>NW_027478160.1:270000-5270000 GCF_051020975.1 Osmia lignaria lignaria
GCACGACGCCGGACCATTTCTCTCTGGCTGATGTGAATGGAAGTAAAAGACGCTTGCGTGAGGTCTCTCGACCTTTATCTCTCTAACTTATACTTATGGGTCGTCGTCTACTTGATCGGGTACAAACAAGTCGTAAGAAACAAACAAACAAACCACAAAAATACAAGTCGTAAAAAAACAAACTTCTGTTGGTTAACCTACAATATGAAGGATCGAAATGAAAGAAGGATCATATTATTACAAACCGAAAACGAAGGATCATTAAAATTGAAATACAATATATATAAATATATAAATGTACCCGTCGTTGCGACACCCTAGTTAAATGGAAAGATATAAAAAAGAGAGAAAAGGAATACAGATGACCCGCCGTCTGATCTTTGCTAAATGATCTGGCATCACCGGAGTTTTTTTGGTCCGTGTTGCGTTCGCTCTATTCGAAATGAAACTCGCGGAGGCGAAGAATTGTTAAAAGTTTACGAAGCGTCTAGGAGTGGTTAAAACTGAGAGAGTTGAAACTACGATGTATTAGAACGAGCAACCGTCGAAACTTTGTTTTCGCGACGTTCTTTTCGTCGCTCTCGTCCCCACGCTCCTACGCTTTGGTTGTTTCTTTGCCATCCGTGTTGCGATAAAAAGATTTCTCCATTGTCCAAAAAGGACGGATCGAGATTCCTCTTTCAAGAGGGAGAGAGAGGTACTTGCGGGTAACCTGGAATCTACGAAACACGCACCGTGGTAAGATTCGTGCGTCCGCCTGATCGATGTGTGTTGTTTACGGACCGGCTGAGAAGCGACGATAGCGAGTCTTTGAAAGACTATGTGTCCATTAGTTAGACCGATCGTCGCCGGCCGTGTGTCTGTTCGAATCTCGCAACCCACGATTCAGCGACAGGACGCGCGCTCGCATTCCTTGTGTGCGTTCGTACTTTTCAAGGTTTTTAAATGTACTTTACGCCCGACCGTCGAGAGGAGCGTGCCACTGGGCGTTTCTCCGACGGTTTCCGTCCTTGGACGCGATCGTGTCGTCAACGATCGAACAAACAAACAAATACGTTGGCGACGCCCGAATTCGCTCTCCCGCACGCGCCGGGTGGGAGACTGATGTGGGTATCGAATGTGATGCGTGTTAATAATGAAAATAACACTCTAAAGATCTAAAGAGTTTGAAATACAAAATTTTACGATTACCCTGAACGGTGGATCACTTGGCTCGTGGGTCGATGAAGAACGCAGCTAATTGCGCGTCAACGTGTGAACTGCAGGACACATGAACATCGACATTTCGAACGCACATTGCGGTCCACGGATACAATTCCTGGACCACGCCTGGCTGAGGGTCGCTGATATCTCGAAATATGTCCGTCAGGCCCCTTCCCTTGAGATACATCTGCAAATATCTCCGAAACGAAGCGAGCTATGGCAAAATGTTAAGAGACCTTTTTTGTAGAGAATTAAGTGTCCTACTTTCTATGTCCTATGATATTTTTTGATCAGATGCGTAGTTCTCGAGATATGTCAAGATATTTAAAAGTTCCGAAGCCGCAGCAACATAATAGAGATACAGAAACACCGTGGCCCCTTTCTTTGAGATAACTCTGCACTATTGCGAGCTGCAAATCCCACTTCGAGCTTAGCTGTGCAGAAGAAGAACAACAAGAAGAAGAAATATCTCGAAATATGTCCGTCAGGCCCCTTCCCTAGAGATAAATCTGCAAATATCTCGGAAACGAAGCGAGCTATGGCAAAATGTTTAGAGACCTTTTTTGTAGAGAATTAAGTTTCCTACTTTTTATGTTCTATGATATTTTTTGATCAGATGCGTAGTTCTGGAGATATATCAAGATATTTAAAAGTTCCGAAGCCGCAGCAACATAATAGAGATACAGAAACACTGTGGCCATTTTCTTTGAGATAACTCTGCACTATTGCGAGCTGCAAATGCCACTTCGAGCTTAGCTGTGCAGAAGAAGAACAACAAGAAGAAGAAATATCTCGAAATATGTCCGTCAGGCCCCTTCCCTTGAGATAAATCTGCAAATATCTCGGAAACGAAGCGAGCTATGGCAAAATGTTAAGAGACCTTTTCTGTAGAGAATTATGGTTCCTACAATTTATGTTCTATGATATTTTTTGGTCAGAAGCGTAGTTTTCGAGATATATCGAGGTATTTAAAAGTTCCGAAGCCGCACCAACATAATAGAGATACAGAAACACCGTGGCCCCTTTCTTTGAGATAACTCTGCACTATTGCGAGCTGTAAATGCCACTTCCAGCTTTGCTGTGCAGAAGAGGAACAACAAGAAGAAGAAATATCTCGAAATATGTCCGTCAGGCCCCTTCCCTTGAGATATATCTGCAAATATCTCGGAAACGATGCGAGCTATGGCAAAATGTTAAGAGACCTTTTTTGTAGAGAATTATGTTTCCTACAATTTATGTTCTATGATATTTTTTGATCAGAAGCGTAGTTTTCGAGATATATCAAGATATTTAAAAGTTCCGAAGCCGCACCAACATAATAGAGATACAGAAACACCGTGGCCCCTTTCTTTGAGATAACTCTGCACTATTGCGGGCTGGAAATTCCACTTCCAGTTTAGCTGTGCAGAAGAAGAACAACAAGAAGAAGAAATATCCCGAAATATGTCCGTCAGGACCCTTCCCTTGAGATAAATCTGCAAATATCTCGGAAACGAAGCGAGCTATGACAAAATGTTAAGAGACCTTTTTTGTAGAGAATTATGTTTCCTACAATTCATGTTCTATGATATTTTTTGATCAGAAGCGTAGTTTTCGAGATATATCCAGATATTTAAAAGTTCCGAAGCGGCACCAACATAATAGAGATACAGAAACACCGTGGCCCCTTCCTTTGAGGTAAGTCTGCACTATTGCGAGCTGCAAATGCCACTTCCAGCTTAGCTGTGCAGAAGAAGAACAAGAAGAAGGAGAAATATCTCGAAATATGTCCGTCAGGCCCCTTCCCTTGAGATATATCTGCAAATATCTCGGAAACCAAACGAGCTATGGCAAAATCTTAAGAGACCTTATTTGTAGAAAATTAAATTTCCTACTTTTTATGTTCTATGATATTTTTTGATCAGATGCGTAGTTCTCGAGATATATCGAGATATTTAAAAGTTCCGAAGCCGCACCAACATAATAGAGATACAGAAACACCGTGGCCCCTTTCTTTGACATAACTCTGCACTCTTGCGAGCTGCAAATGCCACTTCCAGCTTAGCTGTGCAGAAGAAGAACAACAAGAAGAAGAAATATCTCGAAATATGTCCGTCAGGCCCCTTCACTTGAGATAAATCTGCAAATATCTCGGAAACGAAGCGAGCTATGGCAAAATGTTAAGAGACCTTTTTTGTAGAGAATTAAGTTTCCTACTTTTTATGTTCTATGATATTTTTTGATCAGATGCGTAGTTCTCGAGATATATCAAGATATTTAAAAGTTGCGAAGCCGCACCCACATAATAGAGATACAGAAACACCGTGGCCCCTTTCTTTGAGATAACTCTGCACTATTGCGAGCTGTAAATGCCACTTCCAGCTTAGCTGTGCAGAAGAAGAACAACAAGAAGAAGAAATATCTCGAAATATGTCCGTCAGGCCCCTTCCCTTCAGATAAATCTGCAAATATCTCGGAAATGAAGCGAGCTATGGCAAAATGTTAAGAGACCTTTTTTGTAGAGAATTATGTTTCCTACAATTTATGTTCTATGATATTTTTTGATCAGAAGCGTAGTTTTCGAGATATATCGAGATATTTATAAATTCCGAAGCCGCACCAACATAATAGAGATACGGAAACACCGTGGCCCCTTTCTTTGAGATAACTCTGCACTATTGCGAGCTGCAAATGCCACTTCCAGCTTAGCTGTGCAGAAGAAGAACAACAAGAAGAAGAAATATGTCCGTCAGGCCCCTTCCCTTGAGATGTATCTGCAAATATCTCGGAAACGAAGCGAGCTATGGCAGAATGTTAAGAGACCTTTTTTGTAGAGAATTATGTTTCCTACAATTTATGTTCTATGATATTTTTTGATCAGAAGCGTAGTTTTCGAGATATATCGAGATATTTAAAAGTTCCGAAGCCGCACCAACATAATAGAGATACAGAAACACCGTGGCCCCTTTCTTTGAGATAACTCTGCACCAGTGCGAGCCGCAAATGCCACTTCCAGCTTAGCTGTGCAGAAGAAGAACAACAAGAAGAAATATCTCGAAATATGTCCGTCAGGCCCCTTCCCTTGAGATAAATCTGCAAATATCTCGGAAACGAAGCGAGCTATGGCAAAATGTTAAGAGACCTTTTTTGTAGAGAATTAAATTTCCTACTTTTTATGTTCTATGATATTTTTTGATCAGATGCGTTGTTCTCGAGATATATCAAGATATTTAAAAGTTCCGAAGCCGCACCAACATAATAGAGATACAGAAACACCGTGGCCCCTTTCTTTGAGATAACTCTGCACTATTGCGAGCTGCAAATGCCACTTCCAGCTTAGCTGTGCAGAAGAAGGACAACAAGAAGAAGAAATATCTCGAAATATGTCCGTCAGGCCCCTTCACTTGAGATAAATCTGCAAATATCTCGGAAACGAAGCGAGCTATGGCAAAATGTTAAGAGACCTTTTTTGTAGAGAATTAAGTTTCCTACTTTTTATGTTCTATGATATTTTTTGATCAGATGCGTAGTTCTCGAGATATATCAAGATATTTAAAAGTTCCGAAGCCGCACCAACATAATAGAGATACAGAAACACCGTGGCCCCTTTCTTTGAGATAACTGTGCACTATTGCGAGCTGTAAATGCCACTTCCAGCTTAGCTGTGCAGAAGAAGAACAACAAGAAGAAGAAATATCTCGAAATATGTCCGTCAGGCCCCTTCCCTTGAGATAAATCTGCAAATATCTCGGAAACGAAACGAGCTATGGCAAAATGTTAAGAGACCTTTTTTGTAGAGAATTAAGTTTCCTACTTTTTATGTTGTATGATATTTTTTGATCAGATGCGTAGTTCTCGAGATATATCAAGATATTTAAAAGTTCCGAAGCCGCACCAACATAATAGAGATACAGAAACACCGTGGCCCCTTTCTTTGAGATAACTCTGCACTATTGCGAGCTGCAAATGCCACTTCCAGCTTAGCTGTGCAGAAGAAGAACAAGAAGAAGAAGGAATATCTCGAAATATGTCCGTCAGGCCCCTTCCCTTGAGATAAATCTGCAAATATCTCGGAAACGAAGCGAGCTATGGCAAAATGTTAAGAGACCTTTTTTGTAGAGAATTAAGTTTCCTACTTTTTATGTTCTATGATATTTTTTGATCAGATGCGTAGTTCTCGAGATATATCAAGATATTTAAAAGTTCCGAAGCCGCACGAACATAATAGAGATACAGAAACACCGTGGCCCCTTTCTTTGAGATAACTCTGCACTATTGCGGGCTGGAAATTCCACTTCCAGTTTAGCTGTGCAGAAGAAGAACAACAATAAGAAGAAATATCTCGAAAGATGTCCGTCAGGCCCCTTCCTTTGAGATATATCTGCAAATATCTCGGAAACCAAACGAGCTATGGCAAAATCTTGAGAGACCTTTTTTGTAGAGAATTATGTTTCCTACAATTTATGTTCTATGATATTTTTTGATCAGAAGCGTAGTTCTCGAGATATATCGAGATATTTAAAAATTCCGAAGCCGCACCAACATAATAGAGATACGGAAACACCGTGGCCCCTTTCTTTGAGATAACTCTGCACTATTGCGAGCTGCAAATGCCACTTCCAGCTTAGCTGTGCAGAAGAAGAACAACAAGAAGAAGAAATATGTTCGTCAGGCCCCTTCCCTTGAGATGTATCTGCAAATATCTCGGAAACGAAGCGAGCTATGGCAGAATGTTAAGAGACCTTTTTTGTAGAGAATTATGTTTCCTACAATTTATGTTCTATGATATTTTTTGATCAGAAGCGTAGTTTTCGAGATATATCGAGATATTTAAAAGTTCCGAAGCCGCACCAACATAATAGAGATACAGAAACACCGTGGCCCCTTTCTTTGAGATAACTCTGCACCAGTGCGAGCCGCAAATGCCACTTCCAGCTTAGCTGTGCAGAAGAAGAACAACAAGAAGAAATATCTCGAAATATGTCCGTCAGGCCCCTTCCCTTGAGATAAATCTGCAAATATCTCGGAAACGAAGCGAGCTATGGCAAAATGTTAAGAGACCTTTTTTGTAGAGAATTAAGTTTCCTACTTTTTATGTTCTATGATATTTTTTGATCAGATGCGTAGTTCTCGAGATATATCAAGATATTTAAAAGTTCCGAAGCCGCACCA
Organism: Osmia lignaria lignaria; assembly: GCF_051020975.1. Lineage (NCBI taxonomy): Eukaryota > Metazoa > Arthropoda > Insecta > Hymenoptera > Megachilidae > Osmia > Osmia lignaria. The sequence continues at coordinate 276,355 of NW_027478160.1, forward strand.
ACATAATAGAGATACAGAAACACCGTGGCCCCTTTCTTTGAGACAACTGTGCACTATTGCGAGCTGTAAATGCCACTTCCAGCTTAGCTGTGCAGAAGAAGAACAACAAGAAGAAGAAATATCTCGAAATATGTCCGTCAGGCACCTTCCCTTGAGATAAATCTGCAAATATCTCGGAAACGAAGCGAGCTATGGCAAAATGTTAAGAGACCTTTTTTGTAGAGAATTATGTTTCCTACAATTTATGTTCTATGATATTTTTTGATCAGAAGCGTAGTTTTCGAGATATATCGAGATATTTAAAAATTCCGAAGCCGCACAAACATAATAGAGATACAGAAACACCGTGGCCCCTTTCTTTGAGATAACTCTGCACTATTGCGAGCTGCAAATGCCACTTCCAGCTTAGCTGTGCAGAAGAAGAACAACAAGAAGAAGAAATATCTCGAAATATGTCCGTCAGGCCCCTTCCCTTGCGATAGATCTGCAAATATCTCGGAAACGAAGCGAGCTATGGCAAAATGCTAAGAGACCTTTTTTGTAGAGAATTAAGGTTCCTACTCTTCATGTTCTATGATATTTTTTGATCAGGTGCGTAGTTCTCGAGATATATCAAGGTATTTAACAGTTCCGAAGCTGCACCAACATAATAGAGGTACAGAAACACCGTGGCCTCTTTCTTTGAGATAACTCTGCACTATTGCGAGCTGCAAATGCCACTTCCAGCTTAGCTGTGCAGAAGAAGAACAAGAAGAAGAAGGAATATCTCGAAATATGTCCGTCAGGCCCCTTCCCTTGAGATAAATCTGCAAATATCTCGGAAACGAAGCGAGCTATGGCAAAATGTTAAGAGACCTTTTTTGTAGAGAATTAAGTTTCCTACTTTTTATGTTCTATGATATTTTTTGATCAGATGCGTAGTTCTCGAGATATATCAAGATATTTAAAAGTTCCGAAGCCGCACGAACATAATAGAGATACAGAAACACCGTGGCCCCTTTCTTTGAGATAACTCTGCACTATTGCGGGCTGGAAATTCCACTTCCAGTTTAGCTGTGCAGAAGAAGAACAACAATAAGAAGAAATATCTCGAAAGATGTCCGTCAGGCCCCTTCCTTTGAGATATATCTGCAAATATCTCGGAAACCAAACGAGCTATGGCAAAATCTTGAGAGACCTTTTTTGTAGAGAATTATGTTTCCTACAATTTATGTTCTATGATATTTTTTGATCAGAAGCGTAGTTTTCGAGATATATCGAGATATTTAAAAGTTCCGAAGCCGCACCAACATAATAGAGATACAGAAACACCGTGGCCCCTTTCTTTGAGATAACTCTGCACTCTTGCGAGCTGCAAATGCCACTTCCAGCTTAGCTGTGCAGAAGAAGAACAACAAGAAGAAGAAATATTTCGAAATATGTCCGTCAGGCCCCTTCCCTTGAGATAAATCTGTAAATATCTCGGAAACGAAGCGAGCTATGGCAAAATGTTGAGAGACCTTTTTTGTAGAGAATTAAGTTTCCTACTTTTTATGTTCTATGATATTTTTTGATCAGATGCGTAGTTCTCGAGATATATCCAGATATTTAAAATTTTCTAAGCGGCACCAACATAATAGAGATACAGAAACACCGTGGCCCCTTTCTTTGAGGTAACTCTGCACTATTGCGAGCTGCAAATGCCACTTCCAGCTTAGCTGTGCAGAAGAAGAACAACAAGAAGAAGAAATATCTCGAAATATGTCCGTCAGGCCCCTTCCCTTGAGATAAATCTGCAAATATCTCGGAAACGAAGCCAGCTATGGCAAAATGTTAAGAGACCTTTTTTGTAGAGAATTAAGTTTCCTACTCTTTATGTTCTATGATATTTTTTGACCAGGTGCGTAGTTCTCGAGATATATCAAGATATTTAACAGTTCCGAAGCTGCACCAACATAATAGAGGTACAGAAACACCGTGGCCTCTTTCTTTGAGATAACTCTGCACTATTGCGAGCTGCAAATGCCACTTCCAGCTTAGCTGTGCAGAAGAAGAACAAGAAGAAGAAGAAATATCTCGAAATATGTCCGTCAGGCCCCTTCCCTTGAGATAAATCTGCAAATATCTCGGAAACGAAGCGAGCTATGGCAAAATGTTAAGAGACCTTTTTTGTAGAGAATTAAGTTTCCTACTTTTTATGTTCTATGATATTTTTTGATCAGGTGCGCAGTTCTCGAGATATATCAAGATATTTAACAGTTCCGAAGCTGCACCAACATAATAGAGGTACAGAAACACCGTGGCCTCTTTCTTTGAGATAACTCTGCACTATTGCGAGCTGCAAATGCCACTTCCAGCTTAGCTGTGCAGAAGAAGAACAAGAAGAAGAAGGAATATCTCGAAATATGTCCGTCAGGCCCCTTCCCTTGAGATAAATCTGCAAATATCTCGGAAAGGAAGCGAGCTATGGCAAAATGTTAAGAGACCTTTTTTGTAGAGAATTAAGTTTCCTACTTTTTATGTTCTATGATATTTTTTGATCAGATGCGTAGTTCTCGTGATATATCAAGATATTTAAAAGTTCCGAAGCCGCACGAACATAATAGAGATACAGAAACACCGTGGCCCCTTTCTTTGAGATAACTCTGCACTATTGCGGGCTGGAAATTCCACTTCCAGTTTAGCTGTGCAGAAGAAGAACAACAAGAAGAAGAAATATCTCGAAAGATGTCCGTCAGGCCACATCCCTTGAGATATATCTGCAAATATCTCGGAAACCAAACGAGCTATGGCAAAATCTTAAGAGACCATTTTTGTAGAGAATTATGTTTCCTACAATTTATGTTCTATGATATTTTTTGATCAGAAGCGTAGTTTTCGAGATATATCGAGATATTTAAAAGTTCCGAAGCCGCACCAACATAATAGAGATACAGAAACACCGTGGCCCCTTTCTTTGAGATAACTCTGCACTGTTGCGAGCTGCAAATGCCACTTCCAGCTTAGCTGTGCTGAAGAAGAACAAGACGAAGAAGAAATATCTCGAAATATGTCCGTCAGGCCCCTTCCCTTGAGATAAATCTGCAAATATCTCGGAAACGAAGCGAGCTATGGCAAAATGTTAAGAGACCTATTTTGTAGAGAATTAAGTTTCCTACTTTTTATGTTCTATGATATTTTTCGATCAGATGCGTAGTTCTCGAGATATATCAAAATATTTAAAAGTTCCGAAGCCGCACCAACATAATAGAGATACAGAAACAACGCGGCCCCTTTCTTTGAGATAACTCTGCACTATTGCGGGCTGGAAATTCCACTTCCAGTTTAGCTGTGCAGCAGAAGAACAACAAGAAGGAGAAATATCTCGAAATATGTCCGTCAGGCCCCTTCCCTAGAGATAAATCTGCAAATATCTCGGAAACGAAGCGACCTATGGCAAAATGTTAAGAGACCTTTTTTGTAGAGAATTAAGTTTGCTACTTTTTATGTTCTATGATATTTTTTGATCAGAAGCGTAGTTTTCGAGGTATATCGAGATATTTAAAAGTTCCGAAGCCGCACCAACATAATAGAGATACAGAAACACCGTGGCCCCTTTCTTTGAGATGACTCTGCACTAGTGCGAGCCGCAAATGCCACTTCCAGCTTAGCTGTGCAGAAGAAGAACAACAAGAAGAAATATCTCGAAATATGTCCGTCAGGCCCCTTCCCTTGAGATAAATCTGCAAATATCTCGGAAACGAAGCGAGCTATGGCAAAATGGTAAGGGAACTTTTTTGTAGAGAATTAAGTTTCCTACTTTTTATGTTCTATAATATTTTTTGATCAGATGCGTAGTTCTCGAGATATATCAAGATATTTGAAAGTTCCGAAGCCGCACCACCATAATAGAGATACAGAAACACCGTGGCCCCTTTCTTTGAGATAACTCTGCACTATTGCGAGCTGCAAATGCCACTTCCAGCTTAGCTGTGCAGAAGAAGAACAACAAGAAGAAGAAATACCTCGAAATATGTCCGTTAGGCCCCTTCCCTTGAGATAAATCTGCAAATATCTCGGAAACGAAGCGAGCTATGGCAAAATGCTAAGAGACCTTTTTTGTAGAGAATTAAGTTTCCTACTCTCTATGTTCTATGATATTTTTTGATCAGGTGCGTAGTTCTCGAGATATATCAAGATATTTGACAGTTCTGAAGCTGCACCAACATAATAGAGGTACAGAAACACCGTGGCCTCTTTCTTTGAGATAACTCTGCACTATTGCGAGCTGCAAATGCCACTTCCAGCTTAGCTGTGCAGAAGAAGAACAAGAAGAAGAAGGAATATCTCGAAATATGTCCGTCAGGCCCCTTCCCTTGAGATAAATCTGCAAATATCTCGGAAACGAAGCGAGCTATTGCAAAATGTTAAGAGACCTTTTTTATAGAGAATTAAGTTTCCTACTTTTTACGTTCTATGATATTTTTTGATCAGATGCGTAGTTCTCGAGATATATCAAGATATTTAAAAGTTCCGAAGCCGCACCAACATAATAGAGATACAGAAACACCGTGGCCCTTTTCTTTGAGATAACTCTGCACTATTGCGAGCTGCAAATGCCACTTCCAGTTTAGCTGTGCAGAAGAAGAACAACAATAAGAAGAAATATCTCGAAAGATGTCCGTCAGGCCCCTTCCCTTGAGATATATCTGCAAATATCTCGGAAACCAAACGAGCTATGGCAAAATCTTGAGAGACCTTTTTTGTAGAGAATTATGTTTCCTACAATTTATGTTCTATGATATTTTTTGATCAGAAGCGTAGTTTTCGAGATATATCGAGATATTTAAAAGTTCCGAAGCCGCACCAACATAATAGAGATACAGAAACACCGTGGCCCCTTTCTTTGAGATAACTCTGCACTATTGCGAGCTGCAAATGCCACTTCCAGCTTAGCTGTGCAGAAGAAGAACAACAAGAAGAAGAAATATCTCGAAATATGTCCGTCAGGCCCCTTCCCTTGAGATAAATCTGCAAATATCTCGGAAACGAAGCCAGCTATGGCAAAATGTTAAGAGACCTTATTTGTAGAGAATTAAGTTTCCTACTCTTTATGTTCTATGATATTTTTTGACCAGGTGCGTAGTTCTCGAGATATATCAAGATATTTAACAGTTCCGAAGCTGCACCAACATAATAGAGGTACAGAAACACCGTGGCCTCTTTCTTTGAGATAACTCTGCACTAGTGCGAGCCGCAAATGCCACTTCCAGCTTAGCTGTGCAGAAGAAGAACAACAAGAAGAAGAAATATCTCGAAATATGTCCGTCAGGCCCCTTCCCTTGAGATAAACCTGCAAATATCTCGGAAACGAAGCGAGCTATGGCAAAATGGTAAGAGACCTTTTTTGTAGAGAATTATGTTTCCTACAATTTATGTTCTATGATATTTTTTGATCAGAAGCGTAGTTTTCGAGATATATCGAGATACTTAAAAGTTCCGAAGCCGCACCAACATAATAGAGATACAGAATCACCGTGGCCCCTTTCTTTGAGATAACTCTGCACTAGTGCGAGCCGCAAATGCCACTTCCAGCTTAGCTATGCAGAAGAAGAACAACAAGAAGAAGAAATATCTCGAAATATGTCCGTCAGGCCCCTTCCCTTGAGATAAATCTGCAAATATCTCGGAAACGAAGCGAGCTATGGCAAAATGTTAAGAGACCTTTTTTGTAGAGAATTAAGTTTCCTACTTTTTATGTTCTATGATATTTTTTGATCAGATGCGTGGTTCTCGAGATATATCAAGATATTTAAAAGTTCCGAAGCCGCACCAACATAATGGAGATACAGAATCACCGTGGCCCCTTTCTTTGAGATAACTCTGCACTATTGCGAGCTGTAAATGCCACTTCCAGCTTAGCTGTGCAGAAGAAGAACAACAAGAAGAAGAAATATTTCGAAATGTGTCCGTCAGGCCCCTTCCCTAGAGATAAATCTGCAAATATCTCGGAAACGAAGCGAGCTATGGCAAAATCTTGAGAGACCTTTTTTGTAGAGAATTAAGTTTCCTACTTTTTATGTTCTATGATATTTTTTGATCAGATGCGTAGTTCTCGAGATATATCAAGATATTTAAAAGTTCCGAAGCCGCACCAACATAATAGAGATACAGAAACACCGTGGCCCCTTCCTTTGAGATAACTCTGCACTATTGCGAGCTGCAAATGCCACTTCCAGCTTAGCTGTGCAGAAGAAGAACAACAAGAAGAAGAAATATCTCGAAATATGTCCGTTAGGCCCCTTCCCTTGAGATAAATCTGCAAATATCTCGGAAACGAAGCGAGCTATGCCAAAATGTTAAGAGACCTTTTTTGTAGAGAATTAAGTGTCCTACTTTCTATATTCTATGATATTTTTTGATCAGAAGCGTAGTTTTCGAGATATATCGAGATATTTAAAAGTTCCGAAGCCGCACCAACATAATAGAGATACAGAATCACCGTGGCCCCTTTCTTTGAGATAACTCTGCACTAGTACGAGCCGCAAATGCCACTTCCAGCTTAGCTGTGCAGAAGAAGAACAACAAGAAGAAGAAATATCTCGAAATATGTCCGTCAGGCCCCTTCCCTTGAGATAAATCTGCAAATATCTCGGAAACGAAGCGAGCTATGGCAAAATGTTAAGAGACCTTTTTTGTAGAGAATTAAGTTTCCTACTTTTTATGTTCTATGATATTTTTTGATCAGATGCGTAGTTCTCGAGATATATCAAGATATTTAAAAGTTCCGAAGCCGCACCAACATAATAGAGGTACAGAAACACCGTGGCCCCTTTCTTTGAGATAACTCTGCACTATTGCGAGCTCTAAATGCCACTTCCAGCTTAGCTGTGCAGAAGAAGAACAACAAGAAGAAGAAATATTTCGAAATGTGTCCGTCAGGCCCCTTCCCTTGAGATAAATCTGCAAATATCTCGGAAACGAAGCGAGCTATGGCAAAATGGTAAGAGACCTTTTTTGTAGAGAATTAAGTTTCCTACTTTTTATGTTCTATAATATTTTTTGATCAGATGCGTAGTTCTCGAGATATATCAAGATATTTGAAAGTTCCGAAGCCGCACCACCATAATAGAGATACAGAAACACCGTGGCCCCTTTCTTTGAGATAACTCTGCACTATTGCGAGCTGCAAATGCCACTTCCAGCTTAGCTGTGCAGAAGAAGAACAACAAGAAGAAGAAATATCTCGAAATATGTCCGTCAGGCCCCATCCCTTGAGATATATCTGCAAATATCTCGGAAACCAAACGAGCTATGGCAACATCTTAAGAGACCTTTTTTGTAGAGAATTATGTTTCCTACAATTTATGTTCTATGATATTTTTTGATCAGAAGCGTAGTTTTCGAGATATATCGAGATATTTAAAAGTTCCGAAGCCGCACCAACATAATAGAGATACAGAAACACCGTGGCCCCTTTCTTTGAGATAACTCTGCACTATTGCGAGCTGCAAATGCCACTTCCAGCTTAGCTGTGCAGAAGAAGAACAACAAGAAGAAGAAATATCTCGAAATATGTCCGTCAGGCCCCTTCCCTTGAGATAAATCTGCAAATATCTCGGAAACGAAGCCAGCTATGGCAAAATGTTAAGAGACCTTTTTTGTAGAGAATTAAGTTTCCTACTCTTTATGTTCTATGATATTTTTTGACCAGGTGCGTAGTTCTCGAGATATATCAAGATATTTAACAGTTCCGAAGCTGCACCAACATAATAGAGGTACAGAAACACCGTGGCCTCTTTCTTTGAGATAGCTCTGCACTATTGCGAGCTGCAAATGCCACTTCCAGCTTAGCTGTGCAGAAGAAGAACAAGAAGAAGAAGGAATATCTCGAAATATGTCCGTCAGGCCCCATCCCTTGAGATATATCTGCAAATATCTCGGAAACCAAACGAGCTATGGCAACATCTTGAGAGACCTTTTTTGTAGAGAATTATGTTTCCTACAATTTATGTTCTATGATATTTTTTGATCAGAAGCGTAGTTTTCGAGATATATCGAGATATTTAAAAGTTCCGAAGCCGCACCAACATAATAGAGATACAGAAACACCGTGGCCCCTTTCTTTGAGATAACTCTGCACTATTGCGAGCTGCAAATGCCACTTCCAGCTTAGCTGTGCAGAAGAAGAACAACAAGAAGAAGAAATATCTCGAAATATGTCCGTCAGGCCCCTTCCCTTGAGATAAATCTGCAAATATCTCGGAAACGAAGCGAGCTATGGCAAAATCTTGAGAGACCTTTTTTGTAGAGAATTAAGTTTCCTACTTTTTATGTTCTATGATATTTTTTGGTCAGAAGCGTAGTTTTCGAGATATATCGAGGTATTTAAAAGTTCCGAAGCCGCACCAACATAATAGAGATACAGAAACACCGTGGCCCCTTTCTTTGAGATAACTCTGCACTATTGCGAGCTGCAAATGCCACTTCCAGCTTAGCTGTGCAGAAGAAGAACAACAAGAAGAAGAAATATCTCGAAATATGTCCGTTAGGCCCCTTCCCTTGAGATAAATCTGCAAATATCTCGGAAACGAAGCGAGCTATGGCAAAATGTTAAGAGACCTTTTTTGTAGAGAATTAAGTTTCCTACTTTTTATGTTCTATGATATTTTTTGATCAGATGCGTAGTTCTCGAGATATATCAAGATATTTAAAAGTTCCGAAGCCGCACCAACATAATAGAGGTACAGAAACACCGTGGCCCCTTTCTTTGAGATAACTCTGCACTATTGCGAGCTCTAAATGCCACTTCCAGCTTAGCTGTGCAGAAGAAGAACAACAAGAAGAAGAAATATTTCGAAATGTGTCCGTCAGGCCCCTTCCCTTGAGATAAATCTGCAAATATCTCGGAAACGAAGCGAGCTATGGCAAAATGGTAAGAGACCTTTTTTGTAGAGAATTAAGTTTCCTACTTTTTATGTTCTATAATATTTTTTGATCAGATGCGTAGTTCTCGAGATATATCAAGATATTTGAAAGTTCCGAAGCCGCACCACCATAATAGAGATACAGAAACACCGTGGCCCCTTTCTTTGAGATAACTCTGCACTATTGCGAGCTGCAAATGCCACTTCCAGCTTAGCTGTGCAGAAGAAGAACAACAAGAAGAAGAAATATCTCGAAATATGTCCGTCAGGCCCCATCCCTTCAGATATATCTGCAAATATCTCGGAAACCAAACGAGCTATGGCAACATCTTAAGAGACCTTTTTTGTAGAGAATTATGTTTCCTACAATTTATGTTCTATGATATTTTTTGATCAGAAGCGTAGTTTTCGAGATATATCGAGATATTTAAAAGTTCCGAAGCCGCACCAACATAATAGAGATACAGAAACACCGTGGCCCCTTTCTTTGAGATAACTCTGCACTATTGCGAGCTGCAAATGCCACTTCCAGCTTAGCTGTGCAGAAGAAGAACAACAAGAAGAAGAAATATCTCGAAATATGTCCGTCAGGCCCCTTCCCTTGAGATAAATCTGCAAATATCTCGGAAACGAAGCGAGCTATGGCAAAATGGTAAGAGACCTTTTTTGTAGAGAATTAAGTTTCCTACTTTTTATGTTCTATAATATTTTTTGATCAGATGCGTAGTTCTCGAGATATATCAAGATATTTGAAAGTTCCGAAGCCGCACCACCATAATAGAGATACAGAAACACCGTGGCCCCTTTCTTTGAGATAACTCTGCACTATTGCGAGCTGCAAATGCCACTTCCAGCTTAGCTGTGCAGAAGAAGAACAACAAGAAGAAGAAATATCTCGAAATATGTCCGTCAGGCCCCATCCCTTGAGATATATCCTCAAATATCTCGGAAACCAAACGAGCTATGGCAACATCTTGAGAGACCTTTTTTGTAGAGAATTATGTTTCCTACAATTTATGTTCTATGATATTTTTTGATCAGAAGCGTAGTTTTCGAGATATATCGAGATATTTAAAAGTTCCGAAGCCGCACCAACATAATAGAGATACAGAAACACCGTGGCCCCTTTCTTTGAGATAACTCTGCACTATTGCGAGCTGCAAATGCCACTTCCAGCTTAGCTGTGCAGAAGAAGAACAACAAGAAGAAGAAATATCTCGAAATATGTCCGTCAGGCCCCTTCCCTTGAGATAAATCTGCAAATATCTCGGAAACGAAGCCAGCTATGGCAAAATGTTAAGGGACCTTTTTTGTAGAGAATTAAGTTTCCTACTCTTTATGTTCTATGATATTTTTTGACCAGGTGCGTAGTTCTCGAGATATATCAAGATATTTAACAGTTCCGAAGCTGCACCAACATAATAGCGGTACAGAAACACCGTGGCCTCTTTCTTTGAGATAGCTCTGCACTATTGCGAGCTGCAAATGCCACTTCCAGCTTAGCTGTGCAGAAGAAGAACAAGAAGAAGAAGGAATATCTCGAAATATGTCCGTCAGGCCCCATCCCTTGAGATATATCTGCAAATATCTCGGAAACCAAACGAGCTATGGCAACATCTTAAGAGACCTTTTTTGTAGAGAATTATGTTTCCTACAATTTATGTTCTATGATATTTTTTGATCAGAAGCGTAGTTTTCGAGATATATCGAGATATTTAAAAGTTCCGAAGCCGCACCAACATAATAGAGATACAGAAACACCGTGGCCCCTTTCTTTGAGATAACTCTGCACTATTGCGAGCTGCAAATGCCACTTCCAGCTTAGCTGTGCAGAAGAAGAACAACAAGAAGAAGAAATATCTCGAAATATGTCCGTCAGGCCCCTTCCCTTGAGATAAATCTGCAAATATCTCGGAAACGAAGCCAGCTATGGCAAAATGTTAAGAGACGTTTTTTGTAGAGAATTAAGTTTCCTACTTTTTATGTTCTATGATATTTTTTGATCAGATGCGTAGTTCTCGAGATATATCAAGATATTTAAAAGTTCCGAAGCCGCACAACATAATAGACATACAGAAACACCGTGGCCCCTTTCTTTGAGATAACTCTGCACTATTGCGAGCTCTAAATGCCACTTCCAGCTTAGCTGTGCAGAAGAAGAACAACAAGAAGAAGAAATATTTCGAAATGTGTCCGTCAGGCCCCTTCCCTTGAGATAAATCTGCAAATATCTCGGAAACGAAGCGAGCTATGGCAAAATGTTAAGAGACCTTTTTTGTAGAGAATTAAGTTTCCTACCTTTTATGTTCTATGATATTTTTTGATCAGAAGCGTAGTTTTCGAGATATATCGAGATATTTAAAAGTTCCGAAGCCGCACCAACATAATAGAGATACAGAAACACCGTGACCCCTTTCTTTGAGATAACTTTGCACTATTGCGAGCTGCAAATGCCACTTCCAGCTTAGCTGTGCAGAAGAAGAACAACAAGAAGAAGAAATATCTCGAAATATGTCCGTTAGGCCCCTTCCCTTGAGATAAATCTGCAAATATCTCGGAAACGAAGCGAGCTATGGCAAAATGTTAAGAGACCTTTTTTGTAGAGAATTAAGTTTCCTACTTTCTATGTTCTATGATATTTTTTGATCAGATGCGTAGTTCTCGAGATATGTCAAGATATTTAAAAGTTCCGAAGCCGCAGCAACATAATAGAGATACAGAAACACCGTGGCCCCTTTCTTTGAGATAAATCTGCACTATTGCGAGCTGCAAATGCCACTTCGAGCTTAGCTGTGCAGAAGAAGAACAACAAGAAGAAGAAATATCTCGAAATATGTCCGTCAGGCCCCTTCCCTTGAGATAAATCTGCAAATGTCTCGGAAACAAAGCGAGCTATGGCAAAATGTTAAGAGACCTTTTTTGTAGAGCATTATGTTTCCTATAATTTATGTTCTATGATATTTTTTTATCAGAAGCGTAGTTTTCGAGATATATCGAGATATTTAAAAGTTCCGAAGCCGCACCAACATAATAGAGATACAGAAACACCGTGGCCCCTTTGTTTGAGATAACTCTGCACTATTGCGAGCTGCAAATGCCACTTCCAGCTTAGCTGTGCAGAAGAAGAACAACAAGAAGAAGAAATATCTCGAAATATGTCCGTTAGGCCCCTTCCCTTGAGATAAATCTGCAAATATCTCGGAAACGAAGCGAGCTATGGCAAAATGTTAAGAGACCTTTTTTGTAGAGAATTAAGTGTCCTACTTTCTATGTCCTATGATATTTTTTGATCAGATGCGTAGTTCTCGAGATATGTCAAGATATTTAAAAGTTCCGAAGCCGCAGCAACATAATAGAGATACAGAAACACCGTGGCCCCTTTCTTTGAGATAACTCTGCACTATTGCGAGCTGCAAATCCCACTTCGAGCTTAGCTGTGCAGAAGAAGAACAACAAGAAGAAGAAATATCTCGAAATATGTCCGTCAGGCCCCTTCCCTAGAGATAAATCTGCAAATATCTCGGAAACGAAGCGAGCTATGGCAAAATGTTTAGAGACCTTTTTTGTAGAGAATTAAGTTTCCTACTTTTTATGTTCTATGATATTTTTTGATCAGATGCGTAGTTCTGGAGATATATCAAGATATTTAAAAGTTCCGAAGCCGCAGCAACATAATAGAGATACAGAAACACTGTGGCCATTTTCTTTGAGATAACTCTGCACTATTGCGAGCTGCAAATGCCACTTCGAGCTTAGCTGTGCAGAAGAAGAACAACAAGAAGAAGAAATATCTCGAAATATGTCCGTCAGGCCCCTTCCCTTGAGATAAATCTGCAAATATCTCGGAAACGAAGCGAGCTATGGCAAAATGTTAAGAGACCTTTTCTGTAGAGAATTATGGTTCCTACAATTTATGTTCTATGATATTTTTTGGTCAGAAGCGTAGTTTTCGAGATATATCGAGGTATTTAAAAGTTCCGAAGCCGCACCAACATAATAGAGATACAGAAACACCGTGGCCCCTTTCTTTGAGATAACTCTGCACTATTGCGAGCTGTAAATGCCACTTCCAGCTTTGCTGTGCAGAAGAGGAACAACAAGAAGAAGAAATATCTCGAAATATGTCCGTCAGGCCCCTTCCCTTGAGATATATCTGCAAATATCTCGGAAACGATGCGAGCTATGGCAAAATGTTAAGAGACCTTTTTTGTAGGGAATTATGTTTCCTACAATTTATGTTCTATGATATTTTTTGATCAGAAGCGTAGTTTTCGAGATATATCAAGATATTTAAAAGTTCCGAAGCCGCACCAACATAATAGAGATACAGAAACACCGTGGCCCCTTTCTTTGAGATAACTCTGCACTATTGCGGGCTGGAAATTCCACTTCCAGTTTAGCTGTGCAGAAGAAGAACAACAAGAAGAAGAAATATCCCGAAATATGTCCGTCAGGACCCTTCCCTTGAGATAAATCTGCAAATATCTCGGAAACGAAGCGAGCTATGACAAAATGTTAAGAGACCTTTTTTGTAGAGAATTATGTTTCCTACAATTCATGTTCTATGATATTTTTTGATCAGAAGCGTAGTTTTCGAGATATATCGAGATACTTCAAAGTTCCGAAGCTGCACCAACATAATAGGGGTACAGAAACACCGTGGCCCCTTTCTTTGAGATAACTCTGCACTCTTGCGAGCTGCAAATGCCACTTCCAGCTTAGCTGTGCAGAAGAAGAACAACAAGAAGAAGAAATATTTCGAAATATGTCCGTCAGGCCCCTTCCCTTGAGATAAATCTGTAAATATCTCGGAAACGAAGCGAGCTATGGCAAAATGTTAAGAGACGTTTTTTGTAGAGAAATAAGTTTCCTACTTTTTATGTTCTATGATATTTTTTGATCAGATGCGTAGTTCTCGAGATATATCCAGATATTTAAAAGTTCCGAAGCGGCACCAACATAATAGAGATACAGAAACACCGTGGCCCCTTTCTTTGAGGTAACTCTGCACTATTGCGAGCTGCAAATGCCACTTCCAGCTTAGCTGTGCAGAAGAAGAACAAGAAGAAGGAGAAATATCTCGAAATATGTCCGTCAGGCCCCTTCCCTTGAGATATATCTGCAAATATCTCGGAAACCAAACGAGCTATGGCAAAATCTTAAGAGACCTTTTTTGTAGAGAATTATGTTTCCTACAATTTATGTTCTATGATATTTTTTGATCAGAAGCGTAGTTTTCGAGATATATCGAGATATTTAAAAGTTCCGAAGCCGCACCAACATAATAGAGATACAGAAACACCGTGGCCCCTTTCTTTGAGATAACTCTGCACTATGGCGAGCTGGAAATGCCACTTCCAGTTTAGCTGTGCAGAAGAAGAACGACAAGAAGAAGAAATATCCCGAAATATGTCCGTCAGGACCCTTCCCTTGAGATAAATCTGCAAATATCTCGGAAACGAAGCGAGCTATGGCAAAATGTTGAGAGACCTTTCATGTAGAGAATTATGTTTCCTACAATTTATGTTCTATAATATTTTTTGATCAGAAGCGTAGTTTTCGAGATATATCGAGATACTTAAAAGTTCCGAAGCCGCACCAACATAATAGAGATACAGAAACACCGTGGCCCCTTTCTTTGGGATAACTCTGCACTATTGCGAGCTGGAAATGTCACTTCCAGTTTAGCTGTGCAGAAGAAGAACAACAAGAAGAAGAAATATCTCGAAATATGTCCGTCAGGACCCTTCCCTTGAGATAAATCTGCAAATATCTCGGAAACGAAGCGAGCTATGGCAAAATGTTAAGAGACCTTTTTTGTAGAGAATTAAGTTTCCTACTTTTTATGTTCTAAGATATTTTTCGATCAGATGCGTAGTTCTGGAGATATATCAAGATATTTAAAAGTTCCGAAGCCGCACCAACATAATAGAGATCCAGAAACACCGTGGCCCCTTTCTTTGAGATAACTCTGCACTATGGCGAGCTGGAAATGCCACTTCCAGTTTAGCTGTGCAGAAGAAGAGCAACAAGAAGAAGAAATATCCCGAAATATGTCCGTCAGGACCCTTCCCTTGAGATAAATCTGCAAATATCTCGGAAACGAAGCGAGCTATGGCAAAATGTTGAGAGACCTTTTTTGTAGAGAATTATGTTTCCTACAATTTATGTTCTATAATATTTTTTGATCAGAAGCGTAGTTTTCGAGATATATCGAGATACTTAAAAGTTCCGAAGCCGCACCAACATAATAGAGATACAGAAACACCGTGGCCCCTTTCTTTGAGATAACTCTGCACTATTGCGAGCTGCAAATGCCACTTCCAGCTTAGCTGTGCAGAAGAAGAACAACAAGAAGAAGAAATATCTCGAAATATGTCCGTCAGGCCCCTTCCCTTGAGATAAATCTGCAAATATCTCGGAAACGAAGCGAGCTATGGCAAAATGTTAAGAGACCTTTTTTGTAGAGCATTATGTTTCCTATAATTTATATTCTATGATATTTTTTGATCAGAAGCGTAGTTTTCGAGATATATCGAGATATTTAAAAGTTCCGAAGCCGCACCAACATAATAGAGATACAGAAACACCGTGGCCCCTTTCTTTGAGATAACTCTGCCCTATTGCGACCTGCAAATGCCACTTCCAGCTTAGCTGTGGAGAAGAAGAACAACAAGAAGAAGAAATATCTCGAAATATGTCCGTCAGGCACCTTCCCTTGAGATAAATCTGCAAATATCTCGGAAACGAAGCGAGCTATGGCAAAATGTTAAGAGACCTTTTTTGTAGACAATTAAGTTTCCTACTTTTTACGTTCTATGATATTTTTTGATCAGATGCGTAGTTCTCGAGATCTATCAAGATATTTAAAAGTTCCGAAGCCGCACCAACATAATAGAGATACAGAAACACCGTGGCCCCTTTCTTTGAGATAACTCTGCACTATTGCGAGCTGCAAATGCCACTTCCAGCTTAGCTGTGCAGAAGAAGAACAACAAGAAGAAGAAATATCTCAAAATATGTCCGACAGGCCCCTTCCCTTGAGATAAATCTGCAAATATCTCGGAAACGAAGCGAGCTATGGCTAAATGTTAAGATACCTTTTTTGTAGAGAATTAAGTTTCCTACTTTCTATGTTCTATGATATTTTTTGATCAGATGCGTAGTTCTCGAGATATATCAAAATATTTAAAAGTTCCGAAGCTGCACCAACATAATAGAGGTACAGAAACACCGTGGCCTCTTTCTTTGAGATAACTCTGCACTATTGCGAGCTGCAAATGCCACTTCCAGCTTAGCTGTGCAGAAGAAGAACAACAAGAAGAAGAAATATCTCGAAATATGTCCGTTAGGCCCCTTCCCTTGAGATAAATCTGCAAATATCTCGGAAACGAAGCGAGCTATGGCAAAATGTTAAGAGACCTTTTTTGTAGAGAATTAAGTGTCCTACTTTCTATGTCCTATGATATTTTTTGATCAGATGCGTAGTTCTGGAGATATATCAAGATATTTAAAAGTTCCGAAGCCGCAGCAACATAATAGAGATACAGAAACACTGTGGCCATTTTCTTTGAGATAACTCTGCACTATTGCGAGCTGCAAATGCCACTTCGAGCTTAGCTGTGCAGAAGAAGAACAACAAGAAGAAGAAATATCTCGAAATATGTCCGTCAGGCCCCTTCCCTTGAGATAAATCTGCAAATATCTCGGAAACGAAGCGAGCTATGGCAAAATGTTAAGAGACCTTTTCTGTAGAGAATTATGGTTCCTAGAATTTATGTTCTATGATATTTTTTGGTCAGAAGCGTAGTTTTCGAGATATATCGAGGTATTTAAAAGTTCCGAAGCCGCACCAACATAATAGAGATACAGAAACACCGTGGCCCCTTTCTTTGAGATAACTCTGCACTATTGCGAGCTGTAAATGCCACTTCCAGCTTTGCTGTGCAGAAGAGGAACAACAAGAAGAAGAAATATCTCGAAATATGTCCGTCAGGCCCCTTCCCTTGAGATATATCTGCAAATATCGCGGAAACGATGCGAGCTATGGCAAAATGTTAAGAGACCTTTTTTGTAGAGAATTATGTTTCCTACAATTTATGTTCTATGATATTTTTTGATCAGAAGCGTAGTTTTCGAGATATATCAAGATATTTAAAAGTTCCGAAGCCGCACCAACATAATAGAGATACAGAAACACCGTGGCCCCTTTCTTTGAGATAACTCTGCACTATTGCGGGCTGGAAATTCCACTTCCAGTTTAGCTGTGCAGAAGAAGAACAACAAGAAGAAGAAATATCCCGAAATATGTCCGTCAGGACCCTTCCCTTGAGATAAATCTGCAAATATCTCGGAAACGAAGCGAGCTATGACAAAATGTTAAGAGACCTTTTTTGTAGAGAATTATGTTTCCTACAATTCATGTTCTATGATATTTTTTGATCAGAAGCGTAGTTTTCGAGATATATCCAGATATTTAAAAGTTCCGAAGCCGCACCAACATAATAGAGATACAGAAACACCGTGGCCCCTTTCTTTGAGATAACTCTGCACTATTGCGAGCTGCAAATCCCACTTCGAGCTTAGCTGTGCAGAAGAAGAACAACAAGAAGAAGAAATATCTCGAAATATGTCCGTCAGGCCCCTTCCCTTGAGATAAATCTGCAAATATCTCGGAAACGAAGCGAGCTATGGCAAAATGTTAAGAGACCTTTTTTGTAGAGAATTAAGTTTCCTACTTTTTATGTTCTAAGATATTTTTCGATCAGATGCGTAGTTCTGGAGATATATCAAGATATTTAAAAGTTCCGAAGCCGCACCAACATAATAGAGATACAGAAACACCGTGGCCCCTTTCTTTGAGATAACTCTGCACTATTGCGAGCTGCAAATGCCACTTCCAGCTTAGCTGTGCAGAAGAAGAACAACAAGGAGAAGAAATATCTCGAAATATGTCCGTCAGGCCCCTTCCCTTGAGATAAATCTGCAAATATCTCGGAAACGAAGCGAGCTATGGCAAAATGCTAAGAGACCTTTTTTGTAGAGCATTATGTTTCCTACAATTTATGTTCTATAATATTTTTTGATCAGAAGCGTAGTTTTCGAGATATATCGAGATACTTAAAAGTTCCGAAGCCGCACCAACATAATAGAGATACAGAAACACCGTGGCCCCTTTCTTTGAGATAACTCTGCACTATTGCGAGCTGCAAATGCCACTTCCAGCTTAGCTGTGCAGAAGAAGAACAACAAGAAGAAGAAATATCTCGAAATATGTCCGTCAGGCCCCTTCCCTTGAGATAAATCTGCAAATATCTCGGAAACGAAGCGAGCTATGGCAAAATGTTAAGAGACCTTTTTTGTAGAGCATTATGTTTCCTATAATTTATATTCTATGATATTTTTTGATCAGAAGCGTAGTTTTCGAGATATATCGAGATATTTAAAAGTTCCGAAGCCGCACCAACATAATAGAGATACAGAAACACCGTGGCCCCTTTCTTTGAGATAACTCTGCCCTATTGCGACCTGCAAATGCCACTTCCAGCTTAGCTGTGCAGAAGAAGAACAACAAGAAGAAGAAATATCTCGAAATATGTCCGTCAGGCACCTTCCCTTGAGATAAATCTGCAAATATCTCGGAAACGAAGCGAGCTATGGCAAAATGTTAAGAGACCTTTTTTGTAGACAATTAAGTTTCCTACTTTTTACGTTCTATGATATTTTTTGATCAGATGCGTAGTTCTCGAGATCTATCAAGATATTTAAAAGTTCCGAAGCTGCACCAACATAATAGAGGTACAGAAACACCGTGGCCTCTTTCTTTGAGATAACTCTGCACTATTGCGAGCTGCAAATGCCACTTCCAGCTTAGCTGTGCAGAAGAAGAACAACAAGAAGAAGAAATATCTCGAAATATGTCCGTTAGGCCCCTTCCCTTGAGATAAATCTGCAAATATCTCGGAAACGAAGCGAGCTATGGCAAAATGTTAAGAGACCTTTTTTGTAGAGAATTAAGTGTCCTACTTTCTATGTCCTATGATATTTTTTGATCAGATGCGTAGTTCTCGAGATATGTCAAGATATTTAAAAGTTCCGAAGCCGCAGCAACATAATAGAGATACAGAAACACCGTGGCCCCTTTCTTTGAGATAACTCTGCACTATTGCGAGCTGCAAATCCCACTTCGAGCTTAGCTGTGCAGAAGAAGAACAACAAGAAGAAGAAATATCTCGAAATATGTCCGTCAGGCCCCTTCCCTAGAGATAAATCTGCAAATATCTCGGAAACGAAGCGAGCTATGGCAAAATGTTTAGAGACCTTTTTTGTAGAGAATTAAGTTTCCTACTTTTTATGTTCTATGATATTTTTTGATCAGATGCGTAGTTCTGGAGATATATCAAGATATTTAAAAGTTCCGAAGCCGCAGCAACATAATAGAGATACAGAAACACTGTGGCCATTTTCTTTGAGATAACTCTGCACTATTGCGAGCTGCAAATGCCACTTCGAGCTTAGCTGTGCAGAAGAAGAACAACAAGAAGAAGAAATATCTCGAAATATGTCCGTCAGGCCCCTTCCCTTGAGATAAATCTGCAAATATCTCGGAAACGAAGCGAGCTATGGCAAAATGTTAAGAGACCTTTTCTGTAGAGAATTATGGTTCCTACAATTTATGTTCTATGATATTTTTTGGTCAGAAGCGTAGTTTTCGAGATATATCGAGGTATTTAAAAGTTCCGAAGCCGCACCAACATAATAGAGATACAGAAACACCGTGGCCCCTTTCTTTGAGATAACTCTGCACTATTGCGAGCTGTAAATGCCACTTCCAGCTTTGCTGTGCAGAAGAGGAACAACAAGAAGAAGAAATATCTCGAAATATGTCCGTCAGGACCCTTCCCTTGAGATAAATCTGCAAATATCTCGGAAACGAAGCGAGCTATGGCAAAACGTTAAGAGACCTTTTTTGTAGAGAATTATGTTTCCTACAATTTATGTTCTATGATATTTTTTGATCAGAAGCGTAGTTTTCGAGATATATCGAGATATTTAAAAGTTCCGAAGCCGCACCAACATAATAGAGATACAGAAACACCGTGGCCCCTTTCTTTGAGATAACTCTGCACTATTGCGAGCTGCAAATCCCACTTCGAGCTTAGCTGTGCAGAAGAAGAACAACAAGAAGAAGAAATATCTCGAAATATGTCCGTCAGGCCCCTTCCCTTGAGATAAATCTGCAAATATCTCGGAAACGAAGCGAGCTATGGCAAAATGTTAAGAGACCTTTTTTGTAGAGAATTAAGTTTCCTACTTTTTATGTTCTATGATATTTTTCGATCAGATGCGTAGTTCTGGAGATATATCAAGATATTTAAAAGTTCCGAAGCCGCACCAACATAATAGAGATCCAGAAACACCGTGGCCCCTTTCTTTGAGATAACTCTGCACTATGGCGAGCTGGAAATGCCACTTCCAGTTTAGCTGTGCAGAAGAAGAGCAACAAGAAGAAGAAATATCCCGAAATATGTCCGTCAGGACCCTTCCCTTGAGATAAATCTGCAAATATCTCGGAAACGAAGCGAGCTATGGCAAAATCTTGAGAGACCTTTTTTGTAGAGAATTATGTTTCCTACAATTTATGTTCTATAATATTTTTTGATCAGAAGCGTAGTTTTCGAGATATATCGAGATACTTAAAAGTTCCGAAGCCGCACCAACATAATAGAGATACAGAAACACCGTGGCCCCTTTCTTTGAGATAACTCTGCACTATTGCGAGCTGCAAATGCCACTTCCAGCTTAGCTGTGCAGAAGAAGAACAACAAGAAGAAGAAATATCTCGAAATATGTCCGTCAGGCCCCTTCCCTTGAGATAAATCTGCAAATATCTCGGAAACGAAGCGAGCTATGGCAAAATGCTAAGAGACCTTTTTTGTAGAGCATTATGTTTCCTACAATTTATGTTCTATAATATTTTTTGATCAGAAGCGTAGTTTTCGAGATATATCGAGATACTTAAAAGTTCCGAAGCCGCACCAACATAATAGAGATACAGAAACACCGTGGCCCCTTTCTTTGAGATAACTCTGCACTATTGCGAGCTGCAAATGCCACTTCCAGCTTAGCTGTGCAGAAGAAGAACAACAAGAAGAAGAAATATCTCGAAATATGTCCGTCAGGCCCCTTCCCTTGAGATAAATCTGCAAATATCTCGGAAACGAAGCGAGCTATGGCAAAATGTTAAGAGACCTTTTTTGTAGAGCATTATGTTTCCTATAATTTATATTCTATGATATTTTTTGATCAGAAGCGTAGTTTTCGAGATATATCGAGATATTTAAAAGTTCCGAAGCCGCACCAACATAATAGAGATACAGAAACACCGTGGCCCCTTTCTTTGAGATAACTCTGCCCTATTGCGACCTGCAAATGCCACTTCCAGCTTAGCTGTGCAGAAGAAGAACAACAAGAAGAAGAAATATCTCGAAATATGTCCGTCAGGCACCTTCCCTTGAGATAAATCTGCAAATATCTCGGAAACGAAGCGAGCTATGGCAAAATGTTAAGAGACCTTTTTTGTAGACAATTAAGTTTCCTACTTTTTACGTTCTATGATATTTTTTGATCAGATGCGTAGTTCTCGAGATCTATCAAGATATTTAAAAGTTCCGAAGCTGCACCAACATAATAGAGGTACAGAAACACCGTGGCCTCTTTCTTTGAGATAACTCTGCACTATTGCGAGCTGCAAATGCCACTTCCAGCTTAGCTGTGCAGAAGAAGAACAACAAGAAGAAGAAATATCTCGAAATATGTCCGTTAGGCCCCTTCCCTTGAGATAAATCTGCAAATATCTCGGAAACGAAGCGAGCTATGGCAAAATGTTAAGAGACCTTTTTTGTAGAGAATTAAGTGTCCTACTTTCTATGTCCTATGATATTTTTTGATCAGATGCGTAGTTCTCGAGATATGTCAAGATATTTAAAAGTTCCGAAGCCGCAGCAACATAATAGAGATACAGAAACACCGTGGCCCCTTTCTTTGAGATAACTCTGCACTATTGCGAGCTGCAAATCCCACTTCGAGCTTAGCTGTGCAGAAGAAGAACAACAAGAAGAAGAAATATCTCGAAATATGTCCGTCAGGCCCCTTCCCTAGAGATAAATCTGCAAATATCTCGGAAACGAAGCGAGCTATGGCAAAATGTTTAGAGACCTTTTTTGTAGAGAATTAAGTTTCCTACTTTTTATGTTCTATGATATTTTTTGATCAGATGCGTAGTTCTGGAGATATATCAAGATATTTAAAAGTTCCGAAGCCGCAGCAACATAATAGAGATACAGAAACACTGTGGCCATTTTCTTTGAGATAACTCTGCACTATTGCGAGCTGCAAATGCCACTTCGAGCTTAGCTGTGCAGAAGAAGAACAACAAGAAGAAGAAATATCTCGAAATATGTCCGTCAGGCCCCTTCCCTTGAGATAAATCTGCAAATATCTCGGAAACGAAGCGAGCTATGGCAAAATGTTAAGAGACCTTTTCTGTAGAGAATTATGGTTCCTACAATTTATGTTCTATGATATTTTTTGGTCAGAAGCGTAGTTTTCGAGATATATCGAGGTATTTAAAAGTTCCGAAGCCGCACCAACATAATAGAGATACAGAAACACCGTGGCCCCTTTCTTTGAGATAACTCTGCACTATTGCGAGCTGTAAATGCCACTTCCAGCTTTGCTGTGCAGAAGAGGAACAACAAGAAGAAGAAATATCTCGAAATATGTCCGTCAGGCCCCTTCCCTTGAGATATATCTGCAAATATCTCGGAAACGATGCGAGCTATGGCAAAATGTTAAGAGACCTTTTTTGTAGAGAATTATGTTTCCTACAATTTATGTTCTATGATATTTTTTGATCAGAAGCGTAGTTTTCGAGATATATCAAGATATTTAAAAGTTCCGAAGCCGCACCAACATAATAGAGATACAGAAACACCGTGGCCCCTTTCTTTGAGATAACTCTGCACTATTGCGGGCTGGAAATTCCACTTCCAGTTTAGCTGTGCAGAAGAAGAACAACAAGAAGAAGAAATATCCCGAAATATGTCCGTCAGGACCCTTCCCTTGAGATAAATCTGCAAATATCTCGGAAACGAAGCGAGCTATGACAAAATGTTAAGAGACCTTTTTTGTAGAGAATTATGTTTCCTACAATTCATGTTCTATGATATTTTTTGATCAGAAGCGTAGTTTTCGAGATATATCCAGATATTTAAAAGTTCCGAAGCGGCACCAACATAATAGAGATACAGAAACACCGTGGCCCCTTCCTTTGAGGTAACTCTGCACTATTGCGAGCTGCAAATGCCACTTCCAGCTTAGCTGTGCAGAAGAAGAACAAGAAGAAGGAGAAATATCTCGAAATATGTCCGTCAGGCCCCTTCCCTTGAGATATATCTGCAAATATCTCGGAAACCAAACGAGCTATGGCAAAATCTTAAGAGACCTTTTTTGTAGAGAATTATGTTTCCTACAATTTATGTTCTATGATATTTTTTGATCAGAAGCGTAGTTTTCGAGATATATCGAGATATTTAAAAGTTCCGAAGCCGCACCAACATAATAGAGATACAGAAACACCGTGGCCCCTTTCTTTGAGATAACTCTGCACTATGGCGAGCTGGAAATGCCACTTCCAGTTTAGCTGTGCAGAAGAAGAACGACAAGAAGAAGAAATATCCCGAAATATGTCCGTCAGGACCCTTCCCTTGAGATAAATCTGCAAATATCTCGGAAACGAAGCGAGCTATGGCAAAATGTTGAGAGACCTTTCATGTAGAGAATTATGTTTCCTACAATTTATGTTCTATAATATTTTTTGATCAGAAGCGTAGTTTTCGAGATATATCGAGATACTTAAAAGTTCCGAAGCCGCACCAACATAATAGAGATACAGAAACACCGTGGCCCCTTTCTTTGGGATAACTCTGCACTATTGCGAGCTGGAAATGTCACTTCCAGTTTAGCTGTGCAGAAGAAGAACAACAAGAAGAAGAAATATCTCGAAATATGTCCGTCAGGACCCTTCCCTTGAGATAAATCTGCAAATATCTCGGAAACGAAGCGAGCTATGGCAAAACGTTAAGAGACCTTTTTTGTAGAGAATTATGTTTCCTACAATTTATGTTCTATGATATTTTTTGATCAGAAGCGTAGTTTTCGAGATATATCGAGATATTTAAAAGTTCCGAAGCCGCACCAACATAATAGAGATACAGAAACACCGTGGCCCCTTTCTTTGAGATAACTCTGCACTATTGCGAGCTGCAAATCCCACTTCGAGCTTAGCTGTGCAGAAGAAGAACAACAAGAAGAAGAAATATCTCGAAATATGTCCGTCAGGCCCCTTCCCTTGAGATAAATCTGCAAATATCTCGGAAACGAAGCGAGCTATGGCAAAATGTTAAGAGACCTTTTTTGTAGAGAATTAAGTTTCCTACTTTTTATGTTCTATGATATTTTTCGATCAGATGCGTAGTTCTGGAGATATATCAAGATATTTAAAAGTTCCGAAGCCGCACCAACATAATAGAGATCCAGAAACACCGTGGCCCCTTTCTTTGAGATAACTCTGCACTATGGCGAGCTGGAAATGCCACTTCCAGTTTAGCTGTGCAGAAGAAGAGCAACAAGAAGAAGAAATATCCCGAAATATGTCCGTCAGGACCCTTCCCTTGAGATAAATCTGCAAATATCTCGGAAACGAAGCGAGCTATGGCAAAATCTTGAGAGACCTTTTTTGTAGAGAATTATGTTTCCTACAATTTATGTTCTATAATATTTTTTGATCAGAAGCGTAGTTTTCGAGATATATCGAGATACTTAAAAGTTCCGAAGCCGCACCAACATAATAGAGATACAGAAACACCGTGGCCCCTTTCTTTGAGATAACTCTGCACTATTGCGAGCTGCAAATGCCACTTCCAGCTTAGCTGTGCAGAAGAAGAACAACAAGAAGAAGAAATATCTCGAAATATGTCCGTCAGGCCCCTTCCCTTGAGATAAATCTGCAAATATCTCGGAAACGAAGCGAGCTATGGCAAAATGTTAAGAGACCTTTTTTGTAGAGCATTATGTTTCCTATAATTTATATTCTATGATATTTTTTGATCAGAAGCGTAGTTTTCGAGATATATCGAGATATTTAAAAGTTCCGAAGCCGCACCAACATAATAGAGATACAGAAACACCGTGGCCCCTTTCTTTGAGATAACTCTGCCCTATTGCGACCTGCAAATGCCACTTCCAGCTTAGCTGTGCAGAAGAAGAACAACAAGAAGAAGAAATATCTCGAAATATGTCCGTCAGGCACCTTCCCTTGAGATAAATCTGCAAATATCTCGGAAACGAAGCGAGCTATGGCAAAATGTTAAGAGACCTTTTTTGTAGACAATTAAGTTTCCTACTTTTTACGTTCTATGATATTTTTTGATCAGATGCGTAGTTCTCGAGATCTATCAAGATATTTAAAAGTTCCGAAGCCGCACCAACATAATAGAGATACAGAAACACCGTGGCCCCTTTCTTTGAGATAACTCTGCACTATTGCGAGCTGCAAATGCCACTTCCAGCTTAGCTGTGCAGAAGAAGAACAACAAGAAGAAGAAATATCTCAAAATATGTCCGACAGGCCCCTTCCCTTGAGATAAATCTGCAAATATCTCGGAAACGAAGCGAGCTATGGCTAAATGTTAAGATACCTTTTTTGTAGAGAATTAAGTTTCCTACTTTCTATGTTCTATGATATTTTTTGATCAGATGCGTAGTTCTCGAGATATATCAAAATATTTAAAAGTTCCGAAGCTGCACCAACATAATAGAGGTACAGAAACACCGTGGCCTCTTTCTTTGAGATAACTCTGCACTATTGCGAGCTGCAAATGCCACTTCCAGCTTAGCTGTGCAGAAGAAGAACAACAAGAAGAAGAAATATCTCGAAATATGTCCGTCAGGCCCCTTCCCTTGAGATAAATCTGCAAATATCTCGGAAACGAAGCGAGCTATGGCAAAATGTTAAGAGACCTTTTTTGTAGAGAATTAAGTTTCCTACTTTTTATGTTCTACGATATTTTTTGATCAGATGCGTAGTTCTCGAGATATATCAAGATATTTAAAAGTTCCGAAGCCGCACCAACATAATAGAGATACAGAAACACCGTGGCCCCTTTCTTTGAGATAACTCTGCACTATTGCGAGCTGCAAATGCCACTTCCAGCTTAGCTGTGCAGAAGAAGAACAACAAGAAGAAGAAATATCTCGAAATATGTCCGTCAGGCCCCTTCCCTTGAGATAAATCTGCAAATATCTCGGAAACGAAGCGAGCTATGGCAAAATGTTAAGAGACCTTTTTTGTAGAGAATTACGTTTCCTACAATTTACGTTCTCTGATATTTTTTGATCAGAAGCGTAGTTTTCGAGATATATCGAGATATTTAAAAGTTCCGAAGCCGCACCAACATAATAGAGATACAGAAACACCGTGGCCCCTTTCTTTGAGATAACTCTGCACTATTGCGAGCTGCAAATGCCACTTCCAGCTTAGCTGTGCAGAAGAAGAACAACAAGAAGAAGAAATATCTCGAAATATGTCCGTCAGGCCCCTTCCCTTGAGATAAATCTGCAAATATCTCGGAAACGAAGCGAGCTATGGCAAAATGTTAAGAGACCTTTTTTGTAGAGAATTAAGTTTCCTACTTTCTATGTTCTATGATATTTTTTGATCAGATGCGTAGTTCTCGAGATATGTCAAGATATTTAAAAGTTCCGAAGCCGCAGGAACATAATAGAGATACAGAAACACCGTGGCCTCTTTCTTTGAGATAAATCTGCACTATTGCGAGTTGCAAATGCCACTTCGAGCTTAGCTGTGCAGAAGAAGAACAACAAGAAGAAGAAATATCTCGAAATATGTCCGTCAGGCCCCTTCCCTTGAGATAAATCTGCAAATATCTCGGAAACAAAGCGAGCAATGCAAAATGTTAAGAGACCTTTTTTGTAGAGCATTATGTTTCCTATAATTTATGTTCTATGATATTTTTTTATCAGAAGCGTAGTTTTCGAGATATATCGAGATATTTAAAAGTTCCGAAGCCGCACCAACATAATAGAGATACAGAAACACCGTGGCCCCTTTCTTTGAGATAACTCTGCACTATTGCGAGCTGCAAATCCCACTTCGAGCTTAGCTGTGCAGAAGAAGAACAACAAGAAGAAGAAATATCTCGAAATATGTCCGTCAGGCCCCTTCCCTTGAGATAAATCTGCAAATATCTCGGAAACGAAGCGAGCTATGGCAAAATGTTAAGAGACCTTTTTTGTAGAGAATTATGTTTCCTACAATTTGTGTTCTATCATATTTTTTGATCAGAAGCGTAGTTTTCGAGATATATCGAGATATTTAAAAGTTCCGAAGCCGCACCAACATAATAGAGATACAGAAACACCGTGGCCCCTTTCTTTGAGATAACTCTGCACTAGTGCGAGCGGCAAATGCCACTTCCAGCTTAGCTGTGCAGAAGAAGATCAACAAGAAGAAGAAATATCTCGAAATATGTCTGTCAGGCCCCTTCCCCTGAGATGAATCTGCAAATATCTCGGAAACGAAGCGAGCTATGGCAAAATGTTAAGAGACGTTTTTTGTAGAGAATTATGGTTCCTACAATTTACGTTCTCTGATATTTTTTGATCAGAAGCGTAGTTTTCGAGATATATCGAGATATTTAAAAGTTCCGAAGCCGCACCAACATAATAGAGATACAGAAACACCGTGGCCCCTTTCTTTGAGATAACTCTGCACTATTGCGAGCTGCAAATGCCACTTCCAGCTTAGCTGTGCAGAAGAAGAACAACAAGAAGAAGAAATATCTCGAAATATGTCCGTCAGGCCCCTTCCCTTGAGATAAATCTGCAAATATCTCGGAAACGAAGCGAGCTATGGCAAAATGTTAAGAGACCTTTTTTGTAGAGAATTAAGTTTCCTACTTTCTATGTTCTATGATATTTTTTGATCAGATGCGTAGTTCTCGAGATATGTCAAGATATTTAAAAGTTCCGAAGCCGCAGGAACATAATAGAGATACAGAAACACCGTGGCCTCTTTCTTTGAGATAAATCTGCACTATTGCGAGTTGCAAATGCCACTTCGAGCTTAGCTGTGCAGAAGAAGAACAACAAGAAGAAGAAATATCTCGAAATATGTCCGTCAGGCCCCTTCCCTTGAGATAAATCTGCAAATATCTCGGAAACAAAGCGAGCAATGCAAAATGTTAAGAGACCTTTTTTGTAGAGCATTATGTTTCCTATAATTTATGTTCTATGATATTTTTTTATCAGAAGCGTAGTTTTCGAGATATATCGAGATATTTAAAAGTTCCGAAGCCGCACCAACATAATAGAGATACAGAAACACCGTGGCCCCTTTCTTTGAGATAACTCTGCACTATTGCGAGCTGCAAATCCCACTTCGAGCTTAGCTGTGCAGAAGAAGAACAACAAGAAGAAGAAATATCTCGAAATATGTCCGTCAGGCCCCTTCCCTTGAGATAAATCTGCAAATATCTCGGAAACGAAGCGAGCTATGGCAAAATGTTAAGAGACCTTTTTTGTAGAGAATTATGTTTCCTACAATTTGTGTTCTATCATATTTTTTGATCAGAAGCGTAGTTTTCGAGATATATCGAGATATTTAAAAGTTCCGAAGCCGCACCAACATAATAGAGATACAGAAACACCGTGGCCCCTTTCTTTGAGATAACTCTGCACTAGTGCGAGCGGCAAATGCCACTTCCAGCTTAGCTGTGCAGAAGAAGATCAACAAGAAGAAGAAATATCTCGAAATATGTCTGTCAGGCCCCTTCCCCTGAGATGAATCTGCAAATATCTCGGAAACGAAGCGAGCTATGGCAAAATGTTAAGAGACGTTTTTTGTAGAGAATTATGGTTCCTACAATTTATGTTCTATGATATTTTTTGGTCAGAAGCGTAGTTTTCGAGATATATCGAGTTATTTAAAAGTTCCGAAGCCGCACCAACATAATAGAGATACAGAAACACCGTGGCCCCTTTCTTTGAGATAACTCTGCACTATTGCGAGCTGCAAATGCCACTTCCAGCTTAGCTGTGCAGAAGAAGAACAACAAGAAGAAGAAATATCTCAAAATATGTCCGACAGGCCCCTTCCCTTGAGATAAATCTGCAAATATCTCGGAAACGAAGCGAGCTATGGCAAAATGTTAAGAGACCTTTTTTGTAGAGAATTACGTTTCCTACTTTTTATGTTCTACGATATTTTTTGATCAGATGCGTAGTTCTCGAGATATATCAAGATATTTAAAAGTTCCGAAGCCGCACCAACATAATAGAGATACAGAAACACCGTGGCCCCTTTCTTTGAGATAACTCTGCACTATTGCGAGCTGCAAATGCCACTTCCAGCTTAGCTGTGCAGAAGAAGAACAACAAGAAGAAGAAATATCTCGAAATATGTCCGTCAGGCCCCTTCCCTTGAGATAAATCTGCAAATATCTCGGAAACGAAGCGAGCTATGGCAAAATGTTAAGAGACCTTTTTTGTAGAGAATTACGTTTCCTACAATTTACGTTCTCTGATATTTTTTGATCAGAAGCGTAGTTTTCGAGATATATCGAGATATTTAAAAGTTCCGAAGCCGCACCAACATAATAGAGATACAGAAACACCGTGGCCCCTTTCTTTGAGATAACTCTGCACTATTGCGAGCTGCAAATGCCACTTCCAGCTTAGCTGTGCAGAAGAAGAACAACAAGAAGAAGAAATATCTCGAAATATGTCCGTCAGGCACCTTCCCTTGAGATAAATCTGCAAATATCTCGGAAACGAAGCGAGCTATGGCAAAATGTTAAGAGACCTTTTTTGTAGAGAATTAAGTTTCCTACTTTGTACGTTCTATGATATTTTTTGATCAGATGCGTAGTTCTCGAGATCTATCAAGATATTTAAAAGTTCCGAAGCCGCACCAACAATTATGTTGTATCTCTATTAAGAGATACAGAAACACCGTGGCCCCTTTCTTTGAGATAACTCTGCACTATTGCGAGCTGCAAATGCCACTTCCAGCTTAGCTGTGCAGAAGAAGAACAACAAGAAGAAGAAATATCTCAAAATATGTCCGACAGGCCCCTTCCCTTGAGATAAATCTGCAAATATCTCGGAAACGAAGCGAGCTATGGCAAAATGTTAAGATACCTTTTTTGTAGAGAATTAAGTTTCCTACTTTCTATGTTCAATGATATTTTTTGATCAGATGCGTAGTTCTCGAGATATATCAAAATATTTAAAAGTTCCGAAGCTGCACCAACATAATAGAGGTACAGAAACACCGTGGCCTCTTTCTTTGAGATAACTCTGCACTATTGCGAGCTGCAAATGCCACTTCCAGCTTAGCTGTGCAGAAGAAGAACAACAAGAAGAAGAAATATCTCGAAATATGTCCGTCAGGCCCCTTCCCTTGAGATAAATCTGCAAATATCTCGGAAACGAAGCGAGCTATGGCAAAATGTTAAGAGATCTTTTTTGTAGAGAATTAAGTATCCTACTTTTTATGTTCTATGATATTTTTTGATCAGATGCGTAGTTCTCGAGATATATCAAGATATTTAAAAGTTCCGAAGCCGCACCAACATAATAGAGATACAGAAACACCGTGGCCCCTTTCTTTGAGATAACTCTGCACTATTGCGAGCTGCAAATGCCACTTCCAGCTTAGCTGTGCAGAAGAAGAACAACAAGGAGAAGAAATATCTCGAAATATGTCCGTCAGGCCCCTTCCCTTGAGATAAATCTGCAAATATCTCGGAAACGAAGCGAGCTATGGCAAAATGCTAAGAGACCTTTTTTGTAGAGCATTATGTTTCCTACAATTTACGTTCTCTGATATTTTTTGATCAGAAGCGTAGTTTTCGAGATATATCGAGATATTTAAAAGTTCCGAAGCCGCACCAACATAATAGAGATACAGAAACACCGTGGCCCCTTTCTTTGAGATAACGCTGCACTATTGCGAGCTGTAAATGCCACTTCCAGCTTTGCTGTGCAGAAGAAGAACAACAAGAAGAAGGAATATCTCGAAATATGTCCGTCAGGCCCCTTCCCTTGAGATATATCTGCAAATATCTCGGAAACGAAGCGAGCTATGGCAAAATGTTAAGAGACCTTTTTTGTAGAGAATTATGTTTCCTACAATTTATGTTCTATGATATTTTTTGATCAGAAGCGTAGTTTTCGAGATATATCGAGATATTTAAAAGTTCCGAAGCCGCACGAACATAATAGAGATTCAGAAACACCGTGGCCCCTTTCTTTGAGATAACTCTGCCCTATTGCGACCTGCAAATGCCACTTCTAGCTTAGCTGTGCAGAAGAAGAACAACAAGAAGAAGAAATATCTCGAAATATGTCCGTCAGGCACCTTCCCTTGAGATAAATCTGCAAATATCTCGGAAACGAAGCGAGCTATGGCAAAATGTTAAGAGACCTTTTTTGTAGAGAATTAAGTTTCCTACTTTTTACGTTGTATGATATTTTTTGATCAGGTGCGTAGTTCTCGAGATCTATCAAGATATTTAAAAGTTCCGAAGCCGCACCAACATAATAGAGATACAGAAACACCGTGGCCCCTTTCTTTGAGATAACTCTGCACTATTGCGAGCTGCAAATGCTACTTCCAGCTTAGCTGTGCAGAAGAAGAACAACAAGAAGAAGAAATATCTCGAAATATGTCCGTCAGGCCCCTTCCATTGAGATAAATCTGCAAATATCTCGGAAACGAAGCGAGCTATGGCAAAATGTTAAGAGACCTTTTTTGTAGAGCATTATGTTTCCTACAATTTACGTTCTCTGATATTTTTTGATCAGAAGCGTAGTTTTCGAGATATATCGAGATATTTAAAAGTTCCGAAGCCGCACCAACATAATAGAGATACAGAAACACCGTGGCCCCTTTCTTTGAGATAACTCTGCACTATTGCGAGCTGTAAATGCCACTTCCAGCTTTGCTGTGCAGAAGAAGAACAACAAGAAGAAGAAATATCTCGAAATATGTCCGTCAGGCCCCTTCCCTTGAGATAAATCTGCAAATATCTCGGAAACGAAGCGAGCTATGGCAAAATGTTAAGAGACCTGTTTTGTAGAGAATTAAGTTTCCTACTTTTTATGTTTTATGATATTTTTTGATCAGATGCGTAGTTCTCGAGATATATCAAGATATTTAAAAGTTCCGAAGCCGCACCAACATAATGGAGATACAGAAACACCGTGGCCCCTTTCTTTGAGATAACTCTGCACTACTGCGAGCTGCAAATGCCACTTCGAGCTTAGCTGTGCTGAAGAAGAACAACAAGAAGAAGAAATATCTCGAAATATGTCCGTCAGACCCCTTCCCTTGAGATAAATCTGCAAATATCTCGGAAACGAAGCGAGCTATGGCAAAATGTTAAGATACCTTTTTTGTAGAGAGAAAAGTTTCCTACTTTTTATGTTCTATGATATTTTTTGATCAGATGCGTAGTTCTCGAGATATATCAAGATATTTAAAAGTTCCGAAGCCGCACCAACATAATAGAGGTACAGAAACACCGTGGCCCCTTTCTTTGAGATAACTCTGCACTATTGCGAGCTGTAAATGCCACTTCCAGCTTAGCTGTGCAGAAGAAGAACAACAAGAAGAAGAAATATTTCGAAATGTGTCCGTCAGGCCCCTTCCCTTGAGATAAATCTGCAAATATCTCGGGAACGAAGCGAGCTATGGCAAATTGTTAAGAGACGTTTTTTGTAGAGAATTATGGTTCCTACAATTTATGTTCTATGATATTTTTTGGTCAGAAGCGTAGTTTTCGAGATATATCGAGGTATTTAAAAGTTCCGAAGCCGCACCAACATAATAGAGATACAGAAACACCGTGGCCCCTTTCTTTGAGATAACTCTGCACTATTGCGAGCTGTAAATGCCACTTCCAGCTTTGCTGTGCAGAAGAAGAACAACAAGAAGAAGAAATATCTCGAAATATGTCCGTCAGGCCCCTTCCCTTGAGATATGTCTGCAAATATCTCGGAAACGAAGCGAGCTATGGCAAAATGTTAAGAGACCTTTTTTGTAGAGAATTATGTTTCCTACAATTTGTGTTCTATGATATTTTTTGATCAGAAGCGTAGTTTTCGAGATATATCGAGATATTTAAAAGTTCCGAAGCCGCACCAACATAATAGAGATACAGAAACACCGTGGCCCCTTTCTTTGAGATAACTCTGCACTAGTGCGAGCCGCAAATGCCACTTCCAGCTTAGCTGTGCAGAAGAAGAACAACAAGAAGAAGAAATATCTCGAAATATGTCCGTCAGACCCCTTCCCTTGAGATACATCTGCAAATATCTAGGAAACGAAGCGAGCAATGGCAAAATGTTAGGAGACCTTTTTTGTAGAGAATTATGTTTCCTACAATTTACGTTCTATGATATTTTTTGATCAGAAGCGTAGTTTTCGAGATATATCGAGATATTTAAAAGTTCCGAAGCCGTACCAACATAATAGAGATACAGAAACACCGTGGCCCCTTTCTTTGAGATAACTCTGCACTAGTGCGGGCCGCAAATGCCACTTCCAGCTTAGCTGTGCAGAAGAAGAACAACAAGAAGAAGAAATATCTCGAAATATGTCCGTCAGGCCCCTTCCCTTGAGATAAACCTGCAAATATCTCGGAAACGAAGCGAGCTATGGCAAAATGTTAAGAGACCTTTTTTGTAGAGAATTAAGTTTCCTACTTTTTATGTTCTATGATATTTTTTGATCAGATGCGTAGTTCTCGAGATATATCAAGATATTTAAAAGTTCCGAAGCCGCACCAACATAATAGAGATACAGAAACACCGTGGCCCCTTTCTTTGACATAACTCTGCACTATTGCGAGCTGCAAATGCCACTTCCAGCTTAGCTGTGCAGAAGAAGAACAACAAGAAGAAGAAATATCTCGAAATATGTCCGTCAACCCCCATCCCTTGAGATATATCTGCAAATATCTCGGAAACCAAACGAGCTATGGCAAAATCTTAAGAGACCTTTTTTGTAGAGAATTATGTTTCCTACAATTTATGTTCTATGATATTTTTTGATCAGAAGCGTAGTTTTCGAGATATATCGAGATATTTAAAAGTTCCGAAGCCGCACCAACATAATAGAGATACAGAAACACCGTGTCCCCTTTCTTTGAGATAACTCTGCACTATTGCGAGCTGTAAATGCCACTTCCAGCTTTGCTGTGCAGAAGAAGAACAACAAGAAGAAGAAATATCTCGAAATATGTCCGTCAGGCCCCTTCCCTTGAAATAAATCTGCAAATATCTCGGAAACGAAGCGAGCTATGGCAAAATGTTAAGAGACCTTTTTTGTAGAGAATTATGTTTCCTATAATTTATGTTCTATGATATTTTTTGATCAGAAGCGAAGTTTTCGAGATATATCGAGATATTTAAAAATTCCGAAGCCGCACCTACATAATAGAGATGCAGAAACACCGTGGCCCCTTTCTTTGAGATAACTCTGCACTATTGCGAGCTGCAAATGCCACTTCCAGCTTAGCTGTGCAGAAGAAGAACAACAAGAAGAAGAAATATCTCGAAATATGTCCGTCAGGCCCCTTCCCTTGAGATAAATCTGCAAATATCTCGGAAACGAAGCCAGCTATGGCAAAATGTTAGGAGACCTTTTTTGTAGAGAATTAAGTTTCCTACCCTTTATGTTCTATGATATTTTTTGACCAGGTGCGTAGTTCTCGAGATATATCAAGATATTTAACAGTTCCGAAGCTGCACCAACATAATAGAGGTACAGAAACACCGTGGCCTCTTTCTTTGAGATAACTCTGCACTATTGCGGGCTGGAAATTCCACTTCCAGTTTAGCTGTGCAGAAGAAGAACAACAAGAAGAAGAAATATCTCGAAATATGTCCGTCAGGCCCCATCCCTTGAGATATATCTGCAAATATCTCGGAAACCAAACGAGCTATGGCAAAATCTTAAGAGACCTTTTTTGTAGAAAATTATGTTTCCTACAATTCATGTTCTATGATATTTTTTGATCAGAAGCGTAGTTTTCGAGATATATCGAGATACTTAAAAGTTCCGAAGCCGCACCAACATAATAGAGATACAGAAACACCGTGGCCCCTTTCTTTGGGATAACTCTGCACTATTGCAAGCTGGAAATGCCACTTCCAGTTTAGCTGTGCAGAAGAAGAACAACAAGAAGAAGAAATATCTCGAAATATGTCCGTCAGGACCCTTCCCTTGAGATAAATTTGCAAATATCTCGGAAACGAAGCGAGCTATGGCAAAACGTTAAGAGACCTTTTTTGTAGAGAATTATGTTTCCTATAATTTATGTTCTATGATATTTTTTGATCAGAAGCGTAGTTTTCGAGATATATCGAGATATTTAAAAGTTCCGAAGCCGCACCAACATAATAGAGATACAGAAACACCGTGGCCCCTTTCTTTGAGATAACTCTGCACTATTGCGAGCTGCAAATGCCACTTCCAGCTTAGCTGTGCAGAAGAAGAACAACAAGAAGAAGAAATACCTCGAAATATGTCCGTTAGGCCCCTTCCCTTGAGATAAATCTGCAAATATCTCGGAAACGAAGCGAGCTAGGGCAAAATGTTAAGAGACCTTTTTTGTAGAGAATTAAGTTTCCTACTTTTTATGTTGTATGATATTTTTTGATCAGATGCGTAGTTCTCGAGATATATCAAGATATTTAAAAGTTCCGAAGCCGCACCAACATAATAGAGATACAGAAACACCGTGGCCCCTTTCTTTGAGATAACTCTGCACTATTGCGAGCTGCAAATGCCACTTTGAGCTTAGCTGTGCTGTAGAAGAACAACAAGAAGAAGAAATATCTCGAAATATGTCCGTCAGACCCCTTCCCTTGAGATACATCTGCAAATATCTAGGAAACGAAGCGAGCAATGGCAAAATGTTAGGAGACCTTTTTTGCAGAGAATTATGTTTCCTACAATTTACGTTCTATGATATTTTTTGATCAGAAGCGTAGTTTTCGAGATATATCGAGATATTTAAAAGTTCCGAAGCCGCACCAACATAATAGAGATACAGAAACACCGTGGCCCCTTTCTTTGAGATAACTCTGCACTATTGCGACCTGCAAATGCCACTTCCAGCTTAGCTGTGCAGAAGAAGAACAAGAAGAAGAAATATCTCGAAATATGTCCGTCAGGCCCCTTCCCTTGAGATATGTCTGCAAATATCTCGGAAACGAAGCGAGCTATGGCAAAATGTTTAGAGACCTTTTTTGTAGAGAATTATGTTTCCTACAATTTATGTTCTATGATATTTTTTGATCAGAAGCGTAGTTTTCGAGATATATCGAGATATTTAAAAGTTCCGAAGCCGCACCAACATAATAGAGGTACAGAAACACCGTGGCCCCTTTCTTTGAGATAACTCTGCACTATTGCGAGCTCTAAATGCCACTTCCAGCTTAGCTGTGCAGAAGAAGAACAACAAGAAGAAGAAATATTTCGAAATGTGTCCGTCAGGCCCCTTCCCTTGAGATAAATCTGCAAATATCTCGGAAACGAAGCGAGCTATGGCAAAATGTTGAGAGACCTTTTTTGTAGAGAATTAAGTTTCCTACTTTTTATGTTCTATGATATTTTTTGATCAGATGCGTAGTTCTCGAGATATATCAAGATATTTAAAAGTTCCGAAGCCGCACCAACATAATAGAGATACAGAAACACCGTGGCCCCTTTCTTTGAGATAACTCTGCACTATTGCGAGCTGCAAATGCCACTTCCAGCTTAGCTGTGCAGAAGAAGAACAACAAGAAGAAGAAATATCTCGAAATATGTCCGTCAGGCCCCTTCCCTTGAGATAAATCTGCAAATATCTCGGAAACGAAGCGAGCTATGGCAAATTGTTAAGAGACGTTTTTTGTAGAGAATTATGGTTCCTACAATTTATGTTCTATGATATTTTTTGGTCAGAAGCGTAGTTTTCGAGATATATCGAGGTATTTAAAAGTTCCGAAGCCGCACCAACATAATAGAGATACAGAAACACCGTGGCCCCTTTCTTTGAGATAACTCTGCACTATTGCGAGCTGTAAATGCCACTTCCAGCTTTGCTGTGCAGAAGAAGAACAACAAGAAGAAGAAATATCTCGAAATATGTCCGTCAGGCCCCTTCCCTTGAGATATGTCTGCAAATATCTCGGAAACGAAGCGAGCTATGGCAAAACGTTAAGAGACCTTTTTTGTAGAGAATTATGTTTCCTATAATTTATGTTCTATGATATTTTTTGATCAGAAGCGTAGTTCTCGAGATATATCGAGATATTTAAAAGTTCCGAAGCCACACCAACATAATAGAGATACAGAAACACCGTGGCCCCTTTCTTTGAGATAACTCTGCACTATTGCGAGCTGCAAATGCCACTTCCAGCTTAGCTGTGCAGAAGAAGAACAACAAGAAGAAGAAATACCTCGAAATATGTCCGTTAGGCCCCTTCCCTTGAGATAAATCTGCCAATATCTGGGAAACGAAGCGAGCTATGGCAAAATGTTAAGAGACCTTTTTTGTAGAGAATTAAGTTTCCTACTTTTTATGTTCTATAATATTTTTTGATCAGATGCGTAGTTCTCGAGATATATCAAGATATTTAAAAGTTCCGAAGCCGCACCAACATAATAGAGATACAGAAACACCGTGGCCCCTTTCTTTGACATAACTCTGCACTATTGCGAGCTGCAAATGCCACTTCCAGCTTAGCTGTGCAGAAGAAGAACAACAAGAAGAAGAAATATCTCGAAATATGTCCGTCAACCCCCATCCCTTGAGATATATCTGCAAATATCTCGGAAACCAAACGAGCTATGGCAAAATCTGAAGAGACCTTTTTTGTAGAAAATGATGTTTCCTACAATTCATGTTCTATGATATTTTTTGATCAGAAGCGTAGTTTTCGAGATATATCGAGATACTTAAAAGTTCCGAAGCCGCACCAACATAATAGAGATACAGAAACACCGTGGCCCCTTTCTTTGGGATAACTCTGCACTATTGCAAGCTGGAAATGCCACTTCCAGTTTAGCTGTGCAGAAGAAGAACAACAAGAAGAAGAAATATCTCGAAATATGTCCGTCAGGACCCTTCCCTTGAGATAAATTTGCAAATATCTCGGAAACGAAGCGAGCTATGGCAAAACGTTAAGAGACCTTTTTTGTAGAGAATTATGTTTCCTATAATTTATGTTCTATGATATTTTTTGATCAGAAGCGTAGTTCTCGAGATATATCGAGATATTTAAAAGTTCCGAAGCCACACCAACATAATAGAGATACAGAAACACCGTGGCCCCTTTCTTTGAGATAACTCTGCACTATTGCGAGCTGCAAATGCCACTTCCAGCTTAGCTGTGCAGAAGAAGAACAACAAGAAGAAGAAATACCTCGAAATATGTCCGTTAGGCCCCTTCCCTTGAGATATATCTGCAAATATCTCGGAAACCAAACGAGCTATGGCAAAATCTTGAGAGACCTTTTTTGTAGAGAATTATGTTTCCTACAATTTATGTTCTATGATATTTTTTGATCAGAAGCGTAGTTTTCGAGATATATCGAGATATTTAAAAGTTCCGAAGCCGCACCAACATAATAGAGATACAGAAACACCGTG
Organism: Osmia lignaria lignaria; assembly: GCF_051020975.1. NCBI lineage: Eukaryota > Metazoa > Arthropoda > Insecta > Hymenoptera > Megachilidae > Osmia > Osmia lignaria. Next base: position 315,029 of record NW_027478160.1, read on the forward strand.
GCCCCTTTCTTTGAGATAACTCTGCACTATTGCGAGCTCTAAATGCCACTTCCAGCTTAGCTGTGCAGAAGAAGAACAACAAGAAGAAGAAATATTTCGAAATGTGTCCGTCAGGCCCCTTCCCTTGAGATAAATCTGCAAATATCTCGGAAACGAAGCGAGCTATGGCAAAATGTTGAGAGACCTTTTTTGTAGAGAATTAAGTTTCCTACTTTTTATGTTCTATGATATTTTTTGATCAGATGCGTAGTTCTCGAGATATATCAAGATATTTAAAAGTTCCGAAGCCGCACCAACATAATAGAGATACAGAAACACCGTGGCCCCTTTCTTTGAGATAACTCTGCACTATTGCGAGCTGCAAATGCCACTTCCAGCTTAGCTGTGCAGAAGAAGAACAACAAGAAGAAGAAATATCTCGAAATATGTCCGTCAGGCCCCTTCCCTTGAGATAAATCTGCAAATATCTCGGAAACGAAGCGAGCTATGGCAAATTGTTAAGAGACGTTTTTTGTAGAGAATTATGGTTCCTACAATTTATCTTCTATGATATTTTTTGGTCAGAAGCGTAGTTTTCGAGATATATCGAGGTATTTAAAAGTTCCGAAGCCGCACCAACATAATAGAGATACAGAAACACCGTGGCCCCTTTCTTTGAGATAACTCTGCACTAGTGCGAGCCGCAAATGCCACTTCCAGCTTAGCTGTGCAGAAGAAGAACAACAAGAAGAAGAAATATCTCGAAATATGTCCGTCAGACCCCTTCCCTTGAGATACATCTGCAAATATCTAGGAAACGAAGCGAGCAATGGCAAAATGTTAGGAGACCTTTTTTGTAGAGAATTATGTTTCCTACAATTTACGTTCTATGATATTTTTTGATCAGAAGCGTAGTTTTCGAGATATATCGAGATATTTAAAAGTTCCGAAGCCGTACCAACATAATAGAGATACAGAAACACCGTGGCCCCTTTCTTTGATATAACTCTGCACTAGTGCGGGCCGCAAATGCCACTTCCAGCTTAGCTGTGCAGAAGAAGAACAACAAGAAGAAGAAATATCTCGAAATATGTCCGTCAGGCCCCTTCCCTTGAGATAAACCTGCAAATATCTCGGAAACGAAGCGAGCTATGGCAAAATGTTAAGAGACCTTTTTTGTAGAGAATTAAGTTTCCTACTTTTTATGTTCTATGATATTTTTTGATCAGATGCGTAGTTCTCGAGATATATCAAGATATTTAAAAGTTCCGAAGCCGCACCAACATAATAGAGATACAGAAACACCGTGGCCCCTTTCTTTGAGATAACTCTGCACTATTGCGAGCTGCAAATGCCACTTCGAGCTTAGCTGTGCTGAAGAAGAACAACAAGAAGAAGAAATATCTCGAAATATGTCCGTCAGACCCATTCCCTTGAGATACATCTGCAAATATCTAGGAAACGAAGCGAGCAATGGCAAAATGTTAGGAGACCTTTTTTGTAGAGAATTATGGTTCCTACAATTTATGTTCTATGATATTTTTTGGTCAGAAGCGTAGTTTTCGAGATATATCGAGATATTTAAAAGTTCCGAAGCCGCACCAACATAATAGAGATACAGAAAAACCGTGGCCCCTTTCTTTGAGATAACTCTGCACTAGTGCGAGCCGCAAATGCCACTTCCAGCTTAGCTGTGCAGAAGAAGAACAACAAGAAGAAGAAATATCTCGAAATATGTCCGTCAGGCCCCTTCCCTTGAGATAAATCTGCAAATATCTCGGAAACGAAGCGAGCTATGGCAAAATATTAGGAGACCTTTTTTGTAGAGAATTAAGTTTCCTACTTTTTACGTTCTATGATATTTTTTGATCAGATGCGTAGTTCTCGAGATATATCAAGATATTTAAAAGTTCCGAAGCCGCACCAACATAATAGAGATACAGAAACACCGTTGCCCCTTTCTTTGAGATAACTCTGCACTATTGCGAGCTGCAAATGCCACTTCGAGCTTAGCTGTGCTGTAGAAGAGCAACAAGAAGAAGAAATATCTCGAAATATGTCCGTCAGACCCCTTCCCTTGAGATACATCTGCAAATATCTAGGAAACGAAGCGAGCAATGGCAAAATGTTAGGAGACCTTTTTTGCAGAGAATTATGTTTCCTACAATTTACGTTCTATGATATTTTTTGATCAGAAGCGTAGTTTTCGAGATATATCGAGATATTTAAAAGTTCCGAAGCCGCACCAACATAATAGAGATACAGAAACACCGTGGCCCCTTTCTTTGAGATAACTCTGCACTATTGCGACCTGCAAATGCCACTTCCAGCTTAGCTGTGCAGAAGAAGAACAAGAAGAAGAAATATCTCGAAATATGTCCGTCAGGCCCCTTCCCTTGAGATATGTCTGCAAATATCTCGGAAACGAAGCGAGCTATGGCAAAATGTTAAGAGACCTTTTTTGTAGAGAATTATGTTTCCTACAATTTATGTTCTATGATATTTTTTGATCAGAAGCGTAGTTTTCGAGATATATCGAGATATTTAAAAGTTCCGAAGCCGCACCAACATAATAGAGGTACAGAAACACCGTGGCCCCTTTCTTTGAGATAACTCTGCACTATTGCGAGCTCTAAATGCCACTTCCAGCTTAGCTGTGCAGAAGAAGAACAACAAGAAGAAGAAATATTTCGAAATGTGTCCGTCAGGCCCCTTCCCTTGAGATAAATCTGCAAATATCTCGGAAACGAAGCGAGCTATGGCAAAATGTTGAGAGACCTTTTTTGTAGAGAATTAAGTTTCCTACTTTTTATGTTCTATGATATTTTTTGATCAGATGCGTAGTTCTCGAGATATATCAAGATATTTAAAAGTTCCGAAGCCGCACCAACATAATAGAGATACAGAAACACCGTGGCCCCTTTCTTTGAGATAACTCTGCACTATTGCGAGCTGCAAATGCCACTTCCAGCTTAGCTGTGCAGAAGAAGAACAACAAGAAGAAGAAATATCTCGAAATATGTCCGTCAGGCCCCTTCCCTTGAGATAAATCTGCAAATATCTCGGAAACGAAGCGAGCTATGGCAAATTGTTAAGAGACGTTTTTTGTAGAGAATTATGGTTCCTACAATTTATGTTCTATGATATTTTTTGGTCAGAAGCGTAGTTTTCGAGATATATCGAGGTATTTAAAAGTTCCGAAGCCGCACCAACATAATAGAGATACAGAAACACCGTGGCCCCTTTCTTTGAGATAACTCTGCACTATTGCGAGCTGTAAATGCCACTTCCAGCTTTGCTGTGCAGAAGAAGAACAACAAGAAGAAGAAATATCTCGAAATATGTCCGTCAGACCCCTTCCCTTGAGATACATCTGCAAATATCTAGGAAACGAAGCGAGCAATGGCAAAATGTTAGGAGACCTTTTTTGTAGAGAATTATGTTTTCTACAATTTACGTTCTATGATATTTTTTGATCAGAAGCGTAGTTCTCGAGATATATCGAGATATTTAAAAGTTCCGAAGCCGCACCAACATAATAGAGATACAGAAACACCGTGGCCCCTTTCTTTGAGATAACTCTGCACTATTGCGAGCTGCAAATGCCACTTCCAGCTTAGCTGTGCAGAAGAAGAACAACAAGAAGAAGAAATACCTCGAAATATGTCCGTTAGGCCCCTTCCCTTGAGATAAATCTGCCAATATCTGGGAAACGAAGCGAGCTATGGCAAAATGTTAAGAGACCTTTTTTGTAGAGAATTAAGTTTCCTACTTTTTATGTTCTATGATATTTTTTGATCAGATGCGTAGTTCTCGAGATATATCAAGATATTTAAAAGTTCCGAAGCCGCACCAACATAATAGAGATACAGAAACACCGTGGCCCCTTTCTTTGAGATAACTCTGCACTATTGCGAGCTGCAAATGCCACTTCGAGCTTAGCTGTGCAGCAGAAGAACAAGAAGAAGAAATATCTCGAAATATGTCCGTCAGGCCCCTTCCCTTGAGATAAATCTGCAAATATCTCGGAAACGAAGCGAGCTATGGCAAAATGTTAACATACCTTTTTGTAGAGAATTAAGTTTCCTACTTTTTATGTTCTATGATATTTTTTGATCAGATGCGTAGTTCTCGAGATATATCAAGATATTTAAAAGTTCCGAAGCCGCACCAACATAATAGAGATACAGAAACACCGTGGCCCCTTTCTTTGAGATAACTCTGCACTATTGCGAGCTGCAAATGCCACTTCCAGCTTAGCTGTGCAGAAGAAGAACAACAAGAAGAAGAAATATCTCGAAATATGTCCGTCAGGCCCCTTCCCTTGAGATAAATCTGCAAATATCTCGGAAACGAAGCGAGCTATGGCAAATTGTTAAGAGACGTTTTTTGTAGAGAATTATGGTTCCTACAATTTATGTTCTATGATATTTTTTGGTCAGAAGCGTAGTTTTCGAGATATATCGAGGTATTTAAAAGTTCCGAAGCCGCACCAACATAATAGAGATACAGAAACACCGTGGCCCCTTTCTTTGAGATAACTCTGCACTATTGCGAGCTGTAAATGCCACTTCCAGCTTTGCTGTGCAGAAGAAGAACAACAAGAAGAAGAAATATCTCGAAATATGTCCGTCAGACCCCTTCCCTTGAGATACATCTGCAAATATCTAGGAAACGAAGCGAGCAATGGCAAAATGTTAGGAGACCTTTTTTGTAGAGAATTATGTTTTCTACAATTTACGTTCTATGATATTTTTTGATCAGAAGCGTAGTTCTCGAGATATATCGAGATATTTAAAAGTTCCGAAGCCGCACCAACATAATAGAGATACAGAAACACCGTGGCCCCTTTCTTTGAGATAACTCTGCACTATTGCGAGCTGCAAATGCCACTTCCAGCTTAGCTGTGCAGAAGAAGAACAACAAGAAGAAGAAATACCTCGAAATATGTCCGTTAGGCCCCTTCCCTTGAGATAAATCTGCCAATATCTGGGAAACGAAGCGAGCTATGGCAAAATGTTAAGAGACCTTTTTTGTAGAGAATTAAGTTTCCTACTTTTTATGTTCTATGATATTTTTTGATCAGATGCGTAGTTCTCGAGATATATCAAGATATTTAAAAGTTCCGAAGCCGCACCAACATAATAGAGATACAGAAACACCGTGGCCCCTTTCTTTGAGATAACTCTGCACTATTGCGAGCTGCAAATGCCACTTCGAGCTTAGCTGTGCAGCAGAAGAACAAGAAGAAGAAATATCTCGAAATATGTCCGTCAGGCCCCTTCCCTTGAGATAAATCTGCAAATATCTCGGAAACGAAGCGAGCTATGGCAAAATGTTAACATACCTTTTTGTAGAGAATTAAGTTTCCTACTTTTTATGTTCTATGATATTTTTTGATCAGATGCGTAGTTCTCGAGATATATCAAGATATTTAAAAGTTCCGAAGCCGCACCAACATAATAGAGGTACAGAAACACCGTGGCCCCTCTCTTTGAGATAACTCTGCACTATTGCGAGCTCTAAATGCCACTTCCAGCTTAGCTGTGCAGAAGAAGAACAACAAGAAGAAGAAATATTTCGAAATGTGTCCGTCAGGCCCCTTCCCTTGAGATAATTCTGCAAATATCTCGGAAACCAAGCGAGCTATGGCAAAATGTTAAGAGACTTTATTTGTAGAGAATTAAGTTTCCTACTTTTTGTGTTCTATGATATTTTTTGATCAGATACGTAGTTCTCGAGATATACCAAGATATTTAAAAGTTCCGAAGCCGCACCAACATAATAGAGATACAGAAACACCGTGGCCCCTTTCTTTGAGATAACTCTGCACTAGTGCGAGCCGCAAATGCCACTTCCAGCTTACCTGTGCAGAAGAAGAACAACAAGAAGAAGAAATATCTCGAAATATGTCCGTCAGGCCCCTCCCCTTGAGATAAATCTGCAAATATCTCGGAAACGAAGCGAGCTATGGCAAAATGTTAAGAGACCTTATTTGTAGAGAATGAAGTTTCCTACTTTTTATGATCTATGATATTTTTTGATCAGATGCGTAGTTCTGGAGATATATCAAGATATTTAAAAGTTGTGAAGCCGCACCAACATAATAGAGATACAGAAACACCGTGGCCCCTTTCTTTGAGATAACTCTGCACTAGTGCGAGCCGCAAATGCCACTTCCAGCTTAGCTGTGCAGAAGAAGAACAACAAGAAGAAGAAATATCTCGAAATATGTCCGTCAGGCCCCTTCCCTTGAGATAAATCTGTAAATATCTCGGAAACGAAGCGAGCTATGGCAAAATGTTAAGAGACCTTTTTTGTAGAGAATTAAGTTTCCTACTTTTTATGTTCTATGATATTTTTTGATCAGATGCGTAGTTCTCGAGATATATCAAGATATTTAAAAGTTCCGAAGCCGCACCAACATAATAGAGGTACAGAAACACCGTGGCCCCTCTCTTTGAGATAACTCTGCACTATTGCGAGCTCTAAATGCCACTTCCAGCTTAGCTGTGCAGAAGAAGAACAACAAGAAGAAGAAATATTTCGAAATGTGTCCGTCAGGCCCCTTCCCTTGAGATAAATCTGCAAATATCTCGGAAACGAAGCGAGCTATGGCAAAATGTTGAGAGACCTTTTTTGTAGAGAATTACGTTTCCTACTTTTTATGTTCTATGATATTTTTTGATCAGATGCGTAGTTCTCGAGATATATCAAGATATTTAAAAGTTCCGAAGCCGCACCAACATAATAGAGGCACAGAAACACCGTGGCCCCTTTCTTTGAGATAACTCTGCACTAGTGCGAGCCGCAAATGCCACTTCCAGCTTAGCTGTGCAGAAGAAGAACAACAAGAAGAAGAAATATCTCGAAATATGTCCGTCAGGCCCCTTCCCTTGAGATAAACCTGCAAATATCTCGGAAACGAAGCGAGCTATGGCAAAATGTTAAGAAACCTTTTTTGTAGAGAATTAAGTTTCCTACTTTTTATGTTCTATGATATTTTTTGATCAGATGCGTAGTTCTCGAGATATATCAAGATATTTAAAAGTTCCGAAGCCGCACCAACATAATAGAGATACAGAAACACCGTGGCCCCTTTCTTTGAGATAACTCTGCACTATTGCGATCTGCAAATACCACTTCCAGCTTAGCTGTGCAGAAGAAGAACAAGAAGAAGAAATATCTCGAAATATGTCCGTCAGGCCCCTTCCCTTGAGATAAATCTGCAAATATCTCGGAAACGAAGCGAGCTCTGGCAAAATGTTGAGATTCCTTTTTTGTAGAGTGTTAAGTTTCCTACTTTTTATGTTCTATGATATTTTTTGATCAGATGCGTAGTTCTCGAGATATATCAAGATATTTAAAAGTTCCGAAGCCGCACCAACATAATAGGGGTACAGAAACACCGCGGCCCCTTTCTTTGAGATAACTCTGCACTATTGCGAGCTCTAAATGCCACTTCCAGCTTAGCTGTGCAGAAGAAGAACAACAAGAAGAAGAAATATTTCGAAATGTGTCCGTCAGGCCCCTTCCCTTGAGATAAATCTGCAAATATCTCGGAAACGAAGCGAGCTATGGCAAAATGTTAAGAGACCTTTTTTGTAGAGAATTATGTTTCCTACAATTTACTTTCTCAGATATTTTTTGATCAGAAGCGTAGTTTTCGAGATATATCGAGATATTCAAAAGTTCCGAAGCCGCACCAACATAATAGAGATACAGAAACACCGTGGCCCCTTTCTTTGAGATAACTCTGCACTATTGCGACCTGCAAATGCCACTTCCAGCTTAGCTGTGCAGAAGAAGAACAAGAAGAAGAAATATCTCGAAATATGTCCGTCAGGCCCCTTCCCTTGAGATAAATCTGCAAATATCTCGGAAACGAAGCGAGCTTTGGCAAAATGTTAAGATACCTTTTTTGTAGAGAATTAAGTTTCCTACTTTTTATGTTCTATGATATTTTTTGATCAGATGCGTAGTTCTCGAGATATATCAAGATATTTAAAAGTTCCGAAGCCGCACCAACATAATAGAGATACAGAAACACCGTGGCCCCTTTCTTTGAGATAACTCTGCACTATTGCGAGCTGCAAATGCCACTTCCAGCTTAGCTGTGCAGAAGAAGAACAACAAGAAGAAGAAATATCTCGAAATATGTCCGTCAGGCCCCTTCCCTTGAGATAAATCTGCAAATATCTCGGAAACGAAGCGAGCTATGGCAAATTGTTAAGAGACGTTTTTTGTAGAGAATTATGGTTCCTACAATTTATCTTCTATGATATTTTTTGGTCAGAAGCGTAGTTTTCGAGATATATCGAGGTATTTAAAAGTTCCGAAGCCGCACCAACATAATAGAGATACAGAAACACCGTGGCCCCTTTCTTTGAGATAACTCTGCACTAGTGCGAGCCGCAAATGCCACTTCCAGCTTAGCTGTGCAGAAGAAGAACAACAAGAAGAAGAAATATCTCGAAATATGTCCGTCAGACCCCTTCCCTTGAGATACATCTGCAAATATCTAGGAAACGAAGCGAGCAATGGCAAAATGTTAGGAGACCTTTTTTGTAGAGAATTATGTTTCCTACAATTTACGTTCTATGATATTTTTTGATCAGAAGCGTAGTTTTCGAGATATATCGAGATATTTAAAAGTTCCGAAGCCGTACCAACATAATAGAGATACAGAAACACCGTGGCCCCTTTCTTTGATATAACTCTGCACTAGTGCGGGCCGCAAATGCCACTTCCAGCTTAGCTGTGCAGAAGAAGAACAACAAGAAGAAGAAATATCTCGAAATATGTCCGTCAGGCCCCTTCCCTTGAGATAAACCTGCAAATATCTCGGAAACGAAGCGAGCTATGGCAAAATGTTAAGAGACCTTTTTTGTAGAGAATTAAGTTTCCTACTTTTTATGTTCTATGATATTTTTTGATCAGATGCGTAGTTCTCGAGATATATCAAGATATTTAAAAGTTCCGAAGCCGCACCAACATAATAGAGATACAGAAACACCGTGGCCCCTTTCTTTGAGATAACTCTGCACTATTGCGAGCTGCAAATGCCACTTCGAGCTTAGCTGTGCTGAAGAAGAACAACAAGAAGAAGAAATATCTCGAAATATGTCCGTCAGACCCATTCCCTTGAGATACATCTGCAAATATCTAGGAAACGAAGCGAGCAATGGCAAAATGTTAGGAGACCTTTTTTGTAGAGAATTATGGTTCCTACAATTTATGTTCTATGATATTTTTTGGTCAGAAGCGTAGTTTTCGAGATATATCGAGATATTTAAAAGTTCCGAAGCCGCACCAACATAATAGAGATACAGAAAAACCGTGGCCCCTTTCTTTGAGATAACTCTGCACTAGTGCGAGCCGCAAATGCCACTTCCAGCTTAGCTGTGCAGAAGAAGAACAACAAGAAGAAGAAATATCTCGAAATATGTCCGTCAGGCCCCTTCCCTTGAGATAAATCTGCAAATATCTCGGAAACGAAGCGAGCTATGGCAAAATATTAGGAGACCCTTTTTGTAGAGAATTAAGTTTCCTACTTTTTACGTTCTATGATATTTTTTGATCAGATGCGTAGTTCTCGAGATATATCAAGATATTTAAAAGTTCCGAAGCCGCACCAACATAATAGAGATACAGAAACACCGTTGCCCCTTTCTTTGAGATAACTCTGCACTATTGCGAGCTGCAAATGCCACTTCGAGCTTAGCTGTGCTGTAGAAGAGCAACAAGAAGAAGAAATATCTCGAAATATGTCCGTCAGACCCCTTCCCTTGAGATACATCTGCAAATATCTAGGAAACGAAGCGAGCAATGGCAAAATGTTAGGAGACCTTTTTTGCAGAGAATTATGTTTCCTACAATTTACGTTCTATGATATTTTTTGATCAGAAGCGTAGTTTTCGAGATATATCGAGATATTTAAAAGTTCCGAAGCCGCACCAACATAATAGAGATACAGAAACACCGTGGCCCCTTTCTTTGAGATAACTCTGCACTATTGCGACCTGCAAATGCCACTTCCAGCTTAGCTGTGCAGAAGAAGAACAAGAAGAAGAAATATCTCGAAATATGTCCGTCAGGCCCCTTCCCTTGAGATATGTCTGCAAATATCTCGGAAACGAAGCGAGCTATGGCAAAATGTTAAGAGACCTTTTTTGTAGAGAATTATGTTTCCTACAATTTATGTTCTATGATATTTTTTGATCAGAAGCGTAGTTTTCGAGATATATCGAGATATTTAAAAGTTCCGAAGCCGCACCAACATAATAGAGGTACAGAAACACCGTGGCCCCTTTCTTTGAGATAACTCTGCACTATTGCGAGCTCTAAATGCCACTTCCAGCTTAGCTGTGCAGAAGAAGAACAACAAGAAGAAGAAATATTTCGAAATGTGTCCGTCAGGCCCCTTCCCTTGAGATAAATCTGCAAATATCTCGGAAACGAAGCGAGCTATGGCAAAATGTTGAGAGACCTTTTTTGTAGAGAATTAAGTTTCCTACTTTTTATGTTCTATGATATTTTTTGATCAGATGCGTAGTTCTCGAGATATATCAAGATATTTAAAAGTTCCGAAGCCGCACCAACATAATAGAGATACAGAAACACCGTGGCCCCTTTCTTTGAGATAACTCTGCACTATTGCGAGCTGCAAATGCCACTTCCAGCTTAGCTGTGCAGAAGAAGAACAACAAGAAGAAGAAATATCTCGAAATATGTCCGTCAGGCCCCTTCCCTTGAGATAAATCTGCAAATATCTCGGAAACGAAGCGAGCTATGGCAAATTGTTAAGAGACGTTTTTTGTAGAAAATTATGGTTCCTACAATTTATGTTCTATGATATTTTTTGGTCAGAAGCGTAGTTTTCGAGATATATCGAGGTATTTAAAAGTTCCGAAGCCGCACCAACATAATAGAGATACAGAAACACCGTGGCCCCTTTCTTTGAGATAACTCTGCACTATTGCGAGCTGTAAATGCCACTTCCAGCTTTGCTGTGCAGAAGAAGAACAACAAGAAGAAGAAATATCTCGAAATATGTCCGTCAGACCCCTTCCCTTGAGATACATCTGCAAATATCTAGGAAACGAAGCGAGCAATGGCAAAATGTTAGGAGACCTTTTTTGTAGAGAATTATGTTTTCTACAATTTACGTTCTATGATATTTTTTGATCAGAAGCGTAGTTCTCGAGATATATCGAGATATTTAAAAGTTCCGAAGCCGCACCAACATAATAGAGATACAGAAACACCGTGGCCCCTTTCTTTGAGATAACTCTGCACTATTGCGAGCTGCAAATGCCACTTCCAGCTTAGCTGTGCAGAAGAAGAACAACAAGAAGAAGAAATACCTCGAAATATGTCCGTTAGGCCCCTTCCCTTGAGATAAATCTGCCAATATCTGGGAAACGAAGCGAGCTATGGCAAAATGTTAAGAGACCTTTTTTGTAGAGAATTAAGTTTCCTACTTTTTATGTTCTATGATATTTTTTGATCAGATGCGTAGTTCTCGAGATATATCAAGATATTTAAAAGTTCCGAAGCCGCACCAACATAATAGAGATACAGAAACACCGTGGCCCCTTTCTTTGAGATAACTCTGCACTATTGCGAGCTGCAAATGCCACTTCGAGCTTAGCTGTGCAGAAGAAGAACAAGAAGAAGAAATATCTCGAAATATGTCCGTCAGGCCCCTTCCCTTGAGATAAATCTGCAAATATCTCGGAAACGAAGCGAGCTATGGCAAAATGTTAACATACCTTTTTGTAGAGAATTAAGTTTCCTACTTTTTATGTTCTATGATATTTTTTGATCAGATGCGTAGTTCTCGAGATATATCAAGATATTTAAAAGTTCCGAAGCCGCACCAACATAATAGAGGTACAGAAACACCGTGGCCCCTCTCTTTGAGATAACTCTGCACTATTGCGAGCTCTAAATGCCACTTCCAGCTTAGCTGTGCAGAAGAAGAACAACAAGAAGAAGAAACATTTCGAAATGTGTCCGTCAGGCCCCTTCCCTTGAGATAATTCTGCAAATATCTCGGAAACCAAGCGAGCTATGGCAAAATGTTAAGAGACTTTATTTGTAGAGAATTAAGTTTCCTACTTTTTGTGTTCTATGATATTTTTTGATCAGATACGTAGTTCTCGAGATATACCAAGATATTTAAAAGTTCCGAAGCCGCACCAACATAATAGAGATACAGAAACACCGTGGCCCCTTCCTTTGAGATAACTCTGCACTAGTGCGAGCCGCAAATGCCACTTCCAGCTTACCTGTGCAGAAGAAGAACAACAAGAAGAAGAAATATCTCGAAATATGTCCGTCAGGCCCCTCCCCTTGAGATAAATCTGCAAATATCTCGGAAACGAAGCGAGCTATGGCAAAATGTTAAGAGACCTTATTTGTAGAGAATGAAGTTTCCTACTTTTTATGATCTATGATATTTTTTGATCAGATGCGTAGTTCTGGAGATATATCAAGATATTTAAAAGTTGTGAAGCCGCACCAACATAATAGAGATACAGAAACACCGTGGCCCCTTTCTTTGAGATAACTCTGCACTAGTGCGAGCCGCAAATGCCACTTCCAGCTTAGCTGTGCAGAAGAAGAACAACAAGAAGAAGAAATATCTCGAAATATGTCCGTCAGGCCCCTTCCCTTGAGATAAATCTGTAAATATCTCGGAAACGAAGCGAGCTATGGCAAAATGTTAAGAGACCTTTTTTGTAGAGAATTAAGTTTCCTACTTTTTATGTTCTATGATATTTTTTGATCAGATGCGTAGTTCTCGAGATATATCAAGATATTTAAAAGTTCCGAAGCCGCACCAACATAATAGAGGTACAGAAACACCGTGGCCCCTCTCTTTGAGATAACTCTGCACTATTGCGAGCTCTAAATGCCACTTCCAGCTTAGCTGTGCAGAAGAAGAACAACAAGAAGAAGAAATATTTCGAAATGTGTCCGTCAGGCTCCTTCCCTTGAGATAAATCTGCAAATATCTCGGAAACGAAGCGAGCTATGGCAAAATGTTGAGAGACCTTTTTTGTAGAGAATTACGTTTCCTACTTTTTATGTTCTATGATATTTTTTGATCAGATGCGTAGTTCTCGAGATATATCAAGATATTTAAAAGTTCCGAAGCCGCACCAACATAATAGAGGCACAGAAACACCGTGGCCCCTTTCTTTGAGATAACTCTGCACTAGTGCGAGCCGCAAATGCCACTTCCAGCTTAGCTGTGCAGAAGAAGAACAACAAGAAGAAGAAATATCTCGAAATATGTCCGTCAGGCCCCTTCCCTTGAGATAAACCTGCAAATATCTCGGAAACGAAGCGAGCTATGGCAAAATGTTAAGAAACCTTTTTTGTAGAGAATTAAGTTTCCTACTTTTTATGTTCTATGATATTTTTTGATCAGATGCGTAGTTCTCGAGATATATCAAGATATTTAAAAGTTCCGAAGCCGCACCAACATAATAGAGATACAGAAACACCGTGGCCCCTTTCTTTGAGATAACTCTGCACTATTGCGATCTGCAAATACCACTTCCAGCTTAGCTGTGCAGAAGAAGAACAAGAAGAAGAAATATCTCGAAATATGTCCGTCAGGCCCCTTCCCTTGAGATAAATCTGCAAATATCTCGGAAACGAAGCGAGCTCTGGCAAAATGTTGAGATTCCTTTTTTGTAGAGTGTTAAGTTTCCTACTTTTTATGTTCTATGATATTTTTTGATCAGATGCGTAGTTCTCGAGATATATCAAGATATTTAAAAGTTCCGAAGCCGCACCAACATAATAGGGGTACAGAAACACCGTGGCCCCTTTCTTTGAGATAACTCTGCACTATTGCGAGCTCTAAATGCCACTTCCAGCTTAGCTGTGCAGAAGAAGAACAACAAGAAGAAGAAATATTTCGAAATGTGTCCGTCAGGCCCCTTCCCTTGAGATAAATCTGCAAATATCTCGGAAACGAAGCGAGCTATGGCAAAATGTTAAGAGACCTTTTTTGTAGAGAATTATGTTTCCTACAATTTACTTTCTCAGATATTTTTTGATCAGAAGCGTAGTTTTCGAGATATATCGAGATATTCAAAAGTTCCGAAGCCGCACCAACATAATAGAGATACAGAAACACCGTGGCCCCTTTCTTTGAGATAACTCTGCACTATTGCGACCTGCAAATGCCACTTCCAGCTTAGCTGTGCAGAAGAAGAACAAGAAGAAGAAATATCTCGAAATATGTCCGTCAGGCCCCTTCCCTTGAGATAAATCTGCAAATATCTCGGAAACGAAGCGAGCTTTGGCAAAATGTTAAGATACCTTTTTTGTAGAGAATTAAGTTTCCTACTTTTTATGTTCTATGATGTTTTTTGATCAGATGCGTAGTTCTCGAGATATATCAAGATATTTAAAAGTTCCGAAGCCGCACCAACATAATAGAGGTACAGAAACACCGTGGCCCCTTTCTTTGAGATAACTCTGCACTATTGCGAGCTCTAAATGCCACTTCCAGCTTAGCTGTGCAGATGAAGAACAACAAGAAGAAGAAATATTTCGAAATGTGTCCGTCAGGCCCCTTCCCTTGAGATAAATCTGCAAATATCTCGGAAACGAAGGGAGCTATGGCAAAATGTTGAGAGACCTTTTTTGTAGAGAATTAAGTTTCCTACTTTTTATGTTCTGTGATATTTTTTGATCAGATGCGTAGTTCTCGAGATATATCAAGATATTTAAAAGTTCCGAAGCCGCACCAACATAATAGAGATACAGAAACACCGTGGCCCCTTTCTTTGAGATAACTCTGCACTATTGCGAGCTGCAAATGCCACTTCCAGCTTAGCTGTGCAGAAGAAGAACAACAAGAAGAAGAAATATCTCGAAACATGTCCGTCAGGCCCCTTCCCTTGAGATAAATCTGTAAATATCTCGGAAACGAAGCGAGCTATGGCAAAATGTTAAGAGACCTTTTTTGTAGAGAATTAAGTTTCCTACTTTTTATGTTCTATGATATTTTTTGATCAGATGCGTAGTTCTCGAGATATATCAAGATACTTAAAAGTTCCGAAGCCGCACCAACATAATAGAGATACAGAAACACCGTGACCCCTTTCTTTGAGATAACTCTGCACTATTGCGAGCTGTAAATGCCACTTCCAGCTTAGCTGTGCAGAAGAAGAACAACAAGAAGAAGAAATATCTCGAAATATGTCCGTCAGGCCCGTTCCTTTGAGCTGAATCTGCAAATATCTCGGAAACGAAGCGAGCTATGGCAAAATGTTAAGAGACCTTTTTTGTAGAGAATTAAGTTTCCTACCTTTTATGTTCTATGATATTTTTTGATCAGATGCGTAGTTCTCGAGATATATCAAGATATTTAAAAGTTCCGAAGCCGCACCAACATAATAGAGGTACAGAAACACCGTGGCCCCTCTCTTTGAGATAACTCTGCACTATTGCGATCTGCAAATACCACTTCCAGCTTAGCTGTGCAGAAGAAGAACAAGAAGAAGAAATATCTCGAAATATGTCCGTCAGGCCCCTTCCCTTGAGATAAATCTGCAAATATCTCGGAAACGAAGCGAGCTCTGGCAAAATGTTGAGATACCTTTTTTGTAGAGTGTTAAGTTTCCTACTTTTTATGTTCTATGATATTTTTTGATCAGATGCGTAGTTCTCGAGATATATCAAGATATTTAAAAGTTCCGAAGCCGCACCAACATAATAGGGGTACAGAAACACCGTGGCCCCTTTCTTTGAGATAACTCTGCACTATTGCGAGCTCTAAATGCCACTTCCAGCTTAGCTGTGCAGAAGAAGAACAACAAGAAGAAGAAATATTTCGAAATGTGTCCGTCAGGCCCCTTCCCTTGAGATAAATCTGCAAATATCTCGGAAACGAAGCGAGCTATGGCAAAATGTTAAGAGACCTTTTTTGTAGAGAATTATGTTTCCTACAATTTACGTTCTCAGATATTTTTTGATCAGAAGCGTAGTTTTCGAGATATATCGAGATATTCAAAAGTTCCGAAGCCGCACCAACATAATAGAGATACAGAAACACCGTGGCCCCTTTCTTTGAGATAACTCTGCACTATTGCGAGCTGCAAATGCCACTTCCAGCTTAGCTGTGCAGAAGAAGAACAACAAGAAGAAGAAATATCTCGAAACATGTCCGTCAGGCCCCTTCCCTTGAGATAAATCTGCAAATATCTCGGAAACGAAGCGAGCTATGGCAAAATGTTAAGAGACCTTATTTGTAGAGAATGAAGTTTCCTACTTTTTATGATCTATGATATTTTTTGATCAGATGCGTAGTTCTGGAGATATATCAAGATATTTAAAAGTTGTGAAGCCGCACCAACATAATAGAGATACAGAAACACCGTGGCCCCTTTCTTTGAGATAACTCTGCACTAGTGCGAGCCGCAAATGCCACTTCCAGCTTAGCTGTGCAGAAGAAGAACAACAAGAAGAAGAAATATCTCGAAATATGTCCGTCAGGCCCCTTCCCTTGAGATAAATCTGTAAATATCTCGGAAACGAAGCGAGCTATGGCAAAATGTTAAGAGACCTTTTTTGTAGAGAATTAAGTTTCCTACTTTTTATGTTCTATGATATTTTTTGATCAGATGCGTAGTTCTCGAGATATATCAAGATATTTAAAAGTTCCGAAGCCGCACCAACATAATAGAGGTACAGAAACACCGTGGCCCCTCTCTTTGAGATAACTCTGCACTATTGCGAGCTCTAAATGCCACTTCCAGCTTAGCTGTGCAGAAGAAGAACAACAAGAAGAAGAAATATTTCGAAATGTGTCCGTCAGGCCCCTTCCCTTGAGATAAATCTGCAAATATCTCGGAAACGAAGCGAGCTATGGCAAAATGTTGAGAGACCTTTTTTGTAGAGAATTACGTTTCCTACTTTTTATGTTCTATGATATTTTTTGATCAGATGCGTAGTTCTCGAGATATATCAAGATATTTAAAAGTTCCGAAGCCGCACCAACATAATAGAGGCACAGAAACACCGTGGCCCCTTTCTTTGAGATAACTCTGCACTAGTGCGAGCCGCAAATGCCACTTCCAGCTTAGCTGTGCAGAAGAAGAACAACAAGAAGAAGAAATATCTCGAAATATGTCCGTCAGGCCCCTTCCCTTGAGATAAACCTGCAAATATCTCGGAAACGAAGCGAGCTATGGCAAAATGTTAAGAAACCTTTTTTGTAGAGAATTAAGTTTCCTACTTTTTATGTTCTATGATATTTTTTGATCAGATGCGTAGTTCTCGAGATATATCAAGATATTTAAAAGTTCCGAAGCCGCACCAACATAATAGAGATACAGAAACACCGTGGCCCCTTTCTTTGAGATAACTCTGCACTATTGCGATCTGCAAATACCACTTCCAGCTTAGCTGTGCAGAAGAAGAACAAGAAGAAGAAATATCTCGAAATATGTCCGTCAGGCCCCTTCCCTTGAGATAAATCTGCAAATATCTCGGAAACGAAGCGAGCTCTGGCAAAATGTTGAGATTCCTTTTTTGTAGAGTGTTAAGTTTCCTACTTTTTATGTTCTATGATATTTTTTGATCAGATGCGTAGTTCTCGAGATATATCAAGATATTTAAAAGTTCCGAAGCCGCACCAACATAATAGGGGTACAGAAACACCGTGGCCCCTTTCTTTGAGATAACTCTGCACTATTGCGAGCTCTAAATGCCACTTCCAGCTTAGCTGTGCAGAAGAAGAACAACAAGAAGAAGAAATATTTCGAAATGTGTCCGTCAGGCCCCTTCCCTTGAGATAAATCTGCAAATATCTCGGAAACGAAGCGAGCTATGGCAAAATGTTAAGAGACCTTTTTTGTAGAGAATTATGTTTCCTACAATTTACTTTCTCAGATATTTTTTGATCAGAAGCGTAGTTTTCGAGATATATCGAGATATTCAAAAGTTCCGAAGCCGCACCAACATAATAGAGATACAGAAACACCGTGGCCCCTTTCTTTGAGATAACTCTGCACTATTGCGACCTGCAAATGCCACTTCCAGCTTAGCTGTGCAGAAGAAGAACAAGAAGAAGAAATATCTCGAAATATGTCCGTCAGGCCCCTTCCCTTGAGATAAATCTGCAAATATCTCGGAAACGAAGCGAGCTTTGGCAAAATGTTAAGATACCTTTTTTGTAGAGAATTAAGTTTCCTACTTTTTATGTTCTATGATGTTTTTTGATCAGATGCGTAGTTCTCGAGATATATCAAGATATTTAAAAGTTCCGAAGCCGCACCAACATAATAGAGGTACAGAAACACCGTGGCCCCTTTCTTTGAGATAACTCTGCACTATTGCGAGCTGCAAATGCCACTTCCAGCTTAGCTGTGCAGAAGAAGAACAACAAGAAGAAGAAATATCTCGAAACATGTCCGTCAGGCCCCTTCCCTTGAGATAAATCTGCAAATATCTCGGAAACGAAGCGAGCTATGGCAAAATGTTAAGAGACCTTATTTGTAGAGAATGAAGTTTCCTACTTTTTATGATCTATGATATTTTTTGATCAGATGCGTAGTTCTGGAGATATATCAAGATATTTAAAAGTTGTGAAGCCGCACCAACATAATAGAGATACAGAAACACCGTGGCCCCTTTCTTTGAGATAACTCTGCACTAGTGCGAGCCGCAAATGCCACTTCCAGCTTAGCTGTGCAGAAGAAGAACAACAAGAAGAAGAAATATCTCGAAATATGTCCGTCAGGCCCCTTCCCTTGAGATAAATCTGTAAATATCTCGGAAACGAAGCGAGCTATGGCAAAATGTTAAGAGACCTTTTTTGTAGAGAATTAAGTTTCCTACTTTTTATGTTCTATGATATTTTTTGATCAGATGCGTAGTTCTCGAGATATATCAAGATATTTAAAAGTTCCGAAGCCGCACCAACATAATAGAGGTACAGAAACACCGTGGCCCCTCTCTTTGAGATAACTCTGCACTATTGCGAGCTCTAAATGCCACTTCCAGCTTAGCTGTGCAGAAGAAGAACAACAAGAAGAAGAAATATTTCGAAATGTGTCCGTCAGGCCCCTTCCCTTGAGATAAATCTGCAAATATCTCGGAAACGAAGCGAGCTATGGCAAAATGTTGAGAGACCTTTTTTGTAGAGAATTACGTTTCCTACTTTTTATGTTCTATGATATTTTTTGATCAGATGCGTAGTTCTCGAGATATATCAAGATATTTAAAAGTTCCGAAGCCGCACCAACATAATAGAGGCACAGAAACACCGTGGCCCCTTTCTTTGAGATAACTCTGCACTAGTGCGAGCCGCAAATGCCACTTCCAGCTTAGCTGTGCAGAAGAAGAACAACAAGAAGAAGAAATATCTCGAAATATGTCCGTCAGGCCCCTTCCCTTGAGATAAACCTGCAAATATCTCGGAAACGAAGCGAGCTATGGCAAAATGTTAAGAAACCTTTTTTGTAGAGAATTAAGTTTCCTACTTTTTATGTTCTATGATATTTTTTGATCAGATGCGTAGTTCTCGAGATATATCAAGATATTTAAAAGTTCCGAAGCCGCACCAACATAATAGAGATACAGAAACACCGTGGCCCCTTTCTTTGAGATAACTCTGCACTATTGCGATCTGCAAATACCACTTCCAGCTTAGCTGTGCAGAAGAAGAACAAGAAGAAGAAATATCTCGAAATATGTCCGTCAGGCCCCTTCCCTTGAGATAAATCTGCAAATATCTCGGAAACGAAGCGAGCTCTGGCAAAATGTTGAGATTCCTTTTTTGTAGAGTGTTAAGTTTCCTACTTTTTATGTTCTATGATATTTTTTGATCAGATGCGTAGTTCTCGAGATATATCAAGATATTTAAAAGTTCCGAAGCCGCACCAACATAATAGGGGTACAGAAACACCGTGGCCCCTTTCTTTGAGATAACTCTGCACTATTGCGAGCTCTAAATGCCACTTCCAGCTTAGCTGTGCAGAAGAAGAACAACAAGAAGAAGAAATATTTCGAAATGTGTCCGTCAGGCCCCTTCCCTTGAGATAAATCTGCAAATATCTCGGAAACGAAGCGAGCTATGGCAAAATGTTAAGAGACCTTTTTTGTAGAGAATTATGTTTCCTACAATTTACTTTCTCAGATATTTTTTGATCAGAAGCGTAGTTTTCGAGATATATCGAGATATTCAAAAGTTCCGAAGCCGCACCAACATAATAGAGATACAGAAACACCGTGGCCCCTTTCTTTGAGATAACTCTGCACTATTGCGACCTGCAAATGCCACTTCCAGCTTAGCTGTGCAGAAGAAGAACAAGAAGAAGAAATATCTCGAAATATGTCCGTCAGGCCCCTTCCCTTGAGATAAATCTGCAAATATCTCGGAAACGAAGCGAGCTTTGGCAAAATGTTAAGATACCTTTTTTGTAGAGAATTAAGTTTCCTACTTTTTATGTTCTATGATGTTTTTTGATCAGATGCGTAGTTCTCGAGATATATCAAGATATTTAAAAGTTCCGAAGCCGCACCAACATAATAGAGGTACAGAAACACCGTGGCCCCTTTCTTTGAGATAACTCTGCACTATTGCGAGCTCTAAATGCCACTTCCAGCTTAGCTGTGCAGATGAAGAACAACAAGAAGAAGAAATATTTCGAAATGTGTCCGTCAGGCCCCTTCCCTTGAGATAAATGTGCAAATATCTCGGAAACGAAGGGAGCTATGGCAAAATGTTGAGAGACCTTTTTTGTAGAGAATTAAGTTTCCTACTTTTTATGTTCTGTGATATTTTTTGATCAGATGCGTAGTTCTCGAGATATATCAAGATATTTAAAAGTTCCGAAGCCGCACCAACATAATAGAGATACAGAAACACCGTGGCCCCTTTCTTTGAGATAACTCTGCACTATTGCGAGCTGCAAATGCCACTTCCAGCTTAGCTGTGCAGAAGAAGAACAACAAGAAGAAGAAATATCTCGAAACATGTCCGTCAGGCCCCTTCCCTTGAGATAAATCTGTAAATATCTCGGAAACGAAGCGAGCTATGGCAAAATGTTAAGAGACCTTTTTTGTAGAGAATTAAGTTTCCTACTTTTTATGTTCTATGATATTTTTTGATCAGATGCGTAGTTCTCGAGATATATCAAGATACTTAAAAGTTCCGAAGCCGCACCAACATAATAGAGGTACAGAAACACCGTGGCCCCTCTCTTTGAGATAACTCTGCACTATTGCGATCTGCAAATACCACTTCCAGCTTAGCTGTGCAGAAGAAGAACAAGAAGAAGAAATATCTCGAAATATGTCCGTCAGGCCCCTTCCCTTGAGATAAATCTGCAAATATCTCGGAAACGAAGCGAGCTCTGGCAAAATGTTGAGATACCTTTTTTGTAGAGTGTTAAGTTTCCTACTTTTTATGTTCTATGATATTTTTTGATCAGAAGCGTAGTTTTCGAGATATATCGAGATATTCAAAAGTTCCGAAGCCGCACCAACATAATAGAGATACAGAAACACCGTGGCCCCTTTCTTTGAGATAACTCTGCACTATTGCGAGCTGCAAATGCCACTTCCAGCTTAGCTGTGCAGAAGAAGAACAACAAGAAGAAGAAATATCTCGAAACATGTCCGTCAGGCCCCTTCCCTTGAGATAAATCTGCAAATATCTCGGAAACGAAGCGAGCTATGGCAAAATGTTAAGAGACCTTATTTGTAGAGAATGAAGTTTCCTACTTTTTATGATCTATGATATTTTTTGATCAGATGCGTAGTTCTGGAGATATATCAAGATATTTAAAAGTTGTGAAGCCGCACCAACATAATAGAGATACAGAAACACCGTGGCCCCTTTCTTTGAGATAACTCTGCACTAGTGCGAGCCGCAAATGCCACTTCCAGCTTAGCTGTGCAGAAGAAGAACAACAAGAAGAAGAAATATCTCGAAATATGTCCGTCAGGCCCCTTCCCTTGAGATAAATCTGTAAATATCTCGGAAACGAAGCGAGCTATGGCAAAATGTTAAGAGACCTTTTTTGTAGAGAATTAAGTTTCCTACTTTTTATGTTCTATGATATTTTTTGATCAGATGCGTAGTTCTCGAGATATATCAAGATATTTAAAAGTTCCGAAGCCGCACCAACATAATAGAGGTACAGAAACACCGTGGCCCCTCTCTTTGAGATAACTCTGCACTATTGCGAGCTCTAAATGCCACTTCCAGCTTAGCTGTGCAGAAGAAGAACAACAAGAAGAAGAAATATTTCGAAATGTGTCCGTCAGGCCCCTTCCCTTGAGATAAATCTGCAAATATCTCGGAAACGAAGCGAGCTATGGCAAAATGTTGAGAGACCTTTTTTGTAGAGAATTACGTTTCCTACTTTTTATGTTCTATGATATTTTTTGATCAGATGCGTAGTTCTCGAGATATATCAAGATATTTAAAAGTTCCGAAGCCGCACCAACATAATAGAGATACAGAAACACCGTGGCCCCTTTCTTTGAGATAACTCTGCACTATTGCGATCTGCAAATACCACTTCCAGCTTAGCTGTGCAGAAGAAGAACAAGAAGAAGAAATATCTCGAAATATGTCCGTCAGGCCCCTTCCCTTGAGATAAATCTGCAAATATCTCGGAAACGAAGCGAGCTCTGGCAAAATGTTGAGATTCCTTTTTTGTAGAGTGTTAAGTTTCCTACTTTTTATGTTCTATGATATTTTTTGATCAGATGCGTAGTTCTCGAGATATATCAAGATATTTAAAAGTTCCGAAGCCGCACCAACATAATAGGGGTACAGAAACACCGTGGCCCCTTTCTTTGAGATAACTCTGCACTATTGCGAGCTCTAAATGCCACTTCCAGCTTAGCTGTGCAGAAGAAGAACAACAAGAAGAAGAAATATTTCGAAATGTGTCCGTCAGGCCCCTTCCCTTGAGATAAATCTGCAAATATCTCGGAAACGAAGCGAGCTATGGCAAAATGTTAAGAGACCTTTTTTGTAGAGAATTATGTTTCCTACAATTTACGTTCTCAGATATTTTTTGATCAGAAGCGTAGTTTTCGAGATATATCGAGATATTCAAAAGTTCCGAAGCCGCACCAACATAATAGAGATACAGAAACACCGTGGCCCCTTTCTTTGAGATAACTCTGCACTATTGCGAGCTGCAAATGCCACTTCCAGCTTAGCTGTGCAGAAGAAGAACAACAAGAAGAAGAAATATCTCGAAACATGTCCGTCAGGCCCCTTCCCTTGAGATAAATCTGCAAATATCTCGGAAACGAAGCGAGCTATGGCAAAATGTTAAGAGACGTTTTTTGTAGAGAATTATGGTTCCTACAATTTATGTTCTATGATATTTTTTGGTCACAAGCGTAGTTTTCGAGATATATCGAGGTATTTAAAAGTTCCGAAGCCGCACCAACATAATAGAGATACAGAAACACCGTGGCCCCTTTCTTTGAGATAACTCTGCACTATTGCGATCTGCAAATACCACTTCCAGCTTAGCTGTGCAGAAGAAGAACAAGAAGAAGAAATATCTCGAAATATGTCCGTCAGGCCCCTTCCCTTGAGATAAATCTGCAAATATCTCGGAAACGAAGCGAGCTCTGGCAAAATGTTGAGATACCTTTTTTGTAGAGAGTTAAGTTTCCTACTTTTTATGTTCTATGATATTTTTTGATCAGATGCGTAGTTCTCGAGATATATCAAGATATTTAAAAGTTCCGAAGCCGCACCAACATAATAGGGGTACAGAAACACCGTGGCCCCTTTCTTTGAGATAACTCTGCACTATTGCGAGCTCTAAATGCCACTTCCAGCTTAGCTGTGCAGATGAAGAACAACAAGAAGAAGAAATATTTCGAAATGTGTCCGTCAGGCCCCTTCCCTTGAGATAAATCTGCAAATATCTCGGAAACGAAGGGAGCTATGGCAAAATGTTGAGAGACCTTTTTTGTAGAGAATTAAGTTTCCTACTTTTTATGTTCTATGATATTTTTTGATCAGATGCGTAGTTCTCGAGATATATCAAGATATTTAAAAGTTCCGAAGCCGCACCAACATAATAGAGATACAGAAACACCGTGGCCCCTTTCTTTGAGATAACTCTGCACTATTGCGAGCTGCAAATGCCACTTCCAGCTTAGCTGTGCAGAAGAAGAACAACAAGAAGAAGAAATATCTCGAAACATGTCCGTCAGGCCCCTTCCCTTGAGATAAATCTGCAAATATCTCGGAAACGAAGCGAGCTTTGGCAAAATGTTAAGATAGCTTTTTTGTAGAGAATTAAGTTTCCTACTTTTTATGTTCTATGATGTTTTTTGATCAGATGCGTAGTTCTCGAGATATATCAAGATATTTAAAAGTTCCGAAGCCGCACCAACATAATAGAGGTACAGAAACACCGTGGCCCCTTTCTTTGAGATAACTCTGCACTATTGCGAGCTCTAAATGCCACTTCCAGCTTAGCTGTGCAGATGAAGAACAACAAGAAGAAGAAATATTTCGAAATGTGTCCGTCAGGCCCCTTCCCTTGAGATAAATCTGCAAATATCTCGGAAACGAAGGGAGCTATGGCAAAATGTTGAGAGACCTTTTTTGTAGAGAATTAAGTTTCCTACTTTTTATGTTCTATGATATTTTTTGATCAGATGCGTAGTTCTCGAGATATATCAAGATATTTAAAAGTTCCGAAGCCGCACCAACATAATAGAGATACAGAAACACCGTGGCCCCTTTCTTTGAGATAACTCTGCACTATTGCGAGCTGCAAATGCCACTTCCAGCTTAGCTGTGCAGAAGAAGAACAACAAGAAGAAGAAATATCTCGAAACATGTCCGTCAGGCCCCTTCCCTTGAGATAAATCTGCAAATATCTCGGAAACGAAGCGAGCTATGGCAAAATGTTAAGAGACGTTTTTTGTAGAGAATTATGGTTCCTACAATTTATGCTCTATGATATTTTTTGGTCAGAAGCGTAGTTTTCGAGATATATCGAGGTATTTAAAAGTTCCGAAGCCGCACCAACATAATAGAGATACAGAAACACCGTGGCCCCTTTCTTTGAGATAACTCTGCACTATTGCGAGCTGTAAATGCCACTTCCAGCTTAGCTGTGCAGAAGAAGAACAACAAGAAGAAGAAATATCTCGAAATATGTCCGTCAGGCGCCTTCCCTTGAGATAAATCTGCAAATATCTCGGAAACGAAGCGAGCTATGGCAAAATGTTAAGAGACCTTATTTGTAGAGAATTAAGTTTCCTACTTTTTATGTTCTATGATATTTTTTGATCAGATGCGTAGTTCTCGAGATATATCAAGATATTTAAAAGTTCCGAAGCCGCACCAACATAATAGAGATACAGAAACACCGTGGCCCCTTTCTTTGAGATAACTCTGCACTAGTGCGAGCCGCAAATGCCACTACCAGCTTAGCTGTGCAGAAGAAGAACAACAAGAAGAAGAAATATCTCGAAATATGTCCGTCAGGCCCCTTCCCTTGAGATAAATCTGCAAATATCTCGGAAACGAAGCGAGCTATGGCAAAATGTTAAGAGACCTTTTTTGTAGAGAATTAAGTTTCCTACTTTTTATGTTCTATGATATTTTTTGATCAGATGCGTAGTTCTCGAGATATATCAAGATATTTAAAAGTTCCGAAGCCGCACCAACATAATAGAGATACAGAAACACCGTGGCCCCTTTCTTTGAGATAACTCTGCACTATTGCGAGCTGTAAATGCCACTTCCAGCTTAGCTTTGCAGAAGAAGAACAACAAGAAGAAGAAATATCTCGAAATATGTCCGTCAGGCCCGTTCCTTTGAGTTGAATCTGCAAATATCTCGGAAACGAAGCGAGCTATGGCAAAATGTTAAGACACGTTTTTTGTAGTGAATTATGTTTCCTACAATTTATGTTCTATGATATTTTTCGATCAGATGCGTAGTTCTCGAGATATATCAAGATATTTAAAAGTTCCGATGCCGTACCAACATAATAGAGATACAGAAACACCGTGGCCCCTTTCTTTGAGATAACTCTGCACTATTGCGGGCTGTAAATGCCACTTCCAGCTTAGCTGTGCAGAAGAAGAACAACAAGAAGAAGAAATATCTCGAAATATGTCCGTCAGGCCCGTTCCTTTGAGCTGAATCTGCAAATATCTCGGAAACGAAGCGAGCTATGGCAAAATGTTAAGAGACGTTTTTTGTAGAGAATTATGTTTCCTACAATTTATGTTCTATGATATTTTTTGATCAGAAGCGTAGTTTTCGAGATATATCAAGATATTTAAAAGTTCCGAAGCCGCACCAACATAAGAGAGATACAGAAACACCGTGGCCCCTTTCTTTGAGATAACTCTGCACTAGTGCGAGCCGCAAATGCCAGTTCCAGCTTAGCTGTGCAGAAGAAGAACAACAAGAAGAAGAAATATCTCGAAATATGTCCGTCAGGCCCCTTCCCTTGAGATAAATCTGCAAATATCTCGGAAACGAAGCGAGCTATGGCAAAATGTTAAGAGACCTTTTTTGTAGAGAATTAAGTTTCCTACTTTTTGTGTTCTATGATATTTTTTGATCAGATGCGTAGCTCTCGAGATATATGAAGATATTTAAAAGTTCCGAAGCCGCACCAACATAATAGAGATACAGAAACACCGTGGCCCCTTTCTTTGAGATAACTCTGCACTATTGCGAGCTGGAAATGCCACTTCCAGTTTAGCTGTGCAGAAGAAGAGCAACAAGAAGAAGAAATATCTCGAAATATGTCCGTCAGGCCCCTTCCCTTGAGATATACCTGCAAATATCTCGGAAACGAAACGAGCTATGGCAAAATGATAAGAGACCTTTTTTGTAGAGAATTATGTTTCCTACAATTTATGCTCTATGATATTTTTTGATCAGAAGCGTAGTTTTCGAGATATATCGAGATACTTAAAAGTTCCGAAGCCGCACCAACATAATAGAGATACAGAAACACCGTGGCCCCTTTCTTTGAGATAACTCTGCACTAGTGCGAGCCGCAAATGCCACTTCCAGCTTAGCTGTGCAGAAGAAGAACAACAAGAAGAAGAAATATCTCGAAATATGTCCGTCAGGCCCCTTCCCTTGAGATAAATCTGTAAATATCTCGGAAACGAAGCGAGCTATGGCAAAATGTTAAGAGACTTTATTTGTAGAGAATTAAGTTTCCTACTTTTTATGTTCTATGATATTTTTTGATCAGAGGCGTAGTTCTCGAGATATATCAAGGTATTTAAAAGTTCCGAAGCCGCACCAACAAAATAGAGATACAGAAACACCGTGGCCCCTTTCGTTGAGATAACTCTGCACTATTGCGAGCTGGAAATGCCACTTCCAGTTTAGCTGTGCAGTAGAAGAACAACAAGAAGAAGAAATATCTCGAAATATGTCCGTCAGGCCCCTTCCCTTGAGATAAATCTGCAAATATCTCGGAAACGAATCGAGCTATGGCAAAATGTTAAGAGACTTTATTTGTAGAGAATTAAGTTTCCTACTTTTTATGTTCTATGATATTTTTTGATCAGATGCGTAGTTCTCGAGATATATGAAGATATTTAAAAGTTCCGAAGCCGCACCAACATAATAGAGATACAGAAACACCGTGGCCCCTTTCTTTGAGATAACTCTGCACTATTGCGAGCTGGAAATGCCACTTCCAGTTTAGCTGTGCAGAAGAAGAACAACAAGAAGAAGAAATATCTCGAAATATGTCCGTCAGGCCCCTTCCCTTGAGATAAATCTGCAAATATCTCGGAAACGAAGCGAGCTATGGCAAAATGTTAAGAGACCTTTTTTGTAGAGAATTAAGCTTCCTACTTTTTATGTTCAACGATATTTTTTGATCAGATGCGTAGTTCTCGAGATATATCAAGATATTTAAAAGTTCCGAAGCCGCACCAACATAATAGAGATGCAGAAACACCGTGGCCCCTTTCTTTGAGATAACTCTGCACTATTGCGAGCTGGAAATGCCACTTCCAGTTTAGCTGTGCAGAAGAAGAACAACAAGAAGAAGAAATATCTCGAAATATGTCCGTCAGGCCCCTTCCCTTGAGATAAATCTGCAAATATCTCGGAAACGAAGCGAGCTATGGC
Organism: Osmia lignaria lignaria; assembly: GCF_051020975.1. Lineage (NCBI taxonomy): Eukaryota > Metazoa > Arthropoda > Insecta > Hymenoptera > Megachilidae > Osmia > Osmia lignaria. The sequence continues at coordinate 343,158 of NW_027478160.1, forward strand.
AAAATGTTAAGAGACCTTTTTTGCAGAGAATTAAGTTTCCTATTTTATATGTTCTATGATATTTTTTGATCAGATGCGTAGTTCTCGAGATATATCAAGATATTTAAAAGTTCCGAAGCCGCACCAACATAATAGAGATACAGAAACACCGTGGCCCCTTTCTTTGTGATAACTCTGCACTATTGCGAGCTGGAAATGCCACTTCCAGTTTAGCTGTGCAGAAGAAGAACAACAAGAAGAAGAAATATCTCGAAATATGTCCGTCAGGCCCCTTCCCTTGAGATAAATCTGCAAATATCTCGGAAACGAAGCGAGCTATGGCAAAATGTTAAGAGACCTTTTTTGTAGACAATTAAGCTTCCTACTTTTTATGTTCTACGATATTTTTTGATCAGATGCGTAGTTCTCGAGATATATCAAGATATTTAAAAGTTCCGAAGCCGCACCAACATAATAGAGATACAGAAACACCGTGGCCCCTTTCTTTGAGATAACTCTGCACTATTGCGAGCTGTAAATGCCACTTCCAGCTTAGCTGTGCAGAAGAAGAACAACAAGAAGAAGAAATATCTCGAAATATGTCCGTCAGGCCCCTTCCCTCGAGATAAATCTGCAAATATCTCGGAAACGAAGCGAGCTATGGCAAAATGTTAAGAGACCTTTTTTGTAGAGAATTAAGTTTCCTACAATTTATGTTCTATGATATTTTTTGATCAGATGCGTAGTTCTCGAGATATATCAAGATATTTAAAAGTTCCGAAGCCGCACCAACATAATAGAGATACAGAAACACCGTGGCCCCTTTCTTTGAGATAACTCTGCGCTATTGAGAGCTGGAAATGCCACTTCCAGTTTAGCTGTGCAGAAGAAGAACAACAAGAAGAAGAAATATCTCGAAATATGTCCGTCAGGCCCCTTCCCTTGAGATATATCTGCAAATATCTCGGAAACGAAACGAGCTATGGCAAAATGTTAAGAGACCTTTTTTGTAGAGAATTATGTTTCCTACAATTTACGTTCTGTGATATTTTTTGATCAGATGCGTAGTTCTCGAGATATATCAAGATATTTAAAAGTTCCGAAGCCGCACCAACATAATAGAGATACGGAAACACCGTGGCCCCTTTCTTTGAGATAACTCTGCACTATTGCGAGCTGCAAATGCCACTTCCAGCTTAGCTGTGCAGAAGAAGAACAACAAGAAGAAGAAATATCTCGAAATATGTCCGTCAGGCCCCTTCCCTTGAGATAAATCTGCAAATATCTCGGAAACGAAGCGAGCTAGGGCAAAATGTTAAGAGACCTTTTTGGTAGAGAATGAAGTTTCCTACTTTTTATGTTCTATGATATTTTTTGATCAGATGCGGAGTTCTCGAGATATATCAAGATATTTAAAAGTTCCGAAGCCGCACCAACATAATAGAGATACAGAAACACCGTGGCCCCTTTCTTTAAGATAACTCTGCACTACTGCGAGCTGGAAATGCCACTTCCAGTTTAGCTGTGCAGAAGAAGAACAACAAGAAGAAGAAATATCTCGAAATATGTCCGTCAGGCACCTTCCCTTGAGATAAATCTGCAAATATCTCGGAAACGAAGGGAGCTATGGCAAAATGTTGAGAGACCTTTTTTGTAGAGAATTAAGTTTCCTACTTTTTATGTTCTATGATATTTTTTGATCAGATGCGTAGTTCTCGAGATATATCAAGATATTTAAAAGTTCCGAAGCCGCACCAACATAATAGAGATACAGAAACACCGTGGCCCCTTTCTTTGAGATAACTCTGCACTATTGCGAGCTGCAAATGCCACTTCCAGCTTAGCTGTGCAGAAGAAGAACAACAAGAAGAAGAAATATCTCGAAACATGTCCGTCAGGCCCCTTCCCTTGAGATAAATCTGCAAATATCTCGGAAACGAAGCGAGCTTTGGCAAAATGTTAAGATAGCTTTTTTGTAGAGAATTAAGTTTCCTACTTTTTATGTTCTATGATGTTTTTTGATCAGATGCGTAGTTCTCGAGATATATCAAGATATTTAAAAGTTCCGAAGCCGCACCAACATAATAGAGGTACAGAAACACCGTGGCCCCTTTCTTTGAGATAACTCTGCACTATTGCGAGCTCTAAATGCCACTTCCAGCTTAGCTGTGCAGATGAAGAACAACAAGAAGAAGAAATATTTCGAAATGTGTCCGTCAGGCCCCTTCCCTTGAGATAAATCTGCAAATATCTCGGAAACGAAGGGAGCTATGGCAAAATGTTGAGAGACCTTTTTTGTAGAGAATTAAGTTTCCTACAATTTATGTTCTATGATATTTTTCGATCAGATGCGTAGTTCTCGAGATATATCAAGATATTTAAAAGTTCCGATGCCGTACCAACATAATAGAGATACAGAAACACCGTGGCCCCTTTCTTTGAGATAACTCTGCACTATTGCGGGCTGTAAATGCCACTTCCAGCTTAGCTGTGCAGAAGAAGAACAACAAGAAGAAGAAATATCTCGAAATATGTCCGTCAGGCCCGTTCCTTTGAGCTGAATCTGCAAATATCTCGGAAACGAAGCGAGCTATGGCAAAATGTTAAGAGACGTTTTTTGTAGAGAATTATGTTTCCTACAATTTATGTTCTATGATATTTTTTGATCAGAAGCGTAGTTTTCGAGATATATCAAGATATTTAAAAGTTCCGAAGCCGCACCAACATAAGAGAGATACAGAAACACCGTGGCCCCTTTCTTTGAGATAACTCTGCACTAGTGCGAGCCGCAAATGCCAGTTCCAGCTTAGCTGTGCAGAAGAAGAACAACAAGAAGAAGAAATATCTCGAAATATGTCCGTCAGGCCCCTTCCCTTGAGATAAATCTGCAAATATCTCGGAAACGAAGCGAGCTATGGCAAAATGTTAAGAGACCTTTTTTGTAGAGAATTAAGTTTCCTACTTTTTGTGTTCTATGATATTTTTTGATCAGATGCGTAGCTCTCGAGATATATGAAGATATTTAAAAGTTCCGAAGCCGCACCAACATAATAGAGATACAGAAACACCGTGGCCCCTTTCTTTGAGATAACTCTGCACTATTGCGAGCTGGAAATGCCACTTCCAGTTTAGCTGTGCAGAAGAAGAACAACAAGAAGAAGAAATATCTCGAAATATGTCCGTCAGGCCCCTTCCCTTGAGATATACCTGCAAATATCTCGGAAACGAAACGAGCTATGGCAAAATGATAAGAGACCTTTTTTGTAGAGAATTATGTTTCCTACAATTTATGTTCTATGATATTTTTTGATCAGAAGCGTAGTTTTCGAGATATATCGAGATACTTAAAAGTTCCGAAGCCGCACCAACATAATAGAGATACAGAAACACCGTGGCCCCTTTCTTTGAGATAACTCTGCACTAGTGCGAGCCGCAAATGCCACTTCCAGCTTAGCTGTGCAGAAGAAGAACAACAAGAAGAAGAAATATCTCGAAATATGTCCGTCAGGCCCCTTCCCTTGAGATAAATCTGCAAATATCTCGGAAACGAATCGAGCTATGGCAAAATGTTAAGAGACTTTATTTGTAGAGAATTAAGTTTCCTACTTTTTATGTTCTATGATATTTTTTGATCAGATGCGTAGTTCTCGAGATATATGAAGATATTTAAAAGTTCCGAAGCCGCACCAACATAATAGAGATACAGAAACACCGTGGCCCCTTTCTTTGAGATAACTCTGCACTATTGCGAGCTGGAAATGCCACTTCCAGTTTAGCTGTGCAGAAGAAGAACAACAAGAAGAAGAAATATCTCGAAATATGTCCGTCAGGCCCCTTCCCTTGAGATAAATCTGCAAATATCTCGGAAACGAAGCGAGCTATGGCAAAATGTTAAGAGACCTTTTTTGCAGAGAATTAAGTTTCCTATTTTATATGTTCTATGATATTTTTTGATCAGATGCGTAGTTCTCGAGATATATCAAGATATTTAAAAGTTCCGAAGCCGCACCAACATAATAGAGATACAGAAACACCGTGGCCCCTTTCTTTGTGATAACTCTGCACTATTGCGAGCTGGAAATGCCACTTCCAGTTTAGCTGTGCAGAAGAAGAACAACAAGAAGAAGAAATATCTCGAAATATGTCCGTCAGGCCCCTTCCCTTGAGATAAATCTGCAAATATCTCGGAAACGAAGCGAGCTATGGCAAAATGTTAAGAGACCTTTTTTGTAGAGAATTAAGCTTCCTACTTTTTATGTTCTACGATATTTTTTGATCAGATGCGTAGTTCTCGAGATATATCAAGATATTTAAAAGTTCCGAAGCCGCACCAACATAATAGAGATACAGAAACACCGTGGCCCCTTTCTTTGAGATAACTCTGCACTATTGCGAGCTGTAAATGCCACTTCCAGCTTAGCTGTGCAGAAGAAGAACAACAAGAAGAAGAAATATCTCGAAATATGTCCGTCAGGCCCCTTCCCTCGAGATAAATCTGCAAATATCTCGGAAACGAAGCGAGCTATGGCAAAATGTTAAGAGACCTTTTTTGTAGAGAATTAAGTTTCCTACAATTTATGTTCTATGATATTTTTTGATCAGATGCGTAGTTCTCGAGATATATCAAGATATTTAAAAGTTCCGAAGCCGCACCAACATAATAGAGATACAGAAACACCGTGGCCCCTTTCTTTGAGATAACTCTGCGCTATTGAGAGCTGGAAATGCCACTTCCAGTTTAGCTGTGCAGAAGAAGAACAACAAGAAGAAGAAATATCTCGAAATATGTCCGTCAGGCCCCTTCCCTTGAGATATATCTGCAAATATCTCGGAAACGAAACGAGCTATGGCAAAATGTTAAGAGACCTTTTTTGTAGAGAATTATGTTTCCTACAATTTACGTTCTGTGATATTTTTTGATCAGATGCGTAGTTCTCGAGATATATCAAGATATTTAAAAGTTCCGAAGCCGCACCAACATAATAGAGATACGGAAACACCGTGGCCCCTTTCTTTGAGATAACTCTGCACTATTGCGAGCTGCAAATGCCACTTCCAGCTTAGCTGTGCAGAAGAAGAACAACAAGAAGAAGAAATATCTCGAAATATGTCCGTCAGGCCCCTTCCCTTGAGATAAATCTGCAAATATCTCGGAAACGAAGCGAGCTAGGGCAAAATGTTAAGAGACCTTTTTGGTAGAGAATGAAGTTTCCTACTTTTTATGTTCTATGATATTTTTTGATCAGATGCGTAGTTCTCGAGATATATCAAGATATTTAAAAGTTCCGAAGCCGCACCAACATAATAGAGATACAGAAACACCGTGGCCCCTTTCTTTAAGATAACTCTGCACTACTGCGAGCTGGAAATGCCACTTCCAGTTTAGCTGTGCAGAAGAAGAACAACAAGAAGAAGAAATATCTCGAAATATGTCCGTCAGGCACCTTCCCTTGAGATAAATCTGCAAATATCTCGGAAACGAAGCGAGCTATGGCAAAATGTTAAGAGACCTTTTTTGTAGAGAATTAAGTTTCCTACTTTTTATGTTCTATGATATTTTTTGATCAGATGCGTAGTTCTCGAGATATATCAAGATATTTAAAAGTTCCGAAGGCGCACCAACATAATAGAGATACAGAAACACCGTGGCCCCTTTCTTTGAGATTACTCTGCGCTATTGAGAGCTGGAAATGCCACTTCCAGTTTAGCTGTGCAGAAGAAGAACAACAAGAAGAAGAAATATCTCGAAATAGGTCCGTCAGGCCCCTTCCCTTGAGATATATCTGCAAATATCTCGGAAACGAAACGAGCTATGGCAAAATGTTAAGAGACCTTTTTTGTAGAGAATTATGTTTCCTACTATTTATGTTCTATGATATTTTTTGATCAGATGCGCAGTTTTCGAGATATATCGAGATATTTAAAGGTTCCGAAGCCGCAACAACATAATAAAGATACAGAAACACCGTGGCCCCTTTCTTTGAGATAACTCTGCGCTATTGAGAGCTGGAAATGCCACTTCCAGTTTAGCTGTGCAGAAGAAGCACAACAAGAACAAGAAATATCTCGGATTAAGTCCGTCAGGCCCCTTCCCTTGAGCTAAATCTGCAAATATCTCGGAAACAATGCGAGCTATGGCAAAATATTAAGAGATCTTTTTTGTAGGAAATTAAGTTTCCTACTATTTATGTTCTATGATATTTTTTGATCAGATGCGTAGTTCTCGAGATATATCAAGATATTTAATAGTTCCGAAGCCGCACCAACATAATAGAGATACAGAAACAGCGTGGCCCCTTTCTGCGAGATAACTCTGCACTATTGCGAGCTGGAAATGCCACTTCCAGTTTAGCTGTGCAGACGAAGAACAACAAGAAGAAGAAATATCTCGAAATATGTCCGTCAGGCCCGATCCTTTGAGCTGAATCTGCAAATATCTCGGAAACAATGCGAGCTATGGCAAAACGTTGAGAGACCTTTTTTGTAGGAAATTAAGTTTCCTACTATTTATGTTCTATGATATTTTTTGATCAGATGCGAAGTTTTCGAGATATATCGAGATATTTAAAGGTTCCGAAGCCGCAACAACATAATAAAGATACAGAAACACCGTGGCCCCTTTCTTTGAGATAACTCTGCGCTATTGAGAGCTGGAAATGCCACTTCCAGTTTAGCTGTGCAGAAGAAGAACAACAAGAAGAAGAAATATCTCGAAATATGTCCGTCAGGCCCCTTCCCTTGAGATATATCTGCAAATATCTCGGAAACGAAACGAGCTATGGCAAAATGTTAAGAGACCTTTTTTGTAGAGAATTATGTTTCCTACAATTTACGTTCTATGATATTTTTTGATCAGATGCGTAGTTCTCGAGATATATCAAGATATTTAAAAGTTCCGAAGCCGCACCAACATAATAGAGATACGGAAACACCGTGGCCCCTGTCTGTGAGATATCTCTGCACTATTGCGAGCTGCAAATGCCAGTTCGAGCTTAGCTGTGCAGAAGAAGCACAACAAGAACAAGAAATATCTCGGATTAAGTCCGTCAGGCCCCTTCCCTTGAGATAAATCTGCAAATATCTCGGAAACAATGCGAGCTATGGCAAAATATTAAGAGATCTTTTTTGTAGGAAATTAAGTTTCCTACTATTTATGTTCTATGATATTTTTTGATCAGATGCGTAGTTCTCGAGATATATCAAGATATTTAATAGTTCCGAAGCCGCACCAACATAATAGAGATACAGAAACAGCGTGGCCCCTTTCTGCGAGATAACTCTGCACTATTGCGAGCTGGAAATGCCACTTCCAGTTTAGCTGTGCAGACGAAGAACAACAAGAAGAAGAAATATCTCGAAATATGTCCGTCAGGCCCGATCCTTTGAGCTGAATCTGCAAATATCTCGGAAACAATGCGAGCTATGGCAAAACGTTGAGAGACCTTTTTTGTAGGAAATTAAGTTTCCTACTATTTATGTTCTATGATATTTTTTGATCAGATGCGTAGTTTTCGAGATATATCGATATATTTAAAGGTTCCGAAGCCGCAACAACATAATAAAGATACAGAAACACCGTGGCCCCTTTCTTTGAGATAACTCTGCGCTATTGAGAGCTGGAAATGCCACTTCCAGTTTAGCTGTGCAGAAGAAGAACAACAAGAAGAAGAAATATCTCGAAATATGTCCGTCAGGCCCCTTCCCTTGAGATATATCTGCAAATATCTCGGAAACGAAACGAGCTATGGCAAAATGTTAAGAGACCTTTTTTGTAGAGAATTATGTTTCCTACAATTTACGTTCTATGATATTTTTTGATCAGATGCGTAGTTCTCGAGATATATAAAGATATTTAAAAGTTCCGAAGCCGCACCAACATAATAGAGATACGGAAACACCGTGGCCCCTGTCTGTGAGATATCTCTGCACTATTGCGAGCTGCAAATGCCAGTTCGAGCTTAGCTGTGCAGAAGAAGCACAACAAGAACAAGAAATATCTCGGATTAAGTCCGTCAGGCCCCTTCCCTTGAGATAAATCTGCAAATATCTCGGAAACAATGCGAGCTATGGCAAAATATTAAGAGATCTTTTTTGTAGGAAATTAAGTTTCCTACTATTTATGTTCTATGATATTTTTTGATCAGATGCGTAGTTCTCGAGATATATCAAGATATTTAATAGTTCCGAAGCCGCACCAACATAATAGAGATACAGAAACAGCGTGGCCCCTTTCTGCGAGATAACTCTGCACTATTGCGAGCTGGAAATGCCACTTCCAGTTTAGCTGTGCAGGCGAAGAACAACAAGAAGAAGAAATATCTCGAAATATGTCCGTCAGGCCCGATCCTTTGAGCTGAATCTGCAAATATCTCGGAAACAATGCGAGCTATGGCAAAACGTTGAGAGACCTTTTTTGTAGGAAATTAAGTTTCCTACTATTTATGTTCTATGATATTTTTTGATCAGATGCGTAGTTTTCGAGATATATCGAGATATTTAAAGGTTCCGAAGCCGCAACAACATAATAAAGATACAGAAACACCGTGGCCCCTTTCTTTGAGATAACTCTGCGCTATTGAGAGCTGGAAATGCCACTTCCAGTTTAGCTGTGCAGAAGAAGAACAACAAGAAGAAGAAATATCTCGAAATATGTCCGTCAGGCCCCTTCCCTTGAGATATATCTGCAAATATCTCGGAAACGAAACGAACTATGGCAAAATGTTAAGAGACCTTTTTTGTGGAGAATTATGTGTCCTACAATTTATGTTCTATGATATTTTTTGATCAGAAGTGTAGTTTTCGAGATATATCGAGATATTTAAAAGATCCGAAGCCGCACCAACATAATAGAGATACAGAAACACCGTGGCCCCTTTTTGTGAGATAACTCTGCACTATTGCGAGCTGCAAATGCCAGTTCCAGCTTAGCTGTGCAGAAGAAGCACAACAATAACAAGAATTATCTCGAATATGTCCGTCAGGCCCGTTCCCTTGAGGTAAATCTGCAAATATCTCGGAAACGAAGCGAGCTATGGCAAAATGTTAAGAGACCTGTTTTGTAGAGAATTAAGTTTCCTACTTTTCATGTTCTATGATATTTTTTGATCAGATTCGTAGTTCTCGAGATATATCAAGATATTTAAAAGTTCCGAAGCCGCACCAACATAATAGAGATACAGAAACACCGTGGCCCCTTTCTTTGAGATAACTCTGCGCTATTGCTAGCTGGTAATGCCACTTCCAGTTTAGCTGTGCAGAAGAAGAACAACAAGAAGAAGAAATATCTCGAAATATGTCCGTCAGGCCCCTTCCCTTGAGATATATCTGCAAATATCTCGGAAACGAAACGAGCTATGGCAAAACGTTAAGAGACCTTTTTTGTAGAGAATTATGTTTCCTACAATCTATGTTCTATGATATTTTTTGATCAGAAGCGTAGTTTTCGAGATATATCGAGATATTTAAAAGTTCCGAAGCCGCACCAACATAATAGAGATACAGAAACACCGTGGCCCCTTTCTTTGAGATAACTCTGCACTAGTGCGAGCCGCAAATGCCACTTCCAGCTTAGCTGTGCAGAATAAGAACAACAAGAAGAAGAAATATCTCGAAATATGTCCGTCAGGCCCCTTCCCTTGAGATATATCTGCACATATCTCGGAAACGAAGCGAGCTATGGCAAAATGTTAAGAGACCTTTTCTGTAGAGAATTAAGTTTCCTACTTTTTATGTTCTATGATATTTTTTGATCAGATGCGTAGTTCTCGAGATATATCAAGATATTTAAAAGTTCCGAAGCCGCACCAACATAATAGAGATACAGAAACACCGTGGCCCCTTTCTTTGAGATAACTCTGCACTATTACGAGCTGGAAATGCCACTTCCAGTTTAGCTGTGCAGAAGAAGAACAACAAGAAGAAGAAATATCCCGAAATATGTCCGTCAGGACCCTTCCCTTGAGATAAATCTGCAAATATCTCGGAAACGAAGCGAGCTATGGCAAAATGTTAAGAGACCTTTTTTGTAGAGAATTATGTTTCCTACTTTTTATGTTGTATGATATTATTTGATCAGATGCGTAGTTCTCGAGATATCTCAAGATATTTAAAAGTTCCGAAGCCGCACCAACATAATAGAGATACAGAAACACCGTGGCCCCTTTCTTTGTGGTAACTCTGCACTATTGCGAGCTGCAAATGCCACTTCCAGCTTAGCTGTGCAGAAGAAGAACAACAAGAAGAAGAAATATCTCGAAATATGTCCGTCAGACCCCTTCCCTTGAGATATATCTGCAAATATCTCGGAAACGAAACGAGCTATGGCAAAATGTTAAGAGACCTTTTTTGTAGAGAATTATGTTTCCTACAATTTATGTTCTATGATATTTTTTGATCAGAGGCGTAGTTTTCGAGATATATCGAGATATTTAAAAGTTCCGAAGCCGCACCAACATAATAGAGATACAGAAACACCATGGCCCCTTTCTTCGAGATAACTCTGCACTAGTGCGAGCTGCAAATGCCACTTCCAGCTTAGCTGTGCAGAAGAAGAACAACAAGAAGAAGAAATATCTCGGAATATGTCCGTCAGGCCCCTTCCCTTGAGCTAAATCTGCAAATATCTCGGAAACGATGCCAGCTATGGGAAAATGTTAAGAGACCTTTTTTGTAGAGAATTAAGTTTCCTACTTTTTATGTTCTATGATATTTTTTGATCAGATGCGTAGTTCTCGAGATATATCAAGATATTTAAAAGTTCCGAAGCCGCCCCAACATAATAGAGATACAGAAACACCGTGGCCCCTTTCTTTGAGATAACTCTGCACTATTGCGAGCTGCAAATGCCACTTCCAGCTTAGCTGTGCAGAAGAAGAACAACAAGAAGAAGAAATATCTCAAAATATGTCCGTCAGGCCCCTTCCCTTGAGATAAATCTGCAAATATCTCGGAAACGAAGCGAGCTATGGCAAAATGTTAAGAGACCTTTTTTGTAGAGAATTAAGTTTCCTACTTTTTATGTTGTATGATATTTTTTGATCAGAGGCGTAGTTCTCGAGATATATCAAGATATTTAAAAGTTCCGACGCCGCACCAACATAATAGAGATACAGAAACACCGTGGCCCCTTTCTTTGAGATAACTCTGCACTACTGCGAGCTGCAAATGCCACTGCGAGCTTAGCTGTGCAGAAGAAGAACAACAAGAAGAAGAAATATCTCGAAATATGTCCGTCAGACCCCTTCCCTTGAGATAAATCTGCAAATATCTCGGAAACGAAGCGAGCTATGGCAAAATGTTAAGAGACTTTATTTGTAGAGAATTAAGTTTCCTACTATTTATGTTCTATGATATTTTTTGATCAGATGCGCAGTTCTCGAGATATATCAAGATATTTAAAAGCTTCGAAGCTGCACCAACATAATAGAGGTACAGAAACACCGTGGCCCCTTTCTTTGAGATAACTCTGCACTATTGCGAACTGAAAATGCCACTTCCAGCTGAGCTGTGCAGAAGAAGAACAACAAGAAGAAGAAATATGTCCGTCAGGCCCCTTCCCTTGAGATAAATCTGCAAATATCTCGGAAACGAAGCGAGCTATGGCAAAATGTTTAGAAACCTTTTTTGTAGAGAATTAAGTTTCCTACTTTTTATGTTGTATGATATTTTTTGATCAGATGCGTAGTTCTCGAGATATATCAAGATATTTAAAAGTTCCGAAGCCGCACCAACATAATAGAGACAAAGAAACACCGTGGCCCCTTTCTTTGAGATAACTCTGCACTATTGCGACCTGCAAATGCCACTTCCAGCTTAGCTGTGCAGAAGAGGAACAACAAGAAGAAGAAATATCTCGGAATATGTCCGTCAGGCCCCTTCCCTTGAGCTAAATCTGCAAATATCTCGGAAACGATGCCAGCTATGGGAAAATATTAAGAGACCTTTTTTTGTAGAGAATTAAGTTTCCTACTTTTTAGGTTCTATGATATTTTTTGCTCAGATGCGTAGTTCTCGAGATATATCAAGATATTTAAAAGTTCCGAAGCCGCCCCAACATAATAGAGATACAGAAACACCGTGGCCCCTTTCTTTGAGATAACTCTGCACTATTGCGAGCTGCAAATGCCACTTCCAGCTTAGCTGTGCAGAAGAAGAACAACAAGAAGAAGAAATATCTCGAAATATGTCCGTCAGGCCCGTTCCTTTGAGCTGAATCTGCAAATATCTCGGAAACGAAGCGAGCTATGGCAAAATGTTAAGGGGCGTTTTTTGTAGAGAATTATGTTTCCTACAATTTATGTTGTATGATATTTTTTGATCAGAAGCGTGGTTTTCGAGATATATCGAGATATTTAAAAGTTCCGAGGCCGCACCAACATAATAGAGATTCAGAAACACCGTGGCCCCTTCCTTTGAGATAACTCTGCACTATTGCGAGCTGGAAATGCCACTTCCAGTTTAGCTGTGCAGAAGAAGAACAACAAGAAGAAGAAATATCTCGAAATATGTCCGTCAGGCCCCGTCCCTTGAGATGTATCTGCAAATATCTCGGAAAGGAAGCGAGATATGGCAAAATATTTAGAGACCTTTTTTGTAGAGAATTAAGTTTCCTACTTTTTATGTTCTATGATATTTTTTGATCAGATGCGTAGTTCTCGAGATATATCAAGATATTTAAAAGTTCCGAAGCCGCACCAACATAATAGAGATACAGAAACACCGTGGCCCCTTTCTTTGAGATAACTCTGCACTATTGCGAGCTGCAAATGCCACTTCCAGCTTAGCTGTGCAGAAGAAGAACAACAAGAAGAAGAAATATCTCGAAATATGTCCGTCAGGCCCCTTCCCTTGAGATAAATCTGCAAATATCTCGGAAACGAAGCGAGCTATGGCAAAATGTTGAGAGACTTTATTTGTAGAGAATTAAGTTTCCTACTTTTTATGTTCTATGATATTTTTTGATCAGATGCGTAGTTCTCGAGATATATCAAGATATTTAAAAGTTCCGAAGCCGCACCAACATAATAGAGATACAGAAACACCGTGGCCCCTTTCTTTGAGATAACTCTGCACTATTGCGAGCTGTAAATGCCACGTCCAGCTTAGCTGTGCAGAAGAAGAACAACAAGAAGAAGAAATATCTCGAAATATGTCCGTCAGGCCCCGTCCCTTGAGATAAATCTGCAAATATCTCGGAACCGAAGCGAGCTATGGCAAAATGTTAAGAGACCTTTTTTGTAGAGGATTAAGTTTCCTACTTTTTATGTTCTATGATATTTTTTGATCAGATGCGTAGTTCTCGAGATATATCAAGATATTTAAAAGTTCCGAAGCCGCACCAACATAATAGAGATACAGAAACACCGTGGCCCCTTTCTTTGAGATAACTCTGCACTACTGCGAGCTGCAAATGCCACTTCGAGCTTAGCTGTGCAGAAGAAGAACAACAAGAAGAAGAAATATCTCGAAATATGTCCGTCAGACCCCTTCCCTTGAGATAAATCTGCAAATATCTCGGAAACGAAGCGAGCTATGGCAAAATGCTGGGATACCTTTTTTGTAGAGAATTAAGTTTCCTACTTTTTATGTTCTATGAGATTTTTGATCAGATGCGCAGTTCTCGAGATATATCAAGATATTTAAAAGCTTCGAAGCTGCACCAACATAATAGAGGTACAGAAACACCGTGGCCCCTTTCTTTGAGATATCTCTGCACTATTGCGAGCTGCAAATGCCACTTCCAGCTTAGCTGTGCAGAAGAAGAACAACAAGAACAAGAAATATCTCGAAATATGTCCGTCAGGCTCCTTCCCTTGAGATAAATCTGCAAATATCTCGGAAACGAAGCGAGCTATGGCAAAATGTTAAGAGAACATTTTTGTAGAGAATTATGTTTCCTACAATTTACGTTCTCTGATATTTTTTGATCAGAAGCGTAGTTTTCGAGATATATCGAAATATTTAAAAGTTCCGAAGCCGCACCAACATAATAGAGACACAGAAACACCGTGGCCCCTTTCTTTGAGATAACTCTGCACTATTGCGACCTGCAAATGCCACTTCCAGCTTAGCTGTGCAGAAGAGGAACAACAAGAAGAAGAAATATCTCGGAATATGTCCGTCAGGCCCCTTCCCTTGAGCTAAATCTGCAAATATCTCGGAAACGATGCCAGCTATGGGAAAATGTTAAGAGACCTTTTTTGTAGAGAATTAAGTTTCCTACTTTTTATGTTCTATGATATTTTTTGATTAGATGCGTAGTTCTCTAGATATATCAAGATACTTAAAAGTTCCGAAGCCGCACCAACATAATAGAGATACAGAAACACCGTGGCCCCTTTCTTTGAGATAACTCTGCACTATTGCGAGCTGTAAATGCCACTTCCAGCTTAGCTGTGCAGAAGGAGAACAACAAGAAGAAGAAATATCTCGAAACATGTCCGTCAGGCCCCTTCCCTTGAGATAAATCCGCAAATATCTCGGAAACGAAGCGAGCTATGGCAAAATGTTAAGAGACCTTTTTTGTAGAGAATTATGTTTCCTACAATTTATGTTCTATGATATTTTTTGATCAGAAGCGTAGTTTTCGAGATATATCGAGATATTTAAAAGTTCCGAAGCCGCACCAACATAATAGAGATACAGAAACACCCTGGCCCCTTTCTTTGAGATAACTCTGCACTAGTGCGAGCCGCAAATGCCACTTCCAGCTTAGCTGTGCAGAAGAAGAACAACAAGAAGAAGAAATATCTCGAAATATGTCCGTCAGGCCCCTTCCCTTGAGATAAATCTGCAAATATCCCGGAAACGAAGCGCGCTATGGCAAAATGTTAAGAGACCTTTTTTGTAGAGAATTAAGTTTCCTACTTTTTATGTTCTATGATATTTTTTGATCAGATGCGTAGTTCTCGAGATATATCAAGATATTTAAGAGTTCCGAAGCCGCACCAACATAATAGAGATACAGAAACAGCGTGGCCCCTTTCTGCGAGATAACTCTGCACTATTGCGAGCTGGAAATGCCACTTCCAGTTTAGCTGTGCAGACGAAGAATAACAAGAAGAAGAAATATCTCGAAATATGTCCGTCAGGCCCGATCCTTTGAGCTGAATCTGCAAATATCTCGGAAACAATGCGAGCTATGGCAAAACGTTGAGAGACCTTTTTTGTAGGAAATTAAGTTTCCTACTATTTATGTTCTATGATATTTTTTGATCAGATGCGTAGTTTTCGAGATATATCAAGATAGTTAAAAGTTCCGAAGCCGCACCAACATAATAGAGATACAGAAACACCGTGGCCCCTTTCTTTGAGATAACTCTGCACTAGTGCGAGCCGCAAATGCCACTTCCAGCTTAGCTGTGCAGAAGAAGAACAACAAGAAGAAGAAATGTCTCGAAATATGTCCGTCAGGCCCCTTCCCTTGAGATAAATCTGCAAATATCTCGGAAACGAAGCGAGCTATGGCAAAATGTTAAGAGACTTTATTTGTAGAGAATTAAGTTTCCTACTATTTATGTTCTATGATATTTTTTGATCAGATGCGTAGTTCTCGAGATATATCAAGATATTTAAAAGATACGAAGCCGCACCAACATAATAGAGATACAGAAACACCGTGGCCCCTTTCTTTGAGATAACTCTGCACTAGTGCGAGCCGCAAATGCTACTTCCAGCTTAGCTGTGCAGAAGAAGAACAACAAGAAGAAGAAATATCTCGAAATATGTCCGTCAGGCCCCTTCCCTTGAGATAAATCTGCAAATATCTCCGAAACGAAGCGAGCTATGGCAAAATGTTAAGAGACGTTTTTTGTAGAGAATTAAGTTTCCTACTTTTTATGTTCTATGATATTTTTTGATCAGATGCGTAGTTCTCGAGATATATCAAGATATTTAAAAGTTCCGAAGCCGCACCAACATAATAGAGATACAGAAACACCGTGGCCCCTTTCTTTGAGATAACTCTGCACTAGTGCGAGCCGGAAATGCCACTTCCAGCTTAGCTGTGCAGAAGAAGAACAACAAGAAGAAGAAATGTCTCGAAATATGTCCGTCAGGCCCCTTCCCTTGAGATAAATCTGCAAATATCTCGGAAACGAAGCGAGCTATGGCAAAATGTTAAGAGACTTTATTTGTAGAGAATTAAGTTTCCTACTATTTATGTTCTATGATATTTTTTGATCAGATGCGTAGTTCTCGAGATATATCAAGATATTTAAAAGTTCCGAAGCCGCACCAACATAATAGAGATACAGAAACACCGTGGCCCCTTTCTTTGAGATAACTCTGCACTAGTGCGAGCCGCAAATGCCACTTCCAGCTTAGCTGTGCAGAAGAAGAACAACAAGAAGAAGAAATATCTCGAAATATGTCCGTCAGGCCCCTTCCCTTGAGATAAATCTGCAAATATCTCCGAAACGAAGCGAGCTATGGCACAATGTTAAGAGGCCTTTTTTGTAGAGAATTAAGTTTCCTACTTTTTATGTTCTATGATATTTTTTGATCAGATGCGTAGTTCTCGAGATATATCAAGATATTTAAAAGTTCCGAAGCCGCACCAACATAATAGAGATACAGAAACACCGTGGCCCCTTCCTTTGAGATAACTCTGCACTAGTGCGAGCCGCAAATGCCACTTCCAGCTTAGCTGTGCAGAAGAAGAACAACAAGAAGAAGAAATATCTCGAAATATGTCCGTCAGGCCCTTTCCCTTGAGATAAATCTGCAAATATCTGGGAAACGAAGCGAGCTATGGCAAAATGTTAAGAGACATTTTTTGTAGAGAATTAAGTTTCCTACTTTTTATGTTCTATGATATTTTTTGATCAGAAGCGTAGTTTTCGAGATATATCGAGATATTTAAAAGTTCCGAAGCCGCACCAACATAATAGAGATACAGAAACACCGTGGCCCCTTTCTTTGAGATAACTCTGCACTAGTGCGAGCCGCAAATGCCACTTCCAGCTTAGCTGTGCAGAAGAAGAACAACAAGAAGAAGAAATATCTCGAAATATGTCCGTCAGGCCCCTTCCCTTGAGATAAATCTGCAAATATCTCGGAAACGAAGCGAGCTATGGCAAAATGTTAAGAGACTTTATTTGTAGAGAATTAAGTTTCCTACTTTTTATGTTCTATGATATTTTTTGATCAGATGCGTAGTTCTCGAGATATATCAAGATATTTAAAAGTTCCGAAGCCGCACCAACATAATAGAGATACAGAAACACCGTGGCCCCTTTCTTTGAGATAACTCTGCACTATTGCGAGCTGCAAATGCCACTTCCAGCTTAGCTGTGCAGAAGAAGAACAACAAGAAGAAGAAATGTCTCGAAATATGTCCGTCAGGCCCCCTCCCTTGAGATAAATCTGCAAATATCTCGGAAACGAAGCGAGCTATGGCAAAATGTTAAGAGACTTTATTTGTAGAGAATTAAGTTTCCTACTATTTATGTTCTATGATATTTTTTGATCAGATGCGTAGTTCTCGAGATATATCAAGATATTTAAAAGTTCCGAAGCCGCACCAACATAATAGAGATACAGAAACACCGTGGCCCCTTTCTTTGAGATAACTCTGCACTAGTGCGAGCCGCAAATGCCACTTCCAGCTTAGCTGTGCAGAAGAAGAACAACAAGAAGAAGAAATATCTCGAAATATGTCCGTCAGGCCGCTTCCCTTGAGATAAATCTGCAAATATCTCCGAAACGAAGCGAGCTATGGCAAAATGTTAAGAGACGTTTTTTGTAGAGAATTAAGTTTCCTACTTTTTATGTTCTATGATATTTTTTGATCAGATGCGTAGTTCTCGAGATATATCCAGATATTTAAAAGTTCCGAAGCCGCACCAACATAATAGAGATACAGAAACACCGTGGCCCCTTTCTTTGAGATAACTCTGCACTATTGCGAGCTGCAAATGCCACTTCCAGCTTAGCTGTGCAGAAGAAGAACAACAAGAAGAAGAAATGTCTCGAAATATGTCCGTCAGGCCCCTTCCCTTGAGATAAATCTGCAAATATCTCGGAAACGAAGCGAGCTATGGCAAAATGTTAAGAGACTTTATTTGTAGAGAATTAAGTTTCCTACTATTTATGTTCTATGATATTTTTTGATCAGATGCGTAGTTCTCGAGATATATCAAGATATTTAAAAGTTCCGAAGCCGCACCAACATAATAGAGATACAGAAACACCGTGGCCCCTTTCTTTGAGATAACTCTGCACTAGTGCGAGCCGCAAATGCCACTTCCAGCTTAGCTGTGCAGAAGAAGAACAACAAGAAGAAGAAATATCTCGAAATATGTCCGTCAGGCCCCTTCCCTTGAGATAAATCTGCAAATATCTCCGAAACGAAGCGAGCTATGGCACAATGTTAAGAGGCCTTTTTTGTAGAGAATTAAGTTTCCTACTTTTTATGTTCTATGATATTTTTTGATCAGATGCGTAGTTCTCGAGATATATCAAGATATTTAAAAGTTCCGAAGCCGCACCAACATAATAGAGGTACAGAAACACCGTGGCCTCCTTCTTTGAGATAACTCTGCACTATTGCGAGCTGCAAATGCCACTTCCAGCTTAGCTGTGCAGAAGAAGAACAACAAGAAGAAGAAATATCTCGAAATATGTCCGTCAGGCCCCTTCCCTTGAGATAAATCTGCATATATCTCGGAAACGAAGCGAGCTATGGCACAATGTTAAGAGGCCTTTTTTGTAGAGAATTAAGTTTCCTACTTTTTATGTTCTATGATATTTTTTGATCAGATGCGTAGTTCTCGAGATATATCGAGATATTTAAAAGTTCCGAAGCCGCACCGACATAATAGAGGTACAGAAACACCGTGGCCTCCTTCTTTGAGATAACTCTGCACTATTGCGAGCTGCAAATGCCACTTCCAGCTTAGCTGTGCAGAAGAAGAACAACAAGAAGAAGAAATGTCTCGAAATATGTCCGTCAGGCCCCTTCCCTTGAGATAAATCTGCAAATATCTCGGAAACGAAGCGAGCTATGGCAAAATGTTAAGAGACTTTATTTGTAGAGAATTAAGTTTCCTACCTTTTATGTTCTATGATATTTTTTGATCAGATGCGTAGTTCTCGAGATATATCAAGATATTTAAAAGTTCCGAAGCCGCACCAACATAATAGAGATACAGAAACACCGTGGCCCCTTTCTTTGAGATAACTCTGCACCATTGCGAGCTGCAAATGCCACTTCCAGCTTAGCTGTGCAGAAGAAGAGCAACAAGAAGAAGAAATGTCTCGAAATATGTCCGTCAGGCCCCTTCCCTTGAGATAAATCTGCAAATATCTCGGAAACGAAGCGAGCTATGGCAAAATGTTAAGAGACTTTATTTGTAGAGAATTAAGTTTCCTACTTTTTATGTTCTATGATATTTTTTGATCAGATGCGTAGTTCTCGAGATATATCAAGATATTTAAAAGTTCCGAAGCCGCACCAACATAATAGAGATACAGAAACACCGTGGCCCCTTTCTTTGAGATAACTCTGCACTAGTGCGAGCCGCAAATGCCACTTCCAGCTTAGCTGTGCAGAAGAAGAACAACAAGAAGAAGAAATATCTCGAAATATGTCCGTCAGTCCCCTTCCCTTGAGATAAATCTGCAAATATCTCCGAAATGAAGCGAGCTATGGCAAAATGTTAAGAGACGTTTTTTGTAGAGAATTATGTTTGCTACAATTTATGTTCTATGATATTTTTTGATCAGAAGCGTAGTTTTCGAGATATATCGAGATATTTAAAAGTTCCGAAGCCGCACCAACATAATAGAGGTACAGAAACACCGTGGCCTCCTTCTTTGAGATAACTCTGCACTATTGCGAGCTGCAAATGCCACTTCCAGCTTAGCTGTGCAGAAGAAGAACAACAAGAAGAAGAAATATCTCGAAATATGTCCGTCAGGCCCCTTCCCTTGAGATAAATCTGCATATATCTCGGAAACGAAGCGAGCTATGGCACAATGTTAAGAGGCCTTTTTTGTAGAGAATTAAGTTTCCTACTTTTTATGTTCTATGATATTTTTTGATCAGATGCGTAGTTCTCGAGATATATCGAGATATTTAAAAGTTCCGAAGCCGCACCGACATAATAGAGGTACAGAAACACCGTGGCCTCCTTCTTTGAGATAACACTGCACTATTGCGAGCTGCAAATGCCACTTCCAGCTTAGCTGTGCAGAAGAAGAACAACAAGAAGAAGAAATATCTCGAAATATGTCCGTCAGGCCCCTTCCCTTGAGATAAATCTGCATATATCTCGGAAACGAAGCGAGCTATGGCACAATGTTAAGAGACCTTTTTTGTAGAGAATTAAGTTTCCTACTTTTTATGTTCTATGATATTTTTTGATCAGATGCGTAGTTCTCGAGATATATCAAGATATTTAAAAGTTCCGAAGCCGCACCAACATAATAGAGATACAGAAACACCGTGGCCCCTTTCTTTGAGATAACTCTGCACTATTGCGAGCTGCAAATGCCACTTCCAGCTTAGCTGTGCAGAAGAAGAACAACAAGAAGAAGAAATGTCTCGAAATATGTCCGTCAGGCCCCTTCCCTTGAGATAAATCTGCAAATATCTCGGAAACGAAGCGAGCTATGGCAAAATGTTAAGAGACTTTATTTGTAGAGAATTAAGTTTCCTACTTTTTATGTTGTATGATATTTTTTGATCAGATGCGTAGTTCTCGAGATATATCAAGATATTTAAAAGTTCCGAAGCCGCACCAACATAATAGAGATACAGAAACACCGTGGCCCCTTTCTTTGAGATAACTCCGCACTATTGCGAGCTGTAAATGCCACTTCCAGCTTAGCTGTGCAGAAGAAGACCAACAAGAAGAAGATATATCTCGAAATATGTCCGTCAGGCCCCTTCCCTTGAGATAAATCTGCAAATATCTCGGAAACGAAGCGAGCTATGGCAAAATGTTAAGAGACCTTTTTTGTAGAGAATTAAGTGTGCTACTTTTTATGTTCTATGATATTTTTTGATCAGATGCGTAGTTCTCGAGATATATCAAGATATTTAAAAGTTAAGAAGCCGCACCAACATAATAGAGATACAGAAACACCGTGGCCCCTTTCTTTGAGATAACTCTGCACTATTGCGAGCTGTAAATGCCACTTCCAGCTTAGCTGTGCAGAAGAAGAACAACAAGAAGAAGAAATATCTCGAAATATGTCCATCAGGCCCGTTCCTTTGAGCTGAATCTGCAAATATCTCGGAAACGAAGCGAGCTATGGCAAAATGTTAAGAGACGTTTTTTGTAGAGAATTATGTTTCCTACAATTTAGGTTCTATGATATCTTTTGATCAGAAGCGTAGTTTTCGAGATATATCAGGATATTTAAAAGTTCCGAAGCCGCACCAACGTAATAGAGATACAGAAACACCGTGGCCCCTTTCTTTGAGATAACTCTGCACTATTGCGAGCTGGAAATGCCACTTCCAGTTTAGCTGTGCAGAAGAAGAACAACAAGAAGAAGAAATATCTCGAAATATGTGCGTCAGGCCCCTTCCCTTGAGATAAATCTGCACATATCTCGGAAACGAAGCGAGCTATGGCAAAATGTTAAGAGACCTTCTTTGTAGAGAATTAAGTTTCCTACTTTTTATGTTCTATGATATTTTTTGATCAGATGCGTAGTTCTCGAGATATATCAAGATATTTAAAGGTTCCGAAGCCGCACCAACATAATAGAGATACAGAAACACCGTGGCCCCTTTCTTTGAGATAACTCTGCACTATTGCGAGCTGCAAATGCCACTTCCAGCTTAGCTGTGCAGAAGAAGAACAACAAGAAGAAGAAATATCTCGAAATATGTCCGTCAGGCCCCATCCCTTGAGATATATCTGCAAATATCTCGGAAACGAAGCGAGCTATGGCAAAATGTTAAGAGACCGTTTTTGTAGAGAATTATGTTTCCTACAATTTATGTTCTATGATATTTCTTGATCAGAAGCGTAGTTTTCGAGATATATCGAGATATTTAAAAGTTCCGAAGCCGCACCAACATAATAGAGATACAGAAACACCGTGGCCCCTTTCTTTGAGATAACTCTGCACTAGTGCGAGCCGCAAATGCCACTTCCAGCTTAGCTGTGCAGAAGAAGAACAACAAGAAGAAGAAATATCTCGAAATATGTCCGTCAGGCCCCTTCCCTTGAGATAAATCTGCAAATATCTCGGAAACGAAGCGAGCTATGGCAAAATGTTAAGAGACCTTTTTTGTAGAGAATTAAGTGGCCTACTTTTTATGTTCTATGATATTTTTTGATCAGGTGCGTAGTTCTCGAGATATATCAAGATATTTAAAAGTTCCGAAGCCGCAACAACATAATAGAGATACAGAAACACCGTGGCCCCTTTCTTTGAGATAACTCCGCACTATTGCGAGCTGTAAATGCCACTTCCAGCTTAGCTGTGCAGAAGAAGACCAACAAGAAGAAGAAATATCTCGAAATATGTCCGTCAGGCCCCTTCCCTTGAGATAAATCTGCAAATATCTCGGAAACGAAGCGAGCTATGGCAAAATGTTAAGAGACCTTTTTTGTAGAGAATTAAGTGTCCTACTTTTTATGTTCTATGATATTTTTTGATCAGATGCGTAGTTCTCGAGATATATCAAGATATTTAAAAGTTCCTAAGCCGCACCAACATAATAGAGATACAGAAACACCGTGGCCCCTTTCTTTGAGATAACTCTGCACTATTGCGAGCTGCAAATGCCACTTCCAGCTTAGCTGTGCAGAAGAAGAACAACAAGAAGAAGAAATGTCTCGAAATATGTCCGTCAGGCCCCTTCCCTTCAGATAAATCTGCAAATATCTCGGAAACGAAGCGAGCTATGGCAAAATGTTAAGAGACATTTTTTGTAGAGAATTAAGTTTCCTACTTTTTATGTTCTATGATATTTTTTGATCAGAAGCGTAGTTTTCGAGATATATCGAGATATTTAAAAGTTCCGAAGCCGCACCAACATAATAGAGGTACAGAAACACCGTGGCCTCCTTCTTTGCGATAACTCTGCACTATTTCGAGCTGCAAATGCCACTTCCAGCTTAGCTGTGCAGAAGAAGAACAACAAGAAGAAGAAATATCTCGAAATATGTCCGTCAGGCCCCTTCCCTTGAGATAAATCTGCATATATCTCGGAAACGAAGCGAGCTATGGCACAATGTTAAGAGGCGTTTTTTGTAGAGAATTAAGTTTCCTACTTTTTATGTTCTATGATATTTTTTGATCAGATGCGTAGTTCTCGAGATATATCAAGATATTTAAAAGTTCCGAAGCCGCACCAACATAATAGAGATACAGAAACACCGTGGCCCCTTCCTTTGAGATAACTCTGCACTAGTGCGAGCCGCAAATGCCACTTCCAGCTTAGCTGTGCAGAAGAAGAACAACAAGAAGAAGAAATATCTCGAAATATGTCCGTCAGGCGCTTTCCCTTGAGATAAATCTGCAAATATCTGGGAAACGAAGCGAGCTATGGCAAAATGTTAAGAGACATTTTTTGTAGAGAATTAAGTTTCCTACTTTTTATGTTCTATGATATTTTTTGATCAGAAGCGTAGTTTTCGAGATATATTGAGATATTTAAAAGTTCCGACGCCGCACCAACATAATAGAGGTACAGAAACACCGTGGCCTCCTTCTTTGAGATAACTCTGCACTATTGCGAGCTGCAAATGCCACTTCCAGCTTAGCTGTGCAGAAGAAGAACAACAAGAAGAAGAAATATCTCGAAATATGTCCGTCAGGCCCCTTCCCTTGAGATAAATCTGCAAATATCTCCGAAACGAAGCGAGCTATGGCAAAATGTTAAGAGACGTTTTTTGTAGACAATTATGTTTCCTACAATTTATGTTCTATGATATTTTTTGATCAGAAGCGTAGTTTTCGAGATATATCGAGATATTTAAAAGTTCCGAAGCCGCACCATCATAATAGAGATACAGAAACACCGTGGCCCCTTTCTTTGAGATAACTCTGCACTATTGCGAGCTGCAAATGCCACTTCCAGCTTAGCTGTGCAGAAGAAGAACAACAAGAAGAAGAAATGTCTCGAAATATGTCCGTCAGGCCCCTTCCCTTGAGATAAATCTGCAAATATCTCGGAAACGAAGCGAGCTATGGCAAAATGTTAAGAGACTTTATTTGTAGAGAATTAAGTTTCCTACTTTTTATGTTGTATGATATTTTTTGATCAGATGCGTAGTTCTCGAGATATATCAAGATATTTAAAAGTTCCGAAGCCGCACCAACATAATAGAGATACAGAAACACCGTGGCCCCTTTCTTTGAGATAACTCCGCACTATTGCGAGCTGTAAATGCCACTTCCAGCTTAGCTGTGCAGAAGAAGACCAACAAGAAGAAGAAATATCTCGAAATATGTCCGTCAGGCCCCTTCCCTTGAGATAAATCTGCAAATATCTCGGAAACGAAGCGAGCTATGGCAAAATGTTAAGAGACCTTTTTTGTAGAGAATTAAGTGTCCTACTTTTTATGTTCTATGATATTTTTTGATCAGATGCGTAGTTCTCGAGATATATCAAGATATTTAAAAGTTAAGAAGCCGCACCAACATAATAGAGATACAGAAACACCGTGGCCCCTTTCTTTGAGATAACTCTGCACTATTGCGAGCTGTAAATGCCACTTCCAGCTTAGCTGTGCAGAAGAAGAACAACAAGAAGAAGAAATATCTCGAAATATGTCCATCAGGCCCGTTCCTTTGAGCTGAATCTGCAAATATCTCGGAAACGAAGCGAGCTATGGCAAAATGTTAAGAGACGTTTTTTGTAGAGAATTATGTTTCCTACAATTTAGGTTCTATGATATCTTTTGATCAGAAGCGTAGTTTTCGAGATATATCAGGATATTTAAAAGTTCCGAAGCCGCACCAACATAATAGAGATACAGAAACACCGTGGCCCCTTTCTTTGAGATAACTCTGCACTATTGCGAGCTGGAAATGCCACTTCCAGTTTAGCTGTGCAGAAGAAGAACAACAAGAAGAAGAAATATCTCGAAATATGTGCGTCAGGCCCCTTCCCTTGAGATAAATCTGCACATATCTCGGAAACGAAGCGAGCTATGGCAAAATGTTAAGAGACCTTCTTTGTAGAGAATTAAGTTTCCTACTTTTTATGTTCTATGATATTTTTTGATCAGATGCGTATTTCTCGAGATATATCAAGATATTTAAAGGTTCCGAAGCCGCACCAACATAATAGAGATACAGAAACACCGTGGCCCCTTTCTTTGAGATAACTCTGCACTATTGCGAGCTGCAAATGCCACTTCCAGCTTAGCTGTGCAGAAGAAGAACAACAAGAAGAAGAAATATCTCGAAATATGTCCGTCAGGCCCCATCCCTTGAGATATATCTGCAAATATCTCGGAAACGAAGCGAGCTATGGCAAAATGTTAAGAGACCGTTTTTGTAGAGAATTATGTTTCCTACAATTTATGTTCTATGATATTTCTTGATCAGAAGCGTAGTTTTCGAGATATATCGAGATATTTAAAAGTTCCGAAGCCGCACCAACATAATAGAGATACAGAAACACCGTGGCCCCTTTCTTTGAGATAACTCTGCACTAGTGCGAGCCGCAAATGCCACTTCCAGCTTAGCTGTGCAGAAGAAGAACAACAAGAAGAAGAAATATCTCGAAATATGTCCGTCAGGCCCCTTCCCTTGAGATAAATCTGCAAATATCTCGGAAACGAAGCGAGCTATGGCAAAATGTTAAGAGACCTTTTTTGTAGAGAATTAAGTGGCCTACTTTTTATCTTCTATGATATTTTTTGATCAGGTGCGTAGTTCTCGAGATATATCAAGATATTTAAAAGTTCCGAAGCCGCAACAACATAATAGAGATACAGAAACACCGTGGCCCCTTTCTTTGAGATAACTCCGCACAATTGCGAGCTGTAAATGCCACTTCCAGCTTAGCTGTGCAGAAGAAGACCAACAAGAAGAAGAAATATCTCGAAATATGTCCGTCAGGCCCCTTCCCTTGAGATAAATCTGCAAATATCTCGGAAACGAAGCGAGCTATGGCAAAATGTTAAGAGACCTTTTTTGTAGAGAATTAAGTTTCCTACTATTTATGTTCTATGATATTTTTTGATCAGATGCGTAGTTCTCGAGATATATCAAGATATTTAAAAGTTCCGCAGCCGCACCAACATAATAGAGATACAGAAACACCGTGGCCCCTTTCTTTGAGATAACTCTGCACTATTGCGAGCTGCAAATGCCACTTCCAGCTTAGCTGTGCAGAAGAAGAACAACAAGAAGAAGAAATGTCTCGAAATATGTCCGTCAGGCCCCTTCCCTTCAGATAAATCTGCAAATATCTCGGAAACGAAGCGAGCTATGGCAAAATGTTAAGAGACATTTTTTGTAGAGAATTAAGTTTCCTACTTTTTATGTTCTATGATATTTTTTGATCAGAAGCGTAGTTTTCGAGATATATCGAAATATTTAAAAGTTCCGAAGCCGCACCAACATAATATAGATACAGAAACACCGTGGCCCCTTTCTTTGAGATAACTCTGCACTAGTGCGAGCCGCAAATGCCACTTCCAGCTTAGCTGTGCAGAAGAAGAACAACAAGAAGAAGAAATATCTCGAAATATGTCCGTCAGGCCCCTTCCCTTGAGATAAATCTGCAAATATCTCCGAAACGAAGCGAGCTATGGCAAAATGTTAAGAGACGTTTTTTGTAGAGAATTAAGTTTCCTACTTTTTATGTTCTATGATATTTTTTGATCAGGTGCGTAGTTCTCGAGATATATCGAGATATTTAAAAGTTCCGAAGCCGCACCAACATAATAGAGATACAGAAACACTGTGGCCCCTTTCTTTGAGATAACTCTGCACTAGTGCGAGCCGCAAATGCCACTTCCAGCTTAGCTGTGCAGAAGAAGAACAACAAGAAGAAGAAATGTCTCGAAATATGTCCGTCAGGCCCCTTCCCTTGAGATAAATCTGCAAATATCTCGGAAATGAAGCGAGCTATGGCAAAATGTTAAGAGACTTTATTTGTAGAGAATTAAGTTTCCTACTATTTATGTTCTATGATATTTTTTGATCAGATGCGTAGTTCTCGAGATATATCAAGATATTTAAAAGTTCCGAAGCCGCACCAACATAATAGAGATACAGAAACACCGTGGCCCCTTTCTTTGAGATAACTCTGCACTAGTGCGAGCCGCAAATGCCACTTCCAGCTTAGCTGTGCAGAAGAAGAACAACAAGAAGAAGAAATATCTCGAAATATGTCCGTCAGGCCGCTTCCCTTGAGATAAATCTGCAAATATCTCCGAAACGAAGCGAGCTATGGCAAAATGTTAAGAGACGTTTTTTGTAGAGAATTAAGTTTCCTACTTTTTATGTTCTATGATATTTTTTGATCAGATGCGTAGTTCTCGAGATATATCAAGATATTTAAAAGTTCCGAAGCCGCACCAACATAATAGAGATACAGAAACACCGTGGCCCCTTTCTTTGAGATAACTCTGCACTATTGCGAGCTGCAAATGCCACTTCCAGCTTAGCTGTGCAGAAGAAGAACAACAAGAAGAAGAAATATCTCGAAATATGTCCGTCAGGCCGCTTCCCTTGAGATAAATCTGCAAATATCTCCGAAACGAAGCGAGCTATGGCAAAATGTTAAGAGACGTTTTTTGTAGAGAATTTAGTTTCCTACTTTTTATGTTCTATGATATTTTTTGATCAGATGCGTAGTTCTCGAGATATATCAAGATATTTAAAAGTTCCGAAGCCGCACCAACATAATAGAGATACAGAAACACCGTGGCCCCTTTCTTTGAGATAACTCTGCACTATTGCGAGCTGCAAATGCCACTTCCAGCTTAGCTGTGCAGAAGAAGAACAACAAGAAGAAGAAATATCTCGAAATATGTCCGTCAGGCCCCTTCCCTTGAGATAAATCTGCATATATCACGGAAACGAAGCGAGCTATGGCACAATGTTAAGAGGCCTTTTTTGTAGAGAATTAAGTTTCCTACTTTTTATGTTCTATGATATTTTTTGATCAGATGCGTAGTTCTCGAGATATATCAAGATATTTAAAAGTTCCGAAGCCGCACCAACATAATAGAGATACAGAAACACCGTGGCCCCTTCCTTTGAGATAACTCTGCACTAGTGCGAGCCGCAAATGCCACTTCCAGCTTAGCTGTGCAGAAGAAGAACAACAAGAAGAAGAAATATCTCGAAATATGTCCGTCAGGCCCCTTCCCTTGAGATAAATCTGCAAATATCTCGGAAACGAAGCGAGCTATGGCAAAATGTTAAGAGACATTTTTTGTAGAGAATTAAGTTTCCTACTTTTTATGTTCTATGATATTTTTTGATCAGAAGCGTAGTTTTCGAGATATATTGAGATATTTAAAAGTTCCGAAGCGGCACCAACATAATAGAGGTACAGAAACACCGTGGCCTCCTTCTTTGAGATAACTCTGCACTATTGCGAGCTGCAAATGCCACTTCCAGCTTAGCTGTGCAGAAGAAGAACAACAAGAAGAAGAAATATCTCGAAATATGTCCGTCAGGCCCCATCCCTTGAGATAAATCTGCATATATCTCGGAAACGAAGCGAGCTATGGCACAATGTTAAGAGACCTTTTTTGTAGAGAATTAAGTTTCCTACTTTTTATGTTCTATGATATTTTTTGATCAGATGCGTAGTTCTCGAGATATATCAAGATATTTAAAAGTTCCGAAGCCGCACCAACATAATAGAGATACAGAAACACCGTGGCCGCTTTCTTTGAGATAACTCTGCACTATTGCGAACTGCAAATGCCACTTCCAGCTTAGCTGTGCAGAAGAAGAACAACAAGAAGAAGAAATGTCTCGAAATATGTCCGTCAGGCCCCTTCCCTTGAGATAAATCTGCAAATATCTCGGAAACGAAGCGAGCTATGGCAAAATGTTAGGAGACTTTATTTGTAGAGAATTAAGTTTCCTACTTTTTATGTTCTATGATATTTTTTGATCAGATGCGTAGTTCTCGAGATATATCAAGATATTTAAAAGTTCCGAAGCCGCACCAACATAATAGAGTTACAGAAACACCGTGGCCCCTTTCTTTGAGATAACTCTGCACTAGTGCGAGCCGCAAATGCCACTTTCAGCTTAGCTGTGCAGAAGAAGAACAACAAGAAGAAGAAATATCTCGAAATATGTCCGTCAGGCCCCTTCCCTTGAGATAAATCTGCAAATATCTCCGAAACGAAGCGAGCTATGGCAAAATGTTAAGAGACGTTTTTTGTAGAGAATTATGTTTCCTACAATTTATGTTCTATGATATTTTTTGATCAGAAGCGTAGTTTTCGAGATATACCGAGATATTTAAAAGTTCCGAAGCCGCACCAACATAATAGAGGTACAGAAACACAGTGGCCTCCTTCTTTGAGATAACTCTGCACTATTGCGAGCTGCAAATGCCACTTCCAGCTTAGCTGTGCAGAAGAAGAACAACAAGAAGAAGAAATATCTCGAAATATGTCCGTCAGGCCCCTTCCCTTGAGATAAATCTGCATATATCTCGGAAACGAAGCGAGCTATGGCACAATGTTAAGAGGCCTTTTTTGTAGAGAATTAAGTTTCCTACTTTTTATGTTCTATGATATTTTTTGATCAGAAGCGTAGTTTTCGAGATATATCGAGATATTTAAAAGTTCCGAAGCCGCAGCAACATAATAGAGATACAGAAACACTGTGGCCCCTTTCTTTGTGATAACTCTGCACTAGTGCGAGCCGCAAATGCCACTTCCAGCTTAGCTGTGCAGAAGAAGAACAATAAGAAGAAGAAATGTCTCGAAATATGTCCGTCAGGCCCCTTCCCTTGAGATATATCTGCAAATATCTCGGAAACGAAGCGAGCTATGGCAAAATGTTATGAGACCGTTTTTGTAGAGAATTCTGTTTCCTACAATTTATGTTCTATGATATTTCTTGATCAGAAGCGTAGTTTTCGAGATATATCGAGATATTTAAAAGTTCCGAAGCCGCACCAACATAATAGAGATACAGAAACACCGTGGCCCCTTTCTTTGAGATAACTCTGCACTAGTGCGAGCCGCAAATGCCACTTCCAGCTTAGCTGTGCAGAAGAAGAACAACAAGAAGAAGAAATATCTCGAAATATGTCCGTCAGGCCCCTTCCCTTGAGATAAATCTGCAAATATCTCGGAAACGAAGCGAGCTATGGCAAAATGTTAAGAGACCTTTTTTGTAGAGAATTAAGTGGCCTTCTTTTTATGTTCTATGATATTTTTTGATCAGGTGCGTAGTTCTCGAGATATATCAAGATATTTAAAAGTTCCGAAGCCGCAACAACATAATAGAGATACAGAAACACCGTGGCCCCTTTCTTTGAGATAACTCCGCACTATTGCGAGCTGTAAATGCCACTTCCAGCTTAGCTGTGCAGAAGAAGACCAACAAGAAGAAGAAATATCTCGAAATATGTCCGTCAGGCCCCTTCCCTTGAGATAAATCTGCAAATATCTCGGAAACGAAGCGAGCTATGGCAAAATGTTAAGAGACCTTTTTTGTAGAGAATTAAGTGTCCTACTTTTTATGTTCTATGATATTTTTTGATCAGATGCGTAGTTCTCGAGATATATCAAGATATTTAAAAGTTAAGAAGCCGCACCAACATAATAGAGATACAGAAACACCGTGGCCCCTTTCTTTGAGATAACTCTGCACTATTGCGAGCTGTAAATGCCACTTCCAGCTTAGCTGTGCAGAAGAAGAACAACAAGAAGAAGAAATATCTCGAAATATGTCCGTCAGGCCCCTTCCCTTGAGATAAATCTGCAAATATCTCGGAAACGAAGCGAGCTATGGCAAAATGTTAAGAGACGTTTTTTGTAGAGAATTATGTTTCCTACAATTTAGGTTCTATGATATCTTTTGATGAGAAGCGTAGTTTTCGAGATATATCAGGATATTTAAAAGTTCCGAAGCCGCACCAACATAATAGAGATACAGAAACACCGTGGCCCCTTTCTTTGAGATAACTCTGCACTATTGCGAGCTGGAAATGCCACTTCCAGTTTAGCTGTGCAGAAGAAGAACAACAAGAAGAAGAAATATCTCGAAATATGTCCGTCAGGCCCCTTCCCTTGAGATATATCTGCAAATATCTCGAAAACGAAGCGAGCTATGGCAAAATGTTAAGAGACCTTTTTTGTAGAGAATTAAGTTTCCTACTTTTTATGTTCTATGATATTTTTTGATCAGATGCGTAGTTCTCGAGATATATCAAGATATTTAAAGGTTCCGAAGCCGCACCAACATAATAGAGATACAGAAACACCGTGGCCCCTTTCTTTGAGATAACTCTGCACTATTGCGAGCTGCAAATGCCACTTCCAGCTTAGCTGTGCACAAGAAGAACAACAAGAAGAAGAAATATCTCGAAATATGTCCATCAGTCCCGTTCCTTTGAGCTGAATCTGCAAATGTCTCGGAAACGAAGCGAGCTATGGCAAAATGTTAAGAGACCTTTTTTGTAGAGAATTAAGTTTCCTACTTTTTATGTTCTATGATATTTTTTGATCAGATGCGTACTTCTCGAGATATATCAAGATATTTAAAAGTTCCGAAGCCGCACCAACATAATAGAGGTACAGAAACACCGTGGCCCCTTTCTTTGAGATAACTCTGCACTATTGCGAGCTGGAAATGCCACTTCCAGCTTAGCTGTGCAGAAGAAGAACAACAAGAAGAAGAAATATCTCGAAATATGTCCGTCAGGCCCCTTCCCTTGAGATAAATCTGCAAATATCTCGGAAACGAAGCGAGCTATGGCAAAATGTTAACAGACCTTTTTTGTAGAGAATTAAGTTTCCTACTTTTTATGTTCTGTGATATTTTTTGATCAGAAGCGTAGTTTTCGAGATATATCGAGATATTAAAAAGTTCCGAAGCCGCACCAACATAATAGAGATACAGAAACACCGTGGCCCCTTTCTTTGAGATAACTCTGCACTATTGCGAGCTGCAAATGCCACTTCCAGCTTAGCTGTGCAGAAGAAGAACAACAAGAAGAAGAAATATCTCGAAATATGTCCGTCAGGCCCCTTCCCTTGAGATAAATCTGCATATATCTCGGAAACCAAGCGAGCTATGGCAAAATGTTAACAGACCTTTTTTGTAGAGAATTAAGTTTCCTACTTTTTATGTTCTGTGATATTTTTTGATCAGAAGCGTAGTTTTCGAGATATATCGAGATATTAAAAAGTTCCGAAGCCGCACCAACATAATAGAGATACAGAAACACCGTGGCCCCTTTCTTTGAGATAACTCTGCACTATTGCGAGCTGCAAATGCCACTTCCAGCTTAGCTGTGCAGAAGAAGAACAACAAGAAGAAGAAATATCTCGAAATATGTCCGTCAGGCCCCTTCCCTTGAGATAAATCTGCATATATCTCGGAAACCAAGCGAGCTATGGCAAAATGTTAAGAGACCTTTTTTGTAGAGAATTAAGTTTCGTACTTTTTATGTTCTATGATATTTTTTGATCAGATGCGTAGTTCTCGAGATATATCAAGATATTTAAAAGTTCCGAAGCCGCACCAACATAATAGAGATACAGAAACACCGTGGACCCTTTCTTTGAGATAACTCTGCACTATTGCGAGCTGCAAATGCCACTTCCAGCTTAGCTGCGCAGAAGAAGAACAACAAGAAGAAGAAATATCTCGAAATATGTCCGTCAGGCCCCTTCCCTTGAGATAGATCTGCAAATATCTCCGAAACGAAGCGAGCTATGGCAAAATGTTAAGAGACCTTATTTGTAAAGAATTAAGTTTCCTACTTTTTATGTTCTATGATATTTTTTGATCAGATGCGTAGTTCTCGAGATATATCAAGATATTTAAAAGTTCCGAAGCCGCACCAACATAATAGAGATACAGAAACACCGTGGCCCCTCTCTTTGAGATAACTCTGCACAATTGCGAGCTGCAAATGCCACTTCCAGCTTAGCTGTGCAGAAGAAGAACAACAAGAAGAAGAAATATCTCGAAATATGTCCGTCAGGCCCCTTCCCTTGAGATTAATCTGCAAATATCTCGGAAACGAAGCGAGCTATGGCAAAATGTTAAGAGACCTTTCTTGTAGAGAGTTAAGTTTCCTACTTTTTATGTAGTATGATATTTTTTGATCAGATGCGTAGTTCTCGAGATATATCAAGATATTTAAAAGTTCCGAAGCCGCACCAACATAATAGAGGTACAGAAACACCGTGGCCTCTTTCTTTGAGATAACTCTGCACTATTGCGAGCTGGAAATGCCACTTCCAGTTTAGCTGTGCAGAAGAAGAACAACAAGAAGAAGAAATATCTCGAAATATGTCCGTCAGGCCCCTTCCCTTGAGATAAATCTGCAAATATCTCGGAAAGGAACGAGCTATGGCAAAATGTTAAGAGACCTTTTTTGTAGAGAATTAAGTTTCCTACTTTTTATGTTCTATGATATTTTTTGATCAGATGCGTAGTTCTCGAGATATATCAAGATATTTAAAAGTTCCGAAGCCGCACCAACATAATAGAGATACAGAAACACCGTGGCCCCTTTCTTTGAGATAACTCTGTACTATTGCGAGCTGCAAATGCCACTTCCAGCTTAGCTGTGCAGAAGAAGAACAACAAGAAGAAGAAATATCTCGAAATATGTCCGTCAGGCCCCTTCCCTTGAGATAAATCTGCAAATATCTCGGAAACGAAGCGAGCTATGGCAAAATGTTAAGAGACGTTTTTTGTAGAGAATTATGTTTCCTACAATTTAGGTTCTATAATATTTTTTGATCAGAAGCGTAGTTCTCGAGATATATCGATATATTTAAAAGTTCCGAAGCCGCACCAACATAATAGAGATACAGAAACACCGTGGCCCCTTTCTTTGAGATAACTCTGCACTAGTGCGAGCCGCAAATGCCACTTCCGGCTTAGCTGTGCAGAAGAAGAACAACGAGAAGAAGAAATATCTCGAAATATGTCCGTCAGGCCCCTTCCCTTGAGATAAATCTGCAAATATCTCGGAAACGAAGCGAGCTATGGCAAAATGTTAAGAGACGTTTTTTGTAGAGAATTATGTCTCCTACAATTTATGTTCTATGATATTTTTTGATCAGAAGCGTAGTTTTCGAGATATATCGAGATATTTAAAAGTTCCGAAGCCGCACCAACATAATAGAGATACAGAAACACCGTGGCCCCTTTCTTTGAGATAACTCTGCACTATTGCGAGCTGCAAATGCCACTTCCAGCTTAGCTGTGCAGAAGAAGAACAACAAGAAGAAGAAATATCTCGAAATATGTCCATCAGTCCCGTTCCTTTGAGCTGAATCTGCAAATATCTCGGAAACGAAGCGAGCTATGGCAAAATGTTAAGAGACGTTTTTTGTAGAGAATTATGTTTCCTACAATTCAGGTTCTATGATATTTTTTGATCAGAAGCGTAGTTTTCGAGATATATCGAGATATTTAAAAGTTCCGAAGCCGCACCAACATAATAGAGATACAGAAACACCGTGGCCCCTTTCTTTGAGATAACTCTGCACTATTGCGAGCTGCAAATGCCACTTCCAGCTTAGCTGTGCAGAAGAAGAACAACAAGAAGAAGAAATATCTCGAAATATGTCCGTCAGGCCCCTTCCCTTGAGATAAATCTGCAAATATCTCGGAAACGAAGCGAGCTATGGCAAAATGTTAAGAGACCTTTTCTGTAGAGAATTAAGTTTCCTACTTTTTATGTTCTATGATATTTTTTGATCAGAAGCGTAGTTTTCGAGATATATCGAGATATTTAAAAGTTCCGAAGCCGCACCAACATAATAGAGATACAGAACCACCGTGGCCCCTTTCGTCGAGATAACTCTGCACTATTGCGAGCTGCAAATGCCACTTCCAGCTTAGCTGTGCAGAAGAAGAACAACAAGAAGAAGAAATATCTCGAAATATGTCCGTCAGGCCCCTTCCCTTGAGATAAATCTGCATATATCTCGGAAACCAAGCGAGCTATGGCAAAATGTTAAGAGACCTTTTTTGTAGAGAATTAAGTTTCGTACTTTTTATGTTCTATGATATTTTTTGATCAGATGCGTAGTT
Organism: Osmia lignaria lignaria; assembly: GCF_051020975.1. NCBI lineage: Eukaryota > Metazoa > Arthropoda > Insecta > Hymenoptera > Megachilidae > Osmia > Osmia lignaria. The sequence goes on from NW_027478160.1 coordinate 378,327, forward strand.
CTCGAAATATATCAAGATATTTAAAAGTTCCGCAGCCGCACCAACATAATAGAGATACAGAAACACCGTGGACCCTTTCTTTGAGATAACTCTGCACTATTGCGAGCTGCAAATGCCACTTCCAGCTTAGCTGCGCAGAAGAAGAACAATATGAAGAAGAAATATCTCGAAATATGTCCGTCAGGCCCCTTCCCTTGAGATAGATCTGCAAATATCTCCGAAACGAAGCGAGCTATGGCAAAATGTTAAGAGACCTTATTTGTAGAGAATTAAGTTTCCTACTTTTTATGTTCTATGATATTTTTTGATCAGATGCGTAGTTCTCGAGATATATCAAGATATTTAAAAGTTCCGAAGCCGCACCAACATAATAGAGATACAGAAACACCGTGGCCCCTTTCTTTGAGATAACTCTGCACTATTGCGAGCTGGAAATGCCACTTCCAGTTTAGCTGTGCAGAAGAAGAACAACAAGAAGAAGAAATATCTCGAAATATGTCCGTCAGGCCCCTTCCCTTGAGATACATCTGCAAATATCTCCGAAACGAAGCGAGCTATGGCAAAATGTTAAGAGACCTTATTTGTAGAGAATTAAGTTTCCTACTTTTTATGTTCTATGATATTTTTTGATCAGATGCGTAGTTCTCGAGATATATCAAGATATTTAAAAGATCCGAAGCCGCACCAACATAATAGAGATACAGAAACACCGTGGCCCCTTTCTTTGAGATAACTCTGCACTATTGCGAGCTGGAAATGCCACTTCCAGTTTAGCTGTGCAGAAGAAGAACAACAAGAAGAAGAAATATCTCGAAATATGTCCGTCAGGCCCCTTCCCTTGAGATAAATCTGCAAATATCTCGAAAACGAAGCGAGCTATGGCAAAATGTTTAGAGACCTTTTTTGTAGAGAATTAAGTTTCCTACTTTTTATCTTCTATGATATTTTTTGATCAGATGCGTAGTCCTCGAGATATATCAAGATATTTAAAAGTTCCGAAGCCGCACCAACATAATAGAGATACAGAAACACCGTGGCCCCTCTCTTTGAGATAACTCTGCACAATTGCGAGCTGCAAATGCCACTTCCAGCTTAGCTGTGCAGAAGAAGAACAACAAGAAGAAGAAATATCTCGAAATATGTCCGTCAGGCCCCTTCCCTTGAGATAAATCTGCAAATATCTCGGAAACGAAGCGAGCTATGGCAAAATGTTAAGAGACCTTTTTTGTAGAGAATTAAGTTTCCTACTTTTTATGTTCTATGATATTTTTTGATCAGAAGCGTAGTTTTCGAGATATATCGAGATATTTAAAAGTTCCGAAGCCGCACCAACATAATAGAGATACAGAACCACCGTGGCCCCTTTCTTCGAGATAACTCTGCACTATTGCGAGCTGCAAATGCCACTTCCAGCTTAGCTGTGCAGAAGAAGAACAACCAGAAGAAGAAATATCTCGAAATATGTCCGTCAGGCCCCTTCCCTTGAGATAAATCTGCAAATATCTCGGAAACGAAGCGAGCTATGGCAAAATGGTAGGAGACCTTTTTTGTAGAGAATTATGTTTCCTACAAGTTATGTTCTGTGATATTTTTTGATCAGAAGCGTAGTTTTCGAGATATATCGAGATATTAAAAAGTTCCGAAGCCGCACCAACATAATAGAGATACAGAAACACCGTGGCCCCTTTCTTTGAGATAACTCTGCACTATTGCGAGCTGCAAATGCCACTTCCAGCTTAGCTGTGCAGAAGAAGAACAACAAGAAGAAGAAATATCTCGAAATATGTCCGTCAGGCCCCTTCCCTTGAGATAAATCTGCATATATCTCGGAAACCAAGCGAGCTATGGCAAAATGTTAAGAGACCTTTTTTGTAGAGAATTAAGTTTCGTACTTTTTATGTTCTATGATATTTTTTGACCAGATGCGTAGTTCTCGAGATATATGAAGATATTTAAAAGTTCCGAAGCCGCACCAACATAATAGAGATACAGAAACACCGTGGCCCCTTTCTTTGAGATAACTCTGCACTATTGCGAGCTGTAAATGACACGTCCAGCTTAGCTGTGCAGAAGAAGAACAAGAAGAAGAAATATCTCGAAATATGTCCGTCAGGCCCCTTCCCTTGAGATATACCTGCAAATATCTCGGAAACGAAGCGAGCTATGGCAAAATGTTAAGAGACCTTGTTTGTAGAGAATTAAGTTTCCTACTTTTTATGTTCTATGATATTTTTTGATCAGATGCGTAGTTCTCGAGATATATCAAGATATTTAAAAGTTCCGAAGCCGCACCAACATAATAGAGATACAGAAACACCGTGGCCCCTTTCTTTGAGATAACTCTGCACTATTGCGAGCTGTAAATGCCACGTCCAGCTTAGCTGTGCAGAAGAAGAACAACAAGAAGAAGAAATATCTCGAAATATGTCCGTCAGGCCCCTTCCCTTGAGATAAATCTGCAAATATCTCGGAAACGAAGCGAGCTATGGCAAAATGTTAAGAGACCTTTTTTGTAGAGAATTAAGTTTCCTACTTTTTATGTTCTATGATATTTTTTGATCAGATGCGTAGTTCTCGAGATATGTCAAGATATTTAAAAGTTCCGAAGCCGCACCAACATAATAGAGATACAGAAACACCGTGGCCCCTTTCTTTGAGATAACTCTGCACTATTGCGAGCTGCAAATGCCACTTCCAGCTTAGCTGTGCAGAAGAAGAACAACAAGAAGAAGAAATATCTCGAAATATGTCCGTCAGGCCCCTTCCCTTGAGATAAATCTGCAAATATCTCGGAAACGAAGCGAGCTATGGCAAAATGTTAAGAGACCTTTTTTGTAGAGAATTAAGTTTCCTACTTTTTATGTTCTATGATATTTTTTGACCAGATGCGTAGTTCTCGAGATATATGATGATATTTAAAAGTTCCGAAGCCGCACCAACATAATAGAGATACAGAAACACCGTGGCCCCTTTCTTTGAGATAACTCTGCACTATTGCGAGCTGTAAATGACACGTCCAGCTTAGCTGTGCAGAAGAAGAACAAGAAAAAGAAATATCTCGAAATATGTCCGTCAGGCCCCTTCCCTTGAGATAAATCTGCAAATATCTCGGAACCGAAGCGAGCTATGGCAAAATGTTAAGAGACCTTTTTTGTAGAGAAATATGTTTCCTACAATTTATGTTCCATGATATTTTTTGTTCAGTAGCGTAGTTTTCGAGATATATCGTGATATTTAAAAGTTCCGAAGCCGCACAAACATAATAGAGATACAGAAACACCGTGGCCCCTTTCTTTGAGATAACTCTGCACTAGTGCCAGCCGCAAATGCCACTTCCAGCTTAGCTGTGCAGAAGAACAACAACAAGAAGAAATGTCTCGAAATATGTCCGTCAGGCCCCTTCCCTTGAGATATACCTGCAAATATCTCGGAAACGAAGCGAGCTATGGCAAAATGTTAAGAGACCTTGTTTGTAGAGAATTAACTTTCCTACTTTTTATGTTCTATGATATTTTTCGATCAGATGCGTAGTTCTCGAGATATATCAAGATATTTAAAAGTTCCGAAGCCGCACCAACATAATAGAGATACAGAAACACCGTGGCCCCTTTCTTTGAGATAACTCTGCACTACTGCGAGCTGTAAATGCCACTTCCAGCTTAGATGTGCAGAAGAAGAACAACAAGAAGAAGAAATATCTCGAAATATGTCCGTCAGGCCCCTTCCCTTGAGATAAATCTGCAAATATCTCGGAAATGAAGCGAGATATGGCAAAATGTTAAGAGACCTTTTTTGTAGAGAATTAAGTTTCCTACTTTTTATGTTCTATGATATTTTTTGATCAGATGCGCAGTTCTCGAGATATATCGAGATATTTAAAAGTTCCGAAGCCGCACCAACATAATAGAGATACAGAAACACCGTGACCCCTTTCTTTGAGATAACTCTGCACTAGTGCGAGCCGCAAATGCCACTTCCAGCTTAGCTGTGCAGAAGAAGAACAACAAGAAGAAGAAATATCTCGAAATATGTCCGTCAGGCCCCTTCCCTTGAGATAAACCTGCAAATATCTCGGAAACGAAGCGAGCTATGGCAAAATGTTAAGAGACCTTTTTTGTAGAGAATTAAGTTTCCTACTTTTTATCTTCTATGATATTTTTTGATCAGATGCGTAGTTCTCGAGATATATCAAGATATTTAAAAGTTCCGAAGCCGCACCAACATAATAGAGATACAGAAACACCGTGGCCCCTCTCTTTGAGATAACTCTGCACTATTGCGAGCTGCAAATGCCACTTCGAGCTCAGCTGTGCAGAAGAAGAACAGCAAGAAGAAGAAATATCTCGAAATATGTCCGTCAGACCCCTTCCCTTGAGATAAATCTGCAAATATCTCGGAAACCAAGCGAGCTATGGCAAAATGTTAAGAGACCTTTTTTGTAGAGAATTATGTTTCCTACAATTTACGTTCTATGATATTTTTTGATCAGAAGCGTAGTTTTCGAGATATATCGAGATATTTAAAAGTTCCGAAGCCGCACCAACATAATAGAGATACAGAAACACCGTGGCCCCTTTCTTTGAGATAACTCTGCACTATTGCGACCTGCAAATGCCACTTCCAGCTTAGCTGTGCAGAAGAAGAACAACAAGAAGAAGAAATATCTCGAAATATGTCCGTCAGGCCCCTTCCCTTGAGATATATCTGCAAATATCTCGGAAACGAAACGAGCTACGGCAAAATGTTAAGAGACTTTTTTTGTAGAGAATTATGTTTCCTACAATTTATGCTCTATGATATTTTTTGATCAGAAGCGTAGTTTTCGAGATATATCGAGATATTTAAAAGTTCCGAAGCCGGACCAACATAATAGAGACACAGAAACACCGTGGCCCCTTTCTTTGGGATAACTCTGCACTATTGCGAGCTGGAAATGCCACTTCCAGTTTAGCTGTGCAGAAGAAGAACAACAAGAAGAAGAAATATCTCGAAATATGTCCGTCAGGCCCCTTCCCTTGAGATAAATCTGCAAATATCTCGGAAACGAAGCGAGCTATGGCAAAATGTTAAGAGACCTTTTTTGTAGAGAATTAAGTTTCCTACTTTTTATGTTCTATAATATTTTTTGATCAGATGCGTAGTTCTCGAGATATATGAAGATATTTAAAAGTGCCGAAGCCGCACCAACATAATAGAGATACAGAAACACCGTGGCCCCTTTCTTTGAGATAACTCTGCACTATTGCGAGCTGTAGATGCCACGTCTAGCTTAGCTGTGCAGAAGAAGAACAACAAGAAGAAGAAATATCTCGAAATATGTCCGTCAGGCCCCTTCCCTTGAGATAAATCTGCAAATATCTCGGAAACGAAGCGAGCTATGGCAAAATGTTAAGAGACCTTTTTTGTAGAGAATTAAGTTTCCTACTTTTTATGTTCTATGATATTTTTTGATCAGATGCGTAGTTCTCGAGATATATCAAGATATTTAAAAGTTCCGAAGCCGCACCAACATAATAGAGATACAGAAACACCGTGGCCCCTTTCTTTGCGATAACTCTGCACTATTGCGAGCTGCAAATGCCACTTCGAGCTTAGCTGTGCAGAAGAAGAACAACAAGAAGAAGAAGTATCCCGAAATATGTCCGTCAGGACCCTTCCCTTGAGATAAATCTGCAAATATCTCGGAAACGAAGCGAGCTATGGCAACATGTTAAGAGACCTTTTTTGTAGAGAATTATATTTCCTACAATTTACGTTCTATTATAATTTTTGATCAGAAGCGTAGTTTTCGAGATATATCGAGATATTTAAAAGTTCCGAAGCCTCACCAACATAATAGAGATACAGAAACACCGTGGCCACTTTCTTTGGGATAACTCTGCGCTATTGCGAGCTGGAAATGCCACTTCCAGTTTAGCTGTGCAGAAGAAGAACGACAAGAAGAAGAAATATCTCGAAATATGTCCGTCAGGACCCTTCCCTTGAGATAAATCTGCAAATATCTCGGAAACGAAGAGAGCTATGGCAAAATGTTAAGAGACCTTTTTTGTAGAGAATTAAGGTTTCCACTTTTTATGATCCATGATATTTTTTGATCAGATGCGTAGTTCTCGAGATATATCAAGATATTTAAAAGTTCCGAAGCTGCACCAACATAATAGAGATACAGAAACACCGTGGCCCCTTTCTTTGAGATAACTCTGCACTATTGCGAGCTGCAAATGCCACTTCCAGGTTCGCTGTGCAGAAGAAGAACAACAAGAAGAAGAAATATCTCGAAATATGTCCGTCAGGCCCCTTCCCTTGAGATAAATCTGCAAATATCTCGGAAACGAAGAGAGCTATGGCAAAATGTTAAGAGACCTTTTTTGTAGAGAATTAAGTTTCCTACTTTTTATGTTCTATGATATTTTTTGATCAGATGCGTAGTTCCCGAGATATATCAAGATATTTAAAAGTTCCGAAGCCGCACCAACATAATAGAGACACAGAAACACCGTGGCCCCTTTCTTTGAGATATCCCTGCACTATTGCGAGCTGCAAATGCCACTTCCAGCTTAGCTGTGCAGAAGAAGAACAACAAGAAGAAGAAATATCTCGAAATATGTCCGTCAGGCCCCTTCCCTTGAAATGTATCTGCAAATATCTCGGAAACGAAGCGAGCTATGGCAAAATGTTAAGAGACCTTTTTTGTAGAGAATTATGTTTCCTACAATTTATGTTCTATGATATTTTTTGATCAGAAGCGTAGTTTTCGAGATATATCGAGATATTTAAAAGTTCCGAAGCCGCACCAACATAATAGAGATACAGAAACACCGTGGCCCCGTTCTTTGAGATAACTCTGCACTAGTGCGAGCCGCAAATGCCACTTCCAGCTTAGCTGTGCAGAAGAAGAACAACAAGAAGAAGAAATATCTCGAAATATGTCCGTCAGGCCCCTTCCCTTGAGATAAATCTGCAAATATCTCGGAAACGAAGCGAGCTATGGCAAAATGTTAAGAGACCTTTTTTGTAGAGAATTAAGTTTTCTACTTTTTATGTTCTATGATATTTTTTGATCAGATGCGTAGTTCTCGAGATATATCAAGATATTTAAAAGTTCCGAAGCTGCACCAACATAATAGAGATACAGAAACACCGTGGCCCCTTTCTTTGAGATAACTCTGCACTAGTGCGAGCCGCGAATGCCACTTCCAGCTTAGCTGTGCAGAAGAAGAACAACAAGAAGAAGAAATATCTCGAAATATGTCCGTTAGGCCCCTTCCCTTGAGATAAATGTGCAAATATCTCGGAAACGAAGCGAGCTATGGCAAAATGTTGAGAGACCTTTTTTGTAGAGAATTAAGTTTCCTACTATTTATGGTCTATGATATTTTTTGATCAGATGCGTAGTTCTCGAGATATATCAAGATATTTAAAAGTTCCGAAGCCGCACCAACATAATAGAGATACAGAAACACCGTGGCCCCTTTCTTTGAGATAACTCTGCACTATTGAGAGCTGCAAATGCCACTTCCAGCTTCGCTGTGCAGAAGAAGAACAACAAGAAGAAGAAATATCTCGAAATATGTCCGTTAGGCCCCTTCCCTTGAGATAAATCTGCAAATATCTCGGAAATGAAGCGAGCTATGGCAAAATGTTAAGAGACCTTTTTTGTAGAGAATTAAGTTTTCTACTTTTTATGTTCTATGATATTATTTGATCAGATGCGTAGTTCTCGAGATATATCAAGATATTTAAAAGTTCCGAAGCCGCACCAACATAATAGAGATACAGAAACACCGTGGCCCCTTTCTTTGAGATAACTCTGCACTATTGCGAGCTGCAAATGCCACTTCCAGCTTAGCTGTGCAGAAGAAGAACAACAAGAAGAAGAAATATCTCGAAATATGTCCGTCAGGCCCCTTCCCTTGAGATAAATCTGCAAATATCTCGGAAACGAAGCGAGCTATGGCAAAATGTTAAGAGACCTTTTTTGTAGAGAATTAAGTTTCCTACTTTTTATGTTCTATAATATTTTTTGATCAGATGCGTAGTTCTCGAGATATATGAAGATATTTAAAAGTGCCGAAGCCGCACCAACATAATAGAGATACAGAAACACCGTGGCCCCTTTCTTTGAGATAACTCTGCACTATTGCGAGCTGTAGATGCCACGTCTAGCTTAGCTGTGCAGAAGAAGAACAACAAGAAGAAGAAATATCTCGAAATATGTCCGTCAGGCCCCTTCCCTTGAGATAAATCTGCAAATATCTCGGAAACGAAGCGAGCTATGGCAAAATGTTAAGAGACCTTTTTTGTAGAGAATTAAGTTTCCTACTTTTTATGTTCTATGATATTTTTTGATCAGATGCGTAGTTCTCGAGATATATCAAGATATTTAAAAGTTCCGAAGCCGCACCAACATAATGGAGATACAGAAACACCGTGGCCCCTTTCTTTGCGATAACTCTGCACTATTGCGAGCTGCAAATGCCACTTCGAGCTTAGCTGTGCAGAAGAAGAACAACAAGAAGAAGAAGTATCCCGAAATATGTCCGTCAGGACCCTTCCCTTGAGATAAATCTGCAAATATCTCGGAAACGAAGCGAGCTATGGCAACATGTTAAGAGACCTTTTTTGTAGAGAATTATATTTCCTACAATTTACGTTCTATTATAATTTTTGATCAGAAGCGTAGTTTTCGAGATATATCGAGATATTTAAAAGTTCCGAAGCCTCACCAACATAATAGAGATACAGAAACACCGTGGCCACTTTCGTTGGGATAACTCTGCGCTATTGCGAGCTGGAAATGCCACTTCCAGTTTAGCTGTGCAGAAGAAGAACGACAAGAAGAAGAAATATCTCGAAATATGTCCGTCAGGACCCTTCCCTTGAGATAAATCTGCAAATATCTCGGAAACGAAGCGAGCTATGGCAAAATGTTTAGAGACCTTTCTTGTAGAGAATTAAGTTTCCTACTTTTTATGTAGCATGATATTTTTTGATCAGATGCGTAGTTCTCGAGATATATCAAGATATTTAAAAGTTCCGAAGCCGCACCAACATAATAGAGATACAGAAACACCGTGGCCCCTTTCTTTGAGATAACTCTGCACTAGTGCGAGCCGCAAATGCCACTTCCAGCTTAGCTGTGCAGAGGAAGAACAACAAGAAGAAGAAATATCTCGAAATATGTCCGTCAGGCCCCTTCCCTTGAGATAAATCTGCAAATATCTCGGAAACGAAGAGAGCTATGGCAAAATGTTAAGAGACCTTTTTTGTAGAGAATTAAGTTTCCTACTTTTTATGTTCTATGATATTTTTTGATCAGATGCGTAGTTCCCGAGATATATCAAGATATTTAAAAGTTCCGAAGCCGCACCAACATAATAGAGACACAGAAACACCGTGGCCCCTTTCTTTGAGATATCCCTGCACTATTGCGAGCTGCAAATGCCACTTCCAGCTTAGCTGTGCAGAAGAAGAACAACAAGAAGAAGAAATATCTCGAAATATGTCCGTCAGGCCCCTTCCCTTGAGATGTATCTGCAAATATCTCGGAAACGAAGCGAGCTATGGCAAAATGTTAAGAGACCTTTTTTGTAGAGAATTATGTTTCCTACAATTTATGTTCTATGATATTTTTTGATCAGAAGCGTAGTTTTCGAGATATATCGAGATATTTAAAAGTTCCGAAGCCGCACCAACATAATAGAGATACAGAAACACCGTGGCCCCGTTCTTTGAGATAACTCTGCACTAGTGCGAGCCGCAAATGCCACTTCCAGCTTAGCTGTGCAGAAGAAGAACAACAAGAAGAAGAAATATCTCGAAATATGTCCGTCAGGCCCCTTCCCTTGAGATAAATCTGCAAATATCTCGGAAACGAAGCGAGCTATGGCAAAATGTTAAGAGACCTTTTTTGTAGAGAATTAAGTTTTCTACTTTTTATGTTCTATGATATTTTTTGATCAGATGCGTAGTTCTCGAGATATATCAAGATATTTAAAAGTTCCGAAGCTGCACCAACATAATAGAGATACAGAAACACCGTGGCCCCTTTCTTTGAGATAACTCTGCACTAGTGCGAGCCGCGAATGCCACTTCCAGCTTAGCTGTGCAGAAGAAGAACAACAAGAAGAAGAAATATCTCGAAATATGTCCGTTAGGCCCCTTCCCTTGAGATAAATGTGCAAATATCTCGGAAACGAAGCGAGCTATGGCAAAATGTTGAGAGACCTTTTTTGTAGAGAATTAAGTTTCCTACTATTTATGGTCTATGATATTTTTTGATCAGATGCGTAGTTCTCGAGATATATCAAGATATTTAAAAGTTCCGAAGCCGCACCAACATAATAGAGATACAGAAACACCGTGGCCCCTTTCTTTGAGATAACTCTGCACTATTGAGAGCTGCAAATGCCACTTCCAGCTTCGCTGTGCAGAAGAAGAACAACAAGAAGAAGAAATATCTCGAAATATGTCTGTTAGGCCCCTTCCCTTGAGATACATCTGCAAATATCTCGGAAATGAAGCGAGCTATGGCAAAATGTTAAGAGACCTTTTTTGTAGAGAATTAAGTTTTCTACTTTTTATGTTCCATGATATTTTTTGGTCAGATGCGTAGTTCTCGAGATATATCAAGATATTTAAAAGTTCCGAAGCTGCACCAACATAATAGAGATACAGAAACACCGTGGCCCCTTTCTTTGAGATAACTCTGCACTATTGCGAGCTGCAAATGCCACTTCCAGCTTCGCTGTGCAGAAGAAGAACAACAAGAAGAAGAAATATCTCGAAATATGTCCGTCAGGCCCCTTCCCTTGAGATAAATCTGCAAATATCTCGGAAACGAAGAGAGCTATGGCAAAATGTTAAGAGACCTTTTTTGTAGAGAATTAAGTTTCCTACTTTTTATGTTCTATGATATTTTTTGATCAGATGCGTAGTTCCCGAGATATATCAAGATATTTAAAAGTTCCGAAGCCGCACCAACATAATAGAGACACAGAAACACCGTGGCCCCTTTCTTTGAGATATCTCTGCACTATTGCGAGCTGCAAATGCCACTTCCAGCTTAGCTGTGCAGAAGAAGAACAACAAGAAGAAGAAATATCTCGAAATATGTCCGTCAGGCCCCTTCCCTTGAGATGTATCTGCAAATATCTCGGAAACGAAGCGAGCTATGGCAAAATGTTAAGATACCTTTTTTGTAGAGAATTAAGTTTCCTACTTTTTATGTTCTATGATATTTTTTGATCAGATGCGTAGTTCTCGAGATATACCAAGATATTTAAAAGTTCCGAAGCCGCACCAACATAATAGAGATACAGAAACACCGTGGCCCCCTTCTTTGAGATAACTCTGCACTATTGCGAGCTGCAAATGCCACTTCCAGCTTAGCTGTGCAGAAGAAGAACAACAAGAAGAAGAAATATCTCGAAATATGTCCGTCAGGCCCCTTCCCTTGAGATAAATCTGCAAATATCTCGGCAACGAAGCGGGCTATGGCAAAATGTTAAGAGACCTTTTTTGTAGAGAATTAAGTTTCCTACTTTTTATGTTGTATTATATTTTTTGAGCAGATGCGTAGTTCTCGAGAAATATCAAGATATTTAAAAGTTCCGAAGCCGCACCAACATAATAGAGATACAGAAACACCGTGGCCCCTTTCTTTGAGATAACGCTGCACTAGTGCGAGCCGCAAATGCCACTTCCAGCTTATCTGTGCAGAAGAAGAACAACAAGAAGAAGAAATATCACGAAATATGTCCGTTAGACCCTTCCCTTGAGATAAATCTGCAAATATCTCGGAAACGAAGCGAGCTATGGCAAAATGTTAAGAGACCTTTTTTGTAGAGAATTATGTTTCCTACAATTTATGTTCTATGATATTTTTTGATCAGAAGCGTAGTTTTCGAGATATATCGAGATATTTAAAAGTTCCGAAGCCACACCAACATAATAGAGATACAGAAACACCGTGGCCCCTTTCTTTGAGATAACGCTGCACTAGTGCGAGCCGCAAATGCCACTTCCAGCTTATCTGTGCAGAAGAAGAACAACAAGAAGAAGAAATATCACGAAATATGTCCGTTAGGCCCCTTCCCTTGAGATAAATCTGCAAATATCTCGGAAACGAAGCGAGCTATGGCAAAATGTTAAGAGACCTTTTTTGTAGAGAATTATGTTTCCTACAATTTATGTTCTATGATATTTTTTGATCAGAAGCGTAGTTTTCGAGATATCTCGAGATATTTAAAAGTTCCGAAGCCGCACCAACATAATAGAGATACAGAAACACCGTGGCCCCTTTCTTTGAGATAACTCTGCACTAGTGCGAGCCGCCAATGCCACTTCCAGCTTAGCTGTGCAGAAGAAGAACAACAAGAAGAAGAAATATCTCGAAATATGTCCGTCAGGCCCCTTCCCTTGAGATATATCTGCAAATATCTCGGAAACGAAGCGAGCTATGGCAAAATGTTAAGAGACCTTTTTTGTAGAGAATTATGTTTCCTACAATTTATGTTCTATGATATTTTTTGATCAGAAGCGTAGTTTTCGAGATATATCGAGATATTTAAAAGTTCCGAAGCCGCACCAACATAATAGAGATACAGAAACACCGTGGCCCCTTTCTTTGAGATAACTCTGCACTAGTGCGAGCCGCAAATGCCACTTCCAGCTTAGCTGTGCAGAAGAAGAACAACAAGAAGAAGAAATATCTCGAAATATGTCCGTCAGGCCCCTTCCCTTGAGATAAATCTGCAAATATCTCGGAAACGAAGCGAGCTATGGCAAAATGTTTAGAGACCCTTTTTGTAGAGAATTATGTTTCCTACAATTTATGTTCTATGATATTTTTTGAGCAGAAGCGTAGTTTTCGAGATATATCGAGATATTTAAAAATTCCGAAGCCGCACCAACATAATAGAGATACAGAAACACCGTGGCCCCTTTCTTTGAGATAACTCTGCACTATTGCGAGCTGGAAATGCCACTTCCAGTTTAGCTGTGCAGAAGAAGAACAACAAGAAGAAGAAATATCTCGAAATATGTCCGTCAGGCCCCTTCCCTTGAGATAAATCTGCAAATATCTCGGAAACGAAGCGAGCTATGGCAAAATGTTAAGAGACCTTATTTGTAGAGAATTAAGTTTCCTACTTTTTATGTTCTATGATATTATTTGATCAGACGCGTAGTTCTCGAGATATATCAAGATATTTAAAAGTTCCGAAGCCGCACCAACATAATAGAGATACAGAAACACCGTGGCCCCTTTCTTTGAAATAACTCTGCACTAGTGCGAGCCGCAAATGCCACTTCCAGCTTAGCTGTGCAGAAGAAGAACAACAAGAAGAAGAAATATCTCGAAATATGTCCGTCAGGCCCCTTCCCTTGAGATAAATCTGCAAATATCTCGGAAACGAAGCGAGCTATGGGAAAATGTTAAGAGACCTTTTTTGTAGAGAATTAAGTTTCCTACTTTTTATGTTCTATGATATTTTTTCATCAGATGCGTAGTTCTCGAGATATATCAAGATATTTAAAAGTTCCGAAGCCGCACCAACATAATAGAGATACAGAAACACCGTGGCCCCTTTCTTTCAGATAACTATGCACTATTGCGAGCTGCAAATGCCACTTCCAGCTTAGCTGTGCAGAAGAAGAACAACAAGAAGAAGAAATATCTCGAAATATGTCCGTCAGGCCCCTTACCTTGAGATAAATCTGCAAATATCTCGGAAACGAAGCGAGCTATGGCAAAATGTTAAGAGACCTTTTTTGTAGAGAATTAAGTTTCCTACTTTTTATCTTCTATGATATTTTTTGCTCAGATGCGTAGTTCTCGAGATATATCAAGATATTTAAAAGTTCCGAAGCCGCACCAACATAATAGAGATACAGAAACACCGTGGCCCCTCTCTTTGAGATAACTCTGCACAATTGCGAGCTGCAAATGCCACTTCCAGCTTAGCTGTGCAGAAGAAGAACAACAAGAAGAAGAAATATCTCGAAATATGTCCGTCAGGCCCCTTCCCTTGAGATAAATCTGCAAATATCTCGGAAACGAAGCGAGCTATGGCAAAATGTTAAGAGACCTCTTTTGTAGAGAATTAAGCTTCCTACTTTTTATGTTCTATGATATTTTTTGATCAGATGCGTAGTTCTCGAGATATATCAAGATATCTAAAAGTTCCGAAGCCGCACCAACATAATAGAGATACAGAAACACCGTGGCCCCTTTCTTTGAGATAACTCTGCACTATTGCGAGCTGCAAATGCCACTTCCAGCTTAGCTGTGCAGAAGAAGAACAACAAGAAGAAGAAATATCTCGAAATATGTCCGTCAGGCCCCTTCCCTTGAGATAAATCTGCAAATATCTCGGAAACGAAGAGAGCTATGGCAAAATGTTAAGAGACCTTTTTTGTAGAGAATTATGTTTCCTACAATTTATGTTCTATGATATTTTTTGATCAGAAGCGTAGTTTTCGAGATATATCGAGATATTTAAAAGTTCCGAAGCCGCACCAACATAATAGAGATACAGAAACACCGTGGCCCCTTTCTTTGAGATAACTCTGCACTAGTGCGAGCCGCAAATGCCACTTCCAGCTTAGCTGTGCAGAAGAAGAACAACAAGAAGAAGAAATATCTCGAAATATGTCCGTCAGGCCCCTTCCCTTGAGATAAATCTGCAAATATCTCGGAAACGAAGCGAGCTATGGCAAAATGTTAAGAGACCTTTTTTGTAGAGAATTAAGTTTCCTACTTTTTATGTTCTATGATATTTTTTGATCAGATGCGTAGTTCTCGAGATATATCAAGATATTTAAAAGTTCCGAAGCCGCACCAACATAATAGAGATACAGAAACACCGTGGCCCCTTTCTTTGAGATAACTCTGCACTATTGCGAGCTGCAAATGCCACTTCCAGCTTAGCTGTGCAGAAGAAGAACAACAAGAAGAAGAAATATCTCGAAATATGTCCGTCAGGCCCCTTCCCTTGAGATAAATCTGCAAATATCTCGGAAACGAAGCGAGCTATGGCAAAATGTTAAGAGACCTCTTTTGTAGAGAATTAAGCTTCCTACTTTTTATGTTCTATGATATTTTTTTATCAGATGCGTAGTTCTCGAGATATATCAAGATATCTAAAAGTTCCGAAGCCGCACCAACATAATAGAGATACAGAAACACCGTGGCCCCTTTCTTTGAGATAACTCTGCACTATTGCGAGCTGCAAATGCCACTTCCAGCTTAGCTGTGCAGAAGAAGAACAACAAGAAGAAGAAATATCTCGAAATATGTCCGTCAGGCCCCTTCCCTTGAGATAAATCTGCAAATATCTCGGAAACGAAGAGAGCTATGGCAAAATCTTAAGAGACCTTTTTTGTAGAGAATTATGTTTCCTACAATTTATGTTCTATGATGTTTTTTGATCAGAAGCGTAGTTTTCGAGATATATCGAGATATTTAAAAGTTCCGAAGCCGCACCAACATAATAGAGATACAGAAACACCGTGGCCCCTTTCTTTGAGATAACTCTGCACTAGTGCGAGCCGCAAATGCCACTTCCAGCTTAGCTGTGCAGAAGAAGAACAACAAGAAGAAGAAATATCTCGAAATATGTCCGTCAGGCCCCTTCCCTTGAGATAAATCTGCAAATATCTCGGAAACGAAGCGAGCTATGGCAAAATATTAAGAGACCTTTTTTGTAGAGAATTAAGTTTCCTACTTTTTATGTTCTATGATATTTTTTCATCAGATGCGTAGTTCTCGAGATATATCAAGATATTTAAAAGTTCCGAAGCCGCACCAACATAATAGAGATACAGAAACACCGTGGCCCCTTTCTTTCAGATAACTATGCACTATTGCGAGCTGCAAATGCTACTTCCAGCTTAGCTGTGCAGAAGAAGAACAACAAGAAGAAGAAATATCTCGAAATATGTCCGTCAGGCCCCTTACCTTGAGATAAATCTGCAAATATCTCAGAAACGAAGCGAGCTATGGCAAAATGTTAAGAGACCTTTTTTGTAGAGAATTAAGTTTCCTACTTTTTATCTTCTATGATATTTTCTGCTCAGATGCGTAGTTCTCGAGATATATCAAGATATTTTAAAGTTCCGAAGCCGCACCAACATAATAGAGATACAGAAACACCGTGGCCCCTCTCTTTGAGATAACTCTGCACAATTGCGAGCTGCAAATGCCACTTCCAGCTTAGCTGTGCAGAAGAAGAACAACAAGAAGAAGAAATATCTCGAAATATGTCCGTCAGGCCCCTTCCCTTGAGATATATCTGCAAATATCTCGGAAACGAAGCGAGCTATGGCAAAATGTTAAGAGACCTTTTTTGTAGAGAATTATGTTTCCTACAATTTATGTTCTATGATATTTTTTGATCAGAAGCGTAGTTTTCGAGATATATCGAGATATTTAAAAGTTCCGAAGCCGCACCAACATAATAGAGATACAGAAACACCGTGGCCCCTTTCTTTGAGATAACTCTGCACTAGTGCGAGCCGCAAATGCCACTTCCAGCTTAGCTGTGCAGAAGAAGAACAACAAGAAGAAGAAATATCTTGAAATATGTCCGTCAGGCCCCTTCCCTTGAGATAAATCTGCAAATATCTCGGAAATGAAGCGAGCTATGGCAAAATGTTAAGAGACCTTTTTTGTAGAGAATTAAGTTTCGTACTTTTTATGTTCTATGATATTTTTTGATCAGATGCGTAGTTCTCGAGATATATCAAGATATTTAAAAGTTCCGAAGCTGCACCAACATAATAGAGATACAGAAACACCGTGGCCCCTTTCTTTGAGATAACTCTGCACTAGTGCGAGCCGCAAATGCCACTTCCAGCTTAGCTGTGCAGATGTAGAACAACAAGGAGAAGAAATATCTCGAAATATGTCCGTTAGGCCCGTTCCCTTGAGATAAATGTGCAAATATCTCGGAAACGAAGCGAGCTATGGCGAAATGTTGAGAGACCTTTTTTGTAGAGAATTAAGTTTCCTACTATTTATGTTCTATGATATTTTTTGATCAGATGCGTAGTTCTCGAGATATATCAAGATATTTAAAAGTTCCGAAGCTGCACCAACATAATAGAGATACAGAAACACCGTGGTCCCTTTCTTTGAGATAACTCTGCACTAGTGCGAGCCGCAAATGCCACTTCCAGCTTAGCTGTGCAGAAGAAGAACAACAAGAAGAAGAAATATCTCGAAATATGTCCGTTAGGCCCCTTCCCTTGAGATAAATGTGCAAATATCTCGGAAACGAAGCGAGCTATGGAAAAATGTTGAGAGACCTTTTTTGTAGAGAATTATGTTTCCTACTATTTATGTTCTATGATATTTTTTGATCAGATGCGTAGTTCTCGAGATATATCAAGATATTTAAAAGTTCCGAAGCCGCACCAACATAATAGAGATACAGAAACACCGTGGCCCCTTTCTTTGAGATAACTCTGCACTATTGCGAGCTGCAAATGCCACTTCCAGCTTCGCTGTGCAGAAGAAGAACAACAAGAAGAAGAAATATCTCGAAATATGTCCGTTAGGCCCCTTCCCTTGAGATAAATGTGCAAATATCTCGGAAACGAAGCGAGCTATGGAAAAATGTTGAGAGACCTTTTTTGTAGAGAATTATGTTTCCTACTATTTACGCTCTATGATATTTTTTGATCAGATGCGTAGTTCTCGAGATATATCAAGATATTTAAAAGTTCCGAAGCCGCACCAACATAATAGAGATACAGAAACACCGTGGCCCCTTTCTTTGAGATAACTCTGCACTATTGCGAGCTGCAAATGCCACTTCCAGCTTCGCTGTGAGGAAGAAGAACAACAAGAAGAAGAAATATCTCGAAATATGTCCGTTAGGCCCCTTCCCTTGAGAGAAATCTGCAAATATCTCGGAAATGAAGCGAGCTATGGCAAAATGTTGAGAGACCTTTTTTGTAGAGAATTAAGTTTCCTACTATTTATGTTCTATGATATTTTTTGATCAGATGCGTAGTTCTCGAGATATATCAAGATATTTAAAAGTTCCGAAGCCGCACCAACATAATAGAGATACAGAAACACCGTGGCCCCTTTCTTTGAGATAACTCTGCACTATTGCGAGCTGCAAATGCCACTTCCAGCTTCGCTGTGCAGAAGAAGAACAACAAGAAGAAGAAATATCTCGAAATATGTCCGTTAGGCCCCTTCCCTTGAGATAAATCTGCAAATATCTCGGAAATGAAGCGAGCTATGGCAAAATGTTAAGAGACCTTTTTTGTAGAGAATTACGTTTCCTACTTTTTATGTTCTATGATATTTTTTGATCAGATGCGTAGTTCTCGAGATATATCAAGATATTTAAAAGTTCCGAAGCCGCACCAACATAATAGAGATACAGAAACACCGTGGCCCCTTTCTTTGAGATAACTCTGCACTATTGCGAGCTGCAAATGCCACTTCCAGCTTAGCTGTGCAGAAGAAGAACAACAAGAAGAAGAAATATCTCGAAATATGTCCGTCAGGCCCCTTCCCTTGAGATAAATCTGCAAGTATCTCGGAAACGAAGCGGGCTATGGCAAAATGTTAAGAGACCTTTCTTGTAGAGAATTAAGTTTTCTACTTTTTATGTTCCATGATATTTTTTGATCAGATGCGTAGTTCTCGAGATATATCAAGATATTTAAAAGTTCCGAAGCCGCACCAACATAATAGAGATACAGAAACACCGTGGCCCCTTTCTTTGAGATAACTCTGCACTATTGCGAGCTGCAAATGCCACTTCCAGCTTAGCTGTGCAGAAGAAGAACAACAAGAAGAAGAAATATCTCGAAATATGTCCGTCAGGCCCCTTCCCTTGAGATAAATCTGCAGATATCTCGGAAACGAAGCGGGCTATGGCAAAATGTTAAGAGACCTTTCTTGTAGAGAATTAAGTTTTCTACTTTTTATGTTCCATGATATTTTTTGATCAGATGCGTTGTTCTCGAGATATATCAAGATATTTAAAAGTTCCGAAGCCGCACCAACGTAATAGAGATACAGAAACACCGTGGCCCCTTTCTTTGAGATAACTCTGCACTAGTGCGAGCCGCAAATTCCACATCCAGCTTAGCTGTGCAGAAGAAGAACAACAAGAAGAAGAAATATCTCGAAATATGTCCGTCAGGCCCCTTCCCTTGAGATAAATCTGCAAATATCTCGGAAACGAAGCGAGCTATGGCAAAATGTTAAGAGACCTTATTTGTAGAGAATTAAGTTTCCTACTTTTTATGTTCTATGATATTTTTGAATCAGATGCGTGGTTCTCGAGATATATCAAGATATTTAAAAGTTCCGAAGCCGCACCAACATAATAGAGATACAGAAACACCGTGGCCCCTTTCTTTGAGATAACTCTGCACCATTGCGAGCTGGAAATGCCACTTCCAGTTTAGCTGTGCAGAAGAAGAACAACAAGAAGAAGAAATATCTCGAGATATGTCGGTTAGGCCCCTTCCCTTGAGATAAATCTGCAAATATCTCGGAAACGAAGCGAGCTATGGCAAAATGTTAAGAGACCTTTTTTGTAGAGAATTAAGTTTCCTACTTTTTATCTTCTATGATATTTTTTGATCAGATGCGTAGTTCTCGAGATATATCAAGATATTTAAAAGTTCCGAAGCCGCACCAACATAATAGAGATACAGAAACACCGTGGCCCCTTTCTTTGAGATAACTCTGCACTATTGCGAGCTGCAAATGCCACTTCCAGCTTAGCTGTGCAGAAGAAGAACAACAAGAAGAAGAAATATCTCGAAATATGTCCGTCAGGCCCCTTCCCTTGAGATAAATCTGCAAATATCTCGGAAACGAAGAGAGCTATGGCAAAATGTTAAGAGACCTTTTTTGTAGAGAATTAAGTTTCCTACTTTTTATGTTCTATGATATTTTTTGATCAGATGCGTAGTTCTCGAGATATATCAAGATATTTAAAAGTTCCGAAGCCGCACCAACATAATAGAGATACAGAAACACCGTGGCCCCTTTCTTTGAGATAACTCTGCACTATTGCGTGCTGCAAATGCCACTTCCAGCTTAGCTGTGCAGAAGAAGAACAACAAGAAGAGGAAATATCTCGAAATATGTCCGTCAGGCCCCTTCCCTTGAGATATATCTGCAAATATCTCGGAAACGAAGCGAGCTATGGCAAAATGTTAAGAGACCTTTTTTATAGGGAATTATGTTTCCTACAATTTATGTTCTATGATATTTTTTGATCAGAAGCGTAGTTTTCGAGATATATCGAGATATTTAAAAGTTCCGAAGCCGCACCAACATAATAGAGATACAGAAACACCGTGGCCCCTTTCTTTGAGATAACTCTGCACTAGTGCGAGCCGCAAATGCCACTTCCAGCTTCGCTGTGCAGAAGAAGAACAACAAGAAGAAGAAATATCTCTAAATATGTCCGTCAGGCCCCTTCCCTCGAGATAAATCTGCAAATATCTCGGAAACGAAGCGAGCTATGGCAAAATGTTAAGAGACCTTTTTTGTAGAGAATTAAGTTTCCTACTTTTTATGTTCTATTATATTTTTTGATCAGATGCGTAGTTCTCGAGATATATCAAGATATTTAAAAGTTCCGAAGCCGCACCAACATAATAGAGATACAGAAACACCGTGGCCCATGTCTTTGAGATAACTCTGCACTATTGCGAGCTGCAAATGCCACTTCCAGCTTAGCTGTGCAGAGGAAGAACAACAAGAAGAAGAAATATCTCGAAATATGTCCGTCAGGCCAGTTCCTTTGATCTGAATCTGCAAATATCTCGGAAACGAAGCGAGCTATGGCAAAATGTTAAGAGACCTTTTTTGTAGAGAATTAAGTTTCCTACTTTTTATGTTCTATGATATTTTTTGATCAGAAGCGTAGTTTTCGAGATATATCGAGATATTTAAAAGTTCCGAAGCCGCACCAACATAATAGAGATACAGAAACACCGTGGCCCCTTTCTTTGAGATAACTCTGCACTATTGCGAGCTGCAAATGCCACTTCCAGCTTAGCTGTGCAGAAGAAGAACAACAAGAAGAAGAAATATCTCGAAATATGTCCGTCAGGCCCCTTCCCTTGAGATAAATCTGCAAATATCTCGGAAACGAAGCGAGCTATGGCAAAATGTTAAGAGACCTTTTTTGTAGAGAACTAAGTTTCCTACTTTTTATGTTCTATGATAGTTTTTGATCAGATGCGTAGTTCTCGAGATATATCAAGATATTTAAAAGTTCCGAAGCCGCACCAACATAATAGAGATACAGAAACACCGTGGCCCCGTTCTTTGAGATAACTCTGCACTATTGCGAGCTGCAAATGCCACTTCCAGCTTAGCTGTGCAGAAGAAGAACAACAAGAAGAAGAAATATCTCGAAATATGTCCGTCAGGCCCCTTCCCTTGAGATAAATCTGCAAATATCTCGGAAACGAAGCGAGCTATGGCAAAATGTTAAGAGACCTTTTTTGTAGAGAATTAAGTTTCCTACTTTTTATGTTCTATGATAGTTTTTGATCAGATGCGTAGTTCTCGAGATATATCAAGATATTTAAAAGTTCTGAAGCCGCACCAACATAATAGAGATACAGAAACACCGTGGCCCCTTTCTTTGAGATAACTCTGCACTATTGCGAGCTGCAAATGCCACTTCCAGCTTAGCTGTGCAGAGGAAGAACAACAAGAAGAAGAAATATCTCGAAATATGTCCGTCAGGCCAGTTCCTTTGAGCTGAATCTGCAAATATCTCGGAAACGAAGCGAGCTATGGCAAAATGTTAAGAGACCTTTTTTGTAGAGAATTAAGTTTTCTACTTTTTATGTTCTATGATATTTTTTGATCAGAAGCGTAGTTTTCGAGATATATCGAGATATTTAAAAGTTCCGAAGCCGCACCAACATAATAGAGATAAAGAAACACCGTGGCCCCTTTCCTTGAGATAACTCTGCACTAGTGCGAGCCACAAATGCCACTTCCAGGTTAGCTGTGCAGAAGAACAACAACAAGAAGAAGAAATATCTCGAAATATGTCCGTCAGGCCCCTTCCCTTGAGATAAATCTGCACATATCTCGGAAACGAAGCGAGCTATGGCAAAATGTTAAGAGCCCTTTTTTGTAGAGAATTAAGTTTCCTACTTTTTATCTTCTATGATATTTTTTGATCAGATGCTTCGTTCTCGAGATATATCAAGATATTTAAAAGTTCCGAAGCCGCACCAACATAATAGAGATACAGAAACACCGTGGCCCCTCACTTTGAGATAACTCTGCACTATTGCGAGCTGGAAATGCCACTTCCAGTTTAGCTGTGCAGAAGAAGAACAACAAGAAGAAGAAATATCTCGAAATATGTCCGTCAGGCCCCTTCCCTTGAGATAAATCTGCAAATATCTCGGATACGAAGAGGGCTATGGCAAAATGTTAAGAGACCTTTTTTGTAGAGAATTAAGTTTCGTACTTTTTATGTTCTATGATATTTTTTGATCAGATGCGTAGTTCTCGAGATATATCAGGATATTTAAAAGTTCCGAAGCTGCACCAACATAATAGAGATACAGAAACACCGTGGCCCCTTTCTTTGAGATAACTCTGCACTAGTGCGAGCCGCAAATGCCACTTCCAGCTTAGCTGTGCAGAAGAAGAACAACAAGAAGAAGAAATATCTCGAAATATGTCCGTTAGGCCCCTTCCCTTGAGATAAATGTGCAAATATCTCGGAAACGAAGCGAGCTATGGAAAAATGTTGAGAGACCTTTTTTGTAGAGAATTATGTTTCCTACTATTTACGCTCTATGATATTTTTTGATCAGATGCGTAGTTCTCGAGATATATCAAGATATTTAAAAGTTCCGAAACCGCCCCAACATAATAGAGATACAGAAACACCGTGGCCCCTTTCTTTGAGATAACTCTGCACTATTGCGAGCTGCAAATGCCACTTCCAGCTTCGCTGTGAGGAAGAAGAACAACAAGAAGAAGAAATATCTCGAAATATGTCCGTTAGGCCCCTTCCCTTGAGAGAAATCTGCAAATATCTCGGAAATGAAGCGAGCTATGGCAAAATGTTGAGGGACCTTTTTTGTAGAGAATTAAGTTTCCTACTATTTATGTTCTATGATATTTTTTGATCAGATGCGTAGTTCTCGAGATATATCAAGATATTTAAAAGTTCCGAAGCCGCACCAACATAATAGAGATACAGAAACACCGTGGCCCCTTTCTTTGACATAACTCTGCACTATTGCGAGCTGGAAATGCCACTTCCAGTTTAGCTGTGCAGAAGAAGAACAACAAGAAGAAGAAATATCTCGAGATATGTCCGTTAGGCCCCTTCCCTTGAGATAAATCTGCAAATATCTCGGAAACGAAGCGAGCTATGGCAAAATGTTAAGAGACCTTTTTTGTAGACAATTAAGTTTCCTACTTTTTATCTTCTATGATATTTTTTGATCAGATGCGTAGTTCTCGAGATATATCAAGATATTTAAAAGTTCCGAAGCCGCACCAACATAATAGAGATACAGAAACACCGTGGCCCCTTTCTTTGAGATAACTCTGCACTATTGCGAGCTGCAAATGCCACTTCCAGCTTAGCTGTGCAGAAGAAGAACAACAAGAAGAAGAAATATCTCGAAATATGTCCGTCAGGCCCCTTCCCTTGAGATAAATCTGCAAATATCTCGGAAACGAAGAGAGCTATGGCAAAATGTTAAGAGACCTTTTTTGTAGAGAATTAAGTTTCCTACTTTTTATGTTCTATGATATTTTTTGATCAGATGCGTAATTCTCGAGATATATCAAGGTATTTAAAAGTTCCGAAGCCGCACCAACATAATAGAGATACAGAAACACCGTGGCCCCTTTCTTTGAGATAACTCTGCACTATTGCGTGCTGTAAATGCCACTTCCAGCTTAGCTGTGCAGAAGAAGAACAACAAGAAGAAGAAATATCTCGAAATATGTCCGTCAGGCCCCTTCCCTTGAGATATATCTGCAAATATCTCGGAAACGAAGCGAGCTATGGCAAAACGTTAAGAGACCTTTTTTGTAGGGAATTATGTTTCCTACAATTTATGTTCTATGATATTTTTTGATCAGAAGCGTAGTTTTCGAGATATATCGAGATATTTAAAAGTTCCGAAGCCGCACCAACATAATAGAGATACAGAAACACCGTGGCCCCTTTCTTTGAGATAACTCTGCACTAGTGCGAGCCGCAAATGCCACTTCCAGCTCAGCTGTGCAGAAGAAGAACAACAAGAAGAAGAAATATCTCGAAATATGTCCGTCAGGCCCCTTCCCTTGAGATAAATCTGCAAATATCTCGGAAACGAAGCGAGCTATGGCAAAATGTTAAGAGCCCTTTTTTGTAGAGAATTAAGTTTCCTACTTTTTACCTTCTATGATATTTTTTGATCAGATGCGTAGTTCTCGAGATATATCAAGATATTTAAAAGTTCCGAAGCCGCACCAACATAATAGAGATACAGAAACACCGTGGCCCCTTTCTTTGAGATAACTCTGCACTATTGCGAGCTGCAAATGCCACTTCCAGCTTAGCTGTGCAGAAGAAGAACAACAAGAAGAAGAAATATCTCGAAATATGTCCGTCAGGCCCCTTCCCTTGAGATAAATCTGCAAATATCTCGGAAACGAAGCGAGCTATGGCAAAATGTTAAGAGACCTTTTTTGTAGAGAATTAAGTTTCCTACTTTTTATGTTCTATGATAGTTTTTGATCAGATGCGTAGTTCTCGAGATATATCAAGATATTTAAAAGTTCTGAAGCCGCACCAACATAATAGAGATACAGAAACACCGTGGCCCCTTTCTTTGAGATAACTCTGCACTATTGCGAGCTGCAAATGCCACTTCCAGCTTAGCTGTGCAGAGGAAGAACAACAAGAAGAAGAAATATCTCGAAATATGTCCGTCAGGCCAGTTCCTTTGAGCTGAATCTGCAAATATCTCGGAAACGAAGCGAGCTATGGCAAAATGTTAAGAGACCTTTTTTGTAGAGAATTAAGTTTGCTACTTTTTATGTTCTATGATATTTTTTGATCAGAAGCGTAGTTTTCGAGATATATCGAGATATTTAAAAGTTCCGAAGCCGCACCAACATAATAGAGATAAAGAAACACCGTGGCCCCTTTCCTTGAGATAACTCTGCACTAGTGCGAGCCACAAATGCCACTTCCAGGTTAGCTGTGCAGAAGAAGAACAACAAGAAGAAGAAATATCTCGAAATATGTCCGTCAGGCCCCTTCCCTTGAGATAAATCTGCACATATCTCGGAAACGAAGCGAGCTATGGCAAAATGTTAAGAGCCCTTTTTTGTAGAGAATTAAGTTTCCTACTTTTTATCTTCTATGATATTTTTTGATCAGATGCTTCGTTCTCGAGATATATCAAGATATTTAAAAGTTCCGAAGCCGCACCAACATAATAGAGATACAGAAACACCGTGGCCCCTCACTTTGAGATAACTCTGCACTATTGCGAGCTGGAAATGCCACTTCCAGTTTAGCTGTGCAGAAGAAGAACAACAAGAAGAAGAAATATCTCGAAATATGTCCGTCAGGCCCCTTCCCTTGAGATAAATCTGCAAATATCTCGGATACGAAGAGAGCTATGGCAAAATGTTGAGAGACCTCTTTTGTAGAGAATTAAGTTTCCTACTTTTTATGTTCTATGATATTTTTTGATCAGATGCGTAGTTCTCGAGATATATCAAGATATTTAAAAGTTCCGAAGCCGCACCAACATAATAGAGATACAGAAACACCGTGGCCCCTTTCTTTGAGATAACTCTGCACTATTGCGAGCTGTAAATGCCACTTCCAGCTTAGCTGTGCAGAAGAAGAACAACAAGAAGAAGAAATATCTCGAAATATGTCCGTCAGGCCCCTTCCCTTGAGATAAATCTGCAAATATCTCGGAAACGAAGCGAGCTATGGCAAAATGTTAAGAGACCTTTTTTGTAGAGAATTAAGTTTAATACTTTTTATGTTCTATGATATTTTTTGGTCAGATGCGTAGTTCTCGAGATATATCAAGATATTTAAAAGTTCCGAAGCCGCACCAACATAATAGAGATACAGAAACACCGTGGCCCCTTTCTTTGAGATAACTCTGCACTAGTGCGAGCCGCAAATGCCACATCCAGCTTAGCTGTGCAGAAGAAGAACAACAAGAAGAAGAAATATCTCGAAATATGTCCGTCAGGCCCCTTCCCTTGAGATAAATCTGCAAATATCTCGGAAACGAAGCGAGCTATGACAAAATGTTAAGAGCCCTTTTTTGTAGAGAATTAAGTTTCCTACTTTTTACCTTCTATGATATTTTTTGAGCAGATGCGTAGTTCTCGAGATATATCAAGATATTTAAAAGTTCCGAAGCCGCACCAACATAATAGAGATACAGAAACACCGTGGCCCCTTTCTTTGAGATAACTCTGCACTATTGCGAGCTGCAAATGCCACTTCCAGCTTAGCTGTGCAGAAGAAGAACAACAAGAAGAAGAAATATCTCGAAATATGTCCGTCAGGCCCCTTCCCTTGAGATAAATCTGCAAATATCTCGGAAACGAAGCGAGCTATGGCAAAATGTTAAGAGACCTTTTTTGTAGAGAATTAAGTTTCCTACTTTTTATGTTCTATGATAGTTTTTGATCAGATGCGTAGTTCTCGAGATATATCAAGATATTTAAAAGTTCTGAAGCCGCACCAACATAATAGAGATACAGAAGCACCGTGGCCCCTTTCTTTGAGATAACTCTGCACTATTGCGAGCTGCAAATGCCACTTCCAGCTTAGCTGTGCAGAGGAAGAACAACAAGAAGAAGAAATATCTCGAAATATGTCCGTCAGGCCAGTTCCTTTGAGCTGAATCTGCAAATATCTCGGAAACGAAGCGAGCTATGGCAAAATGTTAAGAGATCTTTTTTGTAGAGAATTAAGTTTTCTACTTTTTATGTTCTATGATATTTTTTGATCAGAAGCGTAGTTTTCGAGATATATCGAGATATTTAAAAGTTCCGAAGCCGCACCAACATAATAGAGATAAAGAAACACCGTGGCCCCTTTCCTTGAGATAACTCTGCACTAGTGCGAGCCACAAATGCCACTTCCAGGTTAGCTGTGCAGAAGAAGAACAACAAGAAGAAGAAATATCTCGAAATATGTCCGTCAGGCCCCTTCCCTTGAGATAAATCTGCACATATCTCGGAAACGAAGCGAGCTATGGCAAAATGTTAGGAGCCCTTTTTTGTAGAGAATTAAGTTTCCTACTTTTTATCTTCTATGATATTTTTTGATCAGATGCTTCGTTCTCGAGATATATCAAGATATTTAAAAGTTCCGAAGCCGCACCAACATAATAGAGATACAGAAACACCGTGGCCCCTCACTTTGAGATAACTCTGCACTATTGCGAGCTGGAAATGCCACTTCCAGCTTCGCTGTGCAGAAGAATAACAACAAGAAGAAGAAATATCTCGAAATATGTCCGTCAGGCCCCTTTCCTTGAGATAAATCTGCAAATATCTCGGAAACGAAGCGAGCTATGGCAAAATGTTAAGAGACCTTTTTTGTAGAGAATTAAGTTTCCTACTTTTTATGTTCTACGATATTTTTTGATCAGATGCGTAGTTCTCGAGATATATCAAGATATTTAAAAGTTCCGAAGCCGCACCAACATAATAGAGATACAGAAACACCGTGGCCCCTTTCTTTGAGATAACTCTGCACTATTGCGAGCTGCAAATGCCACTTCTAGCTTAGCTGTGCAGAGGAAGAACAACAAGAAGAAGAAATATCTCGAAATATGTCCGTCAGGCCCGTTCCTTTGAGCTGAATCTGCAAATATCTCGGAAACGAAGCGAGCTATGGCAAAATGTTAAGAGACGTTTTTTGTAGAGAATTATATTTCCTACAATTTATGTTCTATGATATTTTTTGATCAGAAGCGTAGTTTTCGAGATATATCGAGATATTTAAAAGTTCCGAAGCCGCACCAACATAATAGAGATACAGAAACACCGTGGCCCCTTTCTTTGAGATAACTCTGCACTAGTGCGAGCCGCAAATGCCACTTCCAGCTCAGCTGTGCAGAAGAAGAACAACAAGAAGAAGAAATATCTCGAAATATGTCCGTCAGGCCCCTTCCCTTGAGATAAATCTGCAAATATCTCGGAAACGAAGCGAGCTATGGCAAAATGTTTAGAGCCCTTTTTTGTAGAGAATTAAGTTTCCTACTTTTTACCTTCTATGATATTTTTTGATCAGATGCGTAGTTCTCGAGATATATCAAGATATTTAAAAGTTCCGAAGCCGCACCAACATAATAGAGATACAGAAACACCGTGGCCCCTTTCTTTGAGATAACTCTGCACTATTGCGAGCTGCAAATGCCACTTCCAGCTTAGCTGTGCAGAAGAAGAACAACAAGAAGAAGAAATATCTCGAAATATGTCCGTCAGGCCCCTTCCCTTGAGATAAATCTGCAAATATCTCGGAAACGAAGCGAGCTATGGCAAAATGTTAAGAGACCTTTTTTGTAGAGAATTAAGTTTCCTACTTTTTATGTTCTATGATAGTTTTTGATCAGATGCGTAGTTCTCGAGATATATCAAGATATTTAAAAGTTCTGAAGCCGCACCAACATAATAGAGATACAGAAACACCGTGGCCCCTTTCTTTGAGATAACTCTGCACTATTGCGAGCTGCAAATGCCACTTCCAGCTTAGCTGTGCAGAGGAAGAACAACAAGAAGAAGAAATATCTCGAAATATGTCCGTCAGGCCAGTTCCTTTGAGCTGAATCTGCAAATATCTCGGAAACGAAGCGAGCTATGGCAAAATGTTAAGAGACCTTTTTTGTAGAGAATTAAGTTTTCTACTTTTTATGTTCTATGATATTTTTTGATCAGAAGCGTAGTTTTCGAGATATATCGAGATATTTAAAAGTTCCGAAGCCGCACCAACATAATAGAGATAAAGAAACACCGTGGCCCCTTTCCTTGAGATAACTCTGCACTAGTGCGAGCCACAAATGCCACTTCCAGGTTAGCTGTGCAGAAGAAGAACAACAAGAAGAAGAAATATCTCGAAATATGTCCGTCAGGCCCCTTCCCTTGAGATAAATCTGCACATATCTCGGAAACGAAGCGAGCTATGGCAAAATGTTAAGAGCCCTTTTTTGTAGAGAATTAAGTTTCCTACTTTTTATCTTCTATGATATTTTTTGATCAGATGCTTCGTTCTCGAGATATATCAAGATATTTAAAAGTTCCGAAGCCGCACCAACATAATAGAGATACAGAAACACCGTGGCCCCTTTCTTTGAGATAACTCTGCACTAGTGCGAGCCGCAAATGCCACATCCAGCTTAGCTGTGCAGAAGAAGAACAACAAGAAGAAGAAATATCTCGAAATATGTCCGTCAGGCCCCTTCCCTTGAGATAAATCTGCAAATATCTCGGAAACGAAGCGAGCTATGGCAAAATGTTAAGAGCCCTTTTTTGTAGAGAATTAAGTTTCCTACTTTTTACCTTCTATGATATTTTTTGATCAGATGCGTAGTTCTCGAGATATATCAAGATATTTAAAAGTTCCGAAGCCGCACCAACATAATAGAGATACAGAAACACCGTGGCCCCTTTCTTTGAGATAACTCTGCACTATTGCGAGCTGCAAATGCCACTTCCAGCTTAGCTGTGCAGAAGAAGAACAACAAGAAGAAGAAATATCTCGAAATATGTCCGTCAGGCCCCTTCCCTTGAGATAAATCTGCAAATATCTCGGAAACGTAGCGAGCTATGGCAAAATGTTAAGAGACCTTTTTTGTAGAGAATTAAGTTTCCTACTTTTTATGTTCTATGATAGTTTTTGATCAGATGCGTAGTTCTCGAGATATATCAAGATATTTAAAAGTTCTGAAGCCGCACCAACATAATAGAGA
Organism: Osmia lignaria lignaria; assembly: GCF_051020975.1. Lineage (NCBI taxonomy): Eukaryota > Metazoa > Arthropoda > Insecta > Hymenoptera > Megachilidae > Osmia > Osmia lignaria. The sequence goes on from NW_027478160.1 coordinate 408,318, forward strand.
TACAGAAACACCGTGGCCCCTTTCTTTGAGATAACTCTGCACTATTGCGAGCTGCAAATGCCACTTCCAGCTTAGCTGTGCAGAGGAAGAACAACAAGAAGAAGAAATATCTCGAAATATGTCCGTCAGGCCAGTTCCTTTGAGCTGAATCTGCAAATATCTCGGAAACGAAGCGAGCTATGGCAAAATGTTAAGAGACCTTTTTTGTAGAGAATTAAGTTTTCTACTTTTTATGTTCTATGATATTTTTTGATCAGAAGCGTAGTTTTCGAGATATATCGAGATATTTAAAAGTTCCGAAGCCGCACCAACATAATAGAGATAAAGAAACACCGTGGCCCCTTTCCTTGAGATAACTCTGCACTAGTGCGAGCCACAAATGCTACTTCCAGGTTAGCTGTGCAGAAGAAGAACAACAAGAAGAAGAAATATCTCGAAATATGTCCGTCAGGCCCCTTCCCTTGAGATAAATCTGCACATATCTCGGAAACGAAGCGAGCTATGGCAAAATGTTAAGAGCCCTTTTTTGTAGAGAATTAAGTTTCCTACTTTTTATCTTCTATGATATTTTTTGATCAGATGCTTCGTTCTCAAGATATATCAAGATATTTAAAAGTTCCGAAGCCGCACCAACATAATAGAGATACAGAAACACCGTGGCCCCTCACTTTGAGATAACTCTGCACTATTGCGAGCTGGAAATGCCACTTCCAGTTTAGCTGTGCAGAAGAAGAACAACAAGAAGAAGAAATATCTCGAAATATGTCCGTCAGGCCCCTTCCCTTGAGATAAATCTGCAAATATCTCGGAAACGAAGCGAGCTATGGCAAAATGTTAAGAGACCTTTTTTGTAGAGAATTAAGTTTAATACTTTTTATGTTCTATGATATTTTTTGGTCAGATGCGTAGTTCTCGAGATATATCAAGATATTTAAAAGTTCCGAAGCCGCACCAACATAATAGGGATACAGAAACACCGTGGCCCCTTTCTTTGAGATAACTCTGCACTATTGCGAGCTGCAAATGCCACTTCCAGCTTAGCTGTGCAGAAGAAGGACAACAAGAAGAAGAAATATCTCGAAATATGTCCGTTAGGCCCCTTCCCTTGAGATAAATGTGCAAATATCTCGGAAACGAAGCGAGCTATGGCAAAATGTTGAGAGACCTTTTTTTGTAGAGAATTAAGTTTCCTACTATTTATGTTCTATGATATTTTTTGATCAGATGCGTAGTTCTCGAGATATATCAAGATATTTAAAAGTTCCGAAGCCGCACCAACATAATAGAGATACAGAAACACCGTGGCCCCTTTCTTTGAGATAACTCTGCACTATTGCGAGCTGCAAATGCCACTTCCAGCTTAGCTGTGCAGAAGAAGAACAACAAGACGAAGAAATATCTCGAAATATGTCCGTCAGGCCCCTTCCCTTGAGATAAATCTGCAAATATCTCGGAAACGAAGCGAGCTATGGCAAAATGTTAAGAGACCTTTTTTGTAGAGAATTAAGTTTCCTACTTTTTATGTTCTATGATATTTTCTGATCAGATGCGTAGTTCTCGAGATATATCAAGATATTTAAAAGTTCCGAAGCCGCACCAACATAATAGAGATACAGAAACACCGTGGCCCCCTTCTTTGAGATAACTCTGCACTAGTGCGAGCCGCAAATGCCACTTCCAGCTTCGCTGTGCAGTAGAAGAACAACAAGAAGAAGAAATATCTCGAAATATGTTCGTTAGGCCCCTTCCCTTGAGATAAATGTGCAAATATCTCGGAAACGAAGCGAGCTATGGCAAAATGTTGAGAGACCTTTTTTGTAGAGAATTAAGTTTCCTACTATTTATGTTCTATGATATTTTTTGATCAGATGCGTAGTTCTCGAGATATATCAAGATATTTAAAAGTTCCGAAGCTGCACCAACATAATAGAGATACAGAAACACTGTGGCCCCTTTCTTTGAGATAACTCTGCACTTGTGCGAGCCGCAAATGCCACTTCCAGCTTAGCTGTGCAGAAGAAGAACAACAAGAAGAAGAAATATCTCGAAATATGTCCGTCAGGCCCCTTCCCTTGAGATAAATCTGCAAATATCTCGGAAACGAAGCGAGCTATGGCAAAATGTTAAGAGACCTTTTTTGTAGAGAATTAAGTTTTCTACTTTTTATGTTCCATGATATTTTTTGATCAGATGCGTAGTTCTCGAGATATATCAGGATATTTAAAAGTTCCGAAGCTGCACCAACATAATAGAGATACAGAAACACCGTGGCCCCTTTCTTTGAGATAACTCTGCACTAGTGCGAGCCGCAAATGCCACTTCCAGCTTAGCTGTGCAGAAGAAGAACAACAAGAAGAAGAAATATCTCGAAATATGTCCGTCAGGCCCCTTCCCTTGAGATATATCTGCAAATATCTCGGAAACGAAGCGAGCTATGGCAAAATGTTGAGAGACATTTTTTGTAGAGAATTAAGTTTCCTACTATTTATGTTCTATGATATTTTTTGATCAGATGCGTAGTTCTCGAGATATATCAAGATATTTAAAAGTTCCGAAGCCGCACCAACATAATAGAGATACAGAAATACCGTGGCCCCCTTCTTTGAGATAACTCTGCACTATTGCGAGCTGTAAGTGCCACTTCCAGCTTAGCTGTGCAGAAGAAGAACAACAAGAAGAAGAAATATCTCGAAATATGTCCGTCAGGCCCGTTCCTTTGAGCTGAATCTGCAAATATCTCGGAAACGAAGCGAGCTATGGCAAAATGTTAAGAGACGTTTTTTGTAGAGAAATATGTTTCCTACAATTTATGTTCTATGATATTTTTTGATCAGATGCGTAGTTCTCGAGATATATCAAGATATTTAAAAGTTACGAAGCCGCACCAACATAATAGAGATACAGAAACACCGTGGCCCCTTTCTTTGAGATAACTCTGCACTATTGCGAGCTGGAAATGCCACTTCCAGTTTAGCTGTGCAGAAGAAGAACAACAAGAAGAAGAAATATCTCGAAATATGTCCGTCAGGCCCGTTACTTTCAGCTGAATCTGCAAATATCTCGAAAACGAAGCGAGCTATGGCAAAATGTTGAGAGACGTTTTTTGTAGAGAATTATGTTTCCTACAATTTATGTTCTATGATATTTTTTGATCAGACGCGTAGTTTTCGAGATATATCGGGATATTTAAAAGTTCCGAAGCCGCACCAACATAATAGAGATACAGTATCACCGTGGCCCCTTTCTTTGAGATAACTCTGCACTAGTGCGAGCCGCAAATGCCACTTCCAGCTTAGCTGTGCAGAAGAAGAACAACAAGAAGAAATATCTCGAAATATGTCCGTCAGGCCCCTTCCCTTGAGATAAAGCTGCAAATATCTCGGAAACGAAGCGAGCCTTGGCAAAATGTTAAGAGACCTTTTTTGTAGAGAATTATGTTTCCTACAATTTATGTTCCATGATATGTTTTGATCAGAAGCGTAGTTTTCGAGATATATCGAGATATTTAAAAGTTCCGAAGCCGCACCAATATAATAGAGATACAGAAACACCGTGGCCCCTTTCTTTGAGATAACTCTGCACTATTGCGAGCTGCAAATGCCACTTCCAGCTTAGCTGTGCAGAAGAACAACAAGAAGAAGAAATATCTCGAAATATGTCCGTCAGGCCCCTTCCCTTGAGATAAATCTGCAAATATCTCGGAAACAAAGCGAGCTATGGCAAAATGTTAAGAGACCTTTTTTGTAGAGAATTAAGTTTCCTACTTTTTATGTTGTATGATATTTTTTCATCAGATGCGTAGTTCTCGAGATATATCAAGATATTTAAAAGTTCCGAAGCCGCACCAACATAGTAGAGATACAGAAACACCGTGGCCCCTTTCTTTGAGATAACTCTGCACTATAGCGAGCTGGAAATGCCACTTCCAGTTTAGCTGTGCAGAAGAAGAACAACAAGAAGAAGAAATATCTCGAAATACGTCCGTCAGGCCCGTTCATTTGAGCTGAATCTGCAAATATCTCGGAAACGAAGCGAGCTATGGCAAAATGTTGAGAGACGTTTTTTGTAGAGAATTATGTTTGCTACAATTTATGTTCTATGATATTTTTTGATCGGAAGCGTAGTTTTCGAGATATATCGCGATATTTAAAAGTTCCGAAGCCGCCCCAACATAATAGAGATACAGAAACACCGTGGCCCCTTTCTTTGAGATAACTCTGCACTAGTGCGAGCCGCAAATGCCACTTCCAGCTTAGCTGTGCAGAAGAAGAAGAACAAGAAGAAAAAATATCTCGAAGCATGTCCTTCAGGCCCCTACCCTTGAGATAAATCTGCAAATATCTCGGAAACGAAGCGAGCTATGGCAAAATGTTAAGAGACCTTTTTTGTAGAGAATTAAGTTTCCTACTTTTTATGTTCTATGATATTTTTTGATCAGATGCGTAGTTCTCGAGATATATCAAGATATTTAAAAGTTCCGAAGCCGCACCAACATAATAGAGATACAGAAACACCGTGGCCCCTTTCTTTGAGATAGCTCTGCACTATTGCGAGCTGTAAGTGCCACTTCCAGCTTAGCTGTGCAGAAGAAGAACAACAAGAAGAAGAAATATCTCGAAATATGTCCGTCAGGCCCGTTCCTTTGAGCTGAATCTGCAAATATCTCGGAAACGAAGCGAGCTATGGCAAAATGTTAAGAGACGTTTTTTGTAGAGAAATATGTTTCCTACAATTTATGTTCTATGATATTTTTCGATCAGATGCGTAGTTCTCGAGATATATCAAGATATTTAAAAGTTCCGAAGCCGCACCAACATAATAGAGATACAGAAACACCGTGGCCCCTTTCTTTGAGATAACTCTGCACTATTGCGAGCTGCAAATGCCACTTCCAGTTTAGCTGTGCAGAAGAAGAACAACAAGAAGAAGAAATATCTCGAAATATGTCCGTCAGGCCCGTTCATTTGAGCTGAATCTGCAAATATCTCGGAAACGAAGCGAGCTATGGCAAAATGTTAAGAGACGTTTTTTGTAGAGAATTATGTTTGCTACAATTTATGTTCTATGATATTTTTTGATCGGAAGCGTAGTTTTCGAGATATATCGAGATATTTAAAAGTTCCGAAGCCGCACCAACATAATAGAGATACAGAAACACCGTGGCCCCTTTCTTTGAGATAACTCTGCACTAGTGCGAGCCGCAAATGCCACTTCCAGCTTAGCTGCGCAGAAGAAGAAGAACAAGAAGAAGAAATATCTCGAAGCATGTCCGTCAGGCCCCTACCCTTGAGATAAATCTGCAAATATCTCGGAAACGAAGCGAGCTATGGCAAAATGTTAAGAGACCTTTTTTGTAGAGAATTAAGTTTCCTACTTTTTATGTTCTATGATATTTTTTGATCAGACGCGTAGTTCTCGAGATATATCAAGATATTTAAAAGTTCCGAAGCCGCACCAACATAATAGAGATTCAGAAACACCGTGGCCCCTTTCTTTGAGATAACTCTGCACTAGTGCGAGCCGCAAATGCCGCTTCCAGCTTAGCTGTGCAGAAGAAGAACAACAAGAAGAAGAAATATCTCGAAATATGTCCGTCAGGCCCCTTCCCTTGAGATATATCTGCAAATATCTCGGAAACGAAGCGAGCTATGGCAAAATGTTAAGAGAGCTTTTTTGTAGAGAATTATGTTTCCTACAATTTATCTTCTATGATATTTTTTGATCAGAAGCGTAGTTTTCGAGATATATCGAGATATTTAAAAGTTCCGAAGCCGCACCAACATAATAGAGATACAGAAACACCGTGGCCCCTTTCTTTGAGATAACTCTGCACTAGTGCGAGCCGCAAATGCCACTTCCAGCTTAGCTGTGCAGAAGAAGAACAACAAGAAGAAGAAATATCTCGAAATATGTCCGTCAGGCCCCTTCCCTTGAGATAAATCTGCAAATATCTCGGAAACGAAGCGAGCTATGGCAAAATGTTAAGAGACCTTTTTTGTAGAGAATTAAGTTTCCTACTTTTTATGTTCTATGATATTTTTTGATCAGAAGCGTAGTTTTCGAGATATATCGAGATATTTAAAAGTTCCGAAGCCGCACCAACATAATAGAGATTCAGAAACACCGTGGCCCCTTTCGTTGAGATCACTCTGCACTATTGCGAGCTGGAAATGCCACTTCCAGTTTAGCTGTGCAGAAGAAGAACAACAAGAAGAAGAAATATCTCGAAATATGTCCGTCAGGCCCCTTCCCTTGAGATAAATCTGCAAATATCTCGGAAACGAAGCGAGCTATGGCAAAATATTAAGAGACCTTTTTTGTAGAGAATTAAGTTTCCTACTTTTTATGTTCTATGATATTTTTTGATCAGATGCGTAGTTCTCGAGATATATCAAGATATTTAAAAGTTCCGAAGCCGCACCAACATAATAGAAATACAGAAACACCGTGGCCCCTTTCTTTGAGATAACTCTGCACTATAGCGAGCTGCAAATGCCACTTCCAGCTTAGCTGTGCAGAAGAAGAACAACAAGAAGAAGAAATATCTCGAAATATGTCCGTTAGGCCCCTTCCCTTGAGATAAAAGTGCAAATATCTCGGAAACGAAGCGAGCTATGGAAAAATGTTGAGAGACCTTTTTTGTAGAGAATTACGTTTCCTACAATTTATGTTCTATGATATTTTTTGATCAGATGCGTAGTTCTCGAGATATATCAAGATATTTAAAAGTTCCGAAGCCGCACCAACATAATAGAGATACAGAAACACCGTGGCCCCTTTCTTTGAGATAACTCTGCACTATTGCGAGCTGCAAATGCCACTTCCAGCTTCGCTGTGCAGAAGAAGAACAACAAGAAGAAGAAATATCTCGAAATATGTCCGTTAGGCCCCTTCCCTTGAGATAAATCTGCAAATATCTCGGAAATGAAGCGAGCTATGGCAAAATGTTAAGAGACCTTTTTTGTAGAGAATTAAGTTTCCTACTTTTTATGTTCTATGATATTTTTTGATCAGACGCGTAGTTCTCGAGATATATCAAGATATTTAAAAGTTCCGAAGCCGCACCAACATAATAGAGATACAGAAACACCGTGGCCCCTTTCTTTGAGATAACTCTGCACTAGTGCGAGCCGCAAATGCCACTTCCAGCTTAGCTGTGCAGAAGAAGAACAACAAGAAGAAGAAATATCTCGAAATATGTCCGTCAGGCCCCTTCCCTTGAGATATATCTGCAAATATCTCGGAAACGAAGCGAGCTATGGCAAAATGTTGAGAGACATTTTTTGTAGAGAATTAAGTTTCCTACTATTTATGTTCTATGATATTTTTTGATCAGATGCGTAGTTCTCGAGATATATCAAGATATTTAAAAGTTCCGAAGCCGCACCAACATAATAGAGATACAAAAACACCGTGGCCCCTTTCTTTGAGATAACTCTGCACTATTGCGAGCTGCAAATGCCACTTCCAGCTTAGCTGTGCAGAAGAAGAACAACAAGAAGAAGAAGTATCTCGAAATATGTCCGTCAGGCCCCTTCCCTTGAGATAAATCTGCAAATATCTCTGAAACGAAGCGAGCTATGGCAAAATGTTCGGAGAGCTTTTTTGTAGAAAATTAAGTTTTCTACTTTTTATGTTCCATGATATTTTTTGATCAGATGCGTAGTTCTCGAGATATATCAAGATATTTAAAAGTTCCGAAGCCGCACCAACATAATAGAGATACAGAAACACCGTGGCCCCTTTCTTTGAGATAACTCTGCACTATTGCGAGCTGCAAATGCCACTTCCAGCTTCGCTGTGCAGAAGAAGAACAACAAGAAGAAGAAATATCTCGAAATATGTCCGTTAGGCCCCTTCCCTTCAGATAAATCTGCAAATATCTCGGAAATGAAGCGAGCTATGGCAAAATGTTAAGAGACCTTTTTTGTAGAGAATTAAGTTTCCTACTTTTTATGTTCTATGATATTTTTTGACCAGATGCGTAGTTCTCGAGATATATCAAGATATTTAAAAGTTCCGAAGCCGCACCAACATAATAGAGATACAGAAACACCGTGGCCCCTTTCTTTGAGTTAACTCTGCACTATTGCGAGCTGCAAATGCCACTTCCAGTTTAGCTGTGCAGAAGAAGAACAACAAGAAGAAGAAATATCTCGAAATATGTCCGTCAGGCCCGTTCATTTGAGCTGAATCTGCAAATATCTCGGAAACGAAGCGAGCTATGGCAAAATGTTATGAGACGTTTTTTGTAGAGAATTATGTTTGCTACAATTTATGTTCTATGATATTTTTTGATCGGAAGCGTAGTTTTCGAGATATATCGAGATATTTAAAAGTTCCGAAGCCGCACCAACATAATAGAGATACAGAAACACCGTGGCCCCTTTCTTTGAGATAACTCTGCACTAGTGCGAGCCGCAAATGCCACTTCCAGCTTAGCTGTGCAGAAGAAGAAGAACAAGAAGAAGAAATATCTCGAAGCATGTCCGTCAGGCCCCTACCCTTGAGATAAATCTGCAAATATCTCGGAAACGAAGCGAGCTATGGCAAAATGTTAAGAGACCTTTTTTGTAGAGAATTAAGTTTCCTACTTTTTATGTTCTATGATATTTTTTGATCAGATGCGTAGTTCTCGAGATATATCAAGATATTTAAAAGTTCCGAAGCCGCACCAACATAATAGAAATACAGAAACACCGTGGCCCCTTTCTTTGAGATAACTCTGCACTATAGCGAGCTGCAAATGCCACTTCCAGCTTAGCTGTGCAGAAGAAGAACAACAAGAAGAAGAAATATCTCGAAATATGTCCGTTAGGCCCCTTCCCTTGAGATAAAAGTGCAAATATCTCGGAAACGAAGCGAGCTATGGAAAAATGTTGAGAGACCTTTTTTGTAGAGAATTACGTTTCCTACAATTTATGTTCTATGATATTTTTTGATCAGATGCGTAGTTCTCGAGATATATCAAGATATTTAAAAGTTCCGAAGCCGCACCAACATAATAGAGATACAGAAACACCGTGGCCCCTTTCTTTGAGATAACTCTGCACTATTGCGAGCTGCAAATGCCACTTCCAGCTTCGCTGTGCAGAAGAAGAACAACAAGAAGAAGAAATATCTCGAAATATGTCCGTTAGGCCCCTTCCCTTGAGATAAATCTGCAAATATCTCGGAAATGAAGCGAGCTATGGCAAAATGTTAAGAGACCTTTTTTGTAGAGAATTAAGTTTCCTACTTTTTATGTTCTATGATATTTTTTGATCAGACGCGTAGTTCTCGAGATATATCAAGATATTTAAAAGTTCCGAAGCCGCACCAACATAATAGAGATACAGAAACACCGTGGCCCCTTTCTTTGAGATAACTCTGCACTAGTGCGAGCCGCAAATGCCACTTCCAGCTTAGCTGTGCAGAAGAAGAACAACAAGAAGAAGAAATATCTCGAAATATGTCCGTCAGGCCCCTTCCCTTGAGATATATCTGCAAATATCTCGGAAACGAAGCGAGCTATGGCAAAATGTTGAGAGACATTTTTTGTAGAGAATTAAGTTTCCTACTATTTATGTTCTATGATATTTTTTGATCAGATGCGTAGTTCTCGAGATATATCAAGATATTTAAAAGTTCCGAAGCCGCACCAACATAATAGAGATACAAAAACACCGTGGCCCCTTTCTTTGAGATAACTCTGCACTATTGCGAGCTGCAAATGCCACTTCCAGCTTAGCTGTGCAGAAGAAGAACAACAAGAAGAAGAAGTATCTCGAAATATGTCCGTCAGGCCCCTTCCCTTGAGATAAATCTGCAAATATCTCTGAAACGAAGCGAGCTATGGCAAAATGTTCGGAGAGCTTTTTTGTAGAAAATTAAGTTTTCTACTTTTTATGTTCCATGATATTTTTTGATCAGATGCGTAGTTCTCGAGATATATCAAGATATTTAAAAGTTCCGAAGCCGCACCAACATAATAGAGATACAGAAACACCGTGGCCCCTTTCTTTGAGATAACTCTGCACTATTGCGAGCTGCAAATGCCACTTCCAGCTTCGCTGTGCAGAAGAAGAACAACAAGAAGAAGAAATATCTCGAAATATGTCCGTTAGGCCCCTTCCCTTCAGATAAATCTGCAAATATCTCGGAAATGAAGCGAGCTATGGCAAAATGTTAAGAGACCTTTTTTGTAGAGAATTAAGTTTCCTACTTTTTATGTTCTATGATATTTTTTGACCAGATGCGTAGTTCTCGAGATATATCAAGATATTTAAAAGTTCCGAAGCCGCACCAACATAATAGAGATACAGAAACACCGTGGCCCCTTTCTTTGAGATAACTCTGCACTATTGCGAGCTGCAAATGCCACTTCCAGTTTAGCTGTGCAGAAGAAGAACAACAAGAAGAAGAAATATCTCGAAATATGTCCGTCAGGCCCGTTCATTTGAGCTGAATCTGCAAATATCTCGGAAACGAAGCGAGCTATGGCAAAATGTTATGAGACGTTTTTTGTAGAGAATTATGTTTGCTACAATTTATGTTCTATGATATTTTTTGATCGGAAGCGTAGTTTTCGAGATATATCGAGATATTTAAAAGTTCCGAAGCCGCACCAACATAATAGAGATACAGAAACACCGTGGCCCCTTTCTTTGAGATAACTCTGCACTAGTGCGAGCCGCAAATGCCACTTCCAGCTTAGCTGTGCAGAAGAAGAAGAACAAGAAGAAGAAATATCTCGAAGCATGTCCGTCAGGCCCCTACCCTTGAGATAAATCTGCAAATATCTCGGAAACGAAGCGAGCTATGGCAAAATGTTAAGAGACCTTTTTTGTAGAGAATTAAGTTTCCTACTTTTTATATTCTATGATATTTTTTGATCAGACGCGTAGTTCTCGAGATATATCAAGATATTTAAAAGTTCCGAAGCCGCACCAACATAATAGAGATTCAGAAACACCGTGGCCCCTTTCTTTGAGATAACTCTGCACTAGTGCGAGCCGCAAATGCCGCTTCCAGCTTAGCTGTGCAGAAGAAGAACAACAAGAAGAAGAAATATCTCGAAATATGTCCGTCAGGCCCCTTCCCTTGAGATAAATCTGCAAATATCTCGGAAACGAAGCGAGCTATGGCAAAATGTTAAGAGACCTTTTTTGTAGAGAATTAAGTTTCCTACTTTTTATGTTCTATGATATTTTTTGATCAGAAGCGTAGTTTTCGAGATATATCGAGATATTTAAAAGTTCCGAAGCCGCACCAACATAATAGAGATTCAGAAACACCGTGGCCCCTTTCGTTGAGATCACTCTGCACTATTGCGAGCTGGAAATGCCACTTCCAGTTTAGCTGTGCAGAAGAAGAACAACAAGAAGAAGAAATATCTCGAAATATGTCCGTCAGGCCCCTTCCCTTGAGATAAATCTGCAAATATCTCGGAAACGAAGCAAGCTATGGCAAAATATTAAGAGACCTTTTTTGTAGAGAATTAAGTTTCCTACTTTTTATGTTCTATGATATTTTTTGATCAGATGCGTAGTTCTCGAGATATATCAAGATATTTAAAAGTTCCGAAGCCGCACCAACATAATAGAAATACAGAAACACCGTGGCCCCTTTCTTTGAGATAACTCTGCACTATAGCGAGCTGCAAATGCCACTTCCAGCTTAGCTGTGCAGAAGAAGAACAACAAGAAGAAGAAATATCTCGAAATATGTCCGTTAGGCCCCTTCCCTTGAGATAAAAGTGCAAATATCTCGGAAACGAAGCGAGCTATGGAAAAATGTTGAGAGACCTTTTTTGTAGAGAATTACGTTTCCTACAATTTATGTTCTATGATATTTTTTGATCAGATGCGTAGTTCTCGAGATATATCAAGATATTTAAAAGTTCCGAAGCCGCACCAACATAATAGAGATACAGAAACACCGTGGCCCCTTTCTTTGAGATAACTCTGCACTATTGCGAGCTGCAAATGCCACTTCCAGCTTCGCTGTGCAGAAGAAGAACAACAAGAAGAAGAAATATCTCGAAATATGTCCGTTAGGCCCCTTCCCTTGAGATAAATCTGCAAATATCTCGGAAATGAAGCGAGCTATGGCAAAATGTTAAGAGACCTTTTTTGTAGAGAATTAAGTTTCCTACTTTTTATGTTCTATGATATTTTTTGATCAGACGCGTAGTTCTCGAGATATATCAAGATATTTAAAAGTTCCGAAGCCGCACCAACATAATAGAGATACAGAAACACCGTGGCCCCTTTCTTTGAGATAACTCTGCACTAGTGCGAGCCGCAAATGCCACTTCCAGCTTAGCTGTGCAGAAGAAGAACAACAAGAAGAAGAAATATCTCGAAATATGTCCGTCAGGCCCCTTCCCTTGAGATATATCTGCAAATATCTCGGAAACGAAGCGAGCTATGGCAAAATGTTGAGAGACATTTTTTGTAGAGAATTAAGTTTCCTACTATTTATGTTCTATGATATTTTTTGATCAGATGCGTAGTTCTCGAGATATATCAAGATATTTAAAAGTTCCGAAGCCGCACCAACATAATAGAGATACAAAAACACCGTGGCCCCTTTCTTTGAGATAACTCTGCACTATTGCGAGCTGCAAATGCCACTTCCAGCTTAGCTGTGCAGAAGAAGAACAACAAGAAGAAGAAGTATCTCGAAATATGTCCGTCAGGCCCCTTCCCTTGAGATAAATCTGCAAATATCTCTGAAACGAAGCGAGCTATGGCAAAATGTTCGGAGAGCTTTTTTGTAGAGAATTAAGTTTTCTACTTTTTATGTTCCATGATATTTTTTGATCAGATGCGTAGTTCTCGAGATATATCAAGATATTTAAAAGTTCCGAAGCCGCACCAACATAATAGAGATACAGAAACACCGTGGCCCCTTTCTTTGAGATAACTCTGCACTATTGCGAGCTGCAAATGCCACTTCCAGCTTCGCTGTGCAGAAGAAGAACAACAAGAAGAAGAAATATCTCGAAATATGTCCGTTAGGCCCCTTCCCTTGAGATAAATCTGCAAATATCTCGGAAATGAAGCGAGCTATGGCAAAATGTTAAGAGACCTTTTTTGTAGAGAATTAAGTTTCCTACTTTTTATGTTCTATGATATTTTTTGACCAGATGCGTAGTTCTCGAGATATATCAAGATATTTAAAAGTTCCGAAGCCGCACCAACATAATAGAGATACAGAAATACCGTGGCCCCCTTCTTTGAGATAACTCTGCACTATTGCGAGCTGTAAGTGCCACTTCCAGCTTAGCTGTGCAGAAGAAGAACAACAAGAAGAAGAAGTATCTCGAAATATGTCCGTCAGGCCCCTTCCCTTGAGATAAATCTGCAAATATCTCGGAAACGAAGCGAGCTATGGCAAAATGTTAAGAGACCTTTTTTGTAGAGAATTAAGTTTCCTACTTTTTATGTTCTATGATATTTTTTGATCAGATGCGTAGTTCTGGAGATATATCAAGATATTTAAAAGTTCCGAAGCCGCACCAACATAATAGAGATACAGAAACACCGTGGCCCCTTTCTTTGAGATAACTCTGCACTAGTGCGAGCCGCAAATGCCACTTCCAGCTTAGCTGTGCAGAAGAAGAACAACAAGAAGAAATATCTCGAAATATGTCCGTCAGGACCCTTCCCTTGAGATAAATCTGCAAATATCTCGGAAACGAAGCGAGCCTTGGCAAAATGTTAAGAGACCTTTTTTGTAGAGAATTGTGTTTCCTACAATTTATGTTCTATGATATTTTTTGATCAGAAGCGTAGTTTTCGAGATATATCTAGATATTTAAAAGTTCCGAAGCCGCACCAATATAATAGAGATACAGAAACACCGTGGCCCCTTTCTTTGAGATAACTCTGCACTATTGCGAGCTGCAAATGCCACTTCCAGCTTAGCTGTGCAGAAGAAGAACAACAAGAAGAAGAAATATCTCGAAATATGTCCGTCAGGCCCCTTCCCTTGAGATACATCTGCAAATATCTCGGAAACGAAGCGAGCTATGGCAAAATGTTAAGAGACCTTTTTTGTAGAGAATTAAGTTTCCTACTTTTTATGTTCTATGATATTTTTTGATCAGATGCGTAGTTCTCGAGATATATCAAGATATTTAAAAGTTCCGAAGCCGCACCAACATAATAGAGATACAGAAACACCGTGGCCCCTTTCTTTGAGATAACTCTGCACTATTGCGAGCTGGAAATGCCACTTCCAGTTTAGCTGTGCAGAAGAAGAACAACAAGAAGAAGAAATATCTCGAAATATGTCCGTCAGGCCCGTTCCTTTGAGCTGAATCTGCAAATATCTCGGAAACGAAGCGAGCTATGGCAAAATGTTAAGAGACGTTTTTTGTAGAGAATTATGTTTCCTACAATTCATGTTCTATGATATTTTTTGATCAGAAGCGCAGTTTTCGAGATATATCGAGATATTTAAAAGTTCCGAAGCCGCAACAACATAATAGAGATACAGAAACACCGTGGCCCCTTTCTTTGAGATAACTCTGCACTAGTGCGAGCCGCAAATGCCACTTCCAGCTTAGCTGTGCAGAAGAAGAACAACAAGAAGAAGAAATATCTCGAAATATGTCCGTCAGGCCCCTTCCCTTGAGATAAATCTGCAAATATCTCGGAAACGAAGCGAGCTATGGCAAAATGTTAAGAGACCTTTTTTGTAGAGAATTAAGTTTCCTACTTTTTATGTTCTATGATATTTTTTGACCAGATGCGTAGTTCTCGAGATATATCAAGATATTTAGAAGCTCCGAAGAAGCACCAACATAATAGAGATACAGAAACACCGTGGCCCCTTTCTTTGAGATAACTCTGCACTATTGCGAGCTGTAAATGCCACTTCCAGCTTAGCTGTGCAGAAGAAGAACAACAAGAAGAAGAAATATCTCGAAATATGTCCGTCAGGCCCCTTCCCTTGAGATAAATCTCCAAATATCTCGGAAACGAAGCGAGCTATGGCAAAATGTTAAGAGACCTTTTTTGTAGAGAATTAAGTTTCCTACTTTTTATGTTCTATGATATTTTTTCATCAGATGCGTAGTTCTCGAGATAGATCAAGATATTTAAAAGTTCCGAAGCCGCACCAACATAATAGAGATTCAGAAACACCGTGGCCCCTTTCTTTGAGATAACTCTGCACTAGTGCGAGCCGCAAATGCCGCTTCCAGCTTAGCTGTGCAGAAGAAGAACAACAAGAAGAAGAAATATCTCGAAATATGTCCGTCAGGCCCCTTCCCTTGAGATATATCTGCAAATATCTCGGAAACGAAGCGAGCTATGGCAAAATGTTAAGAGAGCTTTTTTGTAGAGAATTATGTTTCCTACAATTTATGTTCTATGATATTTTTTGATCAGAAGCGTAGTTTTCGAGATATATCGAGATATTTAAAAGTTCCGAAGCCGCACCAACATAATAGAGATACAGAAACACCGTGGCCCCTTTCTTTGAGATAACTCTGCACTATTGCGAGCTGGAAATGCCACTTTCAGTTTAGCTGTGCAGAAGAAGAACAACAAGAAGAAGAAATATCTCGAAATATGTCCGTCAGGCCCCTTCCCTTGAGATAAATCTGCAAATATCTCGGAAACGAAGCAAGCTATGGCAAAATATTAAGAGACCTTTTTTGTAGAGAATTAAGTTTCCTACTTTTTATGTTCTATGATATTTTTTGATCAGATGCGTAGTTCTCGAGATATATCAAGATATTTAAAAGTTCCGAAGCCGCACCAACATAATAGAAATACAGAAACACCGTGGCCCCTTTCTTTGAGATAACTCTGCACTATAGCGAGCTGCAAATGCCACTTCCAGCTTAGCTGTGCAGAAGAAGAACAACAAGAAGAAGAAATATCTCGAAATATGTCCGTCAGGCCCCTTCCCTTGAGATACATCTGCAAATATCTCGGAAACGAAGCGAGCTATGGCAAAATGTTAAGAGACCTTTTTTGTAGAGAATTATGTTTCCTACAATTTATGTTCTATGATATTTTTTGATCAGAAGCGTAGTTTTCGAGATATATCGAGATATTTAAAAGTTCCGAAGCCGCACCAACATAATAGAAATACAGAAACACCGTGGCCCCTTTCTTTGAGATAACTCTGCACTATAGCGAGCTGCAAATGCCACTTCCAGCTTAGCTGTGCAGAAGAAGAACAACAAGAAGAAGAAATATCTCGAAATATGTCCGTCAGGCCCCTTCCCTTGAGATATATCTGCAAATATCTCGGAAACGAAGCGAGCTATGGCAAAATGTTGAGAGACCTTTTTTGTAGAGAATTATGTTTCCTACAATTTATGTTCTATGATATTTTTTGATCAGAAGCGTAGTTTTCGAGATATATCGAGATATTTAAAAGTTCCGAAGCCGCACCAACATAATAGAGATACAGAAACACCGTGGCCCCTTTCTTTGAGATAACTCTGCACGATTGCGAGCTGTAAATGCCACTTCCAGCTTAGCTGTGCAGAAGAAGAACAACAAGAAGAAGAAATATCTCGAAATATGTCCGTCAGGCCCCTTCCCTTGAGATAAATCTGCAAATGTCTCGGAAACGAAGAGAGCTATGGCAAAATGTTAAGAGACCTTTTTTGTAGAGATTTAAGTTTCCTACTTTTTATGTTCTATGATATTTTTTGATCAGATGCGTAGTTTTCGAGATATATCGAGATATTTAAAAGTTCCGAAGCCGCACCAACATAATAGAGATACAGAAACACCGTGGCCCCTTTCTTTGAGATAACTCTGCACTAGTGCGAGCCGCAAATGTCACTTCCAGCTTAGCTGTGCAGAAGAAGAACAACAAGAAGAAGAAATATCTCGAAATATGTCCGTCAGGCCCCTTCCCTTGAGATAAATCTGCAAATATCTCGGAAACGAAGCGAGCTATGGCAAAATGTTAAGAGACCTTTTTTGTAGAGAATTAAGTTTCCTACTTTTTATGTTCTATGATATTTTTTGATCAGATGCGTAGTTCTCGAGATATATCAAGATATTTAAAAGTTCCGAAGCCGCACCAACGTAGTAGAGATACAGAAACACCGTGGCCCCTTTCTTTGAGATAACTCTGCACTATTGCGAGCTGTAAGTGCCACTTCCAGCTTAGCTGTGCAGAAGAAGAACAACAAGAAGAAGAAATATCTCGAAATATGTCCGTCAGGCCCGTTCCTTTGAGTTGAATCCGCAAATATCTCGGAAACGAAGCGAGCTACGGCAAAATGTTAAGAGACGTTTTTTGTAGAGAAATATGTTTCCTACAATTTATGTTCTATGATATTTTTTGATCAGAAGCGTAATTTTCGAGATATATCGAGATATTTGAAAGTTCCGAAGCCGCACCAACATAATAGAGATTCAGAAACACCGTGGCCCCTTTCTTTGAGATCACTCTGCACTATTGCGGGCTGGAAATGCCACTTCCAGTTTAGCTGTGCAGAAGAAGAACAACAAGAAGAAGAAATATCTCGAAATATGTCCGTCAGGCCCCTTCCCTTGAGATAAACCTGCAAATATCTCGGAAACGAAGCGAGCTATGGCAAAATGTTAAGAGACCTTTTTTGTAGAGAATTATGTTTCCTATAATTTATGTTCTATGATATTTTTTGATCAGATGCGTAGTTCTCGAGATATATCAAGATATTTAAAAGTTCCGAAGCCGCACCAACATAATAGAAATACAGAAACACCGTGGCCCCTTTCTTTGAGATAACTCTGCACTATAGCGAGCTGCAAATGCCACTTCCAGCTTAGCCGTGCAGAAGAAGAACAACAAGAAGAAGAAATATCTCGAAATATGTCCGTCAGGCCCCTTCCCTTGAGATATATCTGCAAATATCTCGGAAACGAAGCGAGCTATGGCAAAATGTTAAGAGACCTTTTTTGTAGAGAATTAGGTTTCCTACAATTTATGTTCTATGATATTTTTTGATCAGAAGCGTAGTTCTCGAGATATATCAAGATATTTAAAAGTTCCGAAGCCGCACCAACATAATAGAGATACAGAAACACCGTGGCCCCTTTCTTTGAGATAACTCTGCACTATTGCGAGCTGCAAATGCCACTTCCAGCTTAGCTGTGCAGAAGAAGAACAACATGAAGAAGAAATATCTCGAAATATGTCCGTCAGGCCCCTTCCCTTGAGATATATCTGCAAATATCTCGGAAACGACGCGAGCTATGGCAAAATCTTAAGAGACCTTTTTTGTAGAGAATTAGGTTTCCTACAATTTATGTTCTACGATATTTTTTGATCAGAAGCGTAGTTCTCGAGATATATCAAGATATTTAAAAGTTCCGCAGCCGCACCAACATAATAGAGATACAGAAACACCGTGGCCCCTTTCTTTGAGATAACTCTGCACTATTGCGAGCTGCAAATGCCACTTCCAGCTTAGCTGTGCAGAAGAAGAACGACAAGAAGAAGAAATATCTCGAAATATGTCCGTCAGGCCCCTTCCCTTGAGATAAATCTGCAAATATCTCGGAAACGAAGCGAGCTATGGCAAAATGTTGAGAGACCTTTTTTGTAGAGAATTAAGTTTCCTACTTTTTATGATCTATGATATTTTTTGATCAGATGCGTAGTTCTCGAGATATATCAAGATATTTAAAAGTTCCGCAGCCGCACCAACATAATAGAGATACAGAAACACCGTGGCCCCTTTCTTTGAGATAACTCTGCACTATTGCGAGCTGCAAATGCCACTTCCAGCTTAGCTGTGCAGAAGAAGAACAACAAGAAGAAGAAATATCTCGAAATATGTCCGTCAGACCCCTTCCCTTGAGATAAATCTGCAAATATCTCGGAAACGAAGCGAGCTATGGCAAAATGTTAAGAGACCTTATTTGTAGAAAATTAAATTTCCTACTTCTTATGTTCTATGATATTTTTTGATCAGATGCGTAGTTCTCGAGATATATCGAGATATTTAAAAGTTCCGAAGCCGCACCAACATAATAGAGATACAGAAACACCGTGGCCCCTTTCTTTGAGATAACTCTGCACTATTGCGAGCTGCAAATGCCACTTCCAGCTTAGCTGTGCAGAAGAAGAACAACAAGAAGAAGAAATATCTCGAAATATGTCCGTCAGGCCCCTTCCCTTGAGATAAATCTGCATATATCTCGGAAACGAAGCGAGCTATGGCAAAATGTTAAGAGACTTTATTTGTAGAGAATTAAGTTTCCTACAATTTATGTTCTATGATATTTTTTGATCAGATGCGTAGTTCTCGAGATATATCAAGATATTTAAAAGTTCCGAAGCCGCACCAACATAATGGAGATACAGAAACACCGTGGCCCCTTTCTTTGAGATAACTCTGCACTATTGCGAGCTGCAAATGCCACTCCCAGCTTAGCTGTGCAGAAGAAGAACAACAAGAAGAAGCAATTTCTCGAAATATGTCCGTCAGGCCCCTTCCCTTGAGATAAATCTGCAAATATCTCGGAAACGAAGCGAGCTAAGGCAAAATGTTAAGAGACCTTTTTTGTAGAGAATTTAGTTTCCTACTTTTTATGTTGTATGATATTTTTTGATCAGATGCGTAGTTCTCGAGATATATCAAGATATTTAAAAGTTCCGAAGCCGCACCAACATAATGGAGATACAGAAACACCGTGGCCCCTTTCTTTGAGATAACTCTGCACTATTGCGAGCTGCAAATGCCACTCCCAGCTTAGCTGTGCAGAAGAAGAACAACAAGAAGAAGCAATTTCTCGAAATATGTCCGTCAGGCCCCTTCCCTTGAGATAAATCTGCAAATATCTCGGAAACGAAGCGAGCTAAGGCAAAATGTTAAGAGACCTTTTTTGTAGAGAATTAAGTTTCCTACTTTTTATGTTGTATGATATTTTTTGATCAGATGCGTAGTTCTCGAGATATATCAAGATATTTAAAAGCTCCAAAGCCGCACCAACATAATAGAGATACAGAAACACCGTGGTCCCTTTCTTTGAGATAACTCTGCACGATTGCGAGCTGGAAATGCCACTTCCAGTTTAGCTGTGCAGAAGAAGAACAACAAGAAGAAGAAATATCTCGAAATATGACCGTCAGGCCCCTTCCCTTGAGATAAACCTGCAAATATCTCGGAAACGAAGCGAGCTATGGCAAAATGTTAAGAGACCTTTTTTGTAGAGAATTATGTTTCCTATAATTTATGTTCTATGATATTTTTTGATCAGAAGTGTAGTTTTCCAGATATATCGAGATATTTAAAAGTTCCGAAGCCGCACCAACATAATAGAGATACAGAAACACCGTGGCCCCTTTCTTTGAGATAACTCTGCACTAGTGCGAGCCGCAAATGCCACTTCCAGCTTAGCTGTGCAGAAGAAGAACAACAAGAAGAAGAAATATCTCGAAATATGTCCGTCAGGCCCCTTCCCTTGAGATAAATCTGCAAATATCTCGGAAACGAAGCGAGCTATGGCAAAATGTTAAGAGACCTTTTTTGTAGAGAATTAAGTTTCCTACTTTTTATGTTCTATGATATTTTTTGATCAGATGCGTAGTTCTCGAGATATATCAAGATATTTAAAAGTTCCGAAGCCGCACCAACATAGTAGAGATACAGAAACACCGTGGCCCCTTTCTTTGAGATAACTCTGCACTATTGCGAGCTGCAAATGCCACTTCCAGCTTAGCTGTGCAGAAGAAGAACGACAAGAAGAAGAAATATCTCGAAATATGTCCGTCAGGCCCCTTCCCTTGAGATAAATCTGCAAATATCTCGGAAACGAAGCGAGCTATGGCAAAATGTTGAGAGACCTTTTTTGTAGAGAATTAAGTTTCCTACTTTTTATGATCTATGATATTTTTTGATCAGATGCGTAGTTCTCGAGATATATCAAGATATTTAAAAGTTCCGCAGCCGCACCAACATAATAGAGATACAGAAACACCGTGGCCCCTTTCTTTGAGATAACTCTGCACTATTGCGAGCTGCAAATGCCACTTCCAGCTTAGCTGTGCAGAAGAAGAACAACAAGAAGAAGAAATATCTCGAAATATGTCCGTCAGGCCCCTTCCCTTGAGATAAATCTGCATATATCTCGGAAACGAAGCGAGCTATGGCAAAATGTTAAGAGACTTTATTTGTAGAGAATTAAGTTTCCTACAATTTATGTTCTATGATATTTTTTGATCAGATGCGTAGTTCTCGAGATATATCAAGATATTTAAAAGTTCCGAAGCCGCACCAACATAATAGAGATACAGAAACACCGTGGCCCCTTTCTTTGAGATAACTCTGCACTATTGCGAGCTGCAAATGCCACTCCCAGCTTAGCTGTGCAGAAGAAGAACAACAAGAAGAAGCAATTTCTCGAAATATGTCCGTCAGGCCCCTTCCCTTGAGATAAATCTGCAAATATCTCGGAAACGAAGCGAGCTAAGGCAAAATGTTAAGAGACCTTTTTTGTAGAGAATTAAGTTTCCTACTTTTTATGTTGTATGATATTTTTTGATCAGATGCGTAGTTCTCGAGATATATCAAGATATTTAAAAGCTCCAAAGCCGCACCAACATAATAGAGATACAGAAACACCGTGGTCCCTTTCTTTGAGATAACTCTGCACGATTGCGAGCTGGAAATGCCACTTCCAGTTTAGCTGTGCAGAAGAAGAACAACAAGAAGAAGAAATATCTCGAAATATGTCCGTCAGGCCCCTTCCCTTGAGATAAACCTGCAAATATCTCGGAAACGAAGCGAGCTATGGCAAAATGTTAAGAGACCTTTTTTGTAGAGAATTATGTTTCCTATAATTTATGTTCTATGATATTTTTTGATCAGAAGTGTAGTTTTCCAGATATATCGAGATATTTAAAAGTTCCGAAGCCGCACCAACATAATAGAGATACAGAAACACCGTGGCCCCTTTCTTTGAGATAACTCTGCACTATTGCGAGCTGGAAATGCCACTTCCAGTTTAGCTGTGCAGAAGAAGAACAACAAGAAGAAGCAATTTCTCGAAATATGGCCGTCAGGCCCCTTCCCTTGAGATAAATCTGCAAATATCTCGGAAATGAAGCGAGCTATGGCAAAATGTTAAGAGACCTTTTTTGTAGAGAATTAAGTTTCCTACTCTTTATGTTCTATGATATTTTTTGATCAGGTGCGTAGTTCTCGAGATATATCAAGATATTTAACAGTTCCGAAGCTGCACCAACATAATAGAGGTACAGAAACACCGTGGCCTCTTTCTTTGACATAGCTCTGCACTATTGCGAGCTGCAAATGCCACTCCCAGCTTAGCTGTGCAGAAGAAGAACAAGAAGAAGAAGAAATATCTCGAAATATGTCCGTCAGGCCCCTTCCCTTGAGATAAATCTGCAAATATCTCGGAAACGAAGCGGGCTATGGCAAAATGTTAAGAGACCTTTTTTGTAGAGAATTAAGTTTCCTACTTTTTGTGTTCTATGATATTTTTTGATCAGATGTGTAGTTCTCGAGATATATCAAGATATTTAAAAGTTCCGAAGCAGCACCAACATAATAGAGATACAGAAACACCGTGGCCCCTTTCTTTGAGATAACTCTGCACTATTGCGAGCTGCAAATGCCACTTCGAGCTTAGCTGTGCAGAAGAAGAACAACAAGAAGAAGAAATAACTCGAAATATGTCCGTCAGACCCCTTCCCTTGAGATAAATCTGCAAATATCTCGGAAACGAAGCAAGCTATGGCAAAATGTTAAGAGACCTTTTTTGTAGAGAATTATGTTTCCTACAATTTACGTTCTTTGATATTTTTTGATCAGAAGCGTAGTTTTCGAGATAGATCGAGATATTTAAAAGATCCGAAGCCGCACCAACATAATAGAGATACAGAAACACCGTGGCCCCTTCCTTTGAGATAACTCTGCACTATTGCGACCTGCAAATGCCAGTTCCAGCTTAGCTGTGCAGAAGAAGAACAAGAAGAAGAAGAAATATCTCGAAATATGTCCGTCAGGCCCCTTCCCTTGAGATAAATCTGCAAATATCTCGGAAACGAAGCGAGCTATGGCAAAATGTTAAGAGCCCTCTTTTGTAGAGAACTAAGTTTCCTACTTTTTTTGTTCTATGATATTTTTTGATCAGATGCGTAGTTCTCGAGATATATAAAGATATATAAAAGTTCCGAAGCGGCACCAACATAATAGAAATACAGAAACACCGTGGCCCCTTTCTTTGAGATAACTCTGCACTATTGCGAGCTGCAAATGCCACTTCCAGCTTAGCTGTGCAGAAGAAGAACAACAAGAAGAAGAAATATCTCGAAATATGTCCGTCAGACCCCTTCCCTTGAGATATATCTGCAAATATCTCGGAAACGAAGCGAGCTATGGCAAAATGTTAAGAGACCTTTTTTGTAGAGAATTAAGTTTCCTACTTTTTATGTTCTATGATATTTTTTGACCAGATGCGTAGTTCTCGAGATATATCAAGATATTTAAAAGTTCCGAAGCCGCACCAACATATTAGAGATACAGAAACACCGTGGCCCCTTTCGTTGAGATAACTCTGCACTATTGCGAGCTGCAAATGCCACTTCCAGCTTAGCTGTGCAGAAGAAGAACAACAAGAAGAAGAAATATCTCGAAATATGTCCGTCAGGCCCCTTCCCTTGAGATAAATCTGCAAATATCTCGGAAACGAAGCGAGCTATGGCAAAATGTTAAGAGACCTTTTTTGTAGAGAATTATATTTCCTATAATTTATGTTCTATGATATTTTTTGATCAGAAGCGTAGTTTTCGAGATATATCGAGATATTTAAAAGTTCCGAAGCCGCACCAACATAATAGAGATACAGAAACACCGTGGCCCCTTTCTTTGAGATAACTCTGCACTATTGCGAGCTGCAAATGCCACTTCCAGCTTAGCTGTGCAGAAGAAGAACAACAAGAAGAAGAAATATCTCGAAATATGTCCTTCAGGCACCTTCCCTTGAGATAAATCTGCAAATATCTCGGAAACGAAGCGAGCTATTGCAAAATGTTAAGAGACCTTTTTTGTAGAGAATTAAGTTTCCTACTTTTTATGTTGTATGATATTTTTTGATCAGATGCGTAGTTCTCGAGATATATCAAGATAATTAAAAGTTCCGAAGCCGCACCAACATAATAGAGATACAGAAACACCGTGGCCCCTTTCTTTGAGATAACTGCACTATGGCGAGCTGCAAATGCCACTTCCAGCTTAGCTGTGCAGAAGAAGAACAACAAGAAGAAGAAATACCTCGAAATATGGCCGTCAGGCCCCTTCCCTTGAGATAAATCTGCAAATATCTCGGAAATGAAGCGAGCTATGGCAAAATGTTAAGAGACCTTTTTTGTAGAGAATTAAGTTTCCTACTCTTTATGTTCTATGATATTTTTTGATCAGATGCGTAGTTCTCGAGATATATCAAGATATTTAAAAGTTCCGAAGCAGCACCAACATAATAGAGATACAGAAACACCGTGGCCCCTTTCTTTGAGATAACTCTGCACTATTGCGAGCTGCAAATGCCACTTCCAGCTTAGCTGTGCAGAAGAAGAACAACAAGAAGAAGAAATATCTCGAAATATGTCCGTCAGGCCCCTTCCCTTGAGATATATCTGCAAATATCTCGGAAACGAAGCGAGCTATGGCAAAATGTTAAGAGACCTTTTTTGTAGAGAATTAAGTTTCCTGCAATTTATGTTCTATGATATTTTTTGATCAGAAGCGTAGTTCTCGAGATATACCGAGATATTTAAAAGTTCCGAAGCCGCACCAACATAATAGAGATACAGAAACACCGTGGCCCCTTTCTTTGAGATAACCCTGCACTATTGCGCGCTGCAAATGCCACTTCCAGCTTAGCTGTGCAGAAGAAGAACAACAAGAAGAAGAAATATCTCAAAATATGTCCGTCAGGCCCCTTCCCTTGAGATAAATCTGCAAATATCTCGGCAACGAAGCGAGCTATGGCAAAATGTTAAGATACCTCTTTTGTAGGCGAATTAAGTTTCTTACAATTTATGTTCTATGATATTTTTTGATCAGAAGCGTAGTTTTCGAGATATATCGAGATATTTAAAAATTCCGAAGCCGCACCAACATAATAGAGATACAGAAACACCGTGGCCCCTTTCTTTGAGATAACTCAGCACTATTGCGAGTTGCAAATGCCACTTCCAGCTTAGCTGTGCAGAAGAAGAACAACAAGAAGAAGAAATATCTCAAAATATGTCCGTCAGGCCCCTTCCCTTGAGATAAATCTGCAAATATCTCGGAAACGAAGCGAGCTATTGCAAAATGTTGAGAGACCTTTTTTGTAGGAAATTAGGTTTCCTACTATTTATGTTCTATGATATTTTTTGATCAGATGCGTAGTTTTCCAGATATATCAAGATATTTAAAAGTTCCGAGGCCGCACCAACATAATAGAGATACAGAAACACCGTGGCCCCTTTCTTTGAGATAACTCTGCACTATTGCGAGCTGCAAATGCCACTTCCAGCTTAGCTGTGCAGAAGAAGAACAACAAGAAGAAGAAATATCTCGAAATATGTCCTTCAGGCACCTTCCCTTGAGATAAATCTGCAAATATCTCGGAAACGAAGCGAGCTATTGCAAAATGTTAAGAGACCTTTTTTGTAGAGAATTAAGTTTCCTACTTTTTATGTTGTATGATATTTTTTGATCAGATGCGTAGTTCTCGAGATATATCAAGATATTTAAAAGTTCCGAGGCCGCACCAAGATAATAGTGATACAGAAACACCGTGGCCCCTTTCTTTGAGATAACTCTGCACTATTGCGAGCTGGAAATGGCACTTCCAGTTTAGCTGTGCAGAAGAAGAACAACAAGAAGAAGAAATATCTCGAAATATGTCCGTCAGGCCCCTTCCCTTGAGATAAATCTGCAAATATCTCGGAAACGAAGCGAGCTATGGCAAAATGTTAAGAGACCTTTTTTGTAGAGAATTATGTTTCCTTCAATTCATGTTCTATGATATTTTTCGATCAGAAGCGTAGTTTTCGAGATATATCAAGATATTTAAAAATTCCGAAGCCGCACCAACATAATAGAAATACAGAAACACCGTGGCCCCTTTCTTTGAGCTAACTCTGCGCTATTGCGAGCTGCAAATGCCACTTCCAGCTTAGTTGTGCAGAAGAAGAACAACAAGAAGAAGAAATATCTCAAAATATGTCCGTCAGGCCCCTTCCCTTGAGATAAATCTGCCAATATCTCGGAAACGAAGCGAGCTATGGCAAAATGTTAAGATACCTTTTTTGTAGAGAATTAAGTTTCCTACAATTTATGTTCTATGATATTTTTTGATCAGATGCGTAGTTCTCGAGATATATCAAGATATTTAAAAGTTCCGAAGCAGCACCAACATAATAGAGATACAGAAACACCGTGGCCCCTTTCTTTGAGATAACTCTGCACTATTGCGAGCTGCAAATGCCACTTCGAGCTTAGCTGTGCAGAAGAAGAACAACAAGAAGAAGAAATAACTCGAAATATGTCCGTCAGACCCCTTCCCTTGAGATAAATCTGCAAATATCTCGGAAACGAAGCAAGCTATGGCAAAATGTTAAGAGACCTTTTTTGTAGAGAATTATGTTTCCTACAATTTACGTTCTTTGATATTTTTTGATCAGAAGCGTAGTTTTCGAGATAGATCGAGATATTTAAAAGATCCGAAGCCGCACCACCATAATAGAGATACAGAAACACCGTGGCCCCTTCCTTTGAGATAACTCTGCACTATTGCGACCTGCAAATGCCAGTTCCAGCTTAGCTGTGCAGAAGAAGAACAACAAGAAGAAGAAATATCTCGAAGTATGTCCGTCAGGCCCCTTCCCTTCAGATAAATCTGCAAATATCTCGGAAACGAAGCGAGCTATGGCAAAATGTTGAGAGACCTTTTTTGTAGGAAATTAGGTTTCCTACTATTTATGTTCTATGATATTTTTTGATCAGATGCGTAGTTTTCCAGATATATCAAGATATTTAAAAGTTCCGAGGCCGCACCAACATAATAGAGATACAGAAACACCGTGGCCCCTTTCTTTGAGATAACTCTGCACTATTATGAGCTGCAAATGCCACTTCCAGCTTAGCTGTGCCGAAGAAGAATAACAAGAAGAAGAAATATCTCGAAATATGTCCGTCAGGCCCCTTGCCTTGAGATAAATCTGCAAATATCTCGGAAACTAAGCGAGCTATAGCAAAATGTTAAGATACCTTTTTTGTAGAGAATTATGTTTCCTACAATTTACGTTCTATGATATTTTTTGATCAGATGCGTGGTTTTCGAGATATATCGAGATATTTAAAAGTTCCGAAGCCGCACCAACATAATAAAGATACACAAACACCGTGACCTCTTTCTTTGAAATAACTCAGCACTATTCCGAGCTGCAAATGCCACTTCCAGCTTAGCTGTGCAGATTAAGAACAACAAGAAGAAGAAATATCTCAAAATATGTCCGTCAGGCCCCTTCCCTTGAGATATATCTGCAAATATCTCGGAAACGAAGCGAGCTATGGCAAAATGTTAAGAGACCCTTTTTGTAGAGAATCATGTTTCCTACAATTTATGTTCTATGATATTTTTTGATCAGAAGCGTAGTTTTCGAGATATATCGAGATATTTAAAAATTCCGAAGCCGCACCAACATAATAGAGATACAGAAACACCGTGGCCCCTTTCTTTGAGATAACTCTGCACTATTGCGAGCTGTAAATGCCACTTCCAGCTTAGCTGTGCAGAAGAAGAACAACAAGAAGAAGAAATATCTCGAAATATGTCCGTCAGGCCCCTTCCTTTGAGTTAATCCGCAAATATCTTGGAAACTATGCGAGCTCTGGCAAAATGTTGAGAGACCTTTTTTGTAGGAAATTAGGTTTCCTACTATTTATGTTCTATGATATTTTTTGATCAGATGCGTAGTTTTCCAGATATATCAAGATATTTAAAAGTTCCGAGGCCGCACCAACATAATAGAGATACAGAAACACCGTGGCCCCTTTCTTTGAGATAACTCTGCGCTATTGCGAGCTGCAAATGCCACTTCCAGCTTAGCTGTGCAGAAGAAGAACAACAAGAAGAAGAAATATCTCAAAATATGTCCGTCAGGCCCCTTCCCTTGAGATAAATCTGCAAATATCTCGGAAACGAAGCGAGCTATGGCAAAATGTTAAGCGACCTTTTTTGTAGAGAATTATATTTCCTGCAATTTATGTTCTATAATATTTTTTGATCAGAAGCGTAGTTCTCGAGATATACCGAGATATTTAAAAGTTCCGAAGCCGCACCAACATAATAGAGATACAGAAACACCGTGGCCCCTTTCTTTGAGATAACACTGCACTATTGCGCGCTGCAAATGCCACTTCCAGCTTAGCTGTGCAGAAGAAGAACAACAAGAAGAAGAAATATCTCAAAATATGTCCGTCAGGCCCCTTCCCTTGAGATAAATCTGCAAATATCTCGGAAACGAAGCGAGCTATGGCAAAATGTTAAGAGACCTTTTTTGTAGAGAATTATGTTTCCTGCAATTTATGATCTATGATATTTTAAGATCAGAAGCGTAGTTTTCGAGATATACCGAGATATTTAAAAGTTCCGAAGCCGCACCAACATAATAGAGATACAGAAACACCGTGGCCCCTTTCTTTGAGATAACTCTGCGCTATTGCGAGCTGCAAATGCCACTTCTAGCTTAGCTGTGCAGAAGAAGAACAACAAGAAGAAGAAATATCTCGAAATATGTCCGTCAGGCCCCTTCCCTTGAGATAAATCTGCAAATATCTCGGAAACGAAGCGAGCTATTGCAAAATGTTGAGAGACCTTTTTTGTAGGAAATTAGGTTTCCTACTATTTATGTTCTATGATATTTTTTGATCAGATGCGTAGTTTTCCAGATATATCAAGATATTTAAAAGTTCCGAGGCCGCACCAACATAATAGAGATACAGAAACACCGTGGCCCCTTTCTTTGAGATAGCTCTGCACTATTGCGAGCTGCAAATGCCACTTCCAGCTTAGCTGTGCAGAAGAAGAACAACAAGAAGAAGAAATATCTCGAAATATGTCCGTCAGGCCCCTTCCCTTGAGATAAATCTGCAAATATCTCGGAAACGAAGCGAGCTATGGCAAAATGTTAAGCGACCTTTTTTGTAGAGAATTATGTTTCCTGCAATTTATGTTCTATAATATTTTTTGATCAGAAGCGTAGTTCTCGAGATATACCGAGATATTTAAAAGTTCCGAAGCCGCACCAACATAATAGAGATACAGAAACACCGTGGCCCCTTTCTTTGAGATAACCCTGCACTATTGCGCGCTGCAAATGCCACTTCCAGCTTAGCTGTGCAGAAGAAGAACAACAAGAAGAAGAAATATCTCAAAATATGTCCGTCAGGCCCCTTCCCTTGAGATAAATCTGCAAATATCTCGGAAACGAAGCGAGCTATGGCAAAATGTTAAGAGACCTTTTTTGTAGAGAATTATGTCTCCTGCAATTTATGTTCTATGATATTTTTTGATCAGAAGCGTAGTTTTCGAGATATACCGAGATATTTAAAAGTTCCGAAGCCGCACCAACATAATAGAGATACAGAAACACCGTGGCCCCTTTCTTTGAGATAACTCTGCGCTATTGCGAGCTGCAAATGCCACTTCGAGCTTAGCTGTGCAGAAGAAGAACAACAAGAAGAAGAAATATCTCGAAATATGTCCGTCAGGCCCCTTCCCTTGAGATAAATCTGCAAATATCTCGGAAACGAAGCGAGCTATTGCAAAATGTTGAGAGACCTTTTTTGTAGGAAATTAGGTTTCCTACTATTTATGTTCTATGATATTTTTTGATCAGATGCGTAGTTTTCCAGATATATCAAGATATTTAAAAGTTCCGAGGCCGCACCAACATAATAGAGATACAGAAACACCGTGGCCCCTTTCTTTGAGATAACTCTGCACTATTGCGAGCTGCAAATGCCACTTCCAGCTTAGCTGTGCAGAAGAAGAACAACAAGAAGAAGAAATATCTCGAAATATGTCCTTCAGGCACCTTCCCTTGAGATAAATCTGCAAATATCTCGGAAACGAAGCGAGCTATTGCAAAATGTTAAGAGACCTTTTTTGTAGAGAATTAAGTTTCCTACTTTTTATGTTGTATGATATTTTTTGATCAGATGCGTAGTTCTCGAGATATATCAAGATATTTAAAAGTTCCGAAGCCGCACCAACATAATAGAGATACAGAAACACCGTGGCCCCTTTCTTTGAGATAACTCTGCACTATTGCGACCTGCAAATGCCACTTCCAGCTTAGCTGTGCAGAAGAAGAACAACAAGAAGAAGAAATATCTCGAAATAGGTCCGTCAGGCCCCTTCCCTTGAGATAAATCTGCCAATATCTCGGAAACGAAGCGAGCTATGGCAAAATGTTAAGATACCTTTTTTGTAGAGAATTAAGTTTCCTACTTTTTATGTTCTATGATATTTTTTGATCAGATGCGTAGTTCTCGAGATATATCAAGATATTTAAAAGTTCCGAAGCCGCACCAACATAATAGAGATACAGAAACACCGTGGCCCCTTTCTTTGAGATAACTCTGCACTATTGCGAGCTGGAAATGGCACTTCCAGTTTAGCTGTGCAGAAGAAGAACAACAAGAAGAAGAAATATCTCGAAATATGTCCGTCAGGCCCCTTCCCTTGAGATAAATCTGCAAATATCTCGGAAACGAATCGAGCTATGGCAAAATGTTAAGAGACCTTTTTTGTAGAGAATTATGTTTCCTTCAATTCATGTTCTATGATATTTTTTGATCAGAAGCGTAGTTTTCGAGATATATCGAGATATTTAAAAATTCCGAAGCCGCACCAACATAATAGAAATACAGAAACACCGTGGCCCCTTTCTTTGAGCTAACTCTGCGCTATTGCGAGCTGCAAATGCCACTTCCAGCTTAGTTGTGCAGAAGAAGAACAACAAGAAGAGGAAATATCTCAAAATATGTCCGTCAGGCCCCTTCCCTTGAGATAAATCTGCAAATATCTCGGAAACTAAGCGAGCTATAACAAAATGTTAGGATACCTTTTTTGTAGAGAATCATGTTTCCTACAATTTACGTTCTATGATATTTTTTGATCAGATGCGTGGTTTTCGAGATATATCGAGATATTTAAAAGTTCCGAAGCCGCACCAACATAATAAAGATACACAAACACCGTGACCTCTTTCTTTGAAATAACTCAGCACTATCCCGAGCTGCAAATGCCACTTCCAGCTTAGCTGTGCAGATTAAGAACAACAAGAAGAAGAAATATCTCGAAATATGTCCGTCAGGCCCCTTCCCTTGAGCTATATCTGCAAATATCTCGGAAAGGATGCGAGCTATGGCAAAATCTTAAGAGACCTTTTTTGTAGAGAATTAAGTTTCCTACTATTCATGTTCTATGATGTTTTTTGATTAGATGCTTAGTTTTCGAGATATATCATGATATTTAAAAGTTCCGAAGCCGCACCAACATAATAGAGATACAGAAACACCGTGGCCCCTTTCTGTGAGATGACTCTGCACTATTGCGAGCTGCAAATGCCACTTCCAGCTTAGCTGTGCAGAAGAAGAACAACAAGAAGAAGAAATATCTCGAAATATGTCCGTCAGGCCCCTCCCTTGAGATAAATCCGCAAATATCTCGGAAACGAAGCGAGCTATGGCAAAATGTTAAGAGACCTTTTTTGTAGAGAATTAAGTTTCCTACTCTTTATGTTCTATGATATTTTTTGATCAGGTGCGTAGTTCTCGAGATATACCGAGATATTTAAAAGCTCCGAAGCCGCACCAACATAATAGAGATACAGAAACATCGTGGCCCCTTTCTTTGAGATAACCCTGCACTATTGCGACCTGCAAATGCCACTTCCAGCTTAGCTGTGCAGAAGAAGAACAACAAGAAGAAGAAATATCTCGAAATATGTCCTTCAGGCACCTTCCCTTGAGATAAATCTGCAAATATCTCGGAAACGAAGCGAGCTATTGCAAAATGTTAAGAGACCTTTTATGTAGAGAATTAAGTTTCCTACTTTTTATGTTGTATGATATTTTTTGATCAGATGCGTAGTTCTCGAGATATATCAAGATATTTAAAAGTTCCGAAGCCGCACCAACATAATAGAGATACAGAAACACCGTGGCCCCTTTCTTTGAGATAACTCTGCACTATTGCGACCTGCAAATGCCACTTCCAGCTTAGCTGTGCAGAAGAAGAACAACAAGAAGAAGAAATATCTCGAAATATGTCCGTCAGGCCCCTTCCCTTGAGATAAATCTGCCAATATCTCGGAAACGAAGCGAGCTATGGCAAAATGTTAAGATACCTTTTTTGTAGAGAATTAAGTTTCCTACTTTTTATGTTCTATGATATTTTTTGATCAGATGCGTAGTTCTCGAGATATATCAAGATATTTAAAAGTTCCGAAGCCGCACCAACATAATAGAGATACAGAAACACCGTGGCCCCTTTCTTTGAGATAACTCTGCACTATTGCGAGCTGGAAATGGCACTTCCAGTTTAGCTGTGCAGAAGAAGAACAACAAGAAGAAGAAATATCTCGAAATATGTCCGTCAGGCCCCTTCCCTTGAGATAAATCTGCAAATATCTCGGAAACGAATCGAGCTATGGCAAAATGTTAAGAGACCTTTTTTGTAGAGAATTATGTTTCCTTCAATTCATGTTCTATGATATTTTTTGATCAGAAGCGTAGTTTTCGAGATATATCGAGATATTTAAAAATTCCGAAGCCGCACCAACATAATAGAAATACAGAAACACCGTGGCCCCTTTCTTTGAGCTAACTCTGCGCTATTGCGAGCTGCAAATGCCACTTCCAGCTTAGTTG
Source organism: Osmia lignaria lignaria (assembly GCF_051020975.1). Taxonomy (NCBI): domain Eukaryota; kingdom Metazoa; phylum Arthropoda; class Insecta; order Hymenoptera; family Megachilidae; genus Osmia; species Osmia lignaria. The sequence goes on from NW_027478160.1 coordinate 441,229, forward strand.
TGCAGAAGAAGAACAACAAGAAGAGGAAATATCTCAAAATATGGCCGTCAGGCCCCTTCCCTTGAGATAAATCTGCAAATATCTCGGAAACTAAGCGAGCTATAACAAAATGTTAGGATACCTTTTTTGTAGAGAATCATGTTTCCTACAATTTACGTTCTATGATATTTTTTGATCAGATGCGTGGTTTTCGAGATATATCGAGATATTTAAAAGTTCCGAAGCCGCACCAACATAATAAAGATACACAAACACCGTGACCTCTTTCTTTGAAATAACTCAGCACTATCCCGAGCTGCAAATGCCACTTCCAGCTTAGCTGTGCAGATTAAGAACAACAAGAAGAAGAAATATCTCGAAATATGTCCGTCAGGCCCCTTCCCTTGAGCTATATCTGCAAATATCTCGGAAAGGATGCGAGCTATGGCAAAATCTTAAGAGACCTTTTTTGTAGAGAATTAAGTTTCCTACTATTCATGTTCTATGATGTTTTTTGATTAGATGCTTAGTTTTCGAGATATATCATGATATTTAAAAGTTCCGAAGCCGCACCAACATAATAGAGATACAGAAACACCGTGGCCCCTTTCTGTGAGATGACTCTGCACTATTGCGAGCTGCAAATGCCACTTCCAGCTTAGCTGTGCAGAAGAAGAACAACAAGAAGAAGAAATATCTCGAAATATGTCCGTCAGGCCCCTCCCTTGAGATAAATCCGCAAATATCTCGGAAACGAAGCGAGCTATGGCAAAATGTTAAGAGACCTTTTTTGTAGAGAATTAAGTTTCCTACTCTTTATGTTCTATGATATTTTTTGATCAGGTGCGTAGTTCTCGAGATATACCGAGATATTCAAAAGCTCCGAAGCCGCACCAACATAATAGAGATACAGAAACATCGTGGCCCCTTTCTTTGATATAACCCTGCACTATTGCGACCTGCAAATGCCACTTCCAGCTTAGCTGTGCAGAAGAAGAACAACAAGAAGAAGAAATATCTCGAAATATGTCCGTCAGGCCCCTTCCCTTGAGCTATATCTGCAAATATCTCGGAAACGATGCGAGCTATGGCAAAATCTTAAGAGACCTTTTTTGTAGAGAATTAAGTTTCCTACTATTCATGTTCTATGATGTTTTTTGATCAGATGCTTAGTTTTCGAGATATATCGAGATATTTAAAAGTTCCGAAGCCGCACCAACATAATAGAGATACAGAAACACCGTGGCCCCTTTCTTTGAGATAACTCCGCACTATTGCGAGCTGTAAATGCCACTTCCAGCTTAGCTGTGCAGAAGAAGAACAACAAGAAGAAGAAATATCTCGAAATATGTCCGTCAGGCCCCTTCCCTTGAGATAAATCTGCAAATATCACGGAAACGAAGCGAGCTATGGCAAAATGTTAGGAGTCCTTTTTTGTAGAGAATTAAGTTTCCTACTCTTTATGTTCTATGATATTTTTTGATCAGGTGCGTAGTTCTCGAGATATACCGAGATATTTAAAAGCTCCGAAGCCGCACCAACATAATAGAGATACAGAAACATCGTGGCCCCTTTCTTTGAGATAACCCTGCACTATTGCGACCTGCAAATGCCACTTCCAGCTTAGCTGTGCAGAAGAAGAACAACAAGAAGAAGAAATATCTCGAAATATGTCCGTCAGGCCCCTTCCCTTGAGATAAATCTGCAAATATCTCGGAAACGAAGCGAGCTATGGCAAAATGTTAAGAGACCTTTTTTGTAGAGAATTATGTTTCCTTCAATTCATGTTCTATGATATTTTTTGATCAGAAGCGTAGTTTTCGAGATATATCGAGATATTTAAAAATTCCGAAGCCGCACCAACATAATAGAGATACAGAAACACCGTGGCCCCTTTCTTTGAGATAACTCAGCACTATTGCGAGTTGCAAATGCCACTTCCAGCTTAGCTGTGCAGAAGAAGAACAATAAGAAGAAGAAATATCTCGAAATATGTCAGTCAGGCCCCTTCCCTTGAGATAAATCTGCAAATATCTCGGAAACGAAGCGAGCTATAACAAAATCTTAGGATACCTTTTTTGTAGAGAATTATGTTTCCTGCAATTTATGTTCTATAATATTTTTTGATCAGAAGCGTAGTTTTCGAGATATACCGAGATATTTAAAAGTTCCGAAGCCGCACCAACATAATAGAGATACAGAAACACCGTGGCCCCTTTCTTTGAAATAACTCAGCACTATCCCGAGCTGCAAATGCCACTTCCAGCTTAGCTGTGCAGATTAAGAACAACAAGAAGAAGAAATATCTCGAAATATGTCCGTCAGGCCCCTTCCCTTGAGCTATATCTGCAAATATCTCGGAAAGGATGCGAGCTATGGCAAAATCTTAAGAGACCTTTTTTGTAGAGAATTAAGTTTCCTACTATTCATGTTCTATGATGTTTTTTGATTAGATGCTTAGTTCTCGAGATATATCAAGATATTTAAAAGTTCCGAAGCCGCACCAACATAATAGAGATACAGAAACACCGTGGCCCCTTTCTGTGAGATGACTCTGCACTATTGCGAGCTGCAAATGCCACTTCCAGCTTAGCTGTGCAGAAGAAGAACAACAAGAAGAAGAAATATCTCGAAATATGTCCGTCAGGCCCCTCCCTTGAGATAAATCCGCAAATATCTCGGAAACGAAGCGAGCTATGGCAAAATGTTAAGAGACCTTTTTTGTAGAGAATTAAGTTTCCTACTCTTTATGTTCTATGATATTTTTTGATCAGGTGCGTAGTTCTCGAGATATACCGAGATATTCAAAAGCTCCGAAGCCGCACCAACATAATAGAGATACAGAAACATCGTGGCCCCTTTCTTTGAGATAACCCTGCACTATTGCGACCTGCAAATGCCACTTCCAGCTTAGCTGTGCAGAAGAAGAACAACAAGAAGAAGAAATATCTCGAAATATGTCCGTCAGGCCCCTTCCCTTGAGCTATATCTGCAAATATCTCGGAAACGATGCGAGCTATGGCAAAATCTTAAGAGACCTTTTTTGTAGAGAATTAAGTTTCCTACTATTCATGTTCTATGATGTTTTTTGATCAGATGCTTAGTTTTCGAGATATATCGAGATATTTAAAAGTTCCGAAGCCGCACCAACATAATAGAGATACAGAAACACCGTGGCCCCTTTCTTTGAGATAACTCCGCACTATTGCGAGCTGTAAATGCCACTTCCAGCTTAGCTGTGCAGAAGAAGAACAACAAGAAGAAGAAATATCTCGAAATATGTCCGTCAGGCCCCTTCCCTTGAGATAAATCTGCAAATATCACGGAAACGAAGCGAGCTATGGCAAAATGTTAGGAGTCCTTTTTTGTAGAGAATTAAGTTTCCTACTTTTTATGTTCTATGATATTTTTTGATCAGAAGCGTAGTTTTCGAGATATATCGAGATATTTAAAAGATCCGAAGCCGCACCAACATAATAGAGATACAGAAACACCGTGGCCCCTTCCTTTGAGATAACTCTGCACTATTGCGACCTGCAAATGCCACGTCCAGCTTAGCTGTGCAGAAGAAGAACAACAAGAAGAAGAAATATCTCGAAATATGTCCGTCAGGCCCCTTGCCTTGAGATAAATCTGCAAATATCTCGGAAACTAAGCGAGCTATAGCAAAATGTTCAGATACCTTTTTTGTAGAGAATTATGTTTCCTACAATTTACGTTCTATAATATTTTTTGATCAGATGCGTGGTTTTCGAGATATATCGAGATATTTAAAAGTTCCGAAGCCGCACCAACATAATAAAGATACACAAACACCGTGACCTCTTTCTTTGAAATAACTCAGCACTATTCCGAGCTGCAAATGCCACTTCCAGCTTAGCTGTGCAGATTAAGAACAACAAGAAGAAGAAATATCTCGAAATATGTCCGTCAGGCCCCTTCCCTTGAGATAAATCTGCATATATCTCGGAAACGAAGCGAGCTATGGCAAAATGTTAAGAGACCCTTTTTGTAGAAAATTAAGTTTCCTACTTTTTATGTTCTATGATATTTTTTGATCAGGTGCGTAGTTCTCGAGATATATCAAGATATTTAAAAGTTCCGAAGCCGCACCAACATAATAGAGATACAGAAACACCGTGGCCCCTTTCTTTGAGATAACTCTGCACTATTGCGAGCTGCAAATGCCACTTCCAGCTTAGTTGTGCAGAAGAAGAACAACAAGAAGAAGAAATATCTCGAAATATGTCCGTCAGGCCCCTTCCCTTGAGATAAATCTGCCAATATCTCGGAAACGAAGCGAGCTATGGCAAAATGTTAAGATACCTTTTTTGTAGAGAATTATATTTCCTATAATTTATGTTCTATGATATTTTTTGATCAGAAGCGTAGTTTTCGAGATATATCGAGATATTTAAAAGATCCGAAGCCGCACCAACATAATAGAGATACAGAAACACCGTGGCCCCTTCCTTTGAGATAACTCTGCACTATTGCGACCTGCAAATGCCACTTCCAGCTTAGCTGTGCAGAAGAAGAACAACAAGAAGAAGAAATATCTCGAAATATGTCCGTCAGGCCCCTTGCCTTGAGATAAATCTGCAAATATCTCGGAAACTAAGCGAGCTATAGCAAAATGTTAAGACACCTTTTTTGTAGAGAATTAAGTTTCCTACTTTTTATGATCTATGATATTTTTTGATCAGATGCGTAGTTCTCGAGATATATCAAGATATTTAAAAGTTCCGAAGCCGCACCAACATAATAGAGATACAGAAACACCGTGGCCCCTTTCTTTGAGATAACTCTGCACTATTGCGAGCTGCAAATGCCACTTCCAGCTTAGCTGTGCAGAAGAAGAACAACAAGAAGAAGGAATATCACGAAATATGTCCTTCAGGCACCTTCCCTTGAGATAAATCTGCAAATATCTCGGAAACGAAGCGTGCTATGGCAAAATGTTAAGAGAAGTTTTTTGTAGAGAATTATGTTTCCTATAATTTATGTTCTATAATATTTTTTGATCAGAAGTGTAGTTTTCCAGATATATCGAGATATTTAAAAGTTCCGAAGCCGCACCAACATAATAGAGATACAGAAACACCGTGGCCCCTTTCTTTGAGATAACTCTGCACTATTGCGAGCTGCAAATGCAACTTCCAGCTTAGCTGTGCAGAAGAAGAACAACAAGAAGAAGAAATATCTCGAAATATGTCCTTCAGGCACCTTCCCTTGAGATAAATCTGCAAATATCTCGGAAACGAAGCGAGCTATTGCAAAATGTTAAGAGACCTTTTTTGTAGAGAATTAAGTTTCCTACTTTTTATGTTGTATGATATTTTTTGATCAGATGCGTAGTTCTCGAGATATATCAAGATATTTAAAAGTTCCGAAGCCGCACCAACATAATAGAGATACAGAAACACCGTGGCCCCTTTCTTTGAGATAACTCTGCACTATTGCGAGCTGGAAATGCCACTTCCAGTTTAGCTGTGCAGAAGAAGAACAACAAGAAGAAGAAATATCTCGAAATATGTCCGTCAGGCCCCTTCCTTTGAGATAAATCTGCAAATATCTCGGAAACGAAGCGAGCTATGGCAAAATGTTAAGAAACCTTTTTTATAGAGAATTATGTTTCCTACAATTTATGTTCTATGATATTTTTTGATCAGAAGCGTAGTTTTCGAGATATATCAAGATATTTAAAAGTTCCGAAGCCGCACCAACATAATAGAGATACAGAAACACCGTGGCCCCTTTCTTTGAGATCACTCTGCACTATTGCGAGCTGCAAATGCAACTTCCAGCTTAGCTGTGCAGAAGAAGAACAACAAGAAGAAGAAATATCTCGAAATATGTCCTTCAGGCACCTTCCCTTGAGATAAATCTGCAAATATCTCGGAAACGAAGCGAGCTATTGCAAAATGTTAAGAGACCTTTTTTGTAGAGAATTATATTTCCTATAATTTATGTTCTATGATATTTTTTGATCAGAAGCGTAGTTTTCGAGATATATCGAGATATTTAAAAGTTCCGAAGCCGCACCAACATAATAGAGATACAGAAACACCGTGGCCCCTTTCTTTGAGATAACTCTGCACTATTGCGAGCTGCAAATGCAACTTCCAGCTTAGCTGTGCAGAAGAAGAACAACAAGAAGAAGAAATATCTCGAAATATGTCCTTCAGGCACCTTCCCTTGAGATAAATCTGCAAATATCTCGGAAACGAAGCGAGCTATGGCAAAATGTTAAGAGACCTTTTTTGTAGAGAATTAAGTTTCCTACTTTTTATGTTGTATGATATTTTTTGATCAGATGCGTAGTTCTCGAGATATATCAAGATATTTAAAAGTTCCGAAGCCGCACCAACATAATAGAGATACAGAAACACCGTGGCCTCTTTCTTTGAGATAGCTCTGCACTATTGCGAGCTGCAAATGCCACTTCCAGCTTAGCTGTGCAGAAGAAGAACAAGAAGAAGAAGAAGAAATATCTCGAAATATGTCCGTCAGGCCCCTTCCCTTGAGATAAATCTGCAAATATCTCGGAAACGAAGCGGGCTATGGCAAAATGTTAAGAGACCTTTTTTGTAGAGAATTATGTTTCCTACAATTTACGTTCTTTGGTATTTTTTGATCAGAAGCGTAGTTTTCGAGATAGATCGAGATATTTAAAAGATCCGAAGCCGCACGAACATAATAGAGATACAGAAACACCGTGGCCCCTTTCTTTGAGATAACTCTGCACTATTGCGAGCTGGAAATGCCACATCCAGTTTAGCTGTGCAGAAGAAGAACAACAAGAAGAAGAAATATCTCGAAATATGTCCGTCGGGCCCCTTCCCTTGAGATAAATCTGCAAATATCTCGGAAACGAAGCGAGCTATGGCAAAATGTTAAGAGACCTTTTTTGTAGAGAATTAAGTTTCCTACTTTTTATGTTGTATGATATTTTTTGATCAGATGCGTAGTTCTCGAGATATATCAAGATATTTAAAAGTTCCGAAGCCGCACCAACATAATAGAAATACAGAAACACCGTGGCCCCTTTCTTTGAGATAACTCTGTACTATTGCGAGCTGCAAATGCCACTTCCAGCTTAGCTGTGCAGAAGAAGAACAACAAGAAGAAGAAACATCTCGAAGTATGTCCGTCAGGCCCCTTCCCTTGAGATATATCTGCAAATATCTCGGAAACGAAGCGAGCTATGGCAAAATGTTAAGAGACCTTTTTTGTAGAGAATTAAGTTTCCTACTTTTTATGTTGTATGATATTTTTTGATCAGATGCGTAGTTCTCGAGATATATCAAGATATTTAAAAGTTCCGAAGCCGCACCAACATAATAGAGATACAGAAACACCGTGGCCCCTTTCTTTGTGATAACTCTGCACTATTGCGAGCTGCAAATGCCACTTCCAGCTTAGCTGTGCAGAAGAAGAACAACAAGAAGAAGAAATATCTCGAAATATGTCCTTCAGGCACCTTCCCTTGAGATAATTCTGCAAATATCTCGGAAACGAAGCGAGCGATGGCAAAATGTTAAGAGAACTTTTTTGTAGAGAATTATGTTTCCTATAATTTATGTTCTATAATATTTTTTGATCAGAAGTGTAGTTTTCCAGATATATCGAGATATTTAAAAGTTCCGAAGCCGCACCAACATAATAGAGATACAGAAACACCGTGGCCCCTTTCCTTGAGATAACTCTGCACTATTGCGAGCTGAAAATGCCACTTCCAGTTTAGCTGTGCAGAAGAAGAACAACAAGAAGAAGAAATATCTCGAAATATGTCCGTCAGGCCCCTTCCCTTGAGATAAATCTGCAAATATCTCGGAAACGAAGCGAGCTATGGCAAAATGTTAAGGGACCTTTTTTGTAGAGAATTACGTTTCCTACTTTTTATGTTCTATGATATTTTTTGATCAGATGCGTAGTTCTCGAGATATATCAAGATATTTAAAAGTTCCGAAGCCGCACCAACATAATAGAGATACAGAAACACCGTGGCCCCTTTCTTTGAGATAACTCTGCACTATTGCGAGCTGCAAATGCAACTTCCAGCTTAGCTGTGCAGAAGAAGAACAACAAGAAGAAGAAATATCTCGAAATATGTCCGTCAGGCCCCTTCCCTTGTGATAAATCTGCAAATATCTCGGAAACGAAGCGAGCTATGGCAAAATATTAAGGGACCTTTTTTGTAGAGAATTAAGTTTCCTACTTTTTATGTTCTATGATATTTTTTGATCAGATGCGTAGTTCTCGTGATATATCAAGATATTTAAAAGTTCCGAAGCCGCACCAACATAATAGAGATACAGAAACACCGTGGCCCCTTTCTTTGAGATAACTCTGCACTATTGCGAGCTGGAAATGCCACTTCCAGTTTAGCTGTGCAGAAGAAGAACAACAAGAAGAAGAAATATCTCGAAGCATGTCCGTCAGGCCCCTACCCTTGAGATAAATCTGCAAATATCTCGGAAACGAAGCGAGCTATGGCAAAATGTTAAGAGACCTTTTTTGTAGAGAATTAAGTTTCCTACTTTTTATGTTCTATGATATTTTCTCATCAGATCCGTAGTTCTCGAGATATATCAAGATATTTAAAAGTTCCGAAGCCGCACCAACATAGTAGAGATACAGAAACACCGTGGCCCCTTTCTTTGAGATAACTCTGCACTATTGCGAGCTGGAAATGCCACTTCCAGTTTAGCTGTGCAGAAGAAGAACAACAAGAAGAAGAAATATCTCGAAATATGTCCGTCAGGCCCCTTCCCTTGAGATATATCTGCAAATATCTCGGAAACGAAGCGCGCTATGGCAAAATGTTAAGAGACCTTTTTTGTAGAGAATTATGTTTCCTACAATTTATGTTCTATGATATTTTTTGATCAGAAGCGTAGTTTTCGAGATATATCGAGATATTTAAAAGTTCCGAAGCCGCACCAACATAATAGACATACAGAAACACCGTGGCCCCTTTCTTCGGGATAACTCTGCACTATTGCGAGCTGGAAATGCCTCTTCCAGTTTAGCTGTGCAGAAGAAGAACAACAAGAAGAAGAAACATCTCGAAATATGTCCGTCAGGCCCCTTCCCTTGAGATAAATCTGCATATATCTCGGAAACGAAGCGAGCTATGGCAAAATGATAAGAGACCTTTTTTGTAGAGAATTACGTTTCCCACAATTTATGTTCTATGATATTTTTTGATCAGAAGCGTAGTTTTCGAGATATATCGAGATATTTAAAAGTTCCGAAGCCGCACCAACATAATAGAGATACAGAAACACCGTGGCACCTTTCTTCGGGATAACTCTGCACTATTGCGAGCTGGAAATGCCATTTCCAGCTTAGCTGTGCAGAAGAAGAACAACAAGAAGAAGAAATATCCCGAAATATGTCCGTCAGGACCCTTCCCTTGAGATAAATGTGCAAATATCTCGGAAACGAAGCGAGCTATGGCAAAATGTTGAGAGACCTTTTTTGTAGAGAATTATGTTTCCTACAATTTATGTTCTATGATATTTTTTGATCAGCAGCGTAGTTTTCGAGATATAACGAGATATTTAAAAGTTCCGAAGCCGCACCAACATAATAGAGATACAGAAACACCGTGGCCCCTTTCTTCGGGATAACTCTGCACTATTGCGAGCTGGAAATGCCACTTCCAGTTTAGCTGTGCAGAAGAAGAACAACAAGAAGAAGAAACATCTCGAAATATGTCCGTCAGGACCCTTCCCCTGAGATAAATCTGCAAATATCTCGGAAACGAAGCGAGCTATGGCAAAACGTTAAGACACCTTTTTTGTAGAGAATTATGTTTCTTACAATTTATGTTCTATGATATTTTTTGATCAGAAGCGTAGTTTTCGAGATATATCGAGATATTTAAAAGTTCCGAAGCCGCACCAACATAATAGAGATACAGAAACACCGTGGCCCCTTTCTTCGGGATAACTCTGCACTATTGCGAGCTGGAAATGCCTCTTCCAGTTTAGCTGTGCAGAAGAAGAACAACAAGAAGAAGAAACATCTCGAAATATGTCCGTTAGGACCCTTCCCTTGAGATAAATCTGCAAATATCTCGGAAACGAAGCGAGCTATGGCAAAATGTTAAGAGACCTTATTTGTAGAGAATTAAGTTTCCTACAATTTATGCTCTATGATATTTTGTGATCAGAAGCGTAGTTTTCGAGATATATCGAGATATTTAAAAGTTCCGAAGCCGCACCAACATAATAGAGATACAGAAACACCGTGGCCCCTTTCTTTGAGATAACTCTGCACTATTGCGAGCTGCAAATGCCACTTCCAGCTTAGCTGTGCAGAAGAAGAACAACAAGAAGAAGAAATATCTCGAAATATGTCCGTCAGGCCCCTTCCCTTGAGATAAATCTGCATATATCTCGGAAACGAAGCGAGCTATGGCAAAATGTTAAGAGACCTTTTTTGTAGAGAATTATGTTTCCTACAATTTATGTTCTATGATATTTTTTGATCAGAAGCGTAGTTTTCGAGATATATCGAGATATTTAAAAGATCCGAAGCCGCACCAACATAATAGAGATACAGAAACACCGTGGCCCCTTTCTTTGAGATAACCCTGCACTATTGCGACCTGCAAATGCCACTTCCAGCTTAGCTGTGCAGAAGAAGAACAACAAGAAGAAGAAATATCCCGAAATATGTCCGTCAGGACCCTTCCCTTGAGATAAATCTGCAAATATCTCGGAAACGAAGCTAGCTATGGCAAAATGTTCAGAGACCTTTTTTGTAGAGAATTATGTTTCCTACAATTTATGTTCTATGATATTTTTTGATCAGCAGCGTAGTTTTCGAGATATAACGAGATATTTAAAAGTTCCGAAGCCGCACCAACATAATAGAGATACAGAAACACCGTGGCCCCTTTCTTCGGGATAACTCTGCACTATTGCGAGCTGGAAATGCCACTTCCAGTTTAGCTGTGCAGAAGAAGAACAACAAGAAGAAGAAACATCTCGAAATATGTCCGTCAGGACCCTTCCCCTGAGATAAATCTGCAAATATCTCGGAAACGAAGCGAGCTATGGCAAAACGTTAAGAGACCTTTTTTGTAGAGAATTATGTTTCCTACAATTTATGTTCTATGATATTTTTTGATCAGAAGCGTAGTTTTCGAGATATATCGAGATATTTAAAAGTTCCGAAGCCGCACCAACATAATAGAGATACAGAAACACCGTGGCCCCTTTCTTCGGGATAACTCTGCACTATTGCGAGCTGAAAATGCCACTTCCAGTTTAGCTGTGCAGAAGAAGAACAACAAGAAGAAGAAACATCTCGAAATATGTCCGTCAGGACCCTTCCCTTGAGATAAATCTGCAAATATCTCGGAAACGAAGCGAGCTATGGCAAAACGTTAAGAGACCTTTTTTGTAGAGAATTATGTTTCCTACAATTTATGTTCTATGATATTTTTTGATCAGAAGCGTAGTTTTCGAGATATAACGAGATATTTAAAAGTTCCGAGGCCGCACCAACATAATAGAGATACAGAAACACCGTGGCCCCTTTCCTTGAGATAACTCTGCACTATTGCGAGCTGCAAATGCCACTTCCAGCTTAGCTGTGCAGAAGAAGAACAACAAGAAGAAGAAATATCTCGAAATATGTCCGTCAGGCCCCTTCCCTTGAGATAAATCTGCATATATCTCGGAAACGAAGCGCGCTATGGCAAAATGTTAAGAGACCTTTTTTGTAGAGAATTATGTTTCCTACAATTTATGTTCTATGATATTTTTTGATCAGAAGCGTAGTTTTCGAGATATATCGAGATATTTAAAAGTTCCGAAGCCGCACCAACATAATAGAGATACAGAAACACCGTGGCCCCTTTCTTCGGGATAACTCTGCACTACTGCGAGCTGGAAATGCCACTTCCAGTTTAGCTGTGCAGAAGAAGAACAACAAGAAGAAGAAATATCTCGAAATATGTCCGTCAGGCCAGTTCCTTTGAGCTGAATCTGCAAATATCTCGGAAACGAAGCGAGCTATGGCAAAATGTTAAGAGACGTTGTTTATAGAGAATTATGTTTCCTACAATTTATGTTCTATGATATTTTTTGATCAGAAGCGTAGTTTTCGAGATATATCGAGATATTTAAAAGTTCCGAAGCCGCACCAACATAATAGGGATACAGAAACACCGTGGCCCCTTTCTTTGAGATAACTCTGCACTATTGCGAGCTGCAAATGCCACTTCCAGCTTAGCTGTGCAGAGGAAGAACAACAAGAAGAAGAAATATCTCGAAATATGTCCGTCAGGCCAGTTCCTTTGAGCTGAATCTGCAAATATCTCGGAAACGAAGCGAGCTATGGCAAAATGTTAAGAGACGTTTTTTGTAGAGAATTATGTTTCCTACAATTTATGTTGTATGATATTTTTTGATCCGAAGCGTAGTTTTCGAGATATATCGAGATATTTAAAAGTTCCGAAGCCGCACCAACATAATAGGGATACAGAAACACCGTGGCCCCTTTCTTTGAGATAACTCTGCACTAGTGCGAGCCGCAAATGCCACTTCCAGCTTAGCTGTGCAGAAGAAGAACAACAAGAAGAAGAAATATCTCGAAATAGGTCCGTCAGGCCCCTTCCCTTGAGATAAATCTGCAAATATCTCGGAAACGAAGCGAGCTATGGCAAAATGTTAAGAGACCTTTTTTGTAGAGAATTGAGTTTCCTACTTTTTATCTTGTATGATATTTTTTGATCAGATGCGTAGTTCTCGAGATATATCAAGATATTTAAAAGTTCCGAAGCCGCACCAACATAATAGAGATACAGAAACACCGTGGCCCCTCTCTTTGAGACAACTCTGCACTATTGCGAGCTGGAAATGCCACTTCCAGTTTAGCTGTGCAGAAGAAGAACAACAAGAAGAAGAAATATCTCGAAATATGTCCGTCAGGGCCCTTCCCTTGAGATATATCTGCAAATATCTCGGAAACGAAGCGAGCTATGGCAAAATGTTAAGAGACCTTTTTTGTAGAGAATTATGTTTCCTACAATTTAGGTTCTATGATATTTTTTGATCAGAAGCGTAGTTTTCGAGATGTATCGAGATATTTAAAAGTTCCGAAGCCGCACCAACATAATAGAGATACAGAAACACCGTGGCCCCTTTCGTTGAGATAACTCTGCACTATTGCGAGCTGCAAATGCCACTTCCAGCTTAGCTGTGCAGAGGAAGAACAACAAGAAGAAGAAATATCTCGAAATATGTCCGTCAGGCCAGTTCCTTTGAGCTGAATCTGCAAATATCTCGGAAACGAAGCGAGCTATGGCAAAATGTTAAGAGACGTTGTTTATAGAGAATTATGTTTCCTACAATTTATGTTCTATGATATTTTTTGATCAGAAGCGTAGTTTTCGAGATATATCGAGATATTTAAAAGTTCCGAAGCCGCACCAACATAATAGGGATACAGAAACACCGTGGCCCCTTTCTTTGAGATAACTCTGCACTAGTGCGAGCCGCAAATGCCACTTCCAGCTTAGCTGTGCAGAAGAAGAACAACAAGAAGAAGAAATATCTCGAAATATGTCCGTCAGGGCCCTTCCCTTGAGATATATCTGCAAATATCTCGGAAACGAAGCGAGCTATGGCAAAATGTTAAGAGACCTTTTTTGTAGAGAATTATGTTTCCTACAATTTAGGTTCTATGATATTTTTTGATCAGAAGCGTAGTTTTCGAGATGTATCGAGATATTTAAAAGTTCCGAAGCCGCACCAACATAATAGAGATACAGAAACACCGTGGCCCCTTTCTTTGAGATAACTCTGCACTAGTGCGAGCCGCAAATGCCACTTCCAGCTTAGCTGTGCAGAAGAAGAACAACAAGAAGAAGAAATATCTCGAAATATGTCCGTCAGGCCCCTTCCCTTGAGATATATCTGCAAATATCTCGGAAACGAAGCGAGCTATGGCAAAATGTTAAGCGACCTTTTTTGTAGAGAATTCTGTTTCCTACAATTTATGTTCTATGATATTTTTTGATCAGAAGCGTAGTTTTCGAGATATATCGAGATATTTAAAGGTTCCGAAGCCGCACCAACATAATAGGGATACAGAAACACCGTGGCCCCTTTCTTTGAGATAACTCTGCACTAGTGCGAGCCGCAAATGCCACTTCCAGCTTAGCTGTGCAGAAGAAGAACAACAAGAAGAAGAAATATCTCGAAATATGTCCGTCAGGCCCCTTCCCTTGAGATAAATCTGCAAATATCTCGGAAACGAAGCGAGCTATGGCAAAATGTTAAGAGACCTTTTTTGTAGAGAATTAAGTTTCCTACTTTTTATGTTCTATGATATTTTTTGATCAGATGCGTAGTTCTCGAGATATATCAAGATATTTAAAAGTTCCGAACCCGCACCAACATAATAGAGATACAGAAACACCGTGGCCCCTTTCTTTGAGATAACTCTGCACTATTGCGAGCTGCAAATGCCACTTCCAGCTTAGCTGTGCAGAGGAAGAACAACAAGAAGAAGAAATATCTCGAAATATGTCCGTCAGGCCAGTTCCTTTGAGCTGAATCTGCAAATATCTCGGAAACGAAGCAAGCTATGGCAAAATGTTAAGAGACCTTTTTTGTAGAGAATTATGTTTTCTACAATTTAGGTTCTATGATATTTTTTGATCAGAAGCGTAGTTTTCGAGATGTATCGAGATATTTAAAAGTTCCGAAGCCGCACCAACATAATAGAGATACAGAAACACCGTGGCCCCTTTCTTTGAGATAACTCTGCACTAGTGCGAGCCGCAAATGCCACTTCCAGCTTAGCTGTGCAGAAGAAGAACAACAAGAAGAAGAAATATCTCGAAATATGTCCGTCAGGCCCCTTCCCTTGAGATATATCTGCAAATATCTCGGAAACGAAGCGAGCTATGGCAAAATGTTAAGAGACCTTTTTTGTAGAGAATTATGTTTCCTACAATTTAGGTTCTATGATATTTTTTGATCAGAAGCGTAGTTTTCGAGATGTATCGAGATATTTAAAAGTTCCGAAGCCGCACCAACATAATAGAGATACAGAAACACCGTGGCCCCTTTCGTTGAGATAACTCTGCACTATTGCGAGCTGCAAATGCCACTTCCAGCTTAGCTGTGCAGAGGAAGAACAACAAGAAGAAGAAATATCTCGAAATATGTCCGTCAGGCCAGTTCCTTTGAGCTGAATCTGCAAATATCTCGGAAACGAAGCGAGCTATGGCAAAATGTTAAGAGACGTTGTTTATAGAGAATTATGTTTCCTACAATTTATGTTCTATGATATTTTTTGATCAGAAGCGTAGTTTTCGAGATATATCGAGATATTTAAAAGTTCCGAAGCCGCACCAACATAATAGGGATACAGAAACACCGTGGCCCCTTTCTTTGAGATAACTCTGCACTAGTGCGAGCCGCAAATGCCACTTCCAGCTTAGCTGTGCAGAAGAAGAACAACAAGAAGAAGAAATATCTCGAAATATGTCCGTCAGGGCCCTTCCCTTGAGATATATCTGCAAATATCTCGGAAACGAAGCGAGCTATGGCAAAATGTTAAGAGACCTTTTTTGTAGAGAATTATGTTTCCTACAATTTAGGTTCTATGATATTTTTTGATCAGAAGCGTAGTTTTCGAGATGTATCGAGATATTTAAAAGTTCCGAAGCCGCACCAACATAATAGAGATACAGAAACACCGTGGCCCCTTTCTTTGAGATAACTCTGCACTAGTGCGAGCCGCAAATGCCACTTCCAGCTTAGCTGTGCAGAAGAAGAACAACAAGAAGAAGAAATATCTCGAAATATGTCCGTCAGGCCCCTTCCCTTGAGATATATCTGCAAATATCTCGGAAACGAAGCGAGCTATGGCAAAATGTTAAGCGACCTTTTTTGTAGAGAATTCTGTTTCCTACAATTTATGTTCTATGATATTTTTTGATCAGAAGCGTAGTTTTCGAGATATATCGAGATATTTAAAGGTTCCGAAGCCGCACCAACATAATAGGGATACAGAAACACCGTGGCCCCTTTCTTTGAGATAACTCTGCACTAGTGCGAGCCGCAAATGCCACTTCCAGCTTAGCTGTGCAGAAGAAGAACAACAAGAAGAAGAAATATCTCGAAATATGTCCGTCAGGCCCCTTCCCTTGAGATAAATCTGCAAATATCTCGGAAACGAAGCGAGCTATGGCAAAATGTTAAGAGACCTTTTTTGTAGAGAATTAAGTTTCCTACTTTTTATGTTCTATGATATTTTTTGATCAGATGCGTAGTTCTCGAGATATATCAAGATATTTAAAAGTTCCGAACCCGCACCAACATAATAGAGATACAGAAACACCGTGGCCCCTTTCTTTGAGATAACTCTGCACTATTGCGAGCTGCAAATGCCACTTCCAGCTTAGCTGTGCAGAGGAAGAACAACAAGAAGAAGAAATATCTCGAAATATGTCCGTCAGGCCAGTTCCTTTGAGCTGAATCTGCAAATATCTCGGAAACGAAGCGAGCTATGGCAAAATGTTAAGAGACCTTTTTTGTAGAGAATTATGTTTTCTACAATTTAGGTTCTATGATATTTTTTGATCAGAAGCGTAGTTTTCGAGATGTATCGAGATATTTAAAAGTTCCGAAGCCGCACCAACATAATAGAGATACAGAAACACCGTGGCCCCTTTCTTTGAGATAACTCTGCACAAGTGCGAGCCGCAAATGCCACTTCCAGCTTAGCTGTGCAGAAGAAGAACAACAAGAAGAAGAAATATCTCGAAATATGTCCGTCAGGCCCCTTCCCTTGAGATATATCTGCACATATCTCGGAAACGAAGCGAGCTATGGCAAAATGTTAAGAGACCTTTTTTGTAGAGAATTCTGTTTCCTACAATTTACGTTCTATGATATTTTTTGATCAGAAGCTTAGTTTTCGAGATATATCGAGATATTTAAAAGTTCCGAAGCCGCACCAACATAATAGGGATACAGAAACACCGTGGCCCCTTTCTTTGAGATAACTCTGCACTAGTGCGAGCCGCAAATGCCACTTCCAGCTTAGCTGTGCAGAAGAAGAACAACAAGAAGAAGAAATATCTCGAAATATGTCCGTCAGGCCCCTTCCCTTGAGATATATCTGCAAATATCTCGGAAACGAAGCGAGCTATGGCAAAATGTTAAGAGACCTTTTTTGTAGAGAATTATGTTTCCTACAATTTAGGTTCTATGATATTTTTGGATCAGAAGCGTAGTTTTCGAGATGTATCGAGATATTTAAAAGTACCGAAGCCGCACCAACATAATAGAGATACAGAAACACCGTGGCCCCTTTCTTTGAGATAACTCTGCACTAGTGCGAGCCGCAAATGCCACTTCCAGCTTAGCTGTGCAGAAGAAGAACAACAAGAAGAAGAAATATCTCGAAATATGTCCGTCAGGCCCCTTCCCTTGAGATAAATCTGCAAATATCTCGGAAACGAAGCGAGCTATGGCAAAATGTTAAGAGACCTTTTTTGTAGATAATTAAGTTTCCTACTTTTTATGTTCTATGATATTTTTTGATCAGATGCGTAGTTCTCGAGATATATCAAGATACTTAAAAGTTCCGAAGCCGCACCAACATAATAGAGATACAGAAACACCGTGGCCCCTTTCTTTGAGATAACTCTGCACTATGGCGAGCTGCAAATGCCACTTCCAGCTTAGCTGTGCAGAAGAAGAACAACAAGAAGAAGAAATATCTCGAAATATGTCCGTCAGGGCCCTTCCCTTGAGATATATCTGCAAATATCTCGGAAACGAAGCGAGCTATGGCAAAATGTTAAGAGACGTTTTTTGTAGAGAATTATGTTTCCTACAATTTAGGTTCTATGATATTTTTGGATCAGAAGCGTAGTTTTCGAGATGTATCGAGATATTTAAAAGTTCCGAAGCCGAACCAACATAATAGAGATACAGAAACACCGTGGCCCCTTTCTTTGAGATAACTCTGCACTAGTGCGAGCCGCAAATGCCACTTCCAGCTTAGCTGTGCAGAAGAAGAACAACAAGAAGAAGAAATATCTCGAAATATGTCCGTCAGGCCCCTTCCCTTGAGATATATCTGCAAATATCTCGGAAACGAAGCGAGCTATGGCAAAATGTTAAGAGACCTTTTTTGTAGAGAATTCTGTTTCCTACAATTTATGTTCTATGATATTTTTTGATCAGAAGCGTAGTTTTCGAGATATATCGAGATATTTAAAAGTTCCGAAGCCGCACCAACATAATAGGGATACAGAAACACCGTGGCCCCTTTCTTTGAGATAACTCTGCACTAGTGCGAGCCGCAAATGCCACTTCCAGCTTAGCTGTGCAGAAGAAGAACAACAAGAAGAAGAAATATCTCGAAATATGTCCGTCAGGCCCCTTCCCTTGAGATAAATCTGCAAATATCTCGGAAACGAAGCGAGCTATGGCAAAATGTTAAGAGACCTTTTTTGTAGAGAATTAAGTTTCCTACTTTTTATGTTCTATGATATTTTTTGATCAGATGCGTAGTTCTCGAGATATATCAAGATATTTAAAAGTTCCGAACCCGCACCAACATAATAGAGATACAGAAACACCGTGGCCCCTTTCTTTGAGATAACTCTGCTCTATTGCGAGCTGCAAATGCCACTTCCAGCTTAGCTGTGCAGAGGAAGAATAACAAGAAGAAGAAATATCTCGAAATATGTCCGTCAGGCCAGTTCCTTTGAGCTGAATCTGCAAATATCTCGGAAACGAAGCGAGCTATGGCAAAATGTTAAGAGACGTTGTTTATAGAGAATTATGTTTCCTACAATTTATGTTCTATGATATTTTTTGATCAGAAGCGTAGTTTTCGAGATATATCGAGATATTTAAAAGTTCCGATGCCGCACCAACATAATAGGGATACAGAAACACCGTGGCCCCTTTCTTTGAGATAACTCTGCACTAGTGCGAGCCGCAAATGCCACTTCCAGCTTAGCTGTGCAGAAGAAGAACAACAAGAAGAAGAAATATCTCGAAATATGTCCGTCAGGCCCCTTCCCTTGAGATATATCTGCAAATATCTCGGAAACGAAGCGAGCTATGGCAAAATGTTAAGAGACCTTTTTTGTAGAGAATTATGTTTCCTACAATTTATGTTCTATGATATTTTTTGATCAGAAGCGTAGTTTTCGAGATATATCGAGATATTTAAAAGTTCCGAAGCCGCACCAACATAATAGAGATACAGAAACACCGTGGCCCCTTTCTTTGAGATAACTCTGCACTAGTGCGAGCCGCAAATGCCACTTCCAGCTTAGCTGTGCAGAGGAAGAACAACAAGAAGAAGAAATATCTCGAAATATGTCCGTCAGGCCCCTTCCCTTGAGATAAATCTGCAAATATCTCCGAAACGAAGCGAGCTATGGCAAAATGTTAAGAGACCTTTTTTGTAGAGAATTAAGTTTCCTACTTTTTATGTTCTATGATATTTTTTGATCAGATGCGTAGTTCTCGAGATATGTCAAGATGTTTAAAAGTTCCGAAGCCGCACCAACATAATAGGGATACAGAAACACCGTGGCCCCTTTCTTTGAGATAACTCTGCACTAGTGCGAGCCGCAAATGCCACTTCCAGCTTAGCTGTGCAGAAGAAGAACAACAAGAAGAAGAAATATCTCGAAACATGTCCGTCAGGCCCCTTCCCTTGAGATATATCTGCAAATCTCTCGGAAACGAAGCGAGCTAAGGCAAAATGTTAAGAGACCTTTTTTGTACAGAATTATGTTTCCTACAATTTATGTTCTATGATATTTTTTGATCAGAAGCGTAGTTTTCGAGATATATCGAGATATTTAAAAGTTCCGAAACCGCACCAACATAATAGAGATACTGAAACACCGTGGCCCCTTTCTTTGAGATAACTCTGAACTAGTGCGAGCCGCAAATGCCACTTCCAGCTTAGCTGTGCAGAAGAAGAACAACAAGAAGAAGAAATATCTCGAAATATGTCCGTCAGGCCCCTTCCCTTGAGATAAATCAGCAAATATCTCGGAAACCAAGCGAGCTATGGCAAAATGTTAAGAGACCTTTTTTGTAGAGAATTAAGTTTCCTACTTTTTATGTTCTATGATATTTTTTGATCAGATGCGTAGTTCTCGAGATATATCAAGATATTTCAAAGTTCCGAAGCCGCACCAACATAATAGAGATACAGAAACACCGTGGCCCCTTTCTTTGAGATAACTCTGCACTATTGCGAGCTGCAAATGCCACTTCCAGCTTAGCTGTGCAGAGGAAGAACAACAAGAAGAAGAAATATCTCGAAATATGTCCGTCAGGCCAGTTCCTTTGAGCTGAATCTGCAAATATCTCGGAAACGAAGCGAGCTATGGCAAAATGTTAAGAGACGTTTTTTGTAGAGAATTATGTTTCCTACAATTTATGTTCTATGATATTTTTTGATCCGACGCGTAGTTTTCGAGATATATCGAGATATTTAAAAGTTCCGAAGCCGCACCAACATAATAGGGATACAGAAACACCGTGGCCCCTTTCTTTGAGATAACTCTGTACTAGTGCGAGCCGCAAATGCCACTTCCAGCTTAGCTGTGCAGAAGAAGAACAACAAGAAGAAGAAATATCTCGAAATATGTCCGTCAGGCCCCTTCCCTTGAGATACATCTGCAAATATCTCGGAAACGAAGCGAGCTATGGCAAAATGTTAAGAGACCTTTTTCGTAGAGAATTGAGTTTCCTACTTTTTATGTTCTATGATATTTTTTGATCAGATGCGTAGTTCTCGAGATATATCAAGATATTTAAAAGTTCCGAAGCCGCACCAACATAATAGAGATACAGAAACACCGTGGCCCCTTTCTTTGAGATAACTCTGCACTGTTGCGAGCTGTAAATGCCACTTCCAGCTTAGCTGTGCAGAAGAAGAACAACAAGAAGAAGAAATATCTCGAAATATGTCCGTCAGGCCCCTTCCCTTGAGATAAATCTGCAAATATCTCGGAAACGAAGCGAGCTATGGCAAAATGTTAAGAGACCTTTTTTGTAGATAATTAAGTTTCCTACTTTTTATGTTCTATGATATTTTTTGATCAGATGCGTAGTTCTCGAGATATATCAAGATATTTAAAAGTTCCGAAGCCGCACCAACATAATAGAGATACAGAAACACCGTGGCCCCTTTCTTTGAGATAACTCTGCACTATGGCGAGCTGCAAATGCCACTTCCAGCTTAGCTGTGCAGAAGAAGAACAACAAGAAGAAGAAATATCTCGAAATATGTCCGTCAGGGCCCTTCCCTTGAGATATATCTGCAAATATCTCGGAAACGAAGCGAGCTATGGCAAAATGTTAAGAGACGTTTTTTGTAGAGAATTATGTTTCCTACAATTTAGGTTCTATGATATTTTTGGATCAGAAGCGTAGTTTTCGAGATGTATCGAGATATTTAAAAGTTCCGAAGCCGAACCAACATAATAGAGATACAGAAACACCGTGGCCCCTTTCTTTGAGATAACTCTGCACTAGTGCGAGCCGCAAATGCCACTTCCAGCTTAGCTGTGCAGAAGAAGAACAACAAGAAGAAGAAATATCTCGAAATATGTCCGTCAGGCCCCTTCCCTTGAGATATATCTGCAAATATCTCGGAAACGAAGCGAGCTATGGCAAAATGTTTAGAGACCTTTTTTGTAGAGAATTCTGTTTCCTACAATTTATGTTCTATGATATTTTTTGATCAGAAGCGTAGTTTTCGAGATATATCGAGATATTTAAAAGTTCCGAAGCCGCACCAACATAATAGGGATACAGAAACACCGTGGCCCCTTTCTTTGAGATAACTCTGCACTAGTGCGAGCCGCAAATGCCACTTCCAGCTTAGCTGTGCAGAAGAAGAACAACAAGAAGAAGAAATATCTCGAAATATGTCCGTCAGGCCCCTTCCCTTGAGATAAATCTGCAAATATCTCGGAAACGAAGCGAGCTATGGCAAAATGTTAAGAGACCTTTTTTGTAGAGAATTAAGTTTCCTACTTTTTATGTTCTATGATATTTTTTGATCAGATGCGTAGTTCTCGAGATATATCAAGATATTTAAAAGTTCCGAACCCGCACCAACATAATAGAGATACAGAAACACCGTGGCCCCTTTCTTTGAGATAACTCTGCTCTATTGCGAGCTGCAAATGCCACTTCCAGCTTAGCTGTGCAGAGGAAGAATAACAAGAAGAAGAAATATCTCGAAATATGTCCGTCAGGCCAGTTCCTTTGAGCTGAATCTGCAAATATCTCGGAAACGAAGCGAGCTATGGCAAAATGTTAAGAGACGTTGTTTATAGAGAATTATGTTTCCTACAATTTATGTTCTATGATATTTTTTGATCAGAAGCGTAGTTTTCGAGATATACCGAGATATTTAAAAGTTCCGAAGCCGCACCAACATAATAGAGATACAGAAACACCGTGGCCCCTTTCTTTGAGATAACTGTGCACTAGTGCGAGCCGCAAGTGCCACTTCCAGCTTAGCTGTGCAGAAGAAGAACAACAAGAAGAAGAAATATCTCGAAATATGTCCGTCAGGCCCCTTCCCTTGAGATAAATCTGCAAATATCTCGGAAACGAAGCGAGCTATGGCAAAATGTTAAGAGACCTTTTTTGTAGATAATTAAGTTTCCTACTTTTTATGTTCTATGATATTTTTTGATCAGATGCGTAGTTCTCGAGATATATCAAGATATTTAAAAGTTCCGAAGCCGCACCAACATAATAGAGATACAGAAACACCGTGGCCCCTTTCTTAGGGGATAACTATGCACTATGGCGAGCTGCAAATGCCACTTCCAGCTTAGCTGTGCAGAAGAAGAACAACAAGAAGAAGAAATGTCTCGAAATATGTCCGTCAGGCCCCTTCCCTTGAGATAAATCTGCAAATATCTCGGAAACGAAGCGAGCTATGGCAAAATGTTAAGAGACCTTTTTTGTAGAGAATTAAGTTTCCTACTTTTTATGTTCTATGATATTTTTTGATCAGATGCGTAGTTCTCGAGATATATCAAGATATTTCAAAGTTCCGAAGCCGCACCAACATAATAGAGATACAGAAACACCGTGGCCCCTTTCTTTGAGATAACTCTGCACTATTGCGAGCTGCAAATGCCACTTCCAGCTTAGCTGTGCAGAGGAAGAACAACAAGAAGAAGAAATATCTCGAAATATGTCCGTCAGGCCAGTTCCTTTGAGCTGAATCTGCAAATATCTCGGAAACGAAGCGAGCTATGGCAAAATGTTAAGAGACGTTTTTTGTAGAGAATTATGTTTCCTACAATTTATGTTCTATGATATTTTTTGATCCGACGCGTAGTTTTCGAGATATATCGAGATATTTAAAAGTTCCGAAGCCGCACCAACATAATAGGGATACAGAAACACCGTGGCCCCTTTCTTTGAGATAACTCTGCACTAGTGCGAGCCGCAAATGCCACTTCCAGCTTAGCTGTGCAGAAGAAGAACAACAAGAAGAAGAAATATCTCGAAATATGTCCGTCAGGCCCCTTCCCTTGAGATATATCTGCAAATATCTCGGAAACGAAGCGAGCTATGGCAAAATGTTGAGAGACCTTTTTTGTAGAGAATTATGTTTCCTACAATTTATGTTCTATGATATTTTTTGATCAGAAGCGTAGTTTTCGAGATATATCGAGATATTTAAAAGTTCCGAAGCCGCACCAACATAATAGAGATACAGAAACACCGTGACCCCTTTCTTTGAGATAACTCTGCACTATTGCGAGCTGCAAATGCCACTTCCAGCTTAGCTGTGCAGAGGAAGAACAACAAGAAGAAGAAATATCTCGAAATATGTCCGTCAGGCCAGTTCGTTTGAGCTGAATCTGCAAATATCTCGGAAACGAAGCGAGCTATGGCAAAATGTTAAGAGACGTTGTTTATAGAGAATTATGTTTCCTACAATTTATGTTCTATGATATTTTTTGATCAGAAGCGTAGTTTTCGAGATATATCGAGATATTTAAAAGTTCCGAAGCCGCACCAACATAATAGAGATACAGATACACCGTGACCCCTTTCTTTGAGACAACTCTGCACTAGTGCGAGCCGCAAATGCCACTTCCAGCTTAGCTGTGCAGAGGAAGAACAACAAGAAGAAGAAATATCTCGAAATATGTCCGTCAGGCCCCTTCCCTTGAGATAAATCTGCAAATATCTCCGAAACGAAGCGAGCTATGGCAAAATGTTAAGAGACCTTTTTTGTAGAGAACTAAGTTTCCTACTTTTTATGTTCTATGAGATTTTTTGATCAGATGCGTAGTTCTCGAGATATGTCAAGATGTTTAAAAGTTCCGAAGCCGCACCAACATAATAGGGATACAGAAACACCGTGGCCCCTTTCTTTGAGATAACTCTGCACTAGTGCGAGCCGCAAATGCCACTTCCAGCTTAGCTGTGCAGAAGAAGAACAACAAGAAGAAGAAATATCTCGAAACATGTCCGTCAGGCCCCTTCCCTTGAGATATATCTGCAAATCTCTCGGAAACGAAGCGAGCTAAGGCAAAATGTTAAGAGACCTTTTTTGTACAGAATTATGTTTCCTACAATTTATGTTCTATGATATTTTTTGATCAGAAGCGTAGTTTTCGAGATATATCGAGATATTTAAAAGTTCCGAAGCCGCACCAACATAATAGAGATACTGAAACACCGTGGCCCCTTTCTTTGAGATAACTCTGAACTAGTGCGAGCCGCAAATGCCACTTCCAGCTTAGCTGTGCAGAAGAAGAACAACAAGAAGAAGAAATATCTCGAAATATGTCCGTCAGGCCCCTTCCCTTGAGATAAATCAGCAAATATCTCGGAAACCAAGCGAGCTATGGCAAAATGTTAAGAGACCTTTTTTGTAGAGAATTAAGTTTCCTACTTTTTATGTTCTATGATATTTTTTGATCAGATGCGTAGTTCTCGAGATATATCAAGATATTTCAAAGTTCCGAAGCCGCACCAACATAATAGAGATACAGAAACACCGTGGCCCCTTTCTTTGAGATAACTCTGCACTATTGCGAGCTGCAAATGCCACTTCCAGCTTAGCTGTGCAGAGGAAGAACAACAAGAAGAAGAAATATCTCGAAATATGTCCGTCAGGCCAGTTCCTTTGAGCTGAATCTGCAAATATCTCGGAAACGAAGCGAGCTATGGCAAAATGTTAAGAGACGTTTTTTGTAGAGAATTATGTTTCCTACAATTTATGTTCTATGATATTTTTCGATCCGACGCGTAGTTTTCGAGATATATCGAGATATTTAAAAGTTCCGAAGCCGCACCAACATAATAGGGATACAGAAACACCGTGGCCCCTTTCTTTGAGATAACTCTGCACTAGTGCGAGCCGCAAATGCCACTTCCAGCTTAGCTGTGCAGAAGAAGAACAACAAGAAGAAGAAATATCTCGAAATATGTCCGTCAGGCCCCTTCCCTTGAGATACATCTGCAAATATCTCGGAAACGAAGCGAGCTATGGCAAAATGTTAAGAGACCTTTTTTGTAGAGAATTGAGTTTCCTACTTTTTATGTTCTATGATATTTTTTGATCAGATGCGTAGTTCTCGAGATATATCAAGATATTTAAAAGTTCCGAAGCCGCACCAACATAATAGAGATACAGAAACACCGTGGCCCCTTTCTTTGAGATAACTCTGCACTGTTGCGAGCTGTAAATGCCACTTCCAGCTTAGCTGTGCAGAAGAAGAACAACAAGAAGAAGAAATATCTCGAAATATGTCCGTCAGGCCCCTTCCCTTGAGATAAATCTGCAAATATCTCGGAAACGAAGAGAGCTATGGCAAAATGTTAAGAGACCTTTTTTGTAGAGAATTAAGTTTCCTACAATTTATGTTCTATGATATTTTTTGATCAGAAGCGTAGTTTTCGAGATATATCGAGATATTTAAAAGTTCCGAAGCCGCACCAACATAATAGGGATACAGAAACACCGTGGCCCCTTTCTTTGAGATAACTCTGCACTAGTGCGAGCCGCAGATGCCACTTCCAGCTTAGCTGTGCAGAAGAAGAACAACAAGAAGAAGAAATATCTCGAAATATGTCCGTCAGGCCCCTTCCCTTGAGATATATCTGCAAATATCTCGGAAACGAAGCGAGCTATGGCAAAATGTTAAGAGACCTTTTTTGGAGAGAATTATGTTTCCTACAATTTATGGTCTATGATATTTTTTGATCAGAAGCGTAGTTTTCGAGATATATCGAGATATTTAAAAGTTCCGAAGCCGCACCAACATAATAGAGATACAGAAACAGCGTGACCCCTTTCTTTGAGATAACTCTGCACTAGTGCGAGCCGCAAATGCCACTTCCAGCTTAGCTGTGCAGAAGAAGAACAACAAGAAGAAGAAATATCTCGAAATATGTCCGTCAGGCCCCTTCCCTTGAGATATATCTGCAAATATCTCGGAAACGAAGCGAGCTATGGCAAAATGTTAAGAGACCTTTTTTGTAGAGAATTATGTTTCCTACAATTTATGTTCTATGATATTTTTTGATCAGAAGCGTAGTTTTCGAGATATATCGAGATATTTAAAAGTTCCGAAGCCGCACCAACATAATAGAGATACAGAAACACCGTGGCCCCTTTCTTTGAGATAACTGTGCACTAGTGCGAGCCGCAAGTGCCACTTCCAGCTTAGCTGTGCAGAAGAAGAACAACAAGAAGAAGAAATATCTCGAAATATGTCCGTCAGGCCCCTTCCCTTGAGATAAATCTGCAAATATCTCGGAAACGAAGCGAGCTATGGCAAAATGTTAAGAGACCTTTTTTGTAGATAATTAAGTTTCCTACTTTTTATGTTCTATGATATTTTTTGATCAGATGCGTAGTTCTCGAGATATATCAAGATATTTAAAAGTTCCGAAGCCGCACCAACATAATAGAGATACAGAAACACCGTGGCC
The DNA here is from genome assembly GCF_051020975.1 of Osmia lignaria lignaria. Classification (NCBI taxonomy): domain Eukaryota; kingdom Metazoa; phylum Arthropoda; class Insecta; order Hymenoptera; family Megachilidae; genus Osmia; species Osmia lignaria. The sequence continues at coordinate 468,219 of NW_027478160.1, forward strand.
CCTTTCTTAGGGGATAACTATGCACTATGGCGAGCTGCAAATGCCACTTCCAGCTTAGCTGTGCAGAAGAAGAACAACAAGAAGAAGAAATGTCTCGAAATATGTCCGTCAGGCCCCTTCCCTTGAGATAAATCTGCAAATATCTCGGAAACGAAGCGAGCTATGGCAAAATGTTAAGAGACCTTTTTTGTAGAGAATTAAGTTTCCTACTTTTTATGTTCTATGATATTTTTTGATCAGATGCGTAGTTCTCGAGATATATCAAGATATTTCAAAGTTCCGAAGCCGCACCAACATAATAGAGATACAGAAACACCGTGGCCCCTTTCTTTGAGATAACTCTGCACTATTGCGAGCTGCAAATGCCACTTCCAGCTTAGCTGTGCAGAGGAAGAACAACAAGAAGAAGAAATATCTCGAAATATGTCCGTCAGGCCAGTTCCTTTGAGCTGAATCTGCAAATATCTCGGAAACGAAGCGAGCTATGGCAAAATGTTAAGAGACGTTTTTTGTAGAGAATTATGTTTCCTACAATTTATGTTCTATGATATTTTTTGATCCGACGCGTAGTTTTCGAGATATATCGAGATATTTAAAAGTTCCGAAGCCGCACCAACATAATAGGGATACAGAAACACCGTGGCCCCTTTCTTTGAGATAACTCTGCACTAGTGCGAGCCGCAAATGCCACTTCCAGCTTAGCTGTGCAGAAGAAGAACAACAAGAAGAAGAAATGTCTCGAAATATGTCCGTCAGGCCCCTTCCCTTGAGATAAATCTGCAAATATCTCGGAAACGAAGAGAGCTATGGCAAAATGTTAAGAGACCTTTTTTGTAGAGAATTAAGTTTCCTACAATTTATGTTCTATGATATTTTTTGATCAGAAGCGCAGTTTTCGAGATATATCGAGATATTTAAAATTTCCGAAGCCGCACCAACATAATAGGGATACAGAAACACCGTGGCCCCTTTCTTTGAGATAACTCTGCACTAGTGCGAGCCGCAAATGCCACTTCCAGCTTAGCTGTGCAGAAGAAGAACAACAAGAAGAAGAAATATCTCGAAATATGTCCGTCAGGCCCCTTCCCTTGAGATATATCTGCAAATATCTCGGAAACGAAGCGAGCTATGGCAAAATGTTGAGAGACCTTTTTTGTAGAGAATTATGTTTCCTACAATTTATGTTCTATGATATTTTTTGATCAGAAGCGTAGTTTTCGAGATATATCGAGATATTTAAAAGTTCCGAAGCCGCACCAACATAATAGAGATACAGAAACACCGTGACCCCTTTCTTTGAGATAACTCTGCACTATTGCGAGCTGCAAATGCCACTTCCAGCTTAGCTGTGCAGAGGAAGAACAACAAGAAGAAGAAATATCTCGAAATATGTCCGTCAGGCCAGTTCGTTTGAGCTGAATCTGCAAATATCTCGGAAACGAAGCGAGCTATGGCAAAATGTTAAGAGACGTTGTTTATAGAGAATTATGTTTCCTACAATTTATGTTCTATGATATTTTTTGATCAGAAGCGTAGTTTTCGAGATATATCGAGATATTTAAAAGTTCCGAAGCCGCACCAACATAATAGAGATACAGATACACCGTGACCCCTTTCTTTGAGACAACTCTGCACTAGTGCGAGCCGCAAATGCCACTTCCAGCTTAGCTGTGCAGAAGAAGAACAACAAGAAGAAGAAATATCTCGAAATATGTCCGTCAGGCCCCTTCCCTTGAGATAAATCTGCAAATATCTCGGAAACGAAGCGAGCTATGGCAAAATGTTAAGAGACCTTTTTTGTAGATAATTAAGTTTCCTACTTTTTATGTTCTATGATATTTTTTGATCAGATGCGTAGTTCTCGAGATATATCAAGATATTTAAAAGTTCCGAAGCCGCACCAACATAATAGAGATACAGAAACACCGTGGCCCCTTTCTTTGAGATAACTCTGCACTAGTGCGAGCCGCAGATGCCACTTCCAGCTTAGCTGTGCAGAAGAAGAACAACAAGAAGAAGAAATATCTCGAAATATGTCCGTCAGGCCCCTTCCCTTGAGATATATCTGCAAATATCTCGGAAACGAAGCGAGCTATGGCAAAATGTTAAGAGACCTTTTTTGTAGAGAATTATGTTTCCTACAATTTATGTTCTATGATATTTTTTGATCAGAAGCGTAGTTTTCGAGATATATCGAGATATTTAAAAGTTCCGAAGCCGCACCAACATAATAGAGATACAGAAACACCGTGACCCCTTTCTTTGAGATAACTCTGCACTATTGCGAGCTGCAAATGCCACTTCCAGCTTAGCTGTGCAGAGGAAGAACAACAAGAAGAAGAAATATCTCGAAATATATCCGTCAGGCCAGTTCGTTTGAGCTGAATCTGCAAATATCTCGGAAACGAAGCGAGCTATGGCAAAATGTTAAGAGACGTTGTTTATAGAGAATTATGTTTCCTACAATTTATGTTCTATGATATTTTTTGATCAGAAGCGTAGTTTTCGAGATATATCGAGATATTTAAAAGTTCCGAAGCCGCACCAACATAATAGAGATACAGAAACACCGTGACCCCTTTCTTTGAGACAACTCTGCACTAGTGCGAGCCGCAAATGCCACTTCCAGCTTAGCTGTGCAGAAGAAGAACAACAAGAAGAAGAAATATCTCGAAATATGTCCGTCAGGCCCCTTCCCTTGAGATAAATCTGCAAATATCTCGGAAACGAAGCGAGCTATGGCAAAATGTTAAGAGACCTTTTTTGTAGATAATTAAGTTTCCTACTTTTTATGTTCTATGATATTTTTTGATCAGATGCGTAGTTCTCGAGATATATCAAGATATTTAAAAGTTCCGAAGCCGCACCAACATAATAGAGATACAGAAACACCGTGGCCCCTTTCTTTGAGATAACTCTGCACTAGTGCGAGCCGCAGATGCCACTTCCAGCTTAGCTGTGCAGAAGAAGAACAACAAGAAGAAGAAATATCTCGAAATATGTCCGTCAGGCCCCTTCCCTTGAGATATATCTGCAAATATCTCCGAAACGAAGCGAGCTATGGCAAAATGTTAAGAGACCTTTTTTGTAGAGAATTATGTTTCCTACAATTTATGTTCTATGATATTTTTTGATCAGAAGCGTAGTTTTCGAGATATATCGAGATATTTAAAAGTTCCGAAGCCGCACCAACATAATGGAGATACAGAAACACCGTGACCCCTTTCTTTGAGATAACTCTGCACTAGTGCGAGCCGCAAATGCCACTTCCAGCTTAGCTGTGCAGAAGAAGAACAACAAGAAGAAGAAATATCTCGAAATATGTCCGTCAGGCCCCTTCCCTTGAGATATATCTGCAAATATCTCGGAAACGAAGCGAGCTATGGCAAAATGTTAAGAGACCTTTTTTGTAGAGAATTATGTTTCCTACAATTTATGTTCTATGATATTTTTTGATCAGAAGCGTAGTTTTCGAGATATATCGAGATATTTAAAAGTTCCGAAGCCGCACCAACATAATAGAGATACAGAAACACCGTGGCCCCTTTCTTTGAGATAACTCTGCACTAGTGCGAGCCGCAAATGCCACTTCCAGCTTAGCTGTGCAGAAGAAGAACAACAAGAAGAAGAAATATCTCGAAATATGTCCGTCAGGCCCCTTCCCTTGAGATAAATCTGCAAATATCTCGGAAACGAAGCGAGCTATGGCAAAATGTTAAGAGACCTTTTTTGTAGATAATTAAGTTTCCTACTTTTTATGTTCTATGATATTTTTTGATCAGATGCGTAGTTCTCGAGATATATCAAGATATTTAAAAGTTCCGAAGCCGCACCAACATAATAGAGATACAGAAACACCGTGGCCCCTTTCTTTGAGATAACTCTGCACTAGTGCGAGCCGCAGATGCCACTTCCAGCTTAGCTGTGCAGAAGAAGAACAACAAGAAGAAGAAATATCTCGAAATATGTCCGTCAGGCCCCTTCCCTTGAGATATATCTGCAAATATCTCGGAAACGAAGCGAGCTATGGCAAAATGTTAAGAGACCTTTTTTGTAGAGAATTATGTTTCCTACAATTTATGTTCTATGATATTTTTTGATCAGAAGCGTAGTTTTCGAGATATATCGAGATATTTAAAAGTTCCGAAGCCGCACCAACATAATAGAGATACAGAAACACCGTGACCCCTTTCTTTGAGATAACTCTGCACTATTGCGAGCTGCAAATGCCACTTCCAGCTTAGCTGTGCAGAGGAAGAACAACAAGAAGAAGAAATATCTCGAAATATATCCGTCAGGCCAGTTCGTTTGAGCTGAATCTGCAAATATCTCGGAAACGAAGCGAGCTATGGCAAAATGTTAAGAGACGTTGTTTATAGAGAATTATGTTTCCTACAATTTATGTTCTATGATATTTTTTGATCAGAAGCGTAGTTTTCGAGATATATCGAGATATTTAAAAGTTCCGAAGCCGCACCAACATAATAGAGATACAGAAACACCGTGACCCCTTTCTTTGAGACAACTCTGCACTAGTGCGAGCCGCAAATGCCACTTCCAGCTTAGCTGTGCAGAAGAAGAACAACAAGAAGAAGAAATATCTCGAAATATGTCCGTCAGGCCCCTTCCCTTGAGATAAATCTGCAAATATCTCGGAAACGAAGCGAGCTATGGCAAAATGTTAAGAGACCTTTTTTGTAGATAATTAAGTTTCCTACTTTTTATGTTCTATGATATTTTTTGATCAGATGCGTAGTTCTCGAGATATATCAAGATATTTAAAAGTTCCGAAGCCGCACCAACATAATAGAGATACAGAAACACCGTGGCCCCTTTCTTTGAGATAACTCTGCACTAGTGCGAGCCGCAGATGCCACTTCCAGCTTAGCTGTGCAGAAGAAGAACAACAAGAAGAAGAAATATCTCGAAATATGTCCGTCAGGCCCCTTCCCTTGAGATATATCTGCAAATATCTCCGAAACGAAGCGAGCTATGGCAAAATGTTAAGAGACCTTTTTTGTAGAGAATTATGTTTCCTACAATTTATGTTCTATGATATTTTTTGATCAGAAGCGTAGTTTTCGAGATATATCGAGATATTTAAAAGTTCCGAAGCCGCACCAACATAATGGAGATACAGAAACACCGTGACCCCTTTCTTTGAGATAACTCTGCACTAGTGCGAGCCGCAAATGCCACTTCCAGCTTAGCTGTGCAGAAGAAGAACAACAAGAAGAAGAAATATCTCGAAATATGTCCGTCAGGCCCCTTCCCTTGAGATATATCTGCAAATATCTCGGAAACGAAGCGAGCTATGGCAAAATGTTAAGAGACCTTTTTTGTAGAGAATTATGTTTCCTACAATTTATGTTCTATGATATTTTTTGATCAGAAGCGTAGTTTTCGAGATATATCGAGATATTTAAAAGTTCCGAAGCCGCACCAACATAATAGAGATACAGAAACACCGTGGCCCCTTTCTTTGAGATAACTCTGCACTAGTGCGAGCCGCAAATGCCACTTCCAGCTTAGCTGTGCAGAAGAAGAACAACAAGAAGAAGAAATATCTCGAAATATGTCCGTCAGGCCCCTTCCCTTGAGATAAATCTGCAAATATCTCGGAAACGAAGCGAGCTATGGCAAAATGTTAAGAGACCTTTTTTGTAGATAATTAAGTTTCCTACTTTTTATGTTCTATGATATTTTTTGATCAGATGCGTAGTTCTCGAGATATATCAAGATATTTAAAAGTTCCGAAGCCGCACCAACATAATAGAGATACAGAAACACCGTGGCCCCTTTCTTTGAGATAACTCTGCACGATTGCGAGCTGGAAATGCCACTTCCAGTTTAGCTGTGCAGAAGAAGAACAACAAGAAGAAGAAATGTCTCGAAATATGTCCGTCAGGCCCCTTCCCTTGAGATAAATCTGCAAATATCTCGGAAACGAAGAGAGCTATGGCAAAATGTTAAGAGACCTTTTTTGTAGAGAATTAAGTTTCCTACAATTTATGTTCTATGATATTTTTTGATCAGAAGCGTAGTTTTCGAGATATATCGAGATATTTAAAAGTTCCGAAGCCGCACCAACATAATAGGGATACAGAAACACCGTGGCCCCTTTCTTTGAGATAACTCTGCACTAGTGCGAGCCGCAAATGCCACTTCCAGCTTAGCTGTGCAGAAGAAGAACAACAAGAAGAAGAAATATCTCGAAATATGTCCGTCAGGCCCCTTCCCTTGAGATATATCTGCAAATATCTCGGAAACGAAGCGAGCTATGGCAAAATGTTGAGAGACCTTTTTTGTAGAGAATTATGTTTCCTACAATTTATGTTCTATGATATTTTTTGATCAGAAGCGTAGTTTTCGAGATATATCGAGATATTGAAAAGTTCCGAAGCCGCACCAACATAATAGAGATACAGAAACACCGTGACCCCTTTCTTTGAGATAACTCTGCACTATTGCGAGCTGCAAATGCCACTTCCAGCTCAGCTGTGCAGAGGAAGAACAACAAGAAGAAGAAATATCTCGAAATATGTCCGTCAGGCCAGTTCCTTTGAGCTGAATCTGCAAATATCTCGGAAACGAAGCGAGCTATGGCAAAATGTTAACAGACGTTTTTTGTAGAGAATTATGTTTCCTACAATTTATATTCTATGATATTTTTTGATCCGAAGCGTAGTTTTCGAGATATATCGAGATATTTAAAAGTTCCGAAGCCGCACCAACATAATAGGGATACAGAAACACCGTGGCTCCTTTCTTTGAGATAACTCTGCACTAGTGCGAGCCGCAAATGCCACTTCCAGCTTAGCTGTGCAGAAGAAGAACAACAAGAAGAAGAAATATCTCGAAATATGTCCGTCAGGCCCCTTGCCTTGAGATATATCTGCAAATATCTCGGAAACGAAGCAAGCTATGGCAAAATGTTGAGAGACCTTTTTTGTAGAGAATTATGTTTCCTACAATTTATGTTCTATGATATTTTTTGATCAGAAGCGTAGTTTTCGAGATATATCGAGATATTTAAAAGTTCCGAAGCCGCACCAACATAATAGAGATACAGAAACACCGTGACCCCTTTCTTTGAGATAACTCTGCACTATTGCGAGCTGCAAATGCCACTTCCAGCTCAGCTGTGCAGAGGAAGAACAACAAGAAGAAGAAATATCTCGAAATATGTCCGTCAGGCCAGTTCCTTTGAGCTGAATCTGCAAATATCTCGGAAACGAAGCGAGCTATGGCAAAATGTTAAGAGACGTTTTTTGTAGAGAATTATGTTTCCTACAATTTATGTTCTATGATATTTTTTGATCCGAAGCGTAGTTTTCGAGATATATCGAGATATTTAAAAGTTCCGAAGCCGCACCAACATAATAGGGATACAGAAACACCGTGGCCCCTTTCTTTGAGATAACTCTGCACTAGTGCGAGCCGCAAATGCCACTTCCAGCTTAGCTGTGCAGAAGAAGAACAACAAGAAGAAGAAATATCTCGAAATATGTCCGTCAGGCCCCTTCCCTTGAGATAAATCTGCAAATATCTCGGAAACGAAGCGAGCTATGGCAAAATGTTAAGAGACCTTTTTTGTAGAGAATTAAGTTTCCTACTTTTTATCTTCTATGATATTTCTTGATCAGATGCGTAGTTCTCGAGATATATCAAGATATTTAAAAGTTCCGAAGCCCCACCAACATAATAGAGATACAGAAACACCGTGGCCCCTCTCTTTGAGATAACTCTGCACTATTGCGAGCTGGAAATGCCACTTCCAGTTTAGCTGTGCAGAAGAAGAACAACAAGAAGAAGAAATATCTCGAAATATGTCCGTTAGGCCCCTTCCCTTGAGATAAATCTGCAAATATCTCGGAAACGAAGCGAGCTATGGCAAAATGTTAAGAGACCTTTTTTGTAGAGAATTAAGTTTCCTACTTTTTATGTTCTATGATATTTTTTGATCAGAAGCGTAGTTTTCGAGATATATCGAGATATTTAAAAGTTCCGAAGCCGCACCAACATAATAGAGATACAGAAACACCGTGGCCCCTTTCTTTGAGATAACTCTGCACGATTGCGAGCTGGAAATGCCACTTCCAGTTTAGCTGTGCAGAAGAAGAACAACAAGAAGAAGAAATATCTCGAAATATGTCCGTCAGGCCCCTTCCCTTGAGATATATCTGCAAATATCTCGGAAACGAAGCGAGCTATGGCAAAATGTTAAGAGACGTTTTTTATAGAGAATTATGTTTCCTACAATTTATGTTCTATGATATTTTTTGATCAGAAGCGTAGTTTTCGGGATATATCGAGATATTTAAAAGTTCCGAAGCCGCGCCAACATAATAGAGATACAGAAACACCGTGGCCCCTTTCTTTGAGATAACTCTGCACTATTGCGAGCTGTAAATGCCACTTCCAGCTTAGCTGTGCAGAAGGAGAATAACAAGAAGAAGAAATATCTCGAAATATGTCCGTCAGGCCAGTTCCTTCGAGCTGAATCTGCAAATATCTCGGAAACGAAGCGAGCTATGGCAAAATGTTAAGAGACGTTTTTTGTAGAGAATTATGTTTCCTACAATTTATGTTCTATGATATTTTTTGATCCGAAGCGTAGTTTTCGAGATATATCGAGATATTTAAAAGTTCCGAAGCCGCACCAACATAATAGGGATACAGAAACACCGTGGCCCCTTTCTTTGAGATAACTCTGCACTAATGCGAGCCGCAAATGCCACTTCCAGCTTAGCTGTGCAGAAGAAGAACAACAAGAAGAAGAAATATCTCGAAATATGTCCGTCAGGCCCCTTCCCTTGAGATAAATCTGCAAATATCTCGGAAACGAAGCGAGCTATGGCAAAATGTTAAGAGACCTTTTTTGTAGAGAATTAAGTTTCCTACTTTTTATGTTCTATGATATTTTTTGATCAGAAGCGTAGTTTTCGAGATATATCGAGATATTTAAAAGTTCCGAAGCCGCACCAACATAATAGAGATACAGAAACACCGTGGCCCCTTTCTTTGAGATAACTCTGCACGATTGCGAGCTGGAAATGCCACTTCCAGTTTAGCTGTGCAGAAGAAGAACAACAAGAAGAAGAAATATCTCGAAATATGTCCGTCAGGCCCCTTCCCTTGAGATATATCTGCAAATATCTCGGAAACGAAGCGAGCTATGGCAAAATGTTGAGAGACCTTTTTTGTAGAGAATTATGTTTCCTACAATTTATGTTCTATGATATTTTTTGATCAGAAGCGTAGTTTTCGAGATATATCGAGATATTTAAAAGTTCCGAAGCCGCACCAACATAATAGAGATACAGAAACACCGTGACCCCTTTCTTTGAGATAACTCTGCACTATTGCAAGCTGCAAATGCCACTTCCAGCTCAGCTCTGCAGAGGAAGAACAACAAGAAGAAGAAATATCTCGAAATATGTCCGTCAGGCCAGTTCCTTTGAGCTGAATCTGCAAATATCTCGGAAACGAAGCGAGCTATGGCAAAATGTTAAGAGACGTTTTTTGTAGAGAATTATGTTTCCTACAATTTATGTTCTATGATATTTTTTGATCCGAAGCGTAGTTTTCGAGATATATCGAGATATTTAAAAGTTCCGAAGCCGCACCAACATAATAGGGATACAGAAACACCGTGGCCCCTTTCTTTGAGATAACTCTGCACTAGTGCGAGCCGCAAATGCCACTTCCAGCTTAGCTGTGCAGAAGAAGAACAACAAGAAGAAGAAATATCTCGAAATATGTCCGTCAGGCCCCTTCCCTTGAGATAAATCTGCAAATATCTCGGAAACGAAGCGAGCTATGGCAAAATGTTAAGAGACCGTTTTTGTAGAGAATTAAGTTTCCTACTTTTTATGCTCTATGATATTTTTCGATCAGAGGCGTAGTTCTCGAGATATATCAAGATATTTAAAAGTTCCGAAGCCGCACCAACATAATAGAGATACAGAAACACCGTGGCCCCTTTCTTTGAGATAACTCTGCACGATTGCGAGCTGGAAATGCCACTTCCAGTTTAGCTGTGCAGAAGAAGAACAACAAGAAGAAGAAATATCTCGAAATATGCCCGTCAGGCCCCTTCCATTGAGATAAATCTGCAAATATCTCGGAAACGAAGCGAGCTATGGCAAAATGTTAAGAGACCTTTTTTGTAGAGAATTAAGTTTCCTACTTTTTATGTTGTATGATATTTTTTGATCAGATGCGTAGTTCTCGAGATATATCAAGATATTTAAAAGTTCCGAAGCTGCACCCACATAATAGAGGTACAGAAACACCGTGGCCTCTTTCTTTGAGATAACTCTGCACTATTGCGAGCTGCAAATGCCACTTCCAGCTTAGCTGTGCAGAAGAAGAACAACAAGAAGAAGAAACATCTCGAAATATGTCCGTCAGGCCCCTTCCCTTGAGATAAATCTGCAAATATCTCGGAAACGAAGCGAGCTATGGCAAAATGTTTAGAGACCTTTCTTGTAGAGAATTAAGTTTCCTACTTTTTATGTAGTATGATATTTTTTGATCAGATGCGTAGTTCTCGAGATATATCAAGATATTTAAAAGTTCCGAAGCCGCACCAACATAATAGAGATACAGAAACACCGTGGCCCCTTTCTTTGAGATAACTCTGCACTATTGCGCGCTGCAAATGCCACTTCCAGCTTAGCTGTGCAGAAGAAGAACAACAAGAAGAAGAAATATCTCGAAATATGCCCGTCAGGCCCCTTCCATTGAGATAAATCTGCAAATATCTCGGAAACGAAGCGAGCTATGGCAAAATGTTAAGAGACCTTTTTTGTAGAGAATTAAGTTTCCTACTTTTTATGTTGTATGATATTTTTTGATCAGATGCGTAGTTCTCGAGATATATCAAGATATTTAAAAGTTCCGAAGCTGCACCCACATAATAGAGGTACAGAAACACCGTGGCCTCTTTCTTTGAGATAACTCTGCACTATTGCGAGCTGCAAATGCCACTTCCAGCTTAGCTGTGCAGAAGAAGAACAACAAGAAGAAGAAACATCTCGAAATATGTCCGTCAGGCCCCTTCCCTTGAGATAAATCTGCAAATATCTCGGAAACGAAGCGAGCTATGGCAAAATGTTTAGAGACCTTTCTTGTAGAGAATTAAGTTTCCTACTTTTTATGTAGTATGATATTTTTCGATCAGAGGCGTAGTTCTCGAGATATATCAAGATATTTAAAAGTTCCGAAGCCGCACCAACATAATAGAGATACAGAAACACCGTGGCCCCTTTCTTTGAGATAACTCTGCACGATTGCGAGCTGGAAATGCCACTTCCAGTTTAGCTGTGCAGAAGAAGAACAACAAGAAGAAGAAATATCTCGAAATATGCCCGTCAGGCCCCTTCCATTGAGATAAATCTGCAAATATCTCGGAAACGAAGCGAGCTATGGCAAAATGTTAAGAGACCTTTTTTGTAGAGAATTAAGTTTCCTACTTTTTATGTTGTATGATATTTTTTGATCAGATGCGTAGTTCTCGAGATATATCAAGATATTTAAAAGTTCCGAAGCTGCACCCACATAATAGAGGTACAGAAACACCGTGGCCTCTTTCTTTGAGATAACTCTGCACTATTGCGAGCTGCAAATGCCACTTCCAGCTTAGCTGTGCAGAAGAAGAACAACAAGAAGAAGAAACATCTCGAAATATGTCCGTCAGGCCCCTTCCCTTGAGATAAATCTGCAAATATCTCGGAAACGAAGCGAGCTATGGCAAAATGTTTAGAGACCTTTCTTGTAGAGAATTAAGTTTCCTACTTTTTATGTAGTATGATATTTTTTGATCAGATGCGTAGTTCTCGAGATATATCAAGATATTTAAAAGTTCCGAAGCCGCACCAACATAATAGAGATACAGAAACACCGTGGCCCCTTTCTTTGAGATAACTCTGCACTATTGCGCGCTGCAAATGCCACTTCCAGCTTAGCTGTGCAGAAGAAGAACAACAAGAAGAAGAAATATCTCGAAATATGTCCGTCAGGCCCCTTCCCTTGAGATAAATCTGCAAATATCTCGGAAACGAAGCGAGCTATGGCAAAATGTTAAGAGACGTTTTTTGTAGAGAATTATATTTCCTACTTTTTATGTTCTATGATATTTTTCGATCAGAGGCGTAGTTCTCGAGATATATCAAGATATTTAAAAGTTCCGAAGCCGCACCAACATAATAGAGATACAGAAACACCGTGGCCCCTTTCTTTGAGATAACTCTGCACTATTGCGCGCTGCAAATGCCACTTCCAGCTTAGCTGTGCAGAAGAAGAACAACAAGAAGAAGAAATATCTCGAAGTATGTCCGTCAGACCCCTTCCCTTGAGATAAATCTGCAAATATCTCGGAAACGAAGCGAGCTATGGCAAAATGTTAAGAGACCTTTTTTGTAGAGAATTAAGTTTCCTACTTTTTATGTTCTATGATATTTTTTGATCAGATGCGTTGTTCTCGAGATATATCAAGATATTTAAAAGTTCCGAAGCCGCACCAACATAATAGAGATACAGAAACACCGTGGCCCCTTTCTTTGAGATAACTCTGCACTATTGCGCGCTGCAAATGCCACTTCCAGCTTAGCTGTGCAGAAGAAGAACAACAAGAAGAAGAAATATCTCGAAATATGTCCGTCAGGCCCCTTCCCTTGAGATAAATCTGCAAATATCTCGGAAACGAAGCGAGCTATGGCAAAATGTTAAGAGACGTTTTTTGTAGAGAATTAAGTTTCCTACTTTTTATGTTCGATGATATTTTTTGATCAGATGCGTAGTTCTCGAGATATATCAAGATATTTAAAAGTTCCGAAGCTGCACCCACATAATAGAGGTACAGAAACACCGTGGCCTCTTTCTTTGAGATAACTCTGCACTATTGCGAGCTGCAAATGCCACTTCCAGCTTAGCTGTGCAGAAGAAGAACAACAAGAAGAAGAAACATCTCGAAATATGTCCGTCAGGCCCCTTCCCTTGAGATAAATCTGCAAATATCTCGGAAACGAAGCGAGCTATGGCAAAATGTTAAGAGACATTTTTTGTAGAGAATTAAGTTTCCTACTTTTTATGTCCTATGATATTTTTCGATCAGAGGCGTAGTTCTCGAGATATATCAAGATATTTAAAAGTTCCGAAGCCGCACCAACCTAATAGAGATACAGAAACACCTTGGCCCCTTTCTTTGAGATAACTCTGCACTACTGCGAGCTGCAAATGCCACTTCCAGCTTAGCTGTGCAGAAGAAGAACAACAAGAAGAAGAAATATCTCGAAATATGTCCGTCAGACCCCTTCCCTTGAGATAAATCTGCAAATATCTCGGAAACGAAGCGAGCTATGGCAAAATGTTAAGAGACATTTTTTGTAGAGAATTAAGTTTCCTACTTTTTATGTTCTATGATATTTTTTGATCAGATGCGTAGTTCTCGAGATATATCGAGATATTTAAAAGTTCCGAAGCCGCACCAACATAATGGAGATACAGAAGCACCGTGGGCCCTTCCTTTGAGATAACTCTGCACTAGTGCGAGCCGCAAATGCCACTTCCAGCTTAGCTGTGCAGAAGAAGAACAACAAGAAGAAGAAATATCTCGAAATATGTCCGTCAGGCCCCTTCCCTTGAGATATATCTGCAAATATCTCGGAAACGAAGCGAGCTATGGCAAAATGTTAAGAGACCTTTTTTGTAGAGAATTATGTTTCCTACAATTTATGTTCTATGATATTTTTTGATCAGAAGCGTAGTTTTCGAGATACATCGAGATATTTAAAAGTTCCGAAGCCGCACCAACATAATAGAGATACAGAAACACCGTGGCCCCTTTCTTTGAGATAACTCTGCACTAGTGCGAGCCGCAAATGCCACTTCCAGCTTAGCTGTGCAGAAGAAGAACAACAAGAAGAAGAAATATCTCGAAATATGTCCGTCAGGCCCCTTCCCTTGAGATAAATATGCAAATATCTCGGAAACGAAGCGAGCTATGGCAAAATGTTAAGAGACCTTTTTTGTAGAGAATTGAGTTTCCTACTTTTTATGTTCTATGATATTTTTTGATCAGATGCGTAGTTCTCGAGATATATCCAGATATTTAAAAGTTCCGAAGCCGCACCAACATAATAGAGATACAGAAGCACCGTGGGCCCTTTCTTTGAGATAACTCTGCACTAGTGCGAGCCGCAAATGCCACTTCCAGCTTAGCTGTGCAGAAGAAGAACAACAAGAAGAAGAAATATCTCGAAATATGTCTGTCAGGCCCCTTCCCTTGAGATATATCTGCAAATATCTCGGAAACGAAACGAGCTATGGCAAAATGTTGAGAGACCTTTTTTGTAGAGAATTAAGTTTCCTACTTTTTATGTTCTATGATATTTTTTGATCAGATGCGTAGTTCTCGAGATATATCAAGATATTTAAAAGTTCCGAAGCCGCACCAACATAATAGAGATACAGAAACACCGTGGCCCCTTTCTTTGAGATAACTCTGCACTATTGCGCGCTGCAAATGCCACTTCCAGCTTAGCTGTGCAGAAGAAGAACAACAAGAAGAAGAAATATCTCGAAATATGCCCGTCAGGCCCCTTCCATTGAGATAAATCTGCAAATATCTCGGAAACGAAGCGAGCTATGGCAAAATGTTAAGAGACCTTTCTTGTAGAGAATTAAGTTTCCTACTTTTTATGTTCTATGATATTTTTTGATCAGATGCGTAGTTCTCGAGATATATCAAGATATTTAAAAGTTCCGAAGCCGCACCAACATAATAGAGATACAGAAACACCGTGGCCCCTTTCTTTGAGATAACTCTGCACTACTGCGAGCTGCAAATGCCACTTCCAGCTTAGCTGTGCTGAACAAGAACAACAAGAAGAAGAAATATCTCGAAATATGTCCGTCAGGCCCCTTCCCTTGAGATATATCTGCAAATATCTCGGAAACGAAGCGAGCTATGGCAAAATGTTGAGAGACCTTTTTTGTAGAGAATTATGTTTCCTACAATTTATGTTCTATGATATTTTTTGATCAGAAGCGTAGTTTTCGAGATATATCGAGATATTTAAAAGTTCCGAAGCCGCACCAACACAATAGAGATACAGAAACACCGTGGCCCCTTTCTTTGAGATAACTCTGCACTAGTGCGAGCCGCAAATGCCACTTCCAGCTTAGCTGTGCTGAAGAAGAACAACAAGAAGAAGAAATATCTCGAAATATGTCCGTCAGGCCCCTTCCCTTGAGATATATCTGCAAATATCTCGGAAACGAAGCGAGCTATGGCAAAATGTTAAGAGACCTTTTTTGTAGAGAATTAAGTTTCCTACTTTTTATGTTCTATGATATTTTTTGATCGGATGCGTAGTTCTCGAGATATATCAAGATATTTAAAAGTTCCGAAGCCGCACCAACATAATAGAGATACAGAAACACCGTGGCCCCTTTCTTTGAGATAACTCTGCACTATTGCGCGCTGCAAATGCCACTTCCAGCTTAGCTGTGCAGAAGAAGAACAACAAGAAGAAGAAATATCTCGAAATATGCCCGTCAGGCCCCTTCCAAGAGATAAATCTGCAAATATCTCGGAAACGAAGCGAGCTATGGCAAAATGTTAAGAGACCTTTTTTGTAGAGAATTAAGTTTCCTACTTTTTATGTTGTATGATATTTTTTGATCAGATGCGTAGTTCTCGAGATATATCGAGATAGTTGAAAGTTCCGAAGCCGCACCAACATAATAGAGATACAGAAGCACCGTGGGCCCTTTCTTTGAGATAACTCTGCACTAGTGCGAGCCGCAAATGCCACTTCCAGCTTAGCTGTGCAGAAGAAGAACAACAAGAAGAAGAAATATCTCGAAATATGTCCATCAGGACCCTTCCCTTGAGATAAATCTGCAAATATCTCGGAAACGAAGCGAGCTATGGCAAAATGTTAAGAGACCTTTTTTGTACAGAATTATCTTTCCTACAATTTACGTTCTCTGATATTTTTTGATCAGAAGCGTAGTTTTCGAGATATATCGAGATATTTAAAAGTTCCGAAGCCGCACCAACATAATAGAGATACAGAAACACCGTGGCCCCTTTCTTTGAGATAACTCTGCACTATTGCGACCTGCAAATGCCACTTCCAGCTTAGCTGTGCAGAAGAAGAACAACAAGAAGAAGAAATATCTCGAAATATGTCCGTCAGGCCCCTTCCCTTGAGATAAATCTGCAAATATCTCGGAAACGAAGCGAGCTATGGCAAAATGTTAAGAGACCTTTTTTGTAGAGAATTAAGTTTCCTACTTTTTATGTTCGATGATATTTTTTGATCAGATGCGTAGTTCTCGAGATATATCAAGATATTTAAAAGTTCCGAAGCTGCACCCACATAATAGAGGTACAGAAACACCGTGGCCTCTTTCTTTGAGATAACTCTGCACTATTGCGAGCTGCAAATGCCACTTCCAGCTTAGCTGTGCAGAAGAAGAACAACAAGAAGAAGAAACATCTCGAAATATGTCCGTCAGGCCCCTTCCCTTGAGATAAATCTGCAAA
The DNA here is from genome assembly GCF_051020975.1 of Osmia lignaria lignaria. Lineage (NCBI taxonomy): Eukaryota > Metazoa > Arthropoda > Insecta > Hymenoptera > Megachilidae > Osmia > Osmia lignaria. Next base: position 484,780 of record NW_027478160.1, read on the forward strand.
TATCTCGGAAACGAAGCGAGCTATGACAAAATGTTTAGAGACCTTTCTTGTAGAGAATTAAGTTTCCTACTTTTCATGTAGTATGATATTTTTTGATCAGATGCGTAGTTCTCGAGATATATCAAGATATTTAAAAGTTCCGAAGCCGCACCAACATAATAGAGATACAGAAACACCGTGGCCCCTTTCTTTGAGATAACTCTGCACTATTGCGCGCTGCAAATGCCACTTCCAGCTTAGCTGTGCAGAAGAAGAACAACAAGAAGAAGAAATATCTCGAAATATGTCCGTCAGGCCCCTTCCCTTGAGATAAATCTGCAAATATCTCGGAAACGAAGCGAGCTATGGCAAAATGTTAAGAGACGTTTTTTGTAGAGAATTAAGTTTCCTACTTTTTATGTTCTATGATATTTTTTGATCAGATGCGTAGTTCTCGAGATATATCAAGATATTTAAAAGTTCCGAAGCCGCACCAACCTAATAGAGATACAGAAACACCTTGGCCCCTTTCTTTGAGATAACTCTGCACTACTGCGAGCTGCAAATGCCACTTCCAGCTTAGCTGTGCAGAAGAAGAACAACAAGAAGAAGAAATATCTCGAAATATGTCCGTCAGACCCCTTCCCTTGAGATAAATCTGCAAATATCTCGGAAACGAAGCGAGCTATGGCAAAATGTTAAGAGACATTTTTTGTAGAGAATTAAGTTTCCTACTTTTTATGTTCTATGATATTTTTTGATCAGATGCGTAGTTCTCGAGATATATCGAGATATTTAAAAGTTCCGAAGCCGCACCAACATAATAGAGATACAGAAGCACCGTGGGCCCTTTCTTTGAGATAACTCTGCACTAGTGCGAGCCGCAAATGCCACTTCCAGCTTAGCTGTGCAGAAGAAGAACAACAAGAAGAAGAAATATCTCGAAATATGTCCGTCAGGCCCCTTCCCTTGAGATATATCTGCAAATATCTCGGAAACGAAGCGAGCTATGGCAAAATGTTAAGAGACGTTTTTTGTAGAGAATTAAGTTTCCTACTTTTTATGTTCTATGATATTTTTCGATCAGAGGCGTAGTTCTCGAGATATATTAAGATATTTAAAAGTTCCGAAGCCGCACCAACATAATAGAGATACAGAAACACCGTGGCCCCTTTCTTTGAGATAACTCTGCACTATTGCGCGCTGCAAATGCCACTTCCAGCTTAGCTGTGCAGAAGAAGAACAACAAGAAGAAGAAATATCTCGAAATATGTCCGTCAGGCCCCTTCCCTTGAGATAAATCTGCAAATATCTCGGAAACGAAGCGAGCTATGGCAAAATGTTTAGAGACCTTTCTTGTAGAGAATTAAGTTTCCTACTTTTTATGTAGTATGATATTTATTGATCAGATGCGTAGTTTTCGAGATATATCAAGATATTTAAAAGTTCCGAAGCCGCACCAACATAATAGAGATACAGAAGCACCGTGGGCCCTTTCTTTGAGATAACTCTGCACTAGTGCGAGCCGCAAATGCCACTTCCAGCTTAGCTGTGCAGAAGAAGAACAACAAGAAGAAGAAATATCTCGAAATATGCCCGTCAGGCCCCTTCCATTGAGATAAATCTGCAAATATCTCGGAAACGAAGCGAGCTATGGCAAAATGTTAAGAGACCTTTTTTGTAGAGAATTAAGTTTCCTACTTTTTATGTTCTATGATATTTTTTGATCAGATGCGTAGTTCTCGAGATATATCAAGATATTTAAAAGTTCCGAAGCCGCACCAACATAATAGAGATACAGAAACACCGTGGCCCCTTTCTTTGAGATAACTCTGCACTACTGCGAGCTGCAAATGCCACTTCCAGCTTAGCTGTGCAGAAGAAGAACAACAAGAAGAAGAAATATCTCGAAATATGTCCGTCAGACCCCTTCCCTTGAGATAAATCTGCAAATATCTCGGAAACGAAGCGAGCTATGGCAAAATGTTAAGAGACCTTTTTTGTAGAGAATTAAGTTTCCTACTTTTTATGTTCTATGATATTTTTTGATCAGATGCGTAGTTCTCGAGATATATCCAGATATTTAAAAGTTCCGAAGCGGCATCAACATAATAGAGATACAGAAACACCGTGGCCCCTTTCTTTGAGGTAACTCTGCACTATTGCGAGCTGCAAATGCCACTTCCAGCTTAGCTGTGCAGAAGAAGAACAACAAGAAGAAGAAATATCTCGAAATATGTCCGTCAGGCCCCTTCCCTTGAGATAAATCTGCAAATATCTCGGAAACCAAGCGAGCTATGGCAAAATGTTAAGAGACCTTATTTGTAGAGAATTAAGTTTCCTACTTTTTATGTTCTACGATATTTTTTGATCAGATGCGTAGTTCTCGAGATATATCAAGATATTTAAAAGTTCCGAAGCCGCACCAACATAATAGAGATACAGAAACACCGTGGCCCCTTTCTTTGAGATAACTCTGCACTATTGCGAACTGCAAATGCCACTTCCAGCTTAGCTGTGCAGAAGAAGAACAACAAGAAGAAGAAATATCTCGAAATATGTCCGTCAGGCCCCTTCCCTTGAGATAAATCTGCAAATATCTCGGAAACGAAGCGAGCTATGGCAAAATGTTAAGAGACCTTTTTTGTACAGAATTATCTTTCCTACAATTTACGTTCTCTGATATTTTTTGATCAGAAGCGTAGTTTTCGAGATATATCGAGATATTTAAAAGTTCCGAAGCCGCACCAACATAATAGAGATACAGAAACACCGTGGCCCCTTTCTTTGAGATAACTCTGCACTATTGCGACCTGCAAATGCCACTTCCAGCTTAGCTGTGCAGAAGAAGAACAAAACAAGAAGAAGAAATATCTCGAAATATGTCCGTCAGGCCCCTTCCCTTGAGATAAATCTGCAAATATCTCGGAAACGAAGCGAGCTATGGCAAAATGTTAAGAGACCTTTTTTGTAGAGAATTAAGTTTCCTACTTTTTATGTTCGATGATATTTTTTGATCAGATGCGTAGTTCTCGAGATATATCAAGATATTTAAAAGTTCCGAAGCTGCACCCACATAATAGAGGTACAGAAACACCGTGGCCTCTTTCTTTGAGATAACTCTGCACTAGTGCGAGCCGCAAATGCCACTTCCAGCTTAGCTGTGCAGAAGAAGAACAACAAGAAGAAGAAATATCTCGAAATATGTCCGTCAGGCCCCTTCCCTTGAGATATATCTGCAAATATCTCGGAAACGAAGCGAGCTATGGCAAAATGTTAAGAGACATTTTTTGTAGAGAATTAAGTTTCCTACTTTTTATGTTCTATGATATTTTTTGATCAGATGCGTAGTTCTCGAGATATATCGAGATATTTAAAAGTTCCGAAGCCGCACCAACATAATAGAGATACAGAAGCACCGTGGGCCCTTTCTTTGAGATAACTCTGCACTAGTGCGAGCCGCAAATGCCACTTCCAGCTTAGCTGTGCAGAAGAAGAACAACAAGAAGAAGAAATATCTCGAAATATGTCCGTCAGGCCCCTTCCCTTGAGATATATCTGCAAATATCTCGGAAACGAAGCGAGCTATGGCAAAATGTTAAGAGACGTTTTTTGTAGAGAATTAAGTTTCCTACTTTTTATGTTCTATGATATTTTTCGATCAGAGGCGTAGTTCTCGAGATATATTAAGATATTTAAAAGTTCCGAAGCCGCACCAACATAATAGAGATACAGAAACACCGTGGCCCCTTTCTTTGAGATAACTCTGCACTATTGCGCGCTGCAAATGCCACTTCCAGCTTAGCTGTGCAGAAGAAGAACAACAAGAAGAAGAAATATCTCGAAATATGTCCGTCAGGCCCCTTCCCTTGAGATAAATCTGCAAATATCTCGGAAACGAAGCGAGCTATGGCAAAATGTTTAGAGACCTTTCTTGTAGAGAATTAAGTTTCCTACTTTTTATGTAGTATGATATTTATTGATCAGATGCGTAGTTTTCGAGATATATCAAGATATTTAAAAGTTCCGAAGCCGCACCAACATAATAGAGATACAGAAGCACCGTGGGCCCTTTCTTTGAGATAACTCTGCACTAGTGCGAGCCGCAAATGCCACTTCCAGCTTAGCTGTGCAGAAGAAGAACAACAAGAAGAAGAAATATCTCGAAATATGCCCGTCAGGCCCCTTCCATTGAGATAAATCTGCAAATATCTCGGAAACGAAGCGAGCTATGGCAAAATGTTAAGAGACCTTTTTTGTAGAGAATTAAGTTTCCTACTTTTTATGTTCTATGATATTTTTTGATCAGATGCGTAGTTCTCGAGATATATCAAGATATTTAAAAGTTCCGAAGCCGCACCAACATAATAGAGATACAGAAACACCGTGGCCCCTTTCTTTGAGATAACTCTGCACTACTGCGAGCTGCAAATGCCACTTCCAGCTTAGCTGTGCAGAAGAAGAACAACAAGAAGAAGAAATATCTCGAAATATGTCCGTCAGACCCCTTCCCTTGAGATAAATCTGCAAATATCTCGGAAACGAAGCGAGCTATGGCAAAATGTTAAGAGACCTTTTTTGTAGAGAATTAAGTTTCCTACTTTTTATGTTCTATGATATTTTTTGATCAGATGCGTAGTTCTCGAGATATATCCAGATATTTAAAAGTTCCGAAGCGGCATCAACATAATAGAGATACAGAAACACCGTGGCCCCTTTCTTTGAGGTAACTCTGCACTATTGCGAGCTGCAAATGCCACTTCCAGCTTAGCTGTGCAGAAGAAGAACAACAAGAAGAAGAAATATCTCGAAATATGTCCGTCAGGCCCCTTCCCTTGAGATAAATCTGCAAATATCTCGGAAACCAAGCGAGCTATGGCAAAATGTTAAGAGACCTTATTTGTAGAGAATTAAGTTTCCTACTTTTTATGTTCTACGATATTTTTTGATCAGATGCGTAGTTCTCGAGATATATCAAGATATTTAAAAGTTCCGAAGCCGCACCAACATAATAGAGATACAGAAACACCGTGGCCCCTTTCTTTGAGATAACTCTGCACTATTGCGAACTGCAAATGCCACTTCCAGCTTAGCTGTGCAGAAGAAGAACAACAAGAAGAAGAAATATCTCGAAATATGTCCGTCAGGCCCCTTCCCTTGAGATAAATCTGCAAATATCTCGGAAACGAAGCGAGCTATGGCAAAATGTTAAGAGACCTTTTTTGTACAGAATTATCTTTCCTACAATTTACGTTCTCTGATATTTTTTGATCAGAAGCGTAGTTTTCGAGATATATCGAGATATTTAAAAGTTCCGAAGCCGCACCAACATAATAGAGATACAGAAACACCGTGGCCCCTTTCTTTGAGATAACTCTGCACTATTGCGACCTGCAAATGCCACTTCCAGCTTAGCTGTGCAGAAGAAGAACAAAACAAGAAGAAGAAATATCTCGAAATATGTCCGTCAGGCCCCTTCCCTTGAGATAAATCTGCAAATATCTCGGAAACGAAGCGAGCTATGGCAAAATGTTAAGAGACCTTTTTTGTAGAGAATTAAGTTTCCTACTTTTTATGTTCGATGATATTTTTTGATCAGATGCGTAGTTCTCGAGATATATCAAGATATTTAAAAGTTCCGAAGCTGCACCCACATAATAGAGGTACAGAAACACCGTGGCCTCTTTCTTTGAGATAACTCTGCACTAGTGCGAGCCGCAAATGCCACTTCCAGCTTAGCTGTGCAGAAGAAGAACAACAAGAAGAAGAAATATCTCGAAATATGTCCGTCAGGCCCCTTCCCTTGAGATATATCTGCAAATATCTCGGAAACGAAGCGAGCTATGGCAAAATGTTAAGAGACGTTTTTTGTAGAGAATTAAGTTTCCTACTTTTTATGTTGTATGATATTTTTCGATCAGAGGCGTAGTTCTCGAGATATATTAAGATATTTAAAAGTTCCGAAGCCGCACCAACATAATAGAGATACAGAAACACCGTGGCCCCTTTCTTTGAGATAACTCTGCACTATTGCGCGCTGCAAATGCCACTTCCAGCTTAGCTGTGCAGAAGAAGAACAACAAGAAGAAGAAATATCTCGAAATATGTCCGTCAGGCCCCTTCCCTTGAGATAAATCTGCAAATATCTCGGAAACGAAGCGAGCTATGGCAAAATGTTAAGAGACGTTTTTTGTAGAGAATTAAGTTTCCTACTTTTTATGTTCTATGATATTTTTTGATCAGATGCGTAGTTCTCGAGATATATCAAGATATTTAAAAGTTCCGAAGCCGCACCAACCTAATAGAGATACAGAAACACCTTGGCCCCTTTCTTTGAGATAACTCTGCACTACTGCGAGCTGCAAATGCCACTTCCAGCTTAGCTGTGCAGAAGAAGAACAACAAGAAGAAGAAATATCTCGAAATATGTCCGTCAGACCCCTTCCCTTGAGATAAATCTGCAAATATCTCGGAAACGAAGCGAGCTATGGCAAAATGTTAAGAGACATTTTTTGTAGAGAATTAAGTTTCCTACTTTTTATGTTCTATGATATTTTTTGATCAGATGCGTAGTTCTCGAGATATATCGAGATATTTAAAAGTTCCGAAGCCGCACCAACATAATAGAGATACAGAAGCACCGTGGGCCCTTTCTTTGAGATAACTCTGCACTAGTGCGAGCCGCAAATGCCACTTCCAGCTTAGCTGTGCAGAAGAAGAACAACAAGAAGAAGAAATATCTCGAAATATGTCCGTCAGGCCCCTTCCCTTGAGATATATCTGCAAATATCTCGGAAACGAAGCGAGCTATGGCAAAATGTTAAGAGACGTTTTTTGTAGAGAATTAAGTTTCCTACTTTTTATGTTGTATGATATTTTTCGATCAGAGGCGTAGTTCTCGAGATATATTAAGATATTTAAAAGTTCCGAAGCCGCACCAACATAATAGAGATACAGAAACACCGTGGCCCCTTTCTTTGAGATAACTCTGCACTATTGCGCGCTGCAAATGCCACTTCCAGCTTAGCTGTGCAGAAGAAGAACAACAAGAAGAAGAAATATCTCGAGATATGTCCGTCAGGCCCCTTCCCTTGAGATAAATCTGCAAATATCTCGGAAACGAAGCGAGCTATGGCAAAATGTTTAGAGACCTTTCTTGTAGAGAATTAAGTTTCCTACTTTTTATGTAGTATGATATTTATTGATCAGATGCGTAGTTTTCGAGATATATCAAGATATTTAAAAGTTCCGAAGCCGCACCAACATAATAGAGATACAGAAACACCGTGGCCCCTTTCTTTGAGATAACTCTGCACTATTGCGCGCTGCAAATGCCACTTCCAGCTTAGCTGTGCAGAAGAAGAACAACAAGAAGAAGAAATATCTCGAAATATGTCCGTCAGGCCCCTTCCCTTGAGATAAATCTGCAAATATCTCGGAAACGAAGCGAGCTATGGCAAAATGTTAAGAGACATTTTTTGTAGAGAATTAAGTTTCCTACTTTTTATGTTCTATGATATTTTTCGATCAGAGGCGTAGTTCTCGAGATATATCAAGATATTTAAAAGTTCCGAAGCCGCACCAACATAATAGAGATACAGAAACACCGTGGCCCCTTTCTTTGAGATAACTCTGCACTATTGCGAACTGCAAATGCCACTTCCAGCTTAGCTGTGCAGAAGAAGAACAACAAGAAGAAGAAATATCTCGAAATATGTCCGTCAGGCCCCTTCCCTTGAGATAAATCTGCAAATATCTCGGAAACGAAGCGAGCTATGGCAAAATGTTAAGAGACCTTTTTTGTACAGAATTATCTTTCCTACAATTTACGTTCTCTGATATTTTTTGATCAGAAGCGTAGTTTTCGAGATATATCGAGATATTTAAAAGTTCCGAAGCCGCACCAACATAATAGAGATACAGAAACACCGTGGCCCCTTTCTTTGAGATAACTCTGCACTATTGCGACCTGCAAATGCCACTTCCAGCTTAGCTGTGCAGAAGAAGAACAAAACAAGAAGAAGAAATATCTCGAAATATGTCCGTCAGGCCCCTTCCCTTGAGATAAATCTGCAAATATCTCGGAAACGAAGCGAGCTATGGCAAAATGTTAAGAGACCTTTTTTGTAGAGAATTAAGCTTCCTACTTTTTATGTTCGATGATATTTTTTGATCAGATGCGTAGTTCTCGAGATATATCAAGATATTTAAAAGTTCCGAAGCTGCACCCACATAATAGAGGTACAGAAACACCGTGGCCTCTTTCTTTGAGATAACTCTGCACTAGTGCGAGCCGCAAATGCCACTTCCAGCTTAGCTGTGCAGAAGAAGAACAACAAGAAGAAGAAATATCTCGAAATATGTCCGTCAGGCCCCTTCCCTTGAGATATATCTGCAAATATCTCGGAAACGAAGCGAGCTATGGCAAAATGTTAAGAGACGTTTTTTGTAGAGAATTAAGTTTCCTACTTTTTATGTTGTATGATATTTTTCGATCAGAGGCGTAGTTCTCGAGATATATTAAGATATTTAAAAGTTCCGAAGCCGCACCAACATAATAGAGATACAGAAACACCGTGGCCCCTTTCTTTGAGATAACTCTGCACTATTGCGCGCTGCAAATGCCACTTCCAGCTTAGCTGTGCAGAAGAAGAACAACAAGAAGAAGAAATATCTCGAGATATGTCCGTCAGGCCCCTTCCCTTGAGATAAATCTGCAAATATCTCGGAAACGAAGCGAGCTATGGCAAAATGTTTAGAGACCTTTCTTGTAGAGAATTAAGTTTCCTACTTTTTATGTAGTATGATATTTATTGATCAGATGCGTAGTTTTCGAGATATATCAAGATATTTAAAAGTTCCGAAGCCGCACCAACATAATAGAGATACAGAAACACCGTGGCCCCTTTCTTTGAGATAACTCTGCACTATTGCGCGCTGCAAATGCCACTTCCAGCTTAGCTGTGCAGAAGAAGAACAACAAGAAGAAGAAATATCTCGAAATATGTCCGTCAGGCCCCTTCCCTTGAGATAAATCTGCAAATATCTCGGAAACGAAGCGAGCTATGGCAAAATGTTAAGAGACATTTTTTGTAGAGAATTAAGTTTCCTACTTTTTATGTTCTATGATATTTTTCGATCAGAGGCGTAGTTCTCGAGATATATCAAGATATTTAAAAGTTCCGAAGCCGCACCAACATAATAGAGATACAGAAACACCGTGGCCCCTTTCTTTGAGATAACTCTGCACTATTGCGCGCTGCAAATGCCACTTCCAGCTTAGCTGTGCAGAAGAAGAACAACAAGAAGAAGAAATATCTCGAAATATGCCCGTCAGGCCCCTTCCATTGAGATAAATCTGCAAATATCTCGGAAACGAAGCGAGCTATGGCAAAATGTTAAGAGACCTTTTTTGTAGAGAATTAAGTTTCCTACTTTTTATGTTCTATGATATTTTTTGATCAGATGCGTAGTTCTCGAGATATATCAAGATATTTAAAAGTTCCGAAGCCGCACCAACATAATAGAGATACAGAAACACCGTGGCCCCTTTCTTTGAGATAACTCTGCACTACTGCGAGCTGCAAATGCCACTTCCAGCTTAGCTGTGCAGAAGAAGAACAACAAGAAGAAGAAATATCTCGAAATATGTCCGTCAGACCCCTTCCCTTGAGATAAATCTGCAAATATCTCGGAAACGAAGCGAGCTATGGCAAAATGTTAAGAGACCTTTTTTGTAGAGAATTAAGTTTCCTACTTTTTATGTTCTATGATATTTTTTGATCAGATGCGTAGTTCTCGAGATATATCCAGATATTTAAAAGTTCCGAAGCGGCATCAACATAATAGAGATACAGAAACACCGTGGCCCCTTTCTTTGAGGTAACTCTGCACTATTGCGAGCTGCAAATGCCACTTCCAGCTTAGCTGTGCAGAAGAAGAACAACAAGAAGAAGAAATATCTCGAAATATGTCCGTCAGGCCCCTTCCCTTGAGATAAATCTGCAAATATCTCGGAAACCAAGCGAGCTATGGCAAAATGTTAAGAGACCTTATTTGTAGAGAATTAAGTTTCCTACTTTTTATGTTCTACGATATTTTTTGATCAGATGCGTAGTTCTCGAGATATATCAAGATATTTAAAAGTTCCGAAGCCGCACCAACATAATAGAGATACAGAAACACCGTGGCCCCTTTCTTTGAGATAACTCTGCACTATTGCGAACTGCAAATGCCACTTCCAGCTTAGCTGTGCAGAAGAAGAACAACAAGAAGAAGAAATATCTCGAAATATGTCCGTCAGGCCCCTTCCCTTGAGATAAATCTGCAAATATCTCGGAAACGAAGCGAGCTATGGCAAAATGTTAAGAGACCTTTTTTGTACAGAATTATCTTTCCTACAATTTACGTTCTCTGATATTTTTTGATCAGAAGCGTAGTTTTCGAGATATATCGAGATATTTAAAAGTTCCGAAGCCGCACCAACATAATAGAGATACAGAAACACCGTGGCCCCTTTCTTTGAGATAACTCTGCACTATTGCGACCTGCAAATGCCACTTCCAGCTTAGCTGTGCAGAAGAAGAACAAAACAAGAAGAAGAAATATCTCGAAATATGTCCGTCAGGCCCCTTCCCTTGAGATAAATCTGCAAATATCTCGGAAACGAAGCGAGCTATGGCAAAATGTTAAGAGACCTTTTTTGTAGAGAATTAAGTTTCCTACTTTTTATGTTCGATGATATTTTTTGATCAGATGCGTAGTTCTCGAGATATATCAAGATATTTAAAAGTTCCGAAGCTGCACCCACATAATAGAGGTACAGAAACACCGTGGCCTCTTTCTTTGAGATAACTCTGCACTAGTGCGAGCCGCAAATGCCACTTCCAGCTTAGCTGTGCAGAAGAAGAACAACAAGAAGAAGAAATATCTCGAAATATGTCCGTCAGGCCCCTTCCCTTGAGATATATCTGCAAATATCTCGGAAACGAAGCGAGCTATGGCAAAATGTTAAGAGACGTTTTTTGTAGAGAATTAAGTTTCCTACTTTTTATGTTGTATGATATTTTTCGATCAGAGGCGTAGTTCTCGAGATATATTAAGATATTTAAAAGTTCCGAAGCCGCACCAACATAATAGAGATACAGAAACACCGTGGCCCCTTTCTTTGAGATAACTCTGCACTATTGCGCGCTGCAAATGCCACTTCCAGCTTAGCTGTGCAGAAGAAGAACAACAAGAAGAAGAAATATCTCGAAATATGTCCGTCAGGCCCCTTCCCTTGAGATAAATCTGCAAATATCTCGGAAACGAAGCGAGCTATGGCAAAATGTTAAGAGACGTTTTTTGTAGAGAATTAAGTTTCCTACTTTTTATGTTCTATGATATTTTTTGATCAGATGCGTAGTTCTCGAGATATATCAAGATATTTAAAAGTTCCGAAGCCGCACCAACCTAATAGAGATACAGAAACACCTTGGCCCCTTTCTTTGAGATAACTCTGCACTACTGCGAGCTGCAAATGCCACTTCCAGCTTAGCTGTGCAGAAGAAGAACAACAAGAAGAAGAAATATCTCGAAATATGTCCGTCAGACCCCTTCCCTTGAGATAAATCTGCAAATATCTCGGAAACGAAGCGAGCTATGGCAAAATGTTAAGAGACCTTTTTTGTACAGAATTATCTTTCCTACAATTTACGTTCTCTGATATTTTTTGATCAGAAGCGTAGTTTTCGAGATATATCGAGATATTTAAAAGTTCCGAAGCCGCACCAACATAATAGAGATACAGAAACACCGTGGCCCCTTTCTTTGAGATAACTCTGCACTATTGCGACCTGCAAATGCCACTTCCAGCTTAGCTGTGCAGAAGAAGAACAAAACAAGAAGAAGAAATATCTCGAAATATGTCCGTCAGGCCCCTTCCCTTGAGATAAATCTGCAAATATCTCGGAAACGAAGCGAGCTATGGCAAAATGTTAAGAGACCTTTTTTGTAGAGAATTAAGTTTCCTACTTTTTATGTTCGATGATATTTTTTGATCAGATGCGTAGTTCTCGAGATATATCAAGATATTTAAAAGTTCCGAAGCTGCACCCACATAATAGAGGTACAGAAACACCGTGGCCTCTTTCTTTGAGATAACTCTGCACTAGTGCGAGCCGCAAATGCCACTTCCAGCTTAGCTGTGCAGAAGAAGAACAACAAGAAGAAGAAATATCTCGAAATATGTCCGTCAGGCCCCTTCCCTTGAGATATATCTGCAAATATCTCGGAAACGAAGCGAGCTATGGCAAAATGTTAAGAGACGTTTTTTGTAGAGAATTAAGTTTCCTACTTTTTATGTTGTATGATATTTTTCGATCAGAGGCGTAGTTCTCGAGATATATTAAGATATTTAAAAGTTCCGAAGCCGCACCAACATAATAGAGATACAGAAACACCGTGGCCCCTTTCTTTGAGATAACTCTGCACTATTGCGCGCTGCAAATGCCACTTCCAGCTTAGCTGTGCAGAAGAAGAACAACAAGAAGAAGAAATATCTCGAAATATGTCCGTCAGGCCCCTTCCCTTGAGATAAATCTGCAAATATCTCGGAAACGAAGCGAGCTATGGCAAAATGTTAAGAGACGTTTTTTGTAGAGAATTAAGTTTCCTACTTTTTATGTTCTATGATATTTTTTGATCAGATGCGTAGTTCTCGAGATATATCAAGATATTTAAAAGTTCCGAAGCCGCACCAACCTAATAGAGATACAGAAACACCTTGGCCCCTTTCTTTGAGATAACTCTGCACTACTGCGAGCTGCAAATGCCACTTCCAGCTTAGCTGTGCAGAAGAAGAACAACAAGAAGAAGAAATATCTCGAAATATGTCCGTCAGACCCCTTCCCTTGAGATAAATCTGCAAATATCTCGGAAACGAAGCGAGCTATGGCAAAATGTTAAGAGACATTTTTTGTAGAGAATTAAGTTTCCTACTTTTTATGTTCTATGATATTTTTTGATCAGATGCGTAGTTCTCGAGATATATCGAGATATTTAAAAGTTCCGAAGCCGCACCAACATAATAGAGATACAGAAGCACCGTGGGCCCTTTCTTTGAGATAACTCTGCACTAGTGCGAGCCGCAAATGCCACTTCCAGCTTAGCTGTGCAGAAGAAGAACAACAAGAAGAAGAAATATCTCGAAATATGTCCGTCAGGCCCCTTCCCTTGAGATATATCTGCAAATATCTCGGAAACGAAGCGAGCTATGGCAAAATGTTAAGAGACGTTTTTTGTAGAGAATTAAGTTTCCTACTTTTTATGTTGTATGATATTTTTCGATCAGAGGCGTAGTTCTCGAGATATATTAAGATATTTAAAAGTTCCGAAGCCGCACCAACATAATAGAGATACAGAAACACCGTGGCCCCTTTCTTTGAGATAACTCTGCACTATTGCGCGCTGCAAATGCCACTTCCAGCTTAGCTGTGCAGAAGAAGAACAACAAGAAGAAGAAATATCTCGAGATATGTCCGTCAGGCCCCTTCCCTTGAGATAAATCTGCAAATATCTCGGAAACGAAGCGAGCTATGGCAAAATGTTTAGAGACCTTTCTTGTAGAGAATTAAGTTTCCTACTTTTTATGTAGTATGATATTTATTGATCAGATGCGTAGTTTTCGAGATATATCAAGATATTTAAAAGTTCCGAAGCCGCACCAACATAATAGAGATACAGAAACACCGTGGCCCCTTTCTTTGAGATAACTCTGCACTATTGCGCGCTGCAAATGCCACTTCCAGCTTAGCTGTGCAGAAGAAGAACAACAAGAAGAAGAAATATCTCGAAATATGTCCGTCAGGCCCCTTCCCTTGAGATAAATCTGCAAATATCTCGGAAACGAAGCGAGCTATGGCAAAATGTTAAGAGACATTTTTTGTAGAGAATTAAGTTTCCTACTTTTTATGTTCTATGATATTTTTCGATCAGAGGCGTAGTTCTCGAGATATATCAAGATATTTAAAAGTTCCGAAGCCGCACCAACATAATAGAGATACAGAAACACCGTGGCCCCTTTCTTTGAGATAACTCTGCACTATTGCGAACTGCAAATGCCACTTCCAGCTTAGCTGTGCAGAAGAAGAACAACAAGAAGAAGAAATATCTCGAAATATGTCCGTCAGGCCCCTTCCCTTGAGATAAATCTGCAAATATCTCGGAAACGAAGCGAGCTATGGCAAAATGTTAAGAGACCTTTTTTGTACAGAATTATCTTTCCTACAATTTACGTTCTCTGATATTTTTTGATCAGAAGCGTAGTTTTCGAGATATATCGAGATATTTAAAAGTTCCGAAGCCGCACCAACATAATAGAGATACAGAAACACCGTGGCCCCTTTCTTTGAGATAACTCTGCACTATTGCGACCTGCAAATGCCACTTCCAGCTTAGCTGTGCAGAAGAAGAACAAAACAAGAAGAAGAAATATCTCGAAATATGTCCGTCAGGCCCCTTCCCTTGAGATAAATCTGCAAATATCTCGGAAACGAAGCGAGCTATGGCAAAATGTTAAGAGACCTTTTTTGTAGAGAATTAAGTTTCCTACTTTTTATGTTCGATGATATTTTTTGATCAGATGCGTAGTTCTCGAGATATATCAAGATATTTAAAAGTTCCGAAGCTGCACCCACATAATAGAGGTACAGAAACACCGTGGCCTCTTTCTTTGAGATAACTCTGCACTAGTGCGAGCCGCAAATGCCACTTCCAGCTTAGCTGTGCAGAAGAAGAACAACAAGAAGAAGAAATATCTCGAAATATGTCCGTCAGGCCCCTTCCCTTGAGATATATCTGCAAATATCTCGGAAACGAAGCGAGCTATGGCAAAATGTTAAGAGACGTTTTTTGTAGAGAATTAAGTTTCCTACTTTTTATGTTGTATGATATTTTTCGATCAGAGGCGTAGTTCTCGAGATATATTAAGATATTTAAAAGTTCCGAAGCCGCACCAACATAATAGAGATACAGAAACACCGTGGCCCCTTTCTTTGAGATAACTCTGCACTATTGCGCGCTGCAAATGCCACTTCCAGCTTAGCTGTGCAGAAGAAGAACAACAAGAAGAAGAAATATCTCGAGATATGTCCGTCAGGCCCCTTCCCTTGAGATAAATCTGCAAATATCTCGGAAACGAAGCGAGCTATGGCAAAATGTTTAGAGACCTTTCTTGTAGAGAATTAAGTTTCCTACTTTTTATGTAGTATGATATTTATTGATCAGATGCGTAGTTTTCGAGATATATCAAGATATTTAAAAGTTCCGAAGCCGCACCAACATAATAGAGATACAGAAACACCGTGGCCCCTTTCTTTGAGATAACTCTGCACTATTGCGCGCTGCAAATGCCACTTCCAGCTTAGCTGTGCAGAAGAAGAACAACAAGAAGAAGAAATATCTCGAAATATGTCCGTCAGGCCCCTTCCCTTGAGATAAATCTGCAAATATCTCGGAAACGAAGCGAGCTATGGCAAAATGTTAAGAGACATTTTTTGTAGAGAATTAAGTTTCCTACTTTTTATGTTCTATGATATTTTTCGATCAGAGGCGTAGTTCTCGAGATATATCAAGATATTTAAAAGTTCCGAAGCCGCACCAACATAATAGAGATACAGAAACACCGTGGCCCCTTTCTTTGAGATAACTCTGCACTATTGCGAGCTGTAAATGCCACTTCCAGCTTAGCTGTGCAGAAGAAGAACAACAAGAAGAAGAAATATCTCGAAATATGTCCGTCAGGCCCCTTCCCTTGAGATATATCTGCAAATATCTCGGAAACGAAGCGAGCTATGGCAAAATGTTAAGAGACCTTTTTTGTAGAGAATTATGTTTCCTACAATTTATGTTCTATGATATTTTTTGATCAGAAGCGTAGTTTTCGAGATAGATCGAGATATTAAAAGTTCCGAAGCCGCACCAACATAATAGAGATACAGAAACACCGTGGCCCCTTTCTTTGAGATAACTCTGCACTAGTGCGAGCCGCAAATGCCACTTCCAGCTTAGCTGTGCAGAAGACGAACAACAAGAAGAAGAAATATCTCGGAATATGTCCGTCAGGCCCCTTCCCTTGAGATAAATCTGCAAATATCTCGGAAACGAAGCGAGCTATGGCAAAATGTTAAGAGACATTTTTTGTAGAGAATTAAGTTTCCTACTTTTTATGTTCTATGATATTTTTTGATCAGATGCGTAGTTCTCGAGATATATCGAGATATTTAAAAGTTCCGAAGCCGCATCAACATAATAGAGATACAGAAGCACCGTGGGCCCTTTCTTTGAGATAACTCTGCACTAGTGCGAGCCGCAAATGCCACTTCCAGCTTAGCTGTGCAGAAGAAGAACAACAAGAAGAAGAAATATCTCGAAATATGTCCGTCAGGCCCCTTCCCTTGAGATATATCTGCAAATATCTCGGAAACGAAGCGAGCTGTGGCAAAATGTTAAGAGACCTTTTTTGTAGAGAATTATGTTTCCTACAATTTATGTTCTATGATATTTTTTGATCAGAAGCGTAGTTTTCGAGATATATCGAGATATTTAAAAGTTCCGAAGCCGCACCAACATAATAGAGATACAGAAACACCGTGCCCCTTTCTTTGAGATAACTCTGCACTAGTGCGAGCCGCAAATGCCACTTCCAGCTTAGCTGTGCAGAAGAAGAACAACAAGAAGAAGAAATATCTCGAAATATGTCCGTCAGGCCCCTTCCCTTGAGATAAATATGCAAATATCTCGGAAACGAAGCGAGCTATGGCAAAATGTTAAGAGACCTTTTTTGTAGAGAATTAAGTTTCCTACTTTTTATGTTCTATGATATTTTTTGATCAGATGCGTTGTTCTCGAGATATATCAAGATATTTAAAAGTTCCGAAGCCGCACCAACATAATAGAGATACAGAAACACCGTGGCCCCTTTCTTTGAGATAACTCTGCACTATTGCGAGCTGAAAATGCCACTCCCAGCTTAGCTGTGCAGAAGAAGAACAACAAGAAGAAGAAATATCTCGAAATATGTCCGTCAGGCCCCTTCCCTTGAGATATATCTGCAAATATCTCGGAAACGAAGCGAGCTATGGCAAAATGTTAAGAGACCTTTTTTGTAGAGAATTAAGTTTCCTACTTTTTATGTTCTATGATATTTTTTGATCGGAGGCGTAGTTCTCGAGATATATCAAGATATTTAAAAGTTCCGAAGCCGCACCAACATAATAGAGATACAGAAACACCGTGGCCCCTTTCTTTGAGATAACTCTGCACTATTGCGCGCTGCCAATGCCACTTCCAGCTTAGCTGTGCAGAAGAAGAACAACAAGAAGAAGAAATATCTCGAAATATGCCCGTCAGGCCCCTTCCATTGAGATAAATCTGCAAATATCTCGGAAACGAAGCGAGCTATGGCAAAATGTTAAGAGACCTTTTTTGTAGAGAATTAAGTTTCCTACTTTTTATGTTCTATGATATTTTTTGATCAGATGCGTAGTTCTCGAGATATATCAAGATATTTAAAAGTTCCGAAGCCGCACCAACATAATATAGATACAGAAACACCGTGGCCCCTTTCTTTGAGACAACTCTGCACTATTGCGCGCTGCAAATGCCACTTCCAGCTTAGCTGTGCAGAAGAAGAACAACAAGAAGAAGAAATATCTCGAAATATGCCCGTCAGGCCCCTTCCATTGAGATAAATCTGCAAATATCTCGGAAACGAAGCGAGCTATGGCAAAATGTTAAGAGACATTTTTTGTAGAGAATTAAGTTTCCTACTTTTTATGTTCTATGATATTTTTTGATCAGATGCGTAGTTCTCGAGATATATCGAGATATTTAAAAGTTCCGAAGCCGCACCAACATAATAGAGATACAGAAGCACCGTGGGCCCTTTCTTTGAGATAACTCTGCACTAGTGCGAGCCGCAAATGCCACTTCCAGCTTAGCTGTGCAGAAGAAGAACAACAAGAAGAAGAAATATCTCGAAATATGTCCGTCAGGCCCCTTCCCTTGAGATATATCTGCAAATATCTCGGAAACGAAGCGAGCTATGGCAAAATGTTAAGAGACGTTTTTTGTAGAGAATTAAGTTTCCTACTTTTTATGTTGTATGATATTTTTCGATCAGAGGCGTAGTTCTCGAGATATATTAAGATATTTAAAAGTTCCGAAGCCGCACCAACATAATAGAGATACAGAAACACCGTGGCCCCTTTCTTTGAGATAACTCTGCACTATTGCGCGCTGCAAATGCCACTTCCAGCTTAGCTGTGCAGAAGAAGAACAACAAGAAGAAGAAATATCTCGAGATATGTCCGTCAGGCCCCTTCCCTTGAGATAAATCTGCAAATATCTCGGAAACGAAGCGAGCTATGGCAAAATGTTTAGAGACCTTTCTTGTAGAGAATTAAGTTTCCTACTTTTTATGTAGTATGATATTTATTGATCAGATGCGTAGTTTTCGAGATATATCAAGATATTTAAAAGTTCCGAAGCCGCACCAACATAATAGAGATACAGAAACACCGTGGCCCCTTTCTTTGAGATAACTCTGCACTATTGCGCGCTGCAAATGCCACTTCCAGCTTAGCTGTGCAGAAGAAGAACAACAAGAAGAAGAAATATCTCGAAATATGTCCGTCAGGCCCCTTCCCTTGAGATAAATCTGCAAATATCTCGGAAACGAAGCGAGCTATGGCAAAATGTTAAGAGACATTTTTTGTAGAGAATTAAGTTTCCTACTTTTTATGTTCTATGATATTTTTCGATCAGAGGCGTAGTTCTCGAGATATATCAAGATATTTAAAAGTTCCGAAGCCGCACCAACATAATAGAGATACAGAAACACCGTGGCCCCTTTCTTTGAGATAACTCTGCACTATTGCGAACTGCAAATGCCACTTCCAGCTTAGCTGTGCAGAAGAAGAACAACAAGAAGAAGAAATATCTCGAAATATGTCCGTCAGGCCCCTTCCCTTGAGATAAATCTGCAAATATCTCGGAAACGAAGCGAGCTATGGCAAAATGTTAAGAGACCTTTTTTGTACAGAATTATCTTTCCTACAATTTACGTTCTCTGATATTTTTTGATCAGAAGCGTAGTTTTCGAGATATATCGAGATATTTAAAAGTTCCGAAGCCGCACCAACATAATAGAGATACAGAAACACCGTGGCCCCTTTCTTTGAGATAACTCTGCACTATTGCGACCTGCAAATGCCACTTCCAGCTTAGCTGTGCAGAAGAAGAACAAAACAAGAAGAAGAAATATCTCGAAATATGTCCGTCAGGCCCCTTCCCTTGAGATAAATCTGCAAATATCTCGGAAACGAAGCGAGCTATGGCAAAATGTTAAGAGACCTTTTTTGTAGAGAATTAAGTTTCCTACTTTTTATGTTCGATGATATTTTTTGATCAGATGCGTAGTTCTCGAGATATATCAAGATATTTAAAAGTTCCGAAGCTGCACCCACATAATAGAGGTACAGAAACACCGTGGCCTCTTTCTTTGAGATAACTCTGCACTAGTGCGAGCCGCAAATGCCACTTCCAGCTTAGCTGTGCAGAAGAAGAACAACAAGAAGAAGAAATATCTCGAAATATGTCCGTCAGGCCCCTTCCCTTGAGATATATCTGCAAATATCTCGGAAACGAAGCGAGCTATGGCAAAATGTTAAGAGACGTTTTTTGTAGAGAATTAAGTTTCCTACTTTTTATGTTGTATGATATTTTTCGATCAGAGGCGTAGTTCTCGAGATATATTAAGATATTTAAAAGTTCCGAAGCCGCACCAACATAATAGAGATACAGAAACACCGTGGCCCCTTTCTTTGAGATAACTCTGCACTATTGCGCGCTGCAAATGCCACTTCCAGCTTAGCTGTGCAGAAGAAGAACAACAAGAAGAAGAAATATCTCGAGATATGTCCGTCAGGCCCCTTCCCTTGAGATAAATCTGCAAATATCTCGGAAACGAAGCGAGCTATGGCAAAATGTTTAGAGACCTTTCTTGTAGAGAATTAAGTTTCCTACTTTTTATGTAGTATGATATTTATTGATCAGATGCGTAGTTTTCGAGATATATCAAGATATTTAAAAGTTCCGAAGCCGCACCAACATAATAGAGATACAGAAACACCGTGGCCCCTTTCTTTGAGATAACTCTGCACTATTGCGCGCTGCAAATGCCACTTCCAGCTTAGCTGTGCAGAAGAAGAACAACAAGAAGAAGAAATATCTCGAAATATGTCCGTCAGGCCCCTTCCCTTGAGATAAATCTGCAAATATCTCGGAAACGAAGCGAGCTATGGCAAAATGTTAAGAGACATTTTTTGTAGAGAATTAAGTTTCCTACTTTTTATGTTCTATGATATTTTTCGATCAGAGGCGTAGTTCTCGAGATATATCAAGATATTTAAAAGTTCCGAAGCCGCACCAACATAATAGAGATACAGAAACACCGTGGCCCCTTTCTTTGAGATAACTCTGCACTATTGCGAGCTGTAAATGCCACTTCCAGCTTAGCTGTGCAGAAGAAGAACAACAAGAAGAAGAAATATCTCGAAATATGTCCGTCAGGCCCCTTCCCTTGAGATATATCTGCAAATATCTCGGAAACGAAGCGAGCTATGGCAAAATGTTAAGAGACCTTTTTTGTAGAGAATTATGTTTCCTACAATTTATGTTCTATGATATTTTTTGATCAGAAGCGTAGTTTTCGAGATAGATCGAGATATTAAAAGTTCCGAAGCCGCACCAACATAATAGAGATACAGAAACACCGTGGCCCCTTTCTTTGAGATAACTCTGCACTAGTGCGAGCCGCAAATGCCACTTCCAGCTTAGCTGTGCAGAAGACGAACAACAAGAAGAAGAAATATCTCGGAATATGTCCGTCAGGCCCCTTCCCTTGAGATAAATCTGCAAATATCTCGGAAACGAAGCGAGCTATGGCAAAATGTTAAGAGACATTTTTTGTAGAGAATTAAGTTTCCTACTTTTTATGTTCTATGATATTTTTTGATCAGATGCGTAGTTCTCGAGATATATCGAGATATTTAAAAGTTCCGAAGCCGCATCAACATAATAGAGATACAGAAGCACCGTGGGCCCTTTCTTTGAGATAACTCTGCACTAGTGCGAGCCGCAAATGCCACTTCCAGCTTAGCTGTGCAGAAGAAGAACAACAAGAAGAAGAAATATCTCGAAATATGTCCGTCAGGCCCCTTCCCTTGAGATATATCTGCAAATATCTCGGAAACGAAGCGAGCTGTGGCAAAATGTTAAGAGACCTTTTTTGTAGAGAATTATGTTTCCTACAATTTATGTTCTATGATATTTTTTGATCAGAAGCGTAGTTTTCGAGATATATCGAGATATTTAAAAGTTCCGAAGCCGCACCAACATAATAGAGATACAGAAACACCGTGCCCCTTTCTTTGAGATAACTCTGCACTAGTGCGAGCCGCAAATGCCACTTCCAGCTTAGCTGTGCAGAAGAAGAACAACAAGAAGAAGAAATATCTCGAAATATGTCCGTCAGGCCCCTTCCCTTGAGATAAATATGCAAATATCTCGGAAACGAAGCGAGCTATGGCAAAATGTTAAGAGACCTTTTTTGTAGAGAATTAAGTTTCCTACTTTTTATGTTCTATGATATTTTTTGATCAGATGCGTTGTTCTCGAGATATATCAAGATATTTAAAAGTTCCGAAGCCGCACCAACATAATAGAGATACAGAAACACCGTGGCCCCTTTCTTTGAGATAACTCTGCACTATTGCGAGCTGAAAATGCCACTCCCAGCTTAGCTGTGCAGAAGAAGAACAACAAGAAGAAGAAATATCTCGAAATATGTCCGTCAGGCCCCTTCCCTTGAGATATATCTGCAAATATCTCGGAAACGAAGCGAGCTATGGCAAAATGTTAAGAGACCTTTTTTGTAGAGAATTAAGTTTCCTACTTTTTATGTTCTATGATATTTTTTGATCGGAGGCGTAGTTCTCGAGATATATCAAGATATTTAAAAGTTCCGAAGCCGCACCAACATAATAGAGATACAGAAACACCGTGGCCCCTTTCTTTGAGATAACTCTGCACTATTGCGCGCTGCCAATGCCACTTCCAGCTTAGCTGTGCAGAAGAAGAACAACAAGAAGAAGAAATATCTCGAAATATGCCCGTCAGGCCCCTTCCATTGAGATAAATCTGCAAATATCTCGGAAACGAAGCGAGCTATGGCAAAATGTTAAGAGACCTTTTTTGTAGAGAATTAAGTTTCCTACTTTTTATGTTCTATGATATTTTTTGATCAGATGCGTAGTTCTCGAGATATATCAAGATATTTAAAAGTTCCGAAGCCGCACCAACATAATATAGATACAGAAACACCGTGGCCCCTTTCTTTGAGACAACTCTGCACTATTGCGCGCTGCAAATGCCACTTCCAGCTTAGCTGTGCAGAAGAAGAACAACAAGAAGAAGAAATATCTCGAAATATGCCCGTCAGGCCCCTTCCATTGAGATAAATCTGCAAATATCTCGGAAACGAAGCGAGCTATGGCAAAATGTTAAGAGACCTTTTTTGTAGAGAATTAAGTTTCCTACTTTTTATGTTCTATGATATTTTTTGATCAGATGCGTTGTTCTCGAGATATATCAAGATATTTAAAAGTTCCGAAGCCGCACCAACATAATAGAGATACAGAAACACCGTGGCCCCTTTCTTTGAGATAACTCTGCACTATTGCGAGCTGAAAATGCCACTCCCAGCTTAGCTGTGCAGAAGAAGAACAACAAGAAGAAGAAATATCTCGAAATATGTCCGTCAGGCCCCTTCCCTTGAGATATATCTGCAAATATCTCGGAAACGAAGCGAGCTATGGCAAAATGTTAAGAGACCTTTTTTGTAGAGAATTAAGTTTCCTACTTTTTATGTTCTATGATATTTTTTGATCGGAGGCGTAGTTCTCGAGATATATCAAGATATTTAAAAGTTCCGAAGCCGCACCAACATAATAGAGATACAGAAACACCGTGGCCCCTTTCTTTGAGATAACTCTGCACTATTGCGCGCTGCCAATGCCACTTCCAGCTTAGCTGTGCAGAAGAAGAACAACAAGAAGAAGAAATATCTCGGAATATGTCCGTCAGGCCCCTTCCCTTGAGATATATCTGCAAATATCTCGGAAACGAAGCGAGCTATGGCAAAATGTTAAGAGACCTTTTTTGTAGAGAATTAAGTTTCCTACTTTTTATGTTCTATGATATTTTTTGATCGGATGCGTAGTTCTCGAGATATATCAAGATATTTAAAAGTTCCGAAGCCGCACCAACATAATAGAGATACAGAAACACCGTGGCCCCTTTCTTTGAGATAACTCTGCACTATTGCGCGCTGCAAATGCCACTTCCAGCTTAGCTGTGCAGAAGAAGAACAACAAGAAGAAGAAATATCTCGAAATATGCCCGTCAGGCCCCTTCCATTGAGATAAATCTGCAAATATCTCGGAAACGAAGCGAGCTATGGCAAAATGTTAACAGACCTTTCTTGTAGAGAATTAAGTTTCCTACTTTTTATGTTCTATGATATTTTTTGATCAGATGCGTAGTTCTCGAGATATATCAAGATATTTAAAAGTTCCGAAGCCGCACCAACATAATAGAGATACAGAACCACCGTGGCCCCTTTCTTTGAGATAACTCTGCACTACTGCGAGCTGCAAATGCCACTTCCAGCTTAGCTGTGCTGAAGAAGAACAACAAGAAGAAGAAATATCTCGAAATATGTCCGTCAGGCCCCTTCCCTTGAGATATATCTGCAAATATCTCGGAAACGAAGCGAGCTATGGCAAAATGTTAAGAGACCTTTTTTGTAGAGAATTATGTTTCCTACAATTTATGTTCTATGATATTTTTTGATCAGAAGCGTAGTTTTCGAGATATATCGAGATATTTAAAAGTTCCGAAGCCGCACAAACATAATAGAGATACAGAAACACCGTGGCCCCTTTCTTTGAGATAACTCTGCACTAGTGCGAGCCGCAAATGCCACTTCCAGCTTAGCTGTGCAGAAGAAGAACAACAAGAAGAAGAAATATCTCGAAATATGTCCGTCAGGCCCCTTCCCTTGAGATAAATATGCAAATATCTCGGAAAGGAAGCGAGCTATGGCAAAATGTTAAGAGACCTTTTTTGTAGAAAATTAAGTTTCCTACTTTTTATGTTCTATGATATTTTTTGATCAGATGCGTTGTTCTCGAGATATATCAAGATATTTAAAAGTTCCGAAGCCGCACCAACATAATAGAGATACAGAAACACCGTGGCCCCTTTCTTTGAGATAACTCTGCACTATTGCGAGCTGCAAATGCCACTCCCAGCTTAGCTGTGCAGAAGAAGAACAACAAGAAGAAGAAATATCTCGAAATATGTCCGTCAGGCCCCTTCCCTTGAGATATATCTGCAAATATCTCGGAAACGAAGCGAGCTATGGCAAAACGTTAAGAGACCTTTTTTGTAGAGAATTAAGTTTCCTACTTTTTATGTCCTATGATATTTTTTGATCGGATGCGTAGTTCTCGAGATATATCAAGATATTTAAAAGTTCCGAAGCCGCACCAACATAATAGAGATACAGAAACACCGTGGCCCCTTTCTTTGAGATAACTCTGCACTATTGCGCGCTGCAAATGCCACTTCCAGCTTAGCTGTGCAGAAGAAGAACAACAAGAAGAAGAAATATCTCGAAATATGTCCGTCAGACCCCTTCCCTTGAGATAAATCTGCAAATATCTCGGAAACGAAGCGAGCTATGGCAAAATGTTAAGAGACCTTTTTTGTAGAGAATTATGTTTCCTACTTTTTATGTTCTATGATATTTTTTGATCCGACGCGTAGTTCTCGAGATATATCAAGATATTTAAAAGTTCCGAAGCCGCACCAACATAATAGAGATACAGAAACACCGTGGCCCCTTTCTTTGAGATAACTCTGCACTATTGCGAGCTGCAAATGCCACTTCCAGCTTAGCTGTGCAGAAGAAGGACAACAAGAAGAAGAAATATCTCGAAATATGTCCGTCAGGCCCCTTCCCTTGAGATAAATCTGCAAGTATCTCGGAAACGAAGCGAGCTATGGCAAAATGTTAAGAGACCTTTTCTGTAGAGAATTAAGTTTTCTACTTTTTATGTTCCATGATATTTTTTGATCAGATGCGTAGTTCTCGAGATATATCAAGATATTTAAAAGTCCTGAAGCTGCACCAACTTAATAGAGATACAGAAACACCGTGGTCCCTTTCTTTGAGATAACTCTGCACTAGTGCGAGCCGCAAATACCACTTCCAGCTTAGCTGTGCAGAAGAAGAACAACAAGAAGAAGAAATATCTGGAAATATGTCCGTCAGGCCCCTTCCCTTGAGATAAATCTGCAAATATCTCGGAAACGAAGCGAGCTATGGCAAAATGTTTAGAGACCTTTCTTGTAGAGAATTAAGTTTCCTACTTTTTATGTAGTATGATATTTTTTGAACAGATGCGTAGTTCTCGAGATATATCAAGATACTTAAAAGTTCCGAAGCCGCACCAACATAATAGAGATACAGAAACACCGTGGCCCCTTTCTTTGAGATAACTCTGCACTATTGCGCGCTGCAAATGCCACTTCCAGCTTAGCTGTGCAGAAGAAGAACAACAAGAAGAAGAAATATCTCGAAATATGTCCGTCAGGCCCCTTCCCTTGAGATAAATCTGCAAATATCTCGGAAACGAAGCGAGCTATGGCAAAATGTTAACAGACCTTTTTTGTAGAGAATTAAGTTTCCTACTTTTCATGTTCTATGATATTTTTTGATCAGATGCGTAGTTCTCGAGATATATCAAGATATTTAAAAGTTCCGAAGCCGCACCAACATAATAGAGATACAGAAACACCGTGGCCCCTTTCTTTGAGATAACTCTGCACTATTGCGAGCTGGAAATGCCACTTCCAGTTTAGCTGTGCAGAAGAAGAACAACAAGAAGAAGAAATATCTCGAAATATGTCCATCAGGACCCTTCCCTTGAGATAAATCTGCAAATATCTCGGAAACGAAGCGAGCTATGGCAAAATGTTAAGAGACCTTATTTGTAGAGAATTAAGTTTCCTACTTTTTATGTTCTACGATATTTTTTGATCAGATGCGTAGTTCTCGAGATATATCAAGATATTTAAAAGTTCCGAAGCCGCACCAACATAATAGAGATACACAAACACCGTGGCCCCTTTCTTTGAGATAACTCTGCACTATTGCGAACTGCAAATGCCACTTCCAGCTTAGCTGTGCAGAAGAAGAACAACAAGAAGAAGAAATATCTCGAAATATGTCCGTCAGACCCCTTCCCTTGAGATGAATCTGCAAATATCTCGGAAACGAAGCGAGCTATGGCAAAATGTTAAGAGACCTTTTTTGTAGAGAATTATGTTTCCTACAATTTATGTTCTATGATATTTTTTGATCAGAAGCGTAGTTTTCGAGATATATCGAGATATTTAAAAGTTCCGAAGCCGCACCAACATAATAGAGATACAGAAACAGCGTGGCCCCTTTCTTTGGGATAACTCTGCACTATTGCGAGCTGGAAATGCCACTTCCAGCTTAGCTGCGCAGAAGAAGAACGACAAGAAGAAGAAATATCTCGAAATATGTCCGTCAGGCCCCTTCCCTTGAGATAAATCTGCAAATATCTCGGAAACGAAGCGAGCTATGGCAAAATGTTAAGAAACCTTTTTTGTAGAGAATTATGTTTCCTACTTTTTATGTTCTATGATATTTTTTGATCCGACGCGTAGTTCTCGAGATATATCAAGATATTTAAAAGTTCCGAAGCCGCACCAACATAATAGAGATACAGAAACACCGTGGCCCCTTTCTTTGAGATAACTCTGCACTATTGCGAGCTGCAAATGCCACTTCCAGCTTAGCTGTGCAGAAGAAGGACAACAAGAAGAAGAAATATCTGGAAATATGTCCGTCAGGCCCCTTCCCTTGAGATAAATCTGCAAGTATCTCGGAAACGAAGCGAGCTATGGCAAAATGTTTAGAGACCTTTCTTGTAGAGAATTAAGTTTCCTACTTTTTATGTAGTATGATATTTTTTGAACAGATGCGTAGTTCTCGAGATATATCAAGATATTTAAAAGTTCCGAAGCCGCACCAACATAATAGAGATACAGAAACACCGTGGCCCCTTTCTTTGAGATAACTCTGCACTATTGCGCGCTGCAAATGCCACTTCCAGCTTAGCTGTGCAGAAGAAGAACAACAAGAAGAAGAAATATCTCGAAATATGTCCGTCAGGCCCCTTCCCTTGAGATAAATCTGCAAATATCTCGGAAACGAAGCGAGCTATGGCAAAATGTTAACAGACCTTTTTTGTAGAGAATTAAGTTTCCTACTTTTCATGTTCTATGATATTTTTTGATCAGATGCGTAGTTCTCGAGATATATCAAGATATTTAAAAGTTCCGAAGCCGCACCAACATAATAGAGATACAGAAACACCGTGGCCCCTTTCTTTGAGATAACTCTGCACTATTGCGAGCTGGAAATGCCACTTCCAGTTTAGCTGTGCAGAAGAAGAACAACAAGAAGAAGAAATATCTCGAAATATGTCCATCAGGACCCTTCCCTTGAGATAAATCTGCAAATATCTCGGAAACGAAGCGGGCTATGGCAAAATGTTAAGAGACCTTTTTTGTAGACAATTATGTTTCCTACAATTTATGTTCTATGATATTTTTTGATCAGAAGCGCAGTTTTCGAGATATATCGAGATATTTAAAAGTTCCGAAGCCGCACCAACATAATAGAGATACAGAAACACCGTGGCCCCTCTCTTTGAGATAACTCTGCACTAGTGCGAGCCGCAAATGCCACTTCCAGCTTAGCTGTGCAGAAGAAGAACAACAAGAAGAAGAAATATCTCGAAATATGTCCGTCAGGCCCCTTCCCTTGAAATATATCTGCAAATATCTCGGAAACGAAGCGAGCTATGGCAAAATGTTAAGAAACCGTTTTCGTAGAGAATTAAGTTTCCTACTTTTTATGTTCTATGATATTTTTTGATCGGACGCGTAGTTCTCGAGATATATCAAGATATTTAAAAGTTCCGAAGCCGCACCAACATAATAGAGATACAGAAACACCGTGGCCCCTTTCGTTGAGATAACTCTGCACTAGTGCGAGCCGCAAATGCCACTTCCAGCTTAGCTGTGCAGAAGAAGAACAACAAGAAGAAGAAATATCTCGAAATACGTCCGTCAGGCCCCTTCCCTTGAGATAAATCTGCAAATATCTCGGAAACGAAGAGAGCTATGGCAAAATGTTAAGAGACCTTTTTTGTAGAGAATTAAGTTTCCTACTTTTCATGTTCTATGATATTTTTTGATCAGATGCGTAGTTCTCGAGATATATCAATATATTTAAAAGTTCCGAAGCCGCACCAACATAATAGAGATACAGAAACACCGTGGCCCCTTTCTTTGAGATAACTCTGAACTATTGCGAGGTGCAAATGCCACTTCCAGCTTAGCTGTGCAGAAGAAGAACAACAAGAAGAAGAAATATCTCGAAATATGTCCGCCAGGCCCCTTCCCTTGAGATAAATCTGCAAATATCTCGGAAACGAAGAGAGCTATGGCAAAATGTTAAGAGACCTGTTTTGTAGAGAATTAAGTTTCCTACTTTTTATGTTCTATGATATTTTTTGATCAGACGCGTAGTTCTCGAGATATACCAAGATATTTAAAAGTTCCGAAGCCGCACCAACATAATAGAGATACAGAAACACCGTGGCCCCTTTCTTTGAGATATCTCTGCA
This sequence comes from Osmia lignaria lignaria, assembly GCF_051020975.1. Taxonomy (NCBI): domain Eukaryota; kingdom Metazoa; phylum Arthropoda; class Insecta; order Hymenoptera; family Megachilidae; genus Osmia; species Osmia lignaria. Next base: position 513,654 of record NW_027478160.1, read on the forward strand.
CTATTGCGAACTGCAAATGCCACTTCCAGGTTAGCTGCGCAGAAGAAGTACAACAAGAAGAAGAAATATCTCGAAATATGTCCGTCAGGCCCCTTCCCTTGAGATAAATCTGCAAATATCTCGGAAACGAAGCGAGCTATGGCAAAATGTTTAGAGACCTTTCTTGTAGAGAATTAAGTTTCCTACTTTTTATGTAGTATGATATTTTTTGAACAGATGCGTAGTTCTCGAGATATATCAAGATATTTAAAAGTTCCGAAGCCGCACCAACATAATAGAGATACAGAAACACCGTGGCCCCTTTCTTTGAGATAACTCTGCACTATTGCGCGCTGCAAATGCCACTTCCAGCTTAGCTGTGCAGAAGAAGAACAACAAGAAGAAGAAATATCTCGAAATATGTCCGTCAGGCCCCTTCCCTTGAGATAAATCTGCAAATATCTCGGAAACGAAGCGAGCTATGGCAAAATGTTAACAGACCTTTTTTGTAGAGAATTAAGTTTCCTACTTTTCATGTTCTATGATATTTTTTGATCAGATGCGTAATTCTCGAGATATATCAAGATATTTAAAAGTTCCGAAGCCGCACCAACATAATAGAGATACAGAAACACCGTGGCCCCTTTCTTTGAGATAACTCTGCACTATTGCGAGCTGGAAATGCCACTTCCAGTTTAGCTGTGCAGAAGAAGAACAACAAGAAGAAGAAATATCTCGAAATATGTCCATCAGGACCCTTCCCTTGAGATAAATCTGCAAATATCTCGGAAACGAAGCGAGCTATGGCAAAATGTTAAGAGACCTTTTTTGTAGACAATTATGTTTCCTACAATTTATGTTCTATGATATTTTTTGATCAGAAGCGTAGTTTTCGAGATATATCGAGATATTTAAAAGTTCCGAAGCCGCACCAACATAATAGAGATACAGAAACACCGTGGCCCCTCTCTTTGAGATAACTCTGCACTAGTGCGAGCCGCAAATGCCACTTCCAGCTTAGCTGTGCAGAAGAAGAACAACACGAAGAAGAAATATCTCGAAATATGTCCGTCAGGCCCCTTCCCTTGAAATATATCTGCAAATATCTCGGAAACGAAGCGAGCTATGGCAAAATGTTAAGAAACCGTTTTCGTAGAGAATTAAGTTTCCTACTTTTTATGTTCTATGATATTTTTTGATCGGACGCGTAGTTCTCGAGATATATCAAGATATTTAAAAGTTCCGAAGCCGCACCAACATAATAGAGATACAGAAACACCGTGGCCCCTTTCGTTGAGATAACTCTGCACTAGTGCGAGCCGCAAATGCCACTTCCAGCTTAACTGTGCAGAAGAAGAACAACAAGAAGAAGAAATATCTCGAAATATGTCCGTCAGGCCCCTTCCCTTGAGATAAATCTGCAAATATCTCGGAAACGAAGCGAGCTATGGCAAAATGTTAAGAGACATTTTTTGTAGAGAATTAAGTTTCCTACTTTTTATGTTCTATGATATTTTTTGATCAGATGCGTAGTTCTCGAGATATATCAAGATATTTAAAAGTTCCGAAGCCGCACCAACATAATAGAGATAGAGAAACACCGTGGCCCCTTTCTTTGAGATAACTCTGCACTATTGCGAGCTGCAAATGCCACTTCCAGCTTAGCTGTGCAGAGGAAGAACAACAAGAAGAAGAAATATCTCGAAATATGTCCGTCAGGCCAGTTCCTTTGAGTTGAATCTGCAAATATCTCGGAAACGAAGCGAGCTATGGCAAAATGTTAAGAGACGTTTTTTGTAGAGAATTATGTTTCCTACAATTTATGTTCTATGATATTTTTTGATCAGAAGCGTAGTTTTCGAGATATATCGAGATATTTAAAAGTTCCGAAGCCGCACCAACATAATAGGGATACAGAAACACCGTGGCCCCTTTCTTTGAGATAACTCTGCACTAGTGCGAGCCGCAAATGCCACTTCCAGCTTAGCTGTGCAGAAGAAGAACAACAAGAAGAAGAAATATCTCGAAATATGTCCGTCAGGCCCCTTCCCTTGAGATAAATCTGCAAATATCTCGGAAACGAAGCGAGCTATGGCAAAATGTTAAGAGACGTTTTGTAGAGAATTATGTTTTCTACAATTTATGTTCTATGATATTTTTTGATCAGAAGCGTAGTTTTCGCGATATATCGAGATATTTAAAAGTTCCGAAGCCGCACCAACATAATAGAGATACAGAAACACCGTGGCCCCTTTCTTTGAGATAACTCTGCACTAGTGCGAGCCGCAAATGCCACTTCCAGCTTAGCTGTGCAGAAGAAGAACAACAAGAAGAAGAAATATCTCGAAATATGTCCGACAGGCCCCTTCCCTTGAGATAAATCTGCAAATATCTCGGAAACGAAGCGAGCTATGGCGAAATGTTAAGAGACCTTTTTTGTAGAGAATTAAGTTTCCTACTTTTTATCTTCTATGATATTTTGTGATCAGATGCGTAGTTCTCGAGATATATCAAGATATTTAAAAGTTCCGAAGCCGCACCAACATAATAGAGATACAGAAACACCGTGGCCCCTCTCTTTGAGATAACTCTGCACTATTGCGAGCTGCAAATGCCACTTCCAGCTTAGCTGTGCAGAAGAAGAACAACAAGAAGAAGAAACATCTCGAAATATGTCCGTCAGGCCCCTTCCCTTGAGATAAATCTGCAAATATCTCGGAAACGAAGCGAGCTATGGCAAAATGGTTAGAGACCTTTCTTGTAGAGAATTAAGTTTCCTACTTTTTATGTAGTATGATATTTTTTGAACAGATGCGTAGTTCTCGAGATATATCAAGATATTTAAAAGTTCCGAAGCCGCACCAACATAATAGAGATACAGAAACACCGTGGCCCCTTTCTTTGAGATAACTCTGCACTATTGCGCGCTGCAAATGCCACTTCCAGCTTAGCTGTGCAGAAGAAGAACAACAAGAAGAAGAAATATCTCGAAATATGTCCGTCAGGCCCCTTCCCTTGAGATAAATCTGCAAATATCTCGGAAACGAAGCGAGCTATGGCAAAATGTTAACAGACCTTTTTTGTAGAGAATTAAGTTTCCTACTTTTCATGTTCTATGATATTTTTTGATCAGATGCGTAGTTCTCGAGATATATCAAGATATTTAAAAGTTCCGAAGCCGCACCAACATAATAGAGATACAGAAACACCGTGGCCCCTTTCTTTGAGATAACTCTGCACTATTGCGAGCTGGAAATGCCACTTCCAGTTTAGCTGTGCAGAAGAAGAACAACAAGAAGAAGAAATATCTCGAAATATGTCCATCAGGACCCTTCCCTTGAGATAAATCTGCAAATATCTCGGAAACGAAGCGAGCTATGGCAAAATGTTAAGAGACCTTTTTTGTAGACAATTATGTTTCCTACAATTTATGTTCCATGATATTTTTTGATCAGAAGCGTAGTTTTCGAGATATATCGAGATATTTAAAAGTTCCGAAGCCGCACCAACATAATAGAGATACAGAAACACTTTGGCCCCTCTCTTTGAGATAACTCTGCACTAGTGCGAGCCGCAAATGCCACTTCCAGCTTAGCTGTGCTGAAGAAGATCAACAAGAAGAAGAAATATCTCGAAATATGTCCGTCAGGCCCCTTCCCTTGAAATATATCTGCAAATATCTCGGAAACGAAGCGAGCTATGGCAAAATGTTAACAGACCTTTTTTGTAGAGAATTAAGTTTCCTACTTTTCATGTTCTATGATATTTTTTGATCAGATGCGTAGTTCTCGAGATATATCAAGATATTTAAAAGTTCCGAAGCCGCACCAACATAATAGAGATACAGAAACACCGTGGCCCCTTTCTTTGAGATAACTCTGCACTATTGCGAGCTGGAAATGCCACTTCCAGTTTAGCTGTGCAGAAGAAGAACAACAAGAAGAAGAAATATCTCGAAATATGTCCATCAGGACCCTTCCCTTGAGATAAATCTGCAAATATCTCGGAAACGAAGCGAGCTATGGCAAAATGTTAAGAGACCTTTTTTGTAGAGAATTAAGTCTCCTACTTTTTATGTTCGATGATATTTTTTGAACAGATGCGTAGTTCTCGAGATATATCAAGATATTTAAAAGTTCCGAAGCTGCACCAACATAATAGAGGTACAGAAACACCGTGGCCTCTTTCTTTGAGATAACTCTGCACTATTGCGAGCTGCAAATGCCACTTCCAGCTTAGCTGTGCAGAAGAAGAACAACAAGAAGAAGAAACATCTCGAAATATGTCCGTCAGGCCCCTTCCCTTGAGATAAATCTGCAAATATCTCGGAAACGAAGCGAGCTATGGCAAAATCTTTAGAGACCTTTCTTGTAGAGAATTAAGTTTCCTACTTTTTATGTAGTATGATATTTTTTGATCAGATGCGTAGTTCTCGAGATATATCAAGATATTTAAAAGTTCCGAAGCCGCACCAACATAATAGAGATACAGAAACACCGTGGCCCCTTTCTTTGAGATAACTCTGCACTATTGCGCGCTGCAAATGCCACTTCCAGCTTAGTTGTGCAGAAGAAGAACAACAAGAAGAAGAAATATCTCGAAATATGTCCGTCAGGCCCCTTCCCTTGAGATAAATCTGCAAATATCTCGGAAACGAAGCGAGCTATGGCAAAATGTTAAGAGACCTTTTTTGTAGAGAATTAAGTTTCCTACTTTTTATGTTCTATGATATTTTTCGATCAGAGGCGTAGTTCTCGAGATATATCAAGATATTTAAAAGTTCCGAAGCCGCACCAACATAATAGAGATACAGAAACACCGTGGCCCCTTTCTTTGAGATATCTCTGCACTATTGCGAGCTGCAAATGCCACTTCCAGCTTAGCTGTGCAGAAGATGAACAACAAGAAGAAGAAATATCTCGAAATATGTCCGTGAGGCCCCTTCCCTTGAGATAAATCTGCAAATATCACGGAAACCAAGCGAGCTATGGCAAAATGTTGAGAGACCTTATTTGTAGAGAATTAAGTTTCCTACTTTTTATGTTCTATGATATTTTTATATCAGATGCGTAGTTCTCGAGATATATCAAGATATTTAAAAGTTCCGAAACCGCACCAACATAATAGAGATACAGAAACACCGTGGCCCCTTTCTTTGAGATAACTGTGCGCTAGTGCGAGCCGCAAATGCCACTTCCAGCTTAGCTGTGCAGAAGAAGAACAACAAGAAGAAGAAATATCTCGAAATATGCCCGTCAGGCCCCTTCCCTTGAAATATATCTGCAAGTATCTCGGAAACGAAGCGGGCTATGGCAAAATGTTAAGAGACCGTTTTTGTAGAGAATTAAGTTTCCAACTTTTTATGTTCTATGATATTTTTTGATCAGACGCGTAGTTCTCGAGATATATCAAGATATTTAAAAGTTCCGAAGCCGCACCAACATAATAGAGATACAGAAACACCGTGGCCCCTTTCGTTGAGATAACTCTGCACTAGTGCGAGCCGCAAATGCCACTTCCAGCTTAGCTGTGCAGAAGAAGAACAACAAGAAGAAGAAATATCTCGAAATACGTCCGTCAGGCCCCTTCCCTTGAGATAAATCTGCAAATATCTCGGAAACGAAGAGAGCTATGGCAAAATGTTGAGAGACCTTTTTTGTAGAGAATTAAGTTTGCTACTTTTCATGTTCTATGATATTTTTTGATCAGATGCGTAGTTCTCGAGATATATCAAGATATTTAAAAGTTCCGAAGCCGCACCAACATAATAGAGATACAGAAACACCGTGGCCCCTTTCTTTGAGATAACTCTGAACTATTGCGAGGTGCAAATGCCACTTCCAGCTTAGCTGTGCAGAAGAAGAACAACAAGAAGAAGAAATATCTCGAAATATGTCCGCCAGGCCCCTTCCCTTGAGATAAATCTGCAAATATCTCGGAAACGAAGAGAGCTATGGCAAAATGTTAAGAGACCTGTTTTGTAGAGAATTAAGTTTCCTACTTTTCATGTTCTATGATATTTTTTGATCAGATGCGTAGTTCTCGAGATATATCAAGATATTTGAAAGTTCCGAAGCCGCACCAACATAATAGAGATACAGAAACACCGTGGCCCCTTTCTTTGAGATAACTCTGCACTATTGCGAGCTGCAAATGCCACTTCCAGCTTAGCTGTGCAGAAGAACAACAAGAAGAAGAAATATCTCGAAATATGTCCGTCAGGTCAGTTCCTTTGAGCTGAATCTGCAAATATCTCGGAAACGAAGCGAGCTATGGCAAAATGTTAAGAGACGTTTTTTGTAGAGAATTATGTTTCCTACAATTTATGTTCTATGATATTTTTTGATCAGAAGCGTAGTTTTCGAGATATATCGAGATATTTAAAAGTTCCGAAGACGCACCAACATAATAGAGATACAGAAACACCGTGGCCCCTTTCTTTGAGATAACTCTGCACTAGTGCGAGGGGCAAATGCCACTTCCAGCTTAGCTGTGCAGAAGAAGAACAACAAGAAGAAGAAATATCTCGAAATATGTCCGTCAGGCCCCTTCCCTTGAGATAAATCTGCAAATATCTCGGAAACGAAGCGAGCTATGGCAAAATGTTAAGAGACCTTTTTTGTAGAGAATTAAGTTTCCTACTTTTTATGTTCTATGATATTTTTTGATCAGATGCGTAGTTCTCGAGATATATCAAGATATTTAAAAGTTCCGAAGCCGCACCAGCATAATAGAGATACAGAAACACCGTGGCCCCTTTCTTTGAGATAACTCTGCACTATTGCGAGCTGCAAATGCCACTTCCAGCTTAGCTGTGCAGAGGAAGAACAACAAGAAGAAGAAATATCTCGAAATATGTCTGTCAGGCCAGTTCCTTTGAGCTGAATCTGCAAATATCTCGGAAACGAAGCGAGCTATGGCAAAATGTTAAGAGACGTTTTTTGTAGAGAATTAAGTTTCCTACTTTTTATGTTCGATGATATTTTTTGATCAGATGCGTAGTTCTCGAGATATATCAAGATATTTAAAAGTTCCGAAGCTGCACCAACATAATAGAGGTACAGAAACACCGTGGCCTCTTTCTTTGAGATAACTCTGCACTATTGCGAGCTGCAAATGCCACTTCGAGCTCAGCTGTGCAGAAGAAGAACAACAAGAAGAAGAAATATCTCGAAATATGTCCGTCAGACCCCTTCCCTTGAGATGAATCTGCAAATATCTCGGAAACGAAGCGAGCTATGGCAAAATGTTAAGAGACCTTTTTTGTAGAGAATAATGTTTCCTACAATTTACTTTCTATGATATTTTTTGATCAGAAGTGTAGTTTTCGAGATATATCGAGATATTTAAAAGTTCCGAAGACGCACCAACATAATAGAGATACAGAAACACCGTGGCCCCTTTCTTTGAGATAACTGTGCGCTAGTGCGAGCCGCAAATGCCACTTCCAGCTTAGCTGTGCAGAAGAAGAACAACAAGAAGAAGAAATATCTCGAAATATGTCCGTCAGGCCCCTTCCCTTGAGATATATCTGCAAATATCTCGGAAACGAAGTGAGCTATGGCAAAATGTTAAGAGACCGTTTTTGTAGAGAATAATGTTTCCTACAATTTACGTTCTATGATATTTTTTGATCAGAAGCGTAGTTTTCGAGATATATCGAGATATTTAAAAGTTCCGAAGACGCACCAACATAATAGAGATACAGAAACACCGTGGCCCCTTTCTTTGAGATAACTCTGCACTATGGCGAGCTGCAAATGCCACTTCCAGCTTAGCTGTGCAGAGGAAGAACAACAAGAAGAAGAAATATCTCGAAATATGTCCGTCAGGCCAGTTCCTTTGAGCTGAATCTGCAAATATCTCGGAAACGAAGCGAGCTATGGCAAAATGTTAAGAGACGTTTTTTGTAGGGAATTATGTTTCCTACAATTTATGTTCTATGATATTTTTTGATCAGAAGCGTAGTTTTCGAGATATATCGAGATATTTAAAAGTTCCGAAGCCGCACCAACATGATAGAGATACAGAAACACCGTGGCCCCTTTCGTTGAGATAACTCTGCACTAGTGCGAGCCGCAAATGCCACTTCCAGCTTAGCTGTGCAGAAGAAGAACAACAAGAAGAAGAAATATCTCGAAATATGTCCGTCAGACCCCTTCCCTTGAGATGAATCTGCAAATATCTCGGAAACGAAGCGAGCTATGGCAAAATGTTAAGAGACCTTTTTTGTAGAGAATAATGTTTCCTACAATTTACGATCTATGATATTTTTTGATCAGAAGCGTAGTTTTCGAGATATATCGAGATATTTAAAAGTTCCGAAGACGCACCAACATAATAGAGATACAGAAACACCGTGGCCCCTTTCTTTGAGATAACTGTGCGCTAGTGCGAGCCGCAAATGCCACTTCCAGCTTAGCTGTGCAGAAGAAGAACAACAAGAAGAAGAAATATCTCGAAATATGCCCGTCAGGCCCCTTCCCTTGAAATATATCTGCAAATATCTCGGAAACGAAGCGGGCTATGGCAAAATGTTAAGAGACCGTTTTTGTAGAGAATTAAGTTTCCTACTTTTTATGTTCTATGATATTTTTTGATCAGATGCGTAGTTCTCGAGATATATCAAGATATTTAAAAGTTCCGAAGCCGCACCAACATAATAGAGATACAGAAACACCGTGGCCCCTTTCTTTGAGATAACTCTGAACTATTGCGAGGTGCAAATGCCACTTCCAGCTTAGCTGTGCAGAAGAAGAACAACAAGAAGAAGAAATATCTCGAAATATGTCCGCCAGGCCCCTTCCCTTGAGATAAATCTGCAAATATCTCGGAAACGAAGAGAGCTATGGCAAAATGTTAAGAGACCTGTTTTGTAGAGAATTAAGTTTCCTACTTTTCATGTTCTATGATATTTTTTGATCAGATGCGTAGTTCTCGAGATATATCAAGATATTTGAAAGTTCCGAAGCCGCACCAACATAATAGAGATACAGAAACACCGTGGCCCCTTTCTTTGAGATAACTCTGCACTGTTGCGAGCTGTAAATGCCACTTCCAGCTTAGCTGTGCAGAAGAAGAACAACAAGAAGAAGAAATATCTCGAAATATGTCCGTCAGGCCCCTTCCCTTGAGATATATCTGCAAATATCTCGGAAACGAAGCGAGCTATGGCAAAATGTTAAGAGACCTTTTTTGTAGAGAATTAAGTTTCCTACTTTTTATGTTCTATGATATTTTTTGATCAGACGCGTAGCTCTCGAGATATATCAAGATATTTAAAAGTTCCGAAGCCGCACCAACATAATAGAGATACAGAAACACCGTGGCCCCTTTCGTTGAGATAACTCTGCACTAGTGCGAGCCGCAAATGCCACTTCCAGCTTAGCTGTGCAGAAGAAGAACAACAAGAAGAAGAAATATCTCGAAATATGTCCGTCAGGCCCCTTCCCTTGAGATAAATCTGCAAATATCTCGGAAACGAAGAGAGCTATGGCAAAATGTTAAGAGACCTTTTTTGTAGAGAATTAAGTTTCCTACTTTTCATGTTCTATGATATTTTTTGATCAGATGCGTAGTTCTCGAGATATATCAAGATATTTAAAAGTTCCGGAGCCGCACCAACATAATAGAGATACAGAAACACCGTGGCCCCTTTCTTTGAGATAACTCTGAACTATTGCGAGCTGCAAATGCCACTTCCAGCTTAGCTGTGCAGAAGAAGAACAACAAGAAGAAGAAATATCTCGAAATATGTCCGCCAGGCCCCTTCCCTTGAGATAAATCCGCAAATATCTCGGAAACGAAGAGAGCTATGGCAAAATGTTAAGAGACCTGTTTTGTAGAGAATTAAGTTTCCTACCTTTCATGTTCTATGATATTTTTTGATCAGATGCGTAGTTCTCGAGATATATCAAGATATTTAAAAGTTCCGAAGCCGCACCAACATAATAGAGATACAGAAACACCGTGGCCCCTTTCTTTGAGATAACTCTGCACTGTTGCGAGCTGTAAATGCCACTTCCAGCTTAGCTGTGCAGAAGAAGAACAGCAAGAAGAAGAAATATCTCGAAATATGTCCGTCAGGCCCCTTCCCTTGAGATATATCTGCAAATATCTCGGAAACGAAGCGAGCTATGGCAAAATGTTAAGAGACCTTTTTTGTAGAGAATTAAGTTTCCTACTTTTTATGTTCTATGATATTTTTTGATCAGATGCGTAGTTCTCGAGATATATCAAGATATTTAAAAGTTCCGAAGCCGCACCAACATAATAGAGATACAGAAACACCGTGGCCCCTTTCTTTGAGATAACTCTGCACTATGGCGAGCTGCAAATGCCACTTCCAGCTTAGCTGTGCAGAGGAAGAACAACAAGAAGAAGAAATATCTCGAAATATGTCCGTCAGGCCAGTTCCTTTGAGCTGAATCTGCAAATATCTCGGAAACGAAGCGAGCTATGGCAAAATGTTAAGAGACGTTTTTTGTAGAGAATCATGTTTCCTACAATTTATGTTCTATGATATTTTTTGATCAGAAGCGTAGTTTTCGAGATATATCGAGATATTTAAAAGTTCCGAAGCCGCACCAACATGATAGAGATACAGAAACACCGTGGCCCCTTTCTTTGAGACAACTCTGCACTATTGCGAGCTGCAAATGCCACTTCCAGCTTAGCTGTGCAGAGGAAGAACAACAAGAAGAAGAAATATCTCGAGATATGTCCGTCAGGCCAGTTCCTTTGAGCTGAATCTGCAAATATCTCGGAAACGAAGCGAGCTATGGCAAAATGTTAAGAGACGTTTTTTGTAGAGAATTATGTTTCCTACAATTTATGTTCTATGATATTTTTTGATCAGAAGCGTAGTTTTCGAGATATATCGAGATATTTAAAAGTTCCGAAGCCGCACCAACATAATAGGGATACAGAAACACCGTGGCCCCTTTCTTTGAGATAACTCTGCACTAGTGCGAGCCGCAAATGCCACTTCCAGCTTAGCTGTGCAGAAGAAGAACAACAAGAAGAAGAAATATCTCGAAATATGTCCGTCAGGCCCCTTCCCTTGAGATAAATCTGCAAATATCTCGGAAACGAAGCGAGCTATGGCAAAATGTTAAGAGACCTTTTTTGTAGAGAATTATGTTTTCTACAATTTATGTTCTATGATATTTTTTGATCAGAAGCGTAGTTTTCGAGATATATCGAGATATTTAAAAGTTCCGAAGCCGCACCAACATAATAGAGATACAGAAACACCGTGGCCCCTTTCTTTGAGATAACTCTGCACTAGTGCGAGCTGCAAATGCCACTTCCAGCTTAGCTGTGCAGAAGAAGAACAACAAGAAGAAGAAGTATCTCGAAATATGTCCGTCACGCCCCTTCCCTTGAGATATATCTGCAAATATCTCGGAAACGAAGCGAGCTATGGCAAAATGTTTAGACACCTTTCTTGTAGAGAATTAAGTTTCCTACTTTTTATGTAGTATGATATTTTTTGATCAGATGCGTAGTTCTCGAGATATATCAAGATATTTAAAAAGTTCCGAAGCCGCACCAACATAATAGAGATACAGAAACACCGTGGCCCCTTTCTTTGAGATAACTCTGCACTATTGCGCGCTGCAAATGCCACTTCCAGCTTAGCTGTGCAGAAGAAGAACAACAAAAAGAAGAAATATCTCGAAATATGTCCGTCAGGCCCCTTCCCTTGAGATAAATCTGCAAATATCTCGGAAACGAAGCGAGCTATGGCAAAATGTTAAGAGACCTTTTTTGTAAAGAATTATGTTTCCTACAATTTATGTTCTATGATATTTTTTGATCAGAAGCGTAGTTTTCGAGATATATCGAGATATTTAAAAGTTCCGAAGCCGCACCAACATAATAGAGATACAGAAACACCGTGGCCCCTTTCTTTGGGATAACTCTGCACTATTGCGAGCTGCAAATGCCACTTCCAGCTTAGCTGTGCAGAAGAAGAACAACAAGAAGAAGAAATATCTCGAAATATGTCCGTCAGGCCACTTCCCTTGAGATAAATCTGCAAATATCTCGGAAACGAAGCGAGCTATGGCAAAATGTTGAGAGACCTTTTTTGTAGAGAATCAAGTTTCCTACTTTTTATGTTCGATGATATTTTTTGATCAGATGCGTAGTTCTCGAGATATATCAAGATATTTAAAAGTTCCGAAGCTGCACCAACATAATAGAGGTACAGAAACACCGTGGCCTCTTTCTTTGAGATAACTCTGCACTATTGCGAGCTGCAAATGCCACTTCGAGCTTAGCTGTGCAGAAGAAGAACAACAAGAAGAAGAAATATCTCGAAATATGTCCGTCAGACCCCTTCCCCTGAGATGAATCTGCAAATATCTCGGAAACGAAGCGAGCTATGGCAAAATGTTAAGAGACCTTTTTTGTAGAGAATAATGTTTCCTACAATTTACGTTCTATGATATTTTTTGATCAGAAGCGTAGTTCTCGAGATATATCAAGATATTTAAAAGTTCCGAAGCCGCACCAACATAATAGAGATACAGAAACACCGTGGCCCCTTTCTTTGAGATAACTCTGCACTAGTGCGAGCCGCAAATGCCACTTCCAGCTTAGCTGTGCAGAAGAAGAACAACAAGAAGAAGAAATATCTCGAAATATGTCCGTCAGGCCCCTTCCCTTGAGATAAATATGCAAATATCTCGGAAACGACGCGAGCTGTGGCAAAATGTTAAGAGACCGTTGTTGTAGAGAATTAAGTTTCCTACTTCTTATGTTCTATGATATTTTTTGATCAGACGCGTAGTTCTCGAGATATATCAAGATATTTAAAAGTTCCGAAGCCGCACCAACGTAATAGAGATACAGAAACACCGTGGCCCCTTTCTGTGAGATAACTCTGCAATATTGCGAGCTGCAAATGCCACTTCCAGCTTAGCTGTGCAGAGGAAGAACAACAAGAAGAAGAAATATCTCGAAATATGTCCGTCAGGCCCCTTCCCTTGAGCTGAATCTGCAAATATCTCGGAAACGAAGCGAGCTATGGCAAAATGTTAAGAGAACTTTTTTGTAGAGAATTCAGTTTCCTACTTTTTATGTTCGATGATATTTTTTGATCAGATGCGTAGTTCTCGAGATATATCAAGATATTTAAAAGTTCCGAAGCTGCACCAACATAATAGAGGTACAGAAACACCGTGGCCTCTTTCTTTGAGATAACTCTGCACTATTGCGAGCTGCAAATGCCACTTCGAGCTTAGCTGTGCAGAAGAAGAACAACAAGAAGAAGAAATATCTCGAAATATGTCCGTCAGACCCCTTCCCTTGAGATGAATCTGCAAATATCTCGGAAACGAAGCGAGCTATGGCAAAATGTTAAGAGACCTTTTTTGTAGAGAATAATGTTTCCTACAATTTACGTTCTATGATATTTTTTGATCAGAAGCGTAGTTTTCGAGATATACCGAGATATTTAAAAGTTCCGAAGACGCACCAACATAATAGAGATACAGAAACACCGTGGCCCCTTTCTTTGAGATAACTGTGCGCTAGTGCGAGCCGCAAATGCCACTTCCAGCTTAGCTGTGCAGAAGAAGAACAACAAGAAGAAGAAATATCTCGAAATATGTCCGTCAGGCCCCTTCCCTTGAGATATATCTGCAAATATCTCGGAAACGAAGTGAGCTATGGCAAACTGTTAAGAGACCGTTTTTGTAGAGAATTAAGTTTCCTACTTTTTATGTTCTATGACATTTTTTGATCAGACGCGTAGTTCTCGAGATATATCAAGATATTTAAAAGTTCCGAAGCCGCACCAACATAATGGAGATACAGAAACACCGTGGCCCCTTTCGTTGAGATAACTCTGCACTAGTGCGAGCCGCAAATGCCACTTCCAGCTTAGCTGTGCAGAAGAAGAACAACAAGAAGAAGAAATATCTCGAAATATGTCCGTCAGGCCCCTTCCCTTGAGATAAATCTGCAAATATCTCGGAAACGAAGAGAGCTATGGCAAAATGTTAAGAGACCTGTTTTGTAGAGAATTAAGTTTCCTACTTTTCATGTTCTATGATATTTCTTGATCAGATGCGTAGTTCTCGAGATATATCAAGATATTTAAAAGTTCCGAAGCCGCACCAACATAATAGAGATACAGAAACACCGTGGCCCCTTTCTTTGAGATAACTCTGAACTATTGCGAGCTGCAAATGCCACTTCCAGCTTAGCTGTGCAGAAGAAGAACAACAAGAAGAAGAAATATCTCGAAATATATCCGCCAGGCCCCTTCCCTTGAGATAAATCTGCAAATATCTCGGAAACGAAGAGAGCTATGGCAAAATGTTAAGAGACCTGTTTTGTAGAGAATTAAGTTTCCTACTTTTCATGTTCTATGATATTTTTTGATCAGATGCGTAGTTCTCGAGATATATCAAGATATTTAAAAGTTCCGAAGCCGCACCAACATAATAGAGATACAGAAACACCGTGGCCCCTTTCTTTGAGATAACTCTGCACTATTGCGCGCTGCAAATGCCACTTCCAGCTTAGCTGTGCAGAAGAAGAACAACAAAAAGAAGAAATATCTCGAAATATGTCCGTCAGGCCCCTTCCCTTGAGATAAATCTGCAAATATCTCGGAAACGAAGCGAGCTATGGCAAAATGTTAAGAGACCTTTTTTGTAGAGAATTATGTTTCCTACAATTTATGTTCTATGATATTTTTTGATCAGAAGCGTGGTTTTCGAGATATATCGAGATATTTAAAAGTTCCGAAGCCGCACCAACATAATAGAGATACAGAAACACCGTGGCCCCTTTCTTTGAGATAACTCTGCACTATTGCGAGCTGCAAATGCCACTTCCAGCTTAGCTGTGCAGAAGAAGAACAACAAGAAGAAGAAATATCTCGAAATATGTCCGTCAGGCCCCTTCCCTTGAGATATATCTGCAAATATCTCGGAAACGAAGTGAGCTATGGCAAAATGTTAAGAGACCGTTTTTGTAGAGAATTAAGTTTCCTACTTTTTATGTTCTATGACATTTTTTGATCAGACGCGTAGTTCTCGAGATATATCAAGATATTTAAAAGTTCCGAAGCCGCACCAACATAATAGAGATACAGAAACACCGTGGCCCCTTTCTTTGAGATAACTCTGCACTATTGCGAGCTGCAAATGCCACTTCCAGCTTAGCTGTGCAGAAGAACAACAAGAAGAAGAAATATCTCGAAATATGTCCGTCAGGCCAGTTCCTTTGAGCTGAATCTGCAAATATCTCGGAAACGAAGCGAGCTATGGCAAAATGTTAAGAGACGTTTTTTGTAGAGAATTATGTTTCCTACAATTTATGTTCTATGATATTTTTTGATCAGAAGCGTAGTTTTCGAGATATATCGAGATATTTAAAAGTTCCGAAGACGCACCAACATAATAGAGATACAGAAACACCGTGGCCCCTTTCTTTGAGATAAGTGTGCACTAGTGCGAGCCGCAAATGCCACTTCCAGCTTAGCTGTGCAGAAGAAGAACAACAAGAAGAAGAAATATCTCGAAATATGCCCGTCAGGCCCCTTCCCTTGAAATATATCTGCAAATATCTCGGAAACGAAGCGAGCTATGGCAAAATGTTAAGAGACCGTTTTTGTAGAGAATTAAGTTTGCTACTTTTTATGTTCTATGATATTTTTTGATCAGACGCGTAGTTCTCGAGATATATCAAGATATTTAAAAGTTCCGAAGCCGCACCAACATAATAGAGATACAGAAACACCGTGGCCCCTTTCGTTGAGATAACTCTGCACTAGTGCGAGCCGCAAATGCCACTTCCAGCTTAGCTGTGCAGAAGAAGAACAACAAGAAGAAGAAATATCTCGAAATATGTCCGTCAGGCCCCTTCCCTTGAGATAATTCTGCAAATATCTCGGAAACGAAGCGAGCTATGGCAAAATGTTAAGAGACCTTTTTTGTAGAGAATCAAGTTTCCTACTTTTTATGTTCGATGATATTTTTTGATCAGATGCGTAGTTCTCGAGATATATCAAGATATTTAAAAGTTCCGAAGCTGCACCAACATAATAGAGGTACAGAAACACCGTGGCCTCTTTCTTTGAGATAACTCTGCACTATTGCGAGCTGCAAATGCCACTTCGAGCTTAGCTGTGCAGAAGAAGAACAACAAGAAGAAGAAATATCTCGAAATATGTCCGTCAGACCCCTTCCCCTGAGATGAATCTGCAAATATCTCGGAAACGAAGCGAGCTATGGCAAAATGTTAAGAGACCTTTTTTGTAGAG
Organism: Osmia lignaria lignaria; assembly: GCF_051020975.1. Classification (NCBI taxonomy): domain Eukaryota; kingdom Metazoa; phylum Arthropoda; class Insecta; order Hymenoptera; family Megachilidae; genus Osmia; species Osmia lignaria. Next base: position 529,918 of record NW_027478160.1, read on the forward strand.
AATAATGTTTCCTACAATTTACGTTCTATGATATTTTTTGATCAGAAGCGTAGTTCTCGAGATATATCAAGATATTTAAAAGTTCCGAAGCCGCACCAACATAATAGAGATACAGAAACACCGTGGCCCCTTTCTTTGAGATAACTCTGCACTAGTGCGAGCTGCAAATGCCACTTCCAGCTTAGCTGTGCAGAAGAAGAACAACAAGAAGAAGAAATATCTCGAAATATGTCCGTCAGGCCCCTTCCCTTGAGATAAATATGCAAATATCTCGGAAACGAAGCGAGCTATGGCAAAAGGTTAAGAGACCGTTGTTGTAGAGAATTAAGTTTCCTACTTTTTATGTTGTATGATATTTTTTGATCAGACGCGTAGTTCTCGAGATATATCAAGATATTTAAAAGTTCCGATGCCGCACCAACATAATAGAGATACAGAAACACCGTGGCCCCTTTCTTTGAGATAACTCTGCACTATTGCGAGCTGCAAATGCCACTTCCAGCTTAGCTGTGCAGAAGAAGAACAACAAGAAGAAGAAATATCTCGAAATATGTCCGTCAGGCCCCTTCCCTTGAGATAAATCTGCAAATATCTCGGAAACGAAGAGAGCTATGGCAAAATGTTAAGAGACCTTTTTTGTAGAGAATTATGTTTCCTACAATTTATGTTCTATGATATTTTTTGATCAGAAGCGTAGTTTTCGAGATATATCGAGATATTTAAAAGTTCCGAAGCCGCACCAACATAATAGAGATACAGAAACACCGTGGCCCCTTTCTTTGAGATAACTCTGCACTAGTGCGAGCCGCAGATGCCACTTCCAGCTTAGCTGTGCAGAAGAAGAACAACAAGAAGAAGAAATATCTCGAAATATGTCCGTCAGGCCCCTTCCCTTGAGATAAATATGCAAATATCTCGGAAACGACGCGAGCTGTGGCAAAATGTTAAGAGACCGTTGTTGTAGAGAATTAAGTTTCCTACTTCTTATGTTCTATGATATTTTTTGATCAGACGCGTAGTTCTCGAGATATATCAAGATATTTAAAAGTTCCGAAGCCGCACCAACGTAATAGAGATACAGAAACACCGTGGCCCCTTTCTGTGAGATAACTCTGCAATATTGCGAGCTGCAAATGCCACTTCCAGCTTAGCTGTGCAGAGGAAGAACAACAAGAAGAAGAAATATCTCGAAATATGTCCGTCAGGCCCCTTCCCTTGAGCTGAATCTGCAAATATCTCGGAAACGAAGCGAGCTATGGCAAAATGTTAAGAGACCTTTTTTGTAGAGAATTAAGTTTCCTACTTTTTATGTTCGATGATATTTTTTGATCAGATGCGTAGTTCTCGAGATATATCAAGATATTTAAAAGTTCCGAAGCTGCACCAACATAATAGAGGTACAGAAACACCGTGGCCTCTTTCTTTGAGATAACTCTGCACTATTGCGAGCTGCAAATGCCACTTCGAGCTTAGCTGTGCAGAAGAAGAACAACAAGAAGAAGAAATATCTCGAAATATGTCCGTCAGACCCCTTCCCTTGAGATGAATCTGCAAATATCTCGGAAACGAAGCGAGCTATGGCAAAATGTTAAGAGACCTTTTTTGTAGAGAATAATGTTTCCTACAATTTATGTTCTATGATATTTTTTGATCAGAAGCGTAGTTTTCGAGATATACCGAGATATTTAAAAGTTCCGAAGACGCACCAACATAATAGAGATACAGAAACACCGTGGCCCCTTTCTTTGAGATAACTGTGCGCTAGTGCGAGCCGCAAATGCCACTTCCAGCTTAGCTGTGCAGAAGAAGAACAACAAGAAGAAGAAATATCTCGAAATATGTCCGTCAGGCCCCTTCCCTTGAGATATATCTGCAAATATCTCGGAAACGAAGTGAGCTATGGCAAAATGTTAAGAGACCGTTTTTGTAGAGAATTAAGTTTCCTACTTTTTATGTTCTATGACATTTTTTGATCAGACGCGTAGTTCTCGAGATATATCAAGATATTTAAAAGTTCCGAAGCCGCACCAACATAATAGAGATACAGAAACACCGTGGCCCCTTTCTTTGAGATAACTCTGCACTATTGCGAGCTGCAAATGCCACTTCCAGCTTAGCTGTGCAGAAGAAGAATAACAAGAAGAAGAAATATCTCGAAATATGCCCGTCAGGCCCCTTCCCTTGAAATATATCTGCAAATATCTCGGAAACGAAGCGAGCTATGGCAAAATGTTAAGAGACCGTTTTTGTAGAGAATTAAGTTTGCTACTTTTTATGTTCTATGATATTTTTTGATCAGACGCGTAGTTCTCGAGATATATCAAGATATTTAAAAGTTCCGAAGCCGCACCAACATAATAGAGATACAGAATCACCGTGGCCCCTTTCGTTGAGATAACTCTGCACTAGTGCGAGCCGCAAATGCCACTTCCAGCTTAGCTGTGCAGAAGAAGAACAACAAGAAGAAGAAATATCTCGAAATATGTCCGTCAGGCCCCTTCCCTTGAGATAAATCTGCAAATATCTCGGAAACGAAGAGAGCTATGGCAAAATGTTAAGAGACCTTTTTTGTAGAGAATTAAGTTTCCTACTTTTCATGTTCTATGATATTTCTTGATCAGATGCGTAGTTCTCGAGATATATCAAGATATTTAAAAGTTCCGAAGCCGCACCAACATAATAGAGATACAGAAACACCGTGGCCCCTTTCTTTGAGATAACTCTGAACTATTGCGAGCTGCAAATGCCACTTCCAGCTTAGCTGTGCAGAAGAAGAACAACAAGAAGAAGAAATATCTCGAAATATATCCGCCAGGCCCCTTCCCTTGAGATAAATCTGCAAATATCTCGGAAACGAAGAGAGCTATGGCAAAATGTTAAGAGACCTGTTTTGTAGAGAATTAAGTTTCCTACTTTTCATGTTCTATGATATTTTTTGATCAGATGCGTAGTTCTCGAGATATATCAAGATATTTAAAAGTTCCGAAGCCGCACCAACATAATAGAGATACAGAAACACCGTGGCCCCTTTCTTTGAGATAACTCTGCACTATTGCGCGCTGCAAATGCCACTTCCAGCTTAGCTGTGCAGAAGAAGAACAACAAAAAGAAGAAATATCTCGAAATATGTCCGTCAGGCCCCTTCCCTTGAGATAAATCTGCAAATATCTCGGAAACGAAGCGAGCTATGGCAAAATGTTAAGAGACCTTTTTTGTAGAGAATTATGTTTCCTACAATTTATGTTCTATGATATTTTTTGATCAGAAGCGTAGTTTTCGAGATATATCGAGATATTTAAAAGTTCCGAAGCCGCACCAACATAATAGAGATACAGAAACACCGTGGCCCCTTTCTTTGAGATAACTCTGCACTATTGCGAGCTGCAAATGCCACTTCCAGCTTAGCTGTGCAGAAAAAGAACAACAAGAAGAAGAAATATCTCGAAATATGTCCGTCAGGCCCCTTCCCTTGAGATATATCTGCAAATATCTCGGAAACGAAGCGAGCTATGGCAAAATGTTAAGCGACCTTTTCTGTAGAGAATTAAGTTTCCTACTTTTTATGTTCTATGATATTTTTTGATCAGATGCTTAGTTCTCGAGATATATCAAGATATTTAAAAGTTCCGAAGCCGCACCAACATAATAGAGATACAGAAACACCGTGGCCCCTTTCTGTGAGATAACTCTGCAATATTGCGAGCTGCAAATGCCACTTCCAGCTTAGCTGTGCAGAGGAAGAACAACAAGAAGAAGAAATATCTCGAAATATGTCCGTCAGGCCAGTTCCTTTGAGCTGCATCTGCAAATATCTCGGAAACGAAGCGAGCTATGGCAAAATGTTAAGAGACCTTTTTTGTAGAGAATTAAGTTTCCTACTTTTTATGTTCGATGATATTTTTTGATCAGATGCGTAGTTCTCGAGATATATCAAGATATTTAAAAGTTCCGAAGCTGCACCAACATAATAGAGGTACAGAAACACCGTGGCCTCTTTCTTTGAGATAACTCTGCACTATTGCGAGCTGCAAATGCCACTTCGAGCTTAGCTGTGCAGAAGAAGAACAACAAGAAGAAGAAATATCTCGAAATATGTCCGTCAGACCCCTTCCCTTGAGATGAATCTGCAAATATCTCGGAAACGAAGCGAGCTATGGCAAAATGTTAAGAGACCTTTTTTGTAGAGAATAATGTTTCCTACAATTTACGTTCTATGATATTTTTTGATCAGAAGCGTAGTTTTCGAGATATATCGAGATATTTAAAAGTTCCGAATACGCACCAACATAATAGAGATACAGAAATACCGTGGCCCCTTTCTTTGAGATAACTGTGCGCTAGTGCGAGCCGCAAATGCCACTTCCAGCTTAGCTGTGCAGAAGAAGAACAACAAGAAGAAGAAATATCTCGAAATATGTCCGTCAGGCCCCTTCCCTTGAGATATATCTGCAAATATCTCGGAAACGAAGTGAGCTATGGCAAAATGTTAAAGACCGTTTTTGTAGAGAATTAAGTTTCCTACTTTTTATGTTCTATGATATTTTTTGATCAGATGCTTAGTTCTCGAGATATATCAAGATATTTAAAAGTTCCGAAGCCGCACCAACATAATAGAGATACAGAAACACCGTGGCCCCTTTCTGTGAGATAACTCTGCAATATTGCGAGCTGCAAATGCCACTTCCAGCTTAGCTGTGCAGAGGAAGAACAACAAGAAGAAGAAATATCTCGAAAAATGTCCGTCAGGCCAGTTCCTTTGAGCTGAATCTGCAAATATCTCGGAAACGAAGCGAGCTATGGCAAAATGTTAAGAGACCTTTTTTGTAGAGAATTAAGTTTCCTACTTTTTATGTTCGATGATATTTTTTGATCAGATGCGTAGTTCTCGAGATATATCAAGATATTTAAAAGTTCCGAAGCTGCACCAACATAATAGAGATACAGAAACACCGTGGCCCCTTTCTTTGAGATAACTCTGCACTATTGCGCGCTGCAAATGCCACTTCCAGCTTAGCTGTGCAGAAGAAGAACAACAAAAAGAAGAAATATCTCGAAATATGTCCGTCAGGCCCCTTCCCTTGAGATAAATCTGCAAATATCTCGGAAACGAAGCGAGCTATGGCAAAATGTTAAGAGACCTTTTTTGTAGAGAATTATGTTTCCTACAATTTATGTTCTATGATATTTTTTGATCAGAAGCGTAGTTTTCGAGATATATCGAGATATTTAAAAGTTCCGAAGCCGCACCAACATAATAGAGATACAGAAACACCGTGGCCCCTTTCTTTGAGATAACTCTGCACTATTGCGAGCTGCAAATGCCACTTCCAGCTTAGCTGTGCAGAAGAAGAACAACAAGAAGAAGAAATATCTCGAAATATGTCCGTCAGGCCCCTTCCCTTGAGATATATCTGCAAATATCTCGGAAACGAAGTGAGCTATGGCAAAATGTTAAGAGACCGTTTTTGTAGAGAATTAAGTTTCCTACTTTTTATGTTCTATGACATTTTTTGATCAGACGCGTAGTTCTCGAGATATATCAAGATATTTAAAAGTTCCGAAGCCGCACCAACATAATAGAGATACAGAAACACCGTGGCCCCTTTCTTTGAGATAACTCTGCACTATTGCGAGCTGCAAATGCCACTTCCAGCTTAGCTGTGCAGAAGAACAACAAGAAGAAGAAATATCTCGAAATATGTCCGTCAGGCCAGTTCCTTTGAGCTGAATCTGCAAATATCTCGGAAACGAAGCGAGCTATGGCAAAATGTTAAGAGACGTTTTTTGTAGAGAATTATGTTTCCTACAATTTATGTTCTATGATATTTTTTGATCAGAAGCGTAGTTTTCGAGATATATCGAGATATTTAAAAGTTCCGAAGACGCACCAACATAATAGAGATACAGAAACACCGTGGCCCCTTTCTTTGAGATAAGTGTGCACTAGTGCGAGCCGCAAATGCCACTATCAGCTTAGCTGTGCAGAAGAAGAACAACAAGAAGAAGAAATATCTCGAAATATGCCCGTCAGGCCCCTTCCCTTGAAATATATCTGCAAATATCTCGGAAACGAAGCGAGCTATGGCAAAATGTTAAGAGACCGTTTTTGTAGAGAATTAAGTTTGCTACTTTTTATGTTCTATGATATTTTTTGATCAGACGCGTAGTTCTCGAGATATATCAAGATATTTAAAAGTTCCGAAGCCGCACCAACATAATAGAGATACAGAAACACCGTGGCCCCTTTCGTTGAGATAACTCTGCACTAGTGCGAGCCGCAAATGCCACTTCCAGCTTAGCTGTGCAGAAGAAGAACAACAAGAAGAAGAAATATCTCGAAATATGTCCGTCAGGCCCCTTCCCTTGAGATAAATCTGCAAATATCTCGGAAACGAAGAGAGCTATGGCAAAATGTTAAGAGACCTTTTTTGTAGAGAATTAAGTTTCCTACTTTTCATGTTCTATGATATTTCTTGATCAGATGCGTAGTTCTCGAGATATATCAAGATATTTAAAAGTTCCGAAGCCGCACCAACATAATAGAGATACAGAAACACCGTGGCCCCTTTCTTTGAGATAACTCTGAACTATTGCGAGCTGCAAATGCCACTTCCAGCTTAGCTGTGCAGAAGAAGAACAACAAGAAGAAGAAATATCTCGAAATATGTCCGTCAGGCCCCTTCCCTTGAGATAAATATGCAAATATCTCGGAAACGAAGCGAGCTATGGCAAAATGTTAAGCGACCTTTTCTGTAGAGAATTAAGTTTCCTACTTTTTATGTTCTATGATATTTTTTGATCAGATGCTTAGTTCTCGAGATATATCAAGATATTTAAAAGTTCCGAAGCCGCACCAACATAATAGAGATACAGAAACACCGTGGCCCCTTTCTGTGAGATAACTCTGCAATATTGCGAGCTGCAAATGCCACTTCCAGCTTAGCTGTGCAGAGGAAGAACAACAAGAAGAAGAAATATCTCGAAATATGTCCGTCAGGCCAGTTCCCTTGAGATAAATCTGCAAATATCTCGGAAACGAAGCGAGCTATGGCGAAATGTTAAGAGACCTTTTTTGTAGAGAATTAAGTTTCCTACTTTTTATCTTCTATGATATTTTTTGATCAGATGCGTAGTTCTCGAAATATATCAAGATATTTAAAAGTTCCGAAGCCGCACCAACATAATAGAGATACAGAAACACGGTGGCCCCTCTCTTTGAGATAACTCTGCACTATTGCGAGCTGCAAATGCCACTTCCAGCTTAGCTGTGCAGAAGAAGAACAACAAGAAGAAGAAATATCTCGAAATATGTCCGTCACGCCCCTTCCCTTGAGATATATCTGCAAATATCTCGGAAACGAAGCGAGCTATGGCAAAATGTTTAGAGACCTTTCTTGTAGAGAATTAAGTTTCCTACTTTTTATGTAGTATGATATTTTTTGATCAGATGCGTAGTTCTCGAGATATATCAAGATATTTAAAAGTTCCGAAGCCGCACCAACATAATAGAGATACAGAAACACCGTGGCCCCTTTCTTTGAGATAACTCTGCACTATTGCGCGCTGCAAATGCCACTTCCAGCTTAGCTGTGCAGAAGAAGAACAACAAAAAGAAGAAATATCTCGAAATATGTCCGTCAGGCCCCTTCCCTTGAGATAAATCTGCAAATATCTCGGAAACGAAGCGAGCTATGGCAAAATGTTAAGAGACCTTTTTTGTAGAGAATTATGTTTGCTACAATTTATGTTCTATGATATTTTTTGATCAGAAGCGTAGTTTTCGAGATATATCGAGATATTTAAAAGTTCCGAAGCCGCACCAACATAATAGAGATACAGAAACACCGTGGCCCCTTTCTTTGAGATAACTCTGCACTATTGCGAGCTGCAAATGCCACTTCCAGCTTAGCTGTGCAGAAGAAGAACAACAAGAAGAAGAAATATCTCGAAATATGTCCGTCAGGCCCCTTCCCTTGAGATATATCTGCAAATATCTCGGAAACGAAGTGAGCTATGGCAAAATGTTAAGAGACCGTTTTTGTAGAGAATTAAGTTTCCTACTTTTTATGTTCTATGACATTTTTTGATCAGACGCGTAGTTCTCGAGATATATCAAGATATTTAAAAGTTCCGAAGCCGCACCAACATAATAGAGATACAGAAACACCGTGGCCCCTTTCTTTGAGATAACTCTGCACTATTGCGAGCTGCAAATGCCACTTCCAGCTTAGCTGTGCAGAAGAACAACAAGAAGAAGAAATATCTCGAAATATGTCCGTCAGGCCAGTTCCTTTGAGCTGAATCTGCAAATATCTCGGAAACGAAGCGAGCTATGGCAAAATGTTAAGAGACGTTTTTTGTAGAGAATTATGTTTCCTACAATTTATGTTCTATGATATTTTTTGATCAGAAGCGTAGTTTTCGAGATATATCGAGATATTTAAAAGTTCCGAAGACGCACCAACATAATAGAGATACAGAAACACCGTGGCCCCTTTCTTTGAGATAAGTGTGCACTAGTGCGAGCCGCAAATGCCACTTCCAGCTTAGCTGTGCAGAAGAAGAACAACAAGAAGAAGAAATATCTCGAAATATGCCCGTCAGGCCCCTTCCCTTGAAATATATCTGCAAATATCTCGGAAACGAAGCGAGCTATGGCAAAATGTTAAGAGACCGTTTTTGTAGAGAATTAAGTTTGCTACTTTTTATGTTCTATGATATTTTTTGATCAGACGCGTAGTTCTCGAGATATATCAAGATATTTAAAAGTTCCGAAGCCGCACCAACATAATAGAGATACAGAAACACCGTGGCCCCTTTCGTTGAGATAACTCTGCACTAGTGCGAGCCGCAAATGCCACTTCCAGCTTAGCTGTGCAGAAGAAGAACAACAAGAAGAAGAAATATCTCGAAATATGTCCGTCAGGCCCCTTCCCTTGAGATAATTCTGCAAATATCTCGGAAACGAAGCGAGCTATGGCAAAATGTTAAGAGACCTTTTTTGTAGAGAATCAAGTTTCCTACTTTTTATGTTCGATGATATTTTTTGATCAGATGCGTAGTTCTCGAGATATATCAAGATATTTAAAAGTTCCGAAGCTGCACCAACATAATAGAGGTACAGAAACACCGTGGCCTCTTTCTTTGAGATAACTCTGCACTATTGCGAGCTGCAAATGCCACTTCGAGCTTAGCTGTGCAGAAGAAGAACAACAAGAAGAAGAAATATCTCGAAATATGTCCGTCAGACCCCTTCCCCTGAGATGAATCTGCAAATATCTCGGAAACGAAGCGAGCTATGGCAAAATGTTAAGAGACCTTTTTTGTAGAGAATAATGTTTCCTACAATTTACGTTCTATGATATTTTTTGATCAGAAGCGTAGTTCTCGAGATATATCAAGATATTTAAAAGTTCCGAAGCCGCACCAACATAATAGAGATACAGAAACACCGTGGCCCCTTTCTTTGAGATAACTCTGCACTAGTGCGAGCTGCAAATGCCACTTCCAGCTTAGCTGTGCAGAAGAAGAACAACAAGAAGAAGAAATATCTCGAAATATGTCCGTCAGGCCCCTTCCCTTGAGATAAATATGCAAATATCTCGGAAACGAAGCGAGCTATGGCAAAATGTTAAGAGACCGTTGTTGTAGAGAATTAAGTTTCCTACTTTTTATGTTGTATGATATTTTTTGATCAGACGCGTAGTTCTCGAGATATATCAAGATATTTAAAAGTTCCGAAGCCGCACCAACATAATAGAGATACAGAAACACCGTGGCCCCTTTCTGTGAGATAACTCTGCAATATTGCGAGCTGCAAATGCCACTTCCAGCTTAGCTGTGCAGAGGAAGAACAACAAGAAGAAGAAATATCTCGAAATATGTCCGTCAGGCCAGTTCCTTTGAGCTGAATCTGCAAATATCTCGGAAACGAAGCGAGCTATGGCAAAATGTTAAGAGACCTTTTTTGTAGAGAGTTAAGTTTCCTACTTTTTATGTTCGATGATATTTTTTGATCAGATGCGTAGTTCTCGAGATATATCAAGATATTTAAAAGTTCCGAAGCTGCACCAACATAATAGAGGTACAGAAACACCGTGGCCTCTTTCTTTGAGATAACTCTGCACTATTGCGAGCTGCAAATGCCACTTCGAGCTTAGCTGTGCAGAAGAAGAACAACAAGAAGAAGAAATATCTCGAAATATGTCCGTCAGACCCCTTCCCTTGAGATGAATCTGCAAATATCTCGGAAACGAAGCGAGCTATGGCAAAATGTTAAGAGACCTTTTTTGTAGAGAATAATGTTTCCTACAATTTACGTTCTATGATATTTTTTGATCAGAAGCGTAGTTTTCGAGATATATCGAGATATTTAAAAGTTCCGAATACGCACCAACATAATAGAGATACAGAAACACCGTGGCCCCTTTCTTTGAGATAACTGTGCGCTAGTGCGAGCCGCAAATGCCACTTCCAGCTTAGCTGTGCAGAAGAAGAACAACAAGAAGAAGAAATATCTCGAAATATGTCCGTCAGGCCCCTTCCCTTGAGATATATCTGCAAATATCTCGGAAACGAAGTGAGCTATGGCAAAATGTTAAAGACCGTTTTTGTAGAGAATTAAGTTTCCTACTTTTTATGTTCTATGATATTTTTTGATCAGATGCTTAGTTCTCGAGATATATCAAGATATTTAAAAGTTCCGAAGCCGCACCAACATAATAGAGATACAGAAACACCGTGGCCCCTTTCTGTGAGATAACTCTGCAATATTGCGAGCTGCAAATGCCACTTCCAGCTTAGCTGTGCAGAGGAAGAACAACAAGAAGAAGAAATATCTCGAAAAATGTCCGTCAGGCCAGTTCCTTTGAGCTGAATCTGCAAATATCTCGGAAACGAAGCGAGCTATGGCAAAATGTTAAGAGACCTTTTTTGTAGAGAATTAAGTTTCCTACTTTTTATGTTCGATGATATTTTTTGATCAGATGCGTAGTTCTCGAGATATATCAAGATATTTAAAAGTTCCGAAGCTGCACCAACATAATAGAGGTACAGAAACACCGTGGCCTCTTTCTTTGAGATAACTCTGCACTATTGCGAGCTGCAAATGCCACTTCGAGCTTAGCTGTGCAGAAGAAGAACAACAAGAAGAAGAAATATCTCGAAATATGTCCGTCAGACCCCTTCCCTTGAGATGAATCTGCAAATATCTCGGAAACGAAGCGAGCTATGGCAAAATGTTAAGAGACCTGTTTTGTAGAGAATTAAGTTTCCTACTTTTCATGTTCTATGATATTTTTTGATCAGATGCGTAGTTCTCGAGATATATCAAGATATTTAAAAGTTCCGAAGCCGCACCAACATAATAGAGATACAGAAACACCGTGGCCCCTTTCTTTGAGATAACTCTGCACTATTGCGCGCTGCAAATGCCACTTCCAGCTTAGCTGTGCAGAAGAAGAACAACAAAAAGAAGAAATATCTCGAAATATGTCCGTCAGGCCCCTTCCCTTGAGATAAATCTGCAAATATCTCGGAAACGAAGCGAGCTATGGCAAAATGTTAAGAGACCTTTTTTGTAGAGAATTATGTTTCCTACAATTTATGTTCTATGATATTTTTTGATCAGAAGCGTAGTTTTCGAGATATATCGAGATATTTAAAAGTTCCGAAGCCGCACCAACATAATAGAGATACAGAAACACCGTGGCCCCTTTCTTGGAGATAACTCTGCACTATTGCGAGCTGCAAATGCCACTTCCAGCTTAGCTGTGCAGAAGAAGAACAACAAGAAGAAGAAATATCTCGAAATATGTCCGTCAGGCCCCTTCCCTTGAGATATATCTGCAAATATCTCGGAAACGAAGTGAGCTATGGCAAAATGTTAAGAGACCGTTTTTGTAGAGAATTAAGTTTCCTACTTTTTATGTTCTATGACATTTTTTGATCAGACGCGTAGTTCTCGAGATATATCAAGATATTTAAAAGTTCCGAAGCCGCACCAACATAATAGAGATACAGAAACACCGTGGCCCCTTTCTTTGAGATAACTCTGCACTATTGCGAGCTGCAAATGCCACTTCCAGCTTAGCTGTGCAGAAGAACAACAAGAAGAAGAAATATCTCGAAATATGTCCGTCAGGCCAGTTCCTTTGAGCTGAATCTGCAAATATCTCGGAAACGAAGCGAGCTATGGCAAAATGTTAAGAGACGTTTTTTGTAGAGAATTATGTTTCCTACAATTCATGTTCTATGATATTTTTTGATCAGAAGCGTAGTTTTCGAGATATATCGAGATATTTAAAAGTTCCGAAGACGCACCAACATAATAGAGATACAGAAACACCGTGGCCCCTTTCTTTGAGATAAGTGTGCACTAGTGCGAGCCGCAAATGCCACTATCAGCTTAGCTGTGCAGAAGAAGAACAACAAGAAGAAGAAATATCTCGAAATATGCCCGTCAGGCCCCTTCCCTTGAAATATATCTGCAAATATCTCGGAAACGAAGCGAGCTATGGCAAAATGTTAAGAGACCGTTTTTGTAGAGAATTAAGTTTGCTACTTTTTATGTTCTATGATATTTTTTGATCAGACGCGTAGTTCTCGAGATATATCAAGATATTTAAAAGTTCCGAAGCCGCACCAACATAATAGAGATACAGAAACACCGTGGCCCCTTTCGTTGAGATAACTCTGCACTAGTTCGAGCCGCAAATGCCACTTCCAGCTTAGCTGTGCAGAAGGAGAACAACAAGAAGAAGAAATATCTCGAAATATGTCCGTCAGGCCCCTTCCCTTGAGATAAATCTGCAAATATCTCGGAAACGAAGAGAGCTATGGCAAAATGTTAAGAGACCTTTTTTGTAGAGAATTAAGTTTCCTACTTTTCATGTTCTATGATATTTCTTGATCAGATGCGTAGTTCTCGAGATATATCAAGATATTTAAAAGTTCCGAAGCCGCACCAACATAATAGAGATACAGAAACACCGTGGCCCCTTTCTTTGAGATAACTCTGAACTATTGCGAGCTGCAAATGCCACTTCCAGCTTAGCTGTGCAGAAGAAGAACAACAAGAAGAAGAAATATCTCGAAATATGTCCGTCAGGCCCCTTCCCTTGAGATAAATATGCAAATATCTCGGAAACGAAGCGAGCTATGGCAAAATGTTAAGCGACCTTTTCTGTAGAGAATTAAGTTTCCTACTTTTTATGTTCTATGATATTTTTTGATCAGATGCTTAGTTCTCGAGATATATCAAGATATTTAAAAGTTCCGAAGCCGCACCAACATAATAGAGATACAGAAACACCGTGGCCCCTTTCTGTGAGATAACTCTGCAATATTGCGAGCTGCAAATGCCACTTCCAGCTTAGCTGTGCAGAGGAAGAACAACAAGAAGAAGAAATATCTCGAAATATGTCCGTCAGGCCAGTTCCCTTGAGATAAATCTGCAAATATCTCGGAAACGAAGCGAGCTATGGCGAAATGTTAAGAGACCTTTTTTGTAGAGAATTAAGTTTCCTACTTTTTATCTTCTATGATATTTTTTGATCAGATGCGTAGTTCTCGAAATATATCAAGATATTTAAAAGTTCCGAAGCCGCACCAACATAATAGAGATACAGAAACACGGTGGCCCCTCTCTTTGAGATAACTCTGCACTATTGCGAGCTGCAAATGCCACTTCCAGCTTAGCTGTGCAGAAGAAGAACAACAAGAAGAAGAAATATCTCGAAATATGTCCGTCACGCCCCTTCCCTTGAGATATATCTGCAAATATCTCGGAAACGAAGCGAGCTATGGCAAAATGTTTAGAGACCTTTCTTGTAGAGAATTAAGTTTCCTACTTTTTATGTAGTATGATATTTTTTGATCAGATGCGTAGTTCTCGAGATATATCAAGATATTTAAAAGTTCCGAAGCCGCACCAACATAATAGAGATACAGAAACACCGTGGCCCCTTTCTTTGAGATAACTCTGCACTATTGCGCGCTGCAAATGCCACTTCCAGCTTAGCTGTGCAGAAGAAGAACAACAAAAAGAAGAAATATCTCGAAATATGTCCGTCAGGCCCCTTCCCTTGAGATAAATCTGCAAATATCTCGGAAACGAAGCGAGCTATGGCAAAATGTTAAGAGACCTTTTTTGTAGAGAATTATGTTTCCTACAATTTATGTTCTATGATATTTTTTGATCAGAAGCGTAGTTTTCGAGATATATCGAGATATTTAAAAGTTCCGAAGCCGCACCAACATAATAGAGATACAGAAACACCGTGGCCCCTTTCTTTGAGATAACTCTGCACTATTGCGAGCTGCAAATGCCACTTCCAGCTTAGCTGTGCAGAAGAAGAACAACAAGAAGAAGAAATATCTCGAAATATGTCCGTCAGGCCCCTTCCCTTGAGATATATCTGCAAATATCTCGGAAACGAAGTGAGCTATGGCAAAATGTTAAGAGACCGTTTTTGTAGAGAATTAAGTTTCCTACTTTTTATGTTCTATGACATTTTTTGATCAGACGCGTAGTTCTCGAGATATATCAAGATATTTAAAAGTTCCGAAGCCGCACCAACATAATAGAGATACAGAAACACCGTGGCCCCTTTCTTTGAGATAACTCTGCACTATTGCGAGCTGCAAATGCCACTTCCAGCTTAGCTGTGCAGAAGAACAACAAGAAGAAGAAATATCTCGAAATATGTCCGTCAGGCCAGTTCCTTTGAGCTGAATCTGCAAATATCTCGGAAACGAAGCGAGCTATGGCAAAATGTTAAGAGACGTTTTTTGTAGAGAATTATGTTTCCTACAATTTATGTTCTATGATATTTTTTGATCAGAAGCGTAGTTTTCGAGATATATCGAGATATTTAAAAGTTCCGAAGACGCACCAACATAATAGAGATACAGAAACACCGTGGCCCCTTTCTTTGAGATAAGTGTGCACTAGTGCGAGCCGCAAATGCCACTTCCAGCTTAGCTGTGCAGAAGAAGAACAACAAGAAGAAGAAATATCTCGAAATATGCCCGTCAGGCCCCTTCCCTTGAAATATATCTGCAAATATCTCGGAAACGAAGCGAGCTATGGCAAAATGTTAAGAGACCGTTTTTGTAGAGAATTAAGTTTGCTACTTTTTATGTTCTATGATATTTTTTGATCAGACGCGTAGTTCTCGAGATATATCAAGATATTTAAAAGTTCCGAAGCCGCACCAACATAATAGAGATACAGAAACACCGTGGCCCCTTTCGTTGAGATAACTCTGCACTAGTGCGAGCCGCAAATGCCACTTCCAGCTTAGCTGTGCAGAAGAAGAACAACAAGAAGAAGAAATATCTCGAAATATGGCCGTCAGGCCCCTTCCCTTGAGATAAATCTGCAAATATCTCGGAAACGAAGCGAGCTATGGCAAAATGTTAAGAGACCTTTTTTGTAGAGAATCAAGTTTCCTACTTTTTATGTTCGATGATATTTTTTGATCAGAAGCGTAGTTCTCGAGATATATCAAGATATTTAAAAGTTCCGAAGCCGCACCAACATAATAGAGATACAGAAACACCGTGGCCCCTTTCTTTGAGATAACTCTGCACTAGTGCGAGCTGCAAATGCCACTTCCAGCTTAGCTGTGCAGAAGAAGAACAACAAGAAGAAGAAATATCTCGAAATATGTCCGTCAGGCCCCTTCCCTTGAGATAAATATGCAAATATCTCGGAAACGAAGCGAGCTATGGCAAAATGTTAAGAGACCGTTGTTGTAGAGAATTAAGTTTCCTACTTTTTATGTTGTATGATATTTTTTGATCAGACGCGTAGTTCTCGAGATATATCAAGATATTTAAAAGTTCCGATGCCGCACCAACATAATAGAGATACAGAAACACCGTGGCCCCTTTCTTTGAGATAACTCTGCACTATTGCGAGCTGCAAATGCCACTTCCAGCTTAGCTGTGCAGAAGAAGAACAACAAGAAGAACAAATATCTCGAAATATGTCCGTCAGGCCCCTTCCCTTGAGATAAATCTGCAAATATCTCGGAAACGAAGAGAGCTATGGCAAAATGTTAAGAGACCTTTTTTGTAGAGAATTATGTTTCCTACAATTTATGTTCTATGATATTTTTTGATCAGAAGCGTAGTTTTCGAGATATATCGAGATATTTAAAAGTTCCGAAGCCGCACCAACATAATAGAGATACAGAAACACCGTGGCCCCTTTCTTTGAGATAACTCTGCACTAGTGCGAGCCGCAAATGCCACTTCCAGCTTAGCTGTGCAGAAGAAGAACAACAAGAAGAAGAAATATCTCGAAATATGTCCGTCAGGCCCCTTCCCTTGAGATAAATATGCAAATATCTCGGAAACGACGCGAGCTGTGGCAAAATGTTAAGAGACCGTTGTTGTAGAGAATTAAGTTTCCTACTTCTTATGTTCTATGATATTTTTTGATCAGACGCGTAGTTCTCGAGATATATCAAGATATTTAAAAGTTCCGAAGCCGCACCAACGTAATAGAGATACAGAAACACCGTGGCCCCTTTCTGTGAGATAACTCTGCAATATTGCGAGCTGCAAATGCCACTTCCAGCTTAGCTGTGCAGAGGAAGAACAACAAGAAGAAGAAATATCTCGAAATATGTCCGTCAGGCCCCTTCCCTTGAGCTGAATCTGCAAATATCTCGGAAACGAAGCGAGCTATGGCAAAATGTTAAGAGACCTGTTTTGTAGAGAATTAAGTTTCCTACTTTTCATGTTCTATGATATTTTTTGATCAGATGCGTAGTTCTCGAGATATATCAAGATATTTAAAAGTTCCGAAGCCGCACCAACATAATAGAGATACAGAAACACCGTGGCCCCTTTCTTTGAGATAACTCTGCACTATTGCGAGCTGCAAATGCCACTTCCAGCTTAGCTGTGCAGAAGAAGAACAACAAGAAGAAGAAATATCTCGAAATATGTCCGTCAGGCCCCTTCCCTTGAGATATATCTGCAAATATCTCGGAAACGAAGTGAGCTATGGCAAAATGTTAAGAGACCGTTTTTGTAGAGAATTAAGTTTCCTACTTTTTATGTTCTATGACATTTTTTGATCAGACGCGTAGTTCTCGAGATATATCAAGATATTTAAAAGTTCCGAAGCCGCACCAACATAATAGAGATACAGAAACACCGTGGCCCCTTTCTTTGAGATAACTCTGCACTATTGCGCGCTGCAAATGCCACTTCCAGCTTAGCTGTGCAGAAGAACAACAAGAAGAAGAAATATCTCGAAATATGTCCGTCAGGCCAGTTCCTTTGAGCTGAATCTGCAAATATCTCGGAAACGAAGCGAGCTATGGCAAAATGTTAAGAGACGTTTTTTGTAGAGAATTATGTTTCCTACAATTTATGTTCTATGATATTTTTTGATCAGAAGCGTAGTTTTCGAGATATATCGAGATATTTAAAAGTTCCGAAGACGCACCAACATAATAGAGATACAGAAACACCGTGGCCCCTTTCTTTGAGATAAGTGTGCACTAGTGCGAGCCGCAAATGCCACTATCAGCTTAGCTGTGCAGAAGAAGAACAACAAGAAGAAGAAATATCTCGAAATATGCCCGTCAGGCCCCTTCCCTTGAAATATATCTGCAAATATCTCGGAAACGAAGCGAGCTATGGCAAAATGTTAAGAGACCGTTTTTGTAGAGAATTAAGTTTGCTACTTTTTATGTTCTATGATATTTTTTGATCAGACGCGTAGTTCTCGAGATATATCAAGATATTTAAAAGTTCCGAAGCCGCACCAACATAATAGAGATACAGAAACACCGTGGCCCCTTTCGTTGAGATAACTCTGCACTAGTGCGAGCCGCAAATGCCACTTCCAGCTTAGCTGTGCAGAAGAAGAACAACAAGAAGAAGAAATATCTCGAAATATGTCCGTCAGGCCCCTTCCCTTGAGATAAATCTGCAAATATCTCGGAAACGAAGAGAGCTATGGCAAAATGTTAAGAGACCTTTTTTGTAGATAATTAAGTTTCCTACTTTTCATGTTCTATGATATTTCTTGATCAGATGCGTAGTTCTCGAGATATATCAAGATATTTAAAAGTTCCGAAGCCGCACCAACATAATAGAGATACAGAAACACCGTGGCCCCTTTCTTTGAGATAACTCTGAACTATTGCGAGCTGCAAATGCCACTTCCAGCTTAGCTGTGCAGAAGAAGAACAACAAGAAGAAGAAATATCTCGAAATATGTCCGTCAGGCCCCTTCCCTTGAGATAAATATGCAAATATCTCGGAAACGAAGCGAGCTATGGCAAAATGTTAAGCGACCTTTTCTGTAGAGAATTAAGTTTCCTACTTTTTATGTTCTATGATATTTTTTGATCAGATGCTTAGTTCTCGAGATATATCAAGATATTTAAAAGTTCCGAAGCCGCACCAACATAATAGAGATACAGAAACACCGTGGCCCCTTTCTGTGAGATAACTCTGCAATATTGCGAGCTGCAAATGCCACTTCCAGCTTAGCTGTGCAGAGGAAGAACAACAAGAAGAAGAAATATCTCGAAATATGTCCGTCAGGCCAGTTCCCTTGAGATAAATCTGCAAATATCTCGGAAACGAAGCGAGCTATGGCGAAATGTTAAGAGACCTTTTTTGTAGAGAATTAAGTTTCCTACTTTTTATCTTCTATGATATTTTTTGATCAGATGCGTAGTTCTCGAAATATATCAAGATATTTAAAAGTTCCGAAGCCGCACCAACATAATAGAGATACAGAAACACGGTGGCCCCTCTCTTTGAGATAACTCTGCACTATTGCGAGCTGCAAATGCCACTTCCAGCTTAGCTGTGCAGAAGAAGAACAACAAGAAGAAGAAATATCTCGAAATATGTCCGTCACGCCCCTTCCCTTGAGATATATCTGCAAATATCTCGGAAACGAAGCGAGCTATGGCAAAATGTTTAGAGACCTTTCTTGTAGAGAATTAAGTTTCCTACTTTTTATGTAGTATGATATTTTTTGATCAGATGCGTAGTTCTCGAGATATATCAAGATATTTAAAAGTTCCGAAGCCGCACCAACATAATAGAGATACAGAAACACCGTGGCCCCTTTCTTTGAGATAACTCTGCACTATTGCGCGCTGCAAATGCCACTTCCAGCTTAGCTGTGCAGAAGAAGAACAACAAAAAGAAGAAATATCTCGAAATATGTCCGTCAGGCCCCTTCCCTTGAGATAAATCTGCAAATATCTCGGAAACGAAGCGAGCTATGGCAAAATGTTAAGAGACCTTTTTTGTAGAGAATTATGTTTCCTACAATTTATGTTCTATGATATTTTTTGATCAGAAGCGTAGTTTTCGAGATATATCGAGATATTTAAAAGTTCCGAATCCGCACCAACATAATAGAGATACAGAAACACCGTGGCCCCTTTCTTTGAGATAACTCTGCACTAGTGCGAGCTGCAAATGCCACTTCCAGCTTAGCTGTGCAGAAGAAGAACAACAAGAAGAAGAAATATCTCGAAATATGTCCGTCAGGCCCCTTCCCTTGAGATAAATATGCAAATATCTCGGAAACGAAGCGAGCTATGGCAAAATGTTAAGAGACCGTTGTTGTAGAGAATTAAGTTTCCTACTTTTTATGTTGTATGATATTTTTTGATCAGACGCGTAGTTCTCGAGATATATCAAGATATTTAAAAGTTCCGATGCCGCACCAACATAATAGAGATACAGAAACACCGTGGCCCCTTTCTTTGAGATAACTCTGCACTATTGCGAGCTGCAAATGCCACTTCCAGCTTAGCTGTGCAGAAGAAGAACAACAAGAAGAAGAAATATCTCGAAATATGTCCGTCAGGCCCCTTCCCTTGAGATAAATCTGCAAATATCTCGGAAACGAAGAGAGCTATGGCAAAATGTTAAGAGACCTTTTTTGTAGAGAATTATGTTTCCTACAATTTATGTTCTATGATATTTTTTGATCAGAAGCGTAGTTTTCGAGATATATCGAGATATTTAAAAGTTCCGAAGCCGCACCAACATAATAGAGATACAGAAACACCGTGGCCCCTTTCTTTGAGATAACTCTGCACTAGTGCGAGCCGCAAATGCCACTTCCAGCTTAGCTGTGCAGAGGAAGAACAACAAGAAGAAGAAATATCTCGAAATATGTCCGTCAGGCCCCTTCCCTTGAGCTGAATCTGCAAATATCTCGGAAACGAAGCGAGCTATGGCAAAATGTTAAGAGACCTTTTTTGTAGAGAATTAAGTTTCCTACTTTTTATGTTCGATGATATTTTTTGATCAGATGCGTAGTTCTCGAGATATATCAAGATATTTAAAAGTTCCGAAGCTGCACCAACATAATAGAGGTACAGAAACACCGTGGCCTCTTTCTTTGAGATAACTCTGCACTATTGCGAGCTGCAAATGCCACTTCGAGCTTAGCTGTGCAGAAGAAGAACAACAAGAAGAAGAAATATCTCGAAATATGTCCGTCAGACCCCTTCCCTTGAGATGAATCTGCAAATATCTCGGAAACGAAGCGAGCTATGGCAAAATGTTAAGAGACCTTTTTTGTAGAGAATAATGTTTCCTACAATTTACGTTCTATGATATTTTTTGATCAGAAGCGTAGTTTTCGAGATATACCGAGATATTTAAAAGTTCCGAAGACGCACCAACATAATAGAGATACAGAAACACCGTGGCCCCTTTCTTTGAGATAACTGTGCGCTAGTGCGAGCCGCAAATGCCACTTCCAGCTTAGCTGTGCAGAAGAAGAACAACAAGAAGAAGAAATATCTCGAAATATGTCCGTCAGGCCCCTTCCCTTGAGATATATCTGCAAATATCTCGGAAACGAAGTGAGCTATGGCAAAATGTTAAGAGACCGTTTTTGTAGAGAATTAAGTTTCCTACTTTTTATGTTGTATGACATTTTTTGATCAGACGCGTAGTTCTCGAGATATATCAAGATATTTAAAAGTTCCGAAGCCGCACCAACATAATAGAGATACAGAAACACCGTGGCCCCTTTCTTTGAGATAACTCTGCACTATTGCGAGCTGCAAATGCCACTTCCAGCTTAGCTGTGCAGAAGAAGAACAACAAGAAGAAGAAATATCTCGAAATATGCCCGTCAGGCCCCTTCCCTTGAAATATATCTGCAAATATCTCGGAAACGAAGCGAGCTATGGCAAAATGTTAAGAGACCGTTTTTGTAGAGAATTAAGTTTGCTACTTTTTATGTTCTATGATATTTTTTGATCAGACGCGTAGTTCTCGAGATATATCAAGATATTTAAAAGTTCCGAAGCCGCACCAACATAATAGAGATACAGAAACACCGTGGCCCCTTTCGTTGAGATAACTCTGCACTAGTGCGAGCCGCAAATGCCACTTCCAGCTTAGCTGTGCAGAAGAAGAACAACAAGAAGAAGAAATATCTCGAAATATGTCCGTCAGGCCCCTTCCCTTGAGATAAATCTGCAAATATCTCGGAAACGAAGCGAGCTATGGCAAAATGTTAAGAGACGTTCTTTGTAGAGAATTATGTTTCCTACAATTTATGTTCTATGATATTTTTTGATCAGAAGCGTAGTTTTCGAGATATATCGAGATATTTAAAAGTTCCGAAGACGCACCAACATAATAGAGATACAGAAACACCGTGGCCCCTTTCTTTGAGATAAGTGTGCACTAGTGCGAGCCGCAAATGCCACTATCAGCTTAGCTGTGCAGAAGAAGAACAACAAGAAGAAGAAATATCTCGAAATATGCCCGTCAGGCCCCTTCCCTTGAAATATATCTGCAAATATCTCGGAAACGAAGCGAGCTATGGCAAAATGTTAAGAGACCGTTTTTGTAGAGAATTAAGTTTGCTACTTTTTATG
Source organism: Osmia lignaria lignaria (assembly GCF_051020975.1). Taxonomy (NCBI): domain Eukaryota; kingdom Metazoa; phylum Arthropoda; class Insecta; order Hymenoptera; family Megachilidae; genus Osmia; species Osmia lignaria. The sequence continues at coordinate 551,820 of NW_027478160.1, forward strand.
TTCTATGATATTTTTTGATCAGACGCGTAGTTCTCGAGATATATCAAGATATTTAAAAGTTCCGAAGCCGCACCAACATAATAGAGATACAGAAACACCGTGGCCCCTTTCGTTGAGATAACTCTGCACTAGTGCGAGCCGCAAATGCCACTTCCAGCTTAGCTGTGCAGAAGAAGAACAACAAGAAGAAGAAATATCTCGAAATATGTCCGTCAGGCCCCTTCCCTTGAGATAAATCTGCAAATATCTCGGAAACGAAGAGAGCTATGGCAAAATGTTAAGAGACCTTTTTTGTAGAGAATTAAGTTTCCTACTTTTCATGTTCTATGATATTTCTTGATCAGATGCGTAGTTCTCGAGATATATCAAGATATTTAAAAGTTCCGAAGCCGCACCAACATAATAGAGATACAGAAACACCGTGGCCCCTTTCTTTGAGATAACTCTGAACTATTGCGAGCTGCAAATGCCACTTCCAGCTTAGCTGTGCAGAAGAAGAACAACAAGAAGAAGAAATATCTCGAAATATGTCCGTCAGGCCCCTTCCCTTGAGATAAATATGCAAATATCTCGGAAACGAAGCGAGCTATGGCAAAATGTTAAGCGACCTTTTCTGTAGAGAATTAAGTTTCCTACTTTTTATGTTCTATGATATTTTTTGATCAGATGCTTAGTTCTCGAGATATATCAAGATATTTAAAAGTTCCGAAGCCGCACCAACATAATAGAGATACAGAAACACCGTGGCCCCTTTCTGTGAGATAACTCTGCAATATTGCGAGCTGCAAATGCCACTTCCAGCTTAGCTGTGCAGAGGAAGAACAACAAGAAGAAGAAATATCTCGAAATATGTCCGTCAGGCCAGTTCCTTTGAGCTGAATCTGCAAATATCTCGGAAACGAAGCGAGCTATGGCAAAATGTTAAGAGACCTTTTTTGTAGAGAATTAAGTTTCCTACTTTTTATGTTCGATGATATTTTTTGATCAGATGCGTAGTTCTCGAGATATATCAAGATATTTAAAAGTTCCGAAGCTGCACCAACATAATAGAGGTACAGAAACACCGTGGCCTCTTTCTTTGAGATAACTCTGCACTATTGCGAGCTGCAAATGCCACTTCGAGCTTAGCTGTGCAGAAGAAGAACAACAAGAAGAAGAAATATCTCGAAATATGTCCGTCAGACCCCTTCCCTTGAGATGAATCTGCAAATATCTCGGAAACGAAGCGAGCTATGGCAAAATGTTAAGAGACCTTTTTTGTAGAGAATAATGTTTCCTACAATTTACGTTCTATGATATTTTTTGATCAGAAGCGTAGTTTTCGAGATATATCGAGATATTTAAAAGTTCCGAAGACGCACCAACATAATAGAGATACAGAAACACCGTGGCCCCTTTCTTTGAGATAACTGTGCGCTAGTGCGAGCCGCAAATGCCACTTCCAGCTTAGCTGTGCAGAAGAAGAACAACAAGAAGAAGAAATATCTCGAAATATGTCCGTCAGGCCCCTTCCCTTGAGATATATCTGCAAATATCTCGGAAACGAAGTGAGCTATGGCAAAATGTTAAAGACCGTTTTTGTAGAGAATTAAGTTTCCTACTTTTCATGTTCTATGACATTTTTTGATCAGACGCGTAGTTCTCGAGATATATCAAGATATTTAAAAGTTCCGAAGTCGCACCAACATAATAGAGATACAGAAACACCGTGGCCCCTTTCTTTGAGATAACTCTGCACTATTGCGAGCTGCAAATGCCACTTCCAGCTTAGCTGTGCAGAAGAACAACAAGAAGAAGAAATATCTCGAAATATGTCCGTCAGGCCAGTTCCTTTGAGCTGAATCTGCAAATATCTCGGAAACGAAGCGAGCTATGGCAAAATGTTAAGAGACGTTTTTTGTAGAGAATTATGTTTCCTACAATTTATGTTCTATGATATTTTTTGATCAGAAGCGTAGTTTTCGAGATATATCGAGATATTTAAAAGTTCCGAAGACGCACCAACATAATAGAGATACAGAAACACCGTGGCCCCTTTCTTTGAGATAACTGTGCACTAGTGCGAGCCGCAAATGCCACTTCCAGCTTAGCTGTGCAGAAGAAGAACAACAAGAAGAAGAAATATCTCGAAATATGCCCGTCAGGCCCCTTCCCTTGAAATATATCTGCAAATATCTCGGAAACGAAGCGAGCTATGGCAAAATGTTAAGAGACCGTTTTTGTAGAGAATTAAGTTTCCTACTTTTTATGTTCTATGATATTTTTTGATCAGACGCGTAGTTCTCGAGATATATCAAGATATTTAAAAGTTCCGAAGCCGCACCAACATAATAGAGATACAGAAACACCGTGGCCCCTTTCGTTGAGATAACTCTGCACTAGTGCGAGCCGCAAATGCCACTTCCAGCTTAGCTGTGCAGAAGAAGAACAACAAGAAGAAGAAATATCTCGAAATATGTCCGTCAGGCCCCTTCCCTTGAGATAAATCTGCAAATATCTCGGAAACGAAGAGAGCTATGGCAAAATGTTAAGAGACCTTTTTTGTAGAGAATTAAGTTTCCTACTTTTCATGTTCTATGATATTTTTTGATCAGATGCGTAGTTCTCGAGATATATCAAGATATTTAAAAGTTCCGAAGCCGCACCAACATAATAGAGATACAGAAACTCCGTGGCCCCTTTCTTTGAGATAACTCTGAACTATTGCGAGCTGCAAATGCCACTTCCAGCTTAGCTGTGCAGAAGAAGAACAACAAGAAGAAGAAATATCTCGAAATATGTCCGCCAGGCCCCTTCCCTTGAGATAAATCTGCAAATATCTCGGAAACGAAGAGAGCTATGGCAAAATGTTAAGAGACCTGTTTTGTAGAGAATTAAGTTTCCTACTTTTCATGTTCTATGATATTTTTTGATCAGATGCGTAGTTCTCGAGATATATCAAGATATTTAAAAGTTCCGAAGCCGCACCAACATAATAGAGATACAGAAACACCGTGGCCCCTTTCTTTGAGATAACTCTGCACTATTGCGCGCTGCAAATGCCACTTCCAGCTTAGCTGTGCAGAAGAAGAACAACAAAAAGAAGAAATATCTCGAAATATGTCCGTCAGGCCCCTTCCCTTGAGATAAATCTGCAAATATCTCGGAAACGAAGCGAGCTATGGCAAAATGTTAAGAGACCTTTTTTGTAGAGAATTAAGTTTCCTACTTTTTATGTTCTATGATATTTTTCGATCAGAGGCGTAGTTCTCGAGATATATCAAGATATTTAAAAGTTCCGAAGCCGCACCAACATAATAGAGATACAGAAACACCGTGGCCCCTTTCTTTGGGATAACTCTGCACTATTGCGAGCTGCAAATGCCACTTCCAGCTTAGCTGTGCAGAAGAAGAACAACAAGAAGAAGAAATATCTCGAAATATGTCCGTCAGGCCCCTTCCCTTGAGATAAATCTGCATATATCTCGGAAACGAAGCGAGCTATGGCAAAATGTTAAAGACCGTTTTTGTAGAGAATTAAGTTTCCTACTTTTTATGTTCTATGACATTTTTTGATCAGACGCGTAGTTCTCGAGATATATCAAGATATTTAAAAGTTCCGAAGCCGCACCAACATAATAGAGATACAGAAACACCGTGGCCCCTTTCTTTGAGATAACTCTGCACTATTGCGAGCTGCAAATGCCACTTCCAGCTTAGCTGTGCAGAAGAACAACAAGAAGAAGAAATATCTCGAAATATGTCCGTCAGGCCAGTTCCTTTGAGCTGAATCTGCAAATATCTCGGAAACGAAGCGAGCTATGGCAAAATGTTAAGAGACGTTTTTTGTAGAGAATTATGTTTCCTACAATTTATGTTCTATGATATTTTTTGATCAGAAGCGTAGTTTTCGAGATATATCGAGATATTTAAAAGTTCCGAAGACGCACCAACATAATAGAGATACAGAAACACCGTGGCCCCTTTCTTTGAGATAACTGTGCACTAGTGCGAGCCGCAAATGCCACTTCCAGCTTAGCTGTGCAGAAGAAGAACAACAAGAAGAAGAAATATCTCGAAATATGCCCGTCAGGCCCCTTCCCTTGAAATATATCTGCAAATATCTCGGAAACGAAGCGAGCTATGGCAAAATGTTAAGAGACCGTTTTTGTAGAGAATTAAGTTTCCTACTTTTTATGTTCTATGATATTTTTTGATCAGACGCGTAGTTCTCGAGATATATCAAGATATTTAAAAGTTCCGAAGCCGCACCAACATAATAGAGATACAGAAACACCGTGGCCCCTTTCTGTGAGATAACTCTGCAATATTGCGAGCTGCAAATGCCACTTCCAGCTTAGCTGTGCAGAGGAAGAACAACAAGAAGAAGAAATATCTCGAAATATGTCCGTCAGGCCAGTTCCTTTGAGCTGAATCTGCAAATATCTCGGAAACGAAGCGAGCTATGGCAAAATGTTAAGAGACCTTTTTTGTAGAGAATTAAGTTTCCTACTTTTTATGTTCGATGATATTTTTTGATCAGATGCGTAGTTCTCGAGATATATCAAGATATTTAAAAGTTCCGAAGCTGCACCAACATAATAGAGGTACAGAAACACCGTGGCCTCTTTCTTTGAGATAACTCTGCACTATTGCGAGCTGCAAATGCCACTTCGAGCTTAGCTGTGCAGAAGAAGAACAACAAGAAGAAGAAATATCTCGAAATATGTCCGTCAGACCCCTTCCCTTGAGATGAATCTGCAAATATCTCGGAAACGAAGCGAGCTATGGCAAAATGTTAAGAGACCTTTTTTGTAGAGAATAATGTTTCCTACAATTTACGTTCTATGATATTTTTTGATCAGAAGCGTAGTTTTCGAGATATATCGAGATATTTAAAAGTTCCGAAGACGCACCAACATAATAGAGATACAGAAACACCGTGGCCCCTTTCTTTGAGATAACTGTGCGCTAGTGCGAGCCGCAAATGCCACTTCCAGCTTAGCTGTGCAGAAGAAGAACAACAAGAAGAAGAAATATCTCGAAATATGTCCGTCAGGCCCCTTCCCTTGAGATATATCTGCAAATATCTCGGAAACGAAGTGAGCTATGGCAAAATGTTAAAGACCGTTTTTGTAGAGAATTAAGTTTCCTACTTTTCATGTTCTATGACATTTTTTGATCAGACGCGTAGTTCTCGAGATATATCAAGATATTTAAAAGTTCCGAAGTCGCACCAACATAATAGAGATACAGAAACACCGTGGCCCCTTTCTTTGAGATAACTCTGCACTATTGCGAGCTGCAAATGCCACTTCCAGCTTAGCTGTGCAGAAGAACAACAAGAAGAAGAAATATCTCGAAATATGTCCGTCAGGCCAGTTCCTTTGAGCTGAATCTGCAAATATCTCGGAAACGAAGCGAGCTATGGCAAAATGTTAAGAGACGTTTTTTGTAGAGAATTATGTTTCCTACAATTTATGTTCTATGATATTTTTTGATCAGAAGCGTAGTTTTCGAGATATATCGAGATATTTAAAAGTTCCGAAGACGCACCAACATAATAGAGATACAGAAACACCGTGGCCCCTTTCTTTGAGATAACTGTGCACTAGTGCGAGCCGCAAATGCCACTTCCAGCTTAGCTGTGCAGAAGAAGAACAACAAGAAGAAGAAATATCTCGAAATATGCCCGTCAGGCCCCTTCCCTTGAAATATATCTGCAAATATCTCGGAAACGAAGCGAGCTATGGCAAAATGTTAAGAGACCGTTTTTGTAGAGAATTAAGTTTCCTACTTTTTATGTTCTATGATATTTTTTGATCAGACGCGTAGTTCTCGAGATATATCAAGATATTTAAAAGTTCCGAAGCCGCACCAACATAATAGAGATACAGAAACACCGTGGCCCCTTTCGTTGAGATAACTCTGCACTAGTGCGAGCCGCAAATGCCACTTCCAGCTTAGCTGTGCAGAAGAAGAACAACAAGAAGAAGAAATATCTCGAAATATGTCCGTCAGGCCCCTTCCCTTGAGATAAATCTGCAAATATCTCGGAAACGAAGAGAGCTATGGCAAAATGTTAAGAGACCTTTTTTGTAGAGAATTAAGTTTCCTACTTTTCATGTTCTATGATATTTTTTGATCAGATGCGTAGTTCTCGAGATATATCAAGATATTTAAAAGTTCCGAAGCCGCACCAACATAATAGAGATACAGAAACTCCGTGGCCCCTTTCTTTGAGATAACTCTGAACTATTGCGAGCTGCAAATGCCACTTCCAGCTTAGCTGTGCAGAAGAAGAACAACAAGAAGAAGAAATATCTCGAAATATGTCCGCCAGGCCCCTTCCCTTGAGATAAATCTGCAAATATCTCGGAAACGAAGAGAGCTATGGCAAAATGTTAAGAGACCTGTTTTGTAGAGAATTAAGTTTCCTACTTTTCATGTTCTATGATATTTTTTGATCAGATGCGTAGTTCTCGAGATATATCAAGATATTTAAAAGTTCCGAAGCCGCACCAACATAATAGAGATACAGAAACACCGTGGCCCCTTTCTTTGAGATAACTCTGCACTATTGCGCGCTGCAAATGCCACTTCCAGCTTAGCTGTGCAGAAGAAGAACAACAAAAAGAAGAAATATCTCGAAATATGTCCGTCAGGCCCCTTCCCTTGAGATAAATCTGCAAATATCTCGGAAACGAAGCGAGCTATGGCAAAATGTTAAGAGACCTTTTTTGTAGAGAATTAAGTTTCCTACTTTTTATGTTCTATGATATTTTTCGATCAGAGGCGTAGTTCTCGAGATATATCAAGATATTTAAAAGTTCCGAAGCCGCACCAACATAATAGAGATACAGAAACACCGTGGCCCCTTTCTTTGGGATAACTCTGCACTATTGCGAGCTGCAAATGCCACTTCCAGCTTAGCTGTGCAGAAGAAGAACAACAAGAAGAAGAAATATCTCGAAATATGTCCGTCAGGCCCCTTCCCTTGAGATAAATCTGCATATATCTCGGAAACGAAGCGAGCTATGGCAAAATGTTAAAGACCGTTTTTGTAGAGAATTAAGTTTCCTACTTTTTATGTTCTATGACATTTTTTGATCAGACGCGTAGTTCTCGAGATATATCAAGATATTTAAAAGTTCCGAAGCCGCACCAACATAATAGAGATACAGAAACACCGTGGCCCCTTTCTTTGAGATAACTCTGCACTATTGCGAGCTGCAAATGCCACTTCCAGCTTAGCTGTGCAGAAGAACAACAAGAAGAAGAAATATCTCGAAATATGTCCGTCAGGCCAGTTCCTTTGAGCTGAATCTGCAAATATCTCGGAAACGAAGCGAGCTATGGCAAAATGTTAAGAGACGTTTTTTGTAGAGAATTATGTTTCCTACAATTTATGTTCTATGATATTTTTTGATCAGAAGCGTAGTTTTCGAGATATATCGAGATATTTAAAAGTTCCGAAGACGCACCAACATAATAGAGATACAGAAACACCGTGGCCCCTTTCTTTGAGATAACTGTGCACTAGTGCGAGCCGCAAATGCCACTTCCAGCTTAGCTGTGCAGAAGAAGAACAACAAGAAGAAGAAATATCTCGAAATATGCCCGTCAGGCCCCTTCCCTTGAAATATATCTGCAAATATCTCGGAAACGAAGCGAGCTATGGCAAAATGTTAAGAGACCGTTTTTGTAGAGAATTAAGTTTCCTACTTTTTATGTTCTATGATATTTTTTGATCAGACGCGTAGTTCTCGAGATATATCAAGATATTTAAAAGTTCCGAAGCCGCACCAACATAATAGAGATACAGAAACACCGTGGCCCCTTTCGTTGAGATAACTCTGCACTAGTGCGAGCCGCAAATGCCACTTCCAGCTTAGCTGTGCAGAAGAAGAACAACAAGAAGAAGAAATATCTCGAAATATGTCCGTCAGGCCCCTTCCCTTGAGATAAATCTGCAAATATCTCGGAAACGAAGAGAGCTATGGCAAAATGTTAAGAGACCTTTTTTGTAGAGAATTAAGTTTCCTACTTTTCATGTTCTATGATATTTTTTGATCAGATGCGTAGTTCTCGAGATATATCAAGATATTTAAAAGTTCCGAAGCCGCACCAACATAATAGAGATACAGAAACTCCGTGGCCCCTTTCTTTGAGATAACTCTGAACTATTGCGAGCTGCAAATGCCACTTCCAGCTTAGCTGTGCAGAAGAAGAACAACAAGAAGAAGAAATATCTCGAAATATGTCCGCCAGGCCCCTTCCCTTGAGATAAATCTGCAAATATCTCGGAAACGAAGAGAGCTATGGCAAAATGTTAAGAGACCTGTTTTGTAGAGAATTAAGTTTCCTACTTTTCATGTTCTATGATATTTTTTGATCAGATGCGTAGTTCTCGAGATATATCAAGATATTTAAAAGTTCCGAAGCCGCACCAACATAATAGAGATACAGAAACACCGTGGCCCCTTTCTTTGAGATAACTGTGCACTATTGCGCGCTGCAAATGCCACTTCCAGCTTAGCTGTGCAGAAGAAGAACAACAAAAAGAAGAAATATCTCGAAATATGTCCGTCAGGCCCCTTCCCTTGAGATAAATCTGCAAATATCTCGGAAACGAAGCGAGCTATGGCAAAATGTTAAGAGACCTTTTTTGTAGAGAATTAAGTTTCCTACTTTTTATGTTCTATGATATTTTTCGATCAGAGGCGTAGTTCTCGAGATATATCAAGATATTTAAAAGTTCCGAAGCCGCACCAACATAATAGAGATACAGAAACACCGTGGCCCCTTTCTTTGGGATAACTCTGCACTATTGCGAGCTGCAAATGCCACTTCCAGCTTAGCTGTGCAGAAGAAGAACAACAAGAAGAAGAAATATCTCGAAATATGTCCGTCAGGCCACTTCCCTTGAGATAAATCTGCAAATATCTCGGAAACGAAGCGAGCTATGGCAAAATGCTAAGAGACCTTTTTTGTAGAGAATTAAGTTTCCTACTTTTTATGTTCGATGATATTTTTTGATCAGATGCGTAGTTCTCGAGATATATCAAGATATTTAAAAGTTCCGAAGCTGCACCAACATAATAGAGGTACAGAAACACCGTGGCCTCTTTCTTTGAGATAACTCTGCACTATTGCGAGCTGCAAATGCCACTTCGAGCTTAGCTGTGCAGAAGAAGAACAACAAGAAGAAGAAATATCTCGAAATATGTCCGTCAGACCCCTTCCCCTGAGATGAATCTGCAAATATCTCGGAAACGAAGCGAGCTATGGCAAAATGTTAAGAGACCTTTTTTGTAGAGAATAATGTTTCCTACAATTTACGTTCTATGATATTTTTTGATCAGAAGCGTAGTTCTCGAGATATATCAAGATATTTAAAAGTTCCGAAGCCGCACCAACATAATAGAGATACAGAAACACCGTGGCCCCTTTCTTTGAGATAACTCTGCACTAGTGCGAGCCGCAAATGCCACTTCCAGCTTAGCTGTGCAGAAGAAGAACAACAAGAAGAAGAAATATCTCGAAATATGTCCGTCAGGCCCCTTCCCTTGAGATATATATGCAAATATCTCGGAAACGAAGCGAGCTATGGCAAAATCTTAAGAGACCGTTATTGTAGAGAATTAAGTTTCCTACTTTTTATGTTCTATGATATTTTTTGATCAGACGCGTAGTTCTCGAGATATATCAAGATATTTAGAAGTTCCGATGCCGCACCAACATAATAGAGATACAGAAACACCGTGGCCCCTTTCTTTGAGATAACTCTGCACTATTGCGAGCTGCAAATGCCACTTCCAGCTTAGCTGTGCAGAAGAAGAACAACAAGAAGAAGAAATATCTCGAAATATGTCCGTCAGGCCCCTTCCCTTGAGATAAATCTGCAAATATCTCGGAAACGAAGCGAGCTATGGCAAAATGTTAAGAGACCTTTTTTGTAGAGAATTATGTTTCCTACAATTTATATTCTATGATATTTTTTGATCAGAAGCGTAGTTTTCGAGATATATCGAGATATTTAAAAGTTCCGAAGCCGCACCAACATAATAGAGATACAGAAACACCGTGGCCCCTTTCTTTGAGATAACTCTGCACTAGTGCGAGCCGCAAATGCCACTTCCAGCTTAGCTGTGCAGAAGAAGAACAACAAGAAGAAGAAATATCTCGAAATATGTCCGTCAGGCCCCTTCCCTTGAGATAAATATGCAAATATCTCGGAAACGAAGCGAGCTGTGGCAAATGTTAAGAGACCGTTGTTGTAGAGAATTAAGTTTCCTACTCTTTATGTTCTATGATATTTTTTGATCAGACGCGTAGTTCTCGAGATATATCAAGATATTTAAAAGTTCCGAAGCCGCACCAACATAATAGAGATACAGAAACACCGTGGCCCCTTTCTTTGAGATAACTCTGCACTATTGCGAGCTGCAAATGCCACTTCCAGCTTAGCTGTGCAGAAGAAGAACAACAAGAAGAAGAAATATCTCGAAATATGTCCGTCAGGCCCCTTCCCTTGAGATAAATCTGCAAATATCTCGGAAACGAAGAGAGCTATGGCAAAATGTTAAGAGACCTTTTTTGTAGAGAATTATGTTTCCTACAATTTATGTTCTATGATATTTTTTGATCAGAAGCGTAGTTTTCGAGATATATCGAGATATTTAAAAGTTCCGAAGCCGCACCAACATAATAGAGATACAGAAACACCGTGGCCCCTTTCTTTGAGATAACTCTGCACTATTGCGCGCTGCAAATGCCACTTCCAGCTTAGCTGTGCAGAACAAGAACAACAAAAAGAAGAAATATCTCGAAATATGTCCGTCAGGCCCCTTCCCTTGAGATAAATCTGCAAATATCTCGGAAACGAAGCGAGCTATGGCAAAATGTTAAGAGACCTTTTTTGTAGAGAATTATGTTTCCTACAATTTATGTTCTATGATATTTTTTGATCAGAAGCGTAGTTTTCGAGATATATCGAGATATTTAAAAGTTCCGAAGCCGCACCAACATAATAGAGATACAGAAACACCGTGGCCCCTTTCTTTGAGATAACTCTGCACTAGTGCGAGCCGCAAATGCCACTTCCAGCTTAGCTGTGCAGAAGAAGAACAACAAGAAGAAGAAATATCTCGAAATATGTCCGTCAGGCCCCTTCCCTTGAGATAAATATGCAAATATCTCGGAAACGAAGCGAGCTATGGCAAAATGTTAAGAGACCGTTGTTGTAGAGAATTAAGTTTCCTACTTTTTATGTTCTATGATATTTTTTGATCAGACGCGTAGTTCTCGAGATATATCAAGATATTTAAAAGTTCCGATGCCGCACCAACATAATAGAGATACAGAAACACCGTGGCCCCTTTCTTTGAGATAACTCTGCACTATTGCGAGCTGCAAATGCCACTTCCAGCTTAGCTGTGCAGAAGAAGAACAACAAGAAGAAGAAATATCTCGAAATATGTCCGTCAGGCCCCTTCCCTTGAGATAAATCTGCAAATATCTCGGAAACGAAGAGAGCTATGGCAAAATGTTAAGAGATCTTTTTTGTAGAGAATTATGTTTCCTACAATTTATGTTCTATGATATTTTTTGATCAGAAGCGTAGTTTTCGAGATATATCGAGATATTTAAAAGTTCCGAAGCCGCACCAACATAATAGAGATACAGAAACACCGTGGCCCCTTTCTTTGAGATAACTCTGCACTAGTGCGAGCCGCAAATGCCACTTCCAGCTTAGCTGTGCAGAAGAAGAACAACAAGAAGAAGAAATATCTCGAAATATGTCCGTCAGGCCCCTTCCCTTGAGATAAATCTGCAAATATCTCGGAAACGAAGAGAGCTATGGCAAAATGTTAAGAGACCTTTTTTGTAGAGAATTATGTTTCCTACAATTCATATTCTATGATATTTTTTGATCAGAAGCGTAGTTTTCGAGATATATCGAGATATTTAAAAGTTCCGAAGCCGCACCAACATAATAGAGATACAGAAACACCGTGGCCCCTTTCTTTGAGATAACTCTGCACTAGTGCGAGCCGCAAATGCCACTTCCAGCTTAGCTGTGCAGAAGAAGAACAACAAGAAGAAGAAATATCTCGAAATATGTCCGTCAGGCCCCTTCCCTTGAGATAAATCTGCAAATATCTCGGAAACGAAGAGAGCTATGGCAAAATGTTAAGAGATCTTTTTTGTAGAGAATTATGTTTCCTACAATTTATGTTCTATGATATTTTTTGATCAGAAGCGTAGTTTTCGAGATATATCGAGATATTTAAAAGTTCCGAAGCCGCACCAACATAATAGAGATACAGAAACACCGTGGCCCCTTTCTTTGAGATAACTCTGCACTAGTGCGAGCCGCAAATGCCACTTCCAGCTTAGCTGTGCAGAAGAAGAACAACAAGAAGAAGAAATATCTCGAAATATGTCCGTCAGGCCCCTTCCCTTGAGATAAATCTGCAAATATCTCGGAAACGAAGAGAGCTATGGCAAAATGTTAAGAGACCTTTTTTGTAGAGAATTATGTTTCCTACAATTTATATTCTATGATATTTTTTGATCAGAAGCGTAGTTTTCGAGATATATCGAGATATTTAAAAGTTCCGAAGCCGCACCAACATAATAGAGATACAGAAACACCGTGGCCCCTTTCTTTGAGATAACTCTGCACTAGTGCGAGCCGCAAATGCCACTTCCAGCTTAGCTGTGCAGAAGAAGAACAACAAGAAGAAGAAATATCTCGAAATATGTCCGTCAGACCCCTTCCCCTGAGATGAATCTGCAAATATCTCGGAAACGAAGCGAGCTATGGCAAAATGTTAAGAGACCTTTTTTGTAGAGAATAATGTTTCCTACAATTTACGTTCTATGATATTTTTTGATCAGAAGCGTAGTTCTCGAGATATATCAAGATATTTAAAAGTTCCGAAGCCGCACCAACATAATAGAGATACAGAAACACCGTGGCCCCTTTCTTTGAGATAACTCTGCACTATTGCGAGCTGCAAATGCCACTTCCAGCTTAGCTGTGCAGAAGAAGAACAACAAGAAGAAGAAATATCTCGAAATATGTCCGTCAGGCCAGTTCCTTTGAGCTGAATCTGCAAATATATCGGAAACGAAGCGAGCTATGGCAAAATGTTAAGAGACGTTTTTTGTAGAGAATTATGTTTCCTACAATTTATGTTCTATGATATTTTTTGATCAGAAGCGTAGTTTTCGAGATATATCGAGATATTTAAGAGTTCCGAAGCCGCACCAACATAATAGAGATACAGAAACACCGTGGCCCCTTTCTTTGAGATAACTCTGCACTAGTGCGAGCCGCAAATGCCACTTCCAGCTTAGCTGTGCAGAAGAAGAACAACAAGAAGAAGAAATATCTCGAAATATGTCCGTCAGGCCCCTTCCCTTGAGATAAATCTGCAAATATCTCGGAAACGAAGCGAGCTATGGCAAAATGTTAAGAGACCTTTTTTGTAGAGAATTAAGTTTCCTACTTTTTATCTTCTATGATATTTGTTGATCAGATGCGTAGTTCTCGAGATATATCAAGATATTTAAAAGTTCCGAAGCCGCACCAACATAATAGAGATACAGAAACACCGTGGCCCCTCTCTTTGAGATAACTCTGCACTATTGCGAGCTGCAAATGCCACTTCCAGCTTAGCTGTGCAGAGGAAGAACAACAAGAAGAAGAAATATCTCGAAATATGTCCGTCAGGCCCCTTCCCTTGAGATATATCTGCAAATATCTCGGAAACGAAGCGAGCTATGGCAAAATGTTAAGAGACCTTTTTTGTAGAGAATTAAGTTTCCTACTTTTTATCTTCTATGATATTTTTTGATCAGATGCGTAGTTCTCGAGATATATCAAGATATTTAAAAGTTCCGAAGCCGCACCAACATAATAGAGATACAGAAACACCGTGGCCCCTCTCTTTGAGATAACTCTGCACTATTGCGAGCTGCAAATGCCACTTCCAGCTTAGCTGTGCAGAGGAAGAACAACAAGAAGAAGAAATATCTCGAAATATGTCCGTCAGGCCCCTTCCCTTGAGATATATCTGCAAATATCTCGGAAACGAAGCGAGCTATGGCAAAATGTTAAGAGACCTTTTTTGTAGAGAATTATGTTTCCTACAATTTATGTTCTATGATATTTTTTGATCAGAAGCGTAGTTTTCGAGATACATCGAGATATTTAAAAGTTCCGAAGCCGCACCAACATAATAGAGATACAGAAACACCGTGGCCCCTTTCTTTGAGATAACTCTGCACTAGTGCGAGCCGCAAATGCCACTTCCAGCTTAGCTGTGCAGAAGAAGAACAACAAGAAGAAGAAATATCTCGAAATATGTCCGTCAGGCCCCTTCCCTTGAGATAAATCTGCAAATATCTCGGAAACGAAGCGAGCTATGGCAAAATGTTAAGAGACGTTTTTTATAGAGAATTATGTTTCCTACAATTTATGTTCTATGATATTTTTTGATCAGAAGCGTAGTTTTCGAGATATATCGAGATATTTAAAAGTTCCGAAGCCGCACCAACATAATAGAGATACAGAAACACCGTGGCCCCTTTCTTTGAGATAACTCTGCACTATTGCGCGCTGCAAATGCCACTTCCAGCTTAGCTGTGCAGAAGAAGAACAACAAGAAGAAGAAATATCTCGAAATATGTCCGTCAGGCCCCTTCCCTTGAGATAAATCTGCAAATATCTCGGAAACGAAACGAGCTATGGCAAAATGTTAAGAGACCTTTTTTGTAGAGAATTAAGTTTCCTACTTTTTATGTTCTATGATATTTTTCGATCAGAGGCGTAGTTCTCGAGATATATCAAGATATTTAAAAGTTCCGAAGCCGCACCAACATAATAGAGATACAGAAACACCGTGGCCCCTTTCTTTGAGATAACTCTGCACTATTGCGAGCTGCAAATGCCACTTCCAGCTTAGCTGTGCAGAGGAAGAACAACAAGAAGAAGAAATATCTCGAAATATGTCCGTCAGGCCAGTTCCTTTGAGCTGAATCTGCAAATATCTCGGAAACGAAGCGAGCTATGGCAAAATGTTCAGAGACGTTTTTTGTAGAGAATTAAGTTTCCTACAATTTATGTTCTATGATATTTTTTGATCAGAAGCGTAGTTTTCGAGATATATCGAGATATTTAAAAGTTCCGAAGACGCACCAACATAATAGAGATACAGAAACACCGTGGCCCCTTTCTTTGAGATAACTGTGCACTAGTGCGAGCCGCAAATGCCACTTCCAGCTTAGCTGTGCAGAAGAAGAACAACAAGAAGAAGAAATATCTCGAAATATGTCCGTCAGGCCCCTTCCCTTGAGATATATGTGCAAATATCTCGGAAACGAAGCGAGCTATGGCAAAATGTTAAGAGACCGTTTTTGTAGAGAATTAAGTTTCCTACTTTTTATGTTCTATGATATTTTTCGATCAGAGGCGTAGTTCTCGAGATATATCAAGATATTTAAAAGTTCCGAAGCCGCACCAACATAATAGAGATACAGAAACACCGTGGCCCCTTTCTTTGAGATAACTGCACTATTGCGAGCTGCAAATGCCACTTCCAGCTTAGCTGTGCAGAGGAAGAACAACAAGAAGAAGAAATATCTCGAAATATGTCCGTCAGGCCAGTTCCTTTGAGCTGAATCTGCAAATATCTCGGAAACGAAGCGAGCTATGGCAAAATGTTAAGAGACGTTTTTTGTAGAGAATTATGTTTCCTACAATTTATGTTCTATGATATTTTTTGATCAGAAGCGTAGTTTTCGAGATATATCGAGATATTTAAAAGTTCCGAAGACGCACCAACATAATAGAGATACAGAAACACCGTGGCCCCTTTCTTTGAGATAACTGTGCACTAGTGCGAGCCGCAAATGCCACTTCCAGCTTAGCTGTGCAGAAGAAGAACAACAAGAAGAAGAAATATCTCGAAATATGTCCGTCAGGCCCCTTCCCTTGAGACATATGTGCAAATATCTCGGAAACGAAGCGAGCTATGGCAAAATGTTAAGAGACCGTTTTTGTAGAGAATTAAGTTTCCTACTTTTTATGTTCTATGATATTTTTTGATCAGAAGCGTAGTTTTCGAGATATATCGAGATATTTAAAAGTTCCGAAGCCGCACCAACATAATAGAGATACAGAAACACCGTGGCCCCTTTCTTTGAGATAACTCTGCACTATTGCGAGCTGCAAATGCCACTTCCAGCTTAGCTGTGCAGAGGAAGAACAACAAGAAGAAGAAATATCTCGAAATATGTCCGTCAGGCCAGTTCCTTTGAGCTGAATCTGCAAATATCTCGGAAACGAAGCGAGCTATGGCAAAATGTTGAGAGACCTTTTTTGTAGAGAATTAAGTTTCCTACTTTTTATGTTCGACGATATTTTTTGATCAGATGCGTAGTTCTCGAGATATATCAAGATATTTAAAAGTTCCGAAGCTGCACCAACATAATAGAGGTACAGAAACACCGTGGCCTCTTTCTTTGAGATAACTCTGCACTACTGCGAGCTGCAAATGCCGCTTCGAGCTTAGCTGTGCAGAAGAAGAACAACAAGAAGAAGAAATATCTCGAAATATGTCCGTCAGGCCCCTTCCCTTGAGATATATGTGCAAATATCTCGGAAACGAAGCGAGCTATGGCAAAATGTTAAGAGACCGTTTTTGTAGAGAATTAAGTTTCCTACTTTTTATGTTCCATGATATTTTTCGATCAGAGGCGTAGTTCTCGAGATATATCAAGATATTTAAAAGTTCCGAAGCCGCACCAACATAATAGAGATACAGAAACACCGTGGCCCCTTTCTTTGAGATAACTCTGCACTAGTGCGAGCCACAAATGCCACTTCCAGCTTAGCTGTGCAGAAGAAGAACAACAAGAAGAAGAAATATCTCGAAATATGTCCGTCAGGCCCCTTCCCTTGAGATAAATATGCAAATATCTCGGAAACGAAGCGAGGTATGGCAAAATGTTAAGAGACCTTTTTTGTAGAGAATTAAGTTTCCTACTTTTTATGTTCTATGATATTTTTTGATCAGATGCGTAGTTCTCGAGTTATATCAAGATATTTAAAAGTTCCGAAGCCGCACCAACATAATAGAGATACAGAAACACCGTGGCCCCTTTCTTTGAGATAACTCTGCACTATTGCGAGCTGCAAATGCCACTTCCAGCTTAGCTGTGCAGAGGAAGAACAACAAGAAGAAGAAATATCTCGAAATATGTCCGTCAGGCCAGTTCCTTTGAGCTGAATCTGCAAATATCTCGGAAACGAAGCGAGCTATGGCAAAATGTTAAGAGACGTTTTTTGTAGAGAATTATGTTTCCTACAATTTATGTTCTATGATATTTTTTGATCAGAAGCGTAGTTTTCGAGATATATCGAGATATTTAAAAGTTCCGAAGACGCACCAACATAATAGAGATACAGAAACACCGTGGCCCCTTTCTTTGAGATAACTGTGCACTAGTGCGAGCCGCAAATGCCACTTCCAGCTTAGCTGTGCAGAAGAAGAACAACAAGAAGAAGAAATATCTCGAAATATGTCCGTCAGGCCCCTTCCCTTGAGATATATGTGCAAATATCTCGGAAACGAAGCGAGCTATGGCAAAATGTTAAGAGACCGTTTTTGTAGAGAATTAAGTTTCCTACTTTTTATGTTCTATGATATTTTTCGATCAGAGGCGTAGTTCTCGAGATATATCAAGATATTTAAAAGTTCCGAAGCCGCACCAACATAATAGAGATACAGAAACACCGTGGCCCCTTTCTTTGAGATAACTGCACTATTGCGAGCTGCAAATGCCACTTCCAGCTTAGCTGTGCAGAAGAAGAACAACAAGAAGAAGAAATATCTCGAAATATGTCCGTCAGGCCCCTTCCCTTGAGATATATCTGCAAATATCTCGGAAACGAAGCGAGCTATGGCAAAATGTTAAGAGACCTTTTTTGTAGAGAATTATGTTTCCTACAATTTAGGTTCTATGATATTTTTTGATCAGAAGCGCAGTTTTCGAGATATATCGAGATATTTAAAAGTTCCGAAGACGCACCAACATAATAGAGATACAGAAACACCGTGGCCCCTTTCTTTGAGATAACTGTGCACTAGTGCGAGCCGCAAATGCCACTTCCAGCTTAGCTGTGCCGAAGAAGAACAACAAGAAGAAGAAATATCTCGAAATATGTCCGTCAGGCCCCTTCCCTTGAGATATATGTGCAAATATCTCGGAAACGAAGCGAGCTATGGCAAAATGTTAAGAGACCGTTTTTGTAGAGAATTAAGTTTCCTACTTTTTATGTTCTATGATATTTTTCGATCAGAGGCGTAGTTCTCGAGATATATCAAGATATTTAAAAGTTCCGAAGCCGCACCAACATAATAGAGATACAGAAACACCGTGGCCCCTTTCTTTGAGATAACTGTGCACTAGTGCGAGCCGCAAATGCCACTTCCAGCTTAGCTGTGCAGAAGAAGAACAACAAGAAGAAGAAATATCTCGAAATATGTCCGTCAGGCCCCTTCCCTTGAGACATATGTGCAAATATCTCGGAAACGAAGCGAGCTATGGCAAAATGTTAAGAGACCGTTTTTGTAGAGAATTATGTTTCCTACAATTTAGGTTCTATGATATTTTTTGATCAGAAGCGTAGTTTTCGAGATATATCGAGATATTTAAAAGTTCCGAAGCCGCACCAACATAATAGAGATACAGAAACACCGTGGCCCCTTTCTTTGAGATAACTGTGCACTAGTGCGAGCCGCAAATGCCACTTCCAGCTTAGCTGTGCAGAAGAAGAACAACAAGAAGAAGAAATATCTCGAAATATGTCCGTCAGGCCCCTTCCCTTGAGATAAATATGCAAATATCTCGGAAACGAAGCGAGGTATGGCAAAATGTTAAGAGACCTTTTTTGTAGAGAATTAAGTTTCCTACTTTTTATGTTCTATGATATTTTTTGATCAGATGCGTAGTTCTCGAGATATATCAAGATATTTAAAAGTTCCGAAGCCGCACCAACATAATAGAGATACAGAAACACCGTGGCCCCTTTCTTTGAGATAACTCTGCACTAGTGCGAGCCGCAAATGCCACTTCCAGCTTAGCTGTGCAGAAGAAGAACAACAAGAAGAAGAAATATCTCGAAATATGTCCGTCAGGCCCCTTCCCTTGAGATAAATCTGCACATATCTCGGAAACGAAGCGAGGTATGGCAAAATGTTAACAGACCTTTTTTGTAGAGAATTAAGTTTCCTACTTTTTATCTTCTATGATATTTTTTGATCAGATGCGTAGTTCTCGAGATATATCAAGATATTTAAAAGTTCCGAAGCCGCACCAACATAATAGAGATACAGAAACACCGTGGCCCCTCTCTTTGAGATAACTCTGCACTATTGCGAGCTGGAAATGCCACTTCCAGTTTAGCTGTGCAGAAGAAGAACAACAAGAAGAAGAAATATCTCGAAATATGTCCGTCAGGCCCCTTCCCTTGAGATAAATCTGCAAATATCTCGGAAACGAAGAGAGCTATGGCAAAATGTTAAGAGACCTTTTTTGTAGAGAATTATGTTTCCTACAATTTATGTTCTATGATATTTTTTGATCAGAAGCGTAGTTTTCGAGATATATCGAGATATTTAAAAGTTCCGAAGCCGCACCAACATAATAGAGATACAGAAACACCGTGGCCCCTTTCTTTGAGATAACTCTGCGCTATTGCGAGCTGGAAATGCCACTTCCAGTTTAGCTGTGCAGAAGAAGAACAACAAGAAGAGGAAATATCTCGAAATATGTCCGTCAGGCCCCTTCCCTTGAGATATATCTGCAAATATCTCGGAAACGAAACGAGCTATGGCAAAATGTTAAGAGACCTTTTTTGTAGAGAATTATGTTTCCTACAATTTATGTTCTATGATATTTTTTAATCAGAAGCGTAGTTTTCGAGATATATCGAGATATTTAAAAGATCCGAAGCCGCACCAACATAATAGAGATACAGAAACACCGTGGCCCCTTTCTTTGAGATAACTCTGCACTATTGCGAGCTGCAAATGCCACTTCCAGCTTAGCTGTGCAGAAGAAGAACAACAAAAAGAAGAAATATCTCGAAATATGTCCGTCAGGCCCCTTCCCTTGAGATAAATCTGCAAATATCTCGGAAACGAAGCGAGCTATGGCAAAATGTTAAGAGACCTCTTTTGTAGAGAATTAAGTTTCCTACTTTTTATGTTCTATGATATTTTTCGATCAGATGCGTAGTTCTCGAGATATATCGAGATATTTAAAAGTTCCGAAGCCGCACCAACATAATAGAGATACAGAAACACCGTGGCCCCTTTCTTTGAGATAACTCTGCACTATTGCGAGCTGCAAATGCCACTTCCAGTTTAGCTGTGCAGAAGAAGAACAATAAGAAGAAGAAATATCTCGAAATATGTCCGTCAGGCCCCTTCCCTTGAGACATATGTGCAAATATCTCGGAAACGAAGCGAGCTATGGCAAAATGTTAACAGACCGTTTTTGTAGAGAATTAAGTTTCCTACTTTTTATGTTCTATGATATTTTTTGATCAGAAGCGTAGTTTTCGAGATATATCGAGATATTTAAAAGTTCCGAAGCCGCACCAACATAATAGAGATACACAAACACCGTGGCCCCTTTCTTTGAGATAACTCTGCACTATTGCGAGCTGCAAATGCCACTTCCAGCTTAGCTGTGCAGAGGAAGAACAACAAGAAGAAGAAATATCTCGAAATATGTCCGTCAGGCCAGTTCCTTTGAGCTGAATCTGCAAATATCTCGGAAACGAAGCGAGCTATGGCAAAATGTTAAGAGACGTTTTTTGTAGAGAATTATGTTTCCTACAATTTATGTTCTATGATATTTTTTGATCAGAAGCGTAGTTTTCGAGATATATCGAGATATTTAAAAGTTCCGAAGACGCACCAACATAATAGAGATACAGAAACACCGTGGCCCCTTTCTTTGAGATAACTGTGCACTAGTGCGAGCCGCAAATGCCACTTCCAGCTTAGCTGTGCAGAAGAAGAACAACAAGAAGAAGAAATATCTCGAAATATGTCCGTCAGGCCCCTTCCCTTGAGATATATGTGCAAATATCTCGGAAACGAAGCGAGCTATGGCAAAATGTTAAGAGACCGTTTTTGTAGAGAATTAAGTTTCCTACTTTTTATGTTCTATGATATTTTTCGATCAGAGGCGTAGTTCTCGAGATATATCAAGATATTTAAAAGTTCCGAAGCCACACCAACATAATAGAGATACAGAAACACCGTGGCCCCTTTCTTTGAGATAACTCTGCACTAGTGCGAGCCGCAAATGCCACTTCCAGCTTAGCTGTGCAGAAGAAGAACAACAAGAAGAAGAAATATCTCGAAATATGTCCGTCAGGCCCCTTCCCTTGAGATAAATATGCAAATATCTCGGAAACGAAGCGAGGTATGGCAAAATGTTAACAGACCTTTTTTGTAGAGAATTAAGTTTCCTACTTTTTATGTTCTATGATATTTTTTGATCAGATGCGTAGTTCTCGAGATATATCAAGATATTTAAAAGTTCCGAAGCCGCACCAACATAATAGAGATACAGAAACACCGTGGCCCCTTTCTTTGAGATAACTCTGCACTATTGCGAGCTGCAAATGCCACTTCCAGCTTAGCTGTGCAGAGGAAGAACAACAAGAAGAAGAAATATCTCGAAATATGTCCGTCAGGCCAGTTCCTTTGAGCTGAATCTGCAAATATCTCGGAAACGAAGCGAGCTATGGCAAAATGTTAAGAGACGTTTTTTGTAGAGAATTATGTTTCCTACAATTTATGTTCTATGATATTTTTTGATCAGAAGCGTAGTTTTCGAGATATATCGAGATATTCAAAAGTTCCGAAGACGCACCAACATAATAGAGATACAGAAACACCGTGGCCCCTTTCTTTGAGATAACTGTGCACTAGTGCGAGCCGCAAATGCCACTTCCAGCTTAGCTGTGCAGAAGAAGAACAACAAGAAGAAGAAATATCTCGAAATATGTCCGTCAGGCCCCTTCCCTTGAGATATATGTGCAAATATCTCGGAAACGAAGCGAGCTATGGCAAAATGTTAAGAGACCGTTTTTGTAGAGAATTAAGTTTCCTACTTTTTATGTTCTATGATATTTTTTGATCAGAAGCGTAGTTTTCGAGATATATCGAGATATTTAAAAGTTCCGAAGCCGCACCAACATAATAGAGATACAGAAACACCGTGGCCCCTTTCTTTGAGATAACTCTGCACTATTGCGAGCTGCAAATGCCACTTCCAGCTTAGCTGTGCAGAGGAAGAACAACAAGAAGAAGAAATATCTCGAAATATGTCCGTCAGGCCCCTTCCCTTGAGATAAATCTGCACATATCTCGGATACGAAGCGAGCTATGGCAAAATGTCAAGAGACCTTTTGTGTAGAGAATTAAGTTTCCTACTTTTTATCTTCTATGATATTTTTTGATCAGATGCGTAGTTCTCGAGATATATCGAGATATTTAAAAGTTCCAAAGCCGCACCAACATAATAGAGATACAGAAACACCGTGGCCCCTTTCTTTGAGATAACTCTGCACTAGTGCGAGCCGCAAATGCCACTTCCAGCTTAGCTGTGCAGAAGAAGAACAACAAGAAGAAGAAATATCTCGAAATATGTCCGTCAGGCCCCTTCCCTTGAGATAAATCTGCAAATATCTCGGAAACGAAGCGAGCTATGGCAAAATGTTGAGAGACCTTTTTTGTAGAGAATTAAGTTTCCTACGTTTTAGGTTCTATGATATTTTTTGATCAGATGCGTAGTTCTCGAGATATATCAAGATATTTAAAAGTTCCGAAGCCGCACCAACATAATAGAGATACAGAAACACCGTGGCCCCTTTCTTTGAGATAACTCTGCACTAGTGCGAGCCGCAAATGCCACTTCCAGCTTAGCTGTGCAGAAGAAGAACAACAAGAAGAAGAAATATCTCGAAATATGTCCGTCAGGCCCCTTCCCTTGAGATAAATCTGCAAATATCTCGGAAACGAAGCGAGCTATGGCAAAATGTTGAGAGACCTTTTTTGTAGAGAATTAAGTTTCCTACGTTTTATGTTCTATGATATTTTTTGATCAGATGCGTAGTTCTCGAGATATATCAAGATATTTAAAAGTTCCGAAGCCGCACCAACATAATAGAGATACAGAAACTCCGTGGCCCCTTTCTTTGAGATAACTCTGCACTATTGCGAGCTGCAAATGCCACTTCCAGCTTAGCTGTGCAGAGGAAGAACAACAAGAAGACGAAATATCTCGAAATATGTCCGTCAGGCCCCTTCCCTTGAGATATATCTGCAAATATCTCGGAAACGAAGCGAGCTATGGCAAAATGTTAAGAGACCTTTTTTGTAGAGAATTATGTTTCCTACAATTTATGTTCTATGATATTTTTTGATCAGAAGCGTAGTTTTCGAGATATATCGAGATATTTTAAAGTTCCGAAGCCGCACCAACATAATAGAGATACAGAAACACCGTGGCCCCTTTCGTTGAGATAACTCTGCACTAGTGCGAGCCGCAAATGCCACTTCCAGCTTAGCTGTGCAGAAGAAGAACAACAAGAAGAAGAAATATCTCGAAATATGTCCGTCAGGCCCCTTCCCTTGAGATAAATCTGCAAATATCTCGGAAACGAAGCGAGCTATGGCAAAATGTTAAGAGACCTTTTTTGTAGAGAATTAAGTTTCCTACTTTTTATGTTCTATGATATTTTTTGATCAGATGCGTAGTTCTCGAGATATATCAAGATATTTAAAAGTTCCGAAGCCGCACCAACATAATAGAGATACAGAAACACCGTGGCCCCTTTCTTTGAGATAACTCTGCACTATTGCGAGCTGCAAATGCCACTTCCAGCTTAGCTGTGCAGAGGAAGAACAACAAGAAGAAGAAATATCTCGAAATATGTCCGTCAGGCCTGTTCCTTTGAGCTGAATCTGCAAATATCTCGGAAACGAAGCGAGCTATGGCAAAATGTTAAGAGACCTTTTTTGTAGAGAATTATGTTTCGTACAATTTATGTTCTATGATATTTTTTGGTCAGAAGCGTAGTTTTCGAGATATATCGAGATATTTAAAAGTTCCAAAGCCGCACCAACATAATAGAGATACAGAAACACCGTGGCCCCTTTCTTTGAGATAACTCTGCACTATTGCGAGCTGTAAATGCCACTTCCAGCTTAGCTGTGCAGAGGAAGAACAACAAGAAGAAGAAATATCTCGAAATATGTCCGTCAGGCCCCTTCCCTTGAGATAAATCTGCAAATATCTCGGAAACGAAGCGAGCTATGGCAAAATGTTAAGAGACCTTTTTTGTAGAGAATTAAGTTTCCTACTTTTTATGTTCTATGATATTTTTTGATCAGATGCGTAGTTCTCGAGATATATCAAGATATTTAAAAGTTCCGAAGCCGCACCAACATAATAGAGATACAGAAACACCGTGGCCCCTTTCTTTGAGATAACTCTGCACTATTGCGAGCTGCAAATGCCACTTCCAGCTTAGCTGTGCAGAAGAAGAACATCAAGAAGAAGAAATATCTCGAAATATGTCCGTCAGGCCCCTTCCCTTGAGATAAATCTGCAAATATCTCGGAAACGAAGCGAGCTATGGCAAAATGTTAAGAGACCTTTTTTGTAGAGAATTATGTTTCGTACAATTTATGTTCTATGATATTTTTTGGTCAGAAGCGTAGTTTTCGAGATATATCGAGATATTTAAAAGTTCCAAAGCCGCACCAACATAATAGAGATACAGAAACACCGTGGCCCCTTTCTTTGAGATAACTCTGCACTAGTGCGAGCCGCAAATGCCACTTCCAGCTTAGCTGTGCAGAAGAAGAACAACAAGAAGAAGAAATATCTCGAAATATGTCCGTCAGGCCCCTTCCCTTGAGATAAATCTGCAAATATCTCGGAAACGAAGCGAGCTATGGCAAAATGTTGAGAGACCTTTTTTGTAGAGAATTAAGTTTCCTACGTTTTATGTGCTATGATATTTTTTGATCAGATGCGTAGTTCTCGAGATATATCAAGATATTTAAAAGTTCCGAAGCCGCACCAACATAATAGAGATACAGAAACACCGTGGCCCCTTTCTTTGAGATAACTCTGCACTATTGCGAGCTGCAAATGCCACTTCCAGCTTAGCTGTGCAGAAGAAGAACATCAAGAAGAAGAAATATCTCGAAATATGTCCGTCAGGCCCCTTCCCTTGAGATAAATCTGCAAATATCTCGGAAACGAAGAGAGCTATGGCAAAATGTTAAGAGACCTTTTTTGTAGAGAATTAAGTTTCCTACTTTTTATGTTCTATGATATTTTTTGATCTGATGCGTAGTTCTGGAGATATATCAAGATATTTAAAAGTTCCGAAGCCGCACCAACATAATAGAGATACAGAAACACCGTGGCCCCTTTCTTTGAGATAACTCTGCACTATTGCGAGCTGTAAATGCCACTTCCAGCTTAGCTGTGCAGAAGAAGAACAACAAGAAGAAGACATATCTCGAAATATGTCCGTCAGGCCCCTTCCCTTGAGATATATCTGCAAATATCTCGGAAACGAAGCGAGGTATGGCAAAATGTTAAGAGACATTTTTTGTAGAGAATTATGTTTCCTACAATTTATGTTCTATGATATTTTTTGATCAGAAGCGTAGTTTTCGAGATATATCGAGATATTTAAAAGTTCCGAAGCCGCACCAACATAATAGAGATACAGAAACACCGTGGCCCCTTTCGTTGAGATAACTCTGCACTAGTGCGAGCCGCAAATGCCACTTCCAGCTTAGCTGTGCAGAAGAAGAACAACAAGAAGAAGAAATATCTCGAAATATGTCCGTCAGGCCCCTTCCTTTGAGATATATCTTGCAAATATCTCGGAAACGAAGCGAGCTATGGCAAAATGTTAAGAGACCTTTTTTGTAGAGAATTAAGTTTCCTACTTTTTATGTTCTATGATATTTTTTGATCAGATGCGTAGTTCTCGAGATATATCAAGATATTTAAAAGTTCCGAAGCCGCACCAACATAATAGAGATACAGAAACACCGTGGCCCCTTTCTTTGAGATAACTCTGCACTATTGCGAGCTGTAAATGCCACTTCCAGCTTAGCTGTGCAGAAGAAGAACAACAAGAAGAAGAAATATCTCGAAATATGTCCGTCAGGCCCCTTCCCTTGAGATATATCTGCAAATATCTCGGAAACGAAGAGAGCTATGGCAAAATGTTAAGAGACCTTTTTTGTAGAGAATTAAGTTTCCTACTTTTTATGTTCTGTGATATTTTTTGATCTGATGCGTAGTTCTCGAGATATATCATGATATTTAAAAGTTCCGAAGCCGCACCAACATAATAGAGATACAGAAACACCGTGGCCCCTTTCTTTGAGATAACTTTGCACTATTGCGAGCTGTAAATGCCACTTCCAGCTTAGCTGTGCAGAAGAAGAACCACAAGAAGAAGAAATATCTCGAAATATGTCCGTCAGGCCCCTTCCCTTGAGATATATCTGCAAATATCTCGGAAACGAAGCGAGCTATGGCAAAATGTTAAGAGACCTTTTTTGTAGAGAATTATGTTTCCTACAATTTATGTTCTATGATATTTTTTGGTCAGAAGCGTAGTTTTCGAGATATATCGAGATATTTAAAAGTTCCGAAGCCGCACCAACATAATAGAGATACAGAAACACCGTGGCCCCTTTCTTTGAGATAACTCTGCACTATTGCGAGCTGCAAATGCCACTTCCAGCTTAGCTGTGCAGAGGAAGAACAACAAGAAGAAGAAATATCTCGAAATATGTCCGTCAGGCCAGTTCCTTTGAGCTGAATCTGCAAATATCTCGGAAACGAAGCGAGCTATGGCAAAATGTAAAGAGACGTTTTTTGTAGAGAATTATGTTTCCTACAATTTATGTTGTATGATATTTTTTGATCAGAAGCGTAGTTTTCGAGATATATCGAGATATTTAAAAGTTCCGAAGCCGCACCAACATAATAGGGATACAGAAACACCGTGGCCCCTTTCTTTGAGATAAATCTGCAGTATTGCGAGCTGTAAATGCCACTTCCAGCTTAGCTGTGCAGAAGAAGAACAACAAGAAGAAGAAATATCTCGAAATATGTCCGTCAGGCCCCTTCCCTTGAGATAAATCTGCAAATATCTCGGAAACGAAGAGAGCTATGGCAAAATGTTAAGAGACCTTTTGTGTAGAGAATTAAGTTTCGTACTTTTTAGGTTCTATGATATTTTTTGATGTGATGCGTAGTTCTCGAGATATATCAAGATATTTAAAAGTTCCGAAGCCGCACCAACATAATAGAGATACAGAAACACCGTGGCCCCTTTCTTTGAGATAACTCTGCACTATTGCGAGCTGTAAATGCCACTTCCAGCTTAGCTGTGCAGAAGAAGAACCACAAGAAGAAGAAATATCTCGAAATATGTCCGTCAGGCCCCTTCCCTTGAGATATATCTGCAAATATCTCGGAAACGAAGCGAGCTATGGCAAAATGTTAAGAGACCTTTTTTGTAGAGAATTATGTTTCCTACAATTTATGTTCTATGATATTTTTTGATCAGAAGCGTAGTTTTCGAGATATATCGAGATATTTAAAAGTTCCGAAGCCGCACCAACATAATAGAGATACAGAAACACCGTGGCCCCTTTCGCTGAGATAACTCTGCACTAGTGCGAGCCGCAAATGCCACTTCCAGCTTAGCTGTGCAGAAGAAGAACAACAAGAAGAAGAAATATCTCGAAATATGTCCGTCAGGCCCCTTCCCTTGAGATATATCTGCAAATATCTCGGAAACGAGGCGAGCTATGGCAAAATCTTAAGAGACCTTTTTTGTAGAGAATTAGGTTTCCTACTTTTTATGTTCTATGATATTTTTTGATCAGATGCGTAGTTCTCGAGATATATCAAGATATTTAAAAGTTCCGAAGCCGCACCAACATAATAGAGATACAGAAACACCGTGGCCCCTTTCTTTGAGATAACTCTGCACTATTGCGAGCTGTAAATGCCACTTCCAGCTTAGCTGTGCAGAAGAAGAACAACAAGAAGAAGAAATATCTCGAAATATGTCCGTCAGGCCCCTTCCCTTGAGATATATCTGCAAATATCTCGGAAACGAAGCGAGCTATGGCAAAATGTTAAGAGACCTTTTTTGTAGAGAATTATGTTTCGTACAATTTATGTTCTATGATATTTTTTGGTCAGAAGCGTAGTTTTCGAGATATATCGAGATATTTAAAAGTTCCAAAGCCGCACCAACATAATAGAGATACAGAAACACCGTGGCCCCTTTCTTTGAGATAACTCTGCACTAGTGCGAGCCGCAAAATGCCACTTCCAGCTTAGCTGTGCAGAAGAAGAACAACAAGAAGAAGAAATATCTCGAAATATGTCCGTCAGGCCCCTTCCCTTGAGATAAATCTGCAAATATCTCGGAAACGAAGCGAGCTATGGCAAAATGTTGAGAGACCTTTTTTGTAGAGAATTAAGTTTCCTACGTTTTATGTTCTATGATATTTTTTGATCAGATGCGTAGTTCTCGAGATATATCAAGATATTTAAAAGTTCCGAAGCCGCACCAACATAATAGAGATACAGAAACACCGTGGCCCCTTTCTTTGAGATAACTCTGCACTATTGCGAGCTGCAAATGCCACTTCCAGCTTAGCTGTGCAGAAGAAGAACAACAAGAAGAAGAAATATCTCGAAATATGTCCGTCAGGCCCCTTCCCTTGAGATAAATCTGCAAATATCTCGGAAACGAAGAGAGCTATCGCAAAATGTTAAGAGACCTTTTTTGTAGAGAATTAAGTTTCCTACTTTTCATGTTCTATAATATTTTTTGATCAGATGCGTAGTTCTCGAGATATATCAAGATATTTAAAAGTTCCGAAGCCGCACCAACATAATAGAGATACAGAAACACCGTGGCCCCTTTCTTTGAGATAACTCTGCACTATTGCGAGCTGCAAATGCCACTTCCAGCTTAGCTGTGCAGGAGAAGAACATCAAGAAGAAGAAATATCTCGAAATATGTCCGTCAGGCCCCTTCCCTTGAGATAAATCTGCAAATATCTCGGAAACGAAGCGAGCTATGGCAAAATGTTAAGAGACCTCTTTTGTAGAGAATTATGTTTCCTACAATTTATGTTCTATGATATTTTTTGATCAGAAGCGTAGTTTTCGAGATATATCGAGATATTTAAAAGTTCCGAAGCCGCACCAACATAATAGGGATACAGAAACACCGTGGCCCCTTTCTTTGAGATAACTCTGCAGTATTGCGAGCTGTAAATGCCACTTCCAGCTTAGCTGTGCAGAAGAAGAACAACAAGAAGAAGAAATATCTCGAAATATGTCCGTCAGGCCCCTTCCCTTGAGATAAATCTGCAAATATCTCGGAAACGAAGAGAGCTATGGCAAAATGTTAAGAGACCTTTTGTGTAGAGAATTAAGTTTCCTACTTTTTATGTTCCATGATATTTTTTGATCTGATGCGTAGTTCTCGAGATATATCAAGATATTTAAAAGTTCCGAAGCCGCACCAACATAATAGAGATACAGAAACACCGTGGCCCCTTTCTTTGAGATAACTCTGCACTATTGCGAGCTGTAAATGCCACTTCCAGCTTAGCTGTGCAGAAGAAGAACAACAAGAAGAAGAAATATCTCGAAATATGTCCGTTAGGCCCCTTCCCTTGAGATATATCTGCAAATATCTCGGAAACGAAGCGAGCTATGACAAAATGTTAAGAGACCTTTTTTGTAGAGAATTATGTTTCCTACAATTTATGTTCTATGATATTTTTTGATCAGAAGCGTAGTTTTCGAGATATATCGAGATATTTAAAAGTTCCGAAGCCGCACCAACATAATAGAGATACAGAAACACCGTGGCCCCTTTCTTTGAGATAACTCTGCACTAGTGCGAGCCGCAAATGCCACTTCCAGCTTAGCTGTGCAGAAGAAGAACAACAAGAAGAAGAAATATCTCGAAATATGTCCGTCAGGCCCCTTCCCTTGAGATAAATCTGCAAATATCTCGGAAACGAAGCGAGCTATGGCAAAATGTTAAGAGACCTCTTTTGTAGAGAATTAAGCTTCCTACTTTTTATGTTCTATGATATTTTTTGATCAGATGCGTAGTTCTCGAGATATATCAAGATATTTAAAAGTTCCGAAGCCGCACCAACATAATAGAGATACAGAAACACCGTGGCCCCTTTCTTTGAGATAACTCTGCACTATTGCGCGCTGTTAATGCCACTTCCAGCTTAGCTGTGCAGAAGAAGAACAACAAGAAGAAGAAATATCTCGAAATATGTCCGTCAGGCTCCTTCCCTTGAGATATATCTGCAAATATCTCGGAAACGAAGCGAGCTATGACAAAATGTTAAGAGACCGTTTTTGTAGAGAATTATGTTTCCTACAATTTATGTTCTATGATATTTTTTGATCAGAAGCGTAGTTTTCGAGATATATCGAGATATTTAAAAGTTCCGAAGCCGCACCAACATAATAGAGATACAGAAACACCGTGGCCCCTTTCTTTGAGAGAACTCTGCACTAGTGCGAGCCGCAAATGCCACTTCCAGCTTAGCTGTGCAGAAGAAGAACAACAAGAAGAAGAAATATCTAGAAATATGTCCGTCAGGCCCCTTCCCTTGAGATAAATCTGCAAATATCTCGGAAACGAAGCGAGCTATTGCAAAATGTTAAGAGACCTCTTTTGTAGAGAATTAAGCTTCCTACTTTTTATGTTCTATGATATTTTTTGATCAGATGCGTAGTTCTCGAGATATATCAAGATATTTAAAAGTTCCGAAGCCGCACCAACATAATAGAGATACAGAAACACCGTGGCCCCTTTCTTTGAGATAACTCTGCACTATTGCGCGCTGTAAATGCCACTTCCAGCTTAGCTGTGCAGAAGAAGAACAACAAGAAGAAGAAATATCTCGAAATATGTCCGTCAGGCCCCTTCCCTTGAGATATATCTGCAAATATCTCGGAAACGAAGCGAGCTATGACAAAATGTTAAGAGACCTTTTTTGTAGAGAATTGTGTTTCCTACAATTTATGTTCTATGATATTTTTTAATCAGAAGCGTAGTTTTCGAGATATATCGAGATATTTAAAAGTTCCGAAGCCGCACCAACATAATAGAGATACAGAAACACCGTGGCCCCTTTCTTTGAGATAACTCTGCACTAGTGCGAGCCGCAAATGCCACTTACAGCTTAGCTGTGCAGAAGAAGAACAACAAGAAGAAGAAATATCTCGAAATATGTCCGTCAGGCCCCTTCCCTTGAGATAAATCTGCAAATATCTCGGAAACGAAGCGAGCTATGGCAAAATGTTAAGAGACCTTTTTTGTAGAGAATTAAGTTTCCTACTTTTTATGTTCTATGATATTTTTTGATCAGATGCGTAGTTCTCGAGATATATCAAGATATTTAAAAGTTCCGAAGCCGCACCAACATAATAGAGATACAGAAACACCGTGGCCCCTTTCTTTGAGATAACTCTGCACTATTGCGCGCTGTAAATGCCACTTCCAGCTTAGCTGTGCAGAAGAAGAACAACAAGAAGAAGAAATATCTCGAAATATGTCCGTCAGGCCCCTTCCCTTGAGATATATCTGCAAATATCTCGGAAACGAAGTGAGCTATGACAAAATGTTAAGAGACCTTTTTTGTAGAGAATTATGTTTCCTACAATTTATGTTCTGTGATATTTTTTGATCAGAAGCGTAGTTTTCGAGATATATCGAGATATTTAAAAGTTCCGAAGCCGCACCAACATAATAGAGATACAGAAACCCCGTGGCCCCTTTCTTTGAGATAACTCTGCACTAGTGCGAGCCGCAAATGCCACCTCCAGCTTAGCTGTGCAGAAGAAGAACAACAAGAAGAAGAAATATCTCGAAATATGTCCGTCAGGCCCCTTCCCTTGAGATAAATCTGCAAATATCTCGGAAACGAAGCGAGCTATGGCAAAATGTTAAGAGACCTTTTTTGTAGAGAATTAAGTTTCCTACTTTTTATGTTCTATGATATTTTTTGATCAGATGCGTAGTTCTCGAGATATATCAAGATATTTAAAAGTTCCGAAGCCGCACCAACATAATAGAGATACAGAAACACCGTGGCCCCTTTCTTTGAGATAACTCTGCACTATTGCGAGCTGCAAATGCCACTTCCAGCTTAGCTGTGCAGAAGAAGAACAACAAGAAGAAGAAATATCTCGAAATATGTCCGTCAGGCCCCTTCCCTTGAGATAAATCTGCAAATATCTCGGAAACGAAGAGAGCTATGGCAAAATGTTAAGAGACCTTTTTTGTAGAGAATTAAGTTTCCTACTTTTTATGTTCTATGATATTTTTTGATTAGATGCGTAGTTCTCGAGATATATCAAGATATTTAAAAGTTCCGAAGCCGCACCAACATAATAGAGATACAGAAACACCGTGGCCCCTTTCTTTCAGATAACTATGCACTATTGCGAGCTGCAAATGCCACTTCCAGCTTAGCTGTGCAGAAGAGCAACAAGAAGAAGAAATATCTCGATATATGTCCGTCAGGCCCCTTCCCTTGAGATAAATCTGCAAATATCTCGGAAACGAAGAGAGCTATGGCAAAATCTTAAGAGACCTTTTTTGTAGAGAATTAAGTTTCCTACAATTTATGTTCTATGATATTTTTTGATCAGAAGCGTAGTTTTCGAGATATATCGAGATATTTAAAAGTTCCGAAGCCGCACCAACATAATAGAGATACAGAAACACCGTGGCCCCTTTCGTTGAGATAACTCTGCACTAGTGCGAGCCGCAAATGCCACTTCCAGCTTTGCTGTGCAGAAGAAGAACAACAAGAAGAAGAAATATCTCGAAATATGTCCGTCAGGCCCCTTCCCTTGAGATAAATCTGCAAATATCTCGGAAACGAAGCGAGCTATGGCAAAATGTTAAGAGACCTCTTTTGTAGAGAATTAAGCTTCCTATTTTTTATGTTCTATGATATTTTTTGATCAGATGCGTAGTTCTCGAGATATATCAAGATATCTAAAAGTTCCGAAGCCGCACCAACATAATAGAGATACAGAAACACCGTGGCCCCTTTCTTTGAGATAACTCTGCACTATTGCGAGCTGCAAATGCCACTTCCAGCTTAGCTGTGCAGAAGAAGAACAACAAGAAGAAGAAATATCTCGAAATATGTCCGTCAGGCCCCTTCCCTTGAGATAAATCTGCAAATATCTCGGAAACGAAGAGAGCTATGGCAAAATGTTAAGAGACCTTTTTTGTAGAGAATTATGTTTCCTACAATTTATGTTCTATGATATTTTTTGATCAGAAGCGTAGTTTTCGAGATATATCGAGATATTTAAAAGTTCCGAAGCCGCACCAACATAATAGAGATACAGAAACACCGTGGCCCCTTTCTTTGAGATAACTCTGCTCTAGTGCGAGCCGCAAATGCCACTTCCAGCTTAGCTGTGCAGAAGAAGAACAACAAGAAGAAGAAATATCTCGAAATATGTCCGTCAGGCCCCTTCCCTTGAGATAAATCTGCAAATATCTCGGAAACGAAGCGAGCTATGGCAAAATGTTAAGAGACCTTTTTTGTAGAGAATTAAGTTTCCTACTTTTTATGTTCTATGATATTTTTTGATCAGATGCGTAGTTCTCGAGATATATCAAGATATTTAAAAGTTCCGAAGCCGCACCAACATAATAGAGATACAGAAACACCGTGGCCCCTTTCTTTGAGATAACTCTGCACTATTGCGAGCTGCAAATGCCACTTCCAGCTTAGCTGTGCAGAAGAAGAACAACAAGAAGAAGAAATATCTCGAAATATGTCCGTCAGGCCCCTTCCCTTGAGATAAATCTGCAAATATCTCGGAAACGAAGAGAGCTATGGCAAAATGTTAAGAGACCTTTTTTGTAGAGAATTAAGTTTCCTACTTTTTATGTTCTATGATATTTTTTGATTAGATGCGTAGTTCTCGAGATATATCAAGATATTTAAAAGCTCCGAAGCCGCACCAACATAATAGAGATACAGAAACACCGTGGCCCCTTTCTTTCAGATAACTATGCACTATTGCGAGCTGCAAATGCCACTTCCAGCTTAGCTGTGCAGAAGAAGAACAACAAGAAGAAGAAATATCTCGAAATATGTCCGTCAGGCCCCTTCCCTTGAGATAAATCTGCAAATATCTCGGAAACGAAGAGAGCTGTGGCAAAATGTTAAGAGACCTTTTTTGTAGAGAATTATGTTTCCTACAATTTATGTTGTATGATATTTTTTGATCAGAAGCGTAGTTTTCGAGATATATCGAGACATTTAAAAGTTCCGAAGCCGCACCAACATAATAGAGATACAGAAACACCGTGGCCCCTTTCTTTGAGATAACTCTGCACTAGTGCGAGCCGCAAATGCCACTTCCAGCTTAGCTGTGCAGAAGAAGAACAACAAGAAGAAGAAATATCTCGAAATATGTCCGTCAGGCCCCTTCCCTTGAGATAAATCTGCAAATATCTCGGAAACGAAGCGAGCTATGGCAAAATGTTAAGAGACCTCTTTTGTAGAGAATTAAGCTTCCTACTTTTTATGTTCTATGATATTTTTTGATCAGATGCGTAGTTCTGGAGATATATCAAGATATTTAAAAGTTCCGAAGCCGCACCAACATAATAGAGATACAGAAACACCGTGGCCGCTTTCTTTGAGATAACTCTGCACTATTGCGCGCTGTAAATGCCACTTCCAGCTTAGCTGTACAGAAGAAGAACAACAAGAAGAAGAAATATCTCGAAATATGTCCGTCAGGCCCCTTCCCTTGAGATATATCTGCAAATATCTCGGAAACGAAGCGAGCTATGACAAAATGTTAAGAGACCTTTTTTGTAGAGAATTATGTTTCCTACAATTTATGTTCTATGATATTTTTTGATCAGAAGCGTAGTTTTCGAGATATATCGAGATATTTAAAAGTTCCGAAGCCGCACCAACATAATAGAGATACAGAAACACCGTGGCCCCTTTCTTTGAGATAACTCTGCACTAGTGCGAGCCGCAAATGCCACTTCCAGCTTAGCTGTGCAGAAGAAGAACAACAAGAAGAAGAAATATCTCGAAATATGTCCGTCAGGCCCCTTCCCTTGAGATAAATCTGCAAATATCTCGGAAACGAAGCGAGCTATGGCAAAATGTTAAGAGACCTCTTTTGTAGAGAATTAAGCTTCCTACTTTTTATGTTCTATGATATTTTTTGATCAGATGCGTAGTTCTGGAGATATATCAAGATATTTAAAAGTTCCGAAGCCGCACCAACATAATAGAGATACAGAAACACCGTGGCCCCTTTCTTTGAGATAACTCTGCACTATTGCGCGCTGTAAATGCCACTTCCAGCTTAGCTGTACAGAAGAAGAACAACAAGAAGAAGAAATATCTCGAAATATGTCCGTCAGGCCCCTTCCCTTGAGATATATCTGCAAATATCTCGGAAACGAAGCGAGCTATGACAAAATGTTAAGAGACCTTTTTTGTAGAGAATTATGTTTCCTACAATTTATGTTCTATGATATTTTTTGATCAGAAGCGTAGTTTTCGAGATATATCGAGATATTTAAAAGTTCCGAAGCCGCACCAACATAATAGAGATACAGAAACACCGTGGCCCCTTTCTTTGAGATAACTCTGTACTATTGCGAGCTGCAAATGCCACTTCTAGCTTAGCTGTGCAGAAGAAGAACAACAAGAAGAAGAAATATCTCGAAATATGTCCGTCAGGCCCCTTCCCTTGAGATAAATCTGCAAATATCTCGGAAACGAAGAGAGCTATGGCAAAATGTTAAGAGACCTTTTTTGTAGAGAATTAAGTTTCCTACTTTTTATGTTCTATGATATTTTTTGATTAGATGCGTAGTTCTCGAGATATATCAAGATATTTAAAAGCTCCGAAGCCGCACCAACATAATAGAGATACAGAAACACCGTGGCCCCTTTCTTTCAGATAACTATGCACTATTCCGAGCTGCAAATGCCACTTCCAGCTTAGCTGTGCAGAAGAGCAACAAGAAGAAGAAATATCTCGAAATATGTCCGTCAGGCCCCTTCCTTTGAGATATATCTGCAAATATCTCGGAAACGAAGCGTGCTATGACAAAATGTTAAGAGACCTTTTTTGTAGAGAATTAAGTCTCCTACTTTTTATGTTCTATGATATTTTTTGATCAGATGCGTAGTTCTCGAGATATATCAAGATATTTAAAAGCTCCGAAGCCGCACCAACATAATAGAGATACAGAAACACCGTGGCCCCTTTCTTTCAGATAACTATGCACTATTGCGAGCTGCAAATGCCACTTCCAGCTTAGCTGTGCAGAAGAAGAACCACAAGAAGAAGAAATATCTCGAAATATGTCCGTCAGGCCCCTTCCCTTGAGATATATCTGCAAATATCTCGGAAACGAAGCGAGCTATGGCAAAATGTTAAGAGACCTTTTTTGTAGAGAATTATGTTTCCTACAATTTATGTTCTATGATATTTTTTGATCAGAAGCGTAGTTTTCGAGATATATCGAGATATTTAAAAGTTCCGAAGCCGCACCAACATAATAGAGATACAGAAACACCGTGGCCCCTTTCTTTGAGATAACTCTGCACTATTGCGAGCTGCAAATGCCACTTCCAGCTTAGCTGTGCAGAGGAAGAACAACAAGAAGAAGAAATATCTCGAAATATGTCCGTCAGGCCAGTTCCTTTGAGCTGAATCTGCAAATATCTCGGAAACGAAGCGAGCTATGGCAAAATGTTAAGAGACGTTTTTTGTAGAGAATTATGTTTCCTACAATTTATGTTGTATGATATTTTTTGATCAGAAGCGTAGTTTTCGAGATATATCGAGATATTTAAAAGTTCCGAAGCCGCACCAACATAATAGGGATACAGAAACACCGTGGCCCCTTTCTTTGAGATAAATCTGCAGTATTGCGAGCTGTAAATGCCACTTCCAGCTTAGCTGTGCAGAAGAAGAACAACAAGAAGAAGAAATATCTCGAAATATGTCCGTCAGGCCCCTTCCCTTGAGATAAATCTGCAAATATCTCGGAAACGAAGAGAGCTATGGCAAAATGTTAAGAGACCTTTTGTGTAGAGAATTAAGTTTCGTACTTTTTAGGTTCTATGATATTTTTTGATGTGATGCGTAGTTCTCGAGATATATCAGGATATTTAAAAGTTCCGAAGCCGCACCAACATAATAGAGATACACAAACACCGTGGCCCCTTTCTTTGAGATAACTCTGCACTATTGCGAGCTGTAAATGCCACTTCCAGCTTAGCTGTGCAGAAGAAGAACCACAAGAAGAAGAAATATCTCGAAATATGTCCGTCAGGCCCCTTCCCTTGAGATATATCTGCAAATATCTCGGAAACGAAGCGAGCTATGGCAAAATGTTAAGAGACCTTTTTTGTAGAGAATTATGTTTCCTACAATTTATGTTCTATGATATTTTTTGATCAGAAGCGTAGTTTTCGAGATATATCGAGATATTTAAAAGTTCCGAAGCCGCACCAACATAATAGAGATACAGAAACACCGTGGCCCCTTTCGCTGAGATAACTCTGCACTAGTGCGAGCCGCAAATGCCACTTCCAGCTTAGCTGTGCAGAAGAAGAACAACAAGAAGAAGAAATATCTCGAAATATGTCCGTCAGGCCCCTTCCCTTGAGATATATCTGCAAATATCTCGGAAACGAAGCGAGCTATGGCAAAATCTTAAGAGACCTTTTTTGTAGAGAATTAAGTTTCCTACTTTTTATGTTCTATGATATTTTTTGATCAGATGCGTAGTTCTCGAGATATATCAAGATATTTAAAAGTTCCGAAGCCGCACCAACATAATAGAGATACAGAAACACCGTGGCCCCTTTCTTTGAGATAACTCTGCACTATTGCGAGCTGTAAATGCCACTTCCAGCTTAGCTGTGCAGAAGAAGAACAACAAGAAGAAGAAATATCTCGAAATATGTCCGTCAGGCCCCTTCCCTTGAGATATATCTGCAAATATCTCGGAAACGAAGCGAGCTATGGCAAAATGTTAAGAGACCTTTTTTGTAGAGAATTATGTTTCGTACAATTTATGTTCTATGATATTTTTTGGTCAGAAGCGTAGTTTTCGAGATATATCGAGATATTTAAAAGTTCCAAAGCCGCACCAACATAATAGAGATACAGAAACACCGTGGCCCCTTTCTTTGAGATAACTCTGCACTAGTGCGAGCCGCAAAATGCCACTTCCAGCTTAGCTGTGCAGAAGAAGAACAACAAGAAGAAGAAATATCTCGAAATATGTCCGTCAGGCCCCTTCCCTTGAGATAAATCTGCAAATATCTCGGAAACGAAGCGAGCTATGGCAAAATGTTGAGAGACCTTTTTTGTAGAGAATTAAGTTTCCTACGTTTTATGTTCTATGATATTTTTTGATCAGATGCGTAGTTCTCGAGATATATCAAGATATTTAAAAGTTCCGAAGCCGCACCAACATAATAGAGATACAGAAACACCGTGGCCCCTTTCTTTGAGATAACTCTGCACTATTGCGAGCTGCAAATGCCACTTCCAGCTTAGCTGTGCAGAAGAAGAACAACAAGAAGAAGAAATATCTCGAAATATGTCCGTCAGGCCCCTTCCCTTGAGATAAATCTGCAAATATCTCGGAAACGAAGAGAGCTATCGCAAAATGTTAAGAGACCTTTTTTGTAGAGAATTAAGTTTCCTACTTTTCATGTTCTATAATATTTTTTGATCAGATGCGTAGTTCTCGAGATATATCAAGATATTTAAAAGTTCCGAAGCCGCACCAACATAATAGAGATACAGAAACACCGTGGCCCCTTTCTTTGAGATAACTCTGCACTATTGCGAGCTGCAAATGCCACTTCCAGCTTAGCTGTGCAGGAGAAGAACATCAAGAAGAAGAAATATCTCGAAATATGTCCGTCAGGCCCCTTCCCTTGAGATAAATCTGCAAATATCTCGGAAACGAAGCGAGCTATGGCAAAATGTTAAGAGACCTCTTTTGTAGAGAATTATGTTTCCTACAATTTATGTTCTATGATATTTTTTGATCAGAAGCGTAGTTTTCGAGATATATCGAGATATTTAAAAGTTCCGAAGCCGCACCAACATAATAGAGATACAGAAACACCGTGGCCCCTTTCGTTGAGATAACTCTGCACTAGTGCGAGCCGCAAATGCCACTTCCAGCTTTGCTGTGCAGAAGAAGAACAACAAGAAGAAGAAATATCTCGAAATATGTCCGTCAGGCCCCTTCCCTTGAGATAAATCTGCAAATATCTCGGAAACGAAGCGAGCTATGGCAAAATGTTAAGAGACCTCTTTTGTAGAGAATTAAGCTTCCTATTTTTTATGTTCTATGATATTTTTTGATCAGATGCGTAGTTCTCGAGATATATCAAGATATCTAAAAGTTCCGAAGCCGCACCAACATAATAGAGATACAGAAACACCGTGGCCCCTTTCTTTGAGATAACTCTGCACTATTGCGAGCTGCAAATGCCACTTCCAGCTTAGCTGTGCAGAAGAAGAACAACAAGAAGAAGAAATATCTCGAAATATGTCCGTCAGGCCCCTTCCCTTGAGATAAATCTGCAAATATCTCGGAAACGAAGAGAGCTATGGCAAAATGTTAAGAGACCTTTTTTGTAGAGAATTATGTTTCCTACAATTTATGTTCTATGATATTTTTTGATCAGAAGCGTAGTTTTCGAGATATATCGAGATATTTAAAAGTTCCGAAGCCGCACCAACATAATAGAGATACAGAAACACCGTGGCCCCTTTCTTTGAGATAACTCTGCACTAGTGCGAGCCGCAAATGCCACTTCCAGCTTAGCTGTGCAGAAGAAGAACAACAAGAAGAAGAAATATCTCGAAATATGTCCGTCAGGCCCCTTCCCTTGAGATAAATCTGCAAATATCTCGGAAACGAAGCGAGCTATGGCAAAATGTTAAGAGACCTTTTTTGTAGAGAATTAAGTTTCCTACTTTTTATGTTCTATGATATTTTTTGATCAGATGCGTAGTTCTCGAGATATATCAAGATATTTAAAAGTTCCGAAGCCGCACCAACATAATAGAGATACAGAAACACCGTGGCCCCTTTCTTTGAGATAACTCTGCACTATTGCGAGCTGCAAATGCCACTTCCAGCTTAGCTGTGCAGAAGAAGAACAACAAGAAGAAGAAATATCTCGAAATATGTCCGTCAGGCCCCTTCCCTTGAGATAAATCTGCAAATATCTCGGAAACGAAGAGAGCTATGGCAAAATGTTAAGAGACCTTTTTTGTAGAGAATTAAGTTTCCTACTTTTTATGTTCTATGATATTTTTTGATTAGATGCGTAGTTCTCGAGATATATCAAGATATTTAAAAGCTCCGAAGCCGCACCAACATAATAGAGATACAGAAACACCGTGGCCCCTTTCTTTCAGATAACTATGCACTATTGCGAGCTGCAAATGCCACTTCCAGCTTAGCTGTGCAGAAGAAGAACAACAAGAAGAAGAAATATCTCGAAATATGTCCGTCAGGCCCCTTCCCTTGAGATAAATCTGCAAATATCTCGGAAACGAAGCGAGCTATGGCAAAATGTTAAGAGACCTCTTTTGTAGAGAATTAAGCTTCCTACTTTTTATGTTCTATGATATTTTTTGATCAGATGCGTAGTTCTGGAGATATATCAAGATATTTAAAAGTTCCGAAGCCGCACCAACATAATAGAGATACAGAAACACCGTGGCCGCTTTTTTTGAGATAACTCTGCACTATTGCGCGCTGTAAATGCCACTTCCAGCTTAGCTGTACAGAAGAAGAACAACAAGAAGAAGAAATATCTCGAAATATGTCCGTCAGGCCCCTTCCCTTGAGATATATCTGCAAATATCTCGGAAACGAAGCGAGCTATGACAAAATGTTAAGAGACCTTTTTTGTAGAGAATTATGTTTCCTACAATTTATGTTCTATGATATTTTTTGATCAGAAGCGTAGTTTTCGAGATATATCGAGATATTTAAAAGTTCCGAAGCCGCACCAACATAATAGAGATACAGAAACACCGTGGCCCCTTTCTTTGAGATAACTCTGCACTAGTGCGAGCCGCAAATGCCACTTCCAGCTTAGCTGTGCAGAAGAAGAACAACAAGAAGAAGAAATATCTCGAAATATGTCCGTCAGGCCCCTTCCCTTGAGATAAATCTGCAAATATCTCGGAAACGAAGCGAGCTATGGCAAAATGTTAAGAGACCTCTTTTGTAGAGAATTAAGCTTCCTACTTTTTATGTTCTATGATATTTTTTGATCAGATGCGTAGTTCTGGAGATATATCAAGATATTTAAAAGTTCCGAAGCCGCACCAACATAATAGAGATACAGAAACACCGTGGCCCCTTTCTTTGAGATAACTCTGCACTATTGCGCGCTGTAAATGCCACTTCCAGCTTAGCTGTACAGAAGAAGAACAACAAGAAGAAGAAATATCTCGAAATATGTCCGTCAGGCCCCTTCCCTTGAGATATATCTGCAAATATCTCGGAAACGAAGCGAGCTATGACAAAATGTTAAGAGACCTTTTTTGTAGAGAATTATGTTTCCTACAATTTATGTTCTATGATATTTTTTGATCAGAAGCGTAGTTTTCGAGATATATCGAGATATTTAAAAGTTCCGAAGCCGCACCAACATAATAGAGATACAGAAACACCGTGGCCCCTTTCTTTGAGATAACTCTGTACTATTGCGAGCTGCAAATGCCACTTCTAGCTTAG
Source organism: Osmia lignaria lignaria (assembly GCF_051020975.1). Lineage (NCBI taxonomy): Eukaryota > Metazoa > Arthropoda > Insecta > Hymenoptera > Megachilidae > Osmia > Osmia lignaria. The sequence goes on from NW_027478160.1 coordinate 593,818, forward strand.
CTGTGCAGAAGAAGAACAACAAGAAGAAGAAATATCTCGAAATATGTCCGTCAGGCCCCTTCCCTTGAGATAAATCTGCAAATATCTCGGAAACGAAGAGAGCTATGGCAAAATGTTAAGAGACCTTTTTTGTAGAGAATTAAGTTTCCTACTTTTTATGTTCTATGATATTTTTTGATTAGATGCGTAGTTCTCGAGATATATCAAGATATTTAAAAGCTCCGAAGCCGCACCAACATAATACAGATACAGAAACACCGTGGCCCCTTTCTTTCAGATAACTATGCACTATTCCGAGCTGCAAATGCCACTTCCAGCTTAGCCGTGCAGAGGAAGAACAACAAGAAGAAGAAATATCTCGAAATATGTCCGTCAGGCCAGTTCCTTTGAGCTGAATCTGCAAATATCTCGGGAACGAAGCGAGCTGTGGCAAAATGTTAAGAGACGTTTTTTGTAGAGAATTATGTTTCCTACAATTTATGTTCTATGATATTTTTTGATCAGAAGCGTAGTTTTCGAGATATATCGAGATATTTAAAAGTTCCGAAGCCGCACCAACATAATAGAGATACAGAAACCCCGTGGCCCCTTTCTTTGAGATAACTCTGCACTAGTGCGAGCCGCAAATGCCACCTCCAGCTTAGCTGTGCAGAAGAAGAACAACAAGAAGAAGAAATATCTCGAAATATGTCCGTCAGGCCCCTTCCCTTGAGATAAATCTGCAAATATCTCGGAAACGAAGCGAGCTATGGCAAAATGTTAAGAGACCTTTTTTGTAGAGAATTAAGTTTCCTACTTTTTATGTTCTATGATATTTTTTGATCAGATGCGTAGTTCTCGAGATATATCAAGATATTTAAAAGTTCCGAAGCCGCACCAACATAATAGAGATACAGAAACACCGTGGCCCCTTTCTTTGAGATAACTCTGCACTATTGCGAGCTGCAAATGCCACTTCCAGCTTAGCTGTGCAGAAGAAGAACAACAAGAAGAAGAAATATCTCGAAATATGTCCGTCAGGCCCCTTCCCTTGAGATAAATCTGCAAATATCTCGGAAACGAAGAGAGCTATGGCAAAATGTTAAGAGACCTTTTTTGTAGAGAATTAAGTTTCCTACTTTTTATGTTCTATGATATTTTTTGATTAGATGCGTAGTTCTCGAGATATATCAAGATATTTAAAAGTTCCGAAGCCGCACCAACATAATAGAGATACAGAAACACCGTGGCCCCTTTCTTTCAGATAACTATGCACTATTGCGAGCTGCAAATGCCACTTCCAGCTTAGCTGTGCAGAAGAGCAACAAGAAGAAGAAATATCTCGAAATATGTCCGTCAGGCCCCTTCCCTTGAGATAAATCTGCAAATATCTCGGAAACGAAGAGAGCTATGGCAAAATCTTAAGAGACCTTTTTTGTAGAGAATTAAGTTTCCTACAATTTATGTTCTATGATATTTTTTGATCAGAAGCGTAGTTTTCGAGATATATCGAGATATTTAAAAGTTCCGAAGCCGCACCAACATAATAGAGATACAGAAACACCGTGGCCCCTTTCGTTGAGATAACTCTGCACTAGTGCGAGCCGCAAATGCCACTTCCAGCTTTGCTGTGCAGAAGAAGAACAACAAGAAGAAGAAATATCTCGAAATATGTCCGTCAGGCCCCTTCCCTTGAGATAAATCTGCAAATATCTCGGAAACGAAGCGAGCTATGGCAAAATGTTAAGAGACCTCTTTTGTAGAGAATTAAGCTTCCTATTTTTTATGTTCTATGATATTTTTTGATCAGATGCGTAGTTCTCGAGATATATCAAGATATCTAAAAGTTCCGAAGCCGCACCAACATAATAGAGATACAGAAACACCGTGGCCCCTTTCTTTGAGATAACTCTGCACTATTGCGAGCTGCAAATGCCACTTCCAGCTTAGCTGTGCAGAAGAAGAACAACAAGAAGAAGAAATATCTCGAAATATGTCCGTCAGGCCCCTTCCCTTGAGATAAATCTGCAAATATCTCGGAAACGAAGAGAGCTATGGCAAAATGTTAAGAGACCTTTTTTGTAGAGAATTATGTTTCCTACAATTTATGTTCTATGATATTTTTTGATCAGAAGCGTAGTTTTCGAGATATATCGAGATATTTAAAAGTTCCGAAGCCGCACCAACATAATAGAGATACAGAAACACCGTGGCCCCTTTCTTTGAGATAACTCTGCACTAGTGCGAGCCGCAAATGCCACTTCCAGCTTAGCTGTGCAGAAGAAGAACAACAAGAAGAAGAAATATCTCGAAATATGTCCGTCAGGCCCCTTCCCTTGAGATAAATCTGCAAATATCTCGGAAACGAAGCGAGCTATGGCAAAATGTTAAGAGACCTTTTTTGTAGAGAATTAAGTTTCCTACTTTTTATGTTCTATGATATTTTTTGATCAGATGCGTAGTTCTCGAGATATATCAAGATATTTAAAAGTTCCGAAGCCGCACCAACATAATAGAGATACAGAAACACCGTGGCCCCTTTCTTTGAGATAACTCTGCACTATTGCGAGCTGCAAATGCCACTTCCAGCTTAGCTGTGCAGAAGAAGAACAACAAGAAGAAGAAATATCTCGAAATATGTCCGTCAGGCCCCTTCCCTTGAGATAAATCTGCAAATATCTCGGAAACGAAGAGAGCTATGGCAAAATGTTAAGAGACCTTTTTTGTAGAGAATTAAGTTTCCTACTTTTTATGTTCTATGATATTTTTTGATTAGATGCGTAGTTCTCGAGATATATCAAGATATTTAAAAGCTCCGAAGCCGCACCAACATAATAGAGATACAGAAACACCGTGGCCCCTTTCTTTCAGATAACTATGCACTATTGCGAGCTGCAAATGCCACTTCCAGCTTAGCTGTGCAGAAGAAGAACAACAAGAAGAAGAAATATCTCGAAATATGTCCGTCAGGCCCCTTCCCTTGAGATAAATCTGCAAATATCTCGGAAACGAAGCGAGCTATGGCAAAATGTTAAGAGACCTCTTTTGTAGAGAATTAAGCTTCCTACTTTTTATGTTCTATGATATTTTTTGATCAGATGCGTAGTTCTGGAGATATATCAAGATATTTAAAAGTTCCGAAGCCGCACCAACATAATAGAGATACAGAAACACCGTGGCCGCTTTTTTTGAGATAACTCTGCACTATTGCGCGCTGTAAATGCCACTTCCAGCTTAGCTGTACAGAAGAAGAACAACAAGAAGAAGAAATATCTCGAAATATGTCCGTCAGGCCCCTTCCCTTGAGATATATCTGCAAATATCTCGGAAACGAAGCGAGCTATGACAAAATGTTAAGAGACCTTTTTTGTAGAGAATTATGTTTCCTACAATTTATGTTCTATGATATTTTTTGATCAGAAGCGTAGTTTTCGAGATATATCGAGATATTTAAAAGTTCCGAAGCCGCACCAACATAATAGAGATACAGAAACACCGTGGCCCCTTTCTTTGAGATAACTCTGCACTAGTGCGAGCCGCAAATGCCACTTCCAGCTTAGCTGTGCAGAAGAAGAACAACAAGAAGAAGAAATATCTCGAAATATGTCCGTCAGGCCCCTTCCCTTGAGATAAATCTGCAAATATCTCGGAAACGAAGCGAGCTATGGCAAAATGTTAAGAGACCTCTTTTGTAGAGAATTAAGCTTCCTACTTTTTATGTTCTATGATATTTTTTGATCAGATGCGTAGTTCTGGAGATATATCAAGATATTTAAAAGTTCCGAAGCCGCACCAACATAATAGAGATACAGAAACACCGTGGCCCCTTTCTTTGAGATAACTCTGCACTATTGCGCGCTGTAAATGCCACTTCCAGCTTAGCTGTACAGAAGAAGAACAACAAGAAGAAGAAATATCTCGAAATATGTCCGTCAGGCCCCTTCCCTTGAGATATATCTGCAAATATCTCGGAAACGAAGCGAGCTATGACAAAATGTTAAGAGACCTTTTTTGTAGAGAATTATGTTTCCTACAATTTATGTTCTATGATATTTTTTGATCAGAAGCGTAGTTTTCGAGATATATCGAGATATTTAAAAGTTCCGAAGCCGCACCAACATAATAGAGATACAGAAACACCGTGGCCCCTTTCTTTGAGATAACTCTGTACTATTGCGAGCTGCAAATGCCACTTCTAGCTTAGCTGTGCAGAAGAAGAACAACAAGAAGAAGAAATATCTCGAAATATGTCCGTCAGGCCCCTTCCCTTGAGATAAATCTGCAAATATCTCGGAAACGAAGAGAGCTATGGCAAAATGTTAAGAGACCTTTTTTGTAGAGAATTAAGTTTCCTACTTTTTATGTTCTATGATATTTTTTGATTAGATGCGTAGTTCTCGAGATATATCAAGATATTTAAAAGCTCCGAAGCCGCACCAACATAATACAGATACAGAAACACCGTGGCCCCTTTCTTTCAGATAACTATGCACTATTCCGAGCTGCAAATGCCACTTCCAGCTTAGCCGTGCAGAGGAAGAACAACAAGAAGAAGAAATATCTCGAAATATGTCCGTCAGGCCAGTTCCTTTGAGCTGAATCTGCAAATATCTCGGGAACGAAGCGAGCTGTGGCAAAATGTTAAGAGACGTTTTTTGTAGAGAATTATGTTTCCTACAATTTATGTTCTATGATATTTTTTGATCAGAAGCGTAGTTTTCGAGATATATCGAGATATTTAAAAGTTCCGAAGCCGCACCAACATAATAGGGATACAGAAACACCGTGGCCCCTTTCTCTGAGATAACTCTGCACTATTGCGAGCTGTAAATGCCACTTCCAGCTTAGCTGTGCAGAAGAAGAACAACAAGAAGAAGAAATATCTCGAAATATGTCCGTCAGGCCCCTTCCCTTGAGATATATCTGCAAATATCTCGGAAACGAAGCGAGCTATGGCAAAATGTTAAGAGAACTTTTTTGTAGAGAATTCTGTTTCCTACAATTTATGTTCTATGATATTTTTTGATCAGAAGCGTAGTTTTCGAGATATATCGAGATATTTAAAAGTTCCGAAGCCGCACCAACATAATAGAGATACAGAAACACCGTGGCCCCTTTCTTTGAGATAACTCTGCACTATTGCGAGCTGCAAATGCCACTTCCAGCTTAGCTGTGCAGAGGAAGAACAACAAGAAGAAGAAATATCTCGAAATATGTCCGTCAGGCCAGTTCCTTTGAGCTGAATCTGCAAATATCTCGGAAACGAAGCGAGCTGTGGCAAAATGTTAAGAGACGTTTTTTGTAGAGAAATATGTTTCCTACAATTTATGTTCTATGATATTTTTTGATCAGAAGCGTAGTTTTCGAGATATATCGAGATATTTAAAAGTTCCGAAGCCGCACCAACATAATAGGGATACAGAAACACCGTGGCCCCTTTCTCTGAGATAACTCTGCACTAGTGCGAGCCGCAAATGCCACTTCCAGCTCAGCTGTGCAGAAGAAGAACAACAAGAAGAAGAAATATCTCGAAATATGTTCGTCAGGCCCCTTCCCTTGAGATAAATCTGCAAATATCTCGGAAACGAAGCGAGCTATGGCAAAATGTTAAGAGACCTTTTTTGTAGAGAATTAAGTTTCCTACTTTTTATGTTCTATGATATTTTTTGATCAGATGCGTAGTTCTCGAGATATATCAAGATATTTAAAAGTTCCGAAGCCGCACCAACATAATAGAGATACAGAAACACCGTGGCCCCTTTCTTTGAGATAACTCTGCACTATTGCGAGCTGTAAATGCCACTTCCAGCTTAGCTGTGCAGAAGAAGAACAACAAGAAGAAGAAATATCTCGAAATATGTCCGTCAGGCCCCTTCCCTTGAGATATATCTGCAAATATCTCGGAAACGAAGCGAGCTATGTCAAAATGTTAAGAGACCTTTTTTGTAGAGCATTAAGTTTCCTACTTTTTATGTTCTATGATATTTTTTGATCAGAAGCGTAGTTTTCGAGATATATCGAGATATTTAAAAGTTCCGAAGCCGCACCAACATAATAGAGATACAGAAACACCGTGGCCCCTTTCTTTGAGATAACTCTGCACTAGTGCGAGCCGCAAATGCCACTTCCAGCTTAGCTGTGCAGAAGAAGAACAACAAGAAGAAGAAATATCTCGAAATATGTCCGTCAGGCCCCTTCCCTTGAGATAAATCTGCAAATATCTCGGAAACGAAGCGAGCTATGGCAAAATGTTAAGAGACCTTTTTTGTAGAGAATTAAGTTTCCTACTTTTTATGTTCTATGATATTTTTTGATCAGATGCGTAGTTCTCGAGATATATCAAGATATTTAAAAGTTCCGAAGCCGCACCAACATAATAGAGATACTGAAACACCGTGGCCCCTTTCTTTGAGATAACTCTGCACTATTGCGAGCTGCAAATGCCACTTCCAGCTTAGCCGTGCAGAGGAAGAACAACAAGAAGAAGAAATATCTCGAAATATGTCCGTCAGGCCCGTTCCTTTGAGCTGAATCTGCAAATATCTCGGAAACGAAGCGAGCTATGGCAAAATGTTAAGAGACCTTTTTTGTAGAGAATTATGTTTCCTACAATTTCTGTTCTATGATATTTTTTGATCAAAAGCGTAGTTTTCGAGATATATCGAGATATTTAAAAGTTCCGAAGCCGCACCAACATAATAGAGATACAGAAACACCGTGGCCCCTTTCTTTGAGATAACTCTGCACTAGTGCGAGCCGCAAATGCCACTTCCAGCTTAGCTGTGCAGAAGAAGAACAACAAGAAGAAGAAATATCTCGAAATATGTCCGTCAGGCCCGTTCCTTTGAGCTGAATCTGCAAATATCTCGGAAACGAAGCGAGCTATGGCAAAATGTTAAGAGACGTTTTTTGTAGAGAATTATGTTTCCTACAATTTATGTTCTATGATATTTTCTGAGCAGAAGCGTAGTTTTCGAGATATATCGAGATATTTAAAAGTTCCGAAGCCGCACCAATATAATAGAGATACAGAAACACCGTGGCCCCTTTCTTTGAGATAACTCTGCACTAGTGCGAGCGGCAAATGCCACTTCCAGCTTAGCTGTGCACAAGAAGAACAACAAGAAGAAGAAATATCTCGAAACATGTCCGTCAGGCCCCTTCCTTCGAGATAAATCTGCAAATATCTCGGAAACGAAGCGAGCTATGGCAAAATGTTAAGAGACCTTTTTTGTTGAGAATTAAGTTTCCTACTTTTTATGTTCTATGATATTTTTTGATCAGATGCGTAGTTCTCGAGATATATCAAGATATTTAACAGTTCCGAAGCCGCACCAACATAATAGAGATACAGAAACACCGTGGCCCCTTTCTTTGAGATAACTCTGCACTAGTGCGAGCCGCAAATGCCACTTCCAGCTTAGCTGTGCAGAAGAAGAACAACAAGAAGGAGAAATATCTCGAAATATGTCCGTCAGGCCCCTTCCCTTGAGATAAATTTGCAAATATCTCGGAAACGAAGCGAGCTATGGCAAAATGTTAAGAGACGTTTTTTGTAGAGAATTATGTTTCCTGCAATTTATGTTCTATGATATTTTTTGATCAGAAGCGTAGTTTTCGAGATATATAGAGATATTTAAAAGTTCCGAAGCCGCACCAACATAATAGAGATATAGAAACACCGTGGCCCCTTTCTATGAGATAACTCTGCACTATTGCGAGCTGCAAATGCCACTTCGAGCTTAGCTGTGCAGAAGAAGAACAACAGGAAGAAGAAATATCTCGAAATATGTCCGTCAGACCGCTACCCTTGAGATAAATCTGCAAATATCTCGGAAACGAAGCAAGCTATGGCAAAACGTTAACAGACCTTTTTTGTAGAGAATTATGTTTCCTACAATTTATGTTCTATGATATTTTTTGATCAGATGCGTAGTTTTCGAGATATATCAAGATATTTAAAAGTTCCGAAGCCGCACCAACATAATAGAGATACAGAAACACCGTGGCCCCTTTCTTTGAGATAACTCTGCACTATTGCGAGCTGTAAATGCCACTTCCAGCTTAGCTGTGCAGAAGAAGAACAACAAGAAGAAGAAATATCTCGAAATATGTCCGTCAGGCCCCTTCCCTTGAGATATATCTGCAAATATCTCGGAAACGAAGCGAGCTATGGCAAAATGTTAAGAGACCTTTTTTGTAGAGCATTAAGTTTCCTACTTTTTATGTTCTATGATATTTTTTGATCAGATGCGTAGTTCTCGAGATATATCAAGATATTTAAAAGTTCCGAAGCCGCACCAACATAATAGAGATACAGAAACACCGTGGCCCCTTTCATTGAGATAACTCTGCACTATTGCGAGCTGTAAATGCCACTTCCAGCTTAGCTGTGCAGAAGAAGAACAACAAGAAGAAGAAATATCTCGAAATATGTCCGTCAGGCCCCTTCCCTTGAGATAAATCTGCAAATATCTCGGAAACGAAGCGACCTATGGCAAAATGTTCAGAGACCTTTTTTGTAGAGAATTAAGTTTCCTACTTTTTATGTTCTATGATATTTTTTGATCAGATGCGTAGTTCTCGAGATATATCAAGATATTTAAAAGTTCCGAAGCCGCACCAACATAATAGAGATACAGAAACACCGTGGCCCATTTCTTTGAGATAACTCTGCACTATTGCGAGCTGTAAATGCCACTTCCAGCTTAGCTGTGCAGAAGAAGAACAACAAGAAGAAGAAATATCTCGAAATATGTCCGTCAGGCCCCTTCCCTTGAGATATATCTGCAAATATCTCGGAAACGAAGCGAGCTATGGCAAAATGTTAAGAGACCTTTTTTGTAGAGAATTCTGTTTCCTACAATTTATGTTCTATGATATTTTTTGATCAGAAGCGTAGTTTTCGAGATATATCGAGATATTTAAAAGTTCCGAAGCCGCACCAACATAATAGAGATACAGAAACACCGTGGCCCCTTTCTTTGAGATAACTCTGCACTAGTGCGAGCCGCAAATGCCACTTCCAGCTTAGCTGTGCAGAAGAAGAACAACAAGAAGAAGAAATATCTCGAAATATGTCCGTCAGGCCCCTTCCCTTGAGATAAATCTGCAAATATCTCGGAAACGAAGCGAGCTATGGCAAAATGTTAAGAGACCTTTTTTGTAGAGAATTCTGTTTCCTACAATTTATGTTCTATGATATTTTTTGATCAGAAGCGTAGTTTTCGAGATATATCGAGATATTTAAAAGTTCCGAAGCCGCACCAACATAATAGAGGTACAGAAACACCGTGGCCCCTTTCTTTGAGATAACTCTGCACTAGTGCGGGCCGCAAATGCCACTTCCAGCTTAGCTGTGCAGAAGAAGAACAACAAGAAGAAGAAATATCTCGAAATATGTCCGTCAGGCCAGTTCCTTTGAGCTGAATCTGCAAATATCTCGGAAACGAAGCGAGCTGTGGCAAAATGTTAAGAGACGTTTTTTGTAGAGAATTATGTTTCCTACAATTTATGTTCTATGATATTTTTTGATCAGAAGCGTAGTTTTCGAGATATATCGAGATATTTAAAAGTTCCGAAGCCGCACCAACATAATAGGGATACAGAAACACCGTGGCCCCTTTCTCTGAGATAACTCTGCACTAGTGCGAGCCGCAAATGCCACTTCCAGCTTAGCTGTGCAGAAGAAGAACAACAAGAAGAAGAAATATCTCGAAATATGTCCGTCAGGCCCCTTCCCTTGAGATAAATCTGCAAATATCTCGGAAACGAAGCGAGCTATGGCAAAATGTTAAGAGACCTTTTTTGTAGAGAATTAAGTTTCCTACTTTTTATGTTCTATGATATTTTTTGATCAGATGCGTAGTTCTCGAGATATATCAAGATATTTAAAAGTTCCGAAGCCGCACCAACATAATAGAGATACAGAAACACCGTGGCCCCTTTCTTTGAGATAACTCTGCACTATTGCGAGCTGTAAATGCCACTTCCAGCTTAGCTGTGCAGAAGAAGAACAACAAGAAGAAGAAATATCTCGAAATATGTCCGTCAGGCCCCTTCCCTTGAGATATATCTGCAAATATCTCGGAAACGAAGCGAGCTATGTCAAAATGTTAAGAGACCTTTTTTGTAGAGCATTAAGTTTCCTACTTTTTATGTTCTATGATATTTTTTGATCAGAAGCGTAGTTTTCGAGATATATCGAGATATTTAAAAGTTCCGAAGCCGCACCAACATAATAGAGATACAGAAACACCGTGGCCCCTTTCTTTGAGATAACTCTGCACTAGTGCGAGCCGCAAATGCCACTTCCAGCTTAGCTGTGCAGAAGAAGAACAACAAGAAGAAGAAATATCTCGAAATATGTCCGTCAGGCCCCTTCCCTTGAGATAAATCTGCAAATATCTCGGAAACGAAGCGAGCTATGGCAAAATGTTAAGAGACCTTTTTTGTAGAGAATTAAGTTTCCTACTTTTTATGTTCTATGATATTTTTTGATCAGATGCGTAGTTCTCGAGATATATCAAGATATTTAAAAGTTCCGAAGCCGCACCAACATAATAGAGATACTGAAACACCGTGGCCCCTTTCTTTGAGATAACTCTGCACTATTGCGAGCTGCAAATGCCACTTCCAGCTTAGCCGTGCAGAGGAAGAACAACAAGAAGAAGAAATATCTCGAAATATGTCCGTCAGGCCAGTTCCTTTGAGCTGAATCTGCAAATATCTCGGGAACGAAGCGAGCTGTGGCAAAATGTTAAGAGACGTTTTTTGTAGAGAATTATGTTTCCTACAATTTATGTTCTATGATATTTTTTGATCAGAAGCGTAGTTTTCGAGATATATCGAGATATTTAAAAGTTCCGAAGCCGCACCAACATAATAGGGATACAGAAACACCGTGGCCCCTTTCTCTGAGATAACTCTGCACTATTGCGAGCTGTAAATGCCACTTCCAGCTTAGCTGTGCAGAAGAAGAACAACAAGAAGAAGAAATATCTCGAAATATGTCCGTCAGGCCCCTTCCCTTGAGATATATCTGCAAATATCTCGGAAACGAAGCGAGCTATGGCAAAATGTTAAGAGAACTTTTTTGTAGAGAATTCTGTTTCCTACAATTTATGTTCTATGATATTTTTTGATCAGAAGCGTAGTTTTCGAGATATATCGAGATATTTAAAAGTTCCGAAGCCGCACCAACATAATAGAGATACAGAAACACCGTGGCCCCTTTCTTTGAGATAACTCTGCACTATTGCGAGCTGCAAATGCCACTTCCAGCTTAGCTGTGCAGAGGAAGAACAACAAGAAGAAGAAATATCTCGAAATATGTCCGTCAGGCCAGTTCCTTTGAGCTGAATCTGCAAATATCTCGGAAACGAAGCGAGCTGTGGCAAAATGTTAAGAGACGTTTTTTGTAGAGAATTATGTTTCCTACAATTTATGCTCTATGATATTTTTTGATCAGAAGCGTAGTTTTCGAGATATATCGAGATATTTAAAAGTTCCGAAGCCGCACCAACATAATAGGGATACAGAAACACCGTGGCCCCTTTCTCTGAGATAACTCTGCACTAGTGCGAGCCGCAAATGCCACTTCCAGCTCAGCTGTGCAGAAGAAGAACAACAAGAAGAAGAAATATCTCGAAATATGTTCGTCAGGCCCCTTCCCTTGAGATAAATCTGCAAATATCTCGGAAACGAAGCGAGCTATGGCAAAATGTTAAGAGACCTTTTTTGTAGAGAATTAAGTTTCCTACTTTTTATGTTCTATGATATTTTTTGATCAGATGCGTAGTTCTCGAGATATATCAAGATATTTAAAAGTTCCGAAGCCGCACCAACATAATAGAGATACAGAAACACCGTGGCCCCTTTCTTTGAGATAACTCTGCACTATTGCGAGCTGTAAATGCCACTTCCAGCTTAGCTGTGCAGAAGAAGAACAACAAGAAGAAGAAATATCTCGAAATATGTCCGTCAGGCCCCTTCCCTTGAGATATATCTGCAAATATCTCGGAAACGAAGCGAGCTATGTCAAAATGTTAAGAGACCTTTTTTGTAGAGCATTAAGTTTCCTACTTTTTATGTTCTATGATATTTTTTGATCAGAAGCGTAGTTTTCGAGATATATCGAGATATTTAAAAGTTCCGAAGCCGCACCAACATAATAGAGATACAGAAACACCGTGGCCCCTTTCTTTGAGATAACTCTGCACTAGTGCGAGCCGCAAATGCCACTTCCAGCTTAGCTGTGCAGAAGAAGAACAACAAGAAGAAGAAATATCTCGAAATATGTCCGTCAGGCCCCTTCCCTTGAGATAAATCTGCAAATATCTCGGAAACGAAGCGAGCTATGGCAAAATGTTAAGAGACCTTTTTTGTAGAGAATTAAGTTTCCTACTTTTTATGTTCTATGATATTTTTTGATCAGATGCGTAGTTCTCGAGATATATCAAGATATTTAAAAGTTCCGAAGCCGCACCAACATAATAGAGATACTGAAACACCGTGGCCCCTTTCTTTGAGATAACTCTGCACTATTGCGAGCTGCAAATGCCACTTCCAGCTTAGCCGTGCAGAGGAAGAACAACAAGAAGAAGAAATATCTCGAAATATGTCCGTCAGGCCAGTTCCTTTGAGCTGAATCTGCAAATATCTCGGGAACGAAGCGAGCTGTGGCAAAATGTTAAGAGACGTTTTTTGTAGAGAATTATGTTTCCTACAATTTATGTTCTATGATATTTTTTGATCAGAAGCGTAGTTTTCGAGATATATCGAGATATTTAAAAGTTCCGAAGCCGCACCAACATAATAGGGATACAGAAACACCGTGGCCCCTTTCTCTGAGATAACTCTGCACTATTGCGAGCTGTAAATGCCACTTCCAGCTTAGCTGTGCAGAAGAAGAACAACAAGAAGAAGAAATATCTCGAAATATGTCCGTCAGGCCCCTTCCCTTGAGATAAATCTGCAAATATCTCGGAAACGAAGCGAGCTATGGCAAAATGTTAAGAGACCTTTTTTGTAGAGAATTCTGTTTCCTACAATTTATGTTCTATGATATTTTTTGATCAGAAGCGTAGTTTTCGAGATATATCGAGATATTTAAAAGTTCCGAAGCCGCACCAACATAATAGAGGTACAGAAACACCGTGGCCCCTTTCTTTGAGATAACTCTGCACTAGTGCGGGCCGCAAATGCCACTTCCAGCTTAGCTGTGCAGAAGAAGAACAACAAGAAGAAGAAATATCTCGAAATATGTCCGTCAGGCCAGTTCCTTTGAGCTGAATCTGCAAATATCTCGGAAACGAAGCGAGCTGTGGCAAAATGTTAAGAGACGTTTTTTGTAGAGAATTATGTTTCCTACAATTTATGTTCTATGATATTTTTTGATCAGAAGCGTAGTTTTCGAGATATATCGAGATATTTAAAAGTTCCGAAGCCGCACCAACATAATAGGGATACAGAAACACCGTGGCCCCTTTCTCTGAGATAACTCTGCACTAGTGCGAGCCGCAAATGCCACTTCCAGCTTAGCTGTGCAGAAGAAGAACAACAAGAAGAAGAAATATCTCGAAATATGTCCGTCAGGCCCCTTCCCTTGAGATAAATCTGCAAATATCTCGGAAACGAAGCGAGCTATGGCAAAATGTTAAGAGACCTTTTTTGTAGAGAATTAAGTTTCCTACTTTTTATGTTCTATGATATTTTTTGATCAGATGCGTAGTTCTCGAGATATATCAAGATATTTAAAAGTTCCGAAGCCGCACCAACATAATAGAGATACAGAAACACCGTGGCCCCTTTCTTTGAGATAACTCTGCACTATTGCGAGCTGTAAATGCCACTTCCAGCTTAGCTGTGCAGAAGAAGAACAACAAGAAGAAGAAATATCTCGAAATATGTCCGTCAGGCCCCTTCCCTTGAGATATATCTGCAAATATCTCGGAAACGAAGCGAGCTATGTCAAAATGTTAAGAGACCTTTTTTGTAGAGCATTAAGTTTCCTACTTTTTATGTTCTATGATATTTTTTGATCAGAAGCGTAGTTTTCGAGATATATCGAGATATTTAAAAGTTCCGAAGCCGCACCAACATAATAGAGATACAGAAACACCGTGGCCCCTTTCTTTGAGATAACTCTGCACTAGTGCGAGCCGCAAATGCCACTTCCAGCTTAGCTGTGCAGAAGAAGAACAACAAGAAGAAGAAATATCTCGAAATATGTCCGTCAGGCCCCTTCCCTTGAGATAAATCTGCAAATATCTCGGAAACGAAGCGAGCTATGGCAAAATGTTAAGAGACCTTTTTTGTAGAGAATTAAGTTTCCTACTTTTTATGTTCTATGATATTTTTTGATCAGATGCGTAGTTCTCGAGATATATCAAGATATTTAAAAGTTCCGAAGCCGCACCAACATAATAGAGATACTGAAACACCGTGGCCCCTTTCTTTGAGATAACTCTGCACTATTGCGAGCTGCAAATGCCACTTCCAGCTTAGCCGTGCAGAGGAAGAACAACAAGAAGAAGAAATATCTCGAAATATGTCCGTCAGGCCAGTTCCTTTGAGCTGAATCTGCAAATATCTCGGGAACGAAGCGAGCTGTGGCAAAATGTTAAGAGACGTTTTTTGTAGAGAATTATGTTTCCTACAATTTATGTTCTATGATATTTTTTGATCAGAAGCGTAGTTTTCGAGATATATCGAGATATTTAAAAGTTCCGAAGCCGCACCAACATAATAGAGATACAGAAACACCGTGGCCCCTTTCTTTGAGATAACTCTGCACTATTGCGAGCTGCAAATGCCACTTCCAGCTTAGCTGTGCAGAGGAAGAACAACAAGAAGAAGAAATATCTCGAAATATGTCCGTCAGGCCAGTTCCTTTGAGCTGAATCTGCAAATATCTCGGAAACGAAGCGAGCTGTGGCAAAATGTTAAGAGACGTTTTTTGTAGAGAATTATGTTTCCTACAATTTATGTTCTATGATATTTTTTGATCAGAAGCGTAGTTTTCGAGATATATCGAGATATTTAAAAGTTCCGAAGCCGCACCAACATAATAGAGATACAGAAACACCGTGGCCCCTTTCTTTGAGATAACTCTGCACTATTGCGAGCTGTAAATGCCACTTCCAGCTTAGCTGTGGAGAAGAAGAACAACAAGAAGAAGAAATATCTCGAAATATGTCCGTCAGGCCCCTTCCCTTGAGATAAATCTGCAAATATCTCGGAAACGAAGCGAGCTATGGCAAAATGTTAAGAGACCTTTTTTGTAGAGAATTAAGTTTCCTACTTTTTATCTTCTATGATATTTTTTGATCAGATGCGTAGTTCTCGGGATATATCAAGATATTTAAAAGTTCCGAAGCCGCACCAACATAATAGAGATACAGAAACACCGTGGCCCCTCTCTTTGAGATAACTCAGCACTATTGCGAGCTGCAAATGCCACTTCCAGTTTAGCTGTGCAGAAGAAGGACAACAAGAAGAAGAAATATCTCGAAATATGTCCGTTAGGCCCTTCCCTTGAGATAAATCTGCAAATATCTCGGAAACGAAGCGACCTATGGCAAAATGTTAAGAGACCTTTTTTGTAGAGAATTAAGTTTCCTACTTTTTCTGTTCTATGATATTTTTTGATCAGATGCGTAGTTCTCGAGATATATCAAGATATTTAAAAGTTCCGAAGCCGCACCAACATAATAGAGATACAGAAACACCGTGGCCCCTTTCTTTGAGATAACTCTGCACTATTGCGAGCTGTAAATGCCACTTCCAGCTTAGCTGTGCAGAAGAAGAACAACAAGAAGAAGAAATATCTCGAAATATGTCCGTCAGGCCCCTTCCCTTGAGATATATCTGCAAATATCTCGGAAACGAAGCGAGCTATGGCAAAATGTTAAGAGACCTTTTTTGTAGAGAATTAAGTTTCCTACTTTTTATCTTCTATGATATTTTTTGATCAGATGCGTAGTTCTCGAGATATATCAAGATATTTAAAAGTTCCGAAGCCGCACCAACATAATAGAGATACAGAAACGCCGTGGCCCCTTTCTTTGAGATAACTCTGCACTATTGCGAGCTGCAAATGCCACTTCCAGCTTAGCTGTGCAGAGGAAGAACAACAAGAAGAAGAAATATCTCGAAATATGTCCGTCAGGCCAGTTCCTTTGAGATGAATCTGCAAATATCTCGGAAACGAAGCGAGCTATGGCAAAATGTTAAGAGACGTTTTTTATAGAGAATTATGTTTCCTACAATTTATGTTCTATGATATTTTTTGATCAGAAGCGTAGTTTTCGAGATACATCGAGATATTTAAAAGTTCCGAAGCCGCACCAACATAATAGAGATACAGAAACACCGTGGCCCCTTTCTTTGAGATAACTCTGCACTATTGCGAGCTGTAAATGCCACTTCCAGCTTAGCTGTGGAGAAGAAGAACAACAAGAAGAAGAAATATCTCGAAATATGTCCGTCAGGCCCCTTCCCTTGAGATAAATCTGCACATATCTCGGAAACGAAGCGAGCTATGGCAAAATGTTAAGAGACGTTTTTTGTAGAGAATTATGTTTCCTACTATTTATGTTCTATGATATTTTTTGATCCGAAGCGTAGTTTTCGAGATATATCGAGATATTTAAAAGTTCCGAAGCCGCACCAACATAATAGGGATACAGAAACACCGTGGCCCCTTTCTTTGAGATAACTCTGCACTAGTGCGAGCCGCAAATGCCACTTCCAGCTTAGCTGTGCAGAAGAAGAACAACAAGAAGAAGAAATATCTCGAAATATGTCCGTCAGGCCCCTTCCCTTGAGATAAATCTGCAAATATCTCGGAAACGAAGCGAGCTATGGCAAAATGTTAAGAGACCTTTTTTGTAGAGAATTAATTTTCCTACTTTTTATCTTCTATGATATTTTTTGATCAGATGCGTAGTTCTCGAGATATATCAAGATATTTAAAAGTTCCGAAGCCGCACCAACATAATAGAGATACAGAAACACCGTGGCCCCTCTCTTTGAGATAACTCAGCACTATTGCGAGCTGGAAATGCCACTTCCAGTTTAGCTGTGCAGAAGAAGGACAACAAGAAGAAGAAATATCTCGAAATATGTCCGTTAGGCCCCTTCCCTTGAGATAAATCTGCAAATATCTCGGAAACGAAGCGACCTATGGCAAAATGTTAAGAGACCTTTTTTGTAGAGAATTAAGTTTCCTACTTTTTATGTTCTATGATATTTTTTGATCAGATGCGTAGTTCTCGAGATATATCAAGATATTTAAAAGTTCCGAAGCCGCACCAACATAATAGAGATACAGAAACACCGTGGCCCCTTTCTTTGAGATAACTCTGCACTATTGCGAGCTGTAAATGCCACTTCCAGCTTAGCTGTGCAGAAGAAGAACAACAAGAAGAAGAAATATCTCGAAATATGTCCGTCAGGCCCCTTCCCTTGAGATAAATCTGCAAATATCTCGGAAACGAAGCGAGCTATATCAAAATGTTAAGAGACCTTTTTTGTAGACAATTAAGTTTCCTACTTTTTATGTTCTATGATATTTTTTGATCAGATGCGTAGTTCTCGAGATATATCAAGATATTTAAAAGTTCCGAAGCCGCACCAACATAATAGAGATACAGAAACACCGTGGCCCCTTTCTTTGAGATACGTCTGCACTATTGCGAGCTGCAAATGCCACTTCCAGCTTAGCTGTGCAGAGGAAGAACAACAAGAAGAAGAAGCATCTCGAAATATGTCCGTCAGGCCCGTTCCTTTGAGCTGAATCTGCAAATATCTCGGAAACGAAGCGAGCTATGGCAAAATGCTAAGAGACGTTTCTTGTAGAGAATTATGTTTCCTACAATTTATGTTCTATGATATTTTTTGATCAGAAGCGTAGTTTTCGAGATATATCGAGATATTTAAAAGTTCCGAAGCCGCACCAACATAATAGAGATACAGAAACACCGTGGCTCCTTTCTTTGAGATAACTCTGCACTAGTGCGAGCCGCAAATGCCACTTCCAGCTTAGCTGTGCAGAAGAAGAACAACAAGAAGAAGAAGTATCTCGAAATATGTCCGTCAGGCCCCTTCCCTTGAGATAAATCTGCAAATATCTCGGAAACGAAGCGTGCTATGGCAAAATGTTAAGAGACTTTTTTTGTAGAGAATTAAGTTTCCTACTTTTTATGTTCTATGATATTTTTCGATCAGAGGCGGGGTTATCGAGATATATCAAGATATTTAAAAGTTCCGAAGCCGCACCAACATAATAGAGATACAGAAACACCGTGGCCCCTTTCTTTGAGATAACTCTGCACGATTGCGAGCTGGAAATGCCACTTCCAGTTTAGCTGTGCAGAAAAAGAACAACAAGAAGAAGAAATATCTCGAAATATGTCCATCAGGACCCTTCCCTTGAGATAAATCTGCAAATATCTCGGAAACGAAGCGAGCTATGGCAAAATGTTAAGAGACCTTTTTTGTAGAGAATTATGTTTCCTACAATTTATGTTCTATGATATTTTTTGATCAGATGCGTAGTTCTCGAGATATACCAAGATATTTAAAAGTTCCGAAGCCCCACCAACATAATAGAGATACAGAAACACCGTGGCCCCTTTCTTTGAGATAACTCTGCACTATTGCGAGCTGCAAATGCCACTTCCAGCTTAGCTGTGCAGAGGAAGAACAACAAGAAGAAGAAATATCTCGAAATATGTCCGTCAGGCCAGTTCCTTTGAGCTGAATCTGCAAATATCTCGGAAACGAAGCGAGCTATGGCAAAATGTTAAGAGACCTTTTTTGTACAGAATTATGTTTCCTACTTTTTATGTTCTATGATATTTTTTGATCAGACGCGTAGTTCTCGAGATATATCAAGATATTTAAAAGTTCCGAAGCCGCACCAACATAATAGAGATACAGAAACACCGTGGCCCCTTTCTTTGAGATAACTCTGCACTATTGCGAGCTGTGAATGCCACTTCCAGCTTAGCTGTGCAGAAGAAGAACAACAAGAAGAAGAAATATCTCGAAATATGTCCGTCAGGCCCCTTCCCTTGAGATATATCTGCAAATATCTCGGAAACGAAGCGAGCTATGGCAAAATGTTAAGAGACCTTTTTTGTAGAGAATTATGTTTCCTACAATTTATGTTCTATGATATTTTTTGATCAGAAGCGTAGTTTTCGAGATATATCGAGATATTTAAAAGTTCCGAAGCCGCACCAACATAATAGAGATACAGAAACACCGTGGCCCCTTTCTTTGAGATAACTCTGCACTAGTGCGAGCTGCCAATGCCACTTCCAGCTTAGCTGTGCAGAAGAAGAACAACAAGAAGAAGAAATATCTCGAAATATGTCCGTCAGGCCCCTTCCCTTGAGATAAATCTGCAAATATCTCGGAAACGAAGCGAGCTATATCAAAATGTTAAGAGACCTTTTTTGTAGACAATTAAGTTTCCTACTTTTTATGTTCTATGATATTTTTTGATCAGATGCGTAGTTCTCGAGATATATCAAGATATTTAAAAGTTCCGAAGCCGCACCAACATAATAGAGATACAGAAACACCGTGGCCCCTTTCTTTGAGATACGTCTGCACTATTGCGAGCTGCAAATGCCACTTCCAGCTTAGCTGTGCAGAGGAAGAACAACAAGAAGAAGAAGCATCTCGAAATATGTCCGTCAGGCCAGTTCCTTTGAGCTGAATCTGCAAATATCTCGGAAACGAAGCGAGCTATGGCAAATGTTAAGAGACCTTTTTTGTACAGAATTATGTTTCCTACTTTTTATGTTCTATGATATTTTTTGATCAGACGCGTAGTTCTCGAGATATATCAAGATATTTAAAAGTTCCGAAGCCGCACCAACATAATAGAGATACAGAAACACCGTGGCCCCTTTCTTTGAGATAACTCTGCACTATTGCGAGCTGTGAATGCCACTTCCAGCTTAGCTGTGCAGAAGAAGAACAACAAGAAGAAGAAATATCTCGAAATATGTCCGTCAGGCCCCTTCCCTTGAGATATATCTGCAAATATCTCGGAAACGAAGCGAGCTATGGCAAAATGTTGAGAGACCTTTTTTGTAGAGAATTATGTTTCCTACAATTTATGTTCTATGATATTTTTTGATCAGAAGCGTAGTTTTCGAGATATATCGAGATATTTAAAAGTTCCGTAGCCGCACCAACATAATAGAGATACAGAAACACCGTGGCCCCTTTCTTTGAGATAACTCTGCACTATTGCGAGCTGTAAATGCCACTTCCAGCTTAGCTGTGCAGAAGAAGAACAACAAGAAGAAGAAATATCTCGAAATATGTCCGTCAGGCCCCTGCCCTTGAGATATATCTGCAAATATCTCGGAAACGAAGCGAGCTATGGCAAAATGTTAAGAGACCTTTTTTGTAGAGAATTATGTTTCCTACAATTTATGTTCTATGATATTTTTTGATCAGAAGCGTAGTTTTCGAGATATATCGAGATATTTAAAAGTTCCGAAGCCGCACCAACATAATGGAGATACAGAAACACCGTGGCCCCTTTCGTTGAGATAACTCTGCACAAGTGCGAGCCGCAAATGCCACTTCCAGCTTAGCTGTGCAGAAGAAGAACAACAAGAAGAAGAAATATCTCGAAATATGTCCGTCAGGCCCCTTCCCTTGAGATAAATCTGCAAATATCTCGGAAACGAAGCGAGCTATGGCAAAATGTTAAGCGACCTTTTTCGTAGAGAATTAAGTTTCCTACTTTTTATGTTCTATGATATTTTTTGATCAGATGCGTAGTTCTCGAGATATATCAAGATATTTAAAAGTTCCGAAGCCCCACCAACATAATAGAGATACAGAAACACCGTGGCCCCTTTCTTTGAGATAACTCTGCACTATTGCGAGCTGCAAATGCCACTTCCAGCTTAGCTGTGCAGAGGAAGAACAACAAGAAGAAGAAATATCTCGAAATATGTCCGTCAGGCCAGTTCCTTTGAGCTGAATCTGCAAATATCTCGGAAACGAAGCGAGCTATGGCAAAATGTTAAGAGACGTTTTTTGTAGAGAATTATGTTTCCTACAATTTATGTTCTATGATATTTTTTGATCAGAAGCGTAGTTTTCGAGATATATCGAGATATTTAAAAGTTCCGAAGCCGCACCAACATAATAGGGATACAGAAACACCGTGGCCCCTTTCTTTGAGATAACTCTGCACTAGTGCGAGCCGCAAATGCCACTTCCAGCTTAGCTGTGGAGAAGAAGAACAACAAGAAGAAGAAATATCTCGAAATATGTCCGTCAGGCCCCTTCCCTTGAGATAAATCTGCAAATATCTCGGAAACGAAGCGAGCTATGGCAAAATGTTAAGAGACCTTTTTTGTAGATAATTAGGTTTCCTACTTTTTATCTTCTATGATATTTTTCGATCAGAGGCGTAGTTCTCGAGATATATCAAGATATTTAAAAGTTCCGAAGCCGCACCAACATAATAGAGATACAGAAACACCATGGCCCCTTTCTTTGAGATAACTCTGCACTATTGCGCGCTGCAAATGCCACTTCCAGCTTAGCTGTGCAGAAGAAGAACAACAAGAAGAAGAAATATCTCGAAATATGTCCGTCAGGCCCCTTCCCTCGAGATAAATCTGCAAATATCTCGGAAACGAAGCGAGCTATGGCAAAATGTTAAGAGACCTTTTTTGTAGAGAATTAAGTTTCCTACTTTTTATGTTGTATGATATTTTTTGATCGGATGCGTAGTTCTCGAGATATATCAAGATATTTAAAAGTTCCGAAGCCGCACCAACATAATAGAGATACAGAAACACCGTGGCCCCTTTCTTTGAGATAACTCTGCACTATTGCGAGCTGCAAATGCCACTTCCAGCTTAGCTGTGCAGAAGAAGAACAACAAGAAGAAGAAATATCTGGAAATATGTCCGTCAGGCCCCTTCCCTTGAGATAAATCTGCAAATATCTCGGAAACAAAGCGAGCTACGGCAAAATGTTAAGAGACCTTTTTTGTAGAGAATTATGTTTCCTACAATTTATGTTCTAAGATATTTTTTGATCAGAAGCGTTGTTTTCGAGATATATCGAGATATTTAAAAGATCCGAAGCCGCACCAACATAATAGAGATACAGAAACACCGTGGCCCCTTTCTTTGAGATAACTCTGCACTATTGCGAGCTGCAAATGCCACTTCCAGCTTAGCTGTGCAGAAGAAGAACAACAAAAAGAAGAAATATCTCGAAATATGTCCGTCAGGCCCCTTCCCTTGAGATAAATCTGCAAATATCTCGGAAACGAAGCGAGCTATGGCAAAATGTTAAGAGACCTCTTTTGTAGAGAATTAAGTTTCCTACTTTTTATGTTCTATGATATTTTTCGATCAGATGCGTAGTTCTCGAGATATATCAAGATATTTAAAAGTTCCGAAGCCGCACCAACATAATAGAGATACAGAAACACCGTGGCCCCTTTCTTTGAGATAACTCTGCACTATTGCGAGCTGCAAATGCCACTTCCAGCTTAGCTGTGCAGAAGAAGAACAACAAGAAGAAGAAATATCTGGAAATATGTCCGTCAGGCCCCTTCCCTTGAGATAAATCTGCAAATATCTCGGAAACGAAGCGAGCTACGGCAAAATGTTAAGAGACCTTTTTTGTAGAGAATTATGTTTCCTACAATTTATGTTCTATGATATTTTTTGATCAGAAGCGTAGTTTTCGAGATATATCGAGATATTTAAAAGATCCGAAGCCGCACCAACATAATAGAGATACAGAAACACCGTGACCCCTTTCTTTGAGATAACTCTGCACTAGTGCGAGCCGCAAATGCCGCTTCCAGCTTAGCTGTGCAGAAGAAGAACAACAAGAAGAAGAAATATCTCGAAATATGTCCGTCAGGCCCCTTCCCTTGAGATAAATCTGCAAATATCTCGGAAACGAAGCGAGCTATGGCAAAATGTTAAGCGACCTTTTTCGTAGAGAATTAAGTTTCCTACTTTTTATGTTCTATGATATTTTTTGATCAGATGCGTAGTTCTCGAGATATATCAAGATATTTAAAAGTTCCGAAGCCCCACCAACATAATAGAGATACAGAAACACCGTGGCCCCTTTCTTTGAGATAACTCTGCACTATTGCGAGCTGCAAATGCCACTTCCAGCTTAGCTGTGCAGAGGAAGAACAACAAGAAGAAGAAATATCTCGAAATATGTCCGTCAGGCCAGTTCCTTTGAGCTGAATCTGCAAATATCTCGGAAACGAAGCGAGCTATGGCAAAATGTTAAGAGACGTTTTTTGTAGAGAATTATGTTTCCTACAATTTATGTTCTATGATATTTTTTGATCAGAAGCGTAGTTTTCGAGATATATCGAGATATTTAAAAGTTCCGAAGCCGCACCAACATAATAGGGATACAGAAACACCGTGGCCCCTTTCTTTGAGATAACTCTGCACTAGTGCGAGCCGCAAATGCCACTTCCAGCTTAGCTGTGGAGAAGAAGAACAACAAGAAGAAGAAATATCTCGAAATATGTCCGTCAGGCCCCTTCCCTTGAGATAAATCTGCAAATATCTCGGAAACGAAGGGAGCTATGGCAAAATGTTAAGAGACCTTTTTTGTAGATAATTAGGTTTCCTACTTTTTATCTTCTATGATATTTTTCGATCAGAGGCGTAGTTCTCGAGATATATCAAGATATTTAAAAGTTCCGAAGCCGCACCAACATAATAGAGATACAGAAACACCATGGCCCCTTTCTTTGAGATAACTCTGCACTATTGCGCGCTGCAAATGCCACTTCCAGCTTAGCTGTGCAGAAGAAGAACAACAAGAAGAAGAAATATCTCGAAATATGTCCGTCAGGCCCCTTCCCTCGAGATAAATCTGCAAATATCTCGGAAACGAAGCGAGCTATGGCAAAATGTTAAGAGACCTTTTTTGTAGAGAATTAAGTTTCCTACTTTTTATGTTGTATGATATTTTTTGATCGGATGCGTAGTTCTCGAGATATATCAAGATATTTAAAAGTTCCGAAGCCGCACCAACATAATAGAGATACAGAAACACCGTGGCCCCTTTCTTTGAGATAACTCTGCACTATTGCGAGCTGCAAATGCCACTTCCAGCTTAGCTGTGCAGAAGAAGAACAACAAGAAGAAGAAATATCTGGAAATATGTCCGTCAGGCCCCTTCCCTTGAGATAAATCTGCAAATATCTCGGAAACAAAGCGAGCTACGGCAAAATGTTAAGAGACCTTTTTTGTAGAGAATTATGTTTCCTACAATTTATGTTCTAAGATATTTTTTGATCAGAAGCGTTGTTTTCGAGATATATCGAGATATTTAAAAGATCCGAAGCCGCACCAACATAATAGAGATACAGAAACACCGTGGCCCCTTTCTTTGAGATAACTCTGCACTATTGCGAGCTGCAAATGCCACTTCCAGCTTAGCTGTGCAGAAGAAGAACAACAAAAAGAAGAAATATCTCGAAATATGTCCGTCAGGCCCCTTCCCTTGAGACAAATCTGCAAATATCTCGGAAACGAAGCGAGCTATGGCAAAATGTTAAGAGACCTCTTTTGTAGAGAATTAAGTTTCCTACTTTTTATGTTCTATGATATTTTTCGATCAGATGCGTAGTTCTCGAGATATATCAAGATATTTAAAAGTTCCGAAGCCGCACCAACATAATAGAGATACAGAAACACCGTGGCCCCTTTCTTTGAGATAACTCTGCACTATTGCGAGCTGCAAATGCCACTTCCAGCTTAGCTGTGCAGAAGAAGAACAACAAGAAGAAGAAATATCTGGAAATATGTCCGTCAGGCCCCTTCCCTTGAGATAAATCTGCAAATATCTCGGAAACGAAGCGAGCTACGGCAAAATGTTAAGAGACCTTTTTTGTAGAGAATTATGTTTCCTACAATTTATGTTCTATGATATTTTTTGATCAGAAGCGTAGTTTTCGAGATATATCGAGATATTTAAAAGATCCGAAGCCGCACCAACATAATAGAGATACAGAAACACCGTGGCCCCTTTCTTTGAGATAACTCTGCACGATTGCGAGCTGGAAATGCCACTTCCAGTTTAGCTGTGCAGAAAAAGAACAACAAGAAGAAGAAATATCTCGAAATATGTCCATCAGGACCCTTCCCTTGAGATAAATCTGCAAATATCTCGGAAACGAAGCGAGCTATGGCAAAATGTTAAGAGACCTTTTTTGTAGAGAATTATGTTTCCTACAATTTATGTTCTATGATATTTTTTGATCAGATGCGTAGTTCTCGAGATATATCAAGATATTTAAAAGTTCCGAAGCCCCACCAACATAATAGAGATACAGAAACACCGTGGCCCCTTTCTTTGAGATAACTCTGCACTATTGCGAGCTGCAAATGCCACTTCCAGCTTAGCTGTGCAGAGGAAGAACAACAAGAAGAAGAAATATCTCGAAATATGTCCGTCAGGCCAGTTCCTTTGAGCTGAATCTGCAAATATCTCGGAAACGAATCGAGCTATGGCAAAATGTTAAGAGACCTTTTTTGTACAGAATTATGTTTCCTACTTTTTATGTTCTATGATATTTTTTGATCAGACGCGTAGTTCTCGAGATATATCAAGATATTTAAAAGTTCCGAAGCCGCACCAACATAATAGAGATACAGAAACACCGTGGCCCCTTTCTTTGAGATAACTCTGCACTATTGCGAGCAGTGAATGCCACTTCCAGCTTAGCTGTGCAGAAGAAGAACAACAAGAAGAAGAAATATCTCGAAACATGTCCGTCAGGCCCCTTCCCTTGAGATATATCTGCAAATATCTCGGAAACGAAGCGAGCTATGGCAAAATGTTAAGAGACCATTTTTGTAGAGAATTATGTTTCCTACAATTTATGTTCTATGATATTTTTTGATCAGATGCGTAGTTCTCGAGATATATCAAGATATTTAAAAGTTCCGAAGCCGCACCAACATAATAGAGATACAGAAACACCGTGGCCCCTTTCTTTGAGATACGTCTGCACTATTGCGAGCTGCAAATGCCACTTCCAGCTTAGCTGTGCAGAAGAAGAACAACAAGAAGAAGAAATATCTCGAAATATGTCCGTCAGGCCCCTTCCCTTGAGATAAATCTGCAAATATCTCGGAAACGAAGCGTGCTATGGCAAAATGTTAAGAGACTTTTTTTGTACAGAATTAAGTTTCCTACTTTTTATGTTCTATGATATTTTTCGATCAGAGGCGGGGTTATCGAGATATATCAAGATATTTAAAAGTTCCGAAGCCGCACCAACATAATAGAGATACAGAAACACCGTGGCCCCTTTCTTTGAGATACGTCTGCACTATTGCGAGCTGCAAATGCCACTTCCAGCTTAGCTGTGCAGAGGAAGAACAACAAGAAGAAGAAGCATCTCGAAATATGTCCGTCAGGCCAGTTCCTTTGAGCTGAATCTGCAAATATCTCGGAAACGAAGCGAGCTATGGCAAAATGTTAAGAGACCTTTTTTGTAGAGAATTATGTTTCCTACAATTTATGTTCTATGATATTTTTTGATCAGAAGCGTAGTTTTCGAGATATATCGAGATATTTAAAAGTTCCGAAGCCGCACCAACATAATAGAGATACAGGAACACCGTGGCCCCTTTCTTTGAGATAACTCTGCACTAGTGCGAGCCGCAAATGCCACTTCCAGCTTAGCTGTGCAGAAGAAGAACAACAAGAAGAAGAAATATCTCGAAATATGTCCGTCAGGCCCCTTCCCTTGAGATAAATATGCAAATATCTCGGAAACGAACCGAGCTATGGCAAAATGTTAAGCGACCTTTTTTGTAGAGAATTAAGTTTCCTACTTTTTATGTTCTATGATATTTTTTGATCAGATGCGTAGTTCTCGAGATATATCAAGATATTTAAAAGTTCCGAAGCCCCACCAACATAATAGAGATACAGAAACACCGTGGCCCCTTTCTTTGAGATAACTCTGCACTATTGCGAGCAGCAAATGCCACTTCCAGCTTAGCTGTGCAGAGGAAGAACAACAAGAAGAAGAAATATCTCGAAATATGTCCGTCAGGCCAGTTCCTTTGAGCTGAATCTGCAAATATCTCGGAAACGAAGCGAGCTATGGCAAAATGTTAAGAGACCTTTTTTGTACAGAATTATGTTTCCTACTTTTTATGTTCTATGATATTTTTTGATCAGACGCGTAGTTCTCGAGATATATCAAGATATTTAAAAGTTCCGAAGCCGCACCAACATAATAGAGATACAGAAACACCGTGGCCCCTTTCTTTGAGATATCTCTGCACTATTGCGAGCTGCAAATGCCACTTCCAGCTTAGCTGTGCAGAAGAAGAACAACAAGAAGAAGAAATATCTCGAAATATGTCCGTGAGGCCCCCTTCCCTTGAGATAAATCTGCAAATATCTCGGAAACGAAGCGAGCGATGGCAAAATGTTAAGAGACCTTATTTGTAGAGAATTAAGTTTCCTACTTTTTATGTTCTATGACATTTTTTGATCAGATGCGTAGTTCTCGAGATATATCAAGATATTTAAAAGTTCCGAAGCCGCACCAACATAATAGAGATACAGAAACACCGTGGCCCCTTTCTTTGAGATAACTCTGCACTATTGCGAGCTGGAAATGCCACTTCCAGTTTAGCTGTGCAGAAGAAGAACAACAAGAAGAAGAAATATTTCGAAATATGTCCGTCAGGCCCCTGCCCTTGAGATATATCTGCAAATATCTCGGAAACGAAGCGAGCTATGGCAAAATGTTGAGAGACCTTTTTTGTAGAGAATTATGTTTCCTACAATTTATGTTCTATGATATTTTTTGATCAGAAGCGTAGTTTTCGAGATATATCGAGATATTTAAAAGTTCCGTAGCCGCACCAACATAATAGAGATACAGAAACACCGTGGCCCCTTTCTTTGAGATAACTCTGCACTATTGCGAGCTGTAAATGCCACTTCCAGCTTAGCTGTGCAGAAGAAGAACAACAAGAAGAAGAAATATCTCGAAATATGTCCGTCAGGCCCCTGCCCTTGAGATATATCTGCAAATATCTCGGAAACGAAGCGAGCTATGGCAAAATGTTAAGAGACCTTTTTTGTAGAGAATTATGTTTCCTACAATTTATGTTCTATGATATTTTTTGATCAGAAGCGTAGTTTTCGAGATATATCGAGATATTTAAAAGTTCCGAAGCCGCACCAACATAATGGAGATACAGAAACACCGTGGCCCCTTTCGTTGAGATAACTCTGCACAAGTGCGAGCCGCAAATGCCACTTCCAGCTTAGCTGTGCAGAAGAAGAACAACAAGAAGAAGAAATATCTCGAAATATGTCCGTCAGGCCCCTTCCCTTGAGATAAATCTGCAAATATCTCGGAAACGAAGCGTGCTATGGCAAAATGTTAAGAGACTTTTTTTGTACAGAATTAAGTTTCCTACTTTTTATGTTCTATGATATTTTTCGATCAGAGGCGGGGTTATCGAGATATATCAAGATATTTAAAAGTTCCGAAGCCGCACCAACATAATAGAGATACAGAAACACCGTGGCCCCTTTCTTTGAGATAACTCTGCACTATTGCGAGCTGGAAATGCCACTTCCAGTTTAGCTGTGCAGAAGAAGAACAACAAGAAGAAGAAATATTTCGAAATATGTCCGTCAGGCCCCTGCCCTTGAGATATATCTGCAAATATCTCGGAAACGAAGCGAGCTATGGCAAAATGTTGAGAGACCTTTTTTGTAGAGAATTATGTTTCCTACAATTTATGTTCTATGATATTTTTTGATCAGAAGCGTAGTTTTCGAGATATATCGAGATATTTAAAAGTTCCGTAGCCGCACCAACATAATAGAGATACAGAAACACCGTGGCCCCTTTCTTTGAGATAACTCTGCACTATTGCGAGCTGTAAATGCCACTTCCAGCTTAGCTGTGCAGAAGAAGAACAACAAGAAGAAGAAATATCTCGAAATATGTCCGTCAGGCCCCTGCCCTTGAGATATATCTGCAAATATCTCGGAAACGAAGCGAGCTATGGCAAAATGTTAAGAGACCTTTTTTGTAGAGAATTATGTTTCCTACAATTTATGTTCTATGATATTTTTTGATCAGAAGCGTAGTTTTCGAGATATATCGAGATATTTAAAAGTTCCGAAGCCGCACCAACATAATGGAGATACAGAAACACCGTGGCCCCTTTCGTTGAGATAACTCTGCACAAGTGCGAGCCGCAAATGCCACTTCCAGCTTAGCTGTGCAGAAGAAGAACAACAAGAAGAAGAAATATCTCGAAATATGTCCGTCAGGCCCCTTCCCTTGAGATAAATCTGCAAATATCTCGGAAACGAAGCGTGCTATGGCAAAATGTTAAGAGACTTTTTTTGTACAGAATTAAGTTTCCTACTTTTTATGTTCTATGATATTTTTCGATCAGAGGCGGGGTTATCGAGATATATCAAGATATTTAAAAGTTCCGAAGCCGCACCAACATAATAGAGATACAGAAACACCGTGGCCCCTTTCTTTGAGATACGTCTGCACTATTGCGAGCTGCAAATGCCACTTCCAGCTTAGCTGTGCAGAGGAAGAACAACAAGAAGAAGAAGCATCTCGAAATATGTCCGTCAGGCCAGTTCCTTTGAGCTGAATCTGCAAATATCTCGGAAACGAAGCGAGCTATGGCAAAATGTTAAGAGACCTTTTTTGTAGAGAATTATGTTTCCTACAATTTATGTTCTATGATATTTTTTGATCAGAAGCGTAGTTTTCGAGATATATCGAGATATTTAAAAGTTCCGAAGCCGCACCAACATAATAGAGATACAGGAACACCGTGGCCCCTTTCTTTGAGATAACTCTGCACTAGTGCGAGCCGCAAATGCCACTTCCAGCTTAGCTGTGCAGAAGAAGAACAACAAGAAGAAGAAATATCTCGAAATATGTCCGTCAGGCCCCTTCCCTTGAGATAAATATGCAAATATCTCGGAAACGAACCGAGCTATGGCAAAATGTTAAGCGACCTTTTTTGTAGAGAATTAAGTTTCCTACTTTTTATGTTCTATGATATTTTTTGATCAGATGCGTAGTTCTCGAGATATATCAAGATATTTAAAAGTTCCGAAGCCCCACCAACATAATAGAGATACAGAAACACCGTGGCCCCTTTCTTTGAGATAACTCTGCACTATTGCGAGCTGCAAATGCCACTTCCAGCTTAGCTGTGCAGAGGAAGAACAACAAGAAGAAGAAATATCTCGAAATATGTCCGTCAGGCCAGTTCCTTTGAGCTGAATCTGCAAATATCTCGGAAACGAAGCGAGCTATGGCAAAATGTTAAGAGACCTTTTTTGTACAGAATTATGTTTCCTACTTTTTATGTTCTATGATATTTTTTGATCAGACGCGTAGTTCTCGAGATATATCAAGATATTTAAAAGTTCCGAAGCCGCATCAACATAATAGAGATACAGAAACACCGTGGCCCCTTTCTTTGAGATATCTCTGCACTATTGCGAGCTGCAAATGCCACTTCCAGCTTAGCTGTGCAGAAGAAGAACAACAAGAAGAAGAAATATCTCGAAATATGTCCGTGAGGCCCCCTTCCCTTGAGATAAATCTGCAAATATCTCGGAAACGAAGCGAGCGATGGCAAAATGTTAAGAGACCTTATTTGTAGAGAATTAAGTTTCCTACTTTTTATGTTCTATGACATTTTTTGATCAGATGCGTAGTTCTCGAGATATATCAAGATATTTAAAAGTTCCGAAGCCGCACCAACATAATAGAGATACAGAAACACCGTGGCCCCTTTCTTTGAGATAACTCTGCACTATTGCGAGCTGGAAATGCCACTTCCAGTTTAGCTGTGCAGAAGAAGAACAACAAGAAGAAGAAATATCTCGAAATATGTCCGTCAGGCCCCTGCCCTTGAGATATATCTGCAAATATCTCGGAAACGAAGCGAGCTATGGCAAAATGTTGAGAGACCTTTTTTGTAGAGAATTATGTTTCCTACAATTTATGTTCTATGATATTTTTTGATCAGAAGCGTAGTTTTCGAGATATATCGAGATATTTAAAAGTTCCGTAGCCGCACCAACATAATAGAGATACAGAAACACCGTGGCCCCTTTCTTTGAGATAACTCTGCACTATTGCGAGCTGTAAATGCCACTTCCAGCTTAGCTGTGCAGAAGAAGAACAACAAGAAGAAGAAATATCTCGAAATATGTCCGTCAGGCCCCTGCCCTTGAGATATATCTGCAAATATCTCGGAAACGAAGCGAGCTATGGCAAAATGTTAAGAGACCTTTTTTGTAGAGAATTATGTTTCCTACAATTTATGTTCTATGATATTTTTTGATCAGAAGCGTAGTTTTCGAGATATATCGAGATATTTAAAAGTTCCGAAGCCGCACCAACATAATGGAGATACAGAAACACCGTGGCCCCTTTCGTTGAGATAACTCTGCACAAGTGCGAGCCGCAAATGCCACTTCCAGCTTAGCTGTGCAGAAGAAGAACAACAAGAAGAAGAAATATCTCGAAATATGTCCGTCAGGCCCCTTCCCTTGAGATAAATCTGCAAATATCTCGGAAACGAAGCGAGCTATGGCAAAATGTTAAGCGACCTTTTTCGTAGAGAATTAAGTTTCCTACTTTTTATGTTCTATGATATTTTTTGATCAGATGCGTAGTTCTCGAGATATATCAAGATATTGAAAAGTTCCGAAGCCCCACCAACATAATAGAGATACAGAAACACCGTGGCCCCTTTCTTTGAGATAACTCTGCACTATTGCGAGCTGCAAATGCCACTTCCAGCTTAGCTGTGCAGAGGAAGAACAACAAGAAGAAGAAATATCTCGAAATATGTCCGTCAGGCCAGTTGCTTTGAGCTGAATCTGCAAATATCTCGGAAACGAAGCGAGCTATGGCAAAATGTTAAGAGACGTTTTTTGTAGAGAATTATGTTTCCTACAATTTATGTTCTATGATATTTTTTGATCAGAAGCGTAGTTTTCGAGATATATCGAGATATTTAAAAGTTCCGAAGCCGCACCAACATAATAGGGATACAGAAACACCGTGGCCCCTTTCTTTGAGATAACTCTGCACTAGTGCGAGCCGCAAATGCCACTTCCAGCTTAGCTGTGGAGAAGAAGAACAACAAGAAGAAGAAATATCTCGAAATATGTCCGTCAGGCCCCTTCCCTTGAGATAAATCTGCAAATATCTCGGAAACGAAGCGAGCTATGGCAAAATGTTAAGAGACCTTTTTTGTAGATAATTAGGTTTCCTACTTTTTATCTTCTATGATATTTTTCGATCAGAGGCGTAGTTCTCGAGATATATCAAGATATTTAAAAGTTCCGAAGCCGCACCAACATAATAGAGATACAGAAACACCATGGCCCCTTTCTTTGAGATAACTCTGCACTATTGCGCGCTGCAAATGCCACTTCCAGCTTAGCTGTGCAGAAGAAGAACAACAAGAAGAAGAAATATCTCGAAATATGTCCGTCAGGCCCCTTCCCTCGAGATAAATCTGCAAATATCTCGGAAACGAAGCGAGCTATGGCAAAATGTTAAGAGACCTTTTTTGTAGAGAATTAAGTTTCCTACTTTTTATGTTGTATGATATTTTTTGATCGGATGCGTAGTTCTCGAGATATATCAAGATATTTAAAAGTTCCGAAGCCGCACCAACATAATAGAGATACAGAAACACCGTGGCCCCTTTCTTTGAGATAACTCTGCACTATTGCGAGCTGCAAATGCCACTTCCAGCTTAGCTGTGCAGAAGAAGAACAACAAGAAGAAGAAATATCTGGAAATATGTCCGTCAGGCCCCTTCCCTTGAGATAAATCTGCAAATATCTCGGAAACAAAGCGAGCTACGGCAAAATGTTAAGAGACCTTTTTTGTAGAGAATTATGTTTCCTACAATTTATGTTCTAAGACATTTTTTGATCAGAAGCGTTGTTTTCGAGATATATCGAGATATTTAAAACATCCGAAGCCGCACCAACATAATAGAGATACAGAAACACCGTGGCCCCTTTCTTTGAGATAACTCTGCACTATTGCGAGCTGCAAATGCCACTTCCAGCTTAGCTGTGCAGAAGAAGAACAACAAAAAGAAGAAATATCTCGAAATATGTCCGTCAGGCCCCTTCCCTTGAGATAAATCTGCAAATATCTCGGAAACGAAGCGAGCTATGGCAAAATGTTAAGAGACCTCTTTTGTAGAGAATTAAGTTTCCTACTTTTTATGTTCTATGATATTTTTCGATCAGATGCGTAGTTCTCGAGATATATCAAGATATTTAAAAGTTCCGAAGCCGCACCAACATAATAGAGATACAGAAACACCGTGGCCCCTTTCTTTGAGATAACTCTGCACTATTGCGAGCTGCAAATGCCACTTCCAGCTTAGCTGTGCAGAAGAAGAACAACAAGAAGAAGAAATATCTGGAAATATGTCCGTCAGGCCCCTTCCCTTGAGATAAATCTGCAAATATCTCGGAAACGAAGCGAGCTACGGCAAAATGTTAAGAGACCTTTTTTGTAGAGAATTATGTTTCCTACAATTTATGTTCTATGATATTTTTTGATCAGAAGCGTAGTTTTCGAGATATATCGAGATATTTAAAAGATCCGAAGCCGCACCAACATAATAGAGATACAGAAACACCGTGACCCCTTTCTTTGAGATAACTCTGCACTAGTGCGAGCCGCAAATGCCGCTTCCAGCTTAGCTGTGCAGAAGAAGAACAACAAGAAGAAGAAATATCTCGAAATATGTCCGTCAGGCCCCTTCCCTCGAGATAAATCTGCAAATATCTCGGAAACGATGCGAGCTATGGCAAAATGTTAAGAGACCTTTTTTGTAGAGAATTAAGTTTCCTACTTTTTATGTTCTATGATATTTTTTGATCGGATGCGTAGTTCTCGAGATATATCAAGATATTTAAAAGTTCCGAAGCCGCACCAACATAATAGAGGTACAGAAACACCGTGGCCCCTTTCTTTGAGATAACTCTGCACTATTGCGAGCTGCAAGTGCCACTTCCAGCTTAGCTGTGCAGAAGAAGAACAACAAAAAGAAGAAATATCTGGAAATATGTCCGTCAGGCCCCTTCCCTTGAGATAAATCTGCAAATATCTCGGAAACGAAGCGAGCTACGGCAAAATGTTAAGAGACCTTTTTTGTAGAGAATTATGTTTCCTACAATTTATGTTCTATGATATTTTTTGATCAGAAGCGTAGTTTTCGAGATATATCGAGATATTTAAAAGATCCGAAGCCGCACCAACATAATAGAGATACAGAAACACCGTGGCCCCTTTCTTTGAGATAACTCTGCACTAGTGCGAGCCGCAAATGCCGCTTCCAGCTTAGCTGTGCAGAAGAAGAACAACAAGAAGAAGAAATATCTCGAAATATGTCCGTCAGGCCCCTTCCCTTGAGATAAATCTGCAAATATCTCGGAAACAAAGCGAGCTACGGCAAAATGTTAAGAGACCTTTTTTGTAGAAAATTAGGATTCCTACTTTTTATGTTCTATGATATTTTTTGATCAGATGCGTAGTTCTCGAGATATATCAAGATATTTAAAAGTTCCGAAGCCGCACCAACATAATAGAGATACAGAAACACCGTGGCCCCTTTCTTTGAGATAACTCTACACTATTGCGGCTGCAAATGCCACTTCCAGCTTTGCTGTGCAGAAGAAGAACAACAAGAAGAAGAAATATCTCGAAATATGTCCGTCAGGCCCCTTCCCTCGAGATAAATCTGCAAATATCTCGGAAACGAAGCGAGCTATGGCAAAATGTTAAGAGACCTTTTTTGTAGAGAATTAAGTTTCCTACTTTCTTTGTTCTATGATATATTTTGATCGGATGCGTAGTTCTCGAGATATATCAAGATATTTAAAAGTTCCGAAGCCGCACCAACGTAATAGAGATACAGAAACACCGTGGCCCCTTTCTTTGAGATAACTCTGCACTATTGCGACCTGCAAATGCCACTTCCAGCTTAGCTGTGCAGAAGAGGAACAACAAGAAGAAGAAATATCTCGGAATATGTCCGTCAGGCCCCTTCCCTTGAGCTAAATCTGCAAATATCTCGGAAACGATGCCAGCTATGGGAAAATGTTAAGAGACCTTTTTTGTAGAGAATTAAGTTTTCTACTTTTTATGTTTTATGATATTTCTTGATCAGATGCGTAGTTCTCGAGATATATCAAGATATTTAAAAGTTCCGAAGCCGCACCAACATAATAGAGATACAGAATCACCGTGGCCCCTTTCTTTGAGATAACTCTGCACTATTGCGCGCAGCAAATCCCACTTCCAGCTTAGCTGTGCAGAAGAAGAACAACAAGAGGAAGAAATATCTCGAAATATGTCCGTCAGGCCCCTTCCCTTGAGATAAATCTGCAAATATCTCGGAAACGAAGCGAGCTATGGCAAAATGTTAAGAGACCTTTTTTGTAGAGAATTAAGTTTCCTACTTTTTATGTTCTATGATATTTTTTGATCAGATGCGTAGTTCTCGAGATATATCAAGATATTTAAAAGCTCCGAAGCTGCACCAACATAATAGAGATACAGAAACACCGTGGCCACTTTCTTTGCGATAACTCTGCACTATTGCGAGCTGCAAATGCCACTTCCAGCTTAGCTGTGCAGAAGAAGAACAACAAGAAGAAGAAATATCTCGAAATATGTCCGTCAGGCCCCTTCCCTTGAGATAAATCTGCAAATATCTCGGAAACGAAGCGAGCTATGGCAAAATGTTAAGAGACCTTTTTTGTAGAGAATTAAGTTTCCTACTTTTTATGTTCTATGATATTTTTCGATCAGAGGCGTAGTTCTCGAGATATATCAAGATATTTAAAAGTTTCGAAGCCGCACCAACATAATAGAGATACAGAAACACCGTGGCCCCTCTCTTTGAGATAACTCTGCATGATTGCGAGCTGGAAATGCCACTTCCAGCTTAGCTGTGCAGAAGAAGAACAACAAGAAGAAGAAATATCTCGAAATATGTCCGTCAGGCCCCTTCCCTTGAGATAAATCTGCAAATATCTCGGAAACGAAGCGAGCTATGGCAAAATGTTAAGAGACCTTTTTTGTAGAGAATTAAGTTTCCTACTTTTTATGTTCTATGATATTTTTTGATCAGATGCGTAGTTCTCGAGATATATCAAGATATTTAAAAGCTCCGAAGCTGCACCAACATAATGGAGGTACAGAAACACAGTGGCCCCTTTCTTTGAGATAACTCTGCACTATTGCGAGCTGCAAATGCCACTTCCAGCTTAGCTGTGCAGAAGAAGAACAACAAGAATAAGAAATATTTCGAAATATGTCCGTCAGGCCCCTTCCCTTGAGATAAATCTGCAAATATCTCGGAAACGAAGCGAGCTACGGCAAAATGTTAAGAGACCTTTTTTGTAGAAAATTAGGTTTCCTACTTTTTATGTTCTATGATATTTTTTGATCAGATGCGTAGTTCTCGAGATATATCAAGATATTTGAAAGTTCCGAAGCCGCACCAACATAATAGAGATACAGAAACACCGTGGCCCCTTTCTTTGAGATAACTCTGCACTATTGCGAGCTGCAAATGCCACTTCCAGCTTAGCTGTGCAGAAGAAGAACAACAAGAAGAAGAAATATCTGGAAATATGTCCGTCAGGCCCCTTCCCTTGAGATAAATCTGCAAATATCTCGGAAACGAAGCGAGCTACGGCAAAATGTTAAGAGACCTTTTTTGTAGAAAATTAGGATTCCTACTTTTTATGTTCTATGATATTTTTTGAACAGATGCGTAGTTCTCGAGATATATCAAGATATTTAAAAGTTCCGAAGCCGCACCAACATAATAGAGATACAGAAACACCGTGGCCCCTTTCTTTGAGATAACTCTGCACTATTGCGCGCTGCAAATGCCACTTCCAGCTTAGCTGTGCAGAAGAAGAACAACAAGAAGAAGAAATATCTCGAAATATGTCCGTCAGGCCCCTTCCCTTGAGATAAATCTGCAAATATCTCGGAAACGAAGCGAGCTACGGCAAAATGTTAAGAGACCTTTTTTGTAGAAAATTAGGTTTCCTACTTTTTATGTTCTATGATATTTTTTGATCAGATGCGTAGTTCTCGAGATATATCAAGATATTTAAAAGCTCCGAAGCTGCACCAACATAATAGAGGTACAGAAACACCGTGGCCCCTTTCTTTGAGATAACTCTGCACTATTGCGAGCTGCAAATGCCACTTCCAGCTTAGCTGTGCAGAAGAAGAACAACAAGAATAAGAAATATTTCGAAATATGTCCGTCAGGCCCCTTCCCTTGAGATAAATCTGCAAATATCTCGGAAACGAAGCGAGCTACGGCAAAATGTTCAGAGACCTTTTTTGTAGAGAATTATGTTTCCTACAATTTACGTTCTCTGATATTTTTTGATCAGAAGCGTAGTTTTCGAGATATACCGAGATATTTAAAAGTTCCGAAGCCGCACCAACATAATAGAGATACAGAAACACCGTGGCCCCTTTCTTTGAGATAACTCTGCACTATTGCGACCTGCAAATGCCACTTCCAGCTTAGCTGTGCAGAAGAGGAACAACAAGAACAAGAAATATCTCGGAATATGTCCGTCAGGCCCCTTCCCTTGAGCTAAATCTGCAAATATCTCGGAAACGATGCCAGCTATGGGAAAATGTGAAGAGACCTTTTTTGTAGAGAATTAAGTTTTCTACTTTTTATGTTTTATGATATTTCTTGATCAGATGCGTAGTTCTCGATATATATCAAGATATTTAAAAGTTCCGAAGCCGCACCAACATAATAGAGATACAGAATCACCGTGGCCCCTTTCTTTGAGATAACTCTGCACTATTGCGCGCAGCAAATGCCACTTCCAGCTTAGCTGTGCAGAAGAAGAACAACAAGAAGAAGAAATATCTCGAAATATGTCCGTCAGGACCCTTCCCTTGAGATAAATCTGCAAATATCTCGGAAACGAAGCGAGCTATTGCAAAACGTTAAGAGACCTTTTTTGTAGAGAATTAAGTTTCCTACTTTTTATGTTCTATGATATTTTTTGATCAGATGCGTAGTTCTCGAGATATATCAAGATATTTAAAAGCTCCGAAGCTGCACCAACATAATAGAGATACAGAAACACCGTGGCCCCTTTCTTTGCGATAACTCTGCACTATTGCGAGCTGCAAATGCCACTTCCAGCTTAGCTGTGCAGAAGAAGAACAACAAGAAGAAGAAATATCTCGAAATATGTCCGTCAGGCCCCTTCCCTTGAGATAAATCTGCAAATATCTCGGAAACGAAGCGAGCTATGGCAAAATGTTAAGAGACCTTTTTTGTAGAGAATTAAGTTTCCTACTTTTTATGTTCTATGATATTTTTCGATCAGAGGCGTAGTTCTCGAGATATATCAAGATATTTAAAAGTTTCGAAGCCGCACCAACATAATAGAGATACAGAAACACCGTGGCCCCTCTCTTTGAGATAACTCTGCATGATTGCGAGCTGGAAATGCCACTTCCAGTTTAGCTGTGCAGAAGAAGAACAACAAGAAGAAGAAATATCTCGAAATATGTCCGTCAGGACCCTTCCCTTGAGATAAATCTGCAAATATCTCGGAAACCAAGCGAGCTATTGCAAAACGTTGAGAGACCTTTTTTGTAGAGAATTAAGTTTCCTACTTTTTATGTTCTATGATATTTTTTGATCAGATGCGTAGTTCTCGAGATATATCAAGATATTTAAAAGTTCCGAAGCCGCACCAACATAATAGAGATACAGAAACACCGTGGCCCCTTTCTTTGCGATAACTGTGCACTATTGCGAGCTGCAAATGCCACTTCCAGCTTAGCTGTGCAGAAGAAGAACAACAAGAAGAAGAAATATCTCGAAATATGTCCGTCAGGCCCCTTCCCTTGAGATAAATCTGCAAATATCTCGGAAACGAAGCGAGCTATGGCAAAATGTTAAGAGACCTTTTTTGTAGAGAATTAAGTTTCCTACTTTTTATGTTCTATGATATTTTTCGATCAGAGGCGTAGTTCTCGAGATATATCAAGATATTTAAAAGTTTCGAAGCCGCACCAACATAATAGAGATACAGAAACACCGTGGCCCCTCTCTTTGAGATAACTCTGCATGATTGCGAGCTGGAAATGCCACTTCCAGTTTAGCTGTGCAGAAGAAGAACAACAAGAAGAAGAAATATCTCGAAATATGTCCGTCAGGACCCTTCCCTTGAGATAAATCTGCAAATATCTCGGAAACGAAGCGAGCTATTGCAAAACGTTAAGAGACCTTTTTTGTAGAGAATTAAGTTTCCTACTTTTTATGTTCTATGATATTTTTTGATCAGATGCGTAGTTCTCGAGATATATCAAGATATTTAAAAGTTCCGAAGCCGCACCAACATAATAGAGATACAGAAACACCGTGGCCCCTTTCTTTGCGATAACTCTGCACTATTGCGAGCTGCAAATGCCACTTCCAGCTTAGCTGTGCAGAAGAAGAACAACAAGAAGAAGAAATATCTCGAAATATGTCCGTCAGGCCCCTTCCCTTGAGATAAATCTGCAAATATCTCGGAAACGAAGCGAGCTATGGCAAAATGTTAAGAGACCTTTTTTGTAGAGAATTAAGTTTCCTACTTTTTATGTTCTATGATATTTTTTGATCAGATGCGTAGTTCTCGAGATATATCAAGATATTTGAAAGTTCCGAAGCCGCACCAACATAATAGAGATACAGAAACACCGTGGCCCCTTTCTTTGAGATAACTCTGCACTATTGCGAGCTGCAAATGCCACTTCCAGCTTAGCTGTGCAGAAGAAGAACAACAAGAAGAAGAAATATCTGGAAATATGTCCGTCAGGCCCCTTCCCTTGAGATAAATCTGCAAATATCTCGGAAACGAAGCGAGCTACGGCAAAATGTTAAGAGACCTTTTTTGTAGAAAATTAGGATTCCTACTTTTTATGTTCTATGATATTTTTTGAACAGATGCGTAGTTCTCGAGATATATCAAGATATTTAAAAGTTCCGAAGCCGCACCAACATAATAGAGATACAGAAACACCGTGGCCCCTTTCTTTGAGATAACTCTGCACTATTGCGCGCTGCAAATGCCACTTCCAGCTTAGCTGTGCAGAAGAAGAACAACAAGAAGAAGAAATATCTCGAAATATGTCCATCAGGACCCTTCCCTTGAGATAAATCTGCAAATATCTCGGAAACGAAGCGAGCTATGGCAAAATGTTAAGAGACCTTTTTTGTAGAGAATTAAGTTTCCTACTTTTTATGTTCTATGATATTTTTTGATCAGATGCGTAGTTCTCGAGATATATCAAGATATTTAAAAGTTCCGAAGCCGCACCAACATAATAGAGATACAGAAACACCGTGGCCCCTTTCTTTGAGATAACTCTGCACTATTGCGCGCTGCAAATGCCACTTCCAGCTTAGCTGTGCAGAAGAAGAACAACAAGAAGAAGAAATATCTCGAAATATGTCCGTCAGGCCCCTTCCCTTGAGATAAATCTGCAAATATCTCGGAAACGAAGCGAGCTACGGCAAAATGTTAAGAGACCTTTTTTGTAGAAAATTAGGTTTCCTACTTTTTATGTTCTATGATATTTTTTGATCAGATGCGTAGTTCTCGAGATATATCAAGATATTTAAAAGTTCCGAAGCCGCACCAACATAATAGAGATACAGAAACACCGTGGCCCCTTTCTTTGCGATAACTCTGCACTATTGCGAGCTGCAAATGCCACTTCCAGCTTAGCTGTGCAGAAGAAGAACAACAAGAAGAAGAAATATCTCGAAATATGTCCGTCAGGCCCCTTCCCTTGAGATAAATCTGCAAATATCTCGGAAACGAAGCGAGCTATGGCAAAATGTTAAGAGACCTTTTTTGTAGAGAATTAAGTTTCCTACTTTTTATGTTCTATGATATTTTTCGATCAGAGGCGTAGTTCTCGAGATATATCAAGATATTTAAAAGCTCCGAAGCTGCACCAACATAATAGAGGTACAGAAACACCGTGGCCCCTTTCTTTGAGATAACTCTGCACTATTGCGAGCTGCAAATGCCACTTCCAGCTTAGCTGTGCAGAAGAAGAACAACAAGAATAAGAAATATTTCGAAATATGTCCGTCAGGCCCCTTCCCTTGAGATAAATCTGCAAATATCTCGGAAACGAAGCGAGCTACGGCAAAATGTTAAGAGACCTTTTTTGTAGAGAATTATGTTTCCTACAATTTACGTTCTCTGATATTTTTTGATCAGAAGCGTAGTTTTCGAGATATACCGAGATATTTAAAAGTTCCGAAGCCGCACCAACATAATAGAGATACAGAAACACCGTGGCCCCTTTCTTTGAGATAACTCTGCACTATTGCGACCTGCAAATGCCACTTCCAGCTTAGCTGTGCAGAAGAGGAACAACAAGAACAAGAAATATCTCGGAATATGTCCGTCAGGCCCCTTCCCTTGAGCTAAATCTGCAAATATCTCGGAAACGATGCCAGCTATGGGAAAATGTTAAGAGACCTTTTTTGTAGAGAATTAAGTTTTCTACTTTTTATGATTTATGATATTTCTTGATCAGATGCGTAGTTCTCGAGATATATCAAGATATTTAAAAGTTCCGAAGCCGCACCAACATAATAGAGATACAGAATCACCGTGGCCCCTTTCTTTGAGATAACTCTGCACTATTGCGCGCAGCAAATGCCACTTCCAGCTTAGCTGTGCAGAAGAAGAACAACAAGAAGAAGAAATATCTCGAAATATGTCCGTCAGGACCCTTCCCTTGAGATAAATCTGCAAATATCTCGGAAACGAAGCGAGCTATTGCAAAACGTTAAGAGACCTTTTTTGTAGAGAATTAAGTTTCCTACTTTTTATGTTCTATGATATTTTTTGATCAGATGCGTAGTTCTCGAGATATATCAAGGTATTTAAAAGCTCCGAAGCTGCACCAACATAATAGAGATACAGAAACACCGTGGCCCCTTTCTTTGCGATAACTCTGCACTATTGCGAGCTGCAAATGCCACTTCCAGTTTAGCTGTGCGGAAGAAGAACAACAAGAAGAAGAAATATCTCGAAATATGTCCGTCATGACCCTTCCCTTGAGATAAATCTGCAAATATCTCGGAAACGAAGCGAGCTATTGCAAAACGTTAAGAGACCTTTTTTGTAGAGAATTAAGTTTCCTACTTTTTATGTTCTATGATATTTTTTGATCAGATGCGTAGTTCTCGAGATATATCAAAATATTTAAAAGCTCCGAAGCTGCACCAACAGAATAGAGGTACAGAAACACCGTGGCCCCTTTCTTTGAGATAACTCTGCACTATTGCGAGCTGCAAATGCCACTTCCAGCTTAGCTGTGCAGAAGAAGAACAACAAGAAGAAGAAATATCTCGAAATATGTCCGTCAGGCCCCTTCCCTTGAGATATATCTGCAAATATCTCGGAAACGAAGCGAGCTATGGCAAAATGTTAAGAGACCTTTTTTGTAGAGAATTATGTTTCCTACAATTTATGTTCTATGATATTTTTTGATCAGAAGCGTAGTTTTCGAGATATATCGAGATATTTAAAAGTTCCGAAGCCGCACCAACATAATAGAGATACAGAAACACCGTGGCCCCTTTCGTTGAGATAACTCTGCACTAGTGCGAGCCGCAAATGCCACTTCCAGCTTAGCTGTGCAGAAGAAGAACAACAAGAAGAAGAAATATCTCGAAATATGTCCGTCAGGCCCCTTCCCTTGAGATAAATCTGCACATATCTCGGAAACGAAGCGAGCTATGGCAAAATGTTAAGAGACCTTTTTTGTAGAGAATTAAGTTTCCTACTTTTTATGTTCTATGATATTTTTTGATCAGATGCGTAGTTCTCGAGATATATCAAGTTATTTAAAAGTTCCGAAGCCGCACCAACATAATAGAGATACAGAAACACCGTGGCCCCTTTCTTTGAGATAACTCTGCACTAGTGCGAGCCGCAAATGCCACTTCCAGCTTAGCTGTGCAGAAGAAGAACAACAAGAAGAAGAAATATCTCGAAATCTGTCCGTCAGGCCCCTTCCCTTGAGATAAATCTGCAAATATCTCGGAAACGAAGCGAGCTATGGCAAAATGTTAAGAGACCTTTTTTGTAGAGAATTAAGTTTCCTACTTTTTATGTTCTATGATATTTTTTGATCAGATGCGTAGTTCTCGAGATATATCAAGATATTTGAAAGTTCCGAAGCCGCACCAACATAATAGAGATACAGAAACACCGTGGCCCCTTTCTTTGAGATAACTCTGCACTATTGCGAGCTGCAAATGCCACTTCCAGCTTAGCTGTGCAGAGGAAGAACAACAAGAAGAAGAAATATCTCGAAATATGTCCGTCAGGCCAGTTCCTTTGAGCTGAATCTGCAAATATCTCGGAAACGAAGCGAGCTATGGCAAAATGTTAAGAGACGTTTTTTGTAGAGAATTATGTTTCCTACAATTTATGTTCTATGATATTTTTTGATCAGAAGCGTAGTTTTCGAGATATATCGAGATATTTAAAAGCTCCAAAGACGCACCAACATAATAGAGATACAGAAACACCGTGGCCCCTTTCTTTGAGATAACTGTGCACTAGTGCGAGCCGCAAATGCCACTTCCAGCTTAGCTGTGCAGAAGAAGAACAACAAGAAGAAGAAATATCTCGAAATCTGTCCGTCAGGCCCCTTCCCTTGAGATATATCTGCAAATATCTCGGAAACGAAGCGAGCTATGGCAAAATGTTAAGAGACCTTTTTTGTAGAGAATTATGTTTCCTACAATTTATCTTCTATGATATTTTTTGATCAGAAGCGTAGTTTTCGAGATACATCGAGATATTTAAAAGTTCCGAAGCCGCACCAACATAATAGAGATACAGAAACACCGTGGCCCCTTTCTTTGAGATAACTCTGCACTAGTGCGAGCCGCAAATGCCACTTCCAGCTTAGCTGTGCAGAAGAAGAACAACAAGAAGAAGAAATATCTCGAAATATGTCCGGCAGGCCCCTTCCCTTGAGATATATCTGCAAATATCTCGGAAACGAAGCGAGCTATGGCAAAATGTTAAGAGACCTTTTTTGTAGAGAATTCTGTTTCCTACAATTTATGTTCTATGATATTTTTTGATCAGAAGCGTAGTTTTCGAGATATATCGAGATATTTAAAAGTGCCGAAGCCGCACCAACATAATAGAGATACAGAAACACCGTGGCCCCTTTCTTTGAGATAACTCTGCACTAGTGCGAGCCGCAAATGCCACTTCCAGCTTAGCTGTGCAGAAGAAGAACAACAAGAAGAAGAAATATCTCGAAATATGTCCGTCACGCCCCTTCCCTTGAGATAAATCTGCAAATATCTCGGAAACGAAGCGAGCTATGGCAAAATGTTAAGAGACCTTTTTTGTAGACAATTAAGTTTCCTACTTTTTATGTTCTATGATATTTTTTGATCAGATGCGTAGTTCTCGAGATATATCAAGATATTTAAAAGTTCCGAAGCCGCACCAACATAATAGAGATACAGAAACACCGTGGCCCCTTTCTTTGAGATAACTCTGCACTATTGCGAGCTGCAAATGCCACTTCCAGCTTAGCTGTGCAGAGGAAGAACAACAAGAAGAAGAAATATCTCGAAATATGTCCGTCAGGCCAGTTCCTTTGAGCTGAATCTGCAAATATCTCGGAAACGAAGCGAGCTATGGCAAAATGTTAAGAGACGTTTTTTGTAGAGAATTATGTTTCCTACAATTTATGTTCTATGATATTTTTTGATCAGAAGCGTAGTTTTCGA
Organism: Osmia lignaria lignaria; assembly: GCF_051020975.1. Taxonomy (NCBI): domain Eukaryota; kingdom Metazoa; phylum Arthropoda; class Insecta; order Hymenoptera; family Megachilidae; genus Osmia; species Osmia lignaria. Next base: position 638,769 of record NW_027478160.1, read on the forward strand.
GATATATCGAGATATTTAAAAGCTCCAAAGACGCACCAACATAATAGAGATACAGAAACACCGTGGCCCCTTTCTTTGAGATAACTGTGCACTAGTGCGAGCCGCAAATGCCACTTCCAGCTTAGCTGTGCAGAAGAAGAACAACAAGAAGAAGAAGTATCTCGAAATATGTCCGTCAGGCCCCTTCCCTTGAGATATATCTGCAAATATCTCGGAAACGAAGCGAGCTATGGCAAAATGTTAAGAGACCGTTTTTGTAGAGAATTAAGTTTCCTACTTTTTATGTTCTATGATATTTTTTGATCAGACGCGTAGTTCTCGAGATATATCAAGATATTTAAAAGTTCCGAAACCGCACCAACATAATAGAGATACAGAAACACCGTGGCCCCTTTCTTTGAGATAACTCTGCACTATTGCGAGCTGCAAATGCCACTTCCAGCTTAGCTGTGCAGAAGAAGAACAACAAGAAGAAGAAATATCTCGAAATATGTCCGTCAGGCCCCTTCCCTTGAGATAAATCTGCAAATATCTCGGAAACGAAGAGAGCTATGGCAAAATGTTAAGAGACCTTTTTTGTAGAGAATTAAGTTTCCTACTTTTCATGTTCTATGAAATTTTTTGATCAGATGCGTAGTTCTCGAGATATATCAAGATATTTAAAAGTTCCAAAGCCGCACCAACATAATAGGGATACAGAAACACCGTGGCCCCTTTCTTTGAGATAACTCTGCACTAGTGCGAGCCGCAAATGCCACTTCCAGCTTAGCTGTGCAGAAGAAGAACAACAAGAAGAAGAAATATCTCGAAATATGTCCGTCGGGCCCCTTCCCTTGAGATAAATCTGCAAATATCTCGGAAACGAAGCGAGCTATGGCAAAATGTTAAGAGACCTTTTTTGTAGAGAATTAAGTTTCCTACTTTTTATGTTGTATGATATTTTTTGATCAGATGCGTAGTTCTCGAGATATATCAAGATATTTAAAAGTTCCGAAGCCGCACCAACATAATAGAGATACAGAAACACCGTGGCCCCTTTCTTTGAGATAACTCTGCACTATTGCGAGCTGTAAAAGCCACTTCCAGCTTAGCTGTGCAGAAGAAGAACGACAAGAAGAAGAAATATCTCGAAATCTGTCCGTCAGGCCCCTTCCCTTGAGATATATCTGCAAATATCTCGGAAACGAAGCGAGCTATGGCAAAATGTTAAGAGACCTTTTTTGTAGAGAATTATGTTTCCTACAATTTATCTTCTATGATATTTTTTGATCAGAAGCGTAGTTTTCGAGATACATCGAGATATTTAAAAGTTCCGAAGCCGCACCAACATAATAGAGATACAGAAACACCGTGGCCCCTTTCTTTGAGATAACTCTGCACTAGTGCGAGCCGCAAATGCCACTTCCAGCTTAGCTGTGCAGAAGAAGAACAACAAGAAGAAGAAATATCTCGAAATATGTCCGGCAGGCCCCTTCCCTTGAGATATATCTGCAAATATCTCGGAAACGAAGCGAGCTATGGCAAAATGTTAAGAGACCTTTTTTGTAGAGAATTATGTTTCCTACAATTTATGTTCTATGATATTTTTTGATCAGAAGCGTAGTTTTCGAGATATATCGAGATATTTAAAAGTTCCGAAGCCGCACCAACATAATAGAGATACAGAAACACCGTGGCCCCTTTCGTTGAGATAACTCTGCACTAGTGCGAGCCGCAAATGCCACTTCCAGCTTAGCTGTGCAGAAGAAGAACAACAAGAAGAAGAAATATCTCGAAATATGTCCGTCAGGCCCCTTCCCTTGAGATATATCTGCAAATATCTCGGAAACGAAGCGAGCTATGGGAAAATGTTAAGAGACCGTTTTTGTAGAGAATTAAGTTTCCTACTTTTTATCTTCTATGATATTTTTTGATCAGACGCGTAGTTCTCGAGATATATCAAGATATTTAAAAGTTCCGAAGCCGCACCAACATAATAGAGATACAGAAACACCGTGGCCCCTTTCTTTGAGATAACTCTGCACTATTGCGAGCTGCAAATGCCACTTCCAGCTTAGCTGTGCAGAAGAAGAACAACAAGAAGAAGAAATATCTCGAAATATGTGCGTCAGGCCCCTTCCCTTGAGATAAATCTGCAAATATCTCGGAAACGAAGCGAGCTATGGCAAAATGTTTAGAGACCTTTCTTGTAGAGAATTAAGTTTCCTACTTTTTATGTAGTATGATATTTTTTGATCAGATGCGTAGTTCTCGAGATATATCAAGATATTTAAAAGTTCCGAAGCCGCACCAACATAATAGAGATACAGAAACACCGTGGCCCGTTTCTTTGAGATAACTCTGCACTATTGCGCGCTGCAAATGCCACTTCCAGCTTACCTGTGCAGAAGAAGAACAACAAGAAGAAGAAATATCTCGAAATATGTCCATCAGGACCCTTCCCTTGAGATAAATCTGCAAATATCTCGGAAACGAAGCGAGCTATGGCAAAATGTTAAGGGACCTTTTTTGTAGAGAATAATGTTTCCTACAATTTACGTTCTATGATATTTTTTGATCAGAAGCGTAGTTTTCGAGATATATCGAGATATTTAAAAGTTCCGAAGCCGCACCAACATAATAGAGATACAGAAACACCGTGGCCCCTTTCTTTGAGATAATTCTGCACTATTGCGACCTGCAAATGCCACTTCCAGCTCAGCTATGCAGAAGAAGAACAACAAGAAGAAATATCTCGAAATATGTCCGTCAGGCCCCTTCCCTTGAGATAAATCTGCAAATATCTCGGAAACGAAGCGAGCTATGGCAAAATGTTAAGAGACCTTTTTTGTAGAGAATTAAGTTTCCTACTTTTTACGTTCTATGATATTTTTTGATCAGATGCGTAGTTCTCGAGATATATCAAGATACTTAAAAGTTCCGAAGCCGCACCAACATAATAGAGATACAGAAACACCGTGGCCCCTTTCTTTGAGATAACTCTGCACTATTGCGAGCTGGAAATGCCACTTCCAGTTTAGCTGTGCAGAAGAAGAAGAACAAGAAGAAGAAATATCTCGAAATATGTCCATCAGGACCCTTCCCTTGAGATAAATCTGCAAATATCTCGGAAACGAAGCGAGCTATGGCAAAATGTTAAGGGACCTTTTTTGTAGAGAATTAAGTTTCCTACTTTTTATCTTCTATGATATTTTTTGATCAGATGCGTAGTTCTCGAGATATATCAAGATATTTAAAGGTTCCGAAGCCGCACCAACATAATAGAGATACAGAAACACCGTGGCCCCTCCCTTTGAGATAACTCTGCACTATTGCGAGCTGCAAATGCCACTTCCAGCTTAGCTGTGCAGAAGAAGAACAACAAGAAGAAGAAATATCTCGAAATATGGCCGTCAGGCCCCTTCCCTTGAGATAAATCTGCAAATATCTCGGAAACGAAGCGAGCTATGGCAAAATGTTTAGAGACCTTTCTTGTAGAGAATTAAGTTTCCTACTTTTTATGTAGTATGATATTTTTTGATCAGATGCGTAGTTCTCGAGATATATCAAGATATTTAAAAGTTCCGAAGCCGCACCAACATAGTAGAGATACAGAAACACCGTGGCGCCTTTCTTTGAGATAACTCTGCACTATTGCGCGCTGCAAATGCCACTTCCAGCTTAGCTGTGCAGAAGAAGAACAACAACAAGAAGAAATATCTCGAAATATGTCCGTCAGGCCCCTTCCCTTGAGATAAATCTGCAAATATCTCGGAAACGAAGCGAGCTATGGCAAAATGTTAAGAGACCTTTTTTGTAGAGAATAATGTTTCCTACAATTTACGTTCTATGATATTTTTTGATCAGAAGCGTAGTTTTCAAGATATATCGAGATATTTAAAAGTTCCGAAGCCGCACCAACATAATAGAGATACAGAAACACCGTGGCCCCTTTCTTTGAGATAACTCTGCCCTATTGCGACCTGCAAATGCCACTTCCAGCTCAGCTGTGCAGAAGAAGAACAACAAGAAGAAGAAATATCTCGAAATATGTCCGTCAGGCCCCTTCCCTTGAGATAAATCTGCAAATATCTCGGAAACGAAGCGAGCTATGGCAAAATGTTAAGAGACCTTTTTTGTAGTGAATTAAGTTTCCTACTTTTTATGTTCTATGATATTTTTTGATCAGATGCGTAGTTCTCGAGATATATCAAGATATTTAAAAGTTCCGAAGCCGCACCAACATAATAGAGATACAGAAACACCGTGGCCCCTTTCTTTGAGATAACTCTGCACTATTGCGAGCTGCAAATGCCACTTCCAGCTTAGCTGTGCAGAAGAAGAACAACAAGAAGAAGAAATATCTCGAAATATGTCCGTCAGGCCCCTTCCCTTGAGATAAATCTGCAAATATCTCGGAAACGAAGCGAGCTATGGCAAAATGTTTAGAGACCTTTCTTGTAGAGAATTAAGTTTCCTACTTTTTATGTAGTATGATATTTTCTGATCAGATGCGTAGTTCTCGAGATATATCAAGATATTTAAAAGTTCCGAAGCCGCACCAACATAATAGAGATACAGAAACACCGTGGCCCCTTTCTTTGAGATAACTCTGCACTATTGCGCGCTGCAAATGCCACTGCCAGCTTAGCTGTGCAGAAGAAGACCAACAAGAAGAAGAAATATCTCGAAATATGTCCGTCAGGCCCCTTCCCTTGAGATAAATCTGCAAATATCTCGGAAACGAAGCGAGCTATGGCAAAATGTTAAGAGACCTTTTTTGTAGAGAATTCAGTTTCCTACTTTTTATGTTCTATGATATTTTTCGATCAGAGGCGTAGTTCTCGAGATATATCGAGATATTTAAAAGTTCCGAAGCCGCACCAACATAATAGAGATACAGAAACACCGTGGCCCGTTTCTTTGAGATAACTCTGCACTATTGCGCGCTGCAAATGCCACTTCCAGCTTAGCTGTGCAGAAGAAGAACAACAAGAAGAAGATATATCTCGAAATATGTCCGTCAGGCCCCTTCCCTTGAGTTATATCTGCAAATATCTCGGAAACGAAGCGAGCTATGGCAAAATGTTAAGAGACCTTTTTTGTAGAGAATTAAGTTTCCTACTTTTTATGTTCTATGATATTTTTCGATCAGAGGCGTAGTTCCCGAGATATATCAAGATATTTAAAAGTTCCGAAGCCGCACCAACATAATAGAGATACAGAAACACCGTGGCCCCTTTCTTTGAGATAACTCTGCACTATTGCGCGCTGCAAATGCCACTTCCAGCTTAGCTGTGCAGAAGAAGAACAACAACAAGAAGAAATATCTCGAAATATGTCCGTCACGCCCCTTCCCTTGAGATAAATCTGCAAATATCTCGGAAACGAAGCGAGCTATGGCAAAATGTTAAGAGACCTTTTTTGTAGAGAATAATGTTTCCTACAATTTACGTTCTATGATATTTTTTGATCAGAAGCGTAGTTTTCAAGATATATCGAGATATTTAAAAGTTCCGAAGCCGCACCAACATAATAGAGATACAGAAACACCGTGGCCCCTTTCTTTGAGATAACTCTACACTATTGCGACCTGCAAATGCCACTTCCAGCTCAGCTGTGCAGAAGAATAACAACAAGAAGAAGAAATATCTCGAAATATGTCCGTCAGGCCCCTTCCCTTGAGATAAATCTGCAAATATCTCGGAAACGAAGCGAGCTATGGCAAAATGTTAAGGGACCTTTTTTGTAGAGAATAATGTTTCCTACAATTTACGTTCTATGATATTTTTTGATCAGAAGCGTAGTTTTCGAGATATATCGAGATATTTAAAAGTTCCGAAGCCGCACCAACATAATAGAGATACAGAAACACCGTGGCCCCTTTCTTTGAGATAATTCTGCACTATTGCGACCTGCAAATGCCACTTCCAGCTCAGCTATGCAGAAGAAGAACAACAAGAAGAAGAAATATCTCGAAATATGTCCGTCAGGCCCCTTCCCTTGAGATAAATCTGCAAATATCTCGGAAACGAAGCGAGCTATGGCAAAATGTTAAGAGACCTTTTTTGTAGAGAATTAAGTTTCCTACTTTTTACGTTCTATGATATTTTTTGATCAGATGCGTAGTTCTCGAGATATATCAAGATATTTAAAAGTTCCGAAGCCGCACCAACATAATAGAGATACAGAAACACCGTGGCCCCTTTCTTTGAGATAACTCTGCACTATTGCGAGCTGCAAATGCCACTTCCAGCTTAGCTGTGCAGAAGAAGAACAACAAGAAGAAGAAATATCTCGAAATATGTCCGTCAGGCCCCTTCCCCTGAGATAAATTTGCAAATATCTCGGAAACGAAGCGAGCTATGGCAAAATGTTTAGAGACCTTTCTTGTAGAGAATTAAGTTTCCTACTTTTTATGTAGTATGATATTTTCTGATCAGATGCGTAGTTCTCGAGATATATCAAGATATTTAAAAGTTCCGAAGCCGCACCAACATAATAGAGATACAGAAACACCGTGGCCCCTTTCTTTGAGATAACTCTGCACTATTGCGCGCTGCAAATGCCACTTCCAGCTTAGCTGTGCAGAAGAAGACCAACAAGAAGAAGAAATATCTCGAAATATGTCCGTCAGGCCCCTTCCCTTGAGATAAATCTGCAAATATCTCGGAAACGAAGCGAGCTATGGCAAAATGTTTAGAGACCTTTCTTGTAGAGAATTAAGTTTCCTACTTTTTATGTAGTATGATATTTTTTGATCAGATGCGTAGTTCTCGAGATATATCAAGATATTTAAAAGTTCCGAAGCCGCACCAACATAATAGAGATACAGAAACACCGTGGCCCCTTTCTTTGAGATAACTCTGCACTATTGCGCGCTGCAAATGCCACTTCCAGCTTAGCTGTGCAGAAGAAGAACAACAACAAGAAGAAATATCTCGAAATATGTCCGTCAGGCCCCTTCCCTTGAGATAAATCTGCAAATATCTCGGAAACGAAGCGAGCTATGGCAAAATGTTAAGAGACCTTTTCTGTAGAGAATAATGTTTCCTACAATTTACGTTCTATGATATTTTTTGATCAGAAGCGTAGTTTTCAAGATATATCGAGATATTTAAAAGTTCCGAAGCCGCACCAACATAATAGAGATACAGAAACACCGTGGCCCCTTTCTTTGAGATAACTCTACACTATTGCGACCTGCAAATGCCACTTCCAGCTCAGCTGTGCAGAAGAAGAACAACAAGAAGAAGAAATATCTCGAAATATGTCCGTCAGGCCCCTTCCCTTGAGATAAATCTGCAAATATCTCGGAAACGAAGCGAGCTATGGCAAAATGTTAAGAGACCTTTTTTGTAGAGAATTAAGTTTCCTACTTTTTATGTTCTATGATATTTTTTGATCAGATGCGTAGTTCTCGAGATATATCAAGATATTTAAAAGTTCCGAAGCCGCACCAACATAATAGAGATACAGAAACACCGTGGCCCCTTTCTTTGAGATAACTCTGCACTATTGCGAGCTGCAAATGCCACTTCCAGCTTAGCTGTGCAGAAGAAGAACAACAAGAAGAAGAAATATCTCGAAATATGTCCGTCAGGCCCCTTCCCTTGAGATAAATCTGCAAATATCTCGGAAACGAAGCGAGCTATGGCAAAATGTTTAGAGACCTTTCTTGTAGAGAATTAAGTTTCCTACTTTTTATGTAGTATGATATTTTCTGATCAGATGCGTAGTTCTCGAGATATATCAAGATATTTAAAAGTTCCGAAGCCGCACCAACATAATAGAGATACAGAAACACCGTGGCCCCTTTCTTTGAGATAACTCTGCACTATTGCGCGCTGCAAATGCCACTTCCAGCTTAGCTGTGCAGAAGAAGACCAACAAGAAGAAGAAATATCTCGAAATATGTCCGTCAGGCCCCTTCTCTTGAGATAAATCTGCAAATATCTCGGAAACGAAGCGAGCTATGGCAAAATGTTAAGAGACGTTTTTTGTAGAGAATTATGTTTCCTACAATTTATGTTCTATGATATTTTTTGATCAGAAGCGTAGTTTTCGAGATATATCGAGATATTTAAAAGTTCCGAAGACGCACCAACATAATAGAGATACAGAAACACCGTGGCCCCTTTCTTTGAGATAACTGTGCACTAGTGCGAGCCGCAAATGCCACTTCCAGCTTAGCTGTGCAGAAGAAGAACAACAAGAAGAAGAAATATCTCGAAATATGTCCGTCAGGCCCCTTCCCTTGAGATATATCTGCAAATATCTCGGAAACGAAGCGAGCTATGGCAAAATGTTAAGAGACCGTTTTTGTAGAGAATTAAGTTTCCTACTTTTTATCTTCTATGATATTTTTTGATCAGACGCGTAGTTCTCGAGATATATCAAGATATTTAAAAGTTCCGAAGCCGCACCAACATAATAGAGATACAGAAACACCGTGGCCCCTTTCTTTGAGATAACTGTGCACTAGTGCGAGCCGCAAATGCCACTTCCAGCTTAGCTGTGCAGAAGAAGAACAACAAGAAGAAGAAATATCTCGAAATATGTCCGTCAGGCCCCTTCCCTTGAGATATATCTGCAAATATCTCGGAAAGGAAGCGAGCTATGGCAAAATGTTAAGAGACCTCTTTTGTAGAGAATTAAGTTTCCTACTTTTCATGTTCTATGATATTTTTTGATCAGATGCGTAGTTCTCGAGATATATCAAGATATTTAAAAGTTCCGAAGCCGCACCAACATAATAGAGATACAGAAACACCGTGGCCCCTTTCTTTGAGATAAGTCTGCACTAGTGCGAGCCGCAAATGCCACTTCCAGCTTAGCTGTGCAGAAGAAGAACAACAAGAAGAAGAAATATCTCGAAATATGTCCGTCAGGCCCCTTCCCTTGAGATAAATCTGCAAATATCTCGGAAACGAAGCGAGCTATGGCAAAATGTTAAGAGACCTTTTTTGTAGAGAATTAAGTTTCCTACTTTTCATGTAGTATGATATTTTTTGATCAGATGCGTAGTTCTCGAGATATATCAAGATATTTAAAAGTTCCGAAGCCGCACCAATATAATAGAGATACAGAAACACCGTGGCCCCTTTCTTTGAGATAACTCTGCACTATTGCGCGCTGCAAATGCCACTTCTAGCTTAGCTGTGCAGAAGAAGAACAACAAGAAGAAGAAATATCTCGAAATATGTCCGTCAGGCCCCTTCCCTTGAGATAAATCTGCAAATATCTCGGAAACGAAGCGAGCTATGGCAAAATGTTTAGAGACCTTTCTTGTAGAGAAATAAGTTTCCTACTTTTTATGTAGTATGATATTTTTTGATCAGATGCGTAGTTCTCGAGATATATCAACATGTTTAAAAGTTCCGAAGCCGCACCAACATAATAGAGATACAGAAACACCGTGGCCCCTTTCTTTGAGATAACTCTGCACTATTGCGCGCTGCAAATGCCACTTCCAGCTTAGCTGTGCAGAAGAAGAACAACAAGAAGAAGAAATATCTCGAAATATGTCCGTCAGGCCCCTTCCCTTGAGATAAATCTGCAAATATCTCGGAAACGAAGCGAGCTATGGCAAAATGTTAAGAGACCTTTTTTGTAGAGAATTAAGTTTTCTACTTTTTATGTTCTATGATATTTTTCGATCAGAGGCGTAGTTCTCGAGATATATCAAGATATTTAAAAGTTCCGAAGCCGCACCAACATAATAGAGATACAGAAACACCGTGGCCCCTTTCTTTGAGATAACTCTGCACTATTGCGAGCTGCAAATGCCGCTTCCAGCTTAGCTGTGCAGAGGAAGAACAACAAGAAGAAGAAATATCTCGAAATATGTCCGTCAGGCCAGTTCCTTTGAGCTGAATCTGCAAATATCTCGGAAACGAAGCGAGCTATGGCAAAATGTTAAGAGACGTTTTTTGTAGAGAATTATGTTTCCTACAATTTATGTTCTATGATATTTTTTGATCAGAAGCGTCGTTCTCGAGATATATCGAGATATTTAAAAGTTCCGAAGCCGCACCAACATAATAGGGATATAGAAACACCGTGGCCCCTTTCTTTGAGATAACTCTGCACTAGTGCGAGCCGCAAATGCCACTTCCAGCTTAGCTGTGCAGAAGAGGAACAACAAGAAGAAGAAATATCTCGAAATATGTCCGTCAGGCCCCTCCCCTTGAGATATATCTGCAAATATCTCGGAAACGGAGAGAGCTATGGCAAAATGTTAAGAGACCTTTTTTGTAGAGAATTAAGTTTCCTACAATTTATGTTCTATGATATTTTTTGATCAGAAGCGTAGTTTTCGAGATATATCGAGATATTTAAAAGTTCCGAAGCCGCACCCACATCATAGAGATACAGAAACACCGTGGCCCCTTTCGTTGAGATAACTCTGCACTATTGCGAGCCGCAAATGCCACTTCCAGCTTAGCTGTGCAGAAGAAGAGCAACAAGAAGAAGAAATATCTCGAAATATGTCCGTCAGACCCCTTCCCTTGAGATAAATCTGCAAATATCTCGGAAACGAAGCGAGCTATGGCAAAATATTAAGAGACCTTTTTTGTAGAGAATTAAGTTTCCTACTTTTTATGTTCTATGATATTTTTTGATCAGATGCGCAGTTCTCCAGATATATCCAGATATTTAAAAGTTCCGAAGCGGCACCAACATAATAGAGATACAGACACACCGTGGCCCCTTTCTTTGCGGTAACTCTGCACTATTGCGAGCTGCAAATGCCACTTCCAGCTTAGCTGTGCAGAAGAAGAACAACAAGAAGAAGAAATATCTCGAAATATGTCCGTCAGGCCCCTTCCCTTGAGATAAATCTGCAAATATCTCGGAAACCAAGCGAGCTATGGCAAAATGTTAAGAGACCTTATTTGTAGAGAATTAAGTTTCCTACTTTTTATGTTCTACGATATTTTTTGATCAGATGCGTAGTTCTCGAGATATATCAAGATATTTAAAAGTTCCGAAGCCGCACCAACATAATAGAGATACAGAAACACCGTGGCCCCTTTCTTTGAGATAACTCTGCACTATTGCGAGCTGCAAATGCCACTTCCAGCTTAGCTGTGCAGAAGAAGAACAACAAGAAGAAGAAATATCTCGAAATATGTCCGTCAGGCCCCTTCCCTTGAGATAAATCTGCAAATATCTCGGAAACCAAGCGAGCTATGGCAAAATGTTAAGAGACCTTTTTTGTAGAGAATTATGTTTCCTACAATTTACGTTCTCTGATATTTTTTGATCAGAAGCGTAGTTTTCGAGATATATCGAGATATTTAAAAGTTCCGAAGCCGCACCAACATAATAGAGATACACAAACACCGTGGCCCCTTTCTTTGAGATAACTCTGCACTATTGCGACCTGCAAATGCCACTTCCAGCTTAGCTGTGCAGAAGAGGAACAACAAGAAGAAGAAATATCTCGGAATATGTCCGTCAGGCCCCTTCCCTTGAGATAAATCTGCAAATATCTCGGAAACGAAGCGAGCTATGGCAAAATGTTAAGAGACCTTTTTTGTAGAGAATTAAGTTTCCTACTTTTTATGGTCTATGATATTTTTCGATCAGAGGCGTAGTTCTCGAGATATATCAAGATATTTAAAAGTTCCGAAGCCGCACCAACATAATAGAGATACAGAAACACCGTGGCCCCTTTCTTTGAGATAACTCTGCACTAGTGCGAGCCGCAAATGCCGCTTCCAGCTTAGCTGTGCAGAAGAAGAACAACAAGAAGAAGAAATACCTCGAAATATGTCCGTCAGGCCCCTTCCCTCGAGATAAATCTGCAAATATCTCGGAAACGAAGCGAGCTATGGCAAAACGTTAAGAGACCTTTTTTGTAGAGAATTAAGTTTCCTACTTTTCATGTTCTATGATATTTTTTGATCGGATGCGTAGTTCTCGAGATATATCAAGATATTTAAAAGTTCCGAAGCCGCACCAACATAATAGAGATACAGAAACACCGTGGCCCCTTTCTTTGAGATAACTCTGCACTATTGCGAGCTGCAAATGCCACTTCCAGCTTAGCTGTGCAGAGGAAGAACAACAAGAAGAAGAAATATCTCGAAATATGTCCGTCAGGCCCCTTCCCTTGAGATAAATCTGCAAATATCTCGGAAACCAAGCGAGCTATGGCAAAATGTTAAGAGACCTTTTTTGTAGAGAATTATGTTTCCTACAATTTACGTTCTCTGATATTTTTTGATCAGAAGCGTAGTTTTCGAGATATATCGAGATATTTAAAAGTTCCGAAGCCGCACCAACATAATAGAGATACACAAACACCGTGGCCCCTTTCTTTGAGATAACTCTGCACTATTGCGACCTGCAAATGCCACTTCCAGCTTAGCTGTGCAGAAGAGGAACAACAAGAAGAAGAAATATCTCGGAATATGTCCGTCAGGCCCCTTCCCTTGAGATAAATCTGCAAATATCTCGGAAACGAAGCGAGCTATGGCAAAATGTTAAGAGACCTTTTTTGTAGAGAATTAAGTTTCCTACTTTTTATGATCTATGATATTTTTCGATCAGAGGCGTAGTTCTCGAGATATATCAAGATATTTAAAAGTTCCGAAGCCGCACCAACATAATAGAGATACAGAAACACCGTGGCCCCTTTCTTTGAGATAACTCTGCACTAGTGCGAGCCGCAAATGCCGCTTCCAGCTTAGCTGTGCAGAAGAAGAACAACAAGAAGAAGAAATATCTCGAAATATGTCCGTCAGGCCCCTTCCCTCGAGATAAATCTGCAAATATCTCGGAAAAGAAGCGAGCTATGGCAAAATGTTAAGAGACGTTTTTTGTAGAGAATTATGTTTCCTACAATTTATGTTCTATGATATTTTTTGATCAGAAGCGTAGTTTTCGAGATATATCGAGATATTTAAAAGTTCCGAAGCCGCACCAACATAATAGAGATACAGAAACACCGTGGCCCCTTTCTTTGAGATAACTCTGCACTATTGCGAGCTGTAAATGCCACTTCCAGCTTAGCTGTGCAGAAGAAGAACAACAAGAAGAAGAAATATCTCGAAATATGTCCGTCAGGCCCCTTCCCTTGAGATATATCTGCAAATATCTCGGAAACGAAGCGAGCTATGGCAAAATGTTAAGAGACCTTTTTTGTAGAGAATTAAGTTTCCTACTTTTTATCTTCTATGATATTTTCTGATCAGATTCGTAGTTCTCGAGATATATCAAGATATTTAAAAGTTCCGAAGCCGCACCAACATAATAGAGATACAGAAACACCGTGGCCCCTCTCTTTGAGATAACTCTGCACAATTGCGAGCTGCAAATGCCACTTCCAGCTTAGCTGTGCAGAAGAAGAACAACAAGAAGAAGAAATATCTCGAAATATGTCCGTCAGGCCCCTTCCCTTGAGATAAATCGGCAAGTATCTCGGAAACGAAGCGAGCTATGGCAAAATGTTAAGAGACCTTTTTTGTAGACAATTATGTTTCCTACAATTTATGTTCTATGATATTTTTTGATCAGATGCGTAGTTCTCGAGATATATCAAGATATTCAAAAGTTCCGAAGCCGCACCAACATAATAGAGATACAGAAACACCGTGGCCCCTCTCTTTGAGATAACTCTGCACTATTGCGAGCTGGAAATGCCACGTCCAGTTTAGCTGTGCAGAAGAATAACAACAAGAAGAAGAAATATCTCGAAATATGTCCGTCAGGCCCCTTCCCTTGAGATAAATCTGCAAATATCTCGGAAACGAAGCGTGCTATGGCAAAATGTTAAGAGACCTTTTTTGTAGAGAATTATGTTTCCTACTTTTTATGCTCTATGATATTTTTTGATCAGACGCGTAGTGCTCGAGATATATCAAGATATTTAAAAGTTCCGAAGCCGCACCAACATAATGGAGATACAGAAACACCGTGGCCCCTTTCTTTGAGATAACTCTGCACTATTGCCAGCTGCAAATGCCACTTCCAGCTTAGCTGTGCAGAAGAAGAACAACAAGAAGAAGAAATATCTCGAAATATGTCCGTCAGGCCCCTTCCCTTGAGATAAATCTGCAAATATCTCGGAAACGAAGCGAGCTATGGCAAAATGTTAAGAGACCTTATGTGTAGAGAATTAAGTTTCCTACTTTTTATGTTCTATGGTATTTTTTGATCAGATGCGTAGGTCTCGAGATATATCAAGATATTTAAAAGTTCCGAAGCCGCACCAACATAATAGAGATACAGAAACACCGTGGCCCCTCTCTTTGAGATAACTCTGCACTATTGCGAGCTGGAAATGCCACTTCCAGTTTAGCTGTGCAGAAGAAGAACAACAAGAAGAAGAAATATCTCGAAATATGTCCGTTAGGCCCCTTCCCTTGAGATAAATCTGCAAATATCTCGGAAACGAAGCGAGCTATGGCAAAATGTTAACAGACTTTTTTGTAGAGAATTAAGTTTCCTACTTTTTATGTTGTATGATATTTTTTGATCAGACGCGTAGTTCTCGAGATATATCAAGATATTTAAAAGTTCCGAAGCCGCACCAACATAATAGAGATACAGAAACACCGTGGCCCCTCTCTTTGAGATAACTCTGCACTATTGCGAGCTGGAAATGCCACTTCCAGTTTAGCTGTGCAGAAGAAGAACAACAAGAAGAAGAAATATCTCGAAATATGTCCGTTAGGCCCCTTCCCTTGAGATAAATCTGCAAATATCTCGGAAACGAAGCGAGCTATGGCAAAATGTTAATAGACTTTTTTGTAGAGAATTAAGTTTCCTACTTTTTATGTTCTATGATATTTTTTGATCAGACGCGTAGTTCTCGAGATATATCAAGATATTTAAAAGTTCCGAAGCCGCACCAACATAATAGAGATACAGAAACACCGTGGCCCCTCTCTTTGAGATAACTCTGCACTATTGCGAGCTGCAAATGCCACTTCCAGCTTAGCTGTGCAGAAGAAGAACAACAAGAAGAAGAAATATCTCGAAATATGTCCGTCAGGCCCCTTCCCTTGAGATAAATCTGCAAATATCTCGGAAACGAAGAGAGCTATGGCAAAATGATAAGAGACCTTTTTTGTAGAGAATTAAGTTGCCTACTTTTTATGTTCTATGATATTTTTTGATCAGATGCGTAGTTCTCGAGATATATCAAGATATTTAAAAGTTCCGAAGCCGCACCAACATAATAGAGATACAGAAACACCGTGGCCCCTTTCTTTGAGATAACTCTGCACTATTGCGAGCTGCAAATGCCACTTCCAGCTTAGCTGTGCAGAGGAAGAACAACAAGAAGAAGAAATATCTCGAAATATGTCCGTCAGGCCAGTTCCTTTGAGCTGAATCTGCAAATATCTCGGAAACGAAGCGAGCTATGGCAAAATGTTAAGAGACGTTTTTTGTAGAGAATTATGTTTCCTACAATTTATGTTCTATGATATTTTTTGATCAGAAGCGTAGTTTTCGAGATATATCGAGATATTTAAAAGTTCCGAAGCCGCACCAACATAATAGAGATACAGAAACACCGTGGCCCCTTTCTTTGAGATAACTCTGCACTAGTGCGAGCCGCAAATGCCACTTCCAGCTTAGCTGTGCAGAAGAAGAACAACAAGAAGAAGAAATATCTCGAAATATGTCCGTCAGGCCCCTTCCCTTGAGATAAATCTGCAAATATCTCGGAAACGAAGCGAGCTATTGCAAAATGTTAAGAGACCTTTTTTGTAGAGAATTGAGTTTCCTACTTTTTATGTTCTATGAAATTTTTTAATCAGATGCGTAGTTCTCGAGATATATCAAGATATTTAAAAGTTAAGAAGCCGCACCAACATAATAGAGATACAGAAACACCGTGGCCCCTTTCTTTGAGATAACTCTGCACTATTGCGAGCTGCAAATGCCACTTCCAGCTTAGCTGTGCAGAAGAAGAACAACAAGAAGAAGAAATATCACGAAATATGTCCGTTAGGCCCCTTCCCTTGAGATAAATCTGCAAATATCTCGGAAACGAAGCGAGCTATGGCAAAATGTTAAGAGACCTTTTTTGTAGCGAATTAAGTTTCCTACTTTTTATGTTCTATGATATTTTTCGATCAGATGCGTAGTTCTCGAGATATATCAAGATATTTAAAAGTTCCGAAGCCGCACCAACATAATAGAGATACAGAAACACCGTGGCCCCTTTCTTTCAGATAGCTATGCACTATTGCGAGCTGCAAATGCCACTTCCAGCTTAGCTGTGCAGAAGAAGATCAACAAAAAGAAGAAATATCTCGAAATATGTCCGTCAGGCCCCTTACCATGAGATAAATCTGCAAATATCTCGGAAACGAAGCGAGCTATGGCAAAATGTTAAGAGACCTTTTTTGTAGAGAATTAAGTTTCCTACTTTTTATCTTCTATGATATTTTCTGATCAGATTCGTAGTTCTCGAGATATATCAAGATATTTAAAAGTTCCGAAGCCGCACCAACATAATAGAGATACAGAAACACCGTGGCCCCTCTCTTTGAGATAACTCTGCACTATTGCGAGCTGGAAATGCCACGTCCAGTTTAGCTGTGCAGAAGAATAACAACAAGAAGAAGAAATATCTCGAAATATGTCCGTCAGGCCCCTTCCCTTGAGATAAATCTGCAAATATCTCGGAAACGAAGCGAGCTATGGCAAAATGTTAAGAGACCTTTTTTGTAGAGAATTATGTTTCCTACTTTTTATGTTCTATGATATTTTTTGATCAGACGCGTAGTTCTCGAGATATATCAAGATATTTAAAAGTTCCGAAGCCGCACCAACATAATAGAGATACAGAAACAGCGTGGCCCCTTTCTTTGAGATAACTCTGCACTATTGCGAGCTGGAAATGCCACTTCCAGTTTAGCTGTGCAGAAGAAGAACAACAAGAAGAAGAAATATCTCGAAATATGTCCGTTAGGCCCCTTCCCTTGAGATAAATCTGCAAATATCTCGGAAACGAAGCGAGCTATGGCAAAATGTTAACAGACTTTTTTGTAGAGAATTAAGTTTCCTACTTTTTATGTTCTATGATATTTTTTGATCAGACGCGTAGTTCTCGAGATATATCAAGATATTTAAAAGTTCCGAAGCCGCACCAACATAATAGAGATACAGAAACACCGTGGCCCCTCTCTTTGAGATAACTCTGCACTATTGCGAGCTGGAAATGCCACTTCCAGTTTAGCTGTGCAGAAGAAGAACAACAAGAAGAAGAAATATCTCGAACTATGTCCGTTAGGCCCCTTCCCTTGAGATAAATCTGCAAATATCTCGGAAACGAAGCGAGCTATGGCAAAATGTTAAGAGACGTTTTTTGTAGAGAATTGTGTTTCCTACAATTTATGTTCTATGATATTTTTTGATCAGAAGCGTAGTTTTCGAGATATATCGAGATATTTAAAAGTTCCGACGCCGCACCAACATAATAGAGATACAGAAACACCGTGGCCCCTTTCTTTGAGATAACTCTGCACTAGTGCGAGCCGCAAATGCCACTTCCAGCTTAGCTGTGCAGAAGAAGAACAACAAGAAGAAGAAATATCTCGAAATATGTCCGTCAGGCCCCTTCCCTTGAGATAAATCTGCAAATATCTCGGAAACGAAGCGAGCTATTGCAAAATGTTAAGAGACCTTTTTTGTAGAGAATTGAGTTTCCTACTTTTTATGTTCTATGAAATTTTTTAATCAGATGCGTAGTTCTCGAGATATATCAAGATATTTAAAAGTTAAGAAGCCGCACCAACATAATAGAGATACAGAAACACCGTGGCCCCTTTCTTTGAGATAACTCTGCACTATTGCGAGCTGCAAATGCCACTTCCAGCTTAGCTGTGCAGAAGAAGAACAACAAGAAGAAGAAATATCTCGAAATATGTCCGTCAGGCCCCTTCCCTTGAGATAAATCTGCAAATATCTCGGAAACGAAGCGAGCTATTGCAAAATGTTAAGAGACCTTTTTTGTAGAGAATTGAGTTTCCTACTTTTTATGTTCTATGAAATTTTTTAATCAGATGCGTAGTTCTCGAGATATATCAAGATATTTAAAAGTTAAGAAGCCGCACCAACATAATAGAGATACAGAAACACCGTGGCCCCTTTCTTTGAGATAACTCTGCACTATTGCGAGCTGCAAATGCCACTTCCAGCTTAGCTGTGCAGAAGAAGAACAACAAGAAGAAGAAATATCACGAAATATGTCCGTTAGGCCCCTTCCCTTGAGATAAATCTGCAAATATCTCGGAAACGAAGCGAGCTATGGCAAAATGTTAAGAGACCTTTTTTGTAGCGAATTAAGTTTCCTACTTTTTATGTTCTATGATATTTTTTGATCAGATGCGTAGTTCTCGAGATATATCAAGATATTTAAAAGTTCCGAAGCCGCACCAACATAATAGAGATACAGAAACACCGTGGCCCCTTTCTTTGAGATAACTCTGCACTATTGCGAGCTGCAAATGCCACTTCCAGCTTAGCTGTGCAGAGGAAGAACAACAAGAAGAAGAAATATCTCGAAATATGTCCGTCAGGCCAGTTCCTTTGAGCTGAATCTGCAAATATCTCGGAAACGAAGCGAGCTATGGCAAAATGTTAAGAGACGTTTTTTGTAGAGAATTATGTTTCCTACAATTTATGTTCTATGATATTTTTTGATCAGAAGCGTAGTTTTCGAGATATATCGAGATATTTAAAAGTTCCGAAGCCGCACCAACATAATAGAGATACAGAAACACCGTGGCCCCTTTCTTTGAGATAACTCTGCACTAGTGCGAGCCGCAAATGCCACTCCAGCTTAGCTGTGCAGAAGAAGAACAACAAGAAGAAGAAATATCTCGAAATATGTCCGTTAGGCCCCTTCCCTTGAGATAAATCTGCAAATATCTCGGAAACGAAGCGAGCTATGGCAAAATGTTAAGAGACCTTTTTTGTAGCGAATTAAGTTTCCTACTTTTTATGTTCTATGATATTTTTCGATCAGATGCGTAGTTCTCGAGATATATCAAGATATTTAAAAGTTCCGAAGCCGCACCAACATAATAGAGATACAGAAACACCGTGGCCCCTTTCTTTCAGATAGCTATGCACTATTGCGAGCTGCAAATGCCACTTCCAGCTTAGCTGTGCAGAAGAAGAACAACAAAAAGAAGAAATATCTCGAAATATGTCCGTCAGGCCCCTTACCATGAGATAAATCTGCAAATATCTCGGAAACGAAGCGAGCTATGGCAAAATGTTAAGAGACCTTTTTTGTAGAGAATTAAGTTTCCTACTTTTTATCTTCTATGATATTTTCTGATCAGATTCGTAGTTCTCGAGATATATCAAGATATTTAAAAGTTCCGAAGCCGCACCAACATAATAGAGATACAGAAACACCGTCGCCCCTCTCTTTGAGATAACTTTGCACTATTGCGAGCTGGAAATGCCACGTCCAGTTTAGCTGTGCAGAAGAATAACAACAAGAAGAAGAAATATCTCGAAATATGTCCGTCAGGCCCCTTCCCTTGAGATAAATCTGCAAATATCTCGGAAACGAAGCGAGCTATGGCAAAATGTTAAGAGACCTTTTTTGTAGAGAATTATGTTTCCTACTTTTTATGTTCTATGATATTTTTTGATCAGACGCGTAGTTCTCGAGATATATCAAGATATTTAAAAGTTCCGAAGCCGCACCAACATAATAGAGATACAGAAACAGCCTGGCCCCTTTCTTTGAGATAACTCTGCACTATTGCGAGCTGCAAATGCCACTTCCAGCTTAGCTGTGCAGAAGAAGAACAACAAGAAGAAGAAATATCTCGAAATATGTCCGTCAGGCCCCTTCCCTTGAGATAAATCTGCAAATATCTGGGAAACGAAGCGAGCTATGGCAAAATGTTAAGAGACCTTATGTGTAGAGAATTAAGTTTCCTACTTTTTATGTTCTATGGTATTTTTTGATCAGATGCGTAGTTCTCGAGATATATCAAGATATTTAAAAGTTCCGAAGCCGCACCAACATAATAGAGATACAGAAACACCGTGGCCCCTCTCTTTGAGATAACTCTGCACTATTGCGAGCTGGAAATGCCACTTCCAGTTTAGCTGTGCAGAAGAAGAACAACAAGAAGAAGAAATATCTCGAAATATGTCCGTTAGGCCCCTTCCCTTGAGATAAATCTGCAAATATCTCGGAAACGAAGCGGGCTATGGCAAAATGTTAACAGACTTTTTTGTAGAGAATTAAGTTTCCTACTTTTTATGTTCTATGATATTTTTTGATCAGACGCGCAGTTCTCGAGATATATCAAGATATTTAAAAGTTCCGAAGCCGCACCAACATAATAGAGATACAGAAACACCGTGGCCCCTCTCTTTGAGATAACTCTGCACTATTGCGAGCTGGAAATGCCACTTCCAGTTTAGCTGTGCAGAAGAAGAACAACAAGAAGAAGAAATATCTCGAAATATGTCCGTTAGGCCCCTTCCCTTGAGATAAATCTGCAAATATCTCGGAAACGAAGCGAGCTATGGCAAAATGTTAACAGACTTTTTTGTAGAGAATTAAGTTTCCTACTTTTTATGTTCTATGATATTTTTTGATCAGACGCGTAGTTCTCGAGATATATCAAGATATTTAAAAGTTCCGAAGCCGCACCAACATAATAGAGATACAGAAACACCGTGGCCCCTTTCTTTGAGATAACTCTGCACTATTGCGTGCTGCAAATGCCACTTCCAGCTTAGCTGTGCAGAAGAAGAACAACAAGAAGAAGAAATATCTCGAAATATGTCCGTCAGGCCCCTTCCCTTGAGATAAATCTGCAAATATCTCGGAAACGAAGAGAGCTATGGCAAAATGATGAGACCTTTTTTGTAGAGAATTAAGTTGCCTACTTTTTATGTTCTATGATATTTTTTGATTAGATGCGTAGTTCTCGAGATATATCAAGATATTTAAAAGTTCCGAAGCCGCACCAACATAATAGAGATACAGAAACACCGTGGCCCCTTTCTTTGAGATAACTCTGCACTATTGCGAGCTGCAAATGCCACTTCCAGCTTAGCTGTGCAGAGGAAGAACAACAAGAAGAAGAAATATCTCGAAATATGTCCGTCAGGCCAGTTCCTTTGAGCTGAATCTGCAAATATCTCGGAAACGAAGCGAGCTATGGCAAAATGTTAAGAGACGTTTTTTGTAGAGAATTATGTTTCCTACAATTTATGTTCTATGATATTTTTTGATCAGAAGCGTAGTTTTCGAGATATATCGAGATATTTAAAAGTTCCGAAGGCGCACCAACATAATAGAGATACAGAAACACCGTGGCCCCTTTCTTTGAGATAACTCTGCACTATTGCGAGCTGCAAATGCCACTTCCAGCTTAGCTGTGCAGAAGAAGAACAACAAGAAGAAGAAATATCACGAAATATGTCCGTTAGGCCCCTTCCCTTGAGATAAATCTGCAAATATCTCGGAAACGAAGCGAGCTATGGCAAAATGTTAAGAGACCTTTTTTGTAGCGAATTAAGTTTCCTACTTTTTATGTTCTATGATATTTTTTGATCAGATGCGTAGTTCTCGAGATATATCAAGATATTTAAAAGTTCCGAAGCCGCACCAACATAATAGAGATACAGAAACACCGTGGCCCCTCTCTTTGAGATAACTTTGCACAATTGCGAGCTGCAAATGCCACTTCCAGTTTAGCTGTGCAGAAGAGGAACAACAAGAAGAAGAAATATCTCGAAATATGTCCGTCAGGCCCCTTCCCTTGAGATAAATCTGCAAATATCTCGGAAACGAAGCGAGCTATGGCAAAATGTTAAGAGACCTTTTTTGTAGAGAATTATGTTTCCTACAATTTATATTCTATGATATTTTTTGATCAGAAGCGTAGTTTTCGAGATATATCGAGATATTTAAAAGTTCCGAAGCCGCACCAACATAATAGAGATACAGAAACACCGTGGCCCCTTTCTTTGAGATAACTCTGCACTATTGCGAGCTGTAAATGCCACTTCCAGCTTAGCTGTGCAGAAGAAGAACAACAAGAAGAAGAAATATCTCGAAATATGTCCGTCAGGCCCCTTCCCTTGAGATATATCTGCAAATATCTCGGAAACGAAGCGAGCTATGGCAAAATGTTAAGAGACCTTTTTTGTAGAGAATTAAGTTTCCTACTTTTTATCTTCTATGATATTTTCTGATCAGATTCGTAGTTCTCGAGATATATCAAGATATTTAAAAGTTCCGAAGCCGCACCAACATAATAGAGATACAGAAACACCGTGGCCCCTCTCTTTGAGATAACTCTGCACTATTGCGAGCTGGAAATGCCACGTCCAGTTTAGCTGTGCAGAAGAATAACAACAAGAAGAAGAAATATCTCGAAATATGTCCGTCAGGCCCCTTCCCTTGAGATAAATCTGCAAATATCTCGGAAACGAAGCGAGCTATGGCAAAATGTTAAGAGACCTTTTTTGTAGAGAATTATGTTTCCTACTTTTTATGTTCTATGATATTTTTTGATCAGACGCGTAGTTCTCGAGATATATCAAGATATTTAAAAGTTCCGAAGCCGCACCAACATAATAGAGATACAGAAACACCGTGGCCCCTCTCTTTGAGATAACTCTGCACAATTGCGAGCTGCAAATGCCACTTCCAGCTTAGCTGTGCAGAAGAAGAACAACAAGAAGAAGAAATATCTCGAAATATGTCCGTCAGGCCCCTTCCCTTGAGATAAATCGGCAAGTATCTCGGAAACGAAGCGAGCTATGGCAAAATGTTAAGAGACGTTTTTTGTAGACAATTATGTTTCCTACAATTTATGTTCTACGATATTTTTTGATCAGATGCGTAGTTCTCGAGATATATCAAGATATTTAAAAGTTCCGAAGCCGCACCAACATAATAGAGATACAGAAACACCGTGGCCCCTCTCTTTGAGATAACTCTGCACTATTGCGAGCTGGAAATGCCACGTCCAGTTTAGCTGTGCAGAAGAATAACAACAAGAAGAAGAAATATCTCGAAATATGTCCGTCAGGCCCCTTCCCTTGAGATAAATCTGCAAATATCTCGGAAACGAAGCGAGCTATGGCAAAATGTTAAGAGACCTTTTTTGTAGCGAATTATGTTTCCTACTTTTTATGTTCTATGATATTTTTTGATCAGATGCGTAGTTCTCGAGATATATCAAGATATTTAAAAGTTCCGAAGCCGCACCAACATAATAGAGATACAGAAACACCGTGGCCCCTTTCTTTCAGATAGCTATGCACTATTGCGAGCTGCAAATGCCACTTCCAGCTTAGCTGTGCAGAAGAAGAACAACAAGAAGAAGAAATATCTCGAAATATGTCCGTCAGGCCCCTTCCCTTGAGATAAATCTGCAAATATCTCGGAAACGAAGAGAGCTATGGCAAAATGTTAAGAGACCTTTTTTGTAGAGAATTAAGTTTCCTACTTTTTAACTTCTATGATATTTTCTGATCAGATGCGTAGTTCTCGAGATATATCAAGATATTTAAAAGTTCCGAAGCCGCACCAACATAATAGAGATACAGAAACACCGTGGCCCCTCTCTTTGAGATAACTTTGCACAATTGCGAGCTGCAAATGCCACTTCCAGCTTAGCTGTGCAGAAGAGGAACAACAAGAAGAAGAAATATCTCGAAATATGTCCGTCAGGCCCCTTCCCTTGAGATAAATCTGCAAATATCTCGGAAACGAAGCGAGCTATGGCAAAATGTTAAGAGACCTTTTTTGTAGAGAATTATGTTTCCTACTTTTTATGTTCTATGATATTTTTTGATCAGACGCGTAGTTCTCGAGATATATCAAGATATTTAAAAGTTCCGAAGCCGCACCAACATAATAGAGATACAGAAACACCGTGGCTCCTTTCTTTGAGATAACTCTGCACTATTGCGACCTGGAAATGCCACTTGCAGTTTAGCTGTGCAGAAGAAGAACAACAAGAAGAAGAAATATCTCGAAATATGTCCGTCAGGCCCCTTCCCTTGAGATAAATCTGCAAATATCTCGGAAACGAAGCGAGCTATGGCAAAATGTTAAGAGACCTTTTTTGTAGAGAATTAAGTTTCCTACGTTTTATGTTCTATGATATTTTTTGATCAGATGCGTAGTTCTCGAGATATATCAAGATATTTAAAAGTTCCGAAGCCGCACCAACATAATAGAGATACAGAAACACCGTGGCCCCTTTCTTTGAGATAACTCTGCACTATTGCGAGCTGCAAATGCCACTTCCAGCTTAGCTGTGCAGAGGAAGAACAACAAGAGGAAGAAATATCTCGAAATATGTCCGTAAGGCCAGTTCCTTTGAGCTGAATCTGCAAATATCTCGGAAACGAAGCGAGCTATGGCAAAATGTTAAGAGACGTTTTTTGTAGAGAATTATGTTTCCTACAATTTATGTTGTATGATATTTTTTGATCAGAAGCGTAGTTTTCGAGATATATCGAGATATTTAAAAGTTCCGAAGCCGCACCAACATAATAGAGATACAGAAACACCGTGGCCCCTTTCTTTGAGATAACTCTGCACTAGTGCGAGCCGCAAATGCCACTTCCAGCTTAGCTGTGCAGAAGAAGAACAACAAGAAGAAGAAATATCTCGAAATATGTCCGTCAGGCCCCTTCCCTTGAGATAAATCTGCAAATATCTCGGAAACGAAGCGAGCTATTGCAAAATGTTAAGAGACCTTTTTTGTAGAGAATTGAGTTTCCTACTTTTTATGTTCTATGATATTTTTTGATCAGATGCGTAGTTCTCGAGATATATCAAGATATTTAAAAGTTAAGAAGCCGCACCAACATAATAGAGATACAGAAACACCGTGGCCCCTTTCTTTGAGATAACTCTGCACTATTGCGAGCTGCAAATGCCACTTCCAGCTTAGCTGTGCAGACGAAGAACAACAAGAAGAAGAAATATCACGAAATATGTCCGTTAGGCCCCTTCCCTTGAGATAAATCTGCAAATATCTCGGAAACGAAGCGAGCTATGGCAAAATGTTAAGAGACCTTTTTTGTAGCGAATTAAGTTTCCTACTTTTTATGTTCTATGATATTTTTTGATCAGATGCGTAGTTCTCGAGATATATCAAGATATTTAAAAGTTCCGAAGCCGCACCAACATAATAGAGATACAGAAACACCGTGGCCCCTTTCTTTCAGATAGCTATGCACTATTGCGAGCTGCAAATGCCACTTCCAGCTTAGCTGTGCAGAAGAAGAACAACCTGAAGAAGAAATATCTGGAAATATGTCCGTCAGGCCCCTTACCTTGAGATAAATCTGCAAATATCTCGGAAACGAAGCGAGCTATGGCAAAATGTTAAGAGACCTTTTTTGTAGAGAATTAAGTTTCCTACTTTTTATCTTCTATGATATTTTCTGATCAGATGCGTAGTGCTCGAGATATATCAAGATATTTAAAAGTTCCGAAGCCGCACCAACATAATAGAGATACAGAAACACCGTGGCCCCTCTCTTTGAGATAACTCTGCACTATTGCGAGCTGGAAATGCCACTTCCAGCTTAGCTGTGCAGAAGAAGAATAACAAGAAGAAGAAATATCTCGAAATATGTCCGTCAGGCCCCTTCCCTTGAGATAAATCTGCAAATATCTCGGAAACGAAGCGAGCTATGGCAAAATGTTAAGAGACCTTTTTTGTAGAGAATTATGTTTCCTACTTTTTATGTTCTATGATATTTTTTGATCAGACGCGTAGTTCTCGAGATATATCAAGATATTTAAAAGTTCCGAAGCCGCACCAACATAATAGAGATACAGAAACACCGTGGCCCCTCTCTTTGAGATAACTCTGCACAATTGCGAGCTGCAAATGCCACTTCCAGCTTAGCTGTGCAGAAGAAGAACAACAAGAAGAAGAAATATCTCGAAATATGTCCGTCAGGCCCCTTCCCTTGAGATAAATCGGCAAGTATCTCGGAAACGAAGCGAGCTATGGCAAAATGTTAAGAGACCTTTTTTGTAGACAATTATGTTTCCTACAATTTATGTTCTACGATATTTTTTGATCAGATGCGTAGTTCTCGAGATATATCAAGATATTTAAAAGTTCCGAAGCCGCACCATCATAATAGAGATACAGAAACACCGTGGCCCCTCTCTTTGAGATAACTCTGCACTATTGCGAGCTGGAAATGCCACGTCCAGTTTAGCTGTGCAGAAGAATAACAACAAGAAGAAGAAATATCTCGAAATATGTCCGTCAGGCCCCTTCCCTTGAGATAAATCTGCAAATATCTCGGAAACGAAGCGAGCTATGGCAAAATGTTAAGAGACCTTTTTTGTAGCGAATTATGTTTCCTACTTTTTATGTTCTATGATATTTTTTGATCAGATGCGTAGTTCTCGAGATATATCAAGATATTTAAAAGTTCCGAAGCCGCACCAACATAATAGAGATACAGAAACACCGTGGCCCCTTTCTTTGAGATAACTCTGCACTATTGCGAGCTGCAAATGCCACTTCCAGCTTAGCTGTGCAGAGGAAGAACAACAAGAAGAAGAAATATCTCGAAATATGTCCGTAAGGCCAGTTCCTTTGAGCTGAATCTGCAAATATCTCGGAAACGAAGCGAGCTATGGCAAAATGTTAAGAGACGTTTTTTGTAGAGAATTATGTTTCCTACAATTTATGTTGTATGATATTTTTTGATCAGAAGCGTAGTTTTCGAGATATATCGAGATATTTAAAAGTTCCGAAGCCGCACCAACATAATAGAGATACAGAAACACCGTGGCCCCTTTCTTTGAGATAACTCTGCACTAGTGCGAGCCGCAAATGCCACTTCCAGCTTAGCTGTGCAGAAGAAGAACAACAAGAAGAAGAAATATCTCGAAATATGTCCGTCAGGCCCCTTCCCTTGAGATAAATCTGCAAATATCTCGGAAACGAAGCGAGCTATTGCAAAATGTTAAGAGACCTTTTTTGTAGAGAATTGAGTTTCCTACTTTTTATGTTCTATGATATTTTTTGATCAGATGCGTAGTTCTCGAGATATATCAAGATATTTAAAAGTTAAGAAGCCGCACCAACATAATAGAGATACAGAAACACCGTGGCCCCTTTCTTTGAGATAACTCTGCACTATTGCGAGCTGCAAATGCCACTTCCAGCTTAGCTGTGCAGACGAAGAACAACAAGAAGAAGAAATATCACGAAATATGTCCGTTAGGCCCCTTCCCTTGAGATAAATCTGCAAATATCTCGGAAACGAAGCGAGCTATGGCAAAATGTTAAGAGACCTTTTTTGTAGCGAATTAAGTTTCCTACTTTTTATGTTCTATGATATTTTTTGATCAGATGCGTAGTTCTCGAGATATATCAAGATATTTAAAAGTTCCGAAGCCGCACCAACATAATAGAGATACAGAAACACCGTGGCCCCTTTCTTTCAGATAGCTATGCACTATTGCGAGCTGCAAATGCCACTTCCAGCTTAGCTGTGCAGAAGAAGAACAACCTGAAGAAGAAATATCTGGAAATATGTCCGTCAGGCCCCTTACCTTGAGATAAATCTGCAAATATCTCGGAAACGAAGCGAGCTATGGCAAAATGTTAAGAGACCTTTTTTGTAGAGAATTAAGTTTCCTACTTTTTATCTTCTATGATATTTTCTGATCAGATGCGTAGTGCTCGAGATATATCAAGATATTTAAAAGTTCCGAAGCCGCACCAACATAATAGAGATACAGAAACACCGTGGCCCCTCTCTTTGAGATAACTCTGCACTATTGCGAGCTGGAAATGCCACTTCCAGCTTAGCTGTGCAGAAGAAGAACAACAAGAAGAAGAAATATCTCGAAATATGTCCGTCAGGCCCCTTCCCTTGAGATAAATCTGCAAATATCTCGGAAACGAAGCGAGCTATGGCAAAATGTTAAGAGACCTTTTTTGTAGAGAATTATGTTTCCTACTTTTTATGTTCTATGATATTTTTTGATCAGACGCGTAGTTCTCGAGATATATCAAGATATTTAAAAGTTCCGAAGCCGCACCAACATAATAGAGATACAGAAACACCGTGGCCCCTCTCTTTGAGATAACTCTGCACAATTGCGAGCTGCAAATGCCACTTCCAGCTTAGCTGTGCAGAAGAAGAACAACAAGAAGAAGAAATATCTCGAAATATGTCCGTCAGGCCCCTTCCCTTGAGATAAATCGGCAAGTATCTCGGAAACGAAGCGAGCTATGGCAAAATGTTAAGAGACCTTTTTTGTAGACAATTATGTTTCCTACAATTTATGTTCTACGATATTTTTTGATCAGATGCGTAGTTCTCGAGATATATCAAGATATTTAAAAGTTCCGAAGCCGCACCATCATAATAGAGATACAGAAACACCGTGGCCCCTCTCTTTGAGATAACTCTGCACTATTGCGAGCTGGAAATGCCACGTCCAGTTTAGCTGTGCAGAAGAATAACAACAAGAAGAAGAAATATCTCGAAATATGTCCGTCAGGCCCCTTCCCTTGAGATAAATCTGCAAATATCTCGGAAACGAAGCGAGCTATGGCAAAATGTTAAGAGACCTTTTTTGTAGCGAATTATGTTTCCTACTTTTTATGTTCTATGATATTTTTTGATCAGATGCGTAGTTCTCGAGATATATCAAGATATTTAAAAGTTCCGAAGCCGCACCAACATAATAGAGATACAGAAACACCGTGGCCCCTTTCTTTCAGATAGCTATGCACTATTGCGAGCTGCAAATGCCACTTCCAGCTTAGCTGTGCAGAAGAAGAACAACAAGAAGAAGAAATATCTCGAAATATGTCCGTCAGGCCCCTTACCTTGAGATAAATCTGCAAATATCTCGGAAACGAAGCGAGCTATGGCAAAATGTTAAGAGACCTTTTTTGTAGAGAATTAAGTTTCCTACTTTTTATCTTCTATGATATTTTCTGATCAGATGCGTAGTTCTCGAGATATATCAAGATATTTAAAAG
The DNA here is from genome assembly GCF_051020975.1 of Osmia lignaria lignaria. NCBI lineage: Eukaryota > Metazoa > Arthropoda > Insecta > Hymenoptera > Megachilidae > Osmia > Osmia lignaria. Next base: position 667,760 of record NW_027478160.1, read on the forward strand.
TTCCGAAGCCGCACCAACATAATAGAGATACAGAAACACCGTGGCCCCTCTCTTTGAGATAACTTTGCACAATTGCGAGCTGCAAATGCCACTTCCAGCTTAGCTGTGCAGAAGAGGAACAACAAGAAGAAGAAATATCTCGAAATATGTCCGTCAGGCCCCTTCCCTTGAGATAAATCTGCAAATATCTCGGAAACGAAGCGAGCTATGGCAAAATGTTAAGAGACCTTTTTTGTAGAGAATTATGTTTCCTACTTTTTATGTTCTATGATATTTTTTGATCAGACGCGTAGTTCTCGAGATATATCAAGATATTTAAAAGTTCCGAAGCCGCACCAACATAATAGAGATACAGAAACACCGTGGCTCCTTTCTTTGAGATAACTCTGCACTATTGCGACCTGGAAATGCCACTTGCAGTTTAGCTGTGCAGAAGAAGAACAACAAGAAGAAGAAATATCTCGAAATATGTCCGTCAGGCCCCTTCCCTTGAGATAAATCTGCAAATATCTCGGAAACGAAGCGAGCTATGGCAAAATGTTAAGAGACCTTTTTTGTAGAGAATTAAGTTTCCTACGTTTTATGTTCTATGATATTTTTTGATCAGATGCGTAGTTCTCGAGATATATCAAGATATTTAAAAGTTCCGAAGCCGCACCAACATAATAGAGATACAGAAACACCGTGGCCCCTTTCTTTGAGATAACTCTGCACTATTGCGAGCTGCAAATGCCACTTCCAGCTTAGCTGTGCAGAGGAAGAACAACAAGAAGAAGAAATATCTCGAAATATGTCCGTAAGGCCAGTTCCTTTGAGCTGAATCTGCAAATATCTCGGAAACGAAGCGAGCTATGGCAAAATGTTAAGAGACGTTTTTTGTAGAGAATTATGTTTCCTACAATTTATGTTGTATGATATTTTTTGATCAGAAGCGTAGTTTTCGAGATATATCGAGATATTTAAAAGTTCCGAAGCCGCACCAACATAATAGAGATACAGAAACACCGTGGCCCCTTTCTTTGAGATAACTCTGCACTAGTGCGAGCCGCAAATGCCACTTCCAGCTTAGCTGTGCAGAAGAAGAACAACAAGAAGAAGAAATATCTCGAAATATGTCCGTCAGGCCCCTTCCCTTGAGATAAATCTGCAAATGTCTCGGAAACGAAGCGAGCTATTGCAAAATGTTAAGAGACCTTTTTTGTAGAGAATTGAGTTTCCTACTTTTTATGTTCTATGATATTTTTTGATCAGATGCGTAGTTCTCGAGATATATCAAGATATTTAAAAGTTAAGAAGCCGCACCAACATAATAGAGATACAGAAACACCGTGGCCCCTTTCTTTGAGATAACTCTGCACTATTGCGAGCTCCAAATGCCACTTCCAGCTTAGCTGTGCAGACGAAGAACAACAAGAAGAAGAAATATCACGAAATATGTCCGTTAGGCCCCTTCCCTTGAGATAAATCTGCAAATATCTCGGAAACGAAGCGAGCTATGGCAAAATGTTAAGAGACCTTTTTTGTAGAGAATTAAGTTTCCTACGTTTTATGTTCTATGATATTTTTTGATCAGATGCGTAGTTCTCGAGATATATCAAGATATTTAAAAGTTCCGAAGCCGCACCAACATAATAGAGATACAGAAACACCGTGGCCCCTTTCTTTGAGATAACTCTGCACTATTGCGAGCTGCAAATGCCACTTCCAGCTTAGCTGTGCAGAGGAAGAACAACAAGAAGAAGAAATATCTCGAAATATGTCCGTCAGGCCCCTTCCCTTGAGATAAATCTGCAAATGTCTCGGAAACGAAGCGAGCTATTGCAAAATGTTAAGAGACCTTTTTTGTAGAGAATTGAGTTTCCTACTTTTTATGTTCTATGATATTTTTTGATCAGATGCGTAGTTCTCGAGATATATCAAGATATTTAAAAGTTAAGAAGCCGCACCAACATAATAGAGATACAGAAACACCGTGGCCCCTTTCTTTGAGATAACTCTGCACTATTGCGAGCTCCAAATGCCACTTCCAGCTTAGCTGTGCAGACGAAGAACAACAAGAAGAAGAAATATCACGAAATATGTCCGTTAGGCCCCTTCCCTTGAGATAAATCTGCAAATATCTCGGAAACGAAGCGAGCTATGGCAAAATGTTAAGAGACCTTTTTTGTAGCGAATTAAGTTTCCTACTTTTTATGTTCTATGATATTTTTTGATCAGATGCGTAGTTCTCGAGATATATCAAGATATTTAAAAGTTCCGAAGCCGCACCAACATAATAGAGATACAGAAACACCGTGGCCCCTTTCTTTCAGATAGCTATGCACTATTGCGAGCTGCAAATGCCACTTCCAGCTTAGCTGTGCAGAAGAAGAACAACCTGAAGAAGAAATATCTGGAAATATGTCCGTCAGGCCCCTTACCTTGAGATAAATCTGCAAATATCTCGGAAACGAAGCGAGCTATGGCAAAATGTTAAGAGACCTTTTTTGTAGAGAATTAAGTTTCCTACTTTTTATCTTCTATGATATTTTCTGATCAGATGCGTAGTGCTCGAGATATATCAAGATATTTAAAAGTTCCGAAGCCGCACCAACATAATAGAGATACAGAAACACCGTGGCCCCTCTCTTTGAGATAACTCTGCACTATTGCGAGCTGGAAATGCCACTTCCAGCTTAGCTGTGCAGAAGAAGAACAACAAGAAGAAGAAATATCTCGAAATATGTCCGTCAGGCCCCTTCCCTTGAGATAAATCTGCAAATATCTCGGAAACGAAGCGAGCTATGGCAAAATGTTAAGAGACCTTTTTTGTAGAGAATTAAGTTTCCTACTATTTATGCTCTATGATATTTTTGGATCAGATGCGTAGTTCTCGAGATATATCAAGATATTTAAAAGTTCCGAAGCCGCACCAGCATAATAGAGATACAGAAACACCGTGGCCCCTTTCTTTGAGATATCTCTGCACTATTGCGAGCTGCAAATGCCACTTCCAGCTTAGCTGCGCAGAAGAAGAACAACAAGAAGAAGAAATATCTCGAAATATGTCCGTCAGGCCCCTTCCCTTGAGATAAATCTGCAAATATCTCGGAAACGAAGCGAGCTATGGCAAAATGTTAACAGACTTTTTTGTAGAGAATTAAGTTTCCTACATTTTATGTTCTATGATATTTTTTGATCAGACGCGTAGTTCTCGAGATATATCAAGATATTTAAAAGTTCCGAAGCCGCACCAACATAATAGAGATACAGAAACACCGTGGCCCCTTTCTTTGAGATAACTCTGCACTAGTGCGAGCCGCAAATGCCACTTCCAGCTTAGCTGTGCAGAAGAAGAACAACAAGAAGAAGAAATATCTCGAAATATGTCCGTCAGGCCCCTTCCCTTGAGATAAATCTGCAAATATCTCGGAAACGAAGCGAGCTATGTCAAAATGTTAAGAGACCTTTTTTGTAGCGAATTAAGTTTCCTACTTTTTATGTTCTATGATATTTTTTGATCAGATGCGTAGTTCTCGAGATATATCAAGATATTTAAAAGTTCCGAAGCCGCACCAACATAATAGAGATACAGAAACACCGTGGCCCCTTTCTTTCAGATAGCTATGCACTATTGCGAGCTGCAAATGCCACTTCCAGCTTAGCTGTGCAGAAGAAGAACAACAAGAAGAAGAAATATCTCGAAATATGTCCGTCAGGCCCCTTACCTTGAGATAAATCTGCAAATATCTCGGAAACGAAGCGAGCTATGGCAAAATGTTAAGAGACCTTTTTTGTAGAGAATTAAGTTTCCTACTTTTTATCTTCTATGATATTTTCTGATCAGATGCGTAGTTCTCGAGATATATCAAGATATTTAAAAGTTCCGAAGCCGCACCAACATAATAGAGATACAGAAACACCGTGGCCCCTTTCTTTGAGATAACTCTGCACTATTGCGAGCTGCAAATGCCACTTTCAGCTTAGCTGTGCAGAAGAAGAACAACAAGAAGAAGAAATATCTCGAAATATGTCCGTCAGGCCCCTTCCCTTGAGATAAATCTGCAAATATCTCGGAAACGAAGCGAGCTATGGCAAAATGTTAAGAGACCTTTTTTGTAGAGAATTATGTTTCCTACAATTTATGTTCTATGATATTTTTTGATCAGAAGCGTAGTTTTCGAGATATATCGAGATATTTAAAAGTTCCGAAGCCGCACCAGCATAATAGAGATACAGAAACACCGTGGCCCCTTTCTTTGAGATATCTCTGCACTATTGCGAGCTGCAAATGCCACTTCCAGCTTAGCTGCGCAGAAGAAGAACAACAAGAAGAAGAAATATCTCGAAATATGTCCGTCAGGCCCCTTCCCTTGAGATAAATCTGCAAATATCTCGGAAACGAAGCGAGCTATGGCAAAATGTTAACAGACTTTTTTGCAGAGAATTAAGTTTCCTACTTTTTATGTTCTATGATATTTTTTGATCAGACGCGTAGTTCTCGAGATATATCAAGATATTTAAAAGTTCCGAAGCCGCACCAACATAATGGAGATACAGAAACACCGTGGCCCCTTTCTTTGAGATAACTCTGCACTAGTGCGAGCCGCAAATGCCACTTCCAGCTTAGCTGTGCAGAAGAAGAACAACAAGAAGAAGAAATATCTCGAAATATGTCCGTCAGGCCCCTTCCCTTGAGATATATCTGCAAATATCTCGGAAACGAAGCGAGCTATGTCAAAATGTTAAGAGACCTTTTTTGTAGCGAATTAAGTTTCCTACTTTTTATGTTCTATGATATTTTTTGATCAGATGCGTAGTCCTCGAGATATATCAAGATATTTAAAAGTTCCGAAGCCGCACCAACATAATAGAGATACAGAAACACCGTGGCCCCTTTCTTTGAGATAACTCTGCACTATTGCGAGCTGCAAATGCCACTTCCAGCTTAGCTGTGCAGAAGAAGAACAACAAGAAGAAGAAATATCACGAAATATGTCCGTTAGGCCCCTTCCCTTGAGATAAATCTGCAAATATCTCGGAAACGAAGCGAGCTATGGCAAAATGTTAAGAGACCTTTTTTGTAGCGAATTAAGTTTCCTACTTTTTATGTTCTATGATATTTTTTGATCAGATGCGTAGTTCTCGAGATATATCAAGATATTTAAAAGTTCCGAAGCCGCACCAACATAATAGAGATACAGAAACACCGTGGCCCCTTTCTTTCAGATAGCTATGCACTATTGCGAGCTGCAAATGCCACTTCCAGCTTAGCTGTGCAGAAGAAGAACAACAAGAAGAAGAAATATCTCGGAATATGTCCGTCAGGCCCCTTCCCTTGAGATAAATCTGCAAATATCTCGGAAACGAAGCGAGCTATGGCAAAATGTTAACAGACTTTTTTGTAGAGAATTAAGTTTCCTACATTTTATGTTCTATGATATTTTTTGATCAGACGCGTAGTTCTCGAGATATATCAAGATATTTAAAAGTTCCGAAGCCGCACCAACATAATAGAGATACAGAAACACCGTGGCCCCTTTCTTTGAGATAACTCTGCACTAGTGCGAGCCGCAAATGCCACTTCCAGCTTAGCTGTGCAGAAGAAGAACAACAAGAAGAAGAAATATCTCGAAATATGTCCGTCAGGCCCCTTCCCTTGAGATAAATCTGCAAATATCTCGGAAACGAAGCGAGCTATGTCAAAATGTTAAGAGACCTTTTTTGTAGCGAATTAAGTTTCCTACTTTTTATGTTCTATGATATTTTTTGATCAGATGCGTAGTTCTCGAGATATATCAAGATATTTAAAAGTTCCGAAGCCGCACCAACATAATAGAGATACAGAAACACCGTGGCCCCTTTCTTTCAGATAGCTATGCACTATTGCGAGCTGCAAATGCCACTTCCAGCTTAGCTGTGCAGAAGAAGAACAACAAGAAGAAGAAATATCTCGAAATATGTCCGTCAGGCCCCTTACCTTGAGATAAATCTGCAAATATCTCGGAAACGAAGCGAGCTATGGCAAAATGTTAAGAGACCTTTTTTGTAGAGAATTAAGTTTCCTACTTTTTATCTTCTATGATATTTTCTGATCAGATGCGTAGTTCTCGAGATATATCAAGATATTTAAAAGTTCCGAAGCCGCACCAACATAATAGAGATACAGAAACACCGTGGCCCCTTTCTTTGAGATAACTCTGCACTATTGCGAGCTGCAAATGCCACTTTCAGCTTAGCTGTGCAGAAGAAGAACAACAAGAAGAAGAAATATCTCGAAATATGTCCGTCAGGCCCCTTCCCTTGAGATAAATCTGCAAATATCTCGGAAACGAAGCGAGCTATGGCAAAATGTTAAGAGACCTTTTTTGTAGAGAATTATGTTTCCTACAATTTATGTTCTATGATATTTTTTGATCAGAAGCGTAGTTTTCGAGATATATCGAGATATTTAAAAGTTCCGAAGCCGCACCAGCATAATAGAGATACAGAAACACCGTGGCCCCTTTCTTTGAGATATCTCTGCACTATTGCGAGCTGCAAATGCCACTTCCAGCTTAGCTGCGCAGAAGAAGAACAACAAGAAGAAGAAATATCTCGAAATATGTCCGTCAGGCCCCTTCCCTTGAGATAAATCTGCAAATATCTCGGAAACGAAGCGAGCTATGGCAAAATGTTAACAGACTTTTTTGCAGAGAATTAAGTTTCCTACTTTTTATGTTCTATGATATTTTTTGATCAGACGCGTAGTTCTCGAGATATATCAAGATATTTAAAAGTTCCGAAGCCGCACCAACATAATGGAGATACAGAAACACCGTGGCCCCTTTCTTTGAGATAACTCTGCACTAGTGCGAGCCGCAAATGCCACTTCCAGCTTAGCTGTGCAGAAGAAGAACAACAAGAAGAAGAAATATCTCGAAATATGTCCGTCAGGCCCCTTCCCTTGAGATATATCTGCAAATATCTCGGAAACGAAGCGAGCTATGTCAAAATGTTAAGAGACCTTTTTTGTAGCGAATTAAGTTTCCTACTTTTTATGTTCTATGATATTTTTTGATCAGATGCGTAGTCCTCGAGATATATCAAGATATTTAAAAGTTCCGAAGCCGCACCAACATAATAGAGATACAGAAACACCGTGGCCCCTTTCTTTGAGATAACTCTGCACTATTGCGAGCTGCAAATGCCACTTCCAGCTTAGCTGTGCAGAAGAAGAACAACAAGAAGAAGAAATATCACGAAATATGTCCGTTAGGCCCCTTCCCTTGAGATAAATCTGCAAATATCTCGGAAACGAAGCGAGCTATGGCAAAATGTTAAGAGACCTTTTTTGTAGCGAATTAAGTTTCCTACTTTTTATGTTCTATGATATTTTTTGATCAGATGCGTAGTTCTCGAGATATATCAAGATATTTAAAAGTTCCGAAGCCGCACCAACATAATAGAGATACAGAAACACCGTGGCCCCTTTCTTTCAGATAGCTATGCACTATTGCGAGCTGCAAATGCCACTTCCAGCTTAGCTGTGCAGAAGAAGAACAACAAGAAGAAGAAATATCTCGGAATATGTCCGTCAGGCCCCTTCCCTTGAGATAAATCTGCAAATATCTCGGAAACCATGCCAGCTATGGGAAAATGTTAAGAGACCTTTTTTGTAGAGAATTAAGTTCCCTACTTTTTATCTTCTATGATATTTTTTGATCAGATGCGTAGTTCTCGAGATATATCAAGATATTTAAAAGTTCCGAAGCCGCACCAACATAATAGAGATACAGAAACACCGTGGCCCCTTTCTTTGAGATAACTCTGCACTAGTGCGAGCCGCAAATGTCACTTCCAGCTTAGCTGTGCAGAAGAAGAACAACAAGAAGAAGAAATATCTGGAAATATGTCCGTTAGGCCTCTTCCCTTGAGATAAATCTGCAAATATCTCGGAAACGAAGTGAGCTATGGCAAAATGTTGAGAGACCTTTTTTGTAGAGAATTAAGTTTCCTACTATTTATGCTCTATGATATTTTTGGATCAGATGCGTAGTTCTCGAGATATATCAAGATATTTAAAAGTTCCGAAGCCGCACCAGCATAATAGAGATACAGAAACACCGTGGCCCCTTTCTTTGAGATATCTCTGCACTATTGCGAGCTGCAAATGCCACTTCCAGCTTAGCTGCGCAGAAGAAGAACAACAAGAAGAAGAAATATCTCGAAATATGTCCGTCAGGCCCCTTCCCTTGAGATAAATCTGCAAATATCTCGGAAACGAAGCGAGCTATGGCAAAATGTTAACAGACTTTTTTGTAGAGAATTAAGTTTCCTACATTTTATGTTCTATGATATTTTTTGATCAGACGCGTAGTTCTCGAGATATATCAAGATATTTAAAAGTTCCGAAGCCGCACCAACATAATAGAGATACAGAAACACCGTGGCCCCTTTCTTTGAGATAACTCTGCACTAGTGCGAGCCGCAAATGCCACTTCCAGCTTAGCTGTGCAGAAGAAGAACAACAAGAAGAAGAAATATCTCGAAATATGTCCGTCAGGCCCCTTCCCTTGAGATAAATCTGCAAATATCTCGGAAACGAAGCGAGCTATGTCAAAATGTTAAGAGACCTTTTTTGTAGCGAATTAAGTTTCCTACTTTTTATGTTCTATGATATTTTTTGATCAGATGCGTAGTTCTCGAGATATATCAAGATATTTAAAAGTTCCGAAGCCGCACCAACATAATAGAGATACAGAAACACCGTGGCCCCTTTCTTTCAGATAGCTATGCACTATTGCGAGCTGCAAATGCCACTTCCAGCTTAGCTGTGCAGAAGAAGAACAACAAGAAGAAGAAATATCTCGAAATATGTCCGTCAGGCCCCTTACCTTGAGATAAATCTGCAAATATCTCGGAAACGAAGCGAGCTATGGCAAAATGTTAAGAGACCTTTTTTGTAGAGAATTAAGTTTCCTACTTTTTATCTTCTATGATATTTTCTGATCAGATGCGTAGTTCTCGAGATATATCAAGATATTTAAAAGTTCCGAAGCCGCACCAACATAATAGAGATACAGAAACACCGTGGCCCCTTTCTTTGAGATAACTCTGCACTATTGCGAGCTGCAAATGCCACTTTCAGCTTAGCTGTGCAGAAGAAGAACAACAAGAAGAAGAAATATCTCGAAATATGTCCGTCAGGCCCCTTCCCTTGAGATAAATCTGCAAATATCTCGGAAACGAAGCGAGCTATGGCAAAATGTTAAGAGACCTTTTTTGTAGAGAATTATGTTTCCTACAATTTATGTTCTATGATATTTTTTGATCAGAAGCGTAGTTTTCGAGATATATCGAGATATTTAAAAGTTCCGAAGCCGCACCAGCATAATAGAGATACAGAAACACCGTGGCCCCTTTCTTTGAGATATCTCTGCACTATTGCGAGCTGCAAATGCCACTTCCAGCTTAGCTGCGCAGAAGAAGAACAACAAGAAGAAGAAATATCTCGAAATATGTCCGTCAGGCCCCTTCCCTTGAGATAAATCTGCAAATATCTCGGAAACGAAGCGAGCTATGGCAAAATGTTAACAGACTTTTTTGCAGAGAATTAAGTTTCCTACTTTTTATGTTCTATGATATTTTTTGATCAGACGCGTAGTTCTCGAGATATATCAAGATATTTAAAAGTTCCGAAGCCGCACCAACATAATGGAGATACAGAAACACCGTGGCCCCTTTCTTTGAGATAACTCTGCACTAGTGCGAGCCGCAAATGCCACTTCCAGCTTAGCTGTGCAGAAGAAGAACAACAAGAAGAAGAAATATCTCGAAATATGTCCGTCAGGCCCCTTCCCTTGAGATATATCTGCAAATATCTCGGAAACGAAGCGAGCTATGTCAAAATGTTAAGAGACCTTTTTTGTAGCGAATTAAGTTTCCTACTTTTTATGTTCTATGATATTTTTTGATCAGATGCGTAGTCCTCGAGATATATCAAGATATTTAAAAGTTCCGAAGCCGCACCAACATAATAGAGATACAGAAACACCGTGGCCCCTTTCTTTCAGATAGCTATGCACTATTGCGAGCTGCAAATGCCACTTCCAGCTTAGCTGTGCAGAAGAAGAACAACTAGAAGAAGAAATATCTCGAAATATGTCCGTCAGGCCCCTTACCTTGAGATAAATCTGCAAATATCTCGGAAACGAAGCGAGCTATGGCAAAATGTTAAGAGACCTTTTTTGTAGAGAATTAAGTTTCCTACTTTTTATCTTCTATGATATTTTCTGATCAGATGCGTAGTTCTCGAGATATATCAAGATATTTAAAAGTTCCGAAGCCGCACCAACATAATAGAGATACAGAAACACCGTGGCCCCTTTCTTTGAGATAACTCTGCACTATTGCGAGCTGCAAATGCCACTTTCAGCTTAGCTGTGCAGAAGAAGAACAACAAGAAGAAGAAATATCTCGAAATATGTCCGTCAGGCCCCTTCCCTTGAGATAAATCTGCAAATATCTCGGAAACGAAGCGAGCTATGGCAAAATGTTAAGAGACCTTTTTTGTAGAGAATTATGTTTCCTACAATTTATGTTCTATGATATTTTTTGATCAGAAGCGTAGTTTTCGAGATATATCGAGATATTTAAAAGTTCCGAAGCCGCACCAACATAATAGAGATACAGAAGCACCGTGGCCCCTTTCGTTGAGATAACTCTGCACTATTGCGAGCCGCAAATGCCACTTCCAGCTTAGCTGTGCAGAAGAAGAGCAACAAGAAGAAGAAATATCTCGAAATATGTCCGTCAGGCCCCTTCCCTTGAGATAAATCTGCAAATATCTCGGAAACGAAGCGAGCTATGGCAAAATGTTAACAGACTTTTTTGCAGAGAATTAAGTTTCCTACTTTTTATGTTCTATGATATTTTTTGATCAGACGCGTAGTTCTCGAGATATATCAAGATATTTAAAAGTTCCGAAGCCGCACCAACATAATGGAGATACAGAAACACCGTGGCCCCTTTCTTTGAGATAACTCTGCACTAGTGCGAGCCGCAAATGCCACTTCCAGCTTAGCTGTGCAGAAGAAGAACAACAAGAAGAAGAAATATCTCGAAATATGTCCGTCAGGCCCCTTCCCTTGAGATATATCTGCAAATATCTCGGAAACGAAGCGAGCTATGTCAAAATGTTAAGAGACCTTTTTTGTAGCGAATTAAGTTTCCTACTTTTTATGTTCTATGATATTTTTTGATCAGATGCGTAGTCCTCGAGATATATCAAGATATTTAAAAGTTCCGAAGCCGCACCAACATAATAGAGATACAGAAACACCGTGGCCCCTTTCTTTCAGATAGCTATGCACTATTGCGAGCTGCAAATGCCACTTCCAGCTTAGCTGTGCAGAAGAAGAACAACTAGAAGAAGAAATATCTCGAAATATGTCCGTCAGGCCCCTTACCTTGAGATAAATCTGCAAATATCTCGGAAACGAAGCGAGCTATGGCAAAATGTTAAGAGACCTTTTTTGTAGAGAATTAAGTTTCCTACTTTTTATCTTCTATGATATTTTCTGATCAGATGCGTAGTTCTCGAGATATATCAAGATATTTAAAAGTTCCGAAGCCGCACCAACATAATAGAGATACAGAAACACCGTGGCCCCTTTCTTTGAGATAACTCTGCACTATTGCGAGCTGCAAATGCCACTTTCAGCTTAGCTGTGCAGAAGAAGAACAACAAGAAGAAGAAATATCTCGAAATATGTCCGTCAGGCCCCTTCCCTTGAGATAAATCTGCAAATATCTCGGAAACGAAGCGAGCTATGGCAAAATGTTAAGAGACCTTTTTTGTAGAGAATTATGTTTCCTACAATTTATGTTCTATGATATTTTTTGATCAGAAGCGTAGTTTTCGAGATATATCGAGATATTTAAAAGTTCCGAAGCCGCACCAACATAATAGAGATACAGAAGCACCGTGGCCCCTTTCGTTGAGATAACTCTGCACTATTGCGAGCCGCAAATGCCACTTCCAGCTTAGCTGTGCAGAAGAAGAGCAACAAGAAGAAGAAATATCTCGAAATATGTCCGTCAGGCCCCTTCCCTTGAGATAAATCTGCAAATATCTCGGAAACGAAGCGAGCTATGGCAAAATGTTAAGAGACCTTTTTTGTAGAGAATTAAGTTTCCTACTTTTTATGTTCTATGATATTTTTTGATCAGATGCGTAGTTCTCGAGATATATCAAGATATTCAAAAGTTCCGAAGCCGCACCAACATAATAGAGATACAGAAACACCGTGGCCCCTTTCTTTGAGATAACTCTGCACTATTGCGAGCTGCAGATGCCACTTCCAGTTAGCTGTGCAGAGGAAGAACAACAAGAAGAAGAAATATCTCGAAATATGTCCGTCAGGCCAGTTCCTTTGAGCTGAATCTGCAAATATCTCGGAAACGAAGCGAGCTATGGCAAAATGTTAAGAGACGTTTTTTGTAGAGAATTATGTTTCCTACAATTTATGTTCTATGATATTTTTTGATCAGAATCGTAGTTCTCGAGATATATCAAGATATTTAAAAGTTCCGAAGCCGCACCAACATAATAGGGATACAGAAACACCGTGGCCCCGTTCTTTGAGATAACTCTGCACTAGTGCGAGCCGCAAATGCCACTTCCAGCTTAGCTGTGCAGAAGAAGAACAACAAGAAGAAGAAATATCTCGAAATATGTCCGTCAGGCCCCTTCCCTTGAGATAAATATGCAAATATCTCGGAAACGAAGCGAGCTATGTCAAAATGTTAAGAGACCTTTTTTGTAGCGAATTAAGTTTCCTACTTTTTATGTTCTATGATATTTTTTGATCAGATGCGTAGTCCTCGAGATATATCAAGATATTTAAAAGTTCCGAAGCCGCACCAACATAATAGAGATACAGAAACACCGTGGCCCCTTTCTTTCAGATAGCTATGCACTATTGCGAGCTGCAAATGCCACTTCCAGCTTAGCTGTGCAGAAGAAGAACAACTAGAAGAAGAAATATCTCGAAATATGTCCGTCAGGCCCCTTACCTTGAGATAAATCTGCAAATATCTCGGAAACGAAGCGAGCTATGGCAAAATGTTAAGAGACCTTTTTTGTAGAGAATTAAGTTTCCTACTTTTTATCTTCTATGATATTTTCTGATCAGATGCGTAGTTCTCGAGATATATCAAGATATTTAAAAGTTCCGAAGCCGCACCAACATAATAGAGATACAGAAACACCGTGGCCCCTTTCTTTGAGATAACTCTGCACTATTGCGAGCTGCAAATGCCACTTTCAGCTTAGCTGTGCAGAAGAAGAGCAACAAGAAGAAGAAATATCTCGAAATATGTCCGTCAGGCCCCTTCCCTTGAGATAAATCTGCAAATATCTCGGAAACGAAGCGAGCTATGGCAAAATGTTAAGAGACCTTTTTTGTAGAGAATTAAGTTTCCTACTTTTTATGTTCTATGATATTTTTTGATCAGATGCGTAGTTCTCGAGATATATCAAGATATTCAAAAGTTCCGAAGCCGCACCAACATAATAGAGATACAGAAACACCGTGGCCCCTTTCTTTGAGATAACTCTGCACTATTGCGAGCTGCAGATGCCACTTCCAGTTAGCTGTGCAGAGGAAGAACAACAAGAAGAAGAAATATCTCGAAATATGTCCGTCAGGCCAGTTCCTTTGAGCTGAATCTGCAAATATCTCGGAAACGAAGCGAGCTATGGCAAAATGTTAAGAGACGTTTTTTGTAGAGAATTATGTTTCCTACAATTTATGTTCTATGATATTTTTTGATCAGAAGCGTAGTTCTCGAGATATATCAAGATATTTAAAAGTTCCGAAGCCGCACCAACATAATAGGGATACAGAAACACCGTGGCCCCGTTCTTTGAGATAACTCTGCACTAGTGCGAGCCGCAAATGCCACTTCCAGCTTAGCTGTGCAGAAGAAGAACAACAAGAAGAAGAAATATCTCGAAATATGTCCGTCAGGCCCCTTCCCTTGAGATAAATATGCAAATATCTCGGAAACGAAGCGAGATATGGCAAAATGTTAAGCGACCTTTTTTGTAGAGAATTAAGTTTCCTACTTTTTATGTTCTATGATATTTTTTGATCAGATGCGTAGTTCTCGAGATATATCAAGATATTTAAAAGTTCCGAAGCCGCACCAACAGAATAGAGATACAGAAACACCGTGGCCCCTTTCTTTGAGATAACTCTGCACTATTGCGACCTGCAAATGCCACTTCCAGCTCAGCTGTGCAGAAGAAGAACAACAAGAAGAAGAAATATCTCGAAATATGTCCGTCAGGCCAGTTCCTTTGAGCTGAATCTGCAAATATCTCGGAAACGAAGCGAGCTATGGCAAAATGTTAAGAGACGTTTTTTGTAGAGAATTATGTTTCCTACAATTTATGTTCTATGATATTTTTTGATCAGCAGCGTAGTTCTCGAGATATATCAAGATATTTAAAAGTTCCGAAGCCGCACCAACATAATAGGGATACAGAAACACCGTGGCCCCGTTCTTTGAGATAACTCTGCACTAGTGCGAGCCGCAAATGCCACTTCCAGCTTAGCTGTGCAGAAGAAGAACAACAAGAAGACGAAATATCTCGAAATATGTCCGTCAGGCCCCTTCCCTTGAGATAAATATGCAAATATCTCGGAAACGAAGCGAGCTATGGCAAAATGTTAAGCGACCTTTTTTGTAGAGAATTAAGTTTCCTACTTTTTATGTTCTATGATATTTTTTGATCAGATGCGTAGTTCTCGAGATATATCAAGATATTTAAAAGTTCCGAAGCCGCACCAACAGAATAGAGATACAGAAACACCGTGGCCCCTTTCTTTGAGATAACTCTGCACTATTGCGAGCTGCAAATGCCACTTTCAGCTTAGCTGTGCAGAAGAAGAACAACAAGAAGAAGAAATATCTCGAAATATGTCCGTCAGGCCCCTTCCCTTGAGATAAATCTGCAAATATCTCGGAAACGAAGAGAGCTATGGCAAAATGTTAAGAGCCCTTTTTTGTAGAGAATTAGGTTTCCTACTTTTTATATTCTATGATATTTTTTGATCAGATGCGTAGTTCTCGAGATATATCAAGATATTTAAAAGTTCCGAAGCCGCACCAGCATAATAGAGATACAGAAACACCGTGGCCCCTTTCTTTGAGATATCTCTGCACTATTGCGAGCTGCAAATGCCACTTCCAGCTTAGCTGCGCAGAAGAAGAACAACAAGAAGAAGAAATATCTCGAAATATGTCCGTCAGGCCCCTTCCCTTGAGATAAATCTGCAAATATCTCGGAAACGAAGCGAGCTATGGCAAAATGTTAAGAGACCTTTTTTGTAGAGAATTATGTTTCCTACTTTTTATGTTCTATGATATTTTTTGATCAGACGCGTAGTTCTCGAGATATATCAAGATATTTAAAAGTTCCGAAGCCGCACCAACATAATAGAGATACAGAAACACCGTGGCCCCTTTCTTTGAGATAACTCTGCACTATTGCGAGCTGCAAATGCCACTTCCAGCTTAGCTGTGCAGAAGAAGAACAACAAGAAGAAGAAATATCTCGAAATATGTCCGTCAGGCCCCTTCCCTTGAGATAAATCTGCAAATATCTCGGAAACGAAGCGAGCTATGGCAAAATGTTAAGAGCCCTTTTTTGTAGCGAATTAAGTTTCCTACTTTTTATGTTCTATGGTATTTTTTGATCAGATGCGTAGTTCTCGAGATATATCAAGATATTTAAAAGTTCCGAAGCCGCACCAACATAATAGAGATACAGAAACACCGTGGCCCCTTTCTTTCAGATAGCTATGCACTATTGCGAGCTGCAAATGCCACTTCCAGCTTAGCTGTGCAGAAGAGGAACAACAAGAAGAAGAAATATCTCGGAATATGTCCGTCAGGCCCCTTCCCTTGAGATAAATCTGCAAATATCTCGGAAACGATGCCAGCTATGGGAAAATGTTAAGAGACCTTTTTTGTAGAGAATTAAGTTCCCTACTTTTTATCTTCTATGATATTTTTTGATCAGATGCGTAGTTCTCGAGATATATCAAGATATTTAAAAGTTCCGAAGCCGCACCAACATAATAGAGATACAGAAACACCGTGGCCCCTTTCTTTGAGATAACTCTGCACTATTGCGAGCTGCAAATGCCACTTCCAGCTTAGCTGTGCAGAAGAAGAACAACAAGAAGAAGAAATATCTCGAAATATGTCCGTCAGGCCCCTTCCCTTGAGATAAATCTGCAAATATCTCGGAAACGAAGCGAGCTATGGCAAAATGTTAACAGACTTTTTTGTAGAGAATTAAGTTTCCTACTTTTTATGTTCTATGATATTTTTTGATCAGACGCGTAGTTCTCGAGATATATCAAGATATTTAAAAGTTCCGAAGCCGCACCAACATAATAGAGATACAGAAACACCGTGGCCCCTTTCTTTGAGATAACTCTGCACTAGTGCGAGCCGCAAATGCCACTTCCAGCTTAGCTGTGCAGAAGAAGAACAACAAGAAGAAGAAATATCTCGAAATATGTCCGTCAGGCCCCTTCCCTTGAGATAAATCTGCAAATATCTCGGAAACGATGCCAGCTATGGGAAAATGTTAAGAGACCTTTTTTGTAGAGAATTAAGTTCCCTACTTTTTATCTTCTATGATATTTTTTGATCAGATGCGTAGTTCTCGAGATATATCAAGATATTTAAAAGTTCCGAAGCCGCACCAACATAATAGAGATACAGAAACACCGTGGCCCCTTTCTTTGAGATAACTCTGCACTATTGCGAGCTGTAAATGCCACTTCCAGCTTAGCTGTGCAGAAGAAGAACAACAAGAAGAAGAAATATCTCGAAATATGTCCGTCAGGCCCCTTCCCTTGAGATAAATCTGCAAATATCTCGGAAACGAAGCGAGCTATGGCAAAATGTTAAGAGACCTTTTTTGTAGAGAATTATGTTTCCTACTTTTTATGTTCTATGATATTTTTTGATCAGACGCGTAGTTCTCGAGATATATCAAGATATTTAAAAGTTCCGAAGCCGCACCAACATAATAGAGATACAGAAACACCGTGGCCCCTTTCTTTGAGATAACTCTGCACTATTGCGAGCTGCAAATGCCACTTCCAGCTTAGCTGTGCAGAAGAAGAACAACAAGAAGAAGAAATATCTCGAAATATGTCCGTCAGGCCCCTTCCCTTGAGATAAATCTGCAAATATCTCGGAAACGAAGCGAGCTATGGCAAAATGTTAACAGACTTTTTTGTAGAGAATTAAGTTTCCTACTTTTTATGTTCTATGATATTTTTTGATCAGACGCGTAGTTCTCGAGATATATCAAGATATTTAAAAGTTCCGAAGCCGCACCAACATAATAGAGATACAGAAACACCGTGGCCCCTTTCTTTGAGATAACTCTGCACTAGTGCGAGCCGCAAATGCCACTTCCAGCTTAGCTGTGCAGAAGAAGAACAACAAGAAGAAGAAATATCTCGAAATATGTCCGTCAGGCCCCTTCCCTTGAGATAAATCTGCAAATATCTCGGAAACGAAGCGAGCTATGTCAAAATGTTAAGAGACCTTTTTTGTAGCGAATTAAGTTTCCTACTTTTTATGTTCTATGATATTTTTTGATCAGATGCGTAGTTCTCGAGATATATCAAGATATTTAAAAGTTCCGAAGCCGCACCAACATAATAGAGATACAGAAACACCGTGGCCCCTTTCTTTCAGGTAGCTATGCACTATTGCGAGCTGCAAATGCCACTTCCAGCTTAGCTGTGCAGAAGAAGAACAACAAGAAGAAGAAATATCTCGAAATATGTCCGTCAGGCCCCTTCCCTTGAGATAAATCTGCAAATATCTCGGAACCGAAGCGAGCTATGGCAAAATGTTAAGAGACCTTTTTTGTAGAGAGGTAAGTTTCCTACTTTTTATGTTCTATGATATTTTTTGATCAGATGCGTAGTTCTCGAGATATATCAAGATATTCAAAAGTTCCGAAGCCGCACCAACATAATAGAGATACAGAAACACCGTGGCCCCTTTCTTTGAGATAACTCTGCACTATTGCGAGCTGCAGATGCCACTTCCAGTTAGCTGTGCAGAGGAAGAACAACAAGAAGAAGAAATATCTCGAAATATGTCCGTCAGGCCAGTTCCTTTGAGCTGAATCTGCAAATATCTCGGAAACGAAGCGAGCTATGTCAAAATGTTAAGAGACCTTTTTTGTAGCGAATTAAGTTTCCTACTTTTTATGTTCTATGATATTTTTTGATCAGATGCGTAGTTCTCGAGATATATCAAGATATTTAAAAGTTCCGAAGCCGCACCAACATAATAGAGATACAGAAACACCGTGGCCCCTCTCTTTGAGATAACTCTGCACTATTGCGAGCTGCAAATGCCACTTCCAGCTTAGCTGTGCAGAAGAGGAACAACAAGAAGAAGAAATATCTCGGAATATGTCCGTCAGGCCCCTTCCCTTGAGATAAATCTGCAAATATCTCCGAAACGATGCCAGCTATGGGAAAATGTTAAGAGACCTTTTTTGTAGAGAATTAAGTTCCCCACTTTTTATCTTCTATGATATTTTTTGATCAGATGCGTAGTTCTCGAGATATATCAAGATATTTAAAAGTTCCGAAGCCGCACCAACATAATAGAGATACAGAAACACCGTGGCCCCTTTCTTTGAGATAACTCTGCACTATTGCGAGCTGTAAATGCCACTTCCAGCTTAGCTGTGCAGAAGAAGAACAACAAGAAGAAGAAATATCTCGAAATATGTCCGTCAGGCCCCTTCCCTTGAGATAAATCTGCAAATATCTCGGAACCGAAGCGAGCTATGGCAAAATGTTAAGAGACCTTTTTTGTAGAGAGGTAAGTTTCCTACTTTTTATGTTCTATGATATTTTTTGATCAGATGCGTAGTTCTCGAGATATATCAAGATATTCAAAAGTTCCGAAGCCGCACCAACATAATAGAGATACAGAAACACCGTGGCCCCTTTCTTTGAGATAACTCTGCACTATTGCGAGCTGCAGATGCCACTTCCAGTTAGCTGTGCAGAGGAAGAACAACAAGAAGAAGAAATATCTCGAAATATGTCCGTCAGGCCAGTTCCTTTGAGCTGAATCTGCAAATATCTCGGAAACGAAGCGAGCTATGTCAAAATGTTAAGAGACCTTTTTTGTAGCGAATTAAGTTTCCTACTTTTTATGTTCTATGATATTTTTTGATCAGATGCGTAGTTCTCGAGATATATCAAGATATTTAAAAGTTCCGAAGCCGCACCAACATAATAGAGATACAGAAACACCGTGGCCCCTCTCTTTGAGATAACTCTGCACTATTGCGAGCTGCAAATGCCACTTCCAGCTTAGCTGTGCAGAAGAGGAACAACAAGAAGAAGAAATATCTCGGAATATGTCCGTCAGGCCCCTTCCCTTGAGATAAATCTGCAAATATCTCCGAAACGATGCCAGCTATGGGAAAATGTTAAGAGACCTTTTTTGTAGAGAATTAAGTTCCCCACTTTTTATCTTCTATGATATTTTTTGATCAGATGCGTAGTTCTCGAGATATATCAAGATATTTAAAAGTTCCGAAGCCGCACCAACATAATAGAGATACAGAAACACCGTGGCCCCTTTCTTTGAGATAACTCTGCACTATTGCGAGCTGTAAATGCCACTTCCAGCTTAGCTGTGCAGAAGAAGAACAACAAGAAGAAGAAATATCTCGAAATATGTCCGTCAGGCCCCTTCCCTTGAGATAAATCTGCAAATATCTCGGAAACGAAGCGAGCTATGGCAAAATGTTAAGAGACCTTTTTTGTAGAGAATTATGTTTCCTACTTTTTATGTTCTATGATATTTTTTGATCAGACGCGTAGTTCTCGAGATATATCAAGATATTTAAAAGTTCCGAAGCCGCACCAACATAATAGAGATACAGAAACACCGTGGCCCCTTTCTTTGAGATAACTCTGCACTATTGCGAGCTGTAAATGCCACTTCCAGCTTAGCTGTGCAGAAGAAGAACAACAAGAAGAAGAAATATCTCGAAATATGTCCGTCAGGCCCCTTCCCTTGAGATAAATCTGCAAATATCTCGGAAACGAAGCGAGCTATGGCAAAATGTTAAGAGACCTTTTTTGTAGAGAATTATGTTTCCTACTTTTTATGTTCTATGATATTTTTTGATCAGACGCGTAGTTCTCGAGATATATCACGATATTTAAAAGTTCCGAAGCCGCACCAACATAATAGAGATACAGAAACACCGTGGCCCCTTTCTTTGAGATAACTCTGCACTATTGCGAGCTGCAAATGCCACTTCCAGCTTAGCTGTGCAGAAGAAGAACAACAAGAAGAAGAAATATCTCGAAATATGTCCGTCAGGCCCCTTCCCTTGAGATAAATCTGCAAATATCTCGGAAACGAAGCGAGCTATGGCAAAATGTTAACAGACTTTTTTGTAGAGAATTAAGTTTCCTACTTTTTATGTTCTATGATATTTTTTGATCAGACGCGTAGTTCTCGAGATATATCAAGATATTTAAAAGTTCCGAAGCCGCACCAACATAATAGAGATACAGAAACACCGTGGCCCCTTTCTTTGAGATAACTCTGCACTAGTGCGAGCCGCAAATGCCACTTCCAGCTTAGCTGTGCAGAAGAAGAACAACAAGAAGAAGAAATATCTCGAAATATGTCCGTCAGGCCCCTTCCCTTGAGATAAATCTGCAAATATCTCGGAAACGAAGCGAGCTATGTCAAAATGTTAAGAGACCTTTTTTGTAGCGAATTAAGTTTCCTACTTTTTATGTTCTATGATATTTTTTGATCAGATGCGTAGTTCTCGAGATATATCAAGATATTTAAAAGTTCCGAAGCCGCACCAACATAATAGAGATACAGAAACACCGTGGCCCCTTTCTTTCAGGTAGCTATGCACTATTGCGAGCTGCAAATGCCACTTCCAGCTTAGCTGTGCAGAAGAAGAACAACAAGAAGAAGAAATATCTCGAAATATGTCCGTCAGGCCCCTTCCCTTGAGATAAATCTGCAAATATCTCGGAAACGAAGCGAGCTATGGCAAAATGTTAAGAGACCTTTTTTGTAGAGAATTAAGTTTCCTACTTTTTATGTTCTATGATATTTTTTGATCAGATGCGTAGTTCTCGAGATATATCAAGATATTCAAAAGTTCCGAAGCCGCACCAACATAATAGAGATACAGAAACACCGTGGCCCCTTTCTTTGAGATAACTCTGCACTATTGCGAGCTGCAGATGCCACTTCCAGTTAGCTGTGCAGAGGAAGAACAACAAGAAGAAGAAATATCTCGAAATATGTCCGTCAGGCCAGTTCCTTTGAGCTGAATCTGCAAATATCTCGGAAACGAAGCGAGCTATGGCAAAATGTTAAGAGACGTTTTTTGTAGAGAATTATGTTTCCTACAATTTATGCTCTATGATATTTTTTGATCAGAAGCGTAGTTCTCGAGATATATCAAGATATTTAAAAGTTCCGAAGCCGCACCAACATAATAGGGATACAGAAACACCGTGGCCCCGTTCTTTGAGATAACTCTGCACTAGTGCGAGCCGCAAATGCCACTTCCAGCTTAGCTGTGCAGAAGAAGAACAACAAGAAGAAGAAATATCTCGAAATATGTCCGTCAGGCCCCTTCCCTTGAGATAAATATGCAAATATCTCGGAAACGAAGCGAGCTATGGCAAAATGTTAAGCGACCTTTTTTGTAGAGAATTAAGTTTCCTACTTTTTATGTTCTATGATATTTTTTGATCAGATGCGTAGTTCTCGAGATATATCAAGATATTTAAAAGTTCCGAAGCCGCACCAACAGAATAGAGATACAGAAACACCGTGGCCCCTTTCTTTGAGATAACTCTGCACTATTGCGACCTGCAAATGCCACTTCCAGCTCAGCTGTGCAGAAGAAGAACAACAAGAAGAAGAAATATCTCGAAATATGTCCGTCAGGCCAGTTCCTTTGAGCTGAATCTGCAAATATCTCGGAAACGAAGCGAGCTATGGCAAAATGTTAAGAGACGTTTTTTGTAGAGAATTATGTTTCCTACAATTTATGTTCTATGATATTTTTTGATCAGAAGCGTAGTTCTCGAGATATATCAAGATATTTAAAAGTTCCGAAGCCGCACCAACATAATAGGGATACAGAAACACCGTGGCCCCTTTCTTTGAGATAACTCTGCACTAGTGCGAGCCGCAAATGCCACTTCCAGCTTAGCTGTGCAGAAGAAGAACAACAAGAAGAAGAAATATCTGGAAATATGTCCGTTAGGCCCCTTCCCTTGAGATAAATCTGCAAATATCTCGGAAACGAAGCGAGCTATGGCAAAATGTTGAGAGACCTTTTTTGTAGAGAATTAAG
Source organism: Osmia lignaria lignaria (assembly GCF_051020975.1). Lineage (NCBI taxonomy): Eukaryota > Metazoa > Arthropoda > Insecta > Hymenoptera > Megachilidae > Osmia > Osmia lignaria. The sequence continues at coordinate 690,210 of NW_027478160.1, forward strand.
TTTCCTACTATTTATGTTCTATGGTATTTTTGGATCAGATGCGTAGTTCTCGAGATATATCAAGATATTTAAAAGTTCCGAAGCCGCACCAGCATAATAGAGATACAGAAACACCGTGGCCCCTTTCTTTGAGATATCTCTGCACTATTGCGAGCTGCAAATGCCACTTCCAGCTTAGCTGCGCAGAAGAAGAACAACAAGAAGAAGAAATATCTCGAAATATGTCCGTCAGGCCCCTTCCCTTGAGATAAATCTGCAAATATCTCGGAAACGAAGCGAGCTATGGCAAAATGTTAAGAGACCTTTTTTGTAGCGAATTAAGTTTCCTACTTTTTATGTTCTATGGTATTTTTTGATCAGATGCGTAGTTCTCGAGATATATCATGATATTTAAAAGTTCCGAAGCCGCACCAACATAATAGAGATACAGAAACACCGTGGCCCCTTTCTTTCAGATAGCTATGCACTATTGCGAGCTGCAAATGCCACTTCCAGCTTAGCTGTGCAGAAGAGGAACAACAAGAAGAAGAAATATCTCGGAATATGTCCGTCAGGCCCCTTCCCTTGAGATAAATCTGCAAATATCTCGGAAACGATGCCAGCTATGGGAAAATGTTAAGAGACCTTTTTTGTAGAGAATTAAGTTCCCTACTTTTTATCTTCTATGATATTTTTTGATCAGATGCGTAGTTCTCGAGATATATCAAGATATTTAAAAGTTCCGAAGCCGCACCAACATAATAGAGATACAGAAACACCGTGGCCCCTTTCTTTGAGATAACTCTGCACTATTGCGAGCTGTAAATGCCACTTCCAGCTTAGCTGTGCAGAAGAAGAACAACAAGAAGAAGAAATATCTCGAAATATGTCCGTCAGGCCCCTTCCCTTGAGATAAATCTGCAAATATCTCGGAAACGAAGCGAGCTATGGCAAAATGTTAAGAGACCTTTTTTGTAGAGAATTATGTTTCCTACTTTTTATGTTCTATGATATTTTTTGATCAGACGCGTAGTTCTCGAGATATATCAAGATATTTAAAAGTTCCGAAGCCGCACCAACATAATAGAGATACAGAAACACCGTGGCCCCTTTCTTTGAGATAACTCTGCACTATTGCGAGCTGCAAATGCCACTTCCAGCTTAGCTGTGCAGAAGAAGAACAACAAGAAGAAGAAATATCTCGAAATATGTCCGTCAGGCCCCTTCCCTTGAGATAAATCTGCAAATATCTCGGAAACGAAGCGAGCTATGGCAAAATGTTAACAGACTTTTTTGTAGAGAATTAAGTTTCCTACTTTTTATGTTCTATGATATTTTTTGATCAGACGCGTAGTTCTCGAGATATATCAAGATATTTAAAAGTTCCGAAGCCGCACCAACATAATAGAGATACAGAAACACCGTGGCCCCTTTCTTTGAGATAACTCTGCACTAGTGCGAGCCGCAAATGCCACTTCCAGCTTAGCTGTGCAGAAGAAGAACAACAAGAAGAAGAAATATCTCGAAATATGTCCGTCAGGCCCCTTCCCTTGAGATAAATCTGCAAATATCTCGGAAAGGATGCCAGCTATGGGAAAATGTTAAGAGACCTTTTTTGTAGAGAATTAAGTTCCCTACTTTTTATCTTCTATGATATTTTTTGATCAGATGCGTAGTTCTCGAGATATATCAAGATATTTAAAAGTTCCGAAGCCGCACCAACATAATAGAGATACAGAAACACCGTGGCCCCTTTCTTTGAGATAACTCTGCACTAGTGCGAGCCGCAAATGCCACTTCCAGCTTAGCTGTGCAGAAGAAGAACAACAAGAAGAAGAAATATCTCGAAATATGTCCGTCAGGCCCCTTCCCTTGAGATAAATCTGCAAATATCTCGGAAAGGATGCCAGCTATGGGAAAATGTTAAGAGACCTTTTTTGTAGAGAATTAAGTTCCCTACTTTTTATCTTCTATGATATTTTTTGATCAGATGCGTAGTTCTCGAGATATATCAAGATATTTAAAAGTTCCGAAGCCGCACCAACATAATAGAGATACAGAAACACCGTGGCCCCTTTCTTTGAGATAACTCTGCACTATTGCGAGCTGTAAATGCCACTTCCAGCTTAGCTGTGCAGAAGAAGAACAACAAGAAGAAGAAATATCTCGAAATATGTCCGTCAGGCCCCTTCCCTTGAGATAAATCTGCAAATATCTCGGAAACGAAGCGAGCTATGGCAAAATGGTAAGAGACCTTTTTTGTAGAGAATTATGTTTCCTACTTTTTATGTTCTATGATATTTTTTGATCAGACGCGTAGTTCTCGAGATATATCAAGATATTTAAAAGTTCCGAAGCCGCACCAACATAATAGAGATACAGAAACACCGTGGCCCCTTTCTTTGAGATAACTCTGCACTATTGCGAGCTGCAAATGCCACTTCCAGCTTAGCTGTGCAGAAGAAGAACAACAAGAAGAAGAAATATCTCGAAATATGTCCGTCAGGCCCCTTCCCTTGAGATAAATCTGCAAATATCTCGGAAACGAAGCGAGCTATGGCAAAATGTTAACAGACTTTTTTGTAGAGAATTAAGTTTCCTACTTTTTATGTTCTATGATATTTTTTGATCAGACGCGTAGTTCTCGAGATATATCAAGATATTTAAAAGTTCCGAAGCCGCACCAACATAATAGAGATACAGAAACACCGTGGCCCCTTTCTTTGAGATAACTCTGCACTAGTGCGAGCCGCAAATGCCACTTCCAGCTTAGCTGTGCAGAAGAAGAACAACAAGAAGAAGAAATATCTCGAAATATGTCCGTCAGGCCCCTTCCCTTGAGATAAATCTGCAAATATCTCGGAAACGAAGCGAGCTATGTCAAAATGTTAAGAGACCTTTTTTGTAGCGAATTAAGTTTCCTACTTTTTATGTTCTATGATATTTTTTGATCAGATGCGTAGTTCTCGAGATATATCAAGATATTTAAAAGTTCCGAAGCCGCACCAACATAATAGAGATACAGAAACACCGTGGCCCCTTTCTTTCAGGTAGCTATGCACTATTGCGAGCTGCAAATGCCACTTCCAGCTTAGCTGTGCAGAAGAAGAACAACAAGAAGAAGAAATATCTCGGAATATGTCCGTCAGGCCCCTTCCCTTGAGATAAATCTGCAAATATCTCGGAAACGATGCCAGCTATGGGAAAATGTTAAGAGACCTTTTTTGTAGAGAATTAAGTTCCCTACTTTTTATCTTCTATGATATTTTTTGATCAGATGCGTAGTTCTCGAGATATATCAAGATATTTAAAAGTTCCGAAGCCGCACCAACATAATAGAGATACAGAAACACCGTGGCCCCTTTCTTTGAGATAACTCTGCACTAGTGCGAGCCGCAAATGCCACTTCCAGCTTAGCTGTGCAGAAGAAGAACAACAAGAAGAAGAAATATCTCGAAATATGTCCGTCAGGCCCCTTCCCTTGAGATAAATCTGCAAATATCTCGGAAACGAAGCGAGCTATGTCAAAATGTTAAGAGACCTTTTTTGTAGCGAATTAAGTTTCCTACTTTTTATGTTCTATGATATTTTTTGATCAGATGCGTAGTTCTCGAGATATATCAAGATATTTAAAAGTTCCGAAGCCGCACCAACATAATAGAGATACAGAAACACCGTGGCCCCTTTCTTTCAGGTAGCTATGCACTATTGCGAGCTGCAAATGCCACTTCCAGCTTAGCTGTGCAGAAGAAGAACAACAAGAAGAAGAAATATCTCGAAATATGTCCGTCAGGCCCCTTCCCTTGAGATAAATCTGCAAATATCTCGGAAACGAAGCGAGCTATGGCAAAATGTTAAGAGACCTTTTTTGTAGAGAGGTAAGTTTCCTACTTTTTATGTTCTATGATATTTTTTGATCAGATGCGTAGTTCTCGAGATATATCAAGATATTCAAAAGTTCCGAAGCCGCACCAACATAATAGAGATACAGAAACACCGTGGCCCCTTTCTTTGAGATATCTCTGCACTATTGCGAGCTGCAAATGCCACTTCCAGCTTAGCTGCGCAGAAGAAGAACAACAAGAAGAAGAAATATCTCGAAATATGTCCGTCAGGCCCCTTCCCTTGAGATAAATCTGCAAATATCTCGGAAACGAAGGGAGCTATGGCAAAATGTTAAGAGACCTTTTTTGTAGCGAATTAAGTTTCCTACTTTTTATGTTCTATGGTATTTTTTGATCAGATGCGTAGTTCTCGAGATATATCATGATATTTAAAAGTTCCGAAGCCGCACCAACATAATAGAGATACAGAAACACCGTGGCCCCTTTCTTTCAGATAGCTATGCACTATTGCGAGCTGCAAATGCCACTTCCAGCTTAGCTGTGCAGAAGAGGAACAACAAGAAGAAGAAATATCTCGGAATATGTCCGTCAGGCCCCTTCCCTTGAGATAAATCTGCAAATATCTCGGAAACGATGCCAGCTATGGGAAAATGTTAAGAGACCTTTTTTGTAGAGAATTAAGTTCCCTACTTTTTATCTTCTATGATATTTTTTGATCAGATGCGTAGTTCTCGAGATATATCAAGATATTTAAAAGTTCCGAAGCCGCACCAACATAATAGAGATACAGAAACACCGTGGCCCCTTTCTTTGAGATAACTCTGCACTAGTGCGAGCCGCAAATGCCACTTCCAGCTTAGCTGTGCAGAAGAAGAACAACAAGAAGAAGAAATATCTCGAAATATGTCCGTCAGGCCCCTTCCCTTGAGATAAATCTGCAAATATCTCGGAAACGATGCCAGCTATGGGAAAATGTTAAGAGACCTTTTTTGTAGAGAATTAAGTTCCCTACTTTTTATCTTCTATGATATTTTTTGATCAGATGCGTAGTTCTCGAGATATATCAAGATATTTAAAAGTTCCGAAGCCGCACCAACATAATAGAGATACAGAAACACCGTGGCCCCTTTCTTTGAGATAACTCTGCACTATTGCGAGCTGTAAATGCCACTTCCAGCTTAGCTGTGCAGAAGAAGAACAACAAGAAGAAGGAATATCTCGAAATATGTCCGTCAGGCCCCTTCCCTTGAGATAAATCTGCAAATATCTCGGAAACGAAGCGAGCTATGGCAAAATGGTAAGAGACCTTTTTTGTAGAGAATTATGTTTCCTACTTTTTATGTTCTATGATATTTTTTGATCAGACGCGTAGTTCTCGAGATATATCAAGATATTTAAAAGTTCCGAAGCCGCACCAACATAATAGAGATACAGAAACACCGTGGCCCCTTTCTTTGAGATAACTCTGCACTATTGCGAGCTGCAAATGCCACTTCCAGCTTAGCTGTGCAGAAGAAGAACAACAAGAAGAAGAAATATCTCGAAATATGTCCGTCAGGCCCCTTCCCTTGAGATAAATCTGCAAATATCTCGGAAACGAAGCGAGCTATGGCAAAATGTTAACAGACTTTTTTGTAGAGAATTAAGTTTCCTACTTTTTATGTTCTATGATATTTTTTGATCAGACGCGTAGTTCTCGAGATATATCAAGATATTTAAAAGTTCCGAAGCCGCACCAACATAATAGAGATACAGAAACACCGTGGCCCCTTTCTTTGAGATAACTCTGCACTAGTGCGAGCCGCAAATGCCACTTCCAGCTTAGCTGTGCAGAAGAAGAACAACAAGAAGAAGAAATATCTCGAAATATGTCCGTCAGGCCCCTTCCCTTGAGATAAATCTGCAAATATCTCGGAAACGAAGCGAGCTATGTCAAAATGTTAAGAGACCTTTTTTGTAGCGAATTAAGTTTCCTACTTTTTATGTTCTATGATATTTTTTGATCAGATGCGTAGTTCTCGAGATATATCAAGATATTTAAAAGTTCCGAAGCCGCACCAACATAATAGAGATACAGAAACACCGTGGCCCCTTTCTTTCAGGTAGCTATGCACTATTGCGAGCTGCAAATGCCACTTCCAGCTTAGCTGTGCAGAAGAAGAACAACAAGAAGAAGAAATATCTCGAAATATGTCCGTCAGGCCCCTTCCCTTGAGATAAATCTGCAAATATCTCGGAAACGAAGCGAGCTATGGCAAAATGTTAAGAGACCTTTTTTGTAGAGAGGTAAGTTTCCTACTTTTTATGTTCTATGATATTTTTTGATCAGATGCGTAGTTCTCGAGATATATCAAGATATTCAAAAGTTCCGAAGCCGCACCAACATAATAGAGATACAGAAACACCGTGGCCCCTTTCTTTGAGATAACTCTGCACTATTGCGAGCTGCAGATGCCACTTCCAGTTAGCTGTGCAGAGGAAGAACAACAAGAAGAAGAAATATCTCGAAATATGTCCGTCAGGCCAGTTCCTTTGAGCTGAATCTGCAAATATCTCGGAAACGAAGCGAGCTATGGCAAAATGTTAACAGACGTTTTTTGTAGAGAATTATGTTTCCTACAATTTATGTTCTATGATATTTTTTGATCAGAAGCGTAGTTCTCGAGATATATCAAGATATTTAAAAGTTCCGAAGCCGCACCAACATAATAGAGATACAGAAACACCGTGGCCCCTCTCTTTCAGATAACTCTGCACTATTGCGAGCTGCAAATGCCACTTCCAGCTTAGCTGTGCAGAAGAGGAACAACAAGAAGAAGAAATATCTCGGAATATGTCCGTCAGGCCCCTTCCCTTGAGATAAATCTGCAAATATCTCGGAAACGATGCCAGCTATGGGAAAATGTTAAGAGACCTTTTTTGTAGAGAATTAAGTTCCCTACTTTTTATCTTCTATGATATTTTTTGATCAGATGCGTAGTTCTCGAGATATATCAAGATATTTAAAAGTTCCGAAGCCGCACCAACATAATAGAGATACAGAAACACCGTGGCCCCTTTCTTTGAGATAACTCTGCACTAGTGCGAGCCGCAAATGCCACTTCCAGCTTAGCTGTGCAGAAGAAGAACAACAAGAAGAAGAAATATCTCGAAATATGTCCGTCAGGCCCCTTCCCTTGAGATAAATCTGCAAATATCTCGGAAACGATGCCAGCTATGGGAAAATGTTAAGAGACCTTTTTTGTAGAGAATTAAGTTCCCTACTTTTTATCTTCTATGATATTTTTTGATCAGATGCGTAGTTCTCGAGATATATCAAGATATTTAAAAGTTCCGAAGCCGCACCAACATAATAGAGATACAGAAACACCGTGGCCCCTTTCTTTGAGATAACTCTGCACTATTGCGAGCTGTAAATGCCACTTCCAGCTTAGCTGTGCAGAAGAAGAACAACAAGAAGAAGAAATATCTCGAAATATGTCCGTCAGGCCCCTTCCCTTGAGATAAATCTGCAAATATCTCGGAAACGAAGCGAGCTATGGCAAAATGGTAAGAGACCTTTTTTGTAGAGAATTATGTTTCCTACTTTTTATGTTCTATGATATTTTTTGATCAGACGCGTAGTTCTCGAGATATATCAAGATATTTAAAAGTTCCGAAGCCGCACCAACATAATAGAGATACAGAAACACCGTGGCCCCTTTCTTTGAGATAACTCTGCACTATTGCGAGCTGCAAATGCCACTTCCAGCTTAGCTGTGCAGAAGAAGAACAACAAGAAGAAGAAATATCTCGAAATATGTCCGTCAGGCCCCTTCCCTTGAGATAAATCTGCAAATATCTCGGAAACGAAGCGAGCTATGGCAAAATGTTAACAGACTTTTTTGTAGAGAATTAAGTTTCCTACTTTTTATGTTCTATGATATTTTTTGATCAGACGCGTAGTTCTCGAGATATATCAAGATATTTAAAAGTTCCGAAGCCGCACCAACATAATAGAGATACAGAAACACCGTGGCCCCTTTCTTTGAGATAACTCTGCACTAGTGCGAGCCGCAAATGCCACTTCCAGCTTAGCTGTGCAGAAGAAGAACAACAAGAAGAAGAAATATCTCGAAATATGTCCGTCAGGCCCCTTCCCTTGAGATAAATCTGCAAATATCTCGGAAACGAAGCGAGCTATGTCAAAATGTTAAGAGACCTTTTTTGTAGCGAATTAAGTTTCCTACTTTTTATGTTCTATGATATTTTTTGATCAGATGCGTAGTTCTCGAGATATATCAAGATATTTAAAAGTTCCGAAGCCGCACCAACATAATAGAGATACAGAAACACCGTGGCCCCTTTCTTTCAGGTAGCTATGCACTATTGCGAGCTGCAAATGCCACTTCCAGCTTAGCTGTGCAGAAGAAGAACAACAAGAAGAAGAAATATCTCGAAATATGTCCGTCAGGCCCCTTCCCTTGAGATAAATCTGCAAATATCTCGGAAACGAAGCGAGCTATGGCAAAATGTTAAGAGACCTTTTTTGTAGAGAGGTAAGTTTCCTACTTTTTATGTTCTATGATATTTTTTGATCAGATGCGTAGTTCTCGAGATATATCAAGATATTCAAAAGTTCCGAAGCCGCACCAACATAATAGAGATACAGAAACACCGTGGCCCCTTTCTTTGAGATAACTCTGCACTATTGCGAGCTGCAGATGCCACTTCCAGTTAGCTGTGCAGAGGAAGAACAACAAGAAGAAGAAATATCTCGAAATATGTCCGTCAGGCCAGTTCCTTTGAGCTGAATCTGCAAATATCTCGGAAACGAAGCGAGCTATGGCAAAATGTTAACAGACGTTTTTTGTAGAGAATTATGTTTCCTACAATTTATGTTCTATGATATTTTTTGATCAGAAGCGTAGTTCTCGAGATATATCAAGATATTTAAAAGTTCCGAAGCCGCACCAACATAATAGAGATACAGAAACACCGTGGCCCCTCTCTTTCAGATAACTCTGCACTATTGCGAGCTGCAAATGCCACTTCCAGCTTAGCTGTGCAGAAGAGGAACAACAAGAAGAAGAAATATCTCGGAATATGTCCGTCAGGCCCCTTCCCTTGAGATAAATCTGCAAATATCTCGGAAACGATGCCAGCTATGGGAAAATGTTAAGAGACCTTTTTTGTAGAGAATTAAGTTCCCTACTTTTTATCTTCTATGATATTTTTTGATCAGATGCGTAGTTCTCGAGATATATCAAGATATTTAAAAGTTCCGAAGCCGCACCAACATAATAGAGATACAGAAACACCGTGGCCCCTTTCTTTGAGATAACTCTGCACTATTGCGAGCTGTAAATGCCACTTCCAGCTTAGCTGTGCAGAAGAAGAACAACAAGAAGAAGAAATATCTCGAAATATGTCCGTCAGGCCCCTTCCCTTGAGATAAATCTGCAAATATCTCGGAAACGAAGCGAGCTATGGCAAAATGTTAAGAGACCTTTTTTGTAGAGAATTATGTTTCCTACTTTTTATGTTCTATGATATTTTTTGATCAGACGCGTAGTTCTCGAGATATATCAAGATATTTAAAAGTTCCGAAGCCGCACCAACATAATAGAGATACAGAAACACCGTGGCCCCTTTCTTTGAGATAACTCTGCACTATTGCGAGCTGCAAATGCCACTTCCAGCTTAGCTGTGCAGAAGAAGTACAACAAGAAGAAGAAATATCTCGAAATATGTCCGTCAGGCCCCTTCCCTTGAGATAAATCTGCAAATATCTCGGAAACGAAGCGAGCTATGGCAAAATGTTAACAGACTTTTTTGTAGAGAATTAAGTTTCCTACTTTTTATGTTCTATGATATTTTTTGATCAGACGCGTAGTTCTCGAGATATATCAAGATATTTAAAAGTTCCGAAGCCGCACCAACATAATAGAGATACAGAAACACCGTGGCCCCTTTCTTTGAGATAACTCTGCACTATTGCGAGCTGCAAATGCCACTTCCAGCTTAGCTGTGCAGAAGAAGAACAACAAGAAGAAGAAATATCTCGAAATATGTCCGTCAGGCCCCTTCCCTTGAGATAAATCTGCAAATATCTCGGAAACGAAGCGAGCTATGTCAAAATGTTAAGAGACCTTTTTTGTAGCGAATTAAGTTTCCTACTTTTTATGTTCTATGATATTTTTTGATCAGATGCGTAGTTCTCGAGATATATCAAGATATTTAAAAGTTCCGAAGCCGCACCAACATAATAGAGATACAGAAACACCGTGGCCCCTTTCTTTCAGGTAGCTATGCACTATTGCGAGCTGCAAATGCCACTTCCAGCTTAGCTGTGCAGAAGAAGAACAACAAGAAGAAGAAATATCTCGAAATATGTCCGTCAGGCCCCTTCCCTTGAGATAAATCTGCAAATATCTCGGAAACGATGCCAGCTATGGGAAAATGTTAAGAGACCTTTTTTGTAGAGAATTAAGTTCCCTACTTTTTATCTTCTATGATATTTTTTGATCAGATGCGTAGTTCTCGAGATATATCAAGATATTTAAAAGTTCCGAAGCCGCACCAACATAATAGAGATACAGAAACACCGTGGCCCCTTTCTTTGAGATAACTCTGCACTATTGCGAGCTGTAAATGCCACTTCCAGCTTAGCTGTGCAGAAGAAGAACAACAAGAAGAAGAAATATCTCGAAATATGTCCGTCAGGCCCCTTCCCTTCAGATAAATCTGCAAATATCTCGGAAACGAAGCGAGCTATGGCAAAATGTTAAGAGACCTTTTTTGTAGAGAATTATGTTTCCTACTTTTTATGTTCTATGATATTTTTTGATCAGACGCGTAGTTCTCGAGATATATCAAGATATTTAAAAGTTCCGAAGCCGCACCAACATAATAGAGATACAGAAACACCGTGGCCCCTTTCTTTGAGATAACTCTGCACTATTGCGAGCTGCAAATGCCACTTCCAGCTTAGCTGTGCAGAAGAAGAACAACAAGAAGAAGAAATATCTCGAAATATGTCCGTCAGGCCCCTTCCCTTGAGATAAATCTGCAAATATCTCGGAAACGAAGCGAGCTATGGCAAAATGTTAACAGACTTTTTTGTAGAGAATTAAGTTTCCTACTTTTTATGTTCTATGATATTTTTTGATCAGACGCGTAGTTCTCGAGATATATCAAGATATTTAAAAGTTCCGAAGCCGCACCAACATAATAGAGATACAGAAACACCGTGGCCCCTTTCTTTGAGATAACTCTGCACTATTGCGAGCTGCAAATGCCACTTCCAGCTTAGCTGTGCAGAAGAAGAACAACAAGAAGAAGAAATATCTCGAAATATGTCCGTCAGGCCCCTTCCCTTGAGATAAATCTGCAAATATCTCGGAAACGAAGCGAGCTATGGCAAAATGTTAACAGACTTTTTTGTAGAGAATTAAGTTTCCTACTTTTTATGTTCTATGATATTTTTTGATCAGACGCGTAGTTCTCGAGATATATCAAGATATTTAAAAGTTCCGAAGCCGCACCAACATAATAGAGATACAGAAACACCGTGGCCCCTTTCTTTGAGATAACTCTGCACTATTGCGAGCTGCAAATGCCACTTCCAGCTTAGCTGTGCAGAAGAAGAACAACAAGAAGAAGAAATATCTCGAAATATGTCCGTCAGGCCCCTTCCCTTGAGATAAATCTGCAAATATCTCGGAAACGAAGCGAGCTATGTCAAAATGTTAAGAGACCTTTTTTGTAGCGAATTAAGTTTCCTACTTTTTATGTTCTATGATATTTTTTGATCAGATGCGTAGTTCTCGAGATATATCAAGATATTTAAAAGTTCCGAAGCCGCACCAACATAATAGAGATACAGAAACACCGTGGCCCCTTTCTTTCAGGTAGCTATGCACTATTGCGAGCTGCAAATGCCACTTCCAGCTTAGCTGTGCAGAAGAAGAACAACAAGAAGAAGAAATATCTCGAAATATGTCCGTCAGGCCCCTTCCCTTGAGATAAATCTGCAAATATCTCGGAAACGAAGCGAGCTATGGCAAAATGTTAACAGACTTTTTTGTAGAGAATTAAGTTTCCTACTTTTTATGTTCTATGATATTTTTTGATCAGACGCGTAGTTCTCGAGATATATCAAGATATTTAAAAGTTCCGAAGCCGCACCAACATAATAGAGATACAGAAACACCGTGGCCCCTTTCTTTGAGATAACTCTGCACTATTGCGAGCTGCAAATGCCACTTCCAGCTTAGCTGTGCAGAAGAAGAACAACAAGAAGAAGAAATATCTCGAAATATGTCCGTCAGGCCCCTTCCCTTGAGATAAATCTGCAAATATCTCGGAAACGAAGCGAGCTATGGCAAAATGTTAACAGACTTTTTTGTAGAGAATTAAGTTTCCTACTTTTTATGTTCTATGATATTTTTTGATCAGACGCGTAGTTCTCGAGATATATCAAGATATTTAAAAGTTCCGAAGCCGCACCAACATAATAGAGATACAGAAACACCGTGGCCCCTTTCTTTGAGATAACTCTGCACTATTGCGAGCTGCAAATGCCACTTCCAGCTTAGCTGTGCAGAAGAAGAACAACAAGAAGAAGAAATATCTCGAAATATGTCCGTCAGGCCCCTTCCCTTGAGATAAATCTGCAAATATCTCGGAAACGAAGCGAGCTATGTCAAAATGTTAAGAGACCTTTTTTGTAGCGAATTAAGTTTCCTACTTTTTATGTTCTATGATATTTTTTGATCAGATGCGTAGTTCTCGAGATATATCAAGATATTTAAAAGTTCCGAAGCCGCACCAACATAATAGAGATACAGAAACACCGTGGCCCCTTTCTTTCAGGTAGCTATGCACTATTGCGAGCTGCAAATGCCACTTCCAGCTTAGCTGTGCAGAAGAAGAACAACAAGAAGAAGAAATATCTCGAAATATGTCCGTCAGGCCCCTTCCCTTGAGATAAATCTGCAAATATCTCGGAAACGATGCCAGCTATGGGAAAATGTTAAGAGACCTTTTTTGTAGAGAATTAAGTTCCCTACTTTTTATCTTCTATGATATTTTTTGATCAGATGCGTAGTTCTCGAGATATATCAAGATATTTAAAAGTTCCGAAGCCGCACCAACATAATAGAGATACAGAAACACCGTGGCCCCTTTCTTTGAGATAACTCTGCACTATTGCGAGCTGTAAATGCCACTTCCAGCTTAGCTGTGCAGAAGAAGAACAACAAGAAGAAGAAATATCTCGAAATATGTCCGTCAGGCCCCTTCCCTTCAGATAAATCTGCAAATATCTCGGAAACGAAGCGAGCTATGGCAAAATGTTAAGAGACCTTTTTTGTAGAGAATTATGTTTCCTACTTTTTATGTTCTATGATATTTTTTGATCAGACGCGTAGTTCTCGAGATATATCAAGATATTTAAAAGTTCCGAAGCCGCACCAACATAATAGAGATACAGAAACACCGTGGCCCCTTTCTTTGAGATAACTCTGCACTATTGCGAGCTGCAAATGCCACTTCCAGCTTAGCTGTGCAGAAGAAGAACAACAAGAAGAAGAAATATCTCGAAATATGTCCGTCAGGCCCCTTCCCTTGAGATAAATCTGCAAATATCTCGGAAACGAAGCGAGCTATGGCAAAATGTTAACAGACTTTTTTGTAGAGAATTAAGTTTCCTACTTTTTATGTTCTATGATATTTTTTGATCAGACGCGTAGTTCTCGAGATATATCAAGATATTTAAAAGTTCCGAAGCCGCACCAACATAATAGAGATACAGAAACACCGTGGCCCCTTTCTTTGAGATAACTCTGCACTATTGCGAGCTGCAAATGCCACTTCCAGCTTAGCTGTGCAGAAGAAGAACAACAAGAAGAAGAAATATCTCGAAATATGTCCGTCAGGCCCCTTCCCTTGAGATAAATCTGCAAATATCTCGGAAACGAAGCGAGCTATGGCAAAATGTTAACAGACTTTTTTGTAGAGAATTAAGTTTCCTACTTTTTATGTTCTATGATATTTTTTGATCAGACGCGTAGTTCTCGAGATATATCAAGATATTTAAAAGTTCCGAAGCCGCACCAACATAATAGAGATACAGAAACACCGTGGCCCCTTTCTTTGAGATAACTCTGCACTATTGCGAGCTGCAAATGCCACTTCCAGCTTAGCTGTGCAGAAGAAGAACAACAAGAAGAAGAAATATCTCGAAATATGTCCGTCAGGCCCCTTCCCTTGAGATAAATCTGCAAATATCTCGGAAACGAAGCGAGCTATGTCAAAATGTTAAGAGACCTTTTTTGTAGCGAATTAAGTTTCCTACTTTTTATGTTCTATGATATTTTTTGATCAGATGCGTAGTTCTCGAGATATATCAAGATATTTAAAAGTTCCGAAGCCGCACCAACATAATAGAGATACAGAAACACCGTGGCCCCTTTCTTTCAGGTAGCTATGCACTATTGCGAGCTGCAAATGCCACTTCCAGCTTAGCTGTGCAGAAGAAGAACAACAAGAAGAAGAAATATCTCGAAATATGTCCGTCAGGCCCCTTCCCTTGAGATAAATCTGCAAATATCTCGGAAACGAAGCGAGCTATGGCAAAATGTTAACAGACTTTTTTGTAGAGAATTAAGTTTCCTACTTTTTATGTTCTATGATATTTTTTGATCAGACGCGTAGTTCTCGAGATATATCAAGATATTTAAAAGTTCCGAAGCCGCACCAACATAATAGAGATACAGAAACACCGTGGCCCCTTTCTTTGAGATAACTCTGCACTATTGCGAGCTGCAAATGCCACTTCCAGCTTAGCTGTGCAGAAGAAGAACAACAAGAAGAAGAAATATCTCGAAATATGTCCGTCAGGCCCCTTCCCTTGAGATAAATCTGCAAATATCTCGGAAACGAAGCGAGCTATGGCAAAATGTTAACAGACTTTTTTGTAGAGAATTAAGTTTCCTACTTTTTATGTTCTATGATATTTTTTGATCAGACGCGTAGTTCTCGAGATATATCAAGATATTTAAAAGTTCCGAAGCCGCACCAACATAATAGAGATACAGAAACACCGTGGCCCCTTTCTTTGAGATAACTCTGCACTATTGCGAGCTGCAAATGCCACTTCCAGCTTAGCTGTGCAGAAGAAGAACAACAAGAAGAAGAAATATCTCGAAATATGTCCGTCAGGCCCCTTCCCTTGAGATAAATCTGCAAATATCTCGGAAACGAAGCGAGCTATGTCAAAATGTTAAGAGACCTTTTTTGTAGCGAATTAAGTTTCCTACTTTTTATGTTCTATGATATTTTTTGATCAGATGCGTAGTTCTCGAGATATATCAAGATATTTAAAAGTTCCGAAGCCGCACCAACATAATAGAGATACAGAAACACCGTGGCCCCTTTCTTTCAGGTAGCTATGCACTATTGCGAGCTGCAAATGCCACTTCCAGCTTAGCTGTGCAGAAGAAGAACAACAAGAAGAAGAAATATCTCGAAATATGTCCGTCAGGCCCCTTCCCTTGAGATAAATCTGCAAATATCTCGGAAACGATGCCAGCTATGGGAAAATGTTAAGAGACCTTTTTTGTAGAGAATTAAGTTCCCTACTTTTTATCTTCTATGATATTTTTTGATCAGATGCGTAGTTCTCGAGATATATCAAGATATTTAAAAGTTCCGAAGCCGCACCAACATAATAGAGATACAGAAACACCGTGGCCCCTTTCTTTGAGATAACTCTGCACTATTGCGAGCTGTAAATGCCACTTCCAGCTTAGCTGTGCAGAAGAAGAACAACAAGAAGAAGAAATATCTCGAAATATGTCCGTCAGGCCCCTTCCCTTCAGATAAATCTGCAAATATCTCGGAAACGAAGCGAGCTATGGCAAAATGTTAAGAGACCTTTTTTGTAGAGAATTATGTTTCCTACTTTTTATGTTCTATGATATTTTTTGATCAGACGCGTAGTTCTCGAGATATATCAAGATATTTAAAAGTTCCGAAGCCGCACCAACATAATAGAGATACAGAAACACCGTGGCCCCTTTCTTTGAGATAACTCTGCTCTATTGCGAGCTGCAAATGCCACTTCCAGCTTAGCTGTGCAGAAGAAGAACAACAAGAAGAAGAAATATCTCGAAATATGTCCGTCAGGCCCCTTCCCTTGAGATAAATCTGCAAATATCTCGGAAACGAAGCGAGCTATGGCAAAATGTTAACAGACTTTTTTGTAGAGAATTAAGTTTCCTACTTTTTATGTTCTATGATATTTTTTGATCAGACGCGTAGTTCTCGAGATATATCAAGATATTTAAAAGTTCCGAAGCCGCACCAACATAATAGAGATACAGAAACACCGTGGCCCCTTTCTTTGAGATAACTCTGCACTAGTGCGAGCCGCAAATGCCACTTCCAGCTTAGCTGTGCAGAAGAAGAACAACAAGAAGAAGAAATATCTCGAAATATGTCCGTCAGGCCCCTTCCCTTGAGATAAATCTGCAAATATCTCGGAAACGAAGCGAGCTATGTCAAAATGTTAAGAGACCTTTTTTGTAGCGAATTAAGTTTCCTACTTTTTATGTTCTATGATATTTTTTGATCAGATGCGTAGTTCTCGAGATATATCAAGATATTTAAAAGTTCCGAAGCCGCACCAACATAATAGAGATACAGAAACACCGTGGCCCCTTTCTTTCAGGTAGCTATGCACTATTGCGAGCTGCAAATGCCACTTCCAGCTTAGCTGTGCAGAAGAAGAACAACAAGAAGAAGAAATATCTCGAAATATGTCCGTCAGGCCCCTTCCCTTGAGATAAATCTGCAAATATCTCGGAAACGAAGCGAGCTATGGCAAAATGTTAAGAGACCTTTTTTGTAGAGAATTAAGTTTCCTACTTTTTATGTTCTATGATATTTTTTGATCAGATGCGTAGTTCTCGAGATATATCAAGATATTCAAAAGTTCCGAAGCCGCACCAACATAATAGAGATACAGAAACACCGTGGCCCCTTTCTTTGAGATAACTCTGCACTATTGCGAGCTGCAGATGCCACTTCCAGTTAGCTGTGCAGAGGAAGAACAACAAGAAGAAGAAATATCTCGAAATATGTCCGTCCGGCCAGTTCCTTTGAGCTGAATCTGCAAATATCTCGGAAACGAAGCGAGCTATGGCAAAATGTTAAGAGACGTTTTTTGTAGAGAATTATGTTTCCTACAATTTATGTTCTATGATATTTTTTGATCAGAAGCGTAGTTCTCGAGATATATCAAGATATTTAAAAGTTCCGAAGCCGCACCAACATAATAGGGATACAGAAACACCGTGGCCCCGTTCTTTGAGATAACTCTGCACTAGTGCGAGCCGCAAATGCCACTTCCAGCTTAGCTGTGCAGAAGAAGAACAACAAGAAGAAGAAATATCTCGAAATATGTCCGTCAGGCCCCTTCCCTTGAGATAAATATGCAAATATCTCGGAAACGAAGCGAGCTATGGCAAAATGTTAAGCGACCTTTTTTGTAGAGAATTAAGTTTCCTACTTTTTATGTTCTATGATATTTTTTGATCAGATGCGTAGTTCTCGAGATATATCAAGATATTTAAAAGTTCCGAAGCCGCACCAACAGAATAGAGATACAGAAACACCGTGGCCCCTTTCTTTGAGATAACTCTGCACTATTGCGACCTGCAAATGCCACTTCCAGCTCAGCTGTGCAGAAGAAGAACAACAAGAAGAAGAAATATCTCGAAATATGTCCGTCAGGCCAGTTCCTTTGAGCTGAATCTGCAAATATCTCGGAAACGAAGCGAGCTATGGCAAAATGTTAAGAGACGTTTTTTGTAGAGAATTATGTTTCCTACAATTTATGTTCTATGATATTTTTTGATCAGAAGCGTAGTTCTCGAGATATATCAAGATACTTAAAAGTTCCGAAGCCGCACCAACATAATAGGGATACAGAAACACCGTGGCCCCGTTCTTTGAGATAACTCTGCACTAGTGCGAGCCGCAAATGCCACTTCCAGCTTAGCTGTGCACAAGAAGAACAACAAGAAGACGAAATATCTCGAAATATGTCCGTCAGGCCCCTTCCCTTGAGATAAATATGCAAATATCTCGGAAACGAAGAGAGCTATGGCAAAATGTTAAGAGACCTTTTTTGTAGAGAATTAGGTTTCCTACTTTTTATGTTCTATGATATTTTTTGATCAGATGCGTAGTTCTCGAGATATATCAAGATATTTAAAAGTTCCGAAGCCGCACCAACATAATAGAGATACAGAAACACCGTGGCCCCTTTCTTTGAGATAACTCTGCACTAGTGCGAGCCGCAAATGCCACTTCCAGCTTAGCTGTGCAGAAGAAGAACAACAAGAAGAAGAAATATCTGGAAATATGTCCGTTAGGCCCCTTCCCTTGAGATAAATCTGCAAATATCTCGGAAACGAAGCGAGCTATGGCAAAATGTTGAGAGACCTTTTTTGTAGAGAATTAAGTTTCCTACTATTTATGTTCTATGGTATTTTTGGATCAGATGCGTAGTTCTCGAGATATATCAAGATATTTAAAAGTTCCGAAGCCGCACCAGCATAATAGAGATACAGAAACACCGTGGCCCCTTTCTTTGAGATATCTCTGCACTATTGCGAGCTGCAAATGCCACTTCCAGCTTAGCTGCGCAGAAGAAGAACAACAAGAAGAAGAAATATCTCGAAATATGTCCGTCAGGCCCCTTCCCTTGAGATAAATCTGCAAATATCTCGGAAACGAAGCGAGCTATGGCAAAATGTTAAGAGACCTTTTTTGTAGCGAATTAAGTTTCCTACTTTTTATGTTCTATGGTATTTTTTGATCAGATGCGTAGTTCTCGAGATATATCAAGATATTTAAAAGTTCCGAAGCCGCACCAACATAATAGAGATACAGAAACACCGTGGCCCCTTTCTTTCAGATAGCTATGCACTATTGCGAGCTGCAAATGCCACTTCCAGCTTAGCTGTGCAGAAGAGGAACAACAAGAAGAAGAAATATCTCGGAATATGTCCGTCAGGCCCCTTCCCTTGAGATAAATCTGCAAATATCTCGGAAACGATGCCAGCTATGGGAAAATGTTAAGAGACCTTTTTTGTAGAGAATTAAGTTCCCTACTTTTTATCTTCTATGATATTTTTTGATCAGATGCGTAGTTCTCGAGATATATCAAGATATTTAAAAGTTCCGAAGCCGCACCAACATAATAGAGATACAGAAACACCGTGGCCCCTTTCTTTGAGATAACTCTGCACTATTGCGAGCTGTAAATGCCACTTCCAGCTTAGCTGTGCAGAAGAAGAACAACAAGAAGAAGAAATATCTCGAAATATGTCCGTCAGGCCCCTTCCCTTGAGATAAATCTGCAAATATCTCGGAAACGAAGCGAGCTATGGCAAAATGTTAAGAGACCTTTTTTGTAGAGAATTATGTTTCCTACTTTTTATGTTCTATGATATTTTTTGATCAGACGCGTAGTTCTCGAGATATATCAAGATATTTAAAAGTTCCGAAGCCGCACCAACATAATAGAGATACAGAAACACCGTGGCCCCTTTCTTTGAGATAACTCTGCACTATTGCGAGCTGCAAATGCCACTTCCAGCTTAGCTGTGCAGAAGAAGAACAACAAGAAGAAGAAATATCTCGAAATATGTCCGTCAGGCCCCTTCCCTTGAGATAAATCTGCAAATATCTCGGATACGAAGCGAGCTATGGCAAAATGTTAACAGACTTTTTTGTAGAGAATTAAGTTTCCTACTTTTTATGTTCTATGATATTTTTTGATCAGACGCGTAGTTCTCGAGATATATCAAGATATTTAAAAGTTCCGAAGCCGCACCAACATAATAGAGATACAGAAACACCGTGGCCCCTTTCTTTGAGATAACTCTGCACTATTGCGAGCTGTAAATGCCACTTCCAGCTTAGCTGTGCAGAAGAAGAACAACAAGAAGAAGAAATATCTCGAAATATGTCCGTCAGGCCCCTTCCCTTGAGATAAATCTGCAAATATCTCGGAAACGAAGCGAGCTATGGCAAAATGTTAAGAGACCTTTTTTGTAGAGAATTATGTTTCCTACTTTTTATGTTCTATGATATTTTTTGATCAGACGCGTAGTTCTCGAGATATATCAAGATATTTAAAAGTTCCGAAGCCGCACCAACATAATAGAGATACAGAAACACCGTGGCCCCTTTCTTTGAGATAACTCTGCACTATTGCGAGCTGCAAATGCCACTTCCAGCTTAGCTGTGCAGAAGAAGAACAACAAGAAGAAGAAATATCTCGAAATATGTCCGTCAGGCCCCTTCCCTTGAGATAAATCTGCAAATATCTCGGAAACGAAGCGAGCTATGGCAAAATGTTAACAGACTTTTTTGTAGAGAATTAAGTTTCCTACTTTTTATGTTCTATGATATTTTTTGATCAGACGCGTAGTTCTCGAGATATATCAAGATATTTATAAGTTCCGAAGCCGCACCAACATAATAGAGATACAGAAACACCGTGGCCCCTTTCTTTGAGATAACTCTGCACTAGTGCGAGCCGCAAATGCCACTTCCAGCTTAGCTGTGCAGAAGAAGAACAACAAGAAGAAGAAATATCTCGAAATATGTCCGTCAGGCCCCTTCCCTTGAGATAAATCTGCAAATATCTCGGAAACGAAGCGAGCTATGTCAAAATGTTAAGAGACCTTTTTTGTAGCGAATTAAGTTTCCTACTTTTTATGTTCTATGATATTTTTTGATCAGATGCGTAGTTCTCGAGATATATCAAGATATTTAAAAGTTCCGAAGCCGCACCAACATAATAGAGATACAGAAACACCGTGGCCCCTTTCTTTCAGGTAGCTATGCACTATTGCGAGCTGCAAATGCCACTTCCAGCTTAGCTGTGCAGAAGAAGAACAACAAGAAGAAGAAATATCTCGAAATATGTCCGTCAGGCCCCTTCCCTTGAGATAAATCTGCAAATATCTCGGAAACGAAGCGAGCTATGGCAAAATGTTAAGAGACCTTTTTTGTAGAGAGGTAAGTTTCCTACTTTTTATGTTCTATGATATTTTTTGATCAGATGCGTAGTTCTCGAGATATATCAAGATATTTAAAAGTTCCGAAGCCGCACCAACATAATAGAGATACAGAAACACCGTGGCCCCTTTCTTTGAGATAACTCTGCACTATTGCGAGCTGTAAATGCCACTTCCAGCTTAGCTGTGCAGAAGAAGAACAACAAGAAGAAGAAATATCTCGAAATATGTCCGTCAGGCCAGTTCCTTTGAGCTGAATCTGCAAATATCTCGGAAACGAAGCGAGCTATGGCAAAATGTTAAGAGACGTTTTTTGTAGAGAATTATGTTTCCTACAATTTATGTTCTATGATATTTTTTGATCAGAAGCGTAGTTCTCGAGATATATCAAGATACTTAAAAGTTCCGAAGCCGCACCAACATAATAGGGATACAGAAACACCGTGGCCCCGTTCTTTGAGATAACTCTGCACTAGTGCGAGCCGCAAATGCCACTTCCAGCTTAGCTGTGCAGAAGAAGAACAACAAGAAGACGAAATATCTCGAAATATGTCCGTCAGGCCCCTTCCCTTGAGATAAATATGCAAATATCTCGGAAACGAAGAGAGCTATGGCAAAATGTTAAGAGACCTTTTTTGTAGAGAATTAGGTTTCCTACTTTTTATGTTCTATGATATTTTTTGATCAGATGCGTAGTTCTCGAGATATATCAAGATATTTAAAAGTTCCGAAGCCGCACCAACATAATAGAGATACAGAAACACCGTGGCCCCTCTCTTTGAGATAACTCTGCACTATTGCGAGCTGCAAATGCCACTTCCAGCTTAGCTGTGCAGAAGAGGAACAACAAGAAGAAGAAATATCTCGAAATATGTCCGTCAGGCCCCTTCCCTTGAGATAAATCTGCAAATATCTCGGAAACGAAGCGAGCTATGGCAAAATGTTAAGAGACCTTTTTTGTAGAGAATTATGTTTCCTACTTTTTATCTTCTATGATATTTTTTGATCAGATGCGTAGTTCTCGAGATATATCAAGATATTTAAAAGTTCCGAAGCCGCACCAACATAATAGAGATACAGAAACACCGTGGCCCCTTTCTTTGAGATAACTCTGCACTATTGCGAGCTGCAAATGCCACTTCCAGCTTAGCTGTGCAGAAGAAGAACAACAAGAAGAAGAAATATCTCGAAATATGTCCGTCAGGCCCCTTCCCTTGAGATAAATCTGCAAATATCTCGGAAACGAAGCGAGCTATGGCAAAATGTTAACAGACTTTTTTGTAGAGAATTAAGTTTCCTACTTTTTATGTTCTATGATATTTTTTGATCAGACGCGTAGTTCTCGAGATATATCAAGATATTTAAAAGTTCCGAAGCCGCACCAACATAATAGAGATACAGAAACACCGTGGCCCCTTTCTTTGAGATAACTCTGCACTAGTGCGAGCCGCAAATGCCACTTCCAGCTTAGCTGTGCAGAAGAAGAACAACAAGAAGAAGAAATATCTCGAAATATGTCCGTCAGGCCCCTTCCCTTGAGATAAATCTGCAAATATCTCGGAAACGAAGCGAGCTATGTCAAAATGTTAAGAGACCTTTTTTGTAGCGAATTAAGTTTCCTACTGTTTATGTTCTATGATATTTTTTGATCAGATGCGTAGTTCTCGAGATATATCAAGATATTTAAAGGTTCCGAAGCCGCACCAACATAATAGAGATACAGAAACACCGTGGCCCCTTTTTTTGAGATAACTCTGCACTAGTGCGAGCCGCAAATGCCACTTCCAGCTTAGCTGTGCAGAAGAAGAACAACAAGAAGAAGAAATATCTCGAAATATGTCCGTCAGGCCCCTTCCCTTGAGATAAATCTGCAAATATCTCGGAAACGAAGCGAGCTATGTCAAAATGTTAAGAGACCTTTTTTGTAGCGAATTAAGTTTCCTACTTTTTATGTTCTATGATATTTTTTGATCAGATGCGTAGTTCTCGAGATATATCAAGATATTTAAAAGTTCCGAAGCCGCACCAACATAATAGAGATACAGAAACACCGTGGC
Source organism: Osmia lignaria lignaria (assembly GCF_051020975.1). Lineage (NCBI taxonomy): Eukaryota > Metazoa > Arthropoda > Insecta > Hymenoptera > Megachilidae > Osmia > Osmia lignaria. The sequence continues at coordinate 713,172 of NW_027478160.1, forward strand.
CCCTTTCTTTCAGGTAGCTATGCACTATTGCGAGCTGCAAATGCCACTTCCAGCTTAGCTGTGCAGAAGAAGAACAACAAGAAGAAGAAATATCTCGAAATATGTCCGTCAGGCCCCTTCCCTTGAGATAAATCTGCAAATATCTCGGAAACGAAGCGAGCTATGGCAAAATGTTAAGAGACCTTTTTTGTAGAGAATTAAGTTCCCTACTTTTTATCTTCTATGATATTTTTTGATCAGATGCGTAGTTCTCGAGATATATCAAGATATTTAAAAGTTCCGAAGCCGCACCAACATAATAGAGATACAGAAACACCGTGGCCCCTTTCTTTGAGATAACTCTGCACTATTGCGAGCTGTAAATGCCACTTCCAGCTTAGCTGTGCAGAAGAAGAACAACAAGAAGAAGAAATATCTCGAAATATGTCCGTCAGGCCCCTTCCCTTGAGATAAATCTGCAAATATCTCGGAAACGAAGCGAGCTATGGCAAAATGTTGAGAGACCTTTTTTGTAGAGAATTATGTTTCCTACTTTTTATGTTCTATGATATTTTTTGATCAGACGCGTAGTTCTCGAGATATATCAAGATATTTAAAAGTTCCGAAGCCGCACCAACATAATAGAGATACAGAAACACCGTGGCCCCTTTCTTTGAGATAACTCTGCACTATTGCGAGCTGCAAATGCCACTTCCAGCTTAGCTGTGCAGAAGAAGAACAACAAGAAGAAGAAATATCTCGAAATATGTCCGTCAGGCCCCTTCCCTTGAGATAAATCTGCAAATATCTCGGAAACGAAGCGAGCTATGGCAAAATGTTAACAGACTTTTTTGTAGAGAATTAAGTTTCCTACTTTTTATGTTCTATGATATTTTTTGATCAGACGCGTAGTTCTCGAGATATATCAAGATATTTAAAAGTTCCGAAGCCGCACCAACATAATAGAGATACAGAAACACCGTGGCCCCTTTCTTTGAGATAACTCTGCACTAGTGCGAGCCGCAAATGCCACTTCCAGCTTAGCTGTGCAGAAGAAGAACAACAAGAAGAAGAAATATCTCGAAATATGTCCGTCAGGCCCCTTCCCTTGAGATAAATCTGCAAATATCTCGGAAACGAAGCGAGCTATGTCAAAATGTTAAGAGACCTTTTTTGTAGCGAATTAAGTTTCCTACTTTTTATGTTCTATGATATTTTTTGATCAGATGCGTAGTTCTCGAGATATATCAAGATATTTAAAAGTTCCGAAGCCGCTCCAACATAATAGAGATACAGAAACACCGTGGCCCCTTTCTTTCAGGTAGCTATGCACTATTGCGAGCTGCAAATGCCACTTCCAGCTTAGCTGTGCAGAAGAAGAACAACAAGAAGAAGAAATATCTCGAAATATGTCCGTCAGGCCCCTTCCCTTGAGATAAATCTGCAAATATCTCGGAAACGAAGCGAGCTATGGCAAAATGTTAAGAGACCTTTTTTGTAGAGAATTAAGTTTCCTACTTTTTATGTTCTATGATATTTTTTGATCAGATGCGTAGTTCTCGAGATATATCAAGATATTCAAAAGTTCCGAAGCCGCACCAACATAATAGAGATACAGAAACACCGTGGCCCCTTTCTTTGAGATAACTCTGCACTATTGCGAGCTGCAGATGCCACTTCCAGTTAGCTGTGCAGAGGAAGAACAACAAGAAGAAGAAATATCTCGAAATATGTCCGTCAGGCCAGTTCCTTTGAGCTGAATCTGCAAATATCTCGGAAACGAAGCGAGCTATGGCAAAATGTTAAGAGACGTTTTTTGTAGAGAATTATGTTTCCTACAATTTATGTTCTATGATATTTTTTGATCAGAAGCGTAGTTCTCGAGATATATCAAGATATTTAAAAGTTCCGAAGCCGCACCAACATAATAGGGATACAGAAACACCGTGGCCCCGTTCTTTGAGATAACTCTGCACTAGTGCGAGCCGCAAATGCCACTTCCAGCTTAGCTGTGCAGAAGAAGAACAACAAGAAGAAGAAATATCTCGAAATATGTCCGTCAGGCCCCTTCCCTTGAGATAAATATGCAAATATCTCGGAAACGAAGCGAGCTATGGCAAAATGTTAAGCGACCTTTTTTGTAGAGAATTAAGTTTCCTACTTTTTATGTTCTATGATATTTTTTGATCAGATGCGTAGTTCTCGAGATATATCAAGATATTTAAAAGTTCCGAAGCCGCACCAACAGAATAGAGATACAGAAACACCGTGGCCCCTTTCTTTGAGATAACTCTGCACTATTGCGACCTGCAAATGCCACTTCCAGCTCAGCTGTGCAGAAGAAGAACAACAAGAAGAAGAAATATCTCGAAATATGTCCGTCAGGCCAGTTCCTTTGAGCTGAATCTGCAAATATCTCGGAAACGAAGCGAGCTATGGCAAAATGTTAAGAGACGTTTTTTGTAGAGAATTATGTTTCCTACAATTTATGTTCTATGATATTTTTTGATCAGAAGCGTAGTTCTCGAGATATATCAAGATACTTAAAAGTTCCGAAGCCGCACCAACATAATAGGGATACAGAAACACCGTGGCCCCGTTCTTTGAGATAACTCTGCACTAGTGCGAGCCGCAAATGCCACTTCCAGCTTAGCTGTGCAGAAGAAGAACAACAAGAAGACGAAATATCTCGAAATATGTCCGTCAGGCCCCTTCCCTTGAGATAAATATGCAAATATCTCGGAAACGAAGAGAGCTATGGCAAAATGTTAAGAGACCTTTTTTGTAGAGAATTAGGTTTCCTACTTTTTATGTTCTATGATATTTTTTGATCAGATGCGTAGTTCTCGAGATATATCAAGATATTTAAAAGTTCCGAAGCCGCACCAACATAATAGAGATACAGAAACACCGTGGCCCCTCTCTTTGAGATAACTCTGCACTATTGCGAGCTGCAAATGCCACTTCCAGCTTAGCTGTGCAGAAGAGGAACAACAAGAAGAAGAAATATCTCGAAATATGTCCGTCAGGCCCCTTCCCTTGAGAGAAATCTGCAAATATCTCGGAAACGAAGCGAGCTATGGCAAAATGTTAAGAGACCTTTTTTGTAGAGAATTATGTTTCCTACTTTTTATCTTCTATGATATTTTTTGATCAGATGCGTAGTTCTCGAGATATATCAAGATATTTAAAAGTTCCGAAGCCGCACCAACATAATAGAGATACAGAAACACCGTGGCCCCTTTCTTTGAGATAACTCTGCACTATTGCGAGCTGTAAATGCCACTTCCAGCTTAGCTGTGCAGAAGAAGAACAACAAGAAGAAGAAATATCTCGAAATATGTCCGTCAGGCCCCTTCCCTTGAGATAAATCTGCAAATATCTCGGAAACGAAGCGAGCTATGGCAAAATGTTAAGAGACCTTTTTTGTAGAGAATTATGTTTCCTACTTTTTATGTTCTATGATATTTTTTGATCAGACGCGTAGTTCTCGAGATATATCAAGATATTTAAAAGTTCCGAAGCCGCACCAACATAATAGAGATACAGAAACACCGTGGCCCCTTTCTTTGAGATAACTCTGCACTATTGCGAGCTGCAAATGCCACTTCCAGCTTAGCTGTGCAGAAGAAGAACAACAAGAAGAAGAAATATCTCGAAATATGTCCGTCAGGCCCCTTCCCTTGAGATAAATCTGCAAATATCTCGGAAACGAAGCGAGCTATGGCAAAATGTTAACAGACTTTTTTGTAGAGAATTAAGTTTCCTACTTTTTATGTTCTATGATATTTTTTGATCAGACGCGTAGTTCTCGAGATATATCAAGATATTTAAAAGTTCCGAAGCCGCACCAACATAATAGAGATACAGAAACACCGTGGCCCCTTTCTTTGAGATAACTCTGCACTAGTGCGAGCCGCAAATGCCACTTCCAGCTTAGCTGTGCAGAAGAAGAACAACAAGAAGAAGAAATATCTCGAAATATGTCCGTCAGGCCCCTTCCCTTGAGATAAATCTGCAAATATCTCGGAAACGAAGCGAGCTATGTCAAAATGTTAAGAGACCTTTTTTGTAGCGAATTAAGTTTCCTACTGTTTATGTTCTATGATATTTTTTGATCAGATGCGTAGTTCTCGAGATATATCAAGATATTTAAAGGTTCCGAAGCCGCACCAACATAATAGAGATACAGAAACACCGTGGCCCCTTTTTTTGAGATAACTCTGCACTAGTGCGAGCCGCAAATGCCACTTCCAGCTTAGCTGTGCAGAAGAAGAACAACAAGAAGAAGAAATATCTCGAAATATGTCCGTCAGGCCCCTTCCCTTGAGATAAATCTGCAAATATCTCGGAAACGAAGCGAGCTATGTCAAAATGTTAAGAGACCTTTTTTGTAGCGAATTAAGTTTCCTACTTTTTATGTTCTATGATATTTTTTGATCAGATGCGTAGTTCTCGAGATATATCAAGATATTTAAAAGTTCCGAAGCCGCACCAACATAATAGAGATACAGAAACACCGTGGCCCCTTTCTTTCAGGTAGCTATGCACTATTGCGAGCTGCAAATGCCACTTCCAGCTTAGCTGTGCAGAAGAAGAACAACAAGAAGAAGAAATATCTCGAAATATGTCCGTCAGGCCCCTTCCCTTGAGATAAATCTGCAAATATCTCGGAAACGAAGCGAGCTATGGCAAAATGTTAAGAGACCTTTTTTGTAGAGAATTAAGTTTCCTACTTTTTATGTTCTATGATATTTTTTGATCAGATGCGTAGTTCTCGAGATATATCAAGATATTCAAAAGTTCCGAAGCCGCACCAACATAATAGAGATACAGAAACACCGTGGCCCCTTTCTTTGAGATAACTCTGCACTATTGCGAGCTGCAGATGCCACTTCCAGTTAGCTGTGCAGAGGAAGAACAACAAGAAGAAGAAATATCTCGAAATATGTCCGTCAGGCCAGTTCCTTTGAGCTGAATCTGCAAATATCTCGGAAACGAAGCGAGCTATGGCAAAATGTTAAGAGACGTTTTTTGTAGAGAATTATGTTTCCTACAATTTATGTTCTATGATATTTTTTGATCAGAAGCGTAGTTCTCGAGATATATCAAGATATTTAAAAGTTCCGAAGCCGCACCAACATAATAGGGATACAGAAACACCGTGGCCCCTCTCTTTGAGATAACTCTGCACTATTGCGAGCTGCAAATGCCACTTCCAGCTTAGCTGTGCAGAAGAAGAACAACAAGAAGAAGAAATATCTCGAAATATGTCCGTCAGGCCCCTTCCCTTGAGATAAATCTGCAAATATCTCGGAAACGAAGCGAGCTATGGCAAAATGTTTAGAGACCTTTCTTGTAGAGAATTAAGTTTCCTACTTTTTATGTAGTATGATATTTTTTGATCAGATGCGTAGTTCTCGAGATATATCAAGATATTTAAAAGTTCCGAAGCCGCACCAACATAATAGAGATACAGAAACACCGTGGCCCCTTTCTTTGAGATAACTCTGCACTATTGCGCGCTGCAAATGCCACTTCCAGCTTAGCTGTGCAGAAGAAGAACAACAAGAAGAAGAAATATCTCGAAATATGTCCGTCAGGCCCCTTCCCTTGAGATAAATCTGCAAATATCTCGGAAACGAAGCAAGCTATGGCAAAATGTTAAGAGACCTTTTTTGTAGAGAATTAGGTTTCCTACTTTTTATGCTCTATGATATTTTTTGATCAGATGCGTAGTTCTCGAGATATATCAAGATATTTAAAAGTTCCGAAGCCGCACCAACATAATAGAGATACAGAAACACCGTGGCCCCTTTCTTTGAGATAACTCTGCACTATTGCGAGCTGTAAATGCCACTTCCAGCTTAGCTGTGCAGAAGAAGAACAACAAGAAGAAGAAATATCTCGAAATATGTCCGTCAGGCCAGTTCCTTTGAGCTGAATCTGCAAATATCTCGGAAACGAAGCGAGCTATGGCAAAATGTTAAGAGACGTTTTTTGTAGAGAATTATGTTTCCTACAATTTATGTTCTATGATATTTTTTGATCAGAAGCGTAGTTTTCGAGATATATCGAGATATTTAAAAGTTCCGAAGCCGCACCAACATAATAAAGATACAGAAACACCGTGGCCCCTTTCTTTGAGATAACTCTGCACTAGTGCGAGCCGCAAATGCCACTTCCAGCTTAGCTGTGCAGAAGAAGAGCAAGAAGAAGAAGAAATATCTCGAAATATGTCCGACAGGCCCCTTCCCTTGAGATAAATCTGCAAATATCTCGGAAACGAAGCGAGCTATGGCGAAATGTTAACAGACCTTTTTTGTAGAGAATTAAGTTTCCTACTTTTTATCTTCTATGATATTTTTTGGTCAGATGCGTAGTTCTCGAGATAGATCAAGATACTTAAAAGTTCCGAAGCCGCACCAACATAATAGAGATACAGAAACACCGTGGCCCCTCTCTTTGAGATAACTCTGCACTATTGCGAGCTGCAAATGCCACTTCCAGCTTAGCTGTGCAGAAGAAGAACAACAAGAAGAAGAAATATCTCGAAATATGTCCGTCAGGCCCCTTCCCTTGAGATAAATCTGCAAATATGTCGGAAACGAAGCGAGCTATGGCAAAATGTTAAGAGACCATTTTTGTAGAGAATTATGTTTCCTACAATTTATGTTCTATGATATTTTTTGATCAGAAGCGTAGTTTTCGAGATATATCGAGATATTTAAAAGTTCCGAAGCCGCACCAACATAATAGAGATACAGAAACACCGTGGCCCCTTTCTTTGGGATAACTCTGCACTATTGCGAGCTGCAAATGCCACTTCCAGCTTAGCTGTGCAGAAGAAGAACAACAAGAAGAAGAATTATCTCGAAATATGTCCGTCAGGCCACTTCCCTTGAGATAAATCTGCAAATATCTCGGAAACGAAGCGAGCTATGGCAAAATGTTAAGAGACCTTTTTTGTAGAGAAGTAAGTTTCCTACTTTTTATGTTCGATGATATTTTTTGATCAGATGCGTAGCTCTCGAGATATATCAAGATATTTAAAAGTTCCGAAGCTGCACCAACATAATAGAGGTACAGAAACACCGTGGCCTCTTTCTTTGAGATAACTCTGCACTATTGCGAGCTGCAAATGCCACTTCGAGCTTAGCTGTGCAGAAGAAGAACAACAAGAAGAAGAAATATCTCGAAATATGTCCGTCAGGCCCCTTCCCTTGAGATAAATCTGCAAATATCTCGGAAACGAAGCGAGCTATGGCAAAACGTTAAGAGACCTTTTTTGTAGAGAATTATGTTTCCTACTTTTTATGTTCTATGATATTTTTTGATCAGACGCGTAGTTCTCGAGATATATCAAGATATTTAAAAGTTCCGAAGCCGCACCAACATAATAGAGATACAGAAACACCGTGGCCCCTTTCTTTCAGGTAGCTATGCACTATTGCGAGCTGCAAATGCCACTTCCAGCTTAGCTGTGCAGAAGAAGAACAACAAGAAGAAGAAATATCTCGAAATATGTCCGTCAGGCCCCTTCCCTTGAGATAAATCTGCAAATATCTCGGAAACGAAGCGAGCTATGGCAAAATGTTAAGAGACCTTTTTTGTAGAGAATTAAGTTTCCTACTTTTTATGTTCTATGATATTTTTTGATCAGATGCGTAGTTCTCGAGATATATCAAGATATTCAAAAGTTCCGAAGCCGCACCAACATAATAGAGATACAGAAACACCGTGGCCCCTTTCTTTGAGATAACTCTGCACTATTGCGAGCTGCAGATGCCACTTCCAGTTAGCTGTGCAGAGGAAGAACAACAAGAAGAAGAAATATCTCGAAATATGTCCGTCAGGCCAGTTCCTTTGAGCTGAATCTGCAAATATCTCGGAAACGAAGCGAGCTATGGCAAAATGTTAAGAGACGTTTTTTGTAGAGAATTATGTTTCCTACAATTTATGTTCTATGATATTTTTTGATCAGAAGCGTAGTTCTCGAGATATATCAAGATATTTAAAAGTTCCGAAGCCGCACCAACATAATAGGGATACAGAAACACCGTGGCCCCTCTCTTTGAGATAACTCTGCACTATTGCGAGCTGCAAATGCCACTTCCAGCTTAGCTGTGCAGAAGAAGAACAACAAGAAGAAGAAATATCTCGAAATATGTCCGTCAGGCCCCTTCCCTTGAGATAAATCTGCAAATATCTCGGAAACGAAGCGAGCTATGGCAAAATGTTTAGAGACCTTTCTTGTAGAGAATTAAGTTTCCTACTTTTTATGTAGTATGATATTTTTTGATCAGATGCGTAGTTCTCGAGATATATCAAGATATTTAAAAGTTCCGAAGCCGCACCAACATAATAGAGATACAGAAACACCGTGGCCCCTTTCTTTGAGATAACTCTGCACTATTGCGCGCTGCAAATGCCACTTCCAGCTTAGCTGTGCAGAAGAAGAACAACAAGAAGAAGAAATATCTCGAAATATGTCCGTCAGGCCCCTTCCCTTGAGATAAATCTGCAAATATCTCGGAAACGAAGCAAGCTATGGCAAAATGTTAAGAGACCTTTTTTGTAGAGAATTAGGTTTCCTACTTTTTATGCTCTATGATATTTTTTGATCAGATGCGTAGTTCTCGAGATATATCAAGATATTTAAAAGTTCCGAAGCCGCACCAACATAATAGAGATACAGAAACACCGTGGCCCCTTTCTTTGAGATAACTCTGCACTATTGCGAGCTGTAAATGCCACTTCCAGCTTAGCTGTGCAGAAGAAGAACAACAAGAAGAAGAAATATCTCGAAATATGTCCGTCAGGCCAGTTCCTTTGAGCTGAATCTGCAAATATCTCGGAAACGAAGCGAGCTATGGCAAAATGTTAAGAGACGTTTTTTGTAGAGAATTATGTTTCCTACAATTTATGTTCTATGATATTTTTTGATCAGAAGCGTAGTTTTCGAGATATATCGAGATATTTAAAAGTTCCGAAGCCGCACCAACATAATAAAGATACAGAAACACCGTGGCCCCTTTCTTTGAGATAACTCTGCACTAGTGCGAGCCGCAAATGCCACTTCCAGCTTAGCTGTGCAGAAGAAGAGCAAGAAGAAGAAGAAATATCTCGAAATATGTCCGACAGGCCCCTTCCCTTGAGATAAATCTGCAAATATCTCGGAAACGAAGCGAGCTATGGCGAAATGTTAACACACCTTTTTTGTAGAGAATTAAGTTTCCTACTTTTTATCTTCTATGATATTTTTTGGTCAGATGCGTAGTTCTCGAGATAGATCAAGATACTTAAAAGTTCCGAAGCCGCACCAACATAATAGAGATACAGAAACACCGTGGCCCCTCTCTTTGAGATAACTCTGCACTATTGCGAGCTGCAAATGCCACTTCCAGCTTAGCTGTGCAGAAGAAGAACAACAAGAAGAAGAAATATCTCGAAATATGTCCGTCAGGCCCCTTCCCTTGAGATAAATCTGCAAATATGTCGGAAACGAAGCGAGCTATGGCAAAATGTTAAGAGACCATTTTTGTAGAGAATTATGTTTCCTACAATTTATGTTCTATGATATTTTTTGATCAGAAGCGTAGTTTTCGAGATATATCGAGATATTTAAAAGTTCCGAAGCCGCACCAACATAATAGAGATACAGAAACACCGTGGCCCCTTTCTTTGGGATAACTCTGCACTATTGCGAGCTGCAAATGCCACTTCCAGCTTAGCTGTGCAGAAGAAGAACAACAAGAAGAAGAATTATCTCGAAATATGTCCGTCAGGCCACTTCCCTTGAGATAAATCTGCAAATATCTCGGAAACGAAGCGAGCTATGGCAAAATGTTAAGAGACCTTTTTTGTAGAGAAGTAAGTTTCCTACTTTTTATGTTCGATGATATTTTTTGATCAGATGCGTAGCTCTCGAGATATATCAAGATATTTAAAAGTTCCGAAGCTGCACCAACATAATAGAGGTACAGAAACACCGTGGCCTCTTTCTTTGAGATAACTCTGCACTATTGCGAGCTGCAAATGCCACTTCGAGCTTAGCTGTGCAGAAGAAGAACAACAAGAAGAAGAAATATCTCGAAATATGTCCGTCAGACCCCTTCCCTTGAGATGAATCTGCAAATATCTCGGAAACGAAGCGAGCTATGGCAAAACGTTAAGAGACCTTTTTTGTAGAGAATAATATTTCCTACAATTTACGTTCTATGATATTTTTTGATCAGAAGCGTAGTTTTCGAGATATATCGAGATATTTAAAAGTTCCGAAGCCGCACCAACATAATAGAGATACAGAAACACCGTGGCCCCTTTCTTTGAGATAACTCTGCACTATTGCGAGCCGCAAATGCCACTTCCAGCTCAGCTGTGCAGAAGAAGAACAACAAGAAGAAGAAATATCTCGAAATATGTCCGTCAGGCCCCTTCCCTTGAGATAAATCTGCAAGTATCTCGGAAACGAAGCGAGCTATCGCAAAATGTTAAGAGACGTTTTTTGTAGAGAATTATGTTTCCTATAATTTATGTTCTATGATATTTTTTGATCAGAAGCGTAGTTTTCGAGATATATCGAGATATTTAAAAGTTCCGAAGCCGCACCAACATAATAGAGATACAGAAACACCGTGGCCCCTTTCTTTGAGATAACTCTGCACTATTGCGAGCTGCAAATGCCACTTTCAGCTTAGCTGTACAGAAGAAGAAATATCTCGAAATATGTCCGTCAGGCCCCTTCCCTTGAGATAAATCTGCAAATATCTCGGAAACGAAGCGAGCTATGGCAAAATGTTAAGAGACCTTTTTTGTAGAGAATTAGGTTTCCTACTTTTTATGCTCTATGATATTTTTTGATCAGATGCGTAGTTCTCGAGATATATCAAGATATTTAAAAGTTCCGAAGCCGCACCAACATAATAGAGATACAGAAACACCGTGGCCCCTTTCTTTGAGATAACTCTGCACTATTGCGAGCTGTAAATGCCACTTCCAGCTTAGCTGTGCAGAAGAAGAACAACAAGAAGAAGAAATATCTCGAAATATGTCCGTCAGGCCAGTTCCTTTGAGCTGAATCTGCAAATATCTCGGAAACGAAGCGAGCTATGGCAAAATGTTAAGAGACGTTTTTTGTAGAGAATTATGTTTCCTACAACTTCTGTTCTATGATATTTTTTGATCAGAATCGTAGTTTTCGAGATATATCGAGATATTTAAAAGTTCCGAAGCCGCACCAACATAATAGGGATACAGAAACACCGTGGCCCCTTTCTCTGAGATAACTCTGCACTAGTGCGAGCCGCAAATGCCACTTCCAGCTTAGCTGTGCAGAAGAAGAACAACAAGAAGAAGAAATATCTCGAAATATGTCCGTCAGGCCACTTCCCTTGAGATAAATCTGCAAATATCTCGGAAACGAAGCGAGCTATGGCAAAATGTTAAGAGACGTTTTTTGTAGAGAATTATGTTTCCTACAATTTATGTTCTATGATATTTTTTGATCAGAAGCGTAGTTTTCGAGATATATCGAGATATTTAAAAGTTCCGAAGCCGCACCAACATAATAGAGATACAGAAACACCGTGGCCCCTTTCTTTGAGATAACTCTGCACTAGTGCGAGCCGCAAATGCCACTTCCAGCTTAGCTGTGCAGAAGAAGAGCAAGAAGAAGAAGAAATATCTCGAAATATGTCCGACAGGCCCCTTCCCTTGAGATAAATCTGCAAATATCTCGGAAACGAAGCGAGCTATGGCGAAATGTTAAGAGACCTTTTTTGTAGGGAACTGAGTTTCCTACTTTTTATCTTCTATGATATTTTTTGGTCAGATGCGTAGTTCTCGAGATAGATCAAGATACTTAAAAGTTCCGAAGCCGCACCAACATAATAGAGATACAGAAACACCGTGGCCCCTCTCTTTGAGATAACTCTGCACTATTGCGAGCTGCAAATGCCACTTCCAGCTTAGCTGTGCAGAAGAAGAACAACAAGAAGAAGAAATATCTCGAAATATGTCCGTCAGGCCCCTTCCCTTGAGATAAATCTGCAAATATGTCGGAAACGAAGCGAGCTATGGCAAAATGTTAAGAGACCTTTTTTGTAGAGAATTATGTTTCCTACAATTTATGTTCTATGATATTTTTTGATCAGAAGCGTAGTTTTCGAGATATATCGAGATATTTAAAAGTTCCGAAGCCGCACCAACATAATAGAGATACAGAAACACCGTGGCCCCTTTCTTTGGGATAACTCTGCACTATTGCGAGCTGCAAATGCCACTTCCAGCTTAGCTGTGCAGAAGAAGAACAACAAGAAGAAGAATTATCTCGAAATATGTCCGTCAGGCCACTTCCCTTGAGATAAATCTGCAAATATCTCGGAAACGAAGCGAGCTATGGCAAAATGTTAAGAGACCTTTTTTGTAGAGAAGTAAGTTTGCTACTTTTTATGTTCGATGATATTTTTTGATCAGATGCGTAGCTCTCGAGATATATCAAGATATTTAAAAGTTCCGAAGCTGCACCAACATAATAGAGGTACAGAAACACCGTGGCCTCTTTCTTTGAGATAACTCTGCACTATTGCGAGCTGCAAATGCCACTTCGAGCTTAGCTGTGCAGAAGAAGAACAACAAGAAGAAGAAATATCTCGAAATATGTCAGTCAGACCCCTTCCCTTGAGATGAATCTGCAAATATCTCGGAAACGAAGCGAGCTATGGCAAAACGTTAAGAGACCTTTTTTGTAGAGAATAATATTTCCTACAATTTACGTTCTATGATATTTTTTGATCAGAAGCGTAGTTTTCGAGATATATCGAGATATTTAAAAGTTCCGAAGCCGCACCAACATAATAGAGATACAGAAACACCGTGGCCCCTTTCTTTGAGATAACTCTGCACTATTGCGAGCCGCAAATGCCACTTCCAGCTCAGCTGTGCAGAAGAAGAACAACAAGAAGAAGAAATATCTCGAAATATGTCCGTCAGGCCCCTTCCCTTGAGATAAATCTGCAAATATCTCGGAAACGAAGCGAGCTATCGCAAAATGTTAAGAGACGTTTTTTGTAGAGAATTATGTTTCCTATAATTTATGTTCTATGATATTTTTTGATCAGAAGCGTAGTTTTCGAGATATATCGAGATATTTAAAAGTTCCGAAGACGCACCAACATAATAGAGATACAGAAACACCGTGGCCCCTTTCTTTGAGATAACTGTGCACCAGTGCGAGCCGCAAATGCCACTTCCAGCTTAGCTGTGCAGAAGAAGAACAACAAGAAGAAGAAATATCTCGAAATATGTCCGTCAGGCCCCTTCCCTTGAGATATATCTGCAAATATCTCGGAAACGAAGCAAGCTATGGCAAAATGTTCAGAGACCGTTTTGGTAGAGAATTATGTTTCCTACTTTTTATGTTCTATGATATTTTTTGATCAGACGCGTAGTTCTCGAGATATATCAAGATATTTAAAAGTTCCGAAGCCGCACCAACATAATAGAGATACAGAAACACCGTGGCCCCTTTCTTTGAGATAACTCTGCACTATTGCGAGCTGCAAATGCCACTTCCAGCTTAGCTGTGCAGAAGAAGAACAACAAGAAGAAGAAATATCTCGAAATATGTCCGTCAGGCCCCTTCCCTTGAGATAAATCTGCAAATATCTCGGAAACGAAGAGAGCTATGGCAAAATGTTAAGAGACCTTTTTTGTAGAGAATTAAGTTTCCTACTTTTTATGTTCTATGATATTTTTTGATCAGACGCGTAGTTCTCGAGATATATCAAGATATTTAAAAGTTCCGAAGCCGCACCAACATAATAGAGATACAGAAACACCGTGGCCCCTTTCTTTGAGATAACTCTGCACTATTGCGAGCTGCAAATGCCACTTCCAGCTTAGCTGTGCAGAAGAAGAACAACAAGAAGAAGAAATATCTCGAAATATGTCCGTCAGGCCCCTTCCCTTGAGATAAATCTGCAAATATCTCGGAAACGAAGAGAGCTATGGCAAAATGTTAAGAGACCTTTTTTGTAGAGAATTAAGTTTCCTACTTTTCATGTTCTATGATATTTTTTGATCAGATGCGTACTTCTCGAGATATATCAAGATATTTAAAAGTTCCGAAGCCGCACCAACATAATAGAGATACAGAAACACCGTGGCCCCTTTCTTTGAGATAACTCTGCACTATTGCGAGCTGTAAATGCCACTTCCAGCTTAGCTGTGCAGAAGAAGAACAACAAGAAGAAGAAATATCTCGAAATATGTCCGTCAGGCCCCTTCGCTTGAGATAAATCTGCAAATATCTCTGAAACGAAGCGAGCTATGGCAAAATGTTAAGAGACCTTTTTTGTAGAGAATTAACTTTCCTACTTTTTATGTTCTATGATATTTTTTGATCAGATGCGTAGTTCTCGAGATATATCAAGATATTTAAAAGTTCCGAAGCCGCACCAACATAATAGGGATACAGAAACACCGTGGCCCCTTTCTTTGAGATAACTCTGCACTAGTGCGAGCCGCAAATGCCACTTCCAGCTTAGCTGTGCAGAACAAGAACAACAAGAAGAAGAAATATCTCGAAATATGTCCGTCAGGCCCCTTCCCTTGAGATAAATCTGCAAATATCTCGGAAACGAAGCGAGCTATCGCAAAATGTTAAGAGACCTTTTTTGTAGAGAATTATGTTTCCTACAATTTATGTTCTACGATATTTTTTGATCAGAAGCGTAGTTTTCGAGATATATCGAGATATTTAAAAGTTCCGAAGCCGCACCAACATAATAGAGATACAGAAACACCGTGGCCCCTTTCTTTGAGATAACTCTGCACTAGTGCGAGCTGCAAATGCCACTTCCAGCTTAGCTGTGCAGAAGAAGAACAACAAGAAGAAGAAATATCTCGAAATATGTCCGTCAGGCCCCTTCCCTTGAGATAAATCTGCAAATATCTCGGAAACGAAGCGAGCTATGGCAAAATGTTAAGAGACCTTTTTTGTAGAGAATTAAGTTTCCTACTTTTCATGTTCTATGATATTTTTTGATCAGATGCGTAGTTCTCGAGATATATCAAGATATTTAAAAGTTCCGAAGCCGCACCAACATAATAGAGATACAGAAACACCGTGGCCCCTTTCTTTGAGATAACTCTGCACTATTGCGAGCTGTAAATGCCACTTCCAGCTTAGCTGTGCAGAAAAAGAACAACAAGAAGAAGAAATATCTCGAAATATGTCCGTCAGGCCCCTTCCCTTGAGATATATCTGCAAATATCTCGGAAACGAAGCGAGCTATGGCAAAATGTTAAGAGACCTTTTTTGTAGAGAATTATGTTTCCTACAATTTATGTTCTATGATATTTTTTGATCAGAAGCGTAGTTTTCGAGATATATCGAGATATTTAAAAGTTCCGAAGCCGCACCAACATAATAGAGATACAGAAACACCGTGGCCCCTTTCTTTGAGATAACTCTGCACTAGTGCGAGCCGCAAATGCCACTTCCAGCTTAGCTGTGCAGAAGAAGAACAACAAGAAGAAGAAATATCTCGAAATATGTCCGTCAGGCCCCTTCCCTTGAGATAAATCTGCAAATATCTCGGAAACGAAGCGAGCTATGGCAAAATGTTAAGAGACCTATTTTGTAGAGAATTAAGTTTCCTACTTTTTATGTTCTATGATATTTTTTGATCAGAAGCGTAGTTTTCGAGATATATCGAGATATTTAAAAGTTCCGAAGCCGCACCAACATAATAGAGATACAGAAACACCGTGGCCCCTTTCTTTGAGATAACTCTGCACTAGTGCGAGCCGCAAATGCCACTTCCAGCTTAGCTGTGCAGAAGAAGAACAACAAGAAGAAGAAATATCTCGAAATATGTCCGTCAGGCCCCTTCCCTTGAGATAAATCTGCAAATATCTCGGAAACGAAGCGAGCTATGGCAAAATGTTAAGAGACCTTTTTTGTAGAGAATTAAGTTTCCTACTTTTTATGTTCTATGATATTTTTTGATCAGATGCGTAGTTCTCGAGATATATCAAGATATTTAAAAGTTCCGAAGCCGCACCAACATAATAGGGATACAGAAACACCGTGGCCCCTTTCTTTGAGATAACTCTGCACTAGTGCGAGCCGCAAATGCCACTTCCAGCTTAGCTGTGCAGAAGAAGAACAACAAGAAGAAGAAATATCTCGAAATATGTCCGTCAGGCCCCTTCCCTTGAGATAAATCTGCAAATATCTCGGAAACGAAGCGAGCTATCGCAAAATGTTAAGAGACCTTTTTTGTAGAGAATTAAGTTTCCTACTTTTTATGTTCGATGATATTTTTTGATCAGATGCGTAGTTCTCGAGATATATCAAGATATTTAAAAGTTCCGAAGCCGCACCAACATAATAGAGATACAGAAACACCGTGGCCCCTTTCTTTGAGATAACTCTGCACTACTGCGAGCTGGAAATGCCACTTCCAGTTTAGCTGTGCAGAAGAAGAACAACAAGAAGAAGAAATATCTCGAAATATGTCCGTCAGGCCCCTGCCCTTGAGATATATCTGCAAATATCTCGGAAACCAAGCGAGCTATGGCAAAATGTTAAGAGACCTTTTTTATAGAGAATTATGTTTCCTACAATTCATGTTCTATGATATTTTTTGATCAGAAGCGTAGTTTTCGAGATATATCGAGATATTTAAAAGTTACGAAGCCGCACCAACATAATAGAGATACAGAAACACCGTGGCCCCTTTCTTTGAGATAACTCTGCAATAGTGCGAGCCGCAAATGCCACTTCCAGCTTAGCTGTGCAGAAGAAGAACAACAAGAAGAAGAAGTATTTCGAAATATGTCCGTCAGGCCCCTTCCCTTGAGATAAATCTGCAAATATCTCGGAAACGAAGCGAGCTATGGCAAAATGTTAAGAGACCTTTTTTGTAGAGAATTAAGTTTCCTACTTTTTATGTTCTATGATATTTTTTGATCAGATGCGTAGTTCTCGAGATATATCAAGATATTTAAAAGTTCCGAAGCCGCACCAACATATTAGAGATACAGAAACACCGTGGCCCCTTTCTTTGAGATAACTGTGCACTAGTGCGAGCCGCAAATGCCACTTCCAGCTTAGCTGTGCAGAAGAAGAACAACAAGAAGAAGAAATATCTCGAAATATGTCCGTCAGGCCCCTTCCCTTGAGATAAATCTGCAAATATCTCGGAAACGAAGCGAGCTATCGCAAAATGTTAAGAGACCTTTTTTGTAGAGAATTATGTTTCCTACAATTTATGTTCTACGATATTTTTTGATCAGAAGCGTAGTTTTCAAGATATATCGAGATATTTAAAAGTTCCGAAGCCGCACCAACATAATAGAGATACAGAAACACCGTGGCCCCTTTCTTTGAGATAACTCTGCACTAGTGCGAGCTGCAAATGCCACTTCCAGCTTAGCTGTGCAGAAGAAGAACAACAAGAAGAAGAAATATCTCGAAATATGTCCGTCAGGCCCCTTCCCTTGAGATAAATCTGCAAATATCTCGGAAACGAAGCGAGCTATGGCAAAATGTTAAGAGACCTTTTTTGTAGAGAATTAAGTTTCCTACTTTTTATGTTCTATGATATTTTTTGATCAGATGCGTAGTTCTCGAGATATATCAAGATATTTAAAAGTTCCGAAGCCGCACCAACATAATAGAGATACAGAAACACCGTGGCCCCTTTCTTTGAGATAACTCTGCACTATTGCGAGCTGGAAATGCCACTTCCAGTTTAGCTGTGCAGAAGAAGAACAACAAGAAGAAGAAATATCTCGAAATATGTCCGTCAGGCCCCTTCCCTTGAGATATATATGCAAATATCTCGGAAACGAAGCGAGCTATGGCAAAATGTTAAGAGACCTTTTTTGTAGAGAATTAAGTTTCCTACTTTTTATGTTCTATGACATTTTTTGATCAGATGCGTAGTTCTCGAGATATATCAAGATATTTAAAAGTTCCGAAGCCGCACCAACATAATAGAGATACAGAAACACCGTGGCCCGTTTCTTTAAGATAACTCTGCACTATTGCGAGCTGCAAATGCCACTTCCAGCTTAGCTGTGCAGAGGAAGAACAACAAGAAGAAGAAATATCTCGAAATATGTCCGTCAGGCCAGTTCCTTTGAGCTGAATCTGTAAATATCTCGGAAACGAAGCGAGCTATGGCAAAATGTTAAGAGACCTTTTTTGTAGAGAATTAAGTTTCCTACTTTTCATGTTCTATGATATTTTTTGATCAGATGCGTAGCTCTCGAGATATATCAAGATATTTAAAAGTTCCGAAGCCGCACCAACATAATAGAGATACAGAAACACCGTGGCCCCTTTCTTTGAGATAACTCTGCACTATTGCGAGCTGCAAATGCCACTTCCAGCTTAGCTGTGCAGAGGAAGAACAACAAGAAGAAGAAATATCTCGAAATATGTCCGTCAGGCCAGTTCCTTTGAGCTGAATCTGCAAATATCTCGGAAACGAAGCGAGCTATGGCAAAATGTTAAGAGACCTTTTTTGTAGAGAATTAAGTTTCCTACTTTTTATGTTCTATGATATTTTTTGATCAGATGCGTAGTTCTCGAGATATATCAAGATATTTAAAAGTTCCGAAGCCGCACCAACATAATAGGGATACAGAAACACCGTGGCCCCTTTCTTTGAGATAACTCTGCACTAGTGCGAGCCGCAAATGCCACTTCCAGCTTAGCTGTGCAGAACAAGAACAACAAGAAGAAGAAATATCTCGAAATATGTCCGTCAGGCCCCTTCCCTTGAGATAAATCTGCAAATATCTCGGAAACGAAGCGAGCTATCGCAAAATGTTAAGAGACCTTTTTTGTAGAGAATTATGTTTCCTACAATTTATGTTCTACGATATTTTTTGATCAGAAGCGTAGTTTTCGAGATATATCGAGATATTTAAAAGTTCCGAAGCCGCACCAACATAATAGAGATACAGAAACACCGTGGCCCCTTTCTTTGAGATAACTCTGCACTAGTGCGAGCTGCAAATGCCACTTCCAGCTTAGCTGTGCAGAAGAAGAACAACAAGAAGAAGAAATATCTCGAAATATGTCCGTCAGGCCCCTTCCCTTGAGATAAATCTGCAAATATCTCGGAAACGAAGCGAGCTATGGCAAAATGTTAAGAGACCTTTTTTGTAGAGAATTAAGTTTCCTACTTTTTATGTTCTATGATATTTTTTGATCAGATGCGTAGTTCTCGAGATATATCAAGATATTTAAAAGTTCCGAAGCCGCACCAACATAATAGAGATACAGAAACACCGTGGCCCCTTTCTTTGAGATAACTCTGCACTATTGCGAGCTGGAAATGCCACTTCCAGTTTAGCTGTGCAGAAGAAGAACAACAAGAAGAAGAAATATCTCGAAATATGTCCGTCAGGCCCCTTCCCTTGAGATATATATGCAAATATCTCGGAAACGAAGCGAGCTATGGCAAAATGTTAAGAGACCTTTTTTGTAGAGAATTAAGTTTTCTACTTTTTATGTTCTATGACATTTTTTGATCAGATGCGTAGTTCTCGAGATATATCAAGATATTTAAAAGTTCCGAAGCCGCACCAACATAATAGAGATACAGAAACACCGTGGCCCCTTTCTTTAAGATAACTCTGCACTATTGCGAGCTGCAAATGCCACTTCCAGCTTAGCTGTGCAGAGGAAGAACAACAAGAAGAAGAAATATCTCGAAATATGTCCGTCAGGCCAGTTCCTTTGAGCTGAATCTGTAAATATCTCGGAAACGAAGCGAGCTATGGCAAAATGTTAAGAGACCTTTTTTGTAGAGAATTAAGTTTCCTACTTTTCATGTTCTATGATATTTTTTGATCAGATGCGTAGCTCTCGAGATATATCAAGATATTTAAAAGTTCCGAAGCCGCACCAACATAATAGAGATACAGAAACACCGTGGCCCCTTTCTTTGAGATAACTCTGCACTATTGCGAGCTGCAAATGCCACTTCCAGCTTAGCTGTGCAGAGGAAGAACAACAAGAAGAAGAAATATCTCGAAATATGTCCGTCAGGCCAGTTCCTTTGAGCTGAATCTGCAAATATCTCGGAAACGAAGCGAGCTATGGCAAAATGTTGAGAGACGTTTTTTGTAGAGAATTATGTTTCCTACAATTTATGTTCTATGATATTTTTTGATCAGAAGCGTAGTTTTCGAGATATATCGAGATATTTAAAAGTTCCGAAGACGCACCAACATAATAGAGATACAGAAACACCGTGGCCCCTTTCTTTGAGATAACTGTGCACTAGTGCGAGCCGCAAATGCAACTTCCAGCTTAGCTGTGCAGAAGAAGAACAACAAGAAGAAGAAATATCTCGAAATATGTCCGTCAGGCCCCTTCCCTTGAGATATATCTGCAAATATCTCGGAAACGAAGCGAGCTATGGCAAAATGTTAAGAGACCGTTTTTGTAGAGAATTATGTTTCCTACTTTTTATGTTCTATGATATTTTTTGATCAGACGCGTAGTTCTCGAGATATATCAAGATATTTAAAAGTTCCGAAGCCGCACCAACATAATAGAGATACAGAAACACCGTGGCCTCTTTCTTTGAGATAACTCTGCACTATTGCGAGCTGCAAATGCCGCTTCGAGCTTGGCTGTGCAGAAGAAGAACAACAAGAAGAAGAAATATCTCGAAATATGTCCGTCAGACCCCTTCCCTTGAGATGAATCTGCAAATATCTCGGAAACGAAGCGAGCTATGGCAAAATGTTAAGAGACCTTTTTTGTAGAGAATAATGTTTCCTACAATTTACGTTCTATGATATTTTTTGATCAGAAGCGTAGTTTTCGAGATATATCGAGATATTTAAAAGTTCCGAAGCCGCACCAACATAATAGAGATACAGAAACACCGTGGCCCCTTTCTTTGAGATAACTCTGCACTATTGCGACCTGCAAATGCCACTTCCAGCTCAGCTGTGCAGAAGAAGAACAACAAGAAGAAGAAATATCTCGAAATATGTCCGTCAGGCCCCTTCCCTTGAGATAAATCTGCAAATATCTCGGAAACGAAGCGAGCTATGGCAACATGTTAAGAGACCTTTTTTGTAGAGAATTAAGTTTCCTACTTTTTATGTTCTATGATATTTTTTGATCAGATGCGTAGTTCTCGAGATATATCAAGATATTTAAAAGTTCCGAAGCCGCACCAACATAATAGGGATACAGAAACACCGTGGCCCCTTTCTTTGAGATAACTCTGCACTAGTGCGAGCCGCAAATGCCACTTCCAGCTTAGCTGTGCAGAACAAGAACAACAAGAAGAAGAAATATCTCGAAATATGTCCGTCAGGCCCCTTCCCTTGAGATAAATCTGCAAATATCTCGGAAACGAAGCGAGCTATCGCAAAATGTTAAGAGACCTTTTTTGTAGAGAATTATGTTTCCTACAATTTATGTTCTACGATATTTTTTGATCAGAAGCGTAGTTTTCGAGATATATCGAGATATTTAAAAGTTCCGAAGCCGCACCAACATAATAGAGATACAGAAACACCGTGGCCCCTTTCTTTGAGATAACTCTGCACTATTGCGAGCTGGAAATGCCACTTCCAGTTTAGCTGTGCAGAAGAAGAACAACAAGAAGAAGAAATATCTCGAAATATGTCCGTCAGGCCCCTTCCCTTGAGATATATATGCAAATATCTCGGAAACGAAGCCAGCTATGGCAAAATGTTAAGAGACCTTTTTTGTAGAGAATTATGTTTCCTACTTTTTATGTTCTATGACATTTTTTGATCAGATGCGTAGTTCTCGAGATATATCAAGATATTTAAAAGTTCCGAAGCCGCACCAACATAATAGAGATACAGAAACACCGTGGCCCCTTTCTTTAAGATAACTCTGCACTATTGCGAGCTGCAAATGCCACTTCCAGCTTAGCTGTGCAGAGGAAGAACAACAAGAAGAAGAAATATCTCGAAATATGTCCGTCAGGCCAGTTCCTTTGAGCTGAATCTGTAAATATCTCGGAAACGAAGCGAGCTATGGCAAAATGTTAAGAGACCTTTTTTGTAGAGAATTAAGTTTCCTACTTTTCATGTTCCATGATATTTTTTGATCAGATGCGTAGCTCTCGAGATATATCAAGATATTTAAAAGTTCCGAAGCCGCACCAACATAATAGGGATACAGAAACACCGTGGCCCCTTTCTTTGATATAACTCTGCACTAGTGCGAGCCGCAAATGCCACTTCCAGCTTAGCTGTGCAGAACAAGAACAACAAGAAGAAGAAATATCTCGAAATATGTCCGTCAGGCCCCTTCCCTTGAGATAAATCTGCAAATATCTCGGAAACGAAGCGAGCTATCGCAAAATGTTAAGACACCTTTTTTGTAGAGAATTATGTTTCCTACAATTTATGTTCTACGATATTTTTTGATCAGAAGCGTAGTTTTCGAGATATATCGAGATATTTAAAAGTTCCGAAGCCGCACCAACATAATAGAGATACAGAAACACCGTGGCCCCTTTCTTTGAGATAACTCTGCACTAGTGCGAGCTGCAAATGCCACTTCCAGCTTAGCTGTGCAGAAGAAGAACAACAAGAAGAAGAAATATCTCGAAATATGTCCGTCAGGCCCCTTCCCTTGAGATAAATCTGCAAATATCTCGGAAACGAAGCGAGCTATGGCAAAATGTTAAGAGACCTTTTTTGTAGAGAATTAAGTTTCCTACTTTTTATGTTCGATGATATTTTTTGATCAGATGCGTAGTTCTCGAGATATATCAAGATATTTAAAAGTTCCGAAGCCGCACCAACATAATAGAGATACAGAAACACCGTGGCCCCTTTCTTTGAGATAACTCTGCACTACTGCGAGCTGGAAATGCCACTTCCAGTTTAGCTGTGCAGAAGAAGAACAACAAGAAGAAGAAATATCTCGAAATATGTCCGTCAGGCCCCTTCCCTTGAGATATATATGCAAATATCTCGGAAACGAAGCGAGCTATGGCAAAATGTTAAGAGACCTTTTTTGTAGAGAATTAAGTTTCCTACTTTTTATGTTGTATGATATTTTTTGATCAGAAGCGTAGTTTTCGAGATATATCGAGATACTTAAAAGTTCCGAAGCCGCACCAACATATTAGAGATACAGAAACACCGTGGCCCCTTTCTTTGAGATAACTCTGCACTAGTGCGAGCCGCAAATGCCACTTCCAGCTTAGCTGTGCAGAGGAAGAACAACAAGAAGAAGAAATATCTCGAAATATGTCCGTCAGGCCAGTTCCTTTGAGCCGAATCTGCAAATATCTCGGAAACGAAGCGAGCTATGGCAAAATGTTAAGAGACGTTTTTTGTAGAGAATTATGTTTCCTACAATTTATGTTCTATGATATTTTTTGATCAGAAGCGTAGTTTTCGAGATATATCGAGATACTTAAAAGTTCCGAAGCCGCACCAACATATTAGAGATACAGAAACACCGTGGCCCCTTTCTTTGAGATAACTGTGCACTAGTGCGAGCCGCAAATGCCACTTCCAGCTTAGCTGTGCAGAAGAAGAACAACAAGAAGAAGAAACTTCTCGAAATATGTCCGTCAGGCCCCTTCCCTTGAGATAAATCTGCAAATATCTCGGAAACGAAGCGAGCTATGGCAAAATGTTAAGAGACCTTTTTTGTAGAGAATTAAGTTTCCTACTTTTTATGTTCTATGATATTTTTTGATCAGATGCGTAGTTCTCGAGATATATCAAGATATTTAAAAGTTCCGAAACCGCACCAACATAATAGAGATACAGAAACACCGTGGCCCCTTTCTTTGAGATAACTCTGCACTATTGCGAGCTGCAAATGCCACTTCCAGCTTAGCTGTGCAGAGGAAGAACAACAAGAAGAAGAAATATCTCGAAATATGTCCGTCAGGCCCCTTCCCTTGAGATAAATATGCAAATATCTCGGAAACGAAGCGAGCTATGGCAAAATGTTAAGAGACCGTTTTTGTAGAGAATTATGTTTCCTACTTTTTATGTTCTATGATATTTTTTGATCAGACGCGTAGTTCTCGAGATATATCAAGATATTTAAAAGTTCCGAAGCAGCACCAACATAATAGAGATACAGAAACACCGTGGCCTCTTTCTTTGAGATAACTCTGCACTATTGCGAGCTGCAAATGCCACTTCCAGCTTAGCTGTGCAGAAGAAGAACATCAAGAAGAAGAAATATCTCGAAATATGTCCGTCAGGCCCCTTCCCTTGAGATATATCTGCAAATATCTCGGAAACGAAGCGAGCTATGGCAAAATGTTAAGAGACCTTTTTTGTAGAGAATTATGTTTCCTACAATTTAGGTTGTATGATATTTTTTGATCAGAAGCGTAGTTTTCGAGATATATCGAGATATTTAAAAGTTCCGAAGCCGCACCAACATAATAGAGATACAGAAACACCGTGGCCCCTTTCTTTGAGATAACTCTGCACTAGTGCGAGCCGCAAATGCCACTTCCAGCTTAGCTGTGCAGAAGAAGAACAACAAGAAGAAGAAATATCTCGAAATATGTTCGTCAGGCCCCTTCCCTTGAGATAAATATGCAAATATCTCGGAAACGAAGCGAGCTATGGCAAAATGTTAAGACACCTTTTTTGTAGAGAATTATGTTTCCTACAATTTATGTTCTATGATATTTTTCGATCAGAAGCGTAGTTTTCGAGATATATCGAGATATTTAAAAGTTCCGAAGCCGCACCAACATAATAGAGATACAGAAACACCGTGGCCCCTTTCTTTGAGATAACTCTGCACTAGTGCGAGCCGCAAATGCCACTTCCAGCTTAGCTGTGCAGAAGAAGAACAACAAGAAGAAGAAATATCTCGAAATATGTCTGACAGGCCCCTTCCCTTGAGATAAATCTGCAAATATCTCGGAAACGAAGCGAGCTATGGCGAAATGTTAAGAGACCTTTTTTGTAGAGAATTAAGTTTCCTACTTTTTGTGTTCTATGATATTTTTTGATCAGATGCGTAGTTCTCGAGATATATCAAGATATTTAAAAGTTCCGAAGCCGCACCAACATAATAGAGATACAGAAACACCGTGGCCCCTCTCTTTGAGATAACTCTGCACTATTGCGAGCTGCAAATGCCACTTCCAGCTTAGCTGTGCAGAAGAAGAACAACAAGAAGAAGAAATATCTCGAAATATGTCCGTTAGGCCCCTTCCCTTCAGATAAATCTGCAAATATCTCGGAAACGAAGCGAGCTATGGCAAAATGTTAAGAGACCTTTTTTGTAGAGAATTAAGTTTCCTACTTTTCATGTTCTATGATATTTTTTGATCAGATGCGTAGTTCTCGAGATATATCAAGATATTTAAAAGTTCCGAAGCCGCACCAACATAATAGAGATACAGAAACACCGTGGCCCCTTTCTTTGAGATAACTCTGCACTATTGCGAGCTGTAAATGCCACTTCCAGCTTAGCTGTGCAGAAGAAGAACAACAAGAAGAAGAAATATCTCGAAATATGTCCGTCAGACCCCTTCCCTTGAAATGAATCTGCAAATATCTCGGAAACGAAGCGAGCTATGGCAAAATGTTAAGAGACCTTTTTTGTAGAGAATAATGTTTCCTACAATTTACGTTCTCTGATATTTTTTGATCAGAAGCGTAGTTCTCGAGATATATCAAGATATTTAAAAGTTCCGAAGCCGCACCAACATAATAGAGATACAGAAACACCGTGGCCCCTTTCTTTGAGATAACTCTGCACTAGTGCGAGCCGCAAATGCCACTTCCAGCTTAGCTGTGCAGAAGAAGAACAACAAGAAGAAGAAATATCTCGAAATATGTCCGTCAGGCCCCTTCCCTTGAGATAAATCTGCAAATATCTCGGAAACGAAGCGAGCTATGGCAAAATGTTTAGAGACCTTTCTTGTAGAGAATTAAGTTTCCTACTTTTTATGTAGTATGATATTTTTTGATCAGATGCGTAGTTCTCGAGATATATCAAGATATTTAAAAGTTCCGAAGCCGCACCAACATAATAGAGATACAGAAACACCGTGGCACCTTTCTTTGGGATAACTCTGCACTATTGCGAGCTGCAAATGCCACTTCCAGCTTAGCTGTGCAGAAGAAGAACAACAAGAAGAAGAAATATCTCGAAATATGTCCGTCAGGCCACTTCCCTTGAGATGAATCTGCAAATATCTCGGAAACGAAGCGAGCTATGGCAAAATGTGAAGAGACCTTTTTTGTAGAGAATTAAGTTTCCTACTTTTCATGTTCTATGATATTTTTTGATCAGATGCGTAGTTCTCGAGATATATCAAGATATTTAAAAGTTCCGAAGCCGCACCAACATGATAGAGATACAGAAACACCGTGGCCCCTTTCTTTGAGATAACTCTGCACTATTGCGAGCTGTAAATGCCACTTCCAGCTTAGCTGTGCAGAAGAAGAACAACAAGAAGAAGAAATATCTCGAAATATGTCCGTCAGACCCCTTCCCTTGAGATGAATCTGCAAATATCTCGGAAACGAAGCGAGCTATGGCAAAATGTTAAGAGACCTTTTTTGTAGAGAATTAGGTTTCCTACTTTTCATGTTCTATGATATTTTTTGATCAGATGCGTAGTTCTCGAGATATATCAAGATATTTAAAAGTTCCGAAGCCGCACCAACATAATAGAGATACAGAAACACCGTGGCCCCTTTCTTTGAGATAACTCTGCACTATTGCGAGCTGCAAATGCCACTTCCAGCTTAGCTGTGCAGAAGAAGAACAACAAGAAGAAGAAATATCTCGAAATATGTCCGTCAGGCCACTTCCCTTGAGATGAATCTGCAAATATCTCGGAAACGAAGCGAGCTATGGCAAAATGTTAAGAGACCTTTTTTGTAGAGAATAATGTTTCCTACAATTTACGCTCTATGATATTTTTTGATCAGAAGCGTAGTTTTCGAGATATATCGAGATATTTAAAAGTTCCGAAGCCGCACCAACATAATAGAGATACAGAAACACCGTGGCCCCTTTCTTTGAGATAACTCTGCACTAGTGCGAGCCGCAAATGCCACTTCCAGCTTAGCTGTGCAGAGGAAGAACAACAAGAAGAAGAAATATCTCGAAATATGTCCGTCAGGCCAGTTCCTTTGAGCCGAATCGGCAAATATCTCGGAAACGAAGCGAGCTATGGCAAAATGTTAAGAGACGTTTTTTGTAGAGAATTATGTTTCCTACAATTTATGTTCTATGATATTTTTTGATCAGAAGCGTAGTTTTCGAGATATATCGAGATACTTAAAAGTTCCGAAGCCGCACCAACATATTAGAGATACAGAAACACCGTGGCCCCTTTCTTTGAGATAACTGTGCACTAGTGCGAGCCGCAAATGCCACTTCCAGCTTAGCTGTGCAGAAGAAGAACAACAAGAAGAAGAAACTTCTCGAAATATGTCCGTCAGGCCCCTTCCCTTGAGATAAATCTGCAAATATCTCGGAAACGAAGCGAGCTATGGCAAAATGTTAAGAGACCTTTTTTGTAGAGAATTATGTTTCCTACAATTCATGTTCTATGATATTTTTTGATCAGATGCGTAGTTCTCGAGATATATCAAGATATTTAAAAGTTCCGAAGCCGCACCAACATAATAGAGATACAGAAACACCGTGGCCCCTTTCTTTGAGATAACTCTGCACTAGTGCGAGCCGCAAATGCCACTTTCAGCTTAGCTGTGCAGAAGAAGAACAACAAGAAGAAGAAATATCTCGAAATATGTCCGTCAGGCCCCTTCCCTTGAGATAAATCTGCAAATATCTCGGAAACGAAGCGAGCTATGGCAAAATGTTTAGAGACCTTTCTTGTAGAGAATTAAGTTTCCTACTTTTTATGTAGTATGATATTTTTTGATCAGATGCGTAGTTCTCGAGATATATCAAGATATTTAAAAGTTCCGAAGCCGCACCAACATAATAGAGATACAGAAACACCGTGGCACCTTTCTTTGGGATAACTCTGCACTATTGCGAGCTGCAAATGCCACTTCCAGCTTAGCTGTGCAGAAGAAGAACAACAAGAAGAAGAAATATCTCGAAATATGTCCGTCAGGCCACTTCCCTTGAGATGAATCTGCAAGTATCTCGGAAACGAAGCGAGCTATGGCAAAATGTTAAGAGACGTTTTTTGTAGAGAATAATGTTTCCTACAATTTACGCTCTATGATATTTTTTGATCAGAAGCGTAGTTTTCGAGATATATCGAGATATTTAAAAGTTCCGAAGCCGCACCAACATAATAGAGATACAGAAACACCGTGGCCCCTTTCTTTGAGATAACTCTGCACTAGTGCGAGCCGCAAATGCCACTTCCAGCTTAGCTGTGCAGAGGAAGAACAACAAGAAGAAGAAATATCTCGAAATATGTCCGTCAGGCCAGTTCCTTTGAGCCGAATCTGCAAATATCTCGGAAACGAAGCGAGCTATGGCAAAATGTTAAGAGACGTTTTTTGTAGAGAATTAAGTTTCCTACTTTTTATGTTCTATGATATTTTTTGATCAGATGCGTAGTTCTCGAGATATATCAAGATATTTAAAAGTTCCGAAAACGCACCAACATAATAGAGATACAGAAACACCGTGGCCCCTTTCTTTGAGATAACTCTGCAATAGTGCGAGCCGCAAATGCCACTTCCAGCTTAGCTGTGCAGAAGAAGAACAACAAGAAGAAGAAATATTTCGAAATATGTCCGTCAGGCCCCTTCCCTTGAGATAAATCTGCAAATATCTCGGAAACGAAGCGAGCTATGGCAAAATGTTAAGAGAGCTTTTTTGTAGAGAATTAAGTTTCCTACTTTTTATGTTCTATGATATTTTTTGATCAGATGCGTAGTTCTCGAGATATATCAAGATATTTAAAAGTTCCGAAGCCGCACCAACATATTAGAGATACAGAAACACCGTGGCCCCTTTCTTTGAGATAACTGTGCACTAGTGCGAGCCGCAAATGCCACTTCCAGCTTAGCTGTGCAGAAGAAGAACAACAAGAAGAAGAAATATCTCGAAATATGTCCGTCAGGCCCCTTCCCTTGAGATAAATCTGCAAATATCTCGGAAACGACGCGAGCTATGGCAAAATGTTAAGAGACCTTTTTTGTAGAGAATTATGTTTCCTACTTTTTATGTTCTATGATATTTTTTGATCAGACGCGCAGTTCTCGAGATATATCAAGATATTTAAAAGTTCCGAAGCCGCACCAACATAATAGAGATACAGAAACACCGTGGCCCCTTTCTTTGAGATATCTCTGCACTATTGCGAGCTGCAAATGCCACTTCCAGCTTAGCTGTGCAGAAGAAGAACAACAAGAAGAAGAAATATCTCGAAATATGTCCGTGAGGCCCCTTCCCTTGAGATAAATCTGCAAATATCTCGGAAACGAAGCGAGCTATGGCAAAATGTTAAGAGACCTTATTTGTAGAGAATTAAGTTTCCTACTTTTTATGTTCTATGATATTTTTTGATCAGATGCGTAGTTCTCGAGATATATCAAGATATTTAAAAGTTCCGAAACCGCACCAACATAATAGAGATACAGAAACACCGTGGCCCCTTTCTTTGAGATAACTCTGCACTATTGCGAGCTGTAAATGCCACTTCCAGCTTAGCTGTGCAGAAGAAGAACAACAAGAAGAAGAAATATCTCGAAATATGTCCGTCAGGCCCCTGCCCTTGAGATATATCTGCAAATATCTCGGAAACCAAGCGAGCTATGGCAAAATGTTAAGAGACCTTTTTTGTAGAGAATAATGTTTCCTACAATTTACGCTCTATGATATTTTTTGATCAGAAGCGTAGTTTTCGAGATATATCGAGATATTTAAAAGTTCCGAAGCCGCACCAACATAATAGAGATACAGAAACACCGTGGCCCCTTTCTTTGAGATAACTCTGCACTAGTGCGAGCCGCAAATGCCACTTCCAGCTTAGCTGTGCAGAGGAAGAACAACAAGAAGAAGAAATATCTCGAAATATGTCCGTCAGGCCAGTTCCTTTGAGCCGAATCTGCAAATATCTCGGAAACGAAGCGAGCTATGGCAAAATGTTAAGAGACGTTTTTTGTAGAGAATTATGTTTCCTACAATTTATGTTCTATGATATTTTTTGATCAGAAGCGTAGTTTTCGAGATATATCGAGATACTTAAAAGTTCCGAAGCCGCACCAACATATTAGAGATACAGAAACACCGTGGCCCCTTTCTTTGAGATAACTGTGCACTAGTGCGAGCCGCAAATGCCACTTCCAGCTTAGCTGTGCAGAAGAAGAACAACAAGAAGAAGAAATATCTCGAAATATGTCCGTCAGGCCACTTCCCTTGAGATAAATCTGCAAATATCTCGGAAACGAAGCGAGCTATGGCAAAATGTTTAGAGACCTTTCTTGTAGAGAATTAAGTTTCCTACTTTTTATGTAGTATGATATTTTTTGATCAGATGCGTAGTTCTCGAGATATATCAAGATATTTAAAAGTTCCGAAGCCGCACCAACATAATAGAGATACAGAAACACCGTGGCACCTTTCTTTGGGATAACTCTGCACTATTGCGAGCTGCAAATGCCACTTCCAGCTTAGCTGTGCAGAAGAAGAACAACAAGAAGAAGAAATATCTCGAAATATGTCCGTCAGGCCACTTCCCTTGAGATGAATCTGCAAATATCTCGGAAACGAAGCGAGCTATGGCAAAATGTTAAGAGACGTTTTTTGTAGAGAATAATGTTTCCTACAATTTACGCTCTATGATATTTTTTGATCTGAAGCGTAGTTTTCGAGATATATCGAGATATTTAAAAGTTCCGAAGCCGCACCAACATAATAGAGATACAGAAACACCGTGGCCCCTTTCTTTGAGATAACTCTGCGCTAGTGCGAGCCGCAAATGCCACTTCCAGCTTAGCTGTGCAGAGGAAGAACAACAAGAAGAAGAAATATCTCGAAATATGTCCGTCAGGCCAGTTCCTTTGAGCCGAATCTGCAAATATCTCGGAAACGAAGCGAGCTATGGCAAAATGTTAAGAGACGTTTTTTGTAGAGAATTATGTTTCCTACAATTTATGTTCTATGATATTTTTTGATCAGAAGCGTAGTTTTCGAGATATATCGAGATACTTAAAAGTTCCGAAGCCGCACCAACATATTAGAGATACAGAAACACCGTGGCCCCTTTCTTTGAGATAACTGTGCACTAGTGCGAGCCGCAAATGCCACTTCCAGCTTAGCTGTGCAGAAGAAGAACAACAAGAAGAAGAAACTTCTCGAAATATGTCCGTCAGGCCCCTTCCCTTGAGATAAATCTGCAAATATCTCGGAAACGAAGCGAGCTATGGCAAAATGTTAAGAGACCTTTTTTGTAGAGAATTAAGTTTCCTACTTTTTATGTTCTATGATATTTTTTGATCAGATGCGTAGTTCTCGAGATATATCAAGATATTTAAAAGTTCCGAAACCGCACCAACATAATAGAGATACAGAAACACCGTGGCCCATTTCTTTGAGATAACTCTGCACTATTGCGAGCTGTAAATGCCACTTCCAGCTTAGCTGTGCAGAAGAAGAACAACAAGAAGAAGAAATATCTCGAAATATGTCCGTCAGGCCCCTGCCCTTGAGATATATCTGCAAATATCTCGGAAACCAAGCGAGCTATGGCAAAATGTTAAGAGACCTTTTTTGTAGAGAATTATGTTTCCTACAATTCATGTTCTATGATATTTTTTGATCAGAAGCGTAGTTTTCGAGATATATCGAGATATTTAAAAGTTACGAAGCCGCACCAACATAATAGAGATACAGAAACACCGTGGCCCCTTTCTTTGAGATAACTCTGCAATAGTGCGAGCCGCAAATGCCACTTCCAGCTTAGCTGTGCAGAAGAAGAACAACAAGAAGAAGAAATATTTCGAAATATGTCCGTCAGGCCCCTTCCCTTGAGATAAATCTGCAAATATCTCGGAAACGAAGCGAGCTATGGCAAAATGTTAAGAGACCTTTTTTGTAGAGAATTAAGTTTCCTACTTTTTATGTTCTATGATATTTTTTGATCAGATGCGTAGTTCTCGAGATATATCAAGATATTTAAAAGTTCCGAAGCCGCACCAACATATTAGAGATACAGAAACACCGTGGCCCCTTTCTTTGAGATAACTGTGCACTAGTGCGAGCCGCAAATGCCACTTCCAGCTTAGCTGTGCAGAAGAAGAACAACAAGAAGAAGAAATATCTCGAAATATGTCCGTCAGGCCCCTTCCCTTGAGATAAATCTGCAAATATCTCGGAAACGAAGCGAGCTATGGCAAAATGTTAAGAGACCTTATTTGTAGAGAATTAAGTTTCCTACTTTTTATGTTCTATGATATTTTTTGATCAGATGCGTAGTTCTCGAGATATATCAAGATATTTAAAAGTTCCGAAACCGCACCAACATAATAGAGATACAGAAACACCGTGGCCCCTTTCTTTGAGATAACTCTGCACTATTGCGAGCTGTAAATGCCACTTCCAGCTTAGCTGTGCAGAAGAAGAACAACAAGAAGAAGAAACTTCTCGAAATATGTCCGTCAGGCCCCTTCCCTTGAGATAAATCTGCAAATATCTCGGAAACGAAGCGAGCTATGGCAAAATGTTAAGAGACCTTTTTTGTAGAGAATTAAGTTTCCTACTTTTTATGTTCTATGATATTTTTTGATCAGATGCGTAGTTCTCGAGATATATCAAGATATTTAAAAGTTCCGAAACCGCACCAACATAATAGAGATACAGAAACACCGTGGCCCATTTCTTTGAGATAACTCTGCACTATTGCGAGCTGTAAATGCCACTTCCAGCTTAGCTGTGCAGAAGAAGAACAACAAGAAGAAGAAATATCTCGAAATATGTCCGTCAGGCCCCTGCCCTTGAGATATATCTGCAAATATCTCGGAAACCAAGCGAGCTATGGCAAAATGTTAAGAGACCTTTTTTGTAGAGAATTATGTTTCCTACAATTCATGTTCTATGATATTTTTTGATCAGATGCGTAGTTCTCGAGATATATCAAGATATTTAAAAGTTCCGAAGCCGCACCAACATAATAGAGATACAGAAACACCGTGGCCCCTTTCTTTGAGATAACTCTGCACTAGTGCGAGCCGCAAATGCCACTTCCAGCTTAGCTGTGCAGAAGAAGAACAACAAGAAGAAGAAATATCTCGAAATATGTCCGTCAGGCCCCTTCCCTTGAGATAAATCTGCAAATATCTCGGAAACGAAGCGAGCTATGGCAAAATGTTTAGAGACCTTTCTTGTAGAGAATTAAGTTTCCTACTTTTTATGTAGTATGATATTTTTTGATCAGATGCGTAGTTCTCGAGATATATCAAGATATTTAAAAGTTCCGAAGCCGCACCAACATAATAGAGATACAGAAACACCGTGGCACCTTTCTTTGGGATAACTCTGCACTATTGCGAGCTGCAAATGCCACTTCCAGCTTAGCTGTGCAGAAGAAGAACAACAAGAAGAAGAAATATCTCGAAATATGTCCGTCAGGCCACTTCCCTTGAGATGAATCTGCAAATATCTCGGAAACGAAGCGAGCTATGGCAAAATGTTAAGAGACATTTTTTGTAGAGAATACTGTTTCCTACAATTTACGCTCTATGATATTTTTTGATCAGAAGCGTAGTTTTCGAGATATATCGAGATATTTAAAAGTTCCGAAGCCGCACCAACATAATAGAGATACAGAAACACCGTGGCCCCTTTCTTTGAGATAACTCTGCACTAGTGCGAGCCGCAAATGCCACTTCCAGCTTAGCTGTGCAGAGGAAGAACAACAAGAAGAAGAAATATCTCGAAATATGTCCGTCAGGCCAGTTCCTTTGAGCCGAATCTGCAAATATCTCGGAAACGAAGCGAGCTATGGCAAAATGTTAAGAGACGTTTTTTGTAGAGAATTATGTTTCCTACAATTTATGTTCTATGATATTTTTTGATCAGAAGCGTAGTTTTCGAGATATATCGAGATACTTAAAAGTTCCGAAGCCGCACCAACATATTAGAGATACAGAAACACCGTGGCCCCTTTCTTTGAGATAACTGTGCACTAGTGCGAGCCGCAAATGCCACTTCCAGCTTAGCTGTGCAGAAGAAGAACAACAAGAAGAAGAAACTTCTCGAAATATGTCCGTCAGGCCCCTTCCCTTGAGATAAATCTGCAAATATCTCGGAAACGAAGCGAGCTATGGCAAAATGTTAAGAGACCTTTTTTGTAGAGAATTAAGTTTCCTACTTTTTATGTTCTATGATATTTTTTGATCAGATGCGTAGTTCTCGAGATATATCAAGATATTTAAAAGTTCCGAAACCGCACCAACATAATAGAGATACAGAAACACCGTGGCCCATTTCTTTGAGATAACTCTGCACTATTGCGAGCTGTAAATGCCACTTCCAGCTTAGCTGTGCAGAAGAAGAACAACAAGAAGAAGAAATATCTCGAAATATGTCCGTCAGGCCCCTGCCCTTGAGATATATCTGCAAATATCTCGGAAACCAAGCGAGCTATGGCAAAATGTTAAGAGACCTTTTTTGTAGAGAATTATGTTTCCTACAATTCATGTTCTATGATATTTTTTGATCAGAAGCGTAGTTTTCGAGATATATCGAGATATTTAAAAGTTACGAAGCCGCACCAACATAATAGAGATACAGAAACACCGTGGCCCCTTTCTTTGAGATAACTCTGCAATAGTGCGAGCCGCAAATGCCACTTCCAGCTTAGCTGTGCAGAAGAAGAACAACAAGAAGAAGAAATATTTCGAAATATGTCCGTCAGGCCCCTTCCCTTGAGATAAATCTGCAAATATCTCGGAAACAAAGCGAGCTATGGCAAAATGTTAAGAGACCTTTTTTGTAGAGAATTAAGTTTCCTACTTTTTATGTTCTATGATATTTTTTGATCAGATGCGTAGTTCTCGAGATATATCAAGATATTTAAAAGTTCCGAAGCCGCACCAACATATTAGAGATACAGAAACACCGTGGCCCCTTTCTTTGAGATAACTCTGCACTATTGCGAGCTGTAAATGCCACTTCCAGCTTAGCTGTGCAGAAGAAGAACAACAAGAAGAAGAAACTTCTCGAAATATGTCCGTCAGGCCCCTTCCCTTGAGATAAATCTGCAAATATCTCGGAAACGAAGCGAGCTATGGCAAAATGTTAAGAGACCTTTTTTGTAGAGAATTAAGTTTCCTACTTTTTATGTTCTATGATATTTTTTGATCAGATGCGTAGTTCTCGAGATATATCAAGATATTTAAAAGTTCCGAAACCGCACCAACATAATAGAGATACAGAAACACCGTGGCCCATTTCTTTGAGATAACTCTGCACTATTGCGAGTTGTAAATGCCACTTCCAGCTTAGCTGTGCAGAAGAAGAACAACAAGAAGAAGAAATATCTCGAAATATGTCCGTCAGGCCCCTGCCCTTGAGATATATCTGCAAATATCTCGGAAACCAAGCGAGCTATGGCAAAATGTTAAGAGACCTTTTTTGTAGAGAATTATGTTTCCTACAATTCATGTTCTATGATATTTTTTGATCAGATGCGTAGTTCTCGAGATATATCAAGATATTTAAAAGTTCCGAAGCCGCACCAACATAATAGAGATACAGAAACACCGTGGCCCCTTTCTTTGAGATAACTCTGCACTAGTGCGAGCCGCAAATGCCACTTCCAGCTTAGCTGTGCAGAAGAAGAACAACAAGAAGAAGAAATATCTCGAAATATGTCCGTCAGGCCCCTTCCCTTGAGATAAATCTGCAAATATCTCGGAAACGAAGCGAGCTATGGCAAAATGTTTAGAGACCTTTCTTGTAGAGAATTAAGTTTCCTACTTTTTATGTAGTATGATATTTTTTGATCAGATGCGTAGTTCTCGAGATATATCAAGATATTTAAAAGTTCCGAAGCCGCACCGACATAATAGAGATACAGAAACACCGTGGCACCTTTCTTTGGGATAACTCTGCACTATTGCGAGCTGCAAATGCCACTTCCAGCTTAGCTGTGCAGAAGAAGAACAACAAGAAGAAGAAATATCTCGAAATATGTCCGTCAGGCCACTTCCCTTGAGATGAATCTGCAAATATCTCGGAAACGAAGCGAGCTATGGCAAAATGTTAAGAGACATTTTTTGTAGAGAATAATGTTTCCTACAATTTACGCTCTATGATATTTTTTGATCAGAAGCGTAGTTTTCGAGATATATCGAGATATTTAAAAGTTCCGAAGCCGCACCAACATAATAGAGATACAGAAACACCGTGGCCCCTTTCTTTGAGATAACTCTGCACTAGTGCGAGCCGCAAATGCCACTTCCAGCTTAGCTGTGCAGAGGAAGAACAACAAGAAGAAGAAATATCTCGAAATATGTCCGTCAGGCCAGTTCCTTTGAGCCGAATCTGCAAATATCTCGGAAACGAAGCGAGCTATGGCAAAATGTTAAGAGACGTTTTTTGTAGAGAATTATGTTTCCTACAATTTATGTTCTATGATATTTTTTGATCAGAAGCGTAGTTTTCGAGATATATCGAGATACTTAAAAGTTCCGAAGCCGCACCAACATATTAGAGATACAGAAACACCGTGGCCCCTTTCTTTGAGATAACTGTGCACTAGTGCGAGCCGCAAATGCCACTTCCAGCTTAGCTGTGCAGAAGAAGAACAACAAGAAGAAGAAACTTCTCGAAATATGTCCGTCAGGCCCCTTCCCTTGAGATAAATCTGCAAATATCTCGGAAACGAAGCGAGCTATGGCAAAATGTTAAGAGACCTTTTTTGTAGAGAATTAAGTTTCCTACTTTTTATGTTCTATGATATTTTTTGATCAGATGCGTAGTTCTCGAGATATATCAAGATATTTAAAAGTTCCGAAACCGCACCAACATAATAGAGATACAGAAACACCGTGGCCTAATTCTTTGAGATAACTCTGCACTATTGCGAGCTGTAAATGCCACTTCCAGCTTAGCTGTGCAGAAGAAGAACAACAAGAAGAAGAAATATCTCGAAATATGTCCGTCAGGCCCCTGCCCTTGAGATATATCTGCAAATATCTCGGAAACCAAGCGAGCTATGGCAAAATGTTAAGAGACCTTTTTTGTAGAGAATTATGTTTCCTACAATTCATGTTCTATGATATTTTTTGATCAGAAGCGTAGTTTTCGAGATATATCGAGATATTTAAAAGTTACGAAGCCGCACCAACATAATAGAGATACAGAAACACCGTGGCCCCTTTCTTTGAGATAACTCTGCAATAGTGCGAGCCGCAAATGCCACTTCCAGCTTAGCTGTGCAGAAGAAGAACAACAAGAAGAAGAAATATTTCGAAATATGTCCGTCAGGCCCCTTCCCTTGAGATAAATCTGCAAATATCTCGGAAACGAAGCGAGCTATGGCAAAATGTTAAGAGACCTTTTTTGTAGAGAATTAAGTTTCCTACTTTTTATGTTCTATGATATTTTTTGATCAGATGCGTAGTTCTCGAGATATATCAAGATATTTAAAAGTTCCGAAGCCGCACCAACATATTAGAGATACAGAAACACCGTGGCCCCTTTCTTTGAGATAACTGTGCACTAGTGCGAGCCGCAAATGCCACTTCCAGCTTAGCTGTGCAGAAGAAGAACAACAAGAAGAAGAAATATCTCGAAATATGTCCGTCAGGCCCCTTCCCTTGAGATAAATCTGCAAATATCTCGGAAACGACGCGAGCTATGGCAAAATGTTAAGAGACCTTTTTTGTAGAGAATTATGTTTCCTACTTTTTATGTTCTATGATATTTTTTGATCAGACGCGCAGTTCTCGAGATATATCAAGATATTTAAAAGTTCCGAAGTCGCACCAACATAATAGAGATACAGAAACACCGTGGCCCCTTTCTTTGAGATATCCCTGCACTATTGCGAGCTGCAAATGCCACTTCCAGCTTAGCTGTGCAGAAGAAGAACAACAAGAAGAAGAAATATCTCGAAATATGTCCGTGAGGCCCCTTCCCTTGAGATAAATCTGCAAATATCTCGGAAACGAAGCGAGCTATGGCAAAATGTTAAGAGACCTTATTTGTAGAGAATTAAGTTTCCTACTTTTTATGTTCTATGATATTTTTTGATCAGATGCGTAGTTCTCGAGATATATCAAGATATTTAAAAGTTCCGAAACCGCACCAACATAATAGAGATACAGAAACACCGTGGCCCCTTTCTTTGAGATAACTCTGCACTATTGCGAGCTGTAAATGCCACTTCCAGCTTAGCTGTGCAGAAGAAGAACAACAAGAAGAAGAAATATCTCGAAATATGTCCGTCAGGCCCCTGCCCTTGAGATATATCTGCAAATATCTCGGAAACCAAGCGAGCTATGGCAAAATGTTAAGAGACCTTTTTTGTAGAGAATAATGTTTCCTACAATTTACGCTCTATGATATTTTTTGATCAGAAGCGTAGTTTTCGAGATATATCGAGATATTTAAAAGTTCCGAAGCCGCACCAACATAATAGAGATACAGAAACACCGTGGCCCCTTTCTTTGAGATAACTCTGCACTAGTGCGAGCCGCAAATGCCACTTCCAGCTTAGCTGTGCAGAGGAAGAACAACAAGAAGAAGAAATATCTCGAAATATGTCCGTCAGGCCAGTTCCTTTGAGCCGAATCTGCAAATATCTCGGAAACGAAGCGAGCTATGGCAAAATGTTAAGAGACGTTTTTTGTAGAGAATTATGTTTCCTACAATTTATGTTCTATGATATTTTTTGATCAGAAGCGTAGTTTTCGAGATATATCGAGATACTTAAAAGTTCCGAAGCCGCACCAACATATTAGAGATACAGAAACACCGTGGCCCCTTTCTTTGAGATAACTGTGCACTAGTGCGAGCCGCAAATGCCACTTCCAGCTTAGCTGTGCAGAAGAAGAACAACAAGAAGAAGAAATATCTCGAAATATGTCCGTCAGGCCACTTCCCTTGAGATAGATCTGCAAATATCTCGGAAACGAAGCGAGCTATGGCAAAATGTTTAGAGACCTTTCTTGTAGAGAATTAAGTTTCCTACTTTTTATGTAGTATGATATTTTTTGATCAGATGCGTAGTTCTCGAGATATATCAAGATATTTAAAAGTTTCGAAGCCGCACCAACATAATAGAGATACAGAAACACCGTGGCACCTTTCTTTGGGATAACTCTGCACTATTGCGAGCTGCAAATGCCACTTCCAGCTTAGCTGTGCAGAAGAAGAACAACAAGAAGAAGAAATATCTCGAAATATGTCCGTCAGGCCACTTCCCTTGAGATGAATCTGCAAATATCTCGGAAACGAAGCGAGCTATGGCAAAATGTTAAGAGACGTTTTTTGTAGAGAATAATGTTTCCTACAATTTACGCTCTATGATATTTTTTGATCAGAAGCGTAGTTTTCGAGATATATCGAGATATTTAAAAGTTCCGAAGCCGCACCAACATAATAGAGATACAGAAACACCGTGGCCCCTTTCTTTGAGATAACTCTGCACTAGTGCGAGCCGCAAATGCCACTTCCAGCTTAGCTGTGCAGAGGAAGAACAACAAGAAGAAGAAATATCTCGAAATATGTCCGTCAGGCCAGTTCCTTTGAGCCGAATCTGCAAATATCTCGGAAACGAAGCGAGCTATGGCAAAATGTTAAGAGACGTTTTTTGTAGAGAATTATGTTTCCTACAATTTATGTTCTATGATATTTTTTGATCAGAAGCGTAGTTTTCGAGATATATCGAGATACTTAAAAGTTCCGAAGCCGCACCAACATATTAGAGATACAGAAACACCGTGGCCCCTTTCTTTGAGATAACTGTGCACTAGTGCGAGCCGCAAATGCCACTTCCAGCTTAGCTGTGCAGAAGAAGAACAACAAGAAGAAGAAACTTCTCGAAATATGTCCGTCAGGCCCCTTCCCTTGAGATAAATCTGCAAATATCTCGGAAACGAAGCGAGCTATGGCAAAATGTTAAGAGACCTTTTTTGTAGAGAATTAAGTTTCCTACTTTTTATGTTCTATGATATTTTTTGATCAGATGCGTAGTTCTCGAGATATATCAAGATATTTAAAAGTTCCGAAACCGCACCAACATAATAGAGATACAGAAACACCGTGGCCCATTTCTTTGAGATAACTCTGCACTATTGCGAGCTGTAAATGCCACTTCCAGCTTAGCTGTGCAGAAGAAGAACAACAAGAAGAAGAAATATCTCGAAATATGTCCGTCAGGCCCCTGCCCTTGAGATATATCTGCAAATATCTCGGAAACCAAGCGAGCTATGGCAAAATGTTAAGAGACCTTTTTTGTAGAGAATTATGTTTCCTACAATTCATGTTCTATGATATTTTTTGATCAGAAGCGTAGTTTTCGAGATATATCGAGATATTTAAAAGTTACGAAGCCGCACCAACATAATAGAGATACAGAAACACCGTGGCCCCTTTCTTTGAGATAACTCTGCAATAGTGCGAGCCGCAAATGCCACTTCCAGCTTAGCTGTGCAGAAGAAGAACAACAAGAAGAAGAAATATTTCGAAATATGTCCGTCAGGCCCCTTCCCTTGAGATAAATCTGCAAATATCTCGGAAACGAAGCGAGCTATGGCAAAATGTTAAGAGACCTTTTTTGTAGAGAATTAAGTTTCCTACTTTTTATGTTCTATGATATTTTTTGATCAGATGCGTAGTTCTCGAGATATATCAAGATATTTAAAAGTTCCGAAGCCGCACCAACATATTAGAGATACAGAAACACCGTGGCCCCTTTCTTTGAGATAACTGTGCACTAGTGCGAGCCGCAAATGCCACTTCCAGCTTAGCTGTGCAGAAGAAGAACAACAAGAAGAAGAAATATCTCGAAATATGTCCGTCAGGCCCCTTCCCTTGAGATAAATCTGCAAATATCTCGGAAACGACGCGAGCTATGGCAAAATGTTAAGAGACCTTTTTTGTAGAGAATTATGTTTCCTACTTTTTATGTTCTATGATATTTTTTGATCAGACGCGCAGTTCTCGAGATATATCAAGATATTTAAAAGTTCCGAAGCCGCACCAACATAATAGAGATACAGAAACACCGTGGCCCCTTTCTTTGAGATATCTCTGCACTATTGCGAGCTGCAAATGCCACTTCCAGCTTAGCTGTGCAGAAGAAGAACAACAAGAAGAAGAAATATCTCGAAATATGTCCGTGAGGCCCCTTCCCTTGAGATAAATCTGCAAATATCTCGGAAACGAAGCGAGCTATGGCAAAATGTTAAGAGACCTTATTTGTAGAGAATTAAGTTTCCTACTTTTTATGTTCTATGATATTTTTTGATCAGATGCGTAGTTCTCGAGATATATCAAGATATTTAAAAGTTCCGAAACCGCACCAACATAATAGAGATACAGAAACACCGTGGCCCCTTTCTTTGAGATAACTCTGCACTATTGCGAGCTGTAAATGCCACTTCCAGCTTAGCTGTGCAGAAGAAGAACAACAAGAAGAAGAAATATCTCGAAATATGTCCGTCAGGCCCCTGCCCTTGAGATATATCTGCAAATATCTCGGAAACCAAGCGAGCTATGGCAAAATGTTAAGAGACCTTTTTTGTAGAGAATAATGTTTCCTACAATTTACGCTCTATGATATTTTTTGATCAGAAGCGTAGTTTTCGAGATATATCGAGATATTTAAAAGTTCCGAAGCCGCACCAACATAATAGAGATACAGAAACACCGTGGCCCCTTTCTTTGAGATAACTCTGCACTAGTGCGAGCCGCAAATGCCACTTCCAGCTTAGCTGTGCAGAGGAAGAACAACAAGAAGAAGAAATATCTCGAAATATGTCCGTCAGGCCAGTTCCTTTGAGCCGAATCTGCAAATATCTCGGAAACGAAGCGAGCTATGGCAAAATGTTAAGAGACGTTTTTTGTAGAGAATTATGTTTCCTACAATTTATGTTCTATGATATTTTTTGATCAGAAGCGTAGTTTTCGAGATATATCGAGATACTTAAAAGTTCCGAAGCCGCACCAACATATTAGAGATACAGAAACACCGTGGCCCCTTTCTTTGAGATAACTGTGCACTAGTGCGAGCCGCAAATGCCACTTCCAGCTTAGCTGTGCAGAAGAAGAACAACAAGAAGAAGAAATATCTCGAAATATGTCCGTCAGGCCACTTCCCTTGAGATAGATCTGCAAATATCTCGGAAACGAAGCGAGCTATGGCAAAATGTTTAGAGACCTTTCTTGTAGAGAATTAAGTTTCCTACTTTTTATGTAGTATGATATTTTTTGATCAGATGCGTAGTTCTCGAGATATATCAAGATATTTAAAAGTTTCGAAGCCGCACCAACATAATAGAGATACAGAACAACCGTGGCACCTTTCTTTGGGATAACTCTGCACTATTGCGAGCTGCAAATGCCACTTCCAGCTTAGCTGTGCAGAAGAAGAACAACAAGAAGAAGAAATATCTCGAAATATGTCCGTCAGGCCACTTCCCTTGAGATGAATCTGCAAATATCTCGGAAACGAAGCGAGCTATGGCAAAATGTTAAGAGACGTTTTTTGTAGAGAATAATGTTTCCTACAATTTACGCTCTATGATATTTTTTGATCAGAAGCGTAGTTTTCGAGATATATCGAGATATTTAAAAGTTCCGAAGCCGCACCAACATAATAGAGATACAGAAACACCGTGGCCCCTTTCTTTGAGATAACTCTGCACTAGTGCGAGCCGCAAATGCCACTTCCAGCTTAGCTGTGCAGAGGAAGAACAACAAGAAGAAGAAATATCTCGAAATATGTCCGTCAGGCCAGTTCCTTTGAGCCGAATCTGCAAATATCTCGGAAACGAAGCGAGCTATGGCAAAATGTTAAGAGACGTTTTTTGTAGAGAATTATGTTTC
The DNA here is from genome assembly GCF_051020975.1 of Osmia lignaria lignaria. Taxonomy (NCBI): domain Eukaryota; kingdom Metazoa; phylum Arthropoda; class Insecta; order Hymenoptera; family Megachilidae; genus Osmia; species Osmia lignaria. The sequence goes on from NW_027478160.1 coordinate 756,184, forward strand.
CTACAATTTATGTTCTATGATATTTTTTGATCAGAAGCGTAGTTTTCGAGATATATCGAGATACTTAAAAGTTCCGAAGCCGCACCAACATATTAGAGATACAGAAACACCGTGGCCCCTTTCTTTGAGATAACTGTGCACTAGTGCGAGCCGCAAATGCCACTTCCAGCTTAGCTGTGCAGAAGAAGAACAACAAGAAGAAGAAACTTCTCGAAATATGTCCGTCAGGCCCCTTCCCTTGAGATAAATCTGCAAATATCTCGGAAAGGAAGCGAGCTATGGCAAAATGTTAAGAGACCTTTTTTGTAGAGAATTAAGTTTCCTACTTTTTATGTTCTATGATATTTTTTGATCAGATGCGTAGTTCTCGAGATATATCAAGATATTTAAAAGTTCCGAAACCGCACCAACATAATAGAGATACAGAAACACCGTGGCCCATTTCTTTGAGATAACTCTGCACTATTGCGAGCTGTAAATGCCACTTCCAGCTTAGCTGTGCAGAAGAAGAACAACAAGAAGAAGAAATATCTCGAAATATGTCCGTCAGGCCCCTGCCCTTGAGATATATCTGCAAATATCTCGGAAACCAAGCGAGCTATGGCAAAATGTTAAGAGACCTTTTTTGTAGAGAATTATGTTTCCTACAATTCATGTTCTATGATATTTTTTGATCAGAAGCGTAGTTTTCGAGATATATCGAGATATTTAAAAGTTACGAAGCCGCACCAACATAATAGAGATACAGAAACACCGTGGCCCCTTTCTTTGAGATAACTCTGCAATAGTGCGAGCCGCAAATGCCACTTCCAGCTTAGCTGTGCAGAAGAAGAACAACAAGAAGAAGAAATATTTCGAAATATGTCCGTCAGGCCCCTTCCCTTGAGATAAATCTGCAAATATCTCGGAAACGAAGCGAGCTATGGCAAAATGTTAAGAGACCTTTTTTGTAGAGAATTAAGTTTCCTACTTTTTATGTTCTATGATATTTTTTGATCAGATGCGTAGTTCTCGAGATATATCAAGATATTTAAAAGTTCCGAAGCCGCACCAACATATTAGAGATACAGAAACACCGTGGCCCCTTTCTTTGAGATAACTGTGCACTAGTGCGAGCCGCAAATGCCACTTCCAGCTTAGCTGTGCAGAAGAAGAACAACAAGAAGAAGAAATATCTCGAAATATGTCCGTCAGGCCCCTTCCCTTGAGATAAATCTGCAAATATCTCGGAAACGAAGCGAGCTATGGCAAAATGTTAAGAAACCTTATTTGTAGAGAATTAAGTTTCCTACTTTTTATGTTCTATGATATTTTTTGATCAGATGCGTAGTTCCCGAGATATATCAAGATATTTAAAAGTTCCGAAACCGCACCAACATAATAGAGATACAGAAACACCGTGGCCCCTTTCTTTGAGATAACTCTGCACTATTGCGAGCTGTAAATGCCACTTCCAGCTTAGCTGTGCAGAAGAAGAACAACAAGAAGAAGAAATATCTCGAAATATGTCCGTCAGGCCCCTTCCCTTGAGATAAATCTGCAAATATCTCGGAAACGACGCGAGCTATGGCAAAATGTTAAGAGACCTTTTTTGTAGAGAATTATATTTCCTACTTTTTATGTTCTATGATATTTTTTGATCAGACGCGCAGTTCTCGAGATATATCAAGATATTTAAAAGTTCCGAAGCCGCACCAACATAATAGAGATACAGAAACACCGTGGCCCCTTTCTTTGAGATATCTCTGCACTATTGCGAGCTGCAAATGCCACTTCCAGCTTAGCTGTGCAGAAGAAGAACAACAAGAAGAAGAAATATCTCGAAATATGTCCGTCAGGCCCCTGCCCTTGAGATATATCTGCAAATATCTCGGAAACCAAGCGAGCTATGGCAAAATGTTAAGAGACCTTTTTTGTAGAGAATAATGTTTCCTACAATTTACGCTCTATGATATTTTTTGATCAGAAGCGTAGTTTTCGAGATATATCGAGATATTTAAAAGTTCCGAAGCCGCACCAACATAATAGAGATACAGAAACACCGTGGCCCCTTTCTTTGAGACAACTCTGCATTAGTGCGAGCCGCAAATGCCACTTCCAGCTTAGCTGTGCAGAAGAAGAACAACAAGAAGAAGAAATATCTCGAAATATGTCCGTCAGGCCCCTTCCCTTGAGATAAATCTGCAAATATCTCGGAAACGAAGCGAGCTATGGCAAAATGTTTAGAGACCTTTCTTGTAGAGAATAATGTTTCCTACAATTTACGTTCTCTGATATTTTTTGATCAGAAGCGTAGTTCTCGAGATATATCAAGATATTTAAAAGTTCCGAAGCCGCACCAACATAATAGAGATACAGAAACACCGTGGCCCCTTTCTTTGAGATAACTCTGCACTAGTGCGAGCCGCAAATGCCACTTCCAGCTTAGCTGTGCAGAAGAAGAACAACAAGAAGAAGAAATATCTCGAAATATGTCCGTCAGGCCCCTTCCCTTGAGATAAATCTGCAAATATCTCGGAAACGAAGCGAGCTATGGCAAAATGTTTAGAGACCTTTCTTGTAGAGAATTAAGTTTCCTACTTTTTATGTGGTATGATATTTTTTGATCAGATGCGTAGTTCTCGAGATATATCAAGATATTTAAAAGTTCCGAAGCCGCACCAACATAATAGAGATACAGAAACACCGTGGCACCTTTCTTTGGGATAACTCTGCACTATTGCGAGCTGCAAATGCCACTTCCAGCTTAGCTGTGCAGAAGAAGAACAACAAGAAGAAGAAATATCTCGAAATATGTCCGTCAGGCCACTTCCCTTGAGATGAATCTGCAAATATCTCGGAAACGAAGCGAGCTATGGCAAAATGTTAAGAGACCTTTTTTGTAGAGAATTAAGTTTCCTACTTTTCATGTTCTATGATATTTTTTGATCAGATGCGTAGTTCTCGAGATATATCAAGATATTTAAAAGTTCCGAAGCCGCACCAACATAATAGAGATACAGAAACACCGTGGCCCCTTTCTTTGAGATAACTCTGCACTATTGCGAGCTGTAAATGCCACTTCCAGCTTAGCTGTGCAGAAGAAGAACAACAAGAAGAAGAAATATCTCGAAATATGTCCGTCAGACCCCTTCCCTTGAGATGAATCTGCAAATATCTCGGAAACGAAGCGAGCTATGGCAAAATGTTAAGAGACCTTTTTTGTAGAGAATTAGGTTTCCTACTTTTCATGTTCTATGATATTTTTTGATCAGATGCGTAGTTCTCGAGATATATCAAGATATTTAAAAGTTCCGAAGCCGCACCAACATAATAGAGATACAGAAACACCGTGGCCCCTTTCTTTGAGATAACTCTGCACTAGTGCGAGCCGCAAATGCCATTTCCAGCTTAGCTGTGCAGAAGAAGAACAACAAGAAGAAGAAATATCTCGAAATATGTCCGTCAGGCCCCTTCCCTTGAGATAAATCTGCAAATATCTCGGAAACGAAGCGAGCTATGGCAAAATGTTTAGAGACCTTTCTTGTAGAGAATTAAGTTTCCTACTTTTTATGTAGTATGATATTTTTTGATCAGATGCGTAGTTCTCGAGATATATCAAGATATTTAAAAGTTCCGAAGCCGCACCAACATAATAGAGATACAGAAACACCGTGGCACCTTTCTTTGGGATAACTCTGCACTATTGCGAGCTGCAAATGCCACTTCCAGCTTAGCTGTGCAGAAGAAGAACAACAAGAAGAAGAAATATCTCGAAATATGTCCGTCAGGCCACTTCCCTTGAGATGAATCTGCAAATATCTCGGAAACGAAGCGAGCTATGGCAAAATGTTAAGAGACCTTTTTTGTAGAGAATAATGTTTCCTACAATTTACGCTCTATGATATTTTTTGATCAGAAGCGTAGTTTTCGAGATATATCGAGATATTTAAAAGTTCCGAAGCCGCACCAACATAATAGAGATACAGAAACACCGTGGCCCCTTTCTTTGAGATAACTCTGCACTAGTGCGAGCCGCAAATGCCACTTCCAGCTTAGCTGTGCAGAGGAAGAACAACAAGAAGAAGAAATATCTCGAAATATGTCCGTCAGGCCAGTTCCTTTGAGCCGAATCTGCAAATATCTCGGAAACGAAGCGAGCTATGGCAAAATGTTAAGAGACGTTTTTTGTAGAGAATTATGTTTCCTACAATTTATGTTCTATGATATTTTTTGATCAGAAGCGTAGTTTTCGAGATATATCGAGATACTTAAAAGTTCCGAAGCCGCACCAACATATTAGAGATACAGAAACACCGCGGCCCCTTTCTTTGAGATAACTGTGCACTAGTGCGAGCCGCAAATGCCACTTCCAGCTTAGCTGTGCAGAAGAAGAACAACAAGAAGAAGAAACTTCTCGAAATATGTCCGTCAGGCCCCTTCCCTTGAGATAAATCTGCAAATATCTCGGAAACGAAGCGAGCTATGGCAAAATGTTAAGAGACCTTTTTTGTAGAGAATTAAGTTTCCTACTTTTTATGTTCTATGATATTTTTTGATCAGATGCGTAGTTCTCGAGATATATCAAGATATTTAAAAGTTCCGAAACCGCACCAACATAATAGAGATACAGAAACACCGTGGCCCCTTTCTTTGGGATAACTCTGCACTATTGCGAGCTGCAAATGCCACTTCCAGCTTAGCTGTGCAGAAGAAGAACAACAAGAAGAAGAAATATCTCGAAATATGTCCGTCAGGCCACTTCCCTTGAGATGAATCTGCAAATATCTCGGAAACGAAGCGAGCTATGGCAAAATGTTAAGAGACCTTTTTTGTAGGGAATTAGGTTTCCTACTTTTCATGTTCTATGATATTTTTTGATCAGATGCGTAGTTCTCGAGATATATCAAGATATTTAAAAGTACCGAAGCCGCACCAACATAATAGAGATACAGAAACACCGTGGCCCCTTTCTTTGAGATAACTCTGCACTAGTGCGAGCCGCAAATGCCACTTCCAGCTTAGCTGTGCAGAAGAAGAACAACAAGAAGAAGAAATATCTCGAAATATGTCCGTCAGGCCCCTTCCCTTGAGATAAATCTGCAAATATCTCGGAAACGAAGCGAGCTATGGCAAAATGTTTAGAGACCTTTCTTGTAGAGAATTAAGTTTCCTACTTTTTATGTAGTATGATATTTTTTGATCAGATGCGTAGTTCTCGAGATATATCAAGATATTTAAAAGTTCCGAAGCCGCACCAACATAATAGAGATACAGAAACACCGTGGCACCTTTCTTTGGGATAACTCTGCACTATTGCGAGCTGCAAATGCCACTTCCAGCTTAGCTGTGCAGAAGAAGAACAACAAGAAGAAGAAATATCTCGAAATATGTCCGTCAGGCCACTTCCCTTGAGATGAATCTGCAAATATCTCGGAAACGAAGCGAGCTATGGCAAAATGTTAAGAGACCTTTTTTGTAGAGAATAATGTTTCCTACAATTTACGCTCTATGATATTTTTTGATCAGAAGCGTAGTTTTCGAGATATATCGAGATATTTAAAAGTTCCGAAGCCGCACCAACATAATAGAGATACAGAAACACCGTGGCCCCTTTCTTTGAGATAACTCTGCACTAGTGCGAGCCGCAAATGCCACTTCCAGCTTAGCTGTGCAGAGGAAGAACAACAAGAAGAAGAAATATCTCGAAATATGTCCGTCAGGCCAGTTCCTTTGAGCCGAATCTGCAAATATCTCGGAAACGAAGCGAGCTATGGCAAAATGTTAAGAGACGTTTTTTGTAGAGAATTATGTTTCTTACAATTTATGTTATATGATATTTTTTGATCAGAAGCGTAGTTTTCGAGATATATCGAGATACTTAAAAGTTCCGAAGCCGCACCAACATATTAGAGATACAGAAACACCGTGGCCCCTTTCTTTGAGATAACTGTGCACTAGTGCGAGCCGCAAATGCCACTTCCAGCTTAGCTGTGCAGAAGAAGAACAACAAGAAGAAGAAACTTCTCGAAATATGTCCGTCAGGCCCCTTCCCTTGAGATAAATCTGCAAATATCTCGGAAACGAAGCGAGCTATGGCAAAATGTTAAGAGACCTTTTTTGTAGAGAATTAAGTTTCCTACTTTTTATGTTCTATGATATTTTTTGATCAGATGCGTAGTTCTCGAGATATATCAAGATATTTAAAAGTTCCGAAGCCGCACCAACATAATAGAGATACAGAAACACCGTGGCCCCTTTCTTTGAGATAACTCTGCACTATTGCGAGCTGTAAATGCCACTTCCAGCTTAGCTGTGCAGAAGAAGAACAACAAGAAGAAGAAATATCTCGAAATATGTCCGTCAGACCCCTTCCCTTGAGATGAATCTGCAAATATCTCGGAAACGAAGCGAGCTATGGCAAAATGTTAAGAGACCTTTTTTGTAGAGAATTAGGTTTCCTACTTTTCATGTTCTATGATATTTTTTGATCAGATGCGTAGTTCTCGAGATATATCAAGATATTTAAAAGTTCCGAAGCCGCACCAACATAATAGAGATACAGAAACACCGTGGCCCCTTTCTTTGAGATAACTCTGCACTAGTGCGAGCCGCAAATGCCATTTCCAGCTTAGCTGTGCAGAAGAAGAACAACAAGAAGAAGAAATATCTCGAAATATGTCCGTCAGGCCCCTTCCCTTGAGATAAATCTGCAAATATCTCGGAAACGAAGCGAGCTATGGCAAAATGTTTAGAGACCTTTCTTGTAGAGAATTAAGTTTCCTACTTTTTATGTAGTATGATATTTTTTGATCAGATGCGTAGTTCTCGAGATATATCAAGATATTTAAAAGTTCCGAAGCCGCACCAACATAATAGAGATACAGAAACACCGTGGCACCTTTCTTTGGGATAACTCTGCACTATTGCGAGCTGCAAATGCCACTTCCAGCTTAGCTGTGCAGAAGAAGAACAACAAGAAGAAGAAATATCTCGAAATATGTCCGTCAGGCCACTTCCCTTGAGATGAATCTGCAAATATCTCGGAAACGAAGCGAGCTATGGCAAAATGTTAAGAGACCTTTTTTGTAGAGAATAATGTTTCCTACAATTTACGCTCTATGATATTTTTTGATCAGAAGCGTAGTTTTCGAGATATATCGAGATATTTAAAAGTTCCGAAGCCGCACCAACATAATAGAGATACAGAAACACCGTGGCCCCTTTCTTTGAGATAACTCTGCACTAGTGCGAGCCGCAAATGCCACTTCCAGCTTAGCTGTGCAGAGGAAGAACAACAAGAAGAAGAAATATCTCGAAATATGTCCGTCAGGCCAGTTCCTTTGAGCCGAATCTGCAAATATCTCGGAAACGAAGCGAGCTATGGCAAAATGTTAAGAGACGTTTTTTGTAGAGAATTATGTTTCCTACAATTTATGTTCTATGATATTTTTTGATCAGAAGCGTAGTTTTCGAGATATATCGAGATACTTAAAAGTTCCGAAGCCGCACCAACATATTAGAGATACAGAAACACCGCGGCCCCTTTCTTTGAGATAACTGTGCACTAGTGCGAGCCGCAAATGCCACTTCCAGCTTAGCTGTGCAGAAGAAGAACAACAAGAAGAAGAAACTTCTCGAAATATGTCCGTCAGGCCCCTTCCCTTGAGATAAATCTGCAAATATCTCGGAAACGAAGCGAGCTATGGCAAAATGTTAAGAGACCTTTTTTGTAGAGAATTAAGTTTCCTACTTTTTATGTTCTATGATATTTTTTGATCAGATGCGAAGTTCTCGAGATATATCAAGATATTTAAAAGTTCCGAAACCGCACCAACATAATAGAGATACAGAAACACCGTGGCCCCTTTCTTTGGGATAACTCTGCACTATTGCGAGCTGCAAATGCCACTTCCAGCTTAGCTGTGCAGAAGAAGAACAACAAGAAGAAGAAATATCTCGAAATATGTCCGTCAGGCCACTTCCCTTGAGATGAATCTGCAAATATCTCGGAAACGAAGCGAGCTATGGCAAAATGTTAAGAGACCTTTTTTGTAGAGAATTAGGTTTCCTACTTTTCATGTTCTATGATATTTTTTGATCAGATGCGTAGTTCTCGAGATATATCAAGATATTTAAAAGTACCGAAGCCGCACCAACATAATAGAGATACAGAAACACCGTGGCCCCTTTCTTTGAGATAACTCTGCACTAGTGCGAGCCGCAAATGCCACTTCCAGCTTAGCTGTGCAGAAGAAGAACAACAAGAAGAAGAAATATCTCGAAATATGTCCGTCAGGCCCCTTCCCTTGAGATAAATCTGCAAATATCTCGGAAACGAAGCGAGCTATGGCAAAATGTTTAGAGACCTTTCTTGTAGAGAATTAAGTTTCCTACTTTTTATGTAGTATGATATTTTTTGATCAGATGCGTAGTTCTCGAGATATATCAAGATATTTAAAAGTTCCGAAGCCGCACCAACATAATAGAGATACAGAAACACCGTGGCACCTTTCTTTGGGATAACTCTGCACTATTGCGAGCTGCAAATGCCACTTCCAGCTTAGCTGTGCAGAAGAAGAACAACAAGAAGAAGAAATATCTCGAAATATGTCCGTCAGGCCACTTCCCTTGAGATGAATCTGCAAATATCTCGGAAACGAAGCGAGCTATGGCAAAATGTTAAGAGACCTTTTTTGTAGAGAATAATGTTTCCTACAATTTACGCTCTATGATATTTTTTGATCAGAAGCGTAGTTTTCGAGATATATCGAGATATTTAAAAGTTCCGAAGCCGCACCAACATAATAGAGATACAGAAACACCGTGGCCCCTTTCTTTGAGATAACTCTGCACTAGTGCGAGCCGCAAATGCCACTTCCAGCTTAGCTGTGCAGAGGAAGAACAACAAGAAGAAGAAATATCTCGAAATATGTCCGTCAGGCCAGTTCCTTTGAGCCGAATCTGCAAATATCTCGGAAACGAAGCGAGCTATGGCAAAATGTTAAGAGACGTTTTTTGTAGAGAATTATGTTTCTTACAATTTATGTTATATGATATTTTTTGATCAGAAGCGTAGTTTTCGAGATATATCGAGATACTTAAAAGTTCCGAAGCCGCACCAACATATTAGAGATACAGAAACACCGTGGCCCCTTTCTTTGAGATAACTGTGCACTAGTGCGAGCCGCAAATGCCACTTCCAGCTTAGCTGTGCAGAAGAAGAACAACAAGAAGAAGAAACTTCTCGAAATATGTCCGTCAGGCCCCTTCCCTTGAGATAAATCTGCAAATATCTCGGAAACGAAGCGAGCTATGGCAAAATGTTAAGAGACCTTTTTTGTAGAGAATTAAGTTTCCTACTTTTTATGTTCTATGATATTTTTTGATCAGATGCGTAGTTCTCGAGATATATCAAGATATTTAAAAGTTCCGAAACCGCACCAACATAATAGAGATACAGAAACACCGTGGCCCATTTCTTTGAGATAACTCTGCACTATTGCGAGCTGTAAATGCCACTTCCAGCTTAGCTGTGCAGAAGAAGAACAACAAGAAGAAGAAATATCTCGAAATATGTCCGTCAGGCCCCTGCCCTTGAGATATATCTGCAAATATCTCGGAAACCAAGCGAGCTATGGCAAAATGTTAAGAGACCTTTTTTGTAGAGAATTATGTTTCCTACAATTCATGTTCTATGATATTTTTTGATCAGAAGCGTAGTTTTCGAGATATATCGAGATATTTAAAAGTTACGAAGCCGCACCAACATAATAGAGATACAGAAACACCGTGGCCCCTTTCTTTGAGATAACTCTGCAATAGTGCGAGCCGCAAATGCCACTTCCAGCTTAGCTGTGCAGAAGAAGAGCAACAAGAAGAAGAAATATTTCGAAATATGTCCGTCAGGCCCCTTCCCTTGAGATAAATCTGCAAATATCTCGGAAACGAAGCGAGCTATGGCAAAATGTTAAGAGACCTTTTTTGTAGAGAATTAAGTTTCCTACTTTTTATGTTCTATGATATTTTTTGATCAGATGCGTAGTTCTCGAGATATATCAAGATATTTAAAAGTTCCGAAGCCGCACCAACATATTAGAGATACAGAAACACCGTGGCCCCTTTCTTTGAGATAACTGTGCACTAGTGCGAGCCGCAAATGCCACTTCCAGCTTAGCTGTGCAGAAGAAGAACAACAAGAAGAAGAAATATCTCGAAACATGTCCGTCAGGCCCCTTCCCTTGAGATAAATCTGCAAATATCTCGGAAACGACGCGAGCTATGGCAAAATGTTAAGAGACATTTTTTGTAGAGAATTATGTTTCCTACTTTTTATGTTCTATGATATTTTTTGATCAGACGCGCAGTTCTCGAGATATATCAAGATATTTAAAAGTTCCGAAGCCGCACCAACATAATAGAGATACAGAAACACCGTGGCCCCTTTCTTTGAGATATCTCTGCACTATTGCGAGCTGCAAATGCCACTTCCAGCTTAGCTGTGCAGAAGAAGAACAACAAGAAGAAGAAATATCTCGAAATATGTCCGTGAGGCCCCTTCCCTTGAGATAAATCTGCAAATATCTCGGAAACGAAGCGAGCTATGGCAAAATGTTAAGAGACCTTATTTGTAGAGAATTAAGTTTCCTACTTTTTATGTTCTATGATATTTTTTGATCAGATGCGTAGTTCTCGAGATATATCAAGATATTTAAAAGTTCCGAAACCGCACCAACATAATAGAGATACAGAAACACCGTGGCCCCTTTCTTTGAGATAACTCTGCACTATTGCGAGCTGTAAATGCCACTTCCAGCTTAGCTGTGCAGAAGAAGAACAACAAGAAGAAGAAATATCTCGAAATATGTCCGTCAGGCCCCTGCCCTTGAGATATATCTGCAAATATCTCGGAAACCAAGCGAGCTATGGCAAAATGTTAAGAGACCTTTTTTGTAGAGAATAATGTTTCCTACAATTTACGCTCTATGATATTTTTTGATCAGAAGCGTAGTTTTCGAGATATATCGAGATATTTAAAAGTTCCGAAGCCGCACCAACATAATAGAGATACAGAAACACCGTGGCCCCTTTCTTTGAGATAACTCTGCACTAGTGCGAGCCGCAAATGCCACTTCCAGCTTAGCTGTGCAGAGGAAGAACAACAAGAAGAAGAAATATCTCGAAATATGTCCGTCAGGCCAGTTCCTTTGAGCCGAATCTGCAAATATCTCGGAAACGAAGCGAGCTATGGCAAAATGTTAAGAGACGTTTTTTGTAGAGAATTACGTTTCCTACAATTTATGTTCTATGATATTTTTTGATCAGAAGCGTAGTTTTCGAGATATATCGAGATACTTAAAAGTTCCGAAGCCGCACCAACATATTAGAGATACAGAAACACCGTGGCCCCTTTCTTTGAGATAACTGTGCACTAGTGCGAGCCGCAAATGCCACTTCCAGCTTAGCTGTGCAGAAGAAGAACAACAAGAAGAAGAAATATCTCGAAATATGTCCGTCAGGCCCCTCCCCTTGAGATAAATCTGCAAATATCTCGGAAACGAAGCGAGCTATGGCAAAATGTTAAGAGACCTTTTTTGTAGAGAATTATGTTTCCTACTTTTTATGTTCTATGATATTTTTTGATCAGACGCGTAGTTCTCGAGATATATCAAGATATTTAAAAGTTCCGAAGCCGCACCAACATAATACAGATACAGAAACACCGTGGCCCCTTTCTTTGAGATAACTCTGCACTAGTGCGAGCCGCAAATGCCACTTCCAGCTTAGCTGTGCAGAAGAAGAACAACAAGAAGAAGAAATATCTCGAAGTATGTCCGTCAGGCCCCTTCCCTTGAGATAAATCTGCAAATATCTCGGAAACTAAGCGAGCTATGGCAAAATCTTAAGAGACCTTTTTTGTAGAGAATTAAGTTTCCTACTTTTTATGTTCTATGATATTTTTTGATCAGATGCGTAGTTCTCGAGATATATCAAGATATTTAAAAGTTCCGAAGCCGCACCAACATAATACAGATACAGAAACACCGTGGCCCCTTTCTTTGAGATAACTCTGCACTAGTGCGAGCCGCAAATGCCACTTCCAGCTTAGCTGTGCAGAAGAAGAACAACAAGAAGAAGAAATATCTCGAAATATGTCCGTCAGGCCCCTTCCCTTGAGATAAATCTGCAAATATCTCGGAAACGACGCGAGCTATGGCAAAATGTTAAGAGACCTTTTTTGTAGAGAATTATGTTTCCTACTTTTTATGTTCTATGATATTTTTTGATCAGACGCGTAGTTCTCGAGATATATCAAGATATTTAAAAGTTCCGAAGCCGCACCAACATAATAGAGATACAGAAACACCGTGGCCCCTGTCTTTGAGATATCTCTGCACTATTGCGAGCTGCAAATGCCACTTCCAGCTTAGCTGTGCAGAAGAAGAACAACAAGAAGAAGAAATATCTCGAAATATGTCCGTGAGGCCCCTTCCCTTGAGATAAATCTGCAAATATCTCGGAAACGAAGCGAGCTATGGCAAAATGTTAAGAGACCTTATTTGTAGAGAATTAAGTTTCCTACTTTTTATGTTCTATGATATTTTTTGATCAGATGCGTAGTTCTCGAGATATATCAAGATATTTAAAAGTTCCGAAACCGCACCAACATAATAGAGATACAGAAACACCGTGGCCCCTTTCTTTGAGATAACTCTGCACTATTGCGAGCTGTAAATGCCACTTCCAGCTTAGCTGTGCAGAAGAAGAACAACAAGAAGAAGAAATATCTCGAAATATGTCCGTCAGGCCCCTGCCCTTGTGATATATCTGCAAATATCTCGGAAACCAAGCGAGCTATGGCAAAATGTTAAGAGACCTTTTTTGTAGAGAATTATGTTTCCTACAATTTATGTTCTATGATATTTTTTGATCAGAAGCGTAGTTTTCGAGATATATCTAGATATTTAAAAGTTACGAAGCCGCACCAACATAATAGAGATACAGAAACACCGCGGCTCCTTTCTTTGAGATAACTCTGCACTATTGCGAGCTGTAAATGCCACTTCCAGCTTAGCTGTGCAGAAGAAGAACAACAAGAAGAAGAAATATCTCGAAATATGTCCGTCAGGCCCCTGCCCTTGAGATATATCTGCAAATATCTCGGAAACCAAGCGAGCTATGGCAAAATGTTAAGAGACCTTTTTTGTAGGGAATTATGTTTCCTACAATTTATGTTCTATGATATTTTTTGATCAGAAGCGTAGTTTTCGAGATATATCAAGATATTTAAAAGTTCCGAAGCCGCACCAACATAATACAGATACAGAAACACCGTGGCCCCTTTCTTTGAGATAACTCTGCACTAGTGCGAGCCGCAAATGCCACTTCCAGCTTAGCTGTGCAGAAGAAGAACAACAAGAAGAAGAAATATCTCGAAATATGTCCGTCAGGCCCCTTCCCTTGAGATAAATCTGCAAATATCTCGGAAACGAAGCGAGCTATGGCAAAATGTTAAGAGACCTTTTTTGTAGAGAATTAAGTTTCCTACTTTTTATGTTCTATGATATTTTTTGATCAGATGCGTAGTTCTCGAGATATATCAAGATATTTAAAAGTTCCGAAGCCGCACCAACATAATACAGATACAGAAACACCGTGGCTCCTTTCTTTGAGATAACTCTGCACTATTGCGAGCTGGAAATGCCACTTCCAGTTTAGCTGTGCAGAAGAAGAACAACAAGAAGAAGAAATATCTCGAAATATGTCCGTTAGGCCCCTTCCCTTGAGATAAATCTGCAAATATCTCGGAAACAAAGCGAGCTATGGCAAAATGTTAAGAGACCTTTTTTGTAGAGAATTAAGTTTCCTACTTTTTATGTTCTATGATATTTTTTGATCAGATGCGTAGTTCTCGAGATATATCAAGATATTTAAAAGTTCCGAAGCCGCACCAACATAATAGAGATACAGAAACACCGTGGCCCCTTTCTTTGAGATAACTCTGCACTATTGCGAGCTGTAAATACCACTTCCAGCTTAGCTGTGCAGAAGAAGAACAACAAGAAGAAGAAATATCTCGAAATATGTCCGTCAGGCCCCTGCCCTTGAGATATATCTGCAAATATCTCGGAAACGAAGCGAGCTATGGCAAAATGTTAAGAGACGTTTTTTGTAGAGAATTATGTTTCCTACAATTTATGTTCTATGATATTTTTTGATCAGAAGCGTAGTTTTCGAGATATATCGAGATACTTAAAAGTTCCGAAGCCGCACCAACATATTAGAGATACAGAAACACCGTGGCCCCTTTCTTTGAGATAACTGTGCACTAGTGCGAGCCGCAAATGCCACTTCCAGCTTAGCTGTGCAGAAGAAGAACAACAAGAAGAAGAAACTTCTCGAAATATGTCCGTTAGGCCCCTTCCCTTGAGATAAATCTGCAAATATCTCGGAAACGAAGCGAGCTATGGCAAAATGTTAAGAGACCTTTTTTGTAGAGAATTAAGTTTCCTACTTTTTATGTTCTATGATATTTTTTGATCAGATGCGTAGTTCTCGAGATATATCAAGATATTTAAAAGTTCCGAAGCCGCACCAACATAATAGAGATACAGAAACACCGTGGCCCCTTTCTTTGAGATAACTCTGCACTATTGCGAGCTGTAAATGCCACTTCCAGCTTAGCTGTGCAGAAGAAGAACAACAAGAAGAAGAAATATCTCGAAATATGTCCGTCAGGCCCCTGCCCTTGAGATATATCTGCAAATATCTCGGAAACGAAGCGAGCTATGGCAAAATGTTGAGAGACCTTTTTTGTAGAGAATTATGTTTCCTACAATTTATGTTCTATGATATTTTTTGATCACAAGCGTAGTTTTCGAGATATATCGAGATATTTAAAAGTTCCGAAGCCGCACCAACATAATAGAGATACAGAAACACCGTGGCCCCTTTCTTTGAGATAACTCTGCAATAGTGCGAGCCGCAAATGCCACTTCCAGCTTAGCTGTGCAGAAGAAGAACAACAAGAAGAAGAAATATCTCGAAATATGTCCGTCAGGCCCCTTCCCTTGAGATAAATCTGCAAATATCTCGGAAACGAAGCGAGCTATGGCAAAATGTTAAGAGACCATTTCTGTAGAGAATTAAGTTTCCTACTTTTTATGTTCTATGATATTTTTTGATCAGATGCGTAGTTCTCGAGATATATCAAGATATTTAAAAGTTCCGAAGCCGCACCAACATAATAGAGATACAGAAACACCGTGGCTCCTTTCTTTGAGATAACTCTGCACTATTGCGAGCTGGAAATGCCACTTCCAGTTTAGCTGTGCAGAAGAAGAACAACAAGAAGAAGAAATATCTCGAAATATGTCCGTTAGGCCCCTTCCCTTGAGATAAATCTGCAAATATCTCGGAAACGAAGCGAGCTATGGCAAAATGTTAAGAGACCTTTTTTGTAGAGAATTAAGTTTCCTACTTTTTATGTTCTATGATATTTTTTGATCAGATGCGTAGTTCTCGAGATATATCAAGATATTTAAAAGTTCCGAAGCCGCACCAACATAATAGAGATACAGAAACACCGTGGCCCCTTTCTTTGAGATAACTCTGCACTATTGCGAGCTGTAAATGCCACTTCCAGCTTAGCTGTGCAGAAGAAGAACAACAAGAAGAAGAAATATCTCGAAATATGTCCGTCAGGCCCCTGCCCTTGAGATATATCTGCAAATATCTCGGAAACGAAGCGAGCTATGGCAAAATGTTGAGAAACCTTTTTTGTAGAGAATTATGTTTCCTACAATTTATGTTCTATGATATTTTTTGATCAGAAGCGTAGTTTTCGAGATATATCGAGATATTTAAAAGTTCCGAAGCCGCACCAACATAATAGAGATACAGAAACACCGTGGCCCCTTTCTTTGAGATAACTCTGCAATAGTGCGAGCCGCAAATGCCACTTCCAGCTTAGCTGTGCAGAAGAAGAACAACAAGAAGAAGAAATATCTCGAAATATGTCCGTCAGGCCCCTGCCCTTGAGATATATCTGCAAATATCTCGGAAACGAAGCGAGCTATGGCAAAATGTTGAGAGACCTTTTTTGTAGAGAATTATGTTTCCTACAATTTATGTTCTATGATATTTTTTGATCAGAAGCGTAGTTTTCGAGATATATCGAGATATTTAAAAGTTCCGAAGCCGCACCAACATAATAGAGATACAGAAACACCGTGGCCCCTTTCTTTGAGATAACTCTGCAATAGTGCGAGCCGCAAATGCCACTTCCAGCTTAGCTGTGCAGAAGAAGAACAACAAGAAGAAGAAATATCTCGAAATATGTCCGTCAGGCCCCTGCCCTTGAGATAAATCTGCAAATATCTCGGAAACGAAGCGAGCTATGGCAAAATGTTAAGAGACCTTTTTTGTAGAGAATTAAGTTTCCTACTTTTTATGTTCTATGATATTTTTTGATCAGATGCGTAGTTCTCGAGATATATCAAGATATTTAAAAGTTCCGAAGCCGCACCAACATAATACAGATACAGAAACACCGTGGCCCCTTTCTTTGAGATAACTCTGCACTAGTGCGAGCCGCAAATGCCACTTCCAGCTTAGCTGTGCAGAAGAAGAACAACAAGAAGAAGAAATATCTCGAAATATGTCCGTCAGGCCCCTTCCCTTGAGATAAATCTGCAAATATCTCGGAAACGAAGCGAGCTATGGCAAAATGTTAAGAGACCTTTTTTGTAGAGAATTAAGTTTCCTACTTTTTATGTTCTATGATATTTTTTGATCAGATGCGTAGTTCTCGAGATATATCAAGATATTTAAAAGTTTCGAAGCCGCACCAACATAATAGAGATACAGAAACACCGTGGCCCCTTTCTTTGAGATAACTCTGCACTAGTGCGAGCCGCAAATGCCACTTCCAGCTTAGCTGTGCAGAAGAAGAACAACAAGAAGAAGAAATATCTCGAAATATGTCCGTCAGGCCCCTTCCCTTGAGATAAATCTGCAAATATCTCGGAAACGAAGCGAGCTATGGCAAAATGTTAAGAGACCTTTTTTGTAGAGAATTAAGTTTCCTACTTTTTATGTTCTATGATATTTTTTGATCAGATGCGTAGTTCTCGAGATATATCAAGATATTTAAAAGTTCCGAAGCCGCACCAACATAATAGAGATACAGAAACACCGTGGCCCCTTTCTTTGAGATAACTCTGCACTATTGCGAGCTGCAAATGCCACTTCCAGCTTAGCTGTGCAGAGGAAGAACAACAAGAAAAAGAAGTATCTCGAAATATGTCCGTCAGGCCCGTTCCTTTGAGCTGAATCTGCAAATATCTCGGAAACGAAGCGAGCTATGGCAAAATGTTAAGAGACATTTTTTGTAGAGAATTATGTTTCCTACAATTTATGTTCTATGATATTTTTTGATCAGAAGCGTAGTTTTCGAGATATATCTAGATATTTAAAAGTTACGAAGCCGCACTAACATAATAGAGATACAGAAGCACCGCGGCTCCTTTCTTTGAGATAACTCTGCACTATTGCGAGCTGTAAATGCCACTTCCAGCTTAGCTGTGCAGAAGAACAACAACAAGAAGAAGAAATATCTCGAAATATGTCCGTCAGGCCCCTGCCCTTGAGATATATCTGCAAATATCTCGGAAACCAAGCGAGCTATGGCAAAATATTAAGAGACCTTTTTTGTAGAGAATTATGTTTCCTACAATTTATGTTCTATGATATTTTTTGATCAGAAGCGTAGTTTTCGAGATATATCTAGATATTTAAAAGTTACGAAGCCGCACCAACATAATAGAGATACAGAAACACCGTGGCCCCTTTCTTTGAGATAACTCTGCAATAGTGCGAGCCGCAGATGCCACTTCCAGCTTAGCTGTGCAGAAGAAGAACAACAAGAAGAAGAAATATCTCGAAATATGTCCGTCAGGCCCCTTCCCTTGAGATAAATCTGCAAATATCTCGGAAACGAAGCGAGCTATGGCAAAATGTTAAGAGACCTTTTTTGTAGAGAATTAAGTTTCCTACTTTTTATGTTCTATGATATTTTTTGATCAGATGTGTAGTTCTCGAGATATATCAAGATATTTAAAAGTTCCGAAGCCGCACCAACATAATACAGATACAGAAACACCGTGGCCCCTTTCTTTGAGATAACTCTGCACTAGTGCGAGCCGCAAATGCCACTTCCAGCTTAGCTGTGCAGAAGAAGAACAACAAGAAGAAGAAATATCTCGAAATATGTCCGTCAGGCCCCTTCCCTTGAGATAAATCTGCAAATATCTCGGAAACGAAGCGAGCTATGGCAAAATGTTAAGAGACCTTTTTTGTAGAGAATTAAGTTTCCTACTTTTTATGTTCTATGATATTTTTTGATCAGATGCGTAGTTCTCGAGATATATCAAGATATTTAAAAGTTCCGAAGCCGCACCAACATAATAGAGATACAGAAACACCGTGGCCCCTTTCTTTGAGATAACTCTGCAATAGTGCGAGCCGCAAATGCCACTTCCAGCTTAGCTGTGCAGAAGAAGAACAACAAGAAGAAGAAATATCTCGAGATATGTCCGTTAGGCCCCTTCCCTTGAGATAAATCTGCAAATATCTCGGAAACGAAGCGAGCTATGGCAAAATGTTAAGGGACCTTTTTTGTAGAGAATTAAGTTTCCTACTTTTTATGTTCTATGATATTTTTTGATCAGATGCGCAGTTCTCGAGATATATCAAGATATTTAAAAGTTCCGAAGCCGCACCAACATAATAGAGATACAGAAACACCGTGGCCCCTTTCTTTGAGATAACTCTGCACTATTGCGAGCTGTAAATGCCACTTCCAGCTTAGCTGTGCAGAAGAAGAACAACAAGAAGAAGAAATATCTCGAAATATGTCCGTCAGGCCCCTGCCCTTGAGATATATCTGCAAATATCTCGGAAACGAAGCGAGCTATGGCAAAATGTTGAGGGACCTTTTTTGTAGAGAATTATGTTTCCTACAATTTATGTTCTATGATATTTTTTGATCAGAAGCGTAGTTTTCGAGATATATCGAGATATTTAAAAGTTCCGAAGCCGCACCAACATAATAGAGATACAGAAACACCGTGGCCCCTTTCTTTGAGATAACTCTGCAATAGTGCGAGCCGCAAATGCCACTTCCAGCTTAGCTGCGCAGAAGAAGAACAACAAGAAGAAGAAATATCTCGAAATATGTCCGTCAGGCCCCTTCCCTTGAGATAAATCTGCAAATATCTCGGAAACGAAGCGAGCTATGGCAAAATGTTAAGAGACCTTTTTTGTAGAGAATTAAGTTTCCTACTTTTTATGTTCTATGATATTTTTTGATCAGATGCGTAGTTCTCGAGATATATCAAGATATTTAAAAGTTCCGAAGCCGCACCAACATAATAGAGATACAGAAACACCGTGGCCCCTTTCTTTGAGATAACTCTGCACTAGTGCGAGCCGTCATTGCCACTTCCAGCTTAGCTGTATAGAAGAAGAACAACAAGAAGAAGAAATATCTCGAAATATGTCCGTCAGGCCCCTTCCCTTGAGATAAATCTGCAAATATCTCGGAAACGAAGCGAGCTATGGCAAAATGTTAAGAGACCTTTTTTGTAGAGAATTAAGTTTCCTACTTTTTATGTTCTATGATATTTTTTGATCAGATGCGTAGTTCTCGAGATATATCAAGATATTTAAAAGTTCCGAAGCCGCACCAACATAATAGAGATACAGAAACACCGTGGCTCCTTTCTTTGAGATAACTCTGCACTATTGCGAGCTGGAAATGCCACTTCCAGTTTAGCTGTGCAGAAGAAGAACAACAAGAAGAAGAAATATCTCGAAATATGTCCGTCAGGCCCCTTCCCTTGAGATAAATCTGCAAATATCTCGGAAACGAAGCGAGCTATGGCAAAATGTTAAGAGACCTTTTTTGTAGAGAATTAAGTTTCCTACTTTTTATGTTCTATGATATTTTTTGATCAGATGCGTAGTTCTCGAGATATATCAAGATATTTAAAAGTTCCGAAGCCGCACCAACATAATAGAGATACAGAAACACCGTGGCCCCTTTCTTTGAGATAACTCTGCACTATTGCGAGCTGCAAATGCCACTTCCAGCTTAGCTGTGCAGAGGAAGAACAACAAGAAAAAGAAGTATCTCGAAATATGTCCGTCAGGCCCGTTCCTTTGAGCTGAATCTGCAAATATCTCGGAAACGAAGCGAGCTATGGCAAAATGTTAAGAGACGTTTTTTGTAGAGAATTATGTTTCCTACAATTTATGTTCTATGATATTTTTCGATCAGAAGCGTAGTTTTCGAGATATATCGAGATATTTAAAAGTTCCGAAGCCGCACCAACATAATAGAGATACAGAAACACCGTGGCCCCTTTCTTTGAGATAACTCTGCATTAGTGCGAGCCGCAAATGCCACTTCCAGCTTAGCTGTGCAGAAGAAGAACAACAAGAAGAAGAAATATCTCGAAATATGTCCGACAGGCCCCTTCCCTTGAGATAAATCTGCAAATATCTCGGAAACGAAGCGAGCTATGGCGAAATGTTAAGAGATCTTCTTTGTAGAGAATTAAGTTTCCTACTTTTTATGTTCTATGATATTTTTTGATCAGATGCGTAGTTCTCGAGATATATCAAGATATTTAAAAGTTCCGAAGCCGCACCAACATAATAGAGATACAGAAACACCGTGGCCCCTTTCTTTGAGATAACTCTGCTCTATTGCGAGCTGTAAATGCCACTTCCAGCTTAGCTGTGCAGAAGAAGAACAACAAGAAGAAGAAATATCTCGAAATATGTCCGTCAGGCCCCTTCCCTTGAGATATATCTGCAAATATCTCGGAAACGAAGCGAGCTATGGCAAAATGTTAAGAGACCTTTTTTGTAGAGAATTATGTTTCCTACAATTTATGTTCTATGATATTTTTTGATCAGAAGCGTAGTTTTCGAGATATTTCGAGATATTTAAAAGTTCCGAAGCCTCACCAACATAATAGAGATACAGAAACACCGTGGCCCCTTTCGTTGAGATAACTCTGCACTAGTGCGAGCCGCAAATGCCACTTCCAGCTTAGCTGTGCAGAAGAAGAACAACAAGAAGAAGAAATATCTCGAAATATGTCCGTCAGGCCCCTTCCCTTGAGATATATCTGCAAATATCTCGGAAACGAAGCGAGCTATGGCAAAATGTTAAGAGACCTTTTTTGTAGAGAATTATGTTTCGTACAATTTATGTTCTATGATATTTTTTGGTGAGAAGCGTAGTTTTCGAGATATATCGAGATATTTAAAAGTTCCAAAGCCGCACCAACATAATAGAGATACAGAAACACCGTGGCCCCTTTCTTTGAGATAACTCTGCACTAGTGCGAGCCGCAAATGCCACTTCCAGCTTAGCTGTGCAGAAGAAGAACAACAAGAAGAAGAAATATCTCGAAATATGTCCGTCAGGCCCCTTCCCTTGACATAAATCTGCAAATATCTCGGAAACGAAGCGAGCTATGGCAAAATGTTGAGAGACCTTTTTTGTAGAGAATTAAGTTTCCTACGTTTTATGTTCTATGATATTTTTTGATCAGATGCGTAGTTCTCGAGATATATCAAGATATTTAAAAGTTCCGAAGCCGCACCAACATAATAGAGATACAGAAACACCGTGGCCCCTTTCTTTGAGATAACTCTGCACTATTGCGAGCTGCAAATGCCACTTCCAGCTTAGCTGTGCAGAAGAAGAATATCAAGAAGAAGAAATATCTCGAAATATGTCCGTCAGGCCCCTTCCCTTGAGATAAATCTGCAAATATCTCGGAAACGAAGAGAGCTATGGCAAAATGTTAAGAGACCTTTTTTGTAGAGAATTAAGTTTCCTACTTTTTATGTTCTATCATATTTTTTGATCTGATGCGTAGTTCTCGAGATATATCAAGATATTTAAAAGTTCCGAAGCCGCACCAACATAATAGAGATACAGAAACACCGTGGCCCCTTTCTTTGAGATAACTCTGCACTATTGCGAGCTGTAAATGCCACTTCCAGCTTAGCTGTGCAGAAGAAGAACAACAAGAAGAAGAAATATCTCGAAATATGTCCGTCAGGCCCCTTCCCTTGAGATATATCTGCAAATATCTCGGAAACGAAGCGAGCTATGGCAGAATGTTAAGAGACCTTTTTTGTAGAGAATTATGTTTCCTACAATTTATGTTCTATGATATTTTTTGATCAGAAGCGTAGTTTTCGAGATATATCGAGATATTTAAAAGTTCCGAAGCCGCACCAACATAATAGAGATACAGAAACACCGCGGCCCCTCTCTTTGAGATAACTCTGCACTACTGCGAGCTGGAAATGCCACTTCCAGTTTAGCTGTGCAGAAGAAGAACAACAAGAAGAAGAAATATCTCGAAATATGTCCGTTAGGCCCCTTCCCTTGAGATAAATCTGCAAATATCTCGGAAACGAAGCGAGCTATGGCAAAATGTTAAGAGACCTCTTTTGTAGAGAATTAAGCTTCCTACTTTTTATGTTCTATGATATTTTTTGATCAGATGCGTAGTTCTCGAGATATATCAAGATATTTAAAAGTTCCGAAGCCGCACCAACATAATAGGGATACAGAAACACCGTGGCCCCTTTCTTTGAGAAAACTCTGCACTAGTGCGAGCCGCAAATGCCACTTCCAGCTTAGCTGTGCAGAAGAAGAACAAGAAGAAGAAATATCTCGAAATATGTCCGTCAGGCCCCTTCCCTTCAGATAAATCTGCAAATATCTCGGAAACGAAGCGAGCTATGGCGAAATGTTAAGAGACCTTTTTTGTAGAGAATTATGTTTCCTACAATTTATGTTCTATGATATTTTTTGATCAGAAGCGTAGTTTTCGAGATATATCGAGATATTTAAAAGTTCCGAAGCCGCACCAACATAATAGGGATACAGAAACACCGTGGCCCCTTTCTTTGAGATAACTCTGCACTAGTGCGAGCCGCAACTGCCACTTCCAGCTTAGCTGTGCAGAAGAAGAACAACAAGAAGAAGAAATATCTCGAAATATGTCCGTCAGGCCCCTTCCCTTGAGATAAATCTGCAAATATCTCGGAACCGAAGCGAGCTATGGCAAAATCTTAAGAGACCTTTTTTGTAGAGAATTAAGTTTCCTACTTTTTATGTTCTATGATATTTTTTGATCAGATGCGTAGTTCTCGAGATATATCAAGATATTTAAAAGTTCCGAAGCCGCACCAACATAATAGAGATACAGAAACACCGTGGCCCCTTTCTTTGAGATAACTCTGCACTATTGCGAGCTGTAAATGCCACTTCCAGCTTTGCTGTGCAGAAGAAGAACAACAAGAAGAAGAAATATCTCGAAATATGTCCGTCAGGCCCCTTCCCTTGAGATATATCTGCAAATATCTCGGAAACGAAGCGAGCTATGGCAAAATGTTAAGAGACCTTTTTTGTAGAGAATTCTGTTTCCTACAATTTATGTTCTATCATATTTTTTGATCAGATGCGTAGTTCTCGAGATATATCAAGATATTTAAAAGTTCCGAAGCCGCACCAACATAATAGAGATACAGAAACACCGTTGCCCCTTTCTTTGAGATAACTCTGCACTATTGCGAGCTGTAAATGCCACTTCCAGCTTTGCTGTGCAGAAGAAGAACAACAAGAAGAAGAAATATCTCGAAATATGTCCGTCAGGCCCCTTCCCTTGAGATAAATCTGCAAATATCTCGGAAACGAAGCGAGCTATGGCAAAATGTTAAGAGACCTTTTTTGTAGAGAATTCTGTGTCCTACAATTCATGTTCTATGATATTTTTTGATCAGAAGCGTAGTTTTCGAGATATATCGAGATATTTAAAAGTTCCGAAGCCGCACCAACATAATAGAGATACAGAAACACCGTGGCCCCTTTCTTTGAGATAACTCTGCACTAGTGCGAGCCGCAAATGCCACTTCCAGCTTAGCTGTGCAGAAGAAGAACAACAAGAAGAAGAAATACCTCGAAATATGTCCGTCAGGCCCGTTCCCTTGAGATAAATCTGCAAATATCTCGGAAACGAAGCGAGCTATGGCAAAATGTTCAGAGACCTTTTTTGTAGAGAATTAAGTTTCCTACTTTTTATGTTCTATGATATTTTTTGATGAGATGCGTAGATCTCGAGATATATCAAGATATTTAAAAGTTCCGAAGCCGCACCAACATAATAGAGATACAGAAACACCGTGGCCCCTTTCTTTGAGATAAC
This sequence comes from Osmia lignaria lignaria, assembly GCF_051020975.1. NCBI lineage: Eukaryota > Metazoa > Arthropoda > Insecta > Hymenoptera > Megachilidae > Osmia > Osmia lignaria. Next base: position 780,465 of record NW_027478160.1, read on the forward strand.
TCTGCACTATTGCGAGCTGCGAATGCCACTTCCAGCTTAGCTGTGCAGAGGAAGAACAACAAGAAGAAGAAATATCTCGAAATATGTCCGTCAGGCCAGTTCCTTTGAGATAAATCTGTAAATATCTCGGAAACGAAGCGAGCTATGGCAAAATGTTAAGAGACCTTTTTTGTAGAGAATTCTGTGTCCTACAATTTATGTTCTATGATATTTTTTGATCAGAAGCGTAGTTTTCGAGATATATCGAGATATTTAAAAGTTCCGAAGCCGCACCAACATAATAGAGATACAGAAACACCGTGGCCCCTTTCTTTGAGATAACTCTGCACTAGTGCGAGCCGCAAATGCCACTTCCAGCTTAGCTGTGCAGAAGAAGAACAACAAGAAGAAGAAATATCTCGAAATATGTCCGTCAGGCCCCTTCCCTTGAGATAAATCTGCAAATATCTCGGAAACGAAGCGAGCTATGGCAAAATGTTCAGAGACCTTTTTTGTACAGAATTAAGTTTCCTACTTTTTATGTTCTATGATATTTTTTGATCAGATGCGTAGTTCTCGAGATATATCAAGATATTTAAAAGTTCCGTAGCCGCACCAACATAATAGAGATACAGAAACACCGTGGCCCCTTTCTTTGAGATAACTCTGCACTATTGCGAGCTGCAAATGCCACTTCCAGCTTAGCTGTGCAGAGGAAGAACAACAAGAAGAAGAAATATCTCGAAATATGTCCGTCAGGCCAGTTCCTTTGAGCTGAATCTGCAAATATCTCGGAAACGAAGCGAGCTATGGCAAAATGTTAAGAGACGTTTTTTGTAGAGAATTATGTTTCCTACAATTTATGTTCTATGATATTTTTTGATCAGAAGCGTAGTTTTCGAGATATATCGAGATATTTAAAAGTTCCGAAGCCGCACCAACATAATAGGGATACAGAAACACCGTGGCCCCTTTCTTTGAGATAACTCTGCACTAGTGCGAGCCGCAAATGCCACTTCCAGCTTAGCTGTGCAGAAGAAGAACAACAAGAAGAAGAAATATCTCGAAATATGTCCGTCAGGCCCCTTCCCTTGAGATAAATCTGCAAATATCTCGGAAACGAAGCGAGCTATGGCAAAATGTTAAGAGACCTTTTTTGTAGAGAATTAAGTTTCCTACTTTTTATGTTCTATGATATTTTTTGATCAGATGCGTAGATCTCGAGATATATCAAGATATTTAAAAGTTCCGAAGCCGCACCAACATAATAGAGATACAGAAACACCGTGGCCCCTTTCTTTGAGATAACTCTGCACTATTGCGAGCTGCAAATGCCACTTCCAGCTTAGCTGTGCAGAGGAAGAACAACAAGAAGAAGAAATATCTCGAAATATGTCCGTCAGGCCAGTTCCTTTGAGCTGAATCTGCAAATATCTCGGAAACGTAGCGAGCTATGGCAAAATGTTAAGAGACGTTTTTTGTAGAGAATTATGTTTCCTACAATTTATGTTCTATGATATTTTTTGATCAGAAGCGTAGTTTTCGAGATATATCGAGATATTTAAAAGTTCCGAAGCCGCACCAACATAATAGGGATACAGAAACACCGTGGCCCCTTTCTTTGAGATAACTCTGCACTAGTGCGAGCCGCAAATGCCACTTCCAGCTTAGCTGTGCAGAAGAAGAAGAACAAGAAGAAGAAATATCTCGAAATATGTCCGTCAGGCCCCTTCCCTTGAGATAAATCTGCAAATATCTCGGAAACGAAGCGAGCTATGGCAAAATCTTAAGAGACCTTTTTTGTAGAGAATTAAGTTTCCTACTTTTTATGTTCTATGATATTTTTTGATCAGATGCGTAGTTCTCGAGATATATCAAGATATTTAAAAGTTCCGAAGCCGCACCAACATAATAGAGATACAGAAACACCGTGGCCCCTTTCTTTGAGATAACTCTGCACTATTGCGAGCTGTAAATGCCACTTCCAGCTTTGCTGTGCAGAAGAAGAACAACAAGAAGAAGAAATATCTCGAAATATGTCCGTCAGGCCCCTTCCCTTGAGATATATCTGCAAATATCTCGGAAACGAAGCGAGCTATGGCAAAATGTTAAGAGACCTTTTTTGTAGAGAATTCTGTTTCCTACAATTTATGTTCTATCATATTTTTTGATCAGATGCGTAGTTCTCGAGATATATCAAGATATTTAAAAGTTCCGAAGCCGCACCAACATAATAGAGATACAGAAACACCGTGGCCCCTTTCTTTGAGATAACTCTGCACTATTGCGAGCTGTAAATGCCACTTCCAGCTTAGCTGTGCAGAAGAAGAACAACAAGAAGAAGAAATATCTCGAAATATGTCCGTCAGGCCAGTTCCTTTGAGCTGAATCTGCAAATATCTCGGAAACGAAGCGAGCTATGGCAAAATCTTAAGAGACCTTTTTTGTAGAGAATTCTGTGCCCTACTATTTATGTTCTATGATATTTTTTGATCAGAAGCGTAGTTTTCGAGATATATCGAGATATTTAAAAGTTCCGAAGCCGCACCAACATAATAGAGATACAGAAACACCGTGGCCCCTTTCTTTGAGATAACTCTGCACTAGTGCGAGCCGCAAATGCCACTTCCAGCTTAGCTGTGCAGAAGAAGAACAACAAGAAGAAGAAATATCTCGAAATATGTCCGTCAGGCCCCTTCCCTTGAGATAAATCTGCAAATATCTCGGAAACGAAGCGAGCTATGGCAAAATGTTCAGAGACCTTTTTTGTAGAGAATTAAGTTTCCTACTTTTTATGTTCTATGATATTTTTTGATGAGATGCGTAGATCTCGAGATATATCAAGATATTTAAAAGTTCCGAAGCCGCACCAACATAATAGAGATACAGAAACACCGTGGCCCCTTTCTTTGAGATAACTCTGCACTATTGCGAGTTGCAAATGCCACTTCCAGCTTAGCTGTGCAGAGGAAGAACAACAAGAAGAAGAAATATCTCGAAATATGTCCGTCAGGCCAGTTCCTTTGAGATAAATCTGCAAATATCTCGGAAACGAAGCGAGCTATGGCAAAATGTTAAGAGACCTTTTTTGTAGAGAATTCTGTGTCCTACAATTTATGTTCTATGATATTTTTTGATCAGAAGCGTAGTTTTCGAGATATATCGAGATATTTAAAAGTTCCGAAGCCGCACCAACATAATAGAGATACAGAAACACCGTGGCCCCTTTCTTTGAGATAACTCTGCACTAGTGCGAGCCGCAAATGCCACTTCCAGCTTAGCTGTGCAGAAGAAGAACAACAAGAAGAAGAAATATCTCGAAATATGTCCGTCAGGCCCCTTCCCTTGAGATAAATCTGCAAATATCTCGGAAACGAAGCGAGCTATGGCAAAATGTTCAGAGACCTTTTTTGTAGAGAATTAAGTTTCCTACTTTTTATGTTCTATGATATTTTTTGATCAGATGCGTAGTTCTCGAGATATATCAAGATATTTAAAAGTTCCGAAGCCGCACCAACATAATAGAGATACAGAAACACCGTGGCCCCTTTCTTTGAGATAACTCTGCACTATTGCGAGCTGCAAATGCCACTTCCAGCTTAGCTGTGCAGAGGAAGAACAACAAGAAGAAGAAATATCTCGAAATATGTCCGTCAGGCCAGTTCCTTTGAGCTGAATCTGCAAATATCTCGGAAACGAAGCGAGCTATGGCAAAATGTTACGAGACGTTTTTTATAGAGAATTATGTTTCCTACAATTTATGTTCTATGATATTTTTTGATCAGAAGCGTAGTTTTCGAGATATATCGAGATATTTAAAAGTTCCGAAGCCGCACCAACATAATAGAGATACAGAAACACCGTGGCCCCTTTCTTTGAGATAACTCTGCACTAGTGCGAGCCGCAAATGCCACTTCCAGCTTAGCTGTGCAGAAGAAGAACAACAAGAAGAAGAAATATCTCGAAATATGTCCGTCAGGCCCCTTCCCTTGAGATAAATCTGCAAATATCTCGGAAACGAAGCGAGCTATGGCAAAATGTTAAGAGACCTTTTTTGTAGAAAATTAAGTTTTCTACTTTTTATGTTCTATGATATTTTTTGATCAGATGCGTAGTTCTCGAGATATATCAAGATATTTAAAAGTTCCGAAGCCGCACCAACATAATAGAGATACAGAAACACCGTGGCCCCTTTCTTTGAGATAACTCTGCACTATTGCGAGCTGCAAATGCCACTTCCAGCTTAGCTGTGCAGAGGAAGAACAACAAGAAGAAGAAATATCTCGAAATATGTCCGTCAGGCCAGTTCCTTTGAGCTGAATCTGCAAATATCTCGGAAACGAAGCGAGCTATGGCAAAATCTTAAGAGACGTTTTTTGTAGAGAATTATGTTTCCTACAATTTATGTTCTATGATATTTTTTGATCAGAAGCGTAGTTTTCGAGATATATCGAGATATTTAAAAGTTCCGAAGCCGCACCAACATAATAGGGATACAGAAACACCGTGGCCCCTTTCTTTGAGATAACTCTGCACTAGTGCGAGCCGCAAATGCCACTTCCAGCTTAGCTGTGCAGAAGAAGAACAACAAGAAGAAGAAATATCTCGAAATATGTCCGTCAGGCCCCTTCCCTTGAGATAAATCTGCAAATATCTCGGAAACGAAGCGAGCTATGGCAAAATGTTCAGAGACCTTTTTTGTAGAGAATTAAGTTTCCTACTTTTTATGTTCTATGATATTTTTTGATCAGATGCGTAGTTCTCGAGATATATCAAGATATTTAAAAGTTCCGAAGCCGCACCAACATAATAGAGATACAGAAACACCGTGGCCCCTTTCTTTGAGATAACTCTGCACTATTGCGAGCTGCAAATGCCACTTCCAGCTTAGCTGTGCAGAGGAAGAACAACAAGAAGAAGAAATATCTCGAAATATGTCCGTCACGCCAGTTCCTTTGAGCTGAATCTGCAAATATCTCGGAAACGAAGCGAGCTATGGCAAAATGTTCAGAGACCTTTTTTGTAGAGAATTAAGTTTCCTACTTTTTATGTTCTATGATATTTTTTGATGAGATGCGTAGATCTCGAGATATATCAAGATATTTAAAAGTTCCGAAGCCGCACCAACATAATAGAGATACAGAAACACCGTGGCCCCTTTCTTTGAGATAACTCTGCACTAGTGCGAGCCGCAAATGCCACTTCCAGCTTAGCTGTGCAGAAGAAGAACAACAAGAAGAAGAAATATCTCGAAATATGTCCGTCAGGCCCCTTCCCTTGAGATAAATCTGCAAATATCTCGGAAACGAAGCGAGCTATGGCAAAATGTTAAGAGACCTTTTTTGTAGAGAATTAAGTTTCCTACTTTTTATGTTCTATGATATTTTTTGCTGAGATGCGTAGTTCTCGAGATATATCAAGATATTTAAAAGTTCCGAAGCCGCACCAACATAATAGAGATACAGAAACACCGTGGCCCCTTTCTTTGAGATAACTCTGCACTATTGCGAGCTGCAAATGCCACTTCCAGCTTAGCTGTGCAGAGGAAGAACAACAAGAAGAAGAAATATCTCGAAATATGTCCGTCACGCCAGTTCCTTTGAGCTGAATCTGCAAATATCTCGGAAACGAAGCGAGCTATGGCAAAATGTTAAGAGACGTTTTTTGTAGAGAATTATGTTTCCTACAATTTATGTTCTATGATATTTTTTGATCAGAAGCGTAGTTTTCGAGATATATCGAGATATTTAAAAGTTCCGAAGCCGCACCAACATAATAGGGATACAGAAACACCGTGGCGCCTTTCTTTGAGATAACTCTGCACTAGTGCGAGCCGCAAATGCCACTTCCAGCTTAGCTGTGCAGAAGAAGAACAACAAGAAGAAGAAATATCTCGAAATATGTCCGTCAGGCCCCTTCCCTTGAGATAAATCTGCAAATATCTCGGAAACGAAGCGAGCTATGGCAAAATGTTAAGAGACCTTTTTTGTAGAGAATTAAGTTTCCTACTTTTTATGTTCTATGATATTTTTTGATGAGATGCGTAGTTCTCGAGATATATCAAGATATTTAAAAGTTCCGAAGCCGCACCAACATAATAGAGATACAGAAACACTGTGGCCCCTTTCTTTGAGATAACTCTGCACTATTGCGAGCTGCTAATGCCACTTCCAGCTTAGCTGTGCAGAGGAAGAACAACAAGAAGAAGAAATATCTCGAAATATGTCCGTCAGGCCAGTTCCTTTGAGCTGAATCTGCAAATATCTCGGAAACGAAGCGAGCTATGGCAAAATGTTAAGAGACGTTTTTTGTAGAGAATTATGTTTCCTACAATTCATGTTCTATGATATTTTTTGATCAGAAGCGTAGTTTTCGAGATATATCGAGATATTTAAAAGTTCCGAAGCCGCACCAACATAATAGGGATACAGAAACACCGTGGCCCCTTTCTTTGAGATAACTCTGCACTAGTGCGAGCCCCAAATGCCACTTCCAGGTTAGCTGTGCAGAAGAAGAACAACAAGAAGAAGAAATATCTCGAAATATGTCCGTCAGGCCCCTTCCCTTGAGATAAATCTGCAAATATCTCGGAAACGAAGCGAGCTATGGCAAAATGTTAAGAGACGTTTTTTGTAGAGAATTATGTTTCCTACAATATATGTTCTATGATATTTTTTGATCAGAAGCGTAGTTTTCGAGATATATCGAGATATTTAAAAGTTCCGAAGCCGCACCAACATAATAGAGATACAGAAACACCGTGGCCCCTTTCTTTGAGATAACTCTGCACTAGTGCGAGCCGCAAATGCCACTTCCAGCTTAGCTGTGCAGAAGAAGAACAACAAGAAGAAGAAATATCTCGAAATATGTCCGTCAGGCCCCTTCCCTTGAGATAAATCTGCAAATATCTCGGAAACGAAGCGAGCTATGGCAAAATGTTAAGAGACCTTTTTTGTAGAGAATTAAGTTTCCTACTTTTTATGTTCTATGATATTTTTTGATCAGATGCGTAGTTCTCGAGATATATCAAGATATTTAAAAGTTCCGAAGCCGCACCAACATAATAGAGATACAGAAACACCGTGGCCCCTTTCTTTGAGATAACTCTGCACTATTGCGAGCTGCAAATGTCACTTCCAGCTTAGCTGTGCAGAGGAAGAACAACAAGAAGAAGAAATATCTCGAAATATGTCCGTCAGGCCAGTTCCTTTGAGCTGAATCTGCAAATATCTCGGAAACGAAGCGAGCTATGGCAAAATGTTAAGAGACGTTTTGTGTAGAGAATTATGTTTCCTACAATTTATGTTCTATGATATTTTTTGATCAGAAGCGTAGTTTTCGAGATATATCGAGATATTTAAAAGTTCCGAAGTCGCACCAACATAATAGGGATACAGAAACACCGTGGCCCCTTTCTTTGAGATAACTCTGCACTAGTGCGAGCCGCAAATGCCACTTCCAGCTTAGCTGTGCAGAAGAAGAACAACAAGAAGAAGAAATATCTCGAAATATGTCCGTCAGGCCCCTTCCCTTGAGATAAATCTGCAAATATCTCGGAAACGAAGCGAGCTATGGCAAAATGTTAAGAGACCTTTTTTGTAGAGAATTAAGTTTCCTACTTTTTATGTTCTATGATATTTTTTGATGAGATGCGTAGTTCTCGAGATATATCAAGATATTTAAAAGTTCCGAAGCCGCACCAACATAATAGAGATACAGAAACACCGTGGCCCCTTTCTTTGAGATAACTCTGCACTATTGCGAGCTGCTAATGCCACTTCCAGCTTAGCTGTGCAGAGGAAGAACAACAAGAAGAAGAAATATCTCGAAATATGTCCGTCAGGCCAGTTCCTTTGAGCTGAATCTGCAAATATCTCGGAAACGAAGCGAGCTATGGCAAAATCTTAGAGACGTTTTTTGTAGAGAATTATGTTTCCTACAATTTATGTTCTATGATATTTTTTGATCAGAAGCGTAGTTTTCGAGATATATCGAGATATTTAAAAGTTCCGAAGCCGCACCAACATAATAGAGATACAGAAACACCGTGGCCCCTTTCTTTGAGATAACTCTGCACGATTGCGAGCTGGAAATGCCACTTCCAGCTTAGCTGTGCAGAAGAAGAACAACAAGAAGAAGAAATATCTCGAAATATGTCCGTTAGGCCCCTTCCCTTGAGATAAATCTGTAAATATCTCGGAAACAAAGCGAGCTATGGCAAAATGTTCACAGACCTTTCTTGTAGAGAATTAAGTTTCCTACTTTTTATGTAGTATGATATTTTTTGATCAGATGCGTAGTTCTCGAGATATATCAAGATATTTAAAAGTTCCAAAGCCGCACCAACATAATAGAGATACAGAAACACCGTGGCCCCTTTCTTTGAGATAACTCTGCACGATTGCGAGCTGGAAATGCCACTTCCAGTTTAGCTGTGCAGAAGAAGAACAACAAGAAGAAGAAATATCTCGAAATATGTCCATCAGGACCCTTCCCTTGAGATAAATCTGCAAATATCTCGGAAACGAAGCGAGCTATGGCAAAATGTTAAGAGACCTTTTTTGTAGAGAATAATGTTTCCTACCATTTACGTTCTATGATATTTTTTGATCAGAAGCGTAGTTTTCGAGATATATCGAGATATTTAAAAGTTCCGAAGCCGCACCAACATAATAGAGATACAGAAACACCGTGGCCCCTTTCTTTGAGATAACTCTGCACTATTGCGACCTGCAAATGCCACTTCCAGCTCAGCTGTGCAGAAGAAGAACAACAAGAAGAAGAAATATCTCGAAATATGTCCGTCAGGTCCCTTCCCTTGAGATAAATCTGCAAATATCTCGGAAACGAAGCGAGCTATGGCAAAATGTTAACAGACCTTTTTTGTAGAGAATTAAGTTTCCTACTTTTTATGTTCTATGATATTTTTTGATCAGATGCGTAGTTCTCGAGATATATCAAGATATTTAAAAGTTCCGAAGCCGCACCAACATAATAGAGATACAGAAACACCGTGGCCCCTTTCTTTGAGATAACTCTGCACTATTGCGAGCTGCAAATGTCACTTCCAGCTTAGCTGTGCAGAGGAAGAACAACAAGAAGAAGAAATATCTCGAAATATGTCCGTCAGGCCAGTTCCATTGAGCTGAATCTGCAAATATCTCGGAAACGAAGCGAGCTATGGCAAAATGTTAAGAGACGTTTTGTGTAGAGAATTATGTTTCCTACAATTTATGTTCTATGATATTTTTTGATCAGAAGCGTAGTTTTCGAGATATATCGAGATATTTAAAAGTTCCGAAGTCGCACCAATATAATAGGGATACAGAAACACCGTGGCCCCTTTCTTTGAGATAACTCTGCACCAGTGCGAGCCGCAAATGCCACTTCCAGCTTAGCTGTGCAGAAGAAGAACAACAAGAAGAAGAAATATCTCGAAATATGTCCGTCAGGCCCCTTCCCTTGAGATAAATCTGCAAATATCTCGGAAACAAAGCGAGCTATGGCAAAATGTTAAGAGACCTTTTTTGTAGAGAATTAAGTTTCCTACTTTTTATGTTCTATGATATTTTTTGATCAGATGCGTAGTTCTCGAGATATATCAAGATATTTAAAAGTTCCGAAGCCGCACCAACATAATAGAGATACAGAAACACCGTGGCCCCTTTCTTTGAGATAACTCTGCACTATTGCGACCTGCAAATGCCACTTCCAGCTCAGCTGTGCAGAAGAAGAACAACAAGAAGAAGAAATATCTCGAAATATGTCCGTCAGGCCCTATCCCTTGAGATAAATCTGCAAATATCTCGGAAACGAAGCGAGCTATGGCAAAATGTTAAGAGACCTTTTTTGTAGAGAATTAAGTTTCCTACTTTTTATGTTCTATGATATTTTTTGATCAGATGCGTAGTTCTCGAGATATATCAAGATATTTAAAAGTTCCGAAGCCGCACCAACATAATAGAGATACAGAAACACCGTGGCCCCTTTCTTTGAGATAACTCTGCACTATTGCGAGCTGCAAATGCCACTTCCAGCTTAGCTGTGCAGAGGAAGAACAACAAGAAGAAGAAGTATCTCGAAATATGTCCGTCAGGCCCGTTCCTTTGAGCTGAATCTGCAAATATCTCGGAAACGAAGCGAGCTATGGCAAAATGTTAAGAGACGTTTTTTGTAGAGAATTATGTTGGCTACAATTTATGTTCTATCATATTTTTTGATCAGAAGCGTAGTTTTCGAGATATATCGAGATATTTAAAAGTTCCGAAGCCGCACCAACATAATAGAGATACAGAAACACCGTGGCCCCTTTCTTTGAGATAACTCTGCACGATTGCGAGCTGGAAATGCCACTTCCAGCTTAGCTGTGCAGAAGAAGAACAACAAGAAGAAGAAATATCTCGAAATATGTCCGTCAGGCCCCTTCCCTTGAGATAAATCTGTAAATATCTCGGAAACAAAGCGAGCTATGGCAAAATGTTCACAGACCTTTCTTGTAGAGAATTAAGTTTCCTACTTTTTATGTAGTATGATATTTTTTGATCAGATGCGTAGTTCTCGAGATATATCAAGATATTTAAAAGTTCCGAAGCCGCACCAACATAATAGAGATACAGAAACACCGTGGCCCCTTTCTTTGAGATAACTCTGCACGATTGCGAGCTGGAAATGCCACTTCCAGTTTAGCTGTGCAGAAGAAGAACAACAAGAAGAAGAAATATCTCGAAATATGTCCATCAGGACCCTTCCCTTGAGATAAATCTGCAAATATCTCGGAAACGAAGCGAGCTATGGCAAAATGTTAAGAGACCTTTTTTGTAGAGAATAATGTTTCCTACCATTTACGTTCTATGATATTTTTTGATCAGAAGCGTAGTTTTCGAGATATATCGAGATATTTAAAAGTTCCGAAGCCGCACCAACATAATAGAGATACAGAAACACCGTGGCCCCTTTCTTTGAGATAACTCTGCACTATTGCGACCTGCAAATGCCACTTCCAGCTCAGCTGTGCAGAAGAAGAACAACAAGAAGAAGAAATATCTCGAAATATGTCCGTCAGGCCCCTTCCCTTGAGATAAATCTGCAAATATCTCGGAAACGAAGCGAGCTATGGCAAAATGTTAAGAGACCTTTTTTGTAGAGAATAATGTTTCCTACCATTTACGTTCTATGATATTTTTTGATCAGAAGCGTAGTTTTCGAGATATATCGAGATATTTAAAAGTTCCGAAGCCGCACCAACATAATAGAGATACAGAAACACCGTGGCCCCTTTCTTTGAGATAACTCTGCACTATTGCGACCTGCAAATGCCACTTCCAGCTCAGCTGTGCAGAAGAAGAACAACAAGAAGAAGAAATATCTCGAAATATGTCCGTCAGGCCCCTTCCCTTGAGATAAATCTGCAAATATCTCGGAAACGAAGCGAGCTATGGCAAAATGTTAACAGACCTTTTTTGTAGAGAATTAAGTTTCCTACTTTTTATGTTCTATGATATTTTTTGATCAGATGCGTAGTTCTCGAGATATATCAAGATATTTAAAAGTTCCGAAGCCGCACCAACATAATAGAGATACAGAAACACCGTGGCCCCTTTCTTTGAGATAACTCTGCACTATTGCGAGCTGCAAATGTCACTTCCAGCTTAGCTGTGCAGAGGAAGAACAACAAGAAGAAGAAATATCTCGAAATATGTCCGTCAGGCCAGTTCCATTGAGCTGAATCTGCAAATATCTCGGAAACGAAGCGAGCTATGGCAAAATGTTAAGAGACGTTTTGTGTAGAGAATTATGTTTCCTACAATTTATGTTCTATGATATTTTTTGATCAGAAGCGTAGTTTTCGAGATATATCGAGATATTTAAAAGTTCCGAAGTCGCACCAATATAATAGGGATACAGAAACACCGTGGCCCCTTTCTTTGAGATAACTCTGCACTAGTGCGAGCCGCAAATGCCACTTCCAGCTTAGCTGTGCAGAAGAAGAACAACAAGAAGAAGAAATATCTCGAAATATGTCCGTCAGGCCCCTTCCCTTGAGATAAATCTGCAAATATCTCGGAAACAAAGCGAGCTATGGCAAAATGTTAAGAGACCTTTTTTGTAGAGAATTAAGTTTCCTACTTTTTATGTTCTATGATATTTTTTGATCAGATGCGTAGTTCTCGAGATATATCAAGATATTTAAAAGTTCCGAAGCCGCACCAACATAATAGAGATACAGAAACACCGTGGCCCCTTTCTTTGAGATAACTCTGCACTATTGCGAGCTGCAAATGTCACTTCCAGCTTAGCTGTGCAGAGGAAGAACAACAAGAAGAAGAAATATCTCGAAATATGTCCGTCAGGCCAGTTCCTTTGAGCTGAATCTGCAAATATCTCGGAAACGAAGCGAGCTATGGCAAAATGTTAAGAGACGTTTTGTGTAGAGAATTATGTTTCCTACAATTTATGTTCTATGATATTTTTTGATCAGAAGCGTAGTTTTCGAGATATATCGAGATATTTAAAAGTTCCGAAGTCGCACCAACATAATAGGGATACAGAAACACCGTGGCCCCTTTCTTTGAGATAACTCTGCACTAGTGCGAGCCGCAAATGCCACTTCCAGCTTAGCTGTGCAGAAGAAGAACAACAAGAAGAAGAAATATCTCGAAATATGTCCGTCAGGCCCCTTCCCTTGAGATAAATCTGCAAATATCTCGGAAACGAAGCGAGCTATGGCAAAATGTTAAGAGACCTTTTTTGTAGAGAATTAAGTTTCCTACTTTTTATGTTTTATGATACTTTTTGATCAGATGCGTAGTTCTCGAGATATATCAAGATATTTAAAAGTTCCGAAGCCGCACCAACATAATAGAGATACAGAAACACCGTGGCCCCTTTCTTTGAGATAACTCTGCACTATTGCGAGCTGCAAATGTCACTTCCAGCTTAGCTGTGCAGAGGAAGAACAACAAGAAGAAGAAATATCTCGAAATATGTCCGTCAGGCCAGTTCCTTTGAGCTGAATCTGCAAATATCTCGGAAACGAAGCGAGCTATGGCAAAATCTTAGAGACGTTTTTTGTAGAGAATTATGTTTCCTACAATTTATGTTCTATGATATTTTTTGATCAGAAGCGTAGTTTTCGAGATATATCGAGATATTTAAAAGTTCCGAAGCCGCACCAACATAATAGAGATACAGAAACACCGTGGCCCCTTTCTTTGAGATAACTCTGCACTAGTGCGAGCCGCAAATGCCACTTCCAGCTTAGCTGTGCAGAAGAAGAACAACAAGAAGAAGAAATATCTCGAAATATGTCCGACAGGCCCCTTCCCTTGAGATAAATCTGCAAATATCTCGGAAACGAAGCGAGCTATGGCAAAACGTTAAGAGACCTTTTTTGTAGAGAATTAAGTTTCCTACTTTTTATGTTCTATGATATTTTTTGATGAGATGCGTAGTTCTCGAGATATATCGAGATATTTAAAAGTTCCGAAGCCGCACCAACATAATAGAGATACAGAAACACCGTGGCCCCTTTCTTTGAGATAACTCTGCACTATTGCGACCTGCAAATGCCACTTCCAGCTCAGCTGTGCAGAAGAAGAACAACAAGAAGAAGAAATATCTCGAAATATGTCCGTCAGGCCCCTTCCCTTGAGATAAATCTGCAAATATCTCGGAAACGAAGCGAGCTATGGCAAAATGTTAAGAGACCTTTTTTGTAGAGAATTAAGTTTCCTACTTTTTATGTTCTATGATATTTTTTGATCAGATGCGTAGTTCTCGAGATATATCAAGATATTTAAAAGTTCCGAAGCCGCACCAACATAATAGAGATACAGAAACACCGTGGCCCCTTTCTTTGAGATAACTCTGCACTATTGCGAGCTGCAAATGCCACTTCCAGCTTAGCTGTGCAGAGGAAGAACAACAAGAAGAAGAAGTATCTCGAAATATGTCCGTCAGGCCCGTTCCTTTGAGCTGAATCTGCAAATATCTCGGAAACGAAGCGAGCTATGGCAAAATGTTAAGAGACGTTTTTTGTAGAGAATTATGTTGGCTACAATTTATGTTCTATCATATTTTTTGATCAGAAGCGTAGTTTTCGAGATATATCGAGATATTTAAAAGTTCCGAAGCCGCACCAACATAATAGAGATACAGAAACACCGTGGCCCCTTTCTTTGAGATAACTCTGCACGATTGCGAGCTGGAAATGCCACTTCCAGTTTAGCTGTGCAGAAGAAGAACAACAAGAAGAAGAAATATCTCGAAATATGTCCATCAGGACCCTTCCCTTGAGATAAATCTGCAAATATCTCGGAAACGAAGCGAGCTATGGCAAAATGTTAAGAGACCTTTTTTGTAGAGAATAATGTTTCCTACAATTTACGTTCTATGATATTTTTTGATCAGAAGCGTAGTTCTCGAGATATATCAAGATATTTAAAAGTTCCGAAGCCGCACCAACATAATAGAGATACAGAAACACCGTGGCCCCTTTCTTTGAGATAACTCTGAACTATTGCGAGCTGCAAATGCCACTTCCAGCTTAGCTGTGCAGAGGAAGAACAACAAGAAGAAGAAGTATCTCGAAATATGTCCGTCAGGCCCGTTCCTTTGAGCTGAATCTGCAAATATCTCGGAAACGAAGCGAGCTATGGCAAAATGTTAAGAGACGTTTTTTGTAGAGAATTATGTTGGCTACAATTTATGTTCTATCATATTTTTTGATCAGAACCGTAGTTTTCGAGATATATCGAGATATTTAAAAGTTCCGAAGCCGCACCAACATAATAGAGATACAGAAACACCGTGGCCCCTTTCTTTGAGATAACTCTGCACGATTGCGAGCTGGAAATGCCACTTCCAGCTTAGCTGTGCAGAAGAAGAACAACAAGAAGAAGAAATATCTCGAAATATGTCCGTTAGGCCCCTTCCCTTGAGATAAATCTGTAAATATCTCGGAAACAAAGCGAGCTATGGCAAAATGTTCACAGACCTTTCTTGTAGAGAATTAAGTTTCCTACTTTTTATGTAGTATGATATTTTTTGATCAGATGCGTAGTTCTCGAGATATATCAAGATATTTAAAAGTTCCAAAGCCGCACCAACATAATAGAGATACAGAAACACCGTGGCCCCTTTCTTTGAGATAACTCTGCACGATTGCGAGCTGGAAATGCCACTTCCAGTTTAGCTGTGCAGAAGAAGAACAACAAGAAGAAGAAATATCTCGAAATATGTCCATCAGGACCCTTCCCTTGAGATAAATCTGCAAATATCTCGGAAACGAAGCGAGCTATGGCAAAATGTTAAGAGACCTTTTTTGTAGAGAATAATGTTTCCTACCATTTACGTTCTATGATATTTTTTGATCAGAAGCGTAGTTTTCGAGATATATCGAGATATTTAAAAGTTCCGAAGCCGCACCAACATAATAGAGATACAGAAACACCGTGGCCCCTTTCTTTGAGATAACTCTGCACTATTGCGACCTGCAAATGCCACTTCCAGCTCAGCTGTGCAGAAGAAGAACAACAAGAAGAAGAAATATCTCGAAATATGTCCGTCAGGCCCCTTCCCTTGAGATAAATCTGCAAATATCTCGGAAACGAAGCGAGCTATGGCAAAATGTTAAGAGACCTTTTTTGTAGAGAATTAAGTTTCCTACTTTTTATGTTCTATGATATTTTTTGATGAGATGCGTAGTTCTCGAGATATATCAAGATATTTAAAAGTTCCGAAGCCGCACCAACATAATAGAGATACAGAAACACCGTGGCCCCTTTCTTTGAGATAACTCTGCACTATTGCGAGCTGCAAATGTCACTTCCAGCTTAGCTGTGCAGAGGAAGAACAACAAGAAGTAGAAATATCTCGAAATATGTCCGTCAGGCCAGTTCCTTTGAGCTGAATCTGCAAATATCTCGGAAACGAAGCGAGCTATGGCAAAATGTTAAGAGACGTTTTGTGTAGAGAATTATGTTTCCTACAATTTATGTTCTATGATATTTTTTGATCAGAAGCGTAGTTTTCGAGATATATCGAGATATTTAAAAGTTCCGAAGTCGCACCAACATAATAGGGATACAGAAACACCGTGGCCCCTTTCTTTGAGATAACTCTGCACTAGTGCGAGCCGCAAATGCCACTTCCAGCTTAGCTGTGCAGAAGAAGAACAACAAGAAGAAGAAATATCTCGAAATATGTCCGTCAGGCCCCTTCCCTTGAGATAAATCTGCAAATATCTCGGAAACGAAGCGAGCTATGGCAAAATGTTAAGAGACCTTTTTTGTAGAGAATTAAGTTTCCTACTTTTTATGCTTTATGATACTTTTTGATCAGATGCGTAGTTCTCGAGATATATCAAGATATTTAAAAGTTCCGAAGCCGCACCAACATAATAGAGATACAGAAACACCGTGGCCCCTTTCTTTGAGATAACTCTGCACTATTGCGAGCTGCAAATGTCACTTCCAGCTTAGCTGTGCAGAGGAAGAACAACAAGAAGAAGAAATATCTCGAAATATGTCCGTCAGGCCAGTTCCTTTGAGCTGAATCTGCAAATATCTCGGAAACGAAGCGAGCTATGGCAAAATCTTACAGACGTTTTTTGTAGAGAATTATGTTTCCTACAATTTATGTTCTATGATATTTTTTGATCAGAAGCGTAGTTTTCGAGATATATCGAGATATTTAAAAGTTCCGAAGCCGCACCAACATAATAGAGATACAGAAACACCGTGGCCCCTTTCTTTGAGATAACTCTGCACTAGTGCGAGCCGCAAATGCCACTTCCAGCTTAGCTGTGCAGAAGAAGAACAACAAGAAGAAGAAATATCTCGAAATATGTCCGACAGGCCCCTTCCCTTGAGATAAATCTGCAAATATCTCGGAAACGAAGCGAGCTATGGCAAAACGTTAAGAGACCTTTTTTGTAGAGAATTAAGTTTCCTACTTTTTATGTTCTATGATATTTTTTGATGAGATGCGTAGTTCTCGAGATATATCGAGATATTTAAAAGTTCCGAAGCCGCACCAACATAATAGAGATACAGAAACACCGTGGCCCCTTTCTTTGAGATAACTCTGCACTATTGCGACCTGCAAATGCCACTTCCAGCTCAGCTGTGCAGAAGAAGAACAACAAGAAGAAGAAATATCTCGAAATATGTCCGTCAGGCCCCTTCCCTTGAGATAAATCTGCAAATATCTCGGAAACGAAGCGAGCTATGGCAAAATGTTAAGAGCCCTTTTTTGTAGAGAATTAAGTTTCCTACTTTTTATGTTCTATGATATTTTTTGATCAGATGCGTAGTTCTCGAGATATATCAAGATATTTAAAAGTTCCGAAGCCGCACCAACATAATAGAGATACAGAAACACCGTGGCCCCTTTCTTTGAGATAACTCTGCACTATTGCGAGCTGCAAATGCCACTTCCAGCTTAGCTGTGCAGAGGAAGAACAACAAGAAGAAGAAGTATCTCGAAATATGTCCGTCAGGCCCGTTCCTTTGAGCTGAATCTGCAAATATCTCGGAAACGAAGCGAGCTATGGCAAAATGTTAAGAGACGTTTTTTGTAGAGAATTATGTTGGCTACAATTTATGTTCTATCATATTTTTTGATCAGAAGCGTAGTTTTCGAGATATATCGAGATATTTAAAAGTTCCGAAGCCGCACCAACATAATAGAGATACAGAAACACCGTGGCCCCTTTCTTTGAGATAACTCTGCACGATTGCGAGCTGGAAATGCCACTTCCAGTTTAGCTGTGCAGAAGAAGAACAACAAGAAGAAGAAATATCTCGAAATATGTCCATCAGGACCCTTCCCTTGAGATAAATCTGCAAATATCTCGGAAACGAAGCGAGCTATGGCAAAATGTTAAGAGACCTTTTTTGTAGAGAATAATGTTTCCTACAATTTACGTTCTATGATATTTTTTGATCAGAAGCGTGGTTTTCGAGATATATCGAGATATTTAAAAGTTCCGAAGCCGCACCAACATAATAGAGATACAGAAACACCGTGGCCCCTTTCTTTGAGATAACTCTGCACTATTGCGACCTGCAAATGCCACTTCCAGCTCAGCTGTGCAGAAGAAGAACAACAAGAAGAAGAAATATCTCGAAATATGTCCGTCAGGCCCCTTCCCTTGAGATAAATCTGCAAATATCTCGGAAACGAAGCGAGCTATGGCAAAATGTTAAGAGACCTTTTTTGTAGAGAATTAAGTTTCCTACTTTTTATGTTCTATGATATTTTTTGATCAGATGCGTAGTTCTCGAGATATATCAAGATATTTAAAAGTTCCGAAGCCGCACCAACATAATAGAGATACAGAAACACCGTGGCCCCTTTCTTTGAGATAACTCTGCACTATTGCGAGCTGCAAATGTCACTTCCAGCTTAGCTGTGCAGAGGAAGAACAACAAGAAGAAGAAATATCTCGAAATATGTCCGTCAGGCCAGTTCCTTTGAGCTGAATCTGCAAATATCTCGGAAACGAAGCGAGCTATGGCAAAATGTTAAGAGACGTCTTTTGTAGAGAATTATGTTTCCTACAATTTATGTTCTATGATATTTTTTGATCAGAAGCGTAGTTTTCGAGATATATCGAGATATTTAAAAGTTCCGAAGCCGCACCAACATAATAGAGATACAGAAACACCGTGGCCCCTTTCTTTGAGATAACTCTGCACTATTGCGAGCTGCAAATGCCACTTCCAGCTTAGCTGTGCAGAGGAAGAACAACAAGAAGAAGAAGTATCTCGAAATATGTCCGTCAGGCCCGTTCCTTTGAGCTGAATCTGCAAATATCTCGGAAACGAAGCGAGCTATGGCAAAATGTTAAGAGACTTTTTTTGTAGACAATTATGTTTCCTACAATTTATGTTCTATCATATTTTTTGATCAGAAGCGTAGTTTTCGAGATATATCGAGATATTTAAAAGTTCCGAAGCCGCACCAACATAATAGAGATACAGAAACACCGTGGCCCCTTTCTTTGAGATAACTCTGCACTATTGCGAGCTGCAAATGTTACTTCCAGCTTAGCTGTGCAGAGGAAGAACAACAAGAAGAAGAAATATCTCGAAATATGTCCGTCAGGCCAGTTCCTTTGAGCTGAATCTGCAAATATCTCGGAAACGAAGCGAGCTATGGCAAAATGTTAAGAGACGTTTTTTGTAGAGAATTATGTTTCCTACAATTTATGTTCTATGATATTTTTTGATCAGAAGCGTAGTTTTCGAGATATATCGAGATATTTAAAAGTTCCGAAGCCGCACCAACATAATAGAGATACAGAAACACCGTGGCCCCTTTCTTTGAGATAACTCTGCACTAGTGCGAGCCGCAAATGCCACTTCCAGCTTAGCTGTGCAGAAGAAGAACAACAAGAAGAAGAAATATCTCGAAATATGTCCGTCAGGCCCCTTCCCTTGAGATAAATCTGCAAATATCTCGGAAACGAAGCGAGCTATGGCAAAATGTTTACAGACCTTTCTTGTAGAGAATTAAGTTTCCTACTTTTTATGTAGTATGATATTTTTTGATCAGATGCGTAGTTCTCGAGATCTATCAAGATATTTAAAAGTTCCGAAGCCGCACCAACATAATAGAGATACAGAAACACCGTGGCCCCTTTCTTTGAGATAACTCTGCACGATTGCGAGCTGGAAATGCCACTTCCAGTTTAGCTGTGCAGAAGAAGAACAACAAGAAGAAGAAATATCTCGAAATATGTCCATCAGGACCCTTCCCTTGAGATAAATCTGCAAATATCTCGGAAACGAAGCGAGCTATGGCAAAATGTTAAGAGACCTTTTTTGTAGAGAATAATGTTTCCTACAATTTACGTTCTATGATATTTTTTGATCAGAAGCGTAGTTTTCGAGATATATCGAGATATTTAAAAGTTCCGAAGCCGCACCAACATAATAGAGATACAGAAACACCGTGGCCCCTTTCTTTGAGATAACTCTGCACTATTGCGACCTGCAAATGCCACTTCCAGCTCAGCTGTGCAGAAGAAGAACAACAAGAAGAAGAAATATCTCGAAATATGTCCGTCAGGCCCCTTCCCTTGAGATAAATCTGCAAATATCTCGGAAACGAAGCGAGCTATGGCAAAATGTTAAGAGACCTTTTTTGTAGAGAATTAAGTTTCCTACTTTTTATGTTCTATGATATTTTTTGATCAGATGCGTAGTTCTCGAGATATATCAAGATATTTAAAAGTTCCGAAGCCGCACCAACATAATAGAGATACAGAAACACCGTGGCCCCTTTCTTTGAGATAACTCTGCACTATTGCGAGCTGCAAATGCCACTTCCAGCTTAGCTGTGCAGAGGAAGAACAACAAGAAGAAGAAGTATCTCGAAATATGTCCGTCAGGCCCGTTCCTTTGAGCTGAATCTGCAAATATCTCGGAAACGAAGCGAGCTATGGCAAAATGTTAAGAGACGTTTTTTGTAGAGAATTATGTTTCCTACAATTTATGTTCTATCATATTTTTTGATCAGAAGCGTAGTTTTCGAGATATATCGAGATATTTAAAAGTTCCGAAGCCGCACCAACATAATAGAGATACAGAAACACCGTGGCCCCTTTCTTTGAGATAACTCTGCACTAGTGCGAGCCGCAAATGCCACTTCCAGCTTAGCTGTGCAGAAGAAGAACAACAAGAAGAAGAAATATCTCGAAATATGTCCGTCAGGCAACTTCCCTTGAGATAAATCTGCAAATATCTCGGAAACGAAGCGAGCTATGGCAAAATGTTAAGAGACGTTTTTTGTAGAGAATTATGTTTCCTACAATTTATGTTCTATGATATTTTTTGATCAGAAGCGTAGTTTTCGAGATATATCGAGATATTTAAAAGTTCCGAAGCCGCACCAACATAATAGGGATACAGAAACACCGTGGCCCCTTTCTTTGAGATAACTCTGCACTAGTGCGAGCCGCAAATGCCACTTCCAGCTTAGCTGTGCAGAAGAAGAACAACAAGAAGAAGAAATATCTCGAAATATGTCCGTCAGGCCCCTTCCCTTGAGATAAATCTGCAAATATCTCGGAAACGAAGCGAGCTATGGCAAAATGTTAAGAGACCTTTTTTGTAGAGAATTAAGTTTCCTACTTTTCATGTTCTATGATATTTTTTGATCAGATGCGTAGTTCTCGAGATATATCAAGATATTTAAAAGTTCCGAAGCCGCACCAACATAATAGAGATACAGAAACACCGTGGCCCCTTTCTTTGAGATAACTCTGCACTATTGCGAGCTGCAAATGTCACTTCCAGCTTAGCTGTGCAGAGGAAGAACAACAAGAAGAAGAAATATCTCGAAATATGTCCGTCAGGCCAGTTCCTTTGAGCTGAATCTGCAAATATCTCGGAAACGAAGCGAGCTATGGCAAAATGTTAAGAGACGTTTTTTGTAGAGAATTATGTTTCCTACAATTTATGTTCTATGATATTTTTTGATCAGAAGCGTAGTTTTCGAGATATATCGAGATATTTAAAAGTTCCGAAGTCGCACCAACATAATAGGGATACAGGAACACCGTGGCCCCTTTCTTTGAGATAACTCTGCACTAGTGCGAGCCGCAAATGCCACTTCCAGCTTAGCTGTGCAGAAGAAGAACAACAAGAAGAAGAAATATCTCGAAATATGTCCGTCAGGCCCCTTCCCTTGAGATAAATCTGCAAATATCTCGGAAACGAAGCGAGCTATGGCAAAATGTTAAGAGACCTTTTTTGTAGAGAATTAAGTTTCCTACTTTTTATGTTTTATGATACTTTTTGATCAGATGCGTAGTTCTCGAGATATATCAAGATATTTAAAAGTTCCGAAGCCGCACCAACATAATAGAGATACAGAAACACCGTGGCCCCTTTCTTTGAGATAACTCTGCACTATTGCGAGCTGCAAATGTCACTTCCAGCTTAGCTGTGCAGAGGAAGAACAACAAGAAGAAGAAATATCTCGAAATATGTCCGTCAGGCCAGTTCCTTTGAGCTGAATCTGCAAATATCTCGGAAACGAAGCGAGCTATGGCAAAATCTTAGAGACGTTTTTTGTAGAGAATTATGTTTCCTACAATTTATGTTCTATGATATTTTTTGATCAGAAGCGTAGTTTTCGAGATATATCGAGATATTTAAAAGTTCCGAAGCCGCACCAACATAATAGAGATACAGAAACACCGTGGCCCCTTTCTTTGAGATGACTCTGCACTAGTGCGAGCCGCAAATGCCACTTCCAGCTTAGCTGTGCAGAAGAAGAACAACAAGAAGAAGAAATATCTCGAAATATGTCCGACAGGCCCCTTCCCTTGAGATAAATCTGCAAATATCTCGGAAACGAAGCGAGCTATGGCAAAACGTTAAGAGACCTTTTTTGTAGAGAATTAAGTTTCCTACTTTTTATGTTCTATGATATTTTTTGATGAGATGCGTAGTTCTCGAGATATATCGAGATATTTAAAAGTTCCGAAGCCGCACCAACATAATAGAGATACAGAAACACCGTGGCCCCTTTCTTTGAGATAACTCTGCACTATTGCGACCTGCAAATGCCACTTCCAGCTCAGCTGTGCAGAAGAAGAACAACAAGAAGAAGAAATATCTCGAAATATGTCCGTCAGGCCCCTTCCCTTGAGATAAATCTGCAAATATCTCGGAAACGAAGCGAGCTATGGCAAAATGTTAAGAGACCTTTTTTGTAGAGAATTAAGTTTCCTACTTTTTATGTTCTATGATATTTTTTGATCAGATGCGTAGTTCTCGAGATATATCAAGATATTTAAAAGTTCCGAAGCCGCACCAACATAATAGAGATACAGAAACACCGTGGCCCCTTTCTTTGAGATAACTCTGCACTATTGCGAGCTGCAAATGCCACTTCCAGCTTAGCTGTGCAGAGGAAGAACAACAAGAAGAAGAAGTATCTCGAAATATGTCCGTCAGGCCCGTTCCTTTGAGCTGAATCTGCAAATATCTCGGAAACGAAGCGAGCTATGGCAAAATGTGAAGAGACATTTTTTGTAGAGAATTATGTTTGCTACAATTTATGTTCTATCATATTTTTTGATCAGAAGCGTAGTTTTCGAGATATATCGAGATATTTAAAAGTTCCGAATCCGCACCAACATAATAGAGATACAGAAACACCGTGGCCCCTTTCTTTGAGATAACTCTGCACTAGTGCGAGCCGCAAATGCCACTTCCAGCTTAGCTGTGCAGAAGAAGAACAACAAGAAGAAGAAATATCTCGAAATATGTCCGACAGGCCCCTTCCCTTGAGATAAATCTGCAAATATCTCGGAAACGAAGCGAGCTATGGCAAAACGTTAAGAGACCTTTTTTGTAGAGAATTAAGTTTCCTACTTTTTATGTTCTATGATATTTTTTGATGAGATGCGTAGTTCTCGAGATATATCGAGATATTTAAAAGTTCCGAAGCCGCACCAACATAATAGAGATACAGAAACACCGTGGCCCCTTTCTTTGAGATAACTCTGCACTATTGCGACCTGCAAATGCCACTTCCAGCTCAGCTGTGCAGAAGAAGAACAACAAGAAGAAGAAATATCTCGAAATATGTCCGTCAGGCCCCTTCCCTTGAGATAAATCTGCAAATATCTCGGAAACGAAGCGAGCTATGGCAAAATGTTAAGAGACCTTTTTTGTAGAGAATTAAGTTTCCTACTTTTTATGTTCTATGATATTTTTTGATCAGATGCGTAGTTCTCGAGATATATCAAGATATTTAAAAGTTCCGAAGCCGCACCAACATAATAGAGATACAGAAACACCGTGGCCCCTTTCTTTGAGATAACTCTGCACTATTGCGAGCTGCAAATGCCACTTCCAGCTTAGCTGTGCAGAGGAAGAACAACAAGAAGAAGAAGTATCTCGAAATATGTCCGTCAGGCCCGTTCCTTTGAGCTGAATCTGCAAATATCTCGGAAACGAAGCGAGCTATGGCAAAATGTTAAGAGACGTTTTTTGTAGAGAATTATGTTGGCTACAATTTATGTTCTATCATATTTTTTGATCAGAAGCGTAGTTTTCGAGATATATCGAGATATTTAAAAGTTCCGAAGCCGCACCAACATAATAGAGATACAGAAACACCGTGGCCCCTTTCTTTGAGATAACTCTGCACGATTGCGAGCTGGAAATGCCACTTCCAGTTTAGCTGTGCAGAAGAAGAACAACAAGAAGAAGAAATATCTCGAAATATGTCCATCAGGACCCTTCCCTTGAGATAAATCTGCAAATATCTCGGAAACGAAGCGAGCTATGGCAAAATGTTAAGAGACCTTTTTTGTAGAGAATAATGTTTCCTACAATTTACGTTCTATGATATTTTTTGATCAGAAGCGTAGTTCTCGAGATATATCAAGATATTTAAAAGTTCCGAAGCCGCACCAACATAATAGAGATACAGAAACACCGTGGCCCCTTTCTTTGAGATAACTCTGAACTATTGCGAGCTGCAAATGCCACTTCCAGCTTAGCTGTGCAGAGGAAGAACAACAAGAAGAAGAAGTATCTCGAAATATGTCCGTCAGGCCCGTTCCTTTGAGCTGAATCTGCAAATATCTCGGAAACGAAGCGAGCTATGGCAAAATGTTAAGAGACGTTTTTTGTAGAGAATTATGTTGGCTACAATTTATGTTCTATCATATTTTTTGATCAGAACCGTAGTTTTCGAGATATATCGAGATATTTAAAAGTTCCGAAGCCGCACCAACATAATAGAGATACAGAAACACCGTGGCCCCTTTCTTTGAGATAACTCTGCACGATTGCGAGCTGGAAATGCCACTTCCAGCTTAGCTGTGCAGAAGAAGAACAACAAGAAGAAGAAATATCTCGAAATATGTCCGTTAGGCCCCTTCCCTTGAGATAAATCTGTAAATATCTCGGAAACAAAGCGAGCTATGGCAAAATGTTCACAGACCTTTCTTGTAGAGAATTAAGTTTCCTACTTTTTATGTAGTATGATATTTTTTGATCAGATGCGTAGTTCTCGAGATATATCAAGATATTTAAAAGTTCCAAAGCCGCACCAACATAATAGAGATACAGAAACACCGTGGCCCCTTTCTTTGAGATAACTCTGCACGATTGCGAGCTGGAAATGCCACTTCCAGTTTAGCTGTGCAGAAGAAGAACAACAAGAAGAAGAAATATCTCGAAATATGTCCATCAGGACCCTTCCCTTGAGATAAATCTGCAAATATCTCGGAAACGAAGCGAGCTATGGCAAAATGTTAAGAGACCTTTTTTGTAGAGAATAATGTTTCCTACCATTTACGTTCTATGATATTTTTTGATCAGAAGCGTAGTTTTCGAGATATATCGAGATATTTAAAAGTTCCGAAGCCGCACCAACATAATAGAGATACAGAAACACCGTGGCCCCTTTCTTTGAGATAACTCTGCACTATTGCGACCTGCAAATGCCACTTCCAGCTCAGCTGTGCAGAAGAAGAACAACAAGAAGAAGAAATATCTCGAAATATGTCCGTCAGGCCCCTTCCCTTGAGATAAATCTGCAAATATCTCGGAAACGAAGCGAGCTATGGCAAAATGTTAAGAGACCTTTTTTGTAGAGAATTAAGTTTCCTACTTTTTATGTTCTATGATATTTTTTGATGAGATGCGTAGTTCTCGAGATATATCAAGATATTTAAAAGTTCCGAAGCCGCACCAACATAATAGAGATACAGAAACACCGTGGCCCCTTTCTTTGAGATAACTCTGCACTATTGCGAGCTGCAAATGTCACTTCCAGCTTAGCTGTGCAGAGGAAGAACAACAAGAAGTAGAAATATCTCGAAATATGTCCGTCAGGCCAGTTCCTTTGAGCTGAATCTGCAAATATCTCGGAAACGAAGCGAGCTATGGCAAAATGTTAAGAGACGTTTTGTGTAGAGAATTATGTTTCCTACAATTTATGTTCTATGATATTTTTTGATCAGAAGCGTAGTTTTCGAGATATATCGAGATATTTAAAAGTTCCGAAGTCGCACCAACATAATAGGGATACAGAAACACCGTGGCCCCTTTCTTTGAGATAACTCTGCACTAGTGCGAGCCGCAAATGCCACTTCCAGCTTAGCTGTGCAGAAGAAGAACAACAAGAAGAAGAAATATCTCGAAATATGTCCGTCAGGCCCCTTCCCTTGAGATAAATCTGCAAATATCTCGGAAACGAAGCGAGCTATGGCAAAATGTTAAGAGACCTTTTTTGTAGAGAATTAAGTTTCCTACTTTTTATGCTTTATGATACTTTTTGATCAGATGCGTAGTTCTCGAGATATATCAAGATATTTAAAAGTTCCGAAGCCGCACCAACATAATAGAGATACAGAAACACCGTGGCCCCTTTCTTTGAGATAACTCTGCACTATTGCGAGCTGCAAATGTCACTTCCAGCTTAGCTGTGCAGAGGAAGAACAACAAGAAGAAGAAATATCTCGAAATATGTCCGTCAGGCCAGTTCCTTTGAGCTGAATCTGCAAATATCTCGGAAACGAAGCGAGCTATGGCAAAATCTTACAGACGTTTTTTGTAGAGAATTATGTTTCCTACAATTTATGTTCTATGATATTTTTTGATCAGAAGCGTAGTTTTCGAGATATATCGAGATATTTAAAAGTTCCGAAGCCGCACCAACATAATAGAGATACAGAAACACCGTGGCCCCTTTCTTTGAGATAACTCTGCACTAGTGCGAGCCGCAAATGCCACTTCCAGCTTAGCTGTGCAGAAGAAGAACAACAAGAAGAAGAAATATCTCGAAATATGTCCGACAGGCCCCTTCCCTTGAGATAAATCTGCAAATATCTCGGAAACGAAGCGAGCTATGGCAAAACGTTAAGAGACCTTTTTTGTAGAGAATTAAGTTTCCTACTTTTTATGTTCTATGATATTTTTTGATGAGATGCGTAGTTCTCGAGATATATCGAGATATTTAAAAGTTCCGAAGCCGCACCAACATAATAGAGATACAGAAACACCGTGGCCCCTTTCTTTGAGATAACTCTGCACTATTGCGACCTGCAAATGCCACTTCCAGCTCAGCTGTGCAGAAGAAGAACAACAAGAAGAAGAAATATCTCGAAATATGTCCGTCAGGCCCCTTCCCTTGAGATAAATCTGCAAATATCTCGGAAACGAAGCGAGCTATGGCAAAATGTTAAGAGCCCTTTTTTGTAGAGAATTAAGTTTCCTACTTTTTATGTTCTATGATATTTTTTGATCAGATGCGTAGTTCTCGAGATATATCAAGATATTTAAAAGTTCCGAAGCCGCACCAACATAATAGAGATACAGAAACACCGTGGCCCCTTTCTTTGAGATAACTCTGCACTATTGCGAGCTGCAAATGCCACTTCCAGCTTAGCTGTGCAGAGGAAGAACAACAAGAAGAAGAAGTATCTCGAAATATGTCCGTCAGGCCCGTTCCTTTGAGCTGAATCTGCAAATATCTCGGAAACGAAGCGAGCTATGGCAAAATGTTAAGAGACGTTTTTTGTAGAGAATTATGTTGGCTACAATTTATGTTCTATCATATTTTTTGATCAGAAGCGTAGTTTTCGAGATATATCGAGATATTTAAAAGTTCCGAAGCCGCACCAACATAATAGAGATACAGAAACACCGTGGCCCCTTTCTTTGAGATAACTCTGCACGATTGCGAGCTGGAAATGCCACTTCCAGTTTAGCTGTGCAGAAGAAGAACAACAAGAAGAAGAAATATCTCGAAATATGTCCATCAGGACCCTTCCCTTGAGATAAATCTGCAAATATCTCGGAAACGAAGCGAGCTATGGCAAAATGTTAAGAGACCTTTTTTGTAGAGAATAATGTTTCCTACAATTTACGTTCTATGATATTTTTTGATCAGAAGCGTGGTTTTCGAGATATATCGAGATATTTAAAAGTTCCGAAGCCGCACCAACATAATAGAGATACAGAAACACCGTGGCCCCTTTCTTTGAGATAACTCTGCACTATTGCGACCTGCAAATGCCACTTCCAGCTCAGCTGTGCAGAAGAAGAACAACAAGAAGAAGAAATATCTCGAAATATGTCCGTCAGGCCCCTTCCCTTGAGATAAATCTGCAAATATCTCGGAAACGAAGCGAGCTATGGCAAAATGTTAAGAGACCTTTTTTGTAGAGAATTAAGTTTCCTACTTTTTATGTTCTATGATATTTTTTGATCAGATGCGTAGTTCTCGAGATATATCAAGATATTTAAAAGTTCCGAAGCCGCACCAACATAATAGAGATACAGAAACACCGTGGCCCCTTTCTTTGAGATAACTCTGCACTATTGCGAGCTGCAAATGTCACTTCCAGCTTAGCTGTGCAGAGGAAGAACAACAAGAAGAAGAAATATCTCGAAATATGTCCGTCAGGCCAGTTCCTTTGAGCTGAATCTGCAAATATCTCGGAAACGAAGCGAGCTATGGCAAAATGTTAAGAGACGTCTTTTGTAGAGAATTATGTTTCCTACAATTTATGTTCTATGATATTTTTTGATCAGAAGCGTAGTTTTCGAGATATATCGAGATATTTAAAAGTTCCGAAGCCGCACCAACATAATAGAGATACAGAAACACCGTGGCCCCTTTCTTTGAGATAACTCTGCACTATTGCGAGCTGCAAATGCCACTTCCAGCTTAGCTGTGCAGAGGAAGAACAACAAGAAGAAGAAGTATCTCGAAATATGTCCGTCAGGCCCGTTCCTTTGAGCTGAATCTGCAAATATCTCGGAAACGAAGCGAGCTATGGCAAAATGTTAAGAGACTTTTTTTGTAGACAATTATGTTTCCTACAATTTATGTTCTATCATATTTTTTGATCAGAAGCGTAGTTTTCGAGATATATCGAGATATTTAAAAGTTCCGAAGCCGCACCAACATAATAGAGATACAGAAACACCGTGGCCCCTTTCTTTGAGATAACTCTGCACTATTGCGAGCTGCAAATGTTACTTCCAGCTTAGCTGTGCAGAGGAAGAACAACAAGAAGAAGAAATATCTCGAAATATGTCCGTCAGGCCAGTTCCTTTGAGCTGAATCTGCAAATATCTCGGAAACGAAGCGAGCTATGGCAAAATGTTAAGAGACGTTTTTTGTAGAGAATTATGTTTCCTACAATTTATGTTCTATGATATTTTTTGATCAGAAGCGTAGTTTTCGAGATATATCGAGATATTTAAAAGTTCCGAAGCCGCACCAACATAATAGAGATACAGAAACACCGTGGCCCCTTTCTTTGAGATAACTCTGCACTAGTGCGAGCCGCAAATGCCACTTCCAGCTTAGCTGTGCAGAAGAAGAACAACAAGAAGAAGAAATATCTCGAAATATGTCCGTCAGGCCCCTTCCCTTGAGATAAATCTGCAAATATCTCGGAAACGAAGCGAGCTATGGCAAAATGTTTACAGACCTTTCTTGTAGAGAATTAAGTTTCCTACTTTTTATGTAGTATGATATTTTTTGATCAGATGCGTAGTTCTCGAGATCTATCAAGATATTTAAAAGTTCCGAAGCCGCACCAACATAATAGAGATACAGAAACACCGTGGCCCCTTTCTTTGAGATAACTCTGCACGATTGCGAGCTGGAAATGCCACTTCCAGTTTAGCTGTGCAGAAGAAGAACAACAAGAAGAAGAAATATCTCGAAATATGTCCATCAGGACCCTTCCCTTGAGATAAATCTGCAAATATCTCGGAAACGAAGCGAGCTATGGCAAAATGTTAAGAGACCTTTTTTGTAGAGAATAATGTTTCCTACAATTTACGTTCTATGATATTTTTTGATCAGAAGCGTAGTTTTCGAGATATATCGAGATATTTAAAAGTTCCGAAGCCGCACCAACATAATAGAGATACAGAAACACCGTGGCCCCTTTCTTTGAGATAACTCTGCACTATTGCGACCTGCAAATGCCACTTCCAGCTCAGCTGTGCAGAAGAAGAACAACAAGAAGAAGAAATATCTCGAAATATGTCCGTCAGGCCCCTTCCCTTGAGATAAATCTGCAAATATCTCGGAAACGAAGCGAGCTATGGCAAAATGTTAAGAGACCTTTTTTGTAGAGAATTAAGTTTCCTACTTTTTATGTTCTATGATATTTTTTGATCAGATGCGTAGTTCTCGAGATATATCAAGATATTTAAAAGTTCCGAAGCCGCACCAACATAATAGAGATACAGAAACACCGTGGCCCCTTTCTTTGAGATAACTCTGCACTATTGCGAGCTGCAAATGCCACTTCCAGCTTAGCTGTGCAGAGGAAGAACAACAAGAAGAAGAAGTATCTCGAAATATGTCCGTCAGGCCCGTTCCTTTGAGCTGAATCTGCAAATATCTCGGAAACGAAGCGAGCTATGGCAAAATGTTAAGAGACGTTTTTTGTAGAGAATTATGTTTCCTACAATTTATGTTCTATCATATTTTTTGATCAGAAGCGTAGTTTTCGAGATATATCGAGATATTTAAAAGTTCCGAAGCCGCACCAACATAATAGAGATACAGAAACACCGTGGCCCCTTTCTTTGAGATAACTCTGCACTAGTGCGAGCCGCAAATGCCACTTCCAGCTTAGCTGTGCAGAAGAAGAACAACAAGAAGAAGAAATATCTCGAAATATGTCCGTCAGGCAACTTCCCTTGAGATAAATCTGCAAATATCTCGGAAACGAAGCGAGCTATGGCAAAATGTTAAGAGACGTTTTTTGTAGAGAATTATGTTTCCTACAATTTATGTTCTATGATATTTTTTGATCAGAAGCGTAGTTTTCGAGATATATCGAGATATTTAAAAGTTCCGAAGCCGCACCAACATAATAGGGATACAGAAACACCGTGGCCCCTTTCTTTGAGATAACTCTGCACTAGTGCGAGCCGCAAATGCCACTTCCAGCTTAGCTGTGCAGAAGAAGAACAACAAGAAGAAGAAATATCTCGAAATATGTCCGTCAGGCCCCTTCCCTTGAGATAAATCTGCAAATATCTCGGAAACGAAGCGAGCTATGGCAAAATGTTAAGAGACCTTTTTTGTAGAGAATTAAGTTTCCTACTTTTCATGTTCTATGATATTTTTTGATCAGATGCGTAGTTCTCGAGATATATCAAGATATTTAAAAGTTCCGAAGCCGCACCAACATAATAGAGATACAGAAACACCGTGGCCCCTTTCTTTGAGATAACTCTGCACTATTGCGAGCTGCAAATGTCACTTCCAGCTTAGCTGTGCAGAGGAAGAACAACAAGAAGAAGAAATATCTCGAAATATGTCCGTCAGGCCAGTTCCTTTGAGCTGAATCTGCAAATATCTCGGAAACGAAGCGAGCTATGGCAAAATGTTAAGAGACGTTTTTTGTAGAGAATTATGTTTCCTACAATTTATGTTCTATGATATTTTTTGATCAGAAGCGTAGTTTTCGAGATATATCGAGATATTTAAAAGTTCCGAAGTCGCACCAACATAATAGGGATACAGGAACACCGTGGCCCCTTTCTTTGAGATAACTCTGCACTAGTGCGAGCCGCAAATGCCACTTCCAGCTTAGCTGTGCAGAAGAAGAACAACAAGAAGAAGAAATATCTCGAAATATGTCCGTCAGGCCCCTTCCCTTGAGATAAATCTGCAAATATCTCGGAAACGAAGCGAGCTATGGCAAAATGTTAAGAGACCTTTTTTGTAGAGAATTAAGTTTCCTACTTTTTATGTTTTATGATACTTTTTGATCAGATGCGTAGTTCTCGAGATATATCAAGATATTTAAAAGTTCCGAAGCCGCACCAACATAATAGAGATACAGAAACACCGTGGCCCCTTTCTTTGAGATAACTCTGCACTATTGCGAGCTGCAAATGTCACTTCCAGCTTAGCTGTGCAGAGGAAGAACAACAAGAAGAAGAAATATCTCGAAATATGTCCGTCAGGCCAGTTCCTTTGAGCTGAATCTGCAAATATCTCGGAAACGAAGCGAGCTATGGCAAAATCTTAGAGACGTTTTTTGTAGAGAATTATGTTTCCTACAATTTATGTTCTATGATATTTTTTGATCAGAAGCGTAGTTTTCGAGATATATCGAGATATTTAAAAGTTCCGAAGCCGCACCAACATAATAGAGATACAGAAACACCGTGGCCCCTTTCTTTGAGATGACTCTGCACTAGTGCGAGCCGCAAATGCCACTTCCAGCTTAGCTGTGCAGAAGAAGAACAACAAGAAGAAGAAATATCTCGAAATATGTCCGACAGGCCCCTTCCCTTGAGATAAATCTGCAAATATCTCGGAAACGAAGCGAGCTATGGCAAAACGTTAAGAGACCTTTTTTGTAGAGAATTAAGTTTCCTACTTTTTATGTTCTATGATATTTTTTGATGAGATGCGTAGTTCTCGAGATATATCGAGATATTTAAAAGTTCCGAAGCCGCACCAACATAATAGAGATACAGAAACACCGTGGCCCCTTTCTTTGAGATAACTCTGCACTATTGCGACCTGCAAATGCCACTTCCAGCTCAGCTGTGCAGAAGAAGAACAACAAGAAGAAGAAATATCTCGAAATATGTCCGTCAGGCCCCTTCCCTTGAGATAAATCTGCAAATATCTCGGAAACGAAGCGAGCTATGGCAAAATGTTAAGAGACCTTTTTTGTAGAGAATTAAGTTTCCTACTTTTTATGTTCTATGATATTTTTTGATCAGATGCGTAGTTCTCGAGATATATCAAGATATTTAAAAGTTCCGAAGCCGCACCAACATAATAGAGATACAGAAACACCGTGGCCCCTTTCTTTGAGATAACTCTGCACTATTGCGAGCTGCAAATGCCACTTCCAGCTTAGCTGTGCAGAGGAAGAACAACAAGAAGAAGAAGTATCTCGAAATATGTCCGTCAGGCCCGTTCCTTTGAGCTGAATCTGCAAATATCTCGGAAACGAAGCGAGCTATGGCAAAATGTGAAGAGACATTTTTTGTAGAGAATTATGTTTGCTACAATTTATGTTCTATCATATTTTTTGATCAGAAGCGTAGTTTTCGAGATATATCGAGATATTTAAAAGTTCCGAATCCGCACCAACATAATAGAGATACAGAAACACCGTGGCCCCTTTCTTTGAGATAACTCTGCACTAGTGCGAGCCGCAAATGCCACTTCCAGCTTAGCTGTGCAGAAGAAGAACAACAAGAAGAAGAAATATCTCGAAATATGTCCGTCAGGCCCCTTCCCTTGAGATAAATCTGCAAATATCTCGGAAACGAAGCGAGCTATGGCAAAATGTTAAGAGACCTTTTTTGTAGAGAATTACGTTTCCTACTTTTTATGTTCTATGATATTTTTTGATCAGATGCGTAGTTCTCGAGATATATCAAGATATTTAAAAGTTCCGAAGCCGCACCAACATAATAGAGATACAGAAACACCGTGGCCCCTTTCTTTGAGATAACTCTGCACTATTGCGAGCTGCAAATGTCACTTCCAGCTTAGCTGTGCAGAGGAAGAACAACAAGAAGAAGAAATATCTCGAAATATGTCCGTCAGGCCAGTTCCTTTGAGCTGAATCTGCAAATATCTCGGGAACGAAGCGAGCTATGGCAAAATGTTAAGAGACGTTTTTTGTAGAGAATTATGTTTCCTACAATTTATGTTCTATGATATTTTTTGATCAGAAGCGTAGTTTTCGAGATATATCGAGATATTTAAAAGTTCCGAAGCCGCACCAACATAATAGAGATACAGAAACACC
Organism: Osmia lignaria lignaria; assembly: GCF_051020975.1. NCBI lineage: Eukaryota > Metazoa > Arthropoda > Insecta > Hymenoptera > Megachilidae > Osmia > Osmia lignaria. The sequence goes on from NW_027478160.1 coordinate 814,246, forward strand.
GTGGCCCCTTTCTTTGAGATGACTCTGCACTAGTGCGAGCCGCAAATGCCACTTCCAGCTTAGCTGTGCAGAAGAAGAACAACAAGAAGAAGAAATATCTCGAAATATGTCCGACAGGCCCCTTCCCTTGAGATAAATCTGCAAATATCTCGGAAACGAAGCGAGCTATGGCAAAACGTTAAGAGACCTTTTTTGTAGAGAATTAAGTTTTCTACTTTTTATGTTCTATGATATTTTTTGATGAGATGCGTAGTTCTCGAGATATATCGAGATATTTAAAAGTTCCGAAGCCGCACCAACATAATAGAGATACAGAAACACCGTGGCCCCTTTCTTTGAGATAACTCTGCACTATTGCGACCTGCAAATGCCACTTCCAGCTCAGCTGTGCAGAAGAAGAACAACAAGAAGAAGAAATATCTCGAAATATGTCCGTCAGGCCCCTTCCCTTGAGATAAATCTGCAAATATCTCGGAAACGAAGCGAGCTATGGCAAAATGTTAAGAGACCTTTTTTGTAGAGAATTAAGTTTCCTACTTTTTATGTTCTATGATATTTTTTGATCAGATGCGTAGTTCTCGAGATATATCAAGATATTTAAAAGTTCCGAAGCCGCACCAACATAATAGAGATACAGAAACACCGTGGCCCCTTTCTTTGAGATGACTCTGCACTAGTGCGAGCCGCAAATGCCATTTCCAGCTTAGCTGTGCAGAAGAAGAACAACAAGAAGAAGAAATATCTCGAAATATGTCCGACAGGCCCCTTCCCTTGAGATAAATCTGCAAATATCTCGGAAACGAAGCGAGCTATGGCAAAACGTTAAGAGACCTTTTTTGTAGAGAATTAAGTTTCCTACTTTTTATGTTCTATGATATTTTTTGATGAGATGCGTAGTTCTCGAGATATATCGAGATATTTAAAAGTTCCGAAGCCGCACCAACATAATAGAGATACAGAAACACCGTGGCCCCTTTCTTTGAGATAACTCTGCACTATTGCGACCTGCAAATGCCACTTCCAGCTCAGCTGTGCAGAAGAAGAACAACAAGAAGAAGAAATATCTCGAAATATGTCCGTCAGGCCCCTTCCCTTGAGATAAATCTGCAAATATCTCGGAAACGAAGCGAGCTATGGCAAAATGTTAAGAGACCTTTTTTGTAGAGAATTAAGTTTCCTACTTTTTATGTTCTATGATATTTTTTGATCAGATGCGTAGTTCTCGAGATATATCAAGATATTTAAAAGTTCCGAAGCCGCACCAACATAATAGAGATACAGAAACACCGTGGCCCCTTTCTTTGAGATAACTCTGCACTATTGCGAGCTGCAAATGCCACTTCCAGCTTAGCTGTGCAGAGGAAGAACAACAAGAAGAAGAAGTATCTCGAAATATGTCCGTCAGGCCCGTTCCTTTGAGCTGAATCTGCAAATATCTCGGAAACGAAGCGAGCTATGGCAAAATGTTAAGAGACATTTTTTGTAGAGAATTATGTTTGCTACAATTTATGCTCTATCATATTTTTTGATCAGAAGCGTAGTTTTCGAGATATATCGAGATATTTAAAAGTTCCGAATCCGCACCAACATAATAGAGATACAGAAACACCGTGGCCCCTTTCTTTGAGATAACTCTGCACTATTGCGACCTGCAAATGCCACTTCCAGCTCAGCTGTGCAGAAGAAGAACAACAAGAAGAAGAAATATCTCGAAATATGTCCGTCAGGCCCCTTCCCTTGAGATAAATCTGCAAATATCTCGGAAACGAAGCGAGCTATGGCAAAATGTTAAGAGACCTTTTTTGTAGAGAATTAAGTTTCCTACTTTTTATGTTCTATGATATTTTTTGATCAGATGCGTAGTTCTCGAGATATATCAAGATATTTAAAAGTTCCGAAGCCGCACCAACATAATAGAGATACAGAAACACCGTGGCCCCTTTCTTTGAGATGACTCTGCACTAGTGCGAGCCGCAAATGCCACTTCCAGCTTAGCTGTGCAGAAGAAGAACAACAAGAAGAAGAAATATCTCGAAATATGTCCGACAGGCCCCTTCCCTTGAGATAAATCTGCAAATATCTCGGAAACGAAGCGAGCTATGGCAAAACGTTAAGAGACCTTTTTTGTAGAGAATTAAGTTTCCTACTTTTTATGTTCTATGATATTTTTTGATGAGATGCGTAGTTCTCGAGATATATCGAGATATTTAAAAGTTCCGAAGCCGCACCAACATAATAGAGATACAGAAACACCGTGGCCCCTTTCTTTGAGATAACTCTGCACTATTGCGACCTGCAAATGCCACTTCCAGCTCAGCTGTGCAGAAGAAGAACAACAAGAAGAAGAAATATCTCGAAATATGTCCGTCAGGCCCCTTCCCTTGAGATAAATCTGCAAATATCTCGGAAACGAAGCGAGCTATGGCAAAATGTTAAGAGACCTTTTTTGTAGAGAATTAAGTTTCCTACTTTTTATGTTCTATGATATTTTTTGATCAGATGCGTAGTTCTCGAGATATATCAAGATATTTAAAAGTTCCGAAGCCGCACCAACATAATAGAGATACAGAAACACCGTGGCCCCTTTCTTTGAGATAACTCTGCACTATTGCGAGCTGCAAATGCCACTTCCAGCTTAGCTGTGCAGAGGAAGAACAACAAGAAGAAGAAGTATCTCGAAATATGTCCGTCAGGCCCGTTCCTTTGAGCTGAATCTGCAAATATCTCGGAAACGAAGCGAGCTATGGCAAAATGTTAAGAGACATTTTTTGTAGAGAATTATGTTTGCTACAATTTATGTTCTATCATATTTTTTGATCAGAAGCGTAGTTTTCGAGATATATCGAGATATTTAAAAGTTCCGAATCCGCACCAACATAATAGAGATACAGAAACACCGTGGCCCCTTTCTTTGAGATAACTCTGCACTAGTGCGAGCCGCAAATGCCACTTCCAGCTTAGCTGTGCAGAAGAAGAACAACAAGAAGAAGAAATATCTCGAAATATGTCCGTCAGGCAACTTCCCTTGAGATAAATCTGCAAATATCTCGGAAACGAAGCGAGCTATGGCAAAATGTTAAGAGACGTTTTTTGTAGAGAATTATGTTTCCTACAATTTATGTTCTATGATATTTTTTGATCAGAAGCGTAGTTTTCGAGATATATCGAGATATTTAAAAGTTCCGAAGCCGCACCAACATAATAGGGATACAGAAACACCGTGGCCCCTTTCTTTGAGATAACTCTGCACTAGTGCGAGCCGCAAATGCCACTTCCAGCTTAGCTGTGCAGAAGAAGAACAACAAGAAGAAGAAATATCTCGAAATATGTCCGTCAGGCCCCTTCCCTTGAGATAAATCTGCAAATATCTCGGAAACGAAGCGAGCTATGGCAAAATGTTAAGAGACCTTTTTTGTAGAGAATTACGTTTCCTACTTTTTATGTTCTATGATATTTTTTGATCAGATGCGTAGTTCTCGAGATATATCAAGATATTTAAAAGTTCCGAAGCCGCACCAACATAATAGAGATACAGAAACACCGTGGCCCCTTTCTTTGAGATAACTCTGCACTATTGCGAGCTGCAAATGTCACTTCCAGCTTAGCTGTGCAGAGGAAGAACAACAAGAAGAAGAAATATCTCGAAATATGTCCGTCAGGCCAGTTCCTTTGAGCTGAATCTGCAAATATCTCGGGAACGAAGCGAGCTATGGCAAAATGTTAAGAGACGTTTTTTGTAGAGAATTATGTTTCCTACAATTTATGTTCTATGATATTTTTTGATCAGAAGCGTAGTTTTCGAGATATATCGAGATATTTAAAAGTTCCGAAGCCGCACCAACATAATAGGGATACAGAAACACCGTGGCCCCTTTCTTTGAGATAACTCTGCACTATTGCGAGCTGCAAATGCCACTTCCAGCTTAGCTGTGCAGAGGAAGAACAACAAGAAAAAGAAGTATCTCGAAATATGTCCGTCAGGCCCGTTCCTTTGAGCTGAATCTGCAAATATCTCGGAAACGAAGCGAGCTATGGCAAAATGTTAAGAGACGTTTTTTGTAGGGAATTATGTTTCCTACAATTTATGTTCTATCATATTTTTTGATCAGAAGCGTAGTTTTCGAGATATATCGAGATATTTAAAAGTTCCGAAGCCGCACCAACATAATAGAGATACAGAAACACCGTGGCCCCTTTCTTTGAGATAACTCTGCACTATTGCGACCTGCAAATGCCACTTCCAGCTCAGCTGTGCAGAAGAAGAACAACAAGAAGAAGAAATATCTCGAAATATGTCCGTCAGGCCCCTTCCCTTGAGATAAATCTGCAAATATCTCGGAAACGAAGCGAGCTATGGCAAAATGTTAAGAGACCGTTTTTGTAGAGAATTAAGTTTCCTACTTTTTATGTTCTATGATATTTTTTGATCAGATGCGTAGTTCTCGAGATATATCAAGATATTTAAAAGTTCCGAAGCCGCACCAACATAATAGAGATACAGAAACACCGTGGCCCCTTTCTTTGAGATAACTCTGCACTATTGCGAGCTGCAAATGCCACTTCCAGCTTAGCTGTGCAGAAGAAGAACAACAAGAAGAAGAAATATCTCGAAATATGTCCATCAGGACCCTTCCCTTGAGATAAATCTGCAAATATCTCGGAAACGAAGCGAGCTATGGCAAAATGTTAAGAGACCTTTTTTGTAGAGAATAATGTTTCCTACAATTTACGTTCTATGACATTTTTTGATCAGAAGCGTAGTTTTCGAGATATATCGAGACATTTAAAAGTTCCGAAGCCGCACCAACATAATAGAGATACAGAAACACCGTGGCCCCTTTCTTTGAGATAACTCTGCACTATTGCGACCTGCAAATGCCACTTCCAGCTCAGCTGTGCAGAAGAAGAACAACAAGAAGAAGAAATATCTCGAAATATGTCCGTCAGGCCCCTTCCCTTGAGATAAATCTGCAAATATCTCGGAAACGAAGCGAGCTATGGCAAAATGTTAAGAGACCGTTTTTGTAGAGAATTAAGTTTCCTACTTTTTATGTTCTATGATATTTTTTGATCAGATGCGTAGTTCTCGAGATATATCAAGATATTTAAAAGTTCCGAAGCCGCACCAACATAATAGAGATACAGAAACACCGTGGCCCCTTTCTTTGAGATAACTCTGCACTATTGCGAGCTGCAAATGTCACTTCCAGCTTAGCTGTACAGAGGAAGAACAACAAGAAGAAGAAATATCTCGAAATATGTCCGTCAGGCCAGTTCCTTTGAGCTGAATCTGCAAATATCTCGGAAACGAAGCGAGCTATGGCAAAATGTTAAGAGACGTTTTTTGTAGAGAATTATGTTTCCTACAATTTATGTTCTATGATATTTTTTGATCAGAAGCGTAGTTTTCGAGATATATCGAGATATTTAAAAGTTCCGAAGCCGCACCAACATAATAGAGATACAGAAACACCGTGGCCCCTTTCTTTGAGATAACTCTGCACTAGTGCGAGCCGCAAATGCCACTTCCAGCTTAGCTGTGCAGAAGAAGAACAACAAGAAGAAGAAATATCTCGAAATATGTCCGTCAGGCCCCTTCCCTTGAGATAAATCTGCAAATATCTCGGAAACGAAGCGAGCTATGGCAAAATGTTTACAGACCTTTCTTGTAGAGAATTAAGTTTCCTACTTTTTATGTAGTATGATATTTTTTGATCAGATGCGTAGTTCTCGAGATATATCAAGATATTTAAAAGTTCCGAAGCCGCACCAACATAATAGAGATACAGAAACACCGTGGCCCCTTTCTTTGAGATAACTCTGCACGATTGCGAGCTGGAAATGCCACTTCCAGTTTAGCTGTGCAGAAGAAGAACAACAAGAAGAAGAAATATCTCGAAATATGTCCATCAGGACCCTTCCCTTGAGATAAATCTGCAAATATCTCGGAAACGAAGCGAGCTATGGCAAAATGTTAAGAGACCTTTTTTGTAGAGAATAATGTTTCCTACAATTCACGTTCTATGATATTTTTTGATCAGAAGCGTAGTTTTCGAGATATATCGAGATATTTAAAAGTTCCGAAGCCGCACCAACATAATAGAGATACAGAAACACCGTAGCCCCTTTCTTTGAGATAACTCTGCACTATTGCGACCTGCAAATGCCACTTCCAGCTCAGCTGTGCAGAAGAAGAACAACAAGAAGAAGAAATATCTCGAAATATGTCCGTCAGGCCCCTTCCCTTGAGATAAATCTGCAAATATCTCGGAAACGAAGCGAGCTATGGCAAAATGTTAAGAGACCTTTTTTGGAGAGAATTAAGTTTCCTACTTTTCATGTTCTATGATATTTTTTGATCAGATGCGTAGTTCTCGAGATATATCAAGATATTTAAAAGTTCCGAAGCCGCACCAACATAATAGAGATACAGAAACACCGTGGCCCCTTTCTTTGAGATAACTCTGCACTATTGCGAGCTGCAAATGCCACTTCCAGCTTAGCTGTGCAGAGGAAGAACAACAAGAAGAAGAAGTATCTCGAAATATGTCCGTCAGGCCCGTTCCTTTGAGCTGAATCTGCAAATATCTCGGAAACGAAGCGAGCTATGGCAAAATGTTGAGAGACGTTTTTTGTAGAGAATTATGTTTCCTACAATTTATGTTCTATCATATTTTTTGATCAGAAGCGTAGTTTTCGAGATATATCGAGATATTTAAAAGTTCCGAAGCCGCACCAACATAATAGAGATACAGAAACACCGTGGCCCCTTTCTTTGAGATAACTCTGCTCTATTGCGACCTGCAAATGCCACTTCCAGCTCAGCTGTGCAGAAGAAGAACAACAAGAAGAAGAAATATCTCGAAATATGTCCGTCAGGCCCCTTCCCTTGAGATAAATCTGCAAATATCTCGGAAACGAAGCGAGCTATGGCAAAATGTTAAGAGACCGTTTTTGTAGAGAATTAAGTTTCCTACTTTTTATGTTCTATGATATTTTTTGATCAGATGCGTAGTTCTCGAGATATATCAAGATATTTAAAAGTTCCGAAGCCGCACCAACATAATAGAGATACAGAAACACCGTGGCCCCTTTCTTTGAGATAACTCTGCACTATTGCGACCTGCAAATGCCACTTCCAGCTCAGCTGTGCAGAAGAAGAACAACAAGAAGAAGAAATATCTCGAAATATGTCCGTCAGGCCCCTTCCCTTGAGATAAATCTGCAAATATCTCGGAAACGAAGCGAGCTATGGCAAAATGTTAAGAGACCTTTTTTGTAGAGAATTAAGTTTCCTACTTTTTATGTTCTATGATATTTTTTGATCAGATGCGTAGTTCTCGAGATATATCAAGATATTTAAAAGTTCCGAAGCCGCACCAACATAATAGAGATACAGAAACACCGTGGCCCCTTTCTTTGAGATAACTCTGCACTATTGCGAGCTGCAAATGCCACTTCCAGCTTAGCTGTGCAGAGGAAGAACAACAAGAAGAAGAAGTATCTCGAAATATGTCCGTCAGGCCAGTTCCTTTGAGCTGAATCTGCAAATATCTCGGAAACGAAGCGAGCTATGGCAAAATGTTAAGAGACGTTTTTTGTAGAGAATTATGTTTCCTACAATTTATGTTCTATGATATTTTTTGATCAGAAGCGTAGTTTTCGAGATATATCGAGATATTTAAAAGTTCCGAAGCCGCACCAACATAATAGAGATACAGAAACACCGTGGCCCCTTTCTTTGAGATAACTCTGCACTAGTGCGAGCCGCAAATGCCACTTCCAGCTTAGCTGTGCAGAAGAAGAACAACAAGAAGAAGAAATATCTCGAAATATGTCCGTCAGGCCCCTTCCCTTGAGATAAATCTGCAAATATCTCGGAAACGAAGCGAGCTATGGCAAAATGTTTACAGACCTTTCTTGTAGAGAATTAAGTTTCCTACTTTTTATGTAGTATGATATTTTTTGATCAGATGCGTAGTTCTCGAGATATATCAAGATATTTAAAAGTTCCGAAGCCGCACCAACATAATAGAGATACAGAAACACCGTGGCCCCTTTCTTTGAGATAACTCTGCACTATTGCGACCTGCAAATGCCACTTCCAGCTCAGCTGTGCAGAAGAAGAACAACAAGAAGAAGAAATATCTCGAAATATGTCCGTCAGGCCCCTTCCCTTGAGATAAATCTGCAAATATCTCGGAAACGAAGCGAGCTATGGCAAAATGTTAAGAGACCGTTTTTGTAGAGAATTAAGTTTCCTACTTTTTATGTTCTATGATATTTTTTGATCAGATGCGTAGTTCTCGAGATATATCAAGATATTTAAAAGTTCCGAAGCCGCACCAACATAATAGAGATACAGAAACACCGTGGCCCCTTTCTTTGAGATAACTCTGCACTATTGCGAGCTGCAAATGCCACTTCCAGCTTAGCTGTGCAGAAGAAGAACAACAAGAAGAAGAAATATCTCGAAATATGTCCATCAGGACCCTTCCCTTGAGATAAATCTGCAAATATCTCGGAAACGAAGCGAGCTATGGCAAAATGTTAAGAGACCTTTTTTGTAGAGAATAATGTTTCCTACAATTTACGTTCTATGACATTTTTTGATCAGAAGCGTAGTTTTCGAGATATATCGAGACATTTAAAAGTTCCGAAGCCGCACCAACATAATAGAGATACAGAAACACCGTGGCCCCTTTCTTTGAGATAACTCTGCACTATTGCGACCTGCAAATGCCACTTCCAGCTCAGCTGTGCAGAAGAAGAACAACAAGAAGAAGAAATATCTCGAAATATGTCCGTCAGGCCCCTTCCCTTGAGATAAATCTGCAAATATCTCGGAAACGAAGCGAGCTATGGCAAAATGTTAAGAGACCGTTTTTGTAGAGAATTAAGTTTCCTACTTTTTATGTTCTATGATATTTTTTGATCAGATGCGTAGTTCTCGAGATATATCAAGATATTTAAAAGTTCCGAAGCCGCACCAACATAATAGAGATACAGAAACACCGTGGCCCCTTTCTTTGAGATAACTCTGCACTATTGCGAGCTGCAAATGTCACTTCCAGCTTAGCTGTGCAGAGGAAGAACAACAAGAAGAAGAAATATCTCGAAATATGTCCGTCAGGCCAGTTCCTTTGAGCTGAATCTGCAAATATCTCGGAAACGAAGCGAGCTATGGCAAAATGTTAAGAGACGTTTTTTGTAGAGAATTATGTTTCCTACAATTTATGTTCTATGATATTTTTTGATCAGAAGCGTAGTTTTCGAGATATATCGAGATATTTAAAAGTTCCGAAGCCGCACCAACATAATAGAGATACAGAAACACCGTGGCCCCTTTCTTTGAGATAACTCTGCACTAGTGCGAGCCGCAAATGCCACTTCCAGCTTAGCTGTGCAGAAGAAGAACAACAAGAAGAAGAAATATCTCGAAATATGTCCGTCAGGCCCCTTCCCTTGAGATAAATCTGCAAATATCTCGGAAACGAAGCGAGCTATGGCAAAATGTTTACAGACCTTTCTTGTAGAGAATTAAGTTTCCTACTTTTTATGTAGTATGATATTTTTTGATCAGATGCGTAGTTCTCGAGATATATCAAGATATTTAAAAGTTCCGAAGCCGCACCAACATAATAGAGATACAGAAACACCGTGGCCCCTTTCTTTGAGATAACTCTGCACGATTGCGAGCTGGAAATGCCACTTCCAGTTTAGCTGTGCAGAAGAAGAACAACAAGAAGAAGAAATATCTCGAAATATGTCCATCAGGACCCTTCCCTTGAGATAAATCTGCAAATATCTCGGAAACGAAGCGAGCTATGGCAAAATGTTAAGAGACCTTTTTTGTAGAGAATAATGTTTCCTACAATTCACGTTCTATGATATTTTTTGATCAGAAGCGTAGTTTTCGAGATATATCGAGATATTTAAAAGTTCCGAAGCCGCACCAACATAATAGAGATACAGAAACACCGTGGCCCCTTTCTTTGAGATAACTCTGCACTATTGCGACCTGCAAATGCCACTTCCAGCTCAGCTGTGCAGAAGAAGAACAACAAGAAGAAGAAATATCTCGAAATATGTCCGTCAGGCCCCTTCCCTTGAGATAAATCTGCAAATATCTCGGAAACGAAGCGAGCTATGGCAAAATGTTAAGAGACCTTTTTTGGAGAGAATTAAGTTTCCTACTTTTCATGTTCTATGATATTTTTTGATCAGATGCGTAGTTCTCGAGATATATCAAGATATTTAAAAGTTCCGAAGCCGCACCAACATAATAGAGATACAGAAACACCGTGGCCCCTTTCTTTGAGATAACTCTGCACTATTGCGAGCTGCAAATGCCACTTCCAGCTTAGCTGTGCAGAGGAAGAACAACAAGAAGAAGAAGTATCTCGAAATATGTCCGTCAGGCCCGTTCCTTTGAGCTGAATCTGCAAATATCTCGGAAACGAAGCGAGCTATGGCAAAATGTTAAGAGACGTTTTTTGTAGAGAATTATGTTTCCTACAATTTATGTTCTATCATATTTTTTGATCAGAAGCGTAGTTTTCGAGATATATCGAGATATTTAAAAGTTCCGAAGCCGCACCAACATAATAGAGATACAGAAACACCGTGGCCCCTTTCTTTGAGATAACTCTGCACTATTGCGACCTGCAAATGCCACTTCCAGCTCAGCTGTGCAGAAGAAGAACAACAAGAAGAAGAAATATCTCGAAATATGTCCGTCAGGCCCCTTCCCTTGAGATAAATCTGCAAATATCTCGGAAACGAAGCGAGCTATGGCAAAATGTTAAGAGACCGTTTTTGTAGAGAATTAAGTTTCCTACTTTTTATGTTCTATGATATTTTTTGATCAGATGCGTAGTTCTCGAGATATATCAAGATATTTAAAAGTTCCGAAGCCGCACCAACATAATAGAGATACAGAAACACCGTGGCCCCTTTCTTTGAGATAACTCTGCACTATTGCGACCTGCAAATGCCACTTCCAGCTCAGCTGTGCAGAAGAAGAACAACAAGAAGAAGAAATATCTCGAAATATGTCCGTCAGGCCCCTTCCCTTGAGATAAATCTGCAAATATCTCGGAAACGAAGCGAGCTATGGCAAAATGTTAAGAGACCGTTTTTGTAGAGAATTAAGTTTCCTACTTTTTATGTTCTATGATATTTTTTGATCAGATGCGTAGTTCTCGAGATATATCAAGATATTTAAAAGTTCCGAAGCCGCACCAACATAATAGAGATACAGAAACACCGTGGCCCCTTTCTTAGAGATAACTCTGCACTATTGCGAGCTGCAAATGCCACTTCCAGCTTAGCTGTGCAGAAGAAGAACAACAAGAAGAAGAAATATCTCGAAATATGTCCGTCAGGCCCCTTCCCTTGAGATAAATCTGCAAATATCTCGGAAACGAAGGGAGCTATGGCAAAATGTTAAGAGACCTTTTTTGTAGAGAATTAAGTTTCCTACTTTTTATATTCTATGATATTTTTTGATCAGATGCGTAGTTCTCGAGATATATCAAGATATTTAAAAGTTCCGAAGCCGCACCAACATAATAGAGATACAGAAACACCGTGGCCCCTTCCTTTGAGATAACTCTGCACTATTGCGAGCTGCAAATGCCACTTCCAGCTTAGCTGTGCAGAGGAAGAACAACAAGAAGAAGAAGTATCCCGAAATATGTCCGTCAGGCCCGTTCCTTTGAGCTGAATCTGCAAATATCTCGGAAACGAAGCGAGCTATGGCAAAATGTTAGGAGACGTTTTTTGTAGAGAATTATGTTTCCTACAATTTATGTTCTATGATATTTTTCGATCAGAAGCGTAGTTTTCGAGATATATCGAGATATTTAAAAGTTCCGAAGCCGCACCAAGATAATAGAGATACAGAAACACCGTGGCTCCTTTCTTTGAGATAACTGCACTAGTGCGAGCCGCAAATGCCACTTCCAGCTTAGCTGTGCAGAAGAAGAACAACAAGAAGAAGAAATATCTCGAAATATGTCCGTCAGGCCCCTTCCCTTGAGATAAATCTGCAAATATCTCGGAAACGAAGCGAGCTATGGCAAAATGTTAAGAGACCTTTTTTGTAGAGAATTAAGTTTCCTACTTTTTATGTTCTATGATATTTTTCGATCAGACGCGTAGTTCTCGAGATATATCGAGATATTTAAAAGTTCCGAAGCCGCACCAACATAATAGAGATACAGAAACACCGTGGCCCCTTTCTTTGAGATAACTCTGCACTATTGCGAGCTGCAAATGCCACTTCCAGCTTAGCTGTGCAGAAGAAGAACAACAAGAAGAAGAAATATCTCGAAATATGTCCGTCAGGCCCCTTCCCTTGAGATAAATGTGCAAATATCTCGGGAACGAAGCGAGCTATGGCAAAATGTTAAGAGACCTTTTTTGTAGAGAATTAAGTTTCCTACTTTTTATGTTCTATGATATTTTTTGATCAGATGCGTAGTTCTCGAGATATATCAAGATATTTAAAAGTTCCGAAGCCGCACCAACATAATAGAGATACAGAAACACCGTGGCCCCTTTCTTTGAGATAACTCTGCACTATTGCGAGCTGCAAATGCCACTTCCAGCTTAGCTGTGCAGAGGAAGAACAACAAGAAGAAGAAGTATCCCGAAATATGTCCGTCAGGCCCGTTCCTTTGAGCTGAATCTGCAAATATCTCGGAAACGAAGCGAGCTATGGCAAAATCTTAAGAGGCGTTTTTTGTAGAGAATTATGTTTCCTACAATTTATGTTCTATGATATTTTTTGATCAGAAGCGTAGTTTTCGAGATATATCGAGATATTTAAAAGTTCCGAAGCCGCACCAACATAATAGAGATACAGAAACACCGTGGCCCCTTTCTTTGAGATAACTCTGCACTATTGCGACCTGCAAATGCCACTTCCAGCTCAGCTGTGCTGAAGAAGAACAACAAGAAGAAGAAGTATCTCGAAATATGTCCGTCAGGCCCCTTCCCTTGAGATAAATCTGCAAATATCTCGGAAACGAAGCGAGCTATGGCAAAATGTTAAGAGACCTTTTTTGTAGAGAATTAAGTTTCCTACTTTTTATGTTCTATGATATTTTTTGATCAGATGCGTAGTTTTCGAGATATATCGAGATATTTAAAAGTTCCGAAGCCGCACCAACATAATAGAGATACAGAAACACCGTGGCCCCTTTCTTTGAGATAACTCTGCACTAGTGCGAGCCGCAAATGCCACTTCCAGCTTAGCTGTGCAGAAGAAGAACAACAAGAATAAGAAATATCTCGAAATATGTCCGTCAGGCCCCTTCCCTTGAGATAAATCTGCAAATATCTCGGAAACGAAGCGAGCTATGGCAAAATGTTAAGAGACCTTTTTTGTAGAGAATTAAGTTTCCTACTTTTTACGTTCTATGATATTTTTCGATCAGAGGCGTAGTTCTCGAGATATATCAAGATATTTAAAAGTTCCGAAGCCGCACCAACATAATGGAGATACAGAAACACCGTGGCCCCGTTCTTTGAGATAACTCTGCACGATTGCGAGCTGGAAATGCCACTTCCAGTTTAGCTGTGCAGAAGAAGAACAACAAGAAGAAGAAGTATCTCGAAATATGTCCGTCAGGCCCCTTCCCTTGAGATAAATCTGCAAATATCTCGGAAACGAAGAGAGCTATGGCAAAATGTTTAGAGACCTTTTTTGTAGAGAATTATGTTTCCTACAATTTATGTTCTATGATATTTTTTGATCAGAAGCGTAGTTTTCGAGATATATCGAGATATTTAAAAGTTCCGAAGCCGCACCAACATAATAGAGATACAGAAACACCGTGGCCCCTTTCTTTGAGATAACTCTGCACTAGTGCGAGCCGCAAATGCCACTTCCAGCTTAGCTGTGCAGAAGAAGAACAACAAGAAGAAGAAATATCTCGAAATATGTCCGACAGGCCCCTTCCCTTGAGATAAATCTGCAAATATCTCGGAAACGAAGCGAGCTATGGCAAAATGTTAAGAGACCTTTTTTGTAGAGAATTAAGTTTCCTACTTTTTACGTTCTATGATATTTTTCGATCAGAGGCGTAGTTCTCGAGATATATCAAGATATTTAAAAGTTCCGAAGCCGCACCAACATAATAGAGATACAGAAACACCGTGGCCACTTCCTTTGAGATAACTCTGCACTATTGCGATCTGCAAATGCCACTTCCAGCTTAGCTGTGCAGAGGAAGAACAACAAGAAGAAGAAGTATCCCGAAATATGTCCGTCAGGCCCGTTCCTTTGAGCTGAATCTGCAAATATCTCGGAAACGAAGCGAGCTATGGCAAAATGTTAGGAGACGTTTTTTGTAGAGAATTATGTTTCCTACAATTTATGTTCTATGATATTTTTCGATCAGAAGCGTAGTTTTCGAGATATATCGAGATATTTAAAAGTTCCGAAGCCGCACCAAGATAATAGAGATACAGAAACACCGTGGCTCCTTTCTTTGAGATAACTGCACTAGTGCGAGCCGCAAATGCCACTTCCAGCTTAGCTGTGCAGAAGAAGAACAACAAGAAGAAGAAATATCTCGAAATATGTCCGTCAGGCCCCTTCCCTTGAGATAAATCTGCAAATATCTCGGAAACGAAGCGAGCTATGGCAAAATGTTAAGAGACCTTTTTTGTAGAGAATTAAGTTTCCTACTTTTTATGTTCTATGATATTTTTCGATCAGACGCGTAGTTCTCGAGATATATCGAGATATTTAAAAGTTCCGAAGCCGCACCAACATAATAGAGATACAGAAACACCGTGGCCCCTTTCTTTGAGATAACTCTGCACTATTGCGAGCTGCAAATGCCACTTCCAGCTTAGCTGTGCAGAAGAAGAACAACAAGAAGAAGAAATATCTCGAAATATGTCCGTCAGGCCCCTTCCCTTGAGATAAATGTGCAAATATCTCGGGAACGAAGCGAGCTATGGCAAAATGTTAAGAGACCTTTTTTGTAGAGAATTAAGTTTCCTACTTTTTATGTTCTATGATATTTTTTGATCAGATGCGTAGTTCTCGAGATATATCAAGATATTTAAAAGTTCCGAAGCCGCACCAACATAATAGAGATACAGAAACACCGTGGCCCCTTTCTTTGAGATAACTCTGCACTATTGCGAGCTGCAAATGCCACTTCCAGCTTAGCTGTGCAGAGGAAGAACAACAAGAAGAAGAAGTATCTCGAAATATGTCCGTCAGGCCCGTTCCTTTGAGCTGAATCTGCAAATATCTCGGAAACGAAGCGAGCTATGGCAAAATGTTAAGAGGCGTTTTTTGTAGAGAATTATGTTTCCTACAATTTATGTTCTATGATATTTTTTGATCAGAAGCGTAGTTTTCGAGATATATCGAGATATTTAAAAGTTCCGAAGCCGCACCAACATAATAGAGATACAGAAACACCGTGGCTCCTTTCTTTGAGATAACTCTGCACTATTGCGACCTGCAAATGCCACTTCCAGCTCAGCTGTGCTGAAGAAGAACAACAAGAAGAAGAAGTATCTCGAAATATGTCCGTCAGGCCCCTTCCCTTGAGATAAATCTGCAAATATCTCGGAAACGAAGCGAGCTATGGCAAAATGTTAAGAGACCTTTTTTGTAGAGAATTAAGTTTCCTACTTTTTATGTTCTATGATATTTTTTGATCAGATGCGTAGTTTTCGAGATATATCGAGATATTTAAAAGTTCCGAAGCCGCACCAACATAATAGAGATACAGAAACACCGTGGCCCCTTTCCTTGAGATATCTCTGCACTATTGCGAGCTGCAAATGCCACTTCCAGCTTAGCTGTGCAGAAGAAGAACAACAAGAAGAAGAAATATCTCGAAATATGTCCGTGAGGCCCCTTCCCTTAAGATAAATCTGCAAATATCTCGGAAACGAAGCGAGCTATGGCAAAATGTTAAGAGACCTTTTTTGTAGAGAATTAAGTTTCCTACTTTTTATGTTCTATGATATTTTTCGATCAGATGCGTAGTTCTCGAGATATATTAAGATATTTAAAAGTTCCGAAGCCGCACCAACATAATAGAGATACAGAAACACCGTGGCCCCTTTCTTTGAGATAACTCTGCACTATTGCGAGCTGCAAATGCCACTTCCAGCTTAGCTGTGCAGAAGAAGAACAACAAGAAGAAGAAGTATCTCGAAATATGTCCGTCAGGCCCCTTCCCTTGAGATAAATCTGCAAATATCTCGGAAACGAAGAGAGCTATGGCAAAATGTTAAGAGACCTTTTTTGTAGAGAATTAAGTTTCCTACTTTTTATGTTCTATGATATTTTTTGATCAGATGCGTAGTTCTCGAGATATATCAAGATATTTAAAAGTTCCGAAGCCGCACCAACATAATAGAGATACAGAAACACCGTGGCCCCTTTCTTTGAGATAACTCTGCACGATTGCGAGCTGGAAATGCCACTTCCAGTTTAGCTGTGCAGAAGAAGAACAACAAGAAGAAGAAATATCTCGAAATATGTCCATCAGGACCCTTCCCTTGAGATAAATCTGCAAATATCTCGGAAACGAAGCGAGCTATGGCAAAATGTTAAGAGACCTTTTTTGTAGAGAATTATGTTTCCTACAATTTATGTTCTATGATATTTTTTGATCAGAAGCGTAGTTTTCGAGATATATCGAGATATGTAAAAGTTCCGAAGCCGCACCAACATAATAGAGATACAGAAACACCGTGGCCCCTTTCTTTGGGATAACTCTGCACTATTGCGAGCTGCAAATGCCACTTCCAGCTTAGCTGTGCAGAAGAAGAACAACAAGAAGAAGAAATATCTCGAAATATGTCCGTCAGGCCGCTTCCCTTGAGATAAATCTGCAAATATCTCGGAAACGAAGCGAGCTATGGCAAAATGTTAAGAGACCTTTTTTGTAGAGAATTAAGTTTCCTACTTTTTATGTTCTATGATATTTTTCGATCAGAGGCGTAGTTCTCGAGATATATCAAGATATTTAAAAGTTCCGAAGCCGCACCAACATAATAGAGATACAGAAACACCGTGGCCCCTTTCTTTGAGATAACTCTGCACGATTGCGAGCTGGAAATGCCACTTCCAGTTTAGCTGTGCAGAAGAAGAACAACAAGAAGAAGAAATATCTCGAAATATGTCCGTCAGGCCAGTTCCTTTGAGCTGAATCTGCAAATATCTCGGAAACGAAGCGAGCTATGGCAAAATGTTAAGAGACGTTTTTTGTAGAGAATTGTTTCCTACAATTTATGTTCTATGATATTTTTTGATCAGAAGCGTAGTTTTCGAGATATATCGAGATATTTAAAAGTTCCGAAGCCGCACCAACATAATAGGGATACAGAAACACCGTGGCCCCTTTCTTTGAGATAACTCTGCACTAGTGCGAGCCGCAAATGCCACTTCCAGCTTAGCTGTGCAGAAGAAGAACAACAAGAAGAAGAAATATCTCGAAATATGTCCGTCAGGCCCCTTCCCTTGAGATATATCTGCAAATATCTCGGAAACGAAGCGAGCTATGGCAAAATGTTAAGAGACCTTTTTTGTAGGGAATTATGTTTCCTACAATTTATGTTCTATGATATTTTTTGATCAGAAGCGTAGTTTTCGAGATATATCGAGATATTTAAAAGTTCCGAAGCCGCACCAACATAATAGAGATACAGAAACACCGTGGCCCCTTTCTTTGGGATAACGCTGCACTATTGCGAGCTGCAAATGCCACTTCCAGCTTAGCTGTGCCGAAGAAGAACAACAAGAAGAAGAAATATCTCGAAATATGTCCGTCAGGCCCCTTCCCTTGAAATAAATCTGCAAATATCTCGGAAACGAAGCGAGCTATGGCAAAATGTTAACAGACCTTTTTTGTAGAGAATTAAGTTTCCTACTTTTCATGTTCTATGATATTTTTCGATCAGAGGCGTAGTTCTCGAGATATATCAAGATATTTAAAAGTTCCGAAGCCGCACCAACATAATAGAGATACAGAAACACCGTGGCCCCTTTCTTTGAGATAACTCTGCACTATTGCGAGCTGTAAATGCCACCTCCAGCTTAGCTGTGCAGAAGAAGAACAACAAGAAGAAGAAATATCTCGAAATATGTCCGTCAGGCCCCTGCCCTTGAGATATATCTGCAAATATCTCGGAAACGAAGCGAGCTATGGCAAAATGTTAAGAGACCTTTTTTGTAGAGAATTATGTTTCCTACAATTTATGTTCTATGATATTTTTTGATCAGATGCGTAGTTCTCGAGATATATCAAGATATTTAAAAGTTCCGAAACCGCACCAACATAACAGAGATACAGAAACACCGTGGCCCCTTTCTTTGAGATAACTCTGCACTAGTGGGAGCCGCAAATGCCGCTTCCAGCTTAGCTGTGCAGAAGAAGAACAACAAGAAGAAGAAATATCTCGAAATATGTCCGTTAGGCCCCTTCCCTTGAGATAAATCTGCAAATATCTCGGAAACGAAGCGAGCTATGGCAAAATGTTAAGAGACCTTTTTTGTAGAGAATTAAGTTTCCTGCATTTTATGTTCTATGATATTTTTTGATCAGATGCGTAGTTCTCGAGATATATTAAGATATTTAAAAGTTCCGAAGCCGCACCAACATAATAGAGATACAGAAACACCGTGGCCCCTTTCTTTGAGATAACTCTGCACTATTGCGAGCTGCAAATGCCACTTCCAGCTTAGCTGTGCAGAAGAAGAACAACAAGAAGAAGAAGTATCTCGAAATATGTCCGTCAGGCCCCTTCCCTTGAGATAAATCTGCAAATATCTCGGAAACGAAGCGAGCTATGGCAAAATGTTAAGAGACCTTTTTTGTAGAGAATTAAGTTTCCTACTTTTTATGTTCTATGATATTTTTTGATCAGATGCGTAGTTCTCGAGATATATTAAGATATTTAAAAGTTCCGAAGCCGCACCAACATAATAGAGATACAGAAACACCGTGGCCCCTTTCTTTGAGATAACTCTGCACTAGTGCGAGCCGCAAATGCCACTTCCAGCTTAGCTGTGCAGAAGAAGAACAACAAGAAGAAGAAATATCTCGAAATATGTCCGTCAGGCCCCTTCCCTTGAGATAAATATGCAAATATCTCGGAAACGAAGCGAGCTATGGCAAAATGTTAAGCGACCTTTTTTGTAGAGAATTAAGTGTCCTACTTTTTATGTTCTATGATATTTTTTGATCAGATGCGTAGTTCTCGAGATATATCAAGATATTTAAAAGTTCCGAAGCCCCACCAACATAATAGAGATACAGAAACACCGTGGCCCCTTTCTTTGAGATAACTCTGCACTATTGCGAGCTGCAAATGCCACTTCCAGCTTAGCTGTGCAGAAGAAGAACAACAAGAAGAAGAAATATCTCGAAATATGTCCTCAGGCCCCTTCCCTTGAGATGAATCTGCAAATATCTCGGAAACGAAGCGAGCTATGGCAAAATGTTAGGAGACCTTTTTTGTACAGAATTATGTTTCCTACTTTTTATGTTCTATGATATTTTTTGATCAGACGCGTAGTTCTCGAGATATATCAAGATATTTAAAAGTTCCGAAGCCGCACCAACATAATAGAGATACAGAAACACCGTGGCCCCTTTCTTTGAGATATCTCTGCACTTTTGCGAGCTGCAAATGCCACTTCCAGCTTAGCTGTGCAGAAGAAGAACAACAAGAAGAAGAAATATCTCGAAATATGTCCGTGAGGCCCCTTCCCTTAAGATAAATCTGCAAATATCTCGGAAACGAAGCGAGCTATGGCAAAATGTTAAGAGACCTTTTTTGTAGAGAATTAAGTTTCCTACTTTTTATGTTCTATGATATTTTTTGATCAGATGCGTAGTTCTCGAGATATATTAAGATATTTAAAAGTTCCGAAGCCGCACCAACATAATAGAGATACAGAAACACCGTGGCCCCTTTCTTTGAGATAACTCTGCACTATTGCGAGCTGCAAATGCCACTTCCAGCTTAGCTGTGCAGAAGAAGAACAACAAGAAGAAGAAGTATCTCGAAATATGTCCGTCAGGCCCCTTCCCTTGAGATAAATCTGCAAATATCTCGGAAACGAAGCGAGCTATGGCAAAATGTTAAGAGACCTTATTTGTAGAGAATTAAGTTTCCTACTTTTTATGTTCTATGGTATTTTTTGATCAGATGCGTAGTTCTCGAGATATATCGAGATATTTAAAAGTTCCGAAGCCGCACCAACATAATAGAGATACAGAAACACCGTGGCCCCTTTCTTTGAGATAACTCTGCACTATTGCGACCTGCAAATGCCACTTCCAGCTTAGCTGTGCAGAAGAGGAACAACAAGAAGAAGAAATATCTCGGAATATGTCCGTCAGGCCCCTTCCCTTGAGCTAAATCTGCAAATATCTCGGAAACGATGCCAGCTATGGGAAAATGTTAAGAGACCTTTTTTGTAGAGAATTAAGTTTCCTACTTTTTACGTTCTATGACATTTTTTGATCAGATGCGTAGTTCTCGAGATATATCAAGATATTTAAAAGTTCCGAAGCCGCACCAACATAATAGAGATACAGAAACACCGTGGCCCCTTTCTTTGAGCTAACTCTGCACTAGTGCGAGCCGCAAATGCCACTTCCAGCTTAGCTGTGCAGAAGAAGAACAACAAGAAGAAGAAATATCTCGAAATATGTCCGTCAGGCCCCTTCCCTTGAGATAAATCTGCAAATATCTCGGAAACGAAGCGAGTTATGGCAAAATGTTAAGAGACCTTTTTTGTAGAGAATTATGTTTCCTACAATTTACGTTCTGTGATATTTTTTGATCAGAAGCGTAGTTTTCGAGATATATCGAGATATTTAAAAGTTCCGAAGCCGCACCAACATAATAGAGATACAGAAACACCGTGGCCCCTTTCTTTGAGATAACTCTGCACTATTGCGACCTGCAAATGCCACTTCCAGCTTAGCTGTGCAGAAGAGGAACAACAAGAAGAAGAAATATCTCGGAATATGTCCGTCAGGCCCCTTCCCTTGAGCTAAATCTGCAAATATCTCGGAAACGATGCCAGCTATGGGAAAATGTTAAGAGACCTTTTTTGTAGCGAATTAAGTTTCCTACTTTTTACGTTCTATGACATTTTTTGATCAGATGCGTAGTTCTCGAGATATATCAAGATATTTAAAAGTTCCGAAGCCGCACCAACATAATAGAGATACAGAAACACCGTGGCCCCTTTCTTTGAGATAGCTCTGCACTATTGCGAGCTGTAAATGCCACTTCCAGCTTAGCTGTGCAGAAGAAGAACAACAAGAAGAAGAAATATCTCGAAATATGTCCGTCAGGCCCCTTCCCTTGAGATATATCTGCAAATATCTCGGAAACGAAGCGAGCTATGACAAAATGTTAAGAGACCTTTTTTGTCGAGAATTATGTTTCCTACAATTTATGTTCTATGATATTTTTTGATCAGAAGCGTAGTTTTCGAGATATATCGAGATATTTAAAAGTTCCGAAGCCGCACCAACATAATAGAGATACAGAAACACCGTGGCCCCTTTCTTTGAGATGACTCTGCACTATTGCGAGCTGGAAATGCCACTTCCAGTTTAGCTGTGCAGAAGAAGAACAACAAGAAGAAGAAATATCTCGAAATATGTCCGTTAGGCCCCTTCCCTTGAGATAAATCTGCAAATATCTCGGAAACGAAGCGAGCTATGGCAAAATGTTAAGAGACCTTTTTTGTAGAGAATTAAGTTTCCTACTTTTCATGTTCTATGATATTTTTTGATCAGATGCGTAGTTCTCGAGATATATCAAGATATTTAAAAGTTCCGAAGCCGCACCAATATAATAGAGATACAGAAACACCGTGGCCCCTTTCTTTGAGATAACTCTGCACTATTGCGAGCTGCAAATGCCACTTCCAGCTTAGCTGTGCAGAAGAAGAACAACAAGAAGAAGAAATATCTCGAAATATGTCCGTCAGGCCCCTTCCCTTGAGATAAATCTGGAAATATCTCGGAAACGAAGAGAGCTATGGCAAAATGTTAAGAGACCTTTTTTGTAGAGAATTAAGTTTCCTACTTTTTACGTTCTATGACATTTTTTGATCAGATGCGTAGTTCTCGAGATATATCAAGATATTTAAAAGTTCCGAAGCCGCACCAACATAATAGAGATACAGAAACACCGTGGCCCCTTTCTTTGAGATAACTCTGCACTATTGCGAGCTGCAAATGCCACTTCCAGCTTAGCTGTGCAGAAGAAGAGCAACAAGAAGAAGAAATATCTCGAAATATGTCCGTCAGGCCCCTTCCCTTGAGATAAATCTGCAAATATCTCGGAAACGAAGAGAGCTATGGCAAAATGTTAAGAGACCTTTTTTGTAGAGAATTAAGTTTCCTACTTTTTATGTTCTATGATATTTTTTGATCAGATGCGTAGTTCTCGAGATATATCAAGATATTTAAAAGTTCCGAAGCCGCACCAACATAATAGAGATACAGAAACACCGTGGCCCCTTTCTTTGAGATAACTCTGCACTATTGCGAGCTGCAAATGCCACTTCCAGCTTAGCTGTGCAGAAGAAGAACAACAAGAAGAAGAAATATCTCGAAATATGTCCGTCAGGCCCCTTCCCTTGAGATAAATCTGCAAATATCTCGGAAACGAAGCGAGCTATGGCAAAATGTTAAGAGACCTTTTTTGTAGAGAATTAGGTTTCCTACTTTTTATGTTCTATGATATTTTTTGATCAGATGCGTAGTTCTCGAGATATATCAAGATATTTAAAAGTTCCGAAGCCGCACCAACATAATAGAGATACAGAAACACCGTGGCCCCTTTCTTTGAGCTAACTCTGCACTAGTGCGAGCCGCAAATGCCACTTCCAGCTTAGCTGTGCAGAAGAAGAACAACAAGAAGAAGAAATATCTCGAAATATGTCCGTCAGGCCCCTTCCCTTGAGATAAATCTGCAAATATCTCGGAAACGAAGCGAGCTATGGCAAAATGTTAAGAGACCTTTTTTGTAGAGAATTAAGTTTCCTACTTTCTATGTTCTATGATATTTTTTGATCAGATGCGCAGTTCTCGAGATATATCAAGATATTTAAAAGTTCCGAAGCCGCACCAACATAATAGAGATACAGAAACACCGTGGCCCCTTTCTTTGAGATAACTCTGCACTATTGCGAGCTGCAAATGCCACTTCCAGCTTAGCTGTGCAGAAGAAGAACAACAAGAAGAAAAATATCTCGAAATATGTCCGTCAGGCCCCTTCCCTTGAGATAAATCTGGAAATATCTCGGAAACGAAGAGAGCTATGGCAAAATGCTAAGAGACCTTTTTTGTAGAGAATTAAGTTTCCTACTTTTTACGTTCTATGACATTTTTTGATCAGATGCGTAGTTCTCGAGATATATCAAGATATTTAAGAGTTCCGAAGCCGCACCAACATAATAGAGATACAGAAACACCGTGGCCCCTTTCTTTGAGATAACTCTGCACTATTGCGAGCTGTAAATGCCACTTCCAGCTTAGCTGTGCAGAAGAAGAACAACAAGAAGAAGAAATATCTCGAAATATGTCCGTCAGGCCCCTTCCCTTGAGATAAATCTGCAAATATCTCGGAAACGAAGCGAGCTATGGCAAAATGTTAAGAGACCTTATTTGTAGAGAATTAAGTTTCCTACTTTTTATGTTCTATGGTATTTTTTGATCAGATGCGTAGTTCTCGAGATATATCAAGATATTTAAAAGTTCCGAAGCCGCGCCAACATAATAGAGATACAGAAACACCGTGGCCCCTTTCTTTGAGATAACTCTGCACTATTGCGAGCTGCAAATGCCACTTCCAGCTTAGCTGTGCAGAAGAAGAACAACAAGAAGAAGAAATATCTCGAAATATGTCCGTCAGGCCCCTTCCCTTGAGATAAATCTGCAAATATCTCGGAAACGAAGCGAGTTATGGCAAAATGTTAAGAGACCTTTTTTGTAGAGAATTATGTTTCCTACAATTTACGTTCTGTGATATTTTTTGATCAGAAGCGTAGTTTTCGAGATATATCGAGATATTTAAAAGTTCCGAAGCCGCACCAACATAATAGAGATACAGAAACACCGTGGCCCCTTTCTTTGAGATAACTCTGCACTATTGCGACCTGCAAATGCCACTTCCAGCTTAGCTGTGCAGAAGAGGAACAACAAGAAGAAGAAATATCTCGGAATATGTCCGTCAGGCCCCTTCCCTTGAGCTAAATCTGCAAATATCTCGGAAACGATGCCAGCTATGGGAAAATGTTAAGAGACCTTTTTTGTAGAGAATTAAGTTTCCTACTTTTTACGTTCTATGACATTTTTTGATCAGATGCGTAGTTCTCGAGATATATCAAGATATTTAAAAGTTCCGAAGCCGCACCAACATAATAGAGATACAGAAACACCGTGGCCCCTTTCTTTGAGATAACTCTGCACTATTGCGAGCTGTAAATGCCACTTCCAGCTTAGCTGTGCAGAAGAAGAACAACAAGAAGAAGAAATATCTCGAAATATGTCCGTCAGGCCCCTTCCCTTGAGATATATCTGCAAATATCTCGGAAACGAAGCGAGCTATGACAAAATGTTAAGAGACCTTTTTTGTCGAGAATTATGTTTCCTACAATTTATGTTCTATGATATTTTTTGATCAGAAGCGTAGTTTTCGAGATATATCGAGATATTTAAAAGTTCCGAAGCCGCACCAACATAATAGAGATACAGAAACACCGTGGCCCCTTTCTTTGAGATGACTCTGCACTATTGCGAGCTGGAAATGCCACTTCCAGTTTAGCTGTGCAGAAGAAGAACAACAAGAAGAAGAAATATCTCGAAATATGTCCGTTAGGCCCCTTCCCTTGAGATAAATCTGCAAATATCTCGGAAACGAAGCGAGCTATGGCAAAATGTTAAGAGACCTTTTTTGTAGAGAATTAAGTTTCCTACTTTTTATGTTCTATGATATTTTTTGATCAGATGCGTAGTTCTCGAGATATATCAAGATATTTAAAAGTTCCGAAGCCGCACCAACATAATAGAGATACAGAAACACCGTGGCCCCTTTCTTTGAGCTAACTCTGCACTAGTGCGAGCCGCAAATGCCACTTCCAGCTTAGCTGTGCAGAAGAAGAACAACAACAAGAAGAAATATCTCGAAATATGTCCGTCAGGCCCCTTCCCTTGAGATAAATCTGCAAATATCTCGGAAACGAAGCGAGCTATGGCAAAATGTTAAGAGACCTTTTTTGTAGAGAATTAAGTTTCCTACTTTTTATGTTCTATGATATTTTTTGATCAGATGCGCAGTTCTCGAGATATATCAAGATATTTAAAAGTTCCGAAGCCGCACCAACATAATAGAGATACAGAAACACCGTGGCCCCTTTCTTTGAGATAACTCTGCACTATTGCGAGCTGCAAATGCCACTTCCAGCTTAGCTGTGCAGAAGAAGAACAACAAGAAGAAGAAATATCTCGAAATATGTCCGTCAGGCCCCTTCCCTTGAGATAAATCTGGAAATATCTCGGAAACGAAGAGAGCTATGGCAAAATGCTAAGAGACCTTTTTTGTAGAGAATTAAGTTTCCTACTTTTTACGTTCTATGACATTTTTTGATCAGATGCGTAGTTCTCGAGATATATCAAGATATTTAAAAGTTCCGAAGCCGCACCAACATAATAGAGATACAGAAACACCGTGGCCCCTTTCTTTGAGATAACTCTGCACTATTGCGAGCTGTAAATGCCACTTCCAGCTTAGCTGTGCAGAAGAAGAACAACAAGAAGAAGAAATATCTCGAAATATGTCCGTCAGGCCCCTTCCCTTGAGATAAATCTGCAAATATCTCGGAAACGAAGCGAGCTATGGCAAAATGTTAAGAGACCTTATTTGTAGAGAATTAAGTTTCCTACTTTTTATGTTCTATGATATTTTTTGATCAGAAGCGTAGTTTTCGAGATATATCGAGATATTTAAAAGTTCCGAAGCCGCACCAACATAATAGAGATACAGAAACACCGTGGCCCCTTTCTTTGAGATAACTCTGCACTATTGCGAGCTGCAAATGCCACTTCCAGCTTAGCTGTGCAGAAGAAGAACAACAAGAAGAAGAAATATCTCGAAATATGTCCGTCAGGCCCCTTCCCTTGAGATAAATCTGGAAATATCTCGGAAACGAAGAGAGCTATGGCAAAATGCTAAGAGACCTTTTTTGTAGAGAATTAAGTTTCCTACTTTTTACGTTCTATGACATTTTTTGATCAGATGCGTAGTTCTCGAGATATATCAAGATATTTAAAAGTTCCGAAGCCGCACCAACATAATAGAGATACAGAAACACCGTGGCCCCTTTCTTTGAGATAACTCTGCACTATTGCGAGCTGTAAATGCCACTTCCAGCTTAGCTGTGCAGAAGAAGAACAACAAGAAGAAGAAATATCTCGAAATATGTCCGTCAGGCCCCTTCCCTTGAGATAAATCTGCAAATATCTCGGAAACGAAGCGAGCTATGGCAAAATGTTAAGAGACCTTATTTGTAGAGAATTAAGTTTCCTACTTTTTATGTTCTATGATATTTTTTGATCAGAAGCGTAGTTTTCGAGATATATCGAGATATTTAAAAGTTCCGAAGCCGCACCAACATAATAGAGATACAGAAACACCGTGGCCCCTTTCTTTGAGATAACTCTGCACTATTGCGAGCTGCAAATGCCACTTCCAGCTTAGCTGTGCAGAAGAAGAACAACAAGAAGAAGAAATATCTCGAAATATGTCCGTCAGGCCCCTTCCCTTGAGATAAATCTGGAAATATCTCGGAAACGAAGAGAGCTATGGCAAAATGCTAAGAGACCTTTTTTGTAGAGAATTAAGTTTCCTACTTTTTACGTTCTATGACATTTTTTGATCAGATGCGTAGTTCTCGAGATATATCAAGATATTTAAAAGTTCCGAAGCCGCACCAACATAATAGAGATACAGAAACACCGTGGCCCCTTTCTTTGAGATAACTCTGCACTATTGCGAGCTGTAAATGCCACTTCCAGCTTAGCTGTGCAGAAGAAGAACAACAAGAAGAAGAAATATCTCGAAATATGTCCGTCAGGCCCCTTCCCTTGAGATAAATCTGCAAATATCTCGGAAACGAAGCGAGCTATGGCAAAATGTTAAGAGACCTTATTTGTAGAGAATTAAGTTTCCTACTTTTTACGTTCTATGATATTTTTTGATCAGAAGCGTAGTTTTCGAGATATATCGAGATATTTAAAAGTTCCGAAGCCGCACCAACATAATAGAGATACAGAAACACCGTGGCCCCATTCTTTGAGATAACTCTGCACTATTGCGAGCTGCAAATGCCACTTCCAGCTTAGCTGTGCAGAAGAAGAACAACAAGAAGAAGAAATATCTCGAAATATATCCGTCAGGCCCCTTCCCTTGAGATAAATCTGCAAATATCTCGGAAACGAAGCGAGTTATGGCAAAATGTTAAGAGACCTTTTTTGTAGAGAATTATGTTTCCTACAATTTACGTTCTGTGATATTTTTTGATCAGAAGCGTAGTTTTCGAGATATATCGAGATATTTAAAAGTTCCGAAGCCGCACCAACATAATAGAGATACAGAAACACCGTGGCCCCTTTCTTTGAGATAACTCTGCACTATTGCGACCTGCAAATGCCACTTCCAGCTTACCTGTGCAGAAGAAGAACAACAAGAAGAAGAAATATCTCGAAATATGTCCGTCAGGCCCCTTCCCTTGAGATAAATCTGGAAATATCTCGGAAACGAAGAGAGCTATGGCAAAATGCTAAGAGACCTTTTTTGTAGAGAATTAAGTTTCCTACTTTTTACGTTCTATGACATTTTTTGATCAGATGCGTAGTTCTCGAGATATATCAAGATATTTAAAAGTTCCGAAGCCGCACCAACATAATAGAGATACAGAAACACCGTGGCCCCTTTCTTTGAGATAACTCTGCACTATTGCGAGCTGTAAATGCCACTTCCAGCTTAGCTGTGCAGAAGAAGAACAACAAGAAGAAGAAATATCTCGAAATATGTCCGTCAGGCCCCTTCCCTTGAGATAAATCTGCAAATATCTCGGAAACGAAGCGAGCTATGGCAAAATGTTAAGAGACCTTATTTGTAGAGAATTAAGTTTCCTACTTTTTACGTTCTATGATATTTTTTGATCAGAAGCGTAGTTTTCGAGATATATCGAGATATTTAAAAGTTCCGAAGCCGCACCAACATAATAGAGATACAGAAACACCGTGGCCCCATTCTTTGAGATAACTCTGCACTATTGCGAGCTGCAAATGCCACTTCCAGCTTAGCTGTGCAGAAGAAGAACAACAAGAAGAAGAAATATCTCGAAATATGTCCGTCAGGCCCCTTCCCTTGAGATAAATCTGCAAATATCTCGGAAACGAAGCGAGTTATGGCAAAATGTTAAGAGACCTTTTTTGTAGAGAATTATGTTTCCTACAATTTACGTTCTGTGATATTTTTTGATCAGAAGCGTAGTTTTCGAGATATATCGAGATATTTAAAAGTTCCGAAGCCGCACCAACATAATAGAGATACAGAAACACCGTGGCCCCTTTCTTTGAGATAACTCTGCACTATTGCGACCTGCAAATGCCACTTCCAGCTTACCTGTGCAGAAGGGGAACAACAAGAAGAAGAAATATCTCGGAATATGTCCGTCAGACCCCTTCCCTTGAGATAAATCTGCAAATATCTCGGAAACGAAGCGAGCTATGGCAAAATGTTAAGAGACCTTTTTTGTAGAGAATTAAGTTTCCTACTTTTTATGTTCTATGATATTTTTTGATCAGATGCGCAGTTCTCGAGATATATCAAGATATTTAAAAGTTCCGAAGCCGCACCAACATAATAGAGATACAGAAACACCGTGGCCCCTTTCTTTGAGATAACTCTGCACTATTGCGAGCTGCAAATGCCACTTCCAGCTTAGCTGTGCAGAAGAAGAACAACAAGAAGAAGAAATATCCCGAAATATGTCCGTCAGGCCCCTTCCCTTGAGATAAATCTGGAAATATCTCGGAAACGAAGAGAGCTATGGCAAAATGCTAAGAGACCTTTTTTGTAGAGAATTAAGTTTCCTACTTTTTACGGTCTATGACATTTTTTGATCAGATGCGTAGTTCTCGAGATATATCAAGATATTTAAAAGTTCCGAAGCCGCACCAACATAATAGAGATACAGAAACACCGTGGCCCCTTTCTTTGAGATAACTCTGCACTATTGCGAGCTGTAAATGCCACTTCCAGCTTAGCTGTGCAGAAGAAGAACAACAAGAAGAAGAAATATCTCGAAATATGTCCGTCAGGCCCCTTCCCTTGAGATAAATCTGCAAATATCTCGGAAACGAAGCGAGTTATGGCAAAATGTTAAGAGACCTTTTTTGTAGAGAATTATGTTTCCTACAATTTACGTTCTGTGATATTTTTTGATCAGAAGCGTAGTTTTCGAGATATATCGAGATATTTAAAAGTTCCGAAGCCGCACCAACATAATAGAGATACAGAAACACCGTGGCCCCTTTCTTTGAGATAACTCTGCACTATTGCGACCTGCAAATGCCACTTCCAGCTTAGCTGTGCAGAAGAGGAACAACAAGAAGAAGAAATATCTCGGAATATGTCCGTCAGGCCCCTTCCCTTGAGCTAAATCTGCAAATATCTCGGAAACGATGCCAGCTATGGGAAAATGTTAAGAGACCTTTTTTGTCGAGAATTATGTTTCCTACAATTTATGTTCTATGATATTTTTTGATCAGAAGCGTAGTTTTCGAGATATATCGAGATATTTAAAAGTTCCGAAGCCGCACCAACATAATAGAGATACAGAAACACCGTGGCCCCTTTCTTTGAGATAACTCTGCACTATTGCGAGCTGCAAATGCCACTTCCAGCTTAGCTGTGCAGAAGAGGAACAACAAGAAGAAGAAATATCTCGAAATATGTCCGTCAGGCCCCTTCCCTTGAGATAAATCTGGAAATATCTCGGAAACGAAGAGAGGTATGGCAAAATGCTAAGAGACCTTTTTTGTAGAGAATTAAGTTTCCTACTTTTTACGTTCTATGACATTTTTTGATCAGATGCGTAGTTCTCGAGATATATCAAGATATTTAAAAGTTCCGAAGCCGCACCAACATAATAGAGATACAGAAACACCGTGGCCCCTTTCTTTGAGATAACTCTGCACTATTGCGAGCTGTAAATGCCACTTCCAGCTTAGCTGTGCAGAAGAAGAACAACAAGAAGAAGAAATATCTCGAAATATGTCCGTCAGGCCCCTTCCCTTGAGATATATCTGCAAATATCTCGGAAACGAAGCGAGCTATGGCAAAATGTTAAGAGACCTTTTTTGTCGAGAATTATGTTTCCTACAATTTATGTTCTATGATATTTTTTGATCAGAAGCGTAGTTTTCGAGATATATCGAGATATTTAAAAGTTCCGAAGCCGCACCAACATAATAGAGATACAGAAACACCGTGGCCCCTTTCTTTGAGATAACTCTGCACTATTACGACCTGCAAATGCCACTTCCAGCTTAGCTGTGCAGAAGAGGAACAACAAGAAGAAGAAATATCTCGGAATATGTCCGTCAGGCCCCTTCCCTTGAGCTAAATCTGCAAATATCTCGGAAACGATGCCAGCTATGGGAAAATGTTAAGAGACCTTTTTTGTAGAGAATTAAGTTTCCTACTTTTTACGTTCTATGACATTTTTTGATCAGATGCGTAGTTCTCGAGATATATCAAGATATTTAAAAGTTCCGAAGCCGCACCAACATAATAGAGATACAGAAACACCGTGGCCCCTTTCTTTGAGATAACTCTGCACTATTGCGAGCTGTAAATGCCACTTCCAGCTTAGCTGTGCAGAAGAAGAACAACAAGAAGAAGAAATATCTCGAAATATGTCCGTCAGGCCCCTTCCCTTGAGATATATCTGCAAATATCTCGGAAACGAAGCGAGCTATGGCAAAATGTTAAGAGACCTTTTTTGTCGAGAATTATGTTTCCTACAATTTATGTTCTATGATATTTTTTGATCAGAAGCGTAGTTTTCGAGATATATCGAGATATTTAAAAGTTCCGAAGCCGCACCAACATAATAGAGATACAGAAACACCGTGGCCCCTTTCTTTGAGATAACTCTGCACTATTGCGAGCTGCAAATGCCACTTCCAGCTTAGCTGTGCAGAAGAAGAACAACAAGAAGAAGAAATATCTCGAAATATGTCCGTCAGGCCCCTTCCCTTGAGATAAATCTGGAAATATCTCGGAAACGAAGAGAGCTATGGCAAAATGCTAAGAGACCTTTTTTGTAGAGAATTAAGTTTCCTACTTTTTATGTTCTATGATATTTTTTGATCAGATGCGTAGTTCTCGAGATATATCAAGGTATTTAAAAGTTCCGAAGCCGCACCAACATAATAGAGATACAGAAACACCGTGGCCCCTTTCTTTGAGCTAACTCTGCACTAGTGCGAGCCGCAAATGCCACTTCCAGCTTAGCTGTGCAGAAGAAGAACAACAAGAAGAAGAAATATCTCGAAATATGTCCGTCAGACCCCTTCCCTTGAGATAAATCTGCAAATATCTCGGAAACGAAGCGAGCTATGGCAAAATGTTAAGAGACCTTTTTTGTAGAGAATTAAGTTTCCTACTTTTTATGTTCTATGATATTTTTTGATCAGATGCGCAGTTCTCGAGATATATCAAGATATTTAAAAGTTCCGAAGCCGCACCAACATAATAGAGATACAGAAACACCGTGGCCCCTTTCTTTGAGATAACTCTGCACTATTGCGAGCTGCAAATGCCACTTCCAGCTTAGCTGTGCAGAAGAAGAACAACAAGAAGAAGAAATATCCCGAAATATGTCCGTCAGGCCCCTTCCCTTGAGATAAATCTGGAAATATCTCGGAAACGAAGAGAGCTATGGCAAAATGCTAAGAGACCTTTTTTGTAGAGAATTAAGTTTCCTACTTTTTACGGTCTATGACATTTTTTGATCAGATGCGTAGTTCTCGAGATATATCAAGATATTTAAAAGTTCCGAAGCCGCACCAACATAATAGAGATACAGAAACACCGTGGCCCCTTTCTTTGAGATAACTCTGCACTATTGCGAGCTGTAAATGCCACTTCCAGCTTAGCTGTGCAGAAGAAGAACAACAAGAAGAAGAAATATCTCGAAATATGTCCGTCAGGCCCCTTCCCTTGAGATAAATCTGCAAATATCTCGGAAACGAAGCGAGTTATGGCAAAATGTTAAGAGACCTTTTTTGTAGAGAATTATGTTTCCTACAATTTACGTTCTGTGATATTTTTTGATCAGAAGCGTAGTTTTCGAGATATATCGAGATATTTAAAAGTTCCGAAGCCGCACCAACATAATAGAGATACAGAAACACCGTGGCCCCTTTCTTTGAGATAACTCTGCACTATTGCGACCTGCAAATGCCACTTCCAGCTTAGCTGTGCAGAAGAGGAACAACAAGAAGAAGAAATATCTCGGAATATGTCCGTCAGGCCCCTTCCCTTGAGCTAAATCTGCAAATATCTCGGAAACCATGCCAGCTATGGGAAAATGTTAAGAGACCTTTTTTGTAGAGAATTAAGTTTCCTACTTTTTACGTTCTATGACATTTTTTGATCAGATGCGTAGTTCTCGAGATATATCAAGATATTTAAAAGTTCCGAAGCCGCACCAACATAATAGAGATACAGAAACACCGTGGCCCCTTTCTTTGAGATAACTCTGCACTATTGCGAGCTGTAAATGCCACTTCCAGCTTAGCTGTGCAGAAGAAGAACAACAAGAAGAAGAAATATCTCGAAATATGTCCGTCAGGCCCCTTCCCTTGAGATATATCTGCAAATATCTCGGAAACGAAGCGAGCTATGGCAAAATGTTAAGAGACCTTTTTTGTCGAGAATTATGTTTCCTACAATTTATGTTCTATGATATTTTTTGATCAGAAGCGTAGTTTTCGAGATATATCGAGATATTTAAAAGTTCCGAAGCCGCACCAACATAATAGAGATACAGAAACACCGTGGCCCCTTTCTTTGAGATAACTCTGCACTATTGCGAGCTGCAAATGCCACTTCCAGCTTAGCTGTGCAGAAGAAGAACAACAAGAAGAAGAAATATCTCGAAATATGTCCGTCAGGCCCCTTCCCTTGAGATAAATCTGGAAATATCTCGGAAACGAAGAGAGGTATGGCAAAATGCTAAGAGACCTTTTTTGTAGAGAATTAAGTTTCCTACTTTTTACGTTCTATGACATTTTTTGATCAGATGCGTAGTTCTCGAGATATATCAAGATATTTAAAAGTTCCGAAGCCGCACCAACATAATAGAGATACAGAAACACCGTGGCCCCTTTCTTTGAGATAACTCTGCACTATTGCGAGCTGTAAATGCCACTTCCAGCTTAGCTGTGCAGAAGAAGAACAACAAGAAGAAGAAATATCTCGAAATATGTCCGTCAGGCCCCTTCCCTTGAGATAAATCTGCAAATATCTCGGAAACGAAGCGAGTTATGGCAAAATGTTAAGAGACCTTTCTTGTAGAGAATTATGTTTCCTACAATTTACGTTCTGTGATATTTTTTGATCAGAAGCGTAGTTTTCGAGATATATCGAGATATTTAAAAGTTCCGAAGCCGCACCAACATAATAGAGATACAGAAACACCGTGGCCCCTTTCTTTGAGATAACTCTGCACTATTGCGACCTGCAAATGCCACTTCCAGCTTAGCTGTGCAGAAGAGGAACAACAAGAAGAAGAAATATCTCGGAATATGTCCGTCAGGCCCCTTCCCTTGAGCTAAATCTGCAAATATCTCGGAAACGATGCCAGCTATGGGAAAATGCTAAGAGACCTTTTTTGTAGAGAATTAAGTTTCCTACTTTTTACGTTCTATGACATTTTTTGATCAGATGCGTAGTTCTCGAGATATATCAAGATATTTAAAAGTTCCGAAGCCGCACCAACATAATAGAGATACAGAAACACCGTGGCCCCTTTCTTTGAGATAACTCTGCACTATTGCGAGCTGTAAATGCCACTTCCAGCTTAGCTGTGCAGAAGAAGAACAACAAGAAGAAGAAATATCTCGAAATATGTCCGTCAGGCCCCTTCCCTTGAGATAAATCTGCAAATATCTCGGAAACGAAGCGAGTTATGGCAAAATGTTAAGAGACCTTTCTTGTAGAGAATTATGTTTCCTACAATTTACGTTCTGTGATATTTTTTGATCAGAAGCGTAGTTTTCGAGATATATCGAGATATTTAAAAGTTCCGAAGCCGCACCAACATAATAGAGATACAGAAACACCGTGGCCCCTTTCTTTGAGATAACTCTGCACTATTGCGACCTGCAAATGCCACTTCCAGCTTAGCTGTGCAGAAGAGGAACAACAAGAAGAAGAAATATCTCGGAATATGTCCGTCAGGCCCCTTCCCTTGAGCTAAATCTGCAAATATCTCGGAAACGATGCCAGCTATGGGAAAATGTTAAGAGACCTTTTTTGTAGAGAATTAAGTTTCCTACTTTTTACGTTCTATGACATTTTTTGATCAGATGCGTAGTTCTCGAGGTATATCAAGATATTTAAAAGTTCCGAAGCCGCACCAACATAATAGAGATACAGAAACACCGTGGCCCCTCTCTTTGAGATAACTCTGCACTATTGCGAGCTGTAAATGCCACTTCCAGCTTAGCTGTGCAGAAGAAGAACAACAAGAAGAAGAAATATCTCGAAATATGTCCGTCAGGCCCCTTCCCTTGAGATATATCTGCAAATATCTCGGAAACGAAGCGAGCTATGGCAAAATGTTAAGAGACCTTTTTTGTCGAGAATTATGTTTCCTACAATTTATGTTCTATGATATTTTTTGATCAGAAGCGTAGTTTTCGAGATATATCGAGATATTTAAAAGTTCCGAAGCCGCACCAACATAATAGAGATACAGAAACACCGTGGCCCCTTTCTTTGAGATAACTCTGCACTATTACGACCTGCAAATGCCACTTCCAGCTTAGCTGTGCAGAAGAGGAACAACAAGAAGAAGAAATATCTCGGAATATGTCCGTCAGGCCCCTTCCCTTGAGCTAAATCTGCAAATATCTCGGAAACGATGCCAGCTATGGGAAAATGTTAAGAGACCTTTTTTGTAGAGAATTAAGTTTCCTACTTTTTACGTTCTATGACATTTTTTGATCAGATGCGTAGTTCTCGAGATATATCAAGATATTTAAAAGTTCCGAAGCCGCACCAACATAATAGAGATACAGAAACACCGTGGCCCCTTTCTTTGAGATAACTCTGCAATATTGCGAGCTGTAAATGCCACTTCCAGCTTAGCTGTGCAGAAGAAGAACAACAAGAAGAAGAAATATCTCGAAATATGTCCGTCAGGCCCCTTCCCTTGAGATATATCTGCAAATATCTCGGAAACGAAGCGAGCTATGGCAAAATGTTAAGAGACCTTTTTTGTCGAGAATTATGTTTCCTACAATTTATGTTCTATGATATTTTTTGATCAGAAGCGTAGTTTTCGAGATGTATCGAGATATTTAAAAGTTCCGAAGCCGCACCAACATAATAGAGATACAGAAACACCGTGGCCCCTTTCTTTGAGATAACTCTGCACTATTGCGAGCTGCAAATGCCACTTCCAGCTTAGCTGTGCAGAAGAAGAACAACAAGAAGAAGAAATATCTCGAAATATGTCCGTCAGGCCCCTTCCCTTGAGATAAATCTGGAAATATCTCGGAAACGAAGAGAGCTATGGCAAAATGCTAAGAGACCTTTTTTGTAGAGAATTAAGTTTCCTACTTTTTATGTTCTATGATATTTTTTGATCAGATGCGCAGTTCTCGAGATATATCAAGATATTTAAAAGTTCCGAAGCCGCACCAACATAATAGAGATACAGAAACACCGTGGCCCCTTTCTTTGAGATAACTCTGCACTATTGCGAGCTGCAAATGCCACTTCCAGCTTAGCTGTGCAGAAGAAGAACAACAAGAAGAAGAAATATCCCGAAATATGTCCGTCAGGCCCCTTCCCTTGAGATAAATCTGGAAATATCTCGGAAACGAAGAGAGCTATGGCAAAATGCTAAGAGACCTTTTTTGTAGAGAATTAAGTTTCCTACTTTTTACGGTCTATGACATTTTTTGATCAGATGCGTAGTTCTCGAGATATATCAAGATATTTAAAAGTTCCGAAGCCGCACCAACATAATAGAGATACAGAAACACCGTGGCCCCTTTCTTTGAGATAACTCTGCACTATTGCGAGCTGTAAATGCCACTTCCAGCTTAGCTGTGCAGAAGAAGAACAACAAGAAGAAGAAATATCTCGAAATATGTCCGTCAGGCCCCTTCCCTTGAGATAAATCTGCAAATATCTCGGAAACGAAGCGAGCTATGGCAAAATGTTAAGAGACCTTATTTGTAGAGAATTAAGTTTCCTACTTTTTATGTTCTATGGTATTTTTTGATCAGATGCGTAGTTCTCGAGATATATCAAGATATTTAAAAGTTCCGAAGCCGCACCAACATAATAGAGATACAGAAACACCGTGGCCCCTTTCTTTGAGATAACTCTGCACTATTGCGAGCTGCAAATGCCACTTCCAGCTTAGCTGTGCAGAAGAAGAACAACAAGAAGAAGAAATATCTCGAAATATGTCCGTCAGGCCCCTTCCCTTGAGATAAATCTGCAAATATCTCGGAAACGAAGCGAGTTATGGCAAAATGTTAAGAGACCTTTTTTGTAGAGAATTATGTTTCCTACAATTTACGTTCTGTGATATTTTTTGATCAGAAGCGTAGTTTTCAAGATATATCGAGATATTTAAAAGTTCCGAAGCCGCACCAACATAATAGAGATACAGAAACACCGTGGCCCCTTTCTTTGAGATAACTCTGCACTATTGCGACCTGCAAATGCCACTTCCTGCTTAGCTGTGCAGAAGAGGAACAACAAGAAGAAGAAATATCTCGGAATATGTCCGTCAGGCCCCTTCCCTTGAGCTAAATCTGCAAATATCTCGGAAACGATGCCAGCTATGGGAAACTGTTAAGAGACCTTTTTTGTAGAGAATTAAGTTTCCTACTTTTTACTTTCTATGACATTTTTTGATCAGAAGCGTAGTTTTCGAGATATATCGAGATATTTAAAATTTCCGAAGCCGCACCAACATAATAGAGATACAGAAACACCGTGGCCCCTCTCTTTGAGATAACTCTGCACTATTGCGAGCTGTAAATGCCACTTCCAGCTTAGCTGTGCAGAAGAAGAACAACAAGAAGAAGAAATATCTCGAAATATGTCCGTCAGGCCCCTTCCCTTGAGATATATCTGCAAATATCTCGGAAACGAAGCGAGCTATGGCAAAATGTTAAGAGACCTTTTTTGTCGAGAATTATGTTTCCTACAATTTATGTTCTATGATATTTTTTGATCAGAAGCGTAGTTTTCGAGATATATCGAGATATTTAAAAGTTCCGAAGCCGCACCAACATAATAGAGATACAGAAACACCGTGGCCCCTTTCTTTGAGATAACTCTGCACTATTACGACCTGCAAATGCCACTTCCAGCTTAGCTGTGCAGAAGAGGAACAACAAGAAGAAGAAATATCTCGGAATATGTCCGTCAGGCCCCTTCCCTTGAGCTAAATCTGCAAATATCTCGGAAACGATGCCAGCTATGGGAAAATGTTAAGAGACCTTTTTTGTAGAGAATTAAGTTTCCTACTTTTTACGTTCTATGACATTTTTTGATCAGATGCGTAGTTCTCGAGATATATCAAGATATTTAAAAGTTCCGAAGCCGCACCAACATAATAGAGATACAGAAACACCGTGGCCCCTTTCTTTGAGATAACTCTGCAATATTGCGAGCTGTAAATGCCACTTCCAGCTTAGCTGTGCAGAAGAAGAACAACAAGAAGAAGAAATATCTCGAAATATGTCCGTCAGGCCCCTTCCCTTGAGATATATCTGCAAATATCTCGGAAACGAAGCGAGCTATGGCAAAATGTTAAGAGACCTTTTTTGTCGAGAATTATGTTTCCTACAATTTATGTTCTATGATATTTTTTGATCAGAAGCGTAGTTTTCGAGATGTATCGAGATATTTAAAAGTTCCGAAGCCGCACCAACATAATAGAGATACAGAAACACCGTGGCCCCTTTCTTTGAGATAACTCTGCACTATTGCGAGCTGCAAATGCCACTTCCAGCTTAGCTGTGCAGAAGAAGAACAACAAGAAGAAGAAATATCTCGAAATATGTCCGTCAGGCCCCTTCCCTTGAGATAAATCTGGAAATATCTCGGAAACGAAGAGAGCTATGGCAAAATGCTAAGAGACCTTTTTTGTAGAGAATTAAGTTTCCTACTTTTTATGTTCTATGATATTTTTTGATCAGATGCGTAGTTCTCGAGATATATCAAGATATTTAAAAGTTCCGAAGCCGCACCAACATAATAGAGATACAGAAACACCGTGGCCCCTTTCTTTGAGCTAACTCTGCACTAGTGCGAGCCGCAAATGCCACTTCCAGCTTAGCTGTGCAGAAGAAGAACAACAAGAAGAAGAAATATCTCGAAATATGTCCGTCAGGCCCCTTCCCTTGAGATAAATCTGCAAATATCTCGGAAACGAAGCGAGCTATGGCAAAATGTTAAGAGACCTTATTTGTAGAGAATTAAGTTTCCTACTTTTTATGTTCTATGGTATTTTTTGATCAGATGCGTAGTTCTCGAGATATATCAAGATATTTAAAAGTTCCGAAGCCGCACCAACATAATAGAGATACAGAAACACCGTGGCCCCTTTCTTTGAGATAACTCTGCACTATTGCGAGCTGCAAATGCCACTTCCAGCTTAGCTGTGCAGAAGAAGAACAACAAGAAGAAGAAATATCTCGAAATATGTCCGTCAGGCCCCTTCCCTTGAGATAAATCTGCAAATATCTCGGAAACGAAGCGAGTTATGGCAAAATGTTAAGAGACCTTTTTTGTAGAGAATTATGTTTCCTACAATTTACGTTCTGTGATATTTTTTGATCAGAAGCGTAGTTTTCAAGATATATCGAGATATTTAAAAGTTCCGAAGCCGCACCAACATAATAGAGATACAGAAACACCGTGGCCCCTTTCTTTGAGATAACTCTGCACTATTGCGACCTGCAAATGCCACTTCCTGCTTAGCTGTGCAGAAGAGGAACAACAAGAAGAAGAAATATCTCGGAATATGTCCGTCAGGCCCCTTCCCTTGAGCTAAATCTGCAAATATCTCGGAAACGATGCCAGCTATGGGAAACTGTTAAGAGACCTTTTTTGTAGAGAATTAAGTTTCCTACTTTTTACTTTCTATGACATTTTTTGATCAGAAGCGTAGTTTTCGAGATATATCGAGATATTTAAAAGTTCCGAAGCCGCACCAACATAATAGAGATACAGAAACACCGTGGCCCCTTTCTTTGAGATAACTCTGCACTATTGCGAGCTGCAAATGCCACTTCCAGCTTAGCTGTGCAGAAGAAGAACAACAAGAAGAAGAAATATCTCGAAATATGTCCGTCAGGCCCCTTCCCTTGAGATAAATCTGGAAATATCTCGGAAACGAAGAGAGCTATGGCAAAATGCTAAGAGACCTTTTTTGTAGAGAATTAAGTTTCCTACTTTTTATGTTCTATGGTATTTTTTGATCAGATGCGTAGTTCTCGAGATATATCAAGATATTTAAAAGTTCCGAAGCCGCACCAACATAATAGAGATACAGAAACACCGTGGCCCCTTTCTTTGAGATAACTCTGCACTATTGCGAGCTGCAAATGCCACTTCCAGCTTAGCTGTGCAGAAGAAGAACAACAAGAAGAAGAAATATCTCGAAATATGTCCGTCAGGCCCCTTCCCTTGAGATAAATCTGCAAATATCTCGGAAACGAAGCGAGTTATGGCAAAATGTTAAGAGACCTTTTTTGTAGAGAATTATGTTTCCTACAATTTACGTTCTGTGATATTTTTTGATCAGAAGCGTAGTTTTCAAGATATATCGAGATATTTAAAAGTTCCGAAGCCGCACCAACATAATAGAGATACAGAAACACCGTGGCCCCTTTCTTTGAGATAACTCTGCACTATTGCGACCTGCAAATGCCACTTCCTGCTTAGCTGTGCAGAAGAGGAACAACAAGAAGAAGAAATATCTCGGAATATGTCCGTCAGGCCCCTTCCCTTGAGCTAAATCTGCAAATATCTCGGAAACGATGCCAGCTATGGGAAACTGTTAAGAGACCTTTTTTGTAGAGAATTAAGTTTCCTACTTTTTACGTTCTATGACATTTTTTGATCAGATGCGTAGTTCTCGAGATATATCAAGATATTTAAAAGTTCCGAAGCCGCACCAACATAATAGAGATACAGAAACACCGTGGCCCCTCTCTTTGAGATAACTCTGCACTATTGCGAGCTGTAAATGCCACTTCCAGCTTAGCTGTGCAGAAGAAGAACAACAAGAAGAAGGAATATCTCGAAATATGTCCGTCAGGCCCCTTCCCTTGAGATATATCTGCAAATATCTCGGAAACGAAGCGAGCTATGGCAAAATGTTAAGAGACCTTTTTTGTCGAGAATTATGTTTCCTACAATTTATGTTCTATGATATTTTTTGATCAGAAGCGTAGTTTTCGAGATATATCGAGATATTTAAAAGTTCCGAAGCCGCACCAACATAATAGAGATACAGAAACACCGTGGCCCCTTTCTTTGAGATAACTCTGCACTATTGCGAGCTGCAAATGCCACTTCCAGCTTAGCTGTGCAGAAGAAGAACAACAAGAAGAAGAAATATCTCGAAATATGTCCGTCAGGCCCCTTCCCTTGAGATAAATCTGGAAATATCTCGGAAACGAAGAGAGCTATGGCAAAATGCTAAGAGACCTTTTTTGTAGAGAATTAAGTTTCCTACTTTTTACGTTCTATGACATTTTTTGATCAGATGCGTAGTTCTCGAGATATATCAAGATATTTAAAAGTTCCGAAGCCGCACCAACATAATAGAGATACAGAAACACCGTGGCCCCTTTCTTTGAGATAACTCTGCACTATTGCGAGCTGTAAATGCCACTTCCAGCTTAGCTGTGCAGAAGAAGAACAACAAGAAGAAGAAATATCTCGAAATATGTCCGTCAGGCCCCTTCCCTTGAGATATATCTGCAAATATCTCGGAAACGAAGCGAGCTATGGCAAAATGTTAAGAGACCTTTTTTGTCGAGAATTATGTTTTCTACAATTTATGTTCTATGATATTTTTTGATCAGAAGCGTAGTTTTCGAGATATATCGAGATATTTAAAAGTTCAGAAGCCGCACCAACATAATAGAGATACAGAAACACCGTGGCCCCTTTCTTTGAGATGACTCTGCACTATTGCGAGCTGGAAATGCCACTTCCAGTTTAGCTGTGCAGAAGAAGAACAACAAGAAGAAGAAATATCTCGAAATATGTCCGTTAGGCCCCTTCCCTTGAGATAAATCTGCAAATATCTCGGAAACGAAGCGAGCTATGGCAAAATGTTAAGAGACCTTTTTTGTAGAGAATTAAGTTTCCTACTTTTCATGTTCTATGATATTTTTTGATCAGATGCGTAGTTCTCGAGATATATCAAGATATTTAAAAGTTCCGAAGCCGCACCAACATAATAGAGATACAGAAACACCGTGGCCCCTTTCTTTGAGATAACTCTGCACTATTGCGAGCTGCAAATGCCACTTCCAGCTTAGCTGTGCAGAAGAAGAACAACAAGAAGAAGAAATATCTCGAAATATGTCCGTCAGGCCCCTTCCCTTGAGATAAATCTGGAAATATCTCGGAAACGAAGAGAGCTATGGCAAAATGTTAAGAGACCTTTTTTGTAGAGAATTAAGTTTCCTACTTTTTACGTTCTATGACATTTTTTGATCAGATGCGTAGTTCTCGAGATATATCAAGATATTTAAAAGTTCCGAAGCCGCACCAACATAATAGAGATACAGAAACACCGTGGCCCCTTTCTTTGAGATAACTCTGCACTATTGCGAGCTGTAAATGCCACTTCCAGCTTAGCTGTGCAGAAGAAGAACAACAAGAAGAAGAAATATCTTGAAATATGTCCGTCAGGCCCCTTCCCTTGAGATATATCTGCAAATATCTCGGAAACGAAGCGAGCTATGGCAAAATGTTAAGAGACCTTTTTTGTAGAGAATTAAGTTTCCTACTTTTTATGTTCTATGATATTTTTTGATCAGATGCGTAGTTCTCGAGATATATCAAGATATTTAAAAGCTCCGAAGCTGCACAAACATAATAGAGGTACAGAAACACCGTGGTCCCTTTCTTTGAGATAACTCTGCACTATTGCGAGCTGCAAATGCCACTTCCAGCTTAGCTGTGCAGAAGAAGAACAACAAGAATAAGAAATATTTCGAAATATGTCCGTCAGGCCCCTTCCCTTGAGATAAATCTGCAAATATCTCGGAAACGAAGCGAGCTACGGCAAAATGTTAAGAGACCTTTTTTGTAGAAAATTAGGTTTCCTACTTTTTATGTTCTATGATATTTTTGGATCAGATGCGTAGTTCTCGAGATATATCAAGATATTTAAAAGTTCCGAAGCCGCACCAACATAATAGAGATACAGAAACACCGTGGCCCCTTTCTTTGCGATAACTCTGCACTATTGCGAGCTGCAAATGCCACTTCCAGCTTAGCTGTGCAGAAGAAGAACAACAAGAAGAAGAAATATCTCGAAATATGTCCGTCAGGCCCCTTCCCTTGAGATAAATCTGTAAATATCTCGGAAACGAAGCGAGCTATGGCAAAATGTTAAGAGACCTTTTTTGTAGAGAATTAAGTTTCCTACTTTTTATGTTCTATGATATTTTTCGATCAGAGGCGTAGTTCTCGAGATATATCAAGATATTTAAAAGTTCCGAAGCCGCACCAACATAATAGAGATACAGAAACACCGTGGCCCCTCTCTTTGAGATAACTCTGCACGATTGCGAGCTGGAAATGCCACTTCCAGTTTAGCTGTGCAGAAGAAGAACAACAAGAAGAAGAAATATCTCGAAATATGTCCGTCAAGACCCTTCCCTTGAGATAAATCTGCAAATATCTCGGAAACGAAGCGAGCTATGGCAAAATGTTAAGAGACCTTTTTTGTAGAGAATTATGTTTCCTACAATTTAGGTTCTCTGATATTTTTTGATCAGAAGCGTAGTTTTCGAGATATATCGAGATATTTAAAAGTTCCGAAGCCGCACCAACATAATAGAGATACAGAAACACCGTGGCCCCTTTCTTTGAGATAACTCTGCACTATTGCGACCTGCAAATGCCACTTCCAGCTTAGCTGTGCAGAAGAGGAACAACAAGAAGAAGAAATATCTCGGAATATGTCCGTCAGGCCCCTTCCCTTGAGATAAATCTGCAAATATCTCGGAAACGAAGCGAGCTATGGCAAAATGTTAAGAGACCTTTTTTGTAGAGAATTATGTTTCCTACAATTTACGTTC
This sequence comes from Osmia lignaria lignaria, assembly GCF_051020975.1. Classification (NCBI taxonomy): domain Eukaryota; kingdom Metazoa; phylum Arthropoda; class Insecta; order Hymenoptera; family Megachilidae; genus Osmia; species Osmia lignaria. The sequence goes on from NW_027478160.1 coordinate 857,934, forward strand.
TCTGATATTTTTTGATCAGAAGCGTAGTTTTCGAGATATATCGAGATATTTAAAAGTTCCGAAGCCGCACCAACATAATAGAGATACAGAAACACGGTGGCCCCTTTCTTTGAGATAACTCTGCACTATTGCGACTTGCAAATGCCACTTCCAGCTTAGCTGTGCAGAAGAGGAACAACAAGAAGAAGAAATATCTCGGAATATGTCGTCAGGCCCCTTCCCTTGAGCTAAATCTGCAAATATCTCGGAAACGATGCTAGCTATGGGAAAATGTTAAGAGACCTTTTTTGTAGCGAATTAAGTTTCCTACTTTTTATGTTCTATGATATTTTTTGATCAGATGCGTAGTTTTCGAGATATATCGAGATATTTAAAAGTTCCGAAGCCGCACCAACATAATAGAGATACAGAAACATCGTGGCCCCTTTCTTTGGGATAACTCTGCACTATTGCGAGTTGGAAATGCCACTTCCAGTTTAGGTGTGCAGAAGAAGAACAACAAGAAGAAGAAATATCTCGAAATATGTCCGTCAGGACCCTTCCCTTGAGATAGATCTGCAAATATCTCGGAAACGAAGCGAGCTATTGCAAAACGTTAAGAGACCTTTTTTGTAGAGAATTAAGTTTCCTACTTTTTATGTTCTATGATATTTTTTGATCAGATGCGTAGTTCTCGAGATATATCAAGATATTTAAAAGTTCCGAAGCCGCACCAACATAATAGAGATACAGAAACACCGTGGCCCCTTTCTTTGAGATAACTCTGCACTACTGCGAGCTGCAAATGCCACTTCCAGCTTAGCTGTGCAGAAGAAGAACAACAAGAAGAAGAAATATCTCGAAATATGTCCGTCAGGCCCCTTCCCTTGAGATAAATCTGCAAATATCTCGGAAACGAAGCAAGCTATGGCAAAATGTTAAGAGACCTTTTTTGTAGAGAATTAAGTTTCCTACTTTTTATGTTCTATGATATTTTTTGATCAGATGCGTAGTTCTCGAGATATATCCAGATATTTAAAAGTTCCGAAGCGGCACCAACATAATAGAGATACAGAAACACCGTGGCCCCTTTCTTTGAGGTAACTCTGCACTATTGCGAGCTGCAAATGCCACTTCCAGCTTAGCTGTGCAGAAGAAGAACAACAAGAAGAAGAAATATCTCGAAATATGTCCGTCAGGCCCCTTCCCTTGAGATAAATCTGCAAATATCTCGGAAACGAAGCGAGCTACGGCAAAATGTTAAGAGACCTTTTTTGTAGAAAATGAGGATTCCTACTTTTTATGTTCTATGATATTTTTTGAACAGATGCGTAGTCCTCGAGATATATCAAGATATTTAAAAGTTCCGAAGCCGCACTAACATAATAGAGATACAGAAACACCGTGGCCCCTTTCTTTGAGATAACTCTGCACTATTGCGCGCTGCAAATGCCACTTCCAGCTTAGCTGTGCAGAAGAAGAACAACAACAAGAAGAAATATTTCGAAATACGTCCGTCAGGCCCCTTCCCTTGAGATAAATCTGCAAATATCTCGGAAACGAAGCGAGCTACGGCAAAATGTTAAGAGACCTTTTTTGTAGAAAATGAGGATTCCTACTTTTTATGTTCTATGATATTTTTTCATCAGATGCGCAGTTCTCGAGATATATCAAGATATTTAAAAGTTCCGAAGCCGCACCAACATAATAGAGATACAGAAACACCGTGGCCCCTTTCTTTGAGATAACTCTGCACTATTGCGAGCTGCAAATGCCACTTCCAGCTTAGCTGTGCAGAAGAAGAACAACAAGAAGAAGAAATATCTCGAAATATGTCCGTCAGGCCCCTTCCCTTGAGATAAATCTGGAAATATCTCGGAAACGAAGAGAGCTATGGCAAAATGCTAAGAGACCTTTTTTGTAGAGAATTAAGTTTCCTACTTTTTACGTTCTATGACATTTTTTGATCAGATGCGTAGTTCTCGAGATATATCAAGATATTTAAAAGTTCCGAAGCCGCACCAACATAATAGAGATACAGAAACACCGTGGCCCCTTTCTTTGAGATAACTCTGCACTATTGCGAGCTGTAAATGCCACTTCCAGCTTAGCTGTGCAGAAGAAGAACAACAAGAAGAAGAAATATCTCGAAATATGTCCGTCAGGCCCCTTCCCTTGAGATAAATCTGCAAATATCTCGGAAACGAAGCGAGCTATGGCAAAATGTTTAGAGACCTTATTTGTAGAGAATTAAGTTTCCTACGTTTTATGTTCTATGGTATTTTTTGATCAGATGCGTAGTTCTCGAGATATATCAAGATATTTAAAAGTTCCGAAGCCGCACCAACATAATAGAGATACAGAAACACCGTGGCCCCTTTCTTTGAGATAACTCTGCACTATTGCGAGCTGCAAATGCCACTTCCAGCTTAGCTGTGCAGAAGAAGAACAACAAGAAGAAGAAATATCTCGAAATATGTCCGTCAGGCCCCTTCCCTTGAGATAAATCTGCAAATATCTCGGAAACGAAGCGAGCTATGGCAAAATGTTAAGAGACCTTTTTTGTAGAGAATTATGTTTCCTACAATTTACGTTCTGTGATATTTTTTGATCAGAAGCGTAGTTTTCGAGATATATCGAGATATTTAAAAGTTCCGAAGCCGCACCAACATAATAGAGATACAGAAACACCGTGGCCCCATTCTTTGAGATAACTCTGCACTATTGCGACCTGCAAATGCCACTTCCAGCTTAGCTGTGCAGAAGAGGAACAACAAGAAGAAGAAATATCTGGGAATATGTCCGTCAGGCCCCTTCCCTTGAGCTAAATCTGCAAATATCTCGGAAACGATGCCAGCTATGGGAAAATGTTAAGAGACCTTTTTTGTAGAGAATTAAGTTTCCTACTTTTTACGTTCTATGACATTTTTTGATCAGATGCGTAGTTCTCGAGATATATCAAGATATTTAAAAGTTCCGAAGCCGCACCAACATAATAGAGATACAGAAACACCGTGGCCCCTTTCTTTGAGATAACTCTGCACTATTGCGAGCTGCAAATGCCACTTCCAGCTTAGCTGTGCAGAAGAAGAACAACAAGAAGAAGAAATATCTCGAAATATGTCCGTCAGGCCCCTTCCCTTGAGATAAATCTGGAAATATCTCGGAAACGAAGAGAGCTATGGCAAAATGTTAAGAGACCTTTTTTGTAGAGAATTAAGTTTCCTACTTTTTACGTTCTATGACATTTTTTGATCAGATGCGTAGTTCTCGAGATATATCAAGATATTTACAAGTTCCGAAGCCGCACCAACATAATAGAGATACAGAAACACCGTGGCCCCTTTCTTTGAGATAACTCTGCACTATTGCGAGCTGTAAATGCCACTTCCAGCTTAGCTGTGCAGAAGAAGAACAACAAGAAGAAGAAATATCTTGAAATATGTCCGTCAGGCCCCTTCCCTTGAGATATATCTGCAAATATCTCGGAAACGAAGCGAGCTATGGCAAAATGTTAAGAGACCTTTTTTGTCGAGAATTATGTTTCCTACAATTTACGTTCTATGATATTTTTTGATCAGAAGCGTAGTTTACGAGATATATCGAGATATTTAAAAGTTCCGAAGCCGCACCAACATAATAGAGATACAGAAACACCGTGGCCCCTTTCTTTGAGATAACTCTGCACTATTGCGAGCTGCAAATGCCACTTCCAGCTTAGCTGTGCAGAAGAAGAGCAACAAGAAGAAGAAATATCTCGAAATATGTCCGTCAGGCCCCTTCCCTTGAGATAAATCTGCAAATATCTCGGAAACGAAGAGAGCTATGGCAAAATGTTAAGAGACCTTTTTTGTAGAGAATTAAGTTTCCTACTTTTCATGTTCTATGATATTTTTTGATCAGATGCGTAGTTCTCGAGATATATCAAGATATTTAAAAGTTCCGAAGCCGCACCAACATAATAGAGATACAGAAACACCGTGGCCCCTTTCTTTGAGATAACTCTGCACTATTGCGAGCTGCAAATGCCACTTCCAGCTTAGCTGTGCAGAAGAAGAACAACAAGAAGAAGAAATATCTCGAAATATGTCCGTCAGGCCCCTTCCCTTGAGATAAATCTGCAAATATCTCGGAAACGAAGCGAGCTATGGCAAAATGTTAAGAGACCTTATTTGTAGAGAATTAAGTTTCCTACTTTTTATGTTCTATGGTATTTTTTGATCAGATGCGTAGTTCTCGAGATATATCAAGATATTTAAAAGTTCCGAAGCCGCACCAACATAATAGAGATACAGAAACACCGTGGCCCCTTTCTTTGAGATAACTCTGCACTATTGCGAGCTGCAAATGCCACTTCCAGCTTAGCTGTGCAGAAGAAGAACAACAAGAAGAAGAAATATCTCGAAATATGTCCGTCAGGACCCTTCCCTTGAGATAAATCTGGAAATATCTCGGAAACGAAGAGAGCTATGGCAAAATGTTAAGAGACCTTTTTTGTAGAGAATTAAGTTTCCTACTTTTTACGTTCTATGACATTTTTTGATCAGATGCGTAGTTCTCGAGATATATCAAGATATTTAAAAGTTCCGAAGCCGCACCAACATAATAGAGATACAGAAACACCGTGGCCCCTTTCTTTGAGATAACTCTGCACTATTGCGAGCTGTAAATGCCACTTCCAGCTTAGCTGTGCAGAAGAAGAACAACAAGAAGAAGAAATATCTTGAAATATGTCCGTCAGGCCCCTTCCCTTGAGATATATCTGCAAATATCTCGGAAACGAAGCGAGCTATGGCAAAATGTTAAGAGACCTTTTTTGTCGAGAATTATGTTTCCTACAATTTACGTTCTATGATATTTTTTGATCAGAAGCGTAGTTTACGAGATATATCGAGATATTTAAAAGTTCCGAAGCCGCACCAACATAATAGAGATACAGAAACACCGTGGCCCCTTTCTTTGAGATAACTCTGCACTATTGCGAGCTGCAAATGCCACTTCCAGCTTAGCTGTGCAGAAGAAGAGCAACAAGAAGAAGAAATATCTCGAAATATGTCCGTCAGGCCCCTTCCCTTGAGATAAATCTGCAAATATCTCGGAAACGAAGAGAGCTATGGCAAAATGTTAAGAGACCTTTTTTGTAGAGAATTAAGTTTCCTACTTTTCATGTTCTATGATATTTTTTGATCAGATGCGTAGTTCTCGAGATATATCAAGATATTTAAAAGTTCCGAAGCCGCACCAACATAATAGAGATACAGAAACACCGTGGCCCCTTTCTTTGAGATAACTCTGCACTATTGCGAGCTGCAAATGCCACTTCCAGCTTAGCTGTGCAGAAGAAGAACAACAAGAAGAAGAAATATCTCGAAATATGTCCGTCAGGCCCCTTCCCTTGAGATAAATCTGCAAATATCTCGGAAACGAAGCGAGCTATGGCAAAATGTTAAGAGACCTTATTTGTAGAGAATTAAGTTTCCTACTTTTTATGTTCTATGGTATTTTTTGATCAGATGCGTAGTTCTCGAGATATATCAAGATATTTAAAAGTTCCGAAGCCGCACCAACATAATAGAGATACAGAAACACCGTGGCCCCTTTCTTTGAGATAACTCTGCACTATTGCGAGCTGCAAATGCCACTTCCAGCTTAGCTGTGCAGAAGAAGAACAACAAGAAGAAGAAATATCTCGAAATATGTCCGTCAGGACCCTTCCCTTGAGATAAATCTGGAAATATCTCGGAAACGAAGAGAGCTATGGCAAAATGTTAAGAGACCTTTTTTGTAGAGAATTAAGTTTCCTACTTTTTACGTTCTATGACATTTTTTGATCAGATGCGTAGTTCTCGAGATATATCAAGATATTTAAAAGTTCCGAAGCCGCACCAACATAATAGAGATACAGAAACACCGTGGCCCCTTTCTTTGAGATAACTCTGCACTATTGCGAGCTGTAAATGCCACTTCCAGCTTAGCTGTGCAGAAGAAGAACAACAAGAAGAAGAAATATCTTGAAATATGTCCGTCAGGCCCCTTCCCTTGAGATATATCTGCAAATATCTCGGAAACGAAGCGAGCTATGGCAAAATGTTAAGAGACCTTTTTTGTCGAGAATTATGTTTCCTACAATTTACGTTCTATGATATTTTTTGATCAGAAGCGTAGTTTACGAGATATATCGAGATATTTAAAAGTTCCGAAGCCGCACCAACATAATAGAGATACAGAAACACCGTGGCCCCTTTCTTTGAGATAACTCTGCACTATTGCGAGCTGCAAATGCCACTTCCAGCTTAGCTGTGCAGAAGAAGAGCAACAAGAAGAAGAAATATCTCGAAATATGTCCGTCAGGCCCCTTCCCTTGAGATAAATCTGCAAATATCTCGGAAAGGAAGAGAGCTATGGCAAAATGTTAAGAGACCTTTTTTGTAGAGAAATAAGTTTCCTAGTTTTCATGTTCTATGATATTTTTTGATCAGATGCGTAGTTCTCGAGATATATCAAGATATTTAAAAGTTCCGAAGCCGCACCAACATAATAGAGATACAGAAACACCGTGGCCCCTTTCTTTGAGATAACTCTGCACTATTGCGAGCTGCAAATGCCACTTCCAGCTTAGCTGTGCAGAAGAAGAACAACAAGAAGAAGAAATATCTCGAAATATGTCCGTCAGGCCCCTTCCCTTGAGATAAATCTGCAAATATCTCGGAAACGAAGCGAGCTATGGCAAAATGTTAAGAGACCTTATTTGTAGAGAATTAAGTTTCCTACTTTTTATGTTCTATGGTATTTTTTGATCAGATGCGTAGTTCTCGAGATATATCAAGATATTTAAAAGTTCCGAAGCCGCACCAACATAATAGAGATACAGAAACACCGTGGCCCCTTACTTTGAGATAACTCTGCACTATTGCGAGCTGCAAATGCCACTTCCAGCTTAGCTGTGAAGAAGAAGAACAACAAGAAGAAGAAATATCTCGAAATATGTCCGTCAGGCCCCTTCCCTTGAGATAAATCTGCAAATATCTCGGAAACGAAGCGAGCTATGGCAAAATGTTAAGAGACCTTTTTTGTAGAGAATTATGTTTCCTACAATTTACGTTCTCTGATATTTTTTGATCAGAAGCGTAGTTTCCGAGATATATCGAGATATTTAAAAGTTCCGAAGCCGCACCAACATAATAGAGATACAGAAACACCGTGGCCCCTTTCTTTGAGATAACTCTGCACTATTGCGAGCTGCAAATGCCACTTCCAGCTTAGCTGTGCAGAAGAAGAACAACAAGAAGAAGAAATATCTCGAAATATGTCCGTCAGGCCCCTTCCCTTGAGATAAATCTGCAAATATCTCGGAAACGAGGCGAGCTATGGCAAAATGTTAAGAGACCTTTTTTGTAGAGAATTAAGTTTCCTACTTTTTATGTTCTATGATATTTTTTGATCAGATGCGTAGTTCTCGAGATATATCAAGATATTTAAAAGCTCCGAAGCTGCACCAACATAATAGAGGTACAGAAACACCGTGGCCCCTTTCTTTGAGATAACTCTGCACTATTGCGAGCTGCAAATGCCACTTCCAGCTTAGCTGTGCAGAAGAAGAACAACAAGAAGAAGAAATATCTCGAAATATGTCCGTCAGGCCCCTTCCCTTGAGATAAATCTGCAAATATCTCGGAAACGAGGCGAGCTATGGCAAAATGTTAAGAGACCTTTTTTGTAGAGAATTAAGTTTCCTACTTTTTATGTTCTATGATATTTTTTGATCAGATGCGTAGTTCTCGAGATATATCAAGATATTTAAAAGCTCCGAAGCTGCACCAACATAATAGAGGTACAGAAACACCGTGGCCCCTTTCTTTGAGATAACTCTGCACTATTGCGAGCTGCAAATGCCACTTCCAGCTTAGCTGTGCAGAAGAAGAACAACAAGAATAAGAAATATTTCGAAATATGTCCGTCAGGCCCCTTCCCTTGAGATAAATCTGCAAATATCTCGGAAACGAAGCGAGCTATGGCAAAATGTTAAGAGACCTTTTTTGTAGAGAATTATGTTTCCTACAATTTACGTTCTCTGATATTTTTTGATCAGAAGCGTAGTTTTCGAGATATATCGAGATATTTAAAAGTTCCGAAGCCGCACCAACATAATAGAGATACAGAAACACGGTGGCCCCTTTCTTTGAGATAACTCTGCACTATTGCGACCTGCAAATGCCACTTCCAGCTTAGCTGTGCAGAAGAGGAACAACAAGAAGAAGAAATATCTCGGAATATGTCGTCAGGCCCCTTCCCTTGAGCTAAATCTGCAAATATCTCGGAAACGATGCCAGCTATGGGAAAATGTTAAGAGACCTTTTTTGTAGAGAATTAAGTTTCCTACTTTTTATGTTCTATGATATTTTTTGATCAGATGCGTAGTTTTCGAGATATATCGAGATATTTAAAAGTTCCGAAGCCGCACCAACATAATAGAGATACAGAAACATCGTGGCCCCTTTCTTTGGGATAACTCTGCACTATTGCGAGTTGGAAATGCCACTTCCAGTTTAGGTGTGCAGAAGAAGAACAACAAGAAGAAGAAATATCTCGAAATATGTCCGTCAGGACCCTTCCCTTGAGATAGATCTGCAAATATCTCGGAAACGAAGCGAGCTATTGCAAAACGTTAAGAGACCTTTTTTGTAGAGAATTAAGTTTCCTACTTTTTACGTTCTATGACATTTTTTGATCAGATGCGTAGTTCTCGAGATATATCAAGATATTTAAAAGTTCCGAAGCCGCACCAACATAATAGAGATACAGAAACACCGTGGCCCCTTTCTTTGAGATAACTCTGCACTATTGCGAGCTGTAAATGCCACTTCCAGCTTAGCTGTGCAGAAGAAGAACAACAAGAAGAAGAAATATCTCGAAATATGTCCGTCAGGCCCCTTCCCTTGAGATATATCTGCAAATATCTCGGAAACGAAGCGAGCTATGGCAAAATGTTAAGAGACCTTTTTTGTCGAGAGTTATGTTTCCTACAATTTATGTTCTATGATATTTTTTGATCAGAAGCGTAGTTTACGAGATATATCGAGATATTTAAAAGTTCCGAAGCCGCACCAACATAATAGAGATACAGAAACACCGTGGCCCCTTTCTTTGAGATAACTCTGCACTATTGCGAGCTGCAAATGCCACTTCCAGCTTAGCTGTGCAGAAGAAGAGCAACAAGAAGAAGAAATATCTCGAAATATGTCCGTCAGGCCCCTTCCCTTGAGATAAATCTGCAAATATCTCGGAAACGAAGAGAGCTATGGCAAAATGTTAAGAGACCTTTTTTGTAGAGAATTAAGTTTCCTACTTTTCATGTTCTATGATATTTTTTGATCAGATGCGTAGTTCTCGAGATATATCAAGATATTTAAAAGTTCCGAAGCCGCACCAACATAATAGAGATACAGAAACACCGTGGCCCCTTTCTTTGAGATAACTCTGCACTATTGCGAGCTGCAAATGCCACTTCCAGCTTAGCTGTGCAGAAGAAGAACAACAAGAAGAAGAAATATCTCGAAATATGTCCGTCAGGCCCCTTCCCTTGAGATAAATCTGCAAATATCTCGGAAACGAAGCGAGCTATGGCAAAATGTTAAGAGACCTTATTTGTAGAGAATTAAGTTTCCTACTTTTTATGTTCTATGGTATTTTTTGATCAGATGCGTAGTTCTCGAGATATATCAAGATATTTAAAAGTTCCGAAGCCGCACCAACATAATAGAGATACAGAAACACCGTGGCCCCTTTCTTTGAGATAACTCTGCACTATTGCGAGCTGCAAATGCCACTTCCAGCTTAGCTGTGAAGAACAAGAACAACAAGAAGAAGAAATATCTCGAAATATGTCCGTCAGGCCCCTTCCCTTGAGATAAATCTGCAAATATCTCGGAAACGAAGCGAGCTATGGCAAAATGTTAACAGACCTTTTTTGTAGAGAATTATGTTTCCTACAATTTACGTTCTCTGATATTTTTTGATCAGAAGCGTAGTTTTCGAGATATATCGAGATATTTAAAAGTTCCGAAGCCGCACCAACATAATAGAGATACAGAAACACCGTGGCCCCTTTCTTTGAGATAACTCTGCACTATTGCGAGCTGCAAATGCCACTTCCAGCTTAGCTGTGCAGAAGAAGAACAACAAGAAGAAGAAATATCTCGAAATATGTCCGTCAGGCCCCTTCCCTTGAGATAAATCTGCAAATATCTCGGAAACGAGGCGAGCTATGGCAAAATGTTAAGAGACCTTTTTTGTAGAGAATTAAGTTTCCTACTTTTTATGTTCTATGATATTTTTTGATCAGATGCGTAGTTCTCGAGATATATCAAGATATTTAAAAGCTCCGAAGCTGCACCAACATGATAGAGGTACAGAAACACCGTGGCCCCTTTCTTTGAGATAACTCTGCACTATTGCGAGCTGCAAATGCCACTTCCAGCTTAGCTGTGCAGAAGAAGAACAACAAGAATAAGAAATATTTCGAAATATGTCCGTCAGGCCCCTTCCCTTGAGATAAATCTGCAAATATCTCGGAAACGAAGCGAGCTACGGCAAAATGTTAAGAGACCTTTTTTGTAGAAAATTAGGTTTCCTACTTTTTATGTTCTATGATATTTTTGGATCAGATGCGTAGTTCTCGAGATATATCAAGATATTTAAAAGTTCCGAAGCCGCACCAACATAATAGAGATACAGAAACACCGTGGCCCCTTTCTTTGCGATAACTCTGCACTATTGCGAGCTGCAAATGCCACTTCCAGCTTAGCTGTGCAGAAGAAGAACAACAAGAAGAAGAAATATCTCGAAATATGTCCGTCAGGCCCCTTCCCTTGAGATAAATCTGCAAATATCTCGGAAACGAAGCGAGCTATGGCAAAATGTTAAGAGACCTTTTTTGTAGAGAATTATGTTTCCTACAATTTAGGTTCTCTGATATTTTTTGATCAGAAGCGTAGTTTTCGAGATATATCGAGATATTTAAAAGTTCCGAAGCCGCACCAACATAATAGAGATACAGAAACACCGTGGCCCCTTTCTTTGAGATAACTCTGCACTATCGCGACCTGCAAATGCCACTTCCAGCTTAGCTGTGCAGAAGAGGAACGACAAGAAGAAGAAATATCTCGGAATATGTCGTCAGGCTCCTTCCCTTGAGCTAAATCTGCAAATATCTCGGAAACGATGCCAGCTATGGGAAAATGTTAAGAGACCTTTTTTGTAGAGAATTAAGTTTCCTACTTTTTATGTTCTATGATATTTTTTGATCAGATGCGTAGTTTTCGACATATATCGAGATATTTAAAAGTTCCGAAGCCGCACCAACATAATAGAGATACAGAAACATCGTGGCCCCTTTCTTTGGGATAACTCTGCACTATTGCGAGTTGGAAATGCCACTTCCAGTTTAGCTGTGCAGAAGAAGAACAACAAGAAGAAGAAATATCTCGAAATATGTCCGTCAGGACCCTTCCCTTGAGATAAATCTGCAAATATCTCGGAAACGAAGCGAGCTACGGCAAAATGTTAAGAGACCTTTTTTGTAGAAAATTAGGATTCCTACTTTTTATGTTCTATGATATTTTTTGATCAGATGCGTAGTTCTCGAGATATATCAAGATATTTAAAAGTTCCGAAGCCGCACCAACATAATAGAGATACAGAAACACCGTGGCCACTTTCTTTGAGATAACTCTGCACTACTGCGAGCTGCAAATGCCACTTCCAGCTTAGCTGTGCAGAAGAAGAACAACAAGGAGAAGAAATATCTCGAAATATGTCCGTCAGGCCCCTTCCCTTGAGATAAATCTGCAAATATCTCGGAAACGAAGCGAGCTACGGCAAAATGTTAAGAGACCTTTTTTGTAGAAAATGAGGATTCCTACTTTTTATGTTCTATGATATTTTTTGAACAGATGCGTAGTTCTCGAGATATATCAAGATATTTAAAAGTTCCGAAGCCGCACTAACATAATAGAGATACAGAAACACCGTGGCCCCTTTCTTTGAGATAACTCTGCACTATTGCGCGCTGCAAATGCCACTTCCAGCTTAGCTGTGCAGAAGAAGAACAACAACAAGAAGAAATATCTCGAAATATGTCCGTCAGGCCCCATCCCTTGAGATAAATCTGCAAATATCGCGGAAACGAAGCGAGCTATGGCAAAATGTTAAGAGACCTTTTTTGTAGAGAATTAAGTTTCCTACTTTTTATGTTCTATGATATTTTTTGATCAGATGCGTAGTTCTCGAGATATATCAAGATATTTAAAAGTTCCGAAGCCGCACCAACATAATAGAGATACAGAAACACCGTGGCCCCTTTCTTTGAGATAACTCTGCACTACTGCGAGCTGCAAATGCCACTTCCAGCTTAGCTGTGCAGAAGAAGAACAACAAGAAGAAGAAATATCTCGAAATATGTCCGTCAGGCCCCTTCCCTTGAGATAAATCTGCAAATATCTCGGAAACGAAGCGAGCTATGGCAAAATGTTAAGAGACCTTTTTTGTAGAGAATTAAGTTTCCTACTTTTTATGTTCTATGATATTTTTTGATCAGATGCGTAGTTCTCGAGATATATCCAGATATTTAAAAGTTCCGAAGCGGCACCAACATAATAGAGATACAGAAACACCGTGGCCCCTTTCTTTGAGGTAGCTCTGCACTATTGCGAGCTGCAAATGCCACTTCCAGCTTAGCTGTGCAGAAGAAGAACAACAAGAAGAAGAAATATCTCGAAATATGTCCATCAGGCCCCTTCCCTTGAGATAAATCTGCAAATATCTCGGAAACGAAGCGAGCTATGGCAAAATGTGAAGAGACCTTTTTTGTAGAGAATTATGTTTCCTACAATTTATGTTCTATGATATTTTTTGATCAGAAGCGTAGTTTTCGAGATATATCGAGATATTTAAAAGTTCCGAAGCCGCACCAACATAATAGAGATACAGAAACATCGTGGCCCCTTTCTTTGGGATAACTCTGCACTATTGCGAGCTGGAAATGCCACTTCCAGTTTAGCTGTGCAGAAGAAGAACAACAAGAAGAAGAAATATCTCGAAATATGTCCGTCAGGACCCTTCCCTTGAGATAAATCTGCAAATATCTCGGAAACGAAGCGAGCTAGGGCAAAATGTTAAGAGACCTTTTTTGTAGAGAATTAAGTTTCCTACTTTTTATGTTCTATGATATTTTTTGATCAGATGCGTAGTTCTCGAGATATATCCAGATATTTAAAAGTTCCGAAGCGGCACCAACATAATAGAGATACAGAAACACCGTGGCCCCTTTCTTTGAGGTAACCCTGCACTATTGCGAGCTGCAAATGCCACTTCCAGCTTAGCTGTGCAGAAGAAGAACAAGAAGAAGAAATATCTCGAAATATGTCCCTCAGGCCCCTTCCCTTGAGATAAATCTGCAAATATCTCGGAAACCAAGCGAGCTATGGCAAAATGTTAAGAGACCTCATTTGTAGAGAATTAAGTTTCCTACTTTTTATGTTCTACAATATTTTTTGATCAGATGCGTAGTTCTCGAGATATATCAAGATATTTAAAAGTTCCGAAGCCGCACCAACATAATAGAGATACAGAAACACCGTGGCCCCTTTCTTTGAGATAACTCTGCACTATTGCGAGCTGCAAATGCCACTTCCAGCTTAGCTGTGCAGAAGAAGAACAACAAGAAGAAGAAATATCTCGAAATATGTCCGTCAGGCCCCTTCCCTTGAGATAAATCTGCAAATATCTCGGAAACGAAGCGAGCTATGGCAAAATCTTAAGAGACCTTTTTTGTAGAGAATTATGTTTCCTACAATTTACGTTCTCTGATATTTTTTGATCAGAAGCGTAGTTTTCGAGATATATCGAGATATTTAAAAGTTCCGAAGCCGCACCAACATAATAGAGATACAGAAACACCGTAGCCCCTTTCTTTGAGATAACTCTGCACTATTGCGACCTGCAAATGCCACTTCCAGCTTAGCTGTGCAGAAGAAGAACAACAAGAAGAAGAAATATCTCGAAATATGTCCCTCAGGCCCCTTCCCTTGAGATAAATCTGCAAATATCTCGGAAACCAAGCGAGCTATGGCAAAATGTTAAGAGACCTTATTTGTAGAGAATTAAGTTTCCTACTTTTTATGTTCTACGATATTTTTTGATCAGATGCGTAGTTCTCGAGATATATCAAGATATTTAAAAGTTCCGAAGCCGCACCAACATAATAGAGATACAGAAACACCGTGGCCCCTTTCTTTGAGATAACTCTGCACTATTGCGAGCTGCAAATGCCACTTCCAGCTTAGCTGTGCAGAAGAAGAACAACAAGAAAAAGAAATATCTCGAAATATGTCCGTCAGGCCCCTTCCCTTGAGATAAATCTGCAATTATCTCGGAAACGAAGCGAGCTATGGCAAAATCTTAAGAGACCTTTTTTGTAGAGAATTATGTTTCCTACAATTTACGTTCTCTGATATTTTTTGATCAGAAGCGTAGTTTTCGAGATATATCGAGATATTTAAAAGTTCCGAAGCCGCACCAACATAATAGAGATACAGAAACACCGTGGCCCCTTTCTTTGAGATAACTCTGCACTACTGCGAGCTGGAAATGCCACTTCCAGTTTAGCTGTGCAGAAGAAGAACAACAAGAAGAAGAAACATCTCGAAATATGTCCATCAGGACCCTTCCCTTGAGATAAATCTGCAAATATCTCGGAAACGAAGCGAGCTATGGCAAAATGTTAAGAGACCTTTTTTGTAGAGAATTATGTTTCCTACAATTTATGTTCTATGATATTTTTTGATCAGAAGCGTAGTTTTCGAGATATATCGAGATATTTAAAAGTTCCGAAGCCGCACCAACATAATAGAGATACAGAAACACCGTGGCCCCTTTCTTTGGAATAACTCTGCACTATTGCGAGCTGGAAATGCCACTTCCAGTTTAGCTGTGCAGAAGAAGAACAACAAGAAGAAGAAATATCTCGAAATATGTCCGTCGGCCCCTTCCCTTGAGATAAATCTGCAAATATCTCGGAAACGAAGCGAGCTATGGCAAAATGTTAAGAGACCTTTTTTGTAGAGAATTAAGTTTCCTACTTTTTATCTTCTATGATATTTTCTGATCAGATGCGTAGTTCTCGAGATATATCAAGATATTTAAAAGTTCCGAAGCCGCACCAACATAATAGAGATACAGAAACACCGTGGCCCCTCTCTTTGAGATAACTCTGCACAATTGCGAGCTGCAAATGCCACTTCCAGCTTAGCTGTGCAGAAGAAGAACAACAAGAAGAAGAAATATCTCGAAATATGTCCGTCAGGACCCTTCCCTTGAGATAAATCTGCAAATATCTCGGAAACGAAGCGAGCTATTGCAAAACGTTGAGAGACCTTTTTTGTAGAGAATTAAGTGTCCTACTTTTTATGTTCTATGATATTTTTTGATCAGATGCGTAGTTCTCGAGATATATCAAGATATTTAAGAGCTCCGAAGCTGCACCAACATAATAGAGGTACAGAAACACCGTGGCCCCTTTCTTTGAGATAACTCTGCACTATTGCGAGCTGCAAATGCCACTTCCAGCTTAGCTGTGCAGAAGAAGAACAACAAGAAGAAGAAATATCTCGAAATATGTCCGTTAGGCCCCTTCCCTTGAGATAAATCTGCAAATATCTCGGAAACGAAGCGAGCTATGGCAAAATGTTAACAGACTTTTTTGTAGAGAATTAAGTTTCCTACTTTTTATGTTCTATGATATTTTTTGATCAGACGCGTAGTTCTCGAGATATATCAAGATATTTAAAAGTTCCGAAGCCGCACCAACATAATAGAGATACAGAAACACCGTGGCCCCTTTCTTTGAGATAACTCTGCACTATTGCGAGCTGCAAATGCCACTTCCAGCTTAGCTGTGCAGAAGAAGAACAACAAGAAGAAGAAATATCACGAAATATGTCCGTTAGGCCCCTTCCCTTGAGATAAATCTGCAAATATCTCGGAAACGAAGCGAGCTATGGCAAAATGTTAAGAGACCTTTTTTGTAGCGAATTAAGTTTCCTACTTTCTATGTTCTATGATATTTTTTGATCAGTTGCGTAGTTCTCGAGATATATCTAGATATTTAAAAGTTCCGAAGCCGCACCAACATAATAGAGATACAGAAACACCGTGGCCCCTTTCTTTCAGATAGCTATGCACTATTGCGAGCTGCAAATGCCACTTCCAGCTTAGCTGTGCAGAAGAAGAACAACAAGAAGAAGAAATATCTCGAAATATGTCCGTCAGGCCCCTTCCCTTGAGATAAATCTGCAAATATCTCGGAAACGAAGCGAGCTATTGCAAAATGTTAACAGACCTTTTTTGTAGAGAATTGAGTTTCCTACTTTTTATGTTCTATGAAATTTTTTGATCAGATGCGTAGTTCTCGAGATATATCAAGATATTTAAAAGTTAAGAAGCCGCACAAACATAATAGAGATACAGAAACACCGTGGCCCCTTTCTTTGAGATAACTCTGCACTATTGGGAGCTGCAAATGCCACTTCCAGCTTAGCTGTGCAGAAGAAGAACAACAAGAAGAAGAAATATCACGAAATATGTCCGTTAGGCCCCTTCCCTTGAGATAAATCTGCAAATATCTCGGAAACGAAGCGAGCTATGGCAAAATGTTAAGAGACCTTTTTTGTAGCGAATTAAGTTTCCTACGTTTTATGTTCTATGATATTTTTTGATCAGATGCGTAGTTGTCGAGATATATCAAGATATTTAAAAGTTCCGAAGCCGCACCAACATAATAGAGATACAGAAACACCGTGGCCCCTTTCTTTGAGATAACTCTGCACTATTGCGAGCTGCAAATGCCACTTCCAGCTTAGCTGTGCAGAAGAAGAACAACAAGAAGAAGAAATATCTCGAAATATGTCCGTCAGGCCCCTTCCCTTGAGATAAATCTGCAAATATCTCGGAAACGAAGAGAGCTATGGCAAAATGATAAGAGACCTTTTTTGTAGAGAATTAAGTTTCCTACTTTTTATGTTCTATGATATTTTTTGATCAGATGCGTAGTTCTCGAGATATATCAAGATATTTAAAAGTTCCGAAGCCGCACCAACATAATAGAGATACAGAAACACCGTGGCCCCTTTCTTTGAGATAACTCTGCACTATTGCGAGCTGCAAATGCCACTTCCAGCTTAGCTGTGCAGAGGAAGAACAACAAGAAGAAGAAATATCTCGAAATATGTCCGTCAGGCCAGTTCCTTTGAGCTGAATCTGCAAATATCTCGGAAACGAAGCGAGCTATGGCAAAATGTTAAGAGACGTTTTTTGTAGAGAATTATGTTTCCTACAATTTATGTTCTATGATATTTTTTGATCAGAAGCGTAGTTTTCGAGATATATCGAGATATTTAAAAGTTCCGAAGCCGCACCAACATAATAGAGATACAGAAACACCGTGGCCCCTTTCTTTGAGATAACTCTGCACTAGTGCGAGCCGCAAATGCCACTTCCAGCTTAGCTGTGCAGAAGAAGAACAACAAGAAGAAGAAATATCTCGAAATATGTCCGTCAGGCCCCTTAGCTTGAGATAAATCTGCAAATATCTCGGAAACGAAGCGAGCTATGGCAAAATGTTAAGAGACCTTTTTTGTAGAGAATTAAGTTTCCTACTTTTTATCTTCTATGATATTTTCTGATCAGATGCGTAGTTCTCGAGATATATCAAGATATTTAAAAGTTCCGAAGCCGCACCAACATAATAGAGATACAGAAACACCGTGGCCCCTCTCTTTGAGATAACTCTGCACAATTGCGAGCTGCAAATGCCACTTCCAGCTTAGCTGTGCAGAAGAGGAACAACAAGAAGAAGAAATATCTCGAAATATGTCCGTCAGGCCCCTTCCCTTGAGATAAATCTGCAAATATCTCGGAAACGAAGCGAGCTATGGCAAAATGTTAAGAGACCTTTTTTGTAGAGAATTATGTTTCCTACTTTTTATGTTCTATGATATTTTTTGATCAGACGCGTAGTTCTCGAGATATATCAAGATATTTAAAAGTTCCGAAGCCGCACCAACATAATAGAGATACAGAAACACCGTGGCTCCTTTCTTTGAGATAACTCTGCACTATTGCGACCTGGAAATGCCACTTCCAGTTTAGCTGTGCAGAAGAAGAACAACAAGAAGAGGAAATATCTCGAAATATGTCCGTTAGGCCCCTTCCCTTGAGCTGAATCTGCAAATATCTCGGAAACGAAGCGAGCTATGGCAAAATGTTAAGAGACCTTTTTTGTAGAGAATTAAGTTTCCTACGTTTTATGTTGTATGATATTTTTTGATCAGATGCGTAGTTCTCGAGATATATCAAGATATTTAAAAGTTCCGAAGCCGCACCAACATAATAGAGATACAGAAACACCGTGGCCCCTTTCTTTGAGATAACTCTGCACTATTGCGAGCTGCAAATGCCACTTCCAGCTTAGCTGTGCAGAGGAAGAACAACAAGAAGAAGAAATATCTCGAAATATGTCCGTCAGGCCAGTTCCTTTGAGCTGAATCTGCAAATATCTCGGAAACGAAGCGAGCTATGGCAAAATGTTAAGAGACCTTTTTTGTAGAGAATTATGTTTCCTACAATTTATGTTCTATGATATTTTTTGATCAGAAGCGTAGTTTTCGAGATATATCGAGATATTTAAAAGTTCCGAAGCCGCACCAACATAATAGAGATACAGAAACACCGTGGCCCCTTTCTTTGAGATAACTCTGCACTAGTGCGAGCCGCAAATGCCACTTCCAGCTTAGCTGTGCAGAAGAAGAACAACAAGAAGAAGAAATATCTCGAAATATGTCCGTCAGGCCCCTTCCCTTGAGATAAATCTGCAAATATCTCGGAAACGAAGCGAGCTATTGCAAAATGTTAACAGACCTTTTTTGTAGAGAATTGAGTTT
Source organism: Osmia lignaria lignaria (assembly GCF_051020975.1). NCBI lineage: Eukaryota > Metazoa > Arthropoda > Insecta > Hymenoptera > Megachilidae > Osmia > Osmia lignaria. Next base: position 876,908 of record NW_027478160.1, read on the forward strand.
CCTACTTTTTATGTTCTATGAAATTTTTTGATCAGATGCGTAGTTCTCGAGATATATCAAGATATTTAAAAGTTAAGAAGCCGCACAAACATAATAGAGATACAGAAACACCGTGGCCCCTTTCTTTGAGATAACTCTGCACTATTGCGAGCTGCAAATGCCACTTCCAGCTTAGCTGTGCAGAAGAAGAACAACAAGAAGAAGAAATATCACGAAATATGTCCGTTAGGCCCCTTCCCTTGACATAAATCTGCAAATATCTCGGAAACGAAGCGAGCTATGGCAAAATGTTAAGAGACCTTTTTTGTAGCGAATTAAGTTTCCTACGTTTTATGTTCTATGATATTTTTTGATCAGATGCGTAGTTCTCGAGATATATCAAGATATTTAAAAGTTCCGAAGCCGCACCAACATAATAGAGATACAGAAACACCGTGGCCCCTTTCTTTGAGATAACTCTGCACTATTGCGAGCTGCAAATGCCACTTCCAGCTTAGCTGTGCAGAAGAAGAACAACAAGAAGAAGAAATATCTCGAAATATGTCCGTCAGGCCCCTTCCCTTGAGATAAATCTGCAAATATCTCGGAAACGAAGAGAGCTATGGCAAAATGATAAGAGACCTTTTTTGTAGAGAATTAAGTTGCCTACTTTTTATGTTCTATGATATTTTTTGATCAGATGCGTAGTTCTCGAGATATATCAAGATATTTAAAAGTTCCGAAGCCGCACCAACATAATAGAGATACAGAAACACCGTGGCCCCTTTCTTTGAGATAACTCTGCACTATTGCGAGCTGCAAATGCCACTTCCAGCTTAGCTGTGCAGAAGAAGAACAACAAGAAGAAGAAATATCACGAAATATGTCCGTTAGGCCCCTTCCCTTGAGATAAATCTGCAAATATCTCGGAAACGAAGCGAGCTATGGCAAAATGTTAAGAGACCTTTTTTGTAGCGAATTAAGTTTCCTACTTTTTATGTTCTATGATATTTTTTGATCAGATGCGTAGTTCTCGAGATATATCAAGATATTTAAAAGTTCCGAAGCCGCACCAACATAATAGAGATACAGAAACACCGTGGCCCCTTTCTTTCAGATAGCTATGCACTATTGCGAGCTGCAAATGCCACTTCCAGCTTAGCTGTGCAGAAGAAGAACAACAAGAAGAAGAAATATCTCGAAATATGTCCGTCAGGCCCCTTAGCTTGAGATAAATCTGCAAATATCTCGGAAACGAAGCGAGCTATGGCAAAATGTTAAGAGACCTTTTTTGTAGAGAATTAAGTTTCCTACTTTTTATCTTCTATAATATTTTCTGATCAGATGCGTAGTTCTCGAGATATATCAAGATATTTAAAAGTTCCGAAGCCGCACCAACATAATAGAGATACAGAAACACCGTGGCCCCTCTCTTTGAGATAACTCTGCACAATTGCGAGCTGCAAATGCCACTTCCAGCTTAGCTGTGCAGAAGAAGAACAACAAGAAGAAGAAATATCTCGAAATATGTCCGTCAGGCCCCTTCCCTTGAGATAAATCTGCAAATATCTCGGAAACGAAGCGAGCTATGGCAAAATGTTAAGAGACCTTTTTTGTAGAGAATTAAGTTTCCTACTTTTTATGTTCTATGATATTTTTTGATCAGATGCGTAGTTCTCGAGATATATCAAGATATTTAAAAGTTCCGAAGCCGCACCAACATAATAGAGATACAGAAACACCGTGGCCCCTTTCTTTGAGATAACTCTGCACTATTGCGAGCTGCAAATGCCACTTCCAGCTTAGCTGTGCAGAAGAAGAACAACAAGAAGAAGAAATATCTCGAAATATGTCCGTCAGGCCCCTTCCCTTGAGATAAATCTGCAAATATCTCGGAAACGAAGCGAGCTATGGCAAAATGTTAAGAGACCTTTTTTGTAGAGAATTAAGTTTCCTACTTTTTATGTTCTATGATATTTTTTGATCAGATGCGTAGTTCTCGAGATATATCAAGATATTTAAAAGTTCCGAACCCGCACCAACATAATAGAGATACAGAAACACCGTGGCCCCTTTCTTTGAGATAACTCTGCACTATTGCGAGCTGCAAATGCCACTTCCAGCTTAGCTGTGCAGAGGAAGAACAACAAGAAGAAGAAATATCTCGAAATATGTCCGTCAGGCCAGTTCCTTCGAGCTGAATCTGCAAATATCTCGGAAACGAAGCGAGCTATGGCAAAATGTTAAGAGACGTTGTTTATAGAGAATTATGTTTCCTACAATTTATGTTCTATGATATTTTTTGATCAGAAGCGTAGTTTTCGAGATATATCGAGATATTTAAAAGTTCCGAAGCCGCACCAACATAATAGGGATACAGAAACACCGCGGCCCCTTTCTTTGAGATAACTCTGCACTAGTGCGAGCCGCAAATGCCACTTCCAGCTTAGCTGTGCAGAAGAAGAACAACAAGAAGAAGAAATATCTCGAAATATGTCCGTCAGGCCCCTTCCCTTGAGATAAATCTGCAAATATCTCGGAAACGAAGCGAGCTATGGCAAAATGTTAAGAGACCTTTTTTGTAGATAATTAAGTTTCCTACTTTTTATGTTCTATGATATTTTTTGATCAGATGCGTAGTTCTCGAGATATATCAAGATATTTAAAAGTTCCGAAGCCGCACCAACATAATAGAGATACAGAAACACCGTGGCCCCTTTCTTTGAGATAACTCTGCACTATGGCGAGCTGCAAATGCCACTTCCAGCTTAGCTGTGCAGAAGAAGAACAACAAGAAGGAGAAATATCTCGAAATATGTCCGTCAGGCCCCTTCCCTTCAGATAAATCTGCAAATATCTCGGAAACGAAGAGAGCTATGGCAAAATGTTAAGAGACCTTTTTTGTAGAGAATTAAGTTTCCTACAATTTATGTTCTATGATATTTTTTGATCAGAAGCGTAGTTTTCGAGATATATCGAGATATTTAAAAGTTCCGAAGCCGCACCAACATAATAGAGATACAGAAACACCGTGACCCCTTTCTTTGAGATAACTCTGCACTAGTGCGAGCCGCAAATGCCACTTCCAGCTTAGCTGTGCAGAGGAAGAACAACAAGAAGAAGAAATATCTCGAAATATGTCCGTCAGGCCAGTTCCTTTGAGCTGAATCTGCAAATATCTCGGAAACGAAGCGAGCTATGGCAAAATGTTAAGAGACGTTTGTTGTAGAGAATTATGTTTCCTATAATTTATGTTCTATGATATTTTTTGATCCGAAGCGTAGTTTTCGAGATATATCGAGATATTTAAAAGTTCCGAAGCCGCACCAACATAATAGGGATACAGAAACACCGTGGCCCCTTTCTTTGAGATAACTCTGCACTAGTGCGAGCCGCAAATGCCACTTCCAGCTTAGCTGTGCAGAAGAAGAACAACAAGAAGAAGAAATATCTCGAAATATGTCCGTCAGGCCCCTTCCCTTGAGATAAATCTGCAAATATCTCGGAAACGAAGCGAGCTATGGCAAAATGTTAAGAGACCTTTTTTGTAGAGAATTAAGTTTCCTACTTTTTATGTTCTATGATATTTTTTGATCAGAAGCGTAGTTTTCGAGATATATCGAGATATTTAAAAGTTCCGAAGCCGCACCAACATAATAGAGATACAGAAACACCGTGGCCCCTTTCTTTGAGATAACTCTGCACGATTGCGAGCTGGAAATGCCACTTCCAGTTTAGCTGTGCAGAAGAAGAACAACAAGAAGAAGAAATATCTCGAAATATGTCCGTCAGGCCCCTTCCCTTGAGATATATCTGCAAATATCTCGGAAACGAAGCGAGCTATGGCAAAATGTTAAGAGACCTTTTTTGTAGAGAATTAAGTTTCCTACTTTTTATGTTCTATGATATTTTTTGATCAGATGCGTAGTTCTCGAGATATATCAAGATATTTAAAAGTTCCGAAGCCGCACCAACATAATAGAGATACAGAAACACCGTGGCCCCTTTCTTTGAGATAACTCTGCACTATTGCGAGCTGCAAATGCCACTTCCAGCTTAGCTGTGCAGAGGAAGAACAACAAGAAGAAGAAATATCTCGAAATATGTCCGTCAGGCCAGTTCCTTTGAGTTGAATCTGCAAATATCTCGGAAACGAAGCGAGCTATGGCAAAATGTTAAGAGACGTTTTTTGTAGAGAATTATGTTTCCTACAATTTATGTTCTATGATATTTTTTGATCCGAAGCGTAGTTTTCGAGATATATCGAGATATTTAAAAGTTCCGAAGCCGCACCAACATAATAGGGATACAGAAACACCGTGGCCCCTTTCTTTGAGATAACTCTGCACTAGTGCGAGCCGCAAATGCCACTTCCAGCTTAGCTGTGCAGAAGAAGAACAACAAGAAGAAGAAATATCTCGAAATATGTCCGTCAGGCCCCTTCCCTTGAGATAAATCTGCAAATATCTCGGAAACGAAGCGAGCTATGGCAAAATGTTAAGAGACCTTTTTTGTAGAGAATTAAGTTTCCTACTTTTTATCTTCTATGATATTTTTTGATCGGATGCGTAGTTCTCGAGATATATCAAGATATTTAAAAGTTCCGAAGCCGCACCATCATAATAGAGATACAGAAACACCGTGGCCCCTCTCTTTGAGATAACTCTGCACTATTGCGAGCTGCAAATGCCACTTCCAGCTCAGCTGTGCAGAAGAAGAACAACAAGAAGAAGAAATATCTCGAAATATGTCCGTCAGGCCCCTTCCCTTGAGATATATCTGCAAATATCTCGGAAACGAAGCGAGCTATGGCAAAACGTTAAGAGACCTTTTTTGTAGAGAATTATGTTTCCTACAATTTATGTTGTATGATATTTTTTGATCAGAAGCGTAGTTTTCGAGATATATCGAGATATTTAAAAGTTCCGAAGCCGCACCAACATAATAGAGATACAGAAACACCGTGGCCCCTCTCTTTGAGATAACTCTGCACTATTGCGAGCTGGAAATGCCACTTCCAGTTTAGCTGTGCAGAAGAAGAACAACAAGAAGAAGAAATATCTCGAAATATGTCCGTTAGGCCCCTTCCCTTGAGATAAATCTGCAAATATCTCGGAAACGAAGCGAGCTATGGCAAAATGTTAAGAGACCTTTTTTGTAGAGAATTAAGTTTCCTACTTTTTATGTTCTATGATATTTTTTGATCAGAAGCGTAGTTTTCGAGATATATCGAGATATTTAAAAGTTCCGAAGCCGCACCAACATAATAGAGATACAGAAACACCGTGGCCCCTTTCTTTGAGATAACTCTGCACGATTGCGAGCTGGAAATGCCACTTCCAGTTTAGCTGTGCAGAAGAAGAACAACAAGAAGAAGAAATATCTCGAAATATGTCCGTCAGGCCCCTTCCCTTGAGATATATCTGCAAATATCTCGGAAACGAAGCGAGCTATGGCAAAATGTTAAGAGACCTTTTTTGTAGAGAATTAAGTTTCCTACTTTTTATGTTCTATGATATTTTTTGATCAGATGCGTAGTTCTCGAGATATATCAAGATATTTAAAAGTTCCGAAGCCGCACCAACATAATAGAGATACAGAAACACCGTGGCCCCTTTCTTTGAGATAACTCTGCACTATTGCGAGCTGCAAATGCCACTTCCAGCTTAGCTGTGCAGAAGAAGAACAACAAGAAGAAGAAATATCTCGAAATATGTCCGTTAGGCCCCTTCCCTTGAGATAAATCTGCAAATATCTCGGAAACGAAGCGAGCTATGGCAAAATGTTAAGAGACCTTTTTTGTAGAGAATTAAGTTTCCGACTTTTTATGTTCTATGATATTTTTTGATCAGATGCGTAGTTCTCGAGATATATCAAGATATTTAAAAGTTCCGAAGCCGCACCAACATAATAGAGATACAGAAACACCGTGGCCCCTTTCTTTGAGATAACTCTGCACTATTGCGAGCTGCAAATGCCACTTCCAGCTTAGCTGTGCAGAGGAAGAACAACAAGAAGAAGAAATATCTCGAAATATGTCCGTCAGGCCAGTTCCTTTGAGCTGAATCTGCAAATATCTCGGAAACGAAGCGAGCTATGGCAAAATGTTAAGAGACGTTTTTTGTAGAGAATTATGTTTCCTACAATTTATGTTCTATGATATTTTTTGATCCGAAGCGTAGTTTTCGAGATATATCGAGATATTTAAAAGTTCCGAAGCCGCACCAACATAATAGGGATACAGAAACACCGTGGCCCCTTTCTTTGAGATAACTCTGCACTAGTGCGAGCCGCAAATGCCACTTCCAGCTTAGCTGTGCAGAAGAAGAACAACAAGAAGAAGAAATATCTCGAAATATGTCCGTCAGGCCCCTTCCCTTGAGATATATCTGCAAATATCTCGGAAACGAAGCGAGCTATGGCAAAACGTTAAGAGACCTTTTTTGTAGAGAATTATGTTTCCTACAATTTATGTTGTATGATATTTTTTGATCAGAAGCGTAGTTTTCGAGATATATCGAGATATTTAAAAGTTCCGAAGCCGCACCAACATAATAGAGATACAGAAACACCGTGGCCCCTTTCTTTGAGATAACTCTGCACTATTGCGCGCTGCAAATGCCACTTCCAGCTTAGCTGTGCAGAAGAAGGACAACAAGAAGAAGAAATATCTCGAAATATGTCCGTCAGGCCCCTTCCCTTGAGATAAATCTGCAAATATCTCGGAAACGAAGCGAGCTATGGCAAAATGTTAAGAGACCTTTTTTGTAGAGAATAATGTTTCCTACAATTTACGTTCTATGATATTTTTTGATCAGAAGCGTAGTTTTCGAGATATATCGAGATATTTAAAAGTTCCGAAGCCGCACCAACATAATAGAGATACAGAAACACCGTGGCCCCTTTCTTTGAGATAACTCTGCACTATTGCGACCTGCAAATGCCACTTCCAGCTCAGCTGTGCAGAAGAAGAACAACAAGAAGAAGAAATATCTCGAAATATGTCCGTCAGGCCCCTTCCCTTGAGATATATCTGCAAATATCTCGGAAACGAAGCGAGCTATGGCAAAACGTTAAGAGACCTTTTTTGTAGAGAATTATGTTTCCTACAATTTATGTTGTATGATATTTTTTGATCAGAAGCGTAGTTTTCGAGATATATCGAGATATTTAAAAGTTCCGAAGCCGCACCAACATAATAGAGATACAGAAACACCGTGGCCCCTCTCTTTGAGATAACTCTGCACTATTGCGAGCTGGAAATGCCACTTCCAGTTTAGCTGTGCAGAAGAAGAACAACAAGAAGAAGAAATATCTCGAAATATGTCCGTTAGGCCCCTTCCCTTGAGATAAATCTGCAAATATCTCGGAAACGAAGCGAGCTATGGCAAAATGTTAAGAGACCTTTTTTGTAGAGAATTAAGTTTCCTACTTTTTATGTTCTATGATATTTTTTGATCAGAAGCGTAGTTTTCGAGATATATCGAGATATTTAAAAGTTCCGAAGCCGCACCAACATAATAGAGATACAGAAACACCGTGGCCCCTTTCTTTGAGATAACTCTGCACGATTGCGAGCTGGAAATGCCACTTCCAGTTTAGCTGTGCAGAAGAAGAACAACAAGAAGAAGAAATATCTCGAAATATGTCCGTCAGGCCCCTTCCCTTGAGATATATCTGCAAATATCTCGGAAACGAAGCGAGCTATGGCAAAATGGTAAGAGACCTTTTTTGTAGAGAATTAAGTTTCCTACTTTTTATGTTCTATGATATTTTTTGATCAGATGCGTAGTTCTCGAGATATATCAAGATATTTAAAAGTTCCGAAGCCGCACCAACATAATAGAGATACAGAAACACCGTGGCCCCTTTCTTTGAGATAACTCTGCACTATTGCGAGCTGCAAATGCCACTTCCAGCTTAGCTGTGCAGAGGAAGAACAACAAGAAGAAGAAATATCTCGAAATATGTCCGTCAGGCCCCTTCCCTTGAGATAAATCTGCAAATATCTCGGAAACGAAGCGAGCTATGGCAAAATGTTAAGAGACCTTTTTTGTAGAGAATTAAGTTTCCGACTTTTTATGTTCTATGATATTTTTTGATCAGATGCGTAGTTCTCGAGATATATCAAGATATTTAAAAGTTCCGAAGCCGCACCAACATAATAGAGATACAGAAACACCGTGGCCCCTTTCTTTGAGATAACTCTGCACTATTGCGAGCTGCAAATGCCACTTCCAGCTTAGCTGTGCAGAGGAAGAACAACAAGAAGAAGAAATATCTCGAAATATGTCCGTCAGGCCAGTTCCTTTGAGCTGAATCTGCAAATATCTCGGAAACGAAGCGAGCTATGGCAAAATGTTAAGAGACGTTTTTTGTAGAGAATTATGTTTCCTACAATTTATGTTCTATGATATTTTTTGATCCGAAGCGTAGTTTTCGAGATATATCGAGATATTTAAAAGTTCCGAAGCCGCACCAACATAATAGGGATACAGAAACACCGTGGCCCCTTTCTTTGAGATAACTCTGCACTAGTGCGAGCCGCAAATGCCACTTCCAGCTTAGCTGTGCAGAAGAAGAACAACAAGAAGAAGAAATATCTCGAAATATGTCCGTCAGGCCCCTTCCCTTGAGATATATCTGCAAATATCTCGGAAACGAAGCGAGCTATGGCAAAACGTTAAGAGACCTTTTTTGTAGAGAATTATGTTTCCTACAATTTATGTTGTATGATATTTTTTGATCAGAAGCGTAGTTTTCGAGATATATCGAGATATTTAAAAGTTCCGAAGCCGCACCAACATAATAGAGATACAGAAACACCGTGGCCCCTTTCTTTGAGATAACTCTGCACTATTGCGCGCTGCAAATGCCACTTCCAGCTTAGCTGTGCAGAAGAAGGACAACAAGAAGAAGAAATATCTCGAAATATGTCCGTCAGGCCCCTTCCCTTGAGATAAATCTGCAAATATCTCGGAAACGAAGCGAGCTATGGCAAAATGTTAAGAGACCTTTTTTGTAGAGAATAATGTTTCCTACAATTTACGTTCTATGATATTTTTTGATCAGAAGCGTAGTTTTCGAGATATATCGAGATATTTAAAAGTTCCGAAGCCGCACCAACATAATAGAGATACAGAAACACCGTGGCCCCTTTCTTTGAGATAACTCTGCACTATTGCGACCTGCAAATGCCACTTCCAGCTCAGCTGTGCAGAAGAAGAACAACAAGAAGAAGAAATATCTCGAAATATGTCCGTCAGGCCCCTTCCCTTGAGATAAATCTGCAAATATCTCGGAAACCAAGCGAGATATGGCAAAATGTTTAGAGACCTTTCTTGTAGAGAATTAAGTTTCCTACTTTTTATGTAGTATGCTATTTTTTGATCAGATGCGTAGTTCTCGAGATATATCAAGATATTTAAAAGTTCCGAAGCCGCACCAATATAATAGAGATACAGAAACACCGTGGCCCCTTTCTTTGAGATAACTCTGCACTATTGCGCGCTGCAAATGCCACTTCCAGCTTAGCTGTGCAGAAGAAGAACAACAAGAAGAAGAAATATCTCGAAATATGTCCGTCAGGCCCCTTCCCTTGAGATAAATCTGCAAATATCTCGGAAACGAAGCGAGCTATGGCAAAATGTTAAGAGACCTTTTTTGTAGAGAATTAAGTTTCCGACTTTTTATGTTCTATGATATTTTTTGATCAGATGCGTAGTTCTCGAGATATATCAAGATATTTAAAAGTTCCGAAGCCGCACCAACATAATAGAGATACAGAAACACCGTGGCCCCTTTCTTTGAGATAACTCTGCACTATTGCGAGCTGCAAATGCCACTTCCAGCTTAGCTGTGCAGAGGAAGAACAACAAGAAGAAGAAATATCTCGAAATATGTCCGTCAGGCCAGTTCCTTTGAGCTGAATCTGCAAATATCTCGGAAACGAAGCGAGCTATGGCAAAATGTTAAGAGACGTTTTTTGTAGAGAATTATGTTTCCTACAATTTATGTTCTATGATATTTTTTGATCCGAAGCGTAGTTTTCGAGATATATCGAGATATTTAAAAGTTCCGAAGCCGCACCAACATAATAGGGATACAGAAACACCGTGGCCCCTTTCTTTGAGATAACTCTGCACTAGTGCGAGCCGCAAATGCCACTTCCAGCTTAGCTGTGCAGAAGAAGAACAACAAGAAGAAGAAATATCTCGAAATATGTCCGTCAGGCCCCTTCCCTTGAGATAAATCTGCAAATATCTCGGAAACGAAGCGAGCTATGGCAAAATGTTAAGAGACCTTTTTTGTAGAGAATTAAGTTTCCTACTTTTTATGTTCTATGATATTTTTTGATCAGATGCGTAGTTCTCGAGATATATCAAGATATTTAAAAGTTCCGAAGCCGCACCAACATAATAGAGATACAGAAACACCGTGGCCCCTTTCTTTGAGATAACTCTGCACTGTTGCGAGCTGTAAATGCCACTTCCAGCTTAGCTGTGCAGAAGAAGAACAACAAGAAGAAGAAATATCTCGAAATATGTCCGTCAGGCCCCTTCCCTTGAGATATATCTGCAAATATCTCGGAAACGAAGCGAGCTATGGCAAAACGTTAAGAGACCTTTTTTGTAGAGAATTATGTTTCCTACAATTTATGTTGTATGATATTTTTTGATCAGAAGCGTAGTTTTCGAGATATATCGAGATATTTAAAAGTTCCGAAGCCGCACCAACATAATAGAGATACAGAAACACCGTGGCCCCTTTCTTTGAGATAACTCTGCACTATTGCGACCTGCAAATGCCACTTCCAGCTCAGCTGTGCAGAAGAAGAACAACAAGAAGAAGAAATATCTCGAAATATGTCCGTCAGGCCCCTTCCCTTGAGATAAATCTGCAAATATCTCGGAAACGAAGCGAGCTATGGCAAAATGTTAAGAGACCTTTTTTGTAGGGAATTATGTTTCCTACAATTTATGTTCTATGATATTTTTTGATCAGAAGCGTAGTTTTCGAGATATATCGAGATATTTAAAAGTTCCGAAGCCGCACCAACATAATAGAGATACAGAAACACCGTGGCCCCTTTCTTTGAGATAACTCTGCACTAGTGCGAGCCGCAAATGCCACCTCCAGCTTAGCTGTGCAGAAGAAGAACAACAAGAAGAAGAAATATCTCGAAATATGTCCGTCAGGCCCCTTCCCTTGAGATAAATCTGCAAATATCTCGGAAACGAAGCGAGTTATGGCAAAATGTTAAGAGACCTTTTTTGTAGAGAATTAAGTTTCCTACTTTTTATGTTCTATGATATTTTTTGATCAGATGCGTAGTGCTCGAGATATATCAAGATATTTAAAAGTTCCGAAGCCGCACCAACATAATAGAGATACAGAAACACCGTGGCCCCTTTCTTTGAGATAACTCTGCACTAGTGCGAGCCGCAAATGCCACTTCCAGCTTAGCTGTGCAGAAGAAGAACAACAAGAAGAAGAAATATCTCGAAATATGTCCGTCAGGCCCCTTCCCTTGAGATAAATCTGCAAATATCTCGGAAACGAAGCGAGCTATGGCAAAATGTTAAGAGACCTTTTTTGTAGAGAATTAAGTTTCCTACTTTTTACGTTCTATGATATTTTTTGATCAGATGCGTAGTTCTCGCGATATATCAAGATATTTAAAAGTTCCGAAGCCGCACCAACATAATAGTGATACAGAAACACCGTGGCCCCTTTCTTTGAGATAACTCTGCACTATTGCGAGCTGCAAATGCCACTTCCAGCTTAGCTGTGCAGAAGAAGAACAACAAGAAGAAGAAATATCTCGAAATATGTCCGTCAGGCCCCTTCCCTTGAGATATATCTGCAAATATCTCGGAAACGAAGCGAGCTATGGCAAAACGTTAAGAGACCTTTTTTGTAGAGAATTATGTTTCCTACAATTTATGTTGTATGATATTTTTTGATCAGAAGCGTAGTTTTCGAGATATATCGAGATATTTAAAAGTTCCGAAGCCGCACCAACATAATAGGGATACAGAAACACCGTGGCCCCTTTCTTTGAGATAACTCTGCACTAGTGCGAGCCGCAAATGCCACTTCCAGCTTAGCTGTGCACAAGAAGAACAACAAGAAGAAGAAATATCTCGAAATATGTCCGTCAGGCCCCTTCCCTTGAGATAAATCTGCAAATATCTCGGAAACGAAGCGAGCTATGGCAAAATGTTAAGAGACCTTTTTTGTAGAGAATTAAGTTTGCTACTTTTTATGTTCTATGATATTTTTTGATCAGATGCGTAGTTCTCGAGATATATCAAGATATTTAAAAGTTCCGAAGCCGCACCAACATAATAGAGATACAGAAACACCGTGGCCCCTTTCTTTGAGATAACTCTGCACTATTGCGAGCTGCAAATGCCACTTCCAGCTTAGCTGTGCAGAGGAAGAACAACAAGAAGAAGAAATATCTCGAAATATGTCCGTCAGGCCAGTTCCTTTGAGCTGAATCTGCAAATATCTCGGAAACGAAGCGAGCTATGGCAAAATGTTAAGAGACGTTTTTTGTAGAGAATTATGTTTCCTACAATTTATGTTCTATGATATTTTTTGATCCGAAGCGTAGTTTTCGAGATATATCGAGATATTTAAAAGTTCCGAAGCCGCACCAACATAATAGGGATACAGAAACACCGTGGCCCCTTTCTTTGAGATAACTCTGCACTAGTGCGAGCCGCAAATGCCACTTCCAGCTTAGCTGTGCAGAAGAAGAACAACAAGAAGAAGAAATATCTCGAAATATGTCCGTCAGGCCCCTTCCCTTGAGATAAATCTGCAAATATCTCGGAAACGAAGCGAGCTATGGCAAAATGTTAAGAGACCTTTTTTGTAGAGAATTAAGTTTCCTACTTTTTATGTTCTATGATATTTTTTGATCAGATGCGTAGTTCTCGAGATATATCAAGATATTTAAAAGTTCCGAAGCCGCACCAACATAATAGAGATACAGAAACACCGTGGCCCCTTTCTTTGAGATAACTCTGCACTGTTGCGAGCTGTAAATGCCACTTCCAGCTTAGCTGTGCAGAAGAAGAACAACAAGAAGAAGAAATATCTCGAAATATGTCCGTCAGGCCCCTTCCCTTGAGATATATCTGCAAATATCTCGGAAACGAAGCGAGCTATGGCAAAACGTTAAGAGACCTTTTTTGTAGAGAATTATGTTTCCTACAATTTATGTTGTATGATATTTTTTGATCAGAAGCGTAGTTTTCGAGATATATCGAGATATTTAAAAGTTCCGAAGCCGCACCAACATAATAGAGATACAGAAACACCGTGGCCCCTTTCTTTGAGATAACTCTGCACTATTGCGACCTGCAAATGCCACTTCCAGCTCAGCTGTGCAGAAGAAGAACAACAAGAAGAAGAAATATCTCGAAATATGTCCGTCAGGCCCCTTCCCTTGAGATAAATCTGCAAATATCTCGGAAACGAAGCGAGCTATGGCAAAATGTTAAGAGACCTTTTTTGTAGGGAATTATGTTTCCTACAATTTATGTTCTATGATATTTTTTGATCAGAAGCGTAGTTTTCGAGATATATCGAGATATTTAAAAGTTCCGAAGCCGCACCAACATAATAGAGATACAGAAACACCGTGGCCCCTTTCTTTGAGATAACTCTGCACTAGTGCGAGCCGCAAATGCCACCTCCAGCTTAGCTGTGCAGAAGAAGAACAACAAGAAGAAGAAATATCTCGAAATATGTCCGTCAGGCCCCTTCCCTTGAGATAAATCTGCAAATATCTCGGAAACGAAGCGAGTTATGGCAAAATGTTAAGAGACCTTTTTTGTAGAGAATTAAGTTTCCTACTTTTTATGTTCTATGATATTTTTTGATCAGATGCGTAGTGCTCGAGATATATCAAGATATTTAAAAGTTCCGAAGCCGCACCAACATAATAGAGATACAGAAACACCGTGGCCCCTTTCTTTGAGATAACTCTGCACTAGTGCGAGCCGCAAATGCCACTTCCAGCTTAGCTGTGCAGAAGAAGAACAACAAGAAGAAGAAATATCTCGAAATATGTCCGTCAGGCCCCTTCCCTTGAGATAAATCTGCAAATATCTCGGAAACGAAGCGAGCTATGGCAAAATGTTAAGAGACCTTTTTTGTAGAGAATTAAGTTTCCTACTTTTTACGTTCTATGATATTTTTTGATCAGATGCGTAGTTCTCGCGATATATCAAGATATTTAAAAGTTCCGAAGCCGCACCAACATAATAGTGATACAGAAACACCGTGGCCCCTTTCTTTGAGATAACTCTGCACTATTGCGAGCTGCAAATGCCACTTCCAGCTTAGCTGTGCAGAAGAAGAACAACAAGAAGAAGAAATATCTCGAAATATGTCCGTCAGGCCCCTTCCCTTGAGATATATCTGCAAATATCTCGGAAACGAAGCGAGCTATGGCAAAACGTTAAGAGACCTTTTTTGTAGAGAATTATGTTTCCTACAATTTATGTTGTATGATATTTTTTGATCAGAAGCGTAGTTTTCGAGATATATCGAGATATTTAAAAGTTCCGAAGCCGCACCAACATAATAGGGATACAGAAACACCGTGGCCCCTTTCTTTGAGATAACTCTGCACTAGTGCGAGCCGCAAATGCCACTTCCAGCTTAGCTGTGCACAAGAAGAACAACAAGAAGAAGAAATATCTCGAAATATGTCCGTCAGGCCCCTTCCCTTGAGATAAATCTGCAAATATCTCGGAAACGAAGCGAGCTATGGCAAAACGTTAAGAGACCTTTTTTGTAGAGAATTATGTTTCCTACAATTTATGTTGTATGATATTTTTTGATCAGACGCGTAGTTTTCGAGATATATCGAGATATTTAAAAGTTCCGAAGCCGCACCAACATAATAGAGATACAGAAACACCGTGGCCCCTTTCTTTGAGGTAACTCTGCACTATTGCGCGCTGCAAATGCCACTTCCAGCTTAGCTGTGCAGAAGAAGAACAACAAGAAGAAGAAATATCTCGAAATATGTCCGTCAGGCCCCTTCCCTTGAGATAAATCTGCAAATATCTCGGAAACGAAGCGAGCTATGGGAAAATGTAAAGAGACCTTTTTTGTAGAGAATTAAGTTTCCTACTTTTTATGTAGTATGATATTTTTTGATCAGATGCGTAGTTCTCGAGATATATCAAGATATTTAAAAGTTCCGAAGCCGCACCAACATAATAGAGATACAGAAACACCGTGGCCCCTTTCTTTGAGAAAACTCTGCACTATTGCGCGCTGCAAATGCCACTTCCAGCTTAGCTGTGCAGAAGAAGAACAACAAGAAGAAGAAATATCTCGAAATATGTCCGTCAGGCCCCTTCCCTTGAGATAAATCTGCAAATATCTCGGAAACGAAGCGAGCTATGGCAAAATGTTAAGAGACCTTTTTTGTAGAGAATTATGTTTCCTACAATATATGTTCTATGATATTTTTTGATCAGAAGCGTAGTTTTCGAGATATATCGAGATATTTAAAAGTTCCGAAGCCGCACCAACATAATAGAGATACAGAAACACCGTGGCCCCTTTCTTTGGGATAACTCTGCACTATTGCGAGCTGCAAATGCCACTTCCAGCTTAGCTGTGCAGAAGAAGTACAACAAGAAGAAGAAATATCTCGAAATATGTCCGTCAGGCCACTTCCCTTGAGATAAATCTGCAAATATCTCGGAAACGAAGCGAGCTATGGCAAAATGTTAAGAGACCTTTTTTGTAGAGAATTAAGTTTCCTACTTTTTATGTTCTATGATATTTTTTGATCAGATGCGTAGTTCTCGAGATATATCAAGATATTTAAAAGTTCCGAAGCCGCACCAACATAATAGAGATACAGAAACACCGTGGCCCCTTTCTTTGAGATAACTCTGCACTGTTGCGAGCTGTAAATGCCACTTCCAGCTTAGCTGTGCAGAAGAAGAACAACAAGAAGAAGAAATATCTCGAAATATGTCCGTCAGGCCCCTTCCCTTGAGATATATCTGCAAATATCTCGGAAACGAAGCGAGCTATGGCAAAACGTTAAGAGACCTTTTTTGTAGAGAATTATGTTTCCTACAATTTATGTTGTATGATATTTTTTGATCAGAAGCGTAGTTTTCGAGATATATCGAGATATTTAAAAGTTCCGAAGCCGCACCAACATAATAGAGATACAGAAACACCGTGGCCCCTTTCTTTGAGATAACTCTGCACTATTGCGACCTGCAAATGCCACTTCCAGCTCAGCTGTGCAGAAGAAGAACAACAAGAAGAAGAAATATCTCGAAATATGTCCGTCAGGCCCCTTCCCTTGAGATAAATCTGCAAATATCTCGGAAACGAAGCGAGCTATGGCAAAATGTTAAGAGACCTTTTTTGTAGGGAATTATGTTTCCTACAATTTATGTTCTATGATATTTTTTGATCAGAAGCGTAGTTTTCGAGATATATCGAGATATTTAAAAGTTCCGAAGCCGCACCAACATAATAGAGATACAGAAACACCGTGGCCCCTTTCTTTGAGATAACTCTGCACTAGTGCGAGCCGCAAATGCCACCTCCAGCTTAGCTGTGCAGAAGAAGAACAACAAGAAGAAGAAATATCTCGAAATATGTCCGTCAGGCCCCTTCCCTTGAGATAAATCTGCAAATATCTCGGAAACGAAGCGAGTTATGGCAAAATGTTAAGAGACCTTTTTTGTAGAGAATTAAGTTTCCTACTTTTTATGTTCTATGATATTTTTTGATCAGATGCGTAGTGCTCGAGATATATCAAGATATTTAAAAGTTCCGAAGCCGCACCAACATAATAGAGATACAGAAACACCGTGGCCCCTTTCTTTGAGATAACTCTGCACTAGTGCGAGCCGCAAATGCCACTTCCAGCTTAGCTGTGCAGAAGAAGAACAACAAGAAGAAGAAA
The DNA here is from genome assembly GCF_051020975.1 of Osmia lignaria lignaria. NCBI lineage: Eukaryota > Metazoa > Arthropoda > Insecta > Hymenoptera > Megachilidae > Osmia > Osmia lignaria. The sequence continues at coordinate 893,859 of NW_027478160.1, forward strand.
TATCTCGAAATATGTCCGTCAGGCCCCTTCCCTTGAGATAAATCTGCAAATATCTCGGAAACGAAGCGAGCTATGGCAAAATGTTAAGAGACCTTTTTTGTAGAGAATTAAGTTTCATACTTTTTACGTTCTATGATATTTTTTGATCAGATGCGTAGTTCTCGCGATATATCAAGATATTTAAAAGTTCCGAAGCCGCACCAACATAATAGTGATACAGAAACACCGTGGCCCCTTTCTTTGAGATAACTCTGCACTATTGCGAGCTGCAAATGCCACTTCCAGCTTAGCTGTGCAGAAGAAGAACAACAAGAAGAAGAAATATCTCGAAATATGTCCGTCAGGCCCCTTCCCTTGAGATATATCTGCAAATATCTCGGAAACGAAGCGAGCTATGGCAAAACGTTAAGAGACCTTTTTTGTAGAGAATTATGTTTCCTACAATTTATGTTGTATGATATTTTTTGATCAGAAGCGTAGTTTTCGAGATATATCGAGATATTTAAAAGTTCCGAAGCCGCACCAACATAATAGGGATACAGAAACACCGTGGCCCCTTTCTTTGAGATAACTCTGCACTAGTGCGAGCCGCAAATGCCACTTCCAGCTTAGCTGTGCACAAGAAGAACAACAAGAAGAAGAAATATCTCGAAATATGTCCGTCAGGCCCCTTCCCTTGAGATAAATCTGCAAATATCTCGGAAACGAAGCGAGCTATGGCAAAACGTTAAGAGACCTTTTTTGTAGAGAATTATGTTTCCTACAATTTATGTTGTATGATATTTTTTGATCAGACGCGTAGTTTTCGAGATATATCGAGATATTTAAAAGTTCCGAAGCCGCACCAACATAATAGAGATACAGAAACACCGTGGCCCCTTTCTTTGAGGTAACTCTGCACTATTGCGCGCTGCAAATGCCACTTCCAGCTTAGCTGTGCAGAAGAAGAACAACAAGAAGAAGAAATATCTCGAAATATGTCCGTCAGGCCCCTTCCCTTGAGATAAATCTGCAAATATCTCGGAAACGAAGCGAGCTATGGGAAAATGTAAAGAGACCTTTTTTGTAGAGAATTAAGTTTCCTACTTTTTATGTAGTATGATATTTTTTGATCAGATGCGTAGTTCTCGAGATATATCAAGATATTTAAAAGTTCCGAAGCCGCACCAACATAATAGAGATACAGAAACACCGTGGCCCCTTTCTTTGAGAAAACTCTGCACTATTGCGCGCTGCAAATGCCACTTCCAGCTTAGCTGTGCAGAAGAAGAACAACAAGAAGAAGAAATATCTCGAAATATGTCCGTCAGGCCCCTTCCCTTGAGATAAATCTGCAAATATCTCGGAAACGAAGCGAGCTATGGCAAAATGTTAAGAGACCTTTTTTGTAGAGAATTATGTTTCCTACAATATATGTTCTATGATATTTTTTGATCAGAAGCGTAGTTTTCGAGATATATCGAGATATTTAAAAGTTCCGAAGCCGCACCAACATAATAGAGATACAGAAACACCGTGGCCCCTTTCTTTGGGATAACTCTGCACTATTGCGAGCTGCAAATGCCACTTCCAGCTTAGCTGTGCAGAAGAAGTACAACAAGAAGAAGAAATATCTCGAAATATGTCCGTCAGGCCACTTCCCTTGAGATAAATCTGCAAATATCTCGGAAACGAAGCGAGCTATGGCAAAATGTTAAGAGACCTTTTTTGTAGAGAATTAAGTTTCCTACTTTTTATGTTCTATGATATTTTTTGATCAGATGCGTAGTTCTCGAGATATATCAAGATATTTAAAAGTTCCGAAGCCGCACCAACATAATAGAGATACAGAAACACCGTGGCCCCTTTCTTTGAGATAACTCTGCACTGTTGCGAGCTGTAAATGCCACTTCCAGCTTAGCTGTGCAGAAGAAGAACAACAAGAAGAAGAAATATCTCGAAATATGTCCGTCAGGCCCCTTCCCTTGAGATATATCTGCAAATATCTCGGAAACGAAGCGAGCTATGGCAAAACGTTAAGAGACCTTTTTTGTAGAGAATTATGTTTCCTACAATTTATGTTGTATGATATTTTTTGATCAGAAGCGTAGTTTTCGAGATATATCGAGATATTTAAAAGTTCCGAAGCCGCACCAACATAATAGAGATACAGAAACACCGTGGCCCCTTTCTTTGAGATAACTCTGCACTATTGCGACCTGCAAATGCCACTTCCAGCTCAGCTGTGCAGAAGAAGAACAACAAGAAGAAGAAATATCTCGAAATATGTCCGTCAGGCCCCTTCCCTTGAGATAAATCTGCAAATATCTCGGAAACGAAGCGAGCTATGGCAAAATGTTAAGAGACCTTTTTTGTAGGGAATTATGTTTCCTACAATTTATGTTCTATGATATTTTTTGATCAGAAGCGTAGTTTTCGAGATATATCGAGATATTTAAAAGTTCCGAAGCTGCACCAACATAATAGAGATACAGAAACACCGTGGCCCCTTTCTTTGAGATAACTCTGCACTAGTGCGAGCCGCAAATGCCACCTCCAGCTTAGCTGTGCAGAAGAAGAACAACAAGAAGAAGAAATATCTCGAAATATGTCCGTCAGGCCCCTTCCCTTGAGATAAATCTGCAAATATCTCGGAAACGAAGCGAGTTATGGCAAAATGTTAAGAGACCTTTTTTGTAGAGAATTAAGTTTCCTACTTTTTATGTTCTATGATATTTTTTGATCAGATGCGTAGTGCTCGAGATATATCAAGATATTTAAAAGTTCCGAAGCCGCACCAACATAATAGAGATACAGAAACACCGTGGCCCCTTTCTTTGAGATAACTCTGCACTAGTGCGAGCCGCAAATGCCACTTCCAGCTTAGCTGTGCAGAAGAAGAACAACAAGAAGAAGAAATATCTCGAAATATGTCCGTCAGGCCCCTTCCCTTGAGATAAATCTGCAAATATCTCGGAAACGAAGCGAGCTATGGCAAAATGTTAAGAGACCTTTTTTGTAGAGAATTAAGTTTCCTACTTTTTACGTTCTATGATATTTTTTGATCAGATGCGTAGTTCTCGCGATATATCAAGATATTTAAAAGTTCCGAAGCCGCACCAACATAATAGTGATACAGAAACACCGTGGCCCCTTTCTTTGAGATAACTCTGCACTATTGCGAGCTGCAAATGCCACTTCCAGCTTAGCTGTGCAGAAGAAGAACAACAAGAAGAAGAAATATCTCGAAATATGTCCGTCAGGCCCCTTCCCTTGAGATATATCTGCAAATATCTCGGAAACGAAGCGAGCTATGGCAAAACGTTAAGAGACCTTTTTTGTAGAGAATTATGTTTCCTACAATTTATGTTGTATGATATTTTTTGATCAGAAGCGTAGTTTTCGAGATATATCGAGATATTTAAAAGTTCCGAAGCCGCACCAACATAATAGGGATACAGAAACACCGTGGCCCCTTTCTTTGAGATAACTCTGCACTAGTGCGAGCCGCAAATGCCACTTCCAGCTTAGCTGTGCACAAGAAGAACAACAAGAAGAAGAAATATCTCGAAATATGTCCGTCAGGCCCCTTCCCTTGAGATAAATCTGCAAATATCTCGGAAACGAAGCGAGCTATGGTAAAATGTTAAGAGACCTTTTTTGTAGAGAATTAAGTTTCCTACTTTTTATGTTCTATGATATTTTTTGATCAGATGCGTAGTTCTCGAGATATATCAAGATATTTAAAAGTTCCGAAGCCGCACCAACATAATAGAGATACAGAAACACCGTGGCCCCTTTCTTTGAGATAACTCTGCACTATTGCGAGCTGCAAATGCCACTTCCAGCTTAGCTGTGCAGAGGAAGAACAACAAGAAGAAGAAATATCTCGAAATATGTCCGTCAGGCCAGTTCCTTTGAGCTGAATCTGCAAATATCTCGGAAACGAAGCGAGCTATGGCAAAATGTTAAGAGACGTTTTTTGTAGAGAATTATGTTTCCTACAATTTATGTTCTATGATATTTTTTGATCCGAAGCGTAGTTTTCGAGATATATCGAGATATTTAAAAGTTCCGAAGCCGCACCAACATAATAGGGATACAGAAACACCGTGGCCCCTTTCTTTGAGATAACTCTGCACTAGTGCGAGCCGCAAATGCCACTTCCAGCTTAGCTGTGCAGAAGAAGAACAACAAGAAGAAGAAATATCTCGAAATATGTCCGTCAGGCCCCTTCCCTTGAGATAAATCTGGAAATATCTCGGAAACGAAGAGAGCTATGGCAAAATGCTAAGAGACCTTTTTTGTAGAGAATTAAGTTTCCTACTTTTTACGTTCTATGACATTTTTTGATCAGATGCGTAGTTCTCGAGATATATCAAGATATTTAAAAGTTCCGAAGCCGCACCAACATAATAGAGATACAGAAACACCGTGGCCCCTTTCTTTGAGATAACTCTGCACTATTGCGAGCTGTAAATGCCACTTCCAGCTTAGCTGTGCAGAAGAAGAACAACAAGAAGAAGAAATATCTCGAAATATGTCCGTCAGGCCCCTTCCCTTGAGATAAATCTGCAAATATCTCGGAAACGAAGCGAGCTATGGCAAAATGTTTAGAGACCTTTTTTGTAGAGAATTAAGTTTCCTACTTTTTATCTTCTATGATATTTCTTGATCAGATGCGTAGTTCTCGAGATATATCAAGATATTTAAAAGTTCCGAAGCCGCACCATCATAATAGAGATACAGAAACACCGTGGCCCCTCTCTTTGAGATAACTCTGCACTATTGCGAGCTGCAAATGCCACTTCCAGCTCAGCTGTGCAGAAGAAGAACAACAAGAAGAAGAAATATCTCGAAATATGTCCGTCAGGCCCCTTCCCTTGAGATATATCTGCAAATATCTCGGAAACGAAGCGAGCTATGGCAAAACGTTAAGAGACCTTTTTTGTAGAGAATTATGTTTCCTACAATTTATGTTGTATGATATTTTTTGATCAGAAGCGTAGTTTTCGAGATATATCGAGATATTTAAAAGCTCCGAAGCCGCACCAACATAATAGAGATACAGAAACACCGTGGCCCCTTTCTTTGAGGTAACTCTGCACTATTGCGCGCTGCAAATGCCACTTCCAGCTTAGCTGTGCAGAAGAAGAACAACAAGAAGAAGAAATATCTCGAAATATGTCCGTCAGGCCCCTTCCCTTGAGATAAATCTGCAAATATCTCGGAAACGAAGCGAGCTATGGGAAAATGTAAAGAGACCTTTTTTGTAGAGAATTAAGTTTCCTACTTTTTATGTAGTATGATATTTTTTGATCAGATGCGTAGTTCTCGAGATATATCAAGATATTTAAAAGTTCCGAAGCCGCACCAACATAATAGAGATACAGAAACACCGTGGCCCCTTTCTTTGAGAAAACTCTGCACTATTGCGCGCTGCAAATGCCACTTCCAGCTTAGCTGTGCAGAAGAAGAACAACAAGAAGAAGAAATATCTCGAAATATGTCCGTCAGGCCCCTTCCCTTGAGATAAATCTGCAAATATCTCGGAAACGAAGCGAGCTATGGCAAAATGTTAAGAGACCTTTTTTGTAGAGAATTATGTTTCCTACAATATATGTTCTATGATATTTTTTGATCAGAAGCGTAGTTTTCGAGATATATCGAGATATTTAAAAGTTCCGAAGCCGCACCAACATAATAGAGATACAGAAACACCGTGGCCCCTTTCTTTGGGATAACTCTGCACTATTGCGAGCTGCAAATGCCACTTCCAGCTTAGCTGTGCAGAAGAAGTACAACAAGAAGAAGAAATATCTCGAAATATGTCCGTCAGGCCACTTCCCTTGAGATAAATCTGCAAATATCTCGGAAACGAAGCGAGCTATGGCAAAATGTTAAGAGACCTTTTTTGTAGAGAATTATGTTTCCTACAATTTATGTTCTATGATATTTTTTGATCAGAAGCGTAGTTTTCGAGATATATCGAGATATTTAAAAGTTCCGAAGCCGCACCAACATAATAGAGATACAGAAACACCGTGGCCCCTTTCTTTGGGATAACTCTGCACTATTGCGAGCTGCAAATGCCACTTCCAGCTTAGCTGTGCAGAAGAAGAACAACAAGAAGAAGAAATATCTCGAAATATGTCCGTCAGGCCACTTCCCTTGAGATAAATCTGTAAATATCTCGGAAACGAAGCGAGCTATGGCAAAATGTTTAGAGACCTTTCTTGTAGAGAATTAAGTTTCCTACTTTTTATGTGGTATGATATTTTTTGATCAGATGCGTAGTTCTCGAGATATATCAAGATATTTAAAAGTTCCGAAGCCGCACCAACATAATAGAGATACAGAAACACCGTGGCCCCTTTCTTTGAGATAACTCTGCACTATTGCGCGCTGCAAATGCCACTTCCAGCTTAGCTGTGCAGAAGAAGAACAACAAGAAGAAGAAATATCTCGAAATATGTCCGTCAGGCCCCTTCCCTTGAGATAAATCTGCAAATATCTCGGAAACGAAGCGAGCTATGGCAAAATGTTAAGAGACCTTTTTTGTAGAGAATTCTGTTTCCTACAATTTATGTTCTATGATATTTTTTGATCAGAAGCGTAGTTTTCGAGATATATCGAGATATTTAAAAGTTCCGAAGCCGCACCAACATAATAGAGATACAGAAACACCGTGGCCCCTTTCTTTGAGATAACTCTGCACTATTGCGAGCTGCAAATGCCACTTCCAGCTTAGCTGTGCAGAAGAAGAACAACAAGAAGAAGAAATATCTCGAAATATGTCCGTCAGGCCCCTTCCCTTGAGATATATCTGCAAATATCTCGGAAACGAAGCGAGCTATGGCAAAACGTTAAGAGACCTTTTTTGTAGAGAATTATGTTTCCTACAATTTATGTTGTATGATATTTTTTGATCAGAAGCGTAGTTTTCGAGATATATCGAGATATTTAAAAGTTCCGAAGCCGCACCAACATAATAGGGATACAGAAACACCGTGGCCCCTTTCTTTGAGATAACTCTGCACTAGTGCGAGCCGCAAATGCCACTTCCAGCTTAGCTGTGCACAAGAAGAACAACAAGAAGAAGAAATATCTCGAAATATGTCCGTCAGGCCCCTTCCCTTGAGATAAATCTGCAAATATCTCGGAAACGAAGCGAGCTATGGTAAAATGTTAAGAGACCTTTTTTGTAGAGAATTAAGTTTCCTACTTTTTATGTTCTATGATATTTTTTGATCAGATGCGTAGTTCTCGAGATATATCAAGATATTTAAAAGTTCCGAAGCCGCACCAACATAATAGAGATACAGAAACACCGTGGCCCCTTTCTTTGAGATAACTCTGCACTATTGCGAGCTGCAAATGCCACTTCCAGCTTAGCTGTGCAGAGGAAGAACAACAAGAAGAAGAAATATCTCGAAATATGTCCGTCAGGCCAGTTCCTTTGAGCTGAATCTGCAAATATCTCGGAAACGAAGCGAGCTATGGCAAAATGTTAAGAGACGTTTTTTGTAGAGAATTATGTTTCCTACAATTTATGTTCTATGATATTTTTTGATCCGAAGCGTAGTTTTCGAGATATATCGAGATATTTAAAAGTTCCGAAGCCGCACCAACATAATAGGGATACAGAAACACCGTGGCCCCTTTCTTTGAGATAACTCTGCACTAGTGCGAGCCGCAAATGCCACTTCCAGCTTAGCTGTGCAGAAGAAGAACAACAAGAAGAAGAAATATCTCGAAATATGTCCGTCAGGCCCCTTCCCTTGAGATAAATCTGGAAATATCTCGGAAACGAAGAGAGCTATGGCAAAATGCTAAGAGACCTTTTTTGTAGAGAATTAAGTTTCCTACTTTTTACGTTCTATGACATTTTTTGATCAGATGCGTAGTTCTCGAGATATATCAAGATATTTAAAAGTTCCGAAGCCGCACCAACATAATAGAGATACAGAAACACCGTGGCCCCTTTCTTTGAGATAACTCTGCACTATTGCGAGCTGTAAATGCCACTTCCAGCTTAGCTGTGCAGAAGAAGAACAACAAGAAGAAGAAATATCTCGAAATATGTCCGTCAGGCCCCTTCCCTTGAGATAAATCTGCAAATATCTCGGAAACGAAGCGAGCTATGGCAAAATGTTTAGAGACCTTTTTTGTAGAGAATTAAGTTTCCTACTTTTTATCTTCTATGATATTTCTTGATCAGATGCGTAGTTCTCGAGATATATCAAGATATTTAAAAGTTCCGAAGCCGCACCATCATAATAGAGATACAGAAACACCGTGGCCCCTCTCTTTGAGATAACTCTGCACTATTGCGAGCTGCAAATGCCACTTCCAGCTCAGCTGTGCAGAAGAAGAACAACAAGAAGAAGAAATATCTCGAAATATGTCCGTCAGGCCCCTTCCCTTGAGATATATCTGCAAATATCTCGGAAACGAAGCGAGCTATGGCAAAACGTTAAGAGACCTTTTTTGTAGAGAATTATGTTTCCTACAATTTATGTTGTATGATATTTTTTGATCAGAAGCGTAGTTTTCGAGATATATCGAGATATTTAAAAGCTCCGAAGCCGCACCAACATAATAGAGATACAGAAACACCGTGGCCCCTTTCTTTGAGGTAACTCTGCACTATTGCGCGCTGCAAATGCCACTTCCAGCTTAGCTGTGCAGAAGAAGAACAACAAGAAGAAGAAATATCTCGAAATATGTCCGTCAGGCCCCTTCCCTTGAGATAAATCTGCAAATATCTCGGAAACGAAGCGAGCTATGGGAAAATGTAAAGAGACCTTTTTTGTAGAGAATTAAGTTTCCTACTTTTTATGTAGTATGATATTTTTTGATCAGATGCGTAGTTCTCGAGATATATCAAGATATTTAAAAGTTCCGAAGCCGCACCAACATAATAGAGATACAGAAACACCGTGGCCCCTTTCTTTGAGAAAACTCTGCACTATTGCGCGCTGCAAATGCCACTTCCAGCTTAGCTGTGCAGAAGAAGAACAACAAGAAGAAGAAATATCTCGAAATATGTCCGTCAGGCCCCTTCCCTTGAGATAAATCTGCAAATATCTCGGAAACGAAGCGAGCTATGGCAAAATGTTAAGAGACCTTTTTTGTAGAGAATTATGTTTCCTACAATATATGTTCTATGATATTTTTTGATCAGAAGCGTAGTTTTCGAGATATATCGAGATATTTAAAAGTTCCGAAGCCGCACCAACATAATAGAGATACAGAAACACCGTGGCCCCTTTCTTTGGGATAACTCTGCACTATTGCGAGCTGCAAATGCCACTTCCAGCTTAGCTGTGCAGAAGAAGTACAACAAGAAGAAGAAATATCTCGAAATATGTCCGTCAGGCCACTTCCCTTGAGATAAATCTGCAAATATCTCGGAAACGAAGCGAGCTATGGCAAAATGTTAAGAGACCTTTTTTGTAGAGAATTATGTTTCCTACAATTTATGTTCTATGATATTTTTTGATCAGAAGCGTAGTTTTCGAGATATATCGAGATATTTAAAAGTTCCGAAGCCGCACCAACATAATAGAGATACAGAAACACCGTGGCCCCTTTCTTTGGGATAACTCTGCACTATTGCGAGCTGCAAATGCCACTTCCAGCTTAGCTGTGCAGAAGAAGAACAACAAGAAGAAGAAATATCTCGAAATATGTCCGTCAGGCCACTTCCCTTGAGATAAATCTGTAAATATCTCGGAAACGAAGCGAGCTATGGCAAAATGTTTAGAGACCTTTCTTGTAGAGAATTAAGTTTCCTACTTTTTATGTGGTATGATATTTTTTGATCAGATGCGTAGTTCTCGAGATATATCAAGATATTTAAAAGTTCCGAAGCCGCACCAACATAATAGAGATACAGAAACACCGTGGCCCCTTTCTTTGAGATAACTCTGCACTATTGCGCGCTGCAAATGCCACTTCCAGCTTAGCTGTGCAGAAGAAGAACAACAAGAAGAAGAAATATCTCGAAATATGTCCGTCAGGCCCCTTCCCTTGAGATAAATCTGCAAATATCTCGGAAACGAAGCGAGCTATGGCAAAATGTTAAGAGACCTTTTTTGTAGAGAATTCTGTTTCCTACAATTTATGTTCTATGATATTTTTTGATCAGAAGCGTAGTTTTCGAGATATATCGAGATATTTAAAAGTTCCGAAGCCGCACCAACATAATAGAGATACAGAAACACCGTGGCCCCTTTCTTTGAGATAACTCTGCACTATTGCGAGCTGCAAATGCCACTTCCAGCTTAGCTGTGCAGAAGAAGAACAACAAGAAGAAGAAATATCTCGAAATATGTCCGTCAGGCCCCTTCCCTTGAGATATATCTGCAAATATCTCGGAAACGAAGCGAGCTATGGCAAAACGTTAAGAGACCTTTTTTGTAGAGAATTATGTTTCCTACAATTTATGTTGTATGATATTTTTTGATCAGAAGCGTAGTTTTCGAGATATATCGAGATATTTAAAAGTTCCGAAGCCGCACCAACATAATAGGGATACAGAAACACCGTGGCCCCTTTCTTTGAGATAACTCTGCACTAGTGCGAGCCGCAAATGCCACTTCCAGCTTAGCTGTGCACAAGAAGAACAACAAGAAGAAGAAATATCTCGAAATATGTCCGTCAGGCCCCTTCCCTTGAGATAAATCTGCAAATATCTCGGAAACGAAGCGAGCTATGGTAAAATGTTAAGAGACCTTTTTTGTAGAGAATTAAGTTTCCTACTTTTTATGTTCTATGATATTTTTTGATCAGATGCGTAGTTCTCGAGATATATCAAGATATTTAAAAGTTCCGAAGCCGCACCAACATAATAGAGATACAGAAACACCGTGGCCCCTTTCTTTGAGATAACTCTGCACTATTGCGAGCTGCAAATGCCACTTCCAGCTTAGCTGTGCAGAGGAAGAACAACAAGAAGAAGAAATATCTCGAAATATGTCCGTCAGGCCAGTTCCTTTGAGCTGAATCTGCAAATATCTCGGAAACGAAGCGAGCTATGGCAAAATGTTAAGAGACGTTTTTTGTAGAGAATTATGTTTCCTACAATTTATGTTCTATGATATTTTTTGATCCGAAGCGTAGTTTTCGAGATATATCGAGATATTTAAAAGTTCCGAAGCCGCACCAACATAATAGGGATACAGAAACACCGTGGCCCCTTTCTTTGAGATAACTCTGCACTAGTGCGAGCCGCAAATGCCACTTCCAGCTTAGCTGTGCAGAAGAAGAACAACAAGAAGAAGAAATATCTCGAAATATGTCCGTCAGGCCCCTTCCCTTGAGATAAATCTGGAAATATCTCGGAAACGAAGAGAGCTATGGCAAAATGCTAAGAGACCTTTTTTGTAGAGAATTAAGTTTCCTACTTTTTACGTTCTATGACATTTTTTGATCAGATGCGTAGTTCTCGAGATATATCAAGATATTTAAAAGTTCCGAAGCCGCACCAACATAATAGAGATACAGAAACACCGTGGCCCCTTTCTTTGAGATAACTCTGCACTATTGCGAGCTGTAAATGCCACTTCCAGCTTAGCTGTGCAGAAGAAGAACAACAAGAAGAAGAAATATCTCGAAATATGTCCGTCAGGCCCCTTCCCTTGAGATAAATCTGCAAATATCTCGGAAACGAAGCGAGCTATGGCAAAATGTTTAGAGACCTTTTTTGTAGAGAATTAAGTTTCCTACTTTTTATCTTCTATGATATTTCTTGATCAGATGCGTAGTTCTCGAGATACATCAAGATATTTAAAAGTTCCGAAGCCGCACCATCATAATAGAGATACAGAAACACCGTGGCCCCTCTCTTTGAGATAACTCTGCACTATTGCGAGCTGCAAATGCCACTTCCAGCTCAGCTGTGCAGAAGAAGAACAACAAGAAGAAGAAATATCTCGAAATATGTCCGTCAGGCCCCTTCCCTTGAGATATATCTGCAAATATCTCGGAAACGAAGCGAGCTATGGCAAAACGTTAAGAGACCTTTTTTGTAGAGAATTATGTTTCCTACAATTTATGTTGTATGATATTTTTTGATCAGAAGCGTAGTTTTCGAGATATATCGAGATATTTAAAAGTTCCGAAGCCGCACCAACATAATAGAGATACAGAAACACCGTGGCCCCTTTCTTTGAGGTAACTCTGCACTATTGCGCGCTGCAAATGCCACTTCCAGCTTAGCTGTGCAGAAGAAGAACAACAAGAAGAAGAAATATCTCGAAATATGTCCGTCAGGCCCCTTCCCTTGAGATAAATCTGCAAATATCTCGGAAACGAAGCGAGCTATGGGAAAATGTAAAGAGACGTTTTTTGTAGAGAATTAAGTTTCCTACTTTTTATGTAGTATGATATTTTTTGATCAGATGCGTAGTTCTCGAGATATATCAAGATATTTAAAAGTTCCGAAGCCGCACCAACATAATAGAGATACAGAAACACCGTGGCCCCTTTCTTTGAGAAAACTCTGCACTATTGCGCGCTGCAAATGCCACTTCCAGCTTAGCTGTGCAGAAGAAGAACAACAAGAAGAAGAAATATCTCGAAATATGTCCGTCAGGCCCCTTCCCTTGAGATAAATCTGCAAATATCTCGGAAACGAAGCGAGCTATGGCAAAATGTTAAGAGACCTTTTTTGTAGAGAATTATGTTTCCTACAATATATGTTCTATGATATTTTTTGATCAGAAGCGTAGTTTTCGAGATATATCGAGATATTTAAAAGTTCCGAAGCCGCACCAACATAATAGAGATACAGAAACACCGTGGCCCCTTTCTTTGGGATAACTCTGCACTATTGCGAGCTGCAAATGCCACTTCCAGCTTAGCTGTGCAGAAGAAGTACAACAAGAAGAAGAAATATCTCGAAATATGTCCGTCAGGCCACTTCCCTTGAGATAAATCTGCAAATATCTCGGAAACGAAGCGAGCTATGGCAAAATGTTAAGAGACCTTTTTTGTAGAGAATTATGTTTCCTACAATTTATGTTCTATGATATTTTTTGATCAGAAGCGTAGTTTTCGAGATATATCGAGATATTTAAAAGTTCCGAAGCCGCACCAACATAATAGAGATACAGAAACACCGTGGCCCCTTTCTTTGGGATAACTCTGCACTATTGCGAGCTGCAAATGCCACTTCCAGCTTAGCTGTGCAGAAGAAGAACAACAAGAAGAAGAAATATCTCGAAATATGTCCGTCAGGCCACTTCCCTTGAGATAAATCTGTAAATATCTCGGAAACGAAGCGAGCTATGGCAAAATGTTTAGAGACCTTTCTTGTAGAGAATTAAGTTTCCTACTTTTTATGTGGTATGATATTTTTTGATCAGATGCGTAGTTCTCGAGATATATCAAGATATTTAAAAGTTCCGAAGCCGCACCAACATAATAGAGATACAGAAACACCGTGGCCCCTTTCTTTGAGATAACTCTGCACTATTGCGCGCTGCAAATGCCACTTCCAGCTTAGCTGTGCAGAAGAAGAACAACAAGAAGAAGAAATATCTCGAAATATGTCCGTCAGGCCCCTTCCCTTGAGATAAATCTGCAAATATCTCGGAAACGAAGCGAGCTATGGCAAAATGTTAAGAGACCTTTTTTGTAGAGAATTCTGTTTCCTACAATTTATGTTCTATGATATTTTTTGATCAGAAGCGTAGTTTTCGAGATATATCGAGATATTTAAAAGTTCCGAAGCCGCACCAACATAATAGAGATACAGAAACACCGTGGCCCCTTTCTTTGAGATAACTCTGCACTATTGCGAGCTGCAAATGCCACTTCCAGCTTAGCTGTGCAGAAGAAGAACAACAAGAAGAAGAAATATCTCGAAATATGTCCGTCAGGCCCCTTCCCTTGAGATATATCTGCAAATATCTCGGAAACGAAGCGAGCTATGGCAAAATGTTAAGAGACCTTTTTTGTAGAGAATTATGTTTCCTACAATTTATGTTCTATGATATTTTTTGATCAGAAGCGTAGTTTTCGAGATATATCGAGATATTTAAAAGTTCCGAAGCCGCACCAACATAATAGAGATACAGAAACACCGTGGCCCCTTTCTTTGAGATAACTCTGCACTAGTGCGAGCCGCAAATGCCACTTCCAGCTTAGCTGTGCAGAAGAAGAACAACAAGAAGAAGAAATATCTCGAAATATGTCCGACAGGCCCCTTCCCTTCAGATAAATCTGCAAATATCTCGGAAACGAAGCGCGCTATGGCGAAATGTTAAGAGACCTTTTTTGTAGAGAATTAAGTTTCCTACTTTTTATCTTCTATGATATTTTTTGATCAGATGCGTAGTTCTCGAGATATATCAAGATATTTAAAAGTTCCGAAGCCGCACCAACATAATAGAGATACAGAAACACCGTGGCCCCTCTATTTGAGATAACTCTGCACTATTGCGAGCTGCAAATGCCACTTCCAGCTTAGCTGTGCAGAAGAAGAACAACAAGAAGAAGAAATATCTCGAAATATGTCCGTCAGGCCCCTTCCCTTGAGATAAATCTGCAAATATCTCGGAAACGAAGCGAGTTATGGCAAAATGTTAAGAGACCTTTTTTGTAGAGAATTAAGTTTCCTACTTTTTATGTTCTATGATATTTTTTGATCAGATGCGTAGTGCTCGAGATATATCAAGATATTTAAAAGTTCCGAAGCCGCACCAACATAATAGAGATACAGAAACACCGTGGCCCCTTTCTTTGAGATAACTCTGCACTAGTGCGAGCCGCAAATGCCACTTCCAGCTTAGCTGTGCAGAAGAAGAACAACAAGAAGAAGAAATATCTCGAAATATGTCCGTCAGGCCCCTTCCCTTGAGATAAATCTGCAAATATCTCGGAAACGAAGCGAGCTATGGCAAAATGTTAAGAAACCTTTTTTGTAGAGAATTAAGTTTCCTACTTTTTACGTTCTATGATATTTTTTGATCAGATGCGTAGTTCTCGCGATATATCAAGATATTTAAAAGTTCCGAAGCCGCACCAACATAATAGTGATACAGAAACACCGTGGCCCCTTTCTTTGAGATAACTCTGCACTATTGCGAGCTGCAAATGCCACTTCCAGCTTAGCTGTGCAGAAGAAGAACAACAAGAAGAAGAAATATCTCGAAATATGTCCGTCAGGCCCCTTCCCTTGAGATATATCTGCAAATATCTCGGAAACGAAGCGAGCTATGGCAAAACGTTAAGAGACCTTTTTTGTAGAGAATTATGTTTCCTACAATTTATGTTGTATGATATTTTTTGATCAGAAGCGTAGTTTTCGAGATATATCGAGATATTTAAAAGTTCCGAAGCCGCACCAACATAATAGGGATACAGAAACACCGTGGCCCCTTTCTTTGAGATAACTCTGCACTAGTGCGAGCCGCAAATGCCACTTCCAGCTTAGCTGTGCACAAGAAGAACAACAAGAAGAAGAAATATCTCGAAATATGTCCGTCAGGCCCCTTCCCTTGAGATAAATCTGCAAATATCTCGGAAACGAAGCGAGCTATGGTAAAATGTTAAGAGACCTTTTTTGTAGAGAATTAAGTTTCCTACTTTTTATGTTCTATGATATTTTTTGATCAGATGCGTAGTTCTCGAGATATATCAAGATATTTAAAAGTTCCGAAGCCGCACCAACATAATAGAGATACAGAAACACCGTGGCCCCTTTCTTTGAGATAACTCTGCACTATTGCGAGCTGCAAATGCCACTTCCAGCTTAGCTGTGCAGAGGAAGAACAACAAGAAGAAGAAATATCTCGAAATATGTCCGTCAGGCCAGTTCCTTTGAGCTGAATCTGCAAATATCTCGGAAACGAAGCGAGCTATGGCAAAATGTTAAGAGACGTTTTTTGTAGAGAATTATGTTTCCTACAATTTATGTTCTATGATATTTTTTGATCCGAAGCGTAGTTTTCGAGATATATCGAGATATTTAAAAGTTCCGAAGCCGCACCAACATAATAGGGATACAGAAACACCGTGGCCCCTTTCTTTGAGATAACTCTGCACTAGTGCGAGCCGCAAATGCCACTTCCAGCTTAGCTGTGCAGAAGAAGAACAACAAGAAGAAGAAATATCTCGAAATATGTCCGTCAGGCCCCTTCCCTTGAGATAAATCTGGAAATATCTCGGAAACGAAGAGAGCTATGGCAAAATGCTAAGAGACCTTTTTTGTAGAGAATTAAGTTTCCTACTTTTTACGTTCTATGACATTTTTTGATCAGATGCGTAGTTCTCGAGATATATCAAGATATTTAAAAGTTCCGAAGCCGCACCAACATAATAGAGATACAGAAACACCGTGGCCCCTTTCTTTGAGATAACTCTGCACTATTGCGAGCTGTAAATGCCACTTCCAGCTTAGCTGTGCAGAAGAAGAACAACAAGAAGAAGAAATATCTCGAAATATGTCCGTCAGGCCCCTTCCCTTGAGATAAATCTGCAAATATCTCGGAAACGAAGCGAGCTATGGCAAAATGTTTAGAGACCTTTTTTGTAGAGAATTAAGTTTCCTACTTTTTATCTTCTATGATATTTCTTGATCAGATGCGTAGTTCTCGAGATATATCAAGATATTTAAAAGTTCCGAAGCCGCACCATCATAATAGAGATACAGAAACACCGTGGCCCCTCTCTTTGAGATAACTCTGCACTATTGCGAGCTGCAAATGCCACTTCCAGCTCAGCTGTGCAGAAGAAGAACAACAAGAAGAAGAAATATCTCGAAATATGTCCGTCAGGCCCCTTCCCTTGAGATATATCTGCAAATATCTCGGAAACGAAGCGAGCTATGGCAAAACGTTAAGAGACCCTTTTTGTAGAGAATTATGTTTCCTACAATTTATGTTGTATGATATTTTTTGATCAGAAGCGTAGTTTTCGAGATATATCGAGATATTTAAAAGTTCCGAAGCCGCACCAACATAATAGAGATACAGAAACACCGTGGCCCCTTTCTTTGAGGTAACTCTGCACTATTGCGCGCTGCAAATGCCACTTCCAGCTTAGCTGTGCAGAAGAAGAACAACAAGAAGAAGAAATATCTCGAAATATGTCCGTCAGGCCCCTTCCCTTGAGATAAATCTGCAAATATCTCGGAAACGAAGCGAGCTATGGCAAAATGTTAAGAGACCTTTTTTGTAGAGAATTCTGTTTCCTACAATTTATGTTGTATGATATTTTTTGATCAGAAGCGTAGTTTTCGAGATATATCGAGATATTTAAAAGTTCCGAAGCCGCACCAACATAATAGAGATACAGAAACACCGTGGCCCCTTTCTTTGAGATAACTCTGCACTATTGCGAGCTGCAAATGCCACTTCCAGCTTAGCTGTGCAGAAGAAGAACAACAAGAAGAAGAAATATCTCGAAATATGTCCGTCAGGCCCCTTCCCTTGAGATATATCTGCAAATATCTCGGAAACGAAGCGAGCTATGGCAAAATGTTAAGAGACCTTTTTTGTAGAGAATTATGTTTCCTACAATTTATGTTCTATGATATTTTTTGATCAGAAGCGTAGTTTTCGAGATATATCGAGATATTTAAAAGTTCCGAAGCCGCACCAACATAATAGAGATACAGAAACACCGTGGCCCCTTTCTTTGAGATAACTCTGCACTAGTGCGAGCCGCAAATGCCACTTCCAGCTTAGCTGTGCAGAAGAAGAACAACAAGAAGAAGAAATATCTCGAAATATGTCCGACAGGCCCCTTCCCTTCAGATAAATCTGCAAATATCTCGGAAACGAAGCGCGCTATGGCGAAATGTTAAGAGACCTTTTTTGTAGAGAATTAAGTTTCCTACTTTTTATCTTCTATGATATTTTTTGATCAGATGCGTAGTTCTCGAGATATATCAAGATATTTAAAAGTTCCGAAGCCGCACCAACATAATAGAGATACAGAAACACCGTGGCCCCTCTATTTGAGATAACTCTGCACTATTGCGAGCTGCAAATGCCACTTCCAGCTTAGCTGTGCAGAAGAAGAACAACAAGAAGAAGAAATATCTCGAAATATGTCCGTCAGGCCCCTTCCCTTGAGATAAATCTGCAAATATCTCGGAAACGAAGCGAGCTATTGCAAAATCTTTAGAGACCTTTCTTGTAGAGAATTAAGTTTCCTACTTTTTATCTTCTATGATATTTTTTGATCAGATGCGTAGTTCTCGAGATATATCAAGATATTTAAAAGTTCCGAAGCCGCACCAACATAATAGAGATACAGAAACACCGTGGCCCCTCTCTTTGAGATAACTCTGCACTATTGCGAGCTGCAAATGCCACTTCCAGCTTAGCTGTGCAGAAGAAGAACAACAAGAAGAAGAAATATCTCGAAATATGTCCGTCAGGCCCCTTCCCTTGAGATAAATCTGCAAATATCTCGGAAACGAAGCGAGCTATGGCAAAATCTTTAGAGACCTTTCTTGTAGAGAATTAAGTTTCCTACTTTTTATGTTCTATGATATTTTTTGATCAGATGCGTAGTTCTCGAGATATATCAAGATATTTAAAAGTTCCGAGGCCGCACCAATATAATAGAGATACAGAAACACCGTGGCCCCTTTCTTTGAGATAACTCTGCACTATTGCGCGCTGCAAATGCCACTTCCAGCTTAGCTGTGCAGAAGAAGAACAACAAGAAGAAGAAATATCTCGAAATATGTCCGTCAGGCCCCTTCCCTTGAGATAAATCTGCAAATATCTCGGAAACGAAGCGAGCTATGGGAAAATGTAAACAGACCTTTTTTGTAGAGAATTAAGTTTCCTACTTTTTACGTTCTATGATATTTTTCGATCAGAGGCGTAGTTCTCGATATATATCAAGATATTTAAAAGTTCCGAAGCCGCACCAACATAATAGAGATACAGAAACACCGTGGCCCCTTTCTTTGAGATAACTCTGCACGATTGCGAGCTGGAAATGTCACTTCCAGTTTAGCTGTGCAGAAGAAGAACAACAAGAAGAAGAAATATCTCGAAATATGTCCGTCAGGCCCCTTCCCTTGAGATATATCTGCAAATATCTCGGAAACGAAGCGAGCTATGGCAAAATGTTAA
Organism: Osmia lignaria lignaria; assembly: GCF_051020975.1. NCBI lineage: Eukaryota > Metazoa > Arthropoda > Insecta > Hymenoptera > Megachilidae > Osmia > Osmia lignaria. The sequence continues at coordinate 912,944 of NW_027478160.1, forward strand.
GAGACCTTTTTTGTAGAGAATTCTGTTTGCTACAATTTATGTTCTATGAAATTTTTTGATCAGAAGCGTAGTTTTCGAGATATATCGAGATATTTAAAAGTTCCGAAGCCGCACCAACATAATAGAGATACAGAAACACCGTGGCACCATTCTTTGAGATAACTCTGCACTAGTGCGAGCCGCAAATGCCACTTCCAGCTTAGCTGTGCAGAAGAAGAACAACAAGAAGAAGAAATATCTCGAAATATGTCCGACAGGCCCCTTCCCTTGAGATAAATCTGCAAATATCTCGGGAACGAAGCGAGCTATGGCGAAATGTTAAGAGACCTTTTTTGTAGAGAATTAAGTTTCCTACTTTTTATCTTCTATGATATTTTTTGACCAGATGCGTAGTTCTCGAGATATATCAAGATATTTAAAAGTTCCGAAGCCGCACCAACATAATAGAGATACAGAAACACCGTGGCCCCTCTCTTTGAGATAACTCTGCACTATTGCGAGCTGCAAATGCCACTTCCAGCTTAGCTGTGCAGAAGAAGAACAACAAGAAGAAGAAATATCTCGAAATATGTCCGTCAGGCCCCTTCCCTTGAGATAAATATGCAAATATCTCGGAAACGAAGCGAGCTATGGCAAAATGTTTAGAGACCTTTCTTGTAGAGAATTAAGTTTCCTACTTTTTATCTTCTATGATATTTTTTGATCAGATGCGTAGTTCTCGAGATATATCAAGATATTTAAAAGTTCCGAAGCCGCACCAACATAATAGAGATACAGAAACACCGTGGCCCCTTTCTTTGAGATAACTCTGCACTATTGCGCGCTGCAAATACCACTTCCAGCTTAGCTGTGCAGAAGAAGAACAACAAGAAGAAGAAATATCTCGAAATATGTCCGTCAGGCCCCTTCCCTTGAGATAAATCTGCAAATATCTCGGAAACGAAGCGAGCTATGGCAAAATGTCAAGAGACCTTTTTTGTAGAGAATTAAGTTTCCTACTTTTTATGTAGTATGATATTTTTTGATCAGAAGCGTAGTTTTCGAGATATATCGAGATATTTAAAAGTTCCGAAGCCGCACCAACATAATAGAGATACAGAAACACCGTGGCCCCTTTCTTTGATATAACTCTGCACTATTGCGACCTGCAAATGCCACTTCCAGCTCAGCTGTGCAGAAGAAGAACAACAAGAAGAAGAAATATCTCGAAATATGTCCGTCAGGCCCCTTCCCTTGAGATAAATCTGCAAATATCTCGGAAACGAAGCGAGCTATGGCAAAATGTTTAGAGACCTTTCCTGTAGAGAATTAAGTTTCCTACTTTTTATGTAGTATGATATTTTTTGATCAGATGCGTAGTTCTCGAGATATATCAAGATATTTAAAAGTTCCGAAGCCGCACCAACATAATAGAGATACAGAAACACCGTGGCCCGTTTCTTTGAGATAACTCTGCACTATTGCGCGCTGCAAATGCCACTTCCAGCTTAGCTGTGCAGAAGAAGAACAACAAGAAGAAGAAATATCTCGAAATATGTCCGTCAGGCCCCTTCCCTTGAGTTATATCTGCAAATATCTCGGAAACGAAGCGAGCTATGGCAAAATGTTAAGAGACATTTTTTGTAGAGAATTAAGTTTCCTACTTTTTATGTTCTATGATATTTTTCGATCAGAGGCGTAGTTCTCGAGATATATCAAGATATTTAAAAGTTCCGAAGCCGCACCAACATAATAGAGATACAGAAACACCGTGGCCCCTTTCTTTGAGATAACTCTGCACGATTGCGAGCTGGAAATGCCACTTCCAGTTCAGCTGTGCAGAAGAAGAACAACAAGAAGAAGAAATATCTCGAAATATGTCCATCAGGACCCTTCCCTTGAGATAAATCTGCAAATATCTCGGAAACGAAGCGAGCTATGGCAAAATGTTAAGGGACCTTTTTTGTAGAGAATAATGTTTCCCACAATTTACGTTCTATGATATTTTTTGATCAGAAGCGTAGTTTTCGAGATATATCGAAATATTTTAAAGTTCCGAAGCCGCACCAACATAATAGAGATACAGAAACACCGTGGCCCCTTTCTTTGAGATAACTGTGCACTAGTGCGAGCCGCAAATGCCACTTCCAGCTTAGCTGTGCAGAAGAAGAACAACAAGAAGAAGAAATATCTCGAAATATGTCCGTCAGGCCCCTTCCCTTGAGATATATCTGCAAATATCTCGGAAACGAAGCGAGCTATGGCAAAATGTTAAGAGACCGTTTTTGTAGAGAATTAAGTTTCCTACTTTTTATCTTCTATGATATTTTTTGATCAGACGCGTAGTTCTCGAGATATATCAAGATATTTAAAAGTTCCGAAGCCGCACCAACATAATAGAGATACAGAAACACCGTGGCCCCTTTCTTTGAGATAACTCTGCACTATTGCGAGCTGCAAATGCCACTTCCAGCTTAGCTGTGCTGAAGAAGAACAACAAGAAGAAGAAATATCTCCAAATATGTCCGTCAGGCCCCTTCCCTTGAGATAAATCTGCCAATATCTCGGAAACGAAGCGAGCTATGGCAAAATGTTTAGAGACCTTTCTTGTAGAGAATTAAGTTTCCTACTTTTTATGTAGTATGATATTTTTGGATCAGATGCGTAGTTCTCGAGATATATCAAGATATTTAAAAGTTCCGAAGCCGCACCAACATAATAGAGATACAGAAACACCGTGGCCCCTTTCTTTGAGATAACTCTGCACTATTGCGCGCTGCAAATGCCACTTCCAGCTTAGCTGTGCAGAAGAAGAACAACAAGAAGAAGAAATATCTCGAAATATGTCCGTCAGGCCCCTTCCCTTGAGATAAATCTGCAAATATCTCGGAAACCAAGCGAGCTATGGCAAAATCTTAAGAGACCTTTTTTGTAGAGAATTAAGTTTCCTACTTTTTATGTTCTATGATATTTTTCGATCAGAGGCGTAGTTCTCGAGATATATCAAGATATTTAAAAGTTCCGAAGCCGCACCAACATAATAGAGATACAGAAACACCGTGGCCCGTTTCTTTGAGATAACTCTGCACGATTGCGAGCTGGAAATGCCACTTCCAGTTTAGCTGTGCAGAAGAAGAACAACAAGAAGAAGAAATATCTCGAAATATGTCCATCAGGACCCTTCCCTTGAGATAAATCTGCAAATATCTCGGAAACGAAGCGAGCTATGGCAAAATGTTAAGGGACCTTTTTTGTAGAGAATAATGTTTCCTACAATTTACGTTCTATGATATTTTTTGATCAGAAGCGTAGTTTTCGAGATATATCGAAATATTTTAAAGTTCCGAAGCCGCACCAACATAATAGAGATACAGAAACACCGTGGCCACTTTCTTTGAGATAACTCTGCACTATTGCGACCTGCAAATGCCACTTCCAGCTCAGCTGTGCAGAAGAAGAACAACAAGAAGAAGAAATATCTCGAAATATGTCCGTCAGGCCCCTTCCCTTGAGATAAATCTGCAAATATCTCGGAAACGAAGCGAGCTATGGCAAAATGTTTAGAGACCTTTCTTGTAGAGAATTAAGTTTCCTACTTTTTATGTAGTATGATATTTTCTGATCAGATGCGTAGTTCTCGAGATATATCGAGATATTTAAAAGTTCCGAAGCCGCACCAACATAATAGAGATACAGAAACACCGTGGCCCCTTTCTTTGAGATAACTCTGCACTATTGCGAGCTGCAAATGCCACTTCCAGCTTAGCTGTGCAGAGGAAGAACAACAAGAAGAAGAAATATCTCGAAATATGTCCGTCAGGCCAGTTCCTTTGAGCTGAATCTGCAAATATCTCGGAAACGAAGCGAGCTATGGCAAAATGTTAAGAGACGTTTTTTGTAGAGAATTATGTTTCCTACAATTTATGTTCTATGATATTTTTTGATCAGAAGCGTAGTTTTCGAGATATATCGAGATATTTAAAAGTTCCGAAGACGCACCAACATAATAGAGATACAGAAACACCGTGGCCCCTTTCTTTGAGATAACTGTGCACTAGTGCGAGCCGCAAATGCCACTTCCAGCTTAGCTGTGCAGAAGAAGAACAACAAGAAGAAGAAATATCTCGAAATATGTCCGTCAGGCCCCTTCCCTTGAGATATATCTGCAAATATCTCGGAAACGAAGCGAGCTATGGCAAAATGTTAAGAGACCGTTTTTGTAGAGAATTAAGTTTCCTACTTTTTATCTTCTATGATATTTTTTGATCAGACGCGTAGTTCTCGAGATATATCAAGATATTTAAAAGTTCCGAAGCCGCACCAACATAATAGAGATACAGAAACACCGTGGCCCCTTTCTTTGAGATAACTCTGCACTATTGCGAGCTGCAAATGCCACTTCCAGCTTAGCTGTGCTGAAGAAGAACAACAAGAAGAAGAAATATCTCCAAATATGTCCGTCAGGCCCCTTCCCTTGAGATAAATCTGCCAATATCTCGGAAACGAAGCGAGCTATGGCAAAATGTTTAGAGACCTTTCTTGTAGAGAATTAAGTTTCCTACTTTTTATGTAGTATGATATTTTTGGATCAGATGCGTAGTTCTCGAGATATATCAAGATATTTAAAAGTTCCGAAGCCGCACCAACATAATAGAGATACAGAAACACCGTGGCCCCTTTCTTTGAGATAACTCTGCACTATTGCGCGCTGCAAATGCCACTTCCAGCTTAGCTGTGCAGAAGAAGAACAACAAGAAGAAGAAATATCTCGAAATATGTCCGTCAGGCCCCTTCCCTTGAGATAAATCTGCAAATATCTCGGAAACCAAGCGAGCTATGGCAAAATCTTAAGAGACCTTTTTTGTAGAGAATTAAGTTTCCTACTTTTTATGTTCTATGATATTTTTCGATCAGAGGCGTAGTTCTCGAGATATATCAAGATATTTAAAAGTTCCGAAGCCGCACCAACATAATAGAGATACAGAAACACCGTGGCCCGTTTCTTTGAGATAACTCTGCACGATTGCGAGCTGGAAATGCCACTTCCAGTTTAGCTGTGCAGAAGAAGAACAACAAGAAGAAGAAATATCTCGAAATATGTCCATCAGGACCCTTCCCTTGAGATAAATCTGCAAATATCTCGGAAACGAAGCGAGCTATGGCAAAATGTTAAGAGACGTTTTTTGTAGAGAATTATGTTTCCTACAATTTATGTTCTATGATATTTTTTGATCAGAAGCGTAGTTTTCGAGATATATCGAGATATTTAAAAGTTCCGAAGACGCACCAACATAATAGAGATACAGAAACACCGTGGCCCCTTTCTTTGAGATAACTGTGCACTAGTGCGAGCCGCAAATGCCACTTCCAGCTTAGCTGTGCAGAAGAAGAACAACAAGAAGAAGAAATATCTCGAAATATGTCCGTCAGGCCCCTTCCCTTGAGATATATCTGCAAATATCTCGGAAACGAAGCGAGCTATGGCAAAATGTTAAGAGACCGTTTTTGTAGAGAATTAAGTTTCCTACTTTTTATCTTCTATGATATTTTTTGATCAGACGCGTAGTTCTCGAGATATATCAAGATATTTAAAAGTTCCGAAGCCGCACCAACATAATAGAGATACAGAAACACCGTGGCCCCTTTCTTTGAGATAACTCTGCACTATTGCGAGCTGCAAATGCCACTTCCAGCTTAGCTGTGCTGAAGAAGAACAACAAGAAGAAGAAATATCTCCAAATATGTCCGTCAGGCCCCTTCCCTTGAGATAAATCTGCAAATATCTCGGAAACGAAGCGAGCTATGGCAAAATGTTTAGAGACCTTTCTTGTAGAGAATTAAGTTTCCTACTTTTTATGTAGTATGATATTTTTGGATCAGATGCGTAGTTCTCGAGATATATCAAGATATTTAAAAGTTCCGAAGCCGCACCAACATAATAGAGATACAGAAACACCGTGGCCCCTTTCTTTGAGATAACTCTGCACTATTGCGCGCTGCAAATGCCACTTCCAGCTTAGCTGTGCAGAAGAAGAACAACAAGAAGAAGAAATATCTCGAAATATGTCCGTCAGGCCCCTTCCCTTGAGATAAATCTGCAAATATCTCGGAAACCAAGCGAGCTATGGCAAAATCTTAAGAGACCTTTTTTGTAGAGAATTAAGTTTCCTACTTTTTATGTTCTATGATATTTTTCGATCAGAGGCGTAGTTCTCGAGATATATCAAGATATTTAAAAGTTCCGAAGCCGCACCAACATAATAGAGATACAGAAACACCGTGGCCCCTTTCTTTGAGATAACTCTGCACGATTGCGAGCTGGAAATGCCACTTCCAGTTTAGCTGTGCAGAAGAAGAACAACAAGAAGAAGAAATATCTCGAAATATGTCCATCAGGACCCTTCCCTTGAGATAAATCTGCAAATATCTCGGAAACGAAGCGAGCTATGGCAAAATGTTAAGGGACCTTTTTTGTAGAGAATAATGTTTCCTACAATTTACGTTCTATGATATTTTTTGATCAGAAGCGTAGTTTTCGAGATATATCGAGATATTTAAAAGTTCCGAAGCCGCACCAACATAATAGAGATACAGAAACACCGTGGCCCCTTTCTTTGAGTTAATTCTGCACTATTGCGACCTGCAAATGCCACTTCCAGCTCAGCTGTGCAGAAGAAGAACAACAAGAAGAAGAAATATCTCGAAATATGTCCGTCAGGCCCCTTCCCTTGAGATAAATCTGCAAATATCTCGGAAACGAAGCGAGCTATGGCAAAATGTTAAGAGACCTTTTTTGTAGAGAATTAAGTTTCCTACTTTTTACGTTCTATGATATTTTTTGATCAGATGCGTAGTTCTCGAGATATATCAAGATATTTAAAAGTTCCGAAGCCGCACCAACATAATAGAGATACAGAAACACCGTGGCCCCTTTCTTTGAGATAACTCTGCACTATTGCGAGCTGGAAATGCCACTTCCAGTTTAGCTGTGCAGAAGAAGAACAACAAGAAGAAGAAATATCTCGAAATATGTCCGTTAGGCCCCTTCCCTTGAGTTATATCTGCAAATATCTCGGAAAGGAAGCGAGCTATGGCAAAATGTTAAGAGACCTCTTTTGTAGAGAATTAAGTTTCCTACTTTTCATGTTCTATGATATTTTTTGATCAGATGCGTAGTTCTCGAGATATATCAAGATATTTAAAAGTTCCGAAGCCGCACCAACATAATAGAGATACAGAAACACCGTGGCCCCTCTCTTTGAGATAATTCTGCACTATTGCGAGCTGGAAATGCCACTTCCAGTTTAGCTGTGCAGAAGAAGAACAACAAGAAGAAGAAATATCTCGAAATATGTCCGTTAGGCCCCTTCCCTTGAGATATATCTGCAAATATCTCGGAAACAAAGCGAGCTATGGCAAAATGTTAAGAGACCTTTTTTGTAGAGAATTAAGTTTCCTACTTTTTATGTTGTATGATATTTTTTGATCAGATGCGTAGTTCTCGAGATATATCAAGATATTTAAAAGTTCCGAAGCCGCACCAACACAATAGAGATACAGAAACACCGTGGCCCCTTTCTTTGAGATAACTCTGCACTATTCCGAGCTGTAAATGCCACTTCCAGCTTAGCTGTGCAGAAGAAGAACAACAAGAAGAAGAAATATCTCGAAATATGTCCGTCAGGCCCCTTCCCTTGAGATATATCTGCAAATATCTCGGACACGAAGCGAGCTATGGCAAAATGTTAAGAGACCTTTTTTGTAGAGAATTAAGTTTCCTACTTTTCATGTTCTATGATATTTTTTGATCAGATGCGTAGTTCTCGAGATATATCAAGATATTTAAAAGTTCCGAAGCCGCACCAACATAATAGAGATACAGAAACACCGTGGCCCCTCTCTTTGAGATAACTCTGCACTATTGCGAGCTGGAAATGCCACTTCCAGTTTAGCTGTGCAGAAGAAGAACAACACGAAGAAGAAATATCTCGAAATATGTCCGTTAGGCCCCTTCCCTTGAGATAAATCTGCAAATATCTCGGAAACGAAGCGAGCTATGGCAAAATGTTAAGAGACCTTTTTTGTAGAGAATTAAGTTTCCTAGTTTTTATGTTCTATGATATTTTTTGATCAGATGCGTAGTTCTCGAGATATATCAAGATATTTAAAAGTTCCGAAGCCGCACCAACAGAATAGAGATACAGAAACACCGTGGCCCCTCTCTTTGAGATAACTCTGCACTATTCCGAGCTGTAAATGCCACTTCCAGCTTAGCTGTGCAGAAGAAGAACAACAAGAAGAAGAAATATCTCGAAATATGTCCGTCAGGCCCCTTCCCTTGAGATATATCTGCAAATATCTCGGAAACGAAGCGAGCTATGGCAAAATGTTAAGAGACCTTTTTTGTCGAGAATTATGTTTCCTACAATTTATGTTCTATGATATTTTTTGATCAGAAGCGTAGTTTTCGAGATATATCGAGATTTTTAAAAGTTCCGAAGCCTCACCAACATAATAGTGATACAGAAACACCGTGGCCCCTTTCTTTGAGATAACTCTGCACTATTGCGAGCTGGAAATGCCACTTCCAGTTTAGCTGTGCAGAAGAAGAACAACAAGAAGAAGAAATATCTCGAAGTATGTCCGTTAGGCCCCTTCCCTTGAGATAAATCTGCAAATATCTCGGAAACGAAGCGAGCTATGGCAAAATGTTTAGAGACCTTTTTTGTAGAGAATTAAGTTTCCTACTTTTTATGTTCTATGATATTTTTTGATCAGATGCGTAGTTCTCGAGATATATCAAGATATTTAAAAGTTCCGAAGCCGCACCAACATAATAGAGATACAGAAACACCGTGGCCCCTTTCTTTGAGATAACTCTGCACTATTGCGCGCTGCAAATGCCACTTCCAGCTTAGCTGTGCAGAAGAAGAACAACAAGAAGAAGAAATATCTCGAAATATGTCCGTCAGGCCCCTTCCCTTGAGATAAATCTGCAAATATCTCGGAAACGAAGCGAGCTATGGCAAAATGTTAAGAGACCTTTTTTGTAGAGAATTAAGTTTCCTACTTTTTATGTTGTATGATATTTTTTGATCAGATGCGTAGTTCTCGAGATATATCAAGATATTTAAAAGTTCCGAAGCCGCACCAACATAATAGAGATACAGAAACACCGTGGCCCCTTTCTTTGACATAACTCTGCACTATTGCGAGCTGCAAATGCCACTTCCAGCTTAGCTGTGCAGAGGAAGAACAACAAGAAGAAGAAATATCTCGAAATATGTCCGTCAGGCCCCTTCCCTTGAGATAAATCTGCAAATATCTCGGAAACGAAGCGAGCTATGGCAAAATGTTAACAGACGTTTTTTGTAGAGAATTATGTTTCCTACAATTTATGTTCTATGATATTTTTTGATCAGATGCGTAGTTCTCGAGATATATCACGATATTTAAAAGTTCCGAAGCCGCACCAACGTAATAGAGATACAGAAACACCGTGGCCCCTTTCTTTGAGATAACTCTGCACTATTGCGCGCTGCAAATGCCACTTCCAGCTTAGCTGTGCAGAAGAAGAACAACAAGAAGAAGAAATATCTCGAAATATGTCCGTCAGGCCACTTCCCTTGAGATAAATCTGCAAATATCTCGGAAACGAAGCGAGCTATGGCAAAATGTTAAGAGACCTTTTTTGTAGAGAATTAAGTTTCCTACTTTTTATGTTGTATGATATTTTTTGATCAGATGCGTAGTTCTCGAGATATATCAAGATATTTAAAAGTTCCGAAGCCGCACCAACATAATAGAGATACAGAAACACCGTGGCCCCTTTCTTTGAGATAACTGTGCACTATTGCGAGCTGCAAATGCCACTTCCAGCTTAGCTGTGCAGAGGAAGAACAACAAGAAGAAGAAATATCTCGAAATATGTCCGTCAGGCCCCTTCCCTTGAGATAAATCTGCAAATATCTCGGAAACGAAGCGAGCTATGGCAAAATGTTAAGAGACGTTTTTTGTAGAGAATTATGTTTCCTACAATTTATGTTCTATGATATTTTTTGATCAGAAGCGTAGTGGTCGAGATATATCGAGATATTTAAAAGTTCCGAAGCCGCACCAACATAATAGAGATACAGAAACACCGTGGCCCCTTTCCTTGAGATAACCCTGCACTATTGCGAGCTGGAAATGCCACTTCCAGTTTAGCTGTGCAGAAGAAGAACAACAAGAAGAAGAAATATCTCGAAATATGTCCGTTAGGCCCCTTCCCTTGAGATAAATCTGCAAATATCTCGGAAACGAAGCGAGCTATGGCAAAATGTTAAGAGACCTTTTTTGTAGAGAATTAAGTTTCCTACTTTTTATGTTGTATGATATTTTTTGATCAGATGCGTAGTTCTCGAGATATATCAAGATATTTAAAAGTTCCGAAGCCGCACCAACATAATAGAGATACAGAAACACCGTGGCCCCTTTCTTTGAGATAACTCTGCACTATTGCGAGCTGCAAATGCCACTTCCAGCTTAGCTGTGCAGAGGAAGAACAACAAGAAGAAGAAATATCTCGAAATATGTCCGTCAGGCCCCTTCCCTTGAGATATATCTGCAAATATCTCGGAAACGAAGCGAGCTATGGCAAAATGTTAAGAGACCTTTTTTGTAGAGAATTATGTTTCCTACAATTTATGTTCTATGATATTTTTTGATCAGAAGCGTAGTTCTCGAGATATCTGGAGATATTTAAAAGTTCCGAAGCCGCACCAACATAATAGGGATACAGAAACACCGTGGCCCCTTTCTTTGAGATAACTCTGCACTAGTGCGAGCCGCAAATGCCACTTCCAGCTTAGCTGTGCAGAAGAAGAACAACAAGAAGAAGAAATATCTCGAAATATGTCCGTTAGGCCCCTTCCCTTGAGATACATCTGCAAATATCTCGGAAACGAAGCGAGCTATGGCAAAATGTTAAGAGACCTTTTCTGTAGAGAATTATGTTTCCTACAATTTATGTTCTATGATATTTTTTGATCAGAAGCGTAGTTTTCGAGATATATCGAGATATTTAAAAGTTCCGAAGCCGCACCAACATAATAGAGATACAGAAACACCGTGGCCCCTTTCTTTGAGATAACTCTGCACTATTGCGAGGTGCAAATGCCACTTCCAGCTTAGCTGTGCAGAGGAAGAACAACAAGAAGAAGAAATATCTCGAAACATGTGCGTCAGGCCAGTTCCTTTGAGCTGAATCTGCAAATATCTCGGAAACGAAGCGAGCTATGGCAAAATGTTAAGAGACCTTTTTTGTAGAGAATTAAGTTTCCTACTTTTTATGTTCTATGATATTTTTTGATCAGATGCGTAGTTCTCGAGATATATCAAGATATTTAAAAGTTCCGAAGCCGCACCAACATAATAGAGATACAGAAACACCGTGGCCCCTTTCTTTGAGATAACTCTGCACTATTGCGAGCTGCAAATGCCACTTCCAGCTTAGCTGTGCAGAAGAAGAACAACAAGAAGAAGAAATATCGCGAAATATGTCCGTCAGGCCCCTTCCCTTGAGATAAATCTGCAAATATCTCGGAAACGAAGAGAGCTATGGCAAAATGTTAAGAGACCTTTTTTGTAGAGAATTAAGTTTCCTACTTTTCATGTTCTATGATATTTTTTGATCAGATGCGTAGTTCTCGAGATATATCAAGATATTTAAAAGTTCCGAAGCCGCACCAACATAATAGAGATACAGAAACACCGTGGCCCCTTTCTTTGATATAACTCTGCACTATTGCGAGCTGTAAATGCCACTTCCAGCTTAGCTGTGCAGAAGAAGAACAACAAGAAGAAGAAATATCTCGAAATATGTCCGTCAGGCCCCTTCCCTTGAGATATATCTGCAAATATCTCGGAAACGAAGTGACCTATGGCAAAATGTTAAGAGACCTTTTTTGTAGAGAATTATGTTTCCTACAATTTAGGTTCTATGATATTTTTTGATCAGAAGCGTAGTTTTCGAGATATATCGAGATATTTAAAAGTTCCGAAGCCGCACCAACATAATAGGGATACAGAAACACCGTGGCCCCTTTCTTTGAGATAACTCTGCACTAGTGCGAGCCGCAGATGCCACTTCCAGCTTAGCTGTGCAGAAGGAGAACAACAAGAAGAAGAAATATCTCGAAATATGTCCGTCAGGCCCCTTCCCTTGAGATAAATCTGCAAATATCTCGGAAACGAAGCGAGCTATGGCAAAATGTTAAGAGACCTTTTTTGTAGAGAATTAAGTTTCCTACTTTTTATCTTCTATGATATTTTTTGATCAGATGCGTAGTTCTCGAGATATATCAAGATATTTAAAAGTTCCGAAGCCGCACCAACATAATAGAGATACAGAAACACCGTGGCCCCTCTCTTTGAGATAACTCTGCACTATTGCGAGCTGGAAATGCCACTTCCAGTTTAGCTGTGCAGAAGAAGAACAACAAGAAGAAGAAATATCTCGAAATATGTCCGTTAGGCCCCTTCCCTTGAGATAAATCTGCAAATATCTCGGAAACGAAGCGAGCTATGGCAAAATGTTAAGAGACCTTTTTTGTAGAGAATTATGTTTCCTACAATTTATGTTCTATGATATTTTTTGATCAGAAGCGTAGTTTTCGAGATATATCGAGATATTTAAAAGTTCCGAAGCCGCACCAACATAATAGAGATACAGAAACACCGTGGCCCCTTTCTTTGAGATAACTCTGCACTATTGCGAGCTGCAAATGCCACTTCCAGCTTAGCTGTGCAGAGGAAGAACAACAAGAAGAAGAAATATCTCGAAATATGTCCGTCAGGCCAGTTCCTTTGAGCTGAATCTGCAAATATCTCGGAAACGAAGCGAGCTATGGCAAAATGTTAAGAGACGTTTTTTGTAGAGAATTATGTTTCCTACAATTTATGTTCTATGATATTTTTTGATCAGAAGCGTAGTTTTCGAGATATATCGAGATATTTAAAAGTTCCGAAGCCGCACCAACATAATAGAGATACAGAAACACCGTGGCCCCTTTCTTTGAGATAACTCTGCACTATTGCGAGCTGCAAATGCCACTTCCAGCTTAGCTGTGCAGAAGAAGAACAACAAGAAGAAGAAATATCGCGAAATATGTCCGTCAGGCCCCTTCCCTTGAGATAAATCTGCAAATATCTCGGAAACGAAGAGAGCTATGGCAAAATGTTAAGAGACCTTTTTTGTAGAGAATTAAGTTTCCTACTTTTTATCTTCTATGATATTTTTTGATCAGATGCGTAGTTCTCGAGATATATCAAGATATTTAAAAGTTCCGAAGCCGCACCAACATAATAGAGATACAGAAACACCGTGGTCCCTTTCTTTGAGATAACTCTGCACTATTGCGAGCTGTAAATGCCACTTCCAGTTTAGCTGTGCAGAAGAAGAACAACAAGAAGAAGAAATATCTCGAAATATGTCCGTCAGGCCCCTTCCCTTGAGATATATCTGCAAATATCTCGGAAACGAAGCGAGCTATGGCAAAATGTTAAGAGACCTTTTTTGTAGAGAATTAAGTTTCCTACTTTTTATGTTCTATGATATTTTTCGATCAGAGGCGTAGTTCTCGAGATATATCAAGATATTTAAAAGTTCCGAAGCCGCACCAACATAATAGAGATACAGAAACACCGTGGCCCCTTTCTTTGAGATAACTCTGCACTATTGCGAGCTGTAAATGCCACTTCCAGTTTAGCTGTGCAGAAGAAGAACAACAAGAAGAAGAAATATCTCGAAATATGTCCGTCAGGCCCCTTCCCTTGAGATATATCTGCAAATATCTCGGAAACGAAGCGAGCTATGGCAAAATGTTAAGAGACCTTTTTTGTAGAGAATTAAGTTTCCTACTTTTTATGTTCTATGATATTTTTCGATCAGAGGCGTAGTTCTCGAGATATATCAAGATATTTAAAAGTTCCGAAGCCGCACCAACATAATAGAGATACAGAAACACCGTGGCCCCTTTCTTTGAGATAACTCTGCACTATTGCGAGCTGTAAATGCCACTTCCAGTGTAGCTGTGCAGAAGAAGAACAACAAGAAGAAGAAATATCTCGAAATATGTCCGTCAGGCCCCTTCCCTTGAGATAAATCTGCAAATATCTCGGAAACGAAGCGAGCTATGGCAAAATGTTTAGAGACCTCTCTTGTAGAGAATTAAGTTTCCTACTTTTTATGTAGTATGATATTTTTTGATCAGATGCGTAGTTCTCGAGATATATCAAGATATTTAAAAGTTCCGAAGCCGCACCAACATAACAGAGATACAGAAACACCGTGGCCCCTTTCTTTGAGATAACTCTGCACTATTGCGCGCTGCAAATGCCACTTCCAGCTTAGCTGTGCAGAAGAAGAACAACAAGAAGAAGAAATATCTCGAAATATGTCCGTCAGGCCCCTTCCCCTAAGATAAATCTGCAAATATCTCGGAAACGAAGCGAGCTATGGCAAAATGTTAAGAGACCTTTTTTGTAGAGAATTAAGTTTCCTACTTTTTATGTTCTATCATATTTTTCGATCAGAGGCGTAGTTCTCGAGATATATCAAGATATTTAAAAGTTCCGAAGCCGCACCAACATAATAGAGATACGGAAACACCGTGGCCCCTTTCTTTGAGATAACTCTGCACTATTGCGAGCTGTAAATGCCACTTCCAGTTTAGCTGTGCAGAAGAAGAACAACAAGAAGAAGAAATATCTCGAAATATGTCCGTCAGGCCCCTTCCCTTGAGATGTATCTGCAAATATCTCGGAAACGAAGCGAGCTATGGCAAAATGTTAAGAGACCTTTTTTGTAGAGAATTAAGTTTCCTACTTTTTATGTTCTATGATATTTTTCGATCAGAGGCGTAGTTCTCGAGATATATCAAGATATTTAAAAGTTCCGAAGCCGCACCAACATAATAGAGATACAGAAACACCGTGGCCCCTTTCTTTGAGATAACTCTGCACTATTGCGAGCTGTAAATGCCACTTCCAGTGTAGCTGTGCAGAAGAAGAACAACAAGAAGAAGAAATATCTCGAAATATGTCCGTCAGGCCCCTTCCCTTGAGATGTATCTGCAAATATCTCGGAAATGAGGCGAGCTATGGCAAAATGTTAAGAGACCTTTTTTGTAGAGAATTATGTTTCCTACAATTTATGTTCTATGATATTTTTTGATCAGAAGCGTAGTTTTCGAGATATATCGAGATATTTAAAAGTTCCGAAGCCGCACCAACATAATAGAGATACAGAAACACCGTGGCCCCTTTCTTTGAGATAACTCTGCACTAGTGCGAGCCGCAAATGCCACTTCCAGCTTAGCTGTGCAGAAGAAGAACAACAAGAAGAAGAAATATCTCGAAATATGTCCGACAGGCCCCTTCCCTTGAGATAAATCTGCAAATATCTCGGAAACGAAGCGAGCTATGGCGAAATGTTAAGAGACCTTTTTTGTAGAGAATTAAGTTTCCTACTTTTTACCTTCTATGATATTTTTTGATCAGATGCGTAGTTCTCGAGATATATCAAGATATCTAAAAGTTCCGAAGCCGCACCAACATAATAAAGATACAGACACACCGTGGCCCCTCTCTTTGAGATAACTCTGCACTATTGCGAGCTGCAAATGCCACTTCCAGCTTAGCTGTGCAGAAGAAGAACAACAAGAAGAAGAAATATCTCGAAATATGTCCGTCAGGCCCCTTCCCTTGAGATAAATCTGCAAATATCTCGGAAACGAAGCGAGCTATGGCAAAATGTTTAGAGACCTCTCTTGTAGAGAATTAAGTTTCCTACTTTTTATGTAGTATGATATTTTTTGATCAGATGCGTAGTTCTCGAGATATATCAAGATATTTAAAAGTTCCGAAGCCGCACCAACATAACAGAGATACAGAAACACCGTGGCCCCTTTCTTTGAGATAACTCTGCACTATTGCGCGCTGCAAATGCCACTTCCAGCTTAGCTGTGCAGAAGAAGAACAACAAGAAGAAGAAATATCTCGAAATATGTCCGTCAGGCCCCTTCCCCTAAGATAAATCTGCAAATATCTCGGAAACGAAGCGAGCTATGGCAAAATGTTAAGAGACCTTTTTTGTAGAGAATTAAGTTTCCTACTTTTTATGTTCTATCATATTTTTCGATCAGAGGCGTAGTTCTCGAGATATATCAAGATATTTAAAAGTTCCGAAGCCGCACCAACATAATAGAGATACGGAAACACCGTGGCCCCTTTCTTTGAGATAACTCTGCACTATTGCGAGCTGTAAATGCCACTTCCAGTTTAGCTGTGCAGAAGAAGAACAACAAGAAGAAGAAATATCTCGAAATATGTCCGTCAGGCCCCTTCCCTTGAGATGTATCTGCAAATATCTCGGAAACGAAGCGAGCTATGGCAAAATGTTAAGAGACCTTTTTTGTAGAGAATTAAGTTTCCTACTTTTTATGTTCTATGATATTTTTCGATCAGAGGCGTAGTTCTCGAGATATATCAAGATATTTAAAAGTTCCGAAGCCGCACCAACATAATAGAGATACAGAAACACCGTGGCCCCTTTCTTTGAGATAACTCTGCACTATTGCGAGCTGTAAATGCCACTTCCAGTGTAGCTGTGCAGAAGAAGAACAACAAGAAGAAGAAATATCTCGAAATATGTCCGTCAGGCCCCTTCCCTTGAGATGTATCTGCAAATATCTCGGAAATGAGGCGAGCTATGGCAAAATGTTAAGAGACCTTTTTTGTAGAGAATTATGTTTCCTACAATTTATGTTCTATGATATTTTTTGATCAGAAGCGTAGTTTTCGAGATATATCGAGATATTTAAAAGTTCCGAAGCCGCACCAACATAATAGAGATACAGAAACACCGTGGCCCCTTTCTTTGAGATAACTCTGCACTAGTGCGAGCCGCAAATGCCACTTCCAGCTTAGCTGTGCAGAAGAAGAACAACAAGAAGAAGAAATATCTCGAAATATGTCCGACAGGCCCCTTCCCTTGAGATAAATCTGCAAATATCTCGGAAACGAAGCGAGCTATGGCGAAATGTTAAGAGACCTTTTTTGTAGAGAATTAAGTTTCCTACTTTTTACCTTCTATGATATTTTTTGATCAGATGCGTAGTTCTCGAGATATATCAAGATATCTAAAAGTTCCGAAGCCGCACCAACATAATAAAGATACAGACACACCGTGGCCCCTCTCTTTGAGATAACTCTGCACTATTGCGAGCTGCAAATGCCACTTCCAGCTTAGCTGTGCAGAAGAAGAACAACAAGAAGAAGAAATATCTCGAAATATGTCCGTCAGGCCCCTTCCCTTGAGATAAATCTGCAAATATCTCGGAAACGAAGCGAGCTATGGCAAAATGTTTAGAGACCTCTCTTGTAGAGAATTAAGTTTCCTACTTTTTATGTAGTATGATATTTTTTGATCAGATGCGTAGTTCTCGAGATATATCAAGATATTTAAAAGTTCCGAAGCCGCACCAACATAACAGAGATACAGAAACACCGTGGCCCCTTTCTTTGAGATAACTCTGCACTATTGCGCGCTGCAAATGCCACTTCCAGCTTAGCTGTGCAGAAGAAGAACAACAAGAAGAAGAAATATCTCGAAATATGTCCGTCAGGCCCCTTCCCCTAAGATAAATCTGCAAATATCTCGGAAACGAAGCGAGCTATGGCAAAATGTTAAGAGACCTTTTTTGTAGAGAATTAAGTTTCCTACTTTTTATGTTCTATCATATTTTTCGATCAGAGGCGTAGTTCTCGAGATATATCAAGATATTTAAAAGTTCCGAAGCCGCACCAGCATAATAGAGATACAGAAACACCGTGGCCCCTTTCTTTGAGATAACTCTGCACTATTGCGAGCTGTAAATGCCACTTCCAGTTTAGCTGTGCAGAAGAAGAACAACAAGAAGAAGAAATATCCCGAAATATGTCCGTCAGGCCCCTTCCCTTGAGATAAATCTGCAAATATCTCGGAAACGAAGCGAGCTACGGCAAAATGTTAAGAGACCTTTTTTGTAGAGAATTAAGTTTCCCACTTTTTATGTTCTATGATATTTTTTGATCAGATGCGTAGTTCTCGAGATATATCAAGATATTTAAAAGTTCCGAAGCCGCACCAACATAATAGAGATACAGAAACACCGTGGCCCCTTTCTTTGAGATAACTCTGCACTATTGCGAGTTGTAAATGCCCCTTCCAGTTTAGCTGTGCAGAAGAAGAACAACGAGAAGAAGAAATATCTCGAAATATGTCCGTCAGGCCCCTTCCCTTGAGATAAATCTGCAAATATCTCGGAAACGAAGCGAGCTATGGCAAAATGTTAAGAGACCTTTTTTGTAGAGAATTAAGTTTCCCACTTTTTATGTTCTATGATATTTTTTGATCAGATGCGTAGTTCTCGAGATATATCAAGATATTTAAAAGTTCCGAAGCCGCACCAACATAATAGAGATACAGAAACACCGTGGCCCCTTTCTTTGAGATAACTCTGCACTATTGCGAGCTGTAAATGCCACTTCCAGTTTAGCTGTGCAGAAGAAGAACAACGAGAAGAAGAAATATCTCGAAATATGTCCGTCAGGCCCCTTCCCTTGAGATAAATCTGCAAATATCTCGGAAACGAAGCGAGCTATGGCAAAATGTTAAGAGACCTTTTTTGTAGAGAATTAAGTTTCCTACTTTTTATGTTCTATGATATTTTTCGATCAGAGGCGTAGTTCTCGAGATATATCAAGATATTTAAAAGTTCCGAAGCCGCACCAACATAATAGAGATACAGAAACACCGTGGCCCCTTTCTTTGAGATAACTCTGCACTAGTGCGAGCCGCAAATGCCACTTCCAGCTTAGCTGTGCAGAAGGAGACCAACAAGAAGAAGAAATATCTCGAAATATGTCCGTCAGGCCCCTTCCCTTGAGATAAATCTGCAAATATCTCGGAAACCAAGCGAGCTATGGCAAAATGTTAAGAGACCTTTTTTGTAGAGAATTAAGTTTCCTACTTTTTATGTTCTATGATATTTTTTGATCAGATGCGTTGTTCTCGAGATATATCAAGATATTTAAAACTTCCGAAGCCGCACCAAGATAATAGAGATACAGAAACACCGTGGCCCCTTTCTTTGAGATAACTCTGCACTATTGCGAGCTGCAAATGCCACTTCCAGCTTAGCTGTGCAGAAGAAGAACAACAAGAAGAAGAAATATCTCGAAATATGTCTGTCAGGCCCCTTCCCTTGAGATATATCTGCAAATATCTCGGAAACGAAACGAGCTATGGCAAAATGTTGAGAGACCTTTTTTGTAGAGAATTAAGTTTCCTACTTTTTATGTTCTATGATATTTTTTGATCGGATGCGTAGTTCTCGAGATATATCAAGATATTTAAAAGTTCCGAAGCCGCACCAACATAATATAGATACAGAAACACCGTGGCCCCTTTCTTTGAGACAACTCTGCACTATTGCGCGCTACAAATGCCACTTCCAGCTTAGCTGTGCAGAAGAAGAACAACAAGAAGAAGAAGCATCTCGAAATATGTCCGTCAGGCCCCTTCCCTTGAGATAAATCTGCAAATATCTCGGAAACGAAGCGAGCTATGGCAAAATGTTTAGAGACCTTTCTTGTAAAGAATTAACTTTCCTACTTTTTATGTAGTATGATATTTTTTGATCAGATGCGTAGTTCTCGAGATATATCAAGATATTTAAAAGTTCCGAAGCCGCACCAACATAATAGAGATACAGAAACACCGTGGCCCCTTTCTTTGAGATAACTCTGCACTATTGCGCGCTGCAAATGCCACTTCCAGCTTAGCTGTGCAGAAGAAGAACAACAAGAAGAAGAAATATCTCGAAATATGTCCGTCAGGCCCCTTCCCTTGAGATAAATCTGCAAATATCTCGGAAACGAAGCGAGCTATGGCAAAATGTTAAGAGACGTTTTTTGTAGAGAATTAAGTTTCCTACTTTTTATGTTCTATGATATTTTTCGATCAGAGGCGTAGTTCTCGAGATATATCAAGATATTTAAAAGTTCCGAAGCCGCACCAACATAATAGAGATACAGAAACACCGTGGCCCCATTCTTTGAGATAACTCTGCACTATTGCGCGCTGCAAATGCCACTTCCAGCTTAGCTGTGCAGAAGAAGAACAACAAGAAGAAGAAATATCTCGAAATATGTCCGTCAGGCCCCTTCCCTTGAGATAAATCTGCAAATATCTCGGAAACGAAGCGAGCTATGGCAAAATGTTAACAAACGTTTTTTGTAGAGAATTAAGTTTCCTACTTTTTATGTTCTATGATATTTTTCGATCAGAGGCGTAGTTCTCGAGATATATCAAGATATTTAAAAGTTCCGAAGCCGCACCAACATAATAGAGATACAGAAACACCGTGGCCCCTTTCTTTGAGATAACTCTGCACTATTGCGAGCTGTAAATGCCACTTCCAGCTTAGCTGTGCAGAAGAAGAACAACAAGAAGAAGAAATATCTCGAAATATGTCCGTCAGGCCCCTTCCCTTGAGATATATCTGCAAATATCTCGAAAACGAAGCGAGCTATGGCAAAATGTTAAGAGACCTTTTTTGTAGAGAATTATGTTTCCTACAATCTATGTTCTATGATATTTTTTGATCAGAAGCGTAGTTTTCGAGATATATCGAGATATTTAAAAGTTCCGAAGCCGCACCAACATAATAGAGATACAGAAACACCGTGGCCCCTTTCTTTGAGATAACTCTGCACTAGTGCGAGCCGCAAATGCCACTTCCAGCTTAGCTGTGCAGAAGAAGAACAACAAGAAGAAGAAATATCTCGAAATATGTCCGTCAGGCCCCTTCCCTTGAGATAAATCTGCAAATATCTCGGAAACGAAGCGAGCTATGGCAAAATGTTAAGAGACGTTTTTTGTACAGAATTAAGTTTCCTACTTTTTATGTTCTATGATATTTTTCGATCAGAGGCGTAGTTCTCGAGATATATCAAGATATTTAAAAGTTCCGAAGCCGCACCAACATAATAGAGATACAGAAACACCGTGGCCCCATTCTTTGAGATAACTCTGCACTATTGCGCGCTGCAAATGCCACTTCCAGCTTAGCTGTGCAGAAGAAGAACAACAAGAAGAAGAAATATCTCGAAATATGTCCGTCAGGCCCCTTCCCTTGAGATAAATCTGCAAATATCTCGGAAACGAAGCGAGCTATGGCAAAATGTTAACAGACGTTTTTTGTAGAGAATTAAGTTTCCTACTTTTTATGTTCTATGATATTTTTCGATCAGAGGCGTAGTTCTCGAGATATATCAAGATATTTAAAAGTTCCGAAGCCGCACCAACATAATAGAGATACAGAAACACCGTGGCCCCTTTCTTTGAGATAACTCTGCACTATTGCGAGCTGTAAATGCCACTTCCAGCTTAGCTGTGCAGAAGAAGAACAACAAGAAGAAGAAATATCTCGAAATATGTCCGTCAGGCCCCTTCCCTTGAGATATATCTGCAAATATCTCGAAAACGAAGCGAGCTATGGCAAAATGTTAAGAGACCTTTTTTGTAGAGAATTATGTTTCCTACAATCTATGTTCTATGATATTTTTTGATCAGAAGCGTAGTTTTCGAGATATATCGAGATATTTAAAAGTTCCGAAGCCGCACCAACATAATAGAGATACAGAAACACCGTGGCCCCTTTCTTTGAGATAACTCTGCACTAGTGCGAGCCGCAAATGCCACTTCCAGCTTAGCTGTGCAGAAGAAGAACAACAAGAAGAAGAAATATCTCGAAATATGTCCGTCAGGCCCCTTCCCTTGAGATAAATATGCAAATATCTCGGAAACGAAGCGAGCTATGGCAAAATGTTAAGAGACGTTTTTTGTACAGAATTAAGTTTCCTACTTTTTATGTTCTATGATATTTTTCGATCAGAGGCGTAGTTCTCGAGATATATCAAGATATTTAAAAGTTCCGAAGCCGCACCAACATAATAGAGATACAGAAACACCGTGGCCCCATTCTTTGAGATAACTCTGCACTATTGCGCGCTGCAAATGCCACTTCCAGCGTAGCTGTGCAGAAGAAGAACAACAAGAAGAAGAAATATCTCGAAATATGTCCGTCAGGCCCCTTCCCTTGAGATAAATCTGCAAATATCTCGGAAACGAAGCGAGCTATGGCAAAATGTTAACAGAAGTTTTTTGTAGAGAATTAAGTTTCCTACTTTTTATGTTCTATGATATTTTTCGATCAGAGGCGTAGTTCTCGAGATATATCAAGATATTTAAAAGTTCCGAAGCCGCACCAACATAATAGAGATACAGAAACACCGTGGCCCCTTTCTTTGAGATAACTCTGCACTATTGCGAGCTGTAAATGCCACTTCCAGCTTAGCTGTGCAGAAGAAGAACAACAAGAAGAAGAAATATCTCGAAATATGTCCGTCAGGCCCCTTCCCTTGAGATATATCTGCAAATATCTCGGAAACGAAGCGAGCTATGGCAAAATGTTAAGAGACCTTTTTTGTAGAGAATTATGTTTCCTACAATCCATGTTCTATGATATTTTTTTATCAGAAGCGTAGTTTTCGAGATATATCGAGATATTTAAAAGTTCCGAAGCCGCACCAACATAATAGAGATACAGAAACACCGTGGCCCCTTTCTTTGAGATAACTCTGCACTAGTGCGAGCCGCAAATGCCACCTCCAGCTTAGCTGTGCAGAAGAAGAACAACAAGAAGAAGAAATATCTCGAAATATGTCCGTCAGGCCCCTTCCCTTGAGATGTATCTGCAAATATCTCGGAAACGAAGCGAGCTATGGCAAAATGTTAAGAGACCTTTTTTGTAGAGAATTAAGTTTCCTACTTTTTATGTTCTATGATATTTTTCGATCAGAGGCGTAGTTCTCGAGATATATCAAGATATTTAAAAGTTCCGAAGCCGCACCAACATAATAGAGATACAGAAACACCGTGGCCCCTTTCTTTGAGATAACTCTGCACTATTGCGAGCTGTAAATGCCACTTCCAGTGTAGCTGTGCAGAAGAAGAACAACAAGAAGAAGAAATATCTCGAAATATGTCCGTCAGGCCCCTTCCCTTGAGATGTATCTGCAAATATCTCGGAAATGAGGCGAGCTATGGCAAAATGTTAAGAGACCTTTTTTGTAGAGAATTATGTTTCCTACAATTTATGTTCTATGATATTTTTTGATCAGAAGCGTAGTTTTCGAGATATATCGAGATATTTAAAAGTTCCGAAGCCGCACCAACATAATAGAGATACAGAAACACCGTGGCCCCTTTCTTTGAGATAACTCTGCACTAGTGCGAGCCGCAAATGCCACTTCCAGCTTAGCTGTGCAGAAGAAGAACAACAAGAAGAAGAAATATCTCGAAATATGTCCGACAGGCCCCTTCCCTTGAGATAAATCTGCAAATATCTCGGAAACGAAGCGAGCTATGGCGAAATGTTAAGAGACCTTTTTTGTAGAGAATTAAGTTTCCTACTTTTTACCTTCTATGATATTTTTTGATCAGATGCGTAGTTCTCGAGATATATCAAGATATCTAAAAGTTCCGAAGCCGCACCAACATAATAAAGATACAGACACACCGTGGCCCCTCTCTTTGAGATAACTCTGCACTATTGCGAGCTGCAAATGCCACTTCCAGCTTAGCTGTGCAGAAGAAGAACAACAAGAAGAAGAAATATCTCGAAATATGTCCGTCAGGCCCCTTCCCTTGAGATAAATCTGCAAATATCTCGGAAACGAAGCGAGCTATGGCAAAATGTTTAGAGACCTCTCTTGTAGAGAATTAAGTTTCCTACTTTTTATGTAGTATGATATTTTTTGATCAGATGCGTAGTTCTCGAGATATATCAAGATATTTAAAAGTTCCGAAGCCGCACCAACATAACAGAGATACAGAAACACCGTGGCCCCTTTCTTTGAGATAACTCTGCACTATTGCGCGCTGCAAATGCCACTTCCAGCTTAGCTGTGCAGAAGAAGAACAACAAGAAGAAGAAATATCTCGAAATATGTCCGTCAGGCCCCTTCCCCTAAGATAAATCTGCAAATATCTCGGAAACGAAGCGAGCTATGGCAAAATGTTAAGAGACCTTTTTTGTAGAGAATTAAGTTTCCTACTTTTTATGTTCTATCATATTTTTCGATCAGAGGCGTAGTTCTCGAGATATATCAAGATATTTAAAAGTTCCGAAGCCGCACCAGCATAATAGAGATACAGAAACACCGTGGCCCCTTTCTTTGAGATAACTCTGCACTATTGCGAGCTGTAAATGCCACTTCCAGTTTAGCTGTGCAGAAGAAGAACAACAAGAAGAAGAAATATCCCGAAATATGTCCGTCAGGCCCCTTCCCTTGAGATAAATCTGCAAATATCTCGGAAACGAAGCGAGCTACGGCAAAATGTTAAGAGACCTTTTTTGTAGAGAATTAAGTTTCCCACTTTTTATGTTCTATGATATTTTTTGATCAGATGCGTAGTTCTCGAGATATATCAAGATATTTAAAAGTTCCGAAGCCGCACCAACATAATAGAGATACAGAAACACCGTGGCCCCTTTCTTTGAGATAACTCTGCACTATTGCGAGTTGTAAATGCCCCTTCCAGTTTAGCTGTGCAGAAGAAGAACAACGAGAAGAAGAAATATCTCGAAATATGTCCGTCAGGCCCCTTCCCTTGAGATAAATCTGCAAATATCTCGGAAACGAAGCGAGCTATGGCAAAATGTTAAGAGACCTTTTTTGTAGAGAATTAAGTTTCCCACTTTTTATGTTCTATGATATTTTTTGATCAGATGCGTAGTTCTCGAGATATATCAAGATATTTAAAAGTTCCGAAGCCGCACCAACATAATAGAGATACAGAAACACCGTGGCCCCTTTCTTTGAGATAACTCTGCACTATTGCGAGCTGTAAATGCCACTTCCAGTTTAGCTGTGCAGAAGAAGAACAACGAGAAGAAGAAATATCTCGAAATATGTCCGTCAGGCCCCTTCCCTTGAGATAAATCTGCAAATATCTCGGAAACGAAGCGAGCTATGGCAAAATGTTAAGAGACCTTTTTTGTAGAGAATTAAGTTTCCTACTTTTTATGTTCTATGATATTTTTCGATCAGAGGCGTAGTTCTCGAGATATATCAAGATATTTAAAAGTTCCGAAGCCGCACCAACATAATAGAGATACAGAAACACCGTGGCCCCTTTCTTTGAGATAACTCTGCACTAGTGCGAGCCGCAAATGCCACTTCCAGCTTAGCTGTGCAGAAGGAGACCAACAAGAAGAAGAAATATCTCGAAATATGTCCGTCAGGCCCCTTCCCTTGAGATAAATCTGCAAATATCTCGGAAACCAAGCGAGCTATGGCAAAATGTTAAGAGACCTTTTTTGTAGAGAATTAAGTTTCCTACTTTTTATGTTCTATGATATTTTTTGATCAGATGCGTTGTTCTCGAGATATATCAAGATATTTAAAACTTCCGAAGCCGCACCAAGATAATAGAGATACAGAAACACCGTGGCCCCTTTCTTTGAGATAACTCTGCACTATTGCGAGCTGCAAATGCCACTTCCAGCTTAGCTGTGCAGAAGAAGAACAACAAGAAGAAGAAATATCTCGAAATATGTCTGTCAGGCCCCTTCCCTTGAGATATATCTGCAAATATCTCGGAAACGAAACGAGCTATGGCAAAATGTTGAGAGACCTTTTTTGTAGAGAATTAAGTTTCCTACTTTTTATGTTCTATGATATTTTTTGATCGGATGCGTAGTTCTCGAGATATATCAAGATATTTAAAAGTTCCGAAGCCGCACCAACATAATATAGATACAGAAACACCGTGGCCCCTTTCTTTGAGACAACTCTGCACTATTGCGCGCTACAAATGCCACTTCCAGCTTAGCTGTGCAGAAGAAGAACAACAAGAAGAAGAAGCATCTCGAAATATGTCCGTCAGGCCCCTTCCCTTGAGATAAATCTGCAAATATCTCGGAAACGAAGCGAGCTATGGCAAAATGTTTAGAGACCTTTCTTGTAAAGAATTAACTTTCCTACTTTTTATGTAGTATGATATTTTTTGATCAGATGCGTAGTTCTCGAGATATATCAAGATATTTAAAAGTTCCGAAGCCGCACCAACATAATAGAGATACAGAAACACCGTGGCCCCTTTCTTTGAGATAACTCTGCACTATTGCGCGCTGCAAATGCCACTTCCAGCTTAGCTGTGCAGAAGAAGAACAACAAGAAGAAGAAATATCTCGAAATATGTCCGTCAGGCCCCTTCCCTTGAGATAAATCTGCAAATATCTCGGAAACGAAGCGAGCTATGGCAAAATGTTAAGAGACGTTTTTTGTAGAGAATTAAGTTTCCTACTTTTTATGTTCTATGATATTTTTCGATCAGAGGCGTAGTTCTCGAGATATATCAAGATATTTAAAAGTTCCGAAGCCGCACCAACATAATAGAGATACAGAAACACCGTGGCCCCATTCTTTGAGATAACTCTGCACTATTGCGCGCTGCAAATGCCACTTCCAGCTTAGCTGTGCAGAAGAAGAACAACAAGAAGAAGAAATATCTCGAAATATGTCCGTCAGGCCCCTTCCCTTGAGATAAATCTGCAAATATCTCGGAAACGAAGCGAGCTATGGCAAAATGTTAACAAACGTTTTTTGTAGAGAATTAAGTTTCCTACTTTTTATGTTCTATGATATTTTTCGATCAGAGGCGTAGTTCTCGAGATATATCAAGATATTTAAAAGTTCCGAAGCCGCACCAACATAATAGAGATACAGAAACACCGTGGCCCCTTTCTTTGAGATAACTCTGCACTATTGCGAGCTGTAAATGCCACTTCCAGCTTAGCTGTGCAGAAGAAGAACAACAAGAAGAAGAAATATCTCGAAATATGTCCGTCAGGCCCCTTCCCTTGAGATATATCTGCAAATATCTCGAAAACGAAGCGAGCTATGGCAAAATGTTAAGAGACCTTTTTTGTAGAGAATTATGTTTCCTACAATCTATGTTCTATGATATTTTTTGATCAGAAGCGTAGTTTTCGAGATATATCGAGATATTTAAAAGTTCCGAAGCCGCACCAACATAATAGAGATACAGAAACACCGTGGCCCCTTTCTTTGAGATAACTCTGCACTAGTGCGAGCCGCAAATGCCACTTCCAGCTTAGCTGTGCAGAAGAAGAACAACAAGAAGAAGAAATATCTCGAAATATGTCCGTCAGGCCCCTTCCCTTGAGATAAATCTGCAAATATCTCGGAAACGAAGCGAGCTATGGCAAAATGTTAAGAGACGTTTTTTGTACAGAATTAAGTTTCCTACTTTTTATGTTCTATGATATTTTTCGATCAGAGGCGTAGTTCTCGAGATATATCAAGATATTTAAAAGTTCCGAAGCCGCACCAACATAATAGAGATACAGAAACACCGTGGCCCCATTCTTTGAGATAACTCTGCACTATTGCGCGCTGCAAATGCCACTTCCAGCTTAGCTGTGCAGAAGAAGAACAACAAGAAGAAGAAATATCTCGAAATATGTCCGTCAGGCCCCTTCCCTTGAGATAAATCTGCAAATATCTCGGAAACGAAGCGAGCTATGGCAAAATGTTAACAGACGTTTTTTGTAGAGAATTAAGTTTCCTACTTTTTATGTTCTATGATATTTTTCGATCAGAGGCGTAGTTCTCGAGATATATCAAGATATTTAAAAGTTCCGAAGCCGCACCAACATAATAGAGATACAGAAACACCGTGGCCCCTTTCTTTGAGATAACTCTGCACTATTGCGAGCTGTAAATGCCACTTCCAGCTTAGCTGTGCAGAAGAAGAACAACAAGAAGAAGAAATATCTCGAAATATGTCCGTCAGGCCCCTTCCCTTGAGATATATCTGCAAATATCTCGAAAACGAAGCGAGCTATGGCAAAATGTTAAGAGACCTTTTTTGTAGAGAATTATGTTTCCTACAATCTATGTTCTATGATATTTTTTGATCAGAAGCGTAGTTTTCGAGATATATCGAGATATTTAAAAGTTCCGAAGCCGCACCAACATAATAGAGATACAGAAACACCGTGGCCCCTTTCTTTGAGATAACTCTGCACTAGTGCGAGCCGCAAATGCCACTTCCAGCTTAGCTGTGCAGAAGAAGAACAACAAGAAGAAGAAATATCTCGAAATATGTCCGTCAGGCCCCTTCCCTTGAGATAAATATGCAAATATCTCGGAAACGAAGCGAGCTATGGCAAAATGTTAAGAGACGTTTTTTGTACAGAATTAAGTTTCCTACTTTTTATGTTCTATGATATTTTTCGATCAGAGGCGTAGTTCTCGAGATATATCAAGATATTTAAAAGTTCCGAAGCCGCACCAACATAATAGAGATACAGAAACACCGTGGCCCCATTCTTTGAGATAACTCTGCACTATTGCGCGCTGCAAATGCCACTTCCAGCGTAGCTGTGCAGAAGAAGAACAACAAGAAGAAGAAATATCTCGAAATATGTCCGTCAGGCCCCTTCCCTTGAGATAAATCTGCAAATATCTCGGAAACGAAGCGAGCTATGGCAAAATGTTAACAGAAGTTTTTTGTAGAGAATTAAGTTTCCTACTTTTTATGTTCTATGATATTTTTCGATCAGAGGCGTAGTTCTCGAGATATATCAAGATATTTAAAAGTTCCGAAGCCGCACCAACATAATAGAGATACAGAAACACCGTGGCCCCTTTCTTTGAGATAACTCTGCACTATTGCGAGCTGTAAATGCCACTTCCAGCTTAGCTGTGCAGAAGAAGAACAACAAGAAGAAGAAATATCTCGAAATATGTCCGTCAGGCCCCTTCCCTTGAGATATATCTGCAAATATCTCGGAAACGAAGCGAGCTATGGCAAAATGTTAAGAGACCTTTTTTGTAGAGAATTATGTTTCCTACAATCCATGTTCTATGATATTTTTTTATCAGAAGCGTAGTTTTCGAGATATATCGAGATATTTAAAAGTTCCGAAGCCGCACCAACATAATAGAGATACAGAAACACCGTGGCCCCTTTCTTTGAGATAACTCTGCACTAGTGCGAGCCGCAAATGCCACCTCCAGCTTAGCTGTGCAGAAGAAGAACAACAAGAAGAAGAAATATCTCGAAATATGTCCGTCAGGCCCCTTCCCTTGAGATAAATATGCAAATATCTCGGAAACGAAGCGAGCTATGGCAAAATGTTAAGAGACCTTTTTTGTAGAGAATTAAGTTTCCTACTTTTTATGTTCTATGATATTTTTTGATCAGATGCATAGTTCTCGAGATATATCAAGATATTTAAAAGTTCCGAAGCCGCACCAACATAATAGAGATACAGAAACACCGTGGCCCCTTTCTTTGAGATAACTCTGCACTAGTGCGAGCCGCAAATGCCACTTCCAGCTTAGCTGTGCAGAAGAAGAACAACAAGAAGAAGAAATATCTCGAAATATGTCCGTCAGGCCCCTTCCCTTGAGATAAATCTGCAAATATCTCGGAAACGAAGCGAGCTATGGCAGAATGTTAAGAGACGTTTTTTGTAGAGAATTATGTTTCCTACAATTTATGTTCTATGATATTTTTTGATCAGATGCGTAGTTCTCGAGATATATCAAGATATTTAAAAGTTCCGAAGCCGCACCAACATAATAGAGATACAGAAACACCGTGGCCCCTTTCTTTGAGATAACTCTGCACTACTGCGAGCTGCAAATGCCACTTCCAGCTTAGCTGTGCAGAAGAAGAACAACAAGAAGAAGAAATATCTCGAAATATGTCCGTCAGGCCCCTTCCCTTGAGATAAATATGCAAATATCTGGGAAACGAAGCGAGCTATGGCAAAATGTTAAGAGACGTTTTTTGTAGAGAATTAAGTTTCCTACTTTTTATGTTCTATGATATTTTTCGATCAGAGGCGTAGTTCTCGAGATATATCAAGATATTTAAAAGTTCCGAAGCCGCACCAACATAATAGAGATACAGAAACACCGTGGCCCCATTCTTTGAGATAACTCTGCACTATTGCGCGCTGCAAATGCCACTTCCAGCTTAGCTGTGCAGAAGAAGAACAACAAGAAGAAGAAATATCTCGAAATATGTCCGTCAGGCCCCTTCCCTTGAGATAAATCTGCAAATATCTCGGAAACGAAGCGAGCTATGGCAAAATGTTAAGAGACGTTTTTTGTAGAGAATTAAGTTTCCTACTTTTTATGTTCTATGATATTTTTCGATCAGAGGCGTAGTTCTCGAGATATATCAAGATATTTAAAAGTTCCGAAGCCGCACCAACATAATAGAGATACAGAAACACCGTGGCCCCTTTCTTTGAGATAACTCTGCACTATTGCGCGCTGCAAATGCCACTTCCAGCTTAGCTGTGCAGAAGAAGAACAACAAGAAGAAGAAATATCTCGAAATATGTCCGTCAGGCCCCTTCCCTTGAGATAAATCTGCAAATATCTCGGAAACGAAGCGAGCTATGGCAAAATGTTAAGAGACGTTTTTTGTAGAGAATTAAGTTTCCTACTTTTTATGTTCTATGATATTTTTCGATCAGAGGCGTAGTTCTCGAGATATATCAAGATATTTAAAAGTTCCGAAGCCGCACCAACATAATAGAGATACAGAAACACCGTGGCCCCATTCTTTGAGATAACTCTGCACTATTGCGCGCTGCAAACGCCACTTCCAGCTTAGCTGTGCAGAAGAAGAACAACAAGAAGAAGAAATATCTCGAAATATGTCCGTCAGGCCCCTTCCCTTGAGATAAATCTGCAAATATCTCGGAAACGAAGCGAGCTATGGCAAAATGTTAACAGAAGTTTTTTGTAGAGAATTAAGTTTCCTACTTTTTATGTTCTATGATATTTTTCGATCAGAGGCGTAGTGCTCGAGATATATCAAGATATTTAAAAGTTCCGAAGCCGCACCAACATAATAGAGATACAGAAACACCGTGGCCCCTTTCTTTGAGATAACTCTGCACTATTGCGAGCTGTAAATGCCACTTCCAGCTTAGCTGTGCAGAAGAAGAACAACAAGAAGAAGAAATATCTCGAAATATGTCCGTCAGGCCCCTTCCCTTGAGATATATCTGCAAATATCTCGGAAACGAAGCGAGCTATGGCAAAATGTTAAGAGACCTTTTTTGTAGAGAATTATGTTTCCTACAATCTAAGTTCTATGATATTTTTTGATCAGAAGCGTAGTTTTCGAGATATATCGAGATATTTAAAAGTTCCGAAGCCGCACCAACATAATAGAGATACAGAAACACCGTGGCCCCTTTCTTTGAGATAACTCTGCACTATTGCGAGCTGTAAATGCCACTTCCAGCTTAGCTGTGCAGAAGAAGAACAACAAGAAGAAGAAATATCTCGAAATATGTCCGTCAGGCCCCTTCCCTTGAGATATATCTGCAAATATCTCGGAAACGAAGCGAGCTATGGCAAAATGTTAAGAGACCTTTTTTGTAGAGAATTATGTTTCCTACAATCTATGTTCTATGATATTTTTTGATCAGAAGCGTAGTTTTCGAGATATATCGAGATATTTAAAAGTTCCGAAGCCGCACCAACATAATAGAGATACAGAAACACCGTGGCCCCTTTCTTTGAGATAACTCTGCACTATTGCGAGCTGTAAATGCCACTTCCAGCTTAGCTGTGCAGAAGAAGAACAACAAGAAGAAGAAATATCTCGAAATATGTCCGTCAGGCCCCTTTCCTTGAGATATATCTGCAAATATCTCGGAAACGAAGCGAGCTATGGCAAAATGTTAAGAGACCTTTTTTGTAGAGAATTATGTTTCCTACAATCTATGTTCTATGATATTTTTTGATCAGAAGCGTAGTTTTCGAGATATATCGAGATATTTAAAAGTTCCGAAGCCGCACCAACATAATAGAGATACAGAAACACCGTGGCCCCTTTCTTTGAGATAACTCTGCACTATTGCGAGCCGCAAATGCCACTTCCAGCTTAGCTGTGCAGAAGAAGAACAACAAGAAGAAGAAATATCTCGAAATATGTCCGTCAGGCCCCTTCCCTTGAGATAAATATGCAAATATCTCGGAAACGAAGCGAGCTATGGCAAAATGTTAAGAGACCTTTTTTGTAGAGAATTAAGTTTCCTACTTTTTATGTTCTATCATATTTTTTGATCAGATGCGTAGTTCTCGAGATATATCAAGATATTTAAAAGTTCCGAAGCCGCACCAACATAATAGAGATACAGAAACACCGTGGCCCCTTTCTTTGAGATAACTCTGCACTATTGCGCGCTGCAAATGCCACTTCCAGCTTAGCTGTGCAGAAGAAGAACAACAAGAAGAAGAAATATCTCGAAATATGCCCGTCAGGCCCCTTCCATTGAGATAAATCTGCAAATATCTCGGAAACGAAGCGAGCTATGGCAAAATGTTAAGAGACCTTTTTTGTAGAGAATTAAGTTTCCTACTTTTTATGTTCTATGATATTTTTTGATCAGATGCGTAGTTCTCGAGATATATCAAGATATTTAAAAGTTCCGAAGCCGCACCAACATAATAGAGATACAGAAACACCGTGGCCCCTTTCTTTGAGATAACTCTGCACTACTGCGAGCTGCAAATGCCACTTCCAGCTTAGCTGTGCAGAAGAAGAACAACAAGAAGAAGAAATATCTCGAAATATGTCCGTCAGGCCCCTTCCCTTGAGATAAATCTGCAAATATCTCGGAAACGAAGCGAGCTATGGCAAAATGTTAAGAGACGTTTTTTGTAGAGAATTAAGTTTCCTACTTTTTATGTTCTATGATATTTTTCGATCAGAGGCGTAGTTCTCGAGATATATCAAGATATTTAAAAGTTCCGAAGCCGCACCAACATAATAGAGATACAGAAACACCGTGGCCCCATTCTTTGAGATAACTCTGCACTATTGCGCGCTGCAAACGCCACTTCCAGCTTAGCTGTGCAGAAGAAGAACAACAAGAAGAAGAAATATCTCGAAATATGTCCGTCAGGCCCCTTCCCTTGAGATAAATCTGCAAATATCTCGGAAACGAAGCGAGCTATGGCAAAATGTTAACAGAAGTTTTTTGTAGAGAATTAAGTTTCCTACTTTTTATGTTCTATGATATTTTTCGATCAGAGGCGTAGTGCTCGAGATATATCAAGATATTTAAAAGTTCCGAAGCCGCACCAACATAATAGAGATACAGAAACACCGTGGCCCCTTTCTTTGAGATAACTCTGCACTATTGCGAGCTGTAAATGCCACTTCCAGCTTAGCTGTGCAGAAGAAGAACAACAAGAAGAAGAAATATCTCGAAATATGTCCGTCAGGCCCCTTCCCTTGAGATATATCTGCAAATATCTCGGAAACGAAGCGAGCTATGGCAAAATGTTAAGAGACCTTTTTTGTAGAGAATTATGTTTCCTACAATCTAAGTTCTATGATATTTTTTGATCAGAAGCGTAGTTTTCGAGATATATCGAGATATTTAAAAGTTCCGAAGCCGCACCAACATAATAGAGATACAGAAACACCGTGGCCCCTTTCTTTGAGATAACTCTGCACTATTGCGAGCTGTAAATGCCACTTCCAGCTTAGCTGTGCAGAAGAAGAACAACAAGAAGAAGAAATATCTCGAAATATGTCCGTCAGGCCCCTTCCCTTGAGATATATCTGCAAATATCTCGGAAACGAAGCGAGCTATGGCAAAATGTTAAGAGACCTTTTTTGTAGAGAATTATGTTTCCTACAATCTATGTTCTATGATATTTTTTGATCAGAAGCGTAGTTTTCGAGATATATCGAGATATTTAAAAGTTCCGAAGCCGCACCAACATAATAGAGATACAGAAACACCGTGGCCCCTTTCTTTGAGATAACTCTGCACTATTGCGAGCTGTAAATGCCACTTCCAGCTTAGCTGTGCAGAAGAAGAACAACAAGAAGAAGAAATATCTCGAAATATGTCCGTCAGGCCCCTTTCCTTGAGATATATCTGCAAATATCTCGGAAACGAAGCGAGCTATGGCAAAATGTTAAGAGACCTTTTTTGTAGAGAATTATGTTTCCTACAATCTATGTTCTATGATATTTTTTGATCAGAAGCGTAGTTTTCGAGATATATCGAGATATTTAAAAGTTCCGAAGCCGCACCAACATAATAGAGATACAGAAACACCGTGGCCCCTTTCTTTGAGATAACTCTGCACTATTGCGAGCCGCAAATGCCACTTCCAGCTTAGCTGTGCAGAAGAAGAACAACAAGAAGAAGAAATATCTCGAAATATGTCCGTCAGGCCCCTTCCCTTGAGATAAATATGCAAATATCTCGGAAACGAAGCGAGCTATGGCAAAATGTTAAGAGACCTTTTTTGTAGAGAATTAAGTTTCCTACTTTTTATGTTCTATCATATTTTTTGATCAGATGCGTAGTTCTCGAGATATATCAAGATATTTAAAAGTTCCGAAGCCGCACCAACATAATAGAGATACAGAAACACCGTGGCCCCTTTCTTTGAGATAACTCTGCACTATTGCGCGCTGCAAATGCCACTTCCAGCTTAGCTGTGCAGAAGAAGAACAACAAGAAGAAGAAATATCTCGAAATATGCCCGTCAGGCCCCTTCCATTGAGATAAATCTGCAAATATCTCGGAAACGAAGCGAGCTATGGCAAAATGTTAAGAGACCTTTTTTGTAGAGAATTAAGTTTCCTACTTTTTATGTTCTATGATATTTTTTGATCAGATGCGTAGTTCTCGAGATATATCAAGATATTTAAAAGTTCCGAAGCCGCACCAACATAATAGAGATACAGAAACACCGTGGCCCCTTTCTTTGAGATAACTCTGCACTACTGCGAGCTGCAAATGCCACTTCCAGCTTAGCTGTGCAGAAGAAGAACAACAAGAAGAAGAAATATCTCGAAATATGTCCGTCAGACCCCTTCCCTTGAGATAAATCTGCAAATATCTCGGAAACGAAGCGAGCTATGGCAAAATGTTAAGAGACATTTTTTGTAGAGAATTAAGTTTCCTACTTTTTATGTTCTATGATATTTTTTGATCAGATGCGTAGTTCTCGAGATATATCGAGATATTTAAAAGTTCCGAAGCCGCACCAACATAATAGAGATACAGAAACACCGTGGCCCCTTTCTTTGAGATAACTCTGCACTATTGCGAGCTGTAAATGCCACTTCCAGCTTAGCTGTGCAGAAGAAGAACAACAAGAAGAAGAAATATCTCGAAATATGTCCGTCAGGCCCCTTCCCTTGAGATATATCTGCAAATATCTCGGAAACGAAGCGAGATATGGCAAAATGTTAAGAGACCTTTTTTGTAGAGAATTATGTTTCCTACAATTTATGTTCTATGATATTTTTTGATCAGAAGCGTAGTTTTCGAGATATATCGAGATATTTAAAAGTTCCGAAGCCGCACCAACATAATAGAGATACAGAAACACCGTGACCCCTTTCTTTGAGATAACTCTGCACTAGTGCGCGCTGCAAATGCCACTTCCAGCTTAGCTGTGCAGAAGAAGAACAACAAGAAGAAGAAATATCTCGAAATATGCCCGTCAGGCCCCTTCCATTGAGATAAATCTGCAAATATCTCGGAAACGAAGCGAGCTATGGCAAAATGTTAAGAGACCTTTTTTGTAGAGAATTAAGTTTCCTACTTTTTATGTTCTATGATATTTTTTGATCAGATGCGTAGTTCTCGAGATATATCAAGATATTTAAAAGTTCCGAAGCCGCACCAACATAATAGAGATACAGAAACACCGTGCCCCCTTTCTTTGAGATAACTCTGCACTACTGCGAGCTGCAAATGCCACTTCCAGCTTAGCTGTGCAGAAGAAGAACAACAAGAAGAAGAAATATCTCGAAATATGTCCGTCAGGCCCCTTCCCTTGAGATAAATATGCAAATATCTCGGAAACGAAGCGAGCTATGGCAAAATGTTAAGAGACCTTTTTTGTAGAGAATTAAGTTTCCTACTTTTTATGTTCTATGATATTTTTTGATCAGATGCATAGTTCTCGAGATATATCAAGATATTTAAAAGTTCCGAAGCCGCACCAACATAATAGAGATACAGAAACACCGTGGCCCCTTTCTTTGAGATAACTCTGCACTAGTGCGAGCCGCAAATGCCACTTCCAGCTTAGCTGTGCAGAAGAAGAACAACAAGAAGAAGAAATATCTCGAAATATGTCCGTCAGGCCCCTTCCCTTGAGATAAATCTGCAAATATCTCGGAAACGAAGCGAGCTATGGCAGAATGTTAAGAGACGTTTTTTGTAGAGAATTATGTTTCCTACAATTTATGTTCTATGATATTTTTTGATCAGATGCGTAGTTCTCGAGATATATCAAGATATTTAAAAGTTCCGAAGCCGCACCAACATAATAGAGATACAGAAACACCGTGGCCCCTTTCTTTGAGATAACTCTGCACTACTGCGAGCTGCAAATGCCACTTCCAGCTTAGCTGTGCAGAAGAAGAACAACAAGAAGAAGAAATATCTCGAAATATGTCCGTCAGGCCCCTTCCCTTGAGATAAATATGCAAATATCTGGGAAACGAAGCGAGCTATGGCAAAATGTTAAGAGACGTTTTTTGTAGAGAATTAAGTTTCCTACTTTTTATGTTCTATGATATTTTTCGATCAGAGGCGTAGTTCTCGAGATATATCAAGATATTTAAAAGTTCCGAAGCCGCACCAACATAATAGAGATACAGAAACACCGTGGCCCCATTCTTTGAGATAACTCTGCACTATTGCGCGCTGCAAATGCCACTTCCAGCTTAGCTGTGCGGAAGAAGAACAACAAGAAGAAGAAATATCTCGAAATATGTCCGTCAGGCCCCTTCCCTTGAGATAAATCTGCAAATATCTCGGAAACGAAGCGAGCTATGGCAAAATGTTAAGAGACGTTTTTTGTAGAGAATTAAGTTTCCTACTTTTTATGTTCTATGATATTTTTCGATCAGAGGCGTAGTTCTCGAGATATATCAAGATAATTAAAAGTTCCGAAGCCGCACCAACATAATAGAGATACAGAAACACCGTGGCCCCTTTCTTTGAGATAACTCTGCACTAGTGCGAGCCGCAAATGCCACTTCCAGCTTAGCTGTGCAGAAGAAGAACAACAAGAAGAAGAAATATCTCGAAATATGTCCGTCAGGCCCCTTCCCTTGAGATAAATATGCAAATATCTCGGAAACGAAGCGAGCTATGGCAAAATGTTAAGAGACGTTTTTTGTAGAGAATTAAGTTTCCTACTTTTTATGTTCTATGATATTTTTCGATCAGAGGCGTAGTTCTCGAGATATATCAAGATATTTAAAAGTTCCGAAGCCGCACCAACATAATAGAGATACAGAAACACCGTGGCCCCATTCTTTGAGATAACTCTGCACTATTGCGCGCTGCAAACGCCACTTCCAGCTTAGCTGTGCAGAAGAAGAACAACAAGAAGAAGAAATATCTCGAAATATGTCCGTCAGGCCCCTTCCCTTGAGATAAATCTGCAAATATCTCGGAAACGAAGCGAGCTATGGCAAAATGTTAACAGAAGTTTTTTGTAGAGAATTAAGTTTCCTACTTTTTATGTTCTATGATATTTTTCGATCAGAGGCGTAGTGCTCGAGATATATCAAGATATTTAAAAGTTCCGAAGCCGCACCAACATAATAGAGATACAGAAACACCGTGGCCCCTTTCTTTGAGATAACTCTGCACTATTGCGAGCTGTAAATGCCACTTCCAGCTTAGCTGTGCAGAAGAAGAACAACAAGAAGAAGAAATATCTCGAAATATGTCCGTCAGGCCCCTTCCCTTGAGATATATCTGCAAATATCTCGGAAACGAAGCGAGCTATGGCAAAATGTTAAGAGACCTTTTTTGTAGAGAATTATGTTTCCTACAATCTAAGTTCTATGATATTTTTTGATCAGAAGCGTAGTTTTCGAGATATATCGAGATATTTAAAAGTTCCGAAGCCGCACCAACATAATAGAGATACAGAAACACCGTGGCCCCTTTCTTTGAGATAACTCTGCACTATTGCGAGCTGTAAATGCCACTTCCAGCTTAGCTGTGCAGAAGAAGAACAACAAGAAGAAGAAATATCTCGAAATATGTCCGTCAGGCCCCTTCCCTTGAGATATATCTGCAAATATCTCGGAAACGAAGCGAGCTATGGCAAAATGTTAAGAGACCTTTTTTGTAGAGAATTATGTTTCCTACAATCTATGTTCTATGATATTTTTTGATCAGAAGCGTAGTTTTCGAGATATATCGAGATATTTAAAAGTTCCGAAGCCGCACCAACATAATAGAGATACAGAAACACCGTGGCCCCTTTCTTTGAGATAACTCTGCACTATTGCGAGCTGTAAATGCCACTTCCAGCTTAGCTGTGCAGAAGAAGAACAACAAGAAGAAGAAATATCTCGAAATATGTCCGTCAGGCCCCTTTCCTTGAGATATATCTGCAAATATCTCGGAAACGAAGCGAGCTATGGCAAAATGTTAAGAGACCTTTTTTGTAGAGAATTATGTTTCCTACAATCTATGTTCTATGATATTTTTTGATCAGAAGCGTAGTTTTCGAGATATATCGAGATATTTAAAAGTTCCGAAGCCGCACCAACATAATAGAGATACAGAAACACCGTGGCCCCTTTCTTTGAGATAACTCTGCACTATTGCGAGCCGCAAATGCCACTTCCAGCTTAGCTGTGCAGAAGAAGAACAACAAGAAGAAGAAATATCTCGAAATATGTCCGTCAGGCCCCTTCCCTTGAGATAAATATGCAAATATCTCGGAAACGAAGCGAGCTATGGCAAAATGTTAAGAGACCTTTTTTGTAGAGAATTAAGTTTCCTACTTTTTATGTTCTATCATATTTTTTGATCAGATGCGTAGTTCTCGAGATATATCAAGATATTTAAAAGTTCCGAAGCCGCACCAACATAATAGAGATACAGAAACACCGTGGCCCCTTTCTTTGAGATAACTCTGCACTATTGCGCGCTGCAAATGCCACTTCCAGCTTAGCTGTGCAGAAGAAGAACAACAAGAAGAAGAAATATCTCGAAATATGCCCGTCAGGCCCCTTCCATTGAGATAAATCTGCAAATATCTCGGAAACGAAGCGAGCTATGGCAAAATGTTAAGAGACCTTTTTTGTAGAGAATTAAGTTTCCTACTTTTTATGTTCTATGATATTTTTTGATCAGATGCGTAGTTCTCGAGATATATCAAGATATTTAAAAGTTCCGAAGCCGCACCAACATAATAGAGATACAGAAACACCGTGGCCCCTTTCTTTGAGATAACTCTGCACTACTGCGAGCTGCAAATGCCACTTCCAGCTTAGCTGTGCAGAAGAAGAACAACAAGAAGAAGAAATATCTCGAAATATGTCCGTCAGACCCCTTCCCTTGAGATAAATCTGCAAATATCTCGGAAACGAAGCGAGCTATGGCAAAATGTTAAGAGACATTTTTTGTAGAGAATTAAGTTTCCTACTTTTTATGTTCTATGATATTTTTTGATCAGATGCGTAGTTCTCGAGATATATCGAGATATTTAAAAGTTCCGAAGCCGCACCAACATAATAGAGATACAGAAACACCGTGGCCCCTTTCTTTGAGATAACTCTGCACTATTGCGAGCTGTAAATGCCACTTCCAGCTTAGCTGTGCAGAAGAAGAACAACAAGAAGAAGAAATATCTCGAAATATGTCCGTCAGGCCCCTTCCCTTGAGATATATCTGCAAATATCTCGGAAACGAAGCGAGCTATGGCAAAATGTTAAGAGACCTTTTTTGTAGAGAATTATGTTTCCTACAATTTATGTTCTATGATATTTTTTGATCAGAAGCGTAGTTTTCGAGATATATCGAGATATTTAAAAGTTCCGAAGCCGCACCAACATAATAGAGATACAGAAACACCATGGCCCCTTTCTTTGAGATAACTCTGCACTAGTGCGAGCCGCAAATGCCACTTCCAGCTTAGCTGTGCAGAAGAAGAACAACAAGAAGAAGGAATATCTCGAAATATGTCCGTCAGGCCCCTTCCCTTGAGATAAATATGCAAATATCTCGGAAACGAAGCGAGCTATGGCAAAATGTTAAGAGACCTTTTTTGTAGAGAATTAAGTTTCCTACTTTTTACGTTCTATGATATTTTTCGATCAGAGGCGTAGTTCTCGAGATATATCAAGATATTTAAAAGTTCCGAAGCCGCACCAACATAATAGAGATACAGAAACACCGTGGCCCCTTTCTTTGAGATAACTCTGCACTATTGCGAGCTGTAAATGCCACTTCCAGCTTAGCTGTGCAGAAGAAGAACAACAAGAAGAAGAAATATCTCGAAATATGTCCGTCAGGCCCCTTCCCTTGAGATATATCTGCAAATATCTCGGAAACGAAGCGAGCTATGGCAAAATGTTCAGAGACCTTTTTTGTAGAGAATTGTGTTTCCTACAATTTATGTTCTATGATATTTTTTGATCAGAAGCGTAGTTTTCGAGATATATCGAGATATTTAAAAGTTCCGAAGCCGCACCAACATAATAGAGATACAGAAACACCGTGGCCCCTTTCTTTGAGATAACTCTGCACTAGTGCGAGCCGCAAATGCCACTTCCAGCTTAGCTGTGCAGAAGAAGAACAACAAGAAGAAGAAATATCTCGAAATATGTCCGTCAGGCCCCTTCCCTTGAGATAAATATGCAAATATCTCGGAAACGAAGCGAGCTATGGCAAAATGTTAAGAGACCTTTTTTGTAGAGAATTAACTTTCCTACTTTTTATGTTCTATGATATTTTTTGATCAGATGCGTTGTTCTCGAGATATATCAAGATATTTAAAAGTTCCGAATTCGCACCAACATAATAGAGATACAGAAACACCGTGGCCCCTTTCTTTGAGATAACTCTGCACTATTGCGAGCTGCAAATGCCACTTCCAGCTTAGCTGTGCAGAAGAAGAACAACAAGAAGAAGAAATATCTCGAAATATGTCCGTCAGGCCCCTTCCCTTGAGATAAATATGCAAATATCTCGGAAACGAAGCGAGCTATGGCAAAATGTTAAGAGACCTTTTTTGTAGAGAATTAACTTTCCTACTTTTTACGTTCTATGATATTTTTCGATCAGAGGCGTAGTTCTCGAGATATATCAAGATATTTAAAAGTTCCGAAGCCGCACCAACAAATAGAGATACAGAAACACCGTGGCCCCTTTCTTTGAGATAACTCTGCACTATTGCGAGCTGTAAATGCCACTTCCAGCTTAGCTGTGCAGAAGAAGAACAACAAGAAGAAGAAATATCTCGAAATATGTCCGTCAGGCCCCTTCCCTTGAGATATATCTGCAAATATCTCGGAAACGAAGCGAGCTATGGCAAAATGTTGAGAGACCTTTTTTGTAGAGAATTAAGTTTCCTACTTTTTATGTTCTATGATATTTTTTGATCGGATGCGTAGTTCTCGAGATATATCAAGATATTTAAAAGTTCCGAAGCCGCACCAACATAATAGAGATACAGAAACACCGTGGCCCCTTTCTTTGAGATAACTCTGCACTAGTGCGAGCCGCAAATGCCACTTCCAGCTTAGCTGTGCAGAAGAAGAACAACAAGAAGAAGAAATATCTCGAAATATGTCCGTCAGGCCCCTTCCCTTGAGATAAATATGCAAATATCTCGGAAACGAAGCGAGCTATGGCAAAATGTTAAGAGACGTTTTTTGTAGAGAATTAAGTTTCCTACTTTTTATGTTCTATGATATTTTTCGATCAGAGGCGTAGTTCTCGAGATATATCAAGATATTTAAAAGTTCCGAAGCCGCACCAACATAATAGAGATACAGAAACACCGTGGCCCCTTTCTTTGAGATAACTCTGCACTATTGCGAGCTGTAAATGCCACTTCCAGCTTAGCTGTGCAGAAGAAGAACAACAAGAAGAAGAAATATCTCGAAATATGTCCGTCAGGCCCCTTCCATTGAGATAAATCTGCAAATATCTCGGAAACGAAGCGAGCTATGGCAAAATGTTAAGAGACCTTTTTTGTAGAGAATTAAGTTTCCTACTTTTTATGTTCTATGATATTTTTTGATCAGATGCGTAGTTCTCGAGATATATCAAGATATTTAAAAGTTCCGAAGCCGCACCAACATAATAGAGATACAGAAACACCGTGCCCCCTTTCTTTGAGATAACTCTGCACTACTGCGAGCTGCAAATGCCACTTCCAGCTTAGCTGTGCAGAAGAAGAACAACAAGAAGGTGAAATATCTCGAAATATGTCCCTCAGACCCCTTCCCTTGAGATAAATCTGCAAATATCTCGGAAACGAAGCGAGCTATGGCAAAATGTTAAGAGACCTTTTGTGTAGAGAATTAAGTTTCCTACTTTTTATGTTCTATGATATTTTTTGATCAGATGCGTTGTTCTCGAGATATATCAAGATATTTAAAAGTTCCGAAGCCGCACCAACATAATAGAGATACAGAAACACCGTGGCCCCTTTCTTTGAGATAACTCTGCACTATTGCGAGCTGCAAATGCCACTTCCAGCTTAGCTGTGCAGAAGAAGAACAACAAGAAGAAGAAATATCTCGAAATATGTCCGTCAGGCCCCTTCCCTTGAGATAAATCTGCAAATATCTCGGAAACGAAGCGAGCTATGGCAAAATGTTAAGAGACGTTTTTTGTAGAGAATTAAGTTTCCTACTTTTTATGTTCTATGATATTTTTCGATCAGAGGCGTAGTTCTCGAGATATATCA
This sequence comes from Osmia lignaria lignaria, assembly GCF_051020975.1. Lineage (NCBI taxonomy): Eukaryota > Metazoa > Arthropoda > Insecta > Hymenoptera > Megachilidae > Osmia > Osmia lignaria. The sequence goes on from NW_027478160.1 coordinate 955,856, forward strand.
AGATATTTAAAAGTTCCGAAGCCGCACCAACATAATAGAGATACAGAAACACCGTGGCCCCATTCTTTGAGATAACTCTGCACTATTGCGCGCTGCAAATGCCACTTCCAGCTTAGCTGTGCAGAAGAAGAACAACAAGAAGAAGAAATATCTCGAAATATGTCCGTCAGGCCCCTTCCCTTGAGATAAATCTGCAAATATCTCGGAAACGAAGCGAGCTATGGCAAAATGTTAAGAGACGTTTTTTGTAGAGAATTAAGTTTCCTACTTTTTATGTTCTATGATATTTTTCGATCAGAGGCGTAGTTCTCGAGATATATCAAGATATTTAAAAGTTCCGAAGCCGCACCAACATAATAGAGATACAGAAACACCGTGGCCCCTTTCTTTGAGATAACTCTGCACTATTGCGCGCTGCAAATGCCACTTCCAGCTTAGCTGTGCAGAAGAAGAACAACAAGAAGAAGAAATATCTCGAAATATGTCCGTCAGGCCCCTTCCCTTGAGATAAATCTGCAAATATCTCGAAAACGAAGCGAGCTATGGCAAAATGTTAAGAGACCTTTTTTGTAGAGAATTATGTTTCCTACAATTTATGTTCTATGATATTTTTTGATCAGAAGCGTAGTTTTCGAGATATATCGAGATATTTAAAAGTTCCGAAGCCGCACCAACATAATAGAGATACAGAAACACCGTGGCCCCTTTCTTTGAGATAACTCTGCACTAGTGCGAGCCGCAAATGCCACTTCCAGCTTAGCTGTGCAGAAGAAGAACAACAAGAAGAAGGAATATCTCGAAATATGTCCGCCAGGCCCCTTCCCTTGAGATAAATATGCAAATATCTCGGAAACGAAGCGAGCTATGGCAAAATGTTAAGAGACCTTTTTTGTAGAGAATTAAGTTTCCTACTTTTTACGTTCTATGATATTTTTCGATCAGAGGCGTAGTTCTCGAGATATATCAAGATATTTAAAAGTTCCGAAGCCGCACCAACATAATAGAGATACAGAAACACCGTGGCCCCTTTCTTTGAGATAACTCTGCACTATTGCGAGCTGTAAATGCCACTTCCAGCTTAGCTGTGCAGAAGAAGAACAACAAGAAGAAGAAATATCTCGAAATATGTCCGTCAGGCCCCTTCCCTTGAGATATATCTGCAAATATCTCGGAAACGAAGCGAGCTATGGCAAAATGTTCAGAGACCTTTTTTGTAGAGAATTGTGTTTCCTACAATTTATGTTCTATGATATTTTTTGATCAGAAGCGTAGTTTTCGAGATATATCGAGATATTTAAAAGTTCCGAAGCCGCACCAATATAATAGAGATACAGAAACACCGTGGCCCCTTTCTTTGAGATAACTCTGCACTAGTGCGAGCCGCAAATGCCACTTCCAGCTTAGCTGTGCAGAAGAAGAACAACAAGAAGAAGAAATATCTCGAAATATGTCCGTCAGGCCCCTTCCCTTGAGATAAATATGCAAATATCTCGGAAACGAAGCGAGCTATGGCAAAATGTTAAGAGACCTTTTTTGTAGAGAATTAACTTTCCTACTTTTTATGTTCTATGATATTTTTTGATCAGATGCGTTGTTCTCGAGATATATCAAGATATTTAAAAGTTCCGAATTCGCACCAACATAATAGAGATACAGAAACACCGTGGCCCCTTTCTTTGAGATAACTCTGCACTATTGCGAGCTGTAAATGCCACTTCCAGCTTAGCTGTGCAGAAGAAGAACAACAAGAAGAAGAAATATCTCGAAATATGTCAGGCCCCTTCCCTTGAGATATATCTGCAAATATCTCGGAAACGAAGCGAGCTATGGCAAAATGTTGAGATACCTTTTTTGTAGAGAATTAAGTTTCCTACTTTTTATGTTCTATGATATTTTTTGATCAGAAGCGTAGTTTTCGAGATATATCGAGATATTTAAAAGTTCCGAAGCCGCACCAACATAATAGAGATACAGAAACACCGTGGCCCCTTTCTTTGAGATAACTCTGCACTAGTGCGAGCCGCAAATGCCACTTCCAGCTTAGCTGTGCAGAAGAAGAACAACAAGAAGAAGAAATATCTCGAAATATGTCCGTCAGGCCCCTTCCCTTGAGATAAATATGCAAATATCTCGGAAACGAAGCGAGCTATGGCAAAATGTTAAGAGACGTTTTTTGTAGAGAATTAACTTTCCTACTTTTTATGTTCTATGATATTTTTTGATCAGATGCGTTGTTCTCGAGATATATCAAGATATTTAAAAGTTCCGAATTCGCACCAACATAATAGAGATACAGAAACACCGTGGCCCCTTTCTTTGAGATAACTCTGCACTAGTGCGAGCCGCAAATGCCACTTCCAGCTTAGCTGTGCAGAAGAAGAACAACAAGAAGAAGAAATATCTCGAAATATGTCCGTCAGGCCCCTTCCCTTGAGATAAATATGCAAATATCTCGGAAACGAAGCGAGCTATGGCAAAATGTTAAGAGACCTTTTTTGTAGAGAATTAAGTTTCCTACTTTTTACGTTCTATGATATTTTTCGATCAGAGGCGTAGTTCTCGAGATATATCAAGATATTTAAAAGTTCCGAAGCCGCACCAACATAATAGAGATACAGAAACACCGTGGCCCCTTTCTTTGAGATAACTCTGCACTATTGCGAGCTGTAAATGCCACTTCCAGCTTAGCTGTGCAGAAGAAGAACAACAAGAAGAAGAAATATCTCGAAATATGTCCGTCAGGCCCCTTCCCTTGAGATGTATCTGCAAATATCTCGGAAACGAAGCGAGCTATGGCAAAATGTTGAGAGACCTTTTTTGTAGAGAATTAAGTTTCCTACTTTTTATGTTCTATGATATTTTTTGATCGGATGCGTAGTTCTCGAGATATATCAAGATATTTAAAAGTTTCGAAGCCGCACCAACATAATAGAGATACAGAAACACCGTGGCCCCTTTCTTTGAGATAACTCTGCACTAGTGCGAGCCGCAAATGCCACTTCCAGCTTAGCTGTGCAGAAGAAGAACAACAAGAAGAAGAAATATCTCGAAATATGTCCGTCAGGCCCCTTCCCTTGAGATAAATATGCAAATATCTCGGAAACGAAGCGAGCTATGGCAAAATGTTAAGAGACGTTTTTTGTAGAGAATTAAGTTTCCTACTTTTTATGTTCTATGATATTTTTCGATCAGAGGCGTAGTTCTCGAGATATATCAAGATATTTAAAAGTTCCGAAGCCGCACCAACATAATAGAGATACAGAAACACCGTGGCCCCTTTCTTTGAGATAACTCTGCACTATTGCGAGCTGTAAATGCCACTTCCAGCTTAGCTGTGCAGAAGAAGAACAACAAGAAGAAGAAATATCTCGAAATATGTCCGTCAGGCCCCTTCCCTTGAGATATATCTGCAAATATCTCGGAAACGAAGCGAGCTATGGCAAAATGTTAAGAGACCTTTTTTGTAGAGAATTATGTTTCCTACAATTTATGTTCTATGATATTTTTTGATCAGAAGCGTAGTTTTCGAGATATATCGAGATATTTAAAAGTTCCGAAGCCGCACCAACATAATAGAGATACAGAAACACCGTGGCCCCTTTCTTTGAGATAACTCTGCACTAGTGCGCGCTGCAAATGCCACTTCCAGCTTAGCTGTGCAGAAGAAGAACAACAAGAAGAAGAAATATCTCGAAATATGCCCGTCAGGCCCCTTCCATTGAGATAAATCTGCAAATATCTCGGAAACGAAGCGAGCTATGGCAAAATGTTAAGAGACCTTTTTTGTAGAGAATTAAGTTTCCTACTTTTTATGTTCTATGATATTTTTTGATCAGATGCGTAGTTCTCGAGATATATCAAGATATTTAAAAGTTCCGAAGCCGCACCAACATAATAGAGATACAGAAACACCGTGCCCCCTTTCTTTGAGATAACTCTGCACTACTGCGAGCTGCAAATGCCACTTCCAGCTTAGCTGTGCAGAAGAAGAACAACAAGAAGAAGAAATATCTCGAAATATGTCCCTCAGACCCCTTCCCTTGAGATAAATCTGCAAATATCTCGGAAACGAAGCGAGCTATGGCAAAATGTTAAGAGACCTTTTTTGTAGAGAATTATGTTTCCTACAATTTATGTTCTATGATATTTTTTGATCAGAAGCGTAGTTTTCGAGATATATCGAGATATTTAAAAGTTCCGAAGCCGCACCAACATAATAGAGATACAGAAACACCGTGGCCCCTTTCTTTGAGATAACTCTGCACTAGTGCGAGCCGCAAATGCCACTTCCAGCTTAGCTGTGCAGAAGAAGAACAACAAGAAGAAGGAATATCTCGAAATATGTCCGTCAGGCCCCTTCCCTTGAGATAAATATGCAAATATCTCGGAAACGAAGCGAGCTATGGCAAAATGTTAAGAGACCTTTTTTGTAGAGAATTAACTTTCCTACTTTTTATGTTCTATGATATTTTTTGATCAGATGCGTTGTTCTCGAGATATATCAAGATATTTAAAAGTTCCGAATTCGCACCAACATAATAGAGATACAGAAACACCGTGGCCCCTTTCTTTGAGATAACTCTGCACTATTGCGAGCTGTAAATGCCACTTCCAGCTTAGCTGTGCAGAAGAAGAACAACAAGAAGAAGAAATATCTCGAAATATGTCCGTCAGGCCCCTTCCCTTGAGATATATCTGCAAATATCTCGGAAACGAAGCGAGCTATGGCAAAATGTTCAGAGACCTTTTTTGTAGAGAATTGTGTTTCCTACAATTTATGTTCTATGATATTTTTTGATCAGAAGCGTAGTTTTCGAGATATATCGAGATATTTAAAAGTTCCGAAGCCGCACCAACATAATAGAGATACAGAAACACCGTGGCCCCTTTCTTTGAGATAACTCTGCACTAGTGCGAGCCGCAAATGCCACTTCCAGCTTAGCTGTGCAGAAGAAGAACAACAAGAAGAAGAAATATCTCGAAATATGTCCGTCAGGCCCCTTCCCTTGAGATAAATATGCAAATATCTCGGAAACGAAGCGAGCTATGGCAAAATGTTAAGAGACCTTTTTTGTAGAGAATTAACTTTCCTACTTTTTATGTTCTATGATATTTTTTGATCAGATGCGTTGTTCTCGAGATATATCAAGATATTTAAAAGTTCCGAATTCGCACCAACATAATAGAGATACAGAAACACCGTGGCCCCTTTCTTTGAGATAACTCTGCACTATTGCGAGCTGCAAATGCCACTTCCAGCTTAGCTGTGCAGAAGAAGAACAACAAGAAGAAGAAATATCTCGAAATATGTCAGGCCCCTTCCCTTGAGATATATCTGCAAATATCTCGGAAACGAAGCGAGCTATGGCAAAATGTTGAGATACCTTTTTTGTAGAGAATTAAGTTTCCTACTTTTTATGTTCTATGATATTTTTTGATCAGAAGCGTAGTTTTCGAGATATATCGAGATATTTAAAAGTTCCGAAGCCGCACCAACATAATAGAGATACAGAAACACCGTGGCCCCTTTCTTTGAGATAACTCTGCACTAGTGCGAGCCGCAAATGCCACTTCCAGCTTAGCTGTGCAGAAGAAGAACAACAAGAAGAAGAAATATCTCGAAATATGTCCGTCAGGCCCCTTCCCTTGAGATAAATATGCAAATATCTCGGAAACGAAGCGAGCTATGGCAAAATGTTAAGAGACGTTTTTTGTAGAGAATTAACTTTCCTACTTTTTATGTTCTATGATATTTTTTGATCAGATGCGTTGTTCTCGAGATATATCAAGATATTTAAAAGTTCCGAATTCGCACCAACATAATAGAGATACAGAAACACCGTGGCCCCTTTCTTTGAGATAACTCTGCACTAGTGCGAGCCGCAAATGCCACTTCCAGCTTAGCTGTGCAGAAGAAGAACAACAAGAAGAAGAAATATCTCGAAATATGTCCGTCAGGCCCCTTCCCTTGAGATAAATATGCAAATATCTCGGAAACGAAGCGAGCTATGGCAAAATGTTAAGAGACCTTTTTTGTAGAGAATTAAGTTTCCTACTTTTTACGTTCTATGATATTTTTCGATCAGAGGCGTAGTTCTCGAGATATATCAAGATATTTAAAAGTTCCGAAGCCGCACCAACATAATAGAGATACAGAAACACCGTGGCCCCTTTCTTTGAGATAACTCTGCACTATTGCGAGCTGTAAATGCCACTTCCAGCTTAGCTGTGCAGAAGAAGAACAACAAGAAGAAGAAATATCTCGAAATATGTCCGTCAGGCCCCTTCCCTTGAGATGTATCTGCAAATATCTCGGAAACGAAGCGAGCTATGGCAAAATGTTGAGAGACCTTTTTTGTAGAGAATTAAGTTTCCTACTTTTTATGTTCTATGATATTTTTTGATCGGATGCGTAGTTCTCGAGATATATCAAGATATTTAAAAGTTTCGAAGCCGCACCAACATAATAGAGATACAGAAACACCGTGGCCCCTTTCTTTGAGATAACTCTGCACTAGTGCGAGCCGCAAATGCCACTTCCAGCTTAGCTGTGCAGAAGAAGAACAACAAGAAGAAGAAATATCTCGAAATATGTCCGTCAGGCCCCTTCCCTTGAGATAAATATGCAAATATCTCGGAAACGAAGCGAGCTATGGCAAAATGTTAAGAGACGTTTTTTGTAGAGAATCAAGTTTCCTACTTTTTATGTTCTATGATATTTTTCGATCAGAGGCGTAGTTCTCGAGATATATCAAGATATTTAAAAGTTCCGAAGCCGCACCAACATAATAGAGATACAGAAACACCGTGGCCCCTTTCTTTGAGATAACTCTGCACTATTGCGAGCTGTAAATGCCACTTCCAGCTTAGCTGTGCAGAAGAAGAACAACAAGAAGAAGAAATATCTCGAAATATGTCCGTCAGGCCCCTTCCCTTGAGATATATCTGCAAATATCTCGGAAACGAAGCGAGCTATGGCAAAATGTTAAGAGACCTTTTTTGTAGAGAATTATGTTTCCTACAATTTATGTTCTATGATATTTTTTGATCAGAAGCGTAGTTTTCGAGATATATCGAGATATTTAAAAGTTCCGAAGCCGCACCAACATAATAGAGATACAGAAACACCGTGGCCCCTTTCTTTGAGATAACTCTGCACTAGTGCGCGCTGCAAATGCCACTTCCAGCTTAGCTGTGCAGAAGAAGAACAACAAGAAGAAGAAATATCTCGAAATATGCCCGTCAGGCCCCTTCCATTGAGATAAATCTGCAAATATCTCGGAAACGAAGCGAGCTATGGCAAAATGTTAAGAGACCTTTTTTGTAGAGAATTAAGTTTCCTACTTTTTATGTTCTATGATATTTTTTGATCAGATGCGTAGTTCTCGAGATATATCAAGATATTTAAAAGTTCCGAAGCCGCACCAACATAATAGAGATACAGAAACACCGTGCCCCCTTTCTTTGAGATAACTCTGCACTACTGCGAGCTGCAAATGCCACTTCCAGCTTAGCTGTGCAGAAGAAGAACAACAAGAAGAAGAAATATCTCGAAATATGTCCCTCAGACCCCTTCCCTTGAGATAAATCTGCAAATATCTCGGAAACGAAGCGAGCTATGGCAAAATGTTAAGAGACCTTTTGTGTAGAGAATTAAGTTTCCTACTTTTTATGTTCTATGATATTTTTTGATCAGATGCGTTGTTCTCGAGATATATCAAGATATTTAAAAGTTCCGAAGCCGCACCAACATAATAGAGATACAGAAACACCGTGGCCCCTTTCTTTGAGATAACTCTGCACTATTGCGAGCTGCAAATGCCACTTCCAGCTTAGCTGTGCAGAAGAAGAACAACAAGAAGAAGAAATATCTCGAAATATGTCCGTCAGGCCCCTTCCCTTGAGATAAATCTGCAAATATCTCGGAAACGAAGCGAGCTATGGCAAAATGTTAAGAGACGTTTTTTGTAGAGAATTAAGTTTCCTACTTTTTATGTTCTATGATATTTTTCGATCAGAGGCGTAGTTCTCGAGATATATCAAGATATTTAAAAGTTCCGAAGCCGCACCAACATAATAGAGATACAGAAACACCGTGGCCCCATTCTTTGAGATAACTCTGCACTATTGCGCGCTGCAAATGCCACTTCCAGCTTAGCTGTGCAGAAGAAGAACAACAAGAAGAAGAAATATCTCGAAATATGTCCGTCAGGCCCCTTCCCTTGAGATAAATCTGCAAATATCTCGGAAACGAAGCGAGCTATGGCAAAATGTTAAGAGACGTTTTTTGTAGAGAATTAAGTTTCCTACTTTTTATGTTCTATGATATTTTTCGATCAGAGGCGTAGTTCTCGAGATATATCAAGAGATTTAAAAGTTCCGAAGCCGCACCAACATAATAGAGATACAGAAACACCGTGGCCCCTTTCTTTGAGATAACTCTGCACTATTGCGAGCTGTAAATGCCACTTCCAGCTTAGCTGTGCAGAAGAAGAACAACAAGAAGAAGAAATATCTCGAAATATGTCCGTCAGGCCCCTTCCCTTGAGATATATCTGCAAATATCTCGGAAACGAAGCGAGCTATGGCAAAATGTTAAGAGACCTTTTTTGTAGAGAATTATGTTTCCTACAATTTATGTTCTATGATATTTTTTGATCAGAAGCGTAGTTTTCGAGATATATCGAGATATTTAAAAGTTCCGAAGCCGCACCAACATAATAGAGATACAGAAACACCGTGGCCCCTTTCTTTGAGATAACTCTGCACTAGTGCGAGCCGCAAATGCCACTTCCAGCTTAGCTGTGCAGAAGAAGAACAACAAGAAGAAGGAATATCTCGAAATATGTCCGTCAGGCCCCTTCCCTTGAGATAAATATGCAAATATCTCGGAAACGAAGCGAGCTATGGCAAAATGTTAAGAGACCTTTTTTGTAGAGAATTAAGTTTCCTACTTTTTAGGTTCTATGATATTTTTCGATCAGAGGCGTAGTTCTCGAGATATATCAAGATATTTAAAAGTTCCGAAGCCGCACCAACATAATAGAGATACAGAAACACCGTGGCCCCTTTCTTTGAGATAACTCTGCACTATTGCGAGCTGTAAATGCCACTTCCAGCTTAGCTGTGCAGAAGAAGAACAACAAGAAGAAGAAATATCTCGAAATATGTCCGTCAGGCCCCTTCCCTTGAGATATATCTGCAAATATCTCGGAAACGAAGCGAGCTATGGCAAAATGTTAAGAGACCTTTTTTGTAGAGAATTATGTTTCCTACAATTTATGTTCTATGATATTTTTTGATCAGAAGCGTAGTTTTCGAGATATATCGAGATATTTAAAAGTTCCGAAGCCGCACCAACATAATAGAGATACAGAAACACCGTGGCCCCTTTCTTTGAGATAACTCTGCACTAGTGCGCGCTGCAAATGCCACTTCCAGCTTAGCTGTGCAGAAGAAGAACAACAAGAAGAAGAAATATCTCGAAATATGCCCGTCAGGCCCCTTCCATTGAGATAAATCTGCAAATATCTCGGAAACGAAGCGAGCTATGGCAAAATGTTAAGAGACCTTTTTTGTAGAGAATTAAGTTTCCTACTTTTTATGTTCTATGATATTTTTTGATCAGATGCGTAGTTCTCGAGATATATCAAGATATTTAAAAGTTCCGAAGCCGCACCAACATAATAGAGATACAGAAACACCGTGCCCCCTTTCTTTGAGATAACTCTGCACTACTGCGAGCTGCAAATGCCACTTCCAGCTTAGCTGTGCAGAAGAAGAACAACAAGAAGAAGAAATATCTCGAAATATGTCCCTCAGACCCCTTCCCTTGAGATAAATCTGCAAATATCTCGGAAACGAAGCGAGCTATGGCAAAATGTTAAGAGACCTTTTGTGTAGAGAATTAAGTTTCCTACTTTTTATGTTCTATGATATTTTTTGATCAGATGCGTTGTTCTCGAGATATATCAAGATATTTAAAAGTTCCGAAGCCGCACCAACATAATAGAGATACAGAAACACCGTGGCCCCTTTCTTTGAGATAACTCTGCACTAGTGCGAGCCGCAAATGCCACTTCCAGCTTAGCTGTGCAGAAGAAGAACAACAAGAAGAAGGAATATCTCGAAATATGTCCGTCAGGCCCCTTCCCTTGAGATAAATATGCAAATATCTCGGAAACGAAGCGAGCTATGGCAAAATGTTAAGAGACCTTTTTTGTAGAGAATTAAGTTTCCTACTTTTTACGTTCTATGATATTTTTCGATCAGAGGCGTAGTTCTCAAGATATATCAAGATATTTAAAAGTTCCGAAGCCGCACCAACATAATAGAGATACAGAAACACCGTGGCCCCTTTCTTTGAGATAACTCTGCACTATTGCGAGCTGTAAATGCCACTTCCAGCTTAGCTGTGCAGAAGAAGAACAACAAGAAGAAGAAATATCTCGAAATATGTCCGTCAGGCCCCTTCCCTTGAGATATATCTGCAAATATCTCGGAAACGAAGCGAGCTATGGCAAAATGTTCAGAGACCTTTTTTGTAGAGAATTGTGTTTCCTACAATTTATGTTCTATGATATTTTTTGATCAGAAGCGTAGTTTTCGAGATATATCGAGATATTTAAAAGTTCCGAAGCCGCACCAACATAATAGAGATACAGAAACACCGTGGCCCCTTTCTTTGAGATAACTCTGCACTAGTGCGAGCCGCAAATGCCACTTCCAGCTTAGCTGTGCAGAAGAAGAACAACAAGAAGAAGAAATATCTCGAAATATGTCCGTCAGGCCCCTTCCCTTGAGATAAATATGCAAATATCTCGGAAACGAAGCGAGCTATGGCAAAATGTTAAGAGACCTTTTTTGTAGAGAATTAAGTTTCCTACTTTTTACGTTCTATGATATTTTTCGATCAGAGGCGTAGTTCTCGAGATATATCAAGATATTTAAAAGTTCCGAAGCCGCACCAACATAATAGAGATACAGAAACACCGTGGCCCCTTTCTTTGAGATAACTCTGCACTATTGCGAGCTGTAAATGCCACTTCCAGCTTAGCTGTGCAGAAGAAGAACAACAAGAAGAAGAAATATCTCGAAATATGTCCGTCAGGCCCCTTCCCTTGAGATATATCTGCAAATATCTCGGAAACGAAGCGAGCTATGGCAAAATGTTGAGAGACCTTTTTTGTAGAGAATTAAGTTTCCTACTTTTTATGTTCTATGATATTTTTTGATCGGATGCGTAGTTCTCGAGATATATCAAGATATTTAAAAGTTCCGAAGCCGCACCAACATAATAGAGATACAGAAACACCGTGGCCCCTTTCTTTGAGATAACTCTGCACTAGTGCGAGCCGCAAATGCCACTTCCAGCTTAGCTGTGCAGAAGAAGAACAACAAGAAGAAGAAATATCTCGAAATATGTCCGTCAGGCCCCTTCCCTTGAGATAAATATGCAAATATCTCGGAAACGAAGCGAGCTATGGCAAAATGTTAAGAGACCTTTTTTTGTAGAGAATTAACTTTCCTACTTTTTATGTTCTATGATATTTTTTGATCAGATGCGTTGTTCTCGAGATATATCAAGATATTTAAAAGTTCCGAATTCGCACCAACATAATAGAGATACAGAAACACCGTGGCCCCTTTCTTTGAGATAACTCTGCACTATTGCGAGCTGCAAATGCCACTTCCAGCTTAGCTGTGCAGAAGAAGAACAACAAGAAGAAGAAATATCTCGAAATATGTCTGTCAGGCCCCTTCCCTTGAGATATATCTGCAAATATCTCGGAAACGAAGCGAGCTATGGCAAAATGTTGAGAGACCTTTTTTGTAGAGAATTAAGTTTCCTACTTTTTATGTTCTATGATATTTTTTGATCAGAAGCGTAGTTTTCGAGATATATCGAGATATTTAAAAGTTCCGAAGCCGCACCAACATAATAGAGATACAGAAACACCGTGGCCCCTTTCTTTGAGGTAACTCTGCACTATTGCGAGCTGCAAATGCCGCTTCCAGCTTAGCTGTGCAGAAGAAGAACAACAAGAAGAAGAAATATGTCGAAATATGTCCGTCAGGCCCCTTCCCTTGAGATAAATCTGCAAATATCTCGGAAACCAAGCGAGCTATGGCAAAATGTTAAGAGACCTTATTTGTAGAGAATTAAGTTTCCTACTTTTTATGTTCTACGATATTTTTTGATCAGATGCGTAGTTCTCGAGATATATCAAGATATTTAAAAGTTCCGAAGCCGCACCAACATAATAGAGATACAGAAACACCGTGGCCCCTTTCTTTGAGATAACTCTGCACTATTGCGAACTGCAAATGCCACTTCCAGCTTAGCTGTGCAGAAGAAGAACAACATGAAGAAGAAATATCTCGAAATATGTCCGTCAGGCCCCTTCCCTTGAGATAAATCTGCAAATATCTCGGAAACGAAGCGAGCTATGGCAAAATGTTAAGAGACCTTTTTTGTACAGAATTATCTTTCCTACAATTTACGTTCTCTGATATTTTTTGATCAGAAGCGTAGTTTTCGAGATATATCGAGATATTTAAAAGTTCCGAAGCCGCACCAACATAATAGAGATACAGAAACACCGTGGCCCCTTTCTTTGAGATAACTCTGCACTATTGCGACCTGCAAATGCCACTTCCAGCTTAGCTGTGCAGAAGAAGAACAACAAGAAGAAGAAATATCTCGAAATATGTCCGTCAGGCCCCTTCCCTTGAGATAAATCTGCAAATATCTCGGAAACGAAGCGAGCTATGGCAAAATGTTAAGAGACCTTTTTTGTAGAGAATTAAGTTTCCTACTTTTTATATTCTATGATATTTTTCGATCAGAGGCGTAGTTCTCGAGATATATCAAGATATTTAAAAGTTCCGAAGCCGCACCAACATAATAGAGATACAGAAACACCGTGGCCCCTTTCTTTGAGATAACTCTGCACGATTCCGAGCTGGAAATGCCACTTCCAGTTTAGCTGTGCAGAAGAAGAACAACAAGAAGAAGAAATATCTCGAAATATGTCCATCAGGACCCTTCCCTTGAGATAAATCTGCAAATATCTCGGAAACGAAGCGAGCTATGGCAAAATCTTAAGAGACCTTTTTTGTAGAGAATTATGTCTCCTACAATTTATGTTCTATGATATTTTTTGATCAGAAGCGTAGTTTTCGAGATATATCGAGATATTTAAAAGTTCCGAAGCCGCACCAACATAATAGAGATACAGAAACAGCGTGGCCCCTTTCTTTGGGATAACTCTGCACTATTGCGAGCTGGAAATGCCACTTCCAGTTTAGCTGTGCAGAAGAAGAACAACAAGAAGAAGAAATATCTCGAAATATGTCCGTCAGGACCCCTCCCTTGAGATTAATCTGCAAATATCTCGGAAACGAAGCGAGCTATTGCAAAACGTTAAGAGACCTTTTTGGTAGAGAATTAGGTTTCCTACTTTTTATGTTCTATGATATTTTTTGATCAGATGCGTAGTTCTCGAGATATATCAAGATATTTAAAAGCTCCGAAGCTGCACCAACATAATAGAGGTACAGAAACACCGTGGCCCCTTTCTTTGAGATAACTCTGCACTAGTGCGAGCCGCAAATGCCACTTCCAGCTTAGCTGTGCAGAAGAAGAACAACAAGAAGAAGAAATATCTGGAAATATGTCCGTTAGGCCCCTTCCCTTGAGATAAATCTGCAAATATCTCGGAAACGAAGCGAGCTATGGCAAAATGTTAAGAGACCTTTTTTGTAGAGAATTATGTTTCCTACTTTTTATGTTCTATGATATTTTTTGATCCGACGCGTAGTTATCGAGATATGTCAAGATATTTAAAAGTTCCGAAGCCGCACCAACATAATAGAGATACAGAAACACCGTGGCCCCTTTCTTTGAGATAACTCTGCACTATTGCGAGCTGCAAATGCCACTTCCAGCTTAGCTGTGCAGAAGAAGGACAACAAGAAGAAGAAATATCTCGAAATATGTCCGTCAGACCCCTTCCCTTGAGATAAATCTGCAAATATCTCGGAAACGAAGCGAGCTATGGCAAAATGTTAAGCGACCTTTTTTGTAGAGAATTAAGTTTCCTACTTTTTATGTTCTATGATATTTTTTGATCAGATGCGTACTTCTCGAGATATATCAAGATATTTAAAAGTTCCGAAGCCGCACCAACATAATAGAGATACAGAAACACCGTGGCCCCTTTCTTTGAGATAACTCTGCACTACTGCGAGCTGCAAATGCCACTTCCAGCTTAGCTGTGCAGAAGAAGAACAACAAGAAGAAGAAATATCTCTAAATATGTCCGTCAGACCCCTTCCCTTGAGATAAATCTGCAAATATCTCGGAAACGAAGCGAGCTATGGCAAAATGTTGAGAGACCTTTTTTGTAGAGAATTAAGTTTCCTACAATTTACGTTCTCTGATATTTTTTGATCAGAAGCGTAGTTTTCGAGATATATCGAGATATTTAAAAGTTCCGAAGCCGCACCAACATAATAGAGATACAGAAACACCGTGGCCCCTTTCTTTGAGATAACTCTGCACTATTGCGACCTGCAAATGCCACTTCCAGCTTAGCTGTGCAGAAGAAGAACAACAAGAAGAAGAAATATCTCGAAATATGTCCGTCAGGCCCCTTCCCTTGAGATAAATCTGCAAATATCTCGGAAACGAAGCGAGCTATGGCAAAATGTTAAGAGACCTTTTTTGTAGAGAATTAAGTTTCCTACTTTTTATCTTCTATGATATTTTTCGATCAGAGGCGTAGTTCTCGAGATATATCAAGATATTTAAAAGCTCCGAAGCTGCACCAACATAATAGAGGTACAGAAACACCGTGGCCCCTTTCTTTGAGATAACTCTGCACTAGTGCGAGCCGCAAATGCCACTTCCAGCTTAGCTGTGCAGAAGAAGAACAACAAGAAGAAGAAATATCTGGAAATATGTCCGTTAGGCCCCTTCCCTTGAGATAAATCTGCAAATATCTCGGAAACGAAGCGAGCTATGGCAAAATGTTAAGAGACCTTTTTTGTAGAGAATTATGTTTCCTACTTTTTATGTTCTATGATATTTTTTGATCCGACGCGTAGTTATCGAGATATATCAAGATATTTAAAAGTTCCGAAGCCGCACCAACATAATAGAGATACAGAAACACCGTGGCCCCTTTCTTTGAGATAACTCTGCACTATTGCGAGCTGCAAATGCCACTTCCAGCTTAGCTGTGCAGAAGAAGGACAACAAGAAGAAGAAATATTTCGAAATATGTCCGTCAGACCCCTTCCCTTGAGATAAATCTGCAAATATCTCGGAAACGAAGCGAGCTATGGCAAAATGTTAAGCGACCTTTTTTGTAGAGAATTAAGTTTCCTACTTTTTATGTTCTATGATATTTTTTGATCAGATGCGTAGTTCTCGAGATATATCAAGATATTTAAAAGTTCCGAAGCCGCACCAACATAATAGAGATACAGAAACACCGTGGCCCCTTTCTTTGAGATAACTCTGCACTACTGCGAGCTGCAAATGCCACTTCCAGCTTAGCTGTGCAGAAGAAGAACAACAAGAAGAAGAAATATCTCGAAATATGTCCGTCAGACCCCTTCCCTTGAGATAAATCTGCAAATATCTCGGAAACGAAGCGAGCTATGGCAAAATGTTAAGAGACCTTTTTTGTAGAGAATTAAGTTTCCTACTTTTTATGTTCTATGATATTTTTTGATCAGATGCGTAGTTCTCGAGATATATCCAGATATTTAAAAGTTCCGAAGCGGCACCAACATAATAGAGATACAGAAACACCGTGGCCCCTTTCTTTGAGGTAACTCTGCACTATTGCGAGCTGCAAATGCCACTTCCAGCTTAGCTGTGCAGAAGAAGAACAACAAGAAGAAGAAATATCTCGAAATATGTCCGTCAGGCCCCTTCCCTTGAGATAAATCTGCAAATATCTCGGAAACCAAGCGAGCTATGGCAAAATGTTAAGAGACCTTATTTGTAGAGAATTAAGTTTCCTACTTTTTATGTTCTACGATATTTTTTGATCAGATGCGTAGTTCTCGAGATATATCAAGATATTTAAAAGTTCCGAAGCCGCACCAACATAATAGAGATACAGAAACACCGTGGCCCCTTTCTTTGAGATAACTCTGCACTATTGCGACCTGCAAATGCCACTTCCAGCTTAGCTGTGCAGAAGAAGAACAACAAGAAGAAGAAATATCTCGAAATATGTCCGTCAGGCCCCTTCCCTTGAGATAAATCTGCAAATATCTCGGAAACGAAGCGAGCAATGGCAAAATGTTAAGAGACCTTTTTTGTAGAGAATTAAGTATCCTACTTTTTATGTTCTATGATATTTTTCGATCAGAGGCGTAGTTCTCGAGATATATCAAGATATTTAAAAGTTCCGAAGCCGCACCAACATAATAGAGATACAGAAACACCGTGGCCCCTTTCTTTGAGATAACTCTGCACGATTGCGAGCTGGAAATGCCACTTCCAGTTTAGCTGTGCAGAAGAAGAACAACAAGAAGAAGAAATATCTCGAAATATGTCCATCAGGACCCTTCCCTTGAGATAAATCTGCAAATATCTCGGAAACGAAGCGAGCTATGGCAAAATGTTAAGAGACCTTTTTTGTAGAGAATTATGTCTCCTACAATTTATGTTCTATGATATTTTTTGATCAGAAGCGTAGTTTTCGAGATATATCGAGATATTTAAAAGTTCCGAAGCCGCACCAACATAATAGAGATACAGAAACAGCGTGGCCCCTTTCTTTGGGATAACTCTGCACTATTGCGAGCTGGAAATGCCACTTCCAGTTTAGCTGTGCAGAAGAAGAACAACAAGAAGAAGAAATATCTCGAAATATGTCCGTCAGGACCCCTCCCTTGAGATTAATCTGCAAATATCTCGGAAACGAAGCGAGCTATTGCAAAACGTTAAGAGACCTTTTTTGTAGAGAATTAGGTTTCCTACTTTTTATGTTCTATGATATTTTTTGATCAGATGCGTAGTTCTCGAGATATATCAAGATATTTAAAAGCTCCGAAGCTGCACCAACATAATAGAGGTACAGAAACACCGTGGCCCCTTTCTTTGAGATAACTCTGCACTAGTGCGAGCCGCAAATGCCACTTCCAGCTTAGCTGTGCAGAAGAAGAACAACAAGAAGAAGAAATATCTCGAAATATGTCCGTCAGGCCCCTTCCCTTGAGATAAATCTGCAAATATCTCGGAAACGAAGCGAGCTATGGCAAAATGTTAAGAGACCTTTTTTGTAGAGAATTATGTTTCCTACTTTTTATGTTCTATGATATTTTTTGATCCGACGCGTAGTTCTCGAGATATATCAAGATATTTAAAAGTTCCGAAGCCGCACCAACATAATAGAGATACAGAAACACCGTGGCCCCTTTCTTTGAGATAACTGTGCGCTAGTGCGAGCCGCAAATGTCACTTCCAGCTTAGCTGTGCTGAAGAAGAACAACAAGAAGAAGAAATATCTCGAAATATGTCCGTCAGGCCCCTTCCCTTGAAATATATCTGCAAATATCTCGGAAACGAAGCGAGCTATGGCAAAATGTTAGGAAACCGTTTTTGTAGAGAATTAAGTTTCCTACTTTTTATGTTCTATGATATTTTTTGATCAGAAGCGTAGTTTTCGAGATATATCGAGATATTTAAAAGTTCCGAAGCCGCACCAACATAATAGAGATACAGAAACACCGTGGCCCCTTTCTTTGAGATAACTCTGCACTAGTGCGAGCCGCAAATGCCACTTCCAGCTTAGCTGTGCAGAAGAAGAACAACAAGAAGAAGAAATATCCCGAAATATGTCCGTCAGGCCCCTTCCCTTGAAATATATCTGCAAATATCTCGGAAACGAAGCGAGCTATGGCAAAATGTTAAGAAACCGTTTTTGTGGAGAATTAAGTTTCCTACTTTTTATGTTCTATGATATTTTTTGATCGGACGCGTAGTTCTCGAGATATATCAACATATTTAAAAGTTCCGAAGCCGCACCAACATAATAGAGATACAGAAACACCGTGGCCCCTTTCTTTGAGATAACTCTGCACTATTGCGAGCTGCAAATGCCACTTCCAGCTTAGCTGTGCAGAGGAAGAACAACAAGAAGAAGAAATATCTCGAAATATGTCCGTCAGGCCAGTTCCTTTGAGTTGAATCTGCAAATATCTCGGAAACGAAGCGAGCTATGGCAAAATGTTAAGAGACGTTTTTTGTAGAGAATTATGTTTCCTACAATTTATGTTCTATGATATTTTTTGATCAGAAGCGTAGTTTTCGAGATATATTGAGATATTTAAAAGTTCCGAAGCCGCACCAACATAATAGGGATACAGAAACACCGTGGCCCCTTTCTTTGAGATAACTCTGCACTAGTGCGAGCCGCA
Source organism: Osmia lignaria lignaria (assembly GCF_051020975.1). Lineage (NCBI taxonomy): Eukaryota > Metazoa > Arthropoda > Insecta > Hymenoptera > Megachilidae > Osmia > Osmia lignaria. The sequence continues at coordinate 974,300 of NW_027478160.1, forward strand.
AATGCCACTTCCAGCTTAGCTGTGCAGAAGAAGAACAACAAGAAGAAGAAATATCTCGAAATATGTCCGACAGGCCCCTTCCCTTGAGATAAATCTGCAAATATCTGGGAAATGAAGCGAGCTATGGCGAAATGTTAAGAGACCTTTTTTGTAGAGAATTAAGTTTCCTACTTTTTATGTAGTATGATATTTTTTGATCAGATGCGTAGTTCTCGAGATATATCATGATATTTAAAAGTTCCGAAGCCGCACCAACATAATAGAGATACAGAAACACCGTGGCCCCTTTCTTTGAGATAACTCTGCACTATTGCGCGCTGCAAATGCCACTTCCAGCTTAGCTGTGCAGAAGAAGAACAACAAGAAGAAGAAATATCTCGAAATATGTCCGTCAGGCCCCTTCCCTTGAGATAAATCTGCAAATATCTCGGAAACGAAGCGAGCTATGGCAAAATGTTAACAGACCTTTTTTGTAGAGAATTAAGTTTCCTACTTTTCATGTTCTATGATATTTTTTGATCAGATGCGTAGTTCTCGAGATATATCAAGATATTTAAAAGTTCCGAAGCCGCACCAACATAATAGAGATACAGAAACACCGTGGCCCCTTTCTTTGAGATAACTCTGCACTATTGCGAGCTGGAAATGCCACTTCCAGTTTAGCTGTGCAGAAGAAGAACAACAAGAAGAAGAAATATCTCGAAATATGTCCATCAGGACCCTTCCCTTGAGATGAATCTGCAAATATCTCGGAAACGAAGCGAGCTATGGCAAAATGTTAAGAGACCTTTTTTGTAGAGAATAATGTTTCCTACAATTTACGTTCTATGATATTTTTTGATCAGAAGCGTAGTTTTCGAGATATATCGAGATATTTAAAAGTTCCGAAGACGCACCAACATAATGGAGATACAGAAACACCGTGGCCCCTTTCTTTGAGATAACTGTGCGCTAGTGCGAGCCGCAAATGCCACTTCCAGCTTAGCTGTGCAGAAGAAGAACAACAAGAAGAAGAAATATCTCGAAATATGTCCGTCAGGCCCCTTCCCTTGAGATATATCTGCAAATATCTCGGAAACGAAGTGAGCTATGGCAAAATGTTAAGAGACCGTTTTTGTAGAGAATTAAGTTTCCTACTTTTTATGTTCAATGACATTTTTTGATCAGACGCGTAGTTCTCGAGATATATCAAGATATTTAAAAGTTCTGAAGCCGCACCAACATAATAGAGATACAGAAACACCGTGGCCCCTTTCTTTGAGATAACTCTGCACTATTGCGAGCTGCAAATGCCACTTCCAGCTTAGCTGTGCAGAAGAAGAACAACAAGAAGAAGAAATATCTCGAAATATGTCCGTCAGGCCAGTTCCTTTGAGCTGAATCTGCAAATATCTCGGAAACGAAGCGAGCTATGGCAAAATGTTAAGAGACGTTTTTTGTAGAGAATTATGTTTCCTACAATTTATGTTCTATGATATTTTTTGATCAGAAGCGTAGTTTTCGAGATATATCGAGATATTTAAAAGTTCCGAAGACGCACCAACATAATAGAGATACAGAAACACCGTGGCCCCTTTCTTTGAGATAACTGTGCACTAGTGCGAGCCGCAAATGCCACTTCCAGCTTAGCTGTGCAGAAGAAGAACAACAAGAAGAAGAAATATCTCGAAATATGCCCGTCAGGCCCCTTCCCTTGAAATATATCTGCAAATATCTCGGAAACGAAGCGGGCTATGGCAAAATGTTAAGAGACCTGTTTTGTAGAGAATTAAGTTTCCTACTTTTCATGTTCTATGATATTTTTTGATCAGATGCGTAGTTCTCGAGATATATCAAGATATTTGAAAGTTCCGAAGCCGCACCAACATAATAGAGATACAGAAACACCGTGGCCCCTTTCTTTGAGATAACTCCGCACTGTTGCGAGCTGTAAATGCCACTTCCAGCTTAGCTGTGCAGAAGAAGAACAACAAGAAGAAGAAATATCTCGAAATATGTCCGTCAGGCCCCTTCCCTTGAGATATATCTGCAAATATCTCGGAAACGAAGCGAGCTATGGCAAAATGTTAAGAGACCTTTTTTGTAGAGAATTATGCTTCCTACAATTTATGTTCTATGATATTTTTTGATCAGAAGCGTAGTTTTCGAGATATATCGAGATATTTAAAAGTTCCGAAGCCGCACCAACATAATAGAGATACAGAAACACCGTGGCCCCTTTCGTTGAGATAACTCTGCACAGTGCGAGGGGCAAATGCCACTTCCAGCTTAGCTGTGCAGAAGAAGAACAAGAAGAAGAAGAAATATCTCGAAATATGTCCGTCAGGCCCCTTCCCTTGAGATAAATCTGCAAATATCTCGGAAACGAAGCGAGCTATGGCAAAATGTTAAGAGACCTTTTTTGTAGAGAATTAAGTTTCCTACTTTTTATGTTCTATGATATTTTTTGATCAGATGCGTAGTTCTCGAGATATATCAAGATATTTAAAAGTTCCGAAGCCGCACCAACATAATAGAGATACAGAAACACCGTGGCCCCTTTCTTTGAGATAACTGTGCACTAGTGCGAGCCGCAAATGCCACTTCCAGCTTAGCTGTGCAGAAGAAGAACAACAAGAAGAAGAAATATCTCGAAATATGCCCGTCAGGCCCCTTCCCTTGAAATATATCTGCAAATATCTCGGAAACGAAGCGGGCTATGGCAAAATGTTAAGAGACCTGTTTTGTAGAGAATTAAGTTTCCTACTTTTCATGTTCTATGATATTTTTTGATCAGATGCGTAGTTCTCGAGATATATCAAGATATTTGAAAGTTCCGAAGCCGCACCAACATAATAGAGATACAGAAACACCGTGGCCCCTTTCTTTGAGATAACTCTGCACTGTTGCGAGCTGTAAATGCCACTTCCAGCTTAGCTGTGCAGAAGAAGAACAACAAGAAGAAGAAATATCTCGAAATATGTCCGTCAGGCCCCTTCCCTTGAGATATATCTGCAAATATCTCGGAAACGAAGCGAGCTATGGCAAAATGTTAAGAGACCTTTTTTGTAGAGGATTATGCTTCCTACAATTTATGTTCTATGATATTTTTTGATCAGAAGCGTAGTTTTCGAGATATATCGAGATATTTAAAAGTTCCGAAGCCGCACCAACATAATAGAGATACAGAAACACCGTGGCCCCTTTCGTTGAGATAACTCTGCACTAGTGCGAGGGGCAAATGCCACTTCCAGCTTAGCTGTGCAGAAGAAGAACAACAAGAAGAAGAAATATCTCGAAATATGTCCGTCAGGCCCCTTCCCTTGAGATAAATCTGCAAATATCTCGGAAACGAAGCGAGCTATGGCAAAATGTTAAGAGACGTTTTTTGTAGAGAATTATGTTTCCTACAATTTATGGTCTATGATATTTTTTGATCAGAAGCGTAGTTTTCGAGATATATCGAGATATTTAAAAGTTCCGAAGCCGCACCAACATAATAGAGATACAGAAACACCGTGGCCCCTTTCGTTGAGATAACTCTGCACAGTGCGAGGGGCAAATGCCACTTCCAGCTTAGCTGTGCAGAAGAAGAACAAGAAGAAGAAGAAATATCTCGAAATATGTCCGTCAGGCCCCTTCCCTTGAGATAAATCTGCAAATATCTCGGAAACGAAGCGAGCTATGGCAAAATGTTAAGAGACCTTTTTTGTAGAGAATTAAGTTTCCTACTTTTTATGTTCTATGATATTTTTTGATCAGATGCGTAGTTCTCGAGATATATCAAGATATTTAAAAGTTCCGAAGCCGCACCAACATAATAGAGATACAGAAACACCGTGGCCCCTTTCTTTGAGATAACTGTGCACTAGTGCGAGCCGCAAATGCCACTTCCAGCTTAGCTGTGCAGAAGAAGAACAACAAGAAGAAGAAATATCTCGAAATATGCCCGTCAGGCCCCTTCCCTTGAAATATATCTGCAAATATCTCGGAAACGAAGCGGGCTATGGCAAAATGTTAAGAGACCTGTTTTGTAGAGAATTAAGTTTCCTACTTTTCATGTTCTATGATATTTTTTGATCAGATGCGTAGTTCTCGAGATATATCAAGATATTTGAAAGTTCCGAAGCCGCACCAACATAATAGAGATACAGAAACACCGTGGCCCCTTTCTTTGAGATAACTCTGCACTGTTGCGAGCTGTAAATGCCACTTCCAGCTTAGCTGTGCAGAAGAAGAACAACAAGAAGAAGAAATATCTCGAAATATGTCCGTCAGGCCCCTTCCCTTGAGATATATCTGCAAATATCTCGGAAACGAAGCGAGCTATGGCAAAATGTTAAGAGACCTTTTTTGTAGAGGATTATGCTTCCTACAATTTATGTTCTATGATATTTTTTGATCAGAAGCGTAGTTTTCGAGATATATCGAGATATTTAAAAGTTCCGAAGCCGCACCAACATAATAGAGATACAGAAACACCGTGGCCCCTTTCGTTGAGATAACTCTGCACTAGTGCGAGGGGCAAATGCCACTTCCAGCTTAGCTGTGCAGAAGAAGAACAACAAGAAGAAGAAATATCTCGAAATATGTCCGTCAGGCCCCTTCCCTTGAGATAAATCTGCAAATATCTCGGAAACGAAGCGAGCTATGGCAAAATGTTAAGAGACGTTTTTTGTAGAGAATTATGTTTCCTACAATTTATGGTCTATGATATTTGTTGATCAGAAGCGTAGTTTTCGAGATATATCGAGATATTTAAAAGTTCCGAAGCCGCACCAACATGATAGAGATACAGAAACACCGTGGCCCCTTTCTTTGAGATAACTCTGCACAGTGCGAGGGGCAAATGCCACTTCCAGCTTAGCTGTGCAGAAGAAGAACAAGAAGAAGAAGAAATATCTCGAAATATGTCCGTCAGGCCCCTTCCCTTGAGATAAATCTGCAAATATCTCGGAAACGAAGCGAGCTATGGCAAAATGTTAAGAGACCTTTTTTGTAGAGAATTAAGTTTCCTACTTTTTATGTTCTATGATATTTTTTGATCAGATGCGTAGTTCTCGAGATATATCAAGATATTTAAAAGTTCCGAAGCCGCACCAACATAATAGAGATACAGAAACACCGTGGCCCCTTTCTTTGAGATAACTGTGCACTAGTGCGAGCCGCAAATGCCACTTCCAGCTTAGCTGTGCAGAAGAAGAACAACAAGAAGAAGAAATATCTCGAAATATGCCCGTCAGGCCCCTTCCCTTGAAATATATCTGCAAATATCTCGGAAACGAAGCGGGCTATGGCAAAATGTTAAGAGACCTGTTTTGTAGAGAATTAAGTTTCCTACTTTTCATGTTCTATGATATTTTTTGATCAGATGCGTAGTTCTCGAGATATATCAAGATATTTGAAAGTTCCGAAGCCGCACCAACATAATAGAGATACAGAAACACCGTGGCCCCTTTCTTTGAGATAACTCTGCACTGTTGCGAGCTGTAAATGCCACTTCCAGCTTAGCTGTGCAGAAGAAGAACAACAAGAAGAAGAAATATCTCGAAATATGTCCGTCAGGCCCCTTCCCTTGAGATATATCTGCAAATATCTCGGAAACGAAGCGAGCTATGGCAAAATGTTAAGAGACCTTTTTTGTAGAGGATTATGCTTCCTACAATTTATGTTCTATGATATTTTTTGATCAGAAGCGTAGTTTTCGAGATATATCGAGATATTTAAAAGTTCCGAAGCCGCACCAACATAATAGAGATACAGAAACACCGTGGCCCCTTTCGTTGAGATAACTCTGCACTAGTGCGAGGGGCAAATGCCACTTCCAGCTTAGCTGTGCAGAAGAAGAACAACAAGAAGAAGAAATATCTCGAAATATGTCCGTCAGGCCCCTTCCCTTGAGATAAATCTGCAAATATCTCGGAAACGAAGCGAGCTATGGCAAAATGTTAAGAGACGTTTTTTGTAGAGAATTATGTTTCCTACAATTTATGGTCTATGATATTTGTTGATCAGAAGCGTAGTTTTCGAGATATATCGAGATATTTAAAAGTTCCGAAGCCGCACCAACATGATAGAGATACAGAAACACCGTGGCCCCTTTCTTTGAGATAACTCTGCACTAGTGCGAGCCGCAAATGCCACTTCCAGCTTAGCTGTGCAGAAGAAGAACAACAAGAAGAAGAAATATCTCGAAATATGTCCGTCAGGCCAGTTCCTTTGAGCTGAATCTGCAAATATCTCGGAAACGAAGCGAGCTATGGCAAACTGTTAAGAGACGTTTTTTGTAGAGAATTAAGTTTCCTACTTTTTATGTTCGATGATATTTTTTGATCAGATGCGTAGTTCTCGAGATATATCAAGATATTTAAAAGTTCCGAAGCTGCACCAACATAATAGAGGTACAGAAACACCGTGGCCTCTTTCTTTGAGATAACTCTGCACTATTGCGAGCTGCAAATGCCACTTCGAGCTTAGCTGTGCAGAAGAAGAACAACAGGAAGAAGAAATATCTCGAAATATGTCCGTCAGGCCCCTTCCCTTGAGATATATCTGCAAATATCTCGGAAACGAAGTGAGCTATGGCAAAATGTTAAGAGACCGTTTTTGTAGAGAATTAAGTTTCCTACTTTTTATGTTCTATGACATTTTTTGATCAGACGCGTAGTTCTCGAGATATATCAAGATATTTAAAAGTTCCGAAGCCGCACCAACATAATAGAGATACAGAAACACCGTGGCCCCTTTCGTTGAGATAACTCTGCACTAGTGCGAGCCGCAAATGCCACTTCCAGCTTAGCTGTGCAGAAGAAGAACAACAAGAAGAAGAAATATCTCGAAATATGTCCGTCAGGCCCCTTCCCTTGAGATAAATCTGCAAATATCTCGGAAACGAACAGAGCTATGGCAAAATGTTAAGAGACCTTTTTTGTAGAGAATTAAGTTTCCTACTTTTCATGTTCTATGATATTTTTTGATCAGATGCGTAGTTCTCGAGATATATCAAGATATTCAAAAGTTCCGAAGCCGCACCAACATAATAGAGATACAGAAACACCGTGGCCCCTTTCTTTGAGATAACTCTGCACTAGTGCGAGCCGCAAATGCCACTTCCAGCTTAGCTGTGCAGAAGAAGAACAACAAGAAGAAGAAATATCTCGAAATATGTCCGTCAGGCCCCTTCCCTTGAGATAAATCTGCAAATATCTCGGAAACGAAGCGAGCTATGGCAAAATGTTAAGAGACCTTTTTTGTAGAGAATTAAGTTTCCTACTTTTTATCTTCTATGATATTTTCTGATCAGATTCGTAGTTCTCGAGATATATCAAGATATTTAAAAGTTCCGAAGCCGCACCAACATAATAGAGATGCAGAAACACCGTGGCCCCTTTCTTTGAGATAACTCTGCACTATTGCGAGCTGCAAATGCCACTTCCAGCTTAGCTGTGCAGAAGAAGAACAACAAGAAGAAGAAATATCTCGAAATATGTCCGTCAGGCCAGTTCCTTTGAGCTGAATCTGCAAATATCTCGGAAACGAAGCGAGCTATGGCAAAATGTTAAGAGACGTTTTTTGTAGAGAATTATGTTTCCTACAATTTATGTTCTATGATATTTTTTGATCAGAAGCGTAGTTTTCGAGATATATCGAGATATTTAAAAGTTCCGAAGACGCACCAACATAATAGAGATACAGAAACACCGTGGCCCCTTTCTTTGAGATAACTGTGCACTAGTGCGAGCCGCAAATGCCACTTCCAGCTTAGCTGTGCAGAAGAAGAACAACAAGAAGAAGAAATATCTCGAAATATGCCCGTCAGGCCCCTTCCCTTGAAATATATCTGCAAATATCTCGGAAACGAAGCGGGCTATGGCAAAATGTTAAGAGACCTGTTTTGTAGAGAATTAAGTTTCCTACTTTTTATGTTCTATGATATTTTTTGATCAGATGCGTAGTTCTCGAGATATATCCAGATATTTAAAAGTTCCGAAGCGGCACCAACATAATAGAGATACAGAAACACCGTGGCCCCTTTCCTTGAGGTAACTCTGCACTATTGCGAGCTGCAAATGCCACTTCCAGCTTAGCTGTGCAGAGGAAGAACAACAAGAAGAAGAAGTATCTCGAAATATGTCCGTCAGGCCAGTTCCTTTGAGCTGAATCTGCAAATATCTCGGAAACGAAGCGAGCTATGGCAAACTGTTAAGAGACGTTTTTTGTAGAGAATTAAGTTTCCTACTTTTTATGTTCGATGATATTTTTTGATCAGATGCGTAGTTCTCGAGATATATCAAGATATTTAAAAGTTCCGAAGCTGCACCAACATAATAGAGGTACAGAAACACCGTGGCCTCTTTCTTTGAGATAACTCTGCACTATTGCGAGCTGCGAATGCCACTTCGAGCTTAGCTGTGCAGAAGAAGAACAACAAGAAGAAGAAATATCTCGAAATATGTCCGTCAGGCCCCTTCCCTTGAGATATATCTGCAAATATCTCGGAAACGAAGTGAGCTATGGCAAAATGTTAAGAGACCGTTTTTGTAGAGAATTAAGTTTCCTACTTTTTATGTTCTATGACATTTTTTGATCAGACGCGTAGTTCTCGAGATATATCAAGATATTTAAAAGTTCCGAAGCCGCACCAACATAATAGAGATACAGAAACACCGTGGCCCCTTTCGTTGAGATAACTCTGCACTAGTGCGAGCCGCAAATGCCACTTCCAGCTTAGCTGTGCAGAAGAAGAACAACAAGAAGAAGAAATATCTCGAAATATGTCCGTCAGGCCCCTTCCCTTGAGATAAATCTGCAAATATCTCGGAAACGAACAGAGCTATGGCAAAATGTTAAGAGACCTTTTTTGTAGAGAATTAAGTTTCCTACTTTTCATGTTCTATGATATTTTTTGATCAGATGCGCAGTTCTCGAGATATATCAAGATATTCAAAAGTTCCGAAGCCGCACCAACATAATAGAGATACAGAAACACCGTGGCCCCTTTCTTTGAGATAACTCTGCACTAGTGCGAGCCGCAAATGCCACTTCCAGCTTAGCTGTGCAGAAGAAGAACAACAAGAAGAAGAAATATCTCGAAATATGTCCGTCAGGCCCCTTCCCTTGAGATAAATCGGCAAGTATCTCGGAAACGAAGCGAGCTATGGCAAAATGTTGAGAGACCTTTTTTGTAGAGAATTAAGTTTCCTACTTTTTATGTTCTATGATATTTTTTGATCAGATGCGTAGATCTCGAGATATATCAAGATATTTAAAAGTTCCGAAGCCGCACCAACATAATAGAGATACAGAAACACCGTGGCCCCTTTCTTTGAGATAACTCTGCACTATTGCGAGCTGCAAATGCCACTTCCAGCTTAGCTGTGCAGAAGAAGAACAACAAGAAGAAGAAATATCTCGAAATATGTCCGTCAGGCCCCTTACCTTGAGATAAATCTGCAAATATCTCGGAAACGAAGCGAGCTATGGCAAAATGTTAAGAGACCTTTTTTGTAGAGAATTAAGTTTCCTACGTTTTATGTTGTATGATATTTTCTGATCAGATGCGTAGTTCTCGAGATATATCGAGATATTTAAAAGTTCCGAAGCAGCACCAACATAATAGAGATACAGAAACACCGTGGCCCCTTTCTTTGAGATGACTCTGCACTAGTGCGAGCCGCAAATGCCACTTCCAGCTTAGCTGTGCAGAAGAAGAACAACAAGAAGAAGAAATATCTCGAAATATGTCCGTCAGGCCCCTTCCCTTGAGATAAATCTGCAAATATCTCGGAAACGAAGCGAGCTATTGCAAAATGTTAAGAGACCTTTTTTGTAGAGAATTGAGTTTCCTACTTTTTATGTTCTATGATATTTTTTGATCAGATGCGTAGTTCTCGAGATATATCAAGATATTTAAAAGTTCCGAAGCCGCACCAACATAATAGAGATACAGAAACACCGTGGCCCCTTTCTTTGAGATAACTCTGCACTAGTGCGAGCCGCAAATGCCACTTCCAGTTTAGCTGTGCAGAAGAAGAACAACAAGAAGAAGAAATATCTCGAAATATGTCCGTTAGGCCCCTTCCCTTGAGATAAATCTGCAAATATCTCGGAAACGAAGCGAGCTATGGCAAAATGTTAAGAGACCTTTTTTGTAGAGAATTATGTTTCCTACTTTTTATGTTCTATGATATTTTTTGATCAGAAGCGTAGTTTTATGGATATATCGAGATATTTAAAAGTTCCGAAGCCGCACCAACATAATAGGGATACAGAAACACCGTGGCCCCTTTCTTTGAGATAACTCTGCACTATTGCGAGCTGCAAATGCCACTTCCAGCTTAGCTGTGCAGAGGAAGAACAACAAGAAGAAGAAATATCTCGAAATATGTCCGTCAGGCCAGTTCCTTTGAGCTGAATCTGCAAATATCTCGGAAACGAAGCGAGCTATGGCAAAATGTTAAGAGACGTTTTTTGTAGAGAATTATGTTTCCTACAATTTATGTTCTATGATATTTTTTGATCAGAAGCGTAGTTTTCGAGATATATCGAGATATTTAAAAGTTCCGAAACCGCACCAACATAATAGGGATACAGAAACACCGTGGCCCCTTTCTTTGAGATAACTCTGCACTAGTGCGAGCCGCAAATGCCACTTCCAGCTTAGCTGTGCAGAAGAAGAACAACAAGAAGAAGAAATATCTCGAAATATGTCCGTCAGGCCCCTTCCCTTGAGATAAATCTGCAAATATCTCGGAAACGAAGCGAGCTATGGCAAAATATTAAGAGACCTTTTTTGTAGAGAATTAAGTTTCCTACTTTTTATGTTCTATGATATTTTTTGATCAGATGCGTAGTTCTCGAGATATATCAAGATATTTAAAAGTTCCGAAGCCGCACCAACATAATAGAGATACAGAAACACCGTGGCCCCTTTCTTTGAGATAACTCTGCACTAGTGCGAGCCGCAAATGCCACTTCCAGCTTAGCTGTGCAGAAGAAGAACAACAAGAAGAAGAAATATCTCGAAATATGTCCGTCAGGCCCCTTCCCTTGAGATAAATCTGCAAATATCTCGGAAACGAAGCGAGCTATGGCAAAATGTTAAGAGACCTTTTCTGTAGAGAATTAAGTTTTCTACTTTTCATGTTCCATGATATTTTTTGATCAGATGCGTAGTTCTCGAGATATATCAAGATATTTAAAAGTTCTGAAGCTGCACCAACATAATAGAGATACAGAAACACCGTGGCCCCTTTCTTTGAGATAACTCTGCACTAGTGCGAGCCGCAAATGCCACTTCCAGCTTAGCTGTGCAGAAGAAGAACAACAAGAAGAAGAAATATCTCGAAATATGTCCGTCAGGCCAGTTCCTTTGAGCTGAATCTGCAAATATCTCTGAAACGAAGCGAGCTATGGCAAAATGTTAAGAGACCTTTTTTGTAGAGAATTAAGTTTCCTACTTTTTATCTTCTATGATATTTTCTGATCAGATGCGTAGTTCTCGAGATATATCAAGATATTTAAAAGTTCCGAGGCCGCACCAACATAATAGAGATACAGAAACACCGTGGCCCCTTTCTTTGAGATAACTCTGCACTAGTGCGAGCCGCAAATGCCACTTCCAGCTTAGCTGTGCAGCAGAAGAACAACAAGAAGAAGAAATATCTCGAAATATGTCCGTTAGGCCCCTTCCCTTGAGATAAATCTGCAAATATCTCGGAAACGAAGCGAGCTATGGCAAAATGTTAAGAGACCGTTTTTGTAGAGAATTATGTTTCCTACTTTTTATGTTCTATGATATTTTTTGATCAGAAGCGTAGTTTTCGAGATATATCGAGATATTTAAAAGTTCCGAAGCCGCACCAACATAATAGAGATACAGAAACACCGTGGCCCCTTTCTTTGAGATAACTCTGCACTATTGCGAGCTGCAAATGCCACTTCCAGCTTAGCTGTGCAGAGGAAGTACAACAAGAAGAAGAAATATCTCGAAATATGTCCGTCAGGCCAGTTCCTTTGAGCTGAATCTGCAAATATCTCGGAAACGAAGCGAGCTATGGCAAAATGTTAAGAGACCTTTTTTGTAGAGAATTAAGTTTCCTACTTTTTATCTTCTATGATATTTTCTGATCAGATGCGTAGTTCTCGAGATATATCAAGATATTTAAAAGTTCCGAAGCCGCACCAACATAATAGAGATACAGAAACACCGTGGCCCCTTTCTTTGAGATAACTCTGCACTAGTGCGAGCCGCAAATGCCACTTCCAGCTTAGCTGTGCAGCAGAAGAACAACAAGAAGAAGAAATATCTCGAAATATGTCCGTCAGGCCACTTCCCTTGAGATAAATCTGCAAATATCTCGGAAACGAAGCGAGCTATGGCAAAATGTTAAGAGACCTTTTTTGTAGAGAATTATGTTTCCTACTTTTTATGTTCTATGATATTTTTTGATGAGACGCGTAGCTCTCGAGATATATCAAGATATTTAAAAGTTCCGAAGCCGCACCAACATAATAGAGATACAGAAACACCGTGGCCCCTCTCTTTGAGATAACTCTGCACTATTGCGAGCTGGAAATGCCACTTCCAGTTTAGCTGTGCAGAAGAAGAACAACAAGAAGAAGAAATATCTCGAAATATGTCCGTTAGGCCCCTTCCCTTGAGATAAATCTGCAAATATCTCGGAAACGAAGCGAGCTATGGCAAAATGTTAAGAGACCTTTTTTGTAGAGAATTATGTTTCCTACAATTTATGTTCTATGATATTTTTTGATCAGAAGCGTAGTTTTCGAGATATATCGAGATATTTAAAAGTTCCGAAGCCGCACCAACATAATAGAGATACAGAAACACCGTGGCCCCTTTCTTTGAGATAACTCTGCACTAGTGCGAGCCGCAAATGCCACTTCCAGCTTAGCTGTGCAGAAGAAGAACAACAAGAAGAAGAAATATCTCGAAATATGTCCGTCAGGCCCCGTCCCTTGAGATAAATCTGCAAATATCTCGGAAACGAAGCGAGCTATGGTAAAATGTTAAGAGACCTTTTTTGTAGAGAATTAAGTTTCCTACTTTTTATGTTCTATGATATTTTTTGATCAGATCCGTAGTTCTCGAGATATATCAAGATATTTAAAAGTTCCGAAGCCGCACCAACATAATAGAGATACAGAAACACCGTGGCCCCTTTCTTTGAGATAACTCTGCACTATTGCGAGCTGCAAATGCCACTTCCAGCTTAGCTGTGCAGAGGAAGAACAACAAGAAGAAGAAATATCTCGAAATATGTCCGTCAGGCCAGTTCCTTTGAGCTGAATCTGCAAATATCTCGGAAACGAAGCGAGCTATGGCAAAATGTTAAGAGACGTTTTTTGTAGAGAATTATGTTTCCTACAATTTATGTTCTATGATATTTTCTGATCAGAAGCGTAGTTTTCGAGATATATCGAGATATTTAAAAGTTCCGAAGCCGCACCAACATAATAGGGATACAGAAACACCGTGGCCCCTTTCTTTGAGATAACTCTGCACTAGTGCGAGCCGCAAATGCCACTTCCAGCTTAGCTGTGCAGAAGAAGTACAACAAGAAGAAGAAATATCTCGAAATATGTCCGTCAGGCCCCTTCCCTTGAGATAAATCTGCAAATATCTCGGAAACGAAGCGAGCTATGGCAAAATGTTAAGAGACCTTTTTTGTAGAGAATTAAGTTTCCTACTTTTTATGTTCTATGATATTTTTTGATCAGATGCGTAGTTCTCGAGATATATCAAGATATTTAAAAGTTCCGAAGCCGCACCAACATAATCGAGATACAGAAACACCGTGGCCCCTCTCTTTGAGATAACTCTGCACTATTGCGAGCTGGAAATGCCACTTCCAGTTTAGCTGTGCAGAAGAAGAACAACAAGAAGAAGAAATATCTCGAAATATGTCCGTTAGGCCCCTTCCCTTGCGATATATCTGCAAATATCTCGGAAACGAAGCGAGCTATGGCAAAATGTTAAGAGACCTTTTTTGTAGAGAATTATGTTTCCTACAATTTATGTTCTATGATATTTTTTGATCAGAAGCGTAGTTTTCGAGATATATCGAGATATTTAAAAGTTCCAAAGCCGCACCAACATAATAGAGATACAGAAACACCGTGGCCCCTTTCTTTGAGATAACTCTGCACTAGTGCGAGCCGCAAATGCCACTTCCAGCTTAGCTGTGCAGAAGAAGAACAACAAGAAGAAGAAATATCTCGAAATATGTCCGTCAGGCCCCTTCCCTTGAGATAAATCTGCAAATATCTCGGAAACGAAGCGAGCTATGGCAAAATGTTAAGAGACCTTTTTTGTAGAGAATTAAGTTTCCTACTTTTTATGTTCTATGATATTTTTTGATCAGATGCGCAGTTCTCGAGATATATCAAGATATTTAAAAGTTCCGAAGCCGCACCAACATAATAGAGATACAGAAACACCGTGGCCCCTTTCTTTGAGATAACTCTGCAGTATTGCGAGCTGTAAATGCCACTTCCAGCTTAGCTGTGCAGGAGAAGAACAACAAGAAGAAGAAATATCTCGAAATATGTCCGTCAGGCCCCTTCCCTTGAGATATATCTGCAAATATCTCGGAAACGAAGCGAGCTATGGCAAAATGTTAAGAGACCTTTTTTGTAGAGAATTATGTTTCCTACAATTTATGTTCTATGATATTTTTTGATCAGAAGCGTCGTTTTCGAGATATATCGAGATATTTAAAAGTTCCAAAGCCGCACCAACATAATAGAGATACAGAAACACCGTGGCCCCTTTCTTTGAGATAACTCTGCACTAGTGCGAGCCGCAAATGCCACTTCCAGCTTAGCTGTGCAGAAGAAGAACAACAAGAAGAAGAAATATCTCGAAATATGTCCGTCAGGCCCCTTCCCTTGAGATAAATCTGCAAATATCTCGGAAACGAAGCGAGCTATGGCAAAATGTTAAGAGACCTTTTCTGTAGAGAATTAAGTTTTCTACTTTTTATGTTCCATGATATTTTTTGATCAGATGCGTAGTTCTCGAGATATATCAAGATATTTAAAAGTTCTGAAGCTGCACCAACATAATAGAGATACAGAAACACCGTGGCCCCTTTCTTTGAGATAACTCTGCACTAGTGCGAGCCGCAAATGCCACTTCCAGCTTAGCTGTGCAGAAGAAGAACAACAAGAAGAAGAAATATCTGGAAATATGTCCGTTAGGCCCCTTCCCTTGAGATAAATCTGCAAATATCTCGGAAACGAAGCGAGCTATGGCAAAATGTTGAGAGACCTTTTTTGTAGAGAATTAAGTTTCCTACTATTTATGTTCTATGATAGTTTTGGATCAGATGCGTAGTTCTCGAGATATATCAAGATATTTAAAAGTTCCGAAGCCGCACCAACATAATAGAGATACAGAAACACCGTGGCCCCTTTCTTTGAGATAACTCTGCACTAGTGCGAGCCGCAAATGCCACTTCCAGCTTAGCTGTGCAGAAGAAGAACAACAAGAAGAAGAAATATCTCGAAATATGTCCGTCAGGCCCCTTCCCTTGAGATAAATCTGCAAATATCTCGGAAACGAAGCGAGCTATTGCAAAATGTTAAGAGACCTTTTTTGTAGAGAATTGAGTTTCCTACTTTTTATGTTGTATGATATTTTTTGATCAGATGCGTAGTTCTCGAGATATATCAAGATATTTAAAAGTTCCGAAGCCGCACCAACATAATAGAGATACAGAAACACCGTGGCCCCTTTCTTTGAGATAACTCTGTACTATTGCGAGCTGGAAATGCCACTTCCAGTTTAGCTGTGCAGAAGAAGAACAACAAGAAGAAGAAATATCTCGAAATATGTCCGTTAGGCCCCTTCCCTCGAGATAAATCTGCAAATATCTCGGAAACGAAGCGAGCTATGGCAAAATGTTAAGAGACGTTTTTTGTAGAGAAGTATGTTTCCTACAATTTATGTTCTATGATATTTTTTGATCAGAAGCGTAGTTTTCGAGATATATCGAGATATTTAAAAGTTCCGAAGCAGCACCAACATAATAGAGATACAGAAACACCGTGGCCCCTTTCTTTGAGATAACTCTGCACTAGTGCGAGCCGCAAATGCCACTTCCAGCTTAGCTGTGCAGAAGAAGAACAACAAGAAGAAGAAATATCTCGAAATATGTCCGTCAGGCCCCTTCCCTTGAGATAAATCTGCAAATATCTCGGAAACGAAGCGAGCTATTGCAAAATGTTAAGAGACCTTTTTTGTAGAGAATTGAGTTTCCTACTTTTTATGTTCTATGATATTTTTTGATCAGATGCGTAGTTCTCGAGATATATCAAGATATTTAAAAGTTCCGAAGCCGCACCAACATAATAGAGATACAGAAACACCGTGGCCCCTTTCTTTCAGATAACTATGCACTATTGCGAGCTGTAAATGCCGCTTCCAGCTGAGCTGTGCAGAAGAAGAACAACAAGAAGAAGAAATATCTCGAACTATGTCCGTCAGGCCCCTTACCTTGAGATAAATCTGCAAATATCTCGGAAACGAAGCGAGCTATGGCAAAATGTTAAGAGACCTTTTTTGTAGAGAATTAAGTTTCCTACGTTTTATGTTGTATGATATTTTCTGATCAGATGCGTAGTTCTCGAGATATATCAAGATATTTAAAAGTTCCGAAGCAGCACCAACATAATAGAGATACAGAAACACCGTGGCCCCTTTCTTTGAGATAACTCTGTACTATTGCGAGCTGGAAATGCCACTTCCAGTTTAGCTGTGCAGAAGAAGAACAACAAGAAGAAGAAATATCTCGAAATATGTCCGTTAGGCCCCTTCCCTTGAGATAAATCTGCAAATATCTCGGAAACGAAGCGAGCTATGGCAAAATGTTAAGAGACGTTTTTTGTAGAGAATTATGTTTCCTACAATTTATGTTCTATGATATTTTTTGATCAGAAGCGTAGTTTTCGAGATATATCGAGATATTTAAAAGTTCCGAAGCAGCACCAACATAATAGAGATACAGAAACACCGTGGCCCCTTTCTTTGAGATAACTCTGCACTAGTGCGAGCCGCAAATGCCACTTCCAGCTTAGCTGTGCAGAAGAAGAACAACAAGAAGAAGAAATATCTCGAAATATGTCCGTCAGGCCCCTTCCCTTGAGATAAATCTGCAAATATCTCGGAAACGAAGCGAGCTATTGCAAAATGTTAAGAGACCTTTTTTGTAGAGAATTGAGTTTCCTACTTTTTATGTTCTATGATATTTTTTGATCAGATGCGTAGTTCTCGAGATATATCAAGATATTTAAAAGTTCCGAAGCCGCACCAACATAATAGAGATACAGAAACACCGTGGCCCCTTTCTTTGAGATAACTCTGCACTAGTGCGAGCCGCAAATGCCACTTCCAGTTTAGCTGTGCAGAAGAAGAACAACAAGAAGAAGAAATATCTCGAAATATGTCCGTTAGGCCCCTTCCCTTGAGATAAATCTGCAAATATCTCGGAAACGAAGCGAGCTATGGCAAAATGTTAAGAGACCTTTTTTGTAGAGAATTATGTTTCCTACTTTTTATGTTCTATGATATTTTTTGATCAGAAGCGTAGTTTTCGAGATATATCGAGATATTTAAAAGTTCCGAAGCCGCACCAACATAATAGAGATACAGAAACACCGTGGCCCCTTTCTTTGAGATAACTCTGCACTATTGCGAGCTGCAAATGCCACTTCCAGCTTAGCTGTGCAGAGGAAGAACAACAAGAAGAAGAAATATCTCGAAATATGTCCGTCAGGCCAGTTCCTTTGAGCTGAATCTGCAAATATCTCGGAAACGAAGCGAGCTATGGCAAAATGTTAAGAGACCTTTTTTGTAGAGAATTAAGTTTCCTACTTTTTATCTTCTATGATATTTTCTGATCAGATGCGTAGTTCTCGAGATATATCAAGATATTTAAAAGCTCCGAGGCCGCACCAACATAATAGAGATACAGAAACACCGTGGCCCCTTTCTTTGAGATAACTCTGCACTAGTGCGAGCCGCAAATGCCACTTCCAGCTTAGCTGTGCAGCAGAAGAACAACAAGAAGAAGAAATATCTCGAAATATGTCCGTCAGGCCACTTCCCTTGAGATAAATCTGCAAATATCTCGGAAACGAAGCGCGCTATGGCAAAATGTTAAGAGACCTTTTTTGTAGAGAATTAAGTTTCCTACTTTTTATGTTCTATGATATTTTTTGATCAGATGCGTAGTTCTCGATATATATCAAGATATTTAAAAGTTCCGAAGCCGCACCAACATAATAGAGATACAGAAACACCGTGGCCCCTTTCTTTGAGATAACTCTGCACTATTGCGAGCTGTAAATGGCACTTCCAGCTTAGCTGTGCAGAAGAAGAACAACAAGAAGAAGACATATCTCGAAATATGTCCGTCAGGCCCCTTCCCTTGAGATATATCTGCAAATATCTCGGAAACGAAGCGAGCTATGGCAAAATGTTAAGAGACCTTTTTTGTAGAGAATTATGTTTCCTACAATTTATGTTCTATGATATTTTTTGATCAGAAGCGTAGTTTTCGAGATATATCGAGATATTTAAAAGTTCCAAAGCCGCACCAACATAATAGAGATACAGAAACACCGTGGCCCCTTTCTTTGAGATAACTCTGCACTAGTGCAAGCCGCAAATGCCACTTCCAGCTTAGCTGTGCAGAAGAAGAACAACAAGAAGAAGAAATATCTCGAAATATGTCCGTCAGGCCCCTTCCCTTGAGATAAATCTGCAAATATCTCGGAAACGAAGCGAGCTATGGCAAAATGTTAAGAGACCTTTTTTGTAGAGAACTAAGTTTCCTACTTTTTATGTTCTATGATATTTTTGGATCAGATGCGCAGTTCTCCAGATATATCAAGATATTTAAAAGTTCCGAAGCCGCACCAACATAATAGAGATACAGAAACACCGTGGCCCCTTTCTTTCAGATAACTCTGCACTATTGCGAGCTGCAAATGCCACTTCCAGCTTAGCTGTGCAGAGGAAGAACAACAAGAAGAAGAAATATCTCGAAATATGTCCGTCAGGCCAGTTCCTTTGAGCTGAATCTGCAAATATCTCGGAAACGAAGCGAGCTATGGCAAAATGGTAAGAGACGTTTTTTGTAGAGAATTATGTTTCCTACAATTTATGTTCTATGATATTTTTTGATCAGAAGCGTAGTTTTCGAGATATATCGAGATATTTAAAAGTTCCGAAGCCGCACCAACATAATAGGGATACAGAAACACCGTGGCCCCTTTCTTTGAGATAACTCTGCACTAGTGCGAGCCGCAAATGCCACTTCCAGCTTAGCTGTGCAGAAGAAGAACAACAAGAAGAAGAAATATCTCGAAATATGTCCGTCAGGCCCCTTCCCTTGAGATAAATCTGCAAATATCTCGGAAACGAAGCGAGCTATGGCAAAATGTTGAGAGACCTTTTTTGTAGAGAATTAAGTTTCCTACTTTTTATGTTCTATGATATTTTTTGATCAGATGCGTAGTTCTCGAGATATATCAAGATATTTAAAAGTTCCGAAGCCGCACCAACATAATAGAGATACAGAAACACCGTGGCCCCTCTCTTTGAGATAACTCTGCACTATTGCGAGCTGGAAATGCCACTTCCAGTTTAGCTGTGCAGAAGAAGAACAACAAGAAGAAGAAATATCTCGAAATATGTCCGTCAGGCCCCTTCCCTTGAGATAAATCTGCAAATATCTCGGAAACGAAGCGAGCTATGGTAAAATGTTAAGAGACCTTTTTTGTAGAGAATTAAGTTTCCTACTTTTTATCTTCTATGATATTTTTTGATCAGATGCGTAGTTCTCGAGATATATCAAGATATTTAAAAGTTCCGAAGCCGCACCAACATAATAGAGATACAGAAACACCGTGGCCCCTTTCTTACAGATAACTCTGCACTATTGCGAGCTGCAAATGCCACTTCCAGCTTAGCTGTGCAGAGGAAGAACAACAAGAAGAAGAAATATCTCGAAATATGTCCGTCAGGCCAGTTCCTTTGAGCTGAATCTGCAAATATCTCGGAAACGAAGCGAGCTATGGCAAAATGTTAAGAGACGTTTTTTGTAGAGAATTAAGTTTCCTACTTTTCATGTTCTATGATATTTTTTGATCAGATGCGTAGTTCTCGAAATATATCAAGATATTTAAAAGTTCCGAAGCCGCACCAACATAATGGAGATACAGAAACACCGTGGCCCCTCTCTTTGAGATAACTCTGCACTAGTGCGAGCCGCAAATGCCACTTCCAGCTTAGCTGTGCAGAAGAAGAACAACAAGAAGAAGAAATATCTCGAAATATGTCCGTCAGGCCCCTTCCGTTGAGATAAATCTGCAAATATCTCGGAAACGAAGCGAGCTATGGCAAAATGTTGAGAGACCTTTTTTGTAGAGAATTAAGTTTCCTACTTTTTACGTTCTATGATATTTTTTGATCAGATGCGTAGTTCTCGAGATATATCAAGATATTTAAAAGTTCCGAAGCCGCACCAACATAATAGAGATACAGAAACACCGTGGCCCCTCTCTTTGAGATAACTCTGCACTATTGCGAGCTGGAAATGCCACTTCCAGTTTAGCTGTGCAGAAGAAGAACAACAAGAAGAAGAAGTATTTCGAAATATGTCCGTCAGGCCCCTTCCCTTGAGATAAATCTGCAAATATCTCGGAAACGAAGCGAGCTATGGCAAAATGTTAAGAGACCTTTTTTGTAGAGAATCATGTTTCCTACAATTTACGTTGTATGATATTTTTTGATCAGAAGCGTAGTTTTCGAGATATATCGAGATATTTAAAAGTTCCGAAGCCGCACCAACATAATAGAGATACAGAAACACGGTGGCCCCTTTCTTTGAGATAACTCTGCACTAGTGCGAGCCGCAAATGCCACTTCCAGCTTAGCTGTGCAGAAGAAGAACAACAAGAAGAAGAAATATCTCGAAACATGTCCGTCAGGCCCCTTCCCTTGAGATAAACCTGCAAATATCTCGGAAACGAAGCGAGCTATGGCAAAATGTTGAGAGACCTTTTTTGTAGAGAATTAAGTTTCCTACTTTTTATGTTCTATGATATTTTTTGATCAGATGCGTAGTTCTCGAGATATATCAAGATATTTAAAAGTTCCGAAGCCGCACCAACATAATAGAGATACAGAAACACCGTGGCCCCTCTCTTTGAGATAACTCTGCACTATTGCGAGCTGGAAATGCCACTTCCAGTTTAGCTGTGCAGAAGAAGAACAACAAGAAGAAGAAATATCTCGAAATATATCCGTCAGGCCCCTTCCCTTGAGATAAATCTGCAAATATCTCGGAAACGAAGCAAGCTATGGCAAAATGTTAAGAGACCTTTTTTGTAGAGAATTAAGTTTCCTACTTTTTATGTTCTATGATATTTTTTGATCAGATGCGTAGTTCTCGAGATATATCAAGATATTTAAAAGTTCCGAAGCCGCACCAACATAATAGAGATACAGAAACACCGTGGCCCCTTTCTTTGAGATAACTCTGCACTAGTGCGAGCCGCAAATGCCACTTCCAGCTTAGCTGTGCAGAAGAAGAACAACAAGAAGAAGAAATATCTCGAAATATGTCCGTCAGGCCCCTTCCCTTGAGATAAATCTGCAAATATCTCGGAAACGAAGCGAGCTATGGTAAAATGTTGAGAGACCTCTTTTGTAGAGAATTAAGTTTCCTACTTTTTATGTTCTATGATATTTTTTGATCAGATGCGTAGTTCTCGAGATATATCAAGATATTTAAAAGTTCCGAAGCCGCACCAACATAATAGAGATACAGAAACACCGTGGCCCCTTTCTTACAGATAACTCTGCACTATTGCGAGCTGCAAATGCCACTTCCAGCTTAGCTGTGCAGAGGAAGAACAACAAGAAGAAGAAATATCTCGAAATATGTCCGTCAGGCCAGTTCCTTTGAGCTGAATCTGCAAATATCTCGGAAACGAAGCGAGCTATGGCAAAATGTTAAGAGACGTTTTTTGTAGAGAATTAAGTTTCCTACTTTTCATGTTCTATGATATTTTTTGATCAGATGCGTAGTTCTCGAGATATATCAAGATATTTAAAAGTTCCGAAGCCGCACCAACATAATAGAGATACAGAAACACCGTGGCCCCTTTCTTACAGATAACTCTGCACTATTGCGAGCTGCAAATGCCACTTCCAGCTTAGCTGTGCAGAGGAAGAACAACAAGAAGAAGAAATATCTCGAAATATGTCCGTCAGGCCAGTTCCTTTGAGCTGAATCTGCAAATATCTCGGAAACGAAGCGAGCTATGGCAAAATGTTAAGAGACGATTTTTGTAGAGAATTAAGTTTCCTACTTTTCATGTTCTATGATATTTTTTGATCAGATGCGTAGTTCTCGAAATATATCAAGATATTTAAAAGTTCCGAAGCCGCACCAACATAATAGAGATACAGAAACACCGTGGCCCCTCTCTTTGAGATAACTCTGCACTAGTGCGAGCCGCAAATGCCACTTCCAGCTTAGCTGTGCAGAAGAAGAACAACAAGAAGAAGAAATATCTGGAAATATGTCCGTCAGGCCCCTTCCCTTGAGATAAATCTGCAAATATCTCGGAAACGAAGCGAGCTATGGCAAAATGTTAAGAGACCTTTTTTGTAGAGAATCATGTTTCCTACAATTTATGTTCTATGATATTTTTTGATCAGAAGCGTAGTTTTCGAGATATATCGAGATATTTAAAAGTTCCGAAGCCGCACCAACATAATAGAGATACAGAAACACCGTGGCCCCTTTCTTTGAGATAACTCTGCACTAGTGCGAGCCGCAAATGCCACTTCCAGCTTAGCTGTGCAGAAGAAGAACAACAAGAAGAAGAAATATCTCGAAATATGTCCGTCAGGCCCCTTCCCTTGAGATAAATCTGCAAATATCTCGGAAACGAAGCGAGCTATGGCAAAATGTTGAGAGACCTTTTTTGTAGAGAATTAAGTTTCCTACTTTTTATGTTCTATGATATTTTTTGATCAGATGCGTAGTTCTCGAGATATATCAAGATATTTAAAAGTTCCGAAGCCGCACCAACATAATAGAGATACAGAAACACCGTGGCCCCTCTCTTTGAGATAACTCTGCACTATTGCGAGCTGGAAATGCCACTTCCAGTTTAGCTGTGCAGAAGAAGAACAACAAGAAGAAGAAATATCTCGAAATATGTCCGTCAGGCCCCTTCCCTTGAGATAAATCTGCAAATATCTCGGAAACGAAGCGAGCTATGGCAAAATGTTAAGAGACCTTTTTTGTAGAGAATTAAGTTTCCTACTTTTTATGTTCTATGATATTTTTTGATCAGATGCGTAGTTCTCGAGATATATCAAGATATTTAAAAGTTCCGAAGCCGCACCAACATAATAGAGATACAGAAACACCGTGGCCCCTTTCTTTGAGATAACTCTGCACTAGTGCGAGCCGCAACTGCCACTTCCAGCTTAGCTGTGCAGAAGAAGAACAACAAGAAGAAGAAGTATCTCGAAATATGTCCGTCAGGCCCCTTCCCTTGAGATAAATCTGCAAATATCTCGGAAACGAAGCGAGCTATGGCAAAATGTTAAGAGACCTTTTTTGTAGAGAATCATGTTTCCTACAATTTATGTTCTATGATATTTTTTGATCAGAAGCGTAGTTTTCGAGATATATCGAGATATTTAAAAGTTCCGAAGCCGCACCAACATAATAGAGATACAGAAACACCGTGGTCCCTTTCTTTGAGATAACTCTGCACTAGTGCGAGCCGCAAATGCCACTTCCAGCTTAGCTGTGCAGAAGAAGAACAACAAGAAGAAGAAATATCTCGAAATATGTCCGTCAGGCCCCTTCCCTTGAGATAAATCTGCAAATATCTCGGAAACGAAGCGAGCTATGGCAAAATGTTGAGAGACCTTTTTTGTAGAGAATTAAGTTTCCTACTTTTTATGTTCTATGATATTTTTTGATCAGATGCGTAGTTCTCGAGATATATCAAGATATTTAAAAGTTCCGAAGCCGCACCAACATAATAGAGATACAGAAACACCGTGGCCCCTCTCTTTGAGATAACTCTGCACTAGTGCGAGCCGCAAATGCCACTTCCAGCTTAGCTGTGCAGAAGAAGAACAACAAGAAGAAGAAATATCTCGAAATATGTCCGTCAGGCCCCTTCCCTTGAGATAAATCTGCAAATATCTCGGAAACGAAGCGAGCTATGGCAAGATGTTGAGAGACCTTTTTTGTAGAGAATTAAGTTTCCTACTTTTTATGTTCTATGATATTTTTTGATCAGATGCGTCGTTCTCGAGATATATCAAGATATTTAAAAGTTCCGAAGCCGCACCAACATAATAGAGATACAGAAACACCGTGGCCCCTTTCTTTGAGATAACTCTGCACTAGTGCGAGCCGCAAATGCCACTTCCAGCTTAGCTGTGCAGCAGAAGAACAACAAGAAGAAGAAATATCTCGAAATATGTCCGTCAGGCCACTTCCCTTGAGATAAATCTGCAAATATCTCGGAAACGAAGCGAGCTATGGCAAAATGTTAAGAGACCTTTTTTGTAGAGAATTATGTTTCCTACTTTCTATGTTCTATGATATTTTTTGATCAGACGCGTAGCTCTCGAGATATATCAAGATATTTAAAAGTTCCGAAGCCGCACCAACATAATAGAGATACAGACACACCGTGGCCCCTCTCTTTGAGATAACTCTGCACTAGTGCGAGCCGCAAATGCCACTTCCAGCTTAGCTGTGCAGAAGAAGAACAACAAGAAGAAGAAATATCTCGAAATATGTCCGTCAGGCCCCTTCCCTTGAGATAAATCTGCAAATATCTCGGAAACGAAGCGAGCTATGGCAAAATGTTGAGAGACCTTTTTTGTAGAGAATTAAGTTTCCTACTTTTTATGTTCTATGATATTTTTTGATCAGATGCGTAGTTCTCGAGATATATCAAGATATTTAAAAGTTCCGAAGCCGCACCAACATAATAGAGATACAGAAACACCGTGGCCCCTCTCTTTGAGATAACTCTGCACTATTGCGAGCTGGAAATGCCACTTCCAGTTTAGCTGTGCAGAAGAAGAACAACAAGAAGAAGAAGTATCTCGAAATATGTCCGTCAGGCCCCTTCCCTTGAGATAAATCTGCAAATATCTCGGAAACGAAGCGAGCTATGGGAAAATGTTAAGAGACCTTTTTTGTAGAGAATTAGGTTTCCTACAATTTATGTTCTATGATATTTTTTGATCAGAAGCGTAGTTTTCGAGATATATCGAGATATTTAAAAGTTCCGAAGCCGCACCAACATAATAGAGATACAGAAACACCGTGGCCCCTTTCTTTGAGATAACTCTGCACTAGTGCGAGCCGCAAATGCCACTTCCAGCTTAGCTGTGCAGAAGAAGAACAACAAGAAGAAGAAATATCTCGAAATATGTCCGTCAGGCCCCTTCCCTTGAGATAAATCTGCAAATATCTCGGAAACGAAGCGAGCTATGGTAAAATGTTAAGAGACCTTTTTTGTAGAGAATTAAGTTTCCTACTTTTTATGTTCTATGATATTTTTTGATCAGATGCGTAGTTCTCGAGATATATCAAGATATTTAAAAGTTCCGAAGCCGCACCAACATAATAGAGATACAGAAACACCGTGGCCCCTTTCTTACAGATAACTCTGCACTATTGCGAGCTGCAAATGCCACTTCCAGCTTAGCTGTGCAGAGGAAGAACAACAAGAAGAAGAAATATCTCGAAATATGTCCGTCAGGCCAGTTCCTTTGAGCTGAATCTGCAAATATCTCGGAAACGAAGCGAGCTATGGCAAAATGTTAAGAGACGTTTTTTGTAGAGAATTAAGTTTCCTACTTTTCATGTTCTATGATATTTTTTGATGAGATGCGTAGTTCTCGAGATATATCAAGATATTTAAAAGTTCCGAAGCCGCACCAACATAATAGAGATACAGAAACACCGTGGCCCCTTTCTTTGAGATAACTCTGCACTATTGCGTGCTGCAAATGCCACTTCCAGCTTAGCTGTGCAGAGGAAGAACAACAAGAAGAAGAAATATCTCGAAATATGTCCGTCAGGCCAGTTCCTTTGAGCTGAATCTGCAAATATCTCGGAAACGAAGCGAGCTATGGCAAGATGTTAAGAGACGTTTTTTGTAGAGAATTATGTTTCCTACAATCTATGTTCTATGATATTTTTTGATCAGAAGCGTAGTTTTCGAGATATATCAAGATATTTAAAAGTTCCGAAGCCGCACCAACATAATAGAGATACAGAAACACCGTGGCCCCTTTCTTTGAGATAACTCTGCACTATTGCGAGCTGTAAATGCCACTTCCAGCTTAGCTGTGCAGAAGAAGAACAACAAGAAGAAGACATATCTCGAAATATGTCCGTCAGGCCCCTTCCCTTGAGATATATCTGCAAATATCTCGGAAACGAAGCGAGCTATGGCAAAATGTTAAGAGACCTTTTTTGTAGAGAATTATGTTTCCTACAATTTATGTTCTATGATATTTTTTGATCAGAAGCGTAGTTTTCGAGATATATCGAGATATTTAAAAGTTCCAAAGCCGCACCAACATAATAGAGATACAGAAACACCGTGGCCCCTTTCTTTGAGATAACTCTGCACTAGTGCGAGCCGCCAATGCCACTTCCAGCTTAGCTGTGCAGAAGAAGAACAACAAGAAGAAGAAATATCTCGAAATATGTCCGTCAGGCCCCTTCCCTTGAGATAAATCTGCAAATATATCGGAAACGAAGAGAGCTATGGCAAAATGTTAAGAGACCTTTTTTGTAGAGAATTAAGTTTCCTACTTTTTATGTTCTATGATATTTTTTGATCTGATGCGTAGTTCTCGAGATATATCAAGATATTTATAAGTTCCGAAGCCGCACCAACATAATAGAGATACAGAAACACCGTGGCCCCTTTCTTTGAGATAACTCTGCACTATTGCGAGCTGTAAATGCCACTTCCAGCTTAGCTGTGCAGAAGAAGAACAACAAGAAGAAGAAATATCTCGAAATATGTCCGTCAGGCCCCTTCCCTTGAGATATATCTGCAAATATCTCGGAAACGAAGCGAGCTATGGCAAAATGTTCAGAGACCTTTTTTGTAGAGAATTATGTTTCGTACAATTTATGTTCTATGATATTTTTTGATCAGAAGCGTAGTTTTCGAGATATATCGAGATATTTAAAAGTTCCGAAGCCGCACCAACATAATAGAGATACAGAAACACCGTGGCCCCTTTCGTTGAGATAACTCTGCACTAGTGCGAGCCGCAAATGCCACTTCCAGCTTAGCTGTGCAGAAGAAGAACAACAAGAAGAAGAAATATCTCGAAATATGTCCGTCAGGCCCCTTCCCTTGAGATAAATCTGCAAATATCTCGGAAACGAAGCGAGCTATGGCCAATTGTTAAGAGACCTTTTTTGTAGAGAATTAAGTTTCCTACTTTTTATGTTCTATGATATTTTTTGATCAGATGCGTAGTTCTCGAGATATATCAAGATATTTAAAAGTTCCGAAGCCGCACCAACATAATAGAGATACAGAAACACCGTGGCCCCTTTCTTACAGATAACTCTGCACTATTGCGAGCTGCAAATGCCACTTCCAGCTTAGCTGTGCAGAGGAAGAACAACAAGAAGAAGAAATATCTCGAAATATGTCCGTCAGGCCAGTTCCTTTGAGCTGAATCTGCAAATATCTCGGAAACGAAGCGAGCTATGGCAAAATGTTAACAGACGTTTTTTGTAGAGAATTATGTTTCCTACAATTTATGTTCTATGATATTTTTTGATCAGAAGCGTAGTTTTCGAGATATATCGAGATATTTAAAAGTTCCGAAGCCGCACCAACATAATAGAGATACAGAAACACCGTGGCCCCTTTCTTTGAGATAACTCTGCACTAGTGCGAGCCGCAAATGCCACTTCCAGCTTAGCTGTGCAGAAGAAGAACCACATGAAGAAGAAATATCTCGAAATATGTCCGTCAGGCCCCTTCCCTTGAGATAAATCTGCAAATATCTCGGAAACGAAGCGAGCTATGGGAAAATGTTAAGAGACCTTTTTTGTAGAGAATTAGGTTTCCTACAATTTATGTTCTATGATATTTTTTGATCAGAAGCGTAGTTTTCGAGATATATCGAGATATTTAAAAGTTCCGAAGCCGCACCAACATAATAGAGATACAGAAACACCGTGGCCCCTTTCTTTGAGATAACTCTGCACTAGTGCGAGCCGCAAATGCCACTTCCAGCTTAGCTGTGCAGAAGAAGAACAACATGAAGAAGAAATATCTCGAAATATGTCCGTCAGGCCCCTTCCCTTGAGATAAATCTGCAAATATCTCGGAAACGAAGCGAGCTATGGCAAAATGTTAGGAGAACTTTTTTGTACAGAATTAAGTTTCCTACTTTTTATGTTCTATGATATTTTTTGATCAGATGCGTAGTTCTCGAGATATATCAAGATATTTAAAAGTTCCGAAGCCGCACCAACATAATAGAGATACAGAAACACCGTGGCCCCTCTCTTTGAGATAACTCTGCACTATTGCGAGCTGCAAATGCCACTTCCAGTTTAGCTGTGCAGAAGAAGAACAACAAGAAGAAGAAATATCTCGAAATATGTCCGTTAGGCCCCTTCCCTTGAGATAAATCTGCAAATATCTCGGAAACGAAGCGAGCTATGGCAAAATGTTAAGAGACCTTTTTTGTAGAGAATTAAGTTTCCTACTTTTTATGTTCTATGATATTTTTTGATCAGATGCGTAGTTCTCGAGATATATCAAGATATTTAAAAGTTCCGAAGCCGCACCAACATAATAGAGATACAGAAACACCGTGGCCCCTTTCTTTGAGATAACTCTGCACTATTGCGAGCTGTAAATGCCACTTCCAGCTTAGCTGTGCAGAAGAAGAACAACAAGAAGAAGAAATATCTCGAAATATGTCCGTCAGGCCCCTTCCCTTGAGATATATCTGCAAATATCTCGGAAACGAAGCGAGCTATGGCAAAATGTTCAGAGACCTTTTTTGTAGAGAATTATGTTTCGTACAATTTATGTTCTATGATATTTTTTGATCAGAAGCGTAGTTTTCGAGATATATCGAGATATTTAAAAGTTCCGAAGCCGCACCAACATAATAGAGATACAGAAACACCGTGGCCCCTTTCGTTGAGATAACTCTGCACTAGTGCGAGCCGCAAATGCCACTTCCAGCTTAGCTGTGCAGAAGAAGAACAACAAGAAGAAGAAATATCTCGAAATATGTCCGTCAGGCCCCTTCCCTTGAGATAAATCTGCAAATATCTCGGAAACGAAGCGAGCTATGGCCAATTGTTAAGAGACCTTTTTTGTAGAGAATTAAGTTTCCTACTTTTTATGTTCTATGATATTTTTTGATCAGATGCGTAGTTCTCGAGATATATCAAGATATTTAAAAGTTCCGAAGCCGCACCAACATAATAGAGATACAGAAACACCGTGGCCCCTTTCTTACAGATAACTCTGCACTATTGCGAGCTGCAAATGCCACTTCCAGCTTAGCTGTGCAGAGGAAGAACAACAAGAAGAAGAAATATCTCGAAATATGTCCGTCAGGCCAGTTCCTTTGAGCTGAATCTGCAAATATCTCGGAAACGAAGCGAGCTATGGCAAAATGCTAAGAGACGTTTTTTGTAGAGAATTATGTTTCCTACAATTTATGTTCTATGATATTTTTTGATCAGAAGCGTAGTTTTCGAGATATATCGAGATATTTAAAAGTTCCGAAGCCGCACCAACATAATAGAGATACAGAAACACCGTGGCCCCTTTCGTTGAGATAACTCTGCACTAGTGCGAGCCGCAAATGCCACTTCCAGCTTAGCTGTGCAGAAGAAGAACAACAAGAAGAAGAAATATCTCGAAATATGTCCGTCAGGCCCCTTCCCTTGAGATAAATCTGCAAATATCTCGGAAACGAAGCGAGCTATGGCCAATTGTTAAGAGACCTTTTTTGTAGAGAATTAAGTTTCCTACTTTTTATGTTCTATGATATTTTTTGATCAGATGCGTAGTTCTCGAGATATATCAAGATATTTAAAAGTTCCGAAGCCGCACCAACATAATAGAGATACAGAAACACCGTGGCCCCTTTCTTACAGATAACTCTGCACTATTGCGAGCTGCAAATGCCACTTCCAGCTTAGCTGTGCAGAGGAAGAACAACAAGAAGAAGAAATATCTCGAAATATGTCCGTCAGGCCAGTTCCTTTGAGCTGAATCTGCAAATATCTCGGAAACGAAGCGAGCTATGGCAAAATGCTAAGAGACGTTTTTTGTAGAGAATTATGTTTCCTACAATTTATGTTCTATGATATTTTTTGATCAGAAGCGTAGTTTTCGAGATATATCGAGATATTTAAAAGTTCCAAAGCCGCACCAACATAATAGAGATACAGAAACACCGTGGCCCCTTTCTTTGAGATAACTCTGCACTAGTGCGAGCTGTAAATGCCACTT
Organism: Osmia lignaria lignaria; assembly: GCF_051020975.1. NCBI lineage: Eukaryota > Metazoa > Arthropoda > Insecta > Hymenoptera > Megachilidae > Osmia > Osmia lignaria. The sequence goes on from NW_027478160.1 coordinate 1,004,897, forward strand.
CCAGCTTAGCTGTGCAGAAGAAGAACAACAAGAAGAAGAAATATCTCGAAATATGTCCGTCAGGCCCCTTCCCTTGAGATATATCTGCAAATACCTCGGAAACGAAGCGAGCTATGGCAAAATGTTAAGAGACCTTTTTTGTAGAGAATTATGTTTGCTACAATTTATGTTCTATGATATTTTTTGATCAGAAGCGTAGTTTTCGAGATATATCGAGATATTTAAAAGTTCCGAAGCCGCACCAACATAATAGGGCTACAGAAACACCGTGGCCCCTTTCTTTGAGATAACTCTGCACTAGTGCGAGCCGCAAATGCCACTTCCAGCTTAGCTGTGCAGAAGAAGAACATCAAGAAGAAGAAATATCTCGAAATATGTCCGTCAGGCCCCTTCCCTTGAGATAAATCTGCAAATATCTCGGAAACGAAGCGAGCTATGGCCAATTGTTAAGAGACCTTTTTTGTAGAGAATTAAGTTTCCTACTTTTTATGTTCTATGATATTTTTTGATCAGATGCGTAGTTCTCGAGATATATCAAGATGTTTAAAAGTTCCGAAGCCGCACCAACATAATAGAGATACAGAAACACCGTGGCCCCTTTCTTTGAGATAACTCTGCAGTATTGCGAGCTGTAAATGCCACTTCCAGCTTAGCTGTGCAGGAGAAGAACAACAAGAAGAAGAAATATCTCGAAATATGTCCGTCAGGCCCCTTCCCTTGAGATATATCTTCAAATATCTCGGAAACGAAGCGAGCTATGGCAAAATGTTAAGAGACCTTTTTTGTAGAGAATTATGATTCCTACAATTTATGTTCTATGATATTTTTTGATCAGAAGCGTCGTTTTCGAGATATATCGAGATATTTAAAAGTTCCAAAGCCGCACCAACATAATAGAGATACAGAAACACCGTGGCCCCTTTCTTTGAGATAACTCTGCACTAGTGCGAGCCGCAAATGCCACTTCCAGCTTAGCTGTGCAGAAGAAGAACAACAAGAAGAAGAAATATCTCGAAATATGTCCGTCAGGCCCCTTCCCTTGAGATAAATCTGCAAATATCTCGGAAACGAAGCGAGCTATGGCAAAATGTTGAGAGACCTTTTTTGTAGAGAATTAAGTTTCCTACTTTTTATGTTCTATGATATTTTTTGATCAGATGCGTAGTTCTCGAGATATATCAAGATATTTAAAAGTTCCGAAGCCGCACCAACATAATAGAGATACAGAAACACCGTGGCCCCTTTCTTTGAGATAACTCTGCACTAGTGCGAGCCGCAAATGCCACTTCCAGCTTAGCTGTGCAGAGGAAGAACAACAAGAAGAAGAAATATCTCGAAATATGTCCGTCAGGCCAGTTCCTTTGAGCTGAATCTGCAAATATCTCGGAAACGAAGCGAGCTATGGCAAAATGTTAAGAGACGTTTTTTGTAGAGAATTAAGTTTCCTACTTTTCATGTTCTATGATATTTTTTGATCAGATGCGTAGTTCTCGAGATATATCAAGATATTTAAAAGTTCCGAAGCCGCACCAACATAATAGAGATACAGAAACACCGTGGCCCCTTTCTTTGAGATAACTCTGCGCTATTGCGAGCTGCAAATGCCACTTCCAGCTTAGCTGTGCAGAGGAAGAACAACAAGAAGAAGAAATATCTCGAAATATGTCCGTCAGGCCAGTTCCTTTGAGCTGAATCTGCAAATATCTCGGAAACGAAGCGAGCTATGGCAAAATGTTAAGAGACCTTTTTTGTAGAGAATTATGTTTCCTACAATTTATGTTCTATGATATTTTTTGATCAGACGTGTAGCTCTCGAGATATATCAAGATATTTAAAAGTTCCGAAGCCGCACCAACATAATAGAGATACAGAAACACCGTGGCCCCTCTCTTTGAGATAACTCTGCACTAGTGCGAGCCGCAAATGCCACTTCCAGCTTAGCTGTGCAGAAGAAGAACAACAAGAAGAAGAAATATCTCGAAATATGTCCGTCAGGCCCCTTCCCTTGAGATATATCTGCAAATATCTCGGAAACGAAGCGAGCTATCGCAAAATGTTAAGAGACGTTTTTTGTAGAGAATTAAGTTTCCTACTTTTTATGTTCTATGATATTTTTTGATCAGATGCGTAGTTCTCGAGATATATCAAGATATTTAAAAGTTCCGAAGCCGCACCAACATAATAGAGATACAGAAACACCGTGGCCCCTTTCTTTGAGATAACTCTGCACTATTGCGAGCTGCAAATGCCACTTCCAGCTTAGCTGTGCAGAGGAAGAACAACAAGAAGAAGAAATATCAGGAAATATGTCCGTCAGGCCAGTTCCTTTGAGCTGAATCTGCAAATATCTCGGAAACGAAGCGAGCTATCGCAAAATGTTAAGAGACGTTTTTTGTAGAGAATTATGTTTGCTACAATTCATGTTCTATGATATTTTTTGATCAGAAGCGTAGTTTCCGAGATATATCGAGATATTTAAAAGTTCCGAAGCCGCACCAACATAATAGGGATACAGAAACACCGTGGCCCCTTTCTTTGAGATAACTCTGCACTAGTGCGAGCCGCAAATGGCACTTCCAGCTTAGCTGTGCAGAAGAAGAACAACAAGAAGAAGAAATATCTCGAAATATGTCCGTCAGGCCCCTTCCCTTGAGATAAATCTGCAAATATCTCGGAAACGAAGCGAGCTATGGCAAAATGTTAAGAGACCTTTTTTGTAGAGAATTAAGTTTCCTACTTTTTATGTTCTATGATTATTTTTTGATGAGATGCGTAGTTCTCGAGATATATCAAGATATTTAAAAGTTCCGAAGCCGCACCAACATAATAGAGATACAGAAACACCGTGGCCCCTTTCTTTGAGATAACTCTGCACTATTGCGAGCTGCAAATGCCACTTCCAGCTTAGCTGTGCAGAGGAAGAACAACAAGAAGAAGAAATATCAGGAAATATGTCCGTCAGGCCAGTTCCTTTGAGCTGAATCTGCAAATATCTCGGAAACGAAGCGAGCTATGGCAAAATGCTAAGAGACGTTTTTTGTAGAGAATTATGTTTCCTACAATTTATGTTCTATGATATTTTTTGATCAGAAGCGTAGTTTTCGAGATATATCGAGATATTTAAAAGTTCCAAAGCCGCACCAACATAATAGAGATACAGAAACACCGTGGCCCCTTTCTTTGAGATAACTCTGCACTAGTGCGAGCTGTAAATGCCACTTCCAGCTTAGCTGTGCAGAAGAAGAACAACAAGAAGAAGAAATATCTCGAAATATGTCCGTCAGGCCCCTTCCCTTGAGATATATCTGCAAATACCTCGGAAACGAAGCGAGCTATGGCAAAATGTTAAGAGACCTTTTTTGTAGAGAATTATGTTTGCTACAATTTATGTTCTATGATATTTTTTGATCAGAAGCGTAGTTTTCGAGATATATCGAGATATTTAAAAGTTCCGAAGCCGCACCAACATAATAGGGCTACAGAAACACCGTGGCCCCTTTCTTTGAGATAACTCTGCACTAGTGCGAGCCGCAAATGCCACTTCCAGCTTAGCTGTGCAGAAGAAGAACATCAAGAAGAAGAAATATCTCGAAATATGTCCGTCAGGCCCCTTCCCTTGAGATAAATCTGCAAATATCTCGGAAACGAAGCGAGCTATGGCCAATTGTTAAGAGACCTTTTTTGTAGAGAATTAAGTTTCCTACTTTTTATGTTCTATGATATTTTTTGATCAGATGCGTAGTTCTCGAGATATATCAAGATGTTTAAAAGTTCCGAAGCCGCACCAACATAATAGAGATACAGAAACACCGTGGCCCCTTTCTTTGAGATAACTCTGCAGTATTGCGAGCTGTAAATGCCACTTCCAGCTTAGCTGTGCAGGAGAAGAACAACAAGAAGAAGAAATATCTCGAAATATGTCCGTCAGGCCCCTTCCCTTGAGATATATCTTCAAATATCTCGGAAACGAAGCGAGCTATGGCAAAATGTTAAGAGACCTTTTTTGTAGAGAATTATGATTCCTACAATTTATGTTCTATGATATTTTTTGATCAGAAGCGTCGTTTTCGAGATATATCGAGATATTTAAAAGTTCCAAAGCCGCACCAACATAATAGAGATACAGAAACACCGTGGCCCCTTTCTTTGAGATAACTCTGCACTAGTGCGAGCCGCAAATGCCACTTCCAGCTTAGCTGTGCAGAAGAAGAACAACAAGAAGAAGAAATATCTCGAAATATGTCCGTCAGGCCCCTTCCCTTGAGATAAATCTGCAAATATCTCGGAAACGAAGCGAGCTATGGCAAAATGTTGAGAGACCTTTTTTGTAGAGAATTAAGTTTCCTACTTTTTATGTTCTATGATATTTTTTGATCAGATGCGTAGTTCTCGAGATATATCAAGATATTTAAAAGTTCCGAAGCCGCACCAACATAATAGAGATACAGAAACACCGTGGCCCCTTTCTTTGAGATAACTCTGCACTAGTGCGAGCCGCAAATGCCACTTCCAGCTTAGCTGTGCAGAGGAAGAACAACAAGAAGAAGAAATATCTCGAAATATGTCCGTCAGGCCAGTTCCTTTGAGCTGAATCTGCAAATATCTCGGAAACGAAGCGAGCTATGGCAAAATGTTAAGAGACGTTTTTTGTAGAGAATTAAGTTTCCTACTTTTCATGTTCTATGATATTTTTTGATCAGATGCGTAGTTCTCGAGATATATCAAGATATTTAAAAGTTCCGAAGCCGCACCAACATAATAGAGATACAGAAACACCGTGGCCCCTTTCTTTGAGATAACTCTGCGCTATTGCGAGCTGCAAATGCCACTTCCAGCTTAGCTGTGCAGAGGAAGAACAACAAGAAGAAGAAATATCTCGAAATATGTCCGTCAGGCCAGTTCCTTTGAGCTGAATCTGCAAATATCTCGGAAACGAAGCGAGCTATGGCAAAATGTTAAGAGACCTTTTTTGTAGAGAATTATGTTTCCTACAATTTATGTTCTATGATATTTTTTGATCAGACGTGTAGCTCTCGAGATATATCAAGATATTTAAAAGTTCCGAAGCCGCACCAACATAATAGAGATACAGAAACACCGTGGCCCCTCTCTTTGAGATAACTCTGCACTAGTGCGAGCCGCAAATGCCACTTCCAGCTTAGCTGTGCAGAAGAAGAACAACAAGAAGAAGAAATATCTCGAAATATGTCCGTCAGGCCCCTTCCCTTGAGATATATCTGCAAATATCTCGGAAACGAAGCGAGCTATCGCAAAATGTTAAGAGACGTTTTTTGTAGAGAATTAAGTTTCCTACTTTTTATGTTCTATGATATTTTTTGATCAGATGCGTAGTTCTCGAGATATATCAAGATATTTAAAAGTTCCGAAGCCGCACCAACATAATAGAGATACAGAAACACCGTGGCCCCTTTCTTTGAGATAACTCTGCACTATTGCGAGCTGCAAATGCCACTTCCAGCTTAGCTGTGCAGAGGAAGAACAACAAGAAGAAGAAATATCAGGAAATATGTCCGTCAGGCCAGTTCCTTTGAGCTGAATCTGCAAATATCTCGGAAACGAAGCGAGCTATCGCAAAATGTTAAGAGACGTTTTTTGTAGAGAATTATGTTTGCTACAATTCATGTTCTATGATATTTTTTGATCAGAAGCGTAGTTTCCGAGATATATCGAGATATTTAAAAGTTCCGAAGCCGCACCAACATAATAGGGATACAGAAACACCGTGGCCCCTTTCTTTGAGATAACTCTGCACTAGTGCGAGCCGCAAATGGCACTTCCAGCTTAGCTGTGCAGAAGAAGAACAACAAGAAGAAGAAATATCTCGAAATATGTCCGTCAGGCCCCTTCCCTTGAGATAAATCTGCAAATATCTCGGAAACGAAGCGAGCTATGGCAAAATGTTAAGAGACCTTTTTTGTAGAGAATTAAGTTTCCTACTTTTTATGTTCTATGATTATTTTTTGATGAGATGCGTAGTTCTCGAGATATATCAAGATATTTAAAAGTTCCGAAGCCGCACCAACATAATAGAGATACAGAAACACCGTGGCCCCTTTCTTTGAGATAACTCTGCACTATTGCGAGCTGCAAATGCCACTTCCAGCTTAGCTGTGCAGAGGAAGAACAACAAGAAGAAGAAATATCAGGAAATATGTCCGTCAGGCCAGTTCCTTTGAGCTGAATCTGCAAATATCTCGGAAACGAAGCGAGCTATGGCAAAATGTTAAGAGACGTTTTTTGTAGAGAATTATGTTTCCTACAATTCATGTTCTATGATATTTTTTGATCAGAAGCGTAGTTTTCGAGATATATCGAGATATTTAAAAGTTCCGAAGCCGCACCAACATAATAGGGATACAGAAACACCGTGGCCCCTTTCTTTGAGATAACTCTGCACTAGTGCGAGCCGCAAATGCCACTTCCAGCTTAGCTGTGCAGAAGAAGAACAACAAGAAGAAGAAATATCTCGAAATATGTCCGTCAGGCCCCTTCCCTTGAGATAAATCTGCAAATATCTCGGAAACGAAGCGAGCTATGGCAAAATGTTAAGAGACCTTTTTTGTAGAGAATTAAGTTTCCTACTTTTTATGTTCTATGATATTTTTTGATCAGATGCGTAGTTCTCGAGATATATCAAGATATTTAAAAGTTCCGAAGCCGCACCAACATAATAGAGATACAGAAACACCGTGGCCCCTTGCTTTGAGATAACTCTGCGCTATTGCGAGCTGCAAATGCCACTTCCAGCTTAGCTGTGCAGAGGAAGAACAACAAGAAGAAGAAATATCTCGAAATATGTCCGTCAGGCCAGTTCCTTTGAGCTGAATCTGCAAATATCTCGGAAACGAAGCGAGCTATGGCAAAATGTTAAGAGACCTTTTTTGTAGAGAATTATGTTTCCTACAATTTATGTTCTATGATTTTTTTTGATCAGAAGCGTAGTTTTCGAGATATATCGAGATATTTAAAAGTTCCGAAGCCGCACCAACATAATAGGGATACAGAAACACCGTGGCCCCTTTCTTTGAGATAACTCTGCACTAGTGCGAGCCGCAAATGCCACTTCCAGCTTAGCTGTGCAGCAGAAGAACAACAAGAAGAAGAAATATCTCGAAATATGTCCGTCAGGCCACTTCCCTTGAGATAAATCTGCAAATATCTCGGAAACGAAGCGAGCTATGGCAAAATGTTAAGAGACCTTTTTTGTAGAGAATTATGTTTCCTACTTTTTATGTTCTATGATATTTTTTGATCAGACGTGTAGCTCTCGAGATATATCAAGATATTTAAAAGTTCCGAAGCCGCACCAACATAATAGAGATACAGAAACACCGTGGCCCCTCTCTTTGAGATAACTCTGCACTAGTGCGAGCCGCAAATGCCACTTCCAGCTTAGCTGTGCAGAAGAAGAACAACAAGAAGAAGAAATATCTCGAAATATGTCCGTCAGGCCCCTTCCCTTGAGATATATCTGCAAATATCTCGGAAACGAAGCGAGCTATGGCAAAATGTTAGGAGACGTTTTTTGTAGAGAATTAAGTTTCCTACTTTTTATCTTCTATGATATTTTTTGATCAGATGCGTAGTTCTCGAGATATATCAAGATATTTAAAAGTTCCGAAGCCGCACCAACATAATAGAGATACAGAAACACCGTGGCCCCTTTCTTTGAGATAACTCTGCACTATTGCGAGCTGCAAATGCCACTTCCAGCTTAGCTGTGCAGAGGAAGAACAACAAGAAGAAGAAATATCTCGAAATATGTCCGTCAGGCCAGTTCCTTTGAGCTGAATCTGCAAATATCTCGGAAACGAAGCGAGCTATGGCAAAATGCTAAGAGACGTTTTTTGTAGAGAATTATGTTTGCTACAATTCATGTTCTATGATATTTTTTGATCAGAAGCGTAGTTTCCGAGATATATCGAGATGTTTAAAAGTTCCGAAGCCGCACCAACATAATAGGGATACAGAAACACCGTGGCCCCTTTCTTTGAGATAACTCTGCACTAGTGCGAGCCGCAAATGCCACTTCCAGCTTAGCTGTGCAGAAGAAGAACAACAAGAAGAAGAAATATCTCGAAATATGTCCGTCAGGCCCCTTCCCTTGAGATAAATCTGCAAATATCTCGGAAACGAAGCGAGCTATGGCAAAATGTTAAGAGACCTTTTTTGTAGAGAATTAAGTTTCCTACTTTTTATGTTCTATGATATTTTTTGATGAGATGCGTAGTTCTCGAGATATATCAAGATATTTAAAAGTTCCGAAGCCGCACCAACATAATAGAGATACAGAAACACCGTGGCCCCTTTCTTTGAGATAACTCTGCACTATTGCGAGCTGCAAATGCCACTTCCAGCTTAGCTGTGCAGAGGAAGAACAACAAGAAGAAGAAATATCTCGAAATATGTTCGTCAGGCCAGTTCCTTTGAGCTGAATCTGCAAATATCTCGGAAAGGAAGCGAGCTATGGCAAAATGTTAAGAGACGTTTTTTGTAGAGAATTATGTTTCCTACAATTCATGTTCTATGATATTTTTTGATCAGAAGCGTAGTTTTCGAGATATATCGAGATATTTAAAAGTTCCGAAGCCGCACCAACATAATAGGGATACAGAAACACCGTGGCCCCTTTCTTTGAGATAACTCTGCACTAGTGCGAGCCGCAAATGCCACTTCCAGCTTAGCTGTGCAGAAGAAGAACAACAAGAAGAAGAAATATCTCGAAATATGTCCGTCAGGCCCCTTCCCTTGAGATAAATCTGCAAATATCTCGGAAACGAAGCGAGCTATGGCAAAATGTTAAGAGACCTTTTTTGTAGAGAATTAAGTTTCCTACTTTCTATGTTCTATGATATTTTTTGATCAGAAGCGTAGTTCTCGAGATATATCGAGATATTTAAAAGTTCCGAAGCCGCACCAACATAATAGGGATACAGAAACACCGTGGCCCCTTTCTTTGAGATAACTCTGCACTAGTGCGAGCCGCAAATGCCACTTCCAGCTTAGCTGTGCAGCAGAAGAACAACAAGAGGAAGAAATATCTCGAAATATGTCCGTCAGGCCACTTCCCTTGAGATAAATCTGCAAATATCTCGGAAACGAAGCGAGCTATGGCAAAATGTTAAGAGACCTTTTTTGTAGAGAATTATGTTTCCTACTTTTTATGTTCTATGATATTTTTTGATCAGACGTGTAGCTCTCGAGATATATCAAGATATTTAAAAGTTCCGAAGCCGCACCAACATAATAGAGATACAGAAACACCGTGGCCCCTCTCTTTGAGATAACTCTGCACTAGTGCGAGCCGCAAATGCCACTTCCAGCTTAGCTGTGCAGAAGAAGAACAACAAGAAGAAGAAATATCTCGAAATATGTCCGTCAGGCCCCTTCCCTTGAGATATATCTGCAAATATCTCGGAAACGAAGCGAGCTATCGCAAAATGTTAAGAGACGTTTTTTGTAGAGAATTAAGTTTCCTACTTTTTATGTTCTATGATATTTTTTGATCAGATGCGTAGTTCTCGAGATATATCAAGATATTTAAAAGTTCCGAAGCCGCACCAACATAATAGAGATACAGAAACACCGTGGCCCCTTTCTTTGAGATAACTCTGCACTATTGCGAGCTGCAAATGCCACTTCCAGCTTAGCTGTGCAGAGGAAGAACAACAAGAAGAAGAAATATCTCGAAATATGTCCGTCAGACCAGTTCCTTTGAGCTGAATCTGCAAATATCTCGGAAACGAAGCGAGCTATGGCAAAATGCTAAGAGACGTTTTTTGTAGAGAATTATGTTTGCTACAATTCATGTTCTATGATATTTTTTGATCAGAAGCGTAGTTTCCGAGATATATCGAGATGTTTAAAAGTTCCGAAGCCGCACCAACATAATAGGGATACAGAAACACCGTGGCCCCTTTCTTTGAGATAACTCTGCACTAGTGCGAGCCGCAAATGCCACTTCCAGCTTAGCTGTGCAGAAGAAGAACAACAAGAAGAAGAAATATCTCGAAATATGTCCGTCAGGCCCCTTCCCTTGAGATAAATCTGCAAATATCTCGGAAACGAAGCGAGCTATGGCAAAATGTTAAGAGACCTTTTTTGTAGAGAATTAAGTTTCCTACTTTTTATGTTCTATGATATTTTTTGATGAGATGCGTAGTTCTCGAGATATATCAAGATATTTAAAAGTTCCGAAGCCGCACCAACATAATAGAGATACAGAAACACCGTGGCCCCTTTCTTTGAGATAACTCTGCACTATTGCGAGCTGCAAATGCCACTTCCAGCTTAGCTGTGCAGAGGAAGAACAACAAGAAGAAGAAATATCTCGAAATATGTTCGTCAGGCCAGTTCCTTTGAGCTGAATCTGCAAATATCTCGGAAAGGAAGCGAGCTATGGCAAAATGTTAAGAGACGTTTTTTGTAGAGAATTATGTTTCCTACAATTCATGTTCTATGATATTTTTTGATCAGAAGCGTAGTTTTCGAGATATATCGAGATATTTAAAAGTTCCGAAGCCGCACCAACATAATAGGGATACAGAAACACCGTGGCCCCTTTCTTTGAGATAACTCTGCACTAGTGCGAGCCGCAAATGCCACTTCCAGCTTAGCTGTGCAGAAGAAGAACAACAAGAAGAAGAAATATCTCGAAATATGTCCGTCAGGCCCCTTCCCTTGAGATAAATCTGCAAATATCTCGGAAACGAAGCGAGCTATGGCAAAATGTTAAGAGACCTTTTTTGTAGAGAATTAAGTTTCCTACTTTCTATGTTCTATGATATTTTTTGATCAGAAGCGTAGTTCTCGAGATATATCGAGATATTTAAAAGTTCCGAAGCCGCACCAACATAATAGGGATACAGAAACACCGTGGCCCCTTTCTTTGAGATAACTCTGCACTAGTGCGAGCCGCAAATGCCACTTCCAGCTTAGCTGTGCAGCAGAAGAACAACAAGAGGAAGAAATATCTCGAAATATGTCCGTCAGGCCACTTCCCTTGAGATAAATCTGCAAATATCTCGGAAACGAAGCGAGCTATGGCAAAATGTTAAGAGACCTTTTTTGTAGAGAATTATGTTTCCTACTTTTTATGTTCTATGATATTTTTTGATCAGACGTGTAGCTCTCGAGATATATCAAGATATTTAAAAGTTCCGAAGCCGCACCAACATAATAGAGATACAGAAACACCGTGGCCCCTCTCTTTGAGATAACTCTGCACTAGTGCGAGCCGCAAATGCCACTTCCAGCTTAGCTGTGCAGAAGAAGAACAACAAGAAGAAGAAATATCTCGAAATATGTCCGTCAGGCCCCTTCCCTTGAGATATATCTGCAAATATCTCGGAAACGAAGCGAGCTATCGCAAAATGTTAAGAGACGTTTTTTGTAGAGAATTAAGTTTCCTACTTTTTATGTTCTATGATATTTTTTGATCAGATGCGTAGTTCTCGAGATATATCAAGATATTTAAAAGTTCCGAAGCCGCACCAACATAATAGAGATACAGAAACACCGTGGCCCCTTTCTTTGAGATAACTCTGCACTATTGCGAGCTGCAAATGCCACTTCCAGCTTAGCTGTGCAGAGGAAGAACAACAAGAAGAAGAAATATCTCGAAATATGTCCGTCAGACCAGTTCCTTTGAGCTGAATCTGCAAATATCTCGGAAACGAAGCGAGCTATGGCAAAATGTTAAGAGACGTTTTTTGTAGAGAATTATGTTTGCTACAATTCATGTTCTATGATATTTTTTGATCAGAAGCGTAGTTTCCGAGATATATCGAGATATTTAAAAGTTCCGAAGCCGCACCAACATAATAGGGATACAGAAACACCGTGGCCCCTTTCTTTGAGATAACTCTGCACTAGTGCGAGCCGCAAATGCCACTTCCAGCTTAGCTGTGCAGAAGAAGAACAACAAGAAGAAGAAATATCTCGAAATATGTCCGTCAGGCCCCTTCCCTTGAGATAAATCTGCAAATATCTCGGAAACGAAGCGAGCTATGGCAAAATGTTAAGAGACCTTTTTTGTAGAGAATTAAGTTTCCTACTTTCTATGTTCTATGATATTTTTTGATCAGAAGCGTAGTTCTCGAGATATATCAAGATATTTAAAAGTTCCGAAGCCGCACCAACATAATAGAGATACAGAAACACCGTGGCCCCTTTCTTTGAGATAACTCTGCACTATTGCGAGCTGTAAATGCCACTTCCAGCTTAGCTGTGCAGAAGAAGAACAACAAGAAGAAGAAATATCTCGAAATATGTCCGTCAGGCCAGTTCCTTTGAGCTGAATCTGCAAATATCTCGGAAACGAAGCGAGCTATGGCAAAATGTTAAGAGACGTTTTTTGTAGAGAATTAAGTTTCCTACTTTTCATGTTCTATGATATTTTTTGATCAGATGCGTAGTTCTCGAGATATATCAAGATATTTAAAAGTTCCGAAGCCGCACCAACATAATAGAGATACAGAAACACCGTGGCCCCTTTCTTTGAGATAACTCTGCACTAGTGCGAGCCGCAAATGCCACTTCCAGCTTAGCTGTGCAGAAGAAGAACAACAAGAAGAAGAAATATCTCGAAATATGTCCGTCAGGCCCCTTCCCTTGAGATAAATCTGCAAATATCTCGGAAACGAAGCGAGCTATGGCAAAATGTTAAGAGACCTTTTTTGTAGAGAATTAAGTTTCCTACTTTTTATGTTCTATGATATTTTTTGATCAGATGCGTAGTTCTCGAGATATATCAAGATATTTAAAAGTTCCGAAGCCGCACCAACATAATAGAGATACAGAAACACCGTGGCCCCTTTCTTTGAGATAACTCTGCACTATTGCGAGCTGCAAATGCCACTTCCAGCTTAGCTGTGCAGAGGAAGAACAACAAGAAGAAGAAATATCAGGAAATATGTCCGTCAGGCCAGTTCCTTTGAGCTGAATCTGCAAATATCTCGGAAACGAAGCGAGCTATGGCAAAATGTTAAGAGACGTTTTTTGTAGAGAATTATGTTTCCTACAATTCATGTTCTATGATATTTTTTGATCAGAAGCGTAGTTTTCGAGATATATCGAGATATTTAAAAGTTCCGAAGCCGCACCAACATAATAGGGATACAGAAACACCGTGGCCCCTTTCTTTGAGATAACTCTGCACTAGTGCGAGCCGCAAATGCCACTTCCAGCTTAGCTGTGCAGAAGAAGAACAAGAAGAAGAAGAAATATCTCGAAATATGTCCGTCAGGCCCCTTCCCTTGAGATAAATCTGCAAATATCTGGGAAACGAAGCGAGCTATGGCAAAATGTTAAGAGACCTTTTTTGTAGAGAATTAAGTTTCCTACTTTTTATGTTCTATGATATTTTTTGATCAGATGCGTAGTTCTCGAGATATATCAAGATATTTAAAAGTTCCGAAGCCGCACCAACATAATAGAGATACAGAAACACCGTGGCCCCTTTCTTTGAGATAACTCTGCGCTATTGCGAGCTGCAAATGCCACTTCCAGCTTAGCTGTGCAGAGGAAGAACAACAAGAAGAAGAAATATCTCGAAATATGTCCGTCAGGCCAGTTCCTTTGAGCTGAATCTGCAAATATCTCGGAAACGAAGCGAGCTATGGCAAAATGTTAAGAGACCTTCTTTGTAGAGAATTATGTTTCCTACAATTTATGTTCTATGATATTTTTTGATCAGAAGCGTAGTTTTCGAGATATATCGAGATATTTAAAAGTTCCGAAGCCGCACCAACATAATAGGGATACAGAAACACCGTGGCCCCTTTCTTTGAGATAACTCTGCACTAGTGCGAGCCGCAAATGCCACTTCCAGCTTAGCTGTGCAGCAGAAGAACAACAAGAAGAAGAAATATCTCGAAATATGTCCGTCAGGCCACTTCCCTTGAGATAAATCTGCAAATATCTCGGAAACGAAGCGAGCTATGGCAAAATGTTAAGAGACCTTTTTTGTAGAGAATTATGTTTCCTACTTTTTATGTTCTATGATATTTTTTGATCAGACGTGTAGCTCTCGAGATATATCAAGATATTTAAAAGTTCCGAAGCCGCACCAACATAATAGAGATACAGAAACACCGTGGCCCCTCTCTTTGAGATAACTCTGCACTAGTGCGAGCCGCAAATGCCACTTCCAGCTTAGCTGTGCAGAAGAAGAACAACAAGAAGAAGAAATATCTCGAAATATGTCCGTCAGGCCCCTTCCCTTGAGATATATCTGCAAATATCTCGGAAACGAAGCGAGCTATGGCAAAATGTTAAGAGACGTTTTTTGTAGAGAATTAAGTTTCCTACTTTTTATCTTCTATGATATTTTTTGATCAGATGCGTAGTTCTCGAGATATATCAAGATATTTAAAAGTTCCGAAGCCGCACCAACATAATAGAGATACAGAAACACCGTGGCCCCTTTCTTTGAGATAACTCTGCACTATTGCGAGCTGCAAATGCCACTTCCAGCTTAGCTGTGCAGAGGAAGAACAACAAGAAGAAGAAATATCTCGAAATATGTCCGTCGGGCCAGTTCCTTTGAGCTGAATCTGCAAATATCTCGGAAACGAAGCGAGCTATGGCAAAATGTTGAGAGACGTTTTTTGTAGAGAATTATGTTTGCTACAATTCATGTTCTATGATATTTTTTGATCAGAAGCGTAGTTTCCGAGATATATCGAGATATTTAAAAGTTCCGAAGCCGCACCAACATAATAGGGATACAGAAACACCGTGGCCCCTTTCTTTGAGATAACTCTGCACTAGTGCGAGCCGCAAATGCCACTTCCAGCTTAGCTGTGCAGAAGAAGAACAACAAGAAGAAGAAATATCTCGAAATATGTCCGTCAGGCCCCTTCCCTTGAGATAAATCTGCAAATATCTCGGAAACGAAGCGAGCTATGGCAAAATGTTAAGAGACCTTTTTTGTAGAGAATTAAGTTTCCTACTTTTTATGTTCTATGATATTTTTTGATGAGATGCGTAGTTCTCGAGATATATCAAGATATTTAAAAGTTCCGAAGCCGCACCAACATAATAGAGATACAGAAACACCGTGGCCCCTTTCTTTGAGATAACTCTGCACTATTGCGAGCTGCAAATGCCACTTCCAGCTTAGCTGTGCAGAGGAAGAACAACAAGAAGAAGAAATATCTCGAAATATGTCCGTCAGGCCAGTTCCTTTGAGCTGAATCTGCAAATATCTCGGAAACGAAGCGAGCTATGGCAAAATGTTAAGAGACGTTTTTTGTAGAGAATTATGTTTCCTACAATTCATGTTCTATGATATTTTTTGATCAGAAGCGTAGTTTTCGAGATATATCGAGATATTTAAAAGTTCCGAAGCCGCACCAACATAATAGGGATACAGAAACACCGTGGCCCCTTTCTTTGAGATAACTCTGCACTAGTGCGAGCCGCAAATGCCACTTCCAGCTTAGCTGTGCAGAAGAAGAACAACAAGAAGAAGAAATATCTCGAAATATGTCCGTCAGGCCCCTTCCCTTGAGATAAATCTGCAAATATCTCGGAAACGAAGCGAGCTATGGCAAAATGTTAAGAGACCTTTTTTGTAGAGAATTAAGTTTCCTACTTTCTATGTTCTATGATATTTTTTGATCAGAAGCGTAGTTCTCGAGATATATCAAGATATTTAAAAGTTCCGAAGCCGCACCAACATAATAGAGATACAGAAACACCGTGGCCCCTTTCTTTGAGATAACTCTGCACTATTGCGAGCTGTAAATGCCACTTCCAGCTTAGCTGTGCAGAAGAAGAACAACAAGAAGAAGAAATATCTCGAAATATGTCCGTCAGGCCAGTTCCTTTGAGCTGAATCTGCAAATATCTCGGAAACGAAGCGAGCTATGGCAAAATGTTAAGAGACGTTTTTTGTAGAGAATTAAGTTTCCTACTTTTCATGTTCTATGATATTTTTTGATCAGATGCGTAGTTCTCGAGATATATCAAGATATTTAAAAGTTCCGAAGCCGCACCAACATAATAGAGATACAGAAACACCGTGGCCCCTTTCTTTGAGATAACTCTGCACTAGTGCGAGCCGCAAATGCCACTTCCAGCTTAGCTGTGCAGAAGAAGAACAACAAGAAGAAGAAATATCTCGAAATAGGTCCGTCAGGCCCCTTCCCTTGAGATAAATCTGCAAATATCTCGGAAACGAAGCGAGCTATGGCAAAATGTTAAGAGACCTTTTTTGTAGAGAATTAAGTTTTCTACTTTTTATGTTCTATGATATTTTTTGATCAGATGCGTAGTTCTCGAGATATATCAAGATATTTAAAAGTTCCGAAGCCGCACCAACATAATAGAGATACAGAAACACCGTGGCCCCTTTCTTTGAGATAACTCTGCACTATTGCGAGCTGCAAATGCCACTTCCAGCTTAGCTGTGCAGAGGAAGAACAACAAGAAGAAGAAATATCTCGAAATATGTCCGTCAGGCCAGTTCCTTTGAGCTGAATCTGCAAATATCTCGGAAACGAAGCGAGCTATGGCAAAATGTTAAGAGACCTTTTTTGTAGAGAATTATGTTTCCTACAATTTATGTTCTATGATATTTTTTGATCAGAAGCGTAGTTTTCGAGATATATCGAGATATTTAAAAGTTCCGAAGCCGCACCAACATAATAGGGATACAGAAACACCGTGGCCCCTTTCTTTGAGATAACTCTGCACTAGTGCGAGCCGCAAATGCCACTTCCAGCTTAGCTGTGCAGCAGAAGAACAACAAGAAGAAGAAATATCTCGAAATATGTCCGTCAGGCCAGTTCCTTTGAGCTGAATCTGCAAATATCTCGGAAACGAAGCGAGCTATGGCAAAATGTTAAGAGACGTTTTTTGTAGAGAATTATGTTTGCTACAATTCATGTTCTATGATATTTTTTGATCAGAAGCGTAGTTTCCGAGATATATCGAGATATTTAAAAGTTCCGAAGCCGCACCAACATAATAGGGATACAGAAACACCGTGGCCCCTTTCTTTGAGATAACTCTGCACTAGTGCGAGCCGCAAATACCACTTCCAGCTTAGCTGTGCAGAAGAAGAACAACAAGAAGAAGAAATATCTCGAAATATGTCCGTCAGGCCCCTTCCCTTGAGATAAATCTGCAAATATCTCGGAAACGAAGCGAGCTATGGCAAAATGTTAAGAGACCTTTTTTGTAGAGAATTAAGTTTCCTACTTTTTATGTTCTATGATATTTTTTGATCAGATGCGTAGTTCTCGAGATATATCAAGATATATAAAAGTTCCGAAGCCGCACCAACATAATAGAGATACAGAAACACCGTGGCCCCTTTCTTTGAGATAACTCTGCACTATTGCGAGCTGCAAATGCCACTTCCAGCTTAGCTGTGCAGAGGAAGAGCAACAAGAAGAAGAAATATCTCGAAATATGTCCGTCAGGCCAGTTCCTTTGAGCTGAATCTGCAAATATCTCGGAAACGAAGCGAGCTATGGCAAAATGTTAAGAGACGTTTTTTGTAGAGAATTATGTTTGCTACAATTCATGTTCTATGATATTTTTTGATCAGAAGCGTAGTTTTCGAGATATATCGAGATATTTAAAAGTTCCGAAGCCGCACCAACATAATAGGGATACAGAAACACCGTGGCCCCTTTCTTTGAGATAACTCTGCACTAGTGCGAGCCGCAAATGCCACTTCCAGCTTAGCTGTGCAGAAGAAGAACAACAAGAAGAAGAAATATCTCGAAATATGTCCGTCAGGCCCCTTCCCTTGAGATAAATCTGCAAATATCTCGGAAACGAAGCGAGCTATGGCAAAATGTTAAGAGACCTTTTTTGTAGAGAATTAAGTTTCCTACTTTTTATGTTCTATGATATTTTTTGATGAGATGCGTAGTTCTCGAGATATATCAAGATATTTAAAAGTTCCGAAGCCGCACCAACATAATAGAGATACAGAAACACCGTGGCCCCTTTCTTTGAGATAACTCTGCACTATTGCGAGCTGCAAATGCCACTTCCAGCTTAGCTGTGCAGAGGAAGAACAACAAGAAGAAGAAATATCTCGAAATATGTCCGTCAGGCCAGTTCCTTTGAGCTGAATCTGCAAATATCTCGGAAACGAAGCGAGCTATGGCAAAATGTTAAGAGACGTTTTTTGTAGAGAATTATGTTTCCTACAATTTATGTTCTATCATATTTTTTGATCAGAAGCGTAGTTTTCGAGATATATCGAGATATTTAAAAGTTCCGAAGCCGCACCAACATAATAGAGATACAGAAACACCGTGGCCCTTTTCTTTGAGATAACTCTGCACTAGTGCGAGCCGCAAATGCCACTTCCAGCTTAGCTGTGCAGAAGAAGAACAACAAGAAGAAGAAATATCTCGAAATATGTCCGACAGGCCCCTTCCCTTGAGATAAATCTGCAAATATCTCGGAAACGAAGCGAGCTATGGCAAAATGTTAAGAGACCTTTTTTGTAGAGAATTAAGTTTCCTACTTTCCATGTTCTATGATATTTTTTGATCAGAAGCGTAGTTCTCGAGATATATCAAGATATTTAAAAGTTCCGAAGCCGCACCAACATAATAGAGATACAGAAACACCGTGGCCCCTTTCTTTGAGATAACTCTGCACTATTGCGAGCTGTAAATGCCACTTCCAGCTTAGCTGTGCAGAAGAAGAACAACAAGAAGAAGAAATATCTCGAAATATGTCCGTCAGGCCAGTTCCTTTGAGCTGAATCTGCAAATATCTCGGAAACGAAGCGAGCTATGGCAAAATGTTAAGAGACGTTTTTTGTAGAGAATTATGTTTGCTACAATTCATGTTCTATGATATTTTTTGATCAGAAGCGTAGTTTTCGAGATATATCGAGATATTTAAAAGTTCCGAAGCCGCACCAACATAATAGGGATACAGAAACACCGTGGCCCCTTTCTTTGAGATAACTCTGCACTAGTGCGAGCCGCAAATGCCACTTCCAGCTTAGCTGTGCAGAAGAAGAACAACAAGAAGAAGAAATATCTCGAAATATGTCCGTCAGGCCCCTTCCCTTGAGATAAATCTGCAAATATCTCGGAAACGAAGCGAGCTATGGCAAAATGTTAAGAGACCTTTTTTGTAGAGAATTAAGTTTCCTACTTTTTATGTTCTATGATATTTTTTGATCAGATGCGTAGTTCTCGAGATATATCAAGATATTTAAAAGTTCCGAAGCCGCACCAACATAATAGAGATACAGAAACACCGTGGCCCCTTTCTTTGAGATAACTCTGCACTATTGCGAGCTGCAAATGCCACTTCCAGCTTAGCTGTGCAGAGGAAGAACAACAAGAAGAAGAAATATCTCGAAATATGTCCGTCAGGCCAGTTCCTTTGAGCTGAATCTGCAAATATCTCGGAAACGAAGCGAGCTATGGCAAAATGTTAAGAGACGTTTTTTGTAGAGAATTATGTTTGCTACAATTCATGTTCTATGATATTTTTTGATCAGAAGCGTAGTTTTCGAGATATATCGAGATATTTAAAAGTTCCGAAGCCGCACCAACATAATAGAGATACAGAAACACCGTGGCCCTTTTCTTTGAGATAACTCTGCACTAGTGCGAGCCGCAAATGCCACTTCCAGCTTAGCTGTGCAGAAGAAGAACAACAAGAAGAAGAAATATCTCGAAATATGTCCGACAGGCCCCTTCCCTTGAGATAAATCTGCAAATATCTCGGAAACGAAGCGAGCTATGGCGAAATGTTAAGAGACCTTTTTTGTAGAGAATTAAGTTTCCTACTTTTTATCTTCTATGATATTTTTTGATCAGATGCGTAGTTCTCGAGATATATCAAGATATTTAAAAGTTCCGAAGCCGCACCAACATAATAGAGATACAGAAACACCGTGGCCCCTTTCTTTGAGATAACTCTGCACGATTGCGAGCTGGAAATGCCACTTCCAGTTTAGCTGTGCAGAAGAAGAACAACAAGAAGAAGAAATATCTCGAAATATGTCCGTCAGGCCCCTTCCCTTGAGATAAATCTGCAAATATCTCGGAAACGAAGCGAGCTATGGCAAAATGTTAAGAGACCGTTTTTGTAGAGAATTAAGTTTCCTACTTTTTATGTTCTATGATATTTTTTGATCAGATGCGTAGTTCTCGAGATATATCAAGATATTTAAAAGTTCCGAAGCCGCACCAACATAATAGAGATACAGAAACACCGTGGCCCCTTTCTTTGAGATAACTCTGCACTATTGCGAGCTGCAAATGCCACTTCCAGCTTAGCTGTGCAGAAGAAGAACAACAAGAAGAAGAAATATCTCGAAATATGTCCGTCAGGCCCCTTCCCTTGAGATATATCTGCAAATATCTCGGAAACGAAGCGAGCTATGGCAAAATGTTAAGGGACCTTTTTTGTAGAGAATTATGTTTCCTACAATATAGGTTCTATGATATTTTTTGACCAGAAGCGTAGTTTTCGAGATATATCGAGATATTTAAAAGTTCCGAAGCCGCACCAACATAATAGAGATACAGAAACACCGTGGCCCCTTTCTTTGAGATAACTCTGCACTAGTGCGAGCCGCAAATGCCACTTCCAGCTTAGCTGTGCAGAAGAAGAACAACAAGAAGAAGAAATATCTCGAAATATGTCCGTCAGGCCCCTTCCCTTGAGATAAATCTGCAAATATCTCGGAAACGAAGCGAGCTATGGCAAAATGTTTAGAGACCTTTCTTGTAGAGAATTAAGTTTCCTACTTTTTATGTAGTATGATATTTTTTGATCAGATGCGTAGTTCTCGAGATATATCAAGATATTTAAAAGTTCCGAAGCCGCACCAACATAATAGAGATACAGAAACACCGTGGCTCCTTTCTTTGAGATAACTCTCCACTAGTGCGAGCCGCAAATGCCACTTCCAGCTTAGCTGTGCAGAAGAAGAACAACAAGAAGAAGAAATATCTCGAAATATGTCCGACAGGCCCCTTCCCTTGAGATAAATCTGCAAATATCTCGGAAACGAAGCGAGCTATGGCGAAATGTTAAGAGACCTTTTTTGTAGACAATTAAGTTTCCTACTTTTTATCTTCTACGATATTTTTTGATCAGATGCGTAGTTCTCGAGATATATCAAGATATTTAAAAGTTCCGAAGCCGCACCAACATAATAGAGATACAGAAACACCGTGGCCCCTTTCTTTGAGATAACTCTGCACGATTGCGAGCTGGAAATGCCACTTCCAGTTTAGCTGTGCAGAAGAAGAACAACAAGAAGAAGAAATATCTCGAAATATGTCCGTCAGGCCCCTTCCCTTGAGATAAATCTGCAAATATCTCGGAAACGAAGCGAGCTATGGCAAAATGTTAAGAGACCGTTTTTGTAGAGAATTAAGTTTCCTACTTTTTATGTTCTATGATATTTTTTGATCAGATGCGTAGTTCTCGAGATATATCAAGATATTTAAAAGTTCCGAAGCCGCACCAACATAATAGAGATACAGAAACACCGTGGCCCCTTTCTTTGAGATAACTCTGCACTATTGCGAGCTACAAATGCCACTTCCAGCTTAGCTGTGCAGAGGAAGAACAACAAGAAGAAGAAGTATCTCGAAATATGTCCGTCAGGCCCGTTCCTTTGAGCTGAATCTGCAAATATCTCGGAAACGAAGCGAGCTATGGCAAAATGTTAAGAGACGTTTTTTGTAGTGAATTATGTTTCCTACAATTTATGTTCTATGATATTTTTTGATCAGAAGCGTAGTTTTCGAGATATATCGAGATATTTAAAAGTTCCGAAGCCGCACCAACATAATAGAGATACAGAAACACCGTGGCTCCTTTCTTTGAGATAACTCTGCACTAGTGCGAGCCGCAAATGCCACTTCCAGCTTAGCTGTGCAGAACAAGAACAACAAGAAGAAGAAATATCTCGAAATATGTCCGACAGGCCCCTTCCCTTGAGATAAATCTGCAAATATCTCGGAAACGAAGCGAGCTATGGCGAAATGTTAAGAGACCTTTTTTGTAGAGAATTAAGTTTCCTACTTTTTATCTTCTACGATATTTTTTGATCAGATGCGTAGTTCTCGAGATATATCAAGATATTTAAAAGTTCCGAAGCCGCACCAACATAATAGAGATACAGAAACACCGTGGCCCCTTTCTTTGAGATAACTCTGCACTATTGCGAGCTGCAAATGCCACTTCCAGCTTAGCTGTGCAGAGGAAGAACAACAAGAAGAAGAAATATCTCGAAATATGTCCGTCAGGCCAGTTCCTTTGAGCTGAATCTGCAAATATCTCGGAAACGAAGCGAGCTATGGCAAAATGTTAAGAGACGTTTTTTGTAGAGAATTATGTTTCCTACAATTCATGTTCTATGATATTTTTTGATCAGAAGCGTAGTTTTCGAGATATATCGAGATATTTAAAAGTTCCGAAGCCGCACCAACATAATAGAGATACAGAAACACCGTGGCCCCTTTCTTTGAGATAACTCTGCACTATTGCGCGCTGCAAATGCCACTTCCAGTTTAGCTGTGCAGAAGAAGAACAACAAGAAGAAGAAATATCTCGAAATATGTCCATCAGGACCCTTCCCTTGAGATAAATCTGCAAATATCTCGGAAACGAAGCGAGCTATGGCAAAATGTTAAGAGACGTTTTTTGTAGAGAATTATGTTTCCTACAATTTATGTTCTATCATATTTTTTGATCAGAAGCGTAGTTTTCGAGATATATCGAGATATTTAAAAGTTCCGAAGCCGCACCAACATAATAGAGATACAGAAACACCGTGGCCCTTTTCTTTGAGATAACTCTGCACTAGTGCGAGCCGCAAATGCCACTTCCAGCTTAGCTGTGCAGAAGAAGAACAACAAGAAGAAGAAATATCTCGAAATATGTCCGACAGGCCCCTTCCCTTGAGATAAATCTGCAAATATCTCGGAAACGAAGCGAGCTATGGCAAAATGTTAAGAGACCTTTTTTGTAGAGAATTAAGTTTCCTACTTTCTATGTTCTATGATATTTTTTGATCAGAAGCGTAGTTCTCGAGATATATCAAGATATTTAAAAGTTCCGAAGCCGCACCAACATAATAGAGATACAGAAACACCGTGGCCCCTTTCTTTGAGATAACTCTGCACTATTGCGAGCTGTAAATGCCACTTCCAGCTTAGCTGTGCAGAAGAAGAACAACAAGAAGAAGAAATATCTCGAAATATGTCCGTCAGGCCAGTTCCTTTGAGCTGAATCTGCAAATATCTCGGAAACGAAGCGAGCTATGGCAAAATGTTAAGAGACGTTTTTTGTAGAGAATTATGTTTGCTACAATTCATGTTCTATGATATTTTTTGATCAGAAGCGTAGTTTTCGAGATATATCGAGATATTTAAAAGTTCCGAAGCCGCACCAACATAATAGGGATACAGAAACACCGTGGCCCCTTTCTTTGAGATAACTCTGCACTAGTGCGAGCCGCAAATGCCACTTCCAGCTTAGCTGTGCAGAAGAAGAACAACAAGAAGAAGAAATATCTCGAAATATGTCCGTCAGGCCCCTTCCCTTGAGATAAATCTGCAAATATCTCGGAAACGAAGCGAGCTATGGCAAAATGTTAAGAGACCTTTTTTGTAGAGAATTAAGTTTCCTACTTTTTATGTTCTATGATATTTTTTGATCAGATGCGTAGTTCTCGAGATATATCAAGATATTTAAAAGTTCCGAAGCCGCACCAACATAATAGAGATACAGAAACACCGTGGCCCCTTTCTTTGAGATAACTCTGCACTATTGCGAGCTGCAAATGCCACTTCCAGCTTAGCTGTGCAGAGGAAGAACAACAAGAAGAAGAAATATCTCGAAATATGTCCGTCAGGCCAGTTCCTTTGAGCTGAATCTGCAAATATCTCGGAAACGAAGCGAGCTATGGCAAAATGTTAAGAGACGTTTTTTGTAGAGAATTATGTTTGCTACAATTCATGTTCTATGATATTTTTTGATCAGAAGCGTAGTTTTCGAGATATATCGAGATATTTAAAAGTTCCGAAGCCGCACCAACATAATAGAGATACAGAAACACCGTGGCCCTTTTCTTTGAGATAACTCTGCACTAGTGCGAGCCGCAAATGCCACTTCCAGCTTAGCTGTGCAGAAGAAGAACAACAAGAAGAAGAAATATCTCGAAATATGTCCGACAGGCCCCTTCCCTTGAGATAAATCTGCAAATATCTCGGAAACGAAGCGAGCTATGGCGAAATGTTAAGAGACCTTTTTTGTAGAGAATTAAGTTTCCTACTTTTTATCTTCTATGATATTTTTTGATCAGATGCGTAGTTCTCGAGATATATCAAGATATTTAAAAGTTCCGAAGCCGCACCAACATAATAGAGATACAGAAACACCGTGGCCCCTTTCTTTGAGATAACTCTGCACTATTGCGCGCTGCAAATGCCACTTCCAGCTTAGCTGTGCAGAAAAAGAACAACAAGAAGAAGAAATATCTCGAAATATGTCCGTCAGGCCCCTTCCCTTGAGATAAATCTGCAAATATCTCGGAAACGAAGCGAGCTATGGCAAAATGTTAAGAGACCTTTTTTGTAGAGAATAATGTTTCCTACAATTTACGTTCTATGATATTTTTTGATCAGAAGCGTAGTTTTCGAGATATATCGAAATATTTAAAAGTTCCGAAGCCGCACCAACATAATAGGGATACAGAAACACCGTGGCCCCTTTCTTTGAGATAACTCTGCACTAGTGCGAGCCGCAAATGCCACTTCCAGCTTAGCTGTGCAGAAGAAGAACAACAAGAAGAAGAAATATCTCGAAATATGTCCGTCAGGCCCCTTCCCTTGAGATAAATCTGCAAATATCTCGGAAACGAAGCGAGCTATGGCAAAATGTTAAGAGACCTTTTTTGTAGAGAATTAAGTTTCCTACTTTCTATGTTCTATGATATTTTTTGATCAGAAGCGTAGTTCTCGAGATATATCAAGATATTTAAAAGTTCCGAAGCCGCACCAACATAATAGAGATACAGAAACACCGTGGCCCCTTTCTTTGAGATAACTCTGCACTATTGCGAGCCGTAAATGCCACTTCCAGCTTAGCTGTGCAGAAGAAGAACAACAAGAAGAAGAAATATCTCGAAATATGTCCGTCAGGCCAGTTCCTTTGAGCTGAATCTGCAAATATCTCGGAAACGAAGCGAGCTATGGCAAAATGTTAAGAGACGTTTTTTGTAGAGAATTAAGTTTCCTACTTTTCATGTTCTATGATATTTTTTGATCAGATGCGTAGTTCTCGAGATATATCAAGATATTTAAAAGTTCCGAAGCCGCACCAACATAATAGAGATACAGAAACACCGTGGCCCCTTTCTTTGAGATAACTCTGCACTAGTGCGAGCCGCAAATGCCACTTCCAGCTTAGCTGTGCAGAAGAAGAACAACAAGAAGAAGAAATATCTCGAAATATGTCCGTCAGGCCCCTTCCCTTGTGATAAATCTGCAAATATCTCGGAAACGAAGCGAGCTATGGCAAAATGTTAAGAGACCTTTTTTGTAGAGAATTAAGTTTCCTACTTTTTATGTTCTATGATATTTTTTGATCAGATGCGTAGTTCTCGAGATATATCAAGATATTTAAAAGTTCCGAAGCCGCACCAACATAATAGAGATACAGAAACACCGTGGCCCCTTTCTTTGAGATAACTCTGCACTATTGCGAGCTGCAAATGCCACTTCCAGCTTAGCTGTGCAGAGGAAGAACAACAAGAAGAAGAAATATCTCGAAATATGTCCGTCAGGCCAGTTCCTTTGAGCTGAATCTGCAAATATCTCGGAAACGAAGCGAGCTATGGCAAAATGTTAAGAGACCTTTTTTGTAGAGAATTATGTTTCCTACAATTTATGTTCTATGATATTTTTTGATCAGAAGCGTAGTTTTCGAGATATATCGAGATATTTAAAAGTTCCGAAGCCGCACCAACATAATAGGGATACAGAAACACCGTGGCCCCTCTCTTTGAGATAACTCTGCACTATTGCGCGCTGCAAATGCCACTTCCAGTTTAGCTGTGCAGAAGAAGAACAACAAGAAGAAGAAATATCTCGAAATATGTCCATCAGGACCCTTCCCTTGAGATAAATCTGCAAATATCTCGGAAACGAAGCGAGCTATGGCAAAATGTTAAGAGACCTTTTTTGTAGAGAATAATGTTTCCTACAATTTACGTTCTATGATATTTTTTGATCAGAAGCGTAGTTTTCGAGATATATCGAGATATTTAAAAGTTCCGAAGCCGCACCAACATAATAGAGATACAGAAAAACCGTGGCCCCTTTCTTTGAGATAACTCTGCACTATTGCGACCTGCAAATGCCACTTCCAGCTCAGCTGTGCAGAAGAAGAACAACAAGAAGAAGAAATATCTCGAAATATGTCCGTCAGGCCCCTTCCCTTGAGATAAATCTGCAAATATCTCGGAAACGAAGCGAGCTATGGCAAAATGTTAAGAGACCTTTTTTGTAGAGAATTAAGTTTCCTACTTTTTATGTTCTATGATATTTTTTGATCAGATGCGTAGTTCTCGAGATATATCAAGATATTTAAAAGTTCCGAAGCCGCACCAACATAATAGAGATACAGAAACACCGTGGCCCCTTTCTTTGAGATAACTCTGCACTATTGCGAGCTGCAAATGCCACTTCCAGCTTAGCTGTGCAGAGGAAGAACAACAAGAAGAAGAAGTATCTCGAAATATGTCCGTCAGGCCCGTTCCTTTGAGCTGAATCTGCAAATATCTCGGAAACGAAGCGAGCTATGGCAAAATGTTAAGAGACGTTTTTTGTAGAGAATTATGTTTCCTATAATTTATGTTCTATCATATTTTTTGATCAGAAGCGTAGTTTTCGAGATATATCGAGATATTTAAAAGTTCCGAAGCCGCACCAACATAATAGAGATACAGAAACACCGTGGCCCTTTTCTTTGAGATAACTCTGCACTAGTGCGAGCCGCAAATGCCACTTCCAGCTTAGCTGTGCAGAAGAAGAACAACAAGAAGAAGAAATATCTCGAAATATGTCCATCAGGACCCTTCCCTTGAGATAAATCTGCAAATATCTCGGAAACGAAGCGAGCTATGGCAAAATGTTAAGAGACCTTTTTTGTAGAGAATAATGTTTCCTACAATTTACGTTCTATGATATTTTTTGATCAGAAGCGTAGTTTTCGAGATATATCGAGATATTTAAAAGTTCCGAAGCCGCACCAACATAATAGAGATACAGAAAAACCGTGGCCCCTTTCTTTGAGATAACTCTGCACTATTGCGACCTGCAAATGCCACTTCCAGCTCAGCTGTGCAGAAGAAGAACAACAAGAAGAAGAAATATCTCGAAATATGTCCGTCAGGCCCCTTCCCTTGAGATAAATCTGCAAATATCTCGGAAACGAAGCGAGCTATGGCAAAATGTTAAGAGACCTTTTTTGTAGAGAATTAAGTTTCCTACTTTTTATGTTCTATGATATTTTTGGATCAGATGCGTAGTTCTCGAGATATATCAAGATATTTAAAAGTTCCGAAGCCGCACCAACATAATAGAGATACAGAAACACCGTGGCCCCTTTCTTTGAGATAACTCTGCACTATTGCGAGCTGCAAATGCCACTTCCAGCTTAGCTGTGCAGAGGAAGAACAACAAGAAGAAGAAGTATCTCGAAATATGTCCGTCAGGCCCGTTCCTTTGAGCTGAATCTGCAAATATCTCGGAAACGAAGCGAGCTATGGCAAAATGTTAAGAGACGTTTTTTGTAGAGAATTATGTTTCCTATAATTTATGTTCTATCATATTTTTTGATCAGAAGCGTAGTTTTCGAGATATATCGAGATATTTAAAAGTTCCGAAGCCGCACCAACATAATAGAGATACAGAAACACCGTGGCCCTTTTCTTTGAGATAACTCTGCACTAGTGCGAGCCGCAAATGCCACTTCCAGCTTAGCTGTGCAGAAGAAGAACAACAAGAAGAAGAAATATCTCGAAATATGTCCGACAGGCCCCTTCCCTTGAGATAAATCTGCAAATATCTCGGAAACGAAGCGAGCTATGGCGAAATGTTAAGAGACCTTTTTTGTAGAGAATTAAGTTTCCTACTTTTTACCTTCTACGATATTTTTTGATCAGATGCGTAGTTCTCGAGATATATCAAGATATTTAAAAGTTCCGAAGCCGCACCAACATAATAGAGATACAGAAACACCGTGGCCCCTTTCTTTGAGATAACTCTGCACTATTGCGCGCTGCAAATGCCACTTCCAGCTTAGCTGTGCAGAAGAAGAACAACAAGAAGAAGAAATATCTCGAAATATGTCCGACAGGCCCCTTCCCTTGAGATAAATCTGCAAATATCTCGGAAACGAAGCGAGCTATGGCGAAATGTTAAGAGACCTTTTTTGTAGAGAATTAAGTTTCCTACTTTTTATCTTCTACGATATTTTTTGATCAGATGCGTAGTTCTCGAGATATATCAAGATATTTAAAAGTTCCGAAGCCGCACCAACATAATAGAGATACAGAAACACCGTGGCCCCTTTCTTTGAGATAACTCTGCACGATTGCGAGCTGGAAATGCCACTTCCAGTTTAGCTGTGCAGAAGAAGAACAACAAGAAGAAGAAATATCTCGAAATATGTCCGTCAGGCCCCTTCCCTTGAGATAAATCTGCAAATATCTCGGAAACGAAGCGAGCTATGGCAAAATGTTAAGAGACCGTTTTTGTAGAGAATTAAGTTTCCTACTTTTTATGTTCTATGATATTTTTTGATCAGATGCGTAGTTCTCGAGATATATCAAGATATTTAAAAGTTCCGAAGCCGCACCAACATAATAGAGATACAGAAACACCGTGGCCCCTTTCTTTGAGATAACTCTGCACTATTGCGAGCTACAAATGCCACTTCCAGCTTAGCTGTGCAGAGGAAGAACAACAAGAAGAAGAAGTATCTCGAAATATGTCCGTCAGGCCCGTTCCTTTGAGCTGAATCTGCAAATATCTCGGAAACGAAGCGAGCTATGGCAAAATGTTAAGAGACGTTTTTTGTAGTGAATTATGTTTCCTACAATTTATGTTCTATGATATTTTTTGATCAGAAGCGTAGTTTTCGAGATATATCGAGATATTTAAAAGTTCCGAAGCCGCACCAACATAATAGAGATACAGAAACACCGTGGCTCCTTTCTTTGAGATAACTCTGCACTAGTGCGAGCCGCAAATGCCACTTCCAGCTTAGCTGTGCAGAAGAAGAACAACAAGAAGAAGAAATATCTCGAAATATGTCCGACAGGCCCCTTCCCTTGAGATAAATCTGCAAATATCTCGGAAACGAAGCGAGCTATGGCGAAATGTTAAGAGACCTTTTTTGTAGAGAATTAAGTTTCCTACTTTTTATCTTCTACGATATTTTTTGATCAGATGCGTAGTTCTCGAGATATATCAAGATATTTAAAAGTTCCGAAGCCGCACCAGCATAATAGAGATACAGAAACACCGTGGCCCCTTTCTTTGAGATAACTCTGCACTATTGCGAGCTGCAAATGCCACTTCCAGCTTAGCTGTGCAGAAGAAGAACAACAAGAAGAAGAAATATCTCGAAATATGTCCGTCAGGCCCCTTCCCTTGAGATATATCTGCAAATATCTCGGAAACGAAGCGAGCTATGGCAAAATGTTAAGGGACCTTTTTTGTAGAGAATTATGTTTCCTACAATATAGGTTCTATGATATTTTTTGACCAGAAGCGTAGTTTTCGAGATATATCGAGATATTTAAAAGTTCCGAAGCCTCACCAACATAATAGAGATACAGAAACACCGTGGCCCCTTTCTTTGAGATAACTCTGCACTAGTGCGAGCCGCAAATGCCACTTCCAGCTTAGCTGTGCAGAAGAAGAACAACAAGAAGAAGAAATATCTCGAAATATGTCCGACAGGCCCCTTCCCTTGAGATAAATCTGCAAATATCTCGGAAACGAAGCGAGCTATGGCGAAATGTTAAGAGACCTTTTTTGTAGAGAATTAAGTTTCCTACTTTTTATCTTCTACGATATTTTTTGATCAGATGCGTAGTTCTCGAGATATATCAAGATATTTAAAAGTTCCGAAGCCGCACCAACATAATAGAGATACAGAAACACCGTGGCCCCTTTCTTTGAGATAACTCTGCACTAGTGCGAGTCGCAAATGCCACTTCCAGCTTAGCTGTGCAGAAGAACAACAACAAGAAGAAGAAATATCTCAAAATATGTCCGACAGGCCCCTTCCCTTGAGATAAATCTGCAAATATCTCGGAAACGAAGCGAGCTATGGCAAAATGGTAAGAGACGTTTTTTGTAGAGAATTATGTTTCCTACAATTTATGTTCTATGATATTTTTTGATCAGAAGCGTAGTTTTCGAGATATATCGAGATATTTAAAAGTTCCGAAGCCGCACCAACATAATAGAGATACAGAAACACCGTGGCCCCTTTCTTTGAGATAACTCTGCACTAGTGCGAGCCGCAAATGCCACTTCCAGCTTAGCTGTGCAGAAGGACAACAACAAGAAGAAGAAATATCTCGAAATATGTCCGACAGGCCCCTTCCCTTGAGATAAATCTGCAAATATCTCGGAAACGAAGCGAGCTATGGCGAAATGTTAAGAGACCTTTTTTGTAGAGAATTAAGTTTCCTACTTTTTATCTTCTATGATATTTTTTGATCAGATGCGTAGTTCTCGAGATATATCAAGATATTTAAAAGTTCCGAAGCCGCACCAACATAATAGAGATACAGAAACACCGTGGCCCCTTTCTTTGAGATAACTCTGCACTATTGCGCGCTGCAAATGCCACTTCCAGCTTAGCTGTACAGAAGAAGAACAACAAGAAGAAGAAATATCTCGAAATATGTCCGTCAGGCCCCTTCCCTTGAGATAAATCTGCAAATATCTCGGAAACGAAGCGAGCTATGGCAAAATCTTAAGAGACCTTTTTTGTAGAGAATGAAGTTTCCTACTTTTTATGTTCTATGATATTTTTCGATCAGAGGCGTAGTTCTCGAGATATATCAAGATATTTAAAAGTTCCGAAGCCGCACCAACATAATAGAGATACAGAAACACCGTGGCCCCTTTCTTTGAGATAACTCTGCACGATTGCGAGCTGGAAATGCCACTTCCAGTTTAGCTGTGCAGAAGAAGAACAACAAGAAGAAGAAATATCTCGAAATATGTCCATCAGGACCCTTCCCTTGAGATAAATCTGCAAATATCTCGGAAACGAAGCGAGCTATGGCAAAATGTTAAGAGACCTTTTTTGTAGAGAATAATGTTTCCTACAATTTACGTTCTATGATATTTTTTGATCAGAAGCGTAGTTTTCGAGATATATCGAAATATTTAAAAGTTCCGAAGCCGCACCAACATAATAGAGATACAGAAACACCGTGGCCCATTTCTTTGAGATAACTCTGCACTATTGCGAGCTGCAAATGCCACTTCCAGCTTAGCTCTGCAGAAGAAGAACAACAAGAAGAAGAAATATCTCGAAATATGTCCGTCAGGCCCCTTCCCTTGAGATATATCTGCAAATATCTCGGAAACGAAGCGAGCTATGGCAAAATGTTAAGAGACGTTTTTTGTAGTGAATTATGTTTCCTACAATTTATGTTCTATGATATTTTTTGATCAGAAGCGTAGTTTTCGAGATATATCGAGATATTTAAAAGTTCCGAAGCCGCACCAACATAATAGAGATACAGAAACACCGTGGCTCCTTTCTTTGAGATAACTCTGCACTAGTGCGAGCCGCAAATGCCACTTCCAGTTTAGCTGTGCAGAAGAAGAACAACAAGAAGAAGAAATATCTCGAAATATGTCCATCAGGACCCTTCCCTTGAGATAAATCTGCAAATATCTCGGAAACGAAGCGAGCTATGGCAAAATGTTAAGAGACCTTTTTTGTAGAGAATTAAGTTTCATACTTTTTATGTTCTACGATATTTTTCGATCAGAGGCGTAGTTCTCGAGATATATCAAGATATTTAAAAGTTCCGAAGCCGCACCAACATAATAGAGATACAGAAACACCGTGGCCCCTTTCTTTGAGATAACTCTGCACTATTGCGAGCTGGAAATGCCACTTCCAGCTTAGCTGTGCAGAGGAAGAACAACAAGAAGAAGAAATATCTCGAAATATGTCCGTCAGGCCAGTTCCTTTGAGCTGAATCTGCAAATATCTCGGAAACGAAGCGAGCTATGGCAAAATGCTAAGAGACGTTTTTTGTAGAGAATTATGTTTCCTACAATTTATGTTCTATGATATTTTTTGATCAGAAGCGTAGTTTTCGAGATATATCGAGATATTTAAAAGTTCCGAAGCCGCACCAACATAATAGAGATACAGAAACACCGTGGCCCCTTTCTTTGAGATAACTCTGCACTATTGCGACCTGCAAATGCCACTTCCAGCTCAGCTGTGCAGAAGAAGAACAACAAGAAGAAGAAATATCTCGAAATATGTCCGTCAGGCCCCTTCCCTTGAGATAAATCTGCAAATATCTCGGAAACGAAGCGAGCTATGGCAAAATGTTAAGAGACGTTTTTTGTAGAGAATTATGTTTCCTACAATTTAAGTTCTATGATATTTTTTGATCAGAAGCGTAGTTTTCGAGATATATCGAGATATTTAAAAGTTCCGAAGCCGCACCAACATAATAGAGATACAGAAACACCGTGGCCCCTTTCTTTGAGATAACTCTGCACTATTGCGAGCTGCAAATGCCACTTCCAGCTTAGCTGTGCAGAAGAAGAACAACAAGAAGAAGAAGTATCTCGAAATATGTCCGTCAGGCCCCTTCCCTTGAGATAAATCTGCAAATATCTCGGAAACGAAGAGAGCTATGGCAAAATGTTAAGAGACCTTTCTTGTAGAGAATTAAGTTTCCTACTTTTTATGTTCTATGATATTTTTTGGTCAGATGCGTAGTTCTCGAGATATATCAAGATATTTAAAAGTTCCGAAGCCGCACCAACATAATAGAGATACAGAAACACCGTGGCCCCTTTCTTTGAGATAACTCTGCACTATTGCGACCTGCAAATGCCACTTCCAGCTTAGCTGTGCAGAAGAAGAACAACAAGAAGAAGAAATATCTCGAAATATGTCGGTCAGGCCCCTTCCCTTGAGATAAATCTGCAAATATCTCGGGAACGAAGCGAGCTATGGCAAAATGTTAAGAGACCTTTTTTGTAGAGAATTAAGTTTCCTACTTTTTATGTTCTATGATATTTTTTGATCAGAGGCGTAGTTTTCGAGATATATCGAGATATTTAAAAGTGCCGAAGCCGCACCAACATAATAGAGATACAGAAACACCGTGGCCCCTTTCTTTGAGATAACTCTGCACTATTGCGAGCTGCAAATGCCACTTCCAGCTTAGCTGTGCAGAAGAAGAACAACAAGAAGAAGAAGTATCTCGAAATATGTCCGTCAGGCCCCTTCCCTTGAGATAAATCTGCAAATATCTCGGAAACGAAGAGAGCTATGGCAAAATGTTAAGAGACCTTTTTTGTAGAGAATTAAGTTTCCTACTTTTTATGTTCTATGATATTTTTTGGTCAGATGCGTAGTTCTCGAGATATATCAAGATATTTAAAAGTTCCGAAGCCGCACCAACATAATAGAGATACAGAAACACCGTGGCCCCTTTCTTTGAGATAACTCTGCACTATTGCGAGCTGTAAATGCCACTTCCAGCTTAGCTGTGCAGAAGAAGAACAACAAGAAGAAGAAATATCTCGAAATATGTCCGTCAGGCCCCTGCCCTTGAGATATATCTGCAAATATCTCGGAAACGAAGCGAGCTATGGCAAAATGTTAAGAGACCTTTTTTGTAGAGAATTATGTTTCCTACAATTTATGTTCTATGATATTTTTTGATCAGAAGCGTAGTTTTCGAGATATATCGAGATATTTAAAGGTTCCGAAGCCGCACCAACATAATAGAGATACAGAAACACCGTGGCCCCTTTCTTTGAGATAACTCTGCACTATTGCGAGCTGCAAATGCCACTTCCAGCTTAGCTGTGCAGAGGAAGAACAACAAGAAGAAGAAGTATCTCGAAATATGTCCGTCAGGCCAGTTCCTTTGAGCTGAATCTGCAAATATCTCGGAAACGAAGCGAGCTATGGCAAAATGTTAAGAGACGTTTTTTGTAGTGAATTATGTTTCCTACAATTTATGTTCTATGATATTTTTTGATCAGAAGCGTAGTTTTCGAGATATATCGAGATATTTAAAAGTTCCGAAGCCGCACCAACATAATAGAGATACAGAAACACCGTGGCTCCTTTCTTTGAGATAACTCTGCACTAGTGCGAGCCGCAAATGCCACTTCCAGCTTAGCTGTGCAGAAGAAGAACAACAAGAAGAAGAAATATCTCGAAATATGTCCGTCAGGCCCCTTCCCTTGAGATAAATCTGCAAATATCTCGGAAACGAAGCGAGCTATGGCAAAATGTTAAGAGACCTTTTTTGTAGAGAATTAAGTTTCCTACTTTTTATGTTCTATGATATTTTTCGATCAGAGGCGTAGTTCTCGAGATATATCAAGGTATTTAAAAGTTCCGAAGCCGCACCAACATAATAGAGATACAGAAACACCGTGGCCCCTTTCTTTGAGATAACTCTGCACTATTGCGAGCTGCAAATGCCACTTCCAGCTTAGCTGTGCAGAGGAAGAACAACAAGAAGAAGAAGTATCTCGAAATATGTCCGTCAGGCCCGTTCCTTTGAGCTGAATCTGCAAATATCTCGGAAACGAAGCGAGCTATGGCAAAATGTTAAGAGACGTTTTTTATAGAGAATTATGTTTCCTACAATTTATGTTCTATGATATTTTTTGATCAGAAGCGTAGTTTTCGAGATATATCGAGATATTTAAAAGTTCCGAAGCCGCACCAACATAATAGTGATACAGAAACACCGTGGCCCCTTTCTTTGAGATAACTCTGCACTATTGCGACCTGCAAATGCCACTTCCAGCTTAGCTGTGCAGAAGAAGAACAACAAGAAGAAGAAGTATCTCGAAATATGTCCGTCAGGCCCCTTCCCTTGAGATAAATCTGCAAATATCTCGGAAACGAAGAGAGCTATGGCAAAATGTTAAGAGACCTTTCTTGTAGAGAATTAAGTTTCCTACTTTTTATGTTCTATGATATTTTTTGGTCAGATGCGTAGTTCTCGAGATATATCAAGATATTTAAAAGTTCCGAAGCCGCACCAACATAATAGAGATACAGAAACACCGTGGCCCCTTTCTTTGAGATAACTCTGCACTATTGCGACCTGCAAATGCCACTTCCAGCTTAGCTGTGCAGAAGAAGAACAACAAGAAGAAGAAATATCTCGAAATATGTCGGTCAGGCCCCTTCCCTTGAGATAAATCTGCAAATATCTCGGGAACGAAGCGAGCTATGGCAAAATGTTAAGAGACCTTTTTTGTAGAGAATTAAGTTTCCTACTTTTTATGTTCTATGATATTTTTTGATCAGAGGCGTAGTTTTCGAGATATATCGAGATATTTAAAAGTGCCGAAGCCGCACCAACATAATAGAGATACAGAAACACCGTGGCCCCTTTCTTTGAGATAACTCTGCACTATTGCGAGCTGCAAATGCCACTTCCAGCTTAGCTGTGCAGAAGAAGAACAACAAGAAGAAGAAGTATCTCGAAATATGTCCGTCAGGCCCCTTCCCTTGAGATAAATCTGCAAATATCTCGGAAACGAAGAGAGCTATGGCAAAATGTTAAGAGACCTTTTTTGTAGAGAATTAAGTTTCCTACTTTTTATGTTCTATGATATTTTTTGGTCAGATGCGTAGTTCTCGAGATATATCAAGATATTTAAAAGTTCCGAAGCCGCACCAACATAATAGAGATACAGAAACACCGTGGCCCCTTTCTTTGAGATAACTCTGCACTATTGCGAGCTGTAAATGCCACTTCCAGCTTAGCTGTGCAGAAGAAGAACAACAAGAAGAAGAAATATCTCGAAATATGTCCGTCAGGCCCCTGCCCTTGAGATATATCTGCAAATATCTCGGAAACGAAGCGAGCTATGGCAAAATGTTAAGAGACCTTTTTTGTAGAGAATTATGTTTCCTACAATTTATGTTCTATGATATTTTTTGATCAGAAGCGTAGTTTTCGAGATATATCGAGATATTTAAAGGTTCCGAAGCCGCACCAACATAATAGAGATACAGAAACACCGTGGCCCCTTTCTTTGAGATAACTCTGCACTATTGCGAGCTGCAAATGCCACTTCCAGCTTAGCTGTGCAGAGGAAGAACAACAAGAAGAAGAAGTATCTCGAAATATGTCCGTCAGGCCCGTTCCTTTGAGCTGAATCTGCAAATATCTCGGAAACGAAGCGAGCTATGGCAAAATGTTAAGAGACGTTTTTTGTAGTGAATTATGTTTCCTACAATTTATGTTCTATGATATTTTTTGATCAGAAGCGTAGTTTTCGAGATATATCGAGATATTTAAAAGTTCCGAAGCCGCACCAACATAATAGAGATACAGAAACACCGTGGCTCCTTTCTTTGAGATAACTCTGCACTAGTGCGAGCCGCAAATGCCACTTCCAGCTTAGCTGTGCAGAAGAAGAACAACAAGAAGAAGAAATATCTCGAAATATGTCCGTCAGGCCCCTTCCCTTGAGATAAATCTGCAAATATCTCGGAAACGAAGCGAGCTATGGCAAAATGTTAAGAGACCTTTTTTGTAGAGAATCAAGTTTCCTACTTTTTATGTTCTATGATATTTTTCGATCAGAGGCGTAGTTCTCGAGATATATCAAGGTATTTAAAAGTTCCGAAGCCGCACCAACATAATAGAGATACAGAAACACCGTGGCCCCTTTCTTTGAGATAACTCTGCACTATTGCGAGCTGCAAATGCCACTTCCAGCTTAGCTGTGCAGAGGAAGAACAACAAGAAGAAGAAGTATCTCGAAATATGTCCGTCAGGCCCGTTCCTTTGAGCTGAATCTGCAAATATCTCGGAAACGAAGCGAGCTATGGCAAAATGTTAAGAGACGTTTTTTGTAGAGAATTATGTTTCCTACAATTTATGTTCTATGATATTTTTTGATCAGAAGCGTAGTTTTCGAGATATATCGAGATATTTAAAAGTTCCGAAGCCGCACCAACATAATAGTGATACAGAAACACCGTGGCCCCTTTCTTTGAGATAACTCTGCACTATTGCGACCTGCAAATGCCACTTCCAGCTTAGCTGTGCAGAAGAAGAACAACAAGAAGAAGAAGTATCTCGAAATATGTCCGTCAGGCCCCTTCCCTTGAGATAAATCTGCAAATATCTCGGAAACGAAGAGAGCTATGGCAAAATGTTAAGAGACCTTTTTTGTAGAGAATTAAGTTTCCTACTTTTTATGTTCTATGATATTTTTTGGTCAGATGCGTAGTTCTCGAGATATATCAAGATATTTAAAAGTTCCGAAGCCGCACCAACATAATAGAGATACAGAAACACCGTGGCCCCTTTCTTTGAGATAACTCTGCACTATTGCGAGCTGTAAATGCCACTTCCAGCTTAGCTGTGCAGAAGAAGAACAACAAGAAGAAGAAATATCTCGAAATATGTCCGTCAGGCCCCTGCCCTTGAGATATATCTGCAAATATCTCGGAAACGAAGCGAGCTATGGCAAAATGTTAAGAGACCTTTTTTGTAGAGAATTATGTTTCCTACAATTTATGTTCTATGATATTTTTTGATCAGAAGCGTAGTTTTCGAGATATATCGAGATATTTAAAGGTTCCGAAGCCGCACCAACATAATAGAGATACAGAAACACCGTGGCCCCTTTCTTTGAGATAACTCTGCACTATTGCGAGCTGCAAATGCCACTTCCAGCTTAGCTGTGCAGAGGAAGAACAACAAGAAGAAGAAGTATCTCGAAATATGTCCGTCAGGCCCGTTCCTTTGAGCTGAATCTGCAAATATCTCGGAAACGAAGCGAGCTATGGCAAAATGTTAAGAGACGTTTTTTGTAGTGAATTATGTTTCCTACAATTTATGTTCGATGATATTTTTTGATCAGAAGCGTAGTTTTCGAGATATATCGAGATATTTAAAAGTTCCGAAGCCGCACCAACATAATAGAGATACAGAAACACCGTGGCTCCTTTCTTTGAGATAACTCTGCACTAGTGCGAGCCGCAAATGCCACTTCCAGCTTAGCTGTGCAGAAGAAGAACAACAAGAAGGAGAAATATCTCGAAATATGTCCGTCAGGCCCCTTCCCTTGAGATAAATCTGCAAATATCTCGGAAACGAAGCGAGCTATGGCAAAATGTTAAGAGACCTTTTTTGTAGAGAATTAAGTTTCCTACTTTTTATGTTCTATGATATTTTTCGATCAGAGGCGTAGTTCTCGAGATATATCAAGATATTTAAAAGTTCCGAAGCCGCACCAACATAATAGAGATACAGAAACACCGTGGCCCCTTTCTTTGAGATAACTCTGCACTATTGCGAGCTGCAAATGCCACTTCCAGCTTAGCTGTGCAGAGGAAGAACAACAAGAAGAAGAAGTATCTCGAAATATGTCCGTCAGGCCCGTTCCTTTGAGCTGAATCTGCAAATATCTCGGAAACGAAGCGAGCTATGGCAAAATGTTAAGAGACGTTTTTTGTAGAGAATTATGTTTCCTACAATTTATGTTCTATGATATTTTTTGATCAGAAGCGTAGTTTTCGAGATATATCGAGATATTTAAAAGTTCCGAAGCCGCACCAACATAATAGAGATACAGAAACACCGTGGCCCCTTTCTTTGAGATAACTCTGCACTATTGCGACCTGCAAATGCCACTTCCAGCTTAGCTGTGCAGAAGAAGAACAACAAGAAGAAGAAATATCTCGAAATATGTCCGTCAGGCCAGTTCCTTTGAGCTGAATCTGCAAATATCTCGGAAACGAAGCGAGCTATGGCAAAATGTTAAGAGACGTTTTTTGTAGAGAATTATGTTTCCTACAATTTATGTTCTATGATATTTTTTGATCAGAAGCGTAGTTTTCGAGATATATCGAGATATTTAAAAGTTCCGAAGCCGCACCAACATAATAGGGATACAGAACCACCGTGGCCCCTTTCTTTGAGATAACTCTGCACTAGTGCGAGCCGCAAATGCCACTTCCAGCTTAGCTGTGCAGAAGAAGAACAACAAGAAGAAGAAATATCTCGAAATATGTCCGTCAGGCGCCTTCCCTTGAGATAAATCTGCAAATATCTCGGAAACGAAGCGAGCTATGGCAAAATGTTAAGAGACCTTTTTTGTAGAAAATTAGGTTTCCTACAATTTATGTTCTATGATATTTTTTGATCAGATGCGTAGTTCTCGAGATATATCAAGATATTTAAAAGTTCCGAAACCGCACCAGCATAACAGAGATACAGAAACACCGTGGCCCCTTTCTTTGAGATAACTCTGCACTAGTGCGAGCCGCAAATGCCGCTTCCAGCTTAGCTGTGCAGAAGAAGAACAACAAGAAGAAGAAATATCTCGAAATATGTCCGTTAGGCCCCTTCCCTTGAGATAAATCTGCAAATATCTCGGAAACGAAGCGAGCTATGGCAAAATGTTAAGAGACCTTTTTTGTAGAGAATTAAGTTTCCTACATTTTATGTTCTATGATATTTTTTGATCAGATGCGTAGTTCTCGAGATATATTAAGATATTTAAAAGTTCCGAAGCCGCACCAACATAATAGAGATACAGAAACACCGTGGCCCCTTTCTTTGAGATAACTCTGCACTATTGCGAGCTGCAAATGCCACTTCCAGCTTAGCTGTGCAGAAGAAGAACAAGAAGAAGAAGAAGTATCTCGAAATATGTCCGTCAGGCCCCTTCCCTTGAGATAAATCTGCAAATATCTCGGAAACGAAGCGAGCTATGGCAAAATATTAAGAGACCTTTTTTGTAGAAAAT
Organism: Osmia lignaria lignaria; assembly: GCF_051020975.1. NCBI lineage: Eukaryota > Metazoa > Arthropoda > Insecta > Hymenoptera > Megachilidae > Osmia > Osmia lignaria. The sequence goes on from NW_027478160.1 coordinate 1,044,976, forward strand.
TAAGTTTCCTACTTTTTATGTTCTATGATATTTTTTGATCAGATGCGTAGTTCTCGAGATATATTAAGATATTTAAAAGTTCCGAAGCCGCACCAACATAATAGAGATACAGAAACACCGTGGCCCCTTTCTTTGAGATAACTCTGCACTAGTGCGAGCCGCAAATGCCACTTCCAGCTTAGCTGTGCAGAAGAAGAACAACAAGAAGAAGAAATATCTCGAAATATGTCCGTCAGGCCCCTTCCCTTGAGATAAATATGCAAATATCTCGGAAACGAAGCGAGCTATGGCAAAATGTTAAGAGACCTTTTTTGTAGAGAATTAAGTTTCCTACTTTTTATGTTCTATGACATTTTTTGATCAGATGCGTAGTTCTCGAGATATATCAAGATATTTAAAAGTTCCGAAGCCGCACCAACATAATAGAGATACAGAAACACCGTGGCCCCTTTCTTTAAGATAACTCTGCACTATTGCGAGCTGCAAATGCCACTTCCAGCTTAGCTGTGCAGAGGAAGAACAACAAGAAGAAGAAATATCTCGAAATATGTCCGTCAGGCCAGTTCCTTTGAGCTGAATCTGCAAATATCTCGGAAACGAAGCGAGCTATGGCAAAATGTTAAGAGACCTTTTTTGTAGAGAATTAAGTTTCCTACTTTTCACGTTCTATGATATTTTTTGATCAGATGCGTAGCTCTCGAGATATATCAAGATATTTAAAAGTTCCGAAGCCGCACCAACATAATAGAGATACAGAAACACCGTGGCCCGTTTCTTTGAGATAACTCTGCACTATTGCGAGCTGCAAATGCCACTTCCAGCTTAGCTGTGCAGAGGAAGAACAACAAGAAGAAGAAATATCTCGAAATATGTCCGTCAGGCCAGTTCCTTTGAGCTGAATCTGCAAATATCTCGGAAACGAAGCGAGCTATGGCAAAATGTTAAGAGACGTTTTTTGTAGAGAATTATGTTTCCTACAATTTATGTTCTATGATGTTTTTTGATCAGAGGCGTAGTTTTCGAGATATATCGAGATATTTAAAAGTTCCGAAGACGCACCAACATAATAGAGATACAGAAACACCGTGGCCCCTTTCTTTGAGATAACTGTGCACTAGTGCGAGCCGCAAATGCAACTTCCAGCTTAGCTGTGCAGAAGAAGAACAACAAGAAGAAGAAATACCTCGAAATATGTCCGTCAGGCCCCTTCCCTTGAGATATATCTGCAAATATCTCGGAAACGAAGCGAGCTATGGCAAAATGTTAAGAGACCGTTTTTGTAGAGAATTATGTTTCCTACCCGTTATGTTCTATGATATTTTTTGATCAGACGCGTAGTTCTCGAGATATATCAAGATATTTAAAAGTTCCGAAGCCGCACCAACATAATAGAGATACAGAAACACCGTGGCCTCTTTCTTTGAGATAACTCTGCACTATTGCAAGCTGCAAATGACACTTCCAGCTTAGCTGTGCAGAAGAAGAACAACAAGAAGAAGAAATATCTCGAAATATGTCCGTCAGGCCCCTTCCCTTGAGATATATCTGCAAATATCTCGGAAACGAAGCGAGCTATGGCAAAATGTTAAGAGACCTTTTTTGTAGAGAATTATGTTTCCTACAATTTAGGTTCTATGATATTTTTTGATCAGAAGCGTAGTTTTCGAGATATATCGAGATATTTAAAAGTTCCGAAGCCGCACCAACATAATAGAGATACAGAAACACCGTGGCCCCTTTCTTTGAGATAACTCTGCACTAGTGCGAGCCGCAAATGCCACTTCCAGCTTAGCTGTGCAGAAGAAGAACAACAAGAAGAAGAAATATCTCGAAATATGTCCGTCAGGCCGCTTCCCTTGAGATATATCTGCAAATATCTCGGAAACGAAGCGAGCTATGGCAAAATGTTAAGAGACCTTTTTTGTAGAGAATTATGCTTCCTACAATTTATGTTCTATGATATTTTTTGATCAGAAGCGTAGTTTTCGAGATATATCGAGATATTTAAAAGTTCCGAAGCCGCACCAACATAATAGAGATACAGAAACACCGTGGCCCCTTTCGTTGAGATAACTCTGCACTAGTGCGAGCCGCAAATGCCACTTCCAGCTTAGCTGTGCAGAAGAAGAACAACAAGAAGAAGAAATATCTTGAAATATGTCCGTCAGGCCCCTTCCCTTGAGATAAATCTGCAAATATCTCGGAAACGAAGCGAGCTATGGCAAAATGTTAAGAGACCTTTTTTGTAGAGAATTAAGTTTCCTACTTTTTATGTTCTATAATATTTTTTGATCAGATGCGTAGTTCTCGAGATATATCAAGATATTTAAAAGTTCCGAAGCCGCACCAACATAATAGAGATACAGAAACACCGTGGCCCCTTTCTTTGAGATAACTCTGCACTATTGCGAGCTGCAAATGCCACTTCCAGCTTAGCTGTGCAGAGGAAGAACAACAAGAAGAAGAAATATCTCGAAATATGTCCGTCAGGCCAGTTCCTTTGAGCTGAATCTGCAAATATCTCGGAAACGAAGCGATCTATGGCAAAATGTTAAGAGAGGTTTTTTGTAGAGAATTATGTTTCCTACAATTTATGTTCTATGATATTTTTTGATCAGAAGCGTAGTTTTCGAGATATATCGAGATATTTAAAAGTTCCGAAGCCGCACCAACATAATAGGGATACAGAAACACCGTGGCCCCTTTCTTTGAGATAACTCTGCACTAGTGCGAGCCGCAAATGCCACTTCCAGCTTAGCTGTGCAGAAGAAGAACAACAAGAAGAAGAAATATCTCGAAATATGTCCCTCAGGCCCCTTCCCTTGAGATAAATCTGCAAATATCTCGGAAACGAAGCGAGCTATGGCAAAATGTTAAGAGACCTTTTTTGTAGAGAATTAAGTTTCCTACTTTTTATGTTCTATGATATTTTTTGATCAGATGCGTAGTTCTCGAGATATATCAAGATATTTAAAAGTTCCGAAGCCGCACCAACATAATAGAGATACAGAAACACCGTGGCCCCTTTCTTTGAGATAACTCTGCACTATTGCGACCTGCAAATGCCACTTCCAGCTCAGCTGTGCAGAAGAAGAACAACAAGAAGAAGAAATATCTCGAAATATGTCCGTCAGGCCAGTTCCTTTGAGCTGAACCTGCAAATATCTCGGAAACGAAGCGAGCTATGGCAAAATGTTAAGAGACGTTTTTTGTAGAGAATTATGTTTCCTACAATTTAGGTTCTATGATATTTTTTGATCAGAGGCGTAGTTTTCGAGATATATCGAGATATTTAAAAGTTCCGAAGACGCACCAACATAAAAGAGATACAGAAACACCGTGGCCCCTTTCTTTGAGATAACTGTGCACTAGTGCGAGCCGCAAATGCAACTTCCAGCTTAGCTGTGCAGAAGAAGAACAACAAGAAGAAGAAATATCTCGAAATATGTCCGTCAGGCCCCTTCCCTTGAGATATATCTGCAAATATCTCGGAAACGAAGCGAGCTATGGCAAAATGTTAAGAGACCGTTTTTGTAGAGAATTATGTTTCCTACTTTCTATGTTCTATGATATTTTTTGATCAGACGCGTAGTTCTCGAGATATATCAAGATATTTAAAAGTTCCGAAGCCGCACCAACATAATAGAGATACAGAAACACCGTGGCCTCTTTCTTTGAGATAACTCTGCACTATTGCGAGCTGCAAATGCCACTTCCAGCTTAGCTGTGCAGAAGAAGAACAACAAGAAGAAGAAGTATCTCGAAATATGTCCGTCAGGCCCCTTCCCTTGAGATATATCTGCAAATATCTCGAAAACGAAGCGAGCTATGGCAAAATGTTAAGAGACCTTTTTTGTAGAGAATTATGTTTCCTACAATTTAGGTTCTATGATATTTTTTGATCAGAAGCGTAGTTTTCGAGATATATCGAGATATTTAAAAGTTCCGAAGCCGCACCAACATAATAGAGATACAGAAACACCCTGGCCCCTTTCTTTGAGATAACTCTGCACTAGTGCGAGCCGCAAATGCCACTTCCAGCTTAGCTGTGCAGAAGAAGAACAACAAGAAGAAGAAATATCTCGAAATATGTCCGTCAGGCCGCTTCCCTTGAGATATATCTGCAAATATCTCGGAAACGCAGCGAGCTATGGCAAAATGTTGAGAGACCTTTTTTGTAGAGAATTATGCTTCCTACAATTTATGTTCTATGATTTTTTTTGATCAGAAGCGTAGTTTTCGAGATATATCGAGATATTTAAAAGTTCCGAAGCCGCACCAACATAATAGAGATACAGAAACACCGTGGCCCCTTTCGTTGAGATAACTCTGCACTAGTGCGAGCCGCAAATGCCACTTTCAGCTTAGCTGTGCAGAAGAAGAACAACAAGAAGAAGAAATATCTTGAAATATGTCCGTCAGGCCCCTTCCCTTGAGATAAATCTGCAAATATCTCGGAAACGAAGCGAGCTATGGCAAAATGTTAAGAGACCTTTTTTGTAGAGAATTAAGTTTCCTACTTTTTATGTTCTATGATATTTTTTGATCAGATGCGTAGTTCTCGAGATATATCAAGATATTTAAAAGTTCCGAAGCCGCACCAACATAATAGAGATACAGAAACACCGTGGCCCCCTTCTTTGAGATAACTCTGCACTATTGCGAGCTGCAAATGCCACTTCCAGCTTAGCTGTGCAGAGGAAGAACAACAAGAAGAAGAAATATCTCGAAATATGTCCGTCAGGCCAGTTCCTTTGAGCTGAATCTGCAAATATCTCGGAAACGAAGCGAGCTATGGCAAAATGTTAAGAGACGTTTTTTGTAGAGAATTGTGTTTCCTACAATTTATGTTCTATGATGTTTTTTGATCAGAGGCGTAGTTTTCGAGATATATCGAGATATTTAAAAGTTCCGAAGACGCACCAACATAATAGAGATACAGAAACACCGTGGCCCCTTTCTTTGAGATAACTGTGCACTAGTGCGAGCCGCAAATGCAACTTCCAGCTTAGCTGTGCAGAAGAAGAACAACAAGAAGAAGAAATATCTCGAAATATGTCCGTCAGGCCCCTTCCCTTGAGATATATCTGCAAATATCTCGGAAACGAAGCGAGCTATGGCAAAATGTTAAGAGACCGTTTTTGTAGAGAATTATGTTTGCTACCCGTTATGTTCTATGATATTTTTTGATCAGACGCGTAGTTCTCGAGATATATCAAGATATTTAAAAGTTCCGAAGCCGCACCAACATAATAGAGATACAGAAACACCGTGGCCTCTTTCTTTGAGATAACTCTGCACTATTGCAAGCTGCAAATGCCACTTCCAGCTTAGCTGTGCAGAAGAAGAACAACAAGAAGAAGAAATATCTCGAAATATGTCCGTCAGGCCCCTTCCCTTGAGATATATCTGCAAATATCTCGGAAACGAAGCGAGCTATGGCAAAATGTTAAGAGACCTTTTTTGTAGAGAATTATGTTTCCTACAATTTAGGTTCTATGATATTTTTTGATCAGAAGCGTAGTTTTCGAGATATATCGAGATATTTAAAAGTTCCGAAGCCGCACCAACATAATAGAGATACAGAAACACCGTGGCCCCTTTCTTTGAGATAACTCTGCACTAGTGCGAGCCGCAAATGCCACTTCCAGCTTAGCTGTGCAGAAGAAGAACAACAAGAAGAAGAAATATCTCGAAATATGTCCGTCAGGCCGCTTCCCTTGAGATATATCTGCAAATATCTCGGAAACGAAGCGAGCTATGGCAAAATGTTAAGAGACGTTTTTTGTAGAGAATTATGTTTCCTACAATTCATGTTCTATGATATTTTTTGATCAGAAGCGTAGTTTTCGAGATATATCGAGATATTTAAAAGTTCCGAAGCCGCACCAACATAATAGAGATACAGAAACACCGTGGCCCCTTTCTTTGAGATAACTCTGCACTAGTGCGAGCCGCAAATGCCACTTCCAGCTTAGCTGTGCAGAGGAAGAACAACAAGAAGAAGAAATATCTCGAAATATGTCCGTCAGGCCAGTTCCTTTGAGCTGAATCTGAAAATATCTCGGAAACGAAGCGATCTATGGCAAAATGTTAAGAGACGTTTTTTGTAGAGAATTATGTTTCCTACAATTTAGGTTCTATGATATTTTCTGATCAGAGGCGTAGTTTTCGAGATATATCGAGATATTTAAAAGTTCCGAAGACGCACCAACATAATAGAGATACAGAAACACCGTGGCCCCTTTCTTTGAGATAACTGTGCACTAGTGCGAGCCGCAAATGCAACTTCCAGCTTAGCTGTGCAGAAGAAGAACAACAAGAAGAAGAAATATCTCGAAATATGTCCGTCAGGCCCCTTCCCTTGAGATATATCTGCAAATATCTCGGAAACGAAGCGAGCTATGGCAAAATGTTAAGAGACCGTTTTTGTAGAGAATTATGTTTCCTACTTTTTATGTTCTATGATATTTTTTGATCAGACGCGTAGTTCTCGAGATATATCAAGATATTTAAAAGTTCCGAAGCCGCACCAACATAATAGAGATACAGAAACACCGTGGCCCCTTTCTTTGAGATAACTCTGCACTAGTGCGAGCCGCAAATGCCACTTCCAGCTTAGCTGTGCAGAAGAAGAACAACAAGAAGAAGAAATATCTCGAAATATGTCCGTCAGGCCGCTTCCCTTGAGATATATCTGCAAATATCTCGGAAACGAAGCGAGCTATGGCAAAATGTTAAGAGACCTTTTTTGTAGAGAATTATGCTTCCTACAATTTATGTTCTATGATATTTTTTGATCAGAAGCGTAGTTTTCGAGATATATCGAGATATTTAAAAGTTCCGAAGCCGCACCAACATAATAGAGATACAGAAACACCGTGGCCCCTTTCGTTGAGATAACTCTGCACTAGTGCGAGCCGCAAATGCCACTTCCAGCTTAGCTGTGCAGAGGAAGAACAACAAGAAGAAGAAATATCTCGAAATATGTCCGTCAGGCCAGTTCCTTTGAGCTGAATCTGCAAATATCTCGGAAACGAAGCGATCTATGGCAAAATGTTAAGAGACGTTTTTTGTAGAGAATTATGTTTCCTACAATTTATGTTCTATGATATTTTTTGATCAGAAGCGTAGTTTTCGAGATATATCGAGATATTTAAAAGTTCCGAAGCCGCACCAACATAATAGGGATACAGAAACACCGTGGCCCCTTTCTTTGAGATAACTCTGCACTAGTGCGAGCCGCAAATGCCACTTCCAGCTTAGCTGTGCAGAAGAAGAACAACAAGAAGAAGAAGTATCTCGAAATATGTTCGTCAGGCCCCTTTCTTTTGAGCTGAATCTGCAAATATCTCGGAAACGAAGCGAGCTATGGCAAAATGTTAAGATACGTTTTTTGTAGAGAATTATGTTTCCTACAATTTATGTTCTATGATATTTTTTGATCAGAAGCGTAGTTTTCGAGATATATCGAGATATTTAAAAGTTCCGAAGCCGCACCAACATAATAGAGATACAGAAACACCGTGGCCCCTTTCTTTGAGATAACTCTGCACTAGTGCGAGCCGCAAATGCCACTTCCAGCTTAGCTGTGCAGAAGAAGAACAACAAGAAGAAGAAATATCTCGAAATATGTCCGTCAGGCCCCTTCCCTTGAGATAAATCTGCAAATATCTCGGAAACGAAGCGAGCTATGGCAAAATGTTAAGAGACCTTTTTTGTAAAGAATTATGTTTCCTACAATTTATGTTCTATGATATTTTTTGATCAGAAGCGTAGTTTTCGAGATATATCGAGATATTTAAAAGTTCCGAAGCCGCACCAACATAATAGAGATACAGAAACACCGTGGCCCCTTTCTTTGAGATAACTCTGCACTATTGCGACCTGCAAATGCCACTTCCAGCTCAGCTGTGCAGAAGAAGAACAACAAGAAGAAGAAATATCTCGAAATATGTCCGTCAGGCCAGTTCCTTTGAGCTGAATCTGCAAATATCTCGGAAACGAAGCGATCTATGGCAAAATGTTAAGAGACGTTTTTTGTAGAGAATTATGTTTCCTACAATTTATGTTCTATGATATTTTTTGATCAGAAGCGTAGTTTTCGAGATATATCGAGATATTTAAAAGTTCCGAAGCCGCACCAACATAATAGAGATACAGAAACACCGTGGCCCCTTTCGTTGAGATAACTCTGCACTAGTGCGAGCCGCAAATGCCACTTCCAGCTTAACTGTGCAGAAAAAGAACAACAAGAAGAAGAAATATCTTGAAATATGTCCGTCAGGCCCCTTCCCTTGAGATAAATCTGCAAATATCTCGGAAACGAAGCGAGCTATGGCAAAATGTTAAGAGACCTTTTTTGTAGAGAATTAAGTTTCCTACTTTTTATGTTCTATGATATTTTTTGATCAGATGCGTAGTTCTCGAGATATATCAAGATATTTAAAAGTTCCGAAGCCGCACCAACATAATAGAGATACAGAAACACCGTGGCCCCTTTCTTTGAGATAACTCTGCACTATTGCGAGCTGCAAATGCCACTTCCAGCTTAGCTGTGCAGAGGAAGAACAACAAGAAGAAGAAATATCTCGAAATATGTCCGTCAGGCCAGTTCCTTTGAGCTGAATCTGAAAATATCTCGGAAACGAAGCGATCTATGGCAAAATGTTAAGAGACGTTTTTTGTAGAGAATTATGTTTCCTACAATTTAGGTTCTATGATATTTTCTGATCAGAGGCGTAGTTTTCGAGATATATCGAGATATTTAAAAGTTCCGAAGACGCACCAACATAATAGAGATACAGAAACACCGTGGCCCCTTTCTTTGAGATAACTGTGCACTAGTGCGAGCCGCAAATGCAACTTCCAGCTTAGCTGTGCAGAAGAAGAACAACAAGAAGAAGAAATATCTCGAAATATGTCCGTCAGGCCCCTTCCCTTGAGATATATCTGCAAATATCTCGGAAACGAAGCGAGCTATGGCAAAATGTTAAGAGACCGTTTTTGTAGAGAATTATGTTTCCTACTTTTTATGTTCTATGATATTTTTTGATCAGACGCGTAGTTCTCGAGATATGTCAAGATATTTAAAAGTTCCGAAGCCGCACCAACATAATAGAGATACAGAAACACCGTGGCCCCTTTCTTTGAGATAACTCTGCACTAGTGCGAGCCGCAAATGCCACTTCCAGCTTAGCTGTGCAGAAGAAGAACAACAAGAAGAAGAAATATCTCGAAATATGTCCGTCAGGCCGCTTCCCTTGAGATATATCTGCAAATATCTCGGAAACGAAGCGAGCTATCGCAAAATGTTAAGAGACCTTTTTTGTAGAGAATTATGCTTCCTACAATTTATGTTCTATGATATTTTTTGATCAGAAGCGTAGTTTTCGAGATATATCGAGATATTTAAAAGTTCCGAAGCCGCACCAACATAATAGAGATACAGAAACACCGTGGCCCCTTTCGTTGAGATAACTCTGCACTAGTGCGAGCCGCAAATGCCACTTCCAGCTTAGCTGTGCAGAGGAAGAACAACAAGAAGAAGAAATATCTCGAAATATGTCCGTCAGGCCAGTTCCTTTGAGCTGAATCTGCAAATATCTCGGAAACGAAGCGATCTATGGCAAAATGTTAAGAGACGTTTTTTGTAGAGAATTATGTTTCCTACAATTTATGTTCTATGATATTTTTTGATCAGAAGCGTAGTTTTCGAGATATATCGAGATATTTAAAAGTTCCGAAGCCGCACCAACATAATAGGGATACAGAAACACCGTGGCCCCTTTCTTTGAGATAACTCTGCACTAGTGCGAGCCGCAAATGCCACTTCCAGCTTAGCTGTGCAGAAGAAGAACAACAAGAAGAAGAAGTATCTCGAAATATGTTCGTCAGGCCCCTTTCTTTTGAGCTGAATCTGCAAATATCTCGGAAACGAAGCGAGCTATGGCAAAATGTTAAGATACGTTTTTTGTAGAGAATTATGTTTCCTACAATTTATGTTCTATGATATTTTTTGATCAGAAGCGTAGTTTTCGAGATATATCGAGATATTTAAAAGTTCCGAAGCCGCACCAACATAATAGAGATACAGAAACACCGTGGCCCCTTTCTTTGAGATAACTCTGCACTAGTGCGAGCCGCAAATGCCACTTCCAGCTTAGCTGTGCAGAAGAAGAACAACAAGAAGAAGAAATATCTCGAAATATGTCCGTCAGGCCCCTTCCCTTGAGATAAATCTGCAAATATCTCGGAAACGAAGCGAGCTATGGCAAAATGTTAAGAGACCTTTTTTGTAAAGAATTATGTTTCCTACAATTTATGTTCTATGATATTTTTTGATCAGATGCGTAGTTCTCGAGATATATCAAGATATTTAAAAGTTCCGAAGCCGCACCAACATAATAGAGATACAGAAACACCGTGGCCCCTTTCTTTGAGATAACTCTGCACTATTGCGAGCTGGAAATGCCACTTCCAGTTTAGCTGTGCAGAAGAAGAACAACAAGAAGAAGAAATATCTCGAAATATGTCCGTTAGGCCCCTTCCCTTCAGATAAATCTGCAAATATCCTGGAAACGAAGCGAGCTATGGCAAAATGTTAAGAGACCTTTTTTGTAGAGAATTAAGTTTCCTACTTTTCAGGTTCTATGATATTTTTTGATCAGATGCGTAGTTCTCGAGATATATCAAGATATTTAAAAGTTCCGAAGCCGCACCAACATAATAGAGATACAGAAACACCGTGGCCCCTTTCTTTGAGATAACTCTGCACTATTGCGAGCTGTAAATGCCACTTCCAGCTTAGCTGTGCAGAAGAAGAACAACAAGAAGAAGAAATATCTCGAAATATGTCCGTCAGGCCCCTTCCCTTGAGATATATCTGCAAATATCTCGGAAACGAAGCGAGCTATGGCAAAATGTTAAGAGACCTTTTTTGTAGAGAATTATGTTTCCTACAATTTATGTTCTATGATATTTTTTGATCAGAAGCGTAGTTTTCGAGATATATCGAGATATTTAAAAGTTCCGAAGCCGCACCAACATAATAGAGATACAGAAACACCGTGGCCCCTTTCTTTGAGATAACTCTGCACAAGTGAGAGCCGCAAATGCCACTTCCAGCTCAGCTGTGCAGAAGAAGAACAACAAGAAGAAGAAATATCTCGAAATATGTCCGTCAGGCCCCTTCCCTTGAGATAAATCTGCAAATATCTCAGAAACGAAGCGAGCTATGGCAAAATGTTAAGAGACCTTTTTTGTAGAGAATTAAGTTTCCTACTTTTTATGTTCTATGATATTTTTTGATCAGATGCGTAGTTCTCGAGATATATCAAGATATTTAAAAGTTCCGAAGCCGCACCAACATAATAGAGATACAGAAACACCGTGGCCCCTTTCTTTGAGATAACTCTGCACTATTGCGAGCTGCAAATGCCACTTCCAGCTTAGCTGTGCAGAAGAAGAACAACAAGAAGAAGAAATATCTCGAAATATGTCCGTCAGGCCCCTTCCCTTGAGATAAATATGCAAATATCTCGGAAACGAAGCGAGCTATGGCAAAATGTTAAGAGACCTTTTTTGTAGAGAATTAAGTTTCCTACTTTTTATGTTCTATGATATTTTTTGATCAGATGCGTAGTTCTCGAGATATATCAAGATATTTAAAAGTTCCGAAGCCGCACCAACATAATAGAGATACAGAAACACCGTGGCCCCTTTCATTGAGATAACTCTGCACTATTGCGAGCTGGAAATGCCACTTCCAGCTTAGCTGTGCAGAAGAAGAACAACAAGAAGAAGAAATATCTCGAAATATGTCCGTCAGGCCACTTCCCTTGAGATAAATCTGCAAATATCTCGGAAACGAAGCGAGCTATGGCAAAATGTTAAGAGACCTTTTTTGTAGAGAATTAAGTTTCCTACTTTTTATGTTCGATGATATTTTTTGATCAGATGCGTAGTACTCGAGATATATCAAGATATTTAAAAGTTCCGAAGCTGCACCAACATAATAGAGGTACAGAAACACCGTGGCCTCTTTCTTTGAGATAACTCTGCACTATTGCGAGCTGCAAATGCCGCTTCGAGCTTAGCTGTGCAGAAGAAGAACAACAAGAAGAAGAAATATCTCGAAATATGTCCGTCAGACCCCTTCCCTTGAGATGAATCTGCAAATATCTCGGAAACGAAGCGAGCTATGGCAAAATGTTAAGAGACCTTTTTTGTAGAGAATAATGTTTCCTACAATTTACGTTCTATGATATTTTTTGATCAGAAGCGTAGTTTTCGAGATATATCGAGATATTTAAAAGTTCCGAAGCCGCACCAACATAATAGAGATACAGAAACACCGTGGCCCCTTTCTTTGAGATAACTCTGCACTATTGCGACCTGCAAATGCCACTTCCAGCTCAGCTGTGCAGAAGAAGAACAACAAGAAGAAGAAATATCTCGAAATATGTCCGTCAGGCCACTTCCCTTGAGATAAATCTGCAAATATCTCGGAAACGAAGCGAGCTATGGCAAAATGTTAAGAGACCTTTTTTGTAGAGAATCAAGTTTCCTACTTTTTATGTTCGATGATATTTTTTGATCAGATGCGTAGTTCTCGAGATATATCAAGATATTTAAAAGTTCCGAAGCTGCACCAACATAATAGAGGTACAGAAACACCGTGGCCTCTTTCTTTGAGATAACTCTGCACTATTGCGAGCTGGAAATGCCACTTCCAGTTTAGCTGTGCAGAAGAAGAACAACAAGAAGAAGAAATATCTCGAAATATGTCCGTTAGGCCCCTTCCCTTGAGATAAATCTGCAAATATCTCGGAAACGAAGCGAGCTATGGCAAAATGTTAAGAGACCTTTTTTGTAGAGAATTATGTTTCCTACAATTTATGTTCTATGATATTTTTTGATCAGAAGCGTAGTTTTCGAGATATATCGAGATATTTAAAAGTTCCGAAGCCGCACCAACATAATAGAGATACAGAAACACGGTGGCCCTTTTCTTTGAGATAACTCTGCACTAGTGCGAGCCGCAAGTGCCACTTCCAGCTTAGCTGTGCAGAAGAAGAACAACAAGAAGAAGATATATCTCGAAATATGTCCGTCAGGCCCCTTCCCTTGAGATAAATATGCAAATATCTCGGAAACGAAGCGAGCTATGGCAAAATGTTAAGAGACCTTTTTTGTAGAGAATTAAGTTTGCTACTTTTTATGTTCTATGACATTTTTTGATCAGATGCGTAGTTCTCGAGATATATCAAGATATTTAAAAGTTCCGAAGCCGCACCTACATAATAGAGATACAGAAACACCGTGGCCCCTTTCTTTAAGATAACTCTGCACTATTGCGAGCTGCAAATGCCACTTTCAGCTTAGCTGTGCAGAGGAAGAACAACAAGAAGAAGAAATATCTCGAAATATGTCCGTCAGGCCAGTTCCTTTGAGCTGAATCTGCAAATATCTCGGAAACGAAGAGAGCTATGGCAAAATGTTAAGAGACCTTTTTTGTAGAGAATTAAGTTTCCTACTTTTCATGTTCTATGATATTTTTTGATCAGATGCGTAGTTCTCGAGATATATCAAGATATTTAAAAGTTTCGAAGCCGCACCAACATAATAGAGACACAGAAACACCGTGGCCCCTTTCTTTGAGATAACTCTGCACTAGTGCGAGCCGCAAATGCCACTTCCAGCTTAGCTGTGCAGAAGAAGAACAACAAGAAGAAGAAATATCTCGAAATATGTCCGTCAGGCCCCTTCCCTTGAGATAAATATGCAAATATCTCGGAAACGAAGCGAGCTATGGCAAAATGTTAAGAGACCTTTTTTGTAGAGAATTAAGTTTCCTACTTTTTATCCTCTATGATATTTTTTGATCAGATGCGTAGTTCTCGAGATATATCAAGATATTTAAAAGTTCCGAAGCCGCACCAACATAATAGAGATACAGAAACACCGTGGCCCCTCTCTTTGAGATAACTCTGCACTATTGCGAGCTGCAAATGCCACTTCCAGCTTAGCTGTGCAGAAGAAGAACAACAAGAAGAAGAAACTTCTCGAAATATGTCCGTCAGGCCCCTTCCCTTGAGATAAATCTGCAAATATCTCGGAAACGAAGCGAGCTATGGCAAAATGTTAAGAGACCTTTTTTGTAGAGAATTAAGTTTCCTACTTTTTATGTTCTATGATATTTTTTGATCAGATGCGTAGTTCTCGAGATATATCAAGATATTTAAAAGTTCCGAAACCGCACCAACATAATAGAGATACAGAAACACCGTGGCCCCTTTCTTTGAGATAACTCTGCACTATTGCGAGCTGTAAATGCCACTTCCAGCTTAGCTGTGCAGAAGAAGAACAACAAGAAGAAGAAATATCTCGAAATATGTCCGTCAGGCCCCTGCCCTTGAGATATATCTGCAAATATCTCGGAAACCAAGCGAGCTATGGCAAAATGTTAAGAGACCTTTTTTGTAGAGAATTATGTTTCCTACTTTTTATGTTCTATGATATTTTTTGATCAGAAGCGTAGTTTTCGAGATATATCGAGATATTTAAAAGTCCCGAAGCCGCACCAACATAATAGAGATACAGAAACACCGTGGCCCCTTTCTTTGAGATAACTCTGCACTATTGCGAGCTGCAAATGCCACTTCCAGCTTAGCTGTGCAGAAGAAGAACAACAAGAAGAAGAAATATCTCGAAATATGTCCGTCAGGCCCCTTCCCTTGAGATAAATCTGCAAATATCTCGGAAACGAAGCGAGCTATGGCAAAATGTTTAGAGACCTTTCTTGTAGAGAATTAAGTTTCCTACTTTTTATGTAGTATGATATTTTTTGATCAGATGCGTAGTTCTCGAGATATATCAAGATATTTAAAAGTTCCGAAGCCGCACCAACATAATACAGATACAGAAACACCGTGGCCCCTTTCTTTGAGATAACTCTGCACTAGTGCGAGCCGCAAATGCCACTTCCAGCTTAGCTGTGCAGAAGAAGAACAACAAGAAGAAGAAATATCTCGAAATATGTCCGTCAGGCCCCTTCCCTTGAGATAAATCTGCAAATATCTCGGAAACGAAGCGAGGTATGGCAAAATGTTAAGAGACCTTTTTTGTAGAGAATTAAGTTTCCTACTTTTTATGTTCTATGATATTTTTTGATCAGATGCGTAGTTCTCGAGATATATCAAGATATTTAAAAGTTCCGAAGCCGCACCAACATAATAGAGATACAGAAACACCGTGGCCCCTTTCTTTGAGATAACTCTGCACTATTGCGAGCTGGAAATGCCACTTCCAGTTTAGCTGTGCAGAAGAAGAACAACAAGAAGAAGAAATATCTCGAAATATGTCCGTTAGGCCCCTTCCCTTGAGATAAATCTGCAAATATCTCGGAAACGAAGCGAGCTATGGCAAAATGTTAAGCGACCTTTTTTGTAGAGAATAATGTTTCCTACAATTTACGTTCTATGATATTTTTTGATCAGAAGCGTAGTTTTCGAGATATATCGAGATATTTAAAAGTTCCGAAGCCGCACCAACATAATAGAGATACAGAAACACCGTGGCCCCTTTCTTTGAGATAACTCTGCACTATTGCGACCTGCAAATGCCACTTCCAGCTCAGCTGTGCAGAAGAAGAACAACAAGAAGAAGAAATATCTCGAAATATGTCCGTCAGGCCCCTTCCCTTGAGATAAATCTGCAAATATCTCGGAAACGAAGCGAGCTATGGCAAAATGTTTAGAGACCTTTCTTGTAGAGAATTAAGTTTCCTACTTTTTATGTAGTATGATATTTTTTGATCAGATGCGTAGTTCTCGAGATATATCAAGATATTTAAAAGTTCCGAAGCCGCACCATCATAATAGAGATACAGAAACACCGTGGCCCCTTTCTTTGGGATAACTCTGCACTATTGCGAGCTGCAAATGCCACTTCCAGCTTAGCTGTGCAGAAGAAGAACAACAAGAAGAAGAAATATCTCGAAATATGTCCGTCAGGCCACTTCCCTTGAGATAAATCTGCAAATATCTCGGAAACGAAGCGAGCTATGGCAAAATGTTAAGAGACCTTTTTTGTAGAGAATCAAGTTTCCTACTTTTTATGTTCGATGATATTTTTTGATCAGATGCGTAGTTCTCGAGATATATCAAGATATTTAAAAGTTCCGAAGCTGCACCAACATAATAGAGGTACAGAAACACCGTGGCCTCTTTCTTTGAGATAACTCTGCACTATTGCGAGCTGGAAATGCCACTTCCAGTTTAGCTGTGCAGAAGAAGAACAACAAGAAGAAGAAATATCTCGAAATATGTCCGTTAGGCCCCTTCCCTTGAGATAAATCTGCAAATATCTCGGAAACGAAGCGAGCTATGGCAAAATGTTAAGAGACCTTTTTTGTAGAGAATTATGTTTCCTACAATTTATGTTCTATGATATTTTTTGATCAGAAGCGTAGTTTTCGAGATATATCGAGATATTTAAAAGTTCCGAAGCCGCACCAACATAATAGAGATACAGAAACACGGTGGCCCTTTTCTTTGAGATAACTCTGCACTAGTGCGAGCCGCAAGTGCCACTTCCAGCTTAGCTGTGCAGAAGAAGAACAACAAGAAGAAGAAATATCTCGAAATATGTCCGTCAGGCCCCTTCCCTTGAGATAAATATGCAAATATCTCGGAAACGAAGCGAGCTATGGCAAAATGTTAAGAGACCTTTTTTGTAGAGAATTAAGTTTGCTACTTTTTATGTTCTATGACATTTTTTGATCAGATGCGTAGTTCTCGAGATATATCAAGATATTTAAAAGTTCCGAAGCCGCACCTACATAATAGAGATACAGAAACACCGTGGCCCCTTTCTTTAAGATAACTCTGCACTATTGCGAGCTGCAAATGCCACTTTCAGCTTAGCTGTGCAGAGGAAGAACAACAAGAAGAAGAAATATCTCGAAATATGTCCGTCAGGCCAGTTCCTTTGAGCTGAATCTGCAAATATCTCGGAAACGAAGAGAGCTATGGCAAAATGTTAAGAGACCTTTTTTGTAGAGAATTAAGTTTCCTACTTTTCATGTTCTATGATATTTTTTGATCAGATGCGTAGTTCTCGAGATATATCAAGATATTTAAAAGTTTCGAAGCCGCACCAACATAATAGAGACACAGAAACACCGTGGCCCCTTTCTTTGAGATAACTCTGCACTAGTGCGAGCCGCAAATGCCACTTCCAGCTTAGCTGTGCAGAAGAAGAACAACAAGAAGAAGAAATATCTCGAAATATGTCCGTCAGGCCCCTTCCCTTGAGATAAATATGCAAATATCTCGGAAACGAAGCGAGCTATGGCAAAATGTTAAGAGACCTTTTTTGTAGAGAATTAAGTTTCCTACTTTTTATCCTCTATGATATTTTTTGATCAGATGCGTAGTTCTCGAGATATATCAAGATATTTAAAAGTTCCGAAGCCGCACCAACATAATAGAGATACAGAAACACCGTGGCCCCTCTCTTTGAGATAACTCTGCACTATTGCGAGCTGCAAATGCCACTTCCAGCTTAGCTGTGCAGAAGAAGAACAACAAGAAGAAGAAACTTCTCGAAATATGTCCGTCAGGCCCCTTTCCTTGAGATAAATCTGCAAATATCTCGGAAACGAAGCGAGCTATGGCAAAATGTTAAGAGACCTTTTTTGTAGAGAATTAAGTTTGCTACTTTTTATGTTCTATGATATTTTTTGATCAGATGCGTAGTTCTCGAGATATATCAAGATATTTAAAAGTTCCGAAGCCGCACCAACATAATAGAGATACAGAAACACCGTGGCCCCTTTCTTTGAGATAACTCTGCACTATTGCGAGCCGCAAATGCCACTTCCAGCTTAGCTGTGCAGAAGAAGAACAACAAGAAGAAGAAATATCTCGAAATATGTCCGACAGGCCCCTTCCCTTGAGATAAATCTGCAAATATCTCGGAAACGAAGCGAGCCATGGCGAAATGTTAAGAGACCTTTTTTGTAGAGAATTAAGTTTCCTACTTTTTATCTTCTATGATATTTTTTGATCAGATGCGTAGTTCTCGAGATATATCAAGATATTTAAAAGTGCCGAAGCCGCACCAACATAATACAGATACAGAAACACCGTGGCCCCTTTCTTTGAGATAACTCTGCACTAGTGCGAGCCGCAAATGCCACTTCCAGCTTAGCTGTGCAGAAGAAGAACAACAAGAAGAAGAAATATCTCGAAATATGTCCGTCAGGCCCCTTCCCTTGAGATAAATCTGCAAATATCTCGGAAACGAAGCGAGCTATGGCAAAATGTTTAGAGACCTTTCTTGTAGAGAATTAAGTTTCCTACTTTTTATGTAGTATGATATTTTTTGATCAGATGCGTAGTTCTCGAGATATATCAAGATATTTAAAAGTTCCGAAGCCGCACCAACATAATACAGATACAGAAACACCGTGGCCCCTTTCTTTGAGATAACTCTGCACTAGTGCGAGCCGCAAATGCCACTTCCAGCTTAGCTGTGCAGAAGAAGAACAACAAGAAGAAGAAATATCTCGAAATATGTCCGTCAGGCCCCTTCCCTTGAGATAAATCTGCAAATATCTCGGAAACGAAGCGAGGTATGGTAAAATGTTAAGAGACCTTTTTTGTAGAGAATTAAGTTTCCTACTTTTTATGTTCTATGATATTTTTTGATCAGATGCGTAGTTCTCGAGATATATCAAGATATTTAAAAGTTCCGAAGCCGCACCAACATAATAGAGATACAGAAACACCGTGGCCCCTTTCTTTGAGATAACTCTGCACTATTGCGAGCTGGAAATGCCACTTCCAGTTTAGCTGTGCAGAAGAAGAACAACAAGAAGAAGAAATATCTCGAAATATGTCCGTTAGGCCCCTTCCCTTGAGATAAATCTGCAAATATCTCGGAAACGAAGCGAGCTATGGCAAAATGTTAAGCGACCTTTTTTGTAGAGAATTAAGTTTCCTACTTTTTATGTTCTATGATATTTTTTGATCAGATGCGTAGTTCTCGAGATATATCAAGATATTTAAAAGTTCCGAAGCCGCACCAACATAATAGAGATACAGAAACACCGTGGCCCCTTTCTTTGAGATAACTCTGCACTATTGCGAGCTGCAAATGCCACTTCCAGCTTAGCTGTGCAGAGGAAGAACAACAAGAAAAAAAAGTATCTCGAAATATGTCCGTCAGGCCCGTTCCTTTGAGCTGAATCTGCAAATATCTCGGAAACGAAGCGAGCTATGGCAAAATGTTAAGAGACCTTTTTTGTAGAGAATTAAGTTTCCTACTTTTTATGTTCTATGATATTTTTTGATCAGATGCGTAGTTCTCGAGATATATCAAGATATTTAAAAGTTCCGAAGCCGCACCAACATAATAGAGATACAGAAACACCGTGGCTCCTTTCTTTGAGATAACTCTGCACTATTGCGAGCCGCAAATGCCACTTCCAGCTTAGCTGTGCAGAAGAAGAACAACAAGAAGAAGAAATATCTCGAAATATGTCCGACAGGCCCCTTCCCTTGAGATAAATCTGCAAATATCTCGGAAACGAAGCGAGCCATGGCGAAATGTTAAGAGACCTTTTTTGTAGAGAATTAAGTTTCCTACTTTTTATCTTCTATGATATTTTTTGATCAGATGCGTAGTTCTCGAGATATATCAAGATATTTAAAAGTTCCGAAGCCGCACCAACATAATAGAGATACAGAAACACCGTGGCGCCTTTCTTTGAGATAACTCTGCACTATTGCGAGCCGCAAATGCCACTTCCAGCTTAGCTGTGCAGAAGAAGAACAACAAGAAGAAGAAATATCTCGAAATATGTCCGACAGGCCCCTTCCCTTGAGATAAATCTGCAAATATCTCGGAAACGAAGCGAGCCATGGCGAAATGTTAAGAGACCTTTTTTGTAGAGAATTAAGTTTCCTACTTTTTATCTTCTATGATATTTTTTGATCAGATGCGTAGTTCTCGAGATATATCAAGATATTTAAAAGTGCCGAAGCCGCACCAACATAATACAGATACAGAAACACCGTGGCCCCTTTCTTTGAGATAACTCTGCACTAGTGCGAGCCGCAAATGCCACTTCCAGCTTAGCTGTGCAGAAGAAGAACAACAAGAAGAAGAAATATCTCGAAATATGTCCGTCAGGCCCCTTCCCTTGAGATAAATCTGCAAATATCTCGGAAACGAAGCGAGCTATGGCAAAATGTTTAGAGACCTTTCTTGTAGAGAATTAAGTTTCCTACTTTTTATGTAGTATGATATTTTTTGATCAGATGCGTAGTTCTCGAGATATATCAAGATATTTAAAAGTTCCGAAGCCGCACCAACATAATACAGATACAGAAACACCGTGGCCCCTTTCTTTGAGATAACTCTGCACTAGTGCGAGCCGCAAATGCCACTTCCAGCTTAGCTGTGCAGAAGAAGAACAACAAGAAGAAGAAATATCTCGAAATATGTCCGTCAGGCCCCTTCCCTTGAGATAAATCTGCAAATATCTCGGAAACGAAGCGAGGTATGGCAAAATGTTAAGAGACCTTTTTTGTAGAGAATTAAGTTTCCTACTTTTTATGTTCTATGATATTTTTTGATCAGATGCGTAGTTCTCGAGATATATCAAGATATTTAAAAGTTCCGAAGCCGCACCAACATAATAGAGATACAGAAACACCGTGGCTCCTTTCTTTGAGATAACTCTGCACTATTGCGAGCTGGAAATGCTACTTCCAGTTTAGCTGTGCAGAAGAAGAACAACAAGAAGAAGAAATATCTCGAAATATGTCCGTTAGGCCCCTTCCCTTGAGATAAATCTGCAAATATCTCGGAAACGAAGCGAGCTATGGCAAAATATTAAGAGACCTTTTTTGTAGAGAATTAAGTTTCCTACTTTTTATGTTCTATGATATTTTTTGATCAGATGCGTAGTTCTCGAGATATATCAAGATATTTAAAAGTTCCGAAGCCGCACCAACATAATAGAGATACAGAAACACCGTGGCCCCTTTCTTTGAGATAACTCTGCACTATTGCGAGCTGGAAATGCCACTTCCAGTTTAGCTGTGCAGAGGAAGAACAACAAGAAGAAGAAATAACTCGAAATATGTCCGTTAGGCCCCTTCCCTTGAGATAAATCTGCAAATATCTCGGAAACGAAGCGAGCTATGGCAAAATGTTAAGAGACCTTTTTTGTAGAGAATTAAGTTTCCTACTTTTTATGTTCTATGATATTTTTTGATCAGATGCGCAGTTCTCGAGATATATCAAGATATTTAAAAGTTCCGAAGCCGCACCAACATAATAGAGATACAGAAACACCGTGGCCCCTTTCTTTGAGATAACTCTGCACTATTGCGAGCTGTAAATGCCACTTCCAGCTTAGCTGTGCAGAAGAAGAACAACAAGAAGAAGAAATATCTCGAAATATGTCCGTCAGGCCCCTGCCCTTGAGATAAATCTGCAAATATCTCGGAAACGAAGCGAGCTATGGCAAAATGTTAAGAGACCTTTTTTGTAGAGAATTAAGTTTCCTACTTTTTATGTTCTATGATATTTTTTGATCAGATGCGCAGTTCTCGAGATATATCAAGATATTTAAAAGTTCCGAAGCCGCACCAACATAATAGAGATACAGAAACACCGTGGCCCCTTTCTTTGAGATAACTCTGCACTATTGCGAGCTGTAAATGCCACTTCCAGCTTTGCTGTGCAGAAGAAGAACAGCAAGAAGAAGAAATATCTCGAAATATGTCCGTCAGGCCCCTGCCCTTGAGATATATCTGCAAATATCTCGGAAACGAAGCGAGCTATGGCAAAATGTTAAGAGACCTTTTTTGTAGAGAATTAAGTTTCCTACTTTTTATGTTCTATGATATTTTTTGATCAGATGCGTAGTTCTCGAGATATATCAAGATATTTAAAAGTTCCGAAGCCGCACCAACATAATAGAGATACAGAAACACCGTGGCCCCTTTCTTTGAGATAACTCTGCACTATTGCGAGCTGTAAATACCACTTCCAGCTTAGCTGTGCAGAAGAAGAACAACAAGAAGAAGAAATATCTCGAAATATGTCCGTCAGGCCCCTGCCCTTGAGATATATCTGCAAATATCTCGGAAACGAAGCGAGCTATGGCAAAATGTTGAGAGACCTTTTTTGTAGCGAATTATGTTTCCTACAATTTATGTTCTATGATATTTTTTGATCAGAAGCGTAGTTTTCGAGATATATCGAGATATTTAAAAGTTCCGAAGCCGCACCAACATAATAGAGATACAGAAACACCGTGGCCCCTTTCTTTGAGATAACTCTGCACTATTGCGAGCTGCAAATGCCACTTCCAGCTTAGCTGTGCAGAGGAAGAACAACAAGAAGAAGAAGTATCTCGAAATATGTCCGTCAGGCCCGTTCCTTTGAGCTGAATCTGCAAATATCTCGGAAACGAAGCGAGCTATGGCAAAATGTTAAGAGACGTTTTTTGTAGAGAATTATGTTTCCTACAATTTATGTTCTATGATATTTTTTGATCAGAAGCGTAGTTTTCGAGATATATCGAGATATTTAAAAGTTCCGAAGCCGCACCAACATACTAGAGATACAGAAACACCGTGGCCCCTTTCTTTGAGATAACTCTGCACTAGTGCGAGCCGCAAATGCCACTTCCAGCTTAGCTGTGCAGAAGAAGAACAACAAGAAGAAGAAATATCTCGAAATATGTCCGTCAGGCCCCTTCCCTTGAGATAAATCTGCAAATATCTCGGAAACGAAGCGAGCTATGGCAAAATGTTAAGAGACCTTTTTTGTAGAGAATTAGGTTTCCTACTTTTTATGTTCTATGATATTTTTTGATCAGATGCGTAGTTCTCGAGATATATCAAGATATTTAAAAGTTCCGAAGCCGCACCAACATAATAGAGATACAGAAACACCGTGGCCCCTCTCTTTGAGATAACTCTGCACTATTGCGAGCTGGAAATGCCACTTCCAGTTTAGCTGTGCAGAAGAAGAACAACAAGAAGAAGAAATATCTCGAAATATGTCCGTCAGGCCCCTGCCCTTGAGATATATCTGCAAATATCTCGGAAACGAAGCGAGCTATGGCAAAATGTTGAGAGACCTTTTTTGTAGCGAATTATGTTTCCTACAATTTATGTTCTATGATATTTTTTGATCAGAAGCTTAGTTTTCGAGATATATCGAGATATTTAAAAGTTCCGAAGCCGCACCAACATAATAGAGATACAGAAACACCGTGGCCCCTTTCTTTGAGATAACTCTGCACTATTGCGAGCTGCAATTGCCACTTCCAGCTTAGCTGTGCAGAGGAAGAACAAGAAGAAGAAGAAGTATCTCGAAATATGTCCGTCAGGCCCGTTCCTTTGAGCTGAATCTGCAAATATCTCGGAAACGAAGCGAGCTATGGCAAAATGTTAAGAGAAGTTTTTTGTAGAGAATTATGTTTCCTACAATTTATGTTCTATGATATTTTTTGATCAGAAGCGTAGTTTTCGAGATATATCGAGATATTTAAAAGTTCCGGAGCCGCACCAACATAATAGAGATACAGAAACACCGTGGCCCCTTTCTTTGAGATAACTCTGCACTAGTGCGAGCCGCAAATGCCACTTCCAGCTTAGCTGTGCAGAAGAAGAACAACAAGAAGAAGAAATATCTCGAAATATGTCCGTCAGGCCCCTTCCCTTGAGATATATCTGCAAATATCTCGGAAACGAAGCGAGCTATGGCAAAATGTTAAGAGACCTTTTTTGTAGAAAATTATGTTTCCTACAATTTATGTTCTATGATATTTTTTGATCAGAAGCGTAGTTTTCGAGATATATCGAGATATTTAAAAGTTCCGAAGCCGCACCAACATAATAGAGATACAGAAACAGCGTGGCCCCTTTCTTTGAGATATCTCTGCACTATTGCGAGCTGCAAATGCCACTTCCAGCTTAGCTGCGCAGAAGAAGAACAACAAGAAGAAGAAATATCTCGAAATATGTCCGTCAGGCCCCTTCCCTTGAGATAAATCTGCAAATATCTCGGAAACGAAGCGAGCTATAGCAAAATGTTAAGAGACCTTATTTGTAGAGAATTAAGTTTCCTACTTTTTATGTTCTATGATATTTTTTGATCAGATGCGTAGTTCTCGAGATATATCAAGATATTTAAAAGTTCCGAAACCGCACCAACATAATAGAGATACAGAAACACCGTGGCCCCTTTCTTTGAGATAACTCTGCACTAGTGCGAGCCGCAAATGCCACTTCCAGCTTAGCTGTGCAGAAGAAGAACAACAAGAAGAAGAAATATCTCGAAATATGTCCGTCAGGCCCCTTCCCTTGAGATAAATCTGCAAATATCTCGGAAACGAAGCGAGCTATGGCAAAATGTTAAGAGACCTTTTTTGTAGAGCATTAAGTTTCCTACTTTTTATCTTCTATGATATTTTTTGATCAGATGCGTAGTTCTCGAGATATATCAAGATATTTAAAAGTTCCGAAGCCGCACCAACATAATAGAGATACAGAAACACCGTGGCCCCTCTCTTTGAGATAACTCTGCACTATTGCGAGCTGGAAATGCCACTTCCAGTTTAGCTGTGCAGAAGAAGAACAACAAGAAGAAGAAATATCTCGAAATATGTCCGTTAGGCCCCTTCCCTTGAGATAAATCTGCAAATATCTCGGAAACGAAGCGAGCTATGGCAAAATGTTAAGAGACCTTTTCGGAGAGAATTAAGTTTCCTACTTTTTATGTTCTATGATATTTTTTGATCAGATGCGTAGTTCTCGAGATATATCAAGATATTTAAAAGTTCCGAAGCCGCACCAACATAATAGAGATACAGAAACACCGTGGCCCCTTTCTTTGAGATAACTCTGCACTATTGCGAGCTGTAAATGCCACTTCCAGCTTAGCTGTGCAGAAGAAGAACAACAAGAAGAAGAAATATCTCGAAATATGTCCGTCAGGCCAGTTCCTTTGAGCTGAATCTGCAAATATCTCGGAAACGAAGCGAGCTATGGCAAAATGTTAAGAGACGTTTTTTGTAGAGAATTATGTTTCCTACAATTTATGTTCTATGATATTTTTTGATCAGAAGCGTAGTTTTCGAGATATATCGAGATATTTAAAAGTTCCGAAGCCGCACCAACATAATAGGGATACAGAAACACCGTGGCCCCTTTCTTTGAGATAACTGTGCACTAGTGCGAGCCGCAAATGCCACTTCCAGCTTAGCTGTGCAGAAGAAGAACAACAAGAAGAAGAAATATCTCGAAATATGTCCGTCAGGCCCCTTCCCTTGAGATAAATCTGCACATATCTCGGAAACGAAGCGAGCTATGGCAAAATGTTAAGAGACCTTTTTTGTAGAGAATTAAGTTTCCTACTTTTCATGTTCTATGATATTTTTTGATCAGATGCGTAGTTCTCGAGATATATCAAGATATTTAAAAGTTCCGAAGCCGCACCAACATAATAGAGATACAGAAACACCGTGGCCCCTTTCTTTGAGATAACTCTGCACTATTGCGAGCTGTAAATGCCACTTCCAGCTTAGCTGTGCAGAAGAAGAACAACAAGAAGAAGAAATATCTCGAAATATGTCCGTCAGGCCCCTTCCCTTGAGATATATCTGCAAATATCTCGGAAACGAAGCGAGCTATGGCAAAATGTTAACAGACCTTTTTTGTAGAGAATTAAGTTTCCTACTTTTTATGTTCTATGATATTTTTTGATCAGATGCGTAGTTCTCGAGATATATCAAGATATTTAAAAGTTCCGAAGCCGCACCAACATAATAGAGATACAGAAACGCCGTGGCCCCTTTCTTTGAGATAACTCTGCACTAGTGCGAGCCGCAAATGCCACTTCCAGCTTAGCTGTGCAGAAGAAGAACAACAAGAAGAAGAAATATCTCGAAATATGTCCGTCAGGCCCCTTCCCTTGAGATAAATCTGCAAATATCTCGGAGACGAAGAGAGCTATGGCAAAATGTTAAGAGACCTTTTTGGTAGAGAATTAAGTTTCCTACTTTTTATGTTCTATGATATTTTTTGATCAGATGCGTAGTTCTCGAGATATATCAAGATATTTAAAAGTTCCGAAGCCGCACCAACATAATAGAGATACAGAAACACCGTGGCCCCTTTCTTTGAGATAACTCTGCACTATTGCGAGCTGTAAATGCCACTTCCAGCTTAGCTGTGCAGAAGAAGAACAACAAGAAGAAGAAATATCTCGAAATATGTCCGTCAGGCCCCTTCCCTTGAGATATATCTGCAAATATCTCGGAAACGAAGCGAGCTATGGCAAAATGTTGAGAGACCTTTTTTGTAGAGAATTATGTTTCCTACAATTTATGTTCTATGATATTTTTTGATCAGAAGCGTAGTTTTCGAGATATATCGAGATATTTAAAAGTTCCGAAGCCGCACCAACATAATAGAGATACAGAAACACCGTGGCCCCTTTCGTTGAGATAACTCTGCACTATTGCGAGCTGTAAATACCACTTCCAGCTTAGCTGTGCAGAAGAAGAACAACAAGAAGAAGAAATATCTCGAAATATGTCCGTCAGGCCCCTGCCCTTGAGATATATCTGCAAATATCTCGGAAACGAAGCGAGCTATGGCAAAATGTTGAGAGACCTTTTTTGTAGCGAATTATGTTTCCTACAATTTATGTTCTATGATATTTTTTGATCAGAAGCGTAGTTTTCGAGATATATCGAGATATTTAAAAGTTCCGAAGCCGCACCAACATAATAGAGATACAGAAACACCGTGGCCCCTTTCTTTGAGATAACTCTGCACTATTGCGAGCTGCAAATGCCACTTCCAGCTTAGCTGTGCAGAGGAAGAACAACAAGAAGAAGAAGTATCTCGAAATATGTCCGTCAGGCCCGTTCCTTTGAGCTGAATCTGCAAATATCTCGGAAACGAAGCGAGCTATGGCAAAATGTTAAGAGACGTTTTTTGTAGAGAATTATGTTTCCTACAATTTATGTTCTATGATATTTTTTGATCAGAAGCGTAGTTTTCGAGATATATCGAGATATTTAAAAGTTCCGAAGCCGCACCAACATACTAGAGATACAGAAACACCGTGGCCCCTTTCTTTGAGATAACTCTGCACTAGTGCGAGCCGCAGATGCCACTTCCAGCTTAGCTGTGCAGAAGAAGAACAACAAGAAGAAGAAATATCTCGAAATATGTCCGTCAGGCCCCTTCCCTTGAGATAAATCTGCAAATATCTCGGAAACGAAGCGAGCTATGGCAAAATGTTAAGAGACCTTTTTTGTAGAGAATTAAGTTTCCTACTTTTTATGCTCTATGATATTTTTTGATCAGATGCGTAGTTCTCGAGATATATCAAGATATTTAAAAGTTCCGAAGCCGCACCAACATAATAGAGATACAGAAACACCGTGGCCCCTCTCTTTGAGATAACTCTGCACTATTGCGAGCTGGAAATGCCACTTCGAGTTTAGCTGTGCAGAAGAAGAACAACAAGAAGAAGAAATATCTCGAAATATGTCCGTCAGGCCCCTGCCCTTGAGATATATCTGCAAATATCTCGGAAACGAAGCGAGCTATGGCAAAATGTTGAGAGACCTTTTTTGTAGCGAATTATGTTTCCTACAATTTATGTTCTATGATATTTTTTGATCAGAAGCTTAGTTTTCGAGATATATCGAGATATTTAAAAGTTCCGAAGCCGCACCAACATAATAGAGATACAGAAACACCGTGGCCCCTTTCTTTGAGATAACTCTGCACTATTGCGAGCTGCAATTGCCACTTCCAGCTTAGCTGTGCAGAGGAAGAACAAGAAGAAGAAGAAGTATCTCGAAATATGTCCGTCAGGCCCGTTCCTTTGAGCTGAATCTGCAAATATCTCGGAAACGAAGCGAGCTATGGCAAAATGTTAAGAGACCTTATTTGTAGAGAATTAAGTTTCCTACTTTTTATGTTCTATGATATTTTTTGATCAGATGCGTAGTTCTCGAGATATATCAAGATATTTAAAAGTTCCGAAACCGCACCAACATAATAGAGATACAGAAACACCGTGGCCCCTTTCTTTGAGATAACTCTGCACTAGTGCGAGCCGCAAATGCCACTTCCAGCTTAGCTGTGCAGAAGAAGAACAACAAGAAGAAGAAATATCTCGAAATATGTCCGTCAGGCCCCTTCCCTTGAGATAAATCTGCAAATATCTCGGAAACGAAGCGAGCTATGGCAAAATGTTAAGAGACCTTTTTTGTAGAGCATTAAGTTTCCTACTTTTTATCTTCTATGATATTTTTTGATCAGATGCGTAGTTCTCGAGATATATCAAGATATTTAAAAGTTCCGAAGCCGCACCAACATAATAGAGATACAGAAACACCGTGGCCCCTCTCTTTGAGATAACTCTGCACTATTGCGAGCTGGAAATGCCACTTCCAGTTTAGCTGTGCAGAAGAAGAACAACAAGAAGAAGAAATATCTCGAAATATGTCCGTTAGGCCCCTTCCCTTGAGATAAATCTGCAAATATCTCGGAAACGAAGCGAGCTATGGCAAAATGTTAACAGACCTTTTTGGAGAGAATTAAGTTTCCTACTTTTTATGTTCTATGATATTTTTTGATCAGATGCGTAGTTCTCGAGATATATCAAGATATTTAAAAGTTCCGAAGCCGCACCAACATAATAGAGATACAGAAACACCGTGGCCCCTTTCTTTGAGATAACTCTGCACTATTGCGAGCTGTAAATGCCACTTCCAGCTTAGCTGTGCAGAAGAAGAACAACAAGAAGAAGAAATATCTCGAAATATGTCCGTCAGGCCAGTTCCTTTGAGCTGAATCTGCAAATATCTCGGAAACGAAGCGAGCTATGGCAAAATGTTGAGAGACGTTTTTTGTAGAGAATTATGTTTCCTACAATTTATGTTCTATGATATTTTTTGATCAGAAGCGTAGTTTTCGAGATATATCGAGATATTTAAAAGTTCCGAAGCCGCACCAACATAATAGGGATACAGAAACACCGTGGCCCCTTTCTTTGAGATAACTGTGCACTAGTGCGAGCCGCAAATGCCACTTCCAGCTTAGCTGTGCAGAAGAAGAACAACAAGAAGAAGAAATATCTCGAAATATGTCCGTCAGGCCCCTTCCCTTGAGATAAATCTGCACATATCTCGGAAACGAAGCGAGCTATGGCAAAATGTTAAGAGACCTTTTTTGTAGAGAATTAAGTTTCCTACTTTTCATGTTCTATGATATTTTTTGATCAGATGCGTAGTTCTCGAGATATATCAAGATATTTAAAAGTTCCGAAGCCGCACCAACATAATAGAGATACAGAAACGCCGTGGCCCCTTTCTTTGAGATAACTCTGCACTAGTGCGAGCCGCAAATGCCACTTCCAGCTTAGCTGTGCAGAAGAAGAACAACAAGAAGAAGAAATATCTCGAAATATGTCCGTCAGGCCCCTTCCCTTGAGATAAATCTGCAAATATCTCGGAAACGAAGAGAGCTATGGCAAAATGTTAAGAGACCTTTTTGGTAGAGAATTAAGTTTCCTACTTTTTATGTTCTATCATATTTTTTGATCAGATGCGTAGTTCTCGAGATATATCAAGATATTTAAAAGTTCCGAAGCCGCACCAACATAATAGAGATACAGAAACACCGTGGCCCCTTTCTTTGAGATAACTCTGCACTATTGCGAGCTGTAAATGCCACTTCCAGCTTAGCTGTGCAGAAGAAGAACAACAAGAAGAAGAAATATCTCGAAATATGTCCGTCAGGCCCCTTCCCTTGAGATATATCTGCAAATATCTCGGAAACGAAGCGAGCTATGGCAAAATGTTGAGAGACCTTTTTTGTAGAGAATTATGTTTCCTACAATTTATGTTCTATGATATTTTTTGATCAGAAGCGTAGTTTTCGAGATATATCGAGATATTTAAAAGTTCCGAAGCCGCACCAACATAATAGAGATACAGAAACACCGTGGCCCCTTTCGTTGAGATAACTCTGCACTAGTGCGAGCCGCAAATGCCACTTCCAGCTTAGCTGTGCAGAAGAAGAACAACAAGAAGAAGAAATATCTCGAAATATGTCCGTCAGGCCCCTTCCCTTGAGATAAATCTGCACATATCTCGGAAACGAAGCGAGCTATGGCAAAATGTTAAGAGACGTTTTTTGTAGAGAATTATGTTTCCTACTATTTATGTTCTATGATATTTTTTGATCCGAAGCGTAGTTTTCGAGATATATCGAGATATTTAAAAGTTCCGAAGCCGCACCAACATAATAGGGATACAGAAACACCGTGGCCCCTTTCTTTGAGATAACTGTGCACTAGTGCGAGCCGCAAATGCCACTTCCAGCTTAGCTGTGCAGAAGAAGAACAACAAGAAGAAGAAATATCTCGAAATATGTCCGTCAGGCCCCTTCCCTTGAGATAAATCTGCACATATCTCGGAAACGAAGCGAGCGATGGCAAAATGTTAAGAGACGTTTTTTGTAGAGAATTATGTTTCCTACTATTTATGTTCTATGATATTTTTTGATCCGAAGCGTAGTTTTCGAGATATATCGAGATATTTAAAAGTTCCGAAGCCGCACCAACATAATAGAGATACAGAAACACCGTGGCCCCTTTCTTTGAGATAACTCTGCACTATTGCGAGCTGTAAATGCCACTTCCAGCTTAGCTGTGCAGAAGAAGAACAACAAGAAGAAGAAATATCTCGAAATATGTCCGTCAGGCCAGTTCCTTTGAGCTGAATCTGCAAATATCTCGGAAACGAAGCGAGCTATGGCAAAATGTTAAGAGACGTTTTTTGTAGAGAATTATGTTTCCTACAATTTATGTTCTATGATATTTTTTGATCAGAAGCGTAGTTTTCGAGATATATCGAGATATTTAAAAGTTCCGAAGCCGCACCAACATGATAGGGATACAGAAACACCGTGGCCCCTTTCTTTGAGATAACTGTGCACTAGTGCGAGCCGCAAATGCCACTTCCAGCTTAGCTGTGCAGAAGAAGAACAACAAGAAGAAGAAATATCTCGAAATATGTCCGTCAGGCCCCTTCCCTTGAGATAAATCTGCACATATCTCGGAAACGAAGCGAGCTATGGCAAAATGTTAAGAGACCTTTTTTGTAGAGAATTAAGTTTCCTACTTTTCATGTTCTATGATATTTTTTGATCAGATGCGTAGTTCTCGAGATATATCAAGATATTTAAAAGTTCCGAAGCCGCACCAACATAATAGAGATACAGAAACACCGTGGCCCCTTTCTTTGAGATAACTCTGCACTATTGCGAGCTGTAAATGCCACTTCCAGCTTAGCTGTGCAGAAGAAGAACAACAAGAAGAAGAAATATCTCGAAATATGTCCGTCAGGCCCCTTCCCTTGAGATATATCTGCAAATATCTCGGAAACGAAGCGAGCTATGGCAAAATGTTAACAGACCTTTTTTGTAGAGAATTAAGTTTCCTACTTTTTATGTTCTATGATATTTTTTGATCAGATGCGTAGTTCTCGAGATATATCAAGATATTTAAAAGTTCCGAAGCCGCACCAACATAATAGAGATACAGAAACGCCGTGGCCCCTTTCTTTGAGATAACTCTGCACTAGTGCGAGCCGCAAATGCCACTTCCAGCTTAGCTGTGCAGAAGAAGAACAACAAGAAGAAGAAATATCTCGAAATATGTCCGTCAGGCCCCTTCCCTTGAGATAAATCTGCAAATATCTCGGAAACGAAGAGAGCTATGGCAAAATGTTAAGAGACCTTTTTGGTAGAGAATTAAGTTTCCTACTTTTTATGTTCTATGATATTTTTTGATCAGATGCGTAGTTCTCGAGATATATCAAGATATTTAAAAGTTCCGAAGCCGCACCAACATAATAGAGATACAGAAACACCGTGGCCCCTTTCTTTGAGATAACTCTGCACTATTGCGAGCTGTAAATGCCACTTCCAGCTTAGCTGTGCAGAAGAAGAACAACAAGAAGAAGAAATATCTCGAAATATGTCCGTCAGGCCCCTTCCCTTGAGATATATCTGCAAATATCTCGGAAACGAAGCGAGCTATGGCAAAATGTTGAGAGACCTTTTTTGTAGAGAATTATGTTTCCTACAATTTATGTTCTATGATATTTTTTGATCAGAAGCGTAGTTTTCGAGATATATCGAGATATTTAAAAGTTCCGAAGCCGCACCAACATAATAGAGATACAGAAACACCGTGGCCCCTTTCGTTGAGATAACTCTGCACTAGTGCGAGCCGCAAATGCCACTTCCAGCTTAGCTGTGCAGAAGAAGAACAACAAGAAGAAGAAATATCTCGAAATATGTCCGTCAGGCCCCTTCCCTTGAGATAAATCTGCACATATCTCGGAAACGAAGCGAGCTATGGCAAAATGTTAAGAGACGTTTTTTGTAGAGAATTATGTTTCCTACTATTTATGTTCTATGATATTTTTTGATCCGAAGCGTAGTTTTCGAGATATATCGAGATATTTAAAAGTTCCGAAGCCGCACCAACATAATAGGGATACAGAAACACCGTGGCCCCTTTCTTTGAGATAACTGTGCACTAGTGCGAGCCGCAAATGCCACTTCCAGCTTAGCTGTGCAGAAGAAGAACAACAAGAAGAAGAAATATCTCGAAATATGTCCGTCAGGCCCCTTCCCTTGAGATAAATCTGCAAATATCTCGGAAACGAAGCGAGCTATGGCAAAATGTTAAGAGACCTTTTTTGTAGAGAATTAAGTTTCCTACTTTTTATCTTCTATGATATTTTTTGATCAGATGCGTAGTTCTCGAGATATATCAAGATATTTAAAAGTTCCGAAGCCGCACCAACATAATAGAGATACAGAAACACCGTGGCCCCTCTCTTTGAGATAACTCTGCACTATTGCGAGCTGGAAATGCCACTTCCAGTTTAGCTGTGCAGAAGAAGGACAACAAGAAGAAGAAATATCTCGAAATATGTCCGTCAGGCCAGTTCCTTTGAGATGAATCTGCAAATATCTCGGAAACGAAGCGAGCTATGGCAAAATGTTAAGAGACGTTTTTTATAGAGAATTATGTTTCCTACAATTTATGTTCTATGATATTTTTTGATCAGAAGCGTAGTTTTCGAGATACATCGAGATATTTAAAAGTTCCGAAGCCGCACCAACATAATAGAGATACAGAAACACCGTGGCCCCTTTCTTTGAGATAACTCTGCACTAGTGCGAGCCGCAAATGCCACTTCCAGCTTAGCTGTGCAGAAGAAGAACAACAAGAAGAAGAAATATCTCGAAATATGTCCGTCAGGCCCCTTCCCTTGAGATAAATCTGCAAATATCTCGGCAACGAAGAGAGCTATGGCAAAATGTTAAGAGACCTTTTTTGTAGAGAATTAAGTTTCCTACTTTTTATGTTCTATGATATTTTTTGATCAGATGCGTAGTTCTCGAGATATATCAAGATATTTAAAAGTTCCGAAGCCGCACCAACATAATAGAGATACAGAAACACCGTGGCCCCTTTCTTTGAGATAACTCTGCACTAGTGCGAGCCGCAAATGCCACTTCCAGCTTAGCTGTGCAGAAGAAGAACAACAAGAAGAAGAAATATCTCGAAATATGTCCGTCAGGCCCCTTCCCTTGAGATAAATCTGCAAATATCTCGGAAACGAAGCGAGCTATGGCAAAATGTTAAGAGACCTTTTTTGTAGAGCATTAAGTTTCCTACTTTTTATCTTCTATGATATTTTTTGATCAGATGCGTAGTTCTCGAGATATATCAAGATATTTAAAAGTTCCGAAGCCGCACCAACATAATAGAGATACAGAAACACCGTGGCCCCTCTCTTTGAGATAACTCTGCACTATTGCGAGCTGGAAATGCCACTTCCAGTTTAGCTGTGCAGAAGAAGAACAACAAGAAGAAGAAATATCTCGAAATATGTCCGTTAGGCCCCTTCCCTTGAGATAAATCTGCAAATATCTCGGAAACGAAGCGAGCTATGGCAAAATGTTAAGAGACCTTTTTGGAGAGAATTAAGTTTCCTACTTTTTATGTTCTATGATATTTTTTGATCAGATGCGTAGTTCTCGAGATATATCAAGATATTTAAAAGTTCCGAAGCCGCACCAACAGAATAGAGATACAGAAACACCGTGGCCCCTTTCTTTGAGATAACTCTGCACTATTGCGAGCTGTAAATGCCACTTCCAGCTTAGCTGTGCAGAAGAAGAACAACAAGAAGAAGAAATATCTCGAAATATGTCCGTCAGGCCAGTTCCTTTGAGCTGAATCTGCAAATATCTCGGAAACGAAGCGAGCTATGGCAAAATGTTGAGAGACGTTTTTTGTAGAGAATTATGTTTCCTACAATTTATGTTCTATGATATTTTTTGATCAGAAGCGTAGTTTTCGAGATATATCGAGATATTTAAAAGTTCCGAAGCCGCACCAACATAATAGGGATACAGAAACACCGTGGCCCCTTTCTTTGAGATAACTGTGCACTAGTGCGAGCCGCAAATGCCACTTCCAGCTTAGCTGTGCAGAAGAAGAACAACAAGAAGAAGAAATATCTCGAAATATGTCCGTCAGGCCCCTTCCCTTGAGATAAATCTGCACATATCTCGGAAACGAAGCGAGCTATGGCAAAATGTTAAGAGACCTTTTTTGTAGAGAATTAAGTTTCCTACTTTTCATGTTCTATGATATTTTTTGATCAGATGCGTAGTTCTCGAGATATATCAAGATATTTAAAAGTTCCGAAGCCGCACCAACATAATAGAGATACAGAAACGCCGTGGCCCCTTTCTTTGAGATAACTCTGCACTAGTGCGAGCCGCAAATGCCACTTCCAGCTTAGCTGTGCAGAAGAAGAACAACAAGAAGAAGAAATATCTCGAAATATGTCCGTCAGGCCCCTTCCCTTGAGATAAATCTGCAAATATCTCGGAAACGAAGAGAGCTATGGCAAAATGTTAAGAGACCTTTTTGGTAGAGAATTAAGTTTCCTACTTTTTATGTTCTATCATATTTTTTGATCAGATGCGTAGTTCTCGAGATATATCAAGATATTTAAAAGTTCCGAAGCCGCACCAACATAATAGAGATACAGAAACACCGTGGCCCCTTTCTTTGAGATAACTCTGCACTATTGCGAGCTGTAAATGCCACTTCCAGCTTAGCTGTGCAGAAGAAGAACAACAAGAAGAAGAAATATCTCGAAATATGTCCGTCAGGCCCCTTCCCTTGAGATATATCTGCAAATATCTCGGAAACGAAGCGAGCTATGGCAAAATGTTGAGAGACCTTTTTTGTAGAGAATTATGTTTCCTACAATTTATGTTCTATGATATTTTTTGATCAGAAGCGTAGTTTTCGAGATATATCGAGATATTTAAAAGTTCCGAAGCCGCACCAACATAATAGAGATACAGAAACACCGTGGCCCCTTTCGTTGAGATAACTCTGCACTAGTGCGAGCCGCAAATGCCACTTCCAGCTTAGCTGTGCAGAAGAAGAACAACAAGAAGAAGAAATATCTCGAAATATGTCCGTCAGGCCCCTTCCCTTGAGATAAATCTGCACATATCTCGGAAACGAAGCGAGCTATGGCAAAATGTTAAGAGACGTTTTTTGTAGAGAATTATGTTTCCTACTATTTATGTTCTATGATATTTTTTGATCCGAAGCGTAGTTTTCGAGATATATCGAGATATTTAAAAGTTCCGAAGCCGCACCAACATAATAGGGATACAGAAACACCGTGGCCCCTTTCTTTGAGATAACTGTGCACTAGTGCGAGCCGCAAATGCCACTTCCAGCTTAGCTGTGCAGAAGAAGAACAACAAGAAGAAGAAATATCTCGAAATATGTCCGTCAGGCCCCTTCCCTTGAGATAAATCTGCAAATATCTCGGAAACGAAGCGAGCTATGGCAAAATGTTAAGAGACCTTTTTTGTAGAGAATTAAGTTTCCTACTTTTTATCTTCTATGATATTTTTTGATCAGATGCGTAGTTCTCGAGATATATCAAGATATTTAAAAGTTCCGAAGCCGCACCAACATAATAGAGATACAGAAACACCGTGGCCCCTCTCTTTGAGATAACTCTGCACTATTGCGAGCTGGAAATGCCACTTCCAGTTTAGCTGTGCAGAAGAAGAACAACAAGAAGAAGAAATATCTCGAAATATGTCCGTCAGGCCCCTTCCCTTGAGATATATCTGCAAATATCTCGGAAACGAAGCGAGCTATGGCAAAATGTTGAGAGACCTTTTTTGTAGAGAATTATGTTTCCTACAATTTATGTTCTATGATGTTTTTTGATCAGAAGCGTAGTTTTCGAGATATAACGAGATATTTAAAAGTTCCGAAGCCGCACCAACATAATAGAGATACAGAAACACCGTGGCCCCTTTCGTTGAGATAACTCTGCACTAGTGCGAGCCGCAAATGCCACTTCCAGCTTAGCTGTGCAGAAGAAGAACAACAAGAAGAAGAAATATCTCGAAATATGTCCGTCAGGCCCCTTCCCTTGAGATAAATCTGCACATATCTCGGAAACGAAGCGAGCGATGGCAAAATGTTAAGAGACGTTTTTTGTAGAGAATTATGTTTCCTACTATTTATGTTCTATGATATTTTTTGATCCGAAGCGTAGTTTTCGAGATATATCGAGATATTTAAAAGTTCCGAAGCCGCACCAACATAATAGAGATACAGAAACACCGTGGCCCCTTTCTTTGAGATAACTCTGCACTATTGCGAGCTGTAAATGCCACTTCCAGCTTAGCTGTGCAGAAGAAGAACAACAAGAAGAAGAAATATCTCGAAATATGTCCGTCAGGCCAGTTCCTTTGAGCTGAATCTGCAAATATCTCGGAAACGAAGCGAGCTATGGCAAAATGTTAAGAGACGTTTTTTGTAGAGAATTATGTTTCCTACAATTTATGTTCTATGATATTTTTTGATCAGAAGCGTAGTTTTCGAGATATATCGAGATATTTAAAAGTTCCGAAGCCGCACCAACATGATAGGGATACAGAAACACCGTGGCCCCTTTCTTTGAGATAACTGTGCACTAGTGCGAGCCGCAAATGCCACTTCCAGCTTAGCTGTGCAGAAGAAGAACAACAAGAAGAAGAAATATCTCGAAATATGTCCGTCAGGCCCCTTCCCTTGAGATAAATCTGCACATATCTCGGAAACGAAGCGAGCTATGGCAAAATGTTAAGAGACCTTTTTTGTAGAGAATTAAGTTTCCTACTTTTCATGTTCTATGATATTTTTTGATCAGATGCGTAGTTCTCGAGATATATCAAGATATTTAAAAGTTCCGAAGCCGCACCAACATAATAGAGATACAGAAACACCGTGGCCCCTTTCTTTGAGATAACTCTGCACTATTGCGAGCTGTAAATGCCACTTCCAGCTTAGCTGTGCAGAAGAAGAACAACAAGAAGAAGAAATATCTCGAAATATGTCCGTCAGGCCCCTTCCCTTGAGATATATCTGCAAATATCTCGGAAACGAAGCGAGCTATGGCAAAATGTTAACAGACCTTTTTTGTAGAGAATTAAGTTTCCTACTTTTTATGTTCTATGATATTTTTTGATCAGATGCGTAGTTCTCGAGATATATCAAGATATTTAAAAGTTCCGAAGCCGCACCAACATAATAGAGATACAGAAACGCCGTGGCCCCTTTCTTTGAGATAACTCTGCACTAGTGCGAGCCGCAAATGCCACTTCCAGCTTAGCTGTGCAGAAGAAGAACAACAAGAAGAAGAAATATCTCGAAATATGTCCGTCAGGCCCCTTCCCTTGAGATAAATCTGCAAATATCTCGGAAACGAAGAGAGCTATGGCAAAATGTTAAGAGACCTTTTTGGTAGAGAATTAAGTTTCCTACTTTTTATGTTCTATGATATTTTTTGATCAGATGCGTAGTTCTCGAGATATATCAAGATATTTAAAAGTTCCGAAGCCGCACCAACATAATAGAGATACAGAAACACCGTGGCCCCTTTCTTTGAGATAACTCTGCACTATTGCGAGCTGGAAATGCCACTTCCAGTTTAGCTGTGCAGAAGAAGGACAACAAGAAGAAGAAATATCTCGAAATATGTCCGTCAGGCCAGTTCCTTTGAGATGAATCTGCAAATATCTCGGAAACGAAGCGAGCTATGGCAAAATGTTAAGAGACGTTTTTTATAGAGAATTATGTTTCCTACAATTTATGTTCTATGATATTTTTTGATCAGAAGCGTAGTTTTCGAGATACATCGAGATATTTAAAAGTTCCGAAGCCGCACCAACATAATAGAGATACAGAAACACCGTGGCCCCTTTCTTTGAGATAACTCTGCACTAGTGCGAGCCGCAAATGCCACTTCCAGCTTAGCTGTGCAGAAGAAGAACAACAAGAAGAAGAAATATCTCGAAATATGTCCGTCAGGCCCCTTCCCTTGAGATAAATCTGCAAATATCTCGGCAACGAAGAGAGCTATGGCAAAATGTTAAGAGACCTTTTTTGTAGAGAATTAAGTTTCCTACTTTTTATGTTCTATGATATTTTTTGATCAGATGCGTAGTTCTCGAGATATATCAAGATATTTAAAAGTTCCGAAGCCGCACCAACATAATAGAGATACAGAAACACCGTGGCCCCTTTCTTTGAGATAACTCTGCACTATTGCGAGCTGTAAATGCCACTTCCAGCTTAGCTGTGCAGAAGAAGAACAACAAGAAGAAGAAATATCTCGAAATATGTCCGTCAGGCCCCTTCCCTTGAGATATATCTGCAAATATCTCGGAAACGAAGCGAGCTATGGCAAAATGTTGAGAGACCTTTTTTGTAGAGAATTATGTTTCCTACAATTTATGTTCTATGATGTTTTTTGATCAGAAGCGTAGTTTTCGAGATATAACGAGATATTTAAAAGTTCCGAAGCCGCACCAACATAATAGAGATACAGAAACACCGTGGCCCCTTTCGTTGAGATAACTCTGCACTAGTGCGAGCCGCAAATGCCACTTCCAGCTTAGCTGTGCAGAAGAAGAACAACAAGAAGAAGAAATATCTCGAAATATGTCCGTCAGGCCCCTTCCCTTGAGATAAATCTGCACATATCTCGGAAACGAAGCGAGCGATGGCAAAATGTTAAGAGACGTTTTTTGTAGAGAATTATGTTTCCTACTATTTATGTTCTATGATATTTTTTGATCCGAAGCGTAGTTTTCGAGATATATCGAGATATTTAAAAGTTCCGAAGCCGCACCAACATAATAGGGATACAGAAACACCGTGGCCCCTTTCTTTGAGATAACTCTGCACTAGTGCGAGCCGCAAATGCCGCTTCCAGCTTAGCTGTGCAGAAGAAGAACAACAAGAAGAAGAAATATCTCGAAATATGTCCGTCAGGCCCCTTCCCTTGAGATAAATCTGCAAATATCTCGGAAACTAAGCGAGCTATGGCAAAATGTTAAGAGACGTTTTTTGTAGAGAATTATGTTTCCTACTATTTATGTTCTATGATATTTTTTGATCCGAAGCGTAGTTTTCGAGATATATCGAGATATTTAAAAGTTCCGAAGCCGCACCAACATAATAGGGATACAGAAACACCGTGGCCCCTTTCTTTGAGATAACTGTGCACTAGTGCGAGCCGCAAATGCCACTTCCAGCTTAGCTGTGCAGAAGAAGAACAACAAGAAGAAGAAATATCTCGAAATATGTCCGTCAGGGCCCTTCCCTTGAGATAAATCTGCAAATATCTCGGAAACGAAGCGAGCTATGGCAAAATGTTAAGAGACCTTTTTTGTAGAGAATTAAGTTTCCTACTTTTTATGTTCTATGATATTTTTCGATCAGAGGCGTAGCTCTCGAGATATATCAAGATATTTAAAAGTTCCGAAGCCGCACCAACATAATAGAGATACAGAAACACCGTGGCCCCTTTCTTTGAGATAACTCTGCACTATTGCGAGCTGCAAATGCCACTTCCAGCTTAGCTGTGCAGAAGAAGAACAACAAGAAGAAGAAATATCTCGAAATATGTCCGTCAGGCCCCTTCCCTTGAGATAAATCTGCAAATATCTCGGAAACGAAGCGAGCTATGGCGAAATGTTAAGAGACCTTTTTTGTAGAGAATTAAGTTTCCTACTTTTTATGTTCTATGATATTTTTTGATCAGATGCGTAGTTCTCGAGATATATCAAGATATTTAAAAGTTCCGAAGCCGCACCAACATAATAGAGATACAGAAACACCGTGGCCCCTTTCTTTGAGATAACTCTGCACTATTGCGAGCTGCAAATGCCACTTCCAGCTTAGCTGTGCAGAGGAAGAACAACAAGAGGAAGAAGTATCTCGAAATATGTCCGTCAGGCCCGTTCCTTTGAGCTGAATCTGCAAATATCTCGGAAACGAAGCGAGCTATGGCAAAATGTTAAGAGACGTTTTTTGTAGAGAATTATGTTTCCTACAATTTATGTTCTATGATATTTTTTGATCAGAAGCGTAGTTTTCGAGATATATCGAGATATTTAAAAGTTCCGAAGCCGCACCAACATAATAGAGATACAGAAACACCGTGGCCCCTTTCTTTGAGATAACTCTGCACTATTGCGAGCTGCAAATGCCACTTCCAGCTTAGCTGTGCAGAAGAAGAACAACAAGAAGAAGAAATATCTCGAAATATGTCCGTCAGGCCCCTTCCCTTGAGATAAATCTGCAAATATCTCGGAAACGAAGCGAGCTATGGCAAAATGTTAAGAGACCTTTTTTGTAGAGAATTAAGTTTCCTACTTTTTATGTTCTATGATATTTTTTGATCAGATGCGTAGTTCTCGAGATATATCAAGATATTTAAAAGTTCCGAAGCCGCACCAACATAATAGAGATACAGAAACACCGTGGCCCCTTTCTTTGAGATAACTCTGCACTATTGCGAGCTGCAAATGCCACTTCCAGCTTAGCTGTGCAGAGGAAGAACAACAAGAGGAAGAAGTATCTCGAAATATGTCCGTCAGGCCCGTTCCTTTGAGCTGAATCTGCAAATATCTCGGAAACGAAGCGAGCTATAACAAAATGTTAAGAGACGTTTTTTGTAGAGAATTATGTTTCCTACAATTTATGTTCTATGATATTTTTTGATCAGATGCGTAGTTCTCGAGATATATCAAGATATTTAAAAGTTCCGAAGCCGCACCAACATAATAGAGATACAGAAACACCGTGGCCCCTTTCTTTGAGATAACTCTGCACTATTGCGCGCTGCAAATGCCACTTCCAGCTTAGCTGTGCAGAAGAAGAACAACAAGAAGAAGAAATATCTCGAAATATGTCCGTCAGGCCCCTTCCCTTGAGATAAATCTGCAAATATCTCGGAAACGAAGCGAGCTATGGCAAAATGTTAAGAGACCTTTTTTGTAGAGAATTAAGTTTCCTACTTTTTATGTTCTATGATGTTTTTCGATCAGAGGCGTAGTTCTCGAGATATATCAAGATATTTAAAAGTTCCGAAGCCGCACCAACATAATAGAGATACAGAAACACCGTGGCCCCTTTCTTTGAGATAACTCTGCACGATTGCGAGCTGGAAATGCCACTTCCAGTTTAGCTGTGCAGAAGAAGAACAACAAGAAGAAAAAATATCTCGAAATATGTCCATCAGGACCCTTCCCTTGAGATAAATCTGCAAATATCTCGGAAACGAAGCGAGCTATGGCAAAATGTTAAGAGACCTTTTTTGTAGAGAATAATGTTTCCTACAATTTACGTTCTATGATATTTTTTGATCAGAAGCGTAGTTTTCGAGATATATCGAAATATTTAAAAGTTCCGAAGCCGCACCAACATAATAGAGATACAGAAACACCGTGGCCCCTTTCTTTGAGATAACTCTGCACTATTGCGAGCTGCAAATGCCACTTCCAGCTTAGCTCTGCAGAAGAAGAACAACAAGAAGAAGAAATATCTCGAAATATGTCCGTCAGGCCCCTTCCCTTGAGATATATCTGCAAATATCTCGGAAACGAAGCGAGCTATGGCAAAATGTTAAGAGACGTTTTTTGTAGTGAATTATGTTTCCTACAATTTATGTTCTATGATATTTTTTGATCAGAAGCGTAGTTTTCGAGATATATCGAGATATTTAAAAGTTCCGAAGCCGCACCAACATAATAGAGATACAGAAACACCGTGGCTCCTTTCTTTGAGATAACTCTGCACTAGTGCGAGCCGCAAATGCCACTTCCAGTTTAGCTGTGCAGAAGAAGAACAACAAGAAGAAGAAATATCTCTAAATATGTCCATCAGGACCCTTCCCTTGAGATAAATCTGCAAATATCTCGGAAACGAAGCGAGCTATGGCAAAATGTTAAGAGACCTTTTTTGTAGAGAATTAAGTTTCATACTTTTTATGTTCTACGATATTTTTCGATCAGAGGCGTAGTTCTCGAGATATATCAAGATATTTAAAAGTTCCGAAGCCGCACCAACATAATAGAGATACAGAAACACCGTGGCCCCTTTCTTTGAGATAACTCTGCACGATTGCGAGCTGGAAATGCCACTTCCAGCTTAGCTGTGCAGAAGAAGAACAACAAGAAGAAGAAATATCTCGAAATATATCCGTCAGGCCCCTTCCCTTGAGATAAATCTGCAAATATCTCGGAAACGAAGCGAGCTATCGCAAAATGTTAAGAGACCTTTTTTGTAGAGAATTAAGTTTCCTACTTTTTATGTTCTATGATATTTTTTGATCAGATGAGTAGTTCTCGAGATATATCAAGATATTTGAAAGTTCCGAAGCCGCACCAACATAATAGAGATACAGAAACACCGTGGCCCGTTTCTTTGAGATAACTCTGTACTATTGCGAGCTGCAAATGCCACTTGCAGCTTAGCTGTGCAGAAGAAGAACAACAAGAAGAAGATATATCTCGAAATATGTCCGTCAGGCCCCTTCCGTTGAGATAAATCTGCACATATCTCGGAAACGAAGCGAGCTATGGCAAAATGTTAAGAGACCTTTTTTGTAGAGAATTATGTTTCCTACAATTTATGTTCTATGATATTTTTTGATCAGAAGCGTAGTTTTCGACATATATCGAGATATTTAAAAGTTCCGAAGCCGCACCCACATAATAGAGATTCAGAAACACTGTGGCCCCTTTCTTTGAGATAACTCTGCACTAGTGCGAGCCGCAAATGCCACTTCCAGCTTAGCTGTGCAGAAGAAGAACAACAAGAAGAAGAAATATCTCGAAATATGTCCGTCAGGCCCCTTCCCTTGAGATATATCTGCAAATATCTCGGAACCGAAGCGAGCTATGGCAAAATGTTAAGAGACCTTTTTTGTAGAGAATTATGTTTCCTACAATTTATGTTCTATGA
The DNA here is from genome assembly GCF_051020975.1 of Osmia lignaria lignaria. NCBI lineage: Eukaryota > Metazoa > Arthropoda > Insecta > Hymenoptera > Megachilidae > Osmia > Osmia lignaria. The sequence goes on from NW_027478160.1 coordinate 1,088,473, forward strand.
TAGTTTTTGATCAGAAGCGTAGTTTTCGAGATATATCGAGATATTTAAAAGTTCCGAAGCCGCACCAACATAATAGAGATACAGAAACAACGTGGCCCCTTTCTTTGAGATAACTCTGCACTAGTGCGAGCCGCAAATGCCACTTCCAGCTTAGCTGTGCAGAAGAAGAACAACAAGAAGAAGAAATATCTCGAAATATGTCCGTCAGGCCCCTTCCCTTGAGATAAATCTGCAAATATCTCGGAAACGGAGCGAGCTATCGCAAAATGTTAAGAGACCTTTTTTGTAGAGAATTAAGTTTCCTACTTTTTATGTTCTATGATATTTTTTGATCAGATGAGTAGTTCTCGAGATATATCAAGATATTTAAAAGTTTCGAAGCCGCACCAACATAATAGAGATACAGAAACACCGTGGCCCCATTCTTTGAGATAACTCTGTACTATTGCGAGCTGCAAATGCCACTTGCAGCTTAGCTGTGCAGAAGAAGAACAACAAGAAGAAGAAATATCTCGAAATATGTCCGTCAGGCCCCTTCCCTTGAGATAAATCTGCAAATATCTCGGAAACGAAGCGAGCTATGGCAAAATGTTAAGAGACCTTTTTTGTAGAGAATTAAGTTTCCTACTTTTTATGTTCTATGATATTTTTTGATCAGATGCGTAGTTCTCGAGATATATCAAGATATTTAAAAGTTCCGAAGCCGCACCCACATAATAGAGATTCAGAAACACTGTGGCCCCTTTCTTTGAGATAACTCTGCACTAGTGCGAGCCGCAAATGCCACTTCCAGCTTAGCTGTGCAGAAGAAGAACAACAAGAAGAAGAAATATCTCGAAATATGTCTGTCAGGCCCCTTCCCTTGAGATAAATCTGCAAATATCTCGGAAACGAAGCGAGCTATGGCAAAATGTTCAGAGACCTTTTTTGTAGAGAATTAAGTTTCCTACTTTTTATGTTCTATGATATTTTTTGATCAGATGCGTAGTTCTCGAGATATATCAAGATATTTAAAAGTTCCGAAGCCGCACCAACATAATAGAAATACAGAAACACCGTGGCCCCTTTCTTTGAGATAACTCTGCACTATTGCGAGCTGCAAATGCCACTTCCAGCTTAGCTGTGCAGAAGAAGAACAACAAGAAGAAGAAATATCTCGAAATATGTCCGTCAGGCCCCTTCCCTTGAGATATATCTGCAAATATCTCGGAAACCAAGCGAGCTATGGCAAAATGTTAAGAGACCTTTTTTGTAGAGAATTATGTTTCCTACAATTTATGTCTATGATATTTTTTGATCAGAAGCGTAGTTTTCGAGATATATCGAGATATTTAAAAGTTCCGAAGCCGCACCAACATAATAGAGGTACAGAAACACCGTGGCCCCTTTCTTTGAGATAACTCTGCACTAGTGCGAGCCGCAAATGCCACCTACAGCTTAGCTGTGCAGAAGAAGAACAACAAGAAGAAGAAATATCTCGAAATATGTCCGTCAGGCCCCTTCCCTTGAGATAAATCTGCAAATATCTCGGAAACGAAGCGAGCTATGGCAAAATGTTAAGAGAACTTTTTTGTAGAGAATTAAGTTTCCTACGTTTTATGTTCTATGATATTTTTTGATCAGATGCGTAGTTCTCGAGATATATCAAGATATTTAAAAGTTCCGAAGCCGCACCAACATAATAGAGATACAGAAACACCGTGGCCCCTTTCTTTGAGATAACTCTCCACTATTGCGAGCTGCAAATGCCACTTCCAGCTTAGCTGTGCAGAAGAAGAACAACAAGAAGAAGAAATATCTCGAAATATGTCCGTCAGGCCCCTTCCCTTGAGATATATCTGCAAATATCTCGGAAACGAAGCGAGCTATGGCAAAATGTTAAGAGACCTTTTTTGTAGAGAACTAAGTTTCCTACTTTTTATGTTGTATGATATTTTTTGATCAGATGCGTAGTTCTCGAGATATATCAAGATATTTAAAAGTTCCGAAGCCGCACCAACATAATAGAGATACAGAAACATCGTGGCCCCTTTCTGTGAGATAACTCTGCACTATTGCGAGCTGCAAATGCCACTTCCAGCTTAGCTGTGCAGAAGAAGAACAACAAGAAGAAGAAATATCTCGAAATATGTCCGTCAGGCCCCTTCCCTTGAGATATATCTGCAAATATCTCGGAAACGAAGCGAGCTATGGCAAAATGTTAAGAGACCTTTTTTGTAGAGAATTATGTTTCCTACAATTTATGTTCTATGATATTTTTTGATCAGAAGCGTAGTTTTCGAGATATATCGAGATATTTAAAAGTTCCGAAGCCGCACCAACATAATAGAGATACAGAAACACCGTGGCCCCCTTCTTTGAGATAACTCTGCACTATGGCGAGCTGCAAATGCCACTTCCAGCTTAGCTGTGCAGAAGAAGAACAACAAGAAGAAGAAATATCTCGAAATATGTCCGTCAGGCCCCTTCGCTTGAGATAAATCTGCAAATATCTCGGAAACGAAGCGAGCTATGGCAAAATGTTAAGAGACCTTTTTTGTAGAGAATTAAGTTTCCTACTTTTTATGTTCTATGATATTTTTTGATCAGATGCGTAGTTCTCGAGATATATCAAGATATTTAAAAGTTCCGAAGCCGCACCAACATAATAGAGATACAGAAACACCGTGGCCCCTTTCTTTGAGATAACTCTGCACTATTGCGAGCTGCAAATGCCACTTCCAGCTTAGCTGTGCAGAAGAAGAACAACAAGAAGAAGAAATATCTCGAAATATGTCCGTCAGGCCCCTTCCCTTGAGATATATCTGCAAATATCTCGGAAACCAAGCGAGCTATGGCAAAATGTTAAGAGACCTTTTTTGTAGAGAATTATGTTTCCTACAATTTATGTCTATGATATTTTTTGATCAGAAGCGTAGTTTTCGAGATATATCAAGATATTTAAAAGTTCCGAAGCCGCACCAACATAATAGAGATACAGAAACACCGTGGCCCCTTTCTTTGAGATAACTCTGCCCTATTGCGAGCTGGAAATGCCACTTCCACTTTAGCTGTGCAGAAGAAGAACAACAAGAAGAAGAAATATCTCGAAATATGTCCGTCAGGCCCGTTCCTTTGAGCTGAATCTGCAAAAATCTCGGAAACGAAGCGAGCTATGGCAAAATGTTAAGAGACGTTTTTTGTAGAGAATTATGTTTCCTACAATTTATGTTCTATGATATTTTTTGATCAGAAGCGTAGTTTTCGAGATATATCGAGATATTTAAAAGTTCCGAAGCCGCACCAACATAATAGAGATACAGAAACACCGTGGCCCCTTTCTTTGAGATAACTCTGCACTAGTCCGAGCCGCAAATGCCACTTCCAGCTTAGCTGTGCAGAAGAAGAACAACAAGAAGAAGAAATATCTCGAAATATGTCCGTTAGGCCCCTTCCCTTGAGATAAATGTGCAAATATCTCGGAAACGAAGCAAGCTATGGCAAAATGTTGAGAGACCTTTTTTGTAGAGAATTAAGTTTCCTACTATTTATGTTCTATCATATTTTTTGATCAGATGCGTAGTTCTCGAGATATATCAAGATATTTAAAAGTTCCGAAGCCGCACCAACATAATAGAGATACAGAAACACCGTGGCCCCCTTCTTTGAGATAACTCTGCACTATTGCGAGCTGCAAATGCCACTTCCAGCTTAGCTGTGCAGAAGAAGAACAACGAGAAGAAGAAATATCTCGAAATATGTCCGTCAGGCCCCTTCCCTTGAGATAAATGTGCAAATATCTCGGAAACAAAGCGAGCTATGGCAAAATGTTAAGAGACCTTTTTTGTAGAGAATTAAGTTTCCTACTTTTTATGTTCTATGATATTTTTTGATCAGATGCGTAGTTCTCGAGATATATCAAGATATTTAAAAGTTCCGAAGCCGCACCAACATAATAGAGATACAGAAACACCGTGGCCCCTTTCTTTGAGATAACTCTGCACTATTGCGAGCTGGAAATGCCACTTCCAGTTTAGCTGTGCAGAAGAAGAACAACAAGAAGAAGAAATATCTCGAAATATGTCCGTCAGGCCCGTTCCTTTGAGCTGAATCTGCAAATATCTCGGAAACGAAGCGAGCTATGGCAAAATGTTAAGAGACGTTTTTTGTAGAGAATTATGTTTCCTACAATTTATGTTCTATGATATTTTTTGATCAGAAGCGTAGTTTTCGAGATATATCGAGATATTTAAAAGTTCCGAAGCCGCACCAACATAATAGAGATACAGAAACACCGTGGCCCCTTTCTTTGAGATAACTCTGCACTAGTCCGAGCCGCAAATGCCACTTCCAGCTTAGCTGTGCAGAAGAAGAACAACAAGAAGAAGAAATATCTCGAAATATGTCCGTTAGGCCCCTTCCCTTGAGATAAATGTGCAAATATCTCGGAAACGAAGCAAGCTATGGCAAAATGTTGAGAGACCTTTTTTGTAGAGAATTAAGTTTCCTACTATTTATGTTGTATCATATTTTTTGATCAGATGCGTAGTTCTCGAGATATATCAAGATATTTAAAAGTTCCGAAGCCGCACCAACATAATAGAGATACAGAAACACCGTGGCCCCCTTCTTTGAGATAACTCTGCACTATTGCGAGCTGCAAATGCCACTTCCAGCTTAGCTGTGCAGAAGAAGAACAACAAGAAGAAGAAATATCTCGAAATATGTCCGTCAGGCCCCTTCCCTTGAGATAAATCTGCAAATATCTCGGAAATGAAGCGGGCTATGGCAAAATGTTAGGAGACCTTTTCTGTAGAGAATTAAGTTTCCTACTTTTTATGTTCTATGATATTTTTTGATCAGATGCGTAGTTCTCGAGATATATCAAGATATTTAAAAGTTCCGAAGCCGCACCAACATAATAGAGATACAGAAACACCGTGGCCCCTTTCTTTGAGATAACTCTGCACTATTGCGAGCTGGAAATGCCACTTCCAGTTTAGCTGTGCAGAAGAAGAACAACAAGAAGAAGAAATATCTCGAAATATGTCCGACAGGCCCGTTCCTTTGAGCTGAATCTGCAAATATCTCGGAAACGAAGCGAGCTATGGCAAAATGTTAAGAGACGTTTTTTGTAGAGAATTATGTTTCCTACAATTTATGTTCTATGATATTTTTTGATCAGAAGCGTAGTTCTCGAGATATATGAAGATATTTAAAAGTTCCGAAGCCGCACCAACATAATAGAGATACAGAAACACCGTGGCCCCCTTCTTTGAGATAACTCTGCACTAGTGCGAGCCGCAAATGCCACCTACAGCTTAGCTGTGCAGAAGAAGAACAACAAGAAGAAGAAATATCTCGAAATATGTCCGTCAGGCCCCTTCCCTTGAGATATATCTGCAAATATCTCGGAACCGAAGCGAGCTATGGCAAAATGTTAAGAGACCTTTTTTGTAGAGAATTATGTTTCCTACAATTTATGTTCTATGATAGTTTTTGATCAGAAGCGTAGTTTTCGAGATATATCGAGATATTTAAAAGTTCCGAAGCCGCACCAACATAATAGAGATACAGAAACACCGTGGCCCCTTTCTTTGAGATAACTCTGCACTAGTGCGAGCCGCAAATGCCACTTCCAGCTTAGCTGTGCAGAAGAAGAACAACAAGAAGAAGAAATATCTCGAAATATGTCCGACAGGCCCGTTCCTTTGAGCTGAATCTGCAAATATCTCGGAAACGAAGCGAGCTATGGCAAAATGTTAAGAGACGTTTTTTGTAGAGAATTATGTTTCCTACAATTTATGTTCTATGATATTTTTTGATCAGAAGCGTAGTTCTCGAGATATATGAAGATATTTAAAAGTTCCGAAGCCGCACCAACATAATAGAGATACAGAAACACCGTGGCCCCCTTCTTTGAGATAACTCTGCACTAGTGCGAGCCGCAAATGCCACCTACAGCTTAGCTGTGCAGAAGAAGAACAACAAGAAGAAGAAATATCTCGAAATATGTCCGTCAGGCCCCTTCCCTTGAGATATATCTGCAAATATCTCGGAACCGAAGCGAGCTATGGCAAAATGTTAAGAGACCTTTTTTGTAGAGAATTATGTTTCCTACAATTTATGTTCTATGATAGTTTTTGATCAGAAGCGTAGTTTTCGAGATATATCGAGATATTTAAAAGTTCCGAAGCCGCACCAACATAATAGAGATACAGAAACACCGTGGCCCCTTTCTTTGAGATAACTCTGCACTAGTGCGAGCCGCAAATGCCACTTCCAGCTTAGCTGTGCAGAAGAAGAACAACAAGAAGAAGAAATATCTCGAAATATGTCCGTCAGGCCCCTTCCCTTGAGATAAATCTGCAAATATCTCGGAAACGAAGCGAGCTATCGCAAAATGTTAAGAGACCTTTTTTGTAGAGAATTAAGTTTCCTACTTTTTATGTTCTATGATATTTTTTGATCAGATGAGTAGTTCTCGAGATATATCAAGATATTTAAAAGTTCCGAAGCCGCACCAACATAATAGAGATACAGAAACACCGTGGCCCCATTCTTTGAGATAACTCTGTACTATTGCGAGCTGCAAATGCCACTTGCAGCTTAGCTGTGCAGAAGAAGAACAACAAGAAGAAGAAATATCTCGAAATATGTCCGTCAGGCCCCTTCCCTTGAGATAAATCTGCAAATATCTCGGAAACGAAGCGAGCTATGGCAAAATGTTAAGAGACCTTTTTTGTAGAGAATTAAGTTTCCTACTTTTTATGTTCTATGATATTTTTTGATCAGATGCGTAGTTCTCGAGATATATCAAGATATTTAAAAGTTCCGAAGCCGCACCCACATAATAGAGATTCAGAAACACTGTGGCCCCTTTCTTTGAGATAACTCTGCACTAGTGCGAGCCGCAAATGCCACTTCCAGCTTAGCTGTGCAGAAGAAGAACAACAAGAAGAAGAAATATCTCGAAATATGTCCGTTAGGCCCCTTCCCTTGAGATAAATCTGCAAATATCTCGGAAATGAAGCGGGCTATGGCAAAATGTTAAGAGACCTTTTCTGTAGAGAATTAAGTTTCCTACTTTTTATGTTCTATGATATTTTTTGATCAGATGCGTAGTTCTCGAGATATATCAAGATATTTAAAAGTTCCGAAGCCGCACCAACATAATAGAGATACAGAAACACCGTGGCCCCCTTCCTTGAGATAATTCTGCACTATTGCGAGCTGCAAATGCCACTTCCAGCTTAGCTGTGCAGAAGAAGAACAACAAGAAGAAGAAATATCTCGAAATATGTCCGTCAGGCCCCTTCCCTTGAGATAAATCTGCAAATATCTCGGAAACAAAGCGAGCTATGGCAAAATGTTAAGAGACCTTTTTCGTAGAGAATTAAGTTTTCTACTTTTTATGTTCTATGATATTTTTTGATCAGATGCGTATTTCTCGAGATATATCAAGATATTTAAAAGTTCCGAAGCCGCACCAACATAATAGAGATACAGAAACACCGTGGCCCCTTTCTTTGAGATAACTCTGCACTATTGCGAGCTGTAAATGCCACTTCCAGCTTAGCTGTGCAGAAGAAGAACAACAAGAAGAAGAAATATCTCGAAATATGTCCGTCAGGCCCCTTCCCTTGAGATATATCTGCAAATATCTCGGAAACGAAGCGAGCTATGGCAAAATGTTAAGAGACCTTTTTTGTAGAGAATTATGTTTCCTACAATTTATGTTCTATGATATTTTTTGATCAGAAGCGTAGTTCTCGAGATATATCGAGATATTTAAAAGTTCCGAAGCCGCACCAACATAATAGAGATACAGAAACACCGTGGCCCCTTTCTTTGAGATAACTCTGCACTATTGCGAGCTGCAAATGCCACTTCCAGCTTCGCTGTGCAGAAGAAGAACAACAAGAAGAAGAAATATCTCGAAATATGTCCGTTAGGCCCCTTCCCTTGAGATAAATCTGCAAATATCTCGGAAATGAAGCGGGCTATGGCAAAATGTTAAGAGACCTTTTCTGTAGAGAATTAAGTTTCCTACTTTTTATGTTCTATGATATTTTTTGATCAGATGCGTAGTTCTCGAGATATATCAAGATATTTAAAAGTTCCGAAGCCGCACCAACATAATAGAGATACAGAAACACCGTGGCCCCCTTCTTTGAGATAACTCTGCACTATTGCGAGCTGCAAATGCCACTTCCAGCTTAGCTGTGCAGAAGAAGAACAACGAGAAGAAGAAATATCTCGAAATATGTCCGTCAGGCCCCTTCCCTTGAGATAAATCTGCAAATATCTCGGAAACAAAGCGAGCTATGGCAAAATGTTAAGAGACCTTTTTTGTAGAGAATTAAGTTTCCTACTTTTTATGTTCTATGATATTTTTTGATCAGATGCGTAGTTCTCGAGATATATCAAGATATTTAAAAGTTCCGAAGCCGCACCAACATAATAGAGATACAGAAACACCGTGGCCCCTTTCTTTGAGATAACTCTGCCCTATTGCGAGCTGGAAATGCCACTTCCAGTTTAGCTGTGCAGAAGAAGAACAACAAGAAGAAGAAATATCTCGAAATATGTCCGTTAGGCCCCTTCCCTTGAGATAAATGTGCAAATATCTCGGAAACGAAGCAAGCTATGGCAAAATGTTGAGAGACCTTTTTTGTAGAGAATTAAGTTTCCTACTATTTATGTTCTATCATATTTTTTGATCAGATGCGTAGTTCTCGAGATATATCAAGATATTTAAAAGTTCCGAAGCCGCACCAACATAATAGAGATACAGAAACACCGTGGCCCCCTTCTTTGAGATAACTCTGCACTATTGCGAGCTGCAAATGCCACTTCCAGCTTAGCTGTGCAGAAGAAGAACAACAAGAAGAAGAAATATCTCGAAATATGTCCGTCAGGCCCCTTCCCTTGAGATAAATCTGCAAATATCTCGGAAATGAAGCGGGCTATGGCAAAATGTTAGGAGACCTTTTCTGTAGAGAATTAAGTTTCCTACTTTTTATGTTCTATGATATTTTTTGATCAGATGCGTAGTTCTCGAGATATATCAAGATATTTAAAAGTTCCGAAGCCGCACCAACATAATAGAGATACAGAAACACCGTGGCCCCTTTCTTTGAGATAACTCTGCACTATTGCGAGCTGGAAATGCCACTTCCAGTTTAGCTGTGCAGAAGAAGAACAACAAGAAGAAGAAATATCTCGAAATATGTCCGACAGGCCCGTTCCTTTGAGCTGAATCTGCAAATATCTCGGAAACGAAGCGAGCTATGGCAAAATGTTAAGAGACGTTTTTTGTAGAGAATTATGTTTCCTACAATTTATGTTCTATGATATTTTTTGATCAGAAGCGTAGTTCTCGAGATATATCAAGATATTTAAAAGTTCCGAAGCCGCACCAACATAATAGAGATACAGAAACACCGTGGCCCCCTTCTTTGAGATAACTCTGCACTAGTGCGAGCCGCAAATGCCACCTACAGCTTAGCTGTGCAGAAGAAGAACAACAAGAAGAAGAAATATCTCGAAATATGTCCGTCAGGCCCCTTCCCTTGAGATATATCTGCAAATATCTCGGAACCGAAGCGAGCTATGGCAAAATGTTAAGAGACCTTTTTTGTAGAGAATTATGTTTCCTACAATTTATGTTCTATGATAGTTTTTGATCAGAAGCGTAGTTTTCGAGATATATCGAGATATTTAAAAGTTCCGAAGCCGCACCAACATAATAGAGATACAGAAACACCGTGGCCCCTTTCTTTGAGATAACTCTGCACTAGTGCGAGCCGCAAATGCCACTTCCAGCTTAGCTGTGCAGAAGAAGAACAACAAGAAGAAGAAATATCTCGAAATATGTCCGTCAGGCCCCTTCCCTTGAGATAAATCTGCAAATATCTCGGAAACGAAGCGAGCTATCGCAAAATGTTAAGAGACCTTTTTTGTAGAGAATTAAGTTTCCTACTTTTTATGTTCTATGATATTTTTTGATCAGATGAGTAGTTCTCGAGATATATCAAGATATTTAAAAGTTCCGAAGCCGCACCAACATAATAGAGATACAGAAACACCGTGGCCCCATTCTTTGAGATAACTCTGTACTATTGCGAGCTGCAAATGCCACTTGCAGCTTAGCTGTGCAGAAGAAGAACAACAAGAAGAAGAAATATCTCGAAATATGTCCGTCAGGCCCCTTCCCTTGAGATAAATCTGCAAATATCTCGGAAACGAAGCGAGCTATGGCAAAATGTTAAGAGACCTTTTTTGTAGAGAATTAAGTTTCCTACTTTTTATGTTCTATGATATTTTTTGATCAGATGCGTAGTTCTCGAGATATATCAAGATATTTAAAAGTTCCGAAGCCGCACCCACATAATAGAGATTCAGAAACACTGTGGCCCCTTTCTTTGAGATAACTCTGCACTAGTGCGAGCCGCAAATGCCACTTCCAGCTTAGCTGTGCAGAAGAAGAACAACAAGAAGAAGAAATATCTCGAAATATGTCCGTCAGGCCCCTTCCCTTGAGATAAATCTGCAAATATCTCGGAAACGAAGCGAGCTATGGCAAAATGTTAAGAGACCTTTTTTGTAGAGAATTAAGTTTCCTACTTTTTATGTTCTATGATATTTTTTGATCAGATGCGTAGTTCTCGAGATATATCAAGATATTTAAAAGTTCCGAAGCCGCACCAACATAATAGAAATACAGAAACACCGTGGCCCCTTTCTTTGAGATAACTCTGCACTATTGCGAGCTGCAAATGCCACTTCCAGCTTAGCTGTGCAGAAGAAGAACAACAAGAAGAAGAAATATCTCGAAATATGTCCGTCAGGCCCCTTCCCTTGAGATAAATCTGCAAATATCTCGGAAACGAAGCGAGCTATGGCAAAATGTTAAGAGAACTTTTTTGTAGAGAATTAAGTTTCCTACGTTTTATGTTCTATGATATTTTTTGATCAGATGCGTAGTTCTCGAGATATATCAAGATATTTAAAAGTTCCGAAGCCGCACCAACATAATAGAGATACAGAAACACCGTGGCCCCTTTCTTTGAGCTAACTCTCCACTATTGCGAGCTGCAAATGCCACTTCCAGCTTAGCTGTGCAGAAGAAGAACAACAAGAAGAAGAAATATCTCGAAATATGTCCGTCAGGCCCCTTCCCTTGAGATATATCTGCAAATATCTCGGAAACGAAGCGAGCTATGGCAAAATGTTAAGAGACCTTTTTTGTAGAGAACTAAGTTTCCTACTTTTTATGTTGTATGATATTTTTTGATCAGATGCGTAGTTCTCGAGATATATCAAGATATTTAAAAGTTCCGAAGCCGCACCAACATAATAGAGATACAGAAACATCGTGGCCCCTTTCTTTGAGATAACTCTGCACTATTGCGAGCTGCAAATGCCACTTCCAGCTTAGCTGTGCAGAAGAAGAACAACAAGAAGAAGAAATATCTCGAAATATGTCCGTCAGGCCCCTTCCCCTGAGATATATCTGCAAATATCTCGGAAACGAAGTGAGCTATGGCAAGATGTTAAGAGACCTTTTTTGTAGAGAATTATGTTTCCTACAATTTATGTTCTATGATATTTTTTGATCAGAAGCGTAGTCTTCGAGATATATCGAGATATTTAAAAGTTCCGAAGCCGCACCAACATAATAGAGATACAGAAACACCGTGACCCCTTTCTTTGAGATAACTCTGTACTATTGCGAGCTGCAAATGCCACTTGCAGCTTAGCTGTGCAGAAGAAGAACAACAAGAAGAAGAAATATCTCGAAATATGTCCGTCAGGCCCCTTCCCTTGAGATAAATCTGCAAATATCTCGGAAACGAAGCGAGCTATCGCAAAATGTTAAGAGACCTTTTTTGTAGAGAATTAAGTTTCCTACTTTTTATGTTCTATGATATTTTTTGATCAGATGAGTAGTTCTCGAGATATATCAAGATATTTGAAAGTTCCGAAGCCGCACCAACATAATAGAGATACAGAAACACCGTGGCCCGTTTCTTTGAGATAACTCTGTACTATTGCGAGCTGCAAATGCCACTTGCAGCTTAGCTGTGCAGAAGAAGAACAACAAGAAGAAGATATATCTCGAAATATGTCCGTCAGGCCCCTTCCGTTGAGATAAATCTGCACATATCTCGGAAACGAAGCGAGCTATGGCAAAATGTTAAGAGACCTTTTTTGTAGAGAATTATGTTTCCTACAATTTATGTTCTATGATATTTTTTGATCAGAAGCGTAGTTTTCGACATATATCGAGATATTTAAAAGTTCCGAAGCCGCACCCACATAATAGAGATTCAGAAACACTGTGGCCCCTTTCTTTGAGATAACTCTGCACTAGTGCGAGCCGCAAATGCCACTTCCAGCTTAGCTGTGCAGAAGAAGAACAACAAGAAGAAGAAATATCTCGAAATATGTCCGTCAGGCCCCTTCCCTTGAGATATATCTGCAAATATCTCGGAACCGAAGCGAGCTATGGCAAAATGTTAAGAGATCTTTTTTGTAGAGAATTATGTTTCCTACAATTTATGTTCTATGATAGTTTTTGATCAGAAGCGTAGTTTTCGAGATATATCGAGATATTTAAAAGTTCCGAAGCCGCACCAACATAATAGAGATACAGAAACACCGTGGCCCCTTTCTTTGAGATAACTCTGCACTAGTGCGAGCCGCAAATGCCACTTCCAGCTTAGCTGTGCAGAAGAAGAACAACAAGAAGAAGAAGTATCTCGAAATATGTCCGTCAGGCCCCTTCCCTTGAGATAAATCTGCAAATATCTCGGAAACGAAGCGAGCTATCGCAAAATGTTAAGAGATCTTTTTTGTAGAGAATTAAGTTTCCTACTTTTTATGTTCTATGATATTTTTTGATCAGATGAGTAGTTCTCGAGATATATCAAGATATTTAAAAGTTCCGAAGCCGCACCAACATAATAGAGATACAGAAACACCGTGGCCCCATTCTTTGAGATAACTCTGTACTATTGCGAGCTGCAAATGCCACTTGCAGCTTAGCTGTGCAGAAGAAGAACAACAAGAAGAAGAAATATCTCGAAATATGTCCGTCAGGCCCCTTCCCTTGAGATAAATCTGCAAATATCTCGGAAACGAAGCGAGCTATGGCAAAATGTTAAGAGACCTTTTTTGTAGAGAATTAGGTTTCCTACTTTTTATGTTCTATGATATTTTTTGATCAGATGCGTAGTTCTCGAGATATATCAAGATATTTAAAAGTTCCGATGCCGCACCCACATAATAGAGATTCAGAAACACTGTGGCCCCTTTCTTTGAGATAACTCTGCACTATTGCGAGCTGCAAATGCCACTTCCAGCTTAGCTGTGCAGAAGAAGAACAACAAGAAGAAGAAATATCTCGAAATATGTCCGTCAGGCCCCTTCCCTTGAGATATATCTGCAAATATCTCGGAAACGAAGCGAGCTATGGCAAAATGTTAAGAGACCTTTTTTGTAGAGAATTATGTTTCCTACAATTTATGTCTATGATATTTTTTGATCAGAAGCGTAGTTTTCGAGATATATCGAGATATTTAAAAGTTCCGAAGCCGCACCAACATAATACAGGTACAGAAACACCGTGGCCCCTTTCTTTGAGATAACTCTGCACTAGTGCGAGCCGCAAATGCCACCTACAGCTTAGCTGTGCAGAAGAAGAACAACAAGAAGAAGAAATATCTCGAAATATGTCCGTCAGGCCCCTTCCCTTGAGATAAATCTGCAAATATCTCGGAAACGAAGCGAGCTATGGCAAAATGTTAAGAGAACTTTTTTGTAGAGAATTAAGTTTCCTACGTTTTATGTTCTATGATATTTTTTGATCAGATGCGTAGTTCTCGAGATATATCAAGATATTTAAAAGTTCCGAAGCCGCACCAACATAATAGAGATACAGAAACACCGTGGCCCCTTTCTTTGAGATAACTCTCCACTATTGCGAGCTGCAAATGCCACTTCCAGCTTAGCTGTGCAGAAGAAGAACAACAAGAAGAAGAAATATCTCGAAATATGTCCGTCAGGCCCCTTCTCTTGAGATATATCTGCAAATATCTCGGAAACGAAGCGAGCTATGGCAAAATGTTAAGAGACCTTTTTTGTAGAGAACTAAGTTTCCTACTTTTTATGTTGTATGATATTTTTTGATCAGATGCGTAGTTCTCGAGATATATCAAGATATTTAAAAGTTCCGAAGCCGCACCAACATAATAGAGATACAGAAACATCATGGCCCCTTTCTTTGAGATAACTCTGCACTATTGCGAGCTGCAAATGCCACTTCCAGCTTAGCTGTGCAGAAGAAGAACAACAAGAAGAAGAAATATCTCGAAATATGTCCGTCAGGCCCCTTCCCTTGAGATATATCTGCAAATATCTCGGAAACGAAGTGAGCTATGGCAAAATGTTAAGAGACCTTTCTTGTAGAGAATTATGTTTCCTACAATTTATGTTCTATGATATTTTTTGATCAGAAGCGTAGTTTTCGAGACATATCGAGATATTTAAAAGTTCCGAAGCCGCACCAACATAATAGAAATACAGAAACACCGTGGCCCCTTTCTTTGAGATAACTCTGCACTATTGCGAGCTGCAAATGCCACTTCCAGCTTAGCTGTGCAGAAGAAGAACAACAAGAAGAAGAAATATCTCGAAATATGTCCGTCAGGCCCCTTCCCTTGAGATATATCTGCAAATATCTCGGAAACGAAGCGAGCTATGGCAAAATGTTAAGAGACCTTTTTTGTAGAGAATTATGTTTCCTACAATTTATGTTCTATGATATTTTTTGATCAGAAGCGTAGTTTTCGACATATATCGAGATATTTAAAAGTTCCGAAGCCGCACCCACATAATAGAGATTCAGAAACACTGTGGCCCCTTTCTTTGAGATAACTCTGCACTATTGCGAGCTGCAAATGCCACTTCCAGCTTAGCTGTGCAGAAGAAGAACAACAAGAAGAAGAAATATCTCGAAATATGTCCGTCAGGCCCCTTCCCTTGAGATGTATCTGCAAATATCTCGGAAACGAAGCGAGCTATGGCAAAATGTTAAGAGACCTTTTTTGTAGAGAATTATGTTTCCTACAATTCATGTTCTATGATATTTTTTGATCAGATGCGTAGTTCTCGAGATATATCAAGATATTTAAAAGTTCCGAAGCCGCACCAACATAATAGAGATACAGAAACACCGTGGCCCCTTTCTTTGAGATAACTCTGCACTATTGCGAGCTGCAAATGCCACTTCCAGCTTAGCTGTGCAGAAGATGAACAACAAGAAGAAGAAATATCTCGAAATATGTCCGTCAGGCCCCTTCCCTTGAGATAAATCTGCAAATATCTCGGAAACGCAGCGAGCTATGGCAAAATGTTAAGAGACCTTTTTTGTAGAGAATTAAGTTTCCTACTTTTTATGTTCTATGATATTTTTTGATCAGATGCGTAGTTCTCGAGATATATCAAGATATTTAAAAGTTCCGAAGCCGCACCAACATAATAGAGATACAGAAACACCGTGGCCCCTTTCTTTGAGATAACTCTGCACTATTGCGAGCTGTAAATGCCACTTCCAGCTTAGCTGTGCAGAAGAAGAACAACAAGAAGAAGAAATATCTCGAAATATGTCCGTCAGGCCCCTTCCCTTGAGATATATCTGCAAATATCTCGGAAACGAAGCGAGCTATGGCAAAATGTTAAGAGACCTTTTTTGTAGAGAATTATGTTTCCTACAATTTATTTTCAATGATATTTTTTGATCAGAAGCGTAGTTTTCGAGATATATCGAGATATTTAAAAGTTCCGAAGCCGCACCAACATAATAGAGGTACAGAAACACCGTGGCCCCTTTCTTTGAGATAACTCTGCACTAGTGCGAGCCGCAAATGCCACTTCCAGCTTAGCTGTGCAGAAGAAGAACAACAAGAAGAAGAAATATCTCGAAATATGTCCGTCAGGCCCCTTCCCTTGAGATATATCTGCAAATATCTCGGAAACGAAGCGAGCTATGGCAAAATGTTAAGAGACCTTTTTTGTAGAGAATTATGTTTCCTACAATTTATGTTCTATGATATTTTTGGATCACAAGCGTAGTTTTCGAGATATATCGAGATATTTAAAAGTTCCGAAGCCGCACCCACATAATAGAGATTCAGAAACACCGTGGCCCCTTTCTTTGAGATAACTCTGCACTAGTGCGAGCCGCAAATGCCACTTCCAGCTTAGCTGTGCAGAAGAAGAACAACAAGAAGAAGAAATATCTCGAAATATGTCCGTCAGGCCCCTTCCCTTGAGATAAATATGCAAATATCTCGGAAACGAAGCGAGCTATGGCAAAATGTTAAGAGACCTTTTTTGTAGAGAATTATGTTTCCTACAATTCATGTTCTATGATATTTTTTGATCAGATGCGTAGTTCTCGAGATATATCAAGATATTTAAAAGTTCCGAAGCCGCACCAACATAATAGAGATACAGAAACACCGTGGCCCCTTTCTTTGAGATAACTCTGCACTATTGCGAGCTGCAAATGCCACTTCCAGCTTAGCTGTGCAGAAGATGAACAACAAGAAGAAGAAATATCTCGAAATATGTCCGTCAGGCCCCTTCCCTTGAGATAAATCTGCAAATATCTCGGAAACGCAGCGAGCTATGGCGAAATGTTAAGAGACCTTTTTTGTAGAGAATTAAGTTTCCTACTTTTTATGTTCTATGATATTTCTTGATCAGATGCGTAGTTCTCGAGATATATCAAGATATTTAAAAGTTCCGAAGCCGCACCAACATAATAGAGATACAGAAACACCGTGGCCCCTTTCTTTGAGATAACTCTGCACTATTGCGAGCTGTAAATGCCACTTCCAGCTTAGCTGTGCAGAAGAAGAACAACAAGAAGAAGAAATATCTCGAAATATGTTCGTCAGGCCCCTTCCCTTGAGATAAATCTGCAAATATCTCGGAAACGAAGCGAGCTATGGCAAAATGTTAAGAGACCTTTTCTGTAGAGAATTAAGTTTCCTACTTTTTATGTTGTATGATATTTTTTGATCAGATGCGTAGTTCTCGAGATATATCAAGATATTTAAAAGTTCCGAAGCCGCACCAACATGATTGAGATACAGAAACACCGTGGCCCCTTTCTTTGAGATAACTCTGCACTATTGCGAGCTGCAAATGCCACTTCCAGCTTAGCTGTGCAGAAGAAGAACAACAAGAAGAAGAAATATCTCGAAATATGTCCGTCAGGCCCCTTCCCTTGAGATAAATCTGCAAATATCTCGGAAACGAAGCGAGCTATGGCAAAATGTTGAGAGACCTTTTTTGTAGAGAATTAAGTTTCCTACTTTTTATGTTCTATGATATTTTTTGATGAGATGCGTAGTTCTCGAGATATATCAAGATATTTAAAAGTTCCAAAGCCGCACCAACATAATAGAGATACAGAAACACCGTGGCCCCTTTCTTTGAGATAACTCTGCACTATTGCGAGCTGCAAATGCCACTTCCAGCTTAGCTGTGCAGAAGAAGAACAACAAGAAGAAGAAATATCTCGAAATATGTCCGTCAGGCCCCTTCCCTTGAGATAAATCTGCAAATATCTCGGAAACGAAGCGAGCTATGGCAAAATGTTAAGAGACCTTTTTTGTAGAGAATTAAGTTTCCTACTTTTTATGTTCTATGATATTTTTTGATCAGATGCGTAGTTCTCGAGATATATCAAGATATTTAAAAGTTCCGAAGCCGCACCAACATAATAGAGATACAGAAACACCGTGGCCCCTTTCTTTGAGATAACTCTGCACTATTGCGAGCTGCAAATGCCACTTCCAGCTTAGCTGTGCAGAAGAAGAACAACAAGAAGAAGAAATATCTCGAAATATGTCCGTCAGGCCCCTTCCCTTGAGATATATCTGCAAATATCTCGGAAACGAAGCGAGCTATGGGAAAATGTTAAGAGACCTTTTTTGTAGAGAATTAAGTTTCCTGCTTTTTATGTTGTATGATATTTTTTGATCAAATGCGTAGTTCTCGAGATATATCAAGATATTTAAAAGTTCCGAAGCCGCACCAACATAATAGAGATACAGAAACACCGTGGCCCCTTTCTATGAGATAACTCTGCACTATTGCGAGCTGCAAATGCCACTTCCAGCTTAGCTGTGCAGAAGAAGAACAACAAGAAGAAGAAATATCTCGAAATATGTCCGTCAGGCCCCTTCCCTTGAGATATATCTGCAAATATCTCGGAAACGAAGTGAGCTATGGCAAAATGTTAAGAGACCTTTTTTGTAGGGAATTATGTTTCCTACAATTTATGTTCTATGATATTTTTTGATCAGAAGCGTAGTTTTCGAGATATATCGAGATATTTAAAAGTTCCGAAGCCGCACCAACATAATAGAGATACAGAAACACCGTGGCCCCTTTCTTTGAGATAACTCTGTACTATTGCGAGCTGCAAATGCCACTTGCAGCTTAGCTGTGCAGAAGAAGAACAACAAGAAGAAGAAATATCTCGAAATATGTCCGTCAGGCCCCTTCCGTTGAGATAAATCTGCACATATCTCGGAAACGAAGCGAGCTATGGCAAAATGTTAAGAGACCTTTTTTGTAGAGAATTATGTTTCCTACAATTTATGTTCTATGATATTTTTGGATCACAAGCGTAGTTTTCGAGATATATCGAGATATTTAAAAGTTCCGAAGCCGCACCCACATAATAGAGATTCAGAAACACCGTGGCCCCTTTCTTTGAGATAACTCTGCACTAGTGCGAGCCGCAAATGCCACTTCCAGCTTAGCTGTGCAGAAGAAGAACAACAAGAAGAAGAAATATCTCGAAATATGTCCGTCAGGCCCCTTCCCTTGAGATAAATCTGCAAATATCTCGGAAACGAAGCGAGCTATCGCAAAATGTTAAGAGACCTTTTTTGTAGAGAATTATGTTTCCTACAATTCATGTTCTATGATATTTTTTGATCAGATGCGTAGTTCTCGAGATATATCAAGATATTTAAAAGTTCCGAAGCCGCACCAACATAATAGAGATACAGAAACACCGTGACCCCTTTCTTTGAGATAACTCTGCACTACTGCGAGCTGTAAATGCCACTTCCAGCTTAGCTGTGCAGAAGAAGAACAACAAGAAGAAGAAATATCTCGAAATATGTCCGTCAGGCCCCTTCCCTTGAGATAAATCTGCAAATATCTCGGAAACGAAGCGAGCTATGGCAAAATATTAAGAGACCTTTTTTGTAGAGAATTAAGTTTCCTACTTTTTATGTTCTACGATATTTTTTGATCAAATGCGTAGTTCTCGAGATATATCAAGATATTTAAAAGTTCCGAAGCCGCACCAACATAATAGAGATACAGAAACACCGTGGCCCCTTTCTTTGAGATAACTCTGCACTATTGCGAGCTGTAAATGCCACTTCCAGCTTAGCTGTGCAGAAGAAGAACAACAGGAAGAAGAAATATCTCGAAATATGTCCGTCAGGCCCCTTCCCTTGAGATAAATCTGCAAATATCTCGGAAACGAAGCGAGCTATGGCAAAATGTTGAGAGACCTTTTTTGTAGAGAATTAAGTTTCCTACTTTTTATGTTCTATGATATTTTTTGATCAGATGCGTAGTTCTCGAGATATATCAAGATATTTAAAAGTTCCGAAGCCGCACCAACATAATAGAGATACAGAAACACCGTGGCCCCTTTCTTTGAGATAACTCTGCACTATTGCGAGCTGTAAATGCCACTTCCAGCTTAGCTGTGCAGAAGAAGAACAACAAGAAGAAGAAATATCTCGAAATATGTCCGTCAGGCCCCTTCCCTTGAGATGTATCTGCAAATATCTCGGAAACGAAGCGAGCTATGGCAAAATGTTAAGAGACCTTTTTTGTAGAGAATTATGTTTCCTACAATTCATGTTCTATGATATTTTTTGATCAGATGCGTAGTTCTCGAGATATATCAAGATATTTAAAAGTTCCGAAGCCGCACCAACATAATAGAGATACAGAAACACCGTGGCCCCTTTCTTTGAGATAACTCTGCACTATTGCGAGCTGCAAATGCCACTTCCAGCTTAGCTGTGCAGAAGATGAACAACAAGAAGAAGAAATATCTCGAAATAGGTGTGTCAGGCCCCTTCCCTTGAGATAAATCTGCAAATATCTCGGAAACGCAGCGAGCTATGGCGAAATGTTAAGAGACCTTTTTTGTAGAGAATTAAGTTTCCTACTTTTTATGTTCTATGATATTTTTTGATCAGATGCGTAGTTCTCGAGATATATCAAGATATTTAAAAGTTCCGAAGCCGCACCAACATAATAGAGATACAGAAACACCGTGGCCCCTTTCTTTGAGATAACTCTGCACTATTGCGAGCTGCAAATGCCACTTCCAGCTTAGCTGTGCAGAAGAAGAACAACAAGAAGAAGAAATATCTCGAAATATGTCCGTCAGGCCCCTTCCCTTGAGATATATCTGCAAATATCTCGGAAACGAAGCGAGCTATGGGAAAATGTTAAGAGACCTTTTTTGTAGAGAATTAAGTTTCCTACTTTTTATGTTGTATGATATTTTTTGATCAAATGCGTAGTTCTCGAGATATATCAAGATATTTAAAAGTTCCGAAGCCGCACCAACATAATAGAGATACAGAAACACCGTGGCCCCTTTCTTTGAGATAACTCTGCACTATTGCGAGCTGCAAATGCCACTTCCAGCTTAGCTGTGCAGAAGAAGAACAACAAGAAGAAGAAATATCTCGAAATATGTCCGTCAGGCCCCTTCCCTTGAGATATATCTGCAAATATCTCGGAAACGAAGCGAGCTATGGGAAAATGTTAAGAGACCTTTTTTGTAGAGAATTAAGTTTCCTACTTTTTATGTTGTATGATATTTTTTGATCAAATGCGTAGTTCTCGAGATATATCAAGATATTTAAAAGTTCCGAAGCCGCACCAACATAATAGAGATACAGAAACACCGTGGCCCCTTTCTATGAGATAACTCTGCACTATTGCGAGCTGCAAATGCCACTTCCAGCTTAGCTGTGCAGAAGAAGAACAACAAGAAGAAGAAATATCTCGAAATATGTCCGTCAGGCCCCTTCCCTTGAGATATATCTGCAAATATCTCGGAAACGAAGTGAGCTATGGCAAAATGTTAAGAGACCTTTTTTGTAGGGAATTATGTTTCCTACAATTTATGTTCTATGATATTTTTTGATCAGAAGCGTAGTTTTCGAGATATATCGAGATATTTAAAAGTTCCGAAGCCGCACCAACATAATAGAGATACAGAAACACCGTGGCCCCTTTCTTTGAGATAACTCTGTACTAATGCGAGCTGCAAATGCCACTTGCAGCTTAGCTGTGCAGAAGAAGAACAACAAGAAGAAGAAATATCTCGAAATATGTCCGTCAGGCCCCTTCCGTTGAGATAAATCTGCACATATCTCGGAAACGAAGCGAGCTATGGCAAAATGTTAA
The DNA here is from genome assembly GCF_051020975.1 of Osmia lignaria lignaria. Lineage (NCBI taxonomy): Eukaryota > Metazoa > Arthropoda > Insecta > Hymenoptera > Megachilidae > Osmia > Osmia lignaria. The sequence goes on from NW_027478160.1 coordinate 1,109,995, forward strand.
GAGACCTTTTTTGTAGAGAATTATGTTTCCTACAATTTATGTTCTATGATATTTTTGGATCACAAGCGTAGTTTTCGAGATATATCGAGATATTTAAAAGTTCCGAAGCCGCACCCACATAATAGAGATTCAGAAACACCGTGGCCCCTTTCTTTGAGATAACTCTGCACTAGTGCGAGCCGCAAATGCCACTTCCAGCTTAGCTGTGCAGAAGAAGAACAACAAGAAGAAGAAATATCTCGAAATATGTCCGTCAGGCCCCTTCCCTTGAGATAAATCTGCAAATATCTCGGAAACGAAGCGAGCTATCGCAAAATGTTAAGAGACCTTTTTTGTAGAGAATTATGTTTCCTACAATTCATGTTCTATGATATTTTTTGATCAGATGCGTAGTTCTCGAGATATATCAAGATATTTAAAAGTTCCGAAGCCGCACCAACATAATAGAGATACAGAAACACCGTGACCCCTTTCTTTGAGATAACTCTGCACTACTGCGAGCTGTAAATGCCACTTCCAGCTTAGCTGTGCAGAAGAAGAACAACAAGAAGAAGAAATATCTCGAAATATGTCCGTCAGGCCCCTTCCCTTGAGATAAATCTGCAAATATCTCGGAAACGAAGCGAGCTATGGCAAAATATTAAGAGACCTTTTTTGTAGAGAATTAAGTTTCCTACTTTTTATGTTCTACGATATTTTTTGATCAAATGCGTAGTTCTCGAGATATATCAAGATATTTAAAAGTTCCGAAGCCGCACCAACATAATAGAGATACAGAAACACCGTGGCCCCTTTCTTTGAGATAACTCTGCACTATTGCGAGCTGTAAATGCCACTTCCAGCTTAGCTGTGCAGAAGAAGAACAACAGGAAGAAGAAATATCTCGAAATATGTCCGTCAGGCCCCTTCCCTTGAGATAAATCTGCAAATATCTCGGAAACGAAGCGAGCTATGGCAAAATGTTGAGAGACCTTTTTTGTAGAGAATTAAGTTTCCTACTTTTTATGTTCTATGATATTTTTTGATCAGATGCGTAGTTCTCGAGATATATCAAGATATTTAAAAGTTCCGAAGCCGCACCAACATAATAGAGATACAGAAACACCGTGGCCCCTTTCTTTGAGATAACTCTGCACTATTGCGAGCTGTAAATGCCACTTCCAGCTTAGCTGTGCAGAAGAAGAACAACAAGAAGAAGAAATATCTCGAAATATGTCCGTCAGGCCCCTTCCCTTGAGATGTATCTGCAAATATCTCGGAAACGAAGCGAGCTATGGCAAAATGTTAAGAGACCTTTTTTGTAGAGAATTATGTTTCCTACAATTCATGTTCTATGATATTTTTTGATCAGATGCGTAGTTCTCGAGATATATCAAGATATTTAAAAGTTCCGAAGCCGCACCAACATAATAGAGATACAGAAACACCGTGGCCCCTTTCTTTGAGATAACTCTGCACTATTGCGAGCTGCAAATGCCACTTCCAGCTTAGCTGTGCAGAAGATGAACAACAAGAAGAAGAAATATCTCGAAATAGGTGTGTCAGGCCCCTTCCCTTGAGATAAATCTGCAAATATCTCGGAAACGCAGCGAGCTATGGCGAAATGTTAAGAGACCTTTTTTGTAGAGAATTAAGTTTCCTACTTTTTATGTTCTATGATATTTTTTGATCAGATGCGTAGTTCTCGAGATATATCAAGATATTTAAAAGTTCCGAAGCCGCACCAACATAATAGAGATACAGAAACACCGTGGCCCCTTTCTTTGAGATAACTCTGCACTATTGCGAGCTGTAAATGCCACTTCCAGCTTAGCTGTGCAGAAGAAGAACAACAGGAAGAAGAAATATCTCGAAATATGTCCGTCAGGCCCCTTCCCTTGAGATAAATCTGCAAATATCTCGGAAACGAAGCGAGCTATGGCAAAATGTTAAGAGACCTTTTCTGTAGAGAATTAAGTTTCCTACTTTTTATGTTGTATGATATTTTTGATCAGATGCGTAGTTCTCGAGATATATCAAGATATTTAAAAGTTCCGAAGCCGCACCAACATGATTGAGATACAGAAACACCGTGGCCCCTTTCTTTGAGATAACTCTGCGCTATTGCGAGCTGCAAATGCCACTTCCAGCTTAGCTGTGCAGAAGAAGAACAACAAGAAGAAGAAATATCTCGAAATATGTCCGTCAGGCCCCTTCCCTTGAGATAAATCTGCAAATATCTCGGAAACGAAGCGAGCTATGGCAAAATGTTCAGAGACCTTTTTTGTAGAGAATTAAGTTTCCTACTTTTTATGTTCTATGATATTTTTTGATCAGATGCGTAGTTCTCGAGATATATCAAGATATTTAAAAGTTCCGAAGCCGCACCAACATAATAGAGATACAGAAACACCGTGGCCCCTTTCTTTGAGATAACTCTGCACTATTGCGAGCTGTAAATGCCACTTCCAGCTTAGCTGTGCAGAAGAAGAACAACAAGAAGAAGAAATATCTCGAAATATGTCCGTCAGGCCCCTTCCCTTGAGATACATCTGCAAATATCTCGGAAACGAAGCGAGCTATGGCAAAATGTTAAGAGACCTTTTCTGTAGAGAATTAAGTTTCCTACTTTTTATGTTGTATGATATTTTTTGATCAGATGCGTAGTTCTCGAGATGTATCAAGATATTTAAAAGTTCCGAAGCCGCACCAACATGATTGAGATACAGAAACACCGTGGCCCCTTTCTTTGAGATAACTCTGCACTATTGCGAGCTGCAAATGCCACTTCCAGCTTAGCTGTGCAGAAGAAGAACAACAAGAAGAAGAAATATCTCGAAATATGTCCGTCAGGCCCCTTCCCTTGAGATAAATCTGCAAATATCTCGGAAACGAAGCGAGCTATGGCAAAATGTTAAGAGACCTTTTCTGTAGAGAATTAAGTTTCCTACTTTTTATGTTCTACGATATTTTTTGATCAGATGCGTAGTTCTCGAGATATATCAAGATATTTAAAAGTTCCGAAGCCGCACCAACATAATAGAGATACAGAAACACCGTGGCCCCTTTCTTTGAGATAACTCTGCACTATTGCGAGCTGGAAATGCCACTTCCAGTTTAGCTGTGCAGAAGAAGAACAACAAGAAGAAGAAATATCTCGAAATATGTCCGTCAGGCCCCTTCCCTTGAGATAAATCTGCAAATATCTCGGAAACGAAGCGAGCTATGGCAAAATGTTAAGAGACCTTTTTTGTAGAGAATTAAGTTTTCTACAATTTATGTTCTATCATATTTTTTGATCAGATGCGTAGTTCTCGAGATATATCAAGATATTTAAAAGTTCCGAAGCCGCACCAACATAATAGAGATACAGAAACACCGTGACCCCTTTCTTTGAGATAACTCTGCACTACTGCGAGCTGTAAATGCCACTTCCAGCTTAGCTGTGCAGAAGAAGAACAACAAGAAGAAGAAATATCTCGAAATATGTCCGTCAGGCCCCTTCCCTTGAGATAAATCTGCAAATATCTCGGAAACGAAGCGAGCTATGGCAAAATATTAAGAGACCTTTTTTGTAGAGAATTAAGTTTCCTACTTTTTATGTTCTACGATATTTTTTGATCAGATGCGTAGTTCTCGAGATATATCAAGATATTTAAAAGTTCCGAAGCCGCACCAACATAATAGAGATACAGAAACACCGTGGCCCCTTTCTTTGAGATAACTCTGCACTATTGCGAGCTGGAAATGCCACTTCCAGTTTAGCTGTGCAGAAGAAGAACAACAAGAAGAAGAAATATCTCGAAATATGTCCGTCAGGCCCCTTCCCTTGAGATAAATCTGCAAATATCTCGGAAACGAAGCGAGCTATGGCAAAATGTTAAGAGACCTTTTTTGTAGAGAATTAAGTTTTCTACAATTTATGTTCTATCATATTTTTTGATCAGATGCGTAGTTCTCGAGATATATCAAGATATTTAAAAGTTCCGAAGCCGCACCAACATAATAGAGATACAGAAACACCGTGGCCCCTTTCTTTGAGATAACTCTGCACTATTGCGAGCTGGAAATGCCACTTCCAGTTTAGCTGTGCAGAAGAAGAACAACAAGAAGAAGAAATATCTCGAAATATGTCCGTCAGGCCCCTTCCCTTGAGATAAATCTGCAAATATCTCGGAAACGAAGCGAGCTATGGCAAAATGTTAAGAGACCTTTTTTGTAGAGAATTAAGTTTTCTACAATTTATGTTCTATGATATTTTTTGATCAGATGCGTAGTTCTCTAGATATATCAAGATATTTAAAAGTTCCGAAGCCGCACCAACATAATAGAGATACAGAAACACCGTGGCCCCTTTCTTTGAGATAACTCTGCACTATTGCGAGCTGCAAATGCCACTTCCAGCTTAGCTGTGCAGAAGAAGAACAACAAGAAGAAGAAATATCTCGAAATATGTCCGTCAGGCCCCTTCCCTTGAGATGTATCTGCAAATATCTCGGAAACGAAGCGAGCTATGGCAAAATGTTAAGAGACCTTTTTTGTAGAGAATTATGTTTCCTACAATTCATGTTCTATGATATTTTTTGATCAGATGCGTAGTTCTCGAGATATATCAAGATATTTAAAAGTTCCGAAGCCGCACCAACATAATAGAGATACAGAAACACCGTGGCCCCTTTCTTTGAGATAACTCTGCACTATTGCGAGTTGCAAATGCCACTTCCAGCTTAGCTGTGCAGAAGATGAACAACAAGAAGAAGAAATATCTCGAAATATGTCCGTCAGGCCCCTTCCCTTGAGATAAATCTGCAAATATCTCGGAAACGCAGCGAGCTATGGCGAAATGTTAAGAGACCTTTTTTGTAGAGAATTAAGTTTCCTACTTTTTATGTTCTATGATATTTTTTGATCAGATGCGTAGTTCTCGAGATATATCAAGATATTTAAAAGTTCCGAAGCCGCACCAACATAATAGAGATACAGAAACACCGTGGCCCCTTTCTTTGAGATAACTCTGCACTATTGCGAGCTGGAAATGCCACTTCCAGTTTAGCTGTGCAGAAGAAGAACAACAAGAAGAAGAAATATCTCGAAATATGTCCGTCAGGCCCCTTCCCTTGAGATAAATCTGCAAATATCTCGGAAACGAAGCGAGCTATGGCAAAATATTAAGAGACCTTTTTTGTAGAGAATTAAGTTTCCTACTTTTTATGTTCTACGATATTTTTTGATCAGATGCGTAGTTCTCGAGATATATCAAGATATTTAAAAGTTCCGAAGCCGCACCAACATAATAGAGATACAGAAACACCGTGGCCCCTTTCTTTGAGACAACTCTGCACTATTGCGAGCTGGAAATGCCACTTACAGTTTAGCTGTGCAGAAGAAGAACAACAAGAAGAAGAAATATCTCGAAATATGTCCGTCAGGCCCCTTCCCTTGAGATATATCTGCAAATATCTCGGAAACGAAGCGAGCTATGGCAAAATGTTAAGAGACCTTTTTTGTAGAGAATTAAGCTCCCTGCTTTTTATGTTCTATGATATTTTTTGATCAGATGCGTAGTTCTCGAGATATATCAAGATATTTAAAAGTTCCGAAGCCGCACCAACATAATAGAGATACAGAAACACCGTGACCCCTTTCTTTGAGGTAACTCTGCACTACTGCGAGCTGTAAATGCCACTTCCAGCTTAGCTGTGCAGAAGAAGAACAACAAGAAGAAGAAATATCTCGAAATATGTCCGTCAGGCCCCTTCCCTTGAGATAAATCTGCAAATATCTCGGAAACGAAGCGAGCTATGGCAAAATATTAAGAGACCTTTTTTGTAGAGAATTAAGTTTCCTACTTTTTATGTTCTACGATATTTTTTGATCAGATGCGTAGTTCTCGAGATATATCAAGATATTTAAAAGTTCCGAAGCCGCACCAACATAATAGAGATACAGAAACACCGTGGCCCCTTTCTTTGAGATAACTCTGCACTATTGCGAGCTGGAAATGCCACTTCCAGTTTAGCTGTGCAGAAGAAGAACAACAAGAAGAAGAAATATCTCGAAATATGTCCGTCAGGCCCCTTCCCTTGAGATAAATCTGCAAATATCTCGGAAACGAAGCGAGCTATGGCAAAATGTTAAGAGACCTTTTTTGTAGAGAATTAAGTTTTCTACAATTTATGTTCTATCATATTTTTTGATCAGATGCGTAGTTCTCGAGATATATCAAGATATTTAAAAGTTCCGAAGCCGCACCAACATAATAGAGATACAGAAACACCGTGACCCCTTTCTTTGAGATAACTCTGCACTACTGCGAGCTGTAAATGCCACTTCCAGCTTAGCTGTGCAGAAGAAGAACAACAAGAAGAAGAAATATCTCGAAATATGTCCGTCAGGCCCCTTCCCTTGAGATAAATCTGCAAATATCTCGGAAACGAAGCGAGCTATGGCAAAATATTAAGACACCTTTTTTGTAGAGAATTAAGTTTCCTACTTTTTATGTTCTATGATATTTTTTGATCAGATGCGTAGTTCTCGAGATATATCGAGATATTTAAAAGTTCCGAAGCCGCACCAACATAATAGAGATACAGAAACACCGTGGCCCCTTTCTTTGAGATAACTCTGCACTATTGCGAGCTGTAAATGCCACGTCCAGCTTAGCTGTGCAGAAGAAGAACAACAAGAAGAAGAAATATCTCGAAATATGTCCGTCAGGCCCCTTCCCTTGAGATAAATCTGCAAATATCTCGGAAACGAAGCGAGCTATGGCAAAATGTTAAGAGACCTTTTTTGTAGAGAATTAAGTTTCCTACTTTTTATGTTCTATGATATTTTTTGATCAGATGCGTAGTTCTCGAGATATATCAAGATATTCAAAAGTTCCGAAGCCGCACCAACATAATAGAGATACAGGAACACCGTGGCCCCATTCTTTGAGATAACTCTGCACTATTGCGAGCTGCAAATGCCACTTACAGCTTAGCTGTGCAGAAGAAGAACAACAAGAAGAAGAAATATCTCGAAATATGTCCGTCAGGCCCCTTCCCTTGAGATAAATCTGCAAATATCTCGGAAACGAAGCGAGCTATGGCAAAATGTTAAGAGACCTTTTTTGTAGAGAATTAAGCTCCCTACTTTTTATGTTCTATGATATTTTTTGATCAGATGCGTAGTTCTCGAGATATATCAAGATATTTAAAAGTTCCGAAGCCGCACCAACATAATAGAGATACAGAAACACCGTGGCCCCTTTCTTTGAGATAACTCTGCACTATTGCGAGCTGTAAATGCCACGTCCAGCTTAGCTGTGCAGAAGAAGAACAACAAGGAGAAGAAATATCTCGAAATATGTCCGTCAGGCCCCTTCCCTTGAGATAAATCTGCAAATATCTCGGAAACGAAGCGAGCTATGGCAAAATGTTAAGAGACCTTTTTTGTAGAGAATTAAGTTTCCTACTTTTTATGTTCTATGGTATTTTTTGATCAGATGCCTAGTTCTCGAGATATATCAAGATATTTAAAAGTTCCGAAGCCGCACCAACATAATAGAGATACAGGAACACCGTGGCCCCATTCTTTGAGATAACTCTGCACTATTGCGAGCTGCAAATGCCACTTACAGCTTAGCTGTGCAGAAGAAGAACAACAAGAAGAAGAAATATCTCGAAATATGTCCGTCAGGCCCCTTCCCTTGAGATAAATCTGCAAATATCTCGGAAACGAAGCGAGCTATGGCAAAATGTTAAGAGACCTTTTTTGTAGAGAATTATGTTTCCTACAATTTATGTTCTATGATATTTTTTGATCAGAAACGTAGTTTTCGAGATATATCGAGATATTTAAAAGATCCGAAGCCGCACCAACATAATAGAGATACAGAAACACCGTGGCCCCTTTCTTCGAGACAACTCTGCACTAGTGCGAGCCGCAAATGCCGCTTCCAGCTTAGCTGTGCAGAAGAAGAACAACAAGAAGAAGAAATATCTCGAAATATGTCCGTCAGGCCCCTTCCGTCGAGATAAATCTGCAAATATCTCGGAAACGAAGCGAGCTATGGCAAAATGTTAAGAGACCTTTTTTGTAGAGAATTAAGTTTTCTACAATTTATGTTCTATGATATTTTTTGATCAGATGCGTAGTTCTCGAGATATATCAAGATATTTAAAAGTTCCGAAGCCGCACCAACATAATAGAGATACAGAAACACCGTGGCCCCTTTCTTTGAGATAACTCTGCACTATTGCGAGCTGTAAATGCCACGTCCAGCTTAGCTGTGCAGAAGAAGAACAACAAGGAGAAGAAATATCTCGAAATATGTCCGTCAGGCCCCTTCCCTTGAGATAAATCTGCAAATATCTCGGAAACGAAGCGAGCTATGGCAAAATGTTAAGAGACCTTTTTTGTAGAGAATTAAGTTTCCTACTTTTTATGTTCTATGATATTTTTTGATCAGATGCGTAGTTCTCGAGATATATCAAGATATTTAAAAGTTCCGAAGCCGCACCAACATAATAGAGATACAGAAACACCGTGGCCCCTTTCTTTGAGATAACTCTGCACTATTGCGAGCTGCAAATGCCACTTCCAGCTTAGCTGTGCAGAAGAAGAACAACAAGAAGAAGAAATATCTCGAAATATGTCCGTCAGGCCCCTTCCCTTGAGATGTATCTGCAAATATCTCGGAAACGAAGCGAGCTATGGCAAAATGTTAAGAGACCTTATTTGTAGAGAATTAAGTTTCCTACTTTTTATGTTCTATGATATTATTTGATCAGATGCGTAGTTCTCCGGATATATCAAGATATTTAAAAGTTCCGAAGCCGCACCAACATAATAGAGATACAGAAACACCGCGGCCCCTTTCTTTGAGATAACTCTGCACTATTGCGAGCTGCAAATGCCAGTTCGAGCTTAGCTGTGCGGAAGAAGCACAACAAGAACAAGAAATATCTCGGAATATGTCCGTCAGACCCGTTCCTTTGAGCTAAATCTGCAAATATCTCGGAAACAATGCGAGCTATGGCAAAATATTAACAGATCTTTTTTGTAGGAAATTACGTTTCCTACTATTTATGTTCTATGATATTTTTTGATCAGATGCGTAGTTCTCGAGGTATATCAAGATATTTAAAAGTTCCGAAGCCGCACCAACATAATAGAGATACAGAAACAGCGTGGCCCCTTTCTTTGAGATAACTATGCACTATTGCGAGCTGTAAATGCCACTTCCAGCTTAGCTGTGCAGAAGAAGAACAACAAGAAGAAAAAATATCTCGAAATATGTCCGTCAGGCCCCTTCCCTTGAGATAAATCTGCAAATATCTCGGAAACGAAGCGAGCTATGGCAAAATGTTAAGAGACCTTTTTTGTAGAGAATTAAGTTTCCTACTTTTTATGTTCTACGATATTTTTTGATCAGATGCGTAGTTTTCGAGATATATCAAGATATTTAAAAGTTCCGAAGCCGCACCAACATAATAGAGATACAGAAACACCGTGGCCCCTTTCTTTGAGATAACTCTGCACTATTGCGAGCTGGAAATGCCACTTCCAGTTTAGCTGTGCAGAAGAAGAACAACAAGAAGAAGAAATATCTCGAAATATGTCCGTCAGGCCCGATCCTTTGAGCTGAATCTGCAAATATCTCGGAAACAATGCGAGCTATGGCAAAACGTTGAGAGACCTTTTTTGTAGGAAATTAAGCTTCCTACTTTTTATGTTCTATGATATTTTTTGATCAGATGCGTAGTTCTCGAGATATATCAAGATATTTAAAAGTTCCGAAGCTGCACCAATATAATAGAGGTACAGAAACACCGTGGCCTCTTTCTTTGAGATAACTCTGCACTATTGCGAGCTGCAAATGCCACTTCCAGCTTAGCTGTGCAGAAGAAGAACAACAAGAAGAAGAAATATCTCGAAATATGTCCGTCAGGCCCCTTCCCTTGAGATAAATCTGTATATATCTCGGAAACGAAGCGAGCTATGGAAAAATGTTAACAGACCTTTTTTGTAGATAATTAAGTTTCCTACTTCTTACCTTCTATGATATTTTTTGATCAGATGCGTAATTCTCGAGATATATCAAGATATTTAAAAGTTCCGAAGCCGCACCAACATAATAGAGATACAGAAACACCGTGGCCCCTTTCTTTGAGATAACTCTGCACTATTGCGAGCTGCAAATGCCACTTCCAGCTTAGCTGTGCAGAAGAAGAACAACACGAAGAAGAAATATCTCGAAATATGTCCGTCAGGCCCCTTCCCTTGAGCTAAATCTGCATATATCTCGGAAACGATGCGAGCTATGGCAAAATGTTAAGAGACCTTTTCTGTAGAGAATTAAGTTTTCTACTTTTTATGTTCTATGATATTTTTTGATCAGATGCGTAGTTCTCGAGATATATCAAGATATTTAAAAGTTCCGAAGCCGCACCAACATAATAGAGATACAGAAACACCGTGGCCCCTTTCTTTGAGATAACTCTGCACTATTGCGAGCTGCAACTGCCACTTCCAGCTTAGCTGTGCAGAAGAAGAACAACAAGAAGAAGAAATATCTCGAAATATGTCCGTCAGCCCCGTTCCTTTGAGCTGAATCTGCAAATATCTCGGAAACGAAGCGAGCTATGGCAAAATGTTAAGAGACGTTTTTTGTAGAGAAGTATGTTTCCTACAATTTATGTTCTATGATTTTTTTTTGATCAGAAGCGTAGTTTTCGAGATATATCGAGATATTTAAAAGTTCCGAAGCCGCACCAACATAATAGAGATTCAGAAACACCGTGGCCCCTTTCTTTGAGATAACTCTGCGCTATTGCGAGCTGGTAATGCCACTTCCAGTTTAGCTGTGCAGAAGAAGAACAACAAGAAGAAGAAATATCTCGAAATATGTCCGTCAGGCCCCTTCCCTTGAGATATATCTGCAAATATCTCGGAAACGAAACGAGCTATGGCAAAATGTTAAGAGACCTTTTTTGTAGAGAATTATGTTTCCTACAATTTGTGTTCTATGATATTTTTTGATCAGAAGCGTAGTTTTCGAGATATATCAAGATATTTAAAAGTTCCGAAGCCGCACCAACATAATAGAGATACAGAAACACCGTGACCCCTTTCTTTGAGATAACTCTGCACTACTGCGAGCTGTAAATGCCACTTCCAGCTTAGCTGTGCAGAAGAAGAACAACAAGAAGAAGAAATATCTCCAAATATGTCCGTCAGGCCCCTTCCCTTGAGATAAATCTGCAAATATCTCGGAAACGAAGCGAGCTATGGCAAAATATTAAGACACCTTTTTTGTAGAGAATTAAGTTTCCTACTTTTTATGTTCTACGATATTTTTTGATCAGATGCGTAGTTCTCGAGATATATCGAGATATTTAAAAGTTCCGAAGCCGCACCAACATAATAGAGATACAGAAACACCGTGGCCCCTTTCTTTGAGATAACTCTGCACTATTGCGAGCTGTAAATGCCACGTCCAGCTTAGCTGTGCAGAAGAAGAACAACAAGAAGAAGAAATATCTCGAAATATGTCCGTCAGGCCCCTTCCCTTGAGATAAATCTGCAAATATCTCGGAAACGAAGCGAGCTATGGCAAAATGTTAAGAGACCTTTTTTGTAGAGAATTAAGTTTCCTACTTTTTATGTTCTATGATATTTTTTGATCAGATGCGTAGTTCTCGAGATATATCAAGATATTCAAAAGTTCCGAAGCCGCACCAACATAATAGAGATACAGGAACACCGTGGCCCCATTCTTTGAGATAACTCTGCACTATTGCGAGCTGCAAATGCCACTTACAGCTTAGCTGTGCAGAAGAAGAACAACAAGAAGAAGAAATATCTCGAAATATGTCCGTCAGGCCCCTTCCCTTGAGATAAATCTGCAAATATCTCGGAAACGAAGCGAGCTATGGCAAAATGTTAAGAGACCTTTTTTGTAGAGAATTAAGCTCCCTACTTTTTATGTTCTATGATATTTTTTGATCAGATGCGTAGTTCTCGAGATATATCAAGATATTTAAAAGTTCCGAAGCCGCACCAACATAATAGAGATACAGAAACACCGTGACCCCTTTCTTTGAGATAACTCTGCACTACTGCGAGCTGTAAATGCCACTTCCAGCTTAGCTGTGCAGAAGAAGAACAACAAGAAGAAGAAATATCTCGAAATATGTCCGTCAGGCCCCTTCCCTTGAGATAAATCTGCAAATATCTCGGAAACGAAGCGAGCTATGGCAAAATATTAAGAGACCTTTTTTGTAGAGAATTAAGTTTCCTACTTTTTATGTTCTACGATATTTTTTGATCAGATGCGTAGTTCTCGAGATATATCAAGATATTTAAAAGTTCCGAAGCCGCACCAACATAATAGAGATACAGAAACACCGTGGCCCCTTTCTTTGAGATAACTCTGCACTATTGCGAGCTGGAAATGCCACTTCCAGTTTAGCTGTGCAGAAGAAGAACAACAAGAAGAAGAAATATCTCGAAATATGTCCGTCAGGCCCCTTCCCTTGAGATAAATCTGCAAATATCTCGGAAACGAAGCGAGCTATTGCAAAATGTTAAGAGACCTTTTTTGTAGAGAATTAAGTTTTCTACAATTTATGTTCTATCATATTTTTTGATCAGATGCGTAGTTCTCGAGATATATCAAGATATTTAAAAGTTCCGAAGCCGCACCAACATAATAGAGATACAGAAACACCGTGACCCCTTTCTTTGAGATAACTCTGCACTACTGCGAGCTGTAAATGCCACTTCCAGCTTAGCTGTGCAGAAGAAGAACAACAAGAAGAAGAAATATCTCGAAATATGTCCGTCAGGCCCCTTCCCTTGAGATAAATCTGCAAATATCTCGGAAACGAAGCGAGCTATGGCAAAATATTAAGACACCTTTTTTGTAGAGAATTAAGTTTCCTACTTTTTATGTTCTATGATATTTTTTGATCAGATGCGTAGTTCTCGAGATATATCGAGATATTTAAAAGTTCCGAAGCCGCACCAACATAATAGAGATACAGAAACACCGTGGCCCCTTTCTTTGAGATAACTCTGCACTATTGCGAGCTGTAAATGCCACGTCCAGCTTAGCTGTGCAGAAGAAGAACAACAAGGAGAAGAAATATCTCGAAATATGTCCGTCAGGCCCCTTCCCTTGAGATAAATCTGCAAATATCTCGGAAACGAAGCGAGCTATGGCAAAATGTTAAGAGACCTTTTTTGTAGAGAATTAAGTTTCCTACTTTTTATGTTCTATGGTATTTTTTGATCAGATGCGTAGTTCTCGAGATATATCAAGATATTTAAAAGTTCCGAAGCCGCACCAACATAATAGAGATACAGGAACACCGTGGCCCCATTCTTTGAGATAACTCTGCACTATTGCGAGCTGCAAATGCCACTTACAGCTTAGCTGTGCAGAAGAAGAACAACAAGAAGAAGAAATATCTCGAAATATGTCCGTCAGGCCCCTTCCCTTGAGATAAATCTGCAAATATCTCGGAAACGAAGCGAGCTATGGCAAAATGTTAAGAGACCTTTTTTGTAGAGAATTATGTTTCCTACAATTTATGTTCTATGATATTTTTTGATCAGAAACGTAGTTTTCGAGATATATCGAGATATTTAAAAGATCCGAAGCCGCACCAACATAATAGAGATACAGAAACACCGTGGCCCCTTTCTTCGAGACAACTCTGCACTAGTGCGAGCCGCAAATGCCGCTTCCAGCTTAGCTGTGCAGAAGAAGAACAACAAGAAGAAGAAATATCTCGAAATATGTCCGTCAGGCCCCTTCCGTCGAGATAAATCTGCAAATATCTCGGAAACGAAGCGAGCTATGGCAAAATGTTAAGAGACCTTTTTTGTAGAGAATTAAGTTTCCTACTTTTTATGTTCTATGATATTTTTTGATCAGATGCGTAGTTCTCGAGATATATCAAGATATTCAAAAGTTCCGAAGCCGCACCAACATAATAGAGATACAGGAACACCGTGGCCCCATTCTTTGAGATAACTCTGCACTATTGCGAGCTGCAAATGCCACTTACAGCTTAGCTGTGCAGAAGAAGAACAACAAGAAGAAGAAATATCTCGAAATATGTCCGTCAGGCCCCTTCCCTTGAGATAAATCTGCAAATATCTCGGAAACGAAGCGAGCTATGGCAAAATGTTAAGAGACCTTTTTTGTAGAGAATTAAGCTCCCTACTTTTTATGTTCTATGATATTTTTTGATCAGATGCGTAGTTCTCGAGATATATCAAGATATTTAAAAGTTCCGAAGCCGCACCAACATAATAGAGATACAGAAACACCGTGACCCCTTTCTTTGAGATAACTCTGCACTACTGCGAGCTGTAAATGCCACTTCCAGCTTAGCTGTGCAGAAGAAGAACAACAAGAAGAAGAAATATCTCGAAATATGTCCGTCAGGCCCCTTCCCTTGAGATAAATCTGCAAATATCTCGGAAACGAAGCGAGCTATGGCAAAATATTAAGAGACCTTTTTTGTAGAGAATTAAGTTTCCTACTTTTTATGTTCTACGATATTTTTTGATCAGATGCGTAGTTCTCGAGATATATCAAGATATTTAAAAGTTCCGAAGCCGCACCAACATAATAGAGATACAGAAACACCGTGGCCCCTTTCTTTGAGATAACTCTGCACTATTGCGAGCTGGAAATGCCACTTCCAGTTTAGCTGTGCAGAAGAAGAACAACAAGAAGAAGAAATATCTCGAAATATGTCCGTCAGGCCCCTTCCCTTGAGATAAATCTGCAAATATCTCGGAAACGAAGCGAGCTATTGCAAAATGTTAAGAGACCTTTTTTGTAGAGAATTAAGTTTTCTACAATTTATGTTCTATCATATTTTTTGATCAGATGCGTAGTTCTCGAGATATATCAAGATATTTAAAAGTTCCGAAGCCGCACCAACATAATAGAGATACAGAAACACCGTGACCCCTTTCTTTGAGATAACTCTGCACTACTGCGAGCTGTAAATGCCACTTCCAGCTTAGCTGTGCAGAAGAAGAACAACAAGAAGAAGAAATATCTCGAAATATGTCCGTCAGGCCCCTTCCCTTGAGATAAATCTGCAAATATCTCGGAAACGAAGCGAGCTATGGCAAAATATTAAGACACCTTTTTTGTAGAGAATTAAGTTTCCTACTTTTTATGTTCTATGATATTTTTTGATCAGATGCGTAGTTCTCGAGATATATCGAGATATTTAAAAGTTCCGAAGCCGCACCAACATAATAGAGATACAGAAACACCGTGGCCCCTTTCTTTGAGATAACTCTGCACTATTGCGAGCTGTAAATGCCACGTCCAGCTTAGCTGTGCAGAAGAAGAACAACAAGAAGAAGAAATATCTCGAAATATGTCCGTCAGGCCCCTTCCCTTGAGATAAATCTGCAAATATCTCGGAAACGAAGCGAGCTATGGCAAAATGTTAAGAGACCTTTTTTGTAGAGAATTAAGTTTCCTACTTTTTATGTTCTATGATATTTTTTGATCAGATGCGTAGTTCTCGAGATATATCAAGATATTCAAAAGTTCCGAAGCCGCACCAACATAATAGAGATACAGGAACACCGTGGCCCCATTCTTTGAGATAACTCTGCACTATTGCGAGCTGCAAATGCCACTTACAGCTTAGCTGTGCAGAAGAAGAACAACAAGAAGAAGAAATATCTCGAAATATGTCCGTCAGGCCCCTTCCCTTGAGATAAATCTGCAAATATCTCGGAAACGAAGCGAGCTATGGCAAAATGTTAAGAGACCTTTTTTGTAGAGAATTAAGCTCCCTACTTTTTATGTTCTATGATATTTTTTGATCAGATGCGTAGTTCTCGAGATATATCAAGATATTTAAAAGTTCCGAAGCCGCACCAACATAATAGAGATACAGGAACACCGTGGCCCCATTCTTTGAGATAACTCTGCACTATTGCGAGCTGCAAATGCCACTTACAGCTTAGCTGTGCAGAAGAAGAACAACAAGAAGAAGAAATATCTCGAAATATGTCCGTCAGGCCCCTTCCCTTGAGATAAATCTGCAAATATCTCGGAAACGAAGCGAGCTATGGCAAAATGTTAAGAGACCTTTTTTGTAGAGAATTATGTTTCCTACAATTTATGTTCTATGATATTTTTTGATCAGAAACGTAGTTTTCGAGATATATCGAGATATTTAAAAGATCCGAAGCCGCACCAACATAATAGAGATACAGAAACACCGTGGCCCCTTTCTTCGAGACAACTCTGCACTAGTGCGAGCCGCAAATGCCGCTTCCAGCTTAGCTGTGCAGAAGAAGAACAACAAGAAGAAGAAATATCTCGAAATATGTCCGTCAGGCCCCTTCCGTCGAGATAAATCTGCAAATATCTCGGAAACGAAGCGAGCTATGGCAAAATGTTAAGAGACCTTTTTTGTAGAGAATTAATTTTTTGTACAATTTATGTTCTATGATATTTTTTGATCAGATGCGTAGTTCTCGAGATATATCAAGATATTTAAAAGTTCCGAAGCCGCACCAACATAATAGAGATACAGAAACACCGTGGCCCCTTTCTTTGAGATAACTCTGCACTATTGCGAGCTGTAAATGCCACGTCCAGCTTAGCTGTGCAGAAGAAGAACAACAAGGAGAAGAAATATCTCGAAATATGTCCGTCAGGCCCCTTCCCTTGAGATAAATCTGCAAATATCTCGGAAACGAAGCGAGCTATGGCAAAATGTTAAGAGACCTTTTTTGTAGAGAATTAAGTTTCCTACTTTTTATGTTCTATGATATTTTTTGATCAGATGCGTAGTTCTCGAGATATATCAAGATATTTAAAAGTTCCGAAGCCGCACCAACATAATAGAGATACAGAAACACCGTGGCCCCATTCTTTGAGATAACTCTGCACTATTTGCGAGCTGCAAATGCCACTTCCAGCTTAGCTGTGCAGAAGAAGAACAACAAGAAGAAGAAATATCTCGAAATATGTCCGTCAGGCCCCTTCCCTTGAGATGTATCTGCAAATATCTCGGAAACGAAGCGAGCTATGGCAAAATGTTAAGAGACCTTTTTTGTAGAGAATTATGTTTCCTACTTTTTCCGTTCTATGATATTTTTTGATCAGATGCGTAGTTCTCGAGATATATCAAGATATTTAAAAGTTCCGAAGCCGCACCAACATAATAGAGATACAGAAACACCGTGGCCCCTTTCTTTGAGATAACTCTGCACTATTGCGAGCTGCAAATGCCACTTCCAGCTTAGCTGTGTAGAAGAAGAACAACACGAAGAAGAAATATCTCGAAATATGTCCGTCAGGCCCCTTCCCTTGAGATAAATCTGCAAATATCTCGGAAACGAAGCGAGCTATGGCAAAATGTTAAGAGACCTTTTTTGTAGAGAATTAAGTTTCCTACTTTTTATGTTCTATGATATTTTTTGATCAGATGCGTACTTCTCGAGATATATCAAGATATTTAAAAGTTCCGAAGCCGCACCAACATAATAGAGATACAGAAACACCGTGGCCCCTTTCTTTGAGATAACTCTGCACTATTGCGAGCTGCAAATGCCACTTCCAGCTTAGCTGTGCAGAAGAAGAACAACAAGAAGAAGAAATATCTCGAAATATGTCCGTCAGGCCCGTTCCCTTGAGATAGATCTGCAAATATCTCGGAAACGAAGCGAGCTATGGCAAAATGTTAAGAGACCTTTTTTGTAGAGAATTAAGTTTCCTACTTATTATGTTCTATGATATTTTTTAATCAGATGCGTAGTTCTCGAGATATATCAAGATATTTAAAAGTTCCGAAGCCGCACCAACATAATAGAGATACAGAAACACCGTGGCCCCTTTCTTTGAGATAACTCTGCACTATAGCGAGCTGCAAATGCCACTTCCAGCTTAGCTGTGCAGAAGAAGAACAACAAGAAGAAGAAATATCTCGAAATATGTCCGTCAGGCCCCTTCCCTTGAGATGTATCTGCAAATATCTCGGAAACGAAGCGAGCTATGGCAAAATGTTAAGAGACCTTTTTTGTAGAGAATTATGTTTCCTACTTTTTATGTTCTATGATATTTTTTGATCAGATGCGTAGTTCTGGAGATATATCAAGATATTTAAAAGTTCCGAAGCCGCACCAACATAATAGAGATACAGAAACACCGTGGCCCCTTTCTTTGAGATAACTCTGCACTATTGCGAGCTGCAAATGCCACTTGCAGCTTAGCTGTGCAGAAGAAGAACAACAAGAAGAAGAAATATCTCGAAATATGTCCGTCAGGCCCTTTCCCTTGAGATAAATCTGCAAATATCTCGGAAACGAAGCGAGCTATGGCAAAATGTTAAGAGACCTTTTTTGTAGAGAATTAAGTTTCCTACTTTTTATGTTCTATGATATTTTTTGATCAGATGCGTAGTTCTCGAGATATATCAAGATATTTAAAAGTTCCGAAGCCGCACCAACATAATAGAGATACAGAAACACCGTGGCCCCTTCTTTGAGATAACTCTGCACTATTGCGAGCTGTAAATGCCACTTCCAGCTTAGCTGTGCAGAAGAAGAACAACAAGAAGAAGAAATATCTCGAAATATGTCCGTCAGGCCCCTTCCCTTGAGATAAATCTGCAAATATCTCGGAAACGAAGCGAGCTATGGCAAAATGTTAAGAGACCTTTTTTGTAGACAATTAAGTTTCCTACTTTTTATGTTCTATGATATTTTTTGATCCGATGCGTAGTTCTCGAGATATATCAAGATATTTAAAAGTTCCGAAGCCGCACCAACATAATAGAGATACAGAAACACCGTGGCCCCCTTCTTTGAGATAACTCTGCACTATTGCGAGCTGCAAATGCCACTTCCAGCTTAGCTGTGCAGAAGAAGAACAACAAGAAGAAGAAATATCTCGAAATATGTCCGTCAGGCCCCTTCCCTTGAGATAAATCTGCAAATATCTCGGAAACGAAGCGAGCTATGGCAAAATGTTAAGAGACCTTTTTTGTAGAGAATTAATTTTCCTACTTTTTATGTTCTATGATATTTTTTGATCAGATGCGTAGTTCTCGAGATATATCAAGATATTTAAAAGTTCCGAAGCCGCACCAACATAATAGAGATACAGAAACACCGTGGCCCCTTTCTTTGAGATAACTCTGCAGTATTGCGAGCTGGAAATGCCACTTCCAGTTTAGCTGTGCAGAAGAAGAACAACAAGAAGAAGAAATATCTCGAAATATGTCCGTCAGGCCGCTTCCCTTGAGATAAATCTGCAAATATCTCGGAAACGAAGCGAGCTATGGCAAAATGTTAAGAGACCTTTTTTGTAGACAATTAAGTTTCCTACTTTTTATGTTCTATGATATTTTTTGATCAGATGCGTAGTTCTCGAGATATATCAAGATATTTAAAAGTTCCGAAGCCGCACCAACATAATACAGATACAGAAACACCGTGGCCCCCTTCTTTGAGATAACTCTGCACTATTGCGAGCTGTAAATGCCACTTCCAGCTTAGCTGTGCAGAAGAAGAACAACAAGAAGAAGAAATATCTCGAAATATGTCCGTCAGGCCCCTTCCCTTGAGATAAATCTGCAAATATCTCGGAAACGAAGCGAGCTATGGCAAAATGTTAAGAGACCTTTTTTGTAGAGAATTAAGTTTCCTACTTTTTATGTTCCATGATATTTTTTGATCAGATGCGTAGTTCTCGAGATATATCAAGATATTTAAAAGTTCCGAAGCCGCACCAACATAATAGAGATACAGAAACACCGTGGCCCCTTTCTTTGAGATAACTCTGCACTATAGCGAGCTGCAAATGCCACTTCCAGCTTAGCTGTGCAGAAGAAGAACAACAAGAAGAAGAAATATCTCGAAATATGTCCGTCAGGCCCCTTCCCTTGAGATGTATCTGCAAATATCTCGGAAACGAAGCGAGCTATGGCAAAATGTTAAGAGACCTTTTTTGTAGAGAATTAAGTTTCCTACTTTTCATGTTCTATGATATTTTTTGATCAGATGCGTAGTTCTCGAGATATATCAAGATATTTGAAAGTTCCGAAGCCGCACCAACATAATAGAGATACAGAAACACCGTGGCCCCTTTCTTTGAGATAACTCTGCACTATTGCGAGCTGGAAATGCCACTTCCAGTTTAGCTGTGCAGAAGAAGAACAACAAGAAGAAGAAATATCTCGAAATATGTCCGTCAGGCCCCTTCCCTTGAGATAAATCTGCAAATATCTCGGAAACGAAGCGAGCTATGGCAAAATGTTAAGAGACCTTTTTTGTAGAGAATTAAGTTTCCTACTTTTTATCTTCTATGATATTTTTTGATCAGATGCGTAGTTCTCGAGATATATCAAGATATTTAAAAGTTCCGAAGCCGCACCAACATAATAGAGATACAGAAACACCGTGGCCCCCTTCTTTGAGATAACTCTGCACTATTGCGAGCTGCAAATGCCACTTCCAGCTTAGCTGTGCAGAAGAAGAACAACAAGAAGAAGAAATATCTCGAAATATGTCCGTCAGGCCCCTTCCCTTGA
Source organism: Osmia lignaria lignaria (assembly GCF_051020975.1). Taxonomy (NCBI): domain Eukaryota; kingdom Metazoa; phylum Arthropoda; class Insecta; order Hymenoptera; family Megachilidae; genus Osmia; species Osmia lignaria. The sequence goes on from NW_027478160.1 coordinate 1,130,553, forward strand.
GATAAATCTGCAAATATCTCGGAAACGAAGCGAGCTATGGCAAAATGTTAAGAGACCTTTTTTGTAGAGAATTAAGTTTCCTACTTTTTATGTTCCATGATATTTTTTGATCAGATGCGTAGTTCTCGAGATATATCAAGATATTTAAAAGTTCCGAAGCCGCACCAACATAATAGAGATACAGAAACACCGTGGCCCCTTTCTTTGAGATAACTCTGCACTATAGCGAGCTGCAAATGCCACTTCCAGCTTAGCTGTGCAGAAGAAGAACAACAAGAAGAAGAAATATCTCGAAATATGTCCGTCAGGCCCCTTCCCTTGAGATGTATCTGCAAATATCTCGGAAACGAAGCGAGCTATGGCAAAATGTTAAGAGACCTTTTTTGTAGAGAATTAAGTTTCCTACTTTTCATGTTCTATGATATTTTTTGATCAGATGCGTAGTTCTCGAGATATATCAAGATATTTGAAAGTTCCGAAGCCGCACCAACATAATAGAGATACAGAAACACCGTGGCCCCTTTCTTTGAGATAACTCTGCACTATTGCGAGCTGGAAATGCCACTTCCAGTTTAGCTGTGCAGAAGAAGAACAACAAGAAGAAGAAATATCTCGAAATATGTCCGTCAGGCCCCTTCCCTTGAGATAAATCTGCAAATATCTCGGAAACGAAGCGAGCTATGGCAAAATGTTAAGAGACCTTTTTTGTAGAGAATTAAGTTTCCTACTTTTTATCTTCTATGATATTTTTTGATCAGATGCGTAGTTCTCGAGATATATCAAGATATTTAAAAGTTCCGAAGCCGCACCAACATAATAGAGATACAGAAACACCGTGGCCCCCTTCTTTGAGATAACTCTGCACTATTGCGAGCTGCAAATGCCACTTCCAGCTTAGCTGTGCAGAAGAAGAACAACAAGAAGAAGAAATATCTCGAAATATGTCCGTCAGGCCCCTTCCCTTGAGATAAATCTGCAAATATCTCGGAAACGAAGCGAGCTATGGCAAAATGTTAAGAGACCTTTTTTGTAGAGAATTAAGTTTCCTACTTTTTATGTTCCATGATATTTTTTGATCAGATGCGTAGTTCTCGAGATATATCAAGATATTTAAAAGTTCCGAAGCCGCACCAACATAATAGAGATACAGAAACACCGTGGCCCCTTTCTTTGAGATAACTCTGCACTATAGCGAGCTGCAAATGCCACTTCCAGCTTAGCTGTGCAGAAGAAGAACAACAAGAAGAAGAAATATCTCGAAATATGTCCGTCAGGCCCGTTCCCTTGAGATAAATCTGCAAATATCTCGGAAACGAAGCGAGCTATGGCAAAATGTTAAGAGACCTTTTTTGTAGAGAATTAAGTTTCCTACTTTTTATGTTCTATGATATTTTTTGATCAGATGCGTAGTTCTCGAGATATATCAAGATATTTAAAAGTTCCGAAGCCGCACCAACATAATAGAGATACAGAAACACCGTGGCCCCTTCTTTGAGATAACTCTGCACTATTGCGAGCTGTAAATGCCACTTCCAGCTTAGCTGTGCAGAAGAAGAACAACAAGAAGAAGAAATATCTCGAAATATGTCCGTCAGGCCCCTTCCCTTGAGATAAATCTGCAAATATCTCGGAAACGAAGCGAGCTATGGCAAAATGTTAAGAGACCTTTTTTGTAGAGAATTAAGTTTCCTACTTTTTATGTTCTATGATATTTTTTGATCAGATGCGTAGTTCTCGAGATATATCAAGATATTTGAAAGTTCCGAAGCCGCACCAACATAATAGAGATACAGAAACACCGTGGCCCCTTTCTTTGAGATAACTCTGCACTATTGCGAGCTGGAAATGCCACTTCCAGTTTAGCTGTGCAGAAGAAGAACAACAAGAAGAAGAAATATCTCGAAATATGTCCGTCAGGCCCCTTCCCTTGAGATAAATCTGCAAATATCTCGGAAACGAAGCGAGCTATGGCAAAATGTTAAGAGACCTTTTTTGTAGAGAATTAAGTTTCCTACTTTTTATGTTCTATGATATTTTTTGATCAGATGCGTAGTTCTCGAGATATATCAAGATATTTAAAAGTTCCGAAGCCGCACCAACATAATAGAGATACAGAAACACCGTGGCCCCCTTCTTTGAGATAACTCTGCACTATTGCGAGCTGCAAATGCCACTTCCAGCTTAGCTGTGCAGAAGAAGAACAACAAGAAGAAGAAATATCTCGAAATATGTCCGTCAGGCCCCTTCCCTTGAGATAAATCTGCAAATATCTCGGAAACGAAGCGAGCTATGGCAAAATGTTAAGAGACCTTTTTTGTAGAGAATTAATTTTCCTACTTTTTATGTTCTATGATATTTTTTGATCAGATGCGTAGTTCTCGAGATATATCAAGATATTTAAAAGTTCCGAAGCCGCACCAACATAATAGAGATACAGAAACACCGTGGCCCCTTTCTTTGAGATAACTCTGCAGTATTGCGAGCTGGAAATGCCACTTCCAGCTTAGCTGTGCAGAAGAAGAACAACAAGAAGAAGAAATATCTCGAAATATGTCCGTCAGGCCCCTTCCCTTGAGATAAATCTGCAAATATCTCGGAAACGAAGCGAGCTATGGCAAAATGTTAAGAGACCTTTTTTGTAGAGAATTAAGTTTCCTACTTTTTATGTTCCATGATATTTTTTGATCAGATGCGTAGTTCTCGAGATATATCAAGATATTTAAAAGTTCCGAAGCCGCACCAACATAATAGAGATACAGAAACACCGTGGCCCCTTTCTTTGAGATAACTCTGCACTATAGCGAGCTGCAAATGCCACTTCCAGCTTAGCTGTGCAGAAGAAGAACAACAAGAAGAAGAAATATCTCGAAATATGTCCGTCAGGCCCGTTCCCTTGAGATAAATCTGCAAATATCTCGGAAACGAAGCGAGCTATGGCAAAATGTTAAGAGACCTTTTTTGTAGAGAATTAAGTTTCCTACTTTTTATGTTCTATGATATTTTTTGATCAGATGCGTAGTTCTCGAGATATATCAAGATATTTAAAAGTTCCGAAGCCGCACCAACATAATAGAGATACAGAAACACCGTGGCCCCTTCTTTGAGATAACTCTGCACTATTGCGAGCTGTAAATGCCACTTCCAGCTTAGCTGTGCAGAAGAAGAACAACAAGAAGAAGAAATATCTCGAAATATGTCCGTCAGGCCCCTTCCCTTGAGATAAATCTGCAAATATCTCGGAAACGAAGCGAGCTATGGCAAAATGTTAAGAGACCTTTTTTGTAGAGAATTAAGTTTCCTACTTTTTATGTTCTATGATATTTTTTGATCAGATGCGTAGTTCTCGAGATATATCAAGATACTTGAAAGTTCCGAAGCCGCACCAACATAATAGAGATACAGAAACACCGTGGCCCCTTTCTTTGAGATAACTCTGCACTATTGCGAGCTGGAAATGCCACTTCCAGTTTAGCTGTGCAGAAGAAGAACAACAAGAAGAAGAAATATCTCGAAATATGTCCGTCAGGCCCCTTCCCTTGAGATAAATCTGCAAATATCTCGGAAACGAAGCGAGCTATGGCAAAATGTTAAGAGACCTTTTTTGTAGAGAATTAAGTTTCCTACTTTTTATGTTCTATGATATTTTTTGATCAGATGCGTAGTTCTCGAGATATATCAAGATACTTGAAAGTTCCGAAGCCGCACCAACATAATAGAGATACAGAAACACCGTGGCCCCTTTCTTTGAGATAACTCTGCACTATTGCGAGCTGGAAATGCCACTTCCAGTTTAGCTGTGCAGAAGAAGAACAACAAGAAGAAGAAATATCTCGAAATATGTCCGTCAGGCCCCTTCCCTTGAGATAAATCTGCAAATATCTCGGAAACGAAGCGAGCTATGGCAAAATGTTAAGAGACCTTTTTTGTAGACAATTAAGTTTCCTACTTTTTATGTTCTATGATATTTTTTGATCAGATGCGTAGTTCTCGAGATATATCAAGATATTTGAAAGTTCCGAAGCCGCACCAACATAATAGAGATACAGAAACACCGTGGCCCCTTTCTTTGAGATAACTCTGCACTATTGCGAGCTGGAAATGCCACTTCCAGTTTAGCTGTGCAGAAGAAGAACAACAAGAAGAAGAAATATCTCGAAATATGTCCGTCAGGCCCCTTCCCTTGAGATAAATCTGCAAATATCTCGGAAACGAAGCGAGCTATGGCAAAATGTTAAGAGACCTTTTTTGTAGAGAATTAAGTTTCCTACTTTTTATGTTCTATGATATTTTTTGATCAGATGCGTAGTTCTCGAGATATATCAAGATATTTAAAAGTTCCGAAGCCGCACCAACATAATAGAGATACAGAAACACCGTGGCCCCCTTCTTTGAGATAACTCTGCACTATTGCGAGCTGCAAATGCCACTTCCAGCTTAGCTGTGCAGAAGAAGAACAACAAGAAGAAGAAATATCTCGAAATATGTCCGTCAGGCCCCTTCCCTTGAGATAAATCTGCAAATATCTCGGAAACGAAGCGAGCTATGGCAAAATGTTAAGAGACCTTTTTTGTAGAGAATTAATTTTCCTACTTTTTATGTTCTATGATATTTTTTGATCAGATGCGTAGTTCTCGAGATATATCAAGATATTTAAAAGTTCCGAAGCCGCACCAACATAATAGAGATACAGAAACACCGTGGCCCCTTTCTTTGAGATAACTCTGCAGTATTGCGAGCTGGAAATGCCACTTCCAGCTTAGCTGTGCAGAAGAAGAACAACAAGAAGAAGAAATATCTCGAAATATGTCCGTCAGGCCCCTTCCCTTGAGATAAATCTGCAAATATCTCGGAAACGAAGCGAGCTATGGCAAAATGTTAAGAGACCTTTTTTGTAGAGAATTAAGTTTCCTACTTTTTATGTTCCATGATATTTTTTGATCAGATGCGTAGTTCTCGAGATATATCAAGATATTTAAAAGTTCCGAAGCCGCACCAACATAATAGAGATACAGAAACACCGTGGCCCCTTTCTTTGAGATAACTCTGCACTATTGCGAGCTGGAAATGCCACTTCCAGTTTAGCTGTGCAGAAGAAGAACAACAAGAAGAAGAAATATCTCGAAATATGTCCGTCAGGCCCCTTCCCTTGAGATAAATCTGCAAATATCTCGGAAACGAAGCGAGCTATGGCAAAATGTTAAGAGACCTTTTTTGTAGACAATTAAGTTTCCTACTTTTTATGTTCTATGATATTTTTTGATCCGATGCGTAGTTCTCGAGATATATCAAGATATTTAAAAGTTCCGAAGCCGCACCAACATAATAGAGATACAGAAACACCGTTGCCCCCTTCTTTGAGATAACTCTGCACTATTGCGAGCTGCAAATGCCACTTCCAGCTTAGCTGTGCAGAAGAAGAACAACAAGAAGAAGAAATATCTCGAAATATGTCCGTCAGGCCCCTTCCCTTGAGATAAATCTGCAAATATCTCGGAAACGAAGCGAGCTATGGCAAAACGTTAAGAGACCTTTTTTGTAGAGAATTAAGTTTCCTACTTTTTATGTTCTATGATATTTTTTGATCAGATGCGTAGTTCTCGAGATATATCAAGATATTTAAAAGTTCCGAAGCCGCACCAACATAATAGAGATACAGAAACACCGTGGGCCCTTTCTTTGAGATAACTCTGCACTATTGCGAGCTGCCAATGCCACTTCCAGCTTAGCTGTGCAGAAGAAGAACAACAAGAAGAAGAAATATCTCGAAATATGTCCGTCAGGCCCCTTCCCTTGAGATGTATCTGCAAATATCTCGGAAACGAAGCGAGCTATAGCAAAATGTTAAGAGACCTTTTTTGTAGAGAATTAAGTTTCCTACTTTTTATGTTCTATGATATTTTTTGATCAGATGCGTAGTTCTCGAGATATATCAAGATATTTAAAAGTTCCGAAGCCGCACCAACATAATAGAGATACAGAAACACCGTGGGCCCTTTCTTTGAGATAACTCTGCACTATTTGCGAGCTGCAAATGCCACTTCCAGCTTAGCTGTGCAGAAGAAGAACAACAAGAAGAAGAAATATCTCGAAATATGTCCGTCAGGCCCCTTCCCTTGAGATGTATCTGCAAATATCTCGGAAACGAAGCGAGCTATGGCAAAATGTTAAGAGACCTTTTTTGTAGAGAATTATGTTTCCTACTTTTTCCGTTCTATGATATTTTTTGATCAGATGCGTAGTTCTCGAGATATATCAAGATATTTAAAAGTTCCGAAGCCGCACCAACATAATAGAGATACAGAAACACCGTGGCCCCTTTCTTTGAGATAACTCTGCACTATAGCGAGCTGCAAATGCCACTTCCAGCTTAGCTGTGCAGAAGAAGAACAACAAGAAGAAGAAATATCTCGAAATATGTCCGTCAGGCCCCTTCCCTTGAGATAAATCTGCAAATATCTCGGAAACGAAGCGAGCTATGGCAAAATGTTAGGAGACCTTTTTTGTAGAGAATTAAGTTTCCTACTTTTTATGTTCTATGATATTTTTTGATGAGATGCGTAGTTCTCGAGATATATCAAGATATTTAAAAGTTCCGAAGCCGCACCAACATAATAGAGATACAGAAACACCGTGGCCCCTTTCTTTGAGATAACTCTGCACTATTGCGAGCTGCAAATGCCACTTCCAGCTTAGCTGTGTAGAAGAAGAACAACACGAAGAAGAAATATCTCGAAATATGTCCGTCAGGCCCCTTCCCTTGAGATAAATCTGCAAATATCTCGGAAACGAAGCGAGCTATGGCAAAATGTTAAGAGACCTTTTTTGTAGAGAATTAAGTTTCCTACTTTTTATGTTCTATGATATTTTTTGATCAGATGCGTACTTCTCGAGATATATCAAGATATTTAAAAGTTCCGAAGCCGCACCAACATAATAGAGATACAGAAACACCGTGGCCCCTTTCTTTGAGATAACTCTGCACTATTGCGAGCTGGAAATGCCACTTCCAGTTTAGCTGTGCAGAAGAAGAACAACAAGAAGAAGAAATATCTCGAAATATGTCCGTCAGGGCCCTTCCCTTGAGATAAATCTGCAAATATCTCGGAAACGAAGCGAGCTATGGCAAAATGTTAAGAGACCTTTTTTGTAGACAATTAAGTTTCCTACTTTTTATGTTCTATGATATTTTTTGATCCGATGCGTAGTTCTCGAGATATATCAAGATATTTAAAAGTTCCGAAGCCGCACCAACATAATAGAGATACAGAAACACCGTTGCCCCCTTCTTTGAGATAACTCTGCACTATTGCGAGCTGCAAATGCCACTTCCAGCTTAGCTGTGCAGAAGAAGAACAACAAGAAGAAGAAATATCTCGAAATATGTCCGTCAGGCCCCTTCCCTTGAGATAAATCTGCAAATATCTCGGAAACGAAGCGAGCTATGGCAAAACGTTAAGAGACCTTTTTTGTAGAGAATTAAGTTTCCTACTTTTTATGTTCTATGATATTTTTTGATCAGATGCGTAGTTCTCGAGATATATCAAGATATTTAAAAGTTCCGAAGCCGCACCAACATAATAGAGATACAGAAACACCGTGGGCCCTTTCTTTGAGATAACTCTGCACTATTGCGAGCTGCCAATGCCACTTCCAGCTTAGCTGTGCAGAAGAAGAACAACAAGAAGAAGAAATATCTCGAAATATGTCCGTCAGGCCCCTTCCCTTGAGATGTATCTGCAAATATCTCGGAAACGAAGCGAGCTATGGCAAAATGTTAAGAGACCTTTTTTGTAGAGAATTATGTTTCCTACTTTTTCCGTTCTATGATATTTTTTGATCAGATGCGTAGTTCTCGAGATATATCAAGATATTTAAAAGTTCCGAAGCCGCACCAACATAATAGAGATACAGAAACACCGTGGCCCCTTTCTTTGAGATAACTCTGCACTATAGCGAGCTGCAAATGCCACTTCCAGCTTAGCTGTGCAGAAGAAGAACAACAAGAAGAAGAAATATCTCGAAATATGTCCGTCAGGCCCCTTCCCTTGAGATAAATCTGCAAATATCTCGGAAACGAAGCGAGCTATGGCAAAATGTTAGGAGACCTTTTTTGTAGAGAATTAAGTTTCCTACTTTTTATGTTCTATGATATTTTTTGATCAGATGCGTAGTTCTCGAGATATATCAAGATATTTAAAAGTTCCGAAGCCGCACCAACATAATAGAGATACAGAAACACCGTGGCCCCTTTCTTTGAGATAACTCTGCACTATTGCGAGCTGCAAATGCCACTTCCAGCTTAGCTGTGTAGAAGAAGAACAACACGAAGAAGAAATATCTCGAAATATGTCCGTCAGGCCCCTTCCCTTGAGATAAATCTGCAAATATCTCGGAAACGAAGCGAGCTATGGCAAAATGTTAAGAGACCTTTTTTGTAGAGAATTAAGTTTCCTACTTTTTATGTTCTATGATATTTTTTGATCAGATGCGTACTTCTCGAGATATATCAAGATATTTAAAAGTTCCGAAGCCGCACCAACATAATAGAGATACAGAAACACCGTGGCCCCTTTCTTTGAGATAACTCTGCACTATTGCGAGCTGCAAATGCCACTTCCAGCTTAGCTGTGCAGAAGAAGAACAACAAGAAGAAGAAATATCTCGAAATATGTCCGTCAGGCCCGTTCCCTTGAGATAAATCTGCAAATATCTCGGAAACGAAGCGAGCTATGGCAAAATGTTAAGAGACCTTTTTTGTAGAGAATTAAGTTTCCTACTTTTTCTGTTCTATGATATTATTTAATCAGATGCGTAGTTCTCGAGATATATCAAGATATTTAAAAGTTCCGAAGCCGCACCAACATAATAGAGATACAGAAACACCGTGGCCCCTTTCTTTGAGATAACTCTGCACTATAGCGAGCTGCAAATGCCACTTCCAGCTTAGCTGTGCAGAAGAAGAACAACAAGAAGAAGAAATATCTCGAAATATGTCCGTCAGGCCCCTTCCCTTGAGATGTATCTGCAAATATCTCGGAAACGAAGCGAGCTATGGCAAAATGTTAAGAGACCATTTTTGTAGAGAGTTATGTTTCCTACTTTTTATGTTCTATGATATTTTTTGATCAGATGCGTAGTTCTCGAGATATATCAAGATATTTGAAAGTTCCGAAGCCGCACCAACATAATAGAGATACAGAAACACCGTGGCCCCTTTCTTTGAGATAACTCTGCACTATTGCGAGCTGGAAATCCCACTTCCAGTTTAGCTGTGCAGAAGAAGAACAACAAGAAGAAGAAATATCTCGAAATATGTCCGTCAGGCCCCTTCCCTTGAGATGTATCTGCAAATATCTCGGAAACGAAGCGAGCTATAGCAAAATGTTAAGAGACCTTTTTTGTAGAGAATTAAGTTTCCTACTTTTTATGTTCTATGATATTTTTTGATCAGATGCGTAGTTCTCGAGATATATCAAGATATTTAAAAGTTCCGAAGCCGCACCAACATAATAGAGATACAGAAACACCGTGGGCCCTTTCTTTGAGATAACTCTGCACTATTGCGAGCTGCAAATGCCACTTCCAGCTTAGCTGTGCAGAAGAAGAACAACAAGAAGAAGAAATATCTCGAAATATGTCCGTCAGGCCCCTTCCCTTGAGATGTATCTGCAAATATCTCGGAAACGAAGCGAGCTATAGCAAAATGTTAAGAGACCTTTTTTGTAGAGAATTAAGTTTCCTACTTTTTATGTTCTATGATATTTTTTGATCAGATGCGTAGTTCTCGAGATATATCAAGATATTTGAAAGTTCCGAAGCCGCACCAACATAATAGAGATACAGAAACACCGTGGCCCCTTTCTTTGAGATAACTCTGCACTATTGCGAGCTGGAAATGCCACTTCCAGTTTAGCTGTGCAGAAGAAGAACAACAAGAAGAAGAAATATCTCGAAATATGTCCGTCAGGCCCCTTCCCTTGAGATAAATCTGCAAATATCTCGGAAACGAAGCGAGCTATGGCAAAATGTTAAGAGACCTTTTTTGTAGACAATTAAGTTTCCTACTTTTTATGTTCTATGATATTTTTTGATCAGATGCGTAGTTCTCGAGATATATCAAGATATTTAAAAGTTCCGAAGCCGCACCAACATAATACAGATACAGAAACACCGTGGCCCCCTTCTTTGAGATAACTCTGCACTATTGCGAGCTGTAAATGCCACTTCCAGCTTAGCTGTGCAGAAGAAGAACAACAAGAAGAAGAAATATCTCGAAATATGTCCGTGAGGCCCCTTCCCTTGAGATAAATCTGCAAATATCTCGGAAACGAAGCGAGCTATGGCAAAATGTTAAGAGACCTTTTTTGTAGAGAATTAAGTTTCCTACTTTTTATGTTCTATGATATTTTTTGATCAGATGCGTAGTTCTCGAGATATATCAAGATATTTAAAAGTTCCGAAGCCGCACCAACATAATAGAGATACAGAAACACCGTGGCCCCTTTCTTTGAGATACCTCTGCATTATTGCGAGCTGCAAATGCCACTTCCAGCTTAGCTGTGCAGAAGAAGAACAACAAGAAGAAGAAATATCTCGAAATATGTGCGTCAGGCCCCTTCCCTTGAGATATATCTGCAAATATCTCGGAAACGAAGCGAGCTATGGCAAAATGTTAAGAGACCTTTTTTGTAGGGAATTAAGTTTCCTACTTTTTATGTTCTATGATATTTTTTGATCAGATGCGTAGTTCTCGAGATATATCAAGATATTTAAAAGTTCCGAAGCCGCACCAACATAATAGAGATACAGAAACACCGTGGCCCCTTTCTTTGAGATACCTCTGCACTATTGCGAGCTGCAAATGCCACTTCCAGCTTAGCTGTGCAGAAGAAGAACAACAAGAAGAAGAAATATCTCGAAATATGTCCGTCAGGCCCCTTCCCTTGAGATATATCTGCAAATATCTCGGAAACGAAGCGAGCTATGGCAAAATGTTAAGAGACCTTTTTTGTAGAGAATTAAGTTTCCTACTTTTTATGTTCTATGATATTTTTTGATCAGATGCGTCGTTCTCGAGATATATCAAGATATTTAAAAGTTCCGAAGCCGCACCAACATAATAGAGATACAGAAACACCGTGGCCCCTTTCTTTGAGATAACTCTGCACTATTGCGAGGTGTAAATGCCACTTCCAGCTTAGCTGTGCAGAAGAAGAACAACAAGAAGAAGAAATATCTCGAAATATGTCCGTCAGGCCCCTTCCCTTGAGATGTATCTGCAAATATCTCGGAAACGAAGCGAGCTATGGCAAAATGTTAAGAGACCTTTTTTGTAGAGAATTATGTTTCCTACTTTTTATGTTCTACGATATTTTTTGATCAGATGCGTAGTTCTCGAGATATATCAAGATATTTAAAAGTTCCGAAGCCGCACCAACATAATAGAGATACAGAAACACCGTGGCCCCTTTCTTTGAGATAACTCTGCACTATTGCGAGCTGCAAATGCCACTTCCAGCTTAGCTGTGCAGAAGAAGAACAACAAGAAGAAGAAATATCTCGAAATATGTCCGTCAGGCCCCTTCCCTTGAGATGTATCTGCAAATATCTCGGAAACGAAGCGAGCTATGGCAAAATGTTAAGAGACCTTTTTTGTAGAGAATTATGTTTTCTACTTTTTCTGTTCTATGATATTTTTTGATCAGATGCGTAGTTCTCGAGATATATCAAGATATTTAAAAGTTCCGAAGCCGCACCAACATAATAGAGATACAGAAACACCGTGGCCCCTTTCTTTGAGATAACTCTGCACTATTGCGAGCTGCAAATGCCACTTCCAGCTTAGCTGTGCAGAAGAAGAACAACAAGAAGAAGAAATATCTCGAAATATGTCCGTCAGGCCCCTTCCCTTGAGATGTATCTGCAAATATCTCGGAAACGAAGCGAGCTATGGCAAAATATTAAGAGACCTTTTTTGTAGAGAATTATGTTTCCTACTTTTTATGTTCTATGATATTTTTTGATCAGAGGCGTAGTTCTCGAGATATATCAAGATATTTAAAAGTTCCGAAGCCGCACCAACATAATAGAGATACAGAAACACCGTGGCCCCTTTCTTTGAGATACCTCTGCACTATTGCGAGCTGCAAATGCCACTTCCAGCTTAGCTGTGCAGAAGAAGAACAACAAGAAGAAGAAATATCTCGAAATATGTCCGTCAGGCCCCTTCCCTTGAGATAAATCTGCAAATATCTCGGAAACGATGCGAGCTATGGCAAAATGTTTAGAGACCTTTCTTGTAGAGAATTAAGTTTCCTACTTTTTATGTAGTATGATATTTTTTGATCAGATGCGTAGTTCTCGAGATATATCAAGATATTTAAAAGTTCCGAAGCCGCACCAACATAATAGAGATACAGAAACACCGTGGCCCCTTTCTTTGAGATAACTCTGCACTAGTGCGAGCCGCAAATGCCACTTCCAGCTTAGCTGTGCAGAAGAAGAACAACAAGAAGAAGAAATATCTCGAAATATGTCCGTCAGGCCCCTTCCCTTGAGATAAATCTGCAAATATCTCGGAAACGAAGCGAGCTATGGCAAAATGTTAAGAGACCTTTTTTGTAGAGAATTATGTTTTCTACTTTTTATGTTCCATGATATTTTTTGATCAGATGCGTAGTTCTCTAGATATACCAAGATATTTAAAAGTTCCGAAGCTGCACCAACATAATAGAGATACAGAAACACCGTGGCACCTTTCTTTGAGATAACTCTGCACTATTGCGAGCTGCAAATGCCGCTTCCAGCTTAGCTGTGCAGAAGAAGAACAACAAGAAGAAGAAATATCTCGAAATATGTCCGTCAGGCCCCTTCCCTTGAGATATATCTGCAAATATCTCGGAAACGAAGCGAGCTATGGCAAAATGTTAAGAGACCTTTTTTGTAGAGAATTAAGTTTCCTACTTTTTATGTAGTATGATATTTTTTGATCAGATGCGTAGTTCTCGAGATATATCAAGATATTTAAAAGTTCCGAAGCCGCACCAACATAATAGAGATACAGAAACACCGTGGCCCCTTTCTTTGAGATAACTCTGCACTATTGCGAGCCGCAAATGCCACTTCCAGCTTAGCTGTGCAGAAGAGGAACAACAAGAAGAAGAAATATCTCGAAATATGTCCGTCAGGCCCCTTCCCTTGAGATGTATCTGCAAATATCTCGGAAACGAAGCGAGCTATGGCAAAATGTTAAGAGACCTTTTTTGTAGAGAATTATGTTTCCTACTTTCTATGTTCTACGATATTTTTTGATCAGATGCGTAGTTCTCGAGATATATCAAGATATTTAAAAGTTCCGAAGCCGCACCAACATAATAGAGATACAGAAACACCGTGGCCCCTTTCTTTGAGATAACTCTGCACTATTGCGAGCTGCAAATGCCACTTCCAGCTTAGCTGTGCAGAAGAAGAACAACAAGAAGAAGAAATATCTCGAAATATGTCCATCAGGCCCCTTCCCTTGAGATAAATCTGCAAATATCTCGGAAACGAAGCGAGCTATGGCAAAATGTTAAGAGACCTTTTTTGTAGAGAATTAAGTTTCCTACTTTTTATGTTCTATGATATTTTTTGATCAGATTTGTAGTTCTCGAGATATATCAAGATATTTAAAAGTTCCGAAGCCGCACCAACATAATAGAGATACAGAAACACCGTGGCCCCTTTCTTTGAGATAACTCTGCACTATTGCGAGCTGCAAATGTCACTTCCAGCTTAGCTGTGCAGAAGAAGAACAACAAGAAGAAGAAATATCTCGAAATATGTCCGTCAGGCCCCTTCCCTTGAGATGTATCTGCAAATATCTCGGAAACGAAGCGAGCTATGGCAAAATGTTAAGAGACCTTTTTTGTAGAGAATTATGTTTCCTACTTTTTATGTTCTATGATATTTTTTGATCAGAGGCGTAGTTCTCGAGATATATCAAGATATTTAAAAGTTCCGAAGCCGCACCAACATAATAGAGATACAGAAACACCGTGGCCCCTTTCTTTGAGATACCTCTGCACTATTGCGAGCTGCAAATGCCACTTCCAGCTTAGCTGTGCAGAAGAAGAACAACAAGAAGAAGAAATATCTTGAAATATGTCCATCAGGCCCCTTCCCTTGAGATAAATCTGCAAATATCTCGGAAACGAAGCGAGCTATGGCAAAATGTTAAGAGACCTTTTTTGTAGAGAATTAAGTTTCCTACATTTTATGTTCTATGATATTTTTTGATCAGATTTGTAGTTCTCGAGATATACCAAGATATTTAAAAGTTCCGAAGCCGCACCAACATAATAGAGATACAGAAACACCGTGGCCCCTTTCTTTGAGATAACTCTGCACTATTGCGAGCTGCAAATGCCACTTCCAGCTTAGCTGTGCAGAAGAAGAACAACAAGAAGAAGAAATATCTCGAAATATGTCCGTCAGGCCCCTTCCCTTGAGATGTATCTGCAAATATCTCGGAAACGAAGCGAGCTATGGCAAAATATTAAGAGACCTTTTTTGTAGAGAATTATGTTTCCTACTTTTTATGTTCTATGATATTTTTTGATCAGAGGCGTAGTTCTCGAGATATATCAAGATATTTAAAAGTTCCGAAGCCGCACCAACATAATAGAGATACAGAAACACCGTGGCCCCTTTCTTTGAGATACCTCTGCACTATTGCGAGCTGCAAATGCCACTTCCAGCTTAGCTGTGCAGAAGAAGAACAACAAGAAGAAGAAATATCTCGAAATATGTCCATCAGGCCCCTTCCCTTGAGATAAATCTGCAAATATCTCGGAAACGATGCGAGCTATGGCAAAATGTTAAGAGACCTTTTTTGTAGAGAATTAAGTTTCCGACATTTTATGTTCTATGATATTTTTTGATCAGATTTGTAGTTCTCGAGATATATCAAGATATTTAAAAGTTCCGAAGCCGCACCAACATAATAGAGATACAGAAACACCGTGGCCCCTTTCTTTGAGATAACTCTGCACTATTGCGAGCTGCAAATGCCACTTCCAGCTTAGCTGTGCAGAAGAAGAACAACAAGAAGAAGAAATATCTCGAAATATGTCCGTCAGGCCCCTTCCCTTGAGATGTATCTGCAAATATCTCGGAAACGAAGCGAGCTATGGCAAAATATTAAGAGACCTTTTTTGTAGAGAATTATGTTTCCTACTTTTTATGTTCTATGATATTTTTTGATCAGAGGCGTAGTTCTCGAGATATATCAAGATATTTAAAAGTTCCGAAGCCGCACCAACATAATAGAGATACAGAAACACCGTGGCCCCTTTCTTTGAGATACCTCTGCACTATTGCGAGCTGCAAATCCCACTTCCAGCTTAGCTGTGCAGAAGAAGAACAACAAGAAGAAGAAATATCTCGAAATATGTCCGTCAGGCCCCTTCCCTTGAGATAAATCTGCAAATATCTCGGAAACGATGCGAGCTATGGCAAAATGTTTAGAGACCTTTCTTGTAGAGAATTAAGTTTCCTACTTTTTATGTAGTATGATATTTTTTGATCAGATGCGTAGTTCTCGAGATATATCAAGATATTTAAAAGTTCCGAAGCCGCACCAACATAATAGAGATACAGAAACACCGTGGCCCCTTTCTTTGAGATAACTCTGCACTAGTGCGAGCCGCAAATGCCACTTCCAGCTTAGCTGTGCAGAAGAAGAACAACAAGAAGAAGAAATATCTCGAAATATGTCCGTCAGGCCCCTTCCCTTGAGATAAATCTGCAAATATCTCGGAAACGAAGCGAGCTATGGCAAAATGTTAAGAGACCTTTTTTGTAGAGAATTATGTTTTCTACTTTTTATGTTCCATGATATTTTTTGATCAGATGCGTAGTTCTCTAGATATACCAAGATATTTAAAAGTTCCGAAGCTGCACCAACATAATAGAGATACAGAAACACCGTGGCACCTTTCTTTGAGATAACTCTGCACTATTGCGAGCTGCAAATGCCGCTTCCAGCTTAGCTGTGCAGAAGAAGAACAACAAGAAGAAGAAATATCTCGAAATATGTCCGTCAGGCCCCTTCCCTTGAGATATATCTGCAAATATCTCGGAAACGAAGCGAGCTATGGCAAAATGTTAAGAGACCTTTTTTGTAGAGAATTAAGTTTCCTACTTTTTATGTTCGATGATATTTTTTGATCAGATGCGTAGTTCTCGAGATATATCAAGATATTTAAAAGTTCCGAAGCCGCACCAACATACTAGAGATACAGAAACACCGTGGCCCCTTTCTTTGAGATAACTCTGCACTTTTGCGAGCTGCAAATGCCACTTCCAGCTTAGCTGTGCAGAGGAAGAACAACAAGAAGAAGAAATATCTCGAAATATGTCCGTCAGGCCCCTTCCCTTGAGATAAATCTGCAAATATCTCGGAAACGATGCGAGCTATGGCAAAATGTTTAGAGACCTTTCTTGTAGAGAATTAAGTTTCCTACTTTTTATGTAGTATGATATTTTTTGATCAGATGTGTAGTTCTCGAGATATATCAAGATATTTAAAAGTTCCGAAGCCGCACCAACATAATAGAGATACAGAAACACCGTGGCCCCTTTCTTTGAGATAACTCTGCACTATTGCGAGCCGCAAATGCCACTTCCAGCTTAGCTGTGCAGAAGAGGAACAACAAGAAGAAGAAATATCTCGAAATATGTCCGTCAGGCCCCTTCCCTTGAGATGTATCTGCAAATATCTCGGAAACGAAGCGAGCTATGGCAAAATGTTAAGAGACCTTTTTTGTAGAGAATTATGTTTCCTACTTTCTATGTTCTACGATATTTTTTGATCAGATGCGTAGTTCTCGAGATATATCAAGATATTTAAAAGTTCCGAAGCCGCACCAACATAATAGAGATACAGAAACACCGTGGCCCCTTTCTTTGAGATAACTCTGCACTATTGCGAGCTGCAAATGCCACTTCCAGCTTAGCTGTGCAGAAGAAGAACAACAAGAAGAAGAAATATCTCGAAATATGTCCATCAGGCCCCTTCCCTTGAGATAAATCTGCAAATATCTCGGAAACGAAGCGAGCTATGGCAAAATGTTAAGAGACCTTTTTTGTAGAGAATTAAGTTTCCTACTTTTTATGTTCTATGATATTTTTTGATCAGATTTGTAGTTCTCGAGATATATCAAGATATTTAAAAGTTCCGAAGCCGCACCAACATAATAGAGATACAGAAACACCGTGGCCCCTTTCTTTGAGATAACTCTGCACTATTGCGAGCTGCAAATGTCACTTCCAGCTTAGCTGTGCAGAAGAAGAACAACAAGAAGAAGAAATATCTCGAAATATGTCCGTCAGGCCCCTTCCCTTGAGATGTATCTGCAAATATCTCGGAAACGAAGCGAGCTATGGCAAAATGTTAAGAGACCTTTTTTGTAGAGAATTATGTTTCCTACTTTTTATGTTCTATGATATTTTTTGATCAGAGGCGTAGTTCTCGAGATATATCAAGATATTTAAAAGTTCCGAAGCCGCACCAACATAATAGAGATACAGAAACACCGTGGCCCCTTTCTTTGAGATACCTCTGCACTATTGCGAGCTGCAAATGCCACTTCCAGCTTAGCTGTGCAGAAGAAGAACAACAAGAAGAAGAAATATCTCGAAATATGTCCATCAGGCCCCTTCCCTTGAGATAAATCTGCAAATATCTCGGAAACGAAGCGAGCTATGGCAAAATGTTAAGAGACCTTTTTTGTAGAGAATTAAGTTTCCTACATTTTATGTTCTATGATATTTTTTGATCAGATTTGTAGTTCTCGAGATATACCAAGATATTTAAAAGTTCCGAAGCCGCACCAACATAATAGAGATACAGAAACACCGTGGCCCCTTTCTTTGAGATAACTCTGCACTATTGCGAGCTGCAAATGCCACTTCCAGCTTAGCTGTGCAGAAGAAGAACAACAAGAAGAAGAAATATCTCGAAATATGTCCGTCAGGCCCCTTCCCTTGAGATGTATCTGCAAATATCTCGGAAACGAAGCGAGCTATGGCAAAATATTAAGAGACCTTTTTTGTAGAGAATTATGTTTCCTACTTTTTATGTTCTATGATATTTTTTGATCAGAGGCGTAGTTCTCGAGATATATCAAGATATTTAAAAGTTCCGAAGCCGCACCAACATAATAGAGATACAGAAACACCGTGGCCCCTTTCTTTGAGATACCTCTGCACTATTGCGAGCTGCAAATGCCACTTCCAGCTTAGCTGTGCAGAAGAAGAACAACAAGAAGAAGAAATATCTCGAAATATGTCCGTCAGGCCCCTTCCCTTGAGATAAATCTGCAAATATCTCGGAAACGATGCGAGCTATGGCAAAATGTTTAGAGACCTTTCTTGTAGAGAATTAAGTTTCCTACTTTTTATGTAGTATGATATTTTTTGATCAGATGCGTAGTTCTCGAGATATATCAAGATATTTAAAAGTTCCGAAGCCGCACCAACATAATAGAGATACAGAAACACCGTGGCCCCTTTCTTTGAGATAACTCTGCACTAGTGCGAGCCGCAAATGCCACTTCCAGCTTAGCTGTGCAGAAGAAGAACAACAAGAAGAAGAAATATCTCGAAATATGTCCGTCAGGCCCCTTCCCTTGAGATATATCTGCAAATATCTCGGAAACGAAGCGAGCTATGGCAAAATGTTAAGAGACCTTTTTTGTAGAGAATTATGTTTTCTACTTTTTATGTTCCATGATATTTTTTGATCAGATGCGTAGTTCTCTAGATATACCAAGATATTTAAAAGTTCCGAAGCTGCACCAACATAATAGAGATACAGAAACACCGTGGCACCTTTCTTTGAGATAACTCTGCACTATTGCGAGCTGCAAATGCCGCTTCCAGCTTAGCTGTGCAGAAGAAGAACAACAAGAAGAAGAAATATCTCGAAATATGTCCGTCAGGCCCCTTCCCTTGAGATATATCTGCAAATATCTCGGAAACGAAGCGAGCTATGGCAAAATGTTAAGAGACCTTTTTTGTAGAGAATTAAGTTTCCTACTTTTTATGTTCGATGATATTTTTTGATCAGATGCGTAGTTCTCGAGATATATCAAGATATTTAAAAGTTCCGAAGCCGCACCAACATACTAGAGATACAGAAACACCGTGGCCCCTTTCTTTGAGATAACTCTGCACTTTTGCGAGCTGCAAATGCCACTTCCAGCTTAGCTGTGCAGAGGAAGAACAACAAGAAGAAGAAATATCTCGAAATATGTCCGACAGGCCCGTTCCTTTGAGCTGAATCTGCAAATATCTCGGAAACGAAGCGAGCTATGGCAAAATGTTAAGAGACGTTTTTTGTAGAGAATTATGTTTCCTACAATTTATGTTCTATGATATTTTTTGATCAGAAGCGTAGTTCTCGAGATATATCAAGATATTTAAAAGTTCCGAAGCCGCACCAACATAATAGAGATACAGAAACACCGTGGCCCCCTTCTTTGAGATAACTCTGCACTATTGCGAGCTGCAAATGCCACTTCCAGCTTAGCTGTGCAGAAGAAGAACAACAAGAAGAAGAAATATCTCGAAATATGTCCGTCAGGCCCCTTCCCTTGAGATAAATCTGCAAATATCTCGGAAACGAAGCGAGCTATGGTAAAATGTTAAGAGACCTTTTTTGTAGAGAATTACGTTTCCTACTTTTTATGTTCTATGATATTTTTTGATCAGATGCGTAGTTCTCGAGATATATCAAGATATTTAAAAGTTCCGAAGCCGCACCAACATAATAGAGATACAGAAACACCGTGGCCCCTTTCTTTGAGATAAGTCTGCACTAGTGCGAGCCGCAAATGCCACTTCCAGCTTAGCTGTGCAGAAGAAGAACAACAAGAAGAAGAAATATCTCGAAATATGTCCGTCAGGCCCCTTCCCTTGAGATATATCTGCAAATATCTCGGAAACGAAGCGAGCTATGGCAAAATGTTAAGAGACCTTTTTTGTAGAGAATTATGTTTCCGACAATTTATGTTCTATGATATTTTTTGATCAGAAGCGTAGTTTTCGAGATATATCGAGATATTTAAAAGTTCCGAAGCCGCACCAACATAATAGAGATACAGAAACACCGTGGCCCCTTTCTTTGAGATAACTCTGCACTATTGCGAGCTGCAAATGCCACTTCCAGCTTAGCTGTGCAGAAGAAGAACAACAAGAAGAAGAAATATCTCGAAATATGTCCGTCAGGCCCTTTCCCTTGAGATAAATCTGCAAATATCTCGGAAACGAAGCGAGCTATGGCAAAATGTTAAGAGACCTTTTTTGTAGAGAATTAGGTTTCCTACTTTTTATGTTCTATGATATTTTTTGATCAGATGCGTAGTTCTCGAGATATATCAAGATATTTAAAAGTTCCGAAGCCGCACCAACATAATAGAGATACAGAAACACCGTGGCCCCTTCTTTGAGATAACTCTGCACTATTGCGAGCTGTAAATGCCACTTCCAGCTTAGCTGTGCAGAAGAAGAACAACAAGAAGAAGAAATATCTCGAAATATGTCCGTCAGGCCCCTTCCCTTGAGATAAATCTGCAAATATCTCGGAAACGAAGCGAGCTATGGCAAAATGTTAAGAGACCTTTTTTGTAGAGAATTAAGTTTCCTACTTTTTATGTTCTATGATATTTTTTGATCAGATGCGTAGTTCTCGAGATATATCAAGATACTTGAAAGTTCCGAAGCCGCACCAACATAATAGAGATACAGAAACACCGTGGCCCCTTTCTTTGAGATAACTCTGCACTATTGCGAGCTGGAAATGCCACTTCCAGTTTAGCTGTGCAGAAGAAGAACAACAAGAAGAAGAAATATCTCGAAATATGTGCGTCAGGCCCCTTCCCTTGAGATAAATCTGCAAATATCTCGGAAACGAAGCGAGCTATGGCAAAATGTTAAGAGACCTTTTTTGTAGACAATTAAGTTTCCTACTTTTTATGTTCTATGATATTTTTTGATCCGATGCGTAGTTCTCGAGATATATCAAGATATTTAAAAGTTCCGAAGCCGCACCAACATAATAGAGATACGGAAACACCGTGGCCCCCTTCTTTGAGATAACTCTGCACTATTGCGAGCTGCAAATGCCACTTCCAGCTTAGCTGTGCAGAAGAAGAACAACAAGAAGAAGAAATATCTCGAAATATGTCCGTCAGGCCCCTTCCCTTGAGATAAATCTGCAAATATCTCGGAAACGAAGCGAGCTATGGCAAAATGTTAAGAGACCTTTTTTGTAGAGAATTAAGTTTCCTACTTTTTATGTTCTATGATATTTTTTGATCAGATGCGTAGTTCTCGAGATATATCAAGATATTTAAAAGTTCCGAAGCCGCACCAACATAATAGAGATACAGAAACACCGTGGCCCCTTTCTTTGAGATACCTCTGCACTATTGCGAGCTGCAAATGCCACTTCCAGCTTAGCTGTGCAGAAGAAGAACAACAAGAAGAAGAAATATCTCGAAATATGTCCGTCAGGCCCCTTCCCTTGAGATATATCTGCAAATATCTCGGAAACGAAGCGAGCTATGGCAAAATCTTACGAGACCTTTTTTGTAGAGAATTAAGTTTCCTACTTTTTATGTTCTATGATATTTTTTGATCAGATGCGTAGTTCTCGAGATATATCAAGATATTTAAAAGTTCCGAAGCCGCACCAACATAATAGAGATACAGAAACACCGTGGCCCCTTCTTTGAGATAACTCTGCACTATTGCGAGCTGTAAATGCCACTTCCAGCTTAGCTGTGCAGAAGAAGAACAACAAGAAGAAGAAATATCTCGAAATATGTCCGTCAGGCCCCTTCCCTTGAGATATATCTGCAAATATCTCGGAAACGAAGCGAGCTATGGCAAAATCTTACGAGACCTTTTTTGTAGAGAATTAAGTTTCCTACTTTTTATGTTCTATGATATTTTTTGATCAGATGCGTAGTTCTCGAGATATATCAAGATATTTAAAAGTTCCGAAGCCGCACCAACATAATAGAGATACAGAAACACCGTGGCCCCTTCTTTGAGATAACTCTGCACTATTGCGAGCTGTAAATGCCACTTCCAGCTTAGCTGTGCAGAAGAAGAACAACAAGAAGAAGAAATATCTCGAAATATGTCCGTCAGGCCCCTTCCCTTGAGATATATCTGCAAATATCTCGGAAACGAAGCGAGCTATGGCAAAATCTTACGAGACCTTTTTAGTAGAGAATTAAGTTTCCTACTTTTTATGTTCTATGATATTTTTTGATCAGATGCGTAGTTCTCGAGATATATCAAGATATTTAAAAGTTCCGAAGCCGCACCAACATAATAGAGATACAGAAACACCGTGGCCCCTTTCTTTGAGATAACTCTGCACTATTGCGAGCTGGAAATGCCACTTCCAGTTTAGCTGTGCAGAAGAAGAACAACAAGAAGAAGAAATATCTCGAAATATGTCTGTCAGGCCCCTTCCCTTGAGATAAATCTGCAAATATCTCGGAAACGAAGCGAGCTATGGCAAAATGTTAAGAGACCTTTTTTGTAGACAATTAAGTTTCCTACTTTTTATGTTCTATGATATTTTTTGATCCGATGCGTAGTTCTCGAGATATATCAAGATATTTAAAAGTTCCGAAGCCGCACCAACATAATAGAGATACAGAAACACCGTGGCCCCCTTCTTTGAGATAACTCTGCACTATTGCGAGCTGCAAATGCCACTTCCAGCTTAGCTGTGCAGAAGAAGAACAACAAGAAGAAGAAATATCTCGAAATATGTCCGTCAGGCCCCTTCCCTTGAGATAAATCTGCAAATATCTCGGAAACGAAGCGAGCTATGGCAAAATGTTAAGAGACCTTTTTTGTAGACAATTAAGTTTCCTACTTTTTATGTTCTATGATATTTTTTGATCAGATGCGTAGTTCTCGAGATATATCAAGATATTTAAAAGTTCCGAAGCCGCACCAACATAATACAGATACAGAAACACCGTGGCCCCTTTCTTTGAGATAACTCTGCACTATTGCGAGCTGGAAATGCCACTTCCAGTTTAGCTGTGCAGAAGAAGAACAACAAGAAGAAGAAATATCTCGAAATATGTCCGTCAGGCCCCTTCCCTTGAGATAAATCTGCAAATATCTCGGAAACGAAGCGAGCTATGGCAAAATGTTAAGAGACCTTTTTTGTAGACAATTAAGTTTCCTACTTTTTATGTTCTATGATATTTTTTGATCCGATGCGTAGTTCTCGAGATATATCAAGATATTTAAAAGTTCCGAAGCCGCACCAACATAATAGAGATACAGAAACACCGTGGCCCCCTTCTTTGAGATAACTCTGCACTATTGCGAGCTGCAAATGCCACTTCCAGCTTAGCTGTGCAGAAGAAGAACAACAAGAAGAAGAAATATCTCGAAATATGTCCGTCAGGCCCCTTCCCTTGAGATAAATCTGCAAATATCTCGGAAACGAAGCGAGCTATGGCAAAATGTTAAGAGACCTTTTTTGTAGAGAATTAAGTTTCCTACTTTTTATGTTCTATGAGATTTTTTGATCAGATGCGTAGTTCTCGAGATATATCAAGATATTTAAAAGTTCCGAAGCCGCACCAACATAATAGAGATACAGAAACACCGTGGCCCCTTTCTTTGAGATACCTCTGCACTATTGCGAGCTGCAAATGCCACTTCCAGCTTAGCTGTGCAGAAGAAGAACAACAAGAAGAAGAAATATCTCGAAATATGTCCGTCAGGCCCCTTCCCTTGAGATATATCTGCAAATATCTCGGAAACGAAGCGAGCTATGGCAAAATCTTACGAGACCTTTTTTGTAGAGAATTAAGTTTCCTACTTTTTATGTTCTATGATATTTTTTGATCAGATGCGTAGTTCTCGAGATATATCAAGATATTTAAAAGTTCCGAAGCCGCACCAACATAATAGAGATACAGAAACACCGTGGCCCCTTCTTTGAGATAACTCTGCACTATTGCGAGCTGTAAATGCCACTTCCAGCTTAGCTGTGCAGAAGAAGAACAACAAGAAGAAGAAATATCTCGAAATATGTCCGTCAGGCCCCTTCCCTTGAGATAAATCTGCAAATATCTCGGAAACGAAGCGAGCTATGGCAAAATGTTAAGAGACCTTTTTTGTAGAGAATTAAGTTTCCTACTTTTGATGTTCTATGATATTTTTTGATCAGATGCGTAGTTCTCGAGATATATCAAGATATTTAAAAGTTCCGAAGCCGCACCAACATAATAGAGATACAGAAACACCGTGGCCCCTTCTTTGAGATAACTCTGCACTATTGCGAGCTGTAAATGCCACTTCCAGCTTAGCTGTGCAGAAGAAGAACAACAAGAAGAAGAAATATCTCGAAATATGTCCGTCAGGCCCCTTCCCTTGAGATAAATCTGCAAATATCTCGGAAACGAAGCGAGCTATGGCAAAATGTTAAGAGACCTTTTTTGTAGAGAATTAAGTTTCCTACTTTTTATGTTCTATGATATTTTTTGATCAGATGCGTAGTTCTCGAGATATATCAAGATACTTGAAAGTTCCGAAGCCGCACCAACATAATAGAGATACAGAAACACCGTGGCCCCTTTCTTTGAGATAACTCTGCA
Organism: Osmia lignaria lignaria; assembly: GCF_051020975.1. NCBI lineage: Eukaryota > Metazoa > Arthropoda > Insecta > Hymenoptera > Megachilidae > Osmia > Osmia lignaria. The sequence continues at coordinate 1,155,239 of NW_027478160.1, forward strand.
CTATTGCGAGCTGGAAATGCCACTTCCAGTTTAGCTGTGCAGAAGAAGAACAACAAGAAGAAGAAATATCTCGAAATATGTCCGTCAGGCCCCTTCCCTTGAGATAAATCTGCAAATATCTCGGAAACGAAGCGAGCTATGGCAAAATGTTAAGAGACCTTTTTTGTAGACAATTAAGTTTCCTACTTTTTATGTTCTATGATATTTTTTGATCCGATGCGTAGTTCTCGAGATATATCAAGATATTTAAAAGTTCCGAAGCCGCACCAACATAATAGAGATACAGAAACACCGTGGCCCCCTTCTTTGAGATAACTCTGCACTATTGCGAGCTGCAAATGCCACTTCCAGCTTAGCTGTGCAGAAGAAGAACAACAAGAAGAAGAAATATCTCGAAATATGTCCGTCAGGCCCCTTCCCTTGAGATAAATCTGCAAATATCTCGGAAACGAAGCGAGCTATGGCAAAATGTTAAGAGACCTTTTTTGTAGAGAATTAAGTTTCCTACTTTTTATGTTCTATGATATTTTTTGATCAGATGCGTAGTTCTCGAGATATATCAAGATATTTAAAAGTTCCGAAGCCGCACCAACATAATAGAGATACAGAAACACCGTGGCCCCTTTCTTTGAGATAACTCTGCAGTATTGCGAGCTGGAAATGCCACTTCCAGTTTAGCTGTGCAGAAGAAGAACAACAAGAAGAAGAAATATCTCGAAATATGTCCGTCAGGCCCCTTCCCTTGAGATAAATCTGCAAATATCTCGGAAACGAAGCGAGCTATGGCAAAATGTTAAGAGACCTTTTTTGTAGACAATTAAGTTTCCTACTTTTTATGTTCTATGATATTTTTTGATCAGATGCGTAGTTCTCGAGATATATCAAGATATTTAAAAGTTCCGAAGCCGCACCAACATAATACAGATACAGAAACACCGTGGCCCCCTTCTTTGAGATAACTCTGCACTATTGCGAGCTGTAAATGCCACTTCCAGCTTAGCTGTGCAGAAGAAGAACAACAAGAAGAAGAAATATCTCGAAATATGTCCGTCAGGCCCCTTCCCTTGAGATAAATCTGCAAATATCTCGGAAACGAAGCGAGCTATGGCAAAATGTTAAGAGACCTTTTTTGTAGAGAATTAAGTTTCCTACTTTTTATGTTCCATGATATTTTTTGATCAGATGCGTAGTTCTCGAGATATATCAAGATATTTAAAAGTTCCGAAGCCGCACCAACATAATAGAGATACAGAAACACCGTGGCCCCCTTCTTTGAGATAACTCTGCACTATTGCGAGCTGCAAATGCCACTTCCAGCTTAGCTGTGCAGAAGAAGAACAACAAGAAGAAGAAATATCTCGAAATATGTCCGTCAGGCCCCTTCCCTTGAGATAAATCTGCAAATATCTCGGAAACGAAGCGAGCTATGGCAAAACGTTAAGAGACCTTTTTTGTAGAGAATTAAGTTTCCTACTTTTTATGTTCTATGATATTTTTTGATCAGATGCGTAGTTCTCGAGATATATCAAGATATTTAAAAGTTCCGAAGCCGCACCAACATAATAGAAATACAGAAACACCGTGGGCCCTTTCTTTGAGATAACTCTGCACTATTGCGTGCTGCAAATGCCACTTCCAGCTTAGCTGTGCAGAAGAAGAACAACAAGAAGAAGAAATATCTCGAAATATGTCCGTCAGGCCCCTTCCCTTGAGATGTATCTGCAAATATCTCGGAAACGAAGCGAGCTATAGCAAAATGTTAAGAGACCTTTTTTGTAGAGAATTAAGTTTCCTACTTTTTATGTTCTATGATATTTTTTGATCAGATGCGTAGTTCTCGAGATATATCAAGATATTTAAAAGTTCCGAAGCCGCACCAACATCATAGAGATACAGAAACACCGTGGGCCCTTTCTTTGAGATAACTCTGCACTATTGCGAGCTGCAAATGCCACTTCCAGCTTAGCTGTGCAGAAGAAGAACAACAAGAAGAAGAAATATCTCGAAATATGTCCGTCAGGCCCCTTCCCTTGAGATGTATCTGCAAATATCTCGGAAACGAAGCGAGCTATGGCAAAATGTTAAGAGACCTTTTTTGTAGAGAATTATGTTTCCTACTTTTTCCGTTCTATGATATTTTTTGATCAGATGCGTAGTTCTCGAGATATATCAAGACATTTAAAAGTTCCGAAGCCGCACCAACATAATAGAGATACAGAAACACCGTGGCCCCTTTCTTTGAGATAACTCTGCACTATTGCGAGCTGCAAATGCCACTTCCAGCTTAGCTGTGCAGAAGAAGAACAACAAGAAGAAGAAATATCTCGAAATATGTCCGTCAGGCCCGTTCCCTTGAGATAAATCTGCAAATATCTCGGAAACGAAGCGAGCTATGGCAAAATGTTAAGAGACCTTTTTTGTAGAGAATTAAGTTTCCTACTTTTTATGTTCTATGATATTATTTAATCAGATGCGTAGTTCTCGAGATATATCAAGTTATTTAAAAGTTCCGAAGCCGCACCAACATAATAGAGATACAGAAACACCGTGGCCCCTTTCTTTGAGATAACTCTGCACTATAGCGAGCTGCAAATGCCACTTCCAGCTTAGCTGTGCAGAAGAAGAACAACAAGAAGAAGAAATATCTCGAAATATGTCCGTCAGGCCCCTTCCCTTGAGATGTATCTGCAAATATCTCGGAAACGAAGCGAGCTATGGCAAAATGTTAAGAGACCTTTTTTGTAGAGAATTATGTTTCCTACTTTTTATGTTCTATGATATTTTTTGATCAGATGCGTAGTTCTGGAGATATATCAAGATATTTAAAAGTTCCGAAGCCGCACCAACATAATAGAGATACAGAAACACCGTGGCCCCTTTCTTTGAGATAACTCTGCACTATTGCGAGCTGCAAATGCCACTTCCAGCTTAGCTGTGCAGAAGAAGAACAACAAGAAGAAGAAATATCTCGAAATATGTCCGTCAGGCCCTTTCCCTTGAGATAAATCTGCAAATATCTCGGAAACGAAGCGAGCTATGGCAAAATGTTAAGAGACCTTTTTTGTAGAGAATTAGGTTTCCTACTTTTTATGCTCTATGATATTTTTTAATCAGATGCGTAGTTCTCGAGATATATCAAGATATTTAAAAGTTCCGAAGCCGCACCAACATAATAGAGATACAGAAACACCATGGCCCCTTCTCTGAGATAACTCTGCACTATTGCGAGCTGTAAATGCCACTTCCAGCTTAGCTGTGCAGAAGAAGAACAACAAGAAGAAGAAATATCTCGAAATATGTCCGTCAGGCCCCTTCCCTTGAGATAAATCTGCAAATATCTCGCAAACGAAGCGAGCTATGGCAAAATGTTAAGAGACCTTTTTTGTAGAGAATTAAGTTTCCTACTTTTTATGTTCTATGATATTTTTTGATCAGATGCGTAGTTCTCGAGATATATCAAGATATTTGAAAGTTCCGAAGCCGCACCAACATAATAGAGATACAGAAACACCGTGGACCCTTTCTTTGAGATAACTCTGCACTATTGCGAGCTGCAAATGCCACTTCCAGCTTAGCTGTACAGAAGAAGAACAACAAGAAGAAGAAATATCTCGAAATATGTCCGTCAGGCCCCTTCCCTTGAGATGTATCTGCAAATATCTCGGAAACGAAGCGAGCTATAGCAAAATGTTAAGAGACCTTTTTTGTAGAGAATTAAGTTTCCTACTTTTTATGTTCTACGATATTTTTTGATCAGATGCGTAGTTCTCGAGATATATCAAGATATTTAAAAGTTCCGAAGCCGCACCAACATAATAGAGATACAGAAACACCGTGGGCCCTTTCTTTGAGATAACTCTGCACTATTGCGAACTGCAAATGCCACTTCCAGCTTAGCTGTGCAGAAGAAGAACAACAAGAAGAAGAAATATCTCGAAATATGTCCGTCAGGCCCCTTCCCTTGAGATGTATCTGCAAATATCTCGGAAACGAAGCGAGCTATGGCAAAATGTTAAGAGACCTTTTTTGTAGAGAATTATGTTTCCTACTTTTTCCGTTCTATGATATTTTTTGATCAGATGCGTAGTTCTCGAGATATATCAAGATATTTAAAAGTTCCGAAGCCGCACCAACATAATAGAGATACAGAAACACCGTGGCCCCTTTCTTTGAGATAACTCTGCACTATTGCGAGCTGCAAATGCCACTTCCAGCTTAGCTGTGCAGAAGAAGAACAACAAGAAGAAGAAATATCTCGAAATATGTCCGTCAGGCCCCTTCCCTTAGATGTATCTGCAAATATCTCGGAAACGAAGCGAGCTATAGCAAAATGTTAAGAGACCTTTTTTGTAGAGAATTAAGTTTCCTACTTTTTATGTTGTATGATATTATTTAATCAGATGCGTAGTTCTCGAGATATATCAAGATATTTAAAAGTTCCGAAGCCGCACCAACATAATAGAGATACAGAAACACCGTGGCCCCTTTCTTTGAGATAACTCTGCACTATAGCGAGCTGCAAATGCCACTTCCAGCTTAGCTGTGCAGAAGAAGAACAACAAGAAGAAGAAATATCTCGAAATATGTCCGTCAGGCCCGTTCCCTTGAGATAAATCTGCAAATATCTCGGAAACGAAGCGAGCTATGGCAAAATGTTAAGAGATCTTTTTTGTAGAGAATTAAGTTTCCTACTTTTTATGTTGTATGATATTATTTAATCAGATGCGTAGTTCTCGAGATATATCAAGATATTTAAAAGTTCCGAAGCCGCACCAACATAATAGAGATACAGAAACACCGTGGCCCCTTTCTTTGAGATAACTCTGCACTATAGCGAGCTGCAAATGCCACTTCCAGCTTAGCTGTGCAGAAGAAGAACAACAAGAAGAAGAAATATCTCGAAATATGTCCGTCAGGCCCCTTCCCTTGAGATGTATCAGCAAATATCTCGGAAACGAAGCGAGCTATGGCAAAATGTTAAGAGACCTTTTTTGTAGAGAATTATGTTTCCTACTTTTTATGTTCTATGATATTTTTTGATCAGATGCGTAGTTCTGGAGATATATCAAGATATTTAAAAGTTCCGAAGCCGCACCAACATAATAGAGATACAGAAACACCGTGGCCCCTTTCTTTGAGATAACTCTGCACTATTGCGAGCTGGAAATGCCACTTCCAGTTTAGCTGTGCAGAAGAAGAACAACAAGAAGAAGAAATATCTCGAAATATGTCCGTCAGGCCCCTTCCCTTGAGATAAATCTGCAAATATCTCGGAAACGAAGCGAGCTATGGCAAAATGTTAAGAGACCTTTTTTGTAGACAATTAAGTTTCCTACTTTTTATGTTCTATGATATTTTTTGATCAGATGCGTAGTTCTCGAGATATATCAAGATATTTAAAAGTTCCGAAGCCGCACCAACATAATACAGATACAGAAACACCGTGGCCCCCTTCTTTGAGATAACTCTGCACTATTGCGAGCTGTAAATGCCACTTCCAGCTTAGCTGTGCAGACGAAGAACAACAAGAAGAAGAAATATCTCGAAATATGTCCGTGAGGCCCCTTCCCTTGAGATAAATCTGCAAATATCTCGGAAACGAAGCGAGCTATGGCAAAATGTTAAGAGACCTTTTTAGTAGAGAATTAAGTTTCCTACTTTTTATGTTCTATGATATTTTTTGATCAGATGCGTAGTTCTCGAGATATATCAAGATATTTAAAAGTTCCGAAGCCGCACCAACATAATAGAGATACAGAAACACCGTGGCCCCTTTCTTTGAGATACCTCTGCATTATTGCGAGCTGCAAATGCCACTTCCAGCTTAGCTGTGCAGAAGAAGAACAACAAGAAGAAGAAATATCTCGAAATATGTGCGTCAGGCCCCTTCCCTTGAGATATATCTGCAAATATCTCGGAAACGAAGTGAGCTATGGCAAAATGTTAAGAGACCTTTTTTGTAGGGAATTAAGTTTCCTACTTTTTATGTTCTATGATATTTTTTGATCAGATGCGTAGTTCTCGAGATATATCAAGATATTTAAAAGTTCCGAAGCCGCACCAACATAATAGAGATACAGAAACACCGTGGCCCCTTTCTTTGAGATACCTCTGCACTATTGCGAGCTGCAAATGCCACTTCCAGCTTAGCTGTGCAGAAGAAGAACAACAAGAAGAAGAAATATCTCGAAATATGTCCGTCAGGCCCCTTCCCTTGAGATGTATCTGCAAATATCTCGGAAACGAAGCGAGCTATAGCATAATGTTAAGAGACCTTTTTTGTAGAGAATTAAGTTTCCTACTTTTTATGTTCTATGATATTTTTTGATCAGATGCGTAGTTCTCGAGATATATCAAGATATTTAAAAGTTCCGAAGCCGCACCAACATAATAGAGATACAGAAACACCGTGGGCCCTTTCTTTGAGATAACTCTGCACTATTGCGAGCTGCAAATGCCACTTCCAGCTTAGCTGTGCAGAAGAAGAACAACAAGAAGAAGAAATATCTCGAAATATGTCCATCAGGCCCGTTCCTTTGAGCTGAATCTGCAAATATCTCGGAAACGAAGCGAGCTATGGCAAAATGTTAAGAGACGTTTTTTGTAGAGAATTATGTTTCCTACAATTTAGGTTCTATAATATTTTTTGATCAGAAGCGTAGTTTTCGAGATATATCGAGATATTTAAAAGTTCCGAAGCCGCACCAACATAATAGAGATACAGAAACACCGTGGCCCCTTTCTTTGAGATAACTCTGCACTAGTGCGAGCCGCAAATGCCACTTCCAGCTTAGCTGTGCAGAAGAAGAACAACAAGAAGAAGAAATATCTCGAAATATGTCCGTCAGGCCCCTTCCCTTGAGATAAATCTGCAAATATCTCGGAAACGAAGCGAGCTATGGCAAAATGTTAAGAGACCTTTTTTGTAGGGAATTAAGTTTCCAACTTTTTATGTTCTATGATATTTTTTGATCAGATGCGTAGTTCTCGAGATATATCAAGATATTTAAAAGTTCCGAAGCCGCACCAACATAATAGAGATACAGAAACACCGTGGCCCCTTTCCTTGAGATAACTCTGCACTATTGCGAGCTGCAAATGCCACTTCCAGCTTAGCTGTGCAGAAGAAGAACAACAAGAAGAAGAAATATCTCGAAATATGTCCGTCAGGCCCCTTCCCTTGAGATAAATCTGCAAATATCTCGGAAACGAAGCGAGCTATGGCAAAATGTTAAGAGACCTTTTTTGTAGAGAATTAAGTTTCCTACTTTTTATGTTCTATGATATTTTTTGATCAGATGCGTAGCTCTCGAGATATATCAAGATATTTAAAAGTTCCGAAGCCGCACCAACATAATAGAGATACAGAAACACCGTGGCCCCTTTCTTTGAGATAACTCTGCACTATTGCGAGCTGTAAATGCCACTTCCAGCTTAGCTGTGCAGAAGAAGAACAACAAGAAGAAGAAGTATCTCGAAATATGTCCGTCAGGCCCCTTCCCTTGAGATAAATCTGCAAATATCTCGGAAACGAAGCGAGCTATGGCAAAATGTTAAGAGACCTTTTTTGTAGAGAATTAAGTTTCCTACTTTTTATGTTCTATGATATTTTTTGATCAGATGCGTAGTTCTCGAGATATATCAACATATTTAAAAGTTCCGAAGCCGCACCAACATAATAGAGATACAGAAACACCGTGGCCCCTTTCTTTGAGATAACTCTGCACTATTGCGAGCTGGAAATGCCACTTCCAGTTTAGCTGTGCAGAAGAAGAACAACAAGAAGAAGAAATATCTCGAAATATGTCGGTCAGGCCCCTTCCCTTGAGATATATCTGCAAATATCTCGGAAACGAAGCGAGCTATGGCAAAATGTTAAGAGACCTTTTTTGTAGAGAATTAAGTTTCCTACTTTTTATGTTCTATGATATTTTTTGATCAGATGCGTAGTTCTCGAGATATATCAACATATTTAAAAGTTCCGAAGCCGCACCAACATAATAGAGATACAGAAACACCGTGGCCCCTTTCTTTGAGATAACTCTGCACTATTGCGAGCTGGAAATGCCACTTCCAGTTTAGCTGTGCAGAAGAAGAACAACAAGAAGAAGAAATATCTCGAAATATGTCGGTCAGGCCCCTTCCCTTGAGATATATCTGCAAATATCTCGGAAACGAAACGAGCTATGGCAAAATCTTAAGAGACCTTTTTTGTAGAGAATTATGTTTCCTACAATTCATGTTCTATGATATTTTTTGATCAGAAGCGTAGTTTTCGAGATATATCGAGATATTTAAAAGTTCCGAAGCCGCACCAACATAATAAAGATACAGAAACACCGTGGCCCCTTTCTTTGAGATAACTCTGCACTAGTGCGAGCCGCAAAAGCCACTTCCAGCTTAGCTGTGCAGAAGAAGAACAACAAGAAGAAGAAATATCTCGAAATATGTCCGTCAGGCCCCTTCCCTTGAGAAAAATCTGCAAATATCTCGGAAACGAAGCGAGCTATGGCAAAATGTTAAGAGACTTTATTTGTAGAGAATTAAGTTTCCTACTTTTTATGTTCTATGATATTTTTTGATCAGATGCGTAGTTCTCGAGATATATCAAGATATTTAAAAGTTCCGAAGCCGCACCAACATAATAGAGATACAGAAACACCGTGGCCCCTTTCTTTGAGATAACTCTGCACCAGTGCGAGCCGCAAAAGCCACTTCCAGCTTAGCTGTGCAGAAGAAGAACAACAAGAAGAAGAAATATCTCGAAATATGTCCGTCAGGCCCGTTTCTTTGAGCTGAATCTGCAAATATCTCGGAAACGAAGCGAGCTATGGCAAAATGTTAAGAGACGTCTTTTGTAGACAATTTTGTTTCCTACTTTTTATCTTCTATGATATTTTTTGATCAGATGCGTAGTTCCCGAGATATATCAAGATATTTAAAAGTTCCGAAGCCGCACCAACATAATAGAGATACAGAAACACCGTGGCCCCTTTCTTTGGGATAACTCTGCACTATTGCGAGCTGTAAATGCCACTTCCAGCTTAGCTGTGCAGAAGAAGAACAACAAGAAGAAGAAATATCTCGAAATATGTCCGTCAGGCCCCTTCCCTTGAGATATATCTGCAAATATCTCGGAAACGAAGCGAGCTATGGCAAAATGTTAAGAGACCTTTTTTGTAGAGAATTATGTTTCCTACAATTTAGGTTCTATGATATTTTTTGATCAGAAGCGTAGTTTTCGAGATATATCGAGATATTTAAAAGTTCCGAAGCCGCACCAACATAATAGAGATACAGAAACACCGTGGCCCCTTTCTTTGAGATAACTCTGCACTAGTGCGAGCCGCAAATGCCACTTCCAGCTTAGCTGTGCAGAAGAAGAACAACAAGAAGAAGAAATATCTCGAAATATGTCCGTCAGGCCCCTTCCCTTGAGATAAATCTGCAAATATCTCGGAAACGAAGCGAGCTATGGCAAAATGTTAAGAGACCTTTTTTGTAGGGAATTAAGTTTCCAACTTTTTATGTTCTATGATATTTTTTGATCAGATGCGTAGTTCTCGAGATATATCAAGATATTTAAAAGTTCCGAAGCCGCACCAACATAATAGAGATACAGAAACACCGTGGCCCCTTTCCTTGAGATAACTCTGCACTATTGCGAGCTGCAAATGCCACTTCCAGCTTAGCTGTGCAGAAGAAGAACAACAAGAAGAAGAAATATCTCGAAATATGTCCGTCAGGCCCCTTCCCTTGAGATAAATCTGCAAATATCTCGGAAACGAAGCGAGCTATGGCAAAATGTTAAGAGACCTTTTTTGTAGAGAATTAAGTTTCCTACTTTTTATTTTCTATGATATTTTTTGATCAGATGCGTAGCTCTCGAGATATATCAAGATATTTAAAAGTTCCGAAGCCGCACCAACATAATAGAGATACAGAAACACCGTGGCCCCTTTCTTTGAGATAACTCTGCACTATTGCGAGCTGTAAATGCCACTTCCAGCTTAGCTGTGCAGAAGAAGAACAACAAGAAGAAGAAATATCTCGAAATATGTCCGTCAGGCCCCTTCCCTTGAGATAAATCTGCAAATATCTCGGAAACGAAGCGAGCTATGGCAAAATGTTAAGAGACCTTTTTTGTAGAGAATTAAGTTTCCTACTTTTTATGTTCTATGATATTTTTTGATCAGATGCGTAGTTCTCGAGATATATCAACATATTTAAAAGTTCCGAAGCCGCACCAACATAATAGAGATACAGAAACACCGTGGCCCCTTTCTTTGAGATAACTCTGCACTATTGCGAGCTGGAAATGCCACTTCCAGTTTAGCTGTGCAGAAGAAGAACAACAAGAAGAAGAAATATCTCGAAATATGTCGGTCAGGCCCCTTCCCTTGAGATATATCTGCAAATATCTCGGAAACGAAGCGAGCTATGGCAAAATGTTAAGAGACCTTTTTTGTAGAGAATTAAGTTTCCTACTTTTTATGTTCTATGATATTTTTTGATCAGATGCGTAGTTCTCGAGATATATCAACATATTTAAAAGTTCCGAAGCCGCACCAACATAATAGAGATACAGAAACACCGTGGCCCCTTTCTTTGAGATAACTCTGCACTATTGCGAGCTAGAAATGCCACTTCCAGTTTAGCTGTGCAGAAGAAGAACAACAAGAAGAAGAAATATCTCGAAATATGTCGGTCAGGCCCCTTCCCTTGAGATATATCTGCAAATATCTCGGAAACGAAACGAGCTATGGCAAAATCTTAAGAGACCTTTTTTGTAGAGAATTATGTTTCCTACAATTCATGTTCTATGATATTTTTTGATCAGAAGCGTAGTTTTCGAGATATATCGAGATATTTAAAAGTTCCGAAGCCGCACCAACATAATAAAGATACAGAAACACCGTGGCCCCTTTCTTTGAGATAACTCTGCACCAGTGCGAGCCGCAAAAGCCACTTCCAGCTTAGCTGTGCAGAAGAAGAACAACAAGAAGAAGAAATATCTCGAAATATGTCCGTCAGGCCCGTTTCTTTGAGCTGAATCTGCAAATATCTCGGAAACGAAGCGAGCTATGGCAAAATGTTAAGAGACGTCTTTTGTAGACAATTTTGTTTCCTACTTTTTATCTTCTATGATATTTTTTGATCAGATGCGTAGTTCCCGAGATATATCAAGATATTTAAAAGTTCCGAAGCCGCACCAACATAATAGAGATACAGAAACACCGTGGCCCCTTTCTTTGGGATAACTCTGCACTATTGCGAGCTGTAAATGCCACTTCCAGCTTAGCTGTGCAGAAGAAGAACAACAAGAAGAAGAAATATCTCGAAATATGTCCGTCAGGCCCCTTCCCTTGAGATATATCTGCAAATATCTCGGAAACGAAGCGAGCTATGGCAAAATGTTAAGAGACCTTTTTTGTAGAGAATTATGTTTCCTACAATTTATGTTGTATGATATTTTTTGATCAGAAGCGTAGTTTTCGAGATATATCGAGATATTTAAAAGTTCCGAAGCCGCACAAACATAATAGAGATACAGAAACACCGTGGCCCCTTTCTTTCAGATAACTATGCACTATTGCGAGCGGCAAATGCCACTTCCAGCTTAGCTGTGCAGAAGAAGAACAACAAGAAGAAGAAATATCTCGAAATATGTCCGTCAGGCCCCTTACCTTGAGATAAATCTGCAAATATCTCGGAAACGAAGCGAGCTATGGCAAAATGTTAAGAGACCTTTTTTGTAGAGAATTAAGTTTCCTAATTTTTATCTTCTATGATATTTTCTGATCAGATTCGTAGTTCTCGAGATATATCAAGATATTTAAAAGTTCCGAAGCCGCACCAACATAATAGAGATACAGAAACACCGTGGCCCCTCTCTTTGAGATAACTCTGCACAATTGCGAGCTGCAAATGCCACTTCTAGCTTAGCTGTGCAGAAGAAGAACAACAAGAAGAAGAAATATCTCGAAATATGTCCGTCAGGCCCCTTCCCTTGAGATATATCTGCAAATATCTCGGAAACGAAACGAGCTATGGCAAAATCTTAAGAGACCTTTTTTGTAGAGAATTATGTTTCCTACAATTTATGTTCTATGATATTTTTTGATCAGAAGCGTAGTTTTCGAGATATATCGAGATATTTAAAAGTTCCGAAGCCGCACCAACATAATAGAGATACAGAAACACCGTGGCCCCTCTCTTTGAGATAACTCTGCACAATTGCGAGCTGCAAATGCCACTTCCAGCTTAGCTGTGCAGAAGAAGAACAACAAGAAGAAGAAATATCTCGAAATATGTCCGTCAGGCCCCTTCCCTTGAGATGTATCTGCAAATATCTCGGAAACGAAGCGAGCTATGGCAAAATGTTAAGAGACCTTTTTTGTAGAGAATTATGTTTTCTACAATTCATGTTCTATGATATTTCTTGATCAGAAGCGTAGTTTTCGAGATATATCGAGATATTTAAAAGTTCCGAAGCCGCACCAACATAATAAAGATACAGAAACACCGTGGCCCCTTTCTTTGGGATAACTCTGCACTATTGCGAGCTGTAAATGCCACTTCCAGCTTAGCTGTGCAGAAGAAGAACAACAAGAAGAAGAAATATCTCGAAATATGTCCGTCAGGCCCCTTCCCTTGAGATATATCTGCAAATATCTCGGAAACGAAACGAGCTATGGCAAAATCTTAAGAGACCTTTTTTGTAGAGAATTATGTTTCCTACAATTTATGTTCTATGATATTTTTTGATCAGAAGCGTAGTTTTCGAGATATATCGAGATATTTAAAAGTTCCGAAGCCGCACCAACATAATAGAGATACAGAAACACCGTGGCCCCTCTCTTTGAGATAACTCTGCACAATTGCGAGCTGCAAATGCCACTTCCAGCTTAGCTGCGCAGAAGAAGAACAACAAGAAGAAGAAATATCTCGAAATATGTCCGTCAGGCCCCTTCCCTTGAGATAAATCTGCAAATATCTCGGAAACGAAGCGAGCTATGGCAAAATGTTAAGAGACCTTTTTTGTAGAGAATTAAGTTTCCTACTTTTTATGTTCTATGATATTTTTTGATCAGATGCGTAGTTCTCGAGATATATCAAGATATTTAAAAGTTCCGAAGCCGCACCAACATAATAGAGATACAGAAACACCGTGGCCCCCTTCTTTGAGATATCTCTGCACTATTGCGAGCTGCAAATGCCACTTCCAGCTTAGCTGCGTAGAAGAAGAACAACAAGAAGAAGAAATATCTCGAAATATGTCCGTCAGGCCCCTTCCCTTGAGATGTATCTGCAAATATCTCGGAAACGAAGCGAGCTATGGCAAAATGTTAAGAGACCTTTTTTGTAGAGAATTATGTTTTCTACTTTTTCTGTTCTATGATATTTTTTGATCAGATGCGTAGTTCTCGAGATATATCAAGATATTTAAAAGTTCCGAAGCCGCACCAACATAATAGAGATACAGAAACACCGTGGCCCCTTTCTTTGAGATAACTCTGCACTATTGCGAGCTGCAAATGCCACTTCCAGCTTAGCTGTGCAGAAGAAGAACAACAAGAAGAAGAAATATCTCGAAATATGTCCGTCAGGCCCCTTCCCTTGAGATAAATCTGCAAATATCTCGGAAACGAAGCGAGCTATGGCAAAATGTTAAGAGACCTTTTTTGTAGAGAATTAAGTTTCCTACTTTTTATGTTCGATGATATTTTTTGATCAGATGCGTAGTTCTCGAGATATATCAAGATATTTAAAAGTTCCGAAGCCGCACCAACATAATAGAGATACAGAAACACCGTGGCCCCTTTCTTTGAGATAACTCTGCACTAGTGCGAGCCGCAAATGCCACTTCCAGCTTAGCTGTGCAGAAGAAGAACAACAAGAAGAAGAAATATCTCGAAATGTGTCCGTCAGGCCCCTTCCCTTGAGATAAATCTGCAAATATCTCGGAAACGAAGCGAGCTATGGCAAAATGTTAAGAGACCTTTTTTGTAGAGAATTATGTTTTCTACTTTTTATGTTCCATGATATTTTTTGATCAGATGCGTAGTTCTCGAGATATACCAAGATATTTAAAAGTTCCGAAGCTGCACCAACATAATAGAGATACAGAAACACCGTGGCCCCTTTCTTTGAGATAACTCTGCACTAGTGCGAGCCGCAAATGCCACTTCCAGCTTAGCTGTGCAGAAGAAGAACAACAAGAAGAAGAAATATCTCGAAATATGTCCGTCAGGCCCCTTCCCTTGAGATGTATCTGCAAATATCTCGGAAACGAAGCGAGCTATGGCAAAACGTTAAGAGACCTTTTTTGTAGAGAATTAAGTTTCCTACTTTTTATGCTCTATGATATTTTTTGATCAGATGCGTAGTTCTCGAGATATATCAAGATATTTAAAAGTTCCGAAGCCGCACCAACATAATAGAGATACAGAAACACCGTGGCCCCTTTCTTTGAGATAACTCTGCACTATTGCGAGCTGCAAATGCCACTTCCAGCTTAGCTGTGCAGAAGAAGAACAACAAGAAGAAGAAATATCTCGAAATATGTCCATCAGGCCCGTTCCTTTGAGCTGAATCTGTAAATATCTCGGAAATGAAGCGAGATATGGCAAAATGTTAAGAGACGTTTTTTGTAGAGAATTACGTTTCCTACAATTTAGGTTCTATGATATTTTTTGATCAGAAGCGTAGTTTTCGAGATATATCGAGATATTTAAAAGTTCCGAAGCCGCACCAACATAATAGAGATACAGAAACACCGTGGCCCCTTTCTTTGAGATAACTCTGCACTAGTGCGAGCCGCAAATGCCACTTCCAGCTTAGCTGTGCAGAAGAAGAACAACAAGAAGAAGAAATATCTCGAAATATGTACGTCAGGCCCCTTCCCTTGAGATAAATCTGCAAATATCTCGGAAACGAAGCGAGCTATGGCAAAATGTTAAGAGACCTTTTTTGTAGAGAATTAAGTTTCCTACTTTTTATGTTCTATGATATTTTTTGATCAGATGCGTAGTTCTCGAGATATATCAAGATATTTAAAAGTTCCGAAACCGCACCAACATAATAGAGATACAGAAACACCGTGGCCCCTTTCTTTGAGATAACTCTGCAGTATTGCGAGCTGGAAATGCCACTTCCAGTTTAGCTGTGCAGAAGAAGAACAACAAGAAGAAGAAATATCTCGAAATATGTCCGTCAGGCCCCTTCCCTTGAGATAAATCTGCAAATATCTCGGAAACGAAGCGAGCTATGGCAAAATGTTAAGAGACCTTTTTTGTAGAGAATTAAGTTTCCTACTTTTTATGCTCTATGATATTTTTTGATCAGATGCGTAGTTCTCGAGATATATCAAGATATTTAAAAGTTCCGAAGCCGCACCAACATAATAGAGATACAGAAACACCGTGGCCCCTTTCTTTGAGATAACTCTGCACTATTGCGAGCTGCAAATGCCACTTCCAGCTTAGCTGTGCAGAAGAAGAACAACAAGAAGAAGAAATATCTCGAAATATGTCCATCAGGCCCGTTCCTTTGAGCTGAATCTGTAAATATCTCGGAAACGAAGCGAGATATGGCAAAATGTTAAGAGACGTTTTTTGTAGAGAATTACGTTTCCTACAATTTAGGTTCTATGATATTTTTTGATCAGAAGCGTAGTTTTCGAGATATATCGAGATATTTAAAAGTTCCGAAGCCGCACCAACATAATAGAGATACAGAAACACCGTGGCCCCTTTCTTTGAGATAACTCTGCACTATTGCGAGCTGCAAATGCCACTTCCAGCTTAGCTGTGCAGAAGAAGAACAACAAGAAGAAGAAATATCTCGAAATATGTCCGTTAGGCCCCTTCCCTTGAGATAAATCTGCAAATATCTCGGAAACGAAGCGCGCTATGGCAAAATGTTAAGAGACCTTTTTTGTAGAGAATTAAGTTTCCTACGTTTTATGTTCTATGATATTTTTTGATCAGATGCGTAGTTCTCGAGATATATCAAGATATTTAAAAGTTCCGAAGCCGCACCAACATAATAGAGATACAGAAACACCGTGGCCCCTCTCTTTGAGATAACTCTGCACTATTGCGAGCTGGAAATGCCACTTCCAGTTTAGCTGTGCAGAAGAAGAACAACAAGAAGAAGAAATATCTCGAAATATGTCCGTTAGGCCCCTTCCCTTGAGATAAATCTGCAAATATCTCGGAAACGAAGCGAGCTATGGCAAAATGTTAAGAGACTTTTTTGTAGAGAATTAAGTTTCCTACTTTTTATGTTCTATGATATTTTTTGATCAGATGCGTAGTTCTCGAGATATATCAAGATATTTAAAAGTTCCGAAGCCGCACCAACATAATAGAGATACAGAAACACCGTGGCCCCTTTCTTTGAGATAACTCTGCACTAGTGCGAGCCGCAAATGCCACTTCCAGCTTAGCTGTGCAGAAGAAGAACAACAAGAAGAAGAAATATCTCGAAATATGTCCGTCAGGCCCCTTCCCTTGAGATAAATCTGCAAATATCTCGGAAACGAAGCGAGTTATGGCAAAATGTTAAGAGATCTTTTTTGTAGAGAATTAAGTTCCCTACTTTTTATGTTCTATGATATTTTTTGATCAGATGCGTAGTTCTCGAGATATATCAAGATATTTAAAAGTTCCGAAGCCGCACCAACATAATAGAGATACAGAAACACCGTGGCCCCTTTCTTTGAGATAACTCTGCACTATTGCGAGCTGTAAATGCCACTTCCAGCTTAGCTGTGCAGAAGAAGAACAACAAGAAGAAGAAATATCTCGAAATATGTCCGTCAGGCCCCTTCCCTTGAGATATATCTGCAAATATCTCGGAAATGAAGCGAGCTATGGCAAAATGTTAAGAGACCTTTTTTGTAGAGAATTATGTTTCCTACAATTTATGTTCTATGATATTTTTTGATCAGAAGCGTAGTTTTCGAGATATATCGAGATATTTAAAAGTTCCGAAGCCGCACCAACATAATAGAGATACAGAAACACCGTGGCCCCTTCCTTTGAGATAACTCTGCACTATTGCGAGCCGCAAATGCCACTCCCAGCTTAGCTGTGCAGAAGAAGAACAACAAGAAGAAGAAATATCTCGAAATATGTCCGTCAGGCCACTTCCCTTGAGATAAATCTGCAAATATCTCGGAAACGAAGCGAGCTATGGCAAAATGTTAAGAGACCTTTTTTGTAGAGAATTATGTTTCCTACTTTTTGTGTTCTATGATATTTTTTGATCAGACGCGTAGTTCTCGAGATATATCAAGATATTTAAAAGTTCCGAAGCCGCACCAACATAATAGAGATACAGAAACACCGTGGCCCCTTTTTTTGAGATATCTCTGCACTATTGCGAGCTGCAAATGCCGCTTCCAGCTTAGCTGCGCAGAAGAAGAACAACAAGAAGAAGAAATATCTCGAAATATGTCTCTCAGGCCCCTTCCCTTGAGATAAATCTGCAAATATCTCGGAAACGAAGCGAGCTATGGCAAAATGTTAAGAGACCTTATTTGTAGAGAATTAAGTTTCCTACTTTTTATGTTCTATGATATTTTTTGATCAGATGCGTAGTTCTCGAGATATATCAAGATATTTAAAAGTTCCGAAACCGCACCAACATTATAGAGATACAGAAACACCGTGGCCCGTTTCTTTGAGATAACTCTGCACTAGTGCGAGCAGCAAATGCCGCTTCCAGCTTAGCTGCGCAGTAGAAGAACAACAAGAAGAAGAAATATCTCGAAATATGTCCGTCAGGCCCCTTCCCTTGAGATAAATCTACAAATATCTCGGAAACGAAGCGAGCTATGGCAAAATGTTGAGAGACCTTATTTGTAGAGAATTAAGTTTCCTACTTTTTATGTTCTATGATATTTTTTGATCAGATGCGTAGTTCTCGAGATATATCAAGATATTTAAAAGTTCCGAAGCCGCACCAACATAATAGAGATACAGAAACACCGTGGCCCCTTTCTTTGAGATAACTCTGCACTATTGCGAGCTGTAAATGCCACTTCCAGCTTAGCTGTGCAGAAGAAGAACAACAAGAAGAAGAAATATCTCGAAATATGTCCGTCAGGCCCCTTCCCTTGAGATATATCTGCAAATATCTCGGAAACGAAGCGAGCTATGGCAAAATGTTAAGAGACCTTTTTTGTAGAGAATTATGTTTCCTACAATTTATGTTCTATGATATTTTTTGATCAGAAGCGTAGTTTTCGAGATATATCGAGATATTTAAAAGTTCCGAAGCCGCACCAACATAATAGAGATACAGAAACACCAAGGCCCCTTTTTTTGAGATATCTCTGCACTATTGCGAGCTGCAAATGCCGCTTCCAGCTTAGCTGCGCAGAAGAAGAACAACAAGAAGAAGAAATATCTCGAAATATGTCTCTCAGGCCCCTTCCCTTGAGATAAATCTGCAAATATCTCGGAAACGAAGCGAGCTATGGCAAAATGTTGAGAGACCTTTTTTGTAGAGAATTAAGTTTCCTACTATTTATGTTCTATGATATTTTTGGATCAGATGCGTAGTTCTCGAGATATATCAAGATATTTAAAAGTTCCGAAGCCGCACCAACATAATAGAGATACAGAAACACCGTGGCCCCTTTCTTTGAGATAACTCTGCACTAGTGCGAGCCGCAAATGCCACTTCCAGCTTAGCTGTGCAGAAGAAGAACAACAAGAAGAAGAAATATCTCGAAATATGTCCGTCAGGCCACTTCCCTTGAGATAAATCTGCAAATATCTCGGAAACGAAGTGAGCTCTGGCAAAATGTTAAGCGACCTTTCTTGTAGAGAATTATGTTTCCTACTTTTTATGTTCTATGATATTTTTTGATCAGACGCGTAGTTCTCGAGATATATCAAGATATTTAAAAGTTCCGAAGCCGCACCAACATAATAGAGATACAGAAACACCGTGGCCCCTTTTTTTGAGATATCTCTGCACTATTGCGAGCTGCAAATGCCGCTTCCAGCTTAGCTGCGCAGAAGAAGAACAACAAGAAGAAGAAATATCTCGAAATATGTCTCTCAGGCCCCTTCCCTTGAGATAAATCTGCAAATATCTCGGAAACGAAGCGAGCTATGGCAAAATGTTAAGAGACCTTATTTGTAGAGAATTAAGTTTCCTACTTTTTATGTTCTATGATATTTTTTGATCAGATGCGTAGTTCTCGAGATATATCAAGATATTTAAAAGTTCCGAAACCGCACCAACATTATAGAGATACAGAAACACCGTGGCCCCTTTCTTTGAGATAACTCTGCACTAGTGCGAGCAGCAAATGCCGCTTCCAGCTTAGCTGCGCAGTAGAAGAACAACAAGAAGAAGAAATATCTCGAAATATGTCCGTCAGGCCCCTTCCCTTGAGATAAATCTACAAATATCTCGGAAACGAAGCGAGCTATGGCAAAATGTTAAGAGACCTTATTTGTAGAGAATTAAGTTTCCTACTTTTTATGTTCTATGATATTTTTTGATCAGATGCGTAGTTCTCGAGATATATCAAGATATTTAAAAGTTCCGAAGCCGCACCAACATAATAGAGATACAGAAACACCGTGGCCCCTTTCTTTGAGATAACTCTGCACTATTGCGAGCTGTAAATGCCACTTCCAGCTTAGCTGTGCAGAAGAAGAATAACAAGAAGAAGAAATATCTCGAAATATGTCCGTCAGGCCCCTTCCCTTGAGATATATCTGCAAATATCTCGGAAATGAAGCGAGCTATGGCAAAATGTTAAGAGACCTTTTTTGTAGAGAATTATGTTTCCTACAATTTATGTTCTATGATATTTTTTGATCAGAAGCGTAGTTTTCGAGATATATCGAGATATTTAAAAGTTCCGAAGCCGCACCAACATAATAGAGATACAGAAACACCAAGGCCCCTTTTTTTGAGATATCTCTGCACTATTGCGAGCTGCAAATGCCGCTTCCAGCTTAGCTGCGCAGAAGAAGAACAACAAGAAGAAGAAATATCTCGAAATATGTCTCTCAGGCCCCTTCCCTTGAGATAAATCTGCAAATATCTCGGAAACGAAGCGAGCTATGGCAAAATGTTGAGAGACCTTTTTTGTAGAGAATTAAGTTTCCTACTATTTATGTTCTATGATATTTTTGGATCAGATGCGTAGTTCTCGAGATATATCAAGATATTTAAAAGTTCCGAAGCCGCACCAACATAATAGAGATACAGAAACACCGTGGCCCCTTTCTTTGAGATAACTCTGCACTAGTGCGAGCCGCAAATGCCACTTCCAGCTTAGCTGTGCAGAAGAAGAACAACAAGAAGAAGAAATATCTCGAAATATGTCCGTCAGGCCACTTCCCTTGAGATAAATCTGCAAATATCTCGGAAACGAAGTGAGCTCTGGCAAAATGTTAAGCGACCTTTTTTGTAGAGAATTATGTTTCCTACTTTTTATGTTCTATGATATTTTTTGATCAGACGCGTAGTTCTCGAGATATATCAAGATATTTAAAAGTTCCGAAGCCGCACCAACATAATAGAGATACAGAAACACCGTGGCCCCTTTTTTTGAGATATCTCTGCACTATTGCGAGCTGCAAATGCCGCTTCCAGCTTAGCTGCGCAGAAGAAGAACAACAAGAAGAAGAAATATCTCGAAATATGTCTCTCAGGCCCCTTCCCTTGAGATAAATCTGCAAATATCTCGGAAACGAAGCGAGCTATGGCAAAATGTTAAGAGACCTTATTTGTAGAGAATTAAGTTTCCTACTTTTTATGTTCTATGATATTTTTTGATCAGATGCGTAGTTCTCGAGATATATCAAGATATTTAAAAGTTCCGAAACCGCACCAACATTATAGAGATACAGAAACACCGTGGCCCCTTTCTTTGAGATAACTCTGCACTAGTGCGAGCAGCAAATGCCGCTTCCAGCTTAGCTGCGCAGTAGAAGAACAACAAGAAGAAGAAATATCTCGAAATATGTCCGTCAGGCCCCTTCCCTTGAGATAAATCTACAAATATCTCGGAAACGAAGCGAGCTATGGCAAAATGTTAAGAGACCTTATTTGTAGAGAATTAAGTTTCCTACTTTTTATGTTCTATGATATTTTTTGATCAGATGCGTAGTTCTCGAGATATATCAAGATATTTAAAAGTTCCGAAGCCGCACCAACATAATAGAGATACAGAAACACCGTGGCCCCTTTCTTTGAGATAACTCTGCACTATTGCGAGCTGTAAATGCCACTTCCAGCTTAGCTGTGCAGAAGAAGAACAACAAGAAGAAGAAATATCTCGAAATATGTCCGTCAGGCCCCTTCCCTTGAGATATATCTGCAAATATCTCGGAAATGAAGCGAGCTATGGCAAAATGTTAAGAGACCTTTTTTGTAGAGAATTATGTTTCCTACAATTTATGTTCTATGATATTTTTTGATCAGAAGCGTAGTTTTCGAGATATATCGAGATATTTAAAAGTTCCGAAGCCGCACCAACATAATAGAGATACAGAAACACCAAGGCCCCTTTTTTTGAGATATCTCTGCACTATTGTGAGCTGCAAATGCCGCTTCCAGCTTAGCTGCGCAGAAGAAGAACAACAAGAAGAAGAAATATCTCGAAATATGTCTCTCAGGCCCCTTCCCTTGAGATAAATCTGCAAATATCTCGGAAACGAAGCGAGCTATGGCAAAATGTTGAGAGACCTTTTTTGTAGAGAATTAAGTTTCCTACTATTTATGTTCTATGATATTTTTGGATCAGATGCGTAGTTCTCGAGATATATCAAGATATTTAAAAGTTCCGAAGCCGCACCAACATAATAGAGATACAGAAACACCGTGGCCCCTTTCTTTGAGATAACTCTGCACTAGTGCGAGCCGCAAATGCCACTTCCAGCTTAGCTGTGCAGAAGAAGAACAACAAGAAGAAGAAATATCTCGAAATATGTCCGTCAGGCCACTTCCCTTGAGATAAATCTGCAAATATCTCGGAAACGAAGTGAGCTCTGGCAAAATGTTAAGCGACCTTTTTTGTAGAGAATTATGTTTCCTACTTTTTATGTTCTATGATATTTTTTGATCAGACGCGTAGTTCTCGAGATATATCAAGATATTTAAAAGTTCCGAAGCCGCACCAACATAATAGAGATACAGAAACACCGTGGCCACTTTCTTTGAGATATCTCTGCACTATTGCGAGCAGCAAATGCCGCTTCCAGCTTAGCTGCGCAGTAGAAGAACAACAAGAAGAAGAAATATCTCGAAATATGTCCGTCAGGCCCCTTCCCTTGAGATAAATCTACAAATATCTCGGAAACGAAGCGAGCTATGGCAAAATGTTAAGAGACCTTATTTGTAGAGAATTAAGTTTCCTACTTTTTATGTTCTATGATATTTTTTGATCAGATGCGTAGTTCTCGAGATATATCAAGATATTTAAAAGTTCCGAAACCGCACCAACATAATAGAGATACAGAAACACCGTGGCCCCTTTCTTTGAGATAACTCTGCACTAGTGCGAGCCGCAAATGCCACTTCCAGCTTAGCTGTGCAGAAGAAGAACAACAAGAAGAAGAAATATCTCGAAATATGTCCGTCAGGCCCCTTCCCTTGAGATAAATCTGCAAATATCTCGGAAACGAAGCGAGCTATGGCAAAATGTTAAGAGACTTTTTTTGTAGAGAATTAAGTTTCCTACTTTTTATGTTCTATGATATTTTTTGATCAGATGCGTAGTTCTCGAGATATATCAAGATATTTAAAAGTTCCGAAGCCGCACCAACATAATAGAGATACAGAAACACCGTGGCCCCTTTCCTTGAGATAACTCTGCACTATTGCGAGCTGTAAATGCCACTTCCAGCTTAGCTGTGCAGAAGAAGAACAACAAGAAGAAGAAATATCTCGAAATATGTCCGTCAGGCCCCTTCCCTTGACATATATCTGCAAATATCTCGGAAACGAAGCGAGCTATGGCAAAATGTTAAGAGACCTTTTTTGTAGGGAATTATGTTTCCTACAATTTATGATCTATGATATTTTTTGATCAGAAGCGTACTTTTCGAGATATATCGAGATATTTAAAAGTTCCGAAGCCGCACCAACATAATAGAGATACAGAAACACCGTGGCCCCTTTCTTTGAGATAACTCTGCACTATTGCGAGCTGCAAATGCCACTTCCAGCTTAGCTGTGCAGAGGAAGAACAACAAGAAGAAGCTTAATCTCGAAATATGTCCGTCAGGCCAGTTCCTTTGAGCTGAATCTGCAAATATCTCGGAAACGAAGCGAGCTATGGCAAAATGTTAAGAGACGTTTTTTGTAGAGAATTATGTTTCCTACAATTTATGTTGAATGATATTTTTTGATCAGAAGCGTAGTTTTCGAGATATATCGAGATATTTAAAAGTTCCGAAGCCGCACCAACATAATAGGGATACAGAAACACCGTGGCCCCTTTCTTTGAGATAACTCTGCACTAGTGCGAGCCGCAAATGCCACTTCCAGCTTAGCTGTGCAGAAGAAGAACAACAAGTAGAAGAAATATCTCGAAATATGTCCGTCAGGCCCCTTCCCTTGAGATAAATCTGCAAATATCTCGGAAACGAAGCGAGCTATGGCAAAATGTTAAGAGACCTTTTTTGTAGAGAATTAAGTTTCCTACTTTTTATGTTCTATGATATTTTTTGATCAGATGCGTAGTTCTCGAGATATATCAAGATATTTAAAAGTTCCGAAGCCGCACCAACATAATAGAGATACAGAAGCACCGTGGCCCCTTTCCTTGAGATAACTCTGCACTATTGCGAGCTGTAAATGCCACTTCCAGCTTAGCTGTGCAGAAGAAGAACAACAAGAAGAAGAAATATCTCGAAATATGTCCGTTAGGCCCCTTCCCTTGAGATAAATCTGCAAATATCTCGGAAACGAAGCGAGCTATGGCAACATGTTGAGAGACCTTTTTTGTAGAGAATTAAGTTTCCTACTTTTTATGTTCCATGATATTTTTTGATCAGATGCGTAGTTCTCGAGATATATCAAGATATTTAAAAGTTCCGAAGCCGCACCAACATAATAGAGATACGGAAACACCGTGGCCCCTTTCTTTGAGATAACTCTGCACTATTGCGAGCTGTAAATGCCACTTCCAGCTTAGCTGTGCAGAAGAAGAACAACAAGAAGAAGAAATATCTCGAAATATGTCCGTCAGGCCCCTTCCCTTGAGATATATCTGCAAATATCTCGGAAACGAAGCGAGCTATGGCAAAATGTTAAGAGACCTTTTTTGTAGAGAATTATGTTTCCTACAATTTATGATGTATGATATTTTTTGATCAGAAGCGTAGTTTTCGAGATATATCGAGATATTTAAAAGTTCCGAAGCCGCACCAACATAATAGAGATACAGAAACACCGTGGCCCCTTTCGTTGAGATAACTCTGCACTAGTGCGAGCCGCAAATGCCACTTCCAGCTTAGCTGTGCAGAAGAAGAACAACAAGAAGAAGAAATATCTCGAAATATGTCCGTCAGGCCCCTTCCCTTGAGATAAATCTGCAAATATCTCGGAAACGAAGCGAGCTATGGCAAAATGTTAAGAGACCTTTTTTGTAGAGAATTAAGTTTCCTACTGTTTATGTTCTATGATATTTTTTGATCAGATGCGTAGTTCTCGAGATATATCAAGATATTTAAAAGTTCCGAAGCCGCACCAACATAATAGAGATACAGAAACACCGTGGCCCCTTTCTTTGAGATAACTCTGCACTATTGCGAGCTGGAAATGCCACTTCCAGTTTAGCTGTGCAGAAGAAGAACAACAAGAAGAAGAAATATCTCGAAATATGTCCGTCAGGCCCCTTCCCTTGAGATAAATCTGCAAATATCTCGGAAACGAAGCGAGCTATGGCAAAATGTTAAGAGACCTTTTTTGTAGAGAATTAAGTTTCCTACTTTTTATGTTCTATGATATTTTTTGATCAGATGCGTAGTTCTCGAGATATATCAAGATATCTAAAAGTTCCGAAGCCGCACCAACATAATAGAGATACAGAAACACCGTGGCCCCTTTCTTTGAGATAACTCTGCACTATTGCGAGCTGCAAATGCCACTTCCAGCTTAGCTGTGCAGAGGAAGAACAACAAGAAGAAGAATAATCTCGAAATATGTCCGTCAGGCCCCTTCCCTTGAGATAAATCTGCAAATATCTCGGAAACGAAGCGAGCTATGGCAAAATGTTAAGAGACCTTTTTTGTAGAGAATTAGGTTTCCTACTTTTTATGTTCTATGATATTTTTTGATCAGATGCGTAGTTCTCGAGATATATCAAGATATTTAAAAGTTCCGAAGCCGCACCAACATAATAGAGATACAGAAACACCGTGGCCCCTTTCTTTGAGATAACTCTGCACTATTGCGAGCTGCAAATGCCACTTCCAGCTTAGCTGTGCAGAGGAAGAACAACAAGAAGAAGAAATATCTCCAAATATGTCCGTCAGGCCAGTTCCTTTGAGCTGAATCTGCAAATATCTCGGAAACGAAGCGAGCTATGGCAAAATGTTAAGAGACGTTTTTTGTAGAGAATTATGTTTCCTACAATTTATGTTCTATGATATTTTTTGATCAGAAGCGTAGTTTTCGAGATATATCGAGATACTTAAAAGTTCCGAAGCCGCACCAACATAATAGGGATACAGAAACACCGTGGCCCCTTTCTTTGAGATAACTCTGCACTAGTGCGAGCCGCAAATGCCGCTTCCAGCTTAGCTGTGCAGAAGAAGAACAACAAGAAGAAGAAATATCTCGAAATATGTCCGTCAGGCCCCTTCCCTTGAGATAAATCTGCAAATATCTCGGAAACGAAGCGAGCTATGGCAAAATGTTCAGAGACCTTTTTTGTAGAGAATTAGGTTTCCTACTTTTTATGTTCTGTGATATTTTTTGATCAGATGCGTAGTTCTCGAGATATATCAAGATATTTAAAAGTTCCGAAGCCGCACCAACATAATAGAGATACAGAAACACCGTGGCCCCTTTCATTGAGATAACTCTGCACTATTGCGAGCTGCAAATGCCACTTCCAGCTTAGCTGTGCAGAGGAAGAACAACAAGAAAAAGAAATATCTCGAAATATGTCCGTCAGGCCAGTTCCTTTGAGCTGAATCTGCAAATATCTCGGAAACGAAGCGAGCTATGGCAAAATGTTAAGAGACGTTTTTTGTAGAGAATTATGTTTCCTACAATTTATGTTCTATGATATTTTTTGATCAGAAGCGTAGTTTTCGAGATATATCGAGATACTTAAAAGTTCCGAAGCCGCACCAACATAATAGGGATACAGAAACACCGTGGCCCCTTTCTTTGAGATAACTCTGCACTAGTGCGAGCCGCAAATGCCGCTTCCAGCTTAGCTGTGCAGAAGAAGAACAACAAGAAGAAGAAATATCTCGAAATATGTCCGTCAGGCCCCTTCCCTTGAGATAAATCTGCAAATATCTCGGAAACGAAGCGAGCTATGGCAAAATGTTAAGAGACCTTTTTTGTAGAGAATTAGGTTTCCTACTTTTTATGTTCTATGATATTTTTTGATCAGATGCGTAGTTCTCGAGATATATCAAGATATTTAAAAGTTCCGAAGCCGCACCAACATAATAGAGATACAGAAACACCGTGGCCCCTTTCTTTGAGATAACTCTGCACTAGTGCGAGCCGCAAATGCCGCTTCCAGCTTAGCTGTGCAAAAGAAGAACAACAAGAAGAAGAAATATCTCGAAATATGTCCGTCAGGCCCCTTCCCTTGAGATAAATCTGCAAATATCTCGGAAACGAAGCGAGCTATGGCAAAATGTTAAGAGACCTTTTTTGTAGAGAATTAGGTTTCCTACTTTTTATGTTCTATGATATTTTTTGATCAGATGCGTAGTTCTCGAGATATATCAAGATATTTAAAAGTTCCGAAGCCGCACCAACATAATAGAGATACAGAAACACCGTGGCCCCTTTCTTTGAGATAACTCTGCACTATTGCGAGCTGTAAATGCCACTTCCAGCTTAGCTGTGCAGAAGAAGAACAACAAGAAGAAGAAATATCTCGAAATATGTCCGTCCGGCCCCTTCCCTTGAGATATATCTGCAAATATCTCGGAAACGAAGCGAGCTATGGCAAAATGTTAAGAGACCTTTTATGTAGAGAATTAAGTTTCCTACTTTTTATGTTCTATGATATTTTTTGATCAGATGCGTAGTTCTCGAGATATATCAAGATATTTAAAAGTTCCGAAGCCGCACCAACATAATAGAGATACAGAAACACCGTGGCCCCTTTCTCTGAGATAACTCTGCACTATTGCGAGCTGCAAATGCCACTTCCAGCTTAGCTGTGCAGAGGAAGAACAATAAGAAGAAGAAATATCTCGAAATATGTCCGTCAGGCCAGTTCCTTTGAGCTGAATCTGCAAATATCTCGGAAACGAAGCGAGCTATGGCAAAATGTTAAGAGACGTTTTTTGTAGAGAATTATGTTTCCTACAATTTATGTTCTATGATATTTTTTGATCAGAAGCGTAGTTTTCGAGATATATCGAGATACTTAAAAGTTCCGAAGCCGCACCAACATAATAGGGATACAGAAACACCGTGGCCCCTTTCTTTGAGATAACTCTGCACTAGTGCGAGCCGCAAATGCCGCTTCCAGCTTAGCTGTGCAGAAGAAGAACAACAAGAAGAAGAAATATCTCGAAATATGTCCGTCAGGCCCCTTCCCTTGAGATAAATCTGCAAATATCTCGGAAACGAAGCGAGCTATGGCAAAATGTTAAGAGACCTTTTTTGTAGAGAATTAGGTTTCCTACTTTTTATGTTCTATGATATTTTTTGATCAGATGCGTAGTTCTCGAGATATATCAAGATATTTAAAAGTTCCGAAGCCGCACCAACATAATAGAGATACAGAAACACCGTGGCCCCTTTCTTTGAGATAACTCTGCACTATTGCGAGCTGTAAATGCCACTCCCAGCTTAGCTGTGCAGAAGAAGAACAACAAGAAGAAGAAATATCTCGAAATATGTCCGTCAGGCCCCTTCCCTTGAGATATATCTGCAAATATCTCGGAAACGAAGCGAGCTATGGCAAAATGATAAGAGACCTTTTTTGTAGAGAATTATGTTTCCTACAATTTATGTTCTATGATCTTTTTTGATCAGAAGCGTAGTTTTCGAGATGTATCGAGATATTTAAAAGTTCCGAAGCCGCACCAACATAATAGAGATACAGAAACACCGTGGCCCCTTTCTTTGAGATAACTCTGCACTATTGCGAGCTGTAAATGCCACTTCCAGCTTAGCTGTGCAGAAGAAGAACAACAAGAAGAAGAAATATCTCGAAATATGTCCGTCAGGCCCCTTCCCTTGAGATATATCTGCAAATATCTCGGAAACGAAGCGAGCTATGGCAAAATGTTAAGAGACGTTTTTTGTAGAGAATTATGTTTCCTACAATTTATGTTCTATGATATTTTTTGATCAGAAGCGTAGTTTTCGAGATATATCGAGATACTTAAAAGTTCCGAAGCCGCACCAACATAATAGGGATACAGAAACACCGTGGCCCCTTTCTTTGAGATAACTCTGCACTAGTGCGAGCCGCAAATGCCGCTTCCAGCTTAGCTGTGCAGAAGAAGAACAACAAGAAGAAGAAATATCTCGAAATATGTCCGTCAGGCCTCTTCCCTTGAGATAAATCTGCAAATATCTCGGAAACGAAGCGAGCTATGGCAAAATGTTAAGAGACCTTTTTTGTAGAGAATTAGGTTTCCTACTTTTTATGTTCTATGATATTTTTTGATCAGATGCGTAGTTCTCGAGATATATCAAGATATTTAAAAGTTCCGAAGCCGCACCAACATAATAGAGATACAGAAACACCGTGGCCCCTTTCTTTGAGATAACTCTGCACTATTGCGAGCTGTAAATGCCACTTCCAGCTTAGCTGTGCAGAGGAAGAACAACAAGAAGAAGAAATATCTCGAAATATGTCCGTGAGGCCCCTTCCCTTGAGATATATCTGCAAATATCTCGGAAACGAAGCGAGCTATGGCAAAATGTTAAGAGACCTTTTTTGTAGAGAATTATGTTTCCTACAATTTATGTTCTATGATCTTTTTTGATCAGAAGCGTAGTTTTCGAGATATATCGAGATATTTAAAAGTTCCGAAGCCGCACCAACATAATAGAGATACAGAAACACCGTGGCCCCTTTCTTTGAGATAACTCTGCACTATTGCGAGCTGTAAATGCCACTTCCAGCTTAGCTGTGCAGAAGAAGAACAACAAGAAGAAGAAATATCTCGAAATATGTCCGTCAGGCCCCTTCCCTTGAGATATATCTGCAAATATCTCGGAAACGAAGCGAGCTATGGCAAAATGTTAAGAGACCGTTTTTGAAGAGAATTAGGTTTTCTACTTTTTATGTTCTATGATATTTTTTGATCAGACGCGTAGTTCTCGAGATATATCAAGATATTTAAAAGTTCCGAAGCCGCACCAACATAATAGAGATACAGAAACACCGTGGCCCCTTTCTTTGAGATAACTCTGCACTATTGCGAGCTGCAAATGCCACTTCCAGCTTAGCTGTGCAGAGGAAGAACAACAAGAAGAAGAAATATCTCGAAATATGTCCGTCAGGCCAGTTCCTTTGAGCTGAATCTGCAAATATCTCGGAAACGAAGCGAGCTATGGCAAAATGTTAAGAGACGTTTTTTGTAGAGAATTATGTTTCCTACAATTTATGTTCTATGATATTTTTTGATCAGAAGCGTAGTTTTCGAGATATATCGAGATACTTAAAAGTTCCGAAGCCGCACCAACATAAAAGGGATACAGAAACACCGTGGCCCCTTTCTTTGAGATAACTCTGCACTAGTGCGAGCCGCAAATGCCGCTTCCAGCTTAGCTGTGCAGAAGAAGAACAACAAGAAGAAGAAATATCTCGAAATATGTCCGTCAGGCCCCTTCCCTTGAGATAAATCTGCAAATATCTCGGAAACGAAGCGTGCTATGGCAAAATGTTAAGAGACCTTTTATGTAGAGAATTAAGTTTCCTACTTTTTATGTTCTATGATATTTTTTGATCAGATGCGTAGTTCTCGAGATATATCAAGATATTTAAAAGTTCCGAAGCCGCACCAACATAATAGAGATACAGAAACACCGTGGCCCCTTTCTTTGAGATAACTCTGCACTATTGCGAGCTGCAAATGCCACTTCCAGCTTAGCTGTGCAGAGGAAGAACAACAAGAAGAAGAAATATCTCGAAATATGTCCGTCAGGCCAGTTCCTTTGAGCTGAATCTGCAAATATCTCGGAAACGAAGCGAGCTATGGCAAAATGTTAAGAGACGTTTTTTGTAGAGAATTATGTTTCCTACAATTTATGTTCTATGATATTTTTTGATCAGAAGCGTGGTTTTCGAGATATATCGGGATACTTAAAAGTTCCGAAGCCGCACCAACATAATAGGGATACAGAAACACCGTGGCCCCTTTCTTTGAGATAACTCTGCACTAGTGCGAGCCGCAAATGCCGCTTCCAGCTTAGCTGTGCAGAAGAAGAACAACAAGAAGAAGAAATATCTCGAAATATGTCCGTCAGGCCCCTTCCCTTGAGATAAATCTGCAAATATCTCGGAAACGAAGCGAGCTATGGCAAAATGTTAAGAGACCTTTTTTGTAGAGAATTATGTTTCCTACAATTTATGTTCTATGATATTTTTTGATCAGAAGCGTAGTTTTCGAGATATATCGAGATATTTAAAAGTTCCGAAGCCGCACCAACATAATAGAGATACAGAAACACCGTGGCCCCTTTCTTTGGGATAACTCTGCACTATTGCGAGCTGCAAACGCCAGTTCCAGCTTAGCTGTGCAGAAGAAGAACAACAAGAAGAAGAAATATCTCGAAATATGTCCGTCAGGCCAGTTCCCTTGAGATAAATCTGCAAATATCTCGGAAACGAAGCGAGCTATGGCAAAATGTTAACAGACCTTTTTTGTAGAGAATTAAGTTTCCTACTTTTTATGTTCGATGATATTTTTTGATCAGATGCGTAGTTCTCGAGATATATCAAGATATTTAAAAGTTCCGAAGCCGCACCAACATAATAGAGATACAGAAACACCGTGGCCCCTTTCTTTGAGATAACTCTGCACTATTGCGAGCTGCAAATGCCACTTCCAGCTTAGCTGTGCAGAGGAAGAACAACAAGAAGAAGAAATATCTCGAAATATGTCCGTCAGGCCAGTTCCTTTGAGCTGAATCTGCAAATATCTCGGAAACGAAGCGAGCTATGGCAAAATGTTAAGAGACGTTTTTTGTAGAGAATTATGTTTCCTACAATTTATCTTCTATGATATTTTTTGATCAGAAGCGTAGTTTTCGAGATATATCGAGATATTTAAAAGTTCCGAAGCCGCACCAACATAATAGAGATACAGAAACACCGTGGCCCCTTTCTTTGGGATAACTCTGCACTATTGCGAGCTGCAAATGCCAGTTCCAGCTTAGCTGTGCAGAAGAAGAACAACAAGAAGAAGAAATATCTCGAAATATGTCCGTCAGGCCAGTTCCCTTGAGATGAATCTGCAAATATCTCGGAAACCAAGCGAGCTATGGCAAAATGTTAAGAGACCTTTTTTGTAGAGAATAATGTTTCCTACAATTTACGTTCTATGATATTTTTTGATCAGAAGCGTAGTTTTCGAGATATATCGAGATATTTAAAAGTTCCGAAGCCGCACCAAAATAATAGAGATACAGAAACACCGTGGCCCCTTTCTTTGGGATAACTCTGCACTATTGCGAGCTGCAAATGCCAGTTCCAGCTTAGCTGTGCAGAAGAAGAACAACAAGAAGAAGAAATATCTCGAAATATGTCCGTCAGGCCAGTTCCCTTGAGATGAATCTGCAAATATCTCGGAAACCAAGCGAGCTATGGCAAAATGTTAAGAGACCTTTTTTGTAGAGAATAATGTTTCCTACAATTTACGTTCTATGATATTTTTTGATCAGAAGCGTAGTTTTCGAGATATATCGAGATATTTAAAAGTTCCGAAGCCGCACCAACATAATAGAGATACAGAAACACCGTAGCCCCTTTCTTTGAGATAACTCTGCACTGTTGCGAGCTGCAAATGCCACTTCCAGTTTAGCTGTGCAGAAGAAGAACAACAAGAAGAAGAAATATCTCGAAATATGTCCGTCAGGCCCCTTCCCTTGAGATAAATCTGCAAATATCTCGGAAACGAAGAGAGCTATGGCAAAATGTTAAGAGACCTTTTTTGTAGAGAATTAAGTTTCCTACTTTTCACGTTCTATGATATTTTTTGATCAGATGCGTAGTTCTCGAGATATATCAAGATATATAAAAGTTCCGAAGCGGCACCAACATAATAGAGACACAGAAACACCGTGGCCCCTTTCTATGAGATAACTCTGCACTATTGCGAGCTGTAAATGCCACTTCCAGCTTAGCTGTGCAGAAGAAGAACAACAAGAAGAAGAAATATCTCGAAATATGTCCGTCGTGCCAGTTCCTTTGAGCTGAATCTGCAAATATCTCGGAAACGAAGCGAGCTATGGCAAAATGTTAAGAGACGTTTTTTGTAGAGAATTATGTTTCCTACAATTTATGTTCTATGATATTTTTTGATCAGAAGCGTAGTTTTCGAGATATATCGAGATATTTAAAAGTTCCGAAGCCGCACCATCATAATAGGGATACAGAAACACCGTGGCCCCTTTCTTTGAGATAACTCTGCACTAGTGCGAGCCGCAAATGCCACTTCCAGCTTAGCTGTGCAGAAGAAGAACAACAAGAAGAAGAAATATCTCGAAATATGTCCGTCAGGCCCCTTCCCTTGAGATAAATCTGCAAATATCTCGGAAACGAAGCGAGCTATGGCAAAATGTTAAGAGACCTTTTTTGTAGAGAATTATGTTTCCTACAATTTATGTTCTATGATATTTTTTGATCAGAAGCGTAGTTTTCGAGATATATCGAGATATTTAAAAGTTCCGAAGCCGCACCAACATAATAGAGATACAGAAACACCGTGGCCCCTTTCTTTGAGATAACTCTGCACTATTGCGAGCTGCAAATGCCACTTCCAGCTCAGCTGTGCAGAGGAAGAACAACAAGAAGAAGAAGTATCTCGAAATATGTCCGTCAGGCCCGTTCCTTTGAGCTGAATCTGCAAATATCTCGGAAACGAAGCGAGCTATGGCAAAATGTTAAGAGACGTTTTTTGTAGAGAATTATGTTTCCTACAATTTATGTTCTATGATATTTTTTGATCAGAAGCGTAGTTTTCGAGATATATCGAGATATTTAAAAGTTCCGAAGCCGCACCAACATAATAGAGATACAGAAACACCGTGGCCCCTTTCTTTGAGATAACTCTGCACTATTGCGAGCTGCAAATGCCACTTCCAGCTTAGCTGTGCAGAGGAAGAACAACAAGAAGAAGAAAT
This sequence comes from Osmia lignaria lignaria, assembly GCF_051020975.1. Taxonomy (NCBI): domain Eukaryota; kingdom Metazoa; phylum Arthropoda; class Insecta; order Hymenoptera; family Megachilidae; genus Osmia; species Osmia lignaria. Next base: position 1,188,791 of record NW_027478160.1, read on the forward strand.
ATCTCGAAATATGTCCGTCAGGCCAGTTCCTTTGAGCTGAATCTGCAAATATCTCGGAAACGAAGCGAGCTATGGCAAAATGTTAAGAGACGTTTTTTGTAGAGAATTATGTTTCCTACAATTTATGTTCTATGATATTTTTTGATCGGAAGCGTAGTTTTCGAGATATATCGAGATACTTAAAAGTTCCGAAGCCGCACCAACATAAAAGGGATACAGAAACACCGTGGCCCCTTTCTTTGAGATAACTCTGCACTAGTGCGAGCCGCAAATGCCGCTTCCAGCTTAGCTGTGCAGAAGAAGAACAACAAGAAGAAGAAATATCTCGAAATATGTCCGTCAGGCCCCTTCCCTTGAGATAAATCTGCAAATATCTCGGAAACGAAGCGTGCTATGGCAAAATGTTAAGAGACCTTTTATGTAGAGAATTAAGTTTCCTACTTTTTATGTTCTATGATATTTTTTGATCAGATGCGTAGTTCTCGAGATATATCAAGATATTTAAAAGTTCCGAAGCCGCACCAACATAATAGAGATACAGAAACACCGTGGCCCCTTTCTTTGAGATAACTCTGCACTATTGCGAGCTGCAAATGCCACTTCCAGCTTAGCTGTGCAGAGGAAGAACAACAAGAAGAAGAAATATCTCGAAATATGTCCGTCAGGCCAGTTCCTTTGAGCTGAATCTGCAAATATCTCGGAAACGAAGCGAGCTATGGCAAAATGTTAAGAGACGTTTTTTGTAGAGAATTATGTTTCCTACAATTTATGTTCTATGATATTTTTTGATCAGAAGCGTGGTTTTCGAGATATATCGGGATACTTAAAAGTTCCGAAGCCGCACCAACATAATAGGGATACAGAAACACCGTGGCCCCTTTCTTTGAGATAACTCTGCACTAGTGCGAGCCGCAAATGCCGCTTCCAGCTTAGCTGTGCAGAAGAAGAACAACAAGAAGAAGAAATATCTCGAAATATGTCCGTCAGGCCCCTTCCCTTGAGATAAATCTGCAAATATCTCGGAAACGAAGCGAGCTATGGCAAAATGTTAAGAGACCTTTTTTGTAGAGAATTATGTTTCCTACAATTTATGTTCTATGATATTTTTTGATCAGAAGCGTAGTTTTCGAGATATATCGAGATATTTAAAAGTTCCGAAGCCGCACCAACATAATAGAGATACAGAAACACCGTGGCCCCTTTCTTTGGGATAACTCTGCACTATTGCGAGCTGCAAATGCCAGTTCCAGCTTAGCTGTGCAGAAGAAGAACAACAAGAAGAAGAAATATCCCGAAATATGTCCGTCAGGCCAGTTCCCTTGAGATAAATCTGCAAATATCTCGGAAACGAAGCGAGCTATGGCAAAATGTTAACAGACCTTTTTTGTAGAGAATTAAGTTTCCTACTTTTTATGTTCGATGATATTTTTTGATCAGATGCGTAGTTCTCGAGATATATCAAGATATTTAAAAGTTCCGAAGCCGCACCAACATAATAGAGATACAGAAACACCGTGGCCCCTTTCTTTGAGATAACTCTGCACTATTGCGAGCTGCAAATGCCACTTCCAGCTTAGCTGTGCAGAGGAAGAACAACAAGAAGAAGAAATATCTCGAAATATGTCCGTCAGGCCAGTTCCTTTGAGCTGAATCTGCAAATATCTCGGAAACGAAGCGAGCTATGGCAAAATGTTAAGAGACGTTTTTTGTAGAGAATTATGTTTCCTACAATTTATGTTCTATGATATTTTTTGATCAGATGCGTAGTTCTCGAGATATATCAAGATATTTAAAAGTTCCGAAGCTGCACCAACATAATAGAGGTACAGAAACACCGTGGCCTCTTTCTTTGAGATAACTCTGCACTATTGCGAGCTGCAAATGCCACTTCGAGCTTAGCTGTGCAGAAGAAGAACAACAAGAAGAAGAAATATCTCGAAATATGTCCGTCAGACCCCTTCCCTTGAGATGAATCTGCAAATATCTCGGAAACCAAGCGAGCTATGGCAAAATGTTAAGAGACCTTTTTTGTAGAGAATAATGTTTCCTACAATTTACGTTCTATGATATTTTTTGATCAGAAGCGTAGTTTTCGAGATATATCGAGATATTTAAAAGTTCCGAAGCCGCACCAACATAATAGAGATACAGAAACACCGTAGCCCCTTTCTTTGAGGTAACTCTGCACTATTGCGAGCTGCAAATGCCACTTCCAGTTTAGCTGTGCAGAAGAAGAACAACAAGAAGAAGAAATATCTCGAAATATGTCCGTCAGGCCCCTTCCCTTGAGATAAATCTGCAAATATCTCGGAAACGAAGAGAGCTATGGCAAAATGTTAAGAGACCTTTTTTGTAGAGAATTAAGTTTCCTACTTTTCACGTTCTATGATATTTTTTGATCAGATGCGTAGTTCTCGAGATATATCAAGATATATAAAAGTTCCGAAGCGGCACCAACATAATAGAGACACAGAAACACCGTGGCCCCTTTCTTTGAGATAACTCTGCACTATTGCGAGCTGTAAATGCCACTTCCAGCTTAGCTGTGCAGAAGAAGAACAACAAGAAGAAGAAATATCTCGAAATATGTCCGTCGTGCCAGTTCCTTTGAGCTGAATCTGCAAATATCTCGGAAACGAAGCCAGCTATGGCAAAATGTTAAGAGACGTTTTTTGTAGAGAATTATGTTTCCTACAATTTATGTTCTATGATATTTTTTGATCAGAAGCGTAGTTTTCGAGATATATCGAGATATTTAAAAGTTCCGAAGCCGCACCATCATAATAGGGATACAGAAACACCGTGGCCCCTTTCTTTGAGATAACTCTGCACTAGTGCGAGCCGCAAATGCCACTTCCAGCTTAGCTGTGCAGAAGAAGAACAACAAGAAGAAGAAATATCTCGAAATATGTCCGTCAGGCCCCTTCCCTTGAGATAAATCTGCAAATATCTCGGAAACGAAGCGAGCTATGGCAAAATGTTAAGAGACCTTTTTTGTAGAGAATTATGTTTCCTACAATTTATGTTCTATGATATTTTTTGATCAGAAGCGTAGTTTTCGAGATATATCGAGATATTTAAAAGTTCCGAAGCCGCACCAACATAATAGAGATACAGAAACACCGTGGCCCCTTTCTTTGGGATAACTCTGCACTATTGCGAGCTGCAAATGCCAGTTCCAGCTTAGCTGTGCAGAAGAAGAACAACAAGAAGAAGAAATATCTCGAAATATGTCCGTCAGGCCAGTTCCCTTGAGATAAATCTGCAAATATCTCGGAAACGAAGCGAGCTATGGCAAAATGTTAACAGACCTTTTTTGTAGAGAATTAAGTTTCCTACTTTTTATGTTCGATGATATTTTTTGATCAGATGCGTAGTTCTCGAGATATATCAAGATATTTAAAAGTTCCGAAGCCGCACCAACATAATAGAGATACAGAAACACCGTGGCCCCTTTCTTTGAGATAACTCTGCACTATTGCGAGCTGCAAATGCCACTTCCAGCTTAGCTGTGCAGAGGAAGAACAACAAGAAGAAGAAATATCTCGAAATATGTCCGTCAGGCCAGTTCCTTTGAGCTGAATCTGCAAATATCTCGGAAACGAAGCGAGCTATGGCAAAATGTTAAGAGACGTTTTTTGTAGAGAATTATGTTTCCTACAATTTATGTTCTATGATATTTTTTGATCAGATGCGTAGTTCTCGAGATATATCAAGATATTTAAAAGTTCCGAAGCTGCACCAACATAATAGAGGTACAGAAACACCGTGGCCTCTTTCTTTGAGATAACTCTGCACTATTGCGAGCTGCAAATGCCACTTCGAGCTTAGCTGTGCAGAAGAAGAACAACAAGAAGAAGAAATATCTCGAAATATGTCCGTCAGACCCCTTCCCTTGAGATGAATCTGCAAATATCTCGGAAACCAAGCGAGCTATGGCAAAATGTTAAGAGACCTTTTTTGTAGAGAATAATGTTTCCTACAATTTACGTTCTATGATATTTTTTGATCAGAAGCGTAGTTTTCGAGATATATCGAGATATTTAAAAGTTCCGAAGCCGCACCAACATAATAGAGATACAGAAACACCGTAGCCCCTTTCTTTGAGATAACTCTGCACTATTGCGAGCTGCAAATGCCACTTCCAGTTTAGCTGTGCAGAAGAAGAACAACAAGAAGAAGAAATATCTCGAAATATGTCCGTCAGGCCCCTTCCCTTGAGATAAATCTGCAAATATCTCGGAAACGAAGAGAGCTATGGCAAAATGTTAAGAGACCTTTTTTGTAGAGAATTAAGTTTCCTACTTTTCACGTTCTATGATATTTTTTGATCAGATGCGTAGTTCTCGAGATATATCAAGATATATAAAAGTTCCGAAGCGGCACCAACATAATAGAGACACAGAAACACCGTGGCCCCTTTCTTTGAGATAACTCTGCACTATTGCGAGCTGTAAATGCCACTTCCAGCTTAGCTGTGCAGAAGAAGAACAACAAGAAGAAGAAATATCTCGAAATATGTCCGTCGTGCCAGTTCCTTTGAGCTGAATCTGCAAATATCTCGGAAACGAAGCGAGCTATGGCAAAATGTTAAGAGACGTTTTTTGTAGAGAATTATGTTTCCTACAATTTATGTTCTATGATATTTTTTGATCAGAAGCGTAGTTTTCGAGATATATCGAGATATTTAAAAGTTCCGAAGCCGCACCAACATAATAGAGATACAGAAACACCGTGGCCCCTTTCTTTGGGATAACTCTGCACTACTGCGAGCTGCAAATGCCACTTCCAGCTTAGCTGTGCGGAAGAAGAACAACAAGAAGAAGAAATATCTCGAAATATGTCCGTCAGGCCACTTCCCTTGAGATAAATCTGCAAATATCTCGGAAACGAAGCGAGCTATGGCAAAATGTTAAGAGACCTTTTTTGTAGAGAATTATGTTTCCTACAATTTATGTTCTATGATATTTTTTGATCAGAAGCGTAGTTTTCGAGATATATCGAGATATTTAAAAGTTCCGAAGCCGCACCAACATAATAGAGATACAGAAACACCGTGGCCCCTTTCTTTGAGATAACTCTGCACTATTGCGAGCTGCAAATGCCACTTCCAGCTTAGCTGTGCAGAGGAAGAACAACAAGAAGAAGAAATATCTCGAAATATGTCCGTCAGGCCAGTTCCTTTGAGCTGAATCTGCAAATATCTCGGAAACGAAGCGAGCTATGGCAAAATGTTAAGAGACGTTTTTTGTAGAGAATTATGTTTCCTACAATTTATGTTCTATGATATTTTTTGATCAGAAGCGTAGTTTTCGAGATATATCGAGATATTTAAAAGTTCCGAAGCCGCACCAACATAATAGAGATACAGAAACACCGTGGCCCCTTTCTTTGGGATAACTCTGCACTATTGCGAGCTGCAAATGCCAGTTCCAGCTTAGCTGTGCAGAAGAAGAACAACAAGAAGAAGAAATATCTCGAAATATGTCCGTCAGGCCAGTTCCCTTGAGATGAATCTGCAAATATCTCGGAAACCAAGCGAGCTATGGCAAAATGTTAAGAGACCTTTTTTGTAGAGAATAATGTTTCCTACAATTTACGTTCTATGATATTTTTTGATCAGAAGCGTAGTTTTCGAGATATATCGAGATATTTAAAAGTTCCGAAGCCGCACCAACATAATAGAGATACAGAAACACCGTGGCCCCGTTCTTTGGGATAACTCTGCACTATTGCGAGCTGCAAATGCCAGTTCCAGCTTAGCTGTGCAGAAGAAGAACAACAAGAAGAAGAAATATCTCGAAATATGTCCGTCAGGCCAGTTCCCTTGAGATGAATCTGCAAATATCTCGGAAACCAAGCGAGCTATGGCAAAATGTTAAGAGACCTTTTTTGTAGAGAATAATGTTTCCTACAATTTACGTTCTATGATATTTTTTGATCAGAAGCGTAGTTTTCGAGATATATCGAGATATTTAAAAGTTCCGAAGCCGCACCAACATAATAGAGATACAGAAACACCGTAGCCCCTTTCTTTGAGATAACTCTGCACTGTTGCGAGCTGCAAATGCCACTTCCAGTTTAGCTGTGCAGAAGAAGAACAACAAGAAGAAGAAATATCTCGAAATATGTCCGTCAGGCCCCTTCCCTTGAGATAAATCTGCAAATATCTCGGAAACGAAGAGAGCTATGGCAAAATGCTAAGAGACCTTTTTTGTAGAGAATTAAGTTTCCTACTTTTCACGTTCTATGATATTTTTTGATCAGATGCGTAGTTCTCGAGATATATCAAGATATATAAAAGTTCCGAAGCGGCACCAACATAATAGAGACACAGAAACACCGTGGCCCCTTTCTATGAGATAACTCTGCACTATTGCGAGCTGTAAATGCCACTTCCAGCTTAGCTGTGCAGAAGAAGAACAACAAGAAGAAGAAATATCTCGAAATATGTCCGTCGTGCCAGTTCCTTTGAGCTGAATCTGCAAATATCTCGGAAACGAAGCGAGCTATGGCAAAATGTTAAGAGACGTTTTTTGTAGAGAATTATGTTTCCTACAATTTATGTTCTATGATATTTTTTGATCAGAAGCGTAGTTTTCGAGATATATCGAGATATTTAAAAGTTCCGAAGCCGCACCATCATAATAGGGATACAGAAACACCGTGGCCCCTTTCTTTGAGATAACTCTGCACTAGTGCGAGCCGCAAATGCCACTTCCAGCTTAGCTGTGCAGAAGAAGAACAACAAGAAGAAGAAATATCTCGAAATATGTCCGTCAGGCCCCTTCCCTTGAGATAAATCTGCAAATATCTCGGAAACGAAGCGAGCTATGGCAAAATGTTAAGAGACCTTTTTTGTAGAGAATTATGTTTCCTACAATTTATGTTCTATGATATTTTTTGATCAGAAGCGTAGTTTTCGAGATATATCGAGATATTTAAAAGTTCCGAAGCCGCACCAACATAATAGAGATACAGAAACACCGTGGCCCCTTTCTTTGAGATAACTCTGCACTATTGCGAGCTGCAAATGCCACTTCCAGCTCAGCTGTGCAGAGGAAGAACAACAAGAAGAAGAAGTATCTCGAAATATGTCCGTCAGGCCCGTTCCTTTGAGCTGAATCTGCAAATATCTCGGAAACGAAGCGAGCTATGGCAAAATGTTAAGAGACGTTTTTTGTAGAGAATTATGTTTCCTACAATTTATGTTCTATGATATTTTTTGATCAGAAGCGTAGTTTTCGAGATATATCGAGATATTTAAAAGTTCCGAAGCCGCACCAACATAATAGAGATACAGAAACACCGTGGCCCCTTTCTTTGAGATAACTCTGCACTATTGCGAGCTGCAAATGCCACTTCCAGCTTAGCTGTGCAGAGGAAGAACAACAAGAAGAAGAAATATCTCGAAATATGTCCGTCAGGCCAGTTCCTTTGAGCTGAATCTGCAAATATCTCGGAAACGAAGCGAGCTATGGCAAAATGTTAAGAGACGTTTTTTGTAGAGAATTATGTTTCCTACAATTTATGTTCTATGATATTTTTTGATCGGAAGCGTAGTTTTCGAGATATATCGAGATACTTAAAAGTTCCGAAGCCGCACCAACATAAAAGGGATACAGAAACACCGTGGCCCCTTTCTTTGAGATAACTCTGCACTAGTGCGAGCCGCAAATGCCGCTTCCAGCTTAGCTGTGCAGAAGAAGAACAACAAGAAGAAGAAATATCTCGAAATATGTCCGTCAGGCCCCTTCCCTTGAGATAAATCTGCAAATATCTCGGAAACGAAGCGTGCTATGCCAAAATGTTAAGAGACCTTTTATGTAGAGAATTAAGTTTCCTACTTTTTATGTTCTATGATATTTTTTGATCAGATGCGTAGTTCTCGAGATATATCAAGATATTTAAAAGTTCCGAAGCCGCACCAACATAATAGAGATACAGAAACACCGTGGCCCCTTTCTTTGAGATAACTCTGCACTATTGCGAGCTGCAAATGCCACTTCCAGCTTAGCTGTGCAGAGGAAGAACAACAAGAAGAAGAAATATCTCGAAATATGTCCGTCAGGCCAGTTCCTTTGAGCTGAATCTGCAAATATCTCGGAAACGAAGCGAGCTATGGCAAAATGTTAAGAGACGTTTTTTGTAGAGAATTATGTTTCCTACAATTTATGTTCTATGATATTTTTTGATCAGAAGCGTGGTTTTCGAGATATATCGGGATACTTAAAAGTTCCGAAGCCGCACCAACATAATAGGGATACAGAAACACCGTGGCCCCTTTCTTTGAGATAACTCTGCACTAGTGCGAGCCGCAAATGCCGCTTCCAGCTTAGCTGTGCAGAAGAAGAACAACAAGAAGAAGAAATATCTCGAAATATGTCCGTCAGGCCCCTTCCCTTGAGATAAATCTGCAAATATCTCGGAAACGAAGCGAGCTATGGCAAAATGTTAAGAGACCTTTTTTGTAGAGAATTATGTTTCCTACAATTTATGTTCTATGATATTTTTTGATCAGAAGCGTAGTTTTCGAGATATATCGAGATATTTAAAAGTTCCGAAGCCGCACCAACATAATAGAGATACAGAAACACCGTGGCCCCTTTCTTTGGGATAACTCTGCACTATTGCGAGCTGCAAATGCCAGTTCCAGCTTAGCTGTGCAGAAGAAGAACAACAAGAAGAAGAAATATCCCGAAATATGTCCGTCAGGCCAGTTCCCTTGAGATAAATCTGCAAATATCTCGGAAACGAAGCGAGCTATGGCAAAATGTTAACAGACCTTTTTTGTAGAGAATTAAGTTTCCTACTTTTTATGTTCGATGATATTTTTTGATCAGATGCGTAGTTCTCGAGATATATCAAGATATTTAAAAGTTCCGAAGCCGCACCAACATAATAGAGATACAGAAACACCGTGGCCCCTTTCTTTGAGATAACTCTGCACTATTGCGAGCTGCAAATGCCACTTCCAGCTTAGCTGTGCAGAGGAAGAACAACAAGAAGAAGAAATATCTCGAAATATGTCCGTCAGGCCAGTTCCTTTGAGCTGAATCTGCAAATATCTCGGAAACGAAGCGAGCTATGGCAAAATGTTAAGAGACGTTTTTTGTAGAGAATTATGTTTCCTACAATTTATGTTCTATGATATTTTTTGATCAGATGCGTAGTTCTCGAGATATATCAAGATATTTAAAAGTTCCGAAGCTGCACCAACATAATAGAGGTACAGAAACACCGTGGCCTCTTTCTTTGAGATAACTCTGCACTATTGCGAGCTGCAAATGCCACTTCGAGCTTAGCTGTGCAGAAGAAGAACAACAAGAAGAAGAAATATCTCGAAATATGTCCGTCAGACCCCTTCCCTTGAGATGAATCTGCAAATATCTCGGAAACCAAGCGAGCTATGGCAAAATGTTAAGAGACCTTTTTTGTAGAGAATAATGTTTCCTACAATTTACGTTCTATGATATTTTTTGATCAGAAGCGTAGTTTTCGAGATATATCGAGATATTTAAAAGTTCCGAAGCCGCACCAACATAATAGAGATACAGAAACACCGTAGCCCCTTTCTTTGAGGTAACTCTGCACTATTGCGAGCTGCAAATGCCACTTCCAGTTTAGCTGTGCAGAAGAAGAACAACAAGAAGAAGAAATATCTCGAAATATGTCCGTCAGGCCCCTTCCCTTGAGATAAATCTGCAAATATCTCGGAAACGAAGAGAGCTATGGCAAAATGTTAAGAGACCTTTTTTGTAGAGAATTAAGTTTCCTACTTTTCACGTTCTATGATATTTTTTGATCTGATGCGTAGTTCTCGAGATATATCAAGATATATAAAAGTTCCGAAGCGGCACCAACATAATAGAGACACAGAAACACCGTGGCCCCTTTCTTTGAGATAACTCTGCACTATTGCGAGCTGTAAATGCCACTTCCAGCTTAGCTGTGCAGAAGAAGAACAACAAGAAGAAGAAATATCTCGAAATATGTCCGTCGTGCCAGTTCCTTTGAGCTGAATCTGCAAATATCTCGGAAACGAAGCGAGCTATGGCAAAATGTTAAGAGACGTTTTTTGTAGAGAATTATGTTTCCTACAATTTATGTTCTATGATATTTTTTGATCAGAAGCGTAGTTTTCGAGATATATCGAGATATTTAAAAGTTCCGAAGCCGCACCATCATAATAGGGATACAGAAACACCGTGGCCCCTTTCTTTGAGATAACTCTGCACTAGTGCGAGCCGCAAATGCCACTTCCAGCTTAGCTGTGCAGAAGAAGAACAACAAGAAGAAGAAATATCTCGAAATATGTCCGTCAGGCCCCTTCCCTTGAGATAAATCTGCAAATATCTCGGAAACGAAGCGAGCTATGGCAAAATGTTAAGAGACCTTTTTTGTAGAGAATTATGTTTCCTACAATTTATGTTCTATGATATTTTTTGATCAGAAGCGTAGTTTTCGAGATATATCGAGATATTTAAAAGTTCCGAAGCCGCACCAACATAATAGAGATACAGAAACACCGTGGCCCCTTTCTTTGGGATAACTCTGCACTATTGCGAGCTGCAAATGCCAGTTCCAGCTTAGCTGTGCAGAAGAAGAACAACAAGAAGAAGAAATATCTCGAAATATGTCCGTCAGGCCCCTTCCCTTGAGATAAATCTGCAAATATCTCGGAAACGAAGAGAGCTATGGCAAAATGTTAAGAGACCTTTTTTGTAGAGAATTAAGTTTCCTACTTTTCACGTTCTATGATATTTTTTGATCTGATGCGTAGTTCTCGAGATATATCAAGATATATAAAAGTTCCGAAGCGGCACCAACATAATAGAGACACAGAAACACCGTGGCCCCTTTCTTTGAGATAACTCTGCACTATTGCGAGCTGTAAATGCCACTTCCAGCTTAGCTGTGCAGAAGAAGAACAACAAGAAGAAGAAATATCTCGAAATATGTCCGTCGTGCCAGTTCCTTTGAGCTGAATCTGCAAATATCTCGGAAACGAAGCGAGCTATGGCAAAATGTTAAGAGACGTTTTTTGTAGAGAATTATGTTTCCTACAATTTATGTTCTATGATATTTTTTGATCAGAAGCGTAGTTTTCGAGATATATCGAGATATTTAAAAGTTCCGAAGCCGCACCATCATAATAGGGATACAGAAACACCGTGGCCCCTTTCTTTGAGATAACTCTGCACTAGTGCGAGCCGCAAATGCCACTTCCAGCTTAGCTGTGCAGAAGAAGAACAACAAGAAGAAGAAATATCTCGAAATATGTCCGTCAGGCCCCTTCCCTTGAGATAAATCTGCAAATATCTCGGAAACGAAGCGAGCTATGGCAAAATGTTAAGAGACCTTTTTTGTAGAGAATTATGTTTCCTACAATTTATGTTCTATGATATTTTTTGATCAGAAGCGTAGTTTTCGAGATATATCGAGATATTTAAAAGTTCCGAAGCCGCACCAACATAATAGAGATACAGAAACACCGTGGCCCCTTTCTTTGGGATAACTCTGCACTATTGCGAGCTGCAAATGCCAGTTCCAGCTTAGCTGTGCAGAAGAAGAACAACAAGAAGAAGAAATATCTCGAAATATGTCCGTCAGGCCAGTTCCCTTGAGATAAATCTGCAAATATCTCGGAAACGAAGCGAGCTATGGCAAAATGTTAACAGACCTTTTTTGTAGAGAATTAAGTTTCCTACTTTTTATGTTCGATGATATTTTTTGATCAGATGCGTAGTTCTCGAGATATATCAAGATATTTAAATGTTCCGAAGCCGCACCAACATAATAGAGATACAGAAACACCGTGGCCCCTTTCTTTGAGATAACTCTGCACTATTGCGAGCTGCAAATGCCACTTCCAGCTTAGCTGTGCAGAGGAAGAACAACAAGAAGAAGAAATATCTCGAAATATGTCCGTCAGGCCAGTTCCTTTGAGCTGAATCTGCAAATATCTCGGACACGAAGCGAGCTATGGCAAAATGTTAAGAGACGTTTTTTGTAGAGAATTATGTTTCCTACAATTTATGTTCTATGATATTTTTTGATCAGATGCGTAGTTCTCGAGATATATCAAGATATTTAAAAGTTCCGAAGCTGCACCAACATAATAGAGGTACAGAAACACCGTGGCCTCTTTCTTTGAGATAACTCTGCACTATTGCGAGCTGCAAATGCCACTTCGAGCTTAGCTGTGCAGAAGAAGAACAACAAGAAGAAGAAATATCTCGAAATATGTCCGTCAGACCCCTTCCCTTGAGATGAATCTGCAAATATCTCGGAAACCAAGCGAGCTATGGCAAAATGTTAAGAGACCTTTTTTGTAGAGAATAATGTTTCCTACAATTTACGTTCTATGATATTTTTTGATCAGAAGCGTAGTTTTCGAGATATATCGAGATATTTAAAAGTTCCGAAGCCGCACCAACATAATAGAGATACAGAAACACCGTAGCCCCTTTCTTTGAGATAACTCTGCACTATTGCGAGCTGCAAATGCCACTTCCAGTTTAGCTGTGCAGAAGAAGAACAACAAGAAGAAGAAATATCTCGAAATATGTCCGTCAGGCCCCTTCCCTTGAGATAAATCTGCAAATATCTCGGAAACGAAGAGAGCTATGGCAAAATGTTAAGAGACCTTTTTTGTAGAGAATTAAGTTTCCTACTTTTCACGTTCTATGATATTTTTTGATCAGATGCGTAGTTCTCGAGATATATCAAGATATATAAAAGTTCCGAAGCGGCACCAACATAATAGAGACACAGAAACACCGTGGCCCCTTTCTTTGAGATAACTCTGCACTATTGCGAGCTGTAAATGCCACTTCCAGCTTAGCTGTGCAGAAGAAGAACAACAAGAAGAAGAAATATCTCGAAATATGTCCGTCGTGCCAGTTCCTTTGAGCTGAATCTGCAAATATCTCGGAAACGAAGCGAGCTATGGCAAAATGTTAAGAGACGTTTTTTGTAGAGAATTATGTTTCCTACAATTTATGTTCTATGATATTTTTTGATCAGAAGCGTAGTTTTCGAGATATATCGAGATATTTAAAAGTTCCGAAGCCGCACCAACATAATAGAGATACAGAAACACCGTGGCCCCTTTCTTTGGGATAACTCTGCACTACTGCGAGCTGCAAATGCCACTTCCAGCTTAGCTGTGCGGAAGAAGAACAACAAGAAGAAGAAATATCTCGAAATATGTCCGTCAGGCCACTTCCCTTGAGATAAATCTGCAAATATCTCGGAAACGAAGCGAGCTATGGCAAAATGTTAAGAGACCTTTTTTGTAGAGAATTATGTTTCCTACAATTTATGTTCTATGATATTTTTTGATCAGAAGCGTAGTTTTCGAGATATATCGAGATATTTAAAAGTTCCGAAGCCGCACCAACATAATAGAGATATAGAAACACCGTGGCCCCTTTCTTTGGGATAACTCTGCACTATTGCGAGCTGCAAATGCCACTTCCAGCTTAGCTGTGCAGAAGAAGAACAACAAGAAGAAGAAATATCTCGAAATATGTCCGTCAGGCCACTTCCCTTGAGATAAATCTGCAAATCTCTCGGAAACGAAGCGAGCTATGGCAAAATGTTAAGAGACCTTTTTTGTAGAGAATTAAGTTTCCTACTTTTTATGTTCGATGATATTTTTTGATCAGATGCGTAGTTCTCGAGATATATCAAGATATTTAAAAGTTCCGAAGCCGCACCAACATAATAGAGATACAGAAACACCGTGGCCCCTTTCTTTGAGATAACTCTGCACTATTGCGAGCTGTAAATGCCACTTCCAGCTTAGCTGTGCAGAAGAAGAACAACAAGAAGAAGAAATATCTCGAAATATGTCCGTCAGGCCCCTTCCCTTGAGATAAATCTGCAAATATCTCGGAAACGAAGCGAGCTATGGCAAAATGTTAAGAGACCTTTTTTGTAGAGAATTAAGTTTCCTACTTTTTATGTTCTATGATATTTTTTGATCAGATGCGTAGTTCTCGAGATATATCAAGATATTTAAAAGTTCCGAAGCCGCACCAACATAATAGAGATACAGAAACACCGTGGCCCCTTTCTTTGAGATAACTCTGCACTATTGCGAGCTGCAAATGCCACTTCCGGCTTAGCTGTGCAGAGGAAGAACAACAAGAAGAAGAAATATCTCGAAATATGTCCGTCAGGCCAGTTCCTTTGAGCTGAATCTGCAAATATCTCGGAAACGAAGCGAGCTATGGCAAAATATTAAGAGACGTTTTTTGTAGAGAATTATGTTTCCTACAATTTATGTTCTATGATATTTTTTGATCAGAAGCGTAGTTTTCGCGATATATCGAGATATTTAAAAGTTCCGAAGCCGCACCAACATAATAGAGATACAGAAACACCGTGGCCCCTTTCTTTGAGATAACTCTGCACTAGTGCGAGCCGCAAATGCCACTTCCAGCTTAGCTGTGCAGAAGAAGAACAACAAGAAGAAGAACTATCTCGAAATATGTCCGACAGGCCCCTTCCCTTGAGATAAATCTGCAAATATCTCGGAAACGAAGCGAGCTATGGCAAAATGTTAAGAGACCTTTTTTGTAGAGAATTATGTTTCCTACAATTTATGTTCTATGATATTTTTTGATCAGAAGCGTAGTTTTCGAGATATATCGAGATATTTAAAAGTTCCGAAGCCGCACCAACATAATAGAGATACAGAAACACCGTGGCCCCTTTCTTTGGGATAACTCTGCACTATTGCGAGCTGCAAATGCCAGTTCCAGCTTAGCTGTGCAGAAGAAGAACAACAAGAAGAAGAAATATCTCGAAATATGTCCGTCAGGCCAGTTCCCTTGAGATAAATCTGCAAATATCTCGGAAACGAAGCGAGCTATGGCAAAATGTTAACAGACCTTTTTTGTAGAGAATTAAGTTTCCTACTTTTTATGTTCGATGATATTTCTTGATCAGATGCGTAGTTCTCGAGATATATCAAGATATTTAAAAGTTCCGAAGCCGCACCAACATAATAGAGATACAGAAACACCGTGGCCCCTTTCTTTGAGATAACTCTGCACTATTGCGAGCTGCAAATGCCACTTCCAGCTTAGCTGTGCAGAGGAAGAACAACAAGAAGAAGAAATATCTCGAAATATGTCCGTCAGGCCAGTTCCTTTGAGCTGAATCTGCAAATATCTCGGAAACGAAGCGAGCTATGGCAAAATGTTAAGAGACGTTTTTTGTAGAGAATTATGTTTCCTACTATTTATGTTCTATGATATTTTTTGATCAGAAGCGTAGTTTTCGAGATATATCGAGATATTTAAAAGTTCCGAAGCCGCACCAACATAATAGAGATACAGAAACACCGTGGCCCCTCTCTTTGAGATAACTCTGCACTATTGCGAGCTGCAAATGCCACTTCCAGCTTAGCTGTGCAGAAGAAGAACAACAAGAAGAAGAAGCATCTCGAAATATGTCCGTCAGGCCCCTTCCCTTGAGATAAATCTGCAAATATCTCGGAAACGAAGCGAGCTATGGCAAAATGTTAAGAGACGTTTTTTGTAGAGAATTATGTTTCCTACAATTTATGTTCTATGATATTTTTTGATCAGAAGCGTAGTTTTCGAGATATATCGAGATATTTAAAAGTTCCGAAGACGCACCAACATAATAGAGATACAGAAACACCGTGGCCCCTTTCTTTGGGATAACTCTGCACTATTGCGAGCTGCAAATGCCACTTCCAGCTTAGCTGTGCAGAAGAAGAACAACAAGAAGAAGAAATATCTCGAAATATGTCCGTCAGGCCACTTCCCTTGAGATAAATCTGCAAATATCTCGGAAACGAAGCGAGCTATGGCAAAATGTTAAGAGACCTTTTTTGTAGAGAATTAAGTTTCCTACTTTTTATGTTCGATGATATTTTTTGATCAGATGCGTAGTTCTCGAGATATATCAAGATATTTAAAAGTTCCGAAGCTGCACCAACATAATAGAGGTACAGAAACACCGTGGCCTCTTTCTTTGAGATAACTCTGCACTATTGCGAGCTGCAAATGCCACTTCGAGCTTAGCTGTGCAGAAGAAGAACAACAAGAAGAAGAAATATCTCGAAATATGTCCGTCAGACCCCTTCCCTTGAGATGAATCTGCAAATATCTCGGAAACCAAGCGAGCTATGGCAAAATGTTAAGAGACCTTTTTTGTAGAGAATAATGTTTCCTACAATTTACGTTCTATGATATTTTTTGATCAGAAGCGTAGTTTTCGAGATATATCGAGATATTTGAAAGTTCCGAAGCCGCACCAACATAATAGAGATACAGAAACACCGTGGCCCCTTTCTTTGAGATAACTCTGCACTAGTGCGAGCCGCAAATGCCACTTCCAGCTTAGCTGTGCAGAGGAAGAACAACAAGAAGAAGAACTATCTCGAAATATGTCCGACAGGCCCCTTCCCTTGAGATAAATCTGCAAATATCTCGGAAACGAAGCGAGCTGTGGCAAAATGTTAAGAGACCTTTTTTGTAGAGAATTATGTTTCCTACAATTTATGTTCTATGATATTTTTTGATCAGAAGCGTAGTTTTCGAGATATATCGAGATATTTAAAAGTTCCGAAGCCGCACCAACATAATAGAGATACAGAAACACCGTGGCCCCTTTCTTTGGGATAACTCTGCACTATTGCGAGCTGCAAATGCCAGTTCCAGCTTAGCTGTGCAGAAGAAGAACAACAAGAAGAAGAACTATCTCGAAATATGTCCGACAGGCCCCTTCCCTTGAGATAAATCTGCAAATATCTCGGAAACGAAGCGAGCTATGGCAAAATGTTAAGAGACCTTTTTTGTAGAGAATTACGTTTCCTACAATTTATGTTCTATGATATTTTTTGATCAGAAGCGTAGTTTTCGAGATATATCGAGATATTTAAAAGTTCCGAAGCCGCACCAACATAATAGAGATACAGAAACACCGTGGCCCCTTTCTTTGGGATAACTCTGCACTATTGCGAGCTGCAAATGCCAGTTCCAGCTTAGCTGTGCAGAAGAAGAACAACAAGAAGAAGAAATATCTCGAAATATGTCCGTCAGGCCAGTTCCCTTGAGATAAATCTGCAAATATCTCGGAAACGAAGCGAGCTATGGCAAAATATTAAGAGACGTTTTTTGTAGAGAATTATGTTTCCTACAATTTATGTTCTATGATATTTTTTGATCAGAAGCGTAGTTTTCGCGATATATCGAGATATTTAAAAGTTCCGAAGCCGCACCAACATAATAGAGATACAGAAACACCGTGGCCCCTGTCTTTGGGATAACTCTGCACTATTGCGAGCTGCAAATGCCACTTCCAGCTTAGCTGTGCAGAAGAAGAACAACAAGAAGAAGAAATATCTCGAAATATGTCCGTCAGGCCCCTTCCCTTGAGATAAATCTGCAAATACCTCGGAAACGAAGCGAGCTATGGCAAAATGTTAAGAGACGTTTTTTGTAGGGAATTATGTTTCCTACAATTTATGTACTATGATATTTTTTGATCAGAAGCGTAGTTTTCGAGATATATCGAGATATTTAAAAGTTCCGAAGCCGCACCAACATAATAGAGATACAGAAACACCGTGGCCCCTCTCTTTGAGATAACTCTGCACTATTGCGAGCCGCAAATGCCACTTCCAGCTTAGCTGTGCAGAAGAAGAACAACAAGAAGAAGAAACATCTCGAAATATGTCCGTCAGGCCCCTTCCCTTGAGATAAATCTGCAAATATCTCGGAAACGAAGCGAGCTATGGCAAAATGTTAAGAGACGTTTTTTGTAGAGAATTATGTTTCCTACAATTTATGTTCTATGATATTTTTTGATCAGAAGCGTAGTTTTCGAGATATATCGAGATATTTAAAAGTTCCGAAGCCGCACCAACATAATAGGGATACAGAAACACCGTGGCCCCTTTCTTTGAGATAACTCTGCACTAGTGCGAGCCGCAAATGCCACTTCCAGCTTAGCTGTGCAGAAGAAGAACAACAAGAAGAAGAAATATCTCGAAATATGTCCGTCAGGCCCCTTCCCTTGAGATAAATCTGCAAATATCTCGGAAACGAAGCGAGCTATGGCAAAATGTTAAGAGACCTTTTTTGTAGAGAATTATGTTTCCTACAATTTATGTTCTATGATATTTTTTGATCAGAAGCGTAGTTTTCGAGATATATCGAGATATTTAAAAGTTCCGAAGCCGCACCAACATAATAGAGATACAGAAACACCGTGGCCCCTTTCTTTGAGATAACTCTGCACTAGTGCGAGCTGCAAATGCCACTTCCAGCTTAGCTGTGCAGAAGAAGAACAACAAGAAGAAGAAATATCTCGAAATATGTCCGTCAGGCCCCTTCCCTTGAGATAAATCTGCAAATATCTCGGAAACGAAGCGAGCTATGGCAAAATGTTAAGAGACGTTTTTTGTAGAGAATTATGTTTCCTACAATTTATGTTCTATGATATTTTTTGATCAGAAGCGTAGTTTTCGAGATATATCGAGATATTTAAAAGTTCCGAAGCCGCACCAACATAATAGGGATACAGAAACACCGTGGCCCCTTTCTTTGAGATAACTCAGCACTAGTGCGAGCCGCAAATGCCACTTCCAGCTTAGCTGTGCAGAAGAAGAACAACAAGAAGAAGAAATATCTCGCAATATGTCCGTCAGACCCCTTCCCTTGAGATGAATCTGCAAATATCTCGGAAACGAAGCGAGCTATGGCAAAATGTTAAGAGACCTTTTTTGTAGAGAATAATGTTTCCTACAATTTACGTTCTATGATATTTTTTGATCAGAAGCGTAGTTTTCGAGATATATCGAGATATTTAAAAGTTCCGAAGCCGCACCAACATAATAGAGATACAGAAACACCGTGGCCCCTTTCTTTGAGATAACTCTGCACTAGTGCGAGCCGCAAATGCCACTTCCAGCTTAGCTGTGCAGAAGAAGAACATTAAGAAGAAGAAATATCTCGAAATATGTCCGTCAGGCCCCTTCCCTTGAGATAAATCTGCAAATATCTCGGAAACGAAGCGAGCTATGGCAAAATGTTAAGAGACCTTTTTTGTAGAGAATTAAGTTTCCTACTTTTTATGCTCTATGATATTTTTTGATCAGATGCGTAGTTCTTGAGATATATCAAGATATTTAAAAGTTCCGAAGCCGCACCAACATAATAGAGATACAGAAACACCGTGGCCCCTTTCTTTGAGATAACTCTGCACTAGTGCGAGCCGCAAATGCCACTTCCAGCTTAGCTGTGCAGAAGAAGAACAACAAGAAGAAGAAATATCTCGAAATATGTCCGTCAGGCCCCTTCCCTTGAGATAAATCTGCAAATATCTCGGAAACGAAGCGAGCTATGGCAAAATGTTAAGAGACGTTTTTTGTAGGGAATTATGTTTCCTACAATTTATGTACTATGATATTTTTTGATCAGAAGCGTAGTTTTCGAGATATATCGAGATATTTAAAAGTTCCGAAGCCGCACCAACATAATAGAGATACAGAAACACCGTGGCCCCTTTCTTTGAGATAACTCTGCACTATTGCGAGCTGCAAATGCCACTTCCAGCTTAGCTGTGCAGAGGAAGAACAACAAGAAGAAGAAGTATCTCGAAATATGTCCGTCAGGCCCGTTCCTTTGAGCTGCATCTGCAAATATCTCGGAAACGAAGCGAGCTATGGCAAAATGTTAAGAGACGTTTTTTGTAGAGAATTATGTTTCCTACAATTTATGTACTACGATATTTTTTGATCAGAAGCGTAGTTTTCGAGATATATCGAGATATTTAAAAGTTCCGAAGCCGCACCAACATAATAGAGATACAGAAACACCGTGGCCCCTTTCTTTGAGATAACTCTGCACTATTGCGAGCTGCAAATGCCACTTCCAGTTTAGCTGTGCAGAAGAAGAACAAGAAGAAGAAATATCTCGAAATATGTCCGTCAGGCCCCTTCCCTTGAGATAAATCTGCAAATATCTCGGAAACGAAGAGAGCTATGGCAAAATGTTAAGAGACCTTTTTTGTAGAGAATTAAGTTTCCTACTTTTCATGTTCTATGATATTTTTTGATCAGATGCGTAGTTCTCGAGATATATCAAGATATTTAAAAGTTCCGAAGCCGCACCAACATAATAGAGATACAGCAACACCGTGGCCCCTTTCTGTGAGATAACTCTGCACTATTGCGAGCTGCAAATGCCACTTCCAGCTTAGCTGTGCAGAGGAAGAACAACAAGAAGAAGAAATATCTCGAAATATGTCCGTCAGGCCAGTTCCTTTGAGCTGAATCTGCAAATATCTCGGAAACGAAGCGAGCTATGGCAAAATGTTAAGAGACCTTTTTTGTAGAGAATTAAGTTTCCTACTTTTTATGTTCGATGATATTTTTTGATCAGATGCGTAGTTCTCGAGATATATCAAGATATTTAAAAGTTCCGAAGCTGCACCAACATAATAGAGGTACAGAAACACCGTGGCCTCTTTCTTTGAGATAACTCTACACTAGTGCGAGCTGCAAATGCCACTTCCAGCTTAGCTGTGCAGAAGAAGAACAACAAGAAGAAGAAATATCTCGAAATATGTCCGTCAGGCCCCTTCCCTTGAGATAAATCTGCAAATATCTCGGAAACGAAGCGAGCTATGGCAAAATGTTAAGAGGCCTTTTTTGTAGAGAATTAAGTTTCCTACTTTTTATGTTCTATGATATTTTTTCATCAGATGCGTAGTTCTCGAGATATATCAAGATATTTAAAAGTTCCGAAGCCGCACCAACATAATAGAGATACAGAAACACCGTGGCCCCTTTCTTTGAGATAACTCTGCACTATTGCGAGCTGCAAATGCCACTTCCAGCTTAGGTGTGCAGGGGAAGAACAAGAAGAAGAAGAAGTATCTCGAAATATGTCCGTCAGGCCCGTTCCTTTGAGCTGAATCTGCAAATATCTCGGAAACGAAGCGAGCTATGGCAAAATGTTAAGAGACGTTTTTTGTAGAGAATTATGTTTCCTACAATTTATGTTCTATGATATTTTTTGGTCAGAAGCGTAGATTTCGAGATATATCGAGATATTTAAAAGTTCCGAAGCCGCACCAACATAATAGAGATACAGAAACACCGTGGCCCCTCTCTTTGAGATAACTCTGCACTATTGCGAGCTGCAAATGCCACTTCCAGCTTAGCTGTGCAGAAGAAGAACAACAAGAAGAAGAAACATCTCGAAATATGTCCGTCAGGCCCCTTCCCTTGAGATAAATCTGCAAATATCTCGGAAACGAAGCGAGCTATGGCAAAATGTTAAGAGACGTTTTTTGTAGAGAATTATGTTTCCTACTTTTCATGTTCTATGATATTTTTTGATCAGATGCGTAGTTCTCGAGATATATCAAGATATATAAAAGTTCCGAAGCGGCACCAACATAATAGAGATACAGAAACACCGTGGCCCCTTTCTTTGAGATAACTCTGCACTATTGCGAGCTGTAAATGCCACTTTCAGCTTAGCTGTGCAGAAGAAGAACAACAAGAAGAAGAAATATCTCGAAATATGTCCGTCGTGCCAGTTCCTTTGAGCTGAATCTGCAAATATCTCGGAAACAAAGCGAGCTATGGCAAAATGTTAAGAGACGTTTTTTGTAGAGAATTATGTTTCCTACAATTTATGTTCTATGATATTTTTTGATCAGAAGCGTAGTTTTCGAGATATATCGAGATATTTAAAAGTTCCGAAGCCGCACCAACATAATAGAGATACAGAAACACCGTGGCCCCTTTCTTTGAGATAACTCTGCACTAGTGCGAGCTGCAAATGCCACTTCCAGCTTAGCTGTGCAGAAGAAGAACAACAAGAAGAAGAAATATCTCGAAATATGTCCGTCAGGCCCCTTCCCTTGAGATAAATCTGCAAATATCTCGGAAACGAAGCGAGCTATGGCAAAATGTTAAGAGACCTTTTTTGTAGAGAATTAAGTTTCCTACTTTTTATGTTCTATGATATTTTTTCATCAGATGCGTAGTTCTCGAGATATATCAAGATATTTAAAAGTTCCGAAGCCGCACCAACATAATAGAGATACAGAAACACCGTGGCCCCTTTCTTTGAGATAACTCTGCACTACTGCGAGCTGCAAATGCCACTTCCAGCTTAGGTGTGCAGGGGAAGAACAAGAAGAAGAAGAAGTATCTCGAAATATGTCCGTCAGGCCCGTTCCTTTGAGCTGAATCTGCAAATATCTCGGAAACGAAGCGAGCTATGGCAAAATGTTAAGAGACGTTTTTTGTAGAGAATTATGTTTCCTACAATTTATGTTCTATGATATTTTTTGATCAGAAGCGTAGATTTCGAGATATATCGAGATATTTAAAAGTTCCGAAGCCGCACCAACATAATAGAGATACAGAAACACCGTGGCCCCTCTCTTTGAGATAACTCTGCACTATTGCGAGCTGCAAATGCCACTTCCAGCTTAGCTGTGCAGAAGAAGAACAACAAGAAGAAGAAACATCTCGAAATATGTCCGTCAGGCCCCTTCCCTTGAGATAAATCTGCAAATATCTCGGAAACGAAGCGAGCTATGGCAAAATGTTAAGAGACGTTTTTTGTAGAGAATTATGTTTCCTACTTTTCATGTTCTATGATATTTTTTGATCAGATGCGTAGTTCTCGAGATATATCAAGATATATAAAAGTTCCGAAGCGGCACCAACATAATAGAGATACAGAAACACCGTGGCCCCTTTCTTTGAGATAACTCTGCACTATTGCGAGCTGTAAATGCCACTTTCAGCTTAGCTGTGCAGAAGAAGAACAACAAGAAGAAGAAATATCTCGAAATATGTCCGTCGTGCCAGTTCCTTTGAGCTGAATCTGCAAATATCTCGGAAACGAAGCGAGCTATGGCAAAATGTTAAGAGACGTTTTTTGTAGAGAATTATGTTTCCTACAATTTATGTTCTATGATATTTTTTGATCAGAAGCGTAGTTTTCGAGATATATCGAGATATTTAAAAGTTCCGAAGCCGCACCAACATAATAGAGATACAGAAACACCGTGGCCCCTTTCTTTGAGATAACTCTGCACTAGTGCGAGCTGCAAATGCCACTTCCAGCTTAGCTGTGCAGAAGAAGAACAACAAGAAGAAGAAATATCTCGAAATATGTCCGTCAGGCCCCTTCCCTTGAGATAAATCTGCAAATATCTCGGAAACGAAGCGAGCTATGGCAAAATGTTAAGAGACCTTTTTTGTAGAGAATTAAGTTTCCTACTTTTTATTTTCTATGATATTTTTTGATCAGATGCGTAGTTCTCGAGATATATCAAGATATTTAAAAGTTCCGAAGCCGCACCAACATAATAGAGATACAGAAACACCGTGGCCCCTTTCTTTGAGATAACTCTGCACTATTGCGAGCTGCAAATGCCACTTCCAGCTTAGCTGTGCAGAGGAAGAACAACAAGAAGAAGAAGTATCTCGAAATATGTCCGTCAGGCCCGTTCCTTTGAGCTGAATCTGCAAATATCTCGGAAACGAAGCGAGCTATGGCAAAATGTTAAGAGATGTTTTTTGTAGAGAATTATGTTTCCTACAATTTATGTTCTATGATATTTTTTGATCAGAAGCGTAGTTTTCGAGATATATCGAGATATTTAAAAGTTCCGAAGCCGCACCAACATAATAGAGATACAGAAACACCGTGGCCCCTTTCTTTGAGATAACTCTGCACTATTGCGAGCTGCAAATGCCACTTCCAGCTTAGCTGTGCAGAGGAAGAACAACAAGAAGAAGAAGTATCTCGAAATATGTCCGTCAGGCCCGTTCCTTTGAGCTGCATCTGCAAATATCTCGGAAACGAAGCGAGCTATGGCAAAATGTTAAGAGACGTTTTTTGTAGAGAATTATGTTTCCTACAATTTATGTTCTACGATATTTTTTGATCAGAAGCGTAGTTTTCGAGATATATCGAGATATTTAAAAGTTCCGAAGCCGCACCAACATAATAGGGATACAGAAACACCGTGGCCCCTTTCTTTGAGATAACTCAGCACTAGTGCGAGCCGCAAATGCCACTTCCAGCTTAGCTGTGCAGAAGAAGAACAACAGGAAGAAGAAATATCTCGAAATATGTCCGTCAGACCCCTTCCCTTGAGATGAATCTGCAAATATCTCGGAAACCAAGCGAGCTATGGCAAAATGTTAAGAGACCTTTTTTGTAGAGAATAATGTTTCCTACAATTTACGTTCTATGATATTTTTTGATCAGAAGCGTAGTTTTCGAGATATATCGAGATATTTAAAAGTTCCGAAGCCGCACCAACATAATAGAGATACAGAAACACCGTGGCCCCTTTCTTTGAGATAACTCTGCACTATTGCGAGCTGCAAATGCCACTTCCAGTTTAGCTGTGCAGAAGAAGAACAAGAAGAAGAAATATCTCGAAATATGTCCGTCAGGCCCCTTCCCTTGAGATAAATCTGCAAATATCTCGGAAACGAAGAGAGCTATGGCAAAATGTTAAGAGACCTTTTTTGTAGAGAATTAAGTTTCCTACTTTTCATGTTCTATGATATTTTTTGATCAGATGCGTAGTTCTCGAGATATATCAAGATATTTAAAAGTTCCGAAGCCGCACCAACATAATAGAGATACAGCAACACCGTGGCCCCTTTCTGTGAGATAACTCTGCACTATTGCGAGCTGCAAATGCCACTTCCAGCTTAGCTGTGCAGAGGAAGAACAACAAGAAGAAGAAATATCTCGAAATATGTCCGTCAGGCCAGTTCCTTTGAGCTGAATCTGCAAATATCTCGGAAACGAAGCGAGCTATGGCAAAATGTTAAGAGACCTTTTTTGTAGAGAATTAAGTTTCCTACTTTTTATGTTCGATCATATTTTTTGATCAGATGCGTAGTTCTCGAGATATATCAAGATATTTAAAAGTTCCGAAGCTGCACCAACATAATAGAGGTACAGAAACACCGTGGCCTCTTTCTTTGAGATAACTCTACACTAGTGCGAGCTGCAAATGCCACTTCCAGCTTAGCTGTGCAGAAGAAGAACAACAAGAAGAAGAAATATCTCGAAATATGTCCGTCAGGCCCCTTCCCTTGAGATAAATCTGCAAATATCTCGGAAACGAAGCGAGCTATGGCAAAATGTTAAGAGGCCTTTTTTGTAGAGAATTAAGTTTCCTACTTTTTATGTTCTATGATATTTTTTCATCAGATGCGTAGTTCTCGAGATATATCAAGATATTTAAAAGTTCCGAAGCCGCACCAACATAATAGAGATACAGAAACACCGTGGCCCCTTTCTTTGAGATAACTCTGCACTATTGCGAGCTGCAAATGCCACTTCCAGCTTAGGTGTGCAGGGGAAGAACAAGAAGAAGAAGAAGTATCTCGAAATATGTCCGTCAGGACCGTTCCTTTGAGCTGAATCTGCAAATATCTCGGAAACGAAGCGAGCTATGGCAAAATGTTAAGAGACGTTTTTTGTAGAGAATTATGTTTCCTACAATTTATGTGCTATGATATTTTTTGATCAGAAGCGTAGATTTCGAGATATATCGAGATATTTAAAAGTTCCGAAGCCGCACCAACATAATAGAGATACAGAAACACCGTGGCCCCTCTCTTTGAGATAACTCTGCACTATTGCGAGCTGCAAATGCCACTTCCAGCTTAGCTGTGCAGAAGAAGAAAAACAAGAAGAAGAAACATCTCGAAATATGTCCGTCAGGCCCCTTCCCTTGAGATAAATCTGCAAATATCTCGGAAACGAAGCGAGCTATGGCAAAATGTTAAGAGACGTTTTTTGTAGAGAATTATGTTTCCTACTTTTCATGTTCTATGATATTTTTTGATCAGATGCGTAGTTCTCGAGATATATCAAGATATATAAAAGTTCCGAAGCGGCACCAACATAATAGAGATACAGAAACACCGTGGCCCCTTTCTTTGAGATAACTCTGCACTATTGCGAGCTGTAAATGCCACTTTCAGCTTAGCTGTGCAGAAGAAGAACAACAAGAAGAAGAAATATCTCGAAATATGTCCGTCGTGCCAGTTCCTTTGAGCTGAATCTGCAAATATCTCGGAAACGAAGCGAGCTATGGCAAAATGTTAAGAGACGTTTTTTGTAGAGAATTATGTTTCCTACAATTTATGTTCTATGATATTTTTTGATCAGAAGCGTAGTTTTCGAGATATATCGAGATATTTAAAAGTTCCGAAGCCGCACCAACATAATAGAGATACAGAAACACCGTGGCCCCTTTCTTTGAGATAACTCTGCACTAGTGCGAGCTGCAAATGCCACTTCCAGCTTAGCTGTGCAGAAGAAGAACAACAAGAAGAAGAAATATCTCGAAATATGTCCGTCAGGCCCCTTCCCTTGAGATAAATCTGCAAATATCTCGGAAACGAAGCGAGCTATGGCAAAATGTTAAGAGACCTTTTTTGTAGAGAATTAAGTTTCCCACTTTTTATGTTCTATGATATTTTTTGATCAGATGCGTAGTTCTCGAGATATATCAAGATATTTAAAAGTTCCGAAGCCGCACCAACATAATAGAGATACAGAAACACCGTGGCCCCTTTCTTTGAGATAACTCTGCACTATTGCGAGCTGCAAATGCCACTTCCAGCTTAGCTGTGCAGAGGAAGAACAACAAGAAGAAGAAGTATCTCGAAATATGTCCGTCAGGCCCGTTCCTTTGAGCTGAATCTGCAAATATCTCGGAAACGAAGCGAGCTATGGCAAAATGTTAAGAGATGTTTTTTGTAGAGAATTATGTTTCCTACAATTTATGTTCTATGATATTTTTTGATCAGAAGCGTAGTTTTCGAGATATATCGAGATATTTAAAAGTTCCGAAGCCGCACCATCATAATAGGGATACAGAAACACCGTGGCCCCTTTCTTTGAGATAACTCTGCACTAGTGCGAGCCGCAAATGCCACTTCCAGCTTAGCTGTGCAGAAGAAGAACAACAAGAAGAAGAAATATCTCGAAATATGTCCGTCAGGCCCCTTCCCTTGAGATATATCTGCAAATATCTCGGAAACGAAGCGAGCTATGGCAAAATATTAAGAGACGTTTTTTGTAGAGAATTATGTTTCCTACAATTTATGTTCTATGATATTTTTTGATCAGAAGCGTAGTTTTCGCGATATATCGAGATATTTAAAAGTTCCGAAGCCGCACCAACATAATAGAGATACAGAAACACCGTGGCCCCTGTCTTTGGGATAACTCTGCACTATTGCGAGCTGCAAATGCCACTTCCAGCTTAGCTGTGCAGAAGAAGAACAACAAGAAGAAGAAATATCTCGAAATATGTCCGTCAGGCCCCTTCCCTTGAGATAAATCTGCAAATACCTCGGAAACGAAGCGAGCTATGGCAAAATGTTAAGAGACGTTTTTTGTAGGGAATTATGTTTCCTACAATTTATGTACTATGATATTTTTTGATCAGAAGCGTAGTTTTCGAGATATATCGAGATATTTAAAAGTTCCGAAGCCGCACCAACATAATAGAGATACAGAAACACCGTGGCCCCTCTCTTTGAGATAACTCTGCACTATTGCGAGCTGCAAATGCCACTTCCAGCTTAGCTGTGCAGAAGAAGAACAACAAGAAGAAGAAATATCTCGAAATATGTCCGTCAGGCCCCTTCCCTTGAGATAAATCTGCAAATATCTCGGAAACGAAGCGAGCTATGGCAAAATGTTAAGAGACGTTTTTTGTAGAGAATTATGTTTCCTACAATTTATGTTCTATGATATTTTTTGATCAGAAGCGTAGTTTTCGAGATATATCGAGATATTTAAAAGTTCCGAAGCCGCACCAACATAATAGGGATACAGAAACACCGTGGCCCCTTTCTTTGAGATAACTCAGCACTAGTGCGAGCCGCAAATGCCACTTCCAGCTTAGCTGTGCAGAAGGAGAACAACAAGAAGAAGAAATATCTCGCAATATGTCCGTCAGACCCCTTCCCTTGAGATGAATCTGCAAATATCTCGGAAACGAAGCGAGCTATGGCAAAATGTTAAGAGACCTTTTTTGTAGAGAATAATGTTTCCTACAATTTACGTTCTATGATATTTTTTGATCAGAAGCGTAGTTTTCGAGATATATCGAGATATTTAAAAGTTCCGAAGCCGCACCAACATAATAGAGATACAGAAACATCGTGGCCCCTTTCTTTGAGATAACTCTGCACTAGTGCGAGCCGCAAATGCCACTTCCAGCTTAGCTGTGCAGAAGAAGAACATTAAGAAGAAGAAATATCACGAAATATGTCCGTCAGGCCCCTTCCCTTGAGATAAATCTGCAAATATCTCGGAAACGAAGCGAGCTATGGCAAAATGTTAAGAGACCTTTTTTGTAGAGAATTAAGTTTCCTACTTTTTATGCTCTATGATATTTTTTGATCAGATGCGTAGTTCTCGAGATATATCAAGATATTTAAAAGTTCCGAAGCCGCACCAACATAATAGAGATACAGAAACACCGTGGCCCCTTTCTTTGAGATAACTCTGCACTAGTGCGAGCCGCAAATGCCACTTCCAGCTTAGCTGTGCAGAAGAAGAACAACAAGAAGAAGAAATATCTCGAAATATGTCCGTCAGGCCCCTTCCCTTGAGATAAATCTGCAAATATCTCGGAAACGAAGCGAGCTATGGCAAAATGTTAAGAGACGTTTTTTGTAGGGAATTATGTTTCCTACAATTTATGTACTATGATATTTTTTGATCAGAAGCGTAGTTTTCGAGATATATCGAGATATTTAAAAGTTCCGAAGCCGCACCAACATAATAGAGATACAGAAACACCGTGGCCCCTTTCTTTGAGATAACTCTGCACTATTGCGAGCTGCAAATGCCACTTCCAGCTTAGCTGTGCAGAGGAAGAACAACAAGAAGAAGAAGTATCTCGAAATATGTCCGTCAGGCCCGTTCCTTTGAGCTGCATCTGCAAATATCTCGGAAACGAAGCGAGCTATGGCAAAATGTTAAGAGACGTTTTTTGTAGAGAATTATGTTTCCTACAATTTATGTTCTACGATATTTTTTGATCAGAAGCGTAGTTTTCGAGATATATCGAGATATTTAAAAGTTCCGAAGCCGCACCAACATAATAGGGATACAGAAACACCGTGGCCCCTTTCTTTGAGATAACTCAGCACTAGTGCGAGCCGCAAATGCCACTTCCAGCTTAGCTGTGCAGAAGAAGAACAACAGGAAGAAGAAATATCTCGAAATATGTCCGTCAGACCCCTTCCCTTGAGATGAATCTGCAAATATCTCGGAAACCAAGCGAGCTATGGCAAAATGTTAAGAGACCTTTTTTGTAGAGAATAATGTTTCCTACAATTTACGTTCTATGATATTTTTTGATCAGAAGCGTAGTTTTCGAGATATATCGAGATATTTAAAAGTTCCGAAGCCGCACCAACATAATAGAGATACAGAAACACCGTGGCCCCTTTCTTTGAGATAACTCTGCACTATTGCGAGCTGCAAATGCCACTTCCAGTTTAGCTGTGCAGAAGAAGAACAAGAAGAAGAAATATCTCGAAATATGTCCGTCAGGCCCCTTCCCTTGAGATAAATCTGCAAATATCTCGGAAACGAAGAGAGCTATGGCAAAATGTTAAGAGACCTTTTTTGTAGAGAATTAAGTTTCCTACTTTTCATGTTCTATGATATTTTTTGATCAGATGCGTAGTTCTCGAGATATATCAAGATATTTAAAAGTTCCGAAGCCGCACCAACATAATAGAGATACAGCAACACCGTGGCCCCTTTCTGTGAGATAACTCTGCACTATTGCGAGCTGCAAATGCCACTTCCAGCTTAGCTGTGCAGAGGAAGAACAACAAGAAGAAGAAATATCTCGAAATATGTCCGTCAGGCCAGTTCCTTTGAGCTGAATCTGCAAATATCTCGGAAACGAAGCGAGCTATGGCAAAATGTTAAGAGACCTTTTTTGTAGAGAATTAAGTTTCCTACTTTTTATGTTCGATGATATTTTTTGATCAGATGCGTAGTTCTCGAGATATATCAAGATATTTAAAAGTTGCGAAGCTGCACCAACATAATAGAGGTACAGAAACACCGTGGCCTCTTTCTTTGAGATAACTCTACACTAGTGCGAGCTGCAAATGCCACTTCCAGCTTAGCTGTGCAGAAGAAGAACAACAAGAAGAAGAAATATCTCGAAATATGTCCGCCAGGCCCCTTCCCTTGAGATAAATCTGCAAATATCTCGGAAACGAAGCGAGCTATGGCAAAATGTTAAGAGGCCTTTTTTGTAGAGAATTAAGTTTCCTACTTTTTATGTTCTATGATATTTTTTCATCAGATGCGTAGTTCTCGAGATATATCAAGATATTTAAAAGTTCCGAAGCCGCACCAACATAATAGAGATACAGAAACACCGTGGCCCCTTTCTTTGAGATAACTCTGCACTATTGCGAGCTGCCAATGCCACTTCCAGCTTAGGTGTGCAGGGGAAGAACAAGAAGAAGAAGAAGTATCTCGAAATATGTCCGTCAGGCCCGTTCCTTTGGGCTGAATCTGCAAATATCTCGGAAACGAAGCGAGCTATGGCAAAATGTTAAGAGACGTTTTTTGTAGAGAATTATGTTTCCTACAATTTATCTTCTATGATATTTTTTGATCAGAAGCGTAGTTTTCGAGATATATCGAGATATTTAAAAGTTCCGAAGCCGCACCAACATAATAGAGATACAGAAACACCGTGGCCCCTTTCTTTGAGATAACTCTGCACTAGTGCGAGCCGCAAATGCCACTTCCAGCTTAGCTGTGCAGAAGGAGAACAACACGAAGAGGAAATATCTCGAAATATGCCCGACAGGCCCCTTCCATTGAGATAAATCTGCAAATATCTCGGAAACGAAGCGAGCTATGGCGAAATGTTGAGAGACCGTTTTTGTAGAGAATTAAGTTTCCTACTTTTTATGTTCTATGATATTTTTTGATCAGATGCGTAGTTCTCGAGATATATCAAGATATTTAAAAGTTCCGAAGCCGCACCAACATAATAGAGATACAGAAACACCGTGGCCCCTTTCTTTGAGATAACTCTGCACTATTGCGAGCTGCAAATGCCACTTCCAGCTTAGCTGTGCAGAGGAAGAACAACAAGAAGAAGAAATATCTCGAAATATGTCCGTCAGGCCAGTTCCTTTGAGCTGAATCTGCAAATATCTCGGAAACGAAGCGAGCTATGGCAAAATGTTAAGAGACGTTTTTTGTAGAGAATTATGTTTCCTACAATTTATGTTCTATGTTATTTTTTGATGAGAAGCGTAGTTTTCGAGATATATCGAGATATTTAAAAGTTCCGAAGACGCACCAACATAATAGAGATACAGAAACACCGTGGCCCCTTTCTTTGAGATAACTGTGCACTAGTGCGAGCCGCAAATGCCACTTCCAGCTTAGCTGTGCAGAAGAAGAACAAGAAGAAGAAGAAATATCTCGAAATATGTCCGTCAGGCCCCTTCCCTTGAGATAAATCTGCAAATATCTCGGAAACGAAGCGAGCTATGGCAAAATGTTAAGAGACCTTTTTTGTAGAGAATTAAGTTTCCTACTTTTTATGTTCTATGATATTTTTTGATCAGATGCGTAGTTCTCGAGATATATCAAGATATTTAAAAGTTCCGAAGCCGCACCAACATAATAGAGATACAGAAACACCGTGGCCCCTTTTTTTGAGATAACTCTGCACTATTGCGAGCTGCAAATGCCACTTCCAGCTTAGCTGTGCAGAGGAAGAACAAGAAGAAGAAGAAGTATCTCGAAATATGTCCGTCAGGCCCGTTCCTTTGAGCTGAATCTGCAAATATCTCGGAAACGAAGCGAGCTATGGCAAAATGTTAAGAGACGTTTTTTCTAGAGAATTATGTTTCCTACAATTTATGTTCTATGATATTTTTTGATCAGAAGCGTAGTTTTCGAGATATATCGAGATATTTAAAAGTTCCGAAGCCGCACCAACATAATAGAGATACAGAAACACCGTGGCCCCTTTCTTTGAGATAACTCTGCACTAGTGCGAGCCGCAAATGCCACTTCCAGCTTAGCTGTGCAGAAGAAGAACAACAAGAAGAAGAAATATCTCGAAATATGTCCGTCAGGCCCCTTCCCTTGAGATAAATATGCAAATATCTCGGAAACGAAGCGAGCTATGGCAAAATGTTAAGAGACCTTTTTTGTAGAGAATTAAGTTTCCTACTTTTTATGTTCTATGATATTTTTTGATCAGATGCGTAGTTCTCGAGATATATCAAGATATTTAAAAGTTCCGAAGCCGCACCAACATAATAGAGATACAGAAACACCGTGGCCCCTTTCTTTGAGATAACTCTGCACTATTGCGAGCTGCAAATGCCACTTCCAGCTTAGCTGTGCAGAGGAAGAACAAGAAGAAGAAGAAGTATCTCGAAATATGTCCGTCAGGCCCGTTCCTTTGAGCTGAATCTGCAAATATCTCGGAAACGAAGCGAGCTATGGCAAAATGTTAAGAGACGTTTTTTGTAGAGAATTATGTTTCCTACAATTTATGTTCTATGATATTTTTTGATCAGAAGCGTAGTTTTCGAGATATATCGAGATATTTAAAAGTTCCGAAGCCGCACCAACATAATAGAGATACAGAAACACCGTGGCCCCTTTCTTTGAGATAACTCTGCACTATTGCGAGCCGCAAATGCCACTTCCAGCTTAGCTGTGCAGAAGAAGAACAACAAGAAGCAGAAATATCTCGAAATATGTCCGTCAGGCCCCTTCCCTTGAGATATATCTGCAAATATCTCGGAAACGAAGTGAGCTATGGCAAAATATTAAGAGACCTTTTTTGTAGAGAATTATGTTTCCTACAATTTATGCTCTATGATATTTTTTGATCAGAAGCGTAGTTTTCGAGATATATCGAGATATTTAAAAGTTCCGAAGCCGCACCAACATAATAGAGATACAGAAACACCGTGGCCCCTTTCTTTGAGATAACTCTGCACTAGTGCGAGCCGCAAATGCCACTTCCAGCTTAGCTGTGCAGAAGAAGAACAACAAGAAGAAGAAGTATCTCGAAATATGTCCGTCAGGCCCGTTCCTTTGAGCTGAATCTGCAAATATCTCGGAAACGAAGCGAGCTATGGCAAAATGTTAAGAGACGTTTTTTGTAGAGAATTATGTTTCCTACAATTTATGTTCTATGATATTTTTTGATCAGAAGCGTAGTTTTCGAGATATATCGAGATATTTAAAAGTTCCGAAGCCGCACCAACATAATAGAGATACAGAAACACCGTGGCCCCTTTCTTTGAGATAACTCTGCACTAGTGCGAGCTGCAAATGCCACTTCCAGCTTAGCTGTGCAGAAGAAGAACAACAAGAAGAAGAAATATCTCGAAATATGTCCGTCAGACCCGTTCCTTTGAGCTGAATCTGCAAATATCTCGGAAACGAAGCGAGCTATGGCAAAATATTAAGAGACGTTTTTTGTAGAGAATTATGTTTCCTACAATTTATGTTCTATGATATTTTTTGATCAGAAGCGTAGTTTTCGAGATATATCGAGATATTTAAAAGTTCCGAAGCCGCACCAACATGATAGAGATACAGAAACACCGTGGCCCCTTTCTTTGAGATAACTCTGCACTAGTGCGAGCCGCAAATGCCACTTCCAGCTTAGCTGTGCAGAAGAAGAACAACAAGAAGAAGAAATATCTCGAAATATGTCCGTCAGGCCCCTTCCCTTGAGATAAATCTGCAAATATCTCGGAAACGAAGCGAGCTATGGCAAAATGTTAAGAGACCTTTTTTGTAGAGAATTATGTTTCCTACAATTTATGTTCTATGATATTTTTTGATCAGAAGCGTAGTTTTAGAGATATATCGAGATATTTAAAAGTTCCGAAGCCGCACCAACATAATAGAGATACAGAAACACCGTGGCCCCTTTCTTTGAGATAACTCTGCCCTAGTGCGAGCTGCAAATGCCACTTCCAGCTTAGCTGTGCAGAAGAAGAACAACAAGAAGAAGAAATATCTCGAAATATGTCCGTCAGACCCCTTCCCTTGAGATGAATCTGCAAATATCTCGGAAACGAAGCGAGCTATGGCAAAATGTTAAGAGACCTTTTTTGTAGAGATTAATGTTTCCTACAATTTACGTTCTATGATATTTTTTGATCAGAAGCGTAGTTCTCGAGATATATCAAGATATTTAAAAGTTCCGAAGCCGCACCAACATAATAGAGATACAGAAACACCGTGGCCTCTTTCTTTGAGATAACTCTGCACTATTGCGAGCTGCAAATGCCACTTCCAGCTTAGCTGTGCAGAAGAAGAACAACAAGAAGAAGAAATATCTCGAAATATGTCCGTCAGGCCCCTTCCCTTGAGATAAATCTGCAAATATCTCGGAAACGAAGAGAGCTATGGCAAAATGTTAAGAGACCTTTTTTGTAGAGAATTAAGTTTCCTACTTTTCATGTTCTATGATATTTTTTGATCAGATGCGTAGTTCTCGAGATATATCAAGATATTTAAAAGTTCCGAAGCCGCACCAACATAATAGAGATACAGAAACACCGTGGCCCCTTTCTTTGAGATAACTCTGCACTATTGCGAGCTGTAAATGCCACTTCCAGCTTAGCTGTGCAGAAGAAGAACAACAAGAAGAAGAAATATCTCGAAATATGTCCGTCAGGCCAGTTCCTTTGAGCTGAATCTGCAAATATCTCGGAAACGAAGCGAGCTATGGCAAAAT
The DNA here is from genome assembly GCF_051020975.1 of Osmia lignaria lignaria. Classification (NCBI taxonomy): domain Eukaryota; kingdom Metazoa; phylum Arthropoda; class Insecta; order Hymenoptera; family Megachilidae; genus Osmia; species Osmia lignaria. The sequence goes on from NW_027478160.1 coordinate 1,223,639, forward strand.
GTTAAGAGACGTTTTTTGTAGAGTATTATGTTTCCTACAATTTATGTTCTATGATATTTTTTGATCAGAAGCGTAGTTTTCGAAATATATCGAGATATTTAAAAGTTCCGAAGACGCACCAACATAATAGAGATACAGAAACACCGTGGCCCCTTTCTTTGAGATAACTGTGCACTAGTGCGAGTCGCAAATGCCACTTCCAGCTTAGCTGTGCAGAAGAAGAACAACAAGAAGAAGAAATATCTCGAAATATGTCCTTCAGGCCCCTTCCCTTGAGATAAATATGCAAATATCTCGGAAACGAAGCGAGCTATGGCAAAATGTTAAGAGACCTTTTTTGTAGAGAATTAAGTTTCCTACTTTTTATGTTCTATGATATTTTTTGATCAGAAGCGTAGTTCTCGAGATATATCAAGATATTTAAAAGTTCCGAAGCCGCACCAACATAATAGAGATACAGAAACACCGTGGCCCCTTTCTTTGAGATAACTCTGCACTATTGCGAGCTGCAAATGCCACTTCCAGCTTAGCTGTGCAGAGGAAGAACAACAAGAAGAAGAAATATCTCGAAATATGTCCGTCAGGCCAGTTCCTTTGAGTTGAATCTGCAAATATCTCGGAAACGAAGCGAGCTATGGCAAAATGTTAAGAGACGTTTTTTGTAGAGAATTATGTTTCCTACAATTTATGTTCTATGATATTTTTTGATCAGAAGCGTAGTTTTCGAGATATATCGAGATATTTAAAAGTTCCGAAGACACACCAACATAATAGAGATACAGAAACACCGTGGCCCCTTTCTTTGAGATAACTCTGCACTAGTGCGAGCCGCAAATGCCACTTCCAGCTTAGCTGTGCAGAAGAAGAACAACAAGAAGAAGAAATATCTCGAAATATGTCCGTCAGGCCCCTTCCCTTGAGATATATCTGCAAATATCTCGGAAACGAAGCGAGCTATGGCGAAATGTTAAGAGACCTTTTTTGTAGAGAATTAAGTTTCCTACTTTTTATCTTCTATAATATTTTTTGATCAGATGCGTAGTTCTCGAGATATATCAAGATATTTAAAAGTTCCGAAGCCGCACCAACATAATAGAGATACAGAAACACCGTGGCCCCTCTCTTTGAGATAACTCTGCACTATTGCGAGCTGCAAATGCCACTTCCAGCTTAGCTGTGCAGAAGAAGAACAACAAGAAGAAGAGATATCTCGAAATATGTCCGTCAGGCCCCTTCCCTTGAGATAAATCTGCAAATATCTCGGAAACGAAGCGAGCTATGGCAAAATGTTTAGAGACCTTTCTTGTAGACAATTAAGTTTCCTACTTTTTATGTAGTATGATATTTTTCGATCAGATGCGTAGTTCTCGAGATATATCAAGATATTTAAAAGTTCCGAAGCCGCACTAACATAATAGAGATACAGAAACACCGTGGCCCCTTTCTTTGAGATAACTCTGCACTATGGCGAGCTGCAAATGCCACTTCCAGCTTAGCTGTGCAGAAGAAGAACAACAAGAAGAAGAAATATCTCGAAATATGTCCGTCAGGCCCCTTCCCTTGAGATAAATCTGCAAATATCTCGGAAACGAAGAGAGCTATGGCAAAATGTTAAGAGACCTTTTTTGTAGAGAATTAAGTTTCCTACTTTTCATGTTCTATGATATTTTTTGATCAGATGCGTAGTTCTCGAGATATATCAAGATATTTAATAGTTCCGAAGCCGCACCAACATAATAGAGATACAGAAACACCGTGGCCCCTTTCTTTGAGATAACTCTGCACTATAGCGAGCTGCAAATGCCACTTCCAGCTTAGCTGTGCAGAAGAAGAACAACAAGAAGAAGAAATATCTCGAAATATGTCCGTCAGGCCCCTTCCCTTGAGATAAATCTGCAAATATCTCGGAAACGAAGACAGCTATGGCAAAATGTTAAGAGACCTTTTTTGTAGAGAATTAAGTTTCCTACTTTTCATGTTCTATGATATTTTTTGATCAGATGCGTAGTTCTCGAGATGTATCAAGATATTTAAAAGTTCCGAAGCCGCACCAACATAATAGAGATACAGAAACACCGTGGCCCCTTTCTTTGAGATAACTCTGCACTATTGCGAGCTGGAAATGCCACTTCCAGCTTAGCTGTGCAGAAGAAGAACAACAAGAAGAAGAAATATCTCGAAATATGTCCGTCAGGCCCCTTCCCTTGAGATAAATCTGCAAATATCTCGGAAACGAAGAGAGCTATGGCAAAATGTTAAGAGACCTTTTTTGTAGAGAATTAAGTTTCCTACTTTTCATGTTCTATGATATTTTTTGATCAGATGCGTAGTTCTCGAGATATATCAAGATATTTAAAAGTTCCGAAGCCGCACCAACATAATAGAGATACAGAAACACCGTGGCCCCTTTCTTTGAGATAACTCTGCACTATTGCGAGCTGTAAATGCCACTTCCAGCTTAGCTGTGCAGAAGAAGAACAACAAGAAGAAGAAATATCTCGAAATATGTCCGTCAGGCCCCTTCCCTTGAGATAAATCTGCAAATATCTCGGAAACGAAGAGAGCTATGGCAAAATGTTAAGAGACCTTTTTTGTAGACAATTAAGTTTCCTACTTTTCATGTTCTATGATATTTTTTGATCAGATGCGTAGTTCTCGAGATATATCATGATATTTAAAAGTTCCGAAGCCGCAGCAACATAATAGAGATACAGAAACACCGTGGCCCCTTTCTTTGAGATAACTCTGCACTATTGCGAGCTGTAAATGCCACTTCCATCTTAGCTGTGCAGAAGAAGAACAACAAGAAGAAGAAATATCTCGAAATATGTCCGTCAGGCCCCTTCCCTTGAGATATATCTGCAAATATCTCGGAAACGAAGCGAGCTATGGCAAAATGTTAAGAGACCTTTTTTGTAGAGAATTATGTTTCCTACAATTTATGTTCTATGATATTTTTTGATCAGAAGCGTAGTTTTCGAGATATATCGAGATATTTAAAAGTTCCGAAGTCGCACCAACATAATAGAGATACAGAAACACCGTGGCCCCTTTCTTTGAGATAACTCTGCACTAGTGCGAGCCGCAAATGCCACTTCCAGCTTAGCTGTGCAGAAGAAGAACAACAAGAAGAAGAAATATCTCGAAATATGTCCGTCAGGCCCCTTCCCTTGAGATAAATCTGCAAATATCTCGGAAACGAAGCGAGCTATGGCAAAATGTTAAGAGACCTTTTTTGTAGAGAATTAAGTTTCCTACTTTTTCTCTTCTATGATATTTTTTGATCAGATGCGCAGTTCTCGAGATATATCAAGATATTTAAAAGTTCCGAAGCCGCACCAACATAATAGAGATACAGAAACACCGTGGCCCCTTTCTTTGAGATAACTCTGCACTATTGCGAGCTGCAAATGCCACTTCCAGCTTAGCTGTGCAGAGGAAGAACAACAAGAAGAAGAAATATCTGGAAATATGTCCGTCAGGCCAGTTCCTTTGAGCTGAATCTGCAAATATCTCGGAAACGAAGCGAGCTATGGCAAAATGTTAAGAGACATTTTTTGTAGAGTATTATGTTTCCTACAATTTATGTTCTATGATATTTTTTGATCAGAAGCGTAGTTTTCGAAATATATCGAGATATTTAAAAGTTCCGAAGACGCACCAACATAATAGAGATACAGAAACACCGTGGCCCCTTTCTTTGAGATAACTGTGCACTAGTGCGAGTCGCAAATGCCACTTCCAGCTTAGCTGTGCAGAAGAAGAACAACAAGAAGAAGAAATATCTCGAAATATGTCCTTCAGGCCCCTTCCCTTGAGATAAATATGCAAATATCTCGGAAACGAAGCGAGCTATGGCAAAATGTTAAGAGACCTTTTTTGTAGAGAATTAAGTTTCCTACTTTTTATGTTCTATGATATTTTTTGATCAGAAGCGTAGTTCTCGAGATATATCAAGATATTTAAAAGTTCCGAAGCCGCACCAACATAATAGAGATACAGAAACACCGTGGCCCCTTTCTTTGAGATAACTCTGCACTATTGCGAGCTGCAAATGCCACTTCCAGCTTAGCTGTGCAGAGGAAGAACAACAAGAAGAAGAAATATCTCGAAATATGTCCGTCAGGCCAGTTCCTTTGAGTTGAATCTGCAAATATCTCGGAAACGAAGCGAGCTATGGCAAAATGTTAAGAGACGTTTTTTGTAGAGAATTATGTTTCCTACAATTTATGTTCTATGATATTTTTTGATCAGAAGCGTAGTTTTCGAGATATATCGAGATATTTAAAAGTTCCGAAGACGCACCAACATAATAGAGATACAGAAACACCGTGGCCCCTTTCTTTGAGATAACTCTGCACTAGTGCGAGCCGCAAATGCCACTTCCAGCTTAGCTGTGCAGAAGAAGAACAACAAGAAGAAGAAATATCTCGAAATATGTCCGTCAGGCCCCTTCCCTTGAGATATATCTGCAAATATCTCGGAAACGAAGCGAGCTATGGCGAAATGTTAAGAGACCTTTTTTGTAGAGAATTAAGTTTCCTACTTTTTATCTTCTATAATATTTTTTGATCAGATGCGTAGTTCTCGAGATATATCAAGATATTTAAAAGTTCCGAAGCCGCACCAACATAATAGAGATACAGAAACACCGTGGCCCCTCTCTTTGAGATAACTCTGCACTATTGCGAGCTGCAAATGCCACTTCCAGCTTAGCTGTGCAGAAGAAGAACAACAAGAAGAAGAAATATCTCGAAATATGTCCGTCAGGCCCCTTCCCTTGAGATAAATCTGCAAATATCTCGGAAACGAAGCGAGCTATGGCAAAATGTTTAGAGACCTTTCTTGTAGACAATTAAGTTTCCTACTTTTTATGTAGTATGATATTTTTCGATCAGATGCGTAGTTCTCGAGATATATCAAGATATTTAAAAGTTCCGAAGCCGCACTAACGTAATAGAGATACAGAAACACCGTGGCCCCTTTCTTTGAGATAACTCTGCACTATGGCGAGCTGCAAATGCCACTTCCAGCTTAGCTGTGCAGAAGAAGAACAACAAGAAGAAGAAATATCTCGAAATATGTCCGTCAGGCCCCTTCCCTTGAGATAAATCTGCAAATATCTCGGAAACGAAGAGAGCTATGGCAAAATGTTAAGAGACGTTTTTTGTAGAGAATTAAGTTTCCTACTTTTCATGTTCTATGATATTTTTTGATCAGATGCGTAGTTCTCGAGATATATCAAGATATTTAATAGTTCCGAAGCCGCACCAACATAATAGAGATACAGAAACACCGTGGCCCCTTTCTTTGAGATAACTCTGCACTATTGCGAGCTGCAAATGCCACTTCCAGCTTAGCTGTGCAGAAGAAGAACAACAAGAAGAAGAAATATCTCGAAATATGTCCGTCAGGCCCCTTCCCTTGAGATAAATCTGCAAATATCTCGGAAACGAAGACAGCTATGGCAAAATGTTAAGAGACCTTTTTTGTAGAGAATTAAGTTTATTACTTTTCATGTTCTATGATATTTTTTGATCAGATGCGTAGTTCTCGAGATGTATCAAGATATTTAAAAGTTCCGAAGCCGCACCAACATAATAGAGATACAGAAACACCGTGGCCCCTTTCTTTGAGATAACTCTGCACTATTGCGAGCTGGAAATGCCACTTCCAGCTTAGCTGTGCAGAAGAAGAACAACAAGAAGAAGAAATATCTCGAAATATGTCCGTCAGGCCCCTTCCCTTGAGATAAATCTGCAAATATCTCGGAAACGAAGAGAGCTATGGCAAAATGTTAAGAGACCTTTTTTGTAGAGAATTAAGTTTCCAACTTTTCATGTTCTATGATATTTTTTGATCAGATGCGTAGTTCTCGAGATATATCAAGATATTTAAAAGTTCCGAAGCCGCACCAACATAATAGAGATACAGAAACACCGTGGCCCCTTTCTTTGAGATAACTCTGCACTATTGCGAGCTGTAAATGCCACTTCCAGCTTAGCTGTGCAGAAGAAGAACAACAAGAAGAAGAAATATCTCGAAATATGTCCGTCAGGCCCCTTCCCTTGAGATGAATATGCAAATATCTCGGAAACGAAGCGAGCTATGGCAAAATGTTAAGGGACCTTTTTTGTAGAGAATTAAGTTTCATACTTTTTATGTTCTATGATATTTTTTGATCAGATGCGTAGTTTTCGAGATATATCGAGATATTTAAAAGTTCCGAAGCCGCACCAACATAATAGAGATACAGAAACACCGTGGCCCCTCTCTTTGAGATAACTCTGCACTATTGCGAGCTGAAATGCCACTTCCAGTTTAGCTGTGCAGAAGAAGAACAACAAGAAGAAGAAATATCTCGAAATATGTCCGTCAGGCCCCTTCCCTTGAGATAAATCTGCAAATATCTCGGAAACGAAGAGAGCTATGGCAAAATGTTAAGAGACCTTTTTTGTAGACAATTAAGTTTCCTACTTTTCATGTTCTATGATATTTTTTGATCAGATGCGTAGTTCTCGAGATATATCATGATATTTAAAAGTTCCGAAGCCGCAGCAACATAATAGAGATACAGAAACACCGTGGCCCCTTTCTTTGAGATAACTCTGCACTATTGCGAGCTGTAAATGCCACTTCCAGCTTAGCTGTGCAGAAGAAGAACAACAAAAAGAAGAAATATCTCGAAATATGTCCGTCAGGCCCCTTCCCTTGAGATATATCTGCAAATATCTCGGAAACGAAGCGAGATATGGCAAAATGTTAAGAGACCTTTTTTGTAGAGAATTATGTTTCCTACAATTTATGTTCTATCATATTTTTTGATCAGAAGCGTAGTTTTCGAGATATATCGAGATATTTAAAAGTTCCGAAGTCGCACCAACATAATAGAGATACAGAAACACCGTGGCCCCTTTCTTTGAGATAACTCTGCACTAGTGCGAGCCGCAAATGCCACTTCCAGCTTAGCTGTGCAGAAGAAGAACAACAAGAAGAAGAAATATCTCGAAATATGTCCGTCAGGCCCCTTCCCTTGAGATAAATCTGCAAATATCTCGGAAACGAAGCGAGCTATGGCAAAATGTTAAGAGACCTTTTTTGTAGAGAATTAAGTTTCCTACTTTTTATCTTCTATGATATTTTTTGATCAGATGCGTAGTTCTCGAGATATATCAAGATATTTAAAAGTTCCGAAGCCGCACCAACATAATAGAGATACAGAAACACCGTGGCCCCTCTCTTTGAGATAACTCTGCACTATTGCGAGCTGGAAATGCCACTTCCAGTTCAGCTGTGCAGAAGAAGAACAACAAGAAGCAGAAATATCTCGAAATATGTCCGTTAGGCCCCATCCCTTGAGATAAATCTGCAAATATCTCGGAAACGAAGCGAGCTATGGCAAAATGTTAAGAGACCTTTTTTGTAGAGAATTAAGTTTACTACTTTTTATGTTCTATGATATTTTTTGATCAGATGCGCAGTTCTCGAGATATATCAAGATATTTAAAAGTTCCGAAGCCGCACCAACATAATAGAGATACAGAAACACCGTGGCCCCTTTCTTTGAGATAACTCTGCACTATTGCGAGCTGCAAATGCCACTTCCAGCTTAGCTGTGCAGAGGAAGAACAACAAGAAGAAGAAATACCTGGAAATATGTCCGTCAGGCCAGTTCCTTTGAGCTGAATCTGCAAATATCTCGGAAACGAAGCGAGCTATGGCAAAATGTTAAGAGACGTTTTTTGTAGAGAATTATGTTTCCTACAATTTAAGTTCTATGATATTTTTTGATCAGAAGCGTAGTTTTCGAGATATATCGAGATATTTAAAAGTTCCGAAGCCGCACCAAGATAATAGAGATACAGAAACACCGTGGCCCCTTTCTTTGAGATAACTCTGCACTATTGCGAGCTGCAAATGCCACTTTCAGCTTAGCTGTGCAGAGGAAGAACAACAAGAAGAAGAAATATCTCGAAATATGTCCGTCAGGCCAGTTCCTTTGAGCTGAATCTGCAAATATCTCGGAAACGAAGCGAGCTATGGCAAAATGTTAAGAGACGTTTTTTGTAGAGAATTATGTTTCCTACAATTTATGTTCTATGATATTTTTTGATCAGAAGCGTAGTTTTCGAGATATATCGAGATATTTAAAAGTTCCGAAGCCGCACCAACATAATAGAGATACAGAAACACCGTGGCCCCTTTCTTTGAGATAACTCTGCACTATTGCGAGCTGCAAATGCCACTTCCAGCTTAGCTGTGCAGAACAAGAACAACAAGAAGAAGAAATATCTCGAAATATGTCCGTCAGGCCCCTTCCCTTGAGATAAATCTGCAAATATCTCGGAAACGAAGAGAGCTATGGCAAAATGTTGAGAGACCTTTTTTGTAGAGAATTAAGTTTCCTACTTTTCATGTTCTATGATATTTTTTGACCAGATGCGTAGTTCTCGAGATATATCAAGATATTTAAAAGTTCCGAAGCCGCACCAACATAATAGAGATACAGAAACACCGTGGCCCCTTTCTTTGAGATAACTCTGCACGATTGCGAGCTGTAAATGCCACTTCCAGTTTAGCTGTGCAGAAGAAGAACAACAAGAACAAGAAATATCTCGAAATATGTCCGTCAGGCCCCTTCCCTTGAGATATATCTGCAAATATCTCGGAAACGAAGACAGCTATGGCAAAATGTTAAGAGACCTTTTTTGTAGAGAATTAAGTTTCCTACTTTTCATGTTCTATGATATTTTTTGACCAGATGCGTAGTTCTCGAGATATATCAAGATATTTAAAAGTTCCGAAGCCGCACCAACATAATAGAGATACAGAAACACCGTGGCCCCTTTCTTTGAGATAACTCTGCACTATTGCGAGCTGTAAATGCCACTTCCAGCTTAGCTGTGCAGAAGAAGAACAACAAGAAGAAGAAATATCTCGAAATATGTCCGTCAGGCCCCTTCCCTTGAGATAAATCTGCAAATATCTCGGAAACGAAGAGAGCTATGGCAAAATGGTAAGAGACCTTTCTTGTAGACAATTAAGTTTCCTACTTTTTATGTAGTATGATATTTTTCGATCAGATGCGTAGTTCTCGAGATATATCAAGATATTTAAAAGTTCCGAAGCCGCACTAACATAATAGAGATACAGAAACACCGTGGCCCCTTTCTTTGAGATAACTCTGCACTATGGCGAGCTGCAAATGCCACTTCCAGCTTAGCTGTGCAGAAGAAGAACAACAAGAAGAAGAAATATCTCGAAATATGTCCGTCAGGCCCCTTCCCTTGAGATAAATCTGCAAATATCTCGGAAACGAAGAGAGCTATGGCAAAATGTTAAGAGACCTTTTTTGTAGAGAATTAAGTTTCCTACTTTTCATGTTCTATGATATTTTTTGATCAGATGCGTAGTTCTCGAGATATATCAAGATATTTAATAGTTCCGAAGCCGCACCAACATAATAGAGATACAGAAACACCGTGGCCCCTTTCTTTGAGATAACTCTGCACTATAGCGAGCTGCAAATGCCACTTCCAGCTTAGCTGTGCAGAAGAAGAACAACAAGAAGAAGAAATATCTCGAAATATGTCCGTCAGGCCCCTTCCCTTGAGATAAATCTGCAAATATCTCGGAAACGAAGACAGCTATGGCAAAATGTTAAGAGACCTTTTTTGTAGACAATTAAGTTTCCTACTTTTCATGTTCTATGATATTTTTTGATCAGATGCGTAGTTCTCGAGATATATCATGATATTTAAAAGTTCCGAAGCCGCAGCAACATAATAGAGATACAGAAACACCGTGGCCCCTTTCTTTGAGATAACTCTGCACTATTGCGAGCTGTAAATGCCACTTCCATCTTAGCTGTGCAGAAGAAGAACAACAAGAAGAAGAAATATCTCGAAATATGTCCGTCAGGCCCCTTCCCTTGAGATATATCTGCAAATATCTCGGAAACGAAGCGAGCTATGGCAAAATGTTAAGAAACCTTTTTTGTAGAGAATTATGTTTCCTACAATTTATGTTCTATGATATTTTTTGATCAGAAGCGTAGTTTTCGAGATATATCGAGATATTTAAAAGTTCCGAAGTCGCACCAACATAATAGAGATACAGAAACACCGTGGCCCCTTTCTTTGAGATAACTCTGCACTAGTGCGAGCCGCAAATGCCACTTCCAGCTTAGCTGTGCAGAAGAAGAACAACAAGAAGAAGAAATATCTCGAAATATGTCCGTCAGGCCCCTTCCCTTGAGATAAATCTGCAAATATCTCGGAAACGAAGCGAGCTATGGCAAAATGTTAAGAGACCTTTTTTGTAGAGAATTAAGTTTCCTACTTTTTCTCTTCTATGATATTTTTTGATCAGATGCGCAGTTCTCGAGATATATCAAGATATTTAAAAGTTCCGAAGCCGCACCAACATAATAGAGATACAGAAACACCGTGGCCCCTTTCTTTGAGATAACTCTGCACTATTGCGAGCTGCAAATGCCACTTCCAGCTTAGCTGTGCAGAGGAAGAACAACAAGAAGAAGAAATATCTGGAAATATGTCCGTCAGGCCAGTTCCTTTGAGCTGAATCTGCAAATATCTCGGAAACGAAGCGAGCTATGGCAAAATGTTAAGAGACATTTTTTGTAGAGTATTATGTTTCCTACAATTTATGTTCTATGATATTTTTTGATCAGAAGCGTAGTTTTCGAAATATATCGAGATATTTAAAAGTTCCGAAGACGCACCAACATAATAGAGATACAGAAACACCGTGGCCCCTTTCTTTGAGATAACTGTGCACTAGTGCGAGTCGCAAATGCCACTTCCAGCTTAGCTGTGCAGAAGAAGAACAACAAGAAGAAGAAATATCTCGAAATATGTCCTTCAGGCCCCTTCCCTTGAGATAAATATGCAAATATCTCGGAAACGAAGCGAGCTATGGCAAAATGTTAAGAGACCTTTTTTGTAGAGAATTAAGTTTCCTACTTTTTATGTTCTATGATATTTTTTGATCAGAAGCGTAGTTCTCGAGATATATCAAGATATTTAAAAGTTCCGAAGCCGCACCAACATAATAGAGATACAGAAACACCGTGGCCCCTTTCTTTGAGATAACTCTGCACTATTGCGAGCTGCAAATGCCACTTCCAGCTTAGCTGTGCAGAGGAAGAACAACAAGAAGAAGAAATATCTCGAAATATGTCCGTCAGGCCAGTTCCTTTGAGTTGAATCTGCAAATATCTCGGAAACGAAGCGAGCTATGGCAAAATGTTAAGAGACGTTTTTTGTAGAGAATTATGTTTCCTACAATTTATGTTCTATGATATTTTTTGATCAGAAGCGTAGTTTTCGAGATATATCGAGATATTTAAAAGTTCCGAAGACGCACCAACATAATAGAGATACAGAAACACCGTGGCCCCTTTCTTTGAGATAACTCTGCACTAGTGCGAGCCGCAAATGCCACTTCCAGCTTAGCTGTGCAGAAGAAGAACAACAAGAAGAAGAAATATCTCGAAATATGTCCGTCAGGCCCCTTCCCTTGAGATATATCTGCAAATATCTCGGAAACGAAGCGAGCTATGGCGAAATGTTAAGAGACCTTTTTTGTAGAGAATTAAGTTTCCTACTTTTTATCTTCTATAATATTTTTTGATCAGATGCGTAGTTCTCGAGATATATCAAGATATTTAAAAGTTCCGAAGCCGCACCAACATAATAGAGATACAGAAACACCGTGGCCCCTCTCTTTGAGATAACTCTGCACTATTGCGAGCTGCAAATGCCACTTCCAGCTTAGCTGTGCAGAAGAAGAACAACAAGAAGAAGAAATATCTCGAAATATGTCCGTCAGGCCCCATCCCTTGAGATAAATCTGCAAATATCTCGGAAACGAAGCGAGCTATGGCAAAATGTTTAGAGACCTTTCTTGTAGACAATTAAGTTTCCTACTTTTTATGTAGTATGATATTTTTCGATCAGATGCGTAGTTCTCGAGATATATCAAGATATTTAAAAGTTCCGAAGCCGCACTAACATAATAGAGATACAGAAACACCGTGGCCCCTTTCTTTGAGATAACTCTGCACTATGGCGAGCTGCAAATGCCACTTCCAGCTTAGCTGTGCAGAAGAAGAACAACAAGAAGAAGAAATATCTCGAAATATGTCCGTCAGGCCCCTTCCCTTGAGATAAATCTGCAAATATCTCGGAAACGAAGAGAGCTATGGCAAAATGTTAAGAGACGTTTTTTGTAGAGAATTAAGTTTCCTACTTTTCATGTTCTATGATATTTTTTGATCAGATGCGTAGTTCTCGAGATATATCAAGATATTTAATAGTTCCGAAGCCGCACCAACATAATAGAGATACAGAAACACCGTGGCCCCTTTCTTTGAGATAACTCTGCACTATTGCGAGCTGCAAATGCCACTTCCAGCTTAGCTGTGCAGAAGAAGAACAACAAGAAGAAGAAATATCTCGAAATATGTCCGTCAGGCCCCTTCCCTTGAGATAAATCTGCAAATATCTCGGAAACGAAGACAGCTATGGCAAAATGTTAAGAGACCTTTTTTGTAGAGAATTAAGTTTATTACTTTTCATGTTCTATGATATTTTTTGATCAGATGCGTAGTTCTCGAGATGTATCAAGATATTTAAAAGTTCCGAAGCCGCACCAACATAATAGAGATACAGAAACACCGTGGCCCCTTTCTTTGAGATAACTCTGCACTATTGCGAGCTGGAAATGCCACTTCCAGCTTAGCTGTGCAGAAGAAGAACAACAAGAAGAAGAAATATCTCGAAATATGTCCGTCAGGCCCCTTCCCTTGAGATAAATCTGCAAATATCTCGGAAACGAAGAGAGCTATGGCAAAATGTTAAGAGACCTTTTTTGTAGAGAATTAAGTTTCCTACTTTTCATGTTCTATGATATTTTTTGATCAGATGCGTAGTTCTCGAGATATATCAAGATATTTAAAAGTTCCGAAGCCGCACCAACATAATAGAGATACAGAAACACCGTGGCCCCTTTCTTTGAGATAACTCTGCACTATTGCGAGCTGTAAATGCCACTTCCAGCTTAGCTGTGCAGAAGAAGAACAACAAGAAGAAGAAATATCTCGAAATATGTCCGTCAGGCCCCTTCCCTTGAGATGAATATGCAAATATCTCGGAAACGAAGCGAGCTATGGCAAAATGTTAAGGGACCTTTTTTGTAGAGAATTAAGTTTCATACTTTTTATGTTCTATGATATTTTTTGATCAGATGCGTAGTTTTCGAGATATATCGAGATATTTAAAAGTTCCGAAGCCGCACCAACATAATAGAGATACAGAAACACCGTGGCCCCTCTCTTTGAGATAACTCTGCACTATTGCGAGCTGAAATGCCACTTCCAGTTTAGCTGTGCAGAAGAAGAACAACAAGAAGAAGAAATATCTCGAAATATGTCCGTCAGGCCCCTTCCCTTGAGATAAATCTGCAAATATCTCGGAAACGAAGAGAGCTATGGCAAAATGTTAAGAGACCTTTTTTGTAGACAATTAAGTTTCCTACTTTTCATGTTCTATGATATTTTTTGATCAGATGCGTAGTTCTCGAGATATATCATGATATTTAAAAGTTCCGAAGCCGCAGCAACATAATAGAGATACAGAAACACCGTGGCCCCTTTCTTTGAGATAACTCTGCACTATTGCGAGCTGTAAATGCCACTTCCAGCTTAGCTGTGCAGAAGAAGAACAACAAAAAGAAGAAATATCTCGAAATATGTCCGTCAGGCCCCTTCCCTTGAGATATATCTGCAAATATCTCGGAAACGAAGCGAGATATGGCAAAATGTTAAGAGACCTTTTTTGTAGAGAATTATGTTTCCTACAATTTATGTTCTATCATATTTTTTGATCAGAAGCGTAGTTTTCGAGATATATCGAGATATTTAAAAGTTCCGAAGTCGCACCAACATAATAGAGATACAGAAACACCGTGGCCCCTTTCTTTGAGATAACTCTGCACTAGTGCGAGCCGCAAATGCCACTTCCAGCTTAGCTGTGCAGAAGAAGAACAACAAGAAGAAGAAATATCTCGAAATATGTCCGTCAGGCCCCTTCCCTTGAGATAAATCTGCAAATATCTCGGAAACGAAGCGAGCTATGGCAAAATGTTAAGAGACCTTTTTTGTAGAGAATTAAGTTTCCTACTTTTTATCTTCTATGATATTTTTTGATCAGATGCGTAGTTCTCGAGATATATCAAGATATTTAAAAGTTCCGAAGCCGCACCAACATAATAGAGATACAGAAACACCGTGGCCCCTCTCTTTGAGATAACTCTGCACTATTGCGAGCTGGAAATGCCACTTCCAGTTCAGCTGTGCAGAAGAAGAACAACAAGAAGCAGAAATATCTCGAAATATGTCCGTTAGGCCCCATCCCTTGAGATAAATCTGCAAATATCTCGGAAACGAAGCGAGCTATGGCAAAATGTTAAGAGACCTTTTTTGTAGAGAATTAAGTTTACTACTTTTTATGTTCTATGATATTTTTTGATCAGATGCGCAGTTCTCGAGATATATCAAGATATTTAAAAGTTCCGAAGCCGCACCAACATAATAGAGATACAGAAACACCGTGGCCCCTTTCTTTGAGATAACTCTGCACTATTGCGAGCTGCAAATGCCACTTCCAGCTTAGCTGTGCAGAGGAAGAACAACAAGAAGAAGAAATACCTGGAAATATGTCCGTCAGGCCAGTTCCTTTGAGCTGAATCTGCAAATATCTCGGAAACGAAGCGAGCTATGGCAAAATGTTAAGAGACGTTTTTTGTAGAGAATTATGTTTCCTACAATTTAAGTTCTATGATATTTTTTGATCAGAAGCGTAGTTTTCGAGATATATCGAGATATTTAAAAGTTCCGAAGCCGCACCAAGATAATAGAGATACAGAAACACCGTGGCCCCTTTCTTTGAGATAACTCTGCACTATTGCGAGCTGCAAATGCCACTTTCAGCTTAGCTGTGCAGAGGAAGAACAACAAGAAGAAGAAATATCTCGAAATATGTCCGTCAGGCCAGTTCCTTTGAGCTGAATCTGCAAATATCTCGGAAACGAAGCGAGCTATGGCAAAATGTTAAGAGACGTTTTTTGTAGAGAATTATGTTTCCTACAATTTATGTTCTATGATATTTTTTGATCAGAAGCGTAGTTTTCGAGATATATCGAGATATTTAAAAGTTCCGAAGCCGCACCAACATAATAGAGATACAGAAACACCGTGGCCCCTTTCTTTGAGATAACTCTGCACTATTGCGAGCTGCAAATGCCACTTCCAGCTTAGCTGTGCAGAACAAGAACAACAAGAAGAAGAAATATCTCGAAATATGTCCGTCAGGCCCCTTCCCTTGAGATAAATCTGCAAATATCTCGGAAACGAAGAGAGCTATGGCAAAATGTTGAGAGACCTTTTTTGTAGAGAATTAAGTTTCCTACTTTTCATGTTCTATGATATTTTTTGACCAGATGCGTAGTTCTCGAGATATATCAAGATATTTAAAAGTTCCGAAGCCGCACCAACATAATAGAGATACAGAAACACCGTGGCCCCTTTCTTTGAGATAACTCTGCACGATTGCGAGCTGTAAATGCCACTTCCAGCTTAGCTGTGCAGAAGAAGAACAACAAGAAGAAGAAATATCTCGAAATATGTCCGTTAGGCCCCTTCCCTTGAGATAAATGTGCAAATATCTCGGAAACGAAGCGAGCTCTGGCAAAATGTTAAGAGACCTTTTTTGTAGAGAATTAAGTTTCATACTTTTTATGTTCTATGATATTTTTTGATGAGATGCGTAGTTTTCGAGATATATCGAGATATTTAAAAGTTCCGAAGCCGCACCAACATAATAGAGATACAGAAACACCGTGGCCCCTCTCTTTGAGATAACTCTGCACTATTGCGAGCTGAAATGCCACTTCCAGTTTAGCTGTGCAGAAGAAGAACAACAAGAAGAAGAAATATCTCGAAATATGTCCGTCAGGCCCCTTCCCTTGAGATAAATCTGCAAATATCTCGGAAACGAAGAGAGCTATGGCAAAATGTTAAGAGACCTTTTTTGTAGAGAATTAAGTTTCCTACTTTTCATGTTCTATGATATTTTTTGATCAGATGCGTAGTTCTCGAGATATATCAAGATATTTAAAAGTTCCGAAGCCGCAGCAACATAATAGAGATACAGAAACACCGTGGCCCCTTTCTTTGAGATAACTCTGCACTATTGCTAGCTGTAAATGCCACTTCCAGCTTAGCTGTGCAGAAGAAGAACAACAAGAACAAGAAATATCTCGAAATATGTCCGTCAGGCCCCTTCCCTTGAGATATATCTGCAAATATCTCGGAAACGAAGACAGCTATGGCAAAATGTTAAGAGACCTTTTTTGTAGAGAATTAAGTTTCCTACTTTTCATGTTCTATGATATTTTTTGACCAGATGCGTAGTTCTCGAGATATATCAAGATATTTAAAAGTTCCGAAGCCGCACCAACATAATAGAGATACAGAAACACCGTGGCCCCTTTCTTTGAGATAACTCTGCACTATTGCGAGCTGTAAATGCCACTTCCAGCTTAGCTGTGCAGAAGAAGAACAACAAGAAGAAGAAATATCTCGAAATATGTCCGTCAGGCCCCTTCCCTTGAGATAAATCTGCAAATATCTCGGAAACGAAGAGAGCTATGGCAAAATGGTAAGAGACCTTTTTTGTAGAGAATTAAGTTTCCTACTTTTCATGTTCTATCATATTTTTTGATCAGATGCGTAGTTCTCGAGATATATCAAGATATTTAAAAGTTCCGAAGCCGCACCAACATAATAGAGATACAGAAACACCGTGGCCCCTTTCTTTGAGATAACTCTGCACTATTGCGAGCTGTAAATGCTACTTCCAGCTTAGCTGTGCAGAAGAAGAACAACAAGAAGAAGAAATATCTCGAAATATGTCCGTTAGGCCCCTTCCCTTGAGATAAATGTGCAAGTATCTCGGAAACGAAGCGAGCTATGGCAAAATGTTGAGGAACCTTTTTTGTAGAGAATTAAGTTTCATACTTTTTATGTTCTATGATATTTTTTGATCAGATGCGTAGTTTTCGAGATATATCGAGATATTTAAAAGTTCCGAAGCCGCACCAACATAATAGAGATACAGAAACACCGTGGCCCCTCTCTTTGAGATAACTCTGCACTATTGCGAGCTGAAATGCCACTTCCAGTTTAGCTGTGCAGAAGAAGAACAACAAGAAGAAGAAATATCTCGAAATATGTCCGTCAGGCCCCTTCCCTTGAGATAAATCTGCAAATATCTCGGAAACGAAGAGAGCTATGGCAAAATGTTAAGAGACCTTTTTTGTAGAGAATTAAGTTTCCTACTTTTCATGTTCTATGATATTTTTTGATCAGATGCGTAGTTCTCGAGATATATCAAGATATTTAAAAGTTCCGAAGCCGCAGCAACATAATAGAGATACAGAAACACCGTGGCCCCTTTCTTTGAGATAACTCTGCACTATTGCGAGCTGGAAATGCCACTTCCAGTTTAGCTGTGCAGAAGAAGAACAACAAGAAGCAGAAATATCTCGAAATATGTCCGTTAGGCCCCATCCCTTGAGATAAATCTGCAAATATCTCGGAAACGAAGTGAGCTATGGCAAAATGTTAAGAGACCTTTTTTGTAGAGAATTATGTTTCCTACAATTTATGTTCTATGATATTTTTTGATCAGAAGCGTAGTTTTCGAGATATATCGAGATATTTAAAAGTTCCGAAGCCGCACCAACATAATAGAGATACAGAAACACCGTGTCCCCTTTCTTTGAGATAACTCTGCACTAGTGCGAGCCGCAAATGCCACTTCCAGCTTAGCTGTGCAGAAGAAGAACAACAAGAAGAAGAAATATCTCGAAATATGTCCGTCAGGCCCCTTCCCTTGAGATCAATCTGCAAATATCTCGGAAACGAAGCGAGCTATGGCAAAATGTTAAGAGACCTTTTTTGTAGAGAATTAAGTTTCCTACTTTTCATGTTGTATGATATTTTTTGATCAGATGCGTAGTTCTCGAGATATATCAAGATATTTAAAAGTTCCGAAGCCGCAGCAACATAATAGAGATACAGAAACACCGTGGCCCCTTTCTTTGAGATAACTCTGCACTATTGCTAGCTGTAAATGCCACTTCCAGCTTAGCTGTGCAGAAGAAGAACAACAAGAACAAGAAATATCTCGAAATATGTCCGTCAGGCCCCTTCCCTTGAGATATATCTGCAAATATCTCGGAAACGAAGACAGCTATGGCAAAATGTTAAGAGACCTTTTTTGTAGAGAATTAAGTTTCCTACTTTTCATGTTCTATGATATTTTTTGACCAGATGCGTAGTTCTCGAGATATATCAAGATATTTAAAAGTTCCGAAGCCGCACCAACATAATAGAGATACAGAAACACCGTGGCCCCTTTCTTTGAGATAACTCTGCACTATTGCGAGCTGTAAATGCCACTTCCAGCTTAGCTGTGCAGAAGAAGAACAACAAGAAGAAGAAATATCTCGAAATATGTCCGTCAGGCCCCTTCCCTTGAGATAAATCTGCAAATATCTCGGAAACGAAGAGAGCTATGGCAAAATGGTAAGAGACCTTTTTTGTAGAGAATTAAGTTTCCTACTTTTCATGTTCTATGATATTTTTTGATCAGATGCGTAGTTCTCGAGATATATCAAGATATTTAAAAGTTCCGAAGCCGCAGCAACATAATAGAGATACAGAAACACCGTGGCCCCTTTCTTTGAGATAACTCTGCACTATTGCTAGCTGTAAATGCCACTTCCAGCTTAGCTGTGCAGAAGAAGAACAACAAGAACAAGAAATATCTCGAAATATGTCCGTCAGGCCCCTTCCCTTGAGATATATCTGCAAATATCTCGGAAACGAAGACAGCTATGGCAAAATGTTAAGAGACCTTTTTTGTAGAGAATTATGTTTCCTACAATTTATGTTCTATGATATTTTTTGATCAGAAGCGTAGTTTTCGAGATATATCGAGATAGTTAAAAGTTCCGAAGCCGCACCAACATAATAGAGATACAGAAACACCGTGGCCCCTTTCTTTGAGATAACTCTGCACTATTGCGAGCTGCAAATGCCACTTCCAGCTTAGCTGTGCAGAAGAAGAACAACAAGAAGAAGAAATATCTCGAAATATGTCCGTCAGGCCCCTTCCCTTGAGATAAATCTGCAAATATCTCGGAAACGAAGAGAGCTATGGCAAAATGTTGAGAGAACTTTTTTGTAGAGAATTAAGTTTCCTACTTTTCATGTTCTATGATATTTTTTGACCAGATGCGTAGTTCTCGAGATATATCAAGATATTTAAAAGTTCCGAAGCCGCACCAACATAATAGAGATACAGAAACACCGTGGCCCCTTTGTTTGAGATAACTCTGCACGATTGCGAGCTGTAAATGCCACTTCCAGCTTAGCTGTGCAGAAGAAGAACAACAAGAAGAAGAAATATCTCGAAATATGTCCGTTAGGCCCCTTCCCTTGAGATAAATGTGCAAATATCTCGGAAACGAAGCGAGCTATGGCAAAATGTTAAGGGACCTTTTTTGTAGAGAATTAAGTTTCATACTTTTTATGTTCTATGATATTTTTTGATCAGATGCGTAGTTTTCGAGATATATCGAGATATTTAAAAGTTCCGAAGCCGCACCAAGATAATAGAGATACAGAAACACCGTGGCCCCTTTCTTTGAGATAACTCTGCACTATTGCGAGCTGCAAATGCCACTTCCAGCTTAGCTGTGCAGAGGAAGAACAACAAGAAGAAGAAATATCTCGAAATATGTCCGTCAGGCCAGTTCCTTTGAGCTGAATCTGCAAATATCTCGGAAACGAAGAGAGCTATGGCAAAATGTTAAGAGACCTTTTTTGTAGAGAATTAAGTTTCCTACTTTTCATGTTCTATGATATTTTTTGATCAGATGCGCAGTTCTCGAGATATATCAAGATATTTAAAAGTTCCGAAGCCGCAGCAACATAATAGAGATACAGAAACACCGTGGCCCCTTTCTTTGAGATAACTCTGCACTATTGCTAGCTGTAAATGCCACTTCCAGCTTAGCTGTGCAGAAGAAGTACAACAAGAACAAGAAATATCTCGAAATATGTCCGTCAGGCCCCTTCCCTTGAGATATATGTGCAAAAATCTCGGAAACGAAGTGAGCTATGGCAAAATGTTAAGAGACCTTTTTTGTAGAGAATTATGTTTCCTACAATTTATGTTCTATGATATTTTTTGATCAGAAGCGTAGTTTTCGAGATATATCGAGATATTTAAAAGTTCCGAAGCCGCACCAACATAATAGAGATACAGAAACACCGTGTCCCCTTTCTTTGAGATAACTCTGCACTAGTGCGAGCCGCAAATGCCACTTCCAGCTTAGCTGTGCAGAAGAAGAACAACAAGAAGAAGAAATATCTCGAAATATGTCCGTCAGGCCCCTTCCCTTGAGATCAATCTGCAAATATCTCGGAAACGAAGCGAGCTATGGCAAAATGTTAAGAGACCTTTTTTGTAGAGAATTAAGTTTCCTACATTTTATCTTCTATGATATTTTTTGATCAGATGCGTAGTTTTCGAGATACATCGAGATATTTAAAAGTTCCGAAGCCGCACCAACATAATAGAGATACAGAAACACCGTGGCCCCTCTCTTTGAGATAACTCTGCACTAGTGCGAGCCGCAAATGCCACTTCCAGCTTAGCTGTGCAGAAGAAGAACAACAAGAAGAAGAAATATCTCGAAATATGTCCGTCAGGCCCCTTCCCTTGAGATAAATCTGCAAATATCTCGGAAACGAAGCGAGCTATGGCAAAATGTTAAGAGACCTTTTTTGTAGAGAATTAAGTTGCCTACTTTTTATGTTCTATGATATTTTTTGATCAGATGCGTAGTTCTCGAGATATATCAAGATATTTAAAAGTTCCGAAGCCGCACCAACATAATAGAGATACAGAAACCCCGTGGCCCCTTTCTTTGAGATAACTCTGCACTATTGCGAGCTGCAAATGCCACTTCCAGCTTAGCTGTGCAGAAGAAGAACAACAAGAAGAAGAAATATCTCGAAATATGTCCGTCAGCCCCCTTCCCTTGAGATAAATCTGCAAATATCTCGGAAACCAAGCGAGCTATGGCAAAATGTTAAGAGACCTTTTTTGTAGAGAATGAAGTTTCCTACTTTTTACGTTCTATGATATTTTTTGATCAGATGCGTAGTTCTCGAGATATATCAAGATATTTAAAAGTTCCGAAGCCGCACCAACATAATAGAGATACAGAAACACCGTGGCCACTTTCTTTGAGATAACTCTGCACTATTGCGCGCTGCAAATGCCACTTCCAGCTTAGCTGTGCAGAAGAAGAACAACAAGAAGAAGAAATGTCCCGAAATATGTCCGTCAGGCCCCTTCCCTTGAGATAAATCTGCAAATATCTCGGAAACGAACCGAGCTATGGCAAAATGTTAAGAGACCTTTTTTGTAGAGAATTATGTTTCCTACAATTTACCTTCTATGATATTTTTTGATCAGAAGCGTAGTTTTCGAGATATATCGAGATATTTAAAAGTTCCGAAGCCGCACCAACATAATAGAGATACAGAAACACCGTGGCTCCTTTCTTTGAGATAACTCTGCACTATTGCGCGCTGCAAATGCCACTTCCAGCTTAGCTGTGCAGAAGAAGAACAACAAGAAGAAGAAATATCTCGAAATATGTCCGTCAGACCCCTTCCCTTGGGATAAATCTGCAAATATCTCGGAAACGAAGCGAGCTATAGCAAAATGTTAAGAGACATTTTTTGTAGAGAATTATGTTTCCTACAATTTACCTTCTATGATATTTTTTGATCAGAAGCGTAGTTTTCGAGATATATCGAGATATTTAAAAGTTCCGAAGCCGCACCAACATAATAGAGATACAGAAACACCGTGGCTCCTTTCTTTGAGATAACTCTGCACTATTGCGCGCTGCAAATGCCACTTCCAGCTTAGCTGTGCAGAAGAAGAACAACAAGAAGAAGAAATGTCCCGAAATATGTCCGTCAGGCCCCTTCCCTTGAGATAAATCTGCAAATATCTCGGAAACGAACCGAGCTATGGCAAAATGTTAAGAGACCTTATTTGTAGAGAATTAAGTTTCCTACTGTTTATGTTCTATGATATTTTTTGATCAGATGCGTAGTTCTCGAGATATATCGTGATATTTAAAAGTTCCGAAGCCGCACCAACATAATAGAGATACAGAAACACCGTGGCCCCTTTCTGTGAGATAACTCTGCACTATTGCCAGCTGCAAATGCCACTTCGAGCTTACCTGTGCAGAAGAAGAACAACAAGAAGAAGAAATATCTCGAAATATGTCCGTCAGACCCCTTCCCTTGAGATAAATCTGCAAATATCTCGGAAACGAAGCGACCTATGGCAAAATGTTAAGAGACCTTTTTTGTAGAGAATTATGTTTCCTACAATTCACCTTCTATGATATTTTTTGATCAGAAGCGTAGTTTTCGAGATATATCGAGATATTTAAAAGTTCCGAAGCCGCACCAACATAATAGAGATACAGAAACACCGTGGCCCCTTTCTTTGAAATAACTCTGCACTATTGCGAGCTGCAAATGCCACTTCGAGCTTAGCTGTGCAGAAGAAGAACAACAAGAAGAAGAAATATCTCGAAATATGTCCGTCAGACCCCTTCCCTTGAGATAAATCTGCCAATATCTCGGAAACGAAGCGAGCTATGGCAAAATGTTAAGAGACCTTTTTTGTAGAGAATTATGTTTCCTACAATTTACCTTCTACGATATTTTTTGATCAGAAGCGTAGTTTTCGAGATATATCGAGATATTTAAAAGTTCCGAAGCCGCACCAACATAATAGAGATACAGAAACACCGTGGCCCCTTTCTTTGAGATAACTCTGCACTATTGCGCGCTGCAAATGCCACTTCCAGCTTAGCTGTGCAGAAGAAGAACAACAAGAAGAAGAAATATCTCGAAATATGTCCGTCAGGCCCCTTCCCTTGAGATAAATCTGCAAATATCTCGGAAACGAAGCGAGCTATGGCAAAATGTTAAGAGACCTTTTTTGTAGAGAATTAAGTTTCCTACTTTTTACGTTCTATGATATTTTTTGATCAGATGCGTAGTCCTCGAGATATTTTAAGATATTTAAAAGTTCCGAAGCCGCACCAACATAATAGAGATACAGAAACAGCGTGGCCCCTTTCTTTGAGATCACTCTGCACTATTGCGAGCTGCAAATGCCACTTCCCGCTTAGCTGTGCAGAAGAAGAACAACAAGAAGAAGAAATATCTCGAAATATGTCCGTCAGACCCCTTCCCTTGAGATAAATCTGCAAATATCTCGGAAACGAAGCGAGCTATGGCAAAATGTTAAGAGACCTTTTTTGTAGAGAATTAAGTTTCCTACTTTTTATGTTCTATGATATTTTTTGATCAGATGCGTAGTTCTCGAGATATATCAAGATATTTAAAAGTTCCGAAGCCGCACCAACATAATAGAGATACAGAAACACCGTGGCCCCTTTCTTTGAGATAACTCTGCACTATAGCGAGCTGCAAATGCCACTTCGAGCTTAGCTGTGCAGAAGAAGAACAACAAGAAGAAGAAATATCTCGAAATATGTCCGTCAGACCCCTTCCCTTGAGATAAATCGGCAAATATCTCGGAAACGAAGCGAGCTATGGCAAAATGTTAAGAGACATTTTTTGTAGAGAATTATGTTTCCTACAATTTACCTTCTATGATATTTTTTGATCAGAAGCGTAGTTTTCGAGATATATCGAGATATTTAAAAGTTCCGAAGCCGCACCAACATAATAGAGATACAGAAACACCGTGGCTCCTTTCTTTGAGATAACTCTGCACTATTGCGAGCTGCAAATGCCACTTCGAGCTTAGCTGTGCAGAAGAAGAACAACAAGAAGAAGAAATATCTCGAAATATGTCCGTCAGCCCCCTTCCCTTGAGATAAATCTGCAAATATCTCGGAAACCAAGCGAGCTATGGCAAAATGTTAAGAGACCTTTTTTGTAGAGAATTAAGTTTCCTACTTTTTACGTTCTATGATATTTTTTGATCAGATGCGTAGTTCTCGAGATATATCAAGATATTTAAAAGTTCCGAAGCCGCACCAACATAATAGAGATACAGAAACACCGTGGCCACTTTCTTTGAGATAACTCTGCACTATTGCGCGCTGCAAATGCCACTTCCAGCTTAGCTGTGCAGAAGAAGAACAACAAGAAGAAGAAATGTCCCGAAATATGTCCGTCAGGCCCCTTCCCTTGAGATAAATCTGCAAATATCTCGAAAACGAACCGAGCTATGGCAAAATGTTAAGAGACCTTATTTGTAGAGAATTAAGTTTCCTACTGTTTATGTTCTATGATATTTTTTGATCAGATGCGTAGTTCTCGAGATATATCGAGATATTTAAAAGTTCCGAAGCCGCACCAACATAATAGAGATACAGAAACACCGTGGCCCCTTTCTTTGAAATAACTCTGCACTATTGCGAGCTGCAAATGCCACTTCGAGCTTAGCTGTGCAGAAGAAGAACAACAAGAAGAAGAAATAACTCGAAATATGTCCGTCAGACCCCTTCCCTTGAGATAAATCTGCAAATATCTCGGAAACCAAGCGAGCTATGGCAAAATGTTAAGAGACCTTTTTTGTAGAGAATTAAGTTTCCTACTTTTTACGTTCTATGATATTTTTTGATCAGATGCGTAGTTCTCGAGATATATCAAGATATTTAAAAGTTCCGAAGCCGCACCAACATAATAGAGATACAGAAACACCGTGGCCACTTTCTTTGAGATAACTCTGCACTATTGCGCGCTGCAAATGCCACTTCCAGCTTAGCTGTGCAGAAGAAGAACAACAAGAAGAAGAAATGTCCCGAAATATGTCCGTCAGGCCCCTTCCCTTGAGATAAATCTGCAAATATCTCGGAAACGAACCGAGCTATGGCAAAATGTTAAGAGACCTTATTTGTAGAGAATTAAGTTTCCAACTTTTTACGTTCTATGATATTTTTTGATCAGATGCGTAGTTCTCGAGATATATCAAGATATTTAAAAGTTCCGAAGCCGCACCAACATAATAGAGATACAGAAACACCGTGGCCCCTTTCTTTGAGATAACTCTGCACTACTGCGAGCTGCAAATGCCACTTCGAGCTTAGCTGTGCAGAAGAAGAACAACAAGAAGAAGAAATATCTCGAAATATGTCCGTCAGACCCCTTCCCTTGAGATAAATCTGCAAATATCTCGGAAACGAAGCGAGCTATGGCAAAATGTTAAGAGACCTTTTTTGTAGAGAATTATGTTTCCTACAATTTACCTTCTATGATATTTTTTGATCAGAAGCGTAGTTTTCGAGATATATCGAGATATTTAAAAGTTCCGAAGCCGCACCAACATAATAGAGATACAGAAACACCGTGGCTCCTTTCTTTGAGATAACTCTGCACTATTGCGAGCTGCAAATGCCACTTCGAGCTTAGCTGTGCAGAAGAAGAACAACAAGAAGAAGAAATATCTCGAAATATGTCCGTCAGCCCCCTTCCCTTGAGATAAATCTGCAAATATCTCGGAAACCAAGCGAGCTATGGCAAAATGTTAAGAGACCTTTTTTGTAGAGAATTAAGTTTCCTACTTTTTACGTTCTATGATATTTTTTGATCAGATGCGTAGTTCTCGAGATATATCAAGATATTTAAAAGTTCCGAAGCCGCACCAACATAATAGAGATACAGAAACACCGTGGCCACTTTCTTTGAGATAACTCTGCACTATTGCGCGCTGCAAATGCCACTTCCAGCTTAGCTGTGCAGAAGAAGAACAACAAGAAGAAGAAATGTCCCGAAATATGTCCGTCAGGCCCCTTCCCTTGAGATAAATCTGCAAATATCTCGAAAACGAACCGAGCTATGGCAAAATGTTAAGAGACCTTATTTGTAGAGAATTATGTTTCCTACATTTTATGTTCTATGATATTTTTTGATCTGATGCGTAGTTCTCGAGATATATCAAGATATTTAAAAGTTCCGAAGCCGCACCAACATAATAGAGATACAGAAACACTGTGGCCCCTTTCTTTGAGATAACTCTGCACTACTGCGAGCTGCGAATGCCACTTCCGGCTTAGCTGTGCAGAAGAAGAACATCAAGAAGAAGAAATATCTCGAAATATGTCCGTCAGGCCCCTTCCCTTGAGATAAATCTGCAAATATCTCGGAAACAAAGCGAGCTATGGCAAAATGTTAAGAGACCTTATTTGTAGAGAATTAAGTTTCCTACTTTTTATGTTCTGTGATATTATTTGATCAGATGCGTAGTTCTCGAGATATATCAAGATATTTAAAAGTTCCGAAGCCGCACCAACATAATAGAGATACAGAAACACCGTGGCCCCTTTCTTTGAGATAACTCTGCACTATTGCGAGCTGCAAATGCCACTTCCAGCTTAGCTGTGCAGAAGAAGAACAACAAGAAGAAGAAATATCTCGAAATATGTCCGTCAGGCCCCTTCCCTTGAGATAAATCTGCATATATCTCGGAAACGAAGCGAGCTATGGCAAAATGTTCAGAGACCTTTTTTGTAGAGAATTATGTTTCCTACAATTTATGTTCTATGATATTTTTTGATCAGAAGCGTAGTTTTCGAGATATATCGAGATATTTAAAAGCTCCGAAGCCGCACCAACATAATAGAGATACAGAAACACCGTGGCCCCTTTCTTTGAGATAACTCTGCACTACTGCGAGCTGCGAATGCCACTTCCGGCTTAGCTGTGCAGAAGAAGAACATCAAGAAGAAGAAATATCTCGAAATATGTCCGTCAGTCCCCTTCCCTTGAGATAAATCTGCAAATATCTCGGAAACGAAGCGAGCTATGGCAGAATGTTAAGAGACCTTATTTGTAGAGAATTAAGTTTGCTACTTTTTATGTTTTATGATATTTTTTGATCAGATGCGTAGTTCTCGAGATATATCAAGATATTTAAAAGTTCCGAAGCCGCACCAACATAATAGAGATACAGAAACACCGTGGCCCCTTTCTTTGAGATAACTCTGCACTATTGCGAGCTGGAAATGCCACTTCCAGTTTAGCTGTGCAGAAGAAGAACAACAAGAAGAAGAAATATCTCGAAATATGTCCGTCAGGCCCCTTCCCTTGAGATATATCTGCAAATATCTCGGAAACGAAACGAGCTATGGCAAAATCTTAAGAGAACTTTTTTGTAGAGAATTATGTTTCCTACAATTTATGTTCTATGATATTTTTTGATCAGAAGCGTAGTTCTCGAGATATATCAAGATATTTAAAAGTTCCGAAGCCGCACCAACATAATAGAGATACAGAAACACCGTGGCCCCTTTCTTTCAGATAACTCTGCACTATTGCGAGCTGGAAATGCCACTTCCAGTTTAGCTGTGCAGAAGAAGAACAACAAGAAGAAGAAATATCTCGAAATATGTCCGTCAGGCCCCTTCCCTTGAGATAAATCTGCATATATCTCGGAAACGAAGCGAGCTATGGCAAAATGTTGAGAGACCTTTTTTGTAGAGAATTAAGTTTTCTACTTTTTATGTTCTATGATATTTTTTGATCAGATGCGTAGTTCTCGAGATATATCAAGATATTTAAAAGTTCCGAAGCTGCACCAACATAATAGAGATACAGAAACACCGTGGCCCCTTTCTTTGAGATAACTCTGCACTATTGCGAGCTGCAAATGCCACTTCCAGCTTAGCTGTGCAGAGGAAGAACAACAAGAAGAAGAAATATCTCGAAATATGTCCGTCAGGCCCCTTCCCTTGAGATAAATCTGCAAATATCTCGGAAACGAAGCGAGCTATGGCAAAATGTTAAGAGACCTTTTTTGTAGAGAATTATGTTTCCTACAATTTACGTTCTATGATATTTTTTGATCAGAAGCGTAGTTTTCGAGATATATCGAGATATTTAAAAGTTCCAAAGCCGCACCAACATAATAGAGATACAGAAACACCGTGGCCCCTTTCTTTGAGATAACTCTGCACTATTGCGAGCTGCAAATGCCACTTCCAGCTTAGCTGTGCAGAGGAAGAACAACAAGAAGAAGAAATATCTCGAAATATGTCCGTCAGGCCCCTTCCCTTGAGATAAATCTGCAAATATCTCGGAAACGAAGCGAGCTATGGCAAAATCTTAAGAGACCTTTTTTGTAGAGAATTATGTTTCCTACAATTTACGTTCTATGATATTTTTTGAGCAGAAGCGTAGTTTTCGAGATATATCGAGATATTTAAAAGTTCCGAAGCCGCACCAACATAATAGAGATACAGAAACACCGTGGCCCCTTTCTTTCAGATAACTCTGCACTATTGCGAGCTGGAAATGCCACTTCCAGTTTAGCTGTGCAGAAGAAGAACAACAAGAAGAAGAAATATCCCGAAATATGTCCGTCAGGACCCTTCCCTTGAGATAAATCTGCAAATATCTCGGAAACGAAGCGAGCTATGGCAAAATGTTAAGAGACCTTATTTGTAGAGAATTAAGTTTCCTACTTTTTATGTTCTATGATATTATTTGATCAGATGCGTAGTTCTCGAGATATATCAAGATATTTAAAAGTTCCGAAGCCGCACCAACATAATAGAGATACAGAAACACCGTGGCCCCTTTCTTTGAGATAACTCTGCACTATTGCGAGCTGCAAATGCCACTTCCAGCTTAGCTGTGCAGAAGAAGAACAACAAGAAGAAGAAATATCTCGAAATATGTCCGTCAGGCCCCTTCCCTTGAGATAAATCTGCATATATCTCGGAAACGAAGCGAGCTATGGCAAAATGTTCAGAGACC
The DNA here is from genome assembly GCF_051020975.1 of Osmia lignaria lignaria. Lineage (NCBI taxonomy): Eukaryota > Metazoa > Arthropoda > Insecta > Hymenoptera > Megachilidae > Osmia > Osmia lignaria. The sequence goes on from NW_027478160.1 coordinate 1,252,626, forward strand.
TTTTTTGTAGAGAATTATGTTTCCTACAATTTATGTTCTATGATATTTTTTGATCAGAAGCGTAGTTTTCGAGATATATCGAGATATTTAAAAGCTCCGAAGCCGCACCAACATAATAGAGATACAGAAACACCGTGGCCCCTTTCTTTGAGATAACTCTGCACTATTGCGAGCTGCAAATGCCACTTCCAGCTTCGCTGTGCAGAAGAAGAACAACAAGAAGAAGAAATATCTCGAAATATGTCCGTCAGTCCCCTTCCCTTGAGATAAATCTGCAAATATCTCGGAAACGAAGCGAGCTATGGCAAAATGTTAAGAGACCTTTTTTGTAGAGAATTAAGTTTCCCACTTTTTATGTTCTATGATATTTTTTGATCAGATGCGTAGTTCTCGAGATATATCAAGATATTTAAAAGTTGCGAAGCCGCACCAACATAATAGAGATACAGAAACACTGTGGCCCCTTTCTTTGAGATAACTCTGCACTACTGCGAGCTGCGAATGCCACTTCCGGCTTAGCTGTGCAGAAGAAGAACATCAAGAAGAAGAAATATCTCGAAATATGTCCGTCAGTCCCCTTCCCTTGAGATAAATCTGCAAATATCTCGGAAACGAAGCGAGCTATGGCAAAATGTTAAGAGACCTTATTTGTAGAGAATTAAGTTTCCTACTTTTTATGTTCTATGATATTATTTGATCAGATGCGTAGTTCTCGAGATATATCAAGATATTTAAAAGTTCCGAAGCCGCACCAACATAATAGAGATACAGAAACACCGTGGCCCCTTTCTTTGAGATAACTCTGCACTATTGCGAGCTGCAAATGCCACTTCCAGTTTAGCTGTGCAGAAGAAGAACAACAAGAAGAAGAAATATCCCGAAATATGTCCGTCAGGACCCTTCCCTTGAGATAAATCTGCAAATATCTCAGAAACGATGCGAGCTATGGCAAAATGGTGAGAGACCTTTTTTGTAGAGAATTATGTTTCGTACAATTTATGTTCTATGATATTTTTTGATCAGAAGCGTAGTTTTCGAGATATACCGAGATATTTAAAAGTTCCGAAGCCGCACCAACATAATAGAGATACAGAAACACCGTGGCCCCTTTCTTCGGGATAACTCTGCACTATTGCGAGCTGGAAATGCCACTTCCAGTTTAGCTGTGCAGAAGAAGAACAACAAGAAGAAGAAATATCTCGAAATATGTCCGTTAGGACCCTTCCCTTGAGATAAATCTGCAAATATCTCGGAAACAAAGCGAGCTATGGCAAAACGTTAAGAGACGTTTTTTGTAGAGAATTATGTTTCCTACAATTTATGTTCTATGATATTTTTTGATCAGAAGCGTAGTTTTCGAGATATATCGAGATATTTAAAAGTTCCGAAGCCGCACCAACATAATAGAGATACAGACACACCGTGGCCCCTTTCTTTGAGATAACTCTGCACTATCGCGAGCTGCAAATGCCACTTCCAGCTTAGCTGTGCAGAAGAAGAACAACAAGAAGAAGGAATATCTCGAAATATGTCCGTCAGGCCCCTTCTCTTGAGATAAATCTGCAAATATCTCGGAAACGAAGCGAGCTATGGCAAAATGTTAAGAGACCTTATTTGTAGAGAATTAAGTTTCCTACTTTTTATGTTCTATGATATTATTTGATCAGATGCGTAGTTCTCGAGATATATCAAGATATTTAAAAGTCCCGAAGCCGCACCAACATAATAGAGATACAGAAACACCGTGGCCCCTTTCTTTGAGATAACTCTGCACTATTGCGAGCTGCAAATGCCACTTCCAGCTTAGCTGTGCAGAGGAAGAACAACAAGAAGAAGAATTATCTCGAAATATGTCCGTCAGGCCATTTCCTTTGAGCTGAATCTGCAAATATCTCGGAAACGAAGCGAGCTATGGCAAAATGTTCAGAGAACTTTTTTGTAGAGAATTATGTTTCCTACAATTTATGTTCTATGATATTTTTTGATCAGATGCGTAGTTCTCGAGATATATCAAGATATTTAAAAGTTCCGAAGCCGCACCAACATAATATAGATACAGAAACACCGTGGCCCCTTTCTTTGAGATAACTCTGCACTATTGCGAGCTGGAAATGCCACTTCCAGTTTAGCTGTGCAGAAGAAGAACAACAAGCAGAAGAAATATCTCGAAATATGTCCGTCAGGCCCCTTCCCTTGAGATATATCTGCAAATATCTCGGAAACCAAACGAGCTATGGCAAAATCTTAAGAGACCTTTTTTGTAGAGAATTATGTTTCCTACAATTTATGTTCTATGATATTTTTTGATCAGAAGCGTAGTTCTCGAGATATATCAAGATATTTAAAAGTTCCGAAGCCGCACCAACATAATACAGATACAGAAACACCGTGGCCCCTTTCTTTGAGATAACTCTGCACTATTGCGAGCTGCAAATGCCACTTCCAGCTTAGCTGTGCAGAGGAAGAACAACAAGAAGAAGAAATATCTCGAAATATGTCCGTCAGGCCATTTCCTTTGAGCTGAATCTGCAAATATCTCGGAAACGAAGCGAGCTATGGCAAAATGTTAAGAGACGTTTTTTGTAGAGAATTAAGTTTCCTACTTTTTATGTTCTATGATATTATTTGATCAGATGCGTAGTTCTCGCGATATATCAAGATATTTAAAAGTTCCGAAGCCGCACCAACATAATAGGGATACAGAAACACCGTGGCCCCTTTCTTTGAGATAACTCTGCACTATTGCGAGCTGCAAATGCCACTTCCAGCTTAGCTGTGCAGAAGAAGACCAACAAGAAGAAGAAATATCTCGAAATATGTCCGTCAGGCCCCTTCCCTTGAGATAAATCTGCAAATATCTCGGAAACGAAGCGAGCTATGGCAAAATGTTAAGAGACCTTATTTGTAGAGAATTAAGTTTCCTGCTTTTTATGTTCTATGATATTATTTGATCAGATGCGTAGTTCTCGAGATATATCAAGATATTTAAAAGTTCCGAAGCCGCACCAACATAATAGAGATACAGAAACACCGTGGCCCCTTTCTTTGAGATAACTCTGCACTATTGCGAGCTGCAAATGCCACTTCCAGCTTAGCTGTGCAGAAGAAGAACAACAAGAAGAAGAAATATCTCGAAATATGTCCGTCAGGCCCCTTCCCTTGAGATAAATCTGCATATATCTCGGAAACGAAGCGAGCTATGGCAAAATGTTCAGAGAACTTTTTTGTAGAGAATTATGTTTCCTACAATTTATGTTCTATGATATTTTTTGATCAGATGCGTAGTTCTCGAGATATATCAAGATATTTAAAAGTTCCGAAGCCGCACCAACATAATATAGATACAGAAACACCGTGGCCCCTTTCTTTGAGATAACTCTGCACTATTGCGAGCTGGAAATGCCGCTTCCAGTTTAGCTGTGCAGAAGAAGAACAACAAGCAGAAGAAATATCTCGAAATATGTCCGTCAGGCCCCTTCCCTTGAGATATATCTGCAAATATCTCGGAAACGAAACGAGCTATGGCAAAATCTTAAGAGACCTTTTTTGTAGAGAATTATGTTTCCTACAATTTATGTTCTATGATATTTTTTGATCAGAAGCGTAGTTCTCGAGATATATCAAGATATTTAAAAGTTCCGAAGCCGCACCAACATAATACAGATACAGAAACACCGTGGCCCCTTTCTTTCAGATAACTCTGCACTATTGCGAGCTGGAAATGCCACTTCCAGTTTAGCTGTGCAGAAGAAGAACAACAAGAAGAAGAAATATCTCGAAATATGTCCGTCAGGCCCCTTCCCTTGAGATAAATCTGCATATATCTCGGAAACGAAGCGAGCTATGGCAAAATGTTGAGAGACATTTTTTGTAGAGAATTAAGTTTTCTACTTTTTATGTTCTATGATATTTTTTGATCAAATGCGTAGTTCTCGAGATATATCAAGATATTTAAAAGTTCCGAAGCTGCACCAACATAATAGAGATACAGAAACACCGTGGCCCCTTTCTTTGAGATAACTCTGCACTATTGCGAGCTGCAAATGCCACTTCCAGCTTAGCTGTGCAGAGGAAGAACAACAAGAAGAAGAAATATCTCGAAATATGTCCGTCAGGCCCCTTCCCTTGAGATAAATCTGCAAATATCTCGGAAACGAAGCGAGCTATGGCAAAATGTTAAGAGACCTTTTTTGTAGAGAATTAAGTTTCCTACTTTTTATGTTGTATGATATTTTTTGATCAGATGCGTAGTTCTCGAGATATATCAAGATATTTAAAAGTTCCGAAGCCGCACCAACATAATAGAGATACAGAAACACCGTGGCCCCTTTCTTTGAGATAACTCTGCACTATTGCGAGCTGTAAATGCCACTTCCAGCTTAGCTGTGCAGAAGAAGAACAACAAGAAGAAGAAATATCTCGAAATATGTCCGTCAGGCCCCTTCCCTTGAGATATATCTGCAAATATCTCGGAAACGAAGCTAGCTATGGCAAAATGTTAAGAGACCTTTTTTGTAGAGAATCATGTTTCCTACAATTTATGTTCTATGATATTTTTTGATCAGAATCGTAGTTTTCGAGATATATCGAGATATTTAAAAGTTCCAAAGCCCCACCAACATAATAGAGATACAGAAACACCGTGGCCCCTTTCTTTGAGATAACTCTGCACTATTGCGAGCTGTAAATGCCACTTCCAGCTTAGCTGTGCAGAAGAAGAACAACAAGAAGAAGAAATATCTCGAAATATGTCCGTCAGGCCCCTTCCCTTGAGATATATCTGCAAATATCTCGGAAACGAAGCGAGCTATGGCAAAATGTTAAGAGACCTTTTTTGTAGAGGATCATGTTTCCTACAATTTATGTTCTATGATATTTTTTGATCAGAATCGTAGTTTTCGAGATATATCGAGATATTTAAAAGTTCCAAAGCCCCACCAACATAATAGAGATACAGAAACACCGTGGCCCCTTTCTTTGAGATAACTCTGCACTAGTGCGAGCCGCAAATGCCACTTCCAGCTTAGCTGTGCAGAAGAAGAACAACAAGAAGAAGAAATATCACGAAATATGTCCGTTAGGCCCCTTCCCTTGAGATAAATCTGCAAATATCTCGGAAACGAAGCGAGCTATGGCAAAATGTTAAGAGACCTTTTTTGTAGCGAATTAAGTTTCCTACTTTTTATGTTCTATGATATGTTTTGATCAGATGCGTAGTTCTCGAGATATATCAAGATATTTAAATGTTCCGAAGCCGCACCAACATAATAGAGATACAGAAACACCGTGGCCCCTCTCTTTGAGATAACTCTGCACAATTGCGAGCTGCAAATGCCACTTCCAGCTTAGGTGTGCAGAAGAAGAACAACAAGAAGAAGAAATATCTCGAAATATGTCCGTCAGGCCACTTCCCTTGAGATAAATCTGCAAATATCTCGGAAACGAAGCGAGCTATAGCAAAATGTTAAGAGACCTTTTTTGTAGAGAATTATGTTTCCTACTTTTTATGTTCTATGATATTTTTTGATCAGACGCGTAGCTCTCGAGATATATCAAGATATTTAAAAGTTCCGAAGCCGCACCAACATAATAGAGATACAGAAACAGCGTGGCCCCTTTCTTTGAGATATCTCTGCACTATTGCGAGCTGCAAATGCCACTTCCAGCTTAGCTGCGCAGAAGAAGAACAACAAGAAGAAGAAATATCTCGAAATATGTCCGTCAGGCCCCTTCCCTTGAGATAAATCTGCAAATATCTCGGAAACGAAGCGAGCTATGGCAAAATGTTGAGAGACCTTATTTGTAGAGAATTAAGTTTCCTACGTTTTATGTTCTATGATATTTTTTGATCAGATGCGTAGTTCTCGAGATATATCAAGATATTTAAAAGTTCCAAAGCCGCACCAACATAATAGAGATACAGAAACACCGTGGCCCCTCTCTTTGAGATTACTCTGCACTATTGCGAGCTGGAAATGCCACTTCCAGTTTAGCTGTGCAGAAGAAGAACAACAAGAAGAAGAAATATCTCGAAATATGTCCGTTAGGCCCCTTCCCTTGAGATAAATCTGCAAATATCTCGGAAACGAAGCGAGCTATGGCAAAATGTTAAGAGACCTTTTTTGTAGAGAATTATGTTTCCTACTTTTTATGTTCTATGATATTTTTTGATCAGACGCGTAGCTCTCGAGATATATCAAGATATTTAAAAGTTCCGAAGCCGCACCAACATAATAGAGATACAGAAACAGCGTGGCCCCTTTCTTTGAGATATCTCTGCACTATTGCGAGCTGCAAATGCCACTTCCAGCTTAGCTGCGCAGAAGAAGAACAACAAGAAGAAGAAATATCTCGAAATATGTCCGTCAGGCCCCTTCCCTTGAGATAAATCTGCAAATATCTCGGAAACGAAGCGAGCTATGGCAAAATGTTAAGAGACCTTTTTTGTAGCGAATTAAGTTTCCTACTTTTTATGTTCTATGATATGTTTTGATCAGATGCGTAGTTCTCGAGATATATCAAGATATTTAAAAGTTCCGAAGCCGCACCAACATAATAGAGATACAGAAACACCGTGGCCCCTCTCTTTGAGATAACTCTGCACAATTGCGAGCTGCAAATGCCACTTCCAGCTTAGCTGTGCAGAAGAAGAACAACAAGAAGAAGAAATATCTGGAAATATGTCCGTTAGGCCCCTTCCCTTGAGATAAATCTGCAAATATCTCGGAAACGAAGCGAGCTATGGCAAAATGTTGAGAGACCTTTTTTGTAGAGAATTAAGTTTCCTACTTTTTATCTTCTATGATATTTTCTGATCAGATGCGTAGTTCTCGAGATATATCAAGATATTTAAAAGTTCCGAAGCCGCACCAACATAATAGAGATACAGAAACACCGTGGCCCCTTTCTTTGAGATAACTCTGCACTAGTGCGAGCCGCAAATGCCACTTCCAGCTTAGCTGTGCAGAAGAAGAACAACAAGAAGAAGAAATATCACGAAATATGTCCGTTAGGCCCCTTCCCTTGAGATAAATCTGCAAATATCTCGGAAACGAAGCGAGCTATGGCAAAATGTTAAGAGACCTTTTTTGTAGCGAATTAAGTTTCCTACTTTTTATGTTCTATGATATGTTTTGATCAGATGCGTAGTTCTCGAGATATATCAAGATATTTAAAAGTTCCGAAGCCGCACCAACATAATAGAGATACAGAAACACCGTGGCCCCTCTCTTTGAGATAACTCTGCACAATTGCGAGCTGCAAATGCCACTTCCAGCTTAGCTGTGCAGAAGAAGAACAACAAGAAGAAGAAATATCTCGAAATATGTCCGTCAGGCCACTTCCCTTGAGATAAATCTGCAAATATCTCGGAAACGAAGCGAGCTATGGCAAAATGTTAAGAGACCTTTTTTGTAGAGAATTATGTTTCCTACTTTTTATGTTCTATGATATTTTTTGATCAGACGCGTAGCTCTCGAGATATATCAAGATATTTAAAAGTTCCGAAGCCGCACCAACATAATAGAGATACAGAAACAGCGTGGCCCCTTTCTTTGAGATATCTCTGCACTAGTGCGAGCCGCAAATGCCACTTCCAGCTTAGCTGTGCAGAAGAAGAACAACAAGAAGAAGAAATATCACGAAATATGTCCGTTAGGCCCCTTCCCTTGAGATAAATCTGCAAATATCTCGGAAACGAAGCGAGCTATGGCAAAATGTTAAGAGACCTTTTTTGTAGCGAATTAAGTTTCCTACTTTTTATGTTCTATGATATGTTTTGATCAGATGCGTAGTTCTCGAGATATATCAAGATATTTAAAAGTTCCGAAGCCGCACCAACATAATAGAGATACAGAAACACCGTGGCCCCTCTCTTTGAGATAACTCTGCACAATTGCGAGCTGCAAATGCCACTTCCAGCTTAGCTGTGCAGAAGAAGAACAACAAGAAGAAGAAATATCTCGAAATATGTCCGTCAGGCCACTTCCCTTGAGATAAATCTGCAAATATCTCGGAAACGAAGCGAGCTATGGCAAAATGTTAAGAGACCTTTTTTGTAGAGAATTATGTTTCCTACTTTTTATGTTCTATGATATTTTTTGATCAGACGCGTAGCTCTCGAGATATATCAAGATATTTAAAAGTTCCGAAGCCGCACCAACATAATAGAGATACAGAAACAGCGTGGCCCCTTTCTTTGAGATATCTCTGCACTATTGCGAGCTGCAAATGCCACTTCCAGCTTAGCTGCGCAGAAGAAGAACAACAAGAAGAAGAAATATCTCGAAATATGTCCGTCAGGCCCCTTCCCTTGAGATAAATCTGCAAATATCTCGGAAACGAAGCGAGCTATGGCAAAATGTTAAGAGACCTTATTTGTAGAGAATTAAGTTTCCTACGTTTTATGTTCTATGATATTTTTTGATCAGATGCGTAGTTCTCGAGATATATCAAGATATTTAAAAGTTCCGAAGCCGCACTAACATAATAGAGATACAGAAACACCGTGGCCCCTCTCTTTGAGATAACTCTGCACTATTGCGAGCTGGAAATGCCACTTCCAGTTTAGCTGTGCAGAAGAAGAACAACAAGAAGAAGAAGTATCTCGAAATATGTCCGTTAGGCCCCTTCCCTTGAGATAAATCTGCAAATATCTCGGAAACGAAGCGAGCTATGGCAAAATGTTAAGAGACCTTTTTTGTAGAGAATTAAGTTTCCTACTTTTTATGTTCTATGATATTTTTTGATCAGATGCGTAGTTCTCGAGATATATCAAGATATTTAAAAGTTCCGAAGCCGCACCAACATAATAGAGATACAGAAACACCGTGGCCCCTTTCTTTGAGATAACTCTGCACTATTGCGAGCTGTAAATGCCACTTCCAGCTTAGCTGTGCAGAAGAAGAACAACAAGAAGAAGAAATATCTCGAAATATGTCCGTCAGGCCCCTTCCCTTGAGATATATCTGCAAATATCTCGGAAACGAAGCGAGCTATGGCAAAATGTTAAGAGACCTTTTTTGTAGAGAATCATGTTTCCTACAATTTATGTTCTATGATATTTTTTGATCAGAATCGTAGTTTTCGAGATATATCGAGATATTTAAAAGTTCCAAAGCCCCACCAACATAATAGAGATACAGAAACACCGTTGCTCCTTTCTTTGAGATAACTCTGCACTAGTGCGAGCCGCAAATGCCACTTCCAGCTTAGCTGTGCAGAAGAAGAACAACAAGAAGAAGAAATATCACGATATATGTCCGTTAGGCCCCTTCCCTTGAGATAAATCTGCAAATATCTCGGAAACGAAGCGAGCTATGGCAAAATGTTAAGAGACCTTTTTTGTAGCGAATTAAGTTTCCTACTTTTTATGTTCTATGATATGTTTTGATCAGATGCGTAGTTCTCGAGATATATCAAGATATTTAAAAGTTCCGAAGCCGCACCAACATAATAGAGATACAGAAACACCGTGGCCCCTCTCTTTGAGATAACTCTGCACAATTGCGAGCTGCAAATGCCACTTCCAACTTAGCTGTGCAGAAGAAGAACAACAAGAAGAAGAAATATCTCGAAATATGTCCGTCAGGCCCCTTCCCTTGAGATAAATCTGCAAATATCTCGAAAACGAAGCGAGCTATGGCAAAATGTTAAGAGACCTTTTTTGTAGCGAATTAAGTTTCCTACTTTTTATGTTCTATGATATGTTTTGATCAGATGCGTAGTTCTCGAGATATATCAAGATATTTAAAAGTTCCGAAGCCGCACCAACATAATAGAGATACAGAAACACCGTGGCCCCTCTCTTTGAGATAACTCTGCACAATTGCGAGCTGCAAATGCCACTTCCAGCTTAGCTGTGCAGAAGAAGAACAACAAGAAGAAGAAATATCTCGAAATATGTCCGTCAGGCCCCTTCCCTTGAGATAAATCTGCAAATATCTCGGAAACGAAGCGAGCTATGGCAAAATGTTAAGAGACCTTATTTGTAGAGAATTAAGTTTCCTACGTTTTATGTTCTATGATATTTTTTGATCAGATGCGTAGTTCTCGAGATATATCAAGATATTTAAAAGTTCCAAAGCCGCACCAACATAATAGAGATACAGAAACACCGTGGCCCCTCTCTTTGAGATAACTCTGCACTATTGCGAGCTGGAAATGCCACTTCCAGTTTAGCTGTGCAGAAGAAGAACAACAAGAAGAAGAAATATCTCGAAATATGTCCGTTAGGCCCCTTCCCTTGAGATAAATCTGCAAATATCTCGGAAACGAAGCGAGCTATGGCAAAATGTTAAGAGACCTTTTTTGTAGCGAATTAAGTTTCCTACTTTTTATGTTCTATGATATGTTTTGATCAGATGCGTAGTTCTCGAGATATATCAAGATATTTAAAAGTTCCGAAGCCGCACCAACATAATAGAGATACAGAAACACCGTGGCCCCTCTCTTTGAGATAACTCTGCACAATTGCGAGCTGCAAATGCCACTTCCAGCTTAGCTGTGCAGAAGAAGAACAACAAGAAGAAGAAATATCTCGAAATATGTCCGTCAGGCCCCTTCCCTTGAGATAAATCTGCAAATATCTCGGAAACGAAGCGAGCTATGGCAAAATGTTAAGAGACCTTATTTGTAGAGAATTAAGTTTCCTACGTTTTATGTTCTATGATATTTTTTGATCAGATGCGTAGTTCTCGAGATATATCAAGATATTTAAAAGTTCCAAAGCCGCACCAACATAATAGAGATACAGAAACACCGTGGCCCCTCTCTTTGAGATAACTCTGCACTATTGCGAGCTGGAAATGCCACTTCCAGTTTAGCTGTGCAGAAGAAGAACAACAAGAAGAAGAAATATCTCGAAATATGTCCATTAGGCCCCTTCCCTTGAGATAAATCTGCAAATATCTCGGAAACGAAGCGAGCTATGGCAAAATGTTAAGAGACCTTTTTTGTAGAGAATTAAGTTTCCTACTTTTTATGTTCTATGATATTTTTTGATCAGATGCGTAGTTCTCGAGATATATCAAGATATTTAAAAGTTCCGAAGCCGCACCAACATAATAGAGATACAGAAACACCGTGGCCCCTTTCTTTGAGATAACTCTGCACTATTGCGAGCTGTAAATGCCACTTCCAGCGTAGCTGTGCAGAAGAAGAACAACAAGAAGAAGAAATATCTCGAAATATGTCCGTCAGGCCCCTTCCCTTGAGATATATCTGCAAATATCTCGGAAACGAAGCGAGCTATGGCAAAATGTTAAGAGACCTTTTTTGTAGAGAATTATGTTTCCTACTTTTTATGTTCTATGATATTTTTTGATCAGACGCGTAGCTCTCGAGATATATCAAGATATTTAAAAGTTCCGAAGCCGCACCAACATAATAGAGATACAGAAACAGCGTGGCCCCTTTCTTTGAGATATCTCTGCACTATTGCGAGCTGCAAATGCCACTTCCAGCTTAGCTGCGCAGAAGAAGAACAACAAGAAGAAGAAATATCTCGAAATATGTCCGTCAGGCCCCTTCCCTTGAGATAAATCTGCAAATATCTCGGAAACGAAGCGAGCTATGGCAAAATGTTGAGAGACCTTATTTGTAGAGAATTAAGTTTCCTACGTTTTATGTTCTATGATATTTTTTGATCAGATGCGTAGTTCTCGAGATATATCAAGATATTTAAAAGTTCCAAAGCCGCACCAACATAATAGAGATACAGAAACACCGTGGCCCCTCTCTTTGAGATTACTCTGCACTATTGCGAGCTGGAAATGCCACTTCCAGTTTAGCTGTGCAGAAGAAGAACAACAAGAAGAAGAAATATCTCGAAATATGTCCGTTAGGCCCCTTCCCTTGAGATAAATCTGCAAATATCTCGGAAACGAAGCGAGCTATGGCAAAATGTTAAGAGACCTTTTTTGTAGAGAATTATGTTTCCTACTTTTTATGTTCTATGATATTTTTTGATCAGACGCGTAGCTCTCGAGATATATCAAGATATTTAAAAGTTCCGAAGCCGCACCAACATAATAGAGATACAGAAACAGCGTGGCCCCTTTCTTTGAGATATCTCTGCACTATTGCGAGCTGCAAATGCCACTTCCAGCTTAGCTGCGCAGAAGAAGAACAACAAGAAGAAGAAATATCTCGAAATATGTCCGTCAGGCCCCTTCCCTTGAGATAAATCTGCAAATATCTCGGAAACGAAGCGAGCTATGGCAAAATGTTAAGAGACCTTATTTGTAGAGAATTAAGTTTCCTACGTTTTATGTTCTATGATATTTTTTGATCAGATGCGTAGTTCTCGAGATATATCAAGATATTTAAAAGTTCCAAAGCCGCACCAACATAATAGAGATACAGAAACACCGTGGCCCCTCTCTTTGAGATAACTCTGCACTATTGCGAGCTGGAAATGCCACTTCCAGTTTAGCTGTGCAGAAGAAGAACAACAAGAAGAAGAAATATCTCGAAATATGTCCGTTAGGCCCCTTCCCTTGAGATAAATCTGCAAATATCTCGGAAACGAAGCGAGCTATGGCAAAATGTTAAGAGACCTTTTTTGTAGCGAATTAAGTTTCCTACTTTTTATGTTCTATGATATTTTTTGATCAGATGCGTAGTTCTCGAGATATATCAAGATATTTAAAAGTTCCGAAGCCGCACCAACATAATAGAGATACAGAAACACCGTGGCCCCTTTCTTTGAGATAACTCTGCACTATTGCGAGCTGTAAATGCCACTTCCAGCTTAGCTGTGCAGAAGAAGAACAACAAGAAGAAGAAATATCTCGAAATATGTCCGTCAGGCCCCTTCCCTTGAGATATATCTGCAAATATCTCGGAAACGAAGCGAGCTATGGCAAAATGTTAAGAGACTTTTTTGTAGAGAATCATGTTTCCTACAATTTATGTTCTATGATATTTTTTGATCAGAATCGTAGTTTTCGAGATATATCGAGATATTTAAAAGTTCCAAAGCCCCACCAACATAATAGAGATACAGTAACACCGTGGCCCCTTTCTTTGAGATAACTCTGCACTAGTGCGAGCCGCAAATGCCACTTCCAGCTTAGCTGTGCAGAAGAAGAACAACAAGAAGAAGAAATATCACGAAATATGTCCGTTAGGCCCCTTCCCTTGAGATAAATCTGCAAATATCTCGGAAACGAAGCGAGCTATGGCAAAATGTTAAGAGACCTTTTTTGTAGCGAATTAAGTTTCCTACTTTTTATGTTCTATGATATGTTTTGATCAGATGCGTAGTTCTCGAGATATATCAAGATATTTAAAAGTTCCGAAGCCGCACCAACATAATAGAGATACAGAAACACCGTGGCCCCTCTCTTTGAGATAACTCTGCACAATTGCGAGCTGCAAATGCCACTTCCAACTTAGCTGTGCAGAAGAAGAACAACAAGAAGAAGAAATATCTCGAAATATGTCCGTCAGGCCCCTTCCCTTGAGATAAATCTGCAAATATCTCGGAAACGAAGCGAGCTATGGCAAAATGTTAAGAGACCTTTTTTGTAGCGAATTAAGTTTCCTACTTTTTATGTTCTATGATATGTTTTGATCAGATGCGTAGTTCTCGAGATATATCAAGATATTTAAAAGTTCCGAAGCCGCACCAACATAATAGAGATACAGAAACACCGTGGCCCCTCTCTTTGAGATAACTCTGCACAATTGCGAGCTGCAAATGCCACTTCCAGCTTAGCTGTGCAGAAGAAGAACAACAAGAAGAAGAAATATCTCGAAATATGTCCGTCAGGCCCCTTCCCTTGAGATAAATCTGCAAATATCTCGGAAACGAAGCGAGCTATGGCAAAATGTTAAGAGACCTTATTTGTAGAGAATTAAGTTTCCTACGTTTTATGTTCTATGATATTTTTTGATCAGATGCGTAGTTCTCGAGATATATCAAGATATTTAAAAGTTCCAAAGCCGCACCAACATAATAGAGATACAGAAACACCGTGGCCCCTCTCTTTGAGATAACTCTGCACAATTGCGAGCTGGAAATGCCACTTCCAGTTTAGCTGTGCAGAAGAAGAACAACAAGAAGAAGAAATATCTCGAAATATGTCCGTTAGGCCCCTTCCCTTGAGATAAATCTGCAAATATCTCGGAAACGAAGCGAGCTATGGCAAAATGTTAAGAGACCTTATTTGTAGAGAATTAAGTTTCCTACGTTTTATGTTCTATGATATTTTTTGATCAGATGCGTAGTTCTCGAGATATATCAAGATATTTAAAAGTTCCGAAGCCGCACCAACATAATAGAGATACAGAAACACCGTGGCCCCTTTCTTTGAGATAACTCTGCACTATTGCGAGCTGTAAATGCCACTTCCAGCTTAGCTGTGCAGAAGAAGAACAACAAGAAGAAGAAATATCTCGAAATATGTCCGTCAGGCCCCTTCCCTTGAGATATATCTGCAAATATCTCGGAAACGAAGCGAGCTATGGCAAAATGTTAAGAGACCTTTTTTGTAGAGAATTATGTTTCCTACTTTTTATGTTCTATGATATTTTTTGATCAGACGCGTAGCTCTCGAGATATATCAAGATATTTAAAAGTTCCGAAGCCGCACCAACATAATAGAGATACAGAAACAGCGTGGCCCCTTTCTTTGAGATATCTCTGCACTATTGCGAGCTGCAAATGCCACTTCCAGCTTAGCTGCGCAGAAGAAGAACAACAAGAAGAAGAAATATCTCGAAATATGTCCGTCAGGCCCCTTCCCTTGAGATAAATCTGCAAATATCTCGGAAACGAAGCGAGCTATGGCAAAATGTTGAGAGACCTTATTTGTAGAGAATTAAGTTTCCTACGTTTTATGTTCTATGATATTTTTTGATCAGATGCGTAGTTCTCGAGATATATCAAGATATTTAAAAGTTCCAAAGCCGCACCAACATAATAGAGATACAGAAACACCGTGGCCCCTCTCTTTGAGATTACTCTGCACTATTGCGAGCTGGAAATGCCACTTCCAGTTTAGCTGTGCAGAAGAAGAACAACAAGAAGAAGAAATATCTCGAAATATGTCCGTTAGGCCCCTTCCCTTGAGATAAATCTGCAAATATCTCGGAAACGAAGCGAGCTATGGCAAAATGTTAAGAGACCTTTTTTGTAGAGAATTATGTTTCCTACTTTTTATGTTCTACGATATTTTTTGATCAGACGCGTAGCTCTCGAGATATATCAAGATATTTAAAAGTTCCGAAGCCGCACCAACATAATAGAGATACAGAAACAGCGTGGCCCCTTTCTTTGAGATATCTCTGCACTATTGCGAGCTGCAAATGCCACTTCCAGCTTAGCTGCGCAGAAGAAGAACAACAAGAAGAAGAAATATCTCGAAATATGTCCGTCAGGCCCCTTCCCTTGAGATAAATCTGCAAATATCTCGGAAACGAAGCGAGCTATGGCAAAATGTTAAGAGACCTTATTTGTAGAGAATTAAGTTTCCTACGTTTTATGTTCTATGATATTTTTTGATCAGATGCGTAGTTCTCGAGATATATCAAGATATTTAAAAGTTCCAAAGCCGCACCAACATAATAGAGATACAGAAACACCGTGGCCCCTCTCTTTGAGATAACTCTGCACTATTGCGAGCTGGAAATGCCACTTCCAGTTTAGCTGTGCAGAAGAAGAACAACAAGAAGAAGAAATATCTCGAAATATGTCCGTTAGGCCCCTTCCCTTGAGATAAATCTGCAAATATCTCGGAAACGAAGCGAGCTATGGCAAAATGTTAAGAGACCTTTTTTGTAGAGAATTAAGTTTCCTACTTTTTATGTTCTATGATATTTTTTGATCAGATGCGTAGTTCTCGAGATATATCAAGATATTTAAAAGTTCCGAAGCCGCACCAACATAATAGAGATACAGAAACACCGTGGCCCCTTTCTTTGAGATAACTCTGCACTATTGCGAGCTGTAAATGCCACTTCCAGCTTAGCTGTGCAGAAGAAGAACAACACGAAGAAGAAATATCTCGAAATATGTCCGTCAGGCCCCTTCCCTTGAGATATATCTGCAAATATCTCGGAAACGAAGCGAGCTATGGCAAAATGTTAAGAGACCTTTTTTGTAGCGAATTAAGTTTCCTACTTTTTATGTTCTATGATATGTTTTGATCAGATGCGTAGTTCTCGAGATATATCAAGATATTTAAAAGTTCCGAAGCCGCACCAACATAATAGAGATACAGAAACACCGTGGCCCCTCTCTTTGAGATAACTCTGCACAATTGCGAGCTGCAAATGCCACTTCCAACTTAGCTGTGCAGAAGAAGAACAACAAGAAGAAGAAATATCTCGAAATATGTCCGTCAGGCCCCTTCCCTTGAGATAAATCTGCAAATATCTCGGAAACGAAGCGAGCTATGGCAAAATGTTAAGAGACCTTTTTTGTAGCGAATTAAGTTTCCTACTTTTTATGTTCTATGATATGTTTTGATCAGATGCGTAGTTCTCGAGATATATCAAGATATTTAAAAGTTCCGAAGCCGCACCAACATAATAGAGATACAGAAACACCGTGGCCCCTCTCTTTGAGATAACTCTGCACAATTGCGAGCTGCAAATGCCACTTCCAGCTTAGCTGTGCAGAAGAAGAACAACAAGAAGAAGAAATATCTCGAAATATGTCCGTCAGGCCCCTTCCCTTGAGATAAATCTGCAAATATCTCGGAAACGAAGCGAGCTATGGCAAAATGTTAAGAGACCTTATTTGTAGAGAATTAAGTTTCCTACGTTTTATGTTCTATGATATTTTTTGATCAGATGCGTAGTTCTCGAGATATATCAAGATATTTAAAAGTTCCGAAGCCGCACCAACATAATAGAGATACAGAAACACCGTGGCCCCTTTCTTTGAGATAACTCTGCACTATTGCGAGCTGTAAATGCCACTTCCAGCTTAGCTGTGCAGAAGAAGAACAACAAGAAGAAGAAATATCTCGAAATATGTCCGTCAGGCCCCTTCCCTTGAGATATATCTGCAAATATCTCGGAAACGAAGCGAGCTATGGCAAAATGTTAAGAGACCTTTTTTGTAGAGAATCATGTTTCCTACAATTTATGTTCTATGATATTTTTTGATCAGAATCGTAGTTTTCGAGATATATCGAGATATTTAAAAGTTCCAAAGCCCCACCAACATAATAGAGATACAGTAACACCGTGGCCCCTTTCTTTGAGATAACTCTGCACTAGTGCGAGCCGCAAATGCCACTTCCAGCTTAGCTGTGCAGAAGAAGAACAACAAGAAGAAGAAATATCACGAAATATGTCCGTTAGGCCCCTTCCCTTGAGATAAATCTGCAAATATCTCGGAAACGAAGCGAGCTATGGCAAAATGTTAAGAGACCTTTTTTGTAGCGAATTAAGTTTCCTACTTTTTATGTTCTATGATATGTTTTGATCAGATGCGTAGTTCTCGAGATATATCAAGATATTTAAAAGTTCCGAAGCCGCACCAACATAATAGAGATACAGAAACACCGTGGCCCCTCTCTTTGAGATAACTCTGCACAATTGCGAGCTGCAAATGCCACTTCCAGCTTAGCTGTGCAGAAGAAGAACAACAAGAAGAAGAAATATCTCGAAATATGTCCGTCAGGCCCCTTCCCTTGAGATAAATCTGCAAATATCTCGGAAACGAAGCGAGCTATGGCAAAATGTTAAGAGACCTTATTTGTAGAGAATTAAGTTTCCTACGTTTTATGTTCTATGATATTTTTTGATCAGATGCGTAGTTCTCGAGATATATCAAGATATTTAAAAGTTCCGAAGCCGCACCAACATAATAGAGATACAGAAACACCGTGGCCCCTTTCTTTGAGATAACTCTGCACTATTGCGAGCTGTAAATGCCACTTCCAGCTTAGCTGTGCAGAAGAAGAACAACAAGAAGAAGAAATATCTCGAAATATGTCCGTCAGGCCCCTTCCCTTGAGATATATCTGCAAATATCTCGGAAACGAAGCGAGCTATGGCAAAATGTTAAGAGACCTTTTTTGTAGAGAATTATGTTTCCTACTTTTTATGTTCTATGATATTTTTTGATCAGACGCGTAGCTCTCGAGATATATCAAGATATTTAAAAGTTCCGAAGCCGCACCAACATAATAGAGATACAGAAACAGCGTGGCCCCTTTCTTTGAGATATCTCTGCACTATTGCGAGCTGCAAATGCCACTTCCAGCTTAGCTGCGCAGAAGAAGAACAACAAGAAGAAGAAATATCTCGAAATATGTCCGTCAGGCCCCTTCCCTTGAGATAAATCTGCAAATATCTCGGAAACGAAGCGAGCTATGGCAAAATGTTGAGAGACCTTATTTGTAGAGAATTAAGTTTCCTACGTTTTATGTTCTATGATATTTTTTGATCAGATGCGTAGTTCTCGAGATATATCAAGATATTTAAAAGTTCCAAAGCCGCACCAACATAATAGAGATACAGAAACACCGTGGCCCCTCTCTTTGAGATTACTCTGCACTATTGCGAGCTGGAAATGCCACTTCCAGTTTAGCTGTGCAGAAGAAGAACAACAAGAAGAAGAAATATCTCGAAATATGTCCGTTAGGCCCCTTCCCTTGAGATAAATCTGCAAATATCTCGGAAACGAAGCGAGCTATGGCAAAATGTTAAGAGACCTTTTTTGTAGAGAATTATGTTTCCTACTTTTTATGTTCTATGATATTTTTTGATCAGACGCGTAGCTCTCGAGATATATCAAGATATTTAAAAGTTCCGAAGCCGCACCAACATAATAGAGATACAGAAACAGCGTGGCCCCTTTCTTTGAGATATCTCTGCACTATTGCGAGCTGCAAATGCCACTTCCAGCTTAGCTGCGCAGAAGAAGAACAACAAGAAGAAGAAATATCTCGAAATATGTCCGTCAGGCCCCTTCCCTTGAGATAAATCTGCAAATATCTCGGAAACGAAGCGAGCTATGGCAAAATGTTAAGAGACCTTATTTGTAGAGAATTAAGTTTCCTACGTTTTATGTTCTATGATATTTTTTGATCAGATGCGTAGTTCTCGAGATATATCAAGATATTTAAAAGTTCCAAAGCCGCACCAACATAATAGAGATACAGAAACACCGTGGCCCCTCTCTTTGAGATAACTCTGCACTATTGCGAGCTGGAAATGCCACTTCCAGTTTAGCTGTGCAGAAGAAGAACAACAAGAAGAAGAAATATCTCGAAATATGTCCGTTAGGCCCCTTCCCTTGAGATAAATCTGCAAATATCTCGGAAACGAAGCGAGCTATGGCAAAATGTTAAGAGACCTTTTTTGTAGAGAATTAAGTTTCCTACTTTTTATGTTCTATGATATTTTTTGATCAGATGCGTAGTTCTCGAGATATATCAAGATATTTAAAAGTTCCGAAGCCGCACCAACATAATAGAGATACAGAAACACCGTGGCCCCTTTCTTTGAGATAACTCTGCACTATTGCGAGCTGTAAATGCCACTTCCAGCTTAGCTGTGCAGAAGAAGAACAACAAGAAGAAGAAATATCTCGAAATATGTCCGTCAGGCCCCTTCCCTTGAGATAAATCTGCAAATATCTCGGAAACGAAGCGAGCTATGGCAAAATGTTAAGAGACCTTTTTTGTAGCGAATTAAGTTTCCTACTTTTTATGTTCTATGATATGTTTTGATCAGATGCGTAGTTCTCGAGATATATCAAGATATTTAAAAGTTCCGAAGCCGCACCAACATAATAGAGATACAGAAACACCGTGGCCCCTCTCTTTGAGATAACTCTGCACAATTGCGAGCTGCAAATGCCACTTCCAACTTAGCTGTGCAGAAGAAGAACAACAAGAAGAAGAAATATCTCGAAATATGTCCGTCAGGCCCCTTCCCTTGAGATAAATCTGCAAATATCTCGGAAACGAAGCGAGCTATGGCAAAATGTTGAGAGACCTTATTTGTAGAGAATTAAGTTTCCTACGTTTTATGTTCTATGATATTTTTTGATCAGATGCGTAGTTCTCGAGATATATCAAGATATTTAAAAGTTCCAAAGCCGCACCAACATAATAGAGATACAGAAACACCGTGGCCCCTCTCTTTGAGATAACTCTGCACAATTGCGAGCTGCAAATGCCACTTCCAACTTAGCTGTGCAGAAGAAGAACAACAAGAAGAAGAAATATCTCGAAATATGTCCGTCAGGCCCCTTCCCTTGAGATAAATCTGCAAATATCTCGGAAACGAAGCGAGCTATGGCAAAATGTTGAGAGACCTTATTTGTAGAGAATTAAGTTTCCTACGTTTTATGTTCTATGATATTTTTTGATCAGATGCGTAGTTCTCGAGATATATCAAGATATTTAAAAGTTCCAAAGCCGCACCAACATAATAGAGATACAGAAACACCGTGGCCCCTCTCTTTGAGACTACTCTGCACTATTGCGAGCTGGAAATGCCACTTCCAGTTTAGCTGTGCAGAAGAAGAACAACAAGAAGAAGAAATATCTCGAAATATGTCCGTTAGGCCCCTTCCCTTGAGATAAATCTGCAAATATCTCGGAAACGAAGCGAGCTATGGCAAAATGTTAAGAGACCTTTTTTGTAGCGAATTAAGTTTCCTACTTTTTATGTTCTATGATATGTTTTGATCAGATGCGTAGTTCTCGAGATATATCAAGATATTTAAAAGTTCCGAAGCCGCACCAACATAATAGAGATACAGAAACACCGTGGCCCCTCTCTTTGAGATAACTCTGCACAATTGCGAGCTGCAAATGCCACTTCCAGCTTAGCTGTGCAGAAGAAGAACAACAAGAAGAAGAAATATCTCGAAATATGTCCGTCAGGCCCCTTCCCTTGAGATAAATCTGCAAATATCTCGGAAACGAAGCGAGCTATGGCAAAATGTTAAGAGACCTTATTTGTAGAGAATTAAGTTTCCTACGTTTTATGTTCTATGATATTTTTTGATCAGATGCGTAGTTCTCGAGATATATCAAGATATTTAAAAGTTCCGAAGCCGCACCAACATAATAGAGATACAGAAACACCGTGGCCCCTTTCTTTGAGATAACTCTGCACTATTGCGAGCTGTAAATGCCACTTCCAGCTTAGCTGTGCAGAAGAAGAACAACAAGAAGAAGAAATATCTCGAAATATGTCCGTCAGGCCCCTTCCCTTGAGATATATCTGCAAATATCTCGGAAACGAAGCGAGCTATGGCAAAATGTTAAGAGACCTTTTTTGTAGAGAATTATGTTTCCTACTTTTTATGTTCTATGATATTTTTTGATCAGACGCGTAGCTCTCGAGATATATCAAGATATTTAAAAGTTCCGAAGCCGCACCAACATAATAGAGATACAGAAACAGCGTGGCCCCTTTCTTTGAGATATCTCTGCACTATTGCGAGCTGCAAATGCCACTTCCAGCTTAGCTGCGCAGAAGAAGAACAACAAGAAGAAGAAATATCTCGAAATATGTCCGTCAGGCCCCTTCCCTTGAGATAAATCTGCAAATATCTCGGAAACGAAGCGAGCTATGGCAAAATGTTGAGAGACCTTATTTGTAGAGAATTAAGTTTCCTACGTTTTATGTTCTATGATATTTTTTGATCAGATGCGTAGTTCTCGAGATATATCAAGATATTTAAAAGTTCCAAAGCCGCACCAACATAATAGAGATACAGAAACACCGTGGCCCCTCTCTTTGAGATTACTCTGCACTATTGCGAGCTGGAAATGCCACTTCCAGTTTAGCTGTGCAGAAGAAGAACAACAAGAAGAAGAAATATCTCGAAATATGTCCGTTAGGCCCCTTCCCTTGAGATAAATCTGCAAATATCTCGGAAACGAAGCGAGCTATGGCAAAATGTTAAGAGACCTTTTTTGTAGAGAATTATGTTTCCTACTTTTTATGTTCTATGATATTTTTTGATCAGACGCGTAGCTCTCGAGATATATCAAGATATTTAAAAGTTCCGAAGCCGCACCAACATAATAGAGATACAGAAACAGCGTGGCCCCTTTCTTTGAGATATCTCTGCACTATTGCGAGCTGCAAATGCCACTTCCAGCTTAGCTGCGCAGAAGAAGAACAACAAGAAGAAGAAATATCTCGAAATATGTCCGTCAGGCCCCTTCCCTTGAGATAAATCTGCAAATATCTCGGAAACGAAGCGAGCTATGGCAAAATGTTAAGAGACCTTATTTGTAGAGAATTAAGTTTCCTACGTTTTATGTTCTATGATATTTTTTGATCAGATGCGTAGTTCTCGAGATATATCAAGATATTTAAAAGTTCCAAAGCCGCACCAACATAATAGAGATACAGAAACACCGTGGCCCCTCTCTTTGAGATAACTCTGCACTATTGCGAGCTGGAAATGCCACTTCCAGTTTAGCTGTGCAGAAGAAGAACAACAAGAAGAAGAAATATCTCGAAATATGTCCGTTAGGCCCCTTCCCTTGAGATAAATCTGCAAATATCTCGGAAACGAAGCGAGCTATGGCAAAATGTTAAGAGACCTTTTTTGTAGAGAATTAAGTTTCCTACTTTTTATGTTCTATGATATTTTTTGATCAGATGCGTAGTTCTCGAGATATATCAAGATATTTAAAAGTTCCGAAGCCGCACCAACATAATAGAGATACAGAAACACCGTGGCCCCTTTCTTTGAGATAACTCTGCACTATTGCGAGCTGTAAATGCCACTTCCAGCTTAGCTGTGCAGAAGAAGAACAACAAGAAGAAGAAATATCTCGAAATATGTCCGTCAGGCCCCTTCCCTTGAGATATATCTGCAAATATCTCGGAAACGAAGCGAGCTATGGCAAAATGTTAAGAGACCTTTTTTGTAGAGAATCATGTTTCCTACAATTTATGTTCTATGATATTTTTTGATCAGAATCGTAGTTTTCGAGATATATCGAGATATTTAAAAGTTCCAAAGCCCCACCAACATAATAGAGATACAGAAACACCGTGGCCCCTTTCTTTGAGATAACTCTGCACTAGTGCGAGCCGCAAATGCCACTTCCAGCTTAGCTGTGCAGAAGAAGAACAACAGGAAGAAGAAATATCACGAAATATGTCCGTTAGGCCCCTTCCCTTGAGATAAATCTGCAAATATCTCGGAAACGAAGCGAGCTATGGCAAAATGTTAAGAGACCTTTTTTGTAGCGAATTAAGTTTCCTACTTTTTATGTTCTATGATATGTTTTGATCAGATGCGTAGTTCTCGAGATATATCAAGATATTTAAAAGTTCCGAAGCCGCACCAACATAATAGAGATACAGAAACACCGTGGCCCCTCTCTTTGAGATAACTCTGCACAATTGCGAGCTGCAAATGCCACTTCCAACTTAGCTGTGCAGAAGAAGAACAACAAGAAGAAGAAATATCTCGAAATATGTCCGTCAGGCCCCTTCCCTTGAGATAAATCTGCAAATATCTCGGAAACGAAGCGAGCTATGGCAAAATGTTGAGAGACCTTATTTGTAGAGAATTAAGTTTCCTACGTTTTATGTTCTATGATATTTTTTGATCAGATGCGTAGTTCTCGAGATATATCAAGATATTTAAAAGTTCCAAAGCCGCACCAACATAATAGAGATACAGAAACACCGTGGCCCCTCTCTTTGAGATTACTCTGCACTATTGCGAGCTGGAAATGCCACTTCCAGTTTAGCTGTGCAGAAGAAGAACAACAAGAAGAAGAAATATCTCGAAATATGTCCGTTAGGCCCCTTCCCTTGAGATAAATCTGCAAATATCTCGGAAACGAAGCGAGCTATGGCAAAATGTTAAGAGACCTTTTTTGTAGAGAATTATGTTTCCTACTTTTTATGTTCTATGATATTTTTTGATCAGACGCGTAGCTCTCGAGATATATCAAGATATTTAAAAGTTCCGAAGCCGCACCAACATAATAGAGATACAGAAACAGCGTGGCCCCTTTCTTTGAGATATCTCTGCACTATTGCGAGCTGCAAATGCCACTTCCAGCTTAGCTGCGCAGAAGAAGAACAACAAGAAGAAGAAATATCTCGAAATATGTCCGTCAGGCCCCTTCCCTTGAGATAAATCTGCAAATATCTCGGAAACGAAGCGAGCTATGGCAAAATGTTGAGAGACCTTATTTGTAGAGAATTAAGTTTCCTACGTTTTATGTTCTATGATATTTTTTGATCAGATGCGTAGTTCTCGAGATATATCAAGATATTTAAAAGTTCCAAAGCCGCACCAACATAATAGAGATACAGAAACACCGTGGCCCCTCTCTTTGAGATTACTCTGCACTATTGCGAGCTGGAAATGCCACTTCCAGTTTAGCTGTGCAGAAGAAGAACAACAAGAAGAAGAAATATCTCGAAATATGTCCGTTAGGCCCCTTCCCTTGAGATAAATCTGCAAATATCTCGGAAACGAAGCGAGCTATGGCAAAATGTTAAGAGACCTTTTTTGTAGAGAATTATGTTTCCTACTTTTCATGTTCTATGATATTTTTTGATCAGACGCGTAGCTCTCGAGATATATCAAGATATTTAAAAGTACCGAAGCCGCACCAACATAATAGAGATACAGAAACAGCGTGGCCCCTTTCTTTGAGATATCTCTGCACTATTGCGAGCTGCAAATGCCACTTCCAGCTTAGCTGCGCAGAAGAAGAACAACAAGAAGAAGAAATATCTCGAAATATGTCCGTCAGGCCCCTTCCCTTGAGATAAATCTGCAAATATCTCGGAAACGAAGCGAGCTATGGCAAAATGTTAAGAGACCTTATTTGTAGAGAATTAAGTTTCCTACGTTTTATGTTCTATGATATTTTTTGATCAGATGCGTAGTTCTCGAGATATATCAAGATATTTAAAAGTTCCAAAGCCGCACCAACATAATAGAGATACAGAAACACCG
The DNA here is from genome assembly GCF_051020975.1 of Osmia lignaria lignaria. Classification (NCBI taxonomy): domain Eukaryota; kingdom Metazoa; phylum Arthropoda; class Insecta; order Hymenoptera; family Megachilidae; genus Osmia; species Osmia lignaria. The sequence continues at coordinate 1,277,554 of NW_027478160.1, forward strand.
TGGCCCCTCTCTTTGAGATTACTCTGCACTATTGCGAGCTGGAAATGCCACTTCCAGTTTAGCTGTGCAGAAGAAGAACAACAAGAAGAAGAAATATCTCGAAATATGTCCGTTAGGCCCCTTCCCTTGAGATAAATCTGCAAATATCTCGGAAACGAAGCGAGCTATGGCAAAATGTTAAGAGACCTTTTTAGTAGAGAATTAAGTTTCCTACTTTTTATGTTCTATGATATTTTTTGATCAGATGCGTAGTTCTCGAGATATATCAAGATATTTAAAAGTTCCGAAGCCGCACCAACATAATAGAGATACAGAAACACCGTGGCCCCTTTCTTTGAGATAACTCTGCACTATTGCGAGCTGTAAATGCCACTTCCAGCTTAGCTGTGCAGAAGAAGAACAACAAGAAGAAGAAATATCTCGAAATATGTCCGTCAGGCCCCTTCCCTTGAGATATATCTGCAAATATCTCGGAAACGAAGCGAGCTATGGCAAAATGTTAAGAGACCTTTTTTGTAGAGAATCATGTTTCCTACAATTTATGTTCTATGATATTTTTTGATCAGAATCGTAGTTTTCGAGATATATCGAGATATTTAAAAGTTCCAAAGCCCCACCAACATAATAGAGATACAGAAACACCGTGGCCCCTTTCTTTGAGATAACTCTGCACTAGTGCGAGCCGCAAATGCCACTTCCAGCTTAGCTGTGCAGAAGAAGAACAACAGGAAGAAGAAATATCACGAAATATGTCCGTTAGGCCCCTTCCCTTGAGATAAATCTGCAAATATCTCGGAAACGAAGCGAGCTATGGCAAAATGTTAAGAGACCTTTTTTGTAGCGAATTAAGTTTCCTACTTTTTATGTTCTATGATATGTTTTGATCAGATGCGTAGTTCTCGAGATATATCAAGATATTTAAAAGTTCCGAAGCCGCACCAACATAATAGAGATACAGAAACACCGTGGCCCCTCTCTTTGAGATAACTCTGCACAATTGCGAGCTGCAAATGCCACTTCCAACTTAGCTGTGCAGAAGAAGAACAACAAGAAGAAGAAATATCTCGAAATATGTCCGTCAGGCCCCTTCCCTTGAGATAAATCTGCAAATATCTCGGAAACGAAGCGAGCTATGGCAAAATGTTGAGAGACCTTATTTGTAGAGAATTAAGTTTCCTACGTTTTATGTTCTATGATATTTTTTGATCAGATGCGTAGTTCTCGAGATATATCAAGATATTTAAAAGTTCCAAAGCCGCACCAACATAATAGAGATACAGAAACACCGTGGCCCCTCTCTTTGAGATTACTCTGCACTATTGCGAGCTGGAAATGCCACTTCCAGTTTAGCTGTGCAGAAGAAGAACAACAAGAAGAAGAAATATCTCGAAATATGTCCGTTAGGCCCCTTCCCTTGAGATAAATCTGCAAATATCTCGGAAACGAAGCGAGCTATGGCAAAATGTTAAGAGACCTTTTTTGTAGAGAATTATGTTTCCTACTTTTTATGTTCTATGATATTTTTTGATCAGACGCGTAGCTCTCGAGATATATCAAGATATTTAAAAGTTCCGAAGCCGCACCAACATAATAGAGATACAGAAACAGCGTGGCCCCTTTCTTTGAGATATCTCTGCACTATTGCGAGCTGCAAATGCCACTTCCAGCTTAGCTGCGCAGAAGAAGAACAACAAGAAGAAGAAATATCTCGAAATATGTCCGTCAGGCCCCTTCCCTTGAGATAAATCTGCAAATATCTCGGAAACGAAGCGAGCTATGGCAAAATGTTGAGAGACCTTATTTGTAGAGAATTAAGTTTCCTACGTTTTATGTTCTATGATATTTTTTGATCAGATGCGTAGTTCTCGAGATATATCAAGATATTTAAAAGTTCCAAAGCCGCACCAACATAATAGAGATACAGAAACACCGTGGCCCCTCTCTTTGAGATTACTCTGCACTATTGCGAGCTGGAAATGCCACTTCCAGTTTAGCTGTGCAGAAGAAGAACAACAAGAAGAAGAAATATCTCGAAATATGTCCGTTAGGCCCCTTCCCTTGAGATAAATCTGCAAATATCTCGGAAACGAAGCGAGCTATGGCAAAATGTTAAGAGACCTTTTTTGTAGAGAATTATGTTTCCTACTTTTCATGTTCTATGATATTTTTTGATCAGACGCGTAGCTCTCGAGATATATCAAGATATTTAAAAGTACCGAAGCCGCACCAACATAATAGAGATACAGAAACAGCGTGGCCCCTTTCTTTGAGATATCTCTGCACTATTGCGAGCTGCAAATGCCACTTCCAGCTTAGCTGCGCAGAAGAAGAACAACAAGAAGAAGAAATATCTCGAAATATGTCCGTCAGGCCCCTTCCCTTGAGATAAATCTGCAAATATCTCGGAAACGAAGCGAGCTATGGCAAAATGTTAAGAGACCTTATTTGTAGAGAATTAAGTTTCCTACGTTTTATGTTCTATGATATTTTTTGATCAGATGCGTAGTTCTCGAGATATATCAAGATATTTAAAAGTTCCAAAGCCGCACCAACATAATAGAGATACAGAAACACCGTGGCCCCTCTCTTTGAGATTACTCTGCACTATTGCGAGCTGGAAATGCCACTTCCAGTTTAGCTGTGCAGAAGAAGAACAACAAGAAGAAGAAATATCTCGAAATATGTCCGTTAGGCCCCTTCCCTTGAGATAAATCTGCAAATATCTCGGAAACGAAGCGAGCTATGGCAAAATGTTAAGAGACCTTTTTAGTAGAGAATTAAGTTTCCTACTTTTTATGTTCTATGATATTTTTTGATCAGATGCGTAGTTCTCGAGATATATCAAGATATTTAAAAGTTCCGAAGCCGCACCAACATAATAGAGATACAGAAACACCGTGGCCCCTTTCTTTGAGATAACTCTGCACTATTGCGAGCTGTAAATGCCACTTCCAGCTTAGCTGTGCAGAAGAAGAACAACAAGAAGAAGAAATATCTCGAAATATGTCCGTCAGGCCCCTTCCCTTGAGATATATCTGCAAATATCTCGGAAACGAAGCGAGCTATGGCAAAATGTTAAGAGACCTTTTTTGTAGAGAATCATGTTTCCTACAATTTATGTTCTATGATATTTTTTGATCAGAATCGTAGTTTTCGAGATATATCGAGATATTTAAAAGTTCCAAAGCCCCACCAACATAATAGAGATACAGAAACACCGTGGCCCCTTTCTTTGAGATAACTCTGCACTAGTGCGAGCCGCAAATGCCACTTCCAGCTTAGCTGTGCAGAAGAAGAACAACAAGAAGAAGAAATATCACGAAATATGTCCGTTAGGCCCCTTCCCTTGAGATAAATCTGCAAATATCTCGGAAACGAAGCGAGCTATGGCAAAATGTTAGGAGACCTTTTTTGTAGCGAATTAAGTTTCCTACTTTTTATGTTCTATGATATGTTTTGATCAGATGCGTAGTTCTCGAGATATATCAAGATATTTAAATGTTCCGAAGCCGCACCAACATAATAGAGATACAGAAACACCGTGGCCCCTCTCTTTGAGATAACTCTGCACAATTGCGAGCTGCAAATGCCACTTCCAGCTTAGGTGTGCAGAAGAAGAACAACAAGAAGAAGAAATATCTCGAAATATGTCCGTCAGGCCACTTCCCTTGAGATAAATCTGCAAATATCTCGGAAACGAAGCGAGCTATGGCAAAATGTTAAGAGACCTTTTTTGTAGAGAATTAAGTTTCCTACTTTTTATGTTGTATGATATTTTTTGATCAGATGCGTAGTTCTCGAGATATATCAAGATATTTAAAAGTTCCGAAGCCGCACCAACATAATAGAGATACAGAAACACCGTGGCCCCTTTCTTTGAGATAACTCTGCACTATTGCGAGCTGTAAATGCCACTTCCAGCTTAGCTGTGCAGAAGAAGAACAACAAGAAGAAGAAATATCTCGAAATATGTCGGTCAGGCCCCTTCCCTTGAGATATATCTGCAAATATCTCGGAAACGAAGCGAGCTATGGCAAAATGTTAAGAGACCTTTTTTGTAGAGAATCATGTTTCCTACAATTTATGTTCTATGATATTTTTTGATCAGAATCGTAGTTTTCGAGATATATCGAGATATTTAAAAGTTCCAAAGCCCCACCAACATAATAGAGATACAGAAACACCGTGGCCCCTTTCTTTGAGATAACTCTGCACTAGTGCGAGCCGCAAATGCCACTTCCAGCTTAGCTGTGCAGAAGAAGAACAACAAGAAGAAGAAATATCACGAAATATGTCCGTTAGGCCCCTTCCCTTGAGATAAATCTGCAAATATCTCGGAAACGAAGCGAGCTATGGCAAAATGTTAAGAGACCTTTTTTGTAGCGAATTAAGTTTCCTACTTTTTATGTTCTATGATATGTTTTGATCAGATGCGTAGTTCTCGAGATATATCAAGATATTTAAATGTTCCGAAGCCGCACCAACATAATAGAGATACAGAAACACCGTGGCCCCTCTCTTTGAGATAACTCTGCACAATTGCGAGCTGCAAATGCCACTTCCAGCTTAGGTGTGCAGAAGAAGAACAACAAGAAGAAGAAATATCTCGAAATATGTCCGTCAGGCCACTTCCCTTGAGATAAATCTGCAAATATCTCGGAAACGAAGCGAGCTATAGCAAAATGTTAAGAGACCTTTTTTGTAGAGAATTATGTTTCCTACTTTTTATGTTCCATGATATTTTTTGATCAGACGCGTAGCTCTCGAGATATATCAAGATATTTAAAAGTTCCGAAGCCGCACCAACATAATAGAGATACAGAAACAGCGTGGCCCCTTTCTTTGAGATATCTCTGCACTATTGCGAGCTGCAAATGCCACTTCCAGCTTAGCTGCGCAGAAGAAGAACAACAAGAAGAAGAAATATCTCGAAATATGTCCGTCAGGCCCCTTCCCTTGAGATAAATCTGCAAATATCTCGGAAACGAAGCGAGCTATGGCAAAATGTTGAGAGACCTTATTTGTAGAGAATTAAGTTTCCTACGTTTTATGTTCTATGATATTTTTTGATCAGATGCGTAGTTCTCGAGATATATCAAGATATTTAAAAGTTCCAAAGCCGCACCAACATAATAGAGATACAGAAACACCGTGGCCCCTCTCTTTGAGATAACTCTGCACTATTGCGAGCTGGAAATGCCACTTCCAGTTTAGCTGTGCAGAAGAAGAACAACAAGAAGAAGAAATATCTCGAAATATGTCCGTTAGGCCCCTTCCCTTGAGATAAATCTGCAAATATCTCGGAAACGAAGCGAGCTATGGCAAAATGTTAAGAGACCTTTTTTGTAGAGAATTACGTTTCCTACAATTTATGTTCTATGATATTTTTTGATCAGAAGCGTAGTTTTCGAGATATATCGAGATATTTAAAAGTTCCAAAGCCCCACCAACATAATAGAGATACAGAAACACCGTGGCCCCTTTCTTTGAGATAACTCTGCACTAGTGCGAGCCGCAAATGCCACTTCCAGCTTGGCTGTGCAGAAGAAGAACAACAAGAAGAAGAAATATCTCGAAATATGTCCGTCAGGCCCCTTACCTTGAGATAAATCTGCAAATATCTCGGAAACGAAGCGAGCTATGGCAAAATGTTAAGAGACCTTTTTTGTAGAGAATTAAGTTTCCTACTTTTTATCTTCTATGATATTTTCTGATCAGATGCGTAGTTCTCGAGATATATCAAGATATTTAAAAGTTCCGAAGCCGCACCAACATAATAGAGATACAGAAACACCGTGGCCCCTCTCTTTGAGATAACTCTGCACAATTGCGAGCTGCAAATGCCACTTCCAGCTTAGCTGTGCAGAAGAAGAACAACAAGAAGAAGAAATATCTCGAAATATGTCCGTCAGGCCCCTTCCCTTGAGATAAATCTGCAAATATCTCGGAAACGAAGCGAGCTATTGCAAAATGTTAAGAGACATTTTTTGTAGAGAATTGAGTTTCCTACTTTTTATGTTCTATGATATTTTTTGATCAGATGCGTAGTTCTCAAGATATATCAAGATATTCAAAAGTTAAGAAGCCGCACCAACATAATAGAGATACAGAAACACCGTGGCCCCTTTCTTTGAGATAACTCTGCACTATTGCGAGCTGCAAATGCCACTTCCAGCTTAGCTGTGCAGAAGAAGAACAACAAGAAGAAGAAATATCACGAAATATGTCCGTTAGGCCCCTTCCCTTCAGATAAATCTGCAAATATCTCGGAAACGAAGCGAGCTATGGCAAAATGTTAAGAGACCTTATTTGTAGAGAATTAAGTTTCCTACTTTTTATGCTCTATGATATTTTTTGATCAGATGCGTAGTTCTCGAGATATATCAAGATATTTAAAAGTTAAGAAGCCGCACCAACATAATAGAGATACAGAAACACCGTGGCCCCTTTCTTTGAGATAACTCTGCACTATTGCGAGCTGCAAATGCCACTTCCAGCTTAGCTGTGCAGAAGAAGAACAACAAGAAGAAGAAATATCACGAAATATGTCCGTTAGGCCCCTTCCCTTGAGATAAATCTGCAAATATCTCGGAAACGAAGCGAGCTATGGCAAAATGTTAAGAGACCTTTTTTGTAGCGAATTAAGTTTCCTACTTTTTATGTTTTATGATATTTTTTGATCAGATGCGTAGTTCTCGAGATATATCAAGATATTTAAAAGTTCCGAAGCCGCACCAACATAATAGAGATACAGAAACACCGTGGCCCCTCTCTTTGAGATAACTCTGCACAATTGCGAGCTGCAAATGCCACTTCCAGCTTAGCTGTGCAGAAGAAGAACAACAAGAAGAAGAAATATCTCGAAATATGTCCGTCAGGCCCCTTCCCTTGAGATAAATCTGCAAATATCTCGGAAACGAAGCGAGCTATGGCAAAATGTTAAGAGACCTTTTTTGTAGAGAATTAAGTTTCCTACTTTTTATGTTCTATGATATTTTTTGATCAGATGCATAGTTCTCGAGATATATCAAGATATTTAAAAGTTCCGAAGCCGCACCAACATAATAGAGATACAGAAACACCGTGGCCCCTTTCTTTGAGATAACTCTGCACTATTGCGAGCTGTAAATGCCACTTCCAGCTTAGCTGTGCAGAAGAAGAACAACAAGAAGAAGAAATATCTCGAAATATGTCCGTCAGGCCCCTTCCCTTGAGATATATCTGCAAATATCTCGGAAACGAAGCGAGCTATGGCAAAATGTTAAGAGACCTTATTTGTAGAGAATTAAGTTTCCTACTTTTTATGTTCTATGATATTTTTTGATCAGATGCGTAGTTCTCGAGATATATCAAGATATTTAAAAGTTCCGAAGCCGCACCAACATAATAGAGATACAGAAACACCGTGGCCCCTCTCTTTGACATAACTCTGCACTATTGCGAGCTGGAAATGCCACTTCCAGTTTAGCTGTGCAGAAGAAGAACAACAAGAAGAAGAAATATCTCGAAATATGTCCGTTAGGCCCCTTCCCTTGAGATAAATCTGCAAATATCTCGGAAACGAAGCGAGCTATGGCAAAATGTTAAGAGACCTTTTTTGTAGAGAATTGAGTTTCCTACTTTTTATGTTCTATGATATTTTTTGATCAGATGCGTAGTTCTGGAGATATATCAAGATATTTAAAAGTTAAGAAGCCGCACCAACATAATAGAGATACAGAAACACCGTGGCCCCTTTCTTTGAGATAACTCTGCACTATTGCGAGCTGTAAATGCCACTTCCAGCTTAGCTGTGCAGAAGAAGAACAACAAGAAGAAGAAATATCTCGAAATATGTCCGTCAGGCCCCTTCCCTTGAGATATATCTGCAAATATCTCGGAAACGAAGCGAGCTATGGCAAAATGTTAAGAGACCTTTTTTGTAGAGAATTATGTTTCCTACTTTTTATGTTCTATGATATTTTTTGATCAGACGCGTAGTTCTCGAGATATATCAAGATATTTAAAAGTTCCGAAGCCGCACCAACATAATAGTGATACAGAAACACCGTGGCCCCTTTCTTTGAGATAACTCTGCACTATTGCGAGCTGTAAATGCCACTTCCAGCTTAGCTGTGCAGAAGAAGAACAACAAGAAGAAGAAATATCTCGAAATATGTCCGTCAGGCCCCTTCCCTTGAGATATATCTGCAAATATCTCGGAAACGAAGCGAGCTATGGCAAAATGTTAAGAGACCTTTTTTGTAGAGAATTATGTTTCCTACAATTTATTTTCTATGATATTTTTTGATCAGAAGCGTAGTTTTCGAGATATATCGAGATATTTAAAAGTTCCAAAGCCACACCAACATAATAGAGATACAGAAACACCGTGGCCCCTTTCTTTGAGATAACTCTGCACTAGTGCGAGCCGCAAATGCCACTTCCAGCTTGGCTGTGCAGAAGAAGAACAACAAGAAGAAGAAATATCTCGAAATATGTCCGTTAGGCCCCTTCACTTGAGATAAATCTGCAAATATCTCGGAAACGAAGCGAGCTATAGCAAAATGTTAAGAGACCTTTTTTGTAGAGAATTATGTTTCCTACTTTTTATGTTCTATGATATTTTTTGATCAGACGCGTACCTCTCGAGATATATCAAGATATTTAAAAGTTCCGAAGCCGCACCAACATAATAGAGATACAGAAACAGCGTGGCCCCTTTCTTTGAGATATCTCTGCACTATTGCGAGCTGCAAATGCCACTTCCAGCTTAGCTGCGCAGAAGAAGAACAACAAGAAGAAGAAATATCTCGAAATATGTCCGTCAGGCCCCTTCCCTTGAGATAAATCTGCAAATATCTCGGAAACGAAGCGAGCTATGGCAAAATGTTGAGAGACCTTATTTGTAGAGAATTAAGTTTCCTACGTTTTATGTTCTATGATATTTTTTGATCAGATGCGTAGTTCTCGAGATATATCAAGATATTTAAAAGTTCCAAAGCCGCACCAACATAATAGAGATACAGAAACACCGTGGCCCCTCTCTTTGAGATAACTCTGCACTATTGCGAGCTGGAAATGCCACTTCCAGTTTAGCTGTGCAGAAGAAGAACAACAAGAAGAAGAAATATCTCGAAATATGTCCGTTAGGCCCCTTCCCTTGAGATAAATCTGCAAATATCTCGGAAACGAAGCGAGCTATGGCAAAATGTTAAGAGACCTTTTTTGTAGAGAATTAAGTTTCCTACTTTTTATGTTCTATGATATTTTTTGATCAGATGCGTAGTTCTCGAGATATATCAAGATATTTAAAAGTTCCGAAGCCGCACCAACATAATAGAGATACAGAAACACCGTGGCCCCTTTCTTTGAGATAACTCTGCACTATTGCGAGCTGTAAATGCCACTTCCAGCTTAGCTGTGCAGAAGAAGAACAACAAGAAGAAGAAATATCTCGAAATATGTCCGTCAGGCCCCTTCCCTTGAGATATATCTGCAAATATCTCGGAAACGAAGCGAGCTATGGCAAAATGTTAAGAGACCTTTTTTGTAGAGAATCATGTTTCCTATAATTTCTGTTCTATGATATTTTTTGATCAGAATCGTAGTTTTCGAGATATATCGAGATATTTAAAAGTTCCAAAGCCCCACCAACATAATAGAGATACAGAAACACCGTGGCCCCTTTCTTTGAGATAACTCTGCACTAGTGCGAGCCGCAAATGCCACTTCCAGCTTAGCTGTGCAGAAGAAGAACAACAAGAAGAAGAAATATCACGAAATATGTCCGTTAGGCTCCTTCCCTTGAGATAAATCTGCAAATATCTCGGAAACGAAGCGAGCTATGGCAAAATGTTAAGAGACCTTTTTTGTAGCGAATTAAGTTTCCTACTTTTTATGTTCTATGATATGTTTTGATCAGATGCGTAGTTCTCGAGATATATCAAGATATTTAAAAGTTCCAAAGCCGCACCAACATAATAGAGATACAGAAACACCGTGGCCCCTCTCTTTGAGATAACTCTGCACTATTGCGAGCTGGAAATGCCACTTCCAGTTTAGCTGTGCAGAAGAAGAACAACAAGAAGAAGAAATATCTCGAAATATGTCCGTTAGGCCCCTTCCCTTGAGATAAATCTGCAAATATCTCGGAAACGAAGCGAGCTATGGCAAAATGTTAAGAGACCTTTTTTGTAGAGAATTAAGTTTCCTACTTTTTATGTTCTATGATATTTTTTGATCAGATGCGTAGTTCTCGAGATATATCAAGATATTTAAAAGTTCCGAAGCCGCACCAACATAATAGAGATACAGAAACACCGTGGCCCCTTTCTTTGAGATAACTCTGCACTATTGCGAGCTGTAAATGCCACTTCCAGCTTAGCTGTGCAGAAGAAGAACAACAAGAAGAAGAAATATCTCGAAATATGTCCGTCAGGCCCCTTCCCTTGAGATATATCTGCAAATATCTCGGAAACGAAGCGAGCTATGGCAAAATGTTAAGAGACCTTTTTTGTAGAGAATCATGTTTCCTATAATTTCTGTTCTATGATATTTTTTGATCAGAATCGTAGTTTTCGAGATATATCGAGATATTTAAAAGTTCCAAAGCCCCACCAACATAATAGAGATACAGAAACACCGTGGCCCCTTTCTTTGAGATAACTCTGCACTAGTGCGAGCCGCAAATGCCACTTCCAGCTTAGCTGTGCAGAAGAAGAACAACAAGAAGAAGAAATATCACGAAATATGTCCGTTAGGCTCCTTCCCTTGAGATAAATCTACAAATATCTCGGAAACGAAGCGAGCTATGGCAAAATGTTAAGAGACCTTTTTTGTAGCGAATTAAGTTTCCTACTTTTTATGTTCTATGATATGTTTTGATCAGATGCGTAGTTCTCGAGATATATCAAGATATTTAAAAGTTCCGAAGCCGCACCAACATAATAGAGATACAGAAACACCGTGGCCCCTCTCTTTGAGATAACTCTGCACAATTGCGAGCTGCAAATGCCACTTCCAGCTTAGCTGTGCAGAAGAAGAACAACAAGAAGAAGAAATATCTCGAAATATGTCCGTCAGGCCCCTTCCCTTGAGATAAATCTGCAAATATCTCGGAAACGAAGCGAGCTATGGCAAAATGTTAAGAGACCTTATTTGTAGAGAATTAAGTTTCCTACGTTTTATGTTCTATGATATTTTTTGATCAGATGCGTAGTTCTCGAGATATATCAAGATATTTAAAAGTTCCAAAGCCGCACCAACATAATAGAGATACAGAAACACCGTGGCCCCTCTCTTTGAGATAACTCTGCACTATTGCGAGCTGGAAATGCCACTTCCAGTTTAGCTGTGCAGAAGAAGAACAACAAGAAGAAGAAGTATCTCGAAATATGTCCGTTAGGCCCCTTCCCTTGAGATAAATCTGCAAATATCTCGGAAACGAAGCGAGCTATGGCAAAATCTTAAGAGACCTTTTTTGTAGAGAATTAAGTTTCCTACTTTTTATGTTCTATGATATTTTTTGATCAGATGCGTAGTTCTCGAGATATATCAAGATATTTAAAAGTTCCGAAGCCGCACCAACATAATAGAGATACAGAAACACCGTGGCCCCTTTCTTTGAGATAACTCTGCACTATTGCGAGCTGTAAATGCCACTTCCAGCTTAGCTGTGCAGAAGAAGAACAACAAGAAGAAGAAATATCTCGAAATATGTCGGTCAGGCCCCTTCCCTTGAGATATATCTGCAAATATCTCGGAAACGAAGCGAGCTATGGCAAAATGTTAAGAGACCTTTTTTGTAGAGAATCATGTTTCCTACAATTTATGTTCTATGATATTTTTTGATCAGAATCGTAGTTTTCGAGATATATCGAGATATTTAAAAGTTCCAAAGCCCCACCAACATAATAGAGATACAGAAACACCGTGGCCCCTTTCTTTGAGATAACTCTGCACTAGTGCGAGCCGCAAATGCCACTTCCAGCTTAGCTGTGCAGAAGAAGAACAACAAGAAGAAGAAATATCACGAAATATGTCCGTTAGGCCCCTTCCCTTGAGATAAATCTGCAAATATCTCGGAAACGAAGCGAGCTATGGCAAAATGTTAAGAGACCTTTTTTGTAGCGAATTAAGTTTCCTACTTTTTATGTTCTATGATATGTTTTGATCAGATGCGTAGTTCTCGAGATATATCAAGATATTTAAATGTTCCGAAGCCGCACCAACATAATAGAGATACAGAAACACCGTGGCCCCTCTCTTTGAGATAACTCTGCACAATTGCGAGCTGCAAATGCCACTTCCAGCTTAGGTGTGCAGAAGAAGAACAACAAGAAGAAGAAATATCTCGAAATATGTCCGTCAGGCCACTTCCCTTGAGATAAATCTGCAAATATCTCGGAAACGAAGCGAGCTATAGCAAAATGTTAAGAGACCTTTTTTGTAGAGAATTATGTTTCCTACTTTTTATGTTCCATGATATTTTTTGATCAGACGCGTAGCTCTCGAGATATATCAAGATATTTAAAAGTTCCGAAGCCGCACCAACATAATAGAGATACAGAAACAGCGTGGCCCCTTTCTTTGAGATATCTCTGCACTATTGCGAGCTGCAAATGCCACTTCCAGCTTAGCTGCGCAGAAGAAGAACAACAAGAAGAAGAAATATCTCGAAATATGTCCGTCAGGCCCCTTCCCTTGAGATAAATCTGCAAATATCTCGGAAACGAAGCGAGCTATGGCAAAATGTTGAGAGACCTTATTTGTAGAGAATTAAGTTTCCTACGTTTTATGTTCTATGATATTTTTTGATCAGATGCGTAGTTCTCGAGATATATCAAGATATTTAAAAGTTCCAAAGCCGCACCAACATAATAGAGATACAGAAACACCGTGGCCCCTCTCTTTGAGATAACTCTGCACTATTGCGAGCTGGAAATGCCACTTCCAGTTTAGCTGTGCAGAAGAAGAACAACAAGAAGAAGAAATATCTCGAAATATGTCCGTTAGGCCCCTTCCCTTGAGATAAATCTGCAAATATCTCGGAAACGAAGCGAGCTATGGCAAAATGTTAAGAGACCTTTTTTGTAGAGAATTACGTTTCCTACAATTTATGTTCTATGATATTTTTTGATCAGAAGCGTAGTTTTCGAGATATATCGAGATATTTAAAAGTTCCAAAGCCCCACCAACATAATAGAGATACAGAAACACCGTGGCCCCTTTCTTTGAGATAACTCTGCACTAGTGCGAGCCGCAAATGCCACTTCCAGCTTGGCTGTGCAGAAGAAGAACAACAAGAAGAAGAAATATCTCGAAATATGTCCGTCAGGCCCCTTAGCTTGAGATAAATCTGCAAATATCTCGGAAACGAAGCGAGCTATGGCAAAATGTTAAGAGACCTTTTTTGTAGAGAATTAAGTTTCCTACTTTTTATCTTCTATGATATTTTCTGATCAGATGCGTAGTTCTCGAGATATATCAAGATATTTAAAAGTTCCGAAGCCGCACCAACATAATAGAGATACAGAAACACCGTGGCCCCTCTCTTTGAGATAACTCTGCACAATTGCGAGCTGCAAATGCCACTTCCAGCTTAGCTGTGCAGAAGAAGAACAACAAGAAGAAGAAATATCTCGAAATATGTCCGTCAGGCCCCTTCCCTTGAGATAAATCTGCAAATATCTCGGAAACGAAGCGAGCTATTGCAAAATGTTAAGAGACATTTTTTGTAGAGAATTGAGTTTCCTACTTTTTATGTTCTATGATATTTTTTGATCAGATGCGTAGTTCTCAAGATATATCAAGATATTCAAAAGTTAAGAAGCCGCACCAACATAATAGAGATACAGAAACACCGTGGCCCCTTTCTTTGAGATAACTCTGCACTATTGCGAGCTGCAAATGCCACTTCCAGCTTAGCTGTGCAGAAGAAGAACAACAAGAAGAAGAAATATCACGAAATATGTCCGTTAGGCCCCTTCCCTTCAGATAAATCTGCAAATATCTCGGAAACGAAGCGAGCTATGGCAAAATGTTAAGAGACCTTATTTGTAGAGAATTAAGTTTCCTACTTTTTATGCTCTATGATATTTTTTGATCAGATGCGTAGTTCTCGAGATATATCAAGATATTTAAAAGTTAAGAAGCCGCACCAACATAATAGAGATACAGAAACACCGTGGCCCCTTTCTTTGAGATAACTCTGCACTATTGCGAGCTGCAAATGCCACTTCCAGCTTAGCTGTGCAGAAGAAGAACAACAAGAAGAAGAAATATCACGAAATATGTCCGTTAGGCCCCTTCCCTTGAGATAAATCTGCAAATATCTCGGAAACGAAGCGAGCTATGGCAAAATGTTAAGAGACCTTTTTTGTAGCGAATTAAGTTTCCTACTTTTTATGTTTTATGATATTTTTTGATCAGATGCGTAGTTCTCGAGATATATCAAGATATTTAAAAGTTCCGAAGCCGCACCAACATAATAGAGATACAGAAACACCGTGGCCCCTCTCTTTGAGATAACTCTGCACAATTGCGAGCTGCAAATGCCACTTCCAGCTTAGCTGTGCAGAAGAAGAACAACAAGAAGAAGAAATATCTCGAAATATGTCCGTCAGGCCCCTTCCCTTGAGATAAATCTGCAAATATCTCGGAAACGAAGCGAGCTATGGCAAAATGTTAAGAGACCTTTTTTGTAGAGAATTAAGTTTCCTACTTTTTATGTTCTATGATATTTTTTGATCAGATGCATAGTTCTCGAGATATATCAAGATATTTAAAAGTTCCGAAGCCGCACCAACATAATAGAGATACAGAAACACCGTGGCCCCTTTCTTTGAGATAACTCTGCACTATTGCGAGCTGTAAATGCCACTTCCAGCTTAGCTGTGCAGAAGAAGAACAACAAGAAGAAGAAATATCTCGAAATATGTCCGTCAGGCCCCTTCCCTTGAGATATATCTGCAAATATCTCGGAAACGAAGCGAGCTATGGCAAAATGTTAAGAGACCTTATTTGTAGAGAATTAAGTTTCCTACTTTTTATGTTCTATGATATTTTTTGATCAGATGCGTAGTTCTCGAGATATATCAAGATATTTAAAAGTTCCGAAGCCGCACCAACATAATAGAGATACAGAAACACCGTGGCCCCTCTCTTTGACATAACTCTGCACTATTGCGAGCTGGAAATGCCACTTCCAGTTTAGCTGTGCAGAAGAAGAACAACAAGAAGAAGAAATATCTCGAAATATGTCCGTTAGGCCCCTTCCCTTGAGATAAATCTGCAAATATCTCGGAAACGAAGCGAGCTATGGCAAAATGTTAAGAGACCTTTTTTGTAGAGAATTGAGTTTCCTACTTTTTATGTTCTATGATATTTTTTGATCAGATGCGTAGTTCTGGAGATATATCAAGATATTTAAAAGTTAAGAAGCCGCACCAACATAATAGAGATACAGAAACACCGTGGCCCCTTTCTTTGAGATAACTCTGCACTATTGCGAGCTGTAAATGCCACTTCCAGCTTAGCTGTGCAGAAGAAGAACAACAAGAAGAAGAAATATCTCGAAATATGTCCGTCAGGCCCCTTCCCTTGAGATATATCTGCAAATATCTCGGAAACGAAGCGAGCTATGGCAAAATGTTAAGAGACCTTTTTTGTAGAGAATTATGTTTCCTACTTTTTATGTTCTATGATATTTTTTGATCAGACGCGTAGTTCTCGAGATATATCAAGATATTTAAAAGTTCCGAAGCCGCACCAACATAATAGTGATACAGAAACACCGTGGCCCCTTTCTTTGAGATAACTCTGCACTATTGCGAGCTGTAAATGCCACTTCCAGCTTAGCTGTGCAGAAGAAGAACAACAAGAAGAAGAAATATCTCGAAATATGTCCGTCAGGCCCCTTCCCTTGAGATATATCTGCAAATATCTCGGAAACGAAGCGAGCTATGGCAAAATGTTAAGAGACCTTTTTTGTAGAGAATTATGTTTCCTACAATTTATTTTCTATGATATTTTTTGATCAGAAGCGTAGTTTTCGAGATATATCGAGATATTTAAAAGTTCCAAAGCCACACCAACATAATAGAGATACAGAAACACCGTGGCCCCTTTCTTTGAGATAACTCTGCACTAGTGCGAGCCGCAAATGCCACTTCCAGCTTGGCTGTGCAGAAGAAGAACAACAAGGAGAAGAAATATCTCGAAATATGTCCGTTAGGCCCCTTCACTTGAGATAAATCTGCAAATATCTCGGAAACGAAGCGAGCTATGGCAAAATGTTAAGAGACCTTTTTTGTAGAGAATTGAGTTTCCTACTTTTTATGTTCTATGATATTTTTTGATCAGATGCGTAGTTCTGGAGATATATCAAGATATTTAAAAGTTAAGAAGCCGCACCAACATAATAGAGATACAGAAACACCGTGGCCCCTTTCTTTGAGATAACTCTGCACTAGTGCGAGCCGCAAATGCCACTTCCAGCTTGGCTGTGCAGAAGAAGAACAACAAGAAGAAGAAATATCTCGAAATATGTCCGTTAGGCCCCTTCACTTGAGATAAATCTGCAAATATCTCGGAAACGAAGCGAGCTATGGCAAAATGTTAAGAGACCTTTTTTGTAGAGAATTGAGTTTCCTACTTTTTATGTTTTATGATATTTTTTGATCAGATGCGTAGTTCTCGAGATATATCAAGATATTTAAAAGTTCCGAAGCCGCACCAACATAATAGAGATACAGAAACACCGTGGCCCCTCTCTTTGAGATAACTCTGCACAATTGCGAGCTGCAAATGCCACTTCCAGCTTAGCTGTGCAGAAGAAGAACAACAAGAAGAAGAAATATCTCGAAATATGTCCGTCAGGCCCCTTCCCTTGAGATAAATCTGCAAATATCTCGGAAACGAAGCGAGCTATGGCAAAATGTTAAGAGACCTTTTTTGTAGAGAATTAAGTTTCCTACTTTTTATGTTCTATGATATTTTTTGATCAGATGCATAGTTCTCGAGATATATCAAGATATTTAAAAGTTCCGAAGCCGCACCAACATAATAGAGATACAGAAACACCGTGGCCCCTTTCTTTGAGATAACTCTGCACTATTGCGAGCTGTAAATGCCACTTCCAGCTTAGCTGTGCAGAAGAAGAACAACAAGAAGAAGAAATATCTCGAAATATGTCCGTCAGGCCCCTTCCCTTGAGATATATCTGCAAATATCTCGGAAACGAAGCGAGCTATGGCAAAATGTTAAGAGACCTTATTTGTAGAGAATTAAGTTTCCTACTTTTTATGTTCTATGATATTTTTTGATCAGATGCGTAGTTCTCGAGATATATCAAGATATTTAAAAGTTCCGAAGCCGCACCAACATAATAGAGATACAGAAACACCGTGGCCCCTCTCTTTGAGATAACTCTGCACTATTGCGAGCTGGAAATGCCACTTCCAGTTTAGCTGTGCAGAAGAAGAACAACAAGAAGAAGAAATATCTCGAAATATGTCCGTTAGGCCCCTTCCCTTGAGATAAATCTGCAAATATCTCGGAAACGAAGCGAGCTATGGCAAAATGTTAAGAGACCTTTTTTGTAGAGAATTGAGTTTCCTACTTTTTATGTTCTATGATATTTTTTGATCAGATGCGTAGTTCTGGAGATATATCAAGATATTTAAAAGTTAAGAAGCCGCACCAACATAATAGAGATACAGAAACACCGTGGCCCCTTTCTTTGAGATAACTCTGCACTATTGCGAGCTGCAAATGCCACTTCCAGCTTAGCTGTGCAGAAGAAGAACAACAAGAAGAAGAAATATCACGAAATATGTCCGTTAGGCCCCTTCCCTTGAGATAAATCTGCAAATATCTCGGAAACGAAGCGAGCTATGGCAAAATGTTAAGAGACCTTTTTTGTAGCGAATTAAGTTTCCTACTTTTTATGTTTTATGATATTTTTTGATCAGATGCGTAGTTCTCGAGATATATCAAGATATTTAAAAGTTCCGAAGCCGCACCAACATAATAGAGATACAGAAACACCGTGGCCCCTCTCTTTGAGATAACTCTGCACAATTGCGAGCTGCAAATGCCACTTCCAGCTTAGCTGTGCAGAAGAAGAACAACAAGAAGAAGAAATATCTCGAAATATGTCCGTCAGGCCCCTTCCCTTGAGATAAATCTGCAAATATCTCGGAAACGAAGCGAGCTATGGCAAAATGTTAAGAGACCTTTTTTGTAGAGAATTAAGTTTCCTACTTTTTATGTTCTATGATATTTTTTGATCAGATGCATAGTTCTCGAGATATATCAAGATATTTAAAAGTTCCGAAGCCGCACCAACATAATAGAGATACAGAAACACCGTGGCCCCTTTCTTTGAGATAACTCTGCACTATTGCGAGCTGTAAATGCCACTTCCAGCTTAGCTGTGCAGAAGAAGAACAACAAGAAGAAGAAATATCTCGAAATATGTCCGTCAGGCCCCTTCCCTTGAGATATATCTGCAAATATCTCGGAAACGAAGCGAGCTATGGCAAAATGTTAAGAGACCTTATTTGTAGAGAATTAAGTTTCCTACTTTTTATGTTCTATGATATTTTTTGATCAGATGCGTAGTTCTCGAGATATATCAAGATATTTAAAAGTTCCGAAGCCGCACCAACATAATAGAGATACAGAAACACCGTGGCCCCTCTCTTTGACATAACTCTGCACTATTGCGAGCTGGAAATGCCACTTCCAGTTTAGCTGTGCAGAAGAAGAACAACAAGAAGAAGAAATATCTCGAAATATGTCCGTTAGGCCCCTTCCCTTGAGATAAATCTGCAAATATCTCGGAAACGAAGCGAGCTATGGCAAAATGTTAAGAGACCTTTTTTGTAGAGAATTGAGTTTCCTACTTTTTATGTTCTATGATATTTTTTGATCAGATGCGTAGTTCTGGAGATATATCAAGATATTTAAAAGTTAAGAAGCCGCACCAACATAATAGAGATACAGAAACACCGTGGCCCCTTTCTTTGAGATAACTCTGCACTATTGCGAGCTGTAAATGCCACTTCCAGCTTAGCTGTGCAGAAGAAGAACAACAAGAAGAAGAAATATCTCGAAATATGTCCGTCAGGCCCCTTCCCTTGAGATATATCTGCAAATATCTCGGAAACGAAGCGAGCTATGGCAAAATGTTAAGAGACCTTTTTTGTAGAGAATTATGTTTCCTACTTTTTATGTTCTATGATATTTTTTGATCAGACGCGTAGTTCTCGAGATATATCAAGATATTTAAAAGTTCCGAAGCCGCACCAACATAATAGTGATACAGAAACACCGTGGCCCCTTTCTTTGAGATAACTCTGCACTATTGCGAGCTGTAAATGCCACTTCCAGCTTAGCTGTGCAGAAGAAGAACAACAAGAAGAAGAAATATCTCGAAATATGTCCGTCAGGCCCCTTCCCTTGAGATATATCTGCAAATATCTCGGAAACGAAGCGAGCTATGGCAAAATGTTAAGAGACCTTTTTTGTAGAGAATTATGTTTCCTACAATTTATTTTCTATGATATTTTTTGATCAGAAGCGTAGTTTTCGAGATATATCGAGATATTTAAAAGTTCCAAAGCCACACCAACATAATAGAGATACAGAAACACCGTGGCCCCTTTCTTTGAGATAACTCTGCACTAGTGCGAGCCGCAAATGCCACTTCCAGCTTGGCTGTGCAGAAGAAGAACAACAAGAAGAAGAAATATCTCGAAATATGTCCGTTAGGCCCCTTCACTTGAGATAAATCTGCAAATATCTCGGAAACGAAGCGAGCTATGGCAAAATGTTAAGAGACCTTTTTTGTAGAGAATTGAGTTTCCTACTTTTTATGTTCTATGATATTTTTTGATCAGATGCGTAGTTCTGGAGATATATCAAGATATTTAAAAGTTAAGAAGCCGCACCAACATAATAGAGATACAGAAACACCGTGGCCCCTTTCTTTGAGATAACTCTGCACTAGTGCGAGCCGCAAATGCCACTTCCAGCTTGGCTGTGCAGAAGAAGAACAACAAGAAGAAGAAATATCTCGAAATATGTCCGTTAGGCCCCTTCACTTGAGATAAATCTGCAAATATCTCGGAAACGAAGCGAGCTATGGCAAAATGTTAAGAGACCTTTTTTGTAGAGAATTGAGTTTCCTACTTTTTATGTTTTATGATATTTTTTGATCAGATGCGTAGTTCTCGAGATATATCAAGATATTTAAAAGTTCCGAAGCCGCACCAACATAATAGAGATACAGAAACACCGTGGCCCCTCTCTTTGAGATAACTCTGCACAATTGCGAGCTGCAAATGCCACTTCCAGCTTAGCTGTGCAGAAGAAGAACAACAAGAAGAAGAAATATCTCGAAATATGTCCGTCAGGCCCCTTCCCTTGAGATAAATCTGCAAATATCTCGGAAACGAAGCGAGCTATGGCAAAATGTTAAGAGACCTTTTTTGTAGAGAATTAAGTTTCCTACTTTTTATGTTCTATGATATTTTTTGATCAGATGCATAGTTCTCGAGATATATCAAGATATTTAAAAGTTCCGAAGCCGCACCAACATAATAGAGATACAGAAACACCGTGGCCCCTTTCTTTGAGATAACTCTGCACTATTGCGAGCTGTAAATGCCACTTCCAGCTTAGCTGTGCAGAAGAAGAACAACAAGAAGAAGAAATATCTCGAAATATGTCCGTCAGGCCCCTTCCCTTGAGATATATCTGCAAATATCTCGGAAACGAAGCGAGCTATGGCAAAATGTTAAGAGACCTTATTTGTAGAGAATTAAGTTTCCTACTTTTTATGTTCTATGATATTTTTTGATCAGATGCGTAGTTCTCGAGATATATCAAGATATTTAAAAGTTCCGAAGCCGCACCAACATAATAGAGATACAGAAACACCGTGGCCCCTCTCTTTGAGATAACTCTGCACTATTGCGAGCTGGAAATGCCACTTCCAGTTTAGCTGTGCAGAAGAAGAACAACAAGAAGAAGAAATATCTCGAAATATGTCCGTTAGGCCCCTTCCCTTGAGATAAATCTGCAAATATCTCGGAAACGAAGCGAGCTATGGCAAAATGTTAAGAGACCTTTTTTGTAGAGAATTGAGTTTCCTACTTTTTATGTTCTATGATATTTTTTGATCAGATGCGTAGTTCTGGAGATATATCAAGATATTTAAAAGTTAAGAAGCCGCACCAACATAATAGAGATACAGAAACACCGTGGCCCCTTTCTTTGAGATAACTCTGCACTATTGCGAGCTGCAAATGCCACTTCCAGCTTAGCTGTGCAGAAGAAGAACAACAAGAAGAAGAAATATCACGAAATATGTCCGTTAGGCCCCTTCCCTTGAGATAAATCTGCAAATATCTCGGAAACGAAGCGAGCTATGGCAAAATGTTAAGAGACCTTTTTTGTAGCGAATTAAGTTTCCTACTTTTTATGTTTTATGATATTTTTTGATCAGATGCGTAGTTCTCGAGATATATCAAGATATTTAAAAGTTCCGAAGCCGCACCAACATAATAGAGATACAGAAACACCGTGGCCCCTCTCTTTGAGATAACTCTGCACAATTGCGAGCTGCAAATGCCACTTCCAGCTTAGCTGTGCAGAAGAAGAACAAGAAGAAGAAGAAATATCTCGAAATATGTCCGTCAGGCCCCTTCCCTTGAGATAAATCTGCAAATATCTCGGAAACGAAGCGAGCTATGCCAAAATGTTAAGAGACCTTTTTTGTAGAGAATTAAGTTTCCTACTTTTTATGTTCTATGATATTTTCTGATCAGATGCATAGTTCTCGAGATATATCAAGATATTTAAAAGTTCCGAAGCCGCACCAACATAATAGAGATACAGAAACACCGTGGCCCCTTTCTTTGAGATAACTCTGCACTATTGCGAGCTGTAAATGCCACATCCAGCTTAGCTGTGCAGAAGAAGAACAACAAGAAGAAGAAATATCTCGAAATATGTCCGTCAGGCCACTTCCCTTGAGATAAATCTGCAAATATCTCGGAAACGAAGCGAGCTATGGCAAAATGTTAAGAGACCTTTTATGTAGAGAATTAAGTTTCCTACTTTTTATGTTGTATGATATTTTTTGATCAGAAGCGTAGTTTTCGAGATATATCGAGATATTTAAAAGCTCCGAAGCCGCACCAACATAATAGGGATACAGAAACACCGTGGCCCCTCTCTTTGAGATAACTCTGCACTAGTGCGAGCCGCAAATGCCACTTCCAGCTTAGCTGTGCAGAAGAAGAACAACAAGAAGAAGAAATATCTCGAAATATGTCCATCAGGACCCTTCCCTTGAGATAAATCTGCAAATATCTCGGAAACGAAGCGAGCTATGGCGAAATGTTAAGAGACCTTTTTTGTAGAGAATTAAGTTTCCTACTTTTTATCTTCTATGATATTTTTTGATCAGATGCGTAGTTCTCGAGATATATCAAGATATTTAAAAGTTCCGAAGCCGCACCAACGTAATAGAGATACAGAAACACCGTGGCCCCTCTCTTTGAGATAACTCTGCACTATTGCGAGCTGCAAATACCACTTCCAGCTTAGCTGTGCAGAGGAAGAACAACAAGAAGAAGAAATATCTCGAAATATGTCCGTCAGGCCAGTTCCTTTGAGCTGAATCTGCAAATATCTCGGAAACGAAGCGAGCTATGGCAAAATGTTAAGAGACGTTTTTTGTAGAGAATTATGTTTCCTACAATTTATGTTCTATGATATTTTTTGATCAGAAGCGTAGTTTTCGAGATATATCGAGATATTTAAAAGTTCCGAAGCCGCACCAACATAATAGGGATACAGAAACACCGTGGCCCCTTTCTTTGAGATAACTCTGCACTAGTGCGAGCCGCAAATGCCACTTCCAGCTTAGCTGTGCAGAAGAAGAACAACAAGAAGGAGAAATATCTCGAAATATGTCCGTCAGGCCCCTTCCCTTGAGATAAATCTGCAAATATCTCGGAAACGAAGCGAGCTATGGCAAAATGTTAAGAGACCGTTTTTGTAGAGAATTAAGTTTCCTACTCTTTATGTTCTATGATATTTTTTGATCAGATACGTAGTTCTCGAGATATATCAAGATATTTAAAAGTTCCGAAGCCGCACCAACATAATAGAGATACAGAAACACCGTGGCCCCTCTCTTTGAGATAACTCTGCACTATTGCGAGCTGGAAATGCCACTTCCAGTTTAGCTGTGCAGAAGAAGAACAACAAGAAGAAGAAATATCTCGAAATATGTCCGTTAGGCCCCTTCCCTTGAGATAAATCTGCAAATATCTCGGAAACGAAGCGAGCTATGGCGAAATGTTAAGAGACCTTTTTTGTAGAGAATTATGTTTCCTACAATTTATGTTCTATGATATTTTTTGATCAGAAGCGTAGTTTTCGAGATATATCGAGATATTTAAAAGTTCCAAAGCCGCACCAACATAATAGAGATACAGAAACCCCGTGGCCCCTTTCTTTGAGATAACTCTGCACTAGTGCGAGCCGCAAATGCCACTTCCAGCTTAGCTGTGCAGAAGAAGAACAACAAGAAGAAGAAATATCTCGAAATATGTCCGTCAGGCCCCTTCCCTTGAGATAAATCTGCAAATATCTCGGAAACGAAGCGAGCTATGGCAAAATGTTGAGAGACCTTTTTTGTAGAGAATTAAGTTTCCTACTTTTTATGTTCTATGGTATTTTTTGATCAGATGCGTAGTTCTCGAGATATATCAAGATATTTAAAAGTTCCGAAGCCGCACCAACATAATAGAGATACAGAAACACCGTGGCCCCTCTCTTTGAGATAACTCTGCACTATTGCGAGCTGGAAATGCCACTTCCAGTTTAGCTGTGCAGAAGAAGAACAACAAGAAGAAGAAATATCTCGAAATATGTCCGTTAGGCCCCCTCCCTTGAGATAAATCTGCAAATATCTCGGAAACGAAGCGAGCTATGGCAAAATGTTAAGAGACCTCTTTTGTAGAGAATTAAGTTTCCTACTTTTTATGTTCTAGGATATTTTTTGATCAGATGCGTAGTTCTCGAGATATATCAAGGTATTTAAAAGTTCCGAAGCCGCACCAACATAATAGAGATACAGAAACACCGTGGCCCCTCTCTTTGAGATAACTCTGCACAATTGCGAGCTGCAAATGCCACTTCCAGCTTAGCTGTGCAGAAGAAGAACATCAAGAAGAAGAAATATCTCGAAATATGTCCGTCAGGCCCCTTCCCTTGAGATAAATCTGCAAATATCTCGGAAACGAAGCGAGGTATGGCAAAATGTTAAGAGACCTTTTTTGTAGAGAATTATGTTTCCTACAATTTATGTTCTATGATATTTTTTGATCAGAAGCGTAGTTTTCGAGATATATCGAGATATTTAAAAGTTCCAAAGCCGCACCAACATAATAGAGATACAGAAACCCCGTGGCCCCTCTCTTTGAGATAACTCTGCACTATTGCGAGCTGGAAATGCCACTTCCAGTTTAGCTGTGCAGAAGAAGAACAACAAGAAGAAGAAATATCTCGAAATATGTCCGTTAGGCCCCTTCCCTTGAGATAAATCTGCAAATATCTCGGAAACGAAGCGAGCTATGGCGAAATGTTAAGAGACCTTTTTTGTAGAGAATTATGTTTCCTACAATTTATGTTCTATGATATTTTTTGATCAGAAGCGTAGTTTTCGAGATATATCGAGATATTTAAAAGTTCCAAAGCCGCACCAACATAATAGAGATACAGAAACCCCGTGGCCCCTTTCTTTGAGATAACTCTGCACTAGTGCGAGCCGCAAATGCCACTTCCAGCTTAGCTGTGCAGAAGAAGAACAACAAGAAGAAGGAATATCTCGAAATATGTCCGTCAGGCCCCTTCCCTTGAGATAAATCTGCAAATATCTCGGAAACGAAGCGAGCTATGGCAAAATGTTGAGAGACCTTTTTTGTAGAGAATTAAGTTTCCTACTTTTTATGTTCTATGGTATTTTTTGATCAGATGCGTAGTTCTCGAGATATATCAAGATATTTAAAAGTTCCGAAGCCGCACCAACATAATAGAGATACAGAAACACCGTGGCCCCTCTCTTTGAGATAACTCTGCACTATTGCGAGCTGGAAATGCCACTTCCAGTTTAGCTGTGCAGAAGAAGAACAACAAGAAGAAGAAATATCTCGAAATATGTCCGTTAGGCCCTCTCCCTTGAGATAAATCTGCAAATATCTCGGAAACGAAGCGAGCTATGGCAAAATGTTAAGAGACCTCTTTTGTAGAGAATTAAGTTTCCTACTTTTTATGTTCTAGGATATTTTTTGATCAGATGCGTAGTTCTCGAGATATATCAAGGTATTTAAAAGTTCCGAAGCCGCACCAACATAATAGAGATACAGAAACACCGTGGCCCCTCTCTTTGAGATAACTCTGCACAATTGCGAGCTGCAAATGCCACTTCCAGCTTAGCTGTGCAGAAGAAGAACATCAAGAAGAAGAAATATCTCGAAATATGTCCGTCAGGCCCCTTCCCTTGAGATAAATCTGCAAATATCTCGGAAACGAAGCGAGGTATGGCAAAATGTTAAGAGACCTTTTTTGTAGAGAATTATGTTTCCTACAATTTATGTTCTATGATATTTTTTGATCAGAAGCGTAGTTTTCGAGATATATCGAGATATTTAAAAGTTCCAAAGCCGCACCAACATAATAGAGATACAGAAACCCCGTGGCCCCTCTCTTTGAGATAACTCTGCACTATTGCGAGCTGGAAATGCCACTTCCAGTTTAGCTGTGCAGAAGAAGAACAACAAGAAGAAGAAATATCTCGAAATATGTCCGGTAGGCCCCTTCCCTTGAGATAAATCTGCAAATATCTCGGAAACGAAGCGAGCTATGGCGAAATGTTAAGAGACCTTTTTTGTAGAGAATTAAGTTTCCTACTTTTTATCTTCTATGATATTTTTTGATCAGATGCGTAGTTCTCGAGATATGTCAAGATATTTAAAAGTTCCGAAGCCGCACCAACATAATAGAGATACAGAAACACCGTGGCCCCTCTCTTTGAGATAACTCTGCACTATTGCGAGCTGGAAATGCCACTTCCAGTTTAGCTGTGCAGAAGAAGAACAACAAGAAGAAGAAATATCTCGAAATATGTCCGTTAGGCCCCCTCCCTTGAGATAAATCTGCAAATATCTCGGAAACGAAGCGAGCTATGGCAAAATGTTAAGAGACCTCTTTTGTAGAGAATTAAGTTTCCTACTTTTTATGTTCTATGATATTTTTTGATCAGATGCGTAGTTCTCGAGATATATCAAGGTATTTAAAAGTTCCGAAGCCGCACCAACATAATAGAGATACAGAAACACCGTGGCCCCTCTCTTTGAGATAACTCTGCACAATTGCGAGCTGCAAATGCCACTTCCAGCTTAGCTGTGCAGAAGAAGAACATCAAGAAGAAGAAATATCTCGAAATATGTCCGTCAGGCCCCTTCCCTTGAGATAAATCTGCAAATATCTCGGAAACGAAGCGAGGTATGGCAAAATGTTAAGAGACCTTTTTTGTAGAGAATTATGTTTCCTACAATTTATGTTCTATGATATTTTTTGATCAGAAGCGTAGTTCTCGAGATATATCGAGATATTTAAAAGTTCCAAAGCCGCACCAACATAATAGAGATACAGAAACCCCGTGGCCCCTTTCTTTGAGATAACTCTGCACTAGTGCGAGCCGCAAATGCCACTTCCAGCTTAGCTGTGCAGAAGAAGAACAACAAGAAGAAGAAATATCTCGAAATATGTCCGTCAGGCCCCTTCCCTTGAGATAAATCTGCAAATATCTCGGAAACGAAGCGAGCTATGGCAAAATGTTAAGAGACCGTTTTTGTAGAGAATTAAGTTTCCTACTCTTTATGTTCTATGATATTTTTTGATCAGATGCGTAGTTCTCGAGATATATCAAGATATTTAAAAGTTCCGAAGCCGCACCAACATAATAGAGATACAGAAACACCGTGGCCCCTCTCTTTGAGATAACTCTGCACTATTGCGAGCTGGAAATGCCACTTCCAGTTTAGCTGTGCAGAAGAAGAACAACAAGAAGAAGAAATATCTCGAAATATGTCCGTTAGGCCCCTTCCCTTGAGATAAATCTGCAAATATCTCGGAAACGAAGCGAGCTATGGCGAAATGTTAAGAGACCTTTTTTGTAGAGAATGAAGTTTCCTACTTTTTATCTTCTATGATATTTTTTGATCAGATGCGTAGTTCTCGAGATATGTCAAGATATTTAAAAGTTCCGAAGCCGCACCAACATAATAGAGATACAGAAACACCGTGGCCCCTCTCTTTGAGATAACTCTGCACTATTGCGAGCTGGAAATGCCACTTCCAGTTTAGCTGTGCAGAAGAAGAACAACAAGAAGAAGAAATATCTCGAAATATGTCCGTTAGGCCCCCTCCCTTGAGATAAATCTGCAAATATCGCGGAAACGAAGCGAGCTATGGCAAAATGTTAAGAGACCTCTTTTGTAGAGAATTAAGTTTCCTACTTTTTATGTTCTATGATATTTTTTGATCAGATGCGTAGTTCTCGAGATATATCAAGGTATTTAAAAGTTCCGAAGCCGCACCAACATAATAGAGATACAGAAACACCGTGGCCCCTCTCTTTGAGATAACTCTGCACAATTGCGAGCTGCAAATGCCACTTCCAGCTTAGCTGTGCAGAAGAAGAACATCAAGAAGAAGAAATATCTCGAAATATGTCCGTCAGGCCCCTTCCCTTGAGATAAATCTGCAAGTATCTCGGAAACAAAGCGAGGCATGGCAAAATGTTAGGAGACCTTTTTTGTAGAGAATTATGTTTCCTACAATTTATGTTCTATGATATTTTTTGATCAGAAGCGTAGTTTTCGAGATATATCGAGATATTTAAAAGTTCCAAAGCCGCACCAACATAATAGAGATACAGAAACCCCGTGGCCCCTTTCTTTGAGATAACTCTGCACTAGTGCGAGCCGCAAATGCCACTTCCAGCTTAGCTGTGCAGAAGAAGAACAACAAGAAGAAGAAATATCTCGAAATATGTCCGTCAGGCCCCTTCCCTTGAGATAAATCTGCAAATATCTCGGAAACGAAGCGAGCTATGGCAAAATGTTAAGAGACCGTTTTTGTAGAGAATTAAGTTTCCTACTCTTTATGTTCTATGATATTTTTTGATCAGATGCGTAGTTCTCGAGATATATCAAGATATTTAAAAGTTCCGAAGCCGCACCAACATAATAGAGATACAGAAACACCGTGGCCCCTCTCTTTGAGATAACTCTGCACTATTGCGAGCTGGAAATGCCACTTCCAGTTTAGCTGTGCAGAAGAAGAACAACAAGAAGAAGAAATATCTCGAAATATGTCCGTTAGGCCCCTTCCCTTGAGATAAATCTGCAAATATCTCGGAAACGAAGCGAGCTATGGCGAAATGTTAAGAGACCTTTTTTGTAGAGAATTAAGTTTCCTACTTTTTATCTTCTATGATATTTTTTGATCAGATGCGTAGTTCTCGAGATATGTCAAGATATTTAAAAGTTCCGAAGCCGCACCAACATAATAGAGATACAGAAACACCGTGGCCCCTCTCTTTGAGATAACTCTGCACTATTGCGAGCTGGAAATGCCACTTCCAGTTTAGCTGTGCAGAAGAAGAACAACAAGAAGAAGAAATATCTCGAAATATGTCCGTTAGGCCCCCTCCCTTGAGATAAATCTGCAAATATCTCGGAAACGAAGCGAGCTATGGCAAAATGTTAAGAGACCTCTTTTGTAGAGAATTAAGTTTCCTACTTTTTATGTTCTATGATATTTTTTGATCAGATGCGTAGTTCTCGAGATATATCAAGGTATTTAAAAGTTCCGAAGCCGCACCAACATAATAGAGATACAGAAACACCGTGGCCCCTCTCTTTGAGATAACTCTGCACAATTGCGAGCTGCAAATGCCACTTCCAGCTTAGCTGTGCAGAAGAAGAACATCAAGAAGAAGAAATATCTCGAAATATGTCCGTCAGGCCCCTTCCCTTGAGATAAATCTGCAAGTATCTCGGAAACAAAGCGAGGCATGGCAAAATGTTAAGAGACCTTTTTTGTAGAGAATTATGTTTCCTACAATTTATGTTCTATGATATTTTTTGATCAGAAGCGTAGTTTTCGAGATATATCGAGATATTTAAAAGTTCCAAAGCCGCACCAACATAATAGAGATACAGAAACCCCGTGGCCCCTTTCTTTGAGATAACTCTGCACTAGTGCGAGCCGCAAATGCCACTTCCAGCTTAGCTGTGCAGAAGAAGAACAACAAGAAGAAGAAATATCTCGAAATATGTCCGTCAGGCCCCTTCCCTTGAGATAAATCTGCAAATATCTCGGAAACGAAGCGAGCTATGGCAAAATGTTGAGAGACCTTTTTTGTAGAGAATTAAGTTTCCTACTTTTTATGTTCTATGGTATTTTTTGATCAGATGCGTAGTTCTCGAGATATATCAAGATATTTAAAAGTTCCGAAGCCGCACCAACATAATAGAGATACAGAAACACCGTGGCACCTTTCTTTGAGATAACTCTGCACTACTGCGAGCTGCAAATGCCACTTCCAGCTTAGCTGTGCAGAAGAACAACAAGAAGAAGAAATATCTCGAAATATGTCCGTCAGGCCCCTTCCCTTGAGATAAATCTGCAAATATCTCGGAAACAAAGAGAGCTATGGCAAAATGTTAAGAGACCTTTTTTGTAGAGAATTAAGTTTCCTACTTTTTATGTTCTATGATATTTTTTGATCTGATGCGTAGTTCTCGAGATATATCAAGATATTTAAAAGTTCCGAAGCCGCACCAACATAATAGAGATACAGAAACACCGTGGCCCCGTTCCTTGAGATAACTCTGCACTATTGCGAGCTGTAAATGCCACTTCCAGCTTAGCTGTGCAGAAGAAGGACAACAAGAAGAAGAAATATCTCGAAATATGTCCGTCAGGCCCCTTCCCTTGAGATATATCTGCAAATATCTCGGAAACGAAGCGAGCTATGGCAAAATGTTAAGAGACCTTTTTTGTAGAGATTTATGTTTCCTACAATTTATGTTCTATGATATTTTTTGATCAGAAGCGTAGTTTTCGAGATATATCGAGATATTTAAAAGTTCCGAAGCCGCACCAACATAATAGAGATACAGAAACACCGTGGCCCCTTTCTTTGAGATAACTCTGCACTATTGCGAGCTGCAAATACCACTTCCAGCTTAGCTGTGCAGAGGAAGAACAACAAGAAGAAGAAATATCTCGAAATATGTCCGTCAGGCCCCTTCCCTTGAGATAAATCTGCAAATATCTCGGAAACGAAGCGAGCTATGGCAAAATGTTAAGAGACCGTTTTTGTAGAGAATTAAGTTTCCTACTTTTTATGTTCTATGATATTTTTTGATCAGATGCGTAGTTCTCGAGATATATCAAGATATTTAAAAGTTCCGAAGCCGCACCAACATAATAGAGATACAGAAACACCGTGGCCCCTCTCTTTGAGATAACTCTGCACTATTGCGAGCTGGAAATGCCACTTCCAGTTTAGCTGTGCAGAAGAAGAACAACAAGAAGAAGAAATATCTCGAAATATGTCCGTTAGGCCCCTTCCCTTGAGATAAATCTGCAAATATCTCGGAAACGAAGCGAGCTATGGCGAAATGTTAAGAGACCTTTTTTGTAGAGAATTAAGTTTCCTACTTTTTATCTTCTATGATATTTTTTGATCAGATGCGTAGTTCTCGAGATATGTCAAGATATTTAAAAGTTCCGAAGCCGCACCAACATAATAGAGATACAGAAACACCGTGGCCCCTCTCTTTGAGATAACTCTGCACTATTGCGAGCTGGAAATGCCACTTCCAGTTTAGCTGTGCAGAAGAAGAACAACAAGAAGAAGAAATATCTCGAAATATGTTCGTTAGGCCCCCTCCCTTGAGATAAATCTGCAAATATCTCGGAAACGAAGCGAGCTATGGCAAAATGTTAAGAGACCTCTTTTGTAGAGAATTAAGTTTCCTACTTTTTATGTTCTATGATATTTTTTGATCAGATGCGTAGTTCTCGAGATATATCAAGGTATTTAAAAGTTCCGAAGCCGCACCAACATAATAGAGATACAGAAACACCGTGGCCCCTCTCTTTGAGATAACTCTGCACAATTGCGAGCTGCAAATGCCACTTCCAGCTTAGCTGTGCAGAAGAAGAACATCAAGAAGAAGAAATATCTCGAAATATGTCCGTCAGGCCCCTTCCCTTGAGATAAATCTGCAAATATCTCGGAAACGAAGAGAGCTATGGCAAAATGTTAAGAGACCTCTTTTGTAGAGAATTAAGTTTCCTACTTTTTATGTTCTATGATATTTTTTGATCTGATGCGTAGTTCTCGAGATATATCAAGATATTTAAAAGTTCCGAAGCCGCACCAACATAATAGAGATACAGAAACACCGTGGCCCCGTTCCTTGAGATAACTCTGCACTATTGCGAGCTGTAAATGCCACTTCCAGCTTAGCTGTGCAGAAGAAGAACAACAAGAAGAAGAAATATCTCGAAATATGTCCGTCAGGCCCCTTCCCTTGAGGTAAATCTGCAAATATCTCGGAAACGAAGCGAGCTATGGCAAAATGTTTAGAGACCTTTCTTGTAGAGAATTCAGTTTCCTACTTTTTATGTAGTATGATATTTTTTGATCAGATGCGTAGTTCTCGAGATATATCAAGATATTTAAAAGTTCCGAAGCCGCACCAACATAACAGAGATACAGAAACACCGTGGCCCCTTTCTTTGAGATAACTCTGCACTATTGCGCGCTGCAAATGCCACTTCCAGCTTAGCTGTGCAGAAGAAGAACAACAAGAAGAAGAAATATCTCGAAATATGTCCATCAGGACCCTTCCCTTGAGATAAATCTGCAAATATCTCGGAAACGAAGCGAGCTTTGGCAAAATGTTTAGAGACCTCTCTTGTAGAGAATTAAGTTTCCTACTTTTTATGTAGTATGATATTTTTTGATCAGATGCGTAGTTCTCGAGATATATCAAGATATTTAAAAGTTCCGAAGCCGCACCAACATAATAGAGATACAGAAACACCGTGGCCCCTTTCTTTGAGATAACTCTGCATTCTTGCGAGCTGTAAATGCCACTTCCAGCTTAGCTGTGCAGAAGAAGGACAACAAGAAGAAGAAATATCTCGAAATATGTCCGTCAGGCCCCTTCCCTTGAGATATATCTGCAAATATCTCGGAAACGAAGCGAGCTATGGCAAAATGTTGAGAGACCTTTTTTGTAGAGAATTATGTTTCCTACAATTCATGTTCTATGATATTTTTTGATCAGAAGCGTAGTTTTCGAGATATATCGAGATATTTAAAAGTTCCGAAGCCGCACCAACATAATAGAGATACAGAAACACCGTGGCCCCTCTCTTTGAGATAACTCTGCACTATTGCGAGCTGGAAATGCCACTTCCAATTTAGCTGTGCAGAAGAAGAACAACAAGAAGAAGAAATATCTCGAAATATGTCCGTTAGGCCCCTTCCCTTGAGATAAATCTGCAAATATCTCGGAAACGAAGCGAGCTATGGCGAAATGTTAAGAGACCTTTTTTGTAGAGAATTAAGTTTCCTACTTTTTATCTTCTATGATATTTTTTGATCAGATGCGTAGTTCTCGAGATATGTCAAGATATTTAAAAGTTCCGAAGCCGCACCAACATAATAGAGATACAGAAACACCGTGGCCCCTCTCTTTGAGATAACTCTGCACTATTGCGAGCTGGAAATGCCACTTCCAGTTTAGCTGTGCAGAAGAAGAACAACAAGAAGAAGAAATATCTCGAAATATGTCCGTTAGGCCCCCTCCCTTGAGATAAATCTGC
This sequence comes from Osmia lignaria lignaria, assembly GCF_051020975.1. Lineage (NCBI taxonomy): Eukaryota > Metazoa > Arthropoda > Insecta > Hymenoptera > Megachilidae > Osmia > Osmia lignaria. Next base: position 1,310,536 of record NW_027478160.1, read on the forward strand.
AAATATCTCGGAAACGAAGCGAGCTATGGCAAAATGTTAAGAGACCTCTTTTGTAGAGAATTAAGTTTCCTACTTTTTATGTTCTATGATATTTTTTGATCAGATGCGTAGTTCTCGAGATATATCAAGGTATTTAAAAGTTCCGAAGCCGCACCAACATAATAGAGACACAGAAACACCGTGGCCCCTCTCTTTGAGATAACTCTGCACAATTGCGAGCTGCAAATGCCACTTCCAGCTTAGCTGTGCAGAAGAAGAACATCAAGAAGAAGAAATATCTCGAAATATGTCCGTCAGGCCCCTTCCCTTGAGATAAATCTGCAAATATCTCGGAAACGAAGCGAGGTATGGCAAAATGTTAAGAGACCTTTTTTGTAGAGAATTATGTTTCCTACAATTTATGTTCTATGATATTTTTTGATCAGAAGCGTAGTTTTCGAGATATATCGAGATATTTAAAAGTTCCAAAGCCGCACCAACATAATAGAGATACAGAAACCCCGTGGCCCCTTTCTTTGAGATAACTCTGCACTAGTGCGAGCCGCAAATGCCACTTCCAGCTTAGCTGTGCAGAAGAAGAACAACAAGAAGAAGAAATATCTCGAAATATGTCCGTCAGGCCCCTTCCCTTGAGATAAATCTGCAAATATCTCGGAAACGAAGCGAGCTATGGCAAAATGTTAAGAGACCGTTTTTGTAGAGAATTAAGTTTCCTACTCTTTATGTTCTATGATATTTTTTGATCAGATGCGTAGTTCTCGAGATATATCAAGATATTTAAAAGTTCCGAAGCCGCACCAACATAATAGAGATACAGAAACACCGTGGCCCCTTTCTTTGAGATAACTCTGCACTATTGCGCGCTGCAAATGCCACTTCCAGCTTAGCTGTGCAGAAGAAGAACAACAAGAAGAAGAAATATCTCGAAATATGTCCATCAGGACCCTTCCCTTGAGATAAATCTGCAAATATCTCGGAAACGAAGCGAGCTTTGGCAAAATGTTAAGAGACCTTTTTTGTAGAGAATAATGTTTCCTACAATTTACGTTCTATGATATTTTTTGATCAGAAGCGTAGTTTTCGAGATATATCCAGATATTTAAAAGTTCCGAAGCCGCACCAACATAATAGAGATACAGAAACACCGTGGCCCCTTTCTTTGAGATAACTGTGCACTAGTGCGAGCCGCAAATGCCACTTCCAGCTTAGCTGTGCAGAAGAAGAACAACAAGAAGAAGAAATATCTCGAAATATGTCCGTCAGGCCCCTTCCCTTGAGATAAATCTGCAAATATCTCGGAAACGAAGAGAGCTATGGCAAAATGTTGAGAGACCTTTTTTGTAGAGAATTAAGTTTTCTACTATTTATGTTCTATGATATTTTTTGATCAGATGCGTAGTTCTCGAGATATATCAAGATATTTAAAATTTCCGAAGCCGCACCAACATAATAGAGATACAGAAACACCGTGGCCCCTTTCTTTGAGATAACTCTGCACTATTGCGAGCCGCAAATGCCACTTCCAGCTTAGCTGTGGAGAAGAAGAACAACAAGAAGAAGAAATATCTCGAAATATGTCCGTCAGGCCCCTTGCCTTGAGATAAATCTGCAAATATCTCGGAAACGAAGCGAGCTATGGCAAAATGTTAAGAGACCTTTTTTGTAGAGAATTATGTTTCCTACTTTTTATGTTCTATGATATTTTTTGATCAGACGCGTAGTTCTCGAGATATATCAAGATATTTAAAAGTTCCGAAGCCGCACCAACATAATAGAGACACAGAAACACCGTGGCCCCTTTCTTTGAGATAACTCTGCACGATTGCGAGCTGGAAATGCCACTTCCAGTTTAGCTGTGCAGAAGAAGAACAACAAGAAGAAGAAATATCTCGAAATATGTCCATCAGGACCCTTCCCTTGAGATAAATCTGCAAATATCTCGGAAACGAAGCGAGCTATGGCAAAATGTTAAGAGACCTTTTTTGTAGAGAATAATGTTTCCTACAATTTACGTTCTATGATATTTTTTGATCAGAAGCGTAGTTTTCGAGATATATCGAGATATTTAAAAGTTCCGAAGCCGCACCAACATAATAGAGATACAGAAACACCGTGGCCCCTTTCTTTGAGATAACTCTGCACTATTGCGACCTGCAAATGCCACTTCCAGCTTAGCTGTGCAGAAGAGGAACAACAAGAAGAAGAAATATCTCGAAATATGTCCGTCAGGCCCCTTCCCTTGAGATAAATCTGCAAATATCTCGGAAACGAAGCGAGCTATGGCAAAATGTTAAGAGACGTTTTTTGTAGAGAATTATGTTTCCTACAATTTATGTTCTATGATATTTTTTGATCAGAAGCGTAGTTTTCGAGATATATCGAGATATTTAAAAGTTCCGAAGCCGCACCAACATAATAGAGATACAGAAACACCGTGGCCCCTTTCTTTGAGATAACCGTGCACTAGTGCGAGCCGCAAATGCCACTTCCAGCTTAGCTGTGCAGAAGAAGAACAACAAGAAGAAGAAATATCTCGAAATATGTCCGTCTGGCCCCTTCCCTTGAGATATATCTGCAAATATCTCGGAAACGAAGCGAGCTATGGCAAAATGCTAAGAGACCGTTTTTGTAGAGAATTAAGTTTCCTACTTTTTATGTTCTATGATATTTTTTGATCAGATGCGTAGTTCTCGAGATATATCAAGATATTTAAAAGTTCCGAAGCCGCACCAACATAATAGAGATACAGAAACACCGTGGCCCCTTTCTTTGAGATAACTCTGCACTATTGCGAGCTGCAAATGCCACTTCCAGCTGAGCTGTGCAGAAGAAGAACAACAAGAAGAAGAAATATCTCGAAATATGTCCGTCAGGCCCCTTCCCTTGAGATATATCTGCAAATATCTCGGAAACGAAGCGAGCTATGGCAAAATGTTAAGAGACCTTTTTTGTAGAGAATTATGTTTCCTACAATTTATGTTCTATGATATCTTTTGATCAGAAGCGTAGTTTTCGAGATATATCGAGATATTTAAAAGTTCCGAAGCCGCACCAACATAATAGAGATACAGAAACACCGTGGCCCCTTTCTTTGAGATAACTCTGCACTAGTGCGAGCCGCAAATGCCACTTCCAGCTTAGCTGTGCAGAAGAAGAACAACAAGAAGAAGAAATATCTCGAAATATGTCCGTCAGGCCCCTTCCCTTGAGATAAATCTGCAAATATCTCGGAAACGAAGCGAGCTATGGCAAAATGTTAAGAGACCTTTTTTGTAGAGCATTAAGTTTCCTACTTTTTATGTTCTATGATATTTTTTGATCAGATGCGTAGTTCTCGGGATATATCAAGATATTTAAAAGTTCCGAAGCCGCACCAACATAATAGAGATACAGAAACACCGTGGCCCCTTTCTTTGAGATAACTCTGCACTATTGCGAGCTGCAAATGCCACTTCCAGCTTAGCTGTGCAGAGGAAGAACAACAAGAAGAAGAAATATCTCGAAATATGTCCGTCAGGCCAGTTCCTTTGAGCTGAATCTGCAAATATCTCGGAAACGAAGCGAGCTATGGCAAAATGTTAAGAGACGTTTTTTGTAGAGAATTATGTTTCCTATAATTTATGTTCTATGATATTTTTTGATCAGAAGCGTAGTTTTCGAGATATATCGAGATATTTAAAAGTTCCGAAGCCGGACCAACATAATAGAGATACAGAAACACCGTGGCCCCTTTCTTTGAGATAACTCTGCACTATTGCGAGCTGCAAATGCCACTTCCAGCGTAGCTGTGCAGAAGAAGAACAACAAGAATAAGAAATATCTCGAAATATGTCCGTCAGGCCCCTTCCCTTGAGATAAATCTGCAAATATCTCGGAAACGAAGAGAGCTATGGCAAAATGTTAAGACACGTTTTTTGTAGAGAATTAAGTTCCCTACTTTTTATCTTCTATGATATTTTTTGATCAGATGCGTAGTTCTCGAGATATATCAAGATACTTAAAAGTTCCGAAGCCGCACCAACATAATAGAGATACAGAAACACCGTGGCCCCTCTCTTTGAGATAACTCTGCACTATTGCGAGCTGCAAATGCCACTTCCAGCTTAGCTGTGCAGAAGAAGAACAACAAGAAGAAGAAATATCTCGAAATATGTCCGTCAGGCCCCTTCCCTTGAGATAAATCTGCAAATATCTCGGAAACGAAGCGAGCTATGGCAAAATGTTTAGAGACCTCTCTTGTAGAGAATTAAGTTTCCTACTTTTTATGTAGTATTATATTTTTTGATCAGATGCGTAGTTCTCGAGATATCTCAAGATATTTAAAAGTTCCGAAGCCGCACCAACATAATAGAGACACAGAAACACCGTGGCCCCTTTCTTTGAGATAACTCTGCACGATTGCGAGCTGGAAATGCCACTTCCAGTTTAGCTGTGCAGAAGAAGAACAACAAGAAGAAGAAATATCTCGAAATATGTCCATCAGGACCCTTCCCTTGAGATAAATCTGCAAATATCTCGGAAACGAAGCGAGCTATGGCAAAATGTTAAGAGACCTTTTTTGTAGAGAATAATGTTTCCTACAATTTACGTTCTATGATATTTTTTGATCAGATGCGTAGTTCTCGAGATATATCAAGATACTTAAAAGTTCCGAAGCCGCACCAACATAATAGAGATACAGAAACACCGTGGCCCCTCTCTTTGAGATAACTCTGCACTATTGCGAGCTGCAAATGCCACTTCCAGCTTAGCTGTGCAGAAGAAGAACAACAAGAAGAAGAAATATCTCGAAATATGTCCGTCAGGCCCCTTCCCTTGAGATAAATCTGCAAATATCTCGGAAACGAAGCGAGCTATGGCAAAATGTTTAGAGACCTCTCTTGTAGAGAATTAAGTTTCCTACTTTTTATGTAGTATGATATTTTTTGATCAGATGCGTAGTTCTCGAGATATATCAAGATATTTAAAAGTTCCGAAGCCGCACCAACATAATAGAGACACAGAAACACCGTGGCCCCTTTCTTTGAGATAACTCTGCACGATTGCGAGCTGGAAATGCCACTTCCAGTTTAGCTGTGCAGAAGAAGAACAACAAGAAGAAGAAATATCTCGAAATATGTCCATCAGGACCCTTCCCTTGAGATAAATCTGCAAATATCTCGGAAACGAAGCGAGCTATGGCAAAATGTTAAGAGACCTTTTTTGTAGAGAATAATGTTTCCTACAATTTACGTTCTATGATATTTTTTGATCAGAAGCGTAGTTTTCGAGATATATCGAGATATTTAAAAGTTCCGAAGCCGCACCAACATAATAGAGATACAGAAACACCGTGGCCCCTTTCTTTGAGATAACTCTGCACTATTGCGAGCTGCAAATGCCACTTCCAGCTTAGCTGTGCAGAAGAAGAACAACAAGAAGAAGAAATATCTCGAAATATGTCCGTCAGGCCCCTTCCCTTGAGATAAATCTGCAAATATCTCGGAAACGAAGCGAGCTATGGCAAAATGTTTAGAGACCTCTCTTGTGGAGAATTAAGTTTCCTACTTTTTATGTAGTATGATATTTTTTGATCAGATGCGTAGTTCTCGAGATATATCAAGATATTTAAAAGTTCCGAAGCCGCACCAACATAATAGAGATACAGAAACACCGTGGCCCCTCTCTTTGAGATAACTCTGCACTAGTGCGAGCCGCAAATGCCACTTCCAGCTTAGCTGTGGAGAAGAAGAACAACAAGAAGAAGAAATATCTCGAAATATGTCCGTCAGGCCCCTTGCCTTGAGATAAATCTGCAAATATCTCGGAAACGAAGCGAGCTATGGCAAAATGTTAAGAGACCTTTCTTGTAGAGAATAATGTTTCCTACAATTTACGTTCTATGATATTTTTTGATCAGAAGCGTAGTTTTCGAGATATATCGAGATATTTAAAAGTTCCGAAGCCGCACCAACATAATAGAGATACAGAAACACCGTGGCCCCTTTCTTTGAGATAACTCTGCACTATTGCGACCTGCAAATGCCACTTCCAGCTTAGCTGTGCAGAAGAAGAACAACAAGAAGAAGAAATATCTCGAAATATGTCCGTCAGGCCCCTTCCCTTGAGATAAATCTGCAAATATCTCGGAAACGAAGCGAGCTATGGCAAAATGTTAAGAGACGTTTTTTGTAGAGAATTATGTTTCCTACAATTTATGTTCTATGATATTTTTTGATCAGAAGCGTAGTTTTCGAGATATATCGAGATATTTAAAAGTTCCGAAGCCGCACCAACATAATAGAGATACAGAAACACCGTGGCCCCTTTCTTTGAGATAACCGTGCACTAGTGCGAGCCGCAAATGCCACTTCCAGCTTAGCTGTGCAGAAGAAGAACAACAAGAAGAAGATATATCTCGAAATATGTCCGTCAGGCCCCTTCCCTTGAGATATATCTGCAAATATCTCGGAAACGAAGCGAGCTATGGCAAAATGTTGAGAGACCGTTTTTGTAGAGAATTAAGTTTCCTACTTTTTATGTTCTATGATATTTTTTGATCAGATGCGTAGTTCTCGAGATATATCAAGATATTTAAAAGTTCCGAAGCCGCACCAACATAATAGAGATACAGAAACACCGTGGCCCCTTTCTTTGAGATAACTCTGCACTATTGCGAGCTGCAAATGCCACTTCCAGCGTAGCTGTGCAGAAGAAGAACAACAAGAATAAGAAATATCTCGAAATATGTCCGTCAGGCCCCTTCCCTTGAGATAAATCTGCAAATATCTCGGAAACGAAGAGAGCTATGGCAAAATGTTGAGAGACCTTTTCTGTAGAGAATTAAGTTTCCTACTATTTATGTTCTATGATATTTTTTGATCAGATGCGTAGTTCTCGAGATATATCAAGATATTTAAAAGTTCCGAAGCCGCACCAACATAATAGAGATACAGAAACACCGTGGCCCCTTTCTTTGAGATAACTCTGCACTAATGCGAGCCGCAAATGCCACTTCCAGCTTAGCTGTGCAGAAGAAGAACAACAAGAAGAAGAAATATCTCGAAATATGTCCGTTAGGCCCCTTCCCTTGAGATAAATCTGCAAATATCTCGGAAACGAAGCGAGCTATGGCGAAATGTTAAGAGACCTTTTTTGTAGAGAATTAAGTTTCCTACTTTTTATCTTGTATGATATTTTTTGATCAGATGCGTAGTTCTCGAGATATATCAAGATATTTAAAAGTTCCGAAGCCGCAACAACATAATAGAGATACAGAAACACCGTGGCCCCTTTCTTTGAGATATCTCTGCACTATTGCGAGCTGCAAATGCCACTTCCAGCTTAGCTGTGCAGAAGAAGAACAACAAGAAGAAGAAATATCTCGAAATATGTCCGTCAGGCCCCTTCCCTTGAGATAAATCTGCAAATATCTCGGAAACGAAGCGAGCTATGGCAAAATGTTAAGTGACCTTATTTGTAGAGAATTAAGTTTCCTACTTTTTATGTTCTATGATATTTCTTGATCAGATGCGTAGTTCTCGAGATATATCAAGATATTTAAAAGTTCCGAAACCGCACCAACATAATAGAGATACAGAAACACCGTGGCCCCTTTCTTTCAGATAACTGTGCACTAGTGCGAGCCGCAAATGCCACTTCCAGCTTAGCTGTGCAGAAGAAGAACAACAAGAAGAAGAAATATCTCGAAATATGTCCGTCAGGCCCCTTCCCTTGAGATAAATCTGCAAATATCTCGGAAACGAAGCGAGCTATGGCAAAATGTTAAGAGACCGTTTTTGTAGAGAATTAAGTTTCCTACTTTTTATGTCCTATGATATTTTTTGATCAGATGCGTAGTTCTCGAGATATATCAAGATATTTAAAAGTTCCGAAGCCGCACCAACATAATAGAGATACAGAAACACCGTGGCCCCGTTCTTTGAGATAACTCTGCACTATTGCGAGCTGCAAATGCCACTTCCAGCTTAGCTGTGCAGAAGAAGAACAACAAGAATAAGAAATATCTCGAAATATGTCCGTCAGGCCCCTTCCCTTGAGATAAATCTGCAAATATCTCGGAAACGAAGCGAGCTATGGCAAAATGTTAAGAGACCGTTTTTGTAGAGAATTAAGTTTCCTACTTTTTATGTTCTATGATATTTTTTGATCAGATGCGTAGTTCTCGAGATATATCAAGATATTTAAAAGTTCCGAAGCCGCACCAACATAATAGAGATACAGAAACACCGTGGCCCCTTTCTTTGAGATAACTGTGCACTAGTGCGAGCCGCAAATGCCACTTCCAGCTTAGCTGTGCAGAAGAAGAACAACAAGAAGAAGAAATATCTCGAAATATGTCCGTCAGGCCCCTTCCCTTGAGATAAATCTGCAAATATCTCGGAAACGAAGCGAGCTATGGCAAAATGTTAAGAGACCTTTTTTGTAGAGAATAATGTTTCCTACAATTTATGTTCTATGATATTTTTTGATCAGAAGCGTAGTTTTCGAGATATATCGAGATATTTAAAAGTTCCGAAGCCGCACCAACATAATAGAGATACAGAAACACCGTGGCCCCTTTCGTTGAGATAACTCTGCACTATTGCGACCTGCAAATGCCACTTCCAGCTTAGCTGTGCAGAAGAAGAACAACAAGAAGAAGAAATATCTCGAAATATGTCCATCAGGACCCTTCCCTTGAGATAAATCTGCAAATATCTCGGAAACGAAGTGAGCTTTGGCAAAATGTTAAGAGACCTTTTTTGTAGAGAATAGTGTTTCCTACAATTTACGTTCTATGATATTTTTTGATCAGAAGCGTAGTTTTCGAGATATATCGAGATATTTAAAAGTTCCGAAGCCGCACCAACATAATAGAGATACAGAAACACCGTGGCCCCTTTCTTTGAGATAACTCTGCACTATTGCGACCTACAAATGCCACTTCCAACTTAGCTGTGCAGAAGAAGAACAACAAGAAGAAGAAATATCTCGAAATATGTCCGTCAGGCCCCTTCCCTTGAGATAAATCTGCAAATATCTCGGAAACGAAGCGAGCTATGGCAAAATGTTAAGAGACGTTTTTTGTAGAGAATTATGTTTCCTACAATTTATGTTCTATGATATTTTTTGATCAGATGCGTAGTTTTCGAGATATATCGAGATATTTAAAAGTTCCGAAGCCGCACCAACATAATAGAGATACAGAAACACCGTGGCCCCTTTCTTTCAGATAACTGTGCACTAGTGCGAGCCGCAAATGCCACTTCCAGGTTAGCTGTGCAGAAGAAGAACAACAAGAAGAAGAAATATCTCGAAATATGTCCGTCAGGCCCCTTCCCTTGAGATAAATCTGCAAATATCTCGGAAACGAAGCGAGCTATGGCAAAATGTTAAGAGACAGTTTTTGTAGAGAATTAAGTTTCCTACTTTTTATGTTCTATGATATTTTTTAATCAGATGCGTAGTTCTCGAGATATATCAAGATATTTAAAAGTTCCGAAGCCGCACCAACATAATAGAGATACAGAAACACCGTGGCCCCGTTCTTTGAGATAACTCTGCACTATTGCGAGCTGCAAATGCCACTTCCAGCTTAGCTGTGCAGAAGAAGAACAACAAGAATAAGAAATATCTCGAAATATGTCCGTCAGGCCCCTTCCCTTGAGATAAATCTGCAAATATCTCGGAAACGAAGAGAGCTATGGCAAAATGTTGAGAGACCTTTTCTGTAGAGAATTAAGTTTCCTACTATTTATGTTCTATGATATTTTTTGATCAGATGCGTAGTTCTCGAGATATATCAAGATATTTAAAAGTTCCGAAGCCGCACCAACATAATAGAGATACAGAAACACCGTGGCCCCTTTCTTTCAGATAACTGTGCACTAGTGCGAGCCGCAAATGCCACTTCCAGGTTAGCTGTGCAGAAGAAGAACAACAAGAAGAAGAAATATCTCGAAATATGTCCGTCAGGCCCCTTCCCTTGAGATAAATCTGCAAATATCTCGGAAACGAAGCGAGCTATGGCAAAATGTTAAGAGACAGTTTTTGTAGAGAATTAAGTTTCCTACTTTTTATGTTCTATGATATTTTTTGATCAGATGCGTAGTTCTCGAGATATATCAAGATATTTAAAAGTTCCGAAGCCGCACCAACATAATAGAGATACAGAAACACCGTGGCCCCGTTCTTTGAGATAACTCTGCACTATTGCGAGCTGCAAATGCCACTTCCAGCTTAGCTGTGCAGAAGAAGAACAACAAGAATAAGAAATATCTCGAAATATGTCCGTCAGGCCCCTTCCCTTGAGATAAATCTGCAAATATCTCGGAAACGAAGAGAGCTATGGCAAAATGTTGAGAGACCTTTTCTGTAGAGAATTAAGTTTCCTACTATTTATGTTCTATGATATTTTTTGATCAGATGCGTAGTTCTCGAGATATATCAAGATATTTAAAAGTTCCGAAGCCGCACCAACATAATAGAGATACAGAAACACCGTGGCCCCTTTCTTTGAGATAACTCTGCACTAATGCGAGCCGCAAATGCCACTTCCAGCTTAGCTGTGCAGAAGAAGAACAACAAGAAGAAGAAATATCTCGAAATATGTCCGTTAGGCCCCTTCCCTTGAGATAAATCTGCAAATATCTCGGAAACGAAGCGAGCTATGGCGAAATGTTAAGAGACCTTTTTTGTAGAGAATTAAGTTTCCTACTTTTTATCTTGTATGATATTTTTTGATCAGATGCGTAGTTCTCGAGATATATCAAGATATTTAAAAGTTCCGAAGCCGCAACAACATAATAGAGATACAGAAACACCGTGGCCCCTTTCTTTGAGATATCTCTGCACTATTGCGAGCTGCAAATGCCACTTCCAGCTTAGCTGTGCAGAAGAAGAACAACAAGAAGAAGAAATATCTCGAAATATGTCCGTCAGGCCCCTTCCCTTGAGATAAATCTGCAAATATCTCGGAAACGAAGCGAGCTATGGCAAAATGTTAAGTGACCTTATTTGTAGAGAATTAAGTTTCCTACTTTTTATGTTCTATGATATTTCTTGATCAGATGCGTAGTTCTCGAGATATATCAAGATATTTAAAAGTTCCGAAACCGCACCAACATAATAGAGATACAGAAACACCGTGGCCCCTTTCTTTCAGATAACTGTGCACTAGTGCGAGCCGCAAATGCCACTTCCAGCTTAGCTGTGCAGAAGAAGAACAACAAGAAGAAGAAATATCTCGAAATATGTCCGTCAGGCCCCTTCCCTTGAGATAAATCTGCAAATATCTCGGAAACGAAGCGAGCTATGGCAAAATGTTAAGAGACCGTTTTTGTAGAGAATTAAGTTTCCTACTTTTTATGTCCTATGATATTTTTTGATCAGATGCGTAGTTCTCGAGATATATCAAGATATTTAAAAGTTCCGAAGCCGCACCAACATAATAGAGATACAGAAACACCGTGGCCCCGTTCTTTGAGATAACTCTGCACTATTGCGAGCTGCAAATGCCACTTCCAGCTTAGCTGTGCAGAAGAAGAACAACAAGAATAAGAAATATCTCGAAATATGTCCGTCAGGCCCCGTCCCTTGAGATAAATCTGCAAATATCTCGGAAACGAAGCGAGCTATGGCAAAATGTTAAGAGACCGTTTTTGTAGAGAATTAAGTTTCCTACTTTTTATGTTCTATGATATTTTTTGATCAGATGCGTAGTTCTCGAGATATATCAAGATATTTAAAAGTTCCGAAGCCGCACCAACATAATAGAGATACAGAAACACCGTGGCCCCTTTCTTTGAGATAACTGTGCACTAGTGCGAGCCGCAAATGCCACTTCCAGCTTAGCTGTGCAGAAGAAGAACAACAAGAAGAAGAAATATCTCGAAATATGTCCGTCAGGCCCCTTCCCTTGAGATAAATCTGCAAATATCTCGGAAACGAAGCGAGCTATGGCAAAATGTTAAGAGACCTTTTTTGTAGAGAATAATGTTTCCTACAATTTATGTTCTATGATATTTTTTGATCAGAAGCGTAGTTTTCGAGATATATCGAGATATTTAAAAGTTCCGAAGCCGCACCAACATAATAGAGATACAGAAACACCGTGGCCCCTTTCGTTGAGATAACTCTGCACTATTGCGACCTGCAAATGCCACTTCCAGCTTAGCTGTGCAGAAGAAGAACAACAAGAAGAAGAAATATCTCGAAATATGTCCATCAGGACCCTTCCCTTGAGATAAATCTGCAAATATCTCGGAAACGAAGTGAGCTTTGGCAAAATGTTAAGAGACCTTTTTTGTAGAGAATAGTGTTTCCTACAATTTACGTTCTATGATATTTTTTGATCAGAAGCGTAGTTTTCGAGATATATCGAGATATTTAAAAGTTCCGAAGCCGCACCAACATAATAGAGATACAGAAACACCGTGGCCCCTTTCTTTGAGATAACTCTGCACTATTGCGACCTACAAATGCCACTTCCAACTTAGCTGTGCAGAAGAAGAACAACAAGAAGAAGAAATATCTCGAAATATGTCCGTCAGGCCCCTTCCCTTGAGATAAATCTGCAAATATCTCGGAAACGAAGCGAGCTATGGCAAAATGTTAAGAGACGTTTTTTGTAGAGAATTATGTTTCCTACAATTTATGTTCTATGATATTTTTTGATCAGATGCGTAGTTTTCGAGATATATCGAGATATTTAAAAGTTCCGAAGCCGCACCAACATAATAGAGATACAGAAACACCGTGGCCCCTTTCTTTCAGATAACTGTGCACTAGTGCGAGCCGCAAATGCCACTTCCAGGTTAGCTGTGCAGAAGAAGAACAACAAGAAGAAGAAATATCTCGAAATATGTCCGTCAGGCCCCTTCCCTTGAGATAAATCTGCAAATATCTCGGAAACGAAGCGAGCTATGGCAAAATGTTAAGAGACCGTTTTTGTAGAGAATTAAGTTTCCTACTTTTTATGTTCTATGATATTTTTTGATCAGATGCGTAGTTCTCGAGATATATCAAGATATTTAAAAGTTCCGAAGCCGCACCAACATAATAGAGATACAGAAACACCGTGGCCCCGTTCTTTGAGATAACTCTGCACTATTGCGAGCTGCAAATGCCACTTCCAGCTTAGCTGTGCAGAAGAAGAACAACAAGAATAAGAAATATCTCGAAATATGTCCGTCAGGCCCCTTCCCTTGAGATAAATCTGCAAATATCTCGGAAATGAAGCGAGCTATGGCAAAATGTTAAGAGACCGTTTTTGTAGAGAATTAAGTTTCCTACTTTTTATGTTCTATGATGTTTTTTGATCAGATGCGTAGTTATCGAGATATATCAAGATATTTAAAAGTTCCGAAGCCGCACCAACAGAATAGAGATACAGAAACACCGTGGCCCCTTTATTTGAGATTACTCTGCACTATTGCGAGCTGCAAATGCCACTTCCAGCTTAGCTGTGCAGAAGAAGAACAACAAGAAGAAGAAATATCTCGAAATATGTCCGTCAGGCCCCTACCCTTGAGATAAATCTGCAAATATCTCGGAAACGAAGAGAGCTATGGCAAAATGTTAAGAGACCTTTTTTGTGGAGAATTAAGTTTCCTACTTTTTATGCTCTATGATATTTTTTGATCAGATGCGCAGTTCTCGAGATATATCAAGATATTTAAAAGTTCCGAAGCCGCACCAACATAATAGAGATACAGAAACACCGTGGCCCCTTTCTTTGAGATAACTCTGCACTATTGCGAGCTGTAAATGCCACTTCCAGCTTAGCTGTGCAGAAGAAGAACAACAAGAAGAAGAAATATCTCGAAATATGTCCGTTAGGCCCCTTCCCTTGAGATAAACCTGCAAATATCTCGGAAACGAAGCGAGCTATGGCAAAATGTTAAGAGACCTTTTTTGTAGAGAATTAAGTTTCCTACTTTTTATGTTCTATGATATTTTTTGATCAGATGCGTAGTTCTCGAGATATATCAAGATATTTAAAAGTTCCGAAGCCGCACCAACATAATAGAGATACAGAAACACCGTGGCCCCTTTCTTTGAGATAACTCTGCACTATTGCGCGCTGCAAATGCCACTTCCAGCTTAGCTGTGCAGAAGAAGAACAACAAGAAGAAGAAATATCTCGAAATATGTCCATCAGGACCCTTCCCTTGAGATAAATCTGCAAATATCTCGGAAACGAAGTGAGCTTTGGCAAAATGTTAAGAGACCTTTTTTGTAGAGAATAATGTTTCCTACAATTTACGTTCTATGATATTTTTTGATCAGAAGCGTAGTTTTCGAGATATTTAAAAGTTCCGAAGCCGCACCAACATAATAGAGATACAGAAACACCGTGGCCCCTTTCTTTGAGATAACTCTGCACTATTGCGACCTGCAAATGCCACTTCCAGCTTAGCTGTGCAGAAGAAGAACAACAAGAAGAAGAAATATCTCGAAATATGTCCGTCAGGCCCCTTCCCTTGAGATAAATCTGCAAATATCTCGGAAACGAAGCGAGCTATGGCAAAATGTTAAGAGACGTTTTTTGTAGAGAATTATGTTTCCTACAATTTACGTTCTATGATATTTTTTGATCAGAAACGTAGTTTTCGAGATATATCGAGATATTTAAAAGTTCCGACGCCGCACCAACATAATAGAGATACAGAAACACCGTGGCCCCTTTCTTTGAAATAACTCTGCACTATTGCGACCTGCAAATGCCATTTCCAGCTTAGCTGTGCAGAAGAAGAACAACAAGAAGAAGAAATATCTCGAAATATGTCCGTCAGGCCCCTTCCCTTGAGATAAATCTGCAAATATCTCGGAAACGAAGCGAGCTATGGCAAAATGTTAAGAGACGGTTTTTGTAGAGAATTATGTTTCCTACAATTTATGTTCTATGATATTTTCTGATCAGAAGCGTAGTTTTCGAGATATATCGAGATATTTAAAAGTTCCGAAGCCGCACCAACATAATAGAGATACAGAAACACCGTGGCCCCTTTCTTTGAGATAACCGTGCACTAGTGCGAGCCGCAAATGCCACTTCCAGCTTAGCTGTGCAGAAGAAGAACAACAAGAAGAAGAAATATCTCGAAATATGTCCGTCAGGCCCCTTCCCTTGAGATAAATCTGCAAATATCTCGGAAACGAAGCGCGCTATGGCAAAATGTTAAGACACCGTTTTTGTAGAGAATTAAGTTTCCTACTTTTTATGTTCTATGATATTTTTTGATCAGATGCGTAGTTATCGAGATATATCAAGATATTTAAAAGTTCCGAAACCGCACCAACATAATAGAGATACAGAAACACCGTGGCCCCTTTCTTTGAGATAACTCTGCACTAGTGCGAGCCGCAAATGCCACTTCCAGCTTAGCTGTGCAGAAGAAGAACAACAAGAAGAAGAAATATCTCGAAATATGTCCGTCAGGCCCCTTCCCTTGAGATATATCTGCAAATATCTCGGAAACGAAGCGAGCTATGGCAAAATGTTAAGAGACCTTTTTTGTGGAGAATTATGTTTCCTACAATTTATGTTCTATGATATTTTTTGATCAGAAGCGTAGTTTTCGAGATATATCGAGATATTTAAAAGTTCCGAAGCCGCACCAACATAATAGAGATACAGAAACACCGTGGCCCCTTTCTTTGAGATAACTGTGCACTAGTGCGAGCCGCAAATGCCACTTCCAGCTTAGCTGTGCAGAAGAAGAACAACAAGAAGAAGAAATATCTCGAAATATGTCCGTCAGGCCCCTTCCCTTGAGATAAATCTGCAAATATCTCGGAAACGAAGCGAGCTATGGCAAAATGTTAAGAGACCGTTTTTGTAGAGAATTAAGTTTCCTACTTTTTATGTTCTATGATATTTTTTGATCAGATGCGTAGTTCTCGAGATATATCAAGATATTTAAAAGTTCCGAAGCCGCACCAACATAATAGAGATACAGAAACACCGTGGCCCCTTTCTTTGAGATAACTCTGCACTATTGCGAGCTGCAAATGCCACTTCCAGCTTAGCTGTGCAGAAGAAGAACAACAAGAATAAGAAATATCTCGAAATATGTCCGTCAGGCCCCTTCCCTTGAGATAAATCTGCAAATATCTCGGAAACGAAGAGAGCTATGGCAAAATGTTGAGAGACCTTTTTTGTAGAGAATTAAGTTTCCTACCATTTATGTTCTATGATATTTTTTGATCAGATGCGTAGTTCTCGAGATGTATCAAGATATTTAAAAGTTCCGAAGCCGCACCAACATAATAGAGATACAGAAACACCGTGGCCCCTCTCTTTGAGATAACTCTGCACTATTGCGAGCTGCAAATGCCACTTCCAGCTTAGCTGTGCAGAAGAAGAACAACAAGAAGAAGAAATATCTCGAAATATGTCCGTCAGGCCCCTTCCCTTGAGATAAATCTGCAAATATCTCGGAAACGAAGCGAGCTATGGCAAAATGTTTAGAGACCTTTCTTGTAGAGAATTCAGTTTCCTACTTTTTATGTAGTATGATATTTTTTGATCAGATGCGTAGTTCTCGAGATATATCAAGATATTTAAAAGTTCCGACGCCGCACCAACATAACAGAGATACAGAAACACCGTGGCCCCTTTCTTTGAGATAACTCTGCACTATTGCGCGCTGCAAATGCCACTTCCAGCTTAGCTGTGCAGAAGAAGAACAACAAGAAGAAGAAATATCTCGAAATATGTCCATCAGGACCCTTCCCTTGAGATAAATCTGCAAATATCTCGGAAACGAAGCGAGCTATGGCAAAATGTTAGGAGACCTTTTTTGTAGAGAATAATGTTTCCTACAATTTACGTTCTATGATATTTTTTGATCAGAAACGTAGTTTTCGAGATATATCGAGATATTTAAAAGTTCCGACGCCGCACCAACATAATAGAGATACAGAAACACCGTGGCCCCTTTCTTTGAAATAACTCTGCACTATTGCGACCTGCAAATGCCACTTCCAGCTTAGCTGTGCAGAAGAAGAACAACAAGAAGAAGAAATATCTCGAAATATGTCCGTCAGGCCCCTTCCCTTGAGATAAATCTGCAAATATCTCGGAAACGAAGCGAGCTATGGCAAAATGTTAAGAGACGTTTTTTGTAGAGAATTATGTTTCCTACAATTTATGTTCTATGATATTTTTTGATCAGAAGCGTAGTTTTCGAGATATATCGAGATATTTAAAAGTTCCGAAGCCGCACCAACATAATAGAGATACAGAAACACCGTGGCCCCTTTCTTTGAGATAACCGTGCACTAGTGCGAGCCGCAAATGCCACTTCCAGCTTAGCTGTGCAGAAGAAGAACAACAAGAAGAAGAAATATCTCGAAATATGTCCGTCAGGCCCCTTCCCTTGAGATAAATCTGCAAATATCTCGGAAACGAAGCGCGCTATGGCAAAATGTTAAGAGACCGTTTTTGTAGAGAATTAAGTTTCCTACTTTTTATGTTCTATGATATTTTTTGATCAGATGCGTAGTTATCGAGATATATCAAGATATTTAAAAGTTCCGAAACCGCACCAACATAATAGAGATACAGAAACACCGTGGCCCCTTTCTTTGAGATAACTCTGCACTAGTGCGAGCCGCAAATGCCACTTCCAGCTTAGCTGTGCAGAAGAAGAACAACAAGAAGAAGAAATATCTCGAAATATGTCCGTCAGGCCCCTTCCCTTGAGATATATCTGCAAATATCTCGGAAACGAAGCGAGCTATGGCAAAATGTTAAGAGACCTTTTTTGTGGAGAATTATGTTTCCTACAATTTATGTTCTATGATATTTTTTGATCAGAAGCGTAGTTTTCGAGATATATCGAGATATTTAAAAGTTCCGAAGCCGCACCAACATAATAGAGATACAGAAACACCGTGGCCCCTTTCTTTGAGATAACTGTGCACTATTGCGAGCCGCAAATGCCACTTCCAGCTTAGCTGTGCAGAAGAAGAACAACAAGAAGAAGAAATATCTCGAAATATGTCCGTCAGGCCCCTTCCCTTGAGATAAATCTGCAAATATCTCGGAAACGAAGCGCGCTATGGCAAAATGTTAAGAGACCGTTTTTGTAGAGAATTAAGTTTCCTACTTTTTATGTTCTATGATATTTTTTGATCAGATGCGTAGTTATCGAGATATATCAAGATATTTAAAAGTTCCGAAACCGCACCAACATAATAGAGATACAGAAACACCGTGGCCCCTTTCTTTGAGATAACTCTGCACTAGTGCGAGCCGCAAATGCCACTTCCAGCTTAGCTGTGCAGAAGAAGAACAACAAGAAGAAGAAATATCTCGAAATATGTCCGTCAGGCCCCTTCCCTTGAGATATATCTGCAAATATCTCGGAAACGAAGCGAGCTATGGCAAAATGTTAAGAGACCTTTTTTGTGGAGAATTATGTTTCCTACAATTTATGTTCTATGATATTTTTTGATCAGAAGCGTAGTTTTCGAGATATATCGAGATATTTAAAAGTTCCGAAGCCGCACCAACATAATAGAGATACAGAAACACCGTGGCCCCTTTCTTTGAGATAACTGTGCACTAGTGCGAGCCGCAAATGCCACTTCCAGCTTAGCTGTGCAGAAGAAGAACAACAAGAAGAAGAAATATCTCGAAATATGTCCGTCAGGCCCCTTCCCTTGAGATAAATCTGCAAATATCTCGGAAACGAAGCGAGCTATGGCAAAATGTTAAGAGACCGTTTTTGTAGAGAATTAAGTTTCCTACTTTTTATGTTCTATGATATTTTTTGATCAGATGCGTAGTTCTCGAGATATATCAAGATATTTAAAAGTTCCGAAGCCGCACCAACATAATAGAGATACAGAAACACCGTGGCCCCTTTCTTTGAGATAACTCTGCACTATTGCGAGCTGCAAATGCCACTTCCAGCTTAGCTGTGCAGAAGAAGAACAACAAGAATAAGAAATATCTCGAAATATGTCCGTCAGGCCCCTTCCCTTGAGATAAATCTGCAAATATCTCGGAAACGAAGAGAGCTATGGCAAAATGTTGAGAGACCTTTTTTGTAGAGAATTAAGTTTCCTACTATTTATGTTCTATGATATTTTTTGATCAGATGCGTAGTTCTCGAGATGTATCAAGATATTTAAAAGTTCCGAAGCCGCACCAACATAATAGAGATACAGAAACACCGTGGCCCCTCTCTTTGAGATAACTCTGCACTATTGCGAGCTGCAAATGCCACTTCCAGCTTAGCTGTGCAGAAGAAGAACAACAAGAAGAAGAAATATCTCGAAATATGTCCGTCAGGCCCCTTCCCTTGAGATAAATCTGCAAATATCTCGGAAACGAAGCGAGCTATGGCAAAATGTTTAGAGACCTTTCTTGTAGAGAATTCAGTTTCCTACTTTTTATGTAGTATGATATTTTTTGATCAGATGCGTAGTTCTCGAGATATATCAAGATATTTAAAAGTTCCGAAGCCGCACCAACATAACAGAGATACAGAAACACCGTGGCCCCTTTCTTTGAGATAACTCTGCACTATTGCGCGCTGCAAATGCCACTTCCAGCTTAGCTGTGCAGAAGAAGAACAACAAGAAGAAGAAATATCTCGAAATATGTCCATCAGGACCCTTCCCTTGAGATAAATCTGCAAATATCTCGGAAACGAAGCGAGCTATGGCAAAATGTTAGGAGACCTTTTTTGTAGAGAATAATGTTTCCTACAATTTACGTTCTATGATATTTTTTGATCAGAAACGTAGTTTTCGAGATATATCGAGATATTTAAAAGTTCCGACGCCGCACCAACATAATAGAGATACAGAAACACCGTGGCCCCTTTCTTTGAAATAACTCTGCACTATTGCGACCTGCAAATGCCACTTCCAGCTTAGCTGTGCAGAAGAAGAACAACAAGAAGAAGAAATATCTCGAAATATGTCCGTCAGGCCCCTTCCCTTGAGATAAATCTGCAAATATCTCGGAAACGAAGCGCGCTATGGCAAAATGTTAAGAGACCGTTTTTGTAGAGAATTAAGTTTCCTACTTTTTATGTTCTATGATATTTTTTGATCAGATGCGTAGTTATCGAGATATATCAAGATATTTAAAAGTTCCGAAACCGCACCAACATAATAGAGATACAGAAACACCGTGGCCCCTTTCTTTGAGATAACTCTGCACTAGTGCGAGCCGCAAATGCCACTTCCAGCTTAGCTGTGCAGAAGAAGAACAACAAGAAGAAGAAATATCTCGAAATATGTCCGTCAGGCCCCTTCCCTTGAGATATATCTGCAAATATCTCGGAAACGAAGCGAGCTATGGCAAAATGTTAAGAGACCTTTTTTGTGGAGAATTATGTTTCCTACAATTTATGTTCTATGATATTTTTTGATCAGAAGCGTAGTTTTCGAGATATATCGAGATATTTAAAAGTTCCGAAGCCGCACCAACATAATAGAGATACAGAAACACCGTGGCCCCTTTCTTTGAGATAACTGTGCACTAGTGCGAGCCGCAAATGCCACTTCCAGCTTAGCTGTGCAGAAGAAGAACAACAAGAAGAAGAAATATCTCGAAATATGTCCGTCAGGCCCCTTCCCTTGAGATAAATCTGCAAATATCTCGGAAACGAAGCGCGCTATGGCAAAATGTTAAGAGACCGTTTTTGTAGAGAATTAAGTTTCCTACTTTTTATGTTCTATGATATTTTTTGATCAGATGCGTAGTTATCGAGATATATCAAGATATTTAAAAGTTCCGAAACCGCACCAACATAATAGAGATACAGAAACACCGTGGCCCCTTTCTTTGAGATAACTCTGCACTAGTGCGAGCCGCAAATGCCACTTCCAGCTTAGCTGTGCAGAAGAAGAACAACAAGAAGAAGAAATATCTCGAAATATGTCCGTCAGGCCCCTTCCCTTGAGATATATCTGCAAATATCTCGGAAACGAAGCGAGCTATGGCAAAATGTTAAGAGACCTTTTTTGTGGAGAATTATGTTTCCTACAATTTATGTTCTATGATATTTTTTGATCAGAAGCGTAGTTTTCGAGATATATCGAGATATTTAAAAGTTCCGAAGCCGCACCAACATAATAGAGATACAGAAACACCGTGGCCCCTTTCTTTGAGATAACTGTGCACTAGTGCGAGCCGCAAATGCCACTTCCAGCTTAGCTGTGCAGAAGAAGAACAACAAGAAGAAGAAATATCTCGAAATATGTCCGTCAGGCCCCTTCCCTTGAGATAAATCTGCAAATATCTCGGAAACGAAGCGAGCTATGGCAAAATGTTAAGAGACCGTTTTTGTAGAGAATTAAGTTTCCTACTTTTTATGTTCTATGATATTTTTTGATCAGATGCGTAGTTCTCGAGATATATCAAGATATTTAAAAGTTCCGAAGCCGCACCAACATAATAGAGATACAGAAACACCGTGGCCCCTTTCTTTGAGATAACTCTGCACTATTGCGAGCTGCAAATGCCACTTCCAGCTTAGCTGTGCAGAAGAAGAACAACAAGAATAAGAAATATCTCGAAATATGTCCGTCAGGCCCCTTCCCTTGAGATAAATCTGCAAATATCTCGGAAACGAAGAGAGCTATGGCAAAATGTTGAGAGACCTTTTTTGTAGAGAATTAAGTTTCCTACTATTTATGTTCTATGATATTTTTTGATCAGATGCGTAGTTCTCGAGATGTATCAAGATATTTAAAAGTTCCGAAGCCGCACCAACATAATAGAGATACAGAAACACCGTGGCCCCTCTCTTTGAGATAACTCTGCACTATTGCGAGCTGCAAATGCCACTTCCAGCTTAGCTGTGCAGAAGAAGAACAACAAGAAGAAGAAATATCTCGAAATATGTCCGTCAGGCCCCTTCCCTTGAGATAAATCTGCAAATATCTCGGAAACGAAGCGAGCTATGGCAAAATGTTTAGAGACCTTTCTTGTAGAGAATTCAGTTTCCTACTTTTTATGTAGTATGATATTTTTTGATCAGATGCGTAGTTCTCGAGATATATCAAGATATTTAAAAGTTCCGAAGCCGCACCAACATAACAGAGATACAGAAACACCGTGGCCCCTTTCTTTGAGATAACTCTGCACTATTGCGCGCTGCAAATGCCACTTCCAGCTTAGCTGTGCAGAAGAAGAACAACAAGAAGAAGAAATATCTCGAAATATGTCCATCAGGACCCTTCCCTTGAGATAGATCTGCAAATATCTCGGAAACGAAGCGAGCTATGGCAAAATGTTAGGAGACCTTTTTTGTAGAGAATAATGTTTCCTACAATTTACGTTCTATGATATTTTTTGATCAGAAACGTAGTTTTCGAGATATATCGAGATATTTAAAAGTTCCGAAGCCGCACCAACATAATAGAGATACAGAAACACCGTGGCCCCTTTCTTTGAGATAACTCTGCACTATTGCGAGCTGCAAATGCCACTTCCAGCTTAGCTGTGCAGAGGAAGAACAACAAGAAGAAGAAATATCTCGAAATATGTCCGTCAGGCCAGTTCCTTTGAGCTGAATCTGCAAATATCTCGGAAACGAAGCGAGCTATGGCAAAATGTTAAGAGACGTTTTTTGTAGAGAATTATGTTTCATACAATTTATGTTCTATGATATTTTTTGATCAGAAGCGTAGTTTTCGAGATATATCGAGATATTTAAAAGTTCCGAAGCCGCACCAACATAATAGGGATACAGAAACACCGTGGCCTCTTTCTTTGAGATAACTCTGCACTAGTGCGAGCCGCAAATGCCACTTCCAGCTTAGCTGTGCAGAAGAAGAACAACAAGAAGAAGAAATATCTCGAAATATGTCCGTCAGGCCCCTTCCCTTGAGATAAATCTGCAAATATCTCGGAAACGAAGCGAGCTATGGCAAAATGTTTAGAGACCTCTCTTGTAGAGAATTAAGTTTCCTACTTTTTATGTAGTATGATATTTTTTGATCAGATGCGTAGTTCTCGAGATATATCAAGATATTTAAAAGTTCCGAAGCCGCACCAACATAATAGAGATACAGAAACACCGTGGCCCCTCTCTTTGAGATAACTCTGCACTATTGCGAGCTGCAAATGCCACTTCCAGCTTAGCTGTGCAGAAGAAGAACAACAAGAAGAAGAAATATCTCGAAATATGTCCGTCAGGCCCCTTCCCTTGAGATAAATCTGCAAATATCTCGGAAACGAAGCGAGCTATGGCAAAATGTTTAGAGACCTTTCTTGTAGAGAATTCAGTTTCCTACTTTTTATGTAGTATGATATTTTTTGATCAGATGCGTAGTTCTCGAGATATATCAAGATATTTAAAAGTTCCGAAGCCGCACCAACATAACAGATACAGAAACACCGTGGCCCCTTTCTTTGAGATAACTCTGCACTATTGCTCGCTGCAAATGCCACTTCCAGCTTAGCTGTGCAGAAGAAGAACAACAAGAAGAAGAAATATCTCGAAATATGTCCATCAGGACCCTTCCCTTGAGATAAATCTGCAAATATCTCGGAAACGAAGCGAGCTTTGGCAAAATGTTAAGAGACCTTTTTTGTAGAGAATAATGTTTCCTACAATTTACGTTCTATGATATTTTTTGATCAGAAGCGTAGTTTTCGAGATATATCGAGATATTTAAAAGTTCCGAAGCCGCACCAACATAATAGAGATACAGAAACACCGTGGCCCCTTTCTTTGAGATAACTCTGCACTATTGCGACCTGCAAATGCCACTTCCAGCTTAGCTGTGCAGAAGAAGAACAACAAGAAGAAGAAATATCTCGAAATATGTCCGTCAGGCCCCTTCCCTTGAGATAAATCTGCAAATATCTCGGAAACGAAGCGAGCTATGGCAAAATGTTAAGAGACGTTTTTTGTAGAGAATTATGTTTCCTACAATTTATGTTCTATGATATTTCTTGATCAGATGCGTTGTTTTCGAGATATATCGAGATATTTAAAAGTTCCGAAGCCGCACCAACATAATAGAGATACAGAAACACCGTGGCCCCTTTCTTTCAGATAACTGTGCACTAGTGCGAGCCGCAAATGCCACTTCCAGCTTAGCTGTGCAGAAGAAGAACAACAAGAAGAAGAAATATCTCGAAATATGTCCGTCAGGCCCCTTCCCTTGAGATAAATCTGCAAATATCTCGGAAACGAAGCGAGCTATGGCAAAATGTTAAGAGACCGTTTTTGTAGAGAATTAGGTTTCCTACTTTTTATGTTCTATGATATTTTTTGATCAGAAGCGTAGTTCTCGAGATATATTAAGATATTTAAAAGTTCCGAAGCCGCACCAACATAATAGAGATACAGAAACACCGTGGCCCCTTTCTTTGAGATAACTCTGCACTATTGCGAGCCGCAAATGCCACTTCCAGCTTAGCTGTGCAGAGGAAGAACAACAAGAAGAAGAAATATCTCGAAATATGTCCGTCAGGCCAGTTCCTTTGAGCTGAATCTGCAAATATCTCGGAAACGAAGCGAGCTATGGCAAAATGTTAAGAGACCTTTTTTGTAGAGAATTATGTTTCCTACAATTTATGTTCTATGATATTTTTTGATCAGAAGCGTAGTTTTCGAGATATATCGAGATATTTAAAAGTTCCGAAGCCGCACCAACATAATAGGGATACAGAAACACCGTGGCCTCTTTCTTTGAGATAACTCTGCACGATTGCGAGCCGCAAATGCCACTTCCAGCTTAGCTGTGCAGAAGAAGAACAACAAGAAGAAGAAATATCTCGAAGTATGTCCGTCAGGCCCCTTCCCTTGAGATAAATCTGCAAATATCTCGGAAACGAAGCGACCTATGGCAAAATGTTTAGAGACCTCTCTTGTAGAGAATTAAGTTTCCTACTTTTTATGTAGTATGATATTTTTTGATCAGATGCGTAGTTCTCGAGATATATCAAGATATTTAAAAGTTCCGAAGCCGCACCAACATAATAGAGATACAGAAACA
The DNA here is from genome assembly GCF_051020975.1 of Osmia lignaria lignaria. NCBI lineage: Eukaryota > Metazoa > Arthropoda > Insecta > Hymenoptera > Megachilidae > Osmia > Osmia lignaria. Next base: position 1,335,496 of record NW_027478160.1, read on the forward strand.
CCGTGGCCCCTCTCTTTGAGATAACTCTGCACTATTGCGAGCTGCAAATGCCACTTCCAGCTTAGCTGTGCAGAAGAAGAACAACAAGAAGAAGAAATATCTCGAAATATGTCCGTCAGGCCCCTTCCCTTGAGATAAATCTGCAAATATCTCGGAAACGAAGCGAGCTATGGCAAAATGTTAAGAGACGTTTTTTGTAGAGAATTATGTTTCCTACAATTCATGTTCTATGATATTTTTTGATCAGATGCGTAGTTTTCGAGATATATCGAGATATTTAAAAGTTCCGAAGCCGCACCAACATAGTAGAGATACAGAAACACCGTGGCCCCTTTCTTTCAGATAACCGTGCACTAGTGCGAGCCGCAAATGCCACTTCCAGCTTAGCTGTGCAGAAGAAGAACAACAAGAAGAAGAAATATCTCGAAATATGTCCGTCAGGCCCCTTCCCTTGAGATAAATCTGCAAATATCTCGGAAACGAAGCGAGCTATGGCAAAATGTTAGGAGACCGTTTTTGTAGAGAATTAAGTTTCCTACTTTTTATGTTCTATGATATTTTTTGATCAGATGCGTAGTTATCGAGATATATCAAGATATTTAAAAGTTCCGAAACCGCACCAACATAATAGAGATACAGAAACACCGTGGCCCCTTTCTTTGAGATAACTCTGCACTAGTGCGAGCCGCAAATGCCACTTCCAGCTTAGCTGTGCAGAAGAAGAACAACAAGAAGAAGAAATATCTCGAAATATGTCCGTCAGGCCCCTTCCCTTGAGATATATCTGCAAATATCTCGGAAACGAAGCGAGCTATGGCAAAATGTTTAGAGACCTCTCTTGTAGAGAAATAAGTTTCCTACTTTTTATGTAGTATGATATTTTTTGATCAGATGCGTAGTTCTCGAGATATATCAAGATATTTAAAAGTTCCGAAGCCGCACCAACATAATAGAGATACAGAAACACCGTGGCCCCTTTCTTTGAGATAACTCTGCACGATTGCGAGCTGGAAATGCCACTTCCAGTTTAGCTGTGCAGAAGAAGAACAACAAGAAGAAGAAATATCTCGAAATATGTCCATCAGGACCCTTCCCTTGAGATAAATCTGCAAATATCTCGGAAACGAAGCGAGCTATGGCAAAATGTTAAGAGACCTTTTTTGTAGAGAATAATGTTTCCTACAATTTACGTTCTATGATATTTTTTGATCAGAAGCGTAGTTTTCGAGATATATCGAGATATTTAAAAGTTCCGAAGCCGCACCAACATAATAGAGATACAGAAACACCGTGGCCCCTTTCTTTGATATAACCCTGCACTATTGCGACCTGCAAATGCCACTTCCAGCTTAGCTGTGCAGAAGAAGAACAACAAGAAGAAGAAATATCTCGAAATATGTCCGTCAGGCCCCTTCCCTTGAGATAAATCTGCAAATATCTCGGAAACGAAGCGAGCTATGGCAAAATGTTAAGAGACCTTTTTTGTAGAGAAGTAAGTTTCCTACTTTTTATGTTCTATGATATTTTTTGATCAGATGCGTAGTTCTCGAGATATATCAAGATATTTAAAAGTTCCGAAGCCGCACCAACAGAATAGAGATACAGAAACACCGTGGCCCCTTTATTTGAGATAACTCTGCACTGTTGCGAGCTGCAAATGCCACTTCCAGCTTAGCTGTGCAGAAGAAGAACAACAAGAAGAAGAAATATCTCGAAATATGTCCGTCAGGCCCCTTCCCTTGAGATAAATCTGCAAATATCTCGGAAACGAAGCGAGCTATGGCAAAATGTTAAGAGACCGTTTTTGTAGAGAATTAAGTTTCCTACTTTTTATGTTCTATGATATTTTTTGATCAGATGCGTAGTTATCGAGATATGTCAAGATATTTAAAAGTTCCGAAACCGCACCAACATAATAGAGATACAGAAACACCGTGGCCCCTTTCTTTGAGATAACTCTGCACTAGTGCGAGCCGCAAATGCCACTTCCAGCTTAGCTGTGCAGAAGAAGAACAACAAGAAGAAGAAATATCTCGAAATATGTCCATCAGGACCCTTCCCTTGAGATAAATCTGCAAATATCTCGGAAACGAAGCGAGCTTTGGCAAAATGTTAAGAGACCTTTTTTGTAGAGAATAATGTTTCCTACAATTTACGTTCTATGATATTTTTTGATCAGAAGCGTAGTTTTCGAGATATATCGAGATATTTAAAAGTTCCGAAGCCGCACCAACATAATAGAGATACAGAAACACCGTGGCCCCTTTCTTTGAGATAACTCTGCACTATTGCGACCTGCAAATGCCACTTCCAGCTTAGCTGTGCAGAAGAAGAACAACAAGAAGAAGAAATATCTCGAAATATGTCCGTCAGGCCCCTTCCCTTGAGATAAATCTGCAAATATCTCGGAAACGAAGCGAGCTATGGCAAAATGTTAAGAGACGTTTTTTGTAGAGAATTATGTTTCCTACAATTTATGTTCTATGATATTTCTTGATCAGATGCGTTGTTTTCGAGATATATCGAGATATTTAAAAGTTCCGAAGCCGCACCAACATAATAGAGATACAGAAACACCGTGGCCCCTTTCTTTCAGATAACTGTGCACTAGTGCGAGCCGCAAATGCCACTTCCAGCTTAGCTGTGCAGAAGAAGAACAACAAGAAGAAGAAATATCTCGAAATATGTCCGTCAGGCCCCTTCCCTTGAGATAAATCTGCAAATATCTCGGAAACGAAGCGAGCTATGGCAAAATGTTAAGAGACCGTTTTTGTAGAGAATTAGGTTTCCTACTTTTTATGTTCTATGATATTTTTTGATCAGAAGCGTAGTTCTCGAGATATATTAAGATATTTAAAAGTTCCGAAGCCGCACCAACATAATAGAGATACAGAAACACCGTGGCCCCTTTCTTTGAGATAACTCTGCACTATTGCGAGCCGCAAATGCCACTTCCAGCTTAGCTGTGCAGAGGAAGAACAACAAGAAGAAGAAATATCTCGAAATATGTCCGTCAGGCCAGTTCCTTTGAGCTGAATCTGCAAATATCTCGGAAACGAAGCGAGCTATGGCAAAATGTTAAGAGACCTTTTTTGTAGAGAATTATGTTTCCTACAATTTATGTTCTATGATATTTTTTGATCAGAAGCGTAGTTTTCGAGATATATCGAGATATTTAAAAGTTCCGAAGCCGCACCAACATAATAGGGATACAGAAACACCGTGGCCTCTTTCTTTGAGATAACTCTGCACGATTGCGAGCCGCAAATGCCACTTCCAGCTTAGCTGTGCAGAAGAAGAACAACAAGAAGAAGAAATATCTCGAAGTATGTCCGTCAGGCCCCTTCCCTTGAGATAAATCTGCAAATATCTCGGAAACGAAGCGACCTATGGCAAAATGTTTAGAGACCTCTCTTGTAGAGAATTAAGTTTCCTACTTTTTATGTAGTATGATATTTTTTGATCAGATGCGTAGTTCTCGAGATATATCAAGATATTTAAAAGTTCCGAAGCCGCACCAACATAATAGAGATACAGAAACACCGTGGCCCCTCTCTTTGAGATAACTCTGCACTATTGCGAGCTGCAAATGCCACTTCCAGCTTAGCTGTGCAGAAGAAGAACAACAAGAAGAAGAAATATCTCGAAATATGTCCGTCAGGCCCCTTCCCTTGAGATAAATCTGCAAATATCTCGGAAACGAAGCGAGCTATGGCAAAATGTTAAGAGACGTTTTTTGTAGAGAATTATGTTTCCTACAATTCATGTTCTATGATATTTTTTGATCAGATGCGTAGTTTTCGAGATATATCGAGATATTTAAAAGTTCCGAAGCCGCACCAACATAGTAGAGATACAGAAACACCGTGGCCCCTTTCTTTCAGATAACCGTGCACTAGTGCGAGCCGCAAATGCCACTTCCAGCTTAGCTGTGCAGAAGAAGAACAACAAGAAGAAGAAATATCTCGAAATATGTCCGTCAGGCCCCTTCCCTTGAGATAAATCTGCAAATATCTCGGAAACGAAGCGAGCTATGGCAAAATGTTAGGAGACCGTTTTTGTAGAGAATTAAGTTTCCTACTTTTTATGTTCTATGATATTTTTTGATCAGATGCGTAGTTATCGAGATATATCAAGATATTTAAAAGTTCCGAAACCGCACCAACATAATAGAGATACAGAAACACCGTGGCCCCTTTCTTTGAGATAACTCTGCACTAGTGCGAGCCGCAAATGCCACTTCCAGCTTAGCTGTGCAGAAGAAGAACAACAAGAAGAAGAAATATCTCGAAATATGTCCGTCAGGCCCCTTCCCTTGAGATATATCTGCAAATATCTCGGAAACGAAGCGAGCTATGGCAAAATGTTAAGAGACCTTTTTTGTAGAGAATTATGTTTCCTACAATTTATGTTCTATGATATTTTTTGATCAGAAGCGTAGTTTTCGAGATATATCGCGATATTTAAAAGTTCCGAAGCCGCACCAACATAATAGAGATACAGAAACACCGTGGCCCCTTTCTTTGAGATAGCTGTGCACTAGTGCGAGCCGCAAATGCCACTTCCAGCTTAGCTGTGCAGAAGAAGAACAACAAGAAGAAGAAATATCTCGAAATATGTCCGTCAGGCCCCTTCCCTTGAGATAAATCTGCAAATATCTCGGAAACGAAGCGAGCTATGGCAAAATGTTTAGAGACCTCTCTTGTAGAGAAATAAGTTTCCTACTTTTTATGTAGTATGATATTTTTTGATCAGATGCGTAGTTCTCGAGATATATCAAGATATTTAAAAGTTCCGAAGCCGCACCAACATAATAGAGATACAGAAACACCGTGGCCCCTTTCTTTGAGATAACTCTGCACGATTGCGAGCTGGAAATGCCACTTCCAGTTTAGCTGTGCAGAAGAAGAACAACAAGAAGAAGAAATATCTCGAAATATGTCCATCAGGACCCTTCCCTTGAGATAAATCTGCAAATATCTCGGAAACGAAGCGAGCTATGGCAAAATGTTAAGAGACCTTTTTTGTAGAGAATAATGTTTCCTACAATTTACGTTCTATGATATTTTTTGATCAGAAGCGTAGTTTTCGAGATATATCGAGATATTTAAAAGTTCCGAAGCCGCACCAACATAATAGAGATACAGAAACACCGTGGCCCCTTTCTTTGATATAACCCTGCACTATTGCGACCTGCAAATGCCACTTCCAGCTTAGCTGTGCAGAAGAAGAACAACAAGAAGAAGAAATATCTCGAAATATGTCCGTCAGGCCCCTTCCCTTGAGATAAATCTGCAAATATCTCGGAAACGAAGCGAGCTATGGCAAAATGTTAAGAGACCTTTTTTGTAGAGAAGTAAGTTTCCTACTTTTTATGTTCTATGATATTTTTTGATCAGATGCGTAGTTCTCGAGATATATCAAGATATTTAAAAGTTCCGAAGCCGCACCAACAGAATAGAGATACAGAAACACCGTGGCCCCTTTATTTGAGATAACTCTGCACTGTTGCGAGCTGCAAATGCCACTTCCAGCTTAGCTGTGCAGAAGAAGAACAACAAGAAGAAGAAATATCTCGAAATATGTCCGTCAGGCCCCTTCCCTTGAGATAAATCTGCAAATATCTCGGAAACGAAGCGAGCTATGGCAAAATGTTAAGAGACCGTTTTTGTAGAGAATTAAGTTTCCTACTTTTTATGTTCTATGATATTTTTTGATCAGATGCGTAGTTATCGAGATATGTCAAGATATTTAAAAGTTCCGAAACCGCACCAACATAATAGAGATACAGAAACACCGTGGCCCCTTTCTTTGAGATAACTCTGCACTAGTGCGAGCCGCAAATGCCACTTCCAGCTTAGCTGTGCAGAAGAAGAACAACAAGAAGAAGAAATATCTCGAAATATGTCCGTCAGGCCCCTTCCCTTGAGATATATCTGCAAATATCTCGGAAACGAAGCGAGCTATGGCAAAATGTTAAGAGACCTTTTTTGTAGAGAATTATGTTTCGTACAATTTATGTTCTATGATATTTTTTGATCAGAAGCGTAGTTTTCGAGATATATCGAGATATTTAAAAGTTCCGAAGCCGCACCAACATAATAGAGATACAGAAACACCGTGGCCCCTTTCTTTGAGATAACTGTGCACTAGTGCGAGCCGCAAATGCCACTTCCAGCTTAGCTGTGCAGAAGAAGAACAACAAGAAGAAGAAATATCTCGAAATATGTCCGTCAGGCCCCTTCCCTTGAGATAAATCTGCAAATATCTCGGAAACGAAGCGAGCTATGGCAAAATGTTTAGAGACCTCTCTTGTAGAGAATTAAGTTTCCTACTTTTTATGTAGTATGATATTTTTTGATCAGATGCGTAGTTCTCGAGATATATCAAGATATTTAAAAGTTCCGAAGCCGCACCAACATAATAGAGATACAGAAACACCGTGGCCCCTTTCTTTGAGATAACTCTGCACGATTGCGAGCTGGAAATGCCACTTCCAGTTTAGCTGTGCAGAAGAAGAACAACAAGAAGAAGAAATATCTCGAAATATGTCCATCAGGACCCTTCCCTTGAGATAAATCTGCAAATATCTCGGAAACGAAGCGAGCTATGGCAAAATGTTAAGAGACCTTTTTTGTAGAGAATAATGTTTCCTACAATTTACGTTCTATGATATTTTTTGATCAGAAGCGTAGTTTTCGAGATATATCGAGATATTTAAAAGTTCCGAAGCCGCACCAACATAATAGAGATACAGAAACACCGTGGCCCCTTTCTTTGAGATAACTCTGCACTATTGCGACCTGCAAATGCCACTTCCAGCTTAGCTGTGCAGAACAAGAACAACAAGAAGAAGAAATATCTCGAAATATGTCCGTCAGGCCCCTTCCCTTGAGATAAATCTGCAAATATCTCGGAAACGAAGCGAGCTATGGCAAAATGTTAAGAGACCTTTTTTGTAGAGAAGTAAGTTTCCTACTTTTTATGTTCTATGATATTTTTTGATCAGATGCGTAGTTCTCGAGATATATCAAGATATTTAAAAGTTCCGAAGCCGCACCAACATAATAGAGGTACAGAAACACCGTGGCCCCTTTATTTGAGATAACTCTGCACTATTGCGAGCTGCAAATGCCACTTCCAGCTTAGCTGTGCAGAAGAAGAACAACAAGAAGAAGAAATATCTCGAAATATGTCCGTCAGGCCCCTTCCCTTGAGATAAATCTGCAAATATCTCGGAAACGAAGAGAGCTATGGCAAAATGTTAAGAGACCTTTTTTGTAGAGAATTAAGTTTCCTACTTTTTATGTTCTATGATATTTTTTGATCAGATGCGTAGTTCTCGAGATATATCAAGATATTTAAAAGTTCCGAAGCCGCACCAACATAATAGAGATACAGAAACACCGTGGCCCCTTTCTTTGAGATAACTCTGCACTATTGCGAGCTGGAAATGCCACTTCCAGTTTAGCTGTGCAGAAGAAGAACAACAAGAAGAAGAAATATCTCGAAATATGTCCGTTAGGCCCCTTCCCTTGAGATAAATCTGCAAATATCTCGGAAACGAAGCGAGCTATGGCAAAATGTTAAGAGACCTTTTTTGTAGAGAATTAAGTTTCCTACTTTTTATGTTCTATGATATTTTTTGATCAGATGCGCAGTTCTCGAGATATATCAAGATATTTAAAAGTTCCGAAGCCGCACCAACATAATAGAGATACAGAAACACCGTGGCCCCTTTCTTTGAGATAACTCTGTACTATTGCGAGCTGTAAATGCCACTTCCAGCTTAGCTGTGCAGAGAAGAACAACAAGAAGAAGAAATATCTCGAAATATGTCCGTCAGGCCCCTTCCCTTGAGATATATCTGCAAATATCTCGGAAACGAAGCGAGCTATGGCAAAATATTTAGAGACCTTTTTTGTAGAGAATTATGTTTTCTACAATTTATGTTCTATGATATTTTTTGATCAGATGCGTAGTTCTCGAGATATATCAAGATATTTAAAAGTTCCGAAGCCGCACCAACATAATAGAGATACAGAAACACCGTGGCCCCTTTCTTTGAGATAACTCTGCACTATTGCGAGCTGGAAATGCCACTTCCAGTTTAGCTGTGCAGAAGAAGAACAACAAGAAGAAGAAATATCTCGAAATATGTCCGTTAGGCCCCTTCCCTTGAGATAAATCTGCAAATATCTCGGAAACGAAGCGAGCTATGGCAAAATCTTAAGAGACCTTTTTTGTAGAGAATTAAGTTTCCTACTTTTTATGTTCTATGATATTTTTTGATCAGATACGCAGTTCTCGAGATATATCAAGATATTTAAAAGTTCCGAAGCCGCACCAACATAATAGAGATACAGAAACACCGTGGCCCCTTTCTTTGAGATAACTCTGCACTATTGCGAGCTGCAAATGCCACTTCCAGCTTAGCTGTGCAGAAGAAGAACAACAAGAAGAAGAAATATCTCGAAATATGTCCGTCAGGCCCCTTCCCTTGAGATAAATCTGCAAATATCTCGGAAACGAAGAGAGCTATGGCAAAATGTTAAGAGACCTTTTTTGTAGAGAATTAAGTTTCCTACTTTTCATGTTCTACGATATTTTTTGATCAGATGCGCAGTTCTCGAGATATATCAAGATATTTAAAAGTTCCGAAGCCGCACCAACATAATAGAGATACAGAAACACCGTGGCCCCTTTCTTTGAGATAACTCTGCACTATTGCGAGCTGTAAATGCCACTTCCAGCTTAGCTGTGCAGAAGAAGAAGAACAAGAAGAAGAAATATCTCGAAATATGTCCGTTACGCCCCTTCCCTTGAGATAAACCTGCAATTATCTCGGAAACGAAGCGAGCTATGGCAAAATGTTAAGAGACCTTTTTTGTAGAGAATTAAGTTTCCTACTTTTTATGTTCTATGATATTTTTTGATCAGATGCGTAGTTCTCGAGATATATCAAGATATTTAAAAGTTCCGAAGCCGCACCAACATAATAGAGATACGGAAACACCGTGGCCCCTTTCTTTGAGATAACTCTGCACTATTGCGAGCTGCAAATGCCACTTCCAGCTTAGCTGTGCAGAAGAAGAACAACAAGAAGAAGAAATATCTCGAAATATGTCCGTCAGGCCCGTTCCCTTGAGATAAATCTGCAAATATCTCGGAAACGAAGAGAGCTATGGCAAAATGTTAAGAGACCTTTTTTGTAGAGAATTAAGTTTCCTACTTTTTATGTTCTATGATATTTTTTGATCAGATGCGTAGTTCTCGAGATATATCAAGATATTTAAAAGTTCCGAAGCCGCACCAACATAATAGAGATACAGAAACACCGTGGCCCCTTTCTTTGAGATAACTCTGCACTATTGCGAGCTGCAAATGCCACTTCCAGCTTAGCTGTGCAGAAGAAGAACAACAAGAAGAAGAAATATCTCGAAATATGTCCGTCAGGCCCCTTCCCTTGAGATAAATCTGCAAATATCTCGGAAACGAAGAGAGCTATGGCAAAATGTTAAGAGACCTTTTTTGTAGAGAATTAAGTTTCCTACTTTTTATGTTCTATGATATTTTTCGATCAGATGCGCAGTTCTCGAGATATATCAAGATATTTAAAAGTTCCGAAGCCGCACCAACATAATAGAGATACAGAAACACCGTGGCCCCTTTCTTTGAGATAACTTTGCACTATTGCGAGCTGTAAATGCCACTTCCAGCTTAGCTGTGCAGAAGAAGTACAACAAGAAGAAGAAATAACTCGAAATATGTCCGTCAGGCCCATTCCCTTGAGATAAATCTGCAAATATCTCGGAAACGAAGCGAGCTATGGCAAAATGTTAAGAGACCTTTTTTGTAGAGAATTAAGTTTCCTACTTTTTATGTTCTATGATATTTTTCGATCAGATGCGCAGTTCTCGAGATATATCAAGATATTTAAAAGTTCCGAAGCCGCACCAACATAATAGAGATACAGAAACACCGTGGCCCCTTTCTTTGAGATAACTTTGCACTATTGCGAGCTGTAAATGCCACTTCCAGCTTAGCTGTGCAGAAGAAGAACAACAAGAAGAAGAAATATCTCGAAATATGTCCGTCAGGCCCCTTCCCTTGAGATAAATCTGCAAATATCTCGGAAACGAAGCGAGCTATGGCAAAATGTTAAGAGACCTTTTTTGTAGAGAATTAAGTTTCCTACTTTTTATGTTCTATGATATTTTTTGATCAGATGCGTAGTTCTAGAGATATATCAAGATATTTAAAAGTTCCGAAGCCGCACCAACATAATAGAGATACAGAAACACCGTGGCCCCTTTCTTTGAGATAACGCTGCACTAGTGCGAGCCGCAAATGCCACTTCCAGCTTAGCTGTGCAGAAGAAGAACAACAAGAAGAAGAAATATCTCGAAATATGTCCGTCAGGCCCCTTCCCTTGAGATAAATCTGCAAATATCTCGGAAACGAAGCGAGGTATGGCAAAATGTTAAGAGACCTTTTTTGTAAAGAATTAAGTTTCCTACTTTTTATGTTCTATGATATTTTTTGACCAGATGCGTAGTTCTCGAGATATATCAAGATATTTAAAAGTTCCGAAGCCGCACCAACAGAATAGAGATACAGAAACACCGTGGCTCCTTTCTTTGAGATAACTCTGCACTATTGCGAGCTGGAAATGCCACTTCCAGTTTAGCTGTGCAGAAGAAGAACAACAAGAAGAAGAAATATCTCGAAATATGTCCGTTAGGCCCCTTCCCTTGAGATAAATCTGCAAATATCTCGGAAACGAAGCGAGCTATGGCAAAATGTTGAGAGACCTTTTTTGTAGAGAATTAAGTTTCCTACTTTTTATGTTCTATGATATTTTTTGATCAGATGCGCAGTTCTCGAGATATATCGAGATATTTAAAAGTTCCGAAGCCGCACCAACATAATAGAGATACAGAAACACCGTGGCCCCTTTCTTTGAGATAACTCTGCACTAGTGCGAGCCGCAAATGCCACTTCCAGCTTAGCTGTGCAGAAGAAGAACAACAAGAAGAAGAAATATCTCGAAATATGTCCGTCAGGCCCCTTCCCTTGAGATAAATCTGCAAATATCTCGGAAACGAAGCGAGCTATGGCAAAATGTTAAGAGACCTTTTTTGTAGAGAATTAAGTTTCCTACTTTTTATGTTCTATGATATTTTTTGATCAGATGCGTAGTTCTAGAGATATATCAAGATATTTAAAAGTTCCGAAGCCGCACCAACATAATAGAGATACAGAAACACCGTGGCCCCTTTCTTTGAGATAACGCTGCACTAGTGCGAGCCGCAAATGCCACTTCCAGCTTAGCTGTGCAGAAGAAGAACAACAAGAAGAAGAAATATCTCGAAATATGTCCGTCAGGCCCCTTCCCTTGAGATAGATCTGCAAATATCTCGGAAACGAAGCGAGGCATGGCAAAATGTTAAGAGACCTTTTTTGTAAAGAATTAAGTTTCCTACTTTTTATGTTCTATGATATTTTTCGACCAGATGCGTAGTTCTCGAGATATATCAAGATATTTAAAAGTTCCGAAGCCGCACCAACAGAATAGAGATACAGAAACACCGTGGCTCCTTTCTTTGAGATAACTCTGCACTATTGCGAGCTGGAAATGCCACTTCCAGTTTAGCTGTGCAGAAGAAGAACAACAAGAAGAAGAAATATCTCGAAATATGTCCGTTAGGCCCCTTCCCTTGAGATAAACCTGCAAATATCTCGGAAACCAAGCGAGCTATGGCAAAATGTTAAGAGACCTTTTTTGTAGAGAATTAAGTTTCCTACTTTTTATGTTCTATGATATTTTTTGATCAGATGCGTAGTTCTAGAGATATATCAAGATATTTAAAAGTTCCGAAGCCGCACCAACATAATAGAGATACAGAAACACCGTGGCCCCTTTCTTTGAGATAACTCTGCACTATTGCGAGCTGCAAATGCCACTTCCAGCTTAGCTGTGCAGAAGAAGAACAACAAGAAGAAGAAATTTCTCGAAATATGTCCGTCAGGCCCCTTCCCTTGAGATAAATCTGCAAATATCTCGGAAACGAAGAGAGCTATGGCAAAATGTTAAGAGACCTTTTTTGTAGAGAATTAAGTTTCCTACTTTTTATGTTCTATGATATTTTTCGATCAGATGCGCAGTTCTCGAGATATATCAAGATATTTAAAAGTTCCGAAGCCGCACCAACATAATAGAGATACAGAAACACCGTGGCCCCTTTCTTTGAGATAACTTTGCACTATTGCGAGCTGTAAATGCCACTTCCAGCTTAGCTGTGCAGAAGAAGTACAACAAGAAGAAGAAATAACTCGAAATATGTCCGTCAGGCCCATTCCCTTGAGATATATCTGCAAATATCTCGGAAACGAAGCGAGCAATGTCAAAATGTTAAGAGACCTTTTTTGTAGAGAATTGTGTTTCCTACAATTTATGTTCTATGATATTTTTTGATCAGAAGCGTAGTTTTCGAGATATATCGAGATATTTAAAAGTTCCGAAGCCGCACAAACATAATAGAGATACAGAAACACCGTGGCCCCTTTCTTTGAGATAACTCTGCACTATTGCGAGCTGGAAATGCCACTTCCAGTTTAGCTGTGCAGAAGAAGAACAACAAGAAGAAGAAATATCTCGAAATATGTCCGTTAGGCCCCTTCCCTTGAGATAAACCTGCAAATATCTCGGAAACGAAGCGAGCTATGGCAAAATGTTGAGAGACCTTTTTTGTAGAGAATTAAGTTTCCTACTTTTTATGTTCTATGATATTTTTTGATCAGATGCGCGGTTCTCGAGATATATCAAGATATTTAAAAGTTCCGAAGCCGCACCAACATAATAGAGATACAGAAACACCGTGGCACCTTTCTTTGAGATAACTCTGCACTATTGCGAGCTGCAAATGCCACTTCCAGCTTAGCTGTGCAGAAGAAGAACAACAAGAAGAAGAAATATCTCGAAATATGTCCGTCAGGCCCCTTCCCTTGAGATAAATCTGCAAATATCTCGGAAACGAAGAGAGCTATGGCAAAATGTTGAGAGACCTTTTTTGTAGAGAATTAAGTTTCCTACTTTTTATGTTCTATGATATTTTTTGATCAGATGCGCAGTTCTCGAGATATATCAAGATATTTAAAAGTTCCGAAGCCGCACCAACATAATAGAGATACAGAAACACCGTGGCCCCTTTCTTTGAGATAACTCTGCACTATTGCGAGCTGCAAATGCCACTTCCAGCTTAGCTGTGCAGAAGAAGAACAACAAGAAGAAGAAATATCTCGAAATATGTCCGTCAGGCCCCTTCCCTTGAGATAAATCTGCAAATATCTCGGAAACGAAGAGAGCTATGGCAAAATGTTAAGAGACCTTTTTTGTAGAGAATTAAGTTTCCTACTTTTTATGTTCTATGATATTTTTTGATCAGATGCGTAGTTCTAGAGATATATCAAGATATTTAAAAGTTCCGAAGCCGCACCAACATAATAGAGATACAGAAACACCGTGGCCCCTTTCTTTGAGATAACGCTGCACTAGTGCGAGCCGCAAATGCCACTTCCAGCTTAGCTGTGCAGAAGAAGAACAACAAGAAGAAGAAATATCTCGAAATATGTCCGTCAGGCCCCTTCCCTTGAGATAAATCTGCAAATATCTCGGAAACGAAGCGAGGTATGGCAAAATGTTAAGAGACCTTTTTTGTAGAGAATTAAGTTTCCTACTTTTTATGTTCTATGATATTTTTTGACCAGATGCGTAGTTCTCGAGATATATCAAGATATTTAAAAGTTCCGAAGCCGCACCAACAGAATAGAGATACAGAAACACCGTGGCTCCTTTCTTTGAGATAACTCTGCACCATTGCGAGCTGGAAATGCCACTTCCAGTTTAGCTGTGCAGAAGAAGAACAACAAGAAGAAGAAATATCTCGAAATATGTCCGTTAGGCCCCTTCCCTTGAGATAAACCTGCAAATATCTCGGAAACCAAGCGAGCTATGGCAAAATGTTAAGAGACCTTTTTTGTAGAGAATTAAGTTTCCTACTTTTTATGTTCTATGATATTTTTTGATCAGATGCGCAGTTCTCGAGATATATCGAGATATTTAAAAGTTCCGAAGCCGCACCAACATAATAGAGATACAGAAACACCGTGGCCCCTTTCTTTGAGATAACTCTGCACTAGTGCGAGCCGCAAATGCCACTTCCAGCTTAGCTGTGCAGAAGAAGAACAACAAGAAGAAGAAATATCTCGAAATATGTCCGTCAGGCCCCTTCCCTTGAGATAAATCTGCAAATATCTCGGAAACGAAGCGAGCTATGGCAAAATGTTAAGAGACCTTTTTTGTAGAGAATTAAGTTTCCTACTTTTTATGTTCTATGATATTTTTTGATCAGATGCGTAGTTCTAGAGATATATCAAGATATTTAAAAGTTCCGAAGCCGCACCAACATAATAGAGATACAGAAACACCGTGGCCCCTTTCTTTGAGATAACGCTGCACTAGTGCGAGCCGCAAATGCCACTTCCAGCTTAGCTGTGCAGAAGAAGAACAACAAGAAGAAGAAATATCTCGAAATATGTCCGTCAGGCCCCTTCCCTTGAGATAAATCTGCAAATATCTCGGAAACGAAGCGAGGCATGGCAAAATGTTAAGAGACCTTTTTTGTAAAGAATTAAGTTTCCTACTTTTTATGTTCTATGATATTTTTCGACCAGATGCGTAGTTCTCGAGATATATCAAGATATTTAAAAGTTCCGAAGCCGCACCAACAGAATAGAGATACAGAAACACCGTGGCTCCTTTCTTTGAGATAACTCTGCACTATTGCGAGCTGGAAATGCCACTTCCAGTTTAGCTGTGCAGAAGAAGAACAACAAGAAGAAGAAATATCTCGAAATATGTCCGTTAGGCCCCTTCCCTTGAGATAAACCTGCAAATATCTCGGAAACCAAGCGAGCTATGGCAAAATGTTAAGAGACCTTTTTTGTAGAGAATTAAGTTTCCTACTTTTTATGTTCTATGATATTTTTTGATCAGATGCGTAGTTCTAGAGATATATCAAGATATTTAAAAGTTCCGAAGCCGCACCAACATAATAGAGATACAGAAACACCGTGGCCCCTTTCTTTGAGATAACTCTGCACTATTGCGAGCTGCAAATGCCACTTCCAGCTTAGCTGTGCAGAAGAAGAACAACAAGAAGAAGAAGTTTCTCGAAATATGTCCGTCAGGCCCCTTCCCTTGAGATAAATCTGCAAATATCTCGGAAACGAAGAGAGCTATGGCAAAATGTTAAGAGACCTTTGTTGTAGAGAATTAAGTTTCCTACTTTTTATGTTCTATGATATTTTTCGATCAGATGCGCAGTTCTCGAGATATATCAAGATATTTAAAAGTTCCGAAGCCGCACCAACATAATAGAGATACAGAAACACCGTGGCCCCTTTCTTTGAGATAACTTTGCACTATTGCGAGCTGTAAATGCCACTTCCAGCTTAGCTGTGCAGAAGAAGTACAACAAGAAGAAGAAATAACTCGAAATATGTCCGTCAGGCCCATTCCCTTGAGATATATCTGCAAATATCTCGGAAACGAAGCGAGCTATGGCAAAATGTTAAGAGACCTTTTTTGTAGAGAATTGTGTTTCCTACAATTTATGTTCTATGATATTTTTTGATCAGAAGCGTAGTTTTCGAGATATATCGAGATATTTAAAAGTTCCGAAGCCGCACAAACATAATAGAGATACAGAAACACCGTGGCCCCTTTCTTTGAAATAACTCTGCACTATTGCGAGCTGGAAATGCCACTTCCAGTTTAGCTGTGCAGAAGAAGAACAACAAGAAGAAGAAATATCTCGAAATATGTCCGTTAGGCCCCTTCCCTTGAGATAAATCTGCAAATATCTCGGAAACGAAGCGAGCTATGGCAAAATGTTGAGAGACCTTTTTTGTAGAGAATTAAGTTTCCTACTTTTTATGTTCTATGATATTTTTTGATCAGATGCGCGGTTCTCGAGATATATCAAGATATTTAAAAGTTCCGAAGCCGCACCAACATAATAGAGATACAGAAACACCGTGGCACCTTTCTTTGAGATAACTCTGCACTATTGCGAGCTGCAAATGCCACTTCCAGCTTAGCTGTGCAGAAGAAGAACAACAAGAAGAAGAAATATCTCGAAATATGTCCGTCAGGCCCCTTCCCTTGAGATAAATCTGCAAATATCTCGGAAACGAAGAGAGCTATGGCAAAATGTTGAGAGACCTTTTTTGTAGAGAATTAAGTTTCCTACTTTTTATGTTCTATGATATTTTTTGATCAGATGCGCAGTTCTCGAGATATATCAAGATATTTAAAAGTTCCGAAGCCGCACCAACATAATAGAGATACAGAAACACCGTGGCCCCTTTCTTTGAGATAACTCTGCACTATTGCGAGCTGCAAATGCCACTTCCAGCTTAGCTGTGCAGAAGAAGAACAACAAGAAGAAGAAATATCTCGAAATATGTCCGTCAGGCCCCTTCCCTTGAGATAAATCTGCAAATATCTCGGAAACGAAGAGAGCTATGGCAAAATGTTAAGAGACCTTTTTTGTAGAGAATTAAGTTTCCTACTTTTTATGTTCTATGATATTTTTTGATCAGATGCGTAGTTCTCGAGATATATCAAGATATTTAAAAGTTCCGAAGCCGCACCAACATAATAGAGATACAGAAACACCGTGGCCCCTTTCTTTGAGATAACTCTGCACTATTGCGAGCTGGAAATGCCACTTCCAGTTTAGCTGTGCAGAAGAAGAACAACAAGAAGAAGAAATATCTCGATATATGTCCGTCAGGCCCCTTCCCTTGAGATAAATCTGCAAATATCTCGGAAACGAAGCGAGCTATGGCAAAATGTTAAGAGACCTTTTTTGTAGAGAATTAAGTTTCCTTCTTTTTATGTTCTATGATATTTTTTGATCAGATGCGCAGTTCTCGAGATATATCAAGATATTTAAAAGTTCCGAAGCCGCACCAACATAATAGAGATACAGAAACACCGTGGCCCCTTTCTTTGAGATAACTCTGCACTATTGCGAGCTGCAAATGCCACTTCCAGCTTAGCTGTGCAGAAGAAGAACAACAAGAAGAAGAAATATCTCGTAATATGTCCGTCAGGCCCCTTCCCTTGAGATAAATCTGCAAATATCTCGGAAACGAAGAGAGCTATGGCAAAATGTTAAGAGACCTTTTTTGTAGAGAATTAAGTTTCCTACTTTTTATGTTCTATGATATTTTTTGATCAGATGCGCAGTTCTCGAGATATATCAAGATATTTAAAAGTTCCGAAGCCGCACCAACATAATAGAGATACAGAAACACCGTGGCCCCTTTCTTTGAGATAACTCTGCACTATTGCGAGCTGGAAATGCCACTTCCAGTTTAGCTGTGCAGAAGAAGAACAACAAGAAGAAGAAATATCTCGAAATATGTCCGTCAGGCCCCTTCCCTTGAGATATATCTGCAAATATCTCGGAAACGAAGCGAGCTATGGCAAAATGTTAAGAGACCTTTTTTGTAGAGAATTAAGTTTCCTACTTTTTATGTTCTATGATATTTTTTGATCAGATGCGCAGTTCTCGAGATATATCAAGATATTTAAAAGTTCCGAAGCCGCACCAACATAATAGAGATACAGAAACACCGTGGCCCCTTTCTTTGAGATAACTCTGCACTATTGCGAGCTGCAAATGCCACTTCCAGCTTAGCTGTGCAGAAGAAGAACAACAAGAAGAAGAAATATCTCGAAATATGTCCGTCAGGCCCCTTCCCTTGAGATAAATCTGCAAATATCTCGGAAACGAAGAGAGCTATGGCAAAATGTTAAGAGACCTTTTTTGTAGAGAATTAAGTTTCCTACTTTTTATGTTCTATGATATTTTTTGATCAGATGCGTAGTTCTCGAGATATATCAAGATATTTAAAAGTTCCGAAGCCGCACCAACATAATAGAGATACAGAAACACCGTGGCCCCTTTCTTTGAGATAACTCTGCACTATTGCGAGCTGGAAATGCCACTTCCAGTTTAGCTGTGCAGAAGAAGAACAACAAGAAGAAGAAATATCTCGATATATGTCCGTCAGGCCCCTTCCCTTGAGATAAATCTGCAAATATCTCGGAAACGAAGCGAGCTATGGCAAAATGTTAAGAGACCTTTTTTGTAGAGAATTAAGTTTCCTTCTTTTTATGTTCTATGATATTTTTTGATCAGATGCGCAGTTCTCGAGATATATCAAGATATTTAAAAGTTCCGAAGCCGCACCAACATAATAGAGATACAGAAACACCGTGGCCCCTTTCTTTGAGATAACTCTGCACTATTGCGAGCTGCAAATGCCACTTCCAGCTTAGCTGTGCAGAAGAAGAACAACAAGAAGAAGAAATATCTCGTAATATGTCCGTCAGGCCCCTTCCCTTGAGATAAATCTGCAAATATCTCGGAAACGAAGAGAGCTATGGCAAAATGTTAAGAGACCTTTTTTGTAGAGAATTAAGTTTCCTACTTTTTATGTTCTATGATATTTTTTGATCAGATGCGCAGTTCTCGAGATATATCAAGATATTTAAAAGTTCCGAAGCCGCACCAACATAATAGAGATACAGAAACACCGTGGCCCCTTTCTTTGAGATAACTCTGCACTATTGCGAGCTGGAAATGCCACTTCCAGTTTAGCTGTGCAGAAGAAGAACAACAAGAAGAAGAAATATCTCGAAATATGTCCGTCAGGCCCCTTCCCTTGAGATATATCTGCAAATATCTCGGAAACGAAGCGAGCTATGGCAAAATGTTAAGAGACCTTTTTTGTAGAGAATT
Source organism: Osmia lignaria lignaria (assembly GCF_051020975.1). Lineage (NCBI taxonomy): Eukaryota > Metazoa > Arthropoda > Insecta > Hymenoptera > Megachilidae > Osmia > Osmia lignaria. The sequence goes on from NW_027478160.1 coordinate 1,354,377, forward strand.
AAGTTTCCTACTTTTTATGTTCTATGATATTTTTTGATCAGATGCGTAGTTCTCGAGATATATCAAGATATTTAAAAGTTCCGATGCCGCACCAACATAATAGAGATACAGAAACACCGTGGCCCCTTTCTTTGAGATAACTTTGCACTATTGCGAGCTGGAAATGCCACTTCCAGTTTAGCTGTGCAGAAGAAGAACAACAAGAAGAAGAAATATCTCGAAATATGTCCGTTAGGCCCCTTCCCTTGAGATAAATCTGCAAATATCTCGGAAACGAAGCGAGCTATGGCAAAATGTTAAGAGACCTTTTTTGTAGAGAATTAAGTTTCCTACTTTTTATGTTCTATGATATTTTTTGATCAGATGCGCAGTTCTCGAGATATATCAAGATATTTAAAAGTTCCGAAGCCGCACCAACATAATAGAGATACAGAAACACCGTGGCCCCTTTCTTTGAGATAACTCTGCACTATTGCGAGCTGCAAATGCCACTTCCAGCTTAGCTGTGCAGAAGAAGAACAACAAGAAGAAGAAATATCTCGAAATATGTCCGTCAGGCCCCTTCCCTTGAGATAAATCTGCAAATATCTCGGAAACGAAGAGAGCTATGGCAAAATGTTAAGAGACCTTTTTTGTAGAGAATTAAGTTTCCTACTTTTTATGTTGTATGATATTTTTTGATCAGATGCGTAGTTCTCGAGATATATCAAGATATTTAAAAGTTCCGAAGCCGCACCAACATAATAGAGATACAGAAACACCGTGGCCCCTTTCTTTGAGATAACTCTGCACTATTGCGAGCTGCAAATGCCACTTCCAGCTTAGCTGTGCAGAAGAAGAACAACAAGAAGAAGAAATATCTCGAAATATGTCCGTCAGGCCCCTTCCCTTGAGATAAATCTGCAAATATCTCGGAAACGAAGAGAGCTATGGCAAAATGTTAAGAGACCTTTTTTGTAGAGAATTAAGTTTCCTACTTTTTATGTTCTATGAGCTTTTTTGATCAGATGCGCAGTTCTCGAGATATATCAAGATATTTAAAAGTTCCGAAGCCGCACCAACATAATAGAGATACAGAAACACCGTGGCCCCTTTCTTTGAGATAACTCTGCACTATTGCGAGCTGTAAATGCCACTTCCAGCTTAGCTGTGCAGAAGAAGAACAACAAGAAGAAGAAATATCTCGAAATATGTCCGTTAGGCCCCTTCCCTTGAGATAAACCTGCAAATATCTCGGAAACGAAGCGAGCTATGGCAAAATGGTAAGAGACCTTTTTTGTAGAGAATTAAGTTTCCTACTTTTTATGTTCTATGATATTTTTTGATCAGATGCGTAGTTCTCGAGATATATCAAGATATTTAAAAGTTCCGAAGCCGCACCAACATAATAGAGATACAGAAACACCGTGGCCCCTTTCTTTGAGATAACTCTGCAATATTGCGAGCTGGAAATGCCACTTCCAGTTTAGCTGTGCAGAAGAAGAACAACAAGAAGAAGAAATATCTCGAAATATGTCCGTTAGGCCCCTTGCCTTGAGATAAATCTGCAAATATCTCGGAAACGAAGCGAGCTATGGCAAAATGTTAAGAGACCTTTTTTGTAGATAATTAAGTTTCCTACTTTTTATGTTCTATGATATTTTTTGATCAGATACGCAGTTCTCGAGATATATCAAGATATTTAAAAGTTCCGAAGCCGCACCAACATAATAGAGATACAGAAACACCGTGGCCCCTTTCTTTGAGATAACTCTGCACTATTGCGAGCTGCAAATGCCACTTCCAGCTTAGCTGTGCAGAAGAAGAACAACAAGAAGAAGAAATATCTCGAAATATGTCCGTCAGGCCCCTTCCCTTGAGATAAATCTGCAAATATCTCGGAAACGAAGAGAGCTATGGCAAAATGTTAAGAGACCTTTTTTGTAGAGAATTAAGTTTCCTACTTTTTATGTTCTATGATATTTTGTGATCAGATGCGCAGTTCTCGAGATATATCAAGATATTTAAAAGTTCCGAAGCCGCACCAACATAATAGAGATACAGAAACACCGTGGCCCCTTTCTTTGAGATAACTCTGCACTATTGCGAGCTGTAAATGCCACTTCCAGCTTAGCTGTGCAGAAGAAGAACAACAAGAAGAAGAAATATCTCGAAATATGTCCGTTAGGCCCCTCCCCTTGAGATAAACCTGCAAATATCTCGGAAACGAAGCGAGCTATGGCAAAATGTTAAGAGACCTTTTTTGTAGAGAATTAAGTTTCCTACTTTTTATGTTCTATGATATTTTTTGATCAGATGCGTAGTTCTCGAGATATATCAAGATATTTAAAAGTTCCGAAGCCGCACCAACATAATAGAGATACAGAAACACCGTGGCCCCTTTCTTTGAGATAACGCTGCACTAGTGCGAGCCGCAAATGCCACTTCCAGCTTAGCTGTGCAGAAGAAGAACAACAAGAAGAAGAAATATCTCGAAATATGTCCGTCAGGCCCCTTCCCTTGAGATAAATCTGCAAATATCTCGGAAACGAAGCGAGGTATGGCAAAATGTTAAGAGACCTTTTTTGTAGAGAATTAAGTTTCCTACTTTTTATGTTCTATGATATTTTTTGATCAGATGCGTAGTTCTCGAGATATATCAAGATACTTAAAAGTTCCGAAGCCGCACCAACAGAATAGAGATACAGAAACACCGTGACTCCTTTCTTTGAGATAACTCTGCACTATTGCGAGCTGGAAATGCCACTTCCAGTTTAGCTGTGCAGAAGAAGAACAACAAGAAGAAGAAATATCTCGAAATATGTCCGTCAGGCCCCTTCCCTTGAGATATATCTGCAAATATCTCGGAAACGAAGCGAGCTATGGCAAAATGTTAAGAGACCTTTTTTGTAGAGAATTAAGTTTCCTACTTTTTATGTTCTATGATATTTTTTGATCAGATGCGTAGTTCTCGAGATATATCAAGATATTTAAAAGTTCCGATGCCGCACCAACATAATAGAGATACAGAAACACCGTGGCCCCTTTCTTTGAGATAACTTTGCACTATTGCGAGCTGGAAATGCCACTTCCAGTTTAGCTGTGCAGAAGAAGAACAACAAGAAGAAGAAATATCTCGAAATATGTCCGTTAGGCCCCTTCCCTTGAGATAAATCTGCAAATATCTCGGAAACGAAGCGAGCTATGGCAAAATGTTAAGAAACCTTTTTTGTAGAGAATTAAGTTTCCTACTTTTTATGTTCTATGATATTTTTTGATCAGATGCGCAGTTCTCGAGATATATCAAGATATTTAAAAGTTCCGAAGCCGCACCAACATAATAGAGATACAGAAACACCGTGGCCCCTTTCTTTGAGATAACTCTGCACTATTGCGAGCTGCAAATGCCACTTCCAGCTTAGCTGTGCAGAAGAAGAACAACAAGAAGAAGAAATATCTCGAAATATGTCCGTCAGGCCCCTTCCCTTGAGATAAATCTGCAAATATCTCGGAAACGAAGAGAGCTATGGCAAAATGTTAAGAGACCTTTTTTGTAGAGAATTAAGTTTCCTACTTTTTATGTTCTATGATATTTTTCGATCAGATGCGCAGTTCTCGAGATATATCAAGATATTTAAAAGTTCCGAAGCCGCACCAACATAATAGAGATACAGAAACACCGTGGCCCCGTTCTTTGAGATAACTCTGCACTATTGCGAGCTGTAAATGCCACTTCCAGCTTAGCTGTGCAGAAGAAGTACAACAAGAAGAAGAAATAACTCGAAATATGTCCGTCAGGCCCCTTCCCTTGAGATATATCTGCAAATATCTCGGAAACGAAGCGAGCTATGGCAAAATGTTAAGAGACCTTTTTTGTAGAGAATTGTGTTTCGTACAATTTATGTTCTATGATATTTTTTGATCAGAAGCGTAGTTTTCGAGATATATCGAGATATTTAAAAGTTCCGAAGCCGCACCAACATAATAGAGATACAGAAACACCGTGGCCCCTTTCTTTGAGATAACTCTGCACTAGTGCGAGCCGCAAATGCCACTTCCAGCTTAGCTGTGCAGAAGAAGAACAACAAGAAGAAGAAATATCTCGAAATATGTCCGTCAGGCCCCTTCCCTTGAGATAAATCTGCAAATATCTCGGAAACGAAGCGAGCTATGGCAAAATGTTAACAGACCTTTTTTGTAGAGAATTAAGCTTCCTACTTTTTATGTTCTATGATATTTTTTGATCAGATGCGTAGTTCTAGAGATATATCAAGATATTTAAAAGTTCCGAAGCCGCACCAACATAATAGAGATACAGAAACACCGTGGCCCCTTTCTTTGAGATAACGCTGCACTAGTGCGAGCCGCAAATGCCACTTCCAGCTTAGCTGTGCAGAAGAAGAACAACAAGAAGAAGAAATATCTCGAAATATGTCCGTCAGGCCCCTTCCCTTGAGATAAACCTGCCAATATCTCGGAAACGAAGCGAGCTATGGCAAAATGTTAAGAGACCTTTTTTGTAGAAAATTAAATTTCCTACTTTTTATGTTCTATGATATTTTTTGATCAGATGCGCAGTTCTCGAGATATATCAAGATATTTAAAAGTTCCGAAGCCGCACCAAAATAATAGAGATACAGAAACACCGTGGCCCCTTTCTTTGAGATAACTCTGCACTATTGCGAGCTGCAAATGCCACTTCCAGCTTAGCTGTGCAGAAGAAGAACAACAAGAAGAAGAAATATCTCGAAATATGTCCGTCAGGCCCCTTCCCTTGAGATAAATCTGCAAATATCTCGGAAACGAAGAGAGCTATGGCAAAATGTTAAGAGACCTTTTTTGTAGAGAATTATGTTTCCTACTTTTTATGTTCTATGAGCTTTTTTGATCAGATGCGCAGTTCTCGAGATATATCAAGATATTTAAAAGTTCCGAAGCCGCACCAACATAATAGAGATACAGAAACACCGTGGCCCCTTTCTTTGAGATAACTCTGCACTATTGCGAGCTGTAGATGCCACTTCCAGCTTAGCTGTGCAGAAGAAGAACAACAAGAAGAAGAAATATCTCGAAATATGTCCGTTAGGCCCCTTCCCTTGAGATAAACCTGCCAATATCTCGGAAACGAAGCGTGCTTTGGCAAAATGTTAAGAGACCTTTTTTGTAGAAAATTAAATTTCCTACTTTTTATGTTCTATGATATTTTTTGATCAGATGCGCAGTTCTCGAGATATATCAAGATATTTAAAAGTTCCGAAGCCGCACCAACATAATAGAGATACAGAAACACCGTGGCCCCTTTGTTTGAGATAACTCTGCACTATTGCGAGCTGCAAATGCCACTTCCAGCTTAGCTGTGCAGAAGAAGAACAACAAGAAGAAGAAATATCTCGAAATATGTCCGTCAGGCCCCTTCCCTTGAGATAAATCTGCAAATATCTCGGAAACGAAGAGAGCTATGGCAAAATGTTAAGAGACCTTTTTTGTAGAGAATTAAGTTTCCTACTTTTTATGTTCTATGAGCTTTTTTGATCAGATGCGCAGTTCTCGAGATATATCAAGATATTTAAAAGTTCCGAAGCCGCACCAACATAATAGAGATACAGAAACACCGTGGCCCCTTTCTTTGAGATAACTCTGCACTATTGCGAGCTGTAAATTTTACTTCCAGCTTAGCTGTGCAGAAGAAGAACAACAAGAAGAAGAAATATCTCGAAATATGTCCGTTAGGCCCCTTCCCTTGAGATAAACCTGCAAATATCTCGGAAACGAAGCGAGCTATGGCAAAATGTTAAGAGACCTTTTTTGTAGAGAATTAAGTTTCCTACTTTTTATGTTCTATGATATTTTTTGATCAGATGCGTAGTTCTCGAGATATATCAAGATATTTAAAAGTTCCGAAGCCGCACCAACATAATAGAGATACAGAAACACCGTGGCCCCTTTCTTTGAGATAACTCTGCACTATTGCGAGCTGCAAATGCCACTTCCAGCTTAGCTGTGCAGAAGAAGAACAACAAGAAGAAGAAATATCTCGAAATATGTCCGTCAGGCCCCTTCCCTTGAGATAAATCTGCAAATATCTCGGAAACGAAGAGAGCTATGGCAAAATGTTAAGAGAACTTTTTTGTAGAGAATTAAGTTTCCTACTTTTTATGTTCTATGATATTTTTTGATCAGATGCGCAGTTCTCGAGATATATCAAGATATTTAAAAGTTCCGAAGCCGCACCAACATAATAGAGATACAGAAACACCGTGGCCCCTTTCTTTGAGATAACTTTGCACTATTGCGAGCTGTAAATGCCACTTCCAGCTGAGCTGTGCAGAAGAAGAACAACAAGAAGAAGAAATATCTCGAAATATGTCCGTCAGGCCCCTTCCTTTGAGAGAAATCTGCAAATATCTCGGAAACGAAGCGAGCTATGGCAAAATGTTAAGAGACCTTTTTTGTAGAGAATAAAGTTTCCTACTTTTTATGTTCTATGATATTTTTTGATCAGATGCGTAGTTCTAGAGATATATGAAGATATTTAAAAGTTCCGAAGCCGCACCAACATAATAGAGATACAGAAACACCGTGGCCCCTTTCTTTGAGATAACGCTGCACTAGTGCGAGCCGCAAATGCCACTTCCAGCTTAGCTGTGCAGAAGAAGAACAACAAGAAGAAGAAATATCTCGAAATATGTCCGTCAGGCCCCTTCCCTTGAGATAAATCTGCAAATATCTCGGAAACGAAGCGAGGTATGGCAAAATGTTAAGAGACCTTTTTTGTAGAGAATTAAGTTTCCTACTTTTTATGTTCTATGATATTTTTTGATCAGATGCGTAGTTCTCGAGATATATCAAGATACTTAAAAGTTCCGAAGCCGCACCAACAGAATAGAGATACAGAAACACCGTGGCTCCTTTCTTTGAGATAACTCTGCACTATTGCGAGCTGGAAATGCCACTTCCAGTTTACCTGTGCAGAAGAAGAACAACAAGAAGAAGAAATATCTCGAAATATGTCCGTTAGGCCCCTTCCCTTGAGATAAACCTCCAAATATCTCGGAAACGAAGCGAGCTATGGCAAAATGTTAAGAGACCTTTTTTGTAGAGAATTAAGTTTCCTACTTTTTATGTTCTATGATATTTTTTGATCAGATGCGCAGTTCTCGAGATATATCAAGATATTTTAAAGTTCCGAAGCCGCACCAACATAATAGAGATACAGAAACACCGTGGCCCCTTTCTTTGAGATAACTCTGCACTAGTGCGAGCCGCAAATGCCACTTCCAGCTTAGCTGTGCAGAAGAAGAACAACAAGAAGAAGAAATATCTCGAAATATGTCCGTTAGGCCCCTTCCCTTGAGATAAACCTGCAAATATCTCGGAAACGAAGCGAGCTATGGCAAAATGTTAAGAGACCTTTTTTGTAGAGAATTAAGTTTCCTACTTTTTATGTTCTATGATATTTTTTGATCAGATGCGTAGTTCTAGAGATATATGGAGATATTTAAAAGTTCCGAAGCCGCACCAACATAATAGAGATACAGAAACACCGTGGCCCCTTTCTTTGAGATAACGCTGCACTAGTGCGAGCCGCAAATGCCACTTCCAGCTTAGCTGTGCAGAAGAAGAACAACAAGAAGAAGAAATATCTCGAAATATGTCCGTCAGGCCCCTTCCCTTGAGATAAATCTGCAAATATCTCGGAAACGAAGCGAGCTATGGCAAAATGTTAAGAGACCTTTTTTGTAGAGAATTAAGTTTCCTACTTTTTATGTTCTATGATATTTTTTGATCAGATGCGCAGTTCTCGAGATATATCAAGATATTTAAAAGTTCCGAAGCCGCACCAACATAATAGAGATACAGAAACACCGTGGCCCCTTTCTTTGAGATAACTCTGCACTATTGCGAGCTGCAAATGCCACTTCCAGCTTAGCTGTGCAGAAGAAGAACAACAAGAAGAAGAAATATCTCGAAATATGTCCGTCAGGCCCCTTCCCTTGAGATAAATCTGCAAATATCTCGGAAACGAAGCGAGCTATGGCAAAATGTTAAGAGACCTTTTTTGTAGAGAATTAAGTTTCCTACTTTTTATGTTCTATGATATTTTTTGATTAGATGCGTAGTTCTAGAGATATATGAAGATATTTAAAAGTTCCGAAGCCGCACCAACATAATAGAGATACAGAAACACCGTGGCCCCTCTCTTTGAGATAACGCTGCACTAGTGCGAGCCGCAAATGCCACTTCCAGCTTAGCTGTGCAGAAGAAGAACAACAAGAAGAAGAAATATCTCGAAATATGTCCGTCAGGCCCCTTCCCTTGAGATAAATCTGCAAATATCTCGGAAACGAAGCGAGGTATGGCAAAATGTTAAGAGACCTTTTTTGTAGAGAATTAAGTTTCCTACTTTTTATGTTCTATGATATTTTTTGATCAGATGCGTAGTTCTCGAGATATATCAAGATACTTAAAAGTTCCGAAGCCGCACCAACAGAATAGAGATACAGAAACACCGTGGCTCCTTTCTTTGAGATAACTCTGCACTATTGCGAGCTGGAAATGCCACTTCCAGTTTAGCTGTGCAGAAGAAGAACAACAAGAAGAAGAAATATCTCGAAATATGTCCGTTAGGCCCCTTCCCTTGAGATAAACCTGCAAATATCTCGGAAACGAAGCAAGCTATGGCAAAATGTTAAGAGACCTTTTTTGTAGAGAATTAAGTTTCCTACTTTTTATGTTCTATGATATTTTTTGATCAGATGCGCAGTTCTCGAGATATATCAAGATATTTAAAAGTTCCGAAGCCGCACCAACATAATAGAGATACAGAAACACCGTGGCCCCTTTCTTTGAGATAACTCTGCACTATTGCGAGCTGCAAATGCCACTTCCAGTTTAGCTGTGCAGAAGAAGAACAACAAGAAGAAGAAATATCTCGAAATATGTCCGTCAGGCCCCTTCCCTTGAGATAAATCTGCAAATATCTCGGAAACGAAGAGAGCTATGGCAAAATGTTAAGAGACCTTTTTTGTAGAGAATTAAGTTTCCTACTTTTTATGTTCTATGATATTTTTTGATCAGATGCGTAGTTCTCGAGATATATCAAGATATTTAAAAGTTCCGAAGCCGCACCAACATAATAGAGATACAGAAACACCGTGGCCCCTTTCTTTGAGATAACTCTGCACTAGTGCGAGCCGCAAATGCCACTTCCAGCTTAGCTGTGCAGAAGAAGAACAACAAGAAGAAGAAATATCTCGAAATATGTCCGTCAGGCCCCTTCCCTTGAGATAAATCTGCAAATATCTCGGAAACTAAGCGAGCTATGGCAAAATGTTAAGAGACCTTTTTTGTAGAGAATTAAGTTTCCTACTTTTTATGTTCTATGATATTTTTTGATCAGATGCGTAGTTCTCGAGATATATCAAGATATTTAAAAGTTCCGAAGCCGCACCAACATAATAGAGATACAGAAACACCGTGGCCCATTTCTTTGAGATAACTCTGCACTATTGCGAGCTGGAAATGCCACTTCCAGTTTAGCTGTGCAGAAGAAGAACAACAAGAAGAAGAAATATCTCGAAATATGTCCGTTAGGCCCCTTCCCTTGAGATAAATCTGCAAATACCTCGGAAACGAAGCGAGCTATGGCAAAATGTTGAGAGACCTTTTTTGTAGAGAATTAAGTTTCCTACTTTTTATGTTCTATGATATTTTTTGATCAGATGCGTAGTTCTCGAGATATATCAAGATATTTAAAAGTTCCGAAGCCGCACCAACAGAATAGAGATACAGAAACACCGTGGCTCCTTTCTTTGAGATAACTCTGCACTATTGCGAGCTGGAAATGCCACTTCCAGTTTAGCTGTGCAGAAGAAGAACAACAAGAAGAAGAAATATCTCGAAATATGTCCGTTAGGCCCCTTCACTTGAGATAAACCTGCAAATATCTCGGAAACGAAGCGAGCTATGGCAAAATGTTAAGAGACCTTTTTTGTAGAGAATTAGGTTTCCTACTTTTTATGTTCTATGATATTTTTTGATCAGATGCGTAGTTCTCGAGATATATCAAGATATTTAAAAGTTCCGAAGCCGCACCAACATAATAGAGATACAGAAACACCGTGGCCCCTTTCTTTGAGATAACTCTGCACTATTGCGAGCTGGAAATGCCACTTCCAGTTTAGCTGTGCAGAAGAAGAACAACAAGAAGAAGAAATATCTCGAAATATGTCCGTTAGGCCCTTTCCCTTGAGATAAATCTGCAAATACCTCGGAAACGAAGCGAGCTATGGCAAAATGTTGAGAGACCTTTTTTGTAGAGAATTAAGTTTCCTACTTTTTATGTTCTATGATATTTTTTGATCAGATGCGTAGTTCTCGAGATATATCAAGATATTTAAAAGTTCCGAAGCCGCACCAACAGAATAGAGATACAGAAACACCGTGGCTCCTTTCTTTGAGATAACTCTGCACTATTGCGAGCTGGAAATGCCACTTCCAGTTTAGCTGTGCAGAAGAAGAACAACAAGAAGAAGAAATATCTCGAAATATGTCCGTTAGGCCCCTTCACTTGAGATAAACCTGCAAATATCTCGGAAACGAAGCGAGCTATGGCAAAATGTTAAGAGACCTTTTTTGTAGAGAATTAGGTTTCCTACTTTTTATGTTCTATGATATTTTTTGATCAGATGCGTAGTTCTCGAGATATATCAAGATATTTAAAAGTTCCGAAGCCGCACCAACATAATAGAGATACAGAAACACCGTGGCCCCTTTCTTTGAGATAACTCTGCACTATTGCGAGCTGGAAATGCCACTTCCAGTTTAGCTGTGCAGAAGAAGAACAACAAGAAGAAGAAATATCTCGAAATATGTCCGTTAGGCCCTTTCCCTTGAGATAAATCTGCAAATATCTCGGAAACGAAGCGAGCTATGGCAAAATGTTAAGAGACCTTTTTTGTAGAGAATTAAGTTTCCTACTTTTTATGTTCTATGATATTTTTTGATCAGATGCGCAGTTCTCGAGATATATCAAGATATTTAAAAGTTCCGAAGCCGCACCAACATAATAGAGATACAGAAACACCGTGGCCCCTTTCTTTGAGATAACTCTGCACTATTGCGAGCTGGAAATGCCACTTCCAGTTTAGCTGTGCAGAAGAAGAACAACAAGAAGAAGAAATATCTCGAAATATGTCCGTTAGGCCCTTTCCCTTGAGATAAATCTGCAAATATCTCGGAAACGAAGCGAGCTATGGCAAAATGTTAAGAGACCTTTTTTGTAGAGAATTAAGTTTCCTACTTTTTATGTTCTATGATATTTTTTGATCAGATGCGCAGTTCTCGAGATATATCAAGATATTTAAAAGTTCCGAAGCCGCACCAACATAATAGAGATACAGAAACACCGTGGCCCCTTTCTTTGAGATAACTCTGCACTATTGCGAGCTGCAAATGCCACTTCCAGCTTAGCTGTGCAGAAGAAGAACAACAAGAAGAAGAAATATCTCGAAATATGTCCGTCAGGCCCCTTCCCTTGAGATAAATCTGCAAATATCTCGGAAACGAAGCGAGCTATGGCAAAATGGTAAGAGACCTTTTTTGTAGAGAATTAAGTTTCCTACTTTTTATGTTCTATGATATTTTTTGATCAGATGCGTAGTTCTAGAGATATATGGAGATATTTAAAAGTTCCGAAGCCGCACCAACATAATAGAGATACAGAAACACCGTGGCCCCTTTCTTTGAGATAACGCTGCACTAGTGCGAGCCGCAAATGCCACTTCCAGCTTAGCTGTGCAGAAGAAGAACAACAAGAAGAAGAAATATCTCGAAATATGTCCGTCAGGCCCCTTCCCTTGAGATAAATCTGCAAATATCTCGGAAACGAAGCGAGCTATGGCAAAATGTTAAGAGACCTTTTTTGTAGAGAATTAAGTTTCCTACTTTTTATGTTCTATGATATGTTTTGATCAGATGCGCAGTTCTCGAGATATATCAAGATATTTAAAAGTTCCGAAGCCGCACCAACATAATAGAGATACAGAAACACCGTGGCCCCTTTCTTTGAGATAACTCTGCACTATTGCGAGCTGCAAATGCCACTTCCAGCTTAGCTGTGCAGAAGAAGAACAACAAGAAGAAGAAATATCTCGAAATATGTCCGTCAGGCCCCTTCCCTTGAGATAAATCTGCAAATATCTCGGAAACGAAGCGAGCTATGGCAAAATGTTAAGAGACCTTTTTTGTAGAGAATTAAGTTTCCTACTTTTTATGTTCTATGATATTTTTTGATTAGATGCGTAGTTCTAGAGATATATGAAGATATTTAAAAGTTCCGAAGCCGCACCAACATAATAGAGGTACAGAAACACCGTGGCCCCTCTCTTTGAGATAACGCTGCACTAGTGCGAGCCGCAAATGCCACTTCCAGCTTAGCTGTGCAGAAGAAGAACAACAAGAAGAAGAAATATCTCGAAATATGTCCGTTAGGCCCCTTCCCTTGAGATAAATCTGCAAATATCTCGGAAACGAAGCGAGGTATGGCAAAATGTTAAGAGACCTTTTTTGTAGAGAATTAAGTTTCCTACTTTTTATGTTCTATGATATTTTTTGATCAGATGCGTAGTTCTCGAGATATATCAAGATACTTAAAAGTTCCGAAGCCGCACCAACAGAATAGAGATACAGAAACACCGTGGCTCCTTTCTTTGAGATAACTCTGCACTATTGCGAGCTGGAAATGCCACTTCCAGTTTAGCTGTGCAGAAGAAGAACAACAAGAAGAAGAAATATCTCGAAATATGTCCGTTAGGCCCCTTCCCTTGAGATAAACCTGCAAATATCTCGGAAACGAAGCAAGCTATGGCAAAATGTTAAGAGACCTTTTTTGTAGAGAATTAAGTTTCCTACTTTTTATGTTCTATGATATTTTTTGATCAGATGCGCAGTTCTCGAGATATATCAAGATATTTAAAAGTTCCGAAGCCGCACCAACATAATAGAGATACAGAAACACCGTGGCCCCTTTCTTTGAGATAACTCTGCACTATTGCGAGCTGCAAATGCCACTTCCAGTTTAGCTGTGCAGAAGAAGAACAACAAGAAGAAGAAATATCTCGAAATATGTCCGTCAGGCCCCTTCCCTTGAGATAAATCTGCAAATATCTCGGAAACGAAGAGAGCTATGGCAAAATGTTAAGAGACCTTTTTTGTAGAGAATTAAGTTTCCTACTTTTTATGTTCTATGATATTTTTTGATCAGATGCGTAGTTCTCGAGATATATCAAGATATTTAAAAGTTCCGAAGCCGCACCAACATAATAGAGATACAGAAACACCGTGGCCCCTTTCTTTGAGATAACTCTGCACTAGTGCGAGCCGCAAATGCCACTTCCAGCTTAGCTGTGCAGAAGAAGAACAACAAGAAGAAGAAATATCTCGAAATATGTCCGTCAGGCCCCTTCCCTTGAGATAAATCTGCAAATATCTCGGAAACTAAGCGAGCTATGGCAAAATGTTAAGAGACCTTTTTTGTAGAGAATTAAGTTTCCTACTTTTTATGTTGTATGATATTTTTTGATCAGATGCGTAGTTCTCGAGATATATCAAGATATTTAAAAGTTCCGAAGCCGCACCAACATAATAGAGATACAGAAACACCGTGGCCCCTTTCTTTGAGATAACTCTGCACTATTGCGAGCTGGAAATGCCACTTCCAGTTTAGCTGTGCAGAAGAAGAACAACAAGAAGAAGAAATATCTCGAAATATGTCCGTTAGGCCCCTTCCCTTGAGATAAATCTGCAAATACCTCGGAAACGAAGCGAGCTATGGCAAAATGTTGAGAGACCTTTTTTGTAGAGAATTAAGTTTCCTACTTTTTATGTTCTATGATATTTTTTGATCAGATGCGTAGTTCTCGAGATATATCAAGATATTTAAAAGTTCCGAAGCCGCACCAACAGAATAGAGATACAGAAACACCGTGGCTCCTTTCTTTGAGATAACTCTGCACTATTGCGAGCTGGAAATGCCACTTCCAGTTTAGCTGTGCAGAAGAAGAACAACAAGAAGAAGAAATATCTCGAAATATGTCCGTTAGGCCCCTTCACTTGAGATAAACCTGCAAATATCTCGGAAACGAAGCGAGCTATGGCAAAATGTTAAGAGACCTTTTTTGTAGAGAATTAGGTTTCCTACTTTTTATCTTCTATGATATTTTTTGATCAGATGCGTAGTTCTCGAGATATATCAAGATATTTAAAAGTTCCGAAGCCGCACCAACATAATAGAGATACAGAAACACCGTGGCCCCTTTCTTTGAGATAACTCTGCACTATTGCGAGCTGGAAATGCCACTTCCAGTTTAGCTGTGCAGAAGAAGAACAACAAGAAGAAGAAATATCTCGAAATATGTCCGTTAGGCCCTTTCCCTTGAGATAAATCTGCAAATATCTCGGAAACGAAGCGAGCTATGGCAAAATGTTAAGAGACCTTTTTTGTAGAGAATTAAGTTTCCTACTTTTTATGTTCTATGATATTTTTTGATCAGATGCGCAGTTCTCGAGATATATCAAGATATTTAAAAGTTCCGAAGCCGCACCAACATAATAGAGATACAGAAACACCGTGGCCCCTTTCTTTGAGATAACTCTGCACTAGTGCGAGCCGCAAATGCCACTTCCAGCTTAGCTGTGCAGAAGAAGAACAACAAGAAGAAGAAATATCTCGAAATATGTCCGTTAGGCCCCTTCCCTTGAGATAAATCTGCAAATATCTCGGAAACGAAGCGAGCTATGGCAAAATGTTGAGAGACCTTTTTTGTAGAGAATTAAGTTTCCTACTTTTTATGTTCTATGATATTTTTTGATCAGATGCGTAGTTCTCGAGATATATCAAGATATTTAAAAGTTCCGAAGCCGCACCAACAGAATAGAGATACAGAAACACCGTGGCTCCTTTCTTTGAGATAACTCTGCACTATTGCGAGCTGGAAATGCCACTTCCAGTTTAGCTGTGCAGAAGAAGAACAACAAGAAGAAGAAATATCTCGAAATATGTCCGTTAGGCCCCTTCACTTGAGATAAACCTGCAAATATCTCGGAAACGAAGCGAGCTATGGCAAAATGTTAAGAGACCTTTTTTGTAGAGAATTAGGTTTCCTACTTTTTATGTTCTATGATATTTTTTGATCAGATGCGTAGTTCTCGAGATATATCAAGATATTTAAAAGTTCCGAAGCCGCACCAACATAATAGAGATACAGAAACACCGTGGCCCCTTTCTTTGAGATAACTCTGCACTATTGCGAGCTGCAAATGCCACTTCCAGCTTAGCAGTGAAGGAGAAGAACAACAAGAAGAAGAAATATCTCGGAATATGTCCGTCAGGCCCCTCCCCTTGAGCTAAATCTGCAAATATCTCGGAAACGAAGCGAGCTATGGCAAAACGTTAAGAGACCTTATTTGTAGAGAATTAAGTTTCCTACTCTTTATGTTCTATGATATTTTTTGATCAGATGCGTAGTTCTCGAGATATATCGAGATATTTAAAAGTTCTGAAGCCGCACCAACATAATAGAGATACAGAAACACCGTGGCCCCTTTCTTTGAGATAACTCTGCACTATTGCGAGCTGCAAATGCCACTTCCAGTTTAGCTGTGCAGAAGAAGAACAACAAGAAGAAGAAATATCTCGAAATATGTCCGTTAGGCCCCTTCACTTGAGATAAACCTGCAAATATCTCGGAAACGAAGCGAGCTATGGCAAAATGTTAAGAGACCTTTTTTGTAGAGAATTAGGTTTCCTACTTTTTATGTTCTATGATATTTTTTGATCAGATGCGTAGTTCTCGAGATATATCAAGATATTTAAAAGTTCCGAAGCCGCACCAACATAATAGAGATACAGAAACACCGTGGCCCCTTTCTTTGAGATAACTCTGCACTATTGCGAGCTGCAAATGCCACTTCCAGCTTAGCAGTGAAGGAGAAGAACAACAAGAAGAAGAAATATCTCGGAATATGTCCGTCAGGCCCCTCCCCTTGAGCTAAATCTGCAAATATCTCGGAAACGAAGCGAGCTATGGCAAAACGTTAAGAGACCTTATTTGTAGAGAATTAAGTTTCCTACTCTTTATGTTCTATGATATTTTTTGATCAGATGCGTAGTTCTCGAGATATATCGAGATATTTAAAAGTTCTGAAGCCGCACCAACATAATAGAGATACAGAAACACCGTGGCCCCTTTCTTTGAGATAACTCTGCACTATTGCGAGCTGCAAATGCCACTTCCAGCTTTGCTGTGCAGAAGAAGAACAACAAGAAGAAGAAATATCTCGGAATATGTCCGTCAGGCCCCTCCCCTTGAGTTAAATCTGCAAATATCTCGGAAACGAAGCGAGCTATGGCAAAACGTTAAGAGACCTTATTTGTAGAGAATTAAGTTTCCTACTTTTCATGTTCTATGCTATTTTTTGATCAGATGCGTAGTTCTCCAGATATATCAAGATATTTAAAAGTTCCGAAGCCGCACCAACATAATAGAGATACAGAAACACCGTGGCCCCTTTCTTTGAGATAACTCTGCACTATTGCGAGCTGCAAATGCCACTTCCAGCTTAGCTGTGCAGAGGAAGAAAAACAAGAAGAAGAAATATCTCGAAATATGTCCGTCAGGCCAGTTCCTTTGAGCTGAATCTGCAAATATCTCGGAAACGAAGCGAGCTATGGCAAAATGTTAAGAGACGTTTTTTGTAGAGAATTATGTTTCCTACAATTTATGTTCTATGATATTTTTTGATCAGAAGCGTAGTTTTCAAAGATATATCGAGATATTTAAAAGTTCCGAAGCCGCACCAACATAATAGAGATACAGAAACACCGTGGCCCCTTTCTTTGAGATAACTCTGCACTTGTGCGAGCTGTAAATGCCACTTCCAGCTTAGCTGTGCAGAAGAAGAACAACAAGAAGAAGAAATATCTCGAAATATGTCCGTCAGGCCCCTTCCCTTGAGATATATCTGCAAATATCTCGGAAACGAAGCGAGCTATGGCAAAATGTTAAGAGACCTTTTTTGTAGAGAATTAAGTTTGCTACTTTTTATGTTCTATGATATTTTTTGATCAGATGCGTAGTTCTCGAGATATATCAAGATATTTAAAAGTTCCGAAGCCGCACCAACATAATAGAGATACAGAAACACCGTGGCCCCTTTCTTTGAGATAACTCTGCACTATGGCGAGCTGTAAATGCCACTTTCAGCTTAGCTGTGCAGAAGAAGAACAACAAGAAGAAGAAATATCTCGAAATATGTCCGTCAGGTCCCTTCCCTTGAGATATATCTGCAAATATCTCGGAAACGAAGCGAGCTATGGCAAAATATTAAGAGACCTTATTTGTAGAGAATTAAGTTTCCTACTTTTTATGTTCTATGACATTTTTTGATCAGATGCGTAGTTTTCGAGATATATCGAGATATTTAAAAGTTCCGAAGCCGCAACAACATAATAGAGATACAGAAACACCGTGGCCCCTTTCTTTGAGATAACTCTGCACTATTGCGAGCTGCAAATGCCACTTCCAGTTTAGCTGTGCAGAAGAAGAACAACAAGAAGAAGAAATATCTCGAAATATGTCCGTCAGGCCCCTTCCCTTGAGATAAATCTGCAAATATCTCGGAAACGAAGAGAGCTATGGCAAAATGTTAAGAGACCTTTTTTGTAGAGAATTAAGTTTCCTACTTTTTATGTTCTATGATATTTTTTGATCAGATGCGTAGTTCTCGAGATATATCAAGATATTTAAAAGTTCCGAAGCCGCACCAACATAATAGAGATACAGAAACACCGTGGCCCCTTTCTTTGAGATAACTCTGCACTAGTGCGAGCCGCAAATGCCACTTCCAGCTTAGCTGTGCAGAAGAAGAACAACAAGAAGAAGAAATATCTCGAAATATGTCCGTCAGGCCCCTTCCCTTGAGATAAATCTGCAAATATCTCGGAAACAAAGCGAGCTATGGCAAAATGTTAAGAGACCTTTTTTGTAGAGAATTAAGTTTCCTACTTTTTATGTTCTATGATATTTTTTGATCAGATGCGTAGTTCTCGAGATATATCAAGATATTTAAAAGTTCCGAAGCCGCACCAACATAATAGAGATACAGAAACACCGTGGCCCCTTTCTTTGAGATAACTCTGCACTATTGCGAGCTGGAAATGCCACTTCCAGTTTAGCTGTGCAGAAGAAGAACAACAAGAAGAAGAAATATCTCGAAATATGTCCGTTAGGCCCCTTCCCTTGAGATAAATCTGCAAATATCTCGGAAACGAAGCGAGCTATGGCAAAATGTTGAGAGACCTTTTTTGTAGAGAATTAAGTTTCCTACTTTTTATGTTCTATGATATTTTTTGATCAGATGCGTAGTTCTCGAGATATATCAAGATATTTAAAAGTTCCGAAGCCGCACCAACAGAATAGAGATACAGAAACACCGTGGCTCCTTTCTTTGAGATAACTCTGCACTATTGCGAGCTGGAAATGCCACTTCCAGTTTAGCTGTGCAGAAGAAGAACAACAAGAAGAAGAAATATCTCGAAATATGTCCGTTAGGCCCCTTCACTTGAGATAAACCTGCAAATATCTCGGAAACGAAGCGAGCTATGGCAAAATGTTAAGAGACCTTTTTTGTAGAGAATTAGGTTTCCTACTTTTTATGTTCTATGATATTTTTTGATCAGATGCGTAGTTCTCGAGATATATCAAGATATTTAAAAGTTCCGAAGCCGCACCAACATAATAGAGATACAGAAACACCGTGGCCCCTTTCTTTGAGATAACTCTGCACTATTGCGAGCTGCAAATGCCACTTCCAGCTTAGCAGTGAAGGAGAAGAACAACAAGAAGAAGAAATATCTCGGAATATGTCCGTCAGGCCCCTCCCCTTGAGCTAAATCTGCAAATATCTCGGAAACGAAGCGAGCTATGGCAAAACGTTAAGAGACCTTATTTGTAGAGAATTAAGTTTCCTACTCTTTATGTTCTATGATATTTTTTGATCAGATGCGTAGTTCTCGAGATATATCGAGATATTTAAAAGTTCTGAAGCCGCACCAACATAATAGAGATACAGAAACACCGTGGCCCCTTTCTTTGAGATAACTCTGCACTATTGCGAGCTGCAAATGCCACTTCCAGTTTAGCTGTGCAGAAGAAGAACAACAAGAAGAAGAAATATCTCGAAATATGTCCGTTAGGCCCCTTCACTTGAGATAAACCTGCAAATATCTCGGAAACGAAGCGAGCTATGGCAAAATGTTAAGAGACCTTTTTTGTAGAGAATTAGGTTTCCTACTTTTTATGTTCTATGATATTTTTTGATCAGATGCGTAGTTCTCGAGATATATCAAGATATTTAAAAGTTCCGAAGCCGCACCAACATAATAGAGATACAGAAACACCGTGGCCCCTTTCTTTGAGATAACTCTGCACTATTGCGAGCTGCAAATGCCACTTCCAGCTTAGCAGTGAAGGAGAAGAACAACAAGAAGAAGAAATATCTCGGAATATGTCCGTCAGGCCCCTCCCCTTGAGCTAAATCTGCAAATATCTCGGAAACGAAGCGAGCTATGGCAAAACGTTAAGAGACCTTATTTGTAGAGAATTAAGTTTCCTACTCTTTATGTTCTATGATATTTTTTGATCAGATGCGTAGTTCTCGAGATATATCGAGATAATTAAAAGTTCTGAAGCCGCACCAACATAATAGAGATACAGAAACACCGTGGCCCCTTTCTTTGAGATAACTCTGCACTCTTGCGAGCTGCAAATGCCACTTCCAGCTTTGCTGTGCAGAAGAAGAACAACAAGAAGAAGAAATATCTCGGAATATGTCCGTCAGGCCCCTCCCCTTGAGTTAAATCTGCAAATATCTCGGAAACGAAGCGAGCTATGGCAAAACGTTAAGAGACCTTATTTGTAGAGAATTAAGTTTCCTACTTTTCATGTTCTATGCTATTTTTTGATCAGATGCGTAGTTCTCCAGATATATCAAGATATTTAAATGTTCCGAAGCCGCACCAACATAATAGAGATACAGAAACACCGTGGCCCCTTTCTTTGAGATAACTCTGCACTAGTGCGAGCTGTAAATGCCACTTCCAGCTTAGCTGTGCAGAAGAAGAACAACAAGAAGAAGAAATATCTCGAAATATGTCCGTCAGGCCCCTTCCCTTGAGATATATCTGCAAATATCTCGGAAACGAAGCGAGCTATGGCAAAATGTTAAGAGACCTTTTTTGTAGAGAATTAAGTTTGCTACTTTTTATGTTCTATGATATTTTTTGATCAGATGCGTAGTTCTCGAGATATATCAAGATATTTAAAAGTTCCGAAGCCGCACCAACATAATAGAGATACAGAAACACCGTGGCCCCTTTCTTTGAGATAACTCTGCACTAGTGCGAGCCGCAAATGCCACTTCCAGCTTAGCTGTGCAGAAGAAGAACAACAAGAAGAAGAAATATCTCGAAATATGTCCGTCAGGCCCCTTCCCTTGAGATAAATCTGCAAATATCTCGGAAACAAAGCGAGCTATGGCAAAATGTTAAGAGACCTTTTTTGTAGAGAATTAAGTTTCCTACTTTTTATGTTCTATGATATTTTTTGATCAGATGCGTAGTTCTCGAGATATATCAAGATATTTAAAAGTTCCGAAGCCGCACCAACATAATAGAGATACAGAAACACCGTGGCCCCTTTCTTTGAGATAACTCTGCACTATTGCGAGCTGGAAATGCCACTTCCAGTTTAGCTGTGCAGAAGAAGAACAACAAGAAGAAGAAATATCTCGAAATATGTCCGTTAGGCCCCTTCCCTTGAGATAAATCTGCAAATATCTCGGAAACGAAGCGAGCTATGGCAAAATGTTGAGAGACCTTTTTTGTAGAGAATTAAGTTTCCTACTTTTTATGTTCTATGATATTTTTTGATCAGATGCGTAGTTCTCGAGATATATCAAGATATTTAAAAGTTCCGAAGCCGCACCAACAGAATAGAGATACAGAAACACCGTGGCTCCTTTCTTTGAGATAACTCTGCACTATTGCGAGCTGGAAATGCCACTTCCAGTTTAGCTGTGCAGAAGAAGAACAACAAGAAGAAGAAATATCTCGAAATATGTCCGTTAGGCCCCTTCACTTGAGATAAACCTGCAAATATCTCGGAAACGAAGCGAGCTATGGCAAAATGTTAAGAGACCTTTTTTGTAGAGAATTAGGTTTCCTACTTTTTATGTTCTATGATATTTTTTGATCAGATGCGTAGTTCTCGAGATATATCAAGATATTTAAAAGTTCCGAAGCCGCACCAACATAATAGAGATACAGAAACACCGTGGCCCCTTTCTTTGAGATAACTCTGCACTATTGCGAGCTGCAAATGCCACTTCCAGCTTAGCAGTGAAGGAGAAGAACAACAAGAAGAAGAAATATCTCGGAATATGTCCGTCAGGCCCCTCCCCTTGAGCTAAATCTGCAAATATCTCGGAAACGAAGCGAGCTATGGCAAAACGTTAAGAGACCTTATTTGTAGAGAATTAAGTTTCCTACTCTTTATGTTCTATGATATTTTTTGATCAGATGCGTAGTTCTCGAGATATATCGAGATATTTAAAAGTTCTGAAGCCGCACCAACATAATAGAGATACAGAAACACCGTGGCCCCTTTCTTTGAGATAACTCTGCACTATTGCGAGCTGCAAATGCCACTTCCAGTTTAGCTGTGCAGAAGAAGAACAACAAGAAGAAGAAATATCTCGAAATATGTCCGTTAGGCCCCTTCACTTGAGATAAACCTGCAAATATCTCGGAAACGAAGCGAGCTATGGCAAAATGTTAAGAGACCTTTTTTGTAGAGAATTAGGTTTCCTACTTTTTATGTTCTATGATATTTTTTGATCAGATGCGTAGTTCTCGAGATATATCAAGATATTTAAAAGTTCCGAAGCCGCACCAACATAATAGAGATACAGAAACACCGTGGCCCCTTTCTTTGAGATAACTCTGCACTATTGCGAGCTGCAAATGCCACTTCCAGCTTAGCAGTGAAGGAGAAGAACAACAAGAAGAAGAAATATCTCGGAATATGTCCGTCAGGCCCCTCCCCTTGAGCTAAATCTGCAAATATCTCGGAAACGAAGCGAGCTATGGCAAAACGTTAAGAGACCTTATTTGTAGAGAATTAAGTTTCCTACTCTTTATGTTCTATGATATTTTTTGATCAGATGCGTAGTTCTCGAGATATATCGAGATATTTAAAAGTTCTGAAGCCGCACCAACATAATAGAGATACAGAAACACCGTGGCCCCTTTCTTTGAGATAACTCTGCACTATTGCGAGCTGCAAATGCCACTTCCAGCTTTGCTGTGCAGAAGAAGAACAACAAGAAGAAGAAATATCTCGGAATATGTCCGTCAGGCCCCTCCCCTTGAGTTAAATCTGCAAATATCTCGGAAACGAAGCGAGCTATGGCAAAACGTTAAGAGACCTTATTTGTAGAGAATTAAGTTTCCTACTTTTCATGTTCTATGCTATTTTTTGATCAGATGCGTAGTTCTCCAGATATATCAAGATATTTAAATGTTCCGAAGCCGCACCAACATAATAGAGATACAGAAACACCGTGGCCCCTTTCTTTGAGATAACTCTGCACTAGTGCGAGCTGTAAATGCCACTTCCAGCTTAGCTGTGCAGAAGAAGAACAACAAGAAGAAGAAATATCTCGAAATATGTCCGTCAGGCCCCTTCCCTTGAGATATATCTGCAAATATCTCGGAAACGAAGCGAGCTATGGCAAAATGTTAAGAGACCTTTTTTGTAGAGAATTAAGTTTGCTACTTTTTATGTTCTATGATATTTTTTGATCAGATGCGTAGTTCTCGAGATATATCAAGATATTTAAAAGTTCCGAAGCCGCACCAACATAATAGAGATACAGAAACACCGTGGCCCCTTTCTTTGAGATAACTCTGCACTATGGCGAGCTGTAAATGCCACTTTCAGCTTAGCTGTGCAGAAGAAGAACAACAAGAAGAAGAAATATCTCGAAATATGTCCGTCAGGTCCCTTCCCTTGAGATATATCTGCAAATATCTCGGAAACGAAGCGAGCTATGGCAAAATATTAAGAGACCTTATTTGTAGAGAATTAAGTTTCCTACTTTTTATGTTCTATGACATTTTTTGATCAGATGCGTAGTTTTCGAGATATATCGAGATATTTAAAAGTTCCGAAGCCGCAACAACATAATAGAGATACAGAAACACCGTGGCCCCTTTCTTTGAGATAACTCTGCACTATTGCGAGCTGTAAGTGCCACTTACAGCTTAGCTGTGCAGAAGAAGAACAACAAGAAGAAGAAATATCTCGAAATATGTCCGTCAGGCCCCTTCCCTTGAGATAAATCTGCAAATATCTCGGAAACGATGCGAGCTATGGCAAACTGTTAAGAGCCCTTTTTTGTAGAGAATTAAGTTTGCTACTTTTTATCTTCTATGATATTTTTTGATCAGATGCGTAGTTCTCGAGATATATCAAGATATTTAAAAGTTCCGAAGCCGCACCAACATAATAGAGATACAGAAACACCGTGGCCCCTCTCTTTGAGATAACTCTGCACTATTGCGAGCTGGAAATGCCACTTCCAGTTTAGCTGTGCAGAAGAAGAACAACAAGAAGAAGAAATATCTCGAAATATGTCCGTTAGGCCCCTTCACTTGAGATAAACCTGCAAATATCTCGGAAACGAAGCGAGCTATGGCAAAATGTTAAGAGACCTTTTTTGTAGAGAATTAGGTTTCCTACTTTTTATGTTCTATGATATTTTTTGATCAGATGCGTAGTTCTCGAGATATATCAAGATATTTAAAAGTTCCGAAGCCGCACCAACATAATAGAGATACAGAAAAACCGTGGCCCCTTTCTTTGAGATAACTCTGCACTATTGCGAGCTGCAAATGCCACTTCCAGCTTAGCTGTGCAGAGGTAGAACAACAAGAAGAAGAAATATCTCGAAATATGTCCGTCAGGCCAGTTCCTTTGAGCTGAATCTGCAAATATCTCGGAAACGAAGCGAGCTATGGCAAAATGTTAAGAGACCTTTTTTGTAGAGAATTATGTTTCCCACAATTTATGTTCTATGATATTTTTTGATCAGATGCGTAGTTCTCGAGATATATCAAGATATTTAAAAGTTCCGAAGCCGCACCAACATAATAGAGATACAGAAACACCGTGGCCCCTTTCTCTGAGATAACTCTGCACTATTGCGAGCTGCAAATGCCACTTCCAGCTTAGCTGTGCAGAAGAAGAACAACAAGAAGAAGAAATATCTCGAAATATGTCCATCAGGCCCCTTCCCTTGAGATAAATCTGCAAATATCTCGGAAACAAAGCGAGCTATGGCAAAATGTTAAGAGACCTTTTTTGTAGAGAATTAAGTTTCCTACTTTTTATGATCTATGATATTTTTTGATCAGATGCGTAGTTCTCGGGATATATCAAGATATTTAAAAGTTCCGAAGCCGCACCAACATAATAGAGATACAGAAACACCGTGGCCCCTCTCTTTGAGATAACTCTGCACTATTGCGAGCTGGAAATGCCACTTCCAGTTTAGCTGTGCAGAAGAAGAACAACAAGAAGAAGAAATATCTCGAAATATGTCCGTCTGGCCCCTTCCCTTGAGATAAATCTGCAAATATCTCGGAAACGAAGAGAGCTATGGCAAAATGTTAAGAGCCCTTTTTTGTAGAGAATTAAGTTTCCTACTTTTTATGTTCTATGATATTTTTTGATCAGATGCGCAGTTCTCGAGATATATCAAGATATTTAAAAGTTCCGACGCCGCACCAACATAATAGAGATACAGAAACACCGTGGCCCCTTTCTTTGAGATAACTCTGCACTATTGCGAGCTGCAAATGCCACTTCCAGCTTAGCTGTGCAGAAGAAGAACAACAAGAAGAAGAAATATCTCGAAATATGTCCGTCAGGCCCCTTCCCTTGAGATAAATCTGCATACATCTCGGAAGCGAAGCGAGCTATGGCAAAATGTTAAGAGACCTTTTTTGTAGAGAATTAAGTTTAACACTTTTTATGTTCTATGATATTTTTTGATCAGATGCGTAGTTCTCGAGATATATCAAGATATTTAAAAGTTCCGAAGCCGCACCAACATAATAGAGATACAGAAACACCGTGGCCCCTTTCTTTGAGATAACTCTGCACTATTGCGAGCTGCAAATGCCACTTCCAGCTTAGCTGTGCAGAGGAAGAACAACAAGAAGAAGAAATATCTCGAAATATGTCCGTCAGGCCAGTTCCTTTGAGCTGAATCTGCAAATATCTCGGAAACGAAGCGAGCTATGGCAAAATGTTAAGAGACCTTTTTTGTAGAGAATTAAGTTTCCTACTTTTTATGTTGTATGATATTTTTTAATCAGAAGCGTAGTTCTCGAGATATATCAAGATATTTAAAAGTTCCGAAGCCGCACCAACATAATAGAGATACAGAAACACCGTGGCCCCTTTCTCTGAGATAACTCTGCACTATTGCGAGCTGCAAATGGCACTTCCAGTTTAGCTGTGCAGAAGAAGAACAACAAGAAGAAGAAATATCTCGAAATATGTCCGTTAGGCCCCTTCCCTTGAGATAAATCTGCAAATATCTCGGAAACGAAGCGAGCTATGGCAAAATGTTAAGAGTCCTTTTTTGTAGAGAATTAAGTTTCCTACTTTTTATGTTCTATGATATTTTTTGATCAGATGCGTAGTTCTCGAGATATATCAAGATATTTAAAAGTTCCGAAGCCGCACCAACATAATAGAGATACAGAAAAACCGTGGCCCCTTTCTTTGAGATAACTCTGCACTATTGCGAGCTGCAAATGCCACTTCCAGCTTAGCTGTGCAGAGGTAGAACAACAAGAAGAAGAAATATCTCGAAATATGTCCGTCAGGCCAGTTCCTTTGAGCTGAATCTGCAAATATCTCGGAAACGAAGCGAGCTATGGCAAAATGTTAAGAGACCTTTTTTGTAGAGAATTATGTTTCCCACAATTTATGTTCTATGATATTTTTTGATCAGATGCGTAGTTCTCGAGATATATCAAGATATTTAAAAGTTCCGAAGCCGCACCAACATAATAGAGATACAGAAACACCGTGGCCCCTTTCTCTGAGATAACTCTGCACTATTGCGAGCTGCAAATGCCACTTCCAGCTTAGCTGTGCAGAAGAAGAACAACAAGAAGAAGAAATATCTCGAAATATGTCCATCAGGCCCCTTCCCTTGAGATAAATCTGCAAATATCTCGGAAACAAAGCGAGCTATGGCAAAATGTTAAGAGACCTTTTTTGTAGAGAATTAAGTTTCCTACTTTTTATGATCTATGATATTTTTTGATCAGATGCGTAGTTCTCGGGATATATCAAGATATTTAAAAGTTCCGAAGCCGCACCAACATAATAGAGATACAGAAACACCGTGGCCCCTCTCTTTGAGATAACTCTGCACTATTGCGAGCTGGAAATGCCACTTCCAGTTTAGCTGTGCAGAAGAAGAACAACAAGAAGAAGAAATATCTCGAAATATGTCCGTCTGGCCCCTTCCCTTGAGATAAATCTGCAAATATCTCGGAAACGAAGAGAGCTATGGCAAAATGTTAAGAGCCCTTTTTTGTAGAGAATTAAGTTTCCTACTTTTTATGTTCTATGATATTTTTTGATCAGATGCGCAGTTCTCGAGATATATCAAGATATTTAAAAGTTCCGACGCCGCACCAACATAATAGAGATACAGAAACACCGTGGCCCCTTTCTTTGAGATAACTCTGCACTATTGCGAGCTGCAAATGCCACTTCCAGCTTAGCTGTGCAGAAGAAGAACAACAAGAAGAAGAAATATCTCGAAATATGTCCGTCAGGCCCCTTCCCTTGAGATAAATCTGCATACATCTCGGAAGCGAAGCGAGCTATGGCAAAATGTTAAGAGACCTTTTTTGTAGAGAATTAAGTTTAACACTTTTTATGTTCTATGATATTTTTTGATCAGATGCGTAGTTCTCGAGATATATCAAGATATTTAAAAGTTCCGAAGCCGCACCAACATAATAGAGATACAGAAACACCGTGGCCCCTTTCTTTGAGATAACTCTGCACTATTGCGAGCTGCAAATGCCACTTCCAGCTTAGCTGTGCAGAGGAAGAACAACAAGAAGAAGAAATATCTCGAAATATGTCCGTCAGGCCAGTTCCTTTGAGCTGAATCTGCAAATATCTCGGAAACGAAGCGAGCTATGGCAAAATGTTAAGAGACCTTTTTTGTAGAGAATTAAGTTTCCTACTTTTTATGTTGTATGATATTTTTTAATCAGAAGCGTAGTTCTCGAGATATATCAAGATATTTAAAAGTTCCGAAGCCGCACCAACATAATAGAGATACAGAAACACCGTGGCCCCTTTCTCTGAGATAACTCTGCACTATTGCGAGCTGCAAATGGCACTTCCAGCTTAGCTGTGCAGAAGAAGAACAACAAGAAGAAGAAATATCTCGAAATATGTCCGTCAGGCCCCTTCCCTTGAGATAAATCTACAAATATCTCGGAAACAAAGCGAGCTATGGCAAACTATTAAGAGACCTTTTTTGTAGAGAATTAAGTTTCCTACTTTTTATGATCTATGATATTTTTTGATCAGATGCGTAGTTCTCGAGATATATCAAGATATTTAAAAGTTCCGAAGCCGCACCAACATAATAGAGATACAGAAACGCCGTGGCCCCTTTCTTTGAGATAACTCTGCACTAGTGAGAGCCGCAAATGCCACTTCCAGCTTAGCTGTGCAGAAGAAGAACAACAAGAAGAAGAAATATCTCGAAATATGTCCGTCAGGCCCCTTCCCTTGAGATAAATCTGCAAATATCTCGGAAACGATGCGAGCTATGGCAAAATGTTAAGAGACCTTTTTTGTAGAGAATTAAGTTTCCTACTTTTTATGTTCTATGATA
Organism: Osmia lignaria lignaria; assembly: GCF_051020975.1. Lineage (NCBI taxonomy): Eukaryota > Metazoa > Arthropoda > Insecta > Hymenoptera > Megachilidae > Osmia > Osmia lignaria. The sequence goes on from NW_027478160.1 coordinate 1,382,421, forward strand.
TTTTTTGATCAGATGCGTAGTTCTCGAGATATATCAAGATATTTAAAAGTTCCGAAGCCGCACCAACATAATAGAGATACAGAAAAACCGTGGCCCCTTTCTTTGAGATAACTCTGCACTATTGCGAGCTGCAAATGCCACTTCCAGCTTAGCTGTGCAGAGGTCGAACAACAAGAAGAAGAAATATCTCGAAATATGTCCGTCAGGCCAGTTCCTTTGAGCTGAATCTGCAAATATCTCGGAAACGAAGCGAGCTATGGCAAAATGTTAGGGGACGTTTTTTGTAGAGAATTATGTTTCCTACAATTTATGTTCTACGATATTTTTTGATCAGAAGCGTAGTTTTCGAGATATATCGAGATATTTAAAAGTTCCGAAGCCGCACCAACATAATAGAGATACAGAAACACCGTGGCCCCTTTCTTTGAGATAAGCCTGCACTAGTGCCAGCCGCAAATGCCACTTCCAGCTTAGCTGTGCAGAAGAAGAACAACAAGAAGAAGAAATATCTCGAAATATGTCCGTCAGGCCCCTTCCCTTGAGATAAATCTGCAAATATCTCGGAAACGAAGCGAGCTATGGCAAAATGTTAGGAGCCCTTTTTTGTAGAAAATTGAGTTTCCTACTTTTTATCTTCTATGATATTTTTTGATCAGATGCGTAGTTCTCGAGATATATCGAGACATTTAAAAGTTCCGAAGCCGCACCAACATAATAGAGATACAGAAACACCGTCGCCCCTCTCTTTGAGATAACTCTGCACTATTGCGAGCTGGAAATGCCACTTCCAGTTTAGCTGTGCAGAAGAAGAACAACAAGAAGAAGAAATATCTCGAAATATGTCCGTCAGGCCCCTTCCCTTGAGATAAATCTGCAAATATCTCGGAAACGAAGTGAGCTATGGCAAAATGTTAAGAGACCTTATTTGTAGAGAATTAAGTTTCCTACTTTTCATGTTCTATGATATTTTTTGATCAGATGCGTAGTTCTCGAAATATATCGAGATATTTAAAAGTTCCGAAGCCGCACCAACATAATAGAGATACAGAAACACCGTGGCCCCTTTCTTTGAGATAACTGTGCACTATTGCGAGCTGCAAATGCCACCTCCAGCTTAGCTGTGCAGAAGAAGAACAACAAGAGGAAGAAATATCTCGAAATATGTCCGTCAGGCCCCTTCCCTTGAGATAAATCTGCAAATATCTCGGAAACGAAGCGAGCTATGGCAAAATGTTAAGAGACCTTTTTTGTAGAGAATTAAGTTTCCTACAATTTACGTTCTATGATATTTTTTGATCAGAAGCGTAGTTTTCGAGATATATCGAGATATTTAAAAGTTCCGAAGCCGCACCAACATAATAGAGGTACAGAAACACCGTGGCCTCTTTCTTTGAGATAACTCTGCACTATTGCGACCTGCAAATGCCACTTCCAGCTTAGCTGTGCAGAAGAAGAACAACAAGAAGAAGAAATATCTCGAAATATGTCCGTCAGGCCCCTTCCCTTGAGATAAATCTGCAAATATCTCGGAAACGAAGCGAGCTATGGCAAAACGTTAAGAAACCTTTTTTGTAGAGAATTATGTTTCCTACTTTTCATGTTCTATGCTATTTTTTGATCAGATGCGTAGTTCTCCAGATATATCGAGATATTTAAAAGTTCCGAAGCCGCACCAACATAATAGAGATACAGAAACACCGTGGCCCCTTTCTTTGAGATAACTCTGCACTATTGCGAGCTGGAAATGCCACTTCCAGTTTAGCTGTGCAGAAGAAGAACAACAAGAAGAAGAAATATCTCGAAATATGTCCGTTAGGCCCCTTCCCTTGAGATAAATCTGCAAATATCTCCGAAACGAAGCGAGCTATGGCAAAATGTTAAGAGACCTTTTTTGTAGAGAATTAAGTTTCCTACAATTTACGTTCTATGATATTTTTTGATCAGAAGCGTAGTTTTCGAGATATATCGAGATATTTAAAAGTTCCGAAGCCGCACCAACATAATAGAGGTACAGAAACACCGTGGCCTCTTTCTTTGAGATAACTCTGCACTATTGCGACCTGCAAATGCCACTTCCAGCTTAGCTGTGCAGAAGAAGAACAACAACAAGAAGAAATATCTCGAAATATGTCCGTCAGGCCCCTTCCCTTGAGATAAATCTGCAAATATCTCGGAAACGAAGCGAGCTATGGCAAAACGTTAAGAAACCTTTTTTGTAGAGAATTATGTTTCCTACAATTTATGTTCTATGATATTTTTTGATCAGAAGCGTAGTTTTCGAGATATATCGAGATATTTAAAAGTTCCGAAGCCGCACCAACATAATAGAGATACAGAAACACCGTGGCCCCTTTCTTTGAGATAACTCTGCACTATTGCGAGCTGCAAATGCCACTTCCAGCTTAGCAGTGAAGAAGAAGAACAACAAGAAGAAGAAATATCTCGGAATATGTCCGTCAGGCCCCTTCCCTCGAGCTAAATCTGCAAATATCTCGGAAACGATGCCAGCTATGGGAAAATGGTAAGAGACCTTTTTTGTAGAGAATTAAGTTTCCTACTTCTTATGTTTTATGATATTTTTCGATCAGAGGCGTAGTTCTCGAGATATATCAAGATATATAAAAGTTCCGAAGCCGCACCAACATAATAGAGATACAGAAACACCGTGGCCCCTTTCTTTGAGATAACTCTGCACGATTGCGAGCTGGAAATGCCACTTCCAGCTTAGCTGTGCAGAAGAAGAACAACAAGAAGAAGAAATATCTCGAACTATGTCCGTCAGGCCCCTTCCCTTGAGATAAATCTGCAAATATCTCGGAAACGAAGCGAGCTATGGCAAAATGTTAAGACACCTTTTTTGTAGAGAATTAAGTTTCCTACTTTTTATGTTCTATGATATTTTTTGATCAGAAGCGTAGTTTTCGAGATATATCGCGATATTTAAAAGTTCCGAAGCCGCACCAACATAATAGAGGTACAGAAACACCGTGGCCTCTTTCTTTGAGATAACTCTGCACTATTGCGAGCTGCAAATGCCACTTCCAGCTTAGCTGTGCAGAGGTAGAACAACAAGAAGAAGAAACATCTCGAAATATGTCCGTCAGGCCAGTTCCTTTGAGCTGAATCTGCAAATATCTCGGAAACGAAGCGAGCTATGGCAAAATGTTAAGAGACCTTTTTTGTAGAGAATTATGTTTCCTACAATTTATGTTCTATGATATTTTTTGATCAGATGCGTAGTTCTCGAGATATATCAAGATATTTAAAAGTTCCGAAGCCGCACCAACATAATAGAGATACAGAAACACCGTGGCCCCTTTCTCTGAGATAACTCTGCACTATTGCGAGCTGCAAATGCCACTTCCAGCTTAGCTGTGCAGAAGAAGAACAACAAGAAGAAGAAATATCTCGAAATATGTCCGTCAGGCCCCTTCCCTTGAGATAAATCTGCAAATATCTCGGAAACGAAGAGAGCTATGGCAAAATGTTAAGAGCCCTTTTTTGTAGAGAATTAAGTTTCCTACTTTTTATGTTCTATGATATTTTTTGATCAGATGCGCAGTTCTCGAGATATATCAAGATATTTAAAAGTTCCGACGCCGCACCAACATAATAGAGATACAGAAACACCGTGGCCCCTTTCTTTGAGATAACTCTGCACTATTGCGAGCTGCAAATGCCACTTCCAGCTTAGCTGTGCAGAAGAAGAACAACAAGAAGAAGAAATATCTCGAAATATGTCCGTCAGGCCCCTTCCCTTGAGATAAATCTGCAAATATCTCGGAAACGATGCGAGCTATGGCAAAATGTTAAGAGACCTTTTTTGTAGAGAATTAAGTTTCCTACTTTTTATGTTCTATGATATTTTTTGATCAGATGCGTAGTTCTCGAGATATATCAAGATATTTAAAAGTTCCGAAGCCGCACCAACATAATAGAGATACAGAAAAACCGTGGCCCCTTTCTTTGAGATAACTCTGCACTATTGCGAGCTGCAAATGCCACTTCCAGCTTAGCTGTGCAGAGGTCGAACAACAAGAAGAAGAAATATCTCGAAATATGTCCGTCAGGCCAGTTCCTTTGAGCTGAATCTGCAAATATCTCGGAAACGAAGCGAGCTATGGCAAAATGTTAGGAGACGTTTTTTGTAGAGAATTATGTTTCCTACAATTTATGTTCTACGATATTTTTTGATCAGAAGCGTAGTTTTCGAGATATATCGAGATATTTAAAAGTTCCGAAGCCGCACCAACATAATAGAGATACAGAAACACCGTGGCCCCTTTCTTTGAGATAAGCCTGCACTAGTGCCAGCCGCAAATGCCACTTCCAGCTTAGCTGTGCAGAAGAAGAACAACAAGAAGAAGAAATATCTCGAAATATGTCCGTCAGGCCCCTTCCCTTGAGATAAATCTGCAAATATCTCGGAAACGAAGCGAGCTATGGCAAAATGTTAAGAGCCCTTTTTTGTAGAAAATTGAGTTTCCTACTTTTTATCTTCTATGATATTTTTTGATCAGATGCGTAGTTCTCGAGATATATCGAGACATTTAAAAGTTTCGAAGCCGCACCAACATAATAGAGATACAGAAACACCGTCGCCCCTCTCTTTGAGATAACTCTGCACTATTGCGAACTGGAAATGCCACTTCCAGTTTAGCTGTGCAGAAGAAGAACAACAAGAAGAAGAAATATCTCGAAATATGTCCGTCAGGCCCCTTCCCTTGAGATAAATCTGCAAATATCTCGGAAACGAAGTGAGCTATGGCAAAATGTTAAGAGACCTTATTTGTAGAGAATTAAGTTTCCTACTTTTCATGTTCTATGATATTTTTTGATCAGATGCGTAGTTCTCGAAATATATCGAGATATTTAAAAGTTCCGAAGCCGCACCAACATAATAGAGATACAGAAACACCGTGGCCCCTTTCTTTGAGATAACTCTGCACTATTGCGACCTGCAAATGCCACTTCCAGCTTAGCTGTGCAGAAGAAGAACAACAAGAAGAAGAAATATCTCGAAATATGTCCGTCAGGCCCCTTCCCTTGAGATAAATCTGCAAATATCTCGGAAACGAAGCGAGCTATGGCAAAACGTTAAGAAACCTTTTTTGTAGAGAATTATGTTTCCTACAATTTATGTTCTATGATATTTTTTGATCAGAAGCGTAGTTTTCGAGATATATCGAGATATTTAAAAGTTCCGAAGCCGCACCAACATAATAGAGATACAGAAACACCGTGGCCCCTTTCTTTGAGATAACTCTGCACTATTGCGAGCTGCAAATGCCACTTCCAGCTTAGCAGTGAAGAAGAAGAACAACAAGAAGAAGAAATATCTCGGAATATGTCCGTCAGGCCCCTTCCCTCGAGCTAAATCTGCAAATATCTCGGAAACGATGCCAGCTATGGGAAAATGGTAAGAGACCTTTTTTGTAGAGAATTAAGTTTCCTACTTCTTATGTTTTATGATATTTTTCGATCAGAGGCGTAGTTCTCGAGATATATCAAGATATATAAAAGTTCCGAAGCCGCACCAACATAATAGAGATACAGAAACACCGTGGCCCCTTTCTTTGAGATAACTCTGCACGATTGCGAGCTGGAAATGCCACTTCCAGCTTAGCTGTGCAGAAGAAGAACAACAAGAAGAAGAAATATCTCGAACTATGTCCGTCAGGCCCCTTCCCTTGAGATAAATCTGCAAATATCTCGGAAACGAAGCGAGCTATGGCAAAATGTTAAGAGACCTTTTTTGTAGAGAATTAAGTTTCCTACTTTTTATGTTCTATGATATTTTTTGATCAGAAGCGTAGTTTTCGAGATATATCGCGATATTTAAAAGTTCCGAAGCCGCACCAACATAATAGAGGTACAGAAACACCGTGGCCTCTTTCTTTGAGATAACTCTGCACTATTGCGACCTGCAAATGCCACTTCCAGCTTAGCTGTGCAGAAGAAGAACAACAAGAAGAAGAAATATCTCGAAATATGTCCGTCAGGCCCCTTCCCTTGAGATAAATCTGCATATATCTCGGAAACGAAGCGAGCTATGGCAAAATGTTAAGATACCTTTTTTGTAGAGAATTAAGTATCCTACTTTTTATGTTCTATGATATTTTTTGATCAGATGCGTAGTTCTCGAGATATATCAAGATATTTAAAAGCTCCGAAGCTGCACCAACATAATAGAGGTACAGAAACACCGTGGCCCCTTTCTTTGAGATAACTCTGCACTATTGCGAGCTGCAAATGCCACTTCCAGCTTAGCTGTGCAGAAGAAGAACAACAAGAATAAGAAATATTTCGAAATATGTCCGTCAGGCCCCTTCCCTTGAGATAAATCTGCAAATATCTCGGAAACGAAGCGAGCTACGGCAAAATGTTAACAGACCTTTTTTGTAGAAAATTAGGTTTCCTACTTTTTATGTTGTATGATATTTTTTTATCAGATGCGTAGTTCTCGAGATATATCAAGATATTTAAAAGTTCCGAAGCTGCACCAACATAATAGAGGTACAGAAACACCGTGGCCTCTTTCTTTGAGATAACTCTGCACTATTGCGAGCTGCAAATGCCACTTCCAGCTTAGCTGTGCAGAAGAGGAACAACAAGAAGAAGAAATATCTCGGAATATGTCCGTCAGGCCCCTTCCCTTGAGTTAAATCTGCAAATATCTCGGAAACGATGCCAGCTCTGGGAGAATGTTAAGAGACCTTTTTTGTAGAGAATTAAGTTTCCTACTTTTTATGTTCTATGATATTTTTTGATCAGATGCGTAGTTCTCGAGATATATCAAGATATTTAAAAGTTCCGAAGCCGCACCAACATAATAGAGATACAGAAACGCCGTGGCCTCTTTCTTTGAGATAACTCTGCACTATTGCGCGCTGCAAATGCCACTTCCAGCTTAGCTGTGAAGAAGAAGAACAACAAGAAGAAGAAATATCTCGAAATATGTCCGTCAGGCCCCTTCCCTTGAGATAAATCTGCAAATATCTCGGAAACGAAGCGAGCTATGGCAAAATGTTAAGAGACCTTATTTGTAGAGAATTAAGTTTCCTACTTTTCATGTTCTATGATATTTTTTGATCAGATGCGTAGTTCTCGAGATATATCGAGATACTTGAAAGTTCCGAAGCCGCACCAACATAATAGAGATACAGAAACACCGTGGCCCCTTTCTTTGAGATAACTCTGCACTATTGCGAGCTGCAAATGCCACTTCCAGCTTAGCTGTGCAGAAGAAGAACAACAAGAAGAAGAAATATCTCGAAATATGTCCGTCAGGCCCCTTCCCTTGAGATAAATCTGCAAATATCTCGGAAACGATGCCAGCTATGGGAAAATGTTAAGAGACCTTTTTTGTAGAGAATTAAGTTTCCTGCTTTTTATGTTCTATGATATTTTTTGATCAGATGCGTAGTTCTCGAGATATATCAAGATATTTAACAGTTCCGAAGCCGCACCAACATAATAGAGATACAGAAACACCGTGGCCTCTTTCTTTGAGATAACTCTGCACTATTGCGCGCAGCAAATGCCACTTCCAGCTTAGCTGTGCAGAAGAAGAACAACAAGCAGAAGAAATATCTCGAAATATGTCCGTCAGGCCCCTTCCCTTGAGATAAATCTGCAAATATCTCGGAAACGAAGCGAGCTATGGCAAAATGTTAAGAGACCTTATTTGTAGAGAATTAAGTTTCCTACTTTTTCTCTTCTATGATATTTTTTGATCAGATGCGTAGTTCTCGAGATATATCGAGATATTTAAAAGTTCCGAAGCTGCACCAACATAATAGAGGTACAGAAACACCTTGGCCTCTTTCTTTGAGATAACTCTGCACTATTGCGAGCTGCAAATGCCACTTCCAGCTTAGCTGTGCAGAAGAAGAACAACAAGAAGAAGAAATATCTCGAAATATGTCCGTCAGGCCCCTTCCCTTGAGATAAATCTGCAAATATCTCGGAAACGAAGCGAGCTATGGCAAAACGTTAAGAAACCTTTTTTGTAGAGAATTATGTTTCCTACAATTTATGTTCTATGATATTTTTTGATCAGAAGCGTAGTTTTCGAGATATATCGAGATATTTAAAAGTTCCGAAGCCGCACCAACATAATAGAGATACAGAAACACCGTGGCCCCTTTCTTTGAGATAACTCTGCACTATTGCGAGCTGCAAATGCCACTTCCAGCTTAGCTGTGAAGAAGAAGAGCAACAAGAAGAAGAAATATCTCGAAATATGTCCGTCAGGCCCCTTCCCTTGAGATAAATCTGCAAATATCTCGGAAACGATGCCAGCTATGGGAAAATCTTAAGAGACCTTTTTTGTAGAGAATTAAGTTTCCTACTTTTTATGTGCTATGATATTTTTTGATCAGATGCGTAGTTATCGAGATATATCAAGATATTTAAAAGTTCCGAAGCTGCACCAACATAATAGAGGTACAGAAACACCGTGGCCCCTTTCTTTGAGATAACTCTGCACTATTGCGACCTGAAAATGCCACTTCCAGCTTAGCTGTGCAGAAGAAGAACAACAAGAAGAAGAAATATCTCGAAATACGTCCGTCAGGCCCCTTCCCTTGAGATAAATCTGCAAATATCTCGGAAACGATGCCAGCTATGGGAAAATGTTAAGAGACCTTTTTTGTAGGGAATTAAGTTTCCTACTTTTTATGTTCCATGATATTTTTTGATCAGATGCGTAGTTCTCGAGATATATCGAGATATTTAAAAGTTCCAAAGCCGCACCAACATAATAGAGATACAGAAACACCGTGGCCCCTTTCTTTGAGATAACTCTGCACTATTGCGAGCTGCAAATGCCACTTCCAGCTTAGCTGTGCAGAAGAAGAACAACAAGAAGAAGAAATATCTCGAAATATGTCCGTCAGGCCCCTTCCCTTGAGATAAATCTGCAAATATCTCGGAAACGAAGCGAGCTATGGCAAAACGTTAAGAAATCTTTTTTGTAGAGAATTATGTTTCCTACAATTTATGTTCTATGATATTTTTTGATCAGAAGCGTAGTTTTCGAGATATATCGAGATATTTAAAAGTTCCGAAGCCGCACCAACATAATAGAGATACAGAAACACCGTGGCCCCTTTCTTTGAGATAACTCTGCACTATTGCGAGCTGCAAATGCCACTTCCAGCTTAGCTGTGAAGAAGAAGAACAACAAGAAGAAGAAATATCTCGAAATATGTCCGTTAGGCCCCTTCCTTGAGATAAATCTGCAAATATCTCGGAAACGATGCCAGCTATGGGAAGATGTTAAGAGACCTTTTTTGTAGAGAATGAAGTTTCCTACTTTTTATGTTCTATGATATTTTTTGATCAGATGCGTAGTTCTCGAGATATATCGAGATATTTAAAAGTTCCGAAGCCGCACCAACATAATAGAGATACAGAAACACCGTGGCCCCTTTCTTTGAGATAACTCTGCACTATTGCGAGCTGCAAATGCCACTTCCAGCTTAGCTGTGAAGAAGAAGAACAACAAGAAGAAGAAATATCTCGAAATATGTCCGTCAGGCCCCTTCCCTTGAGATAAATCTGCAAATATCTCGGAAACAATGCCAGCTATGGGAAAATGTTAAGAGACCTTTTTTGTAGAGAATTAAGTTTCCTACTTTTTATGTTCTATGATATTTTTTGATCAGATGCGTAGTTCTCGAGATATATCAAGATATTTAAAAGTTCCGAAGCTGCACCAACATAATAGAGGTACAGAAACACCGTGGCCCCTTTCTTTGAGATAACTCTGCACTATTGCGAGCTGCAAATGCCACTTCCAGCTTAGCTGTGCAGAAGAAGAACAACAAGAAGAAGAAATATCTCGAAATATGTCCGTCAGGCCCCTTCCCTTGAGATAAATCTGCAAATATCTCGGAAACGATGCCAGCTATGGGAAAATGTTAAAAGACCTTTTTTGTAGAGAATTAAGTTCCCTACTTTTTATGTTCTATGATATTTTTTGATCAGATGCGTAGTTCTCGAGATATATCAAGATATTTAAAAGTTCCGAAGGTGCACCAACATAATAGAGGTACAGAAACACCGTGGCCCCTTTCTTTGAGATAACTCTGCACTATTGCGCGCTGCAAATGCCACTTCCAGCTTAGCTGTGCAGAAGAAGAACAACAAGAAGAAGAAATATCTCGAAATATGTCCGTCAGGCCCCTTCCCTTGAGATAAATCTGCAAATATCTCGGAAACGATGCGAGCTATGGGAAAAGGTTAACAGACCTTTTTTGTAGAGAATTAAGTTTCCTACTCTTTATGTTCTATGATATTTTTTGATCAGATGCGTAGTTCTCGATATATATCAAGATATTCAAAAGTTCCGACGCCACACCAACATAATAGAGATACAGAAACACCGTGGCCTCTTTCTTTGAGATAACTCTGCACTATTGCGCGCTGCAAATGCCACTTCCAGCTTAGCTGTGCAGAAGAAGAACAACAAGAAGAAGAAATATCTCGAAATATGTCCGTCAGGCCCCTTCCCTTGAGATAAATCTGCAAATATCTCGGAAACGAAGCGAGCTATGGCAAAACGTTAAGAAACCTTTTTTGTAGAGAATTATGTTTCTTACAATTTATGTTCTATGATATTTTTTGATCAGAAGCGTAGTTCTCGAGATATATCGAGATATTTAAAAGTTCCGAAGCCGCACCAACATAATAGAGATACAGAAACACCGTGGCCCCTTTCTTTGAGATAACTCTGCACTATTGCGAGCTGCAAATGCCACTTCCAGCTTAGCTGTGTAGAAGAAGAACAACAAGAAGAAGAAATATCTCGAAATATGTCCGTCAGGCCCCTTCCCTTGAGTTAAATCTGCAAATATCTCGGATACGAAGCGAGCTATGGCAAAACGTTAAGAAACCTTTTTTGTAGAGAATTATGTTTCCTACAATTTGTGTTCTATGATATTTTTTGATCAGAAGCGTAGTTTTCGAGATATATCGAGATATTTAAAAGTTCCGAAGCCGCACCAACATAATAGAGATACAGAAACACCGTGGCCCCTTTCTTTGAGATAACTCTGCACTATTGCGAGCTGCAAATGCCACTTCCAGCTTAGCTGTGAAGAAGAAGAACACCAAGAAGAAGAAATATCTCGAAATATGTCCGTTAGGCCACTTCCCTTGAGATAAATCTGCAAATATCTCGGAAACGAAGCGAGCTATGGCAAAATGTTAAGAGACCTTATTTGTAGAGAATTAAGTTTCCTACTTTTTATGTTCTATGATATTTTTTGATCAGATGCGTAGTTCTCGAGATATATCGAGATATTTAAAAGTTCCGAAGCCGCACCAACATATTAGAGATACAGAAACACCGTGGCCCCTTTCTTTGAGATAACTCTGCACTATTGCGAACTGCAAATGCCACTTCCAGCTTAGCTGTGCAGAAGAAGAACAACAAGAAGAAGAAATATCTCGAAATATGTCCGTCAGGCCCCTTCCCTTGAGATAAATCTGCAAATATCTCGGAAACGAAGCGAGCTATGGCAAAACGCTAAGAAACCTTTTTTGTAGAGAATTATGTTTCCTACAATTTATGTTCTATGATATTTATTGATCAGAAGCGTAGTTTTCGAGATATATCGAGATATTTAAAAATTCCGAAGCCGCACCAACATAATAGAGATACAGAAACACCGTGGCCCCTTTCTTTGAGATAACTCTGCACTATTGCGAGCTGCAAATGCCACTTCCAGCTTAGCTGTGAAGAAGAAGAACAACAAGAAGAAGAAATATCTCGAAATATGTCCGTTAGGCCCCTTCCCTTGAGATAAATCTGCAAATATCTCGGAAACGATGCCAGATATGGGAAAATGTTAAGAGACCTTTTTTGTAGAGAATTAAGTTTCCTACTTTTTATCTTCTATGATATTTTTTGATCAGATGCGTAGTTCTCGAGATATATCAAGATATTTAAAAGTTCCGAAGCTGCACCAACATAATAGAGGTACAGAAACACCGTGGCCTCTTTCTTTGAGATAACTCTGCACTATTGCGAGCTGCAAATGCCACTTCCAGCTTAGCTGTGCAGAAGAAGAACAACAAGAAGAAGAAATATCTCGAAATATGTCCGTCAGGCCCCTTCCCTTGAGGTAAATCTGCAAATATCTCGGAAACGATGCCAGCTATGGGAAAATGTTGAGAGAGCTTTTTTGTAGAGAATTAAGTTTCCTACTTTTTATGTTCTATGATATTTTTTGATCAGATGCGTAGTTCTCGAGATATATCAAGATATTTAAAAGTTCCGGAGCTGCACCAACATAATAGAGGTACAGAAACACCGTGGCCTCTTTGTTTGAGATAACTCTGCACTATTGCGAGCTGCAAATGCCACTTCCAGCTTAGCTGTGCAGAAGAAGAACAACAAGAAGAAGAAATATCTCGAAATATATCCGTCAGGCCCCTTCCCTTGAGATAAATCTGCAAATATCTCGGAAACGAAGCGAGCTATGGCAAAATGGTAAGAGACGTTTTTTGTAGAGAATTATGTTTCCTACAATTTATCTTCTATGATATTTTTTGATCAGACGTGTAGTTTTCGAGATATATCGAGATATTTAAAAGTTCCGAAGCCGCACCAACAAAATAGAGATACAGAAACACCGTGGCCCCTTTCTTTGAGATAACTCTGCACTAGTGCGAGCCGCAAATGCCACTTCCAGCTTAGCTGTGCAGAAGAAGAACAACAAGAAGAAGAAATATCTCGAAATATGTCCGTCAGGCCCCTTCCCTTGAGATAAATCTGCAAATATCTCGGAAACGAAGCGAGCTATGGCAAAATGTTAAGAGCCCTTTTTTGTAGAGAATTAAGTTTCCTACTTTTTATGTTCTATGATATTTTTTGATCAGATGCGTAGTTCTCGAGATATATCAAGATATTTAAAAGTTCCGAAGCCGCACCAACATAATAGAGATACAGAAACACCGTGGCCTCTTTCTTTGAGATAACTCTGCACTATTGCGCGCTGCAAATGCCACTTCCAGCTTAGCTGTGCAGAGGAAGAACAACAAGAAGAAGAAATCTCTCGAAATATGTCCGTCAGGCCCCTTCCCTTGAGATAAATCTGCAAATATCTCGGAAACGAAGCGAGCTATGGCAAAACGTTAAGAGACCTTTTTTGTAGAGAATTATGTTTCCTACAATTTATGTTCCATCATATTTTTTGATCAGAAGCGTAGTTTTCGAGATATATCGAGATATTTAAAAGTTCCGAAGCCGCACCAACATAATAGAGATACAGAAACACCGTGGCCCCTTTCTTTGAGATAACTCTGCACTATTGCGAGCTGCAAATGCCACTTCCAGCTTAGCTGTGCAGAAGAAGAACAACAAGAAGAAGAAACATCTCGAAATATGTCCGTTAGGCCCCTTCCATTGAGATAAATCTGCAAATATCTCGGAAACGAAGCGAGCTATGGCAAAATGTTAAGAGACCTTTTTTGTACAGAATTATGTTTCCTACAATTTATGTTCTATGATATTTTTTGATCAGAAGCGTAGTTTTCGAGATATATCGAGATATTTAAAAGTTCCGAAGCCGCACCAACATAATAGAGATACAGAAACACCGTGGCCCCTTTCTTTGAGATAACTGTGCACTATTGCGAGCTGCAAATGCCACTTCCAGCTTAGCTGTGCAGAGGAAGAACAACAAGAAGAAGAAATATCTCGAAATATGTCCGTCAGGCCCCTTCCCTTGAGATAAATCTGCAAATATCTCGGAAACGAAGCGAGCTATGGCAAAATGTTAAGAGCCCTTTTTTGTAGAGAATTAAGTTTCCTACTTTTTATGTTCTATGATATTTTTTGATCAGATGCGTAGTTCTCGAGATATATCAAGATATTTAAAAGTTCCGAAGCCGCACCAACATAATAGAGATACAGAAACACCGTGGCCTCTTTCTTTGAGATAACTCTGCACTATTGCGCGCTGCAAATGCCACTTCCAGCTTAGCTGTGCAGAGGAAGAACAACAAGAAGAAGAAATATCTCGAAATATGTCCGTCAGGCCCCTTCCCTTGAGATAAATCTGCAAATATCTCGGAAACGAAGCGAGCTATGGCAAAACGTTAAGAGACCTTTTTTGTAGAGAATTATGTTTCCTACAATTTATGTTCCATCATATTTTTTGATCAGAAGCGTAGTTTTCGAGATATATCGAGATATTTAAAAGTTCCGAAGCCGCACCAACATAATAGAGATACAGAAACACCGTGGCCCCTTTCTTTGAGATAACTCTGCACTATTGCGAGCTGCAAATGCCACTTCCAGCTTAGCTGTGCAGAAGAAGAACAACAAGAAGAAGAAACATCTCGAAATATGTCCGTTAGGCCCCTTCCATTGAGATAAATCTGCAAATATCTCGGAAACGAAGCGAGCTATGGCAAAATGTTAAGAGACCTTTTTTGTACAGAATTATGTTTCCTACAATTTATGTTCTATGATATTTTTTGATCAGAAGCGTAGTTTTCGAGATATATCGAGATATTTAAAAGTTCCGAAGCCGCACCAACATAATAGAGATACAGAAACACCGTGGCCCCTTTCTTTGAGATAACTGTGCACTATTGCGAGCTGCAAATGCCACTTCCAGCTTAGCTGTGCAGAGGAAGAACAACAAGAAGAAGAAATATCTCGAAATATGTCCGTTAGGCCCCTTCCCTTGAGATGAATCTGCAAATATCTCGGAAACGAAGCGAGCTATGGCAAAATGTTAAGAGACCTTTTTTGTAGAGAATTAAGTTTCCTACTATTTATGTTCTATGATATTTTTTGATCAGATGCGTAGTTCTCGAGATATATCAAGATATTTAAAAGTTCCGAAGCCGCGCCAACATAATAGAGATACAGAAACACCGTGGCCCCTTTCTTTGGGATAACTCTGCACTGTTGCGAGCTGGAAATGCCACTTCCAGTTTAGCTGTGCAGAAGAAGAACAACAAGAAGAAGAAATATCTCAAAATATGTCCGTCAGGACCCTTCCCTTGAGATAAATCTGCAAATATCTCGGAAACGAAGCGAGCTATGGCAAAATGTTAAGAGACCTTTTTTGTAGAGAATTAAGTTTCCTACTTTTTATCTTCTATGATATTTTTTGATCAGATGCGTAGTTCTCGAGATATATCAAGATATTTAAAAGTTCCGGAGCTGCACCAACATAATAGAGGTACAGAAACACCGTGGCCTCTTTCTTTGAGATAACTCTGCACTATTGCGAGCTGCAAATGCCACTTCCAGCTTAGCTGTGCAGGAGAAGAACAACAAGAAGAAGAAATATCTCGAAATATGTCCGTCAGGCCCCTTCCCTTGAGATAAATCTGCAAATATCTCGGAAACGAAGCGAGCTATGGCAAAATGTTAAGAGACGTTTTTTGTAGAGAATTATGTTTCCTACAATTTATCTTCTATGATATTTTTTGATCAGACGTGTAGTTTTCGAGATATATCGAGATATTTAAAAGTTCCGAAGCCGCACCAACATAATAGAGATACAGAAACACCGTGGCCCCTTTCTTTGAGATAACTCTGCACTAGTGCGAGCCGCAAATGCCACTTCCAGCTTAGCTGTGCAGAAGAAGAACAACAAGAAGAAGAAATATCTCGAAATATATCCGTCAGGCCCCTTCCCTTGAGATAAATCTGCAAATATCTCGGAAACGAAGCGAGCTATGGCAAAATGTTAAGAGCCCTTTTTTGTAGAGAATTAAGTTTCCTACTTTTTATGTTCTATGATATTTTTTGATCAGATGCGTAGTTCTCGAGATATATCAAGATATTTAAAAGTTCCGGAGCTGCACCAACATAATAGAGGTACAGAAACACCGTGGCCTCTTTCTTTGAGATAACTCTGCACTATTGCGAGCTGCAAATGCCACTTCCAGCTTAGCTGTGCAGAAGAAGAACAACAAGAAGAAGAAATATCTCGAAATATGTCAGTCAGGCCCCTTCCCTTGAGATAAATGTGCAAATATCTCGGAAACGAAGCGAGCTATGGCAAAATGTTGAGAGACCTTTTTTGTAGAGAATTAGGTTTCCTACTATTTATCTTCTATGATATTTTTTGATCAGATGCGTAGTTCTCGAGATATATCAAGATATTTAAAAGTTCCGAAGCCGCACCAACATAATAGAGATACAGAAACACCGTGGCCCCTTTCGTTGAGATAACTCTGCACTAGTGCGAGCCGCAAATGCCACTTCCAGCTTAGCTGTGCAGAAGAAGAACAACAAGAAGAAGAAATATCTCGAAATATGTCCGTCAGGCCCCTTCCCTTGAGATAAATCTGCAAATATCTCGGAAACGAAGCGAGCTATGGCAAAATGTTAAGAGACCTTTTTTGTAGAGAATTAAGTTTTCTACTTTTTATGTTCCATGATATTTTTTGATCAGATGCGTAGTTCTCGAGATATATCAAGATATTTAAAAGTTCCGAAGCTGCACCAACATAATAGAGATACAGAAACACCGTGGCCCCTTTCTTTGAGATAACTCTGCACTAGTGCGAGCCGCAAATGCCACTTCCAGCTTAGCTGTGCAGAAGAAGAACAACAAGAGGAAGAAATATCTCGAAATATGTCCGTTGGGCCCCTTCCCTTGAGATAAATGTGCAAATATCTCGGAAACGAAGCGAGCTATGGCAAAATGTTGAGAGACCTTTTTTGTAGAGAATTAAGTGTTCTACTATTTATGTTCTATGATATTTTTTGATCAGATGCGTAGTTCTCGAGATATATCAAGATATTTAAAAGTTCCGAAGCCGCACCAACATAATAGAGATACAGAAACACCGTGGCCCCTTTCTTTGAGATAACTCTGCACTATTGCGAGCTGCAAATGCCACTTCCAGCTTCGCTGTGCAGAAGAAGAACAACAAGAAGAAGAAATATCTCGAAATATGTCCGTTAGGCCCCTTCCCTTGAGATAAATCTGCAAATATCTCGGAAAGGAAGCGAGCTATGGCAAAAGGTTAAGAGACCTTTTTTGTAGAGAATTAAGTTTCCTACTTTTTATGATCTATGATATTTTTTGATCAGATGCGTAGTTCTCGAGATATATCGAGATATTTAAAAGTTCCGAAGCCGCACCAACATAATAGAGATACAGAAACACCGTGGCCCCTTTCTTTGGGATAACTCTGCACTAGTGCGAGCCGCAAATGCCACTTCCAGCTTAGCTGTGCAGAAGAAGAACAACAAGAAGAATAAATATCTCGAAATATGTCCGTCAGGCCCCTTCCCTTGAGATAAATCTGCAAATATCTCGGAAAAGAAGCGAGCTATGGCAAAATGTTAAGAGCCCTTTTTTGTAGAGAATTAAGTTTGCTACTTTTTATGTTCTATGATATTTTTTGATCAGATGCGTAGTTCTCGAGATATATCAAGATATTTAAAAGTTCCGAAGCCGCACCAACATAATAGAGATACAGAAACACCGTGGCCCCTTTCTTTGAGATAACTCTGCACTATTGCGAGCTGCAAATGCCACTTCCAGCTTCGCTGTGCAGAAGAAGAACAACAAGAAGAAGAAATATCTCGAAATATGTCCGTTAGGCCCCTTCCCTTGAGATAAATCTGCAAATATCTCGGAAAGGAAGCGAGCGATGGCAAAAGGTTAAGAGACCTTTTTTGTAGAGAATTAAGTTTCCTACTTTTTATGATCTATGATATTTTTTGATCAGATGCGTAGTTCTCGAGATATATCGAGATATTTAAAAGTTCCGAAGCCGCACCAACATAATAGAGATACAGAAACACCGTGGCCCCTTTCTTTGGGATAACTCTGCACTAGTGCGAGCCGCAAATGCCACTTCCAGCTTAGCTGTGCAGAAGAAGAACAACAAGAAGAAGAAATATCTCGAAATATGTCCGTTGGGCCCCTTCCCTTGAGATAAATGTGCAAATATCTCGGAAACGAAGCGAGCTATGGCAAAATGTTGAGTGACCTTTTTTGTAGAGAATTAAGTGTTCTACTATTTATGTTCTATGATATTTTTTGATCAGATGCGTAGTTCTCGAGATATATCAAGATATTTAAAAGTTCCGAAGCCGCACCAACATAATAGAGATACAGAAACACCGTGGCCCCTTTCTTTGAGATAACTCTGCACTATTGCGAGCTGCAAATGCCACTTCCAGCTTCGCTGTGCAGAAGAAGAACAACAAGAAGAAGAAATATCTCGAAATATGTCCGTTAGGCCCCTTCCCTTGAGATAAATCTGCAAATATCTCGGAAAGGAAGCGAGCTATGGCAAAAGGTTAAGAGACCTTTTTTGTAGAGAATTAAGTTTCCTACTTTTTATGATCTATGATATTTTTTGTTCAGATGCGTAGTTCTCGAGATATATCGAGATATTTAAAAGTTCCGAAGCCGCACCAACATAATAGAGATACAGAAACACCGTGGCCCCTTTCTTTGGGATAACTCTGCACTAGTGCGAGCCGCAAATGCCACTTCCAGCTTAGCTGTGCAGAAGAAGAACAACAAGAAGAAGAAATATCTCGAAATATGTCCGTCAGGCCCCTTCCCTTGAGATAAATCTGCAAATATCTCGGAAAAGAAGCGAGCTATGGCAAAATGTTAAGAGCCCTTTTTTGTAGAGAATTAAGTTTGCTACTTTTTATGTTCTATGATATTTTTTGATCAGATGCGTAGTTCTCGAGATATATCAAGATATTTAAAAGTTCCGAAGCCGCACCAACATAATAGAGATACAGGAACACCGTGGCCACTTTCTTTGAGATAACTCTGCACTAGTGCGAGCCGCAAATGCCACTTCCAGCTTAGCTGTGCAGAAGAAGAACAACAAGAAGAAGAAATATCTCGAAATATGTCCGTCAGGCCCCTTCCCTTGAGATAAATCTGCAAATATCTCCGAAACGAAGCGAGCTATGGCAAAATGATAAGAGACCTCTTTTGTAGAGAATTAAGTTTGCTACTTTTTATCTTCTATGAGATTTTTTGATCAGATACGTAGTTCTCGAGATATATCAAGATATTTAACAGTTCCGAAGCCGCACCAACATAATAGAGATACAGAAACACCGTGGCCCCTCTCTTTCAGATAACTCTGCACTATTGCGAGCTGCAAATGCCACTTCCAGCTTAGCTGTGCAGAAGAAGAACAACAAGAAGAAGAAATATCTCGAAATATGTCCGTCGGGCCCCTTCCCTTGAGATAAATGTGCAAATATCTCGGAAACGAAGCGAGCTATGGCAAAATGTTGAGAGACCTTTTTTGTAGAGTTATAAGTGTTCTACTATTTATGTTCTATGATATTTTTTGATCAGATGCGTAGTTCTCGAGATATATCAAGATATTTAAAAGCTCCGAAGCCGCACCAACATAATAGAGATACAGAAACACCGTGGCCCCTTTCTTTGAGATAACTCTGCACTATTGCGAGCTGCAAATGCCACTTCCAGCTTCGCTGTGCAGAAGAAGAACAACAAGAAGAAGAAATATCTCGAAATATGTCCGTTAGGCCCCTTCCCTTGAGATAAATCTGCAAATATCTCGGAAAGGAAGCGAGCTATGGGAAAAGGTTAAGAGACCTTTTTTGTAGAGAATTAAGTTTCCTAGTTTTTATGATCTATGATATTTTTTGATCAGATGCGTAGTTCTCGAGATATATCGAGATATTTAAAAGTTCCGAAGCCGCACCAACATAATAGAGATACAGAAACACCGTGGCCCCTTTCTTTGGGATAACTCTGCACTAGTGCGAGCCGCAAATGCCACTTCCAGCTTAGCTGTGCAGAAGAAGAACAACAAGAAGAAGAAATATCTCGAAATATGTCCGTCAGGCCCCTTCCCTTGAGATAAATCTGCAAATATCTCGGAAAAGAAGCGAGCTATGGCAAAATGTTAAGAGCCCTTTTTTGTAGAGAATTAAGTTTGCTACTTTTTATATTCTATGATATTTTTTGATCAGATGCGTAGTTCTCGAGATATATCAAGATATTTAAAAGTTCCGAAGCCGCACCAACATAATAGAGATACAGAAACACCGTGGCCCCTTTCTTTGAGATAACTCTGCACTATTACGAGCTGCAAATGCCACTTCCAGCTTAGCTGTGCAGAGGAAGAACAACAAGAAGAAGAAATATCTCGAAATATGTCCGTCAGGCCCGTTCCTTTGAGCTGAATCTGCAAATATCTCGGAAACGAAGCGAGCTATGGCAAAATGTTAAGAGACGTTTTTTGTAGACAATTATGTTTCCTACAATTTATCTTCTATGATATTTTTTGGTCAGACGTGTAGTTTTCGAGATATATCGAGATATTTAAAAGTTCCGAAGCCGCACCAACATAATAGAGATACAGAAACACCGTGGCCCCTTTCTTTGAGATAACTCTGCACTAGTGCGAGCCGCAAATGCCACTTCCAGCTTAGCTGTGCAGATGAAGAACAACAAGAAGAAGAAATATCTCGAAATATGTCCGTCAGGCCCCTTCCCTTGAGATAAATCTGCAAATATCTCCGAAACGAAGCGAGCTATGGCAAAATGATAAGAGACCTTTTTTGTAGAGAATTAAGTTTGCTACTTTTTATCTTCTATGAGATTTTTTGATCAGATGCGTAGTTCTCGATATATATCAAGATATTTAACAGTTCCGAAGCCGCACCAACATAATAGAGATACAGAAACACCGTGGCCCCTTTCTTTGAGATAACTCTGAACTATTGCGAGCCGCAAATGCCACTTCCAGCTTAGCTGTGCAGAAGAAGAACAAGAAGAAGAAGAAATATCTCGAAATATGTCCGTCAGGCCCCTTCCCTTGAGATAAATCTGCAAATATCTCGGACACGAAGCGAGCTATGGCAAAATGTTTAGAGACCTTTCTTGTAGAGAATTAAGTTTCCTACTTTTTATGTAGTATGATATTTTTTGATCAGTTGCGTAGATCTCGAGATATATCAAGACATTTAAAAGTTCCGAAGCCGCACCAACATAATAGAGATACAGAAACACCGTGGCCCCTTTCTTTGAGATAACTCTGCACTAGTGCGAGCCGCAAATGCCACTTCAAGCTTAGCTGTGCAGAAGAAGAACAACAAGAAGAAGAAATATCTCGAAATATGTCCGTCAGGCCCCTTCCCTTGACACAAATCTGCAAATATCTCGGAAACGAAGCGAGCTATGGCAAAATGTTAAGAGACCTTTTTTGTAGAGAATTAAGTTTCCTACTTTTTATGTTGTATGATATTTTTTGATCAGATGCGTAGTTCTCGAGATATATCAAGATATTTAAAAGTTCCGAAGCCGCACCAACATAATAGAGATACAGCAACACCGTGGCCCCCTTCTTTGAGATAACTCTGCACTATTGCGAGCTGCAAATGCCACTTCCAGCTTAGCTGTGCAGAAGAAGAACAACAAGAAGAAGAAATATCTCGAAACATGACCGTCAGGCCCCTTCCCTTGAGATAAATCTGCAAATATCTCGGAAACGAAGCGAGCTATGGCAAAATGTTAAGAGACCTTTTTTGTAGAGAATTAAGTTTGCTACTTTTTATGTTCTATGATATTTTTTGATCAGATGCGTAGTTCTCGAGATATATCGAGATATTTAAAAGTTCCGAAGCCGCACCAACATAATAGAGATACAGAAACACCGTGGCCCCTTTCTTTGAGATAACTCTGCACTATTGCGAGCTGCAAATGCCACTTCCAGCATAGCTGTGCAGAAGAAGAACAACAAGAAGAAGAAATATCTCGAAATATGTCCGTCAGGCCCCTTCCCTTGAGATAAATCTGCAAATATCTCGGAAACGAAGCGAGCTATGGCAAAATGTTGAGAGACGTTTTTTGTAGAGAATTATGTTTCCTACAATTTATGTTCTATGATATTTTTTGATCAGAAGCGTAGTTTTCGAGATATATCGAGATATTTAAAAGTTCCGAAGCCGCACCAACATAATAGAGATTCAGAAACACCGTGGGCCCTTTCTTTGAGATAACTCTGCACTAGTGCGAGCCGCAAATGCCACTTCCAGCTTAGCTGTGCAGAAGAAGAACAACAAGAAGAAGAAATATCTCGAAATATGTCCGTCAGGCCCCTTCCCTTGAGATAAATCTGCAAATATCTCCGAAACGAAGCGAGCTATGGCAAAATGATAAGAGACCTTTTTTGTAGAGAATTAAGTTTGCTACTTTTTATCTTCTATGATATTTTTTGATCAGATGCGTAGTTTTCGAGATATATCGAGATATTTAAAAGTTCCGAAGCCGCACCAACATAATAGAGATTCAGAAACACCGTGGCCCCTTTCTTTGAGATAACTCTGCACTATTGCGAGCTGTAAATGCCACTTCCAGCTTAGCTGTGCAGAAGAAGAACAACAAGAAGAAGAAATATCTCGAAATATGTCCGTTAGGCCCCTTCCCTTGAGATAAATGTGCAAATATCTCGGAAACGAAGCGAGCTATGGCAAAATGTTGAGAGACCTTTTTTGTAGAGGATTAAGTTTCCTACTATTTATGTTCTATGATATTTTTTGATCAGATGCGTAGTTCTCGAGATATGTCAAGATATTTAAAAGTTCCGAAGCCGCACCAACATAATAGAGATACAGAAACACCGTGGCCCCTTTCTTTGAGATAACTCTGCACTATTGCGAGCTGCAAATGCCACTTCCAGCTTCGCTGTGCAGAAGAAGAACAACAAGAAGAAGGAATATCTCGAAATATGTCCGTCAGGCCCCTTCCCTTGAGATAAATCTGCAAATATCTCGGAAACGAAGCGAGCTATGGCAAAGTGTTAAGAGACCTTTTTTGTGGAGAATTAAGTTTGCTACTTTTTATGTTGTATGATATTTTTTGATCAGATGCATAGTTCTCGAGATATATCAAGATATTTAAAAGTTCCGAAGCCGCACCAACATAATAGAGATACAGAAACACCGTGGCCCCTTTCTTTGAGATAACTCTGCACTATTGCGAGCTGCAAATGCCACTTCCAGCATAGCTGTGCAGAAGAAGAACAACAAGAAGAAGAAATATCTCGAAATATGTCCGTCAGGCCCCTTCCCTTGAGATATATCTGCACATATCTCGGAAACGAAGCGAGCTATGGCAAAATGTTGAGAGACGTTTTTTGTAGAGAATTATGTTTCCTACAATTTATGTTCTATGATATTTTTTGATCAGAACCGTAGTTTTCGAGATATATCAAGATATTTAAAAGTTCCGAAGCGGCACCAACATAATAGAGATACAGAAACACCGTGGCCCCTTTCTTTGAGGTAACTCTGCACTATTGCGAGCTGCAAATGCCACTTCCAGCTTAGCTGTGCAGAAGAAGAACAACAAGAAGAAGAAATATCTCGAAATATGTCCGTCAGGCCCCTTCGCTTGAGATAAATCTGCAAATATCTCGGAAACCAAGCGAGCTATGGCAAAATGTTAAGAGACCTTTTTTGTAGAGAATTAAGTTTCCTTCTTTTTATGTTCTATGATATTTTTCGATCAGATGCGTAGTTCTCGAGATATATCAAGATATTTAAAAGTTCCGAAGCTGCACCAACATAATAGAGATACAGAAACACCGTGGCCCCTTTCTTTGAGATAACTCTGCACTAGTGCGAGCCGCAAATGCCACTTCCAGCTTAGCTGTGCAGAAGAAGAACAACAAGAAGAAGAAATATCTCGAAATATGTCCGTTGGGCCCCTTCCCTTGAGATAAATGTGCAAATATCTCGGAAACGAAGCGAGCTATGGCAAAATGTTGAGAGACCTTTTTTGTAGAGAATTAAGTGTTCTACTATTTATGTTCTATGATATTTTTTGATCAGATGCGTAGTTCTCGAGATATATCAAGATATTTAAAAGTTCCGAAGCCGCACCAACATAATAGAGATACAGAAACACCGTGGCCCCTTTCTTTGGGATAACTCTGCACTAGTGCGAGCCGCAAATGCCACTTCCAGCTTAGCTGTGCAGAAGAAGAACAACAAGAAGAAGAAATATCTCGAAATATGTCCGTCAGGCCCCTTCCCTTGAGATAAATCTGCAAATATCTCGGAAAAGAAGCGAGCTATGGCAAAATGTTAAGAGCCCTTTTTTGTAGAGAATTAAGTTTGCTACTTTTTATGTTCTATGATATTTTTTGATCAGATGCGTAGTTCTCGAGATATATAAAGATATTTAAAAGTTCCGAAGCCGCACCAACATAATAGAGATACAGAAACACCGTGGCCCCTTTCTTTGAGATAACTCTGCACTATTGCGAGCTGCAAATGCCACTTCCAGCTTAGCTGTGCAGAGCAAGAACAACAAGAAGAAGAAATATCTCGAAATATGTCCGTCAGGCCCGTTCCTTTGAGCTGAATCTGCAAATATCTCGGAAACGAAGCGAGCTATGGCAAAATCTTAAGAGACGTTTTTTGTAGACAATTATGTTTCCTACAATTTATCTTCTATGATATTTTTTGATCAGACGTGTAGTTTTCGAGATATATCTAGATATTTAAAAGTTCCGAAGCCGCACCAACATAATAGAGATACAGAAACACCGTGGCCCCTTTCTTTGAGATAACTCTGCACTAGTGCGAGCCGCAAATGCCACTTCCAGCTTAGCTGTGCAGAAAAAGAACAACAAGAAGAAGAAATATCTCGAAATATGTCCGTCAGGCCCCTTCCCTTGAGATAAATCTGCAAATATCTCCGAAACGAAGCGAGCTATGGCAAAATGATAAGAGACCTTTTTTGTAGAGAATTAAGTTTGCTACTTTTTATCTTCTATGATATTTTTTGATCAGATGCGTAGTTCTCGAGATATATCAAGATATTTAACAGTTCCGAAGCCGCACCAACATAATAGAGATACAGAAACACCGTGGCCCCTTTCTTTGAGATAACTGTGCACTATTGCGAGCTGCAAATGCCACCTCCAGCTTAGCTGTGCAGAAGAAGAACAACAAGCAGAAGAAATATCTCGAAATATGTCCGTCAGGCCCCTTCCCTTGAGATAAATCTGCAAATATCTCGGAAACGAAGCGAGCTATGGCAAAATGTTAACAGATTTTTTTGTAGAGAATTAGGTTTCCTACTTTTTATGTTCTATGATATTTTTTGATCAGATGCGTAGTTCTCGAGATATATCAAGATATTTAAAAGTTCCGAAGCTGCACCAACATAATAGAGGTACAGAAACACCGTGGCCCCTTTCTTTGAGATAACTCTGCACTATTGTGACCTGCAAATGCCACTTCCAGCTTAGCTGTGCAGAAGAAGAACAACAAGAAGAAGAAATATCTCGAAATATGTCCGTCAGGCCCCTTCCCTTGAGATAAATCTGCAAATATCTCGGAAACGATGCCAGCTATGGGAAAATGTTAAGAGACCTTTTTTGTAGAGAATTAAGTTTCCTACTTTTTATGTTCTATGATATTATTTGATCAGATGCGTAGTTCTCGAGATATATCAAGATATTTAAAAGTTCCGACGCCGCCCCAACATAATAGAGATACAGAAACACCGTGGCCTCTTTCTTTGAGATAACTCTGCACTATTGCGCGCAGCAAATGCCACTTCCAGCTTAGCTGTGCAGAAGAAGAACAACAAGCAGAAGAAATATCTCGAAATATGTCCGTTAGGCCACTTCCCTTGAGATAAATCTGCAAATATCTCGGAAACGATGCCAGCTATGGGAAAATGTTCAGAGACCTTTTTTGTAGAGAATTAAGTTTCCTACTTTTTATGTTCTATGATATTATTTGATCAGATGCGTAGTTCTCGAGATATATCAAGATATTTAAAAGTTCCGAAGCTGCACCAACATAATAGAGGTACAGAAACACCGTGGCCCCTTTCTTTGAGATAACTCTGCACTATTGCGCGCAGCAAATGCCACTTCCAGCTTAGCTGTGCAGAAGAAGAACAACAAGCAGAAGAAATATCTCGAAATATGTCCGTTAGGCCACTTCCCTTGAGATAAATCTGCAAATATCTCGGAAACGATGCCAGCTATGGGAAAATGTTAAGAGACCTTTTTTGTAGAGAATTAAGTTTCCTACTTTTTATGTTCTATGATATTATTTGATCAGATGCGTAGTTCTCGAGATATATCAAGATATTTAAAAGTTCCGACGCCGCACCA
Organism: Osmia lignaria lignaria; assembly: GCF_051020975.1. NCBI lineage: Eukaryota > Metazoa > Arthropoda > Insecta > Hymenoptera > Megachilidae > Osmia > Osmia lignaria. Next base: position 1,408,566 of record NW_027478160.1, read on the forward strand.
ACATAATAGAGATACAGAAACACCGTGGCCTCTTTCTTTGAGATAACTCTGCACTATTGCGCGCTGCAAATGCCACTTCCATCTTAGCTGTGCAGAAGAAGAACAACAAGAAGAAGAAATATCTCGAAATATGTCCGTCAGGCCCCTTCCCTTGAGATAAATCTGCAAATATCTCGGAAACGATGCCAGCTATGGGAAAATGTTAAGAGACCTTTTTTGTAGAGAATTAAGTTTCCTACCTTTTATGTTCTATGATATTATTTGATCAGATGCGTAGTTCTCGAGATATATCAAGATATTTAAAAGTTCCGACGCCGCACCAACATAATAGAGATACAGAAACACCGTGGCCTCTTTCTTTGAGATAACTCTGCACTATTGCGCGCTGCAAATTCCACTTCCACCTTAGCTGTGCAGAAGAAGAACAACAAGAAGAAGAAATATCTCGAAATATGTCCGTTAGGCCACTTCCCTTGAGATAAATCTGCAAATATCCCGGAAACGATGCCAGCTATGGGAAAATGGTAAGAGACCTTTTTTGTAGAGAATTAAGTTTCCTACTTTTTATGTTCTATGATATTTTTTGATCAGATGCGTAGTTCTCGAGATATATCAAGATATTTAAAAGTTCCGAAGCTGCACCAACATAATAGAGGTACAGAAACACCGTGGCCCCTTTCTTTGAGATAACTCTGCACTATTGCGACCTGCAAATGCCACTTCCAGCTTAGCTGTGCAGAAGAAGAACAACAAGAAGAAGAAATATCTCGAAATATGTCCGTCAGGCCCCTTCCCTTGAGATAAATCTGCAAATATCTCGGAAACGATGCCAGCTATGGGAAAATGTTAAGAGACCTTTTTTGTAGAGAATTAAGTTTCCTACTTTTTATGTTCTATGATATTTTTTGATCAGATGCGTAGTTCTCGAGATATATCAAGATATTTAAAAGTTCCGAAGCTGCACCAACATAATAGAGGTACAGAAACACCGTGGCCCCTTTCTTTGAGATAACTCTGCACTATTGCGACCTGCAAATGCCACTTCCAGCTTAGCTGTGCAGAAGAAGAACAACAAGAAGAAGAAATATCTCGAAATATGTCCGTCAGGCCCCTTCCCTTGAGATAAATCTGCAAATATCTCGGAAACGATGCCAGCTATGGGAAAATGTTAAGAGACCTTTTTTGTAGAGAATTAAGTTTCCTACTTTTTATGTTCTATGATATTTTTTGATCAGATGCGTAGTTCTCGAGATATATCGAGATATTTAAAAGTTGCGAAGCCGCACCAACATAATACAGATACAGAAACACCGTGGCCCCTTTCTTTGAGATAACTCTGCACTATTGCGAGCTGCAAATACCACTTCCAGCTTAGCTGTGCAGAAGAAGAACAACAAGAAGAAGAAATATCTCGAAATATGTCCGTCAGGCCCCTTCCCTTGAGATAAATCGGCAAATATCTCGGAAACGAAGCGAGCTATGGCAAAACGTTAAGAAACCTTTTTTGTAGAGAATTATGTTTCCTACAATTTATGTTCTATGATATTTTTTGATCAGAAGCGTAGTTTTCGAGATATATCGAGATATTTAAAAGTTCCGAAGCCGCACCAACATAATAGAGATACAGAAACACCGTGGCCCCTTTCTTTGAGATAATTCTGCACTATTGCGAGCTGCAAATGCCACTTCCAGTTTAGCTGTGAAGAAGAAGAACAACAAGAAGAAGAAATATCTCGAAATATGTCCGTCAGGCCCCTTCCCTTGAGATAAATCTGCAAATATCTCGGAAACGATGCCAGCTATGGCAAAATGTTAAGAGACCTTTTTTGTAGAGAATTAAGTTTCCTACTTTTTATCTTCTATGATATTTTTTGATCAGATGCGTAGTTCTCGAGATATATCAAGATATTTAAAAGTTCCGAAGCGGCACCAACATAATAGAGGTACAGAAACACCGTGGCCTCTTTCTTTGAGATAACTCTGCACTATTGCAAGCTGCAAATGCCACTTCCAGCTTAGCTGTGCAGAAGAAGAACAACAAGAAGAAGAAATATCTCGAAATATGTCCGTCAGGCCCCTTCCCTTGAGATAAATCTGCAAATATCTCGGAAACGAAGCGAGCTATGGCAAAACGTTAAGAAACCTTTTTTGTAGAGAATTACGTTTCCTACAATTTATGTTCTATGATATTTTTTGATCAGAAGCGTAGTTTTCGAGATATATCGAGATATTTAAAAGTTCCGAAGCCGCACCAACATAATAGAGATACAGAAACACCGTGGCCCCTTTCTTTGAGATAACTCTGCACTATTGCGAGCTGCAAATGCCACTTCCAGTTTAGCTGTGAAGAAGAAGAACAACAAGAAGAAGAAATATCTCGAAATATGTCCGTCAGGCCCCTTCCCTTGAGATAAATCTGCAAATATCTCGGAAACGAAGCGAGCTATGGGAAAATGTAAAGAGACCTTTTTTGTAGAGAATTAAGTTTCCTACTTTTTATGTAGTATGATATTTTTTGATCAGATGCGTAGTTCTCGAGATATATCAAGATATTTAAAAGTTCCGAAGCCGCACCAACATAATAGAGGTACAGAAACACCGTGGCCTCTTTCTTTGAGATAACTCTGCACTATTGCAAGCTGCAAATGCCACTTCCAGCTTAGCTGTGCAGAAGAAGAACAACAAGAAGAAGAAATATTTCGAAATATGTCCGTTAGGCCACTTCCCTTGAGATAAATCTGCAAATATCCCGGAAACGATGCCAGCTATGGGAAAATGGTAAGAGACCTTTTTTGTAGAGAATTAAGTTTCCTACTTTTTATGTTCTATGATATTTTTTGATCAGATGCGTAGTTCTCGAGATATATCAAGATATTTAAAAGTTCCGAAGCTGCACCAACATAATAGAGGTACAGAAACACCGTGGCCCCTTTCTTTGAGATAACTCTGCACTATTGCGACCTGCAAATGCCACTTCCAGCTTAGCTGTGCAGAAGAAGAACAACAAGAAGAAGAAATATCTCGAAATATGTCCGTCAGGCCCCTTCCCTTGAGATAAATCTGCAAATATCTCGGAAACGAAGCGAGCTATGGGAAAATGTAAAGAGACCTTTTTTGTAGAGAATTAAGTTTCCTACTTTTTATGTAGTATGATATTTTTTGATCAGATGCGTAGTTCTCGAGATATATCAAGATATTTAAAAGTTCCGAAGCCGCACCAACATAATAGAGATACAGAAACACCGTGGCCCCTTTCTTTGAGATAACTCTGCACTATTGCGAGCTGCAAATGCCACTTCCAGTTTAGCTGTGAAGAAGAAGAACAACAAGAAGAAGAAATATCTCGAAATATGTCCGTCAGGCCCCTTCCCTTGAGATAAATCTGCAAATATCTCGGAAACGATGCCAGCTATGGCAAAATGTTAAGAGACCTTTTTTGTAGAGAATTAAGTTTCCTACTTTTTATCTTCTATGATATTTTTTGATCAGATGCGTAGTTCTCGAGATATATCAAGATATTTAAAAGTTCCGAAGCTGCACCAACATAATAGAGGTACAGAAACACCGTGGCCCCTTTCTTTGAGATAACTCTGCACTATTGCGACCTGCAAATGCCACTTCCAGCTTAGCTGTGCAGAAGAGGAACAACAAGAAGAAGAAATATCTCGAAATATGTCCGTCAGGCCCCTTCCCTTGAGATAAATCTGCAAATATCTCGGAAACGAAGCGAGCTATGGGAAAATGTAAAGAGACCTTTTTTGTAGAGAATTAAGTTTCCTACTTTTTATGTAGTATGATATTTTTTGATCAGATGCGTAGTTCTCGAGATATATCAAGATATTTAAAAGTTCCGAAGCCGCACCAACATAATAGAGATACAGAAACACCGTGGCCCCTTTCTTTGAGATAACTCTGCACTATTGCGCGCTGCAAATGCCACTTCCAGCTTAGCTGTGCAGAAGAAGAACAACAAGAAGAAGAAATATCTCGAAATATGTCCGTCAGGCCCCTTCCCTTGAGATAAATCTGCAAATATCTCGGAAACGAAGCGAGCTGTGGCAAAATGTTAAGAGACCTTATTTGTAGAGAATTAAGTTTCCTACTTTTTATGTTCTATGATATTTTTTGATCAGATGCGTAGTTCTCGAGATATATCGAGATATTTAAAAGTTCCGAAGCCGCACCAACATAATAGAGATACAAAAACACCGTGGCCCTTTTCTTTGAGATAACTCTGCACTATTGCGAGCTGCAAATGCCACTTCCAGCTTAGCTGTGCAGAAGAAGAACAACAAGAAGAAGAAATATCTCGAAATATGTCCGTCAGGCCCCTTCCCTTGAGATAAATCTGCAAATATCTCGGAAACGAAGCGAGCTATGGCAAAATGTTAAGAGACCTTTTTTGTAGAGAATTAAGTTTCCTACTTTTTATGTTCTATGATATTTTTGGATCAGATGCGTAGTTCTCGAGATATATCAAGATATTTAAAAGTTCCGAAGCCGCACCAACATAATAGAGATACAGAAACACCGTGGCCCCTTTCTTTGAGATAACTCTGCACTATTGCGAGCTGCAAATGCCACTTCCAGTTTAGCTGTGAAGAAGAAGAACAACAAGAAGAAGAAATATCTCGAAATATGTCCGTCAGGCCCCTTCCCTTGAGATAAATCTGCAAATATCTCGGAAACGATGCCAGCTATGGCAAAATGTTAAGAGACCTTTTTTGTAGAGAATTAAGTTTCCTACTTTTTATCTTCTATGATATTTTTTGATCAGATGCGTAGTTCTCGAGATATATCAAGATATTTAAAAGTTCCGAAGCGGCACCAACATAATAGAGGTACAGAAACACCGTGGCCTCTTTCTTTGAGATAACTCTGCACTATTGCAAGCTGCAAATGCCACTTCCAGCTTAGCTGTGCAGAAGAAGAACAACAAGAAGAAGAAATATTTCGAAATGTGTCCGTTAGGCCACTTCCCTTGAGATAAATCTGCAAATATCCCGGAAACGATGCCAGCTATGGGAAAATGGTAAGAGACCTTTTTTGTAGAGAATTAAGTTTCCTACTTTTTATGTTCTATGATATTTTTTGATCAGATGCGTAGTTCTCGAGATATATCAAGATATTTAAAAGTTCCGAAGCTGCACCAACATAATAGAGGTACAGAAACACCGTGGCCCCTTTCTTTGAGATAACTCTGCACTATTGCGACCTGCAAATGCCACTTCCAGCTTAGCTGTGCAGAAGAAGAACAACAAGAAGAAGAAATATCTCGAAATATGTCCGTCAGGCCCCTTCCCTTGAGATAAATCTGCAAATATCTCGGAAACGAAGCGAGCTATGGGAAAATGTAAAGAGACCTTTTTTGTAGAGAATTAAGTTTCCTACTTTTTATGTAGTATGATATTTTTTGATCAGATGCGTAGTTCTCGAGATATATCAAGATATTTAAAAGTTCCGAAGCCGCACCAACATAATAGAGATACAGAAACACCGTGGCCCCTTTCTTTGAGATAACTCTGCACTATTGCGCGCTGCAAATGCCACTTCCAGCTTAGCTGTGCAGAAGAAGAACAACAAGAAGAAGAAATATCTCGAAATATGTCCGTCAGGCCCCTTCCCTTGAGATAAATCTGCAAATATCTCGGAAACGAAGCGAGCTATGGCAAAATGTTAAGAGACCTTATTTGTAGAGAATTAAGTTTCCTACTTTTTATGTTCTATGATATTTTTTGATCAGATGCGTAGTTCTCGAGATATATCGAGATATTTAAAAGTTCCGAAGCCGCACCAACATAATAGAGATACAAAAACACCGTGGCCCTTTTCTTTGAGATAACTCTGCACTATTGCGAGCTGCAAATGCCACTTCCAGCTTAGCTGTGCAGAAGAAGAACAACAAGCAGAAGAAATATCTCGAAATATGTCCGTTAGGCCACTTCCCTTGAGATAAATCTGCAAATATCTCGGAAACGATGCCAGCTATGGGAAAATGTTAAGAGACCTTTTTTGTAGAGAATTAAGTTTTCTACTTTTTATGTTCTATGATATTATTTGATCAGATGCGTAGTTCTCGAGATATATCAAGATATTTAAAAGTTCCGACGCCGCACCAACATAATAGAGATACAGAAACACCGTGGCCTCTTTCTTTGAGATAACTCTGCACTATTGCGCGCTGCAAATGCCACTTCCATCTTAGCTGTGCAGAAGAAGAACAACAAGAAGAAGAAATATCTCGAAATATGTCCGTCAGGCCCCTTCCCTTGAGATAAATCTGCAAATATCTCGGAAACGATGCCAGCTATGGGAAAATGTTAAGAGACCTTTTTTGTAGAGAATTAAGTTTCCTATTTTTTATGTTCTATGATATTATTTGATCAGATGCGTAGTTCTCGAGATATATCAAGATATTTAAAAGTTCCGACGCCGCACCAACATAATAGAGATACAGAAACACCGTGGCCTCTTTCTTTGAGATAACTCTGCACTATTGCGCGCTGCAAATGCCACTTCGATCTTAGCTGTGCAGAAGAAGAACAACAAGAAGAAGAAATATCTCGAAATATGTCCGTCAGGCCCCTTCCCTTGAGATAAATCTGCAAATATCTCGGAAACGAAGCGAGCTATGGCAAAATGTTAAGAGACCTTATTTGTAGAGAATTAAGTTTCCTACTTTTTATGTTCTATGATATTTTTTGATCAGATGCGTAGTTCTCGAGATATATCGAGATATTTAAAAGTTCCGAAGCCGCACCAACATAATAGAGATACAAAAACACCGTGGCCCCTTTCTTTGAGATAACTCTGCACTATTGCGAGCTGCAAATGCCACTTCCAGCTTAGCTGTGCAGGAGAAGAACAACAAGAAGAAGAAATATCTCGAAATATGTCCGTCAGGCCCCTTCCCTTGAGATAAATCTGCAAATATCTCGGAAACGATGCCAGCTATGGGAAAATGTTAAGAGACCTTTTTTGTAGAGAATTAAGTTTCCTACTTTTTATGTTCTATGATATTTTTTGATCAGATGCGTAGTTCTCGAGATATATCGAGATATTTAAAAGTTGCGAAGCCGCACCAACATAATACAGATACAGAAACACCGTGGCCCCTTTCTTTGAGATAACTCTGCACTATTGCGAGCTGCAAATGCCACTTCCAGCTTAGCTGTGCAGAAGAAGAACAACAAGAAGAAGAAATATCTCGAAATATGTCCGTCAGGCCCCTTCCCTTGAGATAAATCTGCAAATATCTCGGAAACGAAGCGAGCTATGGCAAAACGTTAAGAAACCTTTTTTGTAGAGAATTATGTTTCCTACAATTTATGTTCTATGATATTTTTTGATCAGAAGCGTAGTTTTCGAGATATATCGAGATATTTAAAAGTTCCGAAGCCGCACCAACATAATAGAGATACAGAAACACCGTGGCCCCTTTCTTTGAGATAACTCTGCACTATTGCGAGCTGCAAATGCCACTTCCAGCTTAGCTGTGCAGAAGAAGAACAACAAGAAGAAGAAATATCTCGAAATATGTCCGTCAGGCCCCTTCCCTTGAGATAAATCTGCAAATATCTCGGAAACGATGCCAGCTATGGGAAAATGTTAAGAGAACTTTTTTGTAGAGAATTAAGTTCCCTACTTTTTATGTTCTATTATATTTTTTGATCAGATGCGTAGTTCTCGAGATATATCAAGATATTTAAAAGTTCCGAAGCTGCACCAACATAATAGAGGTACAGAAACACCGTGGCCCCTTTCTTTGAGATAACTCTGCACTATTGCGCGCTGCAAATGCCACTTCCAGCTTAGCTGTGCAGAAGAAGAACAACAAGAAGAAGAAATATCTCGAAATATGTCCGTCAGGCCCCTTCCCTTGAGATAAATCTGCAAATATCTCGGAAACGATGCGAGCTATGGGAAAAGGTTAACAGACCTTTTTTGTAGAGAATTAAGTTTCCTACTTTTTATGTTCTATGATATTTTTTGATCAGATGCGTAGTTCTCGATATATATCAAGATATTTAAAGGTTCCGACGCCACACCAACATAATAGAGATACAGAAACACCGTGGCCTCTTTCTTTGAGATAACTCTGCACTATTGCGAGCTGCAAATGCCACTTCCAGCTTAGCTGTGCAGAAGAAGAACAACAAGAAGAAGAAATATCTCGAAATATGTCCGTCAGGCCCCTTCCCTTGAGATAAATCTGCAAATATCTCGGAAACGATGCGAGCTATGGGAAAATGTTAAGAGACCTTTTTTGTAGAGAATTAAGTTCCCTACTTTTTATGTTCTATGATATTTTTTGATCAGATGCGTAGTTCTCGAGATATATCAAGATATTTAAAAGTTCCGAAGCTGCACCAACATAATAGAGGTACAGAAACACCGTGGCCCCTTTCTTTGAGATAACTCTGCACTATTGCGCGCTGCAAATGCCACTTCCAGCTTAGCTGTGCAGAAGAAGAACAACAAGAAGAAGAAATATCTCGAAATATGTCCGTCAGGCCCCTTCCCTTGAGATAAATCTGCAAATATCTCGGAAACGATGCGAGCTATGGGAAAAGGTTAACAGACCTTTTTTGTAGAGAATTAAGTTTCCTACTCTTTATGTTCTATGATATTTTTTGATCAGATGCGTAGTTCTCGATATATATCAAGATATTTAAAGGTTCCGACGCCACACCAACATAATAGAGATACAGAAACACCGTGGCCTCTTTCTTTGAGATAACTCTGCACTATTGCGAGCTGCAAATGCCACTTCCAGCTTAGCTGTGCAGAAGAAGAACAACAAGAAGAAGAAATATCTCGAAATATGTCCGTCAGGCCCCTTCCCTTGAGATAAATCTGCAAATATCTCGGAAACGATGCGAGCTATGGGAAAATGTTAAGAGACCTTTTTTGTAGAGAATTAAGTTCCCTACTTTTTATGTTCTATGATATTTTTTGATCAGATGCGTAGTTCTCGAGATATATCAAGATATTTAAAAGTTCCGAAGCTGCACCAACATAATAGAGGTACAGAAACACCGTGGCCCCTTTCTTTGAGATAACTCTGCACTATTGCGCGCTGCAAATGCCACTTCCAGCTTAGCTGTGCAGAAGAAGAACAACAAGAAGAAGAAATATCTCGAAATATGTCCGTCAGGCCCCTTCCCTTGAGATAAATCTGCAAATATCTCGGAAACGATGCGAGCTATGGGAAAAGGTTAACAGACCTTTTTTGTAGAGAATTAAGTTTCCTACTCTTTATGTTCTATGATATTTTTTGATCAGATGCGTAGTTCTCGATATATATCAAGATATTTAAAAGTTCCGACGCCACACCAACATAATAGAGATACAGAAACACCGTGGCCTCTTTCTTTGAGATAACTCTGCACTATTGCGAGCTGCAAATGCCACTTCCAGCTTAGCTGTGAAGAAGAAGAACAACAAGAAGAAGAAATATCTCGAAATATGTCCGTCAGGCCCCTTCCCTTGAGATAAATCTGCAAATATCTCGGAAACAATGCCAGCTATGGGAAAATGTTAAGAGACCTTTTTTGTAGAGAATTAAGTTTCCTACTTTTTATGGTCTATGATATTTTTTGATCAGATGCGTAGTTCTCGAGATATATCAAGATATTTAAAAGTTCCGAAGCTGCACCAACATAATAGAGGTACAGAAACACCGTGGCCCCTTTCTTTGAGATAACTCTGCACTATTGCGAGCTGCAAATGCCACTTCCAGCTTAGCTGTGCAGAAGAAGAACAACAAGAAGAAGAAATATCTCGAAATATGTCCGTCAGGCCCCTTCCCTTGAGATAAATCTGCAAATATCTCGGAAACGATGCCAGCTATGGGAAAATGTTAAGAGACCTTTTTTGTAGAGAATTAAGTTCCCTACTTTTTATGTTCTATGATATTTTTTGATCAGATGCGTAGTTCTCGAGATATATCAAGATATTTAAAAGTTCCGAAGCTGCACCAACATAATAGAGGTACAGAAACACCGTGGCCCCTTTCTTTGAGATAACTCTGCACTATTGCGCGCTGCAAATGCCACTTCCAGCTTAGCTGTGCAGAAGAAGAACAACAAGAAGAAGAAATATCTCGAAATATGTCCGTCAGGCCCCTTCCCTTGAGATAAATCTGCAAATATCTCGGAAACGATGCGAGCTATGGGAAAAGGTTAACAGACCTTTTTTGTAGAGAATTAAGTTTCCTACTCTTTATGTTGTATGATATTTTTTGATCAGATGCGTAGTTCTCGATATATATCAAGATATTTAAAAGTTCCGACGCCACACCAACATAATAGAGATACAGAAACACCGTGGCCTCTTTCTTTGAGATAACTCTGCACTATTGCGAGCTGCAAATGCCACTTCCAGCTTAGCTGTGCAGAAGAAGAACAACAAGAAGAAGAAATATCTCGAAATATGTCGGTCAGGCCCCTTCCCTTGAGATAAATCTGCAAATATCTCGGAAACGATGCGAGCTATGGGAAAATGTTAAGAGACCTTTTTTGTAGAGAATTAAGTTCCCTACTTTTTATGTTCTATGATATTTTTTGATCAGATGCGTAGTTCTCGAGATATATCAAGATATTTAAAAGTTCCGAAGCTGCACCAACATAATAGAGGTACAGAAACACCGTGGCCCCTTTCTTTGAGATAACTCTGCACTATTGCGCGCTGCAAATGCCACTTCCAGCTTAGCTGTGCAGAAGAAGAACAACAAGAAGAAGAAATATCTCGAAATATGTCCGTCAGGCCCCTTCCCTTGAGATAAATCTGCAAATATCTCGGAAACGATGCGAGCTATGGGAAAAGGTTAACAGACCTTTTTTGTAGAGAATTAAGTTTCCTACTCTTTATGTTCTATGATATTTTTTGATCAGATGCGTAGTTCTCGATATATATCAAGATATTTAAAAGTTCCGACGCCACACCAACATAATAGAGATACAGAAACACCGTGGCCTCTTTCTTTGAGATAACTCTGCACTATTGCGCGCTGCAAATGCCACTTCCAGCTTAGCTGTGCAGAAGAAGAACAACAAGAAGAAGAAATATCTCGGAATATGTCCGTCAGGCCCCTTCCCTTGAGATAAATCTGCAAATATCTCGGAAACGATGCCAGCTATGGGAAAATGTGAAGAGACCTTTTTTGTAGAGAATTAAGTTTCCTACTTTTTATGTCCTATGATATTTTTTGATCAGATGCGTAGTTCTCGAGATATATCAAGATATTTAAAAGTTCCGAAGCTGCACCAACATAATAGAGGTACAGAAACACCGTGGCCCCTTTCTTTGAGATAACTCTGCACTATTGCGACCTGCAAATGCCACTTCCAGCTTAGCTGTGCAGAAGAAGAACAACAAGAAGAAGAAATATCTCGAAATATGTCCGTCAGGCCCCTTCCCTTGAGATAAATCTGCAAATATCTCGGAAACGATGCCAGCTATGGGAAAATGTTGAGAGACCTTTTTTGTAGAGAATTAAGTTTCCTACTTTTTATGTTCTATGATATTTTTTGATCAGATGCGTAGTTCTCGAGATATATCGAGATATTTAAAAGTTGCGAAGCCGCACCAACATAATACAGATACAGAAACACCGTGGCCCCTTTCTTTGAGATAACTCTGCACTATTGCGAGCTGCAAATGCCACTTCCAGCTTAGCTGTGCAGAAGAAGAACAACAAGAAGAAGAAATATCTCGAAATATGTCCGTCAGGCCCCTTCCCTTGAGATAAATCTGCAAATATCTCGGAAACGAAGCGAGCTATGGCAAAACGTTAAGAAACCTTTTTTGTAGAGAATTATGTTTCCTACAATTTATGTTCTATGATATTTTTTGATCAAAAGCGTAGTTTTCGAGATATATCGAGATATTTAAAAGTTCCGAAGCCGCACCAACATAATAGAGATACAGAAACACCGTGGCCCCTTTCTTTGAGATAACTCTGCACTATTGCGAGCTGCAAATGCCACTTCCAGCTTAGCAGTGAAGAAGAAGAACAACAAGAAGAAGAAATATCTCAGAATATGTCCGTCAGGCCCCTTCCCTTGAGCTAAATCTGCAAATATCTCGGAAACGATGCCAGCTATGGGAAGATGTTAAGAGACCTTTTTTGTAGAGAATGAAGTTTCCTACTTTTTATGTTCTATGATATTTTTTGTTCAGATGCGTAGTTCTCGAGATATATCGAGATATTTAAAAGTTCCGAAGCCGCACCAACATAATAGAGATACAGAAACACCGTGGCCCCTTTCTTTGAGATAACTCTGCACTATTGCGAGCTGCAAATGCCACTTCCAGCTTAGCTGTGAAGAAGAAGAACAACAAGAAGAAGAAATATCTCGAAATATGTCCGTCAGGCCCCTTCCCTTGAGCTAAATCTGCAAATATCTCGGAAACGATGCCAGCTATGGGAAAATGTTAAGAGACCTTTTTTGTAGAGAATTAAGTTTCCTACTTTTTATGTTCTATGATATTTTTTGATCAGATGCGTAGTTCTCGAGATATATCAAGATATTTAAAAGTTCCGAAGCTGCACCAACATAATAGAGGTACAGAAACACTGTGGCCCCTTTCTTTGAGATAACTCTGCACTATTGCGCGCTGCAAATGCCACTTCCAGCTTAGCTGTGCAGAAGAAGAACAACAAGAAGAAGAAATATCTCGAAATATGTCCGTCAGGCCCCTTCCCTTGAGATAAATCTGCAAATATCTCGGAAACAATGCCAGCTATGGGAAAATGTTAAGAGACCTTTTTTGTAGAGAATTAAGTTTCCTACTTTTTATGTTCTATGATATTTTTTGATGAGATGCGTAGTTCTCGAGATATATCAAGATATTTAACAGTTCCGAAGCCGCACCAACATAATAAAGATACAGAAACACCGTGGCCTCTTTCTTTGAGATAACTCTGCACTATTGCGAGCTGCAAATGCCACTTCCAGCTTAGCTGTGCAGAAGAAGAACAACAAGAAGAAGAAATATCTCGAAATATGTCCGTCAGGCCCCTTCCCTTGAGATAAATCTGCAAATATCTCGGAAACGATGCCAGCTATGGGAAAATGTTAAGAGACCTTTTTTGTAGAGAATTAAGTTCCCTACTTTTTATGTTCTATGATATTTTTTGATCAGATGCGTAGTTCTCGAGATATATCAAGATATTTAAAAGTTCCGAAGCTGCACCAACATAATAGAGGTACAGAAACACCGTGGCCCCTTTCTTTGAGATAACTCTGCACTATTGCGCGCTGCAAATGCCACTTCCAGCTTAGCTGTGCAGAAGAAGAACAACAAGAAGAAGAAATATCTCGAAATATGTCCGTCAGGCCCCTTCCCTTGAGATAAATCTGCAAATATCTCGGAAACGATGCCAGCTATGGGAAAATGTTGAGAGACCTTTTTTGTAGAGAATTAAGTTTCCTACTTTTTATGTTCTATGATATTTTTTGATCAGATGCGTAGTTCTCGAGATATATCGAGATATTTAAAAGTTGCGAAGCCGCACCAACATAATACAGATACAGAAACACCGTGGCCCCTTTCTTTGAGATAACTCTGCACTATTGCGAGCTGCAAATGCCACTTCCAGCTTAGCTGTGCAGAAGAAGAACAACAAGAAGAAGAAATATCTCGAAATATGTCCGTCAGGCCCCTTCCCTTGAGATAAATCTGCAAATATCTCGGAAACGAAGCGAGCTATGGCAAAACGTTAAGAAACCTTTTTTGTAGAGAATTATGTTTCCTACAATTTATGTTCTATGATATTTTTTGATCAAAAGCGTAGTTTTCGAGATATATCGAGATATTTAAAAGTTCCGAAGCCGCACCAACATAATAGAGATACAGAAACACCGTGGCCCCTTTCTTTGAGATAACTCTGCACTATTGCGAGCTGCAAATGCCACTTCCAGCTTAGCAGTGAAGAAGAAGAACAACAAGAAGAAGAAATATCTCGGAATATGTCCGTCAGGCCCCTTCCCTTGAGCTAAATCTGCAAATATCTCGGAAACGATGCCAGCTATGGGAAGATGTTAAGAGACCTTTTTTGTAGAGAATGAAGTTTCCTACTTTTTATGTTCTATGATATTTTTTGTTCAGATGCGTAGTTCTCGAGATATATCGAGATATTTAAAAGTTCCGAAGCCGCACCAACATAATAGAGATACAGAAACACCGTGGCCCCTTTCTTTGAGATAACTCTGCACTATTGCGAGCTGCAAATGCCACTTCCAGCTTAGCTGTGAAGAAGAAGAACAACAAGAAGAAGAAATATCTCGAAATATGTCCGTCAGGCCCCTTCCCTTGAGATAAATCTGCAAATATCTCGGAAACAATGCCAGCTATGGGAAAATGTTAAGAGACCTTTTTTGTAGAGAATTAAGTTTCCTACTTTTTATGTTCTATGATATTTTTTGATCAGATGCGTAGTTCTCGAGATATATCAAGATATTTAAAAGTTCCGAAGCTGCACCAACATAATAGAGGTACAGAAACACCGTGGCCCCTTTCTTTGAGATAACTCTGCACTATTGCGCGCTGCAAATGCCACTTCCAGCTTAGCTGTGCAGAAGAAGAACAACAAGAAGAAGAAATATCTCGAAATATGTCCGTCAGGCCCCTTCCCTTGAGATAAATCTGCAAATATCTCGGAAACAATGCCAGCTATGGGAAAATGTTGAGAGACCTTTTTTGTAGAGAATTAAGTTTCCTACTTTTTATGTTCTATGATATTTTTTGATGAGATGCGTAGTTCTCGAGATATATCAAGATATTTAACAGTTCCGAAGCCGCACCAACATAATAAAGATACAGAAACACCGTGGCCTCTTTCTTTGAGATAACTCTGCACTATTGCGAGCTGCAAATGCCACTTCCAGCTTAGCTGTGCAGAAGAAGAACAACAAGAAGAAGAAATATCTCGAAATATGTCCGTCAGGCCCCTTCCCTTGAGATAAATCTGCAAATATCTCGGAAACGATGCCAGCTATGGGAAAATGTTAAGAGACCTTTTTTGTAGAGAATTAAGTTCCCTACTTTTTATGTTCTATGATATTTTTTGATCAGATGCGTAGTTCTCGAGATATATCAAGATATTTAAAAGTTCCGAAGCTGCACCAACATAATAGAGGTACAGAAACACCGTGGCCCCTTTCTTTGAGATAACTCTGCACTATTGCGCGCTACAAATGCCACTTCCAGCTTAGCTGTGCAGAAGAAGAACAACAAGAAGAAGAAATATCTCGAAATATGTCCGTCAGGCCCCTTCCCTTGAGATAAATCTGCAAATATCTCGGAAACGATGCCAGCTATGGGAAAATGTTGAGAGACCTTTTTTGTAGAGAATGAAGTTTCCTACTTTTTATGTTCTATGATATTTTTTGTTCAGATGCGTAGTTCTCGAGATATATCGAGATATTTAAAAGTTCCGAAGCCGCACCAACATAATAGAGATACAGAAACACCGTGGCCCCTTTCTTTGAGATAACTCTGCACTATTGCGAGCTGCAAATGCCACTTCCAGCTTAGCTGTGAAGAAGAAGAACAACAAGAAGAAGAAATATCTCGAAATATGTCCGTCAGGCCCCTTCCCTTGAGATAAATCTGCAAATATCTCGGAAACAATGCCAGCTATGGGAAAATGTTAAGAGACCTTTTTTGTAGAGAATTAAGTTTCCTACTTTTTATGTTCTATGATATTTTTTGATCAGATGCGTAGTTCTCGAGATATATCAAGATATTTAAAAGTTCCGAAGCTGCACCAACATAATAGAGGTACAGAAACACCGTGGCCCCTTTCTTTGAGATAACTCTGCACTATTGCGCGCTGCAAATGCCACTTCCAGCTTAGCTGTGCAGAAGAAGAACAACAAGAAGAAGAAATATCTCGAAATATGTCCGTCAGGCCCCTTCCCTTGAGATAAATCTGCAAATATCTCGGAAACAATGCCAGCTATGGGAAAATGTTGAGAGACCTTTTTTGTAGAGAATTAAGTTTCCTACTTTTTATGTTCTATGATATTTTTTGATGAGATGCGTAGTTCTCGAGATATATCAAGATATTTAACAGTTCCGAAGCCGCACCAACATAATAAAGATACAGAAACACCGTGGCCTCTTTCTTTGAGATAACTCTGCACTATTGCGAGCTGCAAATGCCACTTCCAGCTTAGCTGTGCAGAAGAAGAACAACAAGAAGAAGAAATATCTCGAAATATGTCCGTCAGGCCCCTTCCCTTGAGATAAATCTGCAAATATCTCGGAAACGATGCCAGCTATGGGAAAATGTTAAGAGACCTTTTTTGTAGAGAATTAAGTTCCCTACTTTTTATGTTCTATGATATTTTTTGATCAGATGCGTAGTTCTCGAGATATATCAAGATATTTAAAAGTTCCGAAGCTGCACCAACATAATAGAGGTACAGAAACACCGTGGCCCCTTTCTTTGAGATAACTCTGCACTATTGCGCGCTACAAATGCCACTTCCAGCTTAGCTGTGCAGAAGAAGAACAACAAGAAGAAGAAATATCTCGAAATATGTCCGTCAGGCCCCTTCCCTTGAGATAAATCTGCAAATATCTCGGAAACGATGCCAGCTATGGGAAAATGTTGAGAGACCTTTTTTGTAGAGAATTAAGTTTCCTACTTTTTATGTTCTATGATATTTTTTGATCAGATGCGTAGTTCTCGAGATATATCGAGATATTTAAAAGTTGCGAAGCCGCACCAACATAATACAGATACAGAAACACCGTGGCCCCTTTCTTTGAGATAACTCTGCACTATTGCGAGCTGCAAATGCCACTTCCAGCTTAGCTGTGCAGAAGAAGAACAACAAGAAGAAGAAATATCTCGAAATATGTCCGTCAGGCCCCTTCCCTTGAGATAAATCTGCAAATATCTCGGAAACGAAGCGAGCTATGGCAAAACGTTAAGAAACCTTTTTTGTAGAGAATTATGTTTCCTACAATTTATGTTCTATGATATTTTTTGATCAAAAGCGTAGTTTTCGAGATATATCGAGATATTTAAAAGTTCCGAAGCCGCACCAACATAATAGAGATACAGAAACACCGTGGCCCCTTTCTTTGAGATAACTCTGCACTATTGCGAGCTGCAAATGCCACTTCCAGCTTAGCAGTGAAGAAGAAGAACAACAAGAAGAAGAAATATCTCGGAATATGTCCGTCAGGCCCCTTCCCTTGAGCTAAATCTGCAAATATCTCGGAAACGATGCCAGCTATGGGAAGATGTTAAGAGACCTTTTTTGTAGAGAATGAAGTTTCCTACTTTTTATGTTCTATGATATTTTTTGTTCAGATGCGTAGTTCTCGAGATATATCGAGATATTTAAAAGTTCCGAAGCCGCACCAACATAATAGAGATACAGAAACACCGTGGCCCCTTTCTTTGAGATAACTCTGCACTATTGCGAGCTGCAAATGCCACTTCCAGCTTAGCTGTGAAGAAGAAGAACAACAAGAAGAAGAAATATCTCGAAATATGTCCGTCAGGCCCCTTCCCTTGAGATAAATCTGCAAATATCTCGGAAACAATGCCAGCTATGGGAAAATGTTAAGAGACCTTTTTTGTAGAGAATTAAGTTTCCTACTTTTTATGTTCTATGATATTTTTTGATCAGATGCGTAGTTCTCGAGATATATCAAGATATTTAAAAGTTCCGAAGCTGCACCAACATAATAGAGGTACAGAAACACCGTGGCCCCTTTCTTTGAGATAACTCTGCACTATTGCGCGCTGCAAATGCCACTTCCAGCTTAGCTGTGCAGAAGAAGAACAACAAGAAGAAGAAATATCTCGAAATATGTCCGTCAGGCCCCTTCCCTTGAGATAAATCTGCAAATATCTCGGAAACAATGCCAGCTATGGGAAAATGTTAAGAGACCTTTTTTGTAGAGAATTAAGTTTCCTACTTTTTATGTTCTATGATATTTTTTGATGAGATGCGTAGTTCTCGAGATATATCAAGATATTTAACAGTTCCGAAGCCGCACCAACATAATAAAGATACAGAAACACCGTGGCCTCTTTCTTTGAGATAACTCTGCACTATTGCGAGCTGCAAATGCCACTTCCAGCTTAGCTGTGCAGAAGAAGAACAACAAGAAGAAGAAATATCTCGAAATATGTCCGTCAGGCCCCTTCCCTTGAGATAAATCTGCAAATATCTCGGAAACGATGCCAGCTATGGGAAAATGTTAAGAGACCTTTTTTGTAGAGAATTAAGTTCCCTACTTTTTATGTTCTATGATATTTTTTGATCAGATGCGTAGTTCTCGAGATATATCAAGATATTTAAAAGTTCCGAAGCTGCACCAACATAATAGAGGTACAGAAACACCGTGGCCCCTTTCTTTGAGATAACTCTGCACTATTGCGCGCTGCAAATGCCACTTCCAGCTTAGCTGTGCAGAAGAAGAACAACAAGAAGAAGAAATATCTCGAAATATGTCCGTCAGGCCCCTTCCCTTGAGATAAATCTGCAAATATCTCGGAAACGATGCGAGCTATGGGAAAAGGTTAACAGACCTTTTTTGTAGAGAATTAAGTTTCCTACTCTTTATGTTCTATGATATTTTTTGATCAGATGCGTAGTTCTCGATATATATCAAGATATTTAAAAGTTCCGACGCCACACCAACATAATAGAGATACAGAAACACCGTGGCCTCTTTCTTTGAGATAACTCTGCACTATTGCGAGCTGCAAATGCCACTTCCAGCTTAGCTGTGCAGAAGAAGAACAACAAGAAGAAGAAATACCTCGAAATATGTCGGTCAGGCCCCTTCCCTTGAGATAAATCTGCAAATATCTCGGAAACGATGCGAGCTATGGGAAAATGTTAAGAGACCTTTTTTGTAGAGAATTAAGTTCCCTACTTTTTATGTTCTATGATATTTTTTGATCAGATGCGTAGTTCTCGAGATATATCAAGATATTTAAAAGTTCCGAAGCTGCACCAACATAATAGAGGTACAGAAACACCGTGGCCCCTTTCTTTGAGATAACTCTGCACTATTGCGCGCTGCAAATGCCACTTCCAGCTTAGCTGTGCAGAAGAAGAACAACAAGAAGAAGAAATATCTCGAAATATGTCCGTCAGGCCCCTTCCCTTGAGATAAATCTGCAAATATCTCGGAAACGATGCGAGCTATGGGAAAAGGTTAACAGACCTTTTTTGTAGAGAATTAAGTTTCCTACTCTTTATGTTCTATGATATTTTTTGATCAGATGCGTAGTTCTCGATATATATCAAGATATTTAAAAGTTCCGACGCCACACCAACATAATAGAGATACAGAAACACCGTGGCCTCTTTCTTTGAGATAACTCTGCACTATTGCGCGCTGCAAATGCCACTTCCAGCTTAGCTGTGCAGAAGAAGAACAACAAGAAGAAGAAATATCTCGAAATATGTCCGTCAGGCCCCTTCCCTTGAGATAAATCTGCAAATATCTCGGAAACGATGCCAGCTATGGGAAAATGTTGAGAGACCTTTTTTGTAGAGAATTAAGTTTCCTACTTTTTATGTTCTATGATATTTTTTGATCAGATGCGTAGTTCTCGAGATATATCGAGATATTTAAAAGTTGCGAAGCCGCACCAACATAATACAGATACAGAAACACCGTGGCCCCTTTCTTTGAGATAACTCTGCACTATTGCGAGCTGCAAATGCCACTTCCAGCTTAGCTGTGCAGAAGAAGAACAACAAGAAGAAGAAATATCTCGAAATATGTCCGTCAGGCCCCTTCCCTTGAGATAAATCTGCAAATATCTCGGAAACGAAGCGAGCTATGGCAAAACGTTAAGAAACCTTTTTTGTAGAGAATTATGTTTCCTACAATTTATGTTCTATGATATTTTTTGATCAAAAGCGTAGTTTTCGAGATATATCGAGATATTTAAAAGTTCCGAAGCCGCACCAACATAATAGAGATACAGAAACACCGTGGCCCCTTTCTTTGAGATAACTCTGCACTATTGCGAGCTGCAAATGCCACTTCCAGCTTAGCAGTGAAGAAGAAGAACAACAAGAAGAAGAAATATCTCGGAATATGTCCGTCAGGCCCCTTCCCTTGAGCTAAATCTGCAAATATCTCGGAAACGATGCCAGCTATGGGAAGATGTTAAGAGACCTTTTTTGTAGAGAATGAAGTTTCCTACTTTTTATGTTCTATGATATTTTTTGTTCAGATGCGTAGTTCTCGAGATATATCGAGATATTTAAAAGTTCCGAAGCCGCACCAACATAATAGAGATACAGAAACACCGTGGCCCCTTTCTTTGAGATAACTCTGCACTATTGCGAGCTGCAAATGCCACTTCCAGCTTAGCTGTGAAGAAGAAGAACAACAAGAAGAAGAAATATCTCGAAATATGTCCGTCAGGCCCCTTCCCTTGAGATAAATCTGCAAATATCTCGGAAACAATGCCAGCTATGGGAAAATGTTAAGAGACCTTTTTTGTAGAGAATTAAGTTTCCTACTTTTTATGTTCTATGATATTTTTTGATCAGATGCGTAGTTCTCGAGA
Organism: Osmia lignaria lignaria; assembly: GCF_051020975.1. Taxonomy (NCBI): domain Eukaryota; kingdom Metazoa; phylum Arthropoda; class Insecta; order Hymenoptera; family Megachilidae; genus Osmia; species Osmia lignaria. The sequence goes on from NW_027478160.1 coordinate 1,429,138, forward strand.
TATATCAAGATATTTAAAAGTTCCGAAGCTGCACCAACATAATAGAGGTACAGAAACACCGTGGCCCCTTTCTTTGAGATAACTCTGCACTATTGCGCGCTGCAAATGCCACTTCCAGCTTAGCTGTGCAGAAGAAGAACAACAAGAAGAAGAAATATCTCGAAATATGTCCGTCAGGCCCCTTCCCTTGAGATAAATCTGCAAATATCTCGGAAACAATGCCAGCTATGGGAAAATCTTAAGAGACCTTTTTTGTAGAGAATTAAGTTTCCTACTTTTTATGTTCTATGATATTTTTTGATGAGATGCGTAGTTCTCGAGATATATCAAGATATTTAACAGTTCCGAAGCCGCACCAACATAATAAAGATACAGAAACACCGTGGCCTCTTTCTTTGAGATAACTCTGCACTATTGCGAGCTGCAAATGCCACTTCCAGCTTAGCTGTGCAGAAGAAGAACAACAAGAAGAAGAAATACCTCGAAATATGTCGGTCAGGCCCCTTCCCTTGAGATAAATCTGCAAATATCTCGGAAACGATGCGAGCTATGGGAAAATGTTAAGAGACCTTTTTTGTAGAGAATTAAGTTCCCTACTTTTTATGTTCTATGATATTTTTTGATCAGATGCGTAGTTCTCGAGATATATCAAGATATTTAAAAGTTCCGAAGCTGCACCAACATAATAGAGGTACAGAAACACCGTGGCCCCTTTCTTTGAGATAACTCTGCACTATTGCGCGCTGCAAATGCCACTTCCAGCTTAGCTGTGCAGAAGAAGAACAACAAGAAGAAGAAATATCTCGAAATATGTCCGTCAGGCCCCTTCCCTTGAGATAAATCTGCAAATATCTCGGAAACGATGCGAGCTATGGGAAAAGGTTAACAGACCTTTTTTGTAGAGAATTAAGTTTCCTACTCTTTATGTTCTATGATATTTTTTGATCAGATGCGTAGTTCTCGATATATATCAAGATATTTAAAAGTTCCGACGCCACACCAACATAATAGAGATACAGAAACACCGTGGCCTCTTTCTTTGAGATAACTCTGCACTATTGCGCGCTGCAAATGCCACTTCCAGCTTAGCTGTGCAGAAGAAGAACAACAAGAAGAAGAAATATCTCGAAATATGTCCGTCAGGCCCCTTCCCTTGAGATAAATCTGCAAATATCTCGGAAACGATGCGAGCTATGGGAAAATGTTGAGAGACCTTTTTTGTAGAGAATTAAGTTTCCTACTTTTTATGTTCTATGATATTTTTTGATCAGATGCGTAGTTCTCGAGATATATCGAGATATTTAAAAGTTGCGAAGCCGCACCAACATAATACAGATACAGAAACACCGTGGCCCCTTTCTTTGAGATAACTCTGCACTATTGCGAGCTGCAAATGCCACTTCCAGCTTAGCTGTGCAGAAGAAGAACAACAAGAAGAAGAAATATCTCGAAATATGTCCGTCAGGCCCCTTCCCTTGAGATAAATCTGCAAATATCTCGGAAACGATGCGAGCTATGGGAAAAGGTTAACAGACCTTTTTTGTAGAGAATTAAGTTTCCTACTCTTTATGTTCTATGATATTTTTTGATCAGATGCGTAGTTCTCGATATATATCAAGATATTTAAAAGTTCCGACGCCACACCAACATAATAGAGATACAGAAACACCGTGGCCTCTTTCTTTGAGATAACTCTGCACTATTGCGCGCTGCAAATGCCACTTCCAGCTTAGCTGTGCAGAAGAAGAACAACAAGAAGAAGAAATATCTCGAAATATGTCCGTCAGGCCCCTTCCCTTGAGATAAATCTGCAAATATCTCGGAAACGATGCCAGCTATGGGAAAATGTTGAGAGACCTTTTTTGTAGAGAATTAAGTTTCCTACTTTTTATGTTCTATGATATTTTTTGATCAGATGCGTAGTTCTCGAGATATATCGAGATATTTAAAAGTTGCGAAGCCGCACCAACATAATACAGATACAGAAACACCGTGGCCCCTTTCTTTGAGATAACTCTGCACTATTGCGAGCTGCAAATGCCACTTCCAGCTTAGCTGTGCAGAAGAAGAACAACAAGAAGAAGAAATATCTCGAAATATGTCCGTCAGGCCCCTTCCCTTGAGATAAATCTGCAAATATCTCGGAAACGAAGCGAGCTATGGCAAAACGTTAAGAAACCTTTTTTGTAGAGAATTATGTTTCCTACAATTTATGTTCTATGATATTTTTTGATCAAAAGCGTAGTTTTCGAGATATATCGAGATATTTAAAAGTTCCGAAGCCGCACCAACATAATAGAGATACAGAAACACCGTGGCCCCTTTCTTTGAGATAACTCTGCACTATTGCGAGCTGCAAATGCCACTTCCAGCTTAGCAGTGAAGAAGAAGAACAACAAGAAGAAGAAATATCTCGGAATATGTCCGTCAGGCCCCTTCCCTTGAGCTAAATCTGCAAATATCTCGGAAACGATGCCAGCTATGGGAAGATGTTAAGAGACCTTTTTTGTAGAGAATGAAGTTTCCTACTTTTTATGTTCTATGATATTTTTTGTTCAGATGCGTAGTTCTCGAGATATATCGAGATATTTAAAAGTTCCGAAGCCGCACCAACATAATAGAGATACAGAAACACCGTGGCCCCTTTCTTTGAGATAACTCTGCACTATTGCGAGCTGCAAATGCCACTTCCAGCTTAGCTGTGAAGAAGAACAACAAGAAGAAGAAATATCTCGAAATATGTCCGTCAGGCCCCTTCCCTTGAGATAAATCTGCAAATATCTCGGAAACAATGCCAGCTATGGGAAAATGTTAAGAGACCTTTTTTGTAGAGAATTAAGTTTCCTACTTTTTATGTTCTATGATATTTTTTGATCAGATGCGTAGTTCTCGAGATATATCAAGATATTTAAAAGTTCCGAAGCTGCACCAACATAATAGAGGTACAGAAACACCGTGGCCCCTTTCTTTGAGATAACTCTGCACTATTGCGCGCTGCAAATGCCACTTCCAGCTTAGCTGTGCAGAAGAAGAACAACAAGAAGAAGAAATATCTCGAAATATGTCCGTCAGGCCCCTTCCCTTGAGATAAATCTGCAAATATCTCGGAAACAATGCCAGCTATGGGAAAATGTTAAGAGACCTTTTTTGTAGAGAATTAAGTTTCCTACTTTTTATGTTCTATGATATTTTTTGATGAGATGCGTAGTTCTCGAGATATATCAAGATATTTAACAGTTCCGAAGCCGCACCAACATAATAAAGATACAGAAACACCGTGGCCTCTTTCTTTGAGATAACTCTGCACTATTGCGAGCTGCAAATGCCACTTCCAGCTTAGCTGTGCAGAAGAAGAACAACAAGAAGAAGAAATATCTCGAAATATGTCCGTCAGGCCCCTTCCCTTGAGATAAATCTGCAAATATCTCGGAAACGATGCCAGCTATGGGAAAATGTTAAGAGACCTTTTTTGTAGAGAATTAAGTTCCCTACTTTTTATGTTCTATGATATTTTTTGATCAGATGCGTAGTTCTCGAGATATATCAAGATATTTAAAAGTTCCGAAGCTGCACCAACATAATAGAGGTACAGAAACACCGTGGCCCCTTTCTTTGAGATAACTCTGCACTATTGCGCGCTGCAAATGCCACTTCCAGCTTAGCTGTGCAGAAGAAGAACAACAAGAAGAAGAAATATCTCGAAATATGTCCGTCAGGCCCCTTCCCTTGAGATAAATCTGCAAATATCTCGGAAACGATGCGAGCTATGGGAAAAGGTTAACAGACCTTTTTTGTAGAGAATTAAGTTTCCTACTCTTTATGTTCTATGATATTTTTTGATCAGATGCGTAGTTCTCGATATATATCAAGATATTTAAAAGTTCCGACGCCACACCAACATAATAGAGATACAGAAACACCGTGGCCTCTTTCTTTGAGATAACTCTGCACTATTGCGAGCTGCAAATGCCACTTCCAGCTTAGCTGTGCAGAAGAAGAACAACAAGAAGAAGAAATACCTCGAAATATGTCGGTCAGGCCCCTTCCCTTGAGATAAATCTGCAAATATCTCGGAAACGATGCCAGCTATGGGAAAATGTTAAGAGACCTTTTTTGTAGAGAATTAAGTTTCCTACTTTTTATGTTCTATGATATTTTTTGATCAGATGCGTAGTTCTCGAGATATATCGAGATATTTAAAAGTTGCGAAGCCGCACCAACATAATACAGATACAGAAACACCGTGGCCCCTTTCTTTGAGATAACTCTGCACTATTGCGAGCTGCAAATGCCACTTCCAGCTTAGCTGTGCAGAAGAAGAACAACAAGAAGAAGAAATATCTCGAAATATGTCCGTCAGGCCCCTTCCCTTGAGATAAATCTGCAAATATCTCGGAAACGAAGCGAGCTATGGCAAAACGTTAAGAAACCTTTTTTGTAGAGAATTATGTTTCCTACAATTTATGTTCTATGATATTTTTTGATCAAAAGCGTAGTTTTCGAGATATATCGAGATATTTAAAAGTTCCGAAGCCGCACCAACATAATAGAGATACAGAAACACCGTGGCCCCTTTCTTTGAGATAACTCTGCACTATTGCGAGCTGCAAATGCCACTTCCAGCTTAGCAGTGAAGAAGAAGAACAACAAGAAGAAGAAATATCTCGGAATATGTCCGTCAGGCCCCTTCCCTTGAGCTAAATCTGCAAATATCTCGGAAACGATGCCAGCTATGGGAAGATGTTAAGAGACCTTTTTTGTAGAGAATGAAGTTTCCTACTTTTTATGTTCTATGATATTTTTTGTTCAGATGCGTAGTTCTCGAGATATATCGAGATATTTAAAAGTTCCGAAGCCGCACCAACATAATAGAGATACAGAAACACCGTGGCCCCTTTCTTTGAGATAACTCTGCACTATTGCGAGCTGCAAATGCCGCTTCCAGCTTAGCTGTGAAGAAGAAGAACAACAAGAAGAAGAAATATCTCGAAATATGTCCGTCAGGCCCCTTCCCTTGAGATAAATCTGCAAATATCTCGGAAACAATGCCAGCTATGGGAAAATGTTAAGAGACCTTTTTTGTAGAGAATTAAGTTTCCTACTTTTTATGTTCTATGATATTTTTTGATCAGATGCGTAGTTCTCGAGATATATCAAGATATTTAAAAGTTCCGAAGCTGCACCAACATAATAGAGGTACAGAAACACCGTGGCCCCTTTCTTTGAGATAACTCTGCACTATTGCGCGCTGCAAATGCCACTTCCAGCTTAGCTGTGCAGAAGAAGAACAACAAGAAGAAGAAATATCTCGAAATATGTCCGTCAGGCCCCTTCCCTTGAGATAAATCTGCAAATATCTCGGAAACAATGCCAGCTATGGGAAAATGTTAAGAGACCTTTTTTGTAGAGAATTAAGTTTCCTACTTTTTATGTTCTATGATATTTTTTGATGAGATGCGTAGTTCTCGAGATATATCAAGATATTTAACAGTTCCGAAGCCGCACCAACATAATAAAGATACAGAAACACCGTGGCCTCTTTCTTTGAGATAACTCTGCACTATTGCGCGCTGCAAATGCCACTTCCAGCTTAGCTGTGCAGAAGAAGAACAACAAGAAGAAGAAATATCTCGAAATATGTCCGTCAGGCCCCTTCCCTTGAGATAAATCTGCAAATATCTCGGAAACGAAGCGAGCTATGGCAAAATGTTAAGAGACCTTATTTGTAGAGAATTAAGTTTCCTACTTTTCATGTTGTATGATATTTTTTGATCAGATGCGTAGTTCTCGAGATATATCGAGATATTTAAAAGTTCCGAAGCCGCACCAACATAATAGAGATACAGAAACACCGTGGCCCCTTTCTTTGAGATAACTCTGCACTATTGCGAGCTGCAAATGCCACTTCCAGCTTAGCTGTGCAGAAGAAGAACAACAAGAAGAAGAAATATCTCGAAATATGTCCGTCAGGCCCCTTCCCTTGAGATAAATCTGCAAATATCTCGGAAACGAAGCGAGCTATGGCAAAACGTTAAGAAACCTTTTTTGTAGAGAATTATGTTTCTTACAATTTATGTTCTATGATATTTTTTGATCAGAAGCGTAGTTCTCGAGATATATCGAGATATTTAAAAGTTCCGAAGCCGCACCAACATAATAGAGATACAGAAACACCGTGGCCCCTTTCTTTGAGATAACTCTGCACTATTGCGAGCTGCAAATGCCACTTCCAGCTTAGCTGTGTGGAAGAAGAACAACAAGAAGAAGAAATATCTCGAAATATGTCCGTCAGGCCCCTTCCCTTGAGATAAATCTGCAAATATCTCGGAAACGAAGCGAGCTATGGCAAAACGTTAAGAAACCTTTTTTGTAGAGAATTATGTTTCCTACAATTTGTGTTCTATGATATTTTTTGATCAGAAGCGTAGTTTTCGAGATATATCGAGATATTTAAAAGTTCCGAAGCCGCACCAACATAATAGAGATACAGAAACACCGTGGCCCCTTTCTTTGAGATAACTCTGCACTATTGCGAGCTGCAAATGCCACTTCCAGCTTAGCTGTGAAGAAGAAGAACACCAAGAAGAAGAAATATCTCGAAATATGTCCGTTAGGCCACTTCCCTTGAGATAAATCTGCAAATATCTCGGAAACGAAGCGAGCTATGGCAAAACGTTAAGAAACCTTTTTTGTAGAGAATTATGTTTCCTACAATTTATGTTCTATGATATTTTTTGATCAGAAGCGTAGTTTTCGAGATATATCGAGATATTTAAAAGTTCCGAAGCCGCACCAACATAATAGAGATACAGAAACACCGTGGCCCCTTTCTTTGAGATAACTCTGCACTATTGCGAGCTGCAAATGCCACTTCCAGCTTAGCTGTGAAGAAGAAGAACAACAAGAAGAAGAAATATCTCGAAATATGTCCGTTAGGCCACTTCCCTTGAGATAAATCTGCAAATATCTCGGAAACGAAGCGAGCTATGGCAAAACGCTAAGAAACCTTTTTTGTAGAGAATTATGTTTCCTACAATTTATGTTCTATGATATTTTTTGATCAGAAGCGTAGTTTTCGAGATATATCGAGATATTTAAAAGTTCCGAAGCCGCACCAACATAATAGAGATACAGAAACACCGTGGCCCCTTTCTTTGAGATAACTCTGCACTATTGCGAGCTGCAAATGCCACTTCCAGCTTAGCTGTGAAGAAGAAGAACAACAAGAAGAAGAAATATCTCGAAATATGTCCGTTAGGCCACTTCCCTTGAGATAAATCTGCAAATATCTCGGAAACGAAGCGAGCTATGGCAAAACGTTAAGAAACCTTTTTTGTAGAGAATTATGTTCCCTACAATTTATCTTCTATGATATTTTTTGATCAGATGCGTAGTTCTCGATATATATCAAGATATTTAAAAGTTCCGACGCCACACCAACATAATAGAGATACAGAAACACCGTGGCCTCTTTCTTTGAGATAACTCTGCACTATTGCGCGCTGCAAATGCCACTTCCAGCTTAGCTGTGCAGAAGAAGAACAACAAGAAGAAGAAATATCTCGAAATATGTCCGTCAGGCCCCTTCCCTTGAGATAAATCTGCAAATATCTCGGAAACGATGCCAGCTATGGGAAAATGTTAAGAGACCTTTTTTGTAGAGAATTAAGTTTCCTACTTTTTATGTTCTATGATATTTTTTGATCAGATGCGTAGTTCTCGAGATATATCGAGATATTTAAAAGTTGCGAAGCCGCACCAACATAATACAGATACAGAAACACCGTGGCCCCTTTCTTTGAGATAACTCTGCACTATTGCGAGCTGCAAATGCCACTTCCAGCTTAGCTGTGCAGAAGAAGAACAACAAGAAGAAGAAATATCTCGAAATATGTCCGTCAGGCCCCTTCCCTTGAGATAAATCTGCAAATATCTCGGAAACGAAGCGAGCTATGGCAAAACGTTAAGAAACCTTTTTTGTAGAGAATTATGTTTCCTACAATTTATGTTCTATGATATTTTTTGATCAGAAGCGTAGTTTTCGAGATATATCGAGATATTTAAAAGTTCCGAAGCCGCACCAACATAATAGAGATACAGAAACACCGTGGCCCCTTTCTTTGAGATAACTCTGCACTATTGCGAGCTGCAAATGCCACTTCCAGCTTAGCAGTGAAGAAGAAGAACAACAAGAAGAAGAAATATCTCGGAATATGTCCGTCAGGCCCCTTCCCTTGAGCTAAATCTGCAAATATCTCGGAAACGATGCCAGCTATGGGAAGATGTTAAGAGACCTTTTTTGTAGAGAATGAAGTTTCCTACTTTTTATGTTCTATGATATTTTTTGTTCAGATGCGTAGTTCTCGAGATATATCGAGATATTTAAAAGTTCCGAAGCCGCACCAACATAATAGAGATACAGAAACACCGTGGCCCCTTTCTTTGAGATAACTCTGCACTATTGCGAGCTGCAAATGCCACTTCCAGCTTAGCTGTGAAGAAGAAGAACAACAAGAAGAAGAAATATCTCGAAATATGTCCGTCAGGCCCCTTCCCTTGAGATAAATCTGCAAATATCTCGGAAACAATGCCAGCTATGGCAAAATGTTAAGAGACCTTTTTTGTAGAGAATTAAGTTTCCTTCTTTTTATGTTCTATGATATTTTTCGATCAGATGCGTAGTTCTCGAGATATATTAAGATATTTAAAAGTTCCGAAGCTGCACCAACATAATAGAGATACAGAAACACCGTGGCCCCTTTCTTCGAGATAACTCTGCACTAGTGCGAGCCGCAAATGCCACTTCCAGCTTAGCTGTGCAGAAGAAGAACAACAAGAAGAAGAAATATCTCGAAATATGTCCGTTGGGCCCCTTCCCTTGAGATAAATGTGCAAATATTTCGGAAACGAAGCGAGCTATGGCAAAATGTTGAGAGACCTTTTTTGTAGACAATTAAGTGTTCTACTATTTATGTTCTATGATATTTTTTGATCAGATGCGTAGTTCTCGAGATATATCAAGATATTTAAAAGTTCCGAAGCCGCACCAACATAATAGAGATACAGAAACACCGTGGCCCCTTTCTTTGAGATAACTCTGCACTATTGCGAGCTGCAAATGCCACTTCCAGCTTCGCTGTGCAGAAGAAGAACAACAAGAAGAAGAAATATCTCGAAATATGTCCGTTAGGCCCCTTCCCTTGAGATAAATCTGCAAATATCTCGGAAAGGAAGCGAGCTATGGCAAAAGGTTAAGAGACCTTTTTTGTAGAGAATTAAGTTTCCTACTTTTTATGATCTATGATATTTTTTGATCAGATGCGTAGTTCTCGAGATATATCGAGATATTTAAAAGTTCCGAAGCCGCACCAACATAATAGAGATACAGAAACACCGTGGCCCCTTTCTTTGGGATAACTCTGCACTAGTGCGAGCCGCAAATGCCACTTCCAGCTTAGCTGTGCAGAAGAAGAACAACAAGAAGAAGAAATATCTCGAAATATGTCCGTCAGGCCCCTTCCCTTGAGATAAATCTGCAAATATCTCGGAAAAGAAGCGAGCAATGGCAAAATGTTAAGAGCCCTTTTTTGTAGAGAATTAAGTTTGCTACTTTTTATGTTCTATGATATTTTTTGATCAGATGCGTAGTTCTCGAGATATATCGAGATATTTAAAAGTTCCGAAGCCGCACCAACATAATAGAGATACAGAAACACCGTGGCCCCTTTCTTTGAGATAACTCTGCACTATTGCGAGCTGCAAATGCCACTTCCAGCATAGCTGTGCAGAAGAAGAACAACAAGAAGAAGAAATATCTCGAAATATGTCCGTCAGGCCCCTTCCCTTGAGATAAATCTGCAAATATCTCGGAAACGAAGCGAGCTATGGCAAAATGTTGAGAGACGTTTTTTGTAGAGAATTATGTTTCCTACAATTTATGTTCTATGATATTTTTTGATCAGAAGCGTAGTTTTCGAGATATATCGAGATATTTAAAAGTTCCGAAGCCGCACCAACATAATAGAGATTCAGAAACACCGTGGCCCCTTTCTTTGAGATAACTCTGCACTAGTGCGAGCCGCAAATGCCACTTCCAGCTTAGCTGTGCAGAAGAAGAACAACAAGAAGAAGAAATATCTCGAAATATGTCCGTCAGGCCCCTTCCCTTGAGATAAATCTGCAAATATCTCGGAAACGATGCCAGCTATGGGAAAATGTTAAGAGACCTTTTTTGTAGAGAATTAAGTTCCCTACTTTTTATGTTCTATGATATTTTTTGATCAGATGCGTAGTTCTCGAGATATATCAAGATATTTAAAAGTTCCGAAGCTGCACCAACATAATAGAGGTACAGAAACACCGTGGCCCCTTTCTTTGAGATAACTCTGCACTATTGCGCGCTGCAAATGCCACTTCCAGCTTAGCTGTGCAGAAGAAGAACAACAAGAAGAAGAAATATCTCGAAATATGTCCGTCAGGCCTCTTCCCTTGAGATAAATCTGCAAATATCTCGGAAACGATGCGAGCTATGGGAAAAGGTTAACAGACCTTTTTTGTAGAGAATTAAGTTTCCTACTCTTAATGTTCTATGATATTTTTTGATCAGATGCGTAGTTCTCGATATATATCAAGATATTTAAAAGTTCCGACGCCACACCAACATAATAGAGATACAGAAACACCGTGGCCTCTTTCTTTGAGATAACTCTGCACTATTGCGCGCTGCAAATGCCACTTCCAGCTTAGCTGTGCAGAAGAAGAACAACAAGAAGAAGAAATATCTCGGAATATGTCCGTCAGGCCCCTTCCCTTGAGCTAAATCTGCAAATATCTCGGAAACGATGCCAGCTATGGGAAAATGTGAAGAGACCTTTTTTGTAGAGAATTAAGTTTCCTACTTTTTATGTCCTATGATATTTTTTGATCAGATCCGTAGTTCTCGAGATATATCAAGATATTTAAAAGTTCCGAAGCTGCACCAACATAATAGAGGTACAGAAACACCGTGGCCCCTTTCTTTGAGATAACTCTGCACTATTGCGACCTGCAAATGCCACTTCCAGCTTAGCTGTGCAGAAGAAGAACAACAAGAAGAAGAAATATCTCGAAATATGTCCGTCAGGCCCCTTCCCTTGAGATAAATCTGCACATATCTCGGAAACGAAGCGAGCTATGGCAAAATGTTGAGAGACGTTTTTTGTAGAGAATTATGTTTCCTACAATTTATGTTCTATGATATTTTTTGATCAGAACCGTAGTTTTCGAGATATATCAAGATATTTAAAAGTTCCGAAGCGGCACCAACATAATAGAGATACAGAAACACCGTGGCCCCTTTCTTTGAGGTAACTCTGCACTATTGCGAGCTGCAAATGCCACTTCCAGCTTAGCTGTGCAGGAGAAGAACAACAAGAAGAAGAAATATCTCGACATATGTCCGTCAGGCCCCTTCCCTTGAGATAAATCTGCAAATATCTCGGAAACCAAGCGAGCTATGGCAAAATGTTAAGAGACCTTTTTTGTAGAGAATTAAGTTTCCTTCTTTTTATGTTCTATGATATTTTTCGATCAGATGCGTAGTTCTCGAGATATATTAAGATATTTAAAAGTTCCGAAGCTGCACCAACATAATAGAGATACAGAAACACCGTGGCCCCTTTCTTCGAGATAACTCTGCACTAGTGCGAGCCGCAAATGCCACTTCCAGCTTAGCTGTGCAGAAGAAGAACAACAAGAAGAAGAAATATCTCGAAATATGTCCGTTGGGCCCCTTCCCTTGAGATAAATGTGCAAATATTTCGGAAACGAAGCGAGCTATGGCAAAATGTTGAGAGACCTTTTTTGTAGACAATTAAGTGTTCTACTATTTATGTTCTATGATATTTTTTGATCAGATGCGTAGTTCTCGAGATATATCAAGATATTTAAAAGTTCCGAAGCCGCACCAACATAATAGAGATACAGAAACACCGTGGCCCCTTTCTTTGAGATAACTCTGCACTATTGCGAGCTGCAAATGCCACTTCCAGCTTCGCTGTGCAGAAGAAGAACAACAAGAAGAAGAAATATCTCGAAATATGTCCGTTAGGCCCCTTCCCTTGAGATAAATCTGCAAATATCTCGGAAAGGAAGCGAGCTATGGCAAAAGGTTAAGAGACCTTTTTTGTAGAGAATTAAGTTTCCTACTTTTTATGATCTATGATATTTTTTGATCAGATGCGTAGTTCTCGAGATATATCGAGATATTTAAAAGTTCCGAAGCCGCACCAACATAATAGAGATACAGAAACACCGTGGCCCCTTTCTTTGGGATAACTCTGCACTAGTGCGAGCCGCAAATGCCACTTCCAGCTTAGCTGTGCAGAAGAAGAACAACAAGAAGAAGAAATATCTCGAAATATGTCCGTCAGGCCCCTTCCCTTGAGATAAATCTGCAAATATCTCCGAAACGAAGCGAGCTATGGCAAAATGATAAGAGACCTTTTTTGTAGAGAATTAAGTTTGCTACTTTTTATCTTCTATGATATTTTTTGATCAGATGCGTAGTTTTCGAGATATATCGAGATATTTAAAAGTTCCGAAGCCGCACCAACATAATAGAGATTCAGAAACACCGTGGCCCCTTTCTTTGAGATAACTCTGCACTATTGCGAGCTGTAAATGCCACTTCCAGCTTAGCTGTGCAGAAGAAGAACAACAAGAAGAAGAAATATCTCGAAATATGTCCGTCAGGCCCCTTCCCTTGAGATAAATCTGCAAATATCTCGGAAACGAAGCGAGCTATGGCAAAGTGTTAAGAGACCTTTTTTGTGGAGAATTAAGTTTGCTACTTTTTATGTTGTATGATATTTTTTGATCAGATGCATAGTTCTCGAGATATATCAAGATATTTAAAAGTTCCGAAGCCGCAACAACATAATAGAGATACAGAAACACCGTGGCCCCTTTCTTTGAGATAACTCTGCACTATTGCGAGCTGCAAATGCCACTTCCAGCATAGCTGTGCAGAAGAAGAACAACAAGAAGAAGAAATATCTCGAAATATGTCCGTCAGGCCCCTTCCCTTGAGATAAATCTGCACATATCTCGGAAACGAAGCGAGCTATGGCAAAATGTTGAGAGACGTTTTTTGTAGAGAATTATGTTTCCTACAATTTATGTTCTATGATATTTTTTGATCAGAACCGTAGTTTTCGAGATATATCAAGATATTTAAAAGTTCCGAAGCGGCACCAACATAATAGAGATACAGAAACACCGTGGCCCCTTTCTTTGAGATAACTCTGCACTAGTGCGAGCCGCAAATGCCACTTCCAGCTTAGCTGTGCAGAAGAAGAACAACAAGAAGAAGAAATATCTCGAAATATGTCCGTTGGGCCCCTTCCCTTGAGATAAATGTGCAAATATCTCGGAAACGAAGCGAGCTATGGCAAAATGTTGAGAGACCTTTTTTGTAGACAATTAAGTGTTCTACTATTTATGTTCTATGATATTTTTTGATCAGATGCGTAGTTCTCGAGATATATCAAGATATTTAAAAGTTCCGAAGCCGCACCAACATAATAGAGATACAGAAACACCGTGGCCCCTTTCTTTGAGATAACTCTGCACTATTGCGAGCTGCAAATGCCACTTCCAGCTTCGCTGTGCAGAAGAAGAACAACAAGAAGAAGAAATATCTCGAAATATGTCCGTTAGGCCCCTTCCCTTGAGATAAATCTGCAAATATCTCGGAAAGGAAGCGAGCTATGGCAAAAGGTTAAGAGACCTTTTTTGTAGAGAATTAAGTTTCCTACTTTTTATGATCTATGATATTTTTTGATCAGATGCGTAGTTCTCGAGATATATCGAGATATTTAAAAGTTCCGAAGCCGCACCAACATAATAGAGATACAGAAACACCGTGGCCCCTTTCTTTGGGATAACTCTGCACTAGTGCGAGCCGCAAATGCCACTTCCAGCTTAGCTGTGCAGAAGAAGAACAACAAGAAGAAGAAATATCTCGAAATATGTCCGTCAGGCCCCTTCCCTTGAGATAAATCTGCAAATATCTCGGAAAAGAAGCGAGCAATGGCAAAATGTTAAGAGCCCTTTTTTGTAGAGAATTAAGTTTGCTACTTTTTATGTTCTATGATATTTTTTGATCAGATGCGTAGTTCTCGAGATATATAAAGATATTTAAAAGTTCCGAAGCCGCACCAACATAATAGAGATACAGAAACACCGTGGCCCCTTTCTTTGAGATAACTCTGCACTATTGCGAGCTGCAAATGCCACTTCCAGCTTAGCTGTGCAGAGCAAGAACAACAAGAAGAAGAAATATCTCGAAATATGTCCGTCAGGCCCGTTCCTTTGAGCTGAATCTGCAAATATCTCGGAAACGAAGCGAGCTATGGCAAAATGTTAAGAGACGTTTTTTGTAGACAATTATGTTTCCTACAATTTATCTTCTATGATATTTTTTGATCAGACGTGTAGTTTTCGAGATATATCGAGATATTTAAAAGTTCCGAAGCCGCACCAACATAATAGAGATACAGAAACACCGTGGCCCCTTTCTTTGAGATAACTCTGCACTAGTGCGAGCCGCAAATGCCACTTCCAGCTTAGCTGTGCAGAAAAAGAACAACAAGAAGAAGAAATATCTCGAAATATGTCCGTCAGGCCCCTTCCCTTGAGATAAATCTGCAAATATCTCCGAAACGAAGCGAGCTATGGCACAATGATAAGAGACCTTTTTTGTAGAGAATTAAGTTTGCTACTTTTTATCTTCTATGATATTTTTTGATCAGATGCGTAGTTTTCGAGATATATCGAGATATTTAAAAGTTCCGAAGCCGCACCAACATAATAGAGATTCAGAAACACCGTGGCCCCTTTCTTTGAGATAACTCTGCACTATTGCGAGCTGTAAATGCCACTTCCAGCTTAGCTGTGCAGAAGAAGAACAACAAGAAGAAGAAATATCTCGAAATATGTCCGTTAGGCCCCTTCCCTTGAGATAAATGTGCAAATATCTCGGAAACGAAGCGAGCTATGGCAAAATGTTGAGAGACCTTTTTTGTAGAGGATTAAGTTTCCTACTATTTATGTTCTATGATATTTTTTGATCAGATGCGTAGTTTTCGAGATATGTCAAGATATTTAAAAGTTCCGAAGCCGCACCAACATAATAGAGATACAGAAACACCGTGGCCCCTTTCTTTGAGATAACTCTGCACTATTGCGAGCTGCAAATGCCACTTCCAGCTTCGCTGTGCAGAAGAAGAACAACAAGAAGAAGGAATATCTCGAAATATGTCCGTCAGGCCCCTTCCCTTGAGATAAATCTGCAAATATCTCGGAAACGAAGCGAGCTATGGCAAAGTGTTAAGAGACCTTTTTTGTGGAGAATTAAGTTTGCTACTTTTTATGTTGTATGATATTTTTTGATCAGATGCATAGTTCTCGAGATATATCAAGATATTTAAAAGTTCCGAAGCCGCACCAACATAATAGAGATACAGAAACACCGTGGCCCCTTTCTTTGAGATAACTCTGCACTATTGCGAGCTGCAAATGCCACTTCCAGCATAGCTGTGCAGAAGAAGAACAACAAGAAGAAGAAATATCTCGAAATATGTCCGTCAGGCCCCTTCCCTTGAGATAAATCTGCAAATATCTCGGAAACGAAGCGAGCTATGGCAAAATGTTGAGAGACGTTTTTTGTAGAGAATTATGTTTCCTACAATTTATGTTCCATGATATTTTTTGATCAGAAGCGTAGTTTTCGAGATATATCGAGATATTTAAAAGTTCCGAAGCCGCACCAACATAATAGAGATTCAGAAACACCGTGGCCCCTTTCTTTGAGATAACTCTGCACTAGTGCGAGCCGCAAATGCCACTTCCAGCTTAGCTGTGCAGAAGAAGAACAACAAGAAGAAGAAATATCTCGAAATATGTCCGTCAGGCCCCTTCCCTTGAGATAAATCTGCAAATATCTCCGAAACGAAGCGAGCTATGGCAAAATGATAAGAGACCTTTTTTGTAGAGAATTAAGTTTGCTACTTTTTATCTTCTATGATATTTTTTGATCAGATGCATAGTTTTCGAGATATATCAAGATATTTAAAAGTTCCGAAGCTGCACCAACATAATAGAGATACAGAAACACCGTGGCCCCTTTCTTTGAGATAACTCTGCACTAGTGCGAGCCGCAAATGCCACTTCCAGCTTAGCTGTGCAGAAGAAGAACAACAAGAAGAAGAAATATCTCGAAATATGTCCGTTGGGCCCCTTCCCTTGAGATAAATGTGCAAATATCTCGGAAACGAAGCGAGCTATGGCAAAATGTTGAGAGACCTTTTTTGTAGAGAATTAAGTGTTCTACTATTTATGTTCTATGATATTTTTTGATCAGATGCGTAGTTCTCGAGATATATCAAGATATTTAAAAGTTCCGAAGCCGCACCAACATAATAGAGATACAGAAACACCGTGGCCCCTTTCTTTGAGATAACTCTGCACTACTGCGAGCTGCAAATGCCACTTCCAGCTTCGCTGTGCAGAAGAAGAACAACAAGAAGAAGAAATATCTCGAAATATGTCCGTTAGGCCCCTTCCCTTGAGATAAATCTGCAAATATCTCGGAAAGGAAGCGAGCTATGGCAAAAGGTTAAGAGACCTTTTTTGTAGAGAATTAAGTTTCCTACTTTTTATGATCTATGATATTTTTTGATCAGATGCGTAGTTCTCGAGATATATCGAGATATTTAAAAGTTCCGAAGCCGCACCAACATAATAGAGATACAGAAACACCGTGGCCCCTTTCTTTGGGATAACTCTGCACTAGTGCGAGCCGCAAATGCCACTTCCAGCTTAGCTGTGCAGAAGAAGAACAACAAGAAGAAGAAATATCTCGAAATATGTCCGTCAGGCCCCTTCCCTTGAGATAAATCTGCAAATATCTCGGAAAAGAAGCGAGCTATGGCAAAATGTTAAGAGCTATTTTTTAGAGAATTAAGTTTGCTACTTTTTATGTTCTATGATATTTTTTGATCAGATGCGTAGTTCTCGAGATATATAAAGATATTTAAAAGTTCCGAAGCCGCACCAACATAATAGAGATACAGAAACACCGTGGCCCCTTTCTTTGAGATAACTCTGCACTATTGCGAGCTGCAAATGCCACTTCCAGCTTAGCTGTGCAGAGCAAGAACAACAAGAAGAAGAAATATCTCCAAATATGTCCGTCAGGCCCGTTCCTTTGAGCTGAATCTGCAAATATCTCGGAAACGAAGCGAGCTATGGCAAAATGTTAAGAGACGTTTTTTGTAGACAATTATGTTTCCTACAATTTATCTTCTATGATATTTTTTGATCAGACGTGTAGTTCTCGAGATATATCGAGATATTTAAAAGTTCCGAAGCCGCACCAACATAATAGAGATACAGAAACACCGTGGCCCCTTTCTTTGAGATAACTCTGTACTATTGCGAGCTGCAAATGCCACTTCCAGCTTAGCTGTGCAGAAGAAGAACAACAAGAAGAAGAAATATCTCGAAATATGTCCGTCAGGCCCCTTCCCTTGAGATAAATCTGCAAATATCTCGGAAACGAAGCGAGCTATGGCAAAATGTTAAGGGACCTTTTTTGTAGAGAATTAAGTTTCCTACTTTTTATGTTCTATGATATTTTTTGATCAGATGCGTAGATCTCGAGATATATCAAGATATTTAAAAGTTCCGAAGCCGCACCAACATAATAGAGATACAGAAACACCGTGGCCCCATTCTTTGAGATAACTCTGCAGTACTGCGAGCTGCAAATGCCACTTCCAGCTTAGCTGTGCAGAAGAAGAACAACAAGAAGAAGAAATATCTCGAAATATGTCCGTCAGGCCCCTTCCCTTGAGATAAATCTGCAAATATCTCGGAAACGAAGCGAGCTATGGCAAAATGTTAAGAGACCTTTTTTGTAGAGAATTAAGTTTTCTACTTTTTATGTTCCATGATATTTTTTGATCAGATACGTAGTTCTCGAGATATATCAAGATATTTAAAAGTACCGAAGCTGCACCAACATAATAGAGATACAGAAACACCGTGGCCCCTTTCTTTGACATAACTCCGCACTATTGCGAGCTGCAAATGCCACTTCCAGCTTAGCGGTGCAGAAGAAGAACAACAAGAAGAAGAAATATCTCGAAATATGTCCGTCAGGCCCCTTCCCTTGAGATAAATCTGCAAATATCTCGGAAACGAAGCGAGCTATGGCAAAATGTTAAGAGACCTTTTTTGTAGAGAATTAAGTTTCCTACTTTTTATGTTCTATGATATTTTTTGATCAGATGTGTAGTTCTCGAGATATATCAAGATATTTAAAAGTTCCGAAGCCGCACCAACATAATAGAGATACAGAAACACCGTGGCCCCTTTCTTTGAGATAACTCTGCACTATTGCGAGCTGCAAATGCCACTTCCAGCATAGCTGTGCAGAAGAAGAACAACAAGAAGAAGAAATATCTCGAAATATGTCCGTCAGGCCCCTTCCCTTGAGATAAATCTGCACATATCTCGGAAACGAAGCGAGCTATGGCAAAATGTTAAGAGACCTTTTTTGTAGAGAATTAAGTTACCTAATTTTTATGTTCTATGATATTTTTTGATCAGATGCGTAGTTCTCGAGATATATCAAGATATTTAAAAGTTCCGAAGCCGCACCAACATAATAGAGATACAGAAACACCGTGGCCCCTTTCTTTGAGATAACTCTGCACTATTGCGAGCTGGAAATGCCACTTCCAGTTTAGCTGTGCAGAAGAAGAACAACAAGAAGAAGAAATATCTCGAAATATGTCCGTCAGGCCCCTTCCCTTGAGATAAATGTGCAAATATCTCGGAAACGAAGCGAGCTATGGCAAAATGTTGAGAGACCTTTTTTGTAGAGAATTAAGTTTCCTACTTTTTATGTTCTATGATATTTTTTGATCAGATGCGTAGATCTCGAGATATATCAAGATATTTAAAAGTTCCGAAGCCGCACCAACATAATAGAGATACAGAAACACCGTGGCCCCATTCTTTAAGATAACTCTGCACTATAGCGAGCTGCAAATGCCACTTCCAGCTTAGCTGTGCAGAAGAAGAACAACAAGAAGAAGAAATATCTCGAAATATGTCCGTCAGGCCCCTTCCCTTGAGATAAATCTGCAAATATCTCGGAAACGAAGCGAGCTATGGCAAAATGTTAAGAGACCTTTTTTGTAGAGAATTAAGTTTCCTACTTTTTATGTTCTATGATATTTTTTGATCAGATGCGTAGTTCTCGAGATATATCAAGATATTTAAAAGTTCCGAAGCCGCACCAACATAATAGAGATACAGAAACACCGTGGCCCCTTTCTTTGAGATAACTCTGCACTATTGCGAGCTGGAAATGCCACTTCCAGCTTAGCTGTGCAGAAGAAGAACAACAAGAAGAAGAAATATCTCGAAATATGTCCGTCAGGCCCCTTCCCTTGAGATAAATCTGCAAATATCTCGGAAACGAAGCGAGCTATGGCAAAATGTTAAGAGACCTTTTTTGTAGAGAATTAAGTTTCCTACTTTTTATGTTCTATGATATTTTTTGATCAGATGCGTAGATCTCGAGATATATCAAGATATTTAAAAGTTCCGAAGCCGCACCAACATAATAGAGATACAGAAACACCGCGGCCCCATTCTTTGAGATAACTCTGCACTATTGCGAGCTGCAAATGCCACTTCCAGCTTAGCTGTGCAGAAGAAGAACAACAAGAAGAAGAAATATCTCGAAATATGTCCGTCAGGCCCCTTCCCTTGAGATAAATCTGCAAATATCTCGGAAACGAAGCGAGCTATGGCAAAATGTTAAGAGACCTTTTTTGTAGAGAATTAAGTTTTCTACTTTTTATGTTCCATGATATTTTTTGATCAGATACGTAGTTCTCGAGATATATCAAGATATTTAAAAGTACCGAAGCTGCACCAACATAATAGAGATACAGAAACACCGTGGCCCCTTTCTTTGACATAACTCCGCACTATTGCGAGCTGCAAATGCCACTTCCAGCTTAGCGGTGCAGAAGAAGAACAACAAGAAGAAGAAATATCTCGAAATATGTCCGTCAGGCCCCTTCCCTTGAGATAAATCTGCAAATATCTCAGAAACGAAGCGAGCTATGGCAAAATGTTAAGAGACCTTTTTTGTAGAGAATTAAGTTTCCTACTTTTTATGTTCTATGATATTTTTTGATCAGATGTGTAGTTCTCGAGATATATCAAGATATTTAAAAGTTCCGAAGCCGCACCAACATAATAGAGATACAGAAACACCGTGGCCCCTTTCTTTGAGATAACTCTGCACTATTGCGAGCTGCAAATGCCACTTCCAGCATAGCTGTGCAGAAGAAGAACAACAAGAAGAAGAAATATCTCGAAATATGTCCGTCAGGCCCCTTCCCTTGAGATAAATCTGCACATATCTCGGAAACGAAGCGAGCTATGGCAAAATGTTAAGAGACCTTTTTTGTAGAGAATTAAGTTACCTACTTTTTATGTTCTATGATATTTTTTGATCAGATGCGTAGTTCTCGAGATATATCAAGATATTCAAAACTTCCGAAGCCGCACCAACATAATAGAGATACAGAAACACCGTGGCCCCTTTCTTTGAGATAACTCTGCACTATTGCGAGCTGGAAATGCCACTTCCAGTTTAGCTGTGCAGAAGAAGAACAACAAGAAGAAGAAATATCTCGAAATATGTCCGTCAGGCCCCTTCCCTTGAGATAAATCTGCAAATATCTCGGAAACGAAGCGAGCTATGGCAAAATGTTAAGAGACCTTTTTTGTAGAGAATTAAGTTTCCTACTTTTTATGTTCTATGATATTTTTTGATCAGATGTGTAGTTCTCGAGATATATCAAGATATTTAAAAGTTCCGAAGCCGCACCAACATAATAGAGATACAGAAACACCGTGGCCCCTTTCTTTGAGATAACTCTGCACTATTGCGAGCTGCAAATGCCACTTCCAGCATAGCTGTGCAGAAGAAGAACAACAAGAAGAAGAAATATCTCGAAATATGTCCGTCAGGCCCCTTCCCTTGAGATAAATCTGCACATATCTCGGAAACGAAGCGAGCTATGGCAAAATGTTAAGAGACCTTTTTTGTAGAGAATTAAGTTACCTACTTTTTATGTTCTATGATATTTTTTGATCAGATGCGTAGTTCTCGAGATATATCAAGATATTCAAAACTTCCGAAGCCGCACCAACATAATAGAGATACAGAAACACCGTGGCCCCTTTCTTTGAGATAACTCTGCACTATTGCGAGCTGGAAATGCCACTTCCAGTTTAGCTGTGCAGAAGAAGAACAACAAGAAGAAGAAATATCTCGAAATATGTCCGTCAGGCCCCTTCCCTTGAGATAAATGTGCAAATATCTCGGAAACGAAGCGAGCTATGGCAAAATGTTGAGAGACCTTTTTTGTAGAGAATTAAGTTTCCTACTTTTTATGTTCTATGATATTTTTTGATCAGATGCGTAGATCTCGAGATATATCAAGATATTTAAAAGTTCCGAAGCCGCACCAACATAATAGAGATACAGAAACACCGTGGCCCCATTCTTTAAGATAACTCTGCACTATAGCGAGCTGCAAATGCCATTTCCAGCTTAGCTGTGCAGAAGAAGAACAACAAGAAGAAGAAATATCTCGAAATATGTCCGTCAGGCCCCTTCCCTTGAGATAAATCTGCAAATATCTCGGAAACGAAGCGAGCTATGGCAAAATGTTAAGAGACCTTTTTTGTAGAGAATTAAGTTTCCTACTTTTTATGTTCTATGATATTTTTTGATCAGATGCGTAGTTCTCGAGATATATCAAGATATTTAAAAGTTCCGAAGCCGCACCAACATAATAGAGATACAGAAACACCGTGGCCCCTTTCTTTGAGATAACTCTGCACTATTGCGAGCTGGAAATGCCACTTCCAGCTTAGCTGTGCAGAAGAAGAACAACAAGAAGAAGAAATATCTCGAAATATGTCCGTCAGGCCCCTTCCCTTGAGATAAATCTGCAAATATCTCGGAAACGAAGCGAGCTATGGCAAAACGTTAAGAGACCTTTTTTGTAGAGAATTAAGTTTCCTACTTTTTATGTTCCATGATTTTTTTTGATCAGATGCGTAGATCTCGAGATATATCAAGATATTTAAAAGTTCCGAAGCCGCACCAACATAATAGAGATACAGAAACACCGTGGCCCCATTCTTTGAGATAACTCTGCACTATTGCGAGCGGCAAATGCCACTTCCAGCTTAGCTGTGCAGAAGAAGAACAACAAGAAGAAGAAATATCTCGAAATATGTCCGTCAGGCCCCTTCCCTTGAGATAAATCTGCAAATATCTCGGAAACGAAGCGAGCTATGGCAAAATGCTAAGAGACCTTTTTTGTAGAGAATTAAGTTTCCTACTTTTTATGTTCTATGATATTTTTTGATCAGATGCGTAGTTCTCGAGATATATCAAGATATTTAAAAGTTCCGAAGCCGCACCAACATAATAGAGATACAGAAACACCGTGGCCCCTTTCTTTGAGATAACTCTGCACTATTGCGAGCTGGAAATGCCACTTCCAGCTTAGCTGTGCAGAAGAAGAACAACAAGAAGAAGAAATATCTCGAAATATGTCCGTCAGGCCCCTTCCCTTGAGATAAATCTGCAAATATCTCGGAAACGAAGCGAGCTATGGCAAAATGTTAAGAGACCTTTTTTGTAGAGAATTAAGTTTCCTACTTTTTATGTTCTATGATATTTTTTGATCAGATGCGTAGATCTCGAGATATATCAAGATATTTAAAAGTTCCGAAGCCGCACCAACATAATAGAGATACAGAAACACCGTGGCCCCATTCTTTGAGATAACTCTGCACTATTGCGAGCTGCAAATGGCACTTCCAGCTTAGCTGTGCAGAAGAAGAACAACAAGAAGAAGAAATATCTCGAAATATGTCCGTCAGGCCCCTTCCCTTGAGATAAATCTGCAAATATCTCGGAAACGAAGCGAGCTATGGCAAAATGTTAAGAGACCTTTTTTGTAGAGAATTAAGTTTTCTACTTTTTATGTTCCATGATATTTTTTGATCAGATGCGTAGTTCTCGAGATATATCAAGATATTTAAAAGTTCCGAAGCTGCACCAACATAATAGAGATACAGAAACACCGTGGCCCCTTTCTTTGACATAACTCTGCACTAGTGCGAGCCGCAAATGCCACTTCCAGCTTAGCTGTGCAGAAGAAGTACAACAAGAAGAAGAAATATCTCGAAATATGTCCGTTAGGCCCCTTCCCTTGAGATAAATGTGCAAATATCTCGGAAACGAAGCGAGCTATGGCAAAATGTTGAGAGACCTTTTTTGTATAGAATTAAGTTTCCTACTATTTATGTTCTATGATATTTTTTGATCAGATGCGTAGATCTCGAGATATATCAAGATATTTAAAAGTTCCGAAGCCGCACCAACATAATAGAGATACAGAAACACCGTGGCCCCATTCTTTGAGATAACCCTGCACTATTGCGAGCTGCAAATGCCACTTCCAGCTTAGCTGTGCAGAAGAAGAACAACAAGAAGAAGAAATATCTCGAAATATGTCCGTCAGGCCCCTTCCCTTGAGATAAATCTGCAAATATCTCGGAAACGAAGCGAGCTATGGCAAAATGTTAAGAGACCTTTTTTGTAGAGAATTAAGTTTTCTACTTTTTATGTTCCATGATATTTTTTGATCAGATGCGTAGTTCTCGAGATATATCAAGATATTTAAAAGTTCCGAAGCTGCACCAACATAATAGAGATACAGAAACACCGTGGCCCCTTTCTTTGACATAACTCTGCACTAGTGCGAGCCGCAAATGCCACTTCCAGCTTAGCTGTGCAGAAGAAGTACAACAAGAAGAAGAAATATCTCGAAATATGTCCGTTAGGCCCCTTCCCTTGAGATAAATGTGCAAATATCTCGGAAACGAAGCGAGCTATGGCAAAATGTTGAGAGACCTTTTTTGTAGAGAATTAAGTTTCCTACTATTTATGTTCTATGATATTTTTTGATCAGATGCGTAGATCTCGAGATATGTCAAGATATTTAAAAGTTCCGAAGCCGCACCAACATAATAGAGATACAGAAACACCGTGGCCCCATTCTTTGAGATAACCCTGCACTATTGCGAGCTGCAAATGCCACTTCCAGCTTAGCTGTGCAGAAGAAGAACAACAAGAAGAAGAAATATCTCGAAATATGTCCGTCAGGCCCCTTGAGATAAATCTGCAAATATCTCGGAAACGAAGCGAGCTATGGCAAAATGTTAAGAGACCTTTTTTGTAGAGAATTAAGTTTCCTACTTTTTATGTTCTATGATATTTTTTGATCAGATGCGTAGTTCTCGAGATATATCAAGATATTTAAAAGTTCCGAAGCCGCACCAACATAATAGAGATACAGAAACACCGTGGCCCCATTCTTTAAGATAACTCTGCACTATAGCCAGCTGCAAATGCCACTTCCAGCTTAGCTGTGCAGAAGAAGAACAACAAGAAGAAGAAATATCTCGAAATATGTCCGTCAGGCCCCTTCCCTTGAGATAAATCTGCAAATATCTCGGAAACGAAGCGAGCTATGGCAAAATGTTAAGAGACCTTTTTTGTAGAGAATTAAGTTTCCTACTTTTTATGTTCTATGATATTTTTTGATCAGATGCGTAGTTCTCGAGATATATCAAGATATTTAAAAGTTCCGAAGCCGCACCAACATAATAGAGATACAGAAACACCGTGGCCCCTTTCTTTGAGATAACTCTGCACTATTGCGAGCTGGAAATGCCACTTCCAGCTTAGCTGTGCAGAAGAAGAACAACAAGAAGAAGAAATATCTCGAAATATGTCCGTCAGGCCCCTTCCCTTGAGATAAATCTGCAAATATCTCGGAAACGAAGCGAGCTATGGCAAAACGTTAAGAGACCTTTTTTGTAGAGAATTAAGTTTCCTACTTTTTATGTTCCATGATTTTTTTTGATCAGATGCGTAGATCTCGAGATATATCAAGATATTTAAAAGTTCCGAAGCCGCACCAACATAATAGAGATACAGAAACACCGTGGCCCCATTCTTTGAGATAACTCTGCACTATTGCGAGCGGCAAATGCCACTTCCAGCTTAGCTGTGCAGAAGAAGAACAACAAGAAGAAGAAATATCTCGAAATATGTCCGTCAGGCCCCTTCCCTTGAGATAAATCTGCAAATATCTCGGAAACGAAGCGAGCTATGGCAAAATGCTAAGAGACCTTTTTTGTAGAGAATTAAGTTTCCTACTTTTTATGTTCTATGATATTTTTTGATCAGATGCGTAGTTCTCGAGATATATCAAGATATTTAAAAGTTCCGAAGCCGCACCAACATAATAGAGATACAGAAACACCGTGGCCCCTTTCTTTGAGATAACTCTGCACTATTGCGAGCTGGAAATGCCACTTCCAGCTTAGCTGTGCAGAAGAAGAACAACAAGAAGAAGAAATATCTCGAAATATGTCCGTCAGGCCCCTTCCCTTGAGATAAATCTGCAAATATCTCGGAAACGAAGCGAGCTATGGCAAAATGCTAAGAGACCTTTTTTGTAGAGAATTAAGTTTCCTACTTTTTATGTTCTATGATATTTTTTGATCAGATGCGTAGTTCTCGAGATATATCAAGATATTTAAAAGTTCCGAAGCCGCACCAACATAATAGAGATACAGAAACACCGTGGCCCCTTTCTTTGAGATAACTCTGCACTATTGCGAGCTGCAAATGCCACTTCCAGCTTAGCTGTGCAGAAGAAGAACAACAAGAAGAAGAAATATCTCGAAATATGTCCGTCAGGCCCCTTGAGATAAATCTGCAAATATCTCGGAAACGAAGCGAGCTATGGCAAAATGTTAAGAGACCTTTTTTGTAGAGAATTAAGTTTCCTACTTTTTATGTTCTATGATATTTTTTGATCAGATGCGTAGTTCTCGAGATATATCAAGATATTTAAAAGTTCCGAAGCCGCACCAACATAATAGAGATACAGAAACACCGTGGCCCCATTCTTTAAGATAACTCTGCACTATAGCGAGCTGCAAATGCCACTTCCAGCTTAGCTGTGCAGAAGAAGAACAACAAGAAGAAGAAATATCTCGAAATATGTCCGTCAGGCCCCTTCCCTTGAGATAAATCTGCAAATATCTCGGAAACGAAGCGAGCTATGGCAAAATGTTAAGAGACCTTTTTTGTAGAGAATTAAGTTTCCTACTTTTTATGTTCTATGATATTTTTTGATCAGATGCGTAGTTCTCGAGATATATCAAGATATTTAAAAGTTCCGAAGCCGCACCAACATAATAGAGATACAGAAACACCGTGGCCCCTTTCTTTGAGATAACTCTGCACTATTGCGAGCTGGAAATGCCACTTCCAGCTTAGCTGTGCAGAAGAAGAACAACAAGAAGAAGAAATATCTCGAAATATGTCCGTCAGGCCCCTTCCCTTGAGATAAATCTGCAAATATCTCGGAAACGAAGCGAGCTATGGCAAAATGTTAAGAGACCTTTTTTGTAGAGAATTAAGTTTCCTACTTTCTATGTTCTATGATATTTTTTGATCAGATGCGTAGATCTCGAGATATATCAAGATATTTAAAAGTTCCGAAGCCGCACCAACATAATAGAGATACAGAAACACCGTGGCCCCATTCTTTGAGATAACTCTGCACTATTGCGAGCTGCAAATGGCACTTCCAGCTTAGCTGTGCAGAAGAAGAACAACAAGAAGAAGAAATATCTCGAAATATGTCCGTCAGGCCCCTTCCCTTGAGATAAATCTGCAAATATCTCGGAAACGAAGCGAGCTATGGCAAAATGTTAAGAGACCTTTTTTGTAGAGAATTAAGTTTTCTACTTTTTATGTTCCATGATATTTTTTGATCAGATGCGTAGTTCTCGAGATATATCAAGATATTTAAAAGTTCCGAAGCTGCACCAACATAATAGAGATACAGAAACACCGTGGCCCCTTTCTTTGACATAACTCTGCACTAGTGCGAGCCGCAAATGCCACTTCCAGCTTAGCTGTGCAGAAGAAGTACAACAAGAAGAAGAAATATCTCGAAATATGTCCGTTAGGCCCCTTCCCTTGAGATAAATGTGCAAATATCTCGGAAACGAAGCGAGCTATGGCAAAATGTTGAGAGACCTTTTTTGTATAGAATTAAGTTTCCTACTATTTATGTTCTATGATATTTTTTGATCAGATGCGTAGATCTCGAGATATATCAAGATATTTAAAAGTTCCGAAGCCGCACCAACATAATAGAGATACAGAAACACCGTGGCCCCATTCTTTGAGATAACCCTGCACTATTGCGAGCTGCAAATGCCACTTCCAGCTTAGCTGTGCAGAAGAAGAACAACAAGAAGAAGAAATATCTCGAAATATGTCCGTCAGGCCCCTTCCCTTGAGATAAATCTGCAAATATCTCGGAAACGAAGCGAGCTATGGCAAAATGTTAAGAGACCTTTTTTGTAGAGAATTAAGTTTCCTACTTTTTATGTTCTATGATATTTTTTGATCAGATGCGTAGTTCTCGAGATATATCAAGATATTTAAAAGTTCCGAAGCCGCACCAACATAATAGAGATACAGAAACACCGTGGCCCCTTTCTTTGAGATAACTCTGCACTATTGCGAGCTGCAAATGCCACTTCCAGCTTAGCTGTGCAGAAGAAGAACAACAAGAAGAAGAAATATCTCGAAATATGTCCGTCAGGCCCCTTCCCTTGAGATAAATCTGCAAATATCTCGGAAACGAAGCGAGCTATGGCAAAATGTTAAGAGACCTTTTTTGTAGAGAATTAAGTTTCCTACTTTTTATGTTCTATGATATTTTTTGATCAGATGCGTAGATCTCGAGATATATCAAGATATTTAAAAGTTCCGAAGCCGCACCAACATAATAGAGATACAGAAACACCGTGGCCCCATTCTTTTCGATAACTCTGCACTATTGCGAGCTGCAAATGCCACTTCCAGCTTAGCTGTGCAGAAGAAGAACAACAAGAAGAAGAAATATCTCGAAATATGTCCGTCAGGCCCCTTCCCTTGAGATAAATCTGCAAATATCTCGGAAACGAAGCGAGCTATGGCAAAATGTTAAGAGACCTTTTTTGTAGAGAATTAAGTTTTCTACTTTTTATGTTCCATGATATTTTTTGATCAGATGCGTAGTTCTCGAGATATATCAAGATATTTAAAAGTTCCGAAGCTGCACCAACATAATAGAGATACAGAAACACCGTGGCCCCTTTCTTTGACATAACTCTGCACTAGTGCGAGCCGCAAATGCCACTTCCAGCTTAGCTGTGCAGAAGAAGTACAACAAGAAGAAGAAATATCTCGAAATATGTCCGTTAGGCCCCTTCCCTTGAGATAAATGTGCAAATATCTCGGAAACGAAGCGAGCTATGGCAAAATGTTGAGAGACCTTTTTTGTAGAGAATTAAGTTTCCTACTATTTATGTTCTATGATATTTTTTGATCAGATGCGTAGATCTCGAGATATGTCAAGATATTTAAAAGTTCCGAAGCCGCACCAACATAATAGAGATACAGAAACACCGTGGCCCCATTCTTTGAGATAACCCTGCACTATTGCGAGCTGCAAATGCCACTTCCAGCTTAGCTGTGCAGAAGAAGAACAACAAGAAGAAGAAATATCTCGAAATATGTCCGTCAGGCCCCTTCCCTTGAGATAAATCTGCAAATATCTCGGAAACGAAGCGAGCTATGGCAAAATGTTAAGAGACCTTTTTTGTAGAGAATTAAGTTTCCTACTTTTTATGTTCTATGATATTTTTTGATCAGATGTGTAGTTCTCGAGATATATCAAGATATTTAAAAGTTCCGAAGCCGCACCAACATAATAGAGATACAGAAACACCGTGGCCCCTTTCTTTGAGATAACTCTGCACTAGTGCGAGCCGCAAATGCCACTTCCAGCTCAGCTGTGCAGAAGAAGAACAACAAGAAGAAGAAATATCTCGAAATATGTCCGTCAGGCCCCTTCCCTTGAGATAAATCTGCAAATATCTCGGAAACGAAGCGAGCTATGGCAAAATGTTAAGAGACCTTTTTTGTAGAGAATTAAGTTTCCTACTTTTTATGTTCTATGATATTTTTTGATCAGATGCGTAGTTCTCGAGATATATCAAGATATTTAAAAGTTCCGAAGCCGCACCAACATAATAGGGATACAGAAACACCGTGGCCCCTTTCTTTGAGATAACTCTGAACTAGTGCGAGCCGCAAATGCCACTTCCAGCTTAGCTGTGCAGAAGAAGAACAACAAGAAGAAGAAATATCTCGAAATATGTCCGTCAGGCCCCTTCCCTTGAGATATATCTGCAAATATCTCGGAAACGAAGCGAGCTATGGCAAAATGTTAAGAGACCTTTTTTGTAGAGAATTATGTTTCCTACAATTTATGTTCTATGATATTTTTTGATC
This sequence comes from Osmia lignaria lignaria, assembly GCF_051020975.1. NCBI lineage: Eukaryota > Metazoa > Arthropoda > Insecta > Hymenoptera > Megachilidae > Osmia > Osmia lignaria. The sequence goes on from NW_027478160.1 coordinate 1,458,728, forward strand.
AGAAGCGTAGTTTTCGAGATATATCGAGATATTTAAAAGTTCCGAAGCCGCACCAACATAATAGAGATACAGAAACACCGTGGCCCCTTTCTTTGAGATAACTCTGCACTAGTGCGAGCCGCAAATGCCACTTCCAGCTTAGCCGTGCAGAAGAAGAACAACAAGAAGAAGAAATATCTCGAAATATGTCCGTCAGGCCCCTTCCCTTGAGATAAATCTGCAAATATCTCGGAAACGAAGCGAGCTATGGCAAAATGTTAAGAGACCTTTTTTGTAGAGAATTAAGTTTCCTACTTTTTATGTTCTATGATATTTTTTGATCAGATGCGTAGTTCTCGAGATATATCAAGATATTTAAAAGTTCCGAAGCCGCACCAACATAATAGAGATACAGAAACACCGTGGCCCCTTTCTTTGAGATAACTCTGCACTATTGCGAGCTGCAAATGCCACTTCCAGCTTAGCTGTGCAGAGGAAGAACAACAAGAAGAAGAAATATCTCGAAATATGTCCGTCAGGCCAGTTCCTTTGAGCTGAATCTGCAAATATCTCGGAAACGAAGCGAGCTATGGCAAAATGTTAAGAGACGTTTTTTGTAGAGAATTATGTTTCCTACTTTTTATGTTCTATGATATTTTTTGATCAGATGCGTAGTTCTCGAGATATATCAAGATATTTAAAAGTTCCGAAGCCGCACCAACATAATAGAGATACAGAAACACCGTGGCCCCTTTCTTTGAGATAACTCTGCACTATTGCGAGCTGCAAATGCCACTTCCAGCTTAGCTGTGCAGAGGAAGAACAACAAGAAGAAGAAATATCTCGAAATATGTCCGTCAGGCCAGTTCCTTTGAGCTGAATCTGCAAATATCTCGGAAACGAAGCGAGCTATGGCAAAATGTTAAGAGACCTTTTTTGTAGAGAATTAAGATTCCTACTTTTTATGATCTATGATATTTTTTGATCAGATGTGTAGTTCTCGAGATATATCAAGATATTTAAAAGTTCCGAAGCCGCACCAACATAATAGAGATACAGAAACACCGTGGCCCCTTTCTTTGAGATAACTCTGCACTAGTGCGAGCCGCAAATGCCACTTCCAGCTTAGCTGTGCAGAAGAAGAACAACAAGAAGAAGAAATATCTCGAAATATGTCCGTCAGGCCCCTTCCCTTGAGATAAATCTGCAAATATCTCGGAAACGAAGCGAGCTATGGCAAAATGTTAAGAGACCTTTTTTGTAGAGAATTAAGTTTCCTACTTTTTATGTTCTATGATATTTTTTGATCAGATGCGTAGTTCTCGAGATATATCAAGATATTTAAAAGTTCCGAAGCCGCACCAACATAATAGAGATACAGAAACACCGTGGCCCCTTTCTTTGAGATAACTCTGCACTATTGCGAGCTGGAAATGCCACTTCCAGCTTAGCTGTGCAGAAGAAGAACAACAAGAAGAAGAAATATCTCGAAATATGTCCGTCAGGCCCCTTCCCTTGAGATAAATCTGCAAATATCTCGGAAACGAAGCGAGCTATGGCAAAACGTTAAGAGACCTTTTTTGTAGAGAATTAAGTTTCCTACTTTTTATGTTCCATGATTTTTTTTGATCAGATGCGTAGATCTCGAGATATATCAAGATATTTAAAAGTTCCGAAGCCGCACCAACATAATAGAGATACAGAAACACCGTGGCCCCATTCTTTGAGATAACTCTGCACTATTGCGAGCGGCAAATGCCACTTCCAGCTTAGCTGTGCAGAAGAAGAACAACAAGAAGAAGAAATATCTCGAAATATGTCCGTCAGGCCCCTTCCCTTGAGATAAATCTGCAAATATCTCGGAAACGAAGCGAGCTATGGCAAAATGCTAAGAGACCTTTTTTGTAGAGAATTAAGTTTCCTACTTTTTATGTTCTATGATATTTTTTGATCAGATGCGTAGTTCTCGAGATATATCAAGATATTTAAAAGTTCCGAAGCCGCACCAACATAATAGAGATACAGAAACACCGTGGCCCCTTTCTTTGAGATAACTCTGCACTATTGCGAGCTGGAAATGCCACTTCCAGCTTAGCTGTGCAGAAGAAGAACAACAAGAAGAAGAAATATCTCGAAATATGTCCGTCAGGCCCCTTCCCTTGAGATAAATCTGCAAATATCTCGGAAACGAAGCGAGCTATGGCAAAATGTTAAGAGACCTTTTTTGTAGAGAATTAAGTTTCCTACTTTTTATGTTCTATGATATTTTTTGATCAGATGCGTAGATCTCGAGATATATCAAGATATTTAAAAGTTCCGAAGCCGCACCAACATAATAGAGATACAGAAACACCGTGGCCCCATTCTTTGAGATAACTCTGCACTATTGCGAGCTGCAAATGGCACTTCCAGCTTAGCTGTGCAGAAGAAGAACAACAAGAAGAAGAAATATCTCGAAATATGTCCGTGAGGCCCCTTCCCATGAGATAAATCTGCAAATATCTCGGAAACGAAGCGAGCTATGGCAAAATGTTAAGAGACCTTTTTTGTAGAGAATTAAGTTTTCTACTTTTTATGTTCCATGATATTTTTTGATCAGATGCGTAGTTCTCGAGATATATCAAGATATTTAAAAGTTCCGAAGCTGCACCAACATAATAGAGATACAGAAACACCGTGGCCCCTTTCTTTGACATAACTCTGCACTAGTGCGAGCCGCAAATGCCACTTCCAGCTTAGCTGTGCAGAAGAAGTACAACAAGAAGAAGAAATATCTCGAAATATGTCCGTTAGGCCCCTTCCCTTGAGATAAATGTGCAAATATCTCGGAAACGAAGCGAGCTATGGCAAAATGTTGAGAGACCTTTTTTGTATAGAATTAAGTTTCCTACTATTTATGTTCTATGATATTTTTTGATCAGATGCGTAGATCTCGAGATATATCAAGATATTTAAAAGTTCCGAAGCCGCACCAACATAATAGAGATACAGAAACACCGTGGCCCCATTCTTTGAGATAACCCTGCACTATTGCGAGCTGCAAATGCCACTTCCAGCTTAGCTGTGCAGAAGAAGAACAACAAGAAGAAGAAATATCTCGAAATATGTCCGTCAGGCCCCTTCCCTTGAGATAAATCTGCAAATATCTCGGAAACGAAGCGAGCTATGGCAAAATGTTAAGAGACCTTTTTTGTAGAGAATTAAGTTTTCTACTTTTTATGTTCCATGATATTTTTTGATCAGATGCGTAGTTCTCGAGATATATCAAGATATTTAAAAGTTCCGAAGCTGCACCAACATAATAGAGATACAGAAACACCGTGGCCCCTTTCTTTGACATAACTCTGCACTAGTGCGAGCCGCAAATGCCACTTCCAGCTTAGCTGTGCAGAAGAAGTACAACAAGAAGAAGAAATATCTCGAAATATGTCCGTTAGGCCCCTTCCCTTGAGATAAATGTGCAAATATCTCGGAAACGAAGCGAGCTATGGCAAAATGTTGAGAGACCTTTTTTGTAGAGAATTAAGTTTCCTACTATTTATGTTCTATGATATTTTTTGATCAGATGCGTAGATCTCGAGATATGTCAAGATATTTAAAAGTTCCGAAGCCGCACCAACATAATAGAGATACAGAAACACCGTGGCCCCATTCTTTGAGATAACCCTGCACTATTGCGAGCTGCAAATGCCACTTCCAGCTTAGCTGTGCAGAAGAAGAACAACAAGAAGAAGAAATATCTCGAAATATGTCCGTCAGGCCCCTTGAGATAAATCTGCAAATATCTCGGAAACGAAGCGAGCTATGGCAAAATGTTAAGAGACCTTTTTTGTAGAGAATTAAGTTTCCTACTTTTTATGTTCTATGATATTTTTTGATCAGATGCGTAGTTCTCGAGATATATCAAGATATTTAAAAGTTCCGAAGCCGCACCAACATAATAGAGATACAGAAACACCGTGGCCCCATTCTTTAAGATAACTCTGCACTATAGCGAGCTGCAAATGCCACTTCCAGCTTAGCTGTGCAGAAGAAGAACAACAAGAAGAAGAAATATCTCGAAATATGTCCGTCAGGCCCCTTCCCTTGAGATAAATCTGCAAATATCTCGGAAACGAAGCGAGCTATGGCAAAATGTTAAGAGACCTTTTTTGTAGAGAATTAAGTTTCCTACTTTTTATGTTCTATGATATTTTTTGATCAGATGCGTAGTTCTCGAGATATATCAAGATATTTAAAAGTTCCGAAGCCGCACCAACATAATAGAGATACAGAAACACCGTGGCCCCTTTCTTTGAGATAACTCTGCACTATTGCGAGCTGGAAATGCCACTTCCAGCTTAGCTGTGCAGAAGAAGAACAACAAGAAGAAGAAATATCTCGAAATATGTCCGTCAGGCCCCTTCCCTTGAGATAAATCTGCAAATATCTCGGAAACGAAGCGAGCTATGGCAAAACGTTAAGAGACCTTTTTTGTAGAGAATTAAGTTTCCTACTTTTTATGTTCCATGATTTTTTTTGATCAGATGCGTAGATCTCGAGATATATCAAGATATTTAAAAGTTCCGAAGCCGCACCAACATAATAGAGATACAGAAACACCGTGGCCCCATTCTTTGAGATAACTCTGCACTATTGCGAGCGGCAAATGCCACTTCCAGCTTAGCTGTGCAGAAGAAGAACAACAAGAAGAAGAAATATCTCGAAATATGTCCGTCAGGCCCCTTCCCTTGAGATAAATCTGCAAATATCTCGGAAACGAAGCGAGCTATGGCAAAATGCTAAGAGACCTTTTTTGTAGAGAATTAAGTTTCCTACTTTTTATGTTCTATGATATTTTTTGATCAGATGCGTAGTTCTCGAGATATATCAAGATATTTAAAAGTTCCGAAGCCGCACCAACATAATAGAGATACAGAAACACCGTGGCCCCTTTCTTTGAGATAACTCTGCACTATTGCGAGCTGGAAATGCCACTTCCAGCTTAGCTGTGCAGAAGAAGAACAACAAGAAGAAGAAATATCTCGAAATATGTCCGTCAGGCCCCTTCCCTTGAGATAAATCTGCAAATATCTCGGAAACGAAGCGAGCTATGGCAAAATGTTAAGAGACCTTTTTTGTAGAGAATTAAGTTTCCTACTTTTTATGTTCTATGATATTTTTTGATCAGATGCGTAGATCTCGAGATATATCAAGATATTTAAAAGTTCCGAAGCCGCACCAACATAATAGAGATACAGAAACACCGTGGCCCCATTCTTTGAGATAACTCTGCACTATTGCGAGCTGCAAATGCCACTTCCAGCTTAGCTGTGCAGAAGAAGAACAACAAGAAGAAGAAATATCTCGAAATATGTCCGTCAGGCCCCTTCCCTTGAGATAAATCTGCAAATATCTCGGAAACGAAGCGAGCTATGGCAAAATGTTAAGAGACCTTTTTTGTAGAGAATTAAGTTTTCTACTTTTTATGTTCCATGATATTTTTTGATCAGATGCGTAGTTCTCGAGATATATCAAGATATTTAAAAGTTCCGAAGCTGCACCAACATAATAGAGATACAGAAACACCGTGGCCCCTTTCTTTGACATAACTCTGCACTAGTGCGAGCCGCAAATGCCACTTCCAGCTTAGCTGTGCAGAAGAAGTACAACAAGAAGAAGAAATATCTCGAAATATGTCCGTTAGGCCCCTTCCCTTGAGATAAATGTGCAAATATCTCGGAAACGAAGCGAGCTATGGCAAAATGTTGAGAGACCTTTTTTGTAGAGAATTAAGTTTCCTACTATTTATGTTCTATGATATTTTTTGATCAGATGCGTAGATCTCGAGATATGTCAAGATATTTAAAAGTTCCGAAGCCGCACCAACATAATAGAGATACAGAAACACCGTGGCCCCATTCTTTGAGATAACCCTGCACTATTGCGAGCTGCAAATGCCACTTCCAGCTTAGCTGTGCAGAAGAAGAACAACAAGAAGAAGAAATATCTCGAAATATGTCCGTCAGGCCCCTTCCCTTGAGATAAATCTGCAAATATCTCGGAAACGAAGCGAGCTATGGCAAAATGTTAAGAGACCTTTTTTGTAGAGAATTAAGTTTCCTACTTTTTATGTTCTATGATATTTTTTGATCAGATGTGTAGTTCTCGAGATATATCAAGATATTTAAAAGTTCCGAAGCCGCACCAACATAATAGAGATACAGAAACACCGTGGCCCCTTTCTTTGAGATAACTCTGCACTAGTGCGAGCCGCAAATGCCACTTCCAGCTTAGCTGTGCAGAAGAAGAACAACAAGAAGAAGAAATATCTCGAAATATGTCCGTCAGGCCCCTTCCCTTGAGATAAATCTGCAAATATCTCGGAAACGAAGCGAGCTATGGCAAAATGTTAAGAGACCTTTTTTGTAGAGAATTAAGTTTCCTACTTTTTATGTTCTATGATATTTTTTGATCAGATGCGTAGTTCTCGAGATATATCAAGATATTTAAAAGTTCCGAAGCCGCACCAACATAATAGGGATACAGAAACACCGTGGCCCCTTTCTTTGAGATAACTCTGAACTAGTGCGAGCCGCAAATGCCACTTCCAGCTTAGCTGTGCAGAAGAAGAACAACAAGAAGAAGAAATATCTCGAAATATGTCCGTCAGGCCCCTTCCCTTGAGATATATCTGCAAATATCTCGGAAACGAAGCGAGCTATGGCAAAATGTTAAGAGACCTTTTTTGTAGAGAATTATGTTTCCTACAATTTATGTTCTATGATATTTTTTGATCAGAAGCGTAGTTTTCGAGATATATCGAGATATTTAAAAGTTCCGAAGCCGCACCAACATAATAGAGATACAGAAACACCGTGGCCCCTTTCTTTGAGATAACTCTGCACTAGTGCGAGCCGCAAATGCCACTTCCAGCTTAGCCGTGCAGAAGAAGAACAACAAGAAGAAGAAATATCTCGAAATATGTCCGTCAGGCCCCTTCCCTTGAGATAAATCTGCAAATATCTCGGAAACGAAGCGAGCTATGGCAAAATGTTAAGAGACCTTTTTTGTAGAGAATTAAGTTTCCTACTTTTTATGTTCTATGATATTTTTTGATCAGATGCGTAGTTCTCGAGATATATCAAGATATTTAAAAGTTCCGAAGCCGCACCAACATAATAGAGATACAGAAACACCGTGGCCCCTTTCTTTGAGATAACTCTGCACTATTGCGAGCTGCAAATGCCACTTCCAGCTTAGCTGTGCAGAGGAAGAACAACAAGAAGAAGAAATATCTCGAAATATGTCCGTCAGGCCAGTTCCTTTGAGCTGAATCTGCAAATATCTCGGAAACGAAGCGAGCTATGGCAAAATGTTAAGAGACGTTTTTTGTAGAGAATTATGTTTCCTACTTTTTATGTTCTATGATATTTTTTGATCAGATGCGTAGTTCTCGAGATATATCAAGATATTTAAAAGTTCCGAAGCCGCACCAACATAATAGAGATACAGAAACACCGTGGCCCCTTTCTTTGAGATAACTCTGCACTATTGCGAGCTGCAAATGCCACTTCCAGCTTAGCTGTGCAGAGGAAGAACAACAAGAAGAAGAAATATCTCGAAATATGTCCGTCAGGCCAGTTCCTTTGAGCTGAATCTGCAAATATCTCGGAAACGAAGCGAGCTATGGCAAAATGCTAAGAGACCTTTTTTGTAGAGAATTAAGTTTCCTACTTTTTATGTTCTATGATATTTTTTGATCAGATGCGTAGTTCTCGAGATATATCAAGATATTTAAAAGTTCCGAAGCCGCACCAACATAATAGAGATACAGAAACACCGTGGCCCCTTTCTTTGAGATAACTCTGCACTATTGCGAGCTGGAAATGCCACTTCCAGCTTAGCTGTGCAGAAGAAGAACAACAAGAAGAAGAAATATCTCGAAATATGTCCGTCAGGCCCCTTCCCTTGAGATAAATCTGCAAATATCTCGGAAACGAAGCGAGCTATGGCAAAATGTTAAGAGACCTTTTTTGTAGAGAATTAAGTTTCCTACTTTTTATGTTCTATGATATTTTTTGATCAGATGCGTAGATCTCGAGATATATCAAGATATTTAAAAGTTCCGAAGCCGCACCAACATAATAGAGATACAGAAACACCGTGGCCCCATTCTTTGAGATAACTCTGCACTATTGCGAGCTGCAAATGCCACTTCCAGCTTAGCTGTGCAGAAGAAGAACAACAAGAAGAAGAAATATCTCGAAATATGTCCGTCAGGCCCCTTCCCTTGAGATAAATCTGCAAATATCTCGGAAACGAAGCGAGCTATGGCAAAATGTTAAGAGACCTTTTTTGTAGAGAATTAAGTTTTCTACTTTTTATGTTCCATGATATTTTTTGATCAGATGCGTAGTTCTCGAGATATATCAAGATATTTAAAAGTTCCGAAGCTGCACCAACATAATAGAGATACAGAAACACCGTGGCCCCTTTCTTTGACATAACTCTGCACTAGTGCGAGCCGCAAATGCCACTTCCAGCTTAGCTGTGCAGAAGAAGTACAACAAGAAGAAGAAATATCTCGAAATATGTCCGTTAGGCCCCTTCCCTTGAGATAAATGTGCAAATATCTCGGAAACGAAGCGAGCTATGGCAAAATGTTGAGAGACCTTTTTTGTAGAGAATTAAGTTTCCTACTATTTATGTTCTATGATATTTTTTGATCAGATGCGTAGATCTCGAGATATGTCAAGATATTTAAAAGTTCCGAAGCCGCACCAACATAATAGAGATACAGAAACACCGTGGCCCCATTCTTTGAGATAACCCTGCACTATTGCGAGCTGCAAATGCCACTTCCAGCTTAGCTGTGCAGAAGAAGAACAACAAGAAGAAGAAATATCTCGAAATATGTCCGTCAGGCCCCTTCCCTTGAGATAAATCTGCAAATATCTCGGAAACGAAGCGAGCTATGGCAAAATGTTAAGAGACCTTTTTTGTAGAGAATTAAGTTTCCTACTTTTTATGTTCTATGATATTTTTTGATCAGATGTGTAGTTCTCGAGATATATCAAGATATTTAAAAGTTCCGAAGCCGCACCAACATAATAGAGATACAGAAACACCGTGGCCCCTTTCTTTGAGATAACTCTGCACTAGTGCGAGCCGCAAATGCCACTTCCAGCTTAGCTGTGCAGAAGAAGAACAACAAGAAGAAGAAATATCTCGAAATATGTCCGTCAGGCCCCTTCCCTTGAGATAAATCTGCAAATATCTCGGAAACGAAGCGAGCTATGGCAAAATGTTAAGAGACCTTTTTTGTAGAGAATTAAGTTTCCTACTTTTTATGTTCTATGATATTTTTTGATCAGATGCGTAGTTCTCGAGATATATCAAGATATTTAAAAGTTCCGAAGCCGCACCAACATAATAGGGATACAGAAACACCGTGGCCCCTTTCTTTGAGATAACTCTGAACTAGTGCGAGCCGCAAATGCCACTTCCAGCTTAGCTGTGCAGAAGAAGAACAACAAGAAGAAGAAATATCTCGAAATATGTCCGTCAGGCCCCTTCCCTTGAGATATATCTGCAAATATCTCGGAAACGAAGCGAGCTATGGCAAAATGTTAAGAGACCTTTTTTGTAGAGAATTATGTTTCCTACAATTTATGTTCTATGATATTTTTTGATCAGAAGCGTAGTTTTCGAGATATATCGAGATATTTAAAAGTTCCGAAGCCGCACCAACATAATAGAGATACAGAAACACCGTGGCCCCTTTCTTTGAGATAACTCTGCACTAGTGCGAGCCGCAAATGCCACTTCCAGCTTAGCCGTGCAGAAGAAGAACAACAAGAAGAAGAAATATCTCGAAATATGTCCGTCAGGCCCCTTCCCTTGAGATAAATCTGCAAATATCTCGGAAACGAAGCGAGCTATGGCAAAATGTTAAGAGACCTTTTTTGTAGAGAATTAAGTTTCCTACTTTTTATGTTCTATGATATTTTTTGATCAGATGCGTAGTTCTCGAGATATATCAAGATATTTAAAAGTTCCGAAGCCGCACCAACATAATAGAGATACAGAAACACCGTGGCCCCTTTCTTTGAGATAACTCTGCACTATTGCGAGCTGCAAATGCCACTTCCAGCTTAGCTGTGCAGAGGAAGAACAACAAGAAGAAGAAATATCTCGAAATATGTCCGTCAGGCCAGTTCCTTTGAGCTGAATCTGCAAATATCTCGGAAACGAAGCGAGCTATGGCAAAATGTTAAGAGACGTTTTTTGTAGAGAATTATGTTTCCTACTTTTTATGTTCTATGATATTTTTTGATCAGATGCGTAGTTCTCGAGATATATCAAGATATTTAAAAGTTCCGAAGCCGCACCAACATAATAGAGATACAGAAACACCGTGGCCCCTTTCTTTGAGATAACTCTGCACTATTGCGAGCTGCAAATGCCACTTCCAGCTTAGCTGTGCAGAGGAAGAACAACAAGAAGAAGAAATATCTCGAAATATGTCCGTCAGGCCAGTTCCTTTGAGCTGAATCTGCAAATATCTCGGAAACGAAGCGAGCTATGGCAAAATGTTAAGAGACCTTTTTTGTAGAGAATTAAGATTCCTACTTTTTATGATCTATGATATTTTTTGATCAGATGTGTAGTTCTCGAGATATATCAAGATATTTAAAAGTTCCGAAGCCGCACCAACATAATAGAGATACAGAAACACCGTGGCCCCTTTCTTTGAGATAACTCTGCACTAGTGCGAGCCGCAAATGCCACTTCCAGCTTAGCTGTGCAGAAGAAGAACAACAAGAAGAAGAAATATCTCGAAATATGTCCGTCAGGCCCCTTCCCTTGAGATAAATCTGCAAATATCTCGGAAACGAAGCGAGCTATGGCAAAATGTTAAGAGACCTTTTTTGTAGAGAATTAAGTTTCCTACTTTTTATGTTCTATGATATTTTTTGATCAGATGCGTAGTTCTCGAGATATATCAAGATATTTAAAAGTTCCGAAGCCGCACCAACATAATAGGGATACAGAAACACCGTGGCCCCTTTCTTTGAGATAACTCTGCACTATTGCGAGCTGTAAATGCCACTTCCAGCTTAGCTGTGCAGAAGAAGAACAACAAGAAGAAGAAATATCTCGAAATATGTCCGTCAGGCCCCTTCCCTTGAGATATATCTGCAAATATCTCGGAAACGAAGCGAGCTATGGCAAAATGTTAAGAGACCTTTTTTGTAGAGAATTATGTTTCCTACAATTTATGTTCTATGATATTTTTTGATCAGAAGCGTAGTTTTCGAGATATATCGAGATATTTAAAAGTTCCGAAGCCGCACCAACATAATAGAGATACAGAAACACCGTGGCCCCTTTCTTTGAGATAACTCTGCACTATTGCGAGCTGCAAATGCCACTTCCAGCTTAGCTGAGCAGAGGAAGAACAACAAGAAGAAGAAATATCTCGAAATATGTCCGTCAGGCCAGTTCCTTTGAGCTGAATCTGCAAATATCTCGGAAACGAAGCGAGCTATGGCAAAATGTTAAGAGACGTTTTTTGTAGAGAATTATGTTTCCTACAATTTATGTTCTATGATATTTTTTGATCAGAAGCGTAGTTTTCGAGATATATCGAGATATTTAAAAGTTCCGAAGCCGCACCAACATAATAGGGATACAGAAACACCGTGGCCCCTTTCTTTGAGATAACTCTGCACTAGTGCGAGCCGCAAATGCCACTTCCAGCTTAGCTGTGCAGAAGAAGAACAACAAGAAGAAGAAATATCTCGAAATATGTCCGTCAGGCCCCTTCCCTTGTGATAAATCTGCAAATATCTCGGAAACGAAACGAGCTATGGCAAAATGTTAAGAGACCTTTTTTGTAGAGAATTATGTTTCCTACAATTTATGTTCTATGATATTTTTTGATCAGAAGCGTAGTTTTCGAGATATATCGAGATATTTAAAAGTTCCGAAGACGCACCAACATAATATAGATACAGAAACACCGTGGCCCCTCTCTTTGAGATAACTCTGCACTATTGCGAGCTGCAAATGCCACTTCCAGCTTAGCTGTGCAGAAGAAGAACAACAAGAAGAAGAAATATCTCGAAATATGTCCGTCAGGCCCCTTCCCTTGAGATAAATCTGCAAATATCTCGGAAACGAAGCGAGCTATGGCAAAATGTTTAGAGACCTTTCTTGTAGAGAATTAAGTTTCCTACTTTTTATGTAGTATGATGTTTTTTGATCAGATGCGTAGTTCTCGAGATATATCAAGATATTTAAAAGTTCCGAAGCCGCACCAACATAATAGAGGTACAGAAACACCGTGGCCTCTTTCTTTGAGATAACTCTGCACTATTGCGAGCTGCAAATGCCACTTCCAGCTTAGCTGTGCAGAACAAGAACAACAAGAAGAAGAAATATCTCGAAATATGTCCGTCAGACCCCTTCCCTTGAGATGAATCTGCAAATATCTCGGAAACGAAGCGAGCTATGGCAAAATGTTAAGAGACCTTTTTTGTAGAGAATAATGTTTCCTACAATTTACGTTCTATGATATTTTTTGATCAGAAGCGTAGTTTTCGAGATATATCGAGATATTTAAAAGTTCCGAAGCCGCACCAACATAATAGAGATACAGAAACACCGTGGCCCCTTTCTTTGAGATAACTCTGCACTAGTGCGAGCCGCAAATGCCACTTCCAGCTTAGCTGTGCAGAAGAAGAACAACAAGAAGAAGAAATATATCGAAATATGTCCGTCAGGCCCCTTCCCTTGAGATAAATATGCAAATATCTCGGAAACGAAGCGAGCTATGGCAAAATGTTAAGAGACCTTTTTTGTAGAGAATTATGTTTCCTACAATTTATGTTGTATGATATTTTTTGATCAGAAGCGTAGTTTTCGAGATATATCGAGATATTTAAAAGTTCCGAAGCGGCACCAACATAATAGAGATACAGAAACACCGTGGCCCCTTTCTTTGAGATAACTCTGCACTAGTGCGAGCCGCAAATGCCACTTCCAACTTAGCTGTGCAGAAGAAGAACAACAAGAAGAAGAAATATCTCGAAATATGTCCGTCAGGCCCCTTCCCTTGAGATAAATATGCAAATATCTCGGAAACGAAGCGAGCTATGGCAAAATGTTAAGAGACCTTTTTTGTAGAGAATTAAGTTTCCTACTTTTTATGTTCTATGATATTTTTTGATCAGATGCGTAGTTCTCGAGATATATCAAGATATTTAAAAGTTCCGAAGCCGCACCAACATAATAGAGATACAGAAACACCGTGGCCCCTTTCTTTGAGATAACTCTGCACTATTGCGAGCTGCAAATGCCACTTCCAGCTTAGCTGTGCAGAGGAAGAACAACAAGAAGAAGAAATATCTCGAAATATGTCCGTCAGGCCAGTTCCTTTGAGCTGAATCTGCAAATATCTCGGAAACGAAGCGAGCTATGGCAAAATGTTAAGAGACGTTTTTTGTAGAGAATTATGTTTCCTACAATTTATGTTCTATGATATTTTTTGATCAGAAGCGTAGTTTTCGTGATATATCGAGATATTTAAAAGTTCCGAAGACGCACCAACATAATAGAGATACAGAAACACCGTGGCCCCTTTCTTTGAGATAACTGTGCACTAGTGCGAGCCGCAAATGCAACTTCCAGCTTAGCTGTGCAGAAGAAGAACAACAAGATGAAGAAATATCTCGAAATATGTCCGTCAGGCCCCTTCCCTTGAGATAAATCTGCAAATGTCTCGGAAACGAAGCGAGCTATGGCAAAATGTTAAGAGACCTTTTTTGTAGAGAATTAAGTTTCCTACTTTTTATGTTCTATGATATTTTTTGATCAGATGCGTAGTTCTCGAGATATATCAAGATATTTAAAAGTTCCGAAGCCGCACCAACATAATAGAGATACAGAAACACCGTGGCCCCTTTCTTTGAGATAACTCTGCACTATTGCGAGCTGCAAATGCCACTTCCAGCTTAGCTGTGCAGAGGAAGAACAACAAGAAGAAGAAATATCTCGAAATATGTCCGTCAGGCCAGTTCCCTTGAGCTGAATCTGCAAATATTTCGGAAACGAAGCGAGCTATGGCAAAATGTTAAGAGACGTTTTTTGTAGAGAATTATGTTTCCTACAATTTATGTTCTATGATATTTTTTGATCAGAAGCGTAGTTTTCGAGATATATCGAGATATTTAAAAATTCCGAAGACGCACCAACATAATAGAGATACAGAAACACCGTGGCCCCTTTCTTTGAGATAACTGTGCACTAGTGCGAGCCGCAAATGCAACTTCCGGCTTAGCTGTGCAGAAGAAGAACAACAAGAAGAAGAAATATCTCGAAATATATCCGTCAGGCCCCTTCCCTTGAGATAAATCTGCAAATGTCTCGGAAACGAAGCGAGCTATGGCAAAATGTTAAGAGACCTTTTTTGTAGAGAATTAAGTTTCCTACTTTTTATGTTCTATGATATTTTTTGATCAGATGCGTAGTTCTCGAGATATATCAAGATATTTAAAAGTTCCGAAGCCGCACCAACATAATAGAGATACAGAAACACCGTGGCCCCTTTCTTTGAGATAACTCTGCACTATTGCGAGCTGCAAATGCCACTTCCAGCTTAGCTGTGCAGAGGAAGAACAACAAGAAGAAGAAATATCTCGAAATATGTCCGTCAGGCCAGTTCCTTTGAGCTGAATCTGCAAATATCTCGGAAACGAAGCGATCTATGGCAAAATGTTAAGAGACGTTTTTTGTAGAGAATTATGTTTCCTACAATTTATGTTCTATGATATTTTTTGATCAGAAGCGTAGTTTTCGAGATATATCGAGATATTTAAAAGTTCCGAAGCCGCACCAACATAATAGAGATACAGAAACACCGTGGCCCCTTTCTTTGAGATAACTCTGCACTAGTGCGAGCCGCAAATGCCACTTCCAGCTTAGCTGTGCAGAAGAAGAACAACAAGAAGAAGAAATATATCGAAATATGTCCGTCAGGCCCCTTCCCTTGAGATAAATATGCAAATATCTCGGAAACGAAGCGAGCTATGGCAAAATGTTAAGAGACCTTTTTTGTAGAGAATTATGTTTCCTACAATTTATGTTGTATGATATTTTTTGATCAGAAGCGTAGTTTTCGAGATATATCGAGATATTTAAAAGTTCCGAAGCCGCACCAACATAATAGAGATACAGAAACACCGTGGCCCCTTTCTTTGAGATAACTCTGCACTATTGCGAGCTGCAAATGCCACTTCCAGCTTAGCTGTGCAGAGGAAGAACAACAAGAAGAAGAAATATCTCGAAATATGTCCGTCAGGCCAGTTCCTTTGAGCTGAATCTGCAAATATCTCGGAAACGAAGCGAGCTATGGCAAAATGTTAAGAGACGTTTTTTGTAGAGAATTATGTTTCCTACAATTTATGTTCTATGATATTTTTTGATCAGAAGCGTAGTTTTCGTGATATATCGAGATATTTAAAAGTTCCGAAGACGCACCAACATAATAGAGATACAGAAACACCGTGGCCCCTTTCTTTGAGATAACTGTGCACTAGTGCGAGCCGCAAATGCAACTTCCAGCTTAGCTGTGCAGAAGAAGAACAACAAGATGAAGAAATATCTCGAAATATGTCCGTCAGGCCCCTTCCCTTGAGATAAATCTGCAAATGTCTCGGAAACGAAGCGAGCTATGGCAAAATGTTAAGAGACCTTTTTTGTAGAGAATTAAGTTTCCTACTTTTTATGTTCTATGATATTTTTTGATCAGATGCGTAGTTCTCGAGATATATCAAGATATTTAAAAGTTCCGAAGCCGCACCAACATAATAGAGATACAGAAACACCGTGGCCCCTTTCTTTGAGATAACTCTGCACTATTGCGAGCTGCAAATGCCACTTCCAGCTTAGCTGTGCAGAGGAAGAACAACAAGAAGAAGAAATATCTCGAAATATGTCCGTCAGGCCAGTTCCCTTGAGCTGAATCTGCAAATATTTCGGAAACGAAGCGAGCTATGGCAAAATGTTAAGAGACGTTTTTTGTAGAGAATTATGTTTCCTACAATTTATGTTCTATGATATTTTTTGATCAGAAGCGTAGTTTTCGAGATATATCGAGATATTTAAAAATTCCGAAGACGCACCAACATAATAGAGATACAGAAACACCGTGGCCCCTTTCTTTGAGATAACTGTGCACTAGTGCGAGCCGCAAATGCAACTTCCGGCTTAGCTGTGCAGAAGAAGAACAACAAGAAGAAGAAATATCTCGAAATATATCCGTCAGGCCCCTTCCCTTGAGATAAATCTGCAAATGTCTCGGAAACGAAGCGAGCTATGGCAAAATGTTAAGAGACCTTTTTTGTAGAGAATTAAGTTTCCTACTTTTTATGTTCTATGATATTTTTTGATCAGATGCGTAGTTCTCGAGATATATCAAGATATTTAAAAGTTCCGAAGCCGCACCAACATAATAGAGATACAGAAACACCGTGGCCCCTTTCTTTGAGATAACTCTGCACTATTGCGAGCTGCAAATGCCACTTCCAGCTTAGCTGTGCAGAGGAAGAACAACAAGAAGAAGAAATATCTCGAAATATGTCCGTCAGGCCAGTTCCTTTGAGCTGAATCTGCAAATATCTCGGAAACGAAGCGATCTATGGCAAAATGTTAAGAGACGTTTTTTGTAGAGAATTATGTTTCCTACAATTTATGTTCTATGATATTTTTTGATCAGAAGCGTAGTTTTCGAGATATATCGAGATATTTAAAAGTTCCGAAGCCGCACCAACATAATAGAGATACAGAAACACCGTGGCCCCTTTCTTTGAGATAACTCTGCACTAGTGCGAGCCGCAAATGCCACTTCCAGCTTAGCTGTGCAGAAGAAGAACAACAAGAAGAAGAAATATATCGAAATATGTCCGTCAGGCCCCTTCCCTTGAGATAAATATGCAAATATCTCGGAAACGAAGCGAGCTATGGCAAAATGTTAAGAGACCTTTTTTGTAGAGAATTATGTTTCCTACAATTTATGTTGTATGATATTTTTTGATCAGAAGCGTAGTTTTCGAGATATATCGAGATATTTAAAAGTTCCGAAGCCGCACCAACATAATAGAGATACAGAAACACCGTGGCCCCTTTCTTTGAGATAACTCTGCACTAGTGCGAGCCGCAAATGCCACTTCCAACTTAGCTGTGCAGAAGAAGAACAACAAGAAGAAGAAATATCTTGAAATATGTCCGTCAGGCCCCTTCCCTTGAGATAAATATGCAAATATCTCGGAAACGAAGCGAGCTATGGCAAAATGTTAAGAGACGTTTTTTGTAGAGAATTATGTTTCCTACAATTTATGTTCTATGATATTTTTTGATCAGAAGCGTAGTTTTCGAGATATATCGAGATATTTAAAAGTTCCGAAGCCGCACCAACATAATAGGGATACAGAAACACCGTGACCCCTTTCTTTGAGATAACTCTGCACTAGTGCGAGCCGCAAATGCCACTTCCAGCTTAGCTGTGCAGAAGAAGAACAACAAGAAGAAGAAATATCTCGAAATATGTCCGTCAGGCCCCTTCCCTTGAGATAAATCTGCAAATATCTCGGAAACGAAGCGAGCTATGGTAAAATGTTAAGAGACCTTTTTTGTAGAGAATTATGTTTCCTACAATTTATGTTCTATGATATTTTTTGATCAGATGCGTAGTTCTCGAGATATATCAAGATATTTAAAAGTTCCGAAGCCACACCAACATAATAGAGATACAGAAACACCGTGGCCCCTTTCTTTGAGATAACCCTGCACTATTGCGAGCTGTAAATGCCACTTCCAGCTTAGCTGTGCAGAAGAAGAACAACAAGAAGAAGAAATATCTCGAAATATGTCCGTCAGGCCCCTTCCCTTGAGATAAATCTGCAAATATCTCGGAAACGAAACGAGCTATGGCAAAATGTTAAGAGACCTTTTTTGTAGAGAATTAAGTTTCCTACTTTTTATGTTCTATGATATTTTTTGATCAGAAGCGTAGTTTTCGAGATATATCGAGATATTTAAAAGTTCCGAAGCCGCACCAACATAATAGAGATACAGAAACACCGTGGCCCCTTTCTTTGAGATAACTCTGCACTATTGCGAGCTGCAAATGCCACTTCCAGCTTAGCTGTGCAGAGGAAGAACAACAAGAAGAAGAAATATCTCGAAATATGTCCGTCAGGCCAGTTCCTTTGAGCTGAATCTGCAAATATCTCGGAAACGAAGCGAGCTATGGCAAAATGTTACGAGACGTTTTTTGTAGAGAATTATGTTTCCTACAATTTATGTTCTATGATATTTTTTGATCAGAAGCGTAGTTTTCGAGATATATCGAGATATTTAAAAGTTCCGAAGCCGCACCAACATAATAGGGATACAGAAACACCGTGGCCCCTTTCTTTGAGATAACTCTGCACTAGTGCGAGCCGCAAATGCCACTTCCAGCTTAGCTGTGCAGAAGAAGAACAACAAGAAGAAGAAATATCTCGAAATATGTCCGTCAGGCCCCTTCCCTTGAGATAAATCTGCAAATATCTCGGAAACGAAACGAGCTATGGCAAAATGTTAAGAGACCTTTTTTGTAGAGAATTAAGTTTCCTACTTTTTATCTTCTATGATATTTTTTGATCAGATGCGTAGTTCTCGAGATATATCAAGATATTTAAAAGTTCCGAAGCCGCACCAACATAATATAGATACAGAAACACCGTGGCCCCTCTCTTTGAGATAACTCTGCACTATTGCGAGCTGCAAATGCCACTTCCAGCTTAGCTGTGCAGAAGAAGAACAACAAGAAGAAGAAATATCTCGAAATATGTCCGTCAGGCCCCTTCCCTTGAGATAAATCTGCAAATATCTCGGAAACGAAGCGAGCTATGGCAAAATGTTTAGAGACCTTTCTTGTAGAGAATTAAGTTTCCTACTTTTTATGTAGTATGATATTTTTTGATCAGATGCGTAGTTCTCGAGATATATCAAGATATTTAAAAGTTCCGAAGCCGCACCAACATAATAGAGGTACAGAAACACCGTGGCCTCTTTCTTTGAGATAACTCTGCACTATTGCGAGCTGCAAATGCCACTTCCAGCTTAGCTGTGCAGAACAAGAACAACAAGAAGAAGAAATATCTCGAAATATGTCCGTCAGACCCCTTCCCTTGAGATGAATCTGCAAATATCTCGGAAACGAAGCGAGCTATGGCAAAATGTTAAGAGACCTTTTTTGTAGAGAATAATGTTTCCTACAATTTACGTTCTATGATATTTTTTGATCAGAAGCGTAGTTTTCGAGATATATCGAGATATTTAAAAGTTCCGAAGCCGCACCAACATAATAGAGATACAGAAACACCGTGGCCCCTTTCTTTGAGATAACTCTGCACTAGTGCGAGCCGCAAATGCCACTTCCAGCTTAGCTGTGCAGAAGAAGAACAACAAGAAGAAGAAATATATCGAAATATGTCCGTCAGGCCCCTTCCCTTGAGATAAATATGCAAATATCTCGGAAACGAAGCGAGCTATGGCAAAATGTTAAGAGACCTTTTTTGTAGAGAATTATGTTTCCTACAATTTATGTTGTATGATATTTTTTGATCAGAAGCGTAGTTTTCGAGATATATCGAGATATTTAAAAGTTCCGAAGCCGCACCAACATAATAGAGATACAGAAACACCGTGGCCCCTTTCTTTGAGATAACTCTGCACTAGTGCGAGCCGCAAATGCCACTTCCAACTTAGCTGTGCAGAAGAAGAACAACAAGAAGAAGAAATATCTCGAAATATGTCCGTCAGGCCCCTTCCCTTGAGATAAATATGCAAATATCTCGGAAACGAAGCGAGCTATGGCAAAATGTTAAGAGACCTTTTTTGTAGAGAATTAAGTTTCCTACTTTTTATGTTCTATGATATTTTTTGATCAGATGCGTAGTTCTCGAGATATATCAAGATATTTAAAAGTTCCGAAGCCGCACCAACATAATAGAGATACAGAAACACCGTGGCCCCTTTCTTTGAGATAACTCTGCACTATTGCGAGCTGCAAATGCCACTTCCAGCTTAGCTGTGCAGAGGAAGAACAACAAGAAGAAGAAACATCTCGAAATATGTCCGTCAGGCCAGTTCCTTTGAGCTGAATCTGCAAATATCTCGGAAACGAAGCGAGCTATGGCAAAATGTTAAGAGACGTTTTTTGTAGAGAATTATGTTTCCTACAATTTATGTTCTATGATATTTTTTGATCAGAAGCGTAGTTTTCGTGATATATCGAGATATTTAAAAGTTCCGAAGACGCACCAACATAATAGAGATACAGAAACACCGTGGCCCCTTTCTTTGAGATAACTGTGCACTAGTGCGAGCCGCAAATGCAACTTCCAGCTTAGCTGTGCAGAAGAAGAACAACAAGATGAAGAAATATCTCGAAATATGTCCGTCAGGCCCCTTCCCTTGAGATAAATCTGCAAATGTCTCGGAAACGAAGCGAGCTATGGCAAAATGTTAAGAGACCTTTTTTGTAGAGAATTAAGTTTCCTACTTTTTATGTTCTATGATATTTTTTGATCAGATGCGTAGTTCTCGAGATATATCAAGATATTTAAAAGTTCCGAAGCCGCACCAACATAATAGAGATACAGAAACACCGTGGCCCCTTTCTTTGAGATAACTCTGCACTATTGCGAGCTGCAAATGCCACTTCCAGCTTAGCTGTGCAGAGGAAGAACAACAAGAAGAAGAAATATCTCGAAATATGTCCGTCAGGCCAGTTCCTTTGAGCTGAATCTGCAAATATCTCGGAAACGAAGCGATCTATGGCAAAATGTTAAGAGACGTTTTTTGTAGAGAATTATGTTTCCTACAATTTATGTTCTATGATATTTTTTGATCAGAAGCGTAGTTTTCGAGATATATCGAGATATTTAAAAGTTCCGAAGCCGCACCAACATAATAGAGATACAGAAACACCGTGGCCCCTTTCTTTGAGATAACTCTGCACTAGTGCGAGCCGCAAATGCCACTTCCAGCTTAGCTGTGCAGAAGAAGAACAACAAGAAGAAGAAATATATCGAAATATGTCCGTCAGGCCCCTTCCCTTGAGATAAATATGCAAATATCTCGGAAACGAAGCGAGCTATGGCAAAATGTTAAGAGACCTTTTTTGTAGAGAATTATGTTTCCTACAATTTATGTTGTATGATATTTTTTGATCAGAAGCGTAGTTTTCGAGATATATCGAGATATTTAAAAGTTCCGAAGCCGCACCAACATAATAGAGATACAGAAACACCGTGGCCCCTTTCTTTGAGATAACTCTGCACTATTGCGAGCTGCAAATGCCACTTCCAGCTTAGCTGTGCAGAGGAAGAACAACAAGAAGAAGAAATATCTCGAAATATGTCCGTCAGGCCAGTTCCTTTGAGCTGAATCTGCAAATATCTCGGAAACGAAGCGAGCTATGGCAAAATGTTAAGAGACGTTTTTTGTAGAGAATTATGTTTCCTACAATTTATGTTCTATGATATTTTTTGATCAGAAGCGTAGTTTTCGTGATATATCGAGATATTTAAAAGTTCCGAAGACGCACCAACATAATAGAGATACAGAAACACCGTGGCCCCTTTCTTTGAGATAACTGTGCACTAGTGCGAGCCGCAAATGCAACTTCCAGCTTAGCTGTGCAGAAGAAGAACAACAAGATGAAGAAATATCTCGAAATATGTCCGTCAGGCCCCTTCCCTTGAGATAAATCTGCAAATGTCTCGGAAACGAAGCGAGCTATGGCAAAATGTTAAGAGACCTTTTTTGTAGAGAATTAAGTTTCCTACTTTTTATGTTCTATGATATTTTTTGATCAGATGCGTAGTTCTCGAGATATATCAAGATATTTAAAAGTTCCGAAGCCGCACCAACATAATAGAGATACAGAAACACCGTGGCCCCTTTCTTTGAGATAACTCTGCACTATTGCGAGCTGCAAATGCCACTTCCAGCTTAGCTGTGCAGAGGAAGAACAACAAGAAGAAGAAATATCTCGAAATATGTCCGTCAGGCCAGTTCCCTTGAGCTGAATCTGCAAATATTTCGGAAACGAAGCGAGCTATGGCAAAATGTTAAGAGACGTTTTTTGTAGAGAATTATGTTTCCTACAATTTATGTTCTATGATATTTTTTGATCAGAAGCGTAGTTTTCGAGATATATCGAGATATTTAAAAATTCCGAAGACGCACCAACATAATAGAGATACAGAAACACCGTGGCCCCTTTCTTTGAGATAACTGTGCACTAGTGCGAGCCGCAAATGCAACTTCCGGCTTAGCTGTGCAGAAGAAGAACAACAAGAAGAAGAAATATCTCGAAATATATCCGTCAGGCCCCTTCCCTTGAGATAAATCTGCAAATGTCTCGGAAACGAAGCGAGCTATGGCAAAATGTTAAGAGACCTTTTTTGTAGAGAATTAAGTTTCCTACTTTTTATGTTCTATGATATTTTTTGATCAGATGCGTAGTTCTCGAGATATATCAAGATATTTAAAAGTTCCGAAGCCGCACCAACATAATAGAGATACAGAAACACCGTGGCCCCTTTCTTTGAGATAACTCTGCACTATTGCGAGCTGCAAATGCCACTTCCAGCTTAGCTGTGCAGAGGAAGAACAACAAGAAGAAGAAATATCTCGAAATATGTCCGTCAGGCCAGTTCCTTTGAGCTGAATCTGCAAATATCTCGGAAACGAAGCGATCTATGGCAAAATGTTAAGAGACGTTTTTTGTAGAGAATTATGTTTCCTACAATTTATGTTCTATGATATTTTTTGATCAGAAGCGTAGTTTTCGAGATATATCGAGATATTTAAAAGTTCCGAAGCCGCACCAACATAATAGAGATACAGAAACACCGTGGCCCCTTTCTTTGAGATAACTCTGCACTAGTGCGAGCCGCAAATGCCACTTCCAGCTTAGCTGTGCAGAAGAAGAACAACAAGAAGAAGAAATATATCGAAATATGTCCGTCAGGCCCCTTCCCTTGAGATAAATATGCAAATATCTCGGAAACGAAGCGAGCTATGGCAAAATGTTAAGAGACCTTTTTTGTAGAGAATTATGTTTCCTACAATTTATGTTGTATGATATTTTTTGATCAGAAGCGTAGTTTTCGAGATATATCGAGATATTTAAAAGTTCCGAAGCCGCACCAACATAATAGAGATACAGAAACACCGTGGCCCCTTTCTTTGAGATAACTCTGCACTAGTGCGAGCCGCAAATGCCACTTCCAACTTAGCTGTGCAGAAGAAGAACAACAAGAAGAAGAAATATCTTGAAATATGTCCGTCAGGCCCCTTCCCTTGAGATAAATATGCAAATATCTCGGAAACGAAGCGAGCTATGGCAAAATGTTAAGAGACGTTTTTTGTAGAGAATTATGTTTCCTACAATTTATGTTCTATGATATTTTTTGATCAGAAGCGTAGTTTTCGAGATATATCGAGATATTTAAAAGTTCCGAAGCCGCACCAACATAATAGGGATACAGAAACACCGTGACCCCTTTCTTTGAGATAACTCTGCACTAGTGCGAGCCGCAAATGCCACTTCCAGCTTAGCTGTGCAGAAGAAGAACAACAAGAAGAAGAAATATCTCGAAATATGTCCGTCAGGCCCCTTCCCTTGAGATAAATCTGCAAATATCTCGGAAACGAAGCGAGCTATGGTAAAATGTTAAGAGACCTTTTTTGTAGAGAATTATGTTTCCTACAATTTATGTTCTATGATATTTTTTGATCAGATGCGTAGTTCTCGAGATATATCAAGATATTTAAAAGTTCCGAAGCCACACCAACATAATAGAGATACAGAAACACCGTGGCCCCTTTCTTTGAGATAACCCTGCACTATTGCGAGCTGTAAATGCCACTTCCAGCTTAGCTGTGCAGAAGAAGAACAACAAGAAGAAGAAATATCTCGAAATATGTCCGTCAGGCCCCTTCCCTTGAGATAAATCTGCAAATATCTCGGAAACGAAACGAGCTATGGCAAAATGTTAAGAGACCTTTTTTGTAGAGAATTAAGTTTCCTACTTTTTATGTTCTATGATATTTTTTGATCAGAAGCGTAGTTTTCGAGATATATCGAGATATTTAAAAGTTCCGAAGCCGCACCAACATAATAGAGATACAGAAACACCGTGGCCCCTTTCTTTGAGATAACTCTGCACTATTGCGAGCTGCAAATGCCACTTCCAGCTTAGCTGTGCAGAGGAAGAACAACAAGAAGAAGAAATATCTCGAAATATGTCCGTCAGGCCAGTTCCTTTGAGCTGAATCTGCAAATATCTCGGAAACGAAGCGAGCTATGGCAAAATGTTACGAGACGTTTTTTGTAGAGAATTATGTTTCCTACAATTTATGTTCTATGATATTTTTTGATCAGAAGCGTAGTTTTCGAGATATATCGAGATATTTAAAAGTTCCGAAGCCGCACCAACATAATAGGGATACAGAAACACCGTGGCCCCTTTCTTTGAGATAACTCTGCACTAGTGCGAGCCGCAAATGCCACTTCCAGCTTAGCTGTGCAGAAGAAGAACAACAAGAAGAAGAAATATCTCGAAATATGTCCGTCAGGCCCCTTCCCTTGAGATAAATCTGCAAATATCTCGGAAACGAAACGAGCTATGGCAAAATGTTAAGAGACCTTTTTTGTAGAGAATTAAGTTTCCTACTTTTTATCTTCTATGATATTTTTTGATCAGATGCGTAGTTCTCGAGATATATCAAGATATTTAAAAGTTCCGAAGCCGCACCAACATAATATAGATACAGAAACACCGTGGCCCCTCTCTTTGAGATAACTCTGCACTATTGCGAGCTGCAAATGCCACTTCCAGCTTAGCTGTGCAGAAGAAGAACAACAAGAAGAAGAAATATCTCGAAATATGTCCGTCAGGCCCCTTCCCTTGAGATAAATCTGCAAATATCTCGGAAACGAAGCGAGCTATGGCAAAATGTTTAGAGACCTTTCTTGTAGAGAATTAAGTTTCCTACTTTTTATGTAGTATGATATTTTTTGATCAGATGCGTAGTTCTCGAGATATATCAAGATATTTAAAAGTTCCGAAGCCGCACCAACATAATAGAGGTACAGAAACACCGTGGCCTCTTTCTTTGAGATAACTCTGCACTATTGCGAGCTGCAAATGCCACTTCCAGCTTAGCTGTGCAGAACAAGAACAACAAGAAGAAGAAATATCTCGAAATATGTCCGTCAGACCCCTTCCCTTGAGATGAATCTGCAAATATCTCGGAAACGAAGCGAGCTATGGCAAAATGTTAAGAGACCTTTTTTGTAGAGAATAATGTTTCCTACAATTTACGTTCTATGATATTTTTTGATCAGAAGCGTAGTTTTCGAGATATATCGAGATATTTAAAAGTTCCGAAGCCGCACCAACATAATAGAGATACAGAAACACCGTGGCCCCTTTCTTTGAGATAACTCTGCACTAGTGCGAGCCGCAAATGCCACTTCCAGCTTAGCTGTGCAGAAGAAGAACAACAAGAAGAAGAAATATATCGAAATATGTCCGTCAGGCCCCTTCCCTTGAGATAAATATGCAAATATCTCGGAAACGAAGCGAGCTATGGCAAAATGTTAAGAGACCTTTTTTGTAGAGAATTATGTTTCCTACAATTTATGTTGTATGATATTTTTTGATCAGAAGCGTAGTTTTCGAGATATATCGAGATATTTAAAAGTTCCGAAGCCGCACCAACATAATAGAGATACAGAAACACCGTGGCCCCTTTCTTTGAGATAACTCTGCACTAGTGCGAGCCGCAAATGCCACTTCCAACTTAGCTGTGCAGAAGAAGAACAACAAGAAGAAGAAATATCTCGAAATATGTCCGTCAGGCCCCTTCCCTTGAGATAAATATGCAAATATCTCGGAAACGAAGCGAGCTATGGCAAAATGTTAAGAGACCTTTTTTGTAGAGAATTAAGTTTCCTACTTTTTATGTTCTATGATATTTTTTGATCAGATGCGTAGTTCTCGAGATATATCAAGATATTTAAAAGTTCCGAAGCCGCACCAACATAATAGAGATACAGAAACACCGTGGCCCCTTTCTTTGAGATAACTCTGCACTATTGCGAGCTGCAAATGCCACTTCCAGCTTAGCTGTGCAGAGGAAGAACAACAAGAAGAAGAAACATCTCGAAATATGTCCGTCAGGCCAGTTCCTTTGAGCTGAATCTGCAAATATCTCGGAAACGAAGCGAGCTATGGCAAAATGTTAAGAGACGTTTTTTGTAGAGAATTATGTTTCCTACAATTTATGTTCTATGATATTTTTTGATCAGAAGCGTAGTTTTCGTGATATATCGAGATATTTAAAAGTTCCGAAGACGCACCAACATAATAGAGATACAGAAACACCGTGGCCCCTTTCTTTGAGATAACTGTGCACTAGTGCGAGCCGCAAATGCAACTTCCAGCTTAGCTGTGCAGAAGAAGAACAACAAGATGAAGAAATATCTCGAAATATGTCCGTCAGGCCCCTTCCCTTGAGATAAATCTGCAAATGTCTCGGAAACGAAGCGAGCTATGGCAAAATGTTAAGAGACCTTTTTTGTAGAGAATTAAGTTTCCTACTTTTTATGTTCTATGATATTTTTTGATCAGATGCGTAGTTCTCGAGATATATCAAGATATTTAAAAGTTCCGAAGCCGCACCAACATAATAGAGATACAGAAACACCGTGGCCCCTTTCTTTGAGATAACTCTGCACTATTGCGAGCTGCAAATGCCACTTCCAGCTTAGCTGTGCAGAGGTAGAACAACAAGAAGAAGAAATATCTCGAAATATGTCCGTCAGGCCAGTTCCCTTGAGCTGAATCTGCAAATATTTCGGAAACGAAGCGAGCTATGGCAAAATGTTAAGAGACGTTTTTTGTAGAGAATTATGTTTCCTACAATTTATGTTCTATGATATTTTTTGATCAGAAGCGTAGTTTTCGAGATATATCGAGATATTTAAAAATTCCGAAGACGCACCAACATAATAGAGATACAGAAACACCGTGGCCCCTTTCTTTGAGATAACTGTGCACTAGTGCGAGCCGCAAATGCAACTTCCGGCTTAGCTGTGCAGAAGAAGAACAACAAGAAGAAGAAATATCTCGAAATATGTCCGTCAGGCCCCTTCCCTTGAGATAAATCTGCAAATGTCTCGGAAACGAAGCGAGCTATGGCAAAATGTTAAGAGACCTTTTTTGTAGAGAATTAAGTTTCCTACTTTTTATGTTCTATGATATTTTTTGATCAGATGCGTAGTTCTCGAGATATATCAAGATATTTAAAAGTTCCGAAGCCGCACCAACATAATAGAGATACAGAAACACCGTGGCCCCTTTCTTTGAGATAACTCTGCACTATTGCGAGCTGCAAATGCCACTTCCAGCTTAGCTGTGCAGAGGAAGAACAACAAGAAGAAGAAATATCTCGAAATATGTCCGTCAGGCCAGTTCCTTTGAGCTGAATCTGCAAATATCTCGGAAACGAAGCGATCTATGGCAAAATGTTAAGAGACGTTTTTTGTAGAGAATTATGTTTCCTACAATTTATGTTCTATGATATTTTTTGATCAGAAGTGTAGTTTTCGAGATATATCGAGATATTTATAAATTCCGAAGACGCACCAACATAATAGAGATACAGAAACACCGTGGCCCCTTTCTTTGAGATAACTGTGCACTAGTGCGAGCCGCAAATGCAACTTCCGGCTTAGCTGTGCAGAAGAAGAACAACAAGAAGAAGAAATATCTCGAAATATGTCCGTCAGGCCCCTTCCCTTGAGATAAATCTGCAAATGTCTCGGAAACGAAGCGAGCTATGGCAAAATGTTAAGAGACCTTTTTTGTAGAGAATTAAGTTTCCTACTTTTTATGTTCTATGATATTTTTTGATCAGATGCGTAGTTCTCGAGATATATGAAGATATTTAAAAGTTCCGAAGCCGCACCAACATAATAGAGATACAGAAACACCGTGGCCCCTTTCTTTGAGATAACTCTGCACTATTGCGAGCTGCAAATGCCACTTCCAGCTTAGCTGTGCAGAGGAAGAACAACAAGAAGAAGAAATATCTCGAAATATGTCCGTCAGGCCAGTTCCTTTGAGCTGAATCTGCAAATATCTCGGAAACGAAGCGATCTATGGCAAAATGTTAAGAGACGTTTTTTGTAGAGAATTATGTTTCCTACAATTTATGTTCTATGATATTTTTTGATCAGAAGCGTAGTTTTCGAGATATATCGAGATATTTAAAAGTTCCGAAGCCGCACCAACATAATAGGGATACAGAAACACCGTGGCCCCTTTCTTTGAGATAACTCTGCACTAGTGCGAGCCGCAAATGCCACTTCCAGCTTAGCTGTGCAGAAGAAGAACAACAAGAAGAAGAAATATCTCGAAATATGTCCGTCAGGCCCCTTCCCTTGAGATAAATCTGCAAATATCTCGGAAACGAAGCGAGCTATGGTAAAATGTTAAGAGACCTTTTTTGTAGAGAATTATGTTTCCTACAATTTATGTTCTATGATATTTTTTGATCAGATGCGTAGTTCTCGAGATATATCAAGATATTTAAAAGTTCCGAAGCCACACCAACATAATAGAGATACAGAAACACCGTGGCCCCTTTCTTTGAGATAACCCTGCACTATTGCGAGCTGTAAATGCCACTTCCAGCTTAGCTGTGCAGAAGAAGAACAACAAGAAGAAGAAATATCTCGAAATATGTCCGTCAGGCCCCTTCCCTTGAGATAAATCTGCAAATATCTCGGAAACGAAACGAGCTATGGCAAAATGTTAAGAGACCTTTTTTGTAGAGAATTAAGTTTCCTACTTTTTATGTTCTATGATATTTTTTGATCAGAAGCGTAGTTTTCGAGATATATCGAGATATTTAAAAGTTCCGAAGCCGCACCAACATAATAGAGATACAGAAACACCGTGGCCCCTTTCTTTGAGATAACTCTGCACTATTGCGAGCTGCAAATGCCACTTCCAGCTTAGCTGTGCAGAGGAAGAACAACAAGAAGAAGAAATATCTCGAAATATGTCCGTCAGGCCAGTTCCTTTGAGCTGAATCTGCAAATATCTCGGAAACGAAGCGAGCTATGGCAAAATGTTAAGAGACGTTTTTTGTAGAGAATTATGTTTCCTACAATTTATGTTCTATGATATTTTTTGATCAGAAGCGTAGTTTTCGAGATATATCGAGATATTTAAAAGTTCCGAAGCCGCACCAACATAATAGGGATACAGAAACACCGTGGCCCCTTTCTTTGAGATAACTCTGCACTAGTGCGAGCCGCAAATGCCACTTCCAGCTTAGCTGTGCAGAAGAAGAACAACAAGAAGAAGAAATATCTCGAAATATGTCCGTCAGGCCCCTTCCCTTGAGATAAATCTGCAAATATCTCGGAAACGAAACGAGCTATGGCAAAATGTTAAGAGACCTTTTTTGTAGAGAATTATGTTTCCTACAATTTATGTTCTATGATATTTTTTGATCAGAAGCGTAGTTTTCGAGATATATCGAGATATTTAAAAGTTCCGAAGACGCACCAACATAATAGAGATACAGAAACACCGTGGCCCCTTTCTTTGAGATAACTGTGCACTAGTGCGAGCCGCAAATGCCACTTCCAGCTTAGCTGTGCAGAAGAAGAACAACAAGAAGAAGAAATATCTCGAAATATGTCCGTCAGGCCCCTTCCCTTGAGATATATCTGCAAATATCTCGGAAACGAAGCGAGCTATGGCGAAATGTTAAGAGACCTTTTTTGTAGAGAATTAAGTTTCCTACTTTTTATCTTCTATGATATTTTTTGATCAGATGCGTAGTTCTCGAGATATATCAAGATATTTAAAAGTTCCGAAGCCGCACCAACATAATATAGATACAGAAACACCGTGGCCCCTCTCTTTGAGATAACTCTGCACTATTGCGAGCTGCAAATGCCACTTCCAGCTTAGCTGTGCAGAAGAAGAACAACAAGAAGAAGAAATATCTCGAAATATGTCCGTCAGGCCCCTTCCCTTGAGATAAATCTGCAAATATCTCGGAAACGAAGCGAGCTATGGCAAAATGTTTAGAGACCTTTCTTGTAGAGAATTAAGTTTCCTACTTTTTATGTAGTATGATATTTTTTGATCAGATGCGTAGTTCTCGAGATATATCAAGATATTTAAAAGTTCCGAAGCCGCACCAACATAATAGAGGTACAGAAACACCGTGGCCTCTTTCTTTGAGATAACTCTGCACTATTGCGAGCTGCAAATGCCACTTCCAGCTTAGCTGTGCAGAACAAGAACAACAAGAAGAAGAAATATCTCGAAATATGTCCGTCAGACCCCTTCCCTTGAGATGAATCTGCAAATATCTCGGAAACGAAGCGAGCTATGGCAAAATGTTAAGAGACCTTTTTTGTAGAGAATAATGTTTCCTACAATTTACGTTCTATGATATTTTTTGATCAGAAGCGTAGTTTTCGAGATATATCGAGATATTTAAAAGTTCCGAAGCCGCACCAACATAATAGAGATACAGAAACACCGTGGCCCCTTTCTTTGAGATAACTCTGCACTAGTGCGAGCCGCAAATGCCACTTCCAGCTTAGCTGTGCAGAAGAAGAACAACAAGAAGAAGAAATATATCGAAATATGTCCGTCAGGCCCCTTCCCTTGAGATAAATATGCAAATATCTCGGAAACGAAGCGAGCTATGGCAAAATGTTAAGAGACCTTTTTTGTAGAGAATTATGTTTCCTACAATTTATGTTGTATGATATTTTTTGATCAGAAGCGTAGTTTTCGAGATATATCGAGATATTTAAAAGTTCCGAAGCCGCACCAACATAATAGAGATACAGAAACACCGTGGCCCCTTTCTTTGAGATAACTCTGCACTAGTGCGAGCCGCAAATGCCACTTCCAACTTAGCTGTGCAGAAGAAGAACAACAAGAAGAAGAAATATCTCGAAATATGTCCGTCAGGCCCCTTCCCTTGAGATAAATATGCAAATATCTCGGAAACGAAGCGAGCTATGGCAAAATGTTAAGAGACCTTTTTTGTAGAGAATTAAGTTTCCTACTTTTTATGTTCTATGATATTTTTTGATCAGATGCGTAGTTCTTGAGATATATCAAGATATTTAAAAGTTCCGAAGCCGCACCAACATAATAGAGATACAGAAACACCGTGGCCCCTTTCTTTGAGATAACTCTGCACTATTGCGAGCTGCAAATGCCACTTCCAGCTTAGCTGTGCAGAGGAAGAACAACAAGAAGAAGAAATATCTCGAAATATGTCCGTCAGGCCAGTTCCTTTGAGCTGAATCTGCAAATATCTCGGAAACGAAGCGAGCTATGGCAAAATGTTAAGAGACGTTTTTTGTAGAGAATTATGTTTCCTACAATTTATGTTCTATGATATTTTTTGATCAGAAGCGTAGTTTTCGTGATATATCGAGATATTTAAAAGTTCCGAAGACGCACCAACATAATAGAGATACAGAAACACCGTGGCCCCTTTCTTTGAGATAACTGTGCACTAGTGCGAGCCGCAAATGCAACTTCCAGCTTAGCTGTGCAGAAGAAGAACAACAAGATGAAGAAATATCTCGAAATATGTCCGTCAGGCCCCTTCCCTTGAGATAAATCTGCAAATGTCTCGGAAACGAAGCGAGCTATGGCAAAATGTTAAGAGACCTTTTTTGTAGAGAATTAAGTTTCCTACTTTTTATGTTCTATGATATTTTTTGATCAGATGCGTAGTTCTCGAGATATATCAAGATATTTAAAAGTTCCGAAGCCGCACCAACATAATAGAGATACAGAAACACCGTGGCCCCTTTCTTTGAGATAACTCTGCACTATTGCGAGCTGCAAATGCCACTTCCAGCTTAGCTGTGCAGAGGAAGAACAACAAGAAGAAGAAATATCTCGAAATATGTCCGTCAGGCCAGTTCCTTTGAGCTGAATCTGCAAATATCTCGGAAACGAAGCGATCTATGGCAAAATGTTAAGAGACGTTTTTTGTAGAGAATTATGTTTCCTACAATTTATGTTCTATGATATTTTTTGATCAGAAGCGTAGTTTTCGAGATATATCGAGATATTTAAAAGTTCCGAAGCCGCACCAACATAATAGGGATACAGAAACACCGTGGCCCCTTTCTTTGGGATAACTCTGCACTATTGCGAGCTGCAAATGCCACTTCCAGCTTAGCTGTGCAGAGGAAGAACAACAAGAAGAAGAAATATCTCGAAATATGTCCGTCAGGCCAGTTCCTTTGAGCTGAATCTGCAAATATCTCGGAAACGAAGCGAGCTATGGCAAAATGTTAAGAGACCTTTTTTGTAGAGAATTATGTTTCCTACAATTTATCTTCTATGATATTTTTTGATCAGAAGCGTAGTTTTCGAGATATATCGAGATATTTAAAAGTTCCGAAGCCGCACCAACATAATAGAGATACAGAAACACCGTGGCCCCTCTCTTTGAGATAACTCTGCACTATTGCGAGCTGCAAATGCCACTTCCAGCTTAGCTGTGCAGAAGAAGAACAACAAGAAGAAGAAATATCTCGAAATATGTCCGTCGGACCCCTTCCCTTGAGATGAATCTGCAAATATCTCGGAAACGAAGCGAGCTATGGCAAAATGTTAAGAGACCTTTTTTGTAGAGAATAATGTTTCCTACAATTTACGTTCTATGATATTTTTTGATCAGAAGCGTAGTTTTCGAGATATATCGAGATATTTAAAAGTTCCGAAGCCGCACCAACATAATAGAGATACAGAAACACCGTGGCCCCTTTCTTTGAGATAACTCTGCACTATTGCGACCTGCAAATGCCACTTCCAGCTCAGCTGTGCAGAAGAAGAACAACAAGAAGAAGAAATATCTCGAAATACGTCCGTCAGGCCCCTTCCCTTGAGATAAATCTGCAAATATCTCGGAAACGAAGCGAGCTATGGCAAAATGTTAAGAGACCTTTTTTGTAGAGAATTAAGTTTCCTACTTTTTATGTTCTATGATATTTTTTGATCAGATGCGTAGTTCTCGAGATATATCAAGATATTTAAAAGTTCCGAAACCGCACCAACATAATAGAGATACAGAAACACCGTGGCCCCTTTCTTTGAGATAACTCTGCACTATTGCGAGCTGGAAATGCCACTTCCAGTTTAGCTGTGCAGAAGAAGAACAACAAGAAGAAGAAATATCTCGAAATATGTCCGTCAGACCCCTTCCCTTGAGATGAATCTGCAAATATCTCGGAAACGAAGCGAGCTATGGCAAAATGTTAAGAGACCTTTTTTGTAGAGAATAATGTTTCCTACAATTTACGTTCTATGATATTTTTTGATCAGAAGCGTAGTTTTCGAGATATATCGAGATATTTAAAAGTTCCGAAGCCGCACCAACATAATAGAGATACAGAAACACCGTGGCCCCTTTCTTTGAGATAACTCTGCACTATTGCGACCTGCAAATGCCACTTCCAGCTCAGCTGTGCAGAAGAAGAACAACAAGAAGAAGAAATATCTCGAAATACGTCCGTCAGGCCCCTTCCCTTGAGATAAATCTGCAAATATCTCGGAAACGAAGCGAGCTATGGCAAAATGTTAAGAGACCTTTTTTGTAGAGAATTAAGTTTCCTACTTTTTATGTTCTATGATATTTTTTGATCAGATGCGTAGTTCTCGAGATATATCAAGATATTTAAAAGTTCCGAAACCGCACCAACATAATAGAGATACAGAAACACCGTGGCCCCTTTCTTTGAGATAACTCTGCACTATTGCGAGCTGGAAATGCCACTTCCAGTTTAGCTGTGCAGAAGAAGAACAACAAGAAGAAGAAATATCTCGAAATATGTCCGTCAGGCCAGTTCCTTTGAGCTGAATCTGCAAATATCTCGGAAACGAAGCGAGCTATGGCAAAATGTTAAGAGACGTTTTTTGTAGAGAATTATGTTTCCTACAATTTATGTTCTATGATATTTTTTGATCAGAAGCGTAGTTTTCGTGATATATCGAGATATTTAAAAGTTCCGAAGACGCACCAACATAATAGAGATACAGAAACACCGTGGCCCCTTTCTTTGAGATAACTGTGCACTAGTGCGAGCCGCAAATGCAACTTCCAGCTTAGCTGTGCAGAAGAAGAACAACAAGATGAAGAAATATCTCGAAATATGTCCGTCAGGCCCCTTCCCTTGAGATAAATCTGCAAATATCTCGGAAACGAAGCGAGCTATGGTAAAATGTTAAGAGACCTTTTTTGTAGAGAATTATGTTTCCTACAATTTATGTTCTATGATATTTTTTGATCAGATGCGTAGTTCTCGAGATATATCAAGATATTTAAAAGTTCCGAAGCCACACCAACATAATAGAGATACAGAAACACCGTGGCCCCTTTCTTTGAGATAACTCTGCACTATTGCGAGCTGGAAATGCCACTTCCAGTTTAGCTGTGCAGAAGAAGAACAACAAGAAGAAGAAATATCTCGAAATATGTCCGTTAGGCCCCTTCCCTTGAGATAAATCTGCAAATATCTCGGAAACGAAGCGAGCTATGGCAAAATGTTAAGAGACCTTTTTTGTAGAGAATTAAGTTTCCTACTTTTTATGTTCTATGATATTTTTTGATCAGATGCGTAGTTCTCGAGATATATCAAGATATTTAAAAGTTCCGAAGCCGCACCAACATAATAGAGATACAGAAACACCGTGGCCCCTCTCTTTGAGATAACTCTGCACTATTGCGAGCTGCAAATGCCACTTCCAGCTTAGCTGTGCAGAAGAAGAACAACAAGAAGAAGAAATATCGCGAAATATGTCCGTCAGGCCCCTTCCCTTGAGATAAATCTGCAAATATCTCGGAAACGAAGCGAGCTATGGCAAAATGTTTAGAGACCTTTCTTGTAGAGAATTAAGTTTCCTACTTTTTATGTAGTATGATATTTTTTGATCAGATGCGTAGTTCTCGAGATATATCAAGATATTTAAAAGTTCCGAAGCCGCACCAACATAATAGAGATACAGAAACACCGTGGCCCCTTTCTTTGGGATAACTCTGCACTATTGCGAGCTGCAAATGCCACTTCCAGCTTAGCTGTGCAGAGGAAGAACAACAAGAAGAAGAAATATCTCGAAATATGTCCGTCAGGCCAGTTCCTTTGAGCTGAATCTGCAAATATCTCGGAAACGAAGCGAGCTATGGCAAAATGTTAAGAGACCTTTTTTGTAGAGAATTATGTTTCCTACAATTTATCTTCTATGATATTTTTTGGTCAGAAGCGTAGTTTTCGAGATATATCGAGATATTTAAAAGTTCCGAAGACGCACCAACATAATAGAGATACAGAAACACCGTGGCCCCTGTCTTTGAGATAACTCTGCACTATTGCGAGCTGCAAATGCCACTTCCAGCTTAGCTGTGCAGAAGAAGAACAACAAGAAGAAGAAATATCTCGAAATATGTCCGTCAGGCCCCTTCCCTTGAGATAAATCTGCAAATATCTCGGAAACGAAGCGAGCTATGGCAAAATGTTTAGAGACCTTTCTTGTAGAGAATTAAGTTTCCTACTTTTTATGTAGTATGATATTTTTTGATCAGATGCGTAGTTCTCGAGATATATCAAGATATTTAAAAGTTCCGAAGCCGCACCAACATAATAGAGGTACAGAAACACCGTGGCCTCTTTCTTTGAGATAACTCTGCACTATTGCGAGCTGCAAATGCCACTTCCAGCTTAGCTGTGCAGAACAAGAACAACAAGAAGAAGAAATATCTCGAAATATGTCCGTCAGACCCCTTCCCTTGAGATGAATCTGCAAATATCTCGGAAACGAAGCGAGCTATGGCAAAATGTTAAGAGACCTTTTTTGTAGAGAATAATGTTTCCTACAATTTACGTTCTATGATATTTTTTGATCAGAAGCGTAGTTTTCGAGATATATCGAGATATTTAAAAGTTCCGAAGCCGCACCAACATAATAGAGATACAGAAACACCGTGGCCCCTTTCTTTGAGATAACTCTGCACTATTGCGACCTGCAAATGCCACTTCCAGCTCAGCTGTGCAGAAGAAGAACAACAAGAAGAAGAAATATCTCGAAATACGTCCGTCAGGCCCCTTCCCTTGAGATAAATCTGCAAATATCTCGGAAACGAAGCGAGCTATGGCAAAATGTTAAGAGACCTTTTTTGTAGAGAATTAAGTTTCCTACTTTTTATGTTCTATGATATTTTTTGATCAGATGCGTAGTTCTCGAGATATATCAAGATATTTAAAAGTTCCGAAACCGCACCAACATAATAGAGATACAGAAACACCGTGGCCCCTTTCTTTGAGATAACTCTGCACTATTGCGAGCTGGAAATGCCACTTCCAGTTTAGCTGTGCAGAAGAAGAACAACAAGAAGAAGAAATATCTCGAAATATGTCCGTTAGGCCCCTTCCCTTGAGATAAATCTGCAAATATCTCGGAAACGAAGCGAGCTATGGCAAAATCTTAAGAGACCTTTTTTGTAGAGAATTAAGTTTCCTACTTTTTATGTTCTATGATATTTTTTGATCAGAAGCGTAGTTTTCGAGATATATCGAGATATTTAAAAGTTCCGAAGCCGCACCAACATAATAGAGATACAGAAACACCGTGGCCCCTTTCTTTGAGATAACTCTGCACTAGTGCGAGCCGCAAATGCCACTTCCAGCTTAGCTGTGCAGAAGAAGAACAACAAGAAGAAGAAATATCTCGAAATATGTCCGTCAGGCCCCTTCCCTTGAGATATATCTGCAAATATCTCGGAAACGAAGCGAGCTATGGCAAAATGTTAAGAGACCTTTTTTGTAGAGAATTATGTTTCCTACAATTTATGTTCTATGATATTTTTTGATCAGAAGCGTAGTTTTCGAGATATATCGAGATATTTAAAAGTTCCGAAGCCGCACCAACATAATAGAGATACAGAAACACCGTGGCCCCTTTCTTTGAGATAACTCTGCACTATTGCGAGCCGCAAATGCCACTTCCAGCTTAGCTGTGCAGAAGAAGAACAACAAGAAGAAGAAATATATCGAAATATGTCCGTCAGGCCCCTTCCCTTGAGATAAATATGCAAATATCTCGGAAACGAAGCGAGCTATGGCAAAATGTTAAGACACCTTTTTTGTAGAGAATTAAGTTTCCTACTTTTCATGTTCTATGATATTTTTTGATCAGATGCGTAGTTCTCGAGATATATCAAGATATTTAAAAGTTCCGAAGCCGCACCAACATAATAGAGATACAGCAACACCGTGGCCCCTTTCTTTGAGATAACTCTGCACTATTGCGAGCTGTAAATGCCACTTCCAGCTTAGCTGTGCAGAAGAAGAACAACAAGAAGAAGAAATATCTCGAAATATGTCCGTCAGGCCCCTTCCCTTGAGATATATCTGCAAATATCTCGGAAACGAAGCGAGCTATGGCAAAATGTTAAGAGACCTTTTTTGTAGAGAATTATGTTTCCTACAATTTATTTTCTATGATATTTTTTGATCAGAAGCGTAGTTTTCGAGATATATCGAGATATTTAAAAGTTCCGAAGCCGCACCAACATAATAGAGATACAGAAACACCGTGGCCCCTTTCTTTGAGATAACTCTGCACTAGTGAGAGCCGCAAATGCCACTTCCAGCTTAGCTGTGCAGAAGAAGAACAACAAGAAGAAGAAATATCTCGAAATATGTCCGTCAGGCCCCTTCCCTTGAGATAAATCTGCAAATATCTCGGAAACGAAGCGAGCTATGGCAAAATGTTAAGAGACCTTTTTTGTAGAGAATTAAGTTTCCTACCTTTTATGTTCTATGATATTTTTTGATCAGATGCGTAGTTCTCGAGATATATCAAGATATTTAAAAGTTCCGAAGCCGCACCAACATAATAGAGATACAGAAACACCGTGGCCCCATTCTTTGAGATAACTCTGCACTATTGCGAGCCGCAAATGCCACTTCCAGCTTAGCTGTGCAGAGGAAGAACAACAAGAAGAAGAAGTATCTCGAAATATGTCCGTCAGGCCCGTTCCTTTGAGCTGAATCTGCAAATATCTCGGAAACGAAGCGAGCAATGGCAAAATGTTAAGAAACGTTTTTTGTTGAGAATTATGTTTCCTACAATTTATGTTCTATGATATTTTTTGATCAGAAGCGTAGTTTTCGAGATATATCGAGATATTTAAAAGTTCCGAAGCCGCACCAACATAATAGAGATACAGAAACACCGTGGCCCCTTTCTTTGAGATAACTCTGCAATAGTGCGAGCCGCAAATGCCACTTCCAGCTTAGCTGTGCAGAAGAAGAACAACAAGAAGAAGAAATATCTCGAAATATGTCCGTCAGGCCCCTTCCCTTGAGATAAATCTGCAAATATCTCGGAAACGAAGCGAGCTATGGCAAAATGTTAAGAGACCTTTTTTGTAAAGAATTATGTTTCCTACAATTTATGTTCTATGATATTTTTTGATCAGATGCGTAGTTCTCGAGATATATCAAGATATTTAAAAGTTCCGAAGCCGCACCAACATAATAGAGATACAGAAACACCGTGGCCCCTTTCTTTGAGATAACTCTGCACTATTGCGACCTGCAAATGCCACTTCCAGCTCAGCTGTGCAGAAGAAGAACAACAAGAAGAAGAAATATCTCGAAATATGTCCGTCAGGCCCCTTCCCTTGAGATAAATCTGCAAATATCTCGGAAACGAAGCGAGCTATGGCAAAATGTTAAGAGACCTTTTTTGTAGAGAATTAAGTTTCCTACTTTTTATGTTCTATGATATTTTTTGATCAGATGCGTAGTTCTCGAGATATATCAAGATATTTAAAAGTTCCGAATCCGCACCAACATAATAGAGATACAGAAACACCGTGGCCCCTTTCTTTGAGATAACTCTGCACTATTGCGAGCTGGAAATGCCACTTCCAGTTTAGCTGTGCAGAAGAAGAACAACAAGAAGAAGAAATATCTCGAAATATGTCCGTCAGGCCCCTTCCCTTGAGATAAATATGCAAATATCTCGGAAACGAAGCGAGCTATGGCAAAATGTTAAGAGACCTTTTTTGTAGAGAATTAAGTTTCCTACTTTTTATGTTCTATGATATTTTTTGATCAGATGCGTAGTTCTCGAGATATATCAAGATATTTAAAAGTTCCGAAGCCGCACCAACATAATGGAGATACAGAAACACCGTGGCCCCTTTCATTGAGATAACTCTGCACTATTGCGAGCTGGAAATGCCACTTCCAGCTTAGCTGTGCAGAAGAAGAACAACAAGAAGAAGAAATATCTCGAAATATGTCCGTCAGGCCACTTCCCTTGAGATAAATCTGCAAATATCTCGGAAACGAAGCGAGCTATGGCAAAATGTTAAGAGACCTTTTTTGTAGAGAATTAGGTTTCCTACTTTTTATGTTCGATGATATTTTTTGATCAGATGCGTAGTTCTCGAGATATATCAAGATATTTAAAAGTTCCGAAGCTGCACCAACATAATAGAGGTACAGAAACACCGTGGCCTCTTTCTTTGAGATAACTCTGCACTATTGCGAGCTGCAAATGCCGCTTCGAGCTTAGCTGTGCAGAAGAAGAACAACAAGAAGAAGAAATATCTCGAAATATGTCCGTCAGACCCCTTCCCTTGAGATGAATCTGCAAATATCTCGGAAACAAAGCGAGCTATGGCAAAATGTTAAGAGACCTTTTTTGTAGAGAATAATGTTTCCTACAATTTACGTTCTATGATATTTTTTGATCAGAAGCGTAGTTTTCGAGATATATCGAGATATTTAAAAGTTCCGAAGCCGCACCAACATAATAGAGATACAGAAACACCGTGGCCCCTTTCTTTGAGATAACTCTGCACTATTGCGACCTGCAAATGCCACTTCCAGCTCAGCTGTGCAGAAGAAGAACAACAAGAAGAAGAAATATCTCGAAATATGTCCGTCAGGCCCCTTCCCTTGAGATAAATCTGCAAATATCTCGGAAACGAAGCGAGCTATGGCAAAATGTTAAGAGACCTTTTTTGTAGAGAATTAAGTTTCCTACTTTTTATGTTCTATGATATTTTTTGATCAGATGCGTAGTTCTCGAGATATATCAAGATATTTAAAAGTTCCGAAGCCGCACCAACATAATAGAGATACAGAAACACCGTGGCCCCTTTCTTTGAGATAACTCTGCACTATTGCGAGCTGGAAATGCCACTTCCAGTTTAGCTGTGCAGAAGAAGAACAACAAGAAGAAGAAATATCTCGAAATATGTCCGTTAGGCCCCTTCCCTTGAGATAAATCTGCAAATATCTCGGAAACGAAGCGAGCTATGGCAAAATGTTAAGAGACCTTTTTTGTAGAGAATTATGTTTCCTACAATTTATGTTCTATGATATTTTTTGATCAGAAGCGTAGTTTTCGAGATATATCGAGATATTTAAAAGTTCCGAAGCCGCACCAACATAATAGAGATACAGAAACACCGTGGCCCCTTTCTTTGAGATAACTCTGCACTAGTGAGAGCCGCAAATGCCACTTCCAGCTTAGCTGTGCAGAAGAAGAACAACAAGAAGAAGAAATATCTCGAAATATGTCCGTCAGGCCCCTTCCCTTGAGATAAATCTGCAAATATCTCGGAAACGAAGCGAGCTATGGCAAAATGTTAAGAGACCTTTTTTGTAGAGAATTAAGTTTCCTACTTTTTATGTTCTATGATATTTTTTGATCAGATGCGTAGTTCTCGAGATATATCAAGATATTTAAAAGTTCCGAAGCCGCACCAACATAATAGAGATACAGAAACACCGTGGCCCCTTTCTTTGAGATAACTCTGCACTATTGCGAGCCGCAAATGCCACTTCCAGCTTAGCTGTGCAGAGGAAGAACAACAAGAAGAAGAAGTATCTCGAAATATGTCCGTCAGGCCCGTTCCTTTGAGCTGAATCTGCAAATATCTCGGAAACGAAGCGAGCTATGGCAAAATGTTAAGATACGTTTTTTGTAGAGAATTATGTTTCCTACAATTTATGTTCTATGATATTTTTTGATCAGAAGCGTAGTTTTCGAGATATATCGAGATATTTAAAAGTTCCGAAGCCGCACCAACATAATAGAGATACAGAAACACCGTGGCCCCTTTCTTTGAGATAACTCTGCAATAGTGCGAGCCGCAAATGCCACTTCCAGCTTAGCTGTGCAGAAGAAGAACAACAAGAAGAAGAAATATCTCGAAATATGTCCGTCAGGCCCCTTCCCTTGAGATAAATCTGCAAATATCTCGGAAACGAAGCGAGCTATGGCAAAATGTTAAGAGACCTTTTTTGTAAAGAATTATGTTTCCTACAATTTATGTTCTATGATATTTTTTGATCAGATGCGTAGTTCTCGAGATATATCAAGATATTTAAAAGTTCCGAAGCCGCACCAACATAATAGAGATACAGAAACACCGTGGCCCCTTTCTTTGAGATAACTCTGCACTATTGCGACCTGCAAATGCCACTTCCAGCTCAGCTGTGCAGAAGAAGAACAACAAGAAGAAGAAATATCTCGAAATATGTCCGTCAGGCCCCTTCCCTTGAGATAAATCTGCAAATATCTCGGAAACGAAGCGAGCTATGGCAAAATGTTAAGATACCTTTTTTGTAGAGAATTAAGTTTCCTACTTTTTATGTTCTATGATATTTTTTGATCAGATGCGTAGTTCTCGAGATATATCAAGATATTTAAAAGTTCCGAATCCGCACCAACATAATAGAGATACAGAAACACCGTGGCCCCTTTCTTTGAGATAACTCTGCACTATTGCGAGCTGGAAATGCCACTTCCAGTTTAGCTGTGCAGAAGAAGAACAACAAGAAGAAGAAATATCTCGAAATATGTCCGTCAGGCCCCTTCCCTTGAGATAAATATGCAAATATCTCGGAAACGAAGCGAGCTATGGCAAAATGTTAAGAGACCTTTTTTGTAGAGAATTAAGTTTCCTACTTTTTATGTTCTATGATATTTTATGATCAGAAGCGTAGTTTTCGAGATATATCGAGATATTTAAAAGTTCCGAAGCTGCACCAACATAATAGAGATACAGAAACACCGTGGCCCCTTTCTTTGAGATAACTCTGCACTATTGCGAGCTGCAAATGCCACTTCCAGCTTAGCTGTGCAGAAGAAGAACAACAAGAAGAAGAAATATCTCGAAATATGTCCGTCAGGCCCCTTCCCTTGAGATAAATATGCAAATATCTCGGAAACGAAGCAAGCTATGGCAAAATGTTAAGAGACCTTTTTTGTAGAGAATTAAGTTTCCTACTTTTTATGTTCTATGATATTTTTTGATCAGATGCGTAGTTCTCGAGATATATCAAGATATTTAAAAGTTCCGAAGCCGCACCAACATAATAGAGATACAGAAACACCGTGGCCCCTTTCTTTGAGATAACTCTGCACTATTGCGAGCTGCAAATGCCACTTCCAGCTTAGCTGTGCAGAAGAAGAACAACAAGAAGAAGAAATATCTCGAAATATGTCCGTCAGGCCCCTTCCCTTGAGATGAATCTGCAAATATCTCGGAAACGAAGCGAGCTATGGCAAAATGTTAAGAGACCTTTTTTGTAGAGAATAATGTTTCCTACAATTTACGTTCTATGATATTTTTTGATCATAAGCGTAGTTTTCGAGATATATCGAGATATTTAAAAGTTCCGAAGCCGCACCAACATAATAGAGATACAGAAACACCGTGGCCCCTTTCTTTGAGATAACTCTGCACTATTGCGACCTGCAAATGCCACTTCCAGCTCAGCTGTGCAGAAGAAGAACAACAAGAAGAAGAAATATCTCGAAATATGTCCGTCAGGCCCCTTCCCTTGAGATAAATCTGCAAATATCTCGGAAACGAAGCGAGCTATGGCAAAATGTTAAGAGACCTTTTTTGTAGAGAATTAAGTTTTCTACTTTTTATGTTCTATGATATTTTTTGATCAGATGCGTAGTTCTCGAGATATATCAAGATATTTAAAAGTTCCGAAGCCGCACCAACATAATAGAGATACAGAAACACCGTGGCCCCTTTCTTTGAGATAACTCTGCACTATTGCGAGCTGGAAATGCCACTTCCAGTTTAGCTGTGCAGAAGAAGAACAACAAGAAGAAGAAATATCTCGAAATATGTCCGTCAGGCCCCTTCCCTTGAGATAAATATGCAAATATCTCGGAAACGAAGCGAGCTATGGCAAAATGTTAAGAGACCTTTTTTGTAGAGAATTAAGTTTCCTACTTTTTATGTTCTATGATATTTTATGATCAGAAGCGTAGTTTTCGAGATATATCGAGATATTTAAAAGTTCCGAAGCTGCACCAACATAATAGAGATACAGAAACACCGTGGCCCCTTTCTTTGAGATAACTCTGCACTATTGCGAGCTGCAAATGCCACTTCCAGCTTAGCTGTGCAGAAGAAGAACAACAAGAAGAAGAAATATCTCGAAATATGTCCGTCAGGCCCCTTCCCTTGAGATAAATATGCAAATATCTCGGAAACGAAGCAAGCTATGGCAAAATGTTAAGAGACCTTTTTTGTAGAGAATTAAGTTTCCTACTTTTTATGTTCTATGATATTTTTTGATCAGATGCGTAGTTCTCGAGATATATCAAGATATTTAAAAGTTCCGAAGCCGCACCAACA
Source organism: Osmia lignaria lignaria (assembly GCF_051020975.1). Lineage (NCBI taxonomy): Eukaryota > Metazoa > Arthropoda > Insecta > Hymenoptera > Megachilidae > Osmia > Osmia lignaria. The sequence goes on from NW_027478160.1 coordinate 1,502,573, forward strand.
TAATAGAGATACAGAAACACCGTGGCCCCTTTCTTTGAGATAACTCTGCACTATTGCGAGCTGCAAATGCCACTTCCAGCTTAGCTGTGCAGAAGAAGAACAACAAGAAGAAGAAATATCTCGAAATATGTCCGTCAGGCCCCTTCCCTTGAGATGAATCTGCAAATATCTCGGAAACGAAGCGAGCTATGGCAAAATGTTAAGAGACCTTTTTTGTAGAGAATAATGTTTCCTACAATTTACGTTCTATGATATTTTTTGATCATAAGCGTAGTTTTCGAGATATATCGAGATATTTAAAAGTTCCGAAGCCGCACCAACATAATAGAGATACAGAAACACCGTGGCCCCTTTCTTTGAGATAACTCTGCACTATTGCGACCTGCAAATGCCACTTCCAGCTCAGCTGTGCAGAAGAAGAACAACAAGAAGAAGAAATATCTCGAAATATGTCCGTCAGGCCCCTTCCCTTGAGATAAATCTGCAAATATCTCGGAAACGAAGCGAGCTATGGCAAAATGTTAAGAGACCTTTTTTGTAGAGAATTAAGTTTTCTACTTTTTATGTTCTATGATATTTTTTGATCAGATGCGTAGTTCTCGAGATATATCAAGATATTTAAAAGTTCCGAAGCCGCACCAACATAATAGAGATACAGAAACACCGTGGCCCCTTTCTTTGAGATAACTCTGCACTATTGCGAGCTGGAAATGCCACTTCCAGTTTAGCTGTGCAGAAGAAGAACAACAAGAAGAAGAAATATCTCGAAATATGTCCGTTAGGCCCCTTCCCTTGAGATAAATCTGCAAATATCTCGGAAACGACGCGAGCTATGGCAAAATGTTAAGAGACCTTTTTTGTAGAGAATTAAGTTTCCTACTTTTTATGTTGTATGATATTTTTTGATCAGATGCGTAGTTCTCGAGATATATCAAGATATTTAAAAGTTCCGAAGCCGCACCAACATAATAGAGATACAGAAACACCGTGGCCCCTTTCTTTGAGATAACTCTGCACTATTGCGAGCTGGAAATGCCACTTCCAGTTTAGCTGTGCAGAGGAAGAACAACAAGAAGAAGAAATATCTCGAAATATGTCCGTCAGGCCCCGTCCCTTGAGATAAATCTGCAAATATCTCGGAAACGAAGCGAGCTATGGCAAAATGTTTAGAGACCTTTTTTGTAGAGAATTAAGTTTCCTACTTTTTATGTTCTATGATATTTTTTGATCAGATGCGTAGTTCTCGAGATATATCAAGATATTTAAAAGTTCCGAAGCCGCACCAACATAATAGAGATACAGAAACACCGTGGCCCCTTTCTTTGAGATAACTCTGCACTATTGCGAGCTGGAAATGCCACTTCCAGTTTAGCTGTGCAGAAGAAGATCAACAAGAAGAAGAAATATCTCGAAATATGTCCGTTAGGCCCCTTCCCTTGAGATAAATCTGCAAATATCTCGGAAACGAAGCGAGCTATGGCAAAATGTTAAGAGACCTTTTTTGTAGAGAATTAAGTTTCCTACTTTTTATGTTCTATGATATTTTTTGATCAGAAGCGTAGTTTTCGAGATATATCGAGATATTTAAAAGTTCCGAAGCCGCACCAACATAATAGAGATACAGAAACACCGTGGCCCCTTTCTTTGAGATAACTCTGCACTATTGCGACCTGCAAATGCCACTTCCAGCTCAGCTGTGCAGAAGAAGAACAACAAGAAGAAGAAATATCTCGAAATATGTCCGTCAGGCCCCTTCCCTTGAGATAAATCTGCAAATATCTCGGAAACGAAGCGAGCTATGGCAAAATGTTAAGAGACCTTTTTTGTAGAGAATTAAGTTTCCTACTTTTTATGTTCGATGATATTTTTTGATCAGATGCGTAGTTCTCGAGATATATCAAGATATTTAAAAGTTCCGAAGCTGCACCAACATAATAGAGGTACAGAAACACCGTGGCCTCTTTCTTTGAGATAACTCTGCACTATTGCGAGCTGCAAATGCCGCTTCGAGCTTAGCTGTGCAGAAGAAGAACAACAAGAAGAAGAAATATCTCGAAATATGTCCGTCAGACCCCTTCCCTTGAGATGAATCTGCAAATATCTCGGAAACGAAGCGAGCTATGGCAAAATGTTAAGAGACCTTTTTTGTAGAGAATAATGTTTCCTACAATTTACGTTCTATGATATTTTTTGATCAGAAGCGTAGTTTTCGAGATATATCGAGATATTTAAAAGTTCCGAAGCCGCACCAACATAATAGAGATACAGAAACACCGTGGCCCCTTTCTTTGAGATAACTCTGCACTATTGCGACCTGCAAATGCCACTTCCAGCTCAGCTGTGCAGAAGAAGAACAACAAGAAGAAGAAATATCTCGAAATATGTCCGTCAGGCCCCTTCCCTTGAGATAAATCTGCAAATATCTCGGAAACGAAGCGAGCTATGGCAAAATGTTAAGAGACCTTTTTTGTAGAGAATTAAGTTTTCTACTTTTTACGTTCTATGATATTTTTTGATCAGATGCGTAGTTCTCGAGATATATCAAGATATTTAAAAGTTCCGAAGCCGCACCAACATAATAGAGATACAGAAACACCGTGGCCCCTTTCTTTGAGATAACTCTGCACTATTGCGAGCTGGAAATGCCACTTCCAGTTTAGCTGTGCAGAAGAAGAACAACAAGAAGAAGAAATATCTCGAAATATGTCCGTTAGGCCCCTTCCCTTGAGATAAATCTGCAAATATCTCGGAAACGAAGCGAGCTATGGCAAAATGTTAAGAGACCTTTTTTGTAGAGAATTACGTTTCCTACTTTTTATGTTCTATGATATTTTTTGATCAGAAGCGTAGTTTTCGAGATATATCGAGATATTTAAAAGTTCCGAAGCCGCACCAACATAATAGAGATACAGAAACACCGTGGCCCCTTTCTTTGAGATAACTCTGCACTATTGCGAGCTGCAAATGCCACTTCCAGCTTAGCTGTGCAGAAGAAGAACAACAAGAAGAAGAAATATCTCGAAATATGTCCGTCAGGCCCCTTCCCTTGAGATAAATCTGCAAATATCTCGGAAACGAAGCGAGCTATGGCAAAATGTTAGGAGACCTTTTTTGTACAGAATTATGTTTCCTACTTTTTATGTTCTATGATATTTTTTGATCAGACGCGTAGTTCTCGAGATATATCAAGATATTTAAAAGTTCCGAAGCCGCACCAACATAATAGAGATACAGAAACACCGTGGCCCCTTTCTTTGAGATATCTCTGCACTATTGCGAGCTGCAAATGCCACTTCCAGCTTAGCTGTGCAGAAGAAGAACAACAAGAAGAAGAAGTATCTCGAAATATGTCCGTGAGGCCCCTTCCCTTGAGATAAATCTGCAAATATCTCGGAAACGAAGCGAGCTGTGGCAAAATGTTAAGAGATCTTTTTTGTAGAGAATTAGGTTTCCTACTTTTTATGTTCTATGATATTTTTTGATCAGATGCGTAGTTCTCGAGATATATCAAGATATTTAAAAGTTCCGAAGCCGCACCAACATAATAGAGATACAGAAACACCGTGGCCCCTTTCTTTGAGATAACTCTGCACTAGCGCGAGCCGCAAATGCCACTTACAGCTTAGCTGTGCAGAAGAAGAACAACGAGAAGAAGAAATATCTCGAAATATGTCCGTCAGGCCCCTTCCCTTGAGATAAATCTGCAAATATCTCGGAAACGAAGCGAGCTATGGCAAAATGTTAAGAGATCTTTTTTGTAGAGAATTAAGTTTCCTACTTTTTATGTTCTATGATATTTTTTGATCAGATGCGTAGTTCTCGAGATATATCAAGATATTTAAAAGTTCCGAAGCCGCACCAACATAATAGAGATACAGAAACACCGTGGCCCCTTTCTTTGAGATAACTCTGCACTAGTGCGAGCCGCAAATGCCACTTACAGCTTAGCTGTGCAGAAGAAGAACAACAAGAAGAAGAAATATCTCGAAATATGTCCGTTAGGCCCCTTCCCTTGAGATAAATCTGCAAATATCTCGGAAACGAAGCGAGCTATGGCAAAATGTTAAGAGACCTTTTTTGTAGAGAATTAAGTTTCCTACTTTTTACGTTCTATGATATTTTTTGATCAGATGCGTAGTTCTCGAGATATATCAAGATATTTAAAAGTTCCGAAGCCGCACCAACATAATAGAGATACAGAAACACCGTGGCCCCTTTCTTTGAGATAACTCTGCACTATTGCGAGCTGCAAATGCCACTTCCAGCTTAGCTGTGCAGAAGAAGAACAACAAGAAGAAGAAATATCTCGAAATATGTCCGTCAGGCCCCTTCCCTTGAGATAAATATGCAAATATCTCGGAAACGAAGCGAGCTATGGCAAAATGTTAAGAGACCTTTTTGTAGAGAATTAAGTTTCCTACTTTTTATGTTCTATGATATTTTTTGATCAGATGCGTAGTTCTCGAGATATATCAAGATATTTAAAAGTTCCGAAGCCGCACCAACATAATAGAGATACAGAAACACCGTGGCCCCTTTCTTTGAGATAACTCTGCACTATTGCGAGCTGCAAATGCCACTTCCAGCTTAGCTGTGCAGAGGAAGAACAACAAGAAGAAGAAATATCTCGAAATATGTCCGTCAGGCCAGTTCCTTTGAGCTGAATCTGCAAATATCTCGGAAACGAAGCGAGCTATGGCAAAATGTTAAGAGACCTTTTTTGTACAGAATTATGTTTCCTACTTTTTATGTTCTATGATATTTTTTGATCAGATGCGTAGTTCTCGAGATATATCAAGATATTTAAAAGTTCCGAAGCCGCACCAACATAATAGAGATACAGAAACACCGTGGCCCCTTTCTTTGAGATAACTCTGCACTAGTGCGAGCCGCAAATGCCACTTACAGCATAGCTGTGCAGAAGAAGAACAACAAGAAGGAGAAATATCTCGAAATATGTCCGTTAGGCCCCTTCCCTTGAGATAAATCTGCAAATATCTCGGAAACGAAGCGAGCTATGGCAAAATGTTAAGAGACCTTTTTTGTAGAGAATTAAGTTTCCTACTTTTTATGTTCTATGATATTTTTTGATCAGATGCGTAGTTCTCGAGATATATCAAGATATTTAAAAGTTCCGAAGCCGCACCAACATAATAGAGATACAGAAACACCGTGGCCCCTTTCTTTGAGATAACTCTGCACTATTGCGAGCTGCAAATGCCACTTCCAGCTTAGCTGTGCAGAAGAAGAACAACAAGAAGAAGAAATATCTCGAAATATGTCCGTCAGGCCCCTTCCCTTAAGATAAATCGGCAAATATCTCGGAAACGAAGCGAGCTATGGCAAAATGTTAGGAGACCTTTTTTGTACAGAATTATGTTTCCTACTTTTTATGTTCTATGATATTTTTTGATCCGACGCGTAGTTCTCGAGATATATCAAGATATTTAAAAGTTCCGAAGCCGCACCAACATAATAGAGATACAGAAACACCGTGGCCCCTTTCTTTGAGATATCTCTGCACTATTGCGAGCTGCAAATGCCACTTCCAGCTTAGCTGTGCAGAAGAAGAACAACAAGAAGAAGAAATATCTCGAAATATGTCCGTGAGGCCCCTTCCCTTGAGATAAATCTGCAAATATCTCGGAAACGAAGCGAGCTATGGCAAAATGTTAAGAGACCTTTTTTGTAGAGAATTAAGTTTCCTACCTTTTATGTTCTATGATATTTTTTGATCAGATGCGTAGTTCTCGAGATATATTAAGATATTTAAAAGTTCCGAAGCCGCACCAACATAATAGAGATACAGAAACACCGTGGCCCCTTTCTTTGAGATAACTCTGCACTATTGCGAGCTGCAAATGCCACTTCCAGCTTAGCTGTGCAGAAGAAGAACAACAAGAAGAAGAAGTATCTCGAAATATGTCCGTCAGGCCCCTACCCTTGAGATAAATCTGCAAATATCTCGGAAACGAAGCGAGCTATGGCAAAATGTTAAGAGATCTTTTTTGTAGAGAATTAGGTTTCCTACTTTTTATGTTCTATGATATTTTTTGATCAGAAGCGTAGTTTTCGAGATATATCGAGATATTTAAAGGTTCCGAAGCCGCACCAACGTAATAGAGATACAGAAACACCGTGGCCCCTTTCTTTGAGATAACTCTGCACTAGTGCGAGCCGCAAATGCCACTTCCAGCTTAGCTGTGCAGAAGAAGAATAACAAGAAGAAGAAATATCACGAAATATGTCCGTCAGGCCCCTTCCCTTGAGATAAATCTGCAAATATCTCGGAAACGAAGCGAGCTATGGCAAAATGTTAAGCGACCTTTTTTGTAGAGAATTAGGTTTCGTACTTTTCATGTTCTATGATATTTTTTGATCAGATGCGTAGTTCTCGAGATATATCAAGATATTTAAAAGTTCCGAAGCCGCACCAACATAATAGAGATACAGAAACACCGTGGCCCCTTTCTTTGAGATAACTCTGCACTATTGCGAGCTGCAAATGCCACTTCCAGCTTAGCTGTGCAGAAGAAGAACAACAAGAAGAAGAAATATCTCGAAATATGTCCGTCAGGCCCCTTCCCTTGAGATAAATCTGCAAATATCTCGCAAACGAAGAGAGCTATGGCAAAATGTTAAGAGACCTTTTTTGTAGAGAATTAAGTTTCCTACTTTTCATGTTCTATGATATTTTTTGATCAGATGCGTAGTTCTCGAGATATATCAAGATATTTAAAAGTTCCGAAGCCGCACCAACATAATAGAGATACAGAAACACCGTGGCCCCTTTCTTTGAGATAACTCTGCACTATTGCGAGCTGTAAATGCCACTTCCAGCTTAGCTGTGCAGAAGAAGAACAACAAGAAGAAGAAATATCTCGAAATATGTCCGTCAGGCCCCTTCCCTTGAGATATATCTGCAAATATCTCGGAAACGAAGCGAACTATGGCAAAATGTTAAGAGACCTTTTTTGTCGAGAATTATGTTTCCTACAATTTATGTTCTATGATATTTTTTGATCAGAAGCGTAGTTTTCGAGATATATCGAGATATTTAAAAGTTCCGAAGCCGCACCAACATAATAGAGATACAGAAACACCGTGGCCCCTTTCTTTGAGATAACTCTGCACTATTGCGAGCTGCAAATGCCACTTCCAGCTTAGCTGTGCAGAAGAGGAACAACAAGAAGAAGAAATATCTCGGAATATGTCCGTCAGGCCCCTTCCCTTGAGATAAATCTGCAAATATCTCGGAAACGATGCAAGCTATGGGAAAATGTTAAGAGACCTTTTTTGTAGAGAATTAAGTTTCCTACTTTTTATGTTCTATGATATTTTTTGATCAGACGCGTAGTTCTCGAGATATATCAAGATATTTAAAAGTTCCGAAGCCGCACCAACATAATAGAGATACAGAAACACCGTGGCCCCTTTCTTTGAGATAACTCTGCACTATTGCGAGCTGCAAATGCCACTTCCAGCTTAGCTGTGCAGAAGAAGAACAACAAGAAGAAGAAATATCTCGAAATATGTCCGTCAGGCCCCTTCCCTTGAGATATATCTGCAAATATCTCGGAAACGAAGCGAGCTATGGCAAAATGTTAAGAGACCTTTTTTGTAGACAATTGTGTTTGCTACAATTTATGTTCTATGATATTTTTTGATCAGATGCGTAGTTTTCGAGATATATCGAGATATTTAAAAGATGCGAAGCCGCACCAACATAATAGACATACAGAAACACCGTGGCCCCTTTCTTTGAGATAAGTCTGCACTATTGCGAGCTGCAAATGCCACTTCCAGCTTAGCTGTGCAGAAGAAGAACAACAAGAAGAAGAAATATCTCGAAATATGTCCGTCAGACCCCTTCCCTCGAGATAAATCTGCAAATATCTCGGAAACGAAGAGAGCTATGGCAAAATGTTAAGAGACCTTTTTTGTAGAGAATTAAGTTTCCTACTTTTCATGTACTATGATATTTTTTGATCAGATGCGTAGTTCTCGAGATATATCAAGATATTTAAAAGTTCCGAAGCCGCACCAACATAATAGAGATACAGAAACACCGTGGCCCCTTTCTTTGAGATAACTCTGCACTATTGCGCGCTGCAAATGCCACTTCCAGCTTAGCTGTGCAGAAGAAGAACAACAAGAAGAAGAAATATCACGAAATATGTCCGTCAGGCCCCTTCCCTTGAGATAAATCTGCAAATATCTCGGAAACGAAGCGAGCTATGGCAAAATGTTAAGCGACCTTTTTTGTAGAGAATTAGGTTTCGTACTTTTCATGTTCTATGATATTTTTTGATCAGATGCGTAGTTCTCGAGATATATCAAGATATTTAAAAGTTCCGAAGCCGCACCAACATAATAGAGATACAGAAACACCGTGGCCCCTTTCTTTGAGATAACTCTGCACTATTGCGAGCTGCAAATGCCACTTCCAGCTTAGCTGTGCAGAAGAAGAACAACAAGAAGAAGAAATATCTCGGAATATGTCCGTCAGGCCCCTTCCCTTGAGATAAATCTGCAAATATCTCGGAAACGATGCAAGCTATGGGAAAATGTTAAGAGACCTTTTTTGTAGAGAATTAAGTTTCCTACTTTTTATGTTCTATGATATTTTTTGATCAGACGCGTAGTTCTCGAGATATATCAAGATATTTAAAAGTTCCGAAGCCGCACCAACATAATAGAGATACAGAAACACCGTGGCCCCTTTCTTTGAGATAACTCTGCACTATTGCGAGCTGCAAATGCCACTTCCAGCTTAGCTGTGCAGAAGAAGAACAACAAGAAGAAGAAATATCTCGAAATATGTCCGTCAGGCCCCTTCCCTTGAGATATATCTGCAAATATCTCGGAAACCAAGCGAGCTATGGCAAAATGTTAAGAGACCTTTTTTGTAGACAATTGTGTTTGCTACAATTTATGTTCTATGATATTTTTTGATCAGATGCGTAGTTTTCGAGATATATCGAGATATTTAAAAGATGCGAAGCCGCACCAACATAATAGACATACAGAAACACCGTGGCCCCTTTCTTTGAGATAAGTCTGCACTATTGCGAGCTGCAAATGCCACTTCCAGCTTAGCTGTGCAGAAGAAGAACAACAAGAAGAAGAAATATCTCGAAATATGTCCGTCAGACCCCTTCCCTCGAGATAAATCTGCAAATATCTCGGAAACGAAGAGAGCTATGGCAAAATGTTAAGAGACCTTTTTTGTAGAGAATTAAGTTTCCTACTTTTCATGTACTATGATATTTTTTGATCAGATGCGTAGTTCTCGAGATATATCAAGATATTTAAAAGTTCCGAAGCCGCACCAACATAATAGAGATACAGAAACACCGTGGCCCCTTTCTTTGAGATAACTCTGCACTATTGCGCGCTGCAAATGCCACTTCCAGCTTAGCTGTGCAGAAGAAGAACAACAAGAAGAAGAAATATCACGAAATATGTCCGTCAGGCCCCTTCCCTTGAGATAAATCTGCAAATATCTCGGAAACGAAGCGAGCTATGGCAAAATGTTAAGCGACCTTTTTTGTAGAGAATTAGGTTTCGTACTTTTCATGTTCTATGATATTTTTTGATCAGATGCGTAGTTCTCGAGATATATCAAGATATTTAAAAGTTCCGAAGCCGCACCAACATAATAGAGATACAGAAACACCGTGGCCCCTTTCTTTGAGATAACTCTGCACTATTGCGAGCTGCAAATGCCACTTCCAGCTTAGCTGTGCAGAAGAAGAACAACAAGAAGAAGAAATATCTCGAAATATGTCCGTCAGGCCCCTTCCCTTGAGATAAATCTGCAAATATCTCGCAAACGAAGAGAGCTATGGCAAAATGTTAAGAGACCTTTTTTGTAGAGAATTAAGTTTCCTACTTTTCATGTTCTATGATATTTTTTGATCAGATGCGTAGTTCTCGAGATATATCAAGATATTTAAAAGTTCCGAAGCCGCACCAACATAATAGAGATACAGAAACACCGTGGCCCCTTTCTTTGAGATAACTCTGCACTATTGCGAGCTGTAAATGCCACTTCCAGCTTAGCTGTGCAGAAGAAGAACAACAAGAAGAAGAAATATCTCGAAATATGTCCGTCAGGCCCCTTCCCTTGAGATATATCTGCAAATATCTCGGAAACGAAGCGAACTATGGCAAAATGTTAAGAGACCTTTTTTGTAGACAATTGTGTTTGCTACAATTTATGTTCTATGATATTTTTTGATCAGATGCGTAGTTTTCGAGATATATCGAGATATTTAAAAGATGCGAAGCCGCACCAACATAATAGACATACAGAAACACCGTGGCCCCTTTCTTTGAGATAACTCTGCACTATTGCGAGCTGCAAATGCCACTTCCAGCTTAGCTGTGCAGAAGAAGAACAACAAGAAGAAGAAATATCTCGAAATATGTCCGTCAGACCCCTTCCCTCGAGATAAATCTGCAAATATCTCGGAAACGAAGAGAGCTATGGCAAAATGTTAAGAGACCTTTTTTGTAGAGAATTAAGTTTCCTACTTTTCATGTACTATGATATTTTTTGATCAGATGCGTAGTTCTCGAGATATATCAAGATATTTAAAAGTTCCGAAGCCGCACCAACATAATAGAGATACAGAAACACCGTGGCCCCTTTCTTTGAGATAACTCTGCACTATTGCGCGCTGCAAATGCCACTTCCAGCTTAGCTGTGCAGAAGAAGAACAACAAGAAGAAGAAATATCTCGAAATATGTCCGTCAGGCCCCTTCCCTTGAGATAAATCTGCAAATATCTCGGAAACGAAGCGAGCTATGGCAAAATGTTAAGAGACCTTTTTTGTAGAGAATTAAGTTTCCTGCTTTTTATGTTCTATGATATTTTTTGATCAGATGCGTAGTTCTCGAGATATATCAAGATATTTAAAAGTTCCGAAGCCGCACCAACATAATAGAGATACAGAAACACCGTGGCCCCTTTCTTTGAGATAACTCTGCACTATTGCGAGCTGCAAATGCCACTTCCAGCTTAGCTGTGCAGAAGAGGAACAACAAGAAGAAGAAATATCTCGGAATATGTCCGTCAGGCCCCTTCCCTTGAGATGAATCTGCAAATATCTCGGAAACGATGCCAGCTATGGGAAAATGTTAAGAGACCTTTTTTGTAGAGAATTAAGTTTCCTACTTTTTATGTTCTATGATATTTTTTGATCAGACGCGTAGTTCTCGAGATATATCAAGATATTTAAAAGTTCCGAAGCCGCACCAACATAATAGAGATACAGAAACACCGTGGCCCCTTTCTTTGAGATAACTCTGCACTATTGCGAGCTGCAAATGCCACTTCCAGCTTAGCTGTGCAGAAGAAGAACAACAAGAAGAAGAAATATCTCGAAATATGTCCGTCAGGCCCCTTCCCTTGAGATATATCTGCAAATATCTCGGAAACGAAGCGAGCTATGGCAAAATGTTGAGAGACCTTTTTTGTAGACAATTATGTTTCCTACAATTTATGTTCTATGATATTTTTTGATCAGATGCGTAGTTTTCGAGATATATCGAGATATTTAAAAGATCCGAAGCCGCACCAACATAATAGAGATACAGAAACACCGTGGCCCCTTTCTTTGATATAACTCTGCACTAGTGCGAGCCGCAAATGCCGCTTCCAGCTTAGCTGTGCAGAAGAAGAACAACAAGAAGAAGAAATATCTCGAAATATGTCCGTCAGGCCCCTTCCCTCGAGATAAATCTGCAAATATCTCGGAAACGAAGCGAGCTATGGCAAAATGCTAAGAGACCTTTTTTGTAGAGAATTAAGTTTCCTACTTTTTATGTTCTATGATATTTTTTGATCGGATGCGTAGTTCTCGAGATATATCAAGATATTTAAAAGTTCCGAAGCCGCACCAACATAATAGAGATACAGAAACACCGTGGCCACTTTCTTTGAGATAACTCTGCACTATTGCGAGCTGCAAATGCCACTTCCAGCTTAGCTGTGCAGAAGAAGAACAACAAGAAGAAGAAATATCTCGAAATATGTCCGTCAGACCCCTTCCCTCGAGATAAATCTGCAAATATCTCGGAAACGAAGAGAGCTATGGCAAAATGTTAAGAGACCTTTTTTGTAGAGAATTAAGTTTCCTACTTTTCATGTTCTATGATATTTTTTGATCAGATGCGTAGTTCTCGAGATATATCAAGATATTTAAAAGTTCCGAAGCCGCACCAACATAATAGAGATACAGAAACACCGTGGCCCCTTTCTTTGAGATAACTCTGCACTATTGCGCGCTGCAAATGCCACTTCCAGCTTAGCTGTGCAGAAGAAGAACAACAAGAAGAAGAAATATCTCGAAATATGTCCGTCAGGCCCCTTCCCTTGAGATAAATCTGCAAATATCTCGGAAACGAAGCGAGCTATGGCAAAATGTTAAGAGACCTTTTTTGTAGAGAATTAAGTTTCCTGCTTTTTATGTTCTATGATATTTTTTGATCAGATGCGTAGTTCTAGAGATATATCAAGATATTTAAAAGTTCCGAAGCCGCACCAACATAATAGAGATACAGAAACACCGTGGCCCCTTTCTTTGAGATAACTGTGCACTAGTGCGAGCCGCAAATGCCACTTCCAGCTTAGCTGTGCAGAAGAAGAACAACAAGAAGAAGAAATATCTCGAAATATGTCCGTCAGGCCCCTTCCCTTGAGATAAATCTGCAAATATCTCGGAAACGAAGCGAGCTACGGCAAAATGTTAAGAGACCTTTTTTGTAGAAAATTAGGTTTCCTACTTTTTATGTTCTATGATATTTTTCGATCAGAGGCGTATTTCTCGAGATATATCAAGATATTTAAAAGTTCCGAAGCCGCACCAACATAATAGAGATACAGAAACACCGTGGCCCCTCTCTTTGAGATAACTCTGCACGATTGCGAGCTGGAAATGCCACTTCCAGTTTAGCTGTGCAGAAGAAGAACAACAAGAAGAAGAAATATCTCGAAATATGTCCGTCAGGCCCCTTCCCTTGAGATAAATCTGCAAATATCTCGGAAACGAAAGGAGCTATGGCAAAATGTTAAGAGACCTTTTTTGTAGAGAATTAAGTTTCCTACTTTTTATGTTCTATGATATTTTTCGATCAGAGGCGTAGTTCTCGAGATATATCAAGATATTTAAAAGTTCCGAAGCCGCACCAACATAATAGAGATACAGAAACACCGTGGCCCCTCTCTTTGAGATAACTCTGCACTATTGCGAGCTGCAAATGCCACTTCCAGCTTAGCTGTGCAGAAGAAGAACAACAAGAATAAGAAATATTTCGAAATATGTCCGTCAGGCCCCTTCCCTTGAGATAAATCTGCAAATATCTCGGAAACGAAGCGGGCTACGGCAAAATGTTAAGAGACCTTTTTTGTAGAAAATTAGGTTTTCTACTTTTTATGTTCTATGATATTTTTTGATCAGATGCGTAGTTCTCGAGATATATCAAGATATTTAAAAGTTCCGAAGCCGCACCAACATAATAGAGATACAGAAACACCGTGGCTCCTTTCTTTGAGATAACTCTGCACTAGTACGAGCCGCAAATGCCACTTCCAGCTTAGCTGTGCAGAAGAAGAACAACAAGAAGAAGAAATATCTCGAAATATGTCCGTCAGGCCCCTTCCCTTGAGATAAATCTGCAAATATCTCGGAAACGAAGCGAGCTATGGCAAAATGTTAAGAGACCTTTTTTGTAGAGAATTAAGTTTCCTACTTTTTATGTTCTATGATATTTTTCGATCAGAGGCGTAGTTCTCGAGATATATCAAGATATTTAAAAGTTCCGAAGCCGCACCAACATAATAGAGATACAGAAACACCGTGGCCCCTTTCTTTGAGATAACTCTGCACGATTGCGAGCTGGAAATGCCACTTCCAGTTTAGCTGTGCAGAAGAAGAACAACAAGAAGAAGAAATATCTCGAAATATGTCCATCAGGACCCTTCCCTTGAGATAAATCTGCAAATATCTCGGAAACGAAGCGAGCTATGGCAAAATGTTAAGAGACCTTTTTTGTAGAGAATTAAGTTTCCTACTTTTTATGTTCTCTCATATTTTTTGATCAGATGCGTAGTTCTCGAGATATATCAAGATATTTAAAAGTTCCGAAGCCGCACCAACATAATAGAGATACAGAAACACCGTGGCCCCTCTCTTTGAGATAACTCTGCACTATTGCGAGCTGCAAATGCCACTTCCAGCTTAGCTGTGCAGAAGAAGAACAACAAGAATAAGAAATATTTCGAAATATGTCCGTCAGGCCCCTTCCCTTGAGATAAATCTGCAAATATCTCGGAAACGAAGCGGGCTACGGCAAAATGTTAAGAGACCTTTTTTGTAGAAAATTAGGTTTCCTACTTTTTATGTTCTATGCTATTTTTTGATCAGATGCGTAGTTCTCGAGATATATCAAGATATTTAAAAGTTCCGAAGCCGCACCAACATAATAGAGATACAGAAACACCGTGGCCCCTTTCTTTGAGATAACTCTGCACTATTGCGAGCTGCAAATGCCACTTCCAGCTTAGCTGTGCAGAGGAAGAACAACAAGAAGAAGAAGTATCTCGAAATATGTCCGTCAGGCCCGTTCCTTTGAGCTGAATCTGCAAATATCTCGGAAACGAAGCGAGCTATGGCAAAATGTTAAGAGACGTTTTTTGTAGTGAATTATGTTTCCTACAATTTATGTTCTATGATATTTTTTGATCAGAAGCGTAGTTTTCGATATATATCGAGATATTTAAAAGTTCCGAAGCCGCACCAACATAATAGAGATACAGAAACACCGTGGCTCCTTTCTTTGAGATAACTCTGCACTAGTACGAGCCGCAAATGCCACTTCCAGTTTAGCTGTGCAGAAGAAGAACAACAAGAAGAAGAAATATCTCGAAATATGTCCATCAGGACCCTTCCCTTGAGATAAATCTGCAAATATCTCGGAAACGAAGCGAGCTATGGCAAAATGTTAAGAGACCTTTTTTGTAGAGAATTAAGTTTCCTACTTTTTATGTTCTATGATATTTTTTGATCAGATGCGTAGTTCTCGAGATATATCAAGATATTTAAAAGCTCCGAAGCTGCACCAACATAATAGAGGTACAGAAACACCGTGGCCCCTTTCTTTGAGATAACTCTGCACTATTGCGAGCTGCAAATGCCACTTCCAGCTTAGCTGTGCAGAAGAAGAACAACAAGAATAAGAAATATTTCGAAATATGTCCGTCAGGCCCCTTCCCTTGAGATAAATCTGCAAATATCTCGGAAACGAAGCGAGCTACGGCAAAATGTTAAGCGACCTTTTTTGTAGAAAATTAGGTTTCCTACTTTTTATGTTCTATGATATTTGTTGATCAGATGCGTAGTTCTCGAGATATATCAAGATATTTAAAAGTTCCGAAGCCGCACCAACATAATAGAGATACAGAAACACCGTGGCCCCTTTCTTTGAGATAACTCTGCACTATTGCGAGCTGCAAATGCCACTTCCAGCTTAGCCGTGCAGAAGAAGAACAACAAGAAGAAGAAATATCTGGAAATATGTCCGTCAGGCCCCTTCCCTTGAGATAAATCTGCAAATATCTCGGAAACCAAGCGAGCTATGGCAAAATGTTAAGAGACCTTATTTGTAGAGAATTAAGTTTCCTACTTTTTATGTTCTACGATATTTTTTGATCAGATGCGTAGTTCTCGAGATATATCAAGATATTTAAAAGTTCCGAAGCCGCACCAACATAATAGAGATACAGAAACACCGTGGCCCCTTTCTTTGAGATAACTCTTCACTACTGCGAGCTGCAAATGCCACTTCCAGCTTAGCTGTGCAGAAGAAGAACAACAAGAAGAAGAAATATCTCGAAATATGTCCGTCAGGCCCCTTCCCTTGAGATAAATCTGCAAATATCTCGGAAACGAAGCGAGCTATGGCAAAATGTTAAGAGACCTTTTTTGTAGAGAATTAAGTTTCCTACTTTTTATGTTCTATGATATTTTTTGATCAGATGCGTAGTTCTCGAGATATATCAAGATATTTAAAAGCTCCGAAGCTGCACCAACATAATAGAGGTACAGAAACACCGTGGCCCCTTTCTTTGAGATAACTCTGCACTATTGCGAGCTGCAAATGCCACTTCCAGCTTAGCTGTGCAGAAGAAGAACAACAAGAATAAGAAATATTTCGAAATATGTCCGTCAGGCCCCTTCCCTTGAGATAAACCTGCAAATATCTCGGAAACGAAGCGAGCTACGGCAAAATGTTAAGCGACCTTTTTTGTAGAAAATTAGGTTTCCTACTTTTTATGTTCTATGATATTTGTTGATCAGATGCGTAGTTCTCGAGATATATCAAGATATTTAAAAGTTCCGAAGCCGCACCAACATAATAGAGATACAGAAACACCGTGGCCCCTTTCTTTGAGATAACTCTGCACTATTGCGAGCTGCAAATGCCACTTCCAGCTTAGCCGTGCAGAAGAAGAACAACAAGAAGAAGAAATATCTGGAAATATGTCCGTCAGGCCCCTTCCCTTGAGATAAATCTGCAAATATCTCGGAAACCAAGCGAGCTATGGCAAAATGTTAAGAGACCTTATTTGTAGAGAATTAAGTTTCCTACTTTTTATGTTCTACGATATTTTTTGATCAGATGCGTAGTTCTCGAGATATATCAAGATATTTAAAAGTTCCGAAGCCGCACCAACATAATAGAGATACAGAAACACCGTGGCCCCTTTCTTTGAGATAACTCTTCACTACTGCGAGCTGCAAATGCCACTTCCAGCTTAGCTGTGCAGAAGAAGAACAACAAGAAGAAGAAATATCTCGAAATATGTCCGTCAGGCCCCTTCCCTTGAGATAAATCTGCAAATATCTCGGAAACGAAGCGAGCTATGGCAAAATGTTAAGAGACCTTTTTTGTAGAGAATTAAGTTTCCTACTTTTTATGTTCTATGATATTTTTTGATCAGATGCGTAGTTCTCGAGATATATCCAGATATTTAAAAGTTCCGAAGCGGCACCAACATAATAGAGATACAGAAACACCGTGGCCCCTTTCTTTGAGGTAACTCTGCACTATTGCGAGCTGCAAATGCCACTTCCAGCTTAGCTGTGCAGAAGAAGAACAACAAGAAGAAGAAATATCTCGAAATATGTCCCTCAGGCCCCTTCCCTTGAGATAAATCTGCAAATATCTCGGAAACCAAGCGAGCTATTGCAAAATGTTAAGAGACCTTATTTGTAGAGAATTAAGTTTCCTACTTTTTATGTTCTACGATATTTTTTGATCAGATGCGTAGTTCTCGAGATATATCAAGATATTTAAAAGTTCCGAAGCCGCACCAACATAATAGAGATACAGAAACACCGTGGCCCCTTTCTTTGAGATAACTCTGCACTATTGCGAGCTGCAAATGCCACTTCCAGCTTAGCTGTGCAGAAGAAGAACAACAAGAAGAAGAAATATCTCGAAATATGTCCGTCAGGCCCCTTCCCTTGAGATAAATCTGCAAATATCTCGGAAACGAAGCGAGCTATGGCAAAATGTTAAGAGACCTTTTTTGTAGAGAATTATGTTTCCTACAATTTACGTTCTCTGATATTTTTTGATCAGAAGCGTAGTTTTCGAGATATATCAAGATATTTAAAAGTTCCGAAGCCGCACCAACATAATAGAGATACAGAAACACCGTGGCCCCTTTCTTTGAGATAACTCTGCACTATTGCGAGCTGCAAATGCCACTTCCAGCTTAGCTGTGCAGAGGAAGAGCAACAAGAAGAAGAAGTATCTCGAAATATGTCCGTCAGGCCCGTTCCTTTGAGCTGAATCTGCAAATATCTCGGAAACGAAGCGAGCTATGGCAAAATGTTAAGAGACGTTTTTTGTAGTGAATTATGTTTCCTACAATTTATGTTCTATGATATTTTTTGATCAGAAGCGTAGTTTTCGAGATATATCGAGATATTTAAAAGTTCCGAAGCCGCACCAACATAATAGAGATACAGAAACACCGTGGCTCCTTTCTTTGAGATAACTCTGCACTAGTACGAGCCGCAAATGCCACTTCCAGCTTAGCTGTGCAGCAGAACAACAACAAGAAGAAGAAATATCTCGAAATATGTCCGTCAGGCCCCTTCCCTTGAGATAAATCTGCAAATATCTCGGAAACGAAGCGAGCTATGGCAAAATGTTAAGAGACCTTTTTTGTAGAGAATTAAGTTTCCTACTTTTTATGTTCTATGATATTTTTCGATCAGAGGCGTAGTTCTCGAGATATATCAAGATATTTAAAAGTTCCGAAGCCGCACCAACATAATAGAGATACAGAAACACCGTGGCCCCTTTCTTTGAGATAACTCTGCACGATTGCGAGCTGGAAATGCCACTTCCAGTTTAGCTGTGCAGAAGAAGAACAACAAGAAGAAGAAATATCTCGAAATATGTCCATCAGGACCCTTCCCTTGAGATAAATCTGCAAATATCTCGGAAAGGAAGCTAGCTATGGCAAAATGCTAAGAGACCTTTTTTGTAGAGAATTAAGTTTCCTACTTTTTATGTTCTATGATATTTTTTGATCAGATGCGTAGTTCTCGAGATATATCCAGATATTTAAAAGTTCCGAAGCGGCACCAACATAATAGAGATACAGAAACACCGTGGCCCCTTTCTTTGAGGTAACTCTGCACTATTGCGAGCTGCAAATGCCACTTCCAGCTTAGCTGTGCAGAAGAAGAACAACAAGAAGAAGAAATATCTCGAAATATGTCCCTCAGGCCCCTTCCCTTGAGATAAATCTGCAAATATCTCGGAAACCAAGCGAGCTATGGCAAAATGTTAAGAGACCTTATTTGTAGAGAATTAAGTTTCCTACTTTTTATGTTCTACGATATTTTTTGATCAGATGCGTAGTTCTCGAGATATATCAAGATATTTAAAAGTTCCGAAGCCGCACCAACATAATAGAGATACAGAAACACCGTGGCCCCTTTCTTTGAGATAACTCTGCACTATTGCGAGCTGCAAATGCCACTTCCAGCTTAGCTGTGCAGAAGAAGAACAAGAAGAAGAAGAAATATCTCGAAATATGTCCGTCAGGCCCCTTCCCTTGAGATAAATCTGCAAATATCTCGGAAACGAAGCGAGCTATGGCAAAATGTTGAGAGACCTTTTTTGTAGAGAATTATGTTTCCTACAATTTACGTTCTCTGATATTTTGTGATCAGAAGCGTAGTTTTCGAGATATATCAAGATATTTAAAAGTTCCGAAGCCGCACCAACATAATAGAGATACAGAAACACCGTGGCCCCTTTCTTTGAGATAACTCTGCACTATTGCGCGCTGCAAATGCCACTTCCAGCTTAGCTGTGCAGAAGAAGAACAACAAGAAGAAGAAATATCTCGAAATATGTCCGTCAGGCCCCTTCCCTTGAGATTAATCTGCAAATATCTCGGAAACGAAGCGAGCTATGGCAAAATGTTAAGAGACCTTTTTTGTAGAGAATTAAGTTTCCTACTTTTTATGTTCTATGATATTTTTTGATCAGATGCGCAGTTCTCGAGATATATCAAGATATTTAAAAGCTCCGAAGCTGCACCAACATAATAGAGGTACAGAAACACCGTGGCCCCTTTCTTTGAGATAACTCTGCACTATTGCGAGCTGCAAATGCCACTTCCAGCTTAGCTGTGCAGAAGAAGAACAACAAGAATAAGAAATATTTCGAAATATGTCCGTCAGGCCCCTTCCCTTGAGATAAATCTGCAAATATCTCGGAAACGAAGCGAGCTACGGCAAAATGTTAAGAGACCATTTTTGTAGAGAATTAAGTTTCCTACTTTTTATGTTCTATGATATTTTTCGATCAGAGGCGTAGTTCTCGAGATATATCAAGATATTTAAAAGTTCCGAAGCCGCACCAACATAATAGAGATACAGAAACACCGTGGCCCCTCTCTTTGAGATAACTCTGCACGATTGCGAGCTGGAAATGCCACTTCCAGTTTAGCTGTGCAGAAGAAGAACAACAAGAAGAAGAAATATCTCGAAATATGTCCGTCAGGACCCTTCCCTTGAGATAAATCTGCAAATATCTCGGAAACGAAGCGGGCTACGGCAAAATGTTAAGAGACCTTTTTTGTAGAAAATTAGGTTTCCTACAATTTATGTTCTATGATATTTTTTGATCAGAAGCGTAGTTTTCGATATATATCGAGATATTTAAAAGTTCCGAAGCCGCACCAACATAATAGAGATACAGAAACACCGTGGCTCCTTTCTTTGAGATAACTCTGCACTAGTACGAGCCGCAAATGCCACTTCCAGCTTAGCTGTGCAGAAGAAGAACAACAAGAAGAAGAAATATCTCGAAATATGTCCGTCAGGCCCCTTCCCTTGAGATAAATCTGCAAATATCTCGGAAACGAAGCGAGCTATGGCAAAATGTTAAGAGACCTTTTTTGTAGAGAATTAAGTTTCCTACTTTTTATGTTCTATGATATTTTTCGATCAGAGGCGTAGTTCTCGAGATATATCAAGATATTTAAAAGTTCCGAAGCCGCACCAACATAATAGAGATACAGAAACACCGTGGCCCCTTTCTTTGAGATAACTCTGCACGATTGCGAGCTGGAAATGCCACTTCCAGTTTAGCTGTGCAGAAGAAGAACAACAAGAAGAAGAAATATCTCGAAATATGTCCATCAGGACCCTTCCCTTGAGATAAATCTGCAAATATCTCGGAAACGAAGCGAGCTATGGCAAAATGTTAAGAGACCTTTTTTGTAGAGAATTAAGTTTCCTACTTTTTATGTTCTATGATATTTTTTGATCAGATGCGTAGTTCTCGAGATATATCCAGATATTTAAAAGTTCCGAAGCGGCACCAACATAATAGAGATACAGAAACACCGTGGCCCCTTTCTTTGAGGTAACTCTGCACTATTGCGAGCTGCAAATGCCACTTCCAGCTTAGCTGTGCAGAAGAAGAACAACAAGAAGAAGAAATATCTCGAAATATGTCCCTCAGGCCCCTTCCCTTGAGATAAATCTGCAAATATCTCGGAAACGAAGCGAGCTATTGCAAAATGTTAAGAGACCTTTTTTGTAGAGAATTGAGTTTCCTACTTTTTATCTTCTATGATATTTTCTGATCAGATGCGTAGTTCTCGAGATATATCAAGATATTTAAAAGTTCCGAAGCCGCACCAACATAATAGAGATACAGAAACACCGTGGCCCCTTTCTTTGAGATAACTCTGCACTATTGCGAGCTGCAAATGCCACTTCCAGCTTAGCTGTGCAGAAGAAGAACAACAAGAAGAAGAAATATCTCGAAATATGTCCGTCAGGCCCCTTCCCTTGAGATAAATCTGCAAATATCTCGGAAACGAAGCGAGCTATGGCAAAATGTTGAGAGACCTTTTTTGTAGAGAATTATGTTTCCTACAATTTACGTTCTCTGATATTTTGTGATCAGAAGCGTAGTTTTCGAGATATATCAAGATATTTAAAAGTTCCGAAGCCGCACCAACAAAATAGAGATACAGAAACACCGTGGCCCCTTTCTTTGAGATAACTCTGCACTATTGCGCGCTGCAAATGCCACTTCCAGGTTAGCTGTGCAGAAGAAGAACAACAAGAAGAAGAAATATCTCGAAATATGTCCGTCAGGCCCCTTCCCTTGAGATTAATCTGCAAATATCTCGGAAACGAAGCGAGCTATGGCAAAATGTTAAGAGACCTTTTTTGTAGAGAATTAAGTTTCCTACTTTTTATGTTCTATGATATTTTTTGATCAGATGCGTAGTTCTCGAGATATATCAAGATATTTAAAAGCTCCGAAGCTGCACCAACATAATAGAGGTACAGAAACACCGTGGCCCCTTTCTTTGAGATAACTCTGCACTATTGCGAGCTGCAAATGCCACTTCCAGCTTAGCTGTGCAGAAGAAGAACAACAAGAATAAGAAATATTTCGAAATATGTCCGTCAGGCCCCTTCCCTTGAGATAGATCTGCAAATATCTCGGAAACGAAGCGAGCTACGGCAAAATGTTAAGAGACCTTTTTTGTAGAGAATTATGTTTCCTACAATTTACGTTCTCTGATATTTTTTGATCAGAAGCGTAGTTTTCGAGATATATCGAGATATTTAAAAGTTCCGAAGCCGCACCAACATAATAGAGATACAGAAACACCGTGGCCCCTTTCTTTGAGATAACTCTGCACTACTGCGAGCTGCAAATGCCACTTCCAGCTTAGCTGTGCAGAAGAAGAACAACAAGAAGAAGAAATATCTCGAAATATGTCCGTCAGGCCCCTTCCCTTGAGATAAATTTGCAAATATCTCGGAAACGAAGCGAGCTATGGCAAAATGTTAAGAGACCTTATTTGTAGAGAATTAAGTTTCCTACTTTTTATGTTCTATGATATTTTTTGATCAGATGCGTAGTTCTCGAGATATATCCAGATATTTAAAAGTTCCGAAGCGGCACCAACATAATAGAGATACAGAAACACCGTGGCCCCTTTCTTTGAGGTAACTCTGCACTATTGCGAGCTGCAAATGCCACTTCCAGCTTAGCTGTGCAGAAGAAGAACAACAAGAAGAAGAAATATCTCGAAATATGTCCCTCAGGCCCCTTCCCTTGAGATAAATCTGCAAATATCTCGGAAACCAAGCGAGCTATGGCAAAATGTTAAGAGACCTTATTTGTAGAGAATTAAGTTTCCTACTTTTTATGTTCTACGATATTTTTTGATCAGATGCGTAGTTCTCGAGATATATCAAGATATTTAAAAGTTCCGAAGCCGCACCAACATAATAGAGATACAGAAACACCGTGGCCCCTTTCTTTGAGATAACTCTGCACTACTGCGAGCTGCAAATGCCACTTCCAGCTTAGCTGTGCAGAAGAAGAACAACAAGAAGAAGAAATATCTCGAAATATGTCCGTCAGGCCCGTTCCCTTGAGATAAATCTGCAAATATCTCGGAAACGAAGCGAGCTATGGCAAAATGTTAAGAGACCTTTTTTGTAGAGAATTAAGTTTCCTACTTTTTATGTTCTATGATATTTTTTGATCAGATGCGTAGTTCTCGAGATATATCCAGATATTTAAAAGTTCCGAAGCGGCACCAACATAATAGAGATACAGAAACACCGTGGCCCCTTTCTTTGAGGTAACTCTGCACTATTGCGAGCTGCAAGTGCCACTTCCAGCTTAGCTGTGCAGAAGAAGAACAACAAGAAGAAGAAATATCTCGAAATATGTCCCTCAGGCCCCTTCCCTTGAGATAAATCTGCAAATATCTCGGAAACCAAGCGAGCTATGGCAAAATGTTAAGAGACCTTATTTGTAGAGAATTAAGTTTCCTACTTTTTATGTTCTACGATATTTTTTGATCAGATGCGTAGTTCTCGAGATATATCAAGATATTTAAAAGTTCCGAAGCCGCACCAACATAATAGAGATACAGAAACACCGTGGCCCCTTTCTTTGAGATAACTCTGCACTATTGCGAGCTGCAAATGCCACTTCCAGCTTAGCTGTGCAGAAGAAGAACAACAAGAAGAAGAAATATCTCGAAATATGTCCGTCAGGCCCCTTCCCTTGAGATAAATCTGCAAATATCTCGGAAACGAAGCGAGCTATGGCAAAATGTTAAGAGACCTTTTTTGTAGAGAATTAAGTTTCCTACTTTTTATGTTCTATGATATTTTTTGATCAGATGCGTAGTTCTCGAGATATATCAAGATATTTAAAAGCTCCGAAGCTGCACCAACATAATAGAGGTACAGAAACACCGTGGCCCCTTTCTTTGAGATAACTCTGCACTATTGCGAGCTGCAAATGCCACTGCCAGCTTAGCTGTGCAGAAGAAGAACAACAAGGATAAGAAATATTTCGAAATATGTCCGTCAGGCCCCTTCCCTTGAGATAAATCTGCAAATATCTCGGAAACGAAGCGAGCTACGGCAAAATGTTAAGAGACCTTTTTTGTAGAGAATTAAGTTTCCTACTTTTTATGTTCTATGATATTTTTCGATCAGAGGCGTAGTTCTCGAGATATATCAAGATATTTAAAAGTTCCGAAGCCGCACCAACATAATAGAGATACAGAAACACCGTGGCCCCTCTCTTTGAGATAACTCTGCACGATTGCGAGCTGGAAATGCCACTTCCAGTTTAGCTGTGCAGAAGAAGAACAACAAGAAGAAGAAATATCTCGAAATATGTCCGTCAGGACCCTTCGCTTGAGATAAATCTGCAAATATCTCGGAAACGAAGCGAGCTATGGCAAAATGTTAAGAGACCTTTTTTGTAGAGAATTATGTTTCCTACAATTTAGGTTCTCTGATATTTTTTGATCAGAAGCGTAGTTTTCGAGATATATCGAGATATTTAAAAGTTCCGAAGCCGCACCAACATAATAGAGATACAGAAACACCGTGGCCCCTTTCTTTGAGATAACTCTGCACTATTGCGAGCTGCAAATGCCACTTCCAGCTTAGCTGTGCAGAAGAAGAACAACAAGAAGAAGAAATATCTCGAAATATGTCCGTCAGGCCCCTTCCCTTGAGATAAATCTGCAAATATCTCGGAAACGAAGCGAGCTATGGCAAAATCTTAAGAGACCTTTTTTGTAGAGAATTAGGTTTCCTACTTTTTATGTTCTATGATATTTTTTGATCAGATGCGTAGTTCTCGAGATATATCAAGATATTTAAAAGCTCCGAAGCTGCACCAACATAATAGAGGTACAGAAACACCGTGGCCCCTTTCTTTGAGATAACTCTGCACTATTGCGAGCTGCAAATGCCACTTCCAGCTTAGCTGTGCAGAAGAAGAACAACAAGAATAAGAAATATTTCGAAATATGTCCGTCAGGCCCCTTCCCTTGAGATAAATCTGCAAATATCTCGGAAACGAAGCGAGCTACGGCAAAATGTTAAGAGACCTTTTTTGTAGAAAATTAGGTTTCCTACTTTTTATGTTCTATGATATTTTTCGATCAGAGGCGTAGTTCTCGAGATATATCAAGATATTTAAAAGTTCCGAAGCCGCACCAACATAATAGAGATACAGAAACACCGTGGCCCCTTTCTTTGAGATAACTCTGCACTATTGCGAGCTGCAAATGCCACTTCCAGCTTAGCTGTGCAGAAGAAGAACAACAAGAAGAAGAAATATCTCGAAATATGTCCGTCAGGCCCCTTCCCTTGAGATAAATCTGCAAATATCTCGGAAACGAAGCGAGCTATGGCAAAATGTTGAGAGACCTTTTTTGTAGAGAATTATGTTTCCTACAATTTACGTTCTCTGATATTTTGTGATCAGAAGCGTAGTTTTCGAGATATATCAAGATATTTAAAAGTTCCGAAGCCGCACCAACAAAATAGAGATACAGAAACACCGTGGCCCCTTTCTTTGAGATAACTCTGCACTATTGCGCGCTGCAAATGCCACTTCCAGCTTAGCTGTGCAGAAGAAGAACAACAAGAAGAAGAAATATCTCGAAATATGTCCGTCAGGCCCCTTCCCTTGAGATTAATCTGCAAATATCTCGGAAACGAAGCGAGCTATGGCAAAATGTTAAGAGACCTTTTTTGTAGAGAATTAAGTTTCCTACTTTTTATGTTCTATGATATTTTTTGATCAGATGCGTAGTTCTCGAGATATATCAAGATATTTAAAAGCTCCGAAGCTGCACCAACATAATAGAGGTACAGAAACACCGTGGCCCCTTTCTTTGAGATAACTCTGCACTATTGCGAGCTGCAAATGCCACTTCCAGCTTAGCTGTGCAGAAGAAGAACAACAAGAATAAGAAATATTTCGAAATATGTCCGTCAGGCCCCTTCCCTTGAGATAGATCTGCAAATATCTCGGAAACGAAGCGAGCTACGGCAAAATGTTAAGAGACCTTTTTTGTAGAGAATTATGTTTCCTACAATTTACGTTCTCTGATATTTTTTGATCAGAAGCGTAGTTTTCGAGATATATCGAGATATTTAAAAGTTCCGAAGCCGCACCAACATAATAGAGATACAGAAACACCGTGGCCCCTTTCTTTGAGATAACTCTGCACTACTGCGAGCTGCAAATGCCACTTCCAGCTTAGCTGTGCAGAAGAAGAACAACAAGAAGAAGAAATATCTCGAAATATGTCCCTCAGGCCCCTTCCCTTGAGATAAATCTGCAAATATCTCGGAAACCAAGCGAGCTATGGCAAAATGTTAAGAGACCTTATTTGTAGAGAATTAAGTTTCCTACTTTTTATGTTCTACGATATTTTTTGATCAGATGCGTAGTTCTCGAGATATATCAAGATATTTAAAAGTTCCGAAGCCGCACCAACATAATAGAGATACAGAAACACCGTGGCCCCTTTCTTTGAGATAACTCTGCACTATTGCGAGCTGCAAATGCCACTTCCAGCTTAGCTGTGCAGAAGAAGAACAACAAGAAGAAGAAATATCTCGAAATATGTCCGTCAGGCCCCTTCCCTTGAGATAAATCTGCAAATATCTCGGAAACGAAGCGAGCTATGGCAAAATGTTAAGAGACCTTTTTTGTAGAGAATTAAGTTTCCTACTTTTTATGTTCTATGATATTTTTTGATCAGATGCGTAGTTCTCGAGATATATCAAGATATTTAAAAGCTCCGAAGCTGCACCAACATAATAGAGGTACAGAAACACCGTGGCCCCTTTCTTTGAGATAACTCTGCACTATTGCGAGCTGCAAATGCCACTGCCAGCTTAGCTGTGCAGAAGAAGAACAACAAGGATAAGAAATATTTCGAAATATGTCCGTCAGGCCCCTTCCCTTGAGATAAATCTGCAAATATCTCGGAAACGAAGCGAGCTACGGCAAAATGTTAAGAGACCTTTTTTGTAGAGAATTAAGTTTCCTACTTTTTATGTTCTATGATATTTTTCGATCAGAGGCGTAGTTCTCGAGATATATCAAGATATTTAAAAGTTCCGAAGCCGCACCAACATAATAGAGATACAGAAACACCGTGGCCCCTCTCTTTGAGATAACTCTGCACGATTGCGAGCTGGAAATGCCACTTCCAGTTTAGCTGTGCAGAAGAAGAACAACAAGAAGAAGAAATATCTCGAAATATGTCCGTCAGGACCCTTCCCTTGAGATAAATCTGCAAATATCTCGGAAACGAAGCGAGCTATGGCAAAATGTTAAGAGACCTTTTTTGTAGAGAATTATGTTTCCTACAATTTAGGTTCTCTGATATTTTTTGATCAGAAGCGTAGTTTTCGAGATATATCGAGATATTTAAAAGTTCCGAAGCCGCACCAACATAATAGAGATACAGAAACACCGTGGCCCCTTTCTTTGAGATAACTCTGCACTATTGCGAGCTGCAAATGCCACTTCCAGCTTAGCTGTGCAGAAGAAGAACAACAAGAAGAAGAAATATCTCGAAATATGTCCGTCAGGC
Source organism: Osmia lignaria lignaria (assembly GCF_051020975.1). Classification (NCBI taxonomy): domain Eukaryota; kingdom Metazoa; phylum Arthropoda; class Insecta; order Hymenoptera; family Megachilidae; genus Osmia; species Osmia lignaria. The sequence goes on from NW_027478160.1 coordinate 1,530,082, forward strand.
CCCTTCCCTTGAGATAAATCTGCAAATATCTCGGAAACGAAGCGAGCTATGGCAAAATCTTAAGAGACCTTTTTTGTAGAGAATTAGGTTTCCTACTTTTTATGTTCTATGATATTTTTTGATCAGATGCGTAGTTCTCGAGATATATCAAGATATTTAAAAGCTCCGAAGCTGCACCAACATAATAGAGGTACAGAAACACCGTGGCCCCTTTCTTTGAGATAACTCTGCACTATTGCGAGCTGCAAATGCCACTTCCAGCTTAGCTGTGCAGAAGAAGAACAACAAGAATAAGAAATATTTCGAAATATGTCCGTCAGGCCCCTTCCCTTGAGATAAATCTGCAAATATCTCGGAAACGAAGCGAGCTACTGCAAAATGTTAAGAGACCTTTTTTGTAGAAAATTAGGTTTCCTACTTTTTATGTTCTATGATATTTTTCGATCAGAGGCGTAGTTCTCGAGATATATCAAGATATTTAAAAGTTCCGAAGCCGCACCAACATAATAGAGATACAGAAACACCGTGGCCCCTTTCTTTGAGATAACTCTGCACTATTGCGAGCTGCAAATGCCACTTCCAGCTTAGCTGTGCAGAAGAAGAACAACAAGAAGAAGAAATATCTCGAAATATGTCCGTCAGGCCCCTTCCCTTGAGATAAATCTGCAAATATCTCGGAAACGAAGCGAGCTATGGCAAAATGTTGAGAGACCTTTTTTGTAGAGAATTATGTTTCCTACAATTTACGTTCTCTGATATTTTGTGATCAGAAGCGTAGTTTTCGAGATATATCAAGATATTTAAAAGTTCCGAAGCCGCACCAACAAAATAGAGATACAGAAACACCGTGGCCCCTTTCTTTGAGATAACTCTGCACTATTGCGCGCTGCAAATGCCACTTCCAGCTTAGCTGTGCAGAAGAAGAACAACAAGAAGAAGAAATATCTCGAAATATGTCCGTCAGGCCCCTTCCCTTGAGATTAATCTGCAAATATCTCGGAAACGAAGCGAGCTATGGCAAAATGTTAAGAGACCTTTTTTGTAGAGAATTAAGTTTCCTACTTTTTATGTTCTATGATATTTTTTGATCAGATGCGTAGTTCTCGAGATATATCAAGATATTTAAAAGCTCCGAAGCTGCACCAACATAATAGAGGTACAGAAACACCGTGGCCCCTTTCTTTGAGATAACTCTGCACTATTGCGAGCTGCAAATGCCACTTCCAGCTTAGCTGTGCAGAAGAAGAACAACAAGAATAAGAAATATTTCGAAATATGTCCGTCAGGCCCCTTCCCTTGAGATAGATCTGCAAATATCTCGGAAACGAAGCGAGCTACGGCAAAATGTTAAGAGACCTTTTTTGTAGAGAATTATGTTTCCTACAATTTACGTTCTCTGATATTTTTTGATCAGAAGCGTAGTTTTCGAGATATATCGAGATATTTAAAAGTTCCGAAGCCGCACCAACATAATAGAGATACAGAAACACCGTGGCCCCTTTCTTTGAGATAACTCTGCACTACTGCGAGCTGCAAATGCCACTTCCAGCTTAGCTGTGCAGAAGAAGAACAACAAGAAGAAGAAATATCTCGAAATATGTCCCTCAGGCCCCTTCCCTTGAGATAAATCTGCAAATATCTCGGAAACCAAGCGAGCTATGGCAAAATGTTAAGAGACCTTATTTGTAGAGAATTAAGTTTCCTACTTTTTATGTTCTACGATATTTTTTGATCAGATGCGTAGTTCTCGAGATATATCAAGATATTTAAAAGTTCCGAAGCCGCACCAACATAATAGAGATACAGAAACACCGTGGCCCCTTTCTTTGAGATAACTCTGCACTACTGCGAGCTGCAAATGCCACTTCCAGCTTAGCTGTGCAGAAGAAGAACAACAAGAAGAAGAAATATCTCGAAATATGTCCGTCAGGCCCGTTCCCTTGAGATAAATCTGCAAATATCTCGGAAACGAAGCGAGCTATGGCAAAATGTTAAGAGACCTTTTTTGTAGAGAATTAAGTTTCCTACTTTTTATGTTCTATGATATTTTTTGATCAGATGCGTAGTTCTCGAGATATATCCAGATATTTAAAAGTTCCGAAGCGGCACCAACATAATAGAGATACAGAAACACCGTGGCCCCTTTCTTTGAGGTAACTCTGCACTATTGCGAGCTGCAAGTGCCACTTCCAGCTTAGCTGTGCAGAAGAAGAACAACAAGAAGAAGAAATATCTCGAAATATGTCCCTCAGGCCCCTTCCCTTGAGATAAATCTGCAAATATCTCGGAAACCAAGCGAGCTATGGCAAAATGTTAAGAGACCTTATTTGTAGAGAATTAAGTTTCCTACTTTTTATGTTCTACGATATTTTTTGATCAGATGCGTAGTTCTCGAGATATATCAAGATATTTAAAAGTTCCGAAGCCGCACCAACATAATAGAGATACAGAAACACCGTGGCCCCTTTCTTTGAGATAACTCTGCACTATTGCGAGCTGCAAATGCCACTTCCAGCTTAGCTGTGCAGAAGAAGAACAACAAGAAGAAGAAATATCTCGAAATATGTCCGTCAGGCCCCTTCCCTTGAGATAAATCTGCAAATATCTCGGAAACGAAGCGAGCTATGGCAAAATGTTAAGAGACCTTTTTTGTAGAGAATTATGTTTCCTACAATTTACGTTCTCTGATATTTTTTGATCAGAAGCGTAGTTTTCGAGATATATCAAGATATTTAAAAGTTCCGAAGCCGCACCAACATAATAGAGATACAGAAACACCGTGGCCCCTTTCTTTGAGATAACTCTGCACTATTGCGCGCTGCAAATGCCACTTCCAGCTGAGCTGTGCAGAAGAAGAACAACAAGAAGAAGAAATATCTCGAAATATGTCCGTCAGGCCCCTTCCCTTGAGATAAATCTGCAAATATCTCGGAAACGAAGCGAGCTATGGCAAAATGTTAAGAGACCTTTTTTGTAGAGAATTAAGTTTCCTACTTTTTATGTTCTATGATATTTTTTGATCAGATGCGTAGTTCTCGAGATATATCAAGATATTTAAAAGCTCCGAAGCTGCACCAACATAATAGAGGTACAGAAACACCGTGGCCCCTTTCTTTGAGATAACTCTGCACTATTGCGAGCTGCAAATGCCACTGCCAGCTTAGCTGTGCAGAAGAAGAACAACAAGAATAAGAAATATTTCGAAATATGTCCGTCAGGCCCCTTCCCTTGAGATAAATCTGCAAATATCTCGGAAACGAAGCGAGCTACGGCAAAATGTTAAGAGACCTTTTTTGTAGAGAATTAAGTTTCCTACTTTTTATGTTCTATGATATTTTTCGATCAGAGGCGTAGTTCTCGAGATATATCAAGATATTTAAAAGTTCCGAAGCCGCACCAACATAATAGAGATACAGAAACACCGTGGCCCCTCTCTTTGAGATAACTCTGCACGATTGCGAGCTGGAAATGCCACTTCCAGTTTAGCTGTGCAGAAGAAGAACAACAAGAAGAAGAAATATCTCGAAATATGTCCGTCAGGACCCTTCCCTTGAGATAAATCTGCAAATATCTCGGAAACGAAGCGAGCTATGGCAAAATGTTAAGAGACCTTTTTTGTAGAGAATTATGTTTCCTACAATTTAGATTCTCTGATATTTTTTGATCAGAAGCGTAGTTTTCGAGATATATCGAGATATTTAAAAGTTCCGAAGCCGCACCAACATAATAGAGATACAGAAACACCGTGGCCCCTTTCTTTGAGATAACTCTGCACTATTGCGAGCTGCAAATGCCACTTCCAGCTTAGCTGTGCAGAAGAAGAACAACAAGAAGAAGAAATATCTCGAAATATGTCCGTCAGGCCCCTTCCCTTGAGATAAATCTGCAAATATCTCGGAAACGAAGCGAGCTATGGCAAAATCTTAAGAGACCTTTTTTGTAGAGAATTAGGTTTCCTACTTTTTATGTTCTATGATATTTTTTGATCAGATGCGTAGTTCTCGAGATATATCAAGATATTTAAAAGCTCCGAAGCTGCACCAACATAATAGAGGTACAGAAACACCGTGGCCCCTTTCTTTGAGATAACTCTGCACTATTGCGAGCTGCAAATGCCACTTCCAGCTTAGCTGTGCAGAAGAAGAACAACAAGAATAAGAAATATTTCGAAATATGTCCGTCAGGCCCCTTCCCTTGAGATAAATCTGCAAATATCTCGGAAACGAAGCGAGCTACGGCAAAATGTTAAGAGACCTTTTTTGTAGAAAATTAGGTTTCCTACTTTTTATGTTCTATGATATTTTTCGATCAGAGGCGTAGTTCTCGAGATATATCAAGATATTTAAAAGTTCCGAAGCCGCACCAACATAATAGAGATACAGAAATACCGTGGCCCCTTTCTTTGAGATAACTCTGCACGATTGCGAGCTGGAAATGCCACTTCCAGTTTAGCTGTGCAGAAGAAAAACAACAAGAAGAAGAAATATCTCGAAATATGTCCATCAGGACCCTTCCCTTGAGATAAATCTGCAAATATCTCGGAAACGAAGCGAGCTATGGCAAAATGTTAGGAGACCTTTTTTGTAGAGAATTATGTTTCCTACAATTTATGTTCTATGATATTTTTTGATCAGAAGCGTAGTTTTCGAGATATATCGAGATATTTAAAAGTTCCGAAGCCGCACCAACATAATAGAGATACAGAAACACCGTGGCCCCTTTCTTTGAGATAACTCTGCACTACTGCGAGCTGCAAATGCCACTTCCAGCTTAGCTGTGCAGAAGAAGAACAACAAGAAGAAGAAATATCTCGAAATATGTCCGTCAGGCCCCTTCCCTTGAGATAAATCTGCAAATATCTCGGAAACGAAGCGAGCTATGGCAAAATGTTAAGAGACCTTTTTTGTAGAGAATTAAGTTTCCTACTTTTTATGTTCTATGATATTTTTTGATCAGAAGCGTAGTTTTCGAGATATATCGAGATATTTAAAAGTTCCGAAGCCGCACCAACATAATAGAGATACAGAAACATCGTGGCCCCTTTCTTTGGGATAACTCTGCACTATTGCGAGCTGGAAATGCCACTTCCAGTTTAGCTGTGCAGAAGAAGAACAACAAGAAGAAGAAATATCTCGAAATATGTCCGTCAGGCCCCTTCCCTTGAGATAAATCTGCAAATACCTCGGAAACCAAGCGAGCTATGGCAAAATGTTAAGAGACCTTTTTTGTAGAGAATTAAGTTTCCTACTTTTTATGTTCTATGATATTTTTCGATCAGAGGCGTAGTTCTCGAGATATATCAAGATATTTAAAAGTTCCGAAGCCGCACCAACATAATAGAGATACAGAAACACCGTGGCCCCTTTCTTTGAGATAACTCTGCACGATTGCGAGCTGGAAATGCCACTTCCAGTTTAGCTGTGCAGAAGAAGAACAACAAGAAGAAGAAATATCTCGAAATATGTCCGTCAGGCCCCTTCCCTTGAGATAAATCTGCAAATATCTCGGAAACGAAGCGAGCTATGGCAAAATGTTAAGAGACCTTTTTTGTAGAGAATTATGTTTCCTACAATTTATGTTCTATGATATTTTTTGATCAGAAGCGTAGTTTTCGAGATATATCGAGATATTTAAAAGTTCCGAAGCCGCACCAACATAATAGAGATACAGAAACATCGTGGCCCCTTTCTTTGGGATAACTCTGCACTATTGCGAGCTGGAAATGCCACTTCCAGTTTAGCTGTGCAGAGGAAGAACAACAAGAAGAAGAAATATCTCGAAATATGTCCGTCAGGACCCTTCCCTTGAGATAAATCTGCAAATATCTCGGAAACGAAGCGAGCTATTGCAAAACGTTAAGAGACCTTTTTTGTAGAGAATTAAGTTTCCTACTTTTTATGTTGTATGATATTTTTTGATCAGATGCGTAGTTCTCGAGATATATCAAGATATTTAAAAGCTCCGAAGCTGCACCAACATAATAGAGGTACAGAAACACCGTGGCCCCTTTCTTTGAGATAACTCTGCACTATTGCGAGCTGCAAATGCCACTTCCAGCTTAGCTGTGCAGAAGAAGAACAACAAGAATAAGAAATATTTCGAAATATGTCCGTCAGGCCCCTTCCCTTGAGATAGATCTGCAAATATCTCGGAAACGAAGCGAGCTACGGCAAAATGTTAAGAGACCTTTTTTGTAGAGAATTATGTTTCCTACAATTTACGTTCTCTGATATTTTTTGATCAGAAGCGTAGTTTTCGAGATATATCGAGATATTTAAAAGTTCCGAAGCCGCACCAACATAATAGAGATACAGAAACACCGTGGCCCCTTTCTTTGAGATAACTCTGCACTACTGCGAGCTGCAAATGCCACTTCCAGCTTAGCTGTGCAGAAGAAGAACAACAAGAAGAAGAAATATCTCGAAATATGTCCGTCAGGCCCCTTCCCTTGAGATAAATTTGCAAATATCTCGGAAACGAAGCGAGCTATGGCAAAATGTTAAGAGACCTTATTTGTAGAGAATTAAGTTTCCTACTTTTTATGTTCTATGATATTTTTTGATCAGATGCGTAGTTCTCGAGATATATCCAGATATTTAAAAGTTCCGAAGCGGCACCAACATAATAGAGATACAGAAACACCGTGGCCCCTTTCTTTGAGGTAACTCTGCACTATTGCGAGCTGCAAGTGCCACTTCCAGCTTAGCTGTGCAGAAGAAGAACAACAAGAAGAAGAAATATCTCGAAATATGTCCCTCAGGCCCCTTCCCTTGAGATAAATCTGCAAATATCTCGGAAACCAAGCGAGCTATGGCAAAATGTTAAGAGACCTTATTTGTAGAGAATTAAGTTTCCTACTTTTTATGTTCTACGATATTTTTTGATCAGATGCGTAGTTCTCGAGATATATCAAGATATTTAAAAGTTCCGAAGCCGCACCAACATAATAGAGATACAGAAACACCGTGGCCCCTTTCTTTGAGATAACTCTGCACTATTGCGAGCTGCAAATGCCACTTCCAGCTTAGCTGTGCAGAAGAAGAACAACAAGAAGAAGAAATATCTCGAAATATGTCCGTCAGGCCCCTTCCCTTGAGATAAATCTGCAAATATCTCGGAAACGAAGCGAGCTATGGCAAAATGTTAAGAGACCTTTTTTGTAGAGAATTATGTTTCCTACAATTTACGTTCTCTGATATTTTTTGATCAGAAGCGTAGTTTTCGAGATATATCAAGATATTTAAAAGTTCCGAAGCCGCACCAACATAATAGAGATACAGAAACACCGTGGCCCCTTTCTTTGAGATAACTCTGCACTATTGCGCGCTGGAAATGCCACTTCCAGCTGAGCTGTGCAGAAGAAGAACAACAAGAAGAAGAAATATCTCGAAATATGTCCGTCAGGCCCCTTCCCTTGAGATAAATCTGCAAATATCTCGGAAACGAAGCGAGCTATGGCAAAATGTTAAGAGACCTTTTTTGTAGAGAATTAAGTTTCCTACTTTTTATGTTCTATGATATTTTTTGATCAGATGCGTAGTTCTCGAGATATATCAAGATATTTAAAAGCTCCGAAGCTGCACCAACATAATAGAGGTACAGAAACACCGTGGCCCCTTTCTTTGAGATAACTCTGCACTATTGCGAGCTGCAAATGCCACTGCCAGCTTAGCTGTGCAGAAGAAGAACAACAAGAATAAGAAATATTTCGAAATATGTCCGTCAGGCCCCTTCCCTTGAGATAAATCTGCAAATATCTCGGAAACGAAGCGAGCTACGGCAAAATGTTAAGAGACCTTTTTTGTAGAGAATTAAGTTTCCTACTTTTTATGTTCTATGATATTTTTCGATCAGAGGCGTAGTTCTCGAGATATATCAAGATATTTAAAAGTTCCGAAGCCGCACCAACATAATAGAGATACAGAAACACCGTGGCCCCTCTCTTTGAGATAACTCTGCACGATTGCGAGCTGGAAATGCCACTTCCAGTTTAGCTGTGCAGAAGAAGAACAACAAGAAGAAGAAATATCTCGAAATATGTCCGTCAGGACCCTTCCCTTGAGATAAATCTGCAAATATCTCGGAAACGAAGCGAGCTATGGCAAAATGTTAAGAGACCTTTTTTGTAGAGAATTATGTTTCCTACAATTTAGGTTCTCTGATATTTTTTGATCAGAAGCGTAGTTTTCGAGATATATCGAGATATTTAAAAGTTCCGAAGCCGCACCAACATAATAGAGATACAGAAACACCGTGGCCCCTTTCTTTGAGATAACTCTGCACTATTGCGAGCTGCAAATGCCACTTCCAGCTTAGCTGTGCAGAAGAAGAACAACAAGAAGAAGAAATATCTCGAAATATGTCCGTCAGGCCCCTTCCCTTGAGATAAATCTGCAAATATCTCGGAAACGAAGCGAGCTATGGCAAAATCTTAAGAGACCTTTTTTGTAGAGAATTAGGTTTCCTACTTTTTATGTTCTATGATATTTTTTGATCAGATGCGTAGTTCTCGAGATATATCAAGATATTTAAAAGCTCCGAAGCTGCACCAACATAATAGAGGTACAGAAACACCGTGGCCCCTTTCTTTGAGATAACTCTGCACTATTGCGAGCTGCAAATGCCACTTCCAGCTTAGCTGTGCAGAAGAAGAACAACAAGAAGAAGAAATATCTCGAAATATGTCCGTCAGGCCCCTTCCCTTGAGATAAATCTGCAAATATCTCGGAAACGAAGCGAGCTATGGCAAAATGTTAAGAGACCTTTTTTGTAGAGAATTATGTTTCCTACAATTTACGTTCTCTGATATTTTTTGATCAGAAGCGTAGTTTTCGAGATATATCAAGATATTTAAAAGTTCCGAAGCCGCACCAACATAATAGAGATACAGAAACACCGTGGCCCCTTTCTTTGAGATAACTCTGCACTATTGCGCGCTGGAAATGCCACTTCCAGCTGAGCTGTGCAGAAGAAGAACAACAAGAAGAAGAAATATCTCGAAATATGTCCGTCAGGCCCCTTCCCTTGAGATAAATCTGCAAATATCTCGGAAACGAAGCGAGCTATGGCAAAATGTTAAGAGACCTTTTTTGTAGAGAATTAAGTTTCCTACTTTTTATGTTCTATGATATTTTTTGATCAGATGCGTAGTTCTCGAGATATATCAAGATATTTAAAAGCTCCGAAGCTGCACCAACATAATAGAGGTACAGAAACACCGTGGCCCCTTTCTTTGAGATAACTCTGCACTATTGCGAGCTGCAAATGCCACTGCCAGCTTAGCTGTGCAGAAGAAGAACAACAAGAATAAGAAATATTTCGAAATATGTCCGTCAGGCCCCTTCCCTTGAGATAAATCTGCAAATATCTCGGAAACGAAGCGAGCTACGGCAAAATGTTAAGAGACCTTTTTTGTAGAGAATTAAGTTTCCTACTTTTTATGTTCTATGATATTTTTCGATCAGAGGCGTAGTTCTCGAGATATATCAAGATATTTAAAAGTTCCGAAGCCGCACCAACATAATAGAGATACAGAAACACCGTGGCCCCTCTCTTTGAGATAACTCTGCACGATTGCGAGCTGGAAATGCCACTTCCAGTTTAGCTGTGCAGAAGAAGAACAACAAGAAGAAGAAATATCTCGAAATATGTCCGTCAGGACCCTTCCCTTGAGATAAATCTGCAAATATCTCGGAAACGAAGCGAGCTATGGCAAAATGTTAAGAGACCTTTTTTGTAGAGAATTATGTTTCCTACAATTTAGGTTCTCTGATATTTTTTGATCAGAAGCGTAGTTTTCGAGATATATCGAGATATTTAAAAGTTCCGAAGCCGCACCAACATAATAGAGATACAGAAACACCGTGGCCCCTTTCTTTGAGATAACTCTGCACTATTGCGAGCTGCAAATGCCACTTCCAGCTTAGCTGTGCAGAAGAAGAACAACAAGAAGAAGAAATATCTCGAAATATGTCCGTCAGGCCCCTTCCCTTGAGATAAATCTGCAAATATCTCGGAAACGAAGCGAGCTATGGCAAAATCTTAAGAGACCTTTTTTGTAGAGAATTAGGTTTCCTACTTTTTATGTTCTATGATATTTTTTGATCAGATGCGTAGTTCTCGAGATATATCAAGATATTTAAAAGCTCCGAAGCTGCACCAACATAATAGAGGTACAGAAACACCGTGGCCCCTTTCTTTGAGATAACTCTGCACTATTGCGAGCTGCAAATGCCACTTCCAGCTTAGCTGTGCAGAAGAAGAACAACAAGAATAAGAAATATTTCGAAATATGTCCGTCAGGCCCCTTCCCTTGAGATAAATCTGCAAATATCTCGGAAACGAAGCGAGCTACGGCAAAATGTTAAGAGACCTTTTTTGTAGAAAATTAGGTTTCCTACTTTTTATGTTCTATGATATTTTTCGATCAGAGGCGTAGTTCTCGAGATATATCAAGATATTTAAAAGTTCCGAAGCCGCACCAACATAATAGAGATACAGAAATACCGTGGCCCCTTTCTTTGAGATAACTCTGCACGATTGCGAGCTGGAAATGCCACTTCCAGTTTAGCTGTGCAGAAGAAAAACAACAAGAAGAAGAAATATCTCGAAATATGTCCATCAGGACCCTTCCCTTGAGATAAATCTGCAAATATCTCGGAAACGAAGCGAGCTATGGCAAAATGTTAGGAGACCTTTTTTGTAGAGAATTATGTTTCCTACAATTTATGTTCTATGATATTTTTTGATCAGAAGCGTAGTTTTCGAGATATATCGAGATATTTAAAAGTTCCGAAGCCGCACCAACATAATAGAGATACAGAAACACCGTGGCCCCTTTCTTTGAGATAACTCTGCACTACTGCGAGCTGCAAATGCCACTTCCAGCTTAGCTGTGCAGAAGAAGAACAACAAGAAGAAGAAATATCTCGAAATATGTCCGTCAGGCCCCTTCCCTTGAGATAAATCTGCAAATATCTCGGAAACGAAGCGAGCTATGGCAAAATGTTAAGAGACCTTTTTTGTAGAGAATTAAGTTTCCTACTTTTTATGTTCTATGATATTTTTTGATCAGAAGCGTAGTTTTCGAGATATATCGAGATATTTAAAAGTTCCGAAGCCGCACCAACATAATAGAGATACAGAAACATCGTGGCCCCTTTCTTTGGGATAACTCTGCACTATTGCGAGCTGGAAATGCCACTTCCAGTTTAGCTGTGCAGAAGAAGAACAACAAGAAGAAGAAATATCTCGAAATATGTCCGTCAGGCCCCTTCCCTTGAGATAAATCTGCAAATACCTCGGAAACCAAGCGAGCTATGGCAAAATGTTAAGAGACCTTTTTTGTAGAGAATTAAGTTTCCTACTTTTTATGTTCTATGATATTTTTCGATCAGAGGCGTAGTTCTCGAGATATATCAAGATATTTAAAAGTTCCGAAGCCGCACCAACATAATAGAGATACAGAAACACCGTGGCCCCTTTCTTTGAGATAACTCTGCACGATTGCGAGCTGGAAATGCCACTTCCAGTTTAGCTGTGCAGAAGAAGAACAACAAGAAGAAGAAATATCTCGAAATATGTCCGTCAGGCCCCTTCCCTTGAGATAAATCTGCAAATATCTCGGAAACGAAGCGAGCTATGGCAAAATGTTAAGAGACCTTTTTTGTAGAGAATTATGTTTCCTACAATTTATGTTCTATGATATTTTTTGATCAGAAGCGTAGTTTTCGAGATATATCGAGATATTTAAAAGTTCCGAAGCCGCACCAACATAATAGAGATACAGAAACATCGTGGCCCCTTTCTTTGGGATAACTCTGCACTATTGCGAGCTGGAAATGCCACTTCCAGTTTAGCTGTGCAGAGGAAGAACAACAAGAAGAAGAAATATCTCGAAATATGTCCGTCAGGACCCTTCCCTTGAGATAAATCTGCAAATATCTCGGAAACGAAGCGAGCTATTGCAAAACGTTAAGAGACCTTTTTTGTAGAGAATTAAGTTTCCTACTTTTTATGTTCTATGATATTTTTTGATCAGATGCGTAGTTCTCGAGATATATCAAGATATTTAAAAGTTCCGAAGCCGCACCAACATAATAGAGATACAGAAACACCGTGGCCCCTTTCTTTGAGGTAACTCTGCACTATTGCGAGCTGCAAATGCCACTTCCAGCTTAGCTGTGCAGAAGAAGAACAACAAGAAGAAGAAATATCTGGAAATATGTCCGTCAGGCCCCTTCCCTTGAGATAAATCTGCAAATATCTCGGAAACGAAGCGAGCTACGGCAAAATCTTAAGAGACCTTTTTTGTAGAAAATTAGGATTCCTACTTTTTATGTTCTATGATATTTTTTGAACAGATGCGTAGTTCTCGAGATATATCAAGATATTTAAAAGTTCCGAAGCCGCACCAACATAATAGAGATACAGAAACACCGTGGCCCCTTTCTTTGAGATAACTCTGCACTATTGCGCGCTGCAAATGGCACTTCCAGCTTAGCTGTGCAGAAGAAGAACAACAAGAAGAAGAAATATCTCGAAATATGTCCGTCAGGCCCCTTCCCTTGAGATAAATCTGCAAATATCTCGGAAACGAAGCGAGCTATGGCAAAATGTTAAGAGACCTTTTTTGTAGAGAATTAAGTTTCCTACTTTTTAAGTTCTATGATATTTTTTGATCAGATGCGTAGTTCTCGAGATATATCAAGATATTTAAAAGTTCCGAAGCCGCACCAACATAATAGAGATACAGAAACACCGTGGCCCCTTTCTTTGAGATAACTCTGCACTATTGCGCGCTGCAAATGGCACTTCCAGCTTAGCTGTGAAGAAGAAGAACAACAAGAAGAAGAAATATCTCGAAATATGTCCGTCAGGCCCCTTCCCTTGAGATAAATCTGCAATTATCTCGGAAACGAAGCGAGCTATCGCAAAATGTTAAGAGACCTTTTTTGTAGAGAATTAAGTTTCCTACTTTTTATGTTCTATGATATTTTTTGATCAGATGCGTAGTTCTCGAGATATATCAAGATATTTAAAAGTTCCGAAGCCGCACCAACATAATAGAGATACAGAAACACCGTGGCCCCTTTCTTTGAGATAACTCTGCACTACTGCGAGCTGCAAATGCCACTTCCAGCTTAGCTGTGCAGAAGAAGAACAACAAGAAGAAGAAATATCTCGAAATATGTCCGTCAGGCCCCTTCCCTTGGGATAAATCTGCAAATATCTCGGAAACGAAGCGAGCTATGGCAAAATGTTAAGAGACCTTTTTTGTAGAGAATTAAGTTTCCTACTTTTTATGTTCTATAATATTTTTTGATCAGATGCGTAGTTCTCGAGATATATCCAGATATTTAAAAGTTCCGAAGCGGCACCAACATAATAGAGATACAGAAACACCGTGGCCCCTTTCTTTGAGATAACTCTGCACTATTGCGACCTGCAAATGCCACTTCCAGCTTAGCTGTGCAGAAGAAGAACAACAAGAAGAAGAAATATCTCGAAATATGTCCCTCAGGCCCCTTCCCTTGAGATAAATCTGCAAATATCTCGGAAACCAAGCGAGCTATGGCAAAATGTTAAGAGACCTTATTTGTAGAGAATTAAGTTTCCTACTTTTTATGTTCTACGATATTTTTTGATCAGATGCGTAGTTCTCGAGATATATCAAGATATTTAAAAGTTCCGAAGCCGCACCAACATAATAGAGATACAGAAACACCGTGGCCCCTCTCTTTGAGATAACTCTGCACAATTGCGAGCTGCAAATGCCACTTCCAGCTTAGCTGTGCAGAAGAAGAACAACAAGAAGTAGAAATATCTCGAAATATGTCCGTCAGGCCCCTTCCCTTGAGATAAATCTGCAAATATCTCCGAAACGAAGCGAGCTATTGCAAAATGTTAAGAGACCTTTTTTGTAGAGAATTATGTTTCCTACAATTTATGTTCTATGATATTTTTTGATCAGAATCGTAGTTTTCGAGATATATCGAGATATTTAAGAGTTCCGAAGCCGCACCAACATAATAGAGATACAGAAACATCGTGGCCCCTTTCTTTGGGATAACTCTGCACTGTTGCGAGCTGGAAATGCCACTTCCAGTTTAGCTGTGCAGAAGAAGAACAACAAGAAGAAGAAATACCTCGAAATATGTCCGTCAGGACCCTTCCCTTGAGATAAATCTGCAAATATCTCGGAAACGAAGCGAGCTACGGCAAAATGTTAAGAGACCTTTTTTGTAGAAAATTAGGATTCCTACTTTTTATGTTCTATGATATTTTTTGAACAGATGCGTAGTTCTCGAGATATATCAAAATATTTAAAAGTTCCGAAGCCGCACCAACATAATAGAGATACAGAAACACCGTGGCCCCTTTCTTTGAGATAACTCTGCACTATTGCGAGTTGCAAATGCCACTTCCAGCTTAGCTGTGCAGAAGAAGAACAACAAGAAGAAGAAATATCTCGAAATATGTCCCTCAGGCCCCTTCCCTTGAGATAAATCTGCAAATATCTCGGAAACCAAGCGAGCTATGGCAAAATGTTGAGAGACCTTATTTGTAGAGAATTAAGTTTCCTACTTTTTATGTTCTACGATATTTTTTGATCAGATGCGTAGTTCTCGAGATATATCAAGATATTTAAAAGTTCCGAAGCCGCACCAACATAATAGAGATACAGAAACACCGTGGCCCCTTTCTTTGAGATAACTCTGCACTATTGCGAGCTGCAAATGCCACTTCCAGCTTAGCTGTGCAGAAGAAGAACAACAAGAATAAGAAATATTTCGAAATATGTCCGTCAGGCCCCTTCCCTTGAGATAAATCTGCAAATATCTCGGAAACGAAGCGAGCTACGGCAAAATGTTAAGAGACCTTTTTTGTAGAAAATTAGGTTTCCTACTTTTTATGTTCTATGATATTTTTCGATCAGAGGCGTAGTTCTCGAGATATATCAAGATATTTAAAAGTTCCGAAGCCGCACCAACATAATAGAGATACAGAAATACCGTGGCCCCTTTCTTTGAGATAACTCTGCACGATTGCGAGCTGGAAATGCCACTTCCAGTTTAGCTGTGCAGAAGAAAACAACAAGAAGAAGAAATATCTCGAAATATGTCCATCAGGACCCTTCCCTTGAGATAAATCTGCAAATATCTCGGAAACGAAGCGAGCTATGGCAAAATGTTTGGAGACCTTTTTTGTAGAGAATTATGTTTCCTACAATTTATGTTCTATGATATTTTTTGATCAGAAGCGTAGTTTTCGAGATATATCGAGATATTTAAAAGTTCCGAAGCCGCACCAACATAATAGAGATACAGAAACACCGTGGCCCCTTTCTTTGAGATAACTCTGCACTACTGCGAGCTGCAAATGCCACTTCCAGCTTAGCTGTGCAGAAGAAGAACAACAAGAAGAAGAAATATCTCGAAATATGTCCGTCAGGCCCCTTCCCTTGAGATAAATCTGCAAATATCTCGGAAACGAAGCGAGCTATGGCAAAATGTTAAGAGACCTTTTTTGTAGAGAATTAAGTTTCCTACTTTTTATGTTCTATGATATTTTTTGATCAGAAGCGTAGTTTTCGAGATATATCGAGATATTTAAAAGTTCCGAAGCCGCACCAACATAATAGAGATACAGAAACATCGTGGCCCCTTTCTTTGGGATAACTCTGCACTATTGCGAGCTGGAAATGCCACTTCCAGTTTAGCTGTGCAGAAGAAGAACAACAAGAAGAAGAAATATCTCGAAATATGTCCGTCAGGCCCCTTCCCTTGAGATAAATCTGCAAATACCTCGGAAACCAAGCGAGCTATGGCAAAATGTTAAGAGACCTTTTTTGTAGAGAATTAAGTTTCCTACTTTTTATGTTCTATGATATTTTTCGATCAGAGGCGTAGTTCTCGAGATATATCAAGATATTTAAAAGTTCCGAAGCCGCACCAACATAATAGAGATACAGAAACACCGTGGCCCCTTTCTTTGAGATAACTCTGCACGATTGCGAGCTGGAAATGCCACTTCCAGTTTAGCTGTGCAGAAGAAGAACAACAAGAAGAAGAAATATCTCGAAATATGTCCGTCAGGCCCCTTCCCTTGAGATAAATCTGCAAATATCTCGGAAACGAAGCGAGCTATGGCAAAATATTAAGAGACCTTTTTTGTAGAGAATTATGTTTCCTACAATTTATGTTCTATGATATTTTTTGATCAGAAGCGTAGTTTTCGAGATATATCGAGATATTTAAAAGTTCCGAAGCCGCACCAACATAATAGAGATACAGAAACATCGTGGCCCCTTTCTTTGGGATAACTCTGCACTATTGCGAGCTGGAAATGCCACTTCCAGTTTAGCTGTGCAGAAGAAGAACAACAAGAAGAAGAAATATCTCGAAATATGTCCGTCAGGCCCCTTCCCTTGAGATAAATCTGCAAATATCTCGGAAACGAAGCGAGCTATGGCAAAATGTTAAGAGACCTTTTTTGTAGAGAATTAAGTTTCCTACTTTTTATGTTCTATGATATTTTTTGATCAGAAGCGTAGTTTTCGAGATATATCGAGATATTTAAAAGTTCCGAAGCCGCACCAACATAATAGAGATACAGAAACATCGTGGCCCCTTTCTTTGGGATAACTCTGCACTATTGCGAGCTGGAAATGCCACTTCCAGTTTAGCTGTGCAGAAGAAGAACAACAAGAAGAAGAAATATCTCGAAATATGTCCGTCAGGCCCCTTCCCTTGAGATAAATCTGCAAATACCTCGGAAACCAAGCGAGCTATGGCAAAATGTTAAGAGACCTTTTTTGTAGAGAATTAAGTTTCCTACTTTTTATGTTCTATGATATTTTTCGATCAGAGGCGTAGTTCTCGAGATATATCAAGATATTTAAAAGTTCCGAAGCCGCACCAACATAATAGAGATACAGAAACACCGTGGCCCCTTTCTTTGAGATAACTCTGCACGATTGCGAGCTGGAAATGCCACTTCCAGTTTAGCTGTGCAGAAGAAGAACAACAAGAAGAAGAAATATCTCGAAATATGTCCGTCAGGCCCCTTCCCTTGAGATAAATCTGCAAATATCTCGGAAACGAAGCGAGCTATGGCAAAATGTTAAGAGACCTTTTTTGTAGAGAATTATGTTTCCTACAATTTATGTTCTATGATATTTTTTGATCAGAAGCGTAGTTTTCGAGATATATCGAGATATTTAAAAGTTCCGAAGCCGCACCAACATAATAGAGATACAGAAACATCGTGGCCCCTTTCTTTGGGATAACTCTGCACTATTGCGAGCTGGAAATGCCACTTCCAGTTTAGCTGTGCAGAGGAAGAACAACAAGAAGAAGAAATATCTCGAAATATGTCCGTCAGGACCCTTCCCTTGAGATAAATCTGCAAATATCTCGGAAACGAAGCGAGCTATTGCAAAACGTTAAGAGACCTTTTTTGTAGAGAATTAAGTTTCCTACTTTTTATGTTCTATGATATTTTTTGATCAGATGCGTAGTTCTCGAGATATATCAAGATATTTAAAAGTTCCGAAGCCGCACCAACATAATAGAGATACAGAAACACCGTGGCCCCTTTCTTTGAGGTAACTCTGCACTATTGCGAGCTGCAAATGCCACTTCCAGCTTAGCTGTGCAGAAGAAGAACAACAAGAAGAAGAAATATCTGGAAATATGTCCGTCAGGCCCCTTCCCTTGAGATAAATCTGCAAATATCTCGGAAACCAAGCGAGCTACGGCAAAATCTTAAGAGACCTTTTTTGTAGAAAATTAGGATTCCTACTTTTTATGTTCTATGATATTTTTTGAACAGATGCGTAGTTCTCGAGATATATCAAGATATTTAAAAGTTCCGAAGCCGCACCAACATAATAGAGATACAGAAACACCGTGGCCCCTTTCTTTGAGATAACTCTGCACTATTGCGCGCTGCAAATGGCACTTCCAGCTTAGCTGTGCAGAAGAAGAACAACAAGAAGAAGAAATATCTCGAAATATGTCCGTCAGGCCCCTTCCCTTGAGATAAATCTGCAAATATCTCGGAAACGAAGCGAGCTATGGCAAAATGTTAAGAGACCTTTTTTGTAGAGAATTAAGTTTCCTACTTTTTAAGTTCTATGATATTTTTTGATCAGATGCGTAGTTCTCGAGATATATCAAGATATTTAAAAGTTCCGAAGCCGCACCAACATAATAGAGATACAGAAACACCGTGGCCCCTTTCTTTGAGATAACTCTGCACTATTGCGCGCTGCAAATGGCACTTCCAGCTTAGCTGTGAAGAAGAAGAACAACAAGAAGAAGAAATATCTCGAAATATGTCCGTCAGGCCCCTTCCCTTGAGATAAATCTGCAATTATCTCGGAAACGAAGCGAGCTATCGCAAAATGTTAAGAGACCTTTTTTGTAGAGAATTAAGTTTCCTACTTTTTATGTTCTATGATATTTTTTGATCAGATGCGTAGTTCTCGAGATATATCAAGATATTTAAAAGTTCCGAAGCCGCACCAACATAATAGAGATACAGAAACACCGTGGCCCCTTTCTTTGAGATAACTCTGCACTACTGCGAGCTGCAAATGCCACTTCCAGCTTAGCTGTGCAGAAGAAGAACAACAAGAAGAAGAAATATCTCGAAATATGTCCGTCAGGCCCCTTCCCTTGGGATAAATCTGCAAATATCTCGGAAACGAAGCGAGCTATGGCAAAATGTTAAGAGACCTTTTTTGTAGAGAATTAAGTTTCCTACTTTTTATGTTCTATAATATTTTTTGATCAGATGCGTAGTTCTCGAGATATATCCAGATATTTAAAAGTTCCGAAGCGGCACCAACATAATAGAGATACAGAAACACCGTGGCCCCTTTCTTTGAGATAACTCTGCACTATTGCGACCTGCAAATGCCACTTCCAGCTTAGCTGTGCAGAAGAAGAACAACAAGAAGAAGAAATATCTCGAAATATGTCCCTCAGGCCCCTTCCCTTGAGATAAATCTGCAAATATCTCGGAAACCAAGCGAGCTATGGCAAAATGTTAAGAGACCTTATTTGTAGAGAATTAAGTTTCCTACTTTTTATGTTCTACGATATTTTTTGATCAGATGCGTAGTTCTCGAGATATATCAAGATATTTAAAAGTTCCGAAGCCGCACCAACATAATAGAGATACAGAAACACCGTGGCCCCTCTCTTTGAGATAACTCTGCACAATTGCGAGCTGCAAATGCCACTTCCAGCTTAGCTGTGCAGAAGAAGAACAACAAGAAGTAGAAATATCTCGAAATATGTCCGTCAGGCCCCTTCCCTTGAGATAAATCTGCAAATATCTCCGAAACGAAGCGAGCTATTGCAAAATGTTAAGAGACCTTTTTTGTAGAGAATTATGTTTCCTACAATTTATGTTCTATGATATTTTTTGATCAGAATCGTAGTTTTCGAGATATATCGAGATATTTAAGAGTTCCGAAGCCGCACCAACATAATAGAGATACAGAAACATCGTGGCCCCTTTCTTTGGGATAACTCTGCACTGTTGCGAGCTGGAAATGCCACTTCCAGTTTAGCTGTGCAGAAGAAGAACAACAAGAAGAAGAAATACCTCGAAATATGTCCGTCAGGACCCTTCCCTTGAGATAAATCTGCAAATATCTCGGAAACGAAGCGAGCTACGGCAAAATGTTAAGAGACCTTTTTTGTAGAAAATTAGGATTCCTACTTTTTATGTTCTATGATATTTTTTGAACAGATGCGTAGTTCTCGAGATATATCAAAATATTTAAAAGTTCCGAAGCCGCACCAACATAATAGAGATACAGAAACACCGTGGCCCCTTTCTTTGAGATAACTCTGCACTATTGCGAGTTGCAAATGCCACTTCCAGCTTAGCTGTGCAGAAGAAGAACAACAAGAAGAAGAAATATCTCGAAATATGTCCCTCAGGCCCCTTCCCTTGAGATAAATCTGCAAATATCTCGGAAACCAAGCGAGCTATGGCAAAATGTTGAGAGACCTTATTTGTAGAGAATTAAGTTTCCTACTTTTTATGTTCTACGATATTTTTTGATCAGATGCGTAGTTCTCGAGATATATCAAGATATTTAAAAGTTCCGAAGCCGCACCAACATAATAGAGATACAGAAACACCGTGGCCCCTTTCTTTGAGATAACTCTGCACTATTGCGAGCTGCAAATGCCACTTCCAGCTTAGCTGTGCAGAAGAAGAACAACAAGAATAAGAAATATTTCGAAATATGTCCGTCAGGCCCCTTCCCTTGAGATAAATCTGCAAATATCTCGGAAACGAAGCGAGCTACGGCAAAATGTTAAGAGACCTTTTTTGTAGAAAATTAGGTTTCCTACTTTTTATGTTCTATGATATTTTTCGATCAGAGGCGTAGTTCTCGAGATATATCAAGATATTTAAAAGTTCCGAAGCCGCACCAACATAATAGAGATACAGAAATACCGTGGCCCCTTTCTTTGAGATAACTCTGCACGATTGCGAGCTGGAAATGCCACTTCCAGTTTAGCTGTGCAGAAGAAAACAACAAGAAGAAGAAATATCTCGAAATATGTCCATCAGGACCCTTCCCTTGAGATAAATCTGCAAATATCTCGGAAACGAAGCGAGCTATGGCAAAATGTTTGGAGACCTTTTTTGTAGAGAATTATGTTTCCTACAATTTATGTTCTATGATATTTTTTGATCAGAAGCGTAGTTTTCGAGATATATCGAGATATTTAAAAGTTCCGAAGCCGCACCAACATAATAGAGATACAGAAACACCGTGGCCCCTTTCTTTGAGATAACTCTGCACTACTGCGAGCTGCAAATGCCACTTCCAGCTTAGCTGTGCAGAAGAAGAACAACAAGAAGAAGAAATATCTCGAAATATGTCCGTCAGGCCCCTTCCCTTGAGATAAATCTGCAAATATCTCGGAAACGAAGCGAGCTATGGCAAAATGTTAAGAGACCTTTTTTGTAGAGAATTAAGTTTCCTACTTTTTATGTTCTATGATATTTTTTGATCAGAAGCGTAGTTTTCGAGATATATCGAGATATTTAAAAGTTCCGAAGCCGCACCAACATAATAGAGATACAGAAACATCGTGGCCCCTTTCTTTGGGATAACTCTGCACTATTGCGAGCTGGAAATGCCACTTCCAGTTTAGCTGTGCAGAAGAAGAACAACAAGAAGAAGAAATATCTCGAAATATGTCCGTCAGGCCCCTTCCCTTGAGATAAATCTGCAAATACCTCGGAAACCAAGCGAGCTATGGCAAAATGTTAAGAGACCTTTTTTGTAGAGAATTAAGTTTCCTACTTTTTATGTTCTATGATATTTTTCGATCAGAGGCGTAGTTCTCGAGATATATCAAGATATTTAAAAGTTCCGAAGCCGCACCAACATAATAGAGATACAGAAACACCGTGGCCCCTTTCTTTGAGATAACTCTGCACGATTGCGAGCTGGAAATGCCACTTCCAGTTTAGCTGTGCAGAAGAAGAACAACAAGAAGAAGAAATATCTCGAAATATGTCCGTCAGGCCCCTTCCCTTGAGATAAATCTGCAAATATCTCGGAAACGAAGCGAGCTATGGCAAAATATTAAGAGACCTTTTTTGTAGAGAATTATGTTTCCTACAATTTATGTTCTATGATATTTTTTGATCAGAAGCGTAGTTTTCGAGATATATCGAGATATTTAAAAGTTCCGAAGCCGCACCAACATAATAGAGATACAGAAACATCGTGGCCCCTTTCTTTGGGATAACTCTGCACTATTGCGAGCTGGAAATGCCACTTCCAGTTTAGCTGTGCAGAAGAAGAACAACAAGAAGAAGAAATATCTCGAAATATGTCCGTCAGGCCCCTTCCCTTGAGATAAATCTGCAAATATCTCGGAAACGAAGCGAGCTATGGCAAAATGTTAAGAGACCTTATTTGTAGAGAATTAAGTTTCCTACTTTTCATGTTGTATGATATTTTTTGATCAGATGCGTAGTTCTCGAGATATATCGAGATATTTAAAAGTTCCGAAGCCGCACCAACATAATAGAGATACAGAAACACCGTGGCCCCTTTCTTTGAGATAACTCTGCACTATTGCGAGCTGCAAATGCCACTTCCAGCTTAGCTGTGCAGAAGAAGAACAACAAGAAGAAGAAATATCTCGAAATATGTCCGTCAGGCCCCTTCCCTTGAGATAAATCTGCAAATATCTCGGAAACGAAGCGAGCTATGGCAAAACGTTAAGAAACCTTTTTTGTAGAGAATTATGTTTCTTACAATTTATGTTCTATGATATTTTTTGATCAGAAGCGTAGTTCTCGAGATATATCGAGATATTTAAAAGTTCCGAAGCCGCACCAACATAATAGAGATACAGAAACACCGTGGCCCCTTTCTTTGAGATAACTCTGCACTATTGCGAGCTGCAAATGCCACTTCCAGCTTAGCTGTGTAGAAGAAGAACAACAAGAAGAAGAAATATCTCGAAATATGTCCGTCAGGCCCCTTCCCTTGAGATAAATCTGCAAATATCTCGGAAACGAAGCGAGCTATGGCAAAACGTTAAGAAACCTTTTTTGTAGAGAATTATGTTTCCTACAATTTGTGTTCTATGATATTTTTTGATCAGAAGCGTAGTTTTCGAGATATATCGAGATATTTAAAAGTTCCGAAGCCGCACCAACATAATAGAGATACAGAAACACCGTGGCCCCTTTCTTTGAGATAACTCTGCACTATTGCGAGCTGCAAATGCCACTTCCAGCTTAGCTGTGAAGAGGAAGAACACCAAGAAGAAGAAATATCTCGAAATATGTCCGTTAGGCCACTTCCCTTGAGATAAATCTGCAAATATCTCGGAAACGAAGCGAGCTATGGCAAAACGTTAAGAAACCTTTTTTGTAGAGAATTATGTTTCCTACAATTTATGTTCTATGATATTTTTTGATCAGAAGCGTAGTTTTCGAGATATATCGAGATATTTAAAAGTTCCGAAGCCGCACCAACATAATAGAGATACAGAAACACCGTGGCCCCTTTCTTTGAGATAACTCTGCACTATTGCGAGCTGCAAATGCCACTTCCAGCTTAGCTGTGAAGAAGAAGAACAACAAGAAGAAGAAATATCTCGAAATATGTCCGTTAGGCCACTTCCCTTGAGATAAATCTGCAAATATCTCGGAAACGAAGCGAGCTATGGCAAAACGCTAAGAAACCTTTTTTGTAGAGAATTATGTTTCCTACAATTTATGTTCTATGATATTTTTTGATCAGAAGCGTAGTTTTCGAGATATATCGAGATATTTAAAAGTTCCGAAGCCGCACCAACATAATAGAGATACAGAAACACCGTGGCCCCTTTCTTTGAGATAACTCTGCACTATTGCGAGCTGCAAATGCCACTTCCAGCTTAGCTGTGAAGAAGAAGAACAACAAGAAGAAGAAATATCTCGAAATATGTCCGTTAGGCCACTTCCCTTGAGATAAATCTGCAAATATCTCGGAAACGAAGCGAGCTATGGCAAAACGCTAAGAAACCTTTTTTGTAGAGAATTATGTTTCCTACAATTTATGTTCTATGATATTTTTTGATCAGAAGCGTAGTTTTCGAGATATATCGAGATATTTAAAAGTTCCGAAGCCGCACCAACATAATAGAGATACAGAAACACCGTGGCCCCTTTCTTTGAGATAACTCTGCACTATTGCGAGCTGCAAATGCCACTTCCAGCTTAGCTGTGAAGAAGAAGAACAACAAGAAGAAGAAATATCTCGAAATATGTCCGTTAGGCCACTTCCCTTGAGATAAATCTGCAAATATCTCGGAAACGAAGCGAGCTATGGCAAAACGTTAAGAAACCTTTTTTGTAGAGAATTATGTTTCCTACAATTTATCTTCTATGATATTTTTTGATCAGATGCGTAGTTCTCGATATATATCAAGATATTTAAAAGTTCCGACGCCACACCAACATAATAGAGATACAGAAACACCGTGGCCTCTTTCTTTGAGATAACTCTGCACTATTGCGCGCTGCAAATGCCACTTCCAGCTTAGCTGTGCAGAAGAAGAACAACAAGAAGAAGAAATATCTCGAAATATGTCCGTCAGGCCCCTTCCCTTGAGATAAATCTGCAAATATCTCGGAAACGATGCCAGCTATGGGAAAATGTTAAGAGACCTTTTTTGTAGAGAATTAAGTTTCCTACTTTTTATGTTCTATGATATTTTTTGATCAGATGCGTAGTTCTCGAGATATATCGAGATATTTAAAAGTTGCGAAGCCGCACCAACATAATACAGATACAGAAACACCGTGGCCCCTTTCTTTGAGATAACTCTGCACTATTGCGAGCTGCAAATGCCACTTCCAGCTTAGCTGTGCAGAAGAAGAACAACAAGAAGAAGAAATATCTCGAAATATGTCCGTCAGGCCCCTTCCCTTGAGATAAATCTGCAAATATCTCGGAAACGAAGCGAGCTATGGCAAAACGTTAAGAAACCTTTTTTGTAGAGAATTATGTTTCCTACAATTTATGTTCTATGATATTTTTTGATCAGAAGCGTAGTTTTCGAGATATATCGAGATATTTAAAAGTTCCGAAGCCGCACCAACATAATAGAGATACAGAAACACCGTGGCCCCTTTCTTTGAGATAACTCTGCACTATTGCGAGCTGCAAATGCCACTTCCAGCTTAGCAGTGAAGAAGAAGAACAACAAGAAGAAGAAATATCTCGGAATATGTCCGTCAGGCCCCTTCCCTTGAGCTAAATCTGCAAATATCTCGGAAACGATGCCAGCTATGGGAAGATGTTAAGAGACCTTTTTTGTAGAGAATGAAGTTTCCTACTTTTTATGTTCTATGATATTTTTTGTTCAGATGCGTAGTTCTCGAGATATATCGAGATATTTAAAAGTTCCGAAGCCGCACCAACATAATAGAGATACAGAAACACCGTGGCCCCTTTCTTTGAGATAACTCTGCACTATTGCGAGCTGCAAATGCCACTTCCAGCTTAGCTGTGCAGAAGAAGAACAACAAGAAGAAGAAATATCTCGAAATATGTCCGTCAGGCCCCTTCCCTTGAGATAAATCTGCAAATATCTCGGAAACGATGCCAGCTATGGGAAAATGTTAAGAGACCTTTTTTGTAGAGAATTAAGTTCCCTACTTTTTATGTTCTATGATATTTTTTGATCAGATGCGTAGTTCTCGAGATATATCAAGATATTTAAAAGTTCCGAAGCTGCACCAACATAATAGAGGTACAGAAACACCGTGGCCCCTTTCTTTGAGATAACTCTGCACTATTGCGCGCTGCAAATGCCACTTCCAGCTTAGCTGTGCAGAAGAAGAACAACAAGAAGAAGAAATATCTCGAAATATGTCCGTCAGGCCTCTTCCCTTGAGATAAATCTGCAAATATCTCGGAAACGATGCGAGCTATGGGAAAAGGTTAACAGACCTTTTTTGTAGAGAATTAAGTTTCCTACTCTTAATGTTCTATGATATTTTTTGATCAGATGCGTAGTTCTCGATATATATCAAGATATTTAAAAGTTCCGACGCCACACCAACATAATAGAGATACAGAAACACCGTGGCCTCTTTCTTTGAGATAACTCTGCACTATTGCGCGCTGCAAATGCCACTTCCAGCTTAGCTGTGCAGAAGAAGAACAACAAGAAGAAGAAATATCTCGGAATATGTCCGTCAGGCCCCTTCCCTTGAGCTAAATCTGCAAATATCTCGGAAACGATGCCAGCTATGGGAAAATGTGAAGACACCTTTTTTGTAGAGAATTAAGTTTCCTACTTTTTATGTCCTATGATATTTTTTGATCAGATCCGTAGTTCTCGAGATATATCAAGATATTTAAAAGTTCCGAAGCTGCACCAACATAATAGAGGTACAGAAACACCGTGGCCCCTTTCTTTGAGATAACTCTGCACTATTGCGACCTGCAAATGCCACTTCCAGCTTAGCTGTGCAGAAGAAGAACAACAAGAAGAAGAAATATCTCGAAATATGTCCGTCAGGCCCCTTCCCTTGAGATAAATCTGCACATATCTCGGAAACGAAGCGAGCTATGGCAAAATGTTGAGAGACGTTTTTTGTAGAGAATTATGTTTCCTACAATTTATGTTCTATGATATTTTTTGATCAGAACCGTAGTTTTCGAGATATATCAAGATATTTAAAAGTTCCGAAGCGGCACCAACATAATAGAGATACAGAAACACCGTGGCCCCTTTCTTTGAGGTAACTCTGCACTATTGCGAGCTGCAAATGCCACTTCCAGCTTAGCTGTGCAGAAGAAGAACAACAAGAAGAAGAAATATCTCGAAATATGTCCGTCAGGCCCCTTCCCTTGAGATAAATCTGCAAATATCTCGGAAACCAAGCGAGCTATGGCAAAATGTTAAGAGACCTTTTTTGTAGAGAATTAAGTTTCCTTCTTTTTATGTTCTATGATATTTTTCGATCAGATGCGTAGTTCTCGAGATATATTAAGATATTTAAAAGTTCCGAAGCTGCACCAACATAATAGAGATACAGAAACACCGTGGCCCCTTTCTTTGAGATAACTCTGCACTAGTGCGAGCCGCAAATGCCACTTCCAGCTTAGCTGTGCAGAAGAAGAACAACAAGAAGAAGAAATATCTCGAAATATGTCCGTTGGGCCCCTTCCCTTGAGATAAATGTGCAAATATTTCGGAAACGAAGCGAGCTATGGCAAAATGTTGAGAGACCTTTTTTGTAGACAATTAAGTGTTCTACTATTTATGTTCTATGATATTTTTTGATCAGATGCGTAGTTCTCGAGATATATCAAGATATTTAAAAGTTCCGAAGCCGCACCAACATAATAGAGATACAGAAACACCGTGGCCCCTTTCTTTGAGATAACTCTGCACTATTGCGAGCTGCAAATGCCACTTCCAGCTTCGCTGTGCAGAAGAAGAACAACAAGAAGAAGAAATATCTCGAAATATGTCCGTTAGGCCCCTTCCCTTGAGATAAATCTGCAAATATCTCGGAAAGGAAGCGAGCTATGGCAAAAGGTTAAGAGACCTTTTTTGTAGAGAATTAAGTTTCCTACTTTTTATGATCTATGATATTTTTTGATCAGATGCGTAGTTCTCGAGATATATCGAGATATTTAAAAGTTCCGAAGCCGCACCAACATAATAGAGATACAGAAACACCGTGGCCCCTTTCTTTGGGATAACTCTGCACTAGTGCGAGCCGCAAATGCCACTTCCAGCTTAGCTGTGCAGAAGAAGAACAACAAGAAGAAGAAATATCTCGAAATATGTCCGTCAGGCCCCTTCCCTTGAGATAAATCTGCAAATATCTCGGAAAAGAAGCGAGCAATGGCAAAATGTTAAGAGCCCTTTTTTGTAGAGAATTAAGTTTGCTACTTTTTATGTTCTATGATATTTTTTGATCAGATGCGTAGTTCTCGAGATATATCGAGATATTTAAAAGTTCCGAAGCCGCACCAACATAATAGAGATACAGAAACACCGTGGCCCCTTTCTTTGAGATAACTCTGCACTATTGCGAGCTGCAAATGCCACTTCCAGCATAGCTGTGCAGAAGAAGAACAACAAGAAGAAGAAATATCTCGAAATATGTCCGTCAGGCCCCTTCCCTTGAGATAAATCTGCAAATATCTCCGAAACGAAGCGAGCTATGGCAAAATGATAAGAGACCTTTTTTGTAGAGAATTAAGTTTGCTACTTTTTATCTTCTATGATATTTTTTGATCAGATGCGTAGTTTTCGAGATATATCGAGATATTTAAAAGTTCCGAAGCCGCACCAACATAATAGAGATTCAGAAACACCGTGGCCCCTTTCTTTGAGATAACTCTGCACTATTGCGAGCTGTAAATGCCACTTCCAGCTTAGCTGTGCAGAAGAAGAACAACAAGAAGAAGAAATATCTCGAAATATGTCCGTCAGGCCCCTTCCCTTGAGATAAATCTGCAAATATCTCGGAAACGAAGCGAGCTATGGCAAAGTGTTAAGAGACCTTTTTTGTGGAGAATTAAGTTTGCTACTTTTTATGTTGTATGATATTTTTTGATCAGATGCATAGTTCTCGAGATATATCAAGATATTTAAAAGTTCCGAAGCCGCAACAACATAATAGAGATACAGAAACACCGTGGCCCCTTTCTTTGAGATAACTCTGCACTATTGCGAGCTGCAAATGCCACTTCCAGCATAGCTGTGCAGAAGAAGAACAACAAGAAGAAGAAATATCTCGAAATATGTCCGTCAGGCCCCTTCCCTTGAGATAAATCTGCACATATCTCGGAAACGAAGCGAGCTATGGCAAAATGTTGAGAGACGTTTTTTGTAGAGAATTATGTTTCCTACAATTTATGTTCTATGATATTTTTTGATCAGAACCGTAGTTTTCGAGATATATCAAGATATTTAAAAGTTCCGAAGCGGCACCAACATAATAGAGATACAGAAACACCGTGGCCCCTTTCTTTGAGGTAACTCTGCACTATTGCGAGCTGCAAATGCCACTTCCAGCTTAGCTGTGCAGAAGAAGAACAACAAGAAGAAGAAATATCTCGAAATATGTCCGTCAGGCCCCTTCGCTTGAGATAAATCTGCAAATATCTCGGAAACCAAGCGAGCTATGGCAAAATGTTAAGAGACCTTTTTTGTAGAGAATTAAGTTTCCTTCTTTTTATGTTCTATGATATTTTTCGATCAGATGCGTAGTTCTCGAGATATATTAAGATATTTAAAAGTTCCGAAGCTGCACCAACATAATAGAGATACAGAAACACCGTGGCCCCTTTCTTTGAGATAACTCTGCACTAGTGCGAGCCGCAAATGCCACTTCCAGCTTAGCTGTGCAGAAGAAGAACAACAAGAAGAAGAAATATCTCGAAATATGTCCGTTGGGCCCCTTCCCTTGAGATAAATGTGCAAATATCTCGGAAACGAAGCGAGCTATGGCAAAATGTTGAGAGACCTTTTTTGTAGACAATTAAGTGTTCTACTATTTATGTTCTATGATATTTTTTGATCAGATGCGTAGTTCTCGAGATATATCAAGATATTTAAAAGTTCCGAAGCCGCACCAACATAATAGAGATACAGAAACACCGTGGCCCCTTTCTTTGAGATAACTCTGCACTATTGCGAGCTGCAAATGCCACTTCCAGCTTCGCTGTGCAGAAGAAGAACAACAAGAAGAAGAAATATCTCGAAATATGTCCGTCAGGCCCGTTCCTTTGAGCTGAATCTGCAAATATCTCGGAAACGAAGCGAGCTATGGCAAAATGTTAAGAGACGTTTTTTGTAGACAATTATGTTTCCTACAATTTATCTTCTATGATATTTTTTGATCAGACGTGTAGTTTTCGAGATATATCGAGATATTTAAAAGTTCCGAAGCCGCACCAACATAATAGAGATACAGAAACACCGTGGCCCCTTTCTTTGAGATAACTCCGCACTAGTGCGAGCCGCAAATGCCACTTCCAGCTTAGCTGTGCAGAAAAAGAACAACAAGAAGAAGAAATATCTCGAAATATGTCCGTCAGGCCCCTTCCCTTGAGATAAATCTGCAAATATCTCCGAAACGAAGCGAGCTATGGCACAATGATAAGAGACCTTTTTTGTAGAGAATTAAGTTTGCTACTTTTTATCTTCTATGATATTTTTTGATCAGATGCGTAGTTTTCGAGATATATCGAGATATTTAAAAGTTCCGAAGCCGCACCAACATAATAGAGATTCAGAAACACCGTGGCCCCTTTCTTTGAGATAACTCTGCACTATTGCGAGCTGTAAATGCCACTTCCAGCTTAGCTGTGCAGAAGAAGAACAACAAGAAGAAGAAATATCTCGAAATATGTCCGTTAGGCCCCTTCCCTTGAGATAAATGTGCAAATATCTCGGAAACGAAGCGAGCTATGGCAAAATGTTGAGAGACCTTTTTTGTAGAGGATTAAGTTTCCTACTATTTATGTTCTATGATATTTTTTGATCAGATGCGTAGTTTTCGAGATATGTCAAGATATTTAAAAGTTCCGAAGCCGCACCAACATAATAGAGATACAGAAACACCGTGGCCCCTTTCTTTGAGATAACTCTGCACTATTGCGAGCTGCAAATGCCACTTCCAGCTTCGCTGTGCAGAAGAAGAACAACAAGAAGAAGGAATATCTCGAAATATGTCCGTCAGGCCCCTTCCCTTGAGATAAATCTGCAAATATCTCGGAAACGAAGCGAGCTATGGCAAAGTGTTAAGAGACCTTTTTTGTGGAGAATTAAGTTTGCTACTTTTTATGTTGTATGATATTTTTTGATCAGATGCATAGTTCTCGAGATATATCAAGATATTTAAAAGTTCCGAAGCCGCACCAACATAATAGAGATACAGAAACACCGTGGCCCCTTTCTTTGAGATAACTCTGCACTATTGCGAGCTGCAAATGCCACTTCCAGCTTCGCTGTGCAGAAGAAG
This sequence comes from Osmia lignaria lignaria, assembly GCF_051020975.1. Taxonomy (NCBI): domain Eukaryota; kingdom Metazoa; phylum Arthropoda; class Insecta; order Hymenoptera; family Megachilidae; genus Osmia; species Osmia lignaria. The sequence continues at coordinate 1,560,628 of NW_027478160.1, forward strand.
AACAACAAGAAGAAGGAATATCTCGAAATATGTCCGTCAGGCCCCTTCCCTTGAGATAAATCTGCAAATATCTCGGAAACGAAGCGAGCTATGGCAAAGTGTTAAGAGACCTTTTTTGTGGAGAATTAAGTTTGCTACTTTTTATGTTGTATGATATTTTTTGATCAGATGCATAGTTCTCGAGATATATCAAGATATTTAAAAGTTCCGAAGCCGCACCAACATAATAGAGATACAGAAACACCGTGGCCCCTTTCTTTGAGATAACTCTGCACTATTGCGAGCTGCAAATGCCACTTCCAGCATAGCTGTGCAGAAGAAGAACAACAAGAAGAAGAAATATCTCGAAATATGTCCGTCAGGCCCCTTCCCTTGAGATAAATCTGCACATATCTCGGAAACGAAGCGAGCTATGGCAAAATGTTGAGAGACGTTTTTTGTAGAGAATTATGTTTCCTACAATTTATGTTCTATGATATTTTTTGATCAGAACCGTAGTTTTCGAGATATATCAAGATATTTAAAAGTTCCGAAGCGGCACCAACATAATAGAGATACAGAAACACCGTGGCCCCTTTCTTTGAGGTAACTCTGCACTATTGCGAGCTGCAAATGCCACTTCCAGCTTAGCTGTGCAGAAGAAGAACAACAAGAAGAAGAAATATCTCGAAATATGTCCGTCAGGCCCCTTCGCTTGAGATAAATCTGCAAATATCTCGGAAACGAAGCGAGCTATCGCAAAATGTTAAGAGACCTTTTTTGTAGAGAATTAAGTTTCCTTCTTTTTATGTTCTATGATATTTTTCGATCAGATGCGTAGTTCTCGAGATATATCAAGATATTTAAAAGTTCCGAAGCTGCACCAACATAATAGAGATACAGAAACACCGTGGCCCCTTTCTTTGAGATAACTCTGCACTAGTGCGAGCCGCAAATGCCACTTCCAGCTTAGCTGTGCAGAAGAAGAACAACAAGAAGAAGAAATATCTCGAAATATGTCCGTTGGGCCCCTTCCCTTGAGATAAATGTGCAAATATCTCGGAAACGAAGCGAGCTATGGCAAAATGTTGAGAGACCTTTTTTGTAGAGAATTAAGTGTTCTACTATTTATGTTCTATGATATTTTTTGATCAGATGCGTAGTTCTCGAGATATATCAAGATATTTAAAAGTTCCGAAGCCGCACCAACATAATAGAGATACAGAAACACCGTGGCCCCTTTCTTTGAGATAACTCTGCACTACTGCGAGCTGCAAATGCCACTTCCAGCTTCGCTGTGCAGAAGAAGAACAACAAGAAGAAGAAATATCTCGAAATATGTCCGTTAGGCCCCTTCCCTTGAGATAAATCTGCAAATATCTCGGAAAGGAAGCGAGCTATGGCAAAAGGTTAAGAGACCTTTTTTGTAGAGAATTAAGTTTCCTACTTTTTATGATCTATGATATTTTTTGATCAGATGCGTAGTTCTCGAGATATATCGAGATATTTAAAAGTTCCGAAGCCGCACCAACATAATAGAGATACAGAAACACCGTGGCCCCTTTCTTTGGGATAACTCTGCACTAGTGCGAGCCGCAAATGCCACTTCCAGCTTAGCTGTGCAGAAGAAGAACAACAAGAAGAAGAAATATCTCGAAATATGTCCGTCAGGCCCCTTCCCTTGAGATAAATCTGCAAATATCTCGGAAAAGAAGCGAGCTATGGCAAAATGTTAAGAGCTCTTTTTTAGAGAATTAAGTTTGCTACTTTTTATGTTCTATGATATTTTTTGATCAGATGCGTAGTTCTCGAGATATATAAAGATATTTAAAAGTTCCGAAGCCGCACCAACATAATAGAGATACAGAAACACCGTGGCCCCTTTCTTTGAGATAACTCTGCACTATTGCGAGCTGCAAATGCCACTTCCAGCTTAGCTGTGCAGAGCAAGAACAACAAGAAGAAGAAATATCTCCAAATATGTCCGTCAGGCCCGTTCCTTTGAGCTGAATCTGCAAATATCTCGGAAACGAAGCGAGCTATGGCAAAATGTTAAGAGACGTTTTTTGTAGACAATTATGTTTCCTACAATTTATCTTCTATGATATTTTTTGATCAGACGTGTAGTTCTCCAGATATATCGAGATATTTAAAAGTTCCGAAGCCGCACCAACATAATAGAGATACAGAAACACCGTGGCCCCTTTCTTTGAGATAACTCTGTACTATTGCGAGCTGCAAATGCCACTTCCAGCTTAGCTGTGCAGAAGAAGAACAACAAGAAGAAGAAATATCTCGAAATATGTCCGTCAGGCCCCTTCCCTTGAGATAAATCTGCAAATATCTCGGAAACGAAGCGAGCTATGGCAAAATGTTAAGGGACCTTTTTTGTAGAGAATTAAGTTTCCTACTTTTTATGTTCTATGATATTTTTTGATCAGATGCGTAGATCTCGAGATATATCAAGATATTTAAAAGTTCCGAAGCCGCACCAACATAATAGAGATACAGAAACACCGTGGCCCCATTCTTTGAGATAGCTCTGCAGTACTGCGAGCTGCAAATGCCACTTCCAGCTTAGCTGTGCAGAAGAAGAACAACAAGAAGAAGAAATATCTCGAAATATGTCCGTCAGGCCCCTTCCCTTGAGATAAATCTGCACATATCTCGGAAACGAAGCGAGCTATGGCAAAATGTTAAGAGACCTTTTTTGTAGAGAATTAAGTTACCTACTTTTTATGTTCTATGATATTTTTTGATCAGATGCGTAGTTCTCGAGATATATCAAGATATTTAAAAGTTCCGAAGCCGCACCAACATAATAGAGATACAGAAACACCGTGGCCCCTTTCTTTGAGATAACTCTGCACTATTGCGAGCTGGAAATGCCACTTCCAGTTTAGCTGTGCAGAAGAAGAACAACAAGAAGAAGAAATATCTCGAAATATGTCCGTCAGGCCCCTTCCCTTGAGATAAATGTGCAAATATCTCGGAAACGAAGCGAGCTATGGCAAAATGTTGAGAGACCTTTTTTGTAGAGAATTAAGTTTCCTACTTTTTATGTTCTATGATATTTTTTGATCAGATGCGTAGATCTCGAGATATATCAAGATATTTAAAAGTTCCGAAGCCGCACCAACATAATAGAGATACAGAAACACCGTGGCCCCATTCTTTAAGATAACTCTGCACTATAGCGAGCTGCAAATGCCACTTCCAGCTTAGCTGTGCAGAAGAAGAACAACAAGAAGAAGAAATATCTCGAAATATGTCCGTCAGGCCCCTTCCCTTGAGATAAATCTGCAAATATCTCGGAAACGAAGCGAGCTATGGCAAAATGTTAAGAGACCTTTTTTGTAGAGAATTAAGTTTCCTACTTTTTATGTTCTATGATATTTTTTGATCAGATGCGTAGTTCTCGAGATATATCAAGATATTTAAAAGTTCCGAAGCCGCACCAACATAATAGAGATACAGAAACACCGTGGCCCCTTTCTTTGAGATAACTCTGCACTATTGCGAGCTGGAAATGCCACTTCCAGCTTAGCTGTGCAGAAGAAGAACAACAAGAAGAAGAAATATCTCGAAATATGTCCGTCAGGCCCCTTCCCTTGAGATAAATCTGCAAATATCTCGGAAACGAAGCGAGCTATGGCAAAACGTTAAGAGACCTTTTTTGTAGAGAATTAAGTTTCCTACTTTTTATGTTCCATGATTTTTTTTGATCAGATGCGTAGATCTCGAGATATATCAAGATATTTAAAAGTTCCGAAGCCGCACCAACATAATAGAGATACAGAAACACCGTGGCCCCATTCTTTGAGATAACTCTGCACTATTGCGAGCGGCAAATGCCACTTCCAGCTTAGCTGTGCAGAAGAAGAACAACAAGAAGAAGAAATATCTCGAAATATGTCCGTCAGGCCCCTTCCCTTGAGATAAATCTGCAAATATCTCGGAAACGAAGCGAGCTATGGCAAAATGCTAAGAGACCTTTTTTGTAGAGAATTAAGTTTCCTACTTTTTATGTTCTATGATATTTTTTGATCAGATGCGTAGTTCTCGAGATATATCAAGATATTTAAAAGTTCCGAAGCCGCACCAACATAATAGAGATACAGAAACACCGTGGCCCCTTTCTTTGAGATAACTCTGCACTATTGCGAGCTGGAAATGCCACTTCCAGCTTAGCTGTGCAGAAGAAGAACAACAAGAAGAAGAAATATCTCGAAATATGTCCGTCAGGCCCCTTCCCTTGAGATAAATCTGCAAATATCTCGGAAATGAAGCGAGCTATGGCAAAATGTTAAGAGACCTTTTTTGTAGAGAATTAAGTTTCCTACTTTTTATGTTCTATGATATTTTTTGATCAGATGCGTAGATCTCGAGATATATCAAGATATTTAAAAGTTCCGAAGCCGCACCAACATAATAGAGATACAGAAACACCGTGGCCCCATTCTTTAAGATAACTCTGCACTATAGCGAGCTGCAAATGCCACTTCCAGCTTAGCTGTGCAGAAGAAGAACAACAAGAAGAAGAAATATCTCGAAATATGTCCGTCAGGCCCCTTCCCTTGAGATAAATCTGCAAATATCTCGGAAACGAAGCGAGCTATGGCAAAATGTTAAGAGACCTTTTTTGTAGAGAATTAAGTTTCCTACTTTTTATGTTCTATGATATTTTTTGATCAGATGCGTAGTTCTCGAGATATATCAAGATATTTAAAAGTTCCGAAGCCGCACCAACATAATAGAGATACAGAAACACCGTGGCCCCATTCTTTGAGATAACTCTGCACTATTGCGAGCGGCAAATGCCACTTCCAGCTTAGCTGTGCAGAAGAAGAACAACAAGAAGAAGAAATATCTCGAAATATGTCCGTCAGGCCCCTTCCCTTGAGATAAATCTGCAAATATCTCGGAAACGAAGCGAGCTATGGCAAAATGCTAAGAGACCTTTTTTGTAGAGAATTAAGTTTCCTACTTTTTATGTTCTATGATATTTTTTGATCAGATGCGTAGTTCTCGAGATATATCAAGATATTTAAAAGTTCCGAAGCCGCACCAACATAATAGAGATACAGAAACACCGTGGCCCCTTTCTTTGAGATAACTCTGCACTATTGCGAGCTGGAAATGCCACTTCCAGCTTAGCTGTGCAGAAGAAGAACAACAAGAAGAAGAAATATCTCGAAATATGTCCGTCAGGCCCCTTCCCTTGAGATAAATCTGCAAATATCTCGGAAACGAAGCGAGCTATGGCAAAATGTTAAGAGACCTTTTTTGTAGAGAATTAAGTTTCCTACTTTTTATGTTCTATGATATTTTTTGATCAGATGCGTAGATCTCGAGATATATCAAGATATTTAAAAGTTCCGAAGCCGCACCAACATAATAGAGATACAGAAACACCGTGGCCCCATTCTTTGAGATAACTCTGCACTATTGCGAGCTGCAAATGCCACTTCCAGCTTAGCTGTGCAGAAGAAGAACAACAAGAAGAAGAAATATCTCGAAATATGTCCGTCAGGCCCCTTCCCTTGAGATAAATCTGCAAATATCTCGGAAACGAAGCGAGCTATGGCAAAATGTTAAGGGACCTTTTTTGTAGAGAATTAAGTTTCCTACTTTTTATGTTCTATGATATTTTTTGATCAGATGCGTAGATCTCGAGATATATCAAGATATTTAAAAGTTCCGAAGCCGCACCAACATAATAGAGATACAGAAACACCGTGGCCCCATTCTTTGAGATAACTCTGCAGTACTGCGAGCTGCAAATGCCACTTCCAGCTTAGCTGTGCAGAAGAAGAACAACAAGAAGAAGAAATATCTCGAAATATGTCCGTCAGGCCCCTTCCCTTGAGATAAATCTGCAAATATCTCGGAAACGAAGCGAGCTATGGCAAAATGTTAAGAGACCTTTTTTGTAGAGAATTAAGTTTTCTACTTTTTATGTTCCATGATATTTTTTGATCAGATACGTAGTTCTCGAGATATATCAAGATATTTAAAAGTACCGAAGCTGCACCAACATAATAGAGATACAGAAACACCGTGGCCCCTTTCTTTGACATAACTCCGCACTATTGCGAGCTGCAAATGCCACTTCCAGCTTAGCTGTGCAGAAGAAGAACAACAAGAAGAAGAAATATCTCGAAATATGTCCGTCAGGCCCCTTCCCTTGAGATAAATCTGCAAATATCTCGGAAACGAAGCGAGCTATGGCAAAATGTTAAGAGACCTTTTTTGTAGAGAATTAAGTTTCCTACTTTTTATGTTCAATGATATTTTTTGATCAGATGTGTAGTTCTCGAGATATATCAAGATATTTAAAAGTTCCGAAGCCGCACCAACATAATAGAGATACAGAAACACCGTGGCCCCTTTCTTTGAGATAACTCTGCACTATTGCGAGCTGCAAATGCCACTTCCAGCATAGCTGTGCAGAAGAAGAACAACAAGAAGAAGAAATATCTCGAAATATGTCCGTCAGGCCCCTTCCCTTGAGATAAATCTGCACATATCTCGGAAACGAAGCGAGCTATGGCAAAATGTTAAGAGACCTTTTTTGTAGAGAATTAAGTTACCTACTTTTTATGTTCTATGATATTTTTTGATCAGATGCGTAGTTCTCGAGATATATCAAGATATTCAAAACTTCCGAAGCCGCACCAACATAATAGAGATACAGAAACACCGTGGCCCCTTTCTTTGAGATAACTCTGCACTATTGCGAGCTGGAAATGCCACTTCCAGTTTAGCTGTGCAGAAGAAGAACAACAAGAAGAAGAAATATCTCGAAATATGTCCGTCAGGCCCCTTCCCTTGAGATAAATGTGCAAATATCTCGGAAACGAAGCGAGCTATGGCAAAATGTTGAGAGACCTTTTTTGTAGAGAATTAAGTTTCCTACTTTTTATGTTCTATGATATTTTTTGATCAGATGCGTAGATCTCGAGATATATCAAGATATTTAAAAGTTCCGAAGCCGCACCAACATAATAGAGATACAGAAACACCGTGGCCCCATTCTTTAAGATAACTCTGCACTATAGCGAGCTGCAAATGCCATTTCCAGCTTAGCTGTGCAGAAGAAGAACAACAAGAAGAAGAAATATCTCGAAATATGTCCGTCAGGCCCCTTCCCTTGAGATAAATCTGCAAATATCTCGGAAACGAAGCGAGCTATGGCAAAATGTTAAGAGACCTTTTTTGTAGAGAATTAAGTTTCCTACTTTTTATGTTCTATGATATTTTTTGATCAGATGCGTAGTTCTCGAGATATATCAAGATATTTAAAAGTTCCGAAGCCGCACCAACATAATAGAGATACAGAAACACCGTGGCCCCTTTCTTTGAGATAACTCTGCACTATTGCGAGCTGGAAATGCCACTTCCAGCTTAGCTGTGCAGAAGAAGAACAACAAGAAGAAGAAATATCTCGAAATATGTCCGTCAGGCCCCTTCCCTTGAGATAAATCTGCAAATATCTCGGAAACGAAGCGAGCTATGGCAAAACGTTAAGAGACCTTTTTTGTAGAGAATTAAGTTTCCTACTTTTTATGTTCCATGATTTTTGTTGATCAGATGCGTAGATCTCGAGATATATCAAGATATTTAAAAGTTCCGAAGCCGCACCAACATAATAGAGATACAGAAACACCGTGGCCCCATTCTTTGAGATAACTCTGCACTATTGCGAGCGGCAAATGCCACTTCCAGCTTAGCTGTGCAGAAGAAGAACAACAAGAAGAAGAAATATCTCGAAATATGTCCGTCAGGCCCCTTCCCTTGAGATAAATCTGCAAATATCTCGGAAACGAAGCGAGCTATGGCAAAATGCTAAGAGACCTTTTTTGTAGAGAATTAAGTTTCCTACTTTTTATGTTCTATGATATTTTTTGATCAGATGCGTAGTTCTCGAGATATATCAAGATATTTAAAAGTTCCGAAGCCGCACCAACATAATAGAGATACAGAAACACCGTGGCCCCTTTCTTTGAGATAACTCTGCACTATTGCGAGCTGGAAATGCCACTTCCAGCTTAGCTGTGCAGAAGAAGAACAACAAGAAGAAGAAATATCTCGAAATATGTCCGTCAGGCCCCTTCCCTTGAGATAAATCTGCAAATATCTCGGAAACGAAGCGAGCTATGGCAAAATGTTAAGAGACCTTTTTTGTAGAGAATTAAGTTTCCTACTTTTTATGTTCTATGATATTTTTTGATCAGATGCGTAGATCTCGAGATATATCAAGATATTTAAAAGTTCCGAAGCCGCACCAACATAATAGAGATACAGAAACACCGTGGCCCCATTCTTTGAGATAACTCTGCACTATTGCGAGCTGCAAATGGCACTTCCAGCTTAGCTGTGCAGAAGAAGAACAACAAGAAGAAGAAATATCTCGAAATATGTCCGTCAGGCCCCTTCCCTTGAGATAAATCTGCAAATATCTCGGAAACGAAGCGAGCTATGGCAAAATGTTAAGAGACCTTTTTTGTAGAGAATTAAGTTTTCTACTTTTTATGTTCCATGATATTTTTTGATCAGATGCGTAGTTCTCGAGATATATCAAGATATTTAAAAGTTCCGAAGCTGCACCAACATAATAGAGATACAGAAACACCGTGGCCCCTTTCTTTGACATAACTCTGCACTAGTGCGAGCCGCAAATGCCACTTCCAGCTTAGCTGTGCAGAAGAAGTACAACAAGAAGAAGAAATATCTCGAAATATGTCCGTTAGGCCCCTTCCCTTGAGATAAATGTGCAAATATCTCGGAAACGAAGCGAGCTATGGCAAAATGTTGAGAGACCTTTTTTGTATAGAATTAAGTTTCCTACTATTTATGTTCTATGATATTTTTTGATCAGATGCGTAGATCTCGAGATATATCAAGATATTTAAAAGTTCCGAAGCCGCACCAACATAATAGAGATACAGAAACACCGTGGCCCCATTCTTTGAGATAACCCTGCACTATTGCGAGCTGCAAATGCCACTTCCAGCTTAGCTGTGCAGAAGAAGAACAACAAGAAGAAGAAATATCTCGAAATATGTCCGTCAGGCCCCTTCCCTTGAGATAAATCTGCAAATATCTCGGAAACGAAGCGAGCTATGGCAAAATGTTAAGAGACCTTTTTTGTAGAGAATTAAGTTTTCTACTTTTTATGTTCCATGATATTTTTTGATCAGATGCGTAGTTCTCGAGATATATCAAGATATTTAAAAGTTCCGAAGCTGCACCAACATAATAGAGATACAGAAACACCGTGGCCCCTTTCTTTGACATAACTCTGCACTAGTGCGAGCCGCAAATGCCACTTCCAGCTTAGCTGTGCAGAAGAAGTACAACAAGAAGAAGAAATATCTCGAAATATGTCCGTTAGGCCCCTTCCCTTGAGATAAATGTGCAAATATCTCGGAAACGAAGCGAGCTATGGCAAAATGTTGAGAGACCTTTTTTGTAGAGAATTAAGTTTCCTACTATTTATGTTCTATGATATTTTTTGATCAGATGCGTAGATCTCGAGATATGTCAAGATATTTAAAAGTTCCGAAGCCGCACCAACATAATAGAGATACAGAAACACCGTGGCCCCATTCTTTGAGATAACCCTGCACTATTGCGAGCTGCAAATGCCACTTCCAGCTTAGCTGTGCAGAAGAAGAACAACAAGAAGAAGAAATATCTCGAAATATGTCCGTCAGGCCCCTTGAGATAAATCTGCAAATATCTCGGAAACGAAGCGAGCTATGGCAAAATGTTAAGAGACCTTTTTTGTAGAGAATTAAGTTTCCTACTTTTTATGTTCTATGATATTTTTTGATCAGATGCGTAGTTCTCGAGATATATCAAGATATTTAAAAGTTCCGAAGCCGCACCAACATAATGGAGATACAGAAACACCGTGGCCCCATTCTTTAAGATAACTCTGCACTATAGCGAGCTGCAAATGCCACTTCCAGCTTAGCTGTGCAGAAGAAGAACAACAAGAAGAAGAAATATCTCGAAATATGTCCGTCAGGCCCCTTCCCTTGAGATAAATCTGCAAATATCTCGGAAACGAAGCGAGCTATGGCAAAATGTTAAGAGACCTTTTTTGTAGAGAATTAAGTTTCCTACTTTTTATGTTCTATGATATTTTTTGATCAGATGCGTAGTTCTCGAGATATATCAAGATATTTAAAAGTTCCGAAGCCGCACCAACATAATAGAGATACAGAAACACCGTGGCCCCTTTCTTTGAGATAACTCTGCACTATTGCGAGCTGGAAATGCCACTTCCAGCTTAGCTGTGCAGAAGAAGAACAACAAGAAGAAGAAATATCTCGAAATATGTCCGTCAGGCCCCTTCCCTTGAGATAAATCTGCAAATATCTCGGAAACGAAGCGAGCTATGGCAAAACGTTAAGAGACCTTTTTTGTAGAGAATTAAGTTTCCTACTTTTTATGTTCCATGATTTTTTTTGATCAGATGCGTAGATCTCGAGATATATCAAGATATTTAAAAGTTCCGAAGCCGCACCAACATAATAGAGATACAGAAACACCGTGGCCCCATTCTTTGAGATAACTCTGCACTATTGCGAGCGGCAAATGCCACTTCCAGCTTAGCTGTGCAGAAGAAGAACAACAAGAAGAAGAAATATCTCGAAATATGTCCGTCAGGCCCCTTCCCTTGAGATAAATCTGCAAATATCTCGGAAACGAAGCGAGCTATGGCAAAATGCTAAGAGACCTTTTTTGTAGAGAATTAAGTTTCCTACTTTTTATGTTCTATGATATTTTTTGATCAGATGCGTAGTTCTCGAGATATATCAAGATATTTAAAAGTTCCGAAGCCGCACCAACATAATAGAGATACAGAAACACCGTGGCCCCTTTCTTTGAGATAACTCTGCACTATTGCGAGCTGGAAATGCCACTTCCAGCTTAGCTGTGCAGAAGAAGAACAACAAGAAGAAGAAATATCTCGAAATATGTCCGTCAGGCCCCTTCCCTTGAGATAAATCTGCAAATATCTCGGAAACGAAGCGAGCTATGGCAAAATGTTAAGAGACCTTTTTTGTAGAGAATTAAGTTTCCTACTTTTTATGTTCTATGATATTTTTTGATCAGATGCGTAGATCTCGAGATATATCAAGATATTTAAAAGTTCCGAAGCCGCACCAACATAATAGAGATACAGAAACACCGTGGCCCCATTCTTTGAGATAACTCTGCACTATTGCGAGCTGCAAATGGCACTTCCAGCTTAGCTGTGCAGAAGAAGAACAACAAGATGAAGAAATATCTCGAAATATGTCCGTCAGGCCCCTTCCCTTGAGATAAATCTGCAAATATCTCGGAAACGAAGCGAGCTATGGCAAAATGTTAAGAGACCTTTTTTGTAGAGAATTAAGTTTTCTACTTTTTATGTTCCATGATATTTTTTGATCAGATGCGTAGTTCTCGAGATATATCAAGATATTTAAAAGTTCCGAAGCTGCACCAACATAATAGAGATACAGAAACACCGTGGCCCCTTTCTTTGACATAACTCTGCACTAGTGCGAGCCGCAAATGCCACTTCCAGCTTAGCTGTGCAGAAGAAGTACAACAAGAAGAAGAAATATCTCGAAATATGTCCGTTAGGCCCCTTCCCTTGAGATAAATGTGCAAATATCTCGGAAACGAAGCGAGCTATGGCAAAATGTTGAGAGACCTTTTTTGTATAGAATTAAGTTTCCTACTATTTATGTTCTATGATATTTTTTGATCAGATGCGTAGATCTCGAGATATATCAAGATATTTAAAAGTTCCGAAGCCGCACCAACATAATAGAGATACAGAAACACCGTGGCCCCATTCTTTGAGATAACCCTGCACTATTGCGAGCTGCAAATGCCACTTCCAGCTTAGCTGTGCAGAAGAAGAACAACAAGAAGAAGAAATATCTCGAAATATGTCCGTCAGGCCCCTTCCCTTGAGATAAATCTGCAAATATCTCGGAAACGAAGCGAGCTATGGCAAAATGTTAAGAGACCTTTTTTGTAGAGAATTAAGTTTCCTACTTTTTATGTTCTATGATATTTTTTGATCAGATGCGTAGTTCTCGAGATATATCAAGATATTTAAAAGTTCCGAAGCCGCACCAACATAATAGAGATACAGAAACACCGTGGCCCCTTTCTTTGAGATAACTCTGCACTAGTGCGAGCCGCAAATGCCACTTCCAGCTTAGCTGTGCAGAAGAAGAACAACAAGAAGAAGAAATATCTCGAAATATGTCCGTCAGGCCCCTTCCCTTGAGATAAATCTGCAAATATCTCGGAAACGAAGCGAGCTATGGCAAAATGTTAAGAGACCTTTTTTGTAGAGAATTAAGTTTCCTACTTTTTATGTTCTATGATATTTTTTGATCAGATGCGTAGTTCTCGAGATATATCAAGATATTTAAAAGTTCCGAAGCCGCACCAACATAATAGGGATACAGAAACACCGTGGCCCCTTTCTTTGAGATAACTCTGAACTAGTGCGAGCCGCAAATGCCACTTCCAGCTTAGCTGTGCAGAAGAAGAACAACAAGAAGAAGAAATATCTCGAAATATGTCCGTCAGGCCCCTTCCCTTGAGATATATCTGCAAATATCTCGGAAACGAAGCGAGCTATGGCAAAATGTTAAGAGACCTTTTTTGTAGAGAATTATGTTTCCTACAATTTATGTTCTATGATATTTTTTGATCAGAAGCGTAGTTTTCGAGATATATCGAGATATTTAAAAGTTCCGAAGCCGCACCAACATAATAGAGATACAGAAACACCGTGGCCCCTTTCTTTGAGATAACTCTGCACTAGTGCGAGCCGCAAATGCCACTTCCAGCTTAGCCGTGCAGAAGAAGAACAACAAGAAGAAGAAATATCTCGAAATATGTCCGTCAGGCCCCTTCCCTTGAGATAAATCTGCAAATATCTCGGAAACGAAGCGAGCTATGGCAAAATGTTAAGAGACCTTTTTTGTAGAGAATTAAGTTTCCTACTTTTTATGTTCTATGATATTTTTTGATCAGATGCGTAGTTCTCGAGATATATCAAGATATTTAAAAGTTCCGAAGCCGCACCAACATAATAGAGATACAGAAACACCGTGGCCCCTTTCTTTGAGATAACTCTGCACTATTGCGAGCTGCAAATGCCACTTCCAGCTTAGCTGTGCAGAGGAAGAACAACAAGAAGAAGAAATATCTCGAAATATGTCCGTCAGGCCAGTTCCTTTGAGCTGAATCTGCAAATATCTCGGAAACGAAGCGAGCTATGGCAAAATGTTAAGAGACGTTTTTTGTAGAGAATTATGTTTCCTACTTTTTATGTTCTATGATATTTTTTGATCAGATGCGTAGTTCTCGAGATATATCAAGATATTTAAAAGTTCCGAAGCCGCACCAACATAATAGAGATACAGAAACACCGTGGCCCCTTTCTTTGAGATAACTCTGCACTATTGCGAGCTGCAAATGCCACTTCCAGCTTAGCTGTGCAGAGGAAGAACAACAAGAAGAAGAAATATCTCGAAATATGTCCGTCAGGCCAGTTCCTTTGAGCTGAATCTGCAAATATCTCGGAAACGAAGCGAGCTATGGCAAAATGTTAAGAGACCTTTTTTGTAGAGAATTAAGATTCCTACTTTTTATGATCTATGATATTTTTTGATCAGATGTGTAGTTCTCGAGATATATCAAGATATTTAAAAGTTCCGAAGCCGCACCAACATAATAGAGATACAGAAACACCGTGGCCCCTTTCTTTGAGATAACTCTGCACTAGTGCGAGCCGCAAATGCCACTTCCAGCTTAGCTGTGCAGAAGAAGAACAACAAGAAGAAGAAATATCTCGAAATATGTCCGTCAGGCCCCTTCCCTTGAGATAAATCTGCAAATATCTCGGAAACGAAGCGAGCTATGGCAAAATGTTAAGAGACCTTTTTTGTAGAGAATTAAGTTTCCTACTTTTTATGTTCTATGATATTTTTTGATCAGATGCGTAGTTCTCGAGATATATCAAGATATTTAAAAGTTCCGAAGCCGCACCAACATAATAGGGATACAGAAACACCGTGGCCCCTTTCTTTGAGATAACTCTGCACTATTGCGAGCTGTAAATGCCACTTCCAGCTTAGCTGTGCAGAAGAAGAACAACAAGAAGAAGAAATATCTCGAAATATGTCCGTCAGGCCCCTTCCCTTGAGATATATCTGCAAATATCTCGGAAACGAAGCGAGCTATGGCAAAATGTTAAGAGACCTTTTTTGTAGAGAATTATGTTTCCTACAATTTATGTTCTATGATATTTTTTGATCAGAAGCGTAGTTTTCGAGATATATCGAGATATTTAAAAGTTCCGAAGCCGCACCAACATAATAGAGATACAGAAACACCGTGGCCCCTTTCTTTGAGATAACTCTGCACTATTGCGAGCTGCAAATGCCACTTCCAGCTTAGCTGAGCAGAGGAAGAACAACAAGAAGAAGAAATATCTCGAAATATGTCCGTCAGGCCAGTTCCTTTGAGCTGAATCTGCAAATATCTCGGAAACGAAGCGAGCTATGGCAAAATGTTAAGAGACGTTTTTTGTAGAGAATTATGTTTCCTACAATTTATGTTCTATGATATTTTTTGATCAGAAGCGTAGTTTTCGTGATATATCGAGATATTTAAAAGTTCCGAAGACGCACCAACATAATAGAGATACAGAAACACCGTGGCCCCTTTCTTTGAGATAACTGTGCACTAGTGCGAGCCGCAAATGCAACTTCCAGCTTAGCTGTGCAGAAGAAAAACAACAAGATGAAGAAATATCTCGAAATATGTCCGTCAGGCCCCTTCCCTTGAGATAAATCTGCAAATGTCTCGGAAACGAAGCGAGCTATGGCAAAATGTTAAGAGACCTTTTTTGTAGAGAATTAAGTTTCCTACTTTTTATGTTCTATGATATTTTTTGATCAGATGCGTAGTTCTCGAGATATATCAAGATATTTAAAAGTTCCGAAGCCGCACCAACATAATAGAGATACAGAAACACCGTGGCCCCTTTCTTTGAGATAACTCTGCACTATTGCGAGCTGCAAATGCCACTTCCAGCTTAGCTGTGCAGAAGAAGAACAACAAGAAGAAGAAATATCTCGAAATATGTCCGTCAGGCCCCTTCCCTTGAGATATATCTGCAAATATCTCGGAAACGAAGCGAGCTATGGCAAAATGTTAAGAGACCTTTTTTGTAGAGAATTATGTTTCCTACAATTTATGTTCTATGATATTTTTTGATCAGAAGCGTAGTTTTCGAGATATATCGAGATATTTAAAAGTTCCGAAGCCGCACCAACATAATAGAGATACAGAAACACCGTGGCCCCTTTCTTTGAGATAACTCTGCACTAGTGCGAGCCGCAAATGCCACTTCCAGCTTAGCCGTGCAGAAGAAGAACAACAAGAAGAAGAAATATCTCGAAATATGTCCGTCAGGCCCCTTCCCTTGAGATAAATCTGCAAATATCTCGGAAACGAAGCGAGCTATGGCAAAATGTTAAGAGACCTTTTTTGTAGAGAATTAAGTTTCCTACTTTTTATGTTCTATGATATTTTTTGATCAGATGCGTAGTTCTCGAGATATATCAAGATATTTAAAAGTTCCGAAGCCGCACCAACATAATAGAGATACAGAAACACCGTGGCCCCTTTCTTTGAGATAACTCTGCACTATTGCGAGCTGCAAATGCCACTTCCAGCTTAGCTGTGCAGAGGAAGAACAACAAGAAGAAGAAATATCTCGAAATATGTCCGTCAGGCCAGTTCCTTTGAGCTGAATCTGCAAATATCTCGGAAACGAAGCGAGCTATGGCAAAATGTTAAGAGACGTTTTTTGTAGAGAATTATGTTTCCTACTTTTTATGTTCTATGATATTTTTTGATCAGATGCGTAGTTCTCGAGATATATCAAGATATTTAAAAGTTCCGAAGCCGCACCAACATAATAGAGATACAGAAACACCGTGGCCCCTTTCTTTGAGATAACTCTGCACTATTGCGAGCTGCAAATGCCACTTCCAGCTTAGCTGTGCAGAGGAAGAACAACAAGAAGAAGAAATATCTCGAAATATGTCCGTCAGGCCAGTTCCTTTGAGCTGAATCTGCAAATATCTCGGAAACGAAGCGAGCTATGGCAAAATGTTAAGAGACCTTTTTTGTAGAGAATTAAGATTCCTACTTTTTATGATCTATGATATTTTTTGATCAGATGTGTAGTTCTCGAGATATATCAAGATATTTAAAAGTTCCGAAGCCGCACCAACATAATAGAGATACAGAAACACCGTGGCCCCTTTCTTTGAGATAACTCTGCACTAGTGCGAGCCGCAAATGCCACTTCCAGCTTAGCTGTGCAGAAGAAGAACAACAAGAAGAAGAAATATCTCGAAATATGTCCGTCAGGCCCCTTCCCTTGAGATAAATCTGCAAATATCTCGGAAACGAAGCGAGCTATGGCAAAATGTTAAGAGACCTTTTTTGTAGAGAATTAAGTTTCCTACTTTTTATGTTCTATGATATTTTTTGATCAGATGCGTAGTTCTCGAGATATATCAAGATATTTAAAAGTTCCGAAGCCGCACCAACATAATAGGGATACAGAAACACCGTGGCCCCTTTCTTTGAGATAACTCTGCACTATTGCGAGCTGTAAATGCCACTTCCAGCTTAGCTGTGCAGAAGAAGAACAACAAGAAGAAGAAATATCTCGAAATATGTCCGTCAGGCCCCTTCCCTTGAGATATATCTGCAAATATCTCGGAAACGAAGCGAGCTATGGCAAAATGTTAAGAGACCTTTTTTGTAGAGAATTATGTTTCCTACAATTTATGTTCTATGATATTTTTTGATCAGAAGCGTAGTTTTCGAGATATATCGAGATATTTAAAAGTTCCGAAGCCGCACCAACATAATAGAGATACAGAAACACCGTGGCCCCTTTCTTTGAGATAACTCTGCACTATTGCGAGCTGCAAATGCCACTTCCAGCTTAGCTGAGCAGAGGAAGAACAACAAGAAGAAGAAATATCTCGAAATATGTCCGTCAGGCCAGTTCCTTTGAGCTGAATCTGCAAATATCTCGGAAACGAAGCGAGCTATGGCAAAATGTTAAGAGACGTTTTTTGTAGAGAATTATGTTTCCTACAATTTATGTTCTATGATATTTTTTGATCAGAAGCGTAGTTTTCGTGATATATCGAGATATTTAAAAGTTCCGAAGACGCACCAACATAATAGAGATACAGAAACACCGTGGCCCCTTTCTTTGAGATAACTGTGCACTAGTGCGAGCCGCAAATGCAACTTCCAGCTTAGCTGTGCAGAAGAAGAACAACAAGATGAAGAAATATCTCGAAATATGTCCGTCAGGCCCCTTCCCTTGAGATAAATCTGCAAATGTCTCGGAAACGAAGCGAGCTATGGCAAAATGTTAAGAGACCTTTTTTGTAGAGAATTAAGTTTCCTACTTTTTATGTTCTATGATATTTTTTGATCAGATGCGTAGTTCTCGAGATATATCAAGATATTTAAAAGTTCCGAAGCCGCACCAACATAATAGAGATACAGAAACACCGTGGCCCCTTTCTTTGAGATAACTCTGCACTATTGCGAGCTGCAAATGCCACTTCCAGCTTAGCTGTGCAGAGGAAGAACAACAAGAAGAAGAAATATCTCGAAATATGTCCGTCAGGCCAGTTCCCTTGAGCTGAATCTGCAAATATTTCGGAAACGAAGCGAGCTATGGCAAAATGTTAAGAGACGTTTTTTGTAGAGAATTATGTTTCCTACAATTTATGTTCTATGATATTTTTTGATCAGAAGCGTAGTTTTCGAGATATATCGAGATATTTAAAAATTCCGAAGACGCACCAACATAATAGAGATACAGAAACACCGTGGCCCCTTTCTTTGAGATAACTGTGCACTAGTGCGAGCCGCAAATGCAACTTCCGGCTTAGCTGTGCAGAAGAAGAACAAGAAGAAGAAGAAATACCTCGAAATATATCCGTCAGGCCCCTTCCCTTGAGATAAATCTGCAAATGTCTCGGAAACGAAGCGAGCTATGGCAAAATGTTAAGAGACCTTTTTTGTAGAGAATTAAGTTTCCTACTTTTTATGTTCTATGATATTTTTTGATCAGATGCGTAGTTCTCGAGATATATCAAGATATTTAAAAGTTCCGAAGCCGCTCCAACATAATAGAGATACAGAAACACCGTGGCCCCTTTCTTTGAGATAACTCTGCACTATTGCGAGCTGCAAATGCCACTTCCAGCTTAGCTGTGCAGAGGAAGAACAACAAGAAGAAGAAATATCTCGAAATATGTCCGTCAGGCCAGTTCCTTTGAGCTGAATCTGCAAATATCTCGGAAACGAAGCGATCTATGGCAAAATGTTAAGAGACGTTTTTTGTAGAGAATTATGTTTCCTACAATTTATGTTCTATGATATTTTTTGATCAGAAGCGTAGTTTTCGAGATATATCGAGATATTTAAAAGTTCCGAAGCCGCACCAACATAATGGAGATACAGAAACACCGTGGCCCCTTTCTTTGAGATAACTCTGCACTAGTGCGAGCCGCAAATGCCACTTCCAGCTTAGCTGTGCAGAAGAAGAACAACAAGAAGAAGAAATATATCGAAATATGTCCGTCAGGCCCCTTCCCTTGAGATAAATATGCAAATATCTCGGAAACGAAGCGAGCTATGGCAAAATGTTAAGAGACCTTTTTTGTAGAGAATTATGTTTCCTACAATTTATGTTGTATGATATTTTTTGATCAGAAGCGTAGTTTTCGAGATATATCGAGATATTTAAAAGTTCCGAAGCCGCACCAACATAATAGAGATACAGAAACACCGTGGCCCCTTTCTTTGAGATAACTCTGCACTAGTGCGAGCCGCAAATGCCACTTCCAACTTAGCTGTGCAGAAGAAGAACAACAAGAAGAAGAAATATCTCGAAATATGTCCGTCAGGCCCCTTCCCTTGAGATAAATCTGCAAATATCTCGGAAACGAAGCGAGCTATGGTAAAATGTTAAGAGACCTTTTTTGTAGAGAATTATGTTTCCTACAATTTATGTTCTATGATATTTTTTGATCAGATGCGTAGTTCTCGAGATATATCAAGATATTTAAAAGTTCCGAAGCCACACCAACATAATAGAGATACAGAAACACCGTGGCCCCTTTCTTTGAGATAACCCTGCACTATTGCGAGCTGTAAATGCCACTTCCAGCTTAGCTGTGCAGAAGAAGAACAACAAGAAGAAGAAATATCTCGAAATATGTCCGTCAGGCCCCTTCCCTTGAGATAAATCTGCAAATATCTCGGAAACGAAACGAGCTATGGCAAAATGTTAAGAGACCTTTTTTGTAGAGAATTAAGTTTCCTACTTTTTATGTTCTATGATATTTTTTGATCAGAAGCGTAGTTTTCGAGATATATCGAGATATTTAAAAGTTCCGAAGCCGCACCAACATAATAGAGATACAGAAACACCGTGGCCCCTTTCTTTGAGATAACTCTGCACTATTGCGAGCTGCAAATGCCACTTCCAGCTTAGCTGTGCAGAGGAAGAACAACAAGAAGAAGAAATATCTCGAAATATGTCCGTCAGGCCAGTTCCTTTGAGCTGAATCTGCAAATATCTCGGAAACGAAGCGAGCTATGGCAAAATGTTAAGAGACGTTTTTTGTAGAGAATTATGTTTCCTACAATTTATGTTCTATGATATTTTTTGATCAGAAGCGTAGTTTTCGAGATATATCGAGATATTTAAAAGTTCCGAAGCCGCACCAACATAATAGGGATACAGAAACACCGTGGCCCCTTTCTTTGAGATAACTCTGCACTAGTGCGAGCCGCAAATGCCACTTCCAGCTTAGCTGTGCAGAAGAAGAACAACAAGAAGAAGAAATATCTCGAAATATGTCCGTCAGGCCCCTTCCCTTGAGATAAATCTGCAAATATCTCGGAAACGAAACGAGCTATGGCAAAATGTTAAGAGACCTTTTTTGTAGAGAATTATGTTTCCTACAATTTATGTTCTATGATATTTTTTGATCAGAAGCGTAGTTTTCGAGATATATCGAGATATTTAAAAGTTCCGAAGACGCACCAACATAATAGAGATACAGAAACACCGTGGCCCCTTTCTTTGAGATAACTGTGCACTAGTGCGAGCCGCAAATGCCACTTCCAGCTTAGCTGTGCAGAAGAAGAACAACAAGAAGAAGAAATATCTCGAAATATGTCCGTCAGGCCCCTTCCCTTGAGATATATCTGCAAATATCTCGGAAACGAAGCGAGCTATGGCGAAATGTTAAGAGACCTTTTTTGTAGAGAATTAAGTTTCCTACTTTTTATCTTCTATGATATTTTTTGATCAGATGCGTAGTTCTCGAGATATATCAAGATATTTAAAAGTTCCGAAGCCGCACCAACATAATATAGATACAGAAACACCGTGGCCCCTCTCTTTGAGATAACTCTGCACTATTGCGAGCTGCAAATGCCACTTCCAGCTTAGCTGTGCAGAAGAAGAACAACAAGAAGAAGAAATATCTCGAAATATGTCCGTCAGGCCCCTTCCCTTGAGATAAATCTGCAAATATCTCGGAAACGAAGCGAGCTATGGCAAAATGTTTAGAGACCTTTCTTGTAGAGAATTAAGTTTCCTACTTTTTATGTAGTATGATATTTTTTGATCAGATGCGTAGTTCTCGAGATATATCAAGATATTTAAAAGTTCCGAAGCCGCACCAACATAATAGAGGTACAGAAACACCGTGGCCTCTTTCTTTGAGATAACTCTGCACTATTGCGAGCTGCAAATGCCACTTCCAGCTTAGCTGTGCAGAACAAGAACAACAAGAAGAAGAAATATCTCGAAATATGTCCGTCAGACCCCTTCCCTTGAGATGAATCTGCAAATATCTCGGAAACGAAGCGAGCTATGGCAAAATGTTAAGAGACCTTTTTTGTAGAGAATAATGTTTCCTACAATTTACGTTCTATGATATTTTTTGATCAGAAGCGTAGTTTTCGAGATATATCGAGATATTTAAAAGTTCCGAAGCCGCACCAACATAATAGAGATACAGAAACACCGTGGCCCCTTTCTTTGAGATAACTCTGCACTAGTGCGAGCCGCAAATGCCACTTCCAGCTTAGCTGTGCAGAAGAAGAACAACAAGAAGAAGAAATATATCGAAATATGTCCGTCAGGCCCCTTCCCTTGAGATAAATATGCAAATATCTCGGAAACGAAGCGAGCTATGGCAAAATGTTAAGAGACCTTTTTTGTAGAGAATTATGTTTCCTACAATTTATGTTGTATGATATTTTTTGATCAGAAGCGTAGTTTTCGAGATATATCGAGATATTTAAAAGTTCCGAAGCCGCACCAACATAATAGAGATACAGAAACACCGTGGCCCCTTTCTTTGAGATAACTCTGCACTAGTGCGAGCCGCAAATGCCACTTCCAACTTAGCTGTGCAGAAGAAGAACAACAAGAAGAAGAAATATCTCGAAATATGTCCGTCAGGCCCCTTCCCTTGAGATAAATATGCAAATATCTCGGAAACGAAGCGAGCTATGGCAAAATGTTAAGAGACCTTTTTTGTAGAGAATTAAGTTTCCTACTTTTTATGTTCTATGATATTTTTTGATCAGACGCGTAGTTCTCGAGATATATCAAGATATTTAAAAGTTCCGAAGCCGCACCAACATAATAGAGATACAGAAACACCGTGGCCCCTTTCTTTGAGATAACTCTGCACTATTGCGAGCTGCAAATGCCACTTCCAGCTTAGCTGTGCAGAGGAAGAACAACAAGAAGAAGAAACATCTCGAAATATGTCCGTCAGGCCAGTTCCTTTGAGCTGAATCTGCAAATATCTCGGAAACGAAGCGAGCTATGGCAAAATGTTAAGAGACGTTTTTTGTAGAGAATTATGTTTCCTACAATTTATGTTCTATGATATTTTTTGATCAGAAGCGTAGTTTTCGTGATATATCGAGATATTTAAAAGTTCCGAAGCCGCACCAACATAATAGAGATACAGAAACACCGTGGCCCCTTTCTTTGAGATAACTCTGCACTAGTGAGAGCCGCAAATGCCACTTCCAGCTTAGCTGTGCAGAAGAAGAACAACAAGAAGAAGAAATATCTCGAAATATGTCCGTCAGGCCCCTTCCCTTGAGATAAATCTGCAAATATCTCGGAAACGAAGCGAGCTATGGCAAAATGTTAAGAGACCTTTTTTGTAGAGAATTAAGTTTCCTACTTTTTATGTTCTATGATATTTTTTGATCAGATGCGTAGTTCTCGAGATATATCAAGATATTTAAAAGTTCCGAAGCCGCACCAACATAATAGAGATACAGAAACACCGTGGCCCCTTTCTTTGAGATAACTCTGCACTATTGCGAGCCGCAAATGCCACTTCCAGCTTAGCTGTGCAGAGGAAGAACAACAAGAAGAAGAAGTATCTCGAAATATGTCCGTCAGGCCCGTTCCTTTGAGCTGAATCTGCAAATATCTCGGAAACGAAGCGAGCTATGGCAAAATGTTAAGATACGTTTTTTGTAGAGAATTATGTTTCCTACAATTTATGTTCTATGATATTTTTTGATCAGAAGCGTAGTTTTCGAGATATATCGAGATATTTAAAAGTTCCGAAGCCGCACCAACATAATAGAGATACAGAAACACCGTGGCCCCTTTCTTTGAGATAACTCTGCAATAGTGCGAGCCGCAAATGCCACTTCCAGCTTAGCTGTGCAGAAGAAGAACAACAAGAAGAAGAAATATCTCGAAATATGTCCGTCAGGCCCCTTCCCTTGAGATAAATCTGCAAATATCTCGGAAACGAAGCGAGCTATGGCAAAATGTTAAGAGACCTTTTTTGTAAAGAATTATGTTTCCTACAATTTATGTTCTATGATATTTTTTGATCAGATGCGTAGTTCTCGAGATATATCAAGATATTTAAAAGTTCCGAAGCCGCACCAACATAATAGAGATACAGAAACACCGTGGCCCCTTTCTTTGAGATAACTCTGCACTATTGCGACCTGCAAATGCCACTTCCAGCTCAGCTGTGCAGAAGAAGAACAACAAGAAGAAGAAATATCTCGAAATATGTCCGTCAGGCCCCTTCCCTTGAGATAAATCTGCAAATATCTCGGAAACGAAGCGAGCTATGGCAAAATGTTAAGATACCTTTTTTGTAGAGAATTAAGTTTCCTACTTTTTATGTTCTATGATATTTTTTGATCAGATGCGTAGTTCTCGAGATATATCAAGATATTTAAAAGTTCCGAATCCGCACCAACATAATAGAGATACAGAAACACCGTGGCCCCTTTCTTTGAGATAACTCTGCACTATTGCGAGCTGGAAATGCCACTTCCAGTTTAGCTGTGCAGAAGAAGAACAACAAGAAGAAGAAATATCTCGAAATATGTCCGTCAGGCCCCTTCCCTTGAGATAAATATGCAAATATCTCGGAAACGAAGCGAGCTATGGCAAAATGTTAAGAGACCTTTTTTGTAGAGAATTAAGTTTCCTACTTTTTATGTTCTATGATATTTTATGATCAGAAGCGTAGTTTTCGAGATATATCGAGATATTTAAAAGTTCCGAAGCTGCACCAACATAATAGAGATACAGAAACACCGTGGCCCCTTTCTTTGAGATAACTCTGCACTATTGCGAGCTGCAAATGCCACTTCCAGCTTAGCTGTGCAGAAGAAGAACAACAAGAAGAAGAAATATCTCGAAATATGTCCGTCAGGCCCCTTCCCTTGAGATAAATATGCAAATATCTCGGAAACGAAGCAAGCTATGGCAAAATGTTAAGAGACCTTTTTTGTAGAGAATTAAGTTTCCTACTTTTTATGTTCTATGATATTTTTTGATCAGATGCGTAGTTCTCGAGATATATCAAGATATTTAAAAGTTCCGAAGCCGCACCAACATAATAGAGATACAGAAACACCGTGGCCCCTTTCTTTGAGATAACTCTGCACTATTGCGAGCTGCAAATGCCACTTCCAGCTTAGCTGTGCAGAAGAAGAACAACAAGAAGAAGAAATATCTCGAAATATGTCCGTCAGGCCCCTTCCCTTTAGATGAATCTGCAAATATCTCGGAAACGAAGCGAGCTATGGCAAAATGTTAAGAGACCTTTTTTGTAGAGAATAATGTTTCCTACAATTTACGTTCTATGATATTTTTTGATCATAAGCGTAGTTTTCGAGATATATCGAGATATTTAAAAGTTCCGAAGCCGCACCAACATAATAGAGATACAGAAACACCGTGGCCCCTTTCTTTGAGATAACTCTGCACTATTGCGACCTGCAAATGCCACTTCCAGCTCAGCTGTGCAGAAGAAGAACAACAAGAAGAAGAAATATCTCGAAATATGTCCGTCAGGCCCCTTCCCTTGAGATAAATCTGCAAATATCTCGGAAACGAAGCGAGCTATGGCAAAATGTTAAGAGACCTTTTTTGTAGAGAATTAAGTTTTCTACTTTTTATGTTCTATGATATTTTTTGATCAGATGCGTAGTTCTCGAGATATATCAAGATATTTAAAAGTTCCGAAGCCGCACCAACATAATAGAGATACAGAAACACCGTGGCCCCTTTCTTTGAGATAACTCTGCACTATTGCGAGCTGGAAATGCCACTTCCAGTTTAGCTGTGCAGAAGAAGAACAACAAGAAGAAGAAATATCTCGAAATATGTCCGTTAGGCCCCTTCCCTTGAGATAAATCTGCAAATATCTCGGAAACGACGCGAGCTATGGCAAAATGTTAAGAGACCTTTTTTGTAGAGAATTAAGTTTCCTACTTTTTATGTTGTATGATATTTTTTGATCAGATGCGTAGTTCTCGAGATATATCAAGATATTTAAAAGTTCCGAAGCCGCACCAACATAATAGAGATACAGAAACACCGTGGCCCCTTTCTTTGAGATAACTCTGCACTATTGCGAGCTGGAAATGCCACTTCCAGTTTAGCTGTGCAGAAGAAGAACAACAAGAAGAAGAAATATCTCGAAATATGTCCGTCAGGCCCCGTCCCTTGAGATAAATCTGCAAATATCTCGGAAACGAAGCGAGCTATGGCAAAATGTTTAGAGACCTTTTTTGTAGAGAATTAAGTTTCCTACTTTTTATGTTCTATGATATTTTTTGATCAGATGCGTAGTTCTCGAGATATATCAAGATATTTAAAAGTTCCGAAGCCGCACCAACATAATAGAGATACAGAAACACCGTGGCCCCTTTCTTTGAGATAACTCTGCACTATTGCGAGCTGGAAATGCCACTTCCAGTTTAGCTGTGCAGAAGAAGATCAACAAGAAGAAGAAATATCTCGAAATATGTCCGTTAGGCCCCTTCCCTTGAGATAAATCTGCAAATATCTCGGAAACGAAGCGAGCTATGGCAAAATGTTAAGAGACCTTTTTTGTAGAGAATTAAGTTTCCTACTTTTTATGTTCTATGATATTTTTTGATCAGAAGCGTAGTTTTCGAGATATATCGAGATATTTAAAAGTCCCGAAGCCGCACCAACATAATAGAGATACAGAAACACCGTGGCCCCTTTCTTTGAGATAACTCTGCACTATTGCGAGCTGCAAATGCCACTTCCAGCTTAGCTGTGCAGAAGAAGAACAACAAGAAGAAGAAATATCTCGAAATATGTCCGTTAGGCCCCTTCCCTTGAGATAA
Source organism: Osmia lignaria lignaria (assembly GCF_051020975.1). NCBI lineage: Eukaryota > Metazoa > Arthropoda > Insecta > Hymenoptera > Megachilidae > Osmia > Osmia lignaria. The sequence goes on from NW_027478160.1 coordinate 1,586,440, forward strand.
ATCTGCAAATATCTCGGAAACGAAGCGAGCTATCGCAAAATGTTAAGAGACCTTTTTTGTAGAGAATTAGGTTTCCTACTTTTTATGTTCGATGATATTTTTTGATCAGATGCGTAGTTCTCGAGATATATCAAGATATTTAAAAGTTCCGAAGCTGCACCAACATAATAGAGGTACAGAAACACCGTGGCCTCTTTCTTTGAGATAACTCTGCACTATTGCGAGCTGCAAATGCCGCTTCGAGCTTAGCTGTGCAGAAGAAGAACAACAAGAAGAAGAAATATCTCGAAATATGTCCGTCAGACCCCTTCCCTTGAGATGAATCTGCAAATATCTCGGAAACGAAGCGAGCTATGGCAAAATGTTAAGAGACCTTTTTTGTAGAGAATAATGTTTCCTACAATTTACGTTCTATGATATTTTTTGATCAGAAGCGTAGTTTTCGAGATATATCGAGATATTTAAAAGTTCCGAAGCCGCACCAACATAATAGAGATACAGAAACACCGTGGCCCCTTTCTTTGAGATAACTCTGCACTATTGCGACCTGCAAATGCCACTTCCAGCTCAGCTGTGCAGAAGAAGAACAACAAGAAGAAGAAATATCTCGAAATATGTCCGTCAGGCCCCTTCCCTTGAGATAAATCTGCAAATATCTCGGAAACGAAGCGAGCTATGGCAAAATGTTAAGAGACCTTTTTTGTAGAGAATTAAGTTTCCTACTTTTTATGTTCGATGATATTTTTTGATCAGATGCGTAGTTCTCGAGATATATCAAGATATTTAAAAGTTCCGAAGCTGCACCAACATAATAGAGGTACAGAAACACCGTGGCCTCTTTCTTTGAGATAACTCTGCACTATTGCGAGCTGCAAATGCCGCTTCGAGCTTAGCTGTGCAGAAGAAGAACAACAAGAAGAAGAAATATCTCGAAATATGTCCGTGAGGCCCCTTCCCTTGAGATAAATCTGCAAATATCTCGGAAACGAAGCGAGCTGTGGCAAAATGTTAAGAGATCTTTTTTGTAGAGAATTAGGTTTCCTACTTTTTATGTTCTATGATATTTTTTGATCAGATGCGTAGTTCTCGAGATATATCAAGATATTTAAAAGTTCCGAAGCCGCACCAACATAATAGAGATACAGAAACACCGTGGCCCCTTTCTTTGAGATAACTCTGCACTAGCGCGAGCCGCAAATGCCACTTACAGCTTAGCTGTGCAGAAGAAGAACAACGAGAAGAAGAAATATCTCGAAATATGTCCGTCAGGCCCCTTCCCTTGAGATAAATCTGCAAATATCTCGGAAACGAAGCGAGCTATGGCAAAATGTTAAGAGATCTTTTTTGTAGAGAATTAAGTTTCCTACTTTTTATGTTCTATGATATTTTTTGATCAGATGCGTAGTTCTCGAGATATATCAAGATATTTAAAAGTTCCGAAGCCGCACCAACATAATAGAGATACAGAAACACCGTGGCCCCTTTCTTTGAGATAACTCTGCACTAGTGCGAGCCGCAAATGCCACTTACAGCTTAGCTGTGCAGAAGAAGAACAACAAGAAGAAGAAATATCTCGAAATATGTCCGTTAGGCCCCTTCCCTTGAGATAAATCTGCAAATATCTCGGAAACGAAGCGAGCTATGGCAAAATGTTAAGAGACCTTTTTTGTAGAGAATTAAGTTTCCTACTTTTTATGTTCTATGATATTTTTTGATCAGATGCGTAGTTCTCGAGATATATCAAGATATTTAAAAGTTCCGAAGCCGCACCAACATAATAGAGATACAGAAACACCGTGGCCCCTTTCTTTGAGATAACTCTGCACTATTGCGAGCTGCAAATGCCACTTCCAGCTTAGCTGTGCAGAAGAAGAACAACAAGAAGAAGAAATATCTCGAAATATGTCCGTCAGGCCCCTTCCCTTGAGATAAATATGCAAATATCTCGGAAACGAAGCGAGCTATGGCAAAATGTTAAGAGACCTTTTTGTAGAGAATTAAGTTTCCTACTTTTTATGTTCTATGATATTTTTTGATCAGATGCGTAGTTCTCGAGATATATCAAGATATTTAAAAGTTCCGAAGCCGCACCAACATAATAGAGATACAGAAACACCGTGGCCCCTTTCTTTGAGATAACTCTGCACTATTGCGAGCTGCAAATGCCACTTCCAGCTTAGCTGTGCAGAGGAAGAACAACAAGAAGAAGAAATATCTCGAAATATGTCCGTCAGGCCAGTTCCTTTGAGCTGAATCTGCAAATATCTCGGAAACGAAGCGAGCTATGGCAAAATGTTAAGAGACCTTTTTTGTACAGAATTATGTTTCCTACTTTTTATGTTCTATGATATTTTTTGATCAGATGCGTAGTTCTCGAGGTATATTAAGATATTTAAAAGTTCCGAAGCCGCACCAACATAATAGAGATACAGAAACACCGTGGCCCCTTTCTTTGAGATAACTCTGCACTATTGCGAGCTGTAAATGCCACCTCCAGCTTAGCTGTGCAGAAGAAGAACAACAAGAAGAAGAAATATCTCGAAATATGTCCGTCAGGCCCCTGCCCTTGAGATATATCTGCAAATATCTCGGAAACGAAGCGAGCTATGGCAAAATGTTAAGAGACCTTTTTTGTAGAGAATTATGTTTCCTACAATTTATGTTCTATGATATTTTTTGATCAGATGCGTAGTTCTCGAGATATATCAAGATATTTAAAAGTTCCGAAACCGCACCAACATAACAGAGATACAGAAACACCGTGGCCCCTTTCTTTGAGATAACTCTGCACTAGTGCGAGCCGCAAATGCCGCTTCCAGCTTAGCTGTGCAGAAGAAGAACAACAAGAAGAAGAAATATCTCGAAATATGTCCGTTAGGCCCCTTCCCTTGAGATAAATCTGCAAATATCTCGGAAACGAAGCGAGCTATGGCAAAATGTTAAGAGACCTTTTTTGTAGAGAATTAAGTTTCCTACATTTTATGTTCTATGATATTTTTCGATCAGATGCGTAGTTCTCGAGATATATTAAGATATTTAAAAGTTCCGAAGCCGCACCAACATAATAGAGATACAGAAACACCGTGGCCCCTTTCTTTGAGATAACTCTGCACTATTGCGAGCTGCAAATGCCACTTCCAGCTTAGCTGTGCAGAAGAAGAACAACAAGAAGAAGAAGTATCTCGAAATATGTCCGTCAGGCCCCTTCCCTTGAGATAAATATGCAAATATCTCGGAAACGAAGCGAGCTATGGCAAAATGTTGAGCGACCTTTTTTGTAGAGAATTAAGTGTCCTACTTTTTATGTTCTATGATATTTTTTGATCAGATGCGTAGTTCTCGAGATATATCAAGATATTTAAAAGTTCCGAAGCCCCACCAACATAATAGAGATACAGAAACACCGTGGCCCCGTTCTTTGAGATAACTCTGCACTATTGCGAGCTGCAAATGCCACTTCCAGCTTAGCTGTGCAGAGGAAGAACAACAAGAAGAAGAAATATCTCGAAATATGTCCGTCAGGCCAGTTCCTTTGAGCTGAATCTGCAAATATCTCGGAAACGAAGCGAGCTATGGCAAAATGTTAAGAGACGTTTTTTGTAGAGAATTATGTTTCCTACACTTTATGTTCTATGATATTTTTTGATCAGAAGCGTAGTTTTCGAGATATATCGAGATACTTAAAAGTTCCGAAGCCGCACCAACATAATAGAGATACAGAAACACCGTGGCCCCTTTCTTTGAGATAACTGTGCACTAGTGCGAGCCGCAAATGCCACTTCCAGCTTAGCTGTGCAGAAGAAGAACAACAAGAAGAAGAAATATCTCGAAATATGTCCGTCAGGCCCCTTCCCTTGAGATAAATCTGCAAATATCTCGGAAACGAAGCGAGCTATGGCAAAATCTTAGGAGACCTTTTTTGTACAGAATTATGTTTCCTACTTTTTATGTTCTATGATATTTTTTGATCAGACGCGTAGTTCTCGAGATATATCAAGATATTTAAAAGTTCCGAAGCCGCACCAACATAATAGAGATACAGAAACACCGTGGCCCCTTTCTTTGAGATATCTCTGCACTATTGCGAGCTGCAAATGCCACTTCCAGCTTAGCTGTGCAGAAGAAGAACAACAAGAAGAAGAAGTATCTCGAAATATGTCCGTGAGGCCCCTTCCCTTGAGATAAATCTGCAAATATCTCGGAAACGAAGCGAGCTATGGCAAAATGTTAAGAGATCTTTTTTGTAGAGAATTAGGTTTCCTACTTTTTATGTTCTATGATATTTTTTGATCAGATGCGTAGTTCTCGAGATATATCAAGATATTTAAAAGTTCCGAAGCCGCACCAACATAATAGAGATACAGAAACACCGTGGCCCCTTTCTTTGAGATAACTCTGCACTAGCGCGAGCCACAAATGCCACTTACAGCTTAGCTGTGCAGAAGAAGAACAACGAGAAGAAGAAATATCTCGAAATATGTCCGTCAGGCCCCTTCCCTTGAGATAAATCTGCAAATATCTCGGAAACGAAGCGAGCTATGGCAAAATGTTAAGAGATCTTTTTTGTAGAGAATTAAGTTTCCTACTTTTTATGTTCTATGATATTTTTTGATCAGATGCGTAGTTCTCGAGATATATCAAGATATTTAAAAGTTCCGAAGCCGCACCAACATAATAGAGATACAGAAACACCGTGGCCCCTTTCTTTGAGATAACTCTGCACTATTGCGAGCTGCAAATGCCACTTCCAGCTTAGCTGTGCAGAAGAAGAACAACAAGAAGAAGAAATATCTCGAAATATGTCCGTCAGGCCCCTTCCCTTAAGATAAATCGGCAAATATCTCGGAAACGAAGCGAGCTATGGCAAAATGTTAGGAGACCTTTTTTGTACAGAATTATGTTTCCTACTTTTTATGTTCTATGATATTTTTTGATCAGACGCGTAGTTCTCGAGATATATCAAGATATTTAAAAGTTCCGAAGCCGCACCAACATAATAGAGATACAGAAACACCGTGGCCCCTCTCTTTGAGATAACTCTGCACGATTGCGAGCTGGAAATGCCACTTCCAGTTTAGCTGTGCAGAAGAAGAACAACAAGAAGAAGAAATATCTCGAAATATGTCCGTCAGGCCCCTTCCCTTCAGATAAATCTGCAAATATCTCGGAAACGAAAGGAGCTATGGCAAAATGTTAAGAGACCTTTTTTGTAGAGAATTAAGTTTCCTACTTTTTATGTTCTATGATATTTTTCGATCAGAGGCGTAGTTCTCGAGATATATCAAGATATTTAAAAGTTCCGAAGCCGCACCAACATAATAGAGATACAGAAACACCGTGGCCCCTCTCTTTGAGATAACTCTGCACTATTGCGAGCTGCAAATGCCACTTCCAGCTTAGCTGTGCAGAAGAAGAACAACAAGAATAAGAAATATTTCGAAATATGTCCGTCAGGCCCCTTCCCTTGAGATAAATCTGCAAATATCTCGGAAACGAAGCGGGCTACGGCAAAATGTTAAGAGACCTTTTTTGTAGAAAATTAGGTTTTCTACTTTTTATGTTCTATGATATTTTTTGATCAGATGCGTAGTTCTCGAGATATATCAAGATATTTAAAAGTTCCGAAGCCGCACCAACATAATAGAGATACAGAAACACCGTGGCTCCTTTCTTTGAGATAACTCTGCACTAGTACGAGCCGCAAATGCCACTTCCAGCTTAGCTGTGCAGAAGAAGAACAACAAGAAGAAGAAATATCTCGAAATATGTCCGTCAGGCCCCTTCCCTTGAGATAAATCTGCAAATATCTCGGAAACGAAGCGAGCTATGGCAAAATGTTAAGAGACCTTTTTTGTAGAGAATTAAGTTTCCTACTTTTTATGTTCTATGATATTTTTCGATCAGAGGCGTAGTTCTCGAGATATATCAAGATATTTAAAAGTTCCGAAGCCGCACCAACATAATAGAGATACAGAAACACCGTGGCCCCTTTCTTTGAGATAACTCTGCACGATTGCGAGCTGGAAATGCCACTTCCAGTTTAGCTGTGCAGAAGAAGAACAACAAGAATAAGAAATATCTCGAAATATGTCCATCAGGACCCTTCCCTTGAGATAAATCTGCAAATATCTCGGAAACGAAGCGAGCTATGGCAAAATGTTAAGAGACCTTTTTTGTAGAGAATTAAGTTTCCTACTTTTTATGTTCTCTCATATTTTTTGATCAGATGCGTAGTTCTCGAGATATATCAAGATATTTAAAAGTTCCGAAGCCGCACCAACATAATAGAGATACAGAAACACCGTGGCCCCTCTCTTTGAGATAACTCTGCACTATTGCGAGCTGCAAATGCCACTTCCAGCTTAGCTGTGCAGAAGAAGAACAACAAGAATAAGAAATATTTCGAAATATGTCCGTCAGGCCCCTTCCCTTGAGATAAATCTGCAAATATCTCGGAAACGAAGCGGGCTACGGCAAAATGTTAAGAGACCTTTTTTGTAGAAAATTAGGTTTCCTACTTTTTATGTTCTATGCTATTTTTTGATCAGATGCGTAGTTCTCGAGATATATCAAGATATTTAAAAGTTCCGAAGCCGCACCAACATAATAGAGATACAGAAACACCGTGGCCCCTTTCTTTGAGATAACTCTGCACTATTGCGAGCTGCAAATGCCACTTCCAGCTTAGCTGTGCAGAGGAAGAACAACAAGAAGAAGAAGTATCTCGAAATATGTCCGTCAGGCCCGTTCCTTTGAGCTGAATCTGCAAATATCTCGGAAACGAAGCGAGCTATGGCAAAATGTTAAGAGACGTTTTTTGTAGTGAATTATGTTTCCTACAATTTATGTTCTATGATATTTTTTGATCAGAAGCGTAGTTTTCGATATATATCGAGATATTTAAAAGTTCCGAAGCTGCACCAACATAATAGAGATACAGAAACACCGTGGCTCCTTTCTTTGAGATAACTCTGCACTAGTACGAGCCGCAAATGCCACTTCCAGTTTAGCTGTGCAGAAGAAGAACAACAAGAAGAAGAAATATCTCGAAATATGTCCATCAGGACCCTTCCCTTGAGATAAATCTGCAAATATCTCGGAAACGAAGCGAGCTATGGCAAAATGTTAAGAGACCTTTTTTGTAGAGAATTAAGTTTCCTACTTTTTATGTTCTATGATATTTTTTGATCAGATGCGTAGTTCTCGAGATATATCAAGATATTTAAAAGCTCCGAAGCTGCACCAACATAATAGAGGTACAGAAACACCGTGGCCCCTTTCTTTGAGATAACTCTGCACTATTGCGAGCTGCAAATGCCACTTCCAGCTTAGCTGTGCAGAAGAAGAACAACAAGAATAAGAAATATTTCGAAATATGTCCGTCAGGCCCCTTCCCTTGAGATAAATCTGCAAATATCTCGGAAACGAAGCGAGCTACGGCAAAATGTTAAGCGACCTTTTTTGTAGAAAATTAGGTTTCCTACTTTTTATGTTCTATGATATTTGTTGATCAGATGCGTAGTTCTCGAGATATATCAAGATATTTAAAAGTTCCGAAGCCGCACCAACATAATAGAGATACAGAAACACCGTGGCCCCTTTCTTTGAGATAACTCTGCACTATTGCGAGCTGCAAATGCCACTTCCAGCTTAGCCGTGCAGAAGAAGAACAACAAGAAGAAGAAATATCTGGAAATATGTCCGTCAGGCCCCTTCCCTTGAGATAAATCTGCAAATATCTCGGAAACCAAGCGAGCTATGGCAAAATGTTAAGAGACCTTATTTGTAGAGAATTAAGTTTCCTACTTTTTATGTTCTACGATATTTTTTGATCAGATGCGTAGTTCTCGAGATATATCAAGATATTTAAAAGTTCCGAAGCCGCACCAACATAATAGAGATACAGAAACACCGTGGCCCCTTTCTTTGAGATAACTCTTCACTACTGCGAGCTGCAAATGCCACTTCCAGCTTAGCTGTGCAGAAGAAGAACAACAAGAAGAAGAAATATCTCGAAATATGTCCGTCAGGCCCCTTCCCTTGAGATAAATCTGCAAATATCTCGGAAACGAAGCGAGCTATGGCAAAATGTTAAGAGACCTTTTTTGTAGAGAATTAAGTTTCCTACTTTTTATGTTCTATGATATTTTTTGATCAGATGCGTAGTTCTCGAGATATATCAAGATATTTAAAAGCTCCGAAGCTGCACCAACATGATAGAGGTACAGAAACACCGTGGCCCCTTTCTTTGAGATAACTCTGCACTATTGCGAGCTGCAAATGCCACTTCCAGCTTAGCTGTGCAGAAGAAGAACAACAAGAATAAGAAATATTTCGAAATATGTCCGTCAGGCCCCTTCCCTTGAGATAAACCTGCAAATATCTCGGAAACGAAGCGAGCTATGGCAAAATGTTAAGAGACCTTTTTTGTAGAGAATTATGTTTCCTACAATTTACGTTCTCTGATATTTTTTGATCAGAAGCGTAGTTTTCGAGATATATCAAGATATTTAAAAGTTCCGAAGCCGCACCAACATAATAGAGATACAGAAACACCGTGGCCCCTTTCTTTGAGATAACTCTGCACTATTGCGAGCTGCAAATGCCACTTCCAGCTTAGCTGTGCAGAGGAAGAGCAACAAGAAGAAGAAGTATCTCGAAATATGTCCGCCAGGCCCGTTCCTTTGAGCTGAATCTGCAAATATCTCGGAAACGAAGCGAGCTATGGCAAAATGTTAAGAGACGTTTTTTGTAGTGAATTATGTTTCCTACAATTTATGTTCTATGATATTTTTTGATCAGAAGCGTAGTTTTCGAGATATATCGAGATATTTAAAAGTTCCGAAGCCGCACCAACATAATAGAGATACAGAAACACCGTGGCTCCTTTCTTTGAGATAACTCTGCACTAGTACGAGCCGCAAATGCCACTTCCAGCTTAGCTGTGCAGCAGAAGAACAACAAGAAGAAGAAATATCTCGAAATATGTCCGTCAGGCCCCTTCCCTTGAGATAAATCTGCAAATATCTCGGAAAGGAAGCTAGCTATGGCAAAATGTTAAGAGACCTTTTTTGTAGAGAATTAAGTTTCCTACTTTTTATGTTCTATGATATTTTTTGATCAGATGCGTAGTTCTCGAGATATATCCAGATATTTAAAAGTTCCGAAGCGGCACCAACATAATAGAGATACAGAAACACCGTGGCCCCTTTCTTTGAGGTAACTCTGCACTATTGCGAGCTGCAAATGCCACTTCCAGCTTAGCTGTGCAGAAGAAGAACAACAAGAAGAAGAAATATCTCGAAATATGTCCCTCAGGCCCCTTCCCTTGAGATAAATCTGCAAATATCTCGGAAACCAAGCGAGCTATGGCAAAATGTTAAGAGACCTTATTTGTAGAGAATTGAGTTTCCTACTTTTTATGTTCTACGATATTTTTTGATCAGATGCGTAGTTCTCGAGATATATCAAGATATTTAAAAGTTCCGAAGCCGCACCAACATAATAGAGATACAGAAACACCGTGGCCCCTTTCTTTGAGATAACTCTGCACTATTGCGAGCTGCAAATGCCACTTCCAGCTTAGCTGTGCAGAAGAAGAACAACAAGAAGAAGAAATATCTCGAAATATGTCCGTCAGGCCCCTTCCCTTGAGATTAATCTGCAAATATCTCGGAAACGAAGCGAGCTATGGCAAAATGTTAAGAGACCTTTTTTGTAGAGAATTAAGTTTCCTACTTTTTATGTTCTATGATATTTTTTGATCAGATGCGTAGTTCTCGAGATATATCAAGATATTTAAAAGCTCCGAAGCTGCACCAACATAATAGAGGTACAGAAACACCGTGGCCCCTTTCTTTGAGATAACTCTGCACTATTGCGAGCTGCAAATGCCACTTCCAGCTTAGCTGTGCAGAAGAAGAACAACAAGAATAAGAAATATTTCGAAATATGTCCGTCAGGCCCCTTCCCTTGAGATAAATCTGCAAATATCTCGGAAACGAAGCGAGCTACGGCAAAATGTTAAGAGACCATTTTTGTAGAGAATTAAGTTTCCTACTTTTTATGTTCTATGATATTTTTCGATCAGAGGCGTAGTTCTCGAGATATATCAAGATATTTAAAAGTTCCGAAGCCGCACCAACATAATAGAGATACAGAAACACCGTGGCCCCTCTCTTTGAGATAACTCTGCACGATTGCGAGCTGGAAATGCCACTTCCAGTTTAGCTGTGCAGAAGAAGAACAACAAGAAGAAGAAATATCTCGAAATATGTCCGTCAGGACCCTTCCCTTGAGATAAATCTGCAAATATCTCGGAAACGAAGCGGGCTACGGCAAAATGTTAAGAGACCTTTTTTGTAGAAAATTAGGTTTCCTACAATCTATGTTCTATGATATTTTTTGATCAGAAGCGTAGTTTTCGATATATATCGAGATATTTAAAAGTTCCGAAGCCGCACCAACATAATAGAGATACAGAAACACCGTGGCTCCTTTCTTTGAGATAACTCTGCACTAGTACGAGCCGCAAATGCCACTTCCAGCTTAGCTGTGCAGAAGAAGAACAACAAGAAGAAGAAATATCTCGAAATATGTCCGTCAGGCCCCTTCCCTTGAGATAAATCTGCAAATATCTCGGAAACGAAGCGAGCTATGGCAAAATGTTAAGAGACCTTTTTTGTAGAGAATTAAGTTTCCTACTTTTTATGTTCTATGATATTTTTCGATCAGAGGCGTAGTTCTCGAGATATATCAAGATATTTAAAAGTTCCGAAGCCGCACCAACATAATAGAGATACAGAAACACCGTGGCCCCTTTCTTTGAGATAACTCTGCACGATTGCGAGCTGGAAATGCCACTTCCAGTTTAGCTGTGCAGAAGAAGAACAACAAGAAGAAGAAATATCTCGAAATATGTCCATCAGGACCCTTCCCTTGAGATAAATCTGCAAATATCTCGGAAACGAAGCGAGCTATGGCAAAATGTTAAGAGACCTTTTTTGTAGAGAATTAAGTTTCCTACTTTTTATGTTCTATGATATTTTTTGATCAGATGCGTAGTTCTCGAGATATATCCAGATATTTAAAAGTTCCGAAGCGGCACCAACATAATAGAGATACAGAAACACCGTGGCCCCTTTCTTTGAGGTAACTCTGCACTATTGCGAGCTGCAAATGCCACTTCCAGCTAAGCTGTGCAGAAGAAGAACAACAAGAAGAAGAAATATCTCGAAATATGTCCGTCAGGCCCCTTCCCTTGAGATAAATCTGCAAATATCTCGGAAACGAAGCGAGCTATGGCAAAATCTTAAGAGACCTTTTTTGTAGAGAATTAGGTTTCCTACTTTTTATGTTCTATGATATTTTTTGATCAGATGCGTAGTTCTCGAGATATATCAAGATATTTAAAAGCTCCGAAGCTGCACCAACATAATAGAGGTACAGAAACACCGTGGCCCCTTTCTTTGAGATAACTCTGCACTATTGCGAGCTGCAAATGCCACTTCCAGCTTAGCTGTGCAGAAGAAGAACAACAAGAATAAGAAATATTTCGAAATATGTCCGTCAGGCCCCTTCCCTTGAGATAAATCTGCAAATATCTCGGAAACGAAGCGAGCTACGGCAAAATGTTAAGAGACCTTTTTTGTAGAAAATTAGGTTTCCTACTTTTTATGTTCTATGATATTTTTCGATCAGAGGCGTAGTTCTCGAGATATATCAAGATATTTAAAAGTTCCGAAGCCGCACCAACATAATAGAGATACAGAAATACCGTGGCCCCTTTCTTTGAGATAACTCTGCACGATTGCGAGCTGGAAATGCCACTTCCAGTTTAGCTGTGCAGAAGAAAAACAACAAGAAGAAGAAATATCTCGAAATATGTCCATCAGGACCCTTCCCTTGAGATAAATCTGCAAATATCTCGGAAACGAAGCGAGCTATGGCAAAATGTTAGGAGACCTTTTTTGTAGAGAATTATGTTTCCTACAATTTATGTTCTATGATATTTTTTGATCAGAAGCGTAGTTTTCGAGATATATCGAGATATTTAAAAGTTCCGAAGCCGCACCAACATAATAGAGATACAGAAACACCGTGGCCCCTTTCTTTGAGATAACTCTGCACTACTGCGAGCTGCAAATGCCACTTCCAGCTTAGCTGTGCAGAAGAAGAACAACAAGAAGAAGAAATATCTCGAAATATGTCCGTCAGGCCCCTTCCCTTGAGATAAATCTGCAAATATCTCGGAAACGAAGCGAGCTATGGCAAAATGTTAAGAGACCTTTTTTGTAGAGAATTAAGTTTCCTACTTTTTATGTTCTATGATATTTTTTGATCAGAAGCGTAGTTTTCGAGATATATCGAGATATTTAAAAGTTCCGAAGCCGCACCAACATAATAGAGATACAGAAACATCGTGGCCCCTTTCTTTGGGATAACTCTGCACTATTGCGAGCTGGAAATGCCACTTCCAGTTTAGCTGTGCAGAAGAAGAACAACAAGAAGAAGAAATATCTCGAAATATGTCCGTCAGGCCCCTTCCCTTGAGATAAATCTGCAAATACCTCGGAAACCAAGCGAGCTATGGCAAAATGTTAAGAGACCTTTTTTGTAGAGAATTAAGTTTCCTACTTTTTATGTTCTATGATATTTTTCGATCAGAGGCGTAGTTCTCGAGATATATCAAGATATTTAAAAGTTCCGAAGCCGCACCAACATAATAGAGATACAGAAACACCGTGGCCCCTTTCTTTGAGATAACTCTGCACGATTGCGAGCTGGAAATGCCACTTCCAGTTTAGCTGTGCAGAAGAAGAACAACAAGAAGAAGAAATATCTCGAAATATGTCCGTCAGGCCCCTTCCCTTGAGATAAATCTGCAAATATCTCGGAAACGAAGCGAGCTATGGCAAAATGTTAAGAGACCTTTTTTGTAGAGAATTATGTTTCCTACAATTTATGTTCTATGATATTTTTTGATCAGAAGCGTAGTTTTCGAGATATATCGAGATATTTAAAAGTTCCGAAGCCGCACCAACATAATAGAGATACAGAAACATCGTGGCCCCTTTCTTTGGGATAACTCTGCACTATTGCGAGCTGGAAATGCCACTTCCAGTTTAGCTGTGCAGAGGAAGAACAACAAGAAGAAGAAATATCTCGAAATATGTCCGTCAGGACCCTTCCCTTGAGATAAATCTGCAAATATCTCGGAAACGAAGCGAGCTATTGCAAAACGTTAAGAGACCTTTTTTGTAGAGAATTAAGTTTCCTACTTTTTATGTTCTATGATATTTTTTGATCAGATGCGTAGTTCTCGAGATATATCAAGATATTTAAAAGTTCCGAAGCCGCACCAACATAATAGAGATACAGAAACACCGTGGCCCCTTTCTTTGAGGTAACTCTGCACTATTGCGAGCTGCAAATGCCACTTCCAGCTTAGCTGTGCAGGAGAAGAACAACAAGAAGAAGAAATATCTGGAAATATGTCCGTCAGGCCCCTTCCCTTGAGATAAATCTGCAAATATCTCGGAAACGAAGCGAGCTACGGCAAAATCTTAAGAGACCTTTTTTGTAGAAAATTAGGATTCCTACTTTTTATGTTCTATGATATTTTTTGAACAGATGCGTAGTTCTCGAGATATATCAAGATATTTAAAAGTTCCGAAGCCGCACCAACATAATAGAGATACAGAAACACCGTGGCCCCTTTCTTTGAGATAACTCTGCACTATTGCGCGCTGCAAATGGCACTTCCAGCTTAGCTGTGCAGAAGAAGAACAACAAGAAGAAGAAATATCTCGAAATATGTCCGTCAGGCCCCTTCCCTTGAGATAAATCTGCAAATATCTCGGAAACGAAGCGAGCTATGGCAAAATCTTAAGAGACGTTTTTTGAAGAGAATTATGTTTCCTACAATTTACGTTCTCTGATATTTTTTGATCAGAAGCGTAGTTTTCGAGATATATCGAGATATTTAAAAGTTCCGAAGCCGCACCAACATAATAGAGATACAGAAACACCGTGGCCCCTTTCTTTGAGATAACTCTGCACTATTGCGACCTGCAAATGCCACTTCCAGCTTAGCTGTGCAGAAGAAGAACAACAAGAAGAAGAAATATCTCGAAATATGTCCCTCAGGCCCCTTCCCTTGAGATAAATCTGCAAATATCTCGGAAACCAAGCGAGCTATGGCAAAATGTTAAGAGACCTTATTTGTAGAGAATTGAGTTTCCTACTTTTTATGTTCTACGATATTTTTTGATCAGATGCGTAGTTCTCGAGATATATCAAGATATTTAAAAGTTCCGAAGCCGCACCAACATAATAGAGATACAGAAACACCGTGGCCCCTCTCTTTGAGATAACTCTGCACTATTGCGCGCTGCAAATGGCACTTCCAGCTTAGCTGTGCAGAAGAAGAACAACAAGAAGAAGAAATATCTCGAAATATGTCCGTCAGGCCCCTTCCCTTGAGATAAATCTGCAAATATCTCGGAAACGAAGCGAGATATCGCAAAATGTTAAGAGACCTTTTTTGTAGAGAATTAAGTTTCCTACTTTTTATGTTCTATGATATTTTTTGATCAGATGCGTAGTTCTCGAGATATATCAAGATATTTAAAAGTTCCGAAGCCGCACCAACATAATAGAGATACAGAAACACCGTGGCCCCTTTCTTTGAGATAACTCTGCACTACTGCGAGCTGCAAATGCCACTTCCAGCTTAGCTGTGCAGAAGAAGAACAACAAGAAGAAGAAATATCTCGAAATATGTCCGTCAGGCCCCTTCCCTTGGGATAAATCTGCAAATATCTCGGAAACGATGCGAGCTATGGCAAAATGTTAAGAGACCTTTTTTGTAGAGAATTAAGTTTCCTACTTTTTATGTTCTATAATATTTTTTGATCAGATGCGTAGTTCTCGAGATATATCCAGATATTTAAAAGTTCCGAAGCGGCACCAACATAATAGAGATACAGAAACACCGTGGCCCCTTTCTTTGAGATAACTCTGCACTATTGCGACCTGCAAATGCCACTTCCAGCTTAGCTGTGCAGAAGAAGAACAACAAGAAGAAGAAATATGTCGAAATATGTCCCTCAGGCCCCTTCCCTTGAGATAAATCTGCAAATGTCTCGGAAACCAAGCGAGCTATGGCAAAATGTTAAGAGACCTTTTTTGTAGAGAAGTATGTTTCCTACAATTTATGTTCTATGATATTTTTTGATCAGAAGCGTAGTTTTCGAGATATATCGAGATATTTAAAAGTTCCGAAGCCGCACCAACATAATAGAGATACAGAAACATCGTGGCCCCTTTCTTTGGGATAACTCTGCACTATTGCGAGCTGCAAATGCCACTTCCAGTTTAGCTGTGCAGAAGAAGAACAACAAGAAGAAGAAATACCTGGAAATATGTCCGTCAGGACCCTTCCCTTGAGATAAATCTGCAAATATCTCGGAAACGAAGCGAGCTACGGCAAAATGTTAAGAGACCTTTTTTGTAGAAAATTAGGATTCCTACTTTTTATGTTCTATGATATTTTTTGAACAGATGCGTAGTTCTCGAGATATATCAAGATATTTAAAAGTTCCGAAGCCGCACCAACATAATAGAGATACAGAAACACCGTGGCCCCTTTCTTTGAGATAACTCTGCACTATTGCGCGCTGCAAATGGCACTTCCAGCTTAGCTGTGCAGAAGAAGAACAACAAGAAGAAGAAATATCTCGAAATATGTCCGTCAGGCCCCTTCCCTTGAGATAAATCTGCAAATATCTCGGAAACGAAGCGAGCTATGGCAAAATGTTAAGAGACCTTTTTTGTAGAGAATTAAGTTTCCTACTTTTTATGTTCTATGATATTTCTTGATCAGATGCGTAGTTCTCGAGATATATCCAGATATTTAAAAGTTCCGAAGCCGCACCAACATAATAGAGATACAGAAACACCGTGGCCCCTTTCTTTGAGGTAACTCTGCACTATTGCGAGCTGCAAATGCCACTTCCAGCTTAGCTGTGCAGAAGAAGAACAACAAGAAGAAGAAATATCTCGAAATATGTCCCTCAGGCCCCTTCCCTTGAGATAAATCTGCAAATATCTCGGAAACCAAGCGAGCTATGGCAAAATGTTAAGAGACCTTATTTGTAGAGAATTAAGTTTCCTACTTTTTATGTTCTACGATATTTTTTGATCAGATGCGTAGTTCTCGAGATATATCAAGATATTTAAAAGTTCCGAAGCCGCACCAACATAATAGAGATACAGAAACACCGTGGCCCCTTTCTTTGAGATAACTCTGCACTATTGCGAGCTGCAAATGCCACTTCCAGCTTAGCTGTGCAGAAGAAGAACAACAAGAAGAAGAAATATCTCGAAATATGTCCGTCAGGCCCCTTCCCTTGAGATAAATTTGCAAATATCTCGGAAACGAAGCGAGCTATGGCAAAATCTTAAGAGACCTTTTTTGTAGAGAATTATGTTTCCTACAATTTACGTTCTCTGATATTTTTTGATCAGAAGCGTAGTTTTCGAGATATATCGAGATATTTAAAAGTTCCGAAGCCGCACCAACATAATAGAGATACAGAAACAACGTGGCCCCTTTCTTTGAGATAACTCTGCACTATTGCGACCTGCAAATGCCACTTCCAGCTTAGCTGTGCAGAAGAAGAACAACAAGAAGAAGAAATATCTCGAAATATGTCCCTCAGGCCCCTTCCCTTGAGATAAATCTGCAAATATCTCGGAAACCAAGCGAGCTATGGCAAAATGTTAAGAGACCTTATTTGTAGAGAATTAAGTTTCCTACTTTTTATGTTCTACGATATTTTTTGATCAGATGCGTAGTTCTCGAGATATATCAAGATATTTAAAAGTTCCGAAGCCGCACCAACATAATAGAGATACAGAAACACCGTGGCCCCTTTCTTTGAGATAACTCTGCACTATTGCGAGCTGCAAATGCCACTTCCAGCTTAGCTGTGCAGAAGAAGAACAACAAGAAGAAGAAATATCTCGAAATATGTCCGTCAGGCCCCTTCCCTTGAGATAAATCTGCAATTATCTCGGAAACGAAGCGAGCTATGGCAAAATCTTAAGAGACCTTTTTTGTAGAGAATTATGTTTCCTACAATTTACGTTCTCTGATATTTTTTGATCAGAAGCGTAGTTTTCGAGATATATCGAGATATTTAAAAGTTCCGAAGCCGCACCAACATAATAGAGATACAGAAACACCGTGGCCCCTTTCTTTGGGATAACTCTGCACTATTGCGAGCTGGAAATGCCACTTCCAGTTTAGCTGTGCAGAAGAAGAACAACAAGAAGAAGAAATATCTCGAAATATGTCCGTCAGGACCCTTCCCTTGAGATAAATCTGCAAATATCTCGGAAACGAAGCGAGCTACGGCAAAATGTTAAGAGACCTTTTTTGTAGAAAATTAGGATTCCTACTTTTTATGTTCTATGATATTTTTTGAACAGATGCGTAGTTCTCGAGATATATCAAGATATTTAAAAGTTCCGAAGCCGCACCAACATAATAGAGATACAGAAACACCGTGGCCCCTTTCTTTGAGATAACTCTGCACTATTGCGCGCTGCAAATGGCACTTCCAGCTTAGCTGTGCAGAAGAAGAACAACAAGAAGAAGAAATATCTCGAAATATGTCCGTCAGGCCCCTTCCCTTGAGATAGATCTGCAAATATCTCGGAAACGAAGCGAGCTATGGCAAAATGTTAAGAGACCTTTTTTGTAGAGAATTAAGTTTCCTACTTTTTATGTTCTATGATATTTTTTGATCAGATGCGTAGTTCTCGAGATATATCAAGATATTTAAAAGTTCCGAAGCCGCACCAACATAATAGAGATACAGAAACACCGTGGCCCCTTTCTTTGAGATAACTCTGCACTATTGCGAGCTGCAAATGCCACTTCCAGCTTAGCTGTGCAGAAGAAGAACAACAAGAAGAAGAAATATCTCGAAATATGTCCGTCAGGCCCCTTCCCTTGAGATAAATCTGCAAATATCTCGGAAACGAAGCGAGCTATGGCAAAATCTTAAGAGACCTTTTTTGTAGAGAATTATGTTTCCTACAATTTACGTTCTCTGATATTTTTTGATCAGAAGCGTAGTTTTCGAGATATATCGAGATATTTAAAAGTTCCGAAGCCGCACCAACATAATAGAGATACAGAAACACCGTGGCCCCTTTCTTTGAGATAACTCTGCACTATTGCGAGCTGCAAATGCCACTTCCAGCTTAGCTGTGCAGAAGAAGAACAACAAGAAGAAGAAATATCTCGAAATATGTCCGTCAGGCCCCTTCCCTTGAGATAAATCTGCAATTATCTCGGAAACGAAGCGAGCTATGGCAAAATCTTAAGAGACCTTTTTTGTAGAGAATTATGTTTCCTACAATTTACGTTCTCTGATATTTTTTGATCAGAAGCGTAGTTTTCGAGATATATCGAGATATTTAAAAGTTCCGAAGCCGCACCAACATAATAGAGATACAGAAACACCGTGGCCCCTTTCTTTGGGATAACTCTGCACTATTGCGAGCTGGAAATGCCACTTCCAGTTTCGCTGTGCAGAAGAAGAACAACAAGAAGAAGAAATATCTCGGAATATGTCCGTCAGGACCCTTCCCTTGAGATAAATCTGCAAATATCTCGGAAACGAAGCGAGCTACGGCAAAATGTTAAGAGACCTTTTTTGTAGAAAATTAGGATTCCTACTTTTTATGTTCTATGATATTTTTTGAACAGATGCGTAGTTCTCGAGATATATCAAGATATTTAAAAGTTCCGAAGCCGCACCAACATAATAGAGATACAGAAACACCGTGGCCCCTTTCTTTGAGATAACTCTGCACTATTGCGCGCTGCAAATGGCACTTCCAGCTTAGCTGTGCAGAAGAAGAACAACAAGAAGAAGAAATATCTCGAAATATGTCCGTCAGGCCCCTTCCCTTGAGATAGATCTGCAAATATCTCGGAAACGAAGCGAGCTATGGCAAAATGTTAAGAGACCTTTTTTGTAGAGAATTAAGTTTCCTACTTTTTATGTTCTATGATATTTTTTGATCAGATGCGTAGTTCTCGAGATATATCAAGATATTTAAAAGTTCCGAAGCCGCACCAACATAATAGAGATACAGAAACACCGTGGCCCCTTTCTTTGAGATAACTCTGCACTATTGCGAGCTGCAAATGCCACTTCCAGCTTAGCTGTGCAGAAGAAGAACAACAAGAAGAAGAAATATCTCGAAATATGTCCGTCAGGCCCCTTCCCTTGAGATAAATCTGCAAATATCTCGGAAACGAAGCGAGCTATGGCAAAATCTTAAGAGACCTTTTTTGTAGAGAATTATGTTTCCTACAATTTACGTTCTCTGATATTTTTTGATCAGAAGCGTAGTTTTCGAGATATATCGAGATATTTAAAAGTTCCGAAGCCGCACCAACATAATAGAGATACAGAAACACCGTGGCCCCTTTCTTTGAGATAACTCTGCACTATTGCGAGCTGCAAATGCCACTTCCAGCTTAGCTGTGCAGAAGAAGAACAACAAGAAGAAGAAATATCTCGAAATATGTCCGTCAGGCCCCTTCCCTTGAGATAAATCTGCAATTATCTCGGAAACGAAGCGAGCTATGGCAAAATCTTAAGAGACCTTTTTTGTAGAGAATTATGTTTCCTACAATTTACGTTCTCTGATATTTTTTGATCAGAAGCGTAGTTTTCGAGATATATCGAGATATTTAAAAGTTCCGAAGCCGCACCAACATAATAGAGATACAGAAACACCGTGGCCCCTTTCTTTGGGATAACTCTGCACTATTGCGAGCTGGAAATGCCACTTCCAGTTTCGCTGTGCAGAAGAAGAACAACAAGAAGAAGAAATATCTCGGAATATGTCCGTCAGGACCCTTCCCTTGAGATAAATCTGCAAATATCTCGGAAACGAAGCGAGCTATTGCAAAACGTTAAGAGACCTTTTTTGTAGAGAATTAAGTTTCCTACTTTTTATGCTCTATGATATTTTTTGATCAGATGCGTAGTTCTCGAGATATATCAAGATATTTAAAAGCTCCGAAGCTGCACCAACATAATAGAGGTACAGAAACACCGTGGCCCCTTTCTTTGAGATAACTCTGCACTATTGCGAGCTGCAAATGCCACTTCCAGCTTAGCTGTGCAGAAGAAGAACAACAAGAAGAAGAAATATCTCGAAATATGTCCGTCGGCCCCTTCCCTTGAGATAAATCTGCAAATATCTCGGAAACGAAGCGAGCTATGGCAAAATGTTAAGAGACCTTTTTCGTAGAGAATTATGTTTCCTACAATTTATGTTCTATGATATTTTTTGATCAGAAGCGTAGTTTTCGAGATATATCGAGATATTTAAAAGTGCCGAAGCCGCACCAACATAATAGAGATACAGAAACACCGTGGCCCCTTTCTTTGGGATAACTCTGCACTATTGCGAGCTGGAAATGCCACTTCCAGTTTAGCTGTGCAGAAGAAGAACAACAAGAAGAAGAAATATCTCGAAATATGTCCGTCAGGCCCCTTCCCTTGAGATATATCTGCAAATATCTCGGAAACGAAGCGAGCTATGGCAAACTGTTAAGAGACCTTTTTTGTAGAGAATTATGTTTCCTACAATTTGTGTTCTATGATATTTTTTGATCAGAAGCGTAGTTTTCGAGATATATCGAGATATTTAAAAGTTCCGAAGCCGCACCAACATAATAGAGATACAGAAACACCGTGGCCCCTTTTTTTGGGATAACTCTGCACTATTGCGAGCTGGAAATGCCACTTCCAGTTTAGCTGTGCAGAAGAAGAACAACAAGAAGAAGAAATATCTCGAAATATGTCCGTCAGGACCCTTCCCTTGAGATAAATCTGCAAATATCTCGGAAACGAAGCGAGCTATGGCAAAATGTTAAGAGACCTTTTTTGTAGAGAATTAAGTTTCCTACTTTTTATCTTCTATGATATTTTCTGATCAGATTCGTAGTTCTCGAGATATATCAAGATATTTAAAAGTTCCGAAGCCGCACCAACATAATAGAGATACAGAAACACCGTGGCCCCTCTCTTTGAGATAACTCTGCACAATTGCGAGCTGCAAATGCCACTTCCAGCTTAGCTGTGCAGAAGAAGAACAACAAGAAGAAGAAATATCTCGAAATATGTCCGTCAGGCCCCTTCCCTTGAGATAAATCGGCAAGTATCTCGGAAACGAAGCGAGCTATGGCAAAATGTTAAGAGACCTTTTTTGTAGACAATTATGTTTCCTACAATTTACGTTCTATGATATTTTTTGATCAGATGCGTAGTTCTCGAGATATATCAAGATATTTAAAAGTTCCGAAGCCGCACCAACATAATAGAGATACAGAAACACCGTGGCCCCTCTCTTTGAGATAACTCTGCACTATTGCGAGCTGGAAATGCCACGTCCAGTTTAGCTGTGCAGAAGAAGAACAACAAGAAGAAGAAATATCTCGAAATATGTCCGTCAGGCCCCTTCCCTTGAGATAAATCTGCAAATATCTCGGAAACGAAGCGAGCTATGGCAAAATGTTAAGAGACCTTTTTTGTAGAGAATTATGTTTCCTACTTTTTATGTTCTATGATATTTTTTGATCAGACGCGTAGTTCTCGAGATATATCAAGATATTTAAAAGTTCCGAAGCCGCACCAACATAATAGAGATACAGAAACACCGTGGCCCCTTTCTTTGAGATAACTCTGCACTATTGCGAGCTGCAAATGCCACTTCCAGCTTAGCTGTGCAGAAGAAGAACAACAAGAAGAAGAAATATCTCGAAATATGTCCGTCAGGCCCCTTCCCTTGAGATAAATCTGCAAATATCTCGGAAACGAAGCGAGCTATGGCAAAATGTTAAGAGACCTTATGTGTAGAGAATTAAGTTTCCTACTTTTTATGTTCTATGATATTTTTTGATCAGACGCGTAGTTCTCGAGATATATCAAGATATTTAAAAGTTCCGAAGCCGCACCAACATAATAGAGATACAGAAACACCGTGGCCCCTTTCTTTGAGATAACTCTGCACTATTGCGAGCTGCAAATGCCACTTCCAGCTTAGCTGTGCAGAAGAAGAACAACAAGAAGAAGAAATATCTCGAAATATGTCCGTCAGGCCCCTTCCCTTGAGATAAATCTGCAAATATCTCGGAAACGAAGAGAGCTATGGCAAAATGATAAGAGACCTTTTTTGTAGAGAATTAAGTTGCCTACTTTTTATGTTCTATGATATTTTTTGATCAGATGCGTAGTTCTCGAGATATATCAAGATATTTAAAAGTTCCGAAGCCGCACCAACATAATAGAGATACAGAAACACCGTGGCCCCTTTCTTTAAGATAACTCTGCACTATTGCGAGCTGCAAATGCCACTTCCAGCTTAGCTGTGCAGAGGAAGAACAACAAGAAGAAGAAATATCTCGAAATATGTCCGTCAGGCCAGTTCCTTTGAGCTGAATCTGCAAATATCTCGGAAACGAAGCGAGCTATGGCAAAATGTTAAGAGACGTTTTTTGTAGAGAATTATGTTTCCTACAATTTATGTTCTATGATATTTTTTGATCAGAAGCGTAGTTTTCGAGATATATCGAGATATTTAAAAGTTCCGAAGCCGCACCAACATAATAGAGATACAGAAACACCGTGGCCCCTTTCTTTGAGATAACTCTGCACTAGTGCGAGCCGCAAATGCCACTTCCAGCTTAGCTGTGCAGAAGAAGAACAACAAGAAGAAGAAATATCTCGAAATATGTCCGTCAGGCCCCTTCCCTTGAGATAAATCTGCAAATATCTCGGAAACGAAGCGAGCTATTGCAAAATGTTAAGAGACCTTTTTTGTAGAGAATTGAGTTTCCTACTTTTTATGTTCTATGAAATTTTTTGATCAGATGCGTAGTTCTCGAGATATATCAAGATATTTAAAAGTTAAGAAGCCGCACCAACATAATAGAGATACAGAAACACCGTGGCCCCTTTCTTTGAGATAACTCTGCACTATTGCGAGCTGCAAATGCCACTTCCAGCTTAGCTGTGCAGAAGAAGAACAACAAGAAGAAGAAATATCACGAAATATGTCCGTTAGGCCCCTTCCCTTGAGATACATCTGCAAATATCTCGGAAACGAAGCGAGCTATGGCAAAATGTTAAGAGACCTTTTTTGTAGCGAATTAAGTTTCCTACTTTTCATGTTCTATGATATTTTTTGATCAGATGCGTAGTTCTCGAGATATATCAAGATATTTAAAAGTTCCGAAGCCGCACCAACATAATAGAGATACAGAAACACCGTGGCCCCTTTCTTTGAGATAACTCTGCACTATTGCGAGCTGCAAAGGCCACTTCCAGCTTAGCTGTGCAGAAGAAGAACAACAAGAAGAAGAAGTATCTCGAAATATGTCCGTCAGGCCCCTTCCCTTGAGATATATCTGCAAATATCTCGGAAACGAAGAGAGCTATGGCAAAATGATAAGAGACCTTTTTTGTAGAGAATTAAGTTTCCTACTTTTTATGTTCTATGATATTTTTTGATCAGATGCGTAGTTCTCGAGATATATCAAGATATTTAAAAGTTCCGAAGCCGCACCAACATAATAGAGATACAGAAACACCGTGGCCCCTTTCTTTGAGATAACTCTGCACTATTGCGAGCTGCAAATGCCACTTCCAGCTTAGCTGTGCAGAGGAAGAACAACAAGTAGAAGAAATATCTCGAAATATGTCCGTCAGGCCAGTTCCTTTGAGCTGAATCTGCAAATATCTCGGAAACGAAGCGAGCTATGTCAAAATGTTAAGAGACGTTTTTTGTAGAGAATTATGTTTCCTACAATTTATGTTCTATGATATTTTTTGATCAGAAGCGTAGTTTTCGAGATATATCGAGATATTTAAAAGTTCCGAAGCCGCACCAACATAATAGAGATACAGAAACACCGTGGCCCCTTTCTTTGAGATAACTCTGCACTAGTGCGAGCCGCAAAGGCCACTTCCAGCTTAGCTGTGCAGAAGAAGAACAACAAGAAGAAGAAATATCACGAAATATGTCCGTTAGGCCCCTTCCCTTGAAATAAATCTGCAAATATCTCGGAAACGAAGCGAGCTATGGCAAAATGTTAAGAGACCTTTTTTGTAGCGAATTAAGTTTCCTACTTTTTATGTTCTATGATATTTTTTGATCAGATGCGTAGTTCTCGAGATATATCAAGATATTTAAAAGTTCCGAAGCCGCACCAACATAATAGAGATACAGAAACACCGTGGCCCCTTTCTTTCAGATAGCTATGCACTATTGCGAGCTGCAAATGCCACTTCCAGCTTAGCTGTGCAGAAGAAGAACAACAAGAAGAAGAAATATCTGGAAATATGTCCGTCAGGCCCCTTACCTTGAGATAAATCTGCAAATATCTCGGAAACGAAGCGAGCTATGGCAAAATGTTAAGAGACCTTTTTTGTAGAGAATTACGTTTCCTACTTTCTATCTTCTATGATATTTTCTGATCAGATGCGTAGTTCTCGAGATATATCAAGATATTTAAAAGTTCCGAAGCCGCACCAACATAATAGAGATACAGAAACACCGTGGCCCCTCTCTTTGAGATAACTCTGCACTATTGCGAGCTGCAAATGCCACTTCCAGCTTAGCTGTACAGAAGAGGAACAACAAGAAGAAGAAATATCTCGGAATATGTCCGTCAGGCCCCTTCCCTTGAGATAAATCTGCAAATATCTCGGAAACGATGCCAGCTATGGGAAAATGTTAAGAGACCTTTTTTGTAGAAAATTAAGTTCCCTACTTTTTATCTTGTATGATATTTTTTGATTAGATGCGTAGTTCTCGAGATATATCAAGATATTTAAAAGTTCCGAAGCCGCACCAACATAATAGAGATACAGAAACACCGTGGCCCCTTTCTTTCAGATAGCTATGCACTATTGCGAGCTGCAAATGCCACTTTCAGCTTAGCTGTACAGAAGAAGAACAACAAGAAGAAGAAATATCTCGAAATATGTCCGTCAGGCCCCTTCCCTTGAGATAAATCTGCAAATATCTCGGAAACGAAGAGAGCTATGGCAAAATGTTAAGAGACCTTTTTTGTAGAGAATTAGGTTTCCTACTTTTTATGTTCTATGATATTTTTTGATCAGATGCGTAGTTCTCGAGATATATCAAGATATTCAAAAGTTCCGAAGCCGCACCAACATAATAGAGATACAGAAACACCGTGGCCCCTTTCTTTGAGATAACTCTGCACTATTGCGAGCTGCAAATGCCACTTCCAGTTTAGCTGTGCAGTGGAAGAACAACAAGAAGAAGAAATATCTCGAAATATGTCCGTCAGGCCAGTTCCTTTGAGCTGAATCTGCAAATATCTCGGAAACGAAGCGAGCTATGGCAAAATGTTAAGAGACGTTTTTTGTAGAGAATTATGTTTCCTACAATTTATGTTCTATGACATTTTTTGATCAGAAGCGTAGTTTTCGAGATATATCGAGATATTTAAAAGTTCCGAAGCCGAACCAACATAATAGGGATACAGAAACACCGTGGCCCCTTTCTTTGAGATAACTCTGCACTAGTGCGAGCCGCAAATGCCACTTCCAGCTTAGCTGTGCAGAAGAAGAACAACAAGAAGAAGAAATATCTCGAAATATGTCCGTCAGGCCACTTCCCTTGAGATAAATCTGCAAATATCTCGGAAACGAAGCGAGCTATGGCAAAATGTTAAGACACGTTTTTTGTAGAGAATTATGTTTCCTACAATCTATGTTCTATGATATTTTTTGATCAGAAGCGTAGTTTTCGAGATATATCGAGATATTTAAAAGTTCCGAAGCCGCACCAACATAATAGACATACAGAAACACCGTGGCCCCTTTCTTTGAGATAACTCTGCACTAGTGCGAGCCGCAAATGCCACTTCCAGCTTAGCTGTGCAGAAGAAGAGCAACAAGAAGAAGAAATATCTCGAAATATGTCCGACAGGCCCCTTCCCTTGAGATAAATCTGCGAATATCTCGGAAACGAAGCGAGCTATGGCGAAATGTTAAGAGACCTTTTTTGTAGAGAATTAAGTTTCCTACTTCTTATCTTCTATGATATTTTTTGATCAGATGCGTAGTTCTCGAGATAGATCAAGATACTTAAAAGTTCCGCAGCCGCACCAACATAATAGAGATACAGAAACACCGTGGCCCCTCTCTTTGAGATAACTCTGCACTATTGCGAGCTGCAAATGCCACTTCCAGCTTAGCTGTGCAGAAGAAGAACAACAAGAACAAGAAATATCTCGAAATATGTCCGTCAGGCCCCTTCCCTTGAGATAAATCTGCAAATATCTCGGAAACGAAGCGAGCTATGGCAAAATGTTTAGAGACCTTTCTTGTAGAGAATTAAGTTTCCTACTTTTTATGTAGTATGATATTTTTTGATCAGATGCGTAGTTCTCGAGATATATCAAGATATTTAAAAGTTCCGAAGCCGCACCAACATAATAGAGATACAGAAACACCGTGGCCCCTTTCTTTGAGATAACTCTGCACTATTGCGCGCTGCAAATGCCACTTCCAGCTTAGCTGTGCAGAAGAAGAACAACAAGAAGAAGAAATATCTCGAAATATGTCCGTCAGGCCCCTTCCCTTGAGATAAATCTGCAAATATCTCGGAAACGAAGCGAGCTATGGCAAAATGTTAGGAGACCTTTTTTGTAGAGAATTATGTTTCCTACAATTTATGTTCTATGATATTTTTTGATCAGAAGCGTAGTTTTCGAGATATATCGAGATATTTAAAAGTTCCGAAGCCGCACCAACATAATAGAGATACAGAAACACCGTGGCCCCTTTCTTTGGGATAACTCTGCACTATTGCGAGCTGCAAATGCCACTTCCAGCTTAGCTGTGCAGAAGAAGAACAACAAGAAGAAGAAATATCTCGAAATATGTCCGTCAGGCCACTTCCCTTGAGATAAATCTGCAAATATCTCGGAAACGAAGCGAGCTATGGCAAAATGTTAAGAGACCTTTTTTGTAGAGAATTAAGTTTCCTACTTTTTATGTTCTATGATATTTTTTGATCAGATGCGTAGTTCTCGAGATATATCAAGATATTTAAAAGTTCCGAAGCCGCACCAACATAATAGAGATACAGAAACACCGTGGCCCCTTTCTTTGAGATAACTCTGCACTATTGCGAGCTGCAAATGCCACTTCCAGCTTAGCTGTGCAGAGGAAGAACAACAAGAAGAAGAAATATCTCGAAATATGTCCGTCAGGCCAGTTCCTTTGAGCTGAATCTGCAAATATCTCGGAAACGAAGCGAGCTATGGCAAAATGTTAAGAGACGTTTTTTGTAGAGAATTATGTTTCCTACAATTTATGTTCTATGACATTTTTTGATCAGAAGCGTAGTTTTCGAGATATATCGAGATATTTAAAAGTTCCGAAGCCGCACCAACATAATAGGGATACAGAAACACCGTGGCCCCTTTCTTTGAGATAACTCTGCACTAGTGCGAGCCGCAAATGCCACTTCCAGCTTAGCTGTGCAGAAGAAGAACAACAAGAAGAAGAAATATCTCGAAATATGTCCGTCAGGCCCCTTCCCTTGAGATAAATATGCAAATATCTCGGAAACGAAGCGAGCTATGGCAAAATGTTAAGCGACCTTTTTTGTAGAGAATTAAGTTTCCTACTTTTTATGTTCTATGATATTTTTTGATCAGATGCGTAGTTCTCGAGATATATCAAGATATTCAAAAGTTCCGAAGCCGCACCAACATAATAGAGATACAGAAACACCGTGGCCCCTTTCTTTGAGATAACTCTGCACTATTGCGAGCTGCAAATGCCACTTCCAGCTTAGCTGTGCAGAAGAAGAACAACAAGAAGAAGAAATATCTCGAAATATGTCCGTCAGGCCAGTTCCTTTGAGCTGAATCTGCAAATATCTCGGAAACGAAGCGAGCTATGGCAAAATGTTAAGCGACCTTTTTTGTAGAGAATTAAGTTTCCTACTTTTTATGTTCTGTGATATTTTTTGATCAGATGCGTAGTTCTCGAGATATATCAAGATATTTAAAAGTTCCGAAGCCGCACCAACATAATAGAGATACAGAAACACCGTGGCCCCTTTCTTTGAGATAACTCTGCACTATTGCGAGCTGCAAATGCCACTTTCAGCTTAGCTGTACAGAAGAAGAACAACAAGAAGAAGAAATATCTCGAAATATGTCCGTCAGGCCCCTTCCCTTGAGATAAATCTGCAAATATCTCGGAAACGAAGAGAGCTATGGCAAAATGTTAAGAGACCTTTTTTGTAGAGAATTAGGTTTCCTACTTTTTATGTTCTATGATATTTTTTGATCAGATGCGTAGTTCTCGAGATATATCAAGATATTCAAAAGTTCCGAAGCCGCACCAACGTAATAGAGATACAGAAACACCGTGGCCCCTTTCTTTGAGATAACTCTGCACTATTGCGAGCTGCAAATGCCACTTCCAGCTTAGCTGTGCAGAAGAAGAACAACAAGAAGAAGAAATATCTCGAAATATGTCCGTCAGGCCAGTTCCTTTGAGCTGAATCTGCAAATATCTCGGAAACGAAGCGAGCTATGGCAAAATGTTAAGCGACCTTTTTTGTAGAGAATTAAGTTTCCTACTTTTTATGTTCTGTGATATTTTTTGATCAGATGCGTAGTTCTCGAGATATATCAAGATATTTAAAAGTTCCGAAGCCGCACCAACATAATAGAGATACAGAAACACCGTGGCCCCTTTCTTTGAGATAACTCTGCACTATTGCGAGCTGCAAATGCCACTTTCAGCATAGCTGTACAGAAGAAGAACAACAAGAAGAAGAAATATCTCGAAATATGTCCGTCAGGCCCCTTCCCTTGAGATAAATCTGCAAATATCTCGGAAACGAAGAGAGCTATGGCAAAATGTTAAGAGACCTTTTTTGTAGAGAATTAGGTTTCCTACTTTTTATGTTCTATGATATTTTTTGATCAGATGCGTAGTTCTCGAGATATATCAAGATATTCAAAAGTTCCGAAGCCGCACCGACATAATAGAGATACAGAAACACCGTGGCCCCTTTCTTTGAGATAACTCTGCACTATTGCGAGCTGCAAATGCCACTTCCAGCTTAGCTGTGCAGAAGAAGAACAACAAGAAGAAGAAATATCTCGAAATATGTCCGTCAGGCCCCTTCCCTTGAGATAAATATGCAAATATCTCGGAAAAGAACCGAGCTATGGCAAAATGTTAAGCGACCTTTTTTGTAGAGAATTAAGTTTCCTACTTTTTATGTTCTATGATATTTTTTGATCAGATGCGTAGTTCTCGAGATATATCAAGATATTTAAAAGTTCCGAAGCCGCACCAACATAATAGAGATACAGAAACACCGTGGCCCCTTTCTTTGAGATAACTCTGCACTATTGCGAGCTGCAAATGCCACTTTCAGCTTAGCTGTACAGAAGAAGAACAACAAGAAGAAGAAATATCTCGAAATATGTCCGTCAGGCCCCTTCCCTTGAGATAAATCTGCAAATATCTCGGAAACGAAGAGAGCTATGGCAAAATGTTGAGAGACCTTTTTTGTAGAGAATTAGGTTTCCTACTTTTTATGTTCTATGATATTTTTTGATCAGATGCGTAGTTCTCGAGATATATCAAGATATTTAAAAGTTCCGAAGCCGCACCAACATAATAGAGATACAGAAACACCGTGGCCCCTTTCTTTGAGATAACTCTGCACTATTGCGAGCTGCAAATGCCACTTCCAGCTTAGCTGTGCAGAGGAAGAACAACAAGAAGAAGAAATATCTCGAAATATGTCCGTCAGGCCCCTTCCCTTGAGATAAATCTGCAAATATCTCGGAAACGAAGCGAGCTATGGCAAAATGTTAAGAGACCTTTTTTGTAGAGAATTAAGTTTCCTACTTTTTATGTTCTATGATATTTTTCGATCAGAGGCGTAGTTCTCGAGATATATCAAGATATTTAAAAGTTCCGAAGCCGCACCAACATAGTAGAGATACAGAAACACCGTGGCCCCTTTCTTTGAGATAACTCTGCACTATTGCGAGCTGCAAATGCCACTTCCAGCTTAGCTGTGCAGAAGAAGAACAACAAGAAGAAGAAATATCTCGAAATATGTCCGTCAGGCCAGTTCCTTTGAGCTGAATCTGCAAATATCTCGGAAACGAAGCGAGCTATGGCAAAATGTTAAGAGACGTTTTTTGTAGAGAATTATGTTTCCTACAATTTATGTTCTATGACATTTTTTGATCAGAAGCGTAGTTTTCGAGATATATCGAGATATTTAAAAGTTCCGAAGCCGCACCAACATAATAGGGATACAGAAACACCGTGGCCCCTTTCTTTGAGATAACTCTGCACTAGTGCGAGCCGCAAATGCCACTTCCTGCTTAGCTGTGCAGAAGAAGAACAACAAGAAGAAGAAATATCTCGAAATATGTCCGTCAGGCCACTTCCCTTGAGATAAATCTGCAAATATCTCGGAAACGAAGCGAGCTATGGCAAAATGTTAAGAGACGTTTTTTGTAGAGAATTATGTTTCCTACAATTTATGTTGTATGATATTTTTTGATCAGAAGCGTAGTTTTCGAGATATATCGAGATATTTAAAAGTTCCGAAGCCGCACCAACATAATAGACATACAGAAACACCGTGGCCCCTTTCTTTGAGATAACTCTGCACTAGTGCGAGCCGCAAATGCCACTTCCAGCTTAGCTGTGCAGAAGAAGAGCAACAAGAAGAAGAAATATCTCGAAATATGTCCGACAGGCCCCTTCCCTTGAGATAAATCTGCAAATATCTCGGAAACGAAGCGAGCTATGGCAAAATGTTAAGAGACCTTTTTTGTAGAGAATTAAGTTTCCTACTTTTTATCTTCTATGATATTTTCTGACCAGATTCGTAGTTCTCGAGATATATCAAGATATTTAAAAGTTCCGAAGCCGCACCAACATAATAGAGATACAGAAACACCGTGGCCCCTCTCTTTGAGATAACTCTGCACTATTGCGAGCTGGAAATGCCACTTCCAGTTTAGCTGTGCAGAAGAAGAACAACAAGAAGAAGAAATATCTCGAAATATGTCCATCAGGACCCTTCCCTTGAGATAAATCTGCAAATATCTCGGAAACGAAGCGAGCTATGGCAAACTGTTAACAGACCTTTTTTGTAGAGAATTATGTTTCCTACAATTTGTGTTCTATGATATTTTTTGATCAGAAGCGTAGTTTTCGAGATATATCGAGATATTTAAAAGTTCCGAAGCCGCACCAACATAATAGAGATACAGAAACACCGTGGCCCCTCTCTTTGAGATAACTCTGCACAATTGCGAGCTGCAAATGCCACTTCCAGCTTAGCTGTGCAGAAGAAGAACAACAAGAAGAAGAAATATCTCGAAATATGTCCGTCAGGCCCCTTCCCTTGAGATAAATCGGCAAGTATCTCGGAAACGAAGCGAGCTATGGCAAAATGTTAAGAGACCTTTTTTGTAGACAATTATGTTTCCTACAATTTACGTTCTATGATATTTTTTGATCAGATGCGTAGTTCTCGAGATATATCAAGATATTTAAAAGTTCCGAAGCCGCAACAAGATAATAGAGATACAGAAACACCGTGGCCCCTCTCTTTGAGATAACTCTGCACTATTGCGAGCTGGAAATGCCACGTCCAGTTTAGCTGTGCAGAAGAAGAACAACAAGAAGAAGAAATATCTCGAAATATGTCCGTCAGGCCCCTTCCCTTGAGATAAATCTGCAAATATCTCGGAAACGAAGCGAGCTATGGCAAAATGTTAAGAGACCTTTTTTGTAGAGAATTATGTTTCCTACTTTTTATGTTCTATGATATTTTTTGATCAGACGCGTAGTTCTCGAGATATATCAAGATATTTAAAAGTTCCGAAGCCGCACCAACATAATAGAGATACAGAAACACCGTGGCCCCTTTCTTTGAGATAACTCTGCACTATTGCGAGCTGCAAATGCCACTTCCAGCTTAGCTGTGCAGAGGAAGAACAACAAGAAGAAGAAATATCTCGAAATATGTCCGTCAGGCCCCTTCCCTTGAGATAAATCTGCAAATATCTCGGAAACGAAGCGAGCTATGGCAAAATGTGAAGAGACCTTTTTTGTAGAGAATTAAGTTTCCTATTTTTTATGTTCTATGATATTTTTCGATCAGAGGCGTAGTTCTCGAGATATATCAAGATATTTAAAAGTTCCGAAGCCGCACCAACATAATAGAGATACAGAAACACCGTGGCCCCTTTCTTTGAGATAACTCTGCACTATTGCGAGCTGTAAATGCCACTTCCAGCTTAGCTGTGCAGAAGAAGAACAACAAGAAGAAGAAATATCTCGAAATATGTCCGTCAGGCCCCTTCCCTTGAGATAAATCTGCAAATATCTCGGAAACGACGCGAGCTATGGCAAAATGTTAAGAGACCTTTTTTGTAGAGAATTAAGTTTCCTACTTTTTATGTTCTATGATATTTTTTGATCAGATGCGTAGTTCTCGAGATATATCAAGATATTTAAAAGTTCCGAAGCCGCACCAACATAATAGAGATACAGAAACACCGTGGCCCCTTTCTTTGAGATAACTCTGCACTATTGCGAGCTGCAAATGCCACTTCCAGCTTAGCTGTGCAGAAGAAGAACAACAAGAAGAAGAAATATCTCGAAATATGTCCGTCAGGCCAGTTCCTTTGAGCTGAATCTGCAAATATCTCGGAAACGAAGCGAGCTATGGCAAAATGTTAAGAGACGTTTTTTGTAGAGAATTATGTTTCCTACAATTTATGTTCTATGACATTTTTTGATCAGAAGCGTAGTTTTCGAGATATATCGAGATATTTAAAAGTTCCGAAGCCGCACCAACATAATAGGGATACAGAAACACCGTGGCCCCTTTCTTTCAGATAACTCTGCACTAGTGCGAGCCGCAAATGCCACTTCCTGCTTAGCTGTGCAGAAGAAGAACAACAAGAAGAAGAAATATCTCGAAATATGTCCGTCAGGCCACTTCCCTTGAGATAAATCTGCAAATATCTCGGAAACGAAGCGAGCTATGGCAAAATGTTAAGAGACGTTTTTTGTAGAGAATTATGTTTCCTACAATTTATGTTCTATGATATTTTTTGATCAGAAGCGTAGTTTTCGAGATATATCGAGATATTTAAAAGTTCCGAAGCCGCACCAACATAATAGACATACAGAAACACCGTGGCCCCTTTCTTTGAGATAACTCTGCACTAGTGCGAGCCGCAAATGCCACTTCCAGCTTAGCTGTGCAGAAGAAGAGCAACAAGAAGAAGAAATATCTCGAAATATGTCCGACAGGCCCCTTCCCTTGAGATAAATCTGCAAATATCTCGGAAACGAAGCGAGCTATGGCAAAATGTTAAGAGACCTTTTTTGTAGAGAATTAAGTTTCCTACTTTTTATCTTCTATGATATTTTCTGACCAGATTCGTAGTTCTCGAGATATATCAAGATATTTAAAAGTTCCGAAGCCGCACCAACATAATAGAGATACAGAAACACCGTGGCCCCTCTCTTTGAGATAACTCTGCACTATTGCGAGCTGGAAATGCCACTTCCAGTTTAGCTGTGCAGAAGAAGAACAACAAGAAGAAGAAATATCTCGAAATATGTCCATCAGGACCCTTCCCTTGAGATAAATCTGCAAATATCTCGGAAACGAAGCGAGCTATGGCAAACTGTTAACAGACCTTTTTTGTAGAGAATTATGTTTCCTACAATTTGTGTTCTCTGATATTTTTTGATCAGAAGCGTAGTTTTCGAGATATATCGAGATATTTAAAAGTTCCGAAGCCGCACCAACATAATAGAGATACAGAAATACCGTGGCCCCTTTTTTTGGGATAACTCTGCACTATTGCGAGCTGGAAATGCCACTTCCAGTTTAGCTGTGCAGAAGAAGAACAACAAGAAGAAGAAATATCTCGAAATATGTCCGTCAGGACCCTTCCCTTGAGATAAATCTGCAAATATCTCGGAAACGAAGCGAGCTATGGCAAAATGTTAAGAGACCTTTTTTGTAGGGAATTAAGTTTCCTACTTTTTATCTTCTATGATATTTTCTGATCAGATTCGTAGTTCTCGAGATATATCAAGATATTTAAAAGTTCCGAAGCCGCACCAACATAATAGAGATACAGAAACACCGTGGCCCCTCTCTTTGAGATAACTCTGCACAATTGCGAGCTGCAAATGCCACTTCCAGCTTAGCTGTGCAGAAGAAGAACAACAAGAAGAAGAAATATCTCGAAATATGTCCGTCAGGCCCCTTCCCTTGAGATAAATCGGCAAGTATCTCGGAAACGAAGCGAGCTATGGCAAAATGTTAAGAGACCTTTTTTGTAGACAATTATGTTTCCTACAATTTACGTTCTATGATATTTTTTGATCAGACGCGTAGTTCTCGAGATATATCAAGATATTTAAAAGTTCCGAAGCCGCACCAACATAATAGAGATACAGAAACACCGTGGCCCCTCTCTTTGAGATAACTCTGCACTATTGCGAGCTGGAAATGCCACGTCCAGTTTAGCTGTGCAGAAGAAGAACAACAAGAAGAAGAAATATCTCGAAACATGTCCGTCAGGCCCCTTCCCTTGAGATAAATCTGCAAATATCTCGGAAACGAAGCGAGCTATGGCAAAATGTTAAGAGACCTTTTTTGTAGAGAATTATGTTTCCTACTTTTTATGTTCTATGATATTTTTTGATCAGACGCGTAGTTCTCGAGATATATCAAGATATTTAAAAGTTCCGAAGCCGCACCAACATAATAGAGATACAGAAACACCGTGGCCCCTTTCTTTGAGATAACTCTGCACTATTGCGAGCTGCAAATGCCACTTCCAGCTTAGCTGTGCAGAAGAAGAACAACAAGAAGGAGAAATATCTCGAAATATGTCCGTCAGGCCCCTTCCCTTGAGATAAATCTGCAAATATCTCGGAAACGAAGCGAGCTATGGCAAAATGTTAAGAGACCTTATGTGTAGAGAATTATGTTTCCTACTTTTTATGTTCTGTGATATTTTTTGATCAGACGCGTAGTTCTCGAGATATATCAAGATATTTAAAAGTTCCGAAGCCGCACCAACATAATAGAGATACAGAAACACCGTGGCCCCTCTCTTTGAGATAACTCTGCACTATTGCGAGCTGGAAATGCCACTTCCAGTTTAGCTGTGCAGAAGAAGAACA
The DNA here is from genome assembly GCF_051020975.1 of Osmia lignaria lignaria. Taxonomy (NCBI): domain Eukaryota; kingdom Metazoa; phylum Arthropoda; class Insecta; order Hymenoptera; family Megachilidae; genus Osmia; species Osmia lignaria. The sequence goes on from NW_027478160.1 coordinate 1,621,803, forward strand.
ACAAGAAGAAGAAATATCTCGAAATATGTCCGTTAGGCCCGTTCCCTTGAGATAAATCTGCAAATATCTCGGAAACGAAGCGAGCTATGGCAAAATGTTAACAGACTTTTTTGTAGAGAATTAAGTTTCCTACTTTTTATGTTCTATGATATTTTTTGATCAGACGCGTAGTTCTCGAGATATATCAAGATATTTAAAAGTTCCGAAGCCGCACCAACATAATAGAGATACAGAAACACCGTGGCCCCTTTCTTTGAGATAAGTCTGCACTATTGCGAGCTGCAAATGCCACTTCCAGCTTAGCTGTGCAGAAGAAGAACAACAAGAAGAAGAAATATCTCGAAATATGTCCGTCAGGCCCCTTCCCTTGAGATAAATCTGCAAATATCTCGGAAACGAAGAGAGCTATGGCAAAATGATAACAGACCTTTTTTGTAGAGAATTAAGTTGCCTACTTTTTATGTTCTATGATATTTTTTGATCAGATGCGTAGTTCTCGAGATATGTCAAGATATTTAAAAGTTCCGAAGCCGCACCAACATAATAGAGATACAGAAACACCGTGGCCCCTTTCTTTGAGATAACTCTGCACTATTGCGAGCTGCAAATGCCACTTCCAGCTTAGCTGTGCAGAGGAAGAACAACAAGAAGAAGAAATATCTCGAAATATGTCCGTCAGGCCAGTTCCTTTGAGCTGAATCTGCAAATATCTCGGAAACGAAGCGAGCTATGGCAAAATGTTAAGAGACGTTTTTTGTAGAGAATTATGTTTCCTACAATTTATGTTGTATGATATTTTTTGATCAGAAGCGTAGTTTTCGAGATATATCGAGATATTTAAAAGTTCCGAAGCCGCACCAACATAATAGAGATACAGAAACACCGTGGCCCCTTTCTTTGAGATAACTCTGCACTAGTGCGAGCCGCAAATGCCACTTCCAGCTTAGCTGTGCAGAAGAAGAACAACAAGAAGAAGAAATATCTCGGAATATGTCCGTCAGGCCCCTTCCATTGAGATAAATCTGCAAATATCTCGGAAACGAAGCGAGCTATTGCAAAATGTTAAGAGACCTTTTTTGTAGAGAATTGAGTTTCCTACTTTTTATGTTCTATGAAATTTTTTGATCAGATGCGTAGTTCTCGAGATATATCACGATATTTAAAAGTTAAGAAGCCGCACCAACATAATAGAGATACAGAAACACCGTGGCCCCTTTCTTTGAGATAACTCTGCACTATTGCGAGCCGCAAATGCCACTTCCAGCTTAGCTGTGCAGAAGAAGAACAACAAGAAGAAGAAATATCACGAAATATGTCCGTTAGGCCCCTTCCCTTGAGATAAATCTGCAAATATCTCGGAAACGAAGCGAGCTATGGCAAAATGTTAAGAGACCTTTTTTGTAGCGAATTAAGTTTCCTACTTTTTATGTTCTATGATATTTTTTGATCAGATGCGTAGTTCTCGAGATATATCAAGATATTTAAAAGTTCCGAAGCCGCACCAACATAATAGAGATACAGAAACACCGTGGCCCGTTTCTTTCAGATAGCTATGCACTATTGCGAGCTGCAAATGCCACTTCCAGCTTAGCTGTGCAGAAGAAGAACAACAAGAAGAAGAAATATCTCGAAATATGTCCGTCAGGCCCCTTACCTTGAGATAAATCTGCAAATATCTCGGAAACGAAGCGAGCTATGGCAAAATGTTAAGAGACCTTTTTTGTAGAGAATTAAGTTTCCTACTTTTTATCTTCTATGATATTTTCTGATCAGATGCGTAGTTCTCGAGATATATCAAGATATTTAAAAGTTCCGAAGCCGCACCAACATAATAGAGATACAGAAACACCGTGGCCCCTCTCTTTGAGATAACTCTGCACAATTGCGAGCTGCAAATGCCACTTCCAGCTTAGCTGTGCAGAAGAGGAACAACAAGAAGAAGAAATATGTCGAAATATGTCCGTCAGGCCCCTTCCCTTGAGATAAATCTGCAAATATCTCGGAAACGAAGCGAGCTATGGCAAAATGTTAAGAGACGTTTTTTGTAGAGAATTATGTTTCCTACAATTTATGTTCTATGATATTTTTTGATCAGAAGCGTAGTTTTCGAGATATATCGAGATATTTAAAAGTTCCGAAGCCGCACCAACATAATAGAGATACAGAAACACCGTGGCCCCTTTCTTTGAGATAACTCTGCACTAGTGCGAGCCGCAAATGCCACTTCCAGCTTAGCTGTGCAGAAGAAGAACAACAAGAAGAAGAAATATCTCGAAATATGTCCGTCAGGCCCCTTCCCTTGAGATAAATCTGCAAATATCTCGGAAACGAAGCGAGCTATTGCAAAATGTTAAGAGACCTTTTTTGTAGAGAATTGAGTTTCCTACTTTTTATGTTCTATGAAATTTTTTGATCAGATGCGTAGTTCTCGAGATATATCAAGATATTTAAAAGTTCCGAAGCCGCACCAACATAATAGAGATACAGAAACACCGTGGCCCGTTTCTTTCAGATAGCTATGCACTATTGCGAGCTGCAAATGCCACTTCCAGCTTAGCTGTGCAGAAGAAGAACAACAAGAAGAAGAAATATCTCGAAATATGTCCGTCAGGCCCCTTACCTTGAGATAAATCTGCAAATATCTCGGAAACGAAGCGAGCTATGGCAAAATGTTAAGAGACCTTTTTTGTAGAGAATTAAGTTTCCTACTTTTTATCTTCTATGATATTTTCTGATCAGATGCGTAGTTCTCGAGATATATCAAGATATTTAAAAGTTCCGAAGCCGCACCAACATAATAGAGATACAGAAACACCGTGGCCCCTCTCTTTGAGATAACTCTGCACAATTGCGAGCTGCAAATGCCACTTCCAGCTTAGCTGTGCAGAAGAGGAACAACAAGAAGAAGAAATATCTCGAAATATGTCCGTCAGGCCCCTTCCCTTGAGATAAATCTGCAAATATCTCGGAAACGAAGCGAGCTATGGCAAAATGTTAAGAGACCTTTTTTGTAGAGAATTATGTTTCCTACTTTTTATGTTCTATGATATTTTTTGATCAGATGCGTAGTTCTCGAGATATATCAAGATATTCCAAAGTTCCGAAGCCGCACCAACATAATAGAGATACAGAAACACCGTGGCCCCTTTCTTTGAGATAACTCTGCACTATTGCGAGCTGCAAATGCCACTTCCAGCTTAGCTGTGCAGAGGAAGAACAACAAGAAGAAGAAATATCTCGAAATATGTCCGTCAGGCCAGTTCCTTTGAGCTGAATCTGCAAATATCTCGGAAACGAAGCGAGCTATGGCAAAATGTTAAGAGACGTTTTTTGTAGAGAATTATGTTTCCTACAATTTATGTTCTATGATATTTTTTGATCAGAAGCGTAGTTCTCGAGATATATCAAGATATTTAAAAGTTCCGAAGCCGCACCAACATAATAGAGATACAGAAACACCGTGGCCCCTTTCTTTCAGATAGCTATGCACTATTGCGAGCTGCAAATGCCACTTCCAGCTTAGCTGTGCAGAAGAAGAACAACAAGAAGAAGAAATATCTGGAAATATGTCCGTCAGGCCCCTTCCCTTGAGATAAATCTGCAAATATCTCGGAAACGATGCCAGCTATGGGAAAATGTTAAGAGACCTTTTTTGTAGAAAATTAAGTTCCCTACTTTTTATCTTCTATGATATTTTTTGATTAGATGCGTAGTTCTCGAGATATATCAAGATATTTAAAAGTTCCGAAGCCGCACCAACATAATAGAGATACAGAAACACCGTGGCCCCTTTCTTTGAGATAACTCTGCACTAGTGCGAGCCGCAAATGCCACTTCCAGCTTAGCTGTGCAGAAGAAGAACAACAAGAAGAAGAAATATCTCGAAATATGTCCGTCAGGCCCCTTCCCTTGAGATAAATCTGCAAATATCTCGGAAACGAAGCGAGCTATGGCAAAATGTTAAGAGACCTTTTTTGTAGCGAATTAAGTTTCCTACTTTTTATGTTCTATGATATTTTTTGATCAGATGCGTAGTTCTCGAGATATATCAAGATATTTAAAAGTTCCGAAGCCGCACCAACATAATAGAGATACAGAAACACCGTGGCCCCTTTCGTTGAGATAACTCTGCACTAGTGCGAGCCGCAAATGCCACTTCCAGCTTAGCTGTGCAGAAGAAGAACAACAAGAAGAAGAAATATCTCGAAATATGTCCGTCAGGCCCCTTCCCTTGAGATAAATCTGCAAATATCTCGGAAACGAAGCGAGCTATGGCAAAATGTTAAGAGACCTTTTTTGTAGAGAAGTATGTTTCCTACAATTTATGTTCTATGATATTTTTTGATCAGATGCGTAGTTCTCGAGATATACCAAGATATTTAAAAGTTCCGAAGCCGCACCAACATAATAGAGATACAGAAACACCGTGGCCACTTTCTTTGAGATAACTCTGCACTATTGCGAGCTGCAAATGCCACTTCCAGCTTAGCTGTGCAGAGGAAGAACAACAAGAAGAAGGAATATCTCGAAATATGTCCGTCAGGCCAGTTCCTTTGAGCTGAATCTGCAAATATCTCGGAAACGAAGCGAGCTATGGCAAAATGTTAAGAGACGTTTTTTGTAGACAATTAAGTTTCCTACTTTTTATGTTCTATGATATTTTTTGATCAGATGCGTAGTTCTCGAGATATATCAAGATATTTAAAAGTTCCGAAGCCGCACCAACATAATAGAGATACAGAAACACCGTGGCCCCTTTCTTTGAGATAACTCTGCACTATTGCGAGCTGTAAATGCCACTTCCAGTTAAGCTGTGCAGAAGAAGAACAACAAGAAGAAGAAATATCTCGAAATATGTCCGTCAGGCCCCTTCCCTTGAGATAAATCTGCAAATATCTCGGAAACGAAGCGAGCTATTGCAAAATCTTAAGAGACCTTTTTTGTAGAGAATTGAGTTTCCTACTTTTTACGTTCTATGAAATTTTTTGATCAGATGCGTAGTTCTCGAGATATATCAAGATATTTAAAAGTTCCGAAGCCGCACCAACATAATAGGGATACAGAAACACCGTGGCCCCTCTCTTTGAGATAACTCTGCACAATTGCGAGCTGCAAATGCCACTTCCAGCTTAGCTGTGCAGAAGAGGAACAACAAGAAGAAGAAATATCTCGAAATATGTCCGTCAGGCCCCTTCCCTTGAGATAAATCTGCAAATATCTCGGAAACGAAGCGAGCTATGGCAAAATGTTAACAGACCTTTTTTGTAGAGAATTATGTTTCCTACTTTTTATGTTCTGTGATATTTTTTGATCAGACGCGTAGTTCTCGAGATATATCAAGATATTTAAAAGTTCCGAAGCCGCACCAACATAATAGAGATACAGAAACACCGTGGCCCCTCTCTTTGAGATAACTCTGCACTATTGCGAGCTGCAAATGCCACTTCCAGCTTAGCTGTGCAGAGGAAGAACAACAAGAAGAAGAAATATCTCGAAATATGTCCGTCAGGCCAGTTCCTTTGAGCTGAATCTGCAAATATCTCGGAAACGAAGCGAGCTATGGCAAAATGTTAAGAGACGTTTTTTGTAGAGAATTATGTTTCCTACAATTTATGTTCTATGATATTTTTTGATCAGAAGCGTAGTTCTCGAGATATATCAAGATATTTAAAAGTTCCGAAGCCGCACCAACATAATAGGGATACAGAAACACCGTGGCCCCGTTCTTTGAGATAACTCTGCACTAGTGCGAGCCGCAAATGCCACTTCCAGCTTAGCTGTGCAGAAGAAGAACAACAAGAAGAAGAAATATCTCGAAATATGTCCGTCAGGCCCCTTCCCTTGAGATAAATATGCAAATATCTCGGAAACGAAGCGAGCTATGGCAAAATGTTAAGCGACCTTTTTTGTAGAGAATTAAGTTTCCTACTTTTTATGTTCTATGATATTTTTTGATCAGATGCGTAGTTCTCGAGATATATCAAGATATTTAAAAGTTCCGAAGCCGCACCAACATAATAGAGATACAGAAACACCGTGGCCCCTTTCTTTGAGGTAACTCTGCACTATTGCGAGCTGTAAATGCCACTTCCAGTTAAGCTGTGCAGAAGAAGAACAACAAGAAGAAGAAATATCTCGAAATATGTCCGTCAGGCCCCTTCCCTTGAGATATATCTGCAAATATCTCGGAAACGAAGCGAGCTATGGCAAAATGTTAAGAGACCTTTTTTGTAAAGAATTATGTTTCCTACAATTTATGTTCTATGATATTTTTTGTTCAGAAGCGTAGTTTTCGAGATATATCGAGATATTTAAAAGTTCCGAAGCCGCACCAACATAATAGAGATACAGAAACACGGTGGCCCCTTTCTTTGAGATAACTCTGCACTAGTGCGAGCCGCAAATGCCACTTCCAGCTTAGCTGTGCAGAAGAAGAACAACAAGAAGAAGAAATATCTGGAAATATGTCCGTTAGGCCCCTTCCCTTGAGATAAATCTGCAAATATCTCGGAAACGAAGCGAGCTATGGCAAAATGTTAAGAGACCTTTTTTGTAGAGAACTAAGTTTCCTACTTTTTATCTTCTATGATATTTTTTGATCAGATGCGTAGTTCTCGAGATATATCAAGATATTTAAAAGTTCCGAAGCCGCACCAACATAATAGAGATACAGAAACACCGTGGCCCCTCTCTTTGAGATAACTCTGCACTATTGCGAGCTGGAAATGCCACTTCCAGTTTAGCTGTGCAGAAGAAGAACAACAAGAAGAAGAAATATCTCGAAATATGTCCGTTAGGCCCCTTCCCTTGAGATAAATCTGCAAATATCTCGGAAACGAAGCGAGCTATGGCAAAATGTTAAGAGACCTTTTTTGTAGAGAATTAAGTTTCCTACTTTTTATGTTCTATGATATTTTTTGATCAGATGCGTAGTTCTCGAGATATATCAAGATATTTAAAAGTTCCGAAGCCGCACCAACATAATAGAGATACAGAAACACCGTGGCCCCTTTCTTTGAGATAACTCTGCACTATTGCGAGCTGTAAATGCCACTTCCAGCTTAGCTGTGCAGAAGAAGAACAACAAGAAGAAGAAATATCTCGAAATATGTCCGTCAGGCCCCTTCCCTTGAGATATATCTGCAAATATCTCGGAAACGAAGCGAGCTATGGCAAAATGTTAAGAGACCTTTTTTGTAGAGAATTATGTTTCCTACAATTTATGTTCTATGATATTCTTTGATCAGATGCGTAGTTCTCGAGATATATCAAGATATTTAAAAGTTCCGAAGCCGCACCAACATAATAGAGATACAGAAACACCGTGGCCCCTTTCTTTGAGATAACTCTGCACTATTGCGAGCTGCAAATGCCACTTCCAGCTTAGCTGTGCAGAAGAAGAACAACAAGAAGAAGAAATATCTCGAAATATGTCCGTCAGGCCCCTTCCCTTGAGATAAATCTGCAAATATCTCGGAAACCAAGCGAGCTATGGCAAAATGTTCAGAGACCTTATTTGTAGAGAATTAAGTTTCCTACTTTTTATGTTCTACGATATTTTTTGATCAGATGCGTAGTTCTCGAGATATATCAAGATATTTAAAAGTTCCGAAGCCGCACCAACATAATAGAGATACAGAAACACGGTGGCCCCTTTCTTTGAGATAACTCTGCACTAGTGCGAGCCGCAAATGCCACTTCCAGCTTAGCTGTGCAGAAGAAGAACAACAAGAAGAAGAAATATCTGGAAATATGTCCGTTAGGCCCCTTCCCTTGAGATAAATCTGCAAATATCTCGGAAACGAAGCGAGCTATGGCAAAATGTTAAGAGACCTTTTTTGTAGAGAATTAAGTTTCCTACTTTTTATCTTCTATGATATTTTTTGATCAGATGCGTAGTTCTCGAGATATATCAAGATATTTAAAAGTTCCGAAGCCGCACCAACATAATAGAGATACAGAAACACCGTGGCCCCTCTCTTTGAGATAACTCTGCACTATTGCGAGCTGGAAATGCCACTTCCAGTTTAGCTGTGCAGAAGAAGAACAACAAGAAGAAGAAATATCTCGAAATATGTCCGTTAGGCCCCTTCCCTTGAGATAAATCTGCAAATATCTCGGAAACGAAGCGAGCTATGGCAAAATGTTAAGAGACCTTTTTTGTAGAGAATTAAGTTTCCTACTTTTTATGTTCTATGATATTTTTTGATCAGATGCGTAGTTCTCGAGATATATCAAGATATTTAAAAGTTCCGAAGCCGCACCAACATAATAGAGATACAGAAACACCGTGGCCCCTTTCTTTGAGATAACTCTGCACTATTGCGAGCTGTAAATGCCACTTCCAGCTTAGCTGTGCAGAAGAAGAACAACAAGAAGAAGAAATATCTCGAAATATGTCCGTCAGGCCCCTTCCCTTGAGATATATCTGCAAATATCTCGGAAACGAAGCGAGCTATGGCAAAATGTTAAGAGACCTTTTTTGTAGAGAATTATGTTTCCTACAATTTATGTTCTATGATATTCTTTGATCAGATGCGTAGTTCTCGAGATATATCAAGATATTTAAAAGTTCCGAAGCCGCACCAACATAATAGAGATACAGAAACACCGTGGCCCCTTTCTTTGAGATATCTCTGCACTATTGCGAGCTGCAAATGCCACTTCCAGCTTAGCTGTGCAGAAGAAGAACAACAAGAAGAAGAAATATCTCGAAATATGTCCGTCAGGCCCCTTCCCTTGAGATAAATCTGCAAATATCTCGGAAACGAAGAGAGCTATGGCAAAATGTTAAGCGACCTTTTTTGTAGAGAATTAAGTTTCCTACTTTTTATGTTCTATGATATTTTTTGATCAGATGCGTAGTTCTCGAGATATATCAAGATATTTAAAAGTTCCGAAGCCGCACCAACATAATAGAGATACAGAAACACCGTGGCCCCTTTCTTTGAGATAACTCTGCACTATTGCGAGCTGGAAATGCCACTTCCAGTTTAGCTGTGCAGAAGAAGAACAACAAGAAGAAGAAATATCTCGAAATATGTCCGTGAGGCCCCTTCCCTTGAGATAAATCTGCAAATATCTCGGAAACGAAGCGAGCTATGGCAAAATGTTAAGAGACCTTTTTTGTAGAGAATTAAGTTTCCTACTTTTTATCTTCTATGATATTTTTTGATCAGATGCGTAGTTCTCGAGATATATCAAGATATTTAAAAGTTCCGAAGCCGCACCAACATAATAGAGATACAGAAACACCGTGGCCCCTCTCTTTGAGATAACTCTGCACTATTGCGAGCTGGAAATGCCACTTCCAGTTTAGCTGTGCAGAAGAAGAACAACAAGAAGAAGAAATATCTCGAAATATGTCCGTTAGGCCCCTTCCCTTGAGATAAATCTGCAAATATCTCGGAAACGAAGCGAGCTATGGCAAAATGTTAAGAGACCTTTTTTGTAGAGAATTAAGTTTCCTACTTTTTATGTTCTATGATATTTTTTGATCAGATGCGTAGTTCTCGAGATATATCAAGATATTTAAAAGTTCCGAAGCCGCACCAACATAATAGAGATACAGAAACACCGTGGCCCCTTTCTTTGAGATAACTCTGCACTATTGCGAGCTGTAAATGCCACTTCCAGCTTAGCTGTGCAGAAGAAGAACAACAAGAAGAAGAAATATCTCGAAATATGTCCGTCAGGCCCCTTCCCTTGAGATATATCTGCAAATATCTCGGAAACGAAGCGAGCTATGGCAAAATGTTAAGAGACCTTTTTTGTAGAGAATTATGTTTCCTACAATTTATGTTCTATGATATTCTTTGATCAGATGCGTAGTTCTCGAGATATATCAAGATATTTAAAAGTTCCGAAGCCGCACCAACATAATAGAGATACAGAAACACCGTGGCCCCTTTCTTTGAGATATCTCTGCACTATTGCGAGCTGCAAATGCCACTTCCAGCTTAGCTGTGCAGAAGAAGAACAACAAGAAGAAGAAATATCTCGAAATATGTCCGTCAGGCCCCTTCCCTTGAGATAAATCTGCAAATATCTCGGAAACGAAGAGAGCTATGGCAAAATGTTAAGCGACCTTTTTTGTAGAGAATTAAGTTTCCTACTTTTTATGTTCTATGATATTTTTTGATCAGATGCGTAGTTCTCGAGATATATCAAGATATTTAAAAGTTCCGAAGCCGCACCAACATAATAGAGATACAGAAACACCGTGGCCCCTTTCTTTGAGATAACTCTGCACTATTGCGAGCTGGAAATGCCACTTCCAGCTTGGCTGTGCAGAAGAAGAACAACAAGAAGAAGAAATATCTCGAAATATGTCCGTCAGGCCCCTTCCCTTGAGATACATCGGCAAGTATCTCGGAAACGAAGCGAGCTATGGTAAAATGTTAAGAGACCTTTTTTGTAGAGAATTAAGTTTCCTACTTTTTATGTTCCATGATATTTTTTGATCAGATGCGTAGTTCTCGAGATATATCAAGATATTTAAAAGTTCTGAAGCTGCACCAACATAATAGAGATACAGAAACACCGTGGCCCCTTTCTTTGAGATAACTCTGCACTAGTGCGAGCCGCAAATGCCACTTCCAGCTTAGGTGTGCAGAAGAAGAACAACAAGAAGAAGAAATATCTCGAAATATGTCCGTCAGGCCCCTTCCCTTGAGATAAATCTGCAAATATCTCGGAAACGAAGCGAGCTATGGCAAAATGTTAAGAGACCTTTTTTGTAGAGAATTAAGTTTCCTACTTTTTATCTTCTATGATATTTTTTGATCAGATGCGTAGTTCTCGAGATATATCAAGATATTTAAAAGTTCCGAAGCCGCACCAACATAATAGAGATACAGAAACACCGTGGCCCCTCTCTTTGAGATAACTCTGCACTATTGCGAGCTGGAAATGCCACTTCCAGTTTAGCTGTGCAGAAGAAGAACAACAAGAAGAAGAAATATCTCGAAATATGTCCGTTAGGCCCCTTCCCTTGAGATAAATCTGCAAATATCTCGGAAACGAAGCGAGCTATGGCAAAATGTTAAGAGACCTTTTTTGTAGAGAATTAAGTTTCCTACTTTTTATGTTCTATGATATTTTTTGATCAGATGCGTAGTTCTCGAGATATATCAAGATATTTAAAAGTTCCGAAGCCGCACCAACATAATAGAGATACAGAAAAACCGTGGCCCCTTTCTTTGAGATAACTCTGCACTATTGCGAGCTGTAAATGCCACTTCCAGCTTAGCTGTGCAGAAGAAGAACAACAAGAAGAAGAAATATCTCGAAATATGTCCGTCAGGCCCCTTCCCTTGAGATATATCTGCAAATATCTCGGAAACGAAGCGAGCTATGGCAAAATGTTAAGAGACCTTTTTTGTAGAGAATTATGTTTCCTACAATTTATCTTCTATGATATTCTTTGATCAGATGCGTAGTTCTCGAGATATATCAAGATATTTAAAAGTTCCGAAGCCGCACCAACATAATAGAGATACAGAAACACCGTGGCCCCTTCCTTTGAGATAACTCTGCACTATTGCGAGCTGCAAATGCCACTTCCAGCTTAGCTGTGCAGAAGAAGAACATCAAGAAGAAGAAATATCTCGATTAATGTCCGTCAGGCCCCTTCCCTTGAGATAAATCTGCAAATATCTCGGAAACGAAGAGGGCTATGGCAAAATGTTAAGAGACCTTTTTTGTAGAGAATTAAGTTTCCTACTTTTTATGTTCTATGATATTTTTTTATCTGATGCGTAGTTCTCGAGATATATCAAGATATTTAAAAGTTCCGAAGCCGCACCAACATAATAGAGATACAGAAACACCGTGGCCCCTTTCTTTGAGATAACTCCGCACTATTGCGAGCTGTAAATGCCACTTCCAGCTTAGCTGTGCAGAAGAAGAACAACAAGAAGAAGAAATATCTCGAAATATGTCCGTCAGGCCCCTTCCCTTGAGATACATCGGCAAGTATCTCGGAAACGAAGCGAGCTATGGTAAAATGTTAAGAGACCTTTTTTGTAGAGAATTAAGTTTTCTACTTTTTATGTTCCATGATATTTTTTGATCAGATGCGTAGTTCTCGAGATATATCAAGATATTTAAAAGTTCTGAAGCTGCACCAACATAATAGAGATACAGAAACACCGTGGCCCCTTTCTTTGAGATAACTCTGCACTAGTGCGAGCCGCAAATGCCACTTCCAGCTTAGGTGTGCAGAAGAAGAACAACAAGAAGAAGAAATATCTCGAAATATGTCCGTCAGGCCCCTTCCCTTGAGATAAATCTGCAAATATCTCGGAAACGAAGCGAGCTATGGCAAAATGTTAAGAGACCTTTTTTGTAGAGAATTAAGTTTCCTACTTTTTATCTTCTATGATATTTTTTGATCAGATGCGTAGTTCTCGAGATATATCAAGATATTTAAAAGTTCCGAAGCCGCACCAACATAATAGAGATACAGAAACACCGTTGCCCCTCTCTTTGAGATAACTCTGCACTATTGCGAGCTGGAAATGCCACTTCCAGTTTAGCTGTGCAGAAGGAGAACAACAAGAAGAAGAAATATCTCGAAATATGTCCGTTAGGCCCCTTCCCTTGAGATAAATCTGCAAATATCTCGGAAACGAAGCGAGCTATGGCAAAATGTTAAGAGACCTTTTTTGTAGAGAATTAAGTTTCCTACTTTTTATGTTCTATGATATTTTTTGATCAGATGCGTAGTTCTCGAGATATATCAAGATATTTAAAAGTTCCGAAGCCGCACCAACATAATAGAGATACAGAAACACCGTGGCCCCTTTCTTTGAGATAACTCTGCACTATTGCGAGCTGTAAATGACACTTCCAGCTTAGCTGTGCAGAAGAAGAACAACAAGAAGAAGAAATATCTCGAAATATGTCCGTCAGGCCCCTTCCCTTGAGATATATCTGCAAATATCTCGGAAACGAAGCGAGCTATGGCAAAATGTTAAGAGACCTTTTTTGTAGAGAATTATGTTTCCTACAATTTATGTTCTATGATATTCTTTGATCAGATGCGTAGTTCTCGAGATATATCAAGATATTTAAAAGTTCCGAAGCCGCACCAACATAATAGAGATACAGAAACACCGTGGCCCCTTTCTTTGAGATAACTCTGCACTATTGCGAGCTGTAAATGCCACTTCCAGCTTAGCTGTGCAGAAGAAGAACAACAAGAAGAAGAAATATCTCGAAATATGTCCGTCAGGCCCCTTCCCTTGAGATATATCTGCAAATATCTCGGAAACGAAGCTAGCTATGGCAAAATGTTAAGAGACCTTTTTTGTAGAGAATTACGTTTCCTACAATTTATGTTCTATGATATTTTTTGATCAGAAGCGTAGTTTTCGAGATATATCGAGATATTTAAAAGTTCCGAAGCCGCACCAACATAATAGAGATACAGAAACACCGTGGCCCCTTTCTTTGAAATAACTCTGCGCTAGTGCGAGCCGCAAATGCCACTTCCAGCTTAGCTGTGCAGAAGAAGAACAACAAGAAGAAGAAATATCTCGAAATATGTCCGTCAGGCCCCTTCCCTTGAGATAAATCTGCAAATATCTCGGAAACGAAGCGAGCTATGGCGAAATGTTAAGAGTCCTTTTTTGTAGAGAATTAAGCTTCCTACTTTTTGTCTTCTATGATATTTTTTGATCAGATGCGTAGTTCTCGAGATGTATCAAGATATTTAAAAGTTCCGAAGCCGCACCAACATAATAGAGATACAGAAACACCGTGGCCCCTTTCTTTGAGATAACTCTGCACTAGTGCGAGCCGCAAATGCCACTTCCAGCTTAGCTGTGCAGAAGAAGAACAACAAGAAGACGAAATATCTCGAAATATGTCCGACAGGCCCCTTCCCTTGAGATAAATCTGCAAATATCTCGGAAACGAAGCGAGCTATGGCGAAATGTTAAGAGACCTTTTTTGTAGAGAATTAAGTTTCCTACTTTTTATCTTCTATCATATTTTTTGATCAGATGCGTAGTTCTCGAGATATATCAAGATATTTAAAAGTGCCGAAGCCGCACCAACATAATACAGATACAGAAACACCGTGGCCCCTTTCTTTGAGATAACTCTGCACTAGTGCGAGCCGCAAATGCCACTTCCAGCTTAGCTGTGCAGAAGAAGAACAACAAGAAGAAGAAATATCTCGAAATATGTCCGTCAGGCCCCTTCCCTTGAGATAAATCTGCAAATATCTCGGAAACGAAGCGAGCTATGGCAAAATGTTGAGAGACCTTTTTTGTAGAAAATTAGGATTCCTACTTTTTATGTTCTATGATATTTTTTGATCAGATGCGTAGTTCTCGAGATATATCAAGATACTTAAAAGTTCCGAAGCCGCACCAACATAATAGAGAGACAGAAACACCGTGGCCCCTTTCTTTGAGATAACTCTGCACTATTGCGCGCTGCAAATGCCACTTCCAGCTTAGCTGTGCAGAAGAAGAACAACAAGAAGACGAAATATCTCGAAATATGTCCGTCAGGCCCCTTCCCTTGAGATAAATCTGCAAATATCTCGGAAACGAAGCGAGCTATGGCAAAATGTTAAGAGACCTTTTTTGTAGAGAATTATGTTTCCTACTTTTTATGTTCTATGATATTTTTTGATCAGACGCGTAGTTCTCGAGATATATCAAGATATTTAAAAGTTCCGAAGCCTCACCAACATAATAGAGATACAGAAACACCGTGGCCCCTTTCTTTGAGATAACTCTGCACTATTGCGAGCTGTAAATGCCACTTCCAGCTTAGCTGTGCAGAAGAAGAACAACAAGAAGAAGAAATATCTCGAAATATGTCCGTCAGGCCCCTGCCCTTGAGATATATCTGCAAATATCTCGGAAACGAAGCGAGCTATGGCAAAATGTTGAGAGGCCTTTTTTGTAGAGAATTATGTTTCCTACAATTTATGTTCTATGATATTTTTTGATCAGAAGCGTGGTTTTCGAGATATATCGAGATATTTAAAAGTTCCGAAGCCGCACCAACATAATAGAGATACAGAAACACCGTGGCCCCTTGCTTTGAGATAACTCTGCAGTAGTGCGAGCCGCAAATGCCACTTCCAGCTTAGCTGTGCAGAAGAAGAACAACAAGAAGAAGAAATATCTCGAAATATGTCCGTCAGGCCCCTTCCCTTGAGATAAATCTGCAAATATCTCGGAAACGATGCGAGCTATGGCAAAATGTTGAGAGACCTTTTTTGTAGAAAATTAGGATTCCTACCTTTTATGTTCTATGATATTTTTTGATCAGATGCGTAGTTCTCGAGATATATCAAGATACTTAAAAGTTCCGAAGCCGCACCAACATAATAGAGATACAGAAACACCGTGGCCCCTTTCTTTGAGATAACTCTGCACTATTGCGCGCTGCAAATGCCACTTCCAGCTTAGCTGTGCAGAAGAAGAACAACAAGAAGACGAAATATCTCGAAATATGCCCGTCAGGCCCCTTCCCTTGAGATAAATCTGCAAATATCTCGGAAACGAAGCGAGCTATGGCAAAATGTTAAGAGACCTTTTTTGTAGAGAATTAAGTTTCCTACTTTTTATGTTCTATGATATTTTTTGATCAGATGCGTAGTTCTCGAGATATATCAAGATATTTAAAAGTTCCGAAGCCGCACCAACATAATAGAGATACAGAAACACCGTGGCCCCTTTCTTTGAGATAACTCTGCACTACTGCGAGCTGCAAATGCCACTTCCAGCTTAGCTGTGCAGAAGAAGAACAACAAGAAGAAGAAATATCTCGAAATATGTCCGTCAGGCCCCTTCCCTTGAGATAAATCTGCAAATATCTCGGAAACCAAGCGAGCTATGGCAAAATGTTCAGAGACCTTATTTGTAGAGAATTAAGTTTCCTACTTTTTATGTTCTACGATATTTTTTGATCAGATGCGTAGTTCTCGAGATATATCAAGATATTTAAAAGTTCCGAAGCCGCACCAACATAATAGAGATACAGAAACACGGTGGCCCCTTTCTTTGAGATAACTCTGCACTAGTGCGAGCCGCAAATGCCACTTCCAGTTTAGCTGTGCAGAAGAAGAACAACAAGAAGAAGAAATATCTCGAAATATGTCCGTTAGGCCCCTTCCCTTGAGATAAATCTGCAAATATCTCGGAAACGAAGCGAGCTATGGCAAAATGTTAAGAGACCTTTTTTGTAGAGAATTAAGTTTCCTACTTTTTATGTTCTATGATATTTTTTGATCAGATGCGTAGTTCTCGAGATATATCAAGATATTTAAAAGTTCCGAAGCCGCACCAACATAATAGAGATACAGAAACACCGTGGCCCCTTTCTTTGAGATAACTCTGCACTATTGCGAGCTGTAAATGCCACTTCCAGCTTAGCTGTGCAGAAGAAGAACAACAAGAAGAAGAAATATCTCGAAATATGTCCGTCAGGCCCCTTCCCTTGAGATATATCTGCAAATATCTCGGAAACGAAGCGAGCTATGGCAAAATGTTAAGAGACCTTTTTTGTAGAGAATTATGTTTCCTACAATTTATGTTCTATGATATTCTTTGATCAGATGCGTAGTTCTCGAGATATATCAAGATATTTAAAAGTTCCGAAGCCGCACCAACATAATAGAGATACAGAAACACCGTGGCCCCTTTCTTTGAGATAACTCTGCACTATTGCGAGCTGCAAATGCCACTTCCAGCTTTGCTGTGCAGAAGAAGAACAACAAGAAGAAGAAATATCTCGAAATATGTCCGTCAGGCCCCTTCCCTTGAGATAAATCTGCAAATATCTCGGAAACCAAGCGAGCTATGGCAAAATGTTCAGAGACCTTATTTGTAGAGAATTAAGTTTCCTACTTTTTATGTTCTACGATATTTTTTGATCAGATGCGTAGTTCTCGAGATATATCAAGATATTTAAAAGTTCCGAAGCCGCACCAACATAATAGAGATACAGAAACACGGTGGCCCCTTTCTTTGAGATAACTCTGCACTAGTGCGAGCCGCAAATGCCACTTCCAGCTTAGCTGTGCAGAAGAAGAACAACAAGAAGAAGAAATATCTGGAAATATGTCCGTTAGGCCCCTTCCCTTGAGATAAATCTGCAAATATCTCGGAAACGAAGCGAGCTATGGCAAAATGTTAAGAGACCTTTTTTGTAGAGAATTATGCTTCCTACTTTTTATGTTCTATGATATTTTTTGATCAGACGCGTAGTTCTCGAGATATATCAAGATATTTAAAAGTTCCGAAGCCGCACCAACATAATAGAGATACAGAAACACCGTGGCCCCTTTCTTTGAGATATCTCTGCACTATTGCGAGCTGCAAATGCCACTTCCAGCTTAGCTGTGCAGAAGAAGAACAACAAGAAGAAGAAATATCTCGAAATATGTCCGTCAGGCCCCTTCCCTTGAGATAAATCTGCAAATATCTCGGAAACGAAGAGAGCTATGGCAAAATGTTAAGCGACCTTTTTTGTAGAGAATTAAGTTTCCTACTTTTTATGTTCTATGATATTTTTTGATCAGATGCGTAGTTCTCGAGATATATCAAGATATTTAAAAGTTCCGAAGCCGCACCAACATAATAGAGATACAGAAACACCGTGGCCCCTTTCTTTGAGATAACTCTGCACTATTGCGAGCTGGAAATGCCACTTCCAGTTTAGCTGTGCAGAAGAAGAACAACAAGAAGAAGAAATATCTCGAAATATGTCCGTTAGGCCCCTTCCCTTGAGATAAATCTGCAAATATCTCGGAAACGAAGCGAGCTATGGCAAAATGTTAAGAGACCTTTTTTGTAGAGAATTAAGTTTCCTACTTTTTATGTTCTATGATATTTTTTGATCAGATGCGTAGTTCTCGAGATATACCAAGATATTTAAAAGTTCCGAAGCCGCACCAACATAATAGAGATACAGAAACACCGTGGCCCCTTTCTTTGAGATAACTCTGCACAATTGCGAGCTGCAAATGCCACTTCCAGCTTGGCTGTGCAGAAGAAGAACAACAAGAAGAAGAAATATCTCGAAATATGTCCGTCAGGCCCCTTCCCTTGAGATAAATCTGCAAATATCTCGGAAACGAAGCGAGCTATGGCAAAATGTTAAGAGACCTTTTTTGTAGAGAATTAAGTTTCCTACTTTTTATCTTCTATGATATTTTTTGATCAGATGCGTAGTTCTCGAGATATATCAAGATATTTAAAAGTTCCGAAGCCGCACCAACATAATAGAGATACAGAAACACCGTTGCCCCTCTCTTTTAGATAACTCTGCACTATTGCGAGCTGGAAATGCCACTTCCAGTTTAGCTGTGCAGAAGAAGAACAACAAGAAGAAGAAATATCTCGAAATATGTCCGTTAGGCCCCTTCCCTTGAGATAAATCTGCAAATATCTCGGAAACGAAGCGAGCTATGGCAAAATGTTAAGAGACCTTTTTTGTAGAGAATTAAGTTTCCTACTTTTTATGTTCTATGATATTTTTTGATCAGATGCGTAGTTCTCGAGATATATCAAGATATTTAAAAGTTCCGAAGCCGCACCAACATAATAGAGATACAGAAACACCGTGGCCCCTTTCTTT
Source organism: Osmia lignaria lignaria (assembly GCF_051020975.1). NCBI lineage: Eukaryota > Metazoa > Arthropoda > Insecta > Hymenoptera > Megachilidae > Osmia > Osmia lignaria. Next base: position 1,640,412 of record NW_027478160.1, read on the forward strand.
GAGATAACTCTGCACTATTGCGAGCTGTAAATGCCACTTCCAGCTTAGCTGTGCAGAAGAAGAACAACAAGAAGAAGAAATATCTCGAAATATGTCCGTCAGGCCCCTTCCCTTGAGATATATCTGCAAATATCTCGGAAACGAAGCGAGCTATGGCAAAATGTTAAGAGACCTTTTTTGTAGAGAATTATGTTTCCTACAATTTATGTTCTATGATATTCTTTGATCAGATGCGTAGTTCTCGAGATATATCAAGATATTTAAAAGTTCCGAAGCCGCACCAACATAATAGAGATACAGAAACACCGTGGCCCCTTTCTTTGAGATAACTCTGCACTATTGCGAGCTGTAAATGCCACTTCCAGCTTAGCTGTGCAGAAGAAGAACAACAAGAAGAAGAAATATCTCGAAATATGTCCGTCAGGCCCCTTCCCTTGAGATATATATGCAAATATCTCGGAAACGAAGCTAGCTATGGCAAAATGTTAAGAGACCTTTTTTGTAGAGAATTACGTTTCCTACAATTTATGTTCTATGATATTTTTTGATCAGAAGCGTAGTTTTCGAGATATATCGAGATATTTAAAAGTTCCGAAGCCGCACCAACATAATAGAGATACAGAAACACCGTGGCCCCTTTCTTTGAAATAACTCTGCGCTAGTGCGAGCCGCAAATGCCACTTCCAGCTTAGCTGTGCAGAAGAAGAACAACAAGAAGAAGAAATATCTCGAAATATGTCCGTCAGGCCCCTTCCCTTGAGATAAATCTGCAAATATCTCGGAAACGAAGCGAGCTATGGCAAAATGTTAAGAGCCCTTTTTTGTAGAGAATTAAGTTTCCTACTTTTTATGTTCTATGATATTTTTTGATCAGATGCGTAGTTCTCGAGATATATCAAGATATTTAAAAGTTCCGAAGCCGCACCCACATAATAGAGATACAGAAACACCGTGGCCCCTTTCTTTGAGATAACTCTGCACTATTGCGAGCTGCAAATGCCACTTCCAGCATAGCTGTGCAGAGGAAGAACAACAAGAAGAAGAAATATCTCGAAATATGTCCGTCAGGCCAGTTCCTTTGAGCTGAATCGGCAAATATCTCGGAAACGAAGCGAGCTATGGCAAAATGTTAAGAGACGTTTTTTGTAGAGAATTATGTTTCCTACAATTTAAGTTCTATGATATTTTTTGATCAGAAGCGTAGTTTTCGAGATATATCGAGATATTTAAAAGTTCCGAAGCCGCACCAACATAATAGGGATACAGAAACACCGTGGCCCCTTTCTTTGAGATAACTCTGCACTAGTGCGAGCCGCAAATGCCACTTCCAGCTTAGCTGTGCAGAAGAAGAACAACAAGAAGAAGAAATATCTCGAAATATGTCCGTCAGGCCCCTTCCCTTGAGATATATCTGCAAATATCTCGGAAACGAAGCGAGCTATGACAAAATGTTAAGAGACCTTTTTTGTAGAGAATTATGTTTCCTACAATTTATGTTCTATGACATTTTTTGATCAGAAGCGTAGTTTTCGAGATATATCGAGATATTTAAAAGTTCCGAAGCCGCACCAACATAATAGAGATACAGAAACACCGTGGCCCCTTTCTTTGAGATAACTCTGCACTAGTGCGAGCCGCAAATGCCACTTCCAGCTTAGCTGTGCAGAAGAAGAACAACAAGAAGAAGAAATATCTCGAAATATGTCCGTCAGGCCCCTTCCCTTGAGATAAATCTGCAAATATCTCGGAAACGAAGCGAGCTATGGTAAAATGTTAAGAGACCTTTTTTGTAGAGAATTAAGTTTTCTACTTTTTATGTTCCATGATATTTTTTGATCAGATGCGTAGTTCTCGAGATATATCAAGATATTTAAAAGTTCTGAAGCTGCACCAACATAATAGAGATACAGAAACACCGTGGCCCCTTTCTTTGAGATAACTCTGCACTAGTGCGAGCCGCAAATGCCACTTCCAGCTTAGGTGTGCAGAAGAAGAACAACAAGAAGAAGAAATATCTCGAAATATGTCCGTCAGGCCCCTTCCCTTGAGATAAATCTGCAAATATCTCGGAAACGAAGCGAGCTATGGCAAAATGTTAAGAGACCTTTTTTGTAGAGAATTAAGTTTCCTACTTTTTATCTTCTATGATATTTTTTGATCAGATGCGTAGTTCTCGAGATATATCAAGATATTTAAAAGTTCCGAAGCCGCACCAACATAATAGAGATACAGAAACACCGTGGCCCCTCTCTTTGAGATAACTCTGCACTATTGCGAGCTGGAAATGCCACTTCCAGTTTAGCTGTGCAGAAGAAGAACAACAAGAAGAAGAAATATCTCGAAATATGTCCGTTAGGCCCCTTCCCTTGAGATAAATCTGCAAATATCTCGGAAACGAAGAGGGCTATGGCAAAATGTTAAGAGACCTTTTTTGTAGAGAATTAAGTTTCCTACTTTTTATGTTCTATGATATTTTTTTATCTGATGCCTAGTTCTCGAGATATATCAAGATATTTAAAAGTTCCGAAGCCGCACCAACATAATAGAGATACAGAAACACCGTGGCCCCTTTCTTTGAGATAACTCTGCACTATTGCGAGCTGTAAATGCCACTTCCAGCTTAGCTGTGCAGAAGAAGAACAACAAGAAGAAGAAATATCTCGAAATATGTCCGTCAGGCCCCTTCCCTTGAGATATATCTGCAAATATCTCGGAAACGAAGCTAGCTATGGCAAAATGTTAAGAGACCTTTTTTGTAGAGAATTACGTTTCCTACAATTTATGTTCTATGATATTTTTTGATCAGAAGCGTAGTTTTCGAGATATATCGAGATATTTAAAAGTTCCGAAGCCGCACCAACATAATAGAGATACAGAAACACCGTGGCCCCTTTCTTTGAAATAACTCTGCGCTAGTGCGAGCCGCAAATGCCACTTCCAGCTTAGCTGTGCAGAAGAAGAACAACAAGAAGAAGAAATATCTCGAAATATGTCCGTCAGGCCCCTTCCCTTGAGATAAATCTGCAAATATCTCGGAAACGAAGCGAGCTATGGCAAAATGTTAAGAGCCCTTTTTTGTAGAGAATTAAGTTTCCTACTTTTTATGTTGTATCATATTTTTTGATCAGAAGCGTAGTTTTCGAGATATATCGAGATATTTAAAAGTTCCGAAGCCGCACCAACATAATAGGGATACAGAAACACCGTGGCCCCTTTCTTTGAGATAACTCTGCACTAGTGCGAGCCGCAAATGCCACTTCCAGCTTAGCTGTGCAGAAGAAGAACAACAAGAAGAAGAAATATCTCGAAATATGTCCGTCAGGCCCCTTCCCTTGAGATATATCTGCAAATATCTCGGAAACGAAGCGAGGTATGACAAAATGTTAAGAGACCTTTTTTGTAGAGAATTATGTTTCCTACAATTTATGTTCTATGACATTTTTTGATCAGAAGCGTAGTTTTCGAGATATATCGAGATATTTAAAAGTTCCGAAGCCGCACCAACATAATAGAGATACAGAAACACCGTGGCCCCTTTCTTTGAGATAACTCTGCACTAGTGCGAGCCGCAAATGCCACTTCCAGCTTAGCTGTGCAGAAGAAGAACAACAAGAAGAAGAAATATCTCGAAATATGTCCGTCAGGCCCCTTCCCTTGAGATAAATCTGCAAATATCTCGGAAACCAAGCGAGCTATGGCAAAATGTTCAGAGACCTTATTTGTAGAGAATTAAGTTTCCTACTTTTTACGTTCTACGATATTTTTTGATCAGATGCGTAGTTCTCGAGATATATCAAGATATTTAAAAGTTCCGAAGCCGCACCAACATAATAGAGATACAGAAACACGGTGGCCCCTTTCTTTGAGATAACTCTGCACTATTGCGAGCTGCAAATGCCACTTCCAGCTTAGCTGTGCAGAAGAAGAACAACAAGAAGAAGAAATATCTCGAAATATGTCCGTCAGGCCCCTTCCCTTGAGATAAATCTGCAAATATCTCGGAAACGAAGCGAGCTATGGCAAAATGTTAAGAGACCTTTTTTGTAGAGAATTATGTTTCCTACAATTTACGTTCTCTGATATTTTTTGATCAGAAGCGTAGTTTTCGAGATATATCGAGATATTTAAAAGTTCCGAAGCCGCACCAACATAATAGAGATACAGAAACACCGTGGCCCCTTTCTTTGAGATAACTCTGCACCATTGCGACCTGCAAATGCCACTTCCAGCTTAGCTGTGGAGACGAGGAACAACAAGAAGAAGAAATGTCTCGGAATATGTCCGTCAGGCCCCTTCCCTTGAGATAAATCTGCAAATATCTCGGAAACGAAGCGAGCTATGGCAAAATCTTAAGAGACCTTTTTTGTAGAGAATTAAGTTTCCTACTTTTTATGTTCTATGATATTTTTTGATCGGATGCGTAGTTCTCGAGATATATCAGGATATTTAAAAGTTCCGAAGCCGCACCAACATAATAGAGATACAGAAACACCGTGGCCCCTTTCTTTGAGATAACTCTGCACTATTGCGACCTGCAAATGCCACTTCCAGCTTAGCTGTGCAGAAGAGGAACAACAAGAAGAAGAAATATCTCGAAGTATGTCCGTCAGGACCCCTCCCTTGAGATAAATCTGCAAATATCTCGGAAACGAAGCGAGCTATTGCAAAACGTTAAGAGACCTTTTTTGTATAGAATTAGGTTTCCTACTTTTTATGTTCTATGATATTTTTTGATCAGATGCGTAGTTCTCGAGATATATCAAGATATTTAAAAGCTCCGAAGCTGCACCAACATAATAGAGGTACAGAAACACCGTGGCCCCTTTCTTTGAGATAACTCTGCACTATTGCGAGCTGCAAATGCCACTTCCAGCTTAGCTGTGCAGAAGAAGAACAACAAGAATAAGAAATATTTCGAAATATGTCCGTCAGGCCCCTTCCCTTGAGATAAATCTGCAAATATCTCGGAAACGAAGCGAGCTATGGCAAAATGTTAAGAGACCTTTTTTGTAGAGAATTATGCTTCCTACTTTTTATGTTCTATGATATTTTTTGATCAGACGCGTAGTTCTCGAGATATATCAAGATATTTAAAAGTTCCGAAGCCGCACCAACATAATAGAGATACAGAAACACCGTGGCCCCTTTCTTTGAGATATCTCTGCACTATTGCGAGCTGGAAATGCCACTTCCAGCTTAGCTGTGCAGAAGAAGAACAACAAGAAGAAGAAATATCTCGAAATATGTCCGTCAGGCCCCTTCCCTTGAGATAAATCTGCAAATATCTCGGAAACGAAGAGAGCTATGGCAAAATGTTAAGCGACCTTTTTTGTAGAGAATTAAGTTTCCTACTTTTTATGTTCTATGATATTTTTTGATCAGATGCGTAGTTCTCGAGATATATCAAGATATTTAAAAGTTCCGAAGCCGCACCAACATAATAGAGATACAGAAACACCGTGGCCCCTTTCTTTGAGATAACTCTGCACTATTGCGAGCTGTAAATGCCACTTCCAGCTTAGCTGTGCAGAAGAAGAACAACAAGAAGAAGAAATATCTCGAAATATGTCCGTCAGGCCCCTTCCCTTGAGATATATCTGCAAATATCTCGGAAACGAAGCTAGCTATGGCAAAATGTTAAGAGACGTTTTTTGTAGAGAATTATGTTTCCTACTTTTTATGTTCTATGATATCTTTTGATCAGACGCGTAGTTCTCGAGATATATCAAGATATTTAAAAGTTCCGAAGCCGCACCAACATAATAGAGATACAGAAACACCGTGGCCCCTTTCTTTGAGATAACTCTGCACTATTGCGAGCTGGAAATGCCACTTCCAGTTTAGCTGTGCAGAAGAAGAACAACAAGAAGAAGAAATATCTCGAAATATGTCCGTTAGGCCCCTTCCCTTGAGATAAATCTGCAAATATCTCGGAAACGAAGCGAGCTATGGCAAAATGTTAAGAGACCTTTTTTGTAGAGAATTAAGTTTCCTACTTTTTATGTTCTATGATATTTTTTGATCAGAAGCGTAGTTTTCGAGATATATCGAGATATTTAAAAGTTCCGAAGCCGCACCAACATAATAAAGATACAGAAACACCGTGGCCCCTTTCTTTGATATAACTCTGCACTAGTGCGAGCCGCAAATGCCACTTCCAGCTTAGCTGTGCAGAAGAAGAACAACAAGAAGAAGAAATATCTCGAAATATGTCCGTCAGGCCCCTTCCCTTGAGATACATATGCAAATATCTCGGAAACGAAGCGAGGTATGGCAAAATGTTAAGAGACCTTTTTTGTAGAGAATTAAGTTTCCTACTTTTTATGTTCTATGATATTTTTTGATCAGATGCGTAGTTCTCGAGATATATCAAGATATTTAAAAGTTCCGAAGCCGCACCAACATAATAGGGATACAGAAACACCGTGGCCCCTTTCTTTGAGATAACTCTGCACTAGTGCGAGCCGCAAATGCCACTTCCAGCTTAGCTGTGCAGAAGAAGAACAACAAGAAGAAGAAATATCTCGAAATATGTCCGTCAGGCCACTTCCCTTGAGATAAATCTGCAAATATCTCGGAAACGAAGCGAGCTATGGCAAAATGTTAAGAGACCTTTTTTGTAGAGAATTAAGTTTCCTACTTTTTATGTTCTATGATATTTTTTGATCAGATGCGTAGTTCTCGAGATATATCAAGATATTTAAAAGTTCCGAAGCCGCACCAACATAATAGAGATACAGAAACACCGTGGCCCCTTTCTTTGAGATAACTCTGCACTATTGCGAGCTGGAAATGCAACTTCCAGTTTAGCTGTGCAGAAAAGGAACAACAAGAAGAAGAAATATCTCGAAATATGTCCGTTAGGCCCCTTCCCTTGAGATAAATCTGCAAATATCTCGGAAACGAAGCGAGGTATGGCAAAATGTTAAGAGACCTTTTTTGTAGAGAATTAAGTTTCCTACTTTTTATGTTCTATGATATTTTTTGATCAGAAGCGTAGTTTTCGAGATATATCGAGATATTTAAAAGTTCCGAAGCCGCACCAACATAATAAAGATACAGAAACACCGTGGCCCCTTTCTTTGAGATAACTCTGCACTAGTGCGAGCCGCAAATGCCACTTCCAGCTTAGCTGTGCAGAAGAAGAACAACAAGAAGAAGAAATATCTCGAAATATGTCCGTCAGGCCAGTTCCTTTGAGCTGAATCTGCAAATATCTCGGAAACGAAGCGAGCTATGGCAAAATGTTAAGAGACGTTTTTTGTAGAGAATTATGTTTCCTACAATTTATGTTCTATGATATTTTTTGATCAGAAGCGTAGTTTTCGAGATATATCGAGATATTTAAAAGTTCCGAAGCCGCACCAACATAATAGGGATACAGAAACACCGTGGCCCCTTTCTTTGAGATAACTCTGCACTAGTGCGAGCCGCAAATGCCACTTCCAGCTTAGCTGTGCAGAAGAAGAACAACAAGAAGAAGAAATATCTCGAAATATGTCCGTCAGGCCACTTCCCTTGAGATAAATCTGCAAATACCTCGGAAACGAAGCGAGCTATGGCAAAATGTTAAGAGACGTTTTTTGTAGAGAATTATATTTCCTACAATTTATGTTCTATGATATTTTTTGATCAGAAGCGTAGTTCTCGAGATAGATCAAGATACTTAAAAGTTCCGAAGCCGCACCAAACATAATAGAGATACAGAAACACCGTGGCCCCTCTCTTTGAGATAACTCTGCACTATTGCGAGCGGCAAATGCCACTTCCAGCTTAGCTGTGCAGAAGAAGAACAACAAGAAGAAGAAATATCTCGAAATATGTCCGTCAGGCCCCTTCCCTTGAGATAAATATGCAAATATCTCGGAAACGAAGCGAGCTATGGCAAAATGTTAAGAGACCTTTTTTGTATAGAATTAAGTTTCCTACTTTTTATGTTCTATGATATTTTTGGATCAGATGCGTAGTTCTCGAGATATATCAAGATATTTAAAAGTTCCGAAGCCGCACCAACATAATAGAGTTACAGAAACACCGTGGCCCCTTTCTTTGAGATAACTCTGCACTATTGCGAGCTGCAAATGCCACTTCCAGCTTAGCTGCGCAGAGGAAGAACAACAAGAAGAAGAAATATCTCGAAATATGTCCGTCAGGCCCCTTCCCTTGAGATAAATCTGCAAATATCTCGGAAACGAAGCGAGCTATGGCAAAATGTTAAGAGACCTTTTTTGTAGAGAATTAAGTTTCCTACTTTTTATGTTCTATGATATTTTTCGATCAGAGGCGTAGTTCTCGAGATATATCAAGATATTTAAAAGTTCCGAAGCCGCACCAACATAATAAAGATACAGAAACACCGTGGCCCCTTTCTTTGATATAACTCTGCACTAGTGCGAGCCGCAAATGCCACTTCCAGCTTAGCTGTGCAGAAGAAGAACAACAAGAAGAAGAAATATCTCGAAATATGTCCGTCAGGCCCCTTCCCTTGAGATACATATGCAAATATCTCGGAAACGAAGCGAGGTATGGCAAAATGTTAAGAGACGTTTTTTGTAGAGAATTATGTTTCCTACAATTTATGTTCTATGATATTTTTTGATCAGAAGCGTAGTTTTCGAGATATATCGAGATATTTAAAAGTTCCGAAGCCGCACCAACATAATAGGGATACAGAAACACCGTGGCCCCTTTCTTTGAGATAACTCTGCACTAGTGCGAGCCGCAAATGCCACTTCCAGCTTAGCTGTGCAGAAGAAGAACAACAAGAAGAAGAAATATCTCGAAATATGTCCGTCAGGCCACTTCCCTTGAGATAAATCTGCAAATATCTCGGAAACGAAGCGAGCTATGGCAAAATGTTAAGAGACGTTTTTTGTAGAGAATTATATTTCCTACAATTTATGTTCTATGATATTTTTTGATCAGAAGCGTAGTTCTCGAGATAGATCAAGATACTTAAAAGTTCCGAAGCCGCACCAAACATAATAGAGATACAGAAACACCGTGGCCCCTCTCTTTGAGATAACTCTGCACTATTGCGAGCTGCAAATGCCACTTCCAGCTTAGCTGTGCAGAAGAAGAACAACAAGAAGAAGAAATATCTCGAAATATGTCCGTCAGGCCCCTTCCCTTGAGATAAATCTGCAAATATCTCGGAAACGAAGCGAGCTATGGCAAAATGTTAAGAGATCTTTTTTGTAGACAATTAAGTTTCCTACTTTTTATGTTCTATGATATTTTTCGATCAGAGGCGTAGTTCTCAAGATATATCAAGATATTTAAAAGTTCCGAAGCCGCACCAACATAATAGAGATACAGAAACACCGTGGCCCCTTTCTTTGAGATAACTCTGCACTATTGCGAGCTGGAAATGCAACTTCCAGTTTAGCTGTGCAGAAAAAGAACAACAAGAAGAAGAAATATCTCGAAATATGTCCGTTAGGCCCCTTCCCTTGAGATAAATCTGCAAATATCTCGGAAACGAAGCGAGCTATGGCAGAATGTTAAGAGACCTTTTTTGTAGAGAATTAAGTTTCCTACTTTTTATGTTCTATGATATTTTTTGATCAGAAGCGTAGTTTTCGAGATATATCGAGATATTTAAAAGTTCCGAAGCCGCACCAACATAATAAAGATACAGAAACACCGTGGCCCCTTTCTTTGAGATAACTCTGCACTAGTGCGAGCCGCAAATGCCACTTCCAGCTTAGCTGTGCAGAAGAAGAACAACAAGAAGAAGAAATATCTCGAAATATGTCCGTCAGGCCAGTTCCTTTGAGCTGAATCTGCAAATATCTCGGAAACGAAGCGAGCTATGGCAAAATGTTGAGAGACGTTTTTTGTAGAGAATTATGTTTCCTACAATTTATGTTCTATGATATTTTTTGATCAGAAGCGTAGTTTTCGAGATATATCGAGATATTTAAAAGTTCCGAAGCCGCACCAACATAATAGGGATACAGAAACACCGTGGCCCCTTTCTTTGAGATAACTCTGCACTAGTGCGAGCCGCAAATGCCACTTCCAGCTTAGCTGTGCAGAAGAAGAACAACAAGAAGAAGAAATATCTCGAAATATGTCCGTCAGGCCACTTCCCTTGAGATAAATCTGCAAATACCTCGGAAACGAAGCGAGCTATGGCAAAATGTTAAGAGACGTTTTTTGTAGAGAATTATATTTCCTACAATTTATGTTCTATGATATTTTTTGATCAGAAGCGTAGTTCTCGAGATAGATCAAGATACTTAAAAGTTCCGAAGCCGCACCAAACATAATAGAGACACAGAAACACCGTGGCCCCTCTCTTTGAGATAACTCTGCACTATTGCGAGCGGCAAATGCCACTTCCAGCTTAGCTGTGCAGAAGAAGAACAACAAGAAGAAGAAATATCTCGAAATATGTCCGTCAGGCCCCTTCCCTTGAGATAAATATGCAAATATCTCGGAAACGAAGCGAGCTATGGCAAAATGTTAAGAGACCTTTTTTGTATAGAATTAAGTTTCCTACTTTCTATGTTCTATGATATTTTTGGATCAGATGCGTAGTTCTCGAGATATATCAAGATATTTAAAAGTTCCGAAGCCGCACCAACATAATAGAGTTACAGAAACACCGTGGCCCCTTTCTTTGAGATAACTCTGCACTATTGCGAGCTGCAAATGCCACTTCCAGCTTAGCTGCGCAGAGGAAGAACAACAAGAAGAAGAAATATCTCGAAATATGTCCGTCAGGCCAGTTCCTTTGAGCTGTATCTGCAAATATGTCGGAAACGAAGCGAGCTATGGCAAAATGTTAAGAGACGTTTTTTGTAGAGAATTATGTTTCCTGCTTTTTATGTCCTATGATATTTTTTGATCAGAAGCGTAGTTTTCGAGATATATCGAGATATTTAAAAGTTCCGAAGCCGCACCAACATAATAAAGATACAGAAACACCGTGGCCCCTTTCTTTGAGATAACTGTGCACTAGTGCGAGCCGCAAATGCCACTTCCAGCTTAGCTGTGCAGAAGAAGAACAACAAGAAGAAGAAATATCTCGAAATATGTCCGTCAGGCCCCTTCCCTTGAGATATATCTGCAAATATCTCGGAAACGAAGCGAGCTATGGCAAAATGTTAAGAGACCGTTTTTGTAGAGAATTAAGTTTCCTACTTTTTATGTTCTATGATATTTTTTGATCAGACGCGTAGTTCTCGAGATATATCAAGATATTTAAAAGTTCCGAAGCCGCACCAACATAATAGAGATACAGAAACACCGTGGCCCCTTTCTTTGAGATAACTCTGCACTAGTGCGAGCCGCAAATGCCACTTCCAGCTTAGCTGTGCAGAAGAAGAACAACAAGAAGAAGAAATATCTCGAAATATGTCCCTCAGGCCCCTTCCCTTGAGATAAATATGCAAATATCTCGGAAACGAAGCGAGGTATGGCAAAATGTTAAGAGACCTTTTTTGTAGAGAATTAAGTTTCCTACTTTTTAGGTTCTATGATATTTTTTGATCAGATGCGTAGTTCTCGAGATATATCAAGATATTTAAAAGTTCCGAAGCCGCACCAACATAATAGGGATACAGAAACACCGTGGCCCCTTTCTTTGAGATAACTCTGCACTAGTGCGAGCCGCAAATGCCACTTCCAGCTTAGCTGTGCAGAAGAAGAACAACAAGAAGAAGAAATATCTCGAAATATGTCCGTCAGGCCACTTCCCTTGAGATATATCTGCAAATATCTCGGAAACGAAGCGAGCTATGGCAAAATGTTAAGAGACGTTTTTTGTAGAGAATTATATTTCCTACAATTTATGTTCTATGATATTTTTTGATCAGAAGCGTAGTTCTCGAGATAGATCAAGATACTTAAAAGTTCCGAAGCCGCACCAAACATAATAGAGATACAGAAACACCGTGGCCCCTCTCTTTGAGATAACTCTGCACTATTGCGAGCTGCAAATGCCACTTCCAGCTTAGCTGTGCAGAAGAAGAACAACAAGAAGAAGAAATATCTCGAAATATGTCCGTCAGGCCCCTTCCCTTGAGATAAATATGCAAATATCTCGGAAACGAAGCGGGCTATGGCAAAATGTTAAGAGACCTTTTTTGTATAGAATTAAGTTTCCTACTTTTAATGTTCTATGATATTTTTTGATCAGATGCGTAGTTCTCGAGATATATCAAGATATTTAAAAGTTCCGAAGCCGCACCAACATAATAGAGATACAGAAACACCGTGGCCCCTTTCTTTGAGATAACTCTGCACTATTGCGAGCTGCAAATGCCACTTCCAGCTTAGCTGCGCAGAGGAAGAACAACAAGAAGAAGAAATATCTCGAAATATGTCCGTCAGGCCAGTTCCTTTGAGCTGTATCTGCAAATATGTCGGAAACGAAGCGAGCTATGGCAAAATGTTAAGAGACGTTTTTTGTAGAGAATTATGTTTCCTACAATTTATGTTCTATGATATTTTTTGATCAGAAGCGTAGTTTTCGAGAAATATCGAGATATTTAAAAGTTCCGAAGACGCACCAACATAATAGAGATACAGAAACACCGTGGCCCCTTTCTTTGAGATAACTGTGCACTAGTGCGAGCCGCAAATGCCACTTCCAGCTTAGCTGTGCAGAAGAAGAACAACAAGAAGAAGAAATATCTCGAAATATGTCCGTCAGGCCCCTTCCCTTGAGATATATCTGCAAATATCTCGGAAACGAAGCGAGCTATGGCAAAATGTTAAGAGACCGTTCTTGTAGAGAATTAAGTTTCCTACTTTTTATGTTCTATGATATTTTTTGATCAGACGCGTAGTTCTCGAGATATATCAAGATATTTAAAAGTTCCGAAGCCGCACCAACATAATAGAGATACAGAAACACCGTGGCCCCTTTCTTTGAGATAACTCTGCACTATTGCGAGCTGGAAATGCCACTTCCAGTTTAGCTGTGCAGAAGAAGAACAACAAGAAGAAGAAATATCTCGAAATATGTCCGTTAGGCCCCTTCCCTTGAGATAAATCTGCAAATATCTCGGAAACGAAGCGAGCTATGGCAAAATGTTAAGAGACCTTTTTTGTAGAGAATTAAGTTTCCTACTTTTTATGTTGTATGATATTTTTTGATCAGAAGCGTAGTTTTCGAGATATATCGAGATATTTAAAAGTTCCGAAGCGGCACCAACATAATAAAGATACAGAAACACCGTGGCCCCTTTCTTTGAGATAACTCTGCACTAGTGCGAGCCGCAAATGCCACTTCCAGCTTAGCTGTGCAGAAGAAGAACAACAAGAAGAAGAAATATCTCGAAATATGTCCGTCAGGCCCCTTCCCTTGAGATAAATATGCAAATATCTCGGAAACGAAGCGAGGTATGGCAAAATGTTAAGAGACCTTTTTTGTAGAGAATTAAGTTTCCTACTTTTTATGTTCTATTATATTTTTTGATCAGATGCGTAGTTCTCGAGATATATCAAGATATTTAAAAGTTCCGAAGCCGCACCAACATAATAGGGATACAGAAACACCGTGGCCCCTTTCTTTGAGATAACTCTGCACTAGTGCGAGCCGCAAATGCCACTTCCAGCTTAGCTGTGCAGAAGAAGAACAACAAGAAGAAGAAATATCTCGAAATATGTCCGTCAGGCCACTTCCCTTGAGATAAATCTGCAAATATCTCGGAAACGAAGCGAGCTATGGCAAAATGTTAAGAGACCTTTTTTGTAGAGAATTAAGTTTCCTACTTTTTATGTTCTATGATATTTTTTGATCAGAAGCGTAGTTTTCGAGATATATCGAGATATTTAAAAGTTCCGAAGCCGCACCAACATAATAAAGATACAGAAACACCGTGGCCCCTTTCTCTGAGATAACTCTGCACTAGTGCGAGCCGCAAATGCCACTTCCAGCTTAGCTGTGCAGAAGAAGAACAACAAGAAGAAGAAATATCTCGAAATATGTCCGTCAGGCCCCTTCCCTTGAGATAAATATGCAAATATCTCGGAAACGAAGCGAGCTATGGCAAAATGTTAAGAGACCTTTTTTGTAGAGAATTAAGTTTCCTACTTTTTATGTTCTATGATATTTTTTGATCAGATGCGTTGTTCTCGAGATATATCAAGATATTTAAAAGTTCCGAAGCCGCACCAACATAATAGAGATACAGAAACACCGTGGCCCCTTTCTTTGAGATAACTCTGCACTATTGCGAGCGGCAAATGCCACTTCCAGCTTAGCTGCGCAGAGGAAGAACAACAAGAAGAAGAAATATCTCGAAATATGTCCGTCAGGCCAGTTCCTTTGAGCTGTATCTGCAAATATCTCGGAAACGAAGCGAGCTATGGCAAAATGTTAAGAGAAGTTTTTTGTAGAGAATTATGTTTCCTACAATTTATGTTCTATGATATTTTTTGATCAGAAGCGTAGTTTTCGAGATATATCGAGATATTTAAAAGTTCCGAAGACGCACCAACATAATAGAGATACAGAAACACCGTGGCCCCTTTCTTTGAGATAACTCTGCACTATTGCGAGCTGGAAATGCCACTTCCAGTTTAGCTGTGCAGAAGAAGAACAACAAGAAGAAGAAATATCTCGAAATATGTCCGTTAGGCCCCTTCCCTTGAGATAAATCTGCAAATATCTCGGAAACGAAGCGAGCTATGGCAAAATGTTAAGAGACCTTTTTTGTAGAGAATTAAGTTTCCTACTTTTTATGTTCTATGATATTTTCTGATCAGAAGCGTAGTTTTCGAGATATATCGAGATATTTAAAAGTTCCGAAGCCGCACCAACATAATAAAGATACAGAAACACCGTGGCCCCTTTCTTTGAGATAACTCTGCACTATTGCGAGCTGCAAATGCCACTTCCAGCTTAGCTGCGCAGAGGAAGAACAACAAGAAGAAGAAATATCTCGAAATATGTCCGTCAGGCCAGTTCCTTTGAGCTGTATCTGCAAATATGTCGGAAACGAAGCGAGCTATGGCAAAATGTTAAGAGACGTTTTTTGTAGAGAATTATGTTTCCTACAATTTATGTTCTATGATATTTTTTGATCAGAAGCGTAGTTTTCGAGAAATATCGAGATATTTAAAAGTTCCGAAGACGCACCAACATAATAGAGATACAGAAACACCGTGGCCCCTTTCTTTGAGATAACTGTGCACTAGTGCGAGCCGCAAATGCCACTTCCAGCTTAGCTGTGCAGAAGAAGAACAACAAGAAGAAGAAATATCTCGAAATATGTCCGTCAGGCCCCTTCCCTTGAGATATATCTGCAAATATCTCGGAAACGAAGCGAGCTATGGCAAAATGTTAAGAGACCGTTCTTGTAGAGAATTAAGTTTCCTACTTTTTATGTTCTATGATATTTTTTGATCAGACGCGTAGTTCTCGAGATATATCAAGATATTTAAAAGTTCCGAAGCCGCACCAACATAATAGAGATACAGAAACACCGTGGCCCCTTTCTTTGAGATAACTCTGCACTATTGCGAGCTGGAAATGCCACTTCCAGTTTAGCTGTGCAGAAGAAGAACAACAAGAAGAAGAAATATCTCGAAATATGTGCGTTAGGCCCCTTCCCTTGAGATAAATCTGCAAATATCTCGGAAACGAAGCGAGCTATGGCAAAATGTTAAGAGACCTTTTTTGTAGAGAATTAAGTTTCCTACTTTTTATGTTGTATGATATTTTTTGATCAGAAGCGTAGTTTTCGAGATATATCGAGATATTTAAAAGTTCCGAAGCGGCACCAACATAATAAAGATACAGAAACACCGTGGCCCCTTTCTTTGAGATAACTCTGCACTAGTGCGAGCCGCAAATGCCACTTCCAGCTTAGCTGTGCAGAAGAAGAACAACAAGAAGAAGAAATATCTCGAAATATGTCCGTCAGGCCCCTTCCCTTGAGATAAATATGCAAATATCTCGGAAACGAAGCGAGGTATGGCAAAATGTTAAGAGACCTTTTTTGTAGAGAATTAAGTTTCCTACTTTTTATGTTCTATTATATTTTTTGATCAGATGCGTAGTTCTCGAGATATATCAAGATATTTAAAAGTTCCGAAGCCGCACCAACATAATAGGGATACAGAAACACCGTGGCCCCTTTCTTTGAGATAACTCTGCACTAGTGCGAGCCGCAAATGCCACTTCCAGCTTAGCTGTGCAGAAGAAGAACAACAAGAAGAAGAAATATCTCGAAATATGTCCGTCAGGCCACTTCCCTTGAGATAAATCTGCAAATATCTCGGAAACGAAGCGAGCTATGGCAAAATGTTAAGAGACCTTTTTTGTAGAGAATTAAGTTTCCTACTTTTTATGTTCTATGATATTTTTTGATCAGAAGCGTAGTTTTCGAGATATATCGAGATATTTAAAAGTTCCGAAGCCGCACCAACATAATAAAGATACAGAAACACCGTGGCCCCTTTCTCTGAGATAACTCTGCACTAGTGCGAGCCGCAAATGCCACTTCCAGCTTAGCTGTGCAGAAGAAGAACAACAAGAAGAAGAAATATCTCGAAATATGTCCGTCAGGCCCCTTCCCTTGAGATAAATATGCAAATATCTCGGAAACGAAGCGAGCTATGGCAAAATGTTAAGAGACCTTTTTTGTAGAGAATTAAGTTTCCTACTTTTTATGTTCTATGATATTTTTTGATCAGATGCGTAGTTCTCGAGATATATCAAGATATTTAAAAGTTCCGAAGCCGCACCAACATAATAGAGATACAGAAACACCGTGGCCCCTTTCTTTGAGATAACTCTGCACTATTGCGAGCGGCAAATGCCACTTCCAGCTTAGCTGCGCAGAGGAAGAACAACAAGAAGAAGAAATATCTCGAAATATGTCCGTCAGGCCAGTTCCTTTGAGCTGTATCTGCAAATATCTCGGAAACGAAGCGAGCTATGGCAAAATGTTAAGAGAAGTTTTTTGTAGAGAATTATGTTTCCTACAATTTATGTTCTATGATATTTTTTGATCAGAAGCGTAGTTTTCGAGATATATCGAGATATTTAAAAGTTCCGAAGACGCACCAACATAATAGAGATACAGAAACACCGTGGCCCCTTTCTTTGAGATAACTCTGCACTATTGCGAGCTGGAAATGCCACTTCCAGTTTAGCTGTGCAGAAGAAGAACAACAAGAAGAAGAAATATCTCGAAATATGTCCGTTAGGCCCCTTCCCTTGAGATAAATCTGCAAATATCTCGGAAACGAAGCGAGCTATGGCAAAATGTTAAGAGACCTTTTTTGTAGAGAATTAAGTTTCCTACTTTTTATGTTCTATGATATTTTCTGATCAGAAGCGTAGTTTTCGAGATATATCGAGATATTTAAAAGTTCCGAAGCCGCACCAACATAATAAAGATACAGAAACACCGTGGCCCCTTTCTTTGAGATAACTCTGCACTATTGCGAGCTGCAAATGCCACTTCCAGCTTAGCTGCGCAGAGGAAGAACAACAAGAAGAAGAAATATCTCGAAATATGTCCGTCAGGCCAGTTCCTTTGAGCTGTATCTGCAAATATGTCGGAAACGAAGCGAGCTATGGCAAAATGTTAAGAGACGTTTTTTGTAGAGAATTATGTTTCCTACAATTTATGTTCTATGATATTTTTTGATCAGAAGCGTAGTTTTCGAGATATATCGAGATATTTAAAAGTTCCGAAGACGCACCAACATAATAGAGATACAGAAACACCGTGGCCCCTTTCTTTGAGATAACTGTGCACTAGTGCGAGCCGCAAATGCCACTTCCAGCTTAGCTGTGCAGAAGAAGAACAACAAGAAGAAGAAATATCTCGAAATATGTCCGTCAGGCCCCTTCCCTTGAGATATATCTGCAAATATCTCGCAAACGAAGCGAGCTATGGCAAAATCTTAAGAGACCGTTTTTGTAGAGAATTAAGTTTCCTACTTTTTATGTTCTATGATATTTTTTGATCAGACGCGTAGTTCTCGAGATATATCAAGATATTTAAAAGTTCCGAAGCCGCACCAACATAATAGAGATACAGAAACACCGTGGCCCCTTTCTTTGAGATAACTCTGCACTATTGCGAGCTGGAAATGCCACTTCCAGTTTAGCTGTGCAGAAGAAGAACAACAAGAAGAAGAAATATCTCGAAATATGTCCGTTAGGCCCCTTCCCTTGAGATAAATCTGCAAATATCTCGGAAACGAAGCGAGCTATGGCAAAATGTTAAGAGACCTTTTTTGTAGAGAATTAAGTTTCCTACTTTTTATGTTCTATGATATTTTCTGATCAGAAGCGTAGTTTTCGAGATATATCGAGATATTTAAAAGTTCCGAAGCCGCACCAACATAATAAAGATACAGAAACACCGTGGCCCCTTTCTTTGAGATAACTCTGCACTAGTGCGAGCCGCAAATGCCACTTCCAGCTTAGCTGTGCAGAAGAAGAACAACAAGAAGAAGAAATATCTCGAAATATGTCCGTCAGGCCCCTTCCCTTGAGATAAATATGCAAATATCTCGGAAACGAAGCGAGCTATGGCAAAATGTTAAGAGACCTTTTTTGTAGAGAATTAAGTTTCCTACTTTTTATGTTCTATGATATTTTTTGATCAGATGCGTAGTTCTCGAGATATATCAAGATATTTAAAAGTTCCGAAGCCGCACCAACATAATAGGGATACAGAAACACCGTGGCCCCTTTCTTTGAGATAACTCTGCACTAGTGCGAGCCGCAAATGTCACTTCCAGCTTAGCTGTGCAGAAGAAGAACAACAAGAAGAAGAAATATCTCGAAATATGTCCGTCAGGCCACTTCCCTTGAGATAAATCTGCAAATATCTCGGAAACGAAGCGAGCTATGGCAAAATGTTAAGAGACGTTTTTTGTAGAGAATTATATTTCCTACAATTTATGTCCTATGATATTTTTTGATCAGAAGCGTAGTTCTCGAGATAGATCAAGATACTTAAAAGTTCCGAAGCCGCACCAAACATAATAGAGATACAGAAACACCGTGGCCCCTTTCTTTGAGATAACTCTGCACTATTGCGCGCTGCAAATGCCACTTCCAGCTTAGCTGTGCAGAAGAAGAACAACAAGATGAAGAAATATCTCGAAATATGTCCGTCAGGCCCCTCCCCTTGAGATAAATCTGCAAATATCTCGGAAACGAAGCGAGCTATGGCAAAATGTTAAGAGACCTTTTTTGTAGATAATTAAGTTTCCTACAATTTATGTTCTATGACATTTTTTGATCAGAAGCGTAGTTTTCGAGATATATCGAGATATTTAAAAGTTCCGAAGCCGCACCAACATAATAGAGATACAGAAACACCGTGGCCCCTTTCTTTGGGATAACTCTGCACTATTGCGAGCTGCAAATGCCACTTCCAGCTTAGCTGCGCAGAGGAAGAACAACAAGAAGAAGAAATATCTCGAAATATGTCCGTCAGGCCAGTTCCTTTGAGCTGTATCTGCAAATATGTCGGAAACGAAGCGAGCTATGGCAAAATGTTAAGAGACGTTTTTTGTAGAGAATTATGTTTCCTACAATTTATGTTCTATGATATTTTTTGATCAGAAGCGTAGTTTTCGAGATATATCGAGATATTTAAAAGTTCCGAAGACGCACCAACATAATAGAGATACAGAAACACCGTGGCCCCTTTCTTTGAGATAACTGTGCACTAGTGCGAGCCGCAAATGCAACTCCAGCTTAGCTGTGCAGAAGAAGAACAACAAGAAGAAGAAATATCTCGAAATATGTCGGTCAGGCCCCTTCCCTTGAGATATATCTGCAAATATCTAGCAAACGAAGCGAGCTATGGCAAAATGTTAAGAGACCGTTTTTGTAGAGAATTAAGTTTCCTACTTTTTATGTTCTATGATATTTTTTGATCAGACGCGTAGTTCTCGAGATATATCAAGATATTTAAAAGTTCCGAAGCCGCACCAACATAATAGAGATACAGAAACACCGTGGCCCCTTTCTTTGAGATAACTCTGCACTAGTGCGAGCCGCAAATGCCACTTCCAGCTTAGCTGTGCAGAAGAAGAACTACAAGAAGAAGAAATATCTCGAAATATGTCCGTCAGGCCCCTTCCCTTGAGATAAATATGCAAATATCTCGGAAACGAAGCGAGCTATGGCAAAATGTTAAGAGACCTTTTTTGTAGAGAATTAAGTTTCCTACTTTTTATGTTCTACGATATTTTTTGATCAGATGCGTAGTTCTCGAGATATATCAAGATATTTAAAAGTTCCGAAGCCGCACCAACATAATAGGGATACAGAAACACCGTGGCCCCTTTCTTTGAGATAACTCTGCACTAGTGCGAGCCGCAAATGTCACTTCCAGCTTAGCTGTGCAGAAGAAGAACAACAAGAAGAAGAAATATCTCGAAATATGTCCGTCAGGCCACTTCCCTTGAGATAAATCTGCAAATATCTCGGAAACGAAGCGAGCTATGGCAAAATGTTAAGAGACGTTTTTTGTAGAGAATTATATTTCCTACAATTTATGTCCTATGATATTTTTTGATCAGAAGCGTAGTTCTCGAGATAGATCAAGATACTTAAAAGTTCCGAAGCCGCAGCAAACATAATAGAGATACAGAAACACCGTGGCCCCTTTCTTTGAGATAACTCTGCACTATTGCGCGCTGCAAATGCCACTTCCAGCTTAGCTGTGCAGAAGAAGAACAACAAGATGAAGAAATATCTCGAAATATGTCCGTCAGGCCCCTTCCCTTGAGATAAATCTGCAAATATCTCGGAAACGAAGCGAGCTATGGCAAAATGTTAAGAGACCTTTTTTGTAGATAATTAAGTTTCCTACAATTTATGTTCTATGACATTTTTTGATCAGAAGCGTAGTTTTCGAGATATATCGAGATATTTAAAAGTTCCGAAGCCGCACCAACATAATAGAGATACAGAAACACCGTGGCCCCTTTCTTTGGGATAACTCTGCACTATTGCGAGCTGCAAATGCCACTTCCAGCTTAGCTGTGCAGAAGAAGAACAACAAGAAGAAGAAATATCTCGAAATATGTCCGTCAGGCCACTTCCCTTGAGATAAATCTGCAAATATCTCGGAAACGAAGCGAGCTATGGCAAAATGTTAAGAGACCTTTTTTGTAGAGAATTAAGTCTCCTACTTTTTATGTTCGATGATATTTTTTGATCAGATGCGTAGTTCTCGAGATATATCAAGATATTTAAAAGTTCCGAAGCTGCACCAACATAATAGAGGTACAGAAACACCGTGGCCTCTTTCTTTGAGATAACTCTGCACTATTGCGAGCTGCAAATGCCACTTCGAGCTTAGCTGTGCAGAAGAAGAACAACAAGAAGAAGAAATATCTCGAAATATGTCCGCTAGGCCCCTTCCCTTGAGATAAATCTGCAAATATCTCGGAAACGAAGCGAGCTATGGCAAAATGTTAAGAGACCTTTTTTGTAGAGAATTAAGTTTCCTACTTTTTATGTTCTATGATATTTTTTTATCAGAAGCGTAGTTTTCGAGATATATCGAGATATTTAAAAGTTCCGAAGCCGCACCAACATAATAAAGATACAGAAACACCGTGGCCCCTTTCTTTGAGATAACTCTGCACTAGTGCGAGCCGCAAATGCCACTTCCAGCTTAGCTGTGCAGAAGAAGAACAACAAGAAGAAGAAATATCTCGAAATATGTCCATCAGGACCCTTCCCTTGAGATAAATCTGCAAATATCTCGGAAACGAAGCGAGCTATGGCAAAATGTTAAGAGACCTTTTTTGTAGAGAATTAAGTTTCCTACTTTTTATGTTATATGATATTTTTTGATCAGAAGCGTAGTTTTCGAGATATATCGAGATATTTAAAAGTTCCGAAGCCGCACCAACATAATAGAGATACAGAAACACCGTGGCCCCTTTCGTTGAGATAACTCTGCACTAGTGCGAGCCGCAAATGCCACTTCCAGCTTAGCTGTGCAGAAGAAGAACAACAAGAAGAAGAAATATCTCGAAATATGTCCGTCAGGCCCCTTCCCTTGAGATAAATCTGCAAATATCTCGGAAACGAAGCGAGCTATGGCAAAATGTTAAGTGACCTTTTTTGTAGATAATTAAGTTTCCTACTTTTTATGTTCTATGATATTTTTCGATCAGAGGCGTAGTTCTCGAGATATATCAAGATATTTAAAAGTTCCGAAGCCGCACCAACATAATAGAGATACAGAAACACCGTGGCCCCTTTCTTTGAGATAACTCTGCACGATTGCGAGCTGGAAATGCCACTTCCAGTTTAGCTGTGCAGAAGAAGAACAACAAGAAGAAGAAATATCTCGAAATATGTCCATCAGGACCCTTCCCTTGAGATAAATCTGCAAATATCTCGGAAACGAAGCGAGCTATGGCAAAATGTTAAGAGACCTTTTTTGTAGAGAATTATGTTTCCTACAATTTATGTTGTATGATATTTTTTGATCAGAAGCGTAGTTCTCGAGATATATCAAGATATTTAAAAGTTCCGAAGCCGCACCAACATAATAGAGATACAGAAACACCGTGGCCCCTTTCTTTGAGATATCTCTGCACTATTGCGAGCTGCACATGCCACTTCCAGCTTAGCTGTGCAGAAGAAGAACAACAAGAAGAAGAAATATCTCGAAATATGTCCGTCAGGCCCCTTCCCTTGAGATAAATCTGCAAATATCTCGGAAACGAAGCGAGCTATGGCAAAATGTTAAGAGACCTTATTTGTAGAGAATTATGTTTCCTACAATTTATATTCTATGATATTTTTTGATCAGAAGCGTAGTTTTCGAGATATATCGAGATATTTAAAAGTTCCGAAGCCGCACCAACATAATAGAGATACTGAAACACCGTGGCCCCTTTCTTTGAGATAACTGTGCACTAGTGCGAGCCGCAAATGCCACTTCCAGCTTAGCTGTGCAGAAGAAGAACAACAAGAAGAAGAAATATCTCGAAATATGTCCGTCAGGCCCCTTCCCTTGAGATAAATCTGCAAATATCTCGGAAACGAAGCGAGCTATGGCAAAATGTTAAGAGACCGTTTTTGTAGAGAATTAAGTTTCCTACTTTTTATGTTCTATGATATTTTTTGATCAGATGCGTAGTTCTCGAGATATATCAAGATATTTAAAAGTTCCGAAGCCGCACCAACATAATAGAGATACAGAAACACCGTGGCCCCTTTCTTTGAGATAACTCTGCACTATTGCGAGCTGCAAATGCCACTTCCAGCTTAGCTGTGCAGAAGAAGAACAACAAGAATAAGAAATATCTCGAAATATGTCCGTCAGGCCCCTTCCCTTGAGATAAATCTGCAAATATCTCGGAAACGAAGAGAGCTATGGCAAAATGTTAAGAGACCTTTTCTGTAGAGAATTAAGTTTCCTACTTTTTATGTTCTATGATATTTTTTGATCAGATGCGTAGTTCTCGAGATATATCAAGATATTTAAAAGTTCCGAAGCCGCACCAACATAATAGAGATACAGAAACACCGTGGCCCCTTTCTTTGAGATAACGCTGCACTAGTGCGAGCCGCAAATGCCACTTCCAGCTTAGCTGTGCAGAAGAAGAACAACAAGAAGAAGAAATATCTCGAAATATGTCCGTCAGGCCCCTTCCCTTGAGATAAATCTGCAAATATCTCGGAAACGAAGCGAGCTATGGCAAAATGTTAAGAGACCTTTTTTGTAGAGAATTATGTTTCCTACTTTTTATGTTCTGTGATATTTTTTGATCAGACGCGTAGTTCTCGAGATATATCAAGATATTTAAAAGTTCCGAAGCCGCACCAACATAATAGAGATACAGAAACACCGTGGCCCCTTTCTTTGAGATAACTCTGCACTATTGCGAGCTGCAAATGCCACTTCCAGCTTAGCTGTGCAGAAGAAGAACAACAAGAAGAAGAAATATCTCGAAATATGTCCGTCATGCCCCTTCCCTTGAGATAAATCTGCAAATATCTCGGAAACGAAGCGAGCTATGGCAAAATGTTAAGAGACCTTTTTTGTAGAGAATTAAGTTTCCTACTTTTTATGTTCTATGATATTTTTTGATCAGATGCGTAGTTCTCGAGATATATCGAGATATTTAAAAGTTCCGAAGCCGCACCAACATAATAGAGATACAGAAACACCGTGGCCCCTTTCTTTGAGATAACTCTGCACTAGTGCGAGCCGCAAATGCCACTTCCAGCTTAGCTGTGCAGAAGAAGAACAACAAGAAGAAGAAATATCTCGAAATATGTCCGTCAGGCCCCTTCCCTTGAGATAAATCTGCAAATATCTCGGAAACGAAGCGAGCTATGGCAAAATGTTAAGAGACCTTTTTTGTAGAGAATTAAGTTTCCTACTTTTTATGGTCTATGATATTTTTTGATCAGATGCGTAGTTCTCGAGATATATCAAGATATTTAAAAGTTCCGAAGCCGCACCAACATAATAGAGATACAGAAACACCGTGGCCCCTTTCTTTGAGATAACTCTGCACTAGTGCGAGCCGCAAATGCCACTTCCAGCTTAGCTGTGCAGAAGAAGAACAACAAGAAGAAGAAATATCTCGAAATATGTCCGTCAGGCCCCTTCCCTTGAGATAAATCTGCAAATATCTCGGAAACGAAGCGAGCTATGGCAAAATGTTAAGAGACCTTTTTTGTAGAGAATTATGTTTCCTACAATTTATGTTCTATGATATTTTTTGATCAGAAGCGTAGTTTTCGAGATATATCGAGATATTTAAAAGTTCCGAAGCCGCACCAACATAATAGAGATACAGAAACACCGTGGCCCCTTTCTTTGAGATAACTCTGCACTATTGCGACCTGCAAATGCCACTTCCAGCTCAGCTGTGCAGAAGAAGAACAACAAGAAGAAGAAATATCTCGAAATATGTCCGTCAGGCCCCTTCCCTTGAGATAAATCTGCAAATATCTCGGAAACGAAGCGAGCTATGGCAAAATGTTAAGAGACCTTTTTTGTAGAGAATTAAGTTTCCTACTTTTTATGTTCTATGATATTTTTTGATCAGATGCGTAGTTCTCGAGATATATCGAGATATTTAAAAGTTCCGAAGCCGCACCAACATAATAGAGATACAGAAACACCGTGGCCCCTTTCTTTGAGATAACTCTGCACTAGTGCGAGCCGCAAATGCCACTTCCAGCTTAGCTGTGCAGAAGAAGAACAACAAGAAGAAGAAATATCTCGAAATATGTCCGTCAGGCCCCTTCCCTTGAGATAAATCTGCAAATATCTCGGAAACGAAGCGAGCTATGGCAAAATGTTAAGAGACCTTTTTTGTAGAGAATTAAGTTTCCTACTTTTTATGGTCTATGATATTTTTTGATCAGATGCGTAGTTCTCGAGATATATCAAGATATTTAAAAGTTCCGAAGCCGCACCAACAGAATAGAGATACAGAAACACCGTGGCCCCTTTCTTTGAGATAACTCTGCACTAGTGCGAGCCGCAAATGCCACTTCCAGCTTAGCTGTGCAGAAGAAGAACAACAAGAAGAAGAAATATCTCGAAATATGTCCGTCAGGCCCCTTCCCTTGAGATAAATCTGCAAATATCTCGGAAACGAAGCGAGCTATTGCAAAATGTTAAGAGACCTTATTTGTAGAGAATTATGTTTCCTACAATTTATGTTCTATGATATTTTTTGATCAGAAGCGTAGTTTTCGAGATATATCGAGATATTTAAAAGTTCCGAAGCCGCACCAACATAATAGAGATACAGAAACACCGTGGCCCCTTTCTTTGAGATAACGCTGCACTAGTGCGAGCCGCAAATGCCACTTCCAGCTTAGCTGTGCAGAAGAAGAACAACAAGAAGAAATATCTCGAAATATGTCCGTCAGGCCCCTTCCCTTCAGATAAATCTGCAAATATCTCGGAAACGAAGCGAGCTATGGCAAAATGTTAAGAGACCTTTTTTGTAGAGAATTATGTTTCCTACTTTTTATGTTCTATGATATTTTTTGATCAGACGCGTAGTTCTCGAGATATATCAAGATATTTAAAAGTTCCGAAGCCGCACCAACATAATAGAGATACAGAAACACCGTGGCCCCTTTCTTTGAGATCACTCTGCACTATTGCGAGCTGCAAATGCCACTTCCAGCTTAGCTGTGCAGAAGAAGAACAACAAGAAGAAGAAATATCTCGAAATATGTCCGTCATGCCCCTTCCCTTGAGATAAATCTGCAAATATCTCGGAAACGAAGCGAGCTATGGCAAAATGTTAAGAGACCTTTTTTGTAGAGAATTAAGTTTCCTACTTTTTATGTTCTATGATATTTTTTGATCAGATGCGTAGTTCTCGAGATATATCAAGATATTTAAAAGTTCCGAAGCCGCACCAACAGAATAGAGATACAGAAACACCGTGGCTCCTTTCTTTGAGATAACTCTGCACTATTGCGAGCTGGAAATGCCACTTCCAGTTTAGCTGTGCAGAAGAAGAACAACAAGAAGAAGAAATATCTCGAAATATGTCCGTTAGGCCCCTTCCCTTGAGATAAACCTGCAAACATCTCGGAAACGAAGCGAGCTATGGCAAAATGTTAAGAGACCTTTTTTGTAGAGAATTAAGTTTCCTACTTTTTATGTTCTATGATATTTTTTGATCAGATGCGTAGTTCTCGAGATATATCAAGATATTTAAAAGTTCCGAAGCCGCACCAACATAATAGAGATACAGAAACACCGTGGCCCCTTTCTTTGAGATATCTCTGCACTATTGCGAGCTGCACATGCCAATTCCAGCTTAGCTGTGCAGAAGAAGAACAACAAGAAGAAGAAATATCTCGAAATATGTCCGTCAGGCCCCTTCCCTTGAGATAAATCTGCAAATATCTCGGAAACGAAGCGAGCTATGGCAAAATGTTAAGAGACCCTTTTTGTAGAGAATTAAGTTTCCTACTTTTTATGGTCTATGATATTTTTTGATCAGATGCGTAGTTCTCGAGATATATCAAGATATTTAAAAGTTCCGAAGCCGCACCAACATAATAGAGATACAGAAACACCGTGGCCCCTTTCTTTGAGATAACTCTGCACTAGTGCGAGCCGCAAATGCCACTTCCAGCTTAGCTGTGCAGAAGAAGAACAACAAGAAGAAGAAATATCTCGAAATATGTCCGTCAGGCCCCTTCCCTTGAGATAAATCTGCAAATATCTCGGAAACGAAGCGAGCTATGGCAAAATGTTAAGAGACCTTTTTTGTAGAGAATTATGTTTCCTACAATTTATGTTCTATGATATTTTTTGATCAGAAGCGTAGTTTTCGAGATATATCGAGATATTTAAAAGTTCCGAAGCCGCACCAACATAATAGAGATACAGAAACACCGTGGCCCCTTTCTTTGAGATAACTCTGCACTATTGCGACCTGCAAATGCCACTTCCAGCTCAGCTGTGCAGAAGAAGAACAACAAGAAGAAGAAATATCTCGAAATATGTCCGTCAGGCCCCTTCCCTTGAGATAAATCTGCAAATATCTCGGAAACGAAGCGAGCTATGGCAAAATGTTAAGAGACCTTTTTTGTAGAGAATTAAGTTTCCTACTCTTTATGTTCTATGATATTTTTTGATCAGATGCGTAGTTCTCGAGATATATCGAGATATTTAAAAGTTCCGAAGCCGCACCAACATAATAGAGATACAGAAACACCGTGGCCCCTTTCTTTGAGATAACTCTGCACTAGTGCGAGCCGCAAATGCCACTTCCAGCTTAGCTGTGCAGAAGAAGAACAACAAGAAGAAGAAATATCTCGAAATATGTCCGTCAGGCCCCTTCCCTTGAGATAAATCTGCAAATATCTCGGAAACGAAGCGAGCTATGGCAAAATGTTAAGAGACCTTTTTTGTAGAGAATTAAGTTTCCTACTTTTTATGGTCTATGATATTTTTTGATCAGATGCGTAGTTCTCGAGATATATCAAGATATTTAAAAGTTCCGAAGCCGCACCAACATAATAGAGATACAGAAACACCGTGGCCCCTTTCTTTGAGATAACTCTGCACTATTGCGAGCTGCAAATGCCACTTCCAGCTTAGCTGTGCAGAAGAAGAACAACAAGAAGAAGAAATATCTCGAAATATGTCCGTCATGCCCCTTCCCTTGAGATAAATCTGCAAATATCTCGGAAACGAAGCGAGCTATGGCAAAATGTTAAGAGACCTTTTTTGTAGAGAATTAAGTTTCCTACTTTTTATGTTCTATGATATTTTTTGATCAGATGCGTAGTTCTCGAGATATATCAAGATATTTAAAAGTTCCGAAGCCGCACCAACAGAATAGAGATACAGAAACACCGTGGCTCCTTTCTTTGAGATAACTCTGCACTATTGCGAGCTGGAAATGCCACTTCCAGTTTAGCTGTGCAGAAGAAGAACAACAAGAAGAAAAAATATCTCGAAATATGTCCGTTAGGCCCCTTCCCTTGAGATAAACCTGCAAATATCTCGGAAACGAAGCGAGCTATGGCAAAATGTTAAGAGACCTTTTTTGTAGAGAATTAAGTTTCCTACTTTTTATGTTCTATGATATTTTTTGATCAGATGCGTAGTTCTCGAGATATATCAAGATATTTAAAAGTTCCGAAGCCGCACCAACATAATAGAGATACAGAAACACCGTGGCCCCTTTCT
Organism: Osmia lignaria lignaria; assembly: GCF_051020975.1. Taxonomy (NCBI): domain Eukaryota; kingdom Metazoa; phylum Arthropoda; class Insecta; order Hymenoptera; family Megachilidae; genus Osmia; species Osmia lignaria. The sequence goes on from NW_027478160.1 coordinate 1,669,070, forward strand.
TTGAGATATCTCTGCACTATTGCGAGCTGCACATGCCACTTCCAGCTTAGCTGTGCAGAAGAAGAACAACAAGAAGAAGAAATATCTCGAAATATGTCCGTCAGGCCCCTTCCCTTGAGATAAATCTGCAAATATCTCGGAAACGAAGCGAGCTATGGCAAAATGTTAAGAGACCTTATTTGTAGAGAATTATGTTTCCTACAATTTATATTCTATGATATTTTTTGATCAGAAGCGTAGTTTTCGAGATATATCGAGATATTTAAAAGTTCCGAAGCCGCACCAACATAATAGAGATACAGAAACACCGTGGCCCCTTTCTTTGAGATAACTCTGCACTATTGCGAGCTGCAAATGCCACTTCCAGCTTAGCTGTGCAGAAGAAGAACAACAAGAATAAGAAATATCTCGAAATATGTCCGTCAGGCCCCTTCCCTTGAGATAAATCTGCAAATATCTCGGAAACGAAGAGAGCTATGGCAAAATGTTAAGAGACCTTTTTTGTAGAGAATTAAGTTTCCTACAATTTATGTTCTATGATATTTTTTGATCAGAAGCGTAGTTTTCGAGATATATCGGGATATTTAAAAGTTCCGAAGCCGCACCAACATAATAGAGATACAGAAACACCGTGGCCCCTTTCTTAGAGATAACTTTGCACTATTGCGAGCTGTAAATGCCACTTTCAGCTTAGCTGTGCAGAAGAAGAACAACAAGAAGAAGAAATATCTCGAAATATGTCCGTCAGGCCCCTTCCCTTGAGATATATCTGCAAATATCTCGGAAACGAAGCGAGCTATGGCAAAATGTTAAGAGACCTTTTTTGTAGAGAATTATGTTTCCTACAATTTATGTTCTATGATATTTTTTGATCAGAAGCGTAGTTTTCGAGATATATCGAGATATTTAAAAGTTCCGAAGCCGCACCAACATAATAGAGATACAGAAACACCGTGGCCCCTTTCTTTGAGATAACTCTGCACTAGTGCGAGCCGCAAATGCCACTTCCAGCTTAGCTGTGCAGAAGAAGAACAACAAGAAGAAGAAATATCTCGAAATATGTCCGTCATGCCCCTTCCCTTGAGATAAATCTGCAAATATCTCGGAAACGAAGCGAGCTATGGCAAAATGTTAAGAGACCTTTTTTGTAGAGAATTAAGTTTCCTACTTTTTATGTTCTATGATATTTTTTGATCAGATGCGTAGTTCTCGAGATATATCAAGATATTTAAAAGTTCCGAAGCCGCACCAACATAATAGAGATACAGAAACACCGTGGCCCCTTTCTTTGAGATAACGCTGCACTAGTGCGAGACGCAAATGCCCCTTCCAGCTTAGCTGTGCAGAAGAAGAACAACAAGAAGAAGAAATATCTCGAAATATGTCCGTTAGGCCCCTTCCCTTGAGATAAACCTGCAAATATCTCGGAAACGAAGCGAGCTATGGCAAAATGTTAAGAGACCTTTTTTGTAGAGAATTAAGTTTCCTACTTTTTATGTTCTATGATATTTTTTGATCAGATGCGTAGTTCTCGAGATATATCAAGATATTTAAAAGTTCCGAAGCCGCACCAACATAATAGAGATACAGAAACACCGTGGCCCCTTTCTTTGAGATAACTCTGCACTAGTGCGAGCCGCAAATGCCACTTCCAGCTTAGCGGTGCAGAAGAAGAACAACAAGAAGAAGAAATATCTCGAAATATGTCCGTCAGGCCCCTTCCCTTGAGATAAATCTGCAAATATCTCGGAAACGAAGCGAGCTATGGCAAAATGTTAAGAGACCTTATTTGTAGAGAATTATGTTTCCTACAATTTATATTCTATGATATTTTTTGATCAGAAGCGTAGTTTTCGAGATATATCGAGATATTTAAAAGTTCCGAAGCCGCACCAACATAATAGAGATACTGAAACACCGTGGCCCCTTTCTTTGAGATAACTGTGCACTAGTGCGAGCCGCAAATGCCACTTCCAGCTTAGCTGTGCAGAAGAAGAACAACAAGAAGAAGAAATATCTCGAAATATGTCCGTCATGCCCCTTCCCTTGAGATAAATCTGCAAATATCTCGGAAACGAAGCGAGCTTTGGCAAAATGTTAAGAGACCTTTTTTGTAGAGAATTAAGTTTCCTACTTTTTATGTTCTATGATATTTTTTGATCAGATGCGTAGTTCTCGAGATATATCGAGATATTTAAAAGTTCCGAAGCCGCACCAACATAATAGAGATACAGAAACACCGTGGCCCCTTTCTTTGAGATAACTCTGCACTAGTGCGAGCCGCAAATGCCACTTCCAGCTTAGCTGTGCAGAAGAAGAACAACAAGAAGAAGAAATATCTCGAAATATGTCCGTCAGGCCCCTTCCCTTGAGATAAATCTGCAAATATCTCGGAAACGAAGCGAGCTATGGCAAAATGTTAAGAGACCTTTTTTGTAGAGAATTAGGTTTCCTACTTTTTATGGTCTATGATATTTTTTGATCAGATGCGTAGTTCTCGAGATATATCAAGATATTTAAAAGTTCCGAAGCCGCACCAACATAATAGAGATACAGAAACACCGTGGCCCCTTTCTTTGAGATAACTCTGCACTAGTGCGAGCCGCAAATGCCACTTCCAGCTTAGCTGTGCAGAAGAAGAACAACAAGAAGAAGAAATATCTCGAAATATGTCCGTCAGGCCCCTTCCCTTGAGATAAATCTGCAAATATCTCGGAAACGAAGCGAGCTATGGCAAAATGTTAAGAGACCTTTTTTGTAGAGAATTAAGTTTCCTACTTTTTATGGTCTATGATATTTTTTGATCAGATGCGTAGTTCTCGAGATATATCAAGATATTTAAAAGTTCCGAAGCCGCACCAACATAATAGAGATACAGAAACACCGTGGCCCCTTTCTTTGAGATAACTCTGCACTAGTGCGAGCCGCAAATGCCACTTCCAGCTTAGCTGTGCAGAAGAAGAACAACAAGAAGAAGAAATATCGCGAAATATGTCCGTCAGGCCCCTTCCCTTGAGATAAATCTGCAAATATCTCGGAAACGAAGCGAGCTATGGCAAAATGTTAAGAGACCCTTTTTGTAGAGAATTAAGTTTCCTACTTTTTATGGTCTATGATATTTTTTGATCAAATGCGTAGTTCTCGAGATATATCAAGATATTTAAAAGTTCCGAAGCCGCACCAACATAATAGAGATACAGAAACACCGTGGCCCCTTTCTTTGAGATAACTCTGCACTAGTGCGAGCCGCAAATGCCACTTCCAGCTTAGCTGTGCAGAAGAAGAACAACAAGAAGAAGAAATATCTCGAAATATGTCCGTCAGGCCCCTTCCCTTGAGATAAATCTGCAAATATCTCGGAAACGAAGCGAGCTATGGCAAAATGTTAAGAGACCTTATTTGTAGAGAATTATGTTTCCTACAATTTATATTCTATGATATTTTTTGATCAGAAGCGTAGTTTTCGAGATATATCGAGATATTTAAAAGTTCCGAAGCCGCACCAACATAATAGAGATACAGAAACACCGTGGCCCCTTTCTTTGAGATAACTCTGCACTAGTGCGAGCTGCAAATGCCACTTCCAGCTTAGCTGTGCAGAAGAAGAACAACAAGAAGAAGAAATATCTCGAAATATGTCCGTCAGGCCCCTTCCCTTGAGATAAATCTGCAAATATCTCGGAAACGAAGCGAGCTATGGCAAAATGTTAAGAGACCTTATTTGTAGAGAATTATGTTTCCTACAATTTATATTCTATGATATTTTTTGATCAGAAGCGTAGTTTTCGAGATATATCGAGATATTTAAAAGTTCCGAAGCCGCACCAACATAATAGAGATACAGAAACACCGTGGCCCCTTTCTTTGAGATAACTCTGCACTATTGCGAGCTGCAAATGCCACTTCCAGCTTAGCTGTGCAGAAGAAGAACAACAAGAATAAGAAATATCTCGAAATATGTCCGTCAGGCCCCTTCCCTTGAGATAAATCTGCAAATATCTCGGAAACGAAGAGAGCTATGGCAAAATGTTAAGAGACCTTTTTTGTAGAGAATTAAGTTTCCTACAATTTATGTTCTATGATATTTTTTGATCAGAAGCGTAGTTTTCGAGATATATCGGGATATTTAAAAGTTCCGAAGCCGCACCAACATAATAGAGATACAGAAACACCGTGGCCCCTTTCTTAGAGATAACTTTGCACTATTGCGAGCTGTAAATGCCACTTTCAGCTTAGCTGTGCAGAAGAAGAACAACAAGAAGAAGAAATATCTCGAAATATGTCCGTCAGGCCCCTTCCCTTGAGATATATCTGCAAATATCTCGGAAACGAAGCGAGCTATGGCAAAATGTTAAGAGACCTTTTTTGTAGAGAATTATGTTTCCTACAATTTATGTTCTATGATATTTTTTGATCAGAAGCGTAGTTTTCGAGATATATCGAGATATTTAAAAGTTCCGAAGCCGCACCAACATAATAGAGATACAGAAACACCGTGGCCCCTTTCTTTGAGATAACTCTGCACTAGTGCGAGCCGCAAATGCCACTTCCAGCTTAGCTGTGCAGAAGAAGAACAACAAGAAGAAGAAATATCTCGAAATATGTCCGTCATGCCCCTTCCCTTGAGATAAATCTGCAAATATCTCGGAAACGAAGCGAGCTATGGCAAAATGTTAAGAGACCTTTTTTGTAGAGAATTAAGTTTCCTACTTTTTATGTTCTATGATATTTTTTGATCAGATGCGTAGTTCTCGAGATATATCAAGATATTTAAAAGTTCCGAAGCCGCACCAACATAATAGAGATACAGAAACACCGTGGCCCCTTTCTTTGAGATAACGCTGCACTAGTGCGAGACGCAAATGCCCCTTCCAGCTTAGCTGTGCAGAAGAAGAACAACAAGAAGAAGAAATATCTCGAAATATGTCCGTTAGGCCCCTTCCCTTGAGATAAACCTGCAAATATCTCGGAAACGAAGCGAGCTATGGCAAAATGTTAAGAGACCTTTTTTGTAGAGAATTAAGTTTCCTACTTTTTATGTTCTATGATATTTTTTGATCAGATGCGTAGTTCTCGAGATATATCAAGATATTTAAAAGTTCCGAAGCCGCACCAACATAATAGAGATACAGAAACACCGTGGCCCCTTTCTTTGAGATAACTCTGCACTAGTGCGAGCCGCAAATGCCACTTCCAGCTTAGCGGTGCAGAAGAAGAACAACAAGAAGAAGAAATATCTCGAAATATGTCCGTCAGGCCCCTTCCCTTGAGATAAATCTGCAAATATCTCGGAAACGAAGCGAGCTATGGCAAAATGTTAAGAGACCTTATTTGTAGAGAATTATGTTTCCTACAATTTATATTCTATGATATTTTTTGATCAGAAGCGTAGTTTTCGAGATATATCGAGATATTTAAAAGTTCCGAAGCCGCACCAACATAATAGAGATACTGAAACACCGTGGCCCCTTTCTTTGAGATAACTGTGCACTAGTGCGAGCCGCAAATGCCACTTCCAGCTTAGCTGTGCAGAAGAAGAACAACAAGAAGAAGAAATATCTCGAAATATGTCCGTCAGGCCCCTTCCCTTGATATAAATCTGCAAATATCTCGGAAACGAAGCGAGCTATGGCAAAATGTTAAGAGACCGTTTTTGTAGAGAATTAAGTTTCCTACTTTTTATGTTCTATGATATTTTTTGATCAGATGCGTAGTTCTCGAGATATATCAAGATATTTAAAAGTTCCGAAGCCGCACCAACATAATAGAGATACAGAAACACCGTGGCCCCTTTCTTTGAGATAACTCTGCACTATTGCGAGCTGCAAATGCCACTTCCAGCTTAGCTGTGCAGAAGAAGAACAACAAGAATAAGAAATATCTCGAAATATGTCCGTCAGGCCCCTTCCCTTGAGATAAATCTGCAAATATCTCGGAAACGAAGAGAGCTATGGCAAAATGTTAAGAGACCTTTTCTGTAGAGAATTAAGTTTCCTACTTTTTATGTTCTATGATATTTTTTGATCAGATGCGTAGTTCTCGAGATATATCAAGATATTTAAAAGTTCCGAAGCCGCACCAACATAATAGAGATACAGAAACACCGTGGCCCCTTTCTTTGAGATAACTCTGCACTATTGCGAGCTGCAAATGCCACTTCCAGCTTAGCTGTGCAGAAGAAGAACAACAAGAAGAAGAAATATCTCGAAATATGTCCGTCAGGCCCCTTCCCTTGAGATAAATCTGCAAATATCTCGGAAACGAAGAGAGCTATGGCAAAATGTTAAGAGACCTTATTTGTAGAGAATTATGTTTCCTACAATTTATGTTCTATGATATTTTTTGATCAGAAGCGTAGTTTTCGAGATATATCGAGATATTTAAAAGTTCCGAAGCCGCACCAACATAATAGAGATACAGAAACACCGTGGCCCCTTTCTTTGAGATAACGCTGCACTAGTGCGAGCCGCAAATGCCACTTCCAGCTTAGCTGTGCAGAAGAAGAACAACAAGAAGAAGAAATATCTCGAAATATGTCCGTCAGGCCCCTTCCCTTCAGATAAATCTGCAAATATCTCGGAAACGAAGCGAGCTATGGCAAAATGTTAAGAGACCTTTTTTGTAGAGAATTATGTTTCCTACTTTTTATGTTCTGTGATATTTTTTGATCAGACGCGTAGTTCTCGAGATATATCAAGATATTTAAAAGTTCCGAAGCCGCACCAACATAATACAGATACAGAAACACCGTGGCCCCTTTCTTTGAGATAACTCTGCACTATTGCGAGCTGCAAATGCCACTTCCAGCTTAGCTGTGCAGAAGAAGAACAACAAGAAGAAGAAATATCTCGAAATATGTCCGTCATGCCCCTTCCCTTGAGATAAATCTGCAAATATCTCGGAAACGAAGCGAGCTTTGGCAAAATGTTAAGAGACCTTTTTTGTAGAGAATTAAGTTTCCTACTTTTTATGTTCTATGATATTTTTTGATCAGATGCGTAGTTCTCGAGATATATCGAGATATTTAAAAGTTCCGAAGCCGCACCAACATAATAGAGATACAGAAACACCGTGGCCCCTTTCTTTGAGATAACTCTGCACTAGTGCGAGCCGCAAATGCCACTTCCAGCTTAGCTGTGCAGAAGAAGAACAACAAGAAGAAGAAATATCTCGAAATATGTCCGTCAGGCCCCTTCCCTTGAGATAAATCTGCAAATATCTCGGAAACGAAGAGAGCTATGGCAAAATGTTAAGAGACCTTTTCTGTAGAGAATTAAGTTTCCTACTTTTTATGTTCTATGATATTTTTTGATCAGATGCGTAGTTCTCGAGATATATCAAGATATTTAAAAGTTCCGAAGCCGCACCAACATAATAGAGATACAGAAACACCGTGGCCCCTTTCTTTGAGATAACTCTGCACTATTGCGAGCTGCAAATGCCACTTCCAGCTTAGCTGTGCAGAAGAAGAACAACAAGAAGAAGAAATATCTCGAAATATGTCCGTCAGGCCCCTTCCCTTGAGATAAATCTGCAAATATCTCGGAAACGAAGAGAGCTATGGCAAAATGTTAAGAGACCTTATTTGTAGAGAATTATGTTTCCTACAATTTATGTTCTATGATATTTTTTGATCAGAAGCGTAGTTTTCGAGATATATCGAGATATTTAAAAGTTCCGAAGCCGCACCAACATAATAGAGATACAGAAACACCGTGGCCCCTTTCTTTGAGATAACGCTGCACTAGTGCGAGCCGCAAATGCCACTTCCAGCTTAGCTGTGCAGAAGAAGAACAACAAGAAGAAGAAATATCTCGAAATATGTCCGTCAGGCCCCTTCCCTTCAGATAAATCTGCAAATATCTCGGAAACGAAGCGAGCTATGGCAAAATGTTAAGAGACCTTTTTTGTAGAGAATTATGTTTCCTACTTTTTATGTTCTGTGATATTTTTTGATCAGACGCGTAGTTCTCGAGATATATCAAGATATTTAAAAGTTCCGAAGCCGCACCAACATAATACAGATACAGAAACACCGTGGCCCCTTTCTTTGAGATAACTCTGCACTATTGCGAGCTGCAAATGCCACTTCCAGCTTAGCTGTGCAGAAGAAGAACAACAAGAAGAAGAAATATCTCGAAATATGTCCGTCATGCCCCTTCCCTTGAGATAAATCTGCAAATATCTCGGAAACGAAGCGAGCTTTGGCAAAATGTTAAGAGACCTTTTTTGTAGAGAATTAAGTTTCCTACTTTTTATGTTCTATGATATTTTTTGATCAGATGCGTAGTTCTCGAGATATATCGAGATATTTAAAAGTTCCGAAGCCGCACCAACATAATAGAGATACAGAAACACCGTGGCCCCTTTCTTTGAGATAACTCTGCACTAGTGCGAGCCGCAAATGCCACTTCCAGCTTAGCTGTGCAGAAGAAGAACAACAAGAAGAAGAAATATCTCGAAATATGTCCGTCAGGCCCCTTCCCTTGAGATAAATCTGCAAATATCTCGGAAACGAAGCGAGCTATGGCAAAATGTTAAGAGACCTTTTTTGTAGAGAATTAGGTTTCCTACTTTTTATGGTCTATGATATTTTTTGATCAGATGCGTAGTTCTCGAGATATATCAAGATATTTAAAAGTTCCGAAGCCGCACCAACATAATAGAGATACAGAAACACCGTGGCCCCTTTCTTTGAGATAACTCTGCACTAGTGCGAGCCGCAAATGCCACTTCCAGCTTAGCTGTGCAGAAGAAGAACAACAAGAAGAAGAAATATCTCGAAATATGTCCGTCAGGCCCCTTCCCTTGAGATAAATCTGCAAATATCTCGGAAACGAAGCGAGCTATGGCAAAATGTTAAGAGACCTTTTTTGTAGAGAATTAAGTTTCCTACTTTTTATGGTCTATGATATTTTTTGATCAGATGCGTAGTTCTCGAGATATATCAAGATATTTAAAAGTTCCGAAGCCGCACCAACATAATAGAGATACAGAAACACCGTGGCCCCTTTCTTTGAGATAACTCTGCACTAGTGCGAGCCGCAAATGCCACTTCCAGCTTAGCTGTGCAGAAGAAGAACAACAAGAAGAAGAAATATCGCGAAATATGTCCGTCAGGCCCCTTCCCTTGAGATAAATCTGCAAATATCTCGGAAACGAAGCGAGCTATGGCAAAATGTTAAGAGACCCTTTTTGTAGAGAATTAAGTTTCCTACTTTTTATGGTCTATGATATTTTTTGATCAAATGCGTAGTTCTCGAGATATATCAAGATATTTAAAAGTTCCGAAGCCGCACCAACATAATAGAGATACAGAAACACCGTGGCCCCTTTCCTTGAGATAACTCTGCACTAGTGCGAGCCGCAAATGCCACTTCCAGCTTAGCTGTGCAGAAGAAGAACAACAAGAAGAAGAAATATCTCGAAATATGTCCGTCAGGCCCCTTCCCTTGAGATAAATCTGCAAATATCTCGGAAACGAAGCGAGCTATGGCAAAATGTTAAGAGACCTTATTTGTAGAGAATTATGTTTCCTACAATTTATATTCTATGATATTTTTTGATCAGAAGCGTAGTTTTCGAGATATATCGAGATATTTAAAAGTTCCGAAGCCGCACCAACATAATAGAGATACAGAAACACCGTGGCCCCTTTCTTTGAGATAACTCTGCACTAGTGCGAGCTGCAAATGCCACTTCCAGCTTAGCTGTGCAGAAGAAGAACAACAAGAAGAAGAAATATCTCGAAATATGTCCGTCAGGCCCCTTCCCTTGAGATAAATCTGCAAATATCTCGGAAACGAAGCGAGCTATGGCAAAATGTTAAGAGACCTTTTTTGTAGAGAATTAGGTTTCCTACTTTTTATGGTCTATGATATTTTTTGATCAGATGCGTAGTTCTCGAGATATATCAAGATATTTAAAAGTTCCGAAGCCGCACCAACATAATAGAGATACAGAAACACCGTGGCCCCTTTCTTTGAGATAACTCTGCACTAGTGCGAGCCGCAAATGCCACTTCCAGCTTAGCTGTGCAGAAGAAGAACAACAAGAAGAAGAAATATCTCGAAATATGTCCGTCAGGCCCCTTCCCTTGAGATAAATCTGCAAATATCTCGGAAACGAAGCGAGCTATGGCAAAATGTTAAGAGACCTTTTTTGTAGAGAATTAAGTTTCCTACTTTTTATGGTCTATGATATTTTTTGATCAGATGCGTAGTTCTCGAGATATATCAAGATATTTAAAAGTTCCGAAGCCGCACCAACATAATAGAGATACAGAAACACCGTGGCCCCTTTCTTTGAGATAACTCTGCACTAGTGCGAGCCGCAAATGCCACTTCCAGCTTAGCTGTGCAGAAGAAGAACAACAAGAAGAAGAAATATCGCGAAATATGTCCGTCAGGCCCCTTCCCTTGAGATAAATCTGCAAATATCTCGGAAACGAAGCGAGCTATGGCAAAATGTTAAGAGACCCTTTTTGTAGAGAATTAAGTTTCCTACTTTTTATGGTCTATGATATTTTTTGATCAAATGCGTAGTTCTCGAGATATATCAAGATATTTAAAAGTTCCGAAGCCGCACCAACATAATAGAGATACAGAAACACCGTGGCCCCTTTCTTTGAGATAACTCTGCACTAGTGCGAGCCGCAAATGCCACTTCCAGCTTAGCTGTGCAGAAGAAGAACAACAAGAAAAAGAAATATCTCGAAATATGTCCGTCAGGCCCCTTCCCTTGAGATAAATCTGCAAATATCTCGGAAACGAAGCGAGCTATGGCAAAATGTTAAGAGACCTTATTTGTAGAGAATTATGTTTCCTACAATTTATATTCTATGATATTTTTTGATCAGAAGCGTAGTTTTCGAGATATATCGAGATATTTAAAAGTTCCGAAGCCGCACCAACATAATAGAGATACAGAAACACCGTGGCCCCTTTCTTTGAGATAACTCTGCACTATTGCGAGCTGCAAATGCCACTTCCAGCTTAGCTGTGCAGAAGAAGAACAACAAGAATAAGAAATATCTCGAAATATGTCCGTTAGGCCCCTTCCCTTGAGATAAACCTGCAAATATCTCGGAAACGAAGCGAGCTATGGCAAAATGTTAAGAGACCTTTTTTGTAGAGAATTAAGTTTCCTACTTTTTATGTTCTATGATATTTTTTGATCAGATGCGTAGTTCTCGAGATATATCAAGATATTTAAAAGTTCCGAAGCCGCACCAACATAATAGAGATACAGAAACACCGTGGCCCCTTTCTTTGAGATAACTCTGCACTAGTGCGAGCCGCAAATGCCACTTCCAGCTTAGCGGTGCAGAAGAAGAACAACAAGAAGAAGAAATATCTCGAAATATGTCCGTCAGGCCCCTTCCCTTGAGATAAATCTGCAAATATCTCGGAAACGAAGCGAGCTATGGCAAAATGTTAAGAGACCTTATTTGTAGAGAATTATGTTTCCTACAATTTATGTTCTATGATATTTTTTGATCAGAAGCGTAGTTTTCGAGATATATCGAGATATTTAAAAGTTCCGAAGCCGCACCAACATAATAGAGATACAGAAACACCGTGGCCCCTTTCTTTGAGATAACGCTGCACTAGTGCGAGCCGCAAATGCCACTTCCAGCTTAGCTGTGCAGAAGAAGAACAACAAGAAGAAGAAATATCTCGAAATATGTCCGTCAGGCCCCTTCCCTTCAGATAAATCTGCAAATATCTCGGAAACGAAGCGAGCTATGTCAAAATGTTAAGAGACCTTTTTTGTAGAGAATTATGTTTCCTACTTTTTATGTTCTATGATATTTTTTGATCAGACGCGTAGTTCTCGAGATATATCAAGATATTTAAAAGTTCCGAAGCCGCACCAACATAATAGAGATACAGAAACACCGTGGCCCCTTTCTTTGAGATAACTCTGCACTAGTGCGAGCCGCAAATGCCACTTCCAGCTTAGCGGTGCAGAAGAAGAACAACAAGAAGAAGAAATATCTCGAAATATGTCCGTCAGGCCCCTTCCCTTGAGATAAATCTGCAAATATCTCGGAAACGAAGCGAGCTATGGCAAAATGTTAAGAGACCCTTTTTGTAGAGAATTAAGTTTCCTACTTTTTATGGTCTATGATATTTTTTGATCAAATGCGTAGTTCTCGAGATATATCAAGATATTTAAAAGTTCCGAAGCCGCACCAACATAATAGAGATACAGAAACACCGTGGCCCCTTTCTTTGAGATAACTCTGCACTAGTGCGAGCCGCAAATGCCACTTCCAGCTTAGCTGTGCAGAAGAAGAACAACAAGAAGAAGAAATATCTCGAAATATGTCCGTCAGGCCCCTTCCCTTGAGATAAATCTGCAAATATCTCGGAAACGAAGCGAGCTATGGCAAAATGTTAAGAGACCTTATTTGTAGAGAATTATGTTTCCTACAATTTATATTCTATGATATTTTTTGATCAGAAGCGTAGTTTTCGAGATATATCGAGATATTTAAAAGTTCCGAAGCCGCACCAACATAATGGAGATACAGAAACACCGTGGCCCCTTTCTTTGAGATAACTCTGCACTATTGCGAGCTGCAAATGCCACTTCCAGCTTAGCTGTGCAGAAGAAGAACAACAAGAATAAGAAATATCTCGAAATATGTCCGTTAGGCCCCTTCCCTTGAGATAAACCTGCAAATATCTCGGAAACGAAGCGAGCTATGGCAAAATGTTAAGAGACCTTTTTTGTAGAGAATTAAGTTTCCTACTTTTTATGTTCTATGATATTTTTTGATCAGATGCGTAGTTCTCGAGATATATCAAGATATTTAAAAGTTCCGAAGCCGCACCAACATAATAGAGATACAGAAACACCGTGGCCCCTTTCTTTGAGATAACTCTGCACTAGTGCGAGCCGCAAATGCCACTTCCAGCTTAGCGGTGCAGAAGAAGAACAACAAGAAGAAGAAATATCTCGAAATATGTCCGTCAGGCCCCTTCCCTTGAGATAAATCTGCAAATATCTCGGAAACGAAGCGAGCTATGGCAAAATGTTAAGAGACCTTATTTGTAGAGAATTATGTTTCCTACAATTTATGTTCTATGATATTTTTTGATCAGAAGCGTAGTATTCGAGATATATCGAGATATTTAAAAGTTCCGAAGCCGCACCAACATAATAGAGATACAGAAACACCGTGGCCCCTTTCTTTGAGATAACGCTGCACTAGTGCGAGCCGCAAATGCCACTTCCAGCTTAGCTGTGCAGAAGAAGAACAACAAGAAGAAGAAATATCTCGAAATATGTCCGTCAGGCCCCTTCCCTTCAGATAAATCTGCAAATATCTCGGAAACGAAGCGAGCTATGTCAAAATGTTAAGAGACCTTTTTTGTAGAGAATTATGTTTCCTACTTTTTATGTTCTATGATATTTTTTGATCAGACGCGTAGTTCTCGAGATATATCAAGATATTTAAAAGTTCCGAAGCCGCACCAACATAATAGAGATACAGAAACACCGTGGCCCCTTTCTTTGAGATAACTCTGCACTAGTGCGAGCCGCAAATGCCACTTCCAGCTTAGCGGTGCAGAAGAAGAACAACAAGAAGAAGAAATATCTCGAAATATGTCCGTCAGGCCCCTTCCCTTGAGATAAATCTGCAAATATCTCGGAAACGAAGCGAGCTATGGCAAAATGTTAAGAGACCTTATTTGTAGAGAATTATGTTTCCTACAATTTATGTTCTATGATATTTTTTGATCAGAAGCGTAGTTTTCGAGATATATCGAGATATTTAAAAGTTCCGAAGCCGCACCAACATAATAGAGATACAGAAACACCGTGGCCCCTTTCTTTGAGATAACTGTGCACTAGTGCGAGCCGCAAATGCCACTTCCAGCTTAGCTGTGCAGAAGAAGAACAACAAGAAGAAGAAATATCTCGAAATATGTCCGTCAGGCCCCTTCCCTTCAGATAAATCTGCAAATATCTCGGAAACGAAGCGAGCTATGGCAAAATGTTAAGAGACCTTTTTTGTAGAGAATTAAGTTTCCTACTTTTTATGTTCTATGATATTTTTTGATCAGACGCGTAGTTCTCGAGATATATCAAGATATTTAAAAGTTCCGAAGCCGCACCAACATAATAGAGATACAGAAACACCGTGGCCCCCTTCTTTGAGATAACTCTGCACTAGTGCGAGCCGCAAATGCCACTTCCAGCTTAGCTGTGCAGAAGAAGAACAACAAGAAGAAGAAATATCTCGAAATATGTCCGTCATGCCCCTTCCCTTGAGATAAATCTGCAAATATCTCGGAAACGAAGCGAGCTATGGCAAAATGTTAAGAGACCTTTTTTGTAGAGAATTAAGTTTCCTACTTTTTATGTTCTATGATATTTTTTGATCAGATGCGTAGTTCTCGAGATATATCAAGATATTTAAAAGTTCCGAAGCCGCACCAACAGAATAGAGATACAGAAACACCGTGGCTCCTTTCTTTGAGATAACTCTGCACTATTGCGAGCTGGAAATGCCACTTCCAGTTTAGCTGTGCAGAAGAAGAACAACAAGAAGAAGAAATATCTCGAAATATGTCCGTTAGGCCCCTTCCCTTGAGATAAACCTGCAAATATCTCGGAAACGAAGCGAGCTATGGCAAAATGTTAAGCGACCTTTTTTGTAGAGAATTAAGTTTCCTACTTTTTATGTTCTATGATATTTTTTGATCAGATGCGTAGTTCTCGAGATATATCAAGATATTTAAAAGTTCCGAAGCCGCACCAACATAATAGAGATACAGAAACACCGTGGCCCCTTTCTTTGAGATATCTCTGCACTATTGCGAGCTGCACACGCCACTTCCAGCTTAGCTGTGCAGAAGAAGAACAACAAGAAGGAGAAATATCTCGAAATATGTCCGTCAGGCCCCTTCCCTTGAGATAAATCTGCAAATATCTCGGAAACGAAGCGAGCTATGGCAAAATGTTAAGAGACCTTATTTGTAGAGAATTATGTTTCCTACAATTTATGTTCTATGATATTTTTTGATCAGAAGCGTAGTTTTCGAGATATATCGAGATATTTAAAAGTTCCGAAGCCGCACCAACATAATAGAGATACAGAAACACCGTGGCCCCTTTCTTTGAGATAACTGTGCACTAGTGCGAGCCGCAAATGCCACTTCCAGCTTAGCTGTGCAGAAGAAGAACAACAAGAAGAAGAAATATCTCGAAATATGTCCGTTAGGCCCCTTCCCTTGAGATAAACCTGCAAATATCTCGGAAACCAAGCGAGCTATGGCAAAATGTTAAGAGACCTTTTTTGTAGAGAATTAAGTTTCCTACTTTTTATGTTCTATGATATTTTTTGATCAGATGCGTAGTTCTCGAGATATATCAAGATATTTAAAAGTTCCGAAGCCGCACCAACATAATAGAGATACAGAAACACCGTGGCCCCCTTCTTTGAGATAACTCTGCACTATTGCGAGCTGCAAATGCCACTTCCAGCTTAGCTGTGCAGAGGAAGAACAACAAGAAGAAGAAATATCTCGAAATATGTCCGTCAGGCCCCTTCCCTTGAGATATATCTGCAAATATCTCGGAAACGAAGAGAGCTATGGCAAAATGTTAAGATACCTTTTTTGTAGAGAATTAAGTTTCCTACTTTTTATGTTCTATGATATTTTTTGATCAGATGCGCAGTTCTCGAGATATATCAAGATATTTAAAAGTTCCGAAGCCGCACCAACATAATAGAGATACAGAAACACCGTGGCCCCTTTCTTTGAGATAACTCTGCACTAGTGCGAGCCGCAAATGCCACTTCCAGCTTAGCTGTGCAGAAGAAGAACAACAAGAAGAAGAAATATCTCGAAATATGTCCGTCAGGCCCTTTCCCTTCAGATAAATCTGCAAATATCTCGGAAACGAAGAGAGCTATGGCAAAATGTTAAGAGACCTTTTTTGTAGAGAATTAAGTTTCCTACTTTTTATGTTCTATGATATTTTTTGATCAGATGCGCAGTTCTCGAGATATATCAAGATATTTAAAAGTTCCGAAGCCGCACCAACATAATAGAGATACAGAAACACCGTGGCCCCTTTCTTTGAGATAACTCTGCACTAGTGCGAGCCGCAAATGCCACTTCCAGCTTAACTGTGCAGAAGAAGAACAACAAGAAGAAGAAATATCTCGAAATATGTCCGTCAGGCCCCTTCCCTTGAGATAAATCTGCAAATATCTCGGAAACGAAGAGAGCTATGGCAAAATGTTAACAGACCTTTTTTTGTAGAGAATTAAGTTTCCTACTTTTTATGTTCTATGATATTTTTTGATCAGATGCGCAGTTCTCGAGATATATCAAGATATTTAAAAGTTCCGAAGCCGCACCAACAGAATAGAGATACAGAAACACCGTGGCTCCTTTCTTTGAGATAACTCTGCACTATTGCGAGCTGGAAATGCCACTTCCAGTTTAGCTGTGCAGAAGAAGAACAACAAGAAGAAGAAATATCTCGAAATATGTCCGTTAGGCCCCTTCCCTTGAGATAAACCTGCAAATATCTCGGAAACGAAGCGAGCTATGGCAAAATGTTAAGAGACCTTTTTTGTAGAGAATTAAGTTTCCTACTTTTTATGTTCTATGATATTTTTTGATCAGATGCGTAGTTCTCGAGATATATCAAGATATTTAAAAGTTCCGAAGCCGCACCAACATAATAGAGATACAGAAACACCGTGGCCCCTTTCTTTGAGATATCTCTGCACTATTGCGAGCTGCACATGACACTTCCAGCTTAGCTGTGCAGAAGAAGAACAACAAGAAGAAGAAATATCTCGAAATATGTCCGTCAGGCCCCTTCCCTTGAGATAAATCTGCAAATATCTCGGAAACGAAGCGAGCTATGGCAAAATGTTAAGAGACCTTATTTGTAGAGAATTATGTTTCCTACAATTTATGTTCTATGATATTTTTTGATCAGAAGCGTAGTTTTCGAGATATATCGAGATATTTAAAAGTTCCGAAGCCGCACCAACATAATAGAGATACAGAAACACCGTGGCCCCTTTCTTTGAGATAACTGTGCACTAGTGCGAGCCGCAAATGCCACTTCCAGCTTAGCTGTGCAGAAGAAGAACAACAAGAAGAAGAAATATCTCGAAATATGTCCGTTAGGCCCCTTCCCTTGAGATAAACCTGCAAATATCTCGGAAACGAAGCGAGCTATCGCAAAATGTTAAGAGACCTTATTTGTAGAGAATTATGTTTCCTACAATTTATGTTCTATGATATTTTTTGAGCAGAAGCGTAGTTTTCGAGATATATCGAGATATTTAAAAGTTCCGAAGCCGCACCAACATAATAGAGATACAGAAACACCGTGGCCCCTTTCTTTGAGATAACTGTGCACTAGTGCGAGCCGCAAATGCCACTTCCAGCTTAGCTGTGCAGAAGAAGAACAACAAGAAGAAGAAATATCTCGAAATATGTCCGTTAGGCCCCTTCCCTTGAGATAAACCTGCAAATATCTCGGAAACGAAGCGAGCTATGGCAAAATGTTAAGAGACCTTTTTTGTAGAGAATTAAGTTTCCTACTTTTTATGTTCTATGATATTTTTTGATCAGATGCGTAGTTCTCGAGATATATCAAGATATTTAAAAGTTCCGAAGCCGCACCAACATAATAGAGATACAGAAACACCGTGGCCCCCTTCTTTGAGATAACTCTGCACTATTGCGAGCTGCAAATGCCACTTCCAGCTTAGCTGTGCAGAGGAAGAACAACAAGAAGAAGAAATATCTCGAAATATGTCCGTCAGGCCCCTTCCCTTGAGATATATCTGCAAATATCTCGGAAACGAAGAGAGCTATGGCAAAATGTTAAGAGACCTTTTTTGTAGAGAATTAAGTTTCCTACTTTTTATGTTCTATGATATTTTTTGATCAGATGCGCAGTTCTCGAGATATATCAAGATATTTAAAAGTTCCGAAGCCGCACCAACATAATAGAGATACAGAAACACCGTGGCCCCTTTCTTTGAGATAACTCTGCACTAGTGCGAGCCGCAAATGCCACTTCCAGCTTAGCTGTGCAGAAGAAGAACAACAAGAAGAAGAAATATCTCGAAATATGTCCGTCAGGCCCTTTCCCTTCAGATAAATCTGCAAATATCTCGGAAACGAAGAGAGCTATGGCAAAATGTTAAGAGACCTTTTTTGTAGAGAATTAAGTTTCCTACTTTTTATGTTCTATGATATTTTTTGATCAGATGCGCAGTTCTCGAGATATATCAAGATATTTAAAAGTTCCGAAGCCGCACCAACATAATAGAGATACAGAAACACCGTGGCCCCTTTCTTTGAGATAACTCTGCACTAGTGCGAGCCGCAAATGCCACTTCCAGCTTAACTGTGCAGAAGAAGAACAACAAGAAGAAGAAATATCTCGAAATATGTCCGTCAGGCCCCTTCCCTTGAGATAAATCTGCAAATATCTCGGAAACGAAGAGAGCTATGGCAAAATGTTAACAGACCTTTTTTGTAGAGAATTAAGTTTCCTACTTTTTATGTTCTATGATATTTTTTGATCAGATGCGCAGTTCTCGAGATATATCAAGATATTTAAAAGTTCCGAAGCCGCACCAACATAATAGAGATACAGAAACACCGTGGCCCCTTTCTTTGAGATAACTCTGCACTAGTGCGAGCCGCAAATGCCACTTCCAGCTTAGCTGTGCAGAAGAAGAACAACAAGAAGAAGAAATATCTCGAAATATGTCCGTCAGGCCCCTTCCCTTGAGATAAATCTGCAAATATCTCGGAAACGAAGAGAGCTATGGCAAAATGTGAAGAGACCTTTTTTGTAGAGAATTAAGTTTCCTACTTTTTATGTTCTATGATCTTTTTTGATCAGATGCGTAGTTCTCGAGATATATCAAGATATTTAAAAGTTCCGAAGCCGCACCAACATAATAGAGATACAGAAACACCGTGGCCCCTTTCTTTGAGATAACTCTGCACTATTGCGAGCTGGAAATGCCACTTCCAGTTTAGCTGTGCAGAAGAAGAACAACAAGAAGAAGAAATATCTCGAAATATGTCCGTCAGGCCCCTTCCCTTGAGATAAATCTGCAAATATCTCGGAAACGAAGCGAGCTATGGCAAAATGTTAAGAGACCTTTTTTGTAGAGAATTAAGTTTCCTACTTTTTATGTTCTATGATATTTTTTGATCAGATGCGCAGTTCTCGAGATATATCAAGATATTTAAAAGTTCCGAAGCCGCACCAACATAATAGAGATACAGAAACACCGTGGCCCCTTTCTTTGAGATAACTCTGCACTATTGCGAGCTGCAAATGCCACTTCCAGCTTACTGTGCAGAAGAAGAACAACAAGAAGAAGAAATATCTCGAAATATGTCCGTCAGGCCCCTTCCCTTGAGATAAATCTGCAAATATCTCGGAAACGAAGCGAGCTATGGCAAAATGTTAACAGACCTTTTTTGTAGAGAATTAAGTTTCCTACTTTTTATGTTCTATGATATTTTTTGATCACAAGCGTAGTTTTCGAGATATATCGAGATATTTAAAAGTTCCGAAGCCGCACCAACATAATAGAGATACAGAAACACCGTGGCCCCCTTCTTTGAGATAACGCTGCACTAGTGCGAGCCGCAAATGCCACTTCCAGCTTAGCTGTGCAGAAGAAGAACAACAAGAAGAAGAAATATCTCGAAATATGTCCGTCAGGCCCCTTCCCTTGAAATAAATCTGCAAATATCTCGGAAACGAAGCGAGCTATGGCAAAATGCTAAGAGACCTTTTTTGTAGAGAATTATGTTTCCTACAATTTACGTTCTATGATATTTTTTGATCAGAAGCGTAGTTTTCGAGATATATCGAGATATTTAAAAGTTCCGAAGCCGCACCAATATAATAGAGATACAGAAACACCGTGGCCCCTTTCTTTGAGATAACTCTGCACTAGGGCGAGCCGCAAATGCCACTTCCAGCTTAGCTGTGCAGAAGAAGAACAACAAGAAGAAGAAATATCTCGAAATATGTCCGTCAGGCCCTTTCCCTTCAGATAAATCTGCAAATATCTCGGAAACGAAGCGAGGTATGGCAAAATGCTAAGAGACCTTTTTTGTAGAGAATTATGTTTCCTACAATTTATGTTCTATGATATTTTTTGATCAGAAGCGTAGTTTTCGAGATATATCGAGATATTTAAAAGTTCCGAAGCCGCACCAACATAATAGAGATACAGAAACACCGTGGCCCCTTTCTTTGAGATAACTGTGCACTAGTGCGAGCGGCAAATGCCACTTCCAGCTTAGCTGTGCAGAAGAAGAACAACAAGAAGAAGAAATATCTCGAAATATGTCCGTTAGGCCCCTTCCCTTGAGATAAACCTGCAAATATCTCGGAAACGAAGCGAGCTATGGCAAAATGTTAAGAGACCTTATTTGTAGAGAATTATGTTTCCTACAATTTATGTTCTATGATATTTTTTGATCAGATGCGTAGTTCTCGAGATATATCAAGATATTTAAAAGTTCCGAAGCCGCACCAACATAATAGAGATACAGAAACACCGTGGCCCCTTTCTTTGAGATTACTGTGCACTAGTGCGAGCCGCAAATGCCACTTCCAGCTTAGCTGTGCAGAAGAAGAACAACAAGAAGAAGAAATATCTCGAAATATGTCCGTTAGGCCCCTTCCCTTGAGATAAACCTGCAAATATCTCGGAAACGAAGCGAGCTATGGCAAAATGTTAAGAGACCTTTTTTGTAGAGAATTAAGTTTCCTACTTTTTATGTTCTATGATATTTTTTGATCAGATGCGTAGTTCTCGAGATATATCAAGATATTTAAAAGTTCCGAAGCCGCACCAACATAATAGAGATACAGAAACACCGTGGCCCCCTTCTTTGAGATAACTCTGCACTATTGCGAGCTGCAAATGCCACTTCCAGCTTAGCTGTGCAGAGGAAGAACAACAAGAAGAAGAAATATCTCGAAATATGTCCGTCAGGCCCCTTCCCTTGAGATATATCTGCAAATATCTCGGAAACGAAGAGAGCTATGGCAAAATGTTAAGAGACCTTTTTTGTAGAGAATTAAGTTTCCTACTTTTTATGTTCTATGATATTTTTTGATCAGATGCGCAGTTCTCGAGATATATCAAGATATTTAAAAGTTCCGAAGCCGCACCAACATAATAGAGATACAGAAACACCGTGGCCCCTTTCTTTGAGATAACTCTGCACTAGTGCGAGCCGCAAATGCCACTTCCAGCTTAGCTGTGCAGAAGAAGAACAACAAGAAGAAGAAATATCTCGAAATATGTCCGTCAGGCCCTTTCCCTTCAGATAAATCTGCAAATATCTCGGAAACGAAGAGAGCTATGGCAAAATGTTAAGAGACCTTTTTTGTAGAGAATTAAGTTTCCTACTTTTTATGTTCTATGATATTTTTTGATCAGATGCGCAGTTCTCGAGATATATCAAGATATTTAAAAGTTCCGAAGCCGCACCAACATAATAGAGATACAGAAACACCGTGGCCCCTTTCTTTGAGATAACTCTGCACTAGTGCGAGCCGCAAATGCCACTTCCAGCTTAACTGTGCAGAAGAAGAACAACAAGAAGAAGAAATATCTCGAAATATGTCCGTCAGGCCCCTTCCCTTGAGATAAATCTGCAAATATCTCGGAAACGAAGAGAGCTATGGCAAAATGTTAACAGACCTTTTTTGTAGAGAATTAAGTTTCCTACTTTTTATGTTCTATGATATTTTTTGATCAGATGCGCAGTTCTCGAGATATATCAAGATATTTAAAAGTTCCGAAGCCGCACCAACATAATAGAGATACAGAAACACCGTGGCCCCTTTCTTTGAGATAACTCTGCACTAGTGCGAGCCGCAAATGCCACTTCCAGCTTAGCTGTGCAGAAGAAGAACAACAAGAAGAAGAAATATCTCGAAATATGTCCGTCAGGCCCCTTCCCTTGAGATAAATCTGCAAATATCTCGGAAACAAAGAGAGCTATGGCAAAATGTGAAGAGACCTTTTTTGTAGAGAATTAAGTTTCCTACTTTTTATGTTCTATGGTCTTTTTTGATCAGATGCGTAGTTCTCGAGATATATCAAGATATTTAAAAGTTCCGAAGCCGCACCAACATAATAGAGATACAGAAACACCGTGGCCCCTTTCTTTGAGATAACTCTGCACTATTGCGAGCTGGAAATGCCACTTCCAGTTTAGCTGTGCAGAAGAAGAACAACAAGAAGAAGAAATATCTCGAAATATGTCCGTCAGGCCCCTTCCCTTGAGATAAATCTGCAAATATCTCGGAAACGAAGCGAGCTATGGCAAAATGTTAACAGACCTTTTTTGTAGAGAATTAAGTTTCCTACTTTTTATGTTCTATGATATTTTTTGATCACAAGCGTAGTTTTCGAGATATATCGAGATATTTAAAAGTTCCGAAGCCGCACCAACATAATAGAGATACAGAAACACCGTGGCCCCCTTCTTTGAGATAACGCTGCACTAGTGCGAGCCGCAAATGCCACTTCCAGCTTAGCTGTGCAGAAGAAGAACAACAAGAAGAAGAAATATCTCGAAATATGTCCGTCAGGCCCCTTCCCTTGAAATAAATCTGCAAATATCTCGGAAACGAAGCGAGCTATGGCAAAATGCTAAGAGACCTTTTTTGTAGAGAATTATGTTTCCTACAATTTATGTTCTATGATATTTTTTGATCAGAAGCGTAGTTTTCGAGATATATCGAGATATTTAAAAGTTCCGAAGCCGCACCAATATAATAGAGATACAGAAACACCGTGGCCCCTTTCTTTGAGATAACTCTGCACTAGGGCGAGCCGCAAATGCCACTTCCAGCTTAGCTGTGCAGAAGAAGAACAACAAGAAGAAGAAATATCTCGAAATATGTCCGTCAGGCCCTTTCCCTTCAGATAAATCTGCAAATATCTCGGAAACGAAGCGAGGTATGGCAAAATGCTAAGAGACCTTTTTGTAGAGAATTATGTTTCCTACAATTTATGTTCTATGATATTTTTTGATCAGAAGCGTAGTTTTCGAGATATATCGAGATATTTAAAAGTTCCGAAGCCGCACCAACATAATAGAGATACAGAAACACCGTGGCCCCTTTCTTTGAGATAACTCTGCACTAGTGCGAGCCGCAAATGCCACTTCCAGCTTAGCTGTGCAGAAGAAGAACAGCAAGAAGAAGAAATATCTCGAAATATGTCCGTCAGGCCCCTTCCCTTGAGATAAATCTGCAAATATCTCGGAAACGAAGCGAGCTATGGCAAAATGTTAACAGACCTTTTTTGTAGAGAATTAAGTTTCCTACTTTTTATGTTCTATGATATTTTTTGATCAGATGCGTAGTTCTCGAGATATATCAAGATATTTAAAAGTTCCGAAGCCGCACCAACATAATAGAGATACAGAAACACCGTGGCCCCCTTCTTTGAGATAACGCTGCACTAGTGCGAGCCGCAAATGCCACTTCCAGCTTAGCTGTGCAGAAGAAGAACAACAAGAAGAAGAAATATCTCGAAATATGTCCGTCAGGCCCCTTCCCTTGAAATAAATCTGCAAATATCTCGGAAACGAAGCGAGCTATGGCAAAATGTTAAGAGACCTTTTTTGTAGAGAATTATGTTTCCTACTTTTTATGTTCTATGATATTTTTTGATCAGACGCGTAGTTCTCGAGATATATCAAGATATTTAAAAGTTCCGAAGCCGCACCAACATAATAGAGATACAGAAACACCGTGGCCCCTTTCTTTGAGATATCTCTGCACTATTGCGAGCTGCAAATGCCACTTCCAGCTTAGCTGTGCAGAAGAAGAACAACAAGAAGAAGAAATATCTCGAAATATGTCCGTCAGGCCCCTTCCCTTGAGATAAATCTGCAAATATCTCGGAAACGAAGCGAGCTATGGCAAAATGTTAAGAGACCGTTTTTGTAGAGAATTAAGTTTCCTACTTTTTATGTTCTATGATATTTTTTGATCAGATGCGTAGTTCTCGAGATATATCAAGATATTTAAAAGTTCCGAAGCCGCACCAACATAATAGAGATACAGAAACACCGTGGCCCCCTTCTTTGAGATAACGCTGCACTAGTGCGAGCGGCAAATGCCACTTCCAGCTTAGCTGTGCAGAAGAAGAACAACAAGAAGAAGAAATATCTCGAAATATGTCCGTCAGGCCCCTTCCCTTCAAATAAATCTGCAAATATCTCGGAAACGAAGCGAGCTATGGCAAAATGTTAAGAGACCTTTTTTGTAGAGAATTATGTTTCCTACTTTTTATGTTCTATGATATTTTTTGATCAGACGCGTAGTTCTCGAGATATATCAAGATATTTAAAAGTTCCGAAGCCGCACCAACATAATAGAGATACAGAAACACCGTGGCCCCTTTCTTTGAGATATCTCTGCACTATTGCGAGCTGCAAATGCCACTTCCAGCTTAGCTGTGCAGAAGAAGAACAACAAGAAGAAGAAATATCTCGAAATATGTCCGTCAGGCCCCTTCCCTTGAGATAAATCTGCAAATATCTCGGAAACGAAGCGAGCTATGGCAAAATGTTAAGAGACCTTATTTGTAGAGAATTATGTTTCCTACAATTTATGCTCTATGATATTTTTTGATCAGAAGCGTAGTTTTCGAGATATATCGAGATATTTAAAAGTTCCGAAGCCGCACCAACATAATAGAGATACAGAAACACCGTGGCCCCTTTCTTTGAGATAACTGTGCACTAGTGCGAGCCGCAAATGCCACTTCCAGCTTAGCTGTGCAGAAGAAGAACAACAAGAAGAAGAAATATCTCGAAATATGTCCGTCAGGCCCCTTCCCTTGAGATAAATCTGCAAATATCTCGGAAACCAAGCGAGCTATGGCAAAATGTTAAGAGACCGTTTTTGTAGAGAATTAAGTTTCCTACTTTTTATGTTCTATGATATTTTTTGATCAGATGCGTAGTTCTCGAGATATATCAAGATATTTAAAAGTTCCGAAGCCGCACCAACATAATAGAGATACAGAAACACCGTGGCCCCTTTCTTTGAGATAACTCTGCACTATTGCGAGCTGCAAATGCCACTTCCAGCTTAGCTGTGCGGAAGAAGAACAACAAGAATAAGAAATATCTCGAAATATGTCCGTCAGGCCCCTTCCCTTGAGATAAATCTGCAAATATCTCGGAAACGAAGAGAGCTATGGCAAAATGTTAAGAGACCTTTTCTGTAGAGAATTAAGTTTCCTACTTTTTATGTTCTATGATATTTTTTGATCAGATGCGTAGTACTCGAGATATATCAAGATATTTAAAAGTTCCGAAGCCGCACCAACATAATAGAGATACAGAAACACCGTGGCCCCTTTCTTTGAGATAACTCTGCACTATTGCGAGCTGCAAATGCCACTTACAGCTTAGCTGTGCAGAAGAAGAACAACAAGAAGAAGAAATATCTCGAAATATGTCCGTCAGGCCCCTTCCCTTGAGATAAATCTGCAAATATCTCGGAAACGAAGAGAGCTATGGCAAAATGTTAAGACACCTTTTTTGTAGAGAATTAAGTTTCCTACTTTTTATGTTCTATGATATTTTTTGATCAGATGCGCAGTTCTCGAGATATATCAAGATATTTAAAAGTTCCGAAGCCGCACCAACATAATAGAGATACAGAAACACCGTGGCCCCTTTCTTTGAGATAACTTTGCACTATTGCGAGCTGTAAATGCCACTTCCAGCTTAGCTGTGCAGAAGAAGAACAACAAGAAGAAGAAATATCTCGAAATATGTCCGTCAGGCCCCTTCCCTTGAGATATATCTGCAAATATCTCGGAAACCAAGAGAGCTATGGCAAAATGTTAAGAGACCTTTTTTGTAGAGAATTAAGTTTCCTACTTTTTATGTTCTATGATATTTTTTGATCAGATTCGTAGTTCTCGAGATATATCAAGATATTTAAAAGTTCCGAAGCCGCACCAACATAATAGAGATACAGAAACACCGTGGCCCCTTTCTTTGAGATAACTCTGCACTAGTGCGAGCCGCAACTGCCACTTCCAGCTTAGCTGTGCAGAAGAAGTAAAACAAGAAGAAGAAATATCTCGAAATCTGTCCGTCAGGCCCCTTCCCTTGAGATAAATCTGCAAATATCTCGGAAACGAAGCGAGCTATGGCAAAATGTTAACAGACCTTTTTTGTAGAGAATTAAGTTTCCTACTTTTTATGTTCTATGATATTTTTTGATCAGATGCGTAGTTCTCGAGATATATCAAGATATTTAAAAGTTCCGAAGCCGCAGCAACATAATAGAGATACAGAAACACCGTCGCCCCTTTCTTTGAGATAACTTTGCACTATTGCGAGCTGTACATGCCACTTCCAGCTTAGCTGTGCAGAAGAAGAACAACAAGAAGAAGAAATATCTCGAAATATGTCCGTCAGGCCCCTTCCCTTGAAATAAATCTGCAAATATCTCGGAAACGAAGCGAGCTATGGCAAAATGTTAAGAGACCTTTTTTGTAGAGAATTATGTTTCCTACTTTTTATGTTCTATGATATTTTTTGATCAGACGCGTAGTTCTCGAGATATATGAAGATATTTAAAAGTTCCGAAGCCGCACCAACATAATAGAGATACAGAAACACCGTGGCCCCTTTCTTTGAGATATCTCTGCACTATTGCGAGCTGCAAATGCCACTTCCAGCTTAGCTGTGCAGAAGAAGAACAACAAGAAGAAGAAATATCTCGAAATATGTCCGTCAGGCCCCTTCCCTTGAGATAAATCTGCAAATATCTCGGAAACGAAGCGAGCTATGGCAAAATGTTAAGAGACCTTATTTGTAGAGAATTATGTTTCCTACAATTTATGCTCTATGATATTTTTTGATCAGAAGCGTAGTTTTCGAGATATATCGAGATATTTAAAAGTTCCGAAGCCGCACCAACATAATAGAGATACAGAAACACCGTGGCCCCTTTCTTTGAGATAACTGTGCACTAGTGCGAGCCGCAAATGCCACTTCCAGCTTAGCTGTGCAGAAGAAGAACAACAAGAAGAAGAAATATCTCGAAATATGTCCGTCAGGCCCCTTCCCTTGAGATAAATCTGCAAATATCTCGGAAACCAAGCGAGCTATGGCAAAATGTTAAGAGACCGTTTTTGTAGAGAATTAAGTTTCCTACTTTTTATGTTCTATGATATTTTTTGATCAGATGCGTAGTTCTCGAGATATATCAAGATATTTAAAAGTTCCGAAGCCGCACCAACATAATAGAGATACAGAAACACCGTGGCCCCTTTCTTTGAGATAACTCTGCACTATTGCGAGCTGCAAATGCCACTTCCAGCTTAGCTGTGCGGAAGAAGAACAACAAGAATAAGAAATATCTCGAAATATGTCCGTCAGGCCCCTTCCCTTGAGATAAATCTGCAAATATCTCGGAAACGAAGAGAGCTATGGCAAAATGTTAAGAGACCTTTTCTGTAGAGAATTAAGTTTCCTACTTTTTATGTTCCATGATATTTTTTGATCAGATGCATAGTACTCGAGATATATCAAGATATTTAAAAGTTCCGAAGCCGCACCAACATAATAGAGATACAGAAACACCGTGGCCCCTTTCTTTGAGATAACTCTGCACTATTGCGAGCTGCAAATGCCACTTACAGCTTAGCTGTGCAGAAGAAGAACAACAAGAAGAAGAAATATCTCGAAATATGTCCGTCAGGCCCCTTCCCTTGAGATAAATCTGCAAATATCTCGGAAACGAAGAGAGCTATGGCAAAATGTTAAGAGACCTTTTTTGTAGAGAATTAAGTTTCTTACTTTTTATGTTCTATGATATTTTTTGATCAGATGCGCAGTTCTCGAGATATATCAAGATATTTAAAAGTTCCGAAGCCGCACCAACATAATAGAGATACAGAAACACCGTGGCCCCTTTCTTTGAGATAACTTTGCACTATTGCGAGCTGTAAATGCCACTTCCAGCTTAGCTGTGCAGAAGAAGAACAACAAGAAGAAGAAATATCTCGAAATATGTCCGTCAGGCCCCTTCCCTTGAGATATATCTGCAAATATCTCGGAAACCAAGAGAGCTATGGCAAAATGTTAAGAGACCTTTTTTGTAGAGAATTAAGTTTCCTACAATTTATGTTCTATGATATTTTTTGATCAGAAGCGTAGTTCTCGAGATATATCAAGATATTTTAAAGTTCCGAAGCCGCACCAACATAATAGAGATACAGAAACACCGTGGCCCCTTTCTTTGAGATAACTCTGCACTAGTGCGAGCCACAAATGCCACTTCCAGCTTAGCTGTGCAGAAGAAGAACAACAAGAAGAAGAAATATCTCGAAATATGTCCGTCAGGCCCCTTCCCTTGAGATAAATCTGCAAATATCTCGGAAACGAAGAGAGCTATGGCAAAATGTTAAGAGACCTTTTTTGTAGAGAATTAAGTTTCCTACTTTTTATGTTCTATGATATTTTTTGATCAGATGCGTAGTTCTCGAGATATATCAAGATATTTAAAAGTTCCGAAGCCGCACCAACATAATAGAGATACAGAAACACCGTGGCCCCTTTCTTTGAGATAACTCTGCACTATTGCGAGCTGGAAATGCCACTTCCAGCTTAGCTGTGCAGAAGAAGAACAACAAGAAGAAGAAATATCTCGAAATATGTCCGTCAGGCCCCTTCCCTTGAGATATATCTGCAAATATCTCGGAAACGAAGCGAGCTATGGCAAAATGTTAAGAGACTTTATTTGTAGAGAATTAAGTTTCCTACTTTTTATGTTCTACGATATTTTTTGATCAGATGCGTAGTTCTCGAGATATATCAAGATATTTAAAAGTTCCGAAGCCGCACCAACATAATAGAGATACAGAAACACCGTGGCTCCTTTCTTTGAGATAACTCTGCACTATTGCGAGCTGGAAATGCCACTTCCAGTTTAGCTGTGCAGAAGAAGAACAACAAGAAGAAGAAATATCTCGAAATATGTCCGTTAGGCCCCTTCCCTTCAGATAAATCTGCAAATATCTCGGAAACGAAGCGAGCTATGGCAAAATGTTAAGAGACCTTTTTTGTAGAGAATTAAGTTTCCTACTTTTTATGTTCTATGATATTTTTTGATCAGATGCGTAGTTCTCGAGATATATCAAGATATTTAAAAGTTCCGAAGCCGCACCAACATAATAGAGATACAGAAACACCGTGGCCCCTTTCTTTGAGATAACTCTGCACTAGTGCGAGCCGCAAATGCCACTTCCAGCTTAGCTGTGCAGAAGAAGAACAACAAGAAGAAGAAATATCTCGAAATATGTCCGTCAGGCCCCTTCCCTTGAGATAAATCTGCAAATATCTCGGAAACGAAGCGAGCTATGGCAAAATGTTAAGAGACCTTTTTTGTAGAGAATTAAGTTTCCTACTTTTTATGTTCTACGATATTTTTTGATCAGATGCGTAGTTCTCGAGATATATCAAGATATTTGAAAGTTCCGAAGCCGCACCAACATAATAGAGATACAGAAACACCGTGGCCCCTTTCTTTGAGATAACTCTGCACTATTGCGAGCTGCAAATGCCACTTCCAGCTTACTGTGCAGAAGAAGAACAACAAGAAGAAGAAATATCTCGAAATATGTCCGTCAGGCCCCTTCCCTTGAGATAAATCTGCAAATATCTCGGAAACGAAGCGAGCTATGGCAAAATGTTAAGAGACTTTATTTGTAGAGAATTAAGTTTCCTACTTTTTATGTTCTACGATATTTTTTGATCAGATGCGTAGTTCTCGAGATATATCAAGATATTTAAAAGTTCCGAAGCCGCACCAACATAATAGAGATACAGAAACACCGTGGCTCCTTTCTTTGAGATAACTCTGCACTATTGCGAGCTGGAAATGCCACTTCCAGTTTAGCTGTGCAGAAGAAGAACAACAAGAAGAAGAAATATCTCGAAATATGTCCGTTAGGCCCCTTCCCTTCAGATAAATCTGCAAATATCTCGGAAACGAAGCGAGCTATGGCAAAATGTTAAGAGACCTTTTTTGTAGAGAATTAAGTTTCCTACTTTTTATGTTCTATGATATTTTTTGATCAGATGCGCAGTTCTCGAGATATATCAAGATATTTAAAAGTTCCGAAGCCGCACCAACATAATGGAGATACAGAAACACAGTGGCCCCTTTCTTTGAGATAACTCTGCACTATTGCGAGCTGCAAATGCCACTTCCAGCTTACTGTGCAGAAGAAGAACAACAAGAAGAAGAAATATCTCGAAATATGTCCGTCAGGCCCCTTCCCTTGAGATAAATCTGCAAATATCTCGGAAACGAAGCGAGCTATGGCAAAATGTTAAGAGACCTTTTTTGTAGAGAATTAAGTTTCCTACTTTTTATGTTGTATGATATTTTTTGATCAGATGCGCAGTTCTCGAGATATATCAAGATATTTAAAAGTTCCGAAGCCGCACCAACATAATAGAGATACAGAAACACAGTGGCCCCTTTCTTTGAGATAACTCTGCACTATTGCGAGCTGCAAATGCCACTTCCAGCTTACTGTGCAGAAGAAGAACAACAAGAAGAAGAAATATCTCGAAATATGTCCGTCAGGCCCCTTCCCTTGAGATAAATCTGCAAATATCTCGGAAACGAAGCGAGCTATGGCAAAATGTTAAGAGACTT
Source organism: Osmia lignaria lignaria (assembly GCF_051020975.1). Lineage (NCBI taxonomy): Eukaryota > Metazoa > Arthropoda > Insecta > Hymenoptera > Megachilidae > Osmia > Osmia lignaria. The sequence goes on from NW_027478160.1 coordinate 1,699,832, forward strand.
TATTTGTAGAGAATTAAGTTTCCTACTTTTTATGTTCTACGATATTTTTTGATCAGATGCGTAGTTCTCGAGATATATCAAGATATTTAAAAGTTCCGAAGCCGCACCAACATAATAGAGATACAGAAACACAGTGGCCCCTTTCTTTGAGATAACTCTGCACTATTGCGAGCTGCAAATGCCACTTCCAGCTTAGCTGTGCAGAAGAAGAACAACAAGAAGAAGAAATATCTCGAAATATGTCCGTCAGGCCCTTTCCCTTCAGATAAATCTGCAAATATCTCGGAAACGAAGCGAGCTATGGCAAAATGCTAAGAGACCTTTTTTGTAGAGAATTATGTTTCCTACAATTTATGTTCTATGATATTTTTTGATCAGAAGCGTAGTTTTCGAGATATATCGAGATATTTAAAAGTTCCGAAGCCGCACCAACATAATAGAGATACAGAAACACCGTGGCCCCTTTCTTTGAGATAACTCTGCACTACTGCGAGCCGCAAATGCCACTTCCAGCTTAGCTGTGCAGAAGAAGAACAACAAGAAGAAGAAATATCTCGAAATATGTCCGTCAGGCCCCTTCCCTTGAGATAAATCTGCAAATATCTCGGAAACGAAGCGAGCTATGGCAAAATGTTAAGAGACCTTTTTTGTAGAGAATTAAGTTTCCTACTTTTTATGTTCTATGATATTTTTTGATCAGATGCGTAGTTCTCGAGATATATCAAGATATTCGAAAGTTCCGAAGCCGCACCAACATAATAGAGATACAGAAACACCGTGGCCCCTTTCTTTGAGATAACTCTGCACTATTGCGAGCTGCAAATGCCACTTCCAGCTTACTGGGCAGAAGAAGAACAACAAGAAGAAGAAATATCTCGAAATATGTCCGTCAGGCCCCTTCCCTTGAGATAAATCTGCAAATATCTCGGAAACGAAGCGAGCTATGGCAAAATGTTAAGAGACTTTATTTGTAGAGAATTAAGTTTCCTACTTTTTATGTTCTACGATATTTTTTGATCAGATGCGTAGTTCTCGAGATATATCAAGATATTTAAAAGTTCCGAAGCCGCACCAACATAATAGAGATACAGAAACACCGTGGCTCCTTTCTTTGAGATAACTCTGCACTATTGCGAGCTGGAAATGCCACTTCCAGTTTCGCTGTGCAGAAGAAGAACAACAAGAAGAAGAAATATCTCGAAATATGCCCGTTAGGCCCCTTCCCTTCAGATAAATCTGCAAATATCTCGGAAACGAAGCGAGCTATGGCAAAATGTTAAGAGACTTTATTTGTAGAGAATTAAGTTTCCTACTTTTTATGTTCTATGATATTTTTTGATCAGATGCGTAGTTCTCGAGATATATCAAGATATTTAAAAGTTCCGAAGCCGCACCAACATAATAGAAATACAGAAACACAGTGGCCCCTTTCTTTGAGATGACGCTGCACTAGTGCGAGCCGCAAATGCCACTTCCAGCTTAGCTGTGCAGAAGAAGAACAACAAGAAGAAGAAATATCTCGAAATATGTCCGTCAGGCCCCTTCCCTTGAGATAAATCTGCAAATATCTCGGAAACGAAGCGAGCTATGGCAAAATGTTAAGAGACCTTTTTTGTAGAGAATTAGGTTTCCTACTTTTTATGTTGTATGATATTTTTTGAGCAGATGCGTAGTTCTCGAGATATATCAAGATATTTAAAAGTTCCGAAGCCGCACCAACATAATAGAGATACAGAAACACCGTGGCCCCTTTCTTTGAGATAACTCTGCACTCTTGCGAGCTGCAAATGCCACTTCCAGCTTCGCTGTGCAGAAGAAGAACAACAAGAAGAAGAAATATCTGGAAATATGTCCGTCAGGCCCCTTCCCTTGAGATAAATCTGCAAATATCTCAGAAACGAAGCGAGCTATGGCAAAATGTTAAGAGACCTTTTTTGTAGAGAATTATGTTTCCTACAATTTATGTTCTATGATATTTTTTGATCAGAAGCGTAGTTTTCGAGATACATCGAGATATTTAAAAGTTCCGAAGCCGCACCAACATAATAGAGATACAGAAACACCGTGGCCCCTTTCTTTGAGATAACTCTGCACTAGTGCGATCCGCAAATGCCACTTCCAGCTTAGCTGTGCAGAAGAAGAACAACAAGAAGAAGAAATATCTCGAAATAAGTCCGTCAGGCCCCTTCCCTTGAGATAAATCTGCAAATATCTCGGAAACGAAGCGAGCTATGGCAAAATGTTAAGAGACCTTTTTTGTAGAGAATTAAGTTTCCTACTTTTTATGTTCTATGATATTTTTTGATCAGATGCGTAGTTCTCGAGATATATCAAGATATTTAAAAGTTCCGAAGCCGCACCAACATAATAGAGATACAGAAACACCGTGGCCCCTTTCTTTGAGATTACTCTGCACTATTGCGAGCTGGAAATGCCACTTCCAGTTTAGCTGTGCAGAAGAAGAACAACAATAGGAAGAAATATCTCCGAATATGCCTGTGAGGCCCCTTTCCTTGAGCTAGATCTGCAGATATGTAATGTACATTTAATACCAATATCATTATTACGATATGTACATGAGATATAATGTAATGTACTGATTACTACCCGCAGATCAATGTACATTTAATAACAATATCATTATTGCCATATCTACATTAGATATAATGTAATATACTGATTCATTCCCACAGATCAATGTACATTTAATAACAATATCGTTAGTACGATATCTACATTAGATTTGTAGTGCACATTTAAAAACAATATCATTATTACCATATCTACATTAGATATAATGTAATATACAGATCCATTCCCACAGATCAATGTACATTTAATAACAATATCATTAGTACTATATCTACATTCGATATATTGTAATATACTTATTCGTTCCCACAGATCAATGTACTGTTACGTCGCGAGCGAGAGAGAGAGAGAGACGGCACGCGACGTACAAAATAAGAAAAATTTTTGATTTTACGTGAGGTTAATTAAATTGTTGGCTGATACGCGGTTGAGAACGGTATTAGCGGCTGCCACCAGTCCTAATCGCTTGAGACGATGTTAGATCTTTCGCGATTAGAACAATAAAAGAGTTGATAGATTAATTAATAGTTAATTAAGAATTTATTTGGGTTCGTCAATGCTCTAGTCCCATACGGGCCCGTCGTGTGAATTTGTACGGAGATGGTAGGCGTGAAAATGCAGGAAAAGAAGTGGCTTGAAACGTAAATGAATTAAAACAGTTTAGGCGTAACAAAAATATAATCTCAAAAAAAGGTAAACGTGACAATAAAATGGTTGGTTAACAGAAAATGCGAGCTGTTTGAAATACAAGGGAAAATAAATGCATTGTTAAGAAAGGTTTAGGTTGTATGAAAGTGAGACTATTGATTATGGAATAGTTAATGTTTGATTAAACGATTCGACGATTCGAGCGACGATGTCGTATAAAGAATTAAACGCGAACAAAAGGAAAGAACGGTCCCAGAGGGTAAACTACCAGAATCACGGTTTCGTGGGGCCGCCTTCTTTTGTGTGAAATCGGAGTTTTCTAAATATTTTAAATATTCGATACCTTATGTCTCTATTGTGAACGGAACGATCTAGAGGGAAACTTTCCAGAATACGCGGTTTCGTAGATCGCCCGTTTTGCCTCGCTACGTCCAGATTCGTCGTATTAGATAAAATGAAATGGACAACTTACCAGGAAACAAGATGAAATAATATCTAATAATAGTGAGTGATAGACGCTTTCTTTTGCTGGTGTCGTTGAGAAATCTGGAAATCAAAGAAAAGATGAGGAAACTGCCACTGCACCACGCGTTCGCGATCGGCCTTTATTACGGTGTTACGAGACGAATTCAAACTATTACAAACGAACACAAAGTATTTTTAAATCAACGCGGCGCAGAAAAAGAAAGAAAAATAATTAATACACGAGACGATATAAAATGAAAGAGAAAAGATAGAATTTGAAGAGTATGAAAAGAATTTAACGTATCCGTTTGAGTCCTTGTCACAAAACCCCGAACCGAAACTCTCTCGACACTCTGCCTTGAAGAGGACTTGCCGAGCAATCTAATTACGCGGGTTTTGATTAACAACTCTATCTCTACGCGAACACGGGCTCCCCGTCACGCACCTTGCGACTTATCGACGAAGAGTGATTTGCCTCCGTCAAGCGATCGTGTCTGAGGGTTCGACCCGCGATCAAGGGCCCAAAGTGGGGACATCATTTGGCAAATCGGGGTACGTGACGGAGGGGAAATCCCGCGCGTATTGGGCTAATTGGCCGCTCTTCCTAGTTCCCTCATCCCTTCCTGGCTTTTCCTTCTACCTTCGTCCAAGGTTGTCCATTTCTTTCTACCCCTCTAACGCTACAACAGGTTTCATGCGTCGCAATTCTAAAGTTCTGGAATATTCGAAATCTATTACGACTTAGTTCATTCGTGTTTGCTTAATTAAAGTGGCCTTTACAATGATATTTCCGGTATCGAAAGAGATCTTTGTTTTATTAGAAATATTTGGTTTACTGATTTGAATGACCATTAGCTAAATAACGTTAATTATTATTCATACGTTAACTACTCTATTAATCTCGTTGTCCGGCGGTTTACGCGCGATGCAACCGGTGTTTTATAACTGTCGACAAATTGCGGATACATGCGTGTCGCATTTAATTAATATTCATTCCGCTCTTATTAGTTATTAACATTCCTATTCGTATCTCGACGATTTACGTAGATTCGAACGTTCTACGTTTAACGTTTAGCGACGAAGTTTATAGACTCGGTCGACCTTTGTCTCGACCATTCGTGAACGATTTCGAACTACAGCGGTTGTCACGCAAACCCTCGCATTCTAATATCATTCAAATAGTTTCATTCCGTTAGATTCCAATTGTTCTGTTCTAAATCACATGCACTCCTCGTGGAAGGGTTGGCTGACGCATGCTTTGCAGGTATGAGAGGTACCTAGCTAATAAAATAGACGAAAATTCTTCTTTATGTTGCACGGTTAAGTTGGGAAATTTCCAAGTGCGTCGCACTGCTTAGCCGCGCGGCGAAGGATGTTTATGGTACCTCTCCCTAAACGGTTTCGACTTTCGAAGTTTTTGTCGCTGCGTAGTTTCGACAAGGCAATCATCCCAAGGAAAGGTTGACTTGTATTATTTGAAAGAATTAAATATAGCCTCCTTTGTGTGCCTCGCCTGGGATTATCTCCATGTGCTTCGCACTGGCGAGGTACACAAGCTCGGTATATTGACGATTAAACTATTGAAACTAACAAGAGACAAGAAAAAGGAGAATTATAATTTTAATCTCAAACTCCTTTCTTGTGTTCTTCGCGAGGAATCACTTCCAAGTGCTCACGCACCCGACGGAAGAGCACAAGATCGGAGAAGCGCGAACAGGTAACGATGAGAAGAAATAAATTAGCAAGGCCCTTCCTTGCGCCCCTCACGTGGAAAGTTCCAGATGCAGCGTACCCGATGAGGAACGCAAGGTCGGGATAAATGAAAATTAGCAAAAAATGTACATTTAATAACAACATCATTAGTACTGTATCTACATTATATATGTAATGTACATTTAAAAACAATTTCATTATTACCATATCTACATTAGATATAATGTAATATACAGATCCATTCCCACAGATCAATGTACATTTAATAACAATATCATTGGATCTATATCTACATTCGATGTAATGTAATATACTGATACATTCCCACAAATCAATATACATTTAATAACAATATCATTGGTACTATATCTACATTCGGTATAATGTAATATACTGATCTCTACCCACAGATCAATGTACATGTAAGTACAATATCATTATTACCATATCTTCATTAGATACAATGTAATATACTGATTCATTCCCACAGATCAATGTACATTTAATAACAATATCATTAGTACTATATCTACATTCGATATAATGTAATATACTTACTCGTTCCCACAGATCAATGTACATTTAATAGCAATATCATTATTATCACATCTACGTTAGATATAATGTAATATACTGATTCCTTCCCACAGATCAATGTACATTTAATAACAATATCATTGGTACTATGTGTACATTCTATATAATGCGATATACTGATTCATTCCCACCGATCAATGTACATTTAATAACCATATCATTGGTACTATGTCTACATTCGATATAACGTAATATACTGATTGCTACCCACAGATCTATGTACATTTAATAACAATATCATTAGTACTATATTTACATTAGATACGTAATGTACATTTAATAACAATATCACTAATACCATGTCTACATTAGATATAACGTATAATACTGATTCCTTCCCACAGATCAATGGACATTTAATAACAATATCATTGGTACTATAGCTACATTCTATACAATGTAATATATTGATTCATTCCCACAGACCAATGTACATTTAATAACAATATCATTGGTACTACATCTACATTAGATATGTAATGTACATTTAATAACAATATCATTATTACCATATCTACATTAGATATAATGCAATACACTGATTCCCACCCACAGATCAATGTTCCTTTAATATCAATATCTCTACTACTACATCTACATTAGATAAAATGTCACATACAGATTCATTCCCACAGATCAATGTACATTTAATAACAATATCGTGAACACTATATCTACCTACGATATAATGTAATATACTGATTCATCCCACAGATCAATGTGCATTTAATAACAATATCATTAGTACTATATCTACATGAGATATGTAATGTACATTTAATAACAATATCATTAGTACTATATCTACAATCGATATAATGTAATATACTGATTCATTCCCACAAATCAATTTACATTTAATAAGAATATCATTAGTCCTATATCTACATTCGATATAATGTAATATACTGATTCATTCCCACAGATCAATGTTCATTTAGTAACAAAATCATTAGTACTATATCTACATTAGATATGTAATGTACATTTAATAACAATATCATTAGTACTATATCTACATTCGATATAATGTAATATATTAATTCATTACAACAGATCAATGTACATTTAATAACAATATCATTGGTACTATGTGTACATTCTATATAATGCGATATACTGATTCATTCCCACCGATCAATGTACATTTAATAACCATATCATTGGTACTATATCTACATTCGATATAATGTAATATACTGATTCATTCCCACAGATCAATGTACATTTAATAACAATATCATTAGTACTATATTTACATTAGATATGTAATGTACATTTAATAACAATATCACTAATACCATGTCTACATTAGATATAACGTATAATACTGATTCCTTCCCACAGATCAATGGACATTTAATAACAATATCATTGGTACTATAGCTACATTCTATACAATGTAATATATTGATTCATTCCCACAGATCAATGTACATTTAATAACAATATCATTGGTACTACATCTACATTAGATATGTAATGTACATTTAATAACAATATCATTGTTACCATATCTACATTAGATATAATGTAATACACTGATTCCCACCCACAGATCAATGTTCCTTTAATATCAATATCTCTATTACTACATCTACATTAGATAAAATGTCACGTACAGATTCATTCCCACAGATCAATGTACATTTAATAACAATATCATTATTACTATATCTACATTAGATATAATGTAATATACTTATTCGTTCCCACAGATGAATGTGCATTTAATAACAATATCATTAGTACTATATCTACATTCGATATAATGTAATATACTTACTCGTTCCCACAGATCAATGTACATTTAATAGCAATATCATTATTATCACATCTACATTAGATATAATGTAATATACTGATTCCTTCCCACAGATCAATGTTCATTTAGTAACAAAATCATTAGTACTATATCTACATTAGATATGTAATGTACATTTAATAACAATATCATTAGTACTATATCTACATTCGATATAATGTAATATATTAATTCATTACAACAGATCAATGTACATTTAATAACAATATCATTGGTACTATGTGTACATTCTATATAATGCGATATACTGATTCATTCCCACCGATCAATGTACATTTAATAACCATATCATTGGTACTATATCTACATTCGATATAATGTAATATACTGATTCATTCCCACAGATCAATGTACATTTAATAACAATATCATTAGTACTATATTTACATTAGATATGTAATGTACATTTAATAACAATATCACTAATACCATGTCTACATTAGATATAACGTATAATACTGATTCCTTCCCACAGATCAATGGACATTTAATAACAATATCATTGGTACTATAGCTACATTCTATACAATGTAATATATTGATTCATTCCCACAGATCAATGTACATTTAATAACAATATCATTGGTACTACATCTACATTAGATATGTAATGTACATTTAATAACAATATCATTGTTACCATATCTACATTAGATATAATGTAATACACTGATTCCCACCCACAGATCAATGTTCCTTTAATATCAATATCTCTATTACTACATCTACATTAGATAAAATGTCACGTACAGATTCATTCCCACAGATCAATGTACATTTAATAACAATATCATTATTACTATATCTACATTAGATATAATGTAATATACTTATTCGTTCCCACAGATGAATGTGCATTTAATAACATTATCATTAGTACTGTATCTACATTAGATATGTAATGTATATTTAAAAACAATATCATTATTACCATATCTACATTAGATATAATGTAATATACAGACTCCTTCCCACAGATCAATGTACATTTAATAACAGTATCATTGGTACTATATCTACATTGAATATAATGTAATATACTCATTCATTCCCACAGATCAATGTACATTTAATAACAATATCATTAGTACTATATCTACATTAGATACGTAATGTACATTTAATAACAATATCATTATTACTATATCTACATTAGGTATAATGTAATGTACTGATCACTACCCACAGATCAATGTACATTTAATAACAATATCATTATTACTATATCTACATTATAAATAATGTCATATACAGATACATTTCAACAGATCAATGTACCTACATTTAATGCCAATGTCATTATTACGATATCTACATGAGATATAATGTAATATACTGATTGCTACCCACAGATCTATGTACATTTAATAACAATATCATTGGTACTATATCTACATTAGATATGTAATGTACATTTAAAAACAATATCATTATTACCATATCTACATTAGATATAATGTAATATACTGATTCCTTCCCACAGATAAATGTACATTTTCTAACAATATCCTTGGTACTACAGCTACATCCTATATAATGTAATATATTGATTCATTCCCGCAGATCAATGTACATTTAATAACACTACCATTAGTACTATATCTACATTAGATATGTAATGTGCATTTAATACCAATGTCATTATTACCATATCTAGATTAGATATAATGTAATGTACTGATTACTACCCACAGACCAATGTACATTTAATAACAATATCATTATTACTATATCTACATTATAAATAATGTCATATACAGATAGATTCCAACAGATCAATGTGCCTACATTTAATACCAATGTCATTATTACGATATCTACATGAGATATAATGTAATGTACTGATTACTACCCACAGATCAATGTACATTTAATAACAATATCATTATTACCATATCTACAATAGATATAACGTAATATACGGATTCCTTCCCACAGATCAATGTACGTTTAATAACAATATCATTGGTACTATATCTACATTCTATATAATGTAATATATTGATTCATTCCCACAGATCAATGTACATTTAATAACAATATCATTATTACTATGACTACATTAGATATAATGTCATATAATGATACATTCCAACAGATGAATGTGCCTACATTTGGTACCAATGTCGTTATTACCATATCTACACTAGACATAATGTAATATACTGATTCCATCCCACAGATCAATGTACATTTAATAACGATATTATTATTACCATATCTACATTAGATATAATGTAATATACTGATACCTTCCCACAGATCAATGTACATTTATAAACAATATCATTATTCAGATGACTACATTAGATATAATGTCATATAGTGATACATTCCAACAGATCAATGTGCCTACATTTTGTACCAATGTCATTATTACGATATCTACATGAGATATAATGTAATGTACTGATTACTACCCACAGATCAATGTACATTTAATAACAATATCATTATTACTATGACTACATTACATATAATGTCATATAATGATACATTCCAACAGATGAATGTGCCTACATTTGGTACCAATGTCGTTATTACCATATCTACACTAGACATAATGTAATATACTGATTCCATCCCACAGATCAATGTACATTTAATAACGATATTATTATTACCATATCTACATTAGATATAATGTAATATACTGATACCTTCCCTAAGATCAATGTACATTTATAAACAATATCATTATTACTATGACTACATTAGATATAATGTCATATAGTGATACATTCCAACAGATCAATGTGCCTACATTTTGTACCAATGTCGTTATTACCATATCTACACTAGATATAATGTAATATACTGATTAATCCCCACAGATCAATGTACATTTAATAACAATATCATTAGTACTATATCTACATTATATATGTAATGTACATTCAATAACAATATCATTAGTACCATATCTACATTATATGTGTAATGTACATTTAATAACAATATCATTAGCACTATATCTACATTATATATGTAATGTACATTTAATAACAATATCATTAGCACTATATCTACATTCGATATAATGTAATATACTGATTCCCTCCCACAGATCAATGTACATTTAATAACAATATCATTATTACTATATCTACATTCGAAATAATGTAATATACTGATTCGTTCCCACAGAGCAATGTACATTTAATAACAATATCATTAGTACTATATCTACAGTAGATATGTAATATACATTCACAAACAATGCCATTATTACTATATTTCCGTTGGACATAATGTAATATACTGATTCCTTCCAACAGATCAATGTATATTTAATAACAATATCCTTAGTACTATATCTACATTCGATATAATGTAATATAGTTATTCGTTCCCACAGATGAATGTGCATTTAATAACAATATCATTAGTACTATATCTACATTGGATATGTAATGTGCACTTAATAACAATATCATTATTACCATATCTACACTAGATATAATGTAATATACTGATTAATCCCCACAGATCAATGTACATTTAATAACAATATCATTAGTACTATATCTACATTAGATATAATGTCATATAGTGATACATTCCAACAGACCAATGTACCTACATTTAGTACCAATGTCATAATTACCATACCTACACTAGATATAATGTAATACACTGATTCCCACCCACAGATCAATGTTCCTTTAATATCAATATCTCTATTACTACATCTACATTAGATAAAATGTCACGTACAGATTCATTCCCACAGATCAATGTACATTTAATAACAATATCATTATTACTATATCTACATTAGATATAATGTAATATACTTATTCGTTCCCACAGATGAATGTGCATTTAATAACATTATCATTAGTACTGTATCTGCATTAGATATGTAATGTATATTTAAAAACAATATCATTATTACCATATCTACATTAGATATAATGTAATATACGGACTCCTTCCCACAGATCAATGTACATTTAATAACAGTATCACTGGTACTATATCTACATTGAATATAATGTAATATACTCATTCATTCCCACAGATCAATGTACATTTAATAACAATATCATTAGTACTATATCTACATTAGATACGTAATGTACATTTAATAACAATATCATTATTACTATATCTACATTAGGTATAATGTAATGTACTGATCACTACCCACAGATCAATGTACATTTAATAACAATATCATTATTACTATATCTACATTATAAATAATGTCATATACAGATACATTTCAACAGATCAATGTACCTACATTTCATGCCAATGTCATTATTACGATATCTACATGAGATATAATGTAATATACTGATTGCTACCCACAGATCTATGTACATTTAATAACAATATCATTGGTACTATATCTACATTACATATGTAATGTACATTTAAAAACAATATCATTATTACCATATCTACATTAGATATAATGTAATATACTGATTCCTTCCCACAGATAAATGTACATTTTCTAACAATATCCTTGGTACTACAGCTACATCCTATATAATGTAATATATTGATTCATTCCCGCAGATCAATGTACATTTAATAACACTACCATTAGTACTATATCTACATTAGATATGTAATGTGCATTTAATACCAATGTCATTATTACCATATCTAGATTAGATATAATGTAATGTACTGATTACTACCCACAGACCAATGTACATTTAATAACAATATCATTATTACTATATCTACATTATAAATAATGTCATATACAGATAGATTCCAACAGATCAATGTGCCTACATTTAATACCAATGTCATTATTACGATATCTACATGAGATATAATGTAATGTACTGATTACTACCCACAGATCAATGTACATTTAATAACAATATCATTATTACCATATCTACAATAGATATAACGTAATATACGGATTCCTTCCCACAGATCAATGTACGTTTAATAACAATATCATTGGTACTATATCTACATTCTATATAATGTAATATATTGATTCATTCCCACAGATCAATGTACATTTAATAACAATATCATTATTACTATGACTACATTAGATATAATGTCATATAATGATACATTCCAACAGATGAATGTGCCTACATTTGGTACCAATGTCGTTATTACCATATCTACACTAGACATAATGTAATATACTGATTCCATCCCACAGATCAATGTACATTTAATAACGATATTATTATTACCATATCTACATTAGATATAATGTAATATACTGATACCTTCCCACAGATCAATGTACATTTATAAACAATATCATTATTCAGATGACTACATTAGATATAATGTCATATAGTGATACATTCCAACAGATCAATGTGCCTACATTTTGTACCAATGTCATTATTACGATATCTACATGAGATATAATGTAATGTACTGATTACTACCCACAGATCAATGTACATTTAATAACAATATCATTATTACTATGACTACATTACATATAATGTCATATAATGATACATTCCAACAGATGAATGTGCCTACATTTGGTACCAATGTCGTTATTACCATATCTACACTAGACATAATGTAATATACTGATTCCATCCCACAGATCAATGTACATTTAATAACGATATTATTATTACCATATCTACATTAGATATAATGTAATATACTGATACCTTCCCTAAGATCAATGTACATTTATAAACAATATCATTATTACTATGACTACATTAGATATAATGTCATATAATGATACATTCCAACAGATGAATGTGCCTACATTTGGTACCAATGTCGTTATTACCATATCTACACTAGACATAATGTAATATACTGATTCCATCCCACAGATCAATGTACATTTAATAACGATATTATTATTACCATATCTACATTAGATATAATGTAATATACTGATACCTTCCCACAGATCAATGTACATTTATAAACAATATCATTATTCAGATGACTACATTAGATATAATGTCATATAGTGATACATTCCAACAGATCAATGTGCCTACATTTTGTACCAATGTCATTATTACGATATCTACATGAGATATAATGTAATGTACTGATTACTACCCACAGATCAATGTACATTTAATAACAATATCATTATTACTATGACTACATTACATATAATGTCATATAATGATACATTCCAACAGATGAATGTGCCTACATTTGGTACCAATGTCGTTATTACCATATCTACACTAGACATAATGTAATATACTGATTCCATCCCACAGATCAATGTACATTTAATAACGATATTATTATTACCATATCTACATTAGATATAATGTAATATACTGATACCTTCCCTAAGATCAATGTACATTTATAAACAATATCATTATTACTATGACTACATTAGATATAATGTCATATAGTGATACATTCCAACAGATCAATGTGCCTACATTTTGTACCAATGTCGTTATTACCATATCTACACTAGATATAATGTAATATACTGATTAATCCCCACAGATCAATGTACATTTAATAACAATATCATTAGTACTATATCTACATTATATATGTAATGTACATTCAATAACAATATCATTAGTACCATATCTACGTTATATGTGTAATGTACATTTAATAACAATATCATTAGCACTATATCTACATTATATATGTAATGTACATTTAATAACAATATCATTAGCACTATATCTACATTCGATATAATGTAATATACTGATTCCCTCCCACAGATCAATGTACATTTAATAACAATATCATTATTACTATATCTACATTCGAAATAATGTAATATACTGATTCGTTCCCACAGAGCAATGTACATTTAATAACAATATCATTAGTACTATATCTACAGTAGATATGTAATATACATTCACAAACAATGCCATTATTACTATATTTCCGTTGGACATAATGTAATATACTGATTCCTTCCAACAGATCAATGTATATTTAATAACAATATCCTTAGTACTATATCTACATTCGATATAATGTAATATAGTTATTCGTTCCCACAGATGAATGTGCATTTAATAACAATATCATTAGTACTATATCTACATTGGATATGTAATGTGCACTTAATAACAATATCATTATTACCATATCTACACTAGATATAATGTAATATACTGATTAATCCCCACAGATCAATGTACATTTAATAACAATATCATTAGTACTATATCTACATTAGATATAATGTCATATAGTGATACATTCCAACAGACCAATGTACCTACATTTAGTACCAATGTCATAATTACCATACCTACACTAGATCTAATGTAATACACTGATTCCCACCCACAGATCAATGTTCCTTTAATATCAATATCTCTATTACTACATCTACATTAGATAAAATGTCACGTACAGATTCATTCCCACAGATCAATGTACATTTAATAACAATATCGTGAACACTATATCTACCTACGATATAATGTAATATACTGATTCATTCCCACAGATCAATGTTCATTTAGTAACAAAATCATTAGTACTATATCTACATTAGATATGTAATGTACATTTAATAACAATATCATTAGTACTATATCTACATTCGATATAATGTAATATATTGATTCATTCCCACAGATCAATGTACATTTAATAACAATATCATTATTACTATATCTACATTAGATATAATGTAATAGACTTATTCGTTCCCACAGATGAATGTGCATTTAATAACATTATCATTAGTACTGTATCTACATTAGATATGTAATGTATATTTAAAAACAATATCATTATTACCATATCTACATTAGATATAATGTAATATACAGAGTCCTTCCCACAGATCAATGTACATTTAATAACAGTATCATTGGTACTATATCTACATCGAATATAATGTAATATACTCATTCATTCCCACAGATCAATGTACATTTAATAACAATATCATTAGTACTATATCTACATTAGATACGTAATGTACATTTAATAACAATATCATTATTACTATATCTACATTAGGTATAATGTAATGTACTGATCACTACCCACAGATCAATGTACATTTAATAACAATATCATTATTACTATATCTACATTATAAATAATGTCATATACAGATACATTTCAACAGATCAATGTACCTACATTTAATGCCAATGTCATTATTACGATATCTACATGAGATATAATGTAATATACTGATTGCTACCCACAGATCTATGTACATTTAATAACAATATCGTTGGTACTACAGCTACATCCTATATAATGTAATATATTGATTCATTCCCGCAGATCAATGTACATTTAATAACACTACCATTAGTACTATATCTACATTAGATATGTAATGTGCATTTAATACCAATGTCATTATTACCATATCTAGATTAGATATAATGTAATGTACTGATTACTACCCACAGACCAATGTACATTTAATAACAATATCATTATTACTATATCTACATTATAAATAATGTCATATACAGATAGATTCCAACAGATCAATGTGCCTACATTTAATACCAATGTCATTATTACGATATCTACATGAGATATAATGTAATGTACTGATTACTACCCACAGATCAATGTACATTTAATAACAATATCATTATTACCATATCTACAATAGATATAACGTAATATACGGATTCCTTCCCACAGATCAATGTACGTTTAATAACAATATCATTGGTACTATATCTACATTCTATATAATGTAATATATTGATTCATTCCCACAGATCAATGTACATTTAATAACAATATCATTATTACTATGACTACATTAGATATAATGTCATATAATGATACATTCCAACAGATGAATGTGCCTACATTTGGTACCAATGTCGTTATTACCATATCTACACTAGACATAATGTAATATACTGATTCCATCCCACAGATCAATGTACATTTAATAACGATATTATAATTACCATATCTTTATTAGATATAATGTAATATACTGATACCTTCCCACAGATCAATGTACATTTATAAACAATATCATTATTCAGATGACTACATTAGATATAATGTCATATAGTGATATATTCCAACAGATCAATGTGCCTACATTTTGTACCAATGTCATTATTACGATATCTACATGAGATATAATGTAATGTACTGATTACTACCCACAGATCAATGTACATTTAATAACAATATCATTATTACTATGACTACATTACATATAATGTCATATAATGATACATTCCAACAGATGAATGTGCCTACATTTGGTACCAATGTCGTTATTACCATATCTACACTAGACATAATGTAATATACTGATTCCATCCCACAGATCAATGTACATTTAATAACGATATTATTATTACCATATCTACATTAGATATAATGTAATATACTGATACCTTCCCTAAGATCAATGTACATTTATAAACAATATCATTATTACTATGACTACATTAGATATGATGTCATATAGTGATACATTCCAACAGATCAATGTGCCTACATTTTGTACCAATGTCGTTATTACCATATCTACACTAGATATAATGTAATATACTGATTAATCCCCACAGATCAATGTACATTTAATAACAATATCATTAGTACTATATCTACATTATATATGTAATGTACATTTAATAACAATATCATTAGTACCATATCTACATTATATGTGTAATGTACATTTAATAACAATATCATTAGCACTATATCTACATTATATATGTAATGTACATTTAATAACAATATCATTAGCACTATATCTACATTCGATATAATGTAATATACTGATTCCCTCCCACAGATCAATGTACATTTAATAACAATATCATTATTACTATATCTACATTCGAAATAATGTAATATACTGATTCGTTCCCACAGAACAATGTACATTTAATAACAATATCATTAGTACTATATCTACAGTAGATATGTAATATACATTTACAAACAATGCCATTATTACTATATTTCCGTTGGACATAATGTAATATACTGATTCCTTCCAACAGATCAATGTATATTTAATAACAATATCCTTAGTACTATATCTACATTCGATATAATGTAATATAGTTATTCGTTCCCACAGATGAATGTGCATTTAATAACAATATCATTAGTACTATATCTACATTGGGTATGTAATGTGCACTTAATAACAATATCATTATTACCATATCTACACTAGATATAATGTAATATACTGATTAATCCCCACAGATCAATGTACATTTAATAACAATATCATTAGTACTATATCTACATTAGATATAATGTCATATAGTGATACATTCCAACAGACCAATGTACCTACATTTAGTACCAATGTCATAATTACCATACCTACACTAGATATAATGTAATACACTGATTCCCACCCACAGATCAATGTTCCTTTAATATCAATATCTCTATTACTACATCTACATTAGATAAAATGTCACGTACAGATTCATTCCCACAGATCAATGTACATTTAATAACAATATCGTGAACACTATATCTACCTACGATATAATGTAATATACTGATTCATTCCCACAGATCAATGTTCATTTAGTAACAAAATCATTAGTACTATATCTACATTAGATATGTAATGTACATTTAATAACAATATCATTAGTAGTATATCTACATTCGATATAATGTAATATATTGATTCATTCCAACAGATCAATGTACATTTAATAACAATATCATTATTACTATATCTACATTAGATATAATGTAATATACTTATTCGTTCCCACAGATGAATGTGCATTTAATAACATTATCATTAGTACTGTATCTACATTAGATATGTAATGTATATTTAAAAACAATATCATTATTACCATATCTACATTAGATATAATGTAATATACAGACTCCTTCCCACAGATCAATGTACATTTAATAACAGTACCATTGGTACTATATCTACATTGAATATAATATAATATATTCATTCATTCCCACAGATCAATGTACATTTAATAACAATATCATTAGTACTATATCTACATTAGATACGTAATGTACATTTAATAACAATATCATTATTACTATATCTACATTAGGTATAATGTAATGTACTGATCACTACCCACAGATCAATGTACATTTAATAACAATATCATTATTACTATATCTACATTATAAATAATGTCATATACAGATACATTTCAACAGATCAATGTACCTACATTTAATGCCAATGTCATTATTACGATATCTACATGAGATATAATGTAATATACTGATTGCTACCCACAGATCTATGTACATTTAATAACAATATCATTGGTACTATATCTACATTAGATATGTAATGTACATTTAAAAACAATATCATTATTACCATATCTACATTAGATATAATGTAATATACTGATTCCTTCCCACAGATAAATGTACATTTTCTAACAATATCCTTGGTACTACAGCTACATCCTCTATAATGTAATATATTGATTCATTCCCGCAGATCAATGTACATTTAATAACACTACCATTAGTACTATATCTACATTAGATATGTAATGTGCATTTAATACCAATGTCATTATTACCATATCTAGATTAGATATAATGTAATGTACTGATTACTACCCACAGACCAATGTACATTTAATAACAATATCATTATTACTATATCTACATTATAAATAATGTCATATACAGATAGATTCCAACAGATCAATGTGCCTACATTTAATACCAATGTCATTATTACGATATCTACATGAGATGTAATGTAATGTACTGATTACTACCCACAGATCAATGTACATTTAATAACAATATCATTATTACCATATCTACAATAGATATAACGTAATATACGGATTCCTTCCCACAGATCAATGTACGTTTAATAACAATATCATTGGTACTATATCTACATTCTATATAATGTAATATATTGATTCATTCCCACAGATCAATGTACATTTAATAACAATATCATTATTACTATGACTACATTAGATATAATGTCATATAATGATACATTCCAACAGATGAATGTGCCTACATTTGGTACCAATGTCGTTATTACCATATCTACACTAGACATAATGTAATATACTGATTCCATCCCACAAATCAATGTACATTTAATAACGATATTATTATTACCATATCTACATTAGATATAATGTAATATACTGATACCTTCCCACAGATCAATGTACATTTATAAACAATATCATTATTCAGATGACTACATTAGATATAATGTCATATAGCGATACATTCCAACAGATCAATGTGCCTACATTTTGTACCAATGTCATTATTACGATATCTACATGAGATATAATGTAATGTACTGATTACTACCCACAGATCAATGTACATTTAATAACAATATCATTATTACTATATCTACATTATAAATAATGTCATATACAGATACATTTCAACAGATCAATGTACCTACATTTAATGCCAATGTCATTATTACGATATCTACATGAGATATAATGTAATATACTGATTGCTACCCACAGATCTATGTACATTTAATAACAATATCATTGGTACTATATCTACATTAGATATGTAATGTACATTTAAAAACAATATCATTATTACCATATCTACATTAGATATAATGTAATATACTGATTCCTTCCCACAGATAAATGTACATTTTCTAACAATATCCTTGGTACTACAGCTACATCCTATATAATGTAATATATTGATTCATTCCCGCAGATCAATGTACATTTAATAACACTACCATTAGTACTATATCTACATTAGATATGTAATGTGCATTTAATACCAATGTCATTATTACCATATCTAGATTAGATATAATGTAATGTACTGATTACTACCCACAGACCAATGTACATTTAATAACAATATCATTATTACTATATCTACATTATAAATAATGTCATATACAGATAGATTCCAACAGATCAATGTGCCTACATTTAATACCAATGTCATTATTACGATATCTACATGAGATATAATGTAATGTACTGATTACTACCCACAGATCAATGTACATTTAATAACAATATCATTATTACCATATCTACAATAGATATAACGTTATATACGGATTCCTTCCCACAGATCAATGTACGTTTAATAACAATATCATTGGTACTATATCTACATTCTATATAATGTAATATATTGATTCATTCCCACAGATCAATGTACATTTAATAACAATATCATTATTACTATGACTACATTAGATATAATGTCATATAATGATACATTCCAACAGATGAATGTGCCTACATTTGGTACCAATGTCGTTATTACCATATCTACACTAGACATAATGTAATATACTGATTCCATCCCACAGATCAATGTACATTTAATAACGATATTATTATTACCATATCTACATTAGATATAATGTAATATACTGATACCTTCCCACAGATCAATGTACATTTATAAACAATATCATTATTCAGATGACTACATTAGATATAATGTCATATAGTGATACATTCCAACAGATCAATGTGCCTACATTTTGTACCAATGTCATTATTACGATATCTACATGAGATATAATGTAATGTACTGATTACTACCCACAGATCAATGTACATTTAATAACAATATCATTATTACTATGACTACATTACATATAATGTCATATAATGATACATTCCAACAGATGAATGTGCCTACATTTGGTACCAATGTCGTTATTACCATATCTACACTAGACATAATGTAATATACTGATTCCATCCCACAGATCAATGTACATTTAATAACGATATTATTATTACCATATCTACATTAGATATAATGTAATATACTGATACCTTCCCTAAGATCAATGTACATTTATAAACAATATCATTATTACTATGACTACATTAGATATAATGTCATATAGTGATACATTCCAACAGATCAATGTGCCTACATTTAATACCAATGTCATTATTACGATATCTACATGAGATATAATGTAATGTACTGATTACTACCCACAGATCAATGTACATTTAATAACAATATCATTATTACCATATCTACAATAGATATAACGTAATATACGGATTCCTTCCCACAGATCAATGTACGTTTAATAACAATATCATTGGTACTATATCTACATTCTATATAATGTAATATATTGATTCATTCCCACAGATCAATGTACATTTAATAACAATATCATTATTACTATGACTACATTAGATATAATGTCATATAATGATACATTCCAACAGATGAATGTGCCTACATTTGGTACCAATGTCGTTATTACCATATCTACACTAGACATAATG
This sequence comes from Osmia lignaria lignaria, assembly GCF_051020975.1. Lineage (NCBI taxonomy): Eukaryota > Metazoa > Arthropoda > Insecta > Hymenoptera > Megachilidae > Osmia > Osmia lignaria. Next base: position 1,721,888 of record NW_027478160.1, read on the forward strand.
TAATATACTGATTCCATCCCACAAATCAATGTACATTTAATAACGATATTATTATTACCATATCTACATTAGATATAATGTAATATACTGATACCTTCCCACAGATCAATGTACATTTATAAACAATATCATTATTCAGATGACTACATTAGATATAATGTCATATAGCGATACATTCCAACAGATCAATGTGCCTACATTTTGTACCAATGTCATTATTACGATATCTACATGAGATATAATGTAATGTACTGATTACTACCCACAGATCAATGTACATTTAATAACAATACCATTATTACTATATCTACATTATAAATAATGTCATATACAGATACATTTCAACAGATCAATGTACCTACATTTAATGCCAATGTCATTATTACGATATCTACATGAGATATAATGTAATATACTGATTGCTACCCACAGATCTATGTACATTTAATAACAATATCATTGGTACTAAATCTACATTAGATATGTAATGTACATTTAAAAACAATATCATTATTACCGTATCTACATTAGATATAATGTAATATACTGATTCCTTCCCACAGATAAATGTACATTTTCTAACAATATCCTTGGTACTACAGCTACATCCTATATAATGTAATATATTGATTCATTCCCGCAGATCACTGTACATTTAATAACACTACCATTAGTACTATATCTACATTAGATATGTAATGTGCATTTAATACCAATGTCATTATTACCATATCTAGATTAGATATAATGTAATGTACTGATTACTACCCACAGACCAATGTACATTTAATAACAATATCATTATTACTATATCTACATTATAAATAATGTCATATACAGATAGATTCGAACAGATCAATGTGCCTACATTTAATACCAATGTCATTATTACGATATCTACATGAGATATAATGTAATGTACTGATTACTACCCACAGATCAATGTACATTTAATAACAATATCATTATTACCATATCTACAATAGATATAACGTAATATGCGGATTCCTTCCCACAGATCAATGTACGTTTAATAACAATATCATTGGTACTATATCTACATTCTATATAATGTAATATATTGATTCATTCCCACAGATCAATGTACATTTAATAACAATATCATTATTACTATGACTACATTAGATATAATGTCATATAATGATACATTCCAACAGATGAATGTGCCTACATTTGGTACCAATGTCGTTATTACCATATCTACACTAGACATAATGTAATATACTGATTCCATCCCACAAATCAATGTACATTTAATAACGATATTATTATTACCATATCTACATTAGATATAATGTAATATACTGATACCTTCCCACAGATCAATGTACATTTATAAACAATATCATTATTCAGATGACTACATTAGATATAATGTCATATAGTGATACATTCCAACAGATCAATGTGCCTACATTTTGTACCAATGTCATTATTACGATATCTACATGAGATATAATGTAATGTACTGATTACTACCCACAGATCAATGTACATTTAATAACAATATCATTATTACTATATCTACATTATAAATAATGTCATATACAGATACATTTCAACAGATCAATGTACCTACATTTAATGCCAATGTCATTATTACGATATCTACATGAGATATAATGTAATATACTGATTGCTACCCACAGATCTATGTACATTTAATAACAATATCATTGGTACTATATCTACATTAGATATGTAATGTACATTTAAAAACAATATCATTATTACCATATCTACATTAGATATAATGTAATATACTGATTCCTTCCCACAGATAAATGTACATTTTCTAACAATATCCTTGGTACTACAGCTACATCCTATATAATGTAATATATTGATTCATTCCCGCAGATCAATGTACATTTAATAACACTACCATTAGTACTATATCTACATTAGATATGTAATGTGCATTTAATACCAATGTCATTATTACCATATCTAGATTAGATATAATGTAATGTACTGATTACTACCCACAGACCAATGTACATTTAATAACAATATCATTATTACTATATCTACATTATAAATAATGTCATATACAGATAGATTCCAACAGATCAATGTGCCTACATTTAATACCAATGTCATTATTACGATATCTACATGAGATATAATGTAATGTACTGATTACTACCCACAGATCAATGTACATTTAATAACAATATCATTATTACCATATCTACAATAGATGTAACGTAATATACGGATTCCTTCCCACAGATCAATGTACGTTTAATAACAATATCATTGGTACTATATCTACATTCTATATAATGTAATATATTGATTCATTCCCACAGATCAATGTACATTTAATAACAATATCATTAGTACTATATCTACATTATATATGTAATGTACATTCAATAACAATATCATTAGTACCATATCTACATTATATGTGTAATGTACATTTAATAACAATATCATTAGCACTATATCTACATTATATATGTAATGTACATTTAATAACAATATCATTAGCACTATATCTACATTCGATATAATGTAATATACTGATTCCCTCCCACAGATCAATGTACATTTAATAACAATATCATTATTACTATATCTACATTCGAAATAATGTAATATACTGATTCGTTCCCACAGAGCAATGTACATTTAATAACAATATCATTAGTACTATATCTACAGTAGATATGTAATATACATTCACAAACAATGCCATTATTACTATATTTCCGTTGGACATAATGTAATATACTGATTCCTTCCAACAGATCAATGTATATTTAATAACAATATCCTTAGTACTATATCTACATTCGATATAATGTAATATAGTTATTCGTTCCCACAGATGAATGTGCATTTAATAACAATATCATTAGTACTATATCTACATTGGATATGTAATGTGCACTTAATAACAATATCATTATTACCATATCTACACTAGATATAATGTAATATACTGATTAATCCCCACAGATCAATGTACATTTAATAACAATATCATTAGTACTATATCTACATTAGATATAATGTCATATAGTGATACATTCCAACAGACCAATGTACCTACATTTAGTACCAATGTCATAATTACCATACCTACACTAGATATAATGTAATACACTGATTCCCACCCACAGATCAATGTTCCTTTAATATCAATATCTCTATTACTACATCTACATTAGATAAAATGTCACGTACAGATTCATTCCCACAGATCAATGTACATTTAATAACAATATCATTATTACTATATCTACATTAGATATAATGTAATATACTTATTCGTTCCCACAGATGAATGTGCATTTAATAACATTATCATTAGTACTGTATCTGCATTAGATATGTAATGTATATTTAAAAACAATATCATTATTACCATATCTACATTAGATATAATGTAATATACAGACTCCTTCCCACAGATCAATGTACATTTAATAACAGTATCATTGGTACTATATCTACATTGAATATAATGTAATATACTCATTCATTCCCACAGATCAATGTACATTTAATAACAATATCATTAGTACTATATCTACATTAGATACGTAATGTACATTTAATAACAATATCATTATTACTATATCTACATTAGGTATAATGTAATGTACTGATCACTACCCACAGATCAATGTACATTTAATAACAATATCATTATTACTATATCTACATTATAAATAATGTCATATACAGATACATTTCAACAGATCAATGTACCTACATTTAATGCCAATGTCATTATTACGATATCTACATGAGATATAATGTAATATACTGATTGCTACCCACAGATCTATGTACATTTAATAACAATATCATTGGTACTATATCTACATTACATATGTAATGTACATTTAAAAACAATATCATTATTACCATATCTACATTAGATATAATGTAATATACTGATTCCTTCCCACAGATAAATGTACATTTTCTAACAATATCCTTGGTACTACAGCTACATCCTATATAATGTAATATATTGATTCATTCCCGCAGATCAATGTACATTTAATAACACTACCATTAGTACTATATCTACATTAGATATGTAATGTGCATTTAATACCAATGTCATTATTACCATATCTAGATTAGATATAATGTAATGTACTGATTACTACCCACAGACCAATGTACATTTAATAACAATATCATTATTACTATATCTACATTATAAATAATGTCATATACAGATAGATTCCAACAGATCAATGTGCCTACATTTAATACCAATGTCATTATTACGATATCTACATGAGATATAATGTAATGTACTGATTACTACCCACAGATCAATGTACATTTAATAACAATATCATTATTACCATATCTACAATAGATATAACGTTATATACGGATTCCTTCCCACAGATCAATGTACGTTTAATAACAATATCATTGGTACTATATCTACATTCTATATAATGTAATATATTGATTCATTCCCACAGATCAATGTACATTTAATAACAATATCATTATTACTATGACTACATTAGATATAATGTCATATAATGATACATTCCAACAGATGAATGTGCCTACATTTGGTACCAATGTCGTTATTACCATATCTACACTAGACATAATGTAATATACTGATTCCATCCCACAGATCAATGTACATTTAATAACGATATTATTATTACCATATCTACATTAGATATAATGTAATATACTGATACCTTCCCACAGATCAATGTACATTTATAAACAATATCATTATTCAGATGACTACATTAGATATAATGTCATATAGTGATACATTCCAACAGATCAATGTGCCTACATTTTGTACCAATGTCATTATTACGATATCTACATGAGATATAATGTAATGTACTGATTACTACCCACAGATCAATGTACATTTAATAACAATATCATTATTACTATGACTACATTACATATAATGTCATATAATGATACATTCCAACAGATGAATGTGCCTACATTTGGTACCAATGGCGTTATTACCATATCTACACTAGACATAATGTAATATACTGATTCCATCCCACAGATCAATGTACATTTAATAACGATATTATTATTACCATATCTACATTAGATATAATGTAATATACTGATACCTTCCCTAAGATCAATGTACATTTATAAACAATATCATTATTACTATGACTACATTAGATATAATGTCATATAGTGATACATTCCAACAGATCAATGTGCCTACATTTAATACCAATGTCATTATTACGATATCTACATGAGATATAATGTAATGTACTGATTACTACCCACAGATCAATGTACATTTAATAACAATATCATTATTACCATATCTACAATAGATATAACGTAATATACGGATTCCTTCCCACAGATCAATGTACGTTTAATAACAATATCATTGGTACTATATCTACATTCTATATAATGTAATATATTGATTCATTCCCACAGATCAATGTACATTTAATAACAATATCATTATTACTATGACTACATTAGATATAATGTCATATAATGATACATTCCAACAGATGAATGTGCCTACATTTGGTACCAATGTCGTTATTACCATATCTACACTAGACATAATGTAATATACTGATTCCATCCCACAAATCAATGTACATTTAATAACGATATTATTATTACCATATCTACATTAGATATAATGTAATATACTGATACCTTCCCACAGATCAATGTACATTTATAAACAATATCATTATTCAGATGACTACATTAGATATAATGTCATATAGCGATACATTCCAACAGATCAATGTGCCTACATTTTGTACCAATGTCATTATTACGATATCTACATGAGATATAATGTAATGTACTGATTACTACCCACAGATCAATGTACATTTAATAACAATACCATTATTACTATATCTACATTATAAATAATGTCATATACAGATACATTTCAACAGATCAATGTACCTACATTTAATGCCAATGTCATTATTACGATATCTACATGAGATATAATGTAATATACTGATTGCTACCCACAGATCTATGTACATTTAATAACAATATCATTGGTACTATATCTACATTAGATATGTAATGTACATTTAAAAACAATATCATTATTACCGTATCTACATTAGATATAATGTAATATACTGATTCCTTCCCACAGATAAATGTACATTTTCTAACAATATCCTTGGTACTACAGCTACATCCTATATAATGTAATATATTGATTCATTCCCGCAGATCACTGTACATTTAATAACACTACCATTAGGACTATATCTACATTAGATATGTAATGTGCATTTAATACCAATGTCATTATTACCATATCTAGATTAGATATAATGTAATGTACTGATTACTACCCACAGACCAATGTACATTTAATAACAATATCATTATTACTATATCTACATTATAAATAATGTCATATACAGATAGATTCCAACAGATCAATGTGCCTACATTTAATACCAATGTCATTATTACGATATCTACATGAGATATAATGTAATGTACTGATTACTACCCACAGATCAATGTACATTTAATAACAATATCATTATTACCATATCTACAATAGATATAACGTAATATGCGGATTCCTTCCCACAGATCAATGTACGTTTAATAACAATATCATTGGTACTATATCTACATTCTATATAATGTAATATATTGATTCATTCCCACAGATCAATGTACATTTAATAACAATATCATTATTACTATGACTACATTAGATATAATGTCATATAATGATACATTCCAACAGATGAATGTGCCTACATTTGGTACCAATGTCGTTATTACCATATCTACACTAGACATAATGTAATATACTGATTCCATCCCACAAATCAATGTACATTTAATAACGATATTATTATTACCATATCTACATTAGATATAATGTAATATACTGATACCTTCCCACAGATCAATGTACATTTATAAACAATATCATTATTCAGATGACTACATTAGATATAATGTCATATAGTGATACATTCCAACAAATCAATGTGCCTACATTTTGTACCAATGTCATTATTACGATATCTACATGAGATATAATGTAATGTACTGATTACTACCCACAGATCAATGTACATTTAATAACAATATCATTATTACTATGACTACATTACATATAATGTCATATAATGATACATTCCAACAGATGAATGTGCCTACATTTGGTACCAATGTCGTTATTACCATATCTACACTAGACATAATGTAATATACTGATTCCATCCCACAGATCAATGTACATTTAATAACGATATTATTATTACCATATCTACATTAGATATAATGTAATATACTGATACCTTCCCTAAGATCAATGTACATTTATAAACAATATCATTATTACTATGACTACATTAGATATAATGTCATATAGTGATACATTCCAACAGATCAATGTGCCTACATTTAATACCAATGTCATTATTACGATATCTACATGAGATATAATGTAATGTACTGATTACTACCCACAGATCAATGTACATTTAATAACAATATCATTATTACCATATCTACAATAGATATAACGTAATATACGGATTCCTTCCCACAGATCAATGTACGTTTAATAACAATATCATTGGTACTATATCTACATTCTATATAATGTAATATATTGATTCATTCCCACAGATCAATGTACATTTAATAACAATATCATTATTACTATGACTACATTAGATATAATGTCATATAATGATACATTCCAACAGATGAATGTGCCTACATTTGGTACCAATGTCGTTATTACCATATCTACACTAGACATAATGTAATATACTGATTCCATCCCACAAATCAATGTACATTTAATAACGATATTATTATTACCATATCTACATTAGATATAATGTAATATACTGATACCTTCCCACAGATCAATGTACATTTATAAACAATATCATTATTCAGATGACTACGTTAGAAATAATGTCATATAGCGATACATTCCAACAGATCAATGTTCCTACATTTTGTACCAATGTCATTATTACGATATCTACATGAGATATAATGTAATGTACTGATTACTACCCACAGATCAATGTACATTTAATAACAATATCATTATTACTATATCTACATTATAAATAATGTCATATACAGATACATTTCAACAGATCAATGTACCTACATTTAATGCCAATGTCATTATTACGATATCTACATGAGATATAATGTAATATACTGATTGCTACCCACAGATCTATGTACATTTAATAACAATATCATTGGTACTATATCTACATTAGATATGTAATGTACATTTAAAAACAATATCATTATTACCATATCTACATTAGATATAATGTAATATACTGATTCCTTCCCACAGATAAATGTACATTTTCTAACAATATCCTTGGTACTACAGCTACATCCTATATAATGTAATATATTGATTCATTCCCGCAGATCAATGTACATTTAATAACACTACCATTAGTACTATATCTACATTAGATATGTAATGTGCATTTAATACCAATGTCATTATTACCATATCTAGATTAGATATAATGTAATGTACTGATTACTACCCACAGACCAATGTACATTTAATAACAATATCATTATTACTATATCTACATTATAAATAATGTCATATACAGATAGATTCCAACAGATCAATGTGCCTACATTTAATACCAATGTCATTATTACGATATCTACATGAGATATAATGTAATGTACTGATTACTACCCACAGATCAATGTACATTTAATAACAATATCATTATTACCATATCTACAATAGATATAACGTAATATACGGATTCCTTCCCACAGATCAATGTACGTTTAATAACAATATCATTGGTACTATATCTACATTCTATATAATGTAATATATTGATTCATTCCCACAGATCAATGTACATTTAATAACAATATCATTAGTACTATATCTACATTATATATGTAATGTACATTCAATAACAATATCATTAGTACCATATCTACATTATATGTGTAATGTACATTTAATAACAATATCATTAGCACTATATCTACATTATATATGTAATGTACATTTAATAACAATATCATTAGCACTATATCTACATTCGATATAATGTAATATACTGATTCCCTCCCACAGATCAATGTACATTTAATAACAATATCATTATTACTATATCTACATTCGAAATAATGTAATATACTGATTCGTTCCCACAGAGCAATGTACATTTAATAACAATATCATTAGTACTATATCTACAGTAGATATGTAATATACATTCACAAACAATGCCATTATTACTATATTTCCGTTGGACATAATGTAATATACTGATTCCTTCCAACAGATCAATGTATATTTAATAACAATATCCTTAGTACTATATCTACATTCGATATAATGTAATATAGTTATTCGTTCCCACAGATGAATGTGCATTTAATAACAATATCATTAGTACTATATCTACATTGGATATGTAATGTGCACTTAATAACAATATCATTATTACCATATCTACACTAGATATAATGTAATATACTGATTAATCCCCACAGATCAATGTACATTTAATAACAATATCATTAGTACTATATCTACATTAGATATAATGTCATATAGTGATACATTCCAACAGACCAATGTACCTACATTTAGTACCAATGTCATAATTACCATACCTACACTAGATATAATGTAATACACTGATTCCCACCCACAGATCAATGTTCCTTTAATATCAATATCTCTATTACTACATCTACATTAGATAAAATGTCACGTACAGATTCATTCCCACAGATCAATGTACATTTAATAACAATATCATTATTACTATATCTACATTAGATATAATGTAATATACTTATTCGTTCCCACAGATGAATGTGCATTTAATAACATTATCATTAGTACTGTATCTGCATTAGATATGTAATGTATATTTAAAAACAATATCATTATTACCATATCTACATTAGATATAATGTAATATACAGACTCCTTCCCACAGATCAATGTACATTTAATAACAGTATCATTGGTACTATATCTACATTGAATATAATGTAATATACTCATTCATTCCCACAGATCAATGTACATTTAATAACAATATCATTAGTACTATATCTACATTAGATACGTAATGTACATTTAATAACAATATCATTATTACTATATCTACATTAGGTATAATGTAATGTACTGATCACTACCCACAGATCAATGTACATTTAATAACAATATCATTATTACTATATCTACATTATAAATAATGTCATATACAGATACATTTCAACAGATCAATGTACCTACATTTAATGCCAATGTCATTATTACGATATCTACATGAGATATAATGTAATATACTGATTGCTACCCACAGATCTATGTACATTTAATAACAATATCATTGGTACTATATCTACATTACATATGTAATGTACATTTAAAAACAATATCATTATTACCATATCTACATTAGATATAATGTAATATACTGATTCCTTCCCACAGATAAATGTACATTTTCTAACAATATCCTTGGTACTACAGCTACATCCTATATAATGTAATATATTGATTCATTCCCGCAGATCAATGTACATTTAATAACACTACCATTAGTACTATATCTACATTAGATATGTAATGTGCATTTAATACCAATGTCATTATTACCATATCTAGATTAGATATAATGTAATGTACTGATTACTACCCACAGACCAATGTACATTTAATAACAATATCATTATTACTATATCTACATTATAAATAATGTCATATACAGATAGATTCCAACAGATCAATGTGCCTACATTTAATACCAATGTCATTATTACGATATCTACATGAGATATAATGTAATGTACTGATTACTACCCACAGATCAATGTACATTTAATAACAATATCATTATTACCATATCTACAATAGATATAACGTAATATACGGATTCCTTCCCACAGATCAATGTACGTTTAATAACAATATCATTGGTACTATATCTACATTCTATATAATGTAATATATTGATTCATTCCCACAGATCAATGTACATTTAATAACAATATCATTATTACTATGACTACATTAGATATAATGTCATATAATGATACATTCCAACAGATGAATGTGCCTACATTTGGTACCAATGTCGTTATTACCATATCTACACTAGACATAATGTAATATACTGATTCCATCCCACAGATCAATGTACATTTAATAACGATATTATTATTACCATATCTACATTAGATATAATGTAATATACTGATACCTTCCCACAGATCAATGTACATTTATAAACAATATCATTATTCAGATGACTACATTAGATATAATGTCATATAGTGATACATTCCAACAGATCAATGTGCCTACATTTTGTACCAATGTCATTATTACGATATCTACATGAGATATAATGTAATGTACTGATTACTACCCACAGATCAATGTACATTTAATAACAATATCATTATTACTATGACTACATTACATATAATGTCATATAATGATACATTCCAACAGATGAATGTGCCTACATTTGGTACCAATGTCGTTATTACCATATCTACACTAGACATAATGTAATATACTGATTCCATCCCACAGATCAATGTACATTTAATAACGATATTATTATTACCATATCTACATTAGATATAATGTAATATACTGATACCTTCCCTAAGATCAATGTACATTTATAAACAATATCATTATTACTATGACTACATTAGATATAATGTCATATAGTGATACATTCCAACCGATCAATGTGCCTACATTTTGTACCAATGTCGTTATTACCATATCTACACTAGATATAATGTAATATACTGATTAATCCCCACAGATCAATGTACATTTAATAACAATATCATTAGTACTATATCTACATTAGATATGTAATGTGCATTTAATACCAATGTCATTATTACCATATCTAGATTAGATATAATGTAATGTACTGATTACTACCCACAGACCAATGTACATTTAATAACAATATCATTATTACTATATCTACATTATAAATAATGTCATATACAGATAGATTCGAACAGATCAATGTGCCTACATTTAATACCAATGTCATTATTACGATATCTACATGAGATATAATGTAATGTACTGATTACTACCCACAGATCAATGTACATTTAATAACAATATCATTATTACCATATCTACAATAGATATAACGTAATATGCGGATTCCTTCCCACAGATCAATGTACGTTTAATAACAATATCATTGGTACTATATCTACATTCTATATAATGTAATATATTGATTCATTCCCACAGATCAATGTACATTTAATAACAATATCATTATTACTATGACTACATTAGATATAATGTCATATAATGATACATTCCAACAGATGAATGTGCCTACATTTGGTACCAATGTCGTTATTACCATATCTACACTAGACATAATGTAATATACTGATTCCATCCCACAAATCAATGTACATTTAATAACGATATTATTATTACCATATCTACATTAGATATAATGTAATATACTGATACCTTCCCACAGATCAATGTACATTTATAAACAATATCATTATTCAGATGACTACATTAGATATAATGTCATATAGTGATACATTCCAACAGATCAATGTGCCTACATTTTGTACCAATGTCATTATTACGATATCTACATGAGATATAATGTAATGTACTGATTACTACCCACAGATCAATGTACATTTAATAACAATATCATTATTACTATATCTACATTATAAATAATGTCATATACAGATACATTTCAACAGATCAATGTACCTACATTTAATGCCAATGTCATTATTACGATATCTACATGAGATATAATGTAATATACTGATTGCTACCCACAGATCTATGTACATTTAATAACAATACCATTATTACTATATCTACATTATAAATAATGTCATATACAGATACATTTCAACAGATCAATGTACCTACATTTAATGCCAATGTCATTATTACGATATCTACATGAGATATAATGTAATATACTGATTGCTACCCACAGATCTATGTACATTTAATAACAATATCATTGGTACTATATCTACATTACATATGTAATGTACATTTAAAAACAATATCATTATTACCATATCTACATTAGATATAATGTAATATACTGATTCCTTCCCACAGATAAATGTACATTTTCTAACAATATCCTTGGTACTACAGCTACATCCTATATAATGTAATATATTGATTCATTCCCGCAGATCAATGTACATTTAATAACACTACCATTAGTACTATATCTACATTAGATATGTAATGTGCATTTAATACCAATGTCATTATTACCATATCTAGATTAGATATAATGTAATGTACTGATTACTACCCACAGACCAATGTACATTTAATAACAATATCATTATTACTATATCTACATTATAAATAATGTCATATACAGATAGATTCCAACAGATCAATGTGCCTACATTTAATACCAATGTCATTATTACGATATCTACATGAGATATAATGTAATGTACTGATTACTACCCACAGATCAATGTACATTTAATAACAATATCATTATTACCATATCTACAATAGATATAACGTTATATACGGATTCCTTCCCACAGATCAATGTACGTTTAATAACAATATCATTGGTACTATATCTACATTCTATATAATGTAATATATTGATTCATTCCCACAGATCAATGTACATTTAATAACAATATCATTATTACTATGACTACATTAGATATAATGTCATATAATGATACATTCCAACAGATGAATGTGCCTACATTTGGTACCAATGTCGTTATTACCATATCTACACTAGACATAATGTAATATACTGATTCCATCCCACAGATCAATGTACATTTAATAACGATATTATTATTACCATATCTACATTAGATATAATGTAATATACTGATACCTTCCCACAGATCAATGTACATTTATAAACAATATCATTATTCAGATGACTACATTAGATATAATGTCATATAGTGATACATTCCAACAGATCAATGTGCCTACATTTTGTACCAATGTCATTATTACGATATCTACATGAGATATAATGTAATGTACTGATTACTACCCACAGATCAATGTACATTTAATAACAATATCATTATTACTATGACTACATTACATATAATGTCATATAATGATACATTCCAACAGATGAATGTGCCTACATTTGGTACCAATGTCGTTATTACCATATCTACACTAGACATAATGTAATATACTGATTCCATCCCACAGATCAATGTACATTTAATAACGATATTATTATTACCATATCTACATTAGATATAATGTAATATACTGATACCTTCCCTAAGATCAATGTACATTTATAAACAATATCATTATTACTATGACTACATTAGATATAATGTCATATAGTGATACATTCCAACAGATCAATGTGCCTACATTTAATACCAATGTCATTATTACGATATCTACATGAGATATAATGTAATGTACTGATTACTACCCACAGATCAATGTACATTTAATAACAATATCATTATTACCATATCTACAATAGATATAACGTAATATACGGATTCCTTCCCACAGATCAATGTACGTTTAATAACAATATCATTGGTACTATATCTACATTCTATATAATGTAATATATTGATTCATTCCCACAGATCAATGTACATTTAATAACAATATCATTATTACTATGACTACATTAGATATAATGTCATATAATGATACATTCCAACAGATGAATGTGCCTACATTTGGTACCAATGTCGTTATTACCATATCTACACTAGACATAATGTAATATACTGATTCCATCCCACAAATCAATGTACATTTAATAACGATATTATTATTACCATATCTACATTAGATATAATGTAATATACTGATACCTTCCCACAGATCAATGTACATTTATAAACAATATCATTATTCAGATGACTACATTAGATATAATGTCATATAGCGATACATTCCAACAGATCAATGTGCCTACATTTTGTACCAATGTCATTATTACGATATCTACATGAGATATAATGTAATGTACTGATTACTACCCACAGATCAATGTACATTTAATAACAATACCATTATTACTATATCTACATTATAAATAATGTCATATACAGATACATTTCAACAGATCAATGTACCTACATTTAATGCCAATGTCATTATTACGATATCTACATGAGATATAATGTAATATACTGATTGCTACCCACAGATCTATGTACATTTAATAACAATATCATTGGTACTATATCTACATTAGATATGTAATGTACATTTAAAAACAATATCATTATTACCGTATCTACATTAGATATAATGTAATATACTGATTCCTTCCCACAGATAAATGTACATTTTCTAACAATATCCTTGGTACTACAGCTACATCCTATATAATGTAATATATTGATTCATTCCCGCAGATCACTGTACATTTAATAACACTACCATTAGTACTATATCTACATTAGATATGTAATGTGCATTTAATACCAATGTCATTATTACCATATCTAGATTAGATATAATGTAATGTACTGATTACTACCCACAGACCAATGTACATTTAATAACAATATCATTATTACTATATCTACATTATAAATAATGTCATATACAGATAGATTCGAACAGATCAATGTGCCTACATTTAATACCAATGTCATTATTACGATATCTACATGAGATATAATGTAATGTACTGATTACTACCCACAGATCAATGTACATTTAATAACAATATCATTATTACCATATCTACAATAGATATAACGTAATATGCGGATTCCTTCCCACAGATCAATGTACGTTTAATAACAATATCATTGGTACTATATCTACATTCTATATAATGTAATATATTGATTCATTCCCACAGATCAATGTACATTTAATAACAATATCATTATTACTATGACTACATTAGATATAATGTCATATAATGATACATTCCAACAGATGAATGTGCCTACATTTGGTACCAATGTCGTTATTACCATATCTACACTAGACATAATGTAATATACTGATTCCATCCCACAAATCAATGTACATTTAATAACGATATTATTATTACCATATCTACATTAGATATAATGTAATATACTGATACCTTCCCACAGATCAATGTACATTTATAAACAATATCATTATTCAGATGACTACATTAGATATAATGTCATATAGTGATACATTCCAACAGATCAATGTGCCTACATTTTGTACCAATGTCATTATTACGATATCTACATGAGATATAATGTAATGTACTGATTACTACCCACAGATCAATGTACATTTAATAACAATATCATTATTACTATATCTACATTATAAATAATGTCATATACAGATACATTTCAACAGATCAATGTACCTACATTTAATGCCAATGTCATTATTACGATATCTACATGAGATATAATGTAATATACTGATTGCTACCCACAGATCTATGTACATTTAATAACAATATCATTGGTACTATATCTACATTAGATATGTAATGTACATTTAAAAACAATATCATTATTACCATATCTACATTAGATATAATGTAATATACTGATTCCTTCCCACAGATAAATGTACATTTTCTAACAATATCCTTGGTACTACAGCTACATCCTATATAATGTAATATATTGATTCATTCCCGCAGATCAATGTACATTTAATAACACTACCATTAGTACTATATCTACATTAGATATGTAATGTGCATTTAATACCAATGTCATTATTACCATATCTAGATTAGATATAATGTAATGTACTGATTACTACCCACAGACCAATGTACATTTAATAACAATATCATTATTACTATATCTACATTATAAATAATGTCATATACAGATAGATTCCAACAGATCAATGTGCCTACATTTAATACCAATGTCATTATTACGATATCTACATGAGATATAATGTAATGTACTGATTACTACCCACAGATCAATGTACATTTAATAACAATATCATTATTACCATATCTACAATAGATGTAACGTAATATACGGATTCCTTCCCACAGATCAATGTACGTTTAATAACAATATCATTGGTACTATATCTACATTCTATATAATGTAATATATTGATTCATTCCCACAGATCAATGTACATTTAATAACAATATCATTAGTACTATATCTACATTATATATGTAATGTACATTCAATAACAATATCATTAGTACCATATCTACATTATATGTGTAATGTACATTTAATAACAATATCATTAGCACTATATCTACATTATATATGTAATGTACATTTAATAACAATATCATTAGCACTATATCTACATTCGATATAATGTAATATACTGATTCCCTCCCACAGATCAATGTACATTTAATAACAATATCATTATTACTATATCTACATTCGAAATAATGTAATATACTGATTCGTTCCCACAGAGCAATGTACATTTAATAACAATATCATTAGTACTATATCTACAGTAGATATGTAATATACATTCACAAACAATGCCATTATTACTATATTTCCGTTGGACATAATGTAATATACTGATTCCTTCCAACAGATCAATGTATATTTAATAACAATATCCTTAGTACTATATCTACATTCGATATAATGTAATATAGTTATTCGTTCCCACAGATGAATGTGCATTTAATAACAATATCATTAGTACTATATCTACATTGGATATGTAATGTGCACTTAATAACAATATCATTATTACCATATCTACACTAGATATAATGTAATATACTGATTAATCCCCACAGATCAATGTACATTTAATAACAATATCATTAGTACTATATCTACATTAGATATAATGTCATATAGTGATACATTCCAACAGACCAATGTACCTACATTTAGTACCAATGTCATAATTACCATACCTACACTAGATATAATGTAATACACTGATTCCCACCCACAGATCAATGTTCCTTTAATATCAATATCTCTATTACTACATCTACATTAGATAAAATGTCACGTACAGATTCATTCCCACAGATCAATGTACATTTAATAACAATATCATTATTACTATATCTACATTAGATATAATGTAATATACTTATTCGTTCCCACAGATGAATGTGCATTTAATAACATTATCATTAGTACTGTATCTGCATTAGATATGTAATGTATATTTAAAAACAATATCATTATTACCATATCTACATTAGATATAATGTAATATACAGACTCCTTCCCACAGATCAATGTACATTTAATAACAGTATCATTGGTACTATATCTACATTGAATATAATGTAATATACTCATTCATTCCCACAGATCAATGTACATTTAATAACAATATCATTAGTACTATATCTACATTAGATACGTAATGTACATTTAATAACAATATCATTATTACTATATCTACATTAGGTATAATGTAATGTACTGATCACTACCCACAGATCAATGTACATTTAATAACAATATCATTATTACTATATCTACATTATAAATAATGTCATATACAGATACATTTCAACAGATCAATGTACCTACATTTAATGCCAATGTCATTATTACGATATCTACATGAGATATAATGTAATATACTGATTGCTACCCACAGATCTATGTACATTTAATAACAATATCATTGGTACTATATCTACATTACATATGTAATGTACATTTAAAAACAATATCATTATTACCATATCTACATTAGATATAATGTAATATACTGATTCCTTCCCACAGATAAATGTACATTTTCTAACAATATCCTTGGTACTACAGCTACATCCTATATAATGTAATATATTGATTCATTCCCGCAGATCAATGTACATTTAATAACACTACCATTAGTACTATATCTACATTAGATATGTAATGTGCATTTAATACCAATGTCATTATTACCATATCTAGATTAGATATAATGTAATGTACTGATTACTACCCACAGACCAATGTACATTTAATAACAATATCATTATTACTATATCTACATTATAAATAATGTCATATACAGATAGATTCCAACAGATCAATGTGCCTACATTTAATACCAATGTCATTATTACGATATCTACATGAGATATAATGTAATGTACTGATTACTACCCACAGATCAATGTACATTTAATAACAATATCATTATTACCATATCTACAATAGATATAACGTAATATACGGATTCCTTCCCACAGATCAGTGTACGTTTAATAACAATATCATTGGTACTATATCTACATTCTATATAATGTAATATATTGATTCATTCCCACAGATCAATGTACATTTAATAACAATATCATTACTACTATGACTACATTAGATATAATGTCATATAATGATACATTCCAACAGATGAATGTGCCTACATTTGGTACCAATGTCGTTATTACCATATCTACACTAGACATAATGTAATATACTGATTCCATCCCACAGATCAATGTACATTTAATAACGATATTATAATTACCATATCTTTATTAGATATAATGTAATATACTGATACCTTCCCACAGATCAATGTACATTTATAAACAATATCATTATTCAGATGACTACATTAGATATAATGTCATATAGTGATATATTCCAACAGATCAATGTGCCTACATTTTGTACCAATGTCATTATTACGATATCTACATGAGATATAATGTAATGTACTGATTACTACCCACAGATCAATGTACATTTAATAACAATATCATTATTACTATGACTACATTACATATAATGTCATATAATGATACATTCCAACAGATGAATGTGCCTACATTTGGTACCAATGTCGTTATTACCATATCTACACTAGACATAATGTAATATACTGATTCCATCCCACAGATCAATGTACATTTAATAACGATATTATTATTACCATATCTACATTAGATATAATGTAATATACTGATACCTTCCCTAAGATCAATGTACATTTATAAACAATATCATTATTACTATGACTACATTAGATATAATGTCATATAGTGATACATTCCAACAGATCAATGTGCCTACATTTTGTACCAATGTCGTTATTACCATATCTACACTAGATATAATGTAATATACTGATTAATCCCCACAGATCAATGTACATTTAATAACAATATCATTAGTACTATATCTACATTATATATGTAATGTATATTTAATAACAATATCATTAGTACCATATCTACATTATATGTGTAATGTACATTTAATAACAATATCATTAGCACTATATCTACATTATATATGTAATGTACATTTAATAACAATATCATTAGCACTATATCTACATTCGATATAATGTAATATACTGATTCCCTCCCACAGATCAATGTACATTTAATAACAATATCATTATTACTATATCTACATTCGAAATAATGTAATATACTGATTCGTTCCCACAGAACAATGTACATTTAATAACAATATCATTAGTACTATATCTACAGTAGATATGTAATATACATTTACAAACAATGCCATTATTACTATATTTCCGTTGGACATAATGTAATATACTGATTCCTTCCAACAGATCAATGTATATTTAATAACAATATCCTTAGTACTATATCTACATTCGATATAATGTAATATAGTTATTCGTTCCCACAGATGAATGTGCATTTAATAACAATATCATTAGTACTATATCTACATTGGATATGTAATGTGCACTTAATAACAATATCATTATTACCATATCTACACTAGATATAATGTAATATACTGATTAATCCCCACAGATCAATGTACATTTAATAACAATATCATTAGTACTATATCTACATTAGATATAATGTCATATAGTGATACATTCCAACAGACCAATGTACCTACATTTAGTACCAATGTCATAATTACCATACCTACACTAGATATAATGTAATACACTGATTCCCACCCACAGATCAATGTTCCTTTAATATCAATATCTCTATTACTACATCTACATTAGATAAAATGTCACGTACAGATTCATTCCCACAGATCAATGTACATTTAATAACAATATCGTGAACACTATATCTACCTACGATATAATGTAATATACTGATTCATTCCCACAGATCAATGTTCATTTAGTAACAAAATCATTAGTACTATATCTACATTAGATATGTAATGTACATTTAATAACAATATCATTAGTAGTATATCTACATTCGATATAATGTAATATATTGATTCATTCCAACAGATCAATGTACATTTAATAACAATATCATTATTACTATATCTACATTAGATATAATGTAATATACTTATTCGTTCCCACAGATGAATGTGCATTTAATAACATTATCATTAGTACTGTATCTACATTAGATATGTAATGTATATTTAAAAACAATATCATTATTACCATATCTACATTAGATATAATGTAATATACAGACTCCTTCCCACAGATCAATGTACATTTAATAACAGTACCATTGGTACTATATCTACATTGAATATAATGTAATATACTCATTCATTCCCACAGATCAATGTACATTTAATAACAATATCATTAGTACTATATCTACATTAGATACGTAATGTACATTTAATAACAATATCATTATTACTATATCTACATTAGGTATAATGTAATGTACTGATCACTACCCACAGATCAATGTACATTTAATAACAATATCATTATTACTATATCTACATTATAAATAATGTCATATACAGATACATTTCAACAGATCAATGTACCTACATTTAATGCCAATGTCATTATTACGATATCTACATGAGATATAATGTAATATACTGATTGCTACCCACAGATCTATGTACATTTAATAACAATATCATTGGTACTATATCTACATTAGATATGTAATGTACATTTAAAAACAATATCATTATTACCATATCTACATTAGATATAATGTAATATACTGATTCCTTCCCACAGATAAATGTACATTTTCTAACAATATCCTTGGTACTACAGCTACATCCTATATAATGTAATATACTCATTCATTCCCACAGATCAATGTACATTTAATAACAATATCATTAGTACTATATCTACATTAGATATGTAATGTGCATTTAATACCAATGTCATTATTACCA
This sequence comes from Osmia lignaria lignaria, assembly GCF_051020975.1. Classification (NCBI taxonomy): domain Eukaryota; kingdom Metazoa; phylum Arthropoda; class Insecta; order Hymenoptera; family Megachilidae; genus Osmia; species Osmia lignaria. The sequence continues at coordinate 1,744,040 of NW_027478160.1, forward strand.
TATCTAGATTAGATATAATGTAATGTACTGATTACTACCCACAGACCAATGTACATTTAATAACAATATCATTATTACTATATCTACATTATAAATAATGTCATATACAGATAGATTCCAACAGATCAATGTGCCTACATTTAATACCAATGTCATTATTACGATATCTACATGAGATATAATGTAATGTACTGATTACTACCCACAGATCAATGTACATTTAATAACAATATCATTATTACCATATCTACAATAGATATAACGTAATATGCGGATTCCTTCCCACAGATCAATGTACGTTTAATAACAATATCATTGGTACTATATCTACATTCTATATAATGTAATATATTGATTCATTCCCACAGATCAATGTACATTTAATAACAATATCATTATTACTATGACTACATTAGATATAATGTCATATAATGATACATTCCAACAGATGAATGTGCCTACATTTGGTACCAATGTCGTTATTACCATATCTACACTAGACATAATGTAATATACTGATTCCATCCCACAAATCAATGTACATTTAATAACGATATTATTATTACCATATCTACATTAGATATAATGTAATATACTGATACCTTCCCACAGATCAATGTACATTTATAAACAATATCATTATTCAGATGACTACATTAGATATAATGTCATATAGTGATACATTCCAACAGATCAATGTGCCTACATTTTGTACCAATGTCATTATTACGATATCTACATGAGATATAATGTAATGTACTGATTACTACCCACAGATCAATGTACATTTAATAACAATATCATTATTACTATGACTACATTACATATAATGTCATATAATGATACATTCCAACAGATGAATGTGCCTACATTTGGTACCAATGTCGTTATTACCATATCTACACTAGACATAATGTAATATACTGATTCCATCCCACAGATCAATGTACATTTAATAACGATATTATTATTACCATATCTACATTAGATATAATGTAATATACTGATACCTTCCCTAAGATCAATGTACATTTATAAACAATATCATTATTACTATGACTACATTAGATATAATGTCATATAGTGATACATTCCAACAGATCAATGTGCCTACATTTAATACCAATGTCATTATTACGATATCTACATGAGATATAATGTAATGTACTGATTACTACCCACAGATCAATGTACATTTAATAACAATATCATTATTACCATATCTACAATAGATATAACGTAATATACGGATTCCTTCCCACAGATCAATGTACGTTTAATAACAATATCATTGGTACTATATCTACATTCTATATAATGTAATATATTGATTCATTCCCACAGATCAATGTACATTTAATAACAATATCATTATTACTATGACTACATTAGATATAATGTCATATAATGATACATTCCAACAGATGAATGTGCCTACATTTGGTACCAATGTCGTTATTACCATATCTACACTAGACATAATGTAATATACTGATTCCATCCCACAAATCAATGTACATTTAATAACGATATTATTATTACCATATCTACATTAGATATAATGTAATATACTGATACCTTCCCACAGATCAATGTACATTTATAAACAATATCATTATTCAGATGACTACGTTAGAAATAATGTCATATAGCGATACATTCCAACAGATCAATGTTCCTACATTTTGTACCAATGTCATTATTACGATATCTACATGAGATATAATGTAATGTACTGATTACTACCCACAGATCAATGTACATTTAATAACAATATCATTATTACTATATCTACATTATAAATAATGTCATATACAGATACATTTCAACAGATCAATGTACCTACATTTAATGCCAATGTCATTATTACGATATCTACATGAGATATAATGTAATATACTGATTGCTACCCACAGATCTATGTACATTTAATAACAATATCATTGGTACTATATCTACATTAGATATGTAATGTACATTTAAAAACAATATCATTATTACCATATCTACATTAGATATAATGTAATATACTGATTCCTTCCCACAGATAAATGTACATTTTCTAACAATATCCTTGGTACTACAGCTACATCCTATATAATGTAATATATTGATTCATTCCCGCAGATCAATGTACATTTAATAACACTACCATTAGTACTATATCTACATTAGATATGTAATGTGCATTTAATACCAATGTCATTATTACCATATCTAGATTAGATATAATGTAATGTACTGATTACTACCCACAGACCAATGTACATTTAATAACAATATCATTATTACTATATCTACATTATAAATAATGTCATATACAGATAGATTCCAACAGATCAATGTGCCTACATTTAATACCAATGTCATTATTACGATATCTACATGAGATATAATGTAATGTACTGATTACTACCCACAGATCAATGTACATTTAATAACAATATCATTATTACCATATCTACAATAGATATAACGTAATATACGGATTCCTTCCCACAGATCAATGTACGTTTAATAACAATATCATTGGTACTATATCTACATTCTATATAATGTAATATATTGATTCATTCCCACAGATCAATGTACATTTAATAACAATATCATTAGTACTATATCTACATTATATATGTAATGTACATTCAATAACAATATCATTAGTACCATATCTACATTATATGTGTAATGTACATTTAATAACAATATCATTAGCACTATATCTACATTATATATGTAATGTACATTTAATAACAATATCATTAGCACTATATCTACATTCGATATAATGTAATATACTGATTCCCTCCCACAGATCAATGTACATTTAATAACAATATCATTATTACTATATCTACATTCGAAATAATGTAATATACTGATTCGTTCCCACAGAGCAATGTACATTTAATAACAATATCATTAGTACTATATCTACAGTAGATATGTAATATACATTCACAAACAATGCCATTATTACTATATTTCCGTTGGACATAATGTAATATACTGATTCCTTCCAACAGATCAATGTATATTTAATAACAATATCCTTAGTACTATATCTACATTCGATATAATGTAATATAGTTATTCGTTCCCACAGATGAATGTGCATTTAATAACAATATCATTAGTACTATATCTACATTGGATATGTAATGTGCACTTAATAACAATATCATTATTACCATATCTACACTAGATATAATGTAATATACTGATTAATCCCCACAGATCAATGTACATTTAATAACAATATCATTAGTACTATATCTACATTAGATATAATGTCATATAGTGATACATTCCAACAGACCAATGTACCTACTTTTAGTACCAATGTCATAATTACCATACCTACACTAGATATAATGTAATACACTGATTCCCACCCACAGATCAATGTTCCTTTAATATCAATATCTCTATTACTACATCTACATTAGATAAAATGTCACGTACAGATTCATTCCCACAGATCAATGTACATTTAATAACAATATCATTATTACTATATCTACATTAGATATAATGTAATATACTTATTCGTTCCCACAGATGAATGTGCATTTAATAACATTATCATTAGTACTGTATCTGCATTAGATATGTAATGTATATTTAAAAACAATATCATTATTACCATATCTACATTAGATATAATGTAATATACAGACTCCTTCCCACAGATCAATGTACATTTAATAACAGTATCATTGGTACTATATCTACATTGAATATAATGTAATATACTCATTCATTCCCACAGATCAATGTACATTTAATAACAATATCATTATTACTATATCTACATTAGGTATAATGTAATGTACTGATCACTACCCACAGATCAATGTACATTTAATAACAATATCATTATTACTATATCTACATTATAAATAATGTCATATACAGATACATTTCAACAGATCAATGTACCTACATTTAATGCCAATGTCATTATTACGATATCTACATGAGATATAATGTAATATACTGATTGCTACCCACAGATCTATGTACATTTAATAACAATATCATTGGTACTATATCTACATTACATATGTAATGTACATTTAAAAACAATATCATTATTACCATATCTACATTAGATATAATGTAATATACTGATTCCTTCCCACAGATAAATGTACATTTTCTAACAATATCCTTGGTACTACAGCTACATCCTATATAATGTAATATATTGATTCATTCCCGCAGATCAATGTACATTTAATAACACTACCATTAGTACTATATCTACATTAGATATGTAATGTGCATTTAATACCAATGTCATTATTACCATATCTAGATTAGATATAATGTAATGTACTGATTACTACCCACAGACCAATGTACATTTAATAACAATATCATTATTACTATATCTACATTATAAATAATGTCATATACAGATAGATTCCAACAGATCAATGTGCCTACATTTAATACCAATGTCATTATTACGATATCTACATGAGATATAATGTAATGTACTGATTACTACCCACAGATCAATGTACATTTAATAACAATATCATTATTACCATATCTACAATAGATATAACGTAATATACGGATTCCTTCCCACAGATCAATGTACGTTTAATAACAATATCATTGGTACTATATCTACATTCTATATAATGTAATATATTGATTCATTCCCACAGATCAATGTACATTTAATAACAATATCATTATTACTATGACTACATTAGATATAATGTCATATAATGATACATTCCAACAGATGAATGTGCCTACATTTGGTACCAATGTCGTTATTACCATATCTACACTAGACATAATGTAATATACTGATTCCATCCCACAGATCAATGTACATTTAATAACGATATTATTATTACCATATCTACATTAGATATAATGTAATATACTGATACCTTCCCACAGATCAATGTACATTTATAAACAATATCATTATTCAGATGACTACATTAGATATAATGTCATATAGTGATACATTCCAACAGATCAATGTGCCTACATTTTGTACCAATGTCATTATTACGATATCTACATGAGATATAATGTAATGTACTGATTACTACCCACAGATCAATGTACATTTAATAACAATATCATTATTACTATGACTACATTACATATAATGTCATATAATGATACATTCCAACAGATGAATGTGCCTACATTTGGTACCAATGTCGTTATTACCATATCTACACTAGACATAATGTAATATACTGATTCCATCCCACAGATCAATGTACATTTAATAACGATATTATTATTACCATATCTACATTAGATATAATGTAATATACTGATACCTTCCCTAAGATCAATGTACATTTATAAACAATATCATTATTACTATGACTACATTAGATATAATGTCATATAATGATACATTCCAACAGATGAATGTGCCTACATTTGGTACCAATGTCGTTATTACCATATCTACACTAGACATAATGTAATATACTGATTCCATCCCACAGATCAATGTACATTTAATAACGATATTATTATTACCATATCTACATTAGATATAATGTAATATACTGATACCTTCCCACAGATCAATGTACATTTATAAACAATATCATTATTCAGATGACTACATTAGATATAATGTCATATAGTGATACATTCCAACAGATCAATGTGCCTACATTTTGTACCAATGTCATTATTACGATATCTACATGAGATATAATGTAATGTACTGATTACTACCCACAGATCAATGTACATTTAATAACAATATCATTATTACTATGACTACATTACATATAATGTCATATAATGATACATTCCAACAGATGAATGTGCCTACATTTGGTACCAATGTCGTTATTACCATATCTACACTAGACATAATGTAATATACTGATTCCATCCCACAGATCAATGTACATTTAATAACGATATTATTATTACCATATCTACATTAGATATAATGTAATATACTGATACCTTCCCTAAGATCAATGTACATTTATAAACAATATCATTATTACTATGACTACATTAGATATAATGTCATATAGTGATACATTCCAACAGATCAATGTGCCTACATTTTGTACCAATGTCGTTATTACCATATCTACACTAGATATAATGTAATATACTGATTAATCCCCACAGATCAATGTACATTTAATAACAATATCATTAGTACTATATCTACATTATATATGTAATGTACATTCAATAACAATATCATTAGTACCATATCTACATTATATGTGTAATGTACATTTAATAACAATATCATTAGCACTATATCTACATTATATATGTAATGTACATTTAATAACAATATCATTAGCACTATATCTACATTCGATATAATGTAATATACTGATTCCCTCCCACAGATCAATGTACATTTAATAACAATATCATTATTACTATATCTACATTCGAAATAATGTAATATACTGATTCGTTCCCACAGAGCAATGTACATTTAATAACAATATCATTAGTACTATATCTACAGTAGATATGTAATATACATTCACAAACAATGCCATTATTACTATATTTCCGTTGGACATAATGTAATATACTGATTCCTTCCAACAGATCAATGTATATTTAATAACAATATCCTTAGTACTATATCTACATTCGATATAATGTAATATAGTTATTCGTTCCCACAGATGAATGTGCATTTAATAACAATATCATTAGTACTATATCTACATTGGATATGTAATGTGCACTTAATAACAATATCATTATTACCATATCTACACTAGATATAATGTAATATACTGATTAATCCCCACAGATCAATGTACATTTAATAACAATATCATTAGTACTATATCTACATTAGATATAATGTCATATAGTGATACATTCCAACAGACCAATGTACCTACATTTAGTACCAATGTCATAATTACCATACCTACACTAGATATAATGTAATACACTGATTCCCACCCACAGATCAATGTTCCTTTAATATCAATATCTCTATTACTACATCTACATTAGATAAAATGTCACGTACAGATTCATTCCCACAGATCAATGTACATTTAATAACAATATCGTGAACACTATATCTACCTACGATATAATGTAATATACTGATTCATTCCCACAGATCAATGTTCATTTAGTAACAAAATCATTAGTACTATATCTACATTAGATATGTAATGTACATTTAATAACAATATCATTAGTACTATATCTACATTCGATATAATGTAATATATTGATTCATTCCCACAGATCAATGTACATTTAATAACAATATCATTATTACTATATCTACATTAGATATAATGTAATAGACTTATTCGTTCCCACAGATGAATGTGCATTTAATAACATTATCATTAGTACTGTATCTACATTAGATATGTAATGTATATTTAAAAACAATATCATTATTACCATATCTACATTAGATATAATGTAATATACAGAGTCCTTCCCACAGATCAATGTACATTTAATAACAGTATCATTGGTACTATATCTACATCGAATATAATGTAATATACTCATTCATTCCCACAGATCAATGTACATTTAATAACAATATCATTAGTACTATATCTACATTAGATACGTAATGTACATTTAATAACAATATCATTATTACTATATCTACATTAGGTATAATGTAATGTACTGATCACTACCCACAGATCAATGTACATTTAATAACAATATCATTATTACTATATCTACATTATAAATAATGTCATATACAGATACATTTCAACAGATCAATGTACCTACATTTAATGCCAATGTCATTATTACGATATCTACATGAGATATAATGTAATATACTGATTGCTACCCACAGATCTATGTACATTTAATAACAATATCGTTGGTACTACAGCTACATCCTATATAATGTAATATATTGATTCATTCCCGCAGATCAATGTACATTTAATAACACTACCATTAGTACTATATCTACATTAGATATGTAATGTGCATTTAATACCAATGTCATTATTACCATATCTAGATTAGATATAATGTAATGTACTGATTACTACCCACAGACCAATGTACATTTAATAACAATATCATTATTACTATATCTACATTATAAATAATGTCATATACAGATAGATTCCAACAGATCAATGTGCCTACATTTAATACCAATGTCATTATTACGATATCTACATGAGATATAATGTAATGTACTGATTACTACCCACAGATCAATGTACATTTAATAACAATATCATTATTACCATATCTACAATAGATATAACGTAATATACGGATTCCTTCCCACAGATCAATGTACGTTTAATAACAATATCATTGGTACTATATCTACATTCTATATAATGTAATATATTGATTCATTCCCACAGATCAATGTACATTTAATAACAATATCATTATTACTATGACTACATTAGATATAATGTCATATAATGATACATTCCAACAGATGAATGTGCCTACATTTGGTACCAATGTCGTTATTACCATATCTACACTAGACATAATGTAATATACTGATTCCATCCCACAGATCAATGTACATTTAATAACGATATTATAATTACCATATCTTTATTAGATATAATGTAATATACTGATACCTTCCCACAGATCAATGTACATTTATAAACAATATCATTATTCAGATGACTACATTAGATATAATGTCATATAGTCATATATTCCAACAGATCAATGTGCCTACATTTTGTACCAATGTCATTATTACGATATCTACATGAGATATAATGTAATGTACTGATTACTACCCACAGATCAATGTACATTTAATAACAATATCATTATTACTATGACTACATTACATATAATGTCATATAATGATACATTCCAACAGATGAATGTGCCTACATTTGGTACCAATGTCGTTATTACCATATCTACACTAGACATAATGTAATATACTGATTCCATCCCACAGATCAATGTACATTTAATAACGATATTATTATTACCATATCTACATTAGATATAATGTAATATACTGATACCTTCCCTAAGATCAATGTACATTTATAAACAATATCATTATTACTATGACTACATTAGATATAATGTCATATAGTGATACATTCCAACAGATCAATGTGCCTACATTTTGTACCAATGTCGTTATTACCATATCTACACTAGATATAATGTAATATACTGATTAATCCCCACAGATCAATGTACATTTAATAACAATATCATTAGTACTATATCTACATTATATATGTAATGTACATTTAATAACAATATCATTAGTACCATATCTACATTATATGTGTAATGTACATTTAATAACAATATCATTAGCACTATATCTACATTATATATGTAATGTACATTTAATAACAATATCATTAGCACTATATCTACATTCGATATAATGTAATATACTGATTCCCTCCCACAGATCAATGTACATTTAATAACAATATCATTATTACTATATCTACATTCGAAATAATGTAATATACTGATTCGTTCCCACAGAACAATGTACATTTAATAACAATATCATTAGTACTATATCTACAGTAGATATGTAATATACATTTACAAACAATGCCATTATTACTATATTTCCGTTGGACATAATGTAATATACTGATTCCTTCCAACAGATCAATGTATATTTAATAACAATATCCTTAGTACTATATCTACATTCGATATAATGTAATATAGTTATTCGTTCCCACAGATGAATGTGCATTTAATAACAATATCATTAGTACTATATCTACATTGGATATGTGATGTGCACTTAATAACAATATCATTATTACCATATCTACACTAGATATAATGTAATATACTGATTAATCCCCACAGATCAATGTACATTTAATAACAATATCATTAGTACTATATCTACATTAGATATAATGTCATATAGTGATACATTGCAACAGACCAATGTACCTACATTTAGTACCAATGTCATAATTACCATACCTACACTAGATATAATGTAATACACTGATTCCCACCCACAGATCAATGTTCCTTTAATATCAATATCTCTATTACTACATCTACATTAGATAAAATGTCACGTACAGATTCATTCCCACAGATCAATGTACATTTAATAACAATATCGTGAACACTATATCTACCTACGATATAATGTAATATACTGATTCATTCCCACAGATCAATGTTCATTTAGTAACAAAATCATTAGTACTATATCTACATTAGATATGTAATGTACATTTAATAACAATATCATTAGTAGTATATCTACATTCGATATAATGTAATATATTGATTCATTCCAACAGATCAATGTACATTTAATAACAATATCATTATTACTATATCTACATTAGATATAATGTAATATACTTATTCGTTCCCACAGATGAATGTGCATTTAATAACATTATCATTAGTACTGTATCTACATTAGATATGTAATGTATATTTAAAAACAATATCATTATTACCATATCTACATTAGATATAATGTAATATACAGACTCCTTCCCACAGATCAATGTACATTTAATAACAGTACCATTGGTACTATATCTACATTGAATATAATGTAATATACTCATTCATTCCCACAGATCAATGTACATTTAATAACAATATCATTAGTACTATATCTACATTAGATACGTAATGTACATTTAATAACAATATCATTATTACTATATCTACATTAGGTATAATGTAATGTACTGATCACTACCCACAGATCAATGTACATTTAATAACAATATCATTATTACTATATCTACATTATAAATAATGTCATATACAGATACATTTCAACAGATCAATGTACCTACATTTAATGCCAATGTCATTATTACGATATCTACATGAGATATAATGTAATATACTGATTGCTACCCACAGATCTATGTACATTTAATAACAATATCATTGGTACTATATCTACATTAGATATGTAATGTACATTTAAAAACAATATCATTATTACCATATCTACATTAGATATAATGTAATATACTGATTCCTTCCCACAGATAAATGTACATTTTCTAACAATATCCTTGGTACTACAGCTACATCCTATATAATGTAATATATTGATTCATTCCCGCAGATCAATGTACATTTAATAACACTACCATTAGTACTATATCTACATTAGATATGTAATGTGCATTTAATACCAATGTCATTATTACCATATCTAGATTAGATATAATGTAATGTACTGATTACTACCCACAGACCAATGTACATTTAATAACAATATCATTATTACTATATCTACATTATAAATAATGTCATATACAGATAGATTCCAACAGATCAATGTGCCTACATTTAATACCAATGTCATTATTACGATATCTACATGAGATGTAATGTAATGTACTGATTACTACCCACAGATCAATGTACATTTAATAACAATATCATTATTACCATATCTACAATAGATATAACGTAATATACGGATTCCTTCCCACAGATCAATGTACGTTTAATAACAATATCATTGGTACTATATCTACATTCTATATAATGTAATATATTGATTCATTCCCACAGATCAATGTACATTTAATAACAATATCATTATTACTATGACTACATTAGATATAATGTCATATAATGATACATTCCAACAGATGAATGTGCCTACATTTGGTACCAATGTCGTTATTACCATATCTACACTAGACATAATGTAATATACTGATTCCATCCCACAAATCAATGTACATTTAATAACGATATTATTATTACCATATCTACATTAGATATAATGTAATATACTGATACCTTCCCACAGATCAATGTACATTTATAAACAATATCATTATTCAGATGACTACATTAGATATAATGTCATATAGCGATACATTCCAACAGATCAATGTGCCTACATTTTGTACCAATGTCATTATTACGATATCTACATGAGATATAATGTAATGTACTGATTACTACCCACAGATCAATGTACATTTAATAACAATATCATTATTACTATATCTACATTATAAATAACGTCATATACAGATACATTTCAACAGATCAATGTACCTACATTTAATGCCAATGTCATTATTACGATATCTACATGAGATATAATGTAATATACTGATTGCTACCCACAGATCTATGTACATTTAATAACAATATCATTGGTACTATATCTACATTAGATATGTAATGTACATATAAAAACAATATCATTATTACCATATCTACATTAGATATAATGTAATATACTGATTCCTTCCCACAGATAAATGTACATTTTCTAACAATATCCTTGGTACTACAGCTACATCCTATATAATGTAATATATTGATTCATTCCCGCAGATCAATGTACATTTAATAACACTACCATTAGTACTATATCTACATTAGATATGTAATGTGCATTTAATACCAATGTCATTATTACCATATCTAGATTAGATATAATGTAATGTACTGATTACTACCCACAGACCAATGTACATTTAATAACAATATCATTATTACTATATCTACATTATAAATAATGTCATATACAGATAGATTCCAACAGATCAATGTGCCTACATTTAATACCAATGTCATTATTACGATATCTACATGAGATATAATGTAATGTACTGATTACTACCCACAGATCAATGTACATTTAATAACAATATCATTATTACCATATCTACAATAGATATAACGTTATATACGGATTCCTTCCCACAGATCAATGTACGTTTAATAACAATATCATTGGTACTATATCTACATTCTATATAATGTAATATATTGATTCATTCCCACAGATCAATGTACATTTAATAACAATATCATTATTACTATGACTACATTAGATATAATGTCATATAATGATACATTCCAACAGATGAATGTGCCTACATTTGGTACCAATGTCGTTATTACCATATCTACACTAGACATAATGTAATATACTGATTCCATCCCACGGATCAATGTACATTTAATAACGATATTATTATTACCATATCTACATTAGATATAATGTAATATACTGACACCTTCCCACAGATCAATGTACATTTATAAACAATATCATTATTCAGATGACTACATTAGATATAATGTCATATAGTGATACATTCCAACAGATCAATGTGCCTACATTTTGTACCAATGTCATTATTACGATATCTACATGAGATATAATGTAATGTACTGATTACTACCCACAGATCAATGTACATTTAATAACAATATCATTATTACTATGACTACATTACATATAATGTCATATAATGATACATTCCAACAGATGAATGTGCCTACATTTGGTACCAATGTCGTTATTACCATATCTACACTAGACATAATGTAATATACTGATTCCATCCCACAGATCAATGTACATTTAATAACGATATTATTATTACCATATCTACATTAGATATAATGTAATATACTGATACCTTCCCTAAGATCAATGTACATTTATAAACAATATCATTATTACTATGACTACATTAGATATAATGTCATATAGTGATACATTCCAACAGATCAATGTGCCTACATTTAATACCAATGTCATTATTACGATATCTACATGAGATATAATGTAATGTACTGATTACTACCCACAGATCAATGTACATTTAATAACAATATCATTATTACCATATCTACAATAGATATAACGTAATATACGGATTCCTTCCCACAGATCAATGTACGTTTAATAACAATATCATTGGTACTATATCTACATTCTATATAATGTAATATATTGATTCATTCCCACAGATCAATGTACATTTAATAACAATATCATTATTACTATGACTACATTAGATATAATGTCATATAATGATACATTCCAACAGATGAATGTGCCTACATTTGGTACCAATGTCGTTATTACCATATCTACACTAGACATAATGTAATATACTGATTCCATCCCACAAATCAATGTACATTTAATAACGATATTATTATTACCATATCTACATTAGATATAATGTAATATACTGATACCTTCCCACAGATCAATGTACATTTATAAACAATATCATTATTCAGATGACTACATTAGATATAATGTCATATAGCGATACATTCCAACAGATCAATGTGCCTACATTTTGTACCAATGTCATTATTACGATATCTACATGAGATATAATGTAATGTACTGATTACTACCCACAGATCAATGTACATTTAATAACAATACCATTATTACTATATCTACATTATAAATAATGTCATATACAGATACATTTCAACAGATCAATGTACCTACATTTAATGCCAATGTCATTATTACGATATCTACATGAGATATAATGTAATATACTGATTGCTACCCACAGATCTATGTACATTTAATAACAATATCATTGGTACTATATCTACATTAGATATGTAATGTACATTTAAAAACAATATCATTATTACCGTATCTACATTAGATATAATGTAATATACTGATTCCTTCCCACAGATAAATGTACATTTTCTAACAATATCCTTGGTACTACAGCTACATCCTATATAATGTAATATATTGATTCATTCCCGCAGATCACTGTACATTTAATAACACTACCATTAGTACTATATCTACATTAGATATGTAATGTGCATTTAATACCAATGTCATTATTACCATATCTAGATTAGATATAATGTAATGTACTGATTACTACCCACAGACCAATGTACATTTAATAACAATATCATTATTACTATATCTACATTATAAATAATGTCATATACAGATAGATTCCAACAGATCAATGTGCCTACATTTAATACCAATGTCATTATTACGATATCTACATGAGATATAATGTAATGTACTGATTACTACCCACAGATCAATGTACATTTAATAACAATATCATTATTACCATATCTACAATAGATATAACGTAATATGCGGATTCCTTCCCACAGATCAATGTACGTTTAATAACAATATCATTGGTACTATATCTACATTCTATATAATGTAATATATTGATTCATTCCCACAGATCAATGAACATTTAATAACAATATCATTATTACTATGACTACATTAGATATAATGTCATATAATGATACATTCCAACAGATGAATGTGCCTACATTTGGTACCAATGTCGTTATTACCATATCTACACTAGACATAATGTAATATACTGATTCCATCCCACAAATCAATGTACATTTAATAACGATATTATTATTACCATATCTACATTAGATATAATGTAATATACTGATACCTTCCCACAGATCAATGTACATTTATAAACAATATCATTATTCAGATGACTACATTAGATATAATGTCATATAGTGATACATTCCAACAGATCAATGTGCCTACATTTTGTACCAATGTCATTATTACGATATCTACATGAGATATAATGTAATGTACTGATTACTACCCACAGATCAATGTACATTTAATAACAATATCATTATTACTATATCTACATTATAAATAATGTCATATACAGATACATTTCAACAGATCAATGTACCTACATTTAATGCCAATGTCATTATTACGATATCTACATGAGATATAATGTAATATACTGATTGCTACCCACAGATCTATGTACATTTAATAACAATATCATTGGTACTATATCTACATTAGATATGTAATGTACATTTAAAAACAATATCATTATTACCATATCTACATTAGATATAATGTAATATACTGATTCCTTCCCACAGATAAATGTACATTTTCTAACAATATCCTTGGTACTACAGCTACATCCTATATAATGTAATATATTGATTCATTCCCGCAGATCAATGTACATTTAATAACACTACCATTAGTACTATATCTACATTAGATATGTAATGTGCATTTAATACCAATGTCATTATTACCATATCTAGATTAGATATAATGTAATGTACTGATTACTACCCACAGACCAATGTACATTTAATAACAATATCATTATTACTATATCTACATTATAAATAATGTCATATACAGATAGATTCCAACAGATCAATGTGCCTACATTTAATACCAATGTCATTATTACGATATCTACATGAGATATAATGTAATGTACTGATTACTACCCACAGATCAATGTACATTTAATAACAATATCATTATTACCATATCTACAATAGATATAACGTAATATACGGATTCCTTCCCACAGATCAATGTACGTTTAATAACAATATCATTGGTACTATATCTACATTCTATATAATGTAATATATTGATTCATTCCCACAGATCAATGTACATTTAATAACAATATCATTAGTACTATATCTACATTATATATGTAATGTACATTCAATAACAATATCATTAGTACCATATCTACATTATATGTGTAATGTACATTTAATAACAATATCATTAGCACTATATCTACATTATATATGTAATGTACATTTAATAACAATATCATTAGCACTATATCTACATTCGATATAATGTAATATACTGATTCCCTCCCACAGATCAATGTACATTTAATAACAATATCATTATTACTATATCTACATTCGAAATAATGTAATATACTGATTCGTTCCCACAGAGCAATGTACATTTAATAACAATATCATTAGTACTATATCTACAGTAGATATGTAATATACATTCACAAACAATGCCATTATTACTATATTTCCGTTGGACATAATGTAATATACTGATTCCTTCCAACAGATCAATGTATATTTAATAACAATATCCTTAGTACTATATCTACATTCGATATAATGTAATATAGTTATTCGTTCCCACAGATGAATGTGCATTTAATAACAATATCATTAGTACTATATCTACATTGGATATGTAATGTGCACTTAATAACAATATCATTATTACCATATCTACACTAGATATAATGTAATATACTGATTAATCCCCACAGATCAATGTACATTTAATAACAATATCATTAGTACTATATCTACATTAGATATAATGTCATATAGTGATACATTCCAACAGACCAATGTACCTACATTTAGTACCAATGTCATAATTACCATACCTACACTAGATATAATGTAATACACTGATTCCCACCCACAGATCAATGTTCCTTTAATATCAATATCTCTATTACTACATCTACATTAGATAAAATGTCACGTACAGATTCATTCCCACAGATCAATGTACATTTAATAACAATATCATTATTACTATATCTACATTAGATATAATGTAATATACTTATTCGTTCCCACAGATGAATGTGCATTTAATAACATTATCATTAGTACTGTATCTGCATTAGATATGTAATGTATATTTAAAAACAATATCATTATTACCATATCTACATTAGATATAATGTAATATACAGACTCCTTCCCACAGATCAATGTACATTTAATAACAGTATCATTGGTACTATATCTACATTGAATATAATGTAATATACTCATTCATTCCCACAGATCAATGTACATTTAATAACAATATCATTAGTACTATATCTACATTAGATACGTAATGTACATTTAATAACAATATCATTATTACTATATCTACATTAGGTATAATGTAATGTACTGATCACTACCCACAGATCAATGTACATTTAATAACAATATCATTATTACTATACCTACATTATAAATAATGTCATATACAGATACATTTCAACAGATCAATGTACCTACATTTAATGCCAATGTCATTATTACGATATCTACATGAGATATAATGTAATATACTGATTGCTACCCACAGATCTATGTACATTTAATAACAATATCATTGGTACTATATCTACATTACATATGTAATGTACATTTAAAAACAATATCATTATTACCATATCTACATTAGATATAATGTAATATACTGATTCCTTCCCACAGATAAATGTACATTTTCTAACAATATCCTTGGTACTACAGCTACATCCTATATAATGTAATATATTGATTCATTCCCGCAGATCAATGTACATTTAATAACACTACCATTAGTACTATATCTACATTAGATATGTAATGTGCATTTAATACCAATGTCATTATTACCATATCTAGATTAGATATAATGTAATGTACTGATTACTACCCACAGACCAATGTACATTTAATAACAATATCATTATTACTATATCTACATTATAAATAATGTCATATACAGATAGATTCCAACAGATCAATGTGCCTACATTTAATACCAATGTCATTATTACGATATCTACATGAGATATAATGTAATGTACTGATTACTACCCACAGATCAATGTACATTTAATAACAATATCATTATTACCATATCTACAATAGATATAACGTAATATACGGATTCCTTCCCACAGATCAATGTACGTTTAATAACAATATCATTGGTACTATATCTACATTCTATATAATGTAATATATTGATTCATTCCCACAGATCAATGTACATTTAATAACAATATCATTATTACTATGACTACATTAGATATAATGTCATATAATGATACATTCCAACAGATGAATGTGCCTACATTTGGTACCAATGTCGTTATTACCATATCTACACTAGACATAATGTAATATACTGATTCCATCCCACAGATCAATGTACATTTAATAACGATATTATTATTACCATATCTACATTAGATATAATGTAATATACTGATACCTTCCCACAGATCAATGTACATTTATAAACAATATCATTATTCAGATGACTACATTAGATATAATGTCATATAGTGATACATTCCAACAGATCAATGTGCCTACATTTTGTACCAATGTCATTATTACGATATCTACATGAGATATAATGTAATGTACTGATTACTACCCACAGATCAATGTACATTTAATAACAATATCATTATTACTATGACTACATTACATATAATGTCATATAATGATACATTCCAACAGATGAATGTGCCTACATTTGGTACCAATGTCGTTATTACCATATCTACACTAGACATAATGTAATATACTGATTCCATCCCACAGATCAATGTACATTTAATAACGATATTATTATTACCATATCTACATTAGATATAATGTAATATACTGATACCTTCCCTAAGATCAATGTACATTTATAAACAATATCATTATTACTATGACTACATTAGATATAATGTCATATAGTGATACATTCCAACAGATCAATGTGCCTACATTTTGTACCAATGTCGTTATTACCATATCTACACTAGATATAATGTAATATACTGATTAATCCCCACAGATCAATGTACATTTAATAACAATATCATTAGTACTATATCTACATTATATATGTAATGTACATTCAATAACAATATCATTAGTACCATATCTACATTATATGTGTAATGTACATTTAATAACAATATCATTAGCACTATATCTACATTATATATGTAATGTACATTTAATAACAATATCATTAGCACTATATCTACATTCGATATAATGTAATATACTGATTCCCTCCCACAGATCAATGTACATTTAATAACAATATCATTATTACTATATCTACATTCGAAATAATGTAATATACTGATTCGTTCCCACAGAGCAATGTACATTTAATAACAATATCATTAGTACTATATCTACAGTAGATATGTAATATACATTCACAAACAATGCCATTATTACTATATTTCCGTTGGACATAATGTAATATACTGATTCCTTCCAACAGATCAATGTATATTTAATAACAATATCCTTAGTACTATATCTACATTCGATATAATGTAATATAGTTATTCGTTCCCACAGATGAATGTGCATTTAATAACAATATCATTAGTACTATATCTACATTGGATATGTAATGTGCACTTAATAACAATATCATTATTACCATATCTACACTAGATATAATGTAATATACTGATTAATCCCCACAGATCAATGTACATTTAATAACAATATCATTAGTACTATATCTACATTAGATATAATGTCATATTGTGATACATTCCAACAGACCAATGTACCTACATTTAGTACCAATGTCATAATTACCATACCTACACTAGATATAATGTAATACACTGATTCCCACCCACAGATCAATGTTCCTTTAATATCAATATCTCTATTACTACATCTACATTAGATAAAATGTCACGTACAGATTCATTCCCACAGATCAATGTACATTTAATAACAATATCGTGAACACTATATCTACCTACGATATAATGTAATATACTGATTCATTCCCACAGATCAATGTTCATTTAGTAACAAAATCATTAGTACTATATCTACATTAGATATGTAATGTACATTTAATAACAATATCATTAGTACTATATCTACATTCGATATAATGTAATATATTGATTCATTCCCACAGATCAATGTACATTTAATAACAATATCATTATTACTATATCTACATTAGATATAATGTAATAGACTTATTCGTTCCCACAGATGAATGTGCATTTAATAACATTATCATTAGTACTGTATCTACATTAGATATGTAATGTATATTTAAAAACAATATCATTATTACCATATCTACATTAGATATAATGTAATATACAGACTCCTTCCCACAGATCAATGTACATTTAATAACAGTATCATTGGTACTATATCTACATTGAATATAATGTAATATACTCATTCATTCCCGCAGATCAATGTACATTTAATAACAATATCATTAGTACTATATCTACATTAGATACGTAATGTACATTTAATAACAATATCATTATTACTATATCTACATTAGGTATAATGTAATGTACTGATCACTACCCACAGATCAATGTACATTTAATAACAATATCATTATTACTATATCTACATTATAAATAATGTCATATACAGATACATTTCAACAGATCAATGTACCTACATTTAATGCCAATGTCATTATTACGATATCTACATGAGATATAATGTAATATACTGATTGCTACCCACAGATCTATGTACATTTAATAACAATATCGTTGGTACTACAGCTACATCCTATATAATGTAATATATTGATTCATTCCCGCAGATCAATGTACATTTAATAACACTACCATTAGTACTATATCTACATTAGATATGTAATGTGCATTTAATACCAATGTCATTATTACCATATCTAGATTAGATATAATGTAATGTACTGATTACTACCCACAGACCAATGTACATTTAATAACAATATCATTATTACTATATCTACATTATAAATAATGTCATATACAGATAGATTCCAACAGATCAATGTGCCTACATTTAATGCCAATGTCATTATTACGATATCTACATGAGATATAATGTAATATACTGATTGCTACCCACAGATCTATGTACATTTAATAACAATATCGTTGGTACTACAGCTACATCCTATATAATGTAATATATTGATTCATTCCCGCAGATCAATGTACATTTAATAACACTACCATTAGTACTATATCTACATTAGATATGTAATGTGCATTTAATACCAATGTCATTATTACCATATCTAGATTAGATATAATGTAATGTACTGATTACTACCCACAGACCAATGTACATTTAATAACAATATCATTATTACTATATCTACATTATAAATAATGTCATATACAGATAGATTCCAACAGATCAATGTGCCTACATTTAATACCAATGTCATTATTACGATATCTACATGAGATATAATGTAATGTACTGATTACTACCCACAGATCAATGTACATTTAATAACAATATCATTATTACCATATCTACAATAGATATAACGTAATATACGGATTCCTTCCCACAGATCAATGTACGTTTAATAACAATATCATTGGTACTATATCTACATTCTATATAATGTAATATATTGATTCATTCCCACAGATCAATGTACATTTAATAACAATATCATTATTACTATGACTACATTAGATATAATGTCATATAATGATACATTCCAACAGATGAATGTGCCTACATTTGGTACCAATGTCGTTATTACCATATCTACACTAGACATAATGTAATATACTGATTCCATCCCACAGATCAATGTACATTTAATAACGATATTATAATTACCATATCTTTATTAGATATAATGTAATATACTGATACCTTCCCACAGATCAATGTACATTTATAAACAATATCATTATTCAGATGACTACATTAGATATAATGTCATATAGTGATATATTCCAACAGATCAATGTGCCTACATTTTGTACCAATGTCATTATTACGATATCTACATGAGATATAATGTAATGTACTGATTACTACCCACAGATCAATGTACATTTAATAACAATATCATTATTACTATGACTACATTACATATAATGTCATATAATGATACATTCCAACAGATGAATGTGCCTACATTTGGTACCAATGTCGTTATTACCATATCTACACTAGACATAATGTAATATACTGATTCCATCCCACAGATCAATGTACATTTAATAACGATATTATTATTACCATATCTACATTAGATATAATGTAATATACTGATACCTTCCCTAAGATCAATGTACATTTATAAACAATATCATTATTACTATGACTACATTAGATATAATGTCATATAGTGATACATTCCAACAGATCAATGTGCCTACATTTTGTACCAATGTCGTTATTACCATATCTACACTAGATATAATGTAATATACTGATTAATCCCCACAGATCAATGTACATTTAATAACAATATCATTAGTACTATATCTACATTATATATGTAATGTACATTTAATAACAATATCATTAGTACCATATCTACATTATATGTGTAATGTACATTTAATAACAATATCATTAGCACTATATCTACATTATATATGTAATGTACATTTAATAACAATATCATTAGCACTATATCTACATTCGATATAATGTAATATACTGATTCCCTCCCACAGATCAATGTACATTTAATAACAATATCATTATTACTATATCTACATTCGAAATAATGTAATATACTGATTCGTTCCCACAGAACAATGTACATTTAATAACAATATCATTAGTACTATATCTACAGTAGATATGTAATATACATTTACAAACAATGCCATTATTACTATATTTCCGTTGGACATAATGTAATATACTGATTCCTTCCAACAGATCAATGTATATTTAATAACAATATCCTTAGTACTATATCTACATTCGATATAATGTAATATAGTTATTCGTTCCCACAGATGAATGTGCATTTAATAACAATATCATTAGTACTATATCTACATTGGATATGTAATGTGCACTTAATAACAATATCATTATTACCATATCTACACTAGATATAATGTAATATACTGATTAATCCCCACAGATCAATGTACATTTAATAACAATATCATTAGTACTATATCTACATTAGATATAATGTCATATAGTGATACATTCCAACAGACCAATGTACCTACATTTAGTACCAATGTCATAATTACCATACCTACACTAGATATAATGTAATACACTGATTCCCACCCACAGATCAATGTTCCTTTAATATCAATATCTCTATTACTACATCTACATTAGATAAAATGTCACGTACAGATTCATTCCCACAGATCAATGTACATTTAATAACAATATCGTGAACACTATATCTACCTACGATATAATGTAATATACTGATTCATTCCCACAGATCAATGTTCATTTAGTAACAAAATCATTAGTACTATATCTACATTAGATATGTAATGTACATTTAATAACAATATCATTAGTAGTATATCTACATTCGATATAATGTAATATATTGATTCATTCCAACAGATCAATGTACATTTAATAACAATATCATTATTACTATATCTACATTAGATATAATGTAATATACTTATTCGTTCCCACAGATGAATGTGCATTTAATAACATTATCATTAGTACTGTATCTACATTAGATATGTAATGTATATTTAAAAACAATATCATTATTACCATATCTACATTAGATATAATGTAATATACAGACTCCTTCCCACAGATCAATGTACATTTAATAACAGTACCATTGGTACTATATCTACATTGAATATAATGTAATATACTCATTCATTCCCACAGATCAATGTACATTTAATAACAATATCATTAGTACTATATCTACATTAGATACGTAATGTACATTTAATAACAATATCATTATTACTATATCTACATTAGGTATAATGTAATGTACTGATCACTACCCACAGATCAATGTACATTTAATAACAATATCATTATTACTATATCTACATTATAAATAATGTCATATACAGATACATTTCAACAGATCAATGTACCTACATTTAATGCCAATGTCATTATTACGATATCTACATGAGATATAATGTAATATACTGATTCCTTCCCACAGATAAATGTACATTTTCTAACAATATCCTTGGTACTACAGCTACATCCTATATAATGTAATATATTGATTCATTCCCGCAGATCAATGTACATTTAATAACACTACCATTAGTACTATATCTACATTAGATATGTAATGTGCATTTAATACCAATGTCATTATTACCATATCTAGATTAGATATAATGTAATGTACTGATTACTACCCACAGACCAATGTACATTTAATAACAATATCATTATTACTATATCTACATTATAAATAATGTCATATACAGATAGATTCCAACAGATCAATGTGCCTACATTTAATACCAATGTCATTATTACGATATCTACATGAGATGTAATGTAATGTACTGATTACTACCCACAGATCAATGTACATTTAATAACAATATCATTATTACCATATCTACAATAGATATAACGTAATATACGGATTCCTTCCCACAGATCAATGTACGTTTAATAACAATATCATTGGTACTATATCTACATTCTATATAATGTAATATATTGATTCATTCCCACAGATCAATGTACATTTAATAACAATATCATTATTACTATGACTACATTAGATATAATGTCATATAATGATACATTCCAACAGATGAATGTGCCTACATTTGGTACCAATGTCGTTATTACCATATCTACACTAGACATAATGTAATATACTGATTCCATCCCACAAATCAATGTACATTTAATAACGATATTATTATTACCATATCTACATTAGATATAATGTAATATACTGATACCTTCCCACAGATCAATGTACATTTATAAACAATATCATTATTCAGATGACTACATTAGATATAATGTCATATAGCGATACATTCCAACAGATCAATGTGCCTACATTTTGTACCAATGTCATTATTACGATATCTACATGAGATATAATGTAATGTACTGATTACTACCCACAGATCAATGTACATTTAATAACAATATCATTATTACTATATCTACATTATAAATAATGTCATATACAGATACATTTCAACAGATCAATGTACCTACATTTAATGCCAATGTCATTATTACGATATCTACATGAGATATAATGTAATATACTGATTGCTACCCACAGATCTATGTACATTTAATAACAATATCATTGGTACTATATCTACATTAGATATGTAATGTACATTTAAAAACAATATCATTATTACCATATCTACATTAGATATAATGTAATATACTGATTCCTTCCCACAGATAAATGTACATTTTCTAACAATATCCTTGGTACTACAGCTACATCCTATATAATGTAATATACTCATTCATTCCCACAGATCAATGTACATTTAATAACAATATCATTAGTACTATATCTACATTAGATATGTAATGTGCATTTAATACCAATGTCATTATTACCATATCTAGATTAGATATAATGTAATGTACTGATTACTACCCACAGACCAATGTACATTTAATAACAATATCATTATTACTATATCTACATTATAAATAATGTCATATACAGATAGATTCCAACAGATCAATGTGCCTACATTTAATACCAATGTCATTATTACGATATCTACATGAGATATAATGTAATGTACTGATTACTACCCACAGATCAATGTACATTTAATAACAATATCATTATTACCATATCTACAATAGATATAACGTTATATACGGATTCCTTCCCACAGATCAATGTACGTTTAATAACAATATCATTGGTACTATATCTACATTCTATATAATGTAATATATTGATTCATTCCCACAGATCAATGTACATTTAATAACAATATCATTATTACTATGACTACATTAGATATAATGTCATATAATGATACATTCCAACAGATGAATGTGCCTACATTTGGTACCAATGTCGTTATTACCATATCTACACTAGACATAATGTAATATACTGATTCCATCCCACAGATCAATGTACATTTAATAACGATATTATTATTACCATATCTACATTAGATATAATGTAATATACTGATACCTTCCCACAGATCAATGTACATTTATAAACAATATCATTATTCAGATGACTACATTAGATATAATGTCATATAGTGATACATTCCAACAGATCAATGTGCCTACATTTTGTACCAATGTCATTATTACGATATCTACATGAGATATAATGTAATGTACTGATTACTACCCACAGATCAATGTACATTTAATAACAATATCATTATTACTATGACTACATTACATATAATGTCATATAATGATACATTCCAACAGATGAATGTGCCTACATTTGGTACCAATGTCGTTATTACCATATCTACACTAGACATAATGTAATATACTGATTCCATCCCACAGATCAATGTACATTTAATAACGATATTATTATTACCATATCTACATTAGATATAATGTAATATACTGATACCTTCCCTAAGATCAATGTACATTTATAAACAATATCATTATTACTATGACTACATTAGATATAATGTCATATAGTGATACATTCCAACAGATCAATGTGCCTACATTTAATACCAATGTCATTATTACGATATCTACATGAGATATAATGTAATGTACTGATTACTACCCACAGATCAATGTACATTTAATAACAATATCATTATTACCATATCTACAATAGATATAACGTAATATACGGATTCCTTCCCACAGATCAATGTACGTTTAATAACAATATCATTGGTACTATATCTACATTCTATATAATGTAATATATTGATTCATTCCCACAGATCAATGTACATTTAATAACAATATCATTATTACTATGACTACATTAGATATAATGTCATATAATGATACATTCCAACAGATGAATGTGCCTACATTTGGTACCAATGTCGTTATTACCATATCTACACTAGACATAATGTAATATACTGATTCCATCCCACAAATCAATGTACATTTAATAACGATATTATTATTACCATATCTACATTAGATATAATGTAATATACTGATACCTTCCCACAGATCAATGTACATTTATAAACAATATCATTATTCAGATGACTACATTAGATATAATGTCATATAGCGATACATTCCAACAGATCAATGTGCCTACATTTTGTACCAATGTCATTATTACGATATCTACATGAGATATAATGTAATGTACTGATTACTACCCACAGATCAATGTACATTTAATAACAATACCATTATTACTATATCTACATTATAAATAATGTCATATACAGATACATTTCAACAGATCAATGTACCTACATTTAATGCCAATGTCATTATTACGATATCTACATGAGATATAATGTAATATACTGATTGCTACCCACAGATCTATGTACATTTAATAACAATATCATTGGTACTATATCTACATTAGATATGTAATGTACATTTAAAAACAATATCATTATTACCGTATCTACATTAGATATAATGTAATATACTGATTCCTTCCCACAGATAAATGTACATTTTCTAACAATATCCTTGGTACTACAGCTACATCCTATATAATGTAATATATTGATTCATTCCCGCAGATCACTGTACATTTAATAACACTACCATTAGTACTATATCTACATTAGATATGTAATGTGCATTTAATACCAATGTCATTATTACCATATCTAGATTAGATATAATGTAATGTACTGATTACTACCCACAGACCAATGTACATTTAATAACAATATCATTATTACTATATCTACATTATAAATAATGTCATATACAGATAGATTCCAACAGATCAATGTGCCTACATTTAATACCAATGTCATTATTACGATATCTACATGAGATATAATGTAATGTACTGATTACTACCCACAGATCAATGTACATTTAATAACAATATCATTATTACCATATCTACAATAGATATAACGTAATATGCGGATTCCTTCCCACAGATCAATGTACGTTTAATAACAATATCATTGGTACTATATCTACATTCTATATAATGTAATATATTGATTCATTCCCACAGATCAATGTACATTTAATAACAATATCATTATTACTATGACTACATTAGATATAATGTCATATAATGATACATTCCAACAGATGAATGTGCCTACATTTGGTACCAATGTCGTTATTACCATATCTACACTAGACATAATGTAATATACTGATTCCATCCCACAAATCAATGTACATTTAATAACGATATTATTATTACCATATCTACATTAGATATAATGTAATATACTGATACCTTCCCACAGATCAATGTACATTTATAAACAATATCATTATTCAGATGACTACATTAGATATAATGTCATATAGTGATACATTCCAACAGATCAATGTGCCTACATTTTGTACCAATGTCATTATTACGATATCTACATGAGATATAATGTAATGTACTGATTACTACCCACAGATCAATGTACATTTAATAACAATATCATTATTACTATGACTACATTACATATAATGTCATATAATGATACATTCCAACAGATGAATGTGCCTACATTTGGTACCAATGTCGTTATTACCATATCTACACTAGACATAATGTAATATACTGATTCCATCCCACAGATCAATGTACATTTAATAACGATATTATTATTACCATATCTACATTAGATATAATGTAATATACTGATACCTTCCCTAAGATCAATGTACATTTATAAACAATATCATTATTACTATGACTACATTAGATATAATGTCATATAGTGATACATTCCAACAGATCAATGTGCCTACATTTAATACCAATGTCATTATTACGATATCTACATGAGATATAATGTAATGTACTGATTACTACCCACAGATCAATGTACATTTAATAACAATATCATTATTACCATATCTACAATAGATATAACGTAATATACGGATTCCTTCCCACAGATCAATGTACGTTTAATAACAATATCATTGGTACTATATCTACATTCTATATAATGTAATATATTGATTCATTCCCACAGATCAATGTACATTTAATAACAATATCATTATTACTATGACTACATTAGATATAATGTCATATAATGATACATTCCAACAGATGAATGTGCCTACATTTGGTACCAATGTCGTTATTACCATATCTACACTAGACATAATGTAATATACTGATTCCATCCCACAAATCAATGTACATTTAATAACGATATTATTATTACCATATCTACATTAGATATAATGTAATATACTGATACCTTCCCACAGATCAATGTACATTTATAAACAATATCATTATTCAGATGACTACGTTAGAAATAATGTCATATAGCGATACATTCCAACAGATCAATGTTCCTACATTTTGTACCAATGTCATTATTACGATATCTACATGAGATATAATGTAATGTACTGATTACTACCCACAGATCAATGTACATTTAATAACAATATCATTATTACTATATCTACATTATAAATAATGTCATATACAGATACATTTCAACAGATCAATGTACCTACATTTAATGCCAATGTCATTATTACGATATCTACATGAGATATAATGTAATATACTGATTGCTACCCACAGATCTATGTACATTTAATAACAATATCATTGGTACTATATCTACATTAGATATGTAATGTACATTTAAAAACAATATCATTATTACCATATCTACATTAGATATAATGTAATATACTGATTCCTTCCCACAGATAAATGTACATTTTCTAACAATATCCTTGGTACTACAGCTACATCCTATATAATGTAATATATTGATTCATTCCCGCAGATCAATGTACATTTAATAACACTACCATTAGTACTATATCTACATTAGATATGTAATGTGCATTTAATACCAATGTCATTATTACCATATCTAGATTAGATATAATGTAATGTACTGATTACTACCCACAGACCAATGTACATTTAATAACAATATCATTATTACTATATCTACATTATAAATAATGTCATATACAGATAGATTCCAACAGATCAATGTGCCTACATTTAATACCAATGTCATTATTACGATATCTACATGAGATATAATGTAATGTACTGATTACTACCCACAGATCAATGTACATTTAATAACAATATCATTATTACCATATCTACAATAGATATAACGTAATATACGGATTCCTTCCCACAGATCAATGTACGTTTAATAACAATATCATTGGTACTATATCTACATTCTATATAATGTAATATATTGATTCATTCCCACAGATCAATGTACATTTAATAACAATATCATTAGTACTATATCTACATTATATATGTAATGTACATTCAATAACAATATCATTAGTACCATATCTACATTATATGTGTAATGTACATTTAATAACAATATCATTAGCACTATATCTACATTATATATGTAATGTACATTTAATAACAATATCATTAGCACTATATCTACATTCGATATAATGTAATATACTGATTCCCTCCCACAGATCAATGTACATTTAATAACAATATCATTATTACTATATCTACATTCGAAATAATGTAATATACTGATTCGTTCCCACAGAGCAATGTACATTTAATAACAATATCATTAGTACTATATCTACAGTAGATATGTAATATACATTCACAAACAATGCCATTATTACTATATTTCCGTTGGACATAATGTAATATACTGATTCCTTCCAACAGATCAATGTATATTTAATAACAATATCCTTAGTACTATATCTACATTCGATATAATGTAATATAGTTATTCGTTCCCACAGATGAATGTGCATTTAATAACAATATCATTAGTACTATATCTACATTGGATATGTAATGTGCACTTAATAACAATATCATTATTACCATATCTACACTAGATATAATGTAATATACTGATTAATCCCCACAGATCAATGTACATTTAATAACAATATCATTAGTACTATATCTACATTAGATATAATGTCATATAGTGATACATTCCAACAGACCAATGTACCTACATTTAGTACCAATGTCATAATTACCATACCTACACTAGATATAATGTAATACACTGATTCCCACCCACAGATCAATGTTCCTTTAATATCAATATCTCTATTACTACATCTACATTAGATAAAATGTCACGTACAGATTCATTCCCACAGATCAATGTACATTTAATAACAATATCATTATTACTATATCTACATTAGATATAATGTAATATACTTATTCGTTCCCACAGATGAATGTGCATTTAATAACATTATCATTAGTACTGTATCTGCATTAGATATGTAATGTATATTTAAAAACAATATCATTATTACCATATCTACATTAGATATAATGTAATATACAGACTCCTTCCCACAGATCAATGTACATTTAATAACAGTATCATTGGTACTATATCTACATTGAATATAATGTAATATACTCATTCATTCCCACAGATCAATGTACATTTAATAACAATATCATTAGTACTATATCTACATTAGATACGTAATGTACATTTAATAACAATATCATTATTACTATATCTACATTAGGTATAATGTAATGTACTGATCACTACCCACAGATCAATGTACATTTAATAACAATATCATTATTACTATATCTACATTATAAATAATGTCATATACAGATACATTTCAACAGATCAATGTACCTACATTTAATGCCAATGTCATTATTACGATATCTACATGAGATATAATGTAATATACTGATTGCTACCCACAGATCTATGTACATTTAATAACAATATCATTGGTACTATATCTACATTACATATGTAATGTACATTTAAAAACAATATCATTATTACCATATCTACATTAGATATAATGTAATATACTGATTCCTTCCCACAGATAAATGTACATTTTCTAACAATATCCTTGGTACTACAGCTACATCCTATATAATGTAATATATTGATTCATTCCCGCAGATCAATGTACATTTAATAACACTACCATTAGTACTATATCTACATTAGATATGTAATGTGCATTTAATACCAATGTCATTATTACCATATCTAGATTAGATATAATGTAATGTACTGATTACTACCCACAGACCAATGTACATTTAATAACAATATCATTATTACTATATCTACATTATAAATAATGTCATATACAGATAGATTCCAACAGATCAATGTGCCTACATTTAATACCAATGTCATTATTACGATATCTACATGAGATATAATGTAATGTACTGATTACTACCCACAGATCAATGTACATTTAATAACAATATCATTATTACCATATCTACAATAGATATAACGTAATATACGGATTCCTTCCCACAGATCAATGTACGTTTAATAACAATATCATTGGTACTATATCTACATTCTATATAATGTAATATATTGATTCATTCCCACAGATCAATGTACATTTAATAACAATATCATTATTACTATGACTACATTAGATATAATGTCATATAATGATACATTCCAACAGATGAATGTGCCTACATTTGGTACCAATGTCGTTATTACCATATCTACACTAGACATAATGTAATATACTGATTCCATCCCACAGATCAATGTACATTTAATAACGATATTATTATTACCATATCTACATTAGATATAATGTAATATACTGATACCTTCCCACAGATCAATGTACATTTATAAACAATATCATTATTCAGATGACTACATTAGATATAATGTCATATAGTGATACATTCCAACAGATCAATGTGCCTACATTTTGTACCAATGTCATTATTACGATATCTACATGAGATATAATGTAATGTACTGATTACTACCCACAGATCAATGTACATTTAATAACAATATCATTATTACTATGACTACATTACATATAATGTCATATAATGATACATTCCAACAGATGAATGTGCCTACATTTGGTACCAATGTCGTTATTACCATATCTACACTAGACATAATGTAATATACTGATTCCATCCCACAGATCAATGTACATTTAATAACGATATTATTATTACCATATCTACATTAGATATAATGTAATATACTGATACCTTCCCTAAGATCAATGTACATTTATAAACAATATCATTATTACTATGACTACATTAGATATAATGTCATATAGTGATACATTCCAACAGATCAATGTGCCTACATTTTGTACCAATGTCGTTATTACCATATCTACACTAGATATAATGTAATATACTGATTAATCCCCACAGATCAATGTACATTTAATAACAATATCATTAGTACTATATCTACATTATATATGTAATGTACATTCAATAACAATATCATTAGTACCATATCTACATTATATGTGTAATGTACATTTAATAACAATATCATTAGCACTATATCTACATTATATATGTAATGTACATTTAATAACAATATCATTAGCACTATATCTACATTCGATATAATGTAATATACTGATTCCCTCCCACAGATCAATGTACATTTAATAACAATATCATTATTACTATATCTACATTCGAAATAATGTAATATACTGATTCGTTCCCACAGAGCAATGTACATTTAATAACAATATCATTAGTACTATATCTACAGTAGATATGTAATATACATTCACAAACAATGCCATTATTACTATATTTCCGTTGGACATAATGTAATATACTGATTCCTTCCAACAGATCAATGTATATTTAATAACAATATCCTTAGTACTATATCTACATTCGATATAATGTAATATAGTTATTCGTTCCCACAGATGAATGTGCATTTAATAACAATATCATTAGTACTATATCTACATTGGATATGTAATGTGCACTTAATAACAATATCATTATTACCATATCTACACTAGATATAATGTAATATACTGATTAATCCCCACAGATCAATGTACATTTAATAACAATATCATTAGTACTATATCTACATTAGATATAATGTCATATAGTGATACATTCCAACAGACCAATGTACCTACATTTAGTACCAATGTCATAATTACCATACCTACACTAGATATAATGTAATACACTGATTCCCACCCACAGATCAATGTTCCTTTAATATCAATATCTCTATTACTACATCTACATTAGATAAAATGTCACGTACAGATTCATTCCCACAGATCAATGTACATTTAATAACAATATCGTGAACACTATATCTACCTACGATATAATGTAATATACTGATTCATTCCCACAGATCAATGTTCATTTAGTAACAAAATCATTAGTACTATATCTACATTAGATATGTAATGTACATTTAATAACAATATCATTAGTAGTATATCTACATTCGATATAATGTAATATATTGATTCATTCCAACAGATCAATGTACATTTAATAACAATATCATTATTACTATATCTACATTAGATATAATGTAATATACTTATTCGTTCCCACAGATGAATGTGCATTTAATAACATTATCATTAGTACTGTATCTACATTAGATATGTAATGTATATTTAAAAACAATATCATTATTACCATATCTACATTAGATATAATGTAATATACAGACTCCTTCCCACAGATCAATGTACATTTAATAACAGTACCATTGGTACTATATCTACATTGAATATAATGTAATATACTCATTCATTCCCACAGATCAATGTACATTTAATAACAATATCATTAGTACTATATCTACATTAGATACGTAATGTACATTTAATAACAATATCATTATTACTATATCTACATTAGGTATAATGTAATGTACTGATCACTACCCACAGATCAATGTACATTTAATAACAATATCATTATTACTATATCTACATTATAAATAATGTCATATACAGATACATTTCAACAGATCAATGTACCTACATTTAATGCCAATGTCATTATTACGATATCTACATGAGATATAATGTAATATACTGATTGCTACCCACAGATCTATGTACATTTAATAACAATATCGTTGGTACTATATCTACATTAGATATGTAATGTACATTTAAAAACAATATCATTATTACC
This sequence comes from Osmia lignaria lignaria, assembly GCF_051020975.1. Lineage (NCBI taxonomy): Eukaryota > Metazoa > Arthropoda > Insecta > Hymenoptera > Megachilidae > Osmia > Osmia lignaria. The sequence goes on from NW_027478160.1 coordinate 1,779,324, forward strand.
ATATCTACATTAGATATAATGTAATATACTGATTCCTTCCCACAGATAAATGTACATTTTCTAACAATATCCTTGGTACTACAGCTACATCCTATATAATGTAATATATTGATTCATTCCCGCAGATCAATGTACATTTAATAACACTACCATTAGTACTATATCTACATTAGATATGTAATGTGCATTTAATACCAATGTCATTATTACCATATCTAGATTAGATATAATGTAATGTACTGATTACTACCCACAGACCAATGTACATTTAATAACAATATCATTATTACTATATCTACATTATAAATAATGTCATATACAGATAGATTCCAACAGATGAATGTGCCTACATTTGGAACCAATGTCGTTATTACCATATCTACACTAGACATAATGTAATATACTGATTCCATCCCACAGATCAATGTACATTTAATAACGATATTATTATTACCATATCTACATTAGATATAATGTAATATACTGATACCTTCCCTAAGATCAATGTACATTTATAAACAATATCATTATTACTATGACTACATTAGATATAATGTCATATAGTGATACATTCCAACAGATCAATGTGCCTACATTTAATACCAATGTCATTATTACGATATCTACATGAGATATAATGTAATGTACTGATTACTACCCACAGATCAATGTACATTTAATAACAATATCATTATTACCATATCTACAATAGATATAACGTAATATACGGATTCCTTCCCACAGATCAATGTACGTTTAATAACAATATCATTGGTACTATATCTACATTCTATATAATGTAATATATTGATTCATTCCCACAGATCAATGTACATTTAATAACAATATCATTATTACTATGACTACATTAGATATAATGTCATATAATGATACATTCCAACAGATGAATGTGCCTACATTTGGTACCAATGTCGTTATTACCATATCTACACTAGACATAATGTAATATACTGATTCCATCCCACAAATCAATGTACATTTAATAACGATATTATTATTACCATATCTACATTAGATATAATGTAATATACTGATACCTTCCCACAGATCAATGTACATTTATAAACAATATCATTATTCAGATGACTACATTAGATATAATGTCATATAGCGATACATTCCAACAGATCAATGTGCCTACATTTTGTACCAATGTCATTATTACGATATCTACATGAGATATAATGTAATGTACTGATTACTACCCACAGATCAATGTACATTTAATAACAATACCATTATTACTATATCTACATTATAAATAATGTCATATACAGATACATTTCAACAGATCAATGTACCTACATTTAATGCCAATGTCATTATTACGATATCTACATGAGATATAATGTAATATACTGATTGCTACCCACAGATCTATGTACATTTAATAACAATATCATTGGTACTATATCTACATTAGATATGTAATGTACATTTAAAAACAATATCATTATTACCGTATCTACATTAGATATAATGTAATATACTGATTCCTTCCCACAGATAAATGTACATTTTCTAACAATATCCTTGGTACTACAGCTACATCCTATATAATGTAATATATTGATTCATTCCCGCAGATCACTGTACATTTAATAACACTACCATTAGTACTATATCTACATTAGATATGTAATGTGCATTTAATACCAATGTCATTATTACCATATCTAGATTAGATATAATGTAATGTACTGATTACTACCCACAGACCAATGTACATTTAATAACAATATCATTATTACTATATCTACATTATAAATAATGTCATATACAGATAGATTCCAACAGATCAATGTGCCTACATTTAATACCAATGTCATTATTACGATATCTACATGAGATATAATGTAATGTACTGATTACTACCCACAGATCAATGTACATTTAATAACAATATCATTATTACCATATCTACAATAGATATAACGTAATATGCGGATTCCTTCCCACAGATCAATGTACGTTTAATAACAATATCATTGGTACTATATCTACATTCTATATAATGTAATATATTGATTCATTCCCACAGATCAATGTACATTTAATAACAATATCATTATTACTATGACTACATTAGATATAATGTCATATAATGATACATTCCAACAGATGAATGTGCCTACATTTGGTACCAATGTCGTTATTACCATATCTACACTAGACATAATGTAATATACTGATTCCATCCCACAAATCAATGTACATTTAATAACGATATTATTATTACCATATCTACATTAGATATAATGTAATATACTGATACCTTCCCACAGATCAATGTACATTTATAAACAATATCATTATTCAGATGACTACATTAGATATAATGTCATATAGTGATACATTCCAACAGATCAATGTGCCTACATTTTGTACCAATGTCATTATTACGATATCTACATGAGATATAATGTAATGTACTGATTACTACCCACAGATCAATGTACATTTAATAACAATATCATTATTACTATGACTACATTACATATAATGTCATATAATGATACATTCCAACAGATGAATGTGCCTACATTTGGTACCAATGTCGTTATTACCATATCTACACTAGACATAATGTAATATACTGATTCCATCCCACAGATCAATGTACATTTAATAACGATATTATTATTACCATATCTACATTAGATATAATGTAATATACTGATACCTTCCCTAAGATCAATGTACATTTATAAACAATATCATTATTACTATGACTACATTAGATATAATGTCATATAGTGATACATTCCAACAGATCAATGTGCCTACATTTAATACCAATGTCATTATTACGATATCTACATGAGATATAATGTAATGTACTGATTACTACCCACAGATCAATGTACATTTAATAACAATATCATTATTACCATATCTACAATAGATATAACGTAATATACGGATTCCTTCCCACAGATCAATGTACGTTTAATAACAATATCATTGGTACTATATCTACATTCTATATAATGTAATATATTGATTCATTCCCACAGATCAATGTACATTTAATAACAATATCATTATTACTATGACTACATTAGATATAATGTCATATAATGATACATTCCAACAGATGAATGTGCCTACATTTGGTACCAATGTCGTTATTACCATATCTACACTAGACATAATGTAATATACTGATTCCATCCCACAAATCAATGTACATTTAATAACGATATTATTATTACCATATCTACATTAGATATAATGTAATATACTGATACCTTCCCACAGATCAATGTACATTTATAAACAATATCATTATTCAGATGACTACATTAGATATAATGTCATATAGCGATACATTCCAACAGATCAATGTGCCTACATTTTGTACCAATGTCATTATTACGATATCTACATGAGATATAATGTAATGTACTGATTACTACCCACAGATCAATGTACATTTAATAACAATACCATTATTACTATATCTACATTATAAATAATGTCATATACAGATACATTTCAACAGATCAATGTACCTACATTTAATGCCAATGTCATTATTACGATATCTACATGAGATATAATGTAATATACTGATTGCTACCCACAGATCTATGTACATTTAATAACAATATCATTGGTACTATATCTACATTAGATATGTAATGTACATTTAAAAACAATATCATTATTACCGTATCTACATTAGATATAATGTAATATACTGATTCCTTCCCACAGATAAATGTACATTTTCTAACAATATCCTTGGTACTACAGCTACATCCTATATAATGTAATATATTGATTCATTCCCGCAGATCACTGTACATTTAATAACACTACCATTAGTACTATATCTACATTAGATATGTAATGTGCATTTAATACCAATGTCATTATTACCATATCTAGATTAGATATAATGTAATGTACTGATTACTACCCACAGACCAATGTACATTTAATAACAATATCATTATTACTATATCTACATTATAAATAATGTCATATACAGATAGATTCCAACAGATCAATGTGCCTACATTTAATACCAATGTCATTATTACGATATCTACATGAGATATAATGTAATGTACTGATTACTACCCACAGATCAATGTACATTTAATAACAATATCATTATTACCATATCTACAATAGATATAACGTAATATGCGGATTCCTTCCCACAGATCAATGTACGTTTAATAACAATATCATTGGTACTATATCTACATTCTATATAATGTAATATATTGATTCATTCCCACAGATCAATGTACATTCAATAACAATATCATTATTACTATGACTACATTAGATATAATGTCATATAATGATACATTCCAACAGATGAATGTGCCTACATTTGGTACCAATGTCGTTATTACCATATCTACACTAGACATAATGTAATATACTGATTCCATCCCACAAATCAATGTACATTTAATAACGATATTATTATTACCATATCTACATTAGATATAATGTAATATACTGATACCTTCCCACAGATCAATGTACATTTATAAACAATATCATTATTCAGATGACTACATTAGATATAATGTCATATAGTGATACATTCCAACAGATCAATGTGCCTACATTTTGTACCAATGTCATTATTACGATATCTACATGAGATATAATGTAATGTACTGATTACTACCCACAGATCAATGTACATTTAATAACAATATCATTATTACTATGACTACATTACATATAATGTCATATAATGATACATTCCAACAGATGAATGTGCCTACATTTGGTACCAATGTCGTTATTACCATATCTACACTAGACATAATGTAATATACTGATTCCATCCCACAGATCAATGTACATTTAATAACGATATTATTATTACCATATCTACATTAGATATAATGTAATATACTGATACCTTCCCTAAGATCAATGTACATTTATAAACAATATCATTATTACTATGACTACATTAGATATAATGTCATATAGTGATACATTCCAACAGATCAATGTGCCTACATTTAATACCAATGTCATTATTACGATATCTACATGAGATATAATGTAATGTACTGATTACTACCCACAGATCAATGTACATTTAATAACAATATCATTATTACCATATCTACAATAGATATAACGTAATATACGGATTCCTTCCCACAGATCAATGTACGTTTAATAACAATATCATTGGTACTATATCTACATTCTATATAATGTAATATATTGATTCATTCCCACAGATCAATGTACATTTAATAACAATATCATTATTACTATGACTACATTAGATATAATGTCATATAATGATACATTCCAACAGATGAATGTGCCTACATTTGGTACCAATGTCGTTATTACCATATCTACACTAGACATAATGTAATATACTGATTCCATCCCACAAATCAATGTACATTTAATAACGATATTATTATTACCATATCTACATTAGATATAATGTAATATACTGATACCTTCCCACAGATCAATGTACATTTATAAACAATATCATTATTCAGATGACTACGTTAGAAATAATGTCATATAGCGATACATTCCAACAGATCAATGTGCCTACATTTTGTACCAATGTCATTATTACGATATCTACATGAGATATAATGTAATGTACTGATTACTACCCACAGATCAATGTACATTTAATAACAATATCATTATTACTATATCTACATTATAAATAATGTCATATACAGATACATTTCAACAGATCAATGTACCTACATTTAATGCCAATGTCATTATTACGATATCTACATGAGATATAATGTAATATACTGATTGCTACCCACAGATCTATGTACATTTAATAACAATATCATTGGTACTATATCTACATTAGATATGTAATGTACATTTAAAAACAATATCATTATTACCATATCTACATTAGATATAATGTAATATACTGATTCCTTCCCACAGATAAATGTACATTTTCTAACAATATCCTTGGTACTACAGCTACATCCTATATAATGTAATATATTGATTCATTCCCGCAGATCAATGTACATTTAATAACACTACCATTAGTACTATATCTACATTAGATATGTAATGTGCATTTAATACCAATGTCATTATTACCATATCTAGATTAGATATAATGTAATGTACTGATTACTACCCACAGACCAATGTACATTTAATAACAATATCATTATTACTATATCTACATTATAAATAATGTCATATACAGATAGATTCCAACAGATCAATGTGCCTACATTTAATACCAATGTCATTATTACGATATCTACATGAGATATAATGTAATGTACTGATTACTACCCACAGATCAATGTACATTTAATAACAATACCATTATTACCATATCTACAATAGATATAACGTAATATACGGATTCCTTCCCACAGATCAATGTACGTTTAATAACAATATCATTGGTACTATATCTACATTCTATATAATGTAATATATTGATTCATTCCCACAGATCAATGTACATTTAATAACAATATCATTATTACTATGACTACATTAGATATAATGTCATATAATGATACATTCCAACAGATGAATGTGCCTACATTTGGTACCAATGTCGTTATTACCATATCTACACTAGACATAATGTAATATACTGATTCCATCCCACAGATCAATGTACATTTAATAACGATATTATTATTACCATATCTACATTAGATATAATGTAATATACTGATACCTTCCCACAGATCAATGTACATTTATAAACAATATCATTATTCAGATGACTACATTAGATATAATGTCATATAGTGATACATTCCAACAGATCAATGTGCCTACATTTTGTACCAATGTCATTATTACGATATCTACATGAGATATAATGTAATGTACTGATTACTACCCGCAGATCAATGTACATTTAATAACAATATCATTATTACTATGACTACATTACATATAATGTCATATAATGATACATTCCAACAGATGAATGTGCCTACATTTGGTACCAATGTCGTTATTACCATATCTACACTAGACATAATGTAATATACTGATTCCATCCCACAGATCAATGTACATTTAATAACGATATTATTATTACCATATCTACATTAGATATAATGTAATATACTGATACCTTCCCTAAGATCAATGTACATTTATAAACAATATCATTATTACTATGACTACATTAGATATAATGTCATATAGTGATACATTCCAACAGATCAATGTGCCTACATTTAATACCAATGTCATTATTACGATATCTACATGAGATATAATGTAATGTACTGATTACTACCCACAGATCAATGTACATTTAATAACAATATCATTATTACCATATCTACAATAGATATAACGTAATATACGGATTCCTTCCCACAGATCAATGTACGTTTAATAACAATATCATTGGTACTATATCTACATTCTATATAATGTAATATATTGATTCATTCCCACAGATCAATGTACATTTAATAACAATATCATTATTACTATGACTACATTAGATATAATGTCATATAATGATACATTCCAACAGATGAATGTGCCTACATTTGGTACCAATGTCGTTATTACCATATCTACACTAGACATAATGTAATATACTGATTCCATCCCACAAATCAATGTACATTTAATAACGATATTATTATTACCATATCTACATTAGATGTAATGTAATATACTGATACCTTCCCACAGATCAATGTACATTTATAAACAATATCATTATTCAGATGACTACATTAGATATAATGTCATATAGCGATACATTCCAACAGATCAATGTGCCTACATTTTGTACCAATGTCATTATTACGATATCTACATGAGATATAATGTAATGTACTGATTACTACCCACAGATCAATGTACATTTAATAACAATATCATTATTACTATGACTACATTACATATAATGTCATATAATGATACATTCCAACAGATGAATGTGCCTACATTTGGTACCAATGTCGTTATTACCATATCTACACTAGACATAATGTAATATACTGATTCCATCCCACAGATCAATGTACATTTAATAACGATATTATTATTACCATATCTACATTAGATATAATGTAATATACTGATACCTTCCCTAAGATCAATGTACATTTATAAACAATATCATTATTACTATGACTACATTAGATATAATGTCATATAGTGATACATTCCAACAGATCAATGTGCCTACATTTTGTACCAATGTCGTTATTACCATATCTACACTAGATATAATGTAATATACTGATTAATCCCCACAGATCAATGTACATTTAATAACAATATCATTAGTACTATATCTACATTATATATGTAATGTACATTTAATAACAATATCATTAGTGCCATATCTACATTGTATGTGTAATGTACATTTAATAACAATATCATTAGCACTATATCTACATTATATATGTAATGTACATTTAATAACAATATCATTAGCACTATATCTACATTCGATATAATGTAATATACTGATTCCCTCCCACAGATCAATGTACATTTAATAACAATATCATTATTACTATATCTATGTCACGTAGACAGACCGTTTTTATCAAACGTGTCTCCTTTCAAATAAGCTTAAACATCTGGAAAGGAAAACTCTCGGGCAAACCGACCATTTACTCTCGTAATAAACAGAAGGCCCACCGATAGCAGAACCAAACACTTGGGAAAGCAATGGGTCCGCCGTAATCAAATAGCAGATGCAACCACTCTAAACTGTCGCAGAGGCAGGTGGACCCAGCCTGATCACTCGAATAGTAACCAGACCACCCTTCTTAATTAGTATATAAACCCGTTCGTACCAACGATCGGGGGCAGTACCAGAGTTCATCTCGTGTCGAGCACGTCGTGTACGGTAGTGAGTTGGTTACTATTAGTGAGATCGGGTTGAAGTCCCCTTCGAGCAACATTCACCTTATAGAATCCGCGAGTCGTGTTTCTATTTGGCATTACAATCAACCACACACAACACCCCCGCATTGCCAGTGCGTGAACACCGAGCATAGTGGAAATAGGTAATATATCACATTATACACCTATATTCGCGACAACAACATCTGTAATAGACCAAGATTGTAGAATATATACATTGCTGTGTCAAACCCACATTAGCATTCTCCTTTAAACCCAGTGAAACCTTGTGACAGTTCCTACCACAATACAATCTTACCGCTCGGGTTGTATTGATAATAAAATAAGTTACGCGGCCGCCAATCAGAAAGCCTCTGATAGCCACGCGCGCTGCCAAGCCGTCGGCCACGTAACATCTACATTCGTAATAATGTAATATACTGATTCGTTCCCACAGAACAATGTCCATTTAATAACAATATCATTAGTACTATATCTACAGTAGATATGTAATGTACATTTACAAACAATGCCATTATTACTATATTTCCGTTGGACATAATGTAATATACTGATTCCTTCCAACAGATCAATGTATATTTAATAACAATATCATTACCACTATATCTACATTAGATATGTTATATACATTTAGGAACTATGCCATTATTACTATATCTGCGTTGGACATAATGTAATATACTGATTCCTTCCCCCAGATCAGTGAACATTTAAGAACAATATCATTAGTACTATATCTACATTCGATATAATGTAATATACTTATTCGTTCCCAAAGATCAATGTACATTTCATAACAATGTCATTAATAATGATATTGTTATTAAACGTACATTGATCTGTGGGAATGAATCTGTATATGAAATTGTATCTAATGTAGATATAGTGATAATGATATTGTTATTAAATGTATGTTGATCTGTGGACATGAATCAGTCTCTTACATTATATCGAATGAAGATATAGTACTAATGATATTGTTATTAAATGTACATTGATCTGGGGGAAGGAATCAGTATATTAGATTATGTCCAACGCAGATATAGTAATAATGGCATCGTTTCAAAATGTATATTATGTTACGTTGCGCGTTGCGTGAGCGCGCAACGTAAAATCATTTATTAATATATTTGTTTTATATATATATAATAATAATTCTTATTTCTGGGCGATGGGAAAGGTATCGCTGCCACCAGTTCTGACCGCGTATGACGCGGAAGCGTCCTCTACGGTCAGAACGAAATTAAAAGACGGAAAATTTAGATAATATTTATTTCCGTTGGGTTCGTCAGCGCTCTGGGTCCCATACGGGTCCCTCCTTGAAACCTTGTGTTGGTATGCTTGGATTTGAAATGTAAAATGAAAAAAAAAAAGGAAATGATACAAATGGGACTTGAAAGAAATGCGAATGCAATTTAGTGTGCAAAAGGAAAGTAATTTAATTCAAAAATTAACTATCGAAGCTAACAGAACTGAATTTTGAAATGACTAATTGTTTGAATGCTAAAATGATTCTATTAGATTACTGTTAATCACTGTTAAGTAAATTCAATTGATAACAATACTGTTTAAACAAGGGTAAAGATGCTTAACCTATTACGTTAATAATATAAATGAAAATCGAAAAATGTCTAACCTTTGGTTTACAATGAGAGCTTCTATTGTGATTATTACGCGTATTTGAGATGTGAAAAATGTATGGTTAATGTAGGACGACTGCCTCGACCTGATAATGAAGAATCGAATTTTGGGCGGTTTCTATCCGCAAGGAAACGACCTGCATGAAGAGACTCTTATAACCCCCGAAAGGGCCTTACGGGTCGTCCCTGATAAAATATCTCGCAGTCGAAACAATCGTTACCCACACACATTCGCGATGATTGGAAAAAGTTCGGAATATTGAAATAGCGAAATATAATATGTTCGGTACCTGAATATGGAAACGAGACGATCTAAAATGAAGACACTCTTATAACCCGTAGGCTTAATAGATCGCCCGTTTTGCCGCGTCTAAATTGGATGCTAATGCCGTGCTCGACAAATTAGTACAGAACAGGCTTACCGTGAGAATGTAGAATATTAATTATGATATAATCGGTTGCTAATTCGCTGGTTGAACGTTGAGAAATCGCTGGTTGATCTGGAACACCAAGAAAGGTTGAGAGATCTGCGGAGGCACTTCACTTGTCGCGCGCCCGTTTGTCGTTTGTTGCAAAATTAGTAAGACGAACACAAGACGATTACGCTCTTCGGGATAATATAATAATAGACGCGAGTGAATTTAATACGAGAATTACGCGAGCAAACGGATTAAAAGAAAGAGAAAAGATAGAGGTTTAATAGTATGAAAATGAGTTTAACGTGCGCGTCTCTGAGTTCTTGCCGCGTATCCGGAATTTCACTCTCACGACACTCTGCCTAATCCGTAGGTCTTGCCGCGCAGGTAAATTACAACGAAGTACGAACGACAACCCTATCTCTAGACGCACGGGCTCCCGTCCCGACTTACTCGATTGTTCGACGAAGAGTGATCAGAATCGATCGCGATCCTAGCCGGAAGGGCCCGTCGCGAGGACGATGTCCTGCGTGGGGACATTTCGGCAAATCATAGCGCGTGACGACAGCGTCGCGTGCGTCGCTATTGGTTAAGCGCGCGTGCCAGCTAAATTCCTCTAGATCATATTTTCTCTCTTCCTTGGTGTTCCCTCTCTGTCCAACGGCTTTTCGATGTTTCTACGCCGTAGAATTTCTGGAATGTTCTATTCTCATCGATAATTCCAATATTAGATATATATATAATGATGTGATTATCAACTAATAGTTTAAATCAGAATTATTGCTATAAACATGAACCATATCTGTTGTACTATTAAGTATGAATAATGGACCGGTTATCACGAGGTTTCTTAATTAACAGTTGGCTTGTCCATAATCATTTCGTTCACAGAGAAATCGATCAACAATATGGATTGCGCCGGTACGCTCGATATAAGGCATTCGGTGTTCGATTGCTATTTTCCAATAACGACAGGTTTCCATTATTAATCGAATATTCGTTATTTCAATTGCGACGTAGTTGCTTCGAGAACGTTCTCGTCATTCGAAAATTACCGTTAGGTCTTCGGTTTCAGGCAAATTCTCGAAATTCGATACAAAGACTTTTATTGCCTCGCACGACCCTTTGCCTCTAAACAGTCCTCGAACGCATGCTAGCGTTTGCCTGCAAGGGTTCTCATTCCTCGCTCTCGCATTCATACAAATATTCAACGAGCTACATTCCTTTGCGTTCTCATTCCAGCAATCAATTCATACACGCGATCGGGTTAGGGACCGACTGGCGCCCGCGCGTGAAAAAGAGGAGAGTATCGATGTTAATCTCGGTAATAACGTGATCTTTACGTTTTTGCGCAGTTAGCCCGAGGAGACCCCTATAATGTGAAGCACTGGCTAACCGCGCCGCGAACGGTGTTTATGATACTTTTCCTTGGTCGAAGCCGAGTTTTTCTATCACGCGTTTCTGTTACTACGCAGTTGAGCACGACGATAGCTTCAAGGAGGGGTTTCAACTAAGAAAAGAATTGAGAAATATGAGAAGAATGAAAGAATAGGAAAGACAAAAGTAGAATAATTATAAGCTCAAACTTTTCCCTGCGCATTTCCCACATGAAGAAGTCTCTTACAACCCGAAGGCTTGATGGGAAAGCACAGAGTCAAGGAGAAATTAAAGAAAAGTGCAGTAGTAATTTGCCCTCCCCACGCCCCTTACATGAGGAGACTCCTATAACCCGAAGGCTTGATAAGGGGACGTGAGCCGGACAAATTTGGAAAATTTTCCGGACGTAACAAATCCTCCCCCCTTAAAACTATCGCCGCCCTCGGCGATGTCAGAGGTGGAGCTCATCATGATGCGCTTCTCCTAATGTAATATCGGCGCGTAGATCCGGTCTCGAATTATATGTAAAACTAAGCTCGGGCGCACGACCGTCCAACGACCGGCACTCGTCCCACCGACACTAAGCTTGAGCAGCGCCGCTCGCCCCTGCCGACGAACAATTTCGGTAATTCCATGTAGAGTGCGATCCGTCACTCCAAGGCAGCCCTCCACATCCAGAGTTTGGAGTCGCAAGCACCCTGTAGCTGCTCCACACGTATCCTCGTCTGTTATGCCCTGACTGTCACGGGCGTGGACCTCCTCCAGACTCCCAATGGCCGCTAGTACCTGCCCGCCCACAGATGGATGTAGGTTATTGATGTGTAGCGTTCTTAGTTCTGGCAGAGTCGATAATGGTTCTAGAGCAAACTGCCCCCTGATGTTAGAACATCCCGACAGGTTTAGGTCGGTAACCCGCACTAAATGGGCCCCGATATTCGTGACGAAGGCATTCGCCACCCATCCGCAAAACATGGTGGTCAGTAGTTGTAATTCCAAGAAGACTTCCGGAATCGTACGGGCGGTTTCCGCCGGTCCTACTTGCAGTTCAATGAAAACAGGGTCTACCATCACGGGCGCCCTGAACTCCGCCTCAAGATCCTCGTCGGGGTATGGTGCAAAATCGACGTCGGTGATGACAAGTTCCCTCAATGTGGCGTGCAGTGGCTCATTGCCCACCAGGGCACGCAGCGGCTCCTCAGTGGTTAGCGAGCGGCACTGCGCAATCTCAAGCGCGGTGAGCGAGTGTAATGCCGCCAACGCTACGCCCACAGGCGCTGATAAGACCCCCTGGCAGTTCCGCAGCCGGAGCTCCCGAAGCCCCGGCGCTACCCGCGCCAACGACACCCCCACGAACTCCGTGGTTGAAGCCACGAAGATCGAGAGGCGCGCCGCAGCCGCGAGCAGCCCCGAAACCTCGGTCTCCACACTGCCGAAAGTCTGCCCCAATCTCAAATCCTCTAACGTGGCTGCCGTTGCCATCAAGTCGCGCAACGCGGCCGGTCGCACTCGAGCGCCGGTTAAATCAATCTGGGTCAGGGATGGACAACCCCTCGCAGCTATGCCTATCACCTGTGGGCGCAGCGCACGCGCGATTCGCCGGTCGTCGAGCCGCAAACCCGATACGTAAATCCCTACGCGTCGTATCACCCAATAGAACGCTTCGGTTGTAACTAGACGATGGTCCCACCCCGCTGGCCAACGCCAGTCCTCGGTTGTCAAAATCTTAATGTTCGTATACGAGGCCATTGACCCTACGCGCCACGCTCTAGACACACACTCCATTCGCGCTCGGTCCGCGAAGCTTAAATAACGGGCTATACGAGTAATCGCCTCGATTGGGAGTGGTGGTGATGCTGGGCTTTCCTGTTCCGGGAACGGTTCGGGCCTGTCCCTAGGCCGGATGAGTATGGCCTCATGCCACGGGTCCGCCAAGCTAGCCTTCACCCTCTTCTTATGAAATATGGGCCTAGCATTAGAGACCCAGAGTATAGCCTCGGATGCCTGGGAGGCCGTCGGGAAGGTTACGAAGCCTTTGGTCCCCGTAGGTCGGCGCACCACGACCGCATGTTGAGGCCGGAACTCCCTGAAGAACTTCATGAGTTCTTTCGTTTTGGTGAACGGCGGTATACGTGTGACGAAGACTATCCTTCCTCGGGTTTCCTCACTGGTGTCCACGTAACGGGATGCCATGATGAGATCGATGAACCTGTATTAGTTTAAATACAATGAAAACGGCGCATATTTAAGTACAAAATTCGGATTGAATACGTGTGCTTTTCTCGGTATTTTCCTGCAATAAGTACAATAGATGTTAAATATATAGATAAATACGCAGTGCGCCAATCGCCCCCCCCCCCCCCCCCCCTTTGAGGAGTAAGGTTCCCCCTTCATCGAACAATATTGCCGATTATGAAGGCCAACCGCTGCACTCAATCTTTCTTGGTTCTTACGAATTTTAATTTGTCTACATGTTTGATGAAAATGTTGCCTGTCCCGTCTTCCAGCACGACATTATTTCTGGCTGTAAAATCTACTATCTCGTAAGGGCCATGATACCTTTTGCCAAACTTGCCTTTACGCGGCTCGACCAGGACGTATGCCTTGTCCCCTACCTGCCCTTTAAATGGACGAGCTTTCGCGTCGTAATAGGTTTTTGAGCGGGCCTTCGCACGATCCAGATTTCTAGAAGCGATTTCGCGCATCTCGTGCAATCGGTCATTTAAGTCCCGAACGTACCCGGTGTACGTGGGTAGATCGTCGCTCGCAGGGAACGAGGTCGGTGCACGTGCACGTTTACCGTACACCAGTTCGAAAGGTGTAAATTTCGTTCCCTCGTGCACCGAGGTATTGTATGCAAACATTGCGAACGGTACCAGCCTATCCCAATCGTCAAAGTCCCCCAAATAATGTGTAATATAATCTACCAGAACCGCGTGACTTCGTTCTAAAGAACCATTAGTTTGAGGATGGTATCCAGATGTGGTGAGATGGTGTATACCAAACATCTGTGCTATAGCAGATATTACTTTATTTAAAAAGCTTGTCCCTCGGTCGGACAAGATCAACTTCGGGGCACCGTATTGCAGGATAAGATTGGTGACCAGCGCGTGAGCGACTGTTTCAGCCCTAATATTAGGAAGTGGTGCTGCGATGCAAAATTTAGTCAAACCATCTTGAATGGTTAAAATATGCTTGTTTCCCTCCGGAGTGGTAGGGAGCGGACCCACCGTGTCAATGGATACCTTCGCGAAGGGTTCCGCGGGTGTATCGGTGATTACCATTGGTTCGCGGGTCTTATATCTCGAGATCTTACGCGTTTGACAGCTCGGACAATTACTTATGTACGTTTCGATATCCTTTTTCATATTAGGCCAATAAAATCTCTCGCGGATACGGCGGTATGTTTTAGTTATTCCCTTATGCCCGGCTATTAAACTATCGTGTAATTCGGAAATAATACGTGATCTTAATTCCGCAGGTGGTAATTGAACACGGCCATAACATAAGGTTATTGAGATGTTAGCATTTCGGAATGTTTCTCGTAAGGCACTAGTTAACGTGTGCTGCGGTAACGTTTCAGTAAGATCGTCGACTCTTGAGATTCGAAATGAGTTAATCTTTAGTTCAAATAATTTTTGTTTTAGATTCCTCAAGAGTACGCGTAACCTGGCTATTGGCAGGTCATCCTTCGCGTTATCTTTCGCGACGAGGCTGAATAATCGATGTTTACCGCATTCTGTTACGATTATGTTCCCTATCTTCAATTCCGCGTCCGTGAATTTATTGAGATTAATCGCGCCAAGATCCGTTAATAACTTATTCGTTGGTGTGAGATACCGGTCACGACTAATGAAATGTACATAATTGTCACGATAATACGTAAGATTCTCGGAAGCGAACTGTATAACCCTTAAAGGTTTGACTTCCCGGTCCTCCGGTGTTTCTAAGCTCGATGTATCGGTCAAAACGTCAAAGTCAATGGCATTTGGTAGAGTTTCCACTGGCACGGAAGGCCCCTCCCACACTTCCTCAGGTGTACGTTTGAGAATCAATGGTTTATGTGGAGTTGATAATGCTATGGGTGGTGTAGATGGTAAGATTGTAGGTAAATGTGATTGGTGAGATGGCCGGTAAACTATTGTATCTGTAAAATTATCAGTTATTTTGGATAATCCATCTAGTGTTTGATGTAACTCATCAACATCAGTTTCGTCGCCTTCGTCCAACTGTTCTGGTCGCCCGTGATCCGTCTGTACGTCAAAATACTCTTGACTGGTGTTACTAGAGAACGGTGTTTTATATATTTCCTCGTCAGGCCGAGCGCATCCAGAACCCGGGGTCTGAGGAGCTCCTACAACTCGGTTACCCGAGCTGAATCCCAGGCTCGGAAGTACGCTCCGCCTGCGTAGGAAAACCGGCGGTTCCGACTCGGTATCGGAATCCGAACCTGAGCTTACAGAATCATCGGACGAACCCGATGTAGGCGTATTAGATGTTATCACGATGGATGGTTTTTGGTATGGAACAGTTAAGGTTGCTGGCTGATCAGCTGATCGATGTCTTGTACGCGTAGCAATTGCATCTGGGTCTATTACCCTCGGTTTTGGATTTGATTTAGATCCTGGTGGTCGGCCTCGCCCCCTGCGAACGACGTCTCCCGACGGTTCGGAATCAGACGAGCGCGGTGACCCGGATATCGGCATAATGTTTGCCGATGGCAAAGCATGTTTCGCTCTCTTAGCTTTTATTGAATTCGAAACGCGCAAAAATCGTTCTATCAACGTTACTATTGAGCATGGTTCACACCGCGTTTCTTCACTCGATGATGTGAGCGTAAATTCATCTGAGCCGTTTAATTCCGCTTCAATGACCGGGTTTCGCGATAAAGCGTCCGCGTTTACGTTGTCTTTCCCGGCTTTGTGAACGAAATCGTAATCATAGTCTCGTAGTTTTAATCTCCACCGGACCAAGCGTTGACCAGGATCCTTGATGGAATTGATCCAACGCAATGGTTCGTGGTCGCTGACCAATGTAAATTTTCGGCCATACAAATACGGTCTAAAGTGTAAAATGGAATACAGAACCGCGAGGCATTCCTTCTCTGTCGTGAAATAGTTTCGTTCCGGTTTCGTTAGGGTTCGCGACAAATAAGCGACAGGTAAGTCATGTCCGTTGACTTCTTGACTCAAAACTGCTCCGATAGCATAATCCGACGCATCGGTCGTAAGCGTAAATGCCTTTTCGAAATTCGGATACTGTAGGATCGGTGCTCTACATAACGCTTTCCTTAACGCGATGAAACTGCGTTTTTGCTCTTTTCCCCAAATAAATTCCGTGTTCTTTTTCAAAAGATCAGACAAGGGTTTTGACAACTCCGCGAAATTACGTATAAAACGTCGGTAGTAACCGGCTAGGCCTAAGAATTGGCGTATATTTTTCGCGTTCCGCGGTCGCGGGAAGTTCTTAACCGCGCTTATCTTTTTCGGATCGGGGCGTACGCCCTTACGACCGATTACATGCCCGAGGTACGCGACTTCTTTCCTCAGAAATTCGCATTTGTCCGGCTGGAGGGTCAATCCGGCATCGGCCAGGCGCGTAAAAAGACGCCGAACCTTCTTGCCGTGTTCCTCCAGCGTACGCGCAAAAATAACGATATCATCTAAATATACAAACAATTCTGTACCCTGTAAACCACGGAGTGTACTATTCATTAAACGCTGGAAAGTTGCCGGTGCATTCTTTAACCCTTCGGGCATTCGTACATATTCATAATGCCCGGTCGGCGTGCTGAATGCCGTTTTATGACGATCCTTGGGATCGGTTTCAATTTGTTGAAAACCACTGGCTAAATCAAATACGGAAAAGTATTGTGCGCTGCCAATGAGGTCTAAAATCTCAGTCATGTTTGGCAGTGGATACGCGTCACCGATTGTTTTCTCGTTCAGTTTTCGAAAATCGATTACCATTCTCCACCTGGGATTGCCCTTGGAATCCGGTTTCTTAGGGACAATCCACAGGGGAGAATTATATGGAGAGTTTGACGGAACAATGATTCCGCTTTCTAATTTTGTCAAGATCTGACGCTCGATTTCCTCTTTATGAATAGGCGGAAATCGATATTGACGCGTGTTTATCGGAATTTCATCTACCGTCGGAATATTATGCTTAATAAACGAGGTAGCCTCTAATTTATCCATGGGGAGATGAAATCTTTCGGGGTATTCCTCGACTATTTCTTCTACGTGCCTGCGTTCTTCTACGTTTAAGTGTCTTAGCCGTAGTTTGTCTAACACTTCAGAGACTCGATCTAATGAACTCGTGTTTGTATTATCACAATCGGAACCCGGCGACTCGTCTGATTCCTCGGGGAAACAATGGTAGTCAAATGGTACCAGTTCTTGCGGTGGTACCTTCAGCTCAAGGTCACGCTCTAATGTATTAATGGCGAGTACGTGGCATACGCCCTGGTCATTTACCGATACGGCTGCTTCGCCGACGAACAGGCCGCCCACGGTTTCTAATAAGGGCAAGTACCCTTCCTTCAAGACGTTGTTTACCACATCGATCGCGATCGGTTGTTTAGAACGCGCTTTAATGATGTAGGTGCGCGGTTCTAACGCTTTGCGGTCTGAAAAGTCTAATGATCTTTCATCTACGAATCTATGCGGTCTTATAGGATCTGTTCGCGTGACTAGAGTGTTATGTGCAAACGAAATTTCAGCCCGTTCCTGACGTAAATATTCTTGCCCTAAAATACCGTCTGTTCTCAGCGGAAAATTAGATCGTACGACGTGGAAGCGCACGGGGTTTCCCTGTATACGTAATGTCGACGTGCCTATTGTACGGTCTTTCTGCGGGGTTATTCCGGATATTATCGTGGCCTCGTGCGTCGCGATTGGCAGATCATTGCGTAATAGATTTAATTTAATTAAGTTAATTTCCGCCCCGGTATCCACTAAAAAGTTCGCGGATCCTGTTCCTAGGTCATCCGATGAAAGCTTAACGATCGGCGTATCACGTTTATACTCGACAGCTAGAATCTTTTCTGGAACTGTACCTTTTGATTTGAGTGACGCTCGGGAGGTGATTGACTCGTCGTCGCGTCGGTGCGGCGAGTCCTGTCCAAGTTTAAATTTTCGAAATTTGATAACGGTGATGGTGATCTACGGGACGAGCTGGAAGGTCCCGCTACCAGCTCCTCCAATGACGGAGAGCGTGGTCTATAATCAATCTTAAACCGCGATTTTTCACCCGACGGTGACTCCGGGGTGGGCGGACGCGAAAAGGCGTTCGATCGCGCGTCCGATGCGCTCGCATGACGGCAGCACTTACAATGATGCGTCCGCCGTACAAGAGCATCTCGCGCCTCGGTTTCGAAAGCTCGGACAGGGCTCGGAGCCCGATTGAATTCGCGAGTCGGTGGTAATCTCATCGGCGAATTAGTCTCGTTCCTTACCGGAGAATACGACGCGTATCGTGGATAAGAGCGGGCAAAATTCCTCTCGGGACTATAGCCCTCATATCGCGGCCTATATTCGCGGTCCCCGTATTCGCGTCGATAACCCGAGTCATAATCTGTACGACGCGATTCGTGCGACATTGTCGGCCGATTTCGATATCTCGTTTGTACCCGGTCTGCTATTTCGACAGCCTCAGTTAAAGTTTTTGGATCGCGCGCGTCCACTGCTCGCGCAATATCGTCCGGCAATCCCCAGATAAATGACTCTAACGCTGTTGCACGGACTGGATCCATCATCTGAGCATAGCTAGATCCGGATTTTGACTTAATCAAGTCCTCCACTCCCGCAAGCAAAGCTCTGATTCGATCGTGGAACGCGTATACTGACTCATCGCGTTTCATCCTAATATTCGCGATTTGCTGATAGTAATCGTGGAATGTCTTTTCCGGCGTGAATCGTTTCTTTAAATGTCTTATTAAGTCGGAGAGTACCATAAACCTAATTCCCTGTACACTATCACGCGCCTCCCCCCTTAATCTCGAAATCACGAGCCGAAGGAAGACTGTTCTGCTTGACATTGGCAGGCTATCTGAATGATATTGTACTTCCGCGATGAAGTCTCTTAACCGGATGTTACGACCATCGAAGATTGGTACGTAATGTGCGGCCTGCTGTACGGCGAAGCTTTCAATCACCGTGGTGGAAAGATCGTCGTCATCGTCGCGGGCCGTCAGCGAGGTGCTTCCGCCGGCACCCGCATTAATCGGTGGATCAGGCATATTGCAAATGTTCGTTCAAATCAAAAATGTAAATGAGAAAATACACAAAAATGTCAATCAAGAAAAATATACACAGATAATATTCAAAATTCGGTAGCACACCGTATTCAACACGAAAATGTGCGATAATTGTTCGTTCTAGTTATCGAAATAATCAACTGCTCAGAATAAATTAACAGAAACACAAAAAAAAATAATCAACAGAAAACAAAATAAATAGAAATATATAATTTAAATAAGAAATAAGTATAACAAAATAAATATAACAAAATAAATATAACAATTAAATAGGTGGTTAATAAAATTGATTGTAAGCAAGAAGTTTACTTTGGTAGCGAACAATTATCGCAACACACAAAAATATATAAATCATATATCAAAATACACAAATATTCACAATTTGCAATAATACGATAATATGCGACAAACGTGGCAAAAGGGGTGTCCAGTATACAAAAAATCCCGATTTTGCCTCAATTGCAAATCAAAGGTTCTAGCAAAAATTAATGGAAATTTTAAAAAGAATGCAATTTCCAACACAATTCTCAATGAGCGAGCACTGAAGTATCCCACCGCTGTCACCAAAAACTTGTTACGTTGCGCGTTGCGTGAGCGCGCAACGTAAAATCATTTATTAATATATTTGTTTTATATATATATAATAATAATTCTTATTTCTGGGCGATGAGAAAGGTATCGCTGCCACCAGTTCTGACCGCGTATGACGCGGAAGCGTCCTCTACGGTCAGAACGAAATTAAAAGACGGAAAATTTAGATAATATTTATTTCCGTTGGGTTCGTCAGCGCTCTGGGTCCCATACGGGTCCCTCCTTGAAACCTTGTGTTGGTATGCGTGGATTTGAAATGTAAAATGAAAAAAAAAAGGAAATGATACAAATGGGACTTGAAAGAAATGCGAATTCAATTTAGTGTGCAAAAGGAAAGTAATTTAATTCAAAAATTAACTATCGAAGCTAACAGAACTGAATTTTGAAATGACTAATTGTTTGAATGCTAAAATGATTCTATTAGATTACTGTTAATCACTGTTAAGTAAATTCAATTGATAACAATACTGTTTAAACAAGGGTAAAGATGCTTAACCTATTACGTTAATAATATAAATGAAAATCGAAAAATGTCTAACCTTTGGTTTACAATGAGAGCTTCTATTGTGATTATTACGCGTATTTGAGATGTGAAAAATGTATGGTTAATGTAGGACGACTGCCTCGACCTGATAATGAAGAATCGAATTTTGGGCGGTTTCTATCCGCAAGGAAACGACCTGCATGAAGAGACTCTTATAACCCCCGAAAGGGCCTTACGGGTCGTCCCTGATAAAATATCTCGCAGTCGAAACAATCGTTACCCACA
The DNA here is from genome assembly GCF_051020975.1 of Osmia lignaria lignaria. Lineage (NCBI taxonomy): Eukaryota > Metazoa > Arthropoda > Insecta > Hymenoptera > Megachilidae > Osmia > Osmia lignaria. The sequence continues at coordinate 1,801,278 of NW_027478160.1, forward strand.
CACATTCGCGATGATTGGAAAAAGTTCGGAATATTGAAATAGCGAAATATAATATGTTCGGTACCTGAATATGGAAACGAGACGATCTAAAATGAAGACACTCTTATAACCCGTAGGCTTAATAGATCGCCCGTTTTGCCGCGTCTAAATTGGATGCTAATGCCGTGCTCGACAAATTAGTACAGAACAGGCTTACCGTGAGAATGTAGAATATTAATTATGATATAATCGGTTGCTAATTCGCTGGTTGAACGTTGAGAAATCGCTGGTTGATCTGGAACACCAAGAAAGGTTGAGAGATCTGCGGAGGCACTTCACTTGTCGCGCGCCCGTTTGTCGTTTGTTGCAAAATTAGTAAGACGAACACAAGACGATTACGCTCTTCGGGATAATATAATAATAGACGCGAGTGAATTTAATACGAGAATTACGCGAGCAAACGGATTAAAAGAAAGAGAAAAGATAGAGGTTTAATAGTATGAAAATGAGTTTAACGTGCGCGTCTCTGAGTTCTTGCCGCGTATCCGGAATTTCACTCTCACGACACTCTGCCTAATCCGTAGGTCTTGCCGCGCAGGTAAATTACAACGAAGTACGAACGACAACCCTATCTCTAGACGCACGGGCTCCCGTCCCGACTTACTCGATTGTTCGACGAAGAGTGATCAGAATCGATCGCGATCCTAGCCGGAAGGGCCCGTCGCGAGGACGATGTCCTGCGTGGGGACATTTCGGCAAATCATAGCGCGTGACGACAGCGTCGCGTGCGTCGCTATTGGTTAAGCGCGCGTGCCAGCTAAATTCCTCTAGATCATATTTTCTCTCTTCCTTGGTGTTCCCTCTCTGTCCAACGGCTTTTCGATGTTTCTACGCCGTAGAATTTCTGGAATGTTCTATTCTCATCGATAAATCCAATATTAGATATATATATATGATGATGTGATTATCAACTAATAGTTTAAATCAGAATTATTGCTATAAACATGAACCATATCTGTTGTACTATTAAGTATGAATAATGGACCGGTTATCACGAGGTTTCTTAATTAACAGTTGGCTTGTCCATAATCATTTCGTTCACAGAGAAATCGATCAACAATATGGATTGCGCCGGTACGCTCGATATAAGGCATTCGGTGTTCGATTGCTATTTTCCAATAACGACAGGTTTCCATTATTAATCGAATATTCGTTATTTCAATTGCGACGTAGTTGCTTCGAGAACGTTCTCGTCATTCGAAAATTACCGTTAGGTCTTCGGTTTCAGGCAAATTCTCGAAATTCGATACAAAGACTTTTATTGCCTCGCACGACCCTTTGCCTCTAAACAGTCCTCGAACGCATGCTAGCGTTTGCCTGCAAGGGTTCTCATTCCTCGCTCTCGCATTCATACAAATATTCAACGAGCTACATTCCTTTGCGTTCTCATTCCAGCAATCAATTCATACACGCGATCGGGTTAGGGACCGACTGGCGCCCGCGCGTGAAAAAGAGGAGAGTATCGATGTTAATCTCGGTAATAACGTGATCTTTACGTTTTTGCGCAGTTAGCCCGAGGAGACCCCTATAATGTGAAGCACTGGCTAACCGCGCCGCGAACGGTGTTTATGATACTTTTCCTTGGTCGAAGCCGAGTTTTTCTATCACGCGTTTCTGTTACTACGCAGTTGAGCACGACGATAGCTTCAAGGAGGGGTTTCAACTAAGAAAAGAATTGAGAAATATGAGAAGAATGAAAGAATAGGAAAGACAAAAGTAGAATAATTATAAGCTCAAACTTTTCCCTGCGCATTTCCCACATGAAGAAGTCTCTTACAACCCGAAGGCTTGATGGGAAAGCACAGAGTCAAGGAGAAATTAAAGAAAAGTGCAGTAGTAATTTGCCCTCCCCACGCCCCTTACATGAGGAGACTCCTATAACCCGAAGGCTTGATAAGGGGACGTGAGCCGGACAAATTTGGAAAATTTTCCGGACGTAACAAATCCTCCCCCCTTAAAACTATCGCCGCCCTCGGCGATGTCAGAGGTGGAGCTCATCATGATGCGCTTCTCCTAATGTAATATCGGCGCGTAGATCCGGTCTCGAATTATATGTAAAACTAAGCTCGGGCGCACGACCGTCCAACGACCGGCACTCGTCCCACCGACACTAAGCTTGAGCAGCGCCGCTCGCCCCTGCCGACGAACAATTTCGGTAATTCCATGTAGAGTGCGATCCGTCACTCCAAGGCAGCCCTCCACATCCAGAGTTTGGAGTCGCAAGCACCCTGTAGCTGCTCCACACGTATCCTCGTCTGTTATGCCCTGACTGTCACGGGCGTGGACCTCCTCCAGACTCCCAATGGCCGCTAGTACCTGCCCGCCCACAGATGGATGTAGGTTATTGATGTGTAGCGTTCTTAGTTCTGGCAGAGTCGATAATGGTTCTAGAGCAAACTGCCCCCTGATGTTAGAACATCCCGACAGGTTTAGGTCGGTAACCCGCACTAAATGGGCCCCGATATTCGTGACGAAGGCATTCGCCACCCATCCGCAAAACATGGTGGTCAGTAGTTGTAATTCCAAGAAGACTTCCGGAATCGTACGGGCGGTTTCCGCCGGTCCTACTTGCAGTTCAATGAAAACAGGGTCTACCATCACGGGCGCCCTGAACTCCGCCTCAAGATCCTCGTCGGGGTATGGTGCAAAATCGACGTCGGTGATGACAAGTTCCCTCAATGTGGCGTGCAGTGGCTCATTGCCCACCAGGGCACGCAGCGGCTCCTCAGTGGTTAGCGAGCGGCACTGCGCAATCTCAAGCGCGGTGAGCGAGTGTAATGCCGCCAACGCTACGCCCACAGGCGCTGATAAGACCCCCTGGCAGTTCCGCAGCCGGAGCTCCCGAAGCCCCGGCGCTACCCGCGCCAACGACACCCCCACGAACTCCGTGGTTGAAGCCACGAAGATCGAGAGGCGCGCCGCAGCCGCGAGCAGCCCCGAAACCTCGGTCTCCACACTGCCGAAAGTCTGCCCCAATCTCAAATCCTCTAACGTGGCTGCCGTTGCCATCAAGTCGCGCAACGCGGCCGGTCGCACTCGAGCGCCGGTTAAATCAATCTGGGTCAGGGATGGACAACCCCTCGCAGCTATGCCTATCACCTGTGGGCGCAGCGCACGCGCGATTCGCCGGTCGTCGAGCCGCAAACCCGATACGTAAATCCCTACGCGTCGTATCACCCAATAGAACGCTTCGGTTGTAACTAGACGATGGTCCCACCCCGCTGGCCAACGCCAGTCCTCGGTTGTCAAAATCTTAATGTTCGTATACGAGGCCATTGACCCTACGCGCCACGCTCTAGACACACACTCCATTCGCGCTCGGTCCGCGAAGCTTAAATAACGGGCTATACGAGTAATCGCCTCGATTGGGAGTGGTGGTGATGCTGGGCTTTCCTGTTCCGGGAACGGTTCGGGCCTGTCCCTAGGCCGGATGAGTATGGCCTCATGCCACGGGTCCGCCAAGCTAGCCTTCACCCTCTTCTTATGAAATATGGGCCTAGCATTAGAGACCCAGAGTATAGCCTCGGATGCCTGGGAGGCCGTCGGGAAGGTTACGAAGCCTTTGGTCCCCGTAGGTCGGCGCACCACGACCGCATGTTGAGGCCGGAACTCCCTGAAGAACTTCATGAGTTCTTTCGTTTTGGTGAACGGCGGTATACGTGTGACGAAGACTATCCTTCCTCGGGTTTCCTCACTGGTGTCCACGTAACGGGATGCCATGATGAGATCGATGAACCTGTATTAGTTTAAATACAATGAAAACGGCGCATATTTAAGTACAAAATTCGGATTGAATACGTGTGCTTTTCTCGGTATTTTCCTGCAATAAGTACAATAGATGTTAAATATATAGATAAATACGCAGTGCGCCAATCGCCCCCCCCCCCCCCCCCCCTTTGAGGAGTAAGGTTCCCCCTTCATCGAACAATATTGCCGATTATGAAGGCCAACCGCTGCACTCAATCTTTCTTGGTTCTTACGAATTTTAATTTGTCTACATGTTTGATGAAAATGTTGCCTGTCCCGTCTTCCAGCACGACATTATTTCTGGCTGTAAAATCTACTATCTCGTAAGGGCCATGATACCTTTTGCCAAACTTGCCTTTACGCGGCTCGACCAGGACGTATGCCTTGTCCCCTACCTGCCCTTTAAATGGACGAGCTTTCGCGTCGTAATAGGTTTTTGAGCGGGCCTTCGCACGATCCAGATTTCTAGAAGCGATTTCGCGCATCTCGTGCAATCGGTCATTTAAGTCCCGAACGTACCCGGTGTACGTGGGTAGATCGTCGCTCGCAGGGAACGAGGTCGGTGCACGTGCACGTTTACCGTACACCAGTTCGAAAGGTGTAAATTTCGTTCCCTCGTGCACCGAGGTATTGTATGCAAACATTGCGAACGGTACCAGCCTATCCCAATCGTCAAAGTCCCCCAAATAATGTGTAATATAATCTACCAGAACCGCGTGACTTCGTTCTAAAGAACCATTAGTTTGAGGATGGTATCCAGATGTGGTGAGATGGTGTATACCAAACATCTGTGCTATAGCAGATATTACTTTATTTAAAAAGCTTGTCCCTCGGTCGGACAAGATCAACTTCGGGGCACCGTATTGCAGGATAAGATTGGTGACCAGCGCGTGAGCGACTGTTTCAGCCCTAATATTAGGAAGTGGTGCTGCGATGCAAAATTTAGTCAAACCATCTTGAATGGTTAAAATATGCTTGTTTCCCTCCGGAGTGGTAGGGAGCGGACCCACCGTGTCAATGGATACCTTCGCGAAGGGTTCCGCGGGTGTATCGGTGATTACCATTGGTTCGCGGGTCTTATATCTCGAGATCTTACGCGTTTGACAGCTCGGACAATTACTTATGTACGTTTCGATATCCTTTTTCATATTAGGCCAATAAAATCTCTCGCGGATACGGCGGTATGTTTTAGTTATTCCCTTATGCCCGGCTATTAAACTATCGTGTAATTCGGAAATAATACGTGATCTTAATTCCGCAGGTGGTAATTGAACACGGCCATAACATAAGGTTATTGAGATGTTAGCATTTCGGAATGTTTCTCGTAAGGCACTAGTTAACGTGTGCTGCGGTAACGTTTCAGTAAGATCGTCGACTCTTGAGATTCGAAATGAGTTAATCTTTAGTTCAAATAATTTTTGTTTTAGATTCCTCAAGAGTACGCGTAACCTGGCTATTGGCAGGTCATCCTTCGCGTTATCTTTCGCGACGAGGCTGAATAATCGATGTTTACCGCATTCTGTTACGATTATGTTCCCTATCTTCAATTCCGCGTCCGTGAATTTATTGAGATTAATCGCGCCAAGATCCGTTAATAACTTATTCGTTGGTGTGAGATACCGGTCACGACTAATGAAATGTACATAATTGTCACGATAATACGTAAGATTCTCGGAAGCGAACTGTATAACCCTTAAAGGTTTGACTTCCCGGTCCTCCGGTGTTTCTAAGCTCGATGTATCGGTCAAAACGTCAAAGTCAATGGCATTTGGTAGAGTTTCCACTGGCACGGAAGGCCCCTCCCACACTTCCTCAGGTGTACGTTTGAGAATCAATGGTTTATGTGGAGTTGATAATGCTATGGGTGGTGTAGATGGTAAGATTGTAGGTAAATGTGATTGGTGAGATGGCCGGTAAACTATTGTATCTGTAAAATTATCAGTTATTTTGGATAATCCATCTAGTGTTTGATGTAACTCATCAACATCAGTTTCGTCGCCTTCGTCCAACTGTTCTGGTCGCCCGTGATCCGTCTGTACGTCAAAATACTCTTGACTGGTGTTACTAGAGAACGGTGTTTTATATATTTCCTCGTCAGGCCGAGCGCATCCAGAACCCGGGGTCTGAGGAGCTCCTACAACTCGGTTACCCGAGCTGAATCCCAGGCTCGGAAGTACGCTCCGCCTGCGTAGGAAAACCGGCGGTTCCGACTCGGTATCGGAATCCGAACCTGAGCTTACAGAATCATCGGACGAACCCGATGTAGGCGTATTAGATGTTATCACGATGGATGGTTTTTGGTATGGAACAGTTAAGGTTGCTGGCTGATCAGCTGATCGATGTCTTGTACGCGTAGCAATTGCATCTGGGTCTATTACCCTCGGTTTTGGATTTGATTTAGATCCTGGTGGTCGGCCTCGCCCCCTGCGAACGACGTCTCCCGACGGTTCGGAATCAGACGAGCGCGGTGACCCGGATATCGGCATAATGTTTGCCGATGGCAAAGCATGTTTCGCTCTCTTAGCTTTTATTGAATTCGAAACGCGCAAAAATCGTTCTATCAACGTTACTATTGAGCATGGTTCACACCGCGTTTCTTCACTCGATGATGTGAGCGTAAATTCATCTGAGCCGTTTAATTCCGCTTCAATGACCGGGTTTCGCGATAAAGCGTCCGCGTTTACGTTGTCTTTCCCGGCTTTGTGAACGAAATCGTAATCATAGTCTCGTAGTTTTAATCTCCACCGGACCAAGCGTTGACCAGGATCCTTGATGGAATTGATCCAACGCAATGGTTCGTGGTCGCTGACCAATGTAAATTTTCGGCCATACAAATACGGTCTAAAGTGTAAAATGGAATACAGAACCGCGAGGCATTCCTTCTCTGTCGTGAAATAGTTTCGTTCCGGTTTCGTTAGGGTTCGCGACAAATAAGCGACAGGTAAGTCATGTCCGTTGACTTCTTGACTCAAAACTGCTCCGATAGCATAATCCGACGCATCGGTCGTAAGCGTAAATGCCTTTTCGAAATTCGGATACTGTAGGATCGGTGCTCTACATAACGCTTTCCTTAACGCGATGAAACTGCGTTTTTGCTCTTTTCCCCAAATAAATTCCGTGTTCTTTTTCAAAAGATCAGACAAGGGTTTTGACAACTCCGCGAAATTACGTATAAAACGTCGGTAGTAACCGGCTAGGCCTAAGAATTGGCGTATATTTTTCGCGTTCCGCGGTCGCGGGAAGTTCTTAACCGCGCTTATCTTTTTCGGATCGGGGCGTACGCCCTTACGACCGATTACATGCCCGAGGTACGCGACTTCTTTCCTCAGAAATTCGCATTTGTCCGGCTGGAGGGTCAATCCGGCATCGGCCAGGCGCGTAAAAAGACGCCGAACCTTCTTGCCGTGTTCCTCCAGCGTACGCGCAAAAATAACGATATCATCTAAATATACAAACAATTCTGTACCCTGTAAACCACGGAGTGTACTATTCATTAAACGCTGGAAAGTTGCCGGTGCATTCTTTAACCCTTCGGGCATTCGTACATATTCATAATGCCCGGTCGGCGTGCTGAATGCCGTTTTATGACGATCCTTGGGATCGGTTTCAATTTGTTGAAAACCACTGGCTAAATCAAATACGGAAAAGTATTGTGCGCTGCCAATGAGGTCTAAAATCTCAGTCATGTTTGGCAGTGGATACGCGTCACCGATTGTTTTCTCGTTCAGTTTTCGAAAATCGATTACCATTCTCCACCTGGGATTGCCCTTGGAATCCGGTTTCTTAGGGACAATCCACAGGGGAGAATTATATGGAGAGTTTGACGGAACAATGATTCCGCTTTCTAATTTTGTCAAGATCTGACGCTCGATTTCCTCTTTATGAATAGGCGGAAATCGATATTGACGCGTGTTTATCGGAATTTCATCTACCGTCGGAATATTATGCTTAATAAACGAGGTAGCCTCTAATTTATCCATGGGGAGATGAAATCTTTCGGGGTATTCCTCGACTATTTCTTCTACGTGCCTGCGTTCTTCTACGTTTAAGTGTCTTAGCCGTAGTTTGTCTAACACTTCAGAGACTCGATCTAATGAACTCGTGTTTGTATTATCACAATCGGAACCCGGCGACTCGTCTGATTCCTCGGGGAAACAATGGTAGTCAAATGGTACCAGTTCTTGCGGTGGTACCTTCAGCTCAAGGTCACGCTCTAATGTATTAATGGCGAGTACGTGGCATACGCCCTGGTCATTTACCGATACGGCTGCTTCGCCGACGAACAGGCCGCCCACGGTTTCTAATAAGGGCAAGTACCCTTCCTTCAAGACGTTGTTTACCACATCGATCGCGATCGGTTGTTTAGAACGCGCTTTAATGATGTAGGTGCGCGGTTCTAACGCTTTGCGGTCTGAAAAGTCTAATGATCTTTCATCTACGAATCTATGCGGTCTTATAGGATCTGTTCGCGTGACTAGAGTGTTATGTGCAAACGAAATTTCAGCCCGTTCCTGACGTAAATATTCTTGCCCTAAAATACCGTCTGTTCTCAGCGGAAAATTAGATCGTACGACGTGGAAGCGCACGGGGTTTCCCTGTATACGTAATGTCGACGTGCCTATTGTACGGTCTTTCTGCGGGGTTATTCCGGATATTATCGTGGCCTCGTGCGTCGCGATTGGCAGATCATTGCGTAATAGATTTAATTTAATTAAGTTAATTTCCGCCCCGGTATCCACTAAAAAGTTCGCGGATCCTGTTCCTAGGTCATCCGATGAAAGCTTAACGATCGGCGTATCACGTTTATACTCGACAGCTAGAATCTTTTCTGGAACTGTACCTTTTGATTTGAGTGACGCTCGGGAGGTGATTGACTCGTCGTCGCGTCGGTGCGGCGAGTCCTGTCCAAGTTTAAATTTTCGAAATTTGATAACGGTGATGGTGATCTACGGGACGAGCTGGAAGGTCCCGCTACCGGCTCCTCCAATGACGGAGAGCGTGGTCTATAATCAATCTTAAACCGCGATTTTTCACCCGACGGTGACTCCGGGGTGGGCGAACGCGAAAAGGCGTTCGATCGCGCGTCCGATGCGCTCGCATGACGGCAGCACTTACAATGATGCGTCCGCCGTACAAGAGCATCTCGCGCCTCGGTTTCGAAAGCTCGGACAGGGCTCGGAGCCCGATTGAATTCGCGAGTCGGTGGTAATCTCATCGGCGAATTAGTCTCGTTCCTTACCGGAGAATACGACGCGTATCGTGGATAAGAGCGGGCAAAATTCCTCTCGGGACTATAGCCCTCATATCGCGGCCTATATTCGCGGTCCCCGTATTCGCGTCGATAACCCGAGTCATAATCTGTACGACGCGATTCGTGCGACATTGTCGGCCGATTTCGATATCTCGTTTGTACCCGGTCTGCTATTTCGACAGCCTCAGTTAAAGTTTTTGGATCGCGCGCGTCCACTGCTCGCGCAATATCGTCCGGCAATCCCCAGATAAATGACTCTAACGCTGTTGCACGGACTGGATCCATCATCTGAGCATAGCTAGATCCGGATTTTGACTTAATCAAGTCCTCCACTCCCGCAAGCAAAGCTCTGATTCGATCGTGGAACGCGTATACTGACTCATCGCGTTTCATCCTAATATTCGCGATTTGCTGATAGTAATCGTGGAATGTCTTTTCCGGCGTGAATCGTTTCTTTAAATGTCTTATTAAGTCGGAGAGTACCATAAACCTAATTCCCTGTACACTATCACGCGCCTCCCCCCTTAATCTCGAAATCACGAGCCGAAGGAAGACTGTTCTGCTTGACATTGGCAGGCTATCTGAATGATATTGTACTTCCGCGATGAAGTCTCTTAACCGGATGTTACGACCATCGAAGATTGGTACGTAATGTGCGGCCTGCTGTACGGCGAAGCTTTCAATCACCGTGGTGGAAAGATCGTCGTCATCGTCGCGGGCCGTCAGCGAGGTGCTTCCGCCGGCACCCGCATTAATCGGTGGATCAGGCATATTGCAAATGTTCGTTCAAATCAAAAATGTAAATGAGAAAATACACAAAAATGTCAATCAAGAAAAATATACACAGATAATATTCAAAATTCGGTAGCACACCGTATTCAACACGAAAATGTGCGATAATTGTTCGTTCTAGTTATCGAAATAATCAACTGCTCAGAATAAATTAACAGAAACACAAAAAAAAATAATCAACAGAAAACAAAATAAATAGAAATATATAATTTAAATAAGAAATAAGTATAACAAAATAAATATAACAAAATAAATATAACAATTAAATAGGTGGTTAATAAAATTGATTGTAAGCAAGAAGTTTACTTTGGTAGCGAACAATTATCGCAACACACAAAAATATATAAATCATATATCAAAATACACAAATATTCACAATTTGCAATAATACGATAATATGCGACAAACGTGGCAAAAGGGGTGTCCAGTATACAAAAAATCCCGATTTTGCCTCAATTGCAAATCAAAGGTTCTAGCAAAAATTAATGGAAATTTTAAAAAGAATGCAATTTCCAACACAATTCTCAATGAGCGAGCACTGAAGTATCCCACCGCTGTCACCAAAAACTTGTTACGTTGCGCGTTGCGTGAGCGCGCAACGTAAAATCATTTATTAATATATTTGTTTTATATATATATAATAATAATTCTTATTTCTGGGCGATGAGAAAGGTATCGCTGCCACCAGTTCTGACCGCGTATGACGCGGAAGCGTCCTCTACGGTCAGAACGAAATTAAAAGACGGAAAATTTAGATAATATTTATTTCCGTTGGGTTCGTCAGCGCTCTGGGTCCCATACGGGTCCCTCCTTGAAACCTTGTGTTGGTATGCGTGGATTTGAAATGTAAAATGAAAAAAAAAAGGAAATGATACAAATGGGACTTGAAAGAAATGCGAATGCAATTTAGTGTGCAAAAGGAAAGTAATTTAATTCAAAAATTAACTATCGAAGCTAACAGAACTGAATTTTGAAATGACTAATTGTTTGAATGCTAAAATGATTCTATTAGATTACTGTTAATCACTGTTAAGTAAATTCAATTGATAACAATACTGTTTAAACAAGGGTAAAGATGCTTAACCTATTACGTTAATAATATAAATGAAAATCGAAAAATGTCTAACCTTTGGTTTACAATGAGAGCTTCTATTGTGATTATTACGCGTATTTGAGATGTGAAAAATGTATGGTTAATGTAGGACGACTGCCTCGACCTGATAATGAAGAATCGAATTTTGGGCGGTTTCTATCCGCAAGGAAACGACCTGCATGAAGAGACTCTTATAACCCCCGAAAGGGCCTTACGGGTCGTCCCTGATAAAATATCTCGCAGTCGAAACAATCGTTACCCACACACATTCGCGATGATTGGAAAAAGTTCGGAATATTGAAATAGCGAAATATAATATGTTCGGTACCTGAATATGGAAACGAGACGATCTAAAATGAAGACACTCTTATAACCCGTAGGCTTAATAGATCGCCCGTTTTGCCGCGTCTAAATTGGATGCTAATGCCGTGCTCGACAAATTAGTACAGAACAGGCTTACCGTGAGAATGTAGAATATTAATTATGATATAATCGGTTGCTAATTCGCTGGTTGAACGTTGAGAAATCGCTGGTTGATCTGGAACACCAAGAAAGGTTGAGAGATCTGCGGAGGCACTTCACTTGTCGCGCGCCCGTTTGTCGTTTGTTGCAAAATTAGTAAGACGAACACAAGACGATTACGCTCTTCGGGATAATATAATAATAGACGCGAGTGAATTTAATACGAGAATTACGCGAGCAAACGGATTAAAAGAAAGAGAAAAGATAGAGGTTTAATAGTATGAAAATGAGTTTAACGTGCGCGTCTCTGAGTTCTTGCCGCGTATCCGGAATTTCACTCTCACGACACTCTGCCTAATCCGTAGGTCTTGCCGCGCAGGTAAATTACAACGAAGTACGAACGACAACCCTATCTCTAGACGCACGGGCTCCCGTCCCGACTTACTCGATTGTTCGACGAAGAGTGATCAGAATCGATCGCGATCCTAGCCGGAAGGGCCCGTCGCGAGGACGATGTCCTGCGTGGGGACATTTCGGCAAATCATAGCGCGTGACGACAGCGTCGCGTGCGTCGCTATTGGTTAAGCGCGCGTGCCAGCTAAATTCCTCTAGATCATATTTTCTCTCTTCCTTGGTGTTCCCTCTCTGTCCAACGGCTTTTCGATGTTTCTACGCCGTAGAATTTCTGGAATGTTCTATTCTCATCGATAAATCCAATATTAGATATATATATATGATGATGTGATTATCAACTAATAGTTTAAATCAGAATTATTGCTATAAACATGAACCATATCTGTTGTACTATTAAGTATGAATAATGGACCGGTTATCACGAGGTTTCTTAATTAACAGTTGGCTTGTCCATAATCATTTCGTTCACAGAGAAATCGATCAACAATATGGATTGCGCCGGTACGCTCGATATAAGGCATTCGGTGTTCGATTGCTATTTTCCAATAACGACAGGTTTCCATTATTAATCGAATATTCGTTATTTCAATTGCGACGTAGTTGCTTCGAGAACGTTCTCGTCATTCGAAAATTACCGTTAGGTCTTCGGTTTCAGGCAAATTCTCGAAATTCGATACAAAGACTTTTATTGCCTCGCACGACCCTTTGCCTCTAAACAGTCCTCGAACGCATGCTAGCGTTTGCCTGCAAGGGTTCTCATTCCTCGCTCTCGCATTCATACAAATATTCAACGAGCTACATTCCTTTGCGTTCTCATTCCAGCAATCAATTCATACACGCGATCGGGTTAGGGACCGACTGGCGCCCGCGCGTGAAAAAGAGGAGAGTATCGATGTTAATCTCGGTAATAACGTGATCTTTACGTTTTTGCGCAGTTAGCCCGAGGAGACCCCTATAATGTGAAGCACTGGCTAACCGCGCCGCGAACGGTGTTTATGATACTTTTCCTTGGTCGAAGCCGAGTTTTTCTATCACGCGTTTCTGTTACTACGCAGTTGAGCACGACGATAGCTTCAAGGAGGGGTTTCAACTAAGAAAAGAATTGAGAAATATGAGAAGAATGAAAGAATAGGAAAGACAAAAGTAGAATAATTATAAGCTCAAACTTTTCCCTGCGCATTTCCCACATGAAGAAGTCTCTTACAACCCGAAGGCTTGATGGGAAAGCACAGAGTCAAGGAGAAATTAAAGAAAAGTGCAGTAGTAATTTGCCCTCCCCACGCCCCTTACATGAGGAGACTCCTATAACCCGAAGGCTTGATAAGGGGACGTGAGCCGGACAAATTTGGAAAATTTTCCGGACGTAACAATTACATATCTAATGTAGTTATAGTACTAATGATATTGTTATTAAATGTACATTGATCTGTGGGAACGAATAACTATATTACATTATATCGAATGTAGATATAGTACTAATGATATTGATATTATATGTACATTGATCTGTGGAAATGAATCTGTATATGACATTATATCTAATGTAGATATAGCGCTAATGATATTCTTATTAAATGTACATTGATCTGTGGGTAGTAATCAGTATATTACGTTATATCTAATTTAGATATGGTAATAATGACATTGGTATTAAATGTAGGTACATCGATCTGTTGGAATGTATCTGTATATGACATTATAGCTAATGTAGATATAGTACTAATGATATTGTTATTAAATGTACATTGATCTGTGGGAATGAATCTGTATATGACATTATATCTAATGTAGATATAGCGCTAATGATATTCTTATTAAATGTACATTGATCTGTGGGTAGTAATCAGTATATTACGTTATATCTAATTTAGATATGGTAATAATGACATTGGTATTAAATGTAGGTACATCGATCTGTTGGAATGTATCTGTATATGACATTATAGCTAATGTAGATGTAGTACTAATGATATTGTTATTAAATGTACATTGATCTGTAGGAATGAATCTGTATATGACATTATACCGAATGTAGATATGGTATTAATGACATTGGTATTAAATGTAGCTACATTGATCTGTGGGAATGAATCAGTATATTACATTATATCGAATGTAGATATAGTAACAATGATATTGTTATCAAATGTACATTGATCTGTGGGGAGGAATCAGTACATTACATTACATCTAGTGTCGATATGATAATAATGACATTGGTACTAAATGTAGGTACATTGATCTGTTAGAATGAACCACTATATGACATTAAATCTAATGTAGATATAGTAATAATGATATTGTTATTAAGTGTACATTGATCTGTGGGTAGTAATCAGTATATTACATTATATCTAATGTAGATATGGTATTAATGACATTGGTATTAAATGTAGCTACATTGATCTGTGGGAATGAATCACTATATTACATTATATCGAATGGAGATATAGTACCAATGATATTGTTATTAAATGTACATTGATCTGTGCGAAGGAATCAGTATATTACTTTATACCGAATGTAGATAAAGTACTAATGATATTGTTATTAAATGTACATTGATCTGTGGGAATGAATCTGTATATGACATTATATCTAATGTAGATATGGTAATAATGATATTGTTATTAAATGTACACTGATCTGTGGGAACGAATCTGTATATGACATTATATCGAATGTAGATATAGTACTATTGAGATTGTTATTAAATGTCCATTGATCTGTGGGAATGAATCAGTATATTACATTATATCTCTGGTAGATATCGTAATAATGACATTGGTATTAAATGTAGGTACATTGATCTGTTGGAATGTATCTGTATATGACATTATATCTAATGTAAATATAGTAATAATGATATTGTTATTAAATGTACATCGATATGTGGGAAGTCGATATGTCGAAATATGTCCGTCAGGCCTCTTCCCTTGGGTTAAATCTGCAAATATATCGGAAACAATGCGAGCTATGGCAAAATCTTAAGAGACCTTTTTTGTAGGAAATTAAGTTTCCTACTATTCATGTCCTATGATATTTTTTGATCAGATGCGTAGTTTTCGAGATGTATGGAGATATTTAAAAGTTCCGAAGCCGCACCAACATAAGAAAGATACAGAAACACCGTGGCCCCTTTCTTTGAGATAACTCTGCACTACTGCGAGCTGCCAATGCGAGTTCCAGCTTAGCTGTGCAGAAGAAGAACAACAAGAAGAAGAAATATCTCGGAATATGTCCGTCAGGCCCCGTCACTTGAGCTACATCTGCAAATATCTCGGAAACGATGCGAGCTATGGCAAAATGTTGAGAGACCTTTGTTGTAGGAAATTATGTTTCCTACTATTTATGTTCTATGATATTTTTTGGTCAGATGCGTAGTTTTCGAGATATATCGAGATATTTATTAGTTCCGAAGCCGCACCAACATAATAGAGATACAGAAACACCGTGGCCCCTTTCTTTGAGATAACTCTGCACTATCGCGAGCTGCAAATGCCACTTCGAGCTTAGCTGTG
Organism: Osmia lignaria lignaria; assembly: GCF_051020975.1. NCBI lineage: Eukaryota > Metazoa > Arthropoda > Insecta > Hymenoptera > Megachilidae > Osmia > Osmia lignaria. The sequence continues at coordinate 1,816,597 of NW_027478160.1, forward strand.
CAGAAGAAGAACAACAAGAAGAAGAAATATCTCGAAATATGTCCGTCAGGCCCCTTCCCTTGAGATAAATCTGCAAATATCTCGGAAACGAAGCGAGCTATGGCAAAATGTTAAGAGACCTTTTTTGTAGAGAATTAAGTTTCCTACTTTTTACGTTCTATGATATTTTTTGATCAGATGCGTAGTTCTCGAGGTATATCAAGATATTTAAAAGTTCCGAAGCCGCACCAACATAATAGAGATACAGAAACACCGTGGCCCCTTTCTTTGAGATAACTCTGCACTATTGCGAGCTGGGAATGCCACTTCCAGTTTAGCTGTGCAGAGGAAGAACAACAGGAAGAAGAAATATCTCGAAACATATCCGTCAGGCCCCTTCCCTTGAGATAAATCTGCAAATATCTCGGAAACGAAACGAGCTATGGCAAAATCTTAAGAGACCTTTTTTGTAGAGAATTATGTTTCCTACAATTTATGTTCTATGATATTTTTTGATCAGATGCGTAGTTCTCGAGATATATCAAGATATTTAAAAGCTCCGAAGCCGCACCAACATAATAGAGATACAGAAACACTGTGGCCCCTTTCTTTGAGATAACTCTGCACTACTGCGAGCTGCAAATGCCACTTCCAGCTTAGCTGTGCAGAAGAAGAACAACAAGAAGAAGAAATATCCCGAAATATGTCCGTCAGGACCCTTCCCTTGAGATAAATCTGCAAATATCTCAGAAACGAAGCGAGCTATGGCAAAATGTTAAGAGACGTTTTTTGTAGAGAATTAAGTTTCCTACTTTTTATGTTCTATGATATTATTTGATCAGATGCGTAGTTCTCGCGATATATCAAGATATTTAAAAGTTCCGAAGCCGCACCAACATAATAGAGATACAGAAACACCGTGGCCCCTTTCTTTGAGATAACTCTGCACTATTGCGAGCTGCAAATGCCAGTTCCAGCTTAGCTGTGCAGAAGAAGAACAACAAGAAGAAGAAATATCTCGAAATATGTCCGCCAGACCCCTTCCCTTGAGATAAATCTGCAAATATCTCGGAAACGAAGCGAGCTATGGCAAAATGTTAAGAGACCTTTTTTGTAGAGAATTATGTTTCCCACAATTTACGGTCTATGATATTTTTTGATCAGAAGCGTAGTTTTCGAGATATATCGAGATATTTAAAAGATCCGAAGCCGCACCAACATAATAGAGATACAGAAACACCCTGGCCCCTTTCTTTGAGATAACTCTGCACTATTGCGAGCCGCAAATGCCACTTCCAGCTTAGCTGTGCAGAAGGAGAACAACAAGAAGAAGAAATATCTCGAAATATGTCCGTCAGGCCCCTTCCCTTGAGATAAATCTGCATATATCTCGGAAACGAAGCGAGCTATGGCAAAATGTTGAGAGACCTTTTTTGTAGAGAATTAAGTTTTCTACTTTTTATGTTCTATGATATTATTTGATCAGATGCGTAGTTCTCGAGATATATCAAGATATTTAAAAGTTCCGAAGCTACACCAACATAATAGAGGTACAGAAACACCGTGGCCTCTTTTTTTGAGATAACTCTGCACTATTGCGAGCTGCAAATGCCACTTCCAGCTTAGCTGTGCAGAAGAAGAACAACAAGAAGAAGAAATATCTCGAAATATGTCCGTCAGTCCCCATCCCTTGAGATAAATCTGCAAATATCTCGGAAACGAAGCGAGCTATGGCAAAATGTTAAGAGACCTTTTTTGTAGAGAATTAAGTTTCCTACTTTTCATGTTCTATGATATTTTTTGATCAGATTCGTAGTTCTCGAGATATATCAAGATATTTAAAAGTTCCGAAGCCGCACCAACATAATAGAGATACAGAAACAGCGTGGCCCCTTTCTGCGAGATAACTCTGCACTATTGCGAGCTGGAAATGCCACTTCCAGTTTAGCTGTGCAGACGAAGAACAACAAGAAGAAGAAATATCTCGAAATATGTCCGTCAGGCCCGATCCTTTGAGCTGAATCTGCAAATATCTCGGAAACAATGCGAGCTATGGCAAAACGTTGAGAGACCTTATTTGTAGGAAATTAAGTTTCCTACTATTTATGTTCTATGATATTTTTTGATCAGATGCGTAGTTTTCGAGATATATCGAGATATTTAAAAGTTCCGAAGCCGCACCAACATAATAGAGATACAGAAACACCGTGGCCCCTTTCTTTGAGATAACTCTGCACTATTGCGGGCTGCAAATGCCACTTCCAGCTTAGCTGTGCAGAAGAAGAACAACAAGAAGAAGAAATATCTCGAAATATGTCCGTCAGGCCCCTTCCCTTGAGATAAATCTGCAAATATCTCGGAAACGAAGCGAGCTATGGCAAAATGTTAAGAGACCTTTTTTGTAGAGAATTAAGTTTCCTACTTCTTACGTTCTATGATATTTTTTGATCAGATGCGTAATTCTCGAGATATATCAAGATATTTAAAAGTTCCGAAGCCGCACCAACATAATAGAGATACAGAAACACCGTGGCCCCTTTCTGTGAGATAACACTGCACTATTGCGAGCTGCAAATGCCAGTTCGAGCTTAGCTGTGCGGAAGAAGCACAACAAGAACCAGAAATATCTCGGAATATGTCCGTCAGGCCCCTTCCCTTGAGATAAATCTGCAAATATCTCGGAAACGAAGCGAGCTATGGCAAAATGTTAAGAGACCTTTTTTGTAGAGAATCATGTTTCCTACAATTTATATTCTATGATATTTTTTGATCAGAAGCGTAGTTTTCGAGATATATCGAGATATTTAAAAGTTCCGAAGCCGCACCAACATAATAGAGATACAGAAACACCGTGGCCCCTTTCTTTGGCATAACTCTGCACTATTGCGAGCTGGAAATGCCACTTCCAGTTTAGCTGTGCCGAAGAAGAACAACAAGAAGAAGAAATATCTCGAAATATTTCCGTCAGGACCCTTCCCGTGAGATAAATCTGCAAATATCTCGGAAACGAAGCGAGCTATGGCAAAACGTTAAGAGACCTTTTTTGTAGAGAATTATGTTTCCTACAATTTATGTTCTATGATATTTTTTGATCAGAAGCGTAGTTTTCGAGATATATCGGGATATTTAAAAGTTCCGAAGCCGCACCAACATAATAGAGATACAGAAACACCGTGGCCCCTTTCTTTGAGATAACTCTGCACTATTGCGAGCTGCAAATGCCACTTCCAGCTTAGCTGTGCAGAAGAAGAACAACAAGAAGAAGAAATATCTCGAAATATGTCCGTCAGGCCCCTTCCCTTGAGATATATCTGCAAATATCTCGGAAACGAAACGAGCTATGGCAAAATCTTAAGAGACCTTTTTTGTAGAGAATTATGTTTCCTACAATTTATGTTCTATGATATTTTTTGATCAGAAGCGTAGTTCTCGAGATATATCAAGATATTTAAAAGTTCCGAAGCCGCACCAACATAATAGAGATACAGAAACACCGTGGCCCCTTTCTTTCAGATAACTCTGCACTATTGCGAGCTGGAAATGCCACTTTCAGTTTAGCTGTGCAGAAGAAGAACAACAGAAGAAGAAATATCTCGAAATATGTCCGTCAGGCCCCTTCCCTTGAGATAAATCTGCATATATCTCGGAAACGAAGCGAGCTATGGCAAAATGTTGGGAGACCTTTTTTGTAGAGAAGTAAGTTTTCTACTTTTTATGTTCTATGATATTTTTTGATCAGATGCGTAGTTCTCGAGATATATCAAGATATTTAAAAGTTCCGAAGCCGCACCAACATAATAGAGATACAGAAACACCGTGGCCCCTTTCTTTGAGATAACTCTGCACTATTGCGAGCTGGAAATGCCACTTCCAGTTTAGCTGTGCAGAAGAAGAACAACAAGAAGAAGAAATATCTCGAAATATGTCCATCAGGACCCTTCCCTTGAGATAAATCTGCAAATATCTCGGAAACGAAGCGAGCTATGGCAAAATGTTAAAAGACCTTTTTTGTAGAGAATTATGTTTCCTACAATTTACGTTCTCTGATATTTTTTGATCAGAAGCGTAGTTTTCGAGATATATCGAGATATTTGAAAGTTCCGAAGCCGCACCAACATAATAGAGATACAGAAACACCGTGGCCCCTTTCTTTGAGATAACTCTGCACTATTGCGAGCTGCAAATGCCACTTCCAGCTTAGCTGTGCAGAAGAAGAACAACAAGAAGAAGAAATATTTGGAAATGTGTCCGTCAGGCCCCTTCCCTTGAGATAAATCTGCAAATATCTCGGAAAGGAAGCGAGCTACGGCAAAATGTTAAGAGACCTTTTTTGTAGAAAATTAGGTTTCCTACTTTTTATGTTCTATGATATTTTTTGATCAGATGCGTAGTTCTCGAGATATATCAAGATATTTAAAAGTTCCGAAGCTGCACCAACATAATAGAGGTACAGAAACACCGTGGCCTCTTTCTTTGAGATAACTCTGCACTATTGCGAGCTGCAAATGCCACTTCCAGCTTAGCTGTGCAGAAGAAGAACAACAAGAAGAAGAAATATCTCGAAATATGTCCGTCAGGCCCCTTCCCTTGAGATAAATCTGCAAATATCTCGGAAACGAAGCGAGCTATGGCAAAATGTTAAGAGACCTTTTTTGTTGAGAATTAAGTTTCCTATTTTGTATGTTGTATGATATTTTTTGATCAGATGCGTAGTTCTCGAGATATATCAAGATATTTAAAAGTTCCGAAGCCGCACCAACATAATAGAGATACAGAAACACCGTGGCCCCTTTCTTTGAGATAACTCTGCACTATTGCGAGCCGCAAATGCCACTTCGAGCTTAGCTGTGCAGAAGAAGAACAACAAGAAGAAGAAATATCTCGAAATATGTCCGTCAGACCCCTTCCCTTGAGATACATCTGCAAATATCTAGGAAACGAAGCGAGCTATGGCAAAATGTTAAGAGACCTTTTTTGTAGAGAATTATGTTTCCTACAATTTACGTTCTCTGATATTTTTTGATCAGAAGCGTAGTTTTCGAGATATATCGAGATATTTAAAAGTTCCGAAGCCGCACCAACATAATAGAGATACAGAAACACCGTGGCCCCTTTCTTTGAGATAACTCTGCACTATTGCGACCTGCAAATGCCACTTCCAGCTTAGCTGTGCAGAAGAAGAACAAGAAGAAGAAATATCTCGAAATATGTCCGTCAGGCCCCTTCCCTTGAGATAAATCTGCAAATATCTCGGAAACGAAGCGAGCTATGGCAAAATGTTAAGATACCTTTTTTGTAGAGAATTAAGTTTCCTACTTTTTATGTTCTATGATATTTTTTGATCAGATGCGTAGTTCTCGAGATATATCAAGATATTTAAAAGTTCCGAAGGCGCGCCAACATAATAGAGGTACAGAAACACCGTGGCCCCTTTCTTTGAGATAACTCTGCACTATTGCGAGCTGCAAATGCCACTTCCAGCTTAGCTGTGCAGAAGAAGAACAGCAAGAAGGAGAAATATCTCGAAATATGTCCGCCAGGCCCCTTCCCTTGAGATAAATCTGCAAATATCTCGGAAACGAAGCGAGCTATGGCAAAATGTTAAGAGACCTTTTTTGTAGAGAACTATGTTTCCTACAATCTACGTTCTCTGATATTTTTTGATCAGAAGCGTAGTTTTCGAGATATATCGAGATATTTAAATGTTCCGAAGCCGCACCAACATAATAGAGATACAGAAACACCGTGGCCCCTTTCTTTGAGATAACTCTGCACTATTGCGAGCTGCAAATGCCACTTCCAGCTTAGCTGTGCAGAAGAAGAACAACAAGAAGAAGAAATATTTCGAAATGTGTCCGTCAGGCCCCTTCCCTTGAGATAAATCTGCAAATATCTCGGAAACGAAGCGAGCTACGGCAAAATGTTAAGAGACCTTTTTTGTAGAAAATTGGGTTTCCTACTTTTTATGTTCTATGATATTTTTTGATCAGATGCGTAGTTCTCGAGATATATCAAGATATTTAAAAGTTCCGAAGCTGCACCAACATAATAGAGGTACAGAAACACCGTGGCCTCTTTCTTTGAGATAACTCTGCACTATTGCGAGCTGCAAATGCCACTTCCAGCTTAGCTGTGCAGAAGAGGAACAACAAGAAGAAGAAATATCTCGAAATATGTCCGTCAGGCCCCTTCCCTTGAGATAAATCTGCAAATATCTCGGAAACGAAGCGAGCTATGGCAAAATGTTAAGAGACCTTTTTTGTAGAGAATTAAGTTTCCTACTTTTTATGTTCTATGATATTTTTTGATCAGATGCGTAGTTCTCGAGATATAGCAAGATATTTAAAAGTTCCGAAGCCGCACCAACATAATAGAGATACAGAAACACCGTGGCCCCTTTCTTTGAGATAACTCTGCACTACTGCGAGCTGCAAATGCCACTTCCAGCTTAGCTGTGCAGAAGAAGAACAACAAGAAGAAGAAATATCTCGAAATATGTCCGTCAGGCCCCTTCCCTTGAGATAAATCTGCAAATATCTCGGAAACGAAGCGAGCTATGGCAAAATGTTAAGAGACCTTTTTTGTAGAGAATTAAGTTTCCTACTTTTTATGTTCTATGATATTTTTTGATCAGATGCGTAGTTCTCGAGATATATCCAGATATTTAAAAGTTCCGAAGCGGCACCAACATAATAGAGATACAGAAACACCGTGGCCCCTTTCTTTGAGGTAACTCTGCACTATTGCGAGCTGCAAATGCCACTTCCAGCTTAGCTGTGCAGAAGAAGAACAACAAGAAGAAGAAATATCTCGAAATATGTCCCTCAGGCCCCTTGCCTTGAGATAAATCTGCAAATATCTCGGAAACCAAGCGAGCTATGGCAAAATGTTAAGAGACCTTATTTGTAGAGAACTGAGTTTCCTACTTTTTATGTTCTACGATATTTTTTGATCAGATGCGTAGTTCTCGAGATATATCAAGATATTTAAAAGTTCCCAAGCCGCACCAACATAATAGAGATACAGAAACACCGCGGCCCCTTTCTTTGAGATAACTCTGCACTATTGCGAGCTGCAAATGCCACTTCCAGCTTAGCTGTGCAGAAGAAGAACAACAAGAACAAGAAATATCTCGAAATATGTCCGTCAGGCCCCTTCCCTTGAGATAAATCTGCAAATATCTCGGAAACGAAGCGAGCTATGGCAAAATGTTAAGAGACCTTTTTTGTAGAGAATTAAGTTTCCTACTTTTTATGTTCTATGATATTTTTTGATCAGATGCGTAGTTTTCGAGATATATCGAGATATTTAAAAGTTCCGAAGCCGCACCAACATAATAGAGATACAGAAACATCGTGGCCCCTTTCTTTGGGATAACTCTGCACTATTGCGAGTTGGAAATGCCACTTCCAGTTTAGCTGTGCAGAAGAAGAACAACAAGAAGAAGAAATATCTCGAAATATGTCCGTCAGGACCCTTCCCTTGAGATAAATCTGCAAATATCTCGGAAACGAAGCGAGCTATTGCAAAACGTTAAGAGACCTTTTTTGTAGAGAATTAAGTTTCCTACTTTTTATGTTCTATGATATTTCTTGATCAGAGGCGTAGTTCTCGAGATATATCAAGATATTTAAAAGTTCCGAAGCCGCACCAACATAATAGAGATACAGAAACACCGTGGCCCCTTTCTTTGAGATAACTCTGCACGATTGCGAGCTGGAAATGCCACTTCCAGTTTAGCTGTGCAGAAGAAGAACAACAAGAAGAAGAAATATCTCGAAATATGTCCATCAGGACCCTTCCCTTGAGATAAATCTGCAAATATCTCGGAAACGAAGCGAGCTATGGCAAAATGTTAGGAGACCTTTTTTGTAGAGAATTATGTTTCCTACAATTTATGTTCTATGATATTTCTTGATCAGAAGCGTAGTTTTCGAGATATATCGAGATATTTAAAAGTTCCGAAGCCGCACCAACATAATAGAGATACGGAAACACCGTGGCCCCTTTCTTTGGGATAACTCTGCACTATTGCGAGCTGGAAATGCCACTTCCAGTTTAGCTGTGCAGAAGAAGAACAACAAGAAGAAGAAATATCTCGAAATATGTCCGTCAGGACCCTTCCCTTGAGATAAATCTGCAAATATCTCGGAAACGAAGCGAGCTATTGCAAAACGTTAAGAGACCTTTTTTGTAGAGAATTAAGTTTCCTACTTTTTATGTTCTATGATATTTTTTGATCAGATGCGTAGTTCTCGAGATATATCCAGATATTTAAAAGTTCCGAAGCCGCACCAACATAATAGAGATACAGAAACACCGTGGCCCCTTTCTTTGAGATAACTCTGCACGATTGCGAGCTGGAAATGCCACTTCCAGTTTAGCTGTGCAGAAGAAGAACAACAAGAAGAAGAAATATCTCGAAATATGTCCATCAGGACCCTTCCCTTGAGATAAATCTGCAAATATCTCGGAAACGAAGCGAGCTATGGCAAAATGTTAGGAGACCTTTTTTGTAGAGAATTATGTTTCCTACAATTTATGTTCTATGATATTTTTTGATCAGAAGCGTAGTTTTCGAGATATATCGAGATATTTAAAAGTTCCGAAGCCGCACCAACATAATAGAGATACGGAAACACCGTGGCCCCTTTCTTTGGGATAACTCTGCACTATTGCGAGCTGGAAATGCCACTTCCAGTTTAGCTGTGCAGAAGAAGAACAACAATAAGAAGAAATATCTCGAAATATGTCCGTCAGGACCCTTCCCTTGAGATAAATCTGCAAATATCTCGGAAACGAAGCGAGCTATTGCAAAACGTTAAGAGACCTTTTTTGTAGAGAATTAAGTTTCCTACTTTTTATGTTCTATGATATTTTTTGATGAGATGCGTAGTTCTCGAGATATATCAAGATATTTAAAAGCTCCGAAGCTGCACCAACATAATAGAGGTACAGAAACACCGTGGCCACTTTCTTTGAGATAACTCTGCACTACTGCGAGCTGGAAATGCCACTTCCAGCTTAGCTGTGCAGAAGATGAACAACAAGAAGAAGAAATATCTCGAAATATGTCCGTCAGGCCCCTTCCCTTGAGATAAATCTGCAAATATCTCGGAAACGAAGCGAGCTATGGCAAAATGTTAAGAGACCTTTTTTGTAGAGAATTAAGTTTCCTACTTTTTATGTTCTATGATATTTTTTGATCAGATGCGTAGTTCTCGAGATATAGCAAGATATTTAAAAGTTCCGAAGCCGCACCAACATAATAGAGATACAGAAACACCGTGGCCCCTTTCTTTGAGATAACTCTGCACTACTGCGAGCTGCAAATGCCACTTCCAGCTTAGCTGTGCAGAAGAAGAACAACAAGAAGAAGAAATATCTCGAAATATGTCCGTCAGGCCCCTTCCCTTGAGATAAATCTGCAAATATCTCGGAAACGAAGCGAGCTATGGCAAAATGTTAAGAGACCTTTTTTGTAGAGAATTAAGTTTCCTACTTTTTACGTTCTATGATATTTTTTGATCAGATGCGTAGTTCTCGAGATATATCCAGATATTTAAAAGTTCCGAAGCGGCACCAACATAATAGAGATACAGAAACACCGTGGCCCCTTTCTTTGAGGTAACTCTGCACTATTGCGAGCTGCAAATGCCACTTCCAGCTTAGCTGTGCAGAAGAAGAACAACAAGAAGAAGAAATATCTCGAAATATGTCCCTCAGGCCCCTTCCCTTGAGATAAATCTGCAAATATCTCGGAAACCAAGCGAGCTATGGCAAAATGTTAAGAGACCTTATTTGTAGAGAATTAAGTTTCCTACTTTTTATGTTCTACGATATTTTTTGATCAGATGCGTAGTCCTCGAGATATATCAAGATATTTAAAAGTTCCCAAGCCGCACCAACATAATAGAGATACAGAAACACCGTGGCCCCTTTCTTTGAGATAACTCTGCACTATTGCGAGCTGCAAATGCCACTTCCAGCTTAGCTGTGCAGAAGAAGAACAACAAGAACAAGAAATATCTCGAAATATGTCCGTCAGGCCCCTTCCCTTGAGATAAATCTGCAAATATCTCGGAAACGAAGCGAGCTATGGCAAAATGTTGAGAGACCTTTTTTGTAGAGAATTATGTTTCCTACAATTTATGTTCTATGATATTTCTTGATCAGAAGCGTAGTTTTCGAGATATATCGAGATATTTAAAAGTTCCGAAGCCGCACCAACATAATAGAGATACGGAAACACCGTGGCCCCTTTCTTTGGGATAACTCTGCACTATTGCGAGCTGGAAATGCCACTTCCAGTTTAGCTGTGCAGAAGAAGAACAACAAGAAGAAGAAATATCTCGAAATATGTCCGTCAGGACCCTTCCCTTGAGATAAATCTACAAATATCTCGGAAACGAAGCGAGCTATTGCAAAACGTTAAGAGACCTTTTTTGTAGAGAATTAAGTTTCCTACTTTTTATGTTCTATGATATTTTTTGATCAGATGCGTAGTTCTCGAGATATATCCAGATATTTAAAAGTTCCGAAGCCGCACCAACATAATAGAGATACAGAAACACCGTGGCCCCTTTCTTTGAGATAACTCTGCACGATTGCGAGCTGGAAATGCCACTTCCAGCTTAGCTGTGCAGAAGAAGAACAACAAGAAGAAGAAATATCTCGAAATATGTCCATCAGGACCCTTCCCTTGAGATAAATCTGCAAATATCTCGGAAACGAAGCGAGCTATGGCAAAATGTTAGGAGACCTTTTTTGTAGAGAATTATGTTTCCTACAATTTATGTTCTATGATATTTTTTGATCAGAAGCGTAGTTTTCGAGATATATCGAGATATTTAAAAGTTCCGAAGCCGCACCAACATAATAGAGATACGGATACACCGTGGCCCCTTTCTTTGGGATAACTCTGCACTATTGCGAGCTGGAAATGCCACTTCCAGTTTAGCTGTGCAGAAGAAGAACAACAAGAAGAAGAAATATCTCGAAATATGTCCGTCAGGACCCTTCCCTTGAGATAAATCTGCAAATATCTCGGAAACGAAGCGAGCTATTGCAAAACGTTAAGAGACCTTTTTTGTAGAGAATTAAGTTTCCTACTTTTTATGTTCTATGATATTTTTTGATGAGATGCGTAGTTCTCGAGATATATCAAGATATTTAAAAGCTCCGAAGCTGCACCAACATAATAGAGGTACAGAAACACCGTGGCCACTTTCTTTGAGATAACTCTGCACTACTGCGAGCTGCAAATGAGACTTCCAGCTTAGCTGTGCAGAAGAAGAACAACAAGAAGAAGAAATATCTCGAAATATGTCCGTCAGGCCCCTTCCCTTGAGATAAATCTGCAAATATCTCGGAAACGAAGCGAGCTATGGCAAAATGTTAAGAGACCTTTTTTGTAGAGAATTAAGTTTCCTACTTTTTATGTTCTATGATATTTTTTGATCAGATGCGTAGTTCTCGAGATATATCCAGATATTTAAAAGTTCCGAAGCGGCACCAACATAATAGAGATACAGAAACACCGTGGCCCCTTTCTTTGAGGTAACTCTGCACTATTGCGAGCTGCAAATGCCACTTCCAGCTTAGCTGTGCAGAAGAAGAACAACAAGAAGAAGAAATATCTCGAAATATGTCCCTCAGGCCCCTTCCCTTGAGATAAATCTGCAAATATCTCGGAAACCAAGCGAGCTATGGCAAAATGTTAAGAGACCTTATTTGTAGAGAATTAAGTTTCCTACTTTTTATGTTCTACCATATTTTTTGATCAGATGCATAGTTCTCGAGATATATCAAGATATTTAAAAGTTCCCAAGCCGCACCAACATAATAGAGATACAGAAACACCGTGGCCCCTTTCTTTGGGATAACTCTGCACTATTGCGAGCTGGAAATGCCACTTCCAGCTTAGCTGTGCAGAAGAAGAACAACAAGAAGAAGAAATATCTCGAAATATGTCCGTCAGGCCCCTTCCCTTGAGATAAATCTGCAAATATCTCGGAAACGAAGCGAGCTATGGCAAAATGTTAAGAGACCTTTTTTGTAGAGAATTAAGTTTCCTACTTTTTATGTTCTATGATATTTTTTGATCAGATGCGTAGTTCTCGAGATATAGCAAGATATTTAAAAGTTCCGAAGCCGCACCAACATAATAGAGATACAGAAACACCCTGGCCCCTTTCTTTGAGATAACTCTGCACTACTGCGAGCTGCAAATGCCACTTCCAGCTTAGCTGTGCAGAAGAAGAACAACAAGAAGAAGAAATATCTCGAAATATGTCCGTCAGGCCCCTTCCCTTGAGATAAATCTGCAAATATCTCGGAAACGAAGCGAGCTATGGCAAAATGTTAAGAGACCTTTTTTGTAGAGAATTAAGTTTCCTACTTTTTACGTTCTATGATATTTTTTGATCAGATGCGTAGTTCTCGAGATATATCCAGATATTTAAAAGTTCCGAAGCGGCACCAACATAATAGAGATACAGAAACACCGTGGCCCCTTTCTTTGAGGTAACTCTGCACTATTGCGAGCTGCAAATGCCACTTCCAGCTTAGCTGTGCAGAAGAAGAACAACAAGAAGAAGAAATATCTCGAAATATGTCCCTCAGGCCCCTTCCCTTGAGATAAATCTGCAAATATCTCGGAAACCAAGCGAGCTATGGCAAAATGTTAAGAGACCTTATTTGTAGAGAATTAAGTTTCCTACTTTTTATGTTCTACGATATTTTTTGATCAGATGCGTAGTCCTCGAGATATATCAAGATATTTAAAAGTTCCCAAGCCGCACCAACATAATAGAGATACAGAAACACCGTGGCCCCTTTCTTTGAGATAACTCTGCACTATTGCGAGCTGCAAATGCCACTTCCAGCTTAGCTGTGCAGAAGAAGAACAACAAGAACAAGAAATATCTCGAAATATGTCCGTCAGGCCCCTTCCCTTGAGATAAATCTGCAAATATCTCGGAAACGAAGCGAGCTATGGCAAAATGTTAAGAGACCTTTTTTGTAGAGAATTATGTTTCCTACAATTTACGTTCTCTGATATTTTTTGATCAGAAGCGTAGTTTTCGAGATATATCGAGATATTTAAAAGTTCCGAAGCCGCACCAACATAATAGAGATACGGAAACACCGTGGCCCCTTTCTTTGGGATAACTCTGCACTATTGCGAGCTGGAAATGCCACTTCCAGCTTAGCTGTGCAGAAGAAGAACAACAAGAAGAAGAAATATCTCGAAATATGTCCGTCAGGCCCCTTCCCTTGAGATAAATCTGCAAATATCTCGGAAACGAAGCGAGCTATGGCAAAATGTTAAGAGACCTTTTTTGTAGAGAATTAAGTTTCCTACTTTTTATGTTCTATGATATTTTTTGATCAGATGCGTAGTTCTCGAGATATAGCAAGATATTTAAAAGTTCCGAAGCCGCACCAACATAATAGAGATACAGAAACACCGTGGCCCCTTTCTTTGAGATAACTCTGCACTACTGCGAGCTGCAAATGCCACTTCCAGCTTAGCTGTGCAGAAGAAGAACAACAAGAAGAAGAAATATCCCGAAATATGTCCCTCAGGCCCCTTCCCTTGAGATAAATCTGCAAATATCTCGGAAACCAAGCGAGCTATGGCAAAATGTTAAGAGACCTTATTTGTAGAGAATTAAGTTTCCTACTTTTTATGTTCTACGATATTTTTTGATCAGATGCGTAGTCCTCGAGATATAGCAAGATATTTAAAAGTTCCGAAGCCGCACCAACATAATAGAGATACAGAAACACCGTGGCCCCTTTCTTTGAGATAACTCTGCACTACTGCGAGCTGCAAATGCCACTTCCAGCTTAGCTGTGCAGAAGAAGAACAACAAGAAGAAGAAATATCTCGAAATATGTCCGTCAGGCCCCTTCCCTTGAGATAAATCTGCAAATATCTCGGAAACGAAGCGAGCTATGGCAAAATGTTAAGAGACCTTTTTTGTAGAGAATTAAGTTTCCTACTTTTTACGTTCTATGATATTTTTTGATCAGATGCGTAGTTCTCGAGATATATCCAGATATTTAAAAGTTCCGAAGCGGCACCAACATAATAGAGATACAGAAACACCGTGGCCCCTTTCTTTGAGGTAACTCTGCACTATTGCGAGCTGCAAATGCCACTTCCAGCTTAGCTGTGCAGAAGAAGAACAACAAGAAGAAGAAATATCTCGAAATATGTCCCTCAGGCCCCTTCCCTTGAGATAAATCTGCAAATATCTCGGAAACCAAGCGAGCTATGGCAAAATGTTAAGAGACCTTATTTGTAGAGAATTAAGTTTCCTACTTTTTATGTTCTACGATATTTTTTGATCAGATGCGTAGTCCTCGAGATATATCAAGATATTTAAAAGTTCCCAAGCCGCACCAACATAATAGAGATACAGAAACACCGTGGCCCCTTTCTTTGAGATAACTCTGCACTATTGCGAACTGCAAATGCCACTTCCAGCTTAGCTGTGCAGAAGAAGAACAACAAGAACAAGAAATATCTCGAAATATGTCCGTCAGGCCCCTTCCCTTGAGATAAATCTGCAAATATCTCGGAAACGAAGCGAGCTATGGCAAAATGTTAAGAGACCTTTTTTGTAGAGAATTAAGTTTCCTACTTTTTATGTTCTATGATATTTTTTGATCAGATGCGTAGTTTTCGAGATATATCGGGATATTTAAAAGTTCCGAAGCCGCACCAACATAATAGAGATACAGAAACATCGTGGCCCCTTTCTTTGGGATAACTCTGCACTATTGCGAGTTGGAAATGCCACTTCCAGTTTAGCTGTGCAGAAGAAGAACAACAAGAAGAAGAAATATCTCGAAATATGTCCGTCAGGACCCATCCCTTGAGATAAATCTGCAAATATCTCGGAAACGAAGCGAGCTATTGCAAAACGTTAAGAGACCTTTTTTGTAGAGAATTAAGTTTCCTACTTTTTATGTTCTATGATATTTTTTGATCAGATGCGTAGTTCTCGAGATATATCCAGATATTTAAAAGTTCCGAAGCCGCACCAACATAATAGAGATACAGAAACACCGTGGCCCCTTTCTTTGAGATAACTCTGCACGATTGCGAGCTGGAAATGCCACGTCCAGTTTAGCTGTGCAGAAGAAGAACAACAAGAAGAAGAAATATCTCGAAATATGTCCATCAGGACCCTTCCCTTGAGATAAATCTGCAAATATCTCGGAAACGAAGCGAGCTATGGCAAAATGTTAGGAGACCTTTTTTGTAGAGAATTATGTTTCCTACAATTTATGTTCTATGATATTTTTTGATCAGAGGCGTAGTTCTCGAGATATATCAAGATATTTAAAAGTTCCGAAGCCGCACCAACATAATAGAGATACAGAAACACCGTGGCCCCTTTCTTTGAGATAACTCTGCACGATTGCGAGCTGGAAATGCCACTTCCAGTTTAGCTGTGCAGAAGAAGAACAACAAGAAGAAGAAATATCTCGAAATATGTCCATCAGGACCCTTCCCTTGAGATAAATCTGCAAATATCTCGGAAACGAAGCGAGCTATGGCAAAATGTTAGGAGACCTTTTTTGTAGAGAATTATGTTTCCTACAATTTATGTTCTATGATATTTTTTGATCAGAAGCGTAGTTTTCGAGATATATCGAGATATTTAAAAGTTCCGAAGCCGCACCAACATAATAGAGATACGGAAACACCGTGGCCCCTTTCTTTGGGATAACTCTGCACTATTGCGAGCTGGAAATGCCACTTCCAGTTTAGCTGTGCAGAAGAAGAACAACAAGAAGAAGAAATATCTCGAAATATGTCCGTCAGGACCCTTCCCTTGAGATAAATCTGCAAATATCTCGGAAACGAAGCGAGCTATTGCAAAACGTTAAGAGACCTTTTTTGTAGAGAATTATGTTTCCTACAATTTATGTTCTCTGATATTTTTTGATCAGAAGCGTAGTTTTCGAGATATATCGAGATATTTAAAAGTTCCGAAGCCGCACCAACATAATAGAGATACAGAAACACCGTGGCCCCTTTCTTTGAGATAACTCTGCACTATTGCGACCTGCAAATGCCACTTCCAGCTTAGCTGTGCAGAAGAGGAACAACAAGAAGAAGAAATATCTCGGAATATGTCGTCAGGCCCCTTCCCTTGAGCTAAATCTGCAAATATCTCGGAAACGATGCCAGCTATGGGAAAATGTTAAGAGACCTTTTTTGTAGAGAATTAAGTTTCCTACTTTTTATGTTCTATGATATTTTTTGATCAGATGCGTAGTTTTCGAGATATATCGAGATATTTAAAAGTTCCGAAGCCGCACCAACATAATAGAGATACAGAAACATCGTGGCCCCTTTCTTTGGGATAACTCTGCACTATTGCGAGTTGGAAATGCCACTTCCAGTTTAGCTGTGCAGAAGAAGAACAACAAGAAGAAGAAATATCTCGAAATATGTCCGTCAGGACCCTTCCCTTGAGATAAATCTGCAAATATCTCGGAAACGAAGCGAGCTATTGCAAAACGTTAAGAGACCTTTTTTGTAGAGAATTAAGTTTCCTACTTTTTATGTTCTATGATATTTTTTGATCAGAGGCGTAGTTCTCGAGATATATCAAGATATTTAAAAGTTCCGAAGCCGCACCAACATAATAGAGATACAGAAACACCGTGGCCCCTTTCTTTGAGATAACTCTGCACGATTGCGAGCTGGAAATGCCACTTCCAGTTTAGCTGTGCAGAAGAAGAACAACAAGAAGAAGAAATATCTCGAAATATGTCCATCAGGACCCTTCCCTTGAGATAAATCTGCAAATATCTCGGAAACGAAGCGAGCTATGGCAAAATGTTAAGAGACCTTTTTTGTAGAGAATTATGTTCCCTACAATTTATGTTCTATGATATTTTTTGATCAGATGCGTAGTTCTCGAGATATATCAAGATATTTAAAAGTTCCGAAGCCGCACCAACATAATAGAGATACAGATACACCGTGGCCCCTTTCTTTGCGATAACTCTGCACTATTGCGAGCTGCAAATGCCACTTCCAGCTTAGCTGTGCAGTGGAAGAACAACAAGAAGAAGAAATATCTCGAAATATGTCCGTCAGGCCAGTTCCTTTGGGCTGAATCTGCAAATATCTCGGAAACGAAGCGAGCTATGGCAAAATGTTAAGAGACGTTTTTTGTAGAGAATTATGTTTCCTACAATTTATGTTCTATGATATTTTTCGATCAGAGGCGTAGTTCTTGAGATATATCGAGATATTTAAAAGTTCCGAAGCCGCACCAACATAATAGAGATACAGAAACATCGTGGCCCCTTTCTTTGGGATAACTCTGCACTATTGCGAGTTGGAAATGCCACTTCCAGTTTAGCTGTGCTGGATAAGAACAACAAGAAGAAGAAATATCTCGAAATATGTCCGTCAGGACCCTTCCCTTGAGATAAATCTGCAAATATCTCGGAAACGAAGCGAGCTATGGCAAAATCTTAAGAGACCTTTTTTGTAGAGAATTATGTTTCCTACAATTTACGTTTTCTGATATTTTTTGATCAGAAGCGTAGTTTTCGAGATATATCGAGATATTTAAAAGTTCCGAAGCCGCACCAACATAATAGAGATACAGAAACACCGTGGCCCCTTTCTTTGAGATAACTCTGCACTACTGCGAGCTGGAAATGAAACTTCCAGTTTAGCTGTGCAGAAGAAGAACAACAAGAAGAAGAAACATCTCGAAATATGTCCATCAGGACCCTTCCCTTGAGATAAATCTGCAAATATCTCGGAAACGAAGCTAGCTATGGCAAAATGTTAAGAGACCTTTTTTGTAGAGAATTATGTTTCCTACAATTTATGTTCTATGATATTTTTTGATCAGAAACGTAGTTTTCGAGATATATCGAGATATTTAAAAGTTCCGAAGCCGCACCAACATAATAGAGATACAGAAACACCGTGGCCCCTTTTTTTGGGATAACTCTGCACTATTGCGATCTGGAAATGCCACTTCCAGTTTAGCTGTGCAGGATAAGAACAACAAGAAGAAGAAATATCTCGAAATATGTCCGTCAGGACCCTTCCCTTGAGATAAATCTGCAAATATCTCGGAAACGAAGCGAGCTATTGCAAAACGTTAAGAGACCTTTTTTGTAGAGAATTAAGTTTCCTACTTTTTATGTTCTATGATATTTTTTGATCAGATGCGTAGTTCTCGAGATATATCAAGATATTTAAAAGCTCCGAAGCTGCACCAACATAATAGAGGTACAGAAACACCGTGGCCCCTTTCTTTGAGATAACTCTGCACTATTGCGAGCTGCAAATGCCACTTCCAGCTTAGCTGTGCAGAAGAAGAACAACAAGAAGAAGAAATATCTCGAAATATGTCCGTCGGCCCCTTCCCTTGAGATAAATCTGCAAATATCTCGGAAACGAAGCGAGCTATGGCAAAATGTTAAGAGACCTTTTTTGTAGAGAATTAAGTTTCCTACTTTTTATGTTCTATGATATTTTTCGATCAGAGGCGTAGTTCTCGAGATATATCAAGATATTTAAAAGTTCCGAAGCCGCACCAACATAATAGAGATACAGAAACACCGTGGCCCCTTTCTTTGAGATTACTCTGCACGATTGCGAGCTGGAAATGCCACTTCCAGTTTAGCTGTGCAGAAGAAGAACAACAAGAAGAAGAAATATCTCGAAATATGTCCATCAGGACCCTTCCCTTGAGATAAATCTGCAAATATCTCGGAAACGAAGCGAGCTATGGCAAAATGTTAAGAGACCAGTTTCGTAGAGAATTATGTTTCCTACAATTTATGTTCTATGATATTTTTTGATCAGAAGCGTAGTTTTCGAGATATATCGAGATATTTAAAAGTGCCGAAGCCGCACCAACATAATAGAGATACAGAAACACCGTGGCCCCTTTCTTTGGGATAACTCTGCACTATTGCGAGCTGGAAATGCCACTTCCAGTTTAGCTGTGCAGAAGAAGAACAACAAGAAGAAGAAATATCTCGAAATATGTCCGTCAGGACCCTTCCCTTGAGATAAATCTGCAAATATCTCGGAAACGAAGCGAGCTATTGCAAAACGTTAAGAGACCTTTTTTGTAGAGAATTAAGTTTCCTACTTTTTATGTTGTATGATATTTTTTGATCAGATGCGTAGTTCTCGAGATATATCAAGATATTTAAAAGCTCCGAAGCTGCACCAACATAATAGAGGTACAGAAACACCGTGGCCCCTTTCTTTGAGATAACTCTGCACTATTGCGAGCTGCAAATGCCACTTCCAGTTTAGCTGTGCAGAAGAAGAACAACAAGAAGAAGAAATATCTCGAAATATGTCCATCAGGACCCTTCCCTTGAGATAAATCTGCAAATATCTCGGAAACGAAGCGAGCTATGGCAAAATGTTAAGAGACCTTTTTTGTAGAGAATTATGTTCCCTACAATTCATGTTCTATGATATTTTTTGATCAGATGCGTAGTTCTCGAGATATATCAAGATATTTAAAAGTTCCGAAGCCGCACCAACATAATAGAGATACAGAAACACCGTGGCCCCTTTCTTTGCGATAACTCTGCACTATTGCGAGCTGCAAATGCCACTTCCAGCTTAGCTGTGCAGAAGAAGAACAACAAGAAGAAGAAATATCTCGAAATATGTCCGTCAGGCCCCTTCCCTTGAGATAAATCTGCAAATATCTCGGAAACGAAGCGAGCTATTGCAAAACGTTAAGAGACCTTTTTTGTAGAGAATTAAGTTTCCTACTTTTTATGTTCTATGATATTTTTTGATCAGAGGCGTAGTTCTCGAGATATATCAAGATATTTAAAAGTTCCGAAGCCGCACCAACATAATAGAGATACAGAAACACCGTGGCCCCTTTCTTTGAGATAACTCTGCACGATTGCGAGCTGAAATGCCACTTCCAGTTTAGCTGTGCAGAACAAGAACAACGAGAAGAAGAAATATCTCGAAATATGTCCATCAGGACCCTTCCCTTGAGATAAATCTGCAAATATCTCGGAAACGAAGCCAGCTATGGCAAAATGTTAGGAGACCTTTTTTGTAGAGAATTATGTTTCCTACAATTTATGTTCTATGATATTTTTTGATCAGAAGCGTAGTTTTCGAGATATATCGAGATATTTAAAAGTTCCGAAGCCGCACCAACATAATAGAGATACGGAAACACCGTGGCCCCTTTCTTTGGGATAACTCTGCACTATTGCGAGCTGCAAATGCCACTTCCAGCTTAGCTGTGCAGAAGAAGAACAACAAGAAGAAGAAATATCTCGAAATATGTCCGTCAGGCCCCTTCCCTTGAGATAAATCTGCAAATATCTCGGAAACGAAGCGAGCTATGGCAAAATCTTAAGAGACCTTTTTTGTAGAGAATTATGTTTCCTACAATTTACGTTTTCTGATATTTTTTGATCAGAAGCGTAGTTTTCGAGATATATCGAGATATTTAAAAGTTCCGAAGCCGCACCAACATAATAGAGATACAGAAACACCGTGGCCCCTTTCTTTGAGATAACTCTGCACTACTGCGAGCTGGAAATGAAACTTCCAGTTTAGCTGTGCAGAAGAAGAACAACAAGAAGAAGAAACATCTCGAAATATGTCCATCAGGACCCTTCCCTTGAGATAAATCTGCAAATATCTCGGAAACGAAGCTAGCTATGGCAAAATGTTAAGAGACCTTTTTTGTAGAGAATTATGTTTCCTACAATTTATGTTCTATGATATTTTTTGATCAGAAACGTAGTTTTCGAGATATATCGAGATATTTAAAAGTTCCGAAGCCGCACCAACATAATAGAGATACAGAAACACCGTGGCCCCTTTTTTTGGGATAACTCTGCACTATTGCGATCTGGAAATGCCACTTCCAGTTTAGCTGTGCAGGATAAGAACAACAAGAAGAAGAAATATCTCGAAATATGTCCATCAGGACCCTTCCCTTGAGATAAATCTGCAAATATCTCGGAAACGAAGCGAGCTATGGCAAAATGTTAAGAGACCAGTTTCGTAGAGAATTATGTTTCCTACAATTTATGTTCTATGATATTTTTTGATCAGAAGCGTAGTTTTCGAGATATATCGAGATATTTAAAAGTGCCGAAGCCGCACCAACATAATAGAGATACAGAAACACCGTGGCCCCTTTCTTTGGGATAACTCTGCACTATTGCGAGCTGGAAATGCCACTTCCAGTTTAGCTGTGCAGAAGAAGAACAACAAGAAGAAGAAATATCTCGAAATATGTCCGTCAGGACCCTTCCCTTGAGATAAATCTGCAAATATCTCGGAAACGAAGCGAGCTATTGCAAAACGTTAAGAGACCTTTTTTGTAGAGAATTAAGTTTCCTACTTTTTATGTTGTATGATATTTTTTGATCAGATGCGTAGTTCTCGAGATATATCAAGATATTTAAAAGCTCCGAAGCTGCACCAACATAATAGAGGTACAGAAACACCGTGGCCCCTTTCTTTGAGATAACTCTGCACTATTGCGAGCTGCAAATGCCACTTCCAGTTTAGCTGTGCAGAAGAAGAACAACAAGAAGAAGAAATATCTCGAAATATGTCCATCAGGACCCTTCCCTTGAGATAAATCTGCAAATATCTCGGAAACGAAGCGAGCTATGGCAAAATGTTAAGAGACCTTTTTTGTAGAGAATTATGTTCCCTACAATTCATGTTCTATGATATTTTTTGATCAGATGCGTAGTTCTCGAGATATATCAAGATATTTAAAAGTTCCGAAGCCGCACCAACATAATAGAGATACAGAAACACCGTGGCCCCTTTCTTTGCGATAACTCTGCACTATTGCGAGCTGCAAATGCCACTTCCAGCTTAGCTGTGCAGAAGAAGAACAACAAGAAGAAGAAATATCTCGAAATATGTCCGTCAGGCCCCTTCCCTTGAGATAAATCTGCAAATATCTCGGAAACGAAGCGAGCTATGGCAAAATGTTAAGAGACCTTTTTGGAGAGAATTAAGTTTCCTACTTTTTATGTTCTATGATATTTTTCGATCAGAGGCGTAGTTCTCGAGATATATCAAGATATTTAAAAGTTCCGAAGCCGCACCAATAATAGAGATACAGAAACACCGTGGCCCCTTTCTTTGAGATAACTCTGCACGATTGCGAGCTGGAAATGCCACTTCCAGTTTAGCTGTGCAGAAGAAGAACAACAAGAAGAAGAAATATCTCGAAATATGTCCATCAGGACCCTTCCCTTGAGATAAATCTGCAAATATCTCGGAAACGAAGCGAGCTATGGCAAAATGTTAAGAGACCTTTTTTGTAGAGAATTATGTTCCCTACAATTTATGTTCTATGATATTTTTTGATCAGATGCGTAGTTCTCGAGATATATCAAGATATTTAAAAGTTCCGAAGCCGCACCAACATAATAGAGATACAGAAACACCGTGGCCCCTTTCTTTGCGATAACTCTGCACTATTGCGAGCTGCAAATGCCACTTCCAGCTTAGCTGTGCAGAAGAAGAACAACAAGAAGAAGAAATATCTCGAAATATGTCCGTCAGGCCCCTTCCCTTGAGATAAATCTGCAAATATCTCGGAAACGAAGCGAGCTATGCCAAAATGTTAAGAGACCTTATTTGTAGACAATTAAGTTTCCTACTTTTTATGTTCTATGATATTTTTTGATCAGATGCGT
This sequence comes from Osmia lignaria lignaria, assembly GCF_051020975.1. Lineage (NCBI taxonomy): Eukaryota > Metazoa > Arthropoda > Insecta > Hymenoptera > Megachilidae > Osmia > Osmia lignaria. Next base: position 1,839,310 of record NW_027478160.1, read on the forward strand.
AGTTCTCGAGATATATCAAGATATTTAAAAGTTCCGAAGCTGCACCAACATAATAGAGGTGCAGAAACACCGTGGCCTCTTTCTTTGAGATAACTCTGCACTATTGCGAGCTGCAAATGCCACTTCCAGCTTAGCTGTGCAGAAGAGGAACAACAAGAAGAAGAAATATCTCGGAATATGTCCGTCAGGCCCCTTCCCTTGAGATAAATCTGCAAATATCTCGGAAACGATGCCAGCTATGGGAAAATGTTAAGAAACCTTTTTTGTAGAGAATTAAGTTTCCTACTTTTTATCTTCTATGATATTTTTTGATCAGATGCGTAGTTCTCGAGATATATCAAGATATTTAAAGGTTCCGAAGCCGCACCAACATAATAGAGATACAGAAACACCGTGGCCCCTTTCTTTGAGATAACTCTGCACTATTGCGAGCTGTAAATGCCACTTCCAGCTTAGCTGTGCAGAAGAAGAACAACAAGAAGAAGAAATATCTCGAAATATGTCCGTCAGGCCCCTTCCCTTGAGATATATCTGCAAATATCTCGGAAACAAAGCGAGCTATGGCAAAATGTTAAGAGACCTTTTTTGTAGAGAATTATGTTTCGTACAATTTATGTTCTATGATATTTTTTGATCAGAAGCGTAGTTTTCGAGATATATCGAGATATTTAAAAGTTCCGAAGCCGCACCAACATAATAGAGATACAGAAACACCGTGGCCCCTTTCTTTCAGATAACTATGCACTATTGCGAGCTGCAAATGCCACTTCCAGCTTAGCTGTGCAGAAGAAGAACAACAAGAAGAAGAAATATCTCGAAATATGTCCGTCAGGCCCCTTACCTTGAGATAAATCTGCAAATATCTCGGAAACGAAGCGAGCTGTGGCAAAATGTTAAGAGACCTTTTTTGTAGAGAATTAAGTTTCCTACTTTCTATCTTCTATGATATTTTCTGACCAGATTCGTAGTTCTCGAGATATATCAAGATATTTAAAAGTTCCGAAGCCGCACCAACATAATAGAGATACAGAAACACCGTGGCCCCTCTCTTTGAGATAACTCTGCACAATTGCGAGCTGCAAATGCCACTTCCAGCTTAGCTGTGCAGAAGAAGAACAACAAGAAGAAGAAATATCTCGAAATATGTCCGTCAGGCCCCTTCCCTTGAGATATATCGGCAAGTATCTCGGAAACGAAGCGAGCTATGGCAAAATCTTAAGAGACCTTTTTTGTAGAGAATTATGTTTCCTACAATTTACGTTCTCTGATATTTTTTGATCAGAAGCGTAGTTTTCGAGATATATCGAGATATTTAAAAGTTCCGAAGCCGCACCAACATAATAGAGATACAGAAACACCGTGGCCCCTTTCTTTGAGATAACTCTGCACTACTGCGAGCTGGAAATGCCACTTCCAGTTTAGCTGTGCAGAAGAAGAACAGCAAGAAGAAGAAACATCTCGAAATATGTCCATCAGGACCCTTCCCTTGAGATAAATCTGCAAATATCTCGGAAACGAAGCTAGCTATGGCAAAATGTTAAGAGACCTTTTTTGTAGAGAATTATGTTTCCTACAATTTATGTTCTATGATATTTTTTGATCAGAAACGTAGTTTTCGAGATATATCGAGATATTTAAAAGTTCCGAAGCCGCACCAACATAATAGAGATACAGAAACACCGTGGCCCCTTTCTTTGGGATAACTCTGCACTATTGCGAGCTGGAAATGCCACTTCCAGTTTAGCTGTGCAGGATAAGAACAACAAGAAGAAGAAATATCTCGAAATATGTCCGTCAGGACCCTTCCCTTGAGATAAATCTGCAAATATCTCGGAAACGAAGCGAGCTATTGCAAAACGTTAAGAGACCTTTTTTGTAGAGAATTAAGTTTCCTACTTTTTATGTTCTATGATATTTTTTGATCAGATGCGTAGTTCTCGAGATATATCAAGATATTTAAAAGCTCCGAAGCTGCACCAACATAATAGAGGTACAGAAACACCGTGGCCCCTTTCTTTGAGATAACTCTGCACTATTGCGAGCTGCAAATGCCACTTCCAGCTTAGCTGTGCAGAAGAAGAACAACAAGAAGAAGAAATATCTCGAAATATGTCCGTCGGCCCCTTCCCTTGAGATAAATCTGCAAATATCTCGGAAACGAAGCGAGCTATGGCAAACTGTTAAGAGACCTTTTTTGTAGAGAATTAAGTTTCCTACTTTTGATGTTCTATGATATTTTTCGATCAGAGGCGTAGTTCTCGAGATATATCAAGATATTTAAAAGTTCCGAAGCCGCACCAACATAATAGAGATACAGAAACACCGTGGCCCCTTTCTTTGCGATAACTCTGCACTATTGCGAGCTGCAAATGCCACTTCCAGCTTAGCTGTGCAGAAGAAGAACAACAAGAAGAAGAAATATCTCGAAATATGTCCGTCAGGCCCCTTCCCTTGAGATAAATCTGCAAATACCTCGGAAACCAAGCGAGCTATGGCAAAATGTTAAGAGACCTTTTTTGTAGAGAATTAAGTTTCCTACTTTTTATGCTCTATGATATTTTTCGATCAGAGGCGTAGTTCTCGAGATATATCAAGATATTTAAAAGTTCCGAAGCCGCACCAACATAATAGAGATACAGAAACACCGTGGCCCCTTTCTTTGAGATAACTCTGCACGATTGCGAGCTGGAAATGCCACTTCCAGTTTAGCTGTGCAGAAGAGGAACAACAAGAAGAAGAAATATCTCGAAATATGTCCATCAGGACCCTTCCCTTGAGATAAATCTGCAAATATCTCGGAAACGAAGCGAGCTATGGCAAAATGTTAAGAGACCTTTTTGGAGAGAATTAAGTTTCCTACTTTTTATGTTCTATGATATTTTTCGATCAGAGGCGTAGTTCTCGAGATATATCAAGATATTTAAAAGTTCCGAAGCCGCACCAATAATAGAGATACAGAAACACCGTGGCCCCTTTCTTTGAGATAACTCTGCACGATTGCGAGCTGGAAATGCCACTTCCAGTTTAGCTGTGCAGAAGAAGAACAACAAGAAGAAGAAATATCTCGAAATATGTCCATCAGGACCCTTCCCTTGAGATAAATCTGCAAATATCTCGGAAACGAAGCGAGCTATGGCAAAATGTTAAGAGACCTTTTTTGTAGAGAATTATGTTCCCTACAATTTATGTTCTATGATATTTTTTGATCAGATGCGTAGTTCTCGAGATATATCAAGATATTTAAAAGTTCCGAAGCCGCACCAACATAATAGAGATACAGAAACACCGTGGCCCCTTTCTTTGAGATAACTCTGCACTATTGCGAGCTGCAAATGCCACTTCGAGCTTAGCTGTGCAGAAAAAGAACAACAAGAAGAAGAAATATCTCGAAATATGTCCGTCAGACCCCTTCCCTTGAGATGAATCTGCAAATATCTCGGAAACGAAGCGAGCTATGGCAAAACGTTAAGAGACCTTTTTTGTAGAGAATAATATTTCCTACAATTTAGGTTCTATGATATTTTTTGATCAGAAGCGTAGTTTTCGAGATATATCGAGATATTTAAAAGTTCCGAAGCCGCACCAACATAATAGAGATACAGAAACACCGTGGCCCCTTTCTTTGAGATAACTGTGCACTAGTGCGAGCCGCAAATGCCACTTCCAGCTTAGCTGTGCAGAAGAAGAACAAGAAGAAGAAGAAATATCTCGAAATATGTCCGTCAGGCCCCTTCCCTTGAGATATATCTGCAAATATCTCGGAAACGAAGCGAGCTATGGCGAAATGTTAAGAGACCTTTTTTGTAGAGAATTAAGTTTCCTACTTTTTATCTTCTATGATATTTTTTGATCAGATGCGTAGTTCTCGAGATATATCAAGATATTTAAAAGTTCCGAAGCCGCACCAACATAATAGAGATACAGAAACACCGTGGCCCCTTTCTTTGGGATAACTCTGCACTATTGCGAGCTGCAAATGCCACTTCCAGCTTAGTTGTGCAGAACAAGAACAACAAGAAGAAGAAATATCTCGAAATATGTCCGTCAGGCCACTTCCCTTGAGATAAATCTGCAAATATCTCGGAAACGAAGCGAGCTATGGCAAAATGTTAAGAGACCTTTTTTGTAGAGAATTAAGTTTCCTACTTTTTATGTTCGATGATATTTTTTGATCAGAAGCGTAGTTTTCGAGATATATCGAGATATTTAAAAGTTCCGAAGCCGCACCAACATAATAGAGATACAGAAACACCGTGGCCCCTTTCTTTGAGATAACTCTGCACTATTGCGAGCTGCAAATGCCACTTCCAGCTTAGCTGTGCAGAGGAAGAACAACAAGAAGAAGAAATATCTCGAAATATGTCCGTCAGGCCAGTTCCTTTGAGCTGAATCTGCAAATATCTCGGAAACGAAGCGAGCAATGGCAAAATGTTAAGAGACGTTTTTTGTAGAGAATTAAGTTTCCTACTTTTTATGTTGTATGATATTTTTTGATCAGATGCGTAGTTCTCGAGATATATCAAGATATTTAAAAGTTCCGAAACCGCACCAACATAATAGAGATACAGAAACACCGTGGCCCCTTTCTTTGAGATAACTCTGCACTATTGCGAGCTGGAAATGCCACTTCCAGTTTAGCTGTGCAGAAGAAGAACAACAAGAAGAAGAAATATCTCGAAATATGTCCGTTAGGCCCCTTCCCTTGAGATAAATCTGCAAATATCTCGGAAACGAAGCGAGCTATGGCAAAATGTTAAGAGACCTTTTTTGTAGAGAATGACGTTTCCTACTTTTCATGTTCTATGGTATTTTTTGATCAGATGCGTAGTTCTCGAGATATATCAAGATATTTAAAAGTTCCGAAGCCGCACCAACATAATAGAGATACAGAAACACCGTGGCCCCTCTCTTTGAGATAACTCTGCACTATTGCGAGCTGCAAATGCCACTTCCAGCTTAGCTGTGCAGAAGAAGAACAACAAGAAGAAGAAATATCCTGAAATATGTCCGTCAGGCCCCTTCCCTTGAGATAAATCTGCAAATATCTCGGAAACGAAGCGAGATATGGCAAAATGTTTAGAGACCTTTCTTGTAGAGAATTAAGTTTCCTACTTTTTATGTAGTATGATATTTTTTGATCAGATGCGTAGTTCTCGAGATATATCAAGATATTTAAAAGTTCCGAAGCCGCACCAACATAATAGAGATACAGAAACACCGTGGCCCCTTTCTTTGGGATAACTCTGCACTATTGCGAGCTGCAAATGCCACTTCCAGCTTAGCTGTGCAGAACAAGAACAACAAGAAGAAGAAATATCTCGAAATATGTCCGTCAGACCCCTTCCCTTGAGATGAATCTGCAAATATCTCGGAAACGAAGCGAGCTATGGCAAAATGTTAAGAGACCTTTTTTGTAGAGAATAATGTTTCCTACAATTTACGTTCTATGATATTTTTTGATCAGAAGCGTAGTTTTCGAGATATATCGAGATATTTAAAAGTTCCGAAGCCGCACCAACATAATAGAGATACAGAAACACCGTGGCCCCTTTCTATGAGATAACTCTGCACTATTGCGAGCTGCAAATGCCACTTCCAGCTTAGCTGTGCAGAGGAAGAACAACATGAAGAAGAAATATCTCGAAATATGTCCGTCAGGCCAGTTCCTTTGAGCTGAATCTGCAAATATCTCGGAAACGAAGCGAGCTATGGCAAAATGTTAAGAGACGTTTTTTGTAGAGAATTAAGTTTCCTACTTTTTATGTTCTATGATATTTTTTGATCAGATGCGTAGTTCTCGAGATATATCAAGATATTTAAAAGTTCCGAAGCCGCACCAACATAATAGAGATACAGAAACACCGTGGCCCCTCTCTTTGAGATAACTCTGCACTATTGCGAGCTGGAAATGCCACTTCCAGTTTAGCTGTGCAGAAGAAGAACAACAAGAAGAGGAAATATCCCGAAATACGTCCGTCAGGCCCCTTCCCTTAAGATAAATCTGCAAATATCTCGGAAACGAAGCGAGCTGTGGCAAAATGTTAAGAGACCTTTTTTGCAGAGAATTAAGTTTCCTACTTTTTATGTTCTACGATATTTTTTGATCAGATGCGTAGTTCTCGAGATATATCAAGATATTTAAAAGTTCCGAAACCGCACCAACATAATAGAGATACAGAAACACCGTGGCCCCTTTCTTTGAGATAACTCTGCACTATTGCGAGCTGCAAATGCCACTTCCAGCTTAGCTGTGCAGAGGAAGAACAACAAGAAGAAGAAATATCTCGAAATATGTCCGTCAGGCCAGTTCCTTTGAGCTGAATCTGCAAATATCTCGGAAACGAAGCGAGCTATGGCAAAATGTTAAGAGACCTTTTTTGTAGAGAATTAAGTTTCCTACTTTTTATGTTCTATGATATTTTTTGATCAGAAGCGTAGTTTTCGAGATATATCGAGATATTTAAAAGTTCCGAAGACGCACCAACATAATAGAGATACAGAAACACCGTGGCCCCTTTCTTTGAGATAACTGTGCACTAGTGCGAGCCGCAAATGCCACTTCCAGCTTAGCTGTGCAGAAGAAGAACAACAAGAAGAAGAAATATCTCGAAATATGTCCGTCAGGCCCCTTCCCTTGAGATATATCTGCAAATATCTCGGAAACGAAGCGAGCTATGGCGAAATGTTAAGAGACCTTTTTTGTAGAGAATTAAGTTTCCTACTTTTTATCTTCTATGATATTTTTTGATGAGATGCGTAGTTCTCGAGATATATCAAGATATTTAAAAGTTCCGAAGCCGCACCAACATAATAGAGATACAGAAACACCGTGGCCCCTCTCTTTGAGATAACTCTGCACTATTGCGAGCTGCAAATGCCACTTCCAGCTTAGCTGTGCAGAAGAAGAACAACAAGAAGAAGAAATATCTCGAAATATGTCCGTCAGGCCCCTTCCCTTGAGATAAATCTGCAAATATCTCGGAAACGAAGCGAGATATGGCAAAATGTTTACAGACCTTTCTTGTAGAGAATTAAGTTTCCTACTTTTTATGTAGTATGATATTTTTTGATCAGATGCGTAGTTCTCGAGATATATCAAGATATTTAAAAGTTCCGAAGCCGCACCAACATAATAGAGATACAGAAACACCGTGGCCCCTTTCTTTGGGATAACTCTGCACTATTGCGAGCTGCAAATGCCACTTCCAGCTTAGCTGTGCAGAACAAGAACAACAAGAAGAAGAAATATCTCGAAATATGTCCGTCAGGCCCCTTCCCTTGAGATAAATCTGCAAATATCTCGGAAACGAAGCGAGCTATTGCAAAATGTTAAGAGACCGTTTTTGTAGAGAATTATGTTTCCTACTTTTTATGTTCTATGATATTTTTTGAGCAGACGCGTAGTTCTCGAGATATATCAAGATATTTAAAAGTTCCGAAGCCGCACCAACATAATAGAGATACATAAACACCGTGGCCCCTTTCTTTGAGATAACTCTGCACTATTGCGAGCTGCAAATGCCACTTCCAGCTTAGCTGTGCAGAAGAAGAACAACAAGAAGAAGAAATATCTCGAAATATGTCCGTCAGACCCCTTCCCTTGAGATGAATCTGCAAATATCTCGGAAACGAAGCGAGCTATGGCAAAATGTTAAGAGACCTTTTTTGTAGAGAATAATGTTTCCTACAATTTACGTTCTATGATATTTTTTGATCAGAAGCGTAGTTTTCGAGATATATCGAGATATTTAAAAGTTCCGAAGCCGCACCAACATAATAGAGATACAGAAACACCGTGGCCCCTTTCTTTGAGATAACTCTGCACTATTGCGAGCTGCAAATGCCACTTCCAGCTTAGCTGTGCAGAGGAAGAACAACAAGAAGAAGAAATATCTCGAAATATGTCCGTCAGGCCAGTTCCTTTGAGCTGAATCTGCAAATATCTCGGAAACGAAGCGAGCTATGGCAAAATGTTAAGAGACGTTTTTTGTAGAGAATTAAGTTTCCTACTTTTTATGTTCTATGATATTTTTTGATCAGATGCGTAGTTCTCGAGATATATCAAGATATTTAAAAGTTCCGAAGCCGCACCAACATAATAGAGATACAGAAACACCGTGGCCCCTCTCTTTGAGATAACTCTGCACTATTGCGAGCTGGAAATGCCACTTCCAGTTTAGCTGTGCAGAAGAAGAACAACAAGAAGAAGAAATATCTCGAAATATGTCCGTTAGGCCCCTTCCCTTGAGATAAATCTGCAAATATCTCGGAAACGAAGCGAGCTATGGCAAAATGTTAAGAGACCTTTTTTGTAGAGAATTAAGTTTCCTACTTTTTATGTTCTATGATATTTTTTGATCAGAAGCGTAGTTTTCGAGATATATCGAGATATTTAAAAGTTCCGAAGCCGCACCAACATAATAGAGATACAGAAACACCGTGGCCCCTTTCTTTGAGATAACTCTGCACTAGTGCGAGCCGCAAATGCCACTTCCAGCTTAGCTGTGCAGAAGAAGAACAACAAGAAGAGGAAATATCCCGAAATACGTCCGTCAGGCCCCTTCCCTTAAGATAAATCTGCAAATATCTCGGAAACGAAGCGAGCTGTGGCAAAATGTTAAGAGACCTTTTTTGTAGAGAATTAAGTTTCCTACTTTTTATGTTCTACGATATTTTTTGATCAGATGCGTAGTTCTCGAGATATATCAAGATATTTAAAAGTTCCGAAACCGCACCAACATAATAGAGATACAGAAACACCGTGGCCCCTTTCTTTGAGATAACTCTGCACTATTGCGAGCTGCAAATGCCACTTCCAGCTTAGCTGTGCAGAGGAAGAACAACAAGAAGAAGAAATATCTCGAAATATGTCCGTCAGGCCAGTTCCTTTGAGCTGAATCTGCAAATATCTCGGAAACGAAGCGAGCTATGGCAAAATGTTAAGAGACGTTTTTTGTAGAGAATTATGTTTCCTACAATTTATGTTCTATGATATTTTTTGATCAGAAGCGTAGTTTTCGAGATATATCGAGATATTTAAAAGTTCCGAAGACGCACCAACATAATAGAGATACAGAAACACCGTGGCCCCTTTCTTTGAGATAACTGTGCACTAGTGCGAGCCGCAAATGCCACTTCCAGCTTAGCTGTGCAGAAGAAGAACAACAAGAAGAAGAAATATCTCGAAATATGTCCGTCAGGCCCCTTCCCTTGAGATAAATCTGCAAATATCTCGGAAACGAAGCGAGCTATGGCGAAATGTTAAGAGACCTTTTTTGTAGAGAATTAAGTTTCCTACTTTTTATCTTCTATGATATTTTTTGATCAGATGCGTAGTTCTCGAGATATATCAAGATATTTAAAAGTTCCGAAGCCGCACCAACATAATAGAGATACAGAAACACCGTGGCCCCTTTCTTTGAGATAACTCTGCACTAGTGAGAGCCGCAAATGCCACTTCCAGCTTAGCTGTGCAGAAGAAGAACAACAAGAAGAAGAAATATCTCGAAATATGTCCGTCAGGCCCCTTCCCTTGAGATAAATCTGCAAATATCTCGGAAACGAAACGAGCTATGGCAAAATGTTAAGAGACCTTTTTTGTAGAGAATTAAGTTTCCTACTTTTTATGTTCTATGATATTTTTTGATCAGAAGCGTAGTTTTCGAGATATATCGAGATATTTAAAAGTTCCGAAGCCGCACCAACATAATAGAGATACAGAAACACCGTGGCCCCTTTCTTTGAGATAACTCTGCACTAGTGCGAGCTGCAAATGCCACTTCCAGCTTAGCTGTGCAGAAGAAGAACAACAAGAAGAAGAAATATCTCGAAATATGTCCGTCAGGCCCCTTCCCTTGAGATAAATCTGCAAATATCTCGGAAACGAAGCGAGCTATGGCAGAATGTTAAGAGACCTTTTTTGTAGAGAATTAAGTTTCCTACTTTTTATGTTCTATGATATTTTTTGATCAGATGCGTAGTTCTCGACATATATCAAGATATTTAAAAGTTCCGAAGCCGCACCAACATAATAGAGATACAGAAACACCGTGGCCCCTTTCTTTGAGATAACTCTGCACTATTGCGAGCTGTAAATGCCACTTCCAGCTTAGCTGTGCAGAAGAAGAACAACAAGAAGAAGAAATATCTCGAAATATGTCCGTCAGGCCCCTTCCCTTGAGATATATCTGCAAATATCTCGGAAACGAAGCGAGCTATGGCAAAATGTTAAGAGACCTTTTTTGTAGAGAATTATGTTTCCTACAATTTATGCTCAATGATATTTTTTGATCAGAAGCGTAGTTTTCGAGATATATCGAGATATTTAAAAGTTCCGAAGCCGCACCAACATAATAGAGATACAGAAACACCGTGGCCCCTTTCTTTGAGATAACTCTGCACTAGTGAGAGCCGCAAATGCCACTTCCAGCTTAGCTGTGCAGAAGAAGAACAACAAGAAGAAGAAATATCTCGAAATATGTCCGTCAGGCCCCTTCCCTTGAGATAAATCTGCAAATATCTCGGAAACGAAACGAGCTATGGCAAAATGTTAAGAGACCTTTTTTGTAGAGAATTAAGTTTCCTACTTTTTATGTTCTATGATATTTTTTGATCAGAAGCGTAGTTTTCGAGATATATCGAGATATTTAAAAGTTCCGAAGCCGCACCAACATAATAGAGATACAGAAACACCGTGGCCCCTTTCTTTGAGATAACTCTGCACTAGTGCGAGCTGCAAATGCCACTTCCAGCTTAGCTGTGCAGAAGAAGAACAACAAGAAGAAGAAATATCTCGAAATATGTCCGTCAGGCCCCTTCCCTTGAGATAAATCTGCAAATATCTCGGAAACGAAGCGAGCTATGGCAAAATGTTAAGAGACCTTTTTTGTAGAGAATTAAGTTTCCTACTTTTTATGTTCTATGATATTTTTTGATCAGATGCGTAGTTCTCGAGATATATCAAGATATTTAAAAGTTCCGAAGCCGCACCAACATAATAGAGATACAGAAACACCGTGGCCCCTTTCTTTGAGATAACTCTGCACTATTGCGAGCTGTAAATGCCACTTCCAGCTTAGCTGTGCAGAAGAAGAACAACAAGAAGAAGAAATATCTCGAAATATGTCCGTCAGGCCCCTTCCCTTGAGATATATCTGCAAATATCTCGGAAACGAAGCGAGCTATGGCAAAATGTTAAGAGACCTTTTTTGTAGAGAACTATGTTTCCTACAATTTATGTTCAATGATATTTTTTGATCAGAAGCGTAGTTTTCGAGATATATCGAGATATTTAAAAGTTCCGAAGCCGCACCAACATAATAGAGATACAGAAACACCGTGGCCCCTTTCTTTGAGATAACTCTGCACTAGTGAGAGCCGCAAATGCCACTTCCAGCTTAGCTGTGCAGAAGAAGAACAACAAGAAGAAGAAATATCTCGAAATATGTCCGTCAGGCCCCTTCCCTTGAGATAAATATGCAAATATCTCGGAAACGAAGCGAGCTATGGCAAAATGTTGAGAGACCTTTTTTGTAGAGAATTAAGTTTCCTACTTATTATGTTCTATGATATTTTTTGATCAGATGCGTGGTTCTCGAGATATATCAAGATATTTAAAAGTTCCGAAGCCGCACCAACATAATAGAGATACAGAAACACCGTGGCCCCTTTCATTGAGATAACTCTGCACTATTGCGAGCTGGAAATGCCACTTCCAGCTTAGCTGTGCAGAAGAAGAACAACAAGAAGAAGAAATATCTCGAAATATGTCCGTCAGGCCACTTCCCTTGAGATAAATCTGCAAATATCTCGGAAACGAAGCGAGCTATGGCAAAATGATAAGAGACCTTTTTTGTAGAGAATTAAGTTTCCTACTTTTTATGTTCTATGATATTTTTTGATCAGATGCGTAGTTCTCGAGATATATCAAGATATTTAAAAGTTCCGAAGCCGCACCAACATAATAGAGATACAGAAACACCGTGGCCCCTTTCTTTGAGATAACTCTGCACTATTGCGAGCTGGAAATGCCACTTCCAGTTTAGCTGTGCAGAAGAAGAACAACAAGAAGAAGAAATATCTCGAAATATGTCCGTTAGGCCCCTTCCCTTGAGATAAATCTGCAAATATCTCGGAAACAAAGCGAGCTATGGCAAAATGTTAACAGACCTTTTTTGTAGAGAATTAAGTTTCCTACTTTTTATGTTCTATGATATTTTTTGATCAGAAGCGTAGTTTTCGAGATATATCGAGATATTTAAAAGTTCCGAAGCCGCACCAACATAATAGAGATACAGAAACACCGTGGCCCCTTTCTTTGAGATAACTCTGCACTAGTGCGAGCCGCAAATGCCACTTCCAGCTTAGCTGTGCAGAACAAGAACAACAAGAAGAAGAAATATCACGAAATATGTCCGTCAGGCCACTTCCCTTGAGATAAATCTGCAAATATCTCGGAAACGAAGCGAGCTATGGCAAAATGTTGAGAGACCTTTTTTGTAGAGAATTAAGTTTCCTACTTTTTATGTTCGATGATATTTTTTGATCAGATGCGTAGTTCTCGAGATATATCAAGATATTTAAAAGTTCCGAAGCTGCACCAACATAATAGAGGTACAGAAACACCGTGGCCTCTTTCTTTGAGATAACTCTGCACTATTGCGAGCTGCAAATGCCGCTTCGAGCTTAGCTGTACAGAAGAAGAACAACAAGAAGAAGAAATATCTCTAAATATGTCCGTCAGACCCCTTCCCTTGAGATGAATCTGCAAATATCTCGGAAACGAAGCGAGCTATGGCAAGATGTTAAGAGACCTTTTTTGTAGAGAATAATGTTTCCTACAATTTACGTTCTATGATATTTTTTGATCAGAAGCGTAGTTTTCGAGATATATCGAGATATTTAAAAGTTCCGAAGCCGCACCAACATAATAGAGATACAGAAACACCGTGGCCCCTTTCTTTGAGATAACTCTGCACTATTGCGAGCTGGAAATGCCACTTCCAGTTTAGCTGTGCAGAAGAAGAACAACAAGAAGAAGAAATATCTCGAAATATGTCCGTTAGGCCCCTTCCCTTGAGATAAATCTGCAAATATCTCGGAAACAAAGCGAGCTATGGCAAAATGTTAACAGACCTTTTTTGTAGAGAATTAAGTTTCCTACTTTTTATGTTCTATGATATTTTTTGATCAGAAGCGTAGTTTTCGAGATATATCGAGATATTTAAAAGTTCCGAAGCCGCACCAACATAATAGAGATACAGAAACACCGTGGCCCCTTTCTTTGAGATAACTCTGCACTAGTGCGAGCCGCAAATGCCACTTCCAGCTTAGCTGTGCAGAACAAGAACAACAAGAAGAAGAAATATCACGAAATATGTCCGTCAGGCCACTTCCCTTGAGATAAATCTGCAAATATCTCGGAAACGAAGCGAGCTATGGCAAAATGTTGAGAGACCTTTTTTGTAGAGAATTAAGTTTCCTACTTTTTATGTTCGATGATATTTTTTGATCAGATGCGTAGTTCTCGAGATATATCAAGATATTTAAAAGTTCCGAAGCTGCACCAACATAATAGAGGTACAGAAACACCGTGGCCTCTTTCTTTGAGATAACTCTGCACTATTGCGAGCTGCAAATGCCGCTTCGAGCTTAGCTGTGCAGAAGAAGAACAACAAGAAGAAGAAATATCTCTAAATATGTCCGTCAGACCCCTTCCCTTGAGATGAATCTGCAAATATCTCGGAAACGAAGCGAGCTATGGCAAGATGTTAAGAGACCTTTTTTGTAGAGAATAATGTTTCCTACAATTTACGTTCTATGATATTTTTTGATCAGAAGCGTAGTTTTCGAGATATATCGAGATATTTAAAAGTTCCGAAGCCGCACCAACATAATAGAGATACAGAAACACCGTGGCCCCTTTCTTTGAGATAACTCTGCACTATTGCGACCTGCAAATGCCACTTCCAGCTTAGCTGTGCAGAAGAAGAACAACAAGAAGAAGAAATATCTCGAAATATGTCCGTCAGGCCCCTTCCCTTGAGATAAATCTGCAAATATCTCGGAAACGAAGCGAGCTATGGCAAAATGTTAAGAGACCTTTTTTGTAGAGAATTAAGTTTCCTACTTTTTATGTTCTATGATATTTTTTGATCAGATGCGTAGTTCTCGAGATATATCAAGATATTTAAAAGTTCCGAAGCCGCACCAACATAATAGAGATACAGAAACACCGTGGCCCCTTTCTTTGAGATAACTCTGCACTATTGCGAGCTGTAAATGCCACTTCCAGCTTAGCTGTGCAGAAGAAGAACAACAAGAAGAAGAAATATCTCGAAATATGTCCGTCAGGCCCCTTCCCTTGAGATATATCTGCAAATATCTCGGAAACGAAGCGAGCTATGGCAAAATGTTGAGAGACCTTTTTTGTAGAGAATTAAGTTTCCTACTTTTTATGTTCGATGATATTTTTTGATCAGATGCGTAGTTCTCGAGATATATCAAGATATTTAAAAGTTCCGAAGCTGCACCAACATAATAGAGGTACAGAAACACCGTGGCCTCTTTCTTTGAGATAACTCTGCACTATTGCGAGCTGCAAATGCCGCTTCGAGCTTAGCTGTGCAGAAGAAGAACAACAAGAAGAAGAAATATCTCTAAATATGTCCGTCAGTCCCCTTCCCTTGAGATGAATCTGCAAATATCTCGGAAACGAAGCGAGCTATGGCAAGATGTTAAGAGACCTTTTTTGTAGAGAATAATGTTTCCTACAATTTACGTTCTATGATATTTTTTGATCAGAAGCGTAGTTTTCGAGATATATCGAGATATTTAAAAGTTCCGAAGCCGCACCAACATAATAGAGATACAGAAACACCGTGGCCCCTTTCTTTGAGATAACTCTGCACTATTGCGACCTGCAAATGCCACTTCCAGCTCAGCTGTGCAGAAGAAGAACAACAAGAAGAAGAAATATCTCGAAATATGTCCGTCAGGCCCCTTCCCTTGAGATAAATCTGCAAATATCTTGGAAACGAAGCGAGCTATGGCAAAATGTTAAGAGACCTTTTTTGTAGAGAATTAAGTTTCCTACTTTTTATGTTCTATGATATTTTTTGATCAGATGCGTAGTTCTCGAGATATATCAAGATATTTAAAAGTTCCGAAACCGCACCAACATAATAGAGATACAGAAACACCGTGGCCCCTTTCTTTGAGATAACTCTGCACTATTGCGAGCTGGAAATGCCACTTCCAGTTTAGCTGTGCAGAAGAAGATCAACAAGAAGAAGAAATATCTCGAAATATGTCCGTCAGGCCCCTTCCCTTGAGATAAATCTGCAAATATCTCGGAAACAAAGCGAGCTATGGCAAAATGTTAAGAGACCTTTTTTGTAGAGAATTAAGTTTCCTACTTTTTATGTTCTATGATATTTTTTTATCAGATGCGTAGTTCTCGAGATATATCAAGATATTTAAAAGTTCCGAAGCCGCACCAACATAATAGAGATACAGAAACACCGTGGCCCCTTTCTTTGAGATAACTCTGCACTATTGCGAGCTGTAAATGCCACTTCCAGCTCAGCTGTGCAGAAGAAGAACAACAAGAAGAAGAAATATCTCGAAATATGTCCGTCAGGCCCCTTCCCTTGAGATAAATCTGCAAATATCTCGGAAACGAAGCGAGCTATGGCAAAATGTTAAGAGACCTTTTTTGTAGAGAATTAAGTTTCCTACTTTTTATGTTCTATGATATTTTTTGATCAGATGCGTAGTTCTCGAGATATATCAAGATATTTAAAAGTTCCGAAACCGCACCAACATAATAGAGATACAGAAACACCGTGGCCCCTTTCTTTGAGATAACTCTGCACTATTGCGAGCCGCAAATGCCACTTCCAGCTTAGCTGTGCAGAAGAAGAACAACAAGAAGAAGAAATATCTCGAAATATGTCCGTTAGGCCCCTTCCCTTGAGATAAATCTGCAAATATCTCGGAAACAAAGCGAGCTATGGCAAAATGTTAACAGACCTTTTTTGTAGAGAATTAAGTTTCCTACTTTTTATGTTCTATGATATTTTTTGATCAGAAGCGTAGTTTTCGAGATATATCGAGATATTTAAAAGTTCCGAAGCCGCACCAACATAATAGAGATACAGAAACACCGTGGCCCCTTTCTTTGAGATAACTCTGCACTATTGCGAGCTGGAAATGCCACTTCCAGTTTAGCTGTGCAGAAGAAGAACAACAAGAAGAAGAAATATCTCGAAATATGTCCGTTAGGCCCCTTCCCTTGAGATAAATCTGCAAATATCTCGGAAACAAAGCGAGCTATGGCAAAATGTTAACAGACCTTTTTTGTAGAGAATTAAGTTTCCTACTTTTTATGTTCTATGATATTTTTTGATCAGAAGCGTAGTTTTCGAGATATATCGAGATATTTAAAAGTTCCGAAGCCGCACCAACATAATAGAGATACAGAAACACCGTGGCCCCTTTCTTTGAGATAACTCTGCACTATTGCGAGCTGTAAATGCCACTTCCAGCTTAGCTGTGCAGAAGAAGAACAACAAGAAGAAGAAATATCTCGAAATATGTCCGTCAGGCCCCTTCCCTTGAGATATATCTGCAAATATCTCGGAAACGAAGCGAGCTCTGGCAAAATGTTAAGAGACCTTTTTTGTAGAGAATTATATTTCCTACAATTTATGTTCTATGATATTTTTTGATCAGAAGCGTAGTTTTCGAGATATATCGAGATATTTAAAAGTTCCGAAGCCGCACCAACATAATAGAGATACAGAAACACCGTGGCCCCTTTCTTTGAGATAACTCTGCACTAGTGAGAGCCGCAAATGCCACTTCCAGCTTAGCTGTGCAGAAGAAGAACAACAAGAAGAAGAAATATCTCGAAATATGTCCGTCAGGCCCCTTCCCTTGAGATAAATCTGCAAATATCTCGGAAACGAAGCGAGCTATGGCAAAATGTTAAGAGACCTTTTTTGTAGAGAATTAAGTTTCCTACTTTTTATGTTCTATGATATTTTTTGATCAGAAGCGTAGTTTTCGAGATATATCGAGATATTTAAAAGTTCCGAAGCCGCACCAACATAATAGAGATACAGAAACACCGTGGCCCCTTTCTTTGAGATAACTCTGCACTATTGCGAGCTGCAAATGCCACTTCCAGCTTAGCTGTGCAGAGGAAGAACAACAAGAAGAAGAAGTATCTCGAAATATGTCCGTCAGGCCCGTTCCTTTGAGCTGAATCTGCAAATATCTCGGAAACGAAGCGAGCTATGGCAAAATGTTAAGAGACCTTTTTTGTAGAGAATTAAGTTTCCTACTTTTTATGTTCTATGATATTTTTTGATCAGATGCGTAGTTCTCGAGATATATCAAGATATTTAAAAGTTCCGAAGCCGCACCAACATAATAGAGATACAGAAACACCGTGGCCCCTTTCTTTGAGATAACTCTGCACTATTGCGAGCTGTAAATGCCACTTCCAGCTTAGCTGTGCAGAAGAAGAACAAGAAGAAGAAGAAATATCTCGAAATATGTCCGTCAGGCCCCTTCCCTTGAGATATATCTGCAAATATCTCGGAAACGAAGCGAGCTATGGCAAAATATTGAGAGACCTTTTTTGTAGAGAATTAAGTTTCCTACTTTTTATGTTCGATGATATTTTTTGATCAGATGCGTAGTTCTCGAGATATATCAAGATATTTAAAAGTTCCGAAGCTGCACCAACATAATAGAGGTACAGAAACACCGTGGCCTCTTTTTTTGAGATAACTCTGCACTATTGCGAGCTGCAAATGCCGCTTCGAGCTTAGCTGTGCAGAAGAAGAACAACAAGAAGAAGAAATATCTCTAAATATGTCCGTCAGTCCCCTTCCCTTGAGATGAATCTGCAAATATCTCGGAAACGAAGCGAGCTATGGCAAGATGTTAAGAGACCTTTTTTGTAGAGAATAATGTTTCCTACAATTTACGTTCTATGATATTTTTTGATCAGAAGCGTAGTTTTCGAGATATATCGAGATATTTAAAAGTTCCGAAGCCGCACCAACATAATAGAGATACAGAAACACCGTGGCCCCTTTCTTTGAGATAACTCTGCACTATTGCGACCTGCAAATGCCACTTCCAGCTCAGCTGTGCAGAAGAAGAACAACAAGAAGAAGAAATATCTCGAAATATGTCCGTCAGGCCCCTTCCCTTGAGATAAATCTGCAAATATCTTGGAAACGAAGCGAGCTATGGCAAAATGTTAAGAGACCTTTTTTGTAGAGAATTAAGTTTCCTACTTTTTATGTTCTATGATATTTTTTGATCAGATGCGTAGTTCTCGAGATATATCAAGATATTTAAAAGTTCCGAAACCGCACCAACATAATAGAGATACAGAAACACCGTGGCCCCTTTCTTTGAGATAACTCTGCACTATTGCGAGCTGGAAATGCCACTTCCAGTTTAGCTGTGCAGAAGAAGAACAACAAGAAGAAGAAATATCTCGAAATATGTCCGTCAGGCCCCTTCCCTTGAGATAAATCTGCAAATATCTCGGAAACAAAGCGAGCTATGGCAAAATGTTAAGAGACCTTTTTTGTAGAGAATTAAGTTTCCTACTTTTTATGTTCTATGATATTTTTTGATCAGATGCGTAGTTCTCGAGATATATCAATATAATTAAAAGTTCCGAAGCCGCACCAACATAATAGAGATACAGAAACACCGTGGCCCCTTTCTTTGAGATAACTCTGCACTATTGCGAGCTGTAAATGCCACTTCCAGCTCAGCTGTGCAGAAGAAGAACAACAAGAAGAAGAAATATCTCGAAATATGTCCGTCAGGCCCCTTCCCTTGAGATAAATCTGCAAATATCTCGGAAACGAAGCGAGCTATGGCAAAATGTTAAGAGACCTTTTTTGTAGAGAATTAAGTTTCCTACTTTTTATGTTCTATGATATTTTTTGATCAGATGCGTAGTTCTCGAGATATATCAAGATATTTAAAAGTTCCGAAACCGCACCAACATAACAGAGATACAGAAACACCGTGGCCCCTTTCTTTGAGATAACTCTGCACTATTGCGAGCTGGAAATGCCACTTCCAGTTTAGCTGTGCAGAAGAAGAACAACAAGAAGAAGAAATATCTCGAAATATGTCCGTTAGGCCCCTTCCCTTGCGATAAATCTGCAAATATCTCGGAAACAAAGCGAGCTATGGCAAAATGTTAAGAGACCTTTTTTGTAGAGAATTATATTTCCTACAATTTATGTTCTATGATATTTTTTGATCAGAAGCGTAGTTTTCGAGATATATCGAGATATTTAAAAGTTCCGAAGCCGCACCAACATAATAGAGATACAGAAACACCGTGGCCCCTTTCTTTGAGATAACTCTGCACTAGTGAGAGCCGCAAATGCCACTTCCAGCTTAGCTGTGCAGAAGAAGAACAACAAGAAGAAGAAATATCTCGAAATATGTCCGTCAGGCCCCTTCCCTTGAGATAAATCTGCAAATATCTCGGAAACGAAGCGAGCTATGGCAAAATGTTAAGAGACCTTTTTTGTAGAGAATTAAGTTTCCTACTTTTTATGTTCTATGATATTTTTTGATCAGAAGCGTAGTTTTCGAGATATATCGAGATATTTAAAAGTTCCGAAGCCGCACCAACATAATAGAGATACAGAAACACCGTGGCCCCTTTCTTTGAGATAACTCTGCACTATTGCGAGCTGCAAATGCCACTTCCAGCTTAGCTGTGCAGAGGAAGAACAACAAGAAGAAGAAGTATCTCGAAATATGTCCGTCAGGCCCGTTCCTTTGAGCTGAATCTGCAAATATCTCGGAAACGAAGCGAGCTATGGCAAAATGTTAAGAGACCTTTTTTGTAGAGAATTAAGTTTCCTACTTTTTATGTTCTATGATATTTTTTGATCAGATGCGTAGTTCTCGAGATATATCAAGATATTTAAAAGTTCCGAAGCCGCACCAACATAATAGAGATACAGAAACACCGTGGCCCCTTTCTTTGAGATAACTCTGCACTATTGCGAGCTGTAAATGCCACTTCCAGCTTAGCTGTGCAGAAGAAGAACAACAAGAAGAAGAAATATCTCGAAATATGTCCGTCAGGCCCCTTCCCTTGAGATATATCTGCAAATATCTCGGAAACGAAGCGAGCTATGGCAAAATGTTGAGAGACCTTTTTTGTAGAGAATTAAGTTTCCTACTTTTTATGTTCGATGATATTTTTTGATCAGATGCGTAGTTCTCGAGATATATCAAGATATTTAAAAGTTCCGAAGCTGCACCAACATAATAGAGGTACAGAAACACCGTGGCCTCTTTCTTTGAGATAACTCTGCACTATTGCGAGCTGCAAATGCCGCTTCGAGCTTAGCTGTGCAGAAGAAGAACAACAAGAAGAAGAAATATCTCTAAATATGTCCGTCAGTCCCCTTCCCTTGAGATGAATCTGCAAATATCTCGGAAACGAAGCGAGCTATGGCAAGATGTTAAGAGACCTTTTTTGTAGAGAATAATGTTTCCTACAATTTACGTTCTATGATATTTTTTGATCAGAAGCGTAGTTTTCGAGATATATCGAGATATTTAAAAGTTCCGAAGCCGCACCAACATAATAGAGATACAGAAACACCGTGGCCCCTTTCTTTGAGATAACTCTGCACTATTGCGACCTGCAAATGCCACTTCCAGCTCAGCTGTGCAGAAGAAGAACAACAAGAAGAAGAAATATCTCGAAATATGTCCGTCAGGCCCCTTCCCTTGAGATAAATCTGCAAATATCTTGGAAACGAAGCGAGCTATGGCAAAATGTTAAGAGACCTTTTTTGTAGAGAATTAAGTTTCCTACTTTTTATGTTCTATGATATTTTTTGATCAGATGCGTAGTTCTCGAGATATATCAAGATATTTAAAAGTTCCGAAACCGCACCAACATAATAGAGATACAGAAACACCGTGGCCCCTTTCTTTGAGATAACTCTGCACTATTGCGAGCTGGAAATGCCACTTCCAGTTTAGCTGTGCAGAAGAAGAACAACAAGAAGAAGAAATATCTCGAAATATGTCCGTCAGGCCCCTTCCCTTGAGATAAATCTGCAAATATCTCGGAAACAAAGCGAGCTATGGCAAAATGTTAAGAGACCTTTTTTGTAGAGAATTAAGTTTCCTACTTTTTATGTTCTATGATATTTTTTGATCAGATGCGTAGTTCTCGAGATATATCAATATAATTAAAAGTTCCGAAGCCGCACCAACATAATAGAGATACAGAAACACCGTGGCCCCTTTCTTTGAGATAACTCTGCACTATTGCGAGCTGTAAATGCCACTTCCAGCTCAGCTGTGCAGAAGAAGAACAACAAGAAGAAGAAATATCTCGAAATATGTCCGTCAGGCCCCTTCCCTTGAGATAAATCTGCAAATATCTCGGAAACGAAGCGAGCTATGGCAAAATGTTAAGAGACCTTTTTTGTAGAGAATTAAGTTTCCTACTTTTTATGTTCTATGATATTTTTTGATCAGATGCGTAGTTCTCGAGATATATCAAGATATTTAAAAGTTCCGAAACCGCACCAACATAACAGAGATACAGAAACACCGTGGCCCCTTTCTTTGAGATAACTCTGCACTATTGCGAGCTGGAAATGCCACTTCCAGTTTAGCTGTGCAGAAGAAGAACAACAAGAAGAAGAAATATCTCGAAATATGTCCGTTAGGCCCCTTCCCTTGCGATAAATCTGCAAATATCTCGGAAACAAAGCGAGCTATGGCAAAATGTTAAGAGACCTTTTTTGTAGAGAATTATATTTCCTACAATTTATGTTCTATGATATTTTTTGATCAGAAGCGTAGTTTTCGAGATATATCGAGATATTTAAAAGTTCCGAAGCCGCACCAACATAATAGAGATACAGAAACACCGTGGCCCCTTTCTTTGAGATAACTCTGCACTAGTGAGAGCCGCAAATGCCACTTCCAGCTTAGCTGTGCAGAAGAAGAACAACAAGAAGAAGAAATATCTCGAAATATGTCCGTCAGGCCCCTTCCCTTGAGATAAATCTGCAAATATCTCGGAAACGAAGCGAGCTATGGCAAAATGTTAAGAGACCTTTTTTGTAGAGAATTAAGTTTCCTACTTTTTATGTTCTATGATATTTTTTGATCAGAAGCGTAGTTTTCGAGATATATCGAGATATTTAAAAGTTCCGAAGCCGCACCAACATAATAGAGATACAGAAACACCGTGGCCCCTTTCTTTGAGATAACTCTGCACTATTGCGAGCTGCAAATGCCACTTCCAGCTTAGCTGTGCAGAGGAAGAACAACAAGAAGAAGAAGTATCTCGAAATATGTCCGTCAGGCCCGTTCCTTTGAGCTGAATCTGCAAATATCTCGGAAACGAAGCGAGCTATGGCAAAATGTTAAGAGACCTTTTTTGTAGAGAATTAAGTTTCCTACTTTTTATGTTCTATGATATTTTTTGATCAGATGCGTAGTTCTCGAGATATATCAAGATATTTAAAAGTTCCGAAGCCGCACCAACATAATAGAGATACAGAAACACCGTGGCCCCTTTCTTTGAGATAACTCTGCACTATTGCGAGCTGTAAATGCCACTTCCAGCTTAGCTGTGCAGAAGAAGAACAACAAGAAGAAGAAATATCTCGAAATATGTCCGTCAGGCCCCTTCCCTTGAGATATATCTGCAAATATCTCGGAAACGAAGCGAGCTATGGCAAAATGTTGAGAGACCTTTTTTGTAGAGAATTAAGTTTCCTACTTTTTATGTTCGATGATATTTTTTGATCAGATGCGTAGTTCTCGAGATATATCAAGATATTTAAAAGTTCCGAAGCTGCACCAACATAATAGAGGTACAGAAACACCGTGGCCTCTTTCTTTGAGATAACTCTGCACTATTGCGAGCTGCAAATGCCGCTTCGAGCTTAGCTGTGCAGAAGAAGAACAACAAGAAGAAGAAATATCTCTAAATATGTCCGTCAGTCCCCTTCCCTTGAGATGAATCTGCAAATATCTCGGAAACGAAGCGAGCTATGGCAAGATGTTAAGAGACCTTTTTTGTAGAGAATAATGTTTCCTACAATTTACGTTCTATGATATTTTTTGATCAGAAGCGTAGTTTTCGAGATATATCGAGATATTTAAAAGTTCCGAAGCCGCACCAACATAATAGAGATACAGAAACACCGTGGCCCCTTTCTTTGAGATAACTCTGCACTATTGCGAGCTGGAAATGCCACTTCCAGTTTAGCTGTGCAGAAGAAGAACAACAAGAAGAAGAAATATCTCGAAATATGTCCGTTAGGCCCCTTCCCTTGAGATAAATCTGCAAATATCTCGGAAACAAAGCGAGCTATGGCAAAATGTTAACAGACCTTTTTTGTAGAGAATTAAGTTTCCTACTTTTTATGTTCTATGATATTTTTTGATCAGAAGCGTAGTTTTCGAGATATATCGAGATATTTAAAAGTTCCGAAGCCGCACCAACATAATAGAGATACAGAAACACCGTGGCCCCTTTCTTTGAGATAACTCTGCACTAGTGCGAGCCGCAAATGCCACTTCCAGCTTAGCTGTGCAGAACAAGAACAACAAGAAGAAGAAATATCACGAAATATGTCCGTCAGGCCACTTCCCTTGAGATAAATCTGCAAATATCTCGGAAACGAAGCGAGCTATGGCAAAATGTTGAGAGACCTTTTTTGTAGAGAATTAAGTTTCCTACTTTTTATGTTCGATGATATTTTTTGATCAGATGCGTAGTTCTCGAGATATATCAAGATATTTAAAAGTTCCGAAGCTGCACCAACATAATAGAGGTACAGAAACACCGTGGCCTCTTTCTTTGAGATAACTCTGCACTATTGCGAGCTGCAAATGCCGCTTCGAGCTTAGCTGTGCAGAAGAAGAACAACAAGAAGAAGAAATATCTCTAAATATGTCCGTCAGACCCCTTCCCTTGAGATGAATCTGCAAATATCTCGGAAACGAAGCGAGCTATGGCAAGATGTTAAGAGACCTTTTTTGTAGAGAATAATGTTTCCTACAATTTACGTTCTATGATATTTTTTGATCAGAAGCGTAGTTTTCGAGATATATCGAGATATTTAAAAGTTCCGAAGCCGCACCAACATAATAGAGATACAGAAACACCGTGGCCCCTTTCTTTGAGATAACTCTGCACTATTGCGAGCTGGAAATGCCACTTCCAGTTTAGCTGTGCAGAAGAAGAACAACAAGAAGAAGAAATATCTCGAAATATGTCCGTTAGGCCCCTTCCCTTGAGATAAATCTGCAAATATCTCGGAAACAAAGCGAGCTATGGCAAAATGTTAACAGACCTTTTTTGTAGAGAATTAAGTTTCCTACTTTTTATGTTCTATGATATTTTTTGATCAGAAGCGTAGTTTTCGAGATATATCGAGATATTTAAAAGTTCCGAAGCCGCACCAACATAATAGAGATACAGAAACACCGTGGCCCCTTTCTTTGAGATAACTCTGCACTAGTGCGAGCCGCAAATGCCACTTCCAGCTTAGCTGTGCAGAACAAGAACAACAAGAAGAAGAAATATCACGAAATATGTCCGTCAGGCCACTTCCCTTGAGATAAATCTGCAAATATCTCGGAAACGAAGCGAGCTATGGCAAAATGTTGAGAGACCTTTTTTGTAGAGAATTAAGTTTCCTACTTTTTATGTTCGATGATATTTTTTGATCAGATGCGTAGTTCTCGAGATATATCAAGATATTTAAAAGTTCCGAAGCTGCACCAACATAATAGAGGTACAGAAACACCGTGGCCTCTTTCTTTGAGATAACTCTGCACTATTGCGAGCTGCAAATGCCGCTTCGAGCTTAGCTGTGCAGAAGAAGAACAACAAGAAGAAGAAATATCTCTAAATATGTCCGTCAGACCCCTTCCCTTGAGATGAATCTGCAAATATCTCGGAAACGAAGCGAGCTATGGCAAGATGTTAAGAGACCTTTTTTGTAGAGAATAATGTTTCCTACAATTTACGTTCTATGATGTTTTTTGATCAGAAGCGTAGTTTTCGAGATATATCGAGATATTTAAAAGTTCCGAAGCCGCACCAACATAATAGAGATACAGAAACACCGTGGCCCCTTTCTTTGAGATAACTCTGCACTATTGCGACCTGCAAATGCCACTTCCAGCTTAGCTGTGCAGAAGAAGAACAACAAGAAGAAGAAATATCTCGAAATATGTCCGTCAGGCCCCTTCCCTTGAGATAAATCTGCAAATATCTCGGAAACGAAGCAAGCTATGGCAAAATGTTAAGAGACCTTTTTTGTAGAGAATTAAGTTTCCTACTTTTTATGTTCTATGATATTTTTTGATCAGATGCGTAGTTCTCGAGATATATCAAGATATTTAAAAGTTCCGAAGCCGCACCAACATAATAGAGATACAGAAACACCGTGGCCCCTTTCTTTGAGATAACTCTGCACTATTGCGAGCTGGAAATGCCACTTCCAGTTTAGCTGTGCAGAAGAAGAACAACAAGAAGAAGAAATATCTCGAAATATGTCCGTTAGGCCCCTTCCCTTGCGATAAATCTGCAAATATCTCGGAAACAAAGCGAGCTATGGCAAAATGTTAAGAGACCTTTTTTGTAGAGAATTATATTTCCTACAATTTATGTTCTATGATATTTTTTGATCAGATGCGTAGTTCTCGAGATATATCAAGATATTTAAAAGTTCCGAAGCTGCACCAACATAATAGAGGTACAGAAACACCGTGGCCTCTTTCTTTGAGATAACTCTGCACTATTGCGAGCTGCAAATGCCGCTTCGAGCTTAGCTGTGCAGAAGAAGAACAACAAGAAGAAGAAATATCTCTAAATATGTCCGTCAGTCCCCTTCCCTTGAGATGAATCTGCAAATATCTCGGAAACGAAGCGAGCTATGGCAAGATGTTAAGAGACCTTTTTTGTAGAGAATAATGTTTCCTACAATTTACGTTCTATGATATTTTTTGATCAGAAGCGTAGTTTTCGAGATATATCGAGATATTTAAAAGTTCCGAAGCCGCACCAACATAATAGAGATACAGAAACACCGTGGCCCCTTTCTTTGAGATAACTCTGCACTAGTGCGAGCCGCAAATGCCACTTCCAGCTTAGCTGTGCAGAAGAAGAAGAACAAGAAGAAGAAATATCTCGAAATATGTCCGTCAGGCCCCTTCCCTTGAGATAAATCTGCAAATATCTCGGAAACGAAGCGAGCTATGGCAAAATGTTGAGAGACCTTTTTTGTAGAGAATTATGTTTCCTACAATTTATGTTCTATGATATTTTTTGATCAGAAGCGTAGTTTTCGAGATATATCGAGATATTTAAAAGTTCCGAAGCCGCACCAACATAATAGAGATACAGAAACACCGTGGCCCCTTTCTTTGAGATAACTCTGCACTATTGCGAGCTGTAAATGCCACTTCCAGCTTAGCTGTGCAGAAGAAGAACAACAAGAAGAAGAAATATCTCGAAATATGTCCGTCAGGCCCCTTCCCTTGAGATATATCTGCAAATATCTCGGAAACGAAGCGAGCTCTGGCAAAATGTTAAGAGACCTTTTTTGTAGAGAATTATATTTCCTACAATTTATGTTCTATGATATTTTTTGATCAGAAGCGTAGTTTTCGAGATATATCGAGATATTTAAAAGTTCCGAAGCCGCACCAACATAATAGAGATACAGAAACACCGTGGCCCCTTTCTTTGAGATAACTCTGCACTAGTGAGAGCCGCAAATGCCACTTCCAGCTTAGCTGTGCAGAAGAAGAACAACAAGAAGAAGAAATATCTCGAAATATGTCCGTCAGGCCCCTTCCCTTGAGATAAATCTGCAAATATCTCGGAAACGAAGCGAGCTATGGCAAAATGTTAAGAGACCTTTTTTGTAGAGAATTAAGTTTCCTACTTTTTATGTTCTATGATATTTTTTGATCAGAAGCGTAGTTTTCGAGATATATCGAGATATTTAAAAGTTCCGAAGCCGCACCAACATAATAGAGATACAGAAACACCGTGGCCCCTTTCTTTGAGATAACTCTGCACTATTGCGAGCTGCAAATGCCACTTCCAGCTTAGCTGTGCAGAGGAAGAACAACAAGAAGAAGAAGTATCTCGAAATATGTCCGTCAGGCCCGTTCCTTTGAGCTGAATCTGCAAATATCTCGGAAACGAAGCGAGCTATGGCAAAATGTTAAGAGACCTTTTTTGTAGAGAATTAAGTTTCCTACTTTTTATGGTCTATGATATTTTTTGATCAGATGCGTAGTTCTCGAGATATATCAAGATATTTAAAAGTTCCGAAGCCGCACCAACATAATAGAGATACAGAAACACCGTGGCCCCTTTCTTTGAGATAACTCTGCACTAGTGCGAGCCGCAAATGCCACTTCCAGCTTAGCTGTGCAGAAGAAGAACAACAAGAAGAAGAAATATCTCGAAATATGTCCGTCAGGCCCCTTCCCTTGAGATAAATCTGCAAATATCTCGGAAACGAAGCGAGCTATGGCAAAATGTTAAGAGACCTTTTTTGTAGAGAATTATGTTTCCTACAATTTATGTTCTATGATATTTTTTGATCAGAAGCGTAGTTTTCGAGATATATCGAGATATTTAAAAGTTCCGAAGCCGCACCAACATAATAGAGATACAGAAACACCGTGGCCCCTTTCTTTGAGATAACTCTGCACTATTGCGACCTGCAAATGCCACTTCCAGCTCAGCTGTGCAGAAGAAGAACAACAAGAAGAAGAAATATCTCGAAATATGTCCGTCAGGCCCCTTCCCTTGAGATAAATCTGCAAATATCTCGGAAACGAAGCGAGCTATGGCAAAATGTTAAGAGACCTTTTTTGTAGAGAATTAAGTTTCCTACTTTTTATGTTCTATGATATTTTTTGATCAGATGCGTAGTTCTCGAGATATATCAAGATATTTAAAAGTTCCGAAGCCGCACCAACATAATAGAGATACAGAAACACCGTGGCCCCTTTCTTTGAGATAACTCTGCACTATTGCGAGCTGGAAATGCCACTTCCAGTTTAGCTGTGCAGAAGAAGAACAACAAGAAGAAGAAATATCTCGAAATATGTCCGTTAGGCCCCTTCCCTTCAGATAAATCTGCAAATATCTCGGAAACGAAGCGAGCTATGGCAAAATGTTAAGAGACCTTTTTTGTAGAGAATTAAGTTTCCTACTTTTCAGGTTCTATGATATTTTTTGATCAGATGCGTAGTTCTCGGGATATATCAAGATATTTAAAAGTTCCGAAGCCGCACCAACATAATAGAGATACAGAAACACCGTGGCCCCTTTCTTTGAGATAACTCTGCACTAGTGCGAGCCGCAAATGCCACTTCCAGCTTAGCTGTGCAGAAGAAGAAGAACAAGAAGAAGAAATATCTCGAAATATGTCCGTCAGGCCCCTTCCCTTGAGATAAATCTGCAAATATCTCGGAAACGAAGCGAGCTATGGCAAAATGTTAAGAGACCTTTTTTGTAGAGAATTATGTTTCCTACAATTTATGTTCTATGATATTTTTTGATCAGAAGCGTAGTTTTCGAGATATATCGAGATATTTAAAAGTTCCGAAGCCGCACCAACATAATACAGATACAGAAACACCGTGGCCCCTTTCTTTGAGATAACTCTGCACTATTGCGAGCTGTAAATGCCACTTCCAGCTTAGCTGTGCAGAAGAAGAACAACAAGAAGAAGAAATATCTCGAAATATGTCCGTCAGGCCCCTTCCCTTGAGATATATGTGCAAATATCTCGGAAACGAAGCGAGCTCTGGCAAAATGTTGAGAGACCTTTTTTGTAGAGAATTATATTTCCTACAATTTATGTTCTATGATATTTTTTGATCAGAAGCGTAGTTTTCGAGATATATCGAGATATTTAAAAGTTCCGAAGCCGCACCA
Organism: Osmia lignaria lignaria; assembly: GCF_051020975.1. Taxonomy (NCBI): domain Eukaryota; kingdom Metazoa; phylum Arthropoda; class Insecta; order Hymenoptera; family Megachilidae; genus Osmia; species Osmia lignaria. Next base: position 1,868,333 of record NW_027478160.1, read on the forward strand.
ACATAATAGAGATACAGAAACACCGTGGCCCCTTTCTTTGAGATAACTCTGCACTAGTGAGAGCCGCAAATGCCACTTCCAGCTTAGCTGTGCAGAAGAAGAACAACAAGAAGAAGAAATATCTCGAAATATGTCCGTCAGGCCCCTTCCCTTGAGATAAATCTGCAAATATCTCGGAAACGAAGCGAGCTATGGCAAAATGTTAAGAGACCTTTTTTGTAGAGAATTAAGTTTCCTACTTTTTATGTTCTATGATATTTTTTGATCAGAAGCGTAGTTTTCGAGATATATCGAGATATTTAAAAGTTCCGAAGCCGCACCAACATAATAGAGATACAGAAACACCGTGGCCCCTTTCTTTGAGATAACTCTGCACTAGTGCGAGCCGCAAATGCCACTTCCAGCTTAGCTGTGCAGAAGAAGAACAACAAGAAGAAGAAATATCTCGAAATATGTCCGTCAGGCCCCTTCCCTTGAGATAAATCTGCAAATATCTCGGAAACGAAGCGAGCTATGGCAAAATGTTAAGAGACCTTTTGTGTAGAGAATTATGTTTCCTACAATTTATGTTCTATGATATTTTTTGATCAGAAGCGTAGTTTTCGAGATATATCGAGATATTTAAAAGTTCCGAAGCCGCACCAACATAATAGAGATACAGAAACACCGTGGCCCCTTTCTTTGAGATAACTCTGCACTATTGCGACCTGCAAATGCCACTTCCAGCTCAGCTGTGCAGAAGAAGAACAACAAGAAGAAGAAATATCTCGAAATATGTCCGTCAGGCCCCTTCCCTTGAGATAAATCTGCAAATATCTCGGAAACGAAGCGAGCTATGGCAAAATGTTGAGAGACCTTTTTTGTAGAGAATTAAGTTTCCTACTTTTTATGTTCTATGATGTTTTTTGATCAGATGCGTAGTTCTCGAGATATATCAAGATATTTAAAAGTTCCGAAGCCGCACCAACATAATAGAGATACAGAAACACCGTGGCCCCTTTCTTTGAGATAACTCTGCACTATTGCGAGCTGGAAATGCCACTTCCAGTTTAGCTGTGCAGAAGAAGAACAACAAGAAGAAGAAATATCTCGAAATATGTCCGTTAGGCCCCTTCCCTTGAGACAAAACCTGCAAATATCTCGGAAACGAAGCGAGCTATGGCAAAATGTTAAGAGACTTTTTTGTAGAGAATTAAGTTTCCTACTTTTTATGTTGTATGATATTTTTTGATCAGAAGCGTAGTTTTCGAGATATATCGAGATATTTAAAAGTTCCGAAGCCGCACCAACATAATAGAGATACAGAAACACCGTGGCCCCTTTCTTTGAGATAACTCTGCACTATTGCGACCTGCAAATGCCACTTCCAGCTCAGCTGTGCAGAAGAAGAACAACAAGAAGAAGAAATATCTCGAAATATGTCCGTCAGGCCCCTTCCCTTGAGATAAATCTGCAAATATCTCGGAAACGAAGCGAGCTATGGCAAAATGTTAAGAGACCTTTTTTGTAGAGAATTAAGTTTCCTACTTTTTATGTTCTATGATATTTTTTGATCAGATGCGTAGTTCTCGAGATATATCAAGATATTTAAAAGTTCCGAAACCGCACCAACATAACAGAGATACAGAAACACCGTGGCCCCTTTCTTTGAGATAACTCTGCACTATTGCGAGCTGTAAATGCCACTTCCAGCTTAGCTGTGCAGAAGAAGAACAACAAGAAGAAGAAATATCTCGAAATATGTCCGTCAGGCCCCTTCCCTTGAGATATATCTGCAAATATCTCGGAAACGAAGCGAGCTCTGGCAAAATGTTAAGAGACCTTTTTTGTAGAGAATTATATTTCCTACAATTTATGTTCTATGATATTTTTTGATCAGAAGCGTAGTTTTCGAGATATATCGAGATATTTAAAAGTTCCGAAGCCGCACCAACATAATAGAGATACAGAAACACCGTGGCCCCTTTCTTTGAGATAACTCTGCACTAGTGAGAGCCGCAAATGCCACTTCCAGCTTAGCTGTGCAGAAGAAGAACAACAAGAAGAAGAAATATCTCGAAATATGTCCGTCAGGCCCCTTCCCTTGAGATAAATCTGCAAATATCTCGGAAACGAAGCGAGCTATGGCAAAATGTTAAGAGACCTTTTTTGTAGAGAATTAAGTTTCCTACTTTTTATGTTCTATGATATTTTTTGATCAGAAGCGTAGTTTTCGAGATATATCGAGATATTTAAAAGTTCCGAAGCCGCACCAACATAATAGAGATACAGAAACACCGTGGCCCCTTTCTTTGAGATAACTCTGCACTATTGCGAGCTGCAAATGCCACTTCCAGCTTAGCTGTGCAGAGGAAGAACAACAAGAAGAAGAAGTATCTCGAAATATGTCCGTCAGGCCCGTTCCTTTGAGCTGAATCTGCAAATATCTCGGAAACGAAGCGAGCTATGGCAAAATGTTAAGAGACCTTTTTTGTAGAGAATTAAGTTTCCTACTTTTTATGTTCTATGATATTTTTTGATCAGATGCGTAGTTCTCGAGATATATCAAGATATTTAAAAGTTCCGAAGCCGCACCAACATAATAGAGATACAGAAACACCGTGGCCCCTTTCTTTGAGATAACTCTGCACTATTGCGAGCTGTAAATGCCACTTCCAGCTTAGCTGTGCAGAAGAAGAACAAGAAGAAGAAGAAATATCTCGAAATATGTCCGTCAGGCCCCTTCCCTTGAGATATATCTGCAAATATCTCGGAAACGAAGCGAGCTATGGCAAAATATTGAGAGACCTTTTTTGTAGAGAATTAAGTTTCCTACTTTTTATGTTCGATGATATTTTTTGATCAGATGCGTAGTTCTCGAGATATATCAAGATATTTAAAAGTTCCGAAGCTGCACCAACATAATAGAGGTACAGAAACACCGTGGCCTCTTTTTTTGAGATAACTCTGCACTATTGCGAGCTGCAAATGCCGCTTCGAGCTTAGCTGTGCAGAAGAAGAACAACAAGAAGAAGAAATATCTCTAGATATGTCCGTCAGTCCCCTTCCCTTGAGATGAATCTGCAAATATCTCGGAAACGAAGCGAGCTATGGCAAGATGTTAAGAGACCTTTTTTGTAGAGAATAATGTTTCCTACAATTTACGTTCTATGATATTTTTTGATCAGAAGCGTAGTTTTCGAGATATATCGAGATATTTAAAAGTTCCGAAGCCGCACCAACATAATAGAGATACAGAAACACCGTGGCCCCTTTCTTTGAGATAACTCTGCACTATTGCGACCTGCAAATGCCACTTCCAGCTCAGCTGTGCAGAAGAAGAACAACAAGAAGAAGAAATATCTCGAAATATGTCCGTCAGGCCCCTTCCCTTGAGATAAATCTGCAAATATCTTGGAAACGAAGCGAGCTATGGCAAAATGTTAAGAGACCTTTTTTGTAGAGAATTAAGTTTCCTACTTTTTATGTTCTATGATATTTTTTGATCAGATGCGTAGTTCTCGAGATATATCAAGATATTTAAAAGTTCCGAAACCGCACCAACATAATAGAGATACAGAAACACCGTGGCCCCTTTCTTTGAGATAACTCTGCACTATTGCGAGCTGGAAATGCCACTTCCAGTTTAGCTGTGCAGAAGAAGAACAACAAGAAGAAGAAATATCTCGAAATATGTCCGTCAGGCCCCTTCCCTTGAGATAAATCTGCAAATATCTCGGAAACAAAGCGAGCTATGGCAAAATGTTAAGAGACCTTTTTTGTAGAGAATTAAGTTTCCTACTTTTTATGTTCTATGATATTTTTTGATCAGATGCGTAGTTCTCGAGATATATCAATATAATTAAAAGTTCCGAAGCCGCACCAACATAATAGAGATACAGAAACACCGTGGCCCCTTTCTTTGAGATAACTCTGCACTATTGCGAGCTGTAAATGCCACTTCCAGCTCAGCTGTGCAGAAGAAGAACAACAAGAAGAAGAAATATCTCGAAATATGTCCGTCAGGCCCCTTCCCTTGAGATAAATCTGCAAATATCTCGGAAACGAAGCGAGCTATGGCAAAATGTTAAGAGACCTTTTTTGTAGAGAATTAAGTTTCCTACTTTTTATGTTCTATGATATTTTTTGATCAGATGCGTAGTTCTCGAGATATATCAAGATATTTAAAAGTTCCGAAACCGCACCAACATAACAGAGATACAGAAACACCGTGGCCCCTTTCTTTGAGATAACTCTGCACTATTGCGAGCTGGAAATGCCACTTCCAGTTTAGCTGTGCAGAAGAAGAACAACAAGAAGAAGAAATATCTCGAAATATGTCCGTTAGGCCCCTTCCCTTGCGATAAATCTGCAAATATCTCGGAAACAAAGCGAGCTATGGCAAAATGTTAAGAGACCTTTTTTGTAGAGAATTAAGTTTCCTACAATTTATGTTCTATGATATTTTTTGATCAGAAGCGTAGTTTTCGAGATATATCGAGATATTTAAAAGTTCCGAAGCCGCACCAACATAATAGAGATACAGAAACACCGTGGCCCCTTTCTTTGAGATAACTCTGCACTAGTGCGAGCCGCAAATGCCACTTCCAGCTTAGCTGTGCAGAAGAAGAAGAACAAGAAGAAGAAATATCTCGAAATATGTCCGTCAGGCCCCTTCCCTTGAGATAAATCTGCAAATATCTCGGAAACGAAGCGAGCTATGGCAAAATGTTAAGAGACCTTTTTTGTAGAGAATTATGTTTCCTACAATTTATGTTCTATGATATTTTTTGATCAGAAGCGTAGTTTTCGAGATATATCGAGATATTTAAAAGTTCCGAAGCCGCACCAACATAATAGAGATACAGAAACACCGTGGCCCCTTTCTTTGAGATAACTCTGCACTATTGCGAGCTGTAAATGCCACTTCCAGCTTAGCTGTGCAGAAGAAGAACAACAAGAAGAAGAAATATCTCGAAATATGTCCGTCAGGCCCCTTCCCTTGAGATATATCTGCAAATATCTCGGAAACGAAGCGAGCTCTGGCAAAATGTTAAGAGACCTTTTTTGTAGAGAATTATATTTCCTACAATTTATGTTCTATGATATTTTTTGATCAGAAGCGTAGTTTTCGAGATATATCGAGATATTTAAAAGTTCCGAAGCCGCACCAACATAATAGAGATACAGAAACACCGTGGCCCCTTTCTTTGAGATAACTCTGCACTAGTGAGAGCCGCAAATGCCACTTCCAGCTTAGCTGTGCAGAAGAAGAACAACAAGAAGAAGAAATATCTCGAAATATGTCCGTCAGGCCCCTTCCCTTGAGATAAATCTGCAAATATCTCGGAAACGAAGCGAGCTATGGCAAAATGTTAAGAGACCTTTTTTGTAGAGAATTAAGTTTCCTACTTTTTATGTTCTATGATATTTTTTGATCAGAAGCGTAGTTTTCGAGATATATCGAGATATTTAAAAGTTCCGAAGCCGCACCAACATAATAGAGATACAGAAACACCGTGGCCCCTTTCTTTGAGATAACTCTGCACTATTGCGAGCTGCAAATGCCACTTCCAGCTTAGCTGTGCAGAGGAAGAACAACAAGAAGAAGAAGTATCTCGAAATATGTCCGTCAGGCCCGTTCCTTTGAGCTGAATCTGCAAATATCTCGGAAACGAAGCGAGCTATGGCAAAATGTTAAGAGACCTTTTTTGTAGAGAATTAAGTTTCCTACTTTTTATGGTCTATGATATTTTTTGATCAGATGCGTAGTTCTCGAGATATATCAAGATATTTAAAAGTTCCGAAGCCGCACCAACATAATAGAGATACAGAAACACCGTGGCCCCTTTCTTTGAGATAACTCTGCACTAGTGCGAGCCGCAAATGCCACTTCCAGCTTAGCTGTGCAGAAGAAGAACAACAAGAAGAAGAAATATCTCGAAATATGTCCGTTAGGCCCCTTCCCTTGAGATAAATCTGCAAATATCTCGGAAACGAAGCGAGCTATGGCAAAATGTTAAGAGACCTTTTTTGTAGAGAATTATGTTTCCTACAATTTATGTTCTATGATATTTTTTGATCAGAAGCGTAGTTTTCGAGATATATCGAGATATTTAAAAGTTCCGAAGCCGCACCAACATAATAGAGATACAGAAACACCGTGGCCCCTTTCTTTGAGATAACTCTGCACTATTGCGACCTGCAAATGCCACTTCCAGCTCAGCTGTGCAGAAGAAGAACAACAAGAAGAAGAAATATCTCGAAATATGTCCGTCAGGCCCCTTCCCTTGAGATAAATCTGCAAATATCTCGGAAACGAAGCGAGCTATGGCAAAATGTTAAGAGACCTTTTTTGTAGAGAATTAAGTTTCCTACTTTTTATGTTCTATGATATTTTTTGATCAGATGCGTAGTTCTCGAGATATATCAAGATATTTAAAAGTTCCGAAGCCGCACCAACATAATAGAGATACAGAAACACCGTGGCCCCTTTCTTTGAGATAACTCTGCACTATTGCGAGCTGGAAATGCCACTTCCAGTTTAGCTGTGCAGAAGAAGAACAACAAGAAGAAGAAATATCTCGAAATATGTCCGTTAGGCCCCTTCCCTTCAGATAAATCTGCAAATATCTCGGAAACGAAGCGAGCTATGGCAAAATGTTAAGAGACCTTTTTTGTAGAGAATTAAGTTTCCTACTTTTCAGGTTCTATGATATTTTTTGATCAGATGCGTAGTTCTCGAGATATATCAAGATATTTAAAAGTTCCGAAGCCGCACCAACATAATAGAGATACAGAAACACCGTGGCCCCTTTCTTTGAGATAACTCTGCACTAGTGCGAGCCGCAAATGCCACTTCCAGCTTAGCTGTGCAGAAGAAGAAGAACAAGAAGAAGAAATATCTCGAAATATGTCCGTCAGGCCCCTTCCCTTGAGATAAATCTGCAAATATCTCGGAAACAAAGCGAGCTATGGCAAAATGTTAAGAGACCTTTTTTGTAGAGAATTATGTTTCCTACAATTTATGTTCTATGATATTTTTTGATCAGAAGCGTAGTTTTCGAGATATATCGAGATATTTAAAAGTTCCGAAGCCGCACCAACATAATAGAGATACAGAAACACCGTGGCCCCTTTCTTTGAGATAACTCTGCACTATTGCGAGCTGTAAATGCCACCTCCAGCTTAGCTGTGCAGAAGAAGAACAACAAGAAGAAGAAATATCTCGAAATATGTCCGTCGGGCCCCTTCCCTTGAGATATATCTGCAAATATCTCGGAAACGAAGCGAGCTCTGGCAAAATGTTAAGAGACCTTTTTTGTAGAGAATTATATTTCCTACAATTTATGTTCTATGATATTTTTTGATCAGAAGCGTAGTTTTCGAGATATATCGAGATATTTAAAAGTTCCGAAGCCGCACCAACATAATAGAGATACAGAAACACCGTGGCCCCTTTCTTTGAGATAACTCTGCACTAGTGAGAGCCGCAAATGCCACTTCCAGCTTAGCTGTGCAGAAGAAGAACAACAAGAAGAAGAAATATCTCGAAATATGTCCGTCAGGCCCCTTCCCTTGAGATAAATCTGCAAATATCTCGGAAACGAAGCGAGCTATGGCAAAATGTTAAGAGACCTTTTTTGTAGAGAATTAAGTTTCCTACTTTTTATGTTCTATGATATTTTTTGATCAGAAGCGTAGTTTTCGAGATATATCGAGATATTTAAAAGTTCCGAAGCCGCACCAACATAATAGAGATACAGAAACACCGTGGCCCCTTTCTTTGAGATAACTCTGCACTATTGCGAGCTGCAAATGCCACTTCCAGCTTAGCTGTGCAGAGGAAGAACAACAAGAAGAAGAAGTATCTCGAAATATGTCCGTCAGGCCCGTTCCTTTGAGCTGAATCTGCAAATATCTCGGAAACGAAGCGAGCTATGGCAAAATGTTAAGAGACCTTTTTTGTAGAGAATTAAGTTTCCTACTTTTTATGGTCTATGATATTTTTTGATCAGATGCGTAGTTCTCGAGATATATCAAGATATTTAAAAGTTCCGAAGCCGCACCAACATAATAGAGATACAGAAACACCGTGGCCCCTTTCTTTGAGATAACTCTGCACTATTGCGACCTGCAAATGCCACTTCCAGCTCAGCTGTGCAGAAGAAGAACAACAAGAAGAAGAAATATCTCGAAATATGTCCGTCAGGCCCCTTCCCTTGAGATAAATCTGCAAATATCTCGGAAACGAAGCGAGCTATGGCAAAATGTTAAGAGACCTTTTTTGTAGAGAATTAAGTTTCCTACTTTTTATGTTCTATGATATTTTTTGATCAGATGCGTAGTTCTCGAGATATATCAAGATATTTAAAAGTTCCGAAGCCGCACCAACATAATAGAGATACAGAAACACCGTGGGCCCTTTCTTTGAGATAACGCTGCACTATTGCGAGCTGTAAATGCCACTTCCAGCTTAGCTGTGCAGAAGAAGAACAACAAGAAGAAGAAATATCTCGAAATATGTCCGTCAGGCCCCTTCCCTTGAGATAAATCTGCAAATATCTCGGAAACGAAGCGAGCTATGGCAAAATGTTAAGAGACCTTTTTTGTAGAGAATTAAGTTTCCTACTTTTTATGTTCTATGATATTTTTTGATCAGAAGCGTAGTTTTCGAGATATATCGAGATATTTAAAAGTTCCGAAGCCGCACCAACATAATAGAGATACAGAAACACCGTGGCCCCTTTCTTTGAGATAACTCTGCACTATTGCGAGCTGCAAATGCCACTTCCAGCTTAGCTGTGCAGAGGAAGAACAACAAGAAGAAGAAGTATCTCGAAATATGTCCGTCAGGCCCGTTCCTTTGAGCTGAATCTGCAAATATCTCGGAAACGAAGCGAGCTATGGCAAAATGTTAAGAGACCTTTTTTGTAGAGAATTAAGTTTCCTACTTTTTATGGTCTATGATATTTTTTGATCAGATGCGTAGTTCTCGAGATATATCAAGATATTTAAAAGTTCCGAAGCCGCACCAACATAATAGAGATACAGAAACACCGTGGCCCCTTTCTTTGAGATAACTCTGCACTATTGCGACCTGCAAATGCCACTTCCAGCTCAGCTGTGCAGAAGAAGAACAACAAGAAGAAGAAATATCTCGAAATATGTCCGTCAGGCCCCTTCCCTTGAGATAAATCTGCAAATATCTCGGAAACGAAGCGAGCTATGGCAAAATGTTAAGAGACCTTTTGTGTAGAGAATTATGTTTCCTACAATTTATGTTCTATGATATTTTTTGATCAGAAGCGTAGTTTTCGAGATATATCGAGATATTTAAAAGTTCCGAAGCCGCACCAACATAATAGAGATACAGAAACACCGTGGCCCCTTTCTTTGAGATAACTCTGCACTATTGCGACCTGCAAATGCCACTTCCAGCTCAGCTGTGCAGAAGAAGAACAACAAGAAGAAGAAATATCTCGAAATATGTCCGTCAGGCCCCTTCCCTTGAGATAAATCTGCAAATATCTCGGAAACGAAGCGAGCTATGGCAAAATGTTAAGAGACCTTTTTTGTAGAGAATTAAGTTTCCTACTTTTTATGTTCTATGATATTTTTTGATCAGATGCGTAGTTCTCGAGATATATCAAGATATTTAAAAGTTCCGAAGCCGCACCAACATAATAGAGATACAGAAACACCGTGGGCCCTTTCTTTGAGATAACGCTGCACTATTGCGAGCTGTAAATGCCACTTCCAGCTTAGCTGTGCAGAAGAAGAACAACAAGAAGAAGAAATATCTCGAAATATGTCCGTTAGGCCCCTTCCCTTGCGATAAATCTGCAATTATCTCGGAAACGAAGCGAGCTATGGCAAAATCTTAAGAGACCTTTTTTGTAGAGAATTAAGTTTCCTACTTTTTATGTTCTATGATATTTTTTGATCAGATGCGTAGTTCTCGAGATATATCAAGATATTTAAAAGTTCCGAAGCCGCACCAACATAATAGAGATACAGAAACACCGTGGCCCCTTTCTTTGAGATAACTCTGCACTATTGCGAGCTGCAAATGCCACTTCCAGCTTAGCTGTGCAGAAGAAGAACAACAAGAAGAAGAAATATCTCGAAATATGTCCGTTAGGCCCCTTCCCTTCAGATAAATCTGCAAATATCTCGGAAACGAAGCGAGCTATGGCAAAATGTTAAGAGACCTTTTTTGTAGAGAATTAAGTTTCCTACTTTTCAGGTTCTATGATATTTTTTGATCAGATGCGTAGTTCTCGAGATATATCAAGATATTTAAAAGTTCCGAAGCCGCACCAACATAATAGAGATACAGAAACACCGTGGCCCCTTTCTTTGAGATAACTCTGCACTAGTGCGAGCCGCAAATGCCACTTCCAGCTTAGCTGTGCAGAAGAAGAAGAACAAGAAGAAGAAATATCTCGAAATATGTCCGTCAGGCCCCTTCCCTTGAGATAAATCTGCAAATATCTCGGAAACGAAGCGAGCTATGGCAAAATGTTAAGAGACCTTTTTTGTAGAGAATTATGTTTCCTACAATTTATGTTCTATGATATTTTTTGATCAGAAGCGTAGTTTTCGAGATATATCGAGATATTTAAAAGTTCCGAAGCCGCACCAACATAATAGAGATACAGAAACACCGTGGCCCCTTTCTTTGAGATAACTCTGCACTATTGCGAGCTGTAAATGCCACCTCCAGCTTAGCTGTGCAGAAGAAGAACAACAAGAAGAAGAAATATCTCGAAATATGTCCGTCAGGCCCCTTCCCTTGAGATATATCTGCAAATATCTCGGAAACGAAGCGAGCTCTGGCAAAATGTTAAGAGACCTTTTTTGTAGAGAATTATATTTCCTACAATTTATGTTCTATGATATTTTTTGATCAGAAGCGTAGTTTTCGAGATATATCGAGATATTTAAAAGTTCCGAAGCCGCACCAACATAATAGAGATACAGAAACACCGTGGCCCCTTTCTTTGAGATAACTCTGCACTAGTGAGAGCCGCAAATGCCACTTCCAGCTTAGCTGTGCAGAAGAAGAACAACAAGAAGAAGAAATATCTCGAAATATGTCCGTCAGGCCCCTTCCCTTGAGATAAATCTGCAAATATCTCGGAAACGAAGCGAGCTATGGCAAAATGTTAAGAGACCTTTTTTGTAGAGAATTAAGTTTCCTACTTTTTATGTTCTATGATATTTTTTGATCAGAAGCGTAGTTTTCGAGATATATCGAGATATTTAAAAGTTCCGAAGCCGCACCAACATAATAGAGATACAGAAACACCGTGGCCCCTTTCTTTGAGATAACTCTGCACTATTGCGAGCTGCAAATGCCACTTCCAGCTTAGCTGTGCAGAGGAAGAACAACAAGAAGAAGAAGTATCTCGAAATATGTCCGTCAGGCCCGTTCCTTTGAGCTGAATCTGCAAATATCTCGGAAACGAAGCGAGCTATGGCAAAATGTTAAGAGACCTTTTTTGTAGAGAATTAAGTTTCCTACTTTTTATGGTCTATGATATTTTTTGATCAGATGCGTAGTTCTCGAGATATATCAAGATATTTAAAAGTTCCGAAGCCGCACCAACATAATAGAGATACAGAAACACCGTGGCCCCTTTCTTTGAGATAACTCTGCACTATTGCGACCTGCAAATGCCACTTCCAGCTCAGCTGTGCAGAAGAAGAACAACAAGAAGAAGAAATATCTCGAAATATGTCCGTCAGGCCCCTTCCCTTGAGATAAATCTGCAAATATCTCGGAAACGAAGCGAGCTATGGCAAAATGTTAAGAGACCTTTTTTGTAGAGAATTAAGTTTCCTACTTTTTATGTTCTATGATATTTTTTGATCAGATGCGTAGTTCTCGAGATATATCAAGATATTTAAAAGTTCCGAAGCCGCACCAACATAATAGAGATACAGAAACACCGTGGGCCCTTTCTTTGAGATAACGCTGCACTATTGCGAGCTGTAAATGCCACTTCCAGCTTAGCTGTGCAGAAGAAGAACAACAAGAAGAAGAAATATCTCGAAATATGTCCGTCAGGCCCCTTCCCTTGAGATAAATCTGCAAATATCTCGGAAACGAAGCGAGCTATGGCAAAATGTTAAGAGACCTTTTTTGTAGAGAATTAAGTTTCCTACTTTTTATGTTCTATGATATTTTTTGATCAGAAGCGTAGTTTTCGAGATATATCGAGATATTTAAAAGTTCCGAAGCCGCACCAACATAATAGAGATACAGAAACACCGTGGCCCCTTTCTTTGAGATAACTCTGCACTATTGCGAGCTGCAAATGCCACTTCCAGCTTAGCTGTGCAGAGGAAGAACAACAAGAAGAAGAAGTATCTCGAAATATGTCCGTCAGGCCCGTTCCTTTGAGCTGAATCTGCAAATATCTCGGAAACGAAGCGAGCTATGGCAAAATGTTAAGAGACCTTTTTTGTAGAGAATTAAGTTTCCTACTTTTTATGGTCTATGATATTTTTTGATCAGATGCGTAGTTCTCGAGATATATCAAGATATTTAAAAGTTCCGAAGCCGCACCAACATAATAGAGATACAGAAACACCGTGGCCCCTTTCTTTGAGATAACTCTGCACTATTGCGACCTGCAAATGCCACTTCCAGCTCAGCTGTGCAGAAGAAGAACAACAAGAAGAAGAAATATCTCGAAATATGTCCGTCAGGCCCCTTCCCTTGAGATAAATCTGCAAATATCTCGGAAACGAAGCGAGCTATGGCAAAATGTTAAGAGACCTTTTTTGTAGAGAATTAAGTTTCCTACTTTTTATGTTCTATGATATTTTTTGATCAGATGCGTAGTTCTCGAGATATATCAAGATATTTAAAAGTTCCGAAGCCGCACCAACATAATAGAGATACAGAAACACCGTGGGCCCTTTCTTTGAGATAACGCTGCACTATTGCGAGCTGTAAATGCCACTTCCAGCTTAGCTGTGCAGAAGAAGAACAACAAGAAGAAGAAATATCTCGAAATATGTCCGTTAGGCCCCTTCCCTTGCGATAAATCTGCAATTATCTCGGAAACGAAGCGAGCTATGGCAAAATCTTAAGAGACCTTTTTTGTAGAGAATTAAGTTTCCTACTTTTTATGTTCTATGATATTTTTTGATCAGATGCGTAGTTCTCGAGATATATCAAGATATTTAAAAGTTCCGAAGCCGCACCAACATAATAGAGATACAGAAACACCGTGGCCCCTTTCTTTGAGATAACTCTGCACTATTGCGAGCTGCAAATGCCACTTCCAGCTTAGCTGTGCAGAAGAAGAACAACAAGAAGAAGAAATATCTCGAAATATGTCCGTCAGGCCCCTTCCCTTGAGATAAATCTGCAAATATCTCGGAAACGAAGCGAGCTATGGCAAAATGTTAAGAGACCTTTTTTGTAGAGAATTAAGTTTCCTACTTTTTATGGTCTATGATATTTTTTGATCAGATGCGTAGTTCTCGAGATATATCAAGATATTTAAAAGTTCCGAAGCCGCACCAACATAATAGAGATACAGAAACACCGTGGCCCCTTTCTTTGAGATAACTCTGCACTAGTGCGAGCCGCAAATGCCACTTCCAGCTTAGCTGTGCAGAAGAAGAACAACAAGAAGAAGAAATATCTCGAAATATGTCCGTCAGGCCCCTTCCCTTGAGATAAATCTGCAAATATCTCGGAAACGAAGCGAGCTATGGCAAAATGTTAAGAGACCTTTTGTGTAGAGAATTATGTTTCCTACAATTTATGTTCTATGATATTTTTTGATCAGAAGCGTAGTTTTCGAGATATATCGAGATATTTAAAAGTTCCGAAGCCGCACCAACATAATAGAGATACAGAAACACCGTGGCCCCTTTCTTTGAGATAACTCTGCACTATTGCGACCTGCAAATGCCACTTCCAGCTCAGCTGTGCAGAAGAAGAACAACAAGAAGAAGAAATATCTCGAAATATGTCCGTCAGGCCCCTTCCCTTGAGATAAATCTGCAAATATCTCGGAAACGAAGCGAGCTATGGCAAAATGTTAAGAGACCTTTTTTGTAGAGAATTAAGTTTCCTACTTTTTATGTTCTATGATATTTTTTGATCAGATGCGTAGTTCTCGAGATATATCAAGATATTTAAAAGTTCCGAAGCCGCACCAACATAATAGAGATACAGAAACACCGTGGCCCCTTTCTTTGAGATAACTCTGCACTATTGCGAGCTGGAAATGCCACTTCCAGTTTAGCTGTGCAGAAGAAGAACAACAAGAAGAAGAAATATCTCGAAATATGTCCGTTAGGCCCCTTCCCTTCAGATAAATCTGCAAATATCTCGGAAACGAAGCGAGCTATGGCAAAATGTTAAGAGACCTTTTTTGTAGAGAATTAAGTTTCCTACTTTTCATGTTCTATGATATTTTTTGATCAGATGCGTAGTTCTCGAGATATATCAAGATATTTAAAAGTTCCGAAGCCGCACCAACATAATAGAGATACAGAAACACCGTGGCCCCTTTCTTTGAGATAACTCTGCACTAGTGAGAGCCGCAAATGCCACTTCCAGCTTAGCTGTGCAGAAGAAGAACAACAAGAAGAAGAAATATCTCGAAATATGTCCGTCAGGCCCCTTCCCTTGAGATAAATCTGCAAATATCTCGGAAACGAAGCGAGCTATGGCAAAATGTTAAGAGACCTTTTTTGTAGAGAATTAAGTTTCCTACTTTTTATGTTCTATGATATTTTTTGATCAGATGCGTAGTTCTCGAGATATATCAAGATATTTAAAAGTTCCGAAGCCGCACCAACATAATAGAGATACAGAAACACCGTGGCCCCTTTCTTTGAGATAACTCTGCGCTATTGCGAGCTGCAAATGCCACTTCCAGCTTAGCTGTGCAGAGGAAGAACAACAAGAAGAAGAAGTATCTCGAAATATGTCCGTCAGGCCCGTTCCTTTGAGCTGAATCTGCAAATACCTCGGAAACGAAGCGAGCTATGGCAAAATGTTAAGATACGTTTTTTGTAGAGAATTATGTTTCCTACAATTTATGTTCTATGATATTTTTTTATCAGAAGCGTAGTTTTCGAGATATATCGAGATATTTAAAAGTTCCGAAGCCGCACCAACATAATAGAGATACAGAAACACCGTGGCCCCTTTCTTTGCGATAACTCTGCACTAGTGCGAGCCGCAAATGCCACTTCCAGCTTAGCTGTGCAGAAGAAGAACAACAAGAAGAAGAAATATCTCGAAATATGTCCGTCAGACCCCTTCCCTTGAGATGAATCTGCAAATATCTCGGAAACGAACCGAGCTATGGCAAAATGTTAAGAGACCTTTTTTGTAGAGAATAATGTTTCCTACAATTTATGTTCTATGATATTTTTTGATCAGAAGCGTAGTTTTCGAGATATATCGAGATATTTAAAAGTTCCGAAGCCGCACCAACATAATAGAGATACAGAAACACCGTGGCCCCTTTCTTTGAGATAACTCTGCACTATTGCGACCTGCAAATGCCACTTCCAGCTCAGCTGTGCAGAAGAAGAACAACAAGAAGAAGAAATATCTCGAAATATGTCCGTCAGGCCCCTTCCCTTGAGATAAATCTGCAAATATCTCGGAAACGAAGCGAGCTATGGCAAAATGTTAAGAGACCTTTTTTGTAGAGAATTATGTTTCCCACTTTTTATGTTCTATGATATTTTTTGATCAGATGCGTAGTTCTCGAGATATATCAAGATATTTAAAAGTTCCGAAGCCGCACCAACATAATAGAGATACAGAAACACCGTGGCCCCTTTCTTTGAGATAACTCTGCACTATTGCGAGCTGCAAATGCCACTTCCAGCTTAGCTGTGCAGAGGAAGAACAACAAGAAGAAGAAATATCTCGAAATATGTCCGTCAGGCCAGTTCCTTTGAGCTGAATCTGCAAATATCTCGGAAACGAAGCGAGCTATGGCAAAATGTTAAGAGACGTTTTTTGTAGAGAATTATGTTTCCTACAATTTATGTTCTATATTATTTTTTGATCAGAAGCGTAGTTCTCGAGATATATCGAGATATTTAAAAGTTCCGAAGCCGCACCAACATAATAGGGATACAGAAACACCGTGGCCCCTTTCTTTGAGATAACTCTGCACTAGTGCGAGCCGCTAATGCCACTTCCAGCTTAGCTGTGCAGAAGAAGAACAACAAGAAGAAGAAATATCTCGAAATATGTCCGTCAGGCCCCTTCCCTTGAGATAAATCTGCAAATATCTCGGAAACGAAGAGAGCTATGGCAAAATGTTAAGAGACCTTTTTCGTAGAGAATTAAGTTTCCTACTTTTCATGTTCTATGATATTTTTTGATCAGATGCGTAGTTCTCGAGATATATCAAGATATTTAAAAGTTCCGAAGCCGCACCAACATAATAGAGATACAGAAACACCGTGGCCCCTTTCTTTGAGATAACTCTGCACTATTGCGAGCTGCAAATGCCACTTCCAGCTTAGCTGTGCAGAAGAAGAACAACAAGAAGAAGAAATATCTCGAAATATGTCCGTCAGGCCCCTTCCCTTGAGATAAATCTGCAAATATCTCGGAAACGAAGCGAGCTATGGCAAAATGTTTAGAGACCTTTCTTGTAGAGAAATAAGTTTCCTACTTTTTATGTAGTATGATATTTTTCGATCAGAGGCGCAGTTCTCGTATATATCAAGATATTTAAAAGTTCCGAAGCCGCACCAACATAATAGAGATACAGAAACACCGTGGCCCCTTTCTTTGAGATAACTCTGCACTATTGCGAGCTGCAAATGCCACTTCCAGCTTAGCTGTGCAGAGGAAGAACAACAAGAAGAAGAAATATCTCGAAATATGTCCGTCAGGCCAGTTCCTTTGAGCTGAATCTGCAAATATCTCGGAAACGAAGCGAGCTATGGCAAAATGTTAAGAGACGTTTTTTGTAGAGAATTATGTTTCCTACAATTTATGTTCTATGATATTTTTTGATCAGGAGCGTAGTTTTCGAGATATATCGAGATATTTAAAAGTTCCGAAGACGCACCAACATAATAGAGATACAGAAACACCGTGGCCCCTTTCTTTGAGATAACTGTGCACTAGTGCGAGCCGCAAATGCCACTTCCAGCTTAGCTGTGCAGAAGAAGAACAACAAGAAGAAGAAATATCTCGAAATATGTCCGTCAGGCCCCTTCCCTTGAGATGTATCTGCAAATATCTCGGAAACAAAGCGAGCTATGGCAAAATGTTAAGAGACCTTTTTTGTAGAGAATTAAGTTTCCTACAATTTATGTTCTATGATATTTTTTGATCAGAAGCGTAGTTTTCGAGATATATCGAGATATTTAAAAGTTCCGAAGCCGCACCAACATAATAGAGATACAGAAACACCGTGGCCCCTTTCTTTGAGATAACTCTGCACTAGTGCGAGCCGCAAATGCCACTTCCAGCTTAGCGGTGCAGAAGAAGAAGAACAAGAAGAAGAAATATCTCGAAATATGTCCGTCAGGCCCCTTCCCTTGAGATAAATCTGCAAATATCTCGGAAACGAAGCGAGCTATGGCAAAATGTTAAGAGACCTTTTTTGTAGAGAATTATGTTTCCTACAATTTATGTTCTATGATATTTTTTGATCAGAAGCGTAGTTTTCGAGATATATCGAGATATTTAAAAGTTCCGAAGCCGCACCAACATAATAGAGATACAGAAACACCGTGGCCCCTTTCTTTGAGATAACTCTGCACTATTGCGAGCTGTAAATGCCACTTCCAGCTTAGCTGTGCAGAAGAAGAACAACAAGAAGAAGAAATATCTCGAAATATGTCCGTCAGGCCCCTTCCCTTGAGATATATCTGCAAATATCTCGGAAACGAAGCGAGCTCTGGCAAAATGTTAAGAGACCTTTTTTGTAGAGAATTATATTTCCTACAATTTATGTTCTATGATATTTTTTGATCAGAAGCGTAGTTTTCGAGATATATCGAGATATTTAAAAGTTCCGAAGCCGCACCAACATAATAGAGATACAGAAACACCGTGGCCCCTTTCTTTGAGATAACTCTGCACTAGTGAGAGCCGCAAATGCCACTTCCAGCTTAGCTGTGCAGAAGAAGAACAACAAGAAGAAGAAATATCTCGAAATATGTCCGTCAGGCCCCTTCCCTTGAGATAAATCTGCAAATATCTCGGAAACGAAGCGAGCTATGGCAAAATGTTAAGAGACCTTTTTTGTAGAGAATTAAGTTTCCTACTTTTTATGTTCTATGATATTTTTTGATCAGAAGCGTAGTTTTCGAGATATATCGAGATATTTAAAAGTTCCGAAGCCGCACCAACATAATAGAGATACAGAAACACCGTGGCCCCTTTCTTTGAGATAACTCTGCACTATTGCGAGCTGCAAATGCCACTTCCAGCTTAGCTGTGCAGAGGAAGAACAACAAGAAGAAGAAGTATCTCGAAATATGTCCGTCAGGCCCGTTCCTTTGAGCTGAATCTGCAAATATCTCGGAAACGAAGCGAGCTATGGCAAAATGTTAAGAGACCTTTTTTGTAGAGAATTAAGTTTCCTACTTTTTATGGTCTATGATATTTTTTGATCAGATGCGTAGTTCTCGAGATATATCAAGATATTTAAAAGTTCCGAAGCCGCACCAACATAATAGAGATACAGAAACACCGTGGCCCCTTTCTTTGAGATAACTCTGCACTAGTGCGAGCCGCAAATGCCACTTCCAGCTTAGCTGTGCAGAAGAAGAACAACAAGAAGAAGAAATATCTCGAAATATGTCCGTTAGGCCCCTTCCCTTGAGATAAATCTGCAAATATCTCGGAAACGAAGCGAGCTATGGCAAAATGTTAAGAGACCTTTTTTGTAGAGAATTATGTTTCCTACAATTTATGTTCTATGATATTTTTTGATCAGAAGCGTAGTTTTCGAGATATATCGAGATATTTAAAAGTTCCGAAGCCGCACCAACATAATAGAGATACAGAAACACCGTGGCCCCTTTCTTTGAGATAACTCTGCACTATTGCGACCTGCAAATGCCACTTCCAGCTCAGCTGTGCAGAAGAAGAACAACAAGAAGAAGAAATATCTCGAAATATGTCCGTCAGGCCCCTTCCCTTGAGATAAATCTGCAAATATCTCGGAAACGAAGCGAGCTATGGCAAAATGTTAAGAGACCTTTTTTGTAGAGAATTAAGTTTCCTACTTTTTATGTTCTATGATATTTTTTGATCAGATGCGTAGTTCTCGAGATATATCAAGATATTTAAAAGTTCCGAAGCCGCACCAACATAATAGAGATACAGAAACACCGTGGCCCCTTTCTTTGAGATAACTCTGCACTATTGCGAGCTGGAAATGCCACTTCCAGTTTAGCTGTGCAGAAGAAGAACAACAAGAAGAAGAAATATCTCGAAATATGTCCGTTAGGCCCCTTCCCTTCAGATAAATCTGCAAATATCTCGGAAACGAAGCGAGCTATGGCAAAATGTTAAGAGACCTTTTTTGTAGAGAATTAAGTTTCCTACTTTTCAGGTTCTATGATATTTTTTGATCAGATGCGTAGTTCTCGAGATATATCAAGATATTTAAAAGTTCCGAAGCCGCACCAACATAATAGAGATACAGAAACACCGTGGCCCCTTTCTTTGAGATAACTCTGCACTAGTGCGAGCCGCAAATGCCACTTCCAGCTTAGCTGTGCAGAAGAAGAAGAACAAGAAGAAGAAATATCTCGAAATATGTCCGTCAGGCCCCTTCCCTTGAGATAAATCTGCAAATATCTCGGAAACGAAGCGAGCTATGGCAAAATGTTAAGAGACCTTTTTTGTAGAGAATTATGTTTCCTACAATTTATGTTCTATGATATTTTTTGATCAGAAGCGTAGTTTTCGAGATATATCGAGATATTTAAAAGTTCCGAAGCCGCACCAACATAATAGAGATACAGAAACACCGTGGCCCCTTTCTTTGAGATAACTCTGCACTATTGCGAGCTGTAAATGCCACCTCCAGCTTAGCTGTGCAGAAGAAGAACAACAAGAAGAAGAAATATCTCGAAATATGTCCGTCAGGCCCCTTCCCTTGAGATATATCTGCAAATATCTCGGAAACGAAGCGAGCTCTGGCAAAATGTTAAGAGACCTTTTTTGTAGAGAATTATATTTCCTACAATTTATGTTCTATGATATTTTTTGATCAGAAGCGTAGTTTTCGAGATATATCGAGATATTTAAAAGTTCCGAAGCCGCACCAACATAATAGAGATACAGAAACACCGTGGCCCCTTTCTTTGAGATAACTCTGCACTAGTGAGAGCCGCAAATGCCACTTCCAGCTTAGCTGTGCAGAAGAAGAACAACAAGAAGAAGAAATATCTCGAAATATGTCCGTCAGGCCCCTTCCCTTGAGATAAATCTGCAAATATCTCGGAAACGAAGCGAGCTATGGCAAAATGTTAAGAGACCTTTTTTGTAGAGAATTAAGTTTCCTACTTTTTATGTTCTATGATATTTTTTGATCAGAAGCGTAGTTTTCGAGATATATCGAGATATTTAAAAGTTCCGAAGCCGCACCAACATAATAGAGATACAGAAACACCGTGGCCCCTTTCTTTGAGATAACTCTGCACTATTGCGAGCTGCAAATGCCACTTCCAGCTTAGCTGTGCAGAGGAAGAACAACAAGAAGAAGAAGTATCTCGAAATATGTCCGTCAGGCCCGTTCCTTTGAGCTGAATCTGCAAATATCTCGGAAACGAAGCGAGCTATGGCAAAATGTTAAGAGACCTTTTTTGTAGAGAATTAAGTTTCCTACTTTTTATGGTCTATGATATTTTTTGATCAGATGCGTAGTTCTCGAGATATATCAAGATATTTAAAAGTTCCGAAGCCGCACCAACATAATAGAGATACAGAAACACCGTGGCCCCTTTCTTTGAGATAACTCTGCACTATTGCGACCTGCAAATGCCACTTCCAGCTCAGCTGTGCAGAA
The DNA here is from genome assembly GCF_051020975.1 of Osmia lignaria lignaria. Lineage (NCBI taxonomy): Eukaryota > Metazoa > Arthropoda > Insecta > Hymenoptera > Megachilidae > Osmia > Osmia lignaria. The sequence goes on from NW_027478160.1 coordinate 1,889,359, forward strand.
GAAGAACAACAAGAAGAAGAAATATCTCGAAATATGTCCGTCAGGCCCCTTCCCTTGAGATAAATCTGCAAATATCTCGGAAACGAAGCGAGCTATGGCAAAATGTTAAGAGACCTTTTTTGTAGAGAATTAAGTTTCCTACTTTTTATGTTCTATGATATTTTTTGATCAGATGCGTAGTTCTCGAGATATATCAAGATATTTAAAAGTTCCGAAGCCGCACCAACATAATAGAGATACAGAAACACCGTGGGCCCTTTCTTTGAGATAACGCTGCACTATTGCGAGCTGTAAATGCCACTTCCAGCTTAGCTGTGCAGAAGAAGAACAACAAGAAGAAGAAATATCTCGAAATATGTCCGTTAGGCCCCTTCCCTTGCGATAAATCTGCAATTATCTCGGAAACGAAGCGAGCTATGGCAAAATCTTAAGAGACCTTTTTTGTAGAGAATTAAGTTTCCTACTTTTTATGTTCTATGATATTTTTTGATCAGATGCGTAGTTCTCGAGATATATCAAGATATTTAAAAGTTCCGAAGCCGCACCAACATAATAGAGATACAGAAACACCGTGGCCCCTTTCTTTGAGATAACTCTGCACTATTGCGAGCTGCAAATGCCACTTCCAACTTAGCTGTGCAGAAGAAGAACAACAAGAAGAAGAAATATCTCGAAATATGTCCGTCAGGCCCCTTCCCTTGAGATAAATCTGCAAATATCTCGGAAACGAAGCGAGCTATGGCAAAATGTTAAGAGACCTTTTGTGTAGAGAATTATGTTTCCTACAATTTATGTTCTATGATATTTTTTGATCAGAAGCGTAGTTTTCGAGATATATCGAGATATTTAAAAGTTCCGAAGCCGCACCAACATAATTGAGATACAGAAACACCGTGGCCCCTTTCTTTGAGATAACTCTGCACTATTGCGACCTGCAAATGCCACTTCCAGCTCAGCTGTGCAGAAGAAGAACAACAAGAAGAAGAAATATCTCGAAATATGTCCGTCAGGCCCCTTCCCTTGAGATAAATCTGCAAATATCTCGGAAACGAAGCGAGCTATGGCAAAATGTTAAGAGACCTTTTTTGTAGAGAATTAAGTTTCCTACTTTTTATGTTCTATGATATTTTTTGATCAGATGCGTAGTTCTCGAGATATATCAAGATATTTAAAAGTTCCGAAGCCGCACCAACATAATAGAGATACAGAAACACCGTGGCCCCTTTCTTTGAGATAACTCTGCGCTATTGCGAGCTGCAAATGCCACTTCCAGCTTAGCTGTGCAGAGGAAGAACAACAAGAAGAAGAAGTATCTCGAAATATGTCCGTCAGGCCCGTTCCTTTGAGCTGAATCTGCAAATACCTCGGAAACGAAGCGAGCTATGGCAAAATGTTAAGATACGTTTTTTGTAGAGAATTATGTTTCCTACAATTTATGTTCTATGATATTTTTTTATCAGAAGCGTAGTTTTCGAGATATATCGAGATATTTAAAAGTTCCGAAGCCGCACCAACATAATAGAGATACAGAAACACCGTGGCCCCTTTCTTTGAGATAACTCTGCACTAGTGCGAGCCGCAAATGCCACTTCCAGCTTAGCTGTGCAGAAGAAGAACAACAAGAAGAAGAAATATCTCGAAATATGTCCGTCAGACCCCTTCCCTTGAGATGAATCTGCAAATATCTCGGAAACGAACCGAGCTATGGCAAAATGTTAAGAGACCTTTTTTGTAGAGAATAATGTTTCCTACAATTTATGTTCTATGATATTTTTTGATCAGAAGCGTAGTTTTCGAGATATATCGAGATATTTAAAAGTTCCGAAGCCGCACCAACATAATAGAGATACAGAAACACCGTGGCCCCTTTCTTTGAGATAACTCTGCACTATTGCGACCTGCAAATGCCACTTCCAGCTCAGCTGTGCAGAAGAAGAACAACAAGAAGAAGAAATATCTCGAAATATGTCCGTCAGGCCCCTTCCCTTGAGATAAATCTGCAAATATCTCGGAAACGAAGCGAGCTATGGCAAAATGTTAGGAGACCTTTTTTGTAGAGAATTATGTTTCCCACTTTTTATGTTCTATGATATTTTTTGATCAGATGCGTAGTTCTCGAGATATATCAAGATATTTAAAAGTTCCGAAGCCGCACCAACATAATAGAGATACAGAAACACCGTGGCCCCTTTCTTTGAGATAACTCTGCACTATTGCGAGCTGCAAATGCCACTTCCAGCTTAGCTGTGCAGAGGAAGAACAACAAGAAGAAGAAATATCTCGAAATATGTCCGTCAGGCCAGTTCCTTTGAGCTGAATCTGCAAATATCTCGGAAACGAAGCGAGCTATGGCAAAATGTTAAGAGACGTTTTTTGTAGAGAATTATGTTTCCTACAATTTATGTTCTATATTATTTTTTGATCAGAAGCGTAGTTCTCGAGATATATCGAGATATTTAAAAGTTCCGAAGCCGCACCAACATAATAGGGATACAGAAACACCGTGGCCCCTTTCTTTGAGATAACTCTGCACTAGTGCGAGCCGCTAATGCCACTTCCAGCTTAGCTGTGCAGAAGAAGAACAACAAGAAGAAGAAATATCTCGAAATATGTCCGTCAGGCCCCTTCCCTTGAGATAAATCTGCAAATATCTCGGAAACGAAGAGAGCTATGGCAAAATGTTAAGAGACCTTTTTCGTAGAGAATTAAGTTTCCTACTTTTCATGTTCTATGATATTTTTTGATCAGATGCGTAGTTCTCGAGATATATCAAGATATTTAAAAGTTCCGAAGCCGCACCAACATAATAGAGATACAGAAACACCGTGGCCCCTTTCTTTGAGATAACTCTGCACTATTGCGAGCTGCAAATGCCACTTCCAGCTTAGCTGTGCAGAAGAAGAACAACAAGAAGAAGAAATATCTCGAAATATGTCCGTCAGGCCCCTTCCCTTGAGATAAATCTGCAAATATCTCGGAAACGAAGCGAGCTATGGCAAAATGTTTAGAGACCTTTCTTGTAGAGAAATAAGTTTCCTACTTTTTATGTAGTATGATATTTTTCGATCAGAGGCGCAGTTCTCGTATATATCAAGATATTTAAAAGTTCCGAAGCCGCACCAACATAATAGAGATACAGAAACACCGTGGCCCCTTTCTTTGAGATAACTCTGCACTATTGCGAGCTGCAAATGCCACTTCTAGCTTAGCTGTGCAGAGGAAGAACAACAAGAAGAAGAAATATCTCGAAATATGTCCGTCAGGCCAGTTCCTTTGAGCTGAATCTGCAAATATCTCGGAAACGAAGCGAGCTATGGCAAAATGTTAAGAGACGTTTTTTGTAGAGAATTATGTTTCCTACAATTTATGTTCTATGATATTTTTTGATCAGGAGCGTAGTTTTCGAGATATATCGAGATATTTAAAAGTTCCGAAGACGCACCAACATAATAGAGATACAGAAACACCGTGGCCCCTTTCTTTGAGATAACTGTGCACTAGTGCGAGCCGCAAATGCCACTTCCAGCTTAGCTGTGCAGAAGAAGAACAACAAGAAGAAGAAATATCTCGAAATATGTCCGTCAGGCCCCTTCCCTTGAGATATATCTGCAAATATCTCGGAAACGAAGCGAGCTATGGCAAAATGTTAAGAGACCTCTTTTGTAGAGAATTAAGTTTCCTACTTTTCATGTTCTATGATATTTTTTGATCAGATGCGTAGTTCTCGAGATATATCAAGATATTTAAAAGTTCCGAAGCCGCAGCAACATAATAGAGATACAGAAACACCGTGGCCCCTTTCTTTGAGATAAGTCTGCACTAGTGCGAGCCGCAAATGCCACTTCCAGCTTAGCTGTGCAGAAGAAGAACAACAAGAAGAAGAAATATCTCGAAATATGTCCGTCAGGCCCCTTCCCTTGAGATAAATCTGCAAATATCTCGGAAACGAAGCGAGCTATGGCAAAATGTTAAGAGACCTTTTTTGTAGAGAATTCAGTTTCCTGCTTTTTATGTTCTATGTTATTTTTTGATCAGATGCGTAGTTCTCGAGATATATCAAGATATTTAAAAGTTCCGAAGCCGCACCAACATAATAGAGATACAGAAACACCGTGGCCCCTTTCTTTGAGATAACTCTGCACTATTGCGAGCTGCAAATGCCACTTCCAGCTTAGCTGTGCAGAGGAAGAACAAAAAGAAGAAGAAATATCTCGAAATATGTCCGTCAGGCCAGTTCCTTTGAGCTGAATCTGCAAATATCTCGGAAACGAAGCGAGCTATGGCAAAATGTTAAGAGACGTTTTTTGTAGAGAATTATGTTTCCTACAATTTATGTTCTATGATATTTTTTGATCAGAAGCGTAGTTCTCGAGATATATCGAGATATTTAAAAGTTCCGAAGCCGCACCAACATAATAGGGATACAGAAACACCGTGGCCCCTTTCTTTGAGATAACTCTGCACTAGTGCGAGCCGCAAATGCCACTTCCAGCTTAGCTGTGCAGAAGAGGAACAACAAGAAGAAGAAATATCTCGAAATATGTCCGTCAGGCCCCTTCCCTTGAGATAAATCTGCAAATATCTCGGAAACGGAGAGAGCTATGGCAAAATGTTAAGAGACCTTTTTTGTAGAGAATTAAGTTTCCTACTTTTCATGTTCTATGATATTTTTTGATCAGATGCGTAGTTCTCGAGATATATCAAGATATTTAAAAGTTCCGAAGCCGCACCAACATAATAGAGATACAGAAACACCGTGGCCCCTTTCTTTGAGATAACTCTGCACTATTGCGCGCTGCAAATGCCACTTCCAGCTTAGCTGTGCAGAAGAAGAACAACAAGAAGAAGAAATATCTCGAAATATGTCCGTTAGGCCCCTTCCCTTGAGATAAATCTGCAAATATCTCGGAAACGAAGCGAGCTATGGCAAACTGTTAAGAGACGTTTTTTGTAGAGAATTAAGTTTCCTACTTTTTATGTTCTATGATATTTTTTGATCAGATGCGTAGTTCTCGAGATATATGAAGATATTTAAAAGTTCCGAAGCCGCACCAACATAATAGAGATACAGAAACACCGTGGCCCCTTTCTTTGAGATAACTCTGCACTATTGCGAGCTGCAAATGCCACTTCCAGCTTAGCTGTGCAGAGGAAGAACAAAAAGAAGAAGAAATATCTCGAAATATGTCCGTCAGGCCAGTTCCTTTGAGCTGAATCTGCAAATATCTCGGAAACGAAGCGAGCTATGGCAAAATGTTAAGAGACGTTTTTTGTAGAGAATTATGTTTCCTACAATTTATGTTCTATGATATTTTTTGATCAGAAGCGTAGTTCTCGAGATATATCGAGATATTTAAAAGTTCCGAAGCCGCACCAACATAATAGGGATACAGAAACACCGTGGCCCCTTTCTTTGAGATAACTCTGCACTAGTGCGAGCCGCAAATGCCACTTCCAGCTTAGCTGTGCAGAAGAGGAACAACAAGAAGAAGAAATATCTCGAAATATGTCCGTCAGGCCCCTTCCCTTGAGATAAATCTGCAAATATCTCGGAAACGGAGAGAGCTATGGCAAACTGTTAAGAGACGTTTTTTGTAGAGAATTAAGTTTCCTACTTTTTATGTTCTATGATATTTTTTGATCAGATGCGTAGTTCTCGAGATATATGAAGATATTTAAAAGTTCCGAAGCCGCACCAACATAATAGAGATACAGAAACACCGTGGCCCCTTTCTTTGAGATAACTCTGCACTATTCCGAGCTGTAAATGCCACTTCCAGCTTGGCTGTGCAGAAGAAGAACAACAAGAAGAAGAAATATCTCGAAATATGTCCGTCAGGCCCCTTCCCTTGAGATATATCTGCAAATATCTCGGAAACGAAGCGAGCTATGGCAAAATGTTAAGAGACCTTTTTTGTAGAGAATTATGTTTCCTACAATTTATGTTCTACGATATTTTTTGATCAGAAGCGTAGTTTTCGAGATATATCGAGATATTTAAAAGTTCCGAAGCCGCACCAACATAATAGAGATACAGAAACACCGTGGCCCCTTTCTTTGAGATAACTGTGCACTAGTGCGAGCCGCAAATGCCACTTCCAGCTTAGCTGTGCAGAAGAAGAACAACAAGAAGAAGAAATATCTCGAAATATGTCCGTCAGGCCCCTTCCCTTGAGATATATCTGCAAATATCTCGGAAACGAAGCGAGCTATGGCAAAATGTTAAGAGACCGTTTTTGTAGAGAATTAAGTTTTCTACTTTTTATGTTCTATGATATTTTTTGATCAGACGCGTAGTTCTCGAGATATATCAAGATATTTAAAAGTTCCGAAGCCGCACCAACATAATAGAGATACAGAAACACCGTGGCCCCTTTCTTTGAGATAACTGTGCACTAGTGCGAGCCGCAAATGCCACTTCCAGCTTAGCTGTGCAGAAGAAGAACAACAAGAAGAAGAAATATCTCGAAATATGTCCGTCAGGCCCCTTCCCTTGAGATATATCTGCAAATATCTCGGAAACGAAGCGAGCTATGGCAAAATGTTAAGAGACCGTTTTTGTAGAGAATTAAGTTTCCTACTTTTTATGTTCTATGATATTTTTTGATCAGATGCGTAGTTCTCGAGATATATCAAGATATTTAAAAGTTCCGAAGCCGCACCAACATAATAGAGATACAGAAACACCGTGGCCCCTTTCTTTGAGATAACTCTGCACTATTGCGCGCTGCAAATGCCACTTCCAGCTTAGCTGTGCAGAAGAAGAACGACAAGAAGAAGAAATATCTCGAAATATGTCCGTCAGACCCCTTCCCTTGAGATAAATCTGCAAATATCTCGGAAACGAAGCGAGCTATGGCAAAATGTTAAGAGACCTTTTTTGTAGAGAATTAAGTTTCCTACTTTTTATGTTCTATGATATTTTTTGATCAGATGCGCAGTTCTCGAGATATATCCAGATATTTAAAAGTTCCGAAGCGGCACCAACATAATAGAGATACAGACACACCGTGGCCCCTTTCTTTGAGGTAACTCTGCACTATTGCGAGCTGCAAATGCCACTTCCAGCTTAGCTGTGCAGAAGAAGAACAACAAGAAGAAGAAATATCTCGAAATATGTCCGTCAGGCCCCTTCCCTTGAGATAAATCTGCAAATATCTCGGAAACCAAGCGAGCTATGGCAAAATGTTAAGAGACCTTATTTGTAGAGAATTAAGTTTCCTACTTTTTATGTTCTACGATATTTTTTGATCAGATGCGTAGTTCTCGAGATATATCAAGATATTTAAAAGTTCCGAAGCCGCACCAACATAATAGAGATACAGAAACACCGTGGCCCCTTTCTTTGAGATAACTCTGCACTATTGCGAGCTGCAAATGCCACTTCCAGCTTAGCTGTGCAGAAGAAGAACAACAAGAAGAAGAAATATCTCGAAATATGTCCGTCAGGCCCCTTCCCTTGAGATAAATCTGCAAATATCTCGGAAACGAAGCGAGCTATGGCAAAATGTTAAGAGACCTTTTTTGTAGAGAATTATGTTTCCTACAATTTACGTTCTCTGATATTTTTTGATCAGAAGCGTAGTTTTCGAGATATATCGAGATATTTAAAAGTTCCGAAGCCGCACCAACATAATAGAGATACAGAAACACCGTGGCCCCTTTCTTTGAGATAACCCTGCACTATTGCGACCTGCAAATGCCACTTCCAGCTTAGCTGTGCAGAAGAGGAACAACAAGAAGAAGAAATATCTCGGAATATGTCCGTCAGGCCCCTTCCCTCGAGATAAATCAGCAAATATCTCGGAAACGAAGCGAGCTATGGCAAAATGATAAGAGACCTTTTTTGTAGAGAATTAAGGTTCCTACTTTTTATGTTCTATGATATTTTTTGATCGGATGCGTAGTTCTCGAGATATATCAAGATATTTAAAAGTTCCGAAGCGGCACCAACATAATAGAGATACAGACACACATTGGCCCCTTTCTTTGAGGTAACTCTGCACTATTGCGAGCTGCAAATGCCACTTCCAGCTTAGCTGTGCAGAAGAAGAACAACAAGAAGAAGAAATATCTCGAAATATGTCCGTCAGGCCCCTTCCCTTGAGATAAATCTGCAAATATCTCGGAAACCAAGCGAGCTATGGCAAAATCTTAAGAGACCTTTTTTGTAGAGAATTAAGTTTCCTACTTTTTATGTTCTATGATATTTTTTGATCGGATGCGTAGTTCTCGAGATATATCAAGATATTTAAAAGTTCCGAAGCCGCACCAACATAATAGAGATACAGAAACACCGTGGCCCCTTTCTTTGAGCTAACTCTGCACTATTGCGCGCTGCAAATGCCACTTCCAGCTTAGCTGTGCAGAAGAAGAACAACAAGAAGAAGAAATATCTCGAAATATGCCCGTCAGGCCCCTTCCATTGAGATAAATCTGCAAATATCTCGGAAACGAAGCGAGCTATGGCAAAATGTTAAGAGACCTTTTTTGTAGAGAATTCCGTTTCCTGCTTTTTATGTTCTATGATATTTTTTGATCAGATGCGTAGTTCTCGAGATATATCAAGATATTTAAAAGTTCTGAAGCCGCACCAACATAATAGAGATACAGAAACACCGTGGCCCCTTTCTTTGAGATAACTCTGCACTATTGCGAGCTGCAAATGCCACTTCCAGCTTAGCTGTGCAGAGGAAGAACAAAAAGAAGAAGAAATATCTCGAAATATGTCCGTCAGGCCAGTTCCTTTGAGCTGAATCTGCAAATATCTCGGAAACGAAGCGAGCAATGCAAAATGTTAAGAGACGTTTTTTGTAGAGAATTATGTTTCCTACAATTTATGTTCTATGATATTTTTTGATCAGAAGCGTAGTTCTCGATATATATCGAGATATTCAAAGTTCCGAAGCCGCACCAACATAATAGGGATACAGAAACACCGTGGCCCCTTTCTTTGAGATAACTCTGCACTAGTGCGAGCCGCAAATGCCACTTCCAGCTTAGCTGTGCAGAAGAGGAACAACAAGAAGAAGAAATATCTCGAAATATGTCCGTCAGGCCCCTTCCCTTGAGATAAATCTGCAAATATCTCGGAAACGGAGAGAGCTATGGCAAAATGTTAAGAGACCTTTTTTGTAGAGAATTAAGTTTCCTACTTTTCATGTTCTATGATATTTTTTGATCAGATGCGTAGTTCTCGAGATATATCAAGATATTTAAAAGCTCCGAAGCCGCACCAACATAATAGAGATACAGAAACACCGTGGCCCCTTTCTTTGAGATAACTCTGCACTATTGCGCGCTGCAAATGCCACTTCCAGCTTAGCCGTGCAGAAGAAGAACAACAAGAAGAAGAAATATCTCGAAATATGTCCGTTAGGCCCCTTCCCTTGAGATAAATCTGCAAATATCTCGGAAACGAAGCGAGCTATGGCAAAATGTTAAGAGACCTTTTTTGTAGAGAATTAAGTTTCCTACTTTTTATGTTCTATGATATTTTTTGATCAGATGCGTAGTTCTCGAGATATATCAAGATATTTAAAAGTTCCGAAGCCGCACCAACATAATAGAGATACAGAAACACCGTGGCCCCTTTCTTTGAGATAACTCTGCACTATTGCGCGCTGCAAATGCCACTTCCAGCTTAGCTGTGCAGAATAAGAACAACAAGAAGAAGAAATATCTCGAAATATGTCCGTCAGACCCCTTCCCTTGAGATAAATCTGCAAATATCTCGGAAACGAAGCGAGCTATGGCAAAATGTTAAGAGACCTTTTTTGTAGAGAATTAAGTTTCCTACTTTTTATGTTCTATGATATTTTTTGATCAGATGCGCAGTTCTCGAGATATATCCAGATATTTAAAAGTTCCGAAGCGGCACCAACATAATAGAGATACAGACACACCGTGGCCCCTTTCTTTGAGGTAACTCTGCACTATTGCGAGCTGCAAATGCCACTTCCAGCTTAGCTGTGCAGAAGAAGAACAACAAGAAGAAGAAATATCTCGAAATATGTCCGTCAGGCCCCTTCCCTTGAGATAAATCTGCAAATATCTCGGAAACCAAGCGAGCTATGGCAAAATGTTAAGAGACCTTATTTGTAGAGAATTAAGTTTCCTACTTTTTATGTTCTACGATATTTTTTGATCAGATGCGTAGTTCTCGAGATATATCAAGATATTTAAAAGTTCCGAAGCCGCACCAACATAATAGAGATACAGAAACACCGTGGCCCCTTTCTTTGAGATAACTCTGCACTATTGCGAGCTGCAAATGCCACTTCCAGCTTAGCTGTGCAGAAGAAGAACAACAAGAAGAAGAAATATCTCGAAATATGTCCGTCAGGCCCCTTCCCTTGAGATAAATCTGCAAATATCTCGGAAACGATGCGAGCTATGGCAAAATGTTAAGAGACCTTTTTTGTAGAGAATTATGTTTCCTACAATTTACGTTCTCTGATATTTTTTGATCAGAAGCGTAGTTTTCGAGATATATCGAGATATTTAAAAGTTCCGAAGCCGCACCAACATAATAGAGATACAGAAACACCGTGGCCCCTTTCTTTGAGATAACTCTGCACTATTGCGACCTGCAAATGCCACTTCCAGCTTAGCTGTGCAGAAGAGGAACAACAAGAAGAAGAAATATCTCGGAATATGTCCGTCAGGCCCCTTCCCTTGAGATAAATCTGCAAATATCTCGGAAACGAAGCGAGCTATGGCAAAATGTTAAGAGACCTTTTTTGTAGAGAATTAAGTTTCCTACTTTTTATGGTCTATGATATTTTTCGATCAGAGGCGTAGTTCTCGAGATATATCAAGATATTTAAAAGTTCCGAGGCCGCACCAACATAATAGAGATACAGAAACACCGTGGCCCCTTTCTTTGAGATAACTCTGCACTAGTGCGAGCCGCAAATGCCGCTTCCAGCTTAGCTGTGCAGAAGAAGAACAACAAGAAGAAGAAATATCTCGAAATATGTCCGTCAGGCCCCTTCCCTCGAGATAAATCTGCAAATATCTCGGAAACGAAGCGAGCTATGGCAAAATGATAAGAGACCTTTTTTGTAGAGAATTAAGTTTCCTACTTTTTATGTTCTATGATATTTTTTGATCGGATGCGTAGTTCTCGAGATATATCAAGATATTTAAAGGTCCGAAGCGGCACCAACATAATAGAGATACAGACACACCGTGGCCCCTTTCTTTGAGGTAACTCTGCACTATTGCGAGCTGCAAATGCCACTTCCAGCTTAGCTGTGCAGAAGAAGAACAACAAGAAGAAGAAATATCTCGAAATATGTCCGTCAGGCCCCTTCCCTTGAGATAAATCTGCAAATATCTCGGAAACCAAGCGAGCTATGGCAAAATGTTAAGAGACCTTTTTTGTAGAGAATTATGTTTCCTACAATTTACGTTCTCTGATATTTTTTGATCAGAAGCGTAGTTTTCGAGATATATCGAGATATTTAAAAGTTCCGAAGCCGCACCAACATAATAGAGATACAGAAACACCGTGGCCCCTTTCTTTGAGATAACTCTGCACTATTGCGAGCTGCAAATGCCACTTCCAGCTTAGCTGTGCAGAAGAAGAACAACAAGAAGAAGAAATATCTCGAAATATGTCCGTCAGGCCCCTTCCCTTGAGATATATCTGCAAATATCTCGGAAACGAAGCGAGCTATGGCAAAATGTTAAGAGACCTTTTTTGTAGAGAATTATGTTTCGTACAATTTATGTTCTATGATATTTTTTGATCAGAAGCGTAGTTTTCGAGATATATCGAGATATTTAAAAGTTCCGAAGCCGCACCAACATAATAGAGATACAGAAACACCGTGGCCCCTTTCTTTGAGATAACTGTGCACTAGTGCGAGCCGCAAATGCCACTTCCAGCTTAGCTGTGCAGAAGAAGAACAACAAGAAGAAGAAATATCTCGAAATATGTCCGTTAGGCCCCTTCCCTTGAGATAAATCTGCAAATATCTCGGAAACGAAGCGAGCTATGGCAAAATGTTAAGAGACCTTTTTTGTAGAGAATTAAGTTTCCTACTTTTTATGTTCTATGATATTTTTTGATCAGATGCGTGGTTCTCGAGATATATCAAGATATTTAAAAGTTCCGAAGCCGCACCAACATAATAGAGATACAGAAACACCGTGGCCCCTTTCTTTGAGATAACTCTGCACTATTGCGCGCTGCAAATGCCACTTCCAGCTTAGCTGTGCAGAAGAAGAACAACAAGAAGAAGAAATATCTCGAAATATGTCCGTCAGACCCCTTCCCTTGAGATAAATCTGCAAATATCTCGGAAACGAAGCGAGCTATGGCAAAATGTTAAGAGACCTTTTTTGTAGAGAACTAAGTTTCCTACTTTTTATGTTCTATGATATTTTTTGATCAGATGCGCAGTTCTCGAGATATATCCAGATATTTAAAAGTTCCGAAGCGGCACCAACATAATAGAGATACAGACACACCGTGGCCCCTTTCTTTGAGGTAACTCTGCACTATTGCGAGCTGCAAATGCCACTTCCAGCTTAGCTGTGCAGAAGAAGAACAACAAGAAGAAGAAATATCTCGAAATATGTCCGTCAGGCCCCTTCCCTTGAGATAAATCTGCAAATATCTCGGAAACCAAGCGAGCTATGGCAAAATGTTAAGAGACCTTTTTTGTAGAGAATTATGTTTCCTACAATTTACGTTCTCTGATATTTTTTGATCAGAAGCGTAGTTTTCGAGATATATCGAGATATTTAAACGTTCCGAAGCCGCACCAACATAATAGGGATACAGAAACACCGTGGCCCCTTTCTTTGAGATAACTCTGCACTATTGCGACCTGCAAATGCCACTTCCAGCTTAGCTGTGCAGAAGAGGAACAACAAGAAGAAGAAATATCTCGGAATATGTCCGTCAGGCCCCTTCCCTCGAGATAAATCTGCAAATATCTCGGAAACGAAGCGAGCTATGGCAAAATGATAAGAGACCTTTTTTGTAGAGAATTAAGTTTGCTACAATTTACGTTCTCTGATATTTTTTGATCAGAAGCGTAGTTTTCGAGATATATCGAGATATTTAAAAGTTCCGAAGCCGCACCAACATAATAGAGATACAGAAACACCGTGGCCCCTTTCTTTGAGATAACTCTGCACTATTGCGACCTGCAAATGCCACTTCCAGCTTAGCTGTGCAGAAGAGGAACAACAAGAAGAAGAAATATCTCGGAATATGTCCGTCAGGCCCCTTCCCTTGAGCTAAATCTGCAAATATCTCGGAAACGATGCCAGCTATGGGAAAATGTTAAGAGACCTTTTTTGTAGAGAATTAAGTTTCCTACTTTTTATGTTCTATGATATTTTTCGATCAGAGGCGTAGTTCTCGAGATATATCAAGATATTTAAAAGTTCCGAAGCCGCACCAACATAATAGAGATACAGAAACACCGTGGCCCCTTTCTTTGAGATAACTCTGCACTATTGCGCGCTGCAAATGCCACTTCCAGCTTAGCTGTGCAGAAGAAGAACAACAAGAAGAAGAAATATCTCGAAATATGTCCGTCAGGCCCCTTCCCTTGAGATAAATCTGCAAATATCTCGGAAACGAAGCGAGCTATGGCAAAATGTTAAGAGACCTTTTTTGTAGAGAATTAAGTTTCCTACTTTTTATGGTCTATGATATTTTTCGATCAGAGGCGTAGTTCTCGAGATATATCAAGATATTTAAAAGTTCCGAAGCCGCACCAACATAATAGAGATACAGAAACACCGTGGCCCCTTTCTTTGAGATAACTCTGCACTATTGCGAGCTGCAAATGCCACTTCCAGCTTAGCTGTGCAGAAGAAGAACAACAAGAAGAAGAAATATCTCGAAATATGTCCGTCAGGCCCCTTCCCTTGAGATAAATCTGCAAATATCTCGGAAACGAAGCGAGCTATGGCAAAATGGTAAGAGACCTTTTTTGTAGAGAATTATGTTTCCTACAATTTACGTTCTCTGATATTTTTTGATCAGAAGCGTAGTTTTCGAGATATATCGAGATATTTAAAAGTTCCGAAGCCGCACCAACATAATAGGGATACAGAAACACCGTGGCCCCTTTCTTTGAGATAACTCTGCACTATTGCGACCTGCAAATGCCACTTCCAGCTTAGCTGTGCAGAAGAGGAACAACAAGAAGAAGAAATATCTCGGAATATGTCCGTCAGGCCCCTTCCCTTGAGATAAATCTGCAAATATCTCGGAAACGAAGCGAGCTATGGCAAAATGTTAAGAGACCTTTTTTGTAGAGAATTAAGTTTCCTACTTTTTATGGTCTATGATATTTTTCGATCAGAGGCGTAGTTCTCGAGATATATCAAGATATTTAAAAGTTCCGAGGCCGCACCAACATAATAGAGATACAGAAACACCGTGGCCCCTTTCTTTGAGATAACTCTGCACTAGTGCGAGCCGCAAATGCCGCTTCCAGCTTAGCTGTGCAGAAGAAGAACAACAAGAAGAAGAAATATCTCGAAATATGTCCGTCAGGCCCCTTCCCTCGAGATAAATCTGCAAATATCTCGGAAACGAAGCGAGCTATGGCAAAATGATAAGAGACCTTTTTTGTAGAGAATTAAGTTTCCTACAATTTACGTTCTCTGATATTTTTTGATCAGAAGCGTAGTTTTCGAGATATATCGAGATATTTAAAAGTTCCGAAGCCGCACCAACATAATAGAGATACAGAAACACCGTGGCCCCTTTCTTTGAGATAACTCTGCACTATTGCGACCTGCAAATGCCACTTCCAGCTTAGCTGTGCAGAAGAGGAACAACAAGAAGAAGAAATATCTCGGAATATGTCCGTCAGGCCCCTTCCCTTGAGCTAAATCTGCAAATATCTCGGAAACGATGCCAGCTATGGGAAAATGTTAAGAGACCTTTTTTGTAGAGAATTAAGTTTCCTACTTTTTATGTTCTATGATATTTTTCGATCAGAGGCGTAGTTCTCGAGATATATCAAGATATTTAAAAGTTCCGAAGCCGCACCAACATAATAGAGATACAGAAACACCGTGGCCCCTTTCTTTGAGATAACTCTGCACTATTGCGCGCTGCAAATGCCACTTCCAGCTTAGCTGTGCAGAAGAAGAACAACAAGAAGAAGAAATATCTCGAAATATGTCCGTCAGGCCCCTTCCCTTGAGATAAATCTGCAAATATCTCGGAAACGAACCGAGCTATGGCAAAATGTTAAGAGACCTTTTTTGTAGAGAATTAAGTTTCCTACTTTTTATGGTCTATGATATTTTTCGATCAGAGGCGTAGTTCTCGAGATATATCAAGATATTTAAAAGCTCCGAAGCCGCACCAACATAATAGAGATACAGAAACACCGTGGCCCCTTTCTTTGAGATAACTCTGCACTCGTGCGAGCCGCAAATGCCGCTTCCAGCTTAGCTGTGCAGAAGAAGAACAACAAGAAGAAGAAATATCTCGAAATATGTCCGTCAGGCCCCTTCCCTCGAGATAAATCTGCAAATATCTCGGAAACGAAGCGAGCTATGGCAAAATGTTAAGAGACCTTTTTTGTAGAGAATTAAGTTTCCTACTTTTTATGTTCTATGATATTTTTTGATCGGATGCGTAGTTCTCGAGATATATCAAGATATTTAAAAGTTCCGAAGCCGCACCAACATAATAGAGATACAGAAACACCGTGGCCCCTCTCTTTGAGAGAACTCTGCACTATTGCGAGCTGGAAATGCCACTTCCAGTTTAGCTGTGCAGAAGAAGAACAACAAGAAGAAGAAATATCTCGAAATATGTCCGTTAGGCCCCTTCCCTTGAGATAAATCTGCAAATATCTCGGAAACGAAGCGAGCTATGGCAAAATGTTAACAGACTTTTTTGTAGAGAATTAAGTTTCCTACTTTTTATGTTCTATGATATTTTTTGATCAGACGCGTAGTTCTCGAGATATATCAAGATATTTAAAAGTTCCGAAGCCGCACCAACATAATAGAGATACAGAAACACCGTGGCCCCTTTCTTTGAGATAACTCTGCACTATTACGAGCTGCAAATGCCACTTCCAGCTTAGCTGTGCAGAAGAAGATCAACAAGAAGAAGAAATATCTCGAAATATGTCCGTCAGGCCCCTTCCCTTGAGATAAATCTGCAAATATCTCGGAAACGAAGAGAGCTATGGCAAAATGATAAGAGACCTTTTTTGTAGAGAATTAAGTTGCCTACTTTTTATGTTCTATGATATTTTTTGATCAGATGCGTAGTTCTCGAGATATATCAAGATATTTAAAAGTTCCGAAGCCGCACCAACATAATAGAGATACAGAAACACCGTGGCCCCTTTCTTTGAGATAACTCTGCACTATTGCGAGCTGCAAATGCCACTTCCAGCTTAGCTGTGCAGAGGAAGAACAACAAGAAGAAGAAATATCTCGAAATATGTCCGTCAGGCCAGTTCCTTTGAGCTGAATCTGCAAATATCTCGGAAACGAAGCGAGCTATGGCAAAATGTTAAGAGACCTTTTTTGTAGAGAATTACGTTTCCTACAATTTATGTTCTATGATATTTTTTGATCAGAAGCGTAGTTTTCGAGATATATCGAGATATATAAAAGTTCCGAAGCCGCACCAACATAATAGAGATACAGAAACACCGTGGCCCCTTTCTTTCAGATAACTATGCACTATTGCGAGCTGCAAATGCCACTTCCAGCTTAGCTGTGCAGAAGAAGAACAACAAGAAGAAGAAATATCTCGAAATATATCCGTCAGGCCCCTTACCATGAGATAAATCTGCAAATATCTCGGAAACGAAGCGAGCTATGGCAAAATGTTAAGAGACCTTTTTTGTAGACAATTAAGTTTGCTACTTTTTATCTTCTATGATATTTTCTGATCAGATTCGTAGTTCTCGAGATATATCAAGATATTTAAAAGTTCCGAAGCCGCACCAACATAATAGAGATACAGAAACACCGTGGCCCCTTTCTTTGAGATAACTCTGCACTATTGCGAGCTGCAAATGCCACTTCCAGCTTAGCTGTGCAGAGGAAGAACAACAAGAAGAAGAAATATCTCGAAATATGTCCGTCAGGCCAGTTCCTTTGAGCTGAATCTGCAAATATCTCGGAAACGAAGCGAGCTATGGCAAAATGTTAAGAGACGTTTTTTGTAGAGAATTATGTTTCCTACAATTTATGTTCTATGATATTTTTTGATCAGAAGCGTAGTTTTCGAGATATATCGAGATATTTAAAAGTTCCGAAGCCGCACCAACATAATAGAGATACAGAAACTCCGTGGCCCCTTTCTTTGAGATAACTCTGCACTATTGCGAGCTGTAAATGCCACTTCCAGCTTAGCTGTGCAGAAGAAGAACAACAAGAAGAAGAAATATCTCGAAATATGTCCGTCAGGCCCCTTCCCTTGAGATATATCTGCAAATATCTCGGAAACGAAGCGAGCTATGGCAAAATGTTAAGAGACCTTTTTTGTAGAGAATTATGTTTCCTACAATTTATGTTCTATGATATTTTTTGATCAGAAGCGTAGTTTTCGAGATATATCGAGATATTTAAAAGTTCCGAAGCCGCACCAACATAATAGAGATACAGAAACACCGTGGCCCCTTTCTTTCAGATAACTATGCACTATTGCGAGCTGCAAATGCCACTTCCAGCTTAGCTGTGCAGAAGAAGAACAACAAGAAGAAGAAATATCTCGAAATATGTCCGTCAGGCCCCTTACCATGAGATAAATCTGCAAATATCTCGGAAACGAAGCGAGCTATGGCAAAATGTTAAGAGACCTTTTTTGTAGAGAATTAAGTTTCCTACTTTTTATCTTCTATGATATTTTCTGATCAGATTCGTAGTTCTCGAGATATATCAAGATATTTAAAAGTTCCGAAGCCGCACCAACATAATAGAGATACAGAAACACCGTGGCCCCTCTCTTTGAGATAACTCTGCACTATTGCGAGCTGGAAATGCCACTTCCAGTTTAGCTGTGCAGAAGAATAACAACAAGAAGAAGAAATATCTCGAAATATGTCCGTCAGGCCAGTTCCTTTGAGCTGAATCTGCAAATATCTCGGAAACGAAGCAAGCTATGGCAAAATGTTAAGACCGTTTTTTGTAGAGAATTATGTTTCCTACAATTTATGTTCTATGATATTTTTTGATCAGAAGCGTAGTTTTCGAGATATATCGAGATATTTAAAAGTTCCGAAGCCGCACCAACATAATAGAGATACAGAAACACCGTGGCCCCTTTCTTTGAGATAACTCTGCACTAGTGCGAGCCGCAAATGCCACTTCCAGCTTAGCTGTGCAGAAGAAGAACAACAAGAAGAAGAAATATCTCGAAATATGTCCGTCAGGCCCCTTCCCTTGAGATAAATCTGCAAATATCTCGGAAACGAAGCGAGCTATTGCAAAATGTTAAGAGACCTTTTTTGTAGAGAATTGAGTTTCCTACTTTTTATGTTCTATGAAATTTTTTGATCAGATGCGTAGTTCTCGAGATATATCAAGATATTTAAAAGTTAAGAAGCCGCACCAACATAATAGAGATACAGAAACACCGTGGCCCCTTTCTTTGAGATAACTCTGCACTATTGCGAGCTGCAAATGCCACTTCCAGCTTAGCTGTGCAGAAGAAGAACAACAAGAAGAAGAAATATCACGAAATATGTCCGTTAGGCCCCTTCCCTTGAGATAAATCGGCAAGTATCTCGGAAACGAAGCGAGCTATGGCAAAATGTTAAGAGACCTTTTTTGTAGACAATTATGTTTCCTACAATTTATGTTCTTTGATATTTTTTGATCAGATGCGTAGTTCTCGAGATATATCAAGATATTTAAAAGTTCCGAAGCCGCACCAACATAATAGAGATACAGAAACACCGTGGCCCCTCTCTTTGAGATAACTCTGCACAATTGCGAGCTGCAAATGCCACTTCCAGCTTAGCTGTGCAGGAGAAGAACAACAAGAAGAAGAAATATCTCGAAATATGTCCGTCAGGCCCCTTACCATGAGATAAATCTGCAAATATCTCGGAAACGAAGCGAGCTATGGCAAAATGTTAAGAGACCTTTTTTGTAGAGAATTAAGTTTCCTACTGTTTATCTTCTATGATATTTTCTGATCAGATTCGTAGTTCTCGAGATATATCAAGATATTTAAAAGTTCCGAAGCCGCACCAACATAATAGAGATACAGAAACACCGTGGCCCCTCTCTTTGAGATAACTCTGCACTATTGCGAGCTGGAAATGCCACTTCCAGTTTAGCTGTGCAGAAGAAGAACAACAAGAAGAAGAAATATCTCGAAATATGTCCGTCAGGCCAGTTCCTTTGAGCTGAATCTGCAAATATCTCGGAAACGAAGCGAGCTATGGCAAAATGTTAAGAGACGTTTTTTGTAGAGGATTATGTTTCCTACAATTTATGTTCTATGATATTTTTTGATCAGGAGCGTAGTTCTCGAGATATATCAAGATATTTAAAAGTTCCGAAGCCGCACCAACATAATAGAGATACAGAAACACCGTGGCCCCTCTCTTTGAGATAACTCTGCACTATTGCGAGCTGGAAATGCCACGTCCAGTTTAGCTGTGCAGAAGAATAACAACAAGAAGAAGAAATATCTCGAAATATGTCCGTCAGGCCCCTTCCCTTGAGATAAATCTGCAAATATCTCGGAAACGAAGCGAGCTATGGCAAAATGTTAAGAGACCTTTTTTGTAGAGAATTATGTTTCCTACTTTTTACGTTCTATGATATTTTTTGATCAGACGCGTAGTTCTCGAGATATATCAAGATATTTAAAAGTTCCGAAGCCGCACCAACATAATAGAGATACAGAAACACCGTGGCCCCTCTCTTTGAGATAACTCTGCACAATTGCGAGCTTCAAATGCCACTTCCAGCTTAGCTGTGCAGAAGAAGAACAACAAGAAGAAGAAATATCTCGAAATATGTCCGTCAGGCCCCTTCCCTTGAGATAAATCGGCAAGTATCTCGGAAACGAAGCGAGCTATGGCAAAATGTTAAGAGACCTTTTTTGTAGACAATTATGTTTCCTACAATTTATGTTCTATGATATTTTTTGATCAGATGCGTAGTTCTCGAGATATATCAAGATATTTAAAAGTTCCGAAGCCGCACCAACATAATAGAGATACAGAAACACCGTGGCCCCTTTCTTTGAGATAACTCTGCACTATTGCGAGCTGCAAATGCCACTTCCAGCTTAGCTGTGCAGAAGAAGAACAACAAGAAGAAGAAATATCACGAAATATGTCCGTTAGGCCCCTTCCCTTGAGATAAATCTGCAAATATCTCGGAAACGAAGCGAGCTATGGCAAAATGTTAAGAGACCTTTTTTGTAGCGAATTAAGTTTCCTACTTTTTATGTTCTACGATATTTTTTGATCAGATGCGTAGTTCTCGAGATATATCAAGATATTTAAAAGTTCCGAAGCCGCACCAACATAATAGAGATACAGAAACACCGTGGCCCCTTTCTTTGAGATAACTCTGCACTATTGCGAGCTGCAAATGCCACTTCCAGCTTAGCTGTGCAGAAGAAGAACAACAAGAAGAAGAAATATCTCGAAATATGTCCGTCAGGCCCCTTCCCTTGAGATAAATCTGCAAATATCTCGGAAACGAAGAGAGCTATGGCAAAATGATAAGAGACCTTTTTTGTAGAGAATTAAGTTTCCTACTTTTTATGTTCTATGATATTTTTTGATCAGATGCGTAGTTCTCGAGATATATCAAGATATTTAAAAGTTCCGAAGCCGCACCAACATAATAGAGATACAGAAACACCGTGGCCCCTTTCTTTGAGATAACTCTGCACTATTGCGAGCTGCAAATCCCACTTCCAGCTTAGCTGTGCAGAGGAAGAACAACAAGAAGAAGAAATATCTCGAAATATGTCCGTCAGGCCAGTTCGTTTGAGCTGAATCTGCAAATATCTCGGAAACGAAGCGAGCTATGGCAAAATGTTAAGAGACGTTTTTTGTAGAGAATTATGTTTCCTACAATTTATGTTGTATGATATTTTTTGATCAGAAGCGTAGTTTTCGAGATATATCGAGATATTTAAAAGTTCCGAAGCCGCACCAACATAATAGAGATACAGAAACACCGTGGCCCCTTTCTTTGAGATAACTCTGCACTAGTGCGAGCTGTAAATGCCACTTCCAGCTTAGCTGTGCAGAAGAAGGACAACAAGAAGAAGAAATATCTCGAAATATGTCCGTCAGGCCCCTTCCCTTGAGATATATCTGCAAATATCTCGGAAACGAAGCGTGCTATGGCAAAATGTGAAGAGACCTTTTTTGTAGAGAATTATGTTTCCTACAATTTATGTTCTATGATATTTTTTGATCAGAAGCGTAGTTTTCGAGATATATCGAGATATTTAAAAGTTCCGAAGCTGCACCAACATAATAGAGATACAGAAACACCGTGGCCCCTTTCTTTCAGATAACTATGCACTATTGCGAGCTGCAAATGCCACTTCCAGCTTAGCTGTGCAGAAGAAGAACAACAAGAAGAAGAAATATCTCGAAATATGTACGTCAGGCCCCTTCCCTTGAGATAAATCTGCAAATATCTCGGAAACGAAGCGAGCTATGGCAAAATGTTAAGAGACCTTTTCTGTAGAGAATTAAGTTTTCTACTTTTTATGTTGCATGATATTTTTTGATCAGATGCGTAGTTCTCGAGATACATCAAGATATTTAAAAGTTCTGAAGCCGCACCAACATAATAGAGATACAGAAACACCGTGGCCCCTCTCTTTGAGATAACTCTGCACTATTGCGAGCTGGAAATGCCACGTCCAGTTTAGCTGTGCAGAAGAAGAACAACAAGAAGAAGAAATATCTCGAAATATGTCCGTCAGGCCCCTTCCCTTGAGATAAATCTGCAAATATCTCGGAAACGAAGCGAGCTATGGCAAAATGTTAAGAGACCTTTTCTGTAGAGAATTAAGTTTTCTACTTTTTATGTTCCATGATATTTTTTGATCAGATGCGTAGTTCTCGAGATACATCAAGATATTTAAAAGTTCTGATGCTGCACCAACATAATAGAGATACAGAAACACCGTGGCCCCTTTCTTTGAGATAACTCTGCACTATTGCGAGCTGCAAATGCCACTTCCAGCTTAGCTGTGCAGAAGAAGAACAACAAGAAGAAGAAGTATCTCGAAATATGTCCGTCAGGCCCCTTCCCTTGAGATAAATCTGCAAATATCTCGGAAACGAAGCGAGCTATGGCAAAATGTTAACAGACTTTTTTGTAGAGAATTAAGTTTCCTACTTTTTATGTTCTATGATATTTTTTGATCAGACGCGTAGTTCTCGAGATATATCAAGATATTTAAAAGTTCCGAAGCCGCACCAACATAATAGAGATACAGAAACACCGTGGCCCCTCTCTTTGAGATAACTCTGCACTATTGCGAGCTGGAAATGCCACTTCCAGTTTAGCTGTGCAGAAGAAGAACAACAAGAAGAAGAAATATCTCGAAATATGTCCGTCAGGCCAGTTCCTTTGAGCTGAATCTGCAAATATCTCGGAAACGAAGCGAGCTATGGCAAAATGTTAAGAGACGTTTTTTGTAGAGAATTATGTTTCCTACAATTTATGTTCTATGATATTTTTTGATCAGGAGCGTAGTTCTCGAGATATATCAAGATATTTAAAAGTTCCGAAGCCGCACCAACATAATAGAGATACAGAAACACCGTGGCCCCTCTCTTTGAGATAACTCTGCACTATTGCGAGCTGGAAATGCCACGTCCAGTTTAGCTGTGCAGAAGAATAACAACAAGAAGAAGAAATATCTCGAAATATGTCCGTCAGGCCCCTTCCCTTGAGATAAATCTGCAAATATCTCGGAAACGAAGCGAGCTATGGCAAAATGTTAAGAGACCTTTTTTGTAGAGAATTATGTTTCCTACTTTTTACGTTCTATGATATTTTTTGATCAGACGCGTAGTTCTCGAGATATATCAAGATATTTAAAAGTTCCGAAGCCGCACCAACATAATAGAGATACAGAAACACCGTGGCCCCTCTCTTTGAGATAACTCTGCACAATTGCGAGCTTCAAATGCCACTTCCAGCTTAGCTGTGCAGAAGAAGAACAACAAGAAGAAGAAATATCTCGAAATATGTCCGTCAGGCCCCTTCCCTTGAGATAAATCGGCAAGTATCTCGGAAACGAAGCGAGCTATGGCAAAATGTTAAGAGACCTTTTTTGTAGACAATTATGTTTCCTACAATTTATGTTCTATGATATTTTTTGATCAGATGCGTAGTTCTCGAGATATATCAAGATATTTAAAAGTTCCGAAGCCGCACCAACATAATAGAGATACAGAAACACCGTGGCCCCTTTCTTTGAGATAACTCTGCACTATTGCGAGCTGCAAATGCCACTTCCAGCTTAGCTGTGCAGAAGAAGAACAACAAGAAGAAGAAATATCACGAAATATGTCCGTTAGGCCCCTTCCCTTGAGATAAATCTGCAAATATCTCGGAAACGAAGCGAGCTATGGCAAAATGTTAAGAGACCTTTTTTGTAGCGAATTAAGTTTCCTACTTTTTATGTTCTACGATATTTTTTGATCAGATGCGTAGTTCTCGAGATATATCAAGATATTTAAAAGTTCCGAAGCCGCACCAACATAATAGAGATACAGAAACACCGTGGCCCCTTTCTTTGAGATAACTCTGCACTATTGCGAGCTGCAAATGCCACTTCCAGCTTAGCTGTGCAGAAGAAGAACAACAAGAAGAAGAAATATCTCGAAATATGTCCGTCAGGCCCCTTCCCTTGAGATAAATCTGCAAATATCTCGGAAACGAAGAGAGCTATGGCAAAATGATAAGAGACCTTTTTTGTAGAGAATTAAGTTTCCTACTTTTTATGTTCTATGATATTTTTTGATCAGATGCGTAGTTCTCGAGATATATCAAGATATTTAAAAGTTCCGAAGCCGCACCAACATAATAGAGATACAGAAACACCGTGGCCCCTTTCTTTGAGATAACTCTGCACTATTGCGAGCTGCAAATCCCACTTCCAGCTTAGCTGTGCAGAGGAAGAACAACAAGAAGAAGAAATATCTCGAAATATGTCCGTCAGGCCAGTTCGTTTGAGCTGAATCTGCAAATATCTCGGAAACGAAGCGAGCTATGGCAAAATGTTAAGAGACGTTTTTTGTAGAGAATTATGTTTCCTACAATTTATGTTGTATGATATTTTTTGATCAGAAGCGTAGTTTTCGAGATATATCGAGATATTTAAAAGTTCCGAAGCCGCACCAACATAATAGAGATACAGAAACACCGTGGCCCCTTTCTTTGAGATAACTCTGCACTAGTGCGAGCTGTAAATGCCACTTCCAGCTTAGCTGTGCAGAAGAAGGACAACAAGAAGAAGAAATATCTCGAAATATGTCCGTCAGGCCCCTTCCCTTGAGATATATCTGCAAATATCTCGGAAACGAAGCGTGCTATGGCAAAATGTGAAGAGACCTTTTTTGTAGAGAATTATGTTTCCTACAATTTATGTTCTATGATATTTTTTGATCAGAAGCGTAGTTTTCGAGATATATCGAGATATTTAAAAGTTCCGAAGCTGCACCAACATAATAGAGATACAGAAACACCGTGGCCCCTTTCTTTCAGATAACTATGCACTATTGCGAGCTGCAAATGCCACTTCCAGCTTAGCTGTGCAGAAGAAGAACAACAAGAAGAAGAAATATCTCGAAATATGTACGTCAGGCCCCTTCCCTTGAGATAAATCTGCAAATATCTCGGAAACGAAGCGAGCTATGGCAAAATGTTAAGAGACCTTTTCTGTAGAGAATTAAGTTTTCTACTTTTTATGTTGCATGATATTTTTTGATCAGATGCGTAGTTCTCGAGATACATCAAGATATTTAAAAGTTCTGAAGCCGCACCAACATAATAGAGATACAGAAACACCGTGGCCCCTCTCTTTGAGATAACTCTGCACTATTGCGAGCTGGAAATGCCACGTCCAGTTTAGCTGTGCAGAAGAAGAACAACAAGAAGAAGAAATATCTCGAAATATGTCCGTCAGGCCCCTTCCCTTGAGATAAATCTGCAAATATCTCGGAAACGAAGCGAGCTATGGCAAAATGTTAAGAGACCTTTTCTGTAGAGAATTAAGTTTTCTACTTTTTATGTTCCATGATATTTTTTGATCAGATGCGTAGTTCTCGAGATACATCAAGATATTTAAAAGTTCTGATGCTGCACCAACATAATAGAGATACAGAAACACCGTGGCCCCTTTCTTTGAGATAACTCTGCACTATTGCGAGCTGCAAATGCCACTTCCAGCTTAGCTGTGCAGAAGAAGAACAACAAGAAGAAGAAGTATCTCGAAATATGTCCGTCAGGCCCCTTCCCTTGAGATAAATCTGCAAATATCTCGGAAACGAAGCGAGCTATGGCAAAATGTTAACAGACTTTTTTGTAGAGAATTAAGTTTCCTACTTTTTATGTTCTATGATATTTTTTGATCAGACGCGTAGTTCTCGAGATATATCAAGATATTTAAAAGTTCCGAAGCCGCACCAACATAATAGAGATACAGAAACACCGTGGCCCCTCTCTTTGAGATAACTCTGCACTATTG
Source organism: Osmia lignaria lignaria (assembly GCF_051020975.1). Lineage (NCBI taxonomy): Eukaryota > Metazoa > Arthropoda > Insecta > Hymenoptera > Megachilidae > Osmia > Osmia lignaria. The sequence continues at coordinate 1,915,073 of NW_027478160.1, forward strand.
CGAGCTGGAAATGCCACTTCCAGTTTAGCTGTGCAGAAGAAGAACAACAAGAAGAAGAAATATCTCGAAATATGTCCGTCAGGCCAGTTCCTTTGAGCTGAATCTGCAAATATCTCGGAAACGAAGCGAGCTATGGCAAAATGTTAAGAGACGTTTTTTGTAGAGAATTATGTTTCCTACAATTTATGTTCTATGATATTTTTTGATCAGGAGCGTAGTTCTCGAGATATATCAAGATATTTAAAAGTTCCGAAGCCGCACCAACATAATAGAGATACAGAAACACCGTGGCCCCTCTCTTTGAGATAACTCTGCACTATTGCGAGCTGGAAATGCCACGTCCAGTTTAGCTGTGCAGAAGAATAACAACAAGAAGAAGAAATATCTCGAAATATGTCCGTCAGGCCCCTTCCCTTGAGATAAATCTGCAAATATCTCGGAAACGAAGCGAGCTATGGCAAAATGTTAAGAGACCTTTTTTGTAGAGAATTATGTTTCCTACTTTTTACGTTCTATGATATTTTTTGATCAGACGCGTAGTTCTCGAGATATATCAAGATATTTAAAAGTTCCGAAGCCGCACCAACATAATAGAGATACAGAAACACCGTGGCCCCTCTCTTTGAGATAACTCTGCACAATTGCGAGCTTCAAATGCCACTTCCAGCTTAGCTGTGCAGAAGAAGAACAACAAGAAGAAGAAATATCTCGAAATATGTCCGTCAGGCCCCTTCCCTTGAGATAAATCGGCAAGTATCTCGGAAACGAAGCGAGCTATGGCAAAATGTTAAGAGACCTTTTTTGTAGACAATTATGTTTCCTACAATTTATGTTCTATGATATTTTTTGATCAGATGCGTAGTTCTCGAGATATATCAAGATATTTAAAAGTTCCGAAGCCGCACCAACATAATAGAGATACAGAAACACCGTGGCCCCTTTCTTTGAGATAACTCTGCACTATTGCGAGCTGCAAATGCCACTTCCAGCTTAGCTGTGCAGAAGAAGAACAACAAGAAGAAGAAATATCACGAAATATGTCCGTTAGGCCCCTTCCCTTGAGATAAATCTGCAAATATCTCGGAAACGAAGCGAGCTATGGCAAAATGTTAAGAGACCTTTTTTGTAGCGAATTAAGTTTCCTACTTTTTATGTTCTACGATATTTTTTGATCAGATGCGTAGTTCTCGAGATATATCAAGATATTTAAAAGTTCCGAAGCCGCACCAACATAATAGAGATACAGAAACACCGTGGCCCCTTTCTTTGAGATAACTCTGCACTATTGCGAGCTGCAAATGCCACTTCCAGCTTAGCTGTGCAGAAGAAGAACAACAAGAAGAAGAAATATCTCGAAATATGTCCGTCAGGCCCCTTCCCTTGAGATAAATCTGCAAATATCTCGGAAACGAAGAGAGCTATGGCAAAATGATAAGAGACCTTTTTTGTAGAGAATTAAGTTTCCTACTTTTTATGTTCTATGATATTTTTTGATCAGATGCGTAGTTCTCGAGATATATCAAGATATTTAAAAGTTCCGAAGCCGCACCAACATAATAGAGATACAGAAACACCGTGGCCCCTTTCTTTGAGATAACTCTGCACTATTGCGAGCTGCAAATCCCACTTCCAGCTTAGCTGTGCAGAGGAAGAACAACAAGAAGAAGAAATATCTCGAAATATGTCCGTCAGGCCAGTTCGTTTGAGCTGAATCTGCAAATATCTCGGAAACGAAGCGAGCTATGGCAAAATGTTAAGAGACGTTTTTTGTAGAGAATTATGTTTCCTACAATTTATGTTGTATGATATTTTTTGATCAGAAGCGTAGTTTTCGAGATATATCGAGATATTTAAAAGTTCCGAAGCCGCACCAACATAATAGAGATACAGAAACACCGTGGCCCCTTTCTTTGAGATAACTCTGCACTAGTGCGAGCTGTAAATGCCACTTCCAGCTTAGCTGTGCAGAAGAAGGACAACAAGAAGAAGAAATATCTCGAAATATGTCCGTCAGGCCCCTTCCCTTGAGATATATCTGCAAATATCTCGGAAACGAAGCGTGCTATGGCAAAATGTGAAGAGACCTTTTTTGTAGAGAATTATGTTTCCTACAATTTATGTTCTATGATATTTTTTGATCAGAAGCGTAGTTTTCGAGATATATCGAGATATTTAAAAGTTCCGAAGCTGCACCAACATAATAGAGATACAGAAACACCGTGGCCCCTTTCTTTCAGATAACTATGCACTATTGCGAGCTGCAAATGCCACTTCCAGCTTAGCTGTGCAGAAGAAGAACAACAAGAAGAAGAAATATCTCGAAATATGTACGTCAGGCCCCTTCCCTTGAGATAAATCTGCAAATATCTCGGAAACGAAGCGAGCTATGGCAAAATGTTAAGAGACCTTTTCTGTAGAGAATTAAGTTTTCTACTTTTTATGTTGCATGATATTTTTTGATCAGATGCGTAGTTCTCGAGATACATCAAGATATTTAAAAGTTCTGAAGCCGCACCAACATAATAGAGATACAGAAACACCGTGGCCCCTCTCTTTGAGATAACTCTGCACTATTGCGAGCTGGAAATGCCACGTCCAGTTTAGCTGTGCAGAAGAAGAACAACAAGAAGAAGAAATATCTCGAAATATGTCCGTCAGGCCCCTTCCCTTGAGATAAATCTGCAAATATCTCGGAAACGAAGCGAGCTATGGCAAAATGTTAAGAGACCTTTTCTGTAGAGAATTAAGTTTTCTACTTTTTATGTTCCATGATATTTTTTGATCAGATGCGTAGTTCTCGAGATACATCAAGATATTTAAAAGTTCTGATGCTGCACCAACATAATAGAGATACAGAAACACCGTGGCCCCTTTCTTTGAGATAACTCTGCACTATTGCGAGCTGCAAATGCCACTTCCAGCTTAGCTGTGCAGAAGAAGAACAACAAGAAGAAGAAGTATCTCGAAATATGTCCGTCAGGCCCCTTCCCTTGAGATAAATCTGCAAATATCTCGGAAACGAAGCGAGCTATGGCAAAATGTTAACAGACTTTTTTGTAGAGAATTAAGTTTCCTACTTTTTATGTTCTATGATATTTTTTGATCAGACGCGTAGTTCTCGAGATATATCAAGATATTTAAAAGTTCCGAAGCCGCACCAACATAATAGAGATACAGAAACACCGTGGCCCCTTTCTTTGAGATAACTCTGCACTAGTGCGAGCCGCAAATGCCACTTCCAGCTTAGCTGTGCAGAAGAAGAACAACAAGAAGAAGAAATATCTCGAAATATGTCCGTCAGGCCCCTTCCCTTGAGATAAATCTGCAAATATCTCGGAAACGAAGCGAGCTATGGCAAAATGTTAAGAGACCTTTTTTGTAGCGAATTAAGTTTCCTACTTTTTATGTTCTATGATATTTTTTGATCAGATGCGTAGTTCTCGAGATATATCAAGATATTTAAAAGTTCCGAAGCCGCACCAACATAATAGAGATACAGAAACACCGTGGCCCCTTTCTTTCAGATAGCTATGCACTATTGCGAGCTGCAAATGCCACTTCCAGCTTAGCTGTGCAGAAGAAGAACAACAAGAAGAAGAAATATCTCGAAATATGTCCGTCAGGCCCCTTACCTTGAGATAAATCTGCAAATATCTCGGAAACGAAGCGAGCTATGGCAAAATCTTAAGAGACGTTTTTTGTAGACAATTATGTTTCCTACAATTTATGTTCTATGATATTTTTTGATCAGAAGCGTAGTTTTCGAGATATATCGAGATATTTAAAAGTTCCGAAGCCGCACCAACATAATAGAGATACAGAAACACCGTGGCCCCTTTCTTTGAGATAACTCTGCACTAGTGCGAGCCGCAAATGCCACTTCCAGCTTAGCTGTGCAGAAGAAGAACAACAAGAAGAAGAAATATCTCGAAATATGTCCGTCAGGCCCCTTCCCTTGAGATAAATCTGCAAATATCTCGGAAACGAAGCGAGCTATGGCAAAATGTTAAGAGACCTTTTTAGTAGAGAATTAAGTTTCCTACTTTTTATGTTCTACGATATTTTTTGATCAGATGCGTAGTTCTCGAGATATATCAAGATATTTAAAAGTTCCGAAGCCGCACCAACATAATAGAGATACAGAAACACCGTGGCCCCTCTCTTTGAGATAACTCTGCACTATTGCGAGCTGGAAATGCCACTTCCAGTTTAGCTGTGCAGAAGAAGAACAACAAGAAGAAGAAATATCTCGAAATATGTCCGTCAGGCCCCTTCCCTTGAGATAAATCTGCAAATATCTCGGAAACGTAGAGAGCTATGGCAAAATGTTAAGCGACCTTTTTTGTAGAGAATTAGGTTTCCTACTTTTTATGTTCTATGATATTTTTTGATCAGATGCGTAGTTCTCGAGATATATCAAGATATTTAAAAGTTCCGAAGCCGCACCAACATAATCGAGATACAGAAACACTGTGGCCCCTTTCTTTGAGATAACTCTGCACTATTGCGAGCTGCAAATGCCACTTCCAGCTTAGCTGTGCAGAGGAAGAACAACAAGAAGAAGAAATATCTCGAAATATGTCCGTCAGGCCAGTTCGTTTGAGCTGAATCTGCAAATATCTCGGAAACGAAGCGAGCTATGGCAAAATGTTAAGAGACCTTTTTTGTAGAGAATAAGTTTCCTACTTTTTATGTTCTATGATATTTTTTGATCAGATGCGTAGTTCTCGAGATATATCAAGATATTTAAAAGTTCCGAAGCCGCACCAACATAATAGAGATACAGAAACACCGTGGCCTGTTTCTTTGAGATAACTCTGCACTATTGCGAGCTGTAAATGCCACTTCCAGCTTAGCTGTGCAGAAGAAGAACAACAAGAAGAAGAAATATCTCGAAATATGTCCGTCAGGCCCCTTCCCTTGAGATATATCTGCAAATATCTCGGAAACGGAGCGAGCTATGGGAAAATGTTAAGAGACCTCTTTTGTAGAGAATTAAGTTTCTTACTTTTTATGTTCTATGATATTTTTTGATCAGATGCGTAGTTCTCGAGATATATCAAGATATTTAAAAGTTCCGAAGCCGCACCAACATAACAGAGATACAGAAACACCGTGGCCCCTTTCTTTGAGATAACTCTGCACTATTGCGAACTGTAAATGCCACTTCCAGCTTAGCTGTGCAGAAGAAGAACAACAAGAAGAAGAAATATCTCGAAATATGTCCGTCAGGCCCCTTCCCTTGAGATATATCTGCAAATATCTCGGAAACGAAGCGAGCTATGGCAAAATGTTAAGAGACCTTTTTTGTAGAGAATTATGTTTCCTACAATTTATGTTCTATGATATTTTTTGATCAGAAGCGTAGTTTTCGAGATATATCGAGATATTAAAAAGTTCCGAAGCCGCACCAACATAATAGAGATACAGAAACACCGTGGCCCCTTTCTTTGAGATAACTCTGCACTAGTGCGAGCCGCAAATGCCACTTCCAGCTTAGCTGTGCAGAAGAAGAACAACAAGAAGAAGAAATATCTCGAAATATGTCCGTCAGGCCCCTTCCCTTGAGATAAATATGCAAATATCTCGGAAACGAAGCGAGCTATGGCAAAATGTTAAGCGACCTTTTTTGTAGAGAATTAAGTTTCCTACTTTTTATGTTCTATGATATTTTTTGATCAGATGCGTAGTTCTCGAGATATATCAAGATATTTAAAAGTTCCGAAGCCGCACCAACATAATAGAGATACAGAAACACCGTGGCCCCTTTCTTTGAGATAACTCTGCACTATTGCGAGCTGCAAATGCCACTTTCAGCTTAGCTGTGCAGAAGAAGAACAACAAGAAGAAGAAATATCTCGAAATCTGTCCGTCAGGCCCCTTCCCTTGAGATAAATCTGCAAATATCTCGGAAACGTAGAGAGCTATGGCAAAATGTTAAGCGACCTTTTTTGTAGAGAATTAGGTTTCCTACTTTTTATGTTCTATGATATTTTTTGATCAGATGCGTAGTTCTCGAGATATATCAAGATATTTAAAAGTTCCGAAGCCGCACCAACATAATAGAAATACAGAAACACCGTGGCCCCTTTCTTTGAGATAACTCTGCACTATCGCGAGCTGCAAATGCCACTTCCAGCTTAGCTGTGCAGAGGAAGAACAACAAGAAGAAGAAATATCTCGAAATATGTCCGTCAGGCCAGTTCCTTTGAGCTGAATCTGCAAATATCTCGGAAACGAAGCGAGCTATGGCAAAATGTTAAGAGACGTTTTTTGTAGAGAATTATGTTTCCTACAATTTATGTTCTATGATATTTTTTGATCAGAAGCGTAGTTTCCGAGATATATCGAGATATTTAAAAGTTCCGAAGCCGCACCAACATAATAGGGATACAGAAACACCGTGGCCCCTTTCTTTGAGATAACTCTGCACTAGTGCGAGCCGTAAATGCCACTTCCAGCTTAGCTGTGCAGAAGAAGAACAACAAGAAGAAGAAATATCTCGAAATATGTCCGTCAGGCCCCTTCCCTTGAGATAAATCTGCAAATATCTCGGAAACGAAGCAAGCTATGGCAAAATGTTAAGAGACCTTTTTTGTAGAGAATTAAGTTTCCTACTTTTTATGTTCTATCATATTTTTTGATCAGATGCGTAGTTCTCGAGATATATCAAGATATTTAAAAGTTCCGAAGCCGCACCAACATAATAGAGATACAGAAACACCGTGGCCCCTTTCTTTGAGATAACTCTGCACTATTGCGAGCTGTAAATGCCACTTCCAGCTTAGCTGTGCAGAAGAAGAACAACAAGAAGAAGAAATATCTCGAAATATGTCCGTCAGGCCCCGTCCCTTGAGATATATCTGCAAATATCTCGGAAACGAAGCGAGCTATGGCAAAATGTTAAGAGACCTTTTATGTAGAGAATTATGTTTCCTACAATTTATGCTCTATGATATTTTTTGATCAGAAGCGTAGTTTTCGAGATATATCGAGATATTTAAAAGTTCCGAAGCCGCACCAACAAAATAGAGATACAGAAACACCGTGGCCCCTTTCTTTGAGATAACTCTGCACTAGTGCGAGCCGCAGATGCCACTTCCAGCTTAGCTGTGCAGAAGAAGAACAACAAGAAGAAGAAATATCTCGAAATATTTCCGTCAGGCCCCTTCCCGTGAGATAAATCTGCAAATATCTCAGAAACGAAGCGAGCTATGGCAAAATGTTAAGAGACCTTTTTTGTAGAGAATTAAGTTTCCTACTTTTTATGTTCTATGATATTTTTTGATCAGATGCATAGTTCTCGAGATATATCAAGATATTTAAAAGTTCCGAAGCCGCACCAACATAATAGAGATACAGAAACACCGTGGCCCCTTTCTTTGAGATAACTCTGCACTATCGCGAGCTGGAAATGCCACCTCCAGTTTAGCTGTGCAGAAGAAGAACAACAACAAGAAGAAATATCTCGAAATATGTCCGTCAGGCCCCTTCCCGTGAGATAAATCTGCAAATATCTCAGAAACGAAGCGAGCTATGGCAAAATGTTAAGAGACCTTTTTTGTAGAGAATTAAGTTTCCTACTTTTTATGTTCTATGATATTTTTTGATCAGATGCATAGTTCTCGAGATATATCAAGATATTTAAAAGTTCCGAAGCCGCACCAACATAATAGAGATACAGAAACACCGTGGCCCCTTTCTTTGAGATAACTCTGCACTATCGCGAGCTGGAAATGCCACCTCCAGTTTAGCTGTGCAGAAGAAGAACAACAACAAGAAGAAATATCTCGAAATATGTCCGTCAGGCCCCTTCCCGTGAGATAAATCTGCAAATATCTCAGAAACGAAGCGAGCTATGGCAAAATGTTAGGAGACCTTTTTTGTAGAGAATTAAGTTTCCTACTTTTTATGTTCTATGATATTTTTCGATCAGAAGCGTAGTTTTCGAGATATATCGAGATATTTAAAAGTTCCGAAGCCGCACCAACATAATAGAGATACAGAAACACCGTGGCCCCTTTCTTTGAGATAACTCTGCACTAGTGCGAGCCGCAAATGCCACTTCCAGCTTAGCTGTGCAGAAGAAGAACAACAAGAAGAAGAAATATCTCGAAATATGTCCGTCAGGCCCCTTCCCTTCAGATAAATCTGCAAATATCTCGGAAACGAAGCGAGCTATGGCAAAATGTTAAGAGACCTTTTTTGTAGAGAATTAAGTTTCCTACTTTTTATGTTCTATGATATTTTTTGATCAGATGCGTAGTTTGTCGAGATATATCAAGATATTTAAAAGTTCCGAAGCCGCACCAACATAATCGAGATACAGAAACACTGTGGCCCCTTTCTTTGAGATAACTCTGCACTATTGCGAGCTGCAAATGCCACTTGCAGCTTAGCTGTGCAGAAGAAGAACAACAAGAAGAAGAAATATCTCGAAATATGTCCGTCAGGCCCCTTCCCTTGAGATAAATCTGCAAATATCTCGGAAACGAAGCGAGCTATGGCAAAATGTTAAGAGACCTTTTTTGTAGGGAATTAAGTTTGCTACTTTTTATCTTCTATGATATTTTTTGATCAGATGCGTAGTTCTCGAGATATATCAAGATATTTAAAAGTTCCGAAGCCGCACCAACATAATAGAGATACAGAAACACCGTGGCCCCTCTCGTTGAGATAACTCTGCACTATTGCGAGCTGGAAATGCCACTTCCAGCTTAGCTGTGCACAAGAAGAACAACAAGAAGAAGAAATATCTCGAAATATGTCCGTTAGGCCCCTTCCCTTGAGATAAATCTGCAAATATCTCGGAAACGAAGCGAGCTACGGCAAAATGTTAAGCGACCTTTTTTGTAGAGAATTAAGTTTCCTACTATTTATGTTCTATGATATTTTTTGATCAGATGCGTAGTTCTCGAGATATAGCAAGATATTTAAAAGTTCCGAAGCCGCACCAACATAATAGAGATACAGAAACACCGTGGCCCCTTTCTTTGAGATAACTCTGCACTACTGCGAGCTGCAAATGCCACTTCCAGCTTAGCTGTGCAGAAGAAGAACAACAAGAAGAAGAAATATCTGGAAATATGTCCGTCAGGCCCCTTCCCTTGAGATAAATCTGCAAATATCTCGGAAACGAAGCGAGCTACGGCAAAATGTTAAGAGACCTTTTTTGTAGAAAATTAGGATTCCTACTTTTTATGTTCTATGATATTTTTTGACCAGATGCGTAGTTCTCGAGATATATCAAGATATTTAAAAGTTCCGAAGCCGCACTAACATAATAGAGATACAGAAACACCGTGGCCCCTTTCTTTGAGATAACTCTGCACTATTGCGCGCTGCAAATGCCACTTCCAGCTTAGCTGTGCAGAAGAAGAACAACAAGAAGAAGAAATATCTCGAAATATGTCCGTCAGGCCCCTTCCCTTGAGATAAATCTGCAAATATCTCGGAAACGAAGCGAGCTATGGCAAAATGTTAAGAGACCTTTTTTGTAGAGAATTAAGTTTCCTACTTTTTATCATCTATGATATTTTTTGATCAGATGCGTAGTTCTCGAGATATATCAAGATATTTAAAAGTTCCGAAGCCGCACCAACATAATAGAGATACAGAAACATCGTGGCCCCTTTCTTTGAGATAACTCTGCACTACTGCGAGCTGCAAACGCCACTTCCAGCTTAGCTGTGCAGAAGAAGAACAACAAGAAGAAGAAATATCTCGAAATATGTCCGTCAGGCCCCTTCCCTTGAGATAAATCTGCAAATATCTCGGAAACGAAGCGAGCTATGGCAAAATGTTAAGAGACCTTTTTTGTAGAGAATTATGTTTCCTACAATTTACGTTCTCCGATATTTTTTGATCAGAAGCGTAGTTTTCGAGATATATCGAGATATTTAAAAGTTCCGAAGCCGCACCAACATAATAGAGACACAGAAACACCGTGGCCCCTTTCTTTGAGATAACTCTGCACTATTGCGACCTGCAAATGCCACTTCCAGCTTAGCTGTGCAGAAGAAGAACAACAAGAAGAAGAAATATCTCGAAATATGTCCCTCAGGCCCCTTCCCTTGAGATAAATCTGCAAATATCTCGGAAACCAAGCGAGCTATGGCAAAATGTTAAGAGACCTTATTTGTAGAGAATTAAGTTTCCTACTTTTTATGTTCTACGATATTTTTTGATCAGATGCGTAGTTCTCGAGATATATCAAGATATTTAAAAGTTCCGAAGCCGCACCAACATAATAGAGATACAGAAACACCGTGGCCCCTTTCTTTGAGATAACTCTGCACTATTCCGAGCTGCAAATGCCACTTCCAGCTTAGCTGTGCAGAAGAAGAACAACAAGAAGAAGAAATATCTGGAAATATGTCCGTCAGGCCCCTTCCCTTGAGATAAATCTGCAAATATCTCGGAAACGAAGCGAGCTACGGCAAAATGTTAAGAGACCTTTTTTGTAGAAAATTAGGATTCCTACTTTTTATGTTCTATGATATTTTTTGAACAGATGCGTAGTTCTCGAGATATATCAAGATATTTAAAAGTTCCGAAGCCGCACCAACATAATAGAGATACAGAAACACCGTGGCCCCTTTCTTTGAGATAACTCTGCACTATTGCGCGCTGCAAATGCCACTTCCAGCTTAGCTGTGCAGAAGAAGAACAACAAGAAGAAGAAATATCTCGAAATATGTCCGTCAGGCCCCTTCCCTTGGGATAAATCTGCAAATATCTCGGAAACGAAGCGAGCTATGGCAAAATGTTAAGAGACCTTTTTTGTAGAGAATTATGTTTCCTACAATTTACGTTCTCTGATATTTTTTGATCAGAAGCGTAGTTTTCGAGATATATCGAGATATTTAAAAGTTCCGAAGCCGCACCAACATAATAGAGATACAGAAACACCGTGGCCCCTTTCTTTGAGATAACTCTGCACTATTGCGAGCTGCAAATGCCACTTCCAGCTTAGCTGTGCAGAAGAAGAACAACAAGAAGAAGAAATATCTGGAAGTATGTCCGTCAGGCCCCTTCCCTTGAGATAAATCTGCAAATATCTCGGAAACGAAGCGAGCTATTGCAAAACGTTAAGAGACCTTTTTTGTAGCGAATTAAGTTTCCTACTTTTTATGTTCTATGATATTTTTTGATCAGATGCGTAGTTCTCGAGATATATCAAGATATTTAAAAGCTCCGAAGCTGCACCAACATAATAGAGGTACAGAAACACCGTGGCCCCTTTCTTTGAGATAACTCTGCACTATTGCGAGCTGCAAATGCCACTTCCAGCTTAGCTGTGCAGAAGAAGAACAACAAGAAGAAGAAATATCTCGAAATATGTCCGTCGGCCCCTTCCCTTGAGATAAATCTGCAAATATCTCGGAAACGAAGCGAGCTATGGCAAAATGTTAAGAGACCTTTTTTGTAGAGAATTAAGTTTCCTACTTTTTATGCTCTATGATATTTTTCGATCAGAGGCGTAGTTCTCGAGATATATCAAGATATTTAAAAGTTCCGAAGCCGCACCAACATAATAGAGATACAGAAACACCGTGGCCCCTTTCTTTGAGATTACTCTGCACGATTGCGAGCTGGAAATGCCACTTCCAGTTTAGCTGTGCAGAAGAAGAACAACAAGAAGAAGAAATATCTCGAAATATGTCCGTCAGGCCCCTTCCCTTGAGATAAATCTGCAAATACCTCGGAAACCAAGCGAGCTATGGCAAAATGTTAAGAGACCTTTTTTGTAGAGAATTAAGTTTCCTACTTTTTATGTTCTATGATATTTTTCGATGAGAGGCGTAGTTCTCGAGATATATCAAGATATTTAAAAGTTCCGAAGCCGCACCAATATAATAGAGATACAGAAACACCGTGGCCCCTTTCTTTGAGATAACTCTGCACGATTGCGAGCTGGAAATGCCACTTCCAGTTTAGCTGTGCAGAAGAAGAACAACAAGAAGAAGAAATATCTCGAAATATGTCCATCAGGACCCTTCCCTTGAGATAAATCTGCAAATATCTCGGAAACGAAGCGAGCTATGGCAAAATGTTAACAGACTTTTTTGTAGAGAATTAAGTTTCCTACTTTTTATGTTCTATGATATTTTTTGATCAGAAGCGTAGTTTTCGAGATATATCGAGATATTTAAAAGTTCCGAAGCCGCACCAACATAATAGAGATACAGAAACACCGTGGCCCCTTTCTTTGAGATAACTCTGCACTAGTGCGAGCCGCAAATGCCACTTCCAGCTTAGCTGTGCAGAAGAAGAACAACAAGAAGAAGAAATATCTCGAAATATGTCCGTCAGGCCCCTTCCCTTGAGATAAATCTGCAAATATCTCGGAAACGAAGCGAGCTATTGCAAAATGTTAAGAGACCTTTTTTGTAGAGAATTGAGTTTCCTACTTTTTATGTTCTATGATATTTTTTGATCAGACGCGTAGTTCTCGAGATATATCAAGATATTTAAAAGTTCCGAAGCCGCACCAACATAATAGAGATACAGAAACACCGTGGCCCCTTTCTTTGAGATAACTCTGCACTATTGCGAGCTGCAAATGCCACTTCCAGCTTAGCTGTGCAGAAGAAGAACAACAAGAAGAAGAAATATCTCGAAATATGTCCGTCAGGCCCCTTCCCTTGAGATAAATCTGCAAATATCTCGGAAACGAAGCGAGCTATTGCAAAATGTTAAGAGACCTTTTTTGTAGAGAATTGAGTTTCCTACTTTTTATGTTCTATGATATTTTTTGATCAGATGCGTAGTTCTCGAGATATATCAGGATATTTAAAAGTTCCGAAGCCGCACCAACATAATAGAGATACAGAAACACCGTGGGCCCTTTCTTTGAGATAACTCTGCACTATTGCGAGCTGTAAATGCCACTTCCAGCTTAGCTGTGCAGAAGAAGAACAACAAGAAGAAGAAATATCTCGAAATATGTCCGTCAGGCCACTTCCCTTGAGATATATCTGCAAATATCTCGGAAACGAAGCGAGCTATGGCAAAATGTTAAGAGACCTTTTTTGTAGAGAATTATGTTTCCAACAATTTATGTTCTATGATATTTTTTGGTCAGAAGCGTAGTTTTCGAGATATATCGAGATATTTAAAAGTTCCGTAGCCGCATCAACATAATAGAGATACAGAAACACCGTGGCCCCTTTCTTTCAGATAACTATGCACTATTGCGAGCTGCAAATGCCACTTCCAGCTTAGCTGTGCAGAAGAAGAACAACAAGAAGAAGAAATATCTCGAAATATGTCCGTCAGGCCCCTTACCATGAGATAAATCTGCAAATATCTCGGAAACGAAGCGAGCTATGGCAAAATGTTAAGAGACCTTTTTTGTAGAGAATTATGTTTCCTACTTTTTATGTTCTATGATATTTTTTGATCAGACGCGTAGTTCTCGAGATATATCAAGATATTTAAAAGTTCCGAAGCCGCACCAACATAATAGAGATACAGAAACACCGTGGCTCCTTTCTTTGAGATAACTCTGCACTATTGCGACCTGGAAATGCCACTTCCAGTTTAGCTGTGCAGAAGAAGAACAACAAGAAGAAGAAATATCTCGAAATATGTCCGTTAGGCCCCTTCCCTTGAGATAAATCTGCAAATATCTCGGAAACGAAGCGAGCTATGGCAAAATGTTAAGAGACCTTTTTTGTAGAGAATTAAGTTTCCTACGTTTTATGTTCTATGATATTTTTTGATCAGATGCGTAGTTCTCGAGATATATCAAGATATTTAAAAGTTCCGAAGCCGCACCAACATAATAGGGATACAGAAACACCGTGCCCCTCTCTTTGAGATAACTCTGCACTATTGCGAGCTGCAAATGCCACTTCCAGCTTAGCTGTGCAGAAGAAGAACAACAAGAAGAAGAAATATCTCGAAATATGTCCGTCAGGCCCCTTACCTTGAGATAAATCTGCAAATATCTCGGAAACGAAGCGACCTATGGCAAAATGTTAAGAGACCTTTTTTGTAGAGAATTAAGTTTCCTACTTTTTATCTTCTATGATATTTTCTGATCAGATGCGTAGTTCTCGAGATATATCAAGATATTTAAAAGTTCCGAAGCCGCACCAACATAATAGAGATACAGAAACACCGTGGCCCCTTTCTTTGAGATAACTCTGCACTATTGCGAGCTGTAAATGCCACTTCCAGGTTAGCTGTGCAGAAGAAGAACAACAAGAAGAAGAAATATCTCGAAATATGTCCGTCAGGCCCCTTCCCTTGAGATATATCTGCAAATATCTCGGAAACGAAGCGAGCTATGGCAAAATGTTAAGAGACCTTTTTTGTAGAGAATTATGTTTCCTACAATTTATGTTCTATGATATTTTTTGATCAGAAGCGTAGTTTTCGAGATATATCGAGATATTTAAAAGTTCCGAAGCCGCACCAACATAATAGATATACAGAAACACCGTGGCCCCTTTCGTTGAGATAACTCTGCACTAGTGCGAGCCGCAAATGCCACTTCCAGCTTAGCTGTGCAGAAGAAGAACAACAAGAAGAAGAAATATCTCGAAATATGTCCGTCAGGCCCCTTCCCTTGAGATAAATCTGCAAATATCTCGGAAACGAAGCGAGCTATGGCAAAATGTTAAGAGACCTTTTTTGTAGAGAATTAAGTTTCCTACTTTGTATGTTCTATGATATTTTTTGATCAGACGCGTAGTTCTCGAGATATATCAAGATATTTAAAAGTTCCGAAGCCGCACCAACATAATAGAGATACAGAAACACCGTGGCCCCTTTCTTTGATATATCTCTGCACTATTGCGAGCTGCAAATGCCACTTCCAGCTTAGCTGCGCAGAAGAAGAACAACAAGAAGAAGAAATATCTCGAAATATGTCCGTCAGGCCCCTTCCCTTGAGATATATCTGCAAATATCTCGGAAACGAAGCGAGCTATGGCAAAATGTTAAGAGACCTTTTTTGTAGAGAATTATGTTTCCTAGAATTTATGTTCTATGATATTTTCTGATCAGATGCGTAGTTCTCGAGATGTATCAAGATATTTAAAAGTACCGAAGCCGCACCAACATAATAGAGATACAGAAACACCGTGGCCCCTTTCTTTGAGATAACTCTGCACTATTGCGAGCTGTAAATGCCACTTCCAGCTTAGCTGTGCAGAAGAAGAACAACAAGAAGAAGAAATATCTCGAAATATGTCCGTCAGGCCCCTTCCCTTGAGATATATCTGCAAATATCTCGGAAACGAAGCGAGCTATGGCAAAATGTTAAGAGACCTTTTTTGTAGAGAATTATGTTTCCTACAATTTATGTTCTATGATATATTTTGATCAGAAGCGTAGTTTTCGAGATATATCGAGATATTTAAAAGTTCCGAAGCCGCACCAACATAATAGATATACAGAAACACCGTGGCCCCTTTCGTTGAGATAACTCTGCACTAGTGCGAGCCGCAAATGCCACTTCCAGCTTAGCTGTGCAGAAGAAGAACAACAAGAAGAAGAAATATCTCGAAATATGTCCGTCAGGCCCCTTCCCTTGAGATAAATCTGCAAATATCTCGGAAACGAAGCGAGCTATGGCAAAATGTTAAGAGACCTTTTTTGTAGAGAATTAAGTTTCCTACTTTGTATGTTCTATGATATTTTTTGATCAGACGCGTAGTTCTCGAGATATATCAAGATATTTAAAAGTTCCGAAGCCGCACCAACATAATAGAGATACAGAAACACCGTGGCCCCTTTCTTTGAGATAACTCTGCACTATTGCGAGCTGTAAATGCCACTTCCAGCTTAGCTGTGCAGAAGAAGAACAACAAGAAGAAGAAATATCTCGAAATATGTCCGTCAGGCCCCTTCCCTTGAGATATATCTGCAAATATCTCGGAGACGAAGCGAGCTATGGCAAAATGTTAAGAGACCTTTTTTGTAGAGAATTATGTTTCCTACTTTTTATGTTCTATGATATTTTTTGATCAGATGCGTAGTTCTCGAGATATATCAAGATATTTAAAAGTTCCGAAGCCGCACCAACATAATAGGGATACAGAAACACCGTGCCCCTCTCTTTGAGATAACTCTGCACTATTGCGAGCTGCAAATGCCACTTCCAGCTTAGCTGTGCAGAAGAAGAACAACAAGAAGAAGAAATATCTCGAAATATGTCCGTCAGGCCCCTTACCTTGAGATAAATCTGCAAATATCTCGGAAACGAAGCGAGCTATGGCAAAATGTTAAGAGACCTTTTCTGTAGAGAATTAAGTTTCCTACTTTTTATCTTCTATGATATTTTCTGATCAGATGCGTAGTTCTCGAGATATATCAAGATATTTAAAAGTTCCGAAGCCGCACCAACATAATAGAGATACAGAAACACCGTGGCCCCTTTCTTTGAGATAACTCTGCACTATTGCGAGCTGTAAATGCCACTTCCAGCTTAGCTGTGCAGAAGAAGAACAACAAGAAGAAGAAATATCTCGAAATATGTCCGTCAGGCCCCTTCCCTTGAGATATATCTGCAAATATCTCGGAAACGAAGCGAGCTATGGCAAAATGTTAAGAGACCTTTTTTGTAGAGAATTATGTTTCCTACAATTTATGTTCTATGATATTTTTTGATCAGAAGCGTAGTTTTCGAGATATATCGAGATATTTAAAAGTTCCGAAGCCGCACCAACATAATAGATATACAGAAACACCGTGGCCCCTTTCGTTGAGATAACTCTGCACTAGTGCGAGCCGCAAATGCCACTTCCAGCTTAGCTGTGCAGAAGAAGAACAACAAGAAGAAGAAATATCTCGAAATATGTCCGTCAGGCCCCTTCCCTTGAGATATATCTGCAAATATCTCGGAAACCAAGCGAGCTATGGCAAAATGTTAAGAGACCTTTTTTGTAGAGAATTATGTTTCCTAGAATTTATGTTCTATGATATTTTCTGATCAGATGCGTAGTTCTCGAGATATATCAAGATATTTAAAAGTTCCGAAGCCGCACCAACATAATAGAGATACAGAAACACCGTGGCCCCTTTCTTTGAGATAACTCTGCACTATTGCGAGCTGTAAATGCCACTTCCAGCTTAGCTGTGCAGAAGAAGAACAACAAGAAGAAGAAATATCTCGAAATATGTCCGTCAGGCCCCTTCCCTTGAGATATATCTGCAAATATCTCGGAAACGAAGCGAGCTATGTCAAAATGTTAAGAGACCTTTTTTGTAGAGAATTATGTTTCCTACAATTTATGTTCTATGATATTTTTTGATCAGAAGCGTAGTTTTCGAGATATATCGAGATATTTAAAAGTTCCGAAGCCGCACCAACATAATAGATATACAGAAACACCGTGGCCCCTTTCGTTGAGATAACTCTGCACTAGTGCGAGCCGCAAATGCCACTTCCAGCTTAGCTGTGCAGAAGAAGAACAACAAGAAGAAGAAATATCTCGAAATATGTCCGTCAGGCCCCTTCCCTTGAGATGAATCTGCAAATATCTCGGAAACGAAGCGAGCTATGGCAAAATCTTAAGAGACCTTTTTTGTAGAGAATTATGTTTCCTAGAATTTATGTTCTATGATATTTTTTGATCAGATGCGTAGTTCTCGAGATATATCAAGATATTTAAAAGTTCCGAAGCCGCACCAACATAATAGAGATACAGAAACACCGTGGCCCCTTTCTTTGAGATAACTCTGCACTATTGCGAGCTGTAAATGCCACTTCCAGCTTAGCTGTGCAGAAGAAGAACAACAAGAAGAAGAAATATCTCGAAATATGTCCGTCAGGCCCCTTCCCTTGAGATATATCTGCAAATATCTCGGAGACGAAGCGAGCTATGGCAAAATGTTAAGAGACCTTTTTTGTAGAGAATTATGTTTCCTACTTTCTATGTTCTATGATATTTTTTGATCAGATGCGTAGTTCTCGAGATATATCAAGATATTTAAAAGTTCCGAAGCCGCACCAACATAATAGGGATACAGAAACACCGTGCCCCTCTCTTTGAGATAACTCTGCACTATTGCGAGCTGCAAATGCCACTTCCAGCTTAGCTGTGCAGAAGAAGAACAACAAGAAGAAGAAATATCTCGAAATATGTCCGTCAGGCCCCTTACCTTGAGATAAATCTGCAAATATCTCGGAAACGAAGCGAGCTATGGCAAAATGTTAAGAGACCTTTTCTGTAGAGAATTAAGTTTCCTACTTTTTATCTTCTATGATATTTTCTGATCAGATGCGTAGTTCTCGAGATATATCAAGATATTTAAAAGTTCCGAAGCCGCACCAACATAATAGAGATACAGAAACACCGTGGCCCCTTTCTTTGAGATAACTCTGCACTATTGCGAGCTGTAAATGCCACTTCCAGCTTAGCTGTGCAGAAGAAGAACAACAAGAAGAAGAAATATCTCGAAATATGTCCGTCAGGCCCCTTCCCTTGAGATATATCTGCAAATATCTCGGAAACGAAGCGAGCTATGGCAAAATGTTAAGAGACCTTTTTTGTAGAGAATTATGTTTCCTACAATTTATGTTCTATGATATTTTTTGATCAGAAGCGTAGTTTTCGAGATATATCGAGATATTTAAAAGTTCCGAAGCCGCACCAACATAATAGATATACAGAAACACCGTGGCCCCTTTCGTTGAGATAACTCTGCACTAGTGCGAGCCGCAAATGCCACTTCCAGCTTAGCTGTGCAGAAGAAGAACAACAAGAAGAAGAAATATCTCGAAATATGTCCGTCAGGCCCCTTCCCTTGAGATATATCTGCAAATATCTCGGAAACCAAGCGAGCTATGGCAAAATGTTAAGAGACCTTTTTTGTAGAGAATTATGTTTCCTAGAATTTATGTTCTATGATATTTTCTGATCAGATGCGTAGTTCTCGAGATATATCAAGATATTTAAAAGTTCCGAAGCCGCACCAACATAATAGAGATACAGAAACACCGTGGCCCCTTTCTTTGAGATAACTCTGCACTATTGCGAGCTGTAAATGCCACTTCCAGCTTAGCTGTGCAGAAGAAGAACAACAAGAAGAAGAAATATCTCGAAATATGTCCGTCAGGCCCCTTCCCTTGAGATATATCTGCAAATATCTCGGAAACGAAGCGAGCTATGTCAAAATGTTAAGAGACCTTTTTTGTAGAGAATTATGTTTCCTACAATTTATGTTCTATGATATTTTTTGATCAGAAGCGTAGTTTTCGAGATATATCGAGATATTTAAAAGTTCCGAAGCCGCACCAACATAATAGATATACAGAAACACCGTGGCCCCTTTCGTTGAGATAACTCTGCACTAGTGCGAGCCGCAAATGCCACTTCCAGCTTAGCTGTGCAGAAGAAGAACAACAAGAAGAAGAAATATCTCGAAATATGTCCGTCAGGCCCCTTCCCTTGAGATGAATCTGCAAATATCTCGGAAACGAAGCGAGCTATGGCAAAATCTTAAGAGACCTTTTTTGTAGAGAATTATGTTTCCTAGAATTTATGTTCTATGATATTTTTTGATCAGATGCGTAGTTCTCGAGATATATCAAGATATTTAAAAGTTCCGAAGCCGCACCAACATAATAGAGATACAGAAACACCGTGGCCCCTTTCTTTGAGATAACTCTGCACTATTGCGAGCTGTAAATGCCACTTCCAGCTTAGCTGTGCAGAAGAAGAACAACAAGAAGAAGAAATATCTCGAAATATGTCCGTCAGGCCCCTTCCCTTGAGATATATCTGCAAATATCTCGGAGACGAAGCGAGCTATGGCAAAATGTTAAGAGACCTTTTTTGTAGAGAATTATGTTTCCTACTTTCTATGTTCTATGATATTTTTTGATCAGATGCGTAGTTCTCGAGATATATCAAGATATTTAAAAGTTCCGAAGCCGCACCAACATAATAGGGATACAGAAACACCGTGCCCCTCTCTTTGAGATAACTCTGCACTATTGCGAGCTGCAAATGCCACTTCCAGCTTAGCTGTGCAGAAGAAGAACAACAAGAAGAAGAAATATCTCGAAATATGTCCGTCAGGCCCCTTACCTTGAGATAAATCTGCAAATATCTCGGAAACGAAGCGAGCTATGGCAAAATGTTAAGAGACCTTTTCTGTAGAGAATTAAGTTTCCTACTTTTTATCTTCTATGATATTTTCTGATCAGATGCGTAGTTCTCGAGATATATCAAGATATTTAAAAGTTCCGAAGCCGCACCAACATAATAGAGATACAGAAACACCGTGGCCCCTTTCGTTGAGATAACTCTGCACTAGTGCGAGCCGCAAATGCCACTTCCAGCTTAGCTGTGCAGAAGAAGAACAACAAGAAGAAGAAATATCTCGAAATATGTCCGTCAGGCCCCTTCCCTTGAGATAAATCTGCAAATATCTCGGAAACGAAGCGAGCTATGGCAAAATGTTAAGAGACCTTTTTTGTAGAGAATTAAGTTTCCTACTTTGTATGTTCTATGATATTTTTTGATCAGACGCGTAGTTCTCGAGATATATCAAGATATTTAAAAGTTCCGAAGCCGCACCAACATAATAGAGATACAGAAACACCGTGGCCCCTTTCTTTGAGATATCTCTGCACTATTGCGAGCTGCAAATGCCACTTCCAGCTTAGCTGCGCAGAAGAAGAACAACAAGAAGAAGAAATATCTCGAAATATGTCCGTCAGGCCCCTTCCCTTGAGATATATCTGCAAATATCTCGGAAACGAAGCGAGCTATGGCAAAATGTTAAGAGACCTTTTTTGTAGAGAATTATGTTTCCTAGAATTTATGTTCTATGATATTTTCTGATCAGATGCGTAGTTCTCGAGATATATCAAGATATTTAAAAGTTCCGAAGCCGCACCAACATAATAGAGATACAGAAACACCGTGGCCCCTTTCTTTGAGATAACTCTGCACTATTGCGAGCTGTAAATGCCACTTCCAGCTTAGCTGTGCAGAAGAAGAACAACAAGAAGAAGAAATATCTCGAAATATGTCCGTCAGGCCCCTTCCCTTGAGATATATCTGCAAATATCTCGGAAACGAAGCGAGCTATGTCAAAATGTTAAGAGACCTTTTTTGTAGAGAATTATGTTTCCTACAATTTATGTTCTATGATATTTTTTGATCAGAAGCGTAGTTTTCGAGATATATCGAGATATTTAAAAGTTCCGAAGCCGCACCAACATAATAGATATACAGAAACACCGTGGCCCCTTTCGTTGAGATAACTCTGCACTAGTGCGAGCCGCAAATGCCACTTCCAGCTTAGCTGTGCAGAAGAAGAACAACAAGAAGAAGAAATATCTCGAAATATGTCCGTCAGGCCCCTTCCCTTGAGATGAATCTGCAAATATCTCGGAAACGAAGCGAGCTATGGCAAAATGTTAAGAGACCTTTTTTGTAGAGAATTATGTTTCCTAGAATTTATGTTCTATGATATTTTTTGATCAGATGCGTAGTTCTCGAGATATATCAAGATATTTAAAAGTTCCGAAGCCGCACCAACATAATAGAGATACAGAAACACCGTGGCCCCTTTCTTTGAGATAACTCTGCACTATTGCGAGCTGTAAATGCCACTTCCAGCTTAGCTGTGCAGAAGAAGAACAACAAGAAGAAGAAATATCTCGAAATATGTCCGTCAGGCCCCTTCCCTTGAGATATATCTGCAAATATCTCGGAGACGAAGCGAGCTATGGCAAAATGTTAAGAGACCTTTTTTGTAGAGAATTATGTTTCCTACTTTTTATGTTCTATGATATTTTTTGATCAGATGCGTAGTTCTCGAGATATATCAAGATATTTAAAAGTTCCGAAGCCGCACCAACATAATAGGGATACAGAAACACCGTGCCCCTCTCTTTGAGATAACTCTGCACTATTGCGAGCTGCAAATGCCACTTCCAGCTTAGCTGTGCAGAAGAAGAACAACAAGAAGAAGAAATATCTCGAAATATGTCCGTCAGGCCCCTTACCTTGAGATAAATCTGCAAATATCTCGGAAACGAAGCGAGCTATGGCAAAATGTTAAGAGACCTTTTTTGTAGAGAATTAAGTTTCCTACTTTTTATCTTCTATGATATTTTCTGATCAGATGCGTAGTTCTCGAGATATATCAAGATATTTAAAAGTTCCGAAGCCGCACCAACATAATAGAGATACAGAAACACCGTGGCCCCTTTCGTTGAGATAACTCTGCACTAGTGCGAGCCGCAAATGCCACTTCCAGCTTAGCTGTGCAGAAGAAGAACAACAAGAAGAAGAAATATCTCGAAATATGTCCGTCAGGCCAGTTCCTTTGAGCTGAATCTGCAAATATCTCGGAAACGAAGCGAGCTATGGCAAAATGTTAAGAGACCTTTCTTGTAGAGAATTAAGTTTCCTACTTTTTATGTTCTATGATATCTTTTGATCAGATGCGTAGTTCTCGAGATATATCAAGATATTTAAAAGTTCCGAAGCCGCACCAACAAAATAGAGATACAGAAACACCGTGGCCCCTTTCTTTGAGATAACTCTGCACTATTGCGAGCTGCAAATGCCACTTCCAGCTTAGCTGTGCAGAAGAAGAACAACAAGAAGAAGAAATATCTCGAAATATGTCCGTCAGGCCACTTCCCTTGAGATAAATCTGCAAATATCTCGGAAACGAAGCGAGCTATGGCAAAATGTTAAGAGACGTTTTTTGTAGAGAATTATGTTTCCTACAATTTATCTTCTATGATATTTTTTGATCAGAAGCGTAGTTTTCGAGATATATCGAGATATTTAAAAGTTCCGAAGCCGCACCAACATAATAGAGATACAGAAACACCGTGGCCCCTTTCTTTGAGATAACTCTGCACTATTGCGAGCTGTAAATGCCACTTCCAGCTTAGCTGTGCAGAAGAAGAACAACAAGAAGAAGAAATATCTCGAAATATGTCCGTCAGGCCCCTTCCCTTGAGATAAATCTGCAAATATCTCGGAAACGAAGAGAGCTATGGCAAAATGTTAAGAGACCTTTTTTGTAGAGAATTAAGTTTCCTACTTTTCATGTTCTATGATATTTTTTGATCAGACGCGTAGTTCTCGAGATATATCAAGATATTTAAAAGTTCCGAAGCCGCACCAACATAATAGAGATACAGAAACACCGTGGCCCCTTTCTTTGAGATAACTCTGCACTATTGCGAGCAGCAAATGCCACTTCCAGCTTAGCTGTGCAGAAGAAGAACAACAAGAAGAAGAAATATTTCGAAATATGTCCGTCAGGCCCCTTCCCTTGAGATAAATCTGCAAATATCTCGGAAACGAAGCGAGCTATGGCAAAATGTTAAGAGACCTTTTTTGTAGAGAATTAAGTTTCCTACTTTTCATGTTCTATGATATTTTTTGATCAGATGCGTAGTTCTCGAGATATATCAAGATATTTAAAAGTTCCGAAGCCGCACCAACATAATAGAGATACAGAAACACCGTGGCCCCTTTCTTTGAGATAACTCTGCACTATTGCGAGCTGTAAATGCCACTTCCAGCTTAGCTGTGCAGAAGAAGAACAACAAGAAGAAGAAATATCTCGAAGTATGTCCGTCAGGCCCCTTCCCTTGAGATATATCTGCAAATATCTCGGAAACGAAGCGAGCTATGGCAAAATGTTAAGAGACCTTTTTTGTAGAGAATTATGTTTCCTACAATTGATGTTCTATGATATTTTTTGATCAGAAGCGTAGTTTTCGAGATATATCGAGATATTTAAAAGTTCCGAAGCCGCACCAACATAATAGAGATACAGAAACACCGTGGCCCCTTTCTTTGAGATAACTCTGCACTAGTGCGAGCTGCAAATGCCACTTCCAGCTTAGCTGTGCAGAAGAAGAACAACAAGAAGAAGAAATATCTCGAAATATGTCCGTCAGGCCCCTTCCCTTGAGATAAATCTGCAAATATCTCGGAAACGAAGCGAGCTATGGCAAAATGTTAAGAGAGCTTTCTTGTAGAGAATTAAGTTTCCTACTTTTTATGTTCTATGATATTTTTTGATCAGATGCGTAGTTCTCGAGATATATCAAGATATTTAAAAGTTCCGAAGCCGCACCAACATAATAGAGATACAGAAACACCGTGGCCCCTTTCTTTGAGATAACTCTGCACTATTGCGAGCTGCAAATGCCACTTCCAGCTTAGCTGTGCAGAGGAAGAACAACAAGAAGAAGAAATATCTCGAAATATGTCCGTCAGGCCAGTTCCTTTGAGCTGAATCTGCAAATATCTCGGAAACGAAGCGAGCTATGGCAAAATGTTGAGACGTTTTTTGTAGAGAATTATGTTTCCTACAATTTATGTTCTATGATATTTTTTGATCAGAAGCGTAGTTTTCGAGATATATCGAGATATTTAAAAGTTCCGAAGCCGCACCAACATAATAGGGATACAGAAACACCGTGGCCCCTTTCTTTGAGATAACTCTGCACTAGTGCGAGCCGCAAATGCCACTTCCAGCTTAGCTGTGCAGAAGAAGAACAACAAGAAGAAGAAATATCTCGAAATATGTCCGTCAGGCCACTTCCCTTGAGATAAATCTGCAAATATCTCGGAAACGAAGCGAGCTATGGCAAAATCTTAAGAGACGTTTTTTGTAGAGAATTATGTTTCCTACAATTTATGTTCTATGATATTTTTTGATCAGAAGCGTAGTTTTCGAGATATATCGAGATATTTAAAAGTTCCGAAGCCGCACCAACATAATAGAGATACAGAAACACCGTGGCCCCTTTCTTTGAGATAACTCTGCACTAGTGCGAGCCGCAAATGCCACTTCCAGCTTAGCTGTGCAGAAGAAGAGCAACAAGAAGAAGAAATATCTCGAAATATGTCCGACAGGCCCCTTCCCTTGAGATAAATCTGCAAATATCTCGGAAACGAATCGAGCTATGGCAAAATGTTAAGAGACCTTTTTTGTAGAGAATTAAGTTTCCTACTTTTTATGTTCTATGATATTTTTTGATCAGATGCGTAGTTCTCGAGATATATCAAGATATTTAAAAGTTCCGAAGCCGCACAAACATAATAGGGATACAGAAACACCGTGGCCCCTTTCTTTGAGGTAACTCTGCACTAGTGCGAGCCGCAAATGCCACTTCCAGCTTAGCTGTGCAGAAGAAGAACAACAAGAAGAAGAAATATCTCGAAATATGTCCGTCAGGCCCCTTCCCTTGAGATAAATCTGCAAATATCTCGGAAACGAAGCGAGCTATCGCAAAATGTTAAGAGACCTTTTTTGTAGAGAATTATGTTTCCTACAATTTATGTTCTACGATATTTTTTGATCAGAAGCGTACTTTTCGAGATATATCGAGATATTTAAAAGTTCCGAAGCCGCACCAACATAATAGAGATACAGAAACACCGTGGCCCCTTTCTTTGAGATAACTCTGCACTAGTGCGAGCTGCAAATGCCACTTCCAGCTTAGCTGTGCAGAAGAAGAACAACAAGAAGAAGAAATATCTCGAAATATGTCCGACAGGCCCCTTCCCTTGAGATAAATCTGCAAATATCTCGGAAACAAAGCGAGCTATCGCAAAATGTTAAGAGACCTTTTTTGTAGAGAATTATGTTTCCTACAATTTATGTTCTACGATATTTTTTGATCAGAAGCGTAGTTTTCGAGATATATCGAGATATTTAAAAGTTCCGAAGCCGCACCAACATAATAGAGATACAGAAACACCGTGGCCCCTTTCTTTGAGATAACTCTGCACTATTGCGAGCTGTAAATGCCACTTCCAGCTTAGCTGTGCAGAAGAAGAACAACAAGAAGAAGAAATATCTCGAAATATGTCCGTCAGGCCCCTTCCCTTGAGATATATCTGCAAATATCTCGGAAACGAAGCGAGCTATGGCAAAATGTTAAGAGACCTTTTTTGTAGAGAATTATGTTTCCTACAATTTATGTTCTATGATATTTTTTGATCAGAAGCGTAGTTTTCGAGATATATCGAGATATTTAAAAGTTCCGAAGCCGCACCAACATAATAGAGATACAGAAACACCGTGGCCCCTTTCGTTGAGATAACTCTGCACTAGTGCGAGCCGCAAATGCCACTTCCAGCTTAGCTGTGCAGAAGAAGAACAACAAGAAGAAGAAACATCTCGAAATATGTCCGTCAGGCCAGTTCCTTTGAGCTGAATCTGCAAATATCTCGGAAACGAAGCGAGCTATGGCAAAATGTTAAGAGACCTTTCTTGTAGAGAATTAAGTTTCCTACTTTTTATGTTCTATGATATTTTTTGATCAGATGCGTAGTTCTCGAGATATATCACGATATTTAAAAGTTCCGAAGCCGCACCAATAAAATAGAGATACAGAAACACCGTGGCCCCTTTCTTTGAGATAACTCTGCACTATTGCGAGCTGCAAATGCCACTTCCAGCTTAGCTGTGCAGAAGAAGAACAACAAGAAGAAGAAATATCTCGAAATATGTCCGTCAGGCCACTTCCCTTGAGATAAATCTGCAAATATCTCGGAAACGAAGCGAGCTATGGCAAAATGTTAAGAGACGTTTTTTGTAGAGAATTATGTTTCCTACAATTTATCTTCTATGATATTTTTTGATCAGAAGCGTAGTTTTCGAGATATATCGAGATATTTAAAAGTTCCGAAGCCGCACCAACATAATAGAGATACAGAAACACCGTGGCCCCTTTCTTTGAGATAACTCTGCACTATTGCGAGCTGTAAATGCCACTTCCAGCTTAGCTGTGCAGAAGAAGAACAACAAGAAGAAGAAATATCTCGAAATATGTCCGTCAGGCCCCTTCCCTTGAGATAAATCTGCAAATATCTCGGAAACGAAGAGAGCTATGGCAAAATGTTAAGAGACCTTTTTTGTAGAGAATTAAGTTTCCTACTTTTCATGTTCTATGATATTTTTTGATCAGACGCGTAGTTCTCGAGATATATCAAGATATTTAAAAGTTCCGAAGCCGCACCAACATAATAGAGATACAGAAACACCGTGGCCCCTTTCTTTGAGATAACTCTGCACTATTGCGAGCTGCAAATGCCACTTCCAGCTTAGCTGTGCAGAAGAAGAACAACAAGAAGAAGAAATATTTCGAAATATGTCCGTCAGGCCCCTTCCCTTGAGATAAATCTGCAAATATCTCGGAAACGAAGCGAGCTATGGCAAAATGTTAAGAGACCTTTTTTGTAGAGAATTAAGTTTCCTACTTTTCATGTTCTATGATATTTTTTGATCAGATGCGTAGTTCTCGAGATATATCAAGATATTTAAAAGTTCCGAAGCCGCACCAACATAATAGAGATACAGAAACACCGTGGCCCCTTTCTTTGAGATAACTCTGCACTATTGCGAGCTGTAAATGCCACTTCCAGCTTAGCTGTGCAGAAGAAGAACAACAAGAAGAAGAAATATCTCGAAGTATGTCCGTCAGGCCCCTTCCCTTGAGATATATCTGCAAATATCTCGGAAACGAAGCGAGCTATGGCAAAATGTTAAGAGACCTTTTTTGTAGAGAATTATGTTTCCTACAATTGATGTTCTATGATATTTTTTGATCAGAAGCGTAGTTTTCGAGATATATCGAGATATTTAAAAGTTCCGAAGCCGCACCAACATAATAGAGATACAGAAACACCGTGGCCCCTTTCTTTGAGATAACTCTGCACTAGTGCGAGCTGCAAATGCCACTTCCAGCTTAGCTGTGCAGAAGAAGAACAACAAGAAGAAGAAATATCTCGAAATATGTCCGTCAGGCCCCTTCCCTTGAGATAAATCTGCAAATATCTCGGAAACGAAGCGAGCTATGGCAAAATGTTAAGAGAGCTTTCTTGTAGAGAATTAAGTTTCCTACTTTTTATGTTCTATGATATTTTTTGATCAGATGCGTAGTTCTCGAGATATATCAAGATATTTAAAAGTTCCGAAGCCGCACCAACATAATAGAGATACAGAAACACCGTGGCCCCTTTCTTTGAGATAACTCTGCACTATTGCGAGCTGCAAATGCCACTTCCAGCTTAGCTGTGCAGAGGAAGAACAACAAGAAGAAGAAATATCTCGAAATATGTCCGTCAGGCCAGTTCCTTTGAGCTGAATCTGCAAATATCTCGGAAACGAAGCGAGCTATGGCAAAATGTTGAGACGTTTTTTGTAGAGAATTATGTTTCCTACAATTTATGTTGTATGATATTTTTTGATCAGAAGCGTAGTTTTCGAGATATATCGAGATATTTAAAAGTTCCGAAGCCGCACCAACATAATAGGGATACAGAAACACCGTGGCCCCTTTCTTTGAGATAACTCTGCACTAGTGCGAGCCGCAAATGCCACTTCCAGCTTAGCTGTGCAGAAGAAGAACAACAAGAAGAAGAAATATCTCGAAATATGTCCGTCAGGCCCCTTCCCTTGAGATAAATCTGCAAATATCTCGGAAACGAAGCGAGCTATGGCAAAATGTTAAGAGAGCTTTCTTGTAGAGAATTAAGTTTCCTACTTTTTATGTTCTATGATATTTTTTGATCAGATGCGTAGTTCTCGAGATATATCAAGATAT
Source organism: Osmia lignaria lignaria (assembly GCF_051020975.1). Classification (NCBI taxonomy): domain Eukaryota; kingdom Metazoa; phylum Arthropoda; class Insecta; order Hymenoptera; family Megachilidae; genus Osmia; species Osmia lignaria. Next base: position 1,943,637 of record NW_027478160.1, read on the forward strand.
TTAAAAGTTCCGAAGCCGCACCAACATAATAGAGATACAGAAACACCGTGGCCCCTTTCTTTGAGATAACTCTGCACTATTGCGAGCTGCAAATGCCACTTCCAGCTTAGCTGTGCAGAGGAAGAACAACAAGAAGAAGAAATATCTCGAAATATGTCCGTCAGGCCAGTTCCTTTGAGCTGAATCTGCAAATATCTCGGAAACGAAGCGAGCTATGGCAAAATGTTGAGACGTTTTTTGTAGAGAATTATGTTTCCTACAATTTATGTTGTATGATATTTTTTGATCAGAAGCGTAGTTTTCGAGATATATCGAGATATTTAAAAGTTCCGAAGCCGCACCAACATAATAGGGATACAGAAACACCGTGGCCCCTTTCTTTGAGATAACTCTGCACTAGTGCGAGCCGCAAATGCCACTTCCAGCTTAGCTGTGCAGAAGAAGAACAACAAGAAGAAGAAATATCTCGAAATATGTCCGTCAGGCCACTTCCCTTGAGATAAATCTGCAAATATCTCGGAAACGAAGCGAGCTATGGCAAAATCTTAAGAGACGTTTTTTGTAGAGAATTATGTTTCCTACAATTTATGTTCTATGATATTTTTTGATCAGAAGCGTAGTTTTCGAGATATATCGAGATATTTAAAAGTTCCGAAGCCGCACCAACATAATAGAGATACAGAAACACCGTGGCCCCTTTCTTTGAGATAACTCTGCACTAGTGCGAGCCGCAAATGCCACTTCCAGCTTAGCTGTGCAGAAGAAGAGCAACAAGAAGAAGAAGTATCTCGAAATATGTCCGACAGGCCCCTTCCCTTGAGATAAATCTGCAAATATCTCGGAAACGAATCGAGCTATGGCAAAATGTTAAGAGACCTTTTTTGTAGAGAATTAAGTTTCCTACTTTTTATGTTCTATGATATTTTTTGATCAGATGCGTAGTTCTCGAGATATATCAAGATATTTAAAAGTTCCGAAGCCGCACAAACATAATAGGGATACAGAAACACCGTGGCCCCTTTCTTTGAGGTAACTCTGCACTAGTGCGAGCCGCAAATGCCACTTCCAGCTTAGCTGTGCAGAAGAAGAACAACAAGAAGAAGAAATATCTCGAAATATGTCCGTCAGGCCCCTTCCCTTGAGATAAATCTGCAAATATCTCGGAAACGAAGCGAGCTATCGCAAAATGTTAAGAGACCTTTTTTGTAGAGAATTATGTTTCCTACAATTTATGTTCTACGATATTTTTTGATCAGAAGCGTAGTTTTCGAGATATATCGAGATATTTAAAAGTTCCGAAGCCGCACCAACATAATAGAGATACAGAAACACCGTGGCCCCTTTCTTTGAGATAACTCTGCACTATTGCGAGCTGTAAATGCCACTTCCAGCTTAGCTGTGCAGAAGAAGAACAACAAGAAGAAGAAATATCTCGAAATATGTCCGTCAGGCCCCTTCCCTTGAGATATATCTGCAAATATCTCGGAAACGAAGCGAGCTATGGCAAAATGTTAAGAGACCTTTTTTGTAGAGAATTATGTTTCCTACAATTTATGTTCTATGATATTTTTTGATCAGAAGCGTAGTTTTCGAGATATATCGAGATATTTAAAAGTTCCGAAGCCGCACCAACATAATAGAGATACAGAAACACCGTGGCCCCTTTCGTTGAGATAACTCTGCACTAGTGCGAGCCGCAAATGCCACTTCCAGCTTAGCTGTGCAGAAGAAGAACAACAAGAAGAAGAAATATCTCGAAATATGTCCGTCAGGCCAGTTCCTTTGAGCTGAATCTGCAAATATCTCGGAAACGAAGCGAGCTATGGCAAAATGTTAAGAGACCTTTCTTGTAGAGAATTAAGTTTCCTACTTTTTATGTTCTATGATATTTTTTGATCAGATGCGTAGTTCTCGAGATATATCACGATATTTAAAAGTTCCGAAGCCGCACCAACAAAATAGAGATACAGAAACACCGTGGCCCCTTTCTTTGAGATAACTCTGCACTATTGCGAGCTGCAAATGCCACTTCCAGCTTAGCTGTGCAGAAGAAGAACAACAAGAAGAAGAAATATCTCGAAACATGTCCGTCAGGCCACTTCCCTTGAGATAAATCTGCAAATATCTCGGAAACGAAGCGAGCTATGGCAAAATGTTAAGAGACGTTTTTTGTAGAGAATTATGTTTCCTACAATTTATCTTCTATGATATTTTTTGATCAGAAGCGTAGTTTTCGAGATATATCGAGATATTTAAAAGTTCCGAAGCCGCACCAACATAATAGAGATACAGAAACACCGTGGCCCCTTTCTTTGAGATAACTCTGCACTATTGCGAGCTGTAAATGCCACTTCCAGCTTAGCTGTGCAGAAGAAGAACAACAAGAAGAAGAAATATCTCGAAATATGTCCGTCAGGCCCCTTCCCTTGAGATAAATCTGCAAATATCTCTGGAAACGAAGAGAGCTATGGCAAAATGTTAAGAGACCTTTTTTGTAGAGAATTAAGTTTCCTACTTTTCATGTTTTATGATATTTTTTGATCAGACGCGTAGTTCTCGAGATATATCAAGATATTTAAAAGTTCCGAAGCCGCACCAACATAATAGAGATACAGAAACACCGTGGCCCCTTTCTTTGAGATAACTCTGCACTATTGCGAGCTGCAAATGCCACTTCCAGCTTAGCTGTGCAGAAGAAGAACAACAAGAAGAAGAAATATTTCGAAATATGTCCGTCAGGCCCCTTCCCTTGAGATAAATCTGCAAATATCTCGGAAACGAAGCGAGCTATGGCAAAATGTTAAGAGACCTTTTTTGTAGAGAATTAAGTTTCCTACTTTTCATGTTCTATGATATTTTTTGATCAGATGCGTAGTTCTCGAGATATATCAAGATATTTAAAAGTTCCGAAGCCGCACCAACATAATAGAGATACAGAAACACCGTGGCCCCTTTCTTTGAGATAACTCTGCACTATTGCGAGCTGTAAATGCCACTTCCAGCTTAGCTGTGCAGAAGAAGAACAACAAGAAGAAGAAATATCTCGAAGTATGTCCGTCAGGCCCCTTCCCTTGAGATATATCTGCAAATATCTCGGAAACGAAGCGAGCTATGGCAAAATGTTAAGAGACCTTTTTTGTAGAGAATTATGTTTCCTACAATTTATGTTCTATGATATTTTTTGATCAGAAGCGTAGTTTTCGAGATATATCGAGATATTTAAAAGTTCCGAAGCCGCACCAACATAATAGAGATACAGAAACACCGTGGCCCCTTTCGTTGAGATAACTCTGCACTAGTGCGAGCCGCAAATGCCACTTCCAGCTTAGCTGTGCAGAAGAAGAACAACAAGAAGAAGAAATATCTCGAAATATGTCCGTCAGGCCAGTTCCTTTGAGCTGAATCTGCAAATATCTCGGAAACGAAGCGAGCTATGGCAAAATGTTAAGAGACCTTTCTTGTAGAGAATTAAGTTTCCTACTTTTTATGTTCTATGATATTTTTTGATCAGATGCGTAGTTCTCGAGATATATCACGATATTTAAAAGTTCCGAAGCCGCACCAACAAAATAGAGATACAGAAACACCGTGGCCCCTTTCTTTGAGATAACTCTGCACTATTGCGAGCTGCAAATGCCACTTCCAGCTTAGCTGTGCAGAAGAAGAACAACAAGAAGAAGAAATATCTCGAAACATGTCCGTCAGGCCACTTCCCTTGAGATAAATCTGCAAATATCTCGGAAACGAAGCGAGCTATGGCAAAATGTTAAGAGACGTTTTTTGTAGAGAATTATGTTTCCTACAATTTATCTTCTATGATATTTTTTGATCAGAAGCGTAGTTTTCGAGATATATCGAGATATTTAAAAGTTCCGAAGCCGCACCAACATAATAGAGATACAGAAACACCGTGGCCCCTTTCTTTGAGATAACTCTGCACTATTGCGAGCTGTAAATGCCACTTCCAGCTTAGCTGTGCAGAAGAAGAACAACAAGAAGAAGAAATATCTCGAAATATGTCCGTCAGGCCCCTTCCCTTGAGATAAATCTGCAAATATCTCTGGAAACGAAGAGAGCTATGGCAAAATGTTAAGAGACCTTTTTTGTAGAGAATTAAGTTTCCTACTTTTCATGTTTTATGATATTTTTTGATCAGACGCGTAGTTCTCGAGATATATCAAGATATTTAAAAGTTCCGAAGCCGCACCAACATAATAGAGATACAGAAACACCGTGGCCCCTCTCTTTGAGATAACTCTGCACTATTGCGAGCTGCAAATGCCACTTCCAGCTTAGCTGTGCAGAAGAAGAACAACAAGAAGAAGAAATATCTCGAAATATGTCCGTCAGGCCCCTTCCCTTGAGATAAATCTGCAAATATCTCGGAAACGAAGCGAGCTATGGCAAAATGTTTAGAGACCTTTCTTGTAGAGAATTAAGGTTCCTACTTTTTATGTAGTATGATATTTTTTGATCAGATGCGTAGTTCTCGAGATATATCAAGATATTTAAAAGTTCCGAAGCCGCACCAACATAATAGAGATACAGAAACACCGTGGCCCCTTTCTTTGAGATAACTCTGCACTATTGCGCGCTGCAAATGCCACTTCCAGCTTAGCTGTGCAGAAGAAGAACAACAAGAAGAAGAAATATCTCGAAATATGTCCGTCAGGCCCCTTCCCTTGAGATAAATCTGCAAATATCTCGGAAACGAAGCGAGCTATGGCAAAATGTTAAGAGACCTTTTTTGTAGAGAATTATGTTTCCTACAATTTATGTTCTATGATATTTTTTGATCAGAAGCGTAGTTTTCGAGATATATCGAGATATTTAAAAGTTCCGAAGCCGCACCAACATAATAGAGATACAGAAACATCGTGGCCCCTTTCTTTGGGATAACTCTGCACTATTGCGAGCTGGAAATGCCACTTCCAGTTTAGCTGTGCAGAAGAAGAACAACAAGAAGAAGAAATATCTCGAAACATGTCCGTCAGGACCCTTCCCTTGAGATAAATCTGCAAATGTCTCGGAAACGAAGCGAGCTATTGCAAAACGTTAAGAGACCTTTTTTGTAGAGAATTAAGTTTCCTACTTTTTATGTTGTATGATATTTTTTATCAGAAGCGTAGTTTTCGAGATATATCGAGATATTTAAAAGTTCCGAAGCTGCACCAACATAATAGAGGTACAGAAACACCGTGGCCTCTTTCTTTGAGATAACTCTGCACTATTGCGAGCTGCAAATGCCACTTCGAGCTTAGCTGTGCAGAAGAAGAACAACAAGAAGAAGAAATATCTCGAAATATGTCCGTCAGACACCTTCCCTTGAGATGAATCTGCAAATATCTCGGAAACGAAGCGAGCTATGGCAAAATGTTAAGAGACCTTTTTTGTAGAGAATAATATTTCCTACAATTTACGTTCTATGATATTTTTTGATCAGAAGCGTAGTTTTCGAGATATATCGAGATATTTAAAAGTTCCGAAGCCGCACCAACATAATAGAGATACAGAAACACCGTGGCCCCTTTCTTTGAGATAACTCTGCACTATTGCGACCTGCAAATGCCACTTCCAGCTCAGCTGTGCAGAAGAAGAACAACAAGAAGAAGAAATATCTCGAAATATGTCCGTCAGGCCCCTTCCCTTGAGATAAATCTGCAAATATCTCGAAAACGAAGCGAGCTATGGCAAAATGTTAAGAGACCTTTTTTGTAGAGAATAATGTTTCCTACAATTTACGTTCTATGATATTTTTTGATCAGAAGCGTAGTTTTCGAGATATATCGAGATATTTAAAAGTTCCGAAGCCGCACCAACATAATAGAGATACAGAAACACCGTGGCCCCTTTCTTTGAGATAACTCTGCACTATTGCGAGCTGTAAATGCCACTTCCAGCTTAGCTGTGCAGAAGAAGAACAACAAGAAGAAGAAATATCTCGAAGTATGTCCGTCAGGCCCCTTCCCTTGAGATATATCTGCAAATATCTCGGAAACGAAGCGAGCTATGGCAAAATGTTAAGAGACCTTTTTTGTAGAGAATTATGTTTCCTACAATTGATGTTCTATGATATTTTTTGATCAGAAGCGTAGTTTTCGAGATATATCGAGATATTTAAAAGTTCCGAAGCCGCACCAACATAATAGAGATACAGAAACACCGTGGCCCCTTTCTTTGAGATAACTCTGCACTAGTGCGAGCCGCAAATGCCACTTCCAGCTTAGCTGTGCAGAAGAAGAGCAACAAGAAGAAGAAGTATCTCGAAATATGTCCGACAGGCCCCTTCCCTTGAGATAAATCTGCAAATATCTCGGAAACGAATCGAGCTATGGCAAAATGTTAAGAGACCTTTTTTGTAGAGAATTAAGTTTCCTACTTTTTATGTTCTATGATATTTTTTGATCAGATGCGTAGTTCTCGAGATATATCAAGATATTTAAAAGTTCCGAAGCCGCACAAACATAATAGGGATACAGAAACACCGTGGCCCCTTTCTTTGAGGTAACTCTGCACTAGTGCGAGCCGCAAATGCCACTTCCAGCTTAGCTGTGCAGAAGAAGAACAACAAGAAGAAGAAATATCTCGAAATATGTCCGTCAGGCCCCTTCCCTTGAGATAAATCTGCAAATATCTCGGAAACGAAGCGAGCTATCGCAAAATGTTAAGAGACCTTTTTTGTAGAGAATTATGTTTCCTACAATTTATGTTCTACGATATTTTTTGATCAGAAGCGTAGTTTTCGAGATATATCGAGATATTTAAAAGTTCCGAAGCCGCACCAACATAATAGAGATACAGAAACACCGTGGCCCCTTTCTTTGAGATAACTCTGCACTATTGCGAGCTGTAAATGCCACTTCCAGCTTAGCTGTGCAGAAGAAGAACAACAAGAAGAAGAAATATCTCGAAATATGTCCGTCAGGCCCCTTCCCTTGAGATATATCTGCAAATATCTCGGAAACGAAGCGAGCTATGGCAAAATGTTAAGAGACCTTTTTTGTAGAGAATTATGTTTCCTACAATTTATGTTCTATGATATTTTTTGATCAGAAGCGTAGTTTTCGAGATATATCGAGATATTTAAAAGTTCCGAAGCCGCACCAACATAATAGAGATACAGAAACACCGTGGCCCCTTTCGTTGAGATAACTCTGCACTAGTGCGAGCCGCAAATGCCACTTCCAGCTTAGCTGTGCAGAAGAAGAACAACAAGAAGAAGAAATATCTCGAAATATGTCCGTCAGGCCAGTTCCTTTGAGCTGAATCTGCAAATATCTCGGAAACGAAGCGAGCTATGGCAAAATGTTAAGAGACCTTTCTTGTAGAGAATTAAGTTTCCTACTTTTTATGTTCTATGATATTTTTTGATCAGATGCGTAGTTCTCGAGATATATCACGATATTTAAAAGTTCCGAAGCCGCACCAACAAAATAGAGATACAGAAACACCGTGGCCCCTTTCTTTGAGATAACTCTGCACTATTGCGAGCTGCAAATGCCACTTCCAGCTTAGCTGTGCAGAAGAAGAACAACAAGAAGAAGAAATATCTCGAAACATGTCCGTCAGGCCACTTCCCTTGAGATAAATCTGCAAATATCTCGGAAACGAAGCGAGCTATGGCAAAATGTTAAGAGACGTTTTTTGTAGAGAATTATGTTTCCTACAATTTATCTTCTATGATATTTTTTGATCAGAAGCGTAGTTTTCGAGATATATCGAGATATTTAAAAGTTCCGAAGCCGCACCAACATAATAGAGATACAGAAACACCGTGGCCCCTTTCTTTGAGATAACTCTGCACTATTGCGAGCTGTAAATGCCACTTCCAGCTTAGCTGTGCAGAAGAAGAACAACAAGAAGAAGAAATATCTCGAAATATGTCCGTCAGGCCCCTTCCCTTGAGATAAATCTGCAAATATCTCTGGAAACGAAGAGAGCTATGGCAAAATGTTAAGAGACCTTTTTTGTAGAGAATTAAGTTTCCTACTTTTCATGTTTTATGATATTTTTTGATCAGACGCGTAGTTCTCGAGATATATCAAGATATTTAAAAGTTCCGAAGCCGCACCAACATAATAGAGATACAGAAACACCGTGGCCCCTCTCTTTGAGATAACTCTGCACTATTGCGAGCTGCAAATGCCACTTCCAGCTTAGCTGTGCAGAAGAAGAACAACAAGAAGAAGAAATATCTCGAAATATGTCCGTCAGGCCCCTTCCCTTGAGATAAATCTGCAAATATCTCGGAAACGAAGCGAGCTATGGCAAAATGTTTAGAGACCTTTCTTGTAGAGAATTAAGGTTCCTACTTTTTATGTAGTATGATATTTTTTGATCAGATGCGTAGTTCTCGAGATATATCAAGATATTTAAAAGTTCCGAAGCCGCACCAACATAATAGAGATACAGAAACACCGTGGCCCCTTTCTTTGAGATAACTCTGCACTATTGCGCGCTGCAAATGCCACTTCCAGCTTAGCTGTGCAGAAGAAGAACAACAAGAAGAAGAAATATCTCGAAATATGTCCGTCAGGCCCCTTCCCTTGAGATAAATCTGCAAATATCTCGGAAACGAAGCGAGCTATGGCAAAATGTTAAGAGACCTTTTTTGTAGAGAATTATGTTTCCTACAATTTATGTTCTATGATATTTTTTGATCAGAAGCGTAGTTTTCGAGATATATCGAGATATTTAAAAGTTCCGAAGCCGCACCAACATAATAGAGATACAGAAACATCGTGGCCCCTTTCTTTGGGATAACTCTGCACTATTGCGAGCTGGAAATGCCACTTCCAGTTTAGCTGTGCAGAAGAAGAACAACAAGAAGAAGAAATATCTCGAAATATGTCCGTCAGGACCCTTCCCTTGAGATAAATCTGCAAATGTCTCGGAAACGAAGCGAGCTATTGCAAAACGTTAAGAGACCTTTTTTGTAGAGAATTAAGTTTCCTACTTTTTATGTTGTATGATATTTTTTATCAGAAGCGTAGTTTTCGAGATATATCGAGATATTTAAAAGTTCCGAAGCTGCACCAACATAATAGAGGTACAGAAACACCGTGGCCTCTTTCTTTGAGATAACTCTGCACTATTGCGAGCTGCAAATGCCACTTCGAGCTTAGCTGTGCAGAAGAAGAACAACAAGAAGAAGAAATATCTCGAAATATGTCCGTCAGACACCTTCCCTTGAGATGAATCTGCAAATATCTCGGAAACGAAGCGAGCTATGGCAAAATGTTAAGAGACCTTTTTTGTAGAGAATAATATTTCCTACAATTTACGTTCTATGATATTTTTTGATCAGAAGCGTAGTTTTCGAGATATATCGAGATATTTAAAAGTTCCGAAGCCGCACCAACATAATAGAGATACAGAAACACCGTGGCCCCTTTCTTTGAGATAACTCTGCACTATTGCGACCTGCAAATGCCACTTCCAGCTCAGCTGTGCAGAAGAAGAACAACAAGAAGAAGAAATATCTCGAAATATGTCCGTCAGGCCCCTTCCCTTGAGATAAATCTGCAAATATCTCGGAAACGAAGCGAGCTATGGCAAAATGTTAAGAGACCTTTTTTGTAGAGAATTAAGTTTCCTACTTTTTATGTTCTATGATATTTTTTGATCAGATGCGTAGTTCTCGAGATATATCGAGATATTTAAAAGTTCCGAAGCCGCACCAACATAATAGGGATACAGAAACACCGTGGCCCCTTTCTTTGAGATAACTCTGCACTAGTGCGAGCCGCAAATGCCACTTCCAGCTTAGCTGTGCAGAAGAAGAACAACAAGAAGAAGAAATATCTCGAAATATGTCCGTCAGACCCCTTCCCTTGAGATGAATCTGCAAATATCTCGGAAACGAAGCGAGCTATGGCAAAATGTTAAGAGACCTTTTTTGTAGAGAATAATGTTTCCTACAATTTACGTTCTATGATATTTTTTGATCAGAAGCGTAGTTTTCGAGATATATCGAGATATTTAAAAGTTCCGAAGCCGCACCAACATAATAGAGATACAGAAACACCGTGGCCCCTTTCTTTGAGATAACTCTGCACTATTGCGACCTGCAAATGCCACTTCCAGCTCAGCTGTGCAGAAGAAGAACAACAAGAAGAAGAAATATCTCGAAATATGTCCGTCAGGCCCCTTCCCTTGAGATAAATCTGCAAATATCTCGGAAACGAAGCGAGCTATGGCAAAATGTTAAGAGACCTTTTTTGTAGAGAATTAAGTTTCCTACTTTTTATGTTCTATGATATTTTTTGATCAGAAGCGTAGTTTTCGAGATATATCGAGATATTTAAAAGTTCCGAAGCCGCACCAACATAATAGAGATACAGAAACACCGTGGCCCCTTTCTTTGAGATAACTCTGCACTAGTGCGAGCTGCAAATGCCACTTCCAGCTTAGCTGTGCAGAAGAAGAACAACAAGAAGAAGAAATATCTCGAAATATGTCCGTCAGGCCAGTTCCTTTGAGCTGAATCTGCAAATATCTCGGAAACGAAGCGAGCTATGGCAAAATGTTAAGAGACCTTTTTTGTAGAGAATTAAGTTTCCTACTTTTTATGTTCGATGATATTTGTTGATCAGATGCGTAGTTCTCGAGATATATCAAGATATTTAAAAGTTCCGAAGCTGCACCAACATAATAGAGGTACAGAAACACCGTGGCCTCTTTCTTTGAGATAACTCTGCACTATTGCGAGCTGCAAATGCCACTTCGAGCTTAGCTGTGCAGAAGAAGAACAACAAGAAGAAGAAATATCTCGAAATATGTCCGTCAGACCCCTTCCCTTGAGATGAATCTGCAAATATCTCGGAAACGAAGCGAACTATGGCAAAATGTTAAGAGACCTTTTTTGTAGAGAATTAAGTTTCCTACTTTTTATGTTCGATGATATTTTTTGATCAGATGCGTAGTTTTCGAGATATATCGAGATATTTAAAAGTTGCGAAGCCGCACCAACATAATAGAGATACAGAAACACCGTGGCCCCTTTCTTTGAGATAACTCTGCACTATTGCGACCTGCAAATGCCACTTCCAGCTCAGCTGTGCAGAAGAAGAACAACAAGAAGAAGAAATATCTCGAAATATGTCCGTCAGGCCCCTTCCCTTGAGATAAATCTGCAAATATCTCGGAAACGAAGCGAGCTATGGCAAAATGTTAAGAGACCTTTTTTGTAGAGAATTAAGTTTCCTACTTTTTATGTTCTATGATATTTTTTGATCAGATGCGTAGGTCTCGAGATATATCAAGATATTTAAAAGTTCCGAAACCGCACCAACATAATAGAGATACAGAAACACCGTGGCCCCTTTCTTTGAGATAACTCTGCACTATTGCGAGCTGGAAATGCCACTTCCAGTTTAGCTGTGCAGAAGAAGAACAACAAGAAGAAGAAATATCTCGAAATATGTCCGTTAGGCCCCTTCCCTTGAGATAAATCTGCAAATATCTCGGAAACGAAGCGAGCTATGGCAAAATGTTGAGAGACCTTTTTTGTAGAGAATTAAGTTTCCTACTTTTTATGTTCTATGATATTTTTTGATCAGAAGCGTAGTTTTCGCGATATATCGAGATATTTAAAAGTTCCGAATCCGCACCAACATAATAGAGATACAGAAACACCGTGGCCCCTTTCTTTGAGATAACTCTGCACTAGTGCGAGCTGCAAATGCCACTTCCAGCTTAGCTGTGCAGAAGAAGAACAACAAGAAGAAGAAATATCTCGAAATATGTCCGTCAGGCCAGTTCCTTTGAGCTGAATCTGCAAATATCTCGGAAACGAAGCGAGCTATGGCAAAATGTTAAGAGACGTTTTTTGTAGAGAATTAAGTTTCCTACTTTTTATCTTCTATGATATTTTTTGATCAGATGCGTAGTTCTCGAGATAGATCAAGATACTTAAAAGTTCCGAAGCCGCACCAACATAATAGAGATACAGAAACACCGTGGCCCCTTTCTTTGAGATAACTCTGCACTATTGCGCGCTGCAAATGCCACTTCCAGCTTAGCTGTGCAGAAGAAGAACAACAAGAAGAAGAAATATCTCGAAATATGTCCGTCAGACCCCTTCCCTTGAGATAAATCTGCAAATATCTCGGAAACGAAGCGAGCTATTGCAAAACGTTAAGAGACCTTTTTTGTAGAGAATTAAGTTTCCTACTTTTTATGTTGTATGATATTTTTTATCAGAAGCGTAGTTTTCGAGATATATCGAGATATTTAAAAGTTCCGAAGCCGCACCAACATAATAGAGATACAGAAACACCGTGGCCCCTTTCTTTGGGATAACTCTGCACTATTGCGAGCTGCAAATGCCACTTCCAGCTTAGCTGTGCAGAAGAAGAACAACAAGAAGAAGAAATATCTCGAAATATGTCCGTCAGGCCACTTCCCTTGAGATAAATCTGCAAATATCTCGGAAACGAAGCGAGCTATGGCAAAATGTTAAGAGACCTTTTTTGTAGAGAATTAAGTTTCCTACTTTTTATGTTCGATGATATTTTTTGATCAGATGCGTAGTTCTCGAGATATATCAAGATATTTAAAAGTTCCGAAGCTGCACCAACATAATAGAGGTACAGAAACACCGTGGCCTCTTTCTTTGAGATAACAATGCACTATTGCGAGCTGCAAATGCCACTTCGAGCTTAGCTGTGCAGAAGAAGAACAACAAGAAGAAGAAATATCTCGAAATATGTCCGTCAGACCCCTTCCCTTGAGATAAATCTGCAAATATCTCGGAAACGAAGCGAGCTATTGCAAAACGTTAAGAGACCTTTTTTGTAGAGAATTAAGTTTCCTACTTTTTATGTTGTATGATATTTTTTATCAGAAACGTAGTTTTCGAGATATATCGAGATATTTAAAAGTTCCGAAGCCGCACCAACATAATAGAGATACAGAAACACCGTGGCCCCTTTCTTTGAGATAACTCTGCACTATTGCGAGCTGCAAATGCCACTTCCAGCTTAGCTGTGCAGAAGAAGAACAACAAGAAGAAGAAATATCTCGAAATATGTCCGTCAGGCCCCTTCCCTTGAGATAAATCTGCAAATATCTCGGAAACGAAGCGAGCTATGGCAAAATGTTAAGAGACCTTTTTTGTAGAGAATTATGTTTCCTACAATTTATGTTCTATGATATTTTTTGATCAGAAGCGTAGTTTTCGAGATATATCGAGATATTTAAAAGTTCCGAAGCCGCACCAACATAATAGAGATACAGAAACACCGTGGCCCCTTTCTTTGAGATAACTCTGCACTAGTGAGAGCCGCAAATGCCACTTCCAGCTTAGCTGTGCAGAAGAAGAACAACAAGAAGAAGAAATATCTCGAAATATGTCCGTCAGGCCCCTTCCCTTGAGATAAATATGCAAATATCTCGGAAACGAAGCGAGCTATGGCAAAATGTTAAGAGACCTTTTTTGTAGAGAATTAAGTTTCCTACTTTTTATGTTCTATGATATTTTTTGATCAGATGCGTAGTTCTCGAGATATATCAAGATATTTAAAAGTTCCGAAGCCGCACCAACATAATAGAGATACAGAAACACCGTGGCCCCTTTCATTGAGATAACTCTGCACTATTGCGAGCTGGAAATGCCACTTCCAGCTTAGCTGTGCAGAAGAAGAACAACAAGAAGAAGAAATATCTCGAAATATGTCCGTCAGGCCACTTCCCTTGAGATAAATCTGCAAATATCTCGGAAACGAAGCGAGCTATGGCAAAATATTAAGAGACCTTTTTTGTAGAGAATTAAGTTTCCTACTTTTTATGTTCGATGATATTTTTTGATCAGATGCGTAGTTCTCGAGATATATCAAGATATTTAAAAGTTCCGAAGCTGCACCAACATAATAGAGGTACAGAAACACCGTGGCCTCTTTCTTTGAGATAACAATGCACTATTGCGAGCTGCAAATGCCACTTCGAGCTTAGCTGTGCAGAAGAAGAACAACAAGAAGAAGAAATATCTCGAAATATGTCCGTCAGACCCCTTCCCTTGAGATAAATCTGCAAATATCTCGGAAACGAAGCGAGCTATTGCAAAACGTTAAGAGACCTTTTTTGTAGAGAATTAAGTTTCCTACTTTTTATGTTGTATGATATTTTTTATCAGAAACGTAGTTTTCGAGATATATCGAGATATTTAAAAGTTCCGAAGCCGCACCAACATAATAGAGATACAGAAACACCGTGGCCCCTTTCTTTGAGATAACTCTGCACTATTGCGAGCTGCAAATGCCACTTCCAGCTTAGCTGTGCAGAAGAAGAACAACAAGAAGAAGAAATATCTCGAAATATGTCCGTCAGGCCCCTTCCCTTGAGATAAATCTGCAAATATCTCGGAAACGAAGCGAGCTATGGCAAAATGTTAAGAGACCTTTTTTGTAGAGAATTATGTTTCCTACAATTTATGTTCTATGATATTTTTTGATCAGAAGCGTAGTTTTCGAGATATATCGAGATATTTAAAAGTTCCGAAGCCGCACCAACATAATAGAGATACAGAAACACCGTGGCCCCTTTCTTTGAGATAACTCTGCACTAGTGAGAGCCGCAAATGCCACTTCCAGCTTAGCTGTGCAGAAGAAGAACAACAAGAAGAAGAAATATCTCGAAATATGTCCGTCAGGCCCCTTCCCTTGAGATAAATATGCAAATATCTCGGAAACGAAGCGAGCTATGGCAAAATGTTAAGAGACCTTTTTTGTAGAGAATTAAGTTTCCTACTTTTTATGTTCTATGATATTTTTTGATCAGATGCGTAGTTCTCGAGATATATCAAGATATTTAAAAGTTCCGAAGCCGCACCAACATAATAGAGATACAGAAACACCGTGGCCCCTTTCATTGAGATAACTCTGCACTATTGCGAGCTGGAAATGCCACTTCCAGCTTAGCTGTGCAGAAGAAGAACAACAAGAAGAAGAAATATCTCGAAATATGTCCGTCAGGCCACTTCCCTTGAGATAAATCTGCAAATATCTCGGAAACGAAGCGAGCTATGGCAAAATATTAAGAGACCTTTTTTGTAGAGAATTAAGTTTCCTACTTTTTATGTTCTATGATATTTTTCGATCAGATGCGTAGTTCTCGAGATATATCAAGATATTTAAAAGGTCCGAAGCCGCACCAACATAATAGAGGTACAGAAACACCGTGGCCTCTTTCTTTGAGATAACTCTGCACTATTGCGAGCTGCAAATGCCGCTTCGAGCTTAGCTGTGCAGAAGAAGAACAACAAGAAGAAGAAATATCTCGAAATATGTCCGTCAGACCCCTTCCCTTGAGATGAATCTGCAAATATCTCGGAAACGAAGCGAGCTATGGCAAAATGTTAAGAGACCTTTTTTGTAGAGAATAATGTTTCCTACAATTTACGTTCTCTGATATTTTTTGATCAGAAGCGTAGTTTTCGAGATATATCGAGATATTTAAAAGTTCCGAAGCCGCACCAACATAATAGAGATACAGAAACACCGTGGCCCCTTTCTTTGAGATAACTCTGCACTATTGCGACCTGTAAATGCCACTTCCAGCTTAGCTGTGCAGAAGAAGAACAACAAGAAGAAGAAATATCTCGAAATATGTCCGTCAGGGCCCTTCCCTTGAGATAAATCTGCAAATATCTCGGAAACGAAGCGAGCTATGGCAAAATGTTAAGGGACCTTTTTTGTAGAGAACTAAGTTTCCTACTTTTTATGTTCTATGATATTTTTTGATCAGAAGCGTAGTTTTCGAGATATATCGAGATATTTAAAAGTTCCGAAGCCGCACCAACATAATAGAGATACAGAAACACCGTGGCCCCTTTCTTTGAGATAACTCTGCACTAGTGCGAGCTGCAAATGCCACTTCCAGCTTAGCTGTGCAGAAGAAGAACAACAAGAAGAAGAAATATCTCGAAATATGTCCGTCAGGCCCCTTCCCTTGAGATAAATCTGCAAATATCTCGGAAACGAAGCGAGCTATGGCAAAATGTTAAGAGACCTTTTTTGTAGAGAATTAAGTTTTCTACTTTCTATGTTCTATGATATTTTTTGATCAGATGCGTAGTTCTCGAGATATATCAAGATATTTAAAAGTTCCGAAGCCGCACCAACATAATAGAGATACTGAAACACCGTGGCCCCTTTCTTTGAGATAACTCTGCACTATTGCGAGCTGCAAATGCCACTTCCAGCTTAGCTGTGCAGAGGAAGAACAACAAGAAGAAGAAGTATCTCGAAATATGTCCGTCAGGCCCGTTCCTTTGAGCTGAATCTGCAAATATCTCGGAAACGAAGCGAGCTATGGCAAAATGTTAAGATACGTTTTTTGTAGAGAATTATGTTTCCTACAATTTATGCTCGATGATATTTTTTGATCAGAAGCGTAGTTTTCGAGATATATCGAGATATTTAAAAGTTCTGAAGCCGCACCAACATAATAGAGATACAGAAACACAGGGCCCCTTTCTTTGAGATAACTCTGCACTAGTGCGAGCCGCAAATGCCACTTCCAGCTTAGCTGTGCAGAAGAAGAACAACAAGAAGAAGAAATATCTCGAAATATGTCCGTCAGGCCCCTTCCCTTGAGATAAATCTGCAAATATCTCGGAAACGAAGCGAGCTATGGCAAAATGTTAAGAGACCTTTTTTGTAGAGAATTAAGTTTTCTACTTTTTATGTTCTATGATATTTTTTGATCAGATGCGTAGTTCTCGAGATATATCAAGATATTTAAAAGTTCCGAAGCCGCACCAACATAATAGAGATACTGAAACACCGTGGCCCCTTTCTTTGAGATAACTCTGCACTATTGCGAGCTGCAAATGCCACTTCCAGCTTAGCTGTGCAGAGGAAGAACAACAAAAAGAAGAAGTATCTCGAAATATGTCCGTCAGGCCCGTTCCTTTGAGCTGAATCTGCAAATATCTCGGAAACGAAGCGAGCTATGGCAAAATGTTAAGATACGTTTTTTGTAGAGAATTATGTTTCCTACAATTTATGCTCTATGATATTTTTTGATCAGAAGCGTAGTTTTCGAGATATATCGAGATATTTAAAAGTTCCGAAGCCGCACCAACATAATAGAGATACAGAAACACAGGGCCCCTTTCTTTGAGATAACTCTGCACTAGTGCGAGCCGCAAATGCCACTTCCAGCTTAGCTGTGCAGAAGAAGAACAACAGGAAGAAGAAATATCTCGAAATATGTCCGTCAGGCCCCTTCCCTTGAGATAAATCTGCAAATATCTCGGAAACGAAGCGAGCTATGGCAAAATGTTAGGAGACCTTTTTTGTAGAGAATTATGTTTCCTACAATTTATGTTCTATGATATTTTTTGATCAGAAGCGTAGTTTTCGAGATATATCGAGATATTTAAAAGTTCCGAAGCCGCACCAACATAATAGAGATACAGAAACACCGTGGCCCCTTTCTTTGAGATAACTCTGCACTAGTGAGAGCCGCAAATGCCACTTCCAGCTTAGCGGTGCAGAAGAAGAACAACAAGAAGAAGAAATATCTCGAAATATGTCCGTCAGGCCCCTTGCCTTGAGATAAATCTGCAAATATCTCGGAAACGAAGCGAGCTATGGCAAAATGTTAAGAGACCTTTATTGTAGAGAATTATGTTTCCTACTTTTCATGTTCTATGATATTTTTTGATCAGACGCGTAGTTCTCGAGATATATCAAGATATTTAAAAGTTCCGAAGCCGCACCAACATAATAGAGATACAGAAACACCGTGGCCCCTTTCTTTGAGATAACTCTGCACTAGTGCGAGCTGCAAATGCCACTTCCAGCTTAGCTGTGCAGAAGAAGAACAACAAGAAGAAGAAATATCTCGAAATATGTCCGTCAGGCCCCTTCCCTTGAGATAAATCTGCAAATATCTCGGAAACGAAGCGAGCTATGATAAAATGTTAAGAGACCTTTTTTGTAGAGAATTAAGTTTCCTACTTTTTATGTTCTATGATATTTTTTGATCAGATGCGTAGTTCTCGAGATATATCAAGATATTTAAAAGTTCCGAAGCCGCACCAACATAATAGAGATACAGAAACACCGTGGCCCCTTTCTTTGAGATAACTCTGCACTATTGCGAGCTGCAAATGCCACTTCCAGCTTAGCTGTGCAGAGGAAGAACAACAAGAAGAAGAAATATCTCGAAATATGTCCGTCAGGCCAGTTCCTTTGAGCTGAATCTGCAAATATCTCGGAAACGAAGCAAGCTATGGCAAAATGTTAAGAGACGTTTTTTGTAGAGAATTATGTTTCCTACAATTTATGTTCTATGATATTTTTTGATCAGAAGCGTAGTTTTCGAGATATATCGAGATATTTAAAAGTTCCGAAGCCGCACCAACATAATAGAGATACAGAAACACCGTGGCCCCTTTCTTTAGGATAACTCTGCACTAGTGCGAGCCGCAAATGCCACTTCCAGCTTAGCTGTGCAGAAGAAGAGCAACAAGAAGAAGAAATATCTCGAAATATGTCCGACAGGCCCCTTCCCTTGAGGTAAATCTGCAAATATCTCGGAAACGATGCGAGCTATGGCGAAATGTTAAGAGACCTTTTTTGTAGAGAATTAAGTTTCCTACTTTTTATCTTCTATGATATTTTTTGATCAGATGCGTAGTTCTCGAGATAGATCAAGATACTTAAAAGTTCCGAAGCCGCACCAACATAATAGAGATACAGAAACACCGTGGCCCCTCTCTTTGAGATAACTCTGCACTATTGCGAGCTGCAAATGCCACTTCCAGCTTAGCTGTGCAGAAGAAGAACAACAAGAAGAAGAAGTATCTCGAAATATGTCCGTCAGGCCCCTTCCCTTGAGATAAATCTGCAAATATATCGGAAACGAAGCGAGCTATGGCAAAATGTTAAGAGACCTTTTTTGTAGAAAATTATGTTTCCTACAATTTATGTTCTATGATATTTTTTGATCAGAAGCGTAATTTTCGAGATATATCGAGATATTTAAAAGTTCCGAAGCCGCACCAACATAATAGAGATACAGAAACATCGTGGCCCCTTTCTTCGGGATAACTCTGCACTATTGCGAGCTGGAAATGCCACTTCCAGTTTAGCTGTGCAGAAGAAGAACAACAAGAAGAAGAAATATCTCGAAATATGTCCGTCAGGACCCTTCCCTTGAGATAAATCTGCAAATATCTCGGAAACGAAGCGAGCTATTGCAAAACGTTAAGAGACCTTTTTTGTAGAGAATTAAGTTTCCTACTTTTTATGTTCGATGATATTTTTTGATCAGATGCGTAGTTCTCGAGATATATCAAGATATTTAAAAGTTCCGAAGCTGCACCAACATAATAGAGGTACAGAAACACCGTGGCCTCTTTCTTTGAGATAACTCTGCACTATTGCGAGCTGCAAATGCCACTTCGAGATTAGCTGTGCAGAAGAAGAAATATCTCGAAATATGTCCGTCAGACCCCTTCCCTTGAGATGAATCTGCAAATATCTCGGAAACGAAGCGAACTATGGCAAAATGTTAAGAGACCTTTTTTGTAGAGAATTAAGTTTCCTACTTTTTATGTTCGATGATATTTTTTGATCAGATGCGTAGTTCTCGAGATATATCAAGATATTTAAAAGTTCCGAAGCTGCACCAACATAATAGAGGTACAGAAACACCGTGGCCTCTTTCTTTGAGATAACTCTGCACTATTGCGAGCTGCAAATGCCGCTTCGAGCTTAGCTGTGCAGAAGAAGAACAACAAGAAGAAGAAATATCTCGAAATATGTCCGTCAGGCCAGTTCCTTTGAGCTGAATCTGCAAATATCTCGGAAACGAAGCGAGCTATGGCAAAATGTTAAGAGACGTTTTTTGTAGAGAATTATGTTTCCTACAATTTATGTTCTATGATATTTTTTGATCAGAAGCGTAGTTTTCGAGATATATCGAGATATTTAAAAGTTCCGAAGACGCACCAACATAATAGAGATACAGAAACACCGTGGCCCCTTTCTTTGAGATAATTGTGCACTAGTGCGACCGCAAATGCAACTTCCAGCTTAGCTGTGCAGAAGAAGAACAACAAGAAGAAGAAATATCTCGAAATATGTCCGTCAGGCCCCTTCCCTTGAGATATATCTGCAAATATCTCGGAAACGAAGCGAGCTATGGCAAAATGTTAAGAGACCGTTTTTGTAGAGAATTATGTTTCCTACTTTTTATGTTCTATGATATTTTTTGATCAGACGCGTAGTTCTCGAGATATATCAAGATATTTAAAAGTTCCGAAGCCGCACCAACATAATAGAGATACAGAAACACCGTGGCCTCTTTCTTTGAGATAACTCTGCACTATTGCGAGCTGCAAATGCCACTTCCAGCTTAGCTGTGCAGAAGAAGAACAACAAGAAGAAGAAATATCTCGAAATATGTCCGTCAGGCCCCTTCCCTTGAGATATATCTGCAAATATCTCGGAAACGAAGCGAGCTATGGCAAAATGTTAAGAGACCTTTTTTGTAGAGAATTATGTTTCCTACAATTTAGGTTCTATGATATTTTTTGATCAGAAGCGTAGTTTTCGAGATATATCGAGATATTTAAAAGTTCCGAAGCCGCACCAACATAATAGAGATACAGAAACACCGTGGCCCCTTTCTTTGAGATAACTCTGCACTAGTGCGAGCCGCAAATGCCACTTCCAGCTTAGCTGTGCAGAAGAAGAACAACAAGAAGAAGAAATATCTCGAAATATGTCCGTCAGGCCCCTTCCCTTGAGATAAATATGCAAATATCTCGGAAACGAAGCGAGCTATGGCAAAATGTTAAGAGACCTTTTTTGTAGAGAATTAAGTTTCCTACTTTTTATGTTCTATGATATTTTTTGATCAGATGCGTAGTTCTCGAGATATATCAAGATATTTAAAAGTTCCGAAGCCGCACCAACATAATAGAGATACAGAAACACCGTGGCCCCTTTCTTTGAGATAACTCTGCACTATTGCGAGCTGCAAATGCCACTTCCAGCTTAGCTGTGCAGAAGAAGAACAACAAGAAGAAGAAATATCTCGAAATATGTCCGTCAGGCCGCTTCCCTTGAGATATATCTGCAAATATCTCGGAAACGAAGCGAGCTATGGCAAAATGTTAAGAGACCTTTTTTGTAGAGAATTAAGTTTTCTACTTTTTATGTTCTATGATATTTTTTGATCAGATGCGTAGTTCTCGAGATATATCAAGATATTTAAAAGTTCCGAAGCCGCACCAACATAATAGAGATACAGAAACACCGTGGCCCCTTTCTTTGAGATAACTCTGCACTATTGCGAGCTGCAAATGCCACTTCCAGCTTAGCTGTGCAGAGGAAGAACAACAAGAAGAAGAAGTATCTCGAAATATGTCCGTCAGGCCCGTTCCTTTGAGCTGAATCTGCAAATATCTCGGAAACGAAGCGAGCTATGGCAAAATGTTAAGATACGTTTTTTGTAGAGAATTATGTTTCCTACAATTTATGCTCTATGATATTTTTTGATCAGAAGCGTAGTTTTCGAGATATATCGAGATATTTAAAAGTTCCGAAGCCGCACCAACATAATAGAGATACAGAAACACCGTGGCCCCTTTCTTTGAGATAACTCTGCACTAGTGCGAGCCGCAAATGCCACTTCCAGCTTAGCTGTGCAGAAGAAGAACAACAAGAAGAAGAAATATCTCGAAATATGTCCGTCAGGCCCCTTCCCTTGAGATAAATCTGCAAATATCTCGGAAACGAAGCGAGCTATGGCAAAATGTTAAGAGACCTTTTTTGTAGAGAATTATGTTTCCTACAATTTATGTTCTATGATATTTTTTGATCAGAAGCGTAGTTTTCGAGATATATCGAGATATTTAAAAGTTCCGAAGCCGCACCAACATAGTAGAGATACAGAAACACCG
Source organism: Osmia lignaria lignaria (assembly GCF_051020975.1). Lineage (NCBI taxonomy): Eukaryota > Metazoa > Arthropoda > Insecta > Hymenoptera > Megachilidae > Osmia > Osmia lignaria. The sequence continues at coordinate 1,965,559 of NW_027478160.1, forward strand.
TGGCCCCTTTCTTTGAGATAACTCTGCACTAGTGAGAGCCGCAAATGCCACTTCCAGCTTAGCTGTGCAGAAGAAGAACAACAAGAAGAAGAAATATCTCGAAATATGTCCGTCAGGCCCCTTCCCTTGAGATAAATATGCAAATATCTCGGAAACGAAGCGAGCTATGGCAAAATGTTAAGAGACCTTTTTTGTAGAGAATTAAGTTTCCTACTTTTTATGTTCTATGATATTTTTTGATCAGATGCGTAGTTCTCGAGATATATCAAGATATTTAAAAGTTCCGAAGCCGCACCAACATAATAGAGATACAGAAACACCGTGGCCCCTTTCATTGAGATAACTCTGCACTATTGCGAGCTGGAAATGCCACTTCCAGCTTAGCTGTGCAGAAGAAGAACAACAAGAAGAAGAAATATCTCGAAATATGTCCGTCAGGCCACTTCCCTTGAGATAAATCTGCAAATATCTCGGAAACGAAGCGAGCTATGGCAAAATGTTAAGAGACCTTTTTTGTAGAGAATTAAGTTTCCTACTTTTTATGTTCTATGATATTTTTCGATCAGATGCGTAGTTCTCGAGATATATCAAGATATTTAAAAGGTCCGAAGCCGCACCAACATAATAGAGGTACAGAAACACCGTGGCCTCTTTCTTTGAGATAACTCTGCACTATTGCGAGCTGCAAATGCCGCTTCGAGCTTAGCTGTGCAGAAGAAGAACAACAAGAAGAAGAAATATCTCGAAATATGTCCGTCAGACCCCTTCCCTTGAGATGAATCTGCAAATATCTCGGAAACGAAGCGAGCTATGGCAAAATGTTAAGAGACCTTTTTTGTAGAGAATAATGTTTCCTACAATTTACGCTCTATGATATTTTTTGATCAGAAGCGTAGTTTTCGAGATATATCGAGATATTTAAAAGTTCCGAAGCCGCACCAACATAATAGAGATACAGAAACACCGTGGCCCCTTTCTTTGAGATAACTCTGCACTATTGCGACCTGCAAATGCCACTTCCAGCTCAGCTGTGCAGAAGAAGAACAACAAGAAGAAGAAATATCTCGAAATATGTCCGTCAGGCCCCTTCCCTTGAGATAAATCTGCAAATATCTCGGAAACGAAGCGAGCTATGGCAAAATGTTAAGAGACCTTTTTTGTAGAGAATTAAGTTTCCTACTTTTTATGTTCTATGATATTTTTTGATCAGATGCGTAGTTCTCGAGATATATCAAGATATTTAAAAGTTCCGAAACCGCACCAACATAATAGAGATACAAAAACACCGTGGCCCCTTTCTTTGAGATAACTCTGCACTAGTGCGAGCCGCAAATGCCACTTCCAGCTTAGCGGTGCAGAAGAAGAACAACAAGAAGAAGAAATATCTCGAAATATGTCCGTCAGGCCCCTTGCCTTGAGATAAATCTGCAAATATCTCGGAAACGAAGCGAGCTATGGCAAAATGTTAAGAGACCTTTTTTGTAGAGAATTATGTTTCCTACTTTTCATGTTCTATGATATTTTTTGATCAGACGCGTAGTTCTCGAGATATATCAAGATATTTAAAAGTTCCGAAGCCGCACCAACATAATAGAGATACAGAAACACCGTGGCCCCTTTCGTTGAGATAACTCTGCACTATTGCGAGCTGCAAATGCCACTTCCAGCTTAGCTGTGCAGAAGAAGAACAACAAGAAGAAGAAATATCTCGAAATATGTCCGTCAGGCCCCTTCCCTTGAGATAAATCTGCAAATATCTCGGAAACGAAGCGAGCTATGGCAAAATGTTAAGAGACCTTTTTTGTAGAGAATTAAGTTTCCTACTTTTTATGTTCTATGATATTTTTTGATCAGAAGCGTAGTTTTCGAGATATATCGAGATATTTAAAAGTTCCGAAGCCGCACCAACATAATAGAGATACAGAAACACCGTGGCCCCTTTCTTTGAGATAACTCTGCACTAGTGCGAGCTGCAAATGCCACTTCCAGCTTAGCTGTGCAGAAGAAGAACAACAAGAAGAAGAAATATCTCGAAATATGTCCGTCAGGCCCCTTCCCTTGAGATAAATCTGCAAATATCTCGGAAACGAAGCGAGCTATGGCAAAATGTTAAGAGACCTTTTTTGTAGAGAATTAAGTTTTCTACTTTTTATGTTCTATGATATTTTTTGATCAGAAGCGTAGTTTTCGAGATATATCGAGATATTTAAAAGTTCCGAAGCCGCACCAACATAATAGAGATACAGAAACACCGTGGCCCCTTTCTTTGAGATAACTCTGCACTAGTGAGAGCCGCAAATGCCACTTCCAGCTTAGCGGTGCAGAAGAAGAACAACAAGAAGAAGAAATATCTCGAAATATGTCCGTCAGGCCCCTTGCCTTGAGATAAATCTGCAAATATCTCGGAAACGAAGCGAGCTATGGCAAAATGTTAAGAGACCTTTTTTGTAGAGAATTATGTTTCCTACTTTTCATGTTCTATGATATTTTTTGATCAGACGCGTAGTTCTCGAGATATATCAAGATATTTAAAAGTTCCGAAGCCGCACCAACATAATAGAGATACAGAAACACCGTGGCCCCTTTCGTTGAGATAACTCTGCACTATTGCGAGCTGCAAATGCCACTTCCAGCTTAGCTGTGCAGAAGAAGAACAACAAGAAGAAGAAATATCTCGAAATATGTCCGTCAGGCCCCTTCCCTTGAGATAAATCTCCAAATATCTCGGAAACGAAGCGAGCTATGGCAAAATGTTAAGAGACCTTTTTTGTAGAGAATTAAGTTTCCTACTTTTTATGTTCTATGATATTTTTTGATCAGATGCGTAGTTCTCGAGATATATCAAGATATTTAAAAGTTCCGAAGCCGCACCAACATAATAGAGATACAGAAACACCGTGGCCCCTTTCTTTGAGATAACTCTGCACTAGTGCGAGCCGCAAATGCCACTTCCAGCTTAGCTGTGCAGAAGAAGAACAACAAGAAGAAGAAATATCTCGAAATATGTCCGTCAGGCCCCTTGCCTTGAGATAAATCTGCAAATATCTCGGAAACGAAGCGAGGTATGGCAAAATGTTAAGAGACCTTTTTTGTAGAGAATTATGTTTCCTACTTTTTATGTTCTATGATATTTTTTGATCAGACGCGTAGTTCTCGAGATATATCAAGATATTTAAAAGTTACGAAGCCGCACCAACATAATAGAGATACAGAAACACCGTGGCCCCTTTCTTTGAGATAACTCTGCACTATTGCGAGCTGCAAATGCCACTTCCAGCTTAGCTGTGCAGAAGAAGAACAACAAGAAGAAGAAATATCTCGAAATATGTCCGTCAGGCCCCTTCCCTTGAGATAAATCTGCAAATATCTCGGAAACGAAGAGAGCTATGGCAAAATGTTAAGAGACCTTTTTTGTAGAGAATTAAGTTCCCTACTTTTTATGTTCTATGATATTTTTTGATTAGATGCGTAGTTCTCGAGATATATCAAGATATTTAAAAGTTCCGAAGCCGCACCAACATAATAGAGATACAGAAACACCGTGGCCCCTTTCTTTCAGATAACTATGCACTATTGCGAGCTGCAAATGCCACTTCCAGCTTAGCTGTGCAGAAGAACAACAAGAAGAAGAAATATCTCGAAATATGTCCGTCAGGCCCCTTCCCTTGAGATATATCTGCAAATATCTCGGAAACGAAGCGAGCTATGGCAAAATGTTAAGAGACCTTTTTTGTAGAGAATTATGTTTCCTACAATTTATGTTCTATGATATTTTTTGATCAGAAGCGTAGTGTTCGAGATATATCGAGATATTTAAAAGTTCCGAAGCCGCACCAACATAATAGAGATACAGAAACACCGTGGCCCCTTTCTTTGAGATAACTCTGCACTAGTGCGAGCCGCAAATGCCACTTCCAGCTTAGCTGTGCAGAAGAAGAACAACAAGAAGAAGAAATATCTCGAAATATGTCCGTCAGGCCCCTTCCCTTGAGATAAATCTCCAAATATCTCGGAAACAAAGAGAGCTATGGCAAAATGTTAAGAGACCTTTTTTGTAGAGAATTAAGTTTCCTACAATTTACGTTCTATGATATTTTTTGATCAGAAGCGTAGTTTTCGAGATATATCGAGATATTTAAAAGTTCCGAAGCCGCACCAACATAATAGAGATACAGAAACACCGTGGCCCCTTTCTTTGAGATAACTTTGCACTATTGCGAGCTGTAAATGCCACTTTCAGCTTAGCAGTGCAGAAGAAGAACAACAAGAAGAAGAAATATCTCGAAATATGTCCGTCAGGCCCCTTCCCTTGAGATATATCTGCAAATATCTCGGAAACGAAGCGAGCTATCGCAAAATGTTAAGAGACCTTTTTTGTAGAGAATTATGTTTCCTACAATTTATGTTCTATGATATTTTTTGATCAGAAGCGTAGTTTTCGAGATATATCGAGATATTTAAAAGTTCCGAAGCCGCACCAACATAATAGAGATACAGAAACACCGTGGCCCTTTTCTTTGAGATAACTCTGCACTAGTGCGAGCCGCAAATGCCACTTCCAGCTTAGCTGTGCAGAAGAAGAACAACAAGAAGAAGAAATATCTCGAAATATGTCCGTCAGGCCCCTTCCCTTGAGATAAATCTGCAAATATCTCGGAAACGAAGCGAGCTATGGCAAAATGTTAAGAGACCTTATTTGTAGAGAATTATGTTTCCTACAATTTATGTTCTATGATATTTTTTGATCAGAAGCGTAGTTTTCGAGATATATCGAGATATTTAAAAGTTCCGAAGCCGCACCAACATAATAGAGATACAGAAACACCGTGGCCCCTTTCTTTGAGATAACTGTGCACTAGTGCGAGCCGCAAATGCCACTTCCAGCTTAGCTGTGCAGAAGAAGAACAACAAGAAGAAGAAATATCTCGAAATATGTCCGTTAGGCCCCTTCCCTTGAGATAAACCTGCAAATATCTCGGAAACGAAGCGAGCTATGGCAAAATGTTAAGAGACCTTTTTTGTAGAGAATTAAGTTTCCTACTTTTTATGTTCTATGATATTTTTTGATCAGATGCGTAGTTCTCGAGATATATCAAGATATTTAAAAGTTCCGTAGCCGCACCAACATAATAGAGATACAGAAACACCGTGGCCCCTTTCTTTGAGATATCTCTGCACTATTGCGAGCTGCACATGCCACTTCCAGCTTAGCTGTGCAGAAGAAGAACAACAAGAAGAAGAAATATCTCGAAATATGTCCGTCAGGCCCCTTCCCTTGAGATAAATCTGCAAATATCTCGGAAACGAAGGGAGCTATGGCAAAATGTTAAGAGACCTTATTTGTAGAGAATTATGTTTCCTACAATTTATGTTCTATGATATTTTTTGATCAGAAGCGTAGTTTTCGAGATATATCGAGATATTTAAAAGTTCCGAAGCCGCACCAACATAATAGGGATACAGAAACACCGTGGCCCCTTTCTTTGAGATAACTGTGCACTAGTGCGAGCCGCAAATGCCACTTCCAGCTTAGCTGTGCAGAAGAAAAACAACAAGAAGAAGAAATATCTCGAAATATGTCCGTCAGGCCCCTTCCCTTGAGATAAATCTGCAAATATCTCGGAAACGAAGCGAGCTATGGCAAAATGTTAAGAGACCTTTTTTGTACAGAATTATGTTTCCTACTTTTTATGTTCTATGATATTTTTTGATCAGATGCGTAGTTCTCGAGATATATTAAGATATTTAAAAGTTCCGAAGCCGCACCAACATAATAGAGATACAGAAACACCGTGGCCCCTTTCTTTGAGATAACTCTGCACTATTGCGAGCTGTAAATGCCACCTCCAGCTTAGCTGTGCAGAAGAAGAACAACAAGAAGAAGAAATATCTCGAAATATGTCCGTCAGGCCCCTGCCCTTGAGATATATCTGCAAATATCTCGGAAACGAAGCGAGCTATGGCAAAATGTTAAGAGACCTTTTTTGTAGAGAATTGTGTTTCCTACAATTTATGTTCTATGATATTTTTTGATCAGATGCGTAGTTCTCGAGATATATCAAGATATTTAAAAGTTCCGAAACCGCACCAACATAACAGAGATACAGAAACACCGTGGCCCCTTTCTTTGAGATAACTCTGCACTAGTGCGAGCCGCAAATGCCGCTTCCAGCTTAGCTGTGCAGAAGAAGAACAACAAGAAGAAGAAATATCTCGAAATATGTCCGTTAGGCCCCTTCCCTTGAGATAAATCTGCAAATATCTCGGAAACGAAGCGAGCTATGGCAAAATGTTAAGAGACCTTTTTTGTAGAGAATTAAGTTTCCTACTTTTTATGTTCTATGATATTCTTTGATCAGATGCGTAGTTCTCGAGATATATTAAGATATTTAAAAGTTCCGAAGCCGCACCAACATAATAGAGATACAGAAACACCGTGGCCCCTTTCTTTGAGATAACTCTGCACTATTGCGAGCTGTAAATGCCACTTCCAGCTTAGCTGTGCAGAAGAAGAACAACAAGAAGAAGAAATATCTCGAAATATGTCCGTCAGGCCAGTTCCTTTGAGCTGAATCTGCAAATATCTCGGAAACGAAGCGAGCTATGGCAAAATGTTAAGAGACGTTTTTTGTAGAGAATTATGTTTCCTACAATTTATGTTCTATGATATTTTTTGATCAGAAGCGTAGTTTTCGAGATATATCGAGATATTTAAAAGTTCCGAAGCCGCACCAACATAATAGAGATACAGAAACACCGTGGCCCCTTTCTTTGAGATAACTCTGCACTATTGCGACCTGCAAATGCCACTTCCAGCTCAGCTGTGCAGAAGAAGAACAACATAATAGAGATACAGAAACACCGTGGCCCCTTTCCTTGAGATAACTCTGCACTATTGCGAGCTGCAAATGCCACTTCCAGCTTAGCTGTGCAGAAGAAGAACAACAAGAAGAAGAAGTATCTCGAAATATGTCCGTCAGGCCCGTTCCTTTGAGCTGAATCTGCAAATATCTCGGAAACGAAGCGAGCTATGGCAAAATGTTAAGAGACGTTTTTTGTAGAGAATTATGTTTCCTACAATTTATGTTCTATCATATTTTTTGATCAGAAGCGTAGTTTTCGAGATATATCGAGATATTTAAAAGTTCCGAAGCCGCACCAACATAATAGAGATACAGAAACACCGTGGCCCCTTTCTTTGAGATAACTCTGCACTATTGCGACCTGCAAATGCCACTTCCAGCTCAGCTGTGCAGAAGAAGAACAACAAGAAGAAGAAATATCTCGAAATATGTCCGTCAGGCCCCTTCCCTTGAGATATATCTGCAAATATCTCGGAAACGAAGCGAGCTATCGCAAAATGTTAAGAGACCATTTTTGTAGAGAATTATGTTTCCTACAATTTATGTTCTATGATATTTTTTGATCAGAAGCGTAGTTTTCGAGATATATCGAGATATTTAAAAGTTCCGAAGCCGCACCAACATAATAGAGATACAGAAACACCGTGGCCCTTTTCTTTGAGATAACTCTGCACTAGTGCGAGCCGCAAATGCCACTTCCAGCTTAGCTGTGCAGAAGAAGAACAACAAGAAGAAGAAATATCTCGAAATATGTCCGTCAGGCCCCTTCCCTTGAGATAAATCTGCAAATATCTCGGAAACGAAGCGAGCTATGGCAAAATGTTAAGAGACCTTATTTGTAGAGAATTATGTTTCCTACAATTTATGTTCTATGATATTTTTTGATCAGAAGCGTAGTTTTCGAGATATATCGAGATATTTAAAAGTTCCGAAGCCGCACCAACATAATAGAGATACAGAAACACCGTGGCCCCTTTCTTTGAGATAACTGTGCACTAGTGCGAGCCGCAAATGCCACTTCCAGCTTAGCTGTGCAGAAGAAGAACAACAAGAAGAAGAAATATCTCGAAATATGTCCGTTAGGCCCCTTCCCTTGAGATAAACCTGCAAATATCTCGGAAACGAAGCGAGCTATGGCAAAATGTTAAGAGACCTTTTTTGTAGAGAATTAAGTTTCCTACTTTTTATGTTCTATGATATTTTTTGATCAGATGCGTAGTTCTCGAGATATATCAAGATATTTAAAAGTTCCGTAGCCGCACCAACATAATAGAGATACAGAAACACCGTGGCCCCTTTCTTTGAGATATCTCTGCACTATTGCGAGCTGCACATGCCACTTCCAGCTTAGCTGTGCAGAAGAAGAACAACAAGAAGAAGAAATATCTCGAAATATGTCCGTCAGGCCCCTTCCCTTGAGATAAATCTGCAAATATCTCGGAAACGAAGGGAGCTATGGCAAAATGTTAAGAGACCTTATTTGTAGAGGATTATGTTTCCTACAATTTATGTTCTATGATATTTTTTGATCAGAAGCGTAGTTTTCGAGATATATCGAGATATTTAAAAGTTCGGAAGCCGCACCAACATAATAGAGATACAGAAACACCGTGGCCCCTTTCTTTGAGATAACTGTGCACTAGTGCGAGCCGCAAATGCCACTTCCAGCTTAGCTGTGCAGAAGAAGAACAACAAGAAGAAGAAATATCTCGAAATATGTCCGTTAGGCCCCTTCCCTTGAGATAAATCTGCAAATATCTCGGAAACGAAGCGAGCTATGGCAAAATGTTAAGAGACCTCTTTTGTAGAGAATTAAGCTTCCTACTTTTTATGTTCTATGATATTTTTTGATCAGATGCGTAGTTCTCGAGATATATCAAGATATTTAAAAGTTCCGAAGCCGCACCAACATAATAGAGATACAGAAACACCGTGGCCCCTTTCTTTGAGATAACTCTGCACTATTGCGCGCTGTAAATGCCACTTCCAGCTTAGCTGTGCAGAAGAAGAACAACAAGAAGAAGAAATATCTCGAAATATGTCCGTCAGGCCCCTTCCCTTGAGATATATCTGCAAATATCTCGGAAACGAAGCGAGCTATGACAAAATGTTAAGAGACCTTTTTTGTAGAGAATTATGTTTCCTACAATTTATGTTCTATGATATTTTTTGATCAGATGCGTAGTTCTCGAGATATATCAAGATATTTAAAAGTTCCGAAGCCGCACCAACATAATAGAGATACAGAAACACCGTGGCCCCTTTCTTTGAGATAACTCTGCACTATTGCGAGCTGTAAATGCCACTTCCAGCTTAGCTGTGCAGAAGAAGAACAACAAGAAGAAGAAATATCTCGAAATATGTCCGTCAGGCCCCTTCCCTTGAGATAAATCTGCAAATATCTCGGAAACGAAGCGAGCTATGGCAAAATGTTAAGAGACCTTTTTTGTAGAGAATTAAGTTTCCTACTTTTTATGTTCTATGATATTTTTTGATCAGATGCGTAGTTCTCGAGATATATCAAGATATTTAAAAGTTCCGAAGCCGCACCAACATAATAGAGATACAGAAACACCGTGGCCCCTTTCTTTGAGATAACTCTGCACTATTGCGAGCTGTAAATGCCACTTCCAGCTTAGCTGTGCAGAGGAAGAACAACAAGAAGAAGAAATATCTCGAAATATGTCCGTCAGGCCAGTTCCTTTGAGCTGAATCTGCAAATATCTCGGAAACGAAGCGAGCTATGGCAAAATGTTAAGAGACGTTTTTTGTAGAGAATTATGTTTCCTACAATTTATGTTCTATGATATTTTTTGATCAGAAGCGTAGTTTTCGAGATATATCGAGATATTTAAAAGTTCCGAAGCCGCACCAACATAATAGAGATACAGAAACACCGTGGCCCCTTTCTTTGAGATAACTCTGCACTATTGCGACCTGCAAATGCCACTTCCAGCTCAGCTGTGCAGAAGAAGAACAACATAATAGAGATACAGAAACACCGTGGCCCCTTTCTTTGAGATAACTCTGCACTATTGCGAGCTGCAAATGCCACTTCCAGCTTAGCTGTGCAGAGGAAGAACAACAAGAAGAAGAAGTATCTCGAAATATGTCCGTCAGGCCCGTTCCTTTGAGCTGAATCTGCAAATATCTCGGAAACGAAGCGAGCTATGGCAAAATGTTAAGACACGTTTTTTGTAGAGAATTATGTTTCCTACAGTTTATGTTCTATCATATTTTTTGATCAGAAGCGTAGTTTTCGAGATATATCGAGATATTTAAAAGTTCCGAAGCCGCACCAACATAATAGAGATACAGAAACACCGTGGCCCCTTTCTTTGAGATAACTCTGCACTATTGCGACCTGCAAATGCCACTTCCAGCTCAGCTGTGCAGAAGAAGAACAACAAGAAGAAGAAATATCTCGAAATATGTCCGTCAGGCCCCTTCCCTTGAGATAAATCTGCAAATATCTCGGAAACGAAGCGAGGTATGGCAAAATGTTAAGAGACCTTTTTTGTAGAGAATTAAGTTTCCTAATTTTTATGTTCTATGATATTTTTTGATCAGATGCGTAGTTCTCGAGATATATCAAGATATTTAAAAGTTCCGAAGCCGCACCAACATAATAGAGATACAGAAACACCGTGGCCCCTTTCTTTGAGATAACTGTGCACTAGTGCGAGCCGCAAATGCCACTTCCAGCTTAGCTGTGCAGAAGAAGAACAACAAGAAGAAGAAATATCTCGAAATATGTCCGTTAGGCCCCTTCCCTTGAGATAAATCTGCAAATATCTCGGAAACGAAGCGAGCTATGGCAAAATGTTAAGAGACCTCTTTTGTAGAGAATTAAGCTTCCTACTTTTTATGTTCTATGATATTTTTTGATCAGATGCGTAGTTCTCGAGATATATCAAGATATTTAAAAGTTCCGAAGCCGCACCAACATAATAGAGATACAGAAACACCGTGGCCCCTCTCTTTGAGATAACTCTGCACTATTGCGCGCTGTAAATGCCACTTCCAGCTTAGCTGTGCAGAAGAAGAACAACAAGAAGAAGAAATATCTCGAAATATGTCCGTCAGGCCCCTTCCCTTGAGATATATCTGCAAATATCTCGGAAACGAAGCGAGCTATGGCAAAATGTTAAGAGACGTTTTTTGTAGCGAATTAAGTTTCCTACTTTTTATGTTCTATGATATTTTTTGATCAGATGCGTAGTTCTCGAGATATATTAAGATATTTAAAAGTTCCGAAGCCGCACCAACATAATAGAGATACAGAAACACCGTGGCCCCTTTCTTTGAGATAACTCTGCACTATTGCGAGCTGCAAATGCCACTTCCAGCTTAGCTGTGCAGAAGAGGAACAACAAGAAGAAGGAGTATCTCGAAATATGTCCGTCAGGCCCGTTCCTTTGAGCTGAATCTGCAAATATCTCGGAAACGAAGCGAGCTATGGCAAAATGTTAAGAGACGTTTTTTGTAGAGAATTATGTTTCCTACAATTTATGTTCTATGATATTTTTTGATCAGAAGCGTAGTTTTCGAGATATATCGAGATATTTAAAAGTTCCGAAGCAGCACCAACATAATAGAGATACAGAAACACCGTGGCCCCTTTCTTTGAGATAACTCTGCACTAGTGCGAGCCGCAAATGCCACTTCCAGCTTAGCTGTGCAGAAGAAGAACAACAAGACGAAGAAATATCTCGAAATATGTCCGACAGGCCCCTTCCCTTGAGATAAATCTGCAAATATCTCGGAAACGAAGGGAGCTATGGCGAAATGTTAAGAGACCTTTTTTGTAGAGAATTAAGTTTCCTACAATTTATGTTCTATGATATTTTTTGATCAGAAGCGTAGTTTTCGAGATATATCGAGATATTTAAAAGTTCCGAAGCCGCACCAACATAATAGAGATACAGAAACACCGTGGCCCTTTTCTTTGAGATAACTCTGCACTAGTGCGAGCCGCAAATGCCACTTCCAGCTTAGCTGTGCAGAAGAAGAACAACAAGAAGAAGAAATATCTCGAAATATGTCCGTCAGGCCCCTTCCCTTGAGATAAATCTGCAAATATCTCGGAAACGAAGCGAGCTATGGCAAAATGTTAAGAGACGTTTTTTGTAGAGAATTATGTTTCCTACAATTTATGTTCTATGATATTTTTTGATCAGAAGCGTAGTTTTCGAGATATATCGAGATATTTAAAAGTTCCGAAGCAGCACCAACATAATAGAGATACAGAAACACCGTGGCCCCTTTCTTTGAGATAACTCTGCACTAGTGCGAGCCGCAAATGCCACTTCCAGCTTAGCTGTGCAGAAGAAGAACAACAAGAAGAAGAAATATCTCGAAATATGTCCGACAGGCCCCTTCCCTTGAGATAAATCTGCAAATATCTCGGAAACGAAGGGAGCTATGGCGAAATGTTAAGAGACCTTTTTTGTAGAGAATTAAGTTTCCTACAATTTATGTTCTATGATATTTTTTGATTAGAAGCGTAGTTTTCGAGATATATCGAGATATTTAAAAGTTCCGAAGCCGCACCAACATAATAGAGATACAGAAACACCGTGGCCCTTTTCTTTGAGATAACTCTGCACTAGTGCGAGCCGCAAATGCCACTTCCAGCTTAGCTGTGCAGAAGAAGAACAACAAGAAGAAGAAATATCTCGAAATATGTCCGTCAGGCCCCTTCCCTTGAGATAAATCTGCAAATATCTCGGAAACGAAGCGAGCTATGGCAAAATGTTAAGAGACCTTATTTGTAGAGAATTATGTTTCCTACAATTTATGCTCTATGATATTTTTTGATCAGAAGCGTAGTTTTCGAGATATATCGAGATATTTAAAAGTTCCGAAGCCGCACCAACATAATAGAGATACAGAAACACCGTGGCCCCTTTCTTTGAGATAACTGTGCACTAGTGCGAGCCGCAAATGCCACTTCCAGCTTAGCTGTGCAGAAGAAGAACAACAAGAAGAAGAAATATCTCGAAATATGTCCGTTAGGCCCCTTCCCTTGAGATAAATCTGCAAATATCTCGGAAACGAAGCGAGCTATGGCAAAATGTTAAGAGACCTCTTTTGTAGAGAATTAAGCTTCCTACTTTTTATGTTCTATGATATTTTTTGATCAGATGCGTAGTTCTCGAGATATATCAAGATATTTAAAAGTTCCGAAGCCGCACCAACATAATAGAGATACAGAAACACCGTGGCCCCTCTCTTTGAGATAACTCTGCACTATTGCGCGCTGTAAATGCCACTTCCAGCTTAGCTGTGCAGAGGAAGAACAACAAGAAGAAGAAATATCTCGAAATATGTCCGTCAGGCCCCTTCCCTTGAGATATATCTGCAAATATCTCGGAAACGAAGCGAGCTATGACAAGATGTTAAGAGACCTTTTTTGTAGAGAATTATGTTTCCTACAATTTATGTTCTATGATATTTTTTGATCAGAAGCGTAGTTTTCGAGATATATCGAGATATTTAAAAGTTCCGAAGCCGCACCAACATAATAGAGATACAGAAACACCGTGGCCCCTTTATTTGAGATAACACTGCACTAGTGCGAGCCGCAAATGCCACTTCCAGCTTAGCTGTGCAGAAGAAGAACAACAAGAAGAAGAAATATCTCGAAATATGTCCGTTAGTCCCCTTCCCTTGAGATAAATCTGCAAATATCTCGGAAACGAAGCGACCTATGGCAAAATGTTAAGAGACCTTTTTTGTAGAGAATTAAGTTTCCTACTTTTTATGTTCTATGATATTTTTTGATCAGATGCGTAGTTCTCGAGATATATCAAGATATTTAAAAGTTCCGAAGCCGCACCAACATAATAGAGATACAGAAACACCGTGGCCCCTTTCTTTGAGATAACTCTGCACTAGTGCGAGCCGCAAATGCCACTTCCAGCTTAGCTGTGCAGAGGAAGAACAACAAGAAGAAGAAATATCTCGAAATATGTCCGTCAGGCCAGTTCCATTGAGCTGAATCTGCAAATATCTCGGAAACGAAGCGAGCTATGGCAAAATGTTAAGAGACGTTTTTTGTAGAGAATTATGTTTCCTACAATTTATGTTCTATGATATTTTTTGATCAGAAGCGTAGTTTTCGAGATATATCGAGATATTTAAAAGTTCCGAAGCCGCACCAACATAATAGAGATACAGAAACACCGTGGCCCCTTTCTTTGAGATAACTCTGCACTATTGCGACCTGCAAATGCCACTTCCAGCTCAGCTGTGCAGAAGAAGAACAACATAATAGAGATACAGAAACACCGTGGCCCCTTTCTTTGAGATAACTCTGCACTATTGCGAGCTGCAAATGCCACTTCCAGCTTAGCTGTGCAGAGGAAGAACAACAAGAAGAAGAAATATCTCGAAATATGTCTGTGAGGCCCCTTCCCTTGAGATAAATCTGCAAATATCTCGGAAACGAAGCGAGCTATGGCAAAATGTTAAGAGACCTTATTTGTAGCGAATTAAGTTTCCTACTTTTTATGTTCTATGATATTTTTTGATCAGATGCGTAGTTCTCGAGATATATTAAGATATTTAAAAGTTCCGAAGCCGCACCAACATAATAGAGATACAGAAACACCGTGGCCCCTTTCTTTGAGATAACTGTGCACTAGTGCGAGCCGCAAATGCCACTTCCAGCTTAGCTGTGCAGAAGAAGAACAACAAGAAGAAGAAATATCTCGAAATATGTCGGTCAGGCCCCTTCCCTTGAGATAAATCTGCAAATATCTCGGGAACGAAGCGAGCTATGGCAAAATGTTAAGAGACCTTTTTTGTAGAGAATTAAGTTTCCTATTTTTTATGTTCTATGATATTTTTTGATCAGATGCGTAGTTCTCGAGATATATCAAGATATTTAAAAGTTCCGAAGCCGCACCAACATAATAGAGATACAGAAACACCGTGGCCCCTTTCTTTGAGATAACTCTGCACTATTGCGAGCTGCAAATGCCACTTCCAGCTTAGCTGTGCAGAGGAAGAACAACAAGAAGAAGAAGTATCTCGAAATATGTCCGTCAGGCCCGTTCCTTTGAGCTGAATCTGCAAATATCTCGGAAACGAAGCGAGCTATGGCAAAATGTTAAGAGACGTTTTTTGTAGTGAATTATGTTTCCTACAATTTATGTTCTATGATATTTTTTGATCAGAAGCGTAGTTTTCGAGATATATCGAGATATTTAAAAGTTCCGAAGCCGCACCAACATAATAGAGATACAGAAACACCGTGGCTCCTTTCTTTGAGATAACTCTGCACTAGTGCGAGCCGCAAATGCCACTTCCAGCTTAGCTGTGCAGAAGAAGAACAACAAGAAGAAGAAATATCTCGAAATATGTCCGTCAGGCCCCTTCCCTTGAGATAAATCTGCAAATATCTCGGAAACGAAGCGAGCTATGGCAAAATGTTAAGAGACCTTTTTTGTAGAGAATTAAGTTTCCTACTTTTTATGTTCTATGATATTTTTCGATCAGAGGCGTAGTTCTCGAGATATATCAAGATATTTAAAAGCTCCGAAGCCGCACCAACATAATAGAGATACAGAAACACCGTGGCCCCTTTCTTTGAGATAACTCTGCACGATTGCGAGCTGGAAATGCCACTTCCAGTTTAGCTGTGCAGAAGAAGAACAACAAGAAGAAGAAATATCTCGAAATATGTCCATCAGGACCCTTCCCTTGAGATAAATCTGCAAATATCTCGGAAACGAAGCGAGCTATGGCAAAATGTTAAGAGACCTTTTTTGTAGAGAATTAAGTTTCCTACTTTTTATGTTCTATGATATTTTTTGATCAGATGCGTAGTTATCGAGATATATCAATATATTTAAAAGTTCCGAAGCTGCACCAACATAATAGAGGTACAGAAACACCGTGGCCTCTTTCTTTGAGATAACTCTGCACTATTGCGAGCTGCAAATGCCACTTCCAGCTTAGCTGTGCAGAAGAAGAACAACAAGAAGAAGAAATATCTCGAAATATGTCCGTCAGGCCCCTTCCCTTGAGATATATCTGCAAATATCTCGGAAACGAAGCGAGCTATGGCAAAATGTTAAGAGACCTTTTTTGTAGAGAATTATGTTTCCTACAATTTAGGTTCTATGATATTTTTTGGTCAGAAGCGTAGTTTTCGAGATATATCGAGATATTTAAAAGTTCCGAAGCCGCACCAACATAATAGAGATACAGAAACACCGTGGCCCCTTTCTTTGAGATAACTCTGCACTAGTGCGAGCCGCAAATGCCACTTCCAGCTTAGCTGTGCAGAAGAAGAACAACAAGAAGAAGAAATATCTCGAAATATGTCGGTCAGGCCCCTTCCCTTGAGATAAATCTGCAAATATCTCGGGAACGAAGCGAGCTATGGCAAAATGTTAAGAGACCTTTTTTGTAGAGAATTAAGTTTCCTATTTTTTATGTTCTATGATATTTTTTGATCAGATGCGTAGTTCTCGAGATATATCAAGATATTTAAAAGTTCCGAAGCCGCACCAACATAATAGAGATACAGAAACACCGTGGCCCCTTTCTTTGAGATAACTCTGCACTATTGCGAGCTGCAAATGCCACTTCCAGCTTAGCTGTGCAGAGGAAGAACAACAAGAAGAAGAAGTATCTCGAAATATGTCCGTCAGGCCTCTTCCCTTGAGATAAATCTGCAAATATCTCGGAAACGAAGCGAGCTATGGCAAAATGTTAAGAGACCTTTTTTGTAGAGAATTAAGTTTTCTACTTTTTATGTTCTATGATATTTTTTGATCAGATGCGTAGTTCTCGAGATATATCAAGATATTTAAAAGTTCCGAAGCCGCACCAACATAATAGAGATACTGAAACACCGTGGCCCCTTTCTTTGAGATAACTCTGCACTATTGCGAGCTGCAAATGCCACTTCCAGCTTAGCTGTGCAGAGGAAGAACAACAAGAAGAAGAAGTATCTCGAAATATGTCCGTCAGGCCCGTTCCTTTGAGCTGAATCTGCAAATATCTCGGAAACGAAGCGAGCTATGGCAAAATGTTAAGATACGTTTTTTGTAGAGAATTATGTTTCCTACAATTTATGCTCTATGATATTTTTTGATCAGAAGCGTAGTTTTCGAGATATATCGAGATATTTAAAAGTTCCGAAGCCGCACCAACATAATAGAGATACAGAAACACAGGGCCCCTTTCTTTGAGATAACTCTGCACTAGTGCGAGCCGCAAATGCCACTTCCAGCTTAGCTGTGCAGAAGAAGAACAACAGGAAGAAGAAATATCTCGAAATATGTCCGTCAGGCCCCTTCCCTTGAGATAAATCTGCAAATATCTCGGAAACGAAGCGAGCTATGGCAAAATGTTAGGAGACCTTTTTTGTAGAGAATTATGTTTCCTACAATTTATGTTCTATGATATTTTTTGATCAGAAGCGTAGTTTTCGAGATATATCGAGATATTTAAAAGTTCCGAAGCCGCACCAACATAATAGAGATACAGAAACACCGTGGCCCCTTTCCTTGAGATAACTCTGCACTAGTGAGAGCCGCAAATGCCACTTCCAGCTTAGCGGTGCAGAAGAAGAACAACAAGAAGAAGAAATATCTCGAAATATGTCCGTCAGGCCCCTTGCCTTGAGATAAATCTGCAAATATCTCGGAAACGAAGCGAGCTATGGCAAAATGTTAAGAGACCTTTTTTGTAGAGAATTATGTTTCCTACTTTGCATGTTCTATGATATTTTTTGATCAGACGCATAGTTCTCGAGATATATCAAGATATTTAAAAGTTCCGAAGCCGCACCAACATAATAGAGATACAGAAACACCGTGGCCCCTTTCGTTGAGATAACTCTGCACTATTGCGAGCTGCAAATGCCACTTCCAGCTTAGCTGTGCAGAAGAAGAACAACAAGAAGAAGAAATATCTCGAAATATGTCCGTCAGGCCCCTTCCCTTGAGATAAATCTCCAAATATCTCGGAAACGAAGCGAGCGATGGCAAAATGTTAAGAGACCTTTTTTGTAGAGAATTAAGTTTCCTACTTTTTATGTTCTATGATATTTTTTGATCAGATGCGTAGTTCTCGAGATATATCAAGATATTTAAAAGTTCCGAAGCCGCACCAACATAATAGAGATACAGATACACCGTGGCCCCTTTCTTTGAGATAACTCTGCACTAGTGCGAGCCGCAAATGCCACTTCCAGCTTAGCTGTGCAGAAGAAGAACAACAAGAAGAAGAAATATCTCGAAATATGTCCGTCAGGCCCCTTGCCTTGAGATAAATCTGCAAATATCTCGGAAACGAAGCGAGGTATGGCAAAATGTTAAGAGACCTTTTTTGTAGAGAATTATGTTTCCTACTTTTTATGTTCTATGATATTTTTTGATCAGACGCGTAGTTCTCGAGATATATCAAGATATTTAAAAGTTCCGAAGCCGCACCAACATAATAGAGATACAGAAACACCGTGGCCCCTTTCTTTGAGATAACTCTGCACTATTGCGAGCTGCAAATGCCACTTCCAGCTTAGCTGTGCAGAAGAAGAACAACAAGAAGAAGAAATATCTCGAAATATGTCCGTCAGGCCCCTTCCCTTGAGATAAATCTGCAAATATCTCGGAAACGAAGAGAGCTATGGCAAAATGTTAAGAGACCTTTTTTGTAGAGAATTAAGTTTCCTACTTTTTATGTTCTATGATATTTTTTGATTAGATGCGTAGTTCTCGAGATATATCAAGATATTTAAAAGTTCCGAAGCCGCACCAACATAATAGAGATACAGAAACACCGTGGCCCCTTTCTTTCAGATAACTATGCACTATTGCGAGCTGCAAATGCCACTTCCAGCTTAGCTGTGCAGAAGAACAACAAGAAGAAGAAATATCTCGAAATATGTCCGTCAGGCCCCTTCCCTTGAGATATATCTGCAAATATCTCGGAAACGAAGCGAGCTATGGCAAAATGTTAAGAGACCTTTTTTGTAGAGAATTATGTTTCCTACAATTTATGTTCTATGATATTTTTTGATCAGAAGCGTAGTTTTCGAGATATATCGAGATATTTAAAAGTTCCGAAGCCGCACCAACATAATAGAGATACAGAAACACCGTGGCCCCTTTCTTTGAGATAACTCTGCACTAGTGCGAGCCGCAAATGCCACTTCCAGCTTAGCTGTGCAGAAGAAGAACAACAAGAAGAAGAAATATCTCGAAATATGTCCGTCAGGCCCCTTCCCTTGAGATAAATCTGCAAATATCTCGGAAACGAAGCGAGCTATGGCAAAATATTAAGAGACCTTTTTTGTTGAGAATTAAGTTTCCTACTTATTATGTTCTATGATATTTTTTGATCAGATGCGTAGTTCTCGAGATATATCAAGATATTTAAAAGTTCCGAAGCCGCACCAACAGAATAGAGATACAGAAACACCGTGGCTCCTTTCTTTGAGATAACTCTGCACTATTGCGAGCTGGAAATGCCACTTCCAGTTTAGCTGTGCAGAAGAAGAACAACAAGAAGAAGAAATATCTCGAAATATGTCCGCTGGGCCCCTTCCCTTGAGATAAACCTGCAAATATCTCGGAAACGAAGCGAGCTATGGCAAAATGTTAAGAGACCTTTTTTGTAGAGAATTAAGTTTCCTACTTTTTATGTTCTATGATATTTTTTGATCAGATGCGTAGTTTTCGAGATATATCGAGATATTTAAAAGTTCCGAAGCCGCACCAACATAATAGAGATACAGAAACACCGTGGCCCCTTTCTTTGAGATAACTGTGCACTAGTGCGAGCCGCAAATGCCACTTCCAGCTTAGCTGTGCAGAAGAAGAACAACAAGAAGAAGAAATATCTCGAAATATGTCCGTCAGGCCCCTTCCCTTGAGATATATCTGCAAATATCTCGGAAACGAAGCGAGCTATGGCAAAATGTTAAGAGACCTTATTTGTAGAGAATTATGTTTCCTACAATTTATGTTCTATGATATTTTTTGATCAGAAGCGTAGTTTTCGAGATATATCGAGATATTTAAAAGTTCGGAAGCCGCACCAACATAATAGAGATACAGAAACACCGTGGCCCCTTTCTTTGAGATAACTGTGCACTAGTGCGAGCCGCAAATGCCACTTCCAGCTTAGCTGTGCAGAAGAAGAACAACAAGAAGAAGAAATATCTCGAAATATGTCCGTTAGGCCCCTTCCCTTGAGATAAATCTGCAAATATCTCGGAAACGAAGCGAGCTATGGCAAAATGTTAAGAGACCTCTTTTGTAGAGAATTAAGCTTCCTACTTTTTATGTTCTATGATATTTTTTGATCAGATGCGTAGTTCTCGAGATATATCAAGATATTTAAAAGTTCCGAAGCCGCACCAACATAATAGAGATACAGAAACACCGTGGCCCCTTTCTTTGAGATAACTCTGCACTATTGCGCGCTGTAAATGCCACTTCCAGCTTAGCTGTGCAGAAGAAGAACAACAAGAAGAAGAAATATCTCGAAATATGTCCGTCAGGCCCCTTCCCTTGAGATATATCTGCAAATATCTCGGAAACGAAGCGAGCTATGACAAAATGTTAAGAGACCTTTTTTGTAGAGAATTATGTTTCCTACAATTTATGTTCTATGATATTTTTTGATCAGATGCGTAGTTCTCGAGATATATCAAGATATTTAAAAGTTCCGAAGCCGCACCAACATAATAGAGATACAGAAACACCGTGGCCCCTTTCTTTGAGATAACTCTGCACTATTGCGAGCTGTAAATGCCACTTCCAGCTTAGCTGTGCAGAAGAAGAACAACAAGAAGAAGAAATATCTCGAAATATGTCCGTCAGGCCCCTTCCCTTGAGATAAATCTGCAAATATCTCGGAAACGAAGCGAGCTATGGCAAAATGTTAAGAGACCTTTTTTGTAGAGAATTAAGTTTCCTACTTTTTATGTTCTATGATATTTTTTGATCAGATGCGTAGTTCTCGAGATATATCAAGATATTTAAAAGTTCCGAAGCCGCACCAACATAATA
Source organism: Osmia lignaria lignaria (assembly GCF_051020975.1). Lineage (NCBI taxonomy): Eukaryota > Metazoa > Arthropoda > Insecta > Hymenoptera > Megachilidae > Osmia > Osmia lignaria. The sequence goes on from NW_027478160.1 coordinate 1,986,458, forward strand.
GAGATACAGAAACACCGTGGCCCCTTTCTTTGAGATAACTCTGCACTATTGCGAGCTGTAAATGCCACTTCCAGCTTAGCTGTGCAGAGGAAGAACAACAAGAAGAAGAAATATCTCGAAATATGTCCGTCAGGCCAGTTCCTTTGAGCTGAATCTGCAAATATCTCGGAAACGAAGCGAGCTATGGCAAAATGTTAAGAGACGTTTTTTGTAGAGAATTATGTTTCCTACAATTTATGTTCTATGATATTTTTTGATCAGAAGCGTAGTTTTCGAGATATATCGAGATATTTAAAAGTTCCGAAGCCGCACCAACATAATAGAGATACAGAAACACCGTGGCCCCTTTCTTTGAGATAACTCTGCACTATTGCGACCTGCAAATGCCACTTCCAGCTCAGCTGTGCAGAAGAAGAAGAACATAATAGAGATACAGAAACACCGTGGCCCCTTTCTTTGAGATAACTCTGCACTATTGCGAGCTGCAAATGCCACTTCCAGCTTAGCTGTGCAGAGGAAGAACAACAAGAAGAAGAAGTATCTCGAAATATGTCCGTCAGGCCCGTTCCTTTGAGCTGAATCTGCAAATATCTCGGAAACGAAGCGAGCTATGGCAAAATGTTAAGAGACGTTTTTTGTAGAGAATTATGTTTCCTACAATTTATGTTCTATCATATTTTTTGATCAGAAGCGTAGTTTTCGAGATATATCGAGATATTTAAAAGTTCCGAAGCCGCACCAACATAATAGAGATACAGAAACACCGTGGCCCCTTTCTTTGAGATAACTGTGCACTAGTGCGAGCCGCAAATGCCACTTCCACCTTAGCTGTGCAGAAGAAGAACAACAAGAAGAAGAAATATCTCGAAATATGTCCGTTAGGCCCCTTCCCTTGAGATAAACCTGCAAATATCTCGGAAACGAAGCGAGCTATGGCAAAATGTTAAGAGACCTTTTTTGTAGAGAATTAAGTTTCCTACTTTTTATGTTCTATGATATTTTTTGATCAGATGCGTAGTTCTCGAGATATATCAAGATATTTGAAAGTTCCGTAGCCGCACCAACATAATAGAGATACAGAAACACCGTGGCCCCTTTCTTTGAGATATCTCTGCACTATTGCGAGCTGCACATGCCACTTCCAGCTTAGCTGTGCAGAAGAAGAACAACAAGAAGAAGAAATATCTCGAAATATGTCCGTCAGGCCCCTTCCCTTGAGATAAATCTGCAAATATCTCGGAAACGAAGGGAGCTATGGCAAAATGTTAAGAGACCTTATTTGTAGAGAATTATGTTTCCTACAATTTATGTTCTATGATATTTTTGGATCAGAAGCGTAGTTTTCGAGATATATCGACATATTTAAAAGTTCGGAAGCCGCACCAACATAATAGAGATACAGAAACACCGTGGCCCCTTTCTTTGAGATAACTGTGCACTAGTGCGAGCCGCAAATGCCACTTCCAGCTTAGCTGTGCAGAAGAAGAACAACAAGAAGAAGAAATATCTCGAAATATGTCCGTTAGGCCCCTTCCCTTGAGATAAATCTGCAAATATCTCGGAAACGAAGCGAGCTATGGCAAAATGTTAAGAGACCTCTTTTGTAGAGAATTAAGCTTCCTACTTTTTATGTTCTATGATATTTTTTGATCAGATGCGTAGTTCTCGAGATATATCAAGATATTTAAAAGTTCCGAAGCCGCACCAACATAATAGAGATACAGAAACACCGTGGCCCCTTTCTTTGAGATAACTCTGCACTATTGCGCGCTGTAAATGCCACTTCCAGCTTAGCTGTGCAGAAGAAGAACAACAAGAAGAAGAAATATCTCGAAATATGTCCGTCAAGCCCCTTCCCTTGAGATATATCTGCAAATATCTCGGAAACGAAGCGAGCTATGACAAAATGTTAAGAGACCTTTTTTGTAGAGAATTATGTTTCCTACAATTCATGTTCTATGATATTTTTTGATCAGATGCGTAGTTCTCGAGATATATCAAGATACTTAAAAGTTCCGAAGCCGCACCAACATAATAGAGATACAGAAACACCGTGGCCCCTTTCTTTGAGATAACTCCGCACTATTGCGAGCTGTAAATGCCACTTCCAGCTTAGCTGTGCAGAAGAAGAACAACAAGAAGAAGAAATATCTCGAAATATGTCCGTCAGGCCCCTTCCCTTGAGATAAATCTGCAAATATCTCGGAAACGAAGCGAGCTATGGCAAAATGTTAAGAGACCTTTTTTGTAGAGAATTAAGTTTCCTACTTTTTATGTTCTATGATATTTTTTGATCAGATGCGTAGTTCTCGAGATATATCAAGATATGTAAAAGTTCCGAAGCCGCACCAACATAATAGAGATACAGAAACACCGTGGCCCCTTTCTTTGAGATAACTCTGCACTATTGCGAGCTGCAAATGCCACTTCCAGCTTAGCTGTGCAGAAGAAGAACAACAAGAAGAAGGAGTATCTCGAAATATGTCCGTCAGGCCCGTTCCTTTGAGCTGAATCTGCAAATATCTCGGAAACGAAGCGAGCTATGGCAAAATGTTAAGAGACGTTTTTTGTAGAGAATTATGTTTCCTACAATTTATGTTCTATGATATTTTTTGATCAGAATCGTAGTTTTCGAGATATATCGAGATATTTAAAAGTTCCGAAGCAGCACCAACATAATAGAGATACAGAAACACCGTGGCCCCTTTCTTTGAGATATCTCTGCACTATTGCGAGCTGCACATGCCACTTCCAGCTTAGCTGTGCAGAAGAAGAACAACAAGAAGAAGAAATATCTCGAAATATGTCCGTCAGGCCCCTTCCCTTGAGATAAATCTGCAAATATCTCGGAAACGAAGGGAGCTATGGCAAAATGTTAAGAGACCTTATTTGTAGAGAATTATGTTTCCTACAATTTATGTTCTATGATATTTTTTGATCAGAAGCGTAGTTTTCGAGATATATCGAGATATTTAAAAGTTCGGAAGCCGCACCAACATAATAGAGATACAGAAACACCGTGGCCCCTTTCTTTGAGATAACTGTGCACTAGTGCGAGCCGCAAATGCCACTTCCAGCTTAGCTGTGCAGAAGAAGAACAACAAGAAGAAGAAATATCTCGAAATATGTCCGTTAGGCCCCTTCCCTTGAGATAAATCTGCAAATATCTCGGAAACGAAGCGAGCTATGGCAAAATGTTAAGAGACCTCTTTTGTAGAGAATTAAGCTTCCTACTTTTTATGTTCTATGATATTTTTTGATCAGATGCGTAGTTCTCGAGATATATCAAGATATTTAAAAGTTCCGAAGCCGCACCAACATAATAGAGATACAGAAACACCGTGGCCCCTTTCTTTGAGATAACTCTGCACTATTGCGCGCTGTAAATGCCACTTCCAGCTTAGCTGTGCAGAAGAAGAACAACAAGAAGAAGAAATATCTCGAAATATGTCCGTCAGGCCCCTTCCCTTGAGATATATCTGCAAATATCTCGGAAACGAAGCGAGCTATGACAAAATGTTAAGAGACCTTTTTTGTAGAGAATTATGTTTCCTACAATTTATGTTCTATGATATTTTTTGATCAGATGCGTAGTTCTCGAGATATATCAAGATATTTAAAAGTACCGAAGCCGCACCAACATAATAGAGATACAGAAACACCGTGGCCCCTTTCTTTGAGATAACTCTGCACTATTGCGAGCTGTAAATGCCACTTCCAGCTTAGCTGTGCAGAAGAAGAACAACAAGAAGAAGAAATATCTCGAAATATGTCCGTCAGGCCCCTTCCCTTGAGATAAATCTGCAAATATCTCGGAAACGAAGCGAGCTATGGCAAAATGTTAAGAGACCTTTTTTGTAGAGAATTAAGTTTCCTACTTTTTATGTTCTATGATATTTTTTGATCAGATGCGTAGTTCTCGAGATATATCAAGATATTTAAAAGTTCCGAAGCCGCACCAACATAATAGAGATACAGAAACACCGTGGCCCCTTTCTTTGAGATAACTCTGCACTATTGCGAGCTGTAAATGCCACTTCCAGCTTAGCTGTGCAGAGGAAGAACAACAAGAAGAAGAAATATCTCGAAATATGTCCGTCAGGCCAGTTCCTTTGAGCTGAATCTGCAAATATCTCGGAAACGAAGCGAGCTATGGCAAAATGTTAAGAGACGTTTTTTGTAGAGAATTATGTTTCCTACAATTTATGTTCTATGATATTTTTTGATCAGAAGCGTAGTTTTCGAGATATATCGAGATATTTAAAAGTTCCGAAGCCGCACCAACATAATAGAGATACAGAAACACCGTGGCCCCTTTCTTTGAGATAACTCTGCACTATTGCGACCTGCAAATGCCACTTCCAGCTCAGCTGTGCAGAAGAAGAACAACATAATAGAGATACAGAAACACCGTGGCCCCTTTCTTTGAGATAACTCTGCACTATTGCGAGCTGCAAATGCCACTTCCAGCTTAGCTGTGCAGAGGAAGAACAACAAGAAGAAGAAGTATCTCGAAATATGTCCGTCAGGCCCGTTCCTTTGAGCTGAATCTGCAAATATCTCGGAAACGAAGCGAGCTATGGCAAAATGTTAAGAGACGTTTTTTGTAGAGAATTATGTTTCCTACAATTTATGTTCTATCATATTTTTTGATCAGAAGCGTAGTTTTCGAGATATATCGAGATATTTAAAAGTTCCGAAGCCGCACCAACATAATAGAGATACAGAAACACCGTGGCCCCTTTCTTTGAGATAACTGTGCACTAGTGCGAGCCGCAAATGCCACTTCCAGCTTAGCTGTGCAGAAGAAGAACAACAAGAAGAAGAAATATCTCGAAATATGTCCGTTAGGCCCCTTCCCTTGAGATAAACCTGCAAATATCTCGGAAACGAAGCGAGCTATGGCAAAATGTTAAGAGACCTTTTTTGTAGAGAATTAAGTTTCCTACTTTTTATGTTCTATGATATTTTTTGATCAGATGCGTAGTTCTCGAGATATATCAAGATATTTAAAAGTTCCGTAGCCGCACCAACATAATAGAGATACAGAAACACCGTGGCCCCTTTCTTTGAGATATCTCTGCACTATTGCGAGCTGCACATGCCACTTCCAGCTTAGCTGTGCAGAAGAAGAACAACAAGAAGAAGAAATATCTCGAAATATGTCCGTCAGGCCCCTTCCCTTGAGATAAATCTGCAAATATCTCGGAAACGAAGGGAGCTATGGCAAAATGTTAAGAGACCTTATTTGTAGAGAATTATGTTTCCTACAATTTATGTTCTATGATATTTTTTGATCAGAAGCGTAGTTTTCGAGATATATCGACATATTTAAAAGTTCGGAAGCCGCACCAACATAATAGAGATACAGAAACACCGTGGCCCCTTTCTTTGAGATAACTGTGCACTAGTGCGAGCCGCAAATGCCACTTCCAGCTTAGCTGTGCAGAAGAAGAACAACAAGAAGAAGAAATATCTCGAAATATGTCCGTTAGGCCCCTTCCCTTGAGATAAATCTGCAAATATCTCGGAAACGAAGCGAGCTATGGCAAAATGTTAAGAGACCTCTTTTGTAGAGAATTAAGCTTCCTACTTTTTATGTTCTATGATATTTTTTGATCAGATGCGTAGTTCTCGAGATATATCAAGATATTTAAAAGTTCCGAAGCCGCACCAACATAATAGAGATACAGAAACACCGTGGCCCCTTTCTTTGAGATAACTCTGCACTATTGCGCGCTGTAAATGCCACTTCCAGCTTAGCTGTGCAGAAGAAGAACAACAAGAAGAAGAAATATCTCGAAATATGTCCGTCAAGCCCCTTCCCTTGAGATATATCTGCAAATATCTCGGAAACGAAGCGAGCTATGACAAAATGTTAAGAGACCTTTTTTGTAGAGAATTATGTTTCCTACAATTTATGTTCTATGATATTTTTTGATCAGATGCGTAGTTCTCGAGATATATCAAGATACTTAAAAGTTCCGAAGCCGCACCAACATAATAGAGATACAGAAACACCGTGGCCCCTTTCTTTGAGATAACTCCGCACTATTGCGAGCTGTAAATGCCACTTCCAGCTTAGCTGTGCAGAAGAAGAACAACAAGAAGAAGAAATATCTCGAAATATGTCCGTCAGGCCCCTTCCCTTGAGATAAATCTGCAAATATCTCGGAAACGAAGCGAGCTATGGCAAAATGTTAAGAGACCTCTTTTGTAGAGAATTAAGCTTCCTACTTTTTATGTTCTATGATATTTTTTGATCAGATGCGTAGTTCTCGAGATATATCAAGATATTTAAAAGTTCCGAAGCCGCACCAACATAATAGAGATACAGAAACACCGTGGCCCCTTTCTTTGAGATAACTCTGCACTATTGCGCGCTGTAAATGCCACTTCCAGCTTAGCTGTGCAGAAGAAGAACAACAAGAAGAAGAAATATCTCGAAATATGTCCGTCAGGCCCCTTCCCTTGAGATAAATCTGCAAATATCTCGGAAACGAAGCGAGCTATGGCAAAATGTTAAGAGACCTTTTTTGTAGAGAATTAAGTTTCCTACTTTTTATGTTCTATGATATTTTTTGATCAGATGCGTAGTTCTCGAGATATATCAAGATATTTAAAAGTTCCGAAGCCGCACCAACATAATAGAGATACAGAAACACCGTGGCCCCTTTCTTTGAGATAACTCTGCACTATTGCGAGCTGTAAATGCCACTTCCAGCTTAGCTGTGCAGAGGAAGAACAACAAGAAGAAGAAATATCTCGAAATATGTCCGTCAGGCCAGTTCCTTTGAGCTGAATCTGCAAATATCTCGGAAACGAAGCGAGCTATGGCAAAATGTTAAGAGACGTTTTTTGTAGAGAATTATGTTTCCTACAATTTATGTTCTATGATATTTTTTGATCAGAAGCGTAGTTTTCGAGATATATCGAGATATTTAAAAGTTCCGAAGCCGCACCAACATAATAGAGATACAGAAACACCGTGGCCCCTTTCTTTGAGATAACTCTGCACTATTGCGACCTGCAAATGCCACTTCCAGCTCAGCTGTGCAGAAGAAGAACAACATAATAGAGATACAGAAACACCGTGGCCCCTTTCTTTGAGATAACTCTGCACTATTGCGAGCTGCAAATGCCACTTCCAGCTTAGCTGTGCAGAGGAAGAACAACAAGAAGAAGAAGTATCTCGAAATATGTCCGTCAGGCCCGTTCCTTTGAGCTGAATCTGCAAATATCTCGGAAACGAAGCGAGCTATGGCAAAATGTTAAGAGACGTTTTTTGTAGAGAATTATGTTTCCTACAATTTATGTTCTATCATATTTTTTGATCAGAAGCGTAGTTTTCGAGATATATCGAGATATTTAAAAGTTCCGAAGCCGCACCAACATAATAGAGATACAGAAACACCGTGGCCCCTTTCTTTGAGATAACTGTGCACTAGTGCGAGCCGCAAATGCCACTTCCAGCTTAGCTGTGCAGAAGAAGAACAACAAGAAGAAGAAATATCTCGAAATATGTCCGTTAGGCCCCTTCCCTTGAGATAAACCTGCAAATATCTCGGAAACGAAGCGAGCTATGGCAAAATGTTAAGAGACCTTTTTTGTAGAGAATTAAGTTTCCTACTTTTTATGTTCTATGATATTTTTTGATCAGATGCGTAGTTCTCGAGATATATCAAGATATTTAAAAGTTCCGTAGCCGCACCAACATAATAGAGATACAGAAACACCGTGGCCCCTTTCTTTGAGATATCTCTGCACTATTGCGAGCTGCACATGCCACTTCCAGCTTAGCTGTGCAGAAGAAGAACAACAAGAAGAAGAAATATCTCGAAATATGTCCGTCAGGCCCCTTCCCTTGAGATAAATCTGCAAATATCTCGGAAACGAAGGGAGCTATGGCAAAATGTTAAGAGACCTTATTTGTAGAGAATTATGTTTCCTACAATTTATGTTCTATGATATTTTTTGATCAGAAGCGTAGTTTTCGAGATATATCGACATATTTAAAAGTTCGGAAGCCGCACCAACATAATAGAGATACAGAAACACCGTGGCCCCTTTCTTTGAGATAACTGTGCACTAGTGCGAGCCGCAAATGCCACTTCCAGCTTAGCTGTGCAGAAGAAGAACAACAAGAAGAAGAAATATCTCGAAATATGTCCGTTAGGCCCCTTCCCTTGAGATAAATCTGCAAATATCTCGGAAACGAAGCGAGCTATGGCAAAATGTTAAGAGACCTCTTTTGTAGAGAATTAAGCTTCCTACTTTTTATGTTCTATGATATTTTTTGATCAGATGCGTAGTTCTCGAGATATATCAAGATATTTAAAAGTTCCGAAGCCGCACCAACATAATAGAGATACAGAAACACCGTGGCCCCTTTCTTTGAGATAACTCTGCACTATTGCGCGCTGTAAATGCCACTTCCAGCTTAGCTGTGCAGAAGAAGAACAACAAGAAGAAGAAATATCTCGAAATATGTCCGTCAAGCCCCTTCCCTTGAGATATATCTGCAAATATCTCGGAAACGAAGCGAGCTATGACAAAATGTTAAGAGACCTTTTTTGTAGAGAATTATGTTTCCTACAATTTATGTTCTATGATATTTTTTGATCAGATGCGTAGTTCTCGAGATATATCAAGATACTTAAAAGTTCCGAAGCCGCACCAACATAATAGAGATACAGAAACACCGTGGCCCCTTTCTTTGAGATAACTCCGCACTATTGCGAGCTGTAAATGCCACTTCCAGCTTAGCTGTGCAGAAGAAGAACAACAAGAAGAAGAAATATCTCGAAATATGTCCGTCAGGCCCCTTCCCTTGAGATAAATCTGCAAATATCTCGGAAACGAAGCGAGCTATGGCAAAATGTTAAGAGACCTTTTTTGTAGAGAATTAAGTTTCCTACTTTTTATGTTCTATGATATTTTTTGATCAGATGCGTAGTTCTCGAGATATATCAAGATATGTAAAAGTTCCGAAGCCGCACCAACATAATAGAGATACAGAAACACCGTGGCCCCTTTCTTTGAGATAACTCTGCACTATTGCGAGCTGCAAATGCCACTTCCAGCTTAGCTGTGCAGAAGAAGAACAACAAGAAGAAGGAGTATCTCGAAATATGTCCGTCAGGCCCGTTCCTTTGAGCTGAATCTGCAAATATCTCGGAAACGAAGCGAGCTATGGCAAAATGTTAAGAGACGTTTTTTGTAGAGAATTATGTTTCCTACAATTTATGTTCTATGATATTTTTTGATCAGAATCGTAGTTTTCGAGATATATCGAGATATTTAAAAGTTCCGAAGCAGCACCAACATAATAGAGATACAGAAACACCGTGGCCCCTTTCTTTGAGATATCTCTGCACTATTGCGAGCTGCACATGCCACTTCCAGCTTAGCTGTGCAGAAGAAGAACAACAAGAAGAAGAAATATCTCGAAATATGTCCGTCAGGCCCCTTCCCTTGAGATAAATCTGCAAATATCTCGGAAACGAAGGGAGCTATGGCAAAATGTTAAGAGACCTTATTTGTAGAGAATTATGTTTCCTACAATTTATGTTCTATGATATTTATTGATCAGAAGCGTAGTTTTCGAGATATATCGAGATATTTAAAAGTTCGGAAGCCGCACCAACATAATAGAGATACAGAAACACCGTGGCCCCTTTCTTTGAGATAACTGTGCACTAGTGCGAGCCGCAAATGCCACTTCCAGCTTAGCTGTGCAGAAGAAGAACAACAAGAAGAAGAAATATCTCGAAATATGTCCGTTAGGCCCCTTCCCTTGAGATAAATCTGCAAATATCTCGGAAACGAAGCGAGCTATGGCAAAATGTTAAGAGACCTCTTTTGTAGAGAATTAAGCTTCCTACTTTTTATGTTCTATGATATTTTTTGATCAGATGCGTAGTTCTCGAGATATATCAAGATATTTAAAAGTTCCGAAGCCGCACCAACATAATAGAGATACAGAAACACCGTGGCCCCTTTCTTTGAGATAACTCTGCACTATTGCGCGCTGTAAATGCCACTTCCAGCTTAGCTGTGCAGAAGAAGAACAACAAGAAGAAGAAATATCTCGAAATATGTCCGTCAGGCCCCTTCCCTTGAGATATATCTGCAAATATCTCGGAAACGAAGCGAGCTATGACAAAATGTTAAGAGACCTTTTTTGTAGAGAATTATGTTTCCTACAATTTATGTTCTATGATATTTTTTGATCAGATGCGTAGTTCTCGAGATATATCAAGATATTTAAAAGTTCCGAAGCCGCACCAACATAATAGAGATACAGAAACACCGTGGCCCCTTTCTTTGAGATAACTCTGCACTATTGCGAGCTGTAAATGCCACTTCCAGCTTAGCTGTGCAGAAGAAGAACAACAAGAAGAAGAAATATCTCGAAATATGTCCGTCAGGCCCCTTCCCTTGAGATAAATCTGCAAATATCTCGGAAACGAAGCGAGCTATGGCAAAATGTTAAGAGACCTTTTTTGTAGAGAATTAAGTTTCCTACTTTTTATGTTCTATGATATTTTTTGATCAGATGCGTAGTTCTCGAGATATATCAAGATATTTAAAAGTTCCGAAGCCGCACCAACATAATAGAGATACAGAAACACCGTGGCCCCTTTCTTTGAGATAACTCTGCACTATTGCGAGCTGTAAATGCCACTTCCAGCTTAGCTGTGCAGAGGAAGAACAACAAGAAGAAGAAATATCTCGAAATATGTCCGTCAGGCCAGTTCCTTTGAGCTGAATCTGCAAATATCTCGGAAACGAAGCGAGCTATGGCAAAATGTTAAGAGACGTTTTTTGTAGAGAATTATGTTTCCTACAATTTATGTTCTATGATATTTTTTGATCAGAAGCGTAGTTTTCGAGATATATCGAGATATTTAAAAGTTCCGAAGCCGCACCAACATAATAGAGATACAGAAACACCGTGGCCCCTTTCTTTGAGATAACTCTGCACTATTGCGACCTGCAAATGCCACTTCCAGCTCAGCTGTGCAGAAGAAGAACAACATAATAGAGATACAGAAACACCGTGGCCCCTTTCTTTGAGATAACTCTGCACTATTGCGAGCTGCAAATGCCACTTCCAGCTTAGCTGTGCAGAGGAAGAACAACAAGAAGAAGAAGTATCTCGAAATATGTCCGTCAGGCCCGTTCCTTTGAGCTGAATCTGCAAATATCTCGGAAACGAAGCGAGCTATGGCAAAATGTTAAGAGACGTTTTTTGTAGAGAATTATGTTTCCTACAATTTATGTTCTATCATATTTTTTGATCAGAAGCGTAGTTTTCGAGATATATCGAGATATTTAAAAGTTCCGAAGCCGCACCAACATAATAGAGATACAGAAACACCGTGGCCCCTTTCTTTGAGATAACTGTGCACTAGTGCGAGCCGCAAATGCCACTTCCAGCTTAGCTGTGCAGAAGAAGAACAACAAGAAGAAGAAATATCTCGAAATATGTCCGTTAGGCCCCTTCCCTTGAGATAAACCTGCAAATATCTCGGAAACGAAGCGAGCTATGGCAAAATGTTAAGAGACCTTTTTTGTAGAGAATTAAGTTTCCTACTTTTTATGTTCTATGATATTTTTTGATCAGATGCGTAGTTCTCGAGATATATCAAGATATTTAAAAGTTCCGTAGCCGCACCAACATAATAGAGATACAGAAACACCGTGGCCCCTTTCTTTGAGATATCTCTGCACTATTGCGAGCTGCACATGCCACTTCCAGCTTAGCTGTGCAGAAGAAGAACAACAAGAAGAAGAAATATCTCGAAATATGTCCGTCAGGCCCCTTCCCTTGAGATAAATCTGCAAATATCTCGGAAACGAAGGGAGCTATGGCAAAATGTTAAGAGACCTTATTTGTAGAGAATTATGTTTCCTACAATTTATGTTCTATGATATTTTTTGATCAGAAGCGTAGTTTTCGAGATATATCGAGATATTTAAAAGTTCGGAAGCCGCACCAACATAATAGAGATACAGAAACACCGTGGCCCCTTTCTTTGAGATAACTGTGCACTAGTGCGAGCCGCAAATGCCACTTCCAGCTTAGCTGTGCAGAAGAAGAACAACAAGAAGAAGAAATATCTCGAAATATGTCCGTTAGGCCCCTTCCCTTGAGATAAATCTGCAAATATCTCGGAAACGAAGCGAGCTATGGCAAAATGTTAAGAGACCTCTTTTGTAGAGAATTAAGCTTCCTACTTTTTATGTTCTATGATATTTTTCGATCAGATGCGTAGTTCTCGAGATATATCAAGATATTTAAAAGTTCCGAAGCCGCACCAACATAATAGAGATACAGAAACACCGTGGCCCCTTTCTTTGAGATAACTCTGCACTATTGCGAGCTGCAAATGCCACTTCCAGCTTAGCTGTGCAGAAGAAGAACAACAAGAAGAAGGAGTATCTCGAAATATGTCCGTCAGGCCCGTTCCTTTGAGCTGAATCTGCAAATATCTCGGAAACGAAGCGAGCTATGGCAAAATGTTAAGAGACGTTTTTTGTAGAGAATTATGTTTCCTACAATTTATGTTCTATGATATTTTTTGATCAGAATCGTAGTTTTCGAGATATATCGAGATATTTAAAAGTTCCGAAGCAGCACCAACATAATAGAGATACAGAAACACCGTGGCCCCTTTCTTTGAGATAACTCTGCACTAGTGCGAGCCGCAAATGCCACTTCCAGCTTAGCTGTGCAGAAGAAGAACAACAAGAAGAAGAAATATCTCGAAATATGTCCGACAGGCCCCTTCCCTTGAGATAAATCTGCAAATATCTCGGAAACGAAGGGAGCTATGGCGAAATGTTAAGAGACCTTTTTTGTAGAGAATTAAGTTTCCTACTATTTATGTTCTATGATATTTTTTGATCAGAAGCGTAGTTTTCGAGATATATCGAGATATTTAAAAGTTCCGAAGCCGCACCAACATAATAGAGATACAGAAACACCGTGGCCCCTTTCTTTGAGATAACTCTGCACTATTGCGCGCTGTAAATGCCACTTCCAGCTTAGCTGTGCAGAAGAAGAACAACAAGAAGAAGAAATATCTCGAAATATGTCCGTCAGGCCCCTTCCCTTGAGATATATCTGCAAATATCTCGGAAACGAAGCGAGCTATGACAAAATGTTAAGAGACCTTTTTTGTAGAGAATTATGTTTCCTACAATTTATGTTCTATGATATTTTTTGATCAGATGCGTAGTTCTCGAGATATATCGAGATATTTAAAAGTTCCGAAGCCGCACCAACATAATAGGGATACAGAAACACCGTGGCCCCTTTCTTTGAGATAACTCTGCACTATTGCGAGCTGTAAATGCCACTTCCAGCTTAGCTGTGCAGAAGAAGAACAACAAGAAGAAGAAATATCTCGAAATATGTCCGTCAGGCCCCTTCCCTTGAGATAAATCTGCAAATATCTCGGAAACGAAGCGAGCTATGGCAAAATGTTAAGAGACCTTTTTTGTAGAGAATTAAGTTTCCTACTTTTTATGTTCTATGATATTTTTTGATCAGATGCGTAGTTCTCGAGATATATCAAGATATTTAAAAGTTCCGAAGCCGCACCAACATAATAGAGATACAGAAACACCGTGGCCCCTTTCTTTGAGATAACTCTGCACTATTGCGAGCTGTAAATGCCACTTCCAGCTTAGCTGTGCAGAGGAAGAACAACAAGAAGAAGAAATATCTCGAAATATGTCCGTCAGGCCAGTTCCTTTGAGCTGAATCTGCAAATATCTCGGAAACGAAGCGAGCTATGGCAAAATGTTAAGAGACGTTTTTTGTAGAGAATTATGTTTCCTACAATTTATGTTCTATGATATTTTTTGATCAGAAGCGTAGTTTTCGAGATATATCGAGATATTTAAAAGTTCCGAAGCCGCACCAACATAATAGAGATACAGAAACACCGTGGCCCCTTTCTTTGAGATAACTCTGCACTATTGCGACCTGCAAATGCCACTTCCAGCTCAGCTGTGCAGAAGAAGAACAACATAATAGAGATACAGAAACACCGTGGCCCCTTTCTTTGAGATAACTCTGCACTATTGCGAGCTGCAAATGCCACTTCCAGCTTAGCTGTGCAGAGGAAGAACAACAAGAAGAAGAAGTATCTCGAAATATGTCCGTCAGGCCCGTTCCTTTGAGCTGAATCTGCAAATATCTCGGAAACGAAGCGAGCTATGGCAAAATGTTAAGAGACGTTTTTTGTAGAGAATTATGTTTCCTACAATTTATGTTCTATCATATTTTTTGATCAGAAGCGTAGTTTTCGAGATATATCGAGATATTTAAAAGTTCCGAAGCCGCACCAACATAATAGAGATACAGAAACACCGTGGCCCCTTTCTTTGAGATAACTGTGCACTAGTGCGAGCCGCAAATGCCACTTCCAGCTTAGCTGTGCAGAAGAAGAACAACAAGAAGAAGAAATATCTCGAAATATGTCCGTTAGGCCCCTTCCCTTGAGATAAACCTGCAAATATCTCGGAAACGAAGCGAGCTATGGCAAAATGTTAAGAGACCTTTTTTGTAGAGAATTAAGTTTCCTACTTTTTATGTTCTATGATATTTTTTGATCAGATGCGTAGTTCTCGAGATATATCAAGATATTTAAAAGTTCCGTAGCCGCACCAACATAATAGAGATACAGAAACACCGTGGCCCCTTTCTTTGAGATATCTCTGCACTATTGCGAGCTGCACATGCCACTTCCAGCTTAGCTGTGCAGAAGAAGAACAACAAGAAGAAGAAATATCTCGAAATATGTCCGTCAGGCCCCTTCCCTTGAGATAAATCTGCAAATATCTCGGAAACGAAGGGAGCTATGGCAAAATGTTAAGAGACCTTATTTGTAGAGAATTATGTTTCCTACAATTTATGTTCTATGATATTTTTTGATCAGAAGCGTAGTTTTCGAGATATATCGTGATATTTAAAAGTTCGGAAGCCGCACCAACATAATAGAGATACAGAAACACCGTGGCCCCTTTCTTTGAGATATCTCTGCACTATTGCGAGGTGCACATGCCACTTCCAGCTTAGCTGTGCAGAAGAAGAACAACAAGAAGAAGAAATATCTCGAAATATGTCCGTCAGGCCCCTTCCCTTGAGATAAATCTGCAAATATCTCGGAAACGAAGGGAGCTATGGCAAAATGTTAAGAGACCTTATTTGTAGAGAATTATGTTTCCTACAATTTATGTTCTATGATATTTTTTGATCAGAAGCGTAGTTTTCGAGATATATCGTGATATTTAAAAGTTCGGAAGCCGCACCAACATAATAGAGATACAGAAACACCGTGGCCCCTTTCTTTGAGATAACTGTGCACTAGTGCGAGCCGCAAATGCCACTTCCAGCTTAGCTGTGCAGAAGAAGAACAACAAGAAGAAGAAATATCTCGAAATATGTCCGTTAGGCCCCTTCCCTTGAGATAAATCTGAAAATATCTCGGAAACGAAGCGAGCTATGGCAAAATGTTAAGAGACCTCTTTTGTAGAGAATTAAGCTTCCTACTTTTTATGTTCTATGATATTTTTTGATCAGATGCGTAGTTCTCGAGATATATCAAGATATTTAAAAGTTCCGAAGCCGCACCAACATAATAGAGATACAGAAACACCGTGGCCCCTTTCTTTGAGATAACTCCGCACTATTGCGAGCTGTAAATGCCACTTCCAGCTTAGCTGTGCAGAAGAAGAACAACAAGAAGAAGAAATATCTCGAAATATGTCCGTCAGGCCCCTTCCCTTGAGATAAATCTGCAAATATCTCGGAAACGAAGCGAGCTATGGCAAAATGTTAAGAGACCTTTTTTGTAGAGAATTAAGTTTCCTACTTTTTATGTTCTATAATATTTTTCGATCAGATGCGTAGTTCTCGAGATATATCAAGATATTTAAAAGTTCCGAAGCCGCACCAACATAATAGAGATACAGAAACACCGTGGCCCCTTTCTTTGAGATAACTCTGCACTATTGCGAGCTGCAAATGCCACTTCCAGCTTAGCTGTGCAGAAGAAGAACAACAAGAAGAAGGAGTATCTCGAAATATGTCCGTCAGGCCCGTTCCTTTGAGATGAATCTGCAAATATCTCGGAAACGAAGCGAGCTATGGCAAAATGTTAAGAGACGTTTTTTGTAGAGAATTATGTTTCCTACAATTTATGTTCTATGATATTTTTTGATCAGAATCGTAGTTTTCGAGATATATCGAGATATTTAAAAGTTCCGAAGCAGCACCAACATAATAGAGATACAGAAACACCGTGGCCCCTTTCTTTGAGATAACTCTGCACTAGTGCGAGCCGCAAATGCCACTTCCAGCTTAGCTGTGCAGAAGAAGAACAACAAGAAGAAGAAATATCTCGAAATATGTCCATAGGCCCCTTCCCTTGAGATAAACCTGCAAATATCTCGGAAACGAAGCGAGCTATGGCAAAATGTTAAGAGACCTTTTTTGTAGAGAATTAAGTTTCCTACTTTTTATGTTCTATGATATTTTTTGATCAGATGCGTAGTTCTCGAGATATATCAAGATATTTAAAAGTTCCGTAGCCGCACCAACATAATAGAGATACAGAAACACCGTGGCCCCTTTCTTTGAGATATCTCTGCACTATTGCGAGCTGCACATGCCACTTCCAGCTTAGCTGTGCAGAAGAAGAACAACAGGAAGAAGAAATATCTCGAAATATGTCCGTCAGGCCCCTTCCCTTGAGATAAATCTGCAAATATCTCGGAAACGAAGCGAGCTATGGCAAAATGTTAAGAGACCTTATTTGTAGAGAATTATGTTTCCTACAATTTATGTTCTATGATATTTTTTGATCAGAAGCGTAGTTTTCGAGATATATCGAGATATTTAAAAGTTCGGAAGCCGCACCAACATAATAGAGATACAGAAACACCGTGGCCCCTTTCTTTGAGATAACTGTGCACTAGTGCGAGCCGCAAATGCCACTTCCAGCTTAGCTGTGCAGAAGAAGAACAACAAGAAGAAGAAATATCTCGAAATATGTCCGTTAGGCCCCTTCCCTTGAGATAAATCTGCAAATATCTCGGAAACGAAGCGAGCTATGGCAAAATGTTAAGAGACCTCTTTTGTAGAGAATTAAGCTTCCTACTTTTTATGTTCTATGATATTTTTTGATCAGATGCGTAGTTCTCGAGATATATCAAGATATTTAAAAGTTCCGAAGCCGCACCAACATAATAGAGATACAGAAACACCGTGGCCCCTTTCTTTGAGATAACTCTGCACTAGTGCGAGCCGCAAATGCCACTTCCAGCTTAGCTGTGCAGAAGAAGAACAACAAGAAGAAGAAATATCTCGAAATATGTCCGTTAGTCCCCTTCCCATGAGATAAATCTGCAAATATCTCGGAAACGAAGCGACCTATGGCAAAATGTTAAGAGACCTTTTTTGTAGAGAATTAAGTTTCCTACTTTTTATGTTCTATGATATTTTTTGATCAGATGCGTAGTTCTCGAGATATATCAAGATATTTAAAAGTTCCGAAGCCGCACCAACATAATAGAGATACAGAAACACCGTGGCCCCTTTCTTTGAGATAACTCTGCACTATTGCGAGCTGTAAATGCCACTTCTAGCTTAGCTGTGCAGAAGAAGAACAACAAGAAGAAGAAATATCTCGAAATATGTCCGTCAGGCCCCTTCCCTTGAGATAAATCTGCAAATATCTCGGAAACGAAGCGAGCTATGGCAAAATGTTAAGAGACCTTTTTTGTAGAGAATTAAGTTTCCTACTTTTTATGTTCTATGATATTTTTTGATCAGATGCGTAGTTCTCGAGATATATCAAGATATTTAAAAGTTCCGAAGCCGCACCAACATAATAGAGATACAGAAACACCGTGGCCCCTTTCTTTGAGATAACTCTGCACTATTGCGAGCTGTAAATGCCACTTCCAGCTTAGCTGTGCAGAGGAAGAACAACAAGAAGAAGAAATATCTCGAAATATGTCCGTCAGGCCAGTTCCTTTGAGCTGAATCTGCAAATATCTCGGAAACGAAGCGAGCTATGGCAAAATGTTAAGAGACCTTTTTTGTAGAAAATTAGGTTTCCTACTTTTTATGTTCTATGATATTTTTTGATCAGATGCGTAGTTCTCGAGATATATCAAGATATTTAAAAGTTCCGAAGCCGCACCAACATAATAGAGATACAGAAACACCGTGGCCCCTTTCTTTGAGATAACTCTGCACTATTGCGAGCTGTAAATGCCACTTCCAGCTTAGCTGTGCAGAAGAAGAACAACAAGAAGAAGAAATATCTCGAAATATGTCCGTCAGGCCAGTTCCTTTGAGCTGAATCTGCAAATATCTCGGAAACGAAGCGAGCTATGGCAAAATGTTAAGCGACGTTTTTTGTAGAGAATTATGTTTCCTACAATTTATGTTCTATGATATTTTTTGATCAGAAGCGTAGTTTTCGAGATATATCGAGATATTTAAAAGTTCCGAAGCCGCACCAACATAATAGGGATACAGAAACACCGTGGCCCCTTTCTTTGAGATAACTCTGCACTAGTGCGAGCCACAAATGCCACTTCCAGCTTAGCTGTGCAGAAGAAGAACAACAAGAAGAAGAAATATCTCGAAATATGTCCGTCAGGCGCCTTCCCTTGAGATAAATCTGCAAATATCTCGGAAACGAAGCGAGCTATGGCAAAATGTTAAGAGACCTTTTTTGTAGAAAATTCGGTTTCCTACTTTTTATGTTCTATGATATTTTTTGATCAGATGCGTAGTTCTCGAGATATATCAAGATATTTAAAAGTTCCGAAGCCGCACCAACATAATAGAGATACAGAAACACCGTGGCCCCTTTCTTTGAGATAACTCTGCACTAGTGCGAGCCGGAAATGCCACTTCCAGCTTAGCTGTACAGAAGAAGAACAACAAGAAGAAGAAATATCTCGAAATATGTCCGTCAGGCCCCTTCCCTTGAGATAAATATGCAAATATCTCGGAAACGAAGCGAGCTATGGCAAAATGTTAAGAGACCTTTTTTGTAGAGAATTAAGTTTCCTACTTTTTACGTTCTATGATATTTTTTGATCAGATGCGTAGTTCTCGAGATATATCAAGATATTTAAAAGTTCCGAAGCCGCACCAACATAATAGAGATACAGAAACACCGTGGCCCCTTTCTTTGAGATAACTCTGCACTATTGCGAGCTGCAAATGCCACTTCCAGCTTAGCTGTGCAGAGGAAGAACAACAAGAAGAAGAAATATGTCGAAATATGTCCGTCAGGCCAGTTCCTTTGAGCTGAATCTGCAAATATCTCGGAAACGAAGCGAGCTATGGCAAAATGTTAAGAGACGTTTTTTGTAGAGAATTATGTCTCCTACAATTTATGTTCTATGATATTTTTTGATCAGAAGCGTAGTTTTCGAGATATATCGAGATACTTAAAAGTTCCGAAGCCGCACCAACATAATAGAGATACAGAAACACCGTGGCCCCTTTCTTTGAGACAACTGTGCACTAGTGCGAGCCGCAAATGCCACTTCCAGCTTAGCTGTGCAGAAGAAAAACAACAAGAAGAAGAAATATCTCGAAATATGTCCGTCAGGCCCCTTCCCTTGAGATAAATCTGCAAATATCTCGGAAACGAAGCGAGCTATGGCAAAATGTTAAGAGACCTTTTTTGTACAGAATTATGTTTCCTACTTTTTATGTTCTATGATATTTTTTGATCAGATGCGTAGTTCTCGAGATATATTAAGATATTTAAAAGTTCCGAAGCCGCACCAACATAATAGAGATACAGAAACACCGTGGCCCCTTTCTTTGAGATAACTCTGCACTATTGCGAGCTGTAAATGCCACCTCCAGCTTAGCTGTGCAGAAGAAGAACAACAAGAAGAAGAAGTATCTCGAAATATGTCCGTCAGGCCCCTGCCCTTGAGATATATCTGCAAATATCTCGGAAACGAAGCGAGCTATGGCAAAATGTTAAGAGACCTTTTTTGTAGAGAATTATGTTTCCTACAATTTATGTTCTATGATATTTTTTGATCAGATGCGTAGTTCTCGAGATATATCAAGATATTTAAAAGTTCCGAAACCGCACCAACATAACAGAGATACAGAAACACCGTGGCCCCTTTCTTTGAGATAACTCTGCACTAGTGCGAGCCGCAAATGCCACTTCCAGCTTAGCTGTGCAGAAGAAGAACAACAAGAAGAAGAAATATCTCGAAATATGTCCGACAGGCCCCTTCCCTTGAGATAAATCTGCAAATATCTCGGAAACGAAGCGAGCTATGGCGAAATGTTAAGAGACCTTTTTTGTAGAGAATTAAGTTTCCTACTTTTTATCTTCTATGATATTTTTTGATCAGAAGCGTAGTTTTCGAGATATATCGAGATATTTAAAAGTTCCGAAGCCGCACCAACATAATAGGGATACAGAAACACCGTGGCCCCTTTCTTTGAGATAACTCTGCACTAGTGCGAGCCGCAAATGCCACTTCCAGCTTAGCTGTGCAGAAGAAGAACAACAAGAAGAAGAAATATCTCGAAATATGTCCGTCAGGCGCCTTCCCTTGAGATAAATCTGCAAATATCTCGGAAACGAAGCGAGCTATGGCAAAATGTTAAGAGACCTTTTTTGTAGAAAATTAGGTTTCCTACTTTTTATGTTCTATGATATTTTTTGATCAGATGCGTAGTTCTCGAGATATATCAAGATATTTAAAAGTTCCGAAGCCGCACCAACATAATAGAGATACAGAAACACCGTGGCCCCTTTCTTTGAGATAACTCTGCACTATTGCGCGCTGCAAATGCCACTTCCAGCTTAGCTGTGCAGAAGAAGAACAACAAGAAGAAGAAATATCTCGAAATATGTCCGTCAGGCCCCTTCCCTTGAGATAAATCTGCAAATATCTCGGAAACGAAGCGAGCTATGGCAAAATGTTAAGAGACCTTTTTTGTAGAGAATTAAGTTTCCTACTTTTTACGTTCTATGATATTTTTTGATCAGATGCGTAGTTCTCGAGATATATCAAGATATTTAAAAGTTCCGAAGCCGCACCAACATAATAGAGATACAGAAACACCGTGGCCCCTTTCTTTGAGATAACTCTGCACTATTGCGAGCTGCAAATGCCACTTCCAGCTTAGCTGTGCAGAGGAAGAACAACAAGAAGAAGAAGTATCTCGAAATATGTCCGTCAGGCCCGTTCCTTTGAGCTGAATCTGCAAATATCTCGGAAACGAAGCGAGCTATGGCAAAATGTTCAGAGACGTTTTTTGTAGAGAATTATGTTTCCTACAATTGATGTTCTATGATATTTTTTGATCAGAAGCGTAGTTTTCGAGATATATCGAGATATTTAAAAGTTCCGAAGCCGCACCAACATAATAGAGATACAGAAACACCGTGGCCCCTTTCTTTGAGATAACTGTGCACTAGTGCGAGCCGCAAATGCCACTTCCAGCTTAGCTGTGCAGAAGAAAAACAACAAGAAGAAGAAATATCTCGAAATATGTCCGTCAGGCCCCTTCCCTTGAGATAAATCTGCAAATATCTCGGAAACGAAGCGAGCTATGGCAAAATGTTAAGAGACCTTTTTTGTACAGAATTATGTTTCCTACTTTTTATGTTCTATGATATTTTTTGATCAGATGCGTAGTTCTCGAGATATATTAAGATATTTAAAAGTTCCGAAGCCGCACCAACATAATAGAGATACAGAAACACCGTGGCCCCTTTCTTTGAGATAACTCTGCACTATTGCGAGCTGTAAATGCCACCTCCAGCTTAGCTGTGCAGAAGAAGAACAACAAGAAGAAGAAATATCTCGAAATATGTCCGTCAGGCCCCTGCCCTTGAGATATATCTGCAAATATCTCGGAAACGAAGCGAGCTATGGCAAAATGTTAAGAGACCTTTTTTGTAGAGAATTATGTTTCCTACAATTTATGTTCTATGATATTTTTTGATCAGATGCGTAGTTCTCGAGATATATCAAGATATTTAAAAGTTCCGAAGCCGCACCAACATAATAGAGATACAGAAACACCGTGGCCCCTTTCTTTGAGATAACTCTGCACTATTGCGAGCTGCAAATGCCACTTCCAGCTTAGCTGTGCAGAGGAAGAACAACAAGAAGAAGAAGTATCTCGAAATATGTCCGTCAGGCCCGTTCCTTTGAGCTGAATCTGCAAATATCTCGGAAACGAAGCGAGCTATGGCAAAATGTTCAGAGACGTTTTTTGTAGAGAATTATGTTTCCTACAATTTATGTTCTACGATATTTTTTGATCAGAAGCGTAGTTTTCGAGATATATCGAGATATTTAAAAGTTCCGAAGCCGCACCAACATAATAGAGATACAGAAACACCGTGGCCCCTTTCTTTGAGATAACTCTGCACTATTGCGCGCTGCAAATGCCACTTCCAGCTTAGCTGTGCAGAAGAAGAACAACAAGAAGAAGAAATATCTCGAAATATGTCCGTCAGGCCCCTTCCCTTGAGATAAATCTGCAAATATCTAGGAAACGAAGCGAGCTATGGCAAAATGTTAAGAGACCTTTTTTGTAGAAAATTAGGTTTCCTACTTTTTATGTTCTATGATATTTTTTGATCAGATGCGTAGTTCTCGAGATATATCAAGATATTTAAAAGTTCCGAAGCCGCACCAACATAATAGAGATACAGAAACACGGTGGCCCCTTTCTTTGAGATAACTCTGCACTATTGCGAGCTGTAAATGCCACTTCCAGCTTAGCTGTGCAGAAGAAGAACAACAAGAAGAAGAAATATCTCGAAATATGTCCGTCAGGCCAGTTCCTTTGAGATGAATCTGCAAATATCTCGGAAACGAAGCGAGCTATGGCAAAATGTTAAGCGACGTTTTTTGTAGAGAATTATGTTTCCTACAATTTATGTTCTATGATATTTTTTGATCAGAAGCGTAGTTTTCGAGATATATCGAGATATTTAAAAGTTCCGAAGCCGCACCAACATAATAGGGATACAGAAACACCGTGGCCCCTTTCTTTGAGATAACTCTGCACTATTGCGAGCTGTAAATGCCACTTCCAGCTTAGCTGTGCAGAAGAAGAACAACAAGAAGAAGAAATATCTCGAAATATGTCCGTCAGGCCCCTTCCCTTGAGATAAATATGCAAATATCTCGGAAACGAAGCGAGCTATGGCAAAATGTTAAGAGACCTTTTTTGTAGAGAATTAAGTTTCCTACTTTTTATGTTCTATGATATTTTTTGATCAGATGCGTAGTTCTCGAGATATATCAAGATATTTAAAAGTTCCGAAGCCGCACCAACATAATAGAGATACAGAAACACCGTGGCCCCTTTCTTTGAGATAACTCTGCACTATTCCGAGCTGTAAATGCCACCTCCAGCTTAGCTGTGCAGAAGAAGAACAACAAGAAGAAGAAATATCTCGAAATATGTCCGTCAGGCCCCTGCCCTTGAGATATATCTGCAAATATCTCGGAAACGAAGCGGGCTATGGCAAAATGTTAAGAGACCTTTTTTGTAGAGAATTATGTTTCCTACAATTTATGTTCTATGATATTTTTTGATCAGATGCGTAGTTCTCGAGATATATCAAGATATTTAAAAGTTCCGAAACCGCACCAACATAACAGAGATACAGAAACACCGTGGCCCCTTTCTTTGAGACAACTCTGCACTAGTGCGAGCCGCAAATGCCGCTTCCAGCTTAGCTGTGTAGAAGAAGAACAACAAGAAGAAGAAATATCTCGAAATATGTCCGTTAGGCCCCTTCCCTTGAGATAAATCTGCAAATATCTCGGAAACGAAGCGAGCTATGGCAAAATGTTAAGAGACGTTTTTTGTAGAGAATTATGTTTCCTACAATTTATGTTCTATGATATTTTTTGATCAGAAGCGTAGTTTTCGAGATATATCGAGATATTTAAAAGTTCCGAAGCCGCACCAACATAATAGAGATACAGAAACACCGTGGCCCCTTTCTTTGAGATAACTCTGCACTAGTGCGAGCCGCAAATGCCACTTCCAGCTTAGCTGTGCAGAAGAAGAACAACAAGAAGAAGAAATATCTCGAAATATGTCCGACAGGCCCCTTCCCTTGAGATAAATCTGCAAATATCTCGGAAACGAAGCGAGCTATGGCGAAATGTTAAGAGACCTTTTTTGTAGAGAATTAAGTTTCCTACTTTTTATCTTCTATGATATTTTTTGATCAGATGCGTAGTTCTCGAGATGTATCAAGATATTTAAAAGTTCCGAAGCCGCACCAACATAATAGAGATACAGAAACACCGTGGCCCCTTTCTTTGAGATAACTCTGCACTATTGCGCGCTTCAAATGCCACTTCCAGCTTAGCTGTGCAGAAGAAGAACAACAAGAAGAAGAAATATCTCGAAATATGTCCGTCAGGCCCCTTCCCTTGAGATAAATCTGCAAATATCTCGGAAACGAAGCAAGCTATGGCAAAATGTTAAGAGACCTTTTTTGTAGAGAATTAAGTTTCCTACTTTTTACGTTCTATGATATTTTTTGATCAGATGCGTAGTTCTCGAGATATATCAAGATATTTAAAAGTTCCGAAGCCGCACCAACATAATAGAGATACAGAAACACCGTGGCCCCTTTCTTTGAGATAACTCTGCACTATTGCGAGCTGCAAATGCCACTTCCAGCTTAGCTGTGCAGAGGAAGAACAACAAGAAGAAGAAGTATCTCGAAATATGTCCGTCAGGCCCGTTCCTTTGAGCTGAATCTGCAAATATCTCGGAAACGAAGCGAGCTATGGCAAAATGTTCAGAGACGTTTTTTGTAGAGAATTATGTTTCCTACAATTTATGTTCTACGATATTTTTTGATCAGAAGCGTAGTTTTCGAGATATATCGAGATATTTAAAAGTTCCGAAGCCGCACCAACATAATAGAGATACAGAAACACCGTGGCCCCTTTCTTTGAGATAACTCTGCACTATTGCGCGCTGCAAATGCCACTTCCAGCTTAGCTGTGCAGAAGAAGAACAACAAGAAGAAGAAATATCTCGAAATATGTCCGTCAGGCCCCTTCCCTTGAGATAAATCTGCAAATATCTAGGAAACGAAGCGAGCTATGGCAAAATGTTAAGAGACCTTTTTTGTAGAAAATTAGGTTTCCTACTTTTTATGTTCTATGATATTTTTTGATCAGATGCGTAGTTCTCGAGATATATCAAGATATTTAAAAGTTCCGAAGCCGCACCAACATAATAGAGATACAGAAACACCGTGGCCCCTTTCTTTGAGATAACTCTGCACTATTGCGAGCTGTAAATGCCACTTCCAGCTTAGCTGTGCAGAAGAAGAACAACAAGAAGAAGAAATATCTCGAAATATGTCCGTCAGGCCCCTTCCCTTGAGATAAATATGCAAATATCTCGGAAACGAAGCGAGCTATGGCAAAATGTTAAGAGACCTTTTTTGTACAGAATTAAGTTTCCTACTTTTTATGTTCTATGATATTTTTTGATCAGATGCGTAGTTCTCGAGATATATCAAGATATTTAAAAGTTCCGAAACCGCACCAACATAACAGAGATACAG
This sequence comes from Osmia lignaria lignaria, assembly GCF_051020975.1. Taxonomy (NCBI): domain Eukaryota; kingdom Metazoa; phylum Arthropoda; class Insecta; order Hymenoptera; family Megachilidae; genus Osmia; species Osmia lignaria. The sequence goes on from NW_027478160.1 coordinate 2,012,107, forward strand.
AAACACCGTGGCCCCTTTCTTTGAGATAACTCTGCACTAGTGCGAGCCGCAAATGCCGCTTCCAGCTTAGCTGTGTAGAAGAAGAACAACAAGAAGAAGAAATATCTCGAAATATGTCCGTTAGGCCCCTTCCCTTGAGATAAATCTGCAAATATCTCGGAAACGAAGCGAGCTATGGCAAAATGTTAAGAGACGTTTTTTGTAGAGAATTATGTTTCCTACAATTTATGTTCTATGATATTTTTTGATCAGAAGCGTAGTTTTCGAGATATATCGAGATATTTAAAAGTTCCGAAGCCGCACCAACATAATAGAGATACAGAAACACCGTGGCCCCTTTCTTTGAGATAACTCTGCACTAGTGCGAGCCGCAAATGCCACTTCCAGCTTAGCTGTGCAGAAGAAGAACAACAAGAAGAAGAAATATCTCGAAATATGTCCGACAGGCCCCTTCCCTTGAGATAAATCTGCAAATATCTCGGAAACGAAGCGAGCTATGGCGAAATGTTAAGAGACCTTTTTTGTAGAGAATTAAGTTTCCTACTTTTTATCTTCTATGATATTTTTTGATCAGATGCGTAGTTCTCGAGATGTATCAAGATATTTAAAAGTTCCGAAGCCGCACCAACATAATAGAGATACAGAAACACCGTGGCCCCTTTCTTTGAGATAACTCTGCACTATTGCGCGCTTCAAATGCCACTTCCAGCTTAGCTGTGCAGAAGAAGAACAACAAGAAGAAGAAATATCTCGAAATATGTCCGTCAGGCCCCTTCCCTTGAGATAAATCTGCAAATATCTCGGAAACGAAGCAAGCTATGGCAAAATGTTAAGAGACCTTTTTTGTAGAGAATTAAGTTTCCTACTTTTTACGTTCTATGATATTTTTTGATCAGATGCGTAGTTCTCGAGATATATCAAGATATTTAAAAGTTCCGAAGCCGCACCAACATAATAGAGATACAGAAACACCGTGGCCCCTTTCTTTGAGATAACTCTGCACTATTGCGAGCTGCAAATGCCACTTCCAGCTTAGCTGTGCAGAGGAAGAACAACAAGAAGAAGAAGTATCTCGAAATATGTCCGTCAGGCCCGTTCCTTTGAGCTGAATCTGCAAATATCTCGGAAACGAAGCGAGCTATGGCAAAATGTTCAGAGACGTTTTTTGTAGAGAATTATGTTTCCTACAATTTATGTTCTACGATATTTTTTGATCAGAAGCGTAGTTTTCGAGATATATCGAGATATTTAAAAGTTCCGAAGCCGCACCAACATAATAGAGATACAGAAACACCGTGGCCCCTTTCTTTGAGATAACTCTGCACTATTGCGCGCTGCAAATGCCACTTCCAGCTTAGCTGTGCAGAAGAAGAACAACAAGAAGAAGAAATATCTCGAAATATGTCCGTCAGGCCCCTTCCCTTGAGATAAATCTGCAAATATCTAGGAAACGAAGCGAGCTATGGCAAAATGTTAAGAGACCTTTTTTGTAGAAAATTAGGTTTCCTACTTTTTATGTTCTATGATATTTTTTGATCAGATGCGTAGTTCTCGAGATATATCAAGATATTTAAAAGTTCCGAAGCCGCACCAACATAATAGAGATACAGAAACACCGTGGCCCCTTTCTTTGAGATAACTCTGCACTATTGCGAGCTGTAAATGCCACTTCCAGCTTAGCTGTGCAGAAGAAGAACAACAAGAAGAAGAAATATCTCGAAATATGTCCGTCAGGCCCCTTCCCTTGAGATAAATATGCAAATATCTCGGAAACGAAGCGAGCTATGGCAAAATGTTAAGAGACCTTTTTTGTACAGAATTAAGTTTCCTACTTTTTATGTTCTATGATATTTTTTGATCAGATGCGTAGTTCTCGAGATATATCAAGATATTTAAAAGTTCCGAAGCCGCACCAACATAATAGAGATACAGAAACACCGTGGCCCCTTTCTTTGAGATAACTGTGCACTAGTGCGAGCCGCAAGTGCCACTTCCAGCTTAGCTGTGCAGAAGAAAAACAACAAGAAGAAGAAATATCTCGAAATATGTCCGTCAGGCCCCTTCCCTTGAGATAAATCTGCAAATATCTCGGAAACGAAGCGAGCTATGGCAAAATGTTAAGAGACCTTTTTTGTACAGAATTATGTTTCCTACTTTTTATGTTCTATGATATTCTTTGATCAGATGCGTAGTTCTCGAGATATATTAAGATATTTAAAAGTTCCGAAGCCGCACCAACATAATAGAGATACAGAAACACCGTGGCCCCTTTCTTTGAGATAACTCTGCACTACTGCGAGCTGTAAATGCCACCTCCAGCTTAGCTGTGCAGAAGAAGAACAACAAGAAGAAGAAATATCTCGAAATATGTCCGTCAGGCCCCTGCCCTTGAGATATATCTGCAAATATCTCGGAAACGAAGCGAGCTATGGCAAAATGTTAAGAGACCTTTTTTGTAGAGAATTGTGTTTCCTACAATTTATGTTCTATGATATTTTTTGATCAGAAGCGTAGTTTTCGAGATATATCGAGATAATTAAAAGTTCCGAAGCCGCACCAACATAATAGGGATACAGAAACACCGTGGCCCCTTTCTTTGAGATAACTCTGCACTAGTGCGAGCCGCAAATGCCACTTCCAGCTTAGCTGTGCAGAAGAAGAACAACAAGAAGAAGAAATATCTCGAAATATGTCCGTCAGGCGCCTTCCCTTGAGATAAATCTGCAAATATCTCGGAAACGAAGCGAGCTATGGCAAAATGTTAAGAGACCTTTTTTGTAGAAAATTAGGTTTCCTACTTTTTATGCTCTATGATATTTTTTGATCAGATGCGTAGTTCTCGAGATATATCAAGATATTTAAAAGTTCCGAAGCCGCACCAACATAATAGAGATACAGAAACACCGTGGCCCCTTTCTTTGAGATAACTCTGCACTATTGCGAGCTGTAAATGCCACTTCCAGCTTAGCTGTGCAGAAGAAGAACAACAAGAAGAAGAAATATCTCGAAATATGTCCGTCAGGCCAGTTCCTTTGAGCTGAATCTGCAAATATCTCGGAAACGAAGCGAGCTATGGCAAAATGTTAAGAGACGTTTTTTGTAGAGAATTATGTTTCCTACAATTTATGTTCTATGATATTTTTTGATCAGAAGCGTAGTTTTCGAGATATATCGAGATATTTAAAAGTTCCGAAGCCGCACCAACATAATAGGGATACAGAAACACCGTGGCCCCTTTCTTTGAGATAACTGTGCACTAGTGCGAGCCGCAAATGCCACTTCCAGCTTAGCTGTGCAGAAGAAAAACAACAAGAAGAAGAAATATCTCGAAATATGTCCGTCAGACCCCTTCCCTTGAGATAAATCTGCAAATATCTCGGAAACGAAGCGAGCTATGGCAAAATGTTAAGAGACCTTTTTTGTACAGAATTATGTTTCCTACTTTTTATGTTCTATGATATTTTTTGATCAGATGCGTAGTTCTCGAGATATATTAACATATTTAAAAGTTCCGAAGCCGCACCAACATAATAGAGATACAGAAACACCGTGGCCCCTTTCTTTGAGATAACTCTGCACTATTGCGAGCTGTAAATGCCACCTCCAGCTTAGCTGTGCAGAAGAAGAACAACAAGAAGAAGAAATATCTCGAAATATGTCCGTCAGGCCAGTTCCTTTGAGCTGAATCTGCAAATATCTCGGAAACGAAGCGAGCTATGGCAAAATGTTAAGAGACGTTTTTTGTAGAGAATTATGTTTCCTACAATTTATGTTCTGGGATATTTTTTGATCAGAAGCGTAGTTTTCGAGATATATCGAGATATTTAAAAGTTCCGAAGCCGCACCAACATAATAGGGATACAGAAACACCGTGGCCCCTTTCTTTGAGATAACTGTGCACTAGTGCGAGCCGCAAATGCCACTTCCAGCTTAGCTGTGCAGAAGAAAAACAACAAGAAGAAGAAATATCTCGAAATATGTCCGTCAGGCCCCTTCCCTTGAGATAAATCTGCAAATATCTCGGAAACGAAGCGAGCTATGGCAAAATGTTAAGAGACCTTTTTTGTACAGAATTATGTTTCCTACTTTTTATGTTCTATGATATTTTTTGATCAGATGCGTAGTTCTCGAGATATATTAAGATATTTAAAAGTTCCGAAGCCGCACCAACATAATAGAGATACAGAAACACCGTGGCCCCTTTCTTTGAGATAACTCTGCACTATTGCGAGCTGTAAATGCCACCTCCAGCTTAGCTGTGCAGAAGAAGAACAACAAGAAGAAGAAATATCTCGAAATATGTCCGTCAGGCCCCTGCCCTTGAGATATATCTGCAAATATCTCGGAAACGAAGCGAGCTATGGCAAAATGTTAAGAGACCTTTTTTGTAGAGAATTGTGTTTCCTACAATTTATGTTCTATGATATTTTTTGATCAGATGCGTAGTTCTCGAGATATATCAAGATATTTAAAAGTTCCGAAACCGCACCAACATAACAGAGATACAGAAACACCGTGGCCCCTTTCTTTGAGATAACTCTGCACTAGTGCGAGCCGCAAATGCCGCTTCCAGCTTAGCTGTGCAGAAGAAGAACAACAAGAAGAAGAAATATCTCGAAATATGTCCGTTAGGCCCCTTCCCTTGAGATAAATCTGCAAATATCTCGGAAACGAAGCGAGCTATGGCAAAATGTTAAGAGACCTTTTTTGTAGAGAATTAAGTTTCCTACTTTTTATGTTCTATGATATTCTTTGATCAGATGCGTAGTTCTCGAGATATATTAAGATATTTAAAAGTTCCGAAGCCGCACCAACATAATAGAGATACAGAAACACCGTGGCCCCTTTCTTTGAGATAACTCTGCACTATTGCGAGCTGTAAATGCCACTTCCAGCTTAGCTGTGCAGAAGAAGAACAACAAGAAGAAGAAATATCTCGAAATATGTCCGTCAGGCCAGTTCCTTTGAGCTGAATCTGCAAATATCTCGGAAACGAAGCGAGCTATGGCAAAATGTTAAGAGACGTTTTTTGTAGAGAATTATGTTTCCTACAATTTATGTTCTATGATATTTTTTGATCAGAAGCGTAGTTTTCGAGATATATCGAGATATTTAAAAGTTCCGAAGCCGCACCAACATAATAGGGATACAGAAACACCGTGGCCCCTTTCTTTGAGATAACTCTGCACTATTGCGAGCTGTAAATGCCACCTCCAGCTTAGCTGTGCAGAAGAAGAACAACAAGAAGAAGAAATATCTCGAAATATGTCCGTCAGGCCCCTGCCCTTGAGATATATCTGCAAATATCCCGGAAACGAAGCGAGCTATGGCAAAATGTTCAGAGACGTTTTTTGTAGAGAATTATGTTTCCTACAATTTATGTTCTATGATATTTTTTGATCAGGAGCGTAGTTTTCGAGATATATCGAGATATTTAAAAGTTCCGAAGCCGCACCAACATAATAGAGATACAGAAACACCGTGGCCCCTTTCTTTGAGATAACTCTGCACTATTGCGCGCTGCAAATGCCACTTCCAGCTTAGCTGTGCAGAAGAAGAACAACAAGAAGAAGAAATATCTCGAAATATGTCCGTCAGGCCCCTTCCCTTGAGATAAATCTGCAAATATCTCGGAAACGAAGCGAGCTATGGCAAAATGTTAAGAGACCTTTTTTGTAGAGAATTAAGTTTCCTACTTTTTACGTTCTATGATATTTTTTGATCAGATGCGTAGTTCTCGAGATATATCAAGGTATTTCAAAGTTCCGAAGCCGCACCAACATAATAGAGATACAGAAACACCGTGGCCCCTTTCTTTGAGATAACTCTGCACTATTGCGAGCTGCAAATGCCACTTCCAGCTTAGCTGTGCAGAGGAAGAACAACAGGAAGAAGAAGTATCTCGAAATATGTCCGTCAGGCCCGTTCCTTTGAGCTGAATCTGCAAATATCTCGGAAACGAAGCGAGCTATGGCAAAATGTTCAGAGACGTTTTTTGTAGAGAATTATGTTTCCTACAATTTATGTTCTACGATATTTTTTGATCAGAAGCGTAGTTTTCGAGATATATCGAGATATTTAAAAGTTCCGAAGCCGCACCAACATAATAGAGATACAGAAACACCGTGGCCCCTTTCTTTGAGATAACTCTGCACTATTGCGCGCTGCAAATGCCACTTCCAGCTTAGCTGTGCAGAAGAAGAACAACAAGAAGAAGAAATATCTCGAAATATGTCCGTCAGGCCCCTTCCCTTGAGATAAATCTGCAAATATCTCGGAAACGAAGCGAGCTATGGCAAAATGTTAAGAGACCTTTTTTGTAGAAAATTAAGTTTCCTACTTTTTATGTTCTATGATATTTTTCGATCAGAGGCGTAGTTCTCGAGATATATCAAGATATTTAAAAGTTCCGAAGCCGCACCAACATAATAGAGATACAGAAACACCGTGGCCCCTTTCTTTGAGATAACTCTGCACTAGTGCGAGCCGCAAATGCCACTTCCAGCTTAGCTGTGCAGAAGAAGAACAACAAGAAGAAGAAATATCTCGAAATATGTCCGTCAGGCGCCTTCCCTTGAGATAAATCTGCAAATATCTCGGAAACGAAGCGAGCTATGGCAAAATGTTAAGAGACCTTTTTTGTAGAGAATAATGTTTCCTACAATTTACGTTCTATGATATTTTTTGATCAGAAGCGTAGTTTTCGAGATATAGCGAGATATTTAAAAGTTCCGAAGCCGCACCAACATAATAGAGATACAGAAACACCGTGGCCCCTTTCTTTGAGATAACTCTGCACTATTGCGACCTGCAAATGCCACTTCCAGCTCAGCTGTGCAGAAGAAGAACAACAAGAAGAAGAAATATCTCGAAATATGTCCGTCAGGCCAGTTCCTTTGAGCTGAATCTGCAAATATCTCGGAAACGAAGCGAGCTATGGCAAAATGTTAAGCGACGTTTTTTGTAGAGAATTATGTTTCCTACAATTTATGTTCTATGATATTTTTTGATCAGAAGCGTAGTTTTCGAGATATATCGAGATATTTAAAAGTTCCGAAGCCGCACCAACATAATAGGGATACAGAAACACCGTGGCCCCTTTCTTTGAGATAACTCTGCACTAGTGCGAGCCGCAAATGCCACTTCCAGCTTAGCTGTGCAGAAGAAGAACAACAAGAAGAAGAAATATCTCGAAATATGTCCGTCAGGCCCCTTCCCTTGAGATAAATCTGCAAATATCTCGGAAACGAAGCGAGCTATGGCAAAATGTTAAGAGACCTTTTTTGTACAGAATTATGTTTCCTACTTTTTATGTTCTATGATATTTTTTGATCAGATGCGTAGTTCTCGAGATATATTAAGATATTTAAAAGTTCCGAAGCCGCACCAACATAATAGAGATACAGAAACACCGTGGCCCCTTTCTTTGAGATAACTCTGCACTATTGCGAGCTGTAAATGCCACCTCCAGCTTAGCTGTGCAGAAGAAGAACAACAAGAAGAAGAAATATCTCGAAATATGTCCGTCAGGCCGCTGCCCTTGAGATATATCTGCAAATATCTCGGAAACGAAGCGAGCTATGGCAAAATGTTAAGAGACCTTTTTTGTAGAGAATTGTGTTTCCTACAATTTATGTTCTATGATATTTTTTGATCAGATGCGTAGTTCTCGAGATATATCAAGATATTTAAAAGTTCCGAAACCGCACCAACATAACAGAGATACAGAAACACCGTCGCCCCTTTCTTTGAGATAACTCTGCACTAGTGCGAGCCGCAAATGCCGCTTCCAGCTTAGCTGTGCAGAAGAAGAACAACAAGAAGAAGAAATATCTCGAAATATGTCCGTTAGGCCCCTTCCCTTGAGATAAATCTGCAAATATCTCGGAAACGAAGCGAGCTATGGCAAAATGTTAAGAGACCTTTTTTGTAGAGAATTAAGTTTCCTACTTTTTATGTTCTATGATATTCTTTGATCAGATGCGTAGTTCTCGAGATATATTAAGATATTTAAAAGTTCCGAAGCCGCACCAACATAATAGAGATACAGAAACACCGTGGCCCCTTTCTTTGAGATAACTCTGCACTATTGCGAGCTGTAAATGCCACTTCCAGCTTAGCTGTGCAGAAGAAGAACAACAAGAAGAAGAAATATCTCGAAATATGTCCGTCAGGCCAGTTCCTTTGAGCTGAATCTGCAAATATCTCGGAAACGAAGCGAGCTATGGCAAAATGTTAAGAGACGTTTTTTGTAGAGAATTATGTTTCCTACAATTTATGTTCTATGATATTTTTTGATCAGAAGCGTAGTTTTCGAGATATATCGAGATATTTAAAAGTTCCGAAGCCGCACCAACATAATAGGGATACAGAAACACCGTGGCCCCTTTCTTTGAGATAACTCTGCACTATTGCGAGCTGTAAATGCCACCTCCAGCTTAGCTGTGCAGAAGAAGAACAACAAGAAGAAGAAATATCTCGAAATATGTCCGTCAGGCCCCTGCCCTTGAGATATATCTGCAAATATCCCGAAAACGAAGCGAGCTATGGCAAAATGTTAAGAGACCTTTTTTGTAGAGAATTATGTTTCCTACAATTTATGTTCTATGATATTTTTTGATCAGATGCGTAGTTCTCGAGATATATCAAGATATTTAAAAGTTCCGAAACCGCACCAACATAACAGAGATACAGAAACACCGTGGCCCCTTTCTTTGAGATAACTCTGCACTAGTGCGAGCCGCAAATGCCACTTCCAGCTTAGCTGTGCAGAAGAAGAACAACAAGAAGAAGAAATATCTCGAAATATGTCCGACAGGCCCCTTCCCTTGAGATAAATCTGCAAATATCTCGGAAACGAAGCGAGCTATGGCGAAATGTTAAGAGTCCTTTTTTGTAGAGAATTAAGTTTCCTACTTTTTATCTTCTATGATATTTTTTGATCAGATGCGTAGTTCTCGAGATGTATCAAGATATTTAAAAGTTCCGAAGCCGCACCAACATAATAGAGATACAGAAACACCGTGGCCCCTTTCTTTGAGATAACTCTGCACTAGTGCGAGCCGCAAATGCCACTTCCAGCTTAGCTGTGCAGAAGAAGAACAACAAGAAGAAGAAATATCTCGAAATATGTCCGTCAGGCGCCTTCCCTTGAGATAAATCTGCAAATATCTCGGAAACGAAGCGAGCTATGGCAAAATGTTAAGAGCCCTTTTTTGTAGAAAATTAGGTTTCCTACTTTTTATGTTCTATGATATTTTTTGATCAGATGCGTAGTTCTCGAGATATATCAAGATATTTAAAAGTTCCGAAGCCGCACCAACATAATAGAGATACAGAAACACCGTGGCCCCTTTCTTTGAGATAACTCTGCACTAGTGCGAGCCGCAAATGCCACTTCCAGCTTAGCTGTACAGAAGAAGAACAACAAGAAGAAGAAATATCTCGAAATATGTCCGTCAGGCCCCTTCCCTTGAGATAAATATGCAAATATCTCGGAAACGAAGCGAGCTATGGCAAAATGTTAAGAGACCTTTTTTGTAGAGAATTAAGTTTCCTACATTTTATGTTCTATGATATTTTTTGATCAGATGCGTAGTTCTCGAGATATATTAAGATATTTAAAAGTTCCGAAGCCGCACCAACATAATAGAGATACAGAAACACCGTGGCCCCTTTCTTTGAGATAACTCTGCACTATTGCGAGCTGGAAATGCCACTTCCAGCTTAGCTGTGCAGAAGAAGAACAACAAGAAGAAGAAATATCTCGAAATATGTCCGTTAGGCCCCTTCCCTTGAGATAAATCTGCAAATATCTCGGAAACGAAGCGAGCTATGGCAAAATGTTAAGAGACCTTTTTTGTAGAGAATTAAGTTTCCTACATTTTATGTTCTATGATATTTTTTGATCAGATGCGTAGTTCTCGAGATATATTAAGATATTTAAAAGTTCCGAAGCCGCACCAACATAATAGAGATACAGAAACACCGTGGCCCCTTTCTTTGAGATAACTCTGCACTATTGCGAGCTGCAAATGCCACTTCCAGCTTAGCTGTGCAGAAGAAGAACAACAAGAAGAAGAAGTATCTCGAAATATGTCCGTCAGGCCCCTTCCCTTGAGATAAATCTGCAGATATCTCGGAAACGAAGCGAGCTATGGCAAAATGTTAAGAGACCTTTTTTGTAGAGAATTAAGTTTCCTACTTTTTATGTTCTATGATATTTTTTGATCAGATGCGTAGTTCTCGAGATATATCAAGATATTTAAAAGTTCCGAAGCCGCACCAACATAATAGAGATACAGAAACACCGTGGCCCCTTTCTTTGAGATAACTCTGCACTATTGCGAGCTGTAAATGCCACTTCCAGCTTAGCTGTGCAGAAGAAGAACAACAAGAAGAAGAAATATCTCGAAATATGTCCGTCAGGCCCCTTCCCTTGAGATAAATCTGCAAATATCTCGGAAACGAAGCGAGCTATGGCAAAATGTTAAGAGCCCTTTTTTGTACAGAATTATGTTTCCTACTTTTTATGTTCTATGATATTTTTTGATCAGACGCGTAGTTCTCGAGATATATCAAGATATTTAAAAGTTCCGAAGGCGCACCAACATAATTGAGATACAGAAACACCGTGGCTCCTTTCTTTGAGATAACTCTGCACTATTGCGAGCTGGAAATGCCACTTCCAGTTTAGCTGTGCAGAAGAAGAACAACAAGAAGAAGAAATATCTCGAAATATGTCCGTGAGGCCCCTTCCCTTGAGATAAATCTGGAAATATCTCGGAAACGAAGAGAGCTATGGCAAAATGTTAAGAGACCTTTTTTGTAGAGAATTCAGTTTCCTACTTTTTACGTTCTATGACATTTTTTGATCAGATGCGTAGTTCTCGAGATATATCAAGATATTTAAAAGTTCCGAAGCCGCATCAACATAATAGAGATACAGAAACACCGTGGCCCCTTTCTTTGAGATAACTCTGCACTAGTGCGAGCCGCAAATGCCACTTCCAGCTTAGCTGTGCAGAAGAAGAACAACAAGAAGAAGAAATATCTCGAAATATGTCCGTCAGGCCCCTTCCCTTGAGATAAATATGCAAATATCTCGGAAACGAAGCGAGCTATGGCAAAATGTTAAGAGACCTTTTTTGTAGAGAATTAAGTTTCCTACTTTTTATGTTCTATGATATTTTTTGATCAGATGCGTAGTTCTCGAGATATATCAAGATATTTAAAAGTTCCGAAGCCGCACCAACATAATAGAGATACAGAAACACCGTGGCCCCATTCTTTGAGATAACTGTGCACTAGTGCGAGCCGCAAGTGCCACTTCCAGCTTAGCTGTGCAGAAGAAAAACAACAAGAAGAAGAAATATCTCGAAATATGTCCGTCAGGCCCCTTCCCTTGAGATAAATCTGCAAATATCTCGGAAACGAAGCGAGCTATGGCAAAATGTTAAGAGACGTTTTTTGTAGAGAATTATGTTTCCTACTTTTTATGTTCTATGATATTTTTTGATCAGAAGCGTAGTTTTCGAGATATATCGAAATATTTAAAAGTTCCGAAGCCGCACCAACATAATAGGGATACAGAAACACCGTGGCCCCTTTCTTTGAGATAACTCTGCACTAGTGCGAGCCGCAAATGCCACTTCCAGCTTAGCTGTGCAGAAGGAGAACAACAAGAAGAAGAAATATCTCGAAATATGTCCGTCAGGCGCCTTCCCTTGAGATAAATCTGCAAATATCTCGGAAACGAAGCGAGCTATGGCAAAATGTTAAGAGACCTTTTTTGTAGAAAATTAGGTTTCCTACTTTTTATGTTCTATGATATTTTTTGATCAGATGCGTAGTTCTCGAGATATATCAAGATATTTAAAAGTTCCGAAGCCGCACCAACATAATAGAGATACAGAAACACCGTGGCCCCTTTCTTTGAGATAACTCTGCACTATTGCGAGCTGTAAATGCCACTTCCAGCTTAGCTGTGCAGAAGAACAACAACAAGAAGAAGAAATATCTCGAAATATGTCCGTCAGGCCAGTTCCTTTGAGCTGAATCTGCAAATATCTCGGAAACGAAGCGAGCTATGGCAAAATGTTAAGAGACGTTTTTTGTAGAGAATTATGTTTCCTACAATTTATGTTCTATGATATTTTTTGATCTGAAGCGTAGTTTTCGAGATATATCGAGATATTTAAAAGTTCCGAAGCCGCACCAACATAATAGGGATACAGAAACACCGTGGCCCCTTTCTTTGAGATAACTCTGCACTAGTGCGAGCCGCAAATGCCACTTCCTGCTTAGCTGTGCAGAAGAAGAACAACAAGAAGAAGAAATATCTCGAAATATGTCCGTCAGGCGCCTTCCCTTGAGATAAATCTGCAAATATCTCGGAAACGAAGCGAGCTATGGCAAAATGTTAAGAGACCTTTTTTGTAGAAAATTAGGTTTCCTACTTTTTATGTTCTATGATATTTTTTGATCAGATGCGTAGTTCTCGAGATATATCAAGATATTTAAAAGTTCCGAAGCCGCACCAACATAATAGAGATACAGAAACACCGTGGCCCCTTTCTTTGAGATAACTCTGCACTAGTGCGAGCCGCAAATGCCACTTCCAGCTTAGCTGTACAGAAGAAGAACAACAAGAAGAAGAAATATCTCGAAATATGTCCGTCAGGCCCCTTCCCTTGAGATAAATATGCAAATATCTCGGAAACGAAGCGAGCTATGGCAAAATGTTAAGAGACCTTTTTTGTAGAGAATTAAGTTTCCTACTTTTTATGTTCTATGATATTTTTTGATCAGATGCGTAGTTCTCGAGATATATCAAGATATTTAAAAGTTCCGAAGCCGCACCAACATAATAGAGATACAGAAACACCGTGGCCCCTTTCTTTGAGATAACTCTGCACTATTGCGAGCTGCAAATGCCACTTCCAGCTTAGCTGTGCAGAGGAAGAACAACAAGAAGAAGAAATATCTCGAAATATGTCCGTCAGGCCAGTTCCTTTGAGCTGAATCTGCAAATATCTCGGAAACGAAGCGAGCTATGGCAAAATGTTAAGAGACGTTTTTTGTAGAGAATTATGTTTCCTACAATTTATGTTCTATGATATTTTTTGATCAGAAGCGTAGTTTTCGAGATATATCGAGATACTTAAAAGTTCCGAAGCCGCACCAACATAATAGAGATACAGAAACACCGTGGCCCCTTTCTTTGAGATAACTGTGCACTAGTGCGAGCCGCAAATGCCACTTCCAGCTTCGCTGTGCAGAAGAAAAACAACAAGAAGAAGAAATATCTCGAAATATGTCCGTCAGGCCCCTTCCCTTGAGATAAATCTGCAAATATCTCGGAAACGAAGCGAGCTATGGCAAAATGTTAAGAGACCTTTTTTGTACAGAATTATGTTTCCTACTTTTTATGTTCTATGATATTTTTTGATCAGATGCGTAGTTCTCGAGATATATTAAGATATTTAAAAGTTCCGAAGCCGCACCAACATAATAGAGATACAGAAACACCGTGGCCCCTTTCTTTGAGATAACTCTGCACTATTGCGAGCTGTAAATGCCACCTTCAGCTTAGCTGTGCAGAAGAAGAACAACAAGAAGAAGAAATATCTCGAAATATGTCCGTCAGGCCCCTGCCCTTGAGATATATCTGCAAATATCCCGGAAACGAAGCGAGCTATGGCAAAATGTTAAGAGACCTTTTTTGTAGAGAATTATGTTTCCTACAATTTATGTTCTATGATATTTTTTGATCAGATGCGTAGTTCTCGAGATATATCAAGATATTTAAAAGTTCCGAAACCGCACCAACATAACAGAGACACAGAAACACCGTGGCCCCTTTCTTTGAGATAACTCTGCACTAGTGCGAGCCGCAAATGCCGCTTCCAGCTTAGCTGTGCAGAAGAAGAACAACAAGAAGAAGAAATATCTCGAAATATGTCCGTCAGGCGCCTTCCCTTGAGATAAATCTGCAAATATCTCGGAAACGAAGCGAGCTATGGCAAAATGTTAAGAGACCTTTTTTGTAGAAAATTAGGTTTCCTACTTTTTATGTTCTATGATATTTTTTGATCAGATGCGTAGTTCTCGAGATATATCAAGATATTTAAAAGTTCCGAAGCCGCACCAACATAATAGAGATACAGAAACACCGTGGCCCCTTTCTTTGAGATAACTCTGCACTAGTGCGAGCCGCAAATGCCACTTCCAGCTTAGCTGTACAGAAGAAGAACAACAAGAAGAAGAAATATCTCGAAATATGTCCGTCAGGCCCCTTCCCTTGAGATAAATATGCAAATATCTCGGAAACGAAGCGAGCTATGGCAAAATGTTAAGAGACCTTTTTTGTAGAGAATTAAGTTTCCTACTTTTTATGTTCTATTATATTTTTTGATCAGATGCGTAGTTCTCGAGATATATCAAGATATTTAAAAGTTCCGAAGCCGCACCAACATAATAGAGATACAGAAACACCGTGGCCCCTTTCTTTGAGATAACTCTGCACTATTGCGAGCTGCAAATGCCACTTCCAGCTTAGCTGTGCAGAGGAAGAACAACAAGAAGAAGAAATATCTCGAAATATGTCCGTCAGGCCAGTTCCTTTGAGCTGAATCTGCAAATATCTCGGAAACGAAGCGAGCTATGGCAAAATGTTAAGAGACGTTTTTTGTAGAGAATTATGTTTCCTACAATTTATGTTCTATGATATTTTTTGATCAGAAGCGTAGTTTTCGAGATATATCGAGATACTTAAAAGTTCCGAAGCCGCACCAACATAATAGAGATACAGAAACACCGTGGCCCCTTTCTTTGAGATAACTGTGCACTAGTGCGAGCCGCAAATGCCACTTCCAGCTTAGCTGTGCAGAAGAAAAACAACAAGAAGAAGAAATATCTCGAAATATGTCCGTCAGGCCCCTTCCCTTGAGATAAATCTGCAAATATCTCGGAAACGAAGCGAGCTATGGCAAAATGTTAAGAGACCTTTCTTGTACAGAATTATGTTTCCTACTTTTTATGATCTATGATATTTTTTGATCAGATGCGTAGTTCTCGAGATATATTAAGATATTTAAAAGTTCCGAAGCCGCACCAACATAATAGAGATACAGAAACACCGTGGCCCCTTTCTTTGAGATAACTCTGCACTATTGCGAGCTGTAAATGCCACCTCCAGCTTAGCTGTGCAGAAGAAGAACAACAAGATGAAGAAATATCTCGAAATATGTCCGTCAGGCCCCTGCCCTTGAGATATATCTGCAAATATCCCGGAAACGAAGCGAGCTATGGCAAAATGTTAAGAGACCTTTTTTGTAGAGAATTATGTTTCCTACAATTTATGTTCTATGATATTTTTTGATCAGATGCGTAGTTCTCGAGATATATCAAGATATTTAAAAGTTCCGAAACCGCACCAACATAACAGAGATACAGAAACACCGTGGCCCCTTTCTTTGAGAGAACTCTGCACTAGTGCGAGCCGCAAATGCCGCTTCCAGCTTAGCTGTGCAGAAGAAGAACAACAAGAAGAAGAAATATCTCGAAATATGTCCGTTAGGCCCCTTCCCTTGAGATAAATCTGCAAATATCTCGGAAACGAAGCGAGCGATGGCAAAATGTTAAGAGACCTTTTTTGTAGAGAATTAAGTTTTCTACTTTTTATGTTCTATGATATTTTTTGATCAGATGCGTAGTTCTCGAGATATATTAAGATATTTAAAAGTTCCGAAGCCGCACCAACATAATAGAGATACAGAAACACCGTGGCCCCTTTCTTTGAGATAACTCTGCACTATTGCGAGCTGTAAATGCCACTTCCAGCTTAGCTGTGCAGAAGAAGAACAACAAGAAGAAGAAATATCTCGAAATATGTCCGATAGGCCCCTTCCCTTGAGATAAATCTGCAAATATCTCGGAAACGAAGCGAGCTATGGCAAAATGTTAAGAGACCTTTTTTGTAGAGAATTAAGTTTCCTACATTTTATGTTCTATGATATTTTTTGATCAGATGCGTAGTTCTCGAGATATATTAAGATATTTAAATGTTCCGAAGCCGCACCAACATAATAGAGATACAGAAACACCGTGGCCCCTTTCTTTGAGATAACTCTGCACTATTGCGAGCTGCAAATGCCACTTCCAGCTTAGCTGTGCAGAAGAAGAACAACAAGAAGAAGAAGTATCTCGAAATATGTCCGTCAGGCCCCTTCCCTTGAGATAAATCTGCAAATATCTCGGAAACGAAGCGAGCTATGGCAAAATGTTAAGAGACCTTTTTTGTAGAGAATTAAGTTTCCTACTTTTTATGTTCTATCATATTTTTTGATCAGATGCGTAGTTCTCGAGATATATCAAGATATTTAAAAGTTCCGAAGCCGCACCAACATAATAGAGATACAGAAACACCGTGGCCCCTTTCTTTGAGATAACTCTGCACTATTGCGAGCTGTAAATGCCACTTCCAGCTTAGCTGTGCAGAAGAAGAACAACAAGAAGAAGAAATATCTCGAAATATGTCCGTCAGGCGCCTTCCCTTGAGATAAATCTGCAAATATCTCGGAAACGAAGCGAGCTATGGCAAAATGTTAAGAGACCTTTTTTGTAGAAAATTAGGTTTCCTACTTTTTATGTTCTATGATATTTTTTGATCAGATGCGTAGTTCTCGAGATATATCAAGATATTTAAAAGTTCCGAAGCCGCACCAACATAATAGAGATACAGAAACACCGTGGCCCCTTTCTTTGAGATAACTCTGCACTAGTGCGAGCCGCAAATGCCACTTCCAGCTTAGCTGTACAGAAGAAGAACAACAAGAAGAAGAAATATCTCGAAATATGTCCGTCAGGCCCCTTCCCTTGAGATAAATATGCAAATATCTCGGAAACGAAGCGAGCTATGGCAAAATGTTAAGAGACCTTTTTTGTAGAGAATTAAGTTTCCTACTTTTTATGTTCTATGATATTTTTTGATCAGATGCGTAGTTCTCGAGATATATCAAGATATTTAAAAGTTCCGAAGCCGCACCAACATAATAGAGATACAGAAACACCGTGGCCCCTTTCTTTGAGATAACTCTGCACTATTGCGAGCTGCAAATGCCACTTCCAGCTTAGCTGTGCAGAGGAAGAACAACAAGAAGAAGAAATATCTCGAAATATGTCCGTCAGGCCAGTTCCTTTGAGCTGAATCTGCAAATATCTCGGAAACGAAGCGAGCTATGGCAAAATGTTAAGAGACCTTTTTTGTAGAGAATTAAGTTTCCTACATTTTATGTTCTATGATATTTTTTGATCAGATGCGTAGTTCTCGAGATATATTAAGATATTTAAAAGTTCCGAAGCCGCACCAACATAATAGAGATACAGAAACACCGTGGCCCCTTTCTTTGAGATAACTCTGCACTATTGCGAGCTGCAAATGCCACTTCCAGCTTAGCTGTGCAGAAGAAGAACAACAAGAAGAAGAAGTATCTCGAAATATGTCCGTCAGGCCCCTTCCCTTGAGATAAATCTGCAAATATCTCGGAAACGAAGCGAGCTATGGCAAAATGTTAAGAGACCTTTTTTGTAGAGAATTAAGTTTCCTACTTTTTATGTTCTATGATATTTTTTGATCAGATGCGTAGTTCTCGAGATATATCAAGATATTTAAAAGTTCCGAAGCCGCACCAACATAATAGAGATACAGAAACACCGTGGCTCCTTTCTTTGAGATAACTCTGCACTATTGCGAGCTGGAAATGCCACTTCCAGTTCAGCTGTGCAGAAGAAGAACAACAAGAAGAAGAAATATCTCGAAATATGTCCGTCAGGCCCCTGCCCTTGAGATATATCTGCAAATATCTCGGAAACGAAGCGAGCTATGGCAAAATGTTAAGAGACCTTTTTTGTAGAGAATTATGTTTCCTACAATTTATGTTCTATGATATTTTTTGATCAGAAGCGTAGTTTTCGAGATATATCGAGATATTTAAAAGTTCCGAAGCCGCACCAACATAATAGAGATACAGAAACACCGTGGCCCCTTTCTTTGAGATTACTCTGCACGATTGCGAGCTGGAAATGCCACTTCCGGTTTAGCTGTGCAGAAGAGGAACAACAAGAAGAAGAAATATCTCGAAATATGTCCGTCAGGCCCCTTCCCTTGAGATAAATCTGCAAATATCTCGGAAACGAAGCGAGCTATGGCAAAATGTTAAGAGACCTTTTTTGTAGAGAATTATGTTTCCTACAATTTAGGTTCTCTGATATTTTTTGATCAGAAGCGTAGTTTTCGAGATATATCGAGATATTTAAAAGTTCCGAAGCCGCACCAACATAATAGAAATACAGAAACACCGTGGCCCCTTTCTTTGGGATAACTCTGCACTATTGCGAGCTGCAAATGCCACTTCCAGCTTAGCTGTGCAGAAGAGGAACAACAAGAAGAAGAAATATCTCGGAATATGTCCGTTAGGCCCCTTCCCTTGAGATAAATGTGCAAATATCTCGGAAACGAAGCGAGCTATGGCAAAATGTTAAGAGACCTTTTTTGTAGAGAATTATGTTTCCTACTTTTTATGTTCTATAATATTTTTTGATCAGACGCGTAGTTCTCGAGATATATCAAGATATTTAAAAGTTCCGAAGCCGCACCAACATAATAGAGATACAGAAACACCGTGGCCTCTTTCTTTGCGATAACTCTGCACTATTGCGAGCTGCAAATGCCACTTCCAGCTTAGCTGTGCAGAAGAAGAACAACAAGAAGAAGAAATATCTCGAAATATGTCCGTCAGGCCCCTTCCCTTGAGATATATCTGCAAATATCTCGGAAACGAAGCGAGCTATGGCAAAATGTTAAGAGACCTTTTTTGTAGAGAATTATGTTTCTTACAATTTATGTTCTATGATATTTTTTTATCAGATGCGTAGTTCTCGAGATATATCAAGATATTTAAAAGTTCCGAAGCCGCACCAACATTATAGAGATACAGAAACACCGTGGCCCCTCTCTTTGAGATAACTCTGCACTATTGCGAGCTGGAAATGCCACTTCCAGTTTAGCTGTGCAGAAGAAGAACAACAAGAAGAAGAAATATCTCGAAATATGTCCATCAGGACCCTTCCCTTGAGATAAATCTGCAAATATCTCGGAAACGAAGCGAGCTATGGCAAAATGTTGAGAGACCTTTTTTGTAGAGAATTATGTTTCCTACAATTTATGTTCTATGATATTTTTTGATCAGAAGCGTAGTTTTCGAGATATATCGAGATATTTAAAAGTTCCGAAGCCGCACCAACATAATAGAGATACAGAAACACCGTGGCCCCTTTCTTTGGGGTAACTCTGCACTATTGCGAGCTGGAAATGCCACTTCCAGTTTAGCTGTGCAGAAGAAGAACAACAAGAAGAAGAAATATCTCGAAATATGTCCGTCAGGACCCTTCCCTTGAGATAAATCTGCAAATATCTCGGAAACGAAGCGAGCTATTGCAAAACGTTAAGAGACCTTTTTTGTAGGGAATTAAGTTTCCTACTTTTTATGTTCTATGATATTTTTTGATCAGATGCGTAGTTCTCGAGATATATCAAGATATTTAAAAGCTCCGAAGCTGCACCAACATAATAGAGGTACAGAAACACCGTGGCCCCTTTCTTTGAGATAACTCTGCACTATTGCGAGCTGCAAATGCCACTTCCAGCTTAGCTGTGCAGAGGAAGAACAACAAGAAGAAGAAATATCTCGAAATATGTCCGTCAGGCCAGTTCCTTTGAGCTGAATCTGCAAATATCTCGGAAACGAAGCGAGCTATGGCAAAATGTTAAGAGACCTTTTTTGTAGAGAATTAAGTTTCCTACATTTTATGTTCTATGATATTTTTTGATCAGATGCGTAGTTCTCGAGATATATTAAGATATTTAAAAGTTCCGAAGCCGCACCAACATAATAGAGATACAGAAACACCGTGGCCCCTTTCTTTGAGATAACTCTGCACTATTGCGAGCTGCAAATGCCACTTCCAGCTTAGCTGTGCAGAAGAAGAACAACAAGAAGAAGAAGTATCTCGAAATATGTCCGTCAGGCCCCTTCCCTTGAGATAAATCTGCAAATATCTCGGAAACGAAGCGAGCTATGGCAAAATGTTAAGAGACCTTTTTTGTAGAGAATTAAGTTTCCTACTTTTTATGTTCTATGATATTTTTTGATCAGATGCGTAGTTCTCGAGATATATCAAGATATTTAAAAGTTCCGAAGCCGCACCAACATAATAGAGATACAGAAACACCGTGGCTCCTTTCTTTGAGATAACTCTGCACTATTGCGAGCTGGAAATGCCACTTCCAGTTCAGCTGTGCAGAAGAAGAACAACAAGAAGAAGAAATATCTCGAAATATGTCCGTCAGGCCCCTGCCCTTGAGATATATCTGCAAATATCTCGGAAACGAAGCGAGCTATGGCAAAATGTTAAGAGACCTTTTTTGTAGAGAATTATGTTTCCTACAATTTATGTTCTATGATATTTTTTGATCAGAAGCGTAGTTTTCGAGATATATCGAGATATTTAAAAGTTCCGAAGCCGCACCAACATAATAGAGATACAGAAACACCGTGGCCCCTTTCTTTGAGATTACTCTGCACGATTGCGAGCTGGAAATGCCACTTCCGGTTTAGCTGTGCAGAAGAGGAACAACAAGAAGAAGAAATATCTCGAAATATGTCCGTCAGGCCCCTTCCCTTGAGATAAATCTGCAAATATCTCGGAAACGAAGCGAGCTATGGCAAAATGTTAAGAGACCTTTTGTGTAGAGAATTATGTTTCCTACAATTTAGGTTCTCTGATATTTTTTGATCAGAAGCGTAGTTTTCGAGATATATCGAGATATTTAAAAGTTCCGAAGCCGCACCAACATAATAGAAATACAGAAACACCGTGGCCCCTTTCTTTGGGATAACTCTGCACTATTGCGAGCTGCAAACGCCACTTCCAGCTTAGCTGTGCAGAAGAGGAACAACAAGAAGAAGAAATATCTCGGAATATGTCCGTTAGGCCCCTTCCCTTGAGATAAATGTGCAAATATCTCGGAAACGAAGCGAGCTATGGCAAAATGTTAAGAGACCTTTTTTGTAGAGAATTATGTTTCCTACTTTTTATGTTCTATAATATTTTTTGATCAGACGCGTAGTTCTCGAGATATATCAAGATATTTAAAAGCTCCGAAGCTGCACCAACATAATAGAGGTACAGAAACACCGTGGCCCCTTTCTTTGAGATAACTCTGCACTATTGCGAGCTGCAAATGCCACTTCCAGCTTAGCTGTGCAGAGGAAGAACAACAAGAAGAAGAAATATCTCGAAATATGTCCGTCAGGCCAGTTCCTTTGAGCTGAATCTGCAAATATCTCGGAAACGAAGCGAGCTATGGCAAAATGTTAAGAGACCTTTTTTGTAGAGAATTAAGTTTCCTACATTTTATGTTCTATGATATTTTTTGATCAGATGCGTAGTTCTCGAGATATATCAAGATATTTAAAAGTTCCGAAGCCGCACCAACATAATAGAGATACAGAAACACCGTGGCTCCTTTCTTTGAGATAACTCTGCACTATTGCGAGCTGGAAATGCCACTTCCAGTTCAGCTGTGCAGAAGAAGAACAACAAGAAGAAGAAATATCTCGAAATATGTCCGTCAGGCCCCTGCCCTTGAGATATATCTGCAAATATCTCGGAAACGAAGCGAGCTATGGCAAAATGTTAAGAGACCTTTTTTGTAGAGAATTATGTTTCCTACAATTTATGTTCTATGATATTTTTTGATCAGAAGCGTAGTTTTCGAGATATATCGAGATATTTAAAAGTTCCGAAGCCGCACCAACATAATAGAGATACAGAAACACCGTGGCCCCTTTCTTTGAGATTACTCTGCACGATTGCGAGCTGGAAATGCCACTTCCGGTTTAGCTGTGCAGAAGAGGAACAACAAGAAGAAGAAATATCTCGAAATATGTCCGTCAGGCCCCTTCCCTTGAGATAAATCTGCAAATATCTCGGAAACGAAGCGAGCTATGGCAAAATGTTAAGAGACCTTTTTTGTAGAGAATTATGTTTCCTACAATTTAGGTTCTCTGATATTTTTTGATCAGAAGCGTAGTTTTCGAGATATATCGAGATATTTAAAAGTTCCGAAGCCGCACCAACATAATAGAAATACAGAAACACCGTGGCCCCTTTCTTTGGGATAACTCTGCACTATTGCGAGCTGCAAATGCCACTTCCAGCTTAGCTGTGCAGAAGAGGAACAACAAGAAGAAGAAATATCTCGGAATATGTCCGTTAGGCCCCTTCCCTTGAGATAAATGTGCAAATATCTCGGAAACGAAGCGAGCTATGGCAAAATGTTAAGAGACCTTTTTTGTAGAGAATTATGTTTCCTACTTTTTATGTTCTATAATATTTTTTGATCAGACGCGTAGTTCTCGAGATATATCAAGATATTTAAAAGTTCCGAAGCCGCACCAACATAATAGAGATACAGAAACACCGTGGCCTCTTTCTTTGCGATAACTCTGCACTATTGCGAGCTGCAAATGCCACTTCCAGCTTAGCTGTGCAGAAGAAGAACAACAAGAAGAAGAAATATCTCGAAATATGTCCGTCAGGCCCCTTCCCTTGAGATATATCTGCAAATATCTCGGAAACGAAGCGAGCTATGGCAAAATGTTAAGAGACCTTTTTTGTAGAGAATTATGTTTCTTACAATTTATGTTCTATGATATTTTTTTATCAGATGCGTAGTTCTCGAGATATATCAAGATATTTAAAAGTTCCGAAGCCGCACCAACATTATAGAGATACAGAAACACCGTGGCCCCTCTCTTTGAGATAACTCTGCACTATTGCGAGCTGGAAATGCCACTTCCAGTTTAGCTGTGCAGAAGAAGAACAACAAGAAGAAGAAATATCTCGAAATATGTCCATCAGGACCCTTCCCTTGAGATAAATCTGCAAATATCTCGGAAACGAAGCGAGCTATGGCAAAATGTTGAGAGACCTTTTTTGTAGAGAATTATGTTTCCTACAATTTATGTTCTATGATATTTTTTGATCAGAAGCGTAGTTTTCGAGATATATCGAGATATTTAAAAGTTCCGAAGCCGCACCAACATAATAGAGATACAGAAACACCGTGGCCCCTTTCTTTGGGGTAACTCTGCACTATTGCGAGCTGGAAATGCCACTTCCAGTTTAGCTGTGCAGAAGAAGAACAACAAGAAGAAGAAATATCTCGAAATATGTCCGTCAGGACCCTTCCCTTGAGATAAATCTGCAAATATCTCGGAAACGAAGCGAGCTATTGCAAAACGTTAAGAGACCTTTTTTGTAGGGAATTAAGTTTCCTACTTTTTATGTTCTATGATATTTTTTGATCAGATGCGTAGTTCTCGAGATATATCAAGATATTTAAAAGCTCCGAAGCTGCACCAACATAATAGAGGTACAGAAACACCGTGGCCCCTTTCTTTGAGATAACTCTGCACTATTGCGAGCTGCAAATGCCACTTCCAGCTTAGCTGTGCAGAAGAAGAACAACAAGAAGAAGAAATATCTCGAAATATGTCCGTCGGCCCCTTCCCTTGAGATAAATCTGCAAATATCTCGGAAACCAAGCGAGCTATGGCAAAATGTTAAGAGACCTTTTTTGTAGAGAATTATGTTTCTTACAATTTATGTTCTATGATATTTTTTTATCAGATGCGTAGTTCTCGAGATATATCAAGATATTTAAAAGTTCCGAAGCCGCACCAACATAATAGAGATACAGAAACACCGTGGCCCCTTTCTTTGAGATAACTCTGCACGATTGCGAGCTGGAAATGCCACTTCCAGTTTAGCTGTGCAGAAGAAGAACAACAAGAAGAAGAAATATCTCGAAATATGTCCATCAGGACCCTTCCCTTGAGATAAATCTGCAAATATCTCGGAAACGAAGCGAGCTATGGCAAAATGTTAAGAGACCTTTTTTGTAGAGAATTATGTTTCCTACAATTTATGTTCTATGATATTTTTTGATCAGAAGCGTAGTTTTCGAGATATATCGAGATATTTAAAAGTTCCGAAGCCGCACCAACATAATAGAGATACAGAAACACCGTGGCCCCTTTCTTTGGGGTAACTCTGCACTATTGCGAGCTGGAAATGCCACTTCCAGTTTAGCTGTGCAGAAGAAGAACAACAAGAAGAAGAAATATCTCGAAATATGTCCGTCAGGACCCTTCCCTTGAGATAAATCTGCAAATATCTCGGAAACGAAGCGAGCTATTGCAAAACGTTAAGAGACCTTTTTTGTAGGGAATTAAGTTTCCTACTTTTTATGTTCCATGATATTTTTTGATCAGATGCGTAGTTCTCGAGATATATCAAGATATTTAAAAGCTCCGAAGCTGCACCAACATAATAGAGGTACAGAAACACCGTGGCCCCTTTCTTTGAGATAACTCTGCACTATTGCGAGCTGCAAATGCCACTTCCAGCTTAGCTGTGCAGAAGAAGAACAACAAGAAGAAGAAATATCTCGAAATATGTCCGTCGGCCCCTTCCCTTGAGATAAATCTGCAAATATCTCGGAAACCAAGCGAGCTATGGCAAAATGTTAAGAGACCTTTTTTGTAGAGAATTAAGTTTACTACTTTTTATGTTCTATGATATTTTTCGATCAGAGGCGTAGTTCTCGAGATATATCAAGATATTTAAAAGTTCCGAAGCCGCACCAACATAATAGAGATACAGAAACACCGTGGCCCCTTTCTTTGAGATAACTCTGCACGATTGCGAGCTGGAAATGCCACTTCCAGTTTAGCTGTGCAGAAGAAGAACAACAAGAAGAAGAAATATCTCGAAATATGTCCATCAGGACCCTTCCCTTGAGATAAATCTGCAAATATCTCGGAAACGAAGCGAGCTATGGCAAAATGTTAAGAGACCTTTTTTGTAGAGAATTATGTTCCCTACAATTTATGTTCTATGATATTTTTTGATCAGATGCGTAGTTCTCGAGATATATCAAGATATTTAAAAGTTCCGAAGCCGCACCAACATAATAGAGATACAGAAACACCGTGGCCCCTTTCTTTGCGATAACTCTGCACTATTGCGAGCTGCAAATGCCACTTCCAGCTTAGCTGTGCAGAAGAAGAACAACAAGAAGAAGAAATATCTCGAAATATGTCCGTCAGGCCCCTTCCCTTGAGATATATCTGCAAATATCTCGGAAACAAAGCGAGCTATGGCAAAATGTTAAGAGACCTTTTTTGTAGAGAATTATGTTTCCTACAATTTATGTTCTATGATATTTTTTGATCAGAAGCGTAGTTTTCGAGATATATCGAGATATTTAAAAGTTCCGAAGCCGCACCAACATTATAGAGATACAGAAACACCGTGGCCCCTTTCTTTGAGATAACTCTGCACTATTGCGAGCTGCAAATGCCACTTCCAGCTTAGCTGTGCAGAAGAGGAACAACAAGAAGAAGAAATATCTCGGAATATGTCCGTTAGGCCCCTTCCCTTGAGATAAATGTGCAAATATCTCGGAAACCTAGCGAGCTATGGCAAAATGTTAAGAGACCTTTTTTGTAGAGAATTAAGTTTCCTACTTTTTATGTTCTATGATATTTTTCGATCAGAGGCGTAGTTCTCGAGATATATCAAGATATTTAAAAGTTCCGAAGCCGCACCAACATAATAGAGATACAGAAACACCGTGGCCCCTTTCTTTGAGATAACTCTGCACGATTGCGAGCTGGAAATGGCACTTCCAGTTTAGCTGTGCAGAAGAAGAACAACAAGAAGAAGAAATATCTCGAAATATGTCCATCAGGACCCTTCCCTTGAGATAAATCTGCAAATATCTCGGAAACGAAGCGAGCTATGGCAAAATGTTAAGAGACCTTTTTTGTAGAGAATTATGTTCCCTACAATTTATGTTCTATGAAATTTTTTGATCAGATGCGTAGTTCTCGAGATATATCAAGATATTTAAAAGTTCCGAAGCCGCACCAACATAATAGAGATACAGAAACACCGTGGCCCCTTTCTTTGCGATAACTCTGCACTATTGCGAGCTGCAAATGCCACTTCCAGCTTAGCTGTGCAGAAGAAGAACAACAAGAAGAAGAAATATCTCGAAATATGTCCGTCAGGCCCCTTCCCTTGAGATATATCTGCAAATATCTCGGAAACAAAGCGAGCTATGGCAAAATGTTAAGAGACCTTTTTTGTAGAGAATTATGTTTCCTACAATTTATGTTCTATGATATTTTTTGATCAGAAGCGTAGTTTTCGAGATATATCGAGATATTTAAAAGTTCCGAAGCCGCACCAACATTATAGAGATACAGAAACACCGTGGCCCCTTTCTTTGAGATAACTCTGCACTATTGCGAGCTGCAAATGCCACTTCCAGCTTAGCTGTGCAGAAGAGGAACAACAAGAAGAAGAAATATCTCGAAATATGTCCGTCGGCCCCTTCCCTTGAGATAAATCTGCAAATATCTCGGAAACGAAGCGAGCTATGGCAAAATGTTAAGAGACCTTTTTTGTAGCGAATTCAGTTTCCTACTTTTTATGTTCTATGATATTTTTCGATCAGAGGCGTAGTTCTCGAGATATATCAAGATATTTAAAAGTTCCGAAGCCGCACCAACATAATAGAGGTACAGAAACACCGTGGCCCCTTTCTTTGAGATAACTCTGCACTATTGCGAGCTGCAAATGCCACTTCCAGCTTAGCTGTGCAGAAGAAGAACAACAAGAAGAAGAAATATCTCGAAATATGTCCGTCAGGCCCCTTCCCTTGAGATATATCTGCAAATATCTCGGAAACGAAGCGAGCTATGGCAAAATGTTAAGAGACCTTTTTTGTAGAGAATTATGTTTCTTACAATTTATCTTCTATGATATTTTTTGATCAGATGCGTAGTTCTCGAGATATATCAAGATATTTAAAAGTTCCGAAGCCGCACCAACATTATAGAGATACAGAAACACCGTGGCCCCTCTCTTTGAGATAACTCTGCACTATTGCGAGCTGGAAATGCCACTTCCAGTTTAGCTGTGCAGAAGAAGAACAACAAGAAGAAGAAATATCTCGAAATATGTCCATCAGGACCCTTCCCTTGAGATAAATCTGCAAATATCTCGGAAACGAAGCGAGCTATGGCAAAATGTTAAGAGACCTTTTTTGTAGAGAATTATGTTTCCTACAATTTATGTTCTATGATATTTTTTGATCAGAAGCGTAGTTTTCGAGATATATCGAGATATTTAAAAGTTCCGAAGCCGCACCAACATAATAGAGATACAGAAACACCGTGGCCCCTTTCTTTGAGATAACTCTGCACTATTGCGAGCTGCAAATGCCACTTCCAGCTTAGCTGTGCAGAAGAAGAACAACAAGAATAAGAAATATTTCGAAATATGTCCGTCAGGCCCCTTCCCTTGAGATAAATCTGCAAATATCTCGGAAACGAAGCGAGCTACGGCAAAATGTTAAGAGATCTTTTTTGTAGAAAATTAGGTTTCCTACTTTTTATGTTCTAGGATATTTTTTGATCAGATGCGTAGTTCTCGAGATATATCAAGATATTTAAAAGTTCCGAAGCCGCACCAACATAATAGAGATACAGAAACACCGTGGCCCCTTTCTTTGCGATAACTCTGCACTATTGCGAGCTGCAAACGCCACTTCCAGCTTAGCTGTGCAGAAGAAGAACAACAAGAAGAAGAAATATCTCGAAATATGTCCGTCAGGCCCCTTCCCTTGAGATAAATCTGCAAATACCTCGGAAACCAAGCGAGCTATGGCAAAATGTTAAGAGACCTTTTTTGTAGAGAATTAAGTTTCCTACTTTTTATGTTCTATGATATTTTTCGATCAGAGGCGTAGTTCTCGAGATATATCAAGATTTTTAAAAGTTCCGAAGCCGCACCAACATAATAGAGATACAGAAACACCGTGGCCCCTTTCTTTGAGATAACTCTGCACGATTGCGAGCTGGAAATGCCACTTCCAGTTTAGCTGTGCAGAAGAAGAACAACAAGAAGAAGAAATATCTCGAAATATGTCCATCAGGACCCTTCCCTTGAGATAAATCTGCAAATATCTCGGAAACGAAGCGAGCTATGGCAAAATGTTAAGAGACCTTTTTTGTAGAGAATTATGTTTCCTACAATTTATGTTCTATAATATTTTTTGATCAGATGCGTAGTTCTCGAGATATATCAAGATATTTAAAAGTTCCGAAGCCGCACCAACATAATAGAGATACAGAAACACCGTGGCCCCTCTCTTTGAGATAACTCTGCACAATTGCGAGCTGCAAATGCCACTTCCAGCTTAGCTGTGCAGAAGAAGAACAACAAGAAGAAGAAATATCTCGAAATATGTCCGTCAGGCCCCTTCCCTTGAGATAAATCGGCAAGTATCTCGGAAACGAAGCGAGCTATGGCAAAATGTTAAGAGACCTTTTTTGTAGACAATTATGTTTCCTACAATTTATGTTCTATGATATTTTTTGATCAGATGCGTAGTTCTCGAGATATATCAAGATATTTAAAAGTTCCGAAGCCGCACCAACATTATAGAGATACAGAAACACCGTGGCCCCTCTCTTTGAGATAACTCTGCACTATTGCGAGCTGGAAATGCCACTTCCAGTTTAGCTGTGCAGAAGAAGAACAACAAGAAGAAGAAATATCTCGAAATATGTCCATCAGGACCCTTCCCTTGAGATAAATCTGCAAATATCTCGGAAACGAAGCGAGCTATTGCAAAACGTTAAGAGACCTTTTTTGTAGAGAATTGAGTTTCCTACTTTTTATGTTCTATGATATTTTTTGATCAGATGCGTAGTTCTCGAGATATATCAAGATATTTAAAAGCTCCGAAGCTGCACCAACATAATAGAGGTACAGAAACACCGTGGCCCCTTTCTTTGAGATAACTCTGCACTATTGCGAGCTGCAAATGCCACTTCCAGCTTAGCTGTGCAGAAGAAGAACAACAAGAAGAAGAAATATCTCGAAATATGTCCGTCAGGCGCCTTCCCTTGAGATAAATCTGCAAATATCTCGGAAACGAAGCGAGCTATGGCAAAATGTTAAGAGACCTTTTTTGTAGAAAATTAGGTTTCCTACTTTTTATGTTCTATGATATTTTTTGATCAGATGCGTAGTTCTCGAGATATATCAAGATATTTAAAAGTTCCGAAGCCGCACCAACATAATAGAGATACAGAAACACCGTGGCCCCTTTCTTTGAGATAACTCTGCAATAGTGCGAGCCGCAAATGCCACTTCCAGCTTAGCTGTACAGAAGAAGAACAACAAGAAGAAGAAATATCTCGAAATATGTCCGTCAGGCCCCTTCCCTTGAGATAAATATGCAAATATCTCGGAAACGAAGCGAGCTATGGCAAAATGTTAAGAGACCTTTTTTGTAGAGAATTAAGTTTCCTACTTTTCATGTTCTATGATATTTTTTGATCAGATGCGTAGTTCTCGAGATATATCAAGATATTTAAAAGTTCCGAAGCCGCACCAACATAATAGAGATACAGAAACACCGTGGCCCCTTTCTTTGCGATAACTCTGCACTATTGCGAGCTGCAAATGCCACTTCCAGCTTAGCTGTGCAGAAGAAGAACAACAAGAAGAAGAAATATCTCGAAATATGTCCGTCAGGCCCCTTCCCTTGAGATAAATCTGCAAATACCTCGGAAACCAAGCGAGCTATGGCAAAATGTTAAGAGACCTTTTTTGTAGAGAATTAAGTTTCCTACTTTTTATGTTCTATGATATTTTTCGATCAGAGGCGTAGTTCTCGAGATATATCAAGATTTTTAAAAGTTCCGAAGCCGCACCAACATAATAGAGATACAGAAACACCGTGGCCCCTTTCTTTGAGATAACTCTGCACGATTGCGAGCTGGAAATGCCACTTCCAGTTTAGCTGTGCAGAAGAAGAACAACAAGAAGAAGAAATATCTCGAAATATGTCCATCAGGACCCTTCCCTTGAGATAAATCTGCAAATATCTCGGAAACGAAGCGAGCTATGGCAAAATGTTAAGAGACCTTTTTTGTAGAGAATTAAGTTTCCTACTTTTTATGTTCTATGATATTTTTCGATCAGAGGCGTAGTTCTCGAGATATATCAAGATATTTAAAAGTTCCGAAGCCGCACCAACATAATAGAGATACAGAAACACCGTGGCCCCTTTCTTTGAGATAACTCTGCACGATTGCGAGCTGGAAATGCCACTTCCAGTTTAGCTGTGCAGAAGAAGAACAACAAGAAGAAGAAATATCTCGAAATATGTCCATCAGGACCCTTCCCTTGAGATAAATCTGCAAATATCTCGGAAACGAAGCGAGCTATGGCAAAATGTTAAGAGACCTTTTTTGTAGAGAATTATGTTTCCTACAATTTATGTTCTATGATATTTTTTGATCAGAAGCGTAGTTTTCGAGATATATCGAGATATTTAAAAGTTCCGAAGCCGCACCAACATTATAGAGATACAGAAACACCGTGGCCCCTTTCTTTGAGATAACTCTGCACTATTGCGAGCTGCAAATGCCACTTCCAGCTTAGCTGTGCAGAAGAGGAACAACAAGAAGAAGAAATATCTCGGAATATGTCCGTTAGGCCCCTTCCCTTGAGATAAATGTGCAAATATCTCGGAAACGAAGCGAGCTATGGCAAAATGTTAACAGACTTTTTTGTAGAGAATTAAGTTTCCTACTTTTTATGTTCTATGATATTTTTTGATCAGATGCGTAGTTCTCGAGATATATCAAGATATTTAAAAGCTCCGAAGCTGCACCAACATAATAGAGGTACAGAAACACCGTGGC
The DNA here is from genome assembly GCF_051020975.1 of Osmia lignaria lignaria. Classification (NCBI taxonomy): domain Eukaryota; kingdom Metazoa; phylum Arthropoda; class Insecta; order Hymenoptera; family Megachilidae; genus Osmia; species Osmia lignaria. The sequence continues at coordinate 2,043,027 of NW_027478160.1, forward strand.
CCCTTTCTTTGAGATAACTCTGCACTATTGCGAGCTGCAAATGCCACTTCCAGCTTAGCTGTGCAGAAGAAGAACAACAAGAAGAAGAAATATCTCGAAATATGTCCGTCGGCCCCTTCCCTTGAGATAAATCTGCAAATATCTCGGAAACCAAGCGAGCTATGGCAAAATGTTAAGAGACCTTTTTTGTAGAGAATTAAGTTTCCTACTTTTTATGTTCTATGATATTTTTCGATCAGAGGCGTAGTTCTCGAGATATATCAAGATATTTAAAAGTTCCGAAGCCGCACCAACATAATAGAGATACAGAAACACCGTGGCCCCTTTCTTTGAGATAACTCTGCACGATTGCGAGCTGGAAATGCCACTTCCAGTTTAGCTGTGCAGAAGAAGAACAACAAGAAGAAGAAATATCTCGAAATATGTCCATCAGGACCCTTCCCTTGAGATAAATCTGCAAATACCTCGGAAACCAAGCGAGCTATGGCAAAATGTTAAGAGACCTTTTTTGTAGAGAATTAAGTTTCCTACTTTTTATCTTCTATGATATTTTCTGACCAGATCCGTAGTTCTCGAGATATATCAAGATATTTAAAAGTTCCGAAGCCGCACCAACATAATAGAGATACAGAAACACCGTGGCCCCTCTCTTTGAGATAACTCTGCACAATTGCGAGCTGCAAATGCCACTTCCAGCTTAGCTGTGCAGAAGAAGAACAACAAGAAGAAGAAATATCTCGAAATATGTCCGTCAGGCCCCTTTCCTTGAGATAAATCGGCAAGTATCTCGGAAACGAAGCGAGCTATGGCAAAATGTTAAGAGACCTTTTTTGTAGAGAATTATGTTTCTTACAATTTATGTTCTATGATATTTTTCGATCAGAGGCGTAGTTCTCGAGATATATCAAGATTTTTAAAAGTTCCGAAGCCGCACCAACATAATAGAGATACAGAAACACCGTGGCCCCTTTCTTTGAGATAACTCTGCACGATTGCGAGCTGGAAATGCCACTTCCAGTTTAGCTGTGCAGAAGAAGAACAACAAGAAGAAGAAATATCTCGAAATATGTCCATCAGGACCCTTCCCTTGAGATAAATCTGCAAATATCTCGGAAACGAAGCGAGCTATGGCAAAATGTTAAGAGACCTTTTTTGTAGAGAATTATGTTTCCTACAATTTATGTTCTATGATATTTTTTGATCAGATGCGTAGTTCTCGAGATATATCAAGATATTTAAAAGTTCCGAAGCCGCACCAACATAATAGAGATACAGAAACACCGTGGCCCCTCTCTTTGAGATAACTCTGCACAATTGCGAGCTGCAAATGCCACTTCCAGCTTAGCTGTGCAGAAGAAGAACAACAAGAAGAAGAAATATCTCGAATTATGTCCGTCAGGCCCCTTCCCTTGAGATAAATCGGCAAGTATCTCGGAAACGAAGCGAGCTATGGCAAAATGTTAAGAGACCTTTTTTGTAGACAATTATGTTTCCTACAATTTATGTTCTATGATATTTTTTGATCAGATGCGTAGTTCTGGAGATATATCAAGATATTTAAAAGTTCCGAAGCCGCACCAACATAATAGAGATACAGAAACACCGTGGCCCCTCTCTTTGAGATAACTCTGCACTATTGCGAGCTGCAAATGCCACGTCCAGTTTAGCTGTGCAGAAGAAGAACAACAAGAAGAAGAAATATCTCGAAATATGTCCGTCAGGCCCCTTCCCTTGAGATAAATCTGCAAATATCTCGGAAACGAAGCGAGCTATGGCAAAATGTTAAGAGACCTTTTTTGTAGAGAATTATGTTTCCTACTTTTTATGTTCTATGATATTTTTTGATCAGACGCGTAGTTCTCGAGATATATCAAGATATTTAAAAGTTCCGACGCCGCACCAACATAATAGAGATACAGAAACACCGTGGCCCCTTTCTTTGAGATAACTCTGCACTATTGCGGGCTGCAAATGCCACTTCCAGCTTAGCTGTGCAGAAGAAGAACAACAAGAAGAAGAAATATCTCGAAATATGTCCGTCAGGCCCCTTCCCTTGAGATAAATCTGCAAATATCTCGGAAACGAAGCGAGCTATGGCAAAATGTTAAGAGACCTTATGTGTAGAGAATTAAGTTTCCTACTTTTTATGTTCTATGGTATTTTTTGATCAGATGCGTAGTTCTCGAGATATATCAAGATATTTAAAAGTTCCGAAGCCGCACCAACATAATAGAGATACAGAAACACCGTGGCCCCTCTCTTTGAGATAACTCTGCACTATTGCGAGCTGGAAATGCCACTTCCAGTTTAGCTGTGCAGAAGAAGAACAACAAGAAGAAGAAATATCTCGAAATATGTCCGTTAGGCCCCTTCCCTTGAGATAAATCTGCAAATATCTCGGAAACGAAGCGAGCTATGGCAAAATGTTAACAGACTTTTTTGTAGAGAATTAAGTTTCCTACTTTTTATGTTCTATGATATTTTTTGATCAGACGCGTAGTTCTCGAGATATATCAAGATATTTAAAAGTTCCGAAGCCGCACCAACATAATAGAGATACAGAAACACCGTGGCCCCTTTCTTTGAGATAACTCTGCACTAGTGCGAGCCGCAAATGCCACTTCCAGCTTAGCTGTGCAGAAGAAGAACAACAAGAAGAAGAAATATCTCGAAATATGTCCGTCAGGCCCCTTCCCTTGAGATAAATCTGCAAATACCTCGGAAACCAAGCGAGCTATGGCAAAATGTTAAGAGACCTTTTTTGTAGAGAATTAAGTTTCCTACTTTTTATCTTCTATGATATTTTCTGACCAGATCCGTAGTTCTCGAGATATATCAAGATATTTAAAAGTTCCGAAGCCGCACCAACATAATAGAGATACAGAAACACCGTGGCCCCTCTCTTTGAGATAACTCTGCACAATTGCGAGCTGCAAATGCCACTTCCAGCTTAGCTGTGCAGAAGAAGAACAACAAGAAGAAGAAATATCTCGAAATATGTCCGTCAGGCCCCTTTCCTTGAGATAAATCGGCAAGTATCTCGGAAACGAAGCGAGCTATGGCAAAATGTTAAGAGACCTTTTTTGTAGAGAATTATGTTTCTTACAATTTATGTTCTATGATATTTTTTGATCAGATGCGTAGTTCTCGAGATATATCAAGATATTTAAAAGTTCCGAAGCCGCACCAACATTATAGAGATACAGAAACACCGTGGCCCCTCTCTTTGAGATAACTCTGCACTATTGCGAGCTGGAAATGCCACTTCCAGTTTAGCTGTGCAGAAGAAGAACAACAAGAAGAAGAAATATCTCGATATATGTCCATCAGGACCCTTCCCTTGAGATAAATCTGCAAATATCTCGGAAACGAAGCGAGCTACGGCAAAATGTTAAGAGACCTTTTTTGTAGAAAATTAGGTTTCCTACTTTTTATGTTCTAGGATATTTTTTGATCAGATGCGTAGTTCTCGAGATATATCAAGATATTTAAAAGTTCCGAAGCCGCACCAACATAATAGAGATACAGAAACACCGTGGCCCCTTTCTTTGCGATAACTCTGCACTATTGCGAGCTGCAAATGCCACTTCCAGCTTAGCTGTGCAGAAGAAGAACAACAAGAAGAAGAAATATCTCGAAATATGTCCATCAGCACCCTTCCCTTGAGATAAATCTGCAAATATCTCGGAAACGAAGCGAGCTATGGCAAAATGTTAAGAGACCTTTTTTATAGAGAATTATGTTCCCTACAATTTATGTTCTATGATATTTTTTGATCAGATGCGTAGTTCTCGAGATATATCAAGATATTTAAAAGTTCCGAAGCCGCACCAACATAATAGAGATACAGAAACACCGTGGCCCCTTTCTTTGCGATAACTCTGCACTATTGCGAGCTGCAAATGCCACTTCCAGCTTAGCTGTGCAGAAGAAGAACAACAAGAAGAAGAAATATCTCGAAATATGTCCGTCAGGCCCCTTCCCTTGAGATAAATCTGCAAATACCTCGGAAACCAAGCGAGCTATGGCAAAATGTTAAGAGACCTTTTTTGTAGAGAATTAAGTTTCCTACTTTTTATCTTCTATGATATTTTCTGACCAGATCCGTAGTTCTCGAGATATATCAAGATATTTAAAAGTTCCGAAGCCGCACCAACATAATAGAGATACAGAAACACCGTGGCCCCTCTCTTTGAGATAACTCTGCACAATTGCGAGCTGCAAATGCCACTTCCAGCTTAGCTGTGCAGAAGAAGAACAACAAGAAGAAGAAATATCTCGAAATATGTCCGTCAGGCCCCTTTCCTTGAGATAAATCGGCAAGTATCTCGGAAACGAAGCGAGCTATGGCAAAATGTTAAGAGACCTTTTTTGTAGAGAATTATGTTTCTTACAATTTATGTTCTATGATATTTTTTGATCAGATGCGTAGTTCTCGAGATATATCAAGATATTTAAAAGTTCCGAAGCCGCACCAACATTATAGAGATACAGAAACACCGTGGCCCCTCTCTTTGAGATAACTCTGCACTATTGCGAGCTGGAAATGCCACTTCCAGTTTAGCTGTGCAGAAGAAGAACAACAAGAAGAAGAAATATCTCGATATATGTCCATCAGGCCCCTTCCCTTGAGATAAATCTGCAAATATCTCGGAAACGAAGCGAGCTATGGCAAAATGTTAAGAGACCTTATGTGTAGAGAATTAAGTTTCCTACTTTTTATGTTCTATGGTATTTTTTGATCAGATGCGTAGTTCTCGAGATATATCAAGATATTTAAAAGTTCCGAAGCCGCACCAACATAATAGAGATACAGAAACACCGTGGCCCCTCTCTTTGAGATAACTCTGCACTATTGCGAGCTGGAAATGCCACTTCCAGTTTAGCTGTGCAGAAGAAGAACAACAAGAAGAAGAAATATCTCGAAATATGTCCGTTAGGCCCCTTCCCTTGAGATAAATCTGCAAATATTTCGGAAACGAAGCGAGCTATGGCAAAATGTTAACAGACTTTTTTGTAGAGAATTAAGTTTCCTACTTTTTATGTTCTATGATATTTTTTGATCAGACGCGTAGTTCTCGAGATATATCAAGATATTTAAAAGTTCCGAAGCCGCACCAACATAATAGAGATACAGAAACACCGTGGCCCCTTTCTTTGAGATAACTCTGCACTAGTGCGAGCCGCAAATGCCACTTCCAGCTTAGCTGTGCAGAAGAAGAACAACAAGAAGAAGAAATATCTCGAAATATGTCCGTCAGGCCCCTTCCCTTGAGATAAATCTGCAAATATCTCGGAAACGAAGCGAGCTATTGCAAAATGTTAAGAGACCTTTTTTGTAGAGAATTGAGTTTCCTACTTTTTATGTTCTATGAAATTTTTTGATCAGATGCGTAGTTCTCGAGATATATCAAGATATTTAAAAGTTAAGAAGCCGCACCAACATAATAGAGATACAGAAACACCGTGGCCCCTTTCTTTGAGATAACTCTGCACTATTGCGAGCTGCAAATGCCACTTCCAGCTTAGCTGTGCAGAAGAAGAACAACAAGAAGAAGAAATATCACGAAATATGTCCGTTAGGCCCCTTCCCTTGAGATAAATCTGCAAATATCTCGGAAACGAAGCGAGCTATGGCAAAATGTTAAGAGACCTTTTTTGTAGCGAATTAAGTTTCCTACTTTTTATGTTCTATGATATTTTTTGATCAGATGCGTAGTTCTCGAGATATATCAAGATATTTAAAAGTTCCGAAGCCGCACCAACATAATAGAGATACAGAAACACCGTGGCCCCTTTCTTTCAGATAGCTATGCACTATTGCGAGCTGCAAATGCCACTTCCAGCTTAGCTGTGCAGAAGAAGAACAACAAGAAGAAGAAATATCTCGAAATATGTCCGTCAGGCCCCTTACCTTGAGATAAATCTGCAAATATCTCGGAAACGAAGCGAGCTATGGCAAAATGTTAAGAGCCCTTTTTTGTAGAGAATTAAGTTTCCTACTTTTTATCTTCTATGATATTTTCTGATCAGATGCGTAGTTCTCGAGATATATCAAGATATTTAAAAGTTCCGAAGCCGCACCAACATAATAGAGATACAGAAACACCGTGGCCCCTCTCTTTGAGATAACTCTGCACTATTGCGAGCTGGAAATGCCACTTCCAGTTTAGCTGTGCAGAAGAAGAAATATCTCGAAATATGTCCATCAGGACCCTTCCCTTGAGATAAATCTGCAAATATCTCGGAAACGAAGCGAGCTATGGCAAAATGTTAAGAGACCTTTTTTGTAGAGAATTGAGTTTCCTACTTTTTATGTTCTATGAAATTTTTTGATCAGATGCGTAGTTCTCGAGATATATCAAGATATTTAAAAGTTAAGAAGCCGCACCAACATAATAGAGATACAGAAACACCGTGGCCCCTTTCTTTGAGATAACTCTGCACTATTGCGAGCTGCAAATGCCACTTCCAGCTTAGCTGTGCAGAAGAAGAACAACAAGAAGAAGAAATATCACGAAATATGTCCGTTAGGCCCCTTCCCTTGAGATAAATCTGCAAATATCTCGGAAACGAAGCGAGCTATGGCAAAATGTTAAGAGACTTTTTTGTAGAGAATTAAGTTTCCTACTTTTTATGTTCTATGATATTTTTTGATCAGACGCGTAGTTCTCGAGATATATCAAGATATTTAAAAGTTCCGAAGCCGCACCAACATAATAGAGATACAGAAACACCGTGGCCCCTTTCTTTGAGATAACTCTGCACTAGTGCGAGCCGCAAATGCCACTTCCAGCTTAGCTGTGCAGAAGAAGAACAACAAGAAGAAGAAATATCTCGAAATATGTCCGTCAGGCCCCTTCCCTTGAGATAAATCTGCAAATATCTCGGAAACGAAGCGAGCTATTGCAAAATGTTAAGAGACCTTTTTTGTAGAGAATTGAGTTTCCTACTTTTTATGTTCTATGAAATTTTTTGATCAGATGCGTAGTTCTCGAGATATATCAAGATATTTAAAAGTTAAGAAGCCGCACCAACATAATAGAGATACAGAAACACCGTGGCCCCTTTCTTTGAGATAACTCTGCACTATTGCGAGCTGCAAATGCCACTTCCAGCTTAGCTGTGCAGAAGAAGAACAACAAGAAGAAGAAATATCACGAAATATGTCCGTTAGGCCCCTTCCCTTGAGATAAATCTGCAAATATCTCGGAAACGAAGCGAGCTATGGCAAAATGTTAAGAGACCTTTTTTGTAGCGAATTAAGTTTCCTACTTTTTATGTTCTATGATATTTTTTGATCAGATGCGTAGTTCTCGAGATATATCAAGATATTTAAAAGTTCCGAAGCCGCACCAACATAATAGAGATACAGAAACACCGTGGCCCCTTTCTTTCAGATAGCTATGCACTATTGCGAGCTGCAAATGCCACTTCCAGCTTAGCTGTGCAGAAGAAGAACAACAAGAAGAAGAAATATCTCGAAATATGTCCGTCAGGCCCCTTACCTTGAGATAAATCTGCAAATATCTCGGAAACGAAGCGAGCTATGGCAAAATGTTAAGAGACCTTTTTTGTAGAGAATTAAGTTTCCTACTTTTTATCTTCTATGATATTTTCTGATCAGATGCGTAGTTCTGGAGATATATCAAGATACTTAAAAGTTCCGAAGCCGCACCAACATAATAGAGATACAGAAACACCGTGGCCCCTCTCTTTGAGATAACTCTGCACTATTGCGAGCTGGAAATGCCACTTCCAGTTTAGCTGTGTAGAAGAAGAACAACAAGAAGAAGAAATATCTCGAAATATGTCCATCAGGACCCTTCCCTTGAGATAAATCTGCAAATATCTCGGAAACGAAGCGAGCTATGGCAAAATGTTAAGAGACCTTTTTTGTAGAGAATTGAGTTTGCTACTTTTTATGTTCTATGAAATTTTTTGATCAGATGCGTAGTTCTCGAGATATATCAAGATATTTAAAAGTTAAGAAGCCGCACCAACATAATAGAGATACAGAAACACCGTGGCCCCTTTCTTTGAGATAACTCTGCACTATTGCGAGCTGCAAATGCCACTTCCAGCTTAGCTGTGCAGAAGAAGAACAACAAGAAGAAGAAATATCACGAAATATGTCCGTTAGGCCCCTTCCCTTGAGATAAATCTGCAAATATCTCGGAAACGAAGCGAGCTATGGCAAAATGTTAAGAGACCTTTTTTGTAGCGAATTAAGTTTCCTACTTTTTATGTTCTATGATATTTTTTGATCAGATGCGTAGTTCTCGAGATATATCAAGATATTTAAAAGTTCCGAAGCCGCACCAACATAATAGAGATACAGAAACACCGTGGCCCCTTTCTTTCAGATAGCTATGCACTATTGCGAGCTGCAAATGCCACTTCCAGCTTAGCTGTGCAGAAGAAGAACAACAAGAAGAAGAAATATCTCGAAATATGTCCGTCAGGCCCCTTACCTTGAGATAAATCTGCAAATATCTCGGAAACGAAGCGAGCTATGGCAAAATGTTAAGAGACCTTTTTTGTAGAGAATTAAGTTTCCTACTTTTTATCTTCTATGATATTTTCTGATCAGATGCGTAGTTCTCGAGATATATCAAGATATTTAAAAGTTCCGAAGCCGCACCAACATAATAGAGATACAGAAACACCGTGGCCCCTCTCTTTGAGATAACTCTGCACTATTGCGAGCTGGAAATGCCACTTCCAGTTTAGCTGTGCAGAAGAAGAACAACAAGAAGAAGAAATATCTCGAAATATGTCCATCAGGACCCTTCCCTTGAGATAAATCTGCAAATATCTCGGAAACGAAGCGAGCTATGGCAAAATGTTAAGAGACCTTTTTTGTAGAGAATTATGTTTCCTACAATTTATGTTCTATGATATTTTTTGATCAGAAGCGTAGTTTTCGAGATATATCGAGATATTTAAAAGTTCCGAAGCCGCACCAACATAATAGAGATACAGAAACACCGTGGCCCCTTTCTTTCAGATAACTATGCACTATTGCGAGCTGTAAATGCCACTTCCAGCTTAGCTGTGCAGAAGAAGAACAACAAGAAGAAGAAATATCTCGAAATATGTCCGTCAGGCCCCTTCCCTTGAGATATATCTGCAAATATCTCGGAAACGAAGCGAGCTATGGCAAACTGTTAAGAGACCTTTTTTGTAGAGAATTATGTTTCCTATAATTTATGTTCTATGATATTTTTTGATCAGAAGCGTAGTTTTCGAGATATATCGAGATATTTAAAAGTTCCGAAGCCGCACCAACATAATAGAGATACAGAAACACCGTGGCCCCTTTCTTTGGGATAACTCTGCACTATTGCGAGCTGGAAATGCCACTTCCAGTTTAGCTGTGCAGAAGAAGAACAACAAGAAGAAGAAATATCTCGAAATATGTCCGTCAGGCCCCTTCCCTTGAGATAAATCTGCAAATATCTCGGAAACGAAGCGAGCTATGGCATAATGTTAAGAGACCTTTTTTGTAGAGAATTAAGTTTCCTACTTTCTATCTTCTATGATATTTTTTGATCAGATGCGTAGTTCTCGAGATATATCAAGATATTTAAAAGTTCCGAAGCCGCACCAACATAATAGAGATACAGAAACACCGTGGCCCCTTTCTTTGAGATAACTCTGCACTATTGCGAGCTGTAAATGCCACTTCCAGCTTAGCTGTGCAGAAGAAGAACAACAAGAAGAAGAAATATCTCGAAATATGTCCGTCAGGCCCCTTCCCTTGAGATATATCTGCAAATATCTCGGAAACGAAGCGAGCTATGGCAAAATTTTAAGAGACCTTTTTTGTAGAGAATTATGTTTCCTACAATTTATGTTCTATGATATTTTTTGATCAGAAGCGTAGTTTTCGAGATATATCGAGATATTTAAAAGTTCCGAAGCCGCACCAACATAATAGAGATACAGAAACACCGTGGCCCCTTTCTTTCAGATAACTATGCACTATTGCGAGCTGCAAATGCCACTGCCAGCTTAGCTGTGCAGAAGAAGAACAACAAGAAGAAGAAATATCTCGAAATATGTCCGTCAGGCCCCTTCCCTTGAGATATATCTGCAAATATCTCGGAAACGAAGCGAGCTATGGCAAAATTTTAAGAGACCTTTTTTGTAGAGAATTATGTTTCCTACAATTTATGTTCTATGATATTTTTTGATCAGAAGCGTAGTTTTCGAGATATATCGAGATATTTAAAAGTTCCGAAGCCGCACCAACATAATAGAGATACAGAAACACCGTGGCCCCTTTCTTTCAGATAACTATGCACTATTGCGAGCTGCAAATGCCACTGCCAGCTTAGCTGTGCAGAAGAAGAACAACAAGAAGAAGAAATATCTCGAAATATGTCCGTCAGGCCCCTTCCCTTGAGATAAATCGGCAAGTATCTCGGAAACGAAGCGAGCTATGGCAAAATGTTAAGAGACCTTTTTTGTAGACAATTATGTTTCCTACAATTTATGTTCTATGATATTTTTTGATCAGATGCGTAGTTCTCGAGATATATCAAGATATTTAAAAGTTCCGAAGCCGCACCAACATAATAGAGATACAGAAACACCGTGGCCCCTCTCTTTGAGATAACTCTGCACTATTGCGGGCTGGAAATGCCACGTCCAGTTTTGCTGTGCAGAAGAAGAACAACAAGAAGAAGAAATATCTCGAAATATGTCCGTCAGGCCCCTTCCCTTGAGATAAATCTGCAAATATCTCGGAAACGAAGCGAGCTATGGCAAAATGTTAAGAGACCTTTTTTGTAGAGAATTATGTTTCCTACTTTTTATGTTCTATGATATTTTTTGATCAGACGCGTAGTTCTCGAGATATATCAAGATATTTAAAAGTTCCAAAGCCGCACCAACATAATAGAGATACAGAAACACCGTGGCCCCTTTCTTTGAGATAACTCTGCACTATTGCGAGCTGCAAATGCCACTTCCAGCTTAGCTGTGCAGAAGAAGAACAACAAGAAGAAGAAATATCTCGAAATATGTCCGTCAGGCCCCTTCCCTTGAGATAAATCTGCAAATATCTCGGAAACGAAGCGAGCTATGGCAAAATGTTAAGAGACCTTATGTGTAGAGAATTAAGTTTCCTACTTTTTATGTTCTATGGTATTTTTTGATCAGATGCGTAGTTCTCGAGATATATCAAGATATTTAAAAGTTCCGAAGCCGCACCAACATAATAGAGATACAGAAACACCGTGGCCCCTTTCTTTGAGATAACTCTGCACTATTGCGAGCTGCAAATGCCACTTCCAGCTTAGCTGTGCAGAAGAAGAACAACAAGAAGAAGAAATATCTCGAAATATGTCCGTCAGGCCCCTTCCCTTGAGATAAATCTGCAAATATCTCGGAAACGAAGAGAGCTATGGCAAAATGATAAGAGACCTTTTTTGTAGAGAATTAAGTTTCCTACTTTTTATGTTCTATGGTATTTTTTGATCAGATGCGTAGTTCTCGAGATATATCAAGATATTTAAAAGTTCCGAAGCCGCACCAACATAATAGAGATACAGAAACACCGTGGCCCCTCTCTTTGAGATAACTCTGCACTATTGCGAGCTGGAAATGCCACTTCCAGTTTAGCTGTGCAGAAGAAGAACAACAAGAAGAAGAAATATCTCGAAATATGTCCGTTAGGCCCCTTCCCTTGAGATAAATCTGCAAATATCTTGGAAACGAAGCGAGCTATGGCAAAATGTTAAGAGACCATTTTTGTAGAGAATTAAGTTTCCTACTTTTTATGTTCTATGATATTTTTTGATCAGATGCGTAGTTCTCGGGATATATCCTGATATTTAAAAGTTCCGAAGCCGCACCAACATAATAGAGATACAGAAACACCGTGGCCCCTTTCTTTGAGATAACTCTGCACTATTGCGACCTGAAAATGCCACTTCCAGCTTAGCTGTGCAGAAGAGGAACAACAAGAAGAAGGAATATTTCGAAATATGTCCATCAGGCCCCTTCCCTTGAGATAAATCTGCAAATATCTCGGAAACGAAGCGTGCTATGGCAAAATGTTAAGAGACTTTTTTTGTAGAGAATTAAGTTTCCTACTTTTTATGTTCTATGATATTTTTCGATCAGAGGCGTAGTTATCGAGATATATCAAGATATTTAAAAGTTCCGAAGCGGCACCAACATAATAGAGATACAGAAACACCGTGGCCCCTTTCTTTGAGGTAACTCTGCACTATTGCGAGCTGCAAATGCCACTTCCAGCTTAGCTGTGCAGAAGAAGAACAACAAGAAGAAGAAATATCTCGAAATATGTCCGTCAGGCCCCTTCCCTTGAGATAAATCTGCAAATATCTCGGAAACGAAGCGAGCTATGGCAAAATGATAAGAGACCTTTTTTGTAGAGAATTAAGTTTCCTACTTTTTATGTTCTATGATATTTTTCGATCAGAGGCGTAGTTCTCGAGATATATCAAGATATTTAAAAGTTCCGAAGCCGCACCAACATAATAGAGATACAGAAACACCGTGGCCCCTCTCTTTGAGATAACTCTGCATGATTGCGAGCTGCAAATGCCACTTCCAGCTTAGCTGTGCAGAAGAAGAACAACAAGAAGAAGATATATCTCGAAATATGTCCGTCAGGCCCCTTCCCTTGAGATAAATCTGCAAATATCTCGGAAACGAAGCGAGCTATGGCAAAATGTTAAGAGACCTTATGTGTAGAGAATTAAGTTTCCTACTTTTTATGTTCTATGATATTTTTTGATCAGATGCGTAGTTCTCGAGATATATCAAGATATTTAAAAGTTCCGAAGCCGCACCAACATAATAGAGATACAGAAACACCGTGGCCCCTTTCTTTGAGATAACTCTGCACTATTGCGAGCTGCAAATGCCACTTCCAGCTTAGCTGTGCAGAAGAAGAACAACAAGAAGAAGAAATATCTCGAAATATGTCCGTCAGGCCCCTTCCCTTGAGATAAATCTGCAAATATCTCGGAAACGAAGAGAGCTATGGCAAAATGATAAGAGACCTTTTCTGTAGAGAATTAAGTTTCCTACTTTTTATGTTCTATAGTATTTTTTGATCAGATGCGTAGTTCTCGAGATATATCAAGATATTTAAAAGTTCCGAAGCCGCACCAACATAATAGAGATACAGAAACACCGTGGCCCCTCTCTTTGAGATAACTCTGCACTATTGCGAGCTGGAAATGCAATTTCCGGTTTAGCTGTGCAGAAGAAGAACAACAAGAAGAAGAAATATCTCGAAATATGTCCGTTAGGCCCCTTCCCTTGAGATAAATCTGCAAATATCTCGGAAACGAAGCGAGCTATGGCAAAATGTTAAGAGACCATTTTTGTAGAGAATTAAGTTTCCTACTTTTTATGTTCTATGATATTTTTTGATCAGATGCGTAGTTCTCGAGATATATCCTGATATTTAAAAGTTCCGAAGCCGCACCAACATAATAGAGATACAGAAACACCGTGGCCCCTTTCTTTGAGATAACTCTGCACTATTGCGACCTGCAAATGCCACTTCCAGCTTAGCTGTGCAGAAGAGGAACAACAAGAAGAAGAAATATTTCGAAATATGTCCATCAGGCCCCTTCCCTTGAGATAAATCTGCAAATATCTCGGAAACGAAGCGTGCTATGGCAAAATGTTAAGAGACTTTTTTTGTAGAGAATTAAGTTTCCTACTTTTTATGTTCTATGATATTTTTCGATCAGAGGCGTAGTTATCGAGATATATCAAGATATTTAAAAGTTCCGAAGCGGCACCAACATAATAGAGATACAGAAACACCGTGGCCCCTTTCTTTGAGGTAACTCTGCACTATTGCGAGCTGCAAATGCCACTTCCAGCTTAGCTGTGCAGAAGAAGAACAACAAGAAGAAGAAATATCTCGAAATATGTCCGTCAGGCCCCTTCCCTTGAGATAAATCTGCAAATATCTCGGAAACGAAGCGAGCTATGGCAAAATGTTAAGAGACCTTTTTTGTAGAGAATTAAGTTTCCTACTTTTTATGTTCTATGATATTTTTCGATCAGAGGCGTAGTTCTCGAGATATATCAAGATATTTAAAAGTTCCGAAGCCGCACCAACATAATAGAGATACAGAAACACCGTGGCCCCTCTCTTTGAGATAACTCTGCATGATTGCGAGCTGCAAGTGCCACTTCCAGCTTAGCTGTGCAGAAGAAGAACAGCAAGAAGAAGAAATATCTCGAAATATGTCCGTCAGGCCCCTTCCCTTGAGATAAATCTGCAAATATCTCGGAAACGAAGCGAGCTATGGCAAAATGTTAAGAGACCTTTTTTGTAGAGAATTGAGTTTCCTACTTTTTATGTTCTATGAAATTTTTTGATCAGATGCGTAGTTCTCGAGATATATCAAGATATTTAAAAGTTCCGAAGCCGCACCAACATAATAGAGATACAGAAACACCGTGGCCCCTTTCTTTGAGATAACTCTGCACTATTGCGAGCTGCAAATGCCACTTCCAGCTTAGCTGTGCAGAAGAAGAACAACAAGAAGAAGAAATATCTCGAAATATGTCCGTCAGGCCCCTTCCCTTGAGATAAATCTGCAAACATCTCGGAAACGAAGAGAGCTATGGCAAAATGATAAGAGACCTTTTTTGTAGAGAATTAAGTTGCCTACTTTTTATGTTCTATGATATTTTTTGATCAGATGCGTAGTTCTCGAGATATATCAAGATATTTAAAAGTTCCGAAGCCGCCCCAACATAATAGAGATACAGAAACACCGTGGCCCCTTTCTTTGAGATAACTCTGCACTATTGCGAGCTGCAAATGCCACTTCCAGCTTAGCTGTGCAGAAGAAGAACAACAAGAAGAAGAAATATCTCGAAATATGTCCGTCAGGCCCCTTACCTTGAGATAAATCTGCAAATATCTCGGAAACGAAGCGAGCTATGGCAAAATGTTAAGAGACCTTTTTTGTAGAGAATTAAGTTTCCTACTTTTTATCTTCTATGATATTTTCTGATCAGATGCGTAGTTCTCGAGATATATCAAGATATTTAAAAGTTCCGAAGCCGCACCAACATAATAGAGATACAGAAACACCGTGGCCCCTCTCTTTGAGATAACTCTGCACAATTGCGAGCTGCAAATGCCACTTCCAGCTTAGCTGTGCAGAAGAGGAACAACAAGAAGAAGAAATATCTCGAAATATGTCCGTCAGGCCCCTTCCCTTGAGATAAATCTGCAAATATCTCGGAAACGAAGCGAGCTATGGCAAAATGTTAAGAGACCTTTTTTGTAGAGAATTATGTTTCCTACTTTTTATGTTCTATGATATTTTTTGATCAGACGCGTAGTTCTCGAGATATATCAAGATATTTAAAAGTTCCGAAGCCGCACCAACATAATAGAGATACAGAAACACCGTGGCTCCTTTCTTTGAGATAACTCTGCACTATTGCGACCTGGAAATGCCACTTCCAGTTTAGCTGTGCAGAAGAAGAACAACAAGAAGAAGAAATATCTCGAAATATGTCCGTTAGGCCCCTTCCCTTGAGATAAATCTGCAAATATCTCGGAAACGAAGCGAGCTATGGCAAAATGTTAAGAGACCTTTTTTGTAGAGAATTAAGTTTCCTACGTTTTATGTTCTATGATATTTTTTGATCAGATGCGTAGTTCTCGAGATATATCAAGATATTTAAAAGTTCCGAAGCCGCACCAACATAATAGAGATACAGAAACACCGTGGCCCCTTTCTTTGGGATAACTCTGCACTATTGCGAGCTGCAAATGCCACTTCCAGCTTAGCTGTGCAGAAGAAGAACAACAAGAAGAAGAAATATCTCGAAATATGTCCGTCAGGCCACTTCCCTTGAGATGAATCTGCAAATATCTCGGAAACGAAGCGAGCTATGGCAAAATGTTAAGAGACCTTTTTTGTAGAGAATAATGTTTCCTACAATTTACGTTCTATGATATTTTTTGATCAGAAGCGTAGTTTTCGAGATATATCGAGATATTTAAAAGTTCCGAAGCCGCACCAACATAATAGAGATACAGAAACACCGTGGCCCCTTTCTTTGAGATAACTCTGCACTAGTGCGAGCCGCAAATGCCACTTCCAGCTTAGCTGTGCAGAAGAAGAACAACAAGAAGAAGAAACTTCTCGAAATATGTCCGTCAGGCCCCTTCCCTTGAGATAAATCTGCAAATATCTCGGAAACGAAGCGAGCTATGGCAAAATGTTAAGAGACCTTTTTTGTAGAGAATTAAGTTTCCTACTTTTTATGTTCTATGATATTTTTTGATCAGATGCGTAGTTCTCGAGATATATCAAGATATTTAAAAGTTCCGACACCGCACCAACATAATAGAGATACAGAAACGCCGTGGCCCCTTTCTTTGAGATAACTCTGCACTATTGCGAGCTGTAAATGCCACTTCCAGCTTAGCTGTGCAGAAGAAGAACAACAAGAAGAAGAAATATCTCGAAATATGTCCGTCAGGCCCCTGCCCTTGAGATATATCTGCAAATATCTCGGAAACCAAGCGAGCTATGGCAAAATGTTAAGAGACCTTTTTTGTAGAGAATTATGTTTCCTACAATTTATGTTCTATGATATTTTTTGATCAGAAGCGTAGTTTTCGAGATATATCGAGATATTTAAAAGTTACGAAGCCGCACCAACATAATAGAGATACAGAAACACCGTGGCCCCTTTCTTTGAGATAACTCTGCAATAGTGCGAGCCGCAAATGCCACTTCCAGCTTAGCTGTGCAGAAGAAGAACAACAAGAAGAGGAAATATTTCGAAATATGTCCGTCAGGCCCCTTCCCTTGAGATAAATCTGCAAATATCTCGGAAACGAAGCGAGCTATGGCAAAATGTTAAGAGACCTTTTTTGTAGAGAATTAAGCGTCCTACTTTTTATGTTCTATGATATTTTTTGATGAGATGCGTAGTTCTCGAGATATATCAAGATATTTAAAAGTTCCGAAGCCGCACCTACATAATAGAGATACAGAAACACCGTGGCCCCTTTCTTTAAGATAACTCTGCACTATTGCGAGCTGCAAATGCCACTTCCAGCTTAGCTGTGCAGAGGAAGAACAACAAGAAGAAGAAACTTCTCGAAATATGTCCGTCAGGCCCCTTCCCTTGAGATAAATCTGCAAATATCTCGGAAACGAAGCGAGCTATGGCAAAATGTTAAGAGACCTTTTTTGTAGAGAATTAAGTTTCCTACTTTTTATGTTCTATGATATTTTTTGATCAGATGCGTAGTTCTCGAGATATATCAAGATATTTAAAAGTTCCGAAACCGCACCAACATAATAGAGATACAGAAACGCCGTGGCCCCTTTCTTTGAGATAACTCTGCACTATTGCGAGCCGCAAATGCCACTTCCAGCTTAGCTGTGCAGAAGAAGAACAACAAGAAGAAGAAATATTTCGAAATATGTCCGTCAGGCCCCTTCCCTTGAGATAAATCTGCAAATATCTCGGAAACGAAGCGAGCTATGGCAAAATGTTAAGAGACCTTTTTTGTAGAGAATTATGTTTCCTACAATTTATGTTCTATGATATTTTTTGATCAGAAGCGTAGTTCTCGAGATATATCGAGATATTTAAAAGTTCCGAAGCCGCACCAACATAATAGAGATACAGAAACACGGTGGCCCCTTTCTTTGAGATAACTCTGCACTAGTGGGAGCCGCAAATGCCATTTCCAGCTTAGCTGTGCAGAAGAAGAACAACAAGAAGAAGAAATATCTCGAAATATGTCCGTCAGGCCCCTGCCCTTGAGATATATCTGCAAATATCTCGGAAACCAAGCGAGCTATGGCAAAATGTTAAGAGACCTTTTTTGTAGAGAATTATGTTTCCTACAATTTATGTTCTATGATATTTTTTGATCAGAAGCGTAGTTTTCGAGATATATCGAGATATTTAAAAGTTACGAAGCCGCACCAACATAATAGAGATACAGAAACACCGTGGCCCCTTTCTTTGAGATAACTCTGCAATAGTGCGAGCCGCAAATGCCACTTCCAGCTTAGCTGTGCAGAAGAAGAACAACAAGAAGAAGAAATATTTCGAAATATGTCCGTCAGGCCCCTTCCCTTGAGATAAATCTGCAAATATCTCGGAAACGAAGCGAGCTATGGCAAAATGTTAAGAGACCTTTTTTGTAGAGAATTAAGTTTCCTACTTTTTATGTTCGATGATATTTTTTGATCAGATGCGTAGTTCTCGAGATATATCAAGATATTTAAAAGTTCCGAAGCCGCACCAACATAATACAGATACAGAAACACCGTGGCCCCTTTCTTTGAGATAACTCTGCACTATTGCGAGCTGCAAATGCCACTTCCAGCTTAGCTGTGCAGAGGAAGAACAACAAGAAGAAGAAATATCTCGAAATATGTCCGTCAGGCCAGTTCCTTTGAGCTGAATCTGCAAATATCTCGGAAACGAAGCGAGCTATGGCAAAATGTTAAGAGACCTTTTTTGTAGAGAATTAAGTTTCCTACTTTTTATGTTCTATGATATTTTTTGATCAGATGCGTAGTTCTCGAGATATATCAAGATATTTAAAAGTTCCGAAGCCGCACCAACATAATAGAGATACAGAAACACCGTGGCCCCTTTCTTTGAGATAACTCTGCACTATTGCGAGCTGCAAATGCCACTTCCAGCTTAGCTGTGCAGAAGAAGAACAACAAGAAGAAGAAATATCTCGAAATATGTCCGTCAGGCCCCTTCCCTTGAGATAAATCTGCAAATATCTCGGAAACGAAGAGAGCTATGGCAAAATGATAAGAGACCTTTTCTGTAGAGAATTAAGTTTCCTACTTTTTATGTTCTATAGTATTTTTTGATCAGATGCGTAGTTCTCGAGATATATCAAGATATTTAAAAGTTCCGAAGCCGCACCAACATAATAGAGATACAGAAACACCGTGGCCCCTCTCTTTGAGATAACTCTGCACTATTGCGAGCTGGAAATGCAATTTCCGGTTTAGCTGTGCAGAAGAAGAACAACAAGAAGAAGAAATATCTCGAAATATGTCCGTTAGGCCCCTTCCCTTGAGATAAATCTGCAAATATCTCGGAAACGAAGCGAGCTATGGCAAAATGTTAAGAGACCATTTTTGTAGAGAATTAAGTTTCCTACTTTTTATGTTCTATGATATTTTTTGATCAGATGCGTAGTTCTCGAGATATATCCTGATATTTAAAAGTTCCGAAGCCGCACCAACATAATAGAGATACAGAAACACCGTGGCCCCTTTCTTTGAGATAACTCTGCACTATTGCGACCTGCAAATGCCACTTCCAGCTTAGCTGTGCAGAAGAGGAACAACAAGAAGAAGAAATATTTCGAAATATGTCCATCAGGCCCCTTCCCTTGAGATAAATCTGCAAATATCTCGGAAACGAAGCGTGCTATGGCAAAATGTTAAGAGACTTTTTTTGTAGAGAATTAAGTTTCCTACTTTTTATGTTCTATGATATTTTTCGATCAGAGGCGTAGTTATCGAGATATATCAAGATATTTAAAAGTTCCGAAGCGGCACCAACATAATAGAGATACAGAAACACCGTGGCCCCTTTCTTTGAGGTAACTCTGCACTATTGCGAGCTGCAAATGCCACTTCCAGCTTAGCTGTGCAGAAGAAGAACAACAAGAAGAAGAAATATCTCGAAATATGTCCGTCAGGCCCCTTCCCTTGAGATAAATCTGCAAATATCTCGGAAACGAAGCGAGCTATGGCAAAATGTTAAGAGACCTTTTTTGTAGAGAATTAAGTTTCCTACTTTTTATGTTCTATGATATTTTTCGATCAGAGGCGTAGTTCTCGAGATATATCAAGATATTTAAAAGTTCCGAAGCCGCACCAACATAATAGAGATACAGAAACACCGTGGCCCCTCTCTTTGAGATAACTCTGCATGATTGCGAGCTGCAAGTGCCACTTCCAGCTTAGCTGTGCAGAAGAAGAACAGCAAGAAGAAGAAATATCTCGAAATATGTCCGTCAGGCCCCTTCCCTTGAGATAAATCTGCAAATATCTCGGAAACGAAGCGAGCTATGGCAAAATGTTAAGAGACCTTTTTTGTAGAGAATTGAGTTTCCTACTTTTTATGTTCTATGAAATTTTTTGATCAGATGCGTAGTTCTCGAGATATATCAAGATATTTAAAAGTTCCGAAGCCGCACCAACATAATAGAGATACAGAAACACCGTGGCCCCTTTCTTTGAGATAACTCTGCACTATTGCGAGCTGCAAATGCCACTTCCAGCTTAGCTGTGCAGAAGAAGAACAACAAGAAGAAGAAATATCTCGAAATATGTCCGTCAGGCCCCTTCCCTTGAGATAAATCTGCAAACATCTCGGAAACGAAGAGAGCTATGGCAAAATGATAAGAGACCTTTTTTGTAGAGAATTAAGTTGCCTACTTTTTATGTTCTATGATATTTTTTGATCAGATGCGTAGTTCTCGAGATATATCAAGATATTTAAAAGTTCCGAAGCCGCCCCAACATAATAGAGATACAGAAACACCGTGGCCCCTTTCTTTGAGATAACTCTGCACTATTGCGAGCTGCAAATGCCACTTCCAGCTTAGCTGTGCAGAAGAAGAACAACAAGAAGAAGAAATATCTCGAAATATGTCCGTCAGGCCCCTTACCTTGAGATAAATCTGCAAATATCTCGGAAACGAAGCGAGCTATGGCAAAATGTTAAGAGACCTTTTTTGTAGAGAATTAAGTTTCCTACTTTTTATCTTCTATGATATTTTCTGATCAGATGCGTAGTTCTCGAGATATATCAAGATATTTAAAAGTTCCGAAGCCGCACCAACATAATAGAGATACAGAAACACCGTGGCCCCTCTCTTTGAGATAACTCTGCACAATTGCGAGCTGCAAATGCCACTTCCAGCTTAGCTGTGCAGAAGAGGAACAACAAGAAGAAGAAATATCTCGAAATATGTCCGTCAGGCCCCTTCCCTTGAGATAAATCTGCAAATATCTCGGAAACGAAGCGAGCTATGGCAAAATGTTAAGAGACCTTTTTTGTAGAGAATTATGTTTCCTACTTTTTATGTTCTATGATATTTTTTGATCAGACGCGTAGTTCTCGAGATATATCAAGATATTTAAAAGTTCCGAAGCCGCACCAACATAATAGAGATACAGAAACACCGTGGCTCCTTTCTTTGAGATAACTCTGCACTATTGCGACCTGGAAATGCCACTTCCAGTTTAGCTGTGCAGAAGAAGAACAACAAGAAGAAGAAATATCTCGAAATATGTCCGTTAGGCCCCTTCCCTTGAGATAAATCTGCAAATATCTCGGAAACGAAGCGAGCTATGGCAAAATGTTAAGAGACCTTTTTTGTAGAGAATTAAGTTTCCTACGTTTTATGTTCTATGATATTTTTTGATCAGATGCGTAGTTCTCGAGATATATCAAGATATTTAAAAGTTCCGAAGCCGCACCAACATAATAGAGATACAGAAACACCGTGGCCCCTTTCTTTGGGATAACTCTGCACTATTGCGAGCTGCAAATGCCACTTCCAGCTTAGCTGTGCAGAAGAAGAACAACAAGAAGAAGAAATATCTCGAAATATGTCCGTCAGGCCACTTCCCTTGAGATGAATCTGCAAATATCTCGGAAACGAAGCGAGCTATGGCAAAATGTTAAGAGACCTTTTTTGTAGAGAATAATGTTTCCTACAATTTACGTTCTATGATATTTTTTGATCAGAAGCGTAGTTTTCGAGATATATCGAGATATTTAAAAGTTCCGAAGCCGCACCAACATAATAGAGATACAGAAACACCGTGGCCCCTTTCTTTGAGATAACTCTGCACTAGTGCGAGCCGCAAATGCCACTTCCAGCTTAGCTGTGCAGAAGAAGAACAACAAGAAGAAGAAACTTCTCGAAATATGTCCGTCAGGCCCCTTCCCTTGAGATAAATCTGCAAATATCTCGGAAACGAAGCGAGCTATGGCAAAATGTTAAGAGACCTTTTTTGTAGAGAATTAAGTTTCCTACTTTTTATGTTCTATGATATTTTTTGATCAGATGCGTAGTTCTCGAGATATATCAAGATATTTAAAAGTTCCGACACCGCACCAACATAATAGAGATACAGAAACGCCGTGGCCCCTTTCTTTGAGATAACTCTGCACTATTGCGAGCTGTAAATGCCACTTCCAGCTTAGCTGTGCAGAAGAAGAACAACAAGAAGAAGAAATATCTCGAAATATGTCCGTCAGGCCCCTGCCCTTGAGATATATCTGCAAATATCTCGGAAACCAAGCGAGCTATGGCAAAATGTTAAGAGACCTTTTTTGTAGAGAATTATGTTTCCTACAATTTATGTTCTATGATATTTTTTGATCAGAAGCGTAGTTTTCGAGATATATCGAGATATTTAAAAGTTACGAAGCCGCACCAACATAATAGAGATACAGAAACACCGTGGCCCCTTTCTTTGAGATAACTCTGCAATAGTGCGAGCCGCAAATGCCACTTCCAGCTTAGCTGTGCAGAAGAAGAACAACAAGAAGAGGAAATATTTCGAAATATGTCCGTCAGGCCCCTTCCCTTGAGATAAATCTGCAAATATCTCGGAAACGAAGCGAGCTATGGCAAAATGTTAAGAGACCTTTTTTGTAGAGAATTAAGCGTCCTACTTTTTATGTTCTATGATATTTTTTGATGAGATGCGTAGTTCTCGAGATATATCAAGATATTTAAAAGTTCCGAAGCCGCACCTACATAATAGAGATACAGAAACACCGTGGCCCCTTTCTTTAAGATAACTCTGCACTATTGCGAGCTGCAAATGCCACTTCCAGCTTAGCTGTGCAGAGGAAGAACAACAAGAAGAAGAAACTTCTCGAAATATGTCCGTCAGGCCCCTTCCCTTGAGATAAATCTGCAAATATCTCGGAAACGAAGCGAGCTATGGCAAAATGTTAAGAGACCTTTTTTGTAGAGAATTAAGTTTCCTACTTTTTATGTTCTATGATATTTTTTGATCAGATGCGTAGTTCTCGAGATATATCAAGATATTTAAAAGTTCCGAAACCGCACCAACATAATAGAGATACAGAAACGCCGTGGCCCCTTTCTTTGAGATAACTCTGCACTATTGCGAGCCGCAAATGCCACTTCCAGCTTAGCTGTGCAGAAGAAGAACAACAAGAAGAAGAAATATTTCGAAATATGTCCGTCAGGCCCCTTCCCTTGAGATAAATCTGCAAATATCTCGGAAACGAAGCGAGCTATGGCAAAATGTTAAGAGACCTTTTTTGTAGAGAATTATGTTTCCTACAATTTATGTTCTATGATATTTTTTGATCAGAAGCGTAGTTCTCGAGATATATCGAGATATTTAAAAGTTCCGAAGCCGCACCAACATAATAGAGATACAGAAACACGGTGGCCCCTTTCTTTGAGATAACTCTGCACTAGTGGGAGCCGCAAATGCCATTTCCAGCTTAGCTGTGCAGAAGAAGAACAACAAGAAGAAGAAATATCTCGAAATATGTCCGTCAGGCCCCTGCCCTTGAGATATATCTGCAAATATCTCGGAAACCAAGCGAGCTATGGCAAAATGTTAAGAGACCTTTTTTGTAGAGAATTATGTTTCCTACAATTTATGTTCTATGATATTTTTTGATCAGAAGCGTAGTTTTCGAGATATATCGAGATATTTAAAAGTTACGAAGCCGCACCAACATAATAGAGATACAGAAACACCGTGGCCCCTTTCTTTGAGATAACTCTGCAATAGTGCGAGCCGCAAATGCCACTTCCAGCTTAGCTGTGCAGAAGAAGAACAACAAGAAGAAGAAATATTTCGAAATATGTCCGTCAGGCCCCTTCCCTTGAGATAAATCTGCAAATATCTCGGAAACGAAGCGAGCTATGGCAAAATGTTAAGAGACCTTTTTTGTAGAGAATTAAGTTTCCTACTTTTTATGTTCGATGATATTTTTTGATCAGATGCGTAGTTCTCGAGATATATCAAGATATTTAAAAGTTCCGAAGCCGCACCAACATAATACAGATACAGAAACACCGTGGCCCCTTTCTTTGAGATAACTCTGCACTATTGCGAGCTGCAAATGCCACTTCCAGCTTAGCTGTGCAGAGGAAGAACAACAAGAAGAAGAAATATCTCGAAATATGTCCGTCAGGCCAGTTCCTTTGAGCTGAATCTGCAAATATCTCGGAAACGAAGCGAGCTATGGCAAAATGTTAAGAGACCTTTTTTGTAGAGAATTAAGTTTCCTACTTTTTATGTTCTATGATATTTTTTGATCAGATGCGTAGTTCTCGAGATATATCAAGATATTTAAAAGTTCCGAAACCGCACCAACATAATAGAGATACAGAAACGCCGTGGCCCCTTTCTTTGAGATAACTCTGCACTATTGCGAGCTGTAAATGCCACTTCCAGCTTAGCTGTGCAGAAGAAGAACAACAAGAAGAAGAAATATCTCGAAATATGTCCGTCAGGCCCCTGCCCTTGAGATATATCTGCAAATATCTCGGAAACCAAGCGAGCTATGGCAAAATGTTAAGAGACCTTTTTTGTAGAGAATTATGTTTCCTACAATTTATGTTCTATGATATTTTTTGATCAGAAGCGTAGTTTTCGAGATATATCGAGATATTTAAAAGTTACGAAGCCGCACCAACATAATAGAGATACAGAAACACCGTGGCCCCTTTCTTTGAGATAACTCTGCAATAGTGCGAGCCGCAAATGCCACTTCCAGCTTAGCTGTGCAGAAGAAGAACAACAAGAAGAGGAAATATTTCGAAATATGTCCGTCAGGCCCCTTCCCTTGAGATAAATCTGCAAATATCTCGGAAACGAAGCGAGCTATGGCAAAATGTTAAGAGACCTTTTTTGTAGAGAATTAAGCGTCCTACTTTTTATGTTCTATGATATTTTTTGATGAGATGCGTAGTTCTCGAGATATATCAAGATATTTAAAAGTTCCGAAGCCGCACCTACATAATAGAGATACAGAAACACCGTGGCCCCTTTCTTTAAGATAACTCTGCACTATTGCGAGCTGCAAATGCCACTTCCAGCTTAGCTGTGCAGAGGAAGAACAACAAGAAGAAGAAACTTCTCGAAATATGTCCGTCAGGCC
Organism: Osmia lignaria lignaria; assembly: GCF_051020975.1. Classification (NCBI taxonomy): domain Eukaryota; kingdom Metazoa; phylum Arthropoda; class Insecta; order Hymenoptera; family Megachilidae; genus Osmia; species Osmia lignaria. The sequence continues at coordinate 2,068,239 of NW_027478160.1, forward strand.
CCTTCCCTTGAGATAAATCTGCAAATATCTCGGAAACGAAGCGAGCTATGGCAAAATGTTAAGAGACCTTTTTTGTAGAGAATTAAGTTTCCTACTTTTTATGTTCTATGATATTTTTTGATCAGATGCGTAGTTCTCGAGATATATCAAGATATTTAAAAGTTCCGAAACCGCACCAACATAATAGAGATACAGAAACGCCGTGGCCCCTTTCTTTGAGATAACTCTGCACTATTGCGAGCCGCAAATGCCACTTCCAGCTTAGCTGTGCAGAAGAAGAACAACAAGAAGAAGAAATATTTCGAAATATGTCCGTCAGGCCCCTTCCCTTGAGATAAATCTGCAAATATCTCGGAAACGAAGCGAGCTATGGCAAAATGTTAAGAGACCTTTTTTGTAGAGAATTATGTTTCCTACAATTTATGTTCTATGATATTTTTTGATCAGAAGCGTAGTTCTCGAGATATATCGAGATATTTAAAAGTTCCGAAGCCGCACCAACATAATAGAGATACAGAAACACGGTGGCCCCTTTCTTTGAGATAACTCTGCACTAGTGGGAGCCGCAAATGCCACTTCCAGCTTAGCTGTGCAGAAGAAGAACAACAAGAAGAAGAAATATCTCGAAATATGTCCGTCAGGCCCCTGCCCTTGAGATATATCTGCAAATATCTCGGAAACCAAGCGAGCTATGGCAAAATGTTAAGAGACCTTTTTTGTAGAGAATTATGTTTCCTACAATTTATGTTCTATGATATTTTTTGATCAGAAGCGTAGTTTTCGAGATATATCGAGATATTTAAAAGTTACGAAGCCGCACCAACATAATAGAGATACAGAAACACCGTGGCCCCTTTCTTTGAGATAACTCTGCAATAGTGCGAGCCGCAAATGCCACTTCCAGCTTAGCTGTGCAGAAGAAGAACAACAAGAAGAAGAAATATTTCGAAATATGTCCGTCAGGCCCCTTCCCTTGAGATAAATCTGCAAATATCTCGGAAACGAAGCGAGCTATGGCAAAATGTTAAGAGACCTTTTTTGTAGAGAATTAAGTTTCCTACTTTTTATGTTCGATGATATTTTTTGATCAGATGCGTAGTTCTCGAGATATATCAAGATATTTAAAAGTTCCGAAGCCGCACCAACATAATACAGATACAGAAACACCGTGGCCCCTTTCTTTGAGATAACTCTGCACTATTGCGAGCTGCAAATGCCACTTCCAGCTTAGCTGTGCAGAGGAAGAACAACAAGAAGAAGAAATATCTCGAAATATGTCCGTCAGGCCAGTTCCTTTGAGCTGAATCTGCAAATATCTCGGAAACGAAGCGAGCTATGGCAAAATGTTAAGAGACCTTTTTTGTAGAGAATTAAGTTTCCTACTTTTTATGTTCTATGATATTTTTTGATCAGATGCGTAGTTCTCGAGATATATCAAGATATTTAAAAGTTCCGAAGCCGCACCAACATAATACAGATACAGAAACACCGTGGCCCCTTTCTTTGAGATAACTCTGCACTAGTGCGAGCCGCAAATGCCACTTCCAGCTTAGCTGTGCAGAAGAAGAACAACAAGAAGAAGAAATATCTCGAAATATGTCCGTCAGGCCCCTTCCCTTGAGATAAATCTGCAAATATCTCGGAAACGAAGCGAGGTATGGCAAAATGTTAAGAGACCTTTTTTGTAGAGAATTAAGTTTCCTACTTTTTATGTTCTATGATATTTTTTGATCAGATGCGTAGTTCTCGAGATATATCAAGATATTTAAAAGTTCCGAAGCCGCACCAACATAATAGAGATACAGAAACACCGTGGCTCCTTTCTTTGAGATAACTCTGCACTATTGCGAGCTGGAAATGCCACTTCCAGTTTAGCTGTGCAGAAGAAGAACAACAAGAAGAAGAAATATCTCGAAATATGTCCGTTAGGCCCCTTCCCTTGAGATAAATCTGCAAATATCTCGGAAACGACGCGAGCTATGGCAAAATGTTAAGAGACCTTTTTTGTAGAGAATTAAGTTTCCTACTTTTTATGTTCTATGATATTTTTTGATCAGATGCGTAGTTCTCGAGATATATCAAGATATTTAAAAGTTCCGAAGCCGCACCAACATAATAGAGATACAGAAACACCGTGGCCCCTTTCTTTGAGATAACTCTGCACTATTGCGAGCTGGAAATGCCACTTCCAGTTTAGCTGTGCAGAAGAAGAACAACAAGAAGAAGAAATATCTCGAAATATGTCCGTTAGGCCCCTTCCCTTGAGATAAATCTGCAAATATCTCGGAAACGAAGCGAGCTATGGCAAAATGTTAAGAGACCTTTTTTGTAGAGAATTATGTTTCCTACAATTTATGTTCTATGATATTTTTTGATCAGAAGCGTAGTTTTCGAGATATATCGAGATATTTAAAAGTTCCGAAGCCGCACCAACATAATAGAGATACAGAAACACGGTGGCCCCTTTCTTTGAGATAACTCTGCACTAGTGGGAGCCGCAAATGCCACTTCCAGCTTAGCTGTGCAGAAGAAGAACAACAAGAAGAAGAAATATCTCGAAATATGTCCGTCAGGCCCCTTCCCTTGAGATAAATATGCAAATATCTCGGAAAGGAAGCGAGCTATGGCAAAATGTTAAGAGACCTTTTTTGTAGAGAATTAAGTTTCCTACTTTTTATGTTCTATGACATTTTTTGATCAGATGCGTAGTTCTCGAGATATATCAAGATATTTAAAAGTTCCGAAACCGCACCAACATAATAGAGATACAGAAACGCCGTGGCCCCTTTCTTTGAGATAACTCTGCACTATTGCGAGCTGTAAATGCCACTTCCAGCTTAGCTGTGCAGAAGAAGAACAACAAGAAGAAGAAATATCTCGAAATATGTCCGTCAGGCCCCTGCCCTTGAGATATATCTGCAAATATCTCGGAAACCAAGCGAGCTATGGCAAAATGTTAAGAGACGTTTTTTGTAGAGAATTATGTTTCCTACAATTTATGTTCTATGATATTTTTTGATCAGAAGCGTAGTTTTCGAGATATATCGAGATACTTAAAAGTTCCGAAGCCGCACCAACATATTAGAGATACAGAAACACCGTGGCCCCTTTCTTTGAGATAACTGTGCACTAGTGCGAGCCGCAAATGCCACTTCCAGCTTAGCTGTGCAGAAGAAGAACAACAAGAAGAAGAAATATCTCGAAATATGTCCGTCAGGCCCCTTCCCTTGAGATAAATCTGCAAATATCTCGGAAACGAAGCGAGCTATGGCAAAATGTTAAGAGACCTTTTTTGTAGAGAATAATGTTTCCTACAATTTATGTTCTATGATATTTTTTGATCAGAAGCGTAGTTTTCGAGATATATCGAGATATTTAAAAGTTCCGAAGCCGCACCAACATAATAGAGATACAGAAACACGGTGGCCCCTTTCTTTGAGATTACTCTGCACTAGTGCGAGCCGCAAATGCCACTTCCAGCTTAGCTGTGCAGAAGAAGAACAACAAGAAGAAGAAATATCTCGAAATATTTCCGTCAGGCCCCTTCCCTTGAGATAAATATGCAAATATCTCGGAAAGGAAGCGAGCTATGGCAAAATGTTAAGAGACCTTTTTTGTAGAGAATTAAGTTTCCTACTTTTTATGTTCTATGACATTTTTTGATCAGATGCGTAGTTCTCGAGATATATCAAGATATTTAAAAGTTCCGAAGCCGCACGTACATAATAGAGATACAGAAACACCGTGGCCCCTTTCTTTAAGATAACTCTGCACTATTGCGAGCTGCAAATGCCACTTCCAGCTTAGCTGTGCAGAGGAAGAACAACAAGAAGAAGAAACTTCTCGAAATATGTCCGTCAGGCCCCTTCCCTTGAGATAAATCTGCAAATATCTCGGAAACGAAGCGAGCTATGGCAAAATGTTAAGAGACCTTTTTTGTAGAGAATTATGTTTCCTACAATTTATGTTCTATGATATTTTTTGATCAGAAGCGTAGTTTTCGAGATATATCGAGATATTTAAAAGTTCCGAAGCCGCACCAACATAATAGAGATACAGAAACACGGTGGCCCCTTTCTTTGAGATAACTCTGCACTAGTGGGAGCCGCAAATGCCACTTCCAGCTTAGCTGTGCAGAAGAAGAACAACAAGAAGAAGAAATATCTCGAAATATGTCCGTCAGGCCCCTTCCCTTGAGATAAATATGCAAATATCTCGGAAAGGAAGCGAGCTATGGCAAAATGTTAAGAGACCTTTTTTGTAGAGAATTAAGTTTCCTACTTTTTATGTTCTATGACATTTTTTGATCAGATGCGTAGTTCTCGAGATATATCAAGATATTTAAAAGTTCCGAAGCCGCACCTACATAATAGAGATACAGAAACACCGTGGCCCCTTTCTTTAAGATAACTCTGCACTATTGCGAGCTGCAAATGCCACTTCCAGCTTAGCTGTGCAGAGGAAGAACAACAAGAAGAAGAAATATCTCGAAATATGTCCGTCAGGCCAGTTCCTTTGAGCTGAATCTGCAAATATCTCGGAAACGAAGAGAGCTATGGCAAAATGTTAAGAGACCTTTTTTGTAGCGAATTAAGTTTCCTACTTTTTATGTTCGATGATATTTTTTGATCAGATGCGTAGTTCTCGAGATATATCAAGATATTTAAAAGTTCCGAAGCCGCACCAACATAATAGATACAGAAACACCGTGGCCCCTTTCTTTGAGATAACTCTGCACTATTGCGAGCTGTAAATGCCAGTTCCAGCTTAGCTGTGCAGAAGAAGAACAACAAGAAGAAGAAATATCTCGAAATATGTCCGTCAGGCCCCTGCCCTTGAGATATATCTGCAAATATCTCGGAAACCAAGCGAGCTATGGCAAAATGTTAAGAGACCTTTTTTGTAGAGAATTATGTTTCCTACAATTTATGTTCTATGATATTTTTTGATCAGAAGCGTAGTTTTCGAGATATATCGAGATATTTAAAAGTTACGAAGCCGCACCAACATAATAGAGATACAGAAACACCGTGGCCCCTTTCTTTGATATCTCAAAGTTATCACTCTGCACTAGTGCGAGCCGCAAATGCCACTTCCAGCTTAGCTGTGCAGAAGAAGAACAACAAGAAGAAGAAATATCTCGAAATATATCCGTCAGGCCCCTTTCCTTGAGATAAATCTGCAAATATCTCGGAAACCAAGCGAGCTATGGCAAAATGTTAAGAGACCTTTTTTGTAGAGAATTAAGTTTCCTACTTTTTATGTTCTATGATATTTTTTGATCAGATGCGTAGTTCTCGAGATATATCAAGATATTTAAAAGTTCCGACGCCGCACCAACATAATAGAGATACAGAAACACCGTGGCCCCTTTCTTTGGGATAACTCTGCACTATTGCGAGCTGCAAATGCCACTTCCAGCTTAGCTGTGCAGAGGAAGAACAACAAGAAGAAGAAATATCTCGAAATATGTCCGTCAGGCCAGTTCCTTTGAGCTGAATCTGCAAATATCTCGGAAACGAAGCGAGCTATGGCAAAATGTTAAGAGACCTTTTTTGTAGAGAATTATGTTTCCTACTTTTTATGTTCTATGATATTTTTTGATCAGACGCGTAGTTTTCGAGATATATCAAGATATTTAAAAGTTCCGAAGCCGCACCAACATAATACAGATACAGAAACACCGTGGCCCCTTTCTTTGAGATAACTCTGCACTATTGCGAGCTGTAAATGCCACTTCCAGCTTAGCTGTGCAGAAGAAGAACAACAAGAAGAAGAAATATCTCGAAATATGTCCGTCAGGCCCCTGCCCTTGAGATATATCTGCAAATATCTCGGAAACCAAGCGAGCTATGGCAAAATGTTAAGAGACCTTTTTTGTAGAGAATTATGTTTCCTACAATTTATGTTCTATGATATTTTTTGATCAGAAGCGTAGTTTTCGAGATATATCTAGATATTTAAAAGTTACGAAGCCGCACCAACATAATAGAGATACAGAAACACCGTGGCCCCTTTCTTTGAGATAACTCTGCAATAGTGCGAGCCGCAAATGCCACTTCCAGCTTAGCTGTGCAGAGGAAGAACAACAAGAAGAAGAAATATCTCGAAATATGTCCGTCAGGCCAGTTCCTTTGAGCTGAATCTGCAAATATCTCGGAAACGAAGCGAGCTATGGCAAAATGTTAAGAGACGTTTTTTGTAGAGAATTATGTTTCCTACAATTTATGTTCTATGATATTTTTTGATCAGAAGCGTAGTTTTCGAGATATATCGAGATACTTAAAAGTTCCGAAGCCGCACCAACATATTAGAGATACAGAAACACCGTGGCCCCTTTCTTTGAGATAGCTGTGCACTAGTGCGAGCCGCAAATGCCACTTCCAGCTTAGCTGTGCAGAAGAAGAACAACAAGAAGAAGAAACTTCTCGAAATATGTCCGTTAGGCCCCTTCCCTTGAGATAAATCTGCAAATATCTCGGAAACGAAGCGAGCTATGGCAAAATGTTAAGAGACCTTTTTTGTAGAGAATTAAGTTTCCTACTTTTTATGTTCTATGACATTTTTTGATCAGATGCGTAGTTCTCGAGATATATCAAGATATTTAAAAGTTCCGAAGCCGCACGTACATAATAGAGATACAGAAACACCGTGGCCCCTTTCTTTAAGATAACTCTGCACTATTGCGAGCTGCAAATGCCACTTCCAGCTTAGCTGTGCAGAGGAAGAACAACAAGAAGAAGAAACTTCTCGAAATATGTCCGTCAGGCCCCTTCCCTTGAGATAAATCTGCAAATATCTCGGAAACGAAGCGAGCTATGGCAAAATGTTAAGAGACCTTTTTTGTAGAGAATTATGTTTCCTACAATTTATGTTCTATGATATTTTTTGATCAGAAGCGTAGTTTTCGAGATATATCGAGATATTTAAAAGTTCCGAAGCCGCACCAACATAATAGAGATACAGAAACACGGTGGCCCCTTTCTTTGAGATAACTCTGCACTAGTGGGAGCCGCAAATGCCACTTCCAGCTTAGCTGTGCAGAAGAAGAACAACAAGAAGAAGAAATATCTCGAAATATGTCCGTCAGGCCCCTTCCCTTGAGATAAATATGCAAATATCTCGGAAAGGAAGCGAGCTATGGCAAAATGTTAAGAGACCTTTTTTGTAGAGAATTAAGTTTCCTACTTTTTATGTTCTATGACATTTTTTGATCAGATGCGTAGTTCTCGAGATATATCAAGATATTTAAAAGTTCCGAAGCCGCACCTACATAATAGAGATACAGAAACACCGTGGCCCCTTTCTTTAAGATAACTCTGCACTATTGCGAGCTGCAAATGCCACTTCCAGCTTAGCTGTGCAGAGGAAGAACAACAAGAAGAAGAAATATCTCGAAATATGTCCGTCAGGCCAGTTCCTTTGAGCTGAATCTGCAAATATCTCGGAAACGAAGAGAGCTATGGCAAAATGTTAGGAGACCTTTTTTGTAGAGAATTAAGTTTCCTACTTTTTATGTTCGATGATATTTTTTGATCAGATGCGTAGTTCTCGAGATATATCAAGATATTTAAAAGTTCCGAAACCGCACCAACATAATAGAGATACAGAAACGCCGTGGCCCCTTTCTTTGAGATAACTCTGCACTATTGCGAGCTGTAAATGCCACTTCCAGCTTAGCTGTGCAGAAGAAGAACAACAAGAAGAAGAAATATCTCGAAATATGTCCGTCAGGCCCCTGCCCTTGAGATATATCTGCAAATATCTCGGAAACCAAGCGAGCTATGGCAAAATGTTAAGAGACCTTTTTTGTAGAGAATTATGTTTCCTACAATTTATGTTCTATGATATTTTTTGATCAGAAGCGTAGTTTTCGAGATATATCGAGATATTTAAAAGTTACGAAGCCGCACCAACATAATAGAGATACAGAAACACCGTGGCCCCTTTCTTTGAGATAACTCTGCAATAGTGCGAGCCGCAAATGCCACTTCCAGCTTAGCTGTGCAGAAGAAGAACAACAAGAAGAAGAAATATTTCGAAATATGTCCGTCAGGCCCCTTCCCTTGAGATAAATCTGCAAATATCTCGGAAACGAAGCGAGCTATGGCAAAATGTTAAGAGACCTTTTTTGTAGAGAATTATGTTTCCTACAATTTATGTTCTATGATATTTTTTGAGCAGAAGCGTAGTTTTCGAGATATATCGAGATATTTAAAAGTTCCGAAGCCGCACCAACATAATAGAGATACAGAAACACGGTGGCCCCTTTCTTTGAGATAACTCTGCACTAGTGGGAGCCGCAAATGCCACTTCCAGCTTAGCTGTGCAGAAGAAGAACAACAAGAAGAAGAAATATCTCGAAATATGTCCGTCAGGCCCCTGCCCTTGAGATATATCTGCAAATATCTCGGAAACCAAGCGAGCTATGGCAAAATGTTAAGAGACGTTTTTTGTAGAGAATTATGTTTCCTACAATTTATGTTCTATGATATTTTTTGATCAGAAGCGTAGTTTTCGAGATATATCGAGATACTTAAAAGTTCCGAAGCCGCACCAACATATTAGAGATACAGAAACACCGTGGCCCCTTTCTTTGAGATAACTGTGCACTAGTGCGAGCCGCAAATGCCACTTCCAGCTTAGCTGTGCAGAGGAAGAACAACAAGAAGAAGAAACTTCTCGAAATATGTCCGTCAGGCCCCTTCCCTTGAGATAAATCTGCAAATATCTCGGAAACGAAGCGAGCTATGGCAAAATGTTAAGAGACCTTTTTTGTAGAGAATTATGTTTCCTACAATTTATGTTCTATGATATTTTTTGATCAGAAGCGTAGTTTTCGAGATATATCGAGATATTTAAAAGTTCCGAAGCCGCACCAACATAATAGAGATACAGAAACACGGTGGCCCCTTTCTTTGAGATAACTCTGCACTAGTGGGAGCCGCAAATGCCACTTCCAGCTTAGCTGTGCAGAAGAAGAACAACAAGAAGAAGAAATATCTCGAAATATGTCCGTCAGGCCCCTTCCCTTGAGATAAATATGCAAATATCTCGGAAAGGAAGCGAGCTATGGCAAAATGTTAAGAGACCTTTTTTGTAGAGAATTAAGTTTCCTACTTTTTATGTTCTATGACATTTTTTGATCAGATGCGTAGTTCTCGAGATATATCAAGATATTTAAAAGTTCCGAAGCCGCACCTACATAATAGAGATACAGAAACACCGTGGCCCCTTTCTTTAAGATAACTCTGCACTATTGCGAGCTGCAAATGCCACTTCCAGCTTAGCTGTGCAGAGGAAGAACAACAAGAAGAAGAAATATCTCGAAATATGTCCGTCAGGCCAGTTCCTTTGAGCTGAATCTGCAAATATCTCGGAAACGAAGAGAGCTATGGCAAAATGTTAAGAGACCTTTTTTGTAGCGAATTAAGTTTCCTACTTTTTATGTTCGATGATATTTTTTGATCAGATGCGTAGTTCTCGAGATATATCAAGATATTTAAAAGTTCCGAAGCCGCACCAACATAATAGATACAGAAACACCGTGGCCCCTTTCTTTGAGATAACTCTGCACTATTGCGAGCTGTAAATGCCAGTTCCAGCTTAGCTGTGCAGAAGAAGAACAACAAGAAGAAGAAATATCTCGAAATATGTCCGTCAGGCCCCTGCCCTTGAGATATATCTGCAAATATCTCGGAAACCAAGCGAGCTATGGCAAAATGTTAAGAGACCTTTTTTGTAGAGAATTATGTTTCCTACAATTTATGTTCTATGATATTTTTTGATCAGAAGCGTAGTTTTCGAGATATATCGAGATATTTAAAAGTTACGAAGCCGCACCAACATAATAGAGATACAGAAACACCGTGGCCCCTTTCTTTGATATCTCAAAGTTATCACTCTGCACTAGTGCGAGCCGCAAATGCCACTTCCAGCTTAGCTGTGCAGAAGAAGAACAACAAGAAGAAGAAATATCTCGAAATATATCCGTCAGGCCCCTTTCCTTGAGATAAATCTGCAAATATCTCGGAAACCAAGCGAGCTATGGCAAAATGTTAAGAGACCTTTTTTGTAGAGAATTAAGTTTCCTACTTTTTATGTTCTATGATATTTTTTGATCAGATGCGTAGTTCTCGAGATATATCAAGATATTTAAAAGTTCCGACGCCGCACCAACATAATAGAGATACAGAAACACCGTGGCCCCTTTCTTTGGGATAACTCTGCACTATTGCGAGCTGCAAATGCCACTTCCAGCTTAGCTGTGCAGAGGAAGAACAACAAGAAGAAGAAATATCTCGAAATATGTCCGTCAGGCCAGTTCCTTTGAGCTGAATCTGCAAATATCTCGGAAACGAAGCGAGCTATGGCAAAATGTTAAGAGACCTTTTTTGTAGAGAATTATGTTTCCTACTTTTTATGTTCTATGATATTTTTTGATCAGACGCGTAGTTTTCGAGATATATCAAGATATTTAAAAGTTCCGAAGCCGCACCAACATAATACAGATACAGAAACACCGTGGCCCCTTTCTTTGAGATAACTCTGCACTATTGCGAGCTGTAAATGCCACTTCCAGCTTAGCTGTGCAGAAGAAGAACAACAAGAAGAAGAAATATCTCGAAATATGTCCGTCAGGCCCCTGCCCTTGAGATATATCTGCAAATATCTCGGAAACCAAGCGAGCTATGGCAAAATGTTAAGAGACCTTTTTTGTAGAGAATTATGTTTCCTACAATTTATGTTCTATGATATTTTTTGATCAGAAGCGTAGTTTTCGAGATATATCTAGATATTTAAAAGTTACGAAGCCGCACCAACATAATAGAGATACAGAAACACCGTGGCCCCTTTCTTTGAGATAACTCTGCAATAGTGCGAGCCGCAAATGCCACTTCCAGCTTAGCTGTGCAGAGGAAGAACAACAAGAAGAAGAAATATCTCGAAATATGTCCGTCAGGCCAGTTCCTTTGAGCTGAATCTGCAAATATCTCGGAAACGAAGCGAGCTATGGCAAAATGTTAAGAGACGTTTTTTGTAGAGAATTATGTTTCCTACAATTTATGTTCTATGATATTTTTTGATCAGAAGCGTAGTTTTCGAGATATATCGAGATACTTAAAAGTTCCGAAGCCGCACCAACATATTAGAGATACAGAAACACCGTGGCCCCTTTCTTTGAGATAGCTGTGCACTAGTGCGAGCCGCAAATGCCACTTCCAGCTTAGCTGTGCAGAAGAAGAACAACAAGAAGAAGAAACTTCTCGAAATATGTCCGTTAGGCCCCTTCCCTTGAGATAAATCTGCAAATATCTCGGAAACGAAGCGAGCTATGGCAAAATGTTAAGAGACCTTTTTTGTAGAGAATTAAGTTTCCTACTTTTTATGTTCTATGACATTTTTTGATCAGATGCGTAGTTCTCGAGATATATCAAGATATTTAAAAGTTCCGAAGCCGCACGTACATAATAGAGATACAGAAACACCGTGGCCCCTTTCTTTAAGATAACTCTGCACTATTGCGAGCTGCAAATGCCTCTTCCAGCTTAGCTGTGCAGAGGAAGAACAACAAGAAGAAGAAACTTCTCGAAATATGTCCGTCAGGCCCCTTCCCTTGAGATAAATCTGCAAATATCTCGGAAACGAAGCGAGCTATGGCAAAATGTTAAGAGACCTTTTTTGTAGAGAATTATGTTTCCTACAATTTATGTTCTATGATATTTTTTGATCAGAAGCGTAGTTTTCGAGATATATCGAGATATTTAAAAGTTCCGAAGCCGCACCAACATAATAGAGATACAGAAACACGGTGGCCCCTTTCTTTGAGATAACTCTGCACTAGTGGGAGCCGCAAATGCCACTTCCAGCTTAGCTGTGCAGAAGAAGAACAACAAGAAGAAGAAATATCTCGAAATATGTCCGTCAGGCCCCTTCCCTTGAGATAAATATGCAAATATCTCGGAAAGGAAGCGAGCTATGGCAAAATGTTAAGAGACCTTTTTTGTAGAGAATTAAGTTTTCTACTTTTTATGTTCTATGACATTTTTTGATCAGATGCGTAGTTCTCGAGATATATCAAGATATTTAAAAGTTCCGAAGCCGCACCTACATAATAGAGATACAGAAACACCGTGGCCCCTTTCTTTAAGATAACTCTGCACTATTGCGAGCTGCAAATGCCACTTCCAGCTTAGCTGTGCAGAGGAAGAACAACAAGAAGAAGAAATATCTCGAAATATGTCCGTCAGGCCCCTGCCCTTGAGATATATCTGCAAATATCTCGGAAACCAAGCGAGCTATGGCAAAATGTTAAGAGACCTTTTTTGTAGAGAATTATGTTTCCTACAATTTATGTTCTATGATATTTTTTGATCAGAAGCGTAGTTTTCGAGATATATCGAGATATTTAAAAGTTACGAAGCCGCACCAACATAATAGAGATACAGAAACACCGTGGCCCCTTTCTTTGAGATAACTCTGCAATAGTGCGAGCCGCAAATGCCACTTCCAGCTTAGCTGTGCAGAAGAAGAACAACAAGAAGAAGAAATATTTCGAAATATGTCCGTCAGGCCCCTTCCCTTGAGATAAATCTGCAAATATCTCGGAAACGAAGCGAGCTATGGCAAAATGTTAAGAGACCTTTTTTGTAGAGAATTAAGTTTCCTACTTTTTATGTTCGATGATATTTTTTGATCAGATGCGTAGTTCTCGAGATATATCAAGATATTTAAAAGTTCCGAAGCCGCACCAACATAATACAGATACAGAAACACCGTGGCCCCTTTCTTTGAGATAACTCTGCACTATTGCGAGCTGCAAATGCCACTTCCAGCTTAGCTGTGCAGAGGAAGAACAACAAGAAGAAGAAATATCTCGAAATATGTCCGTCAGGCCAGTTCCTTTGAGCTGAATCTGCAAATATCTCGGAAACGAAGCGAGCTATGGCAAAATGTTAAGAGACCTTTTTTGTAGAGAATTAAGTTTCCTACTTTTTATGTTCTATGATATTTTTTGATCAGATGCGTAGTTCTCGAGATATATCAAGATATTTAAAAGTTCCGAAGCCGCACCAACATAATACAGATACAGAAACACCGTGGCCCCTTTCTTTGAGATAACTCTGCACTAGTGCGAGCCGCAAATGCCACTTCCAGCTTAGCTGTGCAGAAGAAGAACAACAAGAAGAAGAAATATCTCGAAATATGTCCGTCAGGCCCCTTCCCTTGAGATAAATCTGCAAATATCTCGGAAACGAAGCGGGGTATGGCAAAATCTTAAGAGACCTTTTTTGTAGAGAATTAAGTTTCCTACTTTTTATGTTCTATGATATTTTTTGATCAGATGCGTAGTTCTCGAGATATATCAAGATATTTAAAAGTTCCGACGCCGCACCAACATAATAGAGATACAGAAACACCGTGGCCCCTTTCTTTGGGATAACTCTGCACTATTGCGAGCTGCAAATGCCACTTCCAGCTTAGCTGTGCAGAGGAAGAACAACAAGAAGAAGAAATATCTCGAAATATGTCCGTCAGGCCAGTTCCTTTGAGCTGAATCTGCAAATATCTCGGAAACGAAGCGAGCTATGGCAAAATGTTAAGAGACCTTTTTTGTAGAGAATTATGTTTCCTACTTTTTATGTTCTATGATATTTTTTGATCAGACGCGTAGTTTTCGAGATATATCAAGATATTTAAAAGTTCCGAAGCCGCACCAACATAATACAGATACAGAAACACCGTGGCCCCTTTCTTTGAGATAACTCTGCACTATTGCGAGCTGTAAATGCCACTTCCAGCTTAGCTGTGCAGAAGAAGAACAACAAGAAGAAGAAATATCTCGAAATATGTCCGTCAGGCCCCTGCCCTTGAGATATATCTGCAAATATCTCGGAAACCAAGCGAGCTATGGCAAAATGTTAAGAGACCTTTTTTGTAGAGAATTATGTTTCCTACAATTTATGTTCTATGATATTTTTTGATCAGAAGCGTAGTTTTCGAGATATATCTAGATATTTAAAAGTTACGAAGCCGCACCAACATAATAGAGATACAGAAACACCGTGGCCCCTTTCTTTGAGATAACTCTGCAATAGTGCGAGCCGCAAATGCCACTTCCAGCTTAGCTGTGCAGAGGAAGAACAACAAGAAGAAGAAATATCTCGAAATATGTCCGTCAGGCCAGTTCCTTTGAGCTGAATCTGCAAATATCTCGGAAACGAAGCGAGCTATGGCAAAATGTTAAGAGACGTTTTTTGTAGAGAATTATGTTTCCTACAATTTATGTTCTATGATATTTTTTGATCAGAAGCGTAGTTTTCGAGATATATCGAGATACTTAAAAGTTCCGAAGCCGCACCAACATATTAGAGATACAGAAACACCGTGGCCCCTTTCTTTGAGATAGCTGTGCACTAGTGCGAGCCGCAAATGCCACTTCCAGCTTAGCTGTGCAGAAGAAGAACAACAAGAAGAAGAAACTTCTCGAAATATGTCCGTTAGGCCCCTTCCCTTGAGATAAATCTGCAAATATCTCGGAAACGAAGCGAGCTATGGCAAAATGTTAAGAGACCTTTTTTGTAGAGAATTAAGTTTCCTACTTTTTATGTTCTATGACATTTTTTGATCAGATGCGTAGTTCTCGAGATATATCAAGATATTTAAAAGTTCCGAAGCCGCACGTACATAATAGAGATACAGAAACACCGTGGCCCCTTTCTTTAAGATAACTCTGCACTATTGCGAGCTGCAAATGCCACTTCCAGCTTAGCTGTGCAGAGGAAGAACAACAAGAAGAAGAAACTTCTCGAAATATGTCCGTCAGGCCCCTTCCCTTGAGATAAATCTGCAAATATCTCGGAAACGAAGCGAGCTATGGCAAAATGTTAAGAGACCTTTTTTGTAGAGAATTATGTTTCCTACAATTTCTGTTCTATGATATTTTTTGATCAGAAGCGTAGTTTTCGAGATATATCGAGATATTTAAAAGTTCCGAAGCCGCACCAACATAATAGAGATACAGAAACACGGTGGCCCCTTTCTTTGAGATAACTCTGCACTAGTGGGAGCCGCAAATGCCACTTCCAGCTTAGCTGTGCAGAAGAAGAACAACAAGAAGAAGAAATATCTCGAAATATGTCCGTCAGGCCCCTTCCCTTGAGATAAATATGCAAATATCTCGGAAAGGAAGCGAGCTATGGCAAAATGTTAAGAGACCATTTTGTAGAGAATTAAGTTTCCTACTTTTTATGTTCTATGACATTTTTTGATCAGATGCGTAGTTCTCGAGATATATCAAGATATTTAAAAGTTCCGAAGCCGCACCTACATAATAGAGATACAGAAACACCGTGGCCCCTTTCTTTAAGATAACTCTGCACTATTGCGAGCTGCAAATGCCACTTCCAGCTTAGCTGTGCAGAGGAAGAACAACAAGAAGAAGAAATATCTCGAAATATGTCCGTCAGGCCCCTGCCCTTGAGATATATCTGCAAATATCTCGGAAACCAAGCGAGCTATGGCAAAATGTTAAGAGACCTTTTTTGTAGAGAATTATGTTTCCTACAATTTATGTTCTATGATATTTTTTGATCAGAAGCGTAGTTTTCGAGATATATCGAGATATTTAAAAGTTACGAAGCCGCACCAACATAATAGAGATACAGAAACACCGTGGCCCCTTTCTTTGAGATAACTCTGCAATAGTGCGAGCCGCAAATGCCACTTCCAGCTTAGCTGTGCAGAAGAAGAACAACAAGAAGAAGAAATATTTCGAAATATGTCCGTCAGGCCCCTTCCCTTGAGATAAATCTGCAAATATCTCGGAAACGAAGCGAGCTATGGCAAAATGTTAAGAGACCTTTTTTGTAGAGAATTAAGTTTCCTACTTTTTATGTTCGATGATATTTTTTGATCAGATGCGTAGTTCTCGAGATATATCAAGATATTTAAAAGTTCCGAAGCCGCACCAACATAATACAGATACAGAAACACCGTGGCCCCTTTCTTTGAGATAACTCTGCACTATTGCGAGCTGCAAATGCCACTTCCAGCTTAGCTGTGCAGAGGAAGAACAACAAGAAGAAGAAATATCTCGAAATATGTCCGTCAGGCCAGTTCCTTTGAGCTGAATCTGCAAATATCTCGGAAACGAAGCGAGCTATGGCAAAATGTTAAGAGACCTTTTTTGTAGAGAATTATGTTTCCTACAATTTATGTTCTATGATATTTTTTGATCAGAAGCGTAGTTTTCGAGATATATCGAGATACTTAAAAGTTCCGAAGCCGCACCAACATATTAGAGATACAGAAACACCGTGGCCCCTTTCTTTGAGATAGCTGTGCACTAGTGCGAGCCGCAAATGCCACTTCCAGCTTAGCTGTGCAGAAGAAGAACAACAAGAAGAAGAAACTTCTCGAAATATGTCCGTTAGGCCCCTTCCCTTGAGATAAATCTGCAAATATCTCGGAAACGAAGCGAGCTATGGCAAAATGTTAAGAGACCTTTTTTGTAGAGAATTAAGTTTCCTACTTTTTATGTTCTATGACATTTTTTGATCAGATGCGTAGTTCTCGAGATATATCAAGATATTTAAAAGTTCCGAAGCCGCACGTACATAATAGAGATACAGAAACACCGTGGCCCCTTTCTTTAAGATAACTCTGCACTATTGCGAGCTGCAAATGCCACTTCCAGCTTAGCTGTGCAGAGGAAGAACAACAAGAAGAAGAAACTTCTCGAAATATGTCCGTCAGGCCCCTTCCCTTGAGATAAATCTGCAAATATCTCGGAAACGAAGCGAGCTATGGCAAAATGTTAAGAGACCTTTTTTGTAGAGAATTATGTTTCCTACAATTTATGTTCTATGATATTTTTTGATCAGAAGCGTAGTTTTCGAGATATATCGAGATATTTAAAAGTTCCGAAGCCGCACCAACATAATAGAGATACAGAAACACGGTGGCCCCTTTCTTTGAGATAACTCTGCACTAGTGGGAGCCGCAAATGCCACTTCCAGCTTAGCTGTGCAGAAGAAGAACAACAAGAAGAAGAAATATCTCGAAATATGTCCGTCAGGCCCCTTCCCTTGAGATAAATATGCAAATATCTCGGAAAGGAAGCGAGCTATGGCAAAATGTTAAGAGACCATTTTGTAGAGAATTAAGTTTCCTACTTTTTATGTTCTATGACATTTTTTGATCAGATGCGTAGTTCTCGAGATATATCAAGATATTTAAAAGTTCCGAAGCCGCACCTACATAATAGAGATACAGAAACACCGTGGCCCCTTTCTTTAAGATAACTCTGCACTATTGCGAGCTGCAAATGCCACTTCCAGCTTAGCTGTGCAGAGGAAGAACAACAAGAAGAAGAAATATCTCGAAATATGTCCGTCAGGCCCCTGCCCTTGAGATATATCTGCAAATATCTCGGAAACCAAGCGAGCTATGGCAAAATGTTAAGAGACCTTTTTTGTAGAGAATTATGTTTCCTACAATTTATGTTCTATGATATTTTTTGATCAGAAGCGTAGTTTTCGAGATATATCGAGATATTTAAAAGTTACGAAGCCGCACCAACATAATAGAGATACAGAAACACCGTGGCCCCTTTCTTTGAGATAACTCTGCAATAGTGCGAGCCGCAAATGCCACTTCCAGCTTAGCTGTGCAGAAGAAGAACAACAAGAAGAAGAAATATTTCGAAATATGTCCGTCAGGCCCCTTCCCTTGAGATAAATCTGCAAATATCTCGGAAACGAAGCGAGCTATGGCAAAATGTTAAGAGACCTTTTTTGTAGAGAATTAAGTTTCCTACTTTTTATGTTCGATGATATTTTTTGATCAGATGCGTAGTTCTCGAGATATATCAAGATATTTAAAAGTTCCGAAGCCGCACCAACATAATACAGATACAGAAACACCGTGGCCCCTTTCTTTGAGATAACTCTGCACTATTGCGAGCTGCAAATGCCACTTCCAGCTTAGCTGTGCAGAGGAAGAACAACAAGAAGAAGAAATATCTCGAAATATGTCCGTCAGGCCAGTTCCTTTGAGCTGAATCTGCAAATATCTCGGAAACGAAGCGAGCTATGGCAAAATGTTAAGAGACCTTTTTTGTAGAGAATTAAGTTTCCTACTTTTTATGTTCTATGATATTTTTTGATCAGATGCGTAGTTCTCGAGATATATCAAGATATTTAAAAGTTCCGAAGCCGCACCAACATAATACAGATACAGAAACACCGTGGCCCCTTTCTTTGAGATAACTCTGCACTAGTGCGAGCCGCAAATGCCACTTCCAGCTTAGCTGTGCAGAAGAAGAACAACAAGAAGAAGAAATATCTCGAAATATGTCCGTCAGGCCCCTTCCCTTGAGATAAATCTGCAAATATCTCGGAAACGAAGCGGGGTATGGCAAAATCTTAAGAGACCTTTTTTGTAGAGAATTAAGTTTCCTACTTTTTATGTTCTATGATATTTTTTGATCAGATGCGTAGTTCTCGAGATATATCAAGATATTTAAAAGTTCCGACGCCGCACCAACATAATAGAGATACAGAAACACCGTGGCCCCTTTCTTTGGGATAACTCTGCACTATTGCGAGCTGCAAATGCCACTTCCAGCTTAGCTGTGCAGAGGAAGAACAACAAGAAGAAGAAATATCTCGAAATATGTCCGTCAGGCCAGTTCCTTTGAGCTGAATCTGCAAATATCTCGGAAACGAAGCGAGCTATGGCAAAATGTTAAGAGACCTTTTTTGTAGAGAATTATGTTTCCTACTTTTTATGTTCTATGATATTTTTTGATCAGACGCGTAGTTTTCGAGATATATCAAGATATTTAAAAGTTCCGAAGCCGCACCAACATAATACAGATACAGAAACACCGTGGCCCCTTTCTTTGAGATAACTCTGCACTATTGCGAGCTGTAAATGCCACTTCCAGCTTAGCTGTGCAGAAGAAGAACAACAAGAAGAAGAAATATCTCGAAATATGTCCGTCAGGCCCCTGCCCTTGAGATATATCTGCAAATATCTCGGAAACCAAGCGAGCTATGGCAAAATGTTAAGAGACCTTTTTTGTAGAGAATTATGTTTCCTACAATTTATGTTCTATGATATTTTTTGATCAGAAGCGTAGTTTTCGAGATATATCTAGATATTTAAAAGTTACGAAGCCGCACCAACATAATAGAGATACAGAAACACCGTGGCCCCTTTCTTTGAGATAACTCTGCAATAGTGCGAGCCGCAAATGCCACTTCCAGCTTAGCTGTGCAGAGGAAGAACAACAAGAAGAAGAAATATCTCGAAATATGTCCGTCAGGCCAGTTCCTTTGAGCTGAATCTGCAAATATCTCGGAAACGAAGCGAGCTATGGCAAAATGTTAAGAGACGTTTTTTGTAGAGAATTATGTTTCCTACAATTTATGTTCTATGATATTTTTTGATCAGAAGCGTAGTTTTCGAGATATATCGAGATACTTAAAAGTTCCGAAGCCGCACCAACATATTAGAGATACAGAAACACCGTGGCCCCTTTCTTTGAGATAGCTGTGCACTAGTGCGAGCCGCAAATGCCACTTCCAGCTTAGCTGTGCAGAAGAAGAACAACAAGAAGAAGAAACTTCTCGAAATATGTCCGTTAGGCCCCTTCCCTTGAGATAAATCTGCAAATATCTCGGAAACGAAGCGAGCTATGGCAAAATGTTAAGAGACCTTTTTTGTAGAGAATTAAGTTTCCTACTTTTTATGTTCTATGACATTTTTTGATCAGATGCGTAGTTCTCGAGATATATCAAGATATTTAAAAGTTCCGAAGCCGCACGTACATAATAGAGATACAGAAACACCGTGGCCCCTTTCTTTAAGATAACTCTGCACTATTGCGAGCTGCAAATGCCACTTCCAGCTTAGCTGTGCAGAGGAAGAACAACAAGAAGAAGAAACTTCTCGAAATATGTCCGTCAGGCCCCTTCCCTTGAGATAAATCTGCAAATATCTCGGAAACGAAGCGAGCTATGGCAAAATGTTAAGAGACCTTTTTTGTAGAGAATTATGTTTCCTACAATTTATGTTCTATGATATTTTTTGATCAGAAGCGTAGTTTTCGAGATATATCGAGATATTTAAAAGTTCCGAAGCCGCACCAACATAATAGAGATACAGAAACACGGTGGCCCCTTTCTTTGAGATAACTCTGCACTAGTGGGAGCCGCAAATGCCACTTCCAGCTTAGCTGTGCAGAAGAAGAACAACAAGAAGAAGAAATATCTCGAAATATGTCCGTCAGGCCCCTTCCCTTGAGATAAATATGCAAATATCTCGGAAAGGAAGCGAGCTATGGCAAAATGTTAAGAGACCTTTTTTGTAGAGAATTAAGTTTCCTACTTTTTATGTTCTATGACATTTTTTGATCAGATGCGTAGTTCTCGAGATATATCAAGATATTTAAAAGTTCCGAAGCCGCACCTACATAATAGAGATACAGAAACACCGTGGCCCCTTTCTTTAAGATAACTCTGCACTATTGCGAGCTGCAAATGCCACTTCCAGCTTAGCTGTGCAGAGGAAGAACAACAAGAAGAAGAAATATCTCGAAATATGTCCGTCAGGCCCCTGCCCTTGAGATATATCTGCAAATATCTCGGAAACGAAGCGAGCTATGGCAAAATGTTAAGAGACCTTTTTTGTAGAGAATTAAGTTTCCTACTTTTTATGTTCGATGATATTTTTTGATCAGATGCGTAGTTCTCGAGATATATCAAGATATTTAAAAGTTCCGAAGCCGCACCAACATAATACAGATACAGAAACACCGTGGCCCCTTTCTTTGAGATAACTCTGCACTATTGCGAGCTGCAAATGCCACTTCCAGCTTAGCTGTGCAGAGGAAGAACAACAAGAAGAAGAAATATCTCGAAATATGTCCGTCAGGCCAGTTCCTTTGAGCTGAATCTGCAAATATCTCGGAAACGAAGCGAGCTATGGCAAAATGTTAAGAGACCTTTTTTGTAGAGAATTAAGTTTCCTACTTTTTATGTTCTATGATATTTTTTGATCAGATGCGTAGTTCTCGAGATATATCAAGATATTTAAAAGTTCCGAAGCCGCACCAACATAATACAGATACAGAAACACCGTGGCCCCTTTCTTTGAGATAACTCTGCACTAGTGCGAGCCGCAAATGCCACTTCCAGCTTAGCTGTGCAGAAGAAGAACAACAAGAAGAAGAAATATCTCGAAATATGTCCGTCAGGCCCCTTCCCTTGAGATAAATCTGCAAATATCTCGGAAACGAAGCGGGGTATGGCAAAATGTTAAGAGACCTTTTTTGTAGAGAATTAAGTTTCCTACTTTTTATGTTCTATGATATTTTTTGATCAGATGCGTAGTTCTCGAGATATATCAAGATATTTAAAAGTTCCGAAGCCGCACCAACATAATAGAGATACAGAAACACCGTGGCTCCTTTCTTTGAGATAACTCTGCACTATTGCGAGCTGGAAATGCCACTTCCAGTTTAGCTGTGCAGAAGAAGAACAACAAGAAGAAGAAATATCTCGAAATATGTCCGTTAGGCCCCTTCCCTTGAGATAAATCTGCAAATATCTCGGAAACGAAGCGAGCTATCGCAAAATGTTAAGAGACCTTTTTTGTAGAGAATTAAGTTTCCTACTTTTTATGTTCTATGATATTTTTTGATCAGATGCGTAGTTCTCGAGATATATCAAGATATTTAAAAGTTCCGAAGCCGCACCAACATAATAGAGATACAGAAACACCGTGGCCCCTTTCTTTGAGATAACTCTGCACTATTGCGAGCTGTAAATGCCACTTCCAGCTTAGCTGTGCAGAAGAAGAACAACAAGAAGAAGAAATATCTCGAAATATGTCCGTCAGGCCCCTGCCCTTGAGATATATCTGCAAATATCTCGGAAACCAAGCGAGCTATGGCAAAATGTTAAGAGACGTTTTTTGTAGAGAATTATGTTTCCTACAATTTATGTTCTATGATATTTTTTGATCAGAAGCGTAGTTTTCGAGATATATCGAGATATTTAAAAGTTCCGAAGCCGCACCAACATAATAGAGATACAGAAACACGGTGGCCCCTTTCTTTGAGATAACTCTGCACTAGTGGGAGCCGGAAATGCCACTTCCAGCTTAGCTGTGCAGAAGAAGAACAACAAGAAGAAGAAATATCTCGAAATATGTCCGTCAGGCCCCTTCCCTTGAGATAAATATGCAAATATCTCGGAAAGGAAGCGAGCTATGGCAAAATGTTAAGAGACCTTTTTTGTAGAGAATTAAGTTTCCTACTTTTTATGTTCTATGACATTTTTTGATCAGATGCGTAGTTCTCGAGATATATCAAGATATTTAAAAGTTCCGAAGCCGCACCTACATAATAGAGATACAGAAACACCGTGGCCCCTTTCTTTAAGATAACTCTGCACTATTGCGAGCTGCAAATGCCACTTCCAGCTTAGCTGTGCAGAGGAAGAACAACAAGAAGAAGAAATATCTCGAAATATGTCCGTCAGGCCAGTTCCTTTGAGCTGAATCTGCAAATATCTCGGAAACGAAGAGAGCTATGGCAAAATGTTAAGAGACCTTTTTTGTAGAGAATTAAGTTTCCTACTTTTTATGTTCGATGATATTTTTTGATCAGATGCGTAGTTCTCGAGATATATCAAGATATTTAAAAGTTCCGAAGCCGCACCAACATAATAGATACAGAAACACCGTGGCCCCTTTCTTTGAGATAACTCTGCACTATTGCGAGCTGTAAATGCCAGTTCCAGCTTAGCTGTGCAGAAGAAGAACAACAAGAAGAAGAAATATCTCGAAATATGTCCGTCAGGCCCCTGCCCTTGAGATATATCTGCAAATATCTCGGAAACCAAGCGAGCTATGGCAAAATGTTAAGAGACCTTTTTTGTAGAGAATTATGTTTCCTACAATTTATGTTCTATGATATTTTTTGATCAGAAGCGTAGTTTTCGAGATATATCGAGATATTTAAAAGTTACGAAGCCGCACCAACATAATAGAGATACAGAAACACCGTGGCCCCTTTCTTTGATATCTCAAAGTTATCACTCTGCACTAGTGCGAGCCGCAAATGCCACTTCCAGCTTAGCTGTGCAGAAGAAGAACAACAAGAAGAAGAAATATCTCGAAATATGTCCGTCAGGCCCCTTTCCTTGAGATAAATCTGCAAATATCTCGGAAACCAAGCGAGCTATGGCAAAATGTTAAGAGACCTTTTTTGTAGAGAATTAAGTTTCCTACTTTTTATGTTCTATGATATTTT
This sequence comes from Osmia lignaria lignaria, assembly GCF_051020975.1. Classification (NCBI taxonomy): domain Eukaryota; kingdom Metazoa; phylum Arthropoda; class Insecta; order Hymenoptera; family Megachilidae; genus Osmia; species Osmia lignaria. Next base: position 2,091,565 of record NW_027478160.1, read on the forward strand.
TTGATCAGATGCGTAGTTCTCGAGATATATCAAGATATTTAAAAGTTCCGACGCCGCACCAACATAATAGAGATACAGAAACACCGTGGCCCCTTTCTTTGGGATAACTCTGCACTATTGCGAGCTGCAAATGCCACTTCCAGCTTAGCTGTGCAGAGGAAGAACAACAAGAAGAAGAAATATCTCGAAATATGTCCGTCAGGCCAGTTCCTTTGAGCTGAATCTGCAAATATCTCGGAAACGAAGCGAGCTATGGCAAAATGTTAAGAGACCTTTTTTGTAGAGAATTATGTTTCCTACTTTTTATGTTCTATGATATTTTTTGATCAGACGCGTAGTTTTCGAGATATATCAAGATATTTAAAAGTTCCGAAGCCGCACCAACATAATACAGATACAGAAACACCGTGGCCCCTTTCTTTGAGATAACTCTGCACTATTGCGAGCTGTAAATGCCACTTCCAGCTTAGCTGTGCAGAAGAAGAACAACAAGAAGAAGAAATATCTCGAAATATGTCCGTCAGGCCCCTGCCCTTGAGATATATCTGCAAATATCTCGGAAACCAAGCGAGCTATGGCAAAATGTTAAGAGACCTTTTTTGTAGAGAATTATGTTTCCTACAATTTATGTTCTATGATATTTTTTGATCAGAAGCGTAGTTTTCGAGATATATCTAGATATTTAAAAGTTACGAAGCCGCACCAACATAATAGAGATACAGAAACACCGTGGCCCCTTTCTTTGAGATAACTCTGCAATAGTGCGAGCCGCAAATGCCACTTCCAGCTTAGCTGTGCAGAGGAAGAACAACAAGAAGAAGAAATATCTCGAAATATGTCCGTCAGGCCAGTTCCTTTGAGCTGAATCTGCAAATATCTCGGAAACGAAGCGAGCTATGGCAAAATGTTAAGAGACGTTTTTTGTAGAGAATTATGTTTCCTACAATTTATGTTCTATGATATTTTTTGATCAGAAGCGTAGTTTTCGAGATATATCGAGATACTTAAAAGTTCCGAAGCCGCACCAACATATTAGAGATACAGAAACACCGTGGCCCCTTTCTTTGAGATAGCTGTGCACTAGTGCGAGCCGCAAATGCCACTTCCAGCTTAGCTGTGCAGAAGAAGAACAACAAGAAGAAGAAACTTCTCGAAATATGTCCGTTAGGCCCCTTCCCTTGAGATAAATCTGCAAATATCTCGGAAACGAAGCGAGCTATGGCAAAATGTTAAGAGACATTTTTTGTAGAGAATTAAGTTTCCTACTTTTTATGTTCTATGATATTTTTTGATCAGATGCGTAGTTCTCGAGATATATCAAGATATTTAAAAGTTCCGAAGCCGCACCAACATAATAGAGATACAGAAACACCGTGGCCCCTTTCTTTGAGATAACTCTGCACTATTGCGAGCTGTAAATGCCACTTCCAGCTTAGCTGTGCAGAAGAAGAACAACAAGAAGAAGAAATATCTCGAAATATGTCCGTCAGGCCCCTGCCCTTGAGATATATCTGCAAATATCTCGGAAACGAAGCGAGCTATGGCAAAATGTTCAGAGACCTTTTTTGTAGAGAATTATGTTTCCTACAATTTAGGTTCTATGATATTTTTTGATCAGAAGCGTAGTTTTCGAGATATATCGAGATATTTAAAAGTTCCGAAGCCGCACCAACATAATAGAGATACAGAAACACCGTGGCCCCTTTCTTTGAGATAACTCTGCAATAGTGCGAGCCGCAAATGCCACTTCCAGCTTAGCTGTGCAGAAGAAGAACAACAAGAAGAAGAAATATCTCGAAATATGTCCGTCAGGCCCCTTCCCTTGAGATAAATCTGCAAATATCTCGGAAACGGAGCGAGCTATGGCAAAATGTTAAGAGACCTTTTTTGTAGAGAATTAAGTTTGCTACTTTTTATGTTCTATGATATTTTTTGATCAGATGCGTAGTTCTCGAGATATATCAAGATATTTAAAAGTTCCGAAGCCGCACCAACATAATAGAGATACAGAAACACCGTGGCCCCTTTCTTTGAGATAACTCTGCACTATTGCGAGCTGGAAATGCCACTTCCAGTTTAGCTGTGCAGAAGAAGAACAACAAGAAGAAGAAATATCTCGAAATATGTCCGTTAGGCCCCTTCCCTTGAGATAAATCTCCAAATATCTCGGAAAGGAAGCGAGCTATGGCAAAATGTTAAGAGACCTTTTTTGTAGAGAATTAAGTTTCCTACTTTTTATGTTCTATGATATTTTTTGATCAGAAGCGTAGTTTTCGAGATATATCGAGATATTTAAAAGTTCCGAAGCCGCACCAACATAATAGAGATACAGAAACACCGTGGCCCTTTCTTTGAGATAAGTGTGCACTAGTGCGAGCCGCAAATGCCACTTCCAGCTTAGCTGTGCAGAAGAAGAACAACAAGAAGAAGAAATATCTCGAAATATGTCCGTTAGGCCCCTTCCCTTGAGATAAATCTGCAAATATCTCGGAAACGAAGCGAGCTATGGCAAAATGTTAAGAGACATTTTTTGTAGAGAATTAAGTTTCCTACTTTTTATGTTCTCTGATATTTTTTGATCAGATGCGCAGTTCTCGAGATATATCAAGATATTTAAAAGTTCCGAAGCCGCACCAACATAATAGAGATACAGAAACACCGTGGCCCCTTTCTTTGAGATAACTCTGCACTATTGCGAGCTGTAAATGCCACTTCCAGCTTAGCTGTGCAGAAGAAGAACAACAAGAAGAAGAAATATCTCGAAATATGTCCGTTAGGCCCCTTCCCTTGAGATAAATCTCCAAATATCTCGGAAACGAAGCGAGCTATGGCAAAATGTTAAGAGACCTTTTTTGTAGAGAATTAAGTTTCCTACTTTTTATGTTCTATGATATTTTTTGATCAGAAGCGTAGTTTTCGAGATATATCGAGATATTTAAAAGTTCCGAAGCCGCACCAACATAATAGAGATACAGAAACACCGTGGCCCTTTCTTTGAGATAACTGTGCACTAGTGCGAGCCGCAAATGCCACTTCCAGCTTAGCTGTGCAGAAGAAGAACAACAAGAAGAAGAAATATCTCGAAATATGTCCGTCAGGCCCCTTCCCTTGAGATAAATCTGCAAATATCTCGGAAACGAAGCGAGCTATGGCAAAATGTTAAGAGACCTTTTTTGTAGAGAATTAAGTTTCCTACTTTTTATGTTCTCTGATATTTTTTGATCAGATGCGCAGTTCTCGAGATATATCAAGATATTTAAAAGTTCCGAAGCCGCACCAACATAATAGAGATACAGAAACACCGTGGCCCCTTTCTTTGAGATAACTCTGCACTATTGCGAGCTGGAAATGCCACTTCCAGCTTAGCTGTGCAGAGGAAGAACAACAAGAAGAAGAAATATCTCGAAATATGTCCGTCAGGCCAGTTCCTTTGAGCTGAATCTGCAAATATCTCGGAAACGAAGCGAGCTATGGCAAAATGTTAAGAGACGTTTTTTGTAGAGAATTATGTTTCCTACAATTTATGTTCTATGATATTTTTTGATCAGATGCGTAGTTTTCGAGATATATCGAGATACTTAAAAGTTCCGAAGCCGCACCAACATATTAGAGATACAGAAACACCGTGGCCCCTTTCTTTGAGATAACTGTGCACTAGTGCGAGCCGCAAATGCCACTTCCAGCTTAGCTGTGCAGAAGAAGAACAACAAGAAGAAGAAATATCTCGAAATATGTCCGTCAGGCCCCTTCCCTTGAGATAAATATGCAAATATCTCGGAAAGGAAGCGAGCTATGGCAAAATGTTAAGAGACCTTTTTTGTAGAGAATTAAGTTTCCTACTTTTTATGTTCTATGACATTTTTTGATCAGATGCGTAGTTCTCGAGATATATCAAGATATTTAAAAGTTCCGAAGCCGCACCTACATAATAGAGATACAGAAACACCGTGGCCCCTTTCTTTAAGATAACTCTGCACTATTGCGAGCTGCAAATGCCACTTCGAGCTTAGCTGTGCAGAGGAAGAACAACAAGAAGAAGAAATATCTCGAAATATGTCCGTCAGGCCAGTTCCTTTGAGCTGAATCTGCAAATATCTCGGAAACGAAGAGAGCTATGGCAAAATGTTAAGAGACCTTCTTTGTAGAGAATTAAGTTTCCTACTTTTTATGTTCGATGATATTTTTTGATCAGATGCGTAGTTCTCGAGATATATCAAGATATTTAAAAGTTCCGAAGCCGCACCAACATAATAGATACAGAAACACCGTGGCCCCTTTCTTTGAGATAACTCTGCACTATTGCGGGCTGTAAATGCCAGTTCCAGCTTAGCTGTGCAGAAGAAGAACAACAAGAAGAAGAAATATCTCGAAATATGTCCGTCAGGCCCCTGCCCTTGAGATATATCTGCAAATATCTCGGAAACCAAGCGAGCTATGGCAAAATGTTAAGAGACCTTTTTTGTAGAGAATTATGTTTCCTACAATTTATGTTCTATGATATTTTTTGATCAGAAGCGTAGTTTTCGAGATATATCGAGATATTTAAAAGTTACGAAGCCGCACCAACATAATAGAGATACAGAAACCCCGTGGCCCCTTTCTTTGATATCTCAAAGTTATCACTCTGCACTAGTGCGAGCCGCAAATGCCACTTCCAGCTTAGCTGTGCAGAAGAAGAACAACAAGAAGAAGAAATATCTCGAAATATGTCCGTCAGGCCCCTTTCCTTGAGATAAATCTGCAAATATCTCGGAAACCAAGCGAGCTATGGCAAAATGTTAAGAGACCTTTTTTGTAGAGAATTAAGTTTCCTACTTTTTATGTTCTATGATATTTTTTGATCAGATGCGTAGTTCTCGAGATATATCAAGATATTTAAAAGTTCCGACGCCGCACCAACATAATAGAGATACAGAAACACCGTGGCCCCTTTCTTTGGGATAACTCTGCACTATTGCGAGCTGCAAATGCCACTTCCAGCTTAGCTGTGCAGAGGAAGAACAACAAGAAGAAGAAATATCTCGAAATATGTCCGTCAGGCCAGTTCCTTTGAGCTGAATCTGCAAATATCTCGGAAACGAAGCGAGCTATGGCAAAATGTTAAGAGACCTTTTTTGTAGAGAATTATGTTTCCTACTTTTTATGTTCTATGATATTTTTTGATCAGACGCGTAGTTTTCGAGATATATCAAGATATTTAAAAGTTCCGAAGCCGCACCAACATAATACAGATACAGAAACACCGTGGCCCCTTTCTTTGAGATAACTCTGCACTATTGCGAGCTGTAAATGCCACTTCCAGCTTAGCTGTGCAGAAGAAGAACAACAAGAAGAAGAAATATCTCGAAATATGTCCGTCAGGCCCCTGCCCTTGAGATATATCTGCAAATATCTCGGAAACCAAGCGAGCTATGGCAAAATGTTAAGAGACCTTTTTTGTAGAGAATTATGTTTCCTACAATTTATGTTCTATGATATTTTTTGATCAGAAGCGTAGTTTTCGAGATATATCTAGATATTTAAAAGTTACGAAGCCGCACCAACATAATAGAGATACAGAAACACCGTGGCCCCTTTCTTTGAGATAACTCTGCAATAGTGCGAGCCGCAAATGCCACTTCCAGCTTAGCTGTGCAGAGGAAGAACAACAAGAAGAAGAAATATCTCGAAATATGTCCGTCAGGCCAGTTCCTTTGAGCTGAATCTGCAAATATCTCGGAAACGAAGCGAGCTATGGCAAAATGTTAAGAGACGTTTTTTGTAGAGAATTATGTTTCCTACAATTTATGTTCTATGATATTTTTTGATCAGAAGCGTAGTTTTCGAGATATATCGAGATATTTAAAAGTTCCGAAGCCGCACCAACATAATAGAGATACAGAAACACCGTGGCCCCTTTCTTTGAGATAACTCTGCAATAGTGCGAGCCGCAAATGCCACTTCCAGCTTAGCTGTGCAGAAGAAGAACAACAAGAAGAAGAAATATCTCGAAATATGTCCGTCAGGCCCCTTCCCTTGAGATAAATCTGCAAATATCTCGGAAACGAAGCGAGCTATGGCAAAATGTTAAGAGACCTTTTTTGTAGAGAATTAAGTTTGCTACTTTTTATGTTCTATGATATTTTTTGATCAGATGCGTAGTTCTCGAGATATATCAAGATATTTAAAAGTTCCGAAGCCGCACCAACATAATAGAGATACAGAAACACCGTGGCCCCTTTCTTTGAAATAACTCTGCACTATTGCGAGCTGGAAATGCCACTTCCAGTTTAGCTGTGCAGAAGAAGAACAACAAGAAGAAGAAATATCTCGAAATATGTCCGTTAGGCCCCTTCCCTTGAGATAAATCTCCAAATATCTCGGAAACGAAGCGAGCTATGGCAAAATGTTAAGAGACCTTTTTTGTAGAGAATTAAGTTTCCTACTTTTTATGTTCTATGATATTTTTTGATCAGAAGCGTAGTTTTCGAGATATATCGAGATATTTAAAAGTTCCGAAGCCGCACCAACATAATAGAGATACAGAAACACCGTGGCCCTTTCTTTGAGATAACTGTGCACTAGTGCGAGCCGCAAATGCCACTTCCAGCTTAGCTGTGCAGAAGAAGAACAACAAGAAGAAGAAATATCTCGAAATATGTCCGTCAGGCCCCTTCCCTTGAGATAAATCTGCAAATATCTCGGAAACGAAGCGAGCTATGGCAAAATGTTAAGAGACCTTTTTTGTAAAGAATTAAGTTTCCTACTTTTTATGTTCTCTGATATTTTTTGATCAGATGCGCAGTTCTCGAGATATATCAAGATATTTAAAAGTTCCGAAGCCGCACCAACATAATAGAGATACAGAAACACCGTGGCCCCTTTCTTTGAGATAACTCTGCACTATTGCGAGCTGTAAATGCCACTTCCAGCTTAGCTGTGCAGAAGAAGAACAACAAGAAGAAGAAATATCTCGAAATATGTCCGTTAGGCCCCTTCCCTTGAGATAAATCTCCAAATATCTCGGAAACGAAGCGAGCTATGGCAAAATGTTAAGAGACCTTTTTTGTAGAGAATTAAGTTTCCTACTTTTTATGTTCTATGATATTTTTTGATCAGAAGCGTAGTTTTCGAGATATATCGAGATATTTAAAAGTTCCGAAGCCGCACCAACATAATAGAGATACAGAAACACCGTGGCCCTTTCTTTGAGATAACTGTGCACTAGTGCGAGCCGCAAATGCCACTTCCAGCTTAGCTGTGCAGAAGAAGAACAACAAGAAGAAGAAATATCTCGAAATATGTCCGTCAGGCCCCTTCCCTTGAGATAAATCTGCAAATATCTCGGAAACGAAGCGAGCTATGGCAAAATGTTAAGAGACCTTTTTTGTAGAGAATTAAGTTTCCTACTTTTTATGTTCTCTGATATTTTTTGATCAGATGCGCAGTTCTCGAGATATATCAAGATATTTAAAAGTTCCGAAGCCGCACCAACATAATAGAGATACAGAAACACCGTGGCCCCTTTCTTTGAGATAACTCTGCACTATTGCGAGCTGGAAATGCCACTTCCAGCTTAGCTGTGCAGAGGAAGAACAACAAGAAGAAGAAATATCTCGAAATATGTCCGTCAGGCCAGTTCCTTTGAGCTGAATCTGCAAATATCTCGGAAACGAAGCGAGCTATGGCAAAATGTTAAGAGACGTTTTTTGTAGAGAATTATGTTTCCTACAATTTATGTTCTATGATATTTTTTGATCAGAAGCGTAGTTTTCGAGATATATCGAGATACTTAAAAGTTCCGAAGCCGCACCAACATATTAGAGATACAGAAACACCGTGGCCCCTTTCTTTGAGATAACTGTGCACTAGTGCGAGCCGCAAATGCCACTTCCAGCTTAGCTGTGCAGAAGAAGAACAACAAGAAGAAGAAATATCTCGAAATATGTCCGTTAGGCCCCTTCCCTTGAGATAAATCTCCAAATATCTCGGAAACGAAGCGAGCTATGGCAAAATGTTAAGAGACCTTTTTTGTAGAGAATTAAGTTTCCTACTTTTTATGTTCTATGATATTTTTTGATCAGAAGCGTAGTTTTCGAGATATATCGAGATATTTAAAAGTTCCGAAGCCGCACCAACATAATAGAGATACAGAAACACCGTGGCCCTTTCTTTGAGATAACTGTGCACTAGTGCGAGCCGCAAATGCCACTTCCAGCTTAGCTGTGCAGAAGAAGAACAACAAGAAGAAGAAATATCTCGAAATATGTCCGTCAGGCCCCTTCCCTTGAGATAAATCTGCAAATAGCTCGGAAACGAAGCGAGCTATGGCAAAATGTTGAGAGACCTTTTTTGTAGAGAATTATGTTTCCTACAATTTATGTTGTATGATATTTTTTGATCAGAAGCGTAGTTTTCGAGATATATCGAGATATTTAAAAGTTCCGAAGCCGCACCAACATAATAGAGATACAGAAACACCGTGGCCCCTTTCTTTGAGATAACTCTGCACTAGTGCGAGCCGCAAATGCCACTTCCAGCTTAGCTGTGCAGAAGAAGAACAACAAGAAGAAGAAATATCTCGAAATATGTCCGTCAGGCCCCTTCCCTTGAGATAAATCTGCAAATATCTCGGAAACGAAGCGAGCTATGGCAAAATGTTAAGAGACCTTTTTTGTAGAGAATTAAGTTTCCTACTTTTTATGTTCTATGATATTTTTTGATCAGATGCGTAGTTCTCGAGATATATCAAGATATTTAAAAGTTCCGAAGCCGCACCAACATAATAGAGATACAGAAACACCGTGGCTCCTTTCTTTGAGATAACTCTGCACTATTGCGAGCTGGAAATGCCACTTCCAGTTTAGCTGTGCAGAAGAAGAACAACAAGAAGAAGAAATATCTCGAAATATGTCCGTCAGGCCCCTTCCCTTGAGATAAATCTGCAAATATCTCGGAAACGAAGCGAGCTATGGCAAAATGTTAAGAGACCTTTTTTGTAGAGAATTAAGTTTGCTACTTTTTATGTTCTATGATATTTTTTGATCAGATGCGTAGTTCTCGAGATATATCAAGATATTTAAAAGTTCCGAAGCCGCACCAACATAATAGAGATACAGAAACACCGTGGCCCCTTTCTTTGAGATAACTCTGCACTATTGCGAGCTGGAAATGCCACTTCCAGTTTAGCTGTGCAGAAGAAGAACAACAAGAAGAAGAAATATCTCGAAATATGTCCGTTAGGCCCCTTCCCTTGAGATAAATCTCCAAATATCTCGGAAACGAAGCGAGCTATGGCAAAATGTTAAGAGACCTTTTTTGTAGAGAATTAAGTTTCCTACTTTTTATGTTCTATGATATTTTTTGATCAGAAGCGTAGTTTTCGAGATATATCGAGATATTTAGAAGTTCCGAAGCCGCACCAACATAATAGAGATACAGAAACACCGTGGCCCTTTCTTTGAGATAACTGTGCACTAGTGCGAGCCGCAAATGCCACTTCCAGCTTAGCTGTGCAGAAGAAGAACAACAAGAAGAAGAAATATCTCGAAATATGTCCGTCAGGCCCCTTCCCTTGAGATAAATCTGCAAATATCTCGGAAACGAAGCGAGCTATGGCAAAATGTTAAGAGACCTTTTTTGTAGAGAATTAAGTTTCCTACTTTTTATGTTCTCTGATATTTTTTGATCAGATGCGCAGTTCTCGAGATATATCAAGATATTTAAAAGTTCCGAAGCCGCACCAACATAATAGAGATACAGAAACACCGTGGCCCCTTTCTTTGAGATAACTCTGCACTATTGCGAGCTGTAAATGCCACTTCCAGCTTAGCTGTGCAGAAGAAGAACAACAAGAAGAAGAAATATCTCGAAATATGTCCGTTAGGCCCCTTCCCTTGAGATAAATCTCCAAATATCTCAGAAACGAAGCGAGCTATGGCAAAATGTTAAGAGACCTTTTTTGTAGAGAATTAAGTTTCCTACTTTTTATGTTCTATGATATTTTTTGATCAGAAGCGTAGTTTTCGAGATATATCGAGATATTTAAAAGTTCCGAAGCCGCACCAACATAATAGAGATACAGAAACACCGTGGCCCTTTCTTTGAGATAACTGTGCACTAGTGCGAGCCGCAAATGCCACTTCCAGCTTAGCTGTGCAGAAGAAGAACAACAAGAAGAAGAAATATCTCGAAATATGTCCGTCAGGCCCCTTCCCTTGAGATAAATCTGCAAATATCTCGGAAACGAAGCGAGCTATGGCAAAATGTTGAGAGACCTTTTTTGTAGAGAATTATGTTTCCTACAATTTATGTTGTATGATATTTTTTGATCAGAAGCGTAGTTTTCGAGATATATCGAGATATTTAAAAGTTCCGAAGCCGCACCAACATAATAGAGATACAGAAACACCGTGGCCCCTTTCTTTGAGATAACTCTGCACTAGTGCGAGCCGCAAATGCCACTTCCAGCTTAGCTGTGCAGAAGAAGAACAACAAGAAGAAGAAATATCTCGAAATATGTCCGTCAGGCCCCTTCCCTTGAGATAAATCTGCAAATATCTCGGAAACGAAGCGAGCTATGGCAAAATGTTGAGAGACCTTTTTTGTAGAGAATTATGTTTCCTACAATTTATGTTGTATGATATTTTTTGATCAGAAGCGTAGTTTTCGAGATATATCGAGATATTTAAAAGTTCCGAAGCCGCACCAACATAATAGAGATACAGAAACACCGTGGCCCCTTTCTTTGAGATAACTCTGCACTAGTGCGAGCCGCAAATGCCACTTCCAGCTTAGCTGTGCAGAAGAAGAACAACAAGAAGAAGAAATATCTCGAAATATGTCCGTCAGGCCAGTTCCTTTGAGCTGAATCTGCAAATATCTCGGAAACGAAGCGAGCTATGGCAAAATGTTAAGAGACATTTTTTGTAGAGAATTAAGTTTCCTACTTTTTATGTTCTATGATATTTTTTGATCAGATGCGTAGTTCTCGAGATATATCAAGATATTTAAAAGTTCCGAAGCCGCACCAACATAATAGAGATACAGAAACACCGTGGCCCCTTTCTTTGAGATAACTCTGCACTATTGCGAGCTGTAAATGCCACTTCCAGCTTAGCTGTGCAGAAGAAGAACAACAAGAAGAAGAAATATCTCGAAATATGTCCGTCAGGCCCCTTCCCTTGAGATAAATCTGCAAATATCTCGGAAACGAAGCGAGCTATGGCAAAATGTTAAGAGACCTTTTTTGTAGAGAATTAAGTTTCCTACTTTTTATGTTCTATGATATTTTTTGATCAGATGCGTAGTTCTCGAGATATATCAAGATATTTAAAAGTTCCGAAGCCGCACCAACATAATAGAGATACAGAAACACCGTGGCTCCTTTCTTTGAGATAACTCTGCACTATTGCGAGCTGGAAATGCCACTTCCAGTTTAGCTGTGCAGAAGAAGAACAACAAGAAGAAGAAATATCTCGAAATATGTCCGTTAGGCCCCTTCCCTTGAGATAAATCTGCAAATATCTCGGAAACGAAGCGAGCTATGGCAAAATGTTAAGAGACCCTTTTTGTAGAGAATTAAGTTTCCTACTTTTTATGTTCTACAATATTTTTTGATCAGATGCGTAGTTCTCGAGATATATCAAGATATTTAAAAGTTCCGAAGCCGCACCAACATAATAGAGATACAGAAACACCGTGGCCCCTTTTTTTGAGATAACTCTGCACTATTGCGAGCTGGAAATGCCACTTCCAGCTTAGCTGTGCAGAGGAAGAACAACAAGAAGAAGAAATATCTCGAAATATGTCCGTCAGGCCAGTTCCTTTGAGCTGAATCTGCAAATATCTCGGAAACGAAGCGAGCTATGGCAAAATGTTAAGAGACGTTTTTTGTAGAGAATTATGTTTCCTACAATTTATGTTCTATGATATTTTTTGATCAGAAGCGTAGTTTTCGAGATATATCGAGATACTTAAAAGTTCCGAAGCCGCACCAACATATTAGAGATACAGAAACACCGTGGCCCCTTTCTTTGAGATAACTGTGCACTAGTGCGAGCCGCAAATGCCACTTCCAGCTTAGCTGTGCAGAAGAAGAACAACAAGAAGAAGAAACTTCTCGAAATATGTCCGTTAGGCCCCTTCCCTTGAGATAAATCTGCAAATATCTCGGAAACGAAGCGAGCTATGGCAAAATGTTAAGAGACCTTTTTTGTAGAGAATTAAGTTTCCTACTTTTTATGTTCTATGATATTTTTTGATCAGATGCGTAGTTCTCGAGATATATCAAGATATTTAAAAGTTCCGAAGCCGCACCAACATAATAGAGATACAGAAACACCGTGGCTCCTTTCTTTGAGATAACTCTGCACTATTGCGAGCTGGAAATGCCACTTCCAGTTTAGCTGTGCAGAAGAAGAACAACAAGAAGAAGAAATATCTCGAAATATGTCCGTTAGGCCCCTTCCCTTGAGATAAATCTGCAAATATCTCGGAAACGAAGCGAGCTATGGCAAAATGTTAAGAGACCCTTTTTGTAGAGAATTAAGTTTCCTACTTTTTATGTTCTATGATATTTTTTGATCAGATGCGTAGTTCTCGAGATATATCAAGATATTTAAAAGTTCCGAAGCCGCTCCAACATAATAGAGATACAGAAACACCGTGGCCCCTTTCTTTGAGATAACTCTGCACTAGTGCGAGCCGCAAATGCCACTTCCAGCTTAGCTGTGCAGAAGAAGAACAACAAGAAGAAGAAATATCTCGAAATATGTCCGTCAGGCCCCTTCCCTTGTGATAAATCTGCAAATATCTCGGAAACGAAACGAGCTATGGCAAAATGTTAGGAGACCTTTTTTGTAGAGAATTAAGTTTCCTACTTTTTATGTTCTATGATATTTTTTGATCAGATGCGTAGTTCTCGAGATATATCAAGATATTTAAAAGTTCCGAAGCCGCACCAACATAATAGAGATACAGAAACACCGTGGCCCCTTTCTTTGAGATAACTCTGCACTATTGCGAGCTGCAAATGCCACTTCCAGCTTAGCTGTGCAGAGGAAGAACAACAAGAAGAAGAAGTATCTCGAAATATGTCCGTCAGGCCCGTTCCTTTGAGCTGAATCTGTAAATATCTCGGAAACGAAGCGAGCTATGGCAAAATGTTAAGAGACGTTTTTTGTAGAGAATTATGTTTCCTACAATTTATGTTCTATGATATTTTTTGATCAGAAGCGTAGTTTTCGAGATATATCGAGATATTTAAAAGTTCCGAAGCCGCACCAACATAATAGAGATACAGAAACACCATGGCCCCTTTCTTTGAGATAATTCTGCACTAGTGCGAGCCGCAAATGCCACTTCCAGCTTAGCTGTGCAGAAGAAGAACAACAAGAAGAAGAAATATCTCGAAATATGTCCGTCAGGCCCCTTCCCTTGAGATAAATCTGCAAATATCTCGGAAACGAAGCGAGCTATGGCAAAATGTTTAGAGACCTTTTTTGTAGAGAATTAAGTTTCCTACTTTTTATGTTCTATGATATTTTTTGATCAGATGCGTAGTTCTCGAGATATATCAAGATATTTAAAAGTTCCGAAGCCGCACCAACATAATAGAGATACAGAAACACCGTGGCCCCTCTCTTTGAGATAACTCTGCACTGTTGCGAGCTGGAAATGCCACTTCCAGTTTAGCTGTGCAGAAGAAGAACAACAAGAAGAAGAAATATCTCGAAATATGTCCGTTAGGCCCCTTCCCTTGAGATAAATCTGCAAATATCTCGGAAACGAAGCGAGCTATGGCAAAATGTTAAGAGACCCTTTTTGTAGAGAATTAAGTTTCCTACTTTTTATGTTCTATAATATTTTTTGATCAGATGCGTAGTTCTCGAGATATATCAAGATATTTAAAAGTTCCGAAGCCGCACCAACATAATAGAGATACAGAAACACCGTGGCCCCTTTTTTTGAGATAACTCTGCACTATTGCGAGCTGGAAATGCCACTTCCAGCTTAGCTGTGCAGAGGAAGAACAACAAGAAGAAGAAATATCTCGAAATATGTCCGTCAGGCCAGTTCCTTTGAGCTGAATCTGCAAATATCTCGGAAACGAAGCGAGCTATGGCAAAATGTTAAGAGACGTTTTTTGTAGAGAATTATGTTTCCTACAATTTATGTTCTATGATATTTTTTGATCAGAAGCGTAGTTTTCGAGATATATCGAGATACTTAAAAGTTCCGAAGCCGCACCAACATATTAGAGATACAGAAACACCGTGGCCCCTTTCTTTGAGATAACTGTGCACTAGTGCGAGCCGCAAATGCCACTTCCAGCTTAGCTGTGCAGAAGAAGAACAACAAGAAGAAGAAACTTCTCGAAATATGTCCGTTAGGCCCCTTCCCTTGAGATAAATCTGCAAATATCTCGGAAACGAAGCGAGCTATGGCAAAATGTTAAGAGACCTTTTTTGTAGAGAATTAAGTTTCCTACTTTTTATGTTCTATGATATTTTTTGATCAGATGCGTAGTTCTCGAGATATATCAAGATATTTAAAAGTTCCGAAGCCGCACCAACATAATAGAGATACAGAAACACCGTGGCTCCTTTCTTTGAGATAACTCTGCACTATTGCGAGCTGGAAATGCCACTTCCAGTTTAGCTGTGCAGAAGAAGAACAACAAGAAGAAGAAATATCTCGAAATATGTCCGTTAGGCCCCTTCCCTTGAGATAAATCTGCAAATATCTCGGAAACGAAGCGAGCTATGGCAAAATGTTAAGAGACCCTTTTTGTAGAGAATTAAGTTTCCTACTTTTTATGTTCTATGATATTTTTTGATCAGATGCGTAGTTCTCGAGATATATCAAGATATTTAAAAGTTCCGAAGCCGCACCAACATAATAGAGATACAGAAACACCGTGGCCCCTTTCTTTGAGATAACTCTGCACTAGTGCGAGCCGCAAATGCCACTTCCAGCTTAGCTGTGCAGAAGAAGAACAACAAGAAGAAGAAATATCTCGAAATATGTCCGTCAGGCCCCTTCCCTTGTGATAAATCTGCAAATATCTCGGAAACGAAACGAGCTATGGCAAAATGTTAAGAGACCTTTTTTGTAGAGAATTAAGTTTTCTACTTTTTATGTTCTATGATATTTTTTGATCAGATGCGTAGTTCTCGAGATATATCAAGATATTTAAAAGTTCCGAAGCCGCACCAACATAATAGAGATACAGAAACACCGTGGCCCCTTTCTTTGAGATAACTCTGCACTATTGCGAGCTGCAAATGCCACTTCCAGCTTAGCTGTGCAGAGGAAGAACAACAAGAAGAAGAAGTATCTCGAAATATGTCCGTCAGGCCCGTTCCTTTGAGCTGAATCTGTAAATATCTCGGAAACGAAGCGAGCTATGGCAAAATGTTAAGAGACGTTTTTTGTAGAGAATTATGTTTCCTACAATTTATGTTCTATGATATTTTTTGATCAGAAGCGTAGTTTTCGAGATATATCGAGATATTTAAAAGTTCCGAAGCCGCACCAACATAATAGAGATACAGAAACACCATGGCCCCTTTCTTTGAGATAATTCTGCACTAGTGCGAGCCGCAAATGCCACTTCCAGCTTAGCTGTGCAGAAGAAGAACAACAAGAAGAAGAAATATCTCGAAATATGTCCGTCAGGCCCCTTCCCTTGAGATAAATCTGCAAATATCTCGGAAACGAAGCGAGCTATGGCAAAATGTTTAGAGACCTTTTTTGTAGAGAATTAAGTTTCCTACTTTTTATGTTCTATGATATTTTTTGATCAGATGCGTAGTTCTCGAGATATATCAAGATATTTAAAAGTTCCGAAGCCGCACCAACATAATAGAGATACAGAAACACCGTGGCCCCTCTCTTTGAGATAACTCTGCACTATTGCGAGCTGGAAATGCCACTTCCAGTTTAGCTGTGCAGAAGAAGAACAACAAGAAGAAGAAATATCTCGAAATATGTCTGTCAGGCCCGTTCCTTTGAGCTGAATCTGCAAATATCTCGGAAACGAAGCGAGCTATGGCAAAATGTTAAGAGACGTTTTTTGTAGAGAATTATGTTTCCTACAATTTATGTTCTATGATATTTTTTGATCAGAAGCGTAGTTTTCGAGATATATCGAGATATTTAAAAGTTCCGAAGCCGCACCAACATAATAGAGATACAGAAACCCCGTGGCCCCTTTCTTTGAGATAACTCTGCACTAGTGCGAGCCGCAAATGCGACTTCCAGCTTAGCTGTGCAGAAGAAGAATAACAAGAAGAAGAAATATCTCGAAATATGTCCGTCAGGCCCCTTCCCTTGAGATAAATCTGCAAATATCTCGGAAACGAAGCGAGCTATGGCAAAATGTTGAGAGACCTTTTTTGTAGAGAATTAAGTTTCCTACTTTTTATGTTCTATGATATTTTTTGATCAGATGCGTAGTTCTCGAGATATATCAAGATATTTAAAAGTTCCGAAGCCGCACCAACATAATAGAGATATAGAAACACCGTGGCCCCTTTCTTTGAGATAACTCTGCACTATTGCGAGCTGCAAATGCCACTTCCAGCTTAGCTGTGCAGAGGAAGAACAACAAGAAGAAGAAATATCTCGAAATATGTCCGTCAGGCCAGTTCCTTTGAGCTGAATCGGCAAATATCTCGGAAACGAAGCGAGCTATGGCAAAATGTTAAGAGACGTTTTTTGTAGAGAATTATGTTTCCTACAATTTATGTTCTATGATATTTTTTGATGAGAAGCGTAGTTTTCGAGATATATCGGGATATTTAAAAGTTCCGAAGCCGCACCAACATAATAGGGATACAGAAACACCGTGGCCCCTTTCTTTGAGATAACTCTGCACTAGTGCGAGCCGCAAATGCCACTTCCAGCTTAGCTGTGCAGAAGAAGAACAACAAGAAGAAGAAATATCTCGAAATATGTCCGTCAGGCCCCTTCCCTTGAGATAAATCTGCAAATATCTCGGAATCGAAGCGAGCTATGCAAAATGTTAAGAGACCTTTTTTGTAGAGAATTAAGTTTCCTACTTTTTATGTTCTATGATATTTTTTGATCAGATGCGTAGTTCTCGAGATATATCAAGATATTTAAAAGTTCCGAAGCCGCACCAACATAATAGAGATACAGAAACACCGTGGCCCCTCTCTTTGAGATAACTCTGCACTATTGCGAGCTGGAAATGCCACTTCCAGTTTAGCTGTGCAGAAGAAGAACAACAAGAAGAAGAAATATCTCGAAATATGTCCGTCAGGCCCCTGCCCTTGAGATATATCTGCAAATATCTCGGAAACGAAGCGAGCTATGGCAAAATGTTGAGAGACCTTTTTTGTAGCGAATTATGTTTCCTACAATTTATGTTCTATGATATTTTTTGATCAGAAGCGTAGTTTTCGAGATATATCGAGATATTTAAAAGTTCCGAAGACGCACCAACATAATAGAGATACAGAAACACCGTGGCCCCTTTCTTTGAGATAACTCTGCACTAGTGCGAGCTGCAAATGCCACTTCCAGCTTAGCTGTGCAGAAGAAGAACAACAAGAAGAAGAAATATCTCGAAATATGTCCGTCAGGCCCCTTCCCTTGAGATAAATCTGCAAATATCTCGGAAACGAAGCGAGCTATGGCAAAATGTTGAGAGACCTTTTTTGTAGAGAATTATGTTTCCTACAATTTATGTTGTATGATATTTTTTGATCAGAAGCGTAGTTTTCGAGATATATCGAGATATTTAAAAGTTCCGAAGCCGCACCAACATAATAGAGATACAGAAACACCGTGGCCCCTTTCTTTGAGATAACTCTGCACTAGTGCGAGCCGCAAATGCCACTTCCAGCTTAGCTGTGCAGAAGAAGAACAACAAGAAGAAGAAATATCTCGAAATATGTCCGACAGGCCCCTTCCCTTGAGATAAATCTGCAAATATCTCGGAAACGAAGCGAGCTATGGCGAAATGTTAAGAGACCTTTTTTGTAGAGAATTACGTTTCCTACTTTTTATCTTCTATGATATTTTTTGATCAGATGCGTAGTTCTCGAGATATATCAAGATATTTAAAAGTTCCGAAGCCGCACCAACATAATAGAGATACAGAAACACCGTGGCCCCTTTCTTTGAGATAACTCTGCACTATTGCGAGCTGGAAATGCCACTTCCAGTTTAGCTGTGCAGAAGAAGAACAACAAGAAGAAGAAATATCTCGAAATATGTCCGTTAGGCCCCTTCCCTTGAGATAAATCTCCAAATATCTCGGAAACGAAGCGAGCTATGGCAAAATGTTAAGAGACCTTTTTTGTAGAGAATTAAGTTTCCTACTTTTTATGTTCTATGATATTTTTTGATCAGAAGCGTAGTTTTCGAGATATATCGAGATATTTAAAAGTTCCGAAGCCGCACCAACATAATAGAGATACAGAAACACCGTGGCCCTTTCTTTGAGATAACTGTGCACTAGTGCGAGCCGCAAATGCCACTTCCAGCTTAGCTGTGCAGAAGAAGAACAACAAGAAGAAGAAATATCTCGAAATATGTCCGTCAGGCCCCTTCCCTTGAGATAAATCTGCAAATATCTCGGAAACGAAGCGAGCTATGGCGAAATGTTAAGAGACCTTTTTTGTAGAGAATTAAGTTTCCTACTTTTTATGTTCTCTGATATTTTTTGATCAGATGCGCAGTTCTCGAGATATATCAAGATATTTAAAAGTTCCGAAGCCGCACCAACATAATAGAGATACAGAAACACCGTGGCCCCTTTCTTTGAGATAACTCTGCACTATTGCGAGCTGTAAATGCCACTTCCAGCTTAGCTGTGCAGAAGAAGAACAACAAGAAGAAGAAATATCTCGAAATATGTCCGTTAGGCCCCTTCCCTTGAGATAAATCTCCAAATATCTCGGAAACGAAGCGAGCTATGGCAAAATGTTAAGAGACCTTTTTTGTAGAGAATTAAGTTTCCTACTTTTTATGTTCTATGATATTTTTTGATCAGAAGCGTAGTTTTCGAGATATATCGAGATATTTAAAAGTTCCGAAGCCGCACCAACATAATAGAGATACAGAAACACCGTGGCCCTTTCTTTGAGATAACTGTGCACTAGTGCGAGCCGCAAATGCCACTTCCAGCTTAGCTGTGCAGAAGAAGAACAACAAGAAGAAGAAATATCTCGAAATATGTCCGTCAGGCCCCTTCCCTTGAGATAAATCTGCAAATATCTCGGAAACGAAGCGAGCTATGGCAAAATGTTAAGAGACCTTTTTTGTAGAGAATTAAGTTTCCTACTTTTTATGTTCTCTGATATTTTCTGATCAGATGCGCAGTTCTCGAGATATATCAAGATATTTAAAAGTTCCGAAGCCGCACCAACATAATAGAGATACAGAAACACCGTGGCCCCTTTCTTTGAGATAACTCTGCACTATTGCGAGCTGTAAATGCCACTTCCAGCTTAGCTGTGCAGAAGAAGAACAACAAGAAGAAGAAATATCTCGAAATATGTCCGTTAGGCCCCTTCCCTTGAGATAAATCTCCAAATATCTCGGAAACGAAGCGAGCTATGGCAAAATGTTAAGAGACCTTTTTTGTAGAGAATTAAGTTTCCTACTTTTTATGTTCTATGATATTTTTTGATCAGAAGCGTAGTTTTCGAGATATATCGAGATATTTAAAAGTTCCGAAGCCGCACCAACATAATAGAGATACAGAAACACCGTGGCCCTTTCTTTGAGATAACTGTGCACTAGTGCGAGCCGCAAATGCCACTTCCAGCTTAGCTGTGCAGAAGAAGAACAACAAGAAGAAGAAATATCTCGAAATATGTCCGTCAGGCCCCTTCCCTTGAGATAAATCTGCAAATATCTCGGAAACGAAGCGAGCTATGGCAAAATGTTGAGAGACCTTTTTTGTAGAGAATTATGTTTCCTACAATTTATGTTGTATGATATTTTTTGATCAGAAGCGTAGTTTTCGAGATATATCGAGATATTTAAAAGTTCCGAAGCCGCACCAACATAATAGAGATACAGAAACACCGTGGCCCCTTTCTTTGAGATAACTCTGCACTAGTGCGAGCCGCAAATGCCACTTCCAGCTTAGCTGTGCAGATGAAGAACAACAAGAAGAAGAAATATCTCGAAATATGTCCGTCAGGCCCCTTCCCTTGAGATAAATCTGCAAATATCTCGGAAACGAAGCGAGCTATGGCAAAATGTTGAGAGACCTTTTTTGTAGAGAATTATGTTTCCTACAATTTATGTTGTATGATATTTTTTGATCAGAAGCGTAGTTTTCGAGATATATCGAGATATTTAAAAGTTCCGAAGCCGCACCAACATAATAGAGATACAGAAACACCGTGGCCCCTTTCTTTGAGATAACTCTGCACTAGTGCGAGCTGGAAATGCCACTTCCAGTTTAGCTGTGCAGAAGAAGAACAACAAGAAGAAGAAATATCTCGAAATATGTCCGTTAGGCCCCTTCCCTTGAGATAAATCTGCAAATATCTCGGAAACGAAGCGAGCTATGGCAAAATGTTAAGGGACCCTTTTTGTAGAGAATTAAGTTTCCTACTTTTTATGTTCTATAATATTTTTTGATCAGATGCGTAGTTCTCGAGATATATCAAGATATTTAAAAGTTCCGAAGCCGCACCAACATAATAGAGATACAGAAACACCGTGGCCCCTTTTTTTGAGATAACTCTGCACTATTGCGAGCTGGAAATGCCACTTCCAGCTTAGCTGTGCAGAGGAAGAACAACAAGAAGAAGAAATATCTCGAAATATGTCCGTCAGGCCAGTTCCTTTGAGCTGAATCTGCAAATATCTCGGAAACGAAGCGAGCTATGGCAAAATGTTAAGAGACGTTTTTTGTAGAGAATTATGTTTCCTACAATTTATGTTCTATGATATTTTTTGATCAGAAGCGTAGTTTTCGAGATATATCGAGATACTTAAAAGTTCCGAAGCCGCACCAACATATTAGAGATACAGAAACACCGTGGCCCCTTTCTTTGAGATAACTGTGCACTAGTGCGAGCCGCAAATGCCACTTCCAGCTTAGCTGTGCAGAAGAAGAACAACAAGAAGAAGAAATATCTCGAAATATGTCCGTTAGGCCCCTTCCCTTGAGATAAATCTCCAAATATCTCGGAAACGAAGCGAGCTATGGCAAAATGTTAAGAGACCTTTTTTGTAGAGAATTAAGTTTCCTACTTTTTATGTTCTATGATATTTTTTGATCAGAAGCGTAGTTTTCGAGATATATCGAGATATTTAAAAGTTCCGAAGCCGCACCAACATAATAGAGATACAGAAACACCGTGGCCCTTTCTTTGAGATAACTGTGCACTAGTGCGAGCCGCAAATGCCACTTCCAGCTTAGCTGTGCAGAAGAAGAACAACAAGAAGAAGAAATATCTCGAAATATGTCCGTCAGGCCCCTTCCCTTGAGATAAATCTGCAAATATCTCGGAAACGAAGCGAGCTATGGCAAAATGTTGAGAGACCTTTTTTGTAGAGAATTATGTTTCCTACAATTTATGTTGTATGATATTTTTTGATCAGAAGCGTAGTTTTCGAGATATATCGAGATATTTAAAAGTTCCGAAGCCGCACCAACATAATAGAGATACAGAAACACCGTGGCCCCTTTCTTTGAGATAACTCTGCACTAGTGCGAGCCGCAAATGCCACTTCCAGCTTAGCTGTGCAGATGAAGAACAACAAGAAGAAGAAATATCTCGAAATATGTCCGTCAGGCCCCTTCCCTTGAGATAAATCTGCAAATATCTCGGAAACGAAGCGAGCTATGGCAAAATGTTGAGAGACCTTTTTTGTAGAGAATTATGTTTCCTACAATTTATGTTGTATGATATTTTTTGATCAGAAGCGTAGTTTTCGAGATATATCGAGATATTTAAAAGTTCCGAAGCCGCACCAACATAATAGAGATACAGAAACACCGTGGCCCCTTTCTTTGAGATAACTCTGCACTAGTGCGAGCCGCAAATGCCACTTCCAGCTTAGCTGTGCAGAAGAAGAACAACAAGAAGAAGAAATATCTCGAAATATGTCCGACAGGCCCCTTCCCTTGAGATAAATCTGCAAATATCTCGGAAACGAAGCGAGCTATGGCGAAATGTTAAGAGACCTTTTTTGTAGAGAATTACGTTTTCTACTTTTTATCTTCTATGATATTTTTTGATCAGATGCGTAGTTCTCGAGATATATCAAGATATTTAAAAGTGCCGAAGCCGCACCAACATAATACAGATACAGAAACACCGTGGCCCCTTTCTTTGAGATAACTCTGCACTAGTGCGAGCCGCAAATGCCACTTCCAGCTTAGCTGTGCAGAAGAAGAACAACAAGAAGAAGAAATATCTCGAAATATGTCCGTCAGGCCCCTTCCCTTGAGATAAATCTGCAAATATCTCGGAAACGAAGCGAGCTATGGCAAAATGTTAAGAGACCTTTTTTGTAGAGAATTAAGTTTCCTACTTTTTATGTTCTATGATATTTTTTGATCAGATGCGTAGTTCTCGAGATATATCAAGATATTTAAAAGTTCCGAAGCCGCACCAACATAATAGAGATACAGAAACACCGTGGCTCCTTTCTTTGAGATAACTCTGCACTATTGCGAGCTGGAAATGCCACTTCCAGTTTAGCTGTGCAGAAGAAGAACAACAAGAAGAAGAAATATCTCGAAATATGTCCGTTAGGCCCCTTCCCTTGAGATAAATCTGCAAATATCTCGGAAACGAAGCGAGCTATGGCAAAATGTTAAGGGACCCTTTTTGTAGAGAATTAAGTTTCCTACTTTTTATGTTCTATAATATTTTTTGATCAGATGCGTAGTTCTCGAGATATATCAAGATATTTAAAAGTTCCGAAGCCGCACCAACATAATAGAGATACAGAAACACCGTGGCCCCTTTTTTTGAGATAACTCTGCACTATTGCGAGCTGGAAATGCCACTTCCAGCTTAGCTGTGCAGAGGAAGAACAACAAGAAGAAGAAATATCTCGAAATATGTCCGTCAGGCCAGTTCCTTTGAGCTGAATCTGCAAATATCTCGGAAACGAAGCGAGCTATGGCAAAATGTTAAGAGACGTTTTTTGTAGAGAATTATGTTTCCTACAATTTATGTTCTATGATATTTTTTGATCAGAAGCGTAGTTTTCGAGATATATCGAGATACTTAAAAGTTCCGAAGCCGCACCAACATATTAGAGATACAGAAACACCGTGGCCCCTTTCTTTGAGATAACTGTGCACTAGTGCGAGCCGCAAATGCCACTTCCAGCTTAGCTGTGCAGAAGAAGAACAACAAGAAGAAGAAATATCTCGAAATATGTCCGTTAGGCCCCTTCCCTTGAGATAAATCTCCAAATATCTCGGAAACGAAGCGAGCTATGGCAAAATGTTAAGAGACCTTTTTTGTAGAGAATTAAGTTTCCTACTTTTTATGTTCTATGATATTTTTTGATCAGAAGCGTAGTTTTCGAGATATATCGAGATATTTAAAAGTTCCGAAGCCGCACCAACATAATAGAGATACAGAAACACCGTGGCCCTTTCTTTGAGATAACTGTGCACTAGTGCGAGCCGCAAATGCCACTTCCAGCTTAGCTGTGCAGAAGAAGAACAACAAGAAGAAGAAATATCTCGAAATATGTCCGTCAGGCCCCTTCCCTTGAGATAAATCTGCAAATATCTCGGAAACGAAGCGAGCTATGGCAAAATGTTGAGAGACCTTTTTTGTAGAGAATTATGTTTCCTACAATTTATGTTGTATGATATTTTTTGATCAGAAGCGTAGTTTTCGAGATATATCGAGATATTTAAAAGTTCCGAAGCCGCACCAACATAATAGAGATACAGAAACACCGTGGCCCCTTTCTTTGAGATAACTCTGCACTAGTGCGAGCCGCAAATGCCACTTCCAGCTTAGCTGTGCAGATGAAGAACAACAAGAAGAAGAAATATCTCGAAATATGTCCGTCAGGCCCCTTCCCTTGAGATAAATCTGCAAATATCTCGGAAACGAAGCGAGCTATGGCAAAATGTTGAGAGACCTTTTTTGTAGAGAATTATGTTTCCTACAATTTATGTTGTATGATATTTTTTGATCAGAAGCGTAGTTTTCGAGATATATCGAGATATTTAAAAGTTCCGAAGCCGCACCAACATAATAGAGATACAGAAACACCGTGGCCCCTTTCTTTGAGATAACTCTGCACTAGTGCGAGCCGCAAATGCCACTTCCAGCTTAGCTGTGCAGAAGAAGAACAACAAGAAGAAGAAATATCTCGAAATATGTCCGACAGGCCCCTTCCCTTGAGATAAATCTGCAAATATCTCGGAAAGAAGCGAGCTATGGCGAAATGTTAAGAGACCTTTTTTGTAGAGAATTACGTTTCCTACTTTTTATCTTCTATGATATTTTTTGATCAGATGCGTAGTTCTCGAGATATATCAAGATATTTAAAAGTGCCGAAGCCGCACCAACATAATACAGATACAGAAACACCGTGGCCCCTTTCTTTGAGATAACTCTGCACTAGTGCGAGCCGCAAATGCCACTTCCAGCTTAGCTGTGCAGAAGAAGAACAACAAGAAGAAGAAATATCTCGAAATATGTCCGTCAGGCCCCTTCCCTTGAGATAAATCTGCAAATATCTCGGAAACGAAGCGAGCTATGGCAAAATGTTAAGAGACCTTTTTTGTAGAGAATTAAGTTTCCTACTTTTTATGTTCTATGATATTTTTTGATCAGATGCGTAGTTCTCGAGATATATCAAGATATTTAAAAGTTCCGAAGCCGCACCAACATAATAGAGATACAGAAACACCGTGGCTCCTTTCTTTGAGATAACTCTGCACTATTGCGAGCTGGAAATGCCACTTCCAGTTTAGCTGTGCAGAAGAAGAACAACAAGAAGAAGAAATATCTCGAAATATGTCCGTTAGGCCCCTTCCCTTGAGATAAATCTGCAAATATCTCGGAAACGAAGCGAGCTATGGCAAAATGTTAAGGGACCCTTTTTGTAGAGAATTAAGTTTCCTACTTTTTATGTTCTATAATATTTTTTGATCAGATGCGTAGTTCTCGAGATATATCAAGATATTTAAAAGTTCCGAAGCCGCACCAACATAATAGAGATACAGAAACACCGTGGCCCCTTTTTTTGAGATAACTCTGCACTATTGCGAGCTGGAAATGCCACTTCCAGCTTAGCTGTGCAGAGGAAGAACAACAAGAAGAAGAAATATCTCGAAATATGTCCGTCAGGCCAGTTCCTTTGAGCTGAATCTGCAAATATCTCGGAAACGAAGCGAGCTATGGCAAAATGTTAAGAGACGTTTTTTGTAGAGAATTATGTTTCCTACAATTTATGTTCTATGATATTTTTTGATCAGAAGCGTAGTTTTCGAGATATATCGAGATACTTAAAAGTTCCGAAGCCGCACCAACATATTAGAGATACAGAAACACCGTGGCCCCTTTCTTTGAGATAACTGTGCACTAGTGCGAGCCGCAAATGCCACTTCCAGCTTAGCTGTGCAGAAGAAGAACAACAAGAAGAAGAAATATCTCGAAATATGTCCGTTAGGCCCCTTCCCTTGAGATAAATCTCCAAATATCTCGGAAACGAAGCGAGCTATGGCAAAATGTTGAGAGACCTTTTTTGTAGAGAATTATGTTTCCTACAATTTATGTTGTATGATATTTTTTGATCAGAAGCGTAGTTTTCGAGATATATCGAGATATTTAAAAGTTCCGAAGCCGCACCAACATAATAGAGATACAGAAACACCGTGGCCCCTTTCTTTGAGATAACTCTGCACTAGTGCGAGCCGCAAATGCCACTTCCAGCTTAGCTGTGCAGATGAAGAACAACAAGAAGAAGAAATATCTCGAAATATGTCCGTCAGGCCCCTTCCCTTGAGATAAATCTGCAAATATCTCGGAAACGAAGCGAGCTATGGCAAAATGTTGAGAGACCTTTTTTGTAGAGAATTATGTTTCCTACAATTTATGTTGTATGATATTTTTTGATCAGAAGCGTAGTTTTCGAGATATATCGAGATATTTAAAAGTTCCGAAGCCGCACCAACATAATAGAGATACAGAAACACCGTGGCCCCTTTCTTTGAGATAACTCTGCACTAGTGCGAGCCGCAAATGCCACTTCCAGCTTAGCTGTGCAGAAGAAGAACAACAAGAAGAAGAAATATCTCGAAATATGTCCGACAGGCCCCTTCCCTTGAGATAAATCTGCAAATATCTCGGAAACGAAGCGAGCTATGGCGAAATGTTAAGAGACCTTTTTTGTAGAGAATTACGTTTTCTACTTTTTATCTTCTATGATATTTTTTGATCAGATGCGTAGTTCTCGAGATATATCAAGATATTTAAAAGTGCCGAAGCCGCACCAACATAATACAGATACAGAAACACCGTGGCCCCTTTCTTTGAGATAACTCTGCACTAGTGCGAGCCGCAAATGCCACTTCCAGCTTAGCTGTGCAGAAGAAGAACAACAAGAAGAAGAAATATCTCGAAATATGTCCGTCAGGCCCCTTCCCTTGAGATAAATCTGCAAATATCTCGGAAACGAAGCGAGCTATGGCAAAATGTTAAGAGACCTTTTTTGTAGAGAATTAAGTTTCCTACTTTTTATGTTCTATGATATTTTTTGATCAGATGCGTAGTTCTCGAGATATATCAAGATATTTAAAAGTTCCGAAGCCGCACCAACATAATAGAGATACAGAAACACCGTGGCTCCTTTCTTTGAGATAACTCTGCACTATTGCGAGCTGGAAATGCCACTTCCAGTTTAGCTGTGCAGAAGAAGAACAACAAGAAGAAGAAATATCTCGAAATATGTCCGTTAGGCCCCTTCCCTTGAGATAAATCTGCAAATATCTCGGAAACGAAGCGAGCTATGGCAAAATGTTAAGGGACCCTTTTTGTAGAGAATTAAGTTTCCTACTTTTTATGTTCTATAATATTTTTTGATCAGATGCGTAGTTCTCGAGATATATCAAGATATTTAAAAGTTCCGAAGCCGCACCAACATAATAGAGATACAGAAACACCGTGGCCCCTTTTTTTGAGATAACTCTGCACTATTGCGAGCTGGAAATGCCACTTCCAGCTTAGCTGTGCAGAGGAAGAACAACAAGAAGAAGAAATATCTCGAAATATGTCCGTCAGGCCAGTTCCTTTGAGCTGAATCTGCAAATATCTCGGAAACGAAGCGAGCTATGGCAAAATGTTAAGAGACGTTTTTTGTAGAGAATTATGTTTCCTACAATTTATGTTCTATGATATTTTTTGATCAGAAGCGTAGTTTTCGAGATATATCGAGATACTTAAAAGTTCCGAAGCCGCACCAACATATTAGAGATACAGAAACACCGTGGCCCCTTTCTTTGAGATAACTGTGCACTAGTGCGAGCCGCAAATGCCACTTCCAGCTTAGCTGTGCAGAAGAAGAACAACAAGAAGAAGAAATATCTCGAAATATGTCCGTTAGGCCCCTTCCCTTGAGATAAATCTCCAAATATCTCGGAAACGAAGCGAGCTATGGCAAAATGTTAAGAGACCTTTTTTGTAGAGAATTAAGTTTCCTACTTTTTATGTTCTATGATATTTTTTGATCAGAAGCGTAGTTTTCGAGATATATCGAGATATTTAAAAGTTCCGAAGCCGCACCAACATAATAGAGATACAGAAACACCGTGGCCCTTTCTTTGAGATAACTGTGCACTAGTGCGAGCCGCAAATGCCACTTCCAGCTTAGCTGTGCAGAAGAAGAACAACAAGAAGAAGAAATATCTCGAAATATGTCCGTCAGGCCCCTTCCCTTGAGATAAATCTGCAAATATCTCGGAAACGAAGCGAGCTATGGCAAAATGTTGAGAGACCTTTTTTGTAGAGAATTATGTTTCCTACAATTTATGTTGTATGATATTTTTTGATCAGAAGCGTAGTTTTCGAGATATATCGAGATATTTAAAAGTTCCGAAGCCGCACCAACATAATAGAGATACAGAAACACCGTGGCCCCTTTCTTTGAGATAACTCTGCACTAGTGCGAGCCGCAAATGCCACTTCCAGCTTAGCTGTGCAGATGAAGAACAACAAGAAGAAGAAATATCTCGAAATATGTCCGTCAGGCCCCTTCCCTTGAGATAAATCTGCAAATATCTCGGAAACGAAGCGAGCTATGGCAAAATGTTGAGAGACCTTTTTTGTAGAGAATTATGTTTCCTACAATTTATGTTGTATGATATTTTTTGATCAGAAGCGTAGTTTTCGAGATATATCGAGATATTTAAAAGTTCCGAAGCCGCACCAACATAATAGAGATACAGAAACACCGTGGCCCCTTTCTTTGAGATAACTCTGCACTAGTGCGAGCCGCAAATGCCACTTCCAGCTTAGCTGTGCAGAAGAAGAACAACAAGAAGAAGAAATATCTCGAAATATGTCCGACAGGCCCCTTCCCTTGAGATAAATCTGCAAATATCTCGGAAACGAAGCGAGCTATGGCGAAATGTTAAGAGACCTTTTTTGTAGAGAATTACGTTTCCTACTTTTTATCTTCTATGATATTTTTTGATCAGATGCGTAGTTCTCGAGATATATCAAGATATTTAAAAGTGCCGAAGCCGCACCAACATAATACAGATACAGAAACACCGTGGCCCCTTTCTTTGAGATAACTCTGCACTAGTGCGAGCCGCAAATGCCACTTCCAGCTTAGCTGTGCAGAAGAAGAACAACAAGAAGAAGAAATATCTCGAAATATGTCCGTCAGGCCCCTTCCCTTGAGATAAATCTGCAAATATCTCGGAAACGAAGCGAGCTATGGCAAAATGTTAAGAGACCTTTTTTGTAGAGAATTAAGTTTCCTACTTTTTATGTTCTATGATATTTTTTGATCAGATGCGTAGTTCTCGAGATATATCAAGATATTTAAAAGTTCCGAAGCCGCACCAACATAATAGAGATACAGAAACACCGTGGCTCCTTTCTTTGAGATAACTCTGCACTATTGCGAGCTGGAAATGCCACTTCCAGTTTAGCTGTGCAGAAGAAGAACAACAAGAAGAAGAAATATCTCGAAATATGTCCGTTAGGCCCCTTCCCTTGAGATAAATCTGCAAATATCTCGGAAACGAAGCGAGCTATGGCAAAATGTTAAGGGACCCTTTTTGTAGAGAATTAAGTTTCCTACTTTTTATGTTCTATAATATTTTTTGATCAGATGCGTAGTTCTCGAGATATATCAAGATATTTAAAAGTTCCGAAGCCGCACCAACATAATAGAGATACAGAAACACCGTGGCCCCTTTTTTTGAGATAACTCTGCACTATTGCGAGCTGGAAATGCCACTTCCAGCTTAGCTGTGCAGAGGAAGAACAACAAGAAGAAGAAATATCTCGAAATATGTCCGTCAGGCCAGTTCCTTTGAGCTGAATCTGCAAATATCTCGGAAACGAAGCGAGCTATGGCAAAATGTTAAGAGACGTTTTTTGTAGAGAATTATGTTTCCTACAATTTATGTTCTATGATATTTTTTGATCAGAAGCGTAGTTTTCGAGATATATCGAGATACTTAAAAGTTCCGAAGCCGCACCAACATATTAGAGATACAGAAACACCGTGGCCCCTTTCTTTGAGATAACTGTGCACTAGTGCGAGCCGCAAATGCCACTTCCAGCTTAGCTGTGCAGAAGAAGAACAACAAGAAGAAGAAATATCTCGAAATATGTCCGTTAGGCCCCTTCCCTTGAGATAAATCTCCAAATATCTCGGAAACGAAGCGAGCTATGGCAAAATGTTGAGAGACCTTTTTTGTAGAGAATTATGTTTCCTACAATTTATGTTGTATGATATTTTTTGATCAGAAGCGTAGTTTTCGAGATATATCGAGATATTTAAAAGTTCCGAAGCCGCACCAACATAATAGAGATACAGAAACACCGTGGCCCCTTTCTTTGAGATAACTCTGCACTAGTGCGAGCCGCAAATGCCACTTCCAGCTTAGCTGTGCAGATGAAGAACAACAAGAAGAAGAAATATCTCGAAATATGTCCGTCAGGCCCCTTCCCTTGAGATAAATCTGCAAATATCTCGGAAACGAAGCGAGCTATGGCAAAATGTTGAGAGACCTTTTTTGTAGAGAATTATGTTTCCTACAATTTATGTTGTATGATATTTTTTGATCAGAAGCGTAGTTTTCGAGATATATCGAGATATTTAAAAGTTCCGAAGCCGCACCAACATAATAGAGATACAGAAACACCGTGGCCCCTTTCTTTGAGATAACTCTGCACTAGTGCGAGCCGCAAATGCCACTTCCAGCTTAGCTGTGCAGAAGAAGAACAACAAGAAGAAGAAATA
The DNA here is from genome assembly GCF_051020975.1 of Osmia lignaria lignaria. Lineage (NCBI taxonomy): Eukaryota > Metazoa > Arthropoda > Insecta > Hymenoptera > Megachilidae > Osmia > Osmia lignaria. The sequence goes on from NW_027478160.1 coordinate 2,122,009, forward strand.
TCTCGAAATATGTCCGACAGGCCCCTTCCCTTGAGATAAATCTGCAAATATCTCGGAAACGAAGCGAGCTATGGCGAAATGTTAAGAGACCTTTTTTGTAGAGAATTACGTTTCCTACTTTTTATCTTCTATGATATTTTTTGATCAGATGCGTAGTTCTCGAGATATATCAAGATATTTAAAAGTGCCGAAGCCGCACCAACATAATACAGATACAGAAACACCGTGGCCCCTTTCTTTGAGATAACTCTGCACTAGTGCGAGCCGCAAATGCCACTTCCAGCTTAGCTGTGCAGAAGAAGAACAACAAGAAGAAGAAATATCTCGAAATATGTCCGTTAGGCCCCTTCCCTTGAGATAAATCTGCAAATATCTCGGAAACGAAGCGAGCTATGGCAAAATGTTAAGGGACCCTTTTTGTAGAGAATTAAGTTTCCTACTTTTTATGTTCTATAATATTTTTTGATCAGATGCGTAGTTCTCGAGATATATCAAGATATTTAAAAGTTCCGAAGCCGCACCAACATAATAGAGATACAGAAACACCGTGGCCCCTTTTTTTGAGATAACTCTGCACTATTGCGAGCTGGAAATGCCACTGCCAGCTTAGCTGTGCAGAGGAAGAACAACAAGAAGAAGAAATATCTCGAAATATGTCCGTCAGGTCAGTTCCTTTGAGCTGAATCTGCAAATATCTCGGAAACGAAGCGAGCTATGGCAAAATGTTAAGAGACGTTTTTTGTAGAGAATTATGTTTCCTACAATTTATGTTCTATGATATTTTTTGATCAGAAGCGTAGTTTTCGAGATATATCGAGATACTTAAAAGTTCCGAAGCCGCACCAACATATTAGAGATACAGAAACACCGTGGCCCCTTTCTTTGAGATAACTGTGCACTAGTGCGAGCCGCAAATGCCACTTCCAGCTTAGCTGTGCAGAAGAAGAACAACAAGAAGAAGAAACTTCTCGAAATATGTCCGTTAGGCCCCTTCCCTTGAGATAAATCTGCAAATATCTCGGAAACGAAGCGAGCTATGGCAAAATGTTAAGAGACATTTTTTGTAGAGAATTAAGTTTCCTACTTTTTATGTTCTATGATATTTTTTGATCAGATGCGTAGTTCTCGAGATATATCAAGATATTTAAAAGTTCCGAAGCCGCACCAACATAATAGAGATACAGAAACACCGTGGCTCCTTTCTTTGAGATAACTCTGCACTATTGCGAGCTGGAAATGCCACTTCCAGTTTAGCTGTGCAGAAGAAGAACAACAAGAAGAAGAAATATCTCGAAATATGTCCGTTAGGCCCCTTCCCTTGAGATAAATCTGCAAATATCTCGGAAACGAAGCGAGCTATGGCAAAATGTTAAGAGACCCTTTTTGTAGAGAAGTAAGTTTCCTACTTTTTATGTTCTATAATATTTTTTGATCAGATGCGTAGTTCTCGAGATATATCAAGATATTTAAAAGTTCCGAAGCCGCACCAACATAATAGAGATACAGAAACACCGTGGCCCCTTTTTTTGAGATAACTCTGCACTATTGCGAGCTGGAAATGCCACTTCCAGCTTAGCTGTGCAGAGGAAGAACAACAAGAAGAAGAAATATCTCGAAATATGTCCGTCAGGCCAGTTCCTTTGAGCTGAATCTGCAAATATCTCGGAAACGAAGCGAGCTATGGCAAAATGTTAAGAGACGTTTTTTGTAGAGAATTATGTTTCCTACAATTTATGTTCTATGATATTTTTTGATCAGAAGCGTAGTTTTCGAGATATATCGAGATACTTAAAAGTTCCGAAGCCGCACCAACATATTAGAGATACAGAAACACCGTGGCCCCTTTCTTTGAGATAACTGTGCACTAGTGCGAGCCGCAAATGCCACTTCCAGCTTAGCTGTGCAGAAGAAGAACAACAAGAAGAAGAAACTTCTCGAAATATGTCCGTTAGGCCCCTTCCCTTGAGATAAATCTGCAAATATCTCGGAAACGAAGCGAGCTATGGCAAAATGTTAAGAGACATTTTTTGTAGAGAATTAAGTTTCCTACTTTTTATGTTCTATGATATTTTTTGATCAGATGCGTAGTTCTCGAGATATATCAAGATATTTAAAAGTTCCGAAGCCGCACCAACATAATAGAGATACAGAAACACCGTGGCCCCTTTCTTTGAGATAACTCTGCACTATTGCGAGCTGTAAATGCCACTTCCAGCTTAGCTGTGCAGAAGAAGAACAACAAGAAGAAGAAATATCTCGAAATATGTCCGTCAGGCCCCTTCCCTTGAGATAAATCTGCAAATATCTCGGAAACGAAGCGAGCTATGGCAAAATGTTAAGAGACCTTTTTTGTAGAGAATTAAGTTTCCTACTTTTTATGTTCTATGATATTTTTTGATCAGATGCGTAGTTCTCGAGATATATCAAGATATTTAAAAGTTCCGAAGCCGCACCAACATAATAGAGATACAGAAACACCGTGGCTCCTTTCTTTGAGATAACTCTGCACTATTGCGAGCTGGAAATGCCACTTCCAGTTTAGCTGTGCAGAAGAAGAACAACAAGAAGAAGAAATATCTCGAAATATGTCCGTTAGGCCCCTTCCCTTGAGATAAATCTGCAAATATCTCGGAAACGAAGCGAGCTATGGCAAAATGTTAAGAGACCCTTTTTGTAGAGAATTAAGTTTCCTACTTTTTATGTTCTATGATATTTTTTGATCAGATGCGTAGTTCTCGAGATATATCAAGATATTTAAAAGTTCCGAAGCCGCACCAACATAATAGAGATACAGAAACACCGTGGCCCCTTTCTTTGAGATAACTCTGCACTAGTGCGAGCCGCAAATGCCACTTCCAGCTTAGCTGTGCAGAAGAAGAACAACAAGAAGAAGAAATATCTCGAAATATGTCCGTTAGGCCCCTTCCCTTGAGATAAATCTGCAAATATCTCGGAAACGAAGCGAGCTATGGCAAAATGTTAAGAGACCCTTTTTGTAGAGAATTAAGTTTCCTACTTTTATGTTCTATGATATTTTTTGATCAGATGCGTAGTTCTCGAGATATATCAAGATATTTAAAAGTTCCGAAGCCGCACCAACATAATAGAGATACAGAAACACCGTGGCCCCTTTCTTTGAGATAACTCTGCACTATTGCGAGCTGCAAATGCCACTTCCAGCTTAGCTGTGCAGAGGAAGAACAACAAGAAGAAGAAGTATCTCGAAATATGTCCGTCAGGCCCGTTCCTTTGAGCTGAATCTGTAAATATCTCGGAAACGAAGCGAGCTATGGCAAAATGTTAAGAGACGTTTTTTGTAGAGAATTATGTTTCCTACAATTTATGTTCTATGATATTTTTTGATCAGAAGCGTAGTTTTCGAGATATATCGAGATATTTAAAAGTTCCGAAGCCGCACCAACATAATAGAGATACAGAAACACCATGGCCCCTTTCTTTGAGATAATTCTGCACTAGTGCGAGCCGCAAATGCCACTTCCAGCTTAGCTGTGCAGAAGAAGAACAACAAGAAGAAGAAATATCTCGAAATATGTCCGTCAGGCCCCTTCCCTTGAGATAAATCTGCAAATATCTCGGAATCGAAGCGAGCTATGGCAAAATGTTAAGAGACCTTTTTTGTAGAGAATTAAGTTTCCTACTTTTTATGTTCTATGATATTTTTTGATCAGATGCGTAGTTCTCGAGATATATCAAGATATTTAAAAGTTCCGAAGCCGCACCAACATAATAGAGATACAGAAACACCGTGGCCCCTCTCTTTGAGATAACTCTGCACTATTGCGAGCTGGAAATGCCACTTCCAGTTTAGCTGTGCAGAAGAAGAACAACAAGAAGAAGAAATATCTCGAAATATGTCCGTCAGGCCCCTGCCCTTGAGATATATCTGCAAATATCTCGGAAACGAAGCGAGCTATGGCAAAATGTTGAGAGACCTTTTTTGTAGCGAATTATGTTTCCTACAATTTATGTTCTATGATATTTTTTGATCAGAAGCGTAGTTTTCGAGATATATCGAGATATTTAAAAGTTCCGAAGACGCACCAACATAATAGAGATACAGAAACACCGTGGCCCCTTTCTTTGAGATAACTCTGCACTATTGCGAGCTGCAAATGCCACTTCCAGCTTAGCTGTGCAGAGGAAGAACAAGAAGAAGAAGAAGTATCTCGAAATATGTCTGTCAGGCCCGTTCCTTTGAGCTGCATCTGCAAATATCTCGGAAAGGAAGCGAGCTATGGCAAAATGTTAAGAGACGTTTTTTGTAGAGAATTATGTTTCCTACAATTTATGTTCTATGATATTTTTTGATCAGAAGCGTAGTTTTCGAGATATATCGAGATATTTAAAAGTTCCGAAGCCGCACCAACATAATAGAGATACAGAAACACCGTGGCCCCTTTCTTTGAGATAACTCTGCACTAGTGCGAGCCGCAAATGCGACTTCCAGCTTAGCTGTGCAGAAGAAGAATAACAAGAAGAAGAAATATCTCGAAATATGTCCGTCAGGCCCCTTCCCTTGAGATAAATCTGCAAATATCTCGGAAACGAAGCGAGCTATGGCAAAATGTGGAGAGACCTTTTTTGTAGAGAATTAAGTTTCCTACTTTTTATGTTCTATGATATTTTTTGATCAGATGCGCAGTTCTCGAGATATATCAAGATATTTAAAAGTTCCGAAGCCGCACCAACATAATAGACATATAGAAACACCGTGGCCCCTTTCTTTGAGATAACTCTGCACTATTGCGAGCTGCAAATGCCACTTCCAGCTTAGCTGTGCAGAGGAAGAGCAACAAGAAGAAGAAATATCTCGAAATATGTCCGTCAGGCCAGTTCCTTTGAGCTGAATCGGCAAATATCTCGGAAACGAAGCGAGCTATGGCAAAATGTTAAGAGACGTTTTTTGTAGAGAATTATGTTTCCTACAATTTATGTTCTATGATATTTTTTGATCAGAAGCGTAGTTTTCGAGATATATCGAGATATTTAAAAGTTCCGAAGCCGCACCAACATAATAGGGATACAGAAACACCGTGGCCCCTTTCTTTGAGATAACTCTGCACTAGTGCGAGCCGCAAATGCCACTTCCAGCTTAGCTGTGCAGAAGAAGAACAACAAGAAGAAGAAATATCTCGAAATATGTCCGTCAGGCCCCTTCCCTTGAGATAAATCTGCAAATATCTCGGAATCGAAGCGAGCTATGGCAAAATGTTAAGAGACCTTTTTTGTAGAGCATTAAGTTTCCTACTTTTTATGTTCTATGATATTTTTTGATCAGATGCGTAGTTCTCGAGATATATCCAGATATTTAAAAGTTCCGAAGCCGCACCAACATAATAGAGATACAGAAACACCGTGGCCCCTCTCTTTGAGATAACTCTGCACTATTGCGAGCTGGAAATGCCACTTCCAGTTTAGCTGTGCAGAAGAAGAACAACAAGAAGAAGAAATATCTCGAAATATGTCCGTTAGGCCCCTTCCCTTGAGATAAATCTGCAAATATCTCGGAAACGAAGCGAGCTATGGCAAAATGTTAAGAGACCTCTTTTGTAGAGAATTAAGTTTCCTACTTTTTATGTTCTATGATATTTTTTGATCAGATGCGTAGTTCTCGAGATATATCAAGATATTTAAAAGTTCCGAAGCCGCACCAACATAATAGAGATACAGAAACACCGTGGCCCCTTTTTTTGAGATAACTCTGCACTATTGCGAGCTGGAAATGCCACTTCCAGCTTAGCTGTGCAGAGGAAGAACAACAAGAAGAAGAAATATCTCGAAATATGTCCGTCAGGCCAGTTCCTTTGAGCTGAATCTGCAAATATCTCGGAAACGAAGCGAGCTATGGCAAAATGTTAAGAGACGTTTTTTGTAGAGAATTATGTTTCCTACAATTTATGTTCTATGATATTTTTTGATCAGAAGCGTAGTTCTCGAGATATATCAAGATATTTAAAAGTTCCGAAGCCGCACCAACATAATAGAGATACAGAAACACCGTGGCCCCTTTTTTTGAGATAACTCTGCACTATTGCGAGCTGGAAATGCCACTGCCAGCTTAGCTGTGCAGAGGAAGAACAACAAGAAGAAGAAATATCTCGAAATATGTCCGTCAGGTCAGTTCCTTTGAGCTGAATCTGCAAATATCTCGGAAACGAAGCGAGCTATGGCAAAATGTTAAGAGACGTTTTTTGTAGAGAATTATGTTTCCTACAATTTATGTTCTATGATATTTTTTGATCAGAAGCGTAGTTTTCGAGATATATCGAGATACTTAAAAGTTCCGAAGCCGCACCAACATATTAGAGATACAGAAACACCGTGGCCCCTTTCTTTGAGATAACTGTGCACTAGTGCGAGCCGCAAATGCCACTTCCAGCTTAGCTGTGCAGAAGAAGAACAACAAGAAGAAGAAACTTCTCGAAATATGTCCGTTAGGCCCCTTCCCTTGAGATAAATCTGCAAATATCTCGGAAACGAAGCGAGCTATGGCAAAATGTTAAGAGACATTTTTTGTAGAGAATTAAGTTTCCTACTTTTTATGTTCTATGATATTTTTTGATCAGATGCGTAGTTCTCGAGATATATCAAGATATTTAAAAGTTCCGAAGCCGCACCAACATAATAGAGATACAGAAACACCGTGGCTCCTTTCTTTGAGATAACTCTGCACTATTGCGAGCTGGAAATGCCACTTCCAGTTTAGCTGTGCAGAAGAAGAACAACAAGAAGAAGAAATATCTCGAAATATGTCCGTTAGGCCCCTTCCCTTGAGATAAATCTGCAAATATCTCGGAAACGAAGCGAGCTATGGCAAAATGTTAAGAGACCCTTTTTGTAGAGAAGTAAGTTTCCTACTTTTTATGTTCTATAATATTTTTTGATCAGATGCGTAGTTCTCGAGATATATCAAGATATTTAAAAGTTCCGAAGCCGCACCAACATAATAGAGATACAGAAACACCGTGGCCCCTTTTTTTGAGATAACTCTGCACTATTGCGAGCTGGAAATGCCACTTCCAGCTTAGCTGTGCAGAGGAAGAACAACAAGAAGAAGAAATATCTCGAAATATGTCCGTCAGGCCAGTTCCTTTGAGCTGAATCTGCAAATATCTCGGAAACGAAGCGAGCTATGGCAAAATGTTAAGAGACGTTTTTTGTAGAGAATTATGTTTCCTACAATTTATGTTCTATGATATTTTTTGATCAGAAGCGTAGTTTTCGAGATATATCGAGATACTTAAAAGTTCCGAAGCCGCACCAACATATTAGAGATACAGAAACACCGTGGCCCCTTTCTTTGAGATAACTGTGCACTAGTGCGAGCCGCAAATGCCACTTCCAGCTTAGCTGTGCAGAAGAAGAACAACAAGAAGAAGAAACTTCTCGAAATATGTCCGTTAGGCCCCTTCCCTTGAGATAAATCTGCAAATATCTCGGAAACGAAGCGAGCTATGGCAAAATGTTAAGAGACATTTTTTGTAGAGAATTAAGTTTCCTACTTTTTATGTTCTATGATATTTTTTGATCAGATGCGTAGTTCTCGAGATATATCAAGATATTTAAAAGTTCCGAAGCCGCACCAACATAATAGAGATACAGAAACACCGTGGCCCCTTTCTTTGAGATAACTCTGCACTATTGCGAGCTGTAAATGCCACTTCCAGCTTAGCTGTGCAGAAGAAGAACAACAAGAAGAAGAAATATCTCGAAATATGTCCGTCAGGCCCCTTCCCTTGAGATAAATCTGCAAATATCTCGGAAACGAAGCGAGCTATGGCAAAATGTTAAGAGACCTTTTTTGTAGAGAATTAAGTTTCCTACTTTTTATGTTCTATGATATTTTTTGATCAGATGCGTAGTTCTCGAGATATATCAAGATATTTAAAAGTTCCGAAGCCGCACCAACATAATAGAGATACAGAAACACCGTGGCTCCTTTCTTTGAGATAACTCTGCACTATTGCGAGCTGGAAATGCCACTTCCAGTTTAGCTGTGCAGAAGAAGAACAACAAGAAGAAGAAATATCTCGAAATATGTCCGTTAGGCCCCTTCCCTTGAGATAAATCTGCAAATATCTCGGAAACGAAGCGAGCTATGGCAAAATGTTAAGAGACCCTTTTTGTAGAGAATTAAGTTTCCTACTTTTTATGTTCTATGATATTTTTTGATCAGATGCGTAGTTCTCGAGATATATCAAGATATTTAAAAGTTCCGAAGCCGCACCAACATAATAGAGATACAGAAACACCGTGGCCCCTTTCTTTGAGATAACTCTGCACTAGTGCGAGCCGCAAATGCCACTTCCAGCTTAGCTGTGCAGAAGAAGAACAACAAGAAGAAGAAATATCTCGAAATATGTCCGTTAGGCCCCTTCCCTTGAGATAAATCTGCAAATATCTCGGAAACGAAGCGAGCTATGGCAAAATGTTAAGAGACCCTTTTTGTAGAGAATTAAGTTTCCTACTTTTATGTTCTATGATATTTTTTGATCAGATGCGTAGTTCTCGAGATATATCAAGATATTTAAAAGTTCCGAAGCCGCACCAACATAATAGAGATACAGAAACACCGTGGCCCCTTTCTTTGAGATAACTCTGCACTATTGCGAGCTGCAAATGCCACTTCCAGCTTAGCTGTGCAGAGGAAGAACAACAAGAAGAAGAAGTATCTCGAAATATGTCCGTCAGGCCCGTTCCTTTGAGCTGAATCTGTAAATATCTCGGAAACGAAGCGAGCTATGGCAAAATGTTAAGAGACGTTTTTTGTAGAGAATTATGTTTCCTACAATTTATGTTCTATGATATTTTTTGATCAGAAGCGTAGTTTTCGAGATATATCGAGATATTTAAAAGTTCCGAAGCCGCACCAACATAATAGAGATACAGAAACACCATGGCCCCTTTCTTTGAGATAATTCTGCACTAGTGCGAGCCGCAAATGCCACTTCCAGCTTAGCTGTGCAGAAGAAGAACAACAAGAAGAAGAAATATCTCGAAATATGTCCGTCAGGCCCCTTCCCTTGAGATAAATCTGCAAATATCTCGGAATCGAAGCGAGCTATGGCAAAATGTTAAGAGACCTTTTTTGTAGAGAATTAAGTTTCCTACTTTTTATGTTCTATGATATTTTTTGATCAGATGCGTAGTTCTCGAGATATATCAAGATATTTAAAAGTTCCGAAGCCGCACCAACATAATAGAGATACAGAAACACCGTGGCCCCTCTCTTTGAGATAACTCTGCACTATTGCGAGCTGGAAATGCCACTTCCAGTTTAGCTGTGCAGAAGAAGAACAACAAGAAGAAGAAATATCTCGAAATATGTCCGTCAGGCCCCTGCCCTTGAGATATATCTGCAAATATCTCGGAAACGAAGCGAGCTATGGCAAAATGTTGAGAGACCTTTTTTGTAGCGAATTATGTTTCCTACAATTTATGTTCTATGATATTTTTTGATCAGAAGCGTAGTTTTCGAGATATATCGAGATATTTAAAAGTTCCGAAGACGCACCAACATAATAGAGATACAGAAACACCGTGGCCCCTTTCTTTGAGATAACTCTGCACTATTGCGAGCTGCAAATGCCACTTCCAGCTTAGCTGTGCAGAGGAAGAACAAGAAGAAGAAGAAGTATCTCGAAATATGTCTGTCAGGCCCGTTCCTTTGAGCTGCATCTGCAAATATCTCGGAAAGGAAGCGAGCTATGGCAAAATGTTAAGAGACGTTTTTTGTAGAGAATTATGTTTCCTACAATTTATGTTCTATGATATTTTTTGATCAGAAGCGTAGTTTTCGAGATATATCGAGATATTTAAAAGTTCCGAAGCCGCACCAACATAATAGAGATACAGAAACACCGTGGCCCCTTTCTTTGAGATAACTCTGCACTAGTGCGAGCCGCAAATGCGACTTCCAGCTTAGCTGTGCAGAAGAAGAATAACAAGAAGAAGAAATATCTCGAAATATGTCCGTCAGGCCCCTTCCCTTGAGATAAATCTGCAAATATCTCGGAAACGAAGCGAGCTATGGCAAAATGTGGAGAGACCTTTTTTGTAGAGAATTAAGTTTCCTACTTTTTATGTTCTATGATATTTTTTGATCAGATGCGCAGTTCTCGAGATATATCAAGATATTTAAAAGTTCCGAAGCCGCACCAACATAATAGACATATAGAAACACCGTGGCCCCTTTCTTTGAGATAACTCTGCACTATTGCGAGCTGCAAATGCCACTTCCAGCTTAGCTGTGCAGAGGAAGAGCAACAAGAAGAAGAAATATCTCGAAATATGTCCGTCAGGCCAGTTCCTTTGAGCTGAATCGGCAAATATCTCGGAAACGAAGCGAGCTATGGCAAAATGTTAAGAGACGTTTTTTGTAGAGAATTATGTTTCCTACAATTTATGTTCTATGATATTTTTTGATCAGAAGCGTAGTTTTCGAGATATATCGAGATATTTAAAAGTTCCGAAGCCGCACCAACATAATAGGGATACAGAAACACCGTGGCCCCTTTCTTTGAGATAACTCTGCACTAGTGCGAGCCGCAAATGCCACTTCCAGCTTAGCTGTGCAGAAGAAGAACAACAAGAAGAAGAAATATCTCGAAATATGTCCGTCAGGCCCCTTCCCTTGAGATAAATCTGCAAATATCTCGGAATCGAAGCGAGCTATGGCAAAATGTTAAGAGACCTTTTTTGTAGAGCATTAAGTTTCCTACTTTTTATGTTCTATGATATTTTTTGATCAGATGCGTAGTTCTCGAGATATATCCAGATATTTAAAAGTTCCGAAGCCGCACCAACATAATAGAGATACAGAAACACCGTGGCCCCTCTCTTTGAGATAACTCTGCACTATTGCGAGCTGGAAATGCCACTTCCAGTTTAGCTGTGCAGAAGAAGAACAACAAGAAGAAGAAATATCTCGAAATATGTCCGTTAGGCCCCTTCCCTTGAGATAAATCTGCAAATATCTCGGAAACGAAGCGAGCTATGGCAAAATGTTAAGAGACCTCTTTTGTAGAGAATTAAGTTTCCTACTTTTTATGTTCTATGATATTTTTTGATCAGATGCGTAGTTCTCGAGATATATCAAGATATTTAAAAGTTCCGAAGCCGCACCAACATAATAGAGATACAGAAACACCGTGGCCCCTTTTTTTGAGATAACTCTGCACTATTGCGAGCTGGAAATGCCACTTCCAGCTTAGCTGTGCAGAGGAAGAACAACAAGAAGAAGAAATATCTCGAAATATGTCCGTCAGGCCAGTTCCTTTGAGCTGAATCTGCAAATATCTCGGAAACGAAGCGAGCTATGGCAAAATGTTAAGAGACGTTTTTTGTAGAGAATTATGTTTCCTACAATTTATGTTCTATGATATTTTTTGATCAGAAGCGTAGTTTTCGAGATATATCGAGATACTTAAAAGTTCCGAAGCCGCACCAACATATTAGAGATACAGAAACACCGTGGCCCCTTTCTTTGAGATAACTGTGCACTAGTGCGAGCCGCAAATGCCACTTCCAGCTTAGCTGTGCAGAAGAAGAACAACAAGAAGAAGAAATATCTCGAAATATGTCCGTTAGGCCCCTTCCCTTGAGATAAATCTCCAAATATCTCGGAAACGAAGCGAGCTATGGCAAAATGTTGAGAGACCTTTTTTGTAGAGAATTATGTTTCCTACAATTTATGTTGTATGATATTTTTTGATCAGAAGCGTAGTTTTCGAGATATATCGAGATATTTAAAAGTTCCGAAGCCGCACCAACATAATAGAGATACAGAAACACCGTGGCCCCTTTCTTTGAGATAACTCTGCACTAGTGCGAGCCGCAAATGCCACTTCCAGCTTAGCTGTGCAGATGAAGAACAACAAGAAGAAGAAATATCTCGAAATATGTCCGTCAGGCCCCTTCCCTTGAGATAAATCTGCAAATATCTCGGAAACGAAGCGAGCTATGGCAAAATGTTGAGAGACCTTTTTTGTAGAGAATTATGTTTCCTACAATTTATGTTGTATGATATTTTTTGATCAGAAGCGTAGTTTTCGAGATATATCGAGATATTTAAAAGTTCCGAAGCCGCACCAACATAATAGAGATACAGAAACACCGTGGCCCCTTTCTTTGAGATAACTCTGCACTAGTGCGAGCCGCAAATGCCACTTCCAGCTTAGCTGTGCAGAAGAAGAACAACAAGAAGAAGAAATATCTCGAAATATGTCCGACAGGCCCCTTCCCTTGAGATAAATCTGCAAATATCTCGGAAACGAAGCGAGCTATGGCGAAATGTTAAGAGACCTTTTTTGTAGAGAATTACGTTTCCTACTTTTTATCTTCTATGATATTTTTTGATCAGATGCGTAGTTCTCGAGATATATCAAGATATTTAAAAGTGCCGAAGCCGCACCAACATAATACAGATACAGAAACACCGTGGCCCCTTTCTTTGAGATAACTCTGCACTAGTGCGAGCCGCAAATGCCACTTCCAGCTTAGCTGTGCAGAAGAAGAACAACAAGAAGAAGAAATATCTCGAAATATGTCCGTTAGGCCCCTTCCCTTGAGATAAATCTGCAAATATCTCGGAAACGAAGCGAGCTATGGCAAAATGTTAAGGGACCCTTTTTGTAGAGAATTAAGTTTCCTACTTTTTATGTTCTATAATATTTTTTGATCAGATGCGTAGTTCTCGAGATATATCAAGATATTTAAAAGTTCCGAAGCCGCACCAACATAATAGAGATACAGAAACACCGTGGCCCCTTTTTTTGAGATAACTCTGCACTATTGCGAGCTGGAAATGCCACTGCCAGCTTAGCTGTGCAGAGGAAGAACAACAAGAAGAAGAAATATCTCGAAATATGTCCGTCAGGTCAGTTCCTTTGAGCTGAATCTGCAAATATCTCGGAAACGAAGCGAGCTATGGCAAAATGTTAAGAGACGTTTTTTGTAGAGAATTATGTTTCCTACAATTTATGTTCTATGATATTTTTTGATCAGAAGCGTAGTTTTCGAGATATATCGAGATACTTAAAAGTTCCGAAGCCGCACCAACATATTAGAGATACAGAAACACCGTGGCCCCTTTCTTTGAGATAACTGTGCACTAGTGCGAGCCGCAAATGCCACTTCCAGCTTAGCTGTGCAGAAGAAGAACAACAAGAAGAAGAAACTTCTCGAAATATGTCCGTTAGGCCCCTTCCCTTGAGATAAATCTGCAAATATCTCGGAAACGAAGCGAGCTATGGCAAAATGTTAAGAGACATTTTTTGTAGAGAATTAAGTTTCCTACTTTTTATGTTCTATGATATTTTTTGATCAGATGCGTAGTTCTCGAGATATATCAAGATATTTAAAAGTTCCGAAGCCGCACCAACATAATAGAGATACAGAAACACCGTGGCTCCTTTCTTTGAGATAACTCTGCACTATTGCGAGCTGGAAATGCCACTTCCAGTTTAGCTGTGCAGAAGAAGAACAACAAGAAGAAGAAATATCTCGAAATATGTCCGTTAGGCCCATTCCCTTGAGATAAATCTGCAAATATCTCGGAAACGAAGCGAGCTATGGCAAAATGTTAAGAGACCCTTTTTGTAGAGAAGTAAGTTTCCTACTTTTTATGTTCTATAATATTTTTTGATCAGATGCGTAGTTCTCGAGATATATCAAGATATTTAAAAGTTCCGAAGCCGCACCAACATAATAGAGATACAGAAACACCGTGGCCCCTTTTTTTGAGATAACTCTGCACTATTGCGAGCTGGAAATGCCACTTCCAGCTTAGCTGTGCAGAGGAAGAACAACAAGAAGAAGAAATATCTCGAAATATGTCCGTCAGGCCAGTTCCTTTGAGCTGAATCTGCAAATATCTCGGAAACGAAGCGAGCTATGGCAAAATGTTAAGAGACGTTTTTTGTAGAGAATTATGTTTCCTACAATTTATGTTCTATGATATTTTTTGATCAGAAGCGTAGTTTTCGAGATATATCGAGATACTTAAAAGTTCCGAAGCCGCACCAACATATTAGAGATACAGAAACACCGTGGCCCCTTTCTTTGAGATAACTGTGCACTAGTGCGAGCCGCAAATGCCACTTCCAGCTTAGCTGTGCAGAAGAAGAACAACAAGAAGAAGAAACTTCTCGAAATATGTCCGTTAGGCCCCTTCCCTTGAGATAAATCTGCAAATATCTCGGAAACGAAGCGAGCTATGGCAAAATGTTAAGAGACATTTTTTGTAGAGAATTAAGTTTCCTACTTTTTATGTTCTATGATATTTTTTGATCAGATGCGTAGTTCTCGAGATATATCAAGATATTTAAAAGTTCCGAAGCCGCACCAACATAATAGAGATACAGAAACACCGTGGCCCCTTTCTTTGAGATAACTCTGCACTATTGCGAGCTGTAAATGCCACTTCCAGCTTAGCTGTGCAGAAGAAGAACAACAAGAAGAAGAAATATCTCGAAATATGTCCGTCAGGCCCCTTCCCTTGAGATAAATCTGCAAATATCTCGGAAACGAAGCGAGCTATGGCAAAATGTTAAGAGACCTTTTTTGTAGAGAATTAAGTTTCCTACTTTTTATGTTCTATGATATTTTTTGATCAGATGCGTAGTTCTCGAGATATATCAAGATATTTAAAAGTTCCGAAGCCGCACCAACATAATAGAGATACAGAAACACCGTGGCTCCTTTCTTTGAGATAACTCTGCACTATTGCGAGCTGGAAATGCCACTTCCAGTTTAGCTGTGCAGAAGAAGAACAACAAGAAGAAGAAATATCTCGAAATATGTCCGTTAGGCCCCTTCCCTTGAGATAAATCTGCAAATATCTCGGAAACGAAGCGAGCTATGGCAAAATGTTAAGAGACCCTTTTTGTAGAGAATTAAGTTTCCTACTTTTTATGTTCTATGATATTTTTTGATCAGATGCGTAGTTCTCGAGATATATCAAGATATTTAAAAGTTCCGAAGCCGCACCAACATAATAGAGATACAGAAACACCGTGGCCCCTTTCTTTGAGATAACTCTGCACTAGTGCGAGCCGCAAATGCCACTTCCAGCTTAGCTGTGCAGAAGAAGAACAACAAGAAGAAGAAATATCTCGAAATATGTCCGTTAGGCCCCTTCCCTTGAGATAAATCTGCAAATATCTCGGAAACGAAGCGAGCTATGGCAAAATGTTAAGAGACCCTTTTTGTAGAGAATTAAGTTTCCTACTTTTATGTTCTATGATATTTTTTGATCAGATGCGTAGTTCTCGAGATATATCAAGATATTTAAAAGTTCCGAAGCCGCACCAACATAATAGAGATACAGAAACACCGTGGCCCCTTTCTTTGAGATAACTCTGCACTATTGCGAGCTGCAAATGCCACTTCCAGCTTAGCTGTGCAGAGGAAGAACAACAAGAAGAAGAAGTATCTCGAAATATGTCCGTCAGGCCCGTTCCTTTGAGCTGAATCTGTAAATATCTCGGAAACGAAGCGAGCTATGGCAAAATGTTAAGAGACGTTTTTTGTAGAGAATTATGTTTCCTACAATTTATGTTCTATGATATTTTTTGATCAGAAGCGTAGTTTTCGAGATATATCGAGATATTTAAAAGTTCCGAAGCCGCACCAACATAATAGAGATACAGAAACACCATGGCCCCTTTCTTTGAGATAATTCTGCACTAGTGCGAGCCGCAAATGCCACTTCCAGCTTAGCTGTGCAGAAGAAGAACAACAAGAAGAAGAAATATCTCGAAATATGTCCGTCAGGCCCCTTCCCTTGAGATAAATCTGCAAATATCTCGGAATCGAAGCGAGCTATGGCAAAATGTTAAGAGACCTTTTTTGTAGAGAATTAAGTTTCCTACTTTTTATGTTCTATGATATTTTTTGATCAGATGCGTAGTTCTCGAGATATATCAAGATATTTAAAAGTTCCGAAGCCGCACCAACATAATAGAGATACAGAAACACCGTGGCCCCTCTCTTTGAGATAACTCTGCACTATTGCGAGCTGGAAATGCCACTTCCAGTTTAGCTGTGCAGAAGAAGAACAACAAGAAGAAGAAATATCTCGAAATATGTCCGTCAGGCCCCTGCCCTTGAGATATATCTGCAAATATCTCGGAAACGAAGCGAGCTATGGCAAAATGTTGAGAGACCTTTTTTGTAGCGAATTATGTTTCCTACAATTTATGTTCTATGATATTTTTTGATCAGAAGCGTAGTTTTCGAGATATATCGAGATATTTAAAAGTTCCGAAGACGCACCAACATAATAGAGATACAGAAACACCGTGGCCCCTTTCTTTGAGATAACTCTGCACTATTGCGAGCTGCAAATGCCACTTCCAGCTTAGCTGTGCAGAGGAAGAACAAGAAGAAGAAGAAGTATCTCGAAATATGTCTGTCAGGCCCGTTCCTTTGAGCTGCATCTGCAAATATCTCGGAAAGGAAGCGAGCTATGGCAAAATGTTAAGAGACGTTTTTTGTAGAGAATTATGTTTCCTACAATTTATGTTCTATGATATTTTTTGATCAGAAGCGTAGTTTTCGAGATATATCGAGATATTTAAAAGTTCCGAAGCCGCACCAACATAATAGAGATACAGAAACACCGTGGCCCCTTTCTTTGAGATAACTCTGCACTAGTGCGAGCCGCAAATGCGACTTCCAGCTTAGCTGTGCAGAAGAAGAATAACAAGAAGAAGAAATATCTCGAAATATGTCCGTCAGGCCCCTTCCCTTGAGATAAATCTGCAAATATCTCGGAAACGAAGCGAGCTATGGCAAAATGTGGAGAGACCTTTTTTGTAGAGAATTAAGTTTCCTACTTTTTATGTTCTATGATATTTTTTGATCAGATGCGCAGTTCTCGAGATATATCAAGATATTTAAAAGTTCCGAAGCCGCACCAACATAATAGACATATA
Source organism: Osmia lignaria lignaria (assembly GCF_051020975.1). Classification (NCBI taxonomy): domain Eukaryota; kingdom Metazoa; phylum Arthropoda; class Insecta; order Hymenoptera; family Megachilidae; genus Osmia; species Osmia lignaria. The sequence goes on from NW_027478160.1 coordinate 2,138,967, forward strand.
GAAACACCGTGGCCCCTTTCTTTGAGATAACTCTGCACTATTGCGAGCTGCAAATGCCACTTCCAGCTTAGCTGTGCAGAGGAGGAGCAACAAGAAGAAGAAATATCTCGAAATATGTCCGTCAGGCCAGTTCCTTTGAGCTGAATCGGCAAATATCTCGGAAACGAAGCGAGCTATGGCAAAATGTTAAGAGACGTTTTTTGTAGAGAATTATGTTTCCTACAATTTATGTTCTATGATATTTTTTGATCAGAAGCGTAGTTTTCGAGATATATCGAGATATTTAAAAGTTCCGAAGCCGCACCAACATAATAGGGATACAGAAACACCGTGGCCCCTTTCTTTGAGATAACTCTGCACTAGTGCGAGCCGCAAATGCCACTTCCAGCTTAGCTGTGCAGAAGAAGAACAACAAGAAGAAGAAATATCTCGAAATATGTCCGTCAGGCCCCTTCCCTTGAGATAAATCTGCAAATATCTCGGAATCGAAGCGAGCTATGGCAAAATGTTAAGAGACCTTTTTTGTAGAGCATTAAGTTTCCTACTTTTTATGTTCTATGATATTTTTTGATCAGATGCGTAGTTCTCGAGATATATCCAGATATTTAAAAGTTCCGAAGCCGCACCAACATAATAGAGATACAGAAACACCGTGGCCCCTCTCTTTGAGATAACTCTGCACTATTGCGAGCTGGAAATGCCACTTCCAGTTTAGCTGTGCAGAAGAAGAACAACAAGAAGAAGAAATATCTCGAAATATGTCCGTTAGGCCCCTTCCCTTGAGATAAATCTGCAAATATCTCGGAAACGAAGCGAGCTATGGCAAAATGTTAAGAGACCTCTTTTGTAGAGAATTAAGTTTCCTACTTTTTATGTTCTATGATATTTTTTGATCAGATGCGTAGTTCTCGAGATATATCAAGATATTTAAAAGTTCCGAAGCCGCACCAACATAATAGAGATACAGAAACACCGTGGCCCCTTTCTTTGAGATAACTCTGCACTATTGCGAGCTGTAAATGCCACTTCCAGCTTAGCTGTGCAGAAGAAGAACAACAAGAAGAAGAAATATCTCGAAATATGTCCGTCAGGCCCCTTCCCTTGAGATATATCTGCAAATATCTCGGAAACGAAGCGAGCTATGACAAAATGTTAAGAGACCTTTTTTGTAGAGAATTATGTTTCCTACAATTTATGTTCTATGATATTTTTTGATCAGAAGCGTAGTTTTCGAGATATATCGAGATATTTAAAAGTTCCGAAGCCGCACCATCATAATAGAGATACAGAAACACCGTGGCCCCTTTCTTTGAGATAACTCTGCACTAGTGCGAGCCGCAAATGCCACTTCCAGCTTAGCTGTGCAGAAGAAGAACAACAAGAAGAAGAAATATCTCGAAATATGTCCGTCAGGCCCCTTCCCTTGAGATAAATCTGCAAATATCTCGGAAACGAAGCGAGCTATGGCAAAATGTTAAGAGACCTTTTTTGTAGAGAATTATGTTTCCTACTTTTTATGTTCTATGATATTTTTTGATCAGACGCGTAGCTCTCGAGATATATCAAGATATTTAAAAGTTCCGAAGCCGCACCAACATAATAGAGATACAGAAACAGCGTGGCCCCTTTCTTTGAGATATCTCTGCACTATTGCGAGCTGCAAATGCCACTTCCAGCTTAGCTGCGCAGAAGAAGAACAACAAGAAGAAGAAATATCTCGAAATATGTCCGTCAGGCCCCTTCCCTCGAGATAAATCTGCAAATATCTCGGAAACGAAGCGAGCTATGGCAAAATGTTAAGAGACCTTATTTGTAGAGAATTAAGTTTTCTACTTTTTATGTTCTATGATATTTTTTGATCAGATGCGTAGTTCTCGAGATATATCAAGATATTTAAAAGTTCCGAAACCGCACCAACATAATAGAGATACAGAAACACCGTGGCCCCTTTCTTTGAGATAACTCTGCACTAGTGCGAGCCGCAAATGCCACTTCCAGCTTAGCTGTGCAGAAGAAGAACAACAAGAAGAAGAAATATCTCGAAATATGTCCGTCAGGCCCCTTCCCTTGAGATAAATCTGCAAATATCTCGGAAACGAAGCGAGCTATGGCAAAATGTTAAGAGACCTTTTTTGTAGAGAATTAAGTTTCCTACTTTTTATGTTCTATGATATTTTTTGATCAGATGCGTAGTTCTCGAGATATATCAAGATATTTAAAAGTTCCGAAGCCGCACCAACATAATAGAGATACAGAAACACCGTGGCCCCTTTCGTTGAGATAACTCTGCACTAGTGCGAGCCGCAAATGCCACTTCCAGCTTAGCTGTGCAGAAGAGGAACAACAAGAAGAAGAAATATCTCGAAATATGTCCGTCAGGCCCCTTCCCTTGAGATAAATCTGCACATATCTCGGAAACGAAGCGAGCTATGGCAAAATGTTAAGAGACCTTTTTTGTAGAGAATTAAGTTTCCTGCTTTTTATGCTCTATGATATTTTTTGATCAGATGCGTAGTTCTCGAGATATATCAAGTTATTTAAAAGTTCCGAAGCCGCACCAACATAATAGAGATACAGAAACACCGTGACCCCTTTCTTTGAGATAACTCTGCACTATTGCGAGCTGCAAATGCCACTTCCAGCTTAGCTGTGCAGAGGAAGAACAACAAGAAGAAGAAATATCTCGAAATATGTCCGTCAGGCCAGTTCCTTTGAGCTGAATCTGCAAATATCTCGGAAACGAAGCGAGCTATGGCAAAATGTTAAGAGACGTTTTTTGTAGAGAATTAAGTTTCCTACTTTTTATGTTCTATGATATTTTTTGATCAGATGCGTAGTTCTCGAGATATATCAAGATATTTAAAAGTTCCGAAGCCGCACCAACATAATACAGATACAGAAACACCGTGGCCCCTTTCTTTGAGATAACTCTGCACTAGTGCGAGCCGCAAATGCCACTTCCAGCTTAGCTGTGCAGAAGAAGAACAACAAGAAGAAGAAATATCTCGAAATATGTCCGTCAGGCCCCTTCCCTTGAGATAAATCTGCAAATATCTCGGAAACGAAGCGAGGTATGGCAAAATGTTAAGAGACCTTTTTTGTAGAGAATTAAGTTTCCTACTTTTTATGTTCTATGATATTTTTTGATCAGATGCGCAGTTCTCGAGATATATCAAGATATTTAAAAGTTCCGAAGCCGCACCAACATAATAGAGATACAGAAACACCGTGGCCCCTTTCTTTGAGATAACTCTGCACTATTGCGAGCTGCAAATGCCACTTCCAGCTTAGCTGTGCAGAGGAAGAACAACAAGAAGAAGAAATATCTCGAAATATGTCCGTCAGGCCAGTTCCTTTGAGCTGAATCGGCAAATATCTCGGAAACGAAGCGAGCTATGGCAAAATGTTAAGAGACGTTTTTTGTAGAGAATTTTGTTTCCTACAATTTATGTTCTATGATATTCTTTGATCAGAAGCGTAGTTTTCGAGATATATCGAGATATTTAAAAGTTCCGAAGCCGCACCAACATAATAGGGATACAGAAACACCGTGGCCCCTTTCTTTGAGATAACTCTGCACTAGTGCGAGCGTCAAATGCCACTTGCAGCTTAGCTGTGCAGAGGAAGAACAACAAGAAGAAGAAATATCTCGAAATATGTCCGTCAGGCCAGTTCCTTTGAGCTGAATCTGCAAATATCTCGGAAACGAAGCGAGCTATGGCAAAATGTTAAGAGACGTTTTTTGTAGAGAATTATGTTTCCTACAATTTATGTTCTATGATATTTTTTGGTCAGAAGCGTAGTTTTCGAGATATATCGAGATATTTAAAAGTTCAGAAGCCGCACCAACATAATACAGATACAGAAACACCGTGGCCCCTTTCTTTGAGATAACTCTGCACTATTGCGAGCTGGAAATGCCACTTCCAGTTTAGCTGTGCAGAAGAAGAACAACAAGAAGAAGAAATATCTCGAAATATGTCCGTCAGGCCCCTGCCCTTGAGATATATCTGCAAATATCTCGGAAACGAAGCGAGCTATGGCAAAATGTTGAGAGACCTTTTTTGTAGCGAATTATGTTTCCTACAATTTATGTTCTATGATATTTTTTGATCAGAAGCGTAGTTTTCGAGATATATCGAGATATTTAAAAGTTCCGAAGACGCACCAACATAATAGAGATACAGAAACACCGTGGCCCCTTTCGTTGAGATAACTCTGCACTAGTGCGAGCCGCAAATGCCACTTCCAGCTTAGCTGTGCAGAAGAGGAACAACAAGAAGAAGAAATATCTCGAAATATGTCCGTCAGGCCCCTTCCCTTGAGATAAATCTGCACATATCTCGGAAACGAAGCGAGCTATGGCAAAATGTTAAGAGACCTTTTTTGTAGAGAATTAAGTTTCCTGCTTTTTATGCTCTATGATATTTTTTGATCAGATGCGTAGTTCTCGAGATATATCAAGTTATTTAAAAGTTCCGAAGCCGCACCAACATAATAGAGATACAGAAACACCGTGACCCCTTTCTTTGAGATAACTCTGCACTATTGCGAGCTGCAAATGCCACTTCCAGCTTAGCTGTGCAGAGGAAGAACAACAAGAAGAAGAAATATCTCGAAATATGTCCGTCAGGCCAGTTCCTTTGAGCTGAATCTGCAAATATCTCGGAAACGAAGCGAGCTATGGCAAAATGTTAAGAGACGTTTTTTGTAGAGAATTAAGTTTCCTACTTTTTATGTTCTATGATATTTTTTGATCAGATGCGTAGTTCTCGAGATATATCAAGATATTTAAAAGTTCCGAAGCCGCACCAACATAATACAGATACAGAAACACCGTGGCCCCTTTCTTTGAGATAACTCTGCACTAGTGCGAGCCGCAAATGCCACTTCCAGCTTAGCTGTGCAGAAGAAGAACAACAAGAAGAAGAAATATCTCGAAATATGTCCGTCAGGCCCCTTCCCTTGAGATAAATCTGCAAATATCTCGGAAACGAAGCGAGGTATGGCAAAATGTTAAGAGACCTTTTTTGTAGAGAATTAAGTTTCCTACAATTTATGTTGTATGATATTTTTTGATCAGAAGCGTAGTTTTCGAGATATATCGAGATATTTAAAAGTTCCGAAGCCGCACCAACATAATAGGGATACAGAAACACCGTGGCCCCTTTCTTTGAGATAACTCTGCACTATTGCGAGCTGTAAATGCCACTTCCAGCTTAGCTGTGCAGAAGAAGAACAACAAGAAGAAGAAATATCTCGAAATATGTCGGTCAGGCCAGTTCCTTTGAGCTGAATCTGCAAATATCTCGGAAACGAAGCGAGCTATGGCAAAATGTTAAGAGACGTTTTTTGTAGAGAATTATGTTTCCTACAATTCATGTTCTATGATATTTTTTGATCAGAAGCGTAGTTTTCGAGATATATCGAGATATTTAAAAGTTCCGAAGCCGCACCAACATAATAGGGATACAGAAACACCGTGGCCCCTTTCTTTGAGATAACTCTGCACTAGCGCGAGCCGCAAATGCCACTTCCAGCTTAGCTGTGCAGAAGAAGAACAACAAGAAGAAGAAATATCTCGAAATATGTCCGTCAGGCCCCTTCCCTTGAGATAAATCTGCAAATATCTCGGAAACGAAGCGAGCTATGGCAAAATGTTAAGAGACCTTTTTTGTAGAGAATTAAGTTTCCTACTTTTTATGTTCTATGGTATTTTTTGATGAGCTGCGTAGTTCTCGAGATATATCAAGATATTTAAAAGTTCCGAAGCCGCACCAACATAATAGAGATACAGAAACACCGTGGCCCCTTTCTTTGAGATAACTCTGCACTATTGCGAGCTGCAAATGCCACTTCCAGCTTAGCTGTGCAGAGGAAGAACAACAAGAAGAAGAAATATCTCGAAATATGTCCGTCAGGCCCCTTCCCTTGAGATATATCTGCAAATATCTCGGAAACGAAGCGAGCTATGGCAAAATGTTAAGAGACCTTTTTTGTAGAGAATTCTGTTTCCTACAATTTATGTTCTATGATATTTTTTGATCAGAAGCGTAGTTTTCGAGATATATCGAGATATTTAAAAGTTCCGAAGCCGCACCAACATAATAGAGATACAGAAACACCGTGGCCCCTTTCTTTGAGATAACTCTGCACTAGTGCGAGCCGCAAATGCCACTTCCAGCTTAGCTGTGCAGAAGAAGAACAACAAGAAGAAGAAATATCTCGAAATATGTCCGTCAGGCCCCTTCCCTTGAGATAAATCTGCAAATATCTCGGAAACGAAGCGAGCTATGGCAAAATGTGAAGAGACCTTTTTTGTAGAGAATTAAGTTTGCTACTTTTTATGTTCTATGATATTTTTTGATGAGATGCGTAGTTCTCGAGATATATCAAGATATTTAAAAGTTCCGAAGCCGCACCAACATAATAGAGATACAGAAACACCGTGGCCCCTTTCTTTGAGATAACTCTGCACTATTGCGGGCTGCAAATGTCACTTCCAGCTTAGCTGTGCAGAGGAAGAACAACAAGAAGAAGAAATATCTCGAAATATGTCCGTCAGGCCAGTTCCTTTGAGCTGAATCTGCAAATATCTCGGAAACGAAGCGAGCTATGGCAAAATGTTAAGAGACGTTTTTTGTAGAGAATTATGTTTCCTACAATTTATGTTCTATGATATTTTTTGATCAGAAGCGTAGTTTTCGAGATATATCGATATATTTAAAAGTTCCGAAGCCGCACCAACATAATAGGGATACAGAAACACCGTGGCCCCTTTCTTTGAGCTAACTCTGCACTAGTGCGAGCCGCAAATGCCACTTCCAGCTTAGCTGTGCAGAAGAAGAACAACAAGAAGAAGAAATATCTCGAAATATGTCCGTCAGGCCCCTTCCCTTGAGATAAATCTGCAAATATCTCGGAAACGAAGCGAGCTATGGCAAAATGCTAAGAGACCTTTTTTGTAGAGAATTAAGTTTCCTACTTTTTATGTTCTATGATATTTTTTGCTCAGATGCGTAGTTCTCGAGATATATCAAGATATTTAAAAGTTCCGAAGCCGCACCAACATAATAGAGATACAGAAACACCGTGGCCCCTTTCTTTGAGATAACTCTGCACTATTGCGAGCTGTAAATGCCACTTCCAGCTTAGCTGTGCAGAAGAAGAACAACAAGAAGAAGAAATATCTCGAAATATGTCCGTCAGGCCCCTTCCCTTGAGATATATCTGCAAATATCTCGGAAACGAAGCGAGCTATGGCAAAATGTTAAGAGACCTTTTTTGTAGAGAATTCTGTTTCCTACAATTTATGTTCTATGATATTTTTTGATCAGAAGCGTAGTTTTCGAGATATATCGAGATATTTAAAAGTTCCGAAGCCGCACCAACATAATAGAGATACAGAAACACCGTGGCCCCTTTCTTTGAGATAACTCTGCACTAGTGCGAGCCGCAAATGCCACTTCCAGCTTAGCTGTGCAGAAGAAGAACAACAAGAAGAAGAAATATCTCGAAATATGTCCGTCAGGCCAGTTCCTTTGAGCTGAATCTGCAAATATCTCGGAAACGAAGCGAGCTATGGCAAAATGTTAAGAGACGTTTTTTGTAGAGAATTATGTTTCCTACAATTCATGTTCTATGATATTTTTTGATCAGAAGCGTAGTTTTCGAGATATATCGAGATATTTAAAAGTTCCGAAGCCGCACCAACATAATAGGGATACAGAAACACCGTGGCCCCTTTCTTTGAGATAACTCTGCACTAGTGCGAGCCGCAAATGCCACTTCCAGCTTAGCTGTGCAGAAGAAGAACAACAAGAAGAAGAAATATCTCGAAATATGTCCGTCAGGCCCCTTCCCTTGATATAAATCTGCAAATATCTCGGAAACGAAGCGAGCTATGGCAAAATGTTAAGAGACCTTTTTTGTAGAGAATTAAGTTTCCTACTTTTTATGTTCTATGATATTTTTTGATGAGATGCGTAGTTCGCGAGATATATCAAGATATTTAAAAGTTCCGAAGCCGCACCAACATAATAGAGATACAGAAACACCGTGGCCCCTTTCTTTGAGATAACTCTGCACTATTGCGAGCTGCAAATGCCACTTCCAGCTTAGCTGTGCAGAAGAAGAACAACAAGAAGAAGAAATATCTCGAAATATGTCCGTCACGCCAGTTCCTTTGAGCTGAATCTGCAAATATCTCGGAAACGAAGCGAGCTATGGCAAAATGTTAAGAGACGTTTTTTGTAGAGAATTATGTTTCCTACAATCTATGTTCTATGATATTTTTTGATCAGAAGCGTAGTTTTCGAGATATATCGAGATATTTAAAAGTTCCGAAGCCGCACCAACATAATAGGGATACAGACACACCGTGGCCCCTTTCTTTGAGATAACTCTGCACTAGTGCGAGCCGCAAATGCCACTTCCAGCTTAGCTGTGCAGAAGAAGAACAACAAGAAGAAGAAATATCTCGAAATATGTCCGTCAGGCCCCTTCCCTTGAGATATATCTGCAAATATCTCGGAAACGAAGCGAGCTATGGCAAAATGTTAAGAGACCTTTTTTGTAGAGAATTATGCTTCCTACAATTTATGTTCTATGATATTTTTTTATCAGAAGCGTAGTTTTCGAGATACATCGAGATATTTAAAAGTTCCGAAGCCGCACCAACATAATAGAGATACAGAAACACCGTGGCCCCTTTCTTTGAGATAACTCTGCACTAGTGCGAGCCGCAAATGCCAGTTCCAGCTTAGCTGTGCAGAAGAAGAACAACAAGAAGAAGAAATATCTCGAAATATGTCCGTCAGGCCCCTTCCCTTGAGATAAATCTGCAAATATCTCGGAAACGAAGCGAGCTATGGCAAAATGTTAAGAGACCTTTTTTGTAGAGAATTAAGTTTCCTACTTTTTATGTTGTATGATATTTTTTGATCAGATGCGTAGTTCTCGAGATATATCAAGATATTTAAAAGTTCCGAAGCCGCACCAACATAATAGAGATACAGAAACACCGTGGCCCCTTTCTTTGAGATAACTCTGCACTATTGCGAGCTGCAAATGCCACTTCCAGCTTAGCTGTGCAGAGGAAGAACAACAAGAAGAAGAAATATCTCGAAATATGTCCGTCAGGCCAGTTCCTTTGAGCTGAATCTGCAAATATCTCGGAAACGAAGCGAGCTATGGCAAAATGTTAAGAGACGTTTTTTGTAGAGAATTATGTTTCCTACAATTTATGTTCTATGATATTTTTTGATCAGAAGCGTAGTTTTCGAGATATATCGAGATATTTCAAAGTTCCGAAGCCGCACCAACATAATAGGGATACAGAAACACCGTGGCCCCTTTCTTTGAGATAACTCTGCACTAGTGCGAGCCGCAAATGCCACTTCCAGCTTAGCTGTGCAGAAGAAGAACAACAAGAAGAAGAAATATCTCGAAATATGTCCGTCAGGCCCCTTCCCTTGAGATAAATCTGCAAATATCTCCGAAACCAAGCGAGCTATTGCAAAATGTTAAGAGACCTTTTTTGTAGAGAATTAAGTTTCCTACTTTTTATGTTCTATGGTATTTTTTGATGAGATGCGTAGTTCTCGAGATATATCAAGATATTTAAAAGTTCCGAAGCCGCACCAACATAATAGAGATACAGAAACACCGTGGCCCCTTTCTTTGAGATAACTCTGCACTATTGCGAGCTGCAAATGCCACTTCCAGCTTAGCTGTGCAGAGGAAGAACAACAAGAAGAAGAAATATCTCGAAATATGTCCGACACGCCAGTTCCTTTGAGCTGAATCTGCAAATATCTCGGAAACGAAGCGAGCTATGGCAAAATGTTAAGAGACGTTTTTTGTAGAGAATTAAGTTTCCTACTTTTTATGTTGTATGATATTTTTTGATCAGATGCGTAGTTCTCGAGATATATCAAGATATTTAAAAGTTCCGAAGCCGCACCAACATAATAGAGATACAGAAACACCGTGGCCCCTTTCTTTGAGATAACTCTGCACTATTGCGAGCTGCAAATGCCACTTCCAGCTTAGCTGTGCAGAGGAAGAACAACAAGAAGAAGAAATATCTCGAAATATGTCCGTCAGGCCAGTTCCTTTGAGCTGAATCTGCAAATATCTCGGAAACGAAGCGAGCTATGGCAAAATGTTAAGAGACGTTTTTTGTAGAGAATTATGTTTCCTACAATTTATGTTCTATGATATTTTTTGATCAGAAGCGTAGTTTTCGAGATATATCGAGATATTTCAAAGTTCCGAAGCCGCACCAACATAATAGGGATACAGAAACACCGTGGCCCCTTTCTTTGAGATAACTCTGCACTAGTGCGAGCCGCAAATGCCACTTCCAGCTTAGCTGTGCAGAAGAAGAACAACAAGAAGAAGAAATATCTCGAAATATGTCCGTCAGGCCCCTTCCCTTGAGATAAATCTGCAAATATCTCCGAAACCAAGCGAGCTATGGCAAAATGTTAAGAGACCTTTTTTGTAGAGAATTAAGTTTCCTACTTTTTATGTTCTATGGTATTTTTTGATGAGATGCGTAGTTCTCGAGATATATCAAGATATTTAAAAGTTCCGAAGCCGCACCAACATAATAGAGATACAGAAACACCGTGGCCCCTTTCTTTGAGATAACTCTGCACTATTGCGAGCTGCAAATGCCACTTCCAGCTTAGCTGTGCAGAGGAAGAACAACAAGAAGAAGAAATATCTCGAAATATGTCCGACACGCCAGTTCCTTTGAGCTGAATCTGCAAATATCTCGGAAACGAAGCGAGCTATGGCAAAATGTTAAGAGACGTTTTTTGTAGAGAATTATGTTTCCTACAATTTATGTTCTATAATATTTTTTGATCAGAAGCGTAGTTTTCGAGATATATCGAGATATTTAAAAGTTCCGAAGCCGCACCAACATAATAGGGATACAGAAACACCGTGGCCCCTTTCTTTGAGATAACTCTGCACTAGTGCGAGCCGCAAATGCCACTTCCAGCTTAGCTGTGCAGAAGAAGAACAACAAGAAGAAGAAATATCTCGAAATATGTCCGTCAGGCCCCTTCCCTTGAGATAAATCTGCAAATATCTCGGAAACGAAGCGAGCTATGGCAAAATGTTAAGAGACCTTTTTTGTAGAGAATTAAGTTTCCTACTTTTTATGTTCTATGATATTTTTTGATCAGATGCGTAGTTCTCGAGATATATCAAGATATTTAAAAGTTCCGAAGCCGCACCAACATAATAGAGATACAGAAACACCGTGGCCCCTTTCTTTGAGATAACTCTGCACTATTGCGAGCTGTAAATGCCACTTCCAGCTTAGCTGTGCAGAAGAAGAACAACAAGAAGAAGAAATATCTCGAAATATGTCCGTCAGGCCCCTTCCCTTGAGATATATCTGCAAATATCTCGGAAACGAAGCGAGCTATGGCAAAATGTTAAGAGACCTTTTTTGTAGAGAATTCTGTTTCCTACAATTTATGTTCTATGATATTTTTTGATCAGAAGCGTAGTTTTCGAGATATATCGAGATATTTAAAAGTTCCGAAGCCGCACCAACATAATAGAGATACAGAAACACCGTGGCCCCTTTCTTTGAGATAACTCTGCACTAGTGCGAGCCGCAAATGCCACTTCCAGCTTAGCTGTGCAGAAGAAGAACAACAAGAAGAAGAAATATCTCGAAATATGTCCGTCAGGCCCCTTCCCTTGAGATAAATCTGCAAATATCTCGGAAACGAAGCGAGCTATGGCAAAATGTTAAGAGACCCTTTTTGTAGAGAATTAAGTTTGCTACTTTTTATGTTCTATGATATTTTTTGATGAGATGCGTAGTTCTCGAGATATATCAAGATATTTAAAAGTTCCGAAGCCGCACCAACATAATAGAGATACAGAAACACCGTGGCCCCTTTCTTTGAGATAACTCTGCACTATTGCGAGCTGCAAATGTCACTTCCAGCTTAGCTGTGCAGAGGAAGAACAACAAGAAGAAGAAATATCTCGAAATATGTCCGTCAGGCCAGTTCCTTTGAGCTGAATCTGCAAATATCTCGGAAACGAAGCGAGCTATGGCAAAATGTTAAGAGACGTTTTTTGTAGAGAATTATGTTTCCTACAATTTATGTTCTGATATTTTTTGATCAGAAGCGTAGTTTTCGAGATATATCGATATATTTAAAAGTTCCGAAGCCGCACCAACATAATAGGGATACAGAAACACCGTGGCCCCTTTCTTTGAGATAACTCTGCACTAGTGCGAGCCGCAAATGCCACTTCCAGCTTAGCTGTGCAGAAGAAGAACAACAAGAAGAAGAAATATCTCGAAATATGTCCGTCAGGCCCCTTCCCTTGAGATAAATCTGCAAATATCTCGGAAACGAAGCGAGCTATGGCAAAATGCTAAGAGACCTTTTTTGTAGAGAATTAAGTTTCCTACTTTTTATGTTCTATGATATTTTTTGATCAGATGCGTAGTTCTCGAGATATATCAAGATATTTAAAAGTTCCGAAGCCGCACCAACATAATAGAGATACAGAAACACCGTGGCCCCTTTCTTTGAGATAACTCTGCACTATTGCGAGCTGTAAATGCCACTTCCAGCTTAGCTGTGCAGAAGAAGAACAACAAGAAGAAGAAATATCTCGAAATATGTCCGTCAGGCCCCTTCCCTTGAGATATATCTGCAAATATCTCGGAAACGAAGCGAGCTATGGCAAAATGTTAAGAGACCTTTTTTGTAGAGAATTCTGTTTCCTACAATTTATGTTCTATGATATTTTTTGATCAGAAGCGTAGTTTTCGAGATATATCGAGATATTTAAAAGTTCCGAAGCCGCACCAACATAATAGAGATACAGAAACACCGTGGCCCCTTTCTTTGAGATAACTCTGCACTAGTGCGAGCCGCAAATGCCACTTCCAGCTTAGCTGTGCAGAAGAAGAACAACAAGAAGAAGAAATATCTCGAAATATGTCCGTCAGGCCCCTTCCCTTGAGATAAATCTGCAAATATCTCGGAAACCAAGCGAGCTATGGCAAAATGTTAAGAGACCTTTTTTGTAGAGAATTAAGTTTCCTACTTTTTATGTTCTATGATATTTTTTGATCAGATGCGTAGTTCTCGAGATATATCAAGATATTTAAAAGTTCCGAAGCCGCACCAACATAATAGAGATACAGAAACACCGTGGCCCCTTTCTTTGAGATAACTCTGCACTATTGCGAGCTGTAAATGCCACTTCCAGCTTAGCTGTGCAGAAGAAGAACAACAAGAAGAAGAAATATCTCGAAATATGTCCGTCAGGCCCCTTCCCTTGAGATATATCTGCAAATATCTCGGAAACGAAGCGAGCTATGGCAAAATGTTAAGAGACCTTTTTTGTAGAGAATTCTGTTTCCTACAATTTATGTTCTATGATATTTTTTGATCAGAAGCGTAGTTTTCGAGATATATCGAGATATTTAAAAGTTCCGAAGCCGCACCAACATAATAGAGATACAGAAACACCGTGGCCCCTTTCTTTGAGATAACTCTGCACTAGTGCGAGCCGCAAATGCCACTTCCAGCTTAGCTGTGCAGAAGAAGAACAACAAGAAGAAGAAATATCTCGAAATATGTCCGTCAGGCCCCTTCCCTTGAGATAAATCTGCAAATATCTCGGAAACGAAGCGAGCTATGGCAAAATGTTAAGAGACCCTTTTTGTAGAGAATTAAGTTTGCTACTTTTTATGTTCTATGATATTTTTTGATGAGATGCGTAGTTCTCGAGATATATCAAGATATTTAAAAGTTCCGAAGCCGCACCAACATAATAGAGATACAGAAACACCGTGGCCCCTTTCTTTGAGATAACTCTGCACTATTGCGAGCTGCAAATGTCACTTCCAGCTTAGCTGTGCAGAGGAAGAACAACAAGAAGAAGAAATATCTCGAAATATGTCCGTCAGGCCAGTTCCTTTGAGCTGAATCTGCAAATATCTCGGAAACGAAGCGAGCTATGGCAAAATGTTAAGAGACGTTTTTTGTAGAGAATTATGTTTCCTACAATTTATGTTCTGATATTTTTTGATCAGAAGCGTAGTTTTCGAGATATATCGATATATTTAAAAGTTCCGAAGCCGCACCAACATAATAGGGATACAGAAACACCGTGGCCCCTTTCTTTGAGATAACTCTGCACTAGTGCGAGCCGCAAATGCCACTTCCAGCTTAGCTGTGCAGAAGAAGAACAACAAGAAGAAGAAATATCTCGAAATATGTCCGTCAGGCCCCTTCCCTTGAGATAAATCTGCAAATATCTCGGAAACGAAGCGAGCTATGGCAAAATGCTAAGAGACCTTTTTTGTAGAGAATTAAGTTTCCTACTTTTTATGTTCTATGATATTTTTTGATCAGATGCGTAGTTCTCGAGATATATCAAGATATTTAAAAGTTCCGAAGCCGCACCAACATAATAGAGATACAGAAACACCGTGGCCCCTTTCTTTGAGATAACTCTGCACTATTGCGAGCTGTAAATGCCACTTCCAGCTTAGCTGTGCAGAAGAAGAACAACAAGAAGAAGAAATATCTCGAAATATGTCCGTCAGGCCCCTTCCCTTGAGATATATCTGCAAATATCTCGGAAACGAAGCGAGCTATGGCAAAATGTTAAGAGACCTTTTTTGTAGAGAATTCTGTTTCCTACAATTTATGTTCTATGATATTTTTTGATCAGAAGCGTAGTTCTCGAGATATATCAAGATATTTAAAAGTTCCGAAGCCGCACCAACATAATAGAGATACAGAAACACCGTGGCCCCTTTCTTTGAGATAACTCTGCACTATTGCGAGCTGCAAATGTCACTTCCAGCTTAGCTGTGCAGAGGAAGAACAACAAGAAGAAGAAATATCTCGAAATATGTCCGTCAGGCCAGTTCCTTTGAGCTGAATCTGCAAATATCTCGGAAACGAAGCGAGCTATGGCAAAATGTTAAGAGACGTTTTTTGTAGAGAATTATGTTTCCTACAATTTATGTTCTATGATATTTTTTGATCAGAAGCGTAGTTTTCGAGATATATCGATATATTTAAAAGTTCCGAAGCCGCACCAACATAATAGGGATACAGAAACACCGTGGCCCCTTTCTTTGAGATAACTCTGCACTAGTGCGAGCCGCAAATGCCACTTCCAGCTTAGCTGTGCAGAAGAAGAACAACAAGAAGAAGAAATATCTCGAAATATGTCCGTCAGGCCCCTTCCCTTGAGATAAATCTGCAAATATCTCGGAAACGAAGCGAGCTATGGCAAAATGCTAAGAGACGTTTTTTGTAGAGAATTATGTTTCCTACAATTTATGTTCTATCATATTTTTTGATCAGAAGCGTAGTTTTTGAGATATATCGAGATATTTAAAAGTTCCGAAGCCGCACCAACATAATAGAGAAACAGAAACACCGTGGCCCCTTTCTTTGAGATAACTCTGCACTACTGCGAGCCGCAAATGCCACTTCCAGCTTAGCTGTGCAGAAGAAGAACAACAAGAAGAAGAAATATCTCGAAATATGTCCGTCAGGCCCCTTCCCTTGAGATAAATCTGCAAATATCTCGGAAACGAAGCGAGCTATGGCAAAATGTTTACAGACCTTTCTTGTAGAGAATTAAGTTTCCTACTTTTTATGTAGTATGATATTTTTTGATCAGATGCGTAGTTCTCGAGATATATCAAGATATTTAAAAGTTCCGAAGCCGCACCAACATAATAGAGATACAGAAACACCGTGGCCCCTTTCTTTGAGATAACTCTGCACTATTGCGAGCTGCAAATGGCACTTCCAGCTTAGCTGTGCAGAGGAAGAACAACAAGAAGAAGTAGTATCTCGAAATATGTCCGTCAGGCCCGTTCCTTTGAGCTGAATCTGCAAATATCTCGGAAACGAAGCGAGCTATGGCAAAATGTTAAGAGACGTTCTTTGTAGAGAATTATGTTTCCTACAATTTATGTTCTATCATATTTTTTGATCAGAAGCGTAGTTTTTGAGATATATCGAGATATTTAAAAGTTCCGAAGCCGCACCAACATAATAGAGATACAGAAACACCGTGGCCCCTTTCTTTGAGATAACTCTGCACTAGTGCGAGCCGCAAATGCCACTTCCAGCTTAGCTGTGCAGAAGAAGAACAACAAGAAGAAGAAACATCTCGAAATATGTCCGACAGGCCCCTTCCCTTGAGATAAATCTGCAAATATCTCGGAAACGAAGCGAGCTATGGCGAAATGTTAAGAGACCTTTTTTGTAGAGAATTAAGTTTCCTACTTTTTATCTTCTACGATATTTTTTGATCAGATGCGTAGTTCTCGAGATATATCAAGATATTTAAAAGTTCCGAAGCCGCACCAACATAATAGAGATACAGAAACACCGTGGCCCCTTTCTTTGAGATAACTCTGCACTATTGCGCGCTGCAAATGCCACTTCCAGCTTAGCTGTGTAGAAGAAGAACAACAAGAAGAAGAAATATCTCGAAATATGTCCATCAGGACCCTTCCCTTGAGATAAATCTGCAAATATCTCGGAAACGAAGCGAGCTATGGCAAAATGTTAAGAGACCTTTTTTGTAGAGAATAATGTTTCCTACAATTTACGTTCTATGATATTTTTTGATCAGAAGCGTAGTTTTCGAGATATATCGAGATATTTAAAAGTTCCGAAGCCGCACCAACATAATAGAGATACAGAAACACCGTGGCCCCTTTCTTTGAGATAACTCTGCACTATTGCGACCTGCAAATGCCACTTCCAGCTCAGCTGTGCAGAAGAAGAACAACAAGAAGAAGAAATATCTCGAAATATGTCCGTCAGGCCCCTTCCCTTGAGATAAATCTGCAAATATCTCGGAAACGAAGCGAGCTATGGCAAAATGTTAAGAGACCGTTTTTGTAGAGAATTAAGTTTCCTACTTTTTATGTTCTATGATATTTTTTGATCAGATGCGTAGTTCTCGAGATATATCAAGATATTTAAAAGTTCCGAAGCCGCACCAACATAATAGAGATACAGAAACACCGTGGCCCCTTTCTTTGAGATAACTCTGCACTATTGCGAGCTGCAAATGCCACTTCCAGCTTAGCTGTGCAGAAGAAGAACAACAAGAAGAAGAAATATCTCGAAATATGTCCATCAGGACCCTTCCCTTGAGATAAATCTGCAAATATCTCGGAAACGAAGCGAGCTATGGCAAAATGTTAAGAGACCTTTTTTGTAGAGAATAATGTTTCCTACAATTTACGTTCTATGACATTTTTTGATCAGAAGCGTAGTTTTCGAGATATATCGAGATATTTAAAAGTTCCGAAGCCGCACCAACATAATAGAGATACAGAAACACCGTGGCCCCTTTCTTTGAGATAACTCTGCACTATTGCGACCTGCAAATGCCACTTCCAGCTCAGCTGTGCAGAAGAAGAACAACAAGAAGAAGAAATATCTCGAAATATGTCCGTCAGGCCCCTTCCCTTGAGATAAATCTGCAAATATCTCGGAAACGAAGCGAGCTATGGCAAAATGTTAAGAGACGTTTTTTGTAGACAATTATGTTTCCTACTTTTTATGTTCTATGATATTTTTTGATCAGATGCGTAGTTCTCGAGATATATCAAGATATTTAAAAGTTCCGAAGCCGCACCAACATAATAGAGATACAGAAACACCGTGGCCCCTTTCTTTGAGATAACTCTGCACTATTGCGAGCTGTAAATGCCACTTCCAGCTTAGCTGTGCAGAAGAAGAACAACAAGAAGAAGAAATATCTCGAAATATGTCCGTCAGGCCCCTTCCCTTGAGATATATCTGCAAATATCTCGGAAACGAAGCGAGCTATGGCAAAATGTTAAGAGACCTTTTTTGTAGAGAATTCTGATTCCTACAATTTATGTTCTATGATATTTTTTGATCAGAAGCGTAGTTTTCGAGATACATCGAGATATTTAAAAGTTCCGAAGCCGCACCAACATAATAGAGATACAGAAACACCGTGGCCCCTTTCTTTGAGATAACTCTGCACTAGTGCGAGCCGCAAATGCCACTTCCAGCTTAGCTGTGCAGAAGAAGAACAACAAGAAGAAGAAATATCTCGAAATATGTCCGTCAGGCCCCTTCCCTTGAGATAAATCTGCAAATATCTCGGAAACGAAGCGAGCTATGGCAAAATGTTAAGAGACCTTTTTTGTAGAGAATTAAGTTTCCTACTTTTTATGTTCTATGATATTTTTTGATCAGATGCGTAGTTCTCGAGATATATCAAGATATTTAAAAGTTCCGAAGCCGCACCAACATAATAGAGATACAGAAACACCGTGGCCCCTTTCTTTGAGATAACTCTGCACTATTGCGAGCTGCAAATGTCACTTCCAGCTTAGCCGTGCAGAGGAAGAACAACAAGAAGAAGAAATATATCGAAATATGTCCGTCAGGCCAGTTCCTTTGAGCTGAATCTGCAAATATCTCGGAAACGAAGCGAGCTATGGCAAAATGTTAAGAGACGTTTTTTGTAGAGAATTATGTTTCCTATAATTTATGTTCTATGATATTTTTTGATCAGAAGCGTAGTTTTCGAGATATATCGAGATATTTAAAAGTTCCGAAGCCGCACCAACATGATAGAGATACAGAAACACCGTGGCCCCTTTCTTTGAGATAACTCTGCACTAGTGCGAGCCGCAAATGCCACTTCCAGCTTAGCTGTGCAGAAGAAGAACAACAAGAAGAAGAAATATCTCGAAATATGTCCGACAGGCCCCTTCCCTTGAGATAAATCTGCAAATATCTCGGAAACGAAGTGAGCTATGGCGAAATGTTAAGAGACCTTTTCTGTAGAGAATTAAGTTTCCTACTTTTTATCTTCTATGATATTTTATGATCAGATGCGTAGTTCTCGAGATATATCAAGATATTTAAAAGTTCCGAAGCCGCACCAACATAATAGAGATACAGAAACACCGTGGCCCCTCTCTTTGAGATAACTCTGCACTATTGCGAGCTGCAAATGCCACTTCCAGCTTAGCTGTGCCGAAGAAGAACAACAAGAAGAAGAAATATCTCGAAATATGTCCGTCAGGCCCCTTCCCTTGAGATAAATCTGCAAATATCTCGGAAACGAAGCGAGCTATGGCAAAATGTTTACAGACCTTTCTTGTAGAGAATTAAGTTTCCTACTTTTTATGTAGTATGATATTTTTTGATCAGATGCGTAGTTCTCGAGATATATCAAGATATTTAAAAGTTCCGAAGCCGCACCAACATAATAGAGATACAGAAACACCGTGGCCCCTTTCTTTGAGATAACTCTGCACTATTGCGAGCTGCAAATGCCACTTCCAGCTTAGCTGTGCAGAGGAAGAACAACAAGAAGAAGTAGTATCTCGAAATATGTCCGTCAGGCCCGTTCCTTTGAGCTGAATCTGCAAATATCTCGGAAACGAAGCGAGCTATGGCAAAATGTTAAGAGACGTTTTTTGTAGAGAATTATGTTTCCTACAATTTATGTTCTATCATATTTTTTGATCAGAAGCGTAGTTTTTGAGATATATCGAGATATTTAAAAGTTCCGAAGCCGCACCAACATAATAGAGATACAGAAACACCGTGGCCCCTTTCTTTGAGATAACTCTGCACTATTGCGAGCTGCAAATGCCACTTCCAGCTTAGCTGTGCAGAGGAAGAACAACAAGAAGAAGTAGTATCTCGAAATATGTCCGTCAGGCCCGTTCCTTTGAGCTGAATCTGCAAATATCTCGGAAACGAAGCGAGCTATGGCAAAATGTTAAGAGACGTTTTTTGTAGAGAATTATGTTTCCTACAATTTATGTTCTATCATATTTTTTGATCAGAAGCGTAGTTTTTGAGATATATCGAGATATTTAAAAGTTCCGAAGCCGCACCAACATAATAGAGATACAGAAACACCGTGGCCCCTTTCTTTGAGATAACTCTGCACTATTGCGACCTGCAAATGCCACTTCCAGCTCAGCTGTGCAGAAGAAGAACAACAAGAAGAAGAAATATCTCGAAATATGTCCGTCAGGCCCCTTCCCTTGAGATAAATCTGCAAATATCTCGGAAACGAAGCGAGCTATGGCAAAATGTTAAGAGACCGTTTTTGTAGAGAATTACGTTTCCTACTTTTTATGTTCTATGATATTTTTTGATCAGATGCGTAGTTCTCGAGATATATCAAGATATTTAAAAGTTCCGAAGCCGCACCAACATAATAGAGATACAGAAACACCGTGGCCCCTTTCTTTGAGATAACTCTGCACTATTGCGAGCTGTAAATGCCACTTCCAGCTTAGCTGTGCAGAAGAAGAACAACAAGAAGAAGAAATATCTCGAAATATGTCCGTCAGGCCCCTTCCCTTGAGATATATCTGCAAATATCTCGGAAACGAAGCGAGCTATGGCAAAATGTTAAGAGACCTTTTTTGTAGAGAATTCTGATTCCTACAATTTATGTTCTATGATATTTTTTGATCAGAAGCGTAGTTTTCGAGATACATCGAGATATTTAAAAGTTCCGAAGCCGCACCAACATAATAGAGATACAGAAACACCGTGGCCCCTTTCTTTGAGATAACTCTGCACTAGTGCGAGCCGCAAATGCCACTTCCAGCTTAGCTGTGCAGAAGAAGAACAACAAGAAGAAGAAATATCTCGAAATATGTCCGTCAGGCCCCTTCCCTTGAGATAAATCTGCAAATATCTCGGAAACGAAGCGAGCTATGGCAAAATGTTAAGAGACCTTTTTTGTAGAGAATTAAGTTTCCTACTTTTTATGTTCTATGATATTTTTTGATCAGATGCGTAGTTCTCGAGATATATCAAGATATTTAAAAGTTCCGAAGCCGCACCAACATAATAGAGATACAGAAACACCGTGGCCCCTTTCTTTGAGATAACTCTGCACTATTGCGAGCTGTAAATGCCACTTCCAGCTTAGCTGTGCAGAAGAAGAACAACAAGAAGAAGAAATATCTCGAAATATGTCCGTCAGGCCCCTTCCCTTGAGATATATCTGCAAATATCTCGGAAACGAAGCGAGCTATGGCAAAATGTTAAGAGACCTTTTTTGTAGAGAATTCTGTTTCCTATAATTTATGTTCTATGATATTTTTTGATCAGAAGCGTAGTTTTCGAGATATATCGAGATATTTAAAAGTTCCGAAGCCGCACCAACATAATAGAGATACAGAAACACCGTGGCCCCTTTCTTTGAGATAACTCTGCACTAGTGCGAGCCGCAAATGCCACTTCCAGCTTAGCTGTGCAGAAGAAGAACAACAAGAAGAAGAAATATCTCGAAATATGTCCGACAGGCCCCTTCCCTTGAGATAAATCTGCAAATATCTCGGAAACGAAGTGAGCTATGGCGAAATGTTAAGAGACCTTTTCTGTAGAGAATTAAGTTTCCTACTTTTTATCTTCTATGATATTTTATGATCAGATGCGTAGTTCTCGAGATATATCAAGATATTTAAAAGTTCCGAAGCCGCACCAACATAATAGAGATACAGAAACACCGTGGCCCCTCTCTTTGAGATAACTCTGCACTATTGCGAGCTGCAAATGCCACTTCCAGCTTAGCTGTGCCGAAGAAGAACAACAAGAAGAAGAAATATCTCGAAATATGTCCGTCAGGCCCCTTCCCTTGAGATAAATCTGCAAATATCTCGGAAACGAAGCGAGCTATGGCAAAATGTTTACAGACCTTTCTTGTAGAGAATTAAGTTTCCTACTTTTTATGTAGTATGATATTTTTTGATCAGATGCGTAGTTCTCGAGATATATCAAGATATTTAAAAGTTCCGAAGCCGCACCAACATAATAGAGATACAGAAACACCGTGGCCCCTTTCTTTGAGATAACTCTGCACTATTGCGAGCTGCAAATGCCACTTCCAGCTTAGCTGTGCAGAGGAAGAACAACAAGAAGAAGTAGTATCTCGAAATATGTCCGTCAGGCCCGTTCCTTTGAGCTGAATCTGCAAATATCTCGGAAACGAAGCGAGCTATGGCAAAATGTTAAGAGACGTTTTTTGTAGAGAATTATGTTTCCTACAATTTATGTTCTATCATATTTTTTGATCAGAAGCGTAGTTTTTGAGATATATCGAGATATTTAAAAGTTCCGAAGCCGCACCAACATAATAGAGATACAGAAACACCGTGGCCCCTTTCTTTGAGATAACTCTGCACTATTGCGAGCTGCAAATGCCACTTCCAGCTTAGCTGTGCAGAGGAAGAACAACAAGAAGAAGTAGTATCTCGAAATATGTCCGTCAGGCCCGTTCCTTTGAGCTGAATCTGCAAATATCTCGGAAACGAAGCGAGCTATGGCAAAATGTTAAGAGACGTTTTTTGTAGAGAATTATGTTTCCTACAATTTATGTTCTATCATATTTTTTGATCAGAAGCGTAGTTTTTGAGATATATCGAGATATTTAAAAGTTCCGAAGCCGCACCAACATAATAGAGATACAGAAACACCGTGGCCCCTTTCTTTGAGATAACTCTGCACTATTGCGACCTGCAAATGCCACTTCCAGCTCAGCTGTGCAGAAGAAGAACAACAAGAAGAAGAAATATCTCGAAATATGTCCGTCAGGCCCCTTCCCTTGAGATAAATCTGCAAATATCTCGGAAACGAAGCGAGCTATGGCAAAATGTTAAGAGACCGTTTTTGTAGAGAATTAAGTTTCCTACTTTTTATGTTCTATGATATTTTTTGATCAGATGCGTAGTTCTCGAGATATATCAAGATATTTAAAAGTTCCGAAGCCGCACCAACATAATAGAGATACAGAAACACCGTGGCCCCTTTCTTTGAGATAACTCTGCACTATTGCGAGCTGTAAATGCCACTTCCAGCTTAGCTGTGCAGAAGAAGAACAACAAGAAGAAGAAATATCTCGAAATATGTCCGTCAGGCCCCTTCCCTTGAGATATATCTGCAAATATCTCGGAAACGAAGCGAGGTATGGCAAAATGTTAAGAGACCTTTTTTGTAGAGAATTCTGTTTCCTACAATTTATGTTCTATGATATTTTTTGATCAGAAGCGTAGTTTTCGAGATATATCGAGATATTTAAAAGTTCCGAAGCCGCACCAACATAATAGAGATACAGAAACACCGTGGCCCCTTTCTTTGAGATAACTCTGCACTAGTGCGAGCCGCAAATGCCACTTCCAGCTTAGCTGTGCAGAAGAAGAACAACAAGAAGAAGAAACATCTCGAAATATGTCCGACAGGCCCCTTCCCTTGAGATAAATCTGCAAATATCTCGGAAACGAAGCGAGCTATGGCAAAATGTTAAGAGACCTTTTTTGTAGAGAATAATGTTTCCTACAATTTACGTTCTATGATATTTTTTGATCAGAAGCGTAGTTTTCGAGATATATCGAGATATTTAAAAGTTCCGAAGCCGCACCAACATAATAGAGATACAGAAACACCGTGGCCCCTTTCTTTGAGATAACTCTGCACTATTGCGACCTGCAAATGCCACTTCCAGCTCAGCTGTGCAGAAGAAGAACAACAAGAAGAAGAAATATCTCGAAATATGTCCGTCAGGCCCCTTCCCTTGAGATAAATCTGCAAATATCTCGGAAACGAAGCGAGCTATGGCAAAATGTTAAGAGACCGTTTTTGTAGAGAATTAAGTTTCCTACTTTTTATGTTCTATGATATTTTTTGATCAGATGCGTAGTTCTCGAGATATATCAAGATATTTAAAAGTTCCGAAGCCGCACCAACATAATAGAGATACAGAAACACCGTGGCCCCTTTCTTTGAGATAACTCTGCACTATTGCGAGCTGTAAATGCCACTTCCAGCTTAGCTGTGCAGAAGAAGAACAACAAGAAGAAGAAATATCTCGAAATATGTCCGTCAGGCCCCTTCCCTTGAGATATATCTGCAAATATCTCGGAAACGAAGCGAGCTATGGCAAAATGTTAAGAGACCTTTTTTGTAGAGAATTCTGTTTCCTACAATTTATGTTCTATGATATTTTTTGATCAGAAGCGTAGTTTTCGAGATATATCGAGATATTTAAAAGTTCCGAAGCCGCACCAACATAATAGAGATACAGAAACACCGTGGCCCCTTTCTTTGAGATAACTCTGCACTATTGCGAGCTGCAAATGTCACTTCCAGCTTAGCTGTGCAGAAGAAGAACAACAAGAAGAAGAAATATCTCGAAATATGTCCGTCAGGCCCCTTCCCTTGAGATAAATCTGCAAATATCTCGGAAACGAAGCGAGCTATGGCAAAATGTTAAGAAACCTTTTTTGTAGAGAATTAAGTTTCCTACTTTTTATGTTCTATGATATTTTTTGATCAGATGCGTAGTTCTCGAGATATATCAAGATATTTAAAAGTTCCGAAGCCGCACCAACATAATAGAGATACAGAAACACCGTGGCCCCTTTCTTTGAGATAACTCTGCACTATTGCGAGCTGCAAATGTCACTTCCAGCTTAGCCGTGCAGAGGAAGAACAACAAGAAGAAGAAATATCTCGAAATATGTCCGTCAGGCCAGTTCCTTTGAGCTGAATCTGCAAATATCTCGGAAACGAAGCGAGCTATGGCAAAATGTTAAGAGACGTTTTTTGTAGAGAATTATGTTTCCTATAATTTATGTTCTATGATATTTTTTGATCAGAAGCGTAGTTTTCGAGATATATCGAGATATTTAAAAGTTCCGAAGCCGCACCAACATAATAGAGATACAGAAACACCGTGGCCCCTTTCTTTGAGATAACTCTGCACTAGTGCGAGCCGCAAATGCCACTTCCAGCTTAGCTGTGCAGAAGAAGAACAACAAGAAGAAGAAATATCTCGAAATATGTCCGACAGGCCCCTTCCCTTGAGATAAATCTGCAAATATCTCGGAAACGAAGTGAGCTATGGCGAAATGTTAAGAGACCTTTTCTGTAGAGAATTAAGTTTCCTACTTTTTATCTTCTATGATATTTTTTGATCAGATGCGTAGTTCTCGAGATATATCAAGATATTTAAAAGTTCCGAAGCCGCACCAACATAATAGAGATACAGAAACACCGTGGCCCCTCTCTTTGAGATAACTCTGCACTATTGCGAGCTGCAAATGCCACTTCCAGCTTAGCTGTGCCGAAGAAGAACAACAAGAAGAAGAAATATCTCGAAATATGTCCGTCAGGCCCCTTCCCTTGAGATAAATCTGCAAATATCTCGGAAACGAAGCGAGCTATGGCAAAATGTTTACAGACCTTTCTTGTAGAGAATTAAGTTTCCTACTTTTTATGTAGTATGATATTTTTTGATCAGATGCGTAGTTCTCGAGATATATCAAGATATTTAAAAGTTCCGAAGCCGCACCAACATAATAGAGATACAGAAACACCGTGGCCCCTTTCTTTGAGATAACTCTGCACTATTGCGAGCTGCAAATGCCACTTCCAGCTTAGCTGTGCAGAGGAAGAACAACAAGAAGAAGTAGTATCTCGAAATATGTCCGTCAGGCCCGTCCCTTTGAGCTGAATCTGCAAATATCTCGGAAACGAAGCGAGCTATGGCAAAATGTTAAGAGACCTTTTTTGTAGAGAATAATGTTTCCTACAATTTACGTTGTATGATATTTTTTGATCAGAAGCGTAGTTTTCGAGATATATCGAGATATTTAAAAGTTCCGAAGCCGCACCAACATAATAGAGATACAGAAACACCGTGGCCCCTTTCTTTGAGATAACTCTGCACTATTGCGACCTGCAAATGCCACTTCCAGCTCAGCTGTGCAGAAGAAGAACAACAAGAAGAAGAAATATCTCGAAATATGTCCGTCAGGCCCCTTCCCTTGAGATAAATCTGCAAATATCTCGGAAACGAAGCGAGCTATGGCAAAATGTTAAGAGACCGTTTTTGTAGAGAATTAAGTTTCCTACTTTTTATGTTCTATGATATTTTTTGATCAGATGCGTAGTTCTCGAGATATATCAAGATATTTAAAAGTTCCGAAGCCGCACCAACATAATAGAGATACAGAAACACCGTGGCCCCTTTCTTTGAGATAACTCTGCACTATTGCGAGCTGCAAATGCCACTTCCAGCTTAGCTGTGCAGAAGAAGAACAACAAGAAGAAGAAATATCTCGAAATATGTCCATCAGGACCCTTCCCTTGAGATAAATCTGCAAATATCTCGGAAACGAAGCGAGCTATGGCAAAATGTTAAGAGACCTTTTTTGTAGAGAATAATGTTTCCTACAATTTACGTTCTATGACATTTTTTGATCAGAAGCGTAGTTTTCGAGATATATCGAGATATTTAAAAGTTCCGAAGCCGCACCAACATAATAGAGATACAGAAACACCGTGGCCCCTTTCTTTGAGATAACTCTGCACTATTGCGACCTGCAAATGCCACTTCCAGCTCAGCTGTGCAGAAGAAGAACAACAAGAAGAAGAAATATCTCGAAATATGTCCGTCAGGCCCCTTCCCTTGAGATAAATCTGCAAATATCTCGGAAACGAAGCGAGCTATGGCAAAATGTTAAGAGACGTTTTTTGTAGAGAATTATGTTTCCTACAATTTATGTTCTATGATATTTTTTGATCAGAAGCGTAGTTTTCGAGATATATCGAGATATTTAAAAGTTCCGAAGCCGCACCAACATAATAAGGATACAGAAACACCGTGGCCCCTTTCTTTGAGATAACTCTGCACTAGTGCGAGCCGCAAATGCCACTTCCAGCTTAGCTGTGCAGAAGAAGAACAACAAGAAGAAGAAATATCTCGAAATATGTCCGTCAGGCCCCTTCCCTTGAGATAAATCTGCAAATATCTCGGAAACGAAGCGAGCTATGGCAAAATGTTAAGAGACCTTTTTTGTAGAGAATTAAGTTTCCTACTTTTTATGTTCTATGATATTTTTTGATCAGATGCGTAGTTCTCGAGATATATCAAGATATTTAAAAGTTCCGAAGCCGCACCAACATAATAGAGATACAGAAACACCGTGGCCCCTTTCTTTGAGATAACTCTGCACTATTGCGAGCTGTAAATGCCACTTCCAGCTTAGCTGTGCAGAAGAAGAACAACAAGAAGAAGAAATATCTCGAAATATGTCCGTCAGGCCCCTTCCCTTGAGATATATCTGCAAATATCTCGGAAACGAAGCGAGCTATGGCAAAATGTTAAGAGACCTTTTTTGTAGAGAATTCTGTTTCCTACAATTTATGTTCTATGATATTTTTTGATCAGAAGCGTAGTTTTCGAGATACATCGAGATATTTAAAAGTTCCGAAGCCGCACCAACATAATAGAGATACAGAAACACCGTGGCCCCTTTCTTTGAGATAACTCTGCACTAGTGCGAGCCGCAAATGCCACTTCCAGCTTAGCTGTGCAGAAGAAGAACAACAAGAAGAAGAAATATCTCGAAATATGTCCGTCAGGCCCCTTCCCTTGAGATAAATCTGCAAATATCTCGGAAACGGAGCGAGCTATGGCAAAATGTTAAGAGACCTTTTTTGTAGAGAATTAAGTTTCCTACTTTTTATGTTCTATGATATTTTTTGATCAGATGCGTAGTTCTCGAGATATATCAAGATATTTAAAAGTTCCGAAGCCGCACCAACATAATAGAGATACAGAAACACCGTGGCCCCTTTCTTTGAGATAACTCTGCACTATTGCGAGCTGCAAATGTCACTTCCAGCTTAGCCGTGCAGAGGAAGAACAACAAGAAGAAGAAATATATCGAAATATGTCCGTCAGGCCAGTTCCTTTGAGTTGAATCTGCAAATATCTCGGAAACGAAGCGAGCTATGGCAAAATGTTAAGAGACGTTTTTTGTAGAGAATTATGTTTCCTATAATTTATGTTCTATGATATTTTTTGATCAGAAGCGTAGTTTTCGAGATATATCGAGATATTTAAAAGTTCCGAAGCCGCACCAACATAATAGAGATACAGAAACACCGTGGCCCCTTTCTTTGAGATAACTCTGCACTAGTGCGAGCCGCAAATGCCACTTCCAGCTTAGCTGTGCAGAAGAAGAACAACAAGAAGAAGAAATATCTCGAAATATGTCCGACAGGCCCCTTCCCTTGAGATAAATCTGCAAATATCTCGGAAACGAAGTGAGCTATGGCGAAATGTTAAGAGACCTTTTCTGTAGAGAATTAAGTTTCCTACTTTTTATCTTCTATGATATTTTTTGATCAGATGCGTAGTTCTCGAGATATATCAAGATATTTAAAAGTTCCGAAGCCGCACCAACATAATAGAGATACAGAAACACCGTGGCCCCTCTCTTTGAGATAACTCTGCACTATTGCGAGCTGCAAATGCCACTTCCAGCTTAGCTGTGCAGAAGAAGAACAACAAGAAGAAGAAATATCTCGAAATATGTCCGTCAGGCCCCTTCCCTTGAGATAAATCTGCAAATATCTCGGAAACGAAGCGAGCTATGGCAAAATGTTTACAGACCTTTCTTGTAGAGAATTAAGTTTCCTACTTTTTATGTAGTATGATATTTTTTGATCAGATGCGTAGTTCTCGAGATATATCAAGATATTTAAAAGTTCCGAAGCCGCACCAACATAATAGAGATACAGAAACACCGTGGCCCCTTTCTTTGAGATAACTCTGCACTATTGCGAGCTGCAAATGCCACTTCCAGCTTAGCTGTGCAGAGGAAGAACAACAAGAAGAAGTAGTATCTCGAAATATGTCCGTCAGGCCCGTTCCTTTGAGCTGAATCTGCAAATATCTCGGAAACGAAGCGAGCTATGGCAAAATGTTCAGAGACGTTTTTTGTAGAGAATTATGTTTCCTACAATTTATGTTCTATCATATTTTTTGATCAGAAGCGTAGTTTTTGAGATATATCGAGATATCTAAAAGTTCCGAAGCCGCACCAACATAATAGAGATACAGACACACCGTGGCCCCTTTCTTTGAGATAACTCTGCACTAGTGCGAGCCGCAAATGCCACTTCCAGCTTAGCTGTGCAGAAGAAGAACAACAAGAAGAAGAAATATGTCGAAATATGTCCATCAGGACCCTTCCCTTGAGATAAATCTGCAAATATCTCGGAAACGAAGCGAGCTATGGCAAAATGTTAAGAGACCTTTTTTGTAGAGAATAATGTTTCCTACAATTTACGTTCTATGATATTTTTTGATCAGAAGCGTAGTTTTCGAGATATATCGAGATATTTAAAAGTTCCGAAGCCGCACCAACATAATAGAGATACAGAAACACCGTGGCCCCTTTCTTTGAGATAACTCTGCACTATTGCGACCTGCAAATGCCACTTCCAGCTCAGCTGTCCAGAAGAAGAACAACAAGAAGAAGAAATATCTCGAAATATGTCCATCAGGACCCTTCCCTTGAGATAAATCTGCAAATATCTCGGAAACGAAGCGGGCTATGGCAAAATGTTAAGAGACCTTTTTTGTAGAGAATAATGTTTCCTACAATTTACGTTCTATGACATTTTTTGATCAGAAGCGTAGTTTTCGAGATATATCGCGATATTTAAAAGTTCCGAAGCCGCACCAACATAATAGAGATACAGAAACACCGTGGCCCCTTTCTTTGAGATAACTCTGCACTATTGCGACCTGCAAATGCCACTTCCAGCTCAGCTGTGCAGAAGAAGAACAACAAGAAGAAGAAATATCTCGAAATATGTCCGTCAGGCCCCTTCCCTTGAGATAAATCTGCAAATATCTCGGAAACGAAGCGAGCTATGGCAAAATGTTAAGAGACGTTTTTTGTAGAGAATTATGTTTCCTACAATTTATGTTCTATGATATTTTTTGATCAGAAGCGTAGTTTTCGAGATATATCGAGATATTTAAAAGTTCCGAAGCCGCACCAACATAATAGGGATACAGAAACACCGTGGCCCCTTTCTTTGAGATAACTCTGCACTAGTGCGAGCCGCAAATGCCACTTCCAGCTTAGCTGTGCAGAAGAAGAACAACAAGAAGAAGAAATATCTCGAAATATGTCCGTCAGGCCCCTTCCCTTGAGATATATCTGCAAATATCTCGGAAACGAAGCGAGCTATGGCAAAATTCTAAGAGACCTTTTTTGTAGAGAATTCTGTTTCCTACAATTTATGTTCTATGATATTTTTTGATCAGAAGCGTAGTTTTCGAGATACATCGAGATATTTAAAAGTTCCGAAGCCGCACCAACATAATAGAGATACAGAAACACCGTGGCCCCTTTCTTTGAGATAACTCTGCACTAGTGCGAGCCGCAAATGCCACTTCCAGCTTAGCTGTGCAGAAGAAGAACAACAAGAAGAAGAAATATCTCGAAATATGTCCGTCAGGCCCCTTCCCTTGAGATAAATCTGCAAATATCTCGGAAACGAAGCGAGCTATGGCAAAATGTTAAGAGACCTTTTTTGTAGAGAATTAAGTTTCCTACTTTTTATGTTCTATGATATTTTTTGATCAGATGCGTAGTTCTCGAGATATATCAAGATATTTAAAAGTTCCGAAGCCGCACCAACATAATAGAGATACAGAAACACCGTGGCCCCTTTCTTTGAGATAACTCTGCACTATTGCGAGCTGCAAATGTCACTTCCAGCTTAGCCGTGCAGAGGAAGAACAACAAGAAGAAGAAATATCTCGAAATATGTCCGTCAGGCCAGTTCCTTTGAGCTGAATCTGCAAATATCTCGGAAACGAAGCGAGCTATGGCAAAATGTTAAGAGACGTTTTTTGTAGAGAATTATGTTTCCTATAATTTATGTTCTATGATATTTTTTGATCAGAAGCGTAGTTTTCGAGATATATCGAGATATTTAAAAGTTCCGAAGCCGCACCAACATAATAGAGATACAGAAACACCGTGGCCCCTTTCTTTGAGATAACTCTGCACTAGTGCGAGCCGCAAATGCCACTTCCAGCTTAGCTGTGCAGAAGAAGAACAACAAGAAGAAGAAATATCTCGAAATATGTCCGACAGGCCCCTTCCCTTGAGATAAATCTGCAAATATCTCGGAAACGAAGTGAGCTATGGCGAAATGTTAAGAGACCTTTTCTGTAGAGAATTAAGTTTCCTACTTTTTATCTTCTATGATATTTTTTGATCAGATGCGTAGTTCTCGAGATATATCAAGATATTTAAAAGTTCCGAAGCCGCACCAACATAATAGAGATACAGAAACACCGTGGCCCCTCTCTTTGAGATAACTCTGCACTATTGCGAGCTGCAAATGCCACTTCCAGCTTAGCTGTGCAGAAGAAGAACAACAAGAAGAAGAAATATCTCGAAATATGTCCGTCAGGCCCCTTCCCTTGAGATAAATCTGCAAATATCTCGGAAACGAAGCGAGCTATGGCAAAATGTTTACAGACCTTTCTTGTAGAGAATTAAGTTTCCTACTTTTTATGTAGTATGATATTTTTTGATCAGATGCGTAGTTCTCGAGATATATCAAGATATTTAAAAGTTCCGAAGCCGCACCAACATAATAGAGATACAGAAACACCGTGGCCCCTTTCTTTGAGATAACTCTGCACTATTGCGAGCTGCAAATGCCACTTCCAGCTTAGCTGTGCAGAGGAAGAACAACAAGAAGAAGTAGTATCTCGAAATATGTCCGTCAGGCCCGTTCCTTTGAGCTGAATCTGCAAATATCTCGGAAACGAAGCGAGCTATGGCAAAATGTTCAGAGACGTTTTTTGTAGAGAATTATGTTTCCTACAATTTATGTTCTATCATATTTTTTGATCAGAAGCGTAGTTTTTGAGATATATCGAGATATTTAAAAGTTCCGAAGCCGCACCAACATAATAGAGATACAGAAACACCGTGGCCCCTTTCTTTGAGATAACTCTGCACTAGTGCGAGCCGCAAATGCCACTTCCAGCTTAGCTGTGCAGAAGAAGAACAACAAGAAGAAGAAATATCTCGAAATATGTCCATCAGGACCCTTCCCTTGAGATAAATCTGCAAATATCTCGGAAACGAAGCGAGCTATGGCAAAATGTTAAGAGACCTTTTTTGTAGAGAATAATGTTTCCTACAATTTACGTTCTATGATATTTTTTGATCAGAAGCGTAGTTTTCGAGATATATCGAGATATTTAAAAGTTCCGAAGCCGCACCAACATAATGGAGATACAGAAACACCGTGGCCCCTTTCTTTGAGATAACTCTGCACTATTGCGACCTGCAAATGCCACTTCCAGCTCAGCTGTCCAGAAGAAGAACAACAAGAAGAAGAAATATCTCGAAATATGTCCGTCAGGCCCCTTCCCTTGAGATAAATCTGCAAATATCTCGGAAACGAAGCGAGCTATGGCAAAATGTTAAGAGACCGTTTTTGTAGAGAATTAAGTTTCCTACTTTTTATGTTCTATGATATTTTTTGATCAGATGCGTAGTTCTCGAGATATATCAAGATATTTAAAAGTTCCGAAGCCGCACCAACATAATAGAGATACAGAAACACCGTGGCCCCTTTCTTTGAGATAACTCTGCACTATTGCGAGCTGCAAATGCCACTTCCAGCTTAGCTGTGCAGAAGAAGAACAACAAGAAGAAGAAATATCTCGAAATATGTCCATCAGGACCCTTCCCTTGAGATAAATCTGCACATATCTCGGAAACGAAGCGAGCTATGGCAAAATGTTAAGAGACCTTTTTTGTAGAGAATTAAGTTTCCTACTTTTTATGTTCTATGATATTTTTCGATCAGACGCGTAGTTCTCGAGATATATCGAGATATTTAAAAGTTCCGAAGCCGCACCAACATAATAGAGATACAGAAACACCGTGGCCCCTTTCTTTGAGATAACTCTGCACTAGTGCGAGCCGCAAATGCCACTTCCTGCTTAGCTGTGCAGAGGAAGAACAACAAGAAGAAGAAGTATCTCGAAATATGTCCGTCAGGCCCGTTCCTTTGAGCTGAATCTGCAAATATCTCGGAAACGAAGCGAGCTATGGCAAAATGTTAAGAGACGTTTTTTGTAGTGAATTATGTTTCCTACAATTTATGTTCTATGATATTTTTTGATCAGAAGCGTAGTTTTCGAGATATATCGAGATATTTAAAAGTTCCGAAGCCGCACCAACATAATAGAGATACAGAAACACCGTGGCTCCTTTCTTTGAGATAACGCTGCACTAGTGCGAGCCGCAAATGCCACTTCCAGCTTAGCTGTGCAGAAGAAGAACAACAAGAAGAAGAAATATCTCGAAATATGTCCGACAGGCCCCTTCCCTTGAGATAAATCTGCAAATATCTCGGAAACGAAGCGAGCTATGGCGAAATGTTAAGAGACCTTTTTTGTAGAGAATTAAGTTTCCTACTTTTCATCTTCTATGATATTTTTTGATCAGATGCGTAGTTCTCGAGATATATCAAGATATTTAAAAGTTCCGAAGCCGCACCAACATAATAGAGATACAGAAACACCGTGGCCCCTTTCTTTGAGATAACTCTGCACTATTGCGCGCTGCAAATGCCACTTCCAGCTTAGCTGTGCAGAAAAAGAACAACAAGAAGAAGAAATATCTCGAAATATGTCCGTCAGGCCCCTTCCCTTGAGATAAATCTGCAAATATCTCGGAAACGAAGCGAGCTATGGCAAAATGTTAAGAGACCTTTTTTGTAGAGAATTAAGTTTCCTACTTTTTATGTTCTATGATATTTTTCGATCAGAGGCGTAGTTCTCGAGATATATCAAGATATTTAAAAGTTCCGAAGCCGCACCAACATAATAGAGATACAGAAACACCGTGGCCCCTTTCTTTGAGATAACTCTGCACTATTGCGACCTGCAAATGCCACTTCCAGCTCAGCTGTGCAGAAGAAGAACAACAAGAAGAAGAAATATCTCGAAATATGTCCGTCAGGCCCCTTCCCTTGAGATAAATCTGCAAATATCTCGGAAACAAAGCGAGCTATGGCAAAATGTTAAGAGGCGTTTTTGTAGAGAATTCAGTTTCCTACTTTTTATGCTCTATGATATTTTTTGATCAGATGCGTGGTTCTCGAGATATATCAAGATATTTAAAAGTTCCGAAGCCGCACCAACATAATAGAGATACAGAAACACCGTGGCCCCTTTCTTTGAGATAACTCTGCACTATTGCGAGCTGTAAATGCCACTTCCAGCTTAGCTGTGCAGAAGAAGAACAACAAGAAGAAGAAATATCTCGAAATATGTCCGTCAGGCCCCTTCCCTTGAGATATATCTGCAAATATCTCGGAAACGAAGCGAGCTATGGCAAAATGTTAAGAGACCTTTTTTGTAGAGAATTCTGTTTCCTACAATTTATGTTCTATGATATTTTTTGATCAGAAGCGTAGTTTTCGAGATATATCGATATATTTAAAAGTTCCGAAGCCGCACCAACATAATAGAGATACAGAAACACCGTGGCCCCTTTCTTTGAGATAACTCTGCACTATTGCGAGCTGTAAATGCCACTTCCAGCTTAGCTGTGCAGAAGAAGAACAACAAGAAGAAGAAATATCTCGAAATATGTCCGTCAGGCCCCTTCCCTTGAGATATATCTGCAAATATCTCGGAAACGAAGCGAGCTATGGCAAAATGTTAAGAGACCTTTTTTGTAGAGAATTCTGTTTCCTACAATTTATGTTCTATGATATTTTTTGATCAGAAGCGTAGTTTTCGAGATACATCGAGATATTTAAAAGTTCCGAAGCCGCACCAACATAATAGAGATACAGAAACACCGTGGCCCCTTTCTTTGAGATAACTCTGCACTAGTGCGAGCCGCAAATGCCACTTCCAGCTTAGCTGTGCAGAAGAAGAACAACAAGAAGAAGAAATATCTCGAAATATGTCCGACAGGCCCCTTCCCTTGAGATAAATCTGCAAATATCTCGGATACGAAGTGAGCTATGGCGAAATGTTAAGAGACCTTTTCTGTAGAGAATTAAGTTTCCTACTTTTTATCTTCTATGATATTTTTTGATCAGATGCGTAGTTCTCGAGATATATCAAGATATTTAAAAGTTCCGAAGCCGCACCAACATAATAGAGATACAGAAACACCGTGGCCCCTCTCTTTGAGATAACTCTGCACTATTGCGAGCTGCAAATGCCACTTCCAGCTTAGCTGTGCAGAAGAAGAACAACAAGAAGAAGAAATATCTCGAAATATGTCCGTCAGGCCCCTTCCCTTGAGATAAATCTGCAAATATCTCGGAAACGAAGCGAGCTATGGCAAAATGTTTACAGACCTTTCTTGTAGAGAATTAAGTTTCCTACTTTTTATGTAGTATGATATTTTTTGATCAGATGCGTAGTTCTCGAGATATATCAAGATATTTAAAAGTTCCGAAGCCGCACCAACATAATAGAGATACAGAAACACCGTGGCCCCTTTCTTTGAGATAACTCTGCACTATTGCGAGCTGCAAATGCCACTTCCAGCTTAGCTGTGCAGAGGAAGAACAACAAGAAGAAGTAGTATCTCGAAATATGTCCGTCAGGCCCGTTCCTTTGAGCTGAATCTGCAAATATCTCGGAAACGAAGCGAGCTATGGCAAAATGTTCAGAGACGTTTTTTGTAGAGAATTATGTTTCCTACAATTTATGTTCTATCATATTTTTTGATCAGAAGCGTAGTTTTGGAGATATATCGAGATATTTAAAAGTTCCGAAGCCGCACCAACATAATAGAGATACAGAAACACCGTGGCCCCTTTCTTTGAGATAACTCTGCACTAGTGCGAGCCGCAAATGCCACTTCCAGCTTAGCTGTGCAGAAGAAGAACAACAAGAAGAAGAAATATCTCGAAATATGTCCATCAGGACCCTTCCCTTGAGATAAATCTGCAAATATCTCGGAAACGAAGCGAGCTATGGCAAAATGTTAAGAGACCTTTTTTGTAGAGAATAATGTTTCCTACAATTTACGTTCTATGATATTTTTTGATCAGAAGCGTAGTTTTCGAGATATATCGAGATATTTAAAAGTTCCGAAGCCGCACCAACATAATAGAGATACAGAAACACCGTGGCCCCTTTCTTTGAGATAACTCTGCACTATTGCGACCTGCAAATGCCACTTCCAGCTCAGCTGTCCAGAAGAAGAACAACAAGAAGAAGAAATATCTCGAAATATGTCCGTCAGGCCCCTTCCCTTGAGATAAATCTGCAAATATCTCGGAAACGAAGCGAGCTATGGCAAAATGTTGAGAGACCGTTTTTGTAGAGAATTAAGTTTCCTACTTTTTATGTTCTATGATATTTTTTGATCAGATGCGTAGTTCTCGAGATATATCAAGATATTTAAAAGTTCCGAAGCCGCACCAACATAATAGAGATACAGAAACACCGTGGCCCCTTTCTTTGAGATAACTCTGCACTATTGCGAGCTGCAAATGCCACTTCCAGCTTAGCTGTGCAGAAGAAGAACAACAAGAAGAAGAAATATCTCGAAATATGTCCATCAGGACCCTTCCCTTGAGATAAATCTGCAAATATCTCGGAAACGAAGCGAGCTATGGCAACATGTTAAGAGACCTTTTTTGTAGAGAATAATGTTTCCTACAATTTACGTTCTATGACATTTTTTGATCAGAAGCGTAGTTTTCGAGATATATCGAGATATTTAAAAGTTCCGAAGCCGCACCAACATAATAGAGATACAGAAACACCATGGCCCCTTTCTTTGAGATAACTCTGCACTATTGCGACCTGCAAATGCCACTTCCAGCTCAGCTGTGCAGAAGAAGAACAACAAGAAGAAGAAATATCTCGAAATATGTCCGTCAGGCCCCTTCCCTTGAGATAAATCTGCAAATATCTCGGAAACGAAGCGAGCTATGGCAAAATGTTAAGAGACGTTTTTTGTAGTGAATTATGTTTCCGACAATTTATGTTCTATGATATTTTTTGATCAGAAGCGTAGTTTTCGAGATATATCGAGATATTTAAAAGTTCCGAAGCCGCACCAACATAATAGAGATACAGAAACACCGTGGCCCCTTTCTTTGAGATAACTCTGCACTATTGCGCGCTGCAAATGCCACTTCCAGCTTAGCTGTGCAGAAGAAGAACAACAAGAAGAAGAAATATCTCGAAATATGTCCATCAGGACCCTTCCCTTGAGATAAATCTGCAAATATCTCGGAAACGAAGCGAGCTATGGCAAAATGTTAAGAGACCGTTTTTGTAGAGAATTAAGTTTCCTACTTTTTATGTTCTATGATATTTTTTGATCAGATGCGTGGTTCTCGAGATATATCAAGATATTTAAAAGTTCCGAAGCCGCACCAACATAATAGAGATACAGATACACCGTGGCCCCTTTCTTAGAGATAACTCTGCACTATTGCGAGCTGCAAATGCCACTTCCAGCTTAGCTGTGCAGAAGAAGAACAACAAGAAGAAGAAATATCTCGAAATATGTCCGTCAGGCCCCTTCCCTTGAGATATATCTGCAAATATCTCGGAAACGAAGCGAGCTATGGCAAAATGTTAAGAGACGTTTTTTGTAGAGAATTATGTTTCCTACAATTTATGTTCTATGATATTTTTTGATCAGAAGCGTAGTTTTCGAGATATATCGAGATATTTAAAAGTTCCGAAGCCGCACCAACATAATAGAGATACAGAAACACCGTGGCCCCTTTCTTTGAGATAACTCTGCACTATTGCGACCTGCAAATGCCACTTCCAGCTCAGCTGTGCAGAAGAAGAACAACAAGAAGAAGAAATATCTCGAAATATGTCCGTCAGGCCCCTTCCCTTGAGATAAATCTGCAAATATCTCGGAAACGAAGCGAGCTATGGCAAAATGTTAAGAGACGTTTTTTGTAGTGAATTATGTTTCCGACAATTTATGTTCTATGATATTTTTTGATCAGAAGCGTAGTTTTCGAGATATATCGAGATATTTAAAAGTTCCGAAGCCGCACCAACATAATAGAGATACAGAAACACCGTGGCCCCTTTCTTTGAGATAACTCTGCACTATTGCGCGCTGCAAATGCCACTTCCAGCTTAGCTGTGCAGAAGAAGAACAACAAGAAGAAGAAATATCTCGAAATATGTCCATCAGGACCCTTCCCTTGAGATAAATCTGCAAATATCTCGGAAACGAAGCGAGCTATGGCAAAATGTTAAGAGACCGTTTTTGTAGAGAATTAAGTTTCCTACTTTTTATGTTCTATGATATTTTTTGATCAGATGCGTGGTTCTCGAGATATATCAAGATATTTAAAAGTTCCGAAGCCGCACCAACATAATAGAGATACAGATACACCGTGGCCCCTTTCTTAGAGATAACTCTGCACTATTGCGAGCTGCAAATGCCACTTCCAGCTTAGCTGTGCAGAAGAAGAACAACAAGAAGAAGAAATATCTCGAAATATGTCCGTCAGGCCCCTTCCCTTGAGATATATCTGCAAATATCTCGGAAACGAAGCGAGCTATGGCAAAATGTTAAGAGACGTTTTTTGTAGAGAATTATGTTTCCTACAATTTATGTTCTATGATATTTTTTGATCAGAAGCGTAGTTTTCGAGATATATCGAGATATTTAAAAGTTCCGAAGCCGCACCAACATAATAGAGATACAGAAACACCGTGGCCCCTTTCTTTGAGATAACTCTGCACTGGTGCGAGCCGCAAATGCCACTTCCAGCTTAGCTGTGCAGAAGAAGAACAACAAGAAGAAGAAATATCTCGAAATATGTCCGACAGGCCCCTTCCCTTGAGATAAATCTGCAAATATCTCGGAAACGAAGCGAGCTATGGCGAAATGTTAAGAGACCTTTTTTGTAGAGAATTAAGTTTCCTACTTTTTATCTTCTATGATATTTTTTGATCAGATGCGTAGTTCTCGAGATATATCAAGATATTTAAAAGTTCCGAAGCCGCACCAACATAATAGAGATACAGAAACACCGTGGCCCCTTTCTTTGAGATAACTCTGCACTATTGCGCGCTGCAAATGCCACTTCCAGCTTAGCTGTGCAGAAAAAGAACAACAAGAAGAAGAAATATCTCGAAATATGTCCGTCAGGCCCCTTCCCTTGAGATAAATCTGCAAATATCTCGGGAACGAAGCGAGCTATGGCAAAATGTTAAGAGACCTTTTTTGTAGAGAATTAAGGTTCCTACTTTTTATGTTCTATGATATTTTTTGATCAGATGCGTAGTTCTCGAGATATATCAAGATATTTAAAAGTTCCGAAGCCGCACCAACATAATAGAGATACAGAAACACCGTGGCCCCTTTCTTTGAGATAACTCTGCACTATTGCGAGCTGCAAATCCCACTTCCAGCTTAGCTGTGCAGAGGAAGAACAACAAGAAGAAGAAATATCTCGAAATATGTCCGTCAGGCCAGTTCCTTTGAGCTGAATCTGCAAATATCTCGGAAACGAAGCGAGCTATGGCAAAATGTTAAGAGACGTTTTTTGTAGAGAATTATGTTTCCTACAATTTATGTTCTCTGATATTTTTTGATCAGAAGCGTAGTTTTCGAGATATATCGAGATATTTAAAAGTTCCGAAGCCGCAGCAACATAATAGAGATACAGAAACACCGTGGCCCCTTTCTTTGAGATAACTCTGCACTATTGCGACCTGCAATTGCCACTTCCAGCTCAGCTGTGCAGAAGAAGAACAACAAGAGGAAGAAATATCTCGAAATATGTCCGTCAGGCCCCTTCCCTTGAGATAAATCTGCAAATATCTCGGAAACGAAGCGAGCTATGGCAAAATGTTAAGAGACCTTTTTTGTAGAGAATTAAGTTTCCTACTTTTTATCTTCTATGATATTTTTTGATCAGATGCGTAGTTCTCGAGATGTATCAAGATATTTAAAAGTTCCGAAGCCGCACCAACATAATAGAGATACAGAAACACCGTGGCCCCTTTCTTTGAGATAACTCTGCACTATTGCGCGCTGCAAATGCCACTTCCAGCTTAGCTGTGCGGAAGAACAACAACAAGAAGAAGAAATATCTCGAAATATGTCCGTCAGGCCCCTTCCCTTGAGATAAATCTGCAAATATCTCGGAAACGAAGCGAGCTATGGCAAAATGTTAAGAGACCTTTTTTGTAGAGAATTAAGTTTCCTACTTTTTACGTTCTATGATATTTTTCGATCAGAGGCGTAGTTCTCGAGATATATCAAGATATTTAAAAGTTCCGAAGCCGCACCAACATAA
This sequence comes from Osmia lignaria lignaria, assembly GCF_051020975.1. Lineage (NCBI taxonomy): Eukaryota > Metazoa > Arthropoda > Insecta > Hymenoptera > Megachilidae > Osmia > Osmia lignaria. Next base: position 2,179,202 of record NW_027478160.1, read on the forward strand.
TAGAGATACAGAAACACCGTGGCCCCGTTCTTTGAGATAACTCTGCACGATTGCGAGCTGGAAATGCCACTACCAGTTTAGCTGTGCAGAAGAAGAACAACAAGAAGAAGAAATATCTCGAAATATGTCCATCAGGACCCTTCCCTTGAGATAAATCTGCAAATATCTCGGAAACGAAGCGAGCTATGGCAAAATGTTAAGAGACCTTTTTTGTAGAGAATAATGTTTCCTCCAATTTACGATCTATGATATTTTTTGATCAGAGGCGTAGTTCTCGAGATATATCAAGATATTTAAAAGTTCCGAAGCCGCACCAACATAATAGAGATACAGAAACACCGTGGCCCCTTTCTTTGAGATAACTCTGCACTATTGCGACCTGCAAATGCCACTTCCAGCTCAGCTGTGCAGAAGAAGAACAACAAGAAGAAGAAATATCTCGAAATATGTCCGTCAGGCCCCTTCCCTTGAGATAAATCTGCAAATATCTCGGAAACGAAGCGAGCTATGGTAAAATGTTAAGAGACCTTTTTTGTAGAGAATTATGTTTCCTACAATTTAGGTTCTATGATATTTTTTGATCAGAAGCGTAGTTTTCGAGATATATCGAGATATTTAAAAGTTCCGAAGCCGCACCAACATAATAGAGATACAGAAACACCGTGGCCCCTTTCTTTGAGATAACTCTGCACTAGTGCGAGCCGCAAATGCCGCTTCCAGCTTAGCTGTGCAGAAGAAGAACAACAAGAAGAAGAAATATCTCGAAATATGTCCGTCAGGCCCCTTCCCTTGAGATATATCTGCAAATATCTCGGAAACGAAGCGAGCTATGGCAAAATGTTAAGAGACCTTTTTTGTAGAGAATTATGTTTCCTACAATTTAGGTTCTATGATATTTTTTGATCAGAAGCGTAGTTTTCGAGATATATCGAGATATTTAAAAGTTCCGAAGCCGCACCAACATAATAGAGATACAGAAACACCGTGGCCCCTTTCTTTGAGATAACTCTGCACTAGTGCGAGCCGCAAATGCCACTTCCAGCTTAGGTGTGCAGAGGAAGAACAACAAGAGGAAGAAATATCTCGAAATATGTCCGTCAGGCCCCTTCCCTTGAGATAAATCTGCAAATATCTCGGGAACGAAGCGAGCTATGGCAAAATGTTAAGAGACCTTTTTTGTAGAGAATTAAGTTTCCTACTTTTTATGTTCTATGATATTTTTTGATCAGATGCGTAGTTCTCGAGATATATCAAGATATTTAAAAGTTCCGAAGCCGCACCAACATAATAGAGATACAGAAACACCGTGGCCCCTTTCTTTGAGATAACTCTGCACTATTGCGAGCTGCAAATGCCACTTCCAGCTTAGCTGTGCAGAGGAAGAACAACAAGAAGAAGAAGTATCTCGAAATATGTCCGTCAGGCCCGTTCCTTTGAGCTGAATCTGCAAATATCTCGGAAACGAAGCGAGCTATGGCAAAATGTTAAGAGACGTTTTTTGTAGTGAATTATGTTTCCTACAATTTATGTTCTATGATATTTTTTGATCAGAAGCGTAGTTTTCGAGATATATCGAGATATTTAAAAGATCCGAAGCCGCACCAACATAATAGAGATACAGAAACACTGTGGCCCCTTTCTTTGAGATAACTCTGCACTATTGCGAGCTGTAAATGCCACTTCCAGCTTAGCTGTGCAGAAGAAGAACAACAAGAAGAAGAAATATCTCGAAATATGTCCGGCAGGCCCCTTCCCTTGAGATATATCTGCAAATATCTCGGAAACGAAGCGAGCTATGGCAAAATGTTAAGATACCTTTTTTGTAGAGAATTATGTTTCCTACAATTTATGTTCTATGATATTTTTTGATCAGATGCGTAGTTCTCGAGATATATCAAGATATTTAAAAGTTCCGAAGCCGCACCAACATAATAGAGATACAGAAACACCGTGGCCCCTTTCTTTGAGATAACTCTGCACTATTGCGAGCTGCAAATGCCACTTCCAGCTTAGCTGTGCAGAGGAAGAACAACAAGAAGAAGAAATATCTCGAAATATGTCCGTCAGGCCAGTTCCTTTGAGCTGAATCTGCAAATATCTCGGAAACGAAGCGAGCTATGGCAAAATGTTAAGAGACGTTTTTTGTAGAGAATTATGTTTCCTACAATTTATGTTCTATGATATTTTTTGATCAGAAGCGTAGTTTTCGAGATATATCGAGATATTTAAAAGTTCCGAAGCCGCACCAACATAATAGAGATACAGAAACACCGTGGCCCCTTTCTTTGAGATAACTCTGCACTAGTGCGAGCCGCAAATGCCACTTCCAGCTTAGCTGTGCAGAAGAAGAACAACAAGAAGAAGAAATATCTCGAAATATGTCCGACAGGCCCCTTCCCTTGAGATAAATCTGCAAATATCTCGGAAACCAAGCGAGCTATGGCGAAATGTTAAGAGACGTTTTTTGTAGAGAATTAAGTTTCCTACTTTTTATCTTCTATGATATTTTTTGATCAGATGCGTAGTTCTCGAGATGTATCAAGATATTTAAAAGTTCCGAAGCCGCACCAACATAATAGAGATACAGAAACACCGTGGCCCCTTTCTTTGAGATAACTCTGCACTATTGCGAGCTGCAAATGCCACTTCCAGCTTAGCTGTGCAGAGGAAGAACAACAAGAAGAAGAAGTATCTCGAAATATGTCCGTCAGGCCCATTCCTTTGAGCTGAATCTGCAAATATCTCGGAAACGAAGCGAGCTATGGCAAAATGTTAAGAGACGTTTTTTGTAGAGAATTATGTTTCCTACAATTTATGTTCTATGATATTTTTCGATCAGAGGCGTAGTTCTCGAGATATATCAAGATATTTAAAAGTTCCGAAGCCGCACCAACATAATAGAGATACAGAAACACCGTGGCCCCTTTCTTTGAGATAACTCTGCACGATTGCGAGCTGGAAATGCCACTTCCAGTTTAGCTGTGCAGAAGAAGAACAACAAGAAGAAGAAATATCTCGAAATATGTCCGTCAGGCCAGTTCCTTTGAGCTGAATCTGCAAATATCTCGGAAACGAAGCGAGCTATGGCAAAATGTTAAGAGACGTTTTTTGTAGTGAATTATGTTTCCTACAATTTATGTTTTATGATATTTTTTGATCAGATGCGTAGTTCTCGAGATATATCAAGATATTTAAAAGTTCCGAAGCCGCACCAACATAATAGAGATACAGAAACACCGTGGCCCCTTTCTTTGAGATAACTCTGCACTATTGCGAGATGCAAATGCCACTTCCAGCTTAGCTGTGCAGAAGAAGAACAACAAGAAGAAGAAATATCTCGAAATATGTCCGTCAGGCCCCTTCCCTTGAGATATATCTGCAAATATCTCGGAAACGAAGCGAGCTATGGCAAAATGTTAAGAGACCTTTTTTGTAGAGAATTATGTTTCCTACAATTTAGGGTCTATGATATTTTTTGATCAGAAGCGTAGTTTTCGAGATATATCGAGATATTTAAAAGTTCCGAAGCCGCACCAACATAATAGAGATACAGAAACACCGTGGCCCCTTTCTTTGAGATAACTCTGCACTAGTGCGAGCCGCAAATGCCACTTCCAGCTTAGCTGTGCAGAAGAAGAACAACAAGAAGAAGAAATATCTCGAAATATGTCCGTCAGGCCAGTTCCTTTGAGCTGAATCTGCAAATATCTCGGAAACGAAGCGAGCTATGGCAAAATGTTAAGAGACGTTTTTTGTAGAGAATTATGTTTCCTACAATTTATGTTCTATGATATTTTTTGATCAGAAGCGTAGTTTTCGAGATATATCGAGATATTTAAAAGTTCCGAAGCCGCACCAACATAATAGAGATACAGAAACACCGTGGCCCCTTTCTTTGAGATAACTCTGCACTAGTGCGAGCCGCAAATGCCACTTCCAGCTTAGCTGTGCAGAAGAACAACAACAAGAAGAAGAAATATCTCGAAATATGTCCGTCAGGCCCCTTCCCTTGAGATAAATCTGCAAATATCTCGGAAACGAAGCGAGCTATGGCAAAATGTTAAGAGACCTTTTTTGTAGAGAATTAAGTTTCCTACTTTTTACGTTCTATGATATTTTTCAATCAGAGGCGTAGTTCTCGAGATATATCAAGATATTTAAAAGTTCCGAAGCCGCACCAACATAATAGAGATACAGAAACACCGTGGCCCCGTTCTTTGAGATAACTCTGCACGATTGCGAGCTGGAAATGCCACTTCCAGTTTAGCTGTGCAGAAGAAGAACAACAAGAAGAAGAAATATCTCGAAATATGTCCATCAGGACCCTTCCCTTGAGATAAATCTGCAAATATCTCGGAAACAAAGCGAGCTATGGCAAAATGTTAAGAGACCTTTTTTGTAGAGAATAATGTTTCCTACAATTTACGTTCTATGATATTTTTTGATCAGATGCGTAGTTCTCGAGATATATCAAGATATTTAAAAGTTCCGAAGCCGCACCAACATAATAGAGATACAGAAACACCGTGGCCCCTTTCTTTGAGATAACTCTGCACTATTGCGAGCTGCAAATGCCACTTCGAGCTTAGCTGTGCAGAAGAAGAACAACAAGAAGAAGAAATATCTCGAAATATGTCCGTCAGGCCCCTTCCCTTGAGATATATCTGCAAATATCTCGGAAACGAAGCGAGCTATGGCAAAATGTTAAGAGACCTTTTTTGTAGAGAATTATGTTTCCTACAATTTAGGTTCTATGATATTTTTTGATCAGAAGCGTAGTTTTCGAGATATATCGAGATATTTAAAAGTTCCGAAGCCGCACCAACATAATAGAGATACAGAAACACCGTGGCCCCTTTCTTTGAGATAACTCTGCACTAGTGCGAGCCGCAAATGCCACTTCCAGCTTAGCTGTGCAGAAGAAGAACAACAAGAAGAAGAAATATCTCGAAATATGTCCGTCAGGCCCCTTCCCTTGAGATAAATATGCAAATATCTCGGAAACGAAGCGAGCTATGGCAAAATGTTAAGCGACCTTTTTTGTAGAGAATTAAGTGTCCTACTTTTTATGTTCTATGATATTTTTTGATCAGATGCGTAGTTCTCGAGATATATCAAGATATTTAAAAGTTCCGAAGCCCCACCAACATAATAGAGATACAGAAACACCGTGGCCCCTTTCTTTGAGATAACTCTGCACTATTGCGAGCTGCAAATGCCACTTCCAGCTTAGCTGTGCAGAGGAAGAACAACAAGAAGAAGAAATATCTCGAAATATGTCCGTCAGGCCAGTTCCTTTGAGCTGAATCTGCAAATATCTCGGAAACGAAGCGAGCTATGGCAAAATGTTAAGAGACATTTTTTGTAGAGAATTATGTTTCCTACAATTTATGTTCTATGATATTTTTTGATCAGATGCGTAGTTCTCGAGATATATCAAGATATTTAAAAGTTCCGAAGCCCCACCAACATAATAGAGATACAGAAACACCGTGGCCCCTTTCTTTGAGATAACTCTGCACTATTGCGAGCTGCAAATGCCACTTCCAGCTTAGCTGTGCAGAAGAAGAACAACAAGAAGAAGAAGTATCTCGAAATATGTCCGTCAGGCCCCTTCCCGTGAGATAAATCTGCAAATATCTCGGAAACGAAGCGAGCTATGGCAAAATGTTAAGAGATCTTTTTTGTAGAGAATTAAGTTTCCTACTTTTTATGTTCTATGATATTTTTTGATCAGATGCGTAGTTCTCGAGATATATCAAGATATTTAAAAGTTCCGAAGCCGCACCAACATAATAGAGATACAGAAACACCGTGGCCCCTTTCTTTGAGATAACTCTGCACTAGCGCGAGCCGCAAATGCCACTTACAGCTTAGCTGTGCAGAAGAAGAACAACGAGAAGAAGAAATATCTCGAAATATGTCCGTCAGGCCCCTTCCCTTGAGATAAATCTGCAAATATCTCGGAAACGAAGCGAGCTATGGCAAAATGTTAAGAGATCTTTTTTGTAGAGAATTAAGTTTCCTACTTTTTATGTTCTATGATATTTTTTGATCAGATGCGTAGTTCTCGAGATATATCAAGATATTTAAAAGTTCCGAAGCCGCACCAACATAATAGAGATACAGAAACACCGTGGCCCCTTTCTTTGAGATAACTCTGCACTAGCGCGAGCCGCAAATGCCACTTACAGCTTAGCTGTGCAGAAGCAGAACAACGAGAAGAAGAAATATCTCGAAATATGTCCGTCAGGCCCCTTCCCTTGAGATAAATCTGCAAATATCTCGGAAACGAAGCGAGCTATGGCAAAATGTTAAGAGACCTTTTTTGTAGAGAATTAAGTTTCCTACATTTTATGTTCTATGATATTTTTTGATCAGATGCGTAGTTCTCGAGATATATCAAGATATTTAAAAGTTCCGAAGCCGCACCAACATAATAGAGATACAGAAACACCGTGGCTCCTTTCTTTGAGATAACTCTGCACTATTGCGAGCTGGAAATGCCACTTCCAGTTTAGCTGTGCAGAAGAAGAACAACAAGAAGAAGAAATATCTCGAAATATGTCCGTCAGGACCCTTCCCTTGAGATAAATCTGCAAATATCTCGGAAACCAAGCGAGCTATGGCAAAATGTTGAGAGACCTTTTTTGTAGAGAATTATGTTTCCTACTTTTTATGTTCTATGATATTTTTTGATCAGAAGCGTAGTTTTCGAGATATATCGAGATATTTAAAAGTTCCGAAGCCGCACCAACATAATAGAGATACAGAAACACCGTGGCTCCTTTCTTTGAGATAACGCTGCACTAGTGCGAGCCGCAAATGCCACTTCCAGCTTAGCTGTGCAGAAGAAGAACAACAAGAAGAAGAAATATCTCGAAATATGTCCGTCAGGCCCCTTCCCTTGAGATAAATCTGCAAATATCTCGGGAACGAAGCGAGCTATGGCAAAATCTTAAGAGACCTTTTTTGTAGAGAATTAAGTTTCCTACTTTTTATGTTCTATGATATTTTTTGATCAGATGCGTAGTTCTCGAGATATATCAAGATATTTAAAAGTTCCGAAGCCGCACCAACATAATAGAGATACAGAAACACCGTGGCCCCTTTCTTTGAGATAACTCTGCACTATTGCGAGCTGCAAATGCCACTTCCAGCTTAGCTGTGCAGAGGAAGAACAACAAGAAGAAGAAATATCTCGAAATATGTCCGTCAGGCCAGTTCCTTTGAGCTGAATCTGCAAATATCTCGGAAACGAAGCGAGCTATGGCAAAATGTTAAGAGACGTTTTTTGTAGAGAATTATGTTTCCTACAATTTATGTTCTATGATATTTTTTGATCAGAAGCGTAGTTTTCGAGATATATCGAGATATTTAAAAGTTCCGAAGCCGCAGCAACATAATAGAGATACAGAAACACCGTGGCCCCTTTCTTTGAGATAACTCTGCACTATTGCGACCTGCAATTGCCACTTCCAGCTCAGCTGTGCAGAAGAAGAACAACAAGAGGAAGAAATATCTCGAAATATGTCCGTCAGGCCCCTTCCCTTGAGATAAATCTGCAAATATCTCGGAAACGAAGCAAGCTATGGCAAAATGTTAAGAGACCTTTTTTGTAGAGAATTAAGTTTCCTACTTTTTATCTTCTATGATATTTTTTGATCAGATGCGTAGTTCTCGAGATGTAACAAGATATTTAAAAGTTCCGAAGCCGCACCAACATAATAGAGATACAGAAACACCGTGGCCCCTTTCTTTGAGATAACTCTGCACTATTGCGCGCTGCAAATGCCACTTCCAGCTTAGCTGTGCAGAAGAACAACAACAAGAAGAAGAAATATCTCGAAATATGTCCGTCAGGCCCCTTCCCTTGAGATAAATCTGCAAATATCTCGGAAACGAAGCGAGCTATGGCAAAATGTTAAGAGACCTTTTTTGTAGAGAATTAAGTTTCCTACTTTTTACGTTCTATGATATTTTTCGATCAGAGGCGTAGTTCTCGAGATATATCAAGATATTTAAAAGTTCCGAAGCCGCACCAACATAATAGAGATACAGAAACACCGTGGCCCCGTTCTTTGAGATAACTCTGCACGATTGCGAGCTGGAAATGCCACTACCAGTTTAGCTGTGCAGAAGAAGAACAACAAGAAGAAGAAATATCTCGAAATATGTCCATCAGGACCCTTCCCTTGAGATAAATCTGCAAATATCTCGGAAACGAAGCGAGGTATGGCAAAATGTTAAGAGACCTTTTTTGTAGAGAATAATGTTTCCTCCAATTTACGATCTATGATATTTTTTGATCAGAGGCGTAGTTCTCGAGATATATCAAGATATTTAAAAGTTCCGAAGCCGCACCAACATAATAGAGATACAGAAACACCGTGGCCCCTTTCTTTGAGATAACTCTGCACTATTGCGACCTGCAAATGCCACTTCCAGCTCAGCTGTGCAGAAGAAGAACAACAAGAAGAAGAAATATCTCGAAATATGTCCGTCAGGCCCCTTCCCTTGAGATAAATCTGCAAATATCTCGGAAACGAAGCGAGCTATGGCAAAATGTTAAGAGACCTTTTTTGTAGAGAATTATGTTTCCTACAATTTAGGTTCTATGATATTTTTTGATCAGAAGCGTAGTTTTCGAGATATATCGAGATATTTAAAAGTTCCGAAGCCGCACCAACATAATAGAGATACAGAAACACCGTGGCCCCTTTCTTTGAGATAACTCTGCACTAGTGCGAGCCGCAAATGCCACTTCCAGCTTAGCTGTGCAGAAGAAGAACAACAAGAAGAAGAAATATCTCGAAATATGTCCGTCAGGCCCCTTCCCTTGAGATATATCTGCAAATATCTCGGAAACGAAGCGAGCTATGGCAAAATGTTAAGAGACCTTTTTTGTAGAGAATTATGTTTCCTACAATTTAGGTTCTATGATATTTTTTGATCAGAAGCGTAGTTTTCGAGATATATCGAGATGTTTAAAAGTTCCGAAGCCGCACCAACATAATAGAGATACAGAAACACCGTGGCCCCTTTCTTTGAGATAACTCTGCACTAGTGCGAGCCGCAAATGCCACTTCCAGCTTAGGTGTGCAGAAGAAGAACAACAAGAGGAAGAAATATCTCGAAATATGTCCGTCAGGCCCCTTCCCTTGAGATAAATCTGCAAATATCTCGGGAACGAAGCGAGCTATGGCAAAATGTTAAGAGACCTTTTTTGTAGAGAATTAAGTTTCCTACTTTTTATGTTCTATGATATTTTTTGATCAGATGCGTAGTTCTCGAGATATATCAAGATATTTAAAAGTTCCGAAGCCGCACCAACATAATAGAGATACAGAAACACCGTGGCCCCTTTCTTTGAGATAACTCTGCACTATTGCGAGCTGCAAATGCCACTTCCAGCTTAGCTGTGCAGAGGAAGAACAACAAGAAGAAGAAGTATCTCGAAATATGTCCGTCAGGCCCGTTCCTTTGAGCTGAATCTGCAAATATCTCGGAAACGAAGCGAGCTATGGCAAAATGTTAAGAGACGTTTTTTGTAGTGAATTATGTTTCCTACAATTTATGTTCTATGATATTTTTTGATCAGAAGCGTAGTTTTCGAGATATATCGAGATATTTAAAAGATCCGAAGCCGCACCAACATAATAGAGATACAGAAACACTGTGGCCCCTTTCTTTGAGATAACTATGCACTATTGCAAGCTGTAAATGCCACTTCCAGCTTAGCTGTGCAGAAGAAGAACAACAAGAAGAAGAAATATCTCGAAATATGTCCCGCAGGCCCCTTCCCTTGAGATATATCTGCAAATATCTCGGAAACGAAGCGAGCTATGGCAAAATGTTAAGATACCTTTTTTGTAGAGAATTATGTTTCCTACAATTTATGTTCTATGATATTTTTTGATCAGATGCGTAGTTCTCGAGATATATCAAGATATTTAAAAGTTCCGAAGCCGCACCAACATAATAGAGATACAGAAACACCGTGGCCCCTTTCTTTGAGATAACTCTGCACTAGTGCGAGCCGCAAATGCCACTTCCAGCTTAGCTGTGCAGAAGAAGAACAACAAGAAGAAGAAATATCTCGAAATATGTCCGACAGGCCCCTTCCCTTGAGATAAATCTGCAAATATCTCGGAAACGAAGCGAGCTATGGCGAAATGTTAAGAGACGTTTTTTGTAGAGAATTAAGTTTCCTACTTTTTATCTTCTATGATATTTTTTGATCAGATGCGTAGTTCTCGAGATGTATCAAGATATTTAAAAGTTCCGAAGCCGCACCGACATAATAGAGATACAGAAACACCGTGGCCCCTTTCTTTCAGATAACTCTGCACTATTGCGCGCTGCAAATGCCACTTCCAGCTTAGCTGTGCAGAAGAACAACAACAAGAAGAAGAAATATCTCGAAATATGTCCGTCAGGCCCCTTCCCTTGAGATAAATCTGCAAATATCTCGGAAACGAAGCGAGCTATGGCAAAATGTTAAGAGACCTTTTTTGTAGAGAATTAAGTTTCCTACTTTTTACGTTCTATGATATTTTTCAATCAGAGGCGTAGTTCTCGAGATATATCAAGATATTTAAAAGTTCCGAAGCCGCACCAACATAATAGAGATACAGAAACACCGTGGCCCCGTTCTTTGAGATAACTCTGCACGATTGCGAGCTGGAAATGCCACTTCCAGTTTAGCTGTGCAGAAGAAGAACAACAAGAAGAAGAAATATCTCGAAATATGTCCATCAGGACCCTTCCCTTGAGATAAATCTGCAAATATCTTGGAAACAAAGCGAGCTATGGCAAAATGTTAAGAGACCTTTTTTGTAGAGAATAATGTTTCCTACAATTTACGTTCTATGATATTTTTTGATCAGAGGCGTAGTTCTCGAGATATATCAAGATATTTAAAAGTTCCGAAGCCGCACCAACATAATAGAGATACAGAAACACCGTGGCCCCTTTCTTTGAGATAACTCTGCACTATTGCGCGCTGCAAATGCCACTTCCAGCTTAGCTGTGCAGAAGAACAACAACAAGAAGAAGAAATATCTCGAAATATGTCCGTCAGGCCCCTTCCCTTGAGATAAATCTGCAAATATCTCGGAAACGAAGCGAGCTATGGCAAAATGTTAAGAGACCTTTTTTGTAGAGAATTAAGTTTCCTACTTTTTACGTTCTATGATATTTTTCAAGCAGAGGCGTAGTTCTCGAGATATATCAAGATATTTAAAAGTTCCGAAGCCGCACCAACATAATAGAGATACAGAAACACCGTGGCCCCGTTCTTTGAGATAACTCTGCACGATTGCGAGCTGGAAATGCCACTTCCAGTTTAGCTGTGCAGAAGAAGAACAACAAGAAGAAGAAATATCTCGAAATATGTCCGTCAGGCCAGTTCCTTTGAGCTGAATCTGCAAATATCTCGGAAACGAAGCGAGCTATGGCAAAATGTTAAGAGACGTTTTTTGTAGAGAATTATGTTTCCTACAATTTATGTTCTATGATATTTTTTGATCAGAAGCGTAGTTTTCGAGATATATCGAGATACTTAAAAGTTCCGAAGCCGCACCAACATAATAGAGATACAGAAACACCGTGGCCCCTTTCTTTGAGATATCTCTGCACTATTGCGAGCTGCAAATGCCACTTCCAGCTTAGCTGTGCAGAAGAAGAACAACAAGAAGAAGAAATATCTCGAAATATGTCCGTGAGGCCCCTTCCCTTGAGATAAATCTGCAAATATCTCGGAAACCAAGCGAGCTATGGCAAAATGTTAAGAGACCTTTTTTGTAGAGAATTAAGTTTCCTACTTTTTATGTTCTATGATATTTTTTGATCAGATGCGTAGTTCTCGAGATATATTAAGATATTTAAAAGTTCCGAAGCCGCACCAACATAATAGAGATACAGAAACACCGTGGCCCCTTTCTTTGAGATAACTCTGCACTATTGCGAGCTGCAAATGCCACTTCCAGCTTAGCTGTGCAGAAGAAGAACAACAAGAAGAAGAAGTATCTCGAAATATGTCCGTCAGGCCCCTTCCCGTGAGATAAATCTGCAAATATCTCGGAAACGAAGCGAGCTATGGCAAAATGTTAAGAGATCTTTTTTGTAGAGAATTAAGTTTCCTACTTTTTATGTTCTATGATATTTTTTGATCAGATGCGTAGTTCTCGAGATATATCAAGATATTTAAAAGTTCCGAAGCCGCACCAACATAATAGAGATACAGAAACACCGTGGCCCCTTTCTTTGAGATAACTCTGCACTAGCGCGAGCCGCAAATGCCACTTACAGCTTAGCTGTGCAGAAGAAGAACAACGAGAAGAAGAAATATCTCGAAATATGTCCGTCAGGCCCCTTCCCTTGAGATAAATCTGCAAATATCTCGGAAACGAAGCGAGCTATGGCAAAATGTTAAGAGATCTTTTTTGTAGAGAATTAAGTTTCCTACTTTTTATGTTCTATGATATTTTTTGATCAGATGCGTAGTTCTCGAGATATATCAAGATATTTAAAAGTTCCGAAGCCGCACCAACATAATAGAGATACAGAAACACCGTGGCCCCTTTCTTTGAGATAACTCTGCACTAGCGCGAGCCGCAAATGCCACTTACAGCTTAGCTGTGCAGAAGCAGGACAACGAGAAGAAGAAATATCTCGAAATATGTCCGTCAGGCCCCTTCCCTTGAGATAAATCTGCAAATATCTCGGAAACGAAGCGAGCTATGGCAAAATGTTAAGAGACCTTTTTTGTAGAGAATTAAGTTTCCTACATTTTATGTTCTATGATATTTTTTGATCAGATGCGTAGTTCTCGAGATATATCAAGATATTTAAAAGTTCCGAAGCCGCACCAACATAATAGAGATACAGAAACACCGTGGCTCCTTTCTTTGAGATAACTCTGCACTATTGCGAGCTGGAAATGCCACTTCCAGTTTAGCTGTGCAGAAGAAGAACAACAAGAAGAAGAAATATCTCGAAATATGTGCGTTAGGCCCCTTCCCTTGAGATATATCTGCAAATATCTCGGAAACGAAGCGAGCTATGGCAAAATGTTAAGAGACCGTTTTTGTAGAGAAGTATGTTTCCTACTTTTTATGTTCTACGATATTTTTTGATCAGATGCGTAGTTCTCGAGATATATCAAGATATTTAAAAGTTCCGAAGCCGCACCAACATAATAGAGATACAGAAACACCGTGGCCCCTTTCTTTGAGATAACTCTGCACTACTGCGAGCTGCAAATGCCACTTCCAGCTTAGCTGTGCAGAAGAAGAGCAACAAGAAGAAGAAATATCTCGAAATATGTCCGTCAGGCCCCTTCCCTTGAGATAAATCTGCAAATATCTCGGAAACGAAGCGAGCTATGGCAAAATGTTAAGAGACCTTTTTTGTAGAGAATTAAGTTTCCTACCTTTTATGTTCTATGATATTTTTTGATCAGATGCGTAGTTCTCGAGATATATCCAGATATTTAAAAGTTCCGAAGCGGCACCAACATAATAGAGATACAGAAACACCGTGGCCCCTTTCTTTGAGGTAACTCTGCACTATTGCGAGCTGCAAATGCCACTTCCAGCTTAGCTGTGCAGAAGAAGAACAACAAGAAGAAGAAATATCTCGAAATATGTCCCTCAGGCCCCTTCCCTTGAGATAAATCTGCAAATATCTCGGAAACCAAGCGAGCTATGGCAAAATGTTAAGAGACCTTATTTGTAGAGAATTAAGTTTCCTACTTTTTATGTTCTACGATATTTTTTGATCAGATGCGTAGTTCTCGAGATATATCAAGATATTTAAAAGTTCCGAAGACGCACCAACATAATAGAGATACAGAAACACCGTGGCCCCTCTCTTTGAGATAACTCTGCACGATTGCGAGCTGGAAATGCCACTTCCAGTTTAGCTGTGCAGAAGAAGAACAACAAGAAGAAGAAATATCTCGAAATATGTCCGTCAGGCCCCTTCCCTTGAGATAAATCTGCAAATATCTCGGAAACGAAGCGAGCTATGGCAAAATGTTAAGAGACCTTTTTTGTAGAGAATTAAGTTTCCTACTTTTTATGTTCTATGATATTTTTTGATCAGATGCGTAGTTCTCGAGATATATCAAGATATTTAAAAGCTCCGAAGCTGCACCAACATAATAGAGGTACAGAAACACCGTGGCCCCTTTCTTTGAGATAACTCTGCACTATTGCGAGCTGCAAATGCCACTTCCAGCTCAGCTGTGCAGAAGAAGAACAACAAGAATAAGAAATATTTCGAAATATGTCCGTCAGGCCCCTTCCCTTGAGATAAATCTGCAAATATCTCGGAAACGAAGCGAGCTACGGCAAAATGTTAAGCGACCTTTTTTGTAGAAAATTAGGTTTCCTACTTTTTATGTTCTATGATATTTTTTGATCAGATGCGTAGTTCTCGAGATATATCAAGATATTTAAAAGTTCCGAAGCCGCACCAACATAATAGAGATACAGAAACACCGTGGCCCCTTTCTTTGAGATAACTCTGCACTATTGCGAGCTGCAAATGCCACTTCCAGCTTAGCTGTGCAGAAGAAGAACAACAAGAAGAAGAAATATCTGGAAATATGTCCGTCAGGCCCCTTCCCTTGAGATAAATCTGCAACTATCTCGGAAACCAAGCGAGCTACGGCAAAATGTTAAGCGACCTTTTTTGTAGAAAATTAGGTTTCCTACTTTTTATGTTCTATGATATTTTTTGATCAGATGCGTAGTTCTCGAGATATATCAAGATATTTAAAAGTTCCGAAGCCGCACCAACATAATAGAGATACAGAAACACCGTGGCCCCTTTCTTTGAGATAACTCTGCACGATTGCGAGCTGGAAATGCCACTTCCAGTTTAGCTGTGCAGCAGAAGAACAACAAGAAGAAGAAATATCTCGAAATATGTCCGTCAGGCCCCTTCCCTTGAGATAAATCTGCAAATATCTCGGAAACGAAGCGAGCTATGGCAAAATGTTAAGAGACCTTTTTTGTAGAGAATTAAGTTTCCTACTTTTTATGTTCTATGATATTTTTTGATCAGATGCGTAGTTCTCGAGATATATCAAGATATTTAAAAGCTCCGAAGCTGCACCAACATAATAGAGGTACAGAAACACCGTGGCCCCTTTCTTTGAGATAACCCTGCACTATTGCGAGCTGCAAATGCCACTTCCAGCTTAGCTGTGCAGAAGAAGAACAACAAGAATAAGAAATATTTCGAAATATGTCCGTCAGGCCCCTTCCCTTGAGATAAATCTGCAACTATCTCGGAAACCAAGCGAGCTACGGCAAAATGTTAAGCGACCTTTTTTGTAGAAAATTAGGTTTCCTACTTTTTATGTTCTATGATATTTTTTGATCAGATGCGTAGTTCTCGAGATATATCAAGATATTTAAAAGTTCCGAAGCCGCACCAACATAATAGAGATACAGAAACACCGTGGCCCCTTTCTTTGAGATAACTCTGCACTATTGCGAGCTGCAAATGCCACTTCCAGCTTAGCTGTGCAGAAGAAGAACAACAAGAAGAAGAAATATCTGGAAATATGTCCGTCAGGCCCCTTCCCTTGAGATAAATCTGCAACTATCTCGGAAACCAAGCGAGCTATGGCAAAATGTTAAGAGACCTTATTTGTAGAGAATTAAGTTTCCTACTTTTTATGTTCTACGATATTTTTTGATCAGATGCGTAGTTCTCGAGATATATCAAGATATTTAAAAGTTCCGAAGCCGCACCAACATAATAGAGATACAGAAACACCGTGGCCCCTTTCTTTGAGATAACTCTGCACTATTGCGAGCTGCAAATGCCACTTCCAGCTTAGCTGTGCAGAAGAAGAACAACAAGAAGAAGAAATATCTCGAAATATGTCCCTCAGGCCCCTTCCCTTGAGATAAATCTGCAAATATCTCGGAAACCAAGCGAGCTATGGCAAAATGTTAAGAGACCTTATTTGTAGAGAATTAAGTTTCCTACTTTTTATGTTCTACGATATTTTTTGATCAGATGCGTAGTTCTCGAGATATATCAAGATATTTAAAAGTTCCGAAGACGCACCAACATAATAGAGATACAGAAACACCGTGGCCCCTCTCTTTGAGATAACTCTGCACGATTGCGAGCTGGAAATGCCACTTCCCGTTTAGCTGTGCAGAAGAAGAACAACAAGAAGAAGAAATATCTCGAAATATGTCCGTCAGGCCCCTTCCCTTGAGATAAATCTGCAAATATCTCGGAAACGAAGCGAGCTATGGCAAAATGTTAAGAGACCTTTTTTGTAGAGAATTAAGTTTCCTACTTTTTATGTTCTATGATATTTTTTGATCAGATGCGTAGTTCTCGAGATATATCAAGATATTTAAAAGCTCCGAAGCTGCACCAACATAATAGAGGTACAGAAACACCGTGGCCCCTTTCTTTGAGATAACTCTGCACTATTGCGAGCTGCAAATGCCACTTCCAGCTTAGCTGTGCAGAAGAAGAACAACAAGAATAAGAAATATTTCGAAATATGTCCGTCAGGCCCCTTCCCTTGAGATAAATCTGCAAATATCTCGGAAACGAAGCGAGCTACGGCAAAATGTTAAGCGACCTTTTTTGTAGAAAATTAGGTTTCCTACTTTTTATGTTCTATGATATTTTTTGATCAGATGCGTAGTTCTCGAGATATATCAAGATATTTAAAAGTTCCGAAGCCGCACCAACATAATAGAGATACAGAAACACCGTGGCCCCTTTCTTTGAGATAACTCTGCACTATTGCGAGCTGCAAATGCCACTTCCAGCTTAGCTGTGCAGAAGAAGAACAACAAGAAGAAGAAATATCTGGAAATATGTCCGTCAGGCCCCTTCCCTTGAGATAAATCTGCAACTATCTCGGAAACCAAGCGAGCTACGGCAAAATGTTAAGCGACCTTTTTTGTAGAAAATTAGGTTTCCTACTTTTCATGTTCTATGATATTTTTTGATCAGATGCGTAGTTCTCGAGATATATCAAGATATTTAAAAGTTCCGAAGCCGCACCAACATAATAGAGATACAGAAACACCGTGGCCCCTTTCTTTGAGATAACTCTGCACTATTGCGAGCTGCAAATGCCACTTCCAGCTTAGCTGTGCAGAAGAAGAACAACAAGAAGAAGAAATATCTGGAAATATGTCCGTCAGGCCCCTTCCCTTGAGATAAATCTGCAACTATCTCGAAAACCAAGCGAGCTATGGCAAAATGTTAAGAGACCTTATTTGTAGAGAATTAAGTTTCCTACTTTTTATGTTCTACGATATTTTTTGATCAGATGCGTAGTTCTCGAGATATATCAAGATATTTAAAAGTTGCGAAGCCGCACAAACATAATAGAGATACAGAAACACCGTGGCCCCTTTCTTTGAGATAACTCTGCACTACTGCGAGCTGCAAATGCCACTTCCAGCTTAGCTGTGCAGAAGAAGAACAACAAGAAGAAGAAATATCTGGAAATATGTCCGTCAGGCCCCTTCCCTTGAGATAAATCTGCAACTGTCTCGGAAACCAAGCGAGCTATGGCAAAATGTTAAGAGACCTTATTTGTAGAGAATTAAGTTTCCTACTTTTTATGTTCTACGATATTTTTTGATCAGATGCGTAGTTCTCGAGATATATCAAGATATTTAAAAGTTCCGAAGCCGCACCAACATAATAGAGATACAGAAACACCGTGGCCCCTTTCTTTGAGATAACTCTGCACTACTGCGAGCTGCAAATGCCACTTCCAGCTTAGCTGTGCAGAAGAAGAACAACAAGAAGAAGAAATATCTCGAAATATGTCCGTCAGGCCCCTTCCCTTGAGATAAATCTGCAAATATCTCGGAAACGAAGCGAGCTATGGCAAAATGTTAAGAGACCTTTTTTGTAGAGAATTAAGTTTCCTACTTGTTATGTTCTGTGATATTTTTTGATCAGATGCGTAGTTCTCGAGATATATCCAGATATTTAAAAGTTCCGAAGCGGCACCAACATAATAGAGATACAGAAACACCGTGGCCCCTTTCTTTGAGGTAACTCTTCACTATTGCGAGCTGCAAATGCCACTTCCAGCTTAGCTGTGCAGAAGAAGAACAACAAGAAGAAGAAATATCTCGAAATATGTCCCTCAGGCCCCTTCCCTTGAGATAAATCTGCAAATATCTCGGAAACCAAGCGAGCTATGGCAAAATGTTAAGAGACCTTATTTGTAGAGAATTAAGTTTCCTACTTTTTATGTTCTACGATATTTTTTGATCAGATGCGTAGTTCTCGAGATATATCAAGATATTTAAAAGTTCCGAAGCCGCACCAACATAATAGAGATACAGAAACACCGTGGCCCCTTTCTTTGAGATAACTCTGCACTATTGCGAGCTGCAAATGCCACTTCCAGCTTAGCTGTGCAGAAGAAGAACAACAAGAAGAAGAAATATCTCGAAATATGTCCGTCAGGCCCCTTCCCTTGAGATAAATCTGCAAATATCTCGGAAACGAAGCGAGCTATGGCAAAATGTTAAGAGACCTTTTTGGTAGAGAATTATGTTTCCTACAATTTGCGTTCTCTGATATTTTTTGATCAGAAGCGTAGTTTTCGAGATATATCAAGATATTTAAAAGTTCCGAAGCCGCACCAACATAATAGAGATACAGAAACACCGTGGCCCCTTTCTTTGAGATAACTCTGCACTATTGCGCGCTGCAAATGCCACTTCCAGCTTAGCTGTGCAGAAGAAGAACAACAAGAAGAAGAAATATCTGGAAATATGTCCGTCAGGCCCCTTCCCTTGAGATAAATCTGCAACTATCTCGGAAACCAAGCGAGCTACGGCAAAATGTTAAGCGACCTTTTTTGTAGAAAATTAGGTTTCCTACTTTTCATGTTCTATGATATTTTTTGATCAGATGCGTAGTTCTCGAGATATATCAAGATATTTAAAAGTTCCGAAGCCGCACCAACATAATAGAGATACAGAAACACCGTGGCCCCTTTCTTTGAGATAACTCTGCACGATTGCGAGCTGGAAATGCCACTTCCAGTTTAGCTGTGCAGCAGAAGAACAACAAGAAGAAGAAATATCTCGAAATATGTCCGTCAGGCCCCTTCCCTTGAGATAAATCTGCAAATATCTCGGAAACGAAGCGAGCTATGGCAAAATGTTAAGAGACCTTTTTTGTAGAGAATTAAGTTTCCTACTTTTTATGTTCTATGATATTTTTTGATCAGATGCGTAGTTCTCGAGATATATCAAGATATTTAAAAGCTCCGAAGCTGCACCAACATAATAGAGGTACAGAAACACCGTGGCCCCTTTCTTT
The DNA here is from genome assembly GCF_051020975.1 of Osmia lignaria lignaria. Taxonomy (NCBI): domain Eukaryota; kingdom Metazoa; phylum Arthropoda; class Insecta; order Hymenoptera; family Megachilidae; genus Osmia; species Osmia lignaria. The sequence continues at coordinate 2,198,555 of NW_027478160.1, forward strand.
GAGATAACCCTGCACTATTGCGAGCTGCAAATGCCACTTCCAGCTTAGCTGTGCAGAAGAAGAACAACAAGAATAAGAAATATTTCGAAATATGTCCGTCAGGCCCCTTCCCTTGAGATAAATCTGCAACTATCTCGGAAACCAAGCGAGCTACGGCAAAATGTTAAGCGACCTTTTTTGTAGAAAATTAGGTTTCCTACTTTTTATGTTCTATGATATTTTTTGATCAGATGCGTAGTTCTCGAGATATATCAAGATATTTAAAAGTTCCGAAGCCGCACCAACATAATAGAGATACAGAAACACCGTGGCCCCTTTCTTTGAGATAACTCTGCACTATTGCGAGCTGCAAATGCCACTTCCAGCTTAGCTGTGCAGAAGAAGAACAACAAGAAGAAGAAATATCTGGAAATATGTCCGTCAGGCCCCTTCCCTTGAGATAAATCTGCAACTATCTCGGAAACCAAGCGAGCTATGGCAAAATGTTAAGAGACCTTATTTGTAGAGAATTAAGTTTCCTACTTTTTATGTTCTACGATATTTTTTGATCAGATGCGTAGTTCTCGAGATATATCAAGATATTTAAAAGTTCCGAAGCCGCACCAACATAATAGAGATACAGAAACACCGTGGCCCCTTTCTTTGAGATAACTCTGCACTATTGCGAGCTGCAAATGCCACTTCCAGCTTAGCTGTGCAGAAGAAGAACAACAAGAAGAAGAAATATCTCGAAATATGTCCCTCAGGCCCCTTCCCTTGAGATAAATCTGCAAATATCTCGGAAACCAAGCGAGCTATGGCAAAATGTTAAGAGACCTTATTTGTAGAGAATTAAGTTTCCTACTTTTTATGTTCTACGATATTTTTTGATCAGATGCGTAGTTCTCGAGATATATCAAGATATTTAAAAGTTCCGAAGACGCACCAACATAATAGAGATACAGAAACACCGTGGCCCCTCTCTTTGAGATAACTCTGCACGATTGCGAGCTGGAAATGCCACTTCCCGTTTAGCTGTGCAGAAGAAGAACAACAAGAAGAAGAAATATCTCGAAATATGTCCGTCAGGCCCCTTCCCTTGAGATAAATCTGCAAATATCTCGGAAACGAAGCGAGCTATGGCAAAATGTTAAGAGACCTTTTTTGTAGAGAATTAAGTTTCCTACTTTTTATGTTCTATGATATTTTTTGATCAGATGCGTAGTTCTCGAGATATATCAAGATATTTAAAAGCTCCGAAGCTGCACCAACATAATAGAGGTACAGAAACACCGTGGCCCCTTTCTTTGAGATAACTCTGCACTATTGCGAGCTGCAAATGCCACTTCCAGCTTAGCTGTGCAGAAGAAGAACAACAAGAATAAGAAATATTTCGAAATATGTCCGTCAGGCCCCTTCCCTTGAGATAAATCTGCAAATATCTCGGAAACGAAGCGAGCTACGGCAAAATGTTAAGCGACCTTTTTTGTAGAAAATTAGGTTTCCTACTTTTTATGTTCTATGATATTTTTTGATCAGATGCGTAGTTCTCGAGATATATCAAGATATTTAAAAGTTCCGAAGCCGCACCAACATAATAGAGATACAGAAACACCGTGGCCCCTTTCTTTGAGATAACTCTGCACTATTGCGAGCTGCAAATGCCACTTCCAGCTTAGCTGTGCAGAAGAAGAACAACAAGAAGAAGAAATATCTGGAAATATGTCCGTCAGGCCCCTTCCCTTGAGATAAATCTGCAACTATCTCGGAAACCAAGCGAGCTACGGCAAAATGTTAAGCGACCTTTTTTGTAGAAAATTAGGTTTCCTACTTTTCATGTTCTATGATATTTTTTGATCAGATGCGTAGTTCTCGAGATATATCAAGATATTTAAAAGTTCCGAAGCCGCACCAACATAATAGAGATACAGAAACACCGTGGCCCCTTTCTTTGAGATAACTCTGCACTATTGCGAGCTGCAAATGCCACTTCCAGCTTAGCTGTGCAGAAGAAGAACAACAAGAAGAAGAAATATCTGGAAATATGTCCGTCAGGCCCCTTCCCTTGAGATAAATCTGCAACTATCTCGAAAACCAAGCGAGCTATGGCAAAATGTTAAGAGACCTTATTTGTAGAGAATTAAGTTTCCTACTTTTTATGTTCTACGATATTTTTTGATCAGATGCGTAGTTCTCGAGATATATCAAGATATTTAAAAGTTGCGAAGCCGCACAAACATAATAGAGATACAGAAACACCGTGGCCCCTTTCTTTGAGATAACTCTGCACTACTGCGAGCTGCAAATGCCACTTCCAGCTTAGCTGTGCAGAAGAAGAACAACAAGAAGAAGAAATATCTGGAAATATGTCCGTCAGGCCCCTTCCCTTGAGATAAATCTGCAACTGTCTCGGAAACCAAGCGAGCTATGGCAAAATGTTAAGAGACCTTATTTGTAGAGAATTAAGTTTCCTACTTTTTATGTTCTACGATATTTTTTGATCAGATGCGTAGTTCTCGAGATATATCAAGATATTTAAAAGTTCCGAAGCCGCACCAACATAATAGAGATACAGAAACACCGTGGCCCCTTTCTTTGAGATAACTCTGCACTACTGCGAGCTGCAAATGCCACTTCCAGCTTAGCTGTGCAGAAGAAGAACAACAAGAAGAAGAAATATCTCGAAATATGTCCGTCAGGCCCCTTCCCTTGAGATAAATCTGCAAATATCTCGGAAACGAAGCGAGCTATGGCAAAATGTTAAGAGACCTTTTTTGTAGAGAATTAAGTTTCCTACTTGTTATGTTCTGTGATATTTTTTGATCAGATGCGTAGTTCTCGAGATATATCCAGATATTTAAAAGTTCCGAAGCGGCACCAACATAATAGAGATACAGAAACACCGTGGCCCCTTTCTTTGAGGTAACTCTTCACTATTGCGAGCTGCAAATGCCACTTCCAGCTTAGCTGTGCAGAAGAAGAACAACAAGAAGAAGAAATATCTCGAAATATGTCCCTCAGGCCCCTTCCCTTGAGATAAATCTGCAAATATCTCGGAAACCAAGCGAGCTATGGCAAAATGTTAAGAGACCTTATTTGTAGAGAATTAAGTTTCCTACTTTTTATGTTCTACGATATTTTTTGATCAGATGCGTAGTTCTCGAGATATATCAAGATATTTAAAAGTTCCGAAGCCGCACCAACATAATAGAGATACAGAAACACCGTGGCCCCTTTCTTTGAGATAACTCTGCACTATTGCGAGCTGCAAATGCCACTTCCAGCTTAGCTGTGCAGAAGAAGAACAACAAGAAGAAGAAATATCTCGAAATATGTCCGTCAGGCCCCTTCCCTTGAGATAAATCTGCAAATATCTCGGAAACGAAGCGAGCTATGGCAAAATGTTAAGAGACCTTTTTGGTAGAGAATTATGTTTCCTACAATTTGCGTTCTCTGATATTTTTTGATCAGAAGCGTAGTTTTCGAGATATATCAAGATATTTAAAAGTTCCGAAGCCGCAACAACATAATAGAGATACAGAAACACCGTGGCCCCTTTCTTTGAGATAACTCTGCACTATTGCGCGCTGCAAATGCCACTTCCAGCTTAGCTGTGCAGAAGAAGAACAACAAGAAGAAGAAATATCTGGAAATATGTCCGTCAGGCCCCTTCCCTTGAGATAAATCTGCAACTATCTCGGAAACCAAGCGAGCTACGGCAAAATGTTAAGCGACCTTTTTTGTAGAAAATTAGGTTTCCTACTTTTCATGTTCTATGATATTTTTTGATCAGATGCGTAGTTCTCGAGATATATCAAGATATTTAAAAGTTCCGAAGCCGCACCAACATAATAGAGATACAGAAACACCGTGGCCCCTTTCTTTGAGATAACTCTGCACTACTGCGAGCTGCAAATGCCACTTCCAGCTTAGCTGTGCAGAAGAAGAACAACAAGAAGAAGAAATATCTGGAAATATGTCCGTCAGGCCCCTTCCCTTGAGATAAATCTGCAACTGTCTCGGAAACCAAGCGAGCTATGGCAAAATGTTAAGAGACCTTATTTGTAGAGAATTAAGTTTCCTACTTTTTATGTTCTACGATATTTTTTGATCAGATGCGTAGTTCTCGAGATATATCAAGATATTTAAAAGTTCCGAAGCCGCACCAACATAATAGAGATACAGAAACACCGTGGCCCCTTTCTTTGAGATAACTCTGCACTACTGCGAGCTGCAAATGCCACTTCCAGCTTAGCTGTGCAGAAGAAGAACAACAAGAAGAAGAAATATCTCGAAATATGTCCGTCAGGCCCCTTCCCTTGAGATAAATCTGCAAATATCTCGGAAACGAAGCGAGCTATGGCAAAATGTTAAGAGACCTTTTTTGTAGAGAATTAAGTTTCCTACTTGTTATGTTCTGTGATATTTTTTGATCAGATGCGTAGTTCTCGAGATATATCCAGATATTTAAAAGTTCCGAAGCGGCACCAACATAATAGAGATACAGAAACACCGTGGCCCCTTTCTTTGAGGTAACTCTTCACTATTGCGAGCTGCAAATGCCACTTCCAGCTTAGCTGTGCAGAAGAAGAACAACAAGAAGAAGAAATATCTCGAAATATGTCCCTCAGGCCCCTTCCCTTGAGATAAATCTGCAAATATCTCGGAAACCAAGCGAGCTATGGCAAAATGTTAAGAGACCTTATTTGTAGAGAATTAAGTTTCCTACTTTTTATGTTCTACGATATTTTTTGATCAGATGCGTAGTTCTCGAGATATATCAAGATATTTAAAAGTTCCGAAGCCGCACCAACATAATAGAGATACAGAAACACCGTGGCCCCTTTCTTTGAGATAACTCTGCACTATTGCGAGCTGCAAATGCCACTTCCAGCTTAGCTGTGCAGAAGAAGAACAACAAGAAGAAGAAATATCTCGAAATATGTCCGTCAGGCCCCTTCCCTTGAGATAAATCTGCAAATATCTCGGAAACGAAGCGAGCTATGGCAAAATGTTAAGAGACCTTTTTGGTAGAGAATTATGTTTCCTACAATTTGCGTTCTCTGATATTTTTTGATCAGAAGCGTAGTTTTCGAGATATATCAAGATATTTAAAAGTTCCGAAGCCGCACCAACATAATAGAGATACAGAAACACCGTGGCCCCTTTCTTTGAGATAACTCTGCACTATTGCGCGCTGCAAATGCCACTTCCAGCTTAGCTGTGCAGAAGAAGAACAACAAGAAGAAGAAATATCTCGAAATATGTCCGTCAGGCCCCTTCCCTTGAGATAAATCTGCAAATATCTCGGAAACGAAGCGAGCTATGGCAAAATGTTAAGAGACCTTTTTTGTAGAGAATTAAGTTTCCTACTTTTTATGTTCTATGGTATTTTTTGATCAGATGCGTAGTTCTCGAGATATATCAAGATATTTAAAAGCTCCGAAGCTGCACCAACATAATAGAGGTACAGAAACACCGTGGCCCCTTTCTTTGAGATAACTCTGCACTATTGCGAGCTGAAAATGCCACTTCCAGCTTAGCTGTGCAGAAGAAGAACAACAAGAAGAAGAAATATCTCGAAATATGTCCGTCAGGCCCCTTCCCTTAAGATAAATCTGCAAATATCTCGGAAACGAAGCGAGCTATGGCAAAATGTTAAGAGACCTTTTTTGTAGAGAATTAAGTTTCCTACTTTTTATGTTCTATGATATTTTTTGATCAGATGCGTAGTTCTCGAGATATATCAAGATATTTAAAAGCTCCGAAGCTGCACCAACATAATAGAGGTACAGAAACACCGTGGCCCCTTTCTTTGAGATAACTCTGCACTATTGCGAGCTGCAAATGCCACTCCCAGCTTAGCTGTGCAGAAGAAGAACAACAAGAATAAGAAATATTTCGAAATATGTCCGTCAGGCACCTTCCCTTGAGATAAATCTGCAAATATCTCGGAAACGAAGCGAGCTATGGCAAAATGTTAGGAGACCTTTTTTGTAGAGAATTATGTTTCCTACAATTTATGTTCTATGATATTTTTTGATCAGAAGCGTAGTTTTCGAGATATATCGAGATATTTAAAAGTTCCGAAGCCGCACCAACATAATAGAGATACGGAAACACCGTGGCCCCTTTCTTTGGGATAACTCTGCACTATTGCGAGCTGGAAATGCCACTTCCAGTTTAGCTGTGCAGAAGAAGAACAACAAGAAGAAGAAATATCTCGAAATATGTCCGTCAGGACCCTTCCCTTGAGATAAATCTGCAAATATCTCGGAAACGAAGCGAGCTATTGCAAAACGTTAAGAGACCTTTTTTGTAGAGAATTAAGTTTCCTACTTTTTATGTTCTATGATATTTTTTGATCAGATGCGTAGTTCTCGAGATATATCAAGATATTTAAAAGCTCCGAAGCTGCACCAACATAATAGAGGTACAGAAACACCGTGGCCCCTTTCTTTGAGATAACTCTGCACTATTGCGAGCTGCAAATGCCACTTCCAGCTTAGCTGTGCAGAAGAAGAACAACAAGAATAAGAAATATTTCGAAATATGTCCGTCAGGCCCCTTCCCTTGAGATAAATCTGCAAATATCTCGGAAACGAAGCGAGCTACGGCAAAATGTTAAGCGACCTTTTTTGTAGAAAATTAGGTTTCCTACTTTTTATGTTCTACGATATTTTTTGATCAGATGCGTAGTTCTCGAGATATATCAAGATATTTAAAAGTTCCGAAGCCGCACCAACATAATAGAGATACAGAAACACCGTGGCCCCTTTCCTTGAGATAACTCTGCACTATTGCGCGCTGCAAATGCCACTTCCAGCTTAGCTGTGCAGAAGAAGAACAACAAGAAGAAGAAATATCTCGAAATATGTCCGTCAGGCCCCTTCCCTTGAGATAAATCTGCAAATATCTCGGAAACGAAGCGAGCTATGGCAAAATGTTAAGAGACCTTTTTTGTAGAGAATTAAGTTTCCTACTTTTTATGTTCTATGATATTTTTTGATCAGATGCGTAGTTCTCGAGATATAGCAAGATATTTAAAAGTTCCGAAGCCGCACCAACATAATAGAGATACAGAAACACCGTGGCCCCTTTCTTTGAGATAACTCTGCACTACTGCGAGCTGCAAATGCCACTTCCAGCTTAGCTGTGCAGAAGAAGAACAACAAGAAGAAGAAATATCTCGAAATATGTCCGTCAGGCCCCTTCCCTTGAGATAAATCTGCAAATATCTCGGAAACGAAGCGAGCTATGGCAAAATGTTAAGAGACCTTTTTTGTAGAGAATTAAGTTTCCTACTTTTTATGTTCTATGATATTTTTTGATCAGATGCGTAGTTCTCGAGATATATCCAGATATTTAAAAGTTCCGAAGCGGCACCAACATAATAGAGATACAGAAACACCGTGGCCCCTTTCTTTGAGGTAACTCTGCACTATTGCGAGCTGCAAATGCCACTTCCAGCTTAGCTGTGCAGAAGAGGAACAACAAGAAGAAGAAATATCTCGGAATATGTCGTCAGGCCCCTTCCCTTGAGCTAAATCTGCAAATATCTCGGAAACGATGCCAGCTATGGGAAAATGTTAGGAGACCTTTTTTGTAGAGAATTATGTTTCCTACAATTTATGTTCTATGATATTTTTTGATCAGAAGCGTAGTTTTCGAGATATATCGAGATATTTAAAAGTTCCGAAGCCGCACCAACATAATAGAGGTACAGAAACACCGTGGCCCCTTTCTTTGAGATAACTCTGCACTATTGCGAGCTGCAAATGCCACTTCCAGCTTAGCTGTGGAGAAGAAGAACAACAAGAAGAAGAAATATCTCGAAATATGTCCGTCAGGCCCCTTCCCTTGAGATAAATCTGCAAATATCTCGGAAACGAAGAGAGCTATGGCAAAATGTTAAGAGACCTTTTTTGTAGAGAATTAAGTTTCCTACTTTTCATGTTCTATGATATTTTTTGATCAGATGCGTAGTTCTCGAGATATATCAAGATATTTAAAAGTTCCGAAGCCGCACCAACATAATAGAGATACAGAAACACCGTGGCCCCTTTCGTTGAGATAACTCTGCACTAGTGCGAGCCGCAAATGCCACTTCCAGCTTAGCTGTGCAGAAGAAGAACAACAAGAAGAAGAAATATCTCGAAATATGTCCGTCAGGCCCCTTCCCTTGAGATAAATCTGCAAATATCTCGGAAACGAAGCGAGCTATGGCAAAATGTTAAGAGACCTTTTTTGTAGAGAATTAAGTTTCCTACTTTTCATGTTCTATGATATTTTTTGATCAGATGCGTAGTTCTCGAGATATATCAAGATATTTAAAAGTTCCGAAGCCGCACCAACATAATAGAGATACAGAAACACCGTGGCCCCTTTCTTTGAGATAACTCTGCACTATTGCGCGCTGCAAATGCCACTTCCAGCTTAGCTGTGCAGAAGAAGAACAACAAGAAGAAGAAATATCTCGAAATATGTCCGTCAGGCCCCTTCCCTTGAGATAAATCTGCAAATATCTCGGAAACGAAGCGAGCTATGGCAAACTGTGAAGAGACGTTTTTTGTAGAGAATTATGTTTCCTACAATTTATGTTGTATGATATTTTTTGATCAGAAGCGTAGTTTTCGCGATATGTCGAGATATTTAAAAGTTCCGAAGCCGCACCAACATAATAGAGATACAGAAACACCGTGGCCCCTTTCTTTGAGATAACTCTGCACTATTGCGAGCTGCAAATGCCACTTCCAACTTAGCTGTGCAGAAGAAGAACAACAAGAAGAAGAAATATCTCGAAATATGTCCGTCAGGCCCCTTCCCTTGAGATAAATCTGCAAATATCTCGGAAACGAAGAGAGCTATGGCAAAATGTTAAGAGACCTTTTTTGTAGAGAATTAAGTTTCCTACTTTTCATGTTCTATGATATTTTTTGATCAGATGCGTAGTTCTCGAGATATATCAAGATATTTAAAAGTTCCGAAGCCGCACCAACATAATAGAGATACAGAAACACCGTGGCCCCTTTCTTTGAGATAACTCTGCACTATTGCGAGCTGCAAATGCCACTTCCAGCTTAGCTGTGCAGAAGAAGAACAACAAGAAGAAGAAATATCTCGAAATATGTCCGTCAGGCCCCTTCCCTTGAGATAAATCTGCAAATATCTCGGAAACGAAGAGAGCTATGGCAAAATGTTAAGAGACGTTTTTTGTAGAGAATTAAGTTTCCTACTTTTCATGTTCTATGATATTTTTTGATCAGATGCGTAGCTCTCGAGATATATCAAGATATTTAAAAGTTCCGAAGCCGCACCAACATAATAGAGATACAGAAACACCGTGGCCCCTTTCGTTGAGATAACTCTGCACTAGTGCGAGCCGCAAATGCCACTTCCAGCTTAGCTGTGCAGAAGAAGAACAACAAGAAGAAGAAATATCTCGAAATATGTCCGTCAGGCCCCTTCCCTTGAGATAAATCTGCAAATATCTCGGAAACGAAGCGAGCTATGGCAAAATGTTAAGAGACCTTTTTTGTAGAGAATTAAGTTTCCTACTTTTTATGTTCTATGATATTTTTTGATCAGAAGCGTAGTTTTCGCGATATATCGGGATATTTAAAAGTTCCGAAGCCGCACCAACATAATAGAGATACAGAAACACCGTGGCCCCTTTCTTTGAGATAACTCTGCACTAGTGCGAGCCGCAAATGCCACTTCCAGCTTAGCTGTGCAGAAGAAGAACAACAAGAAGAAGAAATATCTCGAAATATGTCCGACAGGCCCCTTCCCTTGAGATAAATCTGCAAATATCTCGGAAACGAAGCGAGCTATGGCGAAATGTTAAGAGACCTTTTTTGTAGAGAATCAAGTTTCCTACGTTTTATCTTCTATGATATTTTTTGATCAGATGCGTAGTTCTCGAGATATATCAAGATATTTAAAAGTTCCGACGCCGCACCAACATAATAGAGATACAGAAATACCGTGGCCCCTCTCTTTGAGATAACTCTGCACTATTGCGAGCTGCAAATGCCACTTCCAGCTTAGCTGTGCAGAAGAAGAACAACAAGAAGAAGAAACATCTCGAAATATGTCCGTCAGGCCCCTTCCCTTGAGATAAATCTGCAAATATCTCGGAAACGAAGCGAGCTATGGCAAAATGTTTAGAGACCTTTCTTGTAGAGAATTAAGTTTCCTACTTTTTATGTAGTATGATATTTTTTGATCAGATGCGTAGTTCTCGAGATATATCAAGATATTTAAAAGTTCCGAAGCCGCACCAACGTAATAGAGATACAGAAACACCGTGGCCCCTTTCTTTGAGATAACTCTGCACTATTGCGCGCTGCAAATGCCACTTCCAGCTTAGCTGTGCAGAAGAAGAACAACAAGAAGAAGAAATATCTCGAAATATGTCCGTCAGGCCCCTTCCCTTGAGATAAATCTGCAAATATCTCGGAAACGAAGCGAGCTATGGCAAAATGTTAAGAGACGTTTTTTGTAGAGAATTAAGTTTCCTACTTTTTCTGTTTTATGATATTTTTCGATCAGAGGCGTAGTTTTCGAGATATATCGAGATATTTAAAAGTTCCGAAGCCGCACCAACATAATAGAGATACAGAAACACCGTGGCCCCTTTCTTTGAGATAACTCTGCACTAGTGCGAGCCGCAAATGCCACTTCCAGCTTAGCTGTGCAGAAGAAGAACAACAAGAAGAAGAAATATCTCGAAATATGTCCGTCAGGCCCCTTCCCTTGAGATAAATCTGCAAATATCTCGGAAACGAAGCGAGCTATGGCAAAATGTTAAGAGACCTTTTTTGTAGAGAATTAAGTTTCCTACTTTTTATGTTCTATGATATTTTTTGATCAGATGCGTAGTTCTCGAGATATATCAAGATATTTAAAAGTTCCGAAGCCGCACCAACATAATAGGGATACAGAAACACCGTGGCCCCTTTCTTTGAGATAACTCTGCACTAGTGCGAGCCGCAAATGCCACTTCCAGCTTAGCTGTGCAGAAGAAGAACAACAAGAAGAAGAAATATCTCGAAATATGTCCGTCAGGCCCCTTCCCTTGAGATAAATCTGCAAATATCTCGGAAACGAAGCGAGCTATCGCAAAATGTTAAGAGACCTTTTTTGTAGAGAATTATGTTTCCTACAATTTATGTTCTATGATATTTTTTGATCAGAAGCGTAGTTTTCGAGATATATCGAGATATTTAAAAGTTCCGAAGCCGCACCAACATAATAGAGATACAGAAACACCGTGGCCCCTTTCTTTGAGATAACTCTGCACTAGTGCGAGCTGCAAATGCCACTTCCAGCTGAGCTGTGCAGAAGAAGAACAACAAGAAGAAGAAATATCTCGAAATATGTCCGTCAGGCCCCTTCCCTTGAGATAAATCTGCAAATATCTCGGAAACGAAGCGAGCTATGGCAAAATGTTAAGAGACCTTTTTTGTAGAGAATTATGTTTCCTACAATTTATGTTCTATGATATTTTTTGATCAGAAGCGTAGTTTTCGAGATATATCGAGATATTTAAAAGTTCCGAAGCCGCACCAACATAATAGAGATACAGAAACACCGTGGCCCCTTTCTTTGAGATAACTCTGAACTACTGCGAGCCGCAAATGCCACTTCCAGCTTAGCTGTGCAGAAGAAGAGCAACAAGAAGAAGAAATATCTCGAAATATGTCCGACAGGCCCCTTCCCTTGAGATAAATCTGCAAATATCTCGGAAACGATGCGAGCTATGGCGAAATGTTAAGAGACCTTTTTTGTAGAGAATTAAGTTTCCTACTTTTTATCTTCTATGATATTTTTTGATCAGATGCGTAGTTATCGAGATAGATCAAGATACTTAAAAGTTCCGAAGCCGCACCAACATAATAGAGATACAGAAACACCGTGGCCCCTCTCTTTGAGATAACTCTGCACTATTGCGAGCTGCAAATGCCACTTCCAGCTTAGCTGTGCAGAAGAAGAACAACAAGAAGAAGAAATATCTCGAAATATGTCCGTCAGGCCCCTTCCCTTGAGATAAATCTGCAAATATCTCGGAAACGAAGCGAGCTATGGCAAAATGTTTAGAGACCTTTCTTGTAGAGAATTAAGTTTCCTACTTTTTATGTAGTATGATATTTTTTGATCAGATGCGTAGGTCTCGAGATATATCAAGATATTTAAAAGTTCCGAAGCCGCACCAACATAATAGAGATACAGAAACACCGTGGCCCCTTTCTTTGAGATAACTCTGCACTATTGCGCGCTGCAAGTGCCACTTCCAGCTTAGCTGTGCAGAAGAAGAACAACAACAAGAAGAAATATCTCGAAATATGTCCGTCAGGCCACTTCCCTTGAGATAAATCTGCAAATATCTCGGAAACGAAGCGAGCTATGGCAAAATGTTAAGAGACCTTTTTTGTAGAGAATTAAGTTTTCTACTTTTTATGTTCGATGATATTTTTTGATCAGACGCGTAGTTCTCGAGATATATCAAGATATTTAAAAGTTCCGAAGCCGCACCAACATAATAGAGATACAGAAACACCGTGGCCCCTTTCTTTGAGATAACTCTGCACTATTGCGAGCTGCAAATGCCACTTCCAGCTTAGCTGTGCAGAGGAAGAACAACAAGAAGAAGAAATATCTCGAAATATGTCCGTCAGGCCAGTTCCTTTGAGCTGAATCTGCAAATATCTCGGAAACGAAGCGAGCTATGGCAAAATGTTAAGAGCCGTTTTTTGTAGAGAATTATGTTTCCTACAATTTATGTTCTATGATATTTTTTGATCAGAAGCGTAATTTTCGAGATATGTCGAGATATTTAAAAGTTCCGAAGACGCACCAACATAATAGAGATACAGAAACACCGTGGCCCCTTTATTTGAGATAACTGTGCACCAGTGCGAGCCGCAAATGCCACTTTCAGCTTAGCTGTGCTGAAGAAGAACAACAAGAAGAAGAAATATCTCGAAATATGTCCGTCAGGCCCCTTCCCTTGAGATATATCTGCAAATATCTCGGAAACGAAGCGAGCTATGGCAAAATGTTAAGAGACCGTTTTTGTAGAGAATTATGTTTCCTACTTTTTATGTTCTATGATATTTTTTGATCAGACGCGTAGTTCTCGAGATATATCAAGATATTTAAAAGTTCCGAAGCCGCACCAACATAATAGAGATACAGAAACACCATGGCCCCTTTCTTTGAGATAACTCTGCACTAGTGCGAGCCGCAAATGCCACTTCCAGCTTAGCTGTGCAGAAGAAGAACAACAAGAAGAAGAAATATCTCGAAATATGTCCGTCAGGCCCCTTCCCTTGAGATAAATCTGCAAATATCTCGGAAACGAAGCGAGCTATCGCAAAATGTTAAGAGACCTTTTTGGTAGAGAATTATGTTTCCTACAATTTATGTTCTATGATATTTTTTGATCAGAAGCGTAGTTTTCGAGATATATCGAGATATTTAAAAGTTCCGAAGCCGCACCAACATAATAGAGATACAGAAACACCGTGGCCCCTTTCTTTGAGATAACTCTGCACTAGTGCGAGCTGCAAATGCCACTTCCAGCTTAGCTGTGCAGAAGAAGAACAACAAGAAGAAGAAATATCTCGAAATATGTCCGTCAGGCCCCTTCCCTTGAGATAAATCTGCAAATATCTCGGAAACGAAGCGAGCTATGGCAAAATGTTAAGAGACCTTTTTTGTAGAGAATTATGTTTCCCACAATTTATGTTCTATGATATTTTTTGATCAGAAGCGTAGTTTTCGAGATATATCGAGATATTTAAAAGTTCCGAAGCCGCACCAACATAATAGAGATACAGAAACACCGTGGCCCATTTCGGTGAGATAACTCTGCACTAGTGCGAGCTGCAAATGCCACTTCCAGCTTAGCTGTGCAGAAGAAGAACAACAAGAAGAGGAAATATCTCGAAATACGTCCGTCAGGCCCCTTCCCTTGAGATAAATCTGCAAATATCTAGGAAACGAAGCGAGCTATGGCAAAATGTTAAGAGACCTTTTTTGTAGAGAATTAAGTTTCCTACTTTTTATGTTCTATGATATTTTTTGATCAGATGCGTAGTTCTCGAGATATATCAAGATATTTAAAAGTTCCGAAACCGCACCAACATAATAGAGATACAGAAACACCGTGGCCCCTTTCTTTGAGATAACTCTGCACTATTGCGAGCTGCAAATGCCACTTCCAGCTTAGCTGTGCAGAGGAAGAACAACAAGAAGAAGAAATATCTCGAAATATATCCGTCAGGCCAGTTCCTTTGAGCTGAATCTGCAAATATCTCGGAAACGAAGCGAGCTATGGCAAAATGTTAAGAGACGTTTTTTGTAGAGAATTATGTTCCCTACAATTTATGTTCTATGATATTTTTTGATCAGAAGCGTAGTTTTCGAGATATATCGAGATATTTAAAAGTTCCGAAGACGCACCAACATAATAGAGATACAGAAACACCGTGGCCCCTTTCTTTGAGATAACTGTGCACTAGTGCGAGCCGCAAATGCCACTTCCAGCTTAGCTGTGCAGAAGAAGAACAACAAGAAGAAGAAATATCTCGAAATATGTCCGTCAGGCCCCTTCCCTTGAGATATATCTGCAAATATCTCGGAAACGAAGCGAGCTATGGCGAAATGTTAAGAGACCTTTTTTGTAGAGAATTAAGTTTCCTACTTTTTATCTTCTATGATATTTTTTGATCAGATGCGTAGTTCTCGAGATATATCAAGATATTTAAAAGTTCCGAAGCCGCACCAACATAATAGAGATACAGAAACACCGTGGCCCCTTTATTTGAGATAACTGTGCACCAGTGCGAGCCGCAAATGCCACTTTCAGCTTAGCTGTGCAGAAGAAGAACAACAAGAAGAAGAAATATCTCGAAATATGTCCGTCAGGCCCCTTCCCTTGAGATATATCTGCAAATATCTCGGAAACGAAGCGAGCTATGGCAAAATGTTAAGAGACCGTTTTTGTAGAGAATTATGTTTCCTACTTTTTATGTTCTATGATATTTTTTGATCAGACGCGTAGTTCTCGAGATATATCAAGATATTTAAAAGTTCCGAAGCCGCACCAACATAATAGAGATACAGAAACACCATGGCCCCTTTCTTTGAGATAACTCTGCACTAGTGCGAGCCGCAAATGCCACTTCCAGCTTAGCTGTGCAGAAGAAGAACAACAAGAAGAAGAAATATCTCGAAATATGTCCGTCAGGCCCCTTCCCTTGAGATAAATCTGCAAATATCTCGGAAACGAAGCGAGCTATCGCAAAATGTTAAGAGACCTTTTTGGTAGACAATTATGTTTCCTACAATTTATGTTCTATGATATTTTTTGATCAGAAGCGTAGTTTTCGAGATATATCGAGATATTTAAAAGTTCCGAAGCCGCACCAACATAATAGAGATACAGAAACACCGTGGCCCCTTTCTTTGAGATAACTCTGCACTAGTGCGAGCTGCAAATGCCACTTCCAGCTTAGCTGTGCAGAAGAAGAACAACAAGAAGAAGAAATATCTCGAAATATGTCCGTCAGGCCCCTTCCCTTGAGATAAATCTGCAAATATCTCGGAAACGAAGCGAGCTATGGCAAAATGTTAAGAGACCTTTTTTGGAGAGAATTATGTTTCCCACAATTTATGTTCTATGATATTTTTTGATCAGAAGCGTAGTTTTCGAGATATATCGAGATATTTAAAAGTTCCGAAGCCGCACCAACATAATAGAGATACAGAAACACCGTGGCCCATTTCGGTGAGATAACTCTGCACTAGTGCGAGCTGCAAATGCCACTTCCAGCTTAGCTGTGCAGAAGAAGAACAACAAGAAGAGGAAATATCTCGAAATACGTCCGTCAGGCCCCTTCCCTTGAGATAAATCTGCAAATATCTAGGAAACGAAGCGAGCTATGGCAAAATGTTAAGAGACCTTTTTTGTAGAGAATTAAGTTTCCTACTTTTTATGTTCTATGATATTTTTTGATCAGATGCGTAGTTCTCGAGATATATCAAGATATTTAAAAGTTCCGAAACCGCACCAACATAATAGAGATACAGAAACACCGTGGCCCCTTTCTTTGAGATAACTCTGCACTATTGCGAGCTGCAAATGCCACTTCCAGCTTAGCTGTGCAGAGGAAGAACAACAAGAAGAAGAAATATCTCGAAATATATCCGTCAGGCCAGTTCCTTTGAGCTGAATCTGCAAATATCTCGGAAACGAAGCGAGCTATGGCAAAATGTTAAGAGACGTTTTTTGTAGAGAATTATGTTCCCTACAATTTATGTTCTATGATATTTTTTGATCAGAAGCGTAGTTTTCGAGATATATCGAGATATTTAAAAGTTCCGAAGACGCACCAACATAATAGAGATACAGAAACACCGTGGCCCCTTTCTTTGAGATAACTGTGCACTAGTGCGAGCCGCAAATGCCACTTCCAGCTTAGCTGTGCAGAAGAAGAACAACAAGAAGAAGAAATATCTCGAAATATGTCCGTCAGGCCCCTTCCCTTGAGATATATCTGCAAATATCTCGGAAACGAAGCGAGCTATGGCGAAATGTTAAGAGACCTTTTTTGTAGAGAATTAAGTTTCCTACTTTTTATCTTCTATGATATTTTTTGATCAGATGCGTAGTTCTCGAGATATATCAAGATATTTAAAAGTTCCGAAGCCGCACCAACATAATAGAGATACAGAAACACCGTGGCCCCTCTCGTTGAGATAACTCTGCACTATTGCGAGCTGCAAATGCCACTTCCAGCTTAGCTGTGCAGAAGAAGAACAACAAGAAGAAGAAATATCTCGAAATATGTCCGTCAGGCCCCTTCCCTTGAGATAAATCTGCAAATATCTCGGAAACGAAGCGAGCTATGGCAAAATATTTAGAGACCTTTCTTGTAGAGAATTAAGTTTCCTACTTTTTATGTAGTATGATATTTTTTGATCAGATGCGTAGGTCTCGAGATATATCAAGATATTTAAAAGTTCCGAAGCCGCACCAACATAATAGAGATACAGAAACACCGTGGCCCCTTTCTTTGAGATAACTCTGCACTATTGCGCGCTGCAAGTGCCACTTCCAGCTTAGCTGTGCAGAAGAAGAACAACAACAAGAAGAAATATCTCGAAATATGTCCGTCAGGCCACTTCCCTTGAGATAAATCTGCAAATATCTCGGAAACGAAGCGAGCTATGGCAAAATGTTAAGAGACCTTTTTTGTAGAGAATTAAGTTTTCTACTTTTTATGTTCGATGATATTTTTTGATCAGACGCGTAGTTCTCGAGATATATCAAGATATTTAAAAGTTCCGAAGCCGCACCAACATAATAGAGATACAGAAACACCGTGGCCCCTTTCTTTGAGATAACTCTGCACTATTGCGAGCTGCAAATGCCACTTCCAGCTTAGCTGTGCAGAGGAAGAACAACAAGAAGAAGAAATATCTCGAAATATGTCCGTCAGGCCAGTTCCTTTGAGCTGAATCTGCAAATATCTCGGAAACGAAGCGAGCTATGGCAAAATGTTAAGAGCCGTTTTTTGTAGAGAATTATGTTTCCTACAATTTATGTTCTATGATATTTTTTGATCAGAAGCGTAATTTTCGAGATATGTCGAGATATTTAAAAGTTCCGAAGACGCACCAACATAATAGAGATACAGAAACACCGTGGCCCCTTTCTTTGAGATAACTGTGCACTAGTGCGAGCCGCAAATGCCACTTCCAGCTTAGCTGTGCAGAAGAAGAACAACAAGAAGAAGAAATATCTCGAAATATGTCCGTCAGGCCCCTTCCCTTGAGATATATCTGCAAATATCTCGGAAACGAAGCGAGCTATGGCAAAATGTTAAGAGACCTTTTTTGTAGAGAATTAAGTTTCCTACTTTTTATGTTCTATGATATTTTTTGATCAGATGCGTAGTTCTCGAGATATATCAAGATATTTAAAAGTTCCGAAGCCGCACCAACGTAATAGAGATACAGAAACACCGTGGCCCCTTTCTTTGAGATAACTCTGCACTATTGCGACCTGCAAATGCCACTTCCAGCTCAGCTGTGCAGAAGAAGAACAACAAGAAGAAGAAATATCTCGAAATATGTCCGTCAGGCCCCTTCCCTTGAGATAAATCTGCAAATATCTCGGAAACGAAGCGAGCTATGGCAAAATGTTAAGAGACCTTTTTTGTAGAGAATTAAGTTTTCTACTTTTTATGTTCTATGATATTTTTTGATCAGATGCGTAGTTCTCGAGATATATCAAGATATTTAAAAGTTCCGAAGCCGCACCAACATAATAGAGATACAGAAACACCGTGGCCCCTTTCTTTGAGATAACTCTGCACTATTGCGAGCTGGAAATGCCACTTCCAGTTTCGCTGTGCAGAAGAAGAACAACAAGAAGAAGAAATATCTCGAAATATGTCCGTTAGGCCCCTTCCCTTGAGATAAATCTGCAAATATCTCGGAAACAAAGCGAGCTATGGCAAAATGTTAACAGACCTTTTTTGTAGAGAATTAAGTTTCCTACTTTTTATGTTCTATGATATTTTTTGATCAGAAGCGTAGTTTTCGAGATATATCGAGATATTTAAAAGTTCCGAAGCCGCACCAACATAATAGAGATACAGAAACACCGTGGCCCCTTTCTTTGAGATAACTCTGCACTAGTGCGAGCCGCAAATGCCACTTCCAGCTTAGCTGTGCAGAAGAAGAACAACAAGAAGAAGAAATATCTCGAAATATGTCCGTCAGGCCCCTTCCCTTGAGATAAATCTGCAAATATCTCGGAAACGAAGCGAGCTATGGCAAAATGTTAAGAGACCTTTTTTGTAGAGAATTAAGTTTCCTACTTTTTACGTTCTATGATATTTTTTGATCAGATGCGTAGTTCTCGAGATATATCAAGATATTTAAAAGTTCCGAAGCCGCACCAACATAATAGAGATACAGAAACACCGTGGCCCCTTTCTTTGAGATAACTCTGCACTATTGCGAGCTGTAAATGCCACTTCCAGCTTAGCTGTGCAGAAGAAGAACAACAAGAAGAAGAAATATCTCGAAATATGTCCGTCAGGCCCCTTCCCTTGAGAGAAATATGCAAATATCTCGGAAACGAAGCGAGCTATGGCAAAATGTTAAGAGACCTTTTTTGTAGAGAATTAAGTTTCCTACTTTTTATGTTCTATGATATTTTTTGATCAGATGCGTAGTTCTCGAGATATAGCAAGATATTTAAAAGTTCCGAAGTCGCACCAACATAATAGAGATACAGAAACACCGTGGCCCCTTTCATTGAGATAACTCTGCACTATTGCGAGCTGGAAATGCCACTTCCAGCTTAGCTGTGCAGAAGAAGAACAACAAGAAGAAGAAATATCTCGAAATATGTCCGTCAGGCCACTTCCCTTGAGATAAATCTGCAAATATCTCGGAAACGAAGCGAGCTATGGCAAAATGTTAAGAGACCTTTTTTGTAGAGAATTAAGTTTCCTACTTTTTATGTTCTATGATATTTTTTGATCAGATGCGTAGTTCTCGAGATATATCAAGATATTTAAAAGTTCCGAAGCCGCACCAACATAATAGAGATACAGAAACACCGTGGCCCCTTTCTTTGAGATAACTCTGCACTATTGCGAGCTGTAAATACCACTTCCAGCTTAGCTGTGCAGAAGAAGAACAACAAGAACAAGAAATATCTCGAAATATGTCCGTCAGGCCCCTTCCCTTGAGATATATCTGCAAATATCTCGGAAACGAAGCGAGCTATGGCAAAATGTTAAGAGACCTTTTTTGTAGAGAATTAAGTTTTCTACTTTTTATGTTCTATGATATTTTTTGATCAGATGCGTAGGTCTCGAGATATATCAAGATATTTAAAAGTTCCGAAGCCGCACCAACATAATAGAGATACAGAAACACCGTGGCCCCTTTCTTTGAGATAACTCTGCACTATTGCGAGCTGGAAATGCCACTTCCAGTTTCGCTGTGCAGAAGAAGAACAACAGGAAGAAGAAATATCTCGAAATATGTCCGTTAGGCCCCTTCCCTTGAGATAAATCTGCAAATATCTCGGAAACAAAGCGAGCTATGGCAAAATGTTAACAGACCTTTTTTGTAGAGAATTAAGTTTCCTACTTTTTATGTTCTATGATATTTTTTGATCAGAAGCGTAGTTTTCGAGATATATCGAGATATTTAAAAGTTCCGAAGCCGCACCAACATAATAGAGATACAGAAACACCGTGGCCCCTTTCTTTGAGATAACTCTGCACTAGTGCGAGCCGCAAATGCCACTTCCAGCTTAGCTGTGCAGAAGAAGAACAACAAGAAGAAGAAATATCTCGAAATATGTCCGTCAGGCCCCTTCCCTTGAGATAATTCTGCAAATATCTCGGAAACGAAGCGAGCTATGGCAAAATGTTAAGAGACCTTTTCTGTAGAGAATTGTGTTTCCTACAATTTATGTTCAATGATATTTTTTGATCAGAAGCGTAGTTTTCGAGATATATCGGGATATTTAAAAGTTCCGAAGCCGCACCAACATAATAGAGATACAGAAACACCGTGCCCCCTTTCTTTGAGATAACTCTGCACTAGTGAGAGCCGCAAATGCCACTTCCAGCTTAGCTGTGCAGAAGAAGAACAACAAGAAGAAGAAATGTCTCGAAATATGTCCGTTAGGCCCCTTCCCTTGCGATAAATCTGCAAATATCTCGGAAACAAAGCGAGCTATGGCAAAATGTTAAGAGACCTTTTTCGTAGAGAATTAAGTTTCCTACTTTTTACGTTCTATGATATTTTTTGATCAGATGCGTAGTTCTCGAGATATATCAAGATATTTAAAAGTTCCGAAGCCGCACCAACATAATAGAGATACAGAAACACCGTGGCCCCTTTCTTTGAGATAACTCTGCACTATTGCGAGCTGCAAATGCCACTTCCAGCTTAGCTGTGCAGAGGAAGAACAACAAGAAGAAGAAGTATCTCGAAACATGTCCGTCAGGCCCGTTCCTTTGAGCTGAATCTGCAAATATCTCGGAAACGAAGCGAGCTATGGCAAAATGTTAAGATACGTTTTTTGTAGAGAATTATGTTTCCTACAATTTATGTTCTATGATATTTTTTGATCAGAAGCGTAGTTTTCGAGATATATCGAGATATTTAAAAGTTCCGAAGCCGCACCAACATAATAGAGATACAGAAACACCGTGGCCCCTTTCTTTGAGATAACTCTGCACTAGTGCGAGCCGCAAATGCCACTTCCAGCTTAGCTGTGCAGAAGAAGAACAACAAGAAGAAGAAATATCTCGAAATATGTCCGTCAGGCCCCTTCCCTTGAGATAAATCTGCAAATATCTCGGAAACGAAGCGAGCTATGGCAAAATGTTAAGAGACCTTTTTTGTAGAGAATTATGTTTCCTACAATTTATGTTCTATGATATTTTTTGATCAGAAGCGTAGTTTTCGAGATATATCGAGATATTTAAAAGTTCCGAAGCCGCACCAACATAATAGAGATACAGAAACACCGTGGCCCCTTTCTTTGAGATAACTCTGCACTATTGCGACCTGCAAATGCCACTTCCAGCTCAGCTGTGCAGAAGAAGAACAACAAGAAGAAGAATATCTCGAAATATGTCCGTCAGGCCTCTTCCCTTGAGATAAATCTGCAAATATCTCGGAAACGAAGCGAGCTATGGCAAAATGTTAAGAGACGTTTTTTGTAGAGAATTAGGTTTCCTACTTTTTATGTTCTATGATATTTTTTGATCAGATGCGTAGTTTTCGAGATATATCGAGATATTTAAAAGTTCCGAAGCCGCACCAACATAATAGAGATACAGAAACACCGTGGCCCCTTTCTTTGAGATAACTCTGCACTAGTGCGAGCTGCAAATGCCACTTCCAGCTTAGCTGTGCAGAAGAAGAACAACAAGAAGAAGAAATATCTCGAAATAATTCCGTCAGGCCCCTTCCCTTGAGATAAATCTGCAAATATCTCGGAAACGAAGCGAGCTATGGCAAAATGTTAAGAGACCTTTTTTGTAGAGAATTAAGTTTCCTACTTTTTATGTTCTATGATATTTTTTGATCAGATGCGTAGTTCTCGAGATATATCAAGATATTTAAAAGTTCCGAAGCCGCACCAACATAATAGAGATACAGAAACACCGTGGCCCCTTTCTTTGAGATAACTCTGCACTATTGCCAGCTGGAAATGCCACTTCCAGTTTAGCTGTGCAGAAGAAGAACAACAAGAAGAAGAAATATCTCGAAATATGTCCGTTAGGCCCCTTCCCTTCAGATAAATCTGCAAATATCTCGGAAACGAAGCGAGCTATGGCAAAATGTTAAGAGACCTTTTTTGTAGAGAATTAAGTTTCCTACTTTTCATGTTCTATGATATTTTTTGATCAGATGCGTAGTTCTCGAGATATATCAAGATATTTAAAAGTTCCGAAGCCGCACCAACATAATAGAGATACAGAAACACCGTGGCCCCTTTCTTTGAGATAACTCTGCACTATTGCGAGCTGTAAATGCCACTTCCAGCTTAGCTGTGCAGAAGAAGAACAACAAGAAGAAGAAATATCTCGAAATATGTCCGTCTGGCCCCTTCCCTTGAGATATATCTGCAAATATCTCGGAAACGAAGCGAGCTATGGCAAAATGTTAAGAGACCTTTTTTGTAGAGAATTATGTTTCCTACAATTTATGTTCTATGATATTTTTTGATCAGAAGCGTAGTTTTCGAGATATATCGGGATATTTAAAAGTTCCGAAGCCGCACCAACATAATAGAGATACAGAAACACCGTGGCCCCTTTCTTTGAGATAACTCTGCACTAGTGCGAGCCGCAAATGCCACTTCCAGCTTAGCTGTGCAGAAGAAGAACAACAAGAAGAAGAAATATCTCGAAATATGTCCGTCGGGCCCCTTCCCTTGAGATAAATCTGCAAATATCTCGGAAACGAAGCGAGCTATGGCAAAATGTTAAGAGACCTTTTTTGTAGAGAATTATGTTTCCTACAATTTATGTTCTATGATATTTTTTGATCAGAAGCGTAGTTTTCGAGATATATCGAGATATTTAAAAGTTCCGAAGCCGCACCAACATAATAGAGATACAGAAACACCGTGGCCCCTTTCTTTGAGATAACTCTGCACTAGTGAGAGCCGCAAATGCCACTTCCAGCTTAGCTGTGCAGAAGAAGAACAACAAGAAGAAGAAATATCTCGAAATATGTCCGTCAGGCCCCTTCCCTTGAGATAAATCTGCAAATATCTCGGAAACGAGGCGAGCTATGGCAAAATGTTAAGAGACCTTTTTTGTAGAGAATTAAGTTTCCTACTTTTTATGTTCTATGATATTTTTTGATCAGAAGCGTAGTTTTCGAGATATATCGAGATATTTAAAAGTTCCGAAGCCGCACCAACATAATAGAGATACAGAAACACCGTGGCCCCTTTCTTTGAGATAACTCTGCACTAGTGCGAGCTGCAAATGCCACTTCCAGCTTAGCTGTGCTGAAGAAGAACAACAAGAAGAAGAAATATCTCGAAATAATTCCGTCAGGCCCCTTCCCTTGAGATAAATCTGCAAATATCTCGGAAACGAAGCGAGCTATGGCAAAATGTTAAGAGACCTTTTTTGTAGAGAATTAAGTTTCCTACTTTTTATGTTCTATGATATTTTTTGATCAGATGCGTAGTTCTCGAGATATATCAAGATATTTAAAAGTTCCGAAGCCGCACCAACATAATAGAGATACAGAAACACCGTGGCCCCTTTCTTTGAGATAACTCTGCACTATTGCGAGCTGCAAATGCCACTTCCAGCTTAGCTGTGCAGAGGAAGAACAACAAGAAGAAGAAGTATCTCGAAATATGTCCGTCAGGCCCGTTCCTTTGAGCTGAATCTGCAAATATCTCGGAAACGAAGCGAGCTATGGCAAAATGTTAAGATACGTTTTTTGTAGAGAATTATGTTTCCTACAATTTATGTTCTATGATATTTTTTGATCAGAAGCGTAGTTTTCGAGATATATCGAGATATTTAAAAGTTCCGAAGCCGCACCAACATAATAGAGATACAGAAACACCGTGGCCCCTTTCTTTGAGATAACTCTGCACTAGTGCGAGCCGCAAATGCCACTTCCAGCTTAGCTGTGCAGAAGAAGAACAACAAGAAGAAGAAATATCTCGAAATATGTCCGTCAGGCCCCTTCCCTTGAGATAAATCTGCAAATATCTCGGAAACGAAGCGAGCTATGGCAAAATGTTAAGAGACCTTTTTTGTAGAGAATTATGTTTCCTACAATTTATGTTCTATGATATTTTTTGATCAGAAGCGTAGTTTTCGAGATATATCGAGATATTTAAAAGTTCCGAAGCCGCACCAACATAATAGAGATACAGAAACACCGTGGCCCCTTTCTTTGAGATAACTCTGCACTAGTGAGAGCCGCAAATGCCACTTCCAGCTTAGCTGTGCAGAAGAAGAACAACAAGAAGAAGAAATATCTCGAAATATGTCCGTCAGGCCCCTTCCCTTGAGATAAATCTGCAAATATCTCGGAAACGAGGCGAGCTATGGCAAAATGTTAAGAGACCTTTTTTGTAGAGAATTAAGTTTCCTACTTTTTATGTTCTATGATATTTCTTGATCAGAAGCGTAGTTTTCGAGATATATCGAGATATTTAAAAGTTCCGAAGCCGCACCAACATAATAGAGATACAGAAACACCGTGGCCCCTTTCTTTGAGATAACTCTGCACTAGTGCGAGCTGCAAATGCCACTTCCAGCTTAGCTGTGCAGAAGAAGAACAACAAGAAGAAGAAATATCTCGAAATAATTCCGTCAGGCCCCTTCCCTTGAGATAAATCTGCAAATATCTCGGAAACGAAGCGAGCTATGGCAAAATGTTAAGAGACCTTTTTTGTAGAGAATTAAGTTTCCTACTTTTTATGTTCTATGATATTTTTTGATCAGATGCGTAGTTCTCGAGATATATCAAGATATTTAAAAGTTCCGAAGCCGCACCAACATAATAGAGATACAGAAACACCGTGGCCCCTTTCTTTGAGATACCTCTGCACTATTGCGAGCTGCAAATGCCACTTCCAGCTTAGCTGTGCAGAGGAAGAACAACAAGAAGAAGAAGTATCTCGAAATATGTCCGTCAGGCCCGTTCCTTTGAGCTGAATCAGCAAATATCTCGGAAACAAAGCGAGCTATGGCAAAATGTTAAGATACGTTTTTTGTAGAGAATTATGTTTCCTACAATTTATGTTCTATGATATTTTTTGATCAGAAGCGTAGTTTTCGAGATATATCGAGATATTTAAAAGTTCCGAAGCCGCACCAACATAATAGAGATACAGAAACACCGTGGCCCCTTTCTTTGAGATAACTCTGCACTAGTGAGAGCCGCAAATGCCACTTCCAGCTTAGCTGTGCAGAAGAAGAACAACAAGAAGAAGAAATATCTCGAAATATGTCCGTCAGGCCCCTTCCCTTGAGATAAATCTGCAAATATCTCGGAAACGAAGCGAGCTATGGCAAAATGTTAAGAGACGTTTTTTGTAGAGAATTAAGTTTCCTACTTTTTATGTTCTACGATATTTTTTGATCAGATGCGTAGTTCTCGAGATATATCAAGATATTTAAAAGTTCCGAAGCCGCACCAACATAATAGAGATACAGAAACACCGTGGCCCCTTTCTTTGAGATAACTCTGCACTATTGCGAGCTGGAAATGCCACTTCCAGTTTAGCTGTGCAGAAGAAGAACAACAAGAAGAAGAAATATCTCGAAATATGTCCGTTAGGCCCCTTCCCTTCAGATAAATCTGCAAATATCTCGGAAACGAAGCGCGCTATGGCAAAATGTTAAGAGACCTTTTTTGTAGAGAATTAAGTTTCCTACTTTTCATGTTCTATGATATTTTTTGATCAGATGCGTAGTTCTCGAGATATATCAAGATATTTAAAAGTTCCGAAGCCGCACCAACATAATAGAGATACAGAAACACCGTGGCCCCTTTCTTTGAGATAACTCTGCACTATTGCGAGCTGTAAATGCCACTTCCAGCTTAGCTGTGCAGAAGAAGAACAACAAGAAGAAGAAATATCTCGAAATATGTCCGTCTGGCCCCTTCCCTTGAGATATATCTGCAAATATCTCGGAAACGAAGCGAGCTATGGCAAAATATTAAGAGACCTTTTTTGTAGAGAATTATGTTTCCTACAATTTATGTTCTATGATATTTTTTGATCAGAAGCGTAGTTTTCGAGATATATCGGGATATTTAAAAGTTCCGAAGCCGCACCAACATAATAGAGATACAGAAACACCGTGGCCCCTTTCTTTGAGATAACTCTGCACTAGTGAGAGCCGCAAATGCCACTTCCAGCTTAGCTGTGCAGAAGAAGAACAACAAGAAGAAGAAATATCTCGAAATATGTCCGTCAGGCCCCTTCCCTTGAGCTGAATCTGCAAATATCTCGGAAACGAGGCGAGCTATGGCAAAATGTTAAGAGACCTTTTTTGTAGAGAATTAAGTTTCCTACTTTTTATGTTCTATGATATTTTTTGATCAGAAGCGTAGTTTTCGAGATATATCGAGATATTTAAAAGTTCCGAAGCCGCACCAACATAATAGAGATACAGAAACACCGTGGCCCCTTTCTTTGAGATAACTCTGCACTAGTGCGAGCTGCAAATGCCACTTCCAGCTTAGCTGTGCAGAAGAAGAACAACAAGAAGAAGAAATATCTCGAAATAATTCCGTCAGGCCCCTTCCCTTGAGATAAATCTGCAAATATCTCGGAAACGAAGCGAGCTATGGCAAAATGTTAAGAGACCTTTTTTGTAGAGAATTAAGTTTCCTACTTTTTATGTTCTATGATATTTTTTGATCAGATGCGTAGTTCTCGAGATATATCAAGATATTTAAAAGTTCCGAAGCCGCACCAACATAATAGAGATACAGAAACACCGTGGCCCCTTTCTTTGAGATAACTCTGCACTATTGCGAGCTGCAAATGCCACTTCCAGCTTAGCTGTGCAGAGGAAGAACAACACGAAGAAGAAGTATCTCGAAATATGTCCGTCAGGCCCGTTCCTTTGAGCTGAATCTGCAAATATCTCGGAAACGAAGCGAGCTATGGCAAAATGTTAAGATACGTTTTTTGTAGAGAATTATGTTTCCTACAATTTATGTTCTATGATATTTTTTGATCAGAAGCGTAGTTTTCGAGATATATCGAGATATTTAAAAGTTCCGAAGCCGCACCAACATAATAGAGATACAGAAACACCGTGGCCCCTTTCTTTGAGATAACTCTGCACTAGTGCGAGCCGCAAATGCCACTTCCAGCTTAGCTGTGCAGAAGAAGAACAACAAGAAGAAGAAATATCTCGAAATAATTCCGTCAGGCCCCTTCCCTTGAGATAAATCTGCAAATATCTCGGAAACGAAGCGAGCTATGGCAAAATGTTAAGAGACCTTTTTTGTAGAGAATTAAGTTTCCTACTTTTTATGTTCTATGATATTTTTTGATCAGATGCGTAGTTCTCGAGATATATCAAGATATTTAAAAGTTCCGAAGCCGCACCAACATAATAGAGATACAGAAACACCGTGGCCCCTTTCTTTGAGATAACTCTGCACTATTGCGAGCTGGAAATGCCACTTCCAGTTTAGCTGTGCAGAAGAAGAACAACAAGAAGAAGAAATATCTCGAAATATGTCCGTTAGGCCCCTTCCCTTCAGATAAATCTGCAAATATCTCGGAAACGAAGCGAGCTATGGCAAAATGTTAAGAGACCTTTTTTGTAGAGAATTAAGTTTCCTACTTTTCATGTTCTATGATATTTTTTGATCAGATGCGTAGTTCTCGAGATATATCAAGATATTTAAAAGTTCCGAAGCCGCACCAACATAATAGAGATACAGAAACACCGTGGCCCCTTTCTTTGAGATAACTCTGCACTATTGCGAGCTGTAAATGCCACTTCCAGCTTAGCTGTGCAGAAGAAGAACAACAAGAAGAAGAAATATCTCGAAATATGTCCGTCTGGCCCCTTCCCTTGAGATATATCTGCAAATATCTCGGAAACGAAGCGAGCTATGGCAAAATGTTAAGAGACCTTTTTTGTAGAGAATTATGTTTCCTACAATTTATGTTCTATGATATTTTTTGATTAGAAGCGTAGTTTTCGAGATATATCGGGATATTTAAAAGTTCCGAAGCCGCACCAACATAATAGAGATACAGAAACACCGTGGCCCCTTTCTTTGAGATAACTCTGCACTAGTGAGAGCCGCAAATGCCACTTCCAGCTTAGCTGTGCAGAAGAAGAACAACAAGAAGAAGAAATATCTCGAAATATGTCCGTCAGGCCCCTTCCCTTGAGCTGAATCTGCAAATATCTCGGAAACGAAGCGAGCTATGGCAAAATGTTAAGATACGTTTTTTGTAGAGAATTATGTTTCCTACAATTTATGTTCTATGATATTTTTTGATCAGAAGCGTAGTTTTCGAGATATATCGAGATATTTAAAAGTTCCGAAGCCGCACCAACATAATAGAGATACAGAAACACCGTGGCCCCTTTCTTTGAGATAACTCTGCACTATTGCGAGCTGCAAATGCCACTTCCAGCTTAGCTGTGCAGAGGAAGAACAACAAGAAGAAGAAGTATCTCGAAATATGTCCGTCAGGCCCGTTCCTTTGAGCTGAATCTGCAAATATCTCGGAAACGAAGCGAGCTATGGCAAAATGTTAAGATACGTTTTTTGTAGAGAATTATGTTTCCTACAATTTATGTTCTATGATATTTTTTGATCAGAAGCGTAGTTTTCGAGATATATCGAGATATTTAAAAGTTCCGAAGCCGCACCAACATAATAGAGATACAGAAACACCGTGGCCCCTTTCTTTGAGATAACTCTGCACTAGTGCGAGCCGCAAATGCCACTTCCAGCTTAGCTGTGCAGAAGAAGAACAACAAGAAGAAGAAATATCTCGAAATATGTCCGTCAGGCCCCTTCCCTTGAGATAAATCTGCAAATATCTCGGAAACGAAGCGAGCTATGGCAAAATGTTAAGAGACCTTTTTTGTAGAGAATTATGTTTCCTACAATTTATGTTCTATGATATTTTTTGATCAGAAGCGTAGTTTTCGAGATATATCGAGATATTTAAAAGTTCCGAAGCCGCACCAACATAATAGAGATACAGAAACACCGTGGCCCCTTTCTTTGAGATAACTCTGCACTAGTGAGAGCCGCAAATGCCACTTCCAGCTTAGCTGTGCAGAAGAAGAACAACAAGAAGAAGAAATATCTCGAAATATGTCCGTCAGGCCCCTTCCCTTGAGATAAATCTGCAAATATCTCGGAAACGAGGCGAGCTATGGCAAAATGTTAAGAGACCTTTTTTGTAGAGAATTAAGTTTCCTACTTTTTATGTTCTATGATATTTTTTGATCAGAAGCGTAGTTTTCGAGATATATCGAGATATTTAAAAGTTCCGAAGCCGCACCAACATAATAGAGATACAGAAACACCGTGGCCCCTTTCTTTGAGATAACTCTGCACTAGTGCGAGCTGCAAATGCCACTTCCAGCTTAGCTGTGCAGAAGAAGAACAACAAGAAGAAGAAATATCTCGAAATAATTCCGTCAGGCCCCTTCCCTTGAGATAAATCTGCAAATATCTCGGAAACGAAGCGAGCTATGGCAAAATGTTAAGAGACCTTTTTTGTAGAGAATTAAGTTTCCTACTTTTTATGTTCTATGATATTTTTTGATCAGATGCGTAGTTCTCGAGATATATCAAGATATTTAAAAGTTCCGAAGCCGCACCAACATAATAGAGATACAGAAACACCGTGGCCCCTTTCTTTGAGATAACTCTGCACTATTGCGAGCTGGAAATGCCACTTCCAGTTTAGCTGTGCAGAAGAAGAACAACAAGAAGAAGAAATATCTCGAAATATGTCCGTTAGGCCCCTTCCCTTCAGATAAATCTGCAAATATCTCGGAAACGAAGCGAGCTATGGCAAAATGTTAAGAGACCTTTTTTGTAGAGAATTAAGTTTCCTACTTTTCATGTTGTATGATATTTTTTGATCAGATGCGTAGTTCTCGAGATATATCAAGATATTTAAAAGTTCCGAAGCCGCACCAACATAATAGAGATACAGAAACACCGTGGCCCCTTTCTTTGAGATAACTCTGCACTATTGCGAGCTGTAAATGCCACTTCCAGCTTAGCTGTGCAGAAGAAGAACAACAAGAAGAAGAAATATCTCGAAATATGTCCGTCTGGCCCCTTCCCTTGAGATATATCTGCAAATATCTCGGAAACGAAGCGAGCTATGGCAAAATGTTAAGAGACCTTTTTTGTAGAGAATTATGTTTCCTACAATTTATGTTCTATGATATTTTTTGATCAGAAGCGTAGTTTTCGAGATATATCGGGATATTTAAAAGTTCCGAAGCCGCACCAACATAATAGAGATACAGAAACACCGTGGCCCCTTTCTTTGAGATAACTCTGCACTAGTGAGAGCCGCAAATGCCACTTCCAGCTTAGCTGTGCAGAAGAAGAACAACAAGAAGAAGAAATATCTCGAAATATGTCCGTCAGGCCCCTTCCCTTGAGCTGAATCTGCAAATATCTCGGAAACGAAGCGAGCTATGGCAAAATGTTAAGATACGTTTTTTGTAGAGAATTATGTTTCCTACAATTTATGTTCTATGATATTTTTTGATCAGAAGCGTAGTTTTCGAGATATATCGAGATATTTAAAAGTTCCGAAGCCGCACCAACATAATAGAGATACAGAAACACCGTGGCCCCTTTCTTTGAGATAACTCTGCACTAGTGCGAGCCGCAAATGCCACTTCCAGCTTAGCTGTGCAGAAGAAGAACAACAAGAAGAAGAAATATCTCGAAATATGTCCGTCGGGCCCCTTCCCTTGAGATAAATCTGCAAATATCTCGGAAACGAAGCGAGCTATGGCAAAATGTTAAGAGACCTTTTTTGTAGAGAATTATGTTTCCTACAATTTATGTTCTATGATATTTTTTGATCAGAAGCGTAGTTTTCGAGATATATCGAGATATTTAAAAGTTCCGAAGCCGCACCAACATAATAGAGATACAGAAACACCGTGGCCCCTTTCTTTGAGATAACTCTGCACTAGTGAGAGCCGCAAATGCCACTTCCAGCTTAGCTGTGCAGAAGAAGAACAACAAGAAGAAGAAATATCTCGAAATATGTCCGTCAGGCCCCTTCCCTTGAGATAAATCTGCAAATATCTCGGAAACGAGGCGAGCTATGGCAAAATGTTAAGAGACCTTTTTTGTAGAGAATTAAGTTTCCTACTTTTTATGTTCTATGATATTTTTTGATCAGAAGCGTAGTTTTCGAGATATATCGAGATATTTAAAAGTTCCGAAGCCGCACCAACATAATAGAGATACAGAAACACCGTGGCCCCTTTCTTTGAGATAACTCTGCACTAGTGCGAGCTGCAAATGCCACTTCCAGCTTAGCTGTGCAGAAGAAGAACAACAAGAAGAAGAAATATCTCGAAATATGTCCGTCTGGCCCCTTCCCTTGAGATATATCTGCAAATATCTCGGAAACGAAGCGAGCTATGGCAAAATGTTAAGAGACCTTTTTTGTAGAGAATTATGTTTCCTACAATTTATGTTCTATGATATTTTTTGATCAGAAGCGTAGTTTTCGAGATATATCGGGATATTTAAAAGTTCCGAAGCCGCACCAACATAATAGAGATACAGAAACACCGTGGCCCCTTTCTTTGAGATAACTCTGCACTAGTGAGAGCCGCAAATGCCACTTCCAGCTTAGCTGTGCAGAAGAAGAACAACAAGAAGAAGAAATATCTCGAAATATGTCCGTCAGGCCCCTTCCCTTGAGCTGAATCTGCAAATATCTCGGAAACGAAGCGAGCTATGGCAAAATGTTAAGATACGTTTTTTGTAGAGAATTATGTTTCCTACAATTTATGTTCTATGATATTTTTTGATCAGAAGCGTAGTTTTCGAGATATATCGAGATATTTAAAAGTTCCGAAGCCGCACCAACATAATAGAGATACAGAAACACCGTGGCCCCTTTCTTTGAGATAACTCTGCACTAGTGCGAGCCGCAAATGCCACTTCCAGCTTAGCTGTGCAGAAGAAGAACAACAAGAAGAAGAAACATCTCGAAATATGTCCGTCGGGCCCCTTCCCTTGAGATAAATCTGCAAATATCTCGGAAACGAAGCGAGCTATGGCAAAATGTTAAGAGACCTTTTTTGTAGAGAATTATGTTTCCTACAATTTATGTTCTATGATATTTTTTGATCAGAAGCGTAGTTTTCGAGATATATCGAGATATTTAAAAGTTCCGAAGCCGCACCAACATAATAGAGATACAGAAACACCGTGGCCCCTTTCTTTGAGATAACTCTGCACTAGTGAGAGCCGCAAATGCCACTTCCAGCTTAGCTGTGCAGAAGAAGAACAACAAGAAGAAGAAATATCTCGAAATATGTCCGTCAGGCCCCTTCCCTTGAGATAAATCTGCAAATATCTCGGAAACGAGGCGAGCTATGGCAAAATGTTAAGAGACCTTTTTTGTAGAGAATTAAGTTTCCTACTTTTTATGTTCTATGATATTTTTTGATCAGAAGCGTAGTTTTCGAGATATATCGAGATATTTAAAAGTTCCGAAGCCGCACCAACATAATAGAGATACAGAAACACCGTGGCCCCTTTCTTTGAGATAACTCTGCACTAGTGCGAGCCGCAAATGCCACTTCCAGCTTAGCTGTGCAGAAGAAGAACAACAAGAAGAAGAAATATCTCGAAATATGTCCGTCAAGCCCCTTCCCTTGAGATAAATCTGCAAATATCTCGGAAACGAAGCGAGCTATGGCAAAATGTTAAGATACGTTTTTTGTAGAGAATTATGTTTCCTACAATTTATGTTCTATGATATTTTTTGATCAGAAGCGTAGTTTTCGAGATATATCGAGATATTTAAAAGTTCCGAAGCCGCACCAACATAATAGAGATACAGAAACACCGTGGCCCCTTTCTTTGAGATAACTCTGCACTAGTGCGAGCCGCAAATGCCACTTCCAGCTTAGCTGTGCAGAAGAAGAACAACAAGAAGAAGAAATATCTCGAAATATGTCCGTCGGGCCCCTTCCCTTGAGATAAATCTGCAAATATCTCGGAAACGAAGCGAGCTATGGCAAAATGTTAAGAGACCTTTTTTGTAGAGAATTATGTTTCCTACAATTTATGTTCTATGATATTTTTTGATCAGAAGCGTAGTTTTCGAGATATATCGAGATATTTAAAAGTTCCGAAGCCGCACCAACATAATAGAGATACAGAAACACCGTGGCCCCTTTCTTTGAGATAACTCTGCACTAGTGAGAGCCGCAAATGCCACTTCCAGCTTAGCTGTGCAGAAGAAGAACAACAAGAAGAAGAAATATCTCGAAATATGTCCGTCAGGCCCCTTCCCTTGAGATAAATCTGCAAATATCTCGGAAACGAGGCGAGCTATGGCAAAATGTTAAGAGACCTTTTTTGTAGAGAATTAAGTTTCCTACTTTTTATGTTCTATGATATTTTTTGATCAGAAGCGTAGTTTTCGAGATATATCGAGATATTTAAAAGTTCCGAAGCCGCACCAACATAATAGAGATACAGAAACACCGTGGCCCCTTTCTTTGAGATAACTCTGCACTATTGCGAGCTGGAAATGCCACTTCCAGTTTAGCTGTGCAGAAGAAGAACAACAAGAAGAAGAAATATCTCGAAATATGTCCGTTAGGCCCCTTCCCTTCAGATAAATCTGCAAATATCTCGGAAACGAAGCGAGCTATGGCAAAATGTTAAGAGACCTTTTTTGTAGAGAATTAAGTTTCCTACTTTTCATGTTGTATGATATTTTTTGATCAGATGCGTAGTTTTCGAGATATATCGGGATATTTAAAAGTTCCGAAGCCGCACCAACATAATAGAGATACAGAAACACCGTGGCCCCTTTCTTTGAGATAACTCTGCACTAGTGAGAGCCGCAAATGCCACTTCCAGCTTAGCTGTGCAGAAGAAGAACAACAAGAAGAAGAAATATCTCGAAATATGTCCGTCTGGCCCCTTCCCTTGAGATATATCTGCAAATATCTCGGAAACGAAGCGAGCTATGGCAAAATGTTAAGAGACCTTTTTTGTAGAGAATTATGTTTCCTACAATTTATGTTCTATGATATTTTTTGATCAGAAGCGTAGTTTTCGAGATATATCGGGATATTTAAAAGTTCCGAAGCCGCACCAACATAATAGAGATACAGAAACACCGTGGCCCCTTTCTTTGAGATAACTCTGCACTAGTGAGAGCCGCAAATGCCACTTCCAGCTTAGCTGTGCAGAAGAAGAACAACAAGAAGAAGAAATATCTCGAAATATGTCCGTCAGGCCCCTTCCCTTGAGCTGAATCTGCAAATATCTCGGAAACGAAGCGAGCTATGGCAAAATGTTAAGATACGTTTTTTGTAGAGAATTATGTTTCCTACAATTTATGTTCTATGATATTTTTTGATCAGAAGCGTAGTTTTCGAGATATATCGAGATATTTAAAAGTTCCGAAGCCGCACCAACATAATAGAGATACAGAAACACCGTGGCCCCTTTCTTTGAGATAACTCTGCACTAGTGCGAGCCGCAAATGCCACTTCCAGCTTAGCTGTGCAGAAGAAGAACAACAAGAAGAAGAAATATCTCGAAATATGTCCGTCGGGCCCCTTCCCTTGAGATAAATCTGCAAATATCTCGGAAACGAAGCGAGCTATGGCAAAATGTTAAGAGACCTTTTTTGTAGAGAATTATGTTTCCTACAATTTATGTTCTATGATATTTTTTGATCAGAAGCGTAGTTTTCGAGATATATCGAGATATTTAAAAGTTCCGAAGCCGCACCAACATAATAGAGATACAGAAACACCGTGGCCCCTTTCTTTGAGATAACTCTGCACTAGTGAGAGCCGCAAATGCCACTTCCAGCTTAGCTGTGCAGAAGAAGAACAACAAGAAGAAGAAATATCTCGAAATATGTCCGTCAGGCCCCTTCCCTTGAGATAAATCTGCAAATATCTCGGAAACGAGGCGAGCTATGGCAAAATGTTAAGAGACCTTTTTTGTAGAGAATTAAGTTTCCTACTTTTTATGTTCTATGATATTTTTTGATCAGAAGCGTAGTTTTCGAGATATATCGAGATATTTAAAAGTTCCGAAGCCGCACCAACATAATAGAGATACAGAAACACCGTGGCCCCTTTCTTTGAGATAACTCTGCACTAGTGCGAGCTGCAAATGCCACTTCCAGCTTAGCTGTGCAGAAGAAGAACAACAAGAAGAAGAAATATCTCGAAATATGTCCGTCTGGCCCCTTCCCTTGAGATATATCTGCAAATATCTCGGAAACGAAGCGAGCTATGGCAAAATGTTAAGAGACCTTTTTTGTAGAGAATTATGTTTCCTACAATTTATGTTCTATGATATTTTTTGATCAGAAGCGTAGTTTTCGAGATATATCGGGATATTTAAAAGTTCCGAAGCCGCACCAACATAATAGAGATACAGAAACACCGTGGCCCCTTTCTTTGAGATAACTCTGCACTAGTGAGAGCCGCAAATGCCACTTCCAGCTTAGCTGTGCAGAAGAAGAACAACAAGAAGAAGAAATATCTCGAAATATGTCCGTCAGGCCCCTTCCCTTGAGCTGAATCTGCAAATATCTCGGAAACGAAGCGAGCTATGGCAAAATGTTAAGATACGTTTTTTGTAGAGAATTATGTTTCCTACAATTTATGTTCTATGATATTTTTTGATCAGAAGCGTAGTTTTCGAGATATATCGAGATATTTAAAAGTTCCGAAGCCGCACCAACATAATAGAGATACAGAAACACCGTGGCCCCTTTCTTTGAGATAACTCTGCACTAGTGCGAGCCGCAAATGCCACTTCCAGCTTAGCTGTGCAGAAGAAGAACAACAAGAAGAAGAAACATCTCGAAATATGTCCGTCGGGCCCCTTCCCTTGAGATAAATCTGCAAATATCTCGGAAACGAAGCGAGCTATGGCAAAATGTTAAGAGACCTTTTTTGTAGAGAATTATGTTTCCTACAATTTATGTTCTATGATATTTTTTGATCAGAAGCGTAGTTTTCGAGATATATCGAGATATTTAAAAGTTCCGAAGCCGCACCAACATAATAGAGATACAGAAACACCGTGGCCCCTTTCTTTGAGATAACTCTGCACTAGTGAGAGCCGCAAATGCCACTTCCAGCTTAGCTGTGCAGAAGAAGAACAACAAGAAGAAGAAATATCTCGAAATATGTCCGTCAGGCCCCTTCCCTTGAGATAAATCTGCAAATATCTCGGAAACGAGGCGAGCTATGGCAAAATGTTAAGAGACCTTTTTTGTAGAGAATTAAGTTTCCTACTTTTTATGTTCTATGATATTTTTTGATCAGAAGCGTAGTTTTCGAGATATATCGAGATATTTAAAAGTTCCGAAGCCGCACCAACATAATAGAGATACAGAAACACCGTGGCCCCTTTCTTTGAGATAACTCTGCACTAGTGCGAGCCGCAAATGCCACTTCCAGCTTAGCTGTGCAGAAGAAGAACAACAAGAAGAAGAAATATCTCGAAATATGTCCGTCAAGCCCCTTCCCTTGAGATAAATCTGCAAATATCTCGGAAACGAAGCGAGCTATGGCAAAATGTTAAGAGACCTTTTTTGTAGAGAATTATGTTTCCTACAATTTATGTTCTATGATATTTTTTGATCAGAAGCGTAGTTTTCGAGATATATCGAGATATTTAAAAGTTCCGAAGCCGCACCAACATAATAGAGATACAGAAACACCGTGGCCCCTTTCTTTGAGATAACTCTGCACTAGTGAGAGCCGCAAATGCCACTTCCAGCTTAGCTGTGCAGAAGAAGAACAACAAGAAGAAGAAATATCTCGAAATATGTCCGTCAGGCCCCTTCCCTTGAGATAAATCTGCAAATATCTCGGAAACGAGGCGAGCTATGGCAAAATGTTAAGAGACCTTTTTTGTAGAGAATTAAGTTTCCTACTTTTTATGTTCTATGATATTTTTTGATCAGAAGCGTAGTTTTCGAGATATATCGAGATATTTAAAAGTTCCGAAGCCGCACCAACATAATAGAGATACAGAAACACCGTGGCCCCTTTCTTTGAGATAACTCTGCACTAGTGCGAGCTGCAAATGCCACTTCCAGCTTAGCTGTGCAGAAGAAGAACAACAAGAAGAAGAAATATCTCGAAATAATTCCGTCAGGCCCCTTCCCTTGAGATAAATCTGCAAATATCTCGGAAACGAAGCGAGCTATGGCAAAATGTTAAGAGACCTTTTTTGTAGAGAATTAAGTTTCCTACTTTTTATGTTCTATGATATTTTTTGATCAGATGCGTAGTTCTCGAGATATATCAAGATATTTAAAAGTTCCGAAGCCGCACCAACATAATAGAGATACAGAAACACCGTGGCCCCTTTCTTTGAGATAACTCTGCACTATTGCGAGCTGGAAATGCCACTTCCAGT
This sequence comes from Osmia lignaria lignaria, assembly GCF_051020975.1. Taxonomy (NCBI): domain Eukaryota; kingdom Metazoa; phylum Arthropoda; class Insecta; order Hymenoptera; family Megachilidae; genus Osmia; species Osmia lignaria. Next base: position 2,236,271 of record NW_027478160.1, read on the forward strand.
TTAGCTGTGCAGAAGAAGAACAACAAGAAGAAGAAATATCTCGAAATATGTCCGTTAGGCCCCTTCCCTTCAGATAAATCTGCAAATATCTCGGAAACGAAGCGAGCTATGGCAAAATGTTAAGAGACCTTTTTTGTAGAGAATTAAGTTTCCTACTTTTCATGTTCTATGATATTTTTTGATCAGATGCGTAGTTCTCGAGATATATCAAGATATTTAAAAGTTCCGAAGCCGCACCAACATAATAGAGATACAGAAACACCGTGGCCCCTTTCTTTGAGATAACTCTGCACTATTGCGAGCTGTAAATGCCACTTCCAGCTTAGCTGTGCAGAAGAAGAACAACAAGAAGAAGAAATATCTCGAAATATGTCCGTCTGGCCCCTTCCCTTGAGATATATCTGCAAATATCTCGGAAACGAAGCGAGCTATGGCAAAATGTTAAGAGACCTTTTTTGTAGAGAATTATGTTTCCTACAATTTATGTTCTATGATATTTTTTGATCAGAAGCGTAGTTTTCGAGATATATCGGGATATTTAAAAGTTCCGAAGCCGCACCAACATAATAGAGATACAGAAACACCGTGGCCCCTTTCTTTGAGATAACTCTGCACTAGTGCGAGCCGCAAATGCCACTTCCAGCTTAGCTGTGCAGAAGAAGAACAACAAGAAGAAGAAATATCTCGAAATATGTCCGTCGGGCCCCTTCCCTTGAGATAAATCTGCAAATATCTCGGAAACGAAGCGAGCTATGGCAAAATGTTAAGAGACCTTTTTTGTAGAGAATTATGTTTCCTACAATTTATGTTCTATGATATTTTTTGATCAGAAGCGTAGTTTTCGAGATATATCGAGATATTTAAAAGTTCCGAAGCCGCACCAACATAATAGAGATACAGAAACACCGTGGCCCCTTTCTTTGAGATAACTCTGCACTAGTGAGAGCCGCAAATGCCACTTCCAGCTTAGCTGTGCAGAAGAAGAACAACAAGAAGAAGAAATATCTCGAAATATGTCCGTCAGGCCCCTTCCCTTGAGATAAATCTGCAAATATCTCGGAAACGAGGCGAGCTATGGCAAAATGTTAAGAGACCTTTTTTGTAGAGAATTAAGTTTCCTACTTTTTATGTTCTATGATATTTTTTGATCAGAAGCGTAGTTTTCGAGATATATCGAGATATTTAAAAGTTCCGAAGCCGCACCAACATAATAGAGATACAGAAACACCGTGGCCCCTTTCTTTGAGATAACTCTGCACTAGTGCGAGCTGCAAATGCCACTTCCAGCTTAGCTGTGCAGAAGAAGAACAACAAGAAGAAGAAATATCTCGAAATAATTCCGTCAGGCCCCTTCCCTTGAGATAAATCTGCAAATATCTCGGAAACGAAGCGAGCTATGGCAAAATGTTAAGAGACCTTTTTTGTAGAGAATTAAGTTTCCTACTTTTTATGTTCTATGATATTTTTTGATCAGATGCGTAGTTCTCGAGATATATCAAGATATTTAAAAGTTCCGAAGCCGCACCAACATAATAGAGATACAGAAACACCGTGGCCCCTTTCTTTGAGATAACTCTGCACTATTGCGAGCTGCAAATGCCACTTCCAGCTTAGCTGTGCAGAGGAAGAACAACAAGAAGAAGAAGTATCTCGAAATATGACCGTCAGGCCCGTTCCTTTGAGCTGAATCTGCAAATATCTCGGAAACGAAGCGAGCTATGGCAAAATGTTAAGATACGTTTTTTGTAGAGAATTATGTTTCCTACAATTTATGTTCTATGATATTTTTTGATCAGAAGCGTAGTTTTCGAGATATATCGAGATATTTAAAAGTTCCGAAGCCGCACCAACATAATAGAGATACAGAAACACCGTGGCCCCTTTCTTTGAGATAACTCTGCACTAGTGCGAGCCGCAAATGCCACTTCCAGCTTAGCTGTGCAGAAGAAGAACAACAAGAAGAAGAAATATCTCGAAATATGTCCGTCAGGCCCCTTCCCTTGAGATAAATCTGCAAATATCTCGGAAACGAAGCGAGCTATGGCAAAATGTGAAGAGACCTTTTTTGTAGAGAATTATGTTTCCTACAATTTATGTTCTATGATATTTTTTGATCAGAAGCGTAGTTTTCGAGATATATCGAGATATTTAAAAGTTCCGAAGCCGCACCAACATAATAGAGATACAGAAACACCGTGGCCCCTTTCTTTGAGATAACTCTGCACTAGTGAGAGCCGCAAATGCCACTTCCAGCTTAGCTGTGCAGAAGAAGAACAACAAGAAGAAGAAATATCTCGAAATATGTCCGTCAGGCCCCTTCCCTTGAGATAAATCTGCAAATATCTCGGAAACGAGGCGAGCTATGGCAAAATGTTAAGAGACCTTTTTTGTAGAGAATTAAGTTTCCTACTTTTTATGTTCTATGATATTTTTTGATCAGAAGCGTAGTTTTCGAGATATATCGAGATATTTAAAAGTTCCGAAGCCGCACCAACATAATAGAGATACAGAAACACCGTGGCCCCTTTCTTTGAGATAACTCTGCACTAGTGCGAGCTGCAAATGCCACTTCCAGCTTAGCTGTGCAGAAGAAGAACAACAAGAAGAAGAAATATCTCGAAATAATTCCGTCAGGCCCCTTCCCTTGAGATAAATCTGCAAATATCTCGGAAACGAAGCGAGCTATGGCAAAATGTTAAGAGACCTTTTTTGTAGAGAATTAAGTTTCCTACTTTTTATGTCTATGATATTTTTTGATCAGATGCGTAGTTCTCGAGATATATCAAGATATTTAAAAGTTCCGAAGCCGCACCAACATAATAGAGATACAGAAACACCGTGGCCCCTTTCTTTGAGATACCTCTGCACCATTGCGAGCTGCAAATGCCACTTCCAGCTTAGCTGTGCAGAGGAAGAACAACAAGAAGAAGAAGTATCTCGAAATATGTCCGTCAGGCCCGTTCCTTTGAGCTGAATCTGCAAATATCTCGGAAACAAAGCGAGCTATGGCAAAATGTTAAGATACGTTTTTTGTAGAGAATTATGTTTCCTACAATTTATGTTCTATGATATTTTTTGATCAGAAGCGTAGTTTTCGAGATATATCGAGATATTTAAAAGTTCCGAAGCCGCACCAACATAATAGAGATACAGAAACACCGTGGCCCCTTTCTTTGAGATAACTCTGCACTAGTGAGAGCCGCAAATGCCACTTCCAGCTTAGCTGTGCAGAAGAAGAACAACAAGAAGAAGAAATATCTCGAAATATGTCCGTCAGGCCCCTTCCCTTGAGATAAATCTGCAAATATCTCGGAAACGAAGCGAGCTATGGCAAAATCTTAAGAGACCTTTTTTGTAGAGAATTATGTTTCCTACAATTTAGGTTCTATGATATTTTTTGATCAGAAGCGTAGTTTTCGAGATATATCGAGATATTTAAAAGTTCCGAAGCCGCACCAACATAATAGAGATACAGAAACACCGTGGCCCCTTTCTTTGAGATAACTCTGCACTAGTGCGAGCTGCAAATGCCACTTCCAGCTTAGCTGTGCAGAAGAAGAACAACAAGAAGAAGAAATATCTCGAAATAATTCCGTCAGGCCCCTTCCCTTGAGATAAATCTGCAAATATCTCGGAAACGAAGCGAGCTATGGCAAAATGTTAAGAGACCTTTTTTGTAGAGAATTAAGTTTCCTACTTTTTATGTTCTATGATATTTTTTGATCAGATGCGTAGTTCTCGAGATATATCAAGATATTTAAAAGTTCCGAATCCGCAACAACATAATAGAGATACAGAAACACCGTGGCCCCTTTCTTTGAGATAACTCTGCACTATTGCGAGCTGTAAATGCCACTTCCAGCTTAGCTGTGCAGAAGAAGAACAACAAGAAGAAGAAATATCTCGAAATATGTCCGTCAGGCCCCTTCCCTTGAGATATATCTGCAAATATCTCGGAAACGAAGCGAGCTATGGCAAAATGTTAAGAGACCTTTTTTGTGGAGAATTATGTTTCCTACAATTTATGTTCTATGATATTTTTTGATCAGAAGCGTAGTTTTCGAGATATATCGAGATATTTAAAAGTTCCGAAGCCGCACCAACATAATAGAGATACAGAAACACCGTGGCCCCTTTCTTTGAGATAACTCTGCACTATTGCGAGCTGTAAATGCCACTTCCAGCTTAGCTGTGCAGAAGAAGAACAACAAGAAGAAGAAATATCTCGAAATATGTCCGTCAGGCCCCTTCCCTTGAGATATATCTGCAAATATCTCGGAAACGAAGCGAGCTATGGCAAAATGTTAAGAGACCTTTTTTGTGGAGAATTATGTTTCCTACAATTTATGTTCTATGATATTTTTTGATCAGAAGCGTAGTTTTCGAGATATATCGAGATATTTAAAAGTTCCGAAGCCGCACCAACATAATAGAGATACAGAAACACCGTGGCCCCTTTCTTTGAGATAACTCTGCACTAGTGAGAGCCGCAAATGCCACTTCCAGCTTAGCTGTGCAGAAGAAGAACAACAAGAAGAAGAAATATCTCGAAATATGTCCGTCAGGCCCCTTCCCTTGAGATAAATCTGCAAACATCTCGGAAACGAAGCGAGCTATGGCAAAATCTTAAGAGACCTTTTTTGTAGACAATTATGTTTCCTACAATTTATGTTCTATGATATTTTTTGATCAGAAGCGTAGTTTTCGAGATATATCGAGATATTTAAAAGTTCCGAAGCCGCACCAACATAATAGAGATACAGAAACACCGTGGCCCCTTTCTTTGAGATAACTCTGCACTATTGCGAGCTGCAAATGCCACTTCCAGCTTAGCTGTGCAGAGGAAGAACAACAAGAAGAAGAAGTATCTCGAAATATGTCCGTCAGGCCCGTTCCTTTGAGCTGAATCTGCAAATATCTCGGAAACGAAGCGAGCTATGGCAAAATGTTAAGATACGTTTTTTGTAGAGAATTATGTTTCCTACAATTTATGTTCTATGATATTTTTTGATCAGAAGCGTAGTTTTCGAGATATATCGAGATATTTAAAAGTTCCGAAGCCGCACCAACATAATAGAGATACAGAAACACCGTGGCCCCTTTCTTTGAGATAACTCTGCACTAGTGCGTGCCGCAAATGCCACTTCCAGCTTAGCTGTGCAGAAGAAGAACAACAAGAAGAAGAAATATCTCGAAATATGTCCGTCAGGCCCCTTCCCTTGAGATATATCTGCAAATATCTCGGAAACGAAGCGAGCTATGGCAAAATGTTAAGAGACCTTTTTTGTAGAGAATTATCTTTCCTACAATTTATGTTCTATGATATTTTTTGATCAGAAGCGTAGTTTTCGAGATATATCGAGATATTTAAAAGTTCCGAAGCCGCACCAACATAATAGAGATACAGAAACACCGTGGCCCCTTTCTTTGAGATAACTCTGCACTAGTGAGAGCCGCAAATGCCACTTCCAGCTTAGCTGTGCAGAAGAAGAACAACAAGAAGAAGAAATATCTCGAAATATGTCCGTCAGGCCCCTTCCCTTGAGATAAATCTGCAAATATCTCGGAAACGAAGCGAGCTATGGGAAAATGTTAAGAGACCTTTTTTGTAGAGAATTAAGTTTCCTACTTTTTATGTTCTATGATATTTTTTGATCAGAAGCGTAGTTTTCGAGATATATCGAGATATTTAAAAGTTCCGAAGCCGCACCAACATAATAGAGATACAGAAACACCGTGGCCCCTTTCTTTGAGATAACTCTGCACTAGTGCGAGCTGCAAATGCCACTTCCAGCTTAGCTGTGCAGAAGAAGAACAACAAGAAGAAGAAATATCTCGAAATATGTCCGTCAGGCCCCTTCCCTTGAGATAAATCTGCAAATATCTCGGAAACCAAGCGAGCTATGGCAAAATGTTAAGAGACCTTTTTTGTAGAGAATTAAGTTTCCTACTTTTTATGTTCTATGATATTTTTTGATCAGATGCGTAGTTCTCGAGATATATCAAGATATTTAAAAGTTCCGAAGCCGCACCAACATAATAGAGATACAGAAACACCGTGGCCCCTTTCTTTGAGATAACTCTGCACTATTGCGAGCTGCAAATGCCACTTCCAGCTTAGCTGTGCAGAGGAAGAACAACAAGAAGAAGAAGTATCTCGAAATATGTCCGTCAGGCCCGTTCCTTTGAGCTGAATCTGCAAATATCTCGGAAACGAAGCGAGCTATGGCAAAATGTTAAGATACGTTTTTTGTAGAGAATTATGTTTCCTACAATTTATGTTCTATGGTATTTTTTGATCAGAAGCGTAGTTTTCGAGATATATCGAGATATTTAAAAGTTCCGAAGCCGCACCAACATAATAGAGATACAGAAACACCGTGGCCCCTTTCTTTGAGATAACTCTGCACTAGTGCGAGCCGCAAATGCCACTTCCAGCTTAGCTGTGCAGAAGAAGAACAACAAGAAGAAGAAATATCTCGAAATATGTCCGTCAGGCCCCTTCCCTTGAGATAAATCTGCAAATATCTCGGAAACGAAGCGAGCTATGGCAAAATGTTAAGAGACCTTTTTTGTAGAGAATTATGTTTCCTACAATTTATGTTCTATGATATTTTTTGATCAGAAGCGTAGTTTTCGAGATATATCGAGATATTTAAAAGTTCCGAAGCCGCACCAACATAATAGAGATACAGAAACACCGTGGCCCCTTTCTTTGAGATAACTCTGCACTAGTGAGAGCCGCAAATGCCACTTCCAGCTTAGCTGTGCAGAAGAAGAACAACAAGAAGAAGAAATATCTCGAAATATGTCCGTCAGGCCCCTTCCCTTGAGATAAATCTGCAAATATCTCGGAAACGAAGCGAGCTATGGGAAAATGTTAAGAGACCTTTTTTGTAGAGAATTAAGTTTCCTACTTTTTATGTTCTATGATATTTTTTGATCAGAAGCGTAGTTTTCGAGATATATCGAGATATTTAAAAGTTCCGAAGCCGCACCAACATAATAGAGATACAGAAACACCGTGGCCCCTTTCTTTGAGATAACTCTGCACTAGTGCGAGCTGCAAATGCCACTTCCAGCTTAGCTGTGCAGAGGAAGAACAACAAGAAGAAGAAGTATCTCGAAATATGTCCGTCAGGCCCGTTCCTTTGAGCTGAATCTGCAAATATCTCGGAAACGAAGCGAGCTATGACAAAATGTTAAGATACGTTTTTTGTAGAGAATTATGTTTCCTACAATTTATGTTCTATGATATTTTTTGATCAGAAGCGTAGTTTTCGAGATATATCGAGATATTTAAAAGTTCCGAAGCCGCACCAACATAATAGAGATACAGAAACACCGTGGCCCCTTTCTTTGAGATAACTCTGCACTAGTGCGAGCCGCAAATGCCACTTCCAGCTTAGCTGTGCAGAAGAAGAACAACAAGAAGAAGAAATATCTCGAAATATGTCCGTCAGGCCCCTTCCCTTGAGATAAATCTGCAAATATCTCGGAAACCAAGCGAGCTATGGCAAAATGTTAAGAGACCTTTTTTGTAGAGAATTAAGTTTCCTACTTTTTATGTTCTATGATATTTTTTGATCAGATGCGTAGTTCTCGAGATATATCAAGATATTTAAAAGTTCCGAAGCCGCACCAACATAATAGAGATACAGAAACACCGTGGCCCCTTTCTTTGAGATAACTCTGCACTATTGCGAGCTGCAAATGCCACTTCCAGCTTAGCTGTGCAGAGGAAGAACAACAAGAAGAAGAAGTATCTCGAAATATGTCCGTCAGGCCCGTTCCTTTGAGCTGAATCTGCAAATATCTCGGAAACGAAGCGAGCTATGGCAAAATGTTAAGATACGTTTTTTGTAGAGAATTATGTTTCCTACAATTTATGTTCTATGGTATTTTTTGATCAGAAGCGTAGTTTTCGAGATATATCGAGATATTTAAAAGTTCCGAAGCCGCACCAACATAATAGAGATACAGAAACACCGTGGCCCCTTTCTTTGAGATAACTCTGCACTAGTGCGAGCCGCAAATGCCACTTCCAGCTTAGCTGTGCAGAAGAAGAACAACAAGAAGAAGAAATATCTCGAAATATGTCCGTCAGGCCCCTTCCCTTGAGATAAATCTGCAAATATCTCGGAAACGAAGCGAGCTATGGCAAAATGTTAAGAGACCTTTTTTGTAGAGAATTATGTTTCCTACAATTTATGTTCTATGATATTTTTTGATCAGAAGCGTAGTTTTCGAGATATATCGAGATATTTAAAAGTTCCGAAGCCGCACCAACATAATAGAGATACAGAAACACCGTGGCCCCTTTCTTTGAGATAACTCTGCACTAGTGCGAGCTGCAAATGCCACTTCCAGCTTAGCTGTGCAGAGGAAGAACAACAAGAAGAAGAAGTATCTCGAAATATGTCCGTCAGGCCCGTTCCTTTGAGCTGAATCTGCAAATATCTCGGAAACGAAGCGAGCTATGGCAAAATGTTAAGATACGTTTTTTGTAGAGAATTATGTTTCCTACAATTTATGTTCTATGATATTTTTTGATCAGAAGCGTAGTTTTCGAGATATATCGAGATATTTAAAAGTTCCGAAGCCGCACCAACATAATAGAGATACAGAAACACCGTGGCCCCTTTCTTTGAGATAACTCTGCACTAGTGCGAGCCGCAAATGCCACTTCCAGCTTAGCTGTGCAGAAGAAGAACAACAAGAAGAAGAAATATCTCGAAATATGTCCGTCAGGCCCCTTCCCTTGAGATAAATCTGCAAATATCTCGGAAACGAAGCGAGCTATGGCAAAATGTTAAGAGACCTTTTTTGTAGAGAATTATCTTTCCTACAATTTATGTTCTATGATATTTTTTGATCAGAAGCGTAGTTTTCGAGATATATCGAGATATTTAAAAGTTCCGAAGCCGCACCAACATAATAGAGATACAGAAACACCGTGGCCCCTTTCTTTGAGATAACTCTGCACTAGTGAGAGCCGCAAATGCCACTTCCAGCTTAGCTGTGCAGAAGAAGAACAACAAGAAGAAGAAATATCTCGAAATATGTCCGTCAGGCCCCTTCCCTTGAGATAAATCTGCAAATATCTCGGAAACGAAGCGAGCTATGGGAAAATGTTAAGAGACCTTTTTTGTAGAGAATTAAGTTTCCTACTTTTTATGTTCTATGATATTTTTTGATCAGAAGCGTAGTTTTCGAGATATATCGAGATATTTAAAAGTTCCGAAGCCGCACCAACATAATAGAGATACAGAAACACCGTGGCCCCTTTCTTTGAGATAACTCTGCACTAGTGCGAGCTGCAAATGCCACTTCCAGCTTAGCTGTGCAGAGGAAGAACAACAAGAAGAAGAAGTATCTCGAAATATGTCCGTCAGGCCCGTTCCTTTGAGCTGAATCTGCAAATATCTCGGAAACGAAGCGAGCTATGACAAAATGTTAAGATACGTTTTTTGTAGAGAATTATGTTTCCTACAATTTATGTTCTATGATATTTTTTGATCAGAAGCGTAGTTTTCGAGATATATCGAGATATTTAAAAGTTCCGAAGCCGCACCAACATAATAGAGATACAGAAACACCGTGGCCCCTTTCTTTGAGATAACTGTGCACTAGTGCGAGCCGCAAATGCCACTTCCAGCTTAGCTGTGCAGAAGAAGAACAACAAGAAGAAGAAATATCTCGAAATATGTCCGTCAGGCCCCTTCCCTTGAGATAAATCTGCAAATATCTCGGAAACGAGGCGAGCTATGGCAAAATGTTAGGAGACCTTTTTTGTAGAGAATTAAGTTTCCTACTTTTTATGTTCTATGATATTTTTTGATCAGAAGCGTAGTTTTCGAGATATATCGAGATATTTAAAAGTTCCGAAGCCGCACCAACATAATAGAGATACAGAAACACCGTGGCCCCTTTCTTTGAGATAACTCTGCACTAGTGCGAGCTGCAAATGCCACTTCCAGCTTAGCTGTGCAGAAGAAGAACAACAAGAAGAAGAAATATCTCGAAATAATTCCGTCAGGCCCCTTCCCTTGAGATAAATCTGCAAATATCTCGGAAACGAAGCGAGCTATGGCAAAATGTTAAGAGACCTTTTTTGTAGAGAATTAAGTTTCCTACTTTTTATGTTCTATGATATTTTTTGATCAGATGCGTAGTTCTCGAGATATATCAAGATATTTAAAAGTTCCGAAGCCGCACCAACATAATAGAGATACAGAAACACCGTGGCCCCTTTCTTTGAGATACCTCTGCACTATTGCGAGCTGCAAATGCCACTTCCAGCTTAGCTGTGCAGAGGAAGAACAACAAGAAGAAGAAGTATCTCGAAATATGTCCGTCAGGCCCGTTCCTTTGAGCTGAATCTGCAAATATCTCGGAAACAAAGCGAGCTATGGCAAAATGTTAAGATACGATTTTTGTAGAGAATTATGTTTCCTACAATTTATGTTCTATGATATTTTTTGATCAGAAGCGTAGTTTTCGAGATATATCGAGATATTTAAAAGTTCCGAAGCCGCACCAACATAATAGAGATACAGAAACACCGTGGCCCCTTTCTTTGAGATAACTCTGCACTAGTGCGAGCCGCAAATGCCACTTCCAGCTTAGCTGTGCAGAAGAAGAACAACAAGAAGAAGAAATATCTCGAAATATGTCCGTCAGGCCCCTTCCCTTGAGATAAATCTGCAAATATCTCGGAAACGAAGCGAGCTATGGCAAAATGTTAAGAGACCTTTTTTGTAGAGAATTATCTTTCCTACAATTTATGTTCTATGATATTTTTTGATCAGAAGCGTAGTTTTCGAGATATATCGAGATATTTAAAAGTTCCGAAGCCGCACCAACATAATAGAGATACAGAAACACCGTGGCCCCTTTCTTTGAGATAACTCTGCACTAGTGAGAGCCGCAAATGCCACTTCCAGCTTAGCTGTGCAGAAGAAGAACAACAAGAAGAAGAAATATCTCGAAATATGTCCGTCAGGCCCCTTCCCTTGAGATAAATCTGCAAATATCTCGGAAACGAAGCGAGCTATGGGAAAATGTTAAGAGACCTTTTTTGTAGAGAATTAAGTTTCCTACTTTTTATGTTCTATGATATTTTTTGATCAGAAGCGTAGTTTTCGAGATATATCGAGATATTTAAAAGTTCCGAAGCCGCACCAACATAATAGAGATACAGAAACACCGTGGCCCCTTTCTTTGAGATAACTCTGCACTAGTGCGAGCTGCAAATGCCACTTCCAGCTTAGCTGTGCAGAGGAAGAACAACAAGAAGAAGAAGTATCTCGAAATATGTCCGTCAGGCCCGTTCCTTTGAGCTGAATCTGCAAATATCTCGGAAACGAAGCGAGCTATGACAAAATGTTAAGATACGTTTTTTGTAGAGAATTATGTTTCCTACAATTTATGTTCTATGATATTTTTTGATCAGAAGCGTAGTTTTCGAGATATATCGAGATATTTAAAAGTTCCGAAGCCGCACCAACATAATAGAGATACAGAAACACCGTGGCCCCTTTCTTTGAGATAACTGTGCACTAGTGCGAGCCGCAAATGCCACTTCCAGCTTAGCTGTGCAGAAGAAGAACAACAAGAAGAAGAAATATCTCGAAATATGTCCGTCAGGCCCCTTCCCTTGAGATAAATCTGCAAATATCTCGGAAACGAGGCGAGCTATGGCAAAATGTTAGGAGACCTTTTTTGTAGAGAATTAAGTTTCCTACTTTTTATGTTCTATGATATTTTTTGATCAGAAGCGTAGTTTTCGAGATATATCGAGATATTTAAAAGTTCCGAAGCCGCACCAACATAATAGAGATACAGAAACACCGTGGCCCCTTTCTTTGAGATAACTCTGCACTAGTGCGAGCTGCAAATGCCACTTCCAGCTTAGCTGTGCAGAAGAAGAACAACAAGAAGAAGAAATATCTCGAAATAATTCCGTCAGGCCCCTTCCCTTGAGATAAATCTGCAAATATCTCGGAAACGAAGCGAGCTATGGCAAAATGTTAAGAGACCTTTTTTGTAGAGAATTAAGTTTCCTACTTTTTATGTTCTATGATATTTTTTGATCAGATGCGTAGTTCTCGAGATATATCAAGATATTTAAAAGTTCCGAAGCCGCACCAACATAATAGAGATACAGAAACACCGTGGCCCCTTTCTTTGAGATACCTCTGCACTATTGCGAGCTGCAAATGCCACTTCCAGCTTAGCTGTGCAGAGGAAGAACAACAAGAAGAAGAAGTATCTCGAAATATGTCCGTCAGGCCCGTTCCTTTGAGCTGAATCTGCAAATATCTCGGAAACAAAGCGAGCTATGGCAAAATGTTAAGATACGTTTTTTGTAGAGAATTATGTTTCCTACAATTTATGTTCTATGATATTTTTTGATCAGAAGCGTAGTTTTCGAGATATATCGAGATATTTAAAAGTTCCGAAGCCGCACCAACATAATAGAGATACAGAAACACCGTGGCCCCTTTCTTTGAGATAACTCTGCACTAGTGAGAGCCGCAAATGCCACTTCCAGCTTAGCTGTGCAGAAGAAGAACAACAAGAAGAAGAAATATCTCGAAATATGTCCGTCAGGCCCCTTCCCTTGAGATAAATCTGCAAACATCTCGGAAACGAAGCGAGCTATGGCAAAATCTTAAGAGACCTTTTTTGTAGACAATTATGTTTCCTACAATTTATGTTCTATGATATTTTTTGATCAGAAGCGTAGTTTTCGAGATATATCGAGATATTTAAAAGTTCCGAAGCCGCACCAACATAATAGAGATACAGAAACACCGTGGCCCCTTTCTTTGAGATAACTCTGCACTATTGCGAGCTGCAAATGCCACTTCCAGCTTAGCTGTGCAGAGGAAGAACAACAAGAAGAAGAAGTATCTCGAAATATGTCCGTCAGGCCCGTTCCTTTGAGCTGAATCTGCAAATATCTCGGAAACGAAGCGAGCTATGGCAAAATGTTAAGATACGTTTTTTGTAGAGAATTATGTTTCCTACAATTTATGTTCTATGATATTTTTTGATCAGAAGCGTAGTTTTCGAGATATATCGAGATATTTAAAAGTTCCGAAGCCGCACCAACATAATAGAGATACAGAAACACCGTGGCCCCTTTCTTTGAGATAACTCTGCACTAGTGCGTGCCGCAAATGCCACTTCCAGCTTAGCTGTGCAGAAGAAGAACAACAAGAAGAAGAAATATCTCGAAATATGTCCGTCAGGCCCCTTCCCTTGAGATATATCTGCAAATATCTCGGAAACGAAGCGAGCTATGGCAAAATGTTAAGAGACCTTTTTTGTAGAGAATTATCTTTCCTACAATTTATGTTCTATGATATTTTTTGATCAGAAGCGTAGTTTTCGAGATATATCGAGATATTTAAAAGTTCCGAAGCCGCACCAACATAATAGAGATACAGAAACACCGTGGCCCCTTTCTTTGAGATAACTCTGCACTAGTGAGAGCCGCAAATGCCACTTCCAGCTTAGCTGTGCAGAAGAAGAACAACAAGAAGAAGAAATATCTCGAAATATGTCCGTCAGGCCCCTTCCCTTGAGATAAATCTGCAAATATCTCGGAAACGAAGCGAGCTATGGGAAAATGTTAAGAGACCTTTTTTGTAGAGAATTAAGTTTCCTACTTTTTATGTTCTATGATATTTTTTGATCAGAAGCGTAGTTTTCGAGATATATCGAGATATTTAAAAGTTCCGAAGCCGCACCAACATAATAGAGATACAGAAACACCGTGGCCCCTTTCTTTGAGATAACTCTGCACTAGTGCGAGCTGCAAATGCCACTTCCAGCTTAGCTGTGCAGAAGAAGAACAACAAGAAGAAGAAATATCTCGAAATATGTCCGTCAGGCCCCTTCCCTTGAGATAAATCTGCAAATATCTCGGAAACCAAGCGAGCTATGGCAAAATGTTAAGAGACCTTTTTTGTAGAGAATTAAGTTTCCTACTTTTTATGTTCTATGATATTTTTTGATCAGATGCGTAGTTCTCGAGATATATCAAGATATTTAAAAGTTCCGAAGCCGCACCAACATAATAGAGATACAGAAACACCGTGGCCCCTTTCTTTGAGATAACTCTGCACTATTGCGAGCTGCAAATGCCACTTCCAGCTTAGCTGTGCAGAGGAAGAACAACAAGAAGAAGAAGTATCTCGAAATATGTCCGTCAGGCCCGTTCCTTTGAGCTGAATCTGCAAATATCTCGGAAACGAAGCGAGCTATGGCAAAATGTTAAGATACGTTTTTTGTAGAGAATTATGTTTCCTACAATTTATGTTCTATGGTATTTTTTGATCAGAAGCGTAGTTTTCGAGATATATCGAGATATTTAAAAGTTCCGAAGCCGCACCAACATAATAGAGATACAGAAACACCGTGGCCCCTTTCTTTGAGATAACTCTGCACTAGTGCGAGCTGCAAATGCCACTTCCAGCTTAGCTGTGCAGAGGAAGAACAACAAGAAGAAGAAGTATCTCGAAATATGTCCGTCAGGCCCGTTCCTTTGAGCTGAATCTGCAAATATCTCGGAAACGAAGCGAGCTATGGCAAAATGTTAAGATACGTTTTTTGTAGAGAATTATGTTTCCTACAATTTATGTTCTATGATATTTTTTGATCAGAAGCGTAGTTTTCGAGATATATCGAGATATTTAAAAGTTCCGAAGCCGCACCAACATAATAGAGATACAGAAACACCGTGGCCCCTTTCTTTGAGATAACTCTGCACTAGTGCGAGCCGCAAATGCCACTTCCAGCTTAGCTGTGCAGAAGAAGAACAACAAGAAGAAGAAATATCTCGAAATATGTCCGTCAGGCCCCTTCCCTTGAGATAAATCTGCAAATATCTCGGAAACGAAGCGAGCTATGGCAAAATGTTAAGAGACCTTTTTTGTAGAGAATTATCTTTCCTACAATTTATGTTCTATGATATTTTTTGATCAGAAGCGTAGTTTTCGAGATATATCGAGATATTTAAAAGTTCCGAAGCCGCACCAACATAATAGAGATACAGAAACACCGTGGCCCCTTTCTTTGAGATAACTCTGCACTATTGCGAGCTGTAAATGCCACTTCCAGCTTAGCTGTGCAGAAGAAGAACAACAAGAAGAAGAAATATCTCGAAATATGTCCGTCAGGCCCCTTCCCTTGAGATATATCTGCAAATATCTCGGAAACGAAGCGAGCTATGGCAAAATGTTAAGAGACCTTTTTTGTGGAGAATTATGTTTCCTACAATTTATGTTCTATGATATTTTTTGATCAGAAGCGTAGTTTTCGAGATATATCGAGATATTTAAAAGTTCCGAAGCCGCACCAACATAATAGAGATACAGAAACACCGTGGCCCCTTTCTTTGAGATAACTCTGCACTAGTGAGAGCCGCAAATGCCACTTCCAGCTTAGCTGTGCAGAAGAAGAACAACAAGAAGAAGAAATATCTCGAAATATGTCCGTCAGGCCCCTTCCTTTGAGATAAATCTGCAAATATCTCGGAAACGAAGCGAGCTATGGGAAAATGTTAAGAGACCTTTTTTGTAGAGAATTAAGTTTCCTACTTTTTATGTTCTATGATATTTTTTGATCAGAAGCGTAGTTTTCGAGATATATCGAGATATTTAAAAGTTCCGAAGCCGCACCAACATAATAGAGATACAGAAACACCGTGGCCCCTTTCTTTGAGATAACTCTGCACTAGTGCGAGCTGCAAATGCCACTTCCAGCTTAGCTGTGCAGAAGAAGAACAACAAGAAGAAGAAATATCTCGAAATATGTCCGTCAGGCCCCTTCCCTTGAGATAAATCTGCAAATATCTCGGAAACCAAGCGAGCTATGGCAAAATGTTAAGAGACCTTTTTTGTAGAGAATTAAGTTTCCTACTTTTTATGTTCTATGATATTTTTTGATCAGATGCGTAGTTCTCGAGATATATCAAGATATTTAAAAGTTCCGAAGCCGCACCAACATAATAGAGATACAGAAACACCGTGGCCCCTTTCTTTGAGATAACTCTGCACTATTGCGAGCTGCAAATGCCACTTCCAGCTTAGCTGTGCAGAGGAAGAACAACAAGAAGAAGAAGTATCTCGAAATATGTCCGTCAGGCCCGTTCCTTTGAGCTGAATCTGCAAATATCTCGGAAACGAAGCGAGCTATGGCAAAATGTTAAGATACGTTTTTTGTAGAGAATTATGTTTCCTACAATTTATGTTCTATGATATTTTTTGATCAGAAGCGTAGTTTTCGAGATATATCGAGATATTTAAAAGTTCCGAAGCCGCACCAACATAATAGAGATACAGAAACACCGTGGCCCCTTTCTTTGAGATAACTCTGCACTAGTGCGAGCCGCAAATGCCACTTCCAGCTTAGCTGTGCAGAAGAAGAACAACAAGAAGAAGAAATATCTCGAAATATGTCCGTCAGGCCCCTTCCCTTGAGATAAATCTGCAAATATCTCGGAAACCAAGCGAGCTATGGCAAAATCTTAAGAGACCTTTTTTGTAGAGAATTATGTTTCCTACAATTTATGTTCTATGATATTTTTTGATCAGAAGCGTAGTTTTCGAGATATATCGAGATATTTAAAAGTTCCGAAGCCGCACCAACATAATAGAGATACAGAAACACCGTGGCCCCTTTCTTTGAGATAACTCTGCACTATTGCGACCTGCAAATGCCACTTCCAGCTCAGCTGTGCAGAAGAAGAACAACAAGAAGAAGAAATATCTCTAATATGTCCGTCAGGCCCCTTCCCTTGAGATAAATCTGCAAATATCTCGGAAACGAAGCGAGCTATGGCAAAATGTTAAGAGACCTTTTTTGTAGAGAATTAAGTTTCCTACTTTTCAGGTTCTATGATATTTTTTGATCAGATGCGTAGTTCTCGAGATATATCAAGATATTTAAAAGTTCCGAATCCGCAACAACATAATAGAGATACAGAAACACCGTGGCCCCTTTCTTTGAGATAACTCTGCACTATTGCGAGCTGTAAATGCCACTTCCAGCTTAGCTGTGCAGAAGAAGAACAACAAGAAGAAGAAATATCTCGAAATATGTCCGTCAGGCCCCTTCCCTTGAGATATATCTGCAAATATCTCGGAAACGAAGCGAGCTATGGCAAAATGTTAAGAGACCTTTTTTGTAGAGAATTATCTTTCCTACAATTTATGTTCTATGATATTTTTTGATCAGAAGCGTAGTTTTCGAGATATATCGAGATATTTAAAAGTTCCGAAGCCGCACCAACATAATAGAGATACAGAAACACCGTGGCCCCTTTCTTTGAGATAACTCTGCACTAGTGAGAGCCGCAAATGCCACTTCCAGCTTAGCTGTGCAGAAGAAGAACAACAAGAAGAAGAAATATCTCGAAATATGTCCGTCAGGCCCCTTCCCTTGAGATAAATCTGCAAATATCTCGGAAACGAAGCGAGCTATGGGAAAATGTTAAGAGACCTTTTTTGTAGAGAATTAAGTTTCCTACTTTTTATGTTCTATGATATTTTTTGATCAGAAGCGTAGTTTTCGAGATATATCGAGATATTTAAAAGTTCCGAAGCCGCACCAACATAATAGAGATACAGAAACACCGTGGCCCCTTTCTTTGAGATAATTCTGCACTAGTGCGAGCTGCAAATGCCACTTCCAGCTTAGCTGTGCAGAAGAAGAACAACAAGAAGAAGAAATATCTCGAAATATGTCCGTCAGGCCCCTTCCCTTGAGATAAATCTGCAAATATCTCGGAAACCAAGCGAGCTATGGCAAAATGTTAAGAGACCTTTTTTGTAGAGAATTAAGTTTCCTACTTTTTATGTTCTATGATATTTTTTGATCAGATGCGTAGTTCTCGAGATATATCAAGATATTTAAAAGTTCCGGAGCCGCACCAACATAATAGAGATACAGAAACACCGTGGCCCCTTTCTTTGAGATAACTCTGCACTATTGCGAGCTGCAAATGCCACTTCCAGCTTAGCTGTGCAGAGGAAGAACAAGAAGAAGAAGAAGTATCTCGAAATATGTCCGTCAGGCCCGTTCCTTTGAGATATATCTGCAAATATCTCGGAAACGAAGCGAGCTATGGCAAAATGTTAAGAGACCTTTTTTGTAGAGAATTATCTTTCCTACAATTTATGTTCTATGATATTTTTTGATCAGAAGCGTAGTTTTCGAGATATATCGAGATATTTAAAAGTTCCGAAGCCGCACCAACATAATAGAGATACAGAAACACCGTGGCCCCTTTCTTTGAGATAACTCTGCACTAGTGAGAGCCGCAAATGCCACTTCCAGCTTAGCTGTGCAGAAGAAGAACAACAAGAAGAAGAAATATCTCGAAATATGTCCGTCAGGCCCCTTCCCTTGAGATAAATCTGCAAATATCTCGGAAACGAAGCGAGCTATGGGAAAATGTTAAGAGACCTTTTTTGTAGAGAATTAAGTTTCCTACTTTTTATGTTCTATGATATTTTTTGATCAGAAGCGTAGTTTTCGAGATATATCGAGATATTTAAAAGTTCCGAAGCCGCACCAACATAATAGAGATACAGAAACACCGTGGCCCCTTTCTTTGAGATAACTCTGCACTAGTGCGAGCTGCAAATGCCACTTCCAGCTTAGCTGTGCAGAAGAAGAACAACAAGAAGAAGAAATATCTCGAAATATGTCCGTCAGGCCCCTTCCCTTGAGATAAATCTGCAAATATCTCGGAAACCAAGCGAGCTATGGCAAAATGTTAAGAGACCTTTTTTGTAGAGAATTAAGTTTCCTACTTTTTATGTTCTATGATATTTTTTGATCAGATGCGTAGTTCTCGAGATATATCAAGATATTTAAAAGTTCCGAAGCCGCACCAACATAATAGAGATACAGAAACACCGTGGCCCCTTTCTTTGAGATAACTCTGCACTATTGCGAGCTGCAAATGCCACTTCCAGCTTAGCTGTGCAGAGGAAGAACAACAAGAAGAAGAAGTATCTCGAAATATGTCCGTCAGGCCCGTTCCTTTGAGCTGAATCTGCAAACATCTCGGAAACAAAGCGAGCTATGGCAAAATGTTAAGAGACCTTTTTTGTAGAGAATTAAGTTTCCTACTTTTTATGTTCTATGATATTTTTTGATCAGATGCGTAGTTCTCGAGATATATCAAGATATTTAAAAGTTCCGAAGCCGCACCAACATAATAGAGATACAGAAACACCGTGGCCCCTTTCTTTCAGATAACTCTGCACTATTGCGAGCTGCAAAAGCCACTTCCAGCTTAGCTGTGCAGAGGAAGAACAACAAGAAGAAGAAGTATCTCGAAATATGTCCGTCAGGCCCGTTCCTTTGAGCTGAATCTGCAAATATCTCGGAAACGAAGCGAGCTATGGCAAAATGTTAAGATACGTTTTTTGTAGAGAATTATGTTTCCTACAATTTATGTTCTATGATATTTTTTGATCAGAAGCGTAGTTTTCGAGATATATCGAGATATTTAAAAGTTCCGAAGCCGCACCAACATAATAGAGATACAGAAACACCGTGGCCCCTTTCTTTGAGATAACTCTGCACTAGTGCGAGCCGCAAATGCCACTTCCAGCTTAGCTGTGCAGAAGAAGAACAACAAGAAGAAGAAATATCTCGAAATATGTCCGTCAGGCCCCTTCCCTTGAGATAAATCTGCAAATATCTCGGAAACGAAGCGAGCTATGGCAAAATGTTAAGAGACCTTTTTTGTAGAGAATTATGTTTCCTACAATTTATGTTCTATGATATTTTTTGAGCAGAAGCGTAGTTTTCGAGATATATCGAGATATTTAAAAGTTCCGAAGCCGCACCAACATAATAGAGATACAGAAACACCGTGGCCCCTTTCTTTGAGATAACTCTGCACTATTGCGACCTGCAAATGCCACTTCCAGCTCAGCTGTGCAGAAGAAGAACAACAAGAAGAAGAAATATCTCTAATATGTCCGTCAGGCCCCTTCCCTTGAGATAAATCTGCAAATATCTCCGAAACGAAGCGAGCTATGGCAAAATGTTAAGAGACCTTTTTTGTAGAGAATTAAGTTTCCTACTTTTCAGGTTCTATGATATTTTTTGATCAGATGCGTAGTTCTCGAGATATATCAAGATATTTAAAAGTTCCGAACCCGCAACAACATAATAGAGATACAGAAACACCGTGGCCCCTTTCTTTGAGCTAACTCTGCACTATTGCGAGCTGTAAATGCCACTTCCAGCTTAGCTGTGCAGAAGAAGAAGAACAAGAAGAAGAAATATCTCGAAATATGTCCGTCAGGCCCCTTCCCTTGAGATATATCTGCAAATATCTCGGAAACGAAGCGAGCTATGGCAAAATGTTAAGAGACCTTTTTTGTGGAGAATTATGTTTCCTACAATTTATGTTCTATGATATTTTTTGATCAGAAGCGTAGTTTTCGAGATATATCGAGATATTTAAAAGTTCCGAAGCCGCACCAACATAATAGAGATACAGAAACACCGTGGCCCCTTTCTTTGAGATAACTCTGAACTAGTGCGAGCCGCAAATGCCACTTCCAGCTTAGCTGTGCAGAAGAAGAACAACAAGAAGAAGAAATATCTCGAAATATGTCCGTCAGGCCCCTTCCCTTGAGATAAATCTGCAAATATCTCGGAAACGAAGCGAGCTATGGCAAAATGTTAAGAGACCTTTTTTGTAGAGAATTATGTTTCCTACAATTTATGTTGTATGATATTTTTTGATCAGAAGCGTAGTTTTCGAGATATATCGACATATTTAAAAGTTCCGAAGCCGCACCAACATAATAGAGATACAGAAACACCGTGGCCCCTTTCTTTCAGATAACTCTGCACTATTGCGAGCTGCAAAAGCCACTTCCAGCTTAGCTGTGCAGAGGAAGAACAAGAAGAAGAAGAAGTATCTCGAAATATGTCCGTCAGGCCCGTTCCTTTGAGCTGAATCTGCAAATATCTCGGAAACGAAGCGAGCTATGGCAAAATGTTAAGATACGTTTTTTGTAGAGAATTATGTTTCCTACAATTTATGTTCTATGATATTTTTTGATCAGAAGCGTAGTTTTCGAGATATATCGAGATATTTAAAAGTTCCGAAGCCGCACCAACATAATAGAGATACAGAAACACCGTGGCCCCTTTCTTTGAGATAACTCTGCACTAGTGCGAGCCGCAAATGCCACTTCCAGCTTAGCTGTGCAGAAGAAGAACAACAAGAAGAAGAAATATCTCGAAATATGTCCGTCAGGCCCCTTCCCTTGAGATAAATCTGCAAATATCTCGGAAACGAAGCGAGCTATGGCAAAATGTTAAGAGACCTTTTTTGTAGAG
Source organism: Osmia lignaria lignaria (assembly GCF_051020975.1). Lineage (NCBI taxonomy): Eukaryota > Metazoa > Arthropoda > Insecta > Hymenoptera > Megachilidae > Osmia > Osmia lignaria. The sequence continues at coordinate 2,257,661 of NW_027478160.1, forward strand.
AATTATGTTTCCTACAATTTATGTTCTATGATATTTTTTGATCAGAAGCGTAGTTTTCGAGATATATCGACATATTTAAAAGTTCCGAAGCCGCACCAACATAATAGAGATACAGAAACACCGTGGCCCCTTTCTTTGAGATAACTCTGCACTATTGCGACCTGCAAATGCCACTTCCAGCTCAGCTGTGCAGAAGAAGAACAACAAGAAGAAGAAATATCTCTAATATGTCCGTCAGGCCCCTTCCCTTGAGATAAATCTGCAAATGTCTCCGAAACGAAGCGAGCTATGGCAAAATGTTAAGAGACCTTTTTTGTAGAGAATTAAGTTTCCTACTTTTCAGGTTCTATGATATTTTTTGATCAGATGCGTAGTTCTCGAGATATATCAAGATATTTAAAAGTTGCGAACCCGCAACAACATAATAGAGATACAGAAACACCGTGGCCCCTTTCTTTGAGATAACTCTGCACTATTGCGAGCTGTAAATGCCACTTCCAGCTTAGCTGTGCAGAAGAAGAACAACAAGAAGAAGAAATATCTCGAAATATGTCCGTCAGGCCCCTTCCCTTGAGATATATCTGCAAATATCTCGGAAACGAAGCGAGCTATGGCAAAATGTTAAGAGACCTTTTTTGTGGAGAATTATGTTTCCTACAATTTATGTTGTATGATATTTTTTGATCAGAAGCGTAGTTTTCGAGATATATCGAGATATTTAAAAGTTCCGAAGCCGCACCAACATAATAGAGATACAGAAACACCGTGGCCCCTTTCTTTGAGATAACTCTGCACTAGTGAGAGCCGCAAATGCCACTTCCAGCTTAGCTGTGCAGAAGAAGAACAACAAGAAGAAGAAATATCTCGAAATATGTCCGTCAGGCCCCTTCCCTTGAGATAAATCTGCAAATATCTCGGAAACGAAGCGAGCTATGGCAAAATGTTAAGAGACCTTTTTTGTAGAGAATTATGTTTCCTACAATTTATGTTCTATGATATTTTTTGATCAGAAGCGTAGTTTTCGAGATATATCGAGATATTTAAAAGTTCCGAAGCCGCACCAACATAATAGAGATACAGAAACACCGTGGCCCCTTTCTTTGAGATAACTCTGCACTATTGCGACCTGCAAATGCCACTTCCAGCTCAGCTGTGCAGAAGAAGAACAACAAGAAGAAGAAATATCTCGAAATATGTCCGTCAGGCCCCTTCCCTTGAGATATATCTGCAAATATCTCGGAAACGAAGCGAGCTATGGCAAAATGTTAAGAGACCTTTTTTGTAGAGAATTATCTTTCCTACAATTTATGTTCTATGATATTTTTTGATTAGAAGCGTAGTTTTCGAGATATATCGAGATATTTAAAAGTTCCGAAGCCGCACCAACATAATAGAGATACAGAAACACCGTGGCCCCTTTCTTTGAGATAACTCTGCACTAGTGCGAGCCGCAAATGCCACTTCCAGCTTAGCTGTGCAGAAGAAGAACAACAAGAAGAACAAATATCTCGAAATATGTCCGTTAGGCCCCTTCCCTTCAGATAAATCTGCAAATATCTCGGAAACGAAGCGAGCTATGGCAAAATGTTAAGAGACCTTTTTTGTAGAGAATTAAGTTTCCTACTTTTCATCTTCTATGATATTTTTTGATCAGATGCGTAGTTCTCGAGATATATCAAGATATTTAAAAGTTCCGAAGCCGCACCAACATAATAGAGATACAGAAACACCGTGGCCCCTTTCTTTGAGATAACTCTGCACTATTGCGAGCTGTAAATGCCACTTCCAGCTTAGCTGTGCAGAAGAAGATCAACAAGAAGAAGAAATATCTCGAAATATGTCCGTCAGGCCCCTTCCCTTGAGATATATCTGCAAATATCTCGGAAACGAAGCGAGCTATGGCAAAATGTTAAGAGAGCTTTTTTGTAGAGAATTATGTTTCCTACAATTTATGTTCTATGATATTTTTTGATCAGAAGCGTAGTTTTCGAGATATATCGAGATATTTAAAAGTTCCGAAGCCGCACCAACATAATAGAGATACAGAAACACCGTGGCCCCTTTCTTTGAGATAACTCTGCACTAGTGAGAGCCGCAAATGCCACTTCCAGCTTAGCTGTACAGAAGAAGAACAACAAGAAGAAGAAATATCTCGAAATATGTCCGTCAGGCCCCTTCCCTTGAGATAAACCTGCAAATATCTCGGAAACAAAGCGAGCTATGGCAAAATGTTAAGAGACCTTTTTTGTAGAGAATTAAGTTTCCTACTTTTTATGTTCTATGATATTTTTTGATCAGAAGCGTAGTTTTCGAGATATATCGAGATATTTAAAAGTTCCGAAGCCGCACCAACATAATAGAGATACAGAAACACCGTGGCCCCTTTCTTTGAGATAACTCTGCACTATTGCGAGCTGGAAATGCCACTTCCAGTTTAGCTGTGCAGAAGAAGAACAACAAGAAGAAGAAGTATCTCGAAATATGTCCGTTAGGCCCCTTCCCTTCAGATAAATCTGCAAATATCTCGGAAACGAAGCGAGCTATGGCAAAATGTTAAGAGACCTTTTTTGTAGAGAATTAAGTTTCCTACTTTTCATGTTCTATGGTATTTTTTGATCAGATGCGTAGTTCTCGAGATATATCAAGATATTTAAAAGTTCCGAAGCCGCACCAACATAATAGAGATACAGAAACACCGTGGCCCCTTTCTTTGAGATAACTCTGCACTATTGCGAGCAGTAAATGCCACTTCCAGCTTAGCTGTGCAGAAGAAGATCAACAAGAAGAAGAAATATCTCGAAATATGTCCGTCAGGCCCCTTCCCTTGAGATATATCTGCAAATATCTCGGAAACGAAGCGAGCTATGGCAAAATGTTAAGAGAGCTTTTTTGTACAGAATTATGTTTCCTACAATTTATGTTCTATGATATTTTTTGATCAGAAGCGTAGTTTTCGAGATATATCGAGATATTTAAAAGTTCCGAAGCCGCACCAACATAATAGAGATACAGAAACACCGTGGCCCCTTTCTTTGAGATAACTCTGCACTAGTGAGAGCCGCAAATGCCACTTCCAGCTTAGCTGTGCAGAAGAAGAACAACAAGAAGAAGAAATATCTCGAAATATGTCCGTCAGGCCCCTTCCCTTGAGATAAACCTGCAAATATCTCGGAAACGAAGCGGGCTATGGCAAAATGTTAAGAGACCTTTTTTGTAGAGAATTAAGTTTCCTACTTTTTATGTTCTATGATATTTTTTGATCAGAAGCGTAGTTTTCGAGATATATCGAGATATTTAAAAGTTCCGAAGCCGCACCAACATAATAGAGATACAGAAACACCGTGGCCCCTTTCTTTGAGATAACTCTGCACTATTGCGAGCTGGAAATGCCACTTCCAGTTTAGCTGTGCAGAAGAAGAACAACAAGAAGAAGAAATATCTCGAAATATGTTTGTTAGGCCCCTTCCCTTCAGATAAATCTGCAAATATCTCGGAAACGAAGCGAGCTATGGCAAAATGTTAAGAGACCTTTTTTGTAGAGAATTAAGTTTCCTACTTTTCATGTTCTATGATATTTTTTGATCAGATGCGTAGTTCTCGAGATATATCAAGATATTTAAAAGTTCCGAAGCCGCACCAACATAATAGAGATACAGAAACACCGTGGCCCCTTTCTTTGAGATAACTCTGCACTATTGCGAGCTGTAAATGCCACTTCCAGCTTAGCTGTGCAGAAGAAGATCAACAAGAAGAAGAAATATCTCGAAATATGTCCGTCAGGCCCCTTCCCTTGAGATATATCTGCAAATATCTCGGAAACGAAGCGAGCTATGGCAAAATGTTAAGAGACCTTTTTTGTAGAGAATTAAGTTTCCTACTTTTCATGTTCTATGATATTTTTTGATCAGATGCGTAGTTCTCGAGATATATCAAGATATTTAAAAGTTCCGAAGCCGCACCAACATAATAGAGATACAGAAACACCGTGGCCCCTTTCTTTGAGATAACTCTGCACTATTGCGAGCTGTAAATGCCACTTCCAGCTTAGCTGTGCAGAAGAAGATCAACAAGAAGAAGAAATATCTCGAAATATGTCCGTCAGGCCCCTTCCCTTGAGATATATCTGCAAATATCTCGGAAACGAAGCGAGCTATGGCAAAATGTTAAGAGAGCTTTTTTGTAGAGAATTATGTTTCCTACAATTTATGTTCTATCATATTTTTTGATCAGAAGCGTAGTTTTCGAGATATATCGAGATATTTAAAAGTTCCGAAGCCGCACCAACATAATAGAGATACAGAAACACCGTGGCCCCTTTCTTTGAGATAACTCTGCACTAGTGAGAGCCGCAAATGCCACTTCCAGCTTAGCTGTGCAGAAGAAGAACAACGAGAAGAAGAAATATCTCGAAATATGTCCGTCAGGCCCCTTCCCTTGAGATAAACCTGCAAATATCTCGGAAACGAAGCGAGCTATGGCAAAATGTTAAGAGACCTTTTTTGTAGAGAATTAAGTTTCCTACTTTTTATGTTCTATGATATTTTTTGATCAGAAGCGTAGTTTTCGAGATATATCGAGATATTTAAAAGTTCCGAAGCCGCACCAACATAATAGAGATACAGAAACACCGTGGCCCCTTTCTTTGAGATAACTCTGCACTATTGCGAGCTGGAAATGCCACTTCCAGTTTAGCTGTGCAGAAGAAGAACAACAAGAAGAAGAAATATCTCGAAATATGTCCGTCAGGCCCCTTCCCTTGAGATAAATCTGCAAATATCTCGGAAACGAAGCGAGCTATGGCAAAATGTTAAGAGACCTTTTTTGTAGAGAATTAAGTTTCCTACTTTTTATGTTCTATGATATTTTTTGATCAGATGCGTAGTTCTCGAGATATATCAAGATATTTAAAAGTTCCGAAGCCGCACCAACATAATAGAGATACAGAAACACCGTGGCCCCTTTCTTTGAGATAACTCTGCACTATTGCGAGCTGGAAATGCCACTTCCAGTTTAGCTGTGCAGAAGAAGAACAACAAGAAGAAGAAATATCTCGAAATATGTCCGTTAGGCCCCTTCCCTTCAGATAAATCTGCAAATATCTCGGAAACGAAGCGAGCTATGGCAAAATGTTAAGAGACGTTTTTTGTAGAGAATTATGTTTCCTACAATTTATGTTCTATGATATTTTCTGATCAGAAGCGTAGTTTTCGAGATATATCGAGATATTTAAAAGTTCCGAAGCCGCACCAACATGATAGAGATACAGAAACACCGTGGCCCCTTTCTTTGAGATAACTCTGCACTAGTGCGAGCCGCAAATGCCACTTCCAGCTTAGCTGTGCAGAAGAAGAACAACAAGAAGAAGAAATATCCGAAATATGTCCGTCACGCCCCTTCCCTTGAGATAAATCTGCAAATATCTCGGAAACGAAGCGAGCTATGGCAAAATGTTTAGAGACCTTTCTTGTAGAGAATTAAGTTTCCTACTTTTTATGTAGTATGATATTTTTTGATCAGAAGCGTAGTTTTCGAGATATATCGAGATATTTAAAAGTTCCGAAGCCGCACCAACATAATAGAGATACAGAAACACCGTGGCCCCTTTCTTTGAGATAACTCTGCACTATTGCGAGCTGGAAATGCCACTTCCAGTTTAGCTGTGCAGAAGAAGAACAACAAGAAGAAGAAATATCTCGAAATATGTCCGTTAGGCCCCTTCCCTTCAGATAAATCTGCAAATATCTCGGAAACGAAGCGAGCTATGGCAAAATGTTAAGAGACCTTTTTTGTAGAGAATTAAGTTTCCTACTTTTCATGTTCTATGATATTTTTTGATCAGATGCGTAGTTCTCGAGATATATCAAGATATTTAAAAGTTCCGAAGCCGCACCAACATAATAGAGATACAGAAACACCGTGGCCCCTTTCTTTGAGATAACTCTGCACTATTGCGAGCTGTAAATGCCACTTCCAGCTTAGCTGTGCAGAAGAAGATCAACAAGAAGAAGAAATATCTCGAAATATGTCCGTCAGGCCCCTTCCCTTGAGATATATCTGCAAATATCTCGGAAACGAAGCGAGCTATGGCAAAATGTTAAGAGAGCTTTTTTGTAGAGAATTATGTTTCCTACAATTTATGTTCTATCATATTTTTTGATCAGAAGCGTAGTTTTCGAGATATATCGAGATATTTAAAAGTTCCGAAGCCGCACCAACATAATAGAGATACAGAAACACCGTGGCCCCTTTCTTTGAGATAACTCTGCACTAGTGAGAGCCGCAAATGCCACTTCCAGCTTAGCTGTGCAGAAGAAGAACAACAAGAAGAAGAAATATCTCGAAATATGTCCGTCAGGCCCCTTCCCTTGAGATAAACCTGCAAATATCTCGGAAACGAAGCGAGCTATGGCAAAATGTTAAGAGACCTTTTTTGTAGAGAATTAAGTTTCCTACTTTTTATGTTCTATGATATTTTTTGATCAGAAGCGTAGTTTTCGAGATATATCGAGATATTTAAAAGTTCCGAAGCCGCACCAACATAATAGAGATACAGAAACACCGTGGCCCCTTTCTTTGAGATAACTCTGCACTATTGCGAGCTGGAAATGCCACTTCCAGTTTAGCTGTGCAGAAGAAGAACAACAAGAAGAAGAAATATCTCGAAATATGTCCGTTAGGCCCCTTCCCTTCAGATAAATCTGCAAATATCTCGGAAACGAAGCGAGCTATGGCAAAATGTTAAGAGACGTTTTTTGTAGAGAATTATGTTTCCTACAATTTATGTTCTATGATATTTTCTGATCAGAAGCGTAGTTTTCGAGATATATCGAGATATTTAAAAGTTCCGAAGCCGCACCAACATGATAGAGATACAGAAACACCGTGGCCCCTTTCTTTGAGATAACTCTGCACTAGTGCGAGCCGCAAATGCCACTTCCAGCTTAGCTGTGCAGAAGAAGAACAACAAGAAGAAGAAATATCTCGAAATATGTCCGTCACGCCCCTTCCCTTGAGATAAATCTGCAAATATCTCGGAAACGAAGCGAGCTATGGCAAAATGTTTAGAGACCTTTCTTGTAGAGAATTAAGTTTCCTACTTTTTATGTAGTATGATATTTTTTGATCAGAAGCGTAGTTTTCGAGATATATCGAGATATTTAAAAGTTCCGAAGCCGCACCAACATAATAGAGATACAGAAACACCGTGGCCCCTTTCTTTGAGATAACTCTGCACTATTGCGAGCTGGAAATGCCACTTCCAGTTTAGCTGTGCAGAAGAAGAACAACAAGAAGAAGAAATATCTCGAAATATGTCCGTTAGGCCCCTTCCCTTCAGATAAATCTGCAAATATCTCGGAAACGAAGCGAGCTATGGCAAAATGTTAAGAGACCTTTTTTGTAGAGAATTAAGTTTCCTACTTTTCATGTTCTATGATATTTTTTGATCAGATGCGTAGTTCTCGAGATATATCAAGATATTTAAAAGTTCCGAAGCCGCACCAACATAATAGAGATACAGAAACACCGTGGCCCCTTTCTTTGAGATAACTCTGCACTATTGCGAGCTGTAAATGCCACTTCCAGCTTAGCTGTGCAGAAGAAGATCAACAAGAAGAAGAAATATCTCGAAATATGTCCGTCAGGCCCCTTCCCTTGAGATATATCTGCAAATATCTCGGAAACGAAGCGAGCTATGGCAAAATGTTAAGAGACCTTTTTTGTAGAGAATTAAGTTTCCTACTTTTCGTGTTCTATGATATTTTTTGATCAGATGCGTAGTTCTCGAGATATATCAAGATATTTAAAAGTTCCGAAGCCGCACCAACATAATAGAGATACAGAAACACCGTGGCCCCTTTCTTTGAGATAACTCTGCACTATTGCGAGCTGTAAATGCCACTTCCAGCTTAGCTGTGCAGAAGAAGATCAACCAGAAGAAGAAATATCTCGAAATATGTCCGTCAGGCCCCTTCCCTTGAGATATATCTGCAAATATCTCGGAAACGAAGCGAGCTATGGCAAAATGTTAAGAGAGCTTTTTTGTAGAGAATTATGTTTCCTACAATTTATGTTCTATCATATTTTTTGATCAGAAGCGTAGTTTTCGAGATATATCGAGATATTTAAAAGTTCCGAAGCCGCACCAACATAATAGAGATACAGAAACACCGTGGCCCCTTTCTTTGAGATAACTCTGCACTAGTGAGAGCCGCAAATGCCACTTCCAGCTTAGCTGTGCAGAAGAAGAACAACAAGAAGAAGAAATATCTCGAAATATGTCCGTCAGGCCCCTTCCCTTGAGATAAACCTGCAAATATCTCGGAAACGAAGCGAGCTATGGCAAAATGTTAAGAGACCTTTTTTGTAGAGAATTAAGTTTCCTACTTTTTATGTTCTATGATATTTTTTGATCAGAAGCGTAGTTTTCGAGATATATCGAGATATTTAAAAGTTCCGAAGCCGCACCAACATAATAGAGATACAGAAACACCGTGGCCCCTTTCTTTGAGATAACTCTGCACTATTGCGAGCTGGAAATGCCACTTCCAGTTTAGCTGTGCAGAAGAAGAACAACAAGAAGAAGAAATATCTCGAAATATGTCCGTTAGGCCCCTTCCCTTCAGATAAATCTGCAAATATCTCGGAAACGAAGCGAGCTATGGCAAAATGTTAAGAGACCTTTTTTGTAGAGAATTAAGTTTCCTACTTTTTATGCAGTATGATATTTTTTGATCAGATGCGTAGTTCTCGAGATATATCAAGATATTTAAAAGTTCCGAAGCCGCACCAACATAATAGAGATACAGAAACACCGTGGCCCCTTTCTTTGAGATAACTCTGCACTATTGCGACCTGCAAATGCCACTTCCAGCTCAGCTGTGCAGAAGAAGAACAACAAGAAGAAGAAATATCTCGAAATATGTCCGTCAGGCCCCTTCCCTTGAGATAAATCTGCAAATATCTCGGAAACGAAGCGAGCTATGGCAAAATGTTAAGAGACCTTTTTTGTAGAGAATTAAGTTTCCTACTTTTTATGTTCTATGATATTTTTTGATCAGATGCGTAGTTCTCGAGATATATCAAGATATTTAAAAGTTCCGAAGCCGCACCAACATAATAGAGATACAGAAACACCGTGGCCCCTTTCTTTGAGATAACTCTGCACTATTGCGAGCTGGAAATGCCACTTCCAGTTTAGCTGTGCAGAAGAAGAACAACAAGAAGAAGAAATATCTCGAAATATGTCCGTTAGGCCCCTTCCCTTCAGATAAATCTGCAAATATCTCGGAAACCAAGCGAGCTATGGCAAAATGTTAAGAGACGTTTTTTGTAGAGAATTATGTTTCCTACAATTTATGTTCTATGATATTTTCTGATCAGAAGCGTAGTTTTCGAGATATATCGAGATATTTAAAAGTTCCGAAGCCGCACCAACATGATAGAGATACAGAAACACCGTGGCCCCTTTCTTTGAGATAACTCTGCACTAGTGCGAGCCGCAAATGCCACTTCCAGCTTAGCTGTGCAGAAGAAGAACAACAAGAAGAAGAAATATCTCGAAATATGTCCGTCACGCCCCTTCCCTTGAGATAAATCTGCAAATATCTCGGAAACGAAGCGAGCTATGGCAAAATGTTTAGAGACCTTTCTTGTAGAGAATTCAGTTTCCTACTTTTCATGTTCTATGATATTTTTTGATCAGATGCGTAGTTCTCGAGATATATCAAGATATTTAAAAGTTCCGAAGCCGCACCAACATAATAGAGATACAGAAACACCGTGGCCCCTTTCTTTGAGATAACCTGCACTATTGCGAGCTGTAAATGCCACTTCCAGCTTAGCTGTGCAGAAGAAGATCAACAAGAAGAAGAAATATCTCGAAATATGTCCGTCAGGCCCCTTCCCTTGAGATATATCTGCAAATATCTCGGAAACGAAGCGAGCTATGGCAAAATGTTAAGAGAGCTTTTTTGTAGAGAATTATGTTTCCTACAATTTATGTTCTATCATATTTTTTGATCAGAAGCGTAGTTTTCGAGATATATCGAGATATTTAAAAGTTCCGAAGCCGCACCAACATAATAGAGATACAGAAACACCGTGGCCCCTTTCTTTGAGATAACTCTGCACTAGTGAGAGCCGCAAATGCCACTTCCAGCTTAGCTGTGCAGAAGAAGAACAACAAGAAGAAGAAATATCTCGAAATATGTCCGTCACGCCCCTTCCCTTGAGATAAATCTGCAAATATCTCGGAAACGAAGCGAGCTATGGCAAAATGTTTAGAGACCTTTCTTGTAGAGAATTCAGTTTCCTACTTTTTATGTAGTATGATATTTTTTGATCAGATGCGTAGTTCTCGAGATATATCAAGATATTTAAAAGTTCCGAAGCCGCACCAACATAATAGAGATACAGAAACACCGTGGCCCCTTTCTTTGAGATAACTCTGCACTATTGCGCGCTGCAAATGCCACTTCCAGCTTAGCTGTGCAGAAGAAGAACAACAAAAAGAAGAAATATCTCGAAATATGTCCGTTAGGCCACTTCCCTTGAGATAAATCTGCAAATATCTCGGAAACGAAGCGAGCTATGGCAAAATGTTAAGAGACCTTTTTTGTAGAGAATTAAGTTTCCTACTTTTTATGTTCGATGATATTTTTTGATCAGATGCGTAGTTCTCGAGATATATCAAGATATTTAAAAGTTCCGAAGCTGCACCAACATAATAGAGGTACAGAAACACCGTGGCCTCTTTCTTTGAGATAACTCTGCACTATTGCGAGCTGCAAATGCCACTTCGAGCTTAGCTGTGCAGAAGAAGAACAACAAGAAGAAGAAATATCTCGAAATATGTCCGTCAGACCCCTTCCCTTGAGATGAATCTGCAAATATCTCGGAAACGAAGCGAGCTATGGCAAAATGTTAAGAGACCTTTTTTGTAGAGAATAATGTTTCCTACAATTTACGTTCTATGATATTTTTTGATCAGAAGCGTAGTTCTCGAGATATATCAAGATATTTAAAAGTTCCGAAGCCGCACCAACATAATAGAGATACAGAAACACCGTGGCCCCTTTCTTTGAGATAACTCTGCACTAGTGCGAGCCGCAAATGCCACTTCCAGCTTAGCTGTGCAGAAGAAGAACAACAAGAAGAAGAAATATCTCGAAATATGTCCGTCAGGCCCCTTCCCTTGAGATAAATCTGCAAATATCTCGGAAACGAAGCGAGCTATGGCAAAATGTTAAGAGACCTTTTTTGTAGAGAATTAAGTTTTCTACTTTTTATGTTCTATGATATTTTTCGATCAGAGGCGTAGTTCTCGAGATATATCAAGATATTTAAAAGTTCCGAAGCCGCACCAACATAATAGAGATACAGAAACACCGTGGCCCCTTTCTTTGAGATAACTCTGCACTATTGCGAGCTGCAAATGCCACTTCCAGCTTAGCTGTGCAGAAGAAAAACAACAAGAAGAAGAAATATCTCGAAATATGTCCGTCAGGCCCCTTCCCTTGAGATAAATCTGCAAATATCTCGGAAACGAAGCGAGCTATGGCAAAATGTTAAGAGACCTTTTTTGTAGAGAATTATGTTTCCTACAATTTATGTTCTATGATATTTTTTGATCAGAAGCGTAGTTTTCGAGATATATCGAGATATTTAAAAGTTCCGAAGCCGCACCAACATAATAGAGATACAGAAACACCGTGGCCCCTTTCTTTGAGATAACTCTGCACTATTGCGACCTGCAAATGCCACTTCCAGCTCAGCTGTGCAGAAGAAGAACAACAAGAAGAAGAAATATCTCGAAATATGTCCGTCACGCCCCTTCCCTTGAGATAAATCTGCAAATATCTCGGAAACGAAGCGAGCTATGGCAAAATGTTTAGAGACCTTTCTTGTAGAGAATTAAGTTTCCTACTTTTTATGTAGTATGATATTTTTTGATCAGAGGCGTAGTTCTCGAGATATATCAAGATATTTAAAAGTTCCGAAGCCGCACCAACATAATAGAGATACAGAAACACCATGGCCCCTTTCTTTGAGATAACTCTGCACGATTGCGAGCTGGAAATGCCACTTCCAGTTTAGCTGTGCAGAAGAAGAACAACAAGAAGAAGAAATATCTCGAAATATGTCCATCAGGACCCTTCCCTTGAGATAAATCTGCAAATATCTCGGAAACGAAGCGAGCTATGGCAAAATGTTAAGAGACCTTTTTTGTAAAGAATTATGTTTCCTACAATTTATGTTCTATGATATTTTTTGATCAGAAGCGTAGTTTTCGAGATATATCGAGATATTTAAAAGTTCCGAAGCCGCACCAACATAATAGAGATACAGAAACACCGTGGCCCCTTTCTTTGGGACAACTCTGCACTATTGCGAGCTGCAAATGCCACTTTCAGCTTAGCTGTGCAGAAGAAGAACAACAAGAAGAAGAAATATCTCGAAATATGTCCGTCAGGCCACTTCCCTTGAGATAAATCTGCAAATATCTCGGAAACGAAGCGAGCTATGGCAAAATGTTAAGAGACCTTTTTTGTAGAGAATTAAGTTTCCTACTTTTTATGTTCGATGATATTTTTTGATCAGATGCGTAGTTCTCGAGATATATCAAGATATTTAAAAGTTCCGAAGCTGCACCAACATAATAGAGGTACAGAAACACCGTGGCCTCTTTCTTTGAGATAACTCTGCACTATTGCGAGCTGCAAATGCCACTTCGAGCTTAGCTGTGCAGAAGAAGAACAACAAGAAGAAGAAATATCTCGAAATATGTCCGTCAGACCCCTTCCCTTGAGATGAATCTGCAAATATCTCGGAAACGAAGCGAGCTATGGCAAAATGTTAAGAGACCTTTTTTGTAGAGAATAATGTTTCCTACAATTTACGTTCTATGATATTTTTTGATCAGAAGCGTAGTTCTCGAGATATATCAAGATATTTAAAAGTTCCGAAGCCGCACCAACATAATAGAGATACAGAAACACCGTGGCCCCTTTCTTTGAGATAACTCTGCACTAGTGCGAGCCGCAAATGCCACTTCCAGCTTAGCTGTGCAGAAGAAGAACAACAAGAAGAAGAAATATCTCGAAATATGTCCGTCAGGCCCCTTCCCTTGAGATAAATATGCAAATATCTCGGAAACGAAGCGAGCTATGGCAAAATGTTAAGAGACCGTTGTTGTAGAGAATTAAGTTTGCTACTTTTTATGTTCTATGATATATTTTGATCAGACGCGTAGTTCTCGAGATATATCAAGATATTTAAAAGTTCCGATGCCGCACCAACATAATAGAGATACAGAAACACCGTGGCCCCTTTCTTTGAGATAACTCTGCACTATTGCGAGCTGCAAATGCCACTTCCAGCTTAGCTGTGCAGAAGAAGAACAACAAGAAGAAGAAATATCTCGAAATATGTCCGTCAGGCCCCTTCCCTTGAGATAAATATGCAAATATCTCGGAAACGAAGCGAGCTGTGGCAAAATGTTAAGAGACCGTTGTTGTAGAGAATTAAGTTTCCTACTTTTTATGTTCTATGATATTTTTTGATCAGACGCGTAGTTCTCGAGATATATCAAGATATTTAAAAGTTCCGAAGCCGCACCAACATAATAGAGATACAGAAACACCGTGGCCCCTTTCTTTGAGATAACACTGCACTATTGCGAGCTGCAAATGCCACTTCGAGCTTAGCTGTGCAGAAGAAGAACAACAAGAAGAAGAAATATCTCGAAATATGTCCGTCAGACTCCTTCCCTTGAGATAAATCTGCAAATATCTCGGAAACGAAGCGAGCTATGGCAAAATGTTAAGAGACCTTTTTTGTAGAGAATTAAGTTTCCTACTTTTTATGTTCTATTATATTTTTTGATCAGATGCGTAGTTCTCGAGATATATCAAGATATTTAAAAGTTCCGAAGCCGCACCAACATAATAGAGATACAGAAACACCGTGGCCCCTTTCTTTGGGACAACTCTGCACTATTGCGAGCTGCAAATGCCACTTCCAGCTTAGCTGTGCAGAAGAAGAACAACAAGAAGAAGAAATATCTCGAAATATGTCCGTCAGGCCACTTCCCTTGAGATAAATCTGCAAATATCTCGGAAACGAAGCGAGCTATGGCAAAATGTTAAGAGACCTTTTTTGTAGAGAATTAAGTTTCCTACTTTTTATGTTCGATGATATTTTTTGATCAGATGCGTAGTTCTCGAGATATATCAAGATATTTAAAAGTTCCGAAGCTGCACCAACATAATAGAGGTACAGAAACACCGTGGCCTCTTTCTTTGAGATAACTCTGCACTATTGCGAGCTGCAAATGCCACTTCGAGCTTAGCTGTGCAGAAGAAGAACAACAAGAAGAAGAAATATCTCGAAATATGTCCGTCAGACCCCTTCCCTTGAGATGAATCTGCAAATATCTCGGAAACGAAGCGAGCTATGGCAAAATGTTAAGAGACCTTTTTTGTAGAGAATAATGTTTCCTACAATTTACGTTCTATGATATTTTTTGATCAGAAGCGTAGTTCTCGAGATATATCAAGATATTTAAAAGTTCCGAAGCCGCACCAACATAATAGAGATACAGAAACACCGTGGCCCCTTTCTTTGAGATAACTCTGCACTATTGCGAGCTGTAAATGCCACTTCCAGCTTAGCTGTGCAGAAGAAGAACAACAAGAAGAAGAAATATCTCGAAATATGTCCGTCAGGCCCCTTCCCTTGAGATATATCTGCAAATATCTCGGAAACGAAGCGAGCTATGGCAAAATGTTAAGAGACCTTTTTTGTAGAGAATTATGTTTCCTACAATTTATGTTCTATGATATTTTTTGATCAGAAGCGTAGTTTTCGAGATATATCGAGATATTTAAAAGTTCCGAAGCCGCACCAACATAATAGAGATACAGAAACACCGTGGCCCCTTTCTTTGAGATAACTCTGCACTAGTGCGAGCCGCAAATGCCACTTCCAGCTTAGCTGTGCAGAAGAAGAACAACAAGAAGAAGAAATATCTCGAAATATGCCCGTCAGGCCCCTTCCCTTGAAATATATCTGCAAATATCTCGGAAACGAAGCGAGCTATGGCAAAATGTTAAGAGACCGTTTTTGTAGAGAATTAAGTTTCCTACTTTTTATGTTCTATGATATTTTTTGATCAGACGCGTAGTTCTCGAGATATATCAAGATATTTAAAAGTTCCGAAGCCGCACCAACATAATAGAGATACAGAAACACCGTGGCCCCTTTCTTTGAGATAACTCTGCACTATTGCGAGCTGCAAATGCCACTTCCAGCTTAGCTGTGCAGAAGAAGAACAACAAGAAGAAGAAATATCTCGAAATATGTCCGTCAGGCCAGTTCCTTTGAGCTGAATCTGCAAATATCTCGGAAACGAAGCGAGCTATGGCAAAATGTTAAGAGACGTTTTTTGTAGAGAATTATGTTTCCTACAATTTATGTTCTATGATATTTTTTGATCAGAAGCGTAGTTTTCGAGATATATCGAGATATTTAAAAGTTCCGAAGACGCACCAACATAATAGAGATACAGAAACACCGTGGCCCCTTTCTTTGAGATAACTGTGCACTAGTGCGAGCCGCAAATGCCACTTCCAGCTTAGCTGTGCAGAAGAAGAACAACAAGAAGAAGAAATATCTCGAAATATGTCCGTCACGCCCCTTCCCTTGAGATAAATCTGCAAATATCTCGGAAACGAAGCGAGCTATGGCAAAATGTTTAGAGACCTTTCTTGTAGATAATTAAGTTTCCTACTTTTTATGTAGTATGATATTTTTTGATCAGATGCGTAGTTCTCGAGATATATCAAGATATTTAAAAGTTCCGAAGTCGCACCAACATAATAGAGATACAGAAACACCGTGGCCCCTTTCTTTGAGATAACTCTGCACTATTGCGCGCTGCAAATGCCACTTCCAGCTTAGCTGTGCAGAAGAAGAACAACAAAAAGAAGAAATATCTCGAAATATGTCCGTCAGGCCCCTTCCCTTGAGATAAATCTGTAAATATCTCGGAAACGAAGCGAGCTATGGCAAAATGTTAAGAGACCTTTTTTGTAGAGAATTAAGTTTCCTACTTTTTATGTTCTATGATATTTTTCGATCAGAGGCGTAGTTCTCGAGATATATCAAGATATTTAAAAGTTCCGAAGCCGCACCAACATAATAGAGATACAGAAACACCATGGCCCCTTTCTTTGACATAACTCTGCACGATTGCGAGCTGGAAATGCCACTTCCAGTTTAGCTGTGCAGAAGAAGAACAACAAGAAGAAGAAATATCTCGAAATATGTCCATCAGGACCCTTCCCTTGAGATAAATCTGCAAATATCTCGGAAACGAAGCGAGCTATGGCAAAATGTTAAGAGACCTTTTTTGTAAAGAATTATGTTTCCTACAATTTATGTTCTATGATATTTTTTGATCAGAAGCGTAGTTTTCGAGATATATCGAGATATTTAAAAGTTCCGAAGCCGCACCAACATAATAGAGATACAGAAACACCGTGGCCCCTTTCTTTGGGATAACTGTGCACTAGTGCGAGCCGCAAATGCCACTTCCAGCTTAGCTGTGCAGAAGAAGAACAACAAGAAGAAGAAATATCTCGAAATATGCCCGTCAGGCCCCTTCCCTTGAAATATATCTGCAAATATCTCGGAAACGAAGCGAGCTATGGCAAAATGTTAAGAGACCGTTTTTGTAGAGAATTAAGTTTCCTACTTTTTATGTTCTATGATATTTTTTGATCAGACGCGTAGTTCTCGAGATATATCAAGATATTTAAAAGTTCCGAAGCCGCACCAACATAATAGAGATACAGAAACACCGTGGCCCCTTTCGTTGAGATAACTCTGCACTAGTGCGAGCCGCAAATGCCACTTCCAGCTTAGCTGTGCAGAAGAAGAACAACAAGAAGAAGAAATATCTCGAAATATGTCCGTCAGGCCCCTTCCCTTGAGATAAATCTGCAAATATCTCGGAAATGAAGAGAGCTATGGCAAAATGTTAAGAGACCTTTTTTGTAGAGAATTAAGTTTCCTACTTTTCATGTTCTATGATATTTTTTGATCAGATGCGTAGTTCTCGAGATATATCAAGATATTTAAAAGTTCCGAAGCCGCACCAACATAATAGAGATACAGAAACACCGTGGCCCCTTTCTTTGAGATAACTCTGAACTATTGCGAGCTGCAAATGCCACTTCCAGCTTAGCTGTGCAGAAGAAGAACAACAAGAAGAAGAAATATCTCGAAATATGTCCATCAGGACCCTTCCCTTGAGATAAATCTGCAAATATCTCGGAAACGAAGCGAGCTATGGCAAAATGTTAAGAGACCTTTTTTGTAAAGAATTAAGTTTCCTACTTTTCATCTTCTATGACATTTTTTAATCAGATGCGTAGTTCTCGAGATATATCAAGATATTTAAAAGTTCCGAAGCCGCACCAACATAATAGAGATACAGAAACACCGTGGCCCCTTTCTTTGAGATAACTCTGAACTATTGCGAGCTGCAAATGCCACTTCCAGCTTAGCTGTGCAGAAGAAGAACAACAAGAAGAAGAAATATCTCGAAATATGTCCGCCAGGCCCCTTCCCTTGAGATAAATCTGCAAATATCTCGGAAACGAAGAGAGCTATGGCAAAATGTTAAGAGACCTGTTTTGTAGAGAATTAAGTTTCCTACTTTTCATGTTCTATGATATTTTTTGATCAGATGCGTAGTTCTCGAGATATATCAAGATATTTAAAAGTTCCGAAGCCGCACCAACATAATAGAGATACAGAAACACCGTGGCCCCTTTCTTTGAGATAACTCTGCACTGTTGCGAGCTGTAAATGCCACTTCCAGCTTAGCTGTGCAGAGGAAGAACAACAAGAAGAAGAAATATCTCGAAATATGTCCGTCAGGCCAGTTCCTTTGAGCTGAATCTGCAAATATCTCGGAAACGAAGCGAGCTATGGCAAAATGTTAAGAGACGTTTTTTGTAGAGAATTAAGTTTCCTACTTTTCATGTTCTATGATATTTTTTGATCAGATGCGTAGTTATCGAGATATATCAAGATATTTAAAAGTTCCGAAGCCGCACCAACATAATAGAGATACAGAAACACCATGGCCCCTTTCTTTGAGATAACACTGCACGATTGCGAGCTGGAAATGCCACTTCCAGCTTAGCTGTGCAGAGGAAGAACAACAAGAAGAAGAAATATCTCGAAATATGTCCGTCAGGCCAGTTCCTTTGAGCTGAATCTGCAAATATCTCGGAAACGAAGCGAGCTATGGCAAAATGTTAAGAGACCTTTTTTGTAGAGAATTAAGTTTCCTACTTTTTACGTACTATGATATTTTTTGATCAGAAGCGTAGTTTTCGAGATATATCGAGATATTTGAAAGTTCCGAAGCTGCACCAACATAATAGAGATACAGAAACACCGTGGCCCCTTTCTTTGAGATAACTCTGCACTAGTGCGAGCCGCAAATGCCACTTCCAGCTTAGCTGTGCAGAAGAAGAACAACAAGAAGAAGAAATATCTCGAAATATGTCCGTCAGGCCCCTTCCCTTGAGATAAATATGCAAATATCTCGGAAACGAAGCGAGCTATGGCAAAATGTTAAGAGACCTTTTTTGTAGAGAATTAAGTTTCCTACCTTTTATGTTCTATGATATTTTTTGATCAGATGCGTAATTCTCGAGATATATCAAGATATTTAAAAGTTCCGAAGCCGCACCAACATAATAGAGATAAAGAAACACCGTGGCCCCTTTCTTTGAGATAACTCTGCACTATTGCGCGCTGCAAATGCCACTTCCAGCTTAGCTGTGCAGAAGAAGAACAACAAAAAGAAGAAATATCTCGAAATATGTCCGTCAGGCCCCTTCCCTTGAGATAAATCTGCAAATATCTCGGAAACGAAGCGAGCTATGGCAAAATGTTAAGAGACCTTTTTTGTAGAGAATTATGTTTCCTACAATTTATGTTCTATGATATTTTTTGATCAGAAGCGTAGTTTTCGAGATATATCGAGATATTTAAAAGTTCCGAAGCCGCACCAACATAATAGAGATACAGAAACACCGTGGCCCCTTTCTTTGAGATAACTCTGCACTATTGCGAGCTGGAAATGCCACTTCCAGTTTAGCTGTGCAGAAGAAGAACAACAAGAAGAAGAAATATCTCGAAATATGTCCGTTAGGCCCCTTCCCTTGAGATAAATCTGCAAATATCTCGGAAACGAAGCGAGCTATGGCAAAATGTTAAGAGACCTTTTTTGTAGAGAATTAAGTTTCCTACTTTTTATGTTCTATGATATTTTTTGATCAGAAGCGTAGTTCTCGAGATATATCGAGATATTTAAAAGTTCCGAAGCCGCACCAACATAATAGAGATACAGAAACACCGTGGCCCCTTTCTTTGAGATAACTCTGCACTAGTGCGAGCCGCAAATGCCACTTCCAGCTTAGCTGTGCAGAAGAAGAACAACAAGAAGAAGAAATATCTCGAAATATGTCCGTCAGGCCCCTTCCCATGAGATAAATATGCAAATATCTCGGAAACGAAGCGAGCTATGGCAAAATGTTAAGAGACCTTTTTTGTAGAGAATTAAGTTTCCTACTTTTTATGTTCTATGATATTTTTTGATCAGATGCGTAGTTCTCGAGATATATCAAGATATTTAAAAGTTCCGAAGCCGCACCAACATAATAGAGATACAGAAACACCGTGGCCCCTTTCTTTGAGATAACTCTGCACTATTGCGAGCTGCAAATGCCACTTCCAGCTTAGCTGTGCAGAGGAAGAACAACAAGAAGAAGAAATATCTCGAAATATGTCCGTCAGGCCCCTTCCCTTGAGATATATCTGCAAATATCTCGGAAACGAAGCGAGCTATGGCAAAATGTTAAGAGACCTTTTTTGTAGAGAATTATGTTTCCTACAATTTATGTTCTATGATATTTTTTGATCAGAAGCGTAGTTTTCGAGATATATCGAGATATTTAAAAGTTCCAAAGCCGCACCAACATAATAGAGATACAGAAACACCGTGGCCCCTTTCTTTGAGATAACTCTGCACTAGTGCGAGCCGCAAATGCCACGTCCAGCTTAGCTGTGCAGAAGAAGAACAACAAGAAGAAGAAATATCTCGAAATATGTCCGTCAGGCCCCTTCCCTTGAGATAAATATGCAAATATCTCGGAAACGAAGCGAGCTATGGCAAAATGTTAAGAGACCTTTTTTGTAGAGAATTAAGTTTCCTACTTTTTATGTTCTATGATATTTTTTGATCAGATGCGTAGTTCTCGAGATATATCAAGATATTTAAAAGTTCCGAAGCCGCACCAACATAATAGAGATACAGAAACACCGTGGCCCCTTTCTTTGAGATAACTCTGCACTAGTGCGAGCCGCAAATGCCACTTCCAGCTTAGCTGTGCAGAAGAAGAACAACAAGAAGAAGAAATATCTCGAAATATGTCCGTCAGGCCCCTTCCCTTGAGATAAATATGCAAATATCTCGGAAACGAAGCGAGCTATGGCAAAATGTTGAGAGACCTTTTTTGTAGAGAATTAAGTTTCCTACTTTTTATGTTCTATGATATTTTTTGATCAGAAGCGTAGTTCTCGAGATATATCAAGATATTTAAAAGTTCCGAAGCCGCACCAACATAATAGAGATACAGAAACACCGTGGCCCCTTTCTTTGAGATAACTCTGCACTATTGCGAGCTGCAAATGCCACTTCCAGCTTAGCTGTGCAGAGGAAGAACAACAAGAAGAAGAAATATCTCGAAATATGTCCGTCAGGCCAGTTCCTTTGAGCTGAATCTGCAAATATCTCGGAAACGAAGCGAGCTATGGCAAAATGTTAAGAGACGTTTTTTGTAGAGAATTATGTTTCCTACAATTTATGTTCTATGATATTTTTTGATCAGAAGCGTAGTTTTCGAGATATATCGAGATATTTAAAAGTTCCGAAGCCGCACCAACATAATAAAGATACAGAAACACCGTGGCCCCTTTCTTTGAGATAACTGTGCACTAGTGCGAGCCGCAAATGCCACTTCCAGCTTAGCTGTGCAGAAGAAGAACAACAAGAAGAAGAAATATCTCGAAATATGTCCGTCAGGCCCCTTCCCTTGAGATAAATCTGCAAATATCTCGGAAACGAAGCGAGCTATGGCAAAATGTTAAGAGACCGTTTTTGTAGAGAATTAAGTTTCCTACTTTTTATGTTCTATGATATTTTTTGATGAGACGCGTAGTTCTCGAGATATATCAAGATATTTAAAAGTTCCGAAGCCGCACCAACATAATAGAGATACAGAAACACCGTGGCCCCTTTCTTTGAGATAACTCTGCACTATTGCGAGCTGCAAATGCCACTTCCAGCTTAGTTGTGCAGAAGGAGAACAACAAGAAGAAGAAATATCTCGAAATATGTCCGTCAGGCCCCTTCCCTTGAGATAAATCTGCAAATATCTCGGAAACGAAGAGAGCTATGGCAAAATGTTAAGAGACCTTTTTTGTAGAGAATTAAGTTTCCTACTTTTCATGTTCTATGATATTTTTTGATCAGATGCGTAGTTCTCGAGATATATCAAGATATTTAAAAGTTCCGAAGCCGCACCAACATAATAGAGATACAGAAACACCGTGGCCCCTTTCTTTGAGATAACTCTGCACTATTGCGAGCTGCAAATGCCACTTCCAGCTTAGCTGTGCAGAGGAAGAACAACAAGAAGAAGAAATATCTCGAAATATGTCCGTCAGGCCCCTTCCCTTGAGATATATCTGCAAATATCTCGGAAACGAAGCGAGCTATGGCAAAATGTTAAGAGACCTTTTTTGTAGAGAATTATGTTTCCTACAATTTATGTTCTATGATATTTTTTGATCAGAAGCGTAGTTTTCGAGATATATCGAGATATTTAAAAGTTCCAAAGCCGCACCAACATAATAGAGATACAGAAACACCGTGGCCCCTTTCTTTGAGATAACTCTGCACTAGTGCGAGCCGCAAATGCCACTTCCAGCTTAGCTGTGCAGAAGAAGAACAACAAGAAGAAGAAATATCTCGAAATATGTCCGTCAGGCCCCTTCCCTTGAGATAAATATGCAAATATCTCGGAAACGAACCGAGCTATGGCAAAATGTTAAGAGACCTTTTTTGTAGAGAATTAAGTTTCCTACTTTTTATGTTCTATGATATTTTTTGATCAGATGCGTAGTTCTCGAGATATATCAAGATATTTAAAAGTTCCGAAGCCGCACCAACATAATAGAGATACAGAAACACCGTGGCCCCTTTCTTTGAGATAACTCTGCACTAGTGCGAGCCGCAAATGCCACTTCCAGCTTAGCTGTGCAGAAGAAGAACAACAAGAAGAAGAAATATCTCGAAATATGTCCGTCAGGCCCCTTCCCTTGAGATAAATATGCAAATATCTCGGAAACGAAGCAAGCTATGGCAAAATGTTAAGAGACCTTTTTTGTAGAGAATTATGTTTGCTACAATTTATGTTCTATGATATTTTTTGATCAGAAGCGTAGTTTTCGAGATATATCGAGATATTTAAAAGTTCCGAAGCCGCACCAACATAATAGAGATACAGAAACACCGTGGCCCCTTTCTTTGAGATAACTCTGCACTATTGCGAGCTGGAAATGCCACTTCCAGTTTAGCTGTGCAGAAGAAGAACAACAAGAAGAAGAAATATCTCGAAATATGTCCGTTAGGCCCCTTCCCTTGAGATAAATCTGCAAATATCTCGGAAACGAAGCGAGCTATGGCAAAATGTTAAGAGACCTTTTTTGTAGAGAATTAAGTTTCCTACTTTTTATGTTCTATGATATTTTTTGATCAGAAGCGTAGTTCTCGAGATATATCGAGATATTTAAAAGTTCCGAAGCCGCACCAACATAATAGAGATACAGAAACACCGTGGCCCCTTTCTTTGAGATAACTCTGCACTAGTGCGAGCCGCAAATGCCACTTCCAGCTTAGCTGTGCAGAAGAAGAACAACAAGAAGAAGAAATATCTCGAAATATGTCCGTCAGGCCCCTTCCCATGAGATAAATATGCAAATATCTCGGAAACGAAGCGAGCTATGGCAAAATGTTAAGAGACCTTTTTTGTAGAGAATTAGGTTTCCTACTTTTTATGTTCTATGATATTTTTTGATCAGATGCGTAGTTCTCGAGATATATCAAGATATTTAAAAGTTCCGAAGCCGCACCAACATAATAGAGATACAGAAACACCGTGGCCCCTTTCTTTGAGATAACTCTGCACTATTGCGAGCTGCAAATGCCACTTCCAGCTTAGCTGTGCAGAGGAAGAACAACAAGAAGAAGAAATATCTCGAAATATGTCCGTCAGGCCCCTTCCCTTGAGATATATCTGCAAATATCTCGGAAACGAAGCGAGCTATGGCAAAATGTTAAGAGACCTTTTTTGTAGAGAATTATGTTTCCTACAATTTATGTTCTATGATATTTTTTGATCAGAAGCGTAGTTTTCGAGATATATCGAGATATTTAAAAGTTCCGAAGCCGCACCAACATAATAAAGATACAGAAACACCGTGGCCCCTTTCTTTGAGATAACTGTGCACTAGTGCGAGCCGCAAATGCCACTTCCAGCTTAGCTGTGCAGAAGAAGAACAACAAGAAGAAGAAATATCTCGAAATATGTCCGTCAGGCCCCTTCCCTTGAGATAAATCTGCAAATATCTCGGAAACGAAGCGAGCTATGGCAAAATGTTAAGAGACCGTTTTTGTAGAGAATTAAGTTTCCTACATTTTATGTTCTATGATATTTTTTGATGAGACGCGTAGTTCTCGAGATATATCAAGATATTTAAAAGTTCCGAAGCCGCACCAACATAATAGAGATACAGAAACACCGTGGCCCCTTTCTTTGAGATAACTCTGCACTATTGCGAGCTGCAAATGCCACTTCCAGCTTAGTTGTGCAGAAGGAGAACAACAAGAAGAAGAAATATCTCGAAATATGTCCGTCAGGCCCCTTCCCTTGAGATAAATCTGCAAATATCTCGGAAACGAAGAGAGCTATGGCAAAATGTTAAGAGACCTTTTTTGTAGAGAATTAAGTTTCCTACTTTTCATGTTCTATGATATTTTTTGATCAGATGCGTAGTTCTCGAGATATATCAAGATATTTAAAAGTTCCGAAGCCGCACCAACATAATAGAGATACAGAAACACCGTGGCCCCTTTCTTTGAGATAACTCTGCACTATTGCGAGCTGCAAATGCCACTTCCAGCTTAGCTGTGCAGAGGAAGAACAACAAGAAGAAGAAATATCTCGAAATATGTCCGTCAGGCCCCTTCCCTTGAGATATATCTGCAAATATCTCGGAAACGAAGCGAGCTATGGCAAAATGTTAAGAGACTTTTTTGTAGAGAATTATGTTTCCTACAATTTATGTTCTATGATATTTTTTGATCAGAAGCGTAGTTTTCGAGATATATCGAGATATTTAAAAGTTCCAAAGCCGCACCAACATAATAGAGATACAGAAACACCGTGGCCCCTTTCTTTGAGATAACTCTGCACTAGTGCGAGCCGCAAATGCCACTTCCAGCTTAGCTGTGCAGAAGAAGAACAACAAGAAGAAGAAATATCTCGAAATATGTCCGTCAGGCCCCTTCCCTTGAGATAAATATGCAAATATTTCGGAAACGAACCGAGCTATGGCAAAATGTTAAGAGACCTTTTTTGTAGAGAATTAAGTTTCCTACTTTTTATGTTCTATGATATTTTTTGATCAGATGCGTAGTTCTCGAGATATATCAAGATATTTAAAAGTTCCGAAGCCGCACCAACATAATAGAGATACAGAAACACCGTGGCCCCTTTCTTTGAGATAACTCTGCACTAGTGCGAGCCGCAAATGCCACTTCCAGCTTAGCTGTGCAGAAGAAGAACAACAAGAAGAAGAAATATCTCGAAATATGTCCGTCAGGCCCCTTCCCTTGAGATAAATATGCAAATATCTCGGAAACGAAGCGAGCTACGGCAAAATGTTGAGAGACCTTTTTTGTAGAGAATTAAGTTTCCTACTTTTTATGTTCTATGATATTTTTTGATCAGAAGCGTAGTTCTCGAGATATATCAAGATATTTAAAAGTTCCGAAGCCGCACCAACATAATAGAGATACAGAAACACCGTGGCCCCTTTCTTTGAGATAACTCTGCACTATTGCGAGCTGCAAATGCCACTTCCAGCTTAGCTGTGCAGAGGAAGAACAACAAGAAGAAGAAATATCTCGAAATATGTCCGTCAGGCCAGTTCCTTTGAGCTGAATCTGCAAATATCTCGGAAACGAAGCGAGCTATGGCAAAATGTTAAGAGACGTTTTTTGTAGAGAATTATGTTTCCTACAATTTATGTTCTATGATATTTTTTGATCAGAAGCGTAGTTTTCGAGATATATCGAGATATTTAAAAGTTCCGAAGCCGCACCAACATAATAAAGATACAGAAACACCGTGGCCCCTTTCTTTGAGATAACTGTGCACTAGTGCGAGCCGCAAATGCCACTTCCAGCTTAGCTGTGCAGAAGAAGAACAACAAGAAGAAGAAATATCTCGAAATATGTCCGTCAGGCCCCTTCCCTTGAGATAAATCTGCAAATATCTCGGAAACGAAGCGAGCTATGGCAAAATGTTAAGAGACCGTTTTTGTAGAGAATTAAGTTTCCTACTTTTTATGTTCTATGATATTTTTTGATGAGACGCGTAGTTCTCGAGATATATCAAGATATTTAAAAGTTCCGAAGCCGCACCAACATAATAGAGATACAGAAACACCGTGGCCCCTTTCTTTGAGATAACTCTGCACTATTGCGAGCTGCAAATGCCACTTCCAGCTTAGTTGTGCAGAAGGAGAACAACAAGAAGAAGAAATATCTCGAAATATGTCCGTCAGGCCCCTTCCCTTGAGATAAATCTGCAAATATCTCGGAAACGAAGAGAGCTATGGCAAAATGTTAAGAGACCTTTTTTGTAGAGAATTAAGTTTCCTACTTTTCATGTTCTATGATATTTTTTGATCAGATGCGTAGTTCTCGAGATATATCAAGATATTTAAAAGTTCCGAAGCCGCACCAACATAATAGAGATACAGAAACACCGTGGCCCCTTTCTTTGAGATAACTCTGCACTAGTGCGAGCTGCAAATGCCACTTCCAGCTTAGCTGTGCAGAAGAAGAACAACAAGAAGAAGAAATATCTCGAAATATGTCCGTCAGGCCCCTTCCCTTGACATAAATCTGCAAATATCTCGGAAACGAAGCGAGCTATGGCAAAATGTTAAGAGACCTTATTTGTAGAGAATTAAGTTTCCTACTTTTTACGTTCTATGATATTTTTTGATCAGATGCGTAGTTCTCGAGATATATCAAGATATTTAAAAGTTCCGAAACCGCACCAACATAATAGAGATACAGAAACACCGTGGCCCCTTTCTTTGAGATATCTCTGCACTATTGCGAGCTGCAAATGCCACTTCCAGCTTAGCTGTGCAGAAGAAGAACAACAAGAAGAAGAAATATCTCGAAATATGTCCGTCAGGCCCCTTCCCTTGACATAAATCTGCAAATATCCCGGAAACGAAGCGAGCTATGGCAAAATGTTAAGAGACCTTATTTGTAGAGAATTAAGTTTCCTACTTTTTACGTTCTATGATATTTTTTGATCAGATGCGTAGTTCTCGAGATATATCAAGATATTTAAAACTTCCGAAGCCGCACCAACATAATAGAGATACAGAAACACCGTGGCCCCTTTCTTTGAGATAACTCTGCACTATTGCGAGCTGTAAATGCCACTTCCAGCTTAGCGGTGCAGAAGAAGAACAACAAGAAGAAGAAATATCTCGAAATATGTCCGTCAGGCCCCTTCCCTTGAGATATATCTGCAAATATCTCGGAAACGAAGCGAGCTATGGCAAAATGTTAAGAGACCTTTTTTGTAGAGAATTAAGTTTCCTACTTTTTATGTTCTATGATATTTTTTGATCAGATGCGTAGTTCTCGAGATATATCAAGATATTTAAAAGTTCCGAAGCCGCACCAACATAATAGAGATACAGAAACACCGTGGCCCCTTTCTTTGAGATAACTCTGCACTATTGCGAGCTGCAAATGCCACTTCCAGCTTAGCTGTGCAGAGGAAGAACAACAAGAAGAAGAAATATCTCGAAATATGTCCGTCAGGCCCCTTCCCTTGAGATATATCTGCAAATATCTCGGAAACGAAGCGAGCTATGGCAAAATGTTAAGAGACCTTTTTTGTAGAGAATTATGTTTCCTACAATTTATGTTCTATGATATTTTTTGATCAGAAGCGTAGTTTTCGAGATATATCGAGATATTTAAAAGTTCCAAAGCCGCACCAACATAATAGAGATACAGAAACACCGTGGCCCCTTTCTTTGAGATAACTCTGCACTAGTGCGAGCCGCAAATGCCACGTCCAGCTTAGCTGTGCAGAAGAAGAACAACAAGAAGAAGAAATATCTCGAAATATGTCCGTCAGGCCCCTTCCCTTGAGATAAATATGCAAATATCTCGGAAACGAAGCGAGCTATGGCAAAATGTTAAGAGACCTTTTTTGTAGAGAATTAAGTTTCCTACTTTTTATGTTCTATGATATTTTTTGATCAGATGCGTAGTTCTCGAGATATATCAAGATATTTAAAAGTTCCGAAGCCGCACCAACATAATAGAGATACAGAAACACCGTGGCCCCTTTCTTTGAGATAACTCTGCACTAGTGCGAGCCGCAAATGCCACTTCCAGCTTAGCTGTGCAGAAGAAGAACAACAAGAAGAAGAAATATCTCGAAATATGTCCGTCAGGCCCCTTCCCTTGAGATAAATATGCAAATATCTCGGAAACGAAGCGAGCTATGGCAAAATGTTGAGAGACCTTTTTTGTAGAGAATTAAGTTTCCTACTTTTTATGTTCTATGATATTTTTTGATCAGAAGCGTAGTTCTCGAGATATATCAAGATATTTAAAAGTTCCGAAGCCGCACCAACATAATAGAGATACAGAAACACCGTGGCCCCTTTCTTTGAGATAACTCTGCACTATTGCGAGCTGCAAATGCCACTTCCAGCTTAGCTGTGCAGAGGAAGAACAACAAGAAGAAGAAATATCTCGAAATATGTCCGTCAGGCCAGTTCCTTTGAGCTGAATCTGCAAATATCTCGGAAACGAAGCGAGCTATGGCAAAATGTTAAGAGACGTTTTTTGTAGAGAATTATGTTTCCTACAATTTATGTTCTATGATATTTTTTGATCAGAAGCGTAGTTTTCGAGATATATCGAGATATTTAAAAGTTCCGAAGCCGCACCAACATAATAAAGATACAGAAACACCGTGGCCCCTTTCTTTGAGATAACTGTGCACTAGTGCGAGCCGCAAATGCCACTTCCAGCTTAGCTGTGCAGAAGAAGAACAACAAGAAGAAGAAATATCTCGAAATATGTCCGTCAGGCCCCTTCCCTTGAGATAAATCTGCAAATATCTCGGAAACGAAGCGAGCTATGGCAAAATGTTAAGAGACCGTTTTTGTAGAGAATTAAGTTTCCTACATTTTATGTTCTATGATATTTTTTGATGAGACGCGTAGTTCTCGAGATATATCAAGATATTTAAAAGTTCCGAAGCCGCACCAACATAATAGAGATACAGAAACACCGTGGCCCCTTTCTTTGGGATAACTCTGCACTATTGCGAGCTGCAAATGCCACTTCCAGCTTAGTTGTGCAGAAGGAGAACAACAAGAAGAAGAAATATCTCGAAATATGTCCGTCAGGCCCCTTCCCTTGAGATAAATCTGCAAATATCTCGGAAACGAAGAGAGCTATGGCAAAATGTTAAGAGACCTTTTTTGTAGAGAATTAAGTTTCCTACTTTTCATGTTCTATGATATTTTTTGATCAGATGCGTAGTTCTCGAGATATATCAAGATATTTAAAAGTTCCGAAGCCGCACCAACATAATAGAGATACAGAAACACCGTGGCCCCTTTCTTTGAGATAACTCTGCACTATTGCGAGCTGCAAATGCCACTTCCAGCTTAGCTGTGCAGAGGAAGAACAACAAGAAGAAGAAATATCTCGAAATATGTCCGTCAGGCCCCTTCCCTTGAGATATATCTGCAAATATCTCGGAAACGAAGCGAGCTATGGCAAAATGTTAAGAGACTTTTTTGTAGAGAATTATGTTTCCTACAATTTATGTTCTATGATATTTTTTGATCAGAAGCGTAGTTTTCGAGATATATCGAGATATTTAAAAGTTCCAAAGCCGCACCAACATAATAGAGATACAGAAACACCGTGGCCCCTTTCTTTGAGATAACTCTGCACTAGTGCGAGCCGCAAATGCCACTTCCAGCTTAGCTGTGCAGAAGAAGAACAACAAGAAGAAGAAATATCTCGAAATATGTCCGTCAGGCCCCTTCCCTTGAGATAAATATGCAAATATCTCGGAAACGAACCGAGCTATGGCAAAATGTTAAGAGACCTTTTTTGTAGAGAATTAAGTTTCCTACTTTTTATGTTCTATGATATTTTTTGATCAGATGCGTAGTTCTCGAGATATATCAAGATATTTAAAAGTTCCGAAGCCGCACCAACATAATAGAGATACAGAAACACCGTGGCCCCTTTCTTTGAGATAACTCTGCACTAGTGCGAGCCGCAAATGCCACTTCCAGCTTAGCTGTGCAGAAGAAGAACAACAAGAAGAAGAAATATCTCGAAATATGTCCGTCAGGCCCCTTCCCTTGAGATAAATATGCAAATATCTCGGAAACGAAGCGAGCTACGGCAAAATGTTGAGAGACCTTTTTTGTAGAGAATTAAGTTTCCTACTTTTTATGTTCTATGATATTTTTTGATCAGAAGCGTAGTTCTCGAGATATATCAAGATATTTAAAAGTTCCGAAGCCGCACCAACATAATAGAGATACAGAAACACCGTGGCCCCTTTCTTTGAGATAACTCTGCACTATTGCGAGCTGCAAATGCCACTTCCAGCTTAGCTGTGCAGAGGAAGAACAACAAGAAGAAGAAATATCTCGAAATATGTCCGTCAGGCCAGTTCCTTTGAGCTGAATCTGCAAATATCTCGGAAACGAAGCGAGCTATGGCAAAATGTTAAGAGACGTTTTTTGTAGAGAATTATGTTTCCTACAATTTATGTTCTATGATATTTTTTGATCAGAAGCGTAGTTTTCGAGATATATCGAGATATTTAAAAGTTCCGAAGCCGCACCAACATAATAAAGATACAGAAACACCGTGGCCCCTTTCTTTGAGATAACTGTGCACTAGTGCGAGCCGCAAATGCCACTTCCAGCTTAGCTGTGCAGAAGAAGAACAACAAGAAGAAGAAATATCTCGAAATATGTCCGTCAGGCCCCTTCCCTTGAGATAAATCTGCAAATATCTCGGAAACGAAGCGAGCTATGGCAAAATGTTAAGAGACCGTTTTTGTAGAGAATTAAGTTTCCTACTTTTTATGTTCTATGATATTTTTTGATGAGACGCGTAGTTCTCGAGATATATCAAGATATTTAAAAGTTCCGAAGCCGCACCAACATAATAGAGATACAGAAACACCGTGGCCCCTTTCTTTGAGATAACTCTGCACTATTGCGAGCTGCAAATGCCACTTCCAGCTTAGTTGTGCAGAAGGAGAACAACAAGAAGAAGAAATATCTCGAAATATGTCCGTCAGGCCCCTTCCCTTGAGATAAATCTGCAAATATCTCGGAAACGAAGAGAGCTATGGCAAAATGTTAAGAGACCTTTTTTGTAGAGAATTAAGTTTCCTACTTTTCATGTTCTATGATATTTTTTGATCAGATGCGTAGTTCTCGAGATATATCAAGATATTTAAAAGTTCCGAAGCCGCACCAACATAATAGAGATACAGAAACACCGTGGCCCCTTTCTTTGAGATAACTCTGCACTAGTGCGAGCTGCAAATGCCACTTCCAGCTTAGCTGTGCAGAAGAAGAACAACAAGAAGAAGAAATATCTCGAAATATGTCCGTCAGGCCCCTTCCCTTGACATAAATCTGCAAATATCTCGGAAACGAAGCGAGCTATGGCAAAATGTTAAGAGACCTTATTTGTAGAGAATTAAGTTTCCTACTTTTTACGTTCTATGATATTTTTTGATCAGATGCGTAGTTCTCGAGATATATCAAGATATTTAAAAGTTCCGAAACCGCACCAACATAATAGAGATACAGAAACACCGTGGCCCCTTTCTTTGAGATATCTCTGCACTATTGCGAGCTGCAAATGCCACTTCCAGCTTAGCTGTGCAGAAGAAGAACAACAAGAAGAAGAAATATCTCGAAATATGTCCGTCAGGCCCCTTCCCTTGACATAAATCTGCAAATATCCCGGAAACGAAGCGAGCTATGGCAAAATGTTAAGAGACCTTATTTGTAGAGAATTAAGTTTCCTACTTTTTACGTTCTATGATATTTTTTGATCAGATGCGTAGTTCTCGAGATATATCAAGATATTTAAAACTTCCGAAGCCGCACCAACATAATAGAGATACAGAAACACCGTGGCCCCTTTCTTTGAGATAACTCTGCACTATTGCGAGCTGTAAATGCCACTTCCAGCTTAGCGGTGCAGAAGAAGAACAACAAGAAGAAGAAATATCTCGAAATATGTCCGTCAGGCCCCTTCCCTTGAGATATATCTGCAAATATCTCGGAAACGAAGCGAGCTATGGCAAAATGTTAAGAGACCTTTTTTGTAGAGAATTATGTTTCCTACAATTTATGTTCTATGATATTTTTTGATCAGAAGCGTAGTTTTCGAGATATATCGAGATATTTAAAAGTTCCGAAGCCGCACCAACATAATAGAGATACAGAAACACCGTGGCCCCTTTCTTTGAGATATCTCTGCACTAGTGCGAGCCGCAAGTGCCACTTCCAGCTTAGCTGTGCAGAAGAAGAACAACAAGAAGAAGAAATATCTCGAAATATGTCCGTCAGGCCCCTTCCCTTGAGATAAATATGCAAATATCTCGGAAACGAAGCGAGCTATGGCAAAATGTTAAGAGACCTTTTTTGTAGAGAATTAAGTTTCCTACTTTTTATGTTGTATGATATTTTTTGATCAGATGCGTAGTTCTCGAGATATATCAAGATATTTAAAAGTTCCGAAGCCGCACCAACATAATAGAGATACAGAAACACCGTGGCCCCTTTCTTTGAGATAACTCTGCACTATTGCGAGCTGCAAATGCCACTTCCAGCTTAGCTGTGCAGAGGAAGAACAACAAGAAGAAGAAATATCTCGAAATATGTCCGTCAGGCCAGTTCCTTTGAGCTGAATCTGCAAATATCTCGGAAACGAAGCGAGCTATGGCAAAATGTTAAGAGACGTTTATTGTAGAGAATTATGTTTCCTACAATTTATGTTCTATGATATTTTTTGATCAGAAGCGTAGTTTTCGAGATATATCGAGATATTTAAAAGTTCCGAAGCCGCACCAACATAATAAAGATCCAGAAACACCGTGGCCCCTTTCTTTGAGATAACTGTGCACTAGTGCGAGCCGCAAATGCCACTTCCAGCTTAGCTGTGCAGAAGAAGAACAACAAGAAGAAGAAATATCTCGAAATATGTCCGTCAGGCCCCTTCCCTTGAGATAAATCTGCAAATATCTCGGAAACGAAGCGAGCTATGGCAAAATGTTAAGAGACCGTTTTTGTAGAGAATTAGGTTTCCTACTTTTTATGTTCTATGATATTTTTTGATGAGACGCGTAGTTCTCGAGATATATCAAGATATTTAAAAGTTCCGAAGCCGCACCAACATAATAGAGATACAGAAACACCGTGGCCCCTTTCTTTGAGATATCTCTGCACTATTGCGAGCTGCAAATGCCACTTCCAGCTCAGCTGTGCAGAAGAAGAACAACAAGAAGAAGAAATATCTCGAAATATGTCCGTCAGGCCCCTTCCCTTGAGATAAATCTGCAAATATCTCGGAAACGAAGCGAGCTATGGCAAAATGTTGAGAGACCGTTTTTGTAGAGAATTAAGTTTCCTACTTTTTATGTTCTATGATATTTTTTGATCAGACGCGTAGTTCTCGAGATATATCAAGATATTTAAAAGTTCCGAAGCCGCACCAACATAATAGAGATACAGAAACACCGTGGCCCCTTTCTTTGAGATAACTCTGCACTATTGCGAGCTGCAAATGCCACTTCCAGCTTAGCTGTGCAGAAGAAGAACAACAAGAAGAAGAAATATCTCGAAATATGTCCGTCAGGCCCCTTCCCTTGAGATAAATCTGCAAATATCTCGGAAACGAAGCGAGCTATGGCAAAATGTTGAGAGACCGTTTTTGTAGAGAATTAAGTTTCCTACTTTTTATGTTCTATGATATTTTTTGATCAGACGCGTAGTTCTCGAGATATATCAAGATATTTAAAAGTTCCGAAGCCGCACCAACATAATAGAGATACAGAAACACCGTGGCCCCTTTCTTTGAGATAACTCTGCACTATTGCGAGCTGCAAATGCCACTTCCAGCTTAGCTGTGCAGAAGAAGAACAACAAGAAGAAGAAATATCTCGAAATATGTCCGTCAGGCCCCTTCCCTTGAGATAAATCTGCAAATATCTCGGAAACCAAGCGAGCTATGGCAAAATGTTAAGAGACCTTTTTTGTAGAGAATTATGTTTCCTACTTTTCATGTTCTATGATATTTTTTGATCAGACCCGTAGTTCTCGAGATATATCAAGATATTTAAAAGTTCCGAAGCCGCACCAACATAATAGAGATACAGAAACACCGTGGCCCCTTTCTTTGAGATAACTCTGCACTAGTGCGAGCCGCAGATGCCACTTCCAGCTTAGCTGTGCAGAAGAAGAACAACAAGAAGAAGAAGTATCTCGAAATATGTCCGTCAGGCCCCTTCCCTTGAGATAAATCTGCAAATATCTCGGAAACGAAGCGAGCTATGGCAAAATGTTAAGAGACCTTTTTTGTAGAGAATTATGTTTCCTACTTTTTATGTTCTATGATATTTTTTGATCAGACCCGTAGTTCTCGAGATATATCAAGATATTTAAAAGTTCCGAAGCCGCACCAACATAATAGAGATACAGAAACACCGTGGCCCCTTTCTTTGAGATATCTCTGCACTATTGCGAGCTGCAAATGCCACTTCCAGCTTAGCTGTGCAGAAGAAGAACAACAAGAAGAAGAAATATCTCGAAATATGTCCGTCAGGCCCCTTCCCTTGACATAAATCTGCAAATATCTCGGAAACGAAGCGAGCTATGGCAAAATGTTAAGAGACCTTATTTGTAGAGAATTAAGTTTCCTACTTTTTACGTTCTATGATATTTTTTGATCAGATGCGTAGTTCTCGAGATATATCAAGATATTTAAAAGTTCCGAAACCGCACGAACATAATAGAGATACAGAAACACCGTGGCCCCTTTCTTTGAGATATCTCTGCACTATTGCGAGCTGCAAATGCCACTTCCAGCTTAGCTGTGCAGAAGAAGAACAACAAGAAGAAGAAATATCTCGAAATATGTCCGTCAGGCCCCTTCCCTTGACATAAATCCGCAAATATTTCGGAAACGAAGCGAGCTATGGCAAAATGTTAAGATACCTTATTTGTAGAGAATTAAGTTTCCTACTTTTTACGTTCTATGATATTTTTTGATCAGATGCGTAGTTCTCGAGATATATCAAGATATTTAAAAGTTCCGAAGCCGCACCAACATAATAGAGATACAGAAACACCGTGGCCCCTTTCTTTGAGATAACTCTGCACTATTGCGAGCTGTAAATGCCACTTCCAGCTTAGCGGTGCAGAAGAAGAACAACAAGAAGAAGAAATATCTCGAAATATGTCCGTCAGGCCCCTTCCCTTGAGATATATCTGCAAATATCTCGGAAACGAAGCGAGCTATGGCAAAATCTTAAGAGACCTTTTTTGTAGAGAATTATGTTTCCTACAATTTATGTTCTATGATATTTTTTGATCAGAAGCGTAGTTTTCGAGATATATCGAGATATTTAAAAGTTCCGAAGCCGCACCAACATAATAAAGATCCAGAAACACCGTGGCCCCTTTCTTTGAGATAACTGTGCACTAGTGCGAGCCGCAAATGCCACTTCCAGCTTAGCTGTGCAGAAGAAGAACAACAAGAAGAAGAAATATCTCGAAATATGTCCGTCAGGCCCCTTCCCTTGAGATAAATCTGCAAATATCTCGGAAACGAAGCGAGCTATGGCAAAATGTTAAGAGACCTTTTTTGTAGAGAATTAAGTTTCCTATTTTCTATGTTCTATGATATTTTTTGATCAGATGCGTAGTTCTCGAGATATATCAAGATATTTAAAAGTTCCGAAGCCGCACCAACATAATAGAGATACAGAAACACCGTGGCCCCTTTCTTTGAGATAACTCTGCACTATTGCGAGCTGCAAATGCCACTTCCAGCTTAGCTGTGCAGAAGAAGAACAACAAGATGAAGAAATATTTCGAAATATGTCTGTTAGGCCCCTTCCCTGGAGATAAATCTGCAAATATCTCGGAAACGAAGAGAGCTATGGCAAAATGTTAAGAGACGTTTTTTGTAGAGAATTAAGTTTCCTACTTTTTATGTTCTATGATATTTTTTGATCAGATGCGTAGTTCTCGAGATATATCAAGATATTTAAAAGTTCCGAAGCCGCACCAACATAATAGAGATACAGAAACACCGTGGCCCCTTTCTTTGAGATAACTCTGCACTATTGCGAGCTGTAAATGCCACTTCCAGCTTAGCTGTGCAGAAGAAGAACAACAAGAAGAAGAAATATCTCGAAATATGTCCGTCAGGCCCCTTCCCTTGAGATATATCTGCAAATATCTCGGAAACGAAGCGAACTATGGCAAAATGTTAAGAGACCTTTTTTGTAGAGAATTATGTTTCCTACAATTTATGTTCTATGATATTTTTTGATCAGAAGCGTAGTTTTCGAGATATATCGAGATATTTAAAAGTTCCGAAGCTGCACCAACATAATAGAGATACAGAAACACCGTGGCCCCTTTCTTTGAGATAACTCTGCACTAGTGCGAGCCGCAAATGCCACTTCCAGCTTAGCTGTGCAGAAGAAGAACAACAAGAAGAAGAAATATCTCGAAATATGTCCGTCAGGCCCCTTCCCTTGAGATAAATCTGCAAATATCTCGGAAACGAAGCGAGCTATGGCAAAATGTTAAGAGACCGTTTTTGTAGAGAATTAAGTTTCCTACTTTTTATGTTCGATGATATTTTTTGATCAGACGCGTAGTTCTCGAGATATATCAAGATATTTAAAAGTTCCGAAGCCGCACCAACATAATAGAGATACAGAAACACCGTGGCCCCTTTCTTTGAGATAACTCTGCACTAGTGCGAGCCGCAAATGCCACTTCCAGCTTAGCTGTGCAGAAGAAGAACAACAAGAAGAAGAAATATCTCGAAATATGTCCGTCAGGCCCCTTCCCTTGAGATAAATCTGCAAATATCTCGGAAACGAAGCGAGCTATGGCAAAATGTTAAGAGACCGTTTTTGTAGAGAATTAAGTTTCCTACTTTTTATGTTCTATG
Organism: Osmia lignaria lignaria; assembly: GCF_051020975.1. Classification (NCBI taxonomy): domain Eukaryota; kingdom Metazoa; phylum Arthropoda; class Insecta; order Hymenoptera; family Megachilidae; genus Osmia; species Osmia lignaria. The sequence continues at coordinate 2,294,394 of NW_027478160.1, forward strand.
ATATTTTTTGATCAGACGCGTAGTTCTCGAGATATATCAAGATATTTAAAAGTTCCGAAGCCGCACCAACATAATAGAGATACAGAAACACCGTGGCCCCTTTCTTTGAGATAACTCTGCACTATTGCGAGCTGCAAATGCCACTTCCAGCTTAGCTGTGCAGAAGAAGAACAACAAGAAGAAGAAATATCTCGAAATATGTCCGTCAGGCCCCTTCCCTTGAGATAAATCTGCAAATATCTCGGAAACGAAGAGAGCTATGGCAAAATGTTAAGAGACCTTTTTTGTAGAGAATTAAGTTTCCTACTTTTCATGTTCTATGATATTTTTTGATCAGATGCGTAGTTCTCGAGATATATCAAGATATTTAAAAGTTCCGAAGCCGCACCAACATAATAGAGATACAGAAACACCGTGGCCCCTTTCTTTGAGATAACTCTGCACTAGTGCGAGCCGCAAGTGCCACTTCCAGCTTAGCTGTGCAGAAGAAGAACAACAAGAAGAAGAAATATCTCGAAATATGTCCGTCAGGCCCCTTCCCTTGAGATAAATCTGCAAATATCTCGGAAACCAAGCGAGCTATGGCAAAATGTTAAGAGACCTTTTTTGTAGAGAATTATGTTTCCTACTTTTTATGTTCTATGATATTTTTTGATCAGACCCGTAGTTCTCGAGATATATCAAGATATTTAAAAGTTCCGAAGCCGCACCAACATAATAGAGATACAGAAACACCGTGGCCCCTTTCTTTGAGATAACTCTGCACTAGTGCGAGCCGCAAATGCCACTTCCAGCTTAGCTGTGCAGAAGAAGAACAACAAGAAGAAGAAATATCTCGAAATATGTCCGTCAGGCCCCTTCCCTTGAGATAAATCTGCAAATATCTCGGAAACGAAGCGAGCTATGGCAAAATGTTAAGAGACCTTTTTTGTAGAGAATTATGTTTCCTACTTTTTATGTTCTATGATATTTTTTGATCAGACCCGTAGTTCTCGAGATATATCAAGATATTTAAAAGTTCCGAAGCCGCACCAACATAATAGAGATACAGAAACACCGTGGCCCCTTTCTTTGAGATATCTCTGCACTATTGCGAGCTGCAAATGCCACTTCCAGCTTAGCTGTGCAGAAGAAGAACAACAAGAAGAAGAAATATCTCGAAATATGTCCGTCAGGCCCCTTCCCTTGACATAAATCTGCAAATATCTCGGAAACGAAGCGAGCTATGGCAAAATGTTAAGAGACCTTATTTGTAGAGAATTAAGTTTCCTACTTTTTACGTTCTATGATATTTTTTGATCAGATGCGTAGTTCTCGAGATATATCAAGATATTTAAAAGTTCCGAAACCGCACCAACATAATAGAGATACAGAAACACCGTGGCCCCTTTCTTTGAGATATCTCTGCACTATTGCGAGCTGCAAATGCCACTTCCAGCTTAGCTGTGCAGAAGAAGAACAACAAGAAGAAGAAATATCTCGAAATATGTCCGTCAGGCCCCTTCCCTTGACATAAATCCGCAAATATCTCGGAAACGAAGCGAGCTATGGCAAAATGTTAAGATACCTTATTTGTAGAGAATTAAGTTTCCTACTTTTTACGTTCTATGATATTTTTTGATCAGATGCGTAGTTCTCGAGATATATCAAGATATTTAAAAGTTCCGAAGCCGCACCAACATAATAGAGATACAGAAACACCGTGGCCCCTTTCTTTGAGATAACTCTGCACTATTGCGAGCTGTAAATGCCACTTCCAGCTTAGCGGTGCAGAAGAAGAACAACAAGAAGAAGAAATATCTCGAAATATGTCCGTCACGCCCCTTCCCTTGAGATATATCTGCAAATATCTCGGAAACGAAGCGAGCTATGGCAAAATGTTAAGAGACCTTTTTTGTAGAGAATTATGTTTCCTACAATTTATGTTCTATGATATTTTTTGATCAGAAGCGTAGTTTTCGAGATATATCGAGATATTTAAAAGTTCCGAAGCCGCACCAACATAATAAAGATCCAGAAACACCGTGGCCCCTTTCTTTGAGATAACTGTGCACTAGTGCGAGCCGCAAATGCCACTTCCAGCTTAGCTGTGCAGAAGAAGAACAACAAGAAGAAGAAATATCTCGAAATATGTCCGTCAGGCCCCTTCCCTTGAGATAAATCTGCAAATATCTCGGAAACGAAGCGAGCTATGGCAAAATGTTAAGAGACCTTTTTTGTAGAGAATTAAGTTTCCTACTTTTTACGTTCTATGATATTTTTTGATCAGATGCGTAGTTCTCGAGATATATCAAGATATTTAAAAGTTCCGAAGCCGCACCAACATAATAGAGATACAGAAACACCGTGGCCCCTTTCTTTGAGATAACTCTGCACTATTGCGAGCTGTAAATGCCACTTCCAGCTTAACTGTGCAGAAGAAGAACAACAAGAAGAAGAAATATCTCGAAATATGTCCGTCAGGCCCCTTCCCTTGAGATATATCTGCAAATATCTCGGAAACGAAGCGAGCTATGGCAAAATGTTAAGAGACCTTTTTTGTAGAGAATTATGTTTCCTACAATTTATGTTCTATGATATTTTTTGATCAGAAGCGTAGTTTTCGAGATATATCGAGATATTTAAAAGTTCCGAAGCTGCACCAACATAATAGAGATACAGAAACACCGTGGCCCCTTTCTTTGAGATAGCTCTGCACTAGTGCGAGCCGCAAATGCCACTTCCAGCTTAGCTGTGCAGAAGAAGAACAACAAGAAGAAGAAATATCTCGAAATATGTCCGTCAGGCCCCTTCCCTTGAGATAAATCTGCAAATATCTCAGAAACGAAGCGAGAGATAGGAAAAATGTTGAGAGACCTTTTTTGTAGAGAATTAAGTTTCCTACTTTTTATGTTCTATGATATTTTTTGATCAGATGCGTAGTTCTTGAGATATATCAAGATATTTAAAAGTTCCGAAGCCGCACCAACATAATAGAGATACAGAAACACCGTGGCCCCTTTCTTTGAGATAACTCTGCACTATTGCGAGCTGCAAATGCCACTTCCAGCTTAGCTGTGCAGAAGAAGAACATCAAGAAGAAGAAATATCTCGAAATATGTCCGTCAGGCCCCTTCCCTTGAGATAAATCTGCAAATATCTCGGAAACGAAGAGAGCTATGGCAAAATGTTAAGAGACCTTTTTTGTAGAGAATTAAGTTTGCTACTTTTTATGTTCTATGGTATTTTTTGATGTGATGCGTAGTTCTCGAGATATATCAAGATATTTAAAAGTTCCGAAGCCGCACCAACATAATAGAGATACAGAAACACCGTGGCCCCTTTCTTTGAGATAACTCTGCACTATTGCGAGCTGCAAATGCCACTTCCAGCTTAGCTGTGCAGAAGAAGAACAACAAGAAGAAGAAATATCTCGAAATATGTCCGTTAGGCCCCTTCCCTTGAGATAAATCTGCAAATATCTCGGAAACCAAGCGAGCTATGGCAAAATGTTAAGAGACCTTTTTTGTAGAAAATTATGTTTCCTACAATTTATGTTCTATGATGTTTTTTGATCAGAAGCGTAGTTTTCGAGATATATCGAGATATTTAAAAGTTCCGAAGCCGCACCAACATAATAGAGAAACAGAAACACCGTGGCCCCTTTCTTTGAGATAACTCTGCACTAGTGCGAGCCGCAAATGCCACTTCCAGCTTAGCTGTGCAGAAGAACAACAAGAAGAAGAAATATCTCGAAATATGTCCGTCAGGCCCCTTCCCTTGAGATAAATCTGCAAATATCTCGGAAACGAAGAGAGCTATGGCAAAATGTTAAGAGACTTTTTTTGTAGAGAATTAAGTTTCCTACTTTTTATGTTCTATGATATTTTTTGATCTGATGCGTAGTTCTCGAGATATATCAAGATATTTAAAAGTTCCGAAGCCGCACCAACATAATAGTGATACAGAAACACCGTGGCCCCTTTCTTTGAGATAACTCTGCACTATTGCGAGCTGCAAATGCCACTTCCAGCTTAGCTGTGCAGAAGAAGGACAACAAGAAGAAGAAATATCTCGAAATATGTCCGTCAGGCCCCTTCCCTTGAGATATATCTGCAAATATCTCGGAAACGAAGCGAGCTATGGCAAAATGTTAAGAGACATTTTTTGTAGAGAATTATGTTTCCTACTTTTTATGTTCTATGATATTTTTTGATCAGATGCGTAGTTCTCGAGATATATCAAGATATTTAAAAGTTCCGAAGCCGCACCAACATAATAGAGATACAGAAACACCGTGGCCCCTTTCTTTCAGATAACTATGCACTATTGCGAGCTGCAAATGCCACTTCCAGCTTAGCTGTGCAGAAGAACAACAAGAAGAAGAAATATCTCGAAATATGTCCGTCAGGCCCCTTCCCTTGAGATAAATCTGCAAATATCTCGGAAACGAAGAGAGCTATGGCAAAATGTTAAGAGACTTTTTTTGTAGAGAATTAAGTTTCCTACTTTTTATGTTCTATGATATTTTTTGATCTGATGCGTAGTTCTCGAGATATATCAAGATATTTAAAAGTTCCGAAGCCGCACCAACATAATAGAGATACAGAAACACCGTGGCCCCTTTCTTTGAGATAACTCTGCACTATTGCGAGCTGCAAATGCCACTTCCAGCTTAGCTGTGCAGAAGAAGAACAACAAGAAGAAGAAATATCTCGAAATATGTCCGTTAGGCCCCTTCCCTTGAGATAAATCTGCAAATATCTCGGAAACGAAGCGAGCTATGGCAAAATGTTAAGAGACCTTTTTTGTAGAGAATTATGTTTCCTACAATTTATGTTCTATGATATTTTTTGATCAGAAGCGTAGTTTTCGAGATATATCGAGATATTTAAAAGTTCCGAAGCCGCACCAACATAATAGAGATACAGAAACACCGTGGCCCCTTTCTTTGAGATAACTCTGCACTAGTGCGAGCCGCAAATGCCACTTCCAGCTTAGCTGTGCAGAAGAAGAACAACAAGAAGAAGAAATATCTCGAAATATGTCCGTCAGGCCCCTTCCCTTGAGATAAATCAGCAAATATCTCGGAAACGAAGCGAGCTATGGCAAAATGTTAAGAGACCTTTTTTGTAGAGAATTATGTTTCCTACAATTTATGTTCTATGATATTTTTTGATCAGAAGCGTAGTTTTCGAGATACATCGAGATATTTAAAAGTTCCGAAGCCGCACCAACATAATAGAGATACAGAAACACCGTGGCCCCTTTCTTTGAGATAACTCTGCACTAGTGCGAGCCGCAAATGCCACTTCCAGCTTAGCTGTGCAGAAGAAGAACAACAAGAAGAAGAAATATCTCGAAATATGTCCGTCAGGCCCCTTCCCTTGAGATAAATCTGCAAATATCTCGGAAACGAAGCGAGCTATGGCAAAATGTTAAGAGACCTTTTTTGTAGAGAATTAAGTTTCCTACTTTTTATGTTCTATGATATTTTTTGATCAGATGCGTAGTTCTCGAGATATATCAAGATATTTAAAAGTTCCGAAGCCGCACCAACATAATAGAGATACAGAAACACCGTGGCCCCTTTCTTTGAGATAACTCTGCACTATTGCGAGCTGCAAATGCCACTTCCAGCTTAGCTGTGCAGAAGAAGAACAACAAGAAGAAGAAATATCTCGAAATATGTCCGTCAGGCCAGTTCCTTTGAGCTGAATCTGCAAATATCTCGGAAACGAAGCGAGCTATGGCAAAATGTTGAGAGACATTTTTTATAGAGAATTATGTTTCCTACAATTTATGTTCTATGATATTTTTTGATCAGAAGCGTAGTTTTCGAGATATATCGAGATATTTAAAAGTTCCGAAGCCGCACCAACATAATAGGGATACAGAAACACCGTGGCCCCTTTCTTTGAGATAACTCTGCACTATTGCGAGCTGGAAATGCCACTTCCAGTTTAGCTGTGCAGAAGAAGAACAACAAGAAGAAGAAATATCTCGAAATATGTCCGTCAGGCCCCTTCCCTTGAGATAAATCTGCAAATATCTCGGAAACGAAGCGAGCTATGGCAAAATGTTAAGAGACCTTTTTTGTAGAGAATTAAGTTTCCTACTTTTTATCTTCTATGATATTTTTTGATCAGATGCGTAGTTCTCGAGATATATCAAGATATTTAAAAGTTCCGAAGCCGCACCAACATAATAGAGATACAGAAACACCGTGGCCCCTCTCTTTGAGATAACTCTGCACTATTGCGAGATGCAAATGCCACTTCCAGCTTAGCTGTGCAGAGGAAGAACAACAAGAAGAAGAAATATCTCGAAATACGTCCGTCAGGCCCCTTCCCTTGAGATAAATCTGCAAATATCTCGGAAACGAAGCGAGCTATGGCAAAATGTTTAGAGACCTTTCTTGTAGAGAATTAAGTTTCCTACTTTTTATGTAGTATGATATTTTTAGATCAGATGCGTAGTTCTCGAGATATATCAAGATATTTAAAAGTTCCGAAGTCGCACCAACATAATAGAGATACAGAAACACCGTGGCCCCTTTCTTTGAGATAACTCTGCACTATTGCGCGCTGCAAATGCCACTTCCAGCTTAGCTGTGCAGAAGAAGAACAACAAGAAGAAGAAATATCTCGAAATATGTCCGTCAGGCCCCTTCCCTTGAGATAAATCTGCAAATATCTCGGAAACGAAGCGAGCTATGGCAAAATGTTAAGAGACCTTTTTTGTAGAGAATTAAGTTTCCTACTTTTTATGTTCTATGATATTTTTCGATCAGAGGCGTAGTTCTCGAGATATATCAAGATATTTAAAAGTTCCGAAGCCGCACCAACATAATAGAGATACAGAAACACCGTGGCCCCTTTCTTTGAGATAACTCTGCACTATTGCGACCTGCAAATGCCACTTCCAGCTCAGCTGTGCAGAAGAAGAACAACAAGAAGAAGAAGTATCTCGAAATATGTCCGTCAGGCCCCTTCCCTTGAGATAAATCTGCAAATATCTCGGAAACGAAGCGAGCTATGGCAAAATGTTAAGAGACCTTTTTTGTAGAGAATTAAGTTTCCTACTTTTTATGTTCTATGATATTTTTTGATCAGATGCGTAGTTCTCGAGATATATCAAGATATTTAAAAGTTCCGAAGCCGCACCAACATAATAGAGATACAGAAACACCGTGGCCCCTTTCTTTGAGATAACTCTGCACTATTGCGAGCTGCAAATGCCACTTCCAGCTTAGCTGTGCAGAAGAAGAACAACAAGAAGAACAAATATCTCGAAATATGTCCGTCAGGCCAGTTCCTTTGAGCTGAATCTGCAAATATCTCGGAAACGAAGCGAGCTATGGCAAAATGTTAAGAGACGTTTTTTATAGAGAATTATGTTTCCTACAATTTATGTTCTATGATATTTTTTGATCAGAAGCGTAGTTTTCGAGATATATCGAGATATTTAAAAGTTCCGAAGCCGCACCAACATAATAGGGATACAGAAACACCGTGGCCCCTTTCTTTGAGATAACTCTGCACTATTGCGAGCTGGAAATGCCACTTCCAGTTTAGCTGTGCAGAAGAAGAACAACAAGAAGAAGAAATATCTCGAAATATGTCCGTCAGGCCCCTTCCCTTGAGATAAATCTGCAAATATCTCGGAAACAAAGCGAGCTATGGCAAAATGTTAAGAGACCTTTTTTGTAGAGAATTAAGTTTCCTTCTTTTTATCTTCTATGATATTTTTTGATCAGATGCGTAGTTCTCGAGATATATCAAGATATTTAAAAGTTCCGAAGCCGCACCAACATAATAGAGATACAGAAACACCGTGGCCCCTCTCTTTGAGATAACTCTGCACTATTGCGAGATGCAAATGCCACTTCCAGCTTAGCTGTGCAGAGGAAGAACAACAAGAAGAAGAAATATCTCGAAATACGTCCGTCAGGCCCCTTCCCTTGAGATAAATCTGCAAATATCTCGGAAACGAAGCGAGCTATGGCAAAATGTTTAGAGACCTTTCTTGTAGAGAATTAAGTTTCCTACTTTTTATGTAGTATGATATTTTTAGATCAGATGCGTAGTTCTCGAGATATATCAAGATATTTAAAAGTTCCGAAGTCGCACCAACATAATAGAGATACAGAAACACCGTGGCCCCTTTCTTTGAGATAACTCTGCACTATTGCGCGCTGCAAATGCCACTTCCAACTTAGCTGTGCAGAAGAAGAACAACAAGAAGAAGAAATATCTCGAAATATGTCCGTCAGGCCCCTTCCCTTGAGATAAATCTGCAAATATCTCGGAAACGAAGCGAGCTATGGCAAAATGTTAAGAGACCTTTTTTGTAGAGAATTAAGTTTCCTACTTTTTATGTTCTATGATATTTTTCGATCAGAGGCGTAGTTCTCGAGATATATCAAGATATTTAAAAGTTTCGAAGCCGCACCAACATAATAGAGATACAGAAACACCGTGGCCCCTTTCTTTGAGATAACTCTGCACTATTGCGACCTGCAAATGCCACTTCCAGCTCAGCTGTGCAGAAGAAGAACAACAAGAAGAAGAAGTATCTCGAAATATGTCCGTCAGGCCCCTTCCCTTGAGATAAATCTGCAAATATCTCGGAAACGAAGCGAGCTATGGCAAAATGTTAAGAGACCTTTTTTGTAGAGAATTAAGTTTCCTACTTTTTATGTTCTATGATATTTTTTGATCAGATGCGTAGTTCTCGAGATATATCAAGATATTTAAAAGTTCCGAAGCCGCACCAACATAATAGAGATACAGAAACACCGTGGCCCCTTTCTTTGAGATAACTCTGCACTATTGCGAGCTGGAAATGCCACTTCCAGTTTAGCTGTGCAGAAGAAGAACAACAAGAAGAAGAAATATCTCGAAATATGTCCGTCAGGCCCCTTCCCTTGAGATAAATATGCAAATATCTCGGAAACGAAGCGAGGTATGGCAAAATGTTAAGAGACCTTTTTTGTAGAGAATTAAGTTTCCTACTTTTTATGTTCTATGATATTTTTTGATCAGATGCGTAGTTCTCGAGATATATCAAGATATTTAAAAGTTCCGAAGCCGCACCAACATAATAGAGATACAGAAACACCGTGGCCCCTTTCTTTGAGATAACTCTGCACTATTGCGAGCTGCAAATGCCACTTCCAGCTTAGCTGTGCAGAGGAATAACAACAAGAAGAAGAAATATCTCGAAATATGTCCGTCAGGCCAGCTCCTTTGAGCTGAATCTGCAAATATCTCGGAAACGAAGCGAGCTATGGCAAAATGTTAAGAGACGTTTTTTGTAGAGAATTATGTTTCCTACAATTTATGTTCTATGATATTTTTTGATCAGAAGCGTAGTTTTCGAGATATATCGAGATATTTAAAAGTTCCGAAGACGCACCAACATAATAGAGATACAGAAACACCGTGGCCCCTTTCTTTGAGATAACTGTGCACTAGTGCGAGCCGCAAATGCCACTTCCAGCTTAGCTGTGCAGAAGAAGAACAACAAGAAGAAGAAATATCTCGAAATATGTCCGTCAGGCCCCTTCCCTTGAGATATATGTGCAAATATCTCGGAAACGAAGCGAGCTATGGCAAAATGTTTAGAGACCGCTTTTGTAGAGAATTAAGTTTCCTACTTTTTATGTTCTATGATATTTTTCGATCAGAGGCGTAGTTCTCGAGATATATCAAGATATTTAAAAGTTCCGAAGCCGCACCAACATAATAGAGATACAGAAACACCGTGGCCCCTCTCTTTGAGATAACTCTGCACTATTGCGAGATGCAAATGCCACTTCCAGCTTAGCTGTGCAGAGGAAGAACAACAAGAAGAAGAAATATCTCGAAATACGTCCGTCAGGCCCCTTCCCTTGAGATAAATCTGCAAATATCTCGGAAACGAAGCGAGCTATGGCAAAATGTTTAGAGACCTTTCTTGTAGAGAATTAAGTTTCCTACTTTTTATGTAGTATGATATTTTTAGATCAGATGCGTAGTTCTCGAGATATATCAAGATATTTAAAAGTTCCGAAGTCGCACCAACATAATAGAGATACAGAAACACCGTGGCCCCTTTCTTTGAGATAACTCTGCACTATTGCGCGCTGCAAATGCCACTTCCAACTTAGCTGTGCAGAAGAAGAACAACAAGAAGAAGAAATATCTCGAAATATGTCCGTCAGGCCCCTTCCCTTGAGATAAATCTGCAAATATCTCGGAAACGAAGCGAGCTATGGCAAAATGTTAAGAGACCTTTTTTGTAGAGAATTAAGTTTCCTACTTTTTATGTTCTATGATATTTTTCGATCAGAGGCGTAGTTCTCGAGATATATCAAGATATTTAAAAGTTTCGAAGCCGCACCAACATAATAGAGATACAGAAACACCGTGGCCCCTTTCTTTGAGATAACTCTGCACTATTGCGACCTGCAAATGCCACTTCCAGCTCAGCTGTGCAGAAGAAGAACAACAAGAAGAAGAAGTATCTCGAAATATGTCCGTCAGGCCCCTTCCCTTGAGATAAATCTGCAAATATCTCGGAAACGAAGCGAGCTATGGCAAAATGTTAAGAGACCTTTTTTGTAGAGAATTAAGTTTCCTACTTTTTATGTTCTATGATATTTTTTGATCAGATGCGTAGTTCTCGAGATATATCAAGATATTTAAAAGTTCCGAAGCCGCACCAACATAATAGAGATACAGAAACACCGTGGCCCCTTTCTTTGAGATAACTCTGCACTATTGCGAGCTGGAAATGCCACTTCCAGTTTAGCTGTGCAGAAGAAGAACAACAAGAAGAAGAAATATCTCGAAATATGTCCGTCAGGCCCCTTCCCTTGAGATAAATATGCAAATATCTCGGAAACGAAGCGAGGTATGGCAAAATGTTAAGAGACCTTTTTTGTAGAGAATTAAGTTTCCTACTTTTTATGTTCTATGATATTTTTTGATCAGATGCGTAGTTCTCGAGATATATCAAGATATTTAAAAGTTCCGAAGCCGCACCAACATAATAGAGATACAGAAACACCGTGGCCCCTTTCTTTGAGATAACTCTGCACTATTGCGAGCTGCAAATGCCACTTCCAGCTTAGCTGTGCAGAGGAATAACAACAAGAAGAAGAAATATCTCGAAATATGTCCGTCAGGCCAGCTCCTTTGAGCTGAATCTGCAAATATCTCGGAAACGAAGCGAGCTATGGCAAAATGTTAAGAGACGTTTTTTGTAGAGAATTATGTTTCCTACAATTTATGTTCTATGATATTTTTTGATCAGAAGCGTAGTTTTCGAGATATATCGAGATATTTAAAAGTTCCGAAGACGCACCAACATAATAGAGATACAGAAACACCGTGGCCCCTTTCTTTGAGATAACTGTGCACTAGTGCGAGCCGCAAATGCCACTTCCAGCTTAGCTGTGCAGAAGAAGAACAACAAGAAGAAGAAATATCTCGAAATATGTCCGTCAGGCCCCTTCCCTTGAGATATATGTGCAAATATCTCGGAAACGAAGCGAGCTATGGCAAAATGTTTAGAGACCGCTTTTGTAGAGAATTAAGTTTCCTACTTTTTATGTTCTATGATATTTTTCGATCAGAGGCGTAGTTCTCGAGATATATCAAGATATTTAAAAGTTCCGAAGCCGCACCAACATAATAGAGATACAGAAACACCGTGGCCCCTTTCTTTGAGATAACTCTGCACTATTGCGAGCTGCAAATGCCACTTCCAGCTTAGCTGTGCAGAAGAAGAACAACAAGAAGAAGAAATATCTCGAAATATGTCCGTCAGGCCCCTTCCCTTGAGATAAATATGCAAATATCTCGGAAACGAAGCGAGGTATGGCAAAATGTTAAGAGACCTTTTTTGTAGAGAATTAAGTTTCCTACTTTTTACGTTCTATGATATTTTTTAATCAGATGCGTAGTTCTCGAGATATATAAAGATATTTTAAAGTTCCGAAGCCGCACCAACATAATAGAGATACAGAAACACCGTGGCCCCTTTCTTCGAGATAACTCTGCACTATTGCGAGCTGCAAATGCCACTTCCAGCTTAGCTGTGCAGAGGAAGAACAACAAGAAGAAGAAATATCTCGAAATATGTCCGTCAGGCCAGTTCCTTTGAGTTGAATCTGCAAATATCTCGGAAACGAAGCGAGCTATGGCAAAATGTTAAGAGACCTTTTGTGTAGAGAATTAAGTTTCCTACTTTTTATCTTCTATGATATTTTTTGATCAGATGCGTAGTTCTCGAGATATATCAAGATATTTAAAAGTTCCGAAGCCGCACCAACATAATAGAGATACAGAAACACCGTGGCCCCTTTCTTTGGGATAACTCTGCACTATTGCGAGCTGCAAATGCCACTTCCAGCTTAGCTGTGCAGAAGAAGAACAACAAGAAGAAGAAATATCTCGAAATATGTCCGTCAGGCCACTTCCCTTGAGATAAATCTGCAAATATCTCGGAAACGAAGCGAGCTATGGCAAAATGTTAAGAGACCTTTTTTGTAGAGAATTATGTTTCCTACTTTTTATGTTCGATGATATTTTTTGATCAGATGCGTAGTTCTCGAGATATATCAAGATATTTAAAAGTTCCGAAGCTGCACCAACATAATAGAGGTACAGAATCACCGTGGCCTCTTTCTTTGAGATAACTCTGCACTATTGCGAGCTGCAAATGCCACTTCGAACTTAGCTGTGCAGAAGAAGAACAACAAGAAGAAGAAATATCTCGAAATATGTCCCTCAGACCCCTTCCCTTGAGATGAATCTGCAAATATCTCGGAAACGAAGCGAGCTATGGCAAAATGTTAAGAGACCTTTTTTGTAGAGAATTAAGTTTCCTACTTTTTATGTTCTATGATATTTTTTGATCAGATGCGTAGTTCTCGAGATATATAAAGATATTTAAAAGTTCCGAAGCCGCACCAACATAATAGAGATACAGAAACACCGTGGCCCCTTTCTTTGAGATAACTCTGCACTAGTGCGGGCCGCAAATGCCACTTCCAGCTTAGCTGTGCAGAAGAAGAACAACAAGAAGAAGAAATATCTCGAAATATGTCCGTCAGGCCCCTTCCCTTGAGATAAATCTGCACATATCTCGGAAACGAAGCGAGCTATGGCAAAATGTCAAGAGACCTTTTGTGTAGAGAATTAAGTTTCCTACTTTTTATCTTCTATGATATTTTTTGATCAGATGCGTAGTTCTCGAGATATATCAAGATATTTAAAAGTTCCGAAGCCGCACCAACATAATAGAGATACAGAAACACCGTGGCCCCTCTCTTTGAGATAACTCTGCACTATTGCGAGCTGGAAATGCCACTTCCAGTTTAGCTGTGCAGAAGAAGAACAACAAGAAGAAGAAATATCTCGAAATATGTCCGTCAGGCCCCTTCCCTTGAGATAAACCTGCAAATATCTCGGAAACGAAGAGAGCTATGGCAAAATGTTAAGAGACCTTTTTTGTAGAGAATTAAGTTTCCTACTTTTCATGTTCTATGATATTTTTTGTTCAGATGCGTAGTTCTCGAGATATATCAAGATATTTAAAAGTTCCGAAGCCGCACCAACATAATAGAGATACAGAAACACCGTGGCCCCTTTCTTTGAGATAACTCTGCACTATTGCGAGCTGTAAATGCCACTTCCAGCTTAGCTGTGCAGAAGAAGAACAACAAGGAGAAGAAATATCTCGAAATATGTCCGTCAGGCCCCTTCCCTTGAGATATATCTGCAAATATCTCGGAAACGAAGTGAGCTATGGCAAAATGTTAAGAGACCTTTTTTGTAGAGAATTGTGTTTCCTACAATTTATGTTCTATGATATTTTTTGATCAGAAGCGTAGTTTTCGAGATATATCGAGATATTTAAAAGTTCCGAAGCCGCACCAACATAATAGAGATACAGAAACACCGTGGCCCCTTTCTTTGAGATAACTCTGCACTAGTGCGAGCCGCAAATGCCACTTCCAGCTTAGCTGTGCAGAAGAAGAACAACAAGAAGAAGAAGTATCTCGAAATATGTCCGTCAGGCCCGTTCCTTTGAGCTGAATCTGCAAATATCTCGGAAACGAAGCGAGCTATGGCAAAATGTTAAGAGACCTTTTTTGTAGAGAATTATGTTTCCTACCTTTTATGTTCTATGATATTTTTTGATCAGAAGCGTAGTTTTCGAGATATATCGAGATATTTAAAAGTTCCGAAGCCGCACCAACATAATAGAGATACAGAAACACCGTGGCCCCTTTCTTTGAGATAACTCTGCACGATTGCGAGCTGGAAATGCCACTTCCAGTTTAGCTGTGCAGAAGAAGAACAACAAGAAGAAGAAATATCTCGAAATATGTCCATCAGGACCCTTCCCTTGAGATAAATCTGCAAATATCTCGGAAACGAAGCGAGCTATGGCAAAATGTTAAGAGACCTTTTTTGTAGAGAATTAAGTTTCCTACTTTTTATGTTCGATGATATTTTTTGATCAGATGCGTAGTTCTCGAGATATATCAAGATATTTAAAAGTTCCGAAGCTGCACCAACATAATAGAGGTACAGAAACACCGTGGCCTCTTTCTTTGAGATAACTCTGCACTATTGCGAGCTGCAAATGCCACTTCGAGCTTAGCTGTGCAGAAGAAGAACAACAAGAAGAAGAAATATCTCGAAATATGTCCGTCAGACCCCTTCCCTTGAGATGAATCTGCAAATATCTCGGAAACGAAGCGAGCTATGGCAAAATGTTAAGAGACCTTTTTTGTAGAGAATAATGTTTCCTGCAATTTACGTTCTATGATATTTTTTGATCAGAAGCGTAGTTCTCGAGATATATCGAGATATTTAAAAGTTCCGAAGCCGCCCCAACATAATAGAGATACAGAAACACCGTGGCCCCTTTCTTTGAGATAACTCTGCACTATTGCGAGCTGCAGATGCCACTTCCAGCTTAGCTGTGCAGAGGAAGAACAACAAGAAGAAAAAATATCTCGAAATATGTCCGTCAGGCCAGTTCCTTTGAGCTGAATCTGCAAATATCTCGGAAACGAAGCGAGCTATGGCAAAATGTTAAGAGACGTTTTTTGTAGAGAATTATGTTTCCTACAATTTATGTTCTATGATATTTTTTGATCAGAAGCGTAGTTTTCGAGATATATCGAGATATTTAAAAGTTCCGAAGACGCACCAACATAATAGAGATACAGAAACACCGTGGCCCCTTTCTTCGAGATAACTCTGCACTATTGCGAGCTGCAAATGCCACTTCCAGCTTAGCTGTGCAGAAGAAGAACAACAAGAAGAAGAAATATCTCGAAAAATGTCCGTCAGGCCCCTTCCCTTGTGATAAATCTGCAAATATCTCGGAAACGAAGCGAGCTATTGCAAAATGTTGAGAGACCTTATTTGTAGAGAATTAAGTTTCCTACTTTTTATGTTCTATGATATTTTTTGATCAGATGCGTAGTTCTCGAGATATATCAAGATATTTAAAAGTTCCGAAGCCGCACCAACATAATAGAGATACAGAAACACCGTGGCCCCTTTCTTTGAGATAACTCTGCGCTATTGCGAGCTGGAAATGCCACTTCCAGTTTAGCTGTGCAGAAGAAGAACAACAAGAAGAGGAAATATCTCGAAATATGTCCGTCAGGCCCCTTCCCTTGAGATATATCTGCAAATATCTCGGAAACGAAACGAGCTATGGCAAAATGTTAAGAGACCTTTTTTGTAGAGAATTATGTTTCCTACAATTTATGTTCTATGATATTTTTTGATCAGAAGCGTAGTTTTCGAGATATATCGAGATATTTAAAAGATCCGAAGCTGCACCAACATAATAGAGATACAGAAACACCGTGGCCCCTTTCTTTGAGATAACTCTGCACTATTGCGAGCTGCAAATGCCACTTCCAGCTTAGCTGTGCAGAAGAAGAACAACAAGAAGAAGAAATATCTCGAAATATGTCCGTCAGGCCCCTTCCCTTGAGATAAATCTGCAAATATCTCGGAAACGAAGCGAGCTATGGCAAAATGTTGAGAGACCTTATTTGTAGAGAATTAGGTTTCCTACTTTTTATGTTCTATGATATTTTTTGATCAGATGCGTAGTTCTCGAGATATATCAAGATATTTAAAAGTTCCGAAGCCGCACGAACATAATAGAGATACAGAAACACCGTGGCCCCTTTCTTTGAGATAACTCTGCGCTATTGCGAGCTGGAAATGCCACTTCCAGTTTAGCTGTGCAGAAGAAGAACAACAAGAAGAGGAAATATCTCGAAATATGTCCGTCAGGCCCCTTCCCTTGAGATATATCTGCAAATATCTCGGAAACGAAACGAGCTATGGCAAAATGTTAAGAGACCTTTTTTGTAGAGAATTATGTTTCCTACAATTTATGTTGTATGATATTTTTTGATCAGAAGCGTAGTTCTCGAGATATATCAAGATATTTAAAAGTTCCGAAGCCGCACCAACATAATAGAGATACAGAAACACCGTGGCCCCTTTCTTTGAGATAACTCTGCACCATTGCGAGCTGCAAATGCCACTTCCAGCTTAGCTGTGCAGAAGAAGAACAACAAGAAGAAGAAATATCTCGAAATATGTCCGTCAGGCCCCTTCCCTTGAGATAAATCTGCAAATATCTCGGAAACGAAGCGAGCTATGGCAAAATGTTAAGCGACTTTATTTGTAGAGAATTAAGTTTCCTACTTTTTACGTTCTATGATATTTTTTGATCAGATGCGTAGTTCTCGAGATATATCAAGATATTTTAAAGTTCCGAAGCCGCACCAACATAATAGAGATACAGAAACACCGTGGCCCCTTTCTTTGAGATAACTCTGCACTACTGCGAGCTGGAAATGCCACTTCCAGTTTAGCTGTGCAGATGAAGAACAACAAGAAGAAGAAATATCTCGAAATATGTCCGTCAGGCCCCTTCCCTTGAGATAAATCTGCAAATATCTCGGAAACGAAGCGAGCTATGGCAAAATGTTAAGAGACCTTTTTTGTTGAGAATTAAGTTTCCTCCTTTTTATGTTCCATGATATTTTTTGATCAGATGCGTAGTTCTCGAGATATATCAAGATATTTAAAAGTTCCGAAGCCGCACCAACATAATAGAGATACAGAAACACCGTGGCCCCTTTCTTTGAGATAACTCTGCACTATTGCGAGCTGTAAATGCCACGTCCAGCTTAGCTGTGCAGAAGAAGAACAACAAGAAGAAGAAATATCTCGAAATATGTCCGTCAGGCCCCTTCCCTTGAGATAAATCTGCAAATATCTCGGAAACGAAGCGAGCTATGGCAAAATGTTAAGAGACCTTATTTGTGGAGAATTAAGTTTCCTACTTTTTATGTTCTATGATATTATTTGATCAGATGCGTAGTTCTCAAATTATATATCAAGATATTTAAAAGTTCCGAAGCCGCACCAACATAATAGAGATACAGAAACACCGTGGCCCCTTTCTTTGAGATAACTCTGCACTATTGCGAGCTGCAAATGCCACTTCCAGCTTAGCTGTGCAGAAGAAGAACAACAAGAAGAAGAAATATCTCGAAATATGTCCGTCAGGCCCCTTCCCTTGAGATAAATCTGCATATATCTCGGAAGCGAAGCGAGCTATGGCAAAATGTTAAGAGACCTTTTTTGTGGAGAATTAAGTTTCCTACTTTTTATGTTCTATGATATTATTTGATCAGATGCGTAGTTCTCGAGATATATCAAGATATTTAAAAGTTCCGAAGCCGCACCAACATAATAGAGATACAGAAACACCGTGGCCCCTTTCTTTGAGATAACTCTGCACTATTGCGAGCTGCAAATGCCACTTCCAGCTTAGCTGTGCAGAAGAAGAACAACAAGAAGAAGAAATATCTCGAAATATGTCCGTCAGGCCCCTTCCCTTGAGATAAATCTGCATATATCTCGGAAGGGAAGCGAGCTATGGCAAAATGTTAAGAGACCTTTTTTGTAGAGAATTATGTTTCCTACAATTTATGTTCTATGATATTTTTTGATCAGAAGCGTAGTTTTCGAGATATATCAAGATATTTAAAAGTTCCGAAGCCGCACCAACATAATAGAGATACAGAAACACCGTGGCCCCTTTCTTTCAGATAACTCTGCACTATTGCGAGCTGGAAATGCCACTTCCAGTTTAGCTGTGCAGAAGAAGAACAACAAGAAGAAGAAATATCTCGAAATATGTCCGTCAGGCCCCTTCCCTTGAGATAAATCTGCATATATCTCGGAAACGAAGCGAGCTATGGCAAAATGTTGAGAGACCTTTTTTGTAGAGAATTAAGTTATCTACTTTTTATGTTCTATGATATTTTTTGATCAGATGCGTAGTTCTCGAGATATATCAAGATATTTAAAAGTTCCGAAGCCGCACCAACATAATAGAGATACAGAAACACCGTGGCCCCTTTCTTTGAGATAACTCGGCACTACTGCGAGCTGGAAATGCCACTTCCAGTTTAGCTGTGCAGAAGAAGAACAACAAGAAGAAGAAATATCTCGAAATATGTCCGTCAGGCCCCTTCCCTTGAGATAAATCTGCAAGTATCTTGGAAACGAAGCGAGCTATGGCAAAATGTTAAGAGACCTTTTTTGTAGAGAATTAAGTTTCCTACTTTTTCTGTTCTATGATATTTTTTGATCAGATGCGTAGTTCTCGAGATATATCAAGATATTTAAAAGTTCCGAAGCCGCACCAACATAATAGAGATACAGAAACACCGTGGCCCCTTTCTTTGAGATAACTCTGCACTATTGCGAGCTGCAAATGCCACTTCCAGCTTAGCTGTGCAGAAGAAGAACAACAAGAAGAAGAAATATCTCGAAATATGTCCGTCAGGCCCCTTCCCTTGAGATAAATCTGCAAATATCTCGGAAACGAAGCGAGCTATGGCAAAATGTTAAGCGACTTTATTTGTAGAGAATTAAGTTTCCTACTTTTTACGTTCTATGATATTTTTTAATCAGATGCGTAGTTCTCGAGATATATAAAGATATTTTAAAGTTCCGAAGCCGCACCAACATAATAGAGATACAGAAACACCGTGGCCCCTTTCTTTGAGATAACTCTGCACTATTGCGAGCTGCAAATGCCACTTCCAGCTTAGCTGTGCAGAAGAAGAACAACAAGAAGAAGAAATATCTCGAAATATGTCCGTCAGGCCCCTTCCCTTGAGATAAATCTGCAAATATCTCGGAAACGAAGCGAGCTATGGCAAAATGTTAAGCGACTTTATTTGTAGAGAATTAAGTTTCCTACTTTTTACGTTCTATGATATTTTTTAATCAGATGCGTAGTTCTCGAGATATATAAAGATATTTTAAATTTCCGAAGCCGCACCAACATAATAGAGATACAGAAACACCGTGGCCCCTTTCTTCGAGATAACTCTGCACTATTGCGAGCTGCAAATGCCACTTCCAGCTTAGCTGTGCAGAAGAAGAACAACAAGAAGAAGAAATATCTCGAAAAATGTCCGTCAGGCCCCTTCCCTTGAGATAAATCTGCAAATATCTCGGAAACGAAGCGAGCTATGGCAAAATGTTAAGAGACCTTATTTGTAGAGAATTAAGTTTCCTACTTTTTATGTTCTATGATATTTTTTGATCAGATGCGTAGTTCTCGAGATATATCAAGATATTTAAAAGTTCCGAAGCCGCACCAACATAATAGAGATACAGAAACACCGTGGCCCCTTTCTTTGAGATAACTCTGCACTATTGCGAGCTGTAAATGCCACGTCCAGCTTAGCTGTGCAGAAGAAGAACAACAAGAAGAAGAAATATCTCGAAATATGTCCGTCAGGCCCCTTCCCTCGAGATAAATCTGCAAATATCTCGGAAACAAAGCGAGCTATGGCAAAATGTTAAGAGACCTTTTTTGTAGAGAATCAAGTTTCCTACTTTTTATGTTCTATGATATTTTTTGATCGGATGCGTAGCTCTCGAGATATATCAAGATATTTAAACGTTCCGAAGCCGCACCAACATAATAGAGATACAGAAACACCGTGGCCCCTTTCTTTGAGATAACTCTGCACTATTGCGAGCTGCAAATGCCACTTCCAGCTTAGCTGTGCAGAAGAAGAACAACAAGAAGAAGAAATATCTCGAAATATGTCCGTTAGGCCCCTTCCCTTGAGATAAATCTGCATATATCTCGGAAGCGAAGCGAGCTATGGCAAAATGTTAAGAGACCTTTTTTGTGGAGAATTAAGTTTCCTACTTTTTATGTTCTATGATATTATTTGATCAGATGCGTAGTTCTCGAGATATATCAAGATATTTAAAAGTTCCGAAGCCGCACCAACATAATAGAGATACAGAAACACCGTGGCCCCTTTCTTTGAGACAACTCTGCACTATTGCGAGCTGCAAATGCCACTTCCAGCTTAGCTGTGCAGAAGAAGAACAACAAGAAGAAGAAATATCTCGAAATATGTCCGTCAGGCCCCTTCCCTTGAGATAAATCTGCATATATCTCGGAAGCGAAGCGAGCTATGGCAAAATGTTAAGAGACCTTTTTTGTAGAGAATTATGTTTCCTACAATTTATGTTCTATGATATTTTTTGATCAGAAGCGTAGTTTTCGAGATATATCAAGATATTTAAAAGTTCCGAAGCCGCACCAACATAATAGAGATACAGAAACACCGTGGCCCCTTTCTTTCAGATAACTCTGCACTATTGCGAGCTGGAGATGCCACTTCCAGTTTAGCTGTGCAGAAGAAGAACAACAAGAAGAAGAAATATCTCGAAATATGTCCGTCAGGCCCCTTCCCTTGAGATAAATCTGCATATATCTCGGAAACGAAGCGAGCTATGGCAAAATGTTGAGAGACCTTTTTTGTAGAGAATTAAGTTTTCTACTTTTTATGTTCTATGATAGTTTTTGATCAGATGCGTAGTTCTCGAGATATATCAAGATATTTAAAAGTTCCGAAGCCGCACCAACATAATAGAGATACAGAAACACCGTGGCCCCTTTCTTTGAGATAACTCGGCACTACTGCGAGCTGGAAATGCCACTTCCAGTTTAGCTGTGCAGAAGAAGAACAACAAGAAGAAGAAATATCTCGAAATATGTCCGTCAGGCCCCTTCCGTTGAGATAAATCTGCAAGTATCTTGGAAACGAAGCGAGCTATGGCAAAATGTTAAGAGACCTTTTTTGTAGAGAATTAAGTTTCCTACTTTTTATGTTCTATGATATTTTTTGATCAGATGCGTAGTTCTCGAGATATATCAAGATATTTAAAAGTTCCGAAGCCGCACCAACATAATAGAGATACAGAAACACCGTGGCCCCTTTCTTTGAGATAACTCTGCACTATTGCGAGCTGCAAATGCCACTTCCAGCTTAGCTGTGCAGAAGGAGAACAACAAGAAGAAGAAATATCTCGAAATATGTCCGTCAGGCCCCTTCCCTTGAGATAAATCTGCAAATATCTCGGAAACGAAGCGAGCTATGGCAAAATGTTAAGCGACTTTATTTGTAGAGAATTAAGTTTCCTACTTTTTACGTTCTATGATATTTTTTAATCAGATGCGTAGTTCTCGAGATATATAAAGATATTTTAAAGTTCCGAAGCCGCACCAACATAATAGAGATACAGAAACACCGTGGCCCCTTTCTTTGAGATAACTCTGCACTATTGCGAGCTGCAAATGCCACTTCCAGCTTAGCTGTGCAGAAGAAGAACAACAAGAAGAAGAAATATCTCGAAATATGTCCGTCAGGCCCCTTCCCTTGAGATAAATCTGCAAATATCTCGGAAACGAAGCGAGCTATGGCAAAATGTTAAGCGACTTTATTTGTAGAGAATTAAGTTTCCTACTTTTTACGTTCTATGATATTTTTTAATCAGATGCGTAGTTCTCGAGATATATAAAGATATTTTAAAGTTCCGAAGCAGCACCAACATAATAGAGATACAGAAACACCGTGGCCCCTTTCTTTGAGATAACTCTGCACTATTGCGAGCTGTAAATGCCACGTCCAGCTTAGCTGTGCAGAAGAAGAACAACAAGAAGAAGAAATATCTCGAAATATGTCCGTCAGGCCCCTTCCCTCGAGATAAATCTGCAAATATCTCGGAAACAAAGCGAGCTATGGCAAAATGTTAAGAGACCTTTCTTGTAGAGAATCAAGTTTCCTACTTTTTATGTTCTATGATATTTTTTGATCGGATGCGTAGCTCTCGAGATATATCAAGATATTTAAAAGTTCCGAAGCCGCACCAACATAATAGAGATACAGAAACACCGTGGCCCCTTTCTTTGAGATAACTCTGCACTATTGCGAGCTGCAAATGCCACTTCCAGCTTAGCTGTGCAGAAGAAGAACAACAAGAAGAAGAAATATCTCGAAATATGTCCGTTAGGCCCCTTCCCTTGAGATAAATCTGCATATATCTCGGAAGCGAAGCGAGCTATGGCAAAATGTTAAGAGACCTTTTTTGTGGAGAATTAAGTTTCCTACTTTTTATGTTCTATGATATTATTTGATCAGATGCGTAGTTCTCGAGATATATCAAGATATTTAAAAGTTCCGAAGCCGCACCAACATAATAGAGATACAGAAACACCGTGGCCCCTTTCTTTGAGACAACTCTGCACTATTGCGAGCTGCAAATGCCACTTCCAGCTTAGCTGTGCAGAAGAAGAACAACAAGAAGAAGAAATATCTCGAAATATGTCCGTCAGGCCCCTTCCCTTGAGATAAATCTGCATATATCTCGGAAGCGAAGCGAGCTATGGCAAAATGTTAAGAGACCTTTTTTGTAGAGAATTATGTTTCCTACAATTTATGTTCTATGATATTTTTTGATCAGAAGCGTAGTTTTCGAGATATATCAAGATATTTAAAAGTTCCGAAGCCGCACCAACATAATAGAGATACAGAAACACCGTGGCCCCTTTCTTTGAGATAACTCTGCACTATTGCGAGCTGCAAATGCCACTTCCAGCTTAGCTGTGCAGAAGAAGAACAACAAGAAGAAGAAATATCTCGAAATATGTCCGTCAGGCCCCTTCCCTTGAGATAAATCTGCAAATATCTCGGAAACGAAGCGAGCTATGGCAAAATGTTAAGCGACTTTATTTGTAGAGAATTAAGTTTCCTACTTTTTACGTTCTATGATATTTTTTAATCAGATGCGTAGTTCTCGAGATATATAAAGATATTTTAAAGTTCCGAAGCCGCACCAACATAATAGAGATACAGAAACACCGTGGCCCCTTTCTTCGAGATAACTCTGCACTATTGCGAGCTGCAAATGCCACTTCCAGCTTAGCTGTGCAGAAGAAGAACAACAAGAAGAAGAAATATCTCGAAAAATGTCCGTCAGGCCCCTTCCCTTGAGATAAATCTGCAAATATCTCGGAAACGAAGCGAGCTATGGCAAAATGTTAAGAGACCTTATTTGTAGAGAATTAAGTTTCCTACTTTTTATGTTCTATGATATTTTTTGATCAGATGCGTAGTTCTCGAGATATATCAAGATATTTAAAAGTTCCGAAGCCGCACCAACATAATAGAGATACAGAAACACCGTGGCCCCTTTCTTTGAGATAACTCTGCACTATTGCGAGCTGTAAATGCCACGTCCAGCTTAGCTGTGCAGAAGAAGAACAACAAGAAGAAGAAATATCTCGAAATATGTCCGTCAGGCCCCTTCCCTCGAGATAAATCTGCAAATATCTCGGAAACAAAGCGAGCTATGGCAAAATGTTAAGAGACCTTTTTTGTAGAGAATTAAGTTTCCTACTTTTTATGTTCTATGATATTTTTTGATCGGATGCGTAGCTCTCGAGATATATCAAGATATTTAAAAGTTCCGAAGCCGCACCAACATAATAGAGATACAGAAACACCGTGGCCCCTTTCTTTGAGATAACTCTGCACTATTGCGAGCTGCAAATGCCACTTCCAGCTTAGCTGTGCAGAAGAAGAACAACAAGAAGAAGAAATATCTCGAAATATGTCCGTCAGGCCCCTTCCCTTGAGATAAATCTGCAAATATCTCGGAAACGAAGCGAGCTATGGCAAAATGTTAAGCGACTTTATTTGTAGAGAATTAAGTTTCCTACTTTTTACGTTCTATGATATTTTTTAATCAGATGCGTAGTTCTCGAGATATATAAAGATATTTTAAAGTTCCGAAGCCGCACCAACATAATAGAGATACAGAAACACCGTGGCCCCTTTCTTCGAGATAACTCTGCACTATTGCGAGCTGCAAATGCCACTTCCAGCTTAGCTGTGCAGAAGAAGAACAACAAGAAGAAGAAATATCTCGAAAAATGTCCGTCAGGCCCCTTCCCTTGAGATAAATCTGCAAATATCTCGGAAACGAAGCGAGCTATGGCAAAATGTTAAGAGACCTTATTTGTAGAGAATTAAGTTTCCTACTTTTTATGTTCTATGATATTTTTTGATCAGATGCGTAGTTCTCGAGATATATCAAGATATTTAAAAGTTCCGAAGCCGCACCAACATAATAGAGATACAGAAACACCGTGGCCCCTTTCTTTGAGATAACTCTGCACTATTGCGAGCTGTAAATGCCACGTCCAGCTTAGCTGTGCAGAAGAAGAACAACAAGAAGAAGAAATATCTCGAAATATGTCCGTCAGGCCCCTTCCCTCGAGATAAATCTGCAAATATCTCGGAAACAAAGCGAGCTATGGCAAAATGTTAAGAGACCTTTTTTGTAGAGAATTAAGTTTCCTACTTTTTATGTTCTATGATATTATTTGATCAGATGCGTAGTTCTCGAGATATATCAAGATATTTAAAAGTTCCGAAGCCGCACCAACATAATAGAGATACAGAAACACCGTGGCCCCTTTCTTTGAGACAACTCTGCACTATTGCGAGCTGCAAATGCCACTTCCAGCTTAGCTGTGCAGAAGAAGAACAACAAGAAGAAGAAATATCTCGAAATATGTCCGTCAGGCCCCTTCCCTTGAGATAAATCTGCATATATCTCGGAAGCGAAGCGAGCTATGGCAAAATGTTAAGAGACCTTTTTTGTAGAGAATTATGTTTCCTACAATTTATGTTCTATGATATTTTTTGATCAGAAGCGTAGTTTTCGAGATATATCAAGATATTTAAAAGTTCCGAAGCCGCACCAACATAATAGAGATACAGAAACACCGTGGCCCCTTTCTTTCAGATAACTCTGCACTATTGCGAGCTGGAGATGCCACTTCCAGTTTAGCTGTGCAGAAGAAGAACAACAAGAAGAAGAAATATCTCGAAATATGTCCGTCAGGCCCCTTCCCTTGAGATAAATCTGCATATATCTCGGAAACGAAGCGAGCTATGGCAAAATGTTGAGAGACCTTTTTTGTAGAGAATTAAGTTTTCTACTTTTTATGTTCTATGATAGTTTTTGATCAGATGCGTAGTTCTCGAGATATATCAAGATATTTAAAAGTTCCGAAGCCGCACCAACATAATAGAGATACAGAAACACCGTGGCCCCTTTCTTTGAGATAACTCGGCACTACTGCGAGCTGGAAATGCCACTTCCAGTTTAGCTGTGCAGAAGAAGAACAACAAGAAGAAGAAATATCTCGAAATATGTCCGTCAGGCCCCTTCCGTTGAGATAAATCTGCAAGTATCTTGGAAACGAAGCGAGCTATGGCAAAATGTTAAGAGACCTTTTTTGTAGAGAATTAAGTTTCCTACTTTTTATGTTCTATGATATTTTTTGATCAGATGCGTAGTTCTCGAGATATATCAAGATATTTAAAAGTTCCGAAGCCGCACCAACATAATAGAGATACAGAAACACCGTGGCCCCTTTCTTTGAGATAACTCTGCACTATTGCGAGCTGCAAATGCCACTTCCAGCTTAGCTGTGCAGAAGGAGAACAACAAGAAGAAGAAATATCTCGAAATATGTCCGTCAGGCCCCTTCCCTTGAGATAAATCTGCAAATATCTCGGAAACGAAGCGAGCTATGGCAAAATGTTAAGCGACTTTATTTGTAGAGAATTAAGTTTCCTACTTTTTACGTTCTATGATATTTTTTAATCAGATGCGTAGTTCTCGAGATATATAAAGATATTTTAAAGTTCCGAAGCCGCACCAACATAATAGAGATACAGAAACACCGTGGCCCCTTTCTTTGAGATAACTCTGCACTATTGCGAGCTGCAAATGCCACT
Organism: Osmia lignaria lignaria; assembly: GCF_051020975.1. Lineage (NCBI taxonomy): Eukaryota > Metazoa > Arthropoda > Insecta > Hymenoptera > Megachilidae > Osmia > Osmia lignaria. The sequence goes on from NW_027478160.1 coordinate 2,320,618, forward strand.
TCCAGCTTAGCTGTGCAGAAGAAGAACAACAAGAAGAAGAAATATCTCGAAATATGTCCGTCAGGCCCCTTCCCTTGAGATAAATCTGCAAATATCTCGGAAACGAAGCGAGCTATGGCAAAATGTTAAGCGACTTTATTTGTAGAGAATTAAGTTTCCTACTTTTTACGTTCTATGATATTTTTTAATCAGATGCGTAGTTCTCGAGATATATAAAGATATTTTAAAGTTCCGAAGCAGCACCAACATAATAGAGATACAGAAACACCGTGGCCCCTTTCTTTGAGATAACTCTGCACTATTGCGAGCTGTAAATGCCACGTCCAGCTTAGCTGTGCAGAAGAAGAACAACAAGAAGAAGAAATATCTCGAAATATGTCCGTCAGGCCCCTTCCCTCGAGATAAATCTGCAAATATCTCGGAAACAAAGCGAGCTATGGCAAAATGTTAAGAGACCTTTCTTGTAGAGAATCAAGTTTCCTACTTTTTATGTTCTATGATATTTTTTGATCAGATGCGTAGTTCTCGAGATATATCAAGATATTTAAAAGTTCCGAAGCCGCACCAACATAATAGAGATACAGAAACACCGTGGCCCCTTTCTTTGAGATAACTCTGCACTATTGCGAGCTGCAAATGCCACTTCCAGCTTAGCTGTGCAGAAGAAGAACAACAAGAAGAAGAAATATCTCGAAATATGTCCGTCAGGCCCCTTCCCTTGAGATAAATCTGCAAATATCTCGGAAACGAAGCGAGCTATGGCAAAATGTTAAGATACCTTATTTGTAGAGAATTAAGTTTCCTACTTTTTATGTTCTATGATATTTTTTGATCAGATGCGTAGTTCTCGAGATATATCAAGATATTTAAAAGTTCCGAAGCCGCACCAACATAATAGAGATACAGAAACACCGTGGCCCCTTTCTTTGAGATAACTCTGCGCTATTGCGAGCTGGAAATGCCACTTCCAGTTTAGCTGTGCAGAAGAAGAACAACAAGAAGAGGAAATATCTCGAAATATGTCCGTCAGGCCCCTTCCCTCGAGATAAATCTGCAAATATCTCGGAAACCAAGCGAGCTATGGCAAAATGTTAAGAGACGTTTTTTGTAGAGAATTAAGTTTCCTACTTTTTATGTTCTATGATATTTTTTGATCGGATGCGTAGTTCTTGAGATATATCAAGATATTTAAAAGTTCCGAAGCCGCACCAACATAATAGAGATACAGAAACACCGTGGCCCCTTTCTTTGAGATAACTCTGCACTATTGCGAGCTGCAAATGCCACTTCCAGCTTAGCTGTGCAGAAGAAGAACAACAAAAAGAAGAAATATCTCGAAATATGTCCGTCAGGCCCCTTCCCTTGAGATAAATCTGCAAATATCTCGGAAACGAAGCGAGGTATGGCAAAATGTTAAGAGACCTCTTTTGTAGAGAATTAAGTTTCCTACTTTTTATGTTCTATGATATTTTTCGATCAGATGCGTAGTTCTCGAGATATATCAAGATATTTAAGAGTTCCGAAGCCGCACCAACATAATAGAGATACAGACACACCGTGGCCCCTTTCTTTGAGATAACTCTGCACTATTGCGAGCTGCAAATGCCACTTCCAGCTTAGCTGTGCAGAAGAAGAACAACAAGAAGAAGAAATATCTGGAAATATGTCCGTCAGGCCCCTTCCCTTGAGATAAATCTGCAAATATCTCGGAAACGAAGCGAGCTACGGCAAAATGTTAAGAGACCTTTTTTGTAGAAAATTAGGATTCCTACTTTTTATGTTCTATGATATTTTTTGATCAGATGCGTAGTTCTCGAGATATATCAAGATATTTAAAAGTTCCGAAGCCGCACCAACATAATAGAGATACAGAAACACCGTGGCCCCTTTCTTTGAGATAACTCTGCACTACTGCGAGCTGCAAATGCCACTTCCAGCTTAGCTGTGCAGAAGAAGAACAACAAGAAGAAGAAATATCTCGAAATATGTCCGTCAGGCCCCTTCCCTTGAGATAAATCTGCAAATATCTCGGAAACGAAGCGAGCTATGGCAAAATGTTAAGAGACCTGTTTTGTAGAGAATTAAGTTTCCTACTTTTTATGTTCTATGATATTTTTCGATCAGATGCGTAGTTCTCGAGATATATCAAGATATTTAAAAGTTCCGAAGCCGCACCAACATAATAGAGATACAGAAACACCGTGGCCCCTTTCTTTGAGATAACTCTGCACTATTGCGAGCTGCAAATGCCACTTCCAGCTTAGCTGTGCAGAAGAAGAACAACAAGAAGAAGAAATATCTCGAAATATGTCCGTCAGGCCCCTTCCCTTGAGATAAATCTGCATATATCTCGGAAACGAAGCGAGCTATGGCAAAATGTTGAGAGACCTTTTTTGTAGAGAATTAAGTTTTCTACTTTTTATGTTCTATGATATTTTTTGATCAGATGCGTAGTTCTCGAGATATATCAAGATATTTAAAAGTTCCGAAGCCGCACCAACATAATAGAGATACAGAAACACCGTGGCCCCTTTCTTTGAGATAACTCGGCACTACTGCGAGCTGGAAATGCCACTTCCAGTTTAGCTGTGCAGAAGAAGAACAACAAGAAGAAGAAATATCTCGAAATATGTCCGTCAGGCCCCTTCCCTTGAGATATATCTGCAAATATCTCGGAAACGAAACGAGCTATGGCAAAATGTTAAGAGACCTTTTTTGTAGAGAATTATGTTTCCTACAATTTATGTTCTATGATATTTTTTGATCAGAAGCGTAGTTTTCGAGATATATCGAGATATTTAAAAGATCCGAAGCTGCACCAACATAATAGAGATACAGAAACACCGTGGCCCCTTTCTTTGAGATAACTCTGCACTAGTGCGAGCCGCAAATGCCGCTTCCAGCTTAGCTGTGCAGAAGAAGAACAACAAGAAGAAGCAATATCTCGAAATATGTCCGTCAGGCCCCTTCCCTCGAGATAAATCTGCAAATATCTCGGAAACGAAGCGAGCTATGGCAAAATGTTAACAGACCTTTTTTGTAGAGAATTAAGTTTCCTACTTTTTATGTTCTATGATATTTTTTGATCGGATGCGTAGTTCTCGAGATCTATCAAGATATTTAAAAGTTCCGAAGCCGCACCAACATAATAGAGATACAGAAACACCGTGGCCCCTTTCTTTGAGATAACTCTGTACTATTGCGAGCTGCAAATGCCACTTCCAGCTTAGCTGTGCAGAAGAAGAACAACAAAAAGAAGAAATATCTCGAAATATGTCCGTCAGGCCCCTTCCCTTGAGATAAATCTGCAAATATCTCGGAAACGAAGCGAGCTATGGCAAAATGTTAAGAGACCTCTTTTGTAGAGAATTAAGTTTCCTACTTTTTATGTTCTATGATATTTTTTGATCAGATGCGTAGTTCTCGAGATATATCAAGATATTTAAAAGTTCCGAAGCCGCACCAACATAATAGAGATACAGAAACACCGTGGCCCCTTTCTTTGAGATAACTCTGCACTACTGCGAGCTGCAAATGCCACTTCCAGCTTAGCTGTGCAGAAGAAGAACAACAAGAAAAAGAAATATCTCGAAATATGTCCGTCAGGCCCCTTCCCTTGAGATAAATCTGCATATATCTCGGAAACGAAGCGAGCTATGGCAAAATGTTGAGAGCCCTTTTTTGTAGAGAATTAAGTTTTCTACTTTTTATGTTCTATGATATTTTTTGATCAGATGCGTAGTTCTCGAGATATATCAAGATATTTAAAAGTTCCGAAGCCGCACCAACATAATAGAGATACAGAAACATCGTGGCCCCTTTCTTTGAGATAACTCGGCACTACTGCGAGCTGGAAATGCCACTTCCAGTTTAGCTGTGCAGAAGAAGAACAACAAGAAGAAGAAATATCTCGAAATATGTCCGTCAGGCCCCTTCCCTTGAGATAAATCTGCAAGTATCTTGGAAACGAAGCGAGCTATGGCAAAATGTTAAGAGACCTTTTTTGTAGAGAATTAAGCTTCCTACTTTTTATGTTCTATGATATTTTTTGATCAGATGCGTAGTTCTCGAGATATATCAAGATATTTAAAAGTTCCGAAGCCGCACCAACATAATAGAGATACAGAAACACCGTGGCCCCTTTCTTTGAGATAACTCTGCACTATTGCGAGCTGCAAATGCCACTTCCAGCTTAGCTGTGCAGAAGAAGAACAACAAGAAGAAGAAATATCTCGAAATATGTCCGTCAGGCCCCTTCCCTTGAGATAAATCTGCAAATATCTCGGAAACGAAGCGAGCTATGGCAAAATGTTAAGAGACCTTATTTGTAGAGAATTAAGTTTCCTACTTTTTATGTTCTATGATATTTTTTGATCAGATGCGTAGTTCTCGAGATATATCAAGATATTTAAAAGTTCCGAAGCCGCACCAACATAATAGAGATACAGAAACACCGTGGCCCCTTTCTTTGAGATAACTCTGCGCTATTGCGAGCTGGAAATGCCACTTCCAGTTTAGCTGTGCAGAAGAAGAACAACAAGAAGAAGAAATATCTCGAAATATGTCCGTCAGGCCCCTTCCCTCGAGATAAATCTGCAAATATCTCGGAAACGAAGCGAGCTATGGCAAAATGTTAAGAGACCTTTTTTGTAGAGAATTAAGTTTCCTACTTTTTATGTTCTATGATATTTTTTGATCGGATGCGTAGTTCTCGAGATATATCAAGATATTTAAAAGTTCCGAAGCCGCACCAACATAATAGAGATACAGAAACACCGTGGCCCCTTTCTTTGAGATAACTCTGCACTATGGCGAGCTGCAAATGCCACTTCCAGCTTAGCTGTGCAGAAGAAGAACAACAAAAAGAAGAAATATCTCGAAATATGTCCGTCAGGCCCCTTCCCTTGAGATAAATCTGCAAATATCTCGGAAACGAAGCGAGCTATGGCAAAATGTTAAGAGACCTCTTTTGTAGAGAATTAAGTTTCCTACTTTTTATGTTCTATGATATTTTTGGATCAGATGCGTAGTTCTCGAGATATATCAAGATATTTAAAAGTTCCGAAGCCGCACCAACATAATAGAGATACAGACACACCGTGGCCCCTTTCTTTGAGATAACTCTGCACTATTGCGAGCTGCAAATGCCACTTCCAGCTTAGCTGTGCAGAAGAAGAACAACAAAAAGAAGAAATATCTGGAAATATGTCCGTCAGGCCCCTTCCCTTGAGATAAATCTGCAAATATCTCGGAAACGAAGCGAGCTACGGCAAAATGTTAAGAGACCTTTTTTGTAGAAAATTAGGATTCCTACTTTTTATGTTCTATGATATTTTTTGATCAGAAGCGTAGTTTTCGAGATATATCGAGATATTTAAAAGTTCCGAAGCAGCACCAACATAATAGAGATACAGAAACACCGTGGCCCCTTTCTTTGAGATAACTCTGCACTAGTGCGAGCCGCAAATGCCACTTCCAGCTTAGCTGTGCAGAACAAGAACAACAAGAAGAAGAAATATCTCGAAATATGTCCGTCAGGCACCTTCCCTTGAGATAAATCTGCAAATATCTCGGAAACGAAGCGAGCTATTGCAAAATGTTAAGAGACCTTTTTTGTAGACAATTGAGTTTCCTACTTTTTATGTTCTATGATATTTTTTGTTCAGAAGCGTAGTTTTCGAGATATATCGAGATATTTAAAAGTTCCGAAGCCGCACCAACATAATAGAGATACAGAAACACCGTGGCCCCTTTCGTTGAGATAACTCTGCACTAGTGCGAGCCGCAAATGCCACTTCCAGCTTAGCTGTGCAGAAGAAGAACAACAAGAAGAAGAAATATCTCGAAATATGTCCGTCAGGCCCCTTCCCTTGAGATAAATCTGCAAATATCTCGGAAACGAAGCGAGCTATGGCAAAATGTTAAGAGACCTTTTTTGTAGAGAATTAAGTTTCCTACAATTTATGTTCTATGATATTTTTTGATCAGATGCGTAGTTCTCGAGATATATCAAGATATTTAATAGTTCCGAAGCCGCACCAACATAATAGAGATACAGAAACACCGTGGCCCCTTTCTTTGAGATATCTCTGCACTATTGCGAGCTGCAAATGCCACTTCCAGCTTAGCTGCGCAGAAGAAGAACAACAAGAAGAAGAAATATCTCGAAATATGTCCGTCAGGCCAGTTCCTTTGAGATGAATCTGCAAATATCTCGGAAACGAAGCGAGCTATGGCAAAATGTTAAGAGACGTTTTTTATAGAGAATTATGTTTCCTACAATTTATGTTCTATGATATTTTTTGATCAGAAGCGTAGTTTTCGAGATACATCGAGATATTTAAAAGTTCCGAAGCCGCACCAACATAATAGAGATACAGAAACACCGTGGCCCCTATCTTTGAGATAACTCTGCACTAGTGCGAGCCGCAAATGCCACTTCCAGCTTAGCTGTGCAGAAGAAGAACAACAAGAAGAAGAAATATCTCGAAATATGTCCGTCAGGCCCCTTCCCTTGAGATAAATCTGCAAATATCTCGGAAACGAAGAGAGCTATGGCAAAATGTTAAGAGACCTTTTTTGTAGAGAATTAAGTTTCCTACTTTTTATGTTCTATGATATTTTTTGATTAGATGCGTAGTTCTCGAGATATATCAAGATATTTAAAAGTTCCGAAGCCGCACCAACATAATAGAGATACAGAAACACCGTGGCCCCTTTCTTTGAGATAACTCTGCACTATTGCGAGCTGTAAATGCCACTTCCAGCTTAGCTGTGCAGAAGAAGAACAACAAGAAGAAGAAATATCTCGAAATATGTCCGTCAGGCCCCTTCCCTTGAGATATATCTGCAAATATCTCGGAAACGAAGCGAGCTATGGCAAAATGTTGAGAGACCTTTTTTGTAGAGAATTATGTTTCCTACAATTTATGTTCTATGATATTTTTTGATCAGAAGCGTAGTTTTCGAGATATATCGAGATATTTAAAAGTTCCGAAGCCGCACCAACATAATAGAGATACAGAAACACCGTGGCCCCTTTCGTTGAGATAACTCTGCACTAGTGCGAGCCGCAAATGCCACTTCCAGCTTAGCTGTGCAGAGGAAGAACAACAAGAAGAAGAAATATCTCGAAATATGTCCGTCAGGCCAGTTCCTTTGAGATGAATCTGCAAATATCTCGGAAACGAAGCGAGCTATGGCAAAATGTTAAGAGACGTTTTTTATAGAGAATTATGTTTCCTACAATTTATGTTCTATGATATTTTTTGATCAGAAGCGTAGTTTTCGAGATACATCGAGATATTTAAAAGTTCCGAAGCCGCACCAACATAATAGAGATACAGAAACACCGTGGCCCCTTTCTTTGAGATAACTCTGCACTAGTGCGAGCCGCAAATGCCACTTCCAGCTTAGCTGTGCAGAAGAAGAACAACAAGAAGAAGAAATATCTCGAAATATGTCCGTCAGGCCCCTTCCCTTGAGATAAATCTGCAAATATCTCGGAAACGAAGAGAGCTATGGCAAAATGTTAAGAGACCTTTTTTGTAGAGAATTAAGTTTCCTACTTTTTATGTTCTATGATATTTTTTGATCAGATGCGTAGTTCTCGAGATATATCAAGATATTTAAAAGTTCCGAAGCCGCACCAACATAATAGAGATACAGAAACACCGTGGCCCCTTTCTTTGAGATAACTCTGCACTATTGCGAGCTGTAAATGCCACTTCCAGCTTAGCTGTGCAGAAGAAGAACAACAAGAAGAAGAAATATCTCGAAATATGTCCGTCAGGCCCCTTCCCTTGAGATATATCTGCAAATATCTCGGAAACGAAGCGAGCTATAGCAAAATGTTGAGAGACCTTTTTTGTAGAGAATTATGTTTCCTACAATTTATGTTCTATGATATTTTTTGATCAGAAGCGTAGTTTTCGAGATATATCGAGATATTTAAAAGTTCCGAAGCCGCACCAACATAATAGAGATACAGAAACACCGTGGCCCCTTTCTTTGAGATAACTCTGCACGATTGCGAGCTGGAAATGCCACTTCCAGTTTAGCTGTGCAGAAGAAGGACAACAAGAAGAAGAAATATCTCGAAATATTTCCGTTAGGCCCCTTCCCTTGAGATAAATCTGCAAATATCTCGGAAACGAAGCGACCTATGGCAAAATGTTAAGAGACCTTTTTTGTAGAGAATTAAGTTTCCTACTTTTTATGTTCTATGATATTTTTTGATCAGATGCGTAGTTCTCGAGATATATCAAGATATTTAAAAGTTCCGAAGCCGCACCAACATAATAGAGATACAGAAACGCCGTGGCCCCTTTCTTTGAGATAACTCTGCACTATTGCGAGCTGCAAATGCCACTTCCAGCTTAGCTGTGCAGAGGAAGAACAACAAGAAGAAGAAATATCTCGAAATATGTCCGTCAGGCCAGTTCCTTTGAGATGAATCTGCAAATATCTCGGAAACGAAGCGAGCTATGGCAAAATGTTAAGAGACGTTTTTTATAGAGAATTATGTTTCCTACAATTTATGTTCTATGATATTTTTTGATCAGAAGCGTAGTTTTCGAGATACATCGAGATATTTAAAAGTTCCGAAGCCGCACCAACATAATAGAGATACAGAAACACCGTGGCCCCTTTCTTTGAGATAACTCTGCACTAGTGCGAGCCGCAAATGCCACTTCCAGCTTAGCTGTGCAGAAGAAGGACAACAAGAAGAAGAAATATCTCGAAATATGTCCGTTAGGCCCCTTCCCTTGAGATAAATCTGCAAATATCTCGGAAACGAAGCGTGCTATGGCAAAATGTTAAGAGACTTTTTTTGTAGAGAATTAAGTTTGCTACTTTTTATGTTCTATGATATTTTTTGATCAGATGCGTAGTTCTCGAGATATATCAAGATATTTAAAAGTTCCGAAGCCGCACCAACATAATAGAGATACAGAAACGCCGTGGCCCCTTTCTTTGAGATAACTCTGCACTATTGCGAGCTGCAAATGCCACTTCCAGCTTAGCTGTGCAGAGGAAGAACAACAAGAAGAAGAAATATCTCGAAATATGTCCGTCAGGCCAGTTCCTTTGAGATGAATCTGCAAACATCTCGGAAACGAAGCGAGCTATGGCAAAATGTTAAGAGACGTTTTTTATAGAGAATTATGTTTCCTACAATTTATGTTCAATGATATTTTTTGATCAGAAGCGTAGTTTTCGAGATACATCGAGATATTTAAAAGTTCCGAAGCCGCACCAACATAATAGAGATACAGAAACACCGTGGCCCCTTTCTTTGAGATAACTCTGCACTAGTGCGAGCCGCAAATGCCACTTCCAGCTTAGCTGTGCAGAAGAAGAACAACAAGAAGAAGAAATATCTCGAAATATGTCCGTCAGGCCCCTTCCCTTGAGATAAATCTGCAAATATCTCGGAAACGAAGGGAGCTATGGCAAAATGTTAAGAGACCTTTTTTGTAGAGAATTAAGTTTCCTACTTTTTATGTTCTATGATATTTTTTGATCAGATGCGTAGTTCTCGAGATATATCAAGATATTTAAAAGTTCCGAAGCCGCACCAACATAATAGAGATACAGAAACACCGTGGCCCCTTTCTTTGAGATAACTCTGCACTATTGCGAGCTGTAAATGCCACTTCCAGCTTAGCTGTGCAGAAGAAGAACAACAAGAAGAAGAAATATCTCGAAATATGCCCGTCAGGCCCCTTCCCTTGAGATATATCTGCAAATATCTCGGAAACGAAGCGAGCTATGGCAAAATGTTAAGAGACCTTTTTTGTAGAGAATTATGGTTGCTACAATTTATGTTCTATGATATTTTTTGATCAGAAGCGTAGTTTTCGAGATATATCGAGATATTTAAAAGTTCCGAAGCCGCACCAACATAATAGAGATACAGAAACACCGTGGCCCCTTTCTTTGAGATAACTCTGCACTAGTGCGAGCCGCAAATGCCACTTCCAGCTTAGCTGTGCAGAAGAAGAACAACAAGAAGAAGAAATATCTCGAAATATGTCCGTCAGGCCCCTTCCCTTGAGATAAATCTGCAAATATCTCGGAAACGAAGAGAGCTATGGCAAAATGTTAAGAGACCTTTTTTGTAGAGAATTAAGTTTCCTACTTTTTATGTTCTATGATATTTTTTGATCAGATGCGTAGTTCTCGAGATATATCAAGATATTTAAAAGTTCCGAAGCCGCACCAACATAATAGAGATACAGAAACACCGTGGCCCCTTTCTTTGAGATAACTCTGCACTATTGCGAGCTGTAAATGCCACTTCCAGCTTAGCTGTGCAGAAGAAGAACAACAAGAAGAAGAAATATCTCGAAATATGTCCGTCAGGCCCCTTCCCTTGAGATATATCTGCAAATATCTCGGAAACGAAGCGAGCTATGGCAAAATGTTGAGAGACCTTTTTTGTAGAGAATTATGTTTCCTACAATTTATGTTCTATGATATTTTTTGATCAGAAGCGTAGTTTTCGAGATACATCGAGATATTTAAAAGTTCCGAAGCCGCACCAACATAATAGAGATACAGAAACACCGTGGCCCCTTTCTTTGAGATAACTCTGCACTAGTGCGAGCCGCAAATGCCACTTCCAGCTTAGCTGTGCAGAAGAAGAACAACAAGAAGAAGAAATATCTCGAAATATGTCCGTCAGGCCCCTTCCCTTGAGATAAATCTGCAAATATCTCGGAAACGAAGAGAGCTATGGCAAAATGTTAAGAGACCTTTTTTGTAGAGAATTAAGTTTCCTACTTTTTATGTTCTATGATATTTTTTGATCAGATGCGTAGTTCTCGAGATATATCAAGATATTTAAAAGTTCCGAAGCCGCACCAACATAATAGAGATACAGAAACACCGTGGCCCCTTTCTTTGAGATAACTCTGCACTATTGCGAGCTGTAAATGCCACTTCCAGCTTAGCTGTGCAGAAGAAGAACAACAAGAAGAAGAAATATCTCGAAATATGTCCGTCAGGCCCCTTCCCTTGAGATATATCTGCAAATATCTCGGAAACGAAGCGAGCTATAGCAAAATGTTGAGAGACCTTTTTTGTAGAGAATTATGTTTCCTACAATTTATGTTCTATGATATTTTTTGATCAGAAGCGTAGTTTTCGAGATATATCGAGATATTTAAAAGTTCCGAAGCCGCACCAACATAATAGAGATACAGAAACACCGTGGCCCCTTTCTTTGAGATAACTCTGCACGATTGCGAGCTGGAAATGCCACTTCCAGTTTAGCTGTGCAGAAGAAGGACAACAAGAAGAAGAAATATCTCGAAATATTTCCGTTAGGCCCCTTCCCTTGAGATAAATCTGCAAATATCTCGGAAACGAAGCGACCTATGGCAAAATGTTAAGAGACCTTTTTTGTAGAGAATTAAGTTTCCTACTTTTTATGTTCTATGATATTTTTTGATCAGATGCGTAGTTCTCGAGATATATCAAGATATTTAAAAGTTCCGAAGCCGCACCAACATAATAGAGATACAGAAACGCCGTGGCCCCTTTCTTTGAGATAACTCTGCACTATTGCGAGCTGCAAATGCCACTTCCAGCTTAGCTGTGCAGAGGAAGAACAACAAGAAGAAGAAATATCTCGAAATATGTCCGTCAGGCCAGTTCCTTTGAGATGAATCTGCAAATATCTCGGAAACGAAGCGAGCTATGGCAAAATGTTAAGAGACGTTTTTTATAGAGAATTATGTTTCCTACAATTTATGTTCTATGATATTTTTTGATCAGAAGCGTAGTTTTCGAGCTACATCGAGATATTTAAAAGTTCCGAAGCCGCACCAACATAATAGAGATACAGAAACACCGTGGCCCCTTTCTTTGAGATAACTCTGCACTAGTGCGAGCCGCAAATGCCACTTCCAGCTTAGCTGTGCAGAAGAAGGACAACAAGAAGAAGAAATATCTCGAAATATGTCCGTTAGGCCCCTTCCCTTGAGATAAATCTGCAAATATCTCGGAAACGAAGCGTGCTATGGCAAAATGTTAAGAGACTTTTTTTGTAGAGAATTAAGTTTGCTACTTTTTATGTTCTATGATATTTTTTGATCAGATGCGTAGTTCTCGAGATATATCAAGATATTTAAAAGTTCCGAAGCCGCACCAACATAATAGAGATACAGAAACGCCGTGGCCCCTTTCTTTGAGATAACTCTGCACTATTGCGAGCTGCAAATGCCACTTCCAGCTTAGCTGTGCAGAGGAAGAACAACAAGAAGAAGAAATATCTCGAAATATGTCCGTCAGGCCAGTTCCTTTGAGATGAATCTGCAAACATCTCGGAAACGAAGCGAGCTATGGCAAAATGTTAAGAGACGTTTTTTATAGAGAATTATGTTTCCTACAATTTATGTTCAATGATATTTTTTGATCAGAAGCGTAGTTTTCGAGATACATCGAGATATTTAAAAGTTCCGAAGCCGCACCAACATAATAGAGATACAGAAACACCGTGGCCCCTTTCTTTGAGATAACTCTGCACTAGTGCGAGCCGCAAATGCCACTTCCAGCTTAGCTGTGCAGAAGAAGAACAACAAGAAGAAGAAATATCTCGAAATATGTCCGTCAGGCCCCTTCCCTTGAGATAAATCTGCAAATATCTCGGAAACGAAGGGAGCTATGGCAAAATGTTAAGAGACCTTTTTTGTAGAGAATTAAGTTTCCTACTTTTTATGTTCTATGATATTTTTTGATCAGATGCGTAGTTCTCGAGATATATCAAGATATTTAAAAGTTCCGAAGCCGCACCAACATAATAGAGATACAGAAACACCGTGGCCCCTTTCTTTGAGATAACTCTGCACTATTGCGAGCTGTAAATGCCACTTCCAGCTTAGCTGTGCAGAAGAAGAACAACAAGAAGAAGAAATATCTCGAAATATGCCCGTCAGGCCCCTTCCCTTGAGATATATCTGCAAATATCTCGGAAACGAAGCGAGCTATGGCAAAATGTTAAGAGACCTTTTTTGTAGAGAATTATGGTTGCTACAATTTATGTTCTATGATATTTTTTGATCAGAAGCGTAGTTTTCGAGATATATCGAGATATTTAAAAGTTCCGAAGCCGCACCAACATAATAGAGATACAGAAACACCGTGGCCCCTTTCTTTGAGATAACTCTGCACTAGTGCGAGCCACAAATGCCACTTCCAGCTTAGCTGTGCAGAAGAAGAACAACAAGAAGAAGAAATATCTCGAAATATGTCCGTCAGGCCCCTTCCCTTGAGATAAATCTGCAAATATCTCGGAAACGAAGAGAGCTATGGCAAAATGTTAAGAGACCTTTTTTGTAGAGAATTAAGTTTCCTACTTTTTATGTTCTATGAAATTGTTTGATCAGATGCGTAGTTCTCGAGATATATCAAGATATTTAAAAGTTCCGAAGCCGCACCAACATAATAGAGATACAGAAACACCGTGGCCCCTTTCTTTGAGATAACTCTGCACTATTGCGAGCTGTAAATGCCACTTCCAGCTTAGCTGTGCAGAAGAAGAACAACAAGAAGAAGAAATATCTCGAAATATGTCCGTCAGGCCCCTTCCCTTGAGATATATCTGCAAATATCTCGGAAACGAAGCGAGCTATGGCAAAATGTTGAGAGACCTTTTTTGTAGAGAATTATGTTTCCTACAATTTATGTTCTATGATATTTTTTGATCAGAAGCGTAGTTTTCGAGATACATCGAGATATTTAAAAGTTCCGAAGCCGCACCAACATAATAGAGATACAGAAACACCGTGGCCCCTTTCTTTGAGATAACTCTGCACTAGTGCGAGCCGCAAATGCCACTTCCAGCTTAGCTGTGCAGAAGAAGAACAACAAGAAGAAGAAATATCTCGAAATATGTCCGTCAGGCCCCTTCCCTTGAGATAAATCTGCAAATATCTCGGAAACGAAGAGAGCTATGGCAAAATGTTAAGAGACCTTTTTTGTAGAGAATTAAGTTTCCTACTTTTTATGTTCTATGATATTTTTTGATCAGATGCGTAGTTCTCGAGATATATCAAGATATTTAAAAGTTCCGAAGCCGCACCAACATAATAGAGATACAGAAACACCGTGGCCCCTTTCTTTGAGATAACTCTGCACTATTGCGAGCTGTAAATGCCACTTCCAGCTTAGCTGTGCAGAAGAAGAACAACAAGAAGAAGAAATATCTCGAAATATGCCCGTCAGGCCCCTTCCCTTGAGATATATCTGCAAATATCTCGGAAACGAAGCGAGCTATGGCAAAATGTTAAGAGACCTTTTTTGTAGAGAATTATGGTTGCTACAATTTATGTTCTATGATATTTTTTGATCAGAAGCGTAGTTTTCGAGATATATCGAGATATTTAAAAGTTCCGAAGCCGCACCAACATAATAGAGATACAGAAACACCGTGGCCCCTTTCTTTGAGATAACTCTGCACTAGTGCGAGCCGCAAATGCCACTTCCAGCTTAGCTGTGCAGAAGAAGAACAACAAGAAGAAGAAATATCTCGAAATATGTCCGTCAGGCCCCTTCCCTTGAGATAAATCTGCAAATATCTCGGAAACGAAGAGAGCTATGGCAAAATGTTAAGAGACCTTTTTTGTAGAGAATTAAGTTTCCTACTTTTTATGTTCTATGATATTTTTTGATCAGATGCGTAGTTCTCGAGATATATCAAGATATTTAAAAGTTCCGAAGCCGCACCAACATAATAGAGATACAGAAACACCGTGGCCCCTTTCTTTGAGATAACTCTGCACTATTGCGAGCTGTAAATGCCACTTCCAGCTTAGCTGTGCAGAAGAAGAACAACAAGAAGAAGAAATATCTCGAAATATGCCCGTCAGGCCCCTTCCCTTGAGATATATCTGCAAATATCTCGGAAACGAAGCGAGCTATGGCAAAATGTTAAGAGACCTTTTTTGTAGAGAATTATGGTTGCTACAATTTATGTTCTATGATATATTTTGATCAGAAGCGTAGTTTTCGAGATATATCGAGATATTTAAAAGTTCCGAAGCCGCACCAACATAATAGAGATACAGAAACACCGTGGCCCCTTTCTTTGAGATAACTCTGCACTAGTGCGAGCCGCAAATGCCACTTCCAGCTTAGCTGTGCAGAAGAAGAACAACAAGAAGAAGAAATATCTCGAAATATGTCCGTCAGGCCCCTTCCCTTGAGATAAATCTGCAAATATCTCGGAAACGAAGAGAGCTATTGCAAAATGTTAAGAGACCTTTTTTGTAGAGAATTAAGTTTCCTACTTTTTATGTTCTATGATATTTTTTGATCAGATGCGTAGTTCTCGAGATATATCAAGATATTTAAAAGTTCCGAAGCCGCACCAACATAATAGAGATACAGAAACACCGTGGCCCCTTTCTTTGAGATAACTCTGCACTATTGCGAGCTGTAAATGCCACTTCCAGCTTAGCTGTGCAGAAGAAGAACAACAAGAAGAAGAAATATCTCGAAATATGTCCGTCAGGCCCCTTCCCTTGAGATATATCTGCAAATATCTCGGAAACGAAGCGAGCTATGGCAAAATGTTGAGAGACCTTTTTTGTAGAGAATTATGTTTCCTACAATTTATGTTCTATGATATTTTTTGATCAGAAGCGTAGTTTTCGAGATATATCGAGATATTTAAAAGTTCCGAAGCCGCACCAACATAATAGAGATACAGAAACACCGTGGCCCCTTTCGTTGAGATAACTCTGCACTAGTGCGAGCCGCAAATGCCACTTCCAGCTTAGCTGTGCAGAAGAAGAACAACAAGAAGAAGAAATATCTCGAAATATGTCCGTCAGGCCCCTTCCCTTGAGATAAATCTGCACATATCTCGGAAACGAAGCGAGCTATGGCAAAATGTTAAGAGACGTTTTTTGTAGAGAATTATGTTTCCTACTATTTATGTTCTATGATATTTTTTGATCCGAAGCGTAGTTTTCGAGATATATCGAGATATTTAAAAGTTCCGAAGCCGCACCAACATAATAGGGATACAGAAACACCGTGGCCCCTTTCTTTGAGATAACTCTGCACTAGTGCGAGCCGCAAATGCCACTTCCAGCTTAGCTGTGCAGAGGAAAAACAACAAGAAGAAGAAATATCTCGAAATATGTCCGTCAGGCCAGTTCCTTTGAGATGAATCTGCAAATATCTCGGAAACGAAGCGAGCTATGGCAAAATGTTAAGAGACGTTTTTTATAGAGAATTATGTTTCCTACAATTTATGTTCTATGATATTTTTTGATCAGAAGCGTAGTTTTCGAGATACATCGAGATATTTAAAAGTTCCGAAGCCGCACCAACATAATAGAGATACAGAAACACCGTGGCCCCTTTCTTTGAAATAACTCTGCACTAGTGCGAGCCGCAAATGCCACTTCCAGCTTAGCTGTGCAGAAGAAGAACAACAAGAAGAAGAAATATCTCGAAATATGTCCGTCAGGCCCCTTCCCTTGAGATAAATCTGCAAATATCTCGGAAACGAAGAGAGCTATGGCAAAATGTTAAGAGACCTTTTTTGTAGAGATTTAAGTTTCCTACTTTTTATGTTCTATGATATTTTTTGATCAGATGCGTAGTTCTCGAGATATATCAAGATATTTAAAAGTTCCGAAGCCGCACCAACATAGTAGAGATACAGAAACACCGTGGCCCCTTTCTTTGAGATAACTCTGCACTATTGCGAGCTGTAAATGCCACTTCCAGCTTAGCTGTGCAGAAGAAGAACAACAAGAAGAAGAAATATCTCGAAATATGTCCGTCAGGCCCCTTCCCTTGAGATATATCTGCAAATATCTCGGAAACGAAGCGAGCTATGGCAAAATGTTGAGAGACCTTTTTTGTAGAGAATTATGTTTCCTACAATTTATGTTCTATGATATTTTTTGATCAGAAGCGTAGTTTTCGAGATATATCGAGATATTTAAAAGTTCCGAAGCCGCACCAACATAATAGAGATACAGAAACACCGTGGCCCCTTTCGTTGAGATAACTCTGCACTAGTGCGAGCCGCAAATGCCACTTCCAGCTTAGCTGTGCAGAAGAAGAACAACAAGAAGAAGAAATATCTCGAAATATGTCCGTCAGGCCCCTTCCCTTGAGATAAATCTGCACATATCTCGGAAACGAAGCGAGCTATGGCAAAATGTTAAGAGACGTTTTTTGTAGAGAATTATGTTTCCTACTTTTTATGTTCTATGATATTTTTTGATCAGAAGCGTAGTTTTCGAGATATATCGAGATATTTAAAAGTTCCGAAGCCGCACCAACATAATAGAGATACAGGAACACCGTGGCCCCTTTCTTTGAGATAACTCTGCACTATTGCGAGCTGTAAATGCCACTTCCAGCTTAGCTGTGCAGAAGAAGAACAACAAGAAGAAGAAATATCTCGAAATATGTCCGTCAGGCCCCTTCCCTTGAGATATATCTGCAAATATCTCGGAAACGAAGCGAGCTATGGCAAAATGTTAACAGACCTTTTTTGTAGAGAATTATGTTTCCTACAATTTATGTTCTATGATATTTTTTGATCAGAAGCGTAGTTCTCGAGATATATCAAGATATTTAAAAGTTCCGAAGCCGCACCAACATAATAGAGATACAGAAACACCGTGGCCCCTCTCTTTGAGATAACTCTGCACTATTGCGAGCTGCAAATGCCACTTCCAGCTTAGCTGTGCAGAAGAAGAACAACAAGAAGAAGAAATATCTCGAAATATGTCCGTCAGGCCCCTTCCCTTGAGATAAATCTGCAAATATCTCGGAAACGAAGAGAGCTATGGCAAAATGTTAAGAGACCTTTTTTGTAGAGATTTAAGTTTCCTACTTTTTATGTTCTATGATATTTTTTGATCAGATGCGTAGTTCTCGAGATATATCAAGATATTTAAAAGTTCCGAAGCCGCACCAACATAATAGAGATACAGAAACACCGTGGCCCCTTTCTTTGAGATAACTCTGCACTATTGCGAGCTGTAAATGCCACTTCCAGCTTAGCTGTGCAGAAGAAGAACAACAAGAAGAAGAAATATCTCGAAATATGTCCGTCAGGCCCCTTCCCTTGAGATATATCTGCAAATATCTCGGAAACGAAGCGAGCTATGGCAAAATGTTGAGAGACCTTTTTTGTAGAGAATTATGTTTCCTACAATTTATGTTCTATGATATTTTTTGATCAGAAGCGTAGTTTTCGAGATATATCGAGATATTTAAAAGTTCCGAAGCCGCACCAACATAATAGAGATACAGAAACACCGTGGCCCCTTTCGTTGAGATAACTCTGCACTAGTGCGAGCCGCAAATGCCACTTCCAGCTTAGCTGTGCAGAAGAAGAACAACAAGAAGAAGAAATATCTCGAAATATGTCCGTCAGGCCCCTTCCCTTGAGATAAATCTGCACATATCTCGGAAACGAAGCGAGCTATGGCAAAATGTTAAGAGACGTTTTTTGTAGAGAATTATGTTTCCTACTTTTTATGTTCTATGATATTTTTTGATCAGAAGCGTAGTTTTCGAGATATATCGAGATATTTAAAAGTTCCGAAGCCGCACCAACATAATAGAGATACAGGAACACCGTGGCCCCTTTCTTTGAGATAACTCTGCACTATTGCGAGCTGTAAATGCCACTTCCAGCTTAGCTGTGCAGAAGAAGAACAACAAGAAGAAGAAATATCTCGAAATATGTCCGTCAGGCCCCTTCCCTTGAGATATATCTGCAAATATCTCGGAAACGAAGCGAGCTATGGCAAAATGTTAACAGACCTTTTTTGTAGAGAATTATGTTTCCTACAATTTATGTTCTATGATATTTTTTGATCAGAAGCGTAGTTCTCGAGATATATCAAGATATTTAAAAGTTCCGAAGCCGCACCAACATAATAGAGATACAGAAACACCGTGGCCCCTCTCTTTGAGATAACTCTGCACTATTGCGAGCTGCAAATGCCACTTCCAGCTTAGCTGTGCAGAAGAAGAACAACAAGAAGAAGAAATATCTCGAAATATGTCCGTCAGGCCAGTTCCTTTGAGCTGAATCTGCAAATATCTCGGAAACGAAGCGAGCTATGGCAAAATGTTTAGAGACGTTTTTTGTAGAGAATTATGTTTCCTACAATTTATGTTCTATGATATTTTTTGATCAGAAGCGTAGTTTTCGAGATATATCGAGATATTTAAAAGTTCCGAAGACGCACCAACATAATAGAGATACAGAAACACCGTGGCCCCTTTCTTTGAGATAACTGTGCACTAGTGCGAGCCGCAAATGCCACTTCCAGCTTAGCTGTGCAGAAGAAGAACAACAAGAAGAAGAAATATCTCGAAATATGTCCGTCAGGCCCCTTCCCTTGAGATATATCTGCAAATATCTCGGAAACGAAGCGAGCTATGGCAAAATGTTAAGAGACCGTTTTTGTAGAGAATTAAGTTTCCTACTTTTTATGTTCTATGATATTTTTTGATCAGACGCGTAGTTCTCGAGATATATCAACATATTTAAAAGTTCCGAAGCCGCACCAACATAATAGAGATACAGAAACACCGTGGCCCCTTTCTTTGAGATAACTCTGCACTATTGCGAGCTGCAAATGCCACTTCCAGCTTAGCTGTGCAGAAGAAGAACAACAAGAAGAAGAAATATCTCGAAATATGTCCGTCAGGCCCCTTCCCTTGAGATAAATCTGCAAATATCTCGGAAACGAAGAGAGCTATGGCAAAATGTTAAGAGACCTTTTTGTAGAGAATTAAGTTTCCTACTTTTCATGTTCTATGATATTTTTTGATCAGATGCGTAGTTCTCGAGATATATCAAGATATTTAAAAGTTCCGAAGCTGCACCAACATAATAGAGGTACAGAAACACCGTGGCCTCTTTCTTTGAGATAACTCTGCACTATTGCGAGCTGCAAATGCCACTTCCAGCTTAGCTGTGCAGAGGAAGAACAACAAGAAGAAGAAATATCTCGAAATATGTCCGTCAGGCCACTTCCTTTGAGCTGAATCTGCAAATATCTCGGAAACGAAGCGAGCTATGGCAAAATGTTAAGAGACGTTTTTGGTAGAGAATTATGTTTCCTACAATTTATGTTCTATGATATTTTTTGATCAGAAGCGTAGTTTTCGAGATATATCGAGATATTTAAAAGTTCTGAAGCCGCACCAACATAATAATGATACAGAAACACCGTGGCCCCTTTCTTTGAGATAACTCTGCACTAGTGCGAGCCGCAAATGCCACTTCCAGCTTAGCTGTGCAGAAGAAGAACAACAAGAAGAAGAAATATCTCGAAATATGTCCGTCAGGCCAGTTCCTTTGAGCTGAATCTGCAAATATCTCGGAAACGAAGCGAGCTATGGCAAAATGTTAAGAGACGTTTTTTGTAGAGAATTATGTTTCCTACAATTTAGGTTCTATGACATTTTTTGATCAGAAGCGTAGTTTTCGAGATATATCGAGATATTTAAAAGTTCCGAAGACGCACCAACATAATAGAGATACAGAAACACCGTGGCCCCTTTCTTTGAGATAACTGTGCACTAGTGCGAGCCGCAAATGCCACTTCCAGCTTAGCTGTGCAGAAGAAGAACAACAAGAAGAAGAAATATCTCGAAATATGTCCGTCAGGCTCCTTCCCTTGAGATATATCTGCAAATATCTCGGAAACGAAGCGAGCTATGGCAAAATGTTAAGAGACCTTTTTTGTAGAGAATTATGGTTGCTACAATTTATGTTCTATGATATTTTTTGATCAGAAGCGTAGTTTTCGAGATATATCGAGATATTTAAAAGTTCCGAAGCCGCACCAACATAATAGAGATACAGAAACACCGTGGCCCCTTTCTTTGAGATAACTCTGCACTAGTGCGAGCCGCAAATGCCACTTCCAGCTTAGCTGTGCAGAAGAAGAACAACAAGAAGAAGAAATATCTCGAAATATGTCCGTCAGGCCCCTTCCCTTGAGATAAATCTGCAAATATCTCGGAAACGAAGAGAGCTATGGCAAAATGTTAAGAGACCTTTTTTGTAGAGAATTAAGTTTCCTACTTTTTATGTTCTATGATATTTTTTGATCAGATGCGTAGTTCTCGAGATATATCAAGATATTTAAAAGTTCCGAAGCCGCACCAACATAATAGAGATACAGAAACACCGTGGCCCCTTTCTTTGAGATAACTCTGCACTATTGCGAGCTGTAAATGCCACTTCCAGCTTAGCTGTGCAGAAGAAGAACAACAAGAAGAAGAAATATCTCGAAATATGCCCGTCAGGCCCCTTCCCTTGAGATATATCTGCAAATATCTCGGAAACGAAGCGAGCTATGGCAAAATGTTAAGAGACCTTTTTTGTAGAGAATTATGGTTGCTACAATTTATGTTCTATGATATATTTTGATCAGAAGCGTAGTTTTCGAGATATATCGAGATATTTAAAAGTTCCGAAGCCGCACCAACATAATAGAGATACAGAAACACCGTGGCCCCTTTCTTTGAGATAACTCTGCACTAGTGCGAGCCGCAAATGCCACTTCCAGCTTAGCTGTGCAGAAGAAGAACAACAAGAAGAAGAAATATCTCGAAATATGTCCGTCAGGCCCCTTCCCTTGAGATAAATCTGCAAATATCTCGGAAACGAAGAGAGCTATTGCAAAATGTTAAGAGACCTTTTTTGTAGAGAATTAAGTTTCCTACTTTTTATGTTCTATGATATTTTTTGATCAGATGCGTAGTTCTCGAGATATATCAAGATATTTAAAAGTTCCGAAGCCGCACCAACATAATAGAGATACAGAAACACCGTGGCCCCTTTCTTTGAGATAACTCTGCACTATTGCGAGCTGTAAATGCCACTTCCAGCTTAGCTGTGCAGAAGAAGAACAACAAGAAGAAGAAATATCTCGAAATATGTCCGTCAGGCCCCTTCCCTTGAGATATATCTGCAAATATCTCGGAAACGAAGCGAGCTATGGCAAAATGTTGAGAGACCTTTTTTGTAGAGAATTATGTTTCCTACAATTTATGTTCTATGATATTTTTTGATCAGAAGCGTAGTTTTCGAGATATATCGAGATATTTAAAAGTTCCGAAGCCGCACCAACATAATAGAGATACAGAAACACCGTGGCCCCTTTCGTTGAGATAACTCTGCACTAGTGCGAGCCGCAAATGCCACTTCCAGCTTAGCTGTGCAGAAGAAGAACAACAAGAAGAAGAAATATCTCGAAATATGTCCGTCAGGCCCCTTCCCTTGAGATAAATCTGCACATATCTCGGAAACGAAGCGAGCTATGGCAAAATGTTAAGAGACGTTTTTTGTAGAGAATTATGTTTCCTACTATTTATGTTCTATGATATTTTTTGATCCGAAGCGTAGTTTTCGAGATATATCGAGATATTTAAAAGTTCCGAAGCCGCACCAACATAATAGGGATACAGAAACACCGTGGCCCCTTTCTTTGAGATAACTCTGCACTAGTGCGAGCCGCAAATGCCACTTCCAGCTTAGCTGTGCAGAGGAAAAACAACAAGAAGAAGAAATATCTCGAAATATGTCCGTCAGGCCAGTTCCTTTGAGATGAATCTGCAAATATCTCGGAAACGAAGCGAGCTATGGCAAAATGTTAAGAGACGTTTTTTATAGAGAATTATGTTTCCTACAATTTATGTTCTATGATATTTTTTGATCAGAAGCGTAGTTTTCGAGATACATCGAGATATTTAAAAGTTCCGAAGCCGCACCAACATAATAGAGATACAGAAACACCGTGGCCCCTTTCTTTGAAATAACTCTGCACTAGTGCGAGCCGCAAATGCCACTTCCAGCTTAGCTGTGCAGAAGAAGAACAACAAGAAGAAGAAATATCTCGAAATATGTCCGTCAGGCCCCTTCCCTTGAGATAAATCTGCAAATATCTCGGAAACGAAGAGAGCTATGGCAAAATGTTAAGAGACCTTTTTTGTAGAGATTTAAGTTTCCTACTTTTTATGTTCTATGATATTTTTTGATCAGATGCGTAGTTCTCGAGATATATCAAGATATTTAAAAGTTCCGAAGCCGCACCAACATAGTAGAGATACAGAAACACCGTGGCCCCTTTCTTTGAGATAACTCTGCACTATTGCGAGCTGTAAATGCCACTTCCAGCTTAGCTGTGCAGAAGAAGAACAACAAGAAGAAGAAATATCTCGAAATATGTCCGTCAGGCCCCTTCCCTTGAGATATATCTGCAAATATCTCGGAAACGAAGCGAGCTATGGCAAAATGTTGAGAGACCTTTTTTGTAGAGAATTATGTTTCCTACAATTTATGTTCTATGATATTTTTTGATCAGAAGCGTAGTTTTCGAGATATATCGAGATATTTAAAAGTTCCGAAGCCGCACCAACATAATAGAGATACAGAAACACCGTGGCCCCTTTCGTTGAGATAACTCTGCACTAGTGCGAGCCGCAAATGCCACTTCCAGCTTAGCTGTGCAGAAGAAGAACAACAAGAAGAAGAAATATCTCGAAATATGTCCGTCAGGCCCCTTCCCTTGAGATAAATCTGCACATATCTCGGAAACGAAGCGAGCTATGGCAAAATGTTAAGAGACGTTTTTTGTAGAGAATTATGTTTCCTACTTTTTATGTTCTATGATATTTTTTGATCAGAAGCGTAGTTTTCGAGATATATCGAGATATTTAAAAGTTCCGAAGCCGCACCAACATAATAGAGATACAGGAACACCGTGGCCCCTTTCTTTGAGATAACTCTGCACTATTGCGAGCTGTAAATGCCACTTCCAGCTTAGCTGTGCAGAAGAAGAACAACAAGAAGAAGAAATATCTCGAAATATGTCCGTCAGGCCCCTTCCCTTGAGATATATCTGCAAATATCTCGGAAACGAAGCGAGCTATGGCAAAATGTTAACAGACCTTTTTTGTAGAGAATTATGTTTCCTACAATTTATGTTCTATGATATTTTTTGATCAGAAGCGTAGTTCTCGAGATATATCAAGATATTTAAAAGTTCCGAAGCCGCACCAACATAATAGAGATACAGAAACACCGTGGCCCCTCTCTTTGAGATAACTCTGCACTATTGCGAGCTGCAAATGCCACTTCCAGCTTAGCTGTGCAGAAGAAGAACAACAAGAAGAAGAAATATCTCGAAATATGTCCGTCAGGCCCCTTCCCTTGAGATAAATCTGCAAATATCTCGGAAACGAAGAGAGCTATGGCAAAATGTTAAGAGACCTTTTTTGTAGAGATTTAAGTTTCCTACTTTTTATGTTCTATGATATTTTTTGATCAGATGCGTAGTTCTCGAGATATATCAAGATATTTAAAAGTTCCGAAGCCGCACCAACATAATAGAGATACAGAAACACCGTGGCCCCTTTCTTTGAGATAACTCTGCACTATTGCGAGCTGTAAATGCCACTTCCAGCTTAGCTGTGCAGAAGAAGAACAACAAGAAGAAGAAATATCTCGAAATATGTCCGTCAGGCCCCTTCCCTTGAGATATATCTGCAAATATCTCGGAAACGAAGCGAGCTATGGCAAAATGTTGAGAGACCTTTTTTGTAGAGAATTATGTTTCCTACAATTTATGTTCTATGATATTTTTTGATCAGAAGCGTAGTTTTCGAGATATATCGAGATATTTAAAAGTTCCGAAGCCGCACCAACATAATAGAGATACAGAAACACCGTGGCCCCTTTCGTTGAGATAACTCTGCACTAGTGCGAGCCGCAAATGCCACTTCCAGCTTAGCTGTGCAGAAGAAGAACAACAAGAAGAAGAAATATCTCGAAATATGTCCGTCAGGCCCCTTCCCTTGAGATAAATCTGCACATATCTCGGAAACGAAGCGAGCTATGGCAAAATGTTAAGAGACGTTTTTTGTAGAGAATTATGTTTCCTACTTTTTATGTTCTATGATATTTTTTGATCAGAAGCGTAGTTTTCGAGATATATCGAGATATTTAAAAGTTCCGAAGCCGCACCAACATAATAGAGATACAGGAACACCGTGGCCCCTTTCTTTGAGATAACTCTGCACTATTGCGAGCTGTAAATGCCACTTCCAGCTTAGCTGTGCAGAAGAAGAACAACAAGAAGAAGAAATATCTCGAAATATGTCCGTCAGGCCCCTTCCCTTGAGATATATCTGCAAATATCTCGGAAACGAAGCGAGCTATGGCAAAATGTTAACAGACCTTTTTTGTAGAGAATTATGTTTCCTACAATTTATGTTCTATGATATTTTTTGATCAGAAGCGTAGTTCTCGAGATATATCAAGATATTTAAAAGTTCCGAAGCCGCACCAACATAATAGAGATACAGAAACACCGTGGCCCCTCTCTTTGAGATAACTCTGCACTATTGCGAGCTGCAAATGCCACTTCCAGCTTAGCTGTGCAGAAGAAGAACAACAAGAAGAAGAAATATCTCGAAATATGTCCGTCAGGCCAGTTCCTTTGAGCTGAATCTGCAAATATCTCGGAAACGAAGCGAGCTATGGCAAAATGTTTAGAGACGTTTTTTGTAGAGAATTATGTTTCCTACAATTTATGTTCTATGATATTTTTTGATCAGAAGCGTAGTTTTCGAGATATATCGAGATATTTAAAAGTTCCGAAGACGCACCAACATAATAGAGATACAGAAACACCGTGGCCCCTTTCTTTGAGATAACTGTGCACTAGTGCGAGCCGCAAATGCCACTTCCAGCTTAGCTGTGCAGAAGAAGAACAACAAGAAGAAGAAATATCTCGAAATATGTCCGTCAGGCCCCTTCCCTTGAGATATATCTGCAAATATCTCGGAAACGAAGCGAGCTATGGCAAAATGTTAAGAGACCGTTTTTGTAGAGAATTAAGTTTCCTACTTTTTATGTTCTATGATATTTTTTGATCAGACGCGTAGTTCTCGAGATATATCAACATATTTAAAAGTTCCGAAGCCGCACCAACATAATAGAGATACAGAAACACCGTGGCCCCTTTCTTTGAGATAACTCTGCACTATTGCGAGCTGCAAATGCCACTTCCAGCTTAGCTGTGCAGAAGAAGAACAACAAGAAGAAGAAATATCTCGAAATATGTCCGTCAGGCCCCTTCCCTTGAGATAAATCTGCAAATATCTCGGAAACGAAGAGAGCTATGGCAAAATGTTAAGAGACCTTTTTGTAGAGAATTAAGTTTCCTACTTTTCATGTTCTATGATATTTTTTGATCAGATGCGTAGTTCTCGAGATATATCAAGATATTTAAAAGTTCCGAAGCTGCACCAACATAATAGAGGTACAGAAACACCGTGGCCTCTTTCTTTGAGATAACTCTGCACTATTGCGAGCTGCAAATGCCACTTCCAGCTTAGCTGTGCAGAGGAAGAACAACAAGAAGAAGAAATATCTCGAAATATGTCCGTCAGGCCACTTCCTTTGAGCTGAATCTGCAAATATCTCGGAAACGAAGCGAGCTATGGCAAAATGTTAAGAGACGTTTTTGGTAGAGAATTATGTTTCCTACAATTTATGTTCTATGATATTTTTTGATCAGAAGCGTAGTTTTCGAGATATATCGAGATATTTAAAAGTTCTGAAGCCGCACCAACATAATAATGATACAGAAACACCGTGGCCCCTTTCTTTGAGATAACTCTGCACTAGTGCGAGCCGCAAATGCCACTTCCAGCTTAGCTGTGCAGAAGAAGAACAACAAGAAGAAGAAATATCTCGAAATATGTCCGTCAGGCCAGTTCCTTTGAGCTGAATCTGCAAATATCTCGGAAACGAAGCGAGCTATGGCAAAATGTTAAGAGACGTTTTTTGTAGAGAATTATGTTTCCTACAATTTAGGTTCTATGACATTTTTTGATCAGAAGCGTAGTTTTCGAGATATATCGAGATATTTAAAAGTTCCGAAGACGCACCAACATAATAGAGATACAGAAACACCGTGGCCCCTTTCTTTGAGATAACTGTGCACTAGTGCGAGCCGCAAATGCCACTTCCAGCTTAGCTGTGCAGAAGAAGAACAACAAGAAGAAGAAATATCTCGAAATATGTCCGTCAGGCTCCTTCCCTTGAGATATATCTGCAAATATCTCGGAAACGAAGCGAGCTATGGCAAAATGTTAAGAGACCGTTTTTGTAGACAATTAAGTTTCCTACTTTTTATGTTCTATGATATTTTTTGATCAGACGCGTAGTTCTCGAGATATATCAAGATATTTAAAAGTTCCGAAGCCGCACCAACATAATAGAGATACAGAAACACCGTGGCCCCTTTCTTTGAGATAACTCTGCACTAGTGCGAGCTGCCAATGCCACTTCCAGCTTAGCTGTGCAGAAGAAAAACAACAAGAAGAAGAAATATCTCGAAATATGTCCGTCAGGCCCCTTCCCTTGAGATAAATCTGCAAATATCTCGGAAACGAAGCGAGCTATGGCAAAATGTTAAGAGACCTTGTTTGTAGAGAATTAAGTTTCCTACTTTTTATGTTCTATGATATTTTTTGATCAGATGCGTAGTTCTCGAGATATATCAAGATATTTAAAAGTTCCGAAGCCGCACCAACATAATAGAGATACAGAAACACCGTGGCCCCTTTCTTTGAGATAACTCTGCACTATTGCGAGCTGCAAATGCCACTTCCAGCTTAGCTGTGGAGAGGAAGAACAACAAGAAGAAGAAGTATCTCGAAACATGTCCGTCAGGCCCGTTCCTTTGAGCTGAATCTGCAAATATCTCGGAAACGAAGCGAGCTATGGCAAAATGCTAAGAGACGTTTCTTGTAGAGAATTATGTTTCCTACAATTTATGTTCTATGATATTTTTTGATCAGAAGCGTAGTTTTCGAGATATATCGAGATATTTAAAAGTTCCGAAGCCGCACCAACATAATAGAGATACAGAAACACCGTGGCTCCTTTCTTTGAGATAACTCTGCACTAGTGCGAGCCGCAAATGCCACTTCCAGCTTAGCTGTGCAGAAGAAGAACAACAAGAAGAAGAAATATCTCGAAATATGTCCGTCAGGCCCCTTCCCTTGAGATAAATCTGCAAATATCTCGGAAACGAAGCGTGCTATGGCAAAATGTTAAGAGACTTTTTTTGTAGAGAATTAAGTTTCCCACTTTTTATGTTCTATGATATTTTTCGATCAGAGGCGTAGTTATCGAGATATATCAAGATATTTAAAAGTTCCGAAGCCGCACCAACATAATAGAGATACAGAAACACCGTGGCCCCTTTCTTTGAGATAACTCTGCACGATTGCGAGCTGGAAATGCCACTTCCAGTTTAGCTGTGCAGAAAAAGAACAACAAGAAGAAGAAATATCTCGAAATATGTCCATCAGCACCCTTCCCTTGAGATAAATCTGCAAATATCTCGGAAACGAAGCGAGCTATGGCAAAATGTTAAGAGACCTTTTTTGTAGAGAATTATGTTTCCTACAATTTATGTTCTATGATATTTTTTGATCAGAAGCGTAGTTTTCGAGATATATCGAGATATGTAAAAGTTCCGAAGCCGCACCAACATAATAGAGATACAGAAACACCGTGGCCCCTTTCTTTGGGATAACTCTGCACTCTTGCGAGCTGCAAATGCCACTTCCAGCTTAGCTGTGCAGAAGAAGAACAACAAGAAGAAGAAATATCTCGAAATATGTCCGTCAGGCTACTTCCCTTGAGATAAATCTGCAAATATCCCGGAAACGAAGCGAGCTATGGCAAAATGTTAAGAGACCTTTTTTGTAGAGAATTAAGTTTCCTACTTTTTATGTTCGATGATATTTTTTGATCAGATGCGTAGTTCTCGAGATATATCAAGATATTTAAAAGTTCCGAAGCAGCACCAACATAATAGAGATACAGAAACACCGTGGCCCCTTTCTTTGAGATAACCCTGCACTATTGCGAGCTGTAAATGCCACTTCCAGCTTAGCTGTGCAGAAGAAGAACAACAAGAAAAAGAAATATCTCGAAATATGTCCGTCAGGCCCCTTCCCTTGAGATAAATATGCAAATATCTCGGAAACGAAGCGAGCTATGGCAAAATGTTAAGAGACCTTTTTTATAGAGAATTAAGTTTCCTACTTTTTATGTTCTATGATATTTTTTGATCAGATGCGTAGTGCTCGAGATATATCGAGATATTTAAAAGTTCCGAAGCCGCACCAACATAATAGAGATACAGAAACACCGTGGCCCCTTTCTTTGAGATAACTCTGCACTACTGCGAGCTGCAAATGCCACTTCCAGCTTAGCTGTGCAGAGGAAGAACAACAAGAAGAAGAAATATCTCGAAATATGTCCGTCAGGCCAGTTCCTTTGAGCTGAATCTGCAAATATCTCGGAAACGAAGCGAGCTATGGCAAAATGTTAAGAGACCTTTTTTGTAGAGAATTATGTTTCCTACAATTTATGTTCTATGATATTTTTTGATCAGAAGCGTAGTTTTCGAGATATATCGAGATATGTAAAAGTTCCGAAGCCGCACCAACATAATAGAGATACAGAAACACCGTGGCCCCTTTCTTTGGGATAACTCTGCACTCTTGCGAGCTGCAAATGCCACTTCCAGCTTAGCTGTGCAGAAGAAGAACAACAAGAAGAAGAAATATCTCGAAATATGTCCGTCAGGCTACTTCCCTTGAGATAAATCTGCAAATATCCCGGAAACGAAGCGAGCTATGGCAAAATGTTAAGAGACCTTTTTTGTAGAGAATTAAGTTTCCTACTTTTTATGTTCGATGATATTTTTTGATCAGATGCGTAGTTCTCGAGATATATCAAGATATTTAAAAGTTCCGAAGCAGCACCAACATAATAGAGATACAGAAACACCGTGGCCCCTTTCTTTGAGATAACCCTGCACTATTGCGAGCTGTAAATGCCACTTCCAGCTTAGCTGTGCAGAAGAAGAACAACAAGAAAAAGAAATATCTCGAAATATGTCCGTCAGGCCCCTTCCCTTGAGATAAATATGCAAATATCTCGGAAACGAAGCGAGCTATGGCAAAATGTTAAGAGACCTTTTTTATAGAGAATTAAGTTTCCTACTTTTTATGTTCTATGATATTTTTTGATCAGATGCGTAGTGCTCGAGATATATCAAGATATTTAAAAGTTCCGAAGCCGCACCAACATAATAGAGATACAGAAACACCGTGGCCCCTTTCTTTGAGATAACTCTGCACTACTGCGAGCTGCAAATGCCACTTCCAGCTTAGCTGTGCAGAGGAAGAACAACAAGAAGAAGAAATATCTCGAAATATGTCCGTCAGGCCAGTTCCTTTGAGCTGAATCTGCAAATATCTCGGAAACGAAGCGAGCTATGGCAAAATGTTAAGAGACCTTTTTTGTAGAGAATTATGTTTCCTACAATTTATGTTGTATGATATTTTTTGATCAGAAGCGTAGTTTTCGAGATATATCGAGATATGTAAAAGTTCCGAAGCCGCACCAACATAATAGAGATACAGAAACACCGTGGCCCCTTTCTTTGGGATAACTCTGCACTCTTGCGAGCTGCAAATGCCACTTCCAGCTTAGCTGTGCAGAAGAAGAACAACAAGAAGAAGAAATATCTCGAAATATGTCCGTCAGGCTACTTCCCTTGAGATAAATCTGCAAATATCCCGGAAACGAAGCGAGCTATGGCAAAATGTTAAGAGACCTTTTTTGTAGAGAATTAAGTTTCCTACTTTTTATGTTCGATGATATTTTTTGATCAGATGCGTAGTTCTCGAGATATATCAAGATATTTAAAAGTTCCGAAGCAGCACCAACATAATAGAGATACAGAAACACCGTGGCCCCTTTCTTTGAGATAACCCTGCACTATTGCGAGCTGTAAATGCCACTTCCAGCTTAGCTGTGCAGAAGAAGAACAACAAGAAAAAGAAATATCTCGAAATATGTCCGTCAGGCCCCTTCCCTTGAGATAAATATGCAAATATCTCGGAAACGAAGCGAGCTATGGCAAAATGTTAAGAGACCTTTTTTGTAGAGAATTAAGTTTCCTACTTTTTATGTTCTATGATATTTTTTGATCAGATGCGTAGTTATCGAGATATATCAAGATATTTAAAAGTTCCGAAGCCGCACCAACGTAATAGAGATACAGAAACACCGTGGCCCCTTTCTTTGAGATAACTCTGCACGATTGCGAGCTGGAAATGCCACTTCCAGTTTAGCTGTGCAGAAGAAGAACAACAAGGAGAAGAAATATCTCGAAATATGTCCGTCAGGCCAGTTCCTTTGAGCTGAATCTGCAAATATCCCGGAAACGAAACGAGCTATGGCAAAATGTTAAGAGACGTTTTTTGTAGAGAATTATGTTTCCTACAATTTATGTTCTATGATATTTTTTGATCAGAAGCGTAGTTTTCGAGATATATCGAGATATTTAAAAGTTCCGAAGACGCACCAACATAATAGAGATACAGAAACACCGTGGCCCCTTTCTTTGAGATAACTCTGCACTAGTGCGAGCCGCAAATGCCACTTCCAGCTTAGCTGTGCAGAAGAAGAACAACAAGAAGAAGAAATATCTCGAAATATGTCCGTCAGGCCCCTTCCCTTGAGATATATCTGCAAATATCTCGGAAACGAAGAGAGCTATGGCAAAATGTTAAGAGACCTTTTTTGTAGAGAATTACGTTTCCTACTTTTCATGTTCTATGATATTTTTTGATCGGATGCGTAGTTCTCGAGATATATCAAGATATTTAAAAGTTCCGAAGCCGCACCAACATAATAGAGATACAGAAACACCGTGGCCCCTTTCTTTGAGATAACTCTGCACTATTGCGAGCTGTAAATGCCACTTCCAGCTTAGCTGTGCAGAAGAAGAACAACAAGAAGAAGAAATATCTCGAAATATGCCCGTCAGGCCCCTTCCCTTGAGATATATCTGCAAATATCTCGGAAACGAAGCGTGCTATGGCAAAATGTTAAGAGACTTTTTTTGTAGAGAATTAAGTTTCCTACTTTTTATGTTCTATGATATTTTTCGATCAGAGGCGTAGTTATCGAGATATATCAAGATATTTAAAAGTTCCGAAGCCGCACCAACGTAATAGAGATACAGAAACACCGTGGCCCCTTTCTTTGAGATAACTCTGCACGATTGCGAGCTGGAAATGCCACTTCCAGCTTAGCTGTGCAGAAGAAGAACAACAAGAAGAAGAAATATCTCGAAATATGTCCGTCAGGCTACTTCCCTTGAGATAAATCTGCAAATATCCCGGAAACGAAGCGAGCTATGGCAAAATGTTAAGAGACCTTTTTTGTAGAGAATTAAGTTTCCTACTTTTTATGTTCGATGATATTTTTTGATCAGATGCGTAGTTCTCGAGATATATCAAGATATTTAAAAGTTCCGAAGCAGCACCAACATAATAGAGATACAGAAACACCGTGGCCCCTTTCTTTGAGATAACCCTGCACTATTGCGAGCTGTAAATGCCACTTCCAGCTTAGCTGTGCAGAAGAAGAACAACAAGAAAAAGAAATATCTCGAAATATGTCCGTCAGGCCCCTTCCCTTGAGATAAATATGCAAATATCTCGGAAACGAAGCGAGCTATGGCAAAATGTTAAGAGACCTTTTTTATAGAGAATTAAGTTTCCTACTTTTTATGTTCTATGATATTTTTTGATCAGATGCGTAGTGCTCGAGATATATCAAGATATTTAAAAGTTCCGAAGCCGCACCAACATAATAGAGATACAGAAACACCGTGGCCCCTTTCTTTGAGATAACTCTGCACTACTGCGAGCTGCAAATGCCACTTCCAGCTTAGCTGTGCAGAGGAAGAACAACAAGAAGAAGAAATATCTCGAAATATGTCCGTCAGGCCAGTTCCTTTGAGCTGAATCTGCAAATATCTCGGAAACGAAGCGAGCTATGGCAAAATGTTAAGAGACCTTTTTTGTAGAGAATTATGTTTCCTACAATTTATGTTGTATGATATTTTTTGATCAGAAGCGTAGTTTTCGAGATATATCGAGATATGTAAAAGTTCCGAAGCCGCACCAACATAATAGAGATACAGAAACACCGTGGCCCCTTTCTTTGGGATAACTCTGCACTCTTGCGAGCTGCAAATGCCACTTCCAGCTTAGCTGTGCAGAAGAAGAACAACAAGAAGAAGAAATATCTCGAAATATGTCCGTCAGGCTACTTCCCTTGAGATAAATCTGCAAATATCCCGGAAACGAAGCGAGCTATGGCAAAATGTTAAGAGACCTTTTTTGTAGAGAATTAAGTTTCCTACTTTTTATGTTCGATGATATTTTTTGATCAGATGCGTAGTTCTCGAGATATATCAAGATATTTAAAAGTTCCGAAGCAGCACCAACATAATAGAGATACAGAAACACCGTGGCCCCTTTCTTTGAGATAACCCTGCACTATTGCGAGCTGTAAATGCCACTTCCAGCTTAGCTGTGCAGAAGAAGAACAACAAGAAAAAGAAATATCTCGAAATATGTCCGTCAGGCCCCTTCCCTTGAGATAAATATGCAAATATCTCGGAAACGAAGCGAGCTATGGCAAAATGTTAAGAGACCTTTTTTGTAGAGAATTAAGTTTCCTACTTTTTATGTTCTATGATATTTTTTGATCAGATGCGTAGTTATCGAGATATATCAAGATATTTAAAAGTTCCGAAGCCGCACCAACGTAATAGAGATACAGAAACACCGTGGCCCCTTTCTTTGAGATAACTCTGCACGATTGCGAGCTGGAAATGCCACTTCCAGTTTAGCTGTGCAGAAGAAGAACAACAAGGAGAAGAAATATCTCGAAATATGTCCGTCAGGCCAGTTCCTTTGAGCTGAATCTGCAAATATCCCGGAAACGAAACGAGCTATGGCAAAATGTTAAGAGACGTTTTTTGTAGAGAATTATGTTTCCTACAATTTATGTTCTATGATATTTTTTGATCAGAAGCGTAGTTTTCGAGATATATCGAGATATTTAAAAGTTCCGAAGACGCACCAACATAATAGAGATACAGAAACACCGTGGCCCCTTTCTTTGAGATAACTCTGCACTAGTGCGAGCCGCAAATGCCACTTCCAGCTTAGCTGTGCAGAAGAAGAACAACAAGAAGAAGAAATATCTCGAAATATGTCCGTCAGGCCCCTTCCCTTGAGATATATCTGCAAATATCTCGGAAACGAAGAGAGCTATGGCAAAATGTTAAGAGACCTTTTTTGTAGAGAATTACGTTTCCTACTTTTCATGTTCTATGATATTTTTTGATCGGATGCGTAGTTCTCGAGATATATCAAGATATTTAAAAGTTCCGAAGCCGCACCAACATAATAGAGATACAGAAACACCGTGGCCCCTTTCTTTGAGATAACTCTGCACTATTGCGAGCTGTAAATGCCACTTCCAGCTTAGCTGTGCAGAAGAAGAACAACAAGAAGAAGAAATATCTCGAAATATGCCCGTCAGGCCCCTTCCCTTGAGATATATCTGCAAATATCTCGGAAACGAAGCGTGCTATGGCAAAATGTTAAGAGACTTTTTTTGTAGAGAATTAAGTTTCCTACTTTTTATGTTCTATGATATTTTTCGATCAGAGGCGTAGTTATCGAGATATATCAAGATATTTAAAAGTTCCGAAGCCGCACCAACGTAATAGAGATACAGAAACACCGTGGCCCCTTTCTTTGAGATAACTCTGCACGATTGCGAGCTGGAAATGCCACTTCCAGTTTAGCTGTGCAGAAAAAGAACAACAAGAAGAAGAAATATCTCGAAATATGTCCATCAGGACCCTTCCCTTGAGATATATCTGCAAATATCTCGGAAACGAAATGAGCTATGGCAAAATGTTAAGAGACCTTTTTTGTAGAGAATTATGTTTCCTACAATTTATGTTCTATGATATTTTTTGATCAGAAGCGTAGTTTTCGAGATATATCGAGATATGTAAAAGTTCCGAAGCCGCACCAACATAATAGAGATACAGAAACACCGTGGCCCCTTTCTTTGGGATAACTCTGCACTCTTGCGAGCTGCAAATACCACTTCCAGCTTAGCTGTGCAGAAGAAGAACAACAAGAAGAAGAAATATCTCGAAATATGTCCGTCAGGCCACTTCCCTTGAGATAAATCTGCAAATATCTCGGAAACGAAGCGAGCTATGGCAAAATGTTAAGAGACCTTTTTTGTAGAGAATTAAGTTTCCTACTTTTTATGTTCGATGATATTTTTTGATCAGATGCGTAGTTCTAGAGATATATCAAGATATTTAAAAGTTCCGAAGCTGCACCAACATAATAGAGGTACAGAAACACCGTGGCCTCCTTCTTTGAGATAACTCTGCACTATTGCGAGCTGCAAATGCCACTTCGAGCTTAGCTGTGCAGAAGAAGAACAACAAGGAGAAGAAATATCTCGAAATATGTCCGTCAGGCCCCTTCCCTTGAGATAAATCTGCAAATATCTCGGAAACGAAGCGAGCTATGGCAAAATGTTAAGAGACCTTTTTTGTACAGAATTATGTTTCCTACTTTTTACGTTCTATGATATTTTTTGATCAGACGCGTAGTTCTCGAGATATATCAAGATATTTAAAAGTTCCGAAGCCGCACCAACATAATAGAGATACAGAAACACCGTGGCCCCTTCCTTTGAGATATCTCTGCACTATTGCGAGCTGCAAATGCCACTTCCAGCTTAGCTGTGCAGAAGAAGATCAACAAGAAGAAGAAATATCTGGAAATATGTCCGTCAGGCCCCTTCCCTTGAGATAAATCTGCAAATATCTCGGAAACGAAGCGAGCTACGGCAAAATGTTGAGAGACCTTTTTTGTAGAGAATTATGTTTCCTACAATTTATGTTCTATGATATTTTTTGATCAGAAGCGTAGTTTTCGAGATATATCGAGATATTTAAAAGTTCCGAAGCCGCACCAACATAATAGAGATACAGAAACACCGTGGCCCCTTTCTTTGAGATAACTCTGCACTAGTGCGAGCCGCAAATGCCACTTCCAGCTTAGCTGTGCAGAAGAAGAACAACAAGAAGAAGAAATATCTCGAAATATGTCCGTTAGGCCCCTTCCCTTGAGATAAATCTGCAAATATCTCGGAAACGAAGCGAGCTATGGCAAAATGTTAAGAGACCTTTTTTGTAGAGAATTAAGTTTCCTACTTTTTATGTTCTATGATATTTTTTGATCAGATGCGTAGTTCTCGAGATATATTAAGATATTTAAAAGTTCCGAAGCCGCACCAACATAATAGAGATACAGAAACACCGTGGCCCCTTTCTTCGAGATAACTCTGCACTATTGCGAGCTGTAAATGCCACTTCCAGCTTAGCTGTGCAGAAGAAGAACAACAAGAAGAAGAAATATCTCGAAATATGCCCGTCAGGCCCCTTCCCTTGAGATATATCTGCAAATATCTCGGAAACGAAGCGAGCTATGGCAAAATGTTAAGAGACCTTTTTTGTAGAGAATTATGTTTGCTACAATTTATGTTCTATGATATTTTTTGATCAGAAGCGTAGTTTTCGAGATATATCGAGATATTTAAAAGTTCCGAAGCCGCACCAACATAATAGAGATACAGAAACACCGTGGCCCCTTTCTTTGAGATAACTCTGCACTAGTGCGAGCCGCAAATGCCACTTCCAGCTTAGCTGTGCAGAAGAAGAACAACAAGAAGAAGAAATATCTCGAAATATGTCCGTCAGGCCCCTTCCCTTGAGATAAATATGCAAATATCTCGGAAACGAAGCGAGCTATGGCAAAATGTTAAGCGACCTTTTTTGTAGAGAATTAAGTTTCCTACTTTTTATGTTCTATGATATTTTTTGATCAGATGCGTAGTTCTCGAGATATATCAAGATATTTAAAAGTTCCGAAGCCGCACCAACATAATAGAGATACAGAAACACCGTGGCCCCTTTCTTTGAGATAACTCTGCACTAGTGCGAGCCGCAAATGCCACTTCCAGCTTAGCTGTGCAGAAGAAGAACAACAAGAAGAAGAAATATCTCGAAATATGTCCGTCAGGCCCCTTCCCTTGAGATAAATATGCAAATATCTCGGAAACGAAGCGAGCTATGGCAAAATGTTAAGCGACCTTTTTTGTAGAGAATTAAGTTTCCTACTTTTTATGTTCTATGATATTTTTTGATCAGATGCGTAGTTCTCGAGATATATCAAGATATTTAAAAGTTCCGAAGCCGCACCAACATAATAGAGATACAGAAACACCGTGGCCCCTGTCTTTGAGATAACTCTGCACTATTGCGAACTGCAAATGCCACTTCCAGCTTAGCTGTGCAGAAGAAGAACAACAAAAAGAAGAAATATCTCGAAATATGTCCGTCAGGCCCCTTCCCTTGAGATAAATCTGCAAATATCTCGGAAACAAAGCGAGCTACCGCAAAATGTTAAGAGATCTTCTTTGTAGAAAATTAGGATTCCTACTTTTTATGTTCTATGATATTTTTTGATCAGATGCGTAGTTCTCGAGATATATCAAGATATTTGAAAGTTCCGAAGCCGCACCAACATAATAGAGATACAGAAACACCGTGGCCCCTTTCTTTGAGATAACTCTGCACTATTGCGAGCTGCAAATGCCAGTTCCAGCGTAGCTGTGCAGAAGAAGAACAACAAAAAGAAGAAATATCTCGAAATATGTCCGTCAGGCCCCTTCCCTTGAGATAAATCTGCAAATATCTCGGAAACGAAGCGAGCTATGGCAAAATGTTAAGAGACCTCTTTTGTAGAGAATTAAGTTTCCTACTTTTTATGTTCTATGATATTTTTCGATCAGATGCGTAGTTCTCGAGATATATCGAGATATTTAAAAGTTCCGAAGCCGCACCAACATAATAGAGATACAGAAACACCGTGGCCCCTTTCTTTGAGGGAACTCTGCACTATTGCGAGCTGCAAATGCCACTTCCAGCTTAGCTGTGCAGAAGAAGAACATCAAGAAGAAGGAATATCTCGAAATATGTCCGTCAGGCCCCTTCCCTTGAGATAAATCTGCAAATATCTCGGAAACCAAGCGAGCTATGGCAAAATGTTTAGAGACCTTATTTGTAGAGAATTAAGTTTCCTACTTTTTATGTTCTACGATATTTTTTGATCAGATGCGTAGTTCTCGAGATATATCAAGATATTTAAAAGTTCCGAAGCCGCACCAACATAATAGAGATACAGAAACACCGTGGCCCCTTTCTTTGAGATAACTCTACACTATTGCGAGCTGCAAATGCCACTTCCAGCTTAGCTGTGCAGAAGAAGAACAACAAGAAGAAGAAATATCTCGAAATATGTCCGTCAGGCCCCTTCCCTTGAGATAAATCTGCAAATATCTCGGAAACGAAGCGAGCTATTGCAAAATGTTAAGAGACCTTTTTTGTAGAGAATTATGTTTCCTACAATTTACGTTCTCTGATATTTTTTGATCAGAAGCGTAGTTTTCGAGATATATCGAGATATTTAAAAGTTCCGAAGCCGCACCAACATAATAGAGATACAGAAACACCGTGGCCCCTTTCTTTGAGATAACTCTGCACTATTGCGAGCTGCAAATGCCACTTCCAGCTTAGCTGTGCAGAAGAAGAACAACAAGAATAAGAAATATTTCGAAATATGTCCGTCAGGCCCCTTCCCTTGAGATAAATCTGCAAATATCTCGGAAACGAAGCGAGCTACGGCAAAATGTTAAGAGACCTTTTTTGTAGAAAATTAGGTTTCCTACTTTTTATGTTCTATGATATTTTTTGATCAGATGCGTAGTTCTCGAGATATATCAAGATATTTAAAAGTTCCGAAGCCGCACCAACATAATAGAGATACAGAAGCACCGTGGCCCCTTTCTTTGCGATAACTCTGCACTATTGCGAGCTGCAAATGCCACTTCCAGCTTAGCTGTGCAGAAGAAGAACAACAAGAAGAAGAAATATCTCGAAATATGTCCGTCAGGCC
This sequence comes from Osmia lignaria lignaria, assembly GCF_051020975.1. Taxonomy (NCBI): domain Eukaryota; kingdom Metazoa; phylum Arthropoda; class Insecta; order Hymenoptera; family Megachilidae; genus Osmia; species Osmia lignaria. The sequence continues at coordinate 2,359,645 of NW_027478160.1, forward strand.
CCTTCCCTTGAGATAAACCTGCAAATATCTCGGAAACGAAGCGAGCTACGGCAAAATGTTAAGAGACCTTTTTTGTAGAGAATTATCTTTCCTACTTTTTATGTTCGATGATATTTTTTGATCAGATGCGTAGTTCTCGAGATATATCAAGATATTTAAAAGTTCCGAAGCTGCACCAACATAATAGAGGTACAGAAACACCGTGGCCTCTTTCTTTGAGATAACTCTGCACTATTGCGAGCTGCAAATGCCACTTCGAGCTTAGCTGTGCAGAAGAAGAACAACAAGAAGAAGAAATATCTCGAAATATGTCCGTCAGACCCCTTCCCTTGAGATGAATCTGCACATATCTCGGAAACGAAGCGAGCTATGGCAAAATGTTAAGAGACCTTTTTTGTAGAGAATAATGTTTCCTACAATTTACGTTCTATGATATTTTTTGATCAGAAGCGTAGTTTTCGAGATATATCGAGATATTTAAAAGTTCCGAAGCCGCACCAACATAATAGAGATACAGAAACACCGTGGCCCCTTTCTTTGAGATAACTCTGCACTATTGCGACCTGCAAATGCCACTTCCAGCTCAGCTGTGCAGAAGAAGAACAACAAGAAGAAGAAATATCTCGAAATATGTCCGTCAGGCCCCTTCCCTTGAGATATATCTGCAAATATCTCGGAAACGAAGCGAGCTATGGCAAAATGTTAAGAGACCTTTTTTGTAGAGAATTATGCTTCCTACAATTTATGTTCTATGATATTTTTTGATCAGAAGCGTAGTTTTCGAGATATATCGAGATATTTAAAAGTTCCGAAGCCGCACCAACATAATAGAGATACAGAAGCACCGCGGCCCCTTTCGTTGAGATAACTCTGCACTAGTGCGAGCCGCAAATGCCACTTCCAGCTTAGCTGTGCAGAAGAAGAATAACAAGAAGAAGAAATATCTCGAAATATGTCCGTCAGGCCCCTTCCCTTGAGATAAATCTGCAAATATCTCGGAAACGATGCCAGCTATGGGAAAATGTTAAGAGACCTTTTTTGTAGAGAATTAAGTTTCCTACTTTTTATGTTCTATGATATTTTTTGATCAGATGCGTAGTTCTCGAGATATATCAAGATATTTAAAAGTTCCGAAGCTGCACCAACATAATAGAGGTACAGAAACACCGTGGCCCCTTTCTTTGAGATAACTCTGCACTATTGCGAGCTGCAAATGCCACTTCCAGCTTAGCTGTGCAGAAGAGGAACAACAAGAAGAAGAAATATCTCGGAATATGTCCGTCAGGCCCCTTCCCTTGAGCTAAATCTGCAAATATCTCGGAAACGATGCCAGTTATGGGAAAATGTTAAGAGACCTTTTTTGTAGAGAATTAAGTTTCCTACTTTTTATGTTCTATGATATTTTTTGATCAGATGCGTAGTTCTCGAGATATATCAAGATATTTAAAAGCTCCGAAGCTGCACCAACATAATAGAGGTACAGAAACACCGTGGCCCCTTTCTTTGAGATAACTCTGCACTATTGCGCGCTGCAAATGCCACTTCCAGCTTAGCTGTGCAGAAGAAGAACAACAAGAAGAAGAAATATCTCGGAATATGTCCGTCAGGCCCCTTCCCTTGAGCTAAATCTGCAAATATCTCGGAAACGATGCCAGCTATGGGAAAATGTTAAGAGACCTTTTTTGTAGAGAATTAAGTTTTCTACTTTTTATGTTTTATGATATTTCTTGATCAGATGCGTAGTTCTCGAGATATATCAAGATATTTAAAAGTTCCGAAGCCGCACCAACATAATAGAGATACAGAATCACCGTGGCCCCTTTCTTTGAGATAACTCTGCACTATTGCGCGCAGCAAATGCCACTTCCAGCTTAGCTGTGCAGAAGAAGAACAACAAGAAGAAGAAATATCTCGAAATATGTCCGTCAGGCCCCTTCCCTTGAGATAAATCTGCAAATATCTCGGAAACGAAGCGAGCTATGGCAAAATGTTAAGGGACCTTTTTTGTAGAGAATTAAGTTTCCTACTTTTTATGTTCTATGATATTTTTTGATCAGATGCGTAGTTCTCGAGATATATCAAGATATTTAAAAGCTCCGAAGCTGCACCAACATAATTGAGATACAGAAACACCGTGGCCCCTTTCTTTGCGATAACTCTGCGCTATTGCGAGCTGCAAATGCCACTTCCAGCTTAGCTGTGCAGAAGAAGAACAACAAGAAGAAGAAATATCTCGAAATATGTCCGTCAGGCCCCTTCCCTTGAGATAAATCTGCAAATATTTCGGAAACGAAGCGAGCTATGGCAAAATGTTAAGAGACGTTTTTTGTAGAGAATTAAGTTTCCTACTTTTTATGTTCTATGATATTTTTCGATCAGAGGCGTAGTTCTCGAGATATATCAAGATATTTAAAAGTTTCGAAGCCGCACCAACATAATAGAGATACAGAAACACCGTGGCCCCTCTCTTTGAGATAACTCTGCATGATTGCGAGCTGGAAATGCCACTTCCAGTTTAGCTGTGCAGAAGAAGAACAACAAGAAGAAGAAATATCTCGAAATATGTCCGTCAGGACCCTTCCCTTGAGATAAATCTGCAAATATCTCGGAAACGAAGCGAGCTATTGCAAAACGTTAAGAGACCTTTTTTGTAGAGAATTAAGTTTCCTACTTTTTATGTTCTATGATATTTTTTGATCAGATGCGTAGTTCTCGAGATATATCAAGATATTTAAAAGTTCCGAAGCCGCACCAACATAATAGAGATACAGAAACACCGTGGCCCCTTTCTTTGCGATAACTCTGCACTATTGCGAGCTGCAAATGCCACTTCCAGCTTAGCTGTGCAGAAGAAGAACAACAAGAAGAAGAAATATCTGGAAATATGTCCGTCAGGCCCCTTCCCTTGAGATAAATCTGCAAATATCTCGGAAACCAAGCGAGCTACGGCAAAATGTTAAGAGACCTTTTTTGTAGAAAATTAGGATTCCTACTTTTTATGTTCTATGATATTTTTTGAACAGATGCGTAGTTCTCGAGATATATCAAGATATTTAAAAGTTCCGAAGCCGCACCAACATAATAGAGATACAGAAACACCGTGGCCCCTTTCTTTGAGATAACTCTGCACTATTGCGCGCTGCAAATGCCACTTCCAGCTTAGCTGTGCAGAAGAAGAACAACAAGAAGAAGAAATATCTCGAAATATGTCCGTCAGGCCCCTTCCCTTGAGATAAATCTGCAAATATCTCGGAAACGAAGCGAGCTATGGCAAAATGTTAAGAGACCTTTTTTGTAGAGAATTAAGTTTCCTACTTTTTATGTTCTATGATATTTTTCGATCAGAGGCGTAGTTCTCGAGATATATCAAGATATTTAAAAGTTCCGAAGCCGCACCAACATAATAGAGATACAGAAACACCGTGGCCCCTTTCTTTGCGATAACTCTGCACTATTGCGAGCTGCAAATGCCACTTCCAGCTTAGCTGTGCAGAAGAAGAACAACAAGAAGAAGAAATATCTCGAAATATGTCCGTCAGGCCACTTCCCTTGAGATAAATCTGCAAATATCTCGGAAACGAAGCGAGCTATGGCAAAATCTTAGGAGACCTTTTTTGTAGAGAATTAAGTTTCCTACTTTTTATGTTGTATGATATTTTTCGATCAGAGGCGTAGTTCTCGAGATATATCAAGATATTTAAAAGTTCCGAAGCCGCACCAACATAATAGAGATACAGAAACACCGTGGCCCCTTTCTTTGAGATTACTCTGCACGATTGCGAGCTGGAAATGCCACTTCCAGTTTAGCTGTGCAGAAGAAGAACAACAAGAAGAAGAAATATCTCGAAATATGTCCATCAGGACCCTTCCCTTGAGATAAATCTGCAAATATCTCGGAAACGAAGCGAGCGATGGCAAAATGTTAAGAGACCTTTTTTGTAGAGAATTATGTTTCCTACAATTTACGTTCTATGATATTTTTTGATCAGAAGCGTAGTTTTCGAGATATATCGAGATATTTAAAAGTGCCGAAGCCGCACCAACATAATAGAGATACAGAAACACCGTGGCCCCTTTCTTTGGGATACCTCTGCACTATTGCGAGCTGGAAATGCCACTTCCAGTTTAGCTGTGCGGAAGAAGAACAACAAGAAGAAGAAATATCTCGAAATATGTCCGTCAGGCCCCTTCCCTTGAGATAAATATGCAAATATCTCGGAAACGAAGCGAGCTATGGCAAAATGTTAAGAGACCTTTTTTGTAGAGAATTAATTTTCCTACTTTTTATGTTCTATGATATTTTTTGATCAGATGCGTAGTTCTCGAGATATATCAAGATATTTAAAAGTTCCGAAGCCGCACGAACATAATAGAGATACAGAAACACCGTGGCCCCTTTCTTTGAGATAACTCTGCACTATTGCGAGCTGCAAATGCCACTTCCAGCTTAGCTGTGCAGAAGAAGAACAACAAGAAGAAGAAATATCTGGAAATATGTCCGTCAGGCCCCTTCCCTTGAGATAAATCTGCAAATATCTCGGAAACGAAGCGAGCTATGGCAAAATGTTGAGAGATCTTTTTTGTGGAGAATTAAGTTTCCTACTATTTATGTTCTATGATATTTTTGGATCAGATGCGTAGTTCTCGAGATATATCAAGATATTTAAAAGTTCCGAAGCCGCACCAACATAATAGAGATACAGAAACACCGTGGCCCCTTTCTTTGAGATAACTCTGCACTAGTGCGAGCCGCAAATGCCACTTCCAGCTTAGCTGTGCAGAAGAAGAACAACAAGAAGAAGAAATATCTCGAAATATGTCCGTCAGGCCACTTCCCTTGAGATAAATCTGCAAATATCTCGGAAACGAAGCGAGCTATGGCAAAATGTTGAGAGACCTTTTTTGTAGAGAAGCATGTTTCCTACTTTTTATGTTCTATGATATTTTTTGATCAGACGCGTAGTTCTCGAGATATATCAAGATATTTAAAAGTTCCGAAGCCGCACCAACATAATAGAGATACAGAAACACCGTGGCCCCTTTCTTTGAGATATCTCTGCACTATTGCGAGCTGCAAATGCCACTTCCAGCTTAGCTGTGCAGAAGAAGAACAACAAGAAGAAGAAATATCTCGACATATGTCCGTCAGGCCCCTTCCCTTGAGATAAATCTGCAAATATCTCGGAAACGAAGAGAGCTATGACAAAATGTTAAGAGACCTTTTTTGTAGAGAATTAAGTTTCCTACTTTTTATGTTCTATGGTATTTTTTGATCAGATGCGTAGTTCTCGAGATATATCAAGATATTTAAAAGTTCCGAAGCCGCACCAACATAATAGAGATACAGAAACACCGTGGCCCCTTTCTTTGAGATAACTCTGCACTATTGCGAGCTGTAAATGCCACTTCCAGCTTAGCTGTGCAGAAGAAGAACAACAAGAAGAAGAAATATCTCGAAATATGTCCGTCAGGCCCCTTCCCTTGAGATATATCTGCAAATATCTCGGAAACGAAGCGAGCTATGGCAAAATGTTAAGAGACCTTTTTTGTAGAGAATTATGTTTCCTACAATTTATGTTCTACGATATTTTTTGATCAGAAGCGTAGTTTTCGAGATATATCGAGATATTTAAAAGTTCCGAAGCCGCATCAACATAATAGAGATACAGAAACACCGTGGCCCCTTTCTTTGCGATAACTCTGCACTATTGCGAGCTGCAAATGCCACTTCCAGCTTAGCTGTGCAGAAGAAGAACAACAAGAAGAAGAAATATCTCGAAATATGTCCGTCAGGCCCCTTCCCTTGAGATAAATCTGCAAATATCTCGGAAACGAAGCGAGCTATGGCAAAATGTTAAGAGACCTTTTTTGTAGAGAATTAAGTTTCCTACTTTTTATGTTCTATGATATTTTTTGATCAGATGCGTAGTTCTCGAGGTATATCAAGATATTTAAAAGTTCCGAAGCCGCACCAACATAATAGAGATACAGAAACACCGTGGCCCCTCTCGTTGAGATAACTCTGCACTATTGCGAGCTGGAAATGCCACTTCCAGTTTAGCTGTGCAGAAGAAGAACAACAAGAAGAAGAAATATCTCGAAATATGTCCGTCAGGCCCCTTCCCTTGAGATATATCTGCAAATATCTCGGAAACGAAGCGAGCTATGGCAAAATGTTAAGAGACCTTTTTTGTAGAGAATTATGTTTCCTACAATTTATGTTCTACGATATTTTTTGATCAGAAGCGTAGTTTTCGAGATATATCGAGATATTTAAAAGTTCCGAAGCCGCACCAACATAATAGAGATACAGAAACACCGTGGCCCCTTTCTTTGAGATAACTCTGCACTAGTGCGAGCTGCAAATGCCACTTCCAGCTTAGCTGTGCAGAAGAAGAACAACAAGAAGAAGAAATATCTCGAAATATGTCCGTCAGGCCCCTTCCCTTGAGATAAATCTGCAAATATCTCGGAAACGAAGCGAGCTATGGCAAAATGTTAAGAGACCTTTTTTGTAGGGAATTAAGTTTCCTACTTTTTATCTTCTATGATATTTTTTGATCAGATGCGTAGTTCTCGAGATATATCAAGATATTTAAAAGTTCCGAAGCCGCACCAACATAATAGAGATACAGAAACACCGTGGCCCCTTTCTTTGAGATAACTCTGCACTATTGCGAGCTGCAAATGCCACTTCCAGCTTAGCTGTGCAGAAGAAGAACAACAAGAAGAAGAAATATCTCGAAATATGTCCGTCAGGCCCCTTCCCTTGAGATATATCTGCAAATATCTCGGAAACGAAGCGAGCTATGGCAAAATGTTAAGAGACCTTTTTTGTAGAGAATTATGTTTCCTACAATTTATGTTCTACGATATTTTTTGATCAGAAGCGTAGTTTTCGAGATATATCGAGATATTTAAAAGTTCCGAAGCCGCACCAACATAATAGAGATACAGAAACACCGTGGCCCCTTTCTTTGAGATAACTCTGCACTAGTGCGAGCTGCAAATGCCACTTCCAGCTTAGCTGTGCAGAAGAAGAACAACAAGAAGAAGAAATATCTCGAAATATGTCCGTCAGGCCCCTTCCCTTGAGATAAATCTGCAAATATCTCGGAAACGAAGCGAGCTATGGCAAAATGTTAAGAGACCTTTTTTGTAGGGAATTAAGTTTCCTACTTTTTATCTTCTATGATATTTTTTGATCAGATGCGTAGTTCTCGAGATATATCAAGATATTTAAAAGTTCCGAAGCCGCACCAACATAATAGAGATACAGAAACACCGTGGCCCCTTTCTTTGAGATAACTCTGCACTATTGCGAGCTGCAAATGCCACTTCCAGCTTAGCTGTGCAGAAGAAGAACAACAAGAAGAAGAAATATCTCGAAATATGTCCGTCAGGCCCCTTCCCTTGAGATAAATCTGCAAATATCTCGGAAACGAAGCGAGCTATGGCAAAATGTTAAGAGACCTTTTTTGTAGAGAATTCAGTTTCCTACTTTTTATGTTCTATGATATTTTTCGATCAGAGGCGTAGTTCTCGAGATATATCAAGATATTTAAAAGTTCCGAAGCCGCACCAACATAATAGAGATGCAGAAACACCGTGGCCCCTTTCTTTGAGATAACTCTGCACTAGTGCGAGCTGCAAATGCCACTTCCAGCTTAGCTGTGCAGAAGAAGAACAACAAGAAGAAGAAATATCTCGAAATATGTCCGTCAGGCCCCTTCCCTTGAGATAAATCTGCACATATCTCGGAAACGAAGTGAGCTATGGCAAAATGTTAAGAGACCTTTTTTGTAGAGAATTAAGTTTCCTACTTTTTATGTTCTATGATATTTTTCGATCAGATGCGTAGTTCTCGAGATATATCAAGATATTTAAAAGTTCCGAAGCCGCACCAACATAATAGAGATACAGAAACACCGTGGCCCCTTTCTTTGAGATAACTCTGCACTATTGCGAGCTGTAAATGCCACTTCCAGCTTAGCTGTGCAGAAGAAGAACAACAAGAAGAAGAAATATCTCGAAATATGTCCGTTAGGCCCCTTCCCTTGAGATAAATCTGCAAATATCTCGGAAACGAAGCGAGGTATGGCAAAATGTTAAGAGACCTTTTTTGTAGAGAATTAAGTTTCCTACTTTTTATGTTCTATGATATTTTTTGATCAGAAGCGTAGTTTTCGAGATATATCGAGATATTTAAAAGTTCCGAAGCCGCACCAACATAATAGAGATACAGAAACACCGTGGCCCCTTTCTTTGAGATAACTCTGCACTAGTGCGAGCCGCAAATGCCACTTCCAGCTTAGCTGTGCAGAAGAAGAACAACAAGAAGAAGAAATATCTCGAAATATGTCCGTCAGGCCCCTCCCCTTGAGATAAATCTGCAAATATCTCGGAAACGAAGCGAGCTATGGCAAAATGTTAAGAGACCTTTTTTGTAGAGAACTAAGTTTCCTACTTTTTATGTTCTATGATATTTTTTGATCAGATGCGTAGTTTGTCGAGATATATCAAGATATTTAAAAGTTCCGAAGCCGCACCAACATAATAGAGATACAGAAACACCGTGGCCCCTTTCTTTGAGATAACTCTGCACTATTGCGAGCTGCAAATGCCACTTCCAGCTTAGCTGTGCAGAAGAAGAACAACAAGAAGAAGAAATATCTCGAAATATGTCCGTCAGGCCCCTTCCCTTGAGATAAATCTGCAAATATCTCGGAAACGAAGCGAGCTATGGCAAAATGTTAAGAGACCTTTTTTGTAGGGAATTAAGTTTCCTACTTTTTATCTTCTATCATATTTTTTGATCAGATGCGTAGTTCTCGAGATATATCAAGATATTTAAAAGTTCCGAAGCCGCACCAACATAATAGAGATACAGAAACACCGTGGCCCCTTTCTTTGAGATAACTCTGCACTATTGCGAGCTGCAAATGCCACTTCCAGCTTAGCTGTGCAGAAGAAGAACAACAAGAAGAAGAAATATCTCGAAATATGTCCGTCAGGCCCCTTCCCTTGAGATAAATCTGCAAATATCTCGGAAACGAAGCGAGCTATGGCAAAATGTTAAGAGACCTTTTTTGTAGGGAATTAAGTTTCCTACTTTTTATCTTCTATGATATTTTTTGATCAGATGCGTAGTTCTCGAGATATATCAAGATATTTAAAAGTTCCGAAGCCGCACCAACATAATAGAGATACAGAAACACCGTGGCCCCTTTCTTTGAGATAACTCTGCACTATTGCGAGCTGCAAATGCCACTTCCAGCTTAGCTGTGCAGAAGAAGAACAACAAGAAGAAGAAATATCTCGAAATATGTCCGTCAGGCCCCTTCCCTTGAGATAAATCTGCAAATATCTCGGAAACGAAGCGAGCTATGGCAAAATGTTAAGAGACCTTTTTTGTAGGGAATTAAGTTTCCTACTTTTTATCTTCTATGATATTTTTTGATCAGATGCGTAGTTCTCGAGATATATCAAGATATTTAAAAGTTCCGAAGCCGCACCAACATAATAGAGATACAGAAACACCGTGGCCCCTTTCTTTGAGATAACTCTGCACTATTGCGAGCTGCAAATGCCACTTCCAGCTTAGCTGTGCAGAAGAAGAACAACAAGAAGAAGAAATATCTCGAAATATGTCCGTCAGGCCCCTTCCCTTGAGATAAATCTGCAAATATCTCGGAAACGAAGCGAGCTATGGCAAAATGTTAAGAGACCTTTTTTGTAGAGAATTCAGTTTCCTACTTTTTATGTTCTATGATATTTTTCGATCAGAGGCGTAGTTCTCGAGATATATCAAGATATTTAAAAGTTCCGAAGCCGCACCAACATAATAGAGATGCAGAAACACCGTGGCCCCTTTCTTTGAGATAACTCTGCACTAGTGCGAGCTGCAAATGCCACTTCCAGCTTAGCTGTGCAGAAGAAGAACAACAAGAAGAAGAAATATCTCGAAATATGTCCGTCAGGCCCCTTCCCTTGAGATAAATCTGCACATATCTCGGAAACGAAGTGAGCTATGGCAAAATGTTAAGAGACCTTTTTTGTAGAGAATTAAGTTTCCTACTTTTTATGTTCTATGATATTTTTCGATCAGATGCGTAGTTCTCGAGATATATCAAGATATTTAAAAGTTCCGAAGCCGCACCAACATAATAGAGATACAGAAACACCGTGGCCCCTTTCTTTGAGATAACTCTGCACTATTGCGAGCTGTAAATGCCACTTCCAGCTTAGCTGTGCAGAAGAAGAACAACAAGAAGAAGAAATATCTCGAAATATGTCCGTTAGGCCCCTTCCCTTGAGATAAATCTGCAAATATCTCGGAAACGAAGCGAGGTATGGCAAAATGTTAAGAGACCTTTTTTGTAGAGAATTAAGTTTCCTACTTTTTATGTTCTATGATATTTTTTGATCAGAAGCGTAGTTTTCGAGATATATCGAGATATTTAAAAGTTCCGAAGCCGCACCAACATAATAGAGATACAGAAACACCGTGGCCCCTTTCTTTGAGATAACTCTGCACTAGTGCGAGCCGCAAATGCCACTTCCAGCTTAGCTGTGCAGAAGAAGAACAACAAGAAGAAGAAATATCTCGAAATATGTCCGTCAGGCCCCTCCCCTTGAGATAAATCTGCAAATATCTCGGAAACGAAGCGAGCTATGGCAAAATGTTAAGAGACCTTTTTTGTAGAGAACTAAGTTTCCTACTTTTTATGTTCTATGATATTTTTTGATCAGATGCGTAGTTTGTCGAGATATATCAAGATATTTAAAAGTTCCGAAGCCGCACCAACATAATAGAGATACAGAAACACCGTGGCCCCTTTCTTTGAGATAACTCTGCACTATTGCGAGCTGCAAATGCCACTTCCAGCTTAGCTGTGCAGAAGAAGAACAACAAGAAGAAGAAATATCTCGAAATATGTCCGTCAGGCCCCTTCCCTTGAGATAAATCTGCAAATATCTCGGAAACGAAGCGAGCTATGGCAAAATGTTAAGAGACCTTTTTTGTAGGGAATTAAGTTTCCTACTTTTTATCTTCTATGATATTTTTTGATCAGATGCGTAGTTCTCGAGATATATCAAGATATTTAAAAGTTCCGAAGCCGCACCAACATAATAGAGATACAGAAACACCGTGGCCCCTTTCTTTGAGATAACTCTGCACTATTGCGAGCTGCAAATGCCACTTCCAGCTTAGCTGTGCAGAAGAAGAACAACAAGAAGAAGAAATATCTCGAAATATGTCCGTCAGGCCCCTTCCCTTGAGATATATCTGCAAATATCTCGGAAACGAAGCGAGCTATGGCAAAATGTTAAGAGACCTTTTTTGTAGAGAATTATGTTTCCTACAATTTATGTTCTACGATATTTTTTGATCAGAAGCGTAGTTTTCGAGATATATCGAGATATTTAAAAGTTCCGAAGCCGCACCAACATAATAGAGATACAGAAACACCGTGGCCCCTTTCTTTGAGATAACTCTGCACTAGTGCGAGCCGCAAATGCCACTTCCAGCTTAGCTGTGCAGAAGAAGAACAACAAGAAGAAGAAATATCTCGAAATATGTCCGTCAGGCCCCTCCCCTTGAGATAAATCTGCAAATATCTCGGAAACGAAGCGAGCTATGGCAAAATGTTAAGAGACCTTTTTTGTAGAGAACTAAGTTTCCTACTTTTTATGTTCTATGATATTTTTTGATCAGATGCGTAGTTTGTCGAGATATATCAAGATATTTAAAAGTTCCGAAGCCGCACCAACATAATAGAGATACAGAAACACCGTGGCCCCTTTCTTTGAGATAACTCTGCACTATTGCGAGCTGCAAATGCCACTTCCAGCTTAGCTGTGCAGAAGAAGAACAACAAGAAGAAGAAATATCTCGAAATATGTCCGTCAGGCCCCTTCCCTTGAGATAAATCTGCAAATATCTCGGAAACGAAGCGAGCTATGGCAAAATGTTAAGAGACCTTTTTTGTAGGGAATTAAGTTTCCTACTTTTTATCTTCTATGATATTTTTTGATCAGATGCGTAGTTCTCGAGATATATCAAGATATTTAAAAGTTCCGAAGCCGCACCAACATAATAGAGATACAGAAACACCGTGGCCCCTCTCGTTGAGATAACTCTGCACTATTGCGAGCTGGAAATGCCACTTCCAGTTTAGCTGTGCAGAAGAAGAACAACAAGAAGAAGAAATATCTCGAAACATGTCCGTCAGGCCCCTTCCCTTGAGATATATCTGCAAATATCTCGGAAACGAAGCGAGCTATAGCAAAATGTTAAGAGACCTTTTTTGTAGAGAATTATGTTTCCTACAATTTATGTGCTACGATATTTTTTGATCAGAAGCGTAGTTTTCGAGATATATCGAGATATTTAAAAGTTCCGAAGCCGCACCAACATAATAGAGATACAGAAACACCGTGGCCCCTCTCGTTGAGATAACTCTGCACTATTGCGAGCTGGAAATGCCACTTCCAGTTTAGCTGTGCAGAAGAAGAACAACAAGAAGAAGAAATATCTCGAAATATGTCCGTCAGGCCCCTTCCCTTGAGATATATCTGCAAATATCTCGGAAACGAAGCGAGCTATGGCAAAATGTTAAGAGACCTTTTTTGTAGAGAATTATGTTTCCTACAATTTATGTTCTACGATATTTTTTGATCAGAAGCGTAGTTTTCGAGATATATCGAGATATTTAAAAGTTCCGAAGCCGCACCAACATAATAGAGATACAGAAACACCGTGGCCCCTTTCTTTGAGATAACTCTGCACTAGTGCGAGCTGCAAATGCCACTTCCAGCTTAGCTGTGCAGAAGAAGAACAACAAGAAGAAGAAATATCTCGAAATATGTCCGTCAGGCCCCTTCCCTTGAGATAAATCTGCAAATATCTCGGAAACGAAGCGAGCTATGGCAAAATGTTAAGAGACCTTTTTTGTAGGGAATTAAGTTTCCTACTTTTTATCTTCTATGATATTTTTTGATCAGATGCGTAGTTCTCGAGATATATCAAGATATTTAAAAGTTCCGAAGCCGCACCAACATAATAGAGATACAGAAACACCGTGGCCCCTTTCTTTGAGATAACTCTGCACTATTGCGAGCTGCAAATGCCACTTCCAGCTTAGCTGTGCAGAAGAAGAACAACAAGAAGAAGAAATATCTCGAAATATGTCCGTCAGGCCCCTTCCCTTGAGATATATCTGCAAATATCTCGGAAACGAAGCGAGCTATGGCAAAATGTTAAGAGACCTTTTTTGTAGAGAATTATGTTTCCTACAATTTATGTTCTACGATATTTTTTGATCAGAAGCGTAGTTTTCGAGATATATCGAGATATTTAAAAGTTCCGAAGCCGCACCAACATAATAGAGATACAGAAACACCGTGGCCCCTTTCTTTGAGATAACTCTGCACTAGTGCGAGCTGCAAATGCCACTTCCAGCTTAGCTGTGCAGAAGAAGAACAACAAGAAGAAGAAATATCTCGAAATATGTCCGTCAGGCCCCTTCCCTTGAGATAAATCTGCAAATATCTCGGAAACGAAGCGAGCTATGGCAAAATGTTAAGAGACCTTTTTTGTAGGGAATTAAGTTTCCTACTTTTTATCTTCTATGATATTTTTTGATCAGATGCGTAGTTCTCGAGATATATCAAGATATTTAAAAGTTCCGAAGCCGCACCAACATAATAGAGATACAGAAACACCGTGGCCCCTTTCTTTGAAATAACTCTGCACTATTGCGAGCTGCAAATGCCACTTCCAGCTTAGCTGTGCAGAAGAAGAACAACAAGAAGAAGAAATATCTCGAAATATGTCCGTCAGGCCCCTTCCCTTGAGATAAATCTGCAAATATCTCGGAAACGAAGCGAGCTATGGCAAAATGTTAAGAGACCTTTTTTGTAGAGAATTCAGTTTCCTACTTTTTATGTTCTATGATATTTTTCGATCAGAGGCGTAGTTCTCGAGATATATCAAGATATTTAAAAGTTCCGAAGCCGCACCAACATAATAGAGATGCAGAAACACCGTGGCCCCTTTCTTTGAGATAACTCTGCACTAGTGCGAGCTGCAAATGCCACTTCCAGCTTAGCTGTGCAGAAGAAGAACAACAAGAAGAAGAAATATCTCGAAATATGTCCGTCAGGCCCCTTCCCTTGAGATAAATCTGCACATATCTCGGAAACGAAGTGAGCTATGGCAAAATGTTAAGAGACCTTTTTTGTAGAGAATTAAGTTTCCTACTTTTTATGTTCTATGATATTTTTCGATCAGATGCGTAGTTCTCGAGATATATCAAGATATTTAAAAGTTCCGAAGCCGCACCAACATAATAGAGATACAGAAACACCGTGGCCCCTTTCTTTGAGATAACTCTGCACTATTGCGAGCTGTAAATGCCACTTCCAGCTTAGCTGTGCAGAAGAAGAACAACAAGAAGAAGAAATATCTCGAAATATGTCCGTTAGGCCCCTTCCCTTGAGATAAATCTGCAAATATCTCGGAAACGAAGCGAGGTATGGCAAAATGTTAAGAGACCTTTTTTGTAGAGAATTAAGTTTCCTACTTTTTATGTTCTATGATATTTTTTGATCAGAAGCGTAGTTTTCGAGATATATCGAGATATTTAAAAGTTCCGAAGCCGCACCAACATAATAGAGATACAGAAACACCGTGGCCCCTTTCTTTGAGATAACTCTGCACTAGTGCGAGCTGCAAATGCCACTTCCAGCTTAGCTGTGCAGAAGAAGAACAACAAGAAGAAGAAATATCTCGAAATATGTCCGTCAGGCCCCTTCCCTGGAGATAAATCTGCAAATATCTCGGAAACGAAGCGAGCTATGGCAAAATGTTAAGAGACCTTTTTTGTAGAGAATTAAGTTTCCTACTTTTTATGTTCTATGATATTTTTTGATCAGATGCGTAGGTCTCGAGATATATCAAGATATTTAAAAGTTCCGAAGCCGCACCAACATAATAGAGATACAGAAACACCGTGGCCCCTTTCTTTGAGATAACTCTGCACTATTGCGAGCTGCAAATGCCACTTCCAGCTTAGCTGTGCAGAAGAAGAACAACAAGAAGAAGAAATATCTCGAAATATGTCCGTCAGGCCCCTTCCCTTGAGATAAATCTGCAAATATCTCGGAAACGAAGCGAGCTATGGCAAAATGTTAAGAGACCTTTTTTGTAGAGAATTCAGTTTCCTACTTTTTATGTTCTATGATATTTTTCGATCAGAGGCGTAGTTCTCGAGATATATCAAGATATTTAAAAGTTCCGAAGCCGCACCAACATAATAGAGATACAGAAACACCGTGGCCCCTTTCTTTGAGATAACTCTGCACTATTGCGAGCTGTAAATGCCACTTCCAGCTTAGCTGTGCAGAAGAAGAACAACAAGAAGAAGAAATATCTCGAAATATGTCCGTCAGGCCCCTTCCCTTGAGATATATCTGCAAATATCTCGGAAACGAAGCGAGCTATGGCAAAATCTTAAGAGACCTTTTTTGTAGAGAATTATGCTTTCTACAATTTATGTTCTATGATATTTTTTGATCAGAAGCGTAGTTTTCGAGATATATCGAGATATTTAAAAGTTCCGAAGCCGCACCAACATAATAGAGATACAGAAACACCGTGGCCCCTTTCTTTGAGATAACTCTGCACTATTGCGAGCTGTAAATGCCACTTCCAGCTTAGCTGTGCAGAAGAAGAACAACAAGAAGAAGAAATATCTCGAAATATGTCCGTCAGGCCCCTTCCCTTGAGATAAATCTGCAAATATCTCGGAAACGAAGCGAGCTATGGCAAAATGTTAAGAGACCTTTTTTGTAGAGAATTCAGTTTCCTACTTTTTATGTTCTATGATATTTTTCGATCAGAGGCGTAGTTCTCGAGATATATCAAGATATTTAAAAGTTCCGAAGCCGCACCAACATAATAGAGATACAGAAACACCGTGGCCCCTTTCTTTGAGATAACTCTGCACTATTGCGAGCTGTAAATGCCACTTCCAGCTTAGCTGTGCAGAAGAAGAACAACAAGAAGAAGAAATATCTCGAAATATGTCCGTCAGGCCCCTTCCCTTGAGATATATCTGCAAATATCTCGGAAACGAAGCGAGCTATGGCAAAATCTTAAGAGACCTTTTTTGTAGAGAATTATGCTTTCTACAATTTATGTTCTATGATATTTTTTGATCAGAAGCGTAGTTTTCGAGATATATCGAGATATTTAAAAGTTCCGAAGCCGCACCAACATAATAGAGATACAGAAACACCGTGGCCCCTTTCTTTGAGATAACTCTGCACTATTGCGAGCTGTAAATGCCACTTCCAGCTTAGCTGTGCAGAAGAAGAACAACAAGAAGAAGAAATATCTCGAAATATGTCCGTCAGGCCCCTTCCCTTGAGATCAATCTGCAAATATCTCGGAAACGAAGCGAGCTATGGCAAAATGTTAAGAGACCTTTTTTGTAGAGAATTCAGTTTCCTACTTTTTATGTTCTATGATATTTTTCGATCAGAGGCGTAGTTCTCGAGATATATCAAGATATTTAAAAGTTCCGAAGCCGCACCAACATAATAGAGATACAGAAACACCGTGGCCCCTTTCTTTGAGATAACTCTGCACTATTGCGAGCTGTAAATGCCACTTCCAGCTTAGCTGTGCAGAAGAAGAACAACAAGAAGAAGAAATATCTCGAAATATGTCCGTCAGGCCCCTTCCCTTGAGATATATCTGCAAATATCTCGGAAACGAAGCGAGCTATGGCAAAATCTTAAGAGACCTTTTTTGTAGAGAATTATGCTTTCTACAATTTATGTTCTATGATATTTTTTGATCAGAAGCGTAGTTTTCGAGATATATCGAGATATTTAAAAGTTCCGAAGCCGCACCAACATAATAGAGATACAGAAACACCGTGGCCCCTTTCTTTGAGATAACTCTGCACTATTGCGAGCTGTAAATGCCACTTCCAGCTTAGCTGTGCAGAAGAAGAACAACAAGAAGAAGAAATATCTCGAAATATGTCCGTCAGGCCCCTTCCCTTGAGATAAATCTGCAAATATCTCGGAAACGAAGCGAGCTATGGCAAAATGTTAAGAGACCTTTTTTGTAGAGAATTCAGTTTCCTACTTTTTATGTTCTATGATATTTTTCGATCAGAGGCGTAGTTCTCGAGATATATCAAGATATTTAAAAGTTCCGAAGCCGCACCAACATAATAGAGATACAGAAACACCGTGGCCCCTTTCTTTGAGATAACTCTGCACTATTGCGAGCTGTAAATGCCACTTCCAGCATAGCTGTGCAGAAGAAGAACAACAAGAAGAAGAAATATCTCGAAATATGTCCGTCAGGCCCCTTCCCTTGAGATATATCTGCAAATATCTCGGAAACGAAGCGAGCTATGGCAAAATCTTAAGAGACCTTTTTTGTAGAGAATTATGCTTTCTACAATTTATGTTCTATGATATTTTTTGATCAGAAGCGTAGTTTTCGAGATATATCGAGATATTTAAAAGTTCCGAAGCCGCACCAACATAATAGAGATACAGAAACACCGTGGCCCCTTTCTTTGAGATAACTCTGCACTATTGCGAGCTGTAAATGCCACTTCCAGCTTAGCTGTGCAGAAGAAGAACAACAAGAAGAAGAAATATCTCGAAATATGTCCGTCAGGCCCCTTCCCTTGAGATAAATCTGCAAATATCTCGGAAACGAAGCGAGCTATGGCAAAATGTTAAGAGACCTTTTTTGTAGAGAATTCAGTTTCCTACTTTTTATGTTCTATGATATTTTTCGATCAGAGGCGTAGTTCTCGAGATATATCAAGATATTTAAAAGTTCCGAAGCCGCACCAACATAATAGAGATACAGAAACACCGTGGCCCCTTTCTTTGAGATAACTCTGCACTATTGCGAGCTGCAAATGCCACTTCCAGCTTAGCTGTGCAGAAGAAGAACAACAAGAAGAAGAAATATCTCGAAATATGTCCGTCAGGCCCCTTCCCTTGAGATAAATCTGCAAATATCTCGGAAACGAAGCGAGCTATGGCAAAATGTTAAGAGACCTTTTTTGTAGAGAATTATGTTTCCTACAATTTATGTGCTACGATATTTTTTGATCAGAAGCGTAGTTTTCGAGATATATCGAGATATTTAAAAGTTCCGAAGCCGCACCAACATAATAGAGATACAGAAACACCGTGGCCCCTTTCTTTGAGATAACTCTGCACTAGTGCGAGCTGCAAATGCCACTTCCAGCTTAGCTGTGCAGAAGAAGAACAACAAGAAGAAGAAATATCTCGAAATATGTCCGTCAGGCCCCTTCCCTGGAGATAAATCTGCAAATATCTCGGAAACGAAGCGAGCTATGGCAAAATGTTAAGAGACCTTTTTTGTAGAGAATTAAGTTTCCTACTTTTTATGTTCTATGATATTTTTTGATCAGATGCGTAGGTCTCGAGATATATCAAGATATTTAAAAGTTCCGAAGCCGCACCAACATAATAGAGATACAGAAACACCGTGGCCCCTTTCTTTGAGATAACTCTGCACTATTGCGAGCTGCAAATGCCACTTCCAGCTTAGCTGTGCAGAAGAAGAACAACAAGAAGAAGAAATATCTCGAAATATGTCCGTCAGGCCCCTTCCCTTGAGATAAATCTGCAAATATCTCGGAAACGAAGCGAGCTATGGCAAAATGTTAAGAGACCTTTTTTGTAGAGAATTCAGTTTCCTACTTTTTATGTTCTATGATATTTTTCGATCAGAGGCGTAGTTCTCGAGATATATCAAGATATTTAAAAGTTCCGAAGCCGCACCAACATAATAGAGATACAGAAACACCGTGGCCCCTTTCTTTGAGATAACTCTGCACTATTGCGAGCTGCAAATGCCACTTCCAGCTTAGCTGTGCAGAAGAAGAACAACAAGAAGAAGAAATATCTCGAAATATGTCCGTCAGGCCCCTTCCCTTGAGATAAATCTGCAAATATCTCGGAAACGAAGCGAGCTATGGCAAAATGTTAAGAGACCTTTTTTGTAGAGAATTCAGTTTCCTACTTTTTATGTTCTATGATATTTTTCGATCAGAGGCGTAGTTCTCGAGATATATCAAGATATTTAAAAGTTCCGAAGCCGCACCAACATAATAGAGATACAGAAACACCGTGGCCCCTTTCTTTGAGATAACTCTGCACTATTGCGAGCTGTAAATGCCACTTCCAGCTTAGCTGTGCAGAAGAAGAACAACAAGAAGAAGAAATATCTCGAAATATGTCCGTCAGGCCCCTTCCCTTGAGATATATCTGCAAATATCTCGGAAACGAAGCGAGCTATGGCAAAATCTTAAGAGACCTTTTTTGTAGAGAATTATGCTTTCTACAATTTATGTTCTATGATATTTTTTGATCAGAAGCGTAGTTTTCGAGATATATCGAGATATTTAAAAGTTCCGAAGCCGCACCAACATAATAGAGATACAGAAACACCGTGGCCCCTTTCTTTGAGATAACTCTGCACTAGTGCGAGCCGCAAATGCCACTTCCAGCTTAGCTGTGCAGAAGAAGAATAACAAGAAGAAGAAATATCTCGAAATATGTCCGTCAGGCCCCTTCCCTTGAGATAAATCTGCAAATATCTCGGAAACGATGCCAGCTATGGGAAAATGTTAAGAGACCTTTTTTGTAGAGAATTAAGTTTCCTACTTTTTATGTTCTATGATATTTTTTGATCAGATGCGTAGTTCTCGAGATATATCAAGATATTTAAAAGTTCCGAAGCTGCACCAACATAATAGAGGTACAGAAACACCGTGGCCCCTTTCTTTGAGATAACTCTGCACTATTGCGAGCTGCAAATGCCACTTCCAGCTTAGCTGTGCAGAAGAGGAACAACAAGAAGAAGAAATATCTCGGAATATGTCCGTCAGGCCCCTTCCCTTGAGATAAATCTGCAAATATCTCGGAAACGAAGCGAGCTATGGCAAAATGTTAAGGGACCTTTTTTGTAGAGAATTAAGTTTCCTACTTTTTATGTTCTATGATATTTTTTGATCAGATGCGTAGTTCTCGAGATATATCAAGATATTTAAAAGCTCCGAAGCTGCACCAACATAATTGAGATACAGAAACACCGTGGCCCCTTTCTTTGCGATAACTCTGCGCTATTGCGAGCTGCAAATGCCACTTCCAGCTTAGCTGTGCAGAAGAAGAACAACAAGAAGAAGAAATATCTCGAAATATGTCCGTCAGGCCCCTTCCCTTGAGATAAATCTGCAAATATTTCGGAAACGAAGCGAGCTATGGCAAAATGTTAAGAGACGTTTTTTGTAGAGAATTAAGTTTCCTACTTTTTATGTTCTATGATATTTTTCGATCAGAGGCGTAGTTCTCGAGATATATCAAGATATTTAAAAGTTTCGAAGCCGCACCAACATAATAGAGATACAGAAACACCGTGGCCCCTCTCTTTGAGATAACTCTGCATGATTGCGAGCTGGAAATGCCACTTCCAGTTTAGCCTTGCAGAAGAAGAACAACAAGAAGAAGAAATATCTCGAAATATGTCCGTCAGGACCCTTCCCTTGAGATAAATCTGCAAATATCTCGGAAACGAAGCGAGGTATTGCAAAACGTTAAGAGACCTTTTTTGTAGAGAATTAAGTTTCCTACTTTTTATGTTCTATGATATTTTTTGATCAGATGCGTAGTTCTCGAGATATATCAAGATATTTAAAAGTTCCGAAGCCGCACCAACATAATAGAGATACAGAAACACCGTGGCCCCTTTCTTTGCGATAACTCTGCACTATTGCGAGCTGCAAATGCCACTTCCAGCTTAGCTGTGCAGAAGAAGAACAACAAGAAGAAGAAATATCTGGAAATATGTCCGTCAGGCCCCTTCCCTTGAGATAAATCTGCAAATATCTCGGAAACCAAGCGAGCTACGGCAAAATGTTAAGAGACCTTTTTTGTAGAAAATTAGGATTCCTACTTTTTATGTTCTATGATATTTTTTGAACAGATGCGTAGTTCTCGAGATATATCAAGATATTTAAAAGTTCCGAAGCCGCACCAACATAATAGAGATACAGAAACACCGTGGCCCCTTTCTTTGAGATAACTCTGCACTATTGCGCGCTGCAAATGCCACTTCCAGCTTAGCTGTGCAGAAGAAGAACAACAAGAAGAAGAAATATCTCGAAATATGTCCGTCAGGCCCCTTCCCTTGAGATAAATCTGCAAATATCTCGGAAACGAAGCGAGCTATGGCAAAATGTTAAGAGACCTTTTTTGTAGAGAATTAAGTTTCCTACTTTTTATGTTCTATGATATTTTTCGATCAGAGGCGTAGTTCTCGAGATATATCAAGATATTTAAAAGTTCCGAAGCCGCACCAACATAATAGAGATACAGAAACACCGTGGCCCCTTTCTTTGCGATAACTCTGCACTATTGCGAGCTGCAAATGCCACTTCCAGCTTAGCTGTGCAGAAGAAGAACAACAAGAAGAAGAAATATCTCGAAATATGTCCGTCAGGCCACTTCTCTTGAGATAAATCTGCAAATATCTCGGAAACGAAGCGAGCTATGGCAAAATCTTAGGAGACCTTTTTTGTAGAGAATTAAGTTTCCTACTTTTTATGTTGTATGATATTTTTCGATCAGAGGCGTAGTTCTCGAGATATATCAAGATATTTAAAAGTTCCGAAGCCGCACCAACATAATAGAGATACAGAAACACCGTGGCCCCTTTCTTTGAGATTACTCTGCACGATTGCGAGCTGGAAATGCCACTTCCAGTTTAGCTGTGCAGAAGAAGAACAACAAGAAGAAGAAATATCTCGAAATATGTCCATCAGGACCCTTCCCTTGAGATAAATCTGCAAATATCTCGGAAACGAAGCGAGCGATGGCAAAATGTTAAGAGACCTTTTTTGTAGAGAATTATGTTTCCTACAATTTACGTTCTATGATATTTTTTGATCAGAAGCGTAGTTTTCGAGATATATCGAGATATTTAAAAGTGCCGAAGCCGCACCAACATAATAGAGATACAGAAACACCGTGGCCCCTTTCTTTGGGATAACTCTGCACTATTGCGAGCTGGAAATGCCACTTCCAGTTTAGCTGTGCGGAAGAAGAACAACAAGAAGAAGAAATATCTCGAAATATGTCCGTCAGGCCCCTTCCCTTGAGATAAATATGCAAATATCTCGGAAACGAAGCGAGCTATGGCAAAATGTTAAGAGACCTTTTTTGTAGAGAATTAAGTTTCCTACTTTTTATGTTCTATGATATTTTTTGATCAGATGCGTAGTTCTCGAGATATATCAAGATATTTAAAAGTTCCGAAGCCGCACGAACATAATAGAGATACAGAAACACCGTGGCCCCTTTCTTTGAGATAACTCTGCACTATTGCGAGCTGCAAATGCCACTTCCAGCTTAGCTGTGCAGAAGAAGAACAACAAGAAGAAGAAATATCTGGAAATATGTCCGTCAGGCCCCTGCCCTTGAGATAAATCTGCAAATATCTCGGAAACGAAGCGAGCTATGGCAAAATGTTGAGAGATCTTTTTTGTGGAGAATTAAGTTTCCTACTATTTATGTTCTATGATATTTTTGGATCAGATGCGTAGTTCTCGAGATATATCAAGATATTTAAAAGTTCCGAAGCCGCACCAACATAATAGAGATACAGAAACACCGTGGCCCCTTTCTTTGAGATAACTCTGCACTAGTGCGAGCCGCAAATGCCACTTCCAGCTTAGCTGTGCGGAAGAAGAACAACAAGAAGAAGAAATATCTCGAAATATGTCCGTCAGGCCCCTTCCCTTGAGATAAATATGCAAATATCTCGGAAACGAAGCGAGCTATGGCAAAATGTTAAGAGACCTTTTTTGTAGAGAATTAAGTTTCCTACTTTTTATGTTCTATGATATTTTTTGATCAGATGCGTAGTTCTCGAGATATATCAAGATATTTAAAAGTTCCGAAGCCGCACGAACATAATAGAGATACAGAAACACCGTGGCCCCTTTCTTTGAGATAACTCTGCACTATTGCGAGCTGCAAATGCCACTTCCAGCTTAGCTGTGCAGAAGAAGAACAACAAGAAGAAGAAATATCTGGAAATATGTCCGTCAGGCCCCTGCCCTTGAGATAAATCTGCAAATATCTCGGAAACGAAGCGAGCTATGGCAAAATGTTGAGAGATCTTTTTTGTGGAGAATTAAGTTTCCTACTATTTATGTTCTATGATATTTTTGGATCAGATGCGTAGTTCTCGAGATATATCAAGATATTTAAAAGTTCCGAAGCCGCACCAACATAATAGAGATACAGAAACACCGTGGCCCCTTTCTTTGAGATAACTCTGCACTAGTGCGAGCCGCAAATGCCACTTCCAGCTTAGCTGTGCAGAAGAAGAACAACAAGAAGAAGAAATATCTCGAAATATGTCCGTCAGGCCACTTCCCTTGAGATAAATCTGCAAATATCTCGGAAACGAAGCGAGCTATGGCAAAATGTTGCGAGACCTTTTTTGTAGAGAAGCATGTTTCCTACTTTTTATGTTCTATGATATTTTTTGATCAGACGCGTAGTTCTCGAGATATATCAAGATATTTAAAAGTTCCGAAGCCGCACCAACATAATAGAGATACAGAAACACCGTGGCCCCTTTCTTTGAGATATCTCTGCACTATTGCGAGCTGCAAATGCCACTTCCAGCTTAGCTGTGCAGAAGAAGAACAACAAGAAGAAGAAATATCTCGACATATGTCCGTCAGGCCCCTTCCCTTGAGATAAATCTGCAAATATCTCGGAAACGAAGAGAGCTATGACAAAATGTTAAGAGACCTTTTTTGTAGAGAATTAAGTTTCCTACTTTTTATGTTCTATGGTATTTTTTGATCAGATGCGTAGTTCTCGAGATATATCAAGATATTTAAAAGTTCCGAAGCCGCACCAACATAATAGAGATACAGAAACACCGTGGCCCCTTTCTTTGAGATAACTCTGCACTATTGCGAGCTGTAAATGCCACTTCCAGCTTAGCTGTGCAGAAGAAGAACAACAAGAAGAAGAAATATCTCGAAATATGTCCGTCAGGCCCCTTCCCTTGAGATATATCTGCAAATATCTCGGAAACGAAGCGAGCTATGGCAAAATGTTAAGAGACCTTTTTTGTAGAGAATTATGTTTCCTACAATTTATGTTCTACGATATTTTTTGATCAGAAGCGTAGTTTTCGAGATATATCGAGATATTTAAAAGTTCCGAAGCCGCACCAACATAATAGAGATACAGAAACACCGTGGCCCCTTTCTTTGCGATAACTCTGCACTAGTGCGAGCTGCAAATGCCACTTCCAGCTTAGCTGTGCAGAAGAAGAACAACAAGAAGAAGAAATATCTCGAAATATGTCCGTCAGGCCCCTTCCCTTGAGATAAATCTGCACATATCTCGGAAACGAAGTGAGCTATGGCAAAATGTTAAGAGACCTTTTTTGTAGAGAATTAAGTTTCCTACTTTTTATGTTCTATGATATTTTTCGATCAGATGCGTAGTTCTCGAGATATATCAAGATATTTAAAAGTTCCGAAGCCGCACCAACATAATAGAGATACAGAAACACCGTGGCCCCTTTCTTTGAGATAACTCTGCACTAGTGCGAGCTGCAAATGCCACTTCCAGCTTAGCTGTGCAGAAGAAGAACAACAAGAAGAAGAAATATCTCGAAATATGTCCGTCAGGCCCCTTCCCTTGAGATAAATCTGCAAATATCTCGGAAACGAAGCGAGCTATGGCAAAATGTTAAGAGACCTTTTTTGTAGGGAATTAAGTTTCCTACTTTTTATCTTCTATGATATTTTTTGATCAGATGCGTAGTTCTCGAGATATATCAAGATATTTAAAAGTTCCGAAGCCGCACCAACATAATAGAGATACAGAAACACCGTGGCCCCTTTCTTTGAGATAACTCTGCACTATTGCGAGCTGCAAATGCCACTTCCAGCTTAGCTGTGCAGAAGAAGAACAACAAGAAGAAGAAATATCTCGAAATATGTCCGTCAGGCCCCTTCCCTTGAGATAAATCTGCAAATATCTCGGAAACGAAGCGAGCTATGGCAAAATGTTAAGAGACCTTTTTTGTAGAGAATTCAGTTTCCTACTTTTTATGTTCTATGATATTTTTCGATCAGAGGCGTAGTTCTCGAGATATATCAAGATATTTAAAAGTTCCGAAGCCGCACCAACATAATAGAGATACAGAAACACCGTGGCCCCTTTCTTTGAGATAACTCTGCACTAGTGCGAGCTGCAAATGCCACTTCCAGCTTAGCTGTGCAGAAGAAGAACAACAAGAAGAAGACATATCTCGAAATATGTCCGTCAGGCCCCTTCCCTTGAGATAAATCTGCACATATCTCGGAAACGAAGTGAGCTATGGCAAAATGTTAAGAGACCTTTTTTGTAGAGAATTAAGTTTCCTACTTTTTATGTTCTATGATATTTTTCGATCAGATGCGTAGTTCTCGAGATATATCAAGATATTTAAAAGTTCCGAAGCCGCACCAACATAATAGAGATACAGAAACACCGTGGCCCCTTTCTTTGAGATAACTCTGCACTATTGCGAGCTGTAAATGCCACTTCCAGCTTAGCTGTGCAGAAGAAGAACAATAAGAAGAAGAAATATCTCGAAATATGTCCGTTAGGCCCCTTCCCTTGAGATAAATCTGCAAATATCTCGGAAACGAAGCGAGGTATGGCAAAATGTTAAGAGACCTTTTTTGTAGAGAATTAAGTTTCCTACTTTTTATGTTCTATGATATTTTTTGATCAGAAGCGTAGTTTTCGAGATATATCGAGATATTTAAAAGTTCCGAAGCCGCACCAACATAATAGAGATACAGAAACACCGTGGCCCCTTTCTTTGAGATAACTCTGCACTAGTGCGAGCCGCAAATGCCACTTCCAGCTTAGCTGTGCAGAAGAAGAACAACAAGAAGAAGAAATATCTCGAAATATGTCCGTCAGGCCCCTTCCCTTGAGATAAATCTGCAAATATCTCGGAAACGAAGCGAGCTATGGCAAAATGTTAAGAGACCTTTTTTGTAGAGAACTAAGTTTCCTACTTTTTATGTTCTATGATATTTTTTGATCAGATGCGTAGTTTGTCGAGATATATCAAGATATTTAAAAGTTCCGAAGCCGCACCAACATAATAGAGATACAGAAACACCGTGGCCCCTTTCTTTGAGATAACTCTGCACTATTGCGAGCTGCAAATGCCACTTCCAGCTTAGCTGTGCAGAAGAAGAACAACAAGAAGAAGAAATATCTCGAAATATGTCCGTCAGGCCCCTTCCCTTGAGATAAATCTGCAAATATCTCGGAAACGAAGCGAGCTATGGCAAAATGTTAAGAGACCTTTTTTGTAGGGAATTAAGTTTCCTACTTTTTATCTTCTATGATATTTTTTGATCAGATTCGTAGTTCTCGAGATATATCAAGATATTTAAAAGTTCCGAAGCCGCACCAACATAATAGAGATACAGAAACACCGTGGCCCCTCTCGTTGAGATAACTCTGCACTATTGCGAGCTGGAAATGCCACTTCCAGTTTAGCTGTGCAGAAGAAGAACAACAAGAAGAAGAAATATCTCGAAATATGTCCGTCAGGCCCCTTCCCTTGAGATATATCTGCAAATATCTCGGAAACGAAGCGAGCTATGGCAAAATGTTAAGAGACCTTTTTTGTAGAGAATTATGTTTCCTACAATTTATGTGCTACGATATTTTTTGATCAGAAGCGTAGTTTTCGAGATATATCGAGATATTTAAAAGTTCCGAAGCCGCACCAACATAATAGAGATACAGAAACACCGTGGCCCCTTTCTTTGAGATAACTCTGCACTAGTGCGAGCTGCAAATGCCACTTCCAGCTTAGCTGTGCAGAAGAAGAACAACAAGAAGAAGAAATATCTCGAAATATGTCCGTCAGGCCCCTTCCCTGGAGATAAATCTGCAAATATCTCGGAAACGAAGCGAGCTATGGCAAAATGTTAAGAGACCTTTTTTGTAGATAATTAAGTTTCCTACTTTTTATGTTCTATGATATTTTTTGATCAGATGCGTAGGTCTCGAGATATATCAAGATATTTAAAAGTTCCGAAGCCGCACCAACATAATAGAGATACAGAAACACCGTGGCCCCTTTCTTTGAGATAACTCTGCACTATTGCGAGCTGCAAATGCCACTTCCAGCTTAGCTGTGCAGAAGAAGAACAACAAGAAGAAGAAATATCTCGAAATATGTCCGTCAGGCCCCTTCCCTTGAGATAAATCTGCAAATATCTCGGAAACGAAGCGAGCTATGGCAAAATGTTAAGAGACCTTTTTTGTAGAGAATTCAGTTTCCTACTTTTTATGTTCTATGATATTTTTCGATCAGAGGCGTAGTTCTCGAGATATATCAAGATATTTAAAAGTTCCGAAGCCGCACCAACATAATAGAGATACAGAAACACCGTGGCCCCTTTCTTTGAGATAACTCTGCACTATTGCGAGCTGTAAATGCCACTTCCAGCTTAGCTGTGCAGAAGAAGAACAACAAGAAGAAGGAATATCTCGAAATATGTCCGTCAGGCCCCTTCCCTTGAGATATATCTGCAAATATCTCGGAAACGAAGCGAGCTATGGCAAAATCTTAAGAGACCTTTTTTGTAGAGAATTATGCTTTCTACAATTTATGTTCTATGATATTTTTTGATCAGAAGCGTAGTTTTCGAGATATATCGAGATATTTAAAAGTTCCGAAGCCGCACCAACATAATAGAGATACAGAAACACCGTGGCCCCTTTCTTTGAGATAACTCTGCACTATTGCGAGCTGTAAATGCCACTTCCAGCTTAGCTGTGCAGAAGAAGAACAACAAGAAGAAGAAATATCTCGAAATATGTCCGTCAGGCCCCTTCCCTTGAGATAAATCTGCAAATATCTCGGAAACGAAGCGAGCTATGGCAAAATGTTAAGAGACCTTTTTTGTAGAGAATTCAGTTTCCTACTTTTTATGTTCTATGATATTTTTCGATCAGAGGCGTAGTTCTCGAGATATATCAAGATATTTAAAAGTTCCGAAGCCGCACCAACATAATAGAGATACAGAAACACCGTGGCCCCTTTCTTTGAGATAACTCTGCACTATTGCGAGCTGTAAATGCCACTTCCAGCTTAGCTGTGCAGAAGAAGAACAACAAGAAGAAGAAATATCTCGAAATATGTCCGTCAGGCCCCTTCCCTTGAGATATATCTGCAAATATCTCGGAAACGAAGCGAGCTATGGCAAAATCTTAAGAGACCTTTTTTGTAGAGAATTATGCTTTCTACAATTTATGTTCTATGATATTTTTTGATCAGAAGCGTAGTTTTCGAGATATATCGAGATATTTAAAAGTTCCGAAGCCGCACCAACATAATAGAGATACAGAAACACCGTGGCCCCTTTCTTTGAGATAACTCTGCACTATTGCGAGCTGTAAATGCCACTTCCAGCTTAGCTGTGCAGAAGAAGAACAACAAGAAGAAGAAATATCTCGAAATATGTCCGTCAGGCCCCTTCCCTTGAGATAAATCTGCAAATATCTCGGAAACGAAGCGAGCTATGGCAAAATGTTAAGAGACCTTTTTTGTAGAGAATTCAGTTTCCTACTTTTTATGTTCTATGATATTTTTCGATCAGAGGCGTAGTTCTCGAGATATATCAAGATATTTAAAAGTTCCGAAGCCGCACCAACATAATAGAGATACAGAAACACCGTGGCCCCTTTCTTTGAGATAACTCTGCACTATTGCGAGCTGTAAATGCCACTTCCAGCTTAGCTGTGCAGAAGAAGAACAACAAGAAGAAGAAATATCTCGAAATATGTCCGTCAGGCCCCTTCCCTTGAGATATATCTGCAAATATCTCGGAAACGAAGCGAGCTATGGCAAAATCTTAAGAGACCTTTTTTGTAGAGAATTATGCTTTCTACAATTTATGTTCTATGATATTTTTTGATCAGAAGCGTAGTTTTCGAGATATATCGAGATATTTAAAAGTTCCGAAGCCGCACCAACATAATAGAGATACAGAAACACCGTGGCCCCTTTCTTTGAGATAACTCTGCACTATTGCGAGCTGTAAATGCCACTTCCAGCTTAGCTGTGCAGAAGAAGAACAACAAGAAGAAGAAATATCTCGAAATATGTCCGTCAGGCCCCTTCCCTTGAGATAAATCTGCAAATATCTCGGAAACGAAGCGAGCTATGGCAAAATGTTAAGAGACCTTTTTTGTAGAGAATTCAGTTTCCTACTTTTTATGTTCTATGATATTTTTCGATCAGAGGCGTAGTTATCGAGATATATCAAGATATTTAAAAGTTCCGAAGCCGCACCAACATAATAGAGATACAGAAACACCGTGGCCCCTTTCTTTGAGATAACTCTGCACTATTGCGAGCTGTAAATGCCACTTCCAGCTTAGCTGTGCAGAAGAAGAACAACAAGAAGAAGAAATATCTCGAAATATGTCCGTCAGGCCCCTTCCCTTGAGATATATCTGCAAATATCTCGGAAACGAAGCGAGCTATGGCAAAATCTTAAGAGACCTTTTTTGTAGAGAATTATGCTTTCTACAATTTATGTTCTATGATATTTTTTGATCAGAAGCGTAGTTTTCGAGATATATCGAGATATTTAAAAGTTCCGAAGCCGCACCAACATAATAGAGATACAGAAACACCGTGGCCCCTTTCTTTGAGATAACTCTGCACTATTGCGAGCTGTAAATGCCACTTCCAGCTTAGCTGTGCAGAAGAAGAACAACAAGAAGAAGAAATATCTCGAAATATGTCCGTCAGGCCCCTTCCCTTGAGATAAATCTGCAAATATCTCGGAAACGAAGCGAGCTATGGCAAAATGTTAAGAGACCTTTTTTGTAGAGAATTCAGTTTCCTACTTTTTATGTTCTATGATATTTTTCGATCAGAGGCGTAGTTATCGAGATATATCAAGATATTTAAAAGTTCCGAAGCCGCACCAACATAATAGAGATACAGAAACACCGTGGCCCCTTTCTTTGAGATAACTCTGCACTATTGCGAGCTGCAAATGCCACTTCCAGCTTAGCTGTGCAGAAGAAGAACAACAAGAAGAAGAAATATCTCGAAATATGTCCGTCAGGCCCCTTCCCTTGAGATAAATCTGCAAATATCTCGGAAACGAAGCGAGCTATGGCAAAATGTTAAGAGACCTTTTTTGTAGAGAATTATGTTTCCTACAATTTATGTGCTACGATATTTTTTGATCAGAAGCGTAGTTTTCGAGATATATCGAGATATTTAAAAGTTCCGAAGCCGCACCAACATAATAGAGATACAGAAACACCGTGGCCCCTTTCTTTGAGATAACTCTGCACTAGTGCGAGCTGCAAATGCCACTTCCAGCTTAGCTGTGCAGAAGAAGAACAACAAGAAGAAGAAATATCTCGAAATATGTCCGTCAGGCCCCTTCCCTTGAGATAAATCTGCAAATATCTCGGAAACGAAGCGAGCTATGGCAAAATGTTAAGAGACCTTTTTTGTAGAGAATTCAGTTTCCTACTTTTTATGTTCTATGATATTTTTCGATCAGAGGCGTAGTTCTCGAGATATATCAAGATATTTAAAAGTTCCGAAGCCGCACCAACATAATAGAGATACAGAAACACCGTGGCCCCTTTCTTTGAGATAACTCTGCACTATTGCGAGCTGTAAATGCCACTTCCAGCTTAGCTGTGCAGAAGAAGAACAACAAGAAGAAGAAATATCTCGAAATATGTCCGTCAGGCCCCTTCCCTTGAGATATATCTGCAAATATCTCGGAAACGAAGCGAGCTATGGCAAAATCTTAAGAGACCTTTTTTGTAGAGAATTATGCTTTCTACAATTTATGTTCTATGATATTTTTTGATCAGAAGCGTAGTTTTCGAGATATATCGAGATATTTAAAAGTTCCGAAGCCGCACCAACATAATAGAGATACAGAAACACCGTGGCCCCTTTCTTTGAGATAACTCTGCACTATTGCGAGCTGTAAATGCCACTTCCAGCTTAGCTGTGCAGAAGAAGAACAACAAGAAGAAGAAATATCTCGAAATATGTCCGTCAGGCCCCTTCCCTTGAGATAAATCTGCAAATATCTCGGAAACGAAGCGAGCTATGGCAAAATGTTAAGAGACCTTTTTTGTAGAGAATTCAGTTTCCTACTTTTTATGTTCTATGATATTTTTCGATCAGAGGCGTAGTTCTCGAGATATATCAAGATATTTAAAAGTTCCGAAGCCGCACCAACATAATAGAGATACAGAAACACCGTGGCCCCTTTCTTTGAGATAACTCTGCACTATTGCGAGCTGTAAATGCCACTTCCAGCTTAGCTGTGCAGAAGAAGAACAACAAGAAGAAGAAATATCTCGAAATATGTCCGTCAGGCCCCTTCCCTTGAGATATATCTGCAAATATCTCGGAAACGAAGCGAGCTATGGCAAAATCTTAAGAGACCTTTTTTGTAGAGAATTATGCTTTCTACAATTTATGTTCTATGATATTTTTTGATCAGAAGCGTAGTTTTCGAGATATATCGAGATATTTAAAAGTTCCGAAGCCGCACCAACATAATAGAGATACAGAAACACCGTGGCCCCTTTCTTTGAGATAACTCTGCACTAGTGCGAGCCGCAGATGCCACTTCCAGCTTAGCTGTGCAGAAGAAGAACAACAAGAAGAAGAAATATCTCGAAATATTTCCGTCAGGCCCCTTCCCTTGAGATAAATCCGCAAATATCTCGGAAACGAAGCGAGCTATGGCAAAATGTTAAGAGACCTTTATTGTAGAGAATTAAGTTTCCTACTTTTTATGTTCTATGATATTTTTTGATCAGATGCGTAGTTCTCGAGATATATCAAGATATTTAAAAGTTCCGAAGCCGCACCAACATAATAGAGATACAGAAACACCGTGGCCCCTTTCTTTGAGATAACTCTGCACTATTGCGAGCTGGAAATGCCACTTCCAGTTTAGCTGTGCAGAAGAAGAACAACAAGAAGAAGAAATATCTCGAAATATGTCCGTTAGGCCCCTTCCCTTGAGATAAATCTGCAAATATCTCGGAAACGAAGCGAGCTACGGCAAAATGTTAAGAGACCTTTTTTGTAGAGAATTAAGTTTCCTACTTTTTATGTTCTATGATATTTTTTTATCAGAAGCGTAGTTTTCGAGATATATCGAGATATTTAAAAGTTCCGAAGCCGCACCAACATAATAGAGATACAGAAACACCGTGGCCCCTTTCTTTGAGATAACTCTGCACTAGTGCGAGCCGCAAATGCCACTTCCAGCTTAGCTGTGCAGAAGAAGAACAACAAGAAGAAGAAATATCTCGAAATATGTCCGTCAGGCCCCTTCCCTTGAGATAAATCTGCAAATATCTCGGAAACGAAGCGAGCTATGGCAAAATGTTAAGAGACCTTTTTTGTAGAGAATTAAGTTTCCTACTTTTTATGTTCTATGATATTTTTTGATCAGATGCGTAGTTTGTCGAGATATATCACGATATTTAAAAGTTCCGAAGCCGCACCAACATAATAGAGATACAGAAACACCGTGGCCCCTTTCTTTGAGATAACTCTGCACAATTGCGAGCTGCAAATGCCACTTCCAGCTTTGTTGTGCAGAAGAAGAACAACAAGAAGAAGAAATATCTCGAAATATGTCCGTCAGGCCCCTTCCCTTGAGATATATCTGCAAATATCTCGGAAACGAAGCGAGCTATGGCAAAATGTTAAGAGACCTTTTTTGTAGAGAATTATGTTTCCTACAATTTATGTTCTATGATCTTTTTTGATCAGAAGCGTAGTTTTCGAGATATATCGAGATATTTAAAAGTTCCGAAGCCGCACCAACATAATAGAGATACAGAAACACCGTGGCCCCTTTCTTTGAGATAACTCTGCACTAGTGCGAGCCGCAAATGCCACTTCCAGCTTAGCTGTGCAGAAGAAGAACAACAAGAAGACGAAATATCTCGAAATATGTCCGTCAGGCCCCTTGCCTTGAGATAAATCTGCAAATATCTCGGAAACGAAGCGAGCTATGGCAAAATGTTAAGAGACGTTTTTTGTAGAGAATTATATTTCCTACAATTTATGTTCTATGATATTTTTTGATCAGAAGCGTAGTTCTCGAGATAGATCAAGATACTTAAAAGTTCCGAAGCCGCACCAAACATAATAGAGATACAGAAACACCGTGGCCCCTCTCTTTGAGATAACTCTGCACTATTGCGAGCTGCAAATGCCACTTCCAGCTTAGCTGTGCAGAAGAAGAACAACAAGAAGAAGAAATATCTCGAAATATGTCCGTCAGGCCCCTTCCCTTGAGATAAATCTGCAAATATCTCGGAAACGAAGCGAGCTATGGCAAAATGTTAAGAGACCTTTTTTGTAGATAATTAAGTTTTCTACTTTTTATGTTCTATGATATTTTTCGATCAGATGCGTAGTTCTCGAGATATATCAAGATATTTAAAAGTTCCGAAGCCGCACCAACATAATAGAGATACAGAAACACCGTGGCCCCTTTCTTTGAGATAACTCTGCACTATTGCGAGCTGGAAATGCCACTTCCAGTTTAGCTGTGCAGAAGAAGAACAACAAGAAGAAGAAATATCTCGAAATATGTCCGTTAGGCCCCTTCCCTTTAGATAAATCTGCAAATATCTCGGAAACGAAGCGAGCTATGGCAAAATGTTAAGAGACCTTTTTTGTAGAGAATTAAGTTTCCTACTTTTTATGTTCTATGATATTTTTTGATCAGAAGCGTAGTTTTCGAGATATATCGAGATATTTAAAAGTTCCGAAGCCGCACCAACATAATAAAGATACAGAAACACCGTGGCCCCTTTCTTTGAGATAACTCTGCACTAGTGCGAGTCGCAAATGCCACTTCCAGCTTAGCTGTGCAGAAGAAGAACAACAAGAAGAAGAAATATCTCGAAATATGTCCGTTAGGCCCCTTCCCTTGAGATAAATCTGCAAATATCTCGGAAACGAAGCGAGCTATGGCAAAATGTTAAGAGACCTTTTTTGTAGAGAATTAAGTTTCCTACTTTTTATGTTCTATGATATTTTTTGATCAGAAGCGTAGTTTTCGAGATATATCGAGATATTTAAAAGTTCCGAAGCCGACCCAACATAATAAAGATACAGAAACACCGTGGCCCCTTTCTTTGAGATAACTCTGCACTAGTGCGAGCCGCAAATGCCACTTCCAGCTTAGCTGTGCAGAAGAAGAACAACAAGAAGAAGAAATATCTCGAAATATGTCCGTCAGGCCAGTTCCTTTGAGCTGAATCTGCAAATATCTCGGAAACGAAGCGAGGTATGGCAAAATGTTAAGAGACGTTTTTTGTAGAGAATTATGTTTCCTACAATTTATGTTCTATGATATTTTTTGATCAGAAGCGTAGTTCTCGAGATAGATCAAGATACTTAAAAGTTCCGAAGCCGCACCAAACATAATAGAGATACAGAAACACCGTGGCCCCTCTCTTTGAGATAACTCTGCACTATTGCGAGCTGCAAATGCCACTTCCAGCTTAGCTGTGCAGAAGAAGAACAACAAGAAGAAGAAATATCTCGAAATATGTCCGTCAGGCCCCTTCCCTTGAGATAAATCTGCAAATATCTCGGAAACGAAGCGAGCTATGGCAAAATGTTAAGAGACCTTTTTTGTAGATAATTAAGTTTCCTACTTTTTATGTTCTATGATATTTTTTGATCAGAGGCGTAGTTCTCGAGATATATCAAGATATTTAAAAGTTGCGAAGCCGCACCAACATATTCGAGATACAGAAACACCGTGGCCCCTTTCTTTGAGATAACTCTGCACGATTGCGAGCTGGAAATGCCACTTCCAGTTTAGCTGTGCAGAAGAAGAACAACAAGAAGAAGAAGTATCTCGAAATATGTCCATCAGGACCCTTCCCTTGAGATAAATCTGCAAATATCTCGGAAACGAAGCGAG
The DNA here is from genome assembly GCF_051020975.1 of Osmia lignaria lignaria. Taxonomy (NCBI): domain Eukaryota; kingdom Metazoa; phylum Arthropoda; class Insecta; order Hymenoptera; family Megachilidae; genus Osmia; species Osmia lignaria. The sequence continues at coordinate 2,394,795 of NW_027478160.1, forward strand.
CTATGGCAAAATGTTAAGAGACCTTTTTTGTAGAGAATTATGTTTCCTACAATTTATGTTCTATGATATTTTTTGATCAGAAGCGTGGTTTTCGAGATATATCGAGATATTTAAAAGTTCCGAAGCCGCACCAACATAATAGGGATACAGAAACACCGTGGCCCCTTTCTTTGAGATAACTCTGCACTAGTGCGAGCCGCAAATGCCACTTCCAGCTTAGCTGTGCAGAAGAAGAACAACAAGAAGAAGAAATATCTCGAAATATGTCCGTCAGGCCACTTCCCTTGAGATAAATCTGCAAATATCTCGGAAACGAAGCGAGCTATGGCAAAATGTTAAGAGACGTTTTTTGTAGAGAATTATATTTCCTACAATTTATGTTCTATGATATTTTTTGATCAGAAGCGTAGTTCTCGAGATAGATCAAGATACTTAAAAGTTCCGAAGCCGCACCAAACATAATAGAGATACAGAAACACCGTGGCCCCTCTCTTTGAGATAACTCTGCACTATTGCGAGCTGCAAATGCCACTTCCAGCTTAGCTGTGCAGAAGAAGAACAACAAGAAGAAGAAATATCTCGAAATATGTCCGTCAGGCCCCTTCCCTTGAGATAAATCTGCAAATATCTCGGAAACGAAGCGAGCTATGGCAAAATGTTAAGAGACCTTTTTGGAGATAATTAAGTTTCCTACTTTTTATGTTCTATGATATTTTTCGATCAGAGGCGTAGTTCTCGAGATATATCAAGATATTTAAAAGTTCCGAAGCCGCACCAACATAATAGAGATACAGAAACACCGTGGCCACTTTCTTTGAGATAACTCTGCACGATTGCGAGCTGGAAATGCCACTTCCAGTTTAGCTGTGCAGAAGAAGAACAACAAGAAGAAGAAATATCTCGGAATATGTCCATCAGGACCCTTCCCTTGAGATAAATCTGCAAATATCTCGGAAACGAAGCGAGCTATGGCAAAATGTTAAGAGACCTTTTTTGTAGAGAATTATGTTTCCTACAATTTATGTTCTATGATATTTTTTGATCAGAAGCGTAGTTTTCGAGATATATCGAGATATTTAAAAGTTCCGAAGCCGCACCAACATAATAGAGATACAGAAACACCGTGGCCCCTTTCTTTGGGATAACTCTGCACTATTGCGAGCTGCAAATGCCATTTCCAGCTTAGCTGTGCAGAAGAAGAACAACAAGAAGAAGAAATATCTCGAAATATGTCCGTCAGGCCACTTCCCTTGAGATAAATCTGCAAATATCTCGGAAACGAAGCGAGCTATGGCAAAATGTTAAGAGACCTTTTTTGTAGAGAATTAAGTTTCCTACTTTTCATGTTCGATGATATTTTTTGATCAGATGTGTAGTTCTCGAGATATATCAAGATACTTAAAAGTTCCGAAGCTGCACCAACATAATAGAGGTACAGAAACACCGTGGCCTCTTTCTTTGAGATAACTCTGCACTATTGCGAGCTGCAAATGCCACTTCGAGCTTAGCTGTGCAGAAGAAGAACAACAAGAAGAAGAAATATCTCGAAATATGTCCGTCAGACCCCTTCCCTTGAGATGAATCTGCAAATATCTCGGAAACGAAGCGAGCTATGGCAAAATGTTGAGAGACCTTTTTTGTAGAGAATAATATTTCCTACAATTTACGTTCTATGATATTTTTTGATCAGAAGCGTAGTTTTCGAGATATATCGAGATATTTAAAAGTTCCGAAGCCGCACCAACATAATAGAGATACAGAAACACCGTGGCCCCTTTCTTTGAGATAACTCTGCACTATTGCGACCTGCAAATGCCACTTCCAGCTCAGCTGTGCAGAAGAAGAACAACAAGAAGAAGAAATATCTCGAAATATGTCCGTCAGGCCCCTTCCCTTGAGATAAATCTGCAAATATCTCGGAAACGAAGCGAGCTATGGCAAAACGTTAAGAGACCTTTTTTGTAGAGAATTAAGTTTCCTACTTTTTATGTTCTATGATATTTTTTGATCAGATGCGTAGTTCTCGAGATATATCAAGATATTTAAAAGTTCCGAAGCCGCACCAACATAATAGAGATACAGAAACACCGTGGCCCCTTTCTTTGAGATAACTCTGCACTATTGCGAGCTGGAAATGCCACTTCCAGTTTAGCTGTGCAGAAGAAGAACAACAAGAAGAAGAAATATCTCGAAATATGTCCGTTAGGCCCCTTCCCTTGAGATAAATCTGCAAATATCTCGGAAACGAAGCGAGCTATGGCAAAATGTTAAGAGACCTTTTTTGTAGAGAATTAAGTTTCCTACTTTTTATGTTGTATGATATTTTTGATCAGAAGCGTAGTTTTCGAGATATATCGAGATATTTAAAAGTTCCGAAGCCGCACCAACATAATAAAGATACAGAAACACCGTGGCCCCTTTCTTTGAGATAACTCTGCACTAGTGCGAGCCGCAAATGCCACTTCCAGCTTAGCTGTGCAGAAGAAGAACAACAAGAAGAAGAAATATCTCGAAATATGTCCGTCAGGCCCCTTCCCTTGAGATAAATATGCAAATATCTCGGAAACGAAGCGAGCTATGGCAAAATGTTAAGAGACCTTTTTTGTAGAGAATTAAGTTTCCTACTTTTTATGTTCTATGATATTTTTTGATCAGAAGCGTAGTTTTCGAGATATATCGAGATATTTAAAAGTTCCGAAGACGCACCAACATAATAGAGATACAGAAACACCGTGGCCCCTTTCTTTGAGATAACTGTGCACCAGTGCGAGCCGCAAATGCCACTTACAGCTTAGCTGTGCAGAAGAAGAACAACAAGAAGAAGAAATATCTCGAAATATGTCCGTCAGACCCCTTCCCTTGAGATAAATCTGCAAATATCTCGGAAACGAAGAGAGCTATGGCAAAATGTTAAGAGGCCTTTTTTGTAGAGAATAATATTTCCTACAATTTACGTTCTATGATATTTTTTGATCAGAAGCGTAGTTTTCGAGATATATCGAGATATTTAAAAGTTCCGAAGCCGCACCAACATAATAGAGATACAGAAACACCGTGGCCCCTTTCTTTGAGATAACTCTGCACTAGTGCGAGTCGCAAATGCCACTTCCAGCTTAGCTGTGCAGAAGAAGAACAACAAGCAGAAGAAATATCTCGAAATATGTCCGTTAGGCCCCTTCCCTTGAGATAAATCTGCAAATATCTCGGAAACGAAGCGAGGTATGGCAAAATGTTAAGAGACCTTTTTTGTAGAGAATTAAGTTTCCTACTTTTTATGTTATATGATATTTTTGATCAGAAGCGTAGTTTTCGAGATATATCGAGATATTTAAAAGTTCCGAAGCCGCACCAACATAATAAAGATACAGAAACACCGTGGCCCCTTTCTTTGAGATAACTCTGCACTAGTGCGAGCCGCAAATGCCACTTCCAGCTTAGCTGTGCAGAAGAAGAACAACAAGAAGAAGAAATATCTCGAAACATGTCCGTCAGGCCCCTTCTCTTGAGATATATCTGCAAATATCTCGGAAACGAAGCGAGCTATGGCAAAATGTTAAGAGACCTTTTTTGTAGAGAATTAAGTTTCCTACTTTTTATGTTCTATGATATTTTTTGATCAGATGCGTAGTTCTCGAGATATATCAAGATATTTAAAAGTTCCGAAGCCGCACCAACATAATAGAGATACAGAAACACCGTGGCCCCTTTCTTTGAGATAACTCTGCACTATTGCGAGCTGTAAATGCCACTTCCAGCTTAGCTGTGCAGAAGAAGAACAACAAGAAGAAGAAATATCTCGAAATATGTCCGTCAGGCCCCTTCCCTTGAGATAAATCTGCAAATATCTCGGAAACGAAGCGAGCTATGGCAAAATATTAAGAGACCTTTTTTGTAGAGAATTAAGTTTCCTACTGTTTATCTTGTATGATATTTTTTGATCAGATGCGTAGTTCTCGAGATATATCAAGATATTTAAAAGTTCCGAAGCCGCACCAACATAATAGAGATACAGAAACACCGTGGCCCCTTTCTTTAAGATAACTCTGCACTATTGCGAGCTGCAAATGCCACTTCCAGCTTAGCTGTGCAGAAGAAGAACAACAAGAAGAAGAAATATCTCGAAATATGTCCGTCAGGCCCCTTCCCTTGAGATAAATCTGCAAATATCTCGGAAACGAAGAGAGCTATGGCAAAATGTTAAGAGACCTTTTTTGTAGAGAATTATGTTTCCTACAATTTATGTTCTATGATATTTTTTGATCAGAAGCGTAGTTTTCGAGATATATCGAGATATTTAAAAGTTCCGAAGCCGCACCAACATAATAGAGATACAGAAACACCGTGGCCCCTTTCTTTGAGATAACTCTGCACTATTGCGAGCTGCAAATGCCACTTCCAGCTTAGCTGTGCAGAAGAAGAACAACAAGAAGCAGAAATATCTCGAAATATGTCCGTTAGGCCCCTTCCCTTGAGATAAATCTGCAAATATCTCGGAAACGAAGCGAGCTATGGCAAAATGTTAAGAGACCTTTTTTGTAGAGAATTAAGTTTCCTACTTTTTATGTTGTATGATATTTTTTGATCAGATGCGCAGTTCTCGAGATATATCAAGATACTTAAAAGTTCCGAAGCCGCACCAACATAATAGAGATACCGAAACACCGTGGCCCCTTTCTTTGAGAAAGCTCTGCACTATTGCGAGCTGCAAATGCCACTTCCAGCTTAGCTGTGCAGAAGAAGAACAACAAGAAGAAGAAATATCTCGAAATATGTCCGTTAGGCCCCTTCCCTTGAGATAAATCTGCAAATATCTCGGAAACGAAGCGAGCTATGGTAAAATGTTAAGAGACCTTTTTTGTAGAGAATTATGTTTCCTACAATTTATGTTCTATGATATTTTTTGATCAGAAGCGTAGTTTTCGAGATATATCGAGATATTTAAAAGTTCCGAAGCCGCACCAACATAATAGAGATACAGAAACACCGTGGCCCCTTTCTTTGAGATAACTCTGCACTATTGCGAGCTGTAAATGCCACTTCCAGCTTAGCTGTGCAGGAGAAGAACAACAAGAAGAAGAAATATCTCGAAATATGTCCGTCAGGCCCCTTCCCTTGAGATATATCTGCAAATATCTCGGAAACGAAGCGAGCTATGGCAAAATGTTAAGAGACCTTTTTTGTAGAGAATTAAGTTTCCTACTTTTTATGTTCTATGATATTTTTTGATCAGATGCGTAGTTCTCGAGATATATCAAGATATTTAAAAGTTCCGAAGCCGCACCAACATAATAGAGATACAGAAACACCGTGGCCCCTCTCTTTGAGATAACTCTGCACTATTGCGAGCTGGAAATGCCACTTCCAGTTTAGCTGTGCAGAAGAAGAACAACAAGAAGAAGAAATATCTCGAAATATGTCCGTTAGGCCCCTTCCCTTGAGATAAATGTGCAAATATCTCGGAAACGAAGAGAGCTATGGCAAAATGTTAAGAGACCTTTTTTGTAGAGAATTATGTTTCCTACAATTTATGTTCTATGATATTTTTTGATCAGAAGCGTAGTTTTCGAGATATATCGAGATATTTAAAAGTTCCGAAGCCGCACCAACACAATAGAGATACAGAAACACCGTGGCCCCTTTCTTTGAGATAACTCTGCACTATTGCGAGCTGCAAATGCCACTTCCAGCTTAGCTGTGCAGAAGAAGAACAACAAGAAGCAGAAATATCTCGAAATATGTCCGTTAGGCCCCTTCCCTTGAGATAAATCTGCAAATATCTCGGAAACGAAGCGAGCTATGGCAAAATGTTAAGAGACCTTTTTTGTAGAGAATTAAGTTTCCTACTTTTTATGTTCTATGATATTTTTTGATCAGATGCGCAGTTCTCGAGATATATCAAGATACTTAAAAGTTCCGAAGCCGCACCAACATAATAGAGATACCGAAACACCGTGGCCCCTTTCTTTGAGAAAGCTCTGCACTATTGCGAGCTGCAAATGCCACTTCCAGCTTAGCTGTGCAGAAGAAGAACAACAAGAAGAAGAAATATCTCGAAATATGTCCGTTAGGCCCCTTCCCTTGAGATAAATCTGCAAATATCTCGGAAACGAAGCGAGCTATGGTAAAATGTTAAGAGACCTTTTTTGTAGAGAATTATGTTTCCTACAATTTATGTTCTATGATATTTTTTGATCAGAAGCGTAGTTTTCGAGATATATCGAGATATTTAAAAGTTCCGAAGCCGCACCAACATAATAGAGATACAGAAACACCGTGGCCCCTTTCTTTGAGATAACTCTGCACTATTGCGAGCTGTAAATGCCACTTCCAGCTTAGCTGTGCAGAAGAAGAACAACAAGAAGAAGAAATATCTCGAAATATGTCCGTCAGGCCCCTGCCCTTGAGATATATCTGCAAATATCTCGGAAACGAAGCGAGCTATGGCAAAATGTTAAGAGACCTTTTTTGTAGAGAATTATGTTTCCTACAATTTATGTTCTATGATATTTTTTGATCAGAAGCGTAGTTTTCGGGATATATCGAGATATTGAAAAGTTCCGAAGCCGCACCAACATAATAGAGATACAGAAACACCGTGGCCCCTTTCTTTGAGATAACTCTGCAATAGTGCGAGCCGCAAATGCCACTTCCAGCTTAGCTGTGCAGAAGAAGAACAACAAGAAGAAGAAATATCTCGAAATATGTCCGTCAGGCCCCTTCCCTTGAGATATATCTGCAAATATCTCGGAAACGAAGCGAGCTATGGCAAAATGTTAAGAGACCTTTTTTGTAGAGAATTAAGTTTCCTACTTTTTATGATCTATGATATCTTTTGATCAGATGCGTAGTTCTCGAGATATATCAAGATATTTAAAAGTTCCGAAGCCGCACCAACATAATAGAGATACAGAAACACCGTGGCCCCTTTCTTTGAGATAACTCTGCACTATTGCGAGCTGTAAATGCCACTTCCAGCTTAGCTGTGCAGAAGAAGAACAACAAGAAGAAGAAATATCTCGAAATATGTCCGTCAGGCCCCTTCCCTTGAGATAAATCTGGAAATATCTCGGAAACGAAGAGAGCTATGGCAAAATGTTAAGAGACCTTTTTGGTAGAGAATTAAGTTTCCTACTTTTTATGTACTATGATATTTTTTGATCAGATGCGTAGTTCTCGAGATATATCAAGATATTTAAAAGTTCCGAAGCCGCACCAACATAATAGAGATACAGAAACACCGTGGCCCCTTTCTTTGAGATAACTCTGCACTATTGCGAGCTGTAAATGCCACATCCAGCTTAGCTGTGCAGAAGAAGAACAACAAGAAGAAGAAATATCTCGAAATATGTCCGTCAGGCCCCTTCCCTTGAGATATATCAGCAAATATCTCGGAAACGAAGCGAGCTATGGCAAAATGTTAAGAGACCTTTTTTGTAGAGAATTATGTTTCCTACAATTTATGTTCTATGATATTTTTTGATCAGAAGCGTAGTTTTCGAGATATATCGAGATATTTAAAAGTTCCGATGCCGCACCAACATAATAGAGATACAGAAACACCGTGGCCCCTTTCTTTGAGATAACTCTGCACTAGTGCGAGCCGCAAATGCCACTTCCAGCTTAGCTGTGCAGAAGAAGAACAACAAGAAGAAGAAATATCTCGAAATATGTCCGTCAGGCCCCTTCCCTTGAGATAAATCTGCAAATATCTCGGAAACGAAGCGAGCTATGGCAAAATGTTAAGAGACCTTTTTTGTAGAGAATTAAGTTTCCTACTTTTTATCTTCTATGATATTTTTTGATCAGATGCGTAGTTCTCGAGATATATCAAGATATTTAAAAGTTCCGAAGCCGCACCAACATAATAGAGATACAGAAACACCGTGGCCCCTCTCTTTGAGATAACTCTGCACTATTGCGAGCTGGAAATGCCACTTCCAGTTTAGCTGTGCAGAAGAAGAACAACAAGAAGAAGAAATATCTCGAAATATGTCCGTTAGGCCCCTTCCCTTGAGATAAATGTGCAAATATCTCGGAAACGAAGCGAGCTATGGCAAAATGTTAAGAGACCTTTTTTGTAGAGAATTAAGTTTCCTACTTTTTATGCTCTATGATATTTTTTGATCAGATGCGTAGTTCTCGAGATATATCAAGATATTTAAAAGTTCCGAAGCCGCACCAACATAATAGAGATACAGAAACACCGTGGCCCCTTTCTTTGAGATAACTCTGCACTATTGCGAGGTGCAAATGCCACTTCCAGTTTAGCTGTGCAGAAGAAGAACAACAAGAAGAAGAAATATCTCGAAATATGTCCGTTAGGCCCCTTCCCTTGAGATATATGTGCAAATATCTCGGAAACGAAGCGAGCTATGGCAAAATGTTAAGAGACGTTTTTTGTAGAGAATTATGTTTCCTACAATTTATGTTGTATGATATTTTTTGATCAGAAGCGTAGTTTTCGAGATATATCGAGATATTTAAAAGTTCCGAAGCCGCACCAACATAATAGAGATACAGAAACACCGTGGCCCCTTTCTTTGAGATAACTCTGCACTATTGCGAGCTGTAAATGCCACTTCCAGCTTAGCTGTGCAGGAGAAGAACAACAAGAAGAAGAAATATCTCGAAATATGTCCGTCAGGCCCCTTCCCTTGAGATATATCTGCAAATATCTCGGAAACGAAGCGAGCTATGGCAAAATGTTAAGAGACCTTTTTTGTAGAGAATTAAGTTTCCTACTTTTTATGTTCTATGATATTTTTTGATCAGATGCGTAGTTCTCGAGATATATCAAGATATTTAAAAGTTCCGAAGCCGCACCAACATAATAGAGATACAGAAACACCGTGGCCCCTTTCTTTGAGATAACTCTGCACTAGTGCGAGCCGCAAATGCCACTTCCAGCTTAGCTGTGCAGAAGAAGAACAACAAGAAGAAGAAATATCTCGAAATATGTCCGTCAGGCCCCTTCCCTTGAGATAAATCTGCAAATATCTCGGAAACGAAGCGAGCTATGGCAAAATGTTAAGAGACCTTTTTTGTAGAGAATTAAGTTTCCTACTTTTTACCTTCTATGATATTTTTTGATCAGATGCGTAGTTCTCGAGATATATCAAGATATTTAAAAGTTCCGAAGCCGCACCAACATAATAGAGATACAGAAACACCGTGGCCCCTTTCTTTGAGATAACTCTGCACTATTGCGAGCTGTAAATGCCACTTCCAGCTTAGCTGTGCAGAAGAAGAACAACAAGAAGAAGAAATATCTCGAAATATGTCCGTCAGGCCCCTGCCCTTGAGATATATCTGCAAATATCTCGGAAACGAAGCGAGCTATGGCAAAATGTTAAGAGACCTTTTTTGTAGAGAATTATGTTTCCTACAATTTATGTTCTATGATATTTTTTGATCAGAAGCGTAGTTTTCGGGATATATCGAGATATTGAAAAGTTCCGAAGCCGCACCAACATAATAGAGATACAGAAACACCGTGGCCCCTTTCTTTGAGATAACTCTGCAATAGTGCGAGCCGCAAATGCCACTTCCAGCTTAGCTGTGCAGAAGAAGAACAACAAGAAGAAGAAATATCTCGAAATATGTCCGTCAGGCCCCTTCCCTTGAGATATATCTGCAAATATCTCGGAAACGAAGCGAGCTATGGCAAAATGTTAAGAGACCTTTTTTGTAGAGAATTAAGTTTCCTACTTTTTATGTTCTATGATATCTTTTGATCAGATGCGTAGTTCTCGAGATATATCAAGATATTTAAAAGTTCCGAAGCCGCACCAACATAATAGAGATACAGAAACACCGTGGCCCCTTTCTTTGAGATAACTCTGCACTATTGCGAGCTGTAAATGCCACTTCCAGCTTAGCTGTGCAGAAGAAGAACAACAAGAAGAAGAAATATCTCGAAATATGTCCGTCAGGCCCCTTCCCTTGAGATAAATCTGGAAATATCTCGGAAACGAAGAGAGCTATGGCAAAATGTTAAGAGACCTTTTTGGTAGAGAATTAAGTTTCCTACTTTTTATGTACTATGATATTTTTTGATCAGATGCGTAGTTCTCGAGATATATCAAGATATTTAAAAGTTCCGAAGCCGCACCAACATAATAGAGATACAGAAACACCGTGGCCCCTTTCTTTGAGATAACTCTGCACTATTGCGAGCTGTAAATGCCACATCCAGCTTAGCTGTGCAGAAGAAGAACAACAAGAAGAAGAAATATCTCGAAATATGTCCGTCAGGCCCCTTCCCTTGAGATATATCAGCAAATATCTCGGAAACGAAGCGAGCTATGGCAAAATGTTAAGAGACCTTTTTTGTAGAGAATTATGTTTCCTACAATTTATGTTCTATGATATTTTTTGATCAGAAGCGTAGTTTTCGAGATATATCGAGATATTTAAAAGTTCCGATGCCGCACCAACATAATAGAGATACAGAAACACCGTGGCCCCTTTCTTTGAGATAACTCTGCACTAGTGCGAGCCGCAAATGCCACTTCCAGCTTAGCTGTGCAGAAGAAGAACAACAAGAAGAAGAAATATCTCGAAATATGTCCGTTAGGCCCCTTCCCTTGAGATAAATGTGCAAATATCTCGGAAACGAAGCGAGCTATGGAAAAATGTTAAGAGACCTTTTTTGTAGAGAATTAAGTTTCCTACTTTTTATGCTCTATGATATTTTTTGATCAGATGCGTAGTTCTCGAGATATATCAAGATATTTAAAAGTTCCGAAGCCGCACCAACATAATAGAGATACAGAAACACCGTGGCCCCTTTCTTTGAGATAACTCTGCGCTATTGCGAGGTGCAAATGCCACTTCCAGTTTAGCTGTGCAGAAGAAGAACAACAAGAAGAAGAAATATCTCGAAATATGTCCGTTAGGCCCCTTCCCTTGAGATATATGTGCAAATATCTCGGAAACGAAGCGAGCTATGGCAAAATGTTAAGAGAAGTTTTTTGTAGAGAATTATGTTTCCTACAATTTATGTTGTATGATATTTTTTGATCAGAAGCGTAGTTTTCGAGATATATCGAGATATTTAAAAGTTCCGAAGCCGCACCAACATAATAGAGATACAGAAACACCGTGGCCCCTTTCTTTGAGATAACTCTGCACTATTGCGAGCTGTAAATGCCACTTCCAGCTTAGCTGTGCAGGAGAAGAACAACAAGAAGAAGAAATATCTCGAAATATGTCCGTCAGGCCCCTTCCCTTGAGATATATCTGCAAATATCTCGGAAACGAAGCGAGCTGTGGCAAAATGTTAAGAGACCTTTTTTGTAGAGAATTATGTTTCCTACAATTTATGTTCTATGATATTTTTTGATCAGAAGCGTAGTTTTCGAGATATATCGAGATATTTAAAAGTTCCGAAGCCGCACCAACATAATAGAGATACAGAAACACCGTGGCCCCTCTCGTTGAGATAACTCTGCACTATTGCGAGCTGGAAATGCCACTTCCAGTTTAGCTGTGCAGAAGAAGAACAACAAGAAGAAGAAATATCTCGAAATATGTCCGTTAGGCCCCTTCCCTTGAGATAAATGTGCAAATATCTCGGAAACGAAGCGAGCTATGGCAAAATGTTAAGAGACCTTTTTTGTAGAGAATTAAGTTTCCTACTTTTTATGCTCTATGATATTTTTTGATCAGATGCGTAGTTCTCGAGATATATCAAGATATTTAAAAGTTCCGAAGCCGCACCAACATAATAGAGATACAGAAACACCGTGGCCCCTCTCTTTGAGATAACTCTGCACTATTGCGAGCTGGAAATGCCACTTCCAGTTTAGCTGTGCAGAAGAAGAACAACAAGAAGAAGAAATATCTCGAAATATGTCCGTTAGGCCCCTTCCCTTGAGATAAATGTGCAAATATCTCGGAAACGAAGCGAGTTATGGCAAAATGTTAAGAGACCTTTTTTGTAGAGAATTAAGTTTCCTACTTTTTATGCTCTATGATATTTTTTGATCAGATGCGTAGTTCTCGAGATATATCAAGATATTTAAAAGTTCCGAAGCCGCACCAACATAATAGAGATACAGAAACACCGTGGCCCCTTTCTTTGAGATAACTCTGCACTATTGCGAGGTGCAAATGCCACTTCCAGTTTAGCTGTGCAGAAGAAGAACAACAAGAAGAAGAAATATCTCGAAATATGTCCGTTAGGCCCCTTCCCTTGAGATATATGTGCAAATATCTCGGAAACGAAGCGAGCTATGGCAAAATGTTAAGAGACGTTTTTTGTAGAGAATTATGTTTCCTACAATTTATGTTGTATGATATTTTTTGATCAGAAGCGTAGTTTTCGAGATATATCGAGATATTTAAAAGTTCCGAAGCCGCACCAACATAATAGAGATACAGAAACACCGTGGCCCCTTTCTTTGAGATAACTCTGCACTATTGCGAGCTGTAAATGCCACTTCCAGCTTAGCTGTGCAGGAGAAGAACAACAAGAAGAAGAAATATCTCGAAATATGTCCGTCAGGCCCCTTCCCTTGAGATATATCTGCAAATATCTCGGAAACGAAGCGAGCTATGGCAAAATGTTAAGAGACCTTTTTTGTAGAGAATTAAGTTTCCTACTTTTTATGTTCTATGATATTTTTTGATCAGATGCGTAGTTCTCGAGATATATCAAGATATTTAAAAGTTCCGAAGCCGCACCAACATAATAGAGATACAGAAACACCGTGGCCCCTTTCTTTGAGATAACTCTGCACTATTGCGAGCTGTAAATGCCACTTCCAACTTAGGTGTGCAGAAGAAGAACAACAAGAAGAAGAAATATCTCGAAATATGTCCGTCAGGCCCCCTCCCTTGAGATAAATCTGCAAATATCTCGGAAACGAAGCGAGCTATGGCAAAATGTTAAGAGACCTTTTTTGTAGAGAATTATGTTTCCTACAATTTATGTTCTATGATATTTTTTGATCAGAAGCGTAGTTTTCGAGATATATCGAGATATTTAAAAGTTCCGATGCCGCACCAACATAATAGAGATACAGAAACACCGTGGCCCCTTTCTTTGAGATAACTCTGCACTAGTGCGAGCCGCAAATGCCACTTCCAGCTTAGCTGTGCAGAAGAAGAACAACAAGAAGAAGAAATATCTCGAAATATGTCCGTCAGGCCCCTTCCCTTGAGATAAATCTGCAAATATCTCGGAAACGAAGCGAGCTATGGCAAAATGTTAAGAGACCTTTTTTGTAGAGAATTAAGTTTCCTACTTTTTACCTTCTATGATATTTTTTGATCAGATGCGTAGTTCTCGAGATATATCAAGATATTTAAAAGTTCCGAAGCCGCACCAACATAATAGAGATACAGAAACACCGTGGCCCCTCTCTTTGAGATAACTCTGCACTATTGCGAGCTGCAAATGCCACTTCCAGCTTAGCTGTGCAGAAGAAGAACGACAAGAAGAAGAAATATCTCGAAATATGTCCGTTAGGCCCCTTCCCTTGAGATAAATCTGCAAATATCTCGGAAACGAAGCGAGCTATGGCAAAATGTTAAGAGACCTTTTTTGTAGAGAATTATGTTTCCTACAATTTATGTTGTATGATATTTTTTGATCAGAAGCGTAGTTTTCGAGATATATCGAGATATTTAAAAGTTCCGAAGCCGCACCAACATAATAGAGATACAGAAACACCGTGGCCCCTTTCTTTGAGATAACTCTGCACTATTGCGAGGTGCAAATGCCACTTCCAGCTTAGCTGTGCAGAGGAAGAACAACAAGAAGAAGAAATATCTCGAAATATGTCCGTCAGGCCAGTTCCTTTGAGCTGAATCTGCAAATATCTCGGAAACGAAGCGAGCTATGGCAAAATGTTAAGAGACGTTTTTTGTAGAGAATTATGTTTCCTACAATTTATGTTCTATGATATTTTTTGATCAGAAGCGTAGTTTTCGAGATATATCGAGATATTTAAAAGTTCCGAAGCCGCACCAACATAATAGAGATACAGAAACACCGTGGCCCCTTTCTTTGAGATAACTCTGCACTATTGCGAGCTGTAAATGCCACTTCCAGCTTAGCTGTGCAGGAGAAGAACAACAAGAAGAAGAAATATCTCGAAATATGTCCGTCAGGCCCCTTCCCTTGAGATAAATCTGCAAATATCTCGGAAACGAAGCGAGCTATGGCAAAATGTTAAGAGACCTTTTTTGTAGAGAATTAAGTTTCCTACTTTTTATCTTCTATGATATTTTTTGATCAGATGCGTAGCTCTCGAGATATATCAAGATATTTAAAAGTTCCGAAGCCGCACCAACATAATAGAGATACAGAAACACCGTGGCCCCTCTCGTTGAGATAACTCTGCACTATTGCGAGCTGGAAATGCCACTTCCAGTTTAGCTGTGCAGAAGAAGAACAACAAGAAGAAGAAATATCTCGAAATATGTCCGTTAGGCCCCTTCCCTTGAGATAAATGTGCAAATATCTCGGAAACGAAGCGAGCTATGGCAAAATGTTAAGAGACCTTTTTTGTAGAGAATTAAGTTTCCTACTTTTTATGCTCTATGATATTTTTTGATCAGATGCGTAGTTCTCGAGATATATCAAGATATTTAAAAGTTCCGAAGCCGCACCAACATAATAGAGATACAGAAACACCGTGGCCCCTTTCTTTGAGATAACTCTGCACTATTGCGAGCTGCCAATGCCACTTCCAGCTTAGCTGTGCAGAAGAAGAACAACAAGAAGAAGAAATATCTCGAAATATGTCCGTTAGGCCCCTTCCCTTGAGATAAATCTGCAAATATCTCGGAAACGAAGCGAGCTATGGTAAAATGTTGAGAGACCTTTTTTGTAGAGAATTATGTTTCCTACAATTTATGTTCTATGATATTTTTTGATCAGAAGCGTAGTTTTCGAGATATATCGAGATATTTAAAAGTTCCGAAGCCGCACCTACATAATAGAGATACAGAAACACCGTGGCCCCTTTCTTTGAGATAACTCTGCACTATTGCGAGCTGTAAATGCCACTTCCAGCTTAGCTGTGCAGGAGAAGAACAACAAGAAGAAGAAATATCTCGAAATATGTCCGTCAGGCCCCTTCCCTTGAGATATATCTGCAAATATCTCGGAAACGAAGCGAGCTATGGCAAAATGTTAAGAGACCTTTTTTGTAGAGAATTAAGTTTCCTATTTTTTATGTTCTATGATATTTTTTGATCAGATGCGTAGTTCTCGAGATATATCAAGATATTTAAAAGTTCCGAAGCCGCACCAACATAATAGAGATACAGAAACACCGTGGCCCCTTTCTTTGAGATAACTCTGCACTATTGCGAGCTGTAAATGCCACTTCCAGCTTAGGTGTGCAGAAGAAGAACAACAAGAAGAAGAAATATCTCGAAATATGTCCGTCAGGCCCCCTCCCTTGAGATAAATCTGCAAATATCTCGGAAACGAAGCGAGCTATGGCAAAATGTTAAGAGACCTTTTTTGTAGAGAATTATGTTTCCTACAATTTATGTTCTATGATATTTTTTGATCAGAAGCGTAGTTTTCGAGATATATCGAGATATTTAAAAGTTCCGATGCCGCACCAACATAATAGAGATACAGAAACACCGTGGCCCCTTTCTTTGAGATAACTCTGCACTAGTGCGAGCCGCAAATGCCACTTCCAGCTTAGCTGTGCAGAAGAAGAACAACAAGAAGAAGAAATATCTCGAAATATGTCCGTCAGGCCCCTTCCCTTGAGATAAATCTGCAAATATCTCGGAAACGAAGCGAGCTATGGCAAAATGTTAAGAGACCTTTTTTGTAGAGAATTAAGTTTCCTACTTTTTACCTTCTATGATATTTTTTGATCAGATGCGTAGTTCTCGAGATATATCAAGATATTTAAAAGTTCCGAAGCCGCACCAACATAATAGAGATACAGAAACACCGTGGCCCCTCTCTTTGAGATAACTCTGCACTATTGCGAGCTGGAAATGCCACTTCCAGTTTAGCTGTGCAGAAGAAGAACAACAAGAAGAAGAAATATCTCGAAATATGTCCGTTAGGCCCCTTCCCTTGAGATAAATGTGCAAATATCTCGGAAACGAAGCGAGCTATGGCAAAATGTTAAGAGACCTTTTTTGTAGAGAATTAAGTTTCCTACTTTTTATGCTCTATGATATTTTTTGATCAGATCCGTAGTTCTCGAGATATATCAAGATATTTAAAAGTTCCGAAGCCGCACCAACATAATAGAGATACAGAAACACCGTGGCCCCTTTCTTTGAGATGACTCTGCACTATTGCGAGCTGCAAATGCCACTTCCAGCTTAGCTGTGCAGAAGAAGAACGACAAGAAGAAGAAATATCTCGAAATATGTCCGTTAGGCCCCTTCCCTTGAGATAAATCTGCAAATATCTCGGAAACGAAGCGAGCTATGGCAAAATGTTAAGAGACCTTTTTTGTAGAGAATTATGTTTCCTACAATTTATGTTGTATGATATTTTTTGATCAGAAGCGTAGTTTTCGAGATATATCGAGATATTTAAAAGTTCCGAAGCCGCACCAACATAATAGAGATACAGAAACACCGTGGCCCCTTTCTTTGAGATAACTCTGCACTATTGCGAGGTGCAAATGCCACTTCCAGCTTAGCTGTGCAGAGGAAGAACAACAAGAAGAAGAAATATCTCGAAATATGTCCGTCAGGCCAGTTCCTTTGAGCTGAATCTGCAAATATCTCGGAAACGAAGCGAGCTATGGCAAAATGTTAAGAGACGTTTTTTGTAGAGAATTATGTTTCCTACAATTTATGTTCTATGATATTTTTTGATCAGAAGCGTAGTTTTCGAGATATATCGAGATATTTAAAAGTTCCGAAGCCGCACCAACATAATAGAGATACAGAAACACCGTGGCCCCTTTCTTTGAGATAACTCTGCACTATTGCGAGCTGTAAATGCCACTTCCAGCTTAGCTGTGCAGGAGAAGAACAACAAGAAGAAGAAATATCTCGAAATATGTCCGTCAGGCCCCTTCCCTTGAGATAAATCTGCAAATATCTCGGAAACGAAGCGAGCTATGGCAAAATGTTAAGAGACCTTTTTTGTAGAGAATTAAGTTTTCTACTTTTTATCTTCTATGATATTTTTTGATCAGATGCGTAGCTCTCGAGATATATCAAGATATTTAAAAGTTCCGAAGCCGCACCAACATAATAGAGATACAGAAACACCGTGGCCCCTCTCGTTGAGATAACTCTGCACTATTGCGAGCTGGAAATGCCACTTCCAGTTTAGCTGTGCAGAAGAAGAACAACAAGAAGAAGAAATATCTCGAAATATGTCCGTTAGGCCCCTTCCCTTGAGATAAATGTGCAAATATCTCGGAAACGAAGCGAGCTATGGCAAAATGTTAAGAGACCTTTTTTGTAGAGAATTAAGTTTCCTACTTTTTATGCTCTATGATATTTTTTGATCAGATGCGTAGTTCTCGAGATATATCAAGATATTTAAAAGTTCCGAAGCCGCACCAACATAATAGAGATACAGAAACACCGTGGCCCCTCTCTTTGAGATAACTCTGCACTATTGCGAGCTGGAAATGCCACTTCCAGTTTAGCTGTGCAGAAGAAGAACAACAAGAAGAAGAAATATCTCGAAATATGTCCGTTAGGCCCCTTCCCTTGAGATAAATGTGCAAATATCTCGGAAACGAAGCGAGCTATGGCAAAATGTTAAGAGACCTTTTTTGTAGAGAATTAAGTTTCCTACTTTTTATGCTCTATGATATTTTTTGATCAGATGCGTAGTTCTCGAGATATATCAAGATATTTAAAAGTTCCGAAGCCGCACCAACATAATAGAGATACAGAAACACCGTGGCCCCTTTCTTTGAGATAACTCTGCACTATTGCGAGGTGCAAATGCCACTTCCAGTTTAGCTGTGCAGAAGAAGAACAACAAGAAGAAGAAATATCTCGAAATATGTCCGTTAGGCCCCTTCCCTTGAGATATATGTGCAAATATCTCGGAAACGAAGCGAGCTATGGCAAAATGTTAAGAGACGTTTTTTGTAGAGAATTATGTTTCCTACAATTTATGTTGTATGATATTTTTTGATCAGAAGCGTAGTTTTCGAGATATATCGAGATATTTAAAAGTTCCGAAGCCGCACCAACATAATAGAGATACAGAAACACCGTGGCCCCTTTCTTTGAGATAACTCTGCACTATTGCGAGCTGTAAATGCCACTTCCAGCTTAGCTGTGCAGGAGAAGAACAACAAGAAGAAGAAATATCTCGAAATATGTCCGTCAGGCCCCTTCCCTTGAGATATATCTGCAAATATCTCGGAAACGAAGCGAGCTATGGCAAAATGTTAAGAGACCTTTTTTGTAGAGAATTAAGTTTCCTACTTTTTATGTTCTATGATATTTTTTGATCAGATGCGTAGTTCTCGAGATATATCAAGATATTTAAAAGTTCCGAAGCCGCACCAACATAATAGAGATACAGAAACACCGTGGCCCCTTTCTTTGAGATAACTCTGCACTATTGCGAGCTGTAAATGCCACTTCCAGCTTAGGTGTGCAGAAGAAGAACAACAAGAAGAAGAAATATCTCGAAATATGTCCGTCAGGCCCCCTCCCTTGAGATAAATCTGCAAATATCTCGGAAACGAAGCGAGCTATGGCAAAATGTTAAGAGACCTTTTTTGTAGAGAATTATGTTTCCTACAATTTATGTTCTATGATATTTTTTGATCAGAAGCGTAGTTTTCGAGATATATCGAGATATTTAAAAGTTCCGATGCCGCACCAACATAATAGAGATACAGAAACACCGTGGCCCCTTTCTTTGAGATAACTCTGCACTAGTGCGAGCCGCAAATGCCACTTCCAGCTTAGCTGTGCAGAAGAAGAACAACAAGAAGAAGAAATATCTCGAAATATGTCCGTCAGGCCCCTTCCCTTGAGATAAATCTGCAAATATCTCGGAAACGAAGCGAGCTATGGCAAAATGTTAAGAGACCTTTTTTGTAGAGAATTAAGTTTCCTACTTTTTACCTTCTATGATATTTTTTGATCAGATGCGTAGTTCTCGAGATATATCAAGATATTTAAAAGTTCCGAAGCCGCACCAACATAATAGAGATACAGAAACACCGTGGCCCCTCTCTTTGAGATAACTCTGCACTATTGCGAGCTGCAAATGCCACTTCCAGCTTAGCTGTGCAGAAGAAGAACGACAAGAAGAAGAAATATCTCGAAATATGTCCGTTAGGCCCCTTCCCTTGAGATAAATCTGCAAATATCTCGGAAACGAAGCGAGCTATGGCAAAATGTTAAGAGACCTTTTTTGTAGAGAATTATGTTTCCTACAATTTATGTTGTATGATATTTTTTGATCAGAAGCGTAGTTTTCGAGATATATCGAGATATTTAAAAGTTCCGAAGCCGCACCAACATAATAGAGATACAGAAACACCGTGGCCCCTTTCTTTGAGATAACTCTGCACTATTGCGAGGTGCAAATGCCACTTCCAGCTTAGCTGTGCAGAGGAAGAACAACAAGAAGAAGAAATATCTCGAAATATGTCCGTCAGGCCAGTTCCTTTGAGCTGAATCTGCAAATATCTCGGAAACGAAGCGAGCTATGGCAAAATGTTAAGAGACGTTTTTTGTAGAGAATTATGTTTCCTACAATTTATGTTCTATGATATTTTTTGATCAGAAGCGTAGTTTTCGAGATATATCGAGATATTTAAAAGTTCCGAAGCCGCACCAACATAATAGAGATACAGAAACACCGTGGCCCCTTTCTTTGAGATAACTCTGCACTATTGCGAGCTGTAAATGCCACTTCCAGCTTAGCTGTGCAGGAGAAGAACAACAAGAAGAAGAAATATCTCGAAATATGTCCGTCAGGCCCCTTCCCTTGAGATAAATCTGCAAATATCTCGGAAACGAAGCGAGCTATGGCAAAATGTTAAGAGACCTTTTTTGTAGAGAATTAAGTTTCCTACTTTTTATCTTCTATGATATTTTTTGATCAGATGCGTAGCTCTCGAGATATATCAAGATATTTAAAAGTTCCGAAGCCGCACCAACATAATAGAGATACAGAAACACCGTGGCCCCTCTCGTTGAGATAACTCTGCACTATTGCGAGCTGGAAATGCCACTTCCAGTTTAGCTGTGCAGAAGAAGAACAACAAGAAGAAGAAATATCTCGAAATATGTCCGTTAGGCCCCTTCCCTTGAGATAAATGTGCAAATATCTCGGAAACGAAGCGAGCTATGGCAAAATGTTAAGAGACCTTTTTTGTAGAGAATTAAGTTTCCTACTTTTTATGCTCTATGATATTTTTTGATCAGATGCGTAGTTCTCGAGATATATCAAGATATTTAAAAGTTCCGAAGCCGCACCAACATAATAGAGATACAGAAACACCGTGGCCCCTTTCTTTGAGATAACTCTGCACTGTTGCGAGCTGCAAATGCCACTTCCAGCTTAGCTGTGCAGAAGAAGAACAACAAGAAGAAGAAATATCTCGAAATATGTCCGTTAGGCCCCTTCCCTTGAGATAAATCTGCAAATATCTCGGAAACGAAGCGAGCTATGGTAAAATGTTGAGAGACCTTTTTTGTAGAGAATTATGTTTCCTACAATTTATGTTCTATGATATTTTTTGATCAGAAGCGTAGTTTTCGAGATATATCGAGATATTTAAAAGTTCCGAAGCCGCACCAACATAATAGAGATACAGAAACACCGTGGCCCCTTTCTTTGAGATAACTCTGCACTATTGCGAGCTGTAAATGCCACTTCCAGCTTAGCTGTGCAGAAGAAGAACAACAAGAAGAAGAAATATCTCGAAATATGTCCGTCAGGCCCCTTCGCTTGAGATATATCTGCAAATATCTCGGAAACGAAGCGAGCTATGGCAAAATGTTAAGAGACGTTTTTTGTAGAGAATTATGTTTCCTACAATTTATGTTGTATGATATTTTTTGATCAGAAGCGTAGTTTTCGAGATATATCGAGATATTTAAAAGTTCCGAAGCCGCACCAACATAATAGAGATACAGAAACACCGTGGCCCCTTTCTTTGAGATAACTCTGCACTATTGCGAGGTGCAAATGCCACTTCCAGCTTAGCTGTGCAGAGGAAGAACAACAAGAAGAAGAAATATCTCGAAATATGTCCGTCAGGCCAGTTCCTTTGAGCTGAATCTGCAAATATCTCGGAAACGAAGCGAGCTATGGCAAAATGTTAAGAGACGTTTTTTGTAGAGAATTATGTTTCCTACAATTTATGTTCTATGATATTTTTTGATCAGAAGCGTAGTTTTCGAGATATATCGAGATATTTAAAAGTTCCGAAGCCGCACCAACATAATAGAGATACAGAAACACCGTGGCCCCTTTCTTTGAGATAACTCTGCACTATTGCGAGCTGTAAATGCCACTTCCAGCTTAGCTGTGCAGGAGAAGAACAACAAGAAGAAGAAATATCTCGAAATATGTCCGTCAGGCCCCTTCCCTTGAGATAAATCTGCAAATATCTCGGAAACGAAGCGAGCTATGGCAAAATGTTAAGAGACCTTTTTTGTAGAGAATTAAGTTTCCTACTTTTTATCTTCTATGATATTTTTTGATCAGATGCGTAGCTCTCGAGATATATCAAGATATTTAAAAGTTCCGAAGCCGCACCAACATAATAGAGATACAGAAACACCGTGGCCCCTCTCGTTGAGATAACTCTGCACTATTGCGAGCTGGAAATGCCACTTCCAGTTTAGCTGTGCAGAAGAAGAACAACAAGAAGAAGAAATATCTCGAAATATGTCCGTTAGGCCCCTTCCCTTGAGATAAATGTGCAAATATCTCGGAAACGAAGCG
The DNA here is from genome assembly GCF_051020975.1 of Osmia lignaria lignaria. Taxonomy (NCBI): domain Eukaryota; kingdom Metazoa; phylum Arthropoda; class Insecta; order Hymenoptera; family Megachilidae; genus Osmia; species Osmia lignaria. Next base: position 2,416,687 of record NW_027478160.1, read on the forward strand.
AGCTATGGCAAAATGTTAAGAGACCTTTTTTGTAGAGAATTAAGTTTCCTACTTTTTATGCTCTATGATATTTTTTGATCAGATGCGTAGTTCTCGAGATATATCAAGATATTTAAAAGTTCCGAAGCCGCACCAACATAATAGAGATACAGAAACACCGTGGCCCCTTTCTTTGAGATAACTCTGCACTGTTGCGAGCTGCAAATGCCACTTCCAGCTTAGCTGTGCAGAAGAAGAACAACAAGAAGAAGAAATATCTCGAAATATGTCCGTTAGGCCCCTTCCCTTGAGATAAATCTGCAAATATCTCGGAAACGAAGCGAGCTATGGTAAAATGTTGAGAGACCTTTTTTGTAGAGAATTATGTTTCCTACAATTTATGTTCTATGATATTTTTTGATCAGAAGCGTAGTTTTCGAGATATATCGAGATATTTAAAAGTTCCGAAGCCGCACCAACATAATAGAGATACAGAAACACCGTGGCCCCTTTCTTTGAGATAACTCTGCACTATTGCGAGCTGTAAATGCCACTTCCAGCTTAGCTGTGCAGAAGAAGAACAACAAGAAGAAGAAATATCTCGAAATATGTCCGTCAGGCCCCTTCGCTTGAGATATATCTGCAAATATCTCGGAAACGAAGCGAGCTATGGCAAAATGTTAAGAGACGTTTTTTGTAGAGAATTATGTTTCCTACAATTTATGTTCTATGATATTTTTTGATCAGAAGCGTAGTTTTCGAGATATATCGAGATATTTAAAAGTTCCGAAGCCGCACCTACATAATAGAGATACAGAAACACCGTGGCCCCTTTCTTTGAGATAACTCTGCACTATTGCGAGCTGTAAATGCCACTTCCAGCTTAGCTGTGCAGGAGAAGAACAACAAGAAGAAGAAATATCTCGAAATATGTCCGTCAGGCCCCTTCCCTTGAGATATATCTGCAAATATCTCGGAAACGAAGCGAGCTATGGCAAAATGTTAAGAGACCTTTTTTGTAGAGAATTAAGTTTCCTACTTTTTATGTTCTATGATATTTTTTGATCAGATGCGTAGTTCTCGAGATATATCAAGATATTTAAAAGTTCCGAAGCCGCACCAACATAATAGAGATACAGAAACACCGTGGCCCCTTTCTTTGAGATAACTCTGCACTATTGCGAGCTGTAAATGCCACTTCCAGCTTAGCTGTGCAGGAGAAGAACAACAAGAAGAAGAAATATCTCGAAATATGTCCGTCAGGCCCCTTCCCTTGAGATATATCTGCAAATATCTCGGAAACGAAGCGAGCTATGGCAAAATGTTAAGAGACCTTTTTTGTAGAGAATTAAGTTTCCTACTTTTTATGTTCTATGATATTTTTTGATCAGATGCGTAGTTCTCGAGATATATCAAGATATTTAAAAGTTCCGAAGCCGCACCAACATAATAGAGATACAGAAACACCGTGGCCCCTTTCTTTGAGATAACTCTGCACTATTGCGAGCTGTAAATGCCACTTCCAGCTTAGGTGTGCAGAAGAAGAACAACAAGAAGAAGAAATATCTCGAAATATGTCCGTCAGGCCCCCTCCCTTGAGATAAATCTGCAAATATCTCGGAAACGAAGCGAGCTATGGCAAAATGTTAAGAGACCTTTTTTGTAGAGAATTCTGTTTCCTACAATTTATGTTCTATGATATTTTTTGATCAGATGCGTAGTTCTCGAGATATATCAAGATATTTAAAAGTTCCGAAGCCGTACCAACATAATAGAGATACAGAAACACCGTGGCCCCTCTCTTTGAGATAACTCTGCACTATTGCGAGCTGGAAATGCCACTTCCAGTTTAGCTGTGCAGAAGAAGAACAACAAGAAGAAGAAATATCTCGAAATATGTCCGTTAGGCCCCTTCCCTTGAGATAAATGTGCAAATATCTCGGAAACGAAGCGAGCTATGGCAAAATGTTAAGAGACCTTTTTTGTAGAGAATTAAGTTTCCTACTTTTTATGCTCTATGATATTTTTTGATCAGATCCGTAGTTCTCGAGATATATCAAGATATTTAAAAGTTCCGAAGCCGCACCAACATAATAGAGATACAGAAACACCGTGGCCCCTTTCTTTGAGATAACTCTGCACTATTGCGAGCTGCAAATGCCACTTCCAGCTTAGCTGTGCAGAAGAAGAACGACAAGAAGAAGAAATATCTCGAAATATGTCCGTTAGGCCCCTTCCCTTGAGATAAATCTGCAAATATCTCGGAAACGAAGCGAGCTATGGCAAAATGTTAAGAGACCTTTTTTGTAGAGAATTATGTTTCCTACAATTTATGTTGTATGATATTTTTTGATCAGAAGCGTAGTTTTCGAGATATATCGAGATATTTAAAAGTTCCGAAGCCGCACCAACATAATAGAGATACAGAAACACCGTGGCCCCTTTCTTTGAGATAACTCTGCACTATTGCGAGGTGCAAATGCCACTTCCAGCTTAGCTGTGCAGAGGAAGAACAACAAGAAGAAGAAATATCTCGAAATATGTCCGTCAGGCCAGTTCCTTTGAGCTGAATCTGCAAATATCTCGGAAACGAAGCGAGCTATGGCAAAATGTTAAGAGACGTTTTTTGTAGAGAATTATGTTTCCTACAATTTATGTTCTATGATATTTTTTGATCAGAAGCGTAGTTTTCGAGATATATCGAGATATTTAAAAGTTCCGAAGCCGCACCAACATAATAGAGATACAGAAACACCGTGGCCCCTTTCTTTGAGATAACTCTGCACTATTGCGAGCTGTAAATGCCACTTCCAGCTTAGCTGTGCAGGAGAAGAACAACAAGAAGAAGAAATATCTCGAAATATGTCCGTCAGGCCCCTTCCCTTGACATAAATCTGCAAATATCTCGGAAACGAAGCGAGCTATGGCAAAATGTTAAGAGACCTTTTTTGTAGAGAATTAAGTTTCCTACTTTTTATGCTCTATGATATTTTTTGATCAGATGCGTAGTTCTCGAGATATATCAAGATATTTAAAAGTTCCGAAGCCGCACCAACATAATAGAGATACAGAAACACCGTGGCCCCTTTCTTTGAGATAACTCTGCACTATTGCGAGCTGCAAATGCCACTTCCAGCTTAGCTGTGCAGAAGAAGAACAACAAGAAGAAGAAATATCTCGAAATATGTCCGTTAGGCCCCTTCCCTTGAGATAAATCTGCAAATATCTCGGAAACGAAGCGAGCTATGGTAAAATGTTGAGAGACCTTTTTTGTAGAGAATTATGTTTCCTACAATTTATGTTCTATGATATTTTTTGATCAGAAGCGTAGTTTTCGAGATATATCGAGATATTTAAAAGTTCCGAAGCCGCACCAACATAATAGAGATACAGAAACACCGTGGCCCCTTTCTTTGAGATAACTCTGCACTATTGCGAGCTGTAAATGCCACTTCCAGCTTAGCTGTGCAGAAGAAGAACAACAAGAAGAAGAAATATCTCGAAATATGTCCGTCAGGCCCCTGCCCTTGAGATATATCTGCAAATATCTCGGAAACGAAGCGAGCTATGGCAAAATCTTAAGAGACCTTTTTTGTAGAGAATTATGTTTCCTACAATTTATGTTCTATGATATTTTTTGATCAGAAGCGTAGTTTTCGGGATATATCGAGATATTGAAAAGTTCCGAAGCCGCACCAACATAATAGAGATACAGAAACACCGTGGCCCCTTTCTTTGAGATAACTCTGCAATAGTGCGAGCCGGAAATGCCACTTCCAGCTTAGCTGTGCAGAAGAAGAACAACAAGAAGAAGAAATATCTCGAAATATGTCCGTCAGGCCCCTTCCCTTGAGATATATCTGCAAATATCTCGGAAACGAAGCGAGCTATGGCAAAATGTTAAGAGACCTTTTTTGTAGAGAATTAAGTTTCCTACTTTTTATGTTCTATGATATCTTTTGATCAGATGCGTAGTTCTCGACATATATCAAGATATTTAAAAGTTCCGAAGCCGCACCAACATAATAGAGATACAGAAACACCGTGGCCCCTTTCTTTGAGATAACTCTGCACTATTGCGAGCTGTAAATGCCACTTCCAGCTTAGCTGTGCAGAAGAAGAACAACAAGAAGAAGAAATATCTCGAAATATGTCCGTCAGGCCCCTTCCCTTGAGATAAATCTGCAAATATCTCGGAAACGAAGCGAGCTATGGCAAACTGTTAAGAGACGTTTTTTGTAGAGAATTATGTTTCCTACAATTTATGTTCTATGATATTTTTTGATCAGAAGCGTAGTTTTCGAGATATATCGAGATATTTAAAAGTTCCGAAGCCGCACCTACATAATAGAGATACAGAAACACCGTGGCCCCTTTCTTTGAGATAACTCTGCACTATTGCGAGCTGTAAATGCCACTTCCAGCTTAGCTGTGCAGGAGAAGAACAACAAGAAGAAGAAATATCTCGAAATATGTCCGTCAGGCCCCTTCCCTTGAGATATATCTGCAAATATCTCGGAAACGAAGCGAGCTATGGCAAAATGTTAAGAGACCTTTTTTGTAGAGAATTAAGTTTCCTACTTTTTATGTTCTATGATATTTTTTGATCAGATGCGTAGTTCTCGAGATATATCAAGATATTTAAAAGTTCCGAAGCCGCACCAACATAATAGAGATACAGAAACACCGTGGCCCCTTTCTTTGAGATAACTCTGCACTATTGCGAGCTGTAAATGCCACTTCCAGCTTAGCTGTGCAGAAGAAGAACAACAAGAAGAAGAAATATCTCGAAATATGTCCGTCAGGCCCCTTCCCTTGAGATAAATCTGCAAATATCTCGGAAACGAAGCGAGCTATGGCAAAATGTTAAGAGACCTTTTTTGTAGATAATTAAGTTTTCTACTTTTTATGTTCTATGATATTTTTCGATCAGATGCGTAGTTCTCGAGATATATCAAGATATTTAAAAGTTCCGAAGCCGCACCAACATAATAGAGATACAGAAACACCGTGGCCCCTTTCTTTGAGATAACTCTGCACTATTGCGAGCTGGAAATGCCACTTCCAGTTTAGCTGTGCAGAAGAAGAACAACAAGAAGAAGAAATATCTCGAAATATGTCCGTTAGGCCCCTTCCCTTTAGATAAATCTGCAAATATCTCGGAAACGAAGCGAGCTATGGCAAAATGTTAAGAGACCTTTTTTGTAGAGAATTAAGTTTCCTACTTTTTATGTTCTATGATATTTTTTGATCAGAAGCGTAGTTTTCGAGATATATCGAGATATTTAAAAGTTCCGAAGCCGCACCAACATAATAAAGATACAGAAACACCGTGGCCCCTTTCTTTGAGATAACTCTGCACTAGTGCGAGTCGCAAATGCCACTTCCAGCTTAGCTGTGCAGAAGAAGAACAACAAGAAGAAGAAATATCTCGAAATATGTCCGTTAGGCCCCTTCCCTTGAGATAAATCTGCAAATATCTCGGAAACGAAGCGAGCTATGGCAAAATGTTAAGAGACCTTTTTTGTAGAGAATTAAGTTTCCTACTTTTTATGTTCTATGATATTTTTTGATCAGAAGCGTAGTTTTCGAGATATATCGAGATATTTAAAAGTTCCGAAGCCGACCCAACATAATAAAGATACAGAAACACCGTGGCCCCTTTCTTTGAGATAACTCTGCACTAGTGCGAGCCGCAAATGCCACTTCCAGCTTAGCTGTGCAGAAGAAGAACAACAAGAAGAAGAAATATCTCGAAATATGTCCGTCAGGCCAGTTCCTTTGAGCTGAATCTGCAAATATCTCGGAAACGAAGCGAGGTATGGCAAAATGTTAAGAGACGTTTTTTGTAGAGAATTATGTTTCCTACAATTTATGTTCTATGATATTTTTTGATCAGAAGCGTAGTTCTCGAGATAGATCAAGATACTTAAAAGTTCCGAAGCCGCACCAAACATAATAGAGATACAGAAACACCGTGGCCCCTCTCTTTGAGATAACTCTGCACTATTGCGAGCTGCAAATGCCACTTCCAGCTTAGCTGTGCAGAAGAAGAACAACAAGAAGAAGAAATATCTCGAAATATGTCCGTCAGGCCCCTTCCCTTGAGATAAATCTGCAAATATCTCGGAAACGAAGCGAGCTATGGCAAAATGTTAAGAGACCTTTTTTGTAGATAATTAAGTTTCCTACTTTTTATGTTCTATGATATTTTTTGATCAGAGGCGTAGTTCTCGAGATATATCAAGATATTTAAAAGTTGCGAAGCCGCACCAACATATTCGAGATACAGAAACACCGTGGCCCCTTTCTTTGAGATAACTCTGCACGATTGCGAGCTGGAAATGCCACTTCCAGTTTAGCTGTGCAGAAGAAGAACAACAAGAAGAAGAAGTATCTCGAAATATGTCCATCAGGACCCTTCCCTTGAGATAAATCTGCAAATATCTCGGAAACGAAGCGAGCTATGGCAAAATGTTAAGAGACCTTTTTTGTAGAGAATTATGTTTCCTACAATTTATGTTCTATGATATTTTTTGATCAGAAGCGTGGTTTTCGAGATATATCGAGATATTTAAAAGTTCCGAAGCCGCACCAACATAATAGGGATACAGAAACACCGTGGCCCCTTTCTTTGAGATAACTCTGCACTAGTGCGAGCCGCAAATGCCACTTCCAGCTTAGCTGTGCAGAAGAAGAACAACAAGAAGAAGAAATATCTCGAAATATGTCCGTCAGGCCACTTCCCTTGAGATAAATCTGCAAATATCTCGGAAACGAAGCGAGCTATGGCAAAATGTTAAGAGACGTTTTTTGTAGAGAATTATATTTCCTACAATTTATGTTCTATGATATTTTTTGATCAGAAGCGTAGTTCTCGAGATAGATCAAGATACTTAAAAGTTCCGAAGCCGCACCAAACATAATAGAGATACAGAAACACCGTGGCCCCTCTCTTTGAGATAACTCTGCACTATTGCGAGCTGCAAATGCCACTTCCAGCTTAGCTGTGCAGAAGAAGAACAACAAGAAGAAGAAATATCTCGAAATATGTCCGTCAGGCCCCTTCCCTTGAGATAAATCTGCAAATATCTCGGAAACGAAGCGAGCTATGGCAAAATGTTAAGAGACCTTTTTGGAGATAATTAAGTTTCCTACTTTTTATGTTCTATGATATTTTTCGATCAGAGGCGTAGTTCTCGAGATATATCAAGATATTTAAAAGTTCCGAAGCCGCACCAACATAATAGAGATACAGAAACACCGTGGCCACTTTCTTTGAGATAACTCTGCACGATTGCGAGCTGGAAATGCCACTTCCAGTTTAGCTGTGCAGAAGAAGAACAACAAGAAGAAGAAATATCTCGGAATATGTCCATCAGGACCCTTCCCTTGAGATAAATCTGCAAATATCTCGGAAACGAAGCGAGCTATGGCAAAATGTTAAGAGACCTTTTTTGTAGAGAATTATGTTTCCTACAATTTATGTTCTATGATATTTTTTGATCAGAAGCGTAGTTTTCGAGATATATCGAGATATTTAAAAGTTCCGAAGCCGCACCAACATAATAGAGATACAGAAACACCGTGGCCCCTTTCTTTGGGATAACTCTGCACTATTGCGAGCTGCAAATGCCATTTCCAGCTTAGCTGTGCAGAAGAAGAACAACAAGAAGAAGAAATATCTCGAAATATGTCCGTCAGGCCACTTCCCTTGAGATAAATCTGCAAATATCTCGGAAACGAAGCGAGCTATGGCAAAATGTTAAGAGACCTTTTTTGTAGAGAATTAAGTTTCCTACTTTTCATGTTCGATGATATTTTTTGATCAGATGTGTAGTTCTCGAGATATATCAAGATACTTAAAAGTTCCGAAGCTGCACCAACATAATAGAGGTACAGAAACACCGTGGCCTCTTTCTTTGAGATAACTCTGCACTATTGCGAGCTGCAAATGCCACTTCGAGCTTAGCTGTGCAGAAGAAGAACAACAAGAAGAAGAAATATCTCGAAATATGTCCGTCAGACCCCTTCCCTTGAGATGAATCTGCAAATATCTCGGAAACGAAGCGAGCTATGGCAAAATGTTGAGAGACCTTTTTTGTAGAGAATAATATTTCCTACAATTTACGTTCTATGATATTTTTTGATCAGAAGCGTAGTTTTCGAGATATATCGAGATATTTAAAAGTTCCGAAGCCGCACCAACATAATAGAGATACAGAAACACCGTGGCCCCTTTCTTTGAGATAACTCTGCACTATTGCGACCTGCAAATGCCACTTCCAGCTCAGCTGTGCAGAAGAAGAACAACAAGAAGAAGAAATATCTCGAAATATGTCCGTCAGGCCCCTTCCCTTGAGATAAATCTGCAAATATCTCGGAAACGAAGCGAGCTATGGCAAAACGTTAAGAGACCTTTTTTGTAGAGAATTAAGTTTCCTACTTTTTATGTTCTATGATATTTTTTGATCAGATGCGTAGTTCTCGAGATATATCAAGATATTTAAAAGTTCCGAAGCCGCACCAACATAATAGAGATACAGAAACACCGTGGCCCCTTTCTTTGAGATAACTCTGCACTATTGCGAGCTGGAAATGCCACTTCCAGTTTAGCTGTGCAGAAGAAGAACAACAAGAAGAAGAAATATCTCGAAATATGTCCGTTAGGCCCCTTCCCTTGAGATAAATCTGCAAATATCTCGGAAACGAAGCGAGCTATGGCAAAATGTTAAGAGACCTTTTTTGTAGAGAATTAAGTTTCCTACTTTTTATGTTGTATGATATTTTTGATCAGAAGCGTAGTTTTCGAGATATATCGAGATATTTAAAAGTTCCGAAGCCGCACCAACATAATAAAGATACAGAAACACCGTGGCCCCTTTCTTTGAGATAACTCTGCACTAGTGCGAGCCGCAAATGCCACTTCCAGCTTAGCTGTGCAGAAGAAGAACAACAAGAAGAAGAAATATCTCGAAATATGTCCGTCAGGCCCCTTCCCTTGAGATAAATATGCAAATATCTCGGAAACGAAGCGAGCTATGGCAAAATGTTAAGAGACCTTTTTTGTAGAGAATTAAGTTTCCTACTTTTTATGTTCTATGATATTTTTTGATCAGAAGCGTAGTTTTCGAGATATATCGAGATATTTAAAAGTTCCGAAGACGCACCAACATAATAGAGATACAGAAACACCGTGGCCCCTTTCTTTGAGATAACTGTGCACCAGTGCGAGCCGCAAATGCCACTTACAGCTTAGCTGTGCAGAAGAAGAACAACAAGAAGAAGAAATATCTCGAAATATGTCCGTCAGACCCCTTCCCTTGAGATAAATCTGCAAATATCTCGGAAACGAAGAGAGCTATGGCAAAATGTTAAGAGGCCTTTTTTGTAGAGAATAATATTTCCTACAATTTACGTTCTATGATATTTTTTGATCAGAAGCGTAGTTTTCGAGATATATCGAGATATTTAAAAGTTCCGAAGCCGCACCAACATAATAGAGATACAGAAACACCGTGGCCCCTTTCTTTGAGATAACTCTGCACTAGTGCGAGTCGCAAATGCCACTTCCAGCTTAGCTGTGCAGAAGAAGAACAACAAGCAGAAGAAATATCTCGAAATATGTCCGTTAGGCCCCTTCCCTTGAGATAAATCTGCAAATATCTCGGAAACGAAGCGAGGTATGGCAAAATGTTAAGAGACCTTTTTTGTAGAGAATTAAGTTTCCTACTTTTTATGTTATATGATATTTTTGATCAGAAGCGTAGTTTTCGAGATATATCGAGATATTTAAAAGTTCCGAAGCCGCACCAACATAATAAAGATACAGAAACACCGTGGCCCCTTTCTTTGAGATAACTCTGCACTAGTGCGAGCCGCAAATGCCACTTCCAGCTTAGCTGTGCAGAAGAAGAACAACAAGAAGAAGAAATATCTCGAAACATGTCCGTCAGGCCCCTTCTCTTGAGATATATCTGCAAATATCTCGGAAACGAAGCGAGCTATGGCAAAATGTTAAGAGACCTTTTTTGTAGAGAATTAAGTTTCCTACTTTTTATGTTCTATGATATTTTTTGATCAGATGCGTAGTTCTCGAGATATATCAAGATATTTAAAAGTTCCGAAGCCGCACCAACATAATAGAGATACAGAAACACCGTGGCCCCTTTCTTTGAGATAACTCTGCACTATTGCGAGCTGTAAATGCCACTTCCAGCTTAGCTGTGCAGAAGAAGAACAACAAGAAGAAGAAATATCTCGAAATATGTCCGTCAGGCCCCTTCCCTTGAGATAAATCTGCAAATATCTCGGAAACGAAGCGAGCTATGGCAAAATATTAAGAGACCTTTTTTGTAGAGAATTAAGTTTCCTACTGTTTATCTTGTATGATATTTTTTGATCAGATGCGTAGTTCTCGAGATATATCAAGATATTTAAAAGTTCCGAAGCCGCACCAACATAATAGAGATACAGAAACACCGTGGCCCCTTTCTTTAAGATAACTCTGCACTATTGCGAGCTGCAAATGCCACTTCCAGCTTAGCTGTGCAGAAGAAGAACAACAAGAAGAAGAAATATCTCGAAATATGTCCGTCAGGCCCCTTCCCTTGAGATAAATCTGCAAATATCTCGGAAACGAAGAGAGCTATGGCAAAATGTTAAGAGACCTTTTTTGTAGAGAATTATGTTTCCTACAATTTATGTTCTATGATATTTTTTGATCAGAAGCGTAGTTTTCGAGATATATCGAGATATTTAAAAGTTCCGAAGCCGCACCAACATAATAGAGATACAGAAACACCGTGGCCCCTTTCTTTGAGATAACTCTGCACTATTGCGAGCTGCAAATGCCACTTCCAGCTTAGCTGTGCAGAAGAAGAACAACAAGAAGCAGAAATATCTCGAAATATGTCCGTTAGGCCCCTTCCCTTGAGATAAATCTGCAAATATCTCGGAAACGAAGCGAGCTATGGCAAAATGTTAAGAGACCTTTTTTGTAGAGAATTAAGTTTCCTACTTTTTATGTTGTATGATATTTTTTGATCAGATGCGCAGTTCTCGAGATATATCAAGATACTTAAAAGTTCCGAAGCCGCACCAACATAATAGAGATACCGAAACACCGTGGCCCCTTTCTTTGAGAAAGCTCTGCACTATTGCGAGCTGCAAATGCCACTTCCAGCTTAGCTGTGCAGAAGAAGAACAACAAGAAGAAGAAATATCTCGAAATATGTCCGTTAGGCCCCTTCCCTTGAGATAAATCTGCAAATATCTCGGAAACGAAGCGAGCTATGGTAAAATGTTAAGAGACCTTTTTTGTAGAGAATTATGTTTCCTACAATTTATGTTCTATGATATTTTTTGATCAGAAGCGTAGTTTTCGAGATATATCGAGATATTTAAAAGTTCCGAAGCCGCACCAACATAATAGAGATACAGAAACACCGTGGCCCCTTTCTTTGAGATAACTCTGCACTATTGCGAGCTGTAAATGCCACTTCCAGCTTAGCTGTGCAGGAGAAGAACAACAAGAAGAAGAAATATCTCGAAATATGTCCGTCAGGCCCCTTCCCTTGAGATATATCTGCAAATATCTCGGAAACGAAGCGAGCTATGGCAAAATGTTAAGAGACCTTTTTTGTAGAGAATTAAGTTTCCTACTTTTTATGTTCTATGATATTTTTTGATCAGATGCGTAGTTCTCGAGATATATCAAGATATTTAAAAGTTCCGAAGCCGCACCAACATAATAGAGATACAGAAACACCGTGGCCCCTCTCTTTGAGATAACTCTGCACTATTGCGAGCTGGAAATGCCACTTCCAGTTTAGCTGTGCAGAAGAAGAACAACAAGAAGAAGAAATATCTCGAAATATGTCCGTTAGGCCCCTTCCCTTGAGATAAATGTGCAAATATCTCGGAAACGAAGCGAGCTATGGCAAAATGTTAAGATACCTTTTTTGTAGAGAATTAAGTTTCCTACTTTTTATGCTCTATGATATTTTTTGATCAGATGCGTAGTTCTCGAGATATATCAAGATATTTAAAAGTTCCGAAGCCGCACCAACATAATAGAGATACAGAAACACCGTGGCCCCTTTCTTTGAGATAACTCTGCACTATTGCGAGCTGCAAATGCCACTTCCAGCTTAGCTGTGCAGAAGAAGAACAACAAGAAGAAGAAATATCTCGAAATATGTCCGTCAGGCCCCTTCCCTTGAGATAAATCTGCAAATATCTCGGAAACGAAGAGAGCTATGGCAAAATGTTAAGAGACCTTTTTTGTAGAGAATTATGTTTCCTACAATTTATGTTCTATGATATTTTTTGATCAGAAGCGTAGTTTTCGAGATATATCGAGATATTTAAAAGTTCCGAAGCCGCACCAACATAATAGAGATACAGAAACACCGTGGCCCCTTTCTTTGAGATAACTCTGCACTATTGCGAGCTGCAAATGCCACTTCCAGCTTAGCTGTGCAGAAGAAGAACAACAAGAAGCAGAAATATCTCGAAATATGTCCGTTAGGCCCCTTCCCTTGAGATAAATCTGCAAATATCTCGGAAACGAAGCGAGCTATGGCAAAATGTTAAGAGACCTTTTTTGTAGAGAATTAAGTTTCCTACTTTTTATGTTCTATGATATTTTTTGATCAGATGCGCAGTTCTCGAGATATATCAAGATACTTAAAAGTTCCGAAGCCGCACCAACATAATAGAGATACCGAAACACCGTGGCCCCTTTCTTTGAGAAAGCTCTGCACTATTGCGAGCTGCAAATGCCACTTCCAGCTTAGCTGTGCAGAAGAAGAACAACAAGAAGAAGAAATATCTCGAAATATGTCCGTTAGGCCCCTTCCCTTGAGATAAATCTGCAAATATCTCGGAAACGAAGCGAGCTATGGTAAAATGTTAAGAGACCTTTTTTGTAGAGAATTATGTTTCCTACAATTTATGTTCTATGATATTTTTTGATCAGAAGCGTAGTTTTCGAGATATATCGAGATATTTAAAAGTTCCGAAGCCGCACCAACATAATAGAGATACAGAAACACCGTGGCCCCTTTCTTTGAGATAACTCTGCACTATTGCGAGCTGTAAATGCCACTTCCAGCTTAGCTGTGCAGAAGAAGAACAACAAGAAGAAGAAATATCTCGAAATATGTCCGTCAGGCCCCTGCCCTTGAGATATATCTGCAAATATCTCGGAAACGAAGCGAGCTATGGCAAAATGTTAAGAGACCTTTTTTGTAGAGAATTATGTTTCCTACAATTTATGTTCTATGATATTTTTTGATCAGAAGCGTAGTTTTCGGGATATATCGAGATATTGAAAAGTTCCGAAGCCGCACCAACATAATAGAGATACAGAAACACCGTGGCCCCTTTCTTTGAGATAACTCTGCAATAGTGCGAGCCGCAAATGCCACTTCCAGCTTAGCTGTGCAGAAGAAGAACAACAAGAAGAAGAAATATCTCGAAATATGTCCGTCAGGCCCCTTCCCTTGAGATATATCTGCAAATATCTCGGAAACGAAGCGAGCTATGGCAAAATGTTAAGAGACCTTTTTTGTAGAGAATTAAGTTTCCTACTTTTTATGATCTATGATATCTTTTGATCAGATGCGTAGTTCTCGAGATATATCAAGATATTTAAAAGTTCCGAAGCCGCACCAACATAATAGAGATACAGAAACACCGTGGCCCCTTTCTTTGAGATAACTCTGCACTATTGCGAGCTGTAAATGCCACTTCCAGCTTAGCTGTGCAGAAGAAGAACAACAAGAAGAAGAAATATCTCGAAATATGTCCGTCAGGCCCCTTCCCTTGAGATAAATCTGGAAATATCTCGGAAACGAAGAGAGCTATGGCAAAATGTTAAGAGACCTTTTTGGTAGAGAATTAAGTTTCCTACTTTTTATGTACTATGATATTTTTTGATCAGATGCGTAGTTCTCGAGATATATCAAGATATTTAAAAGTTCCGAAGCCGCACCAACATAATAGAGATACAGAAACACCGTGGCCCCTTTCTTTGAGATAACTCTGCACTATTGCGAGCTGTAAATGCCACATCCAGCTTAGCTGTGCAGAAGAAGAACAACAAGAAGAAGAAATATCTCGAAATATGTCCGTCAGGCCCCTTCCCTTGAGATATATCAGCAAATATCTCGGAAACGAAGCGAGCTATGGCAAAATGTTGAGAGACCTTTTTTGTAGAGAATTATGTTTCCTACAATTTATGTTCTATGATATTTTTTGATCAGAAGCGTAGTTTTCGAGATATATCGAGATATTTAAAAGTTCCGATGCCGCACCAACATAATAGAGATACAGAAACACCGTGGCCCCTTTCTTTGAGATAACTCTGCACTAGTGCGAGCCGCAAATGCCACTTCCAGCTTAGCTGTGCAGAAGAAGAACAACAAGAAGAAGAAATATCTCGAAATATGTCCGTCAGGCCCCTTCCCTTGAGATAAATCTGCAAATATCTCGGAAACGAAGCGAGCTATGGCAAAATGTTAAGAGACCTTTTTTGTAGAGAATTAAGTTTCCTACTTTTTATCTTCTATGATATTTTTTGATCAGATGCGTAGTTCTCGAGATATATCAAGATATTTAAAAGTTCCGAAGCCGCACCAACATAATAGAGATACAGAAACACCGTGGCCCCTCTCTTTGAGATAACTCTGCACTATTGCGAGCTGGAAATGCCACTTCCAGTTTAGCTGTGCAGAAGAAGAACAACAAGAAGAAGAAATATCTCGAAATATGTCCGTTAGGCCCCTTCCCTTGAGATAAATGTGCAAATATCTCGGAAACGAAGCGAGCTATGGCAAAATGTTAAGAGACCTTTTTTGTAGAGAATTAAGTTTCCTACTTTTTATGCTCTATGATATTTTTTGATCAGATGCGTAGTTCTCGAGATATATCAAGATATTTAAAAGTTCCGAAGCCGCACCAACATAATAGAGATACAGAAACACCGTGGCCCCTTTCTTTGAGATAACTCTGCACTATTGCGAGGTGCAAATGCCACTTCCAGTTTAGCTGTGCAGAAGAAGAACAACAAGAAGAAGAAATATCTCGAAATATGTCCGTTAGGCCCCTTCCCTTGAGATATATGTGCAAATATCTCGGAAACGAAGCGAGCTATGGCAAAATGTTAAGAGACGTTTTTTGTAGAGAATTATGTTTCCTACAATTTATGTTGTATGATATTTTTTGATCAGAAGCGTAGTTTTCGAGATATATCGAGATATTTAAAAGTTCCGAAGCCGCACCAACATAATAGAGATACAGAAACACCGTGGCCCCTTTCTTTGAGATAACTCTGCACTATTGCGAGCTGTAAATGCCACTTCCAGCTTAGCTGTGCAGGAGAAGAACAACAAGAAGAAGAAATATCTCGAAATATGTCCGTCAGGCCCCTTCCCTTGAGATATATCTGCAAATATCTCGGAAACGAAGCGAGCTATGGCAAAATGTTAAGAGACCTTTTTTGTAGAGAATTAAGTTTCCTACTTTTTATGTTCTATGATATTTTTTGATCAGATGCGTAGTTCTCGAGATATATCAAGATATTTAAAAGTTCCGAAGCCGCACCAACATAATAGAGATACAGAAACACCGTGGCCCCTTTCTTTGAGATAACTCTGCACTAGTGCGAGCCGCAAATGCCACTTCCAGCTTAGCTGTGCAGAAGAAGAACAACAAGAAGAAGAAATATCTCGAAATATGTCCGTCAGGCCCCTTCCCTTGAGATAAATCTGCAAATATCTCGGAAACGAAGCGAGCTATGGCAAAATGTTAAGAGACCTTTTTTGTAGAGAATTAAGTTTCCTACTTTTTACCTTCTATGATATTTTTTGATCAGATGCGTAGTTCTCGAGATATATCAAGATATTTAAAAGTTCCGAAGCCGCACCAACATAATAGAGATACAGAAACACCGTGGCCCCTTTCTTTGAGATAACTCTGCACTATTGCGAGCTGTAAATGCCACTTCCAGCTTAGCTGTGCAGAAGAAGAACAACAAGAAGAAGAAATATCTCGAAATATGTCCGTCAGGCCCCTGCCCTTGAGATATATCTGCAAATATCTCGGAAACGAAGCGAGCTATGGCAAAATGTTAAGAGACCTTTTTTGTAGAGAATTATGTTTCCTACAATTTATGTTCTATGATATTTTTTGATCAGAAGCGTAGTTTTCGGGATATATCGAGATATTGAAAAGTTCCGAAGCCGCACCAACATAATAGAGATACAGAAACACCGTGGCCCCTTTCTTTGAGATAACTCTGCAATAGTGCGAGCCGCAAATGCCACTTCCAGCTTAGCTGTGCAGAAGAAGAACAACAAGAAGAAGAAATATCTCGAAATATGTCCGTCAGGCCCCTTCCCTTGAGATATATCTGCAAATATCTCGGAAACGAAGCGAGCTATGGCAAAATGTTAAGAGACCTTTTTTGTAGAGAATTAAGTTTCCTACTTTTTATGTTCTATGATATCTTTTGATCAGATGCGTAGTTCTCGAGATATATCAAGATATTTAAAAGTTCCGAAGCCGCACCAACATAATAGAGATACAGAAACACCGTGGCCCCTTTCTTTGAGATAACTCTGCACTATTGCGAGCTGTAAATGCCACTTCCAGCTTAGCTGTGCAGAAGAAGAACAACAAGAAGAAGAAATATCTCGAAATATGTCCGTCAGGCCCCTTCCCTTGAGATAAATCTGGAAATATCTCGGAAACGAAGAGAGCTATGGCAAAATGTTAAGAGACCTTTTTGGTAGAGAATTAAGTTTCCTACTTTTTATGTACTATGATATTTTTTGATCAGATGCGTAGTTCTCGAGATATATCAAGATATTTAAAAGTTCCGAAGCCGCACCAACATAATAGAGATACAGAAACACCGTGGCCCCTTTCTTTGAGATAACTCTGCACTATTGCGAGCTGTAAATGCCACATCCAGCTTAGCTGTGCAGAAGAAGAACAACAAGAAGAAGAAATATCTCGAAATATGTCCGTCAGGCCCCTTCCCTTGAGATATATCAGCAAATATCTCGGAAACGAAGCGAGCTATGGCAAAATGTTAAGAGACCTTTTTTGTAGAGAATTATGTTTCCTACAATTTATGTTCTATGATATTTTTTGATCAGAAGCGTAGTTTTCGAGATATATCGAGATATTTAAAAGTTCCGATGCCGCACCAACATAATAGAGATACAGAAACACCGTGGCCCCTTTCTTTGAGATAACTCTGCACTAGTGCGAGCCGCAAATGCCACTTCCAGCTTAGCTGTGCAGAAGAAGAACAACAAGAAGAAGAAATATCTCGAAATATGTCCGTTAGGCTCCTTCCCTTGAGATAAATGTGCAAATATCTCGGAAACGAAGCGAGCTATGGCAAAATGTTAAGAGACCTTTTTTGTAGAGAATTAAGTTTCCTACTTTTTATGCTCTATGATATTTTTTGATCAGATGCGTAGTTCTCGAGATATATCAAGATATTTAAAAGTTCCGAAGCCGCACCAACATAATAGAGATACAGAAACACCGTGGCCCCTTTCTTTGAGATAACTCTGCGCTATTGCGAGGTGCAAATGCCACTTCCAGTTTAGCTGTGCAGAAGAAGAACAACAAGAAGAAGAAATATCTCGAAATATGTCCGTTAGGCCCCTTCCCTTGAGATATATGTGCAAATATCTCGGAAACGAAGCGAGCTATGGCAAAATGTTAAGAGAAGTTTTTTGTAGAGAATTATGTTTCCTACAATTTATGTTGTATGATATTTTTTGATCAGAAGCGTAGTTTTCGAGATATATCGAGATATTTAAAAGTTCCGAAGCCGCACCAACATAATAGAGATACAGAAACACCGTGGCCCCTTTCTTTGAGATAACTCTGCACTATTGCGAGCTGTAAATGCCACTTCCAGCTTAGCTGTGCAGGAGAAGAACAACAAGAAGAAGAAATATCTCGAAATATGTCCGTCAGGCCCCTTCCCTTGAGATATATCTGCAAATATCTCGGAAACGAAGCGAGCTGTGGCAAAATGTTAAGAGACCTTTTTTGTAGAGAATTATGTTTCCTACAATTTATGTTCTATGATATTTTTTGATCAGAAGCGTAGTTTTCGAGATATATCGAGATATTTAAAAGTTCCGAAGCCGCACCAACATAATAGAGATACAGAAACACCGTGGCCCCTTTCTTTGAGATAACTCTGCACTATTGCGAGGTGCAAATGCCACTTCCAGCTTAGCTGTGCAGAGGAAGAACAACAAGAAGAAGAAATATCTCGAAATATGTCCGTCAGGCCAGTTCCTTTGAGCTGAATCTGCAAATATCTCGGAAACGAAGCGAGCTATGGCAAAATGTTAAGAGACGTTTTTTGTAGAGAATTATGTTTCCTACAATTTATGTTCTATGATATTTTTTGATCAGAAGCGTAGTTTTCGAGATATATCGAGATATTTAAAAGTTCCGAAGCCGCACCAACATAATAGAGATACAGAAACACCGTGGCCCCTCTCGTTGAGATAACTCTGCACTATTGCGAGCTGGAAATGCCACTTCCAGTTTAGCTGTGCAGAAGAAGAACAACAAGAAGAAGAAATATCTCGAAATATGTCCGTTAGGCCCCTTCCCTTGAGATAAATGTGCAAATATCTCGGAAACGAAGCGAGTTATGGCAAAATGTTAAGAGACCTTTTTTGTAGAGAATTAAGTTTCCTACTTTTTATGCTCTATGATATTTTTTGATCAGATGCGTAGTTCTCGAGATATATCAAGATATTTAAAAGTTCCGAAGCCGCACCAACATAATAGAGATACAGAAACACCGTGGCCCCTTTCTTTGAGATAACTCTGCACTATTGCGAGGTGCAAATGCCACTTCCAGTTTAGCTGTGCAGAAGAAGAACAACAAGAAGAAGAAATATCTCGAAATATGTCCGTTAGGCCCCTTCCCTTGAGATATATGTGCAAATATCTCGGAAACGAAGCGAGCTATGGCAAAATGTTAAGAGACGTTTTTTGTAGAGAATTATGTTTCCTACAATTTATGTTGTATGATATTTTTTGATCAGAAGCGTAGTTTTCGAGATATATCGAGATATTTAAAAGTTCCGAAGCCGCACCAACATAATAGAGATACAGAAACACCGTGGCCCCTTTCTTTGAGATAACTCTGCACTATTGCGAGCTGTAAATGCCACTTCCAGCTTAGCTGTGCAGGAGAAGAACAACAAGAAGAAGAAATATCTCGAAATATGTCCGTCAGGCCCCTTCCCTTGAGATATATCTGCAAATATCTCGGAAACGAAGCGAGCTATGGCAAAATGTTAAGAGACCTTTTTTGTAGAGAATTAAGTTTCCTACTTTTTATGTTCTATGATATTTTTTGATCAGATGCGTAGTTCTCGAGATATATCAAGATATTTAAAAGTTCCGAAGCCGCACCAACATAATAGAGATACAGAAACACCGTGGCCCCTTTCTTTGAGATAACTCTGCACTATTGCGAGCTGTAAATGCCACTTCCAGCTTAGGTGTGCAGAAGAAGAACAACAAGAAGAAGAAATATCTCGAAATATGTCCGTCAGGCCCCCTCCCTTGAGATAAATCTGCAAATATCTCGGAAACGAAGCGAGCTATGGCAAAATGTTAAGAGACCTTTTTTGTAGAGAATTATGTTTCCTACAATTTATGTTCTATGATATTTTTTGATCAGAAGCGTAGTTTTCGAGATATATCGAGATATTTAAAAGTTCCGATGCCGCACCAACATAATAGAGATACAGAAACACCGTGGCCCCTTTCTTTGAGATAACTCTGCACTAGTGCGAGCCGCAAATGCCACTTCCAGCTTAGCTGTGCAGAAGAAGAACAACAAGAAGAAGAAATATCTCGAAATATGTCCGTCAGGCCCCTTCCCTTGAGATAAATCTGCAAATATCTCGGAAACGAAGCGAGCTATGGCAAAATGTTAAGAGACCTTTTTTGTAGAGAATTAAGTTTCCTACTTTTTACCTTCTATGATATTTTTTGATCAGATGCGTAGTTCTCGAGATATATCAAGATATTTAAAAGTTCCGAAGCCGCACCAACATAATAGAGATACAGAAACACCGTGGCCCCTCTCTTTGAGATAACTCTGCACTATTGCGAGCTGCAAATGCCACTTCCAGCTTAGCTGTGCAGAAGAAGAACGACAAGAAGAAGAAATATCTCGAAATATGTCCGTTAGGCCCCTTCCCTTGAGATAAATCTGCAAATATCTCGGAAACGAAGCGAGCTATGGCAAAATGTTAAGAGACCTTTTTTGTAGAGAATTATGTTTCCTACAATTTATGTTGTATGATATTTTTTGATCAGAAGCGTAGTTTTCGAGATATATCGAGATATTTAAAAGTTCCGAAGCCGCACCAACATAATAGAGATACAGAAACACCGTGGCCCCTTTCTTTGAGATAACTCTGCACTATTGCGAGGTGCAAATGCCACTTCCAGCTTAGCTGTGCAGAGGAAGAACAACAAGAAGAAGAAATATCTCGAAATATGTCCGTCAGGCCAGTTCCTTTGAGCTGAATCTGCAAATATCTCGGAAACGAAGCGAGCTATGGCAAAATGTTAAGAGACGTTTTTTGTAGAGAATTATGTTTCCTACAATTTATGTTCTATGATATTTTTTGATCAGAAGCGTAGTTTTCGAGATATATCGAGATATTTAAAAGTTCCGAAGCCGCACCAACATAATAGAGATACAGAAACACCGTGGCCCCTTTCTTTGAGATAACTCTGCACTATTGCGAGCTGTAAATGCCACTTCCAGCTTAGCTGTGCAGGAGAAGAACAACAAGAAGAAGAAATATCTCGAAATATGTCCGTCAGGCCCCTTCCCTTGAGATAAATCTGCAAATATCTCGGAAACGAAGCGAGCTATGGCAAAATGTTAAGAGACCTTTTTTGTAGAGAATTAAGTTTCCTACTTTTTATCTTCTATGATATTTTTTGATCAGATGCGTAGCTCTCGAGATATATCAAGATATTTAAAAGTTCCGAAGCCGCACCAACATAATAGAGATACAGAAACACCGTGGCCCCTCTCGTTGAGATAACTCTGCACTATTGCGAGCTGGAAATGCCACTTCCAGTTTAGCTGTGCAGAAGAAGAACAACAAGAAGAAGAAATATCTCGAAATATGTCCGTTAGGCCCCTTCCCTTGAGATAAATGTGCAAATATCTCGGAAACGAAGCGAGCTATGGCAAAATGTTAAGAGACCTTTTTTGTAGAGAATTAAGTTTCCTACTTTTTATGCTCTATGATATTTTTTGATCAGATGCGTAGTTCTCGAGATATATCAAGATATTTAAAAGTTCCGAAGCCGCACCAACATAATAGAGATACAGAAACACCGTGGCCCCTTTCTTTGAGATAACTCTGCACTATTGCGAGCTGCCAATGCCACTTCCAGCTTAGCTGTGCAGAAGAAGAACAACAAGAAGAAGAAATATCTCGAAATATGTCCGTTAGGCCCCTTCCCTTGAGATAAATCTGCAAATATCTCGGAAACGAAGCGAGCTATGGTAAAATGTTGAGAGACCTTTTTTGTAGAGAATTATGTTTCCTACAATTTATGTTCTATGATATTTTTTGATCAGAAGCGTAGTTTTCGAGATATATCGAGATATTTAAAAGTTCCGAAGCCGCACCTACATAATAGAGATACAGAAACACCGTGGCCCCTTTCTTTGAGATAACTCTGCACTATTGCGAGCTGTAAATGCCACTTCCAGCTTAGCTGTGCAGGAGAAGAACAACAAGAAGAAGAAATATCTCGAAATATGTCCGTCAGGCCCCTTCCCTTGAGATATATCTGCAAATATCTCGGAAACGAAGCGAGCTATGGCAAAATGTTAAGAGACCTTTTTTGTAGAGAATTAAGTTTCCTATTTTTTATGTTCTATGATATTTTTTGATCAGATGCGTAGTTCTCGAGATATATCAAGATATTTAAAAGTTCCGAAGCCGCACCAACATAATAGAGATACAGAAACACCGTGGCCCCTTTCTTTGAGATAACTCTGCACTATTGCGAGCTGTAAATGCCACTTCCAGCTTAGGTGTGCAGAAGAAGAACAACAAGAAGAAGAAATATCTCGAAATATGTCCGTCAGGCCCCCTCCCTTGAGATAAATCTGCAAATATCTCGGAAACGAAGCGAGCTATGGCAAAATGTTAAGAGACCTTTTTTGTAGAGAATTATGTTTCCTACAATTTATGTTCTATGATATTTTTTGATCAGAAGCGTAGTTTTCGAGATATATCGAGATATTTAAAAGTTCCGATGCCGCACCAACATAATAGAGATACAGAAACACCGTGGCCCCTTTCTTTGAGATAACTCTGCACTAGTGCGAGCCGCAAATGCCACTTCCAGCTTAGCTGTGCAGAAGAAGAACAACAAGAAGAAGAAATATCTCGAAATATGTCCGTCAGGCCCCTTCCCTTGAGATAAATCTGCAAATATCTCGGAAACGAAGCGAGCTATGGCAAAATGTTAAGAGACCTTTTTTGTAGAGAATTAAGTTTCCTACTTTTTACCTTCTATGATATTTTTTGATCAGATGCGTAGTTCTCGAGATATATCAAGATATTTAAAAGTTCCGAAGCCGCACCAACATAATAGAGATACAGAAACACCGTGGCCCCTCTCTTTGAGATAACTCTGCACTATTGCGAGCTGGAAATGCCACTTCCAGTTTAGCTGTGCAGAAGAAGAACAACAAGAAGAAGAAATATCTCGAAATATGTCCGTTAGGCCCCTTCCCTTGAGATAAATGTGCAAATATCTCGGAAACGAAGCGAGCTATGGCAAAATGTTAAGAGACCTTTTTTGTAGAGAATTAAGTTTCCTACTTTTTATGCTCTATGATATTTTTTGATCAGATCCGTAGTTCTCGAGATATATCAAGATATTTAAAAGTTCCGAAGCCGCACCAACATAATAGAGATACAGAAACACCGTGGCCCCTTTCTTTGAGATGACTCTGCACTATTGCGAGCTGCAAATGCCACTTCCAGCTTAGCTGTGCAGAAGAAGAACGACAAGAAGAAGAAATATCTCGAAATATGTCCGTTAGGCCCCTTCCCTTGAGATAAATCTGCAAATATCTCGGAAACGAAGCGAGCTATGGCAAAATGTTAAGAGACCTTTTTTGTAGAGAATTATGTTTCCTACAATTTATGTTGTATGATATTTTTTGATCAGAAGCGTAGTTTTCGAGATATATCGAGATATTTAAAAGTTCCGAAGCCGCACCAACATAATAGAGATACAGAAACACCGTGGCCCCTTTCTTTGAGATAACTCTGCACTATTGCGAGGTGCAAATGCCACTTCCAGCTTAGCTGTGCAGAGGAAGAACAACAAGAAGAAGAAATATCTCGAAATATGTCCGTCAGGCCAGTTCCTTTGAGCTGAATCTGCAAATATCTCGGAAACGAAGCGAGCTATGGCAAAATGTTAAGAGACGTTTTTTGTAGAGAATTATGTTTCCTACAATTTATGTTCTATGATATTTTTTGATCAGAAGCGTAGTTTTCGAGATATATCGAGATATTTAAAAGTTCCGAAGCCGCACCAACATAATAGAGATACAGAAACACCGTGGCCCCTTTCTTTGAGATAACTCTGCACTATTGCGAGCTGTAAATGCCACTTCCAGCTTAGCTGTGCAGGAGAAGAACAACAAGAAGAAGAAATATCTCGAAATATGTCCGTCAGGCCCCTTCCCTTGAGATAAATCTGCAAATATCTCGGAAACGAAGCGAGCTATGGCAAAATGTTAAGAGACCTTTTTTGTAGAGAATTAAGTTTTCTACTTTTTATCTTCTATGATATTTTTTGATCAGATGCGTAGCTCTCGAGATATATCAAGATATTTAAAAGTTCCGAAGCCGCACCAACATAATAGAGATACAGAAACACCGTGGCCCCTCTCGTTGAGATAACTCTGCACTATTGCGAGCTGGAAATGCCACTTCCAGTTTAGCTGTGCAGAAGAAGAACAACAAGAAGAAGAAATATCTCGAAATATGTCCGTTAGGCCCCTTCCCTTGAGATAAATGTGCAAATATCTCGGAAACGAAGCGAGCTATGGCAAAATGTTAAGAGACCTTTTTTGTAGAGAATTAAGTTTCCTACTTTTTATGCTCTATGATATTTTTTGATCAGATGCGTAGTTCTCGAGATATATCAAGATATTTAAAAGTTCCGAAGCCGCACCAACATAATAGAGATACAGAAACACCGTGGCCCCTCTCTTTGAGATAACTCTGCACTATTGCGAGCTGGAAATGCCACTTCCAGTTTAGCTGTGCAGAAGAAGAACAACAAGAAGAAGAAATATCTCGAAATATGTCCGTTAGGCCCCTTCCCTTGAGATAAATGTGCAAATATCTCGGAAACGAAGCGAGCTATGGCAAAATGTTAAGAGACCTTTTTTGTAGAGAATTAAGTTTCCTACTTTTTATGCTCTATGATATTTTTTGATCAGATGCGTAGTTCTCGAGATATATCAAGATATTTAAAAGTTCCGAAGCCGCACCAACATAATAGAGATACAGAAACACCGTGGCCCCTTTCTTTGAGATAACTCTGCACTATTGCGAGGTGCAAATGCCACTTCCAGTTTAGCTGTGCAGAAGAAGAACAACAAGAAGAAGAAATATCTCGAAATATGTCCGTTAGGCCCCTTCCCTTGAGATATATGTGCAAATATCTCGGAAACGAAGCGAGCTATGGCAAAATGTTAAGAGACGTTTTTTGTAGAGAATTATGTTTCCTACAATTTATGTTGTATGATATTTTTTGATCAGAAGCGTAGTTTTCGAGATATATCGAGATATTTAAAAGTTCCGAAGCCGCACCAACATAATAGAGATACAGAAACACCGTGGCCCCTTTCTTTGAGATAACTCTGCACTATTGCGAGCTGTAAATGCCACTTCCAGCTTAGCTGTGCAGGAGAAGAACAACAAGAAGAAGAAATATCTCGAAATATGTCCGTCAGGCCCCTTCCCTTGAGATATATCTGCAAATATCTCGGAAACGAAGCGAGCTATGGCAAAATGTTAAGAGACCTTTTTTGTAGAGAATTAAGTTTCCTACTTTTTATGTTCTATGATATTTTTTGATCAGATGCGTAGTTCTCGAGATATATCAAGATATTTAAAAGTTCCGAAGCCGCACCAACATAATAGAGATACAGAAACACCGTGGCCCCTTTCTTTGAGATAACTCTGCACTATTGCGAGCTGTAAATGCCACTTCCAGCTTAGGTGTGCAGAAGAAGAACAACAAGAAGAAGAAATATCTCGAAATATGTCCGTCAGGCCCCCTCCCTTGAGATAAATCTGCAAATATCTCGGAAACGAAGCGAGCTATGGCAAAATGTTAAGAGACCTTTTTTGTAGAGAATTATGTTTCCTACAATTTATGTTCTATGATATTTTTTGATCAGAAGCGTAGTTTTCGAGATATATCGAGATATTTAAAAGTTCCGATGCCGCACCAACATAATAGAGATACAGAAACACCGTGGCCCCTTTCTTTGAGATAACTCTGCACTAGTGCGAGCCGCAAATGCCACTTCCAGCTTAGCTGTGCAGAAGAAGAACAACAAGAAGAAGAAATATCTCGAAATATGTCCGTCAGGCCCCTTCCCTTGAGATAAATCTGCAAATATCTCGGAAACGAAGCGAGCTATGGCAAAATGTTAAGAGACCTTTTTTGTAGAGAATTAAGTTTCCTACTTTTTACCTTCTATGATATTTTTTGATCAGATGCGTAGTTCTCGAGATATATCAAGATATTTAAAAGTTCCGAAGCCGCACCAACATAATAGAGATACAGAAACACCGTGGCCCCTCTCTTTGAGATAACTCTGCACTATTGCGAGCTGCAAATGCCACTTCCAGCTTAGCTGTGCAGAAGAAGAACGACAAGAAGAAGAAATATCTCGAAATATGTCCGTTAGGCCCCTTCCCTTGAGATAAATGTGCAAATATCTCGGAAACGAAGCGAGCTATGGCAAAATGTTAAGAGACCTTTTTTGTAGAGAATTAAGTTTCCTACTTTTTATGCTCTATGATATTTTTTGATCAGATGCGTAGTTCTCGAGATATATCAAGATATTTAAAAGTTCCGAAGCCGCACCAACATAATAGAGATACAGAAACACCGTGGCCCCTTTCTTTGAGATAACTCTGCACTATTGCGAGCTGCAAATGCCACTTCCAGCTTAGCTGTGCAGAAGAAGAACAACAAGAAGAAGAAATATCTCGAAATATGTCCGTTAGGCCCCTTCCCTTGAGATAAATCTGCAAATATCTCGGAAACGAAGCGAGCTATGGTAAAATGTTGAGAGACCTTTTTTGTAGAGAATTATGTTTCCTACAATTTATGTTCTATGATATTTTTTGATCAGAAGCGTAGTTTTCGAGATATATCGAGATATTTAAAAGTTCCGAAGCCGCACCAACATAATAGAGATACAGAAACACCGTGGCCCCTTTCTTTGAGATAACTCTGCACTATTGCGAGCTGTAAATGCCACTTCCAGCTTAGCTGTGCAGAAGAAGAACAACAAGAAGAAGAAATATCTCGAAATATGTCCGTCAGGCCCCTTCGCTTGAGATATATCTGCAAATATCTCGGAAACGAAGCGAGCTATGGCAAAATGTTAAGAGACGTTTTTTGTAGAGAATTATGTTTCCTACAATTTATGTTCTATGATATTTTTTGATCAGAAGCGTAGTTTTCGAGATATATCGAGATATTTAAAAGTTCCGAAGCCGCACCTACATAATAGAGATACAGAAACACCGTGGCCCCTTTCTTTGAGATAACTCTGCACTATTGCGAGCTGTAAATGCCACTTCCAGCTTAGCTGTGCAGGAGAAGAACAACAAGAAGAAGAAATATCTCGAAATATGTCCGTCAGGCCCCTTCCCTTGAGATATATCTGCAAATATCTCGGAAACGAAGCGAGCTATGGCAAAATGTTAAGAGACCTTTTTTGTAGAGAATTAAGTTTCCTACTTTTTATGTTCTATGATATTTTTTGATCAGATGCGTAGTTCTCGAGATATATCAAGATATTTAAAAGTTCCGAAGCCGCACCAACATAATAGAGATACAGAAACACCGTGGCCCCTTTCTTTGAGATAACTCTGCACTATTGCGAGCTGTAAATGCCACTTCCAGCTTAGCTGTGCAGGAGAAGAACAACAAGAAGAAGAAATATCTCGAAATATGTCCGTCAGGCCCCTTCCCTTGAGATATATCTGCAAATATCTCGGAAACGAAGCGAGCTATGGCAAAATGTTAAGAGACCTTTTTTGTAGAGAATTAAGTTTCCTACTTTTTATGTTCTATGATATTTTTTGATCAGATGCGTAGTTCTCGAGATATATCAAGATATTTAAAAGTTCCGAAGCCGCACCAACATAATAGAGATACAGAAACACCGTGGCCCCTTTCTTTGAGATAACTCTGCACTATTGCGAGCTGTAAATGCCACTTCCAGCTTAGGTGTGCAGAAGAAGAACAACAAGAAGAAGAAATATCTCGAAATATGTCCGTCAGGCCCCCTCCCTTGAGATAAATCTGCAAATATCTCGGAAACGAAGCGAGCTATGGCAAAATGTTAAGAGACCTTTTTTGTAGAGAATTCTGTTTCCTACAATTTATGTTCTATGATATTTTTTGATCAGATGCGTAGTTCTCGAGATATATCAAGATATTTAAAAGTTCCGAAGCCGTACCAACATAATAGAGATACAGAAACACCGTGGCCCCTCTCTTTGAGATAACTCTGCACTATTGCGAGCTGGAAATGCCACTTCCAGTTTAGCTGTGCAGAAGAAGAACAACAAGAAGAAGAAATATCTCGAAATATGTCCGTTAGGCCCCTTCCCTTGAGATAAATGTGCAAATATCTCGGAAACGATGCGAGCTATGGCAAAATGTTAAGAGACCTTTTTTGTAGAGAATTAAGTTTCCTACTTTTTATGCTCTATGATATTTTTTGATCAGATCCGTAGTTCTCGAGATATATCAAGATATTTAAAAGTTCCGAAGCCGCACCAACATAATAGAGATACAGAAACACCGTGGCCCCTTTCTTTGAGATAACTCTGCACTATTGCGAGCTGCAAATGCCACTTCCAGCTTAGCTGTGCAGAAGAAGAACGACAAGAAGAAGAAATATCTCGAAATATGTCCGTTAGGCCCCTTCCCTTGAGATAAATCTGCAAATATCTCGGAAACGAAGCGAGCTATGGCAAAATGTTAAGAGACCTTTTTTGTAGAGAATTATGTTTCCTACAATTTATGTTGTATGATATTTTTTGATCAGAAGCGTAGTTTTCGAGATATATCGAGATATTTAAAAGTTCCGAAGCCGCACCAACATAATAGAGATACAGAAACACCGTGGCCCCTTTCTTTGAGATAACTCTGCACTATTGCGAGGTGCAAATGCCACTTCCAGCTTAGCTGTGCAGAGGAAGAACAACAAGAAGAAGAAATATC
Source organism: Osmia lignaria lignaria (assembly GCF_051020975.1). Taxonomy (NCBI): domain Eukaryota; kingdom Metazoa; phylum Arthropoda; class Insecta; order Hymenoptera; family Megachilidae; genus Osmia; species Osmia lignaria. The sequence goes on from NW_027478160.1 coordinate 2,445,280, forward strand.
TCGAAATATGTCCGTCAGGCCAGTTCCTTTGAGCTGAATCTGCAAATATCTCGGAAACGAAGCGAGCTATGGCAAAATGTTAAGAGACGTTTTTTGTAGAGAATTATGTTTCCTACAATTTATGTTCTATGATATTTTTTGATCAGAAGCGTAGTTTTCGAGATATATCGAGATATTTAAAAGTTCCGAAGCCGCACCAACATAATAGAGATACAGAAACACCGTGGCCCCTTTCTTTGAGATAACTCTGCACTATTGCGAGCTGTAAATGCCACTTCCAGCTTAGCTGTGCAGGAGAAGAACAACAAGAAGAAGAAATATCTCGAAATATGTCCGTCAGGCCCCTTCCCTTGACATAAATCTGCAAATATCTCGGAAACGAAGCGAGCTATGGCAAAATGTTAAGAGACCTTTTTTGTAGAGAATTAAGTTTCCTACTTTTTATGCTCTATGATATTTTTTGATCAGATGCGTAGTTCTCGAGATATATCAAGATATTTAAAAGTTCCGAAGCCGCACCAACATAATAGAGATACAGAAACACCGTGGCCCCTTTCTTTGAGATAACTCTGCACTATTGCGAGCTGCAAATGCCACTTCCAGCTTAGCTGTGCAGAAGAAGAACAACAAGAAGAAGAAATATCTCGAAATATGTCCGTTAGGCCCCTTCCCTTGAGATAAATCTGCAAATATCTCGGAAACGAAGCGAGCTATGGTAAAATGTTGAGAGACCTTTTTTGTAGAGAATTATGTTTCCTACAATTTATGTTCTATGATATTTTTTGATCAGAAGCGTAGTTTTCGAGATATATCGAGATATTTAAAAGTTCCGAAGCCGCACCAACATAATAGAGATACAGAAACACCGTGGCCCCTTTCTTTGAGATAACTCTGCACTATTGCGAGCTGTAAATGCCACTTCCAGCTTAGCTGTGCAGAAGAAGAACAACAAGAAGAAGAAATATCTCGAAATATGTCCGTCAGGCCCCTGCCCTTGAGATATATCTGCAAATATCTCGGAAACGAAGCGAGCTATGGCAAAATCTTAAGAGACCTTTTTTGTAGAGAATTATGTTTCCTACAATTTATGTTCTATGATATTTTTTGATCAGAAGCGTAGTTTTCGGGATATATCGAGATATTGAAAAGTTCCGAAGCCGCACCAACATAATAGAGATACAGAAACACCGTGGCCCCTTTCTTTGAGATAACTCTGCAATAGTGCGAGCCGGAAATGCCACTTCCAGCTTAGCTGTGCAGAAGAAGAACAACAAGAAGAAGAAATATCTCGAAATATGTCCGTCAGGCCCCTTCCCTTGAGATATATCTGCAAATATCTCGGAAACGAAGCGAGCTATGGCAAAATGTTAAGAGACCTTTTTTGTAGAGAATTAAGTTTCCTACTTTTTATGTTCTATGATATCTTTTGATCAGATGCGTAGTTCTCGACATATATCAAGATATTTAAAAGTTCCGAAGCCGCACCAACATAATAGAGATACAGAAACACCGTGGCCCCTTTCTTTGAGATAACTCTGCACTATTGCGAGCTGTAAATGCCACTTCCAGCTTAGCTGTGCAGAAGAAGAACAACAAGAAGAAGAAATATCTCGAAATATGTCCGTCAGGCCCCTTCCCTTGAGATAAATCTGCAAATATCTCGGAAACGAAGCGAGCTATGGCAAACTGTTAAGAGACGTTTTTTGTAGAGAATTATGTTTCCTACAATTTATGTTCTATGATATTTTTTGATCAGAAGCGTAGTTTTCGAGATATATCGAGATATTTAAAAGTTCCGAAGCCGCACCTACATAATAGAGATACAGAAACACCGTGGCCCCTTTCTTTGAGATAACTCTGCACTATTGCGAGCTGTAAATGCCACTTCCAGCTTAGCTGTGCAGGAGAAGAACAACAAGAAGAAGAAATATCTCGAAATATGTCCGTCAGGCCCCTTCCCTTGAGATATATCTGCAAATATCTCGGAAACGAAGCGAGCTATGGCAAAATGTTAAGAGACCTTTTTTGTAGAGAATTAAGTTTCCTACTTTTTATGTTCTATGATATTTTTTGATCAGATGCGTAGTTCTCGAGATATATCAAGATATTTAAAAGTTCCGAAGCCGCACCAACATAATAGAGATACAGAAACACCGTGGCCCCTTTCTTTGAGATAACTCTGCACTATTGCGAGCTGTAAATGCCACTTCCAGCTTAGCTGTGCAGAAGAAGAACAACAAGAAGAAGAAATATCTCGAAATATGTCCGTCAGGCCCCTTCCCTTGAGATAAATCTGCAAATATCTCGGAAACGAAGCGAGCTATGGCAAAATGTTAAGAGACGTTTTTTGTAGAGAATTATGTTTCCTACAATTTATGTTCTATGATATTTTTTGATCAGAAGCGTAGTTTTCGAGATATATCGAGATATTTAAAAGTTCCGAAGCCGCACCTACATAATAGAGATACAGAAACACCGTGGCCCCTTTCTTTGAGATAACTCTGCACTATTGCGAGCTGTAAATGCCACTTCCAGCTTAGCTGTGCAGGAGAAGAACAACAAGAAGAAGAAATATCTCGAAATATGTCCGTCAGGCCCCTTCCCTTGAGATATATCTGCAAATATCTCGGAAACGAAGCGAGCTATGGCAAAATGTTAAGAGACGTTTTTTGTAGAGAATTATGTTTCCTACAATTTATGTTCTATGATATTTTTTGATCAGAAGCGTAGTTTTCGAGATATATCGAGATATTTAAAAGTTCCGAAGCCGCACCTACATAATAGAGATACAGAAACACCGTGGCCCCTTTCTTTGAGATAACTCTGCACTATTGCGAGCTGTAAATGCCACTTCCAGCTTAGCTGTGCAGGAGAAGAACAACAAGAAGAAGAAATATCTCGAAATATGTCCGTCAGGCCCCTTCCCTTGAGATATATCTGCAAATATCTCGGAAACGAAGCGAGCTATGGCAAAATGTTAAGAGACCTTTTTTGTAGAGAATTAAGTTTCCTACTTTTTATGTTCTATGATATTTTTTGATCAGATGCGTAGTTCTCGAGATATATCAAGATATTTAAAAGTTCCGAAGCCGCACCAACATAATAGAGATACAGAAACACCGTGGCCCCTTTCTTTGAGATAACTCTGCACTATTGCGAGCTGTAAATGCCACTTCCAGCTTAGCTGTGCAGGAGAAGAACAACAAGAAGAAGAAATATCTCGAAATATGTCCGTCAGGCCCCTTCCCTTGAGATATATCTGCAAATATCTCGGAAACGAAGCGAGCTATGGCAAAATGTTAAGAGACCTTTTTTGTAGAGAATTAAGTTTCCTACTTTTTATGTTCTATGATATTTTTTGATCAGATGCGTAGTTCTCGAGATATATCAAGATATTTAAAAGTTCCGAAGCCGTACCAACATAATAGAGATACAGAAACACCGTGGCCCCTCTCTTTGAGATAACTCTGCACTATTGCGAGCTGGAAATGCCACTTCCAGTTTAGCTGTGCAGAAGAAGAACAACAAGAAGAAGAAATATCTCGAAATATGTCCGTTAGGCCCCTTCCCTTGAGATAAATGTGCAAATATCTCGGAAACGAAGCGAGCTATGGCAAAATGTTAAGAGACCTTTTTTGTAGAGAATTAAGTTTCCTACTTTTTATGCTCTATGATATTTTTTGATCAGATCCGTAGTTCTCGAGATATATCAAGATATTTAAAAGTTCCGAAGCCGCACCAACATAATAGAGATACAGAAACACCGTGGCCCCTTTCTTTGAGATAACTCTGCACTATTGCGAGCTGCAAATGCCACTTCCAGCTTAGCTGTGCAGAAGAAGAACGACAAGAAGAAGAAATATCTCGAAATATGTCCGTTAGGCCCCTTCCCTTGAGATAAATCTGCAAATATCTCGGAAACGAAGCGAGCTATGGCAAAATGTTAAGAGACCTTTTTTGTAGAGAATTATGTTTCCTACAATTTATGTTGTATGATATTTTTTGATCAGAAGCGTAGTTTTCGAGATATATCGAGATATTTAAAAGTTCCGAAGCCGCACCAACATAATAGAGATACAGAAACACCGTGGCCCCTTTCTTTGAGATAACTCTGCACTATTGCGAGGTGCAAATGCCACTTCCAGCTTAGCTGTGCAGAGGAAGAACAACAAGAAGAAGAAATATCTCGAAATATGTCCGTCAGGCCAGTTCCTTTGAGCTGAATCTGCAAATATCTCGGAAACGAAGCGAGCTATGGCAAAATGTTAAGAGACGTTTTTTGTAGAGAATTATGTTTCCTACAATTTATGTTCTATGATATTTTTTGATCAGAAGCGTAGTTTTCGAGATATATCGAGATATTTAAAAGTTCCGAAGCCGCACCAACATAATAGAGATACAGAAACACCGTGGCCCCTTTCTTTGAGATAACTCTGCACTATTGCGAGCTGTAAATGCCACTTCCAGCTTAGCTGTGCAGGAGAAGAACAACAAGAAGAAGAAATATCTCGAAATATGTCCGTCAGGCCCCTTCCCTTGAGATAAATCTGCAAATATCTCGGAAACGAAGCGAGCTATGGCAAAATGTTAAGAGACCTTTTTTGTAGAGAATTAAGTTTCCTACTTTTTATCTTCTATGATATTTTTTGATCAGATGCGTAGCTCTCGAGATATATCAAGATATTTAAAAGTTCCGAAGCCGCACCAACATAATAGAGATACAGAAACACCGTGGCCCCTCTCGTTGAGATAACTCTGCACTATTGCGAGCTGGAAATGCCACTTCCAGTTTAGCTGTGCAGAAGAAGAACAACAAGAAGAAGAAATATCTCGAAATATGTCCGTTAGGCCCCTTCCCTTGAGATAAATGTGCAAATATCTCGGAAACGAAGCGAGCTATGGCAAAATGTTAAGAGACCTTTTTTGTAGAGAATTAAGTTTCCTACTTTTTATGCTCTATGATATTTTTTGATCAGATGCGTAGTTCTCGAGATATATCAAGATATTTAAAAGTTCCGAAGCCGCACCAACATAATAGAGATACAGAAACACCGTGGCCCCTTTCTTTGAGATAACTCTGCACTATTGCGAGCTGCAAATGCCACTTCCAGCTTAGCTGTGCAGAAGAAGAACAACAAGAAGAAGAAATATCTCGAAATATGTCCGTTAGGCCCCTTCCCTTGAGATAAATCTGCAAATATCTCGGAAACGAAGCGAGCTATGGTAAAATGTTGAGAGACCTTTTTTGTAGAGAATTATGTTTCCTACAATTTATGTTCTATGATATTTTTTGATCAGAAGCGTAGTTTTCGAGATATATCGAGATATTTAAAAGTTCCGAAGCCGCACCAACATAATAGAGATACAGAAACACCGTGGCCCCTTTCTTTGAGATAACTCTGCACTATTGCGAGCTGTAAATGCCACTTCCAGCTTAGCTGTGCAGAAGAAGAACAACAAGAAGAAGAAATATCTCGAAATATGTCCGTCAGGCCCCTGCCCTTGAGATATATCTGCAAATATCTCGGAAACGAAGCGAGCTATGGCAAAATGTTAAGAGACCTTTTTTGTAGAGAATTATGTTTCCTACTTTTTATGCTCTATGATATTTTTTGATCAGAAGCGTAGTTTTCGGGATATATCGAGATATTGAAAAGTTCCGAAGCCGCACCAACATAATAGAGATACAGAAACACCGTGGCCCCTTTCTTTGAGATAACTCTGCAATAGTGCGAGCCGGAAATGCCACTTCCAGCTTAGCTGTGCAGAAGAAGAACAACAAGAAGAAGAAATATCTCGAAATATGTCCGTCAGGCCCCTTCCCTTGAGATATATCTGCAAATATCTCGGAAACGAAGCGAGCTATGGCAAAATGTTAAGAGACCTTTTTTGTAGAGAATTAAGTTTCCTACTTTTTATGTTCTATGATATCTTTTGATCAGATGCGTAGTTCTCGACATATATCAAGATATTTAAAAGTTCCGAAGCCGCACCAACATAATAGAGATACAGAAACACCGTGGCCCCTTTCTTTGAGATAACTCTGCACTATTGCGAGCTGTAAATGCCACTTCCAGCTTAGCTGTGCAGAAGAAGAACAACAAGAAGAAGAAATATCTCGAAATATGTCCGTCAGGCCCCTTCCCTTGAGATAAATCTGCAAATATCTCGGAAACGAAGCGAGCTATGGCAAAATGTTAAGAGACGTTTTTTGTAGAGAATTATGTTTCCTACAATTTATGTTCTATGATATTTTTTGATCAGAAGCGTAGTTTTCGAGATATATCGAGATATTTAAAAGTTCCGAAGCCGCACCTACATAATAGAGATACAGAAACACCGTGGCCCCTTTCTTTGAGATAACTCTGCACTATTGCGAGCTGTAAATGCCACTTCCAGCTTAGCTGTGCAGGAGAAGAACAACAAGAAGAAGAAATATCTCGAAATATGTCCGTCAGGCCCCTTCCCTTGAGATATATCTGCAAATATCTCGGAAACGAAGCGAGCTATGGCAAAATGTTAAGAGACCTTTTTTGTAGAGAATTAAGTTTCCTACTTTTTATGTTCTATGATATTTTTTGATCAGATGCGTAGTTCTCGAGATATATCAAGATATTTAAAAGTTCCGAAGCCGCACCAACATAATAGAGATACAGAAACACCGTGGCCCCTTTCTTTGAGATAACTCTGCACTATTGCGAGCTGTAAATGCCACTTCCAGCTTAGCTGTGCAGAAGAAGAACAACAAGAAGAAGAAATATCTCGAAATATGTCCGTCAGGCCCCTTCCCTTGAGATAAATCTGCAAATATCTCGGAAACGAAGCGAGCTATGGCAAAATGTTAAGAGACGTTTTTTGTAGAGAATTATGTTTCCTACAATTTATGTTCTATGATATTTTTTGATCAGAAGCGTAGTTTTCGAGATATATCGAGATATTTAAAAGTTCCGAAGCCGCACCTACATAATAGAGATACAGAAACACCGTGGCCCCTTTCTTTGAGATAACTCTGCACTATTGCGAGCTGTAAATGCCACTTCCAGCTTAGCTGTGCAGGAGAAGAACAACAAGAAGAAGAAATATCTCGAAATATGTCCGTCAGGCCCCTTCCCTTGAGATATATCTGCAAATATCTCGGAAACGAAGCGAGCTATGGCAAAATGTTAAGAGACCTTTTTTGTAGAGAATCAAGTTTCCTACTTTTTATGTTCTATGATATTTTTTGATCAGATGCGTAGTTCTCGAGATATATCAAGATATTTAAAAGTTCCGAAGCCGCACCAACATAATAGAGATACAGAAACACCGTGGCCCCTTTCTTTGAGATAACTCTGCACTATTGCGAGCTGTAAATGCCACTTCCAGCTTAGCTGTGCAGAAGAAGAACAACAAGAAGAAGAAATATCTCGAAATATGTCCGTCAGGCCCCTTCCCTTGAGATAAATCTGCAAATATCTCGGACACGAAGCGAGCTATGGCAAAATGTTAAGAGACCTTTTTTGTAGAGAATTAAGTTTCCTACTTTTTATCTTCTATGATATTTTTTGATCAGATGCGTAGCTCTCGAGATATATCAAGATATTTAAAAGTTCCGAAGCCGCACCAACATAATAGAGATACAGAAACACCGTGGCCCCTCTCGTTGAGATAACTCTGCACTATTGCGAGCTGGAAATGCCACTTCCAGTTTAGCTGTGCAGAAGAAGAACAACAAGAAGAAGAAATATCTCGAAATATGTCCGTTAGGCCCCTTCCCTTGAGATAAATGTGCAAATATCTCGGAAACGAAGCGAGCTATGGCAAAATGTTAAGAGACCTTTTTTGTAGAGAATTAAGTTTCCTACTTTTTATGCTCTATGATATTTTTTGATCAGATGCGTAGTTCTCGAGATATATCAAGATATTTAAAAGTTCCGAAGCCGCACCAACATAATAGAGATACAGAAACACCGTGGCCCCTTTCTTTGAGATAACTCTGCACTATTGCGAGCTGCAAATGCCACTTCCAGCTTAGCTGTGCAGAAGAAGAACAACAAGAAGAAGAAATATCTCGAAATATGTCCGTTAGGCCCCTTCCCTTGAGATAAATCTGCAAATATCTCGGAAACGAAGCGAGCTATGGTAAAATGTTGAGAGACCTTTTTTGTAGAGAATTATGTTTCCTACAATTTATGTTCTATGATATTTTTTGATCAGAAGCGTAGTTTTCGAGATATATCGAGATATTTAAAAGTTCCGAAGCCGCACCAACATAATAGAGATACAGAAACACCGTGGCCCCTTTCTTTGAGATAACTCTGCACTATTGCGAGCTGTAAATGCCACTTCCAGCTTAGCTGTGCAGAAGAAGAACAACAAGAAGAAGAAATATCTCGAAATATGTCCGTCAGGCCCCTGCCCTTGAGATATATCTGCAAATATCTCGGAAACGAAGCGAGCTATGGCAAAATGTTAAGAGACCTTTTTTGTAGAGAATTATGTTTCCTACAATTTATGTTCTATGATATTTTTTGATCAGAAGCGTAGTTTTCGGGATATATCGAGATATTGAAAAGTTCCGAAGCCGCACCAACATAATAGAGATACAGAAACACCGTGGCCCCTTTCTTTGAGATAACTCTGCACTATTGCGAGCTGCAAATGCCACTTCCAGCTTAGCTGTGCAGAAGAAGAACAACAAGAAGAAGAAATATCTCGAAATATGTCCGTCAGGCCCCTTCCCTTGAGATAAATCTGCAAATATCTCGGAAACGAAGCGAGCTATGGCAAAATGTTAAGAGACCTTTTTTGTAGAGAATTATGTTTCCTACAATTTATGTTCTATGATATTTTTTGATCAGAAGCGTAGTTTTCGAGATATATCGAGATATTTAAAAGTTCCGATGCCGCACCAACATAATAGAGATACAGAAACACCGTGGCCCCTTTCTTTGAGATAACTCTGCACTAGTGCGAGCCGCAAATGCCACTTCCAGCTTAGCTGTGCAGAAGAAGAACAACAAGAAGAAGAAATATCTCGAAATATGTCCGTCAGGCCCCTTCCCTTGAGATAAATCTGCAAATATCTCGGAAACGAAGCGAGCTATGGCAAAATGTTAAGAGACCTTTTTTGTAGAGAATTAAGTTTCCTACTTTTTACCTTCTATGATATTTTTTGATCAGATGCGTAGTTCTCGAGATATATCAAGATATTTAAAAGTTCCGAAGCCGCACCAACATAATAGAGATACAGAAACACCGTGGCCCCTCTCTTTGAGATAACTCTGCACTATTGCGAGCTGGAAATGCCACTTCCAGTTTAGCTGTGCAGAAGAAGAACAACAAGAAGAAGAAATATCTCGAAATATGTCCGTTAGGCCCCTTCCCTTGAGATAAATGTGCAAATATCTCGGAAACGAAGCGAGCTATGGCAAAATGTTAAGAGACCTTTTTTGTAGAGAATTAAGTTTCCTACTTTTTATGCTCTATGATATTTTTTGATCAGATGCGTAGTTCTCGAGATATATCAAGATATTTAAAAGTTCCGAAGCCGCACCAACATAATAGAGATACAGAAACACCGTGGCCCCTTTCATTGAGATAACTCTGCACTATTGCGAGCTGCAAATGCCACTTCCAGCGTAGCTGTGCAGAAGAAGAACAACAAGAAGAAGAAATATCTCGAAATATGTCCGTCAGGCCCCTTCCCTTGAGATAAATCTGGAAGTATCTCGGAAACGAAGAGAGCTATGGCAAAATGTTAAGAGACCTTTTTGGTAGAGAATTAAGTTTCCTACTTTTTATGTTCTATGATATTTTTTGATCAGATGCGTAGTTCTCGAGATATATCAAGATATTTAAAAGTTCCGAAGCCGCACCAACATAATAGAGATACAGAAACACCGTGGCCCCTTTCTTTGAGATAACTCTGCACTATTGCGAGCTGTAAATGCCACTTCCAGCTTAGCTGTGCAGAAGAAGAACAACAAGAAGAAGAAATATCTCGAAATATGTCCGTCAGGCCCCTTCCCTTGAGATATATCAGCAAATATCTCGGAAACGAAGCGAGCTATGGCAAAATGTTAAGAGACCTTTTTTGTAGAGAATTATGTTTCCTACAATTTATGTTCTATGATATTTTTTGATCAGAAGCGTAGTTTTCGAGATATATCGAGATATTTAAAAGTTCCGATGCCGCACCAACATAATAGAGATACAGAAACACCGTGGCCCCTTTCTTTGAGATAACTCTGCACTAGTGCGAGCCGCAAATGCCACTTCCAGCTTAGCTGTGCAGAAGAAGAACAACAAGAAGAAGAAATGTCTCGAAATATGTCCGTCAGGCCCCTTCCCTTGAGATAAATCTGCAAATATCTCGGAAACGAAGCGAGCTATGGCAAAATGTTAAGAGACCTTTTTTGTAGAGAATTAAGTTTCCTACTTTTTATGTTCTATGATATTTTTTGATCAGATGCGCAGTTCTCGAGATATATCAAGATATTTAAAAGTTCCGAAGCCGCACCAACATAATAGAGATACAGAAACACCGTGGCCCCTTTCTTTGAGATAACTCTGCACTATTGCGAGCTGCAAATGCCACTTCCAGCTTAGCTGTGCAGAAGAACAACAACAAGAAGAAGAAATATCTCGAAATATGTCCGTTAGGCCCCTTCCCTTGAGATAAATCTGCAAATATCTCGGAAACGAAGCGAGCTATGGCAAAATGTTAAGAGACCTTTTTTGTAGAGAATTATATTTCCTACAATTTATGTTCTATGATATTTTTTGATCAGAAGCGTAGTTTTCGAGATATCTCGAGATATTTAAAAGGTACGAAGCCGCACCAACATAATAGAGATACAGAAACACCGTGGCCCCTTTCTTTGAGATAACTCTGCACTAGTGCGAGCCGCAAATGCCACTTCCAGCTTAGCTGTGCAGAAGAAGAACAACAAGAAGAAGAAATATCTCGAAATATGTCCGTCAGGCCCTTTCCCTTGAGATAAATCTGCAAATATCTCGGAAACGAAGCGAGCTATGGCAAAATGTTAAGAGACCTTTTTTGTAGAGAATTAAGTTTCCTACTTTTTATCTTCTATGATATTTTTTGATCAGATGCGTAGTTCTCGAGATATATCAAGATATTTAAAAGTTCCGAAGCCGCACCAACATAATAGAGATACAGAAACACCGTGGCCCCTTTCTTTGATATAACTCTGCACTATTGCGAGCTGTAAATGCCACTTCCAGCTTAGCTGTGCAGAAGAAGACCAACAAGAAGAAGAAATATCTCGAAATATGTCCGTTAGGCCCCTTCCCTTGAGATAAATCTGCAAATATCTCGGAAACGAAGCGAGCTATGGCAAAATGTTAAGAGACCTTTTTTGTAGAGAATTAAGTTTCCTACTTTTTATCTTCTATGATATTTTTTGATCAGATGCGTAGCTCTCGAGATATATCAAGATATTTAAAAGTTCCGAAGCCGCACCAACATAATAGAGATACAGAAACACCGTGGCCCCTCTCGTTGAGATAACTCTGCACTATTGCGAGCTGGAAATGCCACTTCCAGTTTAGCTGTGCAGAAGAAGAACAACAAGAAGAAGAAATATCTCGAAATATGTCCGTTAGGCCCCTTCCCTTGAGATAAATGTGCAAATATCTCGGAAACGAAGCGAGCTATGGCAAAATGTTAAGAGACCTTTTTTGTAGAGAATTAAGTTTCCTACTTTTTATGCTCTATGATATTTTTTGATCAGATGCGTAGTTCTCGAGATATATCAAGATATTTAAAAGTTCCGAAGCCGCACCAACATAATAGAGATACAGAAACACCGTGGCCCCTTTCTTTGAGATAACTCTGCACTATTGCGAGCTGCAAATGCCACTTCCAGCTTAGCTGTGCAGAAGAAGAACAACAAGAAGAAGAAATATCTCGAAATATGTCCGTTAGGCCCCTTCCCTTGAGATATATGTGCAAATATCTCGGAAACGAAGCGAGCTATGGCAAAATGTTAAGAGACCTTTTTTGTAGAGAATTAAGTTTCCTACTTTTTATGTTCTATGATATTTTTTGATCAGATGCGTAGTTCTCGAGATATATCAAGATATTTAAAAGTTCCGAAGCCGCACCAACATAATAGAGATACAGAAACACCGTGGCCCCTTTCTTTGAGATAACTCTGCACTATTGCGAGCTGTAAATGCCACTTCCAGCTTAGCTGTGCAGAAGAAGAACAACAAGAAGAAGAAATATCTCGAAATATGGCCGTCAGGCCCCTTCCCTTGAGATATATCAGCAAATATCTCGGAAACGAAGCGAGCTATGGCAAAATGTTAAGAGACCTTTTTTGTAGAGAATTATGTTTCCTACAATTTATGTTCTATGATATTTTTTGATCAGAAGCGTAGTTTTCGAGATATATCGAGATATTTAAAAGTTCCGATGCCGCACCAACATAATAGAGATACAGAAACACCGTGGCCCCTTTCTTTGAGATAACTCTGCACTAGTGCGAGCCGCAAATGCCACTTCCAGCTTAGCTGTGCAGAAGAAGAACAACAAGAAGAAGAAATATCTCGAAATATGTCCGTCAGGCCCCTTCCCTTGAGATAAATCTGCAAATATCTCGGAAACGAAGCGAGCTATGGCAAAATGTTAAGAGACCTTTTTTGTAGAGAATTAAGTTTCCTACTTTTTACCTTCTATGATATTTTTTGATCAGAAGCGTAGTTTTCGAGATATATCGAGATATTTAAAAGTTCCGATGCCGCACCAACATAATAGAGATACAGAAACACCGTGGCCCCTCTCTTTGAGATAACTCTGCACTATTGCGAGCTGGAAATGCCACTTCCAGTTTAGCTGTGCAGAAGAAGAACAACAAGAAGAAGAAATATCTCGAAATATGTCCGTTAGGCCCCTTCCCTTGAGATAAATGTGCAAATATCTCGGAAACGAAGCGAGCTATGGCAAAATGTTAAGAGACCTTTTTTGTAGAGAATTAAGTTTCCTACTTTTTATGCTCTATGATATTTTTTGATCAGATGCGTAGTTCTCGAGATATATCAAGATATTTAAAAGTTCCGAAGCCGCACCAACATAATAGAGATACAGAAACACCGTGGCCCCTTTCTTTGAGATAACTCTGCACTAGTGCGAGCCGCAAATGCCACTTCCAGCTTAGCTGTGCAGAAGAAGAACAACAAGAAGAAGAAATATCTCGAAATATGTCCGTCAGGCCCTTTCCCTTGAGATAAATCTGCAAATATCTCGGAAACGAAGCGAGCTATGGCAAAATGTTAAGAGACCTTTTTTGTAGAGAATTAAGTTTCCTACTTTTTATCTTCTATGATATTTTTTGATCAGATGCGTAGTTCTCGAGATATATCAAGATATTTAAAAGTTCCGAAGCCGCACCAACATAATAGAGATACAGAAACACCGTGGCCCCTTTCTTTGATATAACTCTGCACTATTGCGAGCTGTAAATGCCACTTCCAGCTTAGCTGTGCAGAAGAAGACCAACAAGAAGAAGAAATATCTCGAAATATGTCCGTTAGGCCCCTTCCCTTGAGATAAATCTGCAAATATCTCGGAAACGAAGCGAGCTATGGCAAAATGTTAAGAGACCTTTTTTGTAGAGAATTAAGTTTCCTACTTTTTATCTTCTATGATATTTTTTGATCAGATGCGTAGCTCTCGAGATATATCAAGATATTTAAAAGTTCCGAAGCCGCACCAACATAATAGAGATACAGAAACACCGTGGCCCCTCTCGTTGAGATAACTCTGCACTATTGCGAGCTGGAAATGCCACTTCCAGTTTAGCTGTGCAGAAGAAGAACAACAAGAAGAAGAAATATCTCGAAATATGTCCGTTAGGCCCCTTCCCTTGAGATAAATGTGCAAATATCTCGGAAACGAAGCGAGCTATGGCAAAATGTTAAGAGACCTTTTTTGTAGAGAATTAAGTTTCCTACTTTTTATGCTCTATGATATTTTTTGATCAGATGCGTAGTTCTCGAGATATATCAAGATATTTAAAAGTTCCGAAGCCGCACCAACATAATAGAGATACAGAAACACCGTGGCCCCTTTCTTTGAGATAACTCTGCACTATTGCGAGCTGCAAATGCCACTTCCAGCTTAGCTGTGCAGAAGAAGAACAACAAGAAGAAGAAATATCTCGAAATATGTCCGTTAGGCCCCTTCCCTTGAGATATATGTGCAAATATCTCGGAAACGAAGCGAGCTATGGCAAAATGTTAAGAGACCTTTTTTGTAGAGAATTAAGTTTCCTACTTTTTATGTTCTATGATATTTTTTGATCAGATGCGTAGTTCTCGAGATATATCAAGATATTTAAAAGTTCCGAAGCCGCACCAACATAATAGAGATACAGAAACACCGTGGCCCCTTTCTTTGAGATAACTCTGCACTATTGCGAGCTGTAAATGCCACTTCCAGCTTAGCTGTGCAGAAGAAGAACAACAAGAAGAAGAAATATCTCGAAATATGTCCGTCAGGCCCCTTCCCTTGAGATATATCAGCAAATATCTCGGAAACGAAGCGAGCTATGGCAAAATGTTAAGAGACCTTTTTTGTAGAGAATTATGTTTCCTACAATTTATATTCTATGATATTTTTTGATCAGAAGCGTAGTTTTCGAGATATATCGAGATATTTAAAAGTTCCGATGCCGCACCAACATAATAGAGATACAGAAACACCGTGGCCCCTTTCTTTGAGATAACTCTGCACTAGTGCGAGCCGCAAATGCCACTTCCAGCTTAGCTGTGCAGAAGAAGAACAACAAGAAGAAGAAATATCTCGAAATATGTCCGTCAGCCCCCTTCCCTTGAGATAAATCTGCAAATATCTCGGAAACGAAGCGAGCTATGGCAAAATGTTAAGAGACCTTTTTTGTAGAGAATTAAGTTTCCTACTTTTTACCTTCTATGATATTTTTTGATCAGAAGCGTAGTTTTCGAGATATATCGAGATATTTAAAAGTTCCGATGCCGCACCAACATAATAGAGATACAGAAACACCGTGGCCCCTCTCTTTGAGATAACTCTGCACTATTGCGAGCTGGAAATGCCACTTCCAGTTTAGCTGTGCAGAAGAAGAACAACAAGAAGAAGAAATATCTCGAAATATGTCCGTTAGGCCCCTTCCCTTGAGATAAATGTGCAAATATCTCGGAAACGAAGCGAGCTATGGCAAAATGTTAAGAGACCTTTTTTGTAGAGAATTAAGTTTCCTACTTTTTATGCTCTATGATATTTTTTGATCAGATGCGTAGTTCTCGAGATATATCAAGATATTTAAAAGTTCCGAAGCCGCACCAACATAATAGAGATACAGAAACACCGTGGCCCCTTTCATTGAGATAACTCTGCACTATTGCGAGCTGCAAATGCCACTTCCAGCGTAGCTGTGCAGAAGAAGAACAACAAGAAGAAGAAATATCTCGAAATATGTCCGTCAGGCCCCTTCCCTTGAGATAAATCTGGAAGTATCTCGGAAACGAAGAGAGCTATGGCAAAATGTTAAGAGACCTTTTTGGTAGAGAATTAAGTTTCCTACTTTTTATGTTCTATGATATTTTTTGATCAGATGCGTAGTTCTCGAGATATATCAAGATATTTAAAAGTTCCGAAGCCGCACCAACATAATAGAGATACAGAAACACCGTGGCCCCTTTCTTTGAGATAACTCTGCACTATTGCGAGCTGTAAATGCCACTTCCAGCTTAGCTGTGCAGAAGAAGAACAACAAGAAGAAGAAATATCTCGAAATATGTCCGTCAGGCCCCTTCCCTTGAGATATATCAGCAAATATCTCGGAAACGAAGCGAGCTATGGCAAAATATTAAGAGACCTTTTTTGTAGAGAATTATGTTTCCTACAATTTATGTTCTATGATATTTTTTGATCAGAAGCGTAGTTTTCGAGATATATCGAGATATTTAAAAGTTCCGATGCCGCACCAACATAATAGAGATACAGAAACACCGTGGCCCCTTTCTTTGAGATAACTCTGCACTAGTGCGAGCCGCAAATGCCACTTCCAGCTTAGCTGTGCAGAAGAAGAACAACAAGAAGAAGAAATATCTCGAAATATGTCCGTCAGGCCCCTTCCCTTGAGATAAATCTGCAAATATCTCGGAAACGAAGCGAGCTATGGCAAAATGTTAAGAGACCTTTTTTGTAGAGAATTAAGTTTCCTACTTTTTACCTTCTATGATATTTTTTGATCAGATGCGTAGTTCTCGAGATATATCAAGATATTTAAAAGTTCCGAAGCCGCACCAACATAATAGAGATACAGAAACACCGTGGCCCCTCTCTTTGAGATAACTCTGCACTATTGCGAGCTGGAAATGCCACTTCCAGTTTAGCTGTGCAGAAGAAGAACAACAAGAAGAAGAAATATCTCGAAATATGTCCGTTAGGCCCCTTCCCTTGAGATAAATGTGCAAATATCTCGGAAACGAAGCGAGCTATGGCAAAATGTTAAGAGACCTTTTTTGTAGAGAATTAAGTTTCCTACTTTTTATGCTCTATGATATTTTTTGATCAGATGCGTAGTTCTCGAGATATATCAAGATATTTAAAAGTTCCGAAGCCGCACCAACATAATAGAGATACAGAAACACCGTGGCCCCTTTCATTGAGATAACTCTGCACTATTGCGAGCTGCAAATGCCACTTCCAGCGTAGCTGTGCAGAAGAAGAACAACAAGAAGAAGAAATATCTCGAAATATGTCCGTCAGGCCCCTTCCCTTGAGATAAATCTGGAAGTATCTCGGAAACGAAGAGAGCTATGGCAAAATGTTAAGAGACCTTTTTGGTAGAGAATTAAGTTTCCTACTTTTTATGTTCTATGATATTTTTTGATCAGATGCGTAGTTCTCGAGATATATCAAGATATTTAAAAGTTCCGAAGCCGCACCAACATAATAGAGATACAGAAACACCGTGGCCCCTTTCTTTGAGATAACTCTGCACTATTGCGAGCTGTAAATGCCACTTCCAGCTTAGCTGTGCAGAAGAAGAACAACAAGAAGAAGAAATATCTCGAAATATGTCCGTCAGGCCCCTTCCCTTGAGATATACCAGCAAATATCTCGGAAACGAAGCGAGCTATGGCAAAATGTTAAGAGACCTTTTTTGTAGAGAATTAGGTTTCCTACTTTTTATCTTCTATGATATTTTTTGATCAGATGCGTAGTTCTCGAGATATATCAAGATATTTAAAAGTTCCGAAGCCGCACCAACATAATAGAGATACAGAAACACCGTGGCTCCTTTCTTTGAGATAACTCTGCACTATTGCGAGCTGCAAATGCCACTTCCAGCTTAGCTGTGCAGAAGAAGAACAACAAGAAGAAGAAATATCTCGAAATATGTCCGTCAGGCCCCTTCCCTTGAGATAAATCTGCAAATATCTCGGAAACGAAGCGAGCTATGGCAAAATGTTAAGAGACCTTTTTTGTAGAGAATCAAGTTTCCTACTTTTCATGTTCTATGATATTTTTTGATCAGAAGCGTAGTTTTCGAGATGTATCGAGATATTTAAAAGTTCCGAAGCCGCACCAACATAATAGAGATACAGAAACACCGTGGCCCCTTTCTTTGAGATTAACTCTGCACTAGTGCGAGCCGCAAATGCCACTTCCAGCTTAGCTGTGCAGAAGAAGAACAACAAGAAGAAGAAATATCTCGAAATATGTCCGTTAGGCCCCTTCCCTTGAGATAAATCTGCAAATATCTCGGAAACGAAGCGAGCAATGGCAAAATGTTGAGAGACCTTTTTTGTAGAGAATTAAGTTTCCTACTTTTTATGTTCTATGATATTTTTTGATCAGAAGCGTAGTTTTCGAGATATATCGAGATATTTAAAAGTTCCGAAGCCGCACCAACATAATAGAGATACAGAAACACCGTGGCCCCTTTCTTTGAGATAACTCTGCACTAGTGCGAGCCGCGAATGCCACTTCCAGCTTAGCTGTGCAGAAGAAGAACAACAAGAAGAAGAAATATCTCGAAATATGTCCGTCAGGCCCCTTCCCTTGAGATAAATCTGCAAATATCTCGGAAACGAAGCGAGCTATGGCAAAATGTTAAGAGACCTTTTTTGTAGAGAATTAGGTTTCCTACTTTTTATCTTCTATGATATTTATTGATCAGATGCGTAGTTCTCGAGATATATCAAGATATTTAAAAGTTCCGAAGCCGCACCAACATAATAGAGATACAGAAACACCGTGGCCCCTCTCTTTGAGATAACTCTGCACTATTGCGAGCTGGAAATCCCACTTCCAGTTTAGCTGTGCAGAAGAAGAACAACAAGAAGAAGAAATATCTCGAAATATGTCCGTTAGGCCCCTTCCCTTGAGATAAATGTGCAAATATCTCGGAAACGAAGCGAGCTATGGCAAAATGTTAAGAGACCTTTTTTGTAGAGAATTAAGTTTCCTACTTTTTATGTTCTATGATATTTTTTGATCAGATGCGTAGTTCTCGAGATATATCAAGATATTTAAAAGTTCCGAAGCCGCACCAACATAATAGAGATACAGAAACACCGTGGCCCCTTTCTTTGAGATAACTCTGCACTATTGCGAGCTGCAAATGCCACTTCCAGCTTAGCTGTGCAGAAGAAGAACAACAAGAAGAAGAAATATCGCGAAATATGTCCGTCAGGCCCCTTCCCTTGAGATAAATCTGCAAATATCTCGATAACGAAGAGAGCTATGGCAAAATGTTAAGAGACCTTTTTTGTAGAGAATTAAGTTTCCTACTTTTCATGTTCTATGATATTTTTTGATCAGATGCGTAGTTCTCGAGATATATCAAGATATTTAAAAGTTCCGAAGCCGCACCAACATAATAGAGATACAGAAACACCGTGGCCCCTTTCTTTGAGATAACTCTGCACTATTGCGAGCTGCAAATGCCACTTCCAGCTTAGCTGTGCAGAAGAAGAACAACAAGAAGAAGAAATATCTCGAAATATGTCCGTCAGGCCCCTTCCCTTGAGATAAATCTGCAAATATCTCGGAAACGAAGCGAGCTATGGCAAAATGTTAAGAGACGTTTTTTGTAGAGAATTATGTTTCCTACAATTTATGTTCTATGATATTTTTTGATCAGAAGCGTAGTTTTCGAGATATATCGAGATATTTAAAAGTTCCGAAGCCGCACCAACATAATAGAGATACAGAAACACCGTGGCCCCTCTCTTTGAGATAACTCTGCACTATTGCGAGCTGAAATGCCACTTCCAGCTTAGCTGTGCAGAAGAAGAACAACAAGAAGAAGAAATATCTCGAAATATGTCCGTTAGGCCCCTTCCCTTGAGATAAATCTGCAAATATCTCGGAAACGAAGCGAGCACTGGCAAAATGTTGAGAGACCTTTTTTGTAGAGAATTAAGTTTCCTACTTTTTATGTTCTATGATATTTTTTGATCAGAAGCGTAGTTTTCGAGATATATCGAGAAATTTAAAAGTTCCGAAGCCGCACCAACATAATAGAGATACAGAAACACCGTGGCCCCTTTCTTTGAGATAACTCTGCACTAGTGCGAGCCGCGAATGCCACTTCCAGCTTAGCTGTGCAGAAGAAGAACAACAAGAAGAAGAAATATCTCGAAATATGTCCGTCAGGCCCCTTCCCTTGAGATAAATCTGCAAATATCTCGGAAACGAAGCGAGCTATGGCAAAATGTTAAGAGACCTTTTTTGTAGAGAATTAGGTTTCCTACTTTTTATCTTCTATGATATTTTTTGATCAGATGCGTAGTTCTCGAGATATATCAAGATATTTAATAGTTCCGAAGCCGCCCAAACATAATAGAGATACAGAAACACCGTGGCCCCTCTCTTTGAGATAACTCTGCACTATTGCGAGCTGCAAATGCCACTTCCAGCTTAGCTGTGCAGAAGAAGAACAACAAGAAGAAGAAATATCGCGAAATATGTCCGTCAGGCCCCTTCCCTTGAGATAAATCTGCAAATATCTCGGAAACGAAGAGAGCTATGGCAAAATGTTAAGAGACCTTTTTTGTAGAGAATTAAGTTTCCTACTTTTCATGTTCTATGATATTTTTTGATCAGATGCGTAGTTCTCGAGATATATCAAGATATTTAAAAGTTCCGAAGCGGCACCAACATAATAGAGATACAGAAACACCGTGGCCCCTTTCTTTGATATAACTCTGCACTATTGCGAGCTGTAAATGCCACTTCCAGCTTAGCTGTGCAGAAGAAGAACAACAAGAAGAAGAAATATCTCGAAATATGTCCGTCAGGCCCCTTCCCTTGAGATATATCTGCAAATATCTCGGAAACGAAGCGAGCTATGGCAAAATGTTAACAGAACTTTTTTGTAGAGAATTATGTTTCCTACAATTTATGTTCTATGATATTTTTTGATCAGAAGCGTAGTTTTCGAGATATATCGAGATATTTAAAAGTTCCGAAGCCGCACCAACATAATAGAGATACAGAAACACCGTGGCCCCTTTCTTTGAGATAACTCTGCACTAGTGGGAGCCGCAAATGCCACTTCCAGCTTAGCTGTGCAGAAGAAGAACAACAAGAAGAAGAAATATCTCGAAATATGTCCGTCAGGCCCCTTCCCTTGAGATAAATATGCAAATATCTCGGAAACGAAGCGAGCTATGGCAAAATGTTAAGAGACCTTTTTTGTAGAGAATTAAGTTTCCTACTTTTTATGTTCTATGATATTTTTTGATCAGATGCGTAGTTCTCGAGATATATCAAGATATTTAAAAGTTCCGAAGCCGCAACCAACATAATAGAGATACAGAAACACCGTGGCCCCTTTCTTTGAGATAACTCTGCACTATTGCGAGCTGTAAATGCCACTTTCAGCTTAGCTGTGCAGAAGAAGAACAACAAGAAGAAGAAATATCTCGAAATATGTCCGTCAGGCCCCTTCCCTTGAGATAAATCTGCAAATATCTCGGAAACGAAGCGAGCTATGGCAAAATGTTAAGAGACCTTTTTTGTAGAGAATTAAGTTTCCTACTTTTTATCTTCTATGATATTTTTTGATCAGATGCGTAGTTCTCAAGATATATCAAGATATTTAAAAGTTCCGAAGCCGCACCAACATAATAGAGATACAGAAACACCGTGGCCCCTCTCTTTGAGATAACTCTGCACAATTGCGAGCTGGAAATGCCACTTCCAGTTTAGCTGTGCAGAAGAAGAACAACAAGAAGAAGAAATATCTCGAAATATGTCCGTTAGGCCCCTTCCCTTGAGATAAATGTGCAAATATCTCGGAAACGAAGCGAGCTATGGCAAAATGTTAAGAGACCTTTTTTGTAGAGAATTAAGTTTCCTACTTTTTATGCTCTATGATATTTTTTGATCAGATGCGTAGTTCTCGAGATATATCAAGATATTTAAAAGTTCCGAAGCCGCACCAACATAATAGAGATACAGAAACACCGTGGCCCCTTTCTTTGAGATAACTCTGCACTATTGCGAGCTGCAAATGCCACTTCCAGCTTAGCTGTGCAGAAGAAGAACAACAAGAAGAAGAAATATCGCGAAATATGTCCGTCAGGCCCCTTCCCTTGAGATAAATCTGCAAATATCTCGATAACGAAGAGAGCTATGGCAAAATGTTAAGAGACCTTTTTTGTAGAGAATTAAGTTTCCTACTTTTCATGTTCTATGATATTTTTTGATCAGATGCGTAGTTCTCGAGATATATCAAGATATTTAAAAGTTCCGAAGCCGCACCAACATAATAGAGATACAGAAACACCGTGGCCCCTTTCTTTGAGATAACTCTGCACTATTGCGAGCTGCAAATGCCACTTCCAGCTTAGCTGTGCAGAAGAAGAACAACAAGAAGAAGAAATATCTCGAAATATGTCCGTCAGGCCCCTTCCCTTGAGATAAATCTGCAAATATCTCGGAAACGAAGCGAGCTATGGCAAAATGTTAAGAGACCTTTTTTGTAGAGAATTAAGTTTCCTACTTTTCATGTTGTATGATATTTTTTGATCAGAAGCGTAGTTTTCGAGATATATCGAGATATTTAAAAGTTCCGAAGCCGCACCAACATAATAGAGATACAGAAACACCGTGGCCCCTTTCTTTGAGATAACTCTGCACTAGTGCGAGCCGCAAATGCCACTTCCAGCTTAGCTGTGCAGAAGAAGAACAACAAGAAGAAGAAATATCTCGAAATATGTCCGTCAGGCCAGTTCCTTTGAGCTGAATCTGCAAATATCTCGGAAACGAAGCGAGCTATGGCAAAATGTTAAGAGACGTTTTTTGTAGAGAATTATGTTTCCTACAATTTATGTTCTATGATATTTTTTGATCAGAAGCGTAGTTTTCGAGATATATCGAGATATTTAAAAGTTCCGAAGCCGCACCAACATAATAGAGATACAGAAACACCGTGGCCCCTCTCTTTGAGATAACTCTGCACTATTGCGAGCTGAAATGCCACTTCCAGCTTAGCTGTGCAGAAGAAGAACAACAAGAAGAAGAAATATCTCGAAATATGTCCGTTAGGCCCCTTCCCTTGAGATAAATCTGCAAATATCTCGGAAACGAAGCGAGCACTGGCAAAATGTTGAGAGACCTTTTTTGTAGAGAATTAAGTTTCCTACTTTTTATGTTCTATGATATTTTTTGATCAGAAGCGTAGTTTTCGAGATATATCGAGAAATTTAAAAGTTCCGAAGCCGCACCAACATAATAGAGATACAGAAACACCGTGGCCCCTTTCTTTGAGATAACTCTGCACTAGTGCGAGCCGCGAATGCCACTTCCAGCTTAGCTGTGCAGAAGAAGAACAACAAGAAGAAGAAATATCTCGAAATATGTCCGTCAGGCCCCTTCCCTTGAGATAAATCTGCAAATATCTCGGAAACGAAGCGAGCTATGGCAAAATGTTAAGAGACCTTTTTTGTAGAGAATTAGGTTTCCTACTTTTTATCTTCTATGATATTTTTTGATCAGATGCGTAGTTCTCGAGATATATCAAGATATTTAATAGTTCCGAAGCCGCCCAAACATAATAGAGATACAGAAACACCGTGGCCCCTCTCTTTGAGATAACTCTGCACTATTGCGAGCTGCAAATGCCACTTCCAGCTTAGCTGTGCAGAAGAAGAACAACAAGAAGAAGAAATATCGCGAAATATGTCCGTCAGGCCCCTTCCCTTGAGATAAATCTGCAAATATCTCGGAAACGAAGAGAGCTATGGCAAAATGTTAAGAGACCTTTTTTGTAGAGAATTAAGTTTCCTACTTTTCATGTTCTATGATATTTTTTGATCAGATGCGTAGTTCTCGAGATATATCAAGATATTTAAAAGTTCCGAAGCGGCACCAACATAATAGAGATACAGAAACACCGTGGCCCCTTTCTTTGATATAACTCTGCACTATTGCGAGCTGTAAATGCCACTTCCAGCTTAGCTGTGCAGAAGAAGAACAACAAGAAGAAGAAATATCTCGAAATATGTCCGTCAGGCCCCTTCCCTTGAGATATATCTGCAAATATCTCGGAAACGAAGCGAGCTATGGCAAAATGTTAACAGAACTTTTTTGTAGAGAATTATGTTTCCTACAATTTATGTTCTATGATATTTTTTGATCAGAAGCGTAGTTTTCGAGATATATCGAGATATTTAAAAGTTCCGAAGCCGCACCAACATAATAGAGATACAGAAACACCGTGGCCCCTTTCTTTGAGATAACTCTGCACTAGTGGGAGCCGCAAATGCCACTTCCAGCTTAGCTGTGCAGAAGAAGAACAACAAGAAGAAGAAATATCTCGAAATATGTCCGTCAGGCCCCTTCCCTTGAGATAAATCTGCAAATATCTCGGAAACGAAGCGAGCTATGGCAAAATGTTAAGAGACCTTTTTTGTAGAGAATTAAGTTTCCTACTTTTTATCTTCTATGATATTTTTTGATCAGATGCGTAGTTCTCAAGATATATCAAGATATTTAAAAGTTCCGAAGCCGCACCAACATAATAGAGATACAGAAACACCGTGGCCCCTCTCTTTGAGATAACTCTGCACAATTGCGAGCTGGAAATGCCACTTCCAGTTTAGCTGTGCAGAAGAAGAACAACAAGAAGAAGAAATATCTCGAAATATGTCCGTTAGGCCCCTTCCCTTGAGATAAATGTGCAAATATCTCGGAAACGAAGCGAGCTATGGCAAAATGTTAAGAGACCTTTTTTGTAGAGAATTAAGTTTCCTACTTTTTATGCTCTATGATATTTTTTGATCAGATGCGTAGTTCTCGAGATATATCAAGATATTTAAAAGTTCCGAAGCCGCACCAACATAATAGAGATACAGAAACACCGTGGCCCCTTTCTTTGAGATAACTCTGCACTATTGCGAGCTGCAAATGCCACTTCCAGCTTAGCTGTGCAGAAGAAGAACAACAAGAAGAAGAAATATCTCGAAATATGTCCGTCAGGCCCCTTCCCTTGAGATAAATCTGCAAATATCTCGGAAACGAAGAGAGCTATGGCAAAATGTTAAGAGACCTTTTTTGTAGAGAATTATGTTTCCTACAATTTATGTTCTATGATATTTTTTGATCAGAAGCGTAGTTTTCGAGATATATCGAGATATTTAAAAGTTCCGAAGCCGCACCAACATAATAGAGATACAGAAACACCGTGGCCCCTTTCTTTGAGATAACTCTGCACTATTGCGAGCTGCAAATGCCACTTCCAGCTTAGCTGTGCAGAAGAAGAACAACAAGAAGCAGAAATATCTCGAAATATGTCCGTTAGGCCCCTTCCCTTGAGATAAATCTGCAAATATCTCTGCACAATTGCGAGCTGGAAATGCCACTTCCAGTTTAGCTGTGCAGAAGAAGAACAACAAGAAGAAGAAATATCTCGAAATATGTCCGTTAGGCCCCTTCCCTTGAGATAAATGTGCAAATATCTCGGAAACGAAGCGAGCTATGGCAAAATGTTAAGAGACCTTTTTTGTAGAGAATTAAGTTTTCTACTTTTTATGTTCTATGATATTTTTTGATCAGATGCGCAGTTCTCGAGATATATCAAGATACTTAAAAGTTCCGAAGCCGCACCAACATAATAGAGATACCGAAACACCGTGGCCCCTTTCTTTGAGAAAGCTCTGCACTATTGCGAGCTGCAAATGCCACTTCCAGCTTAGCTGTGCAGAAGAAGAACAACAAGAAGAAGAAATATCTCGAAATATGTCCGTTAGGCCCCTTCCCTTGAGATAAATCTGCAAATATCTCGGAAACGAAGCGAGCTATGGTAAAATGTTAAGAGACCTTTTTTGTAGAGAATTATGTTTCCTACAATTTATGTTCTATGATATTTTTTGATCAGAAGCGTAGTTTTCGAGATATATCGAGATATTTAAAAGTTCCGAAGCCGCACCAACATAATAGAGATACAGAAACACCGTGGCCCCTTTCTTTGAGATAACTCTGCACTAGTGCGAGCCGCAAATGCCACTTCCAGCTTAGCTGTGCAGAAGAAGAACAACAAGAAGAAGAAATATCTCGAAATATGTCCGTCAGGCCCCTTCCCTTGAGATAAATATGCAAATATCTCGGAAACGAAGCGAGCTATGGCAAAATGTTAAGAGACCTTTTTTGTAGAGAATTAAGTTTCCTACTTTTTATGTTCTATGATATTTTTTGATCAGATGCGTAGTTCTCGAGATATATCAAGATATTTAAAAGTTCCGAAGCCGCAACCAACATAATAGAGATACAGAAACACCGTGGCCCCTTTCTTTGAGATAACTCTGCACTATTGCGAGCTGTAAATGCCACTTTCAGCTTAGCTGCGCAGAGCAAGAACAACAAGAAGAAGAAATATCTCGAAATATGCCCGTTAGGCCCCTTCCCTTGAGATAAATCTGCAAATATCTCGGAAACGAAGCGAGCTATGGCAAAATGTTAAGAGACCTTTTGTGTAGAGAATTAAGTTTCCTACTTTTTATGTTCTATGATATTTTTTGATCAGATGCGTAGTTCTCGAGATATATCAAGATATTTAAAAGTTCCGATGCCGCACCAACATAATAGAGATACAGAAACACCGTGGCCCCTCTCTTTGAGATAACTCTGCACTATTGCGAGCTGGAAATGCCACTTCCAGTTTAGCTGTGCAGAAGAAGAACAACAAGAAGAAGAAATATCTCGAAATATGTCCGTTAGGCCCCTTCCCTTGAGATAAATGTGCAAATATCTCGGAAACGAAGCGAGCTATGGCAAAATGTTAAGAGACCTTTTTTGTAGAGAATTAAGTTTCCTACTTTTTATGCTGTATGATATTTTTTGATCAGATGCGTAGTTCTCGAGATATATCAAGATATTTAAAAGTTCCGAAGCCGCACCAACATAATAGAGATACAGAAACACCGTGGCCCCTTTCTTTGAGATAACTCTGCACTATTGCGAGCTGTAAATGCCACTTCCAGTTTAGCTGTGCAGAAGAAGAACAACAAGAAGAAGAAATATCTCGAAATATGTCCGTTAGGCCCCTTCCCTTGAGATAAATCTGCAAATATCTCGGAAACGAAGCGAGCTATGGCAAAATGTTAAGAGACCTTTTTTGTAGAGAATTAAGTTTCCCACTTTTTATGTTCTATGATATTTTTTGATCAGATGCGTAGTTCTCGAGATATATCAAGATATTTAAAAGTTTCGAAGCCGCACCAACATAATAGAGATACAGAAACACCGTGGCCCCTTTCTTTGAGATAACTCTGCACTATTGCGAGCTGCAAATGCCACTTCCAGCTTAGCTGTGCAGAAGAAGAACAACAAGAAGAAGAAATATCTCGAAATATGTCCGTTAGGCCCCTTCCCTTGAGATAAATCTGCAAATATCTCGGAAACGAAGCGAGCTATGGTAAAATGTTAAGAGACCTTTTTTGTAGAGAATTATGTTTCCTACAATTTATGTTCTATGATATTTTTTGATCAGAAGCGTAGTTTTCGAGATATATCGAGATATTTAAAAGTTCCGAAGCCGCACCAACATAATAGAGATACAGAAACACCGTGGCCCCTTTCTTTGAGATAACTCTGCACTATTGCGAGCTGCAAATGCCACTTCCAGCTTAGCTGCGCAGAGCAAGAACAACAAGAAGAAGAAATATCTCGAAATATGTCCGACAGGCCCCTTCCCTTGAGATAAATCTGCAAATATCTCGGAAACGAAGCGAGCTATGGCGAAATGTTAAGAGACCTTTTTTGTAGAGAATTAAGTTTCCTACTTTTTATCTTCTATGATATTTTTTGATCAGATGCGTAGTTCTCGAGATATATCAAGATATCTAAAAGTTCCGAAGCCGCACCAACATAATAGAGATACAGAAACACCGTGGCCCCTCTCTTTGAGATAACTCTGCACTATTGCGAGCTGCAAATGCCACTTCCAGCTTAGCTGTGCAGAAGAAGAACAACAAGAAGAAGAAATATCTCGAAATATGTCCGTCAGGCCCCTTCCCTTGAGATAAATCTGCAAATATCTCGGAAACGAAGCGAGCTATGGCAAAATGTTAAGAGACCTTTTTTGTAGAGAATTAAGTTTCCTACTTTTTATATTCTATCATATTTTTCGATCAGAGGCGTAGTTCTCGAGATATATCAAGATATTTAAAAGTTCCGAAGCCGCACCAACATAATAGAGATACAGAAACACCGTGGCCCCTTTCTTTGAGATAACTCTGCACTAGTGCGAGCCGCAAATGCCACTTCCAGCTTAGCTGTGCAGAAGAAGAACAACAAGAAGAAGAAATACCTCGAAATATGTCCGACAGGCCCCTTCCCTTGAGATAAATCTGCAAATATCTCGGAAACGAAGCGAGCTATGGCGAAATGTTAAGAGACCTTTTTTGTAGAGAATTAAGTTTCCTACTTTTTATCTTCTATGATATTTTTTGATCAGATGCGTAGTTCTCGAGATATATCAAGATATCTAAAAGTTCCGAAGCCGCACCAACATAATAGAGATACAGAAAAACCGTGGCCCCTCTCATTGAGATAACTCTGCACTATTGCGAGCTGCAAATGCCACTTCCAGCTTAGCTGTGCAGAAGAAGAACAACAAGAAGAAGAAATATCTCGAAATATGTCCGTTAGGCCCCTTCCCTTGAGATAAATGTGCAAATATCTCGGAAACGAAGCGAGCTATGGCAAAATGTTAAGAGACCTTTTTTGTAGAGAATTAAGTTTCCTACTTTTTATGCTGTATGATATTTTTTGATCAGATGCGTAGTTCTCGAGATATATCAAGATATTTAAAAGTTCCGAAGCCGCACCAACATAATAGAGATACAGAAACACCGTGGCCCCTTTCTTTGAGATAACTCTGCACTATTGCGAGCTGTAAATGCCACTTCCAGTTTAGCTGTGCAGAAGAAGAACAACAAGAAGAAGAAATATCTCGAAATATGTCCGTTAGGCCCCTTCCCTTGAGATAAATCTGCAAATATCTCGGAAACGAAGCGAGCTATGGCAAAATGTTAAGAGACCTTTTTTGTAGAGAATTAAGTTTCCCACTTTTTATGTTCTATGATATTTTTTGATCAGATGCGTAGTTCTCGAGATATATCAAGATATTTAAAAGTTTCGAAGCCGCACCAACATAATAGAGATACAGAAACACCGTGGCCCCTTTCTTTGAGATAACTCTGCACTATTGCGAGCTGCAAATGCCACTTCCAGCTTAGCTGTGCAGAAGAAGAACAACAAGAAGAAGAAATATCTCGAAATATGTCCGTTAGGCCCCTTCCCTTGAGATAAATCTGCAAATATCTCGGAAACGAAGCGAGCTATGGTAAAATGTTAAGAGACCTTTTTTGTAGAGAATTATGTTTCCTACAATTTATGTTCTATGATATTTTTTGATCAGAAGCGTAGTTTTCGAGATATATCGAGATATTTAAAAGTTCCGAAGCCGCACCAACATAATAGAGATACAGAAACACCGTGGCCCCTTTCTTTGAGATAACTCTGCACTATTGCGAGCTGCAAATGCCACTTCCAGCTTAGCTGCGCAGAGCAAGAACAACAAGAAGAAGAAATATCTCGAAATATGTCCGACAGGCCCCTTCCCTTGAGATAAATCTGCAAATATCTCGGAAACGAAGCGAGCTATGGCGAAATGTTAAGAGACCTTTTTTGTAGAGAATTAAGTTTCCTACTTTTTATCTTCTATGATATTTTTTGATCAGATGCGTAGTTCTCGAGATATATCAAGATATCTAAAAGTTCCGAAGCCGCACCAACATAATAGAGATACAGAAACACCGTGGCCCCTCTCTTTGAGATAACTCTGCACTATTGCGAGCTGCAAATGCCACTTCCAGCTTAGCTGTGCAGAAGAAGAACAACAAGAAGAAGAAATATCTCGAAATATGTCCGTCAGGCCCCTTCCCTTGAGATAAATCTGCAAATATCTCGGAAACGAAGCGAGCTATGGCAAAATGTTAAGAGACCTTTTTTGTAGAGAATTAAGTTTCCTACTTTTTATATTCTATCATATTTTTCGATCAGAGGCGTAGTTCTCGAGATATATCAAGATATTTAAAAGTTCCGAAGCCGCACCAACATAATAGAGATACAGAAACACCGTGGCCCCTTTCTTTGAGATAACTCTGCACTAGTGCGAGCCGCAAATGCCACTTCCAGCTTAGCTGTGCAGAAGAAGAACAACAAGAAGAAGAAATACCTCGAAATATGTCCGACAGGCCCCTTCCCTTGAGATAAATCTGCAAATATCTCGGAAACGAAGCGAGCTATGGCGAAATGTTAAGAGACCTTTTTTGTAGAGAATTAAGTTTCCTACTTTTTATCTTCTATGATATTTTTTGATCAGATGCGTAGTTCTCGAGATATATCAAGATATCTAAAAGTTCCGAAGCCGCACCAACATAATAGAGATACAGAAAAACCGTGGCCCCTCTCATTGAGATAACTCTGCACTATTGCGAGCTGCAAATGCCACTTCCAGCTTAGCTGTGCAGAAGAAGAACAACAAGAAGAAGAAATATCTCGAAATATGTCCGTCAGGCCCCTTCCCTTGAGATAAATCTGCAAATATCTCGGAAACGAAGCGAGCTATGGCAAAATGTTTAGAGACCTCTCTTGTAGAGAATTAAGTTTCCTACTTTTTATGTAGTATGATATTTTTGGATCAGATGCGTAGTTCTCGAGATATATCAAGATATTTAAAAGTTCCGAAGCCGCACCAACATAATAGAGATACAGAAACACCGTGGCCCCTCTCTTTGAGATAACTCTGCACTATTGCGAGCTGCAAATGCCACTTCCAGCTTAGCTGTGCAGAAGAAGAACAACAAGAAGAAGAAATATCTCGAAATATGTCCGTCAGGCCCCTTCCCTTGAGATAAATCTGCAAATATCTCGGAAACGAAGCGAGCTATGGCAAAATGTTTAGAGACCTTTCTTGTAGAGAATTAAGTTTCCTACTTTTTATGTAGTATGATATTTTTTGATCAGATGCGTAGTTCTCGAGATATATCAAGATATTTAACAGTTCCGAAGCCGCACCAACATAACAGAGATACAGAAACACCGTGGCCCCTTTCTTTGAGATAACTCTGCACTATTGCGCGCTGCAAATGCCACTTCCAGCTTAGCTGTGCAGAAGAAGAACAACAAGAAGAAGAAATATCTCGAAATATGTCCGTCAGGCCCCTTCCCTTGAGATAAATCTGCAAATATCTCGGAAACGAAGCGAGCTATGGCAAAATGTTAAGAGACCTTTTTTGTAGAGAATTAAGTTTCCTACTTTTTATGTTCTATGATATTTTTCGATCAGAGGCGTAGTTCTCGAGATATATCAAGATATTTAAAAGTTCCGAAGCCGCACCAACATAATAGAGATACAGAAACACCGTGGCCCCTTTCTTTGAGATAACTCTGCACTATTGCGAGCTGTAAATGCCACTTCCAGTTTAGCTGTGCAGAAGAAGAACAACAAGAAGAAGAAATATCTCGAAATATGTCCGTCAGGCCCCTTCCGTTGAGATAAATCTGCAAATATCTCGGAAACGAAGCGAGCTATGGCAAAATGTTAAGAGACCTTTCTTGTAGAGAATTAAGTTTCCTACTTTTTATGTAGTATGATATTTTTTGATCAGATGCGTAGTTCTCGAGATATATCAAGATATTTAAAAGTTCCGAAGCCGCACCAACATAACAGAGATACAGAAACACCGTGGCCCCTTTCTTTGAGATAACTCTGCACTATTGCGCGCTGCAAATGCCACTTCCAGCTTAGCTGTGCAGAAGAAGAAATATCTCGAAATATGTCCGTCAGGCCCCTTCCCTTGAGATAAATCTGCAAATATCTCGGAAACGAAGCGAGCTATGGCAAAATGTTAAGAGACCTTTCTTGTAGAGAATTAAGTTTCCTACTTTTTATGTAGTATGATATTTTTTGATAAGATGCGTAGTTCTCGAGATATATCAAGATATTTAAAAGTTCCGAAGCCGCACCAACATAACAGAGATACAGAAACACCGTGGCCCCTTTCTTTGAGATAACTCTGCACTATTGCGCGCTGCAAATGCCACTTCCAGCTTAGCTGTGCAGAAGAAGAACAACATGAAGAAGAAGTATCTCGAAATATGTCCGTCAGGCCCCTTCCCTTGAGATAAATCTGCAAATATCTCGGAAACGAAGCGAGCTATGGCAAAATGTTAAGAGACCTTTTTTGTAGAGAATAATGTTTCCTACAATTTACGTTCTATGATATTTTTTGATCAGAAGCGTAGTTTTCGAGATATATCGAGATATTTAAAAGTTCCGAAGGCGCACCAACATAATAGAGATACAGAAACACCGTGGCCCCTTTCTTTGAGATAACTCTGCACTATTGCGACCTACAAATGCCACTTCCAGCTTAGCTGTGCAGAAGAAGAACAACAAGAAGAAGAAATATCTCGAAATATGTCCGTCAGGCCCCTTCCCTTGGGATATATCTGCAAATATCTCGGAAACGAAGCGAGCTATGGCAAAATGTTAAGAGACGTTTTTTGTAGAGAATTATGTTTCCTACAATTTATGTTCTATGATATTTTTTGATCAGAAGCGTAGTTTTCGAGATATATCGAGATATTTAAAAGTTCCGAAGCCGCACCAACATAATAGAGATACAGAAACACCGTGGCCCCTTTCTTTGAGATAACTGTGTACTAGTGCGAGCCGCAAATGCCACTTCCAGCTTAGCTGTGCAGAAGAAGAACAACAAGAAGAAGAAATATCTCGAAATATGTCCGTTAGGCCCCTTCCCTTGAGATAAACCTGCAAATATCTCGGAAACGAAGCGAGCTATGGGAAAATGTTAAGAGACCTTTTTTGTAGAGAATTAAGTTTCCTACTTTTTATGTTCTATCATATTTTTTGATCAGACGCGTAGTTCTCGAGATATATCAAGATATTTAAAAGTTCCGAAGCCGCACCAACATAATAGAGATACAGAAACACCGTGGCCCCTCTCTTTGAGATAACTCTGCACTATTGCGAGCTGCAAATGCCACTTCCAGCTTAGCTGTGCAGAAGAAGAACAACAAGAAGAAGAAATATCTCGAAATATGTCCGTCAGGCCCCTTCCCTTGAGATAAATCTGCAAATATCTCGGAAACGAAGCGAGCTATGGCAAAATGTTTAGAGACCTTTCTTGTAGAGAATTAAGTTTCCTACTTTTTATGTAGTATGATATTTTTTGATCAGATGCGTAGTTCTCGAGATATATCAAGATATTTAACAGTTCCGAAGCCGCACCAACATAACAGAGATACAGAAACACCGTGGCCCCTTTCTTTGAGATAACTCTGCACTATTGCGCGCTGCAAATGCCACTTCCAGCTTAGCTGTGCAGAAGAAGAACAACAAGAAGAAGAAATATCTCGAAATATGTCCGTCAGGCCCCTTCCCTTGAGATAAATCTGCAAATATCTCGGAAACGAAGCGAGCTATGGCAAAATGTTAAGAGACCTTTTTTGTAGAGAATTAAGTTTCCTACTTTTTATGTTCTATGATATTTTTCGATCAGAGGCGTAGTTCTCGAGATATATCAAGATATTTAAAAGTTCCGAAGCCGCACCAACATAATAGAGATACAGAAACACCGTGGCCCCTTACTTTGAGATAACTCTGCACTATTGCGAGCTGTAAATGCCACTTCCAGTTTAGCTGTGCAGAAGAAGAACAACAAGAAGAAGAAATATCTCGAAATATGTCCGTTAGGCCCCTTCCCTTGAGATAAATCTGCAAATATCTCGGAAACGAAGCGAGCTATGGCAAAATGTTAAGAGACCTTTTTTGTAGAGAATTAAGTTTCCTACTTTTTATGTTCTATGATATTTTTTGATCAGATGCGTAGCTCTCGAGATATATCAAGATATTTAAAAGTTCCGAAGCCGCACCAACATAATAGAGATACAGAAACACCGTGGCCCCTTTCTTTGAGATAACTCTGCACTATTGCGAGCTGCAAATGCCACTTCCAGCTTAGCTGTGCAGAAGAAGAACAACAAGAAGAAGAAATATCTCGAAATATGTCCGTCAGGCCCCTTCCGTTGAGATAAATCTGCAAATATCTCGGAAACGAAGCGAGCTATGGCAAAATGTTAAGAGACCTTTCTTGTAGAGAATTAAGTTTCCTACTTTTTATGTAGTATGATATTTTTTGATCAGATGCGTAGTTCTCGAGATATATCAAGATATTTAAAAGTTCCGAAGCCGCACCAACATAACAGAGATACAGAAACACCGTGGCCCCTTTCTTTGAGATAACTCTGCACTATTGCGCGCTGCAAATGCCACTTCCAGCTTAGCTGTGCAGAAGAAGAAATATCTCGAAATATGTCCGTCAGGCCCCTTCCCTTGAGATAAATCTGCAAATATCTCGGAAACGAAGCGAGCTATGGCAAAATGTTAAGAGACCTTTCTTGTAGAGAATTAAGTTTCCTACTTTTTATGTAGTATGATATTTTTTGATAAGATGCGTAGTTCTCGAGATATATCAAGATATTTAAAAGTTCCGAAGCCGCACCAACATAACAGAGATACAGAAACACCGTGGCCCCTTTCTTTGAGATAACTCTGCACTATTGCGCGCTCTAAATGCCACTTCCAGCTTAGCTGTGCAGAAGAAGAACAACATGAAGAAGAAATATCTCGAAATATGTCCGTCAGGCCCCTTCCCTTGAGATAAATCTGCAAATATCTCGGAAACGAAGCGAGCTATGGCAAAATGTTAAGAGACCTTTTTTGTAGAGAATAATGTTTCCTACAATTTACGTTCTATGATATTTTTTGATCAGAAGCGTAGTTTTCGAGATATATCGAGATATTTAAAAGTTCCGAAGGCGCACCAACATAATAGAGATACAGAAACACCGTGGCCCCTTTCTTTGAGATAACTCTGCACTATTGCGACCTACAAATGCCACTTCCAGCTTAGCTGTGCAGAAGAAGAACAACAAGAAGAAGAAATATCTCGAAATATGTCCCTCAGGCCCCTTCCCTTGGGATATATCTGCAAATATCTCGGAAACGAAGCGAGCTATGGCAAAATGTTAAGAGACGTTTTTTGTAGAGAATTATGTTTCCTACAATTTATGTTCTATGATATTTTTTGATCAGAAGCGTAGTTTTCGAGATATATCGAGATATTTAAAAGTTCCGAAGCCGCACCAACATAATAGAGATACAGAAACACCGTGGCCCCTTTCTTTGAGATAACTGTGTACTAGTGCGAGCCGCAAATGCCACTTCCAGCTTATCTGTGCAGAAGAAGAACAACAAGAAGAAGAAATATCTCGAAATATGTCCGTTAGGCCCCTTCCCTTGAGATAAACCTGCAAATATCTCGGAAACGAAGCGAGCTATGGCAAAATGTTAAGAGACCTTTTTTGTAGAGAATTAAGTTTGCTACAATTTATGTTCTATGATATTTTTTGATCAGAAGCGTAGTTTTCGAGATATATCGAGATATTTAAAAGTTCCGAAGCCGCACCAACATAATAGAGATACAGAAACACCGTGGCCCCTTTCTTTGAGATAACTTTGCACTATTGCGAGCTGTAAATGCCACTTTCAGCTTAGCTGTGCAGAAGAAGAACAACAAGAAGAAGAAATATCTCGAAATATGTCCGTCAGGCCCCTTCCCTTGAGATATATCTGCAAATATCTCGGAAACGAAGCGAGCTATGGCAAAATGTTAAGAGACCTTTTTTGTAGAGAATTATGTTTCCTACAATTTATGTTCTATGATATTTTTTGATCAGAAGCGTAGTTTTCGAGATATATCGAGATATTTAAAAGTTCCGAAGCCGCACCAACATAATAGAGATACAGAAACACCGTGGCCCCTTTCTTTGAGATAACTCTGCACTAGTGCGAGCCGCAAATGCCACTTCCAGCTTAGCTGTGCAGAAGAAGAACAACAAGAAGAAGAAATATCTCGAAATATGTCCGTCATGCCCCTTCCCTTGAGATAAATCTGCAAATATCTCGGAAACGAAGCGAGCTATGGCAAAATGTTAAGAGACCTTTTTTGTAGAGAATTAGGTTTCCCACTTTTTATGTTCTATGATATTTTTTGATCAGATGCGTAGTTCTCGAGATATATCAAGATATTTAAAAGTTCCGAAGCCGCACCAACATAATAGAGATACAGAAACACCGTGGCCCCTTTCTTTGAGATAACGCTGCACTAGTGCGAGCCGCAAATGCCACTTCCAGCTTAGCTGTGCAGAAGAAGAACAACAAGAAGAAGAAATATCTCGAAATATGTCCGTCAGGCCCCTTCCCTTGAGGTAAATCTGCAAATAACTCGGAAACGAAGCGAGCTATGGCAAAATGTTAAGAGACCTTTTTTGTAGAGAATTAAGTTTCCTACTTTTTATGTTCTATGATATTTTTTGATCAGATGCGTAGTTCTCGAGATATATCAAGATATTTAAAAGTTCCGAAGCCGCACCAACATAATAGAGATACAGAAACACCGTGGCCCCTTTCTTTGAGATAACTCTGCACTAGTGCGAGCCGCAAATGCCACTTCCAGCTTAGCTGTGCAGAAGAAGAACAACAAGAAGAAGAAATATCTCGAAATATGTCCGTTAGGCCCCTTCCCTTGAGATAAACCTGCAAATATCTCGGAAACGAAGCGAGCTATGGCAAAATGTTAAGAGACCTTTTTTGTAGAGAATTAAGTTTCCTACTTTTTATGTTCTATGATATTTTTTGATCAGATGCGTAGTTCTCGAGATATATCAAGATATTTAAAAGTTCCGAAGCCGCACAAACATAATAGAGATACAGAAACACCGTGGCCCCTTTCTTTGAGATAACTCTGCACCATTGCGAGCTGCAAATGCCACTTCCAGCTTAGCTGTGCAGAAGAAGAACAACAAGAAGAAGAAATATCTCGAAATATGTCCGTCAGGCCCCTTCCCTTGAGATATATCTGCAAATATCTCGGAAACGAATCGAGCTATGGCAAAATGTTAAGAGACCTTTTTTGTTGAGAATTATGTTTCCTACAATTTATGTTCTATGATATTTTTTGACCAGAAGCGTAGTTTTCGAGATATATCGAGATATTTAAAAGTTCCGAAGCCGCACCAACATAATAGAGATACAGAAACACCGTGGCCCCTTTCTTTGAGATAACGCTGCACTAGTGCGAGCCGCAAATGCCACTTCCAGCTTAGCTGTGCAGAAGAAGAACAACAAGAAGAAGAAATATCTCGAAATATGTCCGTCAGGCCCCTTCCCTTGAGATAAATATGCAAATATCTCGGAAACGAAGCGAGCTATGGCAAAATGTTAAGAGACCTTTCTTGTAGAGAATTAAGTTTCCTACTTTTTATGTAGTATGATATTTTTTGATAAGATGCGTAGTTCTCGCGATATATCAAGATATTTAAAAGTTCCGAAGCCGCACCAACATAACAGAGATACAGAAACACCGTGGCCCCTTTCTTTGAGATAACTCTGCACTATTGCGCGCTGCAAATGCCACTTCCAGCTTAGCTGTGCAGAAGAAGAACAACATGAAGAAGAAATATCTCGAAATATGTCCGTCAGGCCCCTTCCCTTGAGATAAATCCGCAAATATCTCGGAAACGAAGCGAGCTATGGCAAAATGTTAAGAGACCTTTTTTGTAGAGAATAATGTTTCCTACAATTTACGTTCTATGATATTTTTTGATCAGAAGCGTAGTTTTCGAGATATATCGAGATATTTAAAAGTTCCGAAGCCGCACCAACATAATAGAGATACAGAAACACCGTGGCCCCTTTCTTTGAGATAACTCTGCACTATTGCGACCTACAAATGCCACTTCCAGCTTAGCTGTGCAGAAGAAGAACAACAAGAAGAAGAAATATCTCGAAATATGTCCGTCAGGCCCCTTCCCTTGAGATATATCTGCAAATATTTCGGAAACGAAGCGAGCTATGGCAAAATGTTAAGAGACCTTTCTTGTAGAGAATTATGTTTCCTACAATTTATGTTCTATGATATTTTTTGATCAGAAGCGTAGTTTTCGAGATATATCGAGATATTTAAAAGTTCCGAAGCCGCACCAACATAATAGAGATACAGAAACACCGTGGCCCCTTTCTTTGAGATAACTCTGCACTAGTGCGAGCCGCAAATGCCACTTCCAGCTTAGCTGTGCAGAAGAAGAACAACAAGAAGAAGAAATATCTCGAAATATGTCCGTCAGGACCCTTCCCTTGAGATAAATCTGCAAATACCTCGGAAACGAAGAGAGCTATGGCAAAATGTTGAGAGACCTTTTTTGTAGAGAATTAAGTTTCCTACTTTTTATGTTCTATGATATTTTTTGATCAGATGCGTAGTTCTCGAGATATATCAAGATATTTAAAAGTTCCGAAGCCGCACCAACATAATAGAGATACAGAAACACCGTGGCCCCTTTCTTTGAGATAACTCTGCACTAGTGCGAGCCGCAAATGCCACTTCCAGCTTAGCTGTGCAGAAGAAGAACAACAAGAAGAAGAAATATCTCGAAATATGTCCGTCATGCCCCTTCCCTTGAGATAAATCTGCAAATATCTCGGAAACGAAGCGAGCTATGGCAAAATGTTAAGAGACCTTTTTTGTAGAGAATTAAGTTTCCTACTTTTTATGTTCTATGATATTTTTTGATCAGATGCGTAGTTCTCGAGATATATCGAGATATTTAAAAGATCCGAAGCCGCACCAACATAATAGAGATACAGAAACACCGTGGCCCCTTTCTTTGAGATAACTCTGCACTAGTGCGAGCCGCAAATGCCACTTCCAGCTTAGCTGTGCAGAAGAAGAACAACAAGAAGAAGAAATATCTCGAAATATGTCCGTCAGGCCCTTTCCCTTGAGATAAATCTGCAAATATCTCGGAAACGAAGCGAGCTATGTCAAAATGCTAAGAGACCTTTTTTGTAGAGAATTATGTTTCCTACAATTTATGTTCTATGATATTTTTTGATCAGAAGCGTAGTTTTCGAGATATATCGAGATATTTAAAAGATCCGAAGCCGCACCAACATAATAGAGATACAGAAACACCGTGGCCCCTTTCTTTGAGATAACTCTGCACTAGTGCGAGCCGCAAATGCCACTTCCAGCTTAGCTGTGCAGAAGAAGAACAACAAGAAGAAGAAATATCTCGAAATATGTCCGTCAGGCCCCTTCCCTTGAGATAAATCTGCAAATATCTCGGAAACGAAGCGAGCTATGGCAAAATGTTAACAGACCTTTTTTGTAGAGAATTAAGTTTCCTACTTTTTATGTTCTATGATATTTTTTGATCAGATGCGTAGTTCTCGAGATATATCAAGATATTTAAAAGTTCCGAAGCCGCACCAACATAATAGAGATACAGAAACACCGTGGCCCCCTTCTTTGAGATAACGCTGCACTAGTGCGAGCCGCAAATGCCACTTCCAGATTAGCTGTGCAGAAGAAGAACAACAAGAAGAAGAAATATCTCGAAATATGTCCGTCAGGCCCCTTCCCTTGAAATAAATCTGCAAATATCTCGGAAACGAAGCGAGCTATGGCAAAATGCTAAGAGACCTTTTTTGTAGAGAATTATGTTTCCTACAATTTATGTTCTATGATATTTTTCGATCAGAAGCGTAGTTTTCGAGATATATCGAGATATTTAAAAGTTCCGAAGCCGCACCAACATAATAGAGATACAGAAACACCGTGGCCCCTTTCTTTGAGATAACTCTGCACTAGTGCGAGCCGCAAATGCCACTTCCAGCTTAGCTGTGCAGAAGAAGAACAACAAGAAGAAGAAATATCTCGAAATATGTCCGTCAGGCCCCTTCCCTTGGGATATATCTGCAAATATCTCGGAAACGAAGCGAGCTATGGCAAAATGTTAAGAGACGTTTTTTGTAGAGAATTATGTTTCCTACAATTTATGTTCTATGATATTTTTTGATCAGAAGCGTAGTTTTCGAGATATATCGAGATATTTAAAAGTTCCGAAGCCGCACCAACATAATAGAGATACAGAAACACCGTGGCCCCTTTCTTTGAGATAACTGTGTACTAGTGCGAGCCGCAAATGCCACTTCCAGCTTATCTGTGCAGAAGAAGAACAACAAGAGGAAGAAATATCTCGAAATATGTCCGTTAGGCCCCTTCCCTTGAGATAAACCTGCAAATATCTCGGAAACGAAGCGAGCTATGGCAAAATGTTAAGAGACCTTTTTTGTAGAGAATTACGTTTCCTACTTTTTATGTTCTATGATATTTTTTGATCAGATGCGTAGTTCTCGAGATATATCGAGATATTTAAAAGTTCCGAAGCCGCACCAACATAATAGAGATACAGAAACACCGTGGCCCCTTTCTTTGAGATAACTCTGCACTAGTGCGAGCCGCAAATGCCACTTCCAGCTTAGCTGTGCAGAAGAGGAACAACAAGAAGAAGAAATATCTCGAAATATGTCCGTCATGCCCCTTCCCTTGAGATAAATCTGCAAATATCTCGGAAACGAAGCGAGCTATGGCAAAATGTTAAGAGACCTTTTTTGTAGAGAATTAGGTTTCCCACTTTTTATGTTCTATGATATTTTTTGATCAGATGCGTAGTTCTCGAGATATATCAAGATATTTAAAAGTTCCGAAGCCGCACCAACATAATAGAGATACAGAAACACCGTGGCCCCTTTCTTTGAGATAACGCTGCACTAGTGCGAGCCGCAAATGCCACTTCCAGCTTAGCTGTGCAGAAGAAGAACAACAAGAAGAAGAAATATCTCGAAATATGTCCGTCAGGCCCCTTCCCTTGAGATAAATCTGCAAATATCTCGGAAACGAAGCGAGCTATGGCAAAATGTTAAGAGACCTTTTTTGTAGAGAATTAAGTTTCCTACTTTTTATGTTCTATGATATTTTTTGATCAGATGCGTAGTTCTCGAGATATATCAAGACATTTAAAAGTTCCGAAGCCGCACAAACATAATAGAGATACAGAAACACCGTGGCCCCTTTCTTTGAGATAACTCTGCACCATTGCGAGCTGCAAATGCCACTTCCAGCTTAGCTGTGCAGAAGAAGAACAACAAGAAGAAGAAATATCCCGAAATATGTCCGTCAGGCCCCTTCCCTTGAGATATATCTGCAAATATCTCGGAAACGAATCGAGCTATGGCAAAATGTTAAGAGACCTTTTTTGTAGAGAATTAAGTTTCCTACTTTTTATGTTCTATGATATTTTTTGATCAGATGCGTAGTTCTCGAGATATATCAAGATATTTAAAAGTTCCGAAGCCGCACCAACATAATAGAGATACAGAAACACCGTGGCCCCTTTCTTTGAGATAACTCTGCACTAGTGCGAGCCGCAAATGCCACTTCCAGCTTAGCTGTGCAGAAGAAGAACAACAAGAAGAAGAAATATCTCGAAATATGTCCGTCAGGCCCCTTCCCTTGAGATAAATCTGCAAATATCTCAGAAACGAAGCGAGCTATGGCAAAATGTTAAGAGACCTTTCTTGTAGAGAATTAAGTTTCCTACTTTTTATGTAGTATGATATTTTTTGATAAGATGCGTAGTTCTCGAGATATATCAAGATATTTAAAAGTTCCGAAGCCGCACCAACATAACAGAGATACAGAAACACCGTGGCCCCTTTCTTTGAGATAACTCTGCACTATTGCGCGCTGCAAATGCCACTTCCAGCTTAGCTGTGCAGAAGAAGAACAACATGAAGAAGAAATATCTCGAAATGTGTCCGTCAGGCCCCTTCCCTTGAGATAAATCTGCAAATATCTCGGAAACGAAGCGAGCTATGGCAAAATGTTAAGAGACCTTTTTTGTAGAGAATAATGTTTCCTACAATTTACGTTCTATGATATTTTTTGATCAGAAGCGTAGTTTTCGAGATATATCGAGATATTTAAAAGTTCCGAAGGCGCACCAACATAATAGAGATACAGAAACACCGTGGCCCCTTTCTTTGAGATAACTCTGCACTATTGGGAGCTGCAAATGCCACTTCCAGCTTAGCTGTGCAGAAGAAGAACAACAAGAAGAAGAAATATCTCGAAATATGTCCGTCAGGCCCCTTCCCTTGAGATAAATCTGCAAATATCTCGGAAACGAAGCGAGCTATGGCAAAATGTTAACAGACCTTTTTTGTAGAGAATAATGTTTCCTACAATTTACGTTCTATGATATTTTTTGATCAGAAGCGTAGTTTTCGAGATATATCGAGTTATTTAAAAGTTCCGAAGGCGCACCAACATAATAGAGATACACAAACACCGTGGCCCCTTTCTTTGAGATAACTCTGCACTATTGCGACCTACAAATGCCACTTCCAGCTTAGCTGTGCAGAAGAAGAACAACAAGAAGAAGAAATATCTCGAAATATGTCCGTCAGGCCCCTTCCCTTGGGATATATCTGCAAATATCTCGGAAACCTAGCGAGCTATGGCAAAATGTTAAGAGACGTTTTTTGTAGAGAATTATGTTTCCTACAATTTATGTTGTATGATATTTTTTTATCAGAAGCGTAGTTTTCGAGATATATCGAGATATTTAAACGTTCCGAAGCCGCACCAACATAATAGAGATACAGAAACACCGTGGCCCCTTTCTTTGAGATAACTGTGTACTAGTGCGAGCCGCAAATGCCACTTCCAGCTTAGCTGTGCAGAAGAAGAACAACAAGAAGAAGAAATATCTCGAAATATGTCCGTTAGGCCCCTTCCCTTGAGATAAACCTGCAAATATCTCGGAAACTAAGCGAGCTATGGCAAAATGTTAAGAGACCTTTTTTGTAGAGAATTAAGTTTCCTACTTTTTATGTTCTATGATATTTTTTGATCAGATGCGTAGTTCTCGAGATATATCAAGATATTTAAAAGTTCCGAAGCCGCACCAACATAATAGAGATACAGAAACACCGTGGCCCCTTTCTTTGAGATAACTTTGCACTATTGCGAGCTGTAAATGCCACTTTCAGCTTAGCTGTGCAGAAGAAGAACAACAAGAAGAAGAAATATCTCGAAATATGTCCGTCATGCCCCTTCCCTTGAGATAAATCTGCAAATATCTCGGAAACGAAGCGAGCTATGGCAAAATGTTAAGAGACCTTTTTTGTAGAGAATTAAGTTTCCTACTTTTTATGTTCTATGATATTTTTTGATCAGATGCGTAGTTCTCGAGATATATCGAGATATTTAAAAGTTCCGAAGCCGCACCAACTTAATAGAGATACAGAAACACCGTGGCCCCTTTCTTTAAGATAACGCTGCACTAGTGCGAGCCGCAAATGCCACTTCCAGCTTAGCTGTGCAGAAGAAGAACAACAAGAAGAAGAAATATCTCGAAATATGTCCGTCAGGCCCCTTCCCTTGAGATAAATCTGCAAATATCTCGGAAACGAAGCGAGCTATGGCAAAATGTTAGGAGACCTTTTTTGTAGAGAATTAAGTTTCCTACTTTTTATGTTCTATGATATTTTTTGATCAGATGCGTAGTTCTCGAGATATATCAAGATATTTAAAAGTTCCGAAGCCGCACCAACATAATAGAGATACAGAAACACCGTGGCCCCTTTCTTTGAGATAACTCTGCACTAGTGCGAGCCGCAAATGCCACTTCCAGCTTAGCTGTGCAGAAGAAGAACAACAAGAAGAAGAAATATCTCGAAATATGTCCGTCAGGCCCTTTCCCTTCAGATAAATCTGCAAATATCTCGGAAACGAAGCGAGCTATGGCAAAATGCTAAGAGACCTTTTTTGTAGAGAATTATGTTTCCTACAATTTATGTTCTATGATATTTTTTGATCAGAAGCGTAGTTTTCGAGATATATCGAGATATTTAAAAGTTCCGAAGCCGCACCAACATAATAGAGATACAGAAACACCGTGGCCCCTTTCTTTGAGATAACTCTGCACTAGTGCGAGCCGCAAATGCCACTTCCAGCTTAGCTGCGCAGAAGAAAAACAACAAGAAGAAGAAATATCTCGGAATATGTCCGTCAGGCCCCTTCCCTTGAGATAAATCTGCAAATATCTCGGAAACGAAGCGAGCTATGGCAAAATGTTAACAGACCTTTTTTGTAGAGAATTATGTTTCCTACTTTTTATGTTCTATGATATTTTTTGATCAGACGCGTAGTTCTCGAGATATATCAAGATATTTAAAAGTTCCGAAGCCGCACCAACATAATAGAGATACAGAAACACCGTGGCCCCTTTCTTTGAGATAACTCTGCACTAGTGCGAGCCGCAAATGCCACTTCCAGCTTAGCTGTGCAGA
Organism: Osmia lignaria lignaria; assembly: GCF_051020975.1. Taxonomy (NCBI): domain Eukaryota; kingdom Metazoa; phylum Arthropoda; class Insecta; order Hymenoptera; family Megachilidae; genus Osmia; species Osmia lignaria. Next base: position 2,489,142 of record NW_027478160.1, read on the forward strand.
AGAAGAACAACAAGAAGAAGAAATATCTCGAAATATGTCCGTCATGCCCCTTCCCTTGAGATAAATCTGCAAATATCTCGGAAACGAAGCGAGCTATGGCAAAATGTTAAGAGACCTTTTTTGTAGAGAATTAAGTTTCCTACTTTTTATGTTCTATGATATTTTTTGATCAGATGCGTAGTTCTCGAGATATATCAAGATATTTAAAAGTTCCGAAGCCGCACCAACAGAATAGAGATACAGAAACACAGTGGCTCCTTTCTTTGAGATAACTCTGCACTATTGCGAGCTGGAAATGCCACTTCCAGTTTAGCTGTGCAGAAGAAGAACAACAAGAAGAAGAAATATCTCGAAATATGTCCGTTAGGCCCCTTCCCTTGAGATAAACCTGCAAATATCTCGGAAACGAAGCGAGCTATGGCAAAATGTTAAGAGACCTTTTTTGTAGAGAATTAAGTTTCCTACTTTTTATGTTCTATGATATTTTTTGATCAGATGCGTAGTTCTCGAGATATATCAAGATATTTAAAAGTTCCCAAGCCGCACCAACATAATAGAGATACAGAAACACCGTGGCCCCTTTCTTTGAGATAACTCTGCACTATTACGAGCTGCAAATGCCACTTCCAGCTTAGCTGTGCAGAAGAAGAACAACAAGAAGAAGAAATATCTCGAAATATGTCCGTCAGGCCCTTTCCCTTCAGATAAATCTGCAAATATCTCGGAAACGAAGCGAGCTATGGCAAAATGCTAAGAGACCTTTTTTGTAGAGAATTATGTTTCCTACAATTTACGTTCTATGATATTTTTTGATCAGAAGCGTAGTTTTCGAGATATATCGAGATATTTAAAAGTTCCGAAGCCGCACCAACATAATAGAGATACAGAAACACCGTGGCCCCTTTCTTTGAGATAACTCTGCACTATTGCGACCTACAAATGCCACTTCCAGCTTAGCTGTGCAGAAGAAGAACAACAAGAAGAAGAAATATCTCGAAATATGTCCGTCAGGCCCCTTCCCTTGGGATATATCTGCAAATATCTCGGAAACGAAGCGAGCTATGGCAAAATGTTAAGAGACCTTTTTTGTAGAGAATTAAGTTTCCTACTTTTTACGTTCTATGATATTTTTTGATCAGATGCGTAGTTCTCGAGATATATCAAGATATTTAAAAGTTCCGAAGCCGCACCAACATAATAGAGATACAGAAACACCGTGGCCCCTTTCTTTGAGATAACTCTGCACTAGTGCGAGCCGCAAATGCCACTTCCAGCTTAGCTGTGCAGAAGAAGAACAACAAGAAGAAGAAATATCTCGAAATATGTCCGTCAGGCCCCTTCCCTTGAAATAAATCTCCAAATATCTCGGAAACGAAGCGAGCTATGGCAAAATGCTAAGAGACCTTTTTTGTAGAGAATTATGTTTCCTACTTTTTATGTTCTATGATATTTTTTGATCAGACGCGTAGTTCTCGAGATATATCAAGATATTTAAAAGTTCCGAAGCCGCACCAACATAATAGAGATACAGAAACACCGTGGCCCCTTTCTTTGAGATAACTCTGCACTAGTGCGAGCTGCAAATGCCACTTCCAGCTTAGCTGTGCAGAAGAAGAACAACAAGAAGAAGAAATATCTCGAAATATGTCCGTCAGGCCCCTTCCCTTGAGATAAATCTGCAAATATCTCGGAAACGAAGCGAGCTATGGCAAAATGTTAAGAGACCTTTTTTGTAGAGAATTATGTTTCCTACAATTTATGTTCTATGATATTTTTTGATCAGATGCGTTGTTCTCGAGATATATCAAGATATTTAAAAGTTCCGAAGCCGCACCAACAGAATAGAGATACAGAAACACCGTGGCTCCTTTCTTTGAGATAACTCTGCACTATTGCGAGCTGGAAATGCGACTTCCAGTTTAGCTGTGCAGAAGAAGAACAACAAGAAGAAGAAATATCTCGAAATATGTCCGTCAGGCCCCTTCCCTTGAGATAAATCTGCAAATATCTCGGAAACGAAGCGAGCTATTGCAAAATGTTAAGAGACCTTTTTTGTAGAGAATTATGTTTCCTACTTTTTATGTTCTATGATATTTTTTGATCAGACGCGTAGTTCTCGAGATATATCAAGATATTTAAAAGTTCCGAAGCCGCACCAACATAATAGAGATACAGAAACACCGTGGCCCCTTTCTTTGAGATATCTCTGCACTATTGCGAGCTGCAAATGCCACTTCCAGCTTAGCTGTGCAGAAGAAGTACAACAAGAAGAAGAAATATCTCGAAATATGTCCGTCAGGCCCCTTCCCTTGAGATATATCTGCAAATATCTCGGAAACGAAGCGAGCTATGGCAAAATGTTAAGAGACCTTTTTTGTAGAGAATTACGTTTCCTACAATTTATGTTCTATGATATTTTTTGATCAGAAGCGTAGTTTTCGAGATATATCGAGATATTTAAAAGTTCCGAAGCCGCACCAACATAATAGAGATACAGAAACACAGTGGCCCCTTTCTTTGAGATAACTCTGCACTATTGCGAGCTGCAAATGCCACTTCCAGCTTAGCTGTGCAGAAGAAGAACAACAAGAAGAAGAAATATCTCGAAATATGTCCGTCAGGCCCTTTCCCTTCAGATAAATCTGCAAATATCTCGGAAACGAAGCGAGCTATGGCAAAATGCTAAGAGACCTTTTTTGTAGGGAATTATGTTTCCTACAATTTATGTTCTATGATATTTTTTGATCAGAAGCGTAGTTTTCAAGATATATCGAGATATTTAAAAGTTCCGAAGCCGCACCAACATAATAGAGATACAGAAACACCGTGGCCTCTTTCTTTGAGATAACTCTGCACTAGTGCGAGCCGCAAATGCCACTTCCAGCTTAGCTGTGCAGAAGAAGAACAACAAGAAGAAGAAATATCTCGAAATATGTCCGTCATGCCCCTTCCCTTGAGATAAATCTGCAAATATCTCGGAAACGAAGCGAGCTATGGCAAAATGTTAAGAGACCTTTTTTGTAGAGAATTAAGTTTCCTACTTTTTATGTTCTATGATATTTTTTGATCAGATGCGTAGTTCTCAAGATATATCAAGATATTTAAAAGTTCCGAAGCCGCACCAACAGAATAGAGATACAGAAACACCGTGGCTCCTTTCTTTGAGATAACTCTGCACTATTGCGAGCTGGAAATGCCACTTCCAGTTTAGCTGTGCAGAAGAAGAACAACAAGAAGAAGAAATATCTCGAAATATGTCCGTTAGGCCCCTTCCCTTGAGATAAACCTGCAAATATCTCGGAAACGAAGCGAGCTATGGCAAAATGTTAAGAGACCTTTTTTGTAGAGAATTAAGTTTCCTACTTTTTATGTTCTATGATATTTTTTGATCAGATGCGTAGTTCTCGAGATATATCAAGATATTTAAAAGTTCCGAAGCCGCACCAACATAATAGAGATACAGAAACACCGTGGCCCCTTTCTTTGAGATAACTCTGCACTAGTGCGAGCCGCAAATGCCACTTCCAGCTTAGCTGTGCAGAAGAAGAACAACAAGAAGAAGAAATACCTCGAAATATGTCCGTCAGGCCCCTTGCCTTGAGATAAATCTGCAAATATCTCGGAAACGAAGCGTGCTATGGCAAAATGTTAAGAGACCTTTTTTGTAGAGAATTATGTTTCCTACTTTTTATGTTCTATGATATTTTTTGATCAGACGCGTAGTTCTCGAGATATATCAAGATATTTAAAAGTTCCGAAGCCGCACAACATAATAGAGATACAGAAACACCGTGGCCCCTTTCTTTGAGATATCTCTGCACTATTGCGAGCTGCGAATGCCACTTCCAGCTTAGCTGTGCAGAAGAAGAACAACAAGAATAAGAAATATCTCGATATATGTCCGTCAGGCCCCTTCCCTTGAGATAAATCTGCAAATATCTGGGAAACGAAGAGAGCTATGGCAAAATGTTAAGAGACCTTTTTTGTAGAGAATTATGTTTCCTACTTTTTATGTTCTATGATATTTTTTGATCAGACGCGTAGTTCTCGAGATATATCAAGATATTTAAAAGTTCCGAAGCCGCACCAACATAATAGAGATACAGAAACACCGTGGCCCCTTTCTTTGAGATATCTCTGCACTATTGCGAGCTGCAAATGCCACTTCCAGCTTAGCTGTGCAGAAGAAGAACAACAAGAAGAAGAAATATCTCGAAATATGTCCGTCAGGCCCCTTCCCTTGAGATAAATCTGCAAATATCTCGGAAACGAAGCGAGCTATGGCAAAATGTTAAGGGACCTTTTTTGTAGAGAATTAAGTTTCCTACTTTTTATGTTCTATGATATTTTTTGATCAGATGCGTAGTTCTCGAGATATATCAAGATATTTAAAAGTTCCGAAGCCGCACCAACATAATAGAGATACAGAAACACCGTGGCCCCCTTCTTTCAGATAACGCTGCACTAGTGCGAGCCGCAAATGCCACTTCCAGCTTAGCTGTGCAGAAGAAGAACAACAAGAAGAAGAAATATCTCGAAATATGTCCGTCAGGCCCCTTCCCTTGAGATAAATCTGCAAATATCTCGGAAACGAAGCGAGCTATGGCAAAATGCTAAGAGACCTTTTTTGTAGAGAATTATGTTTCCTACAATTTATGTTCTATGATATTTTTTGATCAGAAGCGTAGTTTTCGAGATATATCGAGATATTTAAAAGTTCCGAAGCCGCACCAACATAATAGAGATACAGAAACACCGTGGCCCCTTTCTTTGAGATAACTCTGCACTAGTGCGAGCCGCAAATGCCACTTCCAGCTTAGCTGTGCAGAAGAAGAACAACAAGAAGAAGAAATATCTCGAAATATGTCCGTCAGGCCCCTTCCCTTCAGATAAATCTGCAAATATCTCGGAAACGAAGCGAGCTATGGCAAAATGCTAGGAGACCTTTTTTGTAGAGAATTATGTTTCCTACAATTTATGTTCTATGATATTTTTTGATCAGAAGCGTAGTTCTCGAGATATATCGAGATATTTAAAAGTTCCGAAGCCGCACCAACATAATAGAGATACAGAAACACCGTGGCCCCCTTCTTTGAGATAACGCTGCACTAGTGCGAGCCGCAAATGCCACTTCCAGCTTAGCTGTGCAGAAGAAGAACAACAAGAAGAAGAAATATCTCGAAATATGTCCGTCAGGCCCCTTCCCTTGAGATAAATCTGCAAATATCTCGGAAACGAAGCGAGCTATGGCAAAATGCTAAGAGACCTTTTTTGTAGAGAATTATGTTTCCTACAATTTATGTTCTATGATATTTTTTGATCAGAAGCGTAGTTTTCGAGATATATCGAGATATTTAAAAGTTCCGAAGCCGCACCAACATAATAGAGATACAGAAACACCGTGGCCCCTTTCTTTGAGATAACTCTGCACTAGTGCGAGCCGCAAATGCCACTTCCAGCTTAGCTGTGCAGAAGAAGAACAACAAGAAGAAGAAATATCTCGAAATATGTCCGTCAGGCCCCTTCCCTTGAGATAAATCTGCAAATATCTCGGAAACGAAGCGAGCTATGGCAAAATGTTAACAGATCTTTTTTGTAGAGAATTAAGTTTCCTACTTTTTATGTTCTATGATATTTTTTGATCAGATGCGTAGTTCTCGAGATATATCAAGATATTTAAAAGTTCCGAAGCCGCACCAACATAATAGAGATACAGAAACACCGTGGCCCCTTTCTTTGAGATAACTCTGCACTAGTGCGAGCCGCAAATGCCACTTCCAGCTTAGCTGTGCAGAAGAAGAACAACAAGAAGAAGAAATATCTCGAAATATGTCCGTCAGGCCCCTTCCCTTGAGATAAATCTGCAAATATCTCGGAAACGAAGCGAGCTATGGCAAAATGTTAAGAGACCTTTTTTGTAGAGAATTAAGTTTCCTACTTTTTATGTTCTATAATATTTTTTGATCAGAAGCGTAGTTTTCGAGATATATCGAGATATTTAAAAGTTCCGAAGCCGCACCAACATAATAGAAATACAGAAACACCGTGGCCCCTTTCTTTGAAATAACTCTACACTATTGCGACCTGCAAATACCAGTTCCAGCTTAGCTGTGCAGAAGAGGAACAACAAGAAGAAGAAATATCTCGGAATATGTCCGTCAGGCCCCTTCCCTTGAGCTAAATCTGCAAATATCTCGGAAACGAAGCGAGCTATGGCAAAATGTTGAGAGACCTTTTTTGTAGAGAATTAAGTTTCCTACTTTTTATGTTCTATGATATTTTTTGATCAGATGCGTAGTTCTCGAGATATATCAAGATATTTAAAAGTTCCGAAGCCGCACCAACATAATAGAGATACAGGAACACCGTGGCCCCTTTCTTTGAGATAACTTTGCACTATTGCGAGCTGTAAATGCCACTTCCAGCTTAGCTGTGCAGAAGAAGTACAACAAGAAGAAGAAATATCTCGAAATATGTCCGTCAGGCCCCTTCCCTTGAGATATATCTGCAAATATCTCGGAAACGAAGCGAGCTATGGCAAAATGTTAAGAGACCTTTTTTGTAGAGAATTAAGTTTCCTACTTTTTATGTTCTATGATATTTTTTGATCAGATGCGTAGTTCTCGAGATATATCAAGATATTTAAAAGTTCCGAAGCCGCACCAACATAATAGAGATACAGAAACACCGTGGCCCCCTTCTTTGAGATAACGCTGCACTAGTGCGAGCCGCAAATGCCACTTCCAGCTTAGCTGTGCAGAAGAAGAACAACAAGAAGAAGAAATATCTCGAAATATGTCCGTCAGGCCCCTTCCCTTGAGATAAATCTGCAAATATCTCGGAAACGAAGCGAGCTATGGCAAAATGTTAAGAGACCTTTTTTGTAGAGAATTAAGTTTCCTACTTTTTATGTTCTACGATATTTTTTGATCAGATGCGTAGTTCTCGAGATATATCAAGATATTTAAAAGTTCCGAAGCCGCACCAACATAATAGAGATACAGAAACACCGTGGCTCCTTTCTTTGAGATAACTCTGCACTATTGCGAGCTGGAAATGCCACTTCCAGTTTAGCTGTGCAGAAGAAGAACAACAAGAAGAAGAAATATCTCGAAATATGTCCGTCAGGCCCCTTCCCTTGAGATAAATCTGCAAATATCTCGGAAACGAAGCGAGCTATGGCAAAATGTTAAGAGACCTTTTTTGTAGAGAATTAAGTTTCCTACTTTTTATGTTCTATAATATTTTTTGATCAGAAGCGTAGTTTTCGAGATATATCGAGATATTTAAAAGTTCCGAAGCCGCACCAACATAATAGAAATACAGAAACAACGTGGCCCCTTTCTTTGAGATAACTGTGCACTAGTGCGAGCCGCAAATGCCACTTCCAGCTTAGCTGTGCAGAAGAAGAACAACAAGAAGAAGAAATATCTCGAAATATGTCCGTCAGGCCCCTTCCCTTGAGCTAAATCTGCAAATATCTCGGAAACGATGCCAGCTATGGGAAAATGTTAAGAGACCTTTATTGTAGAGAATTAAGTTTCCTACTTTTTATGTTCTATGATATTTTTTGATCAGATGCGTAGTTCTCGAAGTATATCAAGATATTTAAAAGTTCCGAAGCCGCACCAACATAATAGAGATACAGAAACACCGTGGCCCCCTTCTTTGAGATAACGCTGCACTAGTGCGAGCCGCAAATGCCACTTCCAGCTTAGCTGTGCAGAAGAAGAACAACAAGAAGAAGAAATATCTCGAAATATGTCCGTCAGGCCCCTTCCCTTGAGATAAATCTGCAAATATCTCGGAAACGAAGCGAGCTATGGCAAAATGCTAAGAGACCTTTTTTGTAGAGAATTATGTTTCCTACAATTTATGTTCTATGATATTTTTTGATCAGAAGCGTAGTTTTCGAGATATATCGAGATATTTAAAAGTTCCGAAGCCGCACCAACATAATAGAGATACAGAAACACCGTGGCCCCTTTCTTTGAGATAACTCTGCACTAGTGGGAGCCGCAAATGCCACTTCCAGCTTAGCTGTGCAGAAGAAGAGCAACAAGAAGAAGAAATATCTCGAAATATGTCCGTCAGGCCCCTTCCCTTGAGATAAATCTGCAAATATCTCGGAAACGAAGCGAGCTATGGCAAAATGTTAACAGACCTTTTTTGTAGAGAATTAAGTTTCCTACTTTTTATGTTCTATGATATTTTTTGATCAGATGCGTAGTTCTCGAGATATATCAAGATATTTAAAAGTTCCGAAGCCGCACCAACATAATAGAGATACAGAAACACCGTGGCCCCTTTCTTTGAGATAACTCTGCACTAGTGCGAGCCGCAAATGCCACTTCCAGCTTAGCTGTGCAGAAGAAGAACAACAAGAAGAAGAAATATCTCGAAATATGTCCGTCAGGCCCCTTCCCTTGAGATAAATCTGCAAATATCTCGGAAACGAAGCGAGCTATGGCAAAATGTTGAGAGACCTTTTTTGTAGAGAATTAAGTTTCCTACTTTTTATGTTCTATGATATTTTTTGATCAGATGCGTAGTTCTCGAGATATATCAAGATATTTAAAAGTTCCGAAGCCGCACCAACATAATAGAGATACAGAAACACCGTGGCCCCTTTCTTTGAGATAACTTTGCACTATTGCGAGCCGCAAATGCCACTTCCAGCTTAGCTGTGCAGAAGAAGTACAACAAGAAGAAGAAATATCTCGAAATATGTCCGTCAGGCCCCTTCCCTTGAGATATATCTGCAAATATCTCGGAAACGAAGCGAGCTATGGCAAAATGTTAAGAGACCTTTTTTGTAGAGAATTAAGTTTCCTACTTTTTATGTTCTATGATATTTTTTGATCAGATGCGTAGTTCTCGAGATATATCAAGATATTTAAAAGTTCCGAAGCCGCACCAACATAATAGAGATACAGAAACACCGTGGCCCCCTTCTTTGAGATAACGCTGCACTAGTGCGAGCCGCAAATGCCACTTCCAGCTTAGCTGTGCAGAAGAAGAACAACAAGAAGAAGAAATATCTCGAAATATGTCCGTCAGGCCCCTTCCCTTGAGATAAATCTGCAAATATCTCGGAAACGAAGCGAGCTATGGCAAAATGTTAAGAGACCTTTTTTGTAGAGAATTAAGTTTCCTACTTTTTATGTTCTACGATATTTTTTGATCAGATGCGCAGTTCTCGAGATATATCAAGATATTTAAAAGTTCCGAAGCCGCACCAACATAATAGAGATACAGAAACACCGTGGCTCCTTTCTTTGAGATAACTCTGCACTATTGCGAGCTGGAAATGCCACTTCCAGTTTAGCTGTGCAGAAGAAGAACAACAAGAAGAAGAAATATCTCGAAATATGTCCGTCAGGCCCCTTCCCTTGAGATAAATCTGCAAATATCTCGGAAACGAAGCGAGCTATGGCAAAATGTTAAGAGACCTTTTTTGTAGAGAATTAAGTTTCCTACTTTTTATGTTCTATAATATTTTTTGATCAGAAGCGTAGTTTTCGAGATATATCGAGATATTTAAAAGTTCCGAAGCCGCACCAACATAATAGAAATACAGAAACACCGTGGCCCCTTTCTTTGAAATAACTCTGCACTATCGCGACCTGCAAATGCCAGTTCCAGCTTAGCTGTGCAGAAGAGGAACAACAAGAAGAAGAAATATCTCGGAATATGTCCGTCAGGCCCCTTCCCTTGAGCTAAATCTGCAAATATCTCGGAAACGATGCCAGCTATGGGAAAATGTTAAGAGACCTTTATTGTAGAGAATTAAGTTTCCTACCTTTTATGTTCTATGATATTTTTTGATCAGATGCGTAGTTCTCGAAGTATATCAAGATATTTAAAAGTTCCGAAGCCGCACCAACATAATAGAGATACAGAAACACCGTGGCCCGTTTCTTTGAGATAACTGTGCACTAGTGCGAGCCGCAAATGCCACTTCCAGCTTAGCTGTGCAGAAGAAGAACAACAAGAAGAAGAAATATCTCGAAAGATGTCCGTCAGGCCCCTTCCCTTGAGATAAATCTGCAAATATCTCGGAAACGAAGCGAGCTATGGCAAAATGTTAAGAGACCTTTTTTGTAGAGAATTAAGTTTGCTACTTTTTATGTTCTATGATATTTTTTGATCAGATGCGTAGTTCTCGAAGTATATCAAGATATTTAAAAGTTCCGAAGCCGCACCAACATAATAGAGATACAGAAACACAGTGGCCCCTTTCTTTGAGATAACTCTGCACTATTGCGAGCTGCAAATGCCACTTCCAGCTTAGCTGTGCAGAAGAAGAACAACAAGAAGAAGAAATATCTCGAAATATGTCCGTCAGGCCCTTTCCCTTCAGATAAATCTGCAAATATCTCGGAAACGAAGCGAGCTATGGCAAAATGCTAGGAGACCTTTTTTGTAGAGAATTATGTTTCCTACAATTTATGTTCTATGATATTTTTTGATCAGAAGCGTAGTTTTCGAGATATATCGAGATATTTAAAAGTTCCGAAGCCGCACCAACATAATAGAGATACAGAAACACCGTGGCCCGTTTCTTTGAGATAACTGTGCACTAGTGCGAACCGCAAATGCCACTTCCAGCTTAGCTGTGCAGAAGAAGAACAACAAGAAGAAGAAATATCTCGAAAGATGTCCGTCAGGCCCCTTCCCTTGAGATAAATCTGCAAATATCTCGGAAACGAAGCGAGCTATGGCAAAATGTTAAGGGACCTTTTTTGTAGAGAATTAAGTTTCCTACTTTTTATGTTCTATGATATTTTTTGATCAGATGCGTAGTTCTCGAGATATATCAAGATATTTAAAAGTTCCGAAGCCGCACCAACATAATAGAGATACAGAAACACCGTGGCCCCCTTCTTTCAGATAACGCTGCACTAGTGCGAGCCGCAAATGCCACTTCCAGCTTAGCTGTGCAGAAGAAGAACAACAAGAAGAAGAAATATCTCGAAATATGTCCGTCAGGCCCCTTCCCTTGAGATAAATCTGCAAATATCTCGGAAACGAAGCGAGCTATGGCAAAATGCTAAGAGACCTTTTTTGTAGAGAATTATGTTTCCTACAATTTATGTTCTATGATATTTTTTGATCAGAAGCGTAGTTTTCGAGATATATCGAGATATTTAAAAGTTCCGAAGCCGCACCAACATAATAGAGATACAGAAACACCGTGGCCCCTTTCTTTGAGATAACTCTGCACTAGTGCGAGCCGCAAATGCCACTTCCAGCTTAGCTGTGCAGAAGAAGAACAACAAGAAGAAGAAATATCTCGAAATATGACCGTCAGGCCCCTTCCCTTCAGATAAATCTGCAAATATCTCGGAAACGAAGCGAGCTATGGCAAAATGCTAGGAGACCTTTTTTGTAGAGAATTATGTTTCCTACAATTTATGTTCTATGATATTTTTTGATCAGAAGCGTAGTTTTCGAGATATATCGAGATATTTAAAAGTTCCGAAGCCGCACCAACATAATAGAGATACAGAAACACCGTGGCCCGTTTCTTTGAGATAACTGTGCACTAGTGCGAGCCGCAAATGCCACTTCCAGCTTAGCTGTGCAGAAGAAGTACAACAAGAAGAAGAAATATCTCGAAATATGTCCGTCAGGCCCCTTCCCTTGAGATAAATCTGCAAATATCTCGGAAACGAAGCGAGCTATGGCAAAATGTTAAGAGACCTTTTTTGTAGAGAATTAAGTTTCCTACTTTTTATGTTCTACGATATTTTTTGATCAGATGCGTAGTTCTCGAGATATATCAAGATATTTAAAAGTTCCGAAGCCGCACCAACATAATAGAGATACAGAAACACCGTGGCTCCTTTCTTTGAGATAACTCTGCACTATTGCGAGCTGGAAATGCCACTTCCAGTTTAGCTGTGCAGAAGAAGAACAACAAGAAGAAGAAATATCTCGAAATATGTCCGTCAGGCCCCTTCCCTTGAGATAAATCTGCAAATATCTCGGAAACGAAGCGAGCTATGGCAAAATGTTAAGAGACCTTTTTTGTAGAGAATTAAGTTTCCTACTTTTTATGTTCTATAATATTTTTTGATCAGAAGCGTAGTTTTCGAGATATATCGAGATATTTAAAAGTTCCGAAGCCGCACCAACATAATAGAAATACAGAAACACCGTGGCCCCTTTCTTTGAAATAACTCTGCACTATCGCGACCTGCAAATGCCAGTTCCAGCTTAGCTGTGCAGAAGAGGAACAACAAGAAGAAGAAATATCTCGGAATATGTCCGTCAGGCCCCTTCCCTTGAGATAAATCTGCAAATATCTCGGAAACGATGCCAGCTATGGGAAAATGTTAAGAGACCTTTATTGTAGAGAATTAAGTTTCCTACTTTTTATGTTCTATGATATTTTTTGATCAGATGCGTAGTTCTCGAAGTATATCAAGATATTTAAAAGTTCCGAAGCCGCACCAACATAATAGAGATACAGAAACAACGTGGCCCCTTTCTTTGAGATAACTGTGCACTAGTGCGAGCCGCAAATGCCACTTCCAGCTTAGCTGTGCAGAAGAAGAACAACAAGAAGAAGAAATATCTCGAAATATGTCCGTCAGGCCCCTTCCCTTGAGCTAAATCTGCAAATATCTCGGAAACGATGCCAGCTATGGGAAAATGTTAAGAGACCTTTATTGTAGAGAATTAAGTTTCCTACTTTTTATGTTCTATGATATTTTTTGATCAGATGCGTAGTTCTCGAAGTATATCAAGATATTTAAAAGTTCCGAAGCCGCACCAACATAATAGAGATACAGAAACACCGTGGCCCCCTTCTTTGAGATAACGCTGCACTAGTGCGAGCCGCAAATGCCACTTCCAGCTTAGCTGTGCAGAAGAAGAACAACAAGAAGAAGAAATATCTCGAAATATGTCCGTCAGGCCCCTTCCCTTGAGATAAATCTGCAAATATCTCGGAAACGAAGCGAGCGATGGCAAAATGCTAAGAGACCTTTTTTGTAGAGAATTATGTTTCCTACAATTTATGTTCTATGATATTTTTTGATCAGAAGCGTAGTTTTCGAGATATATCGAGATATTTAAAAGTTCCGAAGCCGCACCAACATAATAGAGATACAGAAACACCGTGGCCCCTTTCTTTGAGATAACTCTGCACTAGTGCGAGCCGCAAATGCCACTTCCAGCTTAGCTGTGCAGAAGAAGAGCAACAAGAAGAAGAAATATCTCGAAATATGTCCGTCAGGCCCCTTCCCTTGAGATAAATCTGCAAATATCTCGGAAACGAAGCGAGCTATGGCAAAATGTTAACAGACCTTTTTTGTAGAGAATTAAGTTTCCTACTTTTTATGTTCTATGATATTTTTTGATCAGATGCGTAGTTCTCGAGATATATCAAGATATTTAAAAGTTCCGAAGCCGCACCAACATAATAGAGATACAGAAACAACGTGGCCCCTTTCTTTGAGATAACTGTGCACTAGTGCGAGCCGCAAATGCCACTTCCAGCTTAGCTGTGCAGAAGAAGAACAACAAGAAGAAGAAATATCTCGAAATATGTCCGTCAGGCCCCTTCCCTTGAGCTAAATCTGCAAATATCTCGGAAACGATGCCAGCTATGGGAAAATGTTAAGAGACCTTTATTGTAGAGAATTAAGTTTCCTACTTTTTATGTTCTATGATATTTTTTGATCAGATGCGTAGTTCTCGAAGTATATCAAGATATTTAAAAGTTCCGAAGCCGCACCAACATAATAGAGATACAGAAACACCGTGGCCCCCTTCTTTGAGATAACGCTGCACTAGTGCGAGCCGCAAATGCCACTTCCAGCTTAGCTGTGCAGAAGAAGAACAACAAGAAGAAGAAATATCTCGAAATATGTCCGTCAGGCCCCTTCCCTTGAGATAAATCTGCAAATATCTCGGAAACGAAGCGAGCGATGGCAAAATGCTAAGAGACCTTTTTTGTAGAGAATTATGTTTCCTACAATTTATGTTCTATGATATTTTTTGATCAGAAGCGTAGTTTTCGAGATATATCGAGATATTTAAAAGTTCCGAAGCCGCACCAACATAATAGAGATACAGAAACACCGTGGCCCCTTTCTTTGAGATAACTCTGCACTAGTGCGAGCCGCAAATGCCACTTCCAGCTTAGCTGTGCAGAAGAAGAGCAACAAGAAGAAGAAATATCTCGAAATATGTCCGTCAGGCCCCTTCCCTTGAGATAAATCTGCAAATATCTCGGAAACGAAGCGAGCTATGGCAAAATGTTAACAGACCTTTTTTGTAGAGAATTAAGTTTCCTACTTTTTATGTTCTATGATATTTTTTGATCAGATGCGTAGTTCTCGAGATATATCAAGATATTTAAAAGTTCCGAAGCCGCACCAACATAATAGAGATACAGAAACACCGTGGCCCCTTTCTTTGAGATAACTCTGCACTAGTGCGAGCCGCAAATGCCACTTCCAGCTTAGCTGTGCAGAAGAAGAACAACAAGAAGAAGAAATATCTCGAAATATGTCCGTCAGGCCCCTTCCCTTGAGATAAATCTGCAAATATCTCGGAAACGAAGCGAGCTATGGCAAAATGTTAAGAGACCTTTTTTGTAGAGAATTAAGTTTCCTACTTTTTATGTTCTATGATATTTTTTGATCAGATGCGTAGTTCTCGAGATATATCAAGATATTTAAAAGTTCCGAAGCCGCACCAACATAATAGAGATACAGAAACACCGTGGCCCCTTTCTTTGAGATAACTTTGCACTATTGCGAGCTGTAAATGCCACTTCCAGCTTAGCTGTGCAGAAGAAGTACAACAAGAGGAAGAAATATCTCGAAATATGTCCGTCAGGCCCCTTCCCTTGAGATAAATCTGCAAATATCTCGGAAACGAAGCGAGCTATGGCAAAATGTTAAGAGACCTTTTTTGTAGAGAATTAAGTTTCCTACTTTTTATGTTCTACGATATTTTTTGATCAGATGCGTAGTTCTCGAGATATATCAAGATATTTAAAAGTTCCGAAGCCGCACCAACATAATAGAGATACAGAAACACCGTGGCTCCTTTCTTTGAGATAACTCTGCACTATTGCGAGCTGGAAATGCCACTTCCAGTTTAGCTGTGCAGAAGAAGAACAACAAGAAGAAGAAATATCTCGAAATATGTCCGTCAGGCCCCTTCCCTTGAGATAAATCTGCAAATATCTCGGAAACGAAGCGAGCTATGGCAAAATGTTAAGAGACCTTTTTTGTAGAGAATTAAGTTTCCTACTTTTTATGTTCTATAATATTTTTTGATCAGAAGCGTAGTTTTCGAGATATATCGAGATATTTAAAAGTTCCGAAGCCGCACCAACATAATAGAAATACAGAAACACCGTGGCCCCTTTCTTTGAAATAACTCTGCACTATTGCGACCTGCAAATGCCAGTTCCAGCTTAGCTGTGCAGAAGAGGAACAACAAGAAGAAGAAATATCTCGGAATATGTCCGTCAGGCCCCTTCCCTTGAGCTAAATCTGCAAATATCTCGGAAACGATGCCAGCTATGGGAAAATGTTAAGAGACCTTTATTGTAGAGAATTAAGTTTCCTACTTTTTATGTTCTATGATATTTTTTGATCAGATGCGTAGTTCTCGAAGTATATCAAGATATTTAAAAGTTCCGAAGCCGCACCAACATAATAGAGATACAGAAACAACGTGGCCCCTTTCTTTGAGATAACTGTGCACTAGTGCGAGCAGCAAATGCCACTTCCAGCTTAGCTGTGCAGAAGAAGAACAACAAGAAGAAGAAATATCTCGAAATATGTCCGTCAGGCCCCTTCCCTTGAGATAAATCTGCAAATATCTCGGAAACGAAGCGAGCTATGGCAAAATGTTAAGAGACCTTTTTTGTAGAGAATTAAGTTTCCTACTTCTTATGTTCTATGATATTTTTTGATCAGATGCGTAGTTCTCGAGATATATCAAGATATTTAAAAGTTCCGAAGCCGCACCAACATAATAGAGATACAGAAACACCGTGGCCCCCTTCTTTGAGATAACGCTGCACTAGTGCGAGCCGCAAATGCCACTTCCAGCTTAGCTGTGCAGAAGAAGAACAACAAGAAGAAGAAATATCTCGAAATATGTCCGTCAGGCCCCTTCCCTTGAGATAAATCTGCAAATATCTCGGAAACGAAGCGAGCTATGGCAAAATGCTAAGAGACCGTTTTTGTAGAGAATTATGTTTCCTACAATTTATGTTCTATGATGTTTTTTGATCAGAAGCGTAGTTTTCGAGATATATCGAGATATTTAAAAGTTCCGAAGCCGCACCAACATAATAGAGATACAGAAACACCGTGGCCCCTTTCTTTGAGATAACTCTGCACTATTGCGAGCTGCAAATGCCACTTCCAGCTTAGCTGTGCAGAAGAAGAACAACAAGAAGAAGAAATATTTCGAAATATGTCCGTCAGGCCCCTTCCCTTGAGATAAATCTGCAAATATCTCGGAAACGAAGCGAGCTATGGCAAAATGTTAAGAGACCTTTTTTGTAGAGAATTAAGTTTCCTACTTTTTATGTTCTCTGATATTTTTTGATCAGAAGCGTAGTTTTCGAGATATATCGAGATATTTAAAAGTTCCGAAGCCGCACCAACATAATAGAGATACAGAAACACCGTGGCCCCTTTCTTTGAGATAACTCTGCACTATTGCGACCTGCAAATGCCAGTTCCAGCTTAGCTGTGCAGAAGAGGAACAACAAGAAGAAGAAATATCTCGGAATATGTCCGTCAGGCCCCTTCCCTTGAGATAAATCTGCAAATATCTCGGGAACGAAGCGAGCTATGGCAAAATGTTAAGAGACCTTTTTTGTAGAGAATTAAGTTCCCTACTTTTTATGTTCTATGATATTTTTTGATCAGATGCGTAGTTCCCGAGATATATCAAGATATTTAAAAGTTCCGAAGCCGCACCAACATAATAGAGATACAGAAACACCGTGGCCCCTTTCTTTGAGATAACTCTGCACTATTGCGAGCTGGAAATGCCACTTCCAGGTTAGCTGTGCAGAAGAAGAACAACAAGAAGAAGAAATATCTCGAAATATGTCCGTCAGGCCCCTTCCCTTGAGATAAATCTGCAAATATCTCGGAAACGAAGCGAGCTATGGCAAAATGTTAAGAGACCTTTTTTGTAGAGAATTAAGTTTCCTACTTTTTATATTCTATGATATTTTTTGATCAGATGCGTAGTTCTCGAGATATATCAAGATATTTAAAAGTTCCGAAGCCGCACCAACATAATAGAGATACAGAAACATCGTGGCCCCTTTCTTTGAGATAACTCTGCACTATTGCGAGCTGTAAATGCCACTTCCAGCTTAGCTGTGCAGAAGAAGAACAACAAGAAGAAGAAATATCTCGAAATATGTCCGTCAGGCCCCTTCCCTTGAGATAAATTTGCAAATATCTCGGAAACGAAGCGAGCTATGGCCAAATGTTAAGAGACCTTTTTTGTAGAGAATTAGGTTTCCTACTTTTTATGTTCTATGATATTTTTTGATCAGATGCGTAGTTCTCGAGATATATCAAGATATTTAAAAGTTCCGAAGCCGCACCAACATAATAGAGATACAGAAACACCGTGGCCCCTTTCTTTGAGATAACTCTGCACTATTGCGAGCTGCAAATGTCACTTCCAGCTTAGCTGTGCAGAAGAAGAACAACAAGAAGAAGAAATATCTCGAAATCTGTCCGACAGGCCCCTTCCCTTGAGATAAATCTGCAAATATCTCGGAAACGAAGCGAGCTATGGCAAAATGTTAAGAGACCTTTTTTGTAGAGAATTAAGTTTCCTACTTTTTATGTTCTATCATATTTTTTGATCAGATGCGTAGTTCTCGTGATATATCAAGATATTTAAAAGTTCCGAAGCCGCACCAACATAATAGAGATACAGAAACACCGTGGCCCCTTTCTTTGAGATAACTCTGCACTATTGCGAGCTGCAAATGCCACTCCCAGCATAGCTGTGCAGAAGAAGAACAACAAGAAGAAGAAATATCTCGAAATATGTCCGTCAGGCCCCTTCCCTTGAGATAAATCTGCAAATATCTCGGAAACGAAGCGAGCTATGGCAAAATGTTAAGAGACCTTTTTTGTAGAGAATTAAGTTTCCTACTTTTTATGTTCTATGATATTTTTTGATCAGATGCGTAGTTCCCGAGATATATCAAGATATTTAAAAGTTCCGAAGCCGCACCAACATAATAGAGATACAGAAACAACGTGGCCCCTTTCTTTGAGATAACTGTGCACTAGTGCGAGCAGCAAATGCCACTTCCAGCTTAGCTGTGCAGAAGAAGAACAACAAGAAGAAGAAATATCTCGAAATATGTCCGTCAGGCCCCTTCCCTTGAGATAAATCTGCAAATATCTCGGAAACGAAGCGAGCTATGGCAAAATGTTAAGAGACCTTTTTTGTAGAGAATTAAGTTTCCTACTTCTTATGTTCTATGATATTTTTTGATCAGATGCGTAGTTCTCGAGATATATCAAGATATTTAAAAGTTCCGAAGCCGCACCAACATAATAGAGATACAGAAACACCGTGGCCCCCTTCTTTGAGATAACGCTGCACTAGTGCGAGCCGCAAATGCCACTTCCAGCTTAGCTGTGCAGAAGAAGAACAACAAGAAGAAGAAATATCTCGAAATATGTCCGTCAGGCCCCTTCCCTTGAGATAAATCTGCAAATATCTCGGAAACGAAGCGAGCTATGGCAAAATGCTAAGAGACCGTTTTTGTAGAGAATTATGTTTCCTACAATTTATGTTCTATGATGTTTTTTGATCAGAAGCGTAGTTTTCGAGATATATCGAGATATTTAAAAGTTCCGAAGCCGCACCAACATAATAGAGATACAGAAACACCGTGGCCCCTTTCTTTGAGATAACTCTGCACTATTGCGAGCTGCAAATGCCACTTCCAGCTTAGCTGTGCAGAAGAAGAACAACAAGAAGAAGAAATATTTCGAAATATGTCCGTCAGGCCCCTTCCCTTGAGATAAATCTGCAAATATCTCGGAAACGAAGCGAGCTATGGCAAAATGTTAAGAGACCTTTTTTGTAGAGAATTAAGTTTCCTACTTTTTATGTTCTCTGATATTTTTTGATCAGAAGCGTAGTTTTCGAGATATATCGAGATATTTAAAAGTTCCGAAGCCGCACCAACATAATAGAGATACAGAAACACCGTGGCCCCTTTCTTTGAGATAACTCTGCACTATTGCGACCTGCAAATGCCAGTTCCAGCTTAGCTGTGCAGAAGAGGAACAACAAGAAGAAGAAATATCTCGGAATATGTCCGTCAGGCCCCTTCCCTTGAGATAAATCTGCAAATATCTCGGGAACGAAGCGAGCTATGGCAAAATGTTAAGAGACCTTTTTTGTAGAGAATTAAGTTCCCTACTTTTTATGTTCTATGATATTTTTTGATCAGATGCGTAGTTCCCGAGATATATCAAGATATTTAAAAGTTCCGAAGCCGCACCAACATAATAGAGATACAGAAACACCGTGGCCCCTTTCTTTGAGATAACTCTGCACTATTGCGAGCTGGAAATGCCACTTCCAGGTTAGCTGTGCAGAAGAAGAACAACAAGAAGAAGAAATATCTCGAAATATGTCCGTCAGGCCCCTTCCCTTGAGATAAATCTGCAAATATCTCGGAAACGAAGCGAGCTATGGCAAAATGTTAAGAGACCTTTTTTGTAGAGAATTAAGTTTCCTACTTTTTATATTCTATGATATTTTTTGATCAGATGCGTAGTTCTCGAGATATATCAAGATATTTAAAAGTTCCGAAGCCGCACCAACATAATAGAGATACAGAAACATCGTGGCCCCTTTCTTTGAGATAACTCTGCACTATTGCGAGCTGTAAATGCCACTTCCAGCTTAGCTGTGCAGAAGAAGAACAACAAGAAGAAGAAATATCTCGAAATATGTCCGTCAGGCCCCTTCCCTTGAGATAAATTTGCAAATATCTCGGAAACGAAGCGAGTTATGGCCAAATGTTAAGAGACCTTTTTTGTAGAGAATTAGGTTTCCTACTTTTTATGTTCTATGATATTTTTTGATCAGATGCGTAGTTCTCGAGATATATCAAGATATTTAAAAGTTCCGAAGCCGCACCAACATAATAGAGATACAGAAACACCGTGGCCCCTTTCTTTGAGATAACTCTGCACTATTGCGAGCTGCAAATGTCACTTCCAGCTTAGCTGTGCAGAAGAAGAACAACAAGAAGAAGAAATATCTCGAAATCTGTCCGACAGGCCCCTTCCCTTGAGATAAATCTGCAAATATCTCGGAAACGAAGCGAGCTATGGCAAAATGTTAAGAGACCTTTTTTGTAGAGAATTAAGTTTCCTACTTTTTATGTTCTATCATATTTTTTGATCAGATGCGTAGTTCTCGTGATATATCAAGATATTTAAAAGTTCCGAAGCCGCACCAACATAATAGAGATACAGAAACACCGTGGCCCCTTTCTTTGAGATAACTCTGCACTATTGCGAGCTGCAAATGCCACTCCCAGCATAGCTGTGCAGAAGAAGAACAACAAGAAGAAGAAATATCTCGAAATATGTCCGTCAGGCCCCTTCCCTTGAGATAAATCTGCAAATATCTCGGAAACGAAGCGAGCTATGGCAAAATGTTAAGAGACCTTTTTTGTAGAGAATTAAGTTTCCTACTTTTTATGTTCTATGATATTTTTTGATCAGATGCGTAGTTCCCGAGATATATCAAGATATTTAAAAGTTCCGAAGCCGCACCAACATAATAGAGATACAGAAACACCGTGGCCCCTTTCTTTGAGATAACTCTGCACTATTGCGAGCTGGAAATGCCACTTCCAGTTTAGCTGTGCAGAAGAAGAACAACAAGAAGAAGAAATATCTCGAAATATGTCCGTCAGGCCCCTTCCCTTGAGATAAATCTGCAAATATCTCGGAAACGAAGCGAGCTATGGCAAAATGTTAAGAGACCTTTTTTGTAGAGAATTAAGTTTCCTACTTTTTATGTTCTATGATATTTTTTGATCAGATGCGTAGTTCTCGAGATATATCAAGATATTTAAAAGTTCCGAAGCCGCACCAACATAATAGAGATACAGAAACACCGTGGCCCCTTTCTTTGAGATAACTCTGCACTATTGCGAGCTGGAAATGCCACTTCCAGTTTAGCTGTGCAGAAGAAGAACAACAAGAAGAAGAAATATCTCGAAATATGTCCGTCAGGCCCCTTCCCTTGAGATAAATCTGCAAATATCTCGGAAACGAAGCGAGCTATGGCAAAATGTTAAGAGACCTTTTTTGTAGAGAATTAAGTTTCCTACTTTTTATGTTCTATCATATTTTTTGATCAGATGCGTAGTTCTCGAGATATATCAAGATATTTAAAAGTTCCGAAGCCGCACCAACATAATAGAGATACAGAAACATCGTGGCCCCTTTCTTTGAGATAACTCTGCACTATTGCGAGCTGTAAATGCCACTTCCAGCTTAGCTGTGCAGAAGAAGAACAACAAGAAGAAGAAATATCTCGAAATATGTCCGTCAGGCCCCTTCCCTTGAGATAAATTTGCAAATATCTCGGAAACGAAGCGAGCTATGGCCAAATGTTAAGAGACCTTTTTTGTAGAGAATTAGGTTTCCTACATTTTATGTTCTATGATATTTTTTGATCAGATGCGTAGTTCTCGAGATATATCAAGATATTTAAAAGTTCCGAAGCCGCACCAACATAATAGAGATACAGAAACACCGTGGCCCCTTTCTTTGAGATAACTCTGCACTATTGCGAGCTGCAAATGTCACTTCCAGCTTAGCTGTGCAGAAGAAGAACAACAAGAAGAAGAAATATCTCGAAATCTGTCCGACAGGCCCTTCCCTTGAGATAAATCTGCAAATATCTCGGAAACGAAGCGAGCTATGGCAAAATGTTAAGAGACCTTTTTTGTAGAGAATTAAGTTTCCTACTTTTTATGTTCTATCATATTTTTTGATCAGATGCGTAGTTCTCGAGATATATCAAGATATTTAAAAGTTCCGAAGCCGCACCAACATAATAGAGATACAGAAACACCGTGGCCCCTTTCTTTGAGATAACTCTGCACTATTGCGAGCTGGAAATGCCACTTCCAGTTTAGCTGTGCAGAAGAGGAACAACAAGAAGAAGAAATATCTCGGAATATGTCCGTCAGGCCCCTTCCGTTGAGCTAAATCTGCAAATATCTCGGAAACGATGCCAGCTATGGGAAAATGTTAAGAGACCTTTTTTGTAGAGAATTATGTTTCCTACAATTTATGTTCTATGATATTTTTTGATCAGAAGCGTAGTTTTCGAGATATATCGAGATATTTAAAAGTTCCGAAGCCGCACCAACATAATAGAGATACAGAAACACCGTGGCCCCTTTCTTTGAGATAACTCTGCACTATTGCGAGCTGCAAATGCCACTTCCAGCTTAGCTGTGCAGAAGAAGAACAACAAGAAGAAGAAATATTTCGAAATGTGTCCGTCAGGCCCCTTCCCTTGAGATAAATCTGCAAATATCTCGGAAACGAAGCGAGCTACGGCAAAATGTTAAGAGACCTTTTTTGTAGAAAATTAGGTTTCCTACTTTTCATGTTCTATGATATTTTTTGATCAGATGCGTAGTTCTCGAGACATATCAAGATATTTAAAAGTTCCGAAGCTGCACCAACATAATAGAGGTACAGAAACACCGTGGCCTCTTTCTTTGAGATAACTCTGCACTATTGCGAGCTGCAAATGCCACTTCCAGCTTAGCTGTGCAGAAGAGGAACAACAAGAAGAAGAAATATCTCGGAATATGTCCGTCAGGCCCCTTCCGTTGAGCTAAATCTGCAAATATCTCGGAAACGATGCCAGCTATGGGAAAATGTTAAGAGACCTTTTTTGTAGAGAATTAAGTTTCCTACTTTTTATGTTCTATGATATTTTTTGATCAGATGCGTAGTTCTCGAGATATATCAAGATATTTAAAAGTTCCGAAGCTGCACCAACATAATAGAGGTACAGAAACACCGTGGCCTCTTTCTTTGAGATAACTCTGCACTATTGCGAGCTGCAAATGCCACTTCCAGCTTAGCTGTGCAGAAGAGGAACAACAAGAAGAAGAAATATCTCGGAATATGTCCGTCAGGCCCCTTCCGTTGAGCTAAATCTGCAAATATCTCGGAAACGATGCCAGCTATGGGAAAATGTTAAGAGACCTTTTTTGTAGAGAATTATGGTTCCTACAATTTATGTTCTATGATATTTTTTGATCAGAAGCGTAGTTTTCGAGATATATCGAGATATTTAAAAGTTCCAAAGCCGCACCAACATAATAGAGATACAGAAACACCGTGGCCCCTTTCTTTGAGATAACTCTGCACTATTGCGAGCTGCAAATGCCACTTCCAGCTTAGCTGTGCAGAAGAAGAACAACAAGAAGAAGAAATATTTCGAAATGTGTCCGTCAGGCCCCTTCCCTTGAGATAAATCTGCAAATATCTCGGAAACGAAGCGAGCTACGGCAAAATGTTAAGAGACCTTTTTTGTAGAAAATTAGGTTTCCTACTTTTTATGTTCTATGATATTTTTTGATCAGATGCGTAGTTCTCGAGATATATCAAGATATTTAAAAGTTCCGAAGCCGCACCAACATAATAGAGATACAGAAACACCGTGGCCCCTTTCTTTGAGATAACTCTGCACTATTGCGAGCTGGAAATGCCACTTCCAGTTTAGCTGTGCAGAAGAAGAACAACAAGAAGAAGAAATATCTCGAAATATGTCCGTCAGACCCCTTCCCTTGAGATACATCTGCAAATATCTCGGAAACGAAGCGAGCTATGGCAAAATGTTAAGAGACCTTTTTTGTAGAGAATTAAGTTTCCTACTTTTTATCTTCTATGATATTTTTTGATCAGATGCGTAGTTCTCGGGATATATCAAGATATTTAAAAGTTCCGAAGCCGCACCAACATAATAGAGATACAGAAACACCGTGGCTCCTTTCTTTGAGATAACTCTGCACTATTGCGAGCTGCAAATGCCACTTCCAGCTTAGCTGTGCAGAAGAAGAACAGCAAGAAGGAGAAATATCTCGAAATATGTCCGTCAGGCCCCTTCCCTTGAGATAAATCTGCAAATATCTCGGAAACGAAGCGAGCTATGGCAAAATGTTAAGAGACCTTTTTTGTAGAAAATTAGGTTTCCTACTTTTTATGTTCTATGATATTTTTTGATCAGATGCGTAGTTCTCGAGATATATCAAGATATTTAAAAGTTCCGAAGCTGCACCAACATAATAGAGGTACAGAAACACCGTGGCCTCTTTCTTTGAGATAACTCTGCACTATTGCGAGCTGCAAATGCCACTTCCAGCTTAGCTGTGCAGAAGAGGAACAACAAGAAGAAGAAATATCTCGGAATATGTCCGTCAGGCCCCTTCCGTTGAGCTAAATCTGCAAATATCTCGGAAACGATGCCAGCTATGGGAAAATGTTAAGAGACCTTTTTTGTAGAGAATTAAGCTTCCTACTTTTTATGTTCTATGATATTTTTTGATCAGATGCGTAGTTCTCGAGATATATCAAGATATTTAGAAGTTCCGAAGCTGCACCAACATAATAGAGGTACAGAAACACCGTGGCCTCTTTCTTTGAGATAACTCTGCACTATTGCGAGCTGCAAATGCCACTTCCAGCTTAGCTGTGCAGAAGAGGAACAACAAGAAGCCGAAATATCTCGGAATATGTCCGTCAGGCCCCTTCCGTTGAGCTAAATCTGCAAATATCTCGGAAACGATGCCAGCTATGGGAAAATGTTGAGAGACCTTTTTTGTAGAGAATTAAGTTTCCTACTTTTTATGTTCTATGATATTTTTTGATCAGATGCGTAGTTCTCGAGATATATCAAGATATTTAAAAGTTCCGAAGGCGCACCAACATAATAGAGGTACAGAAACACCGTGGCCCCTTTCTTTGAGATAACTCTGCACTATTGCGAGCTGCAAATGCCACTTCCAGCTTAGCTGTGCAGAAGAAGAACAACAAGAAGAAGAAATATCTCGAAATATGTCCGTCAGGCCCCTTCCCTTGAGATAAATCTGCAAATATCTCGGAAACGAAGCGAGCTATGGCAAAATGTTAAGAGACCTTTTTTGTAGAGAATTAAGTTTCCTACTTTTTATGTTCTATCATATTTTTTGATCAGATGCGTAGTTCTCGAGATATATCAAGATATTTAAAAGTTCCGAAGCCGCACCAACATAATAGAGATACAGAAACATCGTGGCCCCTTTCTTTGAGATAACTCTGCACTATTGCGAGCTGTAAATGCCACTTCCAGCTTAGCTGTGCAGAAGAAGAACAACAAGAAGAAGAAATATCTCGAAATATGTCCGTCAGGCCCCTTCCCTTGAGATAAATTTGCAAATATCTCGGAAACGAAGCGAGCTATGGCCAAATGTTAAGAGACCTTTTTTGTAGAGAATTAGGTTTCCTACATTTTATGTTCTATGATATTTTTTGATCAGATGCGTAGTTCTCGAGATATATCAAGATATTTAAAAGTTCCGAAGCCGCACCAACATAATAGAGATACAGAAACACCGTGGCCCCTTTCTTTGAGATAACTCTGCACTATTGCGAGCTGCAAATGTCACTTCCAGCTTAGCTGTGCAGAAGAAGAACAACAAGAAGAAGAAATATCTCGAAATCTGTCCGACAGGCCCTTCCCTTGAGATAAATCTGCAAATATCTCGGAAACGAAGCGAGCTATGGCAAAATGTTAAGAGACCTTTTTTGTAGAGAATTAAGTTTCCTACTTTTTATGTTCTATCATATTTTTTGATCAGATGCGTAGTTCTCGAGATATATCAAGATATTTAAAAGTTCCGAAGCCGCACCAACATAATAGAGATACAGAAACACCGTGGCCCCTTTCTTTGAGATAACTCTGCACTATTGCGAGCTGGAAATGCCACTTCCAGTTTAGCTGTGCAGAAGAGGAACAACAAGAAGAAGAAATATCTCGGAATATGTCCGTCAGGCCCCTTCCGTTGAGCTAAATCTGCAAATATCTCGGAAACGATGCCAGCTATGGGAAAATGTTAAGAGACCTTTTTTGTAGAGAATTATGTTTCCTACAATTTATGTTCTATGATATTTTTTGATCAGAAGCGTAGTTTTCGAGATATATCGAGATATTTAAAAGTTCCGAAGCCGCACCAACATAATAGAGATACAGAAACACCGTGGCCCCTTTCTTTGAGATAACTCTGCACTATTGCGAGCTGCAAATGCCACTTCCAGCTTAGCTGTGCAGAAGAAGAACAACAAGAAGAAGAAATATTTCGAAATGTGTCCGTCAGGCCCCTTCCCTTGAGATAAATCTGCAAATATCTCGGAAACGAAGCGAGCTACGGCAAAATGTTAAGAGACCTTTTTTGTAGAAAATTAGGTTCCCTACTTTTCATGTTCTATGATATTTTTTGATCAGATGCGTAGTTCTCGAGACATATCAAGATATTTAAAAGTTCCGAAGCTGCACCAACATAATAGAGGTACAGAAACACCGTGGCCTCTTTCTTTGAGATAACTCTGCACTATTGCGAGCTGCAAATGCCACTTCCAGCTTAGCTGTGCAGAAGAGGAACAACAAGAAGAAGAAATATCTCGGAATATGTCCGTCAGACCCCTTCCCTTGAGATACATCTGCAAATATCTCGGAAACGAAGCGAGCTATGGCAAAATGTTAAGAGACCTTTTTTGTAGAGAATTAAGTTTCCTACTTTTTATCTTCTATGATATTTTTTGATCAGATGCGTAGTTCTCGGGATATATCAAGATATTTAAAAGTTCCGAAGCCGCACCAACATAATAGAGATACAGAAACACCGTGGCTCCTTTCTTTGAGATAACTCTGCACTATTGCGAGCTGCAAATGCCACTTCCAGCTTAGCTGTGCAGAAGAAGAACAGCAAGAAGGAGAAATATCTCGAAATATGTCCGTCAGGCCCCTTCCCTTGAGATAAATCTGCAAATATCTCGGAAACGAAGCGAGCTATGGCAAAATGTTAAGAGACCTTTTTTGTAGAAAATTAGGTTTCCTACTTTTTATGTTCTATGATATTTTTTGATCAGATGCGTAGTTCTCGAGATATATCAAGATATTTAAAAGTTCCGAAGCTGCACCAACATAATAGAGGTACAGAAACACCGTGGCCTCTTTCTTTGAGATAACTCTGCACTATTGCGAGCTGCAAATGCCACTTCCAGCTTAGCTGTGCAGAAGAGGAACAACAAGAAGAAGAAATATCTCGGAATATGTCCGTCAGGCCCCTTCCGTTGAGCTAAATCTGCAAATATCTCGGAAACGATGCCAGCTATGGGAAAATGTTAAGAGACCTTTTTTGTAGAGAATTAAGCTTCCTACTTTTTATGTTCTATGATATTTTTTGATCAGATGCGTAGTTCTCGAGATATATCAAGATATTTAGAAGTTCCGAAGCTGCACCAACATAATAGAGGTACAGAAACACCGTGGCCTCTTTCTTTGAGATAACTCTGCACTATTGCGAGCTGCAAATGCCACTTCCAGCTTAGCTGTGCAGAAGAGGAACAACAAGAAGCCGAAATATCTCGGAATATGTCCGTCAGGCCCCTTCCGTTGAGCTAAATCTGCAAATATCTCGGAAACGATGCCAGCTATGGGAAAATGTTGAGAGACCTTTTTTGTAGAGAATTAAGTTTCCTACTTTTTATGTTCTATGATATTTTTTGATCAGATGCGTAGTTCTCGAGATATATCAAGATATTTAAAAGTTCCGAAGGCGCACCAACATAATAGAGGTACAGAAACACCGTGGCCCCTTTCTTTGAGATAACTCTGCACTATTGCGAGCTGCAAATGCCACTTCCAGCTTAGCTGTGCAGAAGAAGAACAACAAGAAGAAGAAATATCTCGAAATATGTCCGTCAGGCCCCTTCCCTTGAGATAAATCTGCAAATATCTCGGAAACGAAGCGAGCTATGGCAAAATGTTAAGAGACCTTTTTTGTAGAGAATTAAGTTTCCTACTTTTTATGTTGTATGATATTTTTTGATCAGATGCGTAGTTCTCAAGATATATCAAGATATTTAAAAGTTCCGCAGCCGCACCAACATAATAGAGATACAGAAACACCGTGGCCCCTTTCTTTGAGATAACTCTGCACTATTGCGAGCTGCAAATGCCACTTCGAGCTTAGCTGTGCAGAAGAAGAACAACAAGAAGAAGAAATATTTCGAAATGTGTCCGTCAGGCCCCTTCCCTTGAGATAAATCTGCAAATATCTCGGAAACGAAGCGAGCTACGGCAAAATGTTAAGAGACCTTTTTTGTAGAAAATTAGGTTTCCTACTTTTTATGTTCTATGATATTTTTTGATCAGATGCGTAGTTCTCGAGATATATCAAGATATTTAAAAGTTCCGAAGCCGCACCAACATAATAGAGATACAGAAACACCGTGGCCCCTTTCTTTGAGATAACTCTGCACTATTGCGAGCTGGAAATGCCACTTCCAGTTTAGCTGTGCAGAAGAAGAACAACAAGAAGAAGAAATATCTCGAAATATGTCCGTCAGACCCCTTCCCTTGAGATACATCTGCAAATATCTAGGAAACGAAGCGAGCTATGGCAAAATGTTAAGAGACCTTTTTTGTAGAGAATTAAGTTTCCTACTTTTTATGTTCTATGATATTTTTTGATCAGATGCGTAGTTCTCAAGATATATCAAGATATTTAAAAGTTCCGAAGCCGCACCAACATAATAGAGATACAGAAACACCGTGGCCCCTTTCTTTGAGATAACTCTGCACTATTGCGACCTGCAAATGCCACTTCCAGCTTAGCTGTGCAGAAGAAGAACAACAAGAAGAAGAAATATTTCGAAATATGTCCGTCAGGCCCCTTCCCTTGAGGTAAATCTGCAAACGTCTCGGAAACGAAGCGAGCTACGGCAAAATCTTAAGAGACCCTTTTTGTACAAAATTAGGTTTGCTACTTTTTATGTTCTATGATATTTTTTGATCAGATGCGTAGTTCTCGAGATATATCAAGATATTTAAAAGTTCCGAAGCTGCACCAACATAATAGAGGTACAGAAACACCGTGGCCTCTTTCTTTGAGATAACTTTGCACTATTGCGAGCTGCAAATGCCACTCCCAGCTTAGCTGTGCAGAAGAGGAACAACAAGAAGAAGAAATATCTCGGAATATGTCCGTCAGGCCCCTTCCGTTGAGCTAAATCTGCAAATATCTCGGAAACGATGCCAGCTATGTGAAAATGTTAAGAGACCTTTTTTGTAGAGAATTAAGTTTCCTACTTTTTATGTTGTATGATATTTTTTGATCAGATGCGTAGTTCTCAAGATATATCGAGATATTTAATAGTTCCGAAGCCGCACCAACATATTAGAGATACAGAAACACCGTGGCCCCTTTCTTTGAGATAACTCTGCACTATTGCGAGCTGCAAATGCCACTTCGAGCTTAGCTGTGCAGAAGAAGAACAACAAGAAGAAGAAATATCTCGAAATATGTCCGTCAGACCCCTTCCCTTGAGATAAATCTGCAAATATCTCGGAAACGAAGAGAGCTATGGCAAAATGTTAAGAGACCTTTTTTGTAGAGAATTAAGTTTCCTACTTTTTATCTTATGTGATATTTTTTGATCAGATGCGTAGTTCTCGAGATATATCAAGATATTTAAAAGTTCCGAAGCCGCACCAACATAATAGAGATACAGAAACACCGTGGCCCCTTTCTTTGAGATAACTCTGCACTATTGAGAGCTTGAAATGCCACTTCCAGTTTAGCTGTGCAGAAGAGGAACAACAAGAAGAAGAAATATCTCGGAATATGTCCGTCAGGCCCCTTCCGTTGAGCTAAATCTGCAAATATCTCGGAAACGATGCCAGCTATGGGAAAATGTTAAGAGACCTTTTTTGTAGAAAATTAGGTTTCCTACTTTTTATGTTCTATGATATTTTTTGATCAGATGCGTAGTTCTCGAGATATATCAAGATATTTAAAAGTTCCGAAGGCGCACCAACATAATAGAGGTACAGAAACACCGTGGCCCCTTTCTTTGAGATAACTCTGCACTATTGCGAGCTGCAAATGCCACTTCCAGCTTAGCTGTGCAGAAGAAGAACAACAAGAAGAAGAAATATCTCGAAATATGTCCGTCAGACCCCTTCCCTTGAGATAAATCTGCAAATATCTCGGAAACGAAGCGAGCTATGGCAAAATGTTAAGAGACCTTTTTTGTAGAGAATTAAGTTTCCTACTTTTCATCTTCTATGATATTTTTTGATCAGATGCGTAGTTCTCGAGATATATCAAGATATTTAAAAGTTCCGAAGCCGCACCAACATAATAGAGATACAGAAACACCGTGGCCCCTTTCTTTGAGATAACTCTGCACTATTGCGAGCTGGAAATGCCACTTCCAGTTTCGCTGTGCAGAAGAAGAACAACAAGAAGAAGAAATATCTCGAAATATGTCCGTCAGACCCCTTCCCTTGAGATACATCTGCAAATATCTAGGAAACGAAGCGAGCTATGGCAAAATGTTAAGAGACCTTTTTTGTAGAGAATTAAGTTTCCTACTTTTTATGTTCTATGATATTTTTTGATCAGATGCGTAGTTCTCAAGATATATCAAGATATTTAAAAGTTCCGAAGCCGCACCAACATAATAGAGATACAGAAACACCGTGGCCCCTTTCTTTGAGATAACTCTGCACTATTGCGACCTGCAAATGCCACTTCCAGCTTAGCTGTGCAGAAGAAGAACAACAAGAAGAAGAAATATTTCGAAATATGTCCGTCAGGCCCCTTCCCTTGAGGTAAATCTGCAAACATCTCGGAAACGAAGCGAGCTACGGCAAAATCTTAAGAGACCCTTTTTGTACAAAATTAGGTTTGCTACTTTTTATGTTCTATGATATTTTTTGATCAGATGCGTAGTTCTCGAGATATATCAAGATATTTAAAAGTTCCGAAGCTGCACCAACATAATAGAGGTACAGAAACACCGTGGCCTCTTTCTTTGAGATAACTTTGCACTATTGCGAGCTGCAAATGCCACTCCCAGCTTAGCTGTGCAGAAGAGGAACAACAGGAAGAAGAAATATCTCGGAATATGTCCGTCAGGCCCCTTCCGTTGAGCTAAATCTGCAAATATCTCGGAAACGATGCCAGCTATGTGAAAATGTTAAGAGACCTTTTTTGTAGAGAATTAAGTTTCCTACTTTTTATGTTGTATGATATTTTTTGATCAGATGCGTAGTTCTCAAGATATATCGAGATATTTAATAGTTCCGAAGCCGCACCAACATATTAGAGATACAGAAACACCGTGGCCCCTTTCTTTGAGATAACTCTGCACTATTGCGAGCTGCAAATGCCACTTCGAGCTTAGCTGTGCAGAAGAAGAACAACAAGAAGAAGAAATATCTCGAAATATGTCCGTCAGACCCCTTCCCTTGAGATAAATCTGCAAATATCTCGGAAACGAAGAGAGCTATGGCAAAATGTTAAGAGACCTTTTTTGTAGAGAATTAAGTTTCCTACTTTTTATCTTATGTGATATTTTTTGATCAGATGCGTAGTTCTCGAGATATATCAAGATATTTAAAAGTTCCGAAGCCGCACCAACATAATAGAGATACAGAAACACCGTGGCCCCTTTCTTTGAGATAACTCTGCACTATTGAGAGCTTGAAATGCCACTTCCAGTTTAGCTGTGCAGAAGAGGAACAACAAGAAGAAGAAATATCTCGGAATATGTCCGTCAGGCCCCTTCCGTTGAGCTAAATCTGCAAATATCTCGGAAACGATGCCAGCTATGGGAAAATGTTAAGAGACCTTTTTTGTAGAAAATTAGGTTTCCTACTTTTTATGTTCTATGATATTTTTTGATCAGATGCGTAGTTCTCGAGATATATCAAGATATTTAAAAGTTCCGAAGGCGCACCAACATAATAGAGGTACAGAAACACCGTGGCCCCTTTCTTTGAGATAACTCTGCACTATTGCGAGCTGCAAATGCCGCTTCCAGCTTAGCTGTGCAGAAGAAGAACAACAAGAAGAAGAAATATCTCGAAATATGTCCGTCAGACCCCTTCCCTTGAGATAAATCTGCAAATATCTCGGAAACGAAGCGAGCTATGGCAAAATGTTAAGAGACCTTTTTTGTAGAGAATTAAGTTTCCTACTTTTCATCTTCTATGATATTTTTTGATCAGATGCGTAGTTCTCGAGATATATCAAGATATTTAAAAGTTCCGAAGCCGCACCAACATAATAGAGATACAGAAACACCGTGGCCCCTTTCTTTGAGATAACTCTGCACTATTGCGAGCTGGAAATGCCACTTCCAGTTTAGCTGTGCAGAAGAAGAACAACAAGAAGAAGAAATATCTCGAAATATGTCCGTCAGACCCCTTCCCTTGAGATACATCTGCAAATATCTAGGAAACGAAGCGAGCTATGGCAAAATGTTAAGAGACCTTTTTTGTAGAGAATTAAGTTTCCTACTTTTTATGTTCTATGATATTTTTTGATCAGATGCGTAGTTCTCAAGATATATCAAGATATTTAAAAGTTCCGAAGCCGCACCAACATAATAGAGATACAGAAACACCGTGGCCCCTTTCTTTGAGATAACTCTGCACTATTGCGACCTGCAAATGCCACTTCCAGCTTAGCTGTGCAGAAGAAGAACAACAAGAAGAAGAAATATTTCGAAATATGTCCGTCAGGCCCCTTCCCTTGAGGTAAATCTGCAAACATCTCGGAAACGAAGCGAGCTACGGCAAAATCTTAAGAGACCCTTTTTGTACAAAATTAGGTTTGCTACTTTTTATGTTCTATGATATTTTTTGATCAGATGCGTAGTTCTCGAGATATATCAATATATTTAAAAGTTCCGAAGCTGCACCAACATAATAGAGGTACAGAAACACCGTGGCCTCTTTCTTTGAGATAACTTTGCACTATTGCGAGCTGCAAATGCCACTCCCAGCTTAGCTGTGCAGAAGAGGAACAACAAGAAGAAGAAATATCTCGGAATATGTCCGTCAGGCCCCTTCCGTTGAGCTAAATCTGCAAATATCTCGGAAACGATGCCAGCTATGGGAAAATGTTAAGAGACCTTTTTTGTAGAGAATTAAGTTTCCTACTTTTTATGTTCTATGATATTTTCTGATCAGAAGCGTAGTTTTCGAGATATATCGAGATATTTAAAAGTTCCGAAGCCGCACCAACATAATAGAGATACAGAAATACCGTTGCCCCTTTCTTTGAGATAACTCTGCACTATTGCGAGCTGCAAATGCCACTTCCAGCTTAGCTGTGCGGAAGAAGAACAACAAGAAGAAGAAATATCTCGAAATATGTCCGTCAGGCCCCTTCCCTTGAGATAAATCTGCAAACATCTCGGAAACGAAGCGAGCTACGGCAAAATCTTAAGAGACCCTTTTTGTAGAAAATTAGGTTTCCTACTTTTTATGTTCTATGATATTTTTTGATCAGATGCGTAGTTCTCGAGATATATCAAGATATTTAAAAGTTCCGAAGCTGCACCAACATAATAGAGGTACAGAAACACCGTGGCCCCTTTCTTTGAGATAACTCTGCACTATTGCGAGCTGCAAATGCCACTTCCAGCTTAGCTGTGCAGAGGAAGAACAACAAGAAGAAGAAATATCTCGAAATATGTCCGTCAGGCCCCTTCCCTTGAGATAAATCGGCAAATATCTCGGAAACGAAGCGAGCTATGGCAAAATGTTAAGAGACCTTTTTTGTAGAGAATTATGTTTCCTACAATTTACGTTCTATGATATTTTTTGATCAGAAGCGTAGTTTTCGAGATATATCGAGATATTTAAAAGTTCCGAAGCCGCACCAACATAATAGAGATACAGAAACACCGTGGCCCCTTTCTTTGAGATAACTCTGTACTATTGCGACCTGCAAATGCCACTTCCAGCTTAGCTGTGCAGAAGAAGAACAACAAGAAGAAGAAATATTTCGAAATATGTCCGTCAGGCCCCTTCCCTTGAGGTAAATCTGCAAACATCTCGGAAACGAAGCGAGCTACGGCAAAATCTTAAGAGACCCTTTTTGTACAAAATTAGGTTTGCTACTTTTTATGTTCTATGATATTTTTTGATCAGATGCGTAGTTCTCGAGATATATCAAGATATTTAAAAGTTCCGAAGCTGCACCAACATAATAGAGGTACAGAAACACCGTGGCCTCTTTCTTTGAGATAACTTTGCACTATTGCGAGCTGCAAATGCCACTCCCAGCTTAGCTGTGCAGAAGAGGAACAACAAGAAGAAGAAATATCTCGGAATATGTCCGTCAGGCCCCTTCCGTTGAGCCAAATCTGCAAATATCTCGGAAACGATGCCAGCTATGGGAAAATGTTAAGAGACCTTTTTTGTAGAGAATTAAGTTTCCTACTTTTTATGTTCTATGATATTTTCTGATCAGAAGCGTAGTTTTCGAGATATATCGAGATATTTAAAAGTTCCGAAGCCGCACCAACATAATAGAGATACAGAAATACCGTTGCCCCTTTCTTTGAGATAACTCTGCACTATTGCGAGCTGCAAATGCCACTTCCAGCTTAGCTGTGCGGAAGAAGAACAACAAGAAGAAGAAATATCTCGAAATATGTCCGTCAGGCCCCTTCCCTTGAGATAAATCTGCAAACATCTCGGAAACGAAGCGAGCTACGGCAAAATCTTAAGAGACCCTTTTTGTAGAAAATTAGGTTTCCTACTTTTTATGTTCTATGATATTTTTTGATCAGATGCGTAGTTCTCGAGATATATCAAGATATTTAAAAGTTCCGAAGCTGCACCAACATAATAGAGGTACAGAAACACCGTGGCCCCTTTCTTTGAGATAACTCTGCACTATTGCGAGCTGCAAATGCCACTTCCAGCTTAGCTTGTGCAGAGGAAGAACAACAAGAAGAAGAAATATCTCGAAATATGTCCGTCAGGCCCCTTCCCTTGAGATAAATCGGCAAATATCTCGGAAACGAAGCGAGCTATGGCAAAATGTTAAGAGACTTTATTTGTAGAGAATTAAGTTTCCTACTTTTTATGTTCTATGATATTTTTTGATCAGATGCGTAGTTCTCGAGATATATCGAGATATTTAAAAGTTCCGAAGCCGCACCAACATAATAGAGATACAGAAACACCGTCGCCCCTTTCTTTGAGATAACTCTGCACTAGTCCGAGCCGCAAATGCCACTTCCAGCTTAGCTGTGCAGAAGAAGAACAACAAGAAGAAGAAATATCTCGAAATATGTCCGTCAGGCCCCTTCCCTTGAGATAAATCTGCAAATATCTCGGAAACGAAGCGAGCTATGGCAAAATGTTAAGAGACTTTATTTGTAGAGAATTAAGTTTCCTACTTTTTATGTTCTATGATATTCTTTGATCAGATGCGTAGTTCTCGAGAAATATCAAAATATTTAAAAATTCCGAAGCCGCACCAACATAATAGAGATACAGAAACACCGTGGCCCCTTTCTTTGAGATAACTCTGCACTATTGCGAGCTGCAAATGCCACTTCCAGCTTAGCTGTGCAGAAGAAGAACAACAAGAAGAAGAAATATCTCGAAATATGTCCGTCAGGCCCCTTCCCTTGAGATAAATCTGCATATATCTC
The DNA here is from genome assembly GCF_051020975.1 of Osmia lignaria lignaria. Taxonomy (NCBI): domain Eukaryota; kingdom Metazoa; phylum Arthropoda; class Insecta; order Hymenoptera; family Megachilidae; genus Osmia; species Osmia lignaria. The sequence continues at coordinate 2,524,961 of NW_027478160.1, forward strand.
GGAAACGAAGCGAGCTATGGCAAAATGTTAAGAGACCTTTTTTGTAGAGAATTACGTTTTCTACTTTTTATGTTCTATGATATTTTTTGATCAGATGCGTAGTTCTCGAGATATATCAAGATATTTAAAAGTTCCGAAGCTGCACCAACATAATAGAGGTACAGAAACACCGTGGCCTCTTTCTTTGAGATAACTCTGCACTATTGCGAGCTGCAAGTGCCACTTCCAGCTTAGCTGTGCAGAAGAAGAACAACAAGAAGAAGAAATATCTCGAAATATGTCCGTCAGGCCCCTTCCCTTGAGATAAATCGGCAAATATCTCGGAAACGAAGCGAGCTATGGCAAAATGTTAAGAGACTTTATTTGTAGAGAATTACGTTTCCTACTTTTTATGTTCTATGATATTTTTTGATCAGATGCGTAGTTCTCGAGATATATCGAGATATTTAAAAGTTCCGAAGCCGCACCAACATAATAGAGATACAGAAACACCGTCGCCCCTTTCTTTGAGATAACTCTGCACTAGTCCGAGCCGCAAATGCCACTTCCAGCTTAGCTGTGCAGAAGAAGAACAACAAGAAGAAGAAATATCTCGAAATATGTCCGTCAGGCCCCTTCCCTTGAGATAAATCTGCAAATATCTCGGAAACGAAGCGAGCTATGGCAAAATGTTAAGAGACTTTATTTGTAGAGAATTAAGTTTCCTACTTTTTATGTTCTATGATATTCTTTGATCAGATGCGTAGTTCTCGAGAAATATCAAAATATTTAAAAATTCCGAAGCCGCACCAACATAATAGAGATACAGAAACACCGTGGCCCCTTTCTTTGAGATAACTCTGCACTATTGCGAGCTGCAAATGCCACTTCCAGCTTAGCTGTGCAGAAGAAGAACAACAAGAAGAAGAAATATCTCGAAATATGTCCGTCAGGCCCCTTCCCTTGAGATAAATCTGCACATATCTCGGAAACGAAGCGAGCTATGGCAAAATGTTAAGAGACCTTTTTTGTAGAGAATTACGTTTTCTACTTTTTATGTTCTATGATATTTTTTGATCAGATGCGTAGTTCTCGAGATATATCAAGATATTTAAAAGTTCCGAAGCTGCACCAACATAATAGAGGTACAGAAACACCGTGGCCTCTTTCTTTGAGATAACTCTGCACTATTGCGAGCTGCAAGTGCCACTTCCAGCTTAGCTGTGCAGAAGAAGAACAACAAGAAGAAGAAATATCTCGAAATATGTCCGTCAGGCCCCTTCCCTTGAGATAAATCTCCAAATATCTCGGAAACGAAGCGAGCTACGGCAAAATGTTAACAGACTTTTTTGTAGAAAATTAGGTTTCCTACTTTTTATGTTCTATGATATTTTTTGATCAGATGCGTAGTTCTCGAGATATATCAAGATATTTAAAAGTTCCGAAGCCGCACCCACATAATGGAGATACATAAACACCGTGGCCTCTTTCTTTGAGATAACTCTGCACTATTCCGAGCTGCAAATGCCACTTCCAGCTTAGCTGTGCAGAAGAAGAACAACAAGAAGAAGAAATATCTCGAAATATGTCCGCCAGGCCCCTTCCCTTGAGATAGATCTGCAAATATCTCGGAAACGAAGCGAGCTATGGCAAAATGTTAAGGGACCTTTTTTGTAGAGAATTAAGTTTCCTACTTTTTATGTTCTGTGATATTTTTTGATCAGATGCGTAGTTCTCGACATATATCAAGATATTTAAAAGTTCCGAAGCCGCACCAACATAATAGAGATACAGAAACACCGTGGCCCCTTTCTTTGAGGTAACTCTGCACTATTGCGAGCTGCAAATGCCACTTCCAGCTTAGCTGTGCAGAAGAAGAACAACAAGAAGAAGAAATATCTCGAAATATGTCCGTCAGGCCCCTTCCCTTGAGATAAATCTGCAAATATCTCGGAAACGAAGCGAGCTATGGCAAAATGTTAAGAGACTTTATTTGTAGAGAATTAAGTTTCCTACTTTTTATGTTCTATGAGATTCTTTGATCAGATGCGTAGTTCTCGAGAAATATCAAAATATTTAAAAATTCCGAAGCCGCACCAACATAATAGAGATACAGAAACACCGTGGCCCCTTTCTTTGAGATAACTCTGCACTATTGCGAGCTGCAAATGCCACTTCCAGCTTAGCTGTGCAGAAGAAGAACAACAAGAAGAAGAAATATCTCGAAATATGTCCGTCAGGCCCCTTCCCTTGAGATAAATCTGCATATATCTCGGAAACGAAGCGAGCTATGGCAAAATGTTAAGAGACCTTTTTTGTAGAGAATTACGTTTTCTACTTTTTATGTTCTATGATATTTTTTGATCAGATGCGTAGTTCTCGAGATATATCAAGATATTTAAAAGTTCCGAAGCTGCACCAACATAATAGAGGTACAGAAACACCGTGGCCTCTTTCTTTGAGATAACTCTGCACTATTGCGAGCTGCAAGTGCCACTTCCAGCTTAGCTGTGCAGAAGAAGAACAACAAGAAGAAGAAATATCTCGAAATATGTCCGTCAGGCCCCTTCCCTTGAGATAAATCTCCAAATATCTCGGAAACCAAGCGAGCTACGGCAAAATGTTAACAGACTTTTTTGTAGAAAATTAGGTTTCCTACTTTTTATGTTCTATGATATTTTTTGATCAGATGCGTAGTTCTCGAGATATATCAAGATATTTAAAAGTTCCGAAGCCGCACCCACATAATGGAGATACATAAACACCGTGGCCTCTTTCTTTGAGATAACTCTGCACTATTCCGAGCTGCAAATGCCACTTCCAGCTTAGCTGTGCAGAAGAAGAACAACAAGAAGAAGAAATATCTCGAAATATGTCCGCCAGGCCCCTTCCCTTGAGATAGATCTGCAAATATCTCGGAAACGAAGCGAGCTATGGCAAAATGTTAAGGGACCTTTTTTGTAGAGAATTAAGTTTCCTACTTTTTATGTTCTGTGATATTTTTTGATCAGATGCGTAGTTCTCGACATATATCAAGATATTTAAAAGTTCCGAAGCCGCACCAACATAATAGAGATACAGAAACACCGTGGCCCCTTTCTTTGAGGTAACTCTGCACTATTGCGAGCTGCAAATGCCACTTCCAGCTTAGCTGTGCAGAAGAAGAACAACAAGAAGAAGAAATATCTCGAAATATGTCCGTCAGGCCCCTTCCCTTGAGATAAATCTGCAAATATCTCGGAAACGAAGCGAGCTATGGCAAAATGTTAAGAGACCTTTTTTGTAGAGAATTAAGTTTCCTTCTTTTTATGTTCTATGATATTTTTCGATCAGATGCGTAGTTCTCGAGATATATCAAGATATTTAAAAGTTCCGAAGCCGCACCAACATAATAGAGATACAGAAACACCGTGGCCCCATTCTTTGAGATACCTCTGCACTATTGCGAGCTGGAAATGCCACTTCCAGTTTAGCTGTGCAGAAGAAGAACAACAAGAAGAAGAAATATCTCGAAATATGTCCGTCAGGCCCCTTCCCTTGAGATATATCTGCAAATATCTCGGAAACGAAACGAGCTATGGCAAAATCTTAAGAGACCTTTTTTGTAGAGAATTATGTTTCCTACTTTTTATGTTCTATGATATTTTTTGATCAGATGCGTAGTTCTCGAGATAGATCAAGATATTTAAAAGTTCCGAAGCTGCACCAACATAATAGAGGTACAGAAACACCGTGGCCTCTTTCTTTGAGATAACTCTGCACTATTGCGAGCTGCAAATGCCACTTCCAGCTTAGCTGTGCAGAAGAAGAACAACAAGAAGAAGAAATATCTCGAAATATGTCCGTCAGTCCTCTTCCCTTGAGATAAATCTGCAAATATCTCGGAAACGAAGCGAGCTATGGCAAAATGTTAAGAGACCTTTTTTGTAGAGAATTAAGTTTCCTACTTTTTATGTTCTATGATATTTTCTGATCAGAAGCGTAGTTTTCGAGATATATCGAGATATTTAAAAGTTCCGAAGCCGCACCAACATAATAGAGATACAGAAATACCGTTGCCCCTTTCTTTGAGATAACTCTGCACTATTGCGAGCTGCAAATGCCACTTCCAGCTTAGCTGTGCGGAAGAAGAACAACAAGAAGAAGAAATATCTCGAAATATGTCCGTCAGGCCCCTTCCCTTGAGATAAATCGGCAAATATCTCGGAAACGAAGCGAGCTATGGCAAAATGTTAAGAGACCTTTTTTGTAGAGAATTATGTTTCCTACAATTTACGTTCTATGATATTTTTTGATCAGAAGCGTAGTTTTCGAGATATATCGAGATATTTAAAAGTTCCGAAGCCGCACCAACATAATAGAGATACAGAAACACCGTGGCCCCTTTCTTTGAGATAACTCTGTACTATTGCGACCTGCAAATGCCACTTCCAGCTTAGCTGTGCAGAAGAAGAACAACAAGAAGAAGAAATATTTCGAAATATGTCCGTCAGGCCCCTTCCCTTGAGGTAAATCTGCAAACATCTCGGAAACGAAGCGAGCTACGGCAAAATCTTAAGAGACCCTTTTTGTACAAAATTAGGTTTGCTACTTTTTATGTTCTATGATATTTTTTGATCAGATGCGTAGTTCTCGAGATATGTCAAGATATTTAAAAGTTCCGAAGCTGCACCAACATAATAGAGGTACAGAAACACCGTGGCCTCTTTCTTTGAGATAACTTTGCACTATTGCGAGCTGCAAATGCCACTCCCAGCTTAGCTGTGCAGAAGAGGAACAACAAGAAGAAGAAATATCTCGGAATATGTCCGTCAGGCCCCTTCCGTTGAGCTAAATCTGCAAATATCTCGGAAACGATGCCAGCTATGGGAAAATGTTAAGAGACCTTTTTTGTAGAGAATTAAGTTTCCTACTTTTTATATTCTATGATATTTTCTGATCAGAAGCGTAGTTTTCGAGATATATCGAGATATTTAAAAGTTCCGAAGCCGCACCAACATAATAGAGATACAGAAATACCGTTGCCCCTTTCTTTGAGATAACTCTGCACTATTGCGAGCTGCAAATGCCACTTCCAGCTTAGCTGTGCGGAAGAAGAACAACAAGAAGAAGAAATATCTCGAAATATGTCCGTCAGGCCCCTTCCCTTGAGATAAATCTGCAAACATCTCGGAAACGAAGCGAGCTACGGCAAAATCTTAAGAGACCCTTTTTGTAGAAAATTAGGTTTCCTACTTTTTATGTTCTATGATATTTTTTGATCAGATGCGTAGTTCTCGAGATATATCAAGATATTTAAAAGTTCCGAAGCTGCACCAACATAATAGAGGTACAGAAACACCGTGGCCCCTTTCTTTGAGATAACTCTGCACTATTGCGAGCTGCAAATGCCACTTCCAGCTTAGCTGTGCAGAGGAAGAACAACAAGAAGAAGAAATATCTCGAAATATGTCCGTCAGGCCCCTTCCCTTGAGATAAATCGGCAAATATCTCGGAAACGAAGCGAGCTATGGCAAAATGTTAAGAGACTTTATTTGTAGAGAATTAAGTTTCCTACTTTTTATGTTCTATGATATTTTTTGAGCAGATGCGTAGTTCTCGAGATATATCGAGATATTTAAAAGTTCCGAAGCCGCACCAACATAATAGAGATACAGAAACACCGTGGCCCCTTTCTTTGAGATAACTCTGCACTAGTCCGAGCCGCAAATGCCACTTCCAGCTTAGCTGTGCAGAAGAAGAACAACAAGAAGAAGAAATATCTCGAAATATGTCCGTCAGGCCCCTTCCCTTGAGATAAATCTGCAAATATCTCGGAAACGAAGCGAGCTATGGCAAAATGTTAAGAGACCTTTTTTGTAGAGAATTAAGTTTCCTTCTTTTTATGTTCTATGATATTTTTCGATCAGATGCGTAGTTCTCGAGATATATCAAGATATTTAAAAGTTCCGAAGCCGCACCAACATAATAGAGATACAGAAACACCGTGGCCCCATTCTTTGAGATACCTCTGCACTATTGCGAGCTGGAAATGCCACTTCCAGTTTAGCTGTGCAGAAGAAGAACAACAAGAAGAAGAAATATCTCGAAATATGTCCGTCAGGCCCCTTCCCTTGAGATATATCTGCAAATATCTCGGAAACGAAACGAGCTATGGCAAAATCTTAAGAGACCTTTTTTGTAGAGAATTATGTTTCCTACTTTTTATGTTCTATGATATTTTTTGATCAGATGCGTAGTTCTCGAGATAGATCAAGATATTTAAAAGTTCCGAAGCTGCACCAACATAATAGAGGTACAGAAACACCGTGGCCTCTTTCTTTGAGATAACTCTGCACTATTGCGAGCTGCAAATGCCACTTCCAGCTTAGCTGTGCAGAAGAAGAACAACAAGAAGAAGAAATATCTCGAAATATGTCCGTCAGTCCTCTTCCCTTGAGATAAATCTGCAAATATCTCGGAAACGAAGCGAGCTATGGCAAAATGTTAAGAGACCTTTTTTGTAGAGAATTAAGTTTCCTACTTTTTATGTTCTATGATATTTTCTGATCAGAAGCGTAGTTTTCGAGATATATCGAGATATTTAAAAGTTCCGAAGCCGCACCAACATAATAGAGATACAGAAATACCGTTGCCCCTTTCTTTGAGATAACTCTGCACTATTGCGAGCTGCAAATGCCACTTCCAGCTTAGCTGTGCGGAAGAAGAACAACAAGAAGAAGAAATATCTCGAAATATGTCCGTCAGGCCCCTTCCCTTGAGATAAATCGGCAAATATCTCGGAAACGAAGCGAGCTATGGCAAAATGTTAAGAGACCTTTTTTGTAGAGAATTATGTTTCCTACAATTTACGTTCTATGATATTTTTTGATCAGAAGCGTAGTTTTCGAGATATATCGAGATATTTAAAAGTTCCGAAGCCGCACCAACATAATAGAGATACAGAAACACCGTGGCCCCTTTCTTTGAGATAACTCTGTACTATTGCGACCTGCAAATGCCACTTCCAGCTTAGCTGTGCAGAAGAAGAACAACAAGAAGAAGAAATATTTCGAAATATGTCCGTCAGGCCCCTTCCCTTGAGGTAAATCTGCAAACATCTCGGAAACGAAGCGAGCTACGGCAAAATCTTAAGAGACCCTTTTTGTACAAAATTAGGTTTGCTACTTTTTATGTTCTATGATATTTTTTGATCAGATGCGTAGTTCTCGAGATATGTCAAGATATTTAAAAGTTCCGAAGCTGCACCAACATAATAGAGGTACAGAAACACCGTGGCCTCTTTCTTTGAGATAACTTTGCACTATTGCGAGCTGCAAATGCCACTCCCAGCTTAGCTGTGCAGAAGAGGAACAACAAGAAGAAGAAATATCTCGGAATATGTCCGTCAGGCCCCTTCCGTTGAGCTAAATCTGCAAATATCTCGGAAACGATGCCAGCTATGGGAAAATGTTAAGAGACCTTTTTTGTAGAGAATTAAGTTTCCTACTTTTTATATTCTATGATATTTTCTGATCAGAAGCGTAGTTTTCGAGATATATCGAGATATTTAAAAGTTCCGAAGCCGCACCAACATAATAGAGATACAGAAATACCGTTGCCCCTTTCTTTGAGATAACTCTGCACTATTGCGAGCTGCAAATGCCACTTCCAGCTTAGCTGTGCGGAAGAAGAACAACAAGAAGAAGAAATATCTCGAAATATGTCCGTCAGGCCCCTTCCCTTGAGATAAATCTGCAAACATCTCGGAAACGAAGCGAGCTACGGCAAAATCTTAAGAGACCCTTTTTGTAGAAAATTAGGTTTCCTACTTTTTATGTTCTATGATATTTTTTGATCAGATGCGTAGTTCTCGAGATATATCAAGATATTTAAAAGTTCCGAAGCTGCACCAACATAATAGAGGTACAGAAACACCGTGGCCCCTTTCTTTGAGATAACTCTGCACTATTGCGAGCTGCAAATGCCACTTCCAGCTTAGCTGTGCAGAGGAAGAACAACAAGAAGAAGAAATATCTCGAAATATGTCCGTCAGGCCCCTTCCCTTGAGATAAATCGGCAAATATCTCGGAAACGAAGCGAGCTATGGCAAAATGTTAAGAGACTTTATTTGTAGAGAATTAAGTTTCCTACTTTTTATGTTCTATGATATTTTTTGAGCAGATGCGTAGTTCTCGAGATATATCGAGATATTTAAAAGTTCCGAAGCCGCACCAACATAATAGAGATACAGAAACACCGTGGCCCCTTTCTTTGAGATAACTCTGCACTAGTCCGAGCCGCAAATGCCACTTCCAGCTTAGCTGTGCAGAAGAAGAACAACAAGAAGAAGAAATATCTCGAAATATGTCCGTCAGGCCCCTTCCCTTGAGATAAATCTGCAAATATCTCGGAAACGAAGCGAGCTATGGCAAAATGTTAAGAGACTTTATTTGTAGAGAATTAAGTTTCCTACTTTTTATGTTCTATGATATTCTTTGATCAGATGCGTAGTTCTCGAGAAATATCAAAATATTTAAAAATTCCGAAGCCGCACCAACATAATAGAGATACAGAAACACCGTGGCCCCTTTCTTTGAGATAACTCTGCACTATTGCGAGCTGCAAATGCCACTTCCAGCTTAGCTGTGCAGAAGAAGAACAACAAGAAGAAGAAATATCTCGAAATATGTCCGTCAGGCCCCTTCCCTTGAGATAAATCTGCATATATCTCGGAAACGAAGCGAGCTATGGCAAAATGTTAAGAGACCTTTTTTGTAGAGAATTACGTTTTCTACTTTTTATGTTCTATGATATTTTTTGATCAGATGCGTAGTTCTCGAGATATATCAAGATATTTAAAAGTTCCGAAGCTGCACCAACATAATAGAGGTACAGAAACACCGTGGCCTCTTTCTTTGAGATAACTCTGCACTATTGCGAGCTGCAAGTGCCACTTCCAGCTTAGCTGTGCAGAAGAAGAACAACAAGAAGAAGAAATATCTCGAAATATGTCCGTCAGGCCCCTTCCCTTGAGATAAATCTCCAAATATCTCGGAAACGAAGCGAGCTACGGCAAAATGTTAACAGACTTTTTTGTAGAAAATTAGGTTTCCTACTTTTTATGTTCTATGATATTTTTTGATCAGATGCGTAGTTCTCGAGATATATCAAGATATTTAAAAGTTCCGAAGCCGCACCCACATAATGGAGATACATAAACACCGTGGCCTCTTTCTTTGAGATAACTCTGCACTATTCCGAGCTGCAAATGCCACTTCCAGCTTAGCTGTGCAGAAGAAGAACAACAAGAAGAAGAAATATCTCGAAATATGTCCGTCAGGCCCCTTCCCTTGAGATAAATCTGCATATATCTCGGAAACGAAGCGAGCTATGGCAAAATGTTAAGAGACCTTTTTTGTAGAGAATTACGTTTTCTACTTTTTATGTTCTATGATATTTTTTGATCAGATGCGTAGTTCTCGAGATATATCAAGATATTTAAAAGTTCCGAAGCTGCACCAACATAATAGAGGTACAGAAACACCGTGGCCTCTTTCTTTGAGATAACTCTGCACTATTGCGAGCTGCAAGTGCCACTTCCAGCTTAGCTGTGCAGAAGAAGAACAACAAGAAGAAGAAATATCTCGAAATATGTCCGTCAGGCCCCTTCCCTTGAGATAAATCTCCAAATATCTCGGAAACGAAGCGAGCTACGGCAAAATGTTAACAGACTTTTTTGTAGAAAATTAGGTTTCCTACTTTTTATGTTCTATGATATTTTTTGATCAGATGCGTAGTTCTCGAGATATATCAAGATATTTAAAAGTTCCGAAGCCGCACCCACATAATGGAGATACATAAACACCGTGGCCTCTTTCTTTGAGATAACTCTGCACTATTCCGAGCTGCAAATGCCACTTCCAGCTTAGCTGTGCAGAAGAAGAACAACAAGAAGAAGAAATATCTCGAAATATGTCCGCCAGGCCCCTTCCCTTGAGATAGATCTGCAAATATCTCGGAAACGAAGCGAGGTATGGCAAAATGTTAAGGGACCTTTTTTGTAGAGAATTAAGTTTCCTACTTTTTATGTTCTGTGATATTTTTTGATCAGATGCGTAGTTCTCGACATATATCAAGATATTTAAAAGTTCCGAAGCCGCACCAACATAATAGAGATACAGAAACACCGTGGCCCCTTTCTTTGAGGTAACTCTGCACTATTGCGAGCTGCAAATGCCACTTCCAGCTTAGCTGTGCAGAAGAAGAACAACAAGAAGAAGAAATATCTCGAAATATGTCCGTCAGGCCCCTTCCCTTGAGATAAATCTGCAAATATCTCGGAAACGAAGCGAGCTATGGCAAAATCTTAAGAGACCTTTTTTGTAGAGAATTATGTTTCCTACTTTTTATGTTCTATGATATTTTTTGATCAGATGCGTAGTTCTCGAGATAGATCAAGATATTTAAAAGTTCCGAAGCTGCACCAACATAATAGAGGTACAGAAACACCGTGGCCTCTTTCTTTGAGATAACTCTGCACTATTGCGAGCTGCAAATGCCACTTCCAGCTTAGCTGTGCAGAAGAAGAACAACAAGAAGAAGAAATATCTCGAAATATGTCCGTCAGTCCTCTTCCCTTGAGATAAATCTGCAAATATCTCGGAAACGAAGCGAGCTATGGCAAAATGTTAAGAGACCTTTTTTGTAGAGAATTAAGTTTCCTACTTTTTATGTTCTATGATATTTTTTGATCAGATGCGTAGTTCTCGAGATATATCAAGATATTTAAAAGTTCCGAAGCCGCACCAACATAATAGAGATACAGAAACACCGTGGCCCCTTTCTTTGAGATAACTCTGCACTATTGCGAGCTGGAAATGCCACTTCCAGTTTAGCTGTGCAGAAGAAGAACGACAAGAAGAAGAAATATCTCGAAATATGTCCGTCAGTCCTCTTCCCTTGAGATAAATCTGCAAATATCTCGGAAACGAAGCGAGCTATGGCAAAATGTTAAGAGACCTTTTTTGTAGAGAATTAAGTTTCCTACTTTTTATGTTCTATGATATTTTTTGATCACATGCGTAGTTCTCGAGATATATCAAGATATTTAAAAGTTCCGAAGCCGCACCCACATAATGGAGATACATAAACACCGTGGCCCCTTTCTTTGAGATAACTCTGCACTATTGCGAGCTGGAAATGCCACTTCCAGTTTAGCTGTGCAGAAGAAGAACGACAAGAAGAAGAAATATCTCGAAATATGTCCGCCAGGCCCCTTCCCTTGAGATAGATCTGCAAATATCTCGGAAACGAAGCGAGCTATGGCAAAATGTTAAGGGACCTTTTTTGTAGAGAATTAAGTTTCCTACTTTTTATGTTCGGTGATATTTTTTGATCAGATGCGTAGTTCTCGACATATATCAAGATATTTAAAAGTTCCGAAGCGGCACCAACATAATAGAGATACAGAAACACCGTGGCCCCTTTCTTTGAGGTAACTCTGCACTATTGCGAGCTGCAAATGCCACTTCCAGCTTAGCTGTGCAGAAGAAGAACAACAAGAAGAAGAAATATCTCGAAATATGTCCGTCAGGCCCCTTCCCTTGAGATAAATCTGCAAATATCTCGGAAACGAAGCGAGCTATGGCAAAATGTTAAGAGACCTTTTTTGTAGAGAATTAAGTTTCCTTCTTTTTATGTTCTATGATATTTTTCGATCAGATGCGTAGTTCTCGAGATATATCAAGATATTTAAAAGTTCCGAAGCCGCACCAACATAATAGAGATACAGAAACACAGTGGCCCCTTTCTTTGAGATAACTCTGCACTATTGCGAGCTGGAAATGCCACTTCCAGTTTAGCTGTGCAGAAGAAGAACAACAAGAAGAAGAAATATCCCGAAATATGTCCGTCAGGACCCTTCCCTTGAGATAAATCTGCAAATCTCTCGGAAACGAAGCGAGCTATGGCAAAATGTTGAGAGACCTTTTTTGTAGAGAATTATGTTTCCTACAATTTATGTTCTATGATATTTTTTGATCAGAAGTGCAGTTTTCGAGATATATCGAGATATTTAAAAGTTCCGAAGCCGCACCAACATAATGCAGATTCAGAAACACCGTGGCCCCTTTCTTCGGGATAACTCTGCACTATTGCGAGCTGGAAATGCCACTTCCAGTTTAGCTGTGCAGAAGAAGAACAACAAGATGAAGAAATATCTCGAAATATGTCCGTTAGGACCCTTCCCTTGAGATAAATCTGCAAATATCTCGGAAACGAAGCGAGCTATGGCAAAACGTTAAGAGACCTTTTTTGTAGAGAATTATGTTTCCTACAATTTATGTTCTATGATATTTTTTGATCAGAAGCGTAGTTTTCGAGATATATCGAGATATTTAAAAGTTCCGAAGCCGCACCAACATAATAGAGATACAGAAACACCGTGGCCCCTTTCTTTGTGATAACTCTGCACTATTGCGAGCTGCAAATGCCACTTCCAGCTTAGCTGTGCAGAAGAAGAACAACAAGAAGAAGAAATATCTCGAAATATGTCCGTCAGGCCCCTTCTCTTGAGATAAATCTGCAAATATCTCGGAAACGAAGCGAGCTATGGCAAAATGTTAAGAGACCTTACTTGTAGAGAATTAAGTTTCCTACTTTTTATGTTCAATGATATTATTTGATCAGATGCGTAGTTCTGGAGATATATCAAGATATTTAAAAGTTCCGAAGCCGCACCAACATAATAGAGATACAGAAACACCGTGGCCCCTTTCTTTGAGGTAACTCTGCAGTATTGCGAGCTGCAAATGCCACTTCCAGCTTAGCTGTGCAGAGGAAGAACAACAAGAAGAAGAAATATCTCGAAATATGTCCGTCAGGCCAGTTCCTTTGAGCTGAATCTGCAAATATCTCGGAAACGAAGCGAGCTATGGCAAAATGTTGAGAGACGTTTTTTGTAGAGAATTATGTTTCCTACAATTTATGTTCTATGATATTTTTTGATCAGAAGCGTAGTTTTCGAGATATATCGAGATATTTAAAAGTTCTGAAGCCGCACCAACATAATAGAGATTCAGAAACACCGTGGCCCCTTTCTTTGAGATAACTCTGCACTAGTGCGAGCCGCAAATGCCACTTCCAGCTTAGCTGTGCAGAAGAAGAACAACAACAAGAAGAAATATCTCGAAATATGTCCGTCAGGCCCCTTCCCTTGAGATAAATCTGCAAATATCTCGGAAACGAAGCGAGCCATGGCAAAATGTTAAGAGACCTTTTTTGTAGAGAATTAAGTTTCCTACTTTTTATGTTCTATGATATTTTTTGATCAGATGCGTAGTTCTCGAGATATATCAAGATATTTAAAAGTTCCGAAGCCGCACCAACATAATAGAGATACAGAAACACCGTGGCCCCTTTCTTTGAGATAACTCTGCACTATTGCGAGCTGGAAATGCCACTTCCAGCTTAGCTGTGCAGAAGAAGAACGACAAGAAGAAGAAATATCTCGAAATATGTCCGTCAGTCCTCTTCCCTTGAGATAAATCTGCAAATATCTCGGAAACGAAGCGAGCTATGGCAAAATGTTAAGAGACCTTTTTTGTAGAGAATTAAGTTTCCTACTTTTTATGTTCTATGATATTTTTTGATCACATGCGTAGTTCTCGAGATATATCAAGATATTTAAAAGTTCCGAAGCCGCACCAACATAATAGAGATACAGAAACACCGTGGCCCCTTTCTTTGAGATAACTCTGCACTATTGCGAGCTGGAAATGCCACTTCCAGTTTAGCTGTGCAGAAGAAGAACGACAAGAAGAAGAAATATCTCGAAATATGTCCGCCAGGCCCCTTCCCTTGAGATAGATCTGCAAATATCTCGGAAACGAAGCGAGCTATGGCAAAATGTTAAGGGACCTTTTTTGTAGAGAATTAAGTTTCCTACTTTTTATGTTCTGTGATATTTTTTGATCAGATGCGTAGTTCTCGACATATATCAAGATATTTAAAAGTTCCGAAGCGGCACCAACATAATAGAGATACAGAAACATCGTGGCCCCTTTCTTTGAGGTAACTCTGCACTATTGCGAGCTGCAAATGCCACTTCCAGCTTAGCTGTGCAGAAGAAGAACAACAAGAAGAAGAAATATCTCGAAATATGTCCGTCAGGCCCCTTCCCTTGAGATAAATCTGCAAATATCTCGGAAACGAAGCGAGCTATGGCAAAATGTTAAGAGACCTTTTTTGTAGAGAATTAAGTTTCCTTCTTTTTATGTTCTATGATATTTTTCGATCAGATGCGTAGTTCTCGAGATATATCAAGATATTTAAAAGTTCCGAAGCCGCACCAACATAATAGAGATACAGAAACACAGTGGCCCCTTTCTTTGAGATAACTCTGCACTATTGCGAGCTGGAAATGCCACTTCCAGTTTAGCTGTGCAGAAGAAGAACAACAAGAAGAAGAAATATCCCGAAATATGTCCGTCAGGACCCTTCCCTTGAGATAAATCTGCAAATCTCTCGGAAACGAAGCGAGCTATGGCAAAATGTTGAGAGACCTTTTTTGTAGAGAATTATGTTTCCTACAATTTATGTTCTATGATATTTTTTGATCAGAAGTGCAGTTTTCGAGATATATCGAGATATTTAAAAGTTCCGAAGCCGCACCAACATAATGCAGATTCAGAAACACCGTGGCCCCTTTCTTCGGGATAACTCTGCACTATTGCGAGCTGGAAATGCCACTTCCAGTTTAGCTGTGCAGAAGAAGAACAACAAGATGAAGAAATATCTCGAAATATGTCCGTTAGGACCCTTCCCTTGAGATAAATCTGCAAATATCTCGGAAACGAAGCGAGCTATGGCAAAACGTTAAGAGACCTTTTTTGTAGAGAATTATGTTTCCTACAATTTATGTTCTATGATATTTTTTGATCAGAAGCGTAGTTTTCGAGATATATCGAGATATTTAAAAGTTCCGAAGCCGCACCAACATAATAGAGATACAGAAACACCGTGGCCCCTTTCTTTGTGATAACTCTGCACTATTGCGAGCTGCAAATGCCACTTCCAGCTTAGCTGTGCAGAAGAAGAACAACAAGAAGAAGAAATATCTCGAAATATGTCCGTCAGGCCCCTTCTCTTGAGATAAATCTGCAAATATCTCGGAAACGAAGCGAGCTATGGCAAAATGTTAAGAGACCTTACTTGTAGAGAATTAAGTTTCCTACTTTTTATGTTCAATGATATTATTTGATCAGATGCGTAGTTCTGGAGATATATCAAGATATTTAAAAGTTCCGAAGCCGCACCAACATAATAGAGATACAGAAACACCGTGGCCCCTTTCTTTGAGGTAACTCTGCAGTATTGCGAGCTGCAAATGCCACTTCCAGCTTAGCTGTGCAGAGGAAGAACAACAAGAAGAAGAAATATCTCGAAATATGTCCGTCAGGCCAGTTCCTTTGAGCTGAATCTGCAAATATCTCGGAAACGAAGCGAGCTATGGCAAAATGTTGAGAGACGTTTTTTGTAGAGAATTATGTTTCCTACAATTTATGTTCTATGATATTTTTTGATCAGAAGCGTAGTTTTCGAGATATATCGAGATATTTAAAAGTTCCGAAGCCGCACCAACATAATAGAGATTCCGAAACACCGTGGCCCCTTTCTTTGAGATAACTCTGCACTAGTGCGATCCGCAAATGCCACTTCCAGCTTAGCTGTGCAGAAGAAGAACAACAACAAGAAGAAATATCTCGAAATATGTCCGTCAGGCCCCTTCCCTTGAGATAAATCTGCAAATATCTCGGAAACGAAGCGAGCTATGGCAAAATGTTAAGAGACCTTTTTTGTAGAGAATTATGTTTCCTACAATTTATGTTCTATGATATTTTTTGATCAGAAGCGTAGTTTTCGAGATATATCGAGATATTTAAAAGTTCCGAAGCCGCACCAACATAATAGAGATACAGAAACACCGTGGCCCCTTTCTTTGAGATAACTCTGCACTATTGCGAGCGGTAAATGCCACTTCCAGCTTAGCTGTGCAGAAGAAGAACAACAAGAAGAAGAAATATCTCGAAATATGTCCGTCAGGCCCCTTCCGTTGAGATATATCTGCAAATATCTCGGAAACGAAGCGAGCTATGGCAAAATGTTAAGAGACCTTTTTTGTAGAGAATTATGTTTCCTACAATTTATGTTCTATGATATTTTTTGATCAGAAGCGTAGTTTTCGAGATATATCGAGATATTTAAAAGTTCCGAAGCCGCACCAACATAATAGAGATACAGAAACACCGTGGCCCCTTTCGTTGAGATAACTCTGCACTAGTGCGAGCCGCAAATGCCACTTCCAGCTTAGCTGTGCAGAAGAAGAACAACAAGAAGAAGAAATATCTCGAAATATGTCCGTCAGGCCCCTTCCCTTGAGATAAATCTGCACATATCTCGGAAACGAAGCGAGCTATGGCAAAATGTTAAGAGACCTTTTTTGTAGAGAATTAAGTTTCCTACTTTTTATGTTCTATGATATTTTTTGATCAGATGCGTAGTTCTCGAGATATATCAAGATATTTAAAAGTTCCGAAGCCGCACCAACATAATAGAGATACAGAAACACAGTGGCCCCTTTCTTTGAGATAACTCTGCACTATTGCGAGCTGGAAATGCCACTTCCAGTTTAGCTGTGCAGAAGAAGAACAACAAGAAGAAGAAATATCCCGAAATATGTCCGTCAGGACCCTTCCCTTGAGATAAATCTGCAAATCTCTCGGAAACGAAGGGAGCTATGGCAAAATGTTGAGAGACCTTTTTTGTAGAGAATTATGTTTCCTACAATTTATGTTCTATGATATTTTTTGATCAGAAGTGCAGTTTTCGAGATATATCGAGATATTTAAAAGTTCCGAAGCCGCACCAACATAATGCAGATTCAGAAACACCGTGGCCCCTTTCTTCGGGATAACTCTGCACTATTGCGAGCTGGAAATGCCACTTCCAGTTTAGCTGTGCAGAAGAAGAACAACAAGATGAAGAAATATCTCGAAATATGTCCGTTAGGACCCTTCCCTTGAGATAAATCTGCAAATATCTCGGAAACGAAGCGAGCTATGGCAAAACGTTAAGAGACCTTTTTTGTAGAGAATTATGTTTCCTACAATTTATGTTCTATGATATTTTTTGATCAGAAGCGTAGTTTTCGAGATATATCGAGATATTTAAAAGTTCCGAAGCCGCACCAACATAATAGAGATACAGAAACACCGTGGCCCCTTTCCTTGAGATAACTCTGCACTATTGCGAGCTGTAAATGCCACTTCCAGCTTAGCTGTGCAGAAGAAGAACAACAAGAAGAAGAAATATCTCGAAATATGTCCATCAGGACCCTTCCCTTGAGATAAATCTGCAAATATCTCGGAAACGAAGCGAGCTATGGCAAAATGTTAAGAGACCTTTTTTGTAGAGAATTAAGTTTCCTACTTTTTATGTTCTATGATATTTTTTGATCAGATGCGTAGTTCTCGAGATATATCAAGATATTTAAAAGTTCCGAAGCCGCACCAACATAATAGAGATACAGAAACACCGTGGCCCCTTTCTTTGAGATAACTCTGCACTATTGCGAGCTGCAAATGCCACTTCCAGCTTAGCTGTGCAGAGGAAGAACAACAAGAAGAAGAAGTATCTCGAAATATGTCCGTCAGGCCCGTTCCTTTGAGCTGAATCTGCAAATATCTCGGAAACGAAGCGAGCTATGGCAAAATGTTAAGAGACGTTTTTTGTAGAGAATTATGTTTCCTACAATTTATGTTCTATGATATTTTTTGATCAGAAGCGTAGTTTTCGAGATATATCAAGATATTTAAAAGTTCCGAAGCCGCACCAACATAATAGAGATACAGAAACACCGTGGCCCCGTTCTTTGAGATAACTCTGCACTATTGCGCGCTGCAAATGCCACTTCCAGCTTAGCTGTGCAGAAGAAGAACAACAAGAAGAAGAAATATCTCGAAATATGTCCATCAGGACCCTTCCCTTGAGATAAATCTGCAAATATCTCGGAAACAAAGAGAGCTATGGCAAAATGTTAAGAGACCTTTTTTGTAGAGAATTAAGTTTCCTACTTTTCATGTTCTATGATATTTTTTGATCAGATGCGTAGTTCTCGAGATATATCAAGATATTTAAAAGTTCCGAAGCAGCACCAACATAATAGAGATACAGAAACACCGTGGCCCCTTTCTTTGAGATAACTCTGCACTATTGCGAGCTGTAAATGCCACTTCCAGCTTAGCTGTGCAGAAGAAGAACAACAAGAAGAAGAAATATCTCGAAATATGTCCATCAGGACCCTTCCCTTGAGATAAATCTGCAAATATCTCGGAAACGAAGCGAGCTATGGCAAAATGTTAAGAGACCTTTTTTGTAGAGAATTAAGTTTCCTACTTTTCATGTTCTATGATATTTTTTGATCAGATGCGTAGTTCTCGAGATATATCAAGATATTTAAAAGTTCCGAAGCCGCACCAACATAATAGAGATACAGAAACACCGTGGCCCCTTTCTTTGAGATAACTCTGCACTATTGCGAGCTGGAAATGCCACTTCCAGTTTAGCTGTGCAGAAGAAGAACAACAAGAAGAAGAAATATCTCGAAATATGTCCGTCAGGCCCCTTCCCTTGAGATAAATCTGCAAATATCTCGGAAACGAAGCGAGCTATGGCAAAATGTTAAGAGACCTTTTTTGTAGAGAATTAAGTTTCCTACTTTTTATGTTCTATAATATTTTTTGATCAGATGCGTAGTTCTCGAGATATATCAAGATATTTAAAAGTTCCGAAGCCGCACCAACATAATAGAGATACAGAAACACCGTGGCCCCTTTCTTTGAGATAACTCTGCACTATTGTGAGCTGTAAATGCCACTTCCAGCTTAGCTGTGCAGAAGAAGAACAACAAGAAGAAGAAATATCTCGAAATCTGTCCGACAGGCCCCTTCCCTTGAGATAAATCTGCAAATATCTCGGAAACGAAGCGAGCTATGGCAAAACCTTAACAAACCTTTTTGGAGAGAATTAAGTTTCCTACTTTTTATGTTCTATGATATTTTTTGATCAGATGCGTAGTACTCGAGATATATCAAGATATTTAAAAGTTCCGAAGCCGCACCAACATAATAGAGATACAGAAACACCGTGGCCCCTTTCTTTGAGATAACTCTGCACTAGTGCGAGCCGCAAATGCCACTTCCAGCTTAGCTGTGCATAAGAAGAACAACAAGAAGAAGAAATATCTCGAAATATGTCCGTCAGGCCCCTTCCCTTGAGATGTATCTGCAAATATCTCGGAAACGAAGCGAGCTATGGCAAAATGTTAAGAGACCTTTTTTGTAGAGAATTTTGTTTCCTACAATTTATGTTCTATGATATTTTTTGATCAGAAGCGTAGTTTTCGAGATATATCGAGATATTTAAAAGTTCCGAAGCCGCACCAACATAATAGAGATACAGAAACACCGTGGCCCCTTTCTTTGAGATAACTCTGCGTTTAGTGCGAGCCGCAAATGCCACTTCCAGCTTAGCTGTGCAGAAGAAGAACAACAAGAAGAAGAAATATCTCGAAATATGTCCGTCAGGCCCCTTCCCTTGAGATAAATCTGCAAATATCTCGGAAACGAAGCGAGCTATGGCAAAATGTTAAGACACCTTTTTTGTAGAGAATTAAGTTTCCTACTTTTTATGTTCTATAATATTTTTTGATCAGATGCGTAGTTCTCGAGATATATCAAGATATTTAAAAGTTCCGAAGCCGCACCAACATAATAGAGATACAGAAACACCGTGGCCCCTTTCTTTGAGATAACTCTGCACTATTGTGAGCTGTAAATGCCACTTCCAGTTTAGCTGTGCAGAAGAAGAACAACAAGAAGAAGAAATATCTCGAAATATGTCCGTCAGGCCCCTTCCCTTGAGGTAAATCTGCAAATATCTCGGAAACGAAGCGAGCTATGGCAAAATGTTAAGAGACCTTTTTTGTAGAGAATTAAGTTTCCTACTTTTTATGTTCTATAATATTTTTTGATCAGATGCGTAGTTCTCGAGATATATCAAGATATTTAAAAGTTCCGAAGCCGCACCAACATAATAGAGATACAGAAACACCGTGGCCCCTTTCTTTGTGATAACTCTGCACTATTGCGAGCTGCAAATGCCACTTCCAGCTTAGCTGTGCAGAAGAAGAACAACAAGAAGAAGAAATATCTCGAAATATGTCCGTCAGGCCCCTTCCCTTGAGATAAATCTGCACATATCTCGGAAACGAAGCGAGCTATGGCAAAATGTTAAGAGACCTTTTTTGTAGAGAATTAAGTTTCCTACTTTTTATGTTCTATGATATTTTTTGATCAGATGCGTAGTTCTCGAGATATATCAAGATATTTAAAAGTTCCGAAGCCGCACCAACATAATAGAGATACAGAAACACCGTGGCCCCTTTCTTTGAGATAACTCTGCACTATTGCGAGCTGCAAAAGCCACTTCCAGCTTAGCTGTGCAGAGGAAGAACAACAAGAAGAAGAAATATCTCGAAATATGTCCGTCAGGCCCCTTCCCTTGAGATATATCTGCAAATATCTCGGAAACGAAGCGAGCTATGGCAAAATGTTAAGAGACCTTTTTTGTAGAGAATTATGTTTCCTACAATTTATGTTCTATGATATTTTCTGATCAGAAGCGTAGTTTTCGAGATATATCGAGATATTTAAAAGTTCCGAAGCCGCACCAACATAATAGAGATACAGAAACACCGTAGCCCCTTTCGTTGAGATAACTCTGCACTAGTGCGAGCCGCAAATGCCATTTCCAGCTTAGCTGTGCAGAAGAAGAACAACAAGAAGAAGAAATATCTCGAAATATGTCCGTCAGGCCCCTTCCCTTGAGATAAATCTGCACATATCTCGGAAACGAAGCGAGCTATGGCAAAATCTTAAGACACCTTTTTTGTAGAGAATTAAGTTTCCTACTTTTTATGTTCTATGATATTTTTTGATCAGATGCGTAGTTCTCGAGATATATCAAGATATTTAAAAGTTCCGAAGCCGCACCAACATAATAGAGATACAGAAACACCGTGGCCCCTTTCTCTCAGATAACTCTGCACTATTGCGAGCTGTAAATGCCACTTCCAGCTTAGCTGTGCAGAAGAAGAACAACAAGAAGAAGAAATATCTCGAAATATGTCCGTCAGGCCCCTTCCCTTGAGATAAATCTGCAAATATCTCGGAAACGAAGAGAGCTATGGCAAAATGTTAAGAGACCTTTTTTGTAGAGAATTAAGTTTCCTACTTCTTATGTTCTATGATGTTTTTTGATCAGATGCGTAGTTCTCGAGATATATCAAGATATTTAAAAGTTCCGAAGCCGCACCAACATAATAGAGATACAGAAACACCGTGGCCCCTTTCTTTGAGATAACTCTGCACTATTGTGAGCTGTAAATGCCACTTCCAGCTTAGCTGTGCAGAAGAAGAACAACAAGAAGAAGAAATATCTCGAAATCTGTCCGACAGGCCCCTTCCCTTGAGATAAATCTGCAAATATCTCGGAAACGAAGCGAGCTATGGCAAAACCTTAACAAACCTTTTTGGAGAGAATTAAGTTTCCTACTTTTTATGTTCTATGATATTTTTTGATCAGATGCGTAGTACTCGAGATATATCAAGATATTTAAAAGTTCCGAAGCCGCACCAACATAATAGAGATACAGAAACACCGTGGCCCCTTTCTTTGAGATAACTCTGCACTAGTGCGAGCCGCAAATGCCACTTCCAGCTTAGCTGTGCATAAGAAGAACAACAAGAAGAAGAAATATCTCGAAATATGTCCGTCAGGCCCCTTCCCTTGAGATGTATCTGCAAATATCTCGGAAACGAAGCGAGCTATGGCAAAATGTTAAGAGACCTTTTTTGTAGAGAATTTTGTTTCCTACAATTTATGTTCTATGATATTTTTTGATCAGAAGCGTAGTTTTCGAGATATATCGAGATATTTAAAAGTTCCGAAGCCGCACCAACATAATAGAGATACAGAAACACCGTGGCCCCTTTCTTTGAGATAACTCTGCGTTTAGTGCGAGCCGCAAATGCCACTTCCAGCTTAGCTGTGCAGAAGAAGAACAACAAGAAGAAGAAATATCTCGAAATATGTCCGTCAGGCCCCTTCCCTTGAGATAAATCTGCAAATATCTCGGAAACGAAGCGAGCTATGGCAAAATGTTAAGACACCTTTTTTGTAGAGAATTAAGTTTCCTACTTTTTATGTTCTATAATATTTTTTGATCAGATGCGTAGTTCTCGAGATATATCAAGATATTTAAAAGTTCCGAAGCCGCACCAACATAATAGAGATACAGAAACACCGTGGCCCCTTTCTTTGAGATAACTCTGCACTATTGTGAGCTGTAAATGCCACTTCCAGTTTAGCTGTGCAGAAGAAGAACAACAAGAAGAAGAAATATCTCGAAATATGTCCGTCAGGCCCCTTCCCTTGAGGTAAATCTGCAAATATCTCGGAAACGAAGCGAGCTATGGCAAAATGTTAAGAGACCTTTTTTGTAGAGAATTAAGTTTCCTACTTTTTATGTTCTATAATATTTTTTGATCAGATGCGTAGTTCTCGAGATATATCAAGATATTTAAAAGTTCCGAAGCCGCACCAACATAATAGAGATACAGAAACACCGTGGCCCCTTTCTTTGTGATAACTCTGCACTATTGCGAGCTGCAAATGCCACTTCCAGCTTAGCTGTGCAGAAGAAGAACAACAAGAAGAAGAAATATCTCGAAATATGTCCGTCAGGCCCCTTCCCTTGAGATAAATCTGCACATATCTCGGAAACGAAGCGAGCTATGGCAAAATGTTAAGAGACCTTTTTTGTAGAGAATTAAGTTTCCTACTTTTTATGTTCTATGATATTTTTTGATCAGATGCGTAGTTCTCGAGATATATCAAGATATTTAAAAGTTCCGAAGCCGCACCAACATAATAGAGATACAGAAACACCGTGGCCCCTTTCTTTGAGATAACTCTGCACTATTGCGAGCTGCAAAAGCCACTTCCAGCTTAGCTGTGCAGAGGAAGAACAACAAGAAGAAGAAATATCTCGAAATATGTCCGTCAGGCCCCTTCCCTTGAGATATATCTGCAAATATCTCGGAAACGAAGCGAGCTATGGCAAAATGTTAAGAGACCTTTTTTGTAGAGAATTTTGTTTCCTACAATTTATGTTCTATGATATTTTTTGATCAGAAGCGTAGTTTTCGAGATATATCGAGATATTTAAAAGTTCCGAAGCCGCACCAACATAATAGAGATACAGAAACACCGTGGCCCCTTTCTTTGAGATAACTCTGCGTTTAGTGCGAGCCGCAAATGCCACTTCCAGCTTAGCTGTGCAGAAGAAGAACAACAAGAAGAAGAAATATCTCGAAATATGTCCGTCAGGCCCCTTCCCTTGAGATAAATCTGCAAATATCTCGGAAACGAAGCGAGCTATGGCAAAATGTTAAGACACCTTTTTTGTAGAGAATTAAGTTTCCTACTTTTTATGTTCTATAATATTTTTTGATCAGATGCGTAGTTCTCGAGATATATCAAGATATTTAAAAGTTCCGAAGCCGCACCAACATAATAGAGATACAGAAACACCGTGGCCCCTTTCTTTGAGATAACTCTGCACTATTGTGAGCTGTAAATGCCACTTCCAGTTTAGCTGTGCAGAAGAAGAACAACAAGAAGAAGAAATATCTCGAAATATGTCCGTCAGGCCCCTTCCCTTGAGGTAAATCTGCAAATATCTCGGAAACGAAGCGAGCTATGGCAAAATGTTAAGAGACCTTTTTTGTAGAGAATTAAGTTTCCTACTTTTTATGTTCTATAATATTTTTTGATCAGATGCGTAGTTCTCGAGATATATCAAGATATTTAAAAGTTCCGAAGCCGCACCAACATAATAGAGATACAGAAACACCGTGGCCCCTTTCTTTGTGATAACTCTGCACTATTGCGAGCTGCAAATGCCACTTCCAGCTTAGCTGTGCAGAAGAAGAACAACAAGAAGAAGAAATATCTCGAAATATGTCCGTCAGGCCCCTTCCCTTGAGATAAATCTGCACATATCTCGGAAACGAAGCGAGCTATGGCAAAATGTTAAGAGACCTTTTTTGTAGAGAATTAAGTTTCCTACTTTTTATGTTCTATGATATTTTTTGATCAGATGCGTAGTTCTCGAGATATATCAAGATATTTAAAAGTTCCGAAGCCGCACCAACATAATAGAGATACAGAAACACCGTGGCCCCTTTCTTTGAGATAACTCTGCACTATTGCGAGCTGCAAAAGCCACTTCCAGCTTAGCTGTGCAGAGGAAGAACAACAAGAAGAAGAAATATCTCGAAATATGTCCGTCAGGCCCCTTCCCTTGAGATATATCTGCAAATATCTCGGAAACGAAGCGAGCTATGGCAAAATGTTAAGAGACCTTTTTTGTAGAGAATTATGTTTCCTACAATTTATGTTCTATGATATTTTCTGATCAGAAGCGTAGTTTTCGAGATATATCGAGATATTTAAAAGTTCCGAAGCCGCACCAACATAATAGAGATACAGAAACACCGTAGCCCCTTTCGTTGAGATAACTCTGCACTAGTGCGAGCCGCAAATGCCATTTCCAGCTTAGCTGTGCAGAAGAAGAACAACAAGAAGAAGAAATATCTCGAAATATGTCCGTCAGGCCCCTTCCCTTGAGATAAATCTGCACATATCTCGGAAACGAAGCGAGCTATGGCAAAATCTTAAGACACCTTTTTTGTAGAGAATTAAGTTTCCTACTTTTTATGTTCTATGATATTTTTTGATCAGATGCGTAGTTCTCGAGATATATCAAGATATTTAAAAGTTCCGAAGCCGCACCAACATAATAGAGATACAGAAACACCGTGGCCCCTTTCTCTCAGATAACTCTGCACTATTGCGAGCTGTAAATGCCACTTCCAGCTTAGCTGTGCAGAAGAAGAACAACAAGAAGAAGAAATATCTCGAAATATGTCCGTCAGGCCCCTTCCCTTGAGATAAATCTGCAAATATCTCGGAAACGAAGAGAGCTATGGCAAAATGTTAAGAGACCTTTTTTGTAGAGAATTAAGTTTCCTACTTCTTATGTTCTATGATGTTTTTTGATCAGATGCGTAGTTCTCGAGATATATCAAGATATTTAAAAGTTCCGAAGCCGCACCAACATAATAGAGATACAGAAACACCGTGGCCCCTTTCTTTGAGATAACTCTGTACTATTGCGAGCTGTAAATGCCACTTCCAGCTTAGCTGTGCAGAAGAAGAACAACAAGAAGAAGAAATATCTTGAAATATGTCCGTCAGGCCCCTTCCCTTGAGATATATCTGCAAATATCTCGGAAACGAAGCGAGCTATGGCAAAATGTTAAGAGACCTTTTTTGTAGAGAATTATGTTTCCTACAATTTATGTTCTCTGATATTTTTTGATCAGAAGCGTAGTTTTCGAGATATATCGAGATATTTAAAAGTTCCGAAGCCGCACCAACATAATAGAGATACAGAAACACCGTGGCCCCTTTCGTTGAGATAACTCTGCACTAGTGCGAGCCGCAAATGCCACTTCCAGCGTAGCTGTGCAGAAGAAGAACAACAAGAAGAAGAAATATCTCGAAATATGTCCGTCAGGCCCCTTCCCTTGAGATATATCTGCACATATCTCGGAAATGAAGCGAGCTATGGCAAAATGTTAAGAGACCTTTTTTGTAGAGAATTAAGTTTCCTACTTTTTATTTTCTATGATATTTTTTGATCAGATGCGTAGTTCTCGAGATATATCGAGATATTTAAAAGTTCCGAAGCCGCACCAACATAATAGAGATACAGAAACACCGTGGCCCCTTTCTTTGTGATAACTCTGCACTATTGCGAGCTGCAAATGCCACTTCCAGCTTAGCTGTGCAGAAGAAGAACAACAAGAAGAAGAAATATCTCGAAATATGTCCGTCAGGCCCCTTCTCTTGAGATAAATCTGCAAATATCTCGGAAACGAAGCGAGCTATGGCAAAATGTTAAGAGACCTTACTTGTAGAGAATTAAGTCTCCTACTTTTTATGTTGAATGATATTATTTGATCAGATGCGTAGTTCTGGAGATATATCAAGATATTTAAAAGTACCGAAGCCGCACCAACATAATAGAGATACAGAAACACCGTGGCCCCTTTCTTTGAGGTAACTCTGCAGTATTGCGAGCTGCAAATGCCACTTCCAGCTTAGCTGTGCAGAGGAAGAACAACAAGAAGAAGAAATATCTCGAAATATGTCCGTCAGGCCAGTTCCTTTGAGCTGAATCTGCAAATATCTCGGAAACGAAGCGAGCTATGGCAAAATGTTGAGAGACGTTTTTTGTAGAGAATTATGTTTCCTACAATTTATGTTCTATGATATTTTTTGATCAGAAGCGTAGTTTTCGAGATATATCGAGATATTTAAAAGTTCCGAAGCCGCACCAACATAATAGAGATTCAGAAACACCGTGGCCCCTTTCTTTGAGATAACTCTGCACTAGTGCGAGCCGCAAATGCCACTTCCAGCTTAGCTGTGCAGAAGAAGAACAACAACAAGAAGAAATATCTCGAAATATGTCCGTCAGGCCCCTTCCCTTGAGATAAATCTGCAAATATCTCGGAAACGAAGCGAGCTATGGCAAAATGTTAAGAGACCTTTTTTGTAGAGAATTATGTTTCCTACAATTTATGTTCTATGATATTTTTTGATCAGAAGCGTAGTTTTCGAGATATATCGAGATATTTAAAAGTTCCGAAGCCGCACCAACATAATAGAGATACAGAAACACCGTGGCCCCTTTCTTTGAGATAACTCTGCACTATTGCGAGCGGTAAATGCCACTTCCAGCTTAGCTGTGCAGAAGAAGAACAACAAGAAGAAGAAATATCTCGAAATATGTCCGTCAGGCCCCTTCCCTTGAGATATATCTGCAAATATCTCGGAAACGAAGCGAGCTATGGCAAAATGTTAAGAGACCGTTTTTGTAGAGAATTATGTTTCCTACAATTTATGTTCTATGATATTTTTTGATCAGAAGCGTAGTTTTCGAGATATATCGAGATATTTAAAAGTTCCGAAGCCGCACCAACATAATAGAGATACAGAAACACCGTGGCCCCTTTCGTTGAGATAACTCTGCACTAGTGCGAGCCGCAAATGCCATTTCCAGCTTAGCTGTGCAGAAGAAGAACAACAAGAAGAAGAAATATCTCGAAATATGTCCGTCAGGCCCCTTCCCTTGAGATAAATCTGCACATATCTCGGAAACGAAGCGAGCTATGGCAAAATCTTAAGACACCTTTTTTGTAGAGAATTAAGTTTCCTACTTTTTATGTTCTATGATATTTTTTGATCAGATGCGTAGTTCTCGAGATATATCAAGATATTTAAAAGTTCCGAAGCCGCACCAACATAATAGAGATACAGAAACACCGTGGCCCCTTTCTCTCAGATAACTCTGCACTATTGCGAGCTGTAAATGCCACTTCCAGCTTAGCTGTGCAGAAGAAGAACAACAAGAAGAAGAAATATCTCGAAATATGTCCGTCAGGCCCCTTCCCTTGAGATAAATCTGCAAATATCTCGGAAAGGAAGAGAGCTATGGCAAAATGTTAAGAGACCTTTTTTGTAGAGAATTAAGTTTCCTACTTCTTATGTTCTATGATGTTTTTTGATCAGATGCGTAGTTCTCGAGATATATCAAGATATTTAAAAGTTCCGAAGCCGCACCAACATAATAGAGATACAGAAACACCGTGGCCCCTTTCTTTGAGATAACTCTGTACTATTGCGAGCTGTAAATGCCACTTCCAGCTTAGCTGTGCAGAAGAAGAACAACAAGAAGAAGAAATATCTTGAAATATGTCCGTCAGGCCCCTTCCCTTGAGATATATCTGCAAATATCTCGGAAACGAAGCGAGCTATGGCAAAATGTTAAGAGACCTTTTTTGTAGAGAATTATGTTTCCTACAATTTATGTTCTCTGATATTTTTTGATCAGAAGCGTAGTTTTCGAGATATATCGAGATATTTAAAAGTTCCGAAGCCGCACCAACATGATAGAGATACAGAAACACCGTGGCCCCTTTCGTTGAGATAACTCTGCACTAGTGCGAGCCGCAAATGCCACTTCCAGCGTAGCTGTGCAGAAGAAGAACAACAAGAAGAAGAAATATCTCGAAATATGTCCGTCAGGCCCCTTCCCTTGAGATAAATCTGCACATATCTCGGAAATGAAGCGAGCTATGGCAAAATGTTAAGAGACCTTTTTTGTAGAAAATTAAGTTTCCTACTTTTTATTTTCTATGATATTTTTTGATCAGATGCGTAGTTCTCGAGATATATCAAGATATTTAAAAGTTCCGAAGCCGCACCAACATAATAGGGATACAGAAACACCGTGGCCCCTTTCTTTGAGATAACTCTGCACTAGTGCGAGCCGCAAATGCCACTTCCAGCTTAGCTGTGCAGAAGAAGAACAACAAGAAGAAGAAATATCTCGAAATATGTCCGTCAGGCCCCTTCCCTTGAGATATATCTGCAAATATCTCGGAAACGAAGCGAGCTATGGCAAAATGTTAAGAGACCTTTTTTGTAGAGAATTCTGTTTCCTACAATTTATGTTCTATGATATTTTTTGATCAGAAGCGTAGTTTTCGAGATATATCGAGATATTTAAAAGTTCCGAAGCCGCACTAACATAATAGAGATACAGAAACACCGTGGCCCCTTTCGTTGAGATAACTCTGTACTAGTGCGAGCCGCAAATGCCACTTCCAGCGTAGCTGTGCAGAAGAAGAACAACAAGAAGAAGAAATATCTCGAAATATGTCCGTCAGGCCCCTTCCCTTGAGATATATCTGCAAATATCTCGGAAACGAAGCGAGCTATGGCAAAATGTTAAGAGACCTTTTTTGTAGAGAATTATGTTTCCTACAATTTATGTTGTATGATATTTTTTGATCAGAAGCGTAGTTTTCGAGATACATCGAGATATTTAAAAGTTCCGAAGCCGCACCAACATAATAGAGATACAGAAACACCGTGGCCCCTTTCTTTGAGATAACTCTGCACTAGTGCGAGCCGCAAATGCCACTTCCAGCTTAGCTGTGCAGAAGAAGAACAACAAGAAGAAGAAATATCTCGAAATATGTCCGTCAGGCCCCTTCCCTTGAGATAAATCTGCAAATATCTCGGAAACGAAGCGAGCTATGGCAAAATGTTAAGAGACCTTTTTTGTAGAGAATTAAGTTTCCTACTTTTTATGTTGTATGATATTTTTTGATCAGATGCGTAGTTCTCGAGATATATCAAGATATTTAAAAGTTCCGAAGCCGCACCAACATAATAGAGATACAGAAACACCGTGGCCCCTCTCTTTGAGATAACTCTGCACTATTGCGAGCTGGAAATGCCACTTCCAGCTTAGCTGTGCAGAGGAAGAACAACAAGAAGAAGAAGTATCTCGAAATATGTCCGTCAGGCCCGTTCCTTTGAGCTGAATCTGCAAATATCTCGGAAACGAAGCGAGCTATGGCAAAATGTTAAGAGACGTTTTTTGTAGAGAATTACCTTTCCTACAATTTATGTTCTATGATATTTTTTGATCAGAAGCGTAGTTTTCGAGATATATCGAGATATTTAAAAGTTCCGAAGCCGCACCAACATAATAGAGATACAGAAACACCGTGGCCCCTTTCTTTGAGATAACTCTGCACTAGTGCGAGCCGCAAATGCCACTTCCAGCTTAGCTGTGCAGAAGAAGAACAACAAGAAGAAGAAATATCTCGAAATATGTCCGTCAGGCCCCTTCCCTTGAGATAAATCTGCAAATATCTCGGAAACGAAGCGAGCTATGGCAAAATGTGAAGAGACCGTTTTTGTAGAGAATTAAGTTTCCTACTTTTTATGTTCTATGATATTTTTTGATCAGACGCGTAGTTCTCGAGATATATCAAGATATTTAAAAGTTCCGAAGCCGCACCAACATAATAGAGATACAGAAACACCGCGGCCCCTTTCTTTGAGATAACTCTGCACTAGTGCGAGCCGCAAATGTCACTTCCAGCTTAGCTGTGCAGAAGAAGAACAACAAGAAGAAGAAATATCTCGAAATATGTCCGTCAGGCCCCTTCCCTTGAGATATATCTGCAAATATCTCGGAAACGAAGCGAGCTATGGCAAAATGTTAAGAGACGTTTTTTGTAGAGAATTATGTTTCCTACAATTTATGTTCTATGATATTTTTTGATCAGAAGCGTAGTTTTCGAGATATATCGAGATATTTAAAAGTTCCGAAGCCGCACTAACATAATAGAGATACAGAAACACCGTGGCCCCTTTCGTTGAGATAACTCTGTACTAGTGCGAGCCGCAAATGCCACTTCCAGCGTAGCTGTGCAGAAGAAGAACAACAAGAAGAAGAAATATCTCGAAATATGTCCGTCAGGCCCCTTCCCTTGAGATAAATCTGCACATATCTCGGAAATGAAGCGAGCTATGGCAAAATGTTAAGAGACCTTTTTCGTAGAGAATTAAGTTTCCTACTTTTTATTTTCTATGATATTTTTTGATCAGATGCGTAGTTCTCGAGATATATCAAGATATTTAAAAGTTCCGAAGCCGCACCAACATAATAGGGATACAGAAACACCGTGGCCCCTTTCTTTGAGATAACTCTGCACTATTGCGTGCTGCAAATGCCACTTCCAGCTTAGCTGTGCAGAGGAAGAACAACAAGAAGAAGAAATATCTCGAAATATGTCCGTCAGGCCAGTTCCTTTGAGCTGAATCTGCAAATATCTCGGAAACGAAGCGAGCTATGGCAAAATGTTAAGAGACGTTTTTTGTAGAGAATTATGTTTCCTACAATTTATGTTCTATGATATTTTTTGATCAGAAGCGTAGTTTTCGAGATGTATCGAGATATTTAAAAGTTCCGAAGCCGCACCAACATAATAGGGATACAGAAACACCGTGGCCCCTTTCTTTGAGATAACTCTGCACTAGTGCGAGCCGCAAATGCCACTTCCAGCTTAGCTGTGCAGAAGAAGAACAACAAGAAGAAGAAATATCTCGAAATATGTCCGTCAGGCCCCTTCCCTTGAGATATATCTGCAAATATCTCGGAAACGAAGCGAGCTATGGCAAAATGTTAAGAGACCTTTTTTGTAGAGAATTCTGTTTCCTACAATTTATGTTCTATGATATTTTTTGATCAGAAGCGTAGTTTTCGAGATATATCGAGATATTTAAAAGTTCCGAAGCCGCACTAACATAATAGAGATACAGAAACACCGTGGCCCCTTTCGTTGAGATAACTCTGTACTAGTGCGAGCCGCAAATGCCACTTCCAGCGTAGCTGTGCAGAAGAAGAACAACAAGAAGAAGAAATATCTCGAAATATGTCCGTCAGGCCCCTTCCCTTGAGATATATCTGCAAATATCTCGGAAACGAAGCGAGCTATGGCAAAATGTTAAGAGACCTTTTTTGTAGAGAATTATGTTTCCTACAATTTATGTTGTATGATATTTTTTGATCAGAAGCGTAGTTTTCGAGATACATCGAGATATTTAAAAGTTCCGAAGCCGCACCAACATAATAGAGATACAGAAACACCGTGGCCCCTTTCTTTGAGATAACTCTGCACTAGTGCGAGCCGCAAATGCCACTTCCAGCTTAGCTGTGCAGAAGAAGAACAACAAGAAGAAGAAATATCTCGAAATATGTCCGTCAGGCCCCTTCCCTTGAGATAAATCTGCAAATATCTCGGAAACGAAGCGAGCTATGGCAAAATGTTAAGAGACCTTTTTTGTAGAGAATTAAGTTTCCTACTTTTTATGTTGTATGATATTTTTTGATCAGATGCGTAGTTCTCGAGATATATCAAGATATTTAAAAGTTCCGAAGCCGCACCAACATAATAGAGATACAGAAACACCGTGGCCCCTCTCTTTGAGATAACTCTGCACTATTGCGAGCTGGAAATGCCACTTCCAGCTTAGCTGTGCAGAGGAAGAACAACAAGAAGAAGAAGTATCTCGAAATATGTCCGTCAGGCCCGTTCCTTTGAGCTGAATCTGCAAATATCTCGGAAACGAAGCGAGCTATGGCAAAATGTTAAGAGACGTTTTTTGTAGAGAATTACCTTTCCTACAATTTATGTTCTATGATATTTTTTGATCAGAAGCGTAGTTTTCGAGATATATCGAGATATTTAAAAGTTCCGAAGCCGCACCAACATAATAGAGATACAGAAACACCGTGGCCCCTTTCTTTGAGATAACTCTGCACTAGTGCGAGCCGCAAATGCCACTTCCAGCTTAGCTGTGCAGAAGAAGAACAACAAGAAGAAGAAATATCTCGAAATATGTCCGTCAGGCCCCTTCCCTTGAGATAAATCTGCAAATATCTCGGAAACGAAGCGAGCTATGGCAAAATGTGAAGAGACCGTTTTTGTAGAGAATTAAGTTTCCTACTTTTTATGTTCTATGATATTTTTTGATCAGACGCGTAGTTCTCGAGATATATCAAGATATTTAAAAGTTCCGAAGCCGCACCAACATAATAGAGATACAGAAACACCGTGGCCCCTTTCTTTGAGATAACTCTGCACTAGTGCGAGCCGCAAATGTCACTTCCAGCTTAGCTGTGCAGAAGAAGAACAACAAGAAGAAGAAATATCTCGAAATATTTCCGTCAGGCCCCTTCCCTTGAGATATATCTGCAAATATCTCGGAAACGAAGCGAGCTATGGCAAAATGTTAAGAGACGTTTTTTGTAGAGAATTATGTTTCCTACAATTTATGTTCTATGATATTTTTTGATCAGAAGCGTAGTTTTCGAGATATATCGAGATATTTAAAAGTTCCGAAGCCGCACTAACATAATAGAGATACAGAAACACCGTGGCCCCTTTCGTTGAGATAACTCTGTACTAGTGCGAGCCGCAAATGCCACTTCCAGCGTAGCTGTGCAGAAGAAGAACAACAAGAAGAAGAAATATCTCGAAATATGTCCGTCAGGCCCCTTCCCTTGAGATAAATCTGCACATATCTCGGAAATGAAGCGAGCTATGGCAAAATGTTAAGAGACCTTTTTCGTAGAGAATTAAGTTTCCTACTTTTTATTTTCTATGATATTTTTTGATCAGATGCGTAGTTCTCGAGATATATCAAGATATTTAAAAGTTCCGAAGCCGCACCAACATAATAGGGATACAGAAACACCGTGGCCCCTTTCTTTGAGATAACTCTGCACTATTGCGTGCTGCAAATGCCACTTCCAGCTTAGCTGTGCAGAGGAAGAACAACAAGAAGAAGAAATATCTCGAAATATGTCCGTCAGGCCAGTTCCTTTGAGCTGAATCTGCAAATATCTCGGAAACGAAGCGAGCTATGGCAAAATGTTAAGAGACGTTTTTTGTAGAGAATTATGTTTCCTACAATTTATGTTCTATGATATTTTTTGATCAGAAGCGTAGTTTTCGAGATGTATCGAGATATTTAAAAGTTCCGAAGCCGCACCAACATAATAGAGATACAGAAACACCGTGGCCCCTTTCTTTGAGATAACTCTGCACTATTGCGAGCTGCAAATGCCACTTCCAGCTTAGCTGTGCAGAGGAAGAACAACAAGAAGAAGAAATATCTCGAAATATGTCCGTCAGGCCAGTTCCTTTGAGGTGAATCTGCAAATATCTCGGAAACGAAGCGAGCTATGGCAAAATGTTAAGAGACGTTTTTTGTAGAGAATTATGTTTCCTACAATTTAGGTTCTATGATATTTTTTGATCAGAAGCGTAGTTTTCGAGATGTATCGAGATATTTAAAAGTTCCGAAGCCGCACCAACATAATAGAGATACAGAAACACCGTGGCCCCTTTCTTTGAGATAACTCTGCACTAGTGCGAGCCGGAAATGCCACTTCCAGCTTAGCTGTGCAGAAGAAGAACAACAAGAAGAAGAAATATCTCGAAATATGTCCGTCAGGCCCCTTCCCTTGAGATATATCTGCAAATATCTCGGAAACGAAGCGAGCTATGGCAAAATGTTAAGAGACCTTTTTTGTAGAGAATTATGTTTCCTACAATTTATGTTCTATGATATTTTTTGATCAGAAGCGTAGTTTTCGAGATATATCGAGATATTTAAAAGTTCCGAAGCCGCACCAACATAATAGAGATACAGAAACACCGTGGCCCCTTTCTTTGAGATAACTCTGCACTAGTGCGAGCCGCAACTGCCACTTACAGCTTAGCTGTGCAGAAGAAGAACAACAAGAAGAAGAAATATCTCGAAATATGTCCGTCAGGCCCCTTCCCTTGAGATATATCTGCAAATATCTCGGAAACGAAGCGAGCTATGGCAAAATGTTAAGAGACCTTTTTTGTAGAGAATTATGTTTCCTACAATTTATGTTCTATGATATTTTTTGATCAGAAGCGTAGTTTTCGAGATATATCGAGATATTTAAAAGTTCCGAAGCCGCACCAACATAATAGAGATACAGAAACACCGTAGCCCCTTTCGTTGAGATAACTCTGCACTAGTGCGAGCCGCAAATGCCACTTCCAGCTTAGCTGTGCAGAAGAAGAACAACAAGAAGAAGAAATATCTCGAAATTTGTCCGTCAGGCCCCTTCCCTTGAGATAAATCTGCACATATCTCGGAAACGAAGCGAGCTATGGCAAAATCTTAAGAGACCTTTTTTGTAGAGAATTAACTTTCCTACTTTTTCTGTTCTATGATATTTTTTGATCAGATGCGTAGTTCTCGAGATATATCAAGATATTTAAAAGTTCCGAAGCCGCACCAACATAATAGAGATACAGAAACACCGTGGCCCCTTTCTTTGAGATAACTCTGCACTATTGCGAGCTGCAAATGCCACTTCCAGCTTAGCTGTGCAGAAGAAGAACAACAAGAAGAAGAAATATCTCGAAATATGTCCGTCAGGCCCCTTCCCTTGAGATAAATCTGCAAATATCTCGGAAACGAAGAGAGCTATGGCAAAATGTTAAGAGACCTTTTTTGTAGAGAATTAAGTTTCCTACTTCTTATGTTCTATGATGTTTTTTGATCAGATGCGTAGTTCTCGAGATATATCAAGATATTTAAAAGTTCCGAAGCCGCACCAACATAATAGAGATACAGAAACACCGTGGCCCCTTTCTTTGAGATAACTCTGCACTATTGCGAGCTGTAAATGCCACTTCCAGCTTAGCTGTGCAGAAGAAGAACAACAAGAAGAAGAAATATCTCGAAATATGTCCGTCAGGCCCCTTCCCTTGAGATAAATCTGCAAATATCTCGGAAACGAAGCGAGCTATGGCAAAATGTTCAGAGACCTTTTTTGTAGAGAATTAAGTTTCCTACTTTTTATGTTCTATGATATTTTTTGATCAGATGCGTAGTTCTCGAGATATATCAAGATATTTAAAAGTTCCGAAGCCGCACCAACATAATAGAGATACAGAAACACCGTGGCCCCTTTCTCTCAGATAACTCTGCACTATTGCGAGCTGTAAATGCCACTTCCAGCTTAGCTGTGCAGAAGAAGAACAACAAGAAGAAGAAATATCTCGAAATATGTCCGTCAGGCCCCTTCCCTTGAGATAAATCTGCAAATATCTCGGAAACGAAGAGAGCTATGGCAAAATGTTAAGAGACCTTTTTTGTAGAGAATTAAGTTTCCTACTTCTTATGTTCTATGATGTTTTTTGATCAGATGCGTAGTTCTCGAGATATATCAAGATATTTAAAAGTTCCGAAGCCGCACCAACATAATAGAGATACAGAAACACCGTGGCCCCTTTCTTTGAGATAACTCTGTACTATTGCGAGCTGTAAATGCCACTTCCAGCTTAGCTGTGCAGAAGAAGAACAACAAGAAGAAGAAATATCTTGAAATATGTCCGTCAGGCCCCTTCCCTTGAGATATATCTGCAAATATCTCGGAAACGAAGCGAGCTATGGCAAAATGTTAAGAGACCTTTTTTGTAGAGAATTATGTTTCCTACAATTTATGTTCTCTGATATTTTTTGATCAGAAGCGTAGTTTTCGAGATATATCGAGATATTTAAAAGTTCCGAAGCCGCACCAACATAATAGAGATACAGAAACACCGTGGCCCCTTTCGTTGAGATAACTCTGCACTAGTGCGAGCCGCAAATGCCACTTCCAGCGTAGCTGTGCAGAAGAAGAACAACAAGAAGAAGAAATATCTCGAAATATGTCCGTCAGGCCCCTTCCCTTGAGATATATCTGCACATATCTCGGAAATGAAGCGAGCTATGGCAAAATGTTAAGAGACCTTTTTTGTAGAGAATTAAGTTTCCTACTTTTTATTTTCTATGATATTTTTTGATCAGATGCGTAGTTCTCGAGATATATCGAGATATTTAAAAGTTCCGAAGCCGCACCAACATAATAGAGATACAGAAACACCGTGGCCCCTTTCTTTGTGATAACTCTGCACTATTGCGAGCTGCAAATGCCACTTCCAGCTTAGCTGTGCAGAAGAAGAACAACAAGAAGAAGAAATATCTCGAAATATGTCCGTCAGGCCCCTTCTCTTGAGATAAATCTGCTAATATCTCGGAAACGAAGCGAGCTATGGCAAAATGTTAAGAGACCTTACTTGTAGAGAATTAAGTCTCCTACTTTTTATGTTCAATGATATTATTTGATCAGATGCGTAGTTCTGGAGATATATCAAGATATTTAAAAGTACCGAAGCCGCACCAACATAATAGAGATACAGAAACACCGTGGCCCCTTTCTTTGAGGTAACTCTGCAGTATTGCGAGCTGCAAATGCCACTTCCAGCTTAGCTGTGCAGAGGAAGAACAACAAGAAGAAGAAATATCTCGAAATATGTCCGTCAGGCCAGTTCCTTTGAGCTGAATCTGCAAATATCTCGGAAACGAAGCGAGCTATGGCAAAATGTTGAGAGACGTTTTTTGTAGAGAATTATGTTTCCTACAATTTATGTTCTATGATATTTTTTGATCAGAAGCGTAGTTTTCGAGATATATCGAGATATTTAAAAGTTCCGAAGCCGCACCAACATAATAGAGATTCAGAAACACCGTGGCCCCTTTCTTTGAGATAACTCTGCACTAGTGCGAGCCGCAAATGCCACTTCCAGCTTAGCTGTGCAGAAGAAGAACAACAACAAGAAGAAATATCTCGAAATATGTCCGTCAGGCCCCTTCCCTTGAGATAAATCTGCAAATATCTCGGAAACGAAGCGAGCTATGGCAAAATGTTAAGAGACCTTTTTTGTAGAGAATTATGTTTCCTACAATTTATGTTCTATGATATTTTTTGATCAGAAGCGTAGTTTTCGAGATATATCGAGATATTTAAAAGTTCCGAAGCCGCACCAACATAATAGAGATACAGAAACACCGTGGCCCCTTTCTTTGAGATAACTCTGCACTATTGCGAGCGGTAAATGCCACTTCCAGCTTAGCTGTGCAGAAGAAGAACAACAAGAAGAAGAAATATCTCGAAATATGTCCGTCAGGCCCCTTCCCTTGAGATAAATCTGCACATATCTCGGAAACGAAGCGAGCTATGGCAAAATCTTAAGACACCTTTTTTGTAGAGAATTAAGTTTCCTACTTTTTATGTTCTATGATATTTTTTGATCAGATGCGTAGTTCTCGAGATATATCAAGATATTTAAAAGTTCCGAAGCCGCACCAACATAATAGAGATACAGAAACACCGTGGCCCCTTTCTCTCAGATAACTCTGCACTATTGCGAGCTGTAAATGCCACTTCCAGCTTAGCTGTGCAGAAGAAGAACAACAAGAAGAAGAAATATCTCGAAATATGTCCGTCAGGCCCCTTCCCTTGAGATAAATCTGCAAATATCTCGGAAAGGAAGAGAGCTATGGCAAAATGTTAAGAGACCTTTTTTGTAGAGAATTAAGTTTCCTACTTCTTATGTTCTATGATGTTTTTTGATCAGATGCGTAGTTCTCGAGATATATCAAGATATTTAAAAGTTCCGAAGCCGCACCAACATAATAGAGATACAGAAACACCGTGGCCCCTTTCTTTGAGATAACTCTGTACTATTGCGAGCTGTAAATGCCACTTCCAGCTTAGCTGTGCAGAAGAAGAACAACAAGAAGAAGAAATATCTTGAAATATGTCCGTCAGGCCCCTTCCCTTGAGATATATCTGCAAATATCTCGGAAACGAAGCGAGCTATGGCAAAATGTTAAGAGACCTTTTTTGTAGAGAATTATGTTTCCTACAATTTATGTTCTCTGATATTTTTTGATCAGAAGCGTAGTTTTCGAGATATATCGAGATATTTAAAAGTTCCGAAGCCGCACCAACATAATAGAGATTCAGAAACACCGTGGCCCCTTTCTTTGAGATAACTCTGCACTAGTGCGAGCCGCAAATGCCACTTCCAGCTTAGCTGTGCAGAAGAAGAACAACAACAAGAAGAAATATCTCGAAATATGTCCGTCAGGCCCCTTCCCTTGAGATAAATCTGCAAATATCTCGGAAACGAAGCGAGCTATGGCAAAATGTTAAGAGACCTTTTTTGTAGAGAATTATGTTTCCTACAATTTATGTTCTATGATATTTTTTGATCAGAAGCGTAGTTTTCGAGATATATCGAGATATTTAAAAGTTCCGAAGCCGCACCAACATAATAGAGATACAGAAACACCGTGGCCCCTTTCTTTGAGATAACTCTGCACTATTGCGAGCGGTAAATGCCACTTCCAGCTTAGCTGTGCAGAAGAAGAACAACAAGAAGAAGAAATATCTCGAAATATGTCCGTCAGGCCCCTTCCCTTGAGATATATCTGCAAATATCTCGGAAACGAAGCGAGCTATGGCAAAATGTTAAGAGACCGTTTTTGTAGAGAATTATGTTTCCTACAATTTATGTTCTATGATATTTTTTGATCAGAAGCGTAGTTTTCGAGATATATCGAGATATTTAAAAGTTCCGAAGCCGCACCAACATAATAGAGATACAGAAACACCGTGGCCCCTTTCGTTGAGATAACTCTGCACTAGTGCGAGCCGCAAATGCCATTTCCAGCTTAGCTGTGCAGAAGAAGAACAACAAGAAGAAGAAATATCTCGAAATATGTCCGTCAGGCCCCTTCCCTTGAGATAAATCTGCACATATCTCGGAAACGAAGCGAGCTATGGCAAAATCTTAAGACACCTTTTTTGTAGAAAATTAAGTTTCCTACTTTTTATGTTCTATGATATTTTTTGATCAGATGCGTAGTTCTCGAGATATATCAAGATATTTAAAAGTTCCGAAGCCGCACCAACATAATAGAGATACAGAAACACCGTGGCCCCTTTCTCTCAGATAACTCTGCACTATTGCGAGCTGTAAATGCCACTTCCAGCTTAGCTGTGCAGAAGAAGAACAACAAGAAGAAGAAATATCTCGAAATATGTCCGTCAGGCCCCTTCCCTTGAGATAAATCTGCAAATATCTCGGAAAGGAAGAGAGCTATGGCAAAATGTTAAGAGACCTTTTTTGTAGAGAATTAAGTTTCCTACTTCTTATGTTCTATGATGTTTTTTGATCAGATGCGTAGTTCTCGAGATATATCAAGATATTTAAAAGTTCCGAAGCCGCACCAACATAATAGAGATACAGAAACACCGTGGCCCCTTTCTTTGAGATAACTCTGTACTATTGCGAGCTGTAAATGCCACTTCCAGCTTAGCTGTGCAGAAGAAGAACAACAAGAAGAAGAAATATCTTGAAATATGTCCGTCAGGCCCCTTCCCTTGAGATATATCTGCAAATATCTCGGAAACGAAGCGAGCTATGGCAAAATGTTAAGAGACCTTTTTTGTAGAGAATTATGTTTCCTACAATTTATGTTCTCTGATATTTTTTGATCAGAAGCGTAGTTTTCGAGATATATCGAGATATTTAAAAGTTCCGAAGCCGCACCAACATAATAGAGATACAGAAACACCGTGGCCCCTTTCGTTGAGATAACTCTGCACTAGTGCGAGCCGCAAATGCCACTTCCAGCGTAGCTGTGCAGAAGAAGAACAACAAGAAGAAGAAATATCTCGAAATATGTCCGTCAGGCCCCTTCCCTTGAGATAAATCTGCACATATCTCGGAAATGAAGCGAGCTATGGCAAAATGTTAAGAGACCTTTTTTGTAGAAAATTAAGTTTCCTACTTTTTATTTTCTATGATATTTTTTGATCAGATGCGTAGTTCTCGAGATATATCAAGATATTTAAAAGTTCCGAAGCCGCACCAACATAATAGGGATACAGAAACACCGTGGCCCCTTTCTTTGAGATAACTCTGCACTAGTGCGAGCCGCAAATGCCACTTCCAGCTTAGCTGTGCAGAAGAAGAACAACAAGAAGAAGAAATATCTCGAAATATGTCCGTCAGGCCCCTTCCCTTGAGATATATCTGCAAATATCTCGGAAACGAAGCGAGCTATGGCAAAATGTTAAGAGACCTTTTTTGTAGAGAATTCTGTTTCCTACAATTTATGTTCTATGATATTTTTTGATCAGAAGCGTAGTTTTCGAGATATATCGAGATATTTAAAAGTTCCGAAGCCGCACTAACATAATAGAGATACAGAAACACCGTGGCCCCTTTCGTTGAGATAACTCTGTACTAGTGCGAGCCGCAAATGCCACTTCCAGCGTAGCTGTGCAGAAGAAGAACAACAAGAAGAAGAAATATCTCGAAATATGTCCGTCAGGCCCCTTCCCTTGAGATATATCTGCAAATATCTCGGAAACGAAGCGAGCTATGGCAAAATGTTAAGAGACCTTTTTTGTAGAGAATTATGTTTCCTACAATTTATGTTGTATGATATTTTTTGATCAGAAGCGTAGTTTTCGAGATACATCGAGATATTTAAAAGTTCCGAAGCCGCACCAACATAATAGAGATACAGAAACACCGTGGCCCCTTTCTTTGAGATAACTCTGCACTAGTGCGAGCCGCAAATGCCACTTCCAGCTTAGCTGTGCAGAAGAAGAACAACAAGAAGAAGAAATATCTCGAAATATGTCCGTCAGGCCCCTTCCCTTGAGATAAATCTGCAAATATCTCGGAAACGAAGCGAGCTATGGCAAAATGTTAAGAGACCTTTTTTGTAGAGAATTAAGTTTCCTACTTTTTATGTTGTATGATATTTTTTGATCAGATGCGTAGTTCTCGAGATATATCAAGATATTTAAAAGTTCCGAAGCCGCACCAACATAATAGAGATACAGAAACACCGTGGCCCCTCTCTTTGAGATAACTCTGCACTATTGCGAGCTGGAAATGCCACTTCCAGCTTAGCTGTGCAGAGGAAGAACAACAAGAAGAAGAAGTATCTCGAAATATGTCCGTCAGGCCCGTTCCTTTGAGCTGAATCTGCAAATATCTCGGAAACGAAGCGAGCTATGGCAAAATGTTAAGAGACGTTTTTTGTAGAGAATTACCTTTCCTACAATTTATGTTCTATGATATTTTTTGATCAGAAGCGTAGTTTTCGAGATATATCGAGATATTTAAAAGTTCCGAAGCCGCACCAACATAATAGAGATACAGAAACACCGTGGCCCCTTTCTTTGAGATAACTCTGCACTAGTGCGAGCCGCAAATGCCACTTCCAGCTTAGCTGTGCAGAAGAAGAACAACAAGAAGAAGAAATATCTCGAAATATGTCCGTCAGGCCCCTTCCCTTGAGATAAATCTGCAAATATCTCGGAAACGAAGCGAGCTATGGCAAAATGTGAAGAGACCGTTTTTGTAGAGAATTAAGTTTCCTACTTTTTATGTTCTATGATATTTTTTGATCAGACGCGTAGTTCTCGAGATATATCAAGATATTTAAAAGTTCCGAAGCCGCACCAACATAATAGAGATACAGAAACACCGTGGCCCCTTTCTTTGAGATAACTCTGCACTAGTGCGAGCCGCAAATGTCACTTCCAGCTTAGCTGTGCAGAAGAAGAACAACAAGAAGAAGAAATATCTCGAAATATGTCCGTCAGGCCCCTTCCCTTGAGATATATCTGCAAATATCTCGGAAACGAAGCGAGCTATGGCAAAATGTTAAGAGACGTTTTTTGTAGAGAATTATGTTTCCTACAATTTATGTTCTATGATATTTTTTGATCAGAAGCGTAGTTTTCGAGATATATCGAGATATTTAAAAGTTCCGAAGCCGCACTAACATAATAGAGATACAGAAACACCGTGGCCCCTTTCGTTGAGATAACTCTGTACTAGTGCGAGCCGCAAATGCCACTTCCAGCGTAGCTGTGCAGAAGAAGAACAACAAGAAGAAGAAATATCTCGAAATATGTCCGTCAGGCCCCTTCCCTTGAGATAAATCTGCACATATCTCGGAAATGAAGCGAGCTATGGCAAAATGTTAAGAGACCTTTTTCGTAGAGAATTAAGTTTCCTACTTTTTATTTTCTATGATATTTTTTGATCAGATGCGTAGTTCTCGAGATATATCAAGATATTTAAAAGTTCCGAAGCCGCACCAACATAATAGGGATACAGAAACACCGTGGCCCCTTTCTTTGAGATAACTCTGCACTATTGCGTGCTGCAAATGCCACTTCCAGCTTAGCTGTGCAGAGGAAGAACAACAAGAAGAAGAAATATCTCGAAATATGTCCGTCAGGCCAGTTCCTTTGAGCTGAATCTGCAAATATCTCGGAAACGAAGCGAGCTATGGCAAAATGTTAAGAGACGTTTTTTGTAGAGAATTATGTTTCCTACAATTTATGTTCTATGATATTTTTTGATCAGAAGCGTAGTTTTCGAGATGTATCGAGATATTTAAAAGTTCCGAAGCCGCACCAACATAATAGAGATACAGAAACACCGTGGCCCCTTTCTTTGAGATAACTCTGCACTATTGCGAGCTGCAAATGCCACTTCCAGCTTAGCTGTGCAGAGGAAGAACAACAAGAAGAAGAAATATCTCGAAATATGTCCGTCAGGCCAGTTCCTTTGAGGTGAATCTGCAAATATCTCGGAAACGAAGCGAGCTATGGCAAAATGTTAAGAGACGTTTTTTGTAGAGAATTATGTTTCCTACAATTTAGGTTCTATGATATTTTTTGATCAGAAGCGTAGTTTTCGAGATGTATCGAGATATTTAAAAGTTCCGAAGCCGCACCAACATAATAGAGATACAGAAACACCGTGGCCCCTTTCTTTGAGATAACTCTGCACTAGTGCGAGCCGGAAATGCCACTTCCAGCTTAGCTGTGCAGAAGAAGAACAACAAGAAGAAGAAATATCTCGAAATATGTCCGTCAGGCCCCTTCCCTTGAGATATATCTGCAAATATCTCGGAAACGAAGCGAGCTATGGCAAAATGTTAAGAGACCTTTTTTGTAGAGAATTATGTTTCCTACAATTTATGTTCTATGATATTTTTTGATCAGAAGCGTAGTTTTCGAGATATATCGAGATATTTAAAAGTTCCGAAGCCGCACCAACATAATAGAGATACAGAAACACCGTGGCCCCTTTCTTTGAGATAACTCTGCACTAGTGCGAGCCGCAACTGCCACTTACAGCTTAGCTGTGCAGAAGAAGAACAACAAGAAGAAGAAATATCTCGAAATATGTCCGTCAGGCCCCTTCCCTTGAGATAAATCTGCAAATATCTCGGAAACGACGCGAGCTATGGCAAAATGTTCAGAGACCTTTTTTGTAGAGAATTAAGTTTCCTACTTTTTATGTTCTATGATATTTTTTGATCAGATGCGTAGTTCTCGAGATATATCAAGATATTTAAAAGTTCCGAACCCGCACCAACATAATAGAGATACAGAAACACCGTGGCCCCTTTCTTTGAGATAACTCTGCACTATTGCGAGCTGCAAATGCCACTTCCAGCTTAGCTGTGCAGAGGAAGAACAACAAGAAGAAGAAATATCTCGAAATATGTCCGTCAGGCCCCTTCCCTTGAGATATATCTGCAAATATCTCGGAAACGAAGCGAGCTATGGCAAAATGTTAAGAGACCTTTTTTGTAGAGAATTATGTTTCCTACAATTTATGTTCTATGATATTTTTTGATCAGAAGCGTAGTTTTCGAGATATATCGAGATATTTAAAAGTTCCGAAGCCGCACCAACATAATAGAGATACAGAAACACCGTAGCCCCTTTCGTTGAGATAACTCTGCACTAGTGCGAGCCGCAAATGCCACTTCCAGCTTAGCTGTGCAGAAGAAGAACAACAAGAAGAAGAAATATCTCGAAATATGTCCGTCAGGCCCCTTCCCTTGAGATAAATCTGCACATATCTCGGAAACGAAGCGAGCTATGGCAAAATCTTAAGAGACCTTTTTTGTAGAGAATTAACTTTCCTACTTTTTATGTTCTATGATATTTTTTGATCAGATGCGTAGTTCTCGAGATATATCAAGATATTTAAAAGTTCCGAAGCCGCACCAACATAATAGAGATACAGAAACACCGTGGCCCCTTTCTCTCAGATAGCTCTGCAC
Source organism: Osmia lignaria lignaria (assembly GCF_051020975.1). Taxonomy (NCBI): domain Eukaryota; kingdom Metazoa; phylum Arthropoda; class Insecta; order Hymenoptera; family Megachilidae; genus Osmia; species Osmia lignaria. Next base: position 2,569,595 of record NW_027478160.1, read on the forward strand.
TATTGCGAGCTGTAAATGCCACTTCCAGCTTAGCTGTGCAGAAGAAGAACAACAAGAAGAAGAAATATCTCGAAATATGTCCGTCAGGCCCCTTCCCTTGAGATAAATCTGCAAGTATCTCGGAAACGAAGAGATCTATGGCAAAATGTTAAGAGACCTTTTTTGTAGAGAATTAAGTTTCCTACTTCTTATGTTCTATGATGTTTTTTGATCAGATGCGTAGTTCTCGAGATATATCAAGATATTTAAAAGTTCCGAAGCCGCACCAACATAATAGAGATACAGAAACACCGTGGCCCCTTTCTTTGAGATAACTCTGCACTATTGCGAGCTGTAAATGCCACTTCCAGCTTAGCTGTGCAGAAGAAGAACAACAAGAAGAAGAAATATCTCGAAATATGTCCGTCAGGCCCCTTCCCTTGAGATATATCTGCAAATATCTCGGAAACGAAGCGAGCTATGGCAAAATGTTAAGAGACCTTTTTTGTAGAGAATTATGTTTCCTACAATTTATGTTCTATGATATTTTTTGATCAGAAGCGTAGTTTTCGAGATATATCGAGATATTTAAAAGTTCCGAAGCCGCACCAACATAATAGAGATACAGAAACACCGTAGCCCCTTTCGTTGAGATAACTCTGCACTAGTGCGAGCCGCAAATGCCACTTCCAGCTTAGCTGTGCAGAAGAAGAACAACAAGAAGAAGAAATATCTCGAAATATGTCCGTCAGGCCCCTTCCCTTGAGATAAATCTGCACATATCTCGGAAACGAAGCGAGCTATGGCAAAATCTTAAGAGACCTTTTTTGTAGAGAATTAACTTTCCTACTTTTTATGTTCTATGATATTTTTTGATCAGATGCGTAGTTCTCGAGATATATCAAGATATTTAAAAGTTCCGAAGCCGCACCAACATAATAGAGATACAGAAACACCGTGGCCCCTTTCTTTGAGATAACTCTGCACTAGTGCGAGCCGCAAATGCCACTTCCAGCTTAGCTGTGCAGAAGAAGAACAACAAGAAGAAGAAGTATCTCGAAATATGTCCGTCAGGCCCCTTCCCTTGAGATAAATCTGCAAATATCTCGGAAACGAAGCGAGCTATGGCAAAATGTTAAGAGACCTTTTTTGTAGAGAATTAAGTTTCCTACTTTTTATGTTCTATGATATTTTTTGATCAGATGCGTAGTTCTCGAGATATATCAAGATATTTAAAAGTTCCGAACCCGCACCAACATAATAGAGATACAGAAACACCGTGGCCCCTTTCTTTGAGATAACTCTGCACTATTGCGAGCTGCAAATGCCACTTCCAGCTTAGCTGTGCAGAGGAAGAACAACAAGAAGAAGAAATATCTCGAAATATGTCCGTCAGGCCAGTTCCTTTGAGCTGAATCTGCAAATATCTCGGAAACGAAGCGAGCTATGGCAAAATGTTAAGAGACGTTTTTTATAGAGAATTATGTTTCCTACAATTTATGTTCTATGATATTTTTTGATCAGAAGCGTAGTTTTCGAGATGTATCGAGATATTTAAAAGTTCCGAAGCCGCACCAACATAATAGAGATACAGAAACACCGTGGCCCCTTTCTTTGAGATAACTCTGCACTAGTGCGAGCCGCAATTGCCACTTCCAGCTTAGCTGTGCAGAAGAAGAACAACAAGAAGAAGAAATATCTCGAAATATGTCCGTCAGGCCCCTTCCCTTGAGATATATCTGCAAATATCTCGGAAACGAAGCGAGCTATGGCAAAATGTTAAGAGACCTTTTTTGTAGAGAATTATGTTTCCTACAATTTATGTTCTATGATATTTTTTGATCAGAAGCGTAGTTTTCGAGATATATCGAGATATTTAAAAGTTCCGAAGCCGCACCAACATAATAGAGATACAGAAACACCGTGGCCCCTTTCTTTGAGATAACTCTGCACTAGTGCGAGCCGCAAATGCCACTTCCAGCTTAGCTGTGCAGAAGAAGAACAACAAGAAGAAGAAATATCTCGAAATATGTCCGTCAGGCCCCTTCCCTTGAGATAAATCTGCAAATATCTCGGAAACGAAGCGAGCTATGGCAAAATGTTAAGAGACCTTTTTTGTAGAGAATTAAGTTTCCTACTTTTTATGTTCTATGATATTTTTTGATCAGATGCGTAGTTCTCGAGATATATCAAGATATTTAAAAGTTCCGAAGCCGCACCAACATAATAGAGATACAGAAACACCGTGGCCCCTTTCTTTGAGATAACTCTGCACTATAGCGAGCTGTAAATGCCACTTCCAGCTTAGCTGTGCAGAAGAAGAATAACAAGAAGAAGAAATATCTCGAAATATGTCCGTCAGGCCCCTTCCCTTGAGATATATCTGCAAATATCTCGGAAACGAAGCGAGCTATGGCAAAATGTTAAGAGACCTTTTTTGTAGAGAATTATGTTTCCTACAATTTAGGTTCTATGATATTTTTTGATCAGATGCGTAGTTCTCGAGATATATCAAGATATTTAAAAGTTCCGAACCCGCACCAACATAATAGAGATACAGAAACACCGTGGCCCCTTTCTTTGAGATAACTCTGCACTATTGCGAGCTGCAAATGCCACTTCCAGCTTAGCTGTGCAGAGGAAGAACAACAAGAAGAAGAAATATCTCGAAATATGTCCGTCAGGCCAGTTCCTTTGAGCTGAATCTGCAAATATCTCGGAAACGAAGCGAGCTATGGCAAAATGTTAAGAGACGTTTTTTATAGAGAATTATGTTTCCTACAATTTATGTTCTATGATATTTTTTGATCAGAAGCGTAGTTTTCGAGATATATCGAGATATTTAAAAGTTCCGAAGCCGCACCAACATAATAGGGATACAGAAACACCGTGGCCCCTTTCTTTGAGATAACTCTGCACTAGTGCGAGCCGCAAATGCCACTTCCAGCTTAGCTGTGCAGAAGAAGAACAACAAGAAGAAGAAATATCTCGAAATATGTCCGTCAGGCCCCTTCCCTTGAGATAAATCTGCAAATATCTCGGAAACGAAGCGAGCTCTGGCAAAATGTTAAGAGACCTTTTTTGTAGAGAATTAAGTTTCCTACTTTTTATGTTCTATGATATTTTTTGATCAGATGCGTAGTTCTCGAGATATATCAAGATATTTAAAAGTTCCGAAGCCGCACCAACATAATAGAGATACAGAAACACCGTGGCCCCTTTCTTTGAGATAACTCTGCACTATTGCGAGCTGTAAATGCCACTTCCAGCTTAGCTGTGCAGAAGAAGAATAACAAGAAGAAGAAATATCTCGAAATATGTCCGTCAGGCCCCTTCCCTTGAGATATATCTGCAAATATCTCGGAAACGAAGCGAGCTATGGCAAAATGTTAAGAGACCTTTTTTGTAGAGAATTATGTTTCCTACAATTTAGGTTCTATGATATTTTTTGATCAGAAACGTAGTTTTCGAGATGTATCGAGATATTTAAAAGTTCCGAAGCCGCACCAACATAATAGAGATACAGAAACACCGTGGCCCCTTTCTTTGAGATAACTCTGCACTAGTGCGAGCCGCAAATGCCACTTCCAGCTTAGCTGTGCAGAAGAAGAACAACAAGAAGAAGAAATATCTCGAAATATGTCCGTCAGGCCCCTTCCCTTGAGATATATCTGCAAATATCTCGGAAACGAAGCGAGCTATGGCAAAATGTTAAGAGACCTTTTTTTTAGAGAATTATGTTTCCTACAATTTATGTTCTATGATATTTTTTGATCAGAAGCGTAGTTTTCGAGATATATCGAGATATTTAAAAGTTCCGAAGCCGCACCAACATAATAGAGATACAGAAACACCGTGGCCCCTTTCTTTGAGATAACGCTGCACTAGTGCGAGCTGCAATTGCCACTTCCAGCTTAGCTGTGCAGAAGAAGAACAACAAGAAGAAGAAATATCTCGAAATATGTCCGTCAGGCCCCTTCCCTTGAGATAAATCTGCAAATATCTCGGAAAGGAAGCGAGCTATGGCAAAATGTTAAGAGACCTTTTTTGTAGAGAATTAAGTTTCCTACTTTTTATCTTCTATGATATTTTTTGATCAGATGCGTAGTTCTCGAGATATATCAAGATATTTAAAAGTTCCGAACCCGCACCAACATAATAGAGATACAGAAACACCGTGGCCCCTTTCTTTGAGATAACTCTGCACTATTGCGAGCTGCAAATGCCACTTCCAGCTTAGCTGTGCAGAGGAAGAACAACAAGAAGAAGAAATATCTCGAAATATGTCCGTCAGGCCAGTTCCTTTGAGCTGAATCTGCAAATATCTCGGAAACGAAGCGAGCTATGGCAAAATGTTAAGAGACGTTTTTTATAGAGAATTATGATTCCTACAATTTATGTTCTATGATATTTTTTGATCAGAAGCGTAGTTTTCGAGATATATCGAGATATTTAAAAGTTCCGAAGCCGCACCAACATAATAGGGATACAGAAACACCGTGGCCCCTTTCTTTGAGATAACTCTGCACTAGCGCGAGCCGCAAATGCCACTTCCAGCTTAGCTGTGCAGAAGAAGAACAACAAGAAGAAGAAATATCTCGAAATATGTCCGTCAGGCCCCTTCCCTTGAGATATATCTGCAAATATCTCGGAAACGAAGCGAGCTGTGGCAAAATGTTAAGAGACCTTTTTTGTAGAGAATTATGTTTCCTACAATTTATGTTCTATGATATTTTTTGATCAGAAGCGTAGTTTTCGAGATATATCGAGATATTTAAAAGTTCCGAAGCCGCACCAACATAATAGAGATACAGAAACACCGTGGCCCCTTTCTTTGAGATAACTCTGCACTAGTGCGAGCCGCAAATGCCACTTCCAGCTTAGCTGTGCAGAAGAAGAACAACAAGAAGAAGAAATATCTCGAAATATGTCCGTCAGGCCCCTTCCCTTGAGATAAATCTGCAAATATCTCGGAAACGAAGCGAGCTATGGCAAAATGTTAAGAGACCTTTTTTGTAGAGAATTAAGTTTCCTACTTTTTATGTTCTATGATATTTTTTGATCAGATGCGTAGTTCTCGAGATATATCAAGATATTTAAAAGTTCCGAAGCCGCACCAACATAATAGAGATACAGAAACACCGTGGCCCCTTTCTTTGAGATAACTCTGCACTATTGCGAGCTGTAAATGCCACTTCCAGCTTAGCTGTGCAGAAGAAGAATAACAAGAAGAAGAAATATCTCGAAATATGTCCGTCAGGCCCCTTCCCTTGAGATATATCTGCAAATATCTCGGAAACGAAGCGAGCTATGGCAAAATGTTAAGAGACCTTTTTTGTAGAGAATTATGTTTCCTACAATTTAGGTTCTATGATATTTTTTGATCAGATGCGTAGTTCTCGAGATATATCAAGATATTTAAAAGTTCCGAACCCGCACCAACATAATAGAGATACAGAAACACCGTGGCCCCTTTCTTTGAGATAACTCTGCACTATTGCGAGCTGCAAATGCCACTTCCAGCTTAGCTGTGCAGAGGAAGAACAACAAGAAGAAGAAATATCTCGAAATATGTCCGTCAGGCCAGTTCCTTTGAGCTGAATCTGCAAATATCTCGGAAACGAAGCGAGCTATGGCAAAATGTTAAGAGACGTTTTTTATAGAGAATTATGTTTCCTACAATTTATGTTCTATGATATTTTTTGATCAGAAGCGTAGTTTTCGAGATATATCGAGATATTTAAAAGTTCCGAAGCCGCACCAACATAATAGGGATACAGAAACACCGTGGCCCCTTTCTTTGAGATAACTCTGCACTAGTGCGAGCCGCAAATGCCACTTCCAGCTTAGCTGTGCAGAAGAAGAACAACAAGAAGAAGAAATATCTCGAAATATGTCCGTCAGGCCCCTTCCCTTGAGATAAATCTGCAAATATCTCGGAAACGAAGCGAGCTCTGGCAAAATGTTAAGAGACCTTTTTTGTAGAGAATTAAGTTTCCTACTTTTTATGTTCTATGATATTTTTTGATCAGATGCGTAGTTCTCGAGATATATCAAGATATTTAAAAGTTCCGAAGCCGCACCAACATAATAGAGATACAGAAACACCGTGGCCCCTTTCTGTGAGATAACTCTGCACTATTGCGAGCTGTAAATGCCACTTCCAGCTTAGCTGTGCAGAAGAAGAATAACAAGAAGAAGAAATATCTCGAAATATGTCCGTCAGGCCCCTTCCCTTGAGATATATCTGCAAATATCTCGGAAACGAAGCGAGCTATGGCAAAATGTTAAGAGACCTTTTTTGTAGAGAATTATGTTTCCTACAATTTAGGTTCTATGATATTTTTTGATCAGAAACGTAGTTTTCGAGATGTATCGAGATATTTAAAAGTTCCGAAGCCGCACCAACATAATAGAGATACAGAAACACCGTGGCCCCTTTCTTTGAGATAACTCTGCACTAGTGCGAGCCGCAAATGCCACTTCCAGCTTAGCTGTGCAGAAGAAGAACAACAAGAAGAAGAAATATCTCGAAATATGTCCGTCAGGCCCCTTCCCTTGAGATATATCTGCAAATATCTCGGAAACGAAGCGAGCTATGGCAAAATGTTAAGAGACCTTTTTTTTAGAGAATTATGTTTCCTACAATTTATGTTCTATGATATTTTTTGATCAGAAGCGTAGTTTTCGAGATATATCGAGATATTTAAAAGTTCCGAAGCCGCACCAACATAATAGAGATACAGAAACACCGTGGCCCCTTTCTTTGAGATAACGCTGCACTAGTGCGAGCTGCAATTGCCACTTCCAGCTTAGCTGTGCAGAAGAAGAACAACAAGAAGAAGAAATATCTCGAAATATGTCCGTCAGGCCCCTTCCCTTGAGATAAATCTGCAAATATCTCGGAAAGGAAGCGAGCTATGGCAAAATGTTAAGAGACCTTTTTTGTAGAGAATTAAGTTTCCTACTTTTTATCTTCTATGATATTTTTTGATCAGATGCGTAGTTCTCGAGATATATCAAGATATTTAAAAGTTCCGAACCCGCACCAACATAATAGAGATACAGAAACACCGTGGCCCCTTTCTTTGAGATAACTCTGCACTATTGCGAGCTGCAAATGCCACTTCCAGCTTAGCTGTGCAGAGGAAGAACAACAAGAAGAAGAAATATCTCGAAATATGTCCGTCAGGCCAGTTCCTTTGAGCTGAATCTGCAAATATCTCGGAAACGAAGCGAGCTATGGCAAAATGTTAAGAGACGTTTTTTATAGAGAATTATGATTCCTACAATTTATGTTCTATGATATTTTTTGATCAGAAGCGTAGTTTTCGAGATATATCGAGATATTTAAAAGTTCCGAAGCCGCACCAACATAATAGGGATACAGAAACACCGTGGCCCCTTTCTTTGAGATAACTCTGCACTAGCGCGAGCCGCAAATGCCACTTCCAGCTTAGCTGTGCAGAAGAAGAACAACAAGAAGAAGAAATATCTCGAAATATGTCCGTCAGGCCCCTTCCCTTGAGATATATCTGCAAATATCTCGGAAACGAAGCGAGCTGTGGCAAAATGTTAAGAGACCTTTTTTGTAGAGAATTATGTTTCCTACAATTTATGTTCTATGATATTTTTTGATCAGAAGCGTAGTTTTCGAGATATATCGAGATATTTAAAAGTTTCGAAGCCGCACCAACATAATAGAGATACAGAAACACCGTGGCCCCTTTCTTTGAGATAACTCTGCACTAGTGCGAGCCGCAAATGCCACTTCCAGCTTAGCTGTGCAGAAGAAGAACAACAAGAAGAAGAAATATCTCGAAATATGTCCGTCAGGCCCCTTCCCTTGAGATAAATCTGCACATATCTCGGAAACGAAGCGAGCTATGGCAAAATCTTAAGAGACCTTTTTTGTAGAGAATTAACTTTCCTACTTTTTATGTTCTATGATATTTTTTGATCAGATGCGTAGTTCTCGAGATATATCAAGATATTTAAAAGTTCCGAAGCCGCACCAACATAATAGAGATACAGAAACACCGTGGCCCCTTTCTTTGAGATAACTCTGCACTAGTGCGAGCCGCAAATGCCACTTCCAGCTTAGCTGTGCAGAAGAAGAACAACAAGAAGAAGAAATATCTCGAAATATGTCCGTCAGGCCCCTTCCCTTGAGATAAATCTGCAAATATCTCGGAAACGAAGCGAGCTATGGCAAAATGTTAAGAGACCTTTTTTGTAGAGAATTAAGTTTCCTACTTTTTATGTTCTATGATATTTTTTGATCAGATGCGTAGTTCTCGAGATATATCAAGATATTTAAAAGTTCCGAACCCGCACAAACATAATAGAGATACAGAAACACCGTGGCCCCTTTCTTTGAGATAACTCTGCACTATTGCGAGCTGCAAATGCCACTTCCAGCTTAGCTGTGCAGAGGAAGAACAACAAGAAGAAGAAATATCTCGAAATATGTCCGTCAGGCCAGTTCCTTTGAGCTGAATCTGCAAATATCTCGGAAACGAAGCGAGCTATGGCAAAATGTTAAGAGACGTTTTTTATAGAGAATTATGTTTCCTACAATTTATGTTCTATGATATTTTTTGATCAGAAGCGTAGTTTTCGAGATGTATCGAGATATTTAAAAGTTCCGAAGCCGCACCAACATAATAGAGATACAGAAACACCGTGGCCCCTTTCTTTGAGATAACTCTGCACTAGTGCGAGCCGCAATTGCCACTTCCAGCTTAGCTGTGCAGAAGAAGAACAACAAGAAGAAGAAATATCTCGAAATATGTCCGTCAGGCCCCTTCCCTTGAGATATATCTGCAAATATCTCGGAAACGAAGCGAGCTATGGCAAAATGTTAAGAGACCTTTTTTGTAGAGAATTATGTTTCCTACAATTTAGGTTCTATGATATTTTTTGATCAGAAGCGTAGTTTTCGAGATGTATCGAGATATTTAAAAGTTCCGTAGCCGCACCAACATAATAGAGATACAGAAACACCGTGGCCCCTTTCTTTGAGATAACTCTGCACTAGTGCGAGCCGCAAATGCCACTTCCAGCTTAGCTGTGCAGAAGAAGAACAACAAGAAGAAGAAATATCTCGAAATATGTCCGTCAGGCCCCTTCCCTTGAGATATATCTGCAAATATCTCGGAAACGAAGCGAGCTATGGCAAAATGTTAAGAGACCTTTTTTGTAGAGAATTATGTTTCCTACAATTTATGTTCTATGATATTTTTTGATCAGAAGCGTAGTTTTCGAGATATATCGAGATATTTAAAAGTTCCGAAGCCGCACCAACATAATAGAGATACAGAAACACCGTGGCCCCTTTCTTTGAGATAACTCTGCACTAGTGCGAGCCGCAATTGCCACTTCCAGCTTAGCTGTGCAGAGGAAGAACAACAAGAAGAAGAAATATCTCGAAATATGTCCGTCAGGCCAGTTCCTTTGAGCTGAATCTGCAAATATCTCGGAAACGAAGCGAGCTATGGCAAAATGTTAAGAGACATTTTTTATAGAGAATTATGTTTCCTACAATTTATGTTCTATGATATTTTTTGATCAGAAGCGTAGTTTTCGAGATATATCGAGATATTTAAAAGTTCCGAAGCCGCACCAACATAATAGGGATACAGAAACACCGTGGTCCCTTTCTTTGAGATAACTCTGCACTAGTGCGAGCCGCAAATGCCACTTCCAGCTTAGCTGTGCAGAAGAAGAACAACAAGAAGAAGAAATATCTCGAAATATGTCCGTCAGGCCCCTTCCCTTGAGATATATCTGCAAATATCTCGGAAACGAAGCGAGCTATGGCAAAATGTTAAGAGACCTTTTTTGTAGAGAATTGTGTTTCCTACAATTTATGTTCTATGATATTTTTTGATCAGAAGCGTAGTTTTCGAGATATATCGAGATATTTAAAAGTTTCGAAGCCGCACCAACATAATAGAGATACAGAAACACCGTGGCCCCTTTCTTTGAGATAACTCTGCACTAGTGCGAGCCGCAAATGCCACTTCCAGCTTAGCTGTGCAGAAGAAGAACAACAAGAAGAAGAAATATCTCGAAATATGTCCGTCAGGCCCCTTCCCTTGAGATAAATCTGCAAATATCTCGGAAACGAAGCGAGCTATGGCAAAATGTTAAGAGACCTTTTTTGTAGAGAATTAAGTTTCCTACTTTTCATGTTCTATGATATTTTTTGATCAGATGCGTAGTTCTCGAGATATATCAAGATATTTAAAAGTTCCGAACCCGCACCAACATAATAGAGATACAGAAACACCGTGGCCCCTTTCTTTGAGATAACTTTGCACTACTGCGAGCTGCAAATGCCACTTCCAGCTTAGCTGTGCAGAAGAAGAACAACAAGAAGAAGAAATATCTCGAAATATGTCCGTCAGGCCCCTTCCCTTGGGATAAATCTGCAAATATCTCGGAAACGAAGAGAGCTATGGCAAAATATTAAGAGACCTTTTTTGTAGAGAATTAAGTTTCCTACAATTTATGTTCTATGATATTTTTTGATGAGAAGCGTAGTTTTCGAGATATATCGAGATATTTAAAAGTTCCGAAGCCGCACCAACATAATAGGGATACAGAAACACCGTGGCCCCTTTCTTTGAGATAACTCTGCACTAGTGCGAGCCGCAAATGCCACTTCCAGCTTAGCTGTGCAGAAGAAGAACAACAAGAAGAAGAAATATCTCGAAATATGTCCGTCAGGCCCCTTCCCTTGAGATATATCTGCAAATATCTCGGAAACGAAGCGAGCTATGGCAAAATGTTAAGAGACCTTTTTTGTAGAGAATTAAGTTTCCTACAATTTATGTTCTATGATCGTTTTTGATCAGAAGCGTAGTTTTCGAGATATATCGAGATATTTAAAAGTTCCGAAGCCGCACCAACATAATAGGGATACAGAAACACCGTGGCCCCTTTCTTTGAGATAACTCTGCACTAGTGCGAGCCGCAAATGCCACTTCCAGCTTAGCTGTGCAGAAGAAGTACAACAAGAAGAAGAAATATCTCGAAATATGTCCGTCAGGCCCCTTCCCTTGAGATATATCTGCAAATATCTCGGAAACGAAGCGAGCTATGGCAAAATGTTAAGAGACCTTTTTTGTAGAGAATTATGTTTCCTACAATTTATGTTCTATGATATTTTTTCATCAGAAGCGTAGTTTTCGAGATATATCGAGATATTTAAAAGTTCCGAAGCCGCACCAACATAATAGAGATACAGAAACACCGTGGCCCCTTTCTTTGAGATAACTCTGCACTATTGCGAGCTGCAAATGCCACTTCCAGCTTAGCTGTGCAGAGGAAGAACAACAAGAAGAAGAAATATCTCGAAATATGTCCGTCAGGCCAGTTCCTTTGAGCTGAATCTGCAAATATCTCGGAAACGAAGCGAGCTATGGCAAAATGTTAAGAGACGTTTTTTGTAGAGAATTATGTTTCCTACAATTTATGTTCTATGATATTTTTTGATCCGAAGCGTAGTTTTCGAGATATATCGAGATATTTAAAAGTTCCGAAGCCGCACCAACATAATAGGGATACAGAAACACCGTGGCCCGTTTCTTTGAGATAACTCTGCACTAGTGCGAGCCGCAAATGCCACTTCCAGCTTAGCTGTGCAGAAGAAGAACAAGAAGAAGAAATATCTCGAAATATGTGCGTCAGGCCCCTTCCCTTGAGATAAATCTGCAAATATCTCGGAAACGAAGCGAGCTATGGCAAAATGTTAAGAGACCTTTTTTTGTAGAGAATTAAGTTTCCTACTTTTTATGTTCTATGATATTTTTTGATCAGATGCGTAGTTCTCGAGATATATCAAGATATTTAAAAGTTCCGAAGCCGCACCAACATAATAGAGATACAGAAACACCGTGGCCCCTTTCTTTGAGATAACTCTGCACTATTGCGAGCTGCAAATGCCACTTCCAGCTTAGCTGTGCAGAGGAAGAACAACAAGAAGAAGAAATATCTCGAAATATGTCCGTCCGGCCAGTTCCTTTGAGCTGAATCTGCAAATATCTCGGAAACGAAGCGAGCTATGGCAAAATGTTAAGAGACGTTTTTTGTAGAGAATTATGTTTCCTACAATATATGTTCTATGATATTTTTTGATCCGAAGCGTAGTTTTCGAGATATATCGAGATATTTAAAAGTTCCGAAGCCGCACCAACATAATAGGGATACAGAAACACCGTGGCCCCTTTCTTTGAGATAACTCTGCACTAGTGCGAGCCGCAAATGCCACTTCCAGCTTAGCTGTGCAGAAGAAGAACAACAAGAAGAAGAAATATCTCGAAATATGTCCGTCAGGCCCCTTCCCTTGAGATAAATCTGCAAATATCTCGGAAACGAAGCGAGCTATGGCAAAATGTTAAGAGACCTTTTTTGTAGAGAATTAAGTTTCCTACTTTTTATCTTCTGTAATATTTTTTGATCAGATGCGTAGTTCTCGAGATATATCAAGATATTTAAAAGTTCCGAAGCCGCACCAACATAATAGAGATACAGAAACACCGTGGCCCCTTTCTTTGAGATAACTCTGCACTGTTGCGAGCTGTAAATGCCACTTCCAGCTTAGCTGTGCAGAAGAAGAACAACAAGAAGAAGAAATATCTCGAAATATGTCCGTCAGGCCCCTTCCCTTGAGATATATCTGCAAATATCTCGGAAACGAAGCGAGCTATGGCAAAACGTTAAGAGACCTTTTTTGTAGAGAATTATGTTTCCTACAATTTATGTTCTATGATATTTTTTGATCAGAAGCGTAGTTTTCGAGATATATCGAGATATTTAAAAGTTCCGAAGCCGCACCAACATAATAGAGATACAGAAACACCGTGGCCCCTTTCTTTGAGATAACTCTGCACTATTGCGAGCTGCAAATGCCACTTCCAGCTTAGCTGTGCAGAAGAAGAACAACAAGAAGAAGAAATATCTCGAAATATGTCCGTCGGGCCCCTTCCCTTGAGATAAATCTGCAAATATCTCGGAAACGAAGAGAGCTATGGCCAAATGTTAAGAGACCTTTTTTGTAGAGAATTACGTTTCCTACAATTTATGTTCTATGATATTTTTTGATCAGAAGCGTAGTTTTCGAGATATATCGAGATATTTAAAAGTTCCGAAGCCGCACCAACATAATAGGGATACAGAAACACCGTGGCCCCTTTCTTTGAGATAGCTCTGCACTAGTGCGAGCCGCAAATGCCACTTCCAGCTTAGCTGTGCAGAAGAAGAACAACAAGAAGAAGAAATATCTCGAAATATGTCCGTCAGGCCCCTTCCCTTGAGATATATCTGCAAATATCTCGGAAACGAAGCGAGCTATGGCAAAATGTTAAGAGACCTTTTTTGTAGAGAATTATGTTTCCTACAATTTATGTTCTATGATATTTTTTGATCAGAAGCGTAGTTTTCGAGATATATCGAGATATTTAAAAGTTCCGAAGCCGCACCAACATAATAGAGATACAGAAACACCGTGGCCCCTTTCTTTGAGATAACTCTGCACTAGTGCGAGCCGCAAATGCCACTTCCAGCTTAGCTGTGCAGAAGAAGAACAACAAGAAGAAGAAATATCTCGAAATATGTCCGTCAGGCCCCTTCCCTTGAGATAAATCTGCAAATATCTCGGAAACGAAGCGAGCTATGGCAAAATGTTAAGAGACCTTTTTTGTAGAGAATTAAGTTTCCTACTTTTCATGTTCTATGATATTTTTTGATCAGATGCGTAGTTCTCGAGATATATCAAGATATTTAAAAGTTCCGAACCCGCACCAACATAATAGAGATACAGAAACACCGTGGCCCCTTTCTTTGAGATAACTTTGCACTACTGCGAGCTGCAAATGCCACTTCCAGCTTAGCTGTGCAGAAGAAGAACAACAAGAAGAAGAAATATCTCGAAATATGTCCGTCAGGCCCCTTCCCTTGGGATAAATCTGCAAATATCTCGGAAACGAAGAGAGCTATGGCAAAATATTAAGAGACCTTTTTTGTAGAGAATTAAGTTTCCTACAATTTATGTTCTATGATATTTTTTGATGAGAAGCGTAGTTTTCGAGATATATCGAGATATTTAAAAGTTCCGAAGCCGCACCAACATAATAGGGATACAGAAACACCGTGGCCCCTTTCTTTGAGATAACTCTGCACTAGTGCGAGCCGCAAATGCCACTTCCAGCTTAGCTGTGCAGAAGAAGAACAACAAGAAGAAGAAATATCTCGAAATATGTCCGTCAGGCCCCTTCCCTTGAGATATATCTGCAAATATCTCGGAAACGAAGCGAGCTATGGCAAAATGTTAAGAGACCTTTTTTGTAGAGAATTAAGTTTCCTACAATTTATGTTCTATGATCGTTTTTGATCAGAAGCGTAGTTTTCGAGATATATCGAGATATTTAAAAGTTCCGAAGCCGCACCAACATAATAGGGATACAGAAACACCGTGGCCCCTTTCTTTGAGATAACTCTGCACTAGTGCGAGCCGCAAATGCCACTTCCAGCTTAGCTGTGCAGAAGAAGTACAACAAGAAGAAGAAATATCTCGAAATATGTCCGTCAGGCCCCTTCCCTTGAGATATATCTGCAAATATCTCGGAAACGAAGCGAGCTATGGCAAAATGTTAAGAGACCTTTTTTGTAGAGAATTATGTTTCCTACAATTTATGTTCTATGATATTTTTTCATCAGAAGCGTAGTTTTCGAGATATATCGAGATATTTAAAAGTTCCGAAGCCGCACCAACATAATAGAGATACAGAAACACCGTGGCCCCTTTCTTTGAGATAACTCTGCACTATTGCGAGCTGCAAATGCCACTTCCAGCTTAGCTGTGCAGAGGAAGAACAACAAGAAGAAGAAATATCTCGAAATATGTCCGTCAGGCCAGTTCCTTTGAGCTGAATCTGCAAATATCTCGGAAACGAAGCGAGCTATGGCAAAATGTTAAGAGACGTTTTTTGTAGAGAATTATGTTTCCTACAATTTATGTTCTATGATATTTTTTGATCCGAAGCGTAGTTTTCGAGATATATCGAGATATTTAAAAGTTCCGAAGCCGCACCAACATAATAGAGATACAGAAACACCGTGGCCCCTTTCTTTGAGATAACTCTGCACTAGTGCGAGCCGCAAATGCCACTTCCAGCTTAGCTGTGCAGAAGAAGAACAAGAAGAAGAAATATCTCGAAATATGTCCGTCAGGCCCCTTCCCTTGAGATAAATCTGCAAATATCTCGGAAACGAAGCGAGCTATGGCAAAATGTTAAGAGACCTTTTTTGTAGAGAATTAAGTTTCCTACTTTTTATGTTCTATGATATTTTTTGATCAGATGCGTAGTTCTCGAGATATATCAAGATATTTAAAAGTTCCGAAGCCGCACCAACATAATAGAGATACAGAAACACCGTGGCCCCTTTCTTTGAGATAACTCTGCACTATTGCGAGCTGCAAATGCCACTTCCAGCTTAGCTGTGCAGAGGAAGAACAACAAGAAGAAGAAATATCTCGAAATATGTCCGTCAGGCCAGTTCCTTTGAGCTGAATCTGCAAATATCTCGGAAACGAAGCGAGCTATGGCAAAATGTTAAGAGACCTTTTTTGTAGAGAATTAAGTTTCCTACTTTTTATCTTCTATGATATTTTTTGGTCAGATGCGTAGTTCTCGAGATATATCAAGATATTTAAAAGTTCCGAAGCCGCACCAACATAATAGAGATACAGAAACACCGTGGCCCCTTTCTTTGAGATAACTCTGCACTGTTGCGAGCTGTAAATGCCACTTCCAGCTTAGCTGTGCAGAAGAAGAACAACAAGAAGAAGAAATATCTCGAAATATGTCCGTCAGGCCCCTTCCCTTGAGATATATCTGCAAATATCTCGGAAACGAAGCGAGCTATGGCAAAACGTTAAGAGACCTTTTTTGTAGAGAATTATGTTTCCTACAATTTATGTTCTATGATATTTTTTGATCAGAAGCGTAGTTTTCGAGATATATCGAGATATTTAAAAGTTCCGAAGCCGCACCAACATAATAGAGATACAGAAACACCGTGGCCCCTTTCTTTGAGATAACTCTGCACTATTGCGAGCTGCAAATGCCACTTCCAGCTTAGCTGTGCAGAAGAAGAACAACAAGAAGAAGAAATATCTCGAAATATGTCCGTCAGGCCCCTGCCCTTGAGATAAATCTGCAAATATCTCGGAAACGAAGAGAGCTATGGCCAAATGTTAAGAGACCTTTTTTGTAGAGAATTACGTTTCCTACAATTTATGTTCTATGATATTTTTTGATCAGAAGCGTAGTTTTCGAGATATATCGAGATATTTAAAAGTTCCGAAGCCGCACCAACATAATAGGGATACAGAAACACCGTGGCCCCTGTCTTTGAGATAGCTCTGCACTAGTGCGAGCCGCAAATGCCACTTCCAGCTTAGCTGTGCAGAAGAAGAACAACAAGAAGAAGAAATATCTCGAAATATGTCCGTCAGGCCCCTTCCCTTGAGATATATCTGCAAATATCTCGGAAACGAAGCGAGCTATGGCAAAATGTTAAGAGACCTTTTTTGTAGAGAATTATGTTTCCTACAATTTATGTTCTATGATATTTTTTGATCAGAAGCGTAGTTTTCGAGATATATCGAGATATTTAAAAGTTCCGAAGCCGCACCAACATAATAGAGATACAGAAACACCGTGGCCCCTTTCTTTGAGATAACTCTGCACTAGTGCGAGCCGCAAATGCCACTTCCAGCTTAGCTGTGCAGAAGAAGAACAAGAAGAAGAAATATCTCGAAATATGTCCGTCAGGCCCCTTCCCTTGAGATAAATCTGCAAATATCTCGGAAACGAAGCGAGCTATGGCAAAATGTTAAGAGACCTTTTTTGTAGAGAATTAAGTTTCCTACTTTTTATGTTCTATGATATTTTTTGATCAGATGCGTAGTTCTCGAGATATATCAAGATATTTAAAAGTTCCGAAGCCGCACCAACATAATAGAGATACAGAAACACCGTGGCCCCTTTCTTTGAGATAACTCTGCACTATTGCGAGCTGCAAATGCCACTTCCAGCTTAGCTGTGCAGAGGAAGAACAACAAGAAGAAGAAATATCTCGAAATATGTCCGTCAGGCCAGTTCCTTTGAGCTGAATCTGCAAATATCTCGGAAACGAAGCGAGCTATGGCAAAATGTTAAGAGACCTTTTTTGTAGAGAATTAAGTTTCCTACTTTTTATCTTCTATGATATTTTTTGATCAGATGCGTAGTTCTCGAGATATATCAAGATATTTAAAAGTTCCGAAGCCGCACCAACATAATAGAGATACAGAAACACCGTGGCCCCTTTCTTTGAGATAACTCTGCACTGTTGCGAGCTGTAAATGCCACTTCCAGCTTAGCTGTGCAGAAGAAGAACAACAAGAAGAAGAAATATCTCGAAATATGTCCGTCAGGCCCCTTCCCTTGAGATATATCTGCAAATATCTCGGAAACGAAGCGAGCTATGGCAAAACGTTGAGAGACCTTTTTTGTAGAGAATTATGTTTCCTACAATTTATGTTCTATGATATTTTTTGATCAGAAGCGTAGTTTTCGAGATATATCGAGATATTTAAAAGTTCCGAAGCCGCACCAACATAATAGAGATACAGAAACACCGTGGCCCCTTTCTTTAAGATAACTCTGCACTATTGCGAGCTGCAAATGCCACTTCCAGCTTAGCTGTGCAGAAGAACAACAACAAGAAGAAGAAATATCTCGAAATATGTCCGTCAGGCCCCTTCCCTTGAGATAAATCTGCAAATATCTCGGAAACGAAGAGAGCTATGGCAAAATGTTAAGAGACCTTTTTTGTAGAGAATTACGTTTCCTACAATTTATGTTCTATGATATTTTTTGATCAGAAGCGTAGTTTTCGAGATATATCGAGATATTTAAAAGTTCCGAAGCCGCACCAACATAATAGGGATACAGAAACACCGTGGCCCCTTTCTTTGAGATAGCTCTGCACTAGTGCGAGCCGCAAATGCCACTTCCAGCTTAGCTGTGCAGAAGAAGAACAACAAGAAGAAGAAATATCTCGAAATATGTCCGTCAGGCCCCTTCCCTTGAGATAAATCTGCAAATATCTCGGAAACGAAGCGAGCTATGGCAAAATGTTAAGAGACCTTTTTTGTAGAGAATTCAGTTTCCTACTTTTTATGTTCTATGATATTTTTTGATCAGATACGTAGTTCTCGAGATATATCAAGATATTTAAAAGTTCCGAAGCCGCACCAACATAATAGAGATACAGAAACACCGTGGCCCCTTTCTTTGAGATAACTCTGCACTATTGCGAGCTGTAAATGCCACTTCCAGCTTAGCTGTGCAGAAGAAGAATAACAAGAAGAAGAAATATCTCGAAATATGTCCGTCAGGCCCCTTCCCTTGAGATATATCTGCAAATATCTCGGAAACGAAGCGAGCTATGGCAAAATGTTAAGAGACCTTTTTTGTAGAGAATTATGTTTCCTACAATTTAGGTTCTATGATATTTTTTGATCAGAAGCGTAGTTTTCGAGATGTATCGAGATATTTAAAAGTTCCGAAGCCGCACCAACATAATAGAGATACAGAAACACCGTGGCCCCTTTCTTTGAGATAACTCTGCACTAGTGCGAGCCGCCAATGCCACTTCCAGCTTAGCTGTGCAGAAGAAGAACAACAAGAAGAAGAAATATCTCGAAATATGTCCGTCAGGCCCCTTCCCTTGAGATATATCTGCAAATATCTCGGAAACGAAGCGAGCTATGGCAAAATGTTAAGAGACCTTTTTTGTAGAGAATTATGTTTCCTACAATTTATGTTCTATGATATTTTTTGATCAGAAGCGTAGTTTTCGAGATATATCGAGATATTTAAAAGTTCCGAAGCCGCACCAACATAATAGAGATACAGAAACACCGTGGCCCCTTTCTTTGAGATAACTCTGCACTAGTGCGAGCCGCAAATGCCACTTCCAGCTTAGCTGTGCAGAAGAAGAACAACAAGAAGAAGAAATATCCCGAAATATGTCCGTCAGGCCCCTTCCCTTGAGATAAATCTGCAAATATCTCGGAAACGAACCGAGTTATGGCAAAATGTTAAGAGACCTTTTTTGTAGAGAATTAAGTTTCCTACTTTTTATGTTCTATGATATTTTTTGATCAGATGCGTAGTTCTCGAGATATATCAAGATATTTAAAAGTTCCGAACCCGCACCAACATAATAGAGATACAGAAACACCGTGGCCCCTTTCTTTGAGATAACTCTGCACTATTGCGAGCTGCAAATGCGACTTCCAGCTTAGCTGTGCAGAGGAAGAACAACAAGAAGAAGAAATATCTCGAAATATGTCCGTCAGGCCAGTTCCTTTGAGCTGAATCTGCAAATATCTCGGAAACGAAGCGAGCTATGGCAAAATGTTAAGAGACCTTTTTTGTAGAGAATTAAGTTTCCTACTTTTTATGTTCTATGATATTTTTTGATCAGATGCGTAGTTCTCGAGATATATCAAGATATTTAAAAGTTCCGAAGCCGCACCAACATAATAGAGATACAGAAACACCGTGGCCCCTTTCTTTGAGATAACTCTGCACTATTGCGAGCTGCAAATGCCACTTCCAGCTTAGCTGTGCAGAGGAAGAACAACAAGAAGAAGAAATATCTCGAAATATGTCCGTCAGGCCAGTTCCTTTGAGCTGAATCTGCAAATATCTCGGAAACGAAGCGAGCTATGGCAAAATCTTAAGAGACGTTTTTTGTAGAGAATTATGTTTCCTACAATTTATGTTCTATGATATTTTTTGATCCGAAGCGTAGTTTTCGAGATATATCGAGATATTTAAAAGTTCCGAAGCCGCACCAACATAATAGAGATACAGAAACACCGTGGCCCCTTTCTTTGAGATAACTCTGCACTGTTGCGAGCTGTAAATGCCACTTCCAGCTTAGCTGTGCAGAAGAAGAACAACAAGAAGAAGAAATATCTCGAAATATGTCCGTCAGGCCCCTTCCCTTGAGATATATCTGCAAATATCTCGGAAACGAAGCGAGCTATGGCAAAACGTTAAGAGACCTTTTTTGTAGAGAATTATGTTTCCTACAATTTATGTTCTATGATATTTTTTGATCAGAAGCGTAGTTTTCGAGATATATCGAGATATTTAAAAGTTCCGAAGCCGCACCAACATAATAGAGATACAGAAACACCGTGGCCCCTTTCTTTGAGATAACTCTGCACTAGTGCGAGCCGCAAATGCCACTTCCAGCTTAGCTGTGCAGAAGAAGAACAACAAGAAGAAGAAATATCTCGAAATATGTCCGTCAGGCCCCTTTCCTTGAGATAAATCTGCAAATATCTCGGAAACGAAGCGAGCTATGGCAAAATGTTAAGAGACCTTTTTTGTAGAGAATTGAGTTTCCTACTTTTTATGTTCTATGATATTTTTTGATCAGATGCGTAGTTCTCGAAATATATCAAGATATTTAAAAGTTCCGAAGCCGCACCAACATAATAGAGATACAGAAACACCGTGGCCCCTTTCTTTGAGATAACTCTGCACTATTGCGAGCTGCAAATGCCACTTCCAGCTTAGCTGTGCAGAAGAAGAACAACAAGAAGAAGAAATATCTCGAAATATGTCCGTCAGGCCCCTTCCCTTGAGATAAATCTGCAAATATCTCGGAAACGAAGCGAGCTATGGCAAAATGTTAAGAGACCTTTTTTGTAGAGAATTAAGTTTCCTACTTTTTATGTTCTATGATATTTTTTGATCAGATGCGTAGTTCTCGAGATATATCAAGATATTTAAAAGTTCCGAAGCCGCACCAACATAATAGAGATACAGAAACACCGTGGCCCCTTTCTTTGAGATAACTCTGCACTATTGCGAGCTGTAAATGCCACTTCCAGCTTAGCTGTGCAGAAGAAGAATAACAAGAAGAAGAAATATCTCGAAATATGTCCGTCAGGCCCCTTCCCTTGAGATATATCTGCAAATATCTCGGAAACGAAGCGAGCTATGGCAAAATGTTAAGAGACCTTTTTTGTAGAGAATTAAGTTTCCTACTTTTTATGTTCTACGATATTTTTTGATCAGATGCGTAGTTCTCGAGATATATCAAGATATTTAAAAGTTCCGAAGCCGCACCAACATAATAGAGATACAGAAACACCGTGGCCCCTTTCTTTGAGATAACTCTTCACTATTGCGAGCTGCAAATGCCACTTCCAGCTTAGCTGTGCAGAGGAAGAACAACAAGAAGAAGAAATATCTCGAAATATGTCCGTCAGGCCAGTTCCTTTGAGCTGAATCTGCAAATATCTCGGAAACGAAGCGAGCTATGGCAAAATGTTAAGAGAAGTTTTTTGTAGAGAATTATGTTTCCTACAATTTATGTTCTATGATATTTTTTGATCCGAAGCGTAGTTTTCGAGATATATCGAGATATTTAAAAGTTCCGAAGCCGTACCAACATAATAGGGATACAGAAACACCGTGGCCCCTTTCTTTGAGATAACTCTGCACTAGTGCGAGCCGCAAATGCCACTTCCAGCTTAGCTGTGCAGAAGAAGAACAACAAGAAGAAGAAATATCTCGAAATATGTCCGTCAGGCCCCTTCCCTTGAGATATATCTGCAAATATCTCGGAAACGAAGCGAGCTATGGCAAAACGTTAAGAGACCTTTTTTGTAGAGAATTATGTTTCCTACAATTTATGTTCTATGATATTTTTTGATCCGAAGCGTAGTTTTCGAGATATATCGAGATATTTAAAAGTTCCGAAGCCGCACCAACATAATAGAGATACAGAAACACCGTGGCCCCTTTCTTTGAGATAACTCTGCACGATTGCGAGCTGGAAATGCCACTTCCAGTTTAGCTGTGCAGAAGAAGAACAACAAGAAGAAGAAATATCTCGAAATATGTCCGTCAGGCCCCTTCCCTTGAGATATATCTGCAAATATCTCGGAAACGAAGCGAGCTATGGCAAAATGTTAAGAGACGTTTTTTATAGAGAATTGTGTTTCCTACAATTTATGTTCTATGATATTTTTTGATCAGAAGCGTAGTTTTCGAGATATATCGAGATATTTAAAAGTTCCGAAACCGCACCAACATAATAGAGATACAGAAACACCGTGGCCCCTTTCTTTGAGATAACTCTGCACTAGTGCGAGCCGCAAATGCCACTTCCAGCTTAGCTGTGCAGAAGAAGAACAACAAGAAGAAGAAATATCTCGAAATATGTCCGTCAGGCCCCTTCCCTTGAGATAAATCTGCAAATATCTCGGAAACGAAGCGAGCTATGGCAAAATGTTAAGAGACCTTTTTTGTAGAGAATTGAGTTTCCTACTTTTTATGTTCTATGATATTTTTTGATTAGATGCGTAGTTCTCGAAATATATCAAGATATTTAAAAGTTCCGAAGCCGCACCAACATAATAGAGATACAGAAACACCGTGGCCCCTTTCTTTGAGATAACTCTGCACTATTGCGAGCTGCAAATGCCACTTCCAGCTTAGCTGTGCAGAAGAAGAACAACAAGAAGAAGAAATATCTCGAAATATGTCCGTCAGGCCCCTTCCCTTGAGATAAATCTGCAAATATCTCGGAAACGAAGCGAGCTATGGCAAAATGTTAAGAGACCTTTTTTGTAGAGAATTAAGTTTCCTACTTTTCATGTTCTATGATATTTTTTGATCAGATGCGTAGTTCTCGAGATATATCAAGATATTTAAAAGTTCCGAACCCACACCAACATAATAGAGATACAGAAACACCGTGGCCCCTTTCTTTGAGATAACTCTGCACTACTGCGAGCTGCAAATGCCACTTCCAGCTTAGCTGTGCAGAAGAAGAACAACAAGAAGAAGAAATATCTCGAAATATGTCCGTCAGGCCCCTTCCCTTGGGATAAATCTGCAAATATCTCGGAAACGAAGAGAGCTATGGCAAAATATTAAGAGACCTTTTTTGTAGAGAATTAAGTTTCCTACAATTTATGTTCTATGATATTTTTTGATGAGAAGCGTAGTTTTCGAGATATATCGAGATATTTAAAAGTTCCGAAGCCGCACCAACATAATAGGGATACAGAAACACCGTGGCCCCTTTCTTTGAGATAACTCTGCACTAGTGCGAGCCGCAAATGCCACTTCCAGCTTAGCTGTGCAGAAGAAGAACAACAAGAAGAAGAAATATCTCGAAATATGTCCGTCAGGCCCCTTCCCTTGAGATATATCTGCAAATATCTCGGAAACGAAGCGAGCTATGGCAAAATGTTGAGAGACCTTTTTTGTAGAGAATTAAGTTTCCTACAATTTATGTTCTATGATCGTTTTTGATCAGAAGCGTAGTTTTCGAGATATATCGAGATATTTAAAAGTTCCGAAGCCGCACCAACATAATAGGGATACAGAAACACCGTGGCCCCTTTCTTTGAGATAACTCTGCACTAGTGCGAGCCGCAAATGCCACTTCCAGCTTAGCTGTGCAGAAGAAGAACAACAAGAAGAAGAAATATCTCGAAATATGTCCGTCAGGCCCCTTCCCTTGAGATATATCTGCAAATATCTCGGAAACGAAGCGAGCTATGGCAAAATGTTAAGAGACCTTTTTTGTAGAGAATTATGTTTCCTACAATTTATGTTCTATGATATTTTTTCATCAGAAGCGTAGTTTTCGAGATATATCGAGATATTTAAAAGTTCCGAAGCCGCACCAACATAATAGAGATACAGAAACACCGTGGCCCCTTTCTTTGAGATAACTCTGCACTATTGCGAGCTGCAAATGCCACTTCCAGCTTAGCTGTGCAGAGGAAGAACAACAAGAAGAAGAAATATCTCGAAATATGTCCGTCAGGCCAGTTCCTTTGAGCTGAATCTGCAAATATCTCGGAAACGAAGCGAGCTATGGCAAAATGTTAAGAGACGTTTTTTGTAGAGAATTATGTTTCCTACAATTTATGTTCTATGATATTTTTTGATCCGAAGCGTAGTTTTCGAGATATATCGAGATATTTAAAAGTTCCGAAGCCGCACCAACATAATAGGGATACAGAAACACCGTGGCCCGTTTCTTTGAGATAACTCTGCACTAGTGCGAGCCGCAAATGCCACTTCCAGCTTAGCTGTGCAGAAGAAGAACAAGAAGAAGAAATATCTCGAAATATGTGCGTCAGGCCCCTTCCCTTGAGATAAATCTGCAAATATCTCGGAAACGAAGCGAGCTATGGCAAAATGTTAAGAGACCTTTTTTGTAGAGAATTAAGTTTCCTACTTTTTATGTTCTATGATATTTTTTGATCAGATGCGTAGTTCTCGAGATATATCAAGATATTTAAAAGTTCCGAAGCCGCACCAACATAATAGAGATACAGAAACACCGTGGCCCCTTTCTTTGAGATAACTCTGCACTATTGCGAGCTGCAAATGCCACTTCCAGCTTAGCTGTGCAGAGGAAGAACAACAAGAAGAAGAAATATCTCGAAATATGTCCGTCCGGCCAGTTCCTTTGAGCTGAATCTGCAAATATCTCGGAAACGAAGCGAGCTATGGCAAAATGTTAAGAGACGTTTTTTGTAGAGAATTATGTTTCCTACAATATATGTTCTATGATATTTTTTGATCCGAAGCGTAGTTTTCGAGATATATCGAGATATTTAAAAGTTCCGAAGCCGCACCAACATAATAGGGATACAGAAACACCGTGGCCCCTTTCTTTGAGATAACTCTGCACTAGTGCGAGCCGCAAATGCCACTTCCAGCTTAGCTGTGCAGAAGAAGAACAACAAGAAGAAGAAATATCTCGAAATATGTCCGTCAGGCCCCTTCCCTTGAGATAAATCTGCAAATATCTCGGAAACGAAGCGAGCTATGGCAAAATGTTAAGAGACCTTTTTTGTAGAGAATTAAGTTTCCTACTTTTTATCTTCTATAATATTTTTTGATCAGATGCGTAGTTCTCGAGATATATCAAGATATTTAAAAGTTCCGAAGCCGCACCAACATAATAGAGATACAGAAACACCGTGGCCCCTTTCTTTGAGATAACTCTGCACTGTTGCGAGCTGTAAATGCCACTTCCAGCTTAGCTGTGCAGAAGAAGAACAACAAGAAGAAGAAATATCTCGAAATATGTCCGTCAGGCCCCTTCCCTTGAGATATATCTGCAAATATCTCGGAAACGAAGCGAGCTATGGCAAAACGTTAAGAGACCTTTTTTGTAGAGAATTATGTTTCCTACAATTTATGTTCTATGATATTTTTTGATCAGAAGCGTAGTTTTCGAGATATATCGAGATATTTAAAAGTTCCGAAGCCGCACCAACATAATAGAGATACAGAAACACCGTGGCCCCTTTCTTTAAGATAACTCTGCACTATTGCGAGCTGCAAATGCCACTTCCAGCTTAGCTGTGCAGAAGAAGAACAACAAGAAGAAGAAATATCTCGAAATATGTCCGTCAGGCCCCTTCCCTTGAGATAAATCTGCAAATATCTCGGAAACGAAGAGAGCTATGGCAAAATGTTAAGAGACCTTTTTTGTAGAGAATTACGTTTCCTACAATTTATGTTCTATGATATTTTTTGATCAGAAGCGTAGTTTTCGAGATATATCGAGATATTTAAAAGTTCCGAAGCCGCACCAACATAATAGGGATACAGAAACACCGTGGCCCCTTTCTTTGAGATAGCTCTGCACTAGTGCGAGCCGCAAATGCCACTTCCAGCTTAGCTGTGCTGAAGAAGAACAACAAGAAGAAGAAATATCTCGAAATATGTCCGTCAGGCCCCTTCCCTTGAGATATATCTGCAAATATCTCGGAAACGAAGCGAGCTATGGCAAAATGTTAAGAGACCTTTTTTGTAGAGAATTATGTTTCCTACAATTTAGGTTCTATGATATTTTTTGATCAGAAGCGTAGTTTTCGAGATATATCGAGATATTTAAAAGTTCCGAAGCCGCACCAACATAATAGGGATACAGAAACACCGTGGCCCCTTTCTTTGAGATAACTCTGCACTAGTGCGAGCCGCAAATGCCACTTCCAGCTTAGCTGTGCAGAAGAAGAACAACAAGAAGGAGAAATATCTCGAAATATGTCCGTCAGGCCCCTTCCCTTGAGATATATCTGCAAATATCTCGGAAACGAAGCGAGCTATGGCAAAATGTTAAGAGACCTTTTTTGTAGAGAATTATGTTTCCTACAATTTATGTTCTATGATATTTTTTGATCAGAAGCGTAGTTTTCGAGATATATCGAGATATTTAAAAGTTCCGAAGCCGCACCAACATAATAGAGATACAGAAACACCGTGGCCCCTCTCTTTGAGATAACTCTGCACTATTGCGAGCTGCAAATGCCACTTCCAGCTTAGCTGTGCAGAAGAAGAACAACAAGAAGAAGAAATATCTCGAAATATGTCCGTCAGGCCCCTTCCCTTGAGATAAATCTGCAAATATCTCGGAAACGAAGCGAGCTATGGCAAAATCTTTAGAGACCTTTCTTGTAGAGAATTAAGTTTCCTACTTTTTATGTAGTATGATATTTTTTGATCAGATGCGTAGTTCTCGAGATATATCAAGATATTTAAAAGTTCCGAAGCCGCACCAACATAATAGAGATACAGAAACACCGTGGCCCCTTTCTTTGAGATAACTCTGCACTATTGCGCGCTGCAAATGCCACTTCCAGCTTAGCTGTGCAGAAGAAGAACAACAAGAAGAAGAAATATCTCGAAATATGTCCGTCAGGCCCCTTCCCTTGAGATAAATCTGCAAATATCTCGGAAACGAAGCGAGCTATGGCAAAATGTTAAGAGACCTTTTTTGTAGAGAATAATGTTTCCTACAATTTACGTTCTATGATATTTTTTGATCAGAAGCGTAGTTTTCGAGATATATCGAGATATTTAAAAGTTCCGAAGCCGCACCAACATAATAGAGATACAGAAACACCGTGGCCCCTTTCTTTGAGATAACTCTGCACTATTGCCACCTGCAAATGCCACTTCCAGCTCAGCTGTGCAGAAGAAGAACAACAAGAAGAAGAAATATCTCGAAATATGTCCGTCAGGCCCCTTCCCTTGAGATAAATCTGCAAATATCTCGGAAACGAAGCGAGCTATGGCAAAATGTTAAGAGACCTTTTTTGTAGAGAATTAAGTTTCCTACTTTTTATGTTCTATGATATTTTTTGATCAGATGCGTAGTTCTCGAGATATATCAAGATATTTAGTAGTTCCGAAGCCGCACCAACATAATAGAGATACAGAAACACCGTGGCCCCTTTCTTTGAGATAACTCTGCACTATTGCGAGCTGCAAATGCCACTTCCAGCTTAGCTGTGCAGAAGAAGAACAACAAGAAGAAGAAATATCTCGAAATATGTCCGTCAGGCCCCTTTCCTTGAGATAAATCTGCAAATATCTCGGAAACGAAGAGAGCTATGGCAAAATGTTAAGAGACCTTTTTTGTAGAGAATTAAGTTTCCTACAATTTATGTTCTATGATATTTTTTGATGAGAAGCGTAGTTTTCGAGATATATCGAGATATTTAAAAGTTCCGAAGCCGCACCAACATAATAGGGATACAGAAACACCGTGGCCCCTTTCTTTGAGATAACTCTGCACTAGTGCGAGCCGCAAATGCCACTTCCAGCTTAGCTGTGCAGAAGAAGAACAACAAGAAGAAGAAATATCTCGAAATATGTCCGACAGGCCCCTTCCGTTGATATAAATCTGCAAATATCTCGGAAACGAAGCGAGCTATGGCGAAATGTTAAGAGACCTTTTTTGTAGAGAACTAAGTTTCCTACTTTTTATCTTCTATGATATTTTTTGATCAGATGCGTAGTTCTCGAGATATATCAAGATAGTTAAAAGTTCCGAAGCCGCACCAACATAATAGAGATACAGAAACACCGTGGCCCCTCTCTTTGAGATAACTCTGCACTATTGCGAGCTGCAAATGCCACTTCCAGCTTAGCTGTGCAGAAGAAGAACAACAAGAAGAAGAAATATCTCGAAATATGTCCGTCAGGCCCCTTCCCTTGAGATAAATCTGCAAATATCTCGGAAACGAAGCGAGCTATGGCAAAATGTTAAGAGACCTTTTTTGTAGAGAATAATGTTTCCTACAATTTACGTTCTATGATATTTTTTGATCAGAAGCGTAGTTTTCGAGATATATCGAGATATTTAAAAGTTCCGAAGCCGCACCAACATAATAGAGATACAGAAACACCGTGGCCGCTTTCTTTGAGATAACTCTGCACTATTGCCACCTGCAAATGCCACTTCCAGCTCAGCTGTGCAGAAGAAGAACAACAAGAAGAAGAAATATCTCGAAATATGTCCGTCAGGCCCCTTCCCTTGAGATAAATCTGCAAATATCTCGGAAACGAAGCGACCTATGGCAAAATGTTAAGAGACCTTTTTTGTAGAGAATTAAGTTTCCTACTTTTTATGTTCTATGATATTTTTTGATCAGATGCGTAGTTCTCGAGATATATCAAGATATTTAATAGTTCCGAAGCCGCACCAACATAATAGAGATACAGAAACACCGTGGCCCCTTTCTTTGAGATAACTCTGCACTATTGCGAACTGCAAATGCCACTTCCAGCTTAGCTGTGCAGAAGAAGAACAACAAGAAGAAGAAATATCTCGAAATATGTCCGTCAGGCCCCTTCCCTTGAGATAAATCTGCAAATATCTCGGAAACGAAGAGAGCTATGGCAAAATGTTAAGAGACCTTTTTTGTAGAGCATTAAGTTTCCTACAATTTATGTTCTATGATATTTTTTGATGAGAAGCGTAGTTTTCGAGATATATCGAGATATTTAAAAGTTCCGAAGCCGCACCAACATAATAGGGATACAGAAACACCGTGGCCCCTTTCTTTGAGATAACTCTGCACCAGTGCGAGCCGCAAATGCCACTTCCAGCTTAGCTGTGCAGAAGAAGAACAACAAGAAGAAGAAATATCTCGAAATATGTCCGTCAGGCCCCTTCCCTTGAGATAAATCTGCTAATATCTCGGAAACGAAGCGAGCTATGGCAAAATGTTAAGAGACCTTTTTTGTAGAGAATTAAGTTTCCTACTTTTTATGTAGTATGATATTTTTTGATCAGATGCGTAGTTCTCGAGATATATCAAGATATTTAAAAGTTCCGAAGCCGCACCAACATAATAGAGATACAGAAACACCGTGGCCCCTTTCTTTGAGATAACTCTGCACTATTCCGACCTGCAAATGCCACTTCCAGCTCAGCTGTGCAGAAGAAGCACAACAAGAAGAAGAAATATCTCGAAATATGTCCGTCAGGCCCCTTCCCTTGAGATAAATCTGCAAATATCTCGGAAACGAAGCGAGCTATGGCAAAATGTTAAGAGACCTTTTTTGTAGAGAATTAAGTTTCCTACTTTTTATGTTCTATGATATTTTTTGATCAGATGCGTAGTTCTCGAGATATATCAAGATATTTAAAAGTTCCGAAGCCGCACCAAGATAATAGAGATACAGAAACACCGTGGCCCCTTTCTTTGAGATAACTCTGCACTATTGCGAGCTGCAAATGCCACTTCCAGCTTAGCTGTGCAGAAGAAGAACAACAAGAAGAAGAAATATCTCGAAATATGTCCGTCAGGCCCCTTCCCTTGAGATAAATCTGCAAATATCTCGGAAACGAAGCGAGCTATGGCAAAATGTTTAGAGACCTTTCTTGTAGAGAATTAAGTTTCCTACTTTTTATTTAGTATGATATTTTCTGATCAGATGCGTAGTTCTCGAGATATATCAAGATATTTAAAAGTTCCGAAGCCGCACCAACATAATAGAGATACAGAAACACCGTGGCCCCTTTCTTTGAGATAACTCTGCACTATTGCGCGCTGCAAATGCCACTTCCAGCTCAGCTGTGCAGAAGAAGACCAACAAGAAGAAGAAATATCTCGAAATATGTCCGTCAGGCCCCTTCCCTTGAGATAAATCTGCAAATATCTCGGAAACGAAGCGAGCTATGGCAAAATGTTAAGAGACCTTTTTTGTAGAGAATTCAGTTTCCTACTTTTTATGTTCTATGACATTTTTCGATCAGAGGCGTAGTTCTCGAGATATATCGAGATATTTAAAAGTTCCGAAGCCGCACCAACATAATAGAGATACAGAAACACCGTGGCCCCTTTCTTTGAGATAACTCTGCACTAGTGCGAGCCGCAAATGCCACTTCCAGCTTAGCTGTGCAGAAGAAGAACAAGAAGAAGAAGAAATATCTCGAAATATGTCCGTCAGGCCCCTTCCCTTGAGATAAATATGCAAATATCTCGGAAACGAAGCGAGCTATGGCAAAATGTTAAGAGACCTTTTTTGTAGAGAATTAAGTTTCCTACTTTTTATGTTCTATGATATTTTTTGATCAGATGCGTAGTTCTCGAGATATATCACGATATTTAAAAGTTCCGAAGCCGCACCAACATAATAGAGATACAGAAACACCGTGGCCCCTTTCTTTGAGATAACTGTGCACTAGTGCGAGCCGCAAATGCCACTTCCAGCTTAGCTGTGCAGAAGAAGAACAACAAGAAGAAGAAATATCTCGAAATATGTCCGTCAGGCCCCTTCCCTTGAGATATATCTGCAAATATCTCGGAAACCAAGCGAGCTATGGCAAAATGTTAAGAGACCGTTTTTGTAGAGAATTAAGTTTCCTACTTTTTATCTTCTATGATATTTTTTGATCAGACGCGTAGTTCTCGAGATATATCAAGATATTTAAAAGTTCCGAAGCCGCACCAACAAAATAGAGATACAGAAACACCGTGGCCCCTTTCTTTGAGATAACTCTGCACTATTGCGAGCTGCAAATGCCACTTCCAGCTTAGCTGTGCAGAAGAAGAACAACAAGAAGAAGAAATATCTCAAAATATGTCCGTCAGGCCCCTTCCCTTGAGATAAATCTGCAAATAT
Organism: Osmia lignaria lignaria; assembly: GCF_051020975.1. NCBI lineage: Eukaryota > Metazoa > Arthropoda > Insecta > Hymenoptera > Megachilidae > Osmia > Osmia lignaria. The sequence goes on from NW_027478160.1 coordinate 2,600,614, forward strand.
CTCGGAAACGAAGCGAGCTATGGCAAAATGTTTAGAGACCTTTCTTGTAGAGAATTAAGTTTCCTACTTTTTATGTAGAATGATATTTTTTGATCAGATGCGTAGTTCTCGAGATATATCAAGATATTTAAAAGTTCCGAAGCCGCACCAACATAATAGAGATACAGAAACACCGTGGCCCCTTTCTTTGAGATAACTCTGCACTATTGCGCGCTGCAAATGCCACTTCCAGCTTAGCTGTGCAGAAGAAGAACAACAGGAAGAAGAAATATCTCGAAATATGTCCATCAGGACCCTTTCCTTGAGATAAATCTGCAAATATCTCGGAAACGAAGCGAGCTATGGCAAAATGTTAAGGGACCTTTTTTGTAGAGAATAATGTTTCCTGCAATTTACGTTCTATGATATTTTTTGATCAGAAGCGTAGTTTTCGAGATATATCGAGATATTTAAAAGTTCCGAAGCCGCACCAACATAATAGAGATACAGAAACACCGTGGCCCCTTTCTTTGAGATAATTCTGCACTATTGCGACCTGCAAATGCCACTTCCAGCTCAGCTGTGCAGAAGAAGAACAACAAGAAGAAGAAATATCTCGAAATATGTCCGTCAGGCCCCTTCCCTTGAGATAAATCTGCAAATATCTCGGAAACGAAGCGAGCTATGGCAAAATGTTAAGAGACCTTTTTTGTAGAGAATTAAGTTTCCTACTTTTTGCGTTCTATGATATTTTTTGATCAGAGGCGTAGTTCTCGAGATATATCAAGATATTTAAAAGTTCCGAAGCCGCACCAACATAATAGAGATACAGAAACACCGTGGCCCCTTTCTTTGAGATAACTCTGCACTATTGCGAGCTGCAAATGTCACTTCCAGCTTAGCTGTGCAGAAGAAGAACAACAAGAAGAAGAAATATCTCGAAATCTGTCCGACAGGCCCTTCCCTTGAGATAAATCTGCAAATATCTCGGAAACGAAGCGAGCTATGGCAAAATGTTAAGAGACCTTTTTTGTAGAGAATTAAGTTTCCTACTTTTTATGTTCTATCATATTTTTTGATCAGATGCGTAGTTCTCGAGATATATCAAGATATTTAAAAGTTCCGAAGCCGCACCAACATAATAGAGATACAGAAACACCGTGGCCCCTTTCTTTGAGATAACTCTGCACTATTGCGAGCTGGAAATGCCACTTCCAGTTTAGCTGTGCAGAAGAGGAACAACAAGAAGAAGAAATATCTCGGAATATGTCCGTCAGGCCCCTTCCGTTGAGCTAAATCTGCAAATATCTCGGAAACGATGCCAGCTATGGGAAAATGTTAAGAGACCTTTTTTGTAGAGAATTATGTTTCCTACAATTTATGTTCTATGATATTTTTTGATCAGAAGCGTAGTTTTCGAGATATATCGAGATATTTAAACGTTCCGAAGCCGCACCAACATAATAGAGATACAGAAACACCGTGGCCCCTTTCTTTGAGATAACTCTGCACTATTGCGAGCTGCAAATGCCACTTCCAGCTTAGCTGTGCAGAAGAAGAACAACAAGAAGAAGAAATATTTCGAAATGTGTCCGTCAGGCCCCTTCCCTTGAGATAAATCTGCAAATATCTCGGAAACGAAGCGAGCTACGGCAAAATGTTAGGAGACCTTTTTTGTAGAAAATTAGGTTTCCTACTTTTCATGTTCTATGATATTTTTTGATCAGATGCGTAGTTCTCGAGACATATCAAGATATTTAAAAGTTCCGAAGCTGCACCAACATAATAGAGGTACAGAAACACCGTGGCCTCTTTCTTTGAGATAACTCTGCACTATTGCGAGCTGCAAATGCCACTTCCAGCTTAGCTGTGCAGAAGAGGAACAACAAGAAGAAGAAATATCTCGGAATATGTCCGTCAGGCCCCTTCCGTTGAGCTAAATCTGCAAATATCTCGGAAACGATGCCAGCTATGGGAAAATGTTAAGAGACCTTTTTTGTAGAGAATTAAGTTTCCTACTTTTTATGTTCTATGATATTTTTTGATCAGATGCGTAGTTCTCGAGATATATCAAGATATTTAAAAGTTCCGAAGCTGCACCAACATAATAGAGGTACAGAAACACCGTGGCCTCTTTCTTTGAGATAACTCTGCACTATTGCGAGCTGCAAATGCCACTTCCAGCTTAGCTGTGCAGAAGAGGAACAACAAGAAGAAGAAATATCTCGGATATGTCCGTCAGGCCCCTTCCCTTGAGCTAAATCTGCAAATATCTCGGAAACGATGCCAGCTATGGCAAAATGTTAAGAGACCTTTTTTGTAGAGAATTAAGTTTCCTACTTTTTATCGTCTATGATATTTTTTGATCAGATGCGTAGTTCTCGGGATATATCAAGATATTTAAAAGTTCCGAAGCCGCACCAACATAATAGAGATACAGAAACACCGTGGCTCCTTTCTTTGAGATAACTCTGCACTATTGCGAGCTGCAAATGCCACTTCCAGCTTAGCTGTGCAGAAGAAGAACAGCAAGAAGGAGAAATATCTCGAAATATGTCCGTCAGGCCCCTTCCCTTGAGATAAATCTGCAAATATCTCGGAAACGAAGCGAGCTATGGCAAAATGTTAAGAGACCTTTTTTGTAGAAAATTAGGTTTCCTACTTTTTATGTTCTATGATATTTTTTGATCAGATGCGTAGTTCTCGAGATATATCAAGATATTTAAAAGTTCCGAAGCTGCACCAACATAATAGAGGTACAGAAACACCGTGGCCTCTTTCTTTGAGATAACTCTGCACTATTGCGAGCTGCAAATGCCACTTCCAGCTTAGCTGTGCAGAAGAGGAACAACAAGAAGAAGAAATATCTCGGAATATGTCCGTCAGGCCCCTTCCGTTGAGCTAAATCTGCAAATATCTCGGAAACGATGCCAGCTATGGGAAAATGTTAAGAGACCTTTTTTGTAGAGAATTAAGTTTCCTACTTTTTATGTTCTATGATATTTTTTGATCAGATGCGTAGTTCTCGAGATATATCAAGATATTTAAAAGTTCCGAAGGCGCACCAACATAATAGAGGTACAGAAACACCGTGGCCCCTTTCTTTGAGATAACTCTGCACTATTGCGAGCTGCAAATGCCACTTCCAGCTTAGCTGTGCAGAAGAAGAACAACAAGAAGAAGAAATATCTCGAAATATGTCCGTCAGGCCCCTTCCCTTGAGATACATCTGCAAATATCTCGGAAACGAAGCGAGCTATGGCAAAATGTTAAGAGACCTTTTTTGTAGAGAATTAAGTTTCCTACTTTTTATCGTCTATGATATTTTTTGATCAGATGCGTAGTTCTCGGGATATATCAAGATATTTAAAAGTTCCGAAGCCGCACCAACATAATAGAGATACAGAAACACCGTGGCTCCTTTCTTTGAGATAACTCTGCACTATTGCGAGCTGCAAATGCCACTTCCAGCTTAGCTGTGCAGAAGAAGAACAGCAAGAAGGAGAAATATCTCGAAATATGTCCGTCAGGCCCCTTCCCTTGAGATAAATCTGCAAATATCTCGGAAACGAAGCGAGCTATGGCAAAATGTTAAGAGACCTTTTTTGTAGAAAATTAGGTTTCCTACTTTTTATCTTATGTGATATTTTTTGATCAGATGCGTAGTTCTCGAGATATATCAAGATATTTAAAAGTTCCGAAGCCGCACCAACATAATAGAGATACAGAAACACCGTGGCCCCTTTCTTTGAGATAACTCTGCACTATTGCGAGCTGGAAATGCCACTTCCAGTTTAGCTGTGCAGAAGAGGAACAACAAGAAGAAGAAATATCTCGGAATATGTCCGTCAGGCCCCTTCCGTTGAGCTAAATCTGCAAATATCTCGGAAACGATGCCAGCTATGGGAAAATGTTAAGAGACCTTTTTTGTAGAAAATTAGGTTTCCTACTTTTTATGTTCTATGATATTTTTTGATCAGATGCGTAGTTCTCGAGATATATCAAGATATTTAAAAGTTCCGAAGGCGCACCAACATAATAGAGGTACAGAAACACCGTGGTCCCTTTCTTTGAGATAACTCTGCACTATTGCGAGCTGCAAATGCCACTTCCAGCTTAGCTGTGCAGAAGAAGAACAACAAGAAGAAGAAATATCTCGAAATATGTCCGTCAGACCCCTTCCCTTGAGATAAATCTGCAAATATCTCGGAAACGAAGCGAGCTATGGCAAAATGTTAAGAGACCTTTTTTGTAGAGAATTAAGTTTCCTACTTTTCATCTTCTATGATATTTTTTGATCAGATGCGTAGTTCTCGAGATATATCAAGATATTTAAAAGTTCCGAAGCCGCACCAACATAATAGAGATACAGAAACACCGTGGCCCCTTTCTTTGAGATAACTCTGCACTATTGCGAGCTGGAAATGCCACTTCCAGTTTAGCTGTGCAGAGGAAGAACAACAAGAAGAAGAAATATCTCGAAATATGTCCGTCAGACCCCTTCCCTTGAGATACATCTGCAAATATCTAGGAAACGAAGCGAGCTATGGCAAAATGTTAAGAGACCTTTTTGTAGAGAATTAAGTTTCCTACTTTTTATGTTCTATGATATTTTTTGATCAGATGCGTAGTTCTCAAGATATATCAAGATATTTAAAAGTTCCGAAGCCGCACCAACATAATAGAGATACAGAAACACCGTGGCCCCTTTCTTTGAGATAACTCTGCACTATTGCGAGCTGCAAATGCCACTTCGAGCTTAGCTGTGCAGAAGAAGAACAACAAGAAGAAGAAATATCTCGAAATATGTCCGTCAGACCCCTTCCCTTGAGATAAATCTGCAAATATCTCGGAAACGAAGCGAGCTATGGCAAAATGTTAAGAGACCTTTTTTGTAGAGAATTAAGTTTCCTACTTTTTATCTTCTATGATATTTTTTGATCAGATGCGTAGTTCTCGGGATATATCAAGATATTTAAAAGTTCCGAAGCCGCACCAACATAATAGAGATACAGAAACACCGTGGCCCCTTTCTTTGAGATAACTCTGCACTATTGCGAGCTGCAAATGCCACTTCCAGCTTAGCTGTGCAGAAGAAGAACATCAAGAACAAGAAGTATCTCGAAATATGTCCGTCAGGCCCCTTCCCTTGAGGTAAATCTGCAAATATCTCGGAAACGAAGAGAGCTATGGCAAAATGTTAAGAGACCTTTTTTGTAGAGAATTATGTTTCCTACAATTTATGTTCTGTGATATTTTTTGATCAGAAGCGTAGTTTTCGAGATATATCGAGATATTTAAAAGTTCCGAAGCCGCACCAACATAATAGAGATACAGAAACACCGTGGCCCCTTTCTTTGAGATAACTCTGCACTATTGCGAGCCGCAAATGCCACTTCCAGCTTAGCTGTGCAGAAGAAGAACATCAAGAAGAAGAAATATCTCGAAATATGTCCGTCAGGCCCCTTCCCTTGAGATAAATCTGCAAATATCTCGGAAACGAAGAGAGCTATGGCAAAATGTTAAGAGACCTTTTTTGTAGAGAATTAAGTTTCCTACTTTTTATGTTCTATGATATTTTTTGATCTGATGCGTAGTTCTCGAGATATATCAAGGTATTTAAAAGTTCCGAAGCCGCACCAACATAATAGAGATACAGAAACACCGTGGCCCCTTTCTTTGAGATAACTCTGCACGATTGCGAGCTGGAAATGCCACTTCCAGTTTAGCTGTGCAGAAGAAGAACAACAAGAAGAAGAAATATCTCGAAATATATCCATCAGGACCCTTCCCTTGAGATAAATCTGCAAATATCTCGGAAACGAAGCGAGCTATGGCAAAATGTTAAGAGACCTTTTTTGTAGAGAATAATGTTTCCTACAATTTACGTTCTATGATATTTTTTGATCAGAAGCGTAGTTTTCGAGATATATCGAGATATTTAAAAGTTCCGAAGCCGCACCAACATAATAGAGATACAGAAACACCGTGGCCCCTTTCTTTGAGATAACTCTGCACGATTGCGAGCTGGAAATGCCACTTCCAGTTTAGCTGTGCAGAAGAAGAACAACAAGAAGAAGAAATATCTCGAAATATATCCATCAGGACCCTTCCCTTGAGATAAATCTGCAAATATCTCGGAAACGAAGCGAGCTATGGCAAAATGTTAAGAGACCTTTTTTGTAGAGAATAATGTTTGCTACAATTTACGTTCTATGATATTTTTTGATCAGAAGCGTAGTTTTCGAGATATATCGAGATATTTAAAAGTTCCGAAGCCGCACCAACATAATAGAGATACAGAAACACCGTGGCCCCTTTCTTTGAGATAACTCTGCACTATTGCGACCTGCAAATGCCACTTCCAGCTCAGCTGTGCAGAAGAAGAACACCAAGAAGAAGAAATATCTCGAAATATGTCCGTCAGGCCCCTTCCCTTGAGATAAATCTGCAAATATCTCGGAAACGAAGCGAGCTATGGCAAAATGTTAAGAGACCGTTTTTGTAGAGAATTAAGTTTCCAACTTTTTATGTTCTGTGATATTTTTTGATCAGATGCGTAGTTCTCGAGATATTTCAAGATATTTAAAAGTTCCGAAGCCGCACCAACATAATAGAGATACAGAAACACCGTGGCCCCTTTCTTTGAGATAACTCTGCACTATTGCGAGCTGCAAATGCCACTTCCAGCTTAGCTGTGCAGAAGAAGAACAACAAGAAGAAGAAATATCTCGAAATATGTCCGTCAGGCCCCTTCCCTTGAGATATATCTGCAAATATCTCGGAAACGAAGCGAGCTATGGCAAAATGTTAAGAGACCTTTTTTGTAGAGAATTATGTTTCCTACAATATAGGTTCTATGATATTTTTTGACCAGAAGCGTAGTTTTCGAGATATATCGAGATATTTAAAAGTTCCGAAGCCGCACCAACATAATAGAGATACAGAAACACCGTGGCCCCTTTCTTTGAGATAACTCTGCACTAGTGCGAGCCGCAAATGCCACTTCCAGCTTAGCTGTGCAGAAGAAGAACAACAAGAAGAAGAAATATCTCGAAATATGTCCGTCAGGCCCCTTCTCTTGAGATAAATCTGCAAATATCTCGGAAACGAAGCGAGCTATGGCAAAATGTTCAGAGACCTTTCTTGTAGAGAATTAAGTTTCCTACATTTTATGTAGTATGATATTTTTTGATCAGATGCGTAGTTCTCGAGATATATCAAGATATTTAAAAGTTCCGAAGCCGCACCAACATAATGGAGATACAGAAACATCGTGGCCCCTTTCTTTGAGATAACTCTGCACGATTGCGAGCTGGAAATGCCACTTCCAGTTTAGCTGTGCAGAAGAAGAACAACAAGAAGAAGAAATATCTCGAAATATGTCCATCAGGACCCTTCCCTTGAGATAAATCTGCAAATATCTCGGAAACGAAGCGAGCTATGGCAAAATGTTAAGAGACCTTTTTTGTAGAGAATAATGTTTCCTACAATTTCCGTTCTATGACATTTTTTGATCAGAAGCGTAGTTTTCGAGATATATCGAGATATTTAAAAGTTCCGAAGCCGCACCAACATAATAGAGATACAGAAACACCGTGGCCCCTTTCTTTGAGATAACTCTGCACTATTGCGAGCTGAAAATGCCACTTCCAGCTTAGCTGTGCAGAGGAAGAACAACAAGAAGAAGAAGTATCTCGAAATATGTCCGTCAGGCCCGTTCCTTTGAGCTGAATCTGCAAATATCTCGGAAACGAAGCGAGCTATGGCAAAATGTTAAGAGACGTTTTTTGTAGAGAATTATGTTTCCTACAATTTATGTTCTATGATATTTTTTGATCAGAAGCGTAGTTTTCGAGATATATCGAGATATTTAAAAGTTCCGAAGCCGCACCAACATAATAGAGATACAGAAACACCGTGGCCCCTTTCTTTGAGATAACTCTGCACTAGTGCGAGCCGCAAATGCCACTTCCAGCTTAGCTGTGCAGAAGAAGAACAACAAGAAGAAGAAATATCTCGAAATAAGTCCGACAGGCCCCTTCCCTTGAGATAAATCTGCAAATATCTCGGAAACGAAGCGAGCTATGGCGAAATGTTAAGAGACCTTTTTTGTAGAGAATTAAGTTTCCTACTTTTTATCTTCTACGATATTTTTTGATCAGATGCGTAGTTCTCGAGATATATCAAGATATTTAAAAGTTCCGAAGCCGCACCAACATAATAGAGATACAGAAACACCGTGGCCCCTTTCTTTGAGATAACTCTGCACTATTGCGCGCTGCAAATGCCACTTCCAGCTTAGCTGTGCAGAAGAAGAACAACAAGAAGAAGAAATATCTCGAAATATGTCCGTCAGGCCCCTTCACTTGAGATAAATCTGCAAATATCTCGGAAACGAAGCGAGCTATGGCAAAATGTTAAGAGACCTTTTTTGTAGAGAATAATGTTTGCTACAATTTACGTTCTATGATATTTTTTGATCAGAAGCGTAGTTTTCGAGATATATCGAGATATTTAAAAGTTCCGAAGCCGCACCAACATAATAGAGATACAGAAACACCGTGGCCCCTTTCTTTGAGATAACTCTGCACTATTGCGACCTGCAAATGCCACTTCCAGCTCAGCTGTGCAGAAGAAGAACAACAAGAAGAAGAAATATCTCGAAATATGTCCGTCAGGCCCCTTCCCTTGAGATAAATCTGCAAATATCTCGGAAACGAAGCTAGCTATGGCAAAATGTTAAGAGACCGTTTTTGTAGAGAATTAAGTTTCCTACTTTTTATGTTCTATGATATTTTTTGATCAGATGCGTAGTTCTCGAGATATATCAAGATATTTAAAAGTTCCGAAGCCGCACCAACATAATAGAGATACAGAAACACCGTGACCCCTTTCTTTGAGATAACTCTGCACTATTGCGAGCTGCAAATGCCACTTCCAGCTTAGCTGTGCAGAAGAAGAACAACAAGAAGAAGAAATATCTCGAAATATGTCCGTCAGGCCCCTTCCCTTGAGATAAATCTGCAAATATCTCGGAAACGAAGCGAGCTATGGCAAAATGTTAAGAGACCTTTTTTGTAGAGAATTAAGTTTCCTACTTTTTATGTTCTATGATATTTTTTGATCAGATGCGTAGTTCTCGAGATATATCAAGATATTTAAAAGTTCCGAAGCCGCACCAACATAATAGAGATACAGAAACACCGTGGCCCCTTTCTTTGAGATAACTCTGCACTATTGCGAGCTGCAAATGCCACTTCCAGCTTAGCTGTGCAGAGGAAGAACAACAAGAAGAAGAAGTATCTCGAAATATGTCCGTCAGGCCCGTTCCTTTGAGCTGAATCTGCAAATATCTCGGAAACGAAGCGAGCTATGGCAAAATGTTAAGAGACGTTTTTTGTAGAGAATTATGTTTCCTACAATTTATGTTCTATGATATTTTTTGATCAGAAGCGTAGTTTTCGAGATATATCGAGATATTTAAAGGTTCCGAAGCCGCACCAACATAATAGAGATACAGAAACACCGTGGCCCCTTTCTTTGAGATAACTCTGCACTAGTGCGAGCCGCAAATGCCACTTCCAGCTTAGCTGTGCAGAAGAAGAACAACAAGAAGAAGAAATATCTCGAAATAAGTCCGACAGGCCCCTTCCCTTGAGATAAATCTGCAAATATCTCGGAAACGAAGCGAGCTATGGCGAAATGTTAAGAGACCTTTTTTGTAGATAATTAAGTTTCCTACTTTTTATCTTCTACGATATTTTTTGATCAGATGCGTAGTTCTCGAGATATATCAAGATATTTAAAAGTTCCGAAGCCGCACCAACATAATAGAGATACAGAAACACCGTGGCCCCTTTCTTTGAGATAACTCTGCACTATTGCGCGCTGCAAATGCCACTTCCAGCTTAGCTGTGCAGAAGAAGAACAACAAGAAGAAGAAATATCTCGAAATATGTCCGTCAGGCCCCTTCCCTTGAGATAAATCTGCAAATATCTCGGAAACGAAGCGAGCTATGGCAAAATGTTAAGAGACCTTTTTTGTAGAGAATTAAGTTTCCTACAATTTATGTTCTATGATATTTTTTGATCAGAAGCGTAGTTTTCGAGATATATCGAGATATTTAAAAGTTCCGAAGCCGCACCAACATAATCGAGATACAGAAACACCGTGGCCCCTTTCTTTGAGATAACTCTGCACGATTGCGAGCTGGAAATGCCACTTCCAGTTTAGCTGTGCAGAAGAAGAACAACAAGGAGAAGAAATATCTCGAAATATGTCCATCAGGACCCTTCCCTTGAGATAAATCTGCAAATATCTCGGAAACGAAGCGAGCTATGGCAAAATGTTAAGAGACCTTTTTTGTAGAGAATAATGTTTGCTACAATTTACGTTCTATGATATTTTTTGATCAGAAGCGTAGTTTTCGAGATATATCGAGATATTTAAAAGTTCCGAAGCCGCACCAACATAATAGAGATACAGAAACACCGTGGCCCCTTTCTTTGAGATAACTCTGCACTATTGCGACCTGCAAATGCCACTTCCAGCTCAGCTGTGCAGAAGAAGAACAACAAGAAGAAGAAATATCTCGAAATATGTCCGTCAGGCCCCTTCCCTTGAGATAAATCTGCAAATATCTCGGAAACGAAGCGAGCTATGGCAAAATGTTAAGAGACCATTTTTGTAGAGAATTAAGCTTCCTACTTTTTACGTTCTATGATATTTTTTGATCAGATGCGTAGTTCTCGAGATATATCAAGATATTTAAAAGTTCCGAAGCCGCACCAACATAATAGAGATACAGAAACACCGTGGCCCCTTTCTTTGAGATAACTCTGCACTATTGCGAGCTGCAAATGCCACTTCCAGCTTAGCTGTGCAGAGGAAGAACAACAAGAAGAAGAAGTATCTCGAAATATGTCCGTCAGGCCCGTTCCTTTGAGCTGAATCTGCAAATATCTCGGAAACGAAGCGAGCTATGGCAAAATGTTAAGAGACGTTTTTTGTAGGGAATTATGTTTCCTACAATTTATGTTCTATGATATTTTTTGATCAGAAGCGTAGTTTTCGAGATATATCGAGATATTTAAAAGTTCCGAAGCCGCACCAACATAATAGAGATACAGAAACACCGTGGCCCCTTTCTTTGAGATAACTCTGCTCTAGTGCGAGCCGCAAATGCCACTTCCAGCTTAGCTGTGCAGAAGAAGAACAACAAGAAGAAGAAATATCTCGAAATATGTCCGACAGGCCCCTCCCCTTGAGATAAATCTGCAAATATCTCGGAAACGAAGCGAGCTATGGCGAAATGTTAAGAGACCTTTTTTGTAGAGAATTATGTTTCCTACTTTTTATCTTCTACGATATTTTTTGATCAGATGCGTAGTTCTCGAGATATATCAAGATATTTAAAAGTTCCGAAGCCGCACCAACATAATAGAGATACAGAAACACCGTGGCCCCTTTCTTTGAGATAACTCTGCACTATTGCGCGCTGCAAATGCCACTTCCAGCTTAGCTGTGCAGAAGAAGAACAACAAGAAGAAGAAATATCTCGAAATATGTCCGTCAGGCCCCTTCCCTTGAGATAAATCTGCAAATATCTCGGAAACGAAGCGAGCTATGGCAAAATGTTAAGAGACTTTTTTTGTAGAGAATTAAGTTTCCTACAATTTATGTTCTATGATATTTTTTGATCAGAAGCGTAGTTTTCGAGATATATCGAGATATTTAAAAGTTCCGAAGCCGCACCAACATAATAGAGATACAGAAACACCGTGGCCCCTTTCTTTGAGATAACTCTACACTATTGCGAGCTGCAAATGCCACTTCCAGCTTAGCTGTGCAGAAGAAGAACAACAAGAAGAAGAAATATCTCGAAATATGTCCGTCAGGCCCCTTCCCTTGAGATATATCTGCAAATATCTCGGAAACGAAGCGAGCTATGGCAAAATGTTAAGAGACCTTTTTTGTAGAGAATTATGTTTCCTACAATATAGGTTCTATGATATTTTTTGACCAGAAGCGTAGTTTTCGAGATATATCGAGATATTTAAAAGTTCCGAAGCCGCACCAACATAACAGAGATACAGAAACACCGTGGCCCCTTTCTTTGAGATAACTCTGCACTATTGCGAGCTGTAAATGCCACTTCCAGCTCAGCTGTGCAGAAGAAGAACAACAAGAAGAAGAAATATCTCGAAATATGTCCGTCAAGCCCCTTCCCTTGAGATAAATCTGCAAATATCTCGGAAACGAAGCGAGCTATGGCAAAATGTTAAGAGACCGTTTTTGTAGAGAATTAAGTTTCCTACTTTTTATGTTCTATGATATTTTTTGATCAGATGCGTAGTTCTCGAGATATATCAAGATATTTAAAAGTTCCGAAGCCGCACCAACATAATAGAGATACAGAAACACCGTGGCCCCTTTCTTTGAGATAACTCTGCACTATTGCGAGCTGCAAATGCCACTTCCAGCTTAGCTGTGCAGAAGAAGAACAACAAGAAGAAGAAATATCTCGAAATATGTCCGTCAGGCCCCTTCCCTTGAGATAAATCTGCAAATATCTCGGAAACGAAGCGAGCTATGGCAAAATGTTAAGAGACCTTTTTTGTAGAGAATTAAGTTTCCTACAATTTATGTTCTATGATATTTTTTGATCAGAAGCGTAGTTTTCGAGATATATCGAGATATTTAAAAGTTCCGAAGCCGCACCAACATAATCGAGATACAGAAACACCGTGGCCCCTTTCTTTGAGATAACTCTGCACGATTGCGAGCTGGAAATGCCACTTCCAGTTTAGCTGTGCAGAAGAAGAACAACAAGGAGAAGAAATATCTCGAAATATGTCCATCAGGACCCTTCCCTTGAGATAAATCTGCCAATATCTCGGAAACGAAGCGAGCTATGGCAAAATGTTAAGAGACCTTTTTTGTAGAGAATAATGTTTGCTACAATTTACGTTCTATGATATTTTTTGACCAGAAGCGTAGTTTTCGAGATATATCGAGATATTTAAAAGTTCCGAAGCCGCACCAACATAACAGAGATACAGAAACACCGTGGCCCCTTTCTTTGAGATAACTCTGCACTATTGCGAGCTGTAAATGCCACTTCCAGCTCAGCTGTGCAGAAGAAGAACAACAAGAAGAAGAAATATCTCGAAATATGTCCGTCAAGCCCCTTCCCTTGAGATAAATCTGCAAATATCTCGGAAACGAAGCGAGCTATGGCAAAATGTTAAGAGACCGTTTTTGTAGAGAATTAAGTTTCCTACTTTTTATGTTCTATGATATTTTTTGATCAGATGCGTAGTTCTCGAGATATATCAAGATATTTAAAAGTTCCGAAGCCGCACCAACATAATAGAGATACAGAAACACCGTGGCCCCTTTCTTTGAGATAACTCTGCACTATTGCGAGCTGCAAATGCCACTTCCAGCTTAGCTGTGCAGAAGAAGAACAACAAGAAGAAGAAATATCTCGAAATATGTCCGTCAGGCCCCTTCCCTTGAGATAAATCTGCAAATATCTCGGAAACGAAGCGAGCTATGGCAAAATGTTAAGAGACCTTTTTTGTAGAGAATTAAGTTTCCTACAATTTATGTTCTATGATATTTTTTGATCAGAAGCGTAGTTTTCGAGATATATCGAGATATTTAAAAGTTCCGAAGCCGCACCAACATAATCGAGATACAGAAACACCGTGGCCCCTTTCTTTGAGATAACTCTGCACGATTGCGAGCTGGAAATGCCACTTCCAGTTTAGCTGTGCAGAAGAAGAACAACAAGGAGAAGAAATATCTCGAAATATGTCCATCAGGACCCTTCCCTTGAGATAAATCTGCAAATATCTCGGAAACGAAGCGAGCTATGGCAAAATGTTGAGAGACCTTTTTTGTAGAGAATAATGTTTGCTACCATTTACGTTCTATGATATTTTTTGATCAGAAGCGTAGTTTTCGAGATATATCGAGATATTTAAAAGTTCCGAAGCCGCACCAACATAATAGAGATACAGAAACACCGTGGCCCCTTTCTTTGAGATAACTCTGCACTATTGCGACCTGCAAATGCCACTTCCAGCTCAGCTGTGCAGAAGAAGAACAACAAGAAGAAGAAATATCTCGAAATATGTCCGTCAGGCCCCTTCCCTTGAGATAAATCTGCAAATATCTCGGAAACGAAGCGAGCTATGGCAAAATGTTAAGAGACCATTTTTGTAGAGAATTAAGCTTCCTACTTTTTACGTTCTATGATATTTTTTGATCAGATGCGTAGTTCTCGAGATATATCAAGATATTTAAAAGTTCCGAAGCCGCACCAACATAATAGAGATACAGAAACACCGTGGCCCCTTTCTTTGAGATAACTCTGCACTATTGCGAGCTGCAAATGCCACTTCCAGCTTAGCTGTGCAGAGGAAGAACAACAAGAAGAAGAAGTATCTCGAAATATGTCCGTCAGGCCCGTTCCTTTGAGCTGAATCTGCAAATATCTCGGAAACGAAGCGAGCTATGGCAAAATGTTAAGAGACGTTTTTTGTAGAGAATTATGTTTCCTACAATTTATGTTCTAAGATATTTTTTGATCAGAAGCGTAGTTTTCGAGATATATCGAGATATTTAAAAGTTCCGAAGCCGCACCAACATAATAGAGATACAGAAACACCGTGGCCCCTTTCTTTGAGATAACTCTGCTCTAGTGCGAGCCGCAAATGCCACTTCCAGCTTAGCTGTGCAGAAGAAGAACAACAAGAAGAAGAAATATCTCGAAATATGTCCGACAGGCCCCTCCCCTTGAGATAAATCTGCAAATATCTCGGAAACGAAGCGAGCTATGGCGAAATGTTAAGAGACCTTTTTTGTAGAGAATTAAGTTTCCTACTTTTTATCTTCTACGATATTTTTTGATCAGATGCGTAGTTCTCGAGATATATCAAGATATTTAAAAGTTCCGAAGCCGCACCAACATAATAGAGATACAGAAACACCGTGGCCCCTTTCTTTGAGATAACTCTGCACTATTGCGCGCTGCAAATGCCACTTCCAGCTTAGCTGTGCAGAAGAAGAACAACAAGAAGAAGAAATATCTCGAAATATGTCCGTCAGGCCCCTTCCCTTGAGATAAATCTGCAAATATCTCGGAAACGAAGCGAGCTATGGCAAAATGTTAAGAGACTTTTTTTGTAGAGAATTAAGTTTCCTACAATTTATGTTCTATGATATTTTTTGATCAGAAGCGTAGTTTTCGAGATATATCGAGATATTTAAAAGTTCCGAAGCCGCACCAACATAATAGAGATACAGAAACACCGTGGCCCCTTTCTTTGAGATAACTCTGCACTATTGCGAGCTGCAAATGCCACTTCCAGCTTAGCTGTGCAGAAGAAGAACAACAAGAAGAAGAAATATCTCGAAATATGTCCGTCAGGCCCCTTCCCTTGAGATATATCTGCAAATATCTCGGAAACGAAGCGAGCTATGGCAAAATGTTAAGAGACCTTTTTTGTAGAGAATTATGTTTCCTACAATATAGGTTCTATGATATTTTTTGACCAGAAGCGTAGTTTTCGAGATATATCGAGATATTTAAAAGTTCCGAAGCCGCACCAACATAACAGAGATACAGAAACACCGTGGCCCCTTTCTTTGAGATAACTCTGCACTATTGCGAGCTGTAAATGCCACTTCCAGCTCAGCTGTGCAGAAGAAGAACAACAAGAAGAAGAAATATCTCGAAATATGTCCGTCAAGCCCCTTCCCTTGAGATAAATCTGCAAATATCTCGGAAACGAAGCGAGGTATGGCAAAATGTTAAGAGACCGTTTTTGTAGAGAATTAAGTTTCCTACTTTTTATGTTCTATGATATTTTTTGATCAGATGCGTAGTTCTCGAGATATATCAAGATATTTAAAAGTTCCGAAGCCGCACCAACATAATAGAGATACAGAAACACCGTGGCCCCTTTCTTTGAGATAACTCTGCACTATTGCGAGCTGCAAATGCCACTTCCAGCTTAGCTGTGCAGAAGAAGAACAACAAGAAGAAGAAATATCTCGAAATATGTCCGTCAGGCCCCTTCCCTTGAGATAAATCTGCAAATATCTCGGAAACGAAGCGAGCTATGGCAAAATGTTTAGAGGCCTTTCTTGTAGAGAATTAAGTTTCCTACTTTTTATGTAGTATGATATTTTTTGATCAGATGCGTAGTTCTCGAGATATATCAAGATATTTAAAAGTTCCGAAGCCGCACCAACATAATAGAGATACAGAAACACCGTGGCCCCTTTCTTTGAGATAACTCTGCACGATTGCGAGCTGGAAATGCCACTTCCAGTTTAGCTGTGCAGAAGAAGAACAACAAGAAGAAGAAATATCTCGAAATACGTCCATCAGGACCCTTCCCTTGAGATAAATCTGCAAATATCTCGGAAACGAAGCGAGCTATGGCAAAATGTTAAGAGACCTTTTTTGTAGAGAATTAAGTTTCCTACTTTTTATGTTCTGTGATATTTTTCGATCAGAGGCGTAGTTCTCGAGATATATCAAGATATTTAAAAGTTCCGAAGCCGCACCAACATAATAGAGATACAGAAACACCGTGGCCCCTTTCTTTGAGATAACTCTGCACGATTGCGAGCTGGAAATGCCACTTCCAGCTCAGCTGTGCAGAAGAAGAACAACAAGAAGAAGAAATATCTCGAAATATGTCCGTCAGGCCCCTTCCCTTGAGATAAATCTGCAAATATCTCGGAAACGAAGCGAGCTATGGCAAAATGTTAAGAGACCTTTTTTGTAGAGAATTAAGTTTCCTACTTTTTATGTTCTATGATATTTTTCGATCAGAGGCGTAGTTCTCGAGATATATCAAGATATTTAAAAGTTCCGAAGCCGCACCAACATAATAGAGATACAGAAACACCGTGGCCCCTTTCTTTGAGATAACTCTGCACGATTGCGAGCTGGAAATGCCACTTCCAGTTTAGCTGTGCAGAAGAAGAACAACAAGAAGAAGAAATATCTCGAAATATGTCCATCAGGACCCTTCCCTTGAGATAAATCTGCAAATATCTCGGAAACGAAGCGAGCTATGGCAAAATGTTAAGAGACCTTTCTTGTAGAGAATTAAGTTTCCTACTTTTTATGTTCTATGATATTTTTCGATCAGAGGCGTAGTTCTCGAGATATATCAAGATATTTAAAAGTTCCGAAGCCGCACCAACATAATAGAGATACAGAAACACCGTGGCCCCTTTCTTTGAGATAACTCTGCACTATTGCGAGCTGCAAATGCCACTTCCAGCTTAGCTGTGCAGAAGAAGAACAACAAGAAGAAGAAATATCTCGAAATATGTCCGTCAGGCCCCTTCCCTTGAGATAAATCTGCAAATATCTCGGAAACGAAGCGAGCTATGGCAAAATGTTAAGAGACGTTTTTTGTAGAGAATTATGTTTCCTACAATTTATGTTCTATGATATTTTTTGATCAGAAGCGTAGTTTTCGAGATATATCGAGATATTTAAAAGTTCCGAAGCCGCACCAACATAATAGAGATACAGAAACACCGTGGCCCCTTTCTTTGAGATAACTCTGCACTATTGCGACCTGCAAATGCCACTTCCAGCTCAGCTGTGCAGAAGAAGAACAACAAGAAGAAGAAATATCTCGAAATATGTCCGTCAGGCCCCTTCCCTTGAGATAAATCTGCAAATATCTCGGAAACGAAGCGAGCTATGGCGAAATGTTAACAGACCTTTTTTGTAGAGAATTAAGTTTCCTACTTTTTATCTTCTATGATATTTTTTGATCAGATGCGTAGTTCTCGAGATATATCAAGATATTTAAAAGTTCCGAAGCCGCACCAACATAATAGGGATACAGAAACACCGTGGCCCCTTTCTTTGAGATAACTCTGCACTATTGCGCGCTGCAAATGCCACTTCCAGCTTAGCTGTGCAGAAGAAGAACAACAAGAAGAAGACATATCTCGAAATATGTCCGTCAGGCCCCTTCCCTTGAGATAAATCTGCAAATATCTCGGAAACGAAGCAAGCTATGGCAAAATGTTAAGAGACCTTTTTTGTAGAGAATTAAGTTTCCTACTTTTTATGTTCTATGATATTTTTCGATCAGAGGCGTAGTTCTCGAGATATATCAAGATATTTAAAAGCTCCGAAGCCGCACCAACATAATAGAGATACAGAAACACCGTGGCCCCTTTCTTTGAGATAACTCTGCACGATTGCGAGCTGGAAATGCCACTTCCAGTTTAGCTGTGCAGAAGAAGAACAACAAGAAGAAGAAATATCTCGAAATATGTCCATCAGGACCCTTCCCTTGAGATAAATCTGCAAATATCTCGGAAACGAAGCGAGCTATGGCAAAATGTTAAGAGACCTTTTTTGTAGAGAATTAAGTTTGCTACTTTTTATGTTCTATCATATTTTTTGATCAGATGCGTAGTTCTCGAGATATATCCAGATATTTAAAAGTTCCGAAGCCGCACCAACATAATAGAGATACAGAAACACCGTGGCCCCTTTCTTTGAGATAACTCTGCACTATTGCGAGCTGCAAATGCCACTTCCAGCTTAGCTGTGCAAAAGAAGAACATCAAGAAGAAGAAATATCTCGAAATATGTCCATCAGGACCCTTCCCTTGAGATAAATCTGCAAATATCTCGGAAACGAAGCGAGCTATGGCGAAATGTTAACAGACCTTTTTTGTAGAGAATTAAGTTTCCTACTTTTTATCTTCTATGATATTTTTTGATCAGATGCGTAGTTCTCGAGATATATCAAGATATTTAAAAGTTCCGAAGCCGCACCAACATAATAGGGATACAGAAACACCGTGGCCCCTTTCTTTGAGATAACTCTGCACTATTGCGCGCTGCAAATGCCACTTCCAGCTTAGCTGTGCAGAAGAAGAACAACAAGAAGAAGAAATATCTCGAAATATGTCCGTCAGGCGCCTTCCCTTGAGATAAATCTGCAAATATCTCGGAAACGAAGCGAGCTATGGCAAAATGTTAAGAGACCTTTTTTGTAGAAAATTAGGTTTCCTACTTTTTATCTTCTATGATATTTTTTGATCAGATGCGTAGTTCTCGAGATATATCAAGATATTTAAAAGTTCCGAAGCCGCACCAACATAATAGAGATACAGAAACACCGTGGCCCCTTTCTTTGAGATAACTCTGCACTATTGCGAGCTGTAAATGCCACTTCCAGCTTAGCTGTGCAGAAGAAGAACAACAAGAAGAAGAAATATCTCGAAATATGTCCGTCAGGCCAGTTCCTTTGAGCTGAATCTGCAAATATCTCGGAAACGAAGCGAGCTATGGCAAAATGTTAAGAGACGTTTTTTGTAGAGAATTATGTTTCCTACAATTTATGTTCTATGATATTTTTTGATCAGAAGCGTAGTTTTCGAGATATATCGAGATATTTAAAAGTTCCGAAGCCGCACCAACATAATAGGGATACAGAAACACCGTGGCCCCTTTCTTTGAGATAACTCTGCACTAGTGCGAGCCGCAAGTGCCACTTCCAGCTTAGCTGTGCAGAAGAAGAACAACAAGAAGAAGAAATATCTCGAAATATGTCCGTCAGGCGCCTTCCCTTGAGATAAATCTGCAAATATCTCGGAAACGAAGCGAGCTATGGCAAAATGTTAAGAGACCTTTTTTGAAGAAAATTAGGTTTCCCACTTTTTATGTTCTATGATATTTTTTGATCAGATGCGTAGTTCTCGAGATATATCAAGATATTTAAAAGTTCCGAAGCCGCACCAACATAATAGAGATACAGAAACACCGTGGCCCCTTCCTTTGAGATAACTCTGCACTATTGCGAGCTGCAAATGCCACTTCCAGCTTAGCTGTGCAGAGGAAGAACAACAAGAAGAAGAAGTATCTCGAAATATGTCCGTCAGGCCCGTTCCTTTGAGCTGAATCTGCAAATATCTCGGAAACGAAGCGAGCTATGGCAAAATGTTAAGAGACGTTTTTTGTAGAGAATTATGTTTCCTACAATTTATGTTCTATGATATTTTTCGATCAGAAGCGTAGTTTTCGAGATATATCGAGATATTTAAAAGTTCCGAAGCCGCACCAAGATAATAGAGATACAGAAACACCGTGGCTCCTTTCTTTGAGATAACTCTGCACTAGTGCGAGCCGCAAATGCCACTTCCAGCTTAGCTGTGCAGAAGAACAACAACAAGAAGAAGAAATATCTCGAAATATGTCCGTCAGGCCCCTTCCCTTGAATTAAATCTGCAAATATCTCGGAAACGAAGCGAGCTATGGCAAAATGTTAAGAGACCTTTTTTGTAGAGAATTAAGTTTCCTACTTTTTATGTTCTATGATATTTTTCGATCAGAGGCGTAGTTCTCGAGATATATCAAGATATTTAAAAGTTCCGAAGCCGCACCAACATAATAGAGATACAGAAACACCGGGGCCCCTTTCTTTGAGATAACTCTGCACGATTGCGAGCTGGAAATGCCACTTCCAGTTTAGCTGTGCAGAAGAAGAACAACAAGAAGAAGAAATATCTCGAAATATGTCCATCAGGACCCTTCCCTTGAGATAAATCTGCAAATATCTCGGAAACGAAGCGAGCTATGGCAAAATGTTAAGAGACCTTTTTTGTAGAGAATTAAGTTTCCTACTTTTTATGTTCTATGATATTTTTTGATCAGATGCGTAGTTCTCGAGATATATCAAGATATTTAAAAGTTCCGAAGCCGCACCAACATAATAGAGATACAGAAACACCGTGGCCCCTTTCTTTGAGATAACTCTGCACTATTGCGAGCTGCAAATGCCACTTCCAGCTTAGCTGTGCAGAAGAAGAACAACAAGAAGAAGAAATATCTCGAAATATGTCCGTCAGGCCCCTTCCCTTGAGATAAATCTGCAAATATCTCGGAAACGAAGCGAGCTATGGCAAAATGTTAAGAGACGTTTTTTGTAGAGAATTAAGTTTGCTACTTTTTATGTTCTATCATATTTTTTGATCAGATGCGTAGTTCTCGAGATATATCCAGATATTTAAAAGTTCCGAAGCCGCACCAACATAATAGAGATACAGAAACACCGTGGCCCCTTTCTTTGAGATAACTCTGCACTATTGCGAGCTGCAAATGCCACTTCCAGCTTAGCTGTGCAAAAGAAGAACATCAAGAAGAAGAAATATCTCGAAATATGTCCATCAGGACCCTTCCCTTGAGATAAATCTGCAAATATCTCGGAAACGAAGCGAGCTATGGCGAAATGTTAACAGACCTTTTTTGTAGAGAATTAAGTTTCCTACTTTTTATCTTCTATGATATTTTTTGATCAGATGCGTAGTTCTCGAGATATATCAAGATATTTAAAAGTTCCGAAGCCGCACCAACATAATAGGGATACAGAAACACCGTGGCCCCTTTCTTTGAGATAACTCTGCACTATTGCGCGCTGCAAATGCCACTTCCAGCTTAGCTGTGCAGAAGAAGAACAACAAGAAGAAGAAATATCTCGAAATATGTCCGTCAGGCGCCTTCCCTTGAGATAAATCTGCAAATATCTCGGAAACGAAGCGAGCTATGGCAAAATGTTAAGAGACCTTTTTTGTAGAAAATTAGGTTTCCTACTTTTTATCTTCTATGATATTTTTTGATCAGATGCGTAGTTCTCGAGATATATCAAGATATTTAAAAGTTCCGAAGCCGCACCAACATAATAGAGATACAGAAACACCGTGGCCCCTTTCTTTGAGATAACTCTGCACTATTGCGAGCTGTAAATGCCACTTCCAGCTTAGCTGTGCAGAAGAAGAACAACAAGAAGAAGAAATATCTCGAAATATGTCCGTCAGGCCAGTTCCTTTGAGCTGAATCTGCAAATATCTCGGAAACGAAGCGAGCTATGGCAAAATGTTAAGAGACGTTTTTTGTAGAGAATTATGTTTCCTACAATTTATGTTCTATGATATTTTTCGATCAGAAGCGTAGTTTTCGAGATATATCGAGATATTTAAAAGTTCCGAAGCCGCACCAAGATAATAGAGATACAGAAACACCGTGGCTCCTTTCTTTGAGATAACTCTGCACTAGTGCGAGCCGCAAATGCCACTTCCAGCTTAGCTGTGCAGAAGAACAACAACAAGAAGAAGAAATATCTCGAAATATGTCCGTCAGGCCCCTTCCCTTGAATTAAATCTGCAAATATCTCGGAAACGAAGCGAGCTATGGCAAAATGTTAAGAGACCTTTTTTGTAGAGAATTAAGTTTCCTACTTTTTATGTTCTATGATATTTTTCGATCAGAGGCGTAGTTCTCGAGATATATCAAGATATTTAAAAGTTCCGAAGCCGCACCAACATAATAGAGATACAGAAACACCGGGGCCCCTTTCTTTGAGATAACTCTGCACGATTGCGAGCTGGAAATGCCACTTCCAGTTTAGCTGTGCAGAAGAAGAACAACAAGAAGAAGAAATATCTCGAAATATGTCCATCAGGACCCTTCCCTTGAGATAAATCTGCAAATATCTCGGAAACGAAGCGAGCTATGGCAAAATGTTAAGAGACCTTTTTTGTAGAGAATTAAGTTTCCTACTTTTTATGTTCTATGATATTTTTTGATCAGATGCGTAGTTCTCGAGATATATCAAGATATTTAAAAGTTCCGAAGCCGCACCAACATAATAGAGATACAGAAACACCGTGGCCCCTTTCTTTGAGATAACTCTGCACTATTGCGAGCTGCAAATGCCACTTCCAGCTTAGCTGTGCAGAAGAAGAACAACAAGAAGAAGAAATATCTCGAAATATGTCCGTCAGGCCCCTTCCCTTGAGATAAATCTGCAAATATCTCGGAAACGAAGCGAGCTATGGCAAAATGTTAAGAGACGTTTTTTGTAGAGAATTATGTTTCCTACAATTTATGTTCTATGATATTTTTTGATCAGAAGCGTAGTTTTCGAGATATATCGAGATATTTAAAAGTTCAGAAGCCGCACCAACATAATAGAGATACAGAAACACCGTGGCCCCTTTCTTTGAGATAACTCTGCACTATTGCGACCTGCAAATGCCACTTCCAGCTCAGCTGTGCAGAAGAAGAACAACAAGAAGAAGAAATATCTCGAAATATGTCCGTCAGGCCCCTTCCCTTGAGAGAAATCTGCAAATATCTCGGAAACGAAGCGAGCTATGGCGAAATGTTAAGAGACCTTTTTTGTAGAGAATTAAGTTTCCTACTTTTTATGTTCTATGATATTTTTCGATCAGAGGCGTAGTTCTCGAGATATATCAAGATATTTAAAAGCTCCGAAGCCGCACCAACATAATAGAGATACAGAAACACCGTGGCCCGTTTCTTTGAGATAACTCTGCACGATTGCGAGCTGGAAATGCCACTTCCAGTTTAGCTGTGCAGAAGAAGAACAACAAGAAGAAGAAATATCTCGAAATATGTCCGTCAGGACCCTTCCCTTGAGATAAATCGGCAAATATCTCGGAAACGTAGCGAGCTATTGCAAAACGTTAAGAGACCTTTTTTGTAGAGAATTAAGTTTCCTACTTTATATGTTCTATGATATTTTTTGATCAGATGCGTAGTTCTCGAGATATATCAAGATATTTAAAAGTTCCGAAGCCGCACCAACATAATAGGGATACAGAAACACCGTGGCCCCTTTCTTTGAGATAACTCTGCACTATTGCGCGCTGCAAATGCCACTTCCAGCTTAGCTGTGCAGAAGGAGAACAACAAGAAGAAGAAATATCTCGAAATATGTCCGTCAGGCCCCTTCCCTTGAGATAAATCTGCAAATATCTCGGAAACGAAGAGAGCTATGGCAAAATGTTAAGAGACCTTTTTTGTAGAGAATTAAGTTTCCTACAATTTATGTTCTATGATATTTTTTGATCAGAACCGTAGTTTTCGAGATATATCGAGATATTTAAAAGTTCCGAAGCCGCACCAACATAATAGAGATACAGAAACACCGTGGCCCCTTTCTTTGAGATAACTCTGCACTATTGCGAGCTGTAAATGCCACTTCCAGCTTAGCTGTGCAGAAGAAGAACAACAAGAAGAAGAAATATCTCGAAATATGTCCGTCAGGCCAGTTCCTTTGAGCTGAATCTGCAAATATTTCGGAAACGAAGCGAGCTATGGCAAAATGTTAAGAGACGTTTTTTGTAGAGAATTATGTTTCCTACAATTTATGTTCTATGATATTTTTTGATCAGAAGCGTAGTTTTCGAGATATATCGAGATATTTAAAAGTTCCGAAGCCGCACCAACATAATAGGGATACAGAAACACCGTGGCCCCTTTCTTTGAGATAACTCTGCACTAGTGCGAGCCGCAAGTGCCACTTCCAGCTTAGCTGTGCAGAAGAAGAACAACAAGAAGAAGAAATATCTCGAAATATGTCCGTCAGGCGCCTTCCCTTGAGATAAATCTGCAAATATCTCGGAAACGAAGCGAGCTATGGCAAAATGTTAAGAGACCTTTTTTGAAGAAAATTAGGTTTCCTACTTTTTATGTTCTATGATATTTTTTGATCAGATGCGTAGTTCTCGAGATATATCAAGATATTTAAAAGTTCCGAAGCCGCACCAACATAATAGAGATACAGAAACACCGTGGCCCCTTCCTTTGAGATAACTCTGCACTATTGCGAGCTGCAAATGCCACTTCCAGCTTAGCTGTGCAGAGGAAGAACAACAAGAAGAAGAAGTATCTCGAAATATGTCCGTCAGGCCCGTTCCTTTGAGCTGAATCTGCAAATATCTCGGAAACGAAGCGAGCTATGGCAAAATGTTAAGAGACGTTTTTTGTAGAGAATTATGTTTCCTACAATTTATGTTCTATGATATTTTTCGATCAGAAGCGTAGTTTTCGAGATATATCGAGATATTTAAAAGTTCCGAAGCCGCACCAAGATAATAGAGATACAGAAACACCGTGGCTCCTTTCTTTGAGATAACTCTGCACTAGTGCGAGCCGCAAATGCCACTTCCAGCTTAGCTGTGCAGAAGAACAACAACAAGAAGAAGAAATATCTCGAAATATGTCCGTCAGGCCCCTTCCCTTGAATTAAATCTGCAAATATCTCGGAAACGAAGCGAGCTATGGCAAAATGTTAAGAGACCTTTTTTGTAGAGAATTAAGTTTCCTACTTTTTATGTTCTATGATATTTTTCGATCAGAGGCGTAGTTCTCGAGATATATCAAGATATTTAAAAGTTCCGAAGCCGCACCAACATAATAGAGATACAGAAACACCGGGGCCCCTTTCTTTGAGATAACTCTGCACGATTGCGAGCTGGAAATGCCACTTCCAGTTTAGCTGTGCAGAAGAAGAACAACAAGAAGAAGAAATATCTCGAAATATGTCCGTCAGGCCCCTTCCCTTGAGATAAATCTGCAAATATCTCGGAAACGTAGCGAGCTATTGCAAAACGTTAAGAGACCTTTTTTGTAGAGAATTAAGTTTCCTACTTTATATGTTCTATGATATTTTTTGATCAGATGCGTAGTTCTCGAGATATATCAAGATATTTAAAAGTTCCGAAGCCGCACCAACATAATAGAGATACAGAAACACCGTGGCCCCTTTCTTTGAGATAACTCTGCACTATTGCGAGCTGCAAATGCCACTTCCAGCTTAGCTGTGCAGAGGAAGAACAACAAGAAGAAGAAGTATCTCGAAATATGTCCGTCAGGCCCGTTCCTTTGAGCTGAATCTGCAAATATCTCGGAAACGAAGCGAGCTATGGCAAAATGTTAAGAGACGTTTTTTGTAGTGAATTATGTTTCCTACAATTTATGTTCTATGATATTTTTTGATCAGAAGCGTAGTTTTCGAGATATATCGAGATATTTAAAAGTTCCGAAGCCGCACCAACATAATAGAGATACAGAAACATCGTGGCTCCTTTCTTTGAGATAACTCTGCACTAGTACGAGCCGCAAATGCCACTTCCAGCTTAGCTGTGCAGAAGAAGAACAACAAGAAGAAGAAATATCTCGAAATATGTCCGTCAGGCCCCTTCCCTTGAGATAAATCTGCAAATATCTCGGAAACGAAGCGAGCTATGGCAAAATGTTAAGAGACCTTTTTTGTAGAGAATTAAGTTTCCTACTTTTTATGTTCTATGATATTTTTCGATCAGAGGCGTAGTTCTCGAGATATATCAAGATATTTAAAAGTTCCGAAGCCGCACCAACATAATAGAGATACAGAAACACCGTGGCCCCTTTCTTTGAGATAACTCTGCACGATTGCGAGCTGGAAATGCCACTTCCAGCTTAGCTGTGCAGAAGAAGAACAACAAGAAGAAGAAATATCTCGAAATATGTCCGTCAGGCCCCTTCCCTTGAGATAAATCTGCAAATATCTCGGAAACGAAGCGAGCTATGGCAAAATGTTAAGAGACCTTTTTTGTAGAGAATTAAGTTTCCTACTTTTTATGTTCTATGATATTTTTTAATCAGATGCGTAGTTCTCGAGATATAGCAAGATATTTAAAAGTTCCGAAGCCGCACCAACATAATAGAGATACAGAAACACCGTGGCCCCTTTCTTTGAGATAACTCTGCACGATTGCGAGCTGGAAATGCCACTTCCAGTTTAGCTGTGCAGAAGAAGAACAACAAGAAGAAGAAATATCTCGAAATATGTCCATCAGGACCCTTCCCTTGAGATAAATCTGCAAATATCTCGGAAACGAAGCGAGCTATGGCAAAATGTTAGGAGACCTTTTTTGTAGAGAATTATGTTTCCTACAATTTATGTTCTATGATATTTTTTGATCAGAGGCGTAGTTTTCGAGATATATCGAGATATTTAAAAGTTCCGAAGCCGCACCAACATAATAGAGATACGGAAACACCGTGACCCCTTTCTTTGGGATAACTCTGCACTATTGCGAGCTGGAAATGCCACTTCCAGTTTAGCTGTGCAGAAGAAGAACAACAAGAAGAAGAAATACCTCGAAATATGTCCGTCAGGACCCTTCCCTTGAGATAAATCTGCAAATATCTCGGAAACGAAGCGAGCTATTGCAAAACGTTAAGAGACCTTTTTTGTAGAGAATTAAGTTTCCTACTTTATATGTTCTATGATATTTTTTGATCAGATGCGCAGTTCTCGAGATATATCAAGATATTTAAAAGCTCCGAAGCTGCACCAACATAATAGAGGTACAGAAACACCGTGGCCCCTTTCTTTGAGATAACTCTGCACTATTGCGAGCTGCAAATGCCACTTCCAGCTTAGCTGTGCAGAAGAAGAACAACAAGAAGAAGAAATATCTGGAAATATGTCAGTCAGGCCCCTTCCCTTGAGATAAATCTGCAAATATCTCGGAAACCAAGCGAGCTATGGCAAGATGTTAAGAGACCTTATTTGTAGAGAATTAAGTTTCCTACTCTTTATGTTCTACGATATTTTTTGATCAGATGCGTAGTTCTCGAGATATATCGAGATATTTAAAAGTTCCGAAGCCGCACCAACATAATAGAGATACAGAAACACCGTGGCCCCTTTCTTTGAGATAACTCTGCACTATTGCGAGCTGCAAATGCCACTTCCAGCTTAGCTGTGCAGAGGAAGAACAACAAGAAGAAGAAGTATCTCGAAATATGTCCGTCAGGCCCGTTCCTTTGAGCTGAATCTGCAAATATCTCGGAAACGAAGCGAGCTATGGCAAAATGTTAAGAGACGTTTTTTGTAGTGAATTATGTTTCCCACAATTTATGTTCTATGATATTTTTTGATCAGAAGCGTAGTTTTCGAGATATATCGAGATATTTAAAAGTTCCGAAGCCGCACCAACATAATAGAGATACAGAAACACCGTGGCTCCTTTCTTTGAGATAACTCTGCACTAGTACGAGCCGCAAATGCCACTTCCAGCTTAGCTGTGCAGAAGAAGAACAACAAGAAGAAGAAATATCTCGAAATATGTCCGTCAGGCCCCTTCCCTTGAGATAAATCTGCAAATATCTCGGAAACGAAGCGAGCTATGGCAAAATGTTAAGAGACCTTTTTTGTAGAGAATTAAGTTTCCTACTTTTTATCTTCTATGATATTTTTCGATCAGAGGCGTAGTTCTCGAGATATATCAAGATATTTGAAAGTTCCGAAGCGGCACCAACATAATAGAGATACAGAAACACCGTGGCCCCTTTCTTTGAGGTAACTCTGCACTATTGCGATCTGCAAATGCCACTTCCAGCTTAGCTGTGCAGGAGAAGAACAACAAGAAGAAGAAACATCTCGAAATATGTCCCTCAGGCCCCTTCCCTTGAGATAAATCTGCAAATATCTCGGAAACGAAGCGAGCTATGGCAAAATGTTAAGAGACCTTATTTGTAGAGAATTAAGTTTCCTACTTTTTATTTTCTACGATATTTTTTGATCAGATGCGTAGTTCTCGAGATATATCAAGATATTTAAAAGTTCCGAAGCCGCACCAACATAATAGAGATACAGAAACACCGTGGCCCCTTTCTTTGAGATAACTCTGCACTATTGCGAGCTGCAAATGCCACTTCCAGCTTAGCTGTGCAGAAGAAGAACAACAAGAAGAAGAAATATCTCGAAATATGTCCGTCAGGCCCCTTCCCTTGAGATAAATCTGCAAATATC
The DNA here is from genome assembly GCF_051020975.1 of Osmia lignaria lignaria. NCBI lineage: Eukaryota > Metazoa > Arthropoda > Insecta > Hymenoptera > Megachilidae > Osmia > Osmia lignaria. Next base: position 2,629,270 of record NW_027478160.1, read on the forward strand.
TCGGAAACGAAGCGAGCTATGGCAAAATGTTAAGAGACCTTTTTTGTAGAGAATTAAGTTTCCTACTTTTTATGTTCTATGATATTTTTTGATCAGATGCGTAGTTCTCGAGATATATCAAGATATTTAAAAGTTCCGAAGCCGCACCAACATAATAGAGATACAGAAACACCGTGGCCCCTTTCTTTGAGATAACTCTGCACTATTGCGAGCTGCAAATGCCAATTCCAGCTTAGCTGTGCAGAGGAAGAACAACAAGAAGAAGAAGTATCTCGAAATATGTCCGTCAGGCCCGTTCCTTTGAGCTGAATCTGCAAATATCTCGGAAACGAAGCGAGCTATGGCAAAATGTTAAGAGACGTTTTTTGTAGTGAATTATGTTTCCTACAATTTATGTTCTATGATATTTTTTGATCAGAAGCGTAGTTTTCGAGATATATCGAGATATTTAACAGTTCCGAAGCCGCACCAACATAATAGAGATACAGAAACACCGTGGCTCCTTTCTTTGAGATAACTCTGCACTAGTACGAGCCGCAAATGCCACTTCCAGCTTAGCTGTGCAGAAGAAGAACAACAAGAAGAAGAAATATCTCGAAATATGTCCGTCAGGCCCCTTCCCTTGAGATAAATCTGCAAATATCTCGGAAACGAAGCGAGCTATGGCAAAATGTTAAGAGACCTTTTTTGTAGAGAATTAAGTTTCCTACTTTTTATGTTCTATGATATTTTTCGATCAGAGGCGTAGTTCTCGAGATATATCAAGATATTTAAAAGTTCCGAAGCCGCACCAACATAATAGAGATACAGAAACACCGTGGCCCCTTTCTTTGAGATAACTCTGCACGATTGCGAGCTGGAAATGCCACTTCCAGTTTAGCTGTGCAGAAGAAGAACAACAAGAAGAAGAAATATCTCGAAATATGTCCATCAGGACCCTTCCCTTGAGATAAATCTGCAAATATCTCGGAAACGAAGCGAGCTACGGCAAAATGTTAAGCGACCTTTTTTGTAGAAAATTAGGTTTCCTACTTTTTATGTTCTATGATATTTTTTGATCAGATGCGTAGTTCTCGAGATATATCAAGATATTTAAAAGTTCCGAAGCCGCACCAACATAATAGAGATACAGAAACACCGTGGCCCCTTTCTTTGAGATAACTCTGCACTATTGCGAGCTGCAAATGCCACTTCCAGCTTAGTTGTGCAGAAGAAGAACAACAAGAAGAAGAAATATCTGGAAATATGTCCGTCAGGCCCCTTCCCTTGAGATAAATCTGCAAATATCTCGGAAACCAAGCGAGCTATGGCAAAATGTTAAGAGACCTTATTTGTAGAGAATTAAGTTTCCTACTTTTTATGTTCTACGATATTTTTTGATCAGATGCGTAGTTCTCGAGATATATCAAGATATTTAAAAGTTCCGAAGCCGCACCAACATAATAGAGATACAGAAACACCGTGGCCCCTTTCTTTGAGATAACTCTGCACTATTGCGAGCTGCAAATGCCACTTCCAGCTTAGCTGTGCAGAAGAAGAACAACAAGAAGAAGAAATATCTGGAAATATGTCCGTCAGGCCCCTTCCCTTGAGATAAATCTGCAAATATCTCGCAAACGAAGCGAGCTATGGCAAAATGTTAAGAGACCTTTTTTGTAGAGAATTAAGTTTCCTACTTTTTATGTTCTATGATATTTTTTGATCAGATGCGTAGTTCTCGAGATATATCAAGATATTTAAAAGCTCCGAAGCTGCACCAACATAATAGAGGTACAGAAACACCGTGGCCCCTTTCTTTGAGATAACTCTGCACTATTGCGAGCTGCAAATGCCACTTCCAGCTTAGCTGTGCAGAAGAAGAACAACAAGAATAAGAAATATTTCGAAATATGTCCGTCAGGCCCCTTCCCTTGAGATAAATCTGTAAATATCTCGGAAACGAAGCGAGCTATGGCAAAATGTTAAGAGACCTTTTTTGTAGAGAATTAAGTTTCCCACTTTTTATGTTCTATGATATTTTTCGATCAGAGGCGTAGTTCTCGAGATATATCAAGATATTTAAAAGTTCCGAAGCCGCACCAACATAATAGAGATACAGAAACACCGTGGCCCCTCTCTTTGAGATAACTCTGCACGATTGCGAGCAGGAAATGCCACTTCCAGTTTAGCTGTGCAGAAGAAGAACAACAAGAAGAAGAAATATCTCGAAATATGTCCGTCAGGACCCTTCCCTTGAGATAAATCTGCAAATATCTCGGAAACGAAGCGAGCTATGGCAAAATGTTAACAGACCTTTTTTGTAGAGAATTAAGTTTCCTACTTTTTATGTTCTATGATATTTTTCGATCAGAGGCGTAGTTCTCGAGATATATCAAGATATTTAAAAGTTCCGAAGCCGCACCAACATAATAGAGATACAGAAACACCGTGGCCCCTTTCTTTGAGATAACTCTGCACGATTGCGAGCTGGAAATGCCACTTCCAGTTTAGCTGTGCAGAAGAAGAACAACAAGAAGAAGAAATATCTCGAAATATGTCCATCAGGACCCTTCCCTTGAGATAAATCTGCAAATATCTCGGAAACGAAGCGAGCTACGGCAAAATGTTAAGCGACCTTTTTTGTAGAAAATTAGGTTTCCTACTTTTTATGTTCTATGATATTTTTTGATCAGATGCGTAGTTCTCGAGATATATCAAGATATTTAAAAGTTCCGAAGCCGCACCAACATAATAGAGATACAGAAACACCGTGGCCCCTTTCTTTGAGATAACTCTGCACTATTGCGAGCTGCAAATGCCACTTCCAGCTTAGCTGTGCAGAAGAAGAACAACAAGAAGAAGAAATATCTGGAAATATGTCCGTCAGGCCCCTTCCCTTGAGATAAATCTGCAAATATCTCGCAAACGAAGCGAGCTATGGCAAAATGTTAAGAGACCTTTTTTGTAGAGAATTAAGTTTCCTACTTTTTATGTTCTATGATATTTTTTGATCAGATGCGTAGTTCTCGAGATATATCAAGATATTTAAAAGCTCCGAAGCTGCACCAACATAATAGAGGTACAGAAACACCGTGGCCCCTTTCTTTGAGATAACTCTGCACTATTGCGAGCTGCAAATGCCACTTCCAGCTTAGCTGTGCGGAAGAAGAACAACAAGAATAAGAAATATTTCGAAATATGTCCGTCAGGCCCCTTCCCTTGAGATAAATCTGCAAATATCTCGGAAACAAAGCGAGCTACGGCAAAATGTTAAGAGACCTTTTTTGTAGAAAATTAGGTTTCCTACTTTTTATGTTCTATGATATTTTTTGATCAGATGCGTAGTTCTCGAGATATATCAAGATATTTAAAAGTTCCGAAGCCGCACCAACATAATAGAGATACAGAAACACCGTGGCCCCTTTCTTTGAGATAACTCTGCACTATTGCGAGCTGCAAATGCCACTTCCAGCTTAGCTGTGCAGAGGAAGAACAACAAGAAGAAGAAGTATCTCGAAATATGTCCGTCAGGCCCGTTCCTTTGAGCTGAATCTGCAAATATCTCGGAAACGAAGCGAGCTATGGCAAAATGTTAAGAGACGTTTTTTGTAGTGAATTATGTTTCCCACAATTTATGTTCTATGATATTTTTTGATCAGAAGCGTAGTTTTCGAGATATATCGAGATATTTAAAAGTTCCGAAGCCGCACCAACATAATAGAGATACAGAAACACCGTGGCCCCTTTCTTTGAGATAACTCTGCACTAGTACGAGCCGCAAATGCCACTTCCAGCTTAGCTGTGCAGAAGAAGAACAACAAGAAGAAGAAATATCTCGAAATATGTCCGTCAGGCCCCTTCCCTTGAGATAAATCTGCAAATATCTCGGAAACGAAGCGAGCTATGGCAAAATGTTAAGAGACCTTTTTTGTAGAGAATTAAGTTTCCTACTTTTTATGTTCTATGATATTTTTCGATCACAGGCGTAGTTCTCGAGATATATCAAGATATTTAAAAGTTCCGAAGCCGCACCAACATAATAGAGATACAGAAACACCGTGGCCCCTTTCTTTGAGATAACTCTGCACGATTGCGAGCTGGAAATGCCACTTCCAGTTTAGCTGTGCAGAAGAAGAACAACAAGAAGAAGAAATATCTCGAAATATGTCCATCAGGACCCTTCCCTTGAGATAAATCTGCAAATATCTCGGAAACGAAGCGAGCTACGGCAAAATGTTAAGCGACCTTTTTTGTAGAAAATTAGGTTTCCTACTTTTTATGTTCTATGATATTTTTTGATCAGATGCGTAGTTCTCGAGATATATCAAGATATTTAAAAGTTCCGAAGCCGTACCAACATAATAGAGATACAGAAACACCGTGGCCCCTTTCTTTGAGATAACTCTGCACTATTGCGAGCTGCAAATGCCACTCCCAGCTTAGCTGTGCAGAAGAAGAACAACAAGAAGAAGAAATATCTGGAAATATGTCCGTCAGGCCCCTTCCCTTGAGATAAATCTGCAAATATCTCGGAAACCAAGCGAGCTATGGCAAAATGTTAAGAGACCTTATTTGTAGAGAATTAAGTTTCCTACTTTTTATGTTCTACGATATTTTTTGATCAGATGCGTAGTTCTCGAGATATATCAAGATATTTAAAAGTTCCGAAGCCGCACCAACATAATAGAGATACAGAAACACCGTGGCCCCTTTCTTTGAGATAACTCTGCACTATTGCGAGCTGCAAATGCCACTTCCAGCTTAGCTGTGCAGAAGAAGAACAACAAGAAGAAGAAATATCTGGAAATATGTCCGTCAGGCCCCTTCCCTTGAGATAAATCTGCAAATATCTCGGAAACCAAGCGAGCTATGGCAAAATGTTAAGCGACCTTTTTTGTAGAAAATTAGGTTTCCTACTTTTTATGTTCTATGATATTTTTTGATCAGATGCGTAGTTCTCGAGATATATCAAGATATTTAAAAGTTCCGAAGCCGCACCAACATAATAGAGATACAGAAACACCGTGGCCCCTTTCTTTGAGATAACTCTGCACTATTGCGAGCTGCAAATGCCACTTCCAGCTTAGCTGTGCAGAAGAAGAACAACAAGAAGAAGAAATATCTGGAAATATGTCCGTCAGGCCCCTTCCCTTGAACTAAATCTGCAAATATCTCGGAAACGATGCCAGCTATGGGAAAATGTTAAGAGACCTTTTTTGTAGAGAATCAAGTTTCCTACTTTTTATGTTCTATGATATTTTTTGATCAGATGCGTAGTTCTCGAGATATATCAAGATATTTAAAAGTTCCGAAGCCGCACCAACATAATAGAGATACAGAAACACCGTGGCCCCTTTCTTTGAGATAACTCTGCACTATTGCGAGCTGCAAATGCCACTTCCAGCTTAGCTGTGCAGAAGAAGAACAACAAGAAGAAGAAATATCTGGAAATATGTCCGTCAGGCCCCTTCCCTTGAGATAAATGTGCAAATATCTCGGAAACCAAGCGAGCTATGGCAAAATGTTAAGAGACCTTATTTGTAGAGAATTAAGTTTCCTACTTTTTATGTTCTACGATATTTTTTGATCAGATGCGTAGTTCTCGAGATATATCAAGATATTTAAAAGTTCCGAAGCCGCACCAACATAATAGAGATACAGAAACACCGTGGCCCCTTTCTTTGAGATAACTCTGCACTATTGCGAGCTGCAAATGCCACTTCCAGCTTAGCTGTGCAGAAGAAGAACAACAAGAAGAAGAAATATCTGGAAATATGTCCGTCAGGCCCCTTCCCTTGAGATAAATCTGCAAATATCTCGGAAACGAAGCGAGCTATGGCAAAATGTTAAGAGACCTTTTTTGTAGAGAATTAAGTTTCCTACTTTTTATGTTCTATGATATTTTTTGATCAGATGCGTAGTTCTCGAGATATATCAAGATATTTAAAAGCTCCGAAGCTGCACCAACATAATAGAGGTACAGAAACACCGTGGCCCCTTTCTTTGAGATAACTCTGCACTATTGCGAGCTGCAAATGCCACTTCCAGCTTAGCTGTGCAGAAGAAGAACAACAAGAATAAGAAATATTTCGAAATATGTCCGTCAGGCCCCTTCCCTTGAGATAAATCTGCAAATATCTCGGAAACAAAGCGAGCTACGGCAAAATGTTAAGAGACCTTTTTTGTAGAAAATTAGGTTTCCTACTTTTTATGTTCTATGATATTTTTTGATCAGATGCGTAGTTCTCTAGATATAGCAAGATATTTAAAAGTTCCGAAGCCGCACCAACATAATAGAGATACAGAAACACCGTGGCCCCTTTCTTTGAGATAACTCTGCACGATTGCGAGCTGGAAATGCCACTTCCAGTTTAGCTGTGCAGAAGAAGAACAACAAGAAGAAGAAATATCTCGAAATATGTCCATCAGGTCCCTTCCCTTGAGATAAATCTGCAAATATCTCGGAAACGAAGCGAGCTATGGCAAAATGTTAGGAGACCTTTTTTGTAGAGAATTATGTTTCCTACAATTTATGTTCTATGATATTTTTTGATCAGAAGCGTAGTTTTCGAGATATATCGAGATATTTAAAAGTTCCGAAGCCGCACCAACATAATAGAGATACGGAAACACCGTGACCCCTTTCTTTGGGATAACTCTGCACTATTGCGAGCTGGAAATGCCACTTCCAGTTTAGCTGTGCAGAAGAAGAACAACAAGAATAAGAAATATTTCGAAATATGTCCGTCAGGCCCCTTCCCTTGAGATAAATCTGCAAATATCTCGGAAACGAAGCGAGCTACGGCAAAATGTTAAGCGACCTTTTTTGTAGAAAATTAGGTTTCCTACTTTTTATGTTCTATGATATTTTTTGATCAGATGCGTAGTTCTCGAGATATATCAAGATATTTAAAAGTTCCGAAGCCGCACCAACATAATACAGATACAGAAACACCGTGGCCCCTTTCTTTGAGATAACTCTGCACTATTGCGAGCTGCAAATGCCACTTCCAGCTTAGCTGTGCAGAAGAAGAACAACAAGAAGAAGAAATATCTGGAAATATGTCCGTCAGGCCCCTTCCCTTGAGATAAATCTGCAAATATCTCGGAAACCAAGCGAGCTTTGGCAAGATGTTAAGAGACCTTATTTGTAGAGAATTAACTTTCCTACTTTTTATGTTCTACGATATTTTTTGATCAGATGCGTAGTTCTCGAGATATATCAAGATATTTAAAAGTTCCGAAGCCGCACCAACATAATAGAGATACAGAAACACCGTGGCCCCTTTCTTTGAGATAACTCTGCACTATTGCGCGCTGCAAATGCCACTTCCAGCTTAGCTGTGCAGAAGAAGAACAACAAGAAGAAGAAATATCTCGAAATATGTCCGTCAGGCCCCTTCCCTTGAGATAAATCTGCAAATATCTCGGAAACGAAGCGAGCTATGGCAAAATGTTAAGACACCTTTTTTGTAGGGAATTAAGTTTCCTACTTTTTATGTTCTATGATATTTTTTGATCAGATGCGTAGTTCTCGAGATATATCCAGATATTTAAAAGTTCCGAAGCGGCACCAACATAATAGAGATACAGAAACACCGTGGCCCCTTTCTTTGAGGTAACTCTGCACTATTGCGAGCTGCAAATGCCACTTCCAGCTTAGCTGTGCAGAAGAAGAACAACAAGAACAAGTAATATCTCGAAATATGTCCGTCAGGCCCCTTCCCTTGAGATAAATCTGCAAATATCTCGGAAACGAAGCGAGCTATGGCAAAATGTTAAGAGACCTTTTTTGTAGAGAATTATGTTTCCTACAATTTACGTTCTATGATATTTTTTGATCAGAAGCGTAGTTTTCGAGATATATCGAGATATTTAAAAGTTCCGAAGCCGCACCAACATAATAGAGATACGGAAACACCGTGACCCCTTTCTTTGGGATAACTCTGCACTATTGCGAGCTGGAAATGCCACTTCCAGTTTAGCTGTGCAGAAGAAGAACAACAAGAAGAAGAAATATCTCGAAATATGTCCGTCAGGACCCTTCCCTTGAGATAAATCTGCAAATATCTCGGAAACGAAGCGAGCTATTGCAAAACGTTAAGAGACCTTTTTTGTAGAGAATTAAGTTTCCTACTTTATATGTTCTATGATATTTTTTGATCAGATGCGTAGTTCTCGAGATATATCAAGATATTTAAAAGCTCCGAAGCTGCACCAACATAATAGAGGTACAGAAACACCGTGGCCCCTTTCTTTGAGATAACTCTGCACTATTGCGAGCTGCAAATGCCACTTCCAGCTTAGCTGTGCAGAAGAAGAACAACAAGAATAAGAAATATTTCGAAATATGTCCGTCAGGCCCCTTCCCTTGAGATAAATCTGCAAATATCTCGGAAACAAAGCGAGCTACGGCAAAATGTTAAGAGACCTTTTTTGTAGAAAATTAGGTTTCCTACTTTTTATGTTCTATGATATTTTTTGATCAGATGCGTAGTTCTCGAGATATATCAAGATATTTAAAAGTTCCGAAGCCGCACCAACATAATAGAGATACAGAAACACCGTGGCCCCTTTCTTTGCGATAACTCTGCACTATTGCGAGCTGCAAATGCCACTTCCAGCTTAGCTGTGCAGAAGAAGAACAACAAGAAGAAGAAATATCTCGAAATATGTCCGTCAGGCCCCTTCCCTTGAGATAAATCTGTAAATATCTCGGAAACGAAGCGAGCTATGGCAAAATGTTTAGAGACCTTTTTTGTAGAAAATTAGGTTTCCTACTTTTTATGTTCTATGATATTTTTTGATCAGATGCGTAGTTCTCGAGATATATCAAGATATTTAAAAGTTCCGAAGCCGCACCAACATAATAGAGATACAGAAACACCGTGGCCCCTTTCTTTGCGATAACTCTGCACTATTGCGAGCTGCAAATGCCACTTCCAGCTTAGCTGTGCAGAAGAAGAACAACAAGAAGAAGAAATATCTCGAAATATGTCCGTCAGGCCCCTTCCCTTGAGATAAATCTGTAAATATCTCGGAAACGAAGCGAGCTATGGCAAAATGTTAAGAGACCTTTTTTGTAGAGAATTAAGGTTCCTACTTTTTATGTTCTATGATATTTTTTGATCAGATGCGTAGTTCTCGAGATATATCAAGATATTTAAAAGTTCCGAAGCCGCACCAACATAATAGAGATACAGAAACAACGTGGCCCCTTTCTTTGAGATAACTCTGCACTATTGCGCGCTGCAAATGCCACTTCCAGCTTAGCTGTGCAGAAGAAGAACAACAAGAAGAAGAAATATCTCGAAATATGTCCGTCAGGCCCCTTCCCTTGAGATAAATCTGCAAATATCTCGGAAACGAAGCGAGCTATGGCAAAATGTTAAGAGACCTTTTTTGTAGAGAATTAAGTTTCCTACTTTTTATGTTCTATGATATTTTTTGATCAGATGCGTAGTTCTCGAGATATATCAAGATATTTAAAAGTTCCGAAGCCGCACCAACATAATAGAGATACAGAAACACCGTGGCCCCTTTCTTTGAGATAACTCTGCACTATTGCGCGCTGCAAATGCCACTTCCAGCTTAGCTGTGCAGAAGAAGAACAACAAGAAGAAGAAATATCTCGAAATATGTCCGTCAGGCCCCTTCCCTTGAGATAAATCTGCAAATATCTCGGAAACGAAGCGAGCTATGGCAAAATGTTAAGAGACCTTTTTTGTAGAGAATTAAGTTTCCTACTTTTTATGTTCTATGATATTTTTTGATCAGATGCGTAGTTCTCGAGATATAGCAAGATATTTAAAAGTTCCGAAGCCGCACCAACATAATAGAGATACAGAAACACCGTGCCCCTTTCTTTGAGATAACTCTGCACGATTGCGAGCTGGAAATGCCACTTCCAGTTTAGCTGTGCAGAAGAAGAACAACAAGAAGAAGAAATATCTCGAAATATGTCCATCAGGTCCCTTCCCTTGAGATAAATCTGCAAATATCTCGGAAACGAAGCGAGCTATGGCAAAATGTTAGGAGACCTTTTTTGTAGAGAATTATGTTTCCTACAATTTATGTTCTATGATATTTTTTGATCAGAAGCGTAGTTTTCGAGATATATCGAGATATTTAAAAGTTCCGAAGCCGCACCAACATAATAGAGATACGGAAACACCGTGACCCCTTTCTTTGGGATAACTCTGCACTATTGCGAGCTGGAAATGCCACTTCCAGTTTAGCTGTGCAGAAGAAGAACAACAAGAAGAAGAAATATCTCGAAATATGTCCGTCAGGACCCTTCCCTTGAGATAAATCTGCAAATATCTCGGAAACGAAGCGAGCTATTGCAAAACGTTAAGAGACCTTTTTTGTAGAGAATTAAGTTTCCTACTTTATATGTTCTATGATATTTTTTGATCAGATGCGTAGTTCTCGAGATATATCAAGATATTTAAAAGCTCCGAAGCTGCACCAACATAATAGAGGTACAGAAACACCGTGGCCCCTTTCTTTGAGATAACTCTGCACTATTGCGAGCTGCAAATGCCACTTCCAGCTTAGCTGTGCAGAAGAAGAACAACAAGAATAAGAAATATTTCGAAATATGTCCGTCAGGCCCCTTCCCTTGAGATAAATCTGCAAATATCTCGGAAACGAAGCGAGCTACGGCAAAATGTTAAGCGACCTTTTTTGTAGAAAATTAGGTTTCCTACTTTTTATGTTCTATGATATTTTTTGATCAGATGCGTAGTTCTCGAGATATATCAAGATATTTAAAAGTTCCGAAGCCGCACCAACATAATACAGATACAGAAACACCGTGGCCCCTTTCTTTGAGATAACTCTGCACTATTGCGAGCTGCAAATGCCACTTCCAGCTTAGCTGTGCAGAAGAAGAACAACAAGAAGAAGAAATATCTGGAAATATGTCCGTCAGGCCCCTTCCCTTGAGATAAATCTGCAAATATCTCGGAAACCAAGCGAGCTTTGGCAAGATGTTAAGAGACCTTATTTGTAGAGAATTAACTTTCCTACTTTTTATGTTCTACGATATTTTTTGATCAGATGCGTAGTTCTCGAGATATATCAAGATATTTAAAAGTTCCGAAGCCGCACCAACATAATAGAGATACAGAAACACCGTGGCCCCTTTCTTTGAGATAACTCTGCACTATTGCGCGCTGCAAATGCCACTTCCAGCTTAGCTGTGCAGAAGAAGAACAACAAGAAGAAGAAATATCTCGAAATATGTCCGTCAGGCCCCTTCCCTTGAGATATATCTGCAAATATCTCGGAAACGAAGCGAGCTATGGCAAAATGTTAAGAGACCTTTTTTGTAGAGAATTAAGTTTCCTACTTTTTATGTTCTATGATATTTTTTGATCAGATGCGTAGTTCTCGAGATATATCAAGATATTTAAAAGTTCCGAAGCCGCACCAACATAATAGAGATACAGAAACACCGTGGCCCCTTTCTTTGAGATAACTCTGCACTACTGCGAGCTGCAAATGCCACTTCCAGCTTAGCTGTGCAGAAGAAGAACAACAAGAAGAAGAAATATCTCGAAATATGTCCGTCAGGCCCCTTCCCTTGAGATAAATCTGCAAATATCTCGGAAACGAAGCGAGCTATGGCAAAATGTTAAGACACCTTTTTTGTAGAGAATTAAGTTTCCTACTTTTTATGTTCTATGATATTTTTTGATCAGATGCGTAGTTCTCGAGATATATCCAGATATTTAAAAGTTCCGAAGCGGCACCAACATAATAGAGATACAGAAACACCGTGGCCCCTTTCTTTGAGGTAACTCTGCACTATTGCGAGCTGCAAATGCCACTTCCAGCTTAGCTGTGCAGAAGAAGAACAACAAGAACAAGTAATATCTCGAAATATGTCCGTCAGGCCCCTTCCCTTGAGATAAATCTGCAAATATCTCGGAAACGAAGCGAGCTATGGCAAAATGTTAAGAGACCTTTTTTGTAGAGAATTATGTTTCCTACAATTTACGTTCTATGATATTTTTTGATCAGAAGCGTAGTTTTCGAGATATATCGAGATATTTAAAAGTTCCGAAGCCGCACCAACATAATAGAGATACGGAAACACCGTGACCCCTTTCTTTGGGATAACTCTGCACTATTGCGAGCTGGAAATGCCACTTCCAGTTTAGCTGTGCAGAAGAAGAACAACAAGAAGAAGAAATATCTCGAAATATGTCCGTCAGGACCCTTCCCTTGAGATAAATCTGCAAATATCTCGGAAACGAAGCGAGCTATTGCAAAACGTTAAGAGACCTTTTTTGTAGAGAATTAAGTTTCCTACTTTATATGTTCTATGATATTTTTTGATCAGATGCGTAGTTCTCGAGATATATCAAGATATTTAAAAGCTCCGAAGCTGCACCAACATAATAGAGGTACAGAAACACCGTGGCCCCTTTCTTTGAGATAACTCTGCACTATTGCGAGCTGCAAATGCCACTTCCAGCTTAGCTGTGCAGAAGAAGAACAACAAGAATAAGAAATATTTCGAAATATGTCCGTCAGGCCCCTTCCCTTGAGATAAATCTGCAAATATCTCGGAAACGAAGCGAGCTACGGCAAAATGTTAAGCGACCTTTTTTGTAGAAAATTAGGTTTCCTACTTTTTATGTTCTATGATATTTTTTGATCAGATGCGTGGTTCTCGAGATATATCCAGATATTTAAAAGTTCCGAAGCGGCACCAACATAATAGAGATACAGAAACACCGTGGCCCCTTTCTTTGAGGTAACTCTGCACTATTGCGAGCTGCAAATGCCACTTCCAGCTTAGCTGTGCAGAAGAAGAACAACAAGAAGAAGAAATATCTCGAAATATGTCCGTCAGGCCCCTTCCCTTGAGATAAATCTGCAAATATCTCGGAAACGAAGCGAGCTATGGCAAAATGTTAAGAGACCTTTTTTGTAGAGAATTAAGTTTCCTACTTTTTATGTTCTATGATATTTTTTGAGCAGATGCGTAGTTCTCGAGATATATCAAGATATTTAAAAGTTCCGAAGCCGCACCAACATAATAGAGATACAGAAACACCGTGGCCCCTTTCTTTGAGATAACTCTGCACTACTGCGAGCTGCAAATGCCACTTCCAGCTTAGCTGTGCAGAAGAAGAACAACAAGAAGAAGAAATATCTCGAAATATGTCCGTCAGGCCCCTTCCCTTGAGATAAATCTGTAAATATCTCGGAAACGAAGCGAGCTATGGCAAAATGTTAAGAGACCTTTTTTGTAGAGAATTAAGTTTCCTACTTTTTATGTTCTATGATATTTTTTGATCAGATGCGTAGTTCTCGAGATATATCAAGATATTTAAAAGTTCCGAAGCCGCACCAACATAATAGAGATACAGAAACAACGTGGCCCCTTTCTTTGAGATAACTCTGCACTATTGCGCGCTGCAAATGCCACTTCCAGCTTAGCTGTGCAGAAGAAGAACAACAAGAAGAAGAAATATCTCGAAATATGTCCGTCAGGCCCCTTCCCTTGAGATAAATCTGCAAATATCTCGGAAACGAAGCGAGCTATGGCAAAATGTTAAGAGACCTTTTTTGTAGAGAATTAAGTTTCCTACTTTTTATGTTCTATGATATTTTTTGATCAGATGCGTAGTTCTCGAGATATATCAAGATATTTAAAAGTTCCGAAGCCGCACCAACATAATAGAGATACAGAAACACCGTGGCCCCTTTCTTTGAGATAACTCTGCACTATTGCGCGCTGCAAATGCCACTTCCAGCTTAGCTGTGCAGAAGAAGAACAACAAGAAGAAGAAATATCTCGAAATATGTCCGTCAGGCCCCTTCCCTTGAGATAAATCTGCAAATATCTCGGAAACGAAGCGAGCTATGGCAAAATGTTAAGAGACCTTTTTTGTAGAGAATTAAGTTTCCTACTTTTTATGTTCTATGATATTTTTTGATCAGATGCGTAGTTCTCGAGATATAGCAAGATATTTAAAAGTTCCGAAGCCGCACCAACATAATAGAGATACAGAAACACCGTGGCCCCTTTCTTTGAGATAACTCTGCACGATTGCGAGCTGGAAATGCCACTTCCAGTTTAGCTGTGCAGAAGAAGAACAACAAGAAGAAGAAATATCTCGAAATATGTCCATCAGGTCCCTTCCCTTGAGATAAATCTGCAAATATCTCGGAAACGAAGCGAGCTATGGCAAAATGTTAGGAGACCTTTTTTGTAGAGAATTATGTTTCCTACAATTTATGTTCTATGATATTTTTTGATCAGAAGCGTAGTTTTCGAGATATATCGAGATATTTAAAAGTTCCGAAGCCGCACCAACATAATAGAGATACGGAAACACCGTGACCCCTTTCTTTGGGATAACTCTGCACTATTGCGAGCTGGAAATGCCACTTCCAGTTTAGCTGTGCAGAAGAAGAACAACAAGAAGAAGAAATATCTCGAAATATGTCCGTCAGGACCCTTCCCTTGAGATAAATCTGCAAATATCTCGGAAACGAAGCGAGCTATTGCAAAACGTTAAGAGACCTTTTTTGTAGAGAATTAAGTTTCCTACTTTATATGTTCTATGATATTTTTTGATCAGATGCGTAGTTCTCGAGATATATCAAGATATTTAAAAGCTCCGAAGCTGCACCAACATAATAGAGGTACAGAAACACCGTGGCCCCTTTCTTTGAGATAACTCTGCACTATTGCGAGCTGCAAATGCCACTTCCAGCTTAGCTGTGCAGAAGAAGAACAACAAGAATAAGAAATATTTCGAAATATGTCCGTCAGGCCCCTTCCCTTGAGATAAATCTGCAAATATCTCGGAAACGAAGCGAGCTACGGCAAAATGTTAAGCGACCTTTTTTGTAGAAAATTAGGTTTCCTACTTTTTATGTTCTATGATATTTTTTGATCAGATGCGTAGTTCTCGAGATATATCAAGATATTTAAAAGTTCCGAAGCCGCACCAACATAATACAGATACAGAAACACCGTGGCCCCTTTCTTTGGGATAACTCTGCACTATTGCGAGCTGGAAATGCCACTTCCAGTTTAGCTGTGCAGAAGAAGAACAACAAGAAGAAGAAATATCTCGAAATATGTCCGTCAGGCCCCTTCCCTTGAGATAAATCTGCAAATATCTCGGAAACGAAGCGAGCTACGGCAAAATGTTAAGCGACCTTTTTTGTAGAAAATTAGGTTTCCTACTTTTTATGTTCTATGATATTTTTTGATCAGATGCGTGGTTCTCGAGATATATCCAGATATTTAAAAGTTCCGAAGCGGCACCAACATAATAGAGATACAGAAACACCGTGGCCCCTTTCTTTGAGGTAACTCTGCACTATTGCGAGCTGCAAATGCCACTTCCAGCTTAGCTGTGCAGAAGAAGAACAACAAGAAGAAGAAATATCTCGAAATATGTCCGTCAGGCCCCTTCCCTTGAGATAAATCTGCAAATATCTCGGAAACGAAGCGAGCTATGGCAAAATGTTAAGAGACCTTTTTTGTAGAGAATTAAGTTTCCTACTTTTTATGTTCTATGATATTTTTTGATCAGATGCGTAGTTCTCGAGATATATCAAGATATTTAAAAGTTCCGAAGCCGCACCAACATAATAGAGATACAGAAACACCGTGGCCCCTTTCTTTGAGATAACTCTGCACTACTGCGAGCTGCAAATGCCACTTCCAGCTTAGCTGTGCAGAAGAAGAACAACAAGAAGAAGAAATATCTCGAAATATGTCCGTCAGGCCCCTTCCCTTGAGATAAATCTGTAAATATCTCGGAAACGAAGCGAGCTATGGCAAAATGTTAAGAGACCTTTTTTGTAGAGAATTAAGTTTCCTACTTTTTATGTTCTATGATATTTTTTGATCAGATGCGTAGTTCTCGAGATATATCAAGATATTTAAAAGTTCCGAAGCCGCACCAACATAATAGAGATACAGAAACAACGTGGCCCCTTTCTTTGAGATAACTCTGCACTATTGCGCGCTGCGAATGCCACTTCCAGCTTAGCTGTGCAGAAGAAGAACAACAAGAAGAAGAAATATCTCGAAATATGTCCGTCAGGCCCCTTCCCTTGAGATAAATCTGCAAATATCTCGGAAACGAAGCGAGCTATGGCAAAATGTTAAGAGACCTTTTTTGTAGAGAATTAAGTTTCCTACTTTTTATGTTCTATGATATTTTTTGATCAGATGCGTAGTTCTCGAGATATATCAAGATATTTAAAAGTTCCGAAGCCGCACCAACATAATAGAGATACAGAAACACCGTGGCCCCTTTCTTTGAGATAACTCTGCACTATTGCGCGCTGCAAATGCCACTTCCAGCTTAGCTGTGCAGAAGAAGAACAACAAGAAGAAGAAATATCTCGAAATATGTCCGTCAGGCCCCTTCCCTTGAGATAAATCTGCAAATATCTCGGAAACGAAGCGAGCTATGGCAAAATGTTAAGAGACCTTTTTTGTAGAGAATTAAGTTTCCTACTTTTTATGTTCTATGATATTTTTTGATCAGATGCGTAGTTCTCGAGATATAGCAAGATATTTAAAAGTTCCGAAGCCGCACCAACATAATAGAGATACAGAAACACCGTGGCCCCTTTCTTTGAGATAACTCTGCACGATTGCGAGCTGGAAATGCCACTTCCAGTTTAGCTGTGCAGAAGAAGAACAACAAGAAGAAGAAATATCTCGAAATATGTCCATCAGGTCCCTTCCCTTGAGATAAATCTGCAAATATCTCGGAAACGAAGCGAGCTATGGCAAAATGTTAGGAGACCTTTTTTGTAGAGAATTATGTTTCCTACAATTTATGTTCTATGATATTTTTTGATCAGAAGCGTAGTTTTCGAGATATATCGAGATATTTAAAAGTTCCGAAGCCGCACCAACATAATAGAGATACGGAAACACCGTGACCCCTTTCTTTGGGATAACTCTGCACTATTGCGAGCTGGAAATGCCACTTCCAGTTTAGCTGTGCAGAAGAAGAACAACAAGAAGAAGAAATATCTCGAAATATGTCCGTCAGGACCCTTCCCTTGAGATATATCTGCAAATATCTCGGAAACGAAGCGAGCTATTGCAAAACGTTAAGAGACCTTTTTTGTAGAGAATTAAGTTTCCTACTTTATATGTTCTATGATATTTTTTGATCAGATGCGTAGTTCTCGAGATATATCAAGATATTTAAAAGCTCCGAAGCTGCACCAACATAATAGAGGTACAGAAACACCGTGGCCCCTTTCTTTGAGATAACTCTGCACTATTGCGAGCTGCAAATGCCACTTCCAGCTTAGCTGTGCAGAAGAAGAACAACAAGAATAAGAAATATTTCGAAATATGTCCGTCAGGCCCCTTCCCTTGAGATAAATCTGCAAATATCTCGGAAACGAAGCGAGCTACGGCAAAATGTTAAGCGACCTTTTTTGTAGAAAATTAGGTTTCCTACTTTTTATGTTCTATGATATTTTTTGATCAGATGCGTAGTTCTCGAGATATATCAAGATATTTAAAAGTTCCGAAGCCGCACCAACATAATACAGATACAGAAACACCGTGGCCCCTTTCTTTGAGATAACTCTGCACTATTGCGAGCTGCAAATGCCACTTCCAGCTTAGCTGTGCAGAAGAAGAACAACAAGAAGAAGAAATATCTGGAAATATGTCCGTCAGGCCCCTTCCCTTGAGATAAATCTGCAAATATCTCGGAAACCAAGCGAGCTTTGGCAAGATGTTAAGAGACCTTATTTGTAGAGAATTAACTTTCCTACTTTTTATATTCTACGATATTTTTTGATCAGATGCGTAGTTCTCGAGATATATCAAGATATTTAAAAGTTCCGAAGCCGCACCAACATAATAGAGATACAGAAACACCGTGGCCCCTTTCTTTGAGATAACTCTGCACTATTGCGCGCTGCAAATGCCACTTCCAGCTTAGCTGTGCAGAAGAAGAACAACAAGAAGAAGAAATATCTCGAAATATGTCCGTCAGGCCCCTTCCCTTGAGATAAATCTGCAAATATCTCGGAAACGAAGCGAGCTATGGCAAAATGTTAAGAGACCTTTTTTGTAGAGAATTAAGTTTCCTACTTTTTATGTTCTATGATATTTTTTGATCAGATGCGTAGTTCTCGAGATATATCAAGATATTTAAAAGTTCCGAAGCCGCACCAACATAATAGAGATACGGAAACACCGTGACCCCTTTCTTTGGGATAACTCTGCACTATTGCGAGCTGGAAATGCCACTTCCAGTTTAGCTGTGCAGAAGAAGAACAACAAGAAGAAGAAATATCTCGAAATATGTCCGTCAGGACCCTTCCCTTGAGATATATCTGCAAATATCTCGGAAACGAAGCGAGCTATTGCAAAACGTTAAGAGACCTTTTTTGTAGAGAATTAAGTTTCCTACTTTATATGTTCTATGATATTTTTTGATCAGATGCGTAGTTCTCGAGATATATCAAGATATTTAAAAGCTCCGAAGCTGCACCAACATAATAGAGGTACAGAAACACCGTGGCCCCTTTCTTTGAGATAACTCTGCACTATTGCGAGCTGCAAATGCCACTTCCAGCTTAGCTGTGCAGAAGAAGAACAACAAGAATAAGAAATATTTCGAAATATGTCCGTCAGGCCCCTTCCCTTGAGATAAATCTGCAAATATCTCGGAAACGAAGCGAGCTACGGCAAAATGTTAAGCGACCTTTTTTGTAGAAAATTAGGTTTCCTACTTTTTATGTTCTATGATATTTTTTGATCAGATGCGTAGTTCTCGAGATATATCAAGATATTTAAAAGTTCCGAAGCCGCACCAACATAATACAGATACAGAAACACCGTGGCCCCTTTCTTTGAGATAACTCTGCACTATTGCGAGCTGCAAATGCCACTTCCAGCTTAGCTGTGCAGAAGAAGAACAACAAGAAGAAGAAATATCTGGAAATATGTCCGTCAGGCCCCTTCCCTTGAGATAAATCTGCAAATATCTCGGAAACCAAGCGAGCTTTGGCAAGATGTTAAGAGACCTTATTTGTAGAGAATTAACTTTCCTACTTTTTATATTCTACGATATTTTTTGATCAGATGCGTAGTTCTCGAGATATATCAAGATATTTAAAAGTTCCGAAGCCGCACCAACATAATAGAGATACAGAAACACCGTGGCCCCTTTCTTTGAGATAACTCTGCACTATTGCGCGCTGCAAATGCCACTTCCAGCTTAGCTGTGCAGAAGAAGAACAACAAGAAGAAGAAATATCTCGAAATATGTCCGTCAGGCCCCTTCCCTTGAGATAAATCTGCAAATATCTCGGAAACGAAGCGAGCTATGGCAAAATGTTAAGAGACCTTTTTTGTAGAGAATTAAGTTTCCTACTTTTTATGTTCTATGATATTTTTTGATCAGATGCGTAGTTCTCGAGATATATCAAGATATTTAAAAGTTCCGAAGCCGCACCAACATAATAGAGATACAGAAACACCGTGGCCCCTTTCTTTGAGATAACTCTGCACTACTGCGAGCTGCAAATGCCACTTCCAGCTTAGCTGTGCAGAAGAAGAACAACAAGAAGAAGAAATATCTCGAAATATGTCCGTCAGGACCCTTCCCTTGAGATAAATCTGCAAATATCTCGGAAACGAAGCGAGCTATTGCAAAACGTTAAGAGACCTTTTTTGTAGAGAATTAAGTTTCCTACTTTATATGTTCTATGATATTTTTTGATCAGATGCGTAGTTCTCGAGATATATCAAGATATTTAAAAGCTCCGAAGCTGCACCAACATAATAGAGGTACAGAAACACCGTGGCCCCTTTCTTTGAGATAACTCTGCACTATTGCGAGCTGCAAATGCCACTTCCAGCTTAGCTGTGCAGAAGAAGAACAACAAGAATAAGAAATATTTCGAAATATGTCCGTCAGGCCCCTTCCCTTGAGATAAATCTGCAAATATCTCGGAAACGAAGCGAGCTACGGCAAAATGTTAAGCGACCTTTTTTGTAGAAAATTAGGTTTCCTACTTTTTATGTTCTATGATATTTTTTGATCAGATGCGTGGTTCTCGAGATATATCCAGATATTTAAAAGTTCCGAAGCGGCACCAACATAATAGAGATACAGAAACACCGTGGCCCCTTTCTTTGAGGTAACTCTGCACTATTGCGAGCTGCAAATGCCACTTCCAGCTTAGCTGTGCAGAAGAAGAACAACAAGAAGAAGAAATATCTCGAAATATGTCCGTCAGGCCCCTTCCCTTGAGATAAATCTGCAAATATCTCGGAAACGAAGCGAGCTATGGCAAAATGTTAAGAGACCTTTTTTGTAGAGAATTAAGTTTCCTACTTTTTATGTTCTATGATATTTTTTGATCAGATGCGTAGTTCTCGAGATATATCAAGATATTTAAAAGTTCCGAAGCCGCACCAACATAATAGAGATACAGAAACACCGTGGCCCCTTTCTTTGAGATAACTCTGCACTACTGCGAGCTGCAAATGCCACTTCCAGCTTAGCTGTGCAGAAGAAGAACAACAAGAAGAAGAAATATCTCGAAATATGTCCGTCAGGCCCCTTCCCTTGAGATAAATCTGTAAATATCTCGGAAACGAAGCGAGCTATGGCAAAATGTTAAGAGACCTTTTTTGTAGAGAATTAAGTTTCCTACTTTTTATGTTCTATGATATTTTTTGATCAGATGCGTAGTTCTCGAGATATATCAAGATATTTAAAAGTTCCGAAGCCGCACCAACATAATAGAGATACAGAAACAACGTGGCCCCTTTCTTTGAGATAACTCTGCACTATTGCGCGCTGCAAATGCCACTTCCAGCTTAGCTGTGCAGAAGAAGAACAACAAGAAGAAGAAATATCTCGAAATATGTCCGTCAGGCCCCTTCCCTTGAGATAAATCTGCAAATATCTCGGAAACGAAGCGAGCTATGGCAAAATGTTAAGAGACCTTTTTTGTAGAGAATTAAGTTTCCTACTTTTTATGTTCTATGATATTTTTTGATCAGATGCGTAGTTCTCGAGATATATCAAGATATTTAAAAGTTCCGAAGCCGCACCAACATAATAGAGATACAGAAACACCGTGGCCCCTTTCTTTGAGATAACTCTGCACTATTGCGCGCTGCAAATGCCACTTCCAGCTTAGCTGTGCAGAAGAAGAACAACAAGAAGAAGAAATATCTCGAAATATGTCCGTCAGGCCCCTTCCCTTGAGATAAATCTGCAAATATCTCGGAAACGAAGCGAGCTATGGCAAAATGTTAAGAGACCTTTTTTGTAGAGAATTAAGTTTCCTACTTTTTATGTTCTATGATATTTTTTGATCAGATGCGTAGTTCTCGAGATATAGCAAGATATTTAAAAGTTCCGAAGCCGCACCAACATAATAGAGATACAGAAACACCGTGGCCCCTTTCTTTGAGATAACTCTGCACGATTGCGAGCTGGAAATGCCACTTCCAGTTTAGCTGTGCAGAAGAAGAACAACAAGAAGAAGAAATATCTCGAAATATGTCCATCAGGTCCCTTCCCTTGAGATAAATCTGCAAATATCTCGGAAACGAAGCGAGCTATGGCAAAATGTTAGGAGACCTTTTTTGTAGAGAATTATGTTTCCTACAATTTATGTTCTATGATATTTTTTGATCAGAAGCGTAGTTTTCGAGATATATCGAGATATTTAAAAGCTCCGAAGCTGCACCAACATAATAGAGGTACAGAAACACCGTGGCCCCTTTCTTTGAGATAACTCTGCACTATTGCGAGCTGCAAATGCCACTTCCAGCTTAGCTGTGCAGAAGAAGAACAACAAGAATAAGAAATATTTCGAAATATGTCCGTCAGGCCCCTTCCCTTGAGATAAATCTGCAAATATCTCGGAAACGAAGCGAGCTACGGCAAAATGTTAAGCGACCTTTTTTGTAGAAAATTAGGTTTCCTACTTTTTATGTTCTATGATATTTTTTGATCAGATGCGTAGTTCTCGAGATATATCAAGATATTTAAAAGTTCCGAAGCCGCACCAACATAATACAGATACAGAAACACCGTGGCCCCTTTCTTTGAGATAACTCTGCACTATTGCGAGCTGCAAATGCCACTTCCAGCTTAGCTGTGCAGAAGAAGAACAACAAGAAGAAGAAATATCTGGAAATATGTCCGTCAGGCCCCTTCCCTTGAGATATATCTGCAAATATCTCGGAAACCAAGCGAGCTTTGGCAAGATGTTAAGAGACCTTATTTGTAGAGAATTAAGTTTCCTACTTTTTATGTTCTACGATATTTTTTGATCAGATGCGTAGTTCTCGAGATATATCAAGATATTTAAAAGTTCCGAAGCCGCACCAACATAATAGAGATACAGAAACACCGTGGCCCCTTTCTTTGAGATAACTCTGCACTATTGCGCGCTGCAAATGCCACTTCCAGCTTAGCTGTGCAGAAGAAGAACAACAAGAAGAAGAAATATCTCGAAATATGTCCGTCAGGCCCCTTCCCTTGAGATAAATCTGCAAATATCTCGGAAACGAAGCGAGCTATGGCAAAATGTTAAGAGACCTTTTTTGTAGAGAATTAAGTTTCCTACTTTTTATGTTCTATGATATTTTTTGATCAGATGCGTAGTTCTCGAGATATATCAAGATATTTAAAAGTTCCGAAGCCGCACCAACATAATAGAGATACAGAAACACCGTGGCCCCTTTCTTTGAGATAACTCTGCACTACTGCGAGCTGCAAATGCCACTTCCAGCTTAGCTGTGCAGAAGAAGAACAACAAGAAGAAGAAATATCTCGAAATATGTCCGTCAGGCCCCTTCCCTTGAGATAAATCTGCAAATATCTCGGAAACGAAGCCAGCTATGGCAAAATGTTAAGACACCTTTTTTGTAGAGAATTAAGTTTCCTACTTTTTATGTTCTATGATATTTTTTGATCAGATGCGTAGTTCTCGAGATATATCCAGATATTTAAAAGTTCCGAAGCGGCACCAACATAATAGAGATACAGAAACACCGTGGCCCCTTTCTTTGAGGTAACTCTGCACTATTGCGAGCTGCAAATGCCACTTCCAGCTTAGCTGTGCAGAAGAAGAACAACAAGAACAAGTAATATCTCGAAATATGTCCGTCAGGCCCCTTCCCTTGAGATAAATCTGCAAATATCTCGGAAACGAAGCGAGCTATGGCAAAATGTTAAGAGACCTTTTTTGTAGAGAATTATGTTTCCTACAATTTACGTTCTATGATATTTTTTGATCAGAAGCGTAGTTTTCGAGATATATCGAGATATTTAAAAGTTCCGAAGCCGCACCAACATAATAGAGATACGGAAACACCGTGACCCCTTTCTTTGGGATAACTCTGCACTATTGCGAGCTGGAAATGCCACTTCCAGTTTAGCTGTGCAGAAGAAGAACAACAAGAAGAAGAAATATCTCGAAATATGTCCGTCAGGACCCTTCCCTTGAGATAAATCTGCAAATATCTCGGAAACGAAGCGAGCTATTGCAAAACGTTAAGAGACCTTTTTTGTAGAGAATTAAGTTTCCTACTTTTTATGTTCTATGATATTTTTTGATCAGATGCGTAGTTCTCGAGATATATCAAGATATTTAAAAGTTCCGAAGCCGCACCAACATAATAGAGATACAGAAACACCGTGGCCCCTTTCTTTGAGATAACTCTGCACTACTGCGAGCTGCAAATGCCACTTCCAGCTTAGCTGTGCAGAAGAAGAACAACAAGAAGAAGAAATATCTGGAAATATGTCCGTCAGGCCCCTTCCCTTGTGATAAATCTGCAAATATCTCGGAAACGAAGCGAGCTATGGCAAAATGTTAAGAGACCTTATTTGTAGAGAATTAAGTTTCCTACTTTTTATGTTCTACGATATTTTTTGATCAGATGCGTAGTTCTCGAGATATATCAAGATATTTAAAAGTTCCGAAGCCGCACCAACATAATAGAGATACAGAAACACCGTGGCCCCTTTCTTTGAGATAACTCTGCACTATTGCGAGCTGCAAATGCCACTTCCAGCTTAGCTGTGCAGAAGAAGAACAACAAGAAGAAGAAATATCTGGAAATATGTCCGTCAGGCCCCTTCCCTTGAGATAAATCTGCAAATATCTCGGAAACGAAGCGAGCTATGGCAAAATGTTAAGAGACCTTTTTTGTAGAGAATTAAGTTTCCTACTTTTTATGTTCTATGATATTTTTTGATCAGATGCGTAGTTCTCGAGATATATCAAGATATTTAAAAGCTCCGAAGCTGCACCAACATAATAGAGGTACAGAAACACCGTGGCCCCTTTCTTTGAGATAACTCTGCACTATTGCGAGCTGCAAATGCCACTTCCAGCTTAGCTGTGCAGAAGAAGAACAACAAGAATAAGAAATATTTCGAAATATGTCCGTCAGGCCCCTTCCCTTGAGATAAATCTGCAAATATCTCGGAAACAAAGCGAGCTACGGCAAAATGTTAAGAGATCTTTTTTGTAGAAAATTAGGTTTCCTACTTTTTATGTTCTATGATATTTTTTGATCAGATGCGTAGTTCTCGAGATATATCAAGATATTTAAAAGTTCCGAAGCCGCACCAACATAATAGAGATACAGAAACACCGTGGCCCCTTTCTTTGCGATAACTCTGCACTATTGCGAGCTGCAAATGCCACTTCCAGCTTAGCTGTGCAGAAGAAGAACAACAAGAAGAAGAAATATCTCGAAATATGTCCGTCAGGCCCCTTCCCTTGAGATAAATCTGTAAATATCTCGGAAACGAAGCGAGCTATGGCAAAATGTTAAGAGACCTTTTTTGTAGAGAATTAAGTTTCCTACTTTTTATGTTCTATGATATTTTTCGATCAGAGGCGTAGTTTTCGAGATATATCAAGATATTTAAAAGTTCCGAAGCCGCACCAACATAATAGAGATACAGAAACACCGTGGCCCCTCTCTTTGAGATAACTCTGCACGATTGCGAGCAGGAAATGCCACTTCCAGTTTAGCTGTGCAGAAGAAGAACAACAAGAAGAAGAAATATCTCGAAATATGTCCGTCAGGACCCTTCCCTTGAGATAAATCTGCAAATATCTCGGAAACGAAGCGAGCTATGGCAAAATGTTAAGAGACCTTTTTTGTAGAGAATTATGTTTCCTACAATTTAGGTTCTCTGATATTTTTTGATCAGAAGCGTAGTTTTCGAGATATATCGAGATATTTAAAAGTTCCGAAGCCGCACCAACATAATAGAGATACAGAAACACCGTGGCCCCTTTCTTTGAGATAACTCTGCACTATTGCGACCTGCAAATGCCACTTCCAGCTTAGCTGTGCAGAAGAGGAACAACAAGAAGAAGAAATATCTCGGAATATGTCCGTCAGGCCCCTTCCCTTGAGATAAATCTGCAAATATCTCGGAAACGAAGCGAGCTATTGCAAAATGTTAAGAGACCTTTTTTGTAGAGAATTAAGTTTCCTACTTTTTATGTTCTATGATATTTTTTGATCAGATGCGTAGTTCTCGAGATATAGCAAGATATTTAAAAGTTCCGAAGCCGCACCAACATAATAGAGATACAGAAACACCGTGGCCCCTTTCTTTGAGACAACTCTGCACGATTGCGAGCTGGAAATGCCACTTCCAGTTTAGCTGTGCAGAAGAAGAACAACAAGAAGAAGAAATATCTCGGAATATGTCCGTCAGGACCCTTCCCTTGAGATAAATCTGCAAATATCTCGGAAACGAAGCGAGCTATTGCAAAACGTTAAGAGACCTTTTTTGTAGAGAATTAAGTTTCCTACTTTATATGTTCTATGATATTTTTTGATCAGATGCGTAGTTCTCGAGATATATCAAGATATTTAAAAGCTCCGAAGCTGCACCAACATAATAGAGGTACAGAAACACCGTGGCCCCTTTCTTTGAGATAACTCTGCACTATTGCGAGCTGCAAATGCCACTTCCAGCTTAGCTGTGCAGAAGAAGAACAACAAGAATAAGAAATATTTCGAAATATGTCCGTCAGGCCCCTTCCCTTGAGATAAATCTGCAAATATCTCGGAAACGAAGCGAGCTACGGCAAAATGTTAAGCGACCTTTTTTGTAGAAAATTAGGTTTCCTACTTTTTATGTTCTATGATATTTTTTGATCAGATGCGTAGTTCTCGAGATATATCAAGATATTTAAAAGTTCCGAAGCCGCACCAACATAATAGAGATACAGAAACACCGTGGCCCCTTTCTTTGAGATAACTCTGCACTATTGCGCGCTGCAAATGCCACTTCCAGTTTAGCTGTGCAGAAGAAGAACAACAAGAAGAAGAAATATCTCGAAATATGTCCGTCAGGACCCTTCCCTTGAGATAAATCTGCAAATATCTCGGAAACGAAGCGAGCTATTGCAAAACGTTAAGAGACCTTTTTTGTAGAGAATTAAGTTTCCTACTTTATATGTTCTATGATATTTTTTGATCAGATGCGTAGTTCTCGAGATATATCAAGATATTTAAAAGCTCCGAAGCTGCACCAACATAATAGAGGTACAGAAACACCGTGGCCCCTTTCTTTGAGATAACTCTGCACTATTGCGAGCTGCAAATGCCACTTCCAGCTTAGCTGTGCAGAAGAAGAACAACAAGAATAAGAAATATTTCGAAATATGTCCGTCAGGCCCCTTCCCTTGAGATAAATCTGCAAATATCTCGGAAACGAAGCGAGCTACGGCAAAATGTTAAGCGACCTTTTTTGTAGAAAATTAGGTTTCCTACTTTTTATGTTCTATGATATTTTTTGATCAGATGCGTGGTTCTCGAGATATATCCAGATATTTAAAAGTTCCGAAGCGGCACCAACATAATACAGATACAGAAACACCGTGGCCCCTTTCTTTGAGGTAACTCTGCACTATTGCGAGCTGCAAATGCCACTTCCAGCTTAGCTGTGCAGAAGAAGAACAACAAGAAGATGAAATATCTCGAAATATGTCCGTCAGGCCCCTTCCCTTGAGATAAATCTGCAAATATCTCGGAAACGAAGCGAGCTATGGCAAAATGTTAAGAGACCTCTTTTGTAGAGAATTAAGTTTCCTACTTTTTATGTTCTATGATATTTTTTGATCAGATGCGTAGTTCTCGAGATATATCAAGATATTTAAAAGTTCCGAAGCCGCACCAACATAATAGAGATACAGAAACACCGTGGCCCCTTTCTTTGAGATAACTCTGCACTACTGCGAGCTGCAAATGCCACTTCCAGCTTAGCTGTGCAGAAGAAGAACAACAAGAAGAAGAAATATCTCGAAATATGTCCGTCAGGCCCCTTCCCTTGTGATAAATCTGCAAATATCTCGGAAACGAAGCGAGCTATGGCAAAATGTTAAGACACCTTTTTTGTAGAGAATTAAGTTTCCTACTTTTTATGTTCTATGATATTTTTTGATCAGATGCGTAGTTCTCGAGATATATCCAGATATTTAAAAGTTCCGAAGCGGCACCAACATAATAGAGATACAGAAACACCGTGGCCCCTTTCTTTGAGGTAACTCTGCACTATTGCGAGCTGCAAATGCCACTTCCAGCTTAGCTGTGCAGAAGAAGAACAACAAGAAGAAGAAATATCTCGAAATATGTCCGTCAAGCCCCTTCCCTTGAGATAAATCTGCAAATATCTCGGAAACCAAGCGAGCTATGGCAAAATGTTAAGAGACCTTATTTGTAGAGAATTAAGTTTCCTACTTTTTATGTTCTAGGATATTTTTTGATCAGATGCGTAGTTCTCGAGATATATCGAGATATTTAAAAGTTCCGAAGCCGCACCAACATAATAGAGATACAGAAACACCGTGGCCCCTTTCTTTGAGATAACTCTGCACTATTGCGACCTGCAAATGCCACTTCCAGCTTAGCTGTGCAGAAGAGGAACAACAAGAAGAAGAAATATCTAGGAATATGTCCGTCAGGCCCCTTCCCTTGAGATAAATCTGCAAATATCTCGGAAACGAAGCGAGCTATGGCAAAATGTTAAGAGACCTTTTTTGTAGAGAATTATGTTTCCTACAATTTATGTTCTATGATATTTTTTGATCAGAAGCGTAGTTTTCGAGATATATCGAGATATTTAAAAGTTCCGAAGCCGCACCAACATAATAGAGATACAGAAACACCGTGGCCCCTTTCTTTGAGATAACTCTGCACGATTGCGAGCTGGAAATGCCACTTCCAGTTTAGCTGTGCAGAAGAAGAACAACAAGAAGAAGAAATATCTCGAAATATGTCCGTCAGGACCCTTCCCTTGAGATAAATCTGCAAATATCTCGGAAACGAAGCGAGCTATTGCAAAACGTTAAGAGACCTTTTTTGTAGAGAATTAAGTTTCCTACTTTATATGTTCTATGATATTTTTTGATCAGATGCGTAGTTCTCGAGATATATCAAGATATTTAAAAGCTCCGAAGCTGCACCAACATAATAGAGGTACAGAAACACCGTGGCCCCTTTCTTTGAGATAACTCTGCACTATTGCGAGCTGCAAATGCCACTTCCAGCTTAGCTGTGCAGAAGAAGAACAACAAGAATAAGAAATATTTCGAAATATGTCCGTCAGGCCCCTTCCCTTGAGATAAATCTGCAAATATCTCGGAAACGAAGCGAGCTACGGCAAAATGTTAAGCGACCTTTTTTGTAGAAAATTAGGTTTCCTACTTTTTATGTTCTATGATATTTTTTGATCAGATGCGTGGTTCTCGAGATATATCCAGATATTTAAAAGTTCCGAAGCGGCACCAACATAATACAGATACAGAAACACCGTGGCCCCTTTCTTTGAGGTAACTCTGCACTATTGCGAGCTGCAAATGCCACTTCCAGCTTAGCTGTGCAGAAGAAGAACAACAAGAAGAAGAAATATCTCGAAATATGTCCGTCAGGCCCCTTCCCTTGAGATAAATCTGCAAATATCTCGGAAACGAAGCGAGCTATGGCAAAATGTTAAGAGACCTTTTTTGTAGAGAATTAAGTTTCCTACTTTTTATGTTCTATGATATTTTTTGATCAGATGCGTAGTTCTCGAGATATATCAAGATATTTAAAAGTTCCGAAGCCGCACCAACATAATAGAGATACAGAAACACCGTGGCCCCTTTCTTTGAGATAACTCTGCACTACTGCGAGCTGCAAATGCCACTTCCAGCTTAGCTGTGCAGAAGAAGAACAACAAGAAGAAGAAATATCTCGAAATATGTCCGTCAGGCCCCTTCCCTTGTGATAAATCTGCAAATATCTCGGAAACGAAGCGAGCTATGGCAAAATGTTAAGACACCTTTTTTGTAGAGAATTAAGTTTCCTACTTTTTATGTTCTATGATATTTTTTGATCAGATGCGTAGTTCTCGAGATATATCCAGATATTTAAAAGTTCCGAAGCGGCACCAACATAATAGAGATACAGAAACACCGTGGCCCCTTTCTTTGAGGTAACTCTGCACTATTGCGAGCTGCAAATGCCACTTCCAGCTTAGCTGTGCAGAAGAAGAACAACAAGAAGAAGAAATATCTCGAAATATGTCCGTCAAGCCCCTTCCCTTGAGATAAATCTGCAAATATCTCGGAAACCAAGCGAGCTATGGCAAAATGTTAAGAGACCTTATTTGTAGAGAATTAAGTTTCCTACTTTTTATGTTCTAGGATATTTTTTGATCAGATGCGTAGTTCTCGAGATATATCGAGATATTTAAAAGTTCCGAAGCCGCACCAACATAATAGAGATACAGAAACACCGTGGCCCCTTTCTTTGAGATAACTCTGCACTATTGCGACCTGCAAATGCCACTTCCAGCTTAGCTGTGCAGAAGAGGAACAACAAGAAGAAGAAATATCTAGGAATATGTCCGTCAGGCCCCTTCCCTTGAGATAAATCTGCAAATATCTCGGAAACGAAGCGAGCTATGGCAAAATGTTAAGAGACCTTTTTTGTAGAGAATTATGTTTCCTACAATTTATGTTCTATGATATTTTTTGATCAGAAGCGTAGTTTTCGAGATATATCGAGATATTTAAAAGTTCCGAAGCCGCACCAACATAATAGAGATACAGAAACATCGTGGCCCCTTTCTTTGGGATAACTCTGCACTATTGCGAGCTGGAAATGCCACTTCCAGTTTAGCTGTGCAGAAGAAGAACAACAAGAAGAAGAAATATCTCGAAATATGTCCGTCAGGCCCCTTCCCTTGTGATAAATCTGCAAATATCTCGGAAACGGAGCGAGCTATGGCAAAATGTTAAGACACCTTTTTTGTAGAGAATTAAGTTTCCTACTTTTTATGTTCTATGATATTTTTTGATCAGATGCGTAGTTCTCGAGATATATCCAGATATTTAAAAGTTCCGAAGCGGCACCAACATAATAGAGATACAGAAACACCGTGGCCCCTTTCTTTGAGGTAACTCTGCACTATTGCGAGCTGCAAATGCCACTTCCAGCTTAGCTGTGCAGAAGAAGAACAACAAGAAGAAGAAATATCTCGAAATATGTCCCTCAGGCCCCTTCCCTTGAGATATATCTGCAAATATCTCGGAAACCAAGCGAGCTATGGCAAAATGTTAAGAGACCTTATTTGTAGAGAATTAAGTTTCCTACTTTTTATGTTCTATGATATTTTTTGACCAGATGCGTAGTTCTCGAGATATATCAAGATATTTAAAAGTTCCGAAGCCGCACTAACATAATAGAGATACAGAAACACCGTGGTCCCTTTCTTTGAGATAACTCTGCACTATTGCGCGCTGCAAATGCCACTTCCAGCTTAGCTGTGCAGAAGAAGAACAACAAGAAGAAGAAATATCTCGAAATATGTCCGTCAGGCCCCTTCCCTTGAGATAAATCTGCAAATATCTCGGAAACGAAGCGAGCTATGGCAAAATGTTAAGAGACCTTTTTTGTAGAGAATTAAGTTTCCTACTTTTTATGTTCTATGATATTTTTTGATCAGATGCGTAGTTCTCGAGATATATCAAGATATTGAAAAGTTCCGAAGCCGCACCAACATAATAGAGATACAGAAACACCGTGGCCCCTTTCTTTGAAATAACTCTGCACTACTGCGAGCTACAAATGCCACTTCCAGCTTAGCTGTGCAGAAGAAGAACAACAAGAAGAAGAAATATCTCGAAATATGTCCGTCAGGCCCCTTCCCTTGTGATAAATCTGCAAATATCTCGGAAACGAAGCGAGCTATGGCAAAATGTTAAGACACCTTTTTTGTAGAGAATTAAGTTTCCTACTTTCTATGTTCTATGATATTTTTTGATCAGATGCGTAGTTCTCGAGATATATCCAGATATTTAAAAGTTCCGAATCGGCACCAACATAATAGAGATACAGAAACACCGTGGCCCCTTTCTTTGAGGTAACTCTGCACTATTGCGAGCTGCAAATGCCACTTCCAGCTTAGCTGTGCAGAAGAAGAACAACAAGAAGAAGAAATATCTCGAAATATGTCCCTCAGGCCCCTTCCCTTGAGATAAATCTGCAAATATCTCGGAAACCAAGCGAGCTATGGCAAAATGTTAAGAGACCTTATTTGTAGAGAATTAAGTTTCCTACTTTTTATGTTCTACGATATTTTTTGATCAGATGCGTAGTTCTCGAGATATATCGAGATATTTAAAAGTTCCGAAGCCGCACCAACATAATAGAGATACAGAAACACCGTGGCCCCTTTCTTTGAGATAACTCTGCACTATGGCGACCTGCAAATGCCACTTCCAGCTTAGCTGTGCAGAAGAAGAACAACAAGAAGAAGAAATATCTCGGAATATGTCCGTCAGGCCCCTTCCCTTGAGATAAATCTGCAAATATCTCGGAAACGAAGCGAGCTATGGCAAAATGTTAAGAGACCTTTTTTGTAGAGAATTATGTTTCCTCCAATTTATGTTCTATCATATTTTTTGATCAGAAGCGTAGTTTTCGAGATATATCGAGATATTTAAAAGTTCCGAAGCCGCACCAACATAATAGAGATACAGAAACATCGTGGCCCCTTTCTTTGGGATAACTCTGCACTATTGCGAGCTGGAAATGCCACTTCCAGCTTAGCTGTGCAGAAGAAGAACAACAAGAAGAAGAAATATCTCGAAATATGTCCGTCAGGACCCTTCCCTTGAGATAAATCTGCAAATATCTTGGAAACGAAGCGAGCTATTGCAAAACGTTAAGAGACCTTTTTTGTAGAGAATTAAGTTTCCTACTTTTTATGTTCTATGATATTTTTTGATCAGATGCGTAGTTCTCGAGATATATCAAGATATTTAAAAGTTCCGAAGCCGCACCAACATAATAGAGATACAGAAACACCGTGGCCCCTTTCTTTGAGATAACTCTGCACTATTGCGAGCTGGAAATGCCACTTCCAGTTTAGCTGTGCAGAAGAAGAACAACAAGAAGAAGAAATATCCCGAAATATGTCCGTCAGGACCCTTCCCTTGAGATAAATCTGCAAATATCTCGGAAACGAAGCGAGCTATTGCAAAACGTTGAGAGACCTTTTTTGTAGAGAATTAAGTTTCCTACTTTTTATGTTCTATGATATTTTTTGATCAGATGCGTAGTTCTCGAGATATATCAAGATATTTAAAAGTTCCGAAGCCGCACCAACATAATAGAGATACAGAAACACCGTGGCCCCTTTCTTTGAGATAA
The DNA here is from genome assembly GCF_051020975.1 of Osmia lignaria lignaria. Lineage (NCBI taxonomy): Eukaryota > Metazoa > Arthropoda > Insecta > Hymenoptera > Megachilidae > Osmia > Osmia lignaria. Next base: position 2,661,986 of record NW_027478160.1, read on the forward strand.
CTCTGCACTATTGCGAGCTGCAAATGCCACTTCCAGCTTAGCTGTGCAGAAGAAGAACAACAAGAAGAAGAAATATCTGGAAATATGTCCGTCAGGCCCCTTCCCTTGAGATAAATCTGCAAATATCTCGGAAACGAAGCGAGCTACGGCAAAATGTTAAGAGACCTTTTTTGTAGAAAATTAGGATTCCTACTTTTCATGTTCTATGATATTTTTTGAACAGATGCGTAGTTCTCGAGATATATCAAGATATTTAAAAGTTCCGAAGCCGCACCAACATAATAGAGATACAGAAACACCGTGGCCCCTTTCTTTGAGATAACTCTGCACTATTGCGCGCTGCAAATGGCACTTCCAGCTTAGCTGTGCAGAAGAAGAACAACAAGAAGAAGAAATATCTCGAAATATGTCCCTCAGGCCCCTTCCCTTGAGATAAATCTGCAAATATCTCGGAAACCAAGCGAGCAATGGCAAAATGTTAAGAGACCTTATTTGTAGAGAATTAAGTTTCCTACTTTTTATGTTCTACGATATTTTTTGATCAGATGCGTAGTTCTCGAGATATATCAAGATATTGAAAAGTTCCGAAGCCGCACCAACATAATAGAGATACAGAAACACCGTGGCCCCTTTCTTTGAAATAACTCTGCACTACTGCGAGCTACAAATGCCACTTCCAGCTTAGCTGTGCAGAAGAAGAACAACAAGAAGAAGAAATATCTCGAAATATGTCCGTCAGGCCCCTTCCCTTGTGATAAATCTGCAAATATCTCGGAAACGAAGCGAGCTATGGCAAAATGTTAAGACACCTTTTTTGTAGAGAATTAAGTTTCCTACTTTCTATGTTCTATGATATTTTTTGATCAGATGCGTAGTTCTCGAGATATATCCAGATATTTAAAAGTTCCGAATCGGCACCAACATAATAGAGATACAGAAACACCGTGGCCCCTTTCTTTGAGGTAACTCTGCACTATTGCGAGCTGCAAATGCCACTTCCAGCTTAGCTGTGCAGAAGAAGAACAACAAGAAGAAGAAATATCTCGAAATATGTCCCTCAGGCCCCTTCCCTTGAGATAAATCTGCAAATATCTCGGAAACCAAGCGAGCTATGGCAAAATGTTAAGAGACCTTATTTGTAGAGAATTAAGTTTCCTACTTTTTATGTTCTACGATATTTTTTGATCAGATGCGTAGTTCTCGAGATATATCGAGATATTTAAAAGTTCCGAAGCCGCACCAACATAATAGAGATACAGAAACACCGTGGCCCCTTTCTTTGAGGTAACTCTGCACTATGGCGACCTGCAAATGCCACTTCCAGCTTAGCTGTGCAGAAGAAGAACAACAAGAAGAAGAAATATCTCGGAATATGTCCGTCAGGCCCCTTCCCTTGAGATAAATCTGCAAATATCTCGGAAACGAAGCGAGCTATGGCAAAATGTTAAGAGACCTTTTTGGTAGAGAATTATGTTTCCTCCAATTTATGTTCTATCATATTTTTTGATCAGAAGCGTAGTTTTCGAGATATATCGAGATATTTAAAAGTTCCGAAGCCGCACCAACATAATAGAGATACAGAAACATCGTGGCCCCTTTCTTTGGGATAACTCTGCACTATTGCGAGCTGGAAATGCCACTTCCAGCTTAGCTGTGCAGAAGAAGAACAACAAGAAGAAGAAATATCTCGAAATATGTCCGTCAGGACCCTTCCCTTGAGATAAATCTGCAAATATCTTGGAAACGAAGCGAGCTATTGCAAAACGTTAAGAGACCTTTTTTGTAGAGAATTAAGTTTCCTACTTTTTATGTTCTATGATATTTTTTGATCAGATGCGTAGTTCTCGAGATATATCAAGATATTTAAAAGTTCCGAAGCCGCACCAACATAATAGAGATACGGAAACACCGTGGCCCCTTTCTTTGAGATAACTCTGCACTATTGCGAGCTGCAAATGCCACTTCCAGCTTAGCTGTGCAGAAGAAGAACAACAAGAAGAAGAAATATCTGGAAATATGTCCGTCAGGCCCCTTCCCTTGAGATAAATCTGCAAATATCTCGGAAACGAAGCGAGCTACGGCAAAATGTTAAGAGACCCTTTTTGTAGAAAATTAGGATTCCTACTTTTTATGTTCTATGATATTTTTTGAACAGATGCGTAGTTCTCGAGATATATCAAGATATTTAAAAGTTCCGAAGCCGCACCAACATAATAGAGATACAGAAACACCGTGGCCCCTTTCTTTGAGATAACTCTGCACTATTGCGAGCTGGAAATGCCACTTCCAGTTTAGCTGTGCAGAAGAAGAACAACAAGAAGAAGAAATATCCCGAAATATGTCCGTCAGGACCCTTCCCTTGAGATAAATCTGCAAATATCTCGGAAACGAAGCGAGCTATTGCAAAACGTTGAGAGACCTTTTTTGTAGAGAATTAAGTTTCCTACTTTTTATGTTCTATGATATTTTTTGATCAGATGCGTAGTTCTCGAGATATATCAAGATATTTAAAAGTTCCGAAGCCGCACCAACATAATAGAGATACAGAAACACCGTGGCCCCTTTCTTTGAGATAACTCTGCACTATTGCGAGCTGCAAATGCCACTTCCAGCTTAGCTGTGCAGAAGAAGAACAACAAGAAGAAGAAATATCTGGAAATATGTCCGTCAGGCCCCTTCCCTTGAGATAAATCTGCAAATATCTCGGAAACGAAGCGAGCTACGGCAAAATGTTAAGAGACCTTTTTTGTAGAAAATTAGGATTCCTACTTTTCATGTTCTATGATATTTTTTGAACAGATGCGTAGTTCTCGAGATATATCAAGATATTTAAAAGTTCCGAAGCCGCACCAACATAATAGAGATACAGAAACACCGTGGCCCCTTTCTTTGAGATAACTCTGCACTATTGCGCGCTGCAAATGGCACTTCCAGCTTAGCTGTGCAGAAGAAGAACAACAAGAAGAAGAAATATCTCGAAATATGTCCCTCAGGCCCCTTCCCTTGAGATAAATCTGCAAATATCTCGGAAACCAAGCGAGCAATGGCAAAATGTTAAGAGACCTTATTTGTAGAGAATTAAGTTTCCTACTTTTTATGTTCTACGATATTTTTTGATCAGATGCGTAGTTCTCGAGATATATCAAGATATTTAAAAGTTCCGAAGCCGCACCAACATAATAGAGATACAGAAACACCGTGGCCCCTTTCTTTGAGATAACTCTGGACTATTGCGAGCTGCAAATGCCACTTCCAGCTTAGCTGTGCAGAAGAAGAACAACAAGAAGAAGAAATATCTCGAAATATGTCCGTCAGGCCCCTTCCCTTGAGATAAATCTGCAATTATCTCGGAAACGAAGCGAGCTATGGCAAAATCTTAAGAGACCTTTTTTGTAGAGAATTACGTTTCCTACAATTTACGTTCTCTGATATTTTTTGATCAGAAGCGTGGTTTTCGAGATATATCGAGATATTTAAAAGTTCCGAAGCCGCACCAACATAATAGAGATACAGAAACACCGTGGCCCCTTTCTTTGGGATAACTCTGCACTATTGCGAGCTGGAAATGCCACTTCCAGTTTAGCTGTGCAGAAGAAGAACAACAAGAAGAAGAAATATGTCGAAATATGTCCGTCAGGACCCTTCCCTTGAGATAAATCTGCAAATATCTCGGAAACGAAGCGAGCTATTGCAAAACGAATAGAGACCTTTTTTGTAGAGAATTAAGTTTCCTACTTTTTATGTTGTATGATATTTTTTGATCAGATGCGTAGTTCTCGAGATATATCAAGATATTTAAAAGCTCCGAAGCTGCACCAACATAATAGAGGTACAGAAACACCGTGGCCCCTTTCTTTGAGATAACTCTGCACTATTGCGAGCTGCAAATGCCACTTCCAGCTTAGCTGTGCAGAAGAAGAACAACAAGAAGAAGAAATATCTCGAAATATGTCCGTCAGGCCCCTTCCCTTGAGATAAATCTGCAAATATCTCGGAAACGAAGCGAGCTATGGCAAAATGTTAAGAGACCTTATGTGTAGAGAATTAAGTTTCCTACTTTTTATGTTCTATGGTATTTTTTGATCAGATGCGTAGTTCTCGAGATATATCAAGATATTTAAAAGTTCCGAAGCCGCACCAACATAATAGAGATACAGAAACACCGTGGCCCCTCTCTTTGAGATAACTCTGCACTATTGCGAGCTGGAAATGCCACTTCCAGTTTAGCTGTGCAGAAGAAGAACAACAAGAAGAAGAAATATCTCGAAATATGTCCGTTAGGCCCCTTCCCTTGAGATAAATCTGCAAATATCTCGGAAACGAAGCGAGCTATGGCAAAACGTTAACAGACTTTTTTGTAGAGAATTAAGTTTCCTACTTTTTATGTTCTATGATATTTTTTGATCAGACGCGTAGTTCTCGAGATATATCAAGATATTTAAAAGTTCCGAAGCCGCACCAACATAATAGAGATACAGAAACACCGTGGCCCCTTTCTTTGAGATAACTCTGCACTATTGCGAGCTGTAAATGCCACTTCCAGCTTAGCTGTGCAGAAGAAGAACAACAAGAAGAAGAAATATCTCGAAATATGTCCGTCAGGCCCCTTCCCTTGAGATAAATCTGCAAATATCTCGGAAACGAAGGGAGCTATGGCAAAATGATAAGAGACCTTTTTTGTAGAGAATTAAGTTGCCTACCTTTTATGTTCTATGATATTTTTTGATCAGATGCGTAGTTTTCGAGATATATCGAGATATTTAAAAGTTCCGAAGCCGCACCAACATAATAGAGATACAGAAACACCGTGGCCCCTTTCTTTGAGATAACTCTGCACTAGTGCGAGCCGCAAATGCCACTTCCAGCTTAGCTGTGCAGAAGAAGAACAACAAGAAGAAGAAATATCTCGAAATATGTCCGTCAGGCCCCTTCCCTTGAGATAAATCTGCAAATATCTCGGAAACGAAGCGAGCTATGGCAAAATGTTAAGAGACCTTTTTTGTAGCGAATTAAGTTTCCTACTTTTTATGTTCTATGATATTTTTTGATCAGACGCGTAGTTCTCGAGATATATCAAGATATTTAAAAGTTCCGAAGCCGCACCAACATAATAGAGATACAGAAACACCGTGGCTCCTTTCTTTGAGATAACTCTGCACTATTGCGACCTGGAAATGCCACTTCCAGTTTAGCTGTGCAGAAGAAGAACAACACGAAGAAGAAATATCTCGAAATATGTCCGTTAGGCCCCTTCCCTTGAGATAAATCTGCAAATATCTCGGAAACGAAGCGAGCTATGGCAAAATCTTAAGAGACCTTTTTTGTAGAGAATTAAGTTTCCTACTTTTTATGTTCTATGATATTTTTTGATCAGATGCGTAGTTCTCGAGATATATCAAGATATTTAAAAGTTCCGAAGCCGCACCAACATAATAGAGATACAGAAACACCGTGGCCCCTTTCTTTGAGATAACTCTGCACTATTGCGAGCTGCAAATGCCACTTCCAGCTTAGCTGTGCAGAGGAAGAACAACAAGAAGAAGAAATATCTCGAAATATGTCCGTCAGGCCAGTTCCTTTGAGCTGAATCTGCAAATATCTCGGAAACGAAGCGAGCTATGGCAAAATGTTAAGAGACGTTTTTTGTAGAGAATTATGTTTCTTACAATTTATGTTCTATGATATTTTTTGATCAGAAGCGTAGTTTTCGAGATATATCGAGATATTTAAAAGTTCCGAAGCCGCACCAACATAATAGAGATACAGAAACACCGTGGCCCCTTTCTTTGAGATAACTCTGCACTAGTGCGAGCCGCAAATGCCACTTCCAGCTTAGCTGTGCAGAAGAAGAACAACAAGAAGAAGAAATATCTCGAAATATGTCCGTCAGGCCCCTTCCCTTGAGATAAATCTGCAAATATCTCGGAAACGAAGCGAGCTATTGCAAAATGTTAAGAGACCTTTTTTGTAGAGAATTGAGTTTCCTACTTTTTATGTTGTATGATATTTTTTGATCAGATGCGCAGTTCTCGAGTTATATCAAGATATTTAAAAGTTAAGAAGCCGCACCAACATAATAGAGATACAGAAACACCGTGGCCCCTTTCTTTGAGATAACTCCGCACTATTGCGAGCTGCAAATGCCACTTCCAGCTTAGCTGTGCAGAAGAAGAACAACAAGAAGAAGAAATATCACGAAATATGTCCGTTAGGCCCCTTCCCTTGAGATAAATCTGCAAATATCTCGGAAACGAAGCGAGCTATGGCAAAATGTTAAGAGACCTTTTTTGTAGCGAATTAAGTTTCCTACTTTTTATGTTCTATGATATTTTTTGATCAGATGCGTAGTTCTCGAGATATATCAAGATATTTAAAAGTTCCGAAGCCGCACCAACATAATAGAGATACAGAAACACCGTGGCCCCTTTCTTTCAGATAGCTATGCACTATTGCGAGCTGCAAATGCCACTTCCAGCTTAGCTGTGCAGAAGAAGAACAACAAGAAGAAGAAATATCTGGAAATATGTCCGTCAGGCCCCTTACCTTGAGATAAATCTGCAAATATCTCGGAAACGATGCCAGCTATGGGAAAATGTTAAGAGACCTTTTTTGTAGAGAATTAAGTTCCCTACTTTTTATCTTCTATGATATTTTTTGATCAGAAGCGTAGTTTTCGAGATATATCGAGATATTTAAAAGTTCCGAAGCCGCACCAACATAATAGAGATACAGAAACACCGTGGCCCCTTTCTTTCAGATAACTATGCACTATTGCGAGCTGCAAATGCCACTTCCTGCTTAGCTGTGCAGAAGAAGAACAACAAGAAGAAGAAATATCTCGAAATACGTCCGTCAGGCCCCTTCCCTTGAGATAAATCTGCAAATATCTCGGAAACGAAGCGAGCTATGGCAAAATGTTAAGAGACCTTTTTTGTAGAGAATTAAGTTTCCTACTTTGTATGTTCTATGATATTTTTTGATCAGACGCGTAGTTCTCGAGATATATCAAGATATTTAAAAGTTCCGAAGCCGCACCAACATAATAGAGATACAGAAACACCGTGGCCCCTTTCTTTGAGATATCTCTGCACTATTGCGAGCTGCAAATGCCACTTCCAGCTTAGCTGCGCAGAAGAAGAACAACAAGAAGAAGAAATATCTCGAAATATGTCCGTCAGGCCCCTTCCCTTGAGATATATCTGCAAATATCTCGGAAACGAAGCGAGCTATGGCAAAATGTTGAGAGACCTTTTTCTGTAGAGAATTATGTTTCCTACTTTTTATGTTCTATGATATTTTTTGATCAGACGCGTAGTTCTCGAGATATATCAAGATATTTAAAAGTTCCGAAGCCGCACGAACATAATAGAGATACTGAAACACCGTGGCCCCTTTCTTTGAGATAACTCTGCACTATTGCGAGCTGCAAATGCCACTTCCAGCTTAGCTGTGCAGAAGAAGAACAACAAGAAGAAGAAATATCTCGAAATATGTCCGTCAGGCCCCTTCCCTTGAGATAAATCTGCAAATATCTCGGAAACGAAGCGGGCTATGGCAAAATCTTAAGAGACCTTTTTTGTAGAGAATTATGTTTCCTACAATTTATGTTCTATCATATTTTTTGATCAGAAGCGTAGTTTTCGAGATATATCGAGATATTCAAAAGTTCCGAAGCCGCACCAACATAATAGAGATACAGAAACACCGTGGCCCCTTTCTTTGAGATAACTCTGCACTAGTGCGAGCCGCAAATGCCACTTCCAGCTTAGCTGTGCAGAAGAAGAACAACAAGAAGAAGAAATATCTCGAAATATGTCCGTCAGGCCCCTTCCCTTGAGATAAATCTGCAAATATCTCGGAAACGAAGCGAGCTATGGCAAAATGTTAAGAGACCTTTTTTGTAGCGAATTAAGTTTCCTACTTTTTATGTTCTATGATATTTTTTGATCAGATGCGTAGTTCTCGAGATATATCAAGATATTTAAAAGTTCCGAAGCCGCACCAACATAATAGAGATACAGAAACACCGTGGCCCCTTTCTTTCAGATAGCTATGCACTATTGCGAGCTGCAAATGCCACTTCCAGCTTAGCTGTGCAGAAGAAGAACAACAAGAAGAAGAAATATCTCGAAATATGTCCGTCAGGCCCCTTACCTTGAGATAAATCTGCAAATATCTCGGAAACGAAGCGAGCTATGGCAAAATGTTAAGAGACCTTTTTTGTAGAGAATTACGTTTCCTACTTTTTATCTTCTATGATATATTCTGATCAGATGCGTAGTTCTCGAGATATATCAAGATATTTAAAAGTTCCGAAGCCGCACCAACATAATAGAGATACAGAAACACCGTGGCCCCTTTCTTTGAGATAACTCTGCACTATTGCGAGCTGCAAATGCCACTTTCAGCTTAGCTGTGCAGAAGAAGAACAACAAGAAGAAGAAATATCTCGAAATATGTCCGTCAGGCCCCTTCCCTTGAGATATATCTGCAAATATCTCGGAAACGAAGCGAGCTATGGCAAAATGTTAAGCGACCTTTTTTGTAGAGAATTAAGTTTCCTACTTTTTATGTTCTATGATATTTTTTGATCAGATGGGTAGTTCTCGAGATATATCAAGATATTTAAAAGTTCCGAAGCCGCACCAACATAATAGAGATACAGAAACACCGTGGCCCCTTTCTTTGAGATAACTCTGCACTATTGCGAGCTGCAAATGCCACTTTCAGCTTAGCTGTGCAGAAGAAGAACAACAAGAAGAAGAAATATCTCGAAATATGTCCGTCAGGCCCCTTCCCTTGGGATAAATCTGCAAATATCTCGGAAACGAAGCGGGCTATGGCAAAATGTTAAGAGACCTTTTTTGTAGAGAATTATGTTTCCTACAATTTATGTTCTATCATATTTTTTGATCAGAAGCGTAGTTTTCGAGATATATCGAGATATTCAAAAGTTCCGAAGCCGCACCAACATAATAGAGATACAGAAACACCGTGGCCCCTTTCTTTGAGATAACTCTGCACTAGTGCGAGCCGCAAATGCCACTTCCAGCTTAGCTGTGCAGAAGAAGAACAACAAGAAGAAGAAATATCTCGAAATATGTCCGTCAGGCCCCTTCCCTTGAGATAAATCTGCAAATATCTCGGAAACGAAGCGAGCTATGGCAAAATGTTAAGAGACCTTTTTTGTAGCGAATTAAGTTTCCTACTTTTTATGTTCTATGATATTTTTTGATCAGATGCGTAGTTCTCGAGATATATCAAGATATTTAAAAGTTCCGAAGCCGCACCAACATAATAGAGATACAGAAACACCGTGGCCCCTTTCTTTCAGATAGCTATGCACTATTGCGAGCTGCAAATGCCACTTCCAGCTTAGCTGTGCAGAAGAAGAACAACAAGAAGAAGAAATATCTCGAAATATGTCCGTCAGGCCCCTTACCTTGAGATAAATCTGCAAATATCTCGGAAACGAAGCGAGCTATGGCAAAATGTTAAGAGACCTTTTTTGTAGAGAATTACGTTTCCTACTTTTTATCTTCTGATATATTCTGATCAGATGCGTAGTTCTCGAGATATATCAAGATATTTAAAAGTTCCGAAGCGGCACCAACATAATAGAGATACAGAAACACCGTGGCCCCTTTCTTTGAGATAACTCTGCACTATTGCGAGCTGCAAATGCCACTTTCAGCTTAGCTGTGCAGAAGAAGAACAACAAGAAGAAGAAATATCTCGAAATATGTCCGTCAGGCCCCTTCCCTTGAGATATATCTGCAAATATCTCGGAAACGAAGCGAGCTATGGCAAAATGTTAAGCGACCTTTTTTGTAGAGAATTAAGTTTCCTACTTTTTATGTTCTATGATATTTTTTGATCAGATGGGTAGTTCTCGAGATATATCAAGATATTTAAAAGTTCCGAAGCCGCACCAACATAATAGAGATACAGAAACACCGTGGCCCCTTTCTTTGAGATAACTCTGCACTATTGCGAGCTGCAAATGCCACTTTCAGCTTAGCTGTGCAGAAGAAGAACAACAAGAAGAAGAAATATCTCGAAATATGTCCGTCAGGCCCCTTCCCTTGGGATAAATCTGCAAATATCTCGGAAACGAAGCGGGCTATGGCAAAATGTTAAGAGACCTTTTTTGTAGAGAATTATGTTTCCTACAATTTATGTTCTATCATATTTTTTGATCAGAAGCGTAGTTTTCGAGATATATCGAGATATTCAAAAGTTCCGAAGCCGCACCAACATAATAGAGATACAGAAACACCGTGGCCCCTTTCTTTGAGATAACTCTGCACTAGTGCGAGCCGCAAATGCCACTTCCAGCTTAGCTGTGCAGAAGAAGAACAACAAGAAGAAGAAATATCTCGAAATATGTCCGTCAGGCCCCTTCCCTTGAGATAAATCTGCAAATATCTCGGAAACGAAGCGAGCTATGGCAAAATGTTAAGAGACCTTTTTTGTAGCGAATTAAGTTTCCTACTTTTTATGTTCTATGATATTTTTTGATCAGATGCGTAGTTCTCGAGATATATCAAGATATTTAAAAGTTCCGAAGCCGCACCAACATAATAGAGATACAGAAACACCGTGGCCCCTTTCTTTCAGATAGCTATGCACTATTGCGAGCTGCAAATGCCACTTCCAGCTTAGCTGTGCAGAAGAAGAACAACAAGAAGAAGAAATATCTCGAAATATGTCCGTCAGGCCCCTTACCTTGAGATAAATCTGCAAATATCTCGGAAACGAAGCGAGCTATGGCAAAATGTTAAGAGACCTTTTTTGTAGAGAATTACGTTTCCTACTTTTTATCTTCTATGATATATTCTGATCAGATGCGTAGTTCTCGAGATATATCAAGATATTTAAAAGTTCCGAAGCCGCACCAACATAATAGAGATACAGAAACACCGTGGCCCCTTTCTTTGAGATAGCTCTGCAAATATCTCGGAAACGAAGCGAGCTATTGCAAAATGTTAAGAGACCTTTTTTGTAGAGAATTGAGTTTCCTACTTTTTATGTTCTATGATATTTTTTGATCAGATGCGTAGTTCTCGAGATATATCAAGATATTTAAAAGTTCCGAAGCCGCACCAACATAATAGAGATACAGAAACACCGTGGCCCCTTTCTTTGAGATAACTCTGCACTATTGCGAGCTGTAAATGCCACTTCCAGCTTAGCTGTGCAGAAGAAGAACAACAAGAAGAAGAAATATCTCGAAATATGTCCGTCAGGCCCCTTCCCTTGAGATAAATCTGCAAATATCTCGGAAACGAAGCGAGCTATGGCAAAATGTTAAGAGACCTTTTTTGTAGAGAATTAAGTTTCCTACTTTTTATGTTCTATGATATTTTTTGATCAGATGCGTAGTTCTCGAGATATATCAAGATATTTAAAAGTTCCGAAGCCGCACCAACATAGTAGAGATACAGAAACACCGTGGCCCCTTTCTTTGAGATAACTCTGCACTATTGCGAGCTGCAAATGCCACTTCCAGCTTAGCTGTGCAGAGGAAGAACAACAAGAAGAAGAAATATATCGAAATATGTCCGTCAGGCCAGTTCCTTTGAGCTGAATCTGCAAATATCTCGGAAACGAAGCGAGCTATGGCAAAATGTTAAGAGACGTTTTTTGTAGAGAATTATGTTTCCTACAATTTATGTTGTATGATATTTTTTGATCAGAAGCGTAGTTTTCGATATATATCGAGATATTTAAAAGTTCCGAAGCCGCACCAACATAATAGGGATACAGAATCACCGTGGCCCCTTTCTTTGAGATAACTCTGCACTAGTGCGACCCGCAAATGCCACTTCCAGCTTAGCTGTGCAGAAGAAGAACAACAAGAAGAAGAAATATGTCGAAATATGTCCGTCAGGCCAGTTCCTTTGAGCTGAATCTGCAAATATCTCGGAAACGAAGCGAGCTATGGCAAAATGTTAAGAGACGTTTTTTGTAGAGAATTATGTTTCCTACAATTTATGTTCTATGATATTTTTTGATCAGAAGCGTAGTTTTCGAGATATATCGAGATATTTAAAAGTTCCGAAGCCGCACCAACATAATAGGGATACAGAAACACCGTGGCCCCTTTCTTTGAGATAACTCTGCACTAGTGCGAGCCGCAAATGCCACTTCCAGCTTAGCTGTGCAGAAGAAGAACAACAAGAAGAAGAAATATCTCGAAATATGTCCGTCAGGCCCCTTCCCTTGAGATAAATCTGCAAATATCTCGGAAACGAAGCGAGCTATGGCAAAATGTTAAGAGACCTTTTTTGTAGAGAATTAGGTTTCCTACTTTTTATGTTCTATGATATTTTTTGATCAGATGCGTAGTTCTCGAGATATATCAAGATATTTAAAAGTTCCGAAGCTGCACCAACATAATAGAGGTACAGAAACACCGTGGCCTCTTTCTTTGAGATAACTCTGCACTATTGCGAGCTGCAAATGCCACTTCGAGCTTAGCTGTGCAGAAGAAGAACAACAAGAAGAAGAAATATCTCGAAATATGTCCGTCAGACCCCTTCCCTTGAGATGAATCTGCAAATATCTCGGAAACGAAGCGAGCTATGGCAAAACGTTAAGAGACCTTTTTTGTAGAGAATAATATTTCCTACAATTTACGTTCTATGATATTTTTTGATCAGAAGCGTAGTTTTCGAGATATATCGAGATATTTAAAAGTTCCGAAGACGCACCAACATAATAGAGATACAGAAACACCGTGGCCCCTTTCTTTGAGATAACTGTGCACCAGTGCGAGCCGCAAATGCCACTTCCAGCTTAGCTGTGCAGAAGAAGAACAACAAGAAGAAGAAATATCTCGAAATATGTCCGTCAGGCCCCTTCCCTTGAGATATATCTGCAAATATCTCGGAAACGAAGCGAGCTATGGCAAAATGTTAAGAGACCGTTTTTGTAGAGAATTATGTTTCCTACTTTTTATGTTCTATGATATTTTTTGATCAGACGCGTAGTTCTCGAGATATATCGAGATATTTAAAAGTTCCGAAGCCGCACCAACATAATAGGGATACAGAAACACCGTGGCCCCTTTCTCTGAGATAACTCTGCACTAGTGCGAGCCGCAAATGCCACTTCCAGCTTAGCTGTGCAGAAGAAGAACAACAAGAAGAAGAAATATCTCGAAATATGTCCGTCAGGCCACTTCCCTTGAGATAAATCTGCAAATATCTCGGAAACGAAGCGAGCTATGGCAAAATGTTAAGAGACGTTTTTTGTAGAGAATTATGTTTCCTACAATTTATGTTCTATGATATTTTTTGATCAGAAGCGTAGTTTTCGAGATATATCGAGATATTTAAAAGTTCCGAAGCCGCACCAACATAATAGAGATACAGAAACACCGTGGCCCCTTTCTTTGAGATAACTCTGCACTAGTGCGAGCCGCAAATGCCACTTCCAGCTTAGCTGTGCAGAAGAAGAGCAACAAGAAGAAGAAATATCTCGAAATATGTCCGACAGGCCCCTTCCCTTGAGATAAATCTGCAAATATCTCGAAAACGAAGCGAGCTATGGCGAAATGTTAAGAGACCTTTTTTGTAGAGAATTAAGTTTCCTACTTTTTATCTTCTATGATATTTTTTGGTCAGATGCGTAGTTCTCGAGATAGATCAAGATGCTTAAAAGTTCCGAAGCCGCACCAACATAATAGAGATACAGAAACACCGTGGCCCCTCTCCATGAGATAACTCTGCACTATTGCGAGCTGCAAATGCCACTTCCAGCTTAGCTGTGCAGAAGAAGAACAACAAGAAGAAGAAATATCTCGAAATATGTCCGTCAGGCCCCTGCCCTTGAGATAAATCTGCAAATATCTCGGAAACGAAGCGAGCTATGGCAAAATGTTTAGAGACCTTTCTTGTAGAGAATTAAGTTTCCTACTTTTTATGTAGTATGATATTTTTTGATCAGATGCGTAGTTCTCGAGATATATCAAGATATTTAAAAGTTCCGAAGCCGCACCAACATAATAGAGATACAGAAACACCGTGGGCCCTTTCTTTGAGATAACTCTGCACTATTGCGCGCTGCAAATGCCACTTCCAGCTTAGCTGTGCAGAAGAAGAACAACAAGAAGAAGAAATATCTCGAAATATGTCCGTCAGGCCCCTTCCCTTGAGATAAATCTGCAAATATCTCGGAAACGAAGCGAGCTATGGCAAAATGTTTAGAGACCTTTTTTGTAGAGAATTATGTTTCCTACAATTTATGTTGTATGATATTTTTTGATCGGAAGCGTAGTTTTCGAGATATATTGAGATATTTAAAAGTTCCGAAGCCGCACCAACATAATAGAGATACAGAAACACCGTATCCCCTTTCTTTGGGATAACTCTGCACTATTGCGAGCTGCAAATGCCACTTCCAGCTTAGCTGTGCAGAAGAAGAACAACAAGAAGAAGAAATATCTCGAAATATGTCCGTCAGGCCACTTCCCTTGAGATAAATCTGCAAATATCTCGGAAACGAAGCGAGCTATGGCAAAATGTTAAGAGACCTTTTTTGTAGAGAATTGAGTTTCCTACTTTTTATGTTCGATGATATTTTTTGATCAGATGCGTAGTTCTCGAGATATATCAAGATATTTAAAAGTTCCGAAGCTGCACCAACATAATAGAGGTACAGAAACACCGTGGCCTCTTTCTTTGAGATAACTCTGCACTATTGCGAGCTGCAAATGCCACTTCGAGCTTAGCTGTGCAGAAGAAGAACAACAAGAAGAAGAAATATCTCGAAATATGTCCGTCAGACCCCTTCCCTTGAGATGAATCTGCAAATATCTCGGAAACGAAGCGAGCTATGGCAAAACGTTAAGAGACCTTTTTTGTAGAGAATAATATTTCCTACAATTTACGTTCTATGATATTTTTTGATCAGAAGCGTAGTTTTCGAGATATATCGAGATATTTAAAAGTTCCGAAGACGCACCAACATAATAGAGATACAGAAACACCGTGGCCCCTTTCTTTGAGATAACTGTGCACCAGTGCGAGCCGCAAATGCCACTTCCAGCTTAGCTGTGCAGAAGAAGAACAACAAGAAGAAGAAATATCTCGAAATATGTCCGTCAGGCCCCTTCCCTTGAGATATATCTGCAAATATCTCGGAAACGAAGCGAGCTATGGCAAAATGTTAAGAGACCGTTTGTGTAGAGAATTATGTTTCCTACTTTTTATGTTCTATGATATTTTTTGATCAGACGCGTAGTTCTCGAGATATATCAAGATATTTAAAAGTTCCGAAGCCGCACCAACATAATAGAGATACAGAAACACCGTGGCCCCTTTCTTTGAGATAACTCTGCACTATTGCGAGCTGCAAATGCCACTTCCAGCTTAGCTGTGCAGAAGAAGAACAACAAGAAGTAGAAATATCTCGAAATATGTCCGTCAGGCCCCTTCCCTTGAGATAAATCTGCAAATATCTCGGAAACGAAGAGAGCTATGGCAAAATGTTAAGAGACCTTTTTTGTAGAGAATTAAGTTTCCTACTTTTCATGTTCTATGATATTTTTTGATCAGATGCGTAGTTCTCGAGATATATCAAGATATTCAAAAGTTCCGAAGCCGCACCAACATAATAGAGATACAGAAACACCGTGGCCCCTTTCTTTGAGATAACTCTGCACTATTGCGAGATGTAAATGCCACTTCCAGCTTAGCTGTGCAGAAGAAGAACAACAAGAAGAAGAAATATCTCGAAATATGTCCGTCAGACCCCTTCCCTTGAGATGAATCTGCAAATATCTCGGAAACGAAGCGAGCTATGGCAAAACGTTAAGAGACCTTTTTTGTAGAGAATAATATTTCCTACAATTTACGTTCTATGATATTTTTTGATCAGAAGCGTAGTTTTCGAGATATATCGAGATATTTAAAAGTTCCGAAGACGCACCAACATAATAGAGATACAGAAACACCGTGGCCCCTTTCTATGAGATAACTGTGCACCAGTGCGAGCCGCAAATGCCACTTCCAGCTTAGCTGTGCAGAAGAAGAACAACAAGAAGAAGAAATATCTCGAAATATGTCCGTCAGGCCCCTTCCCTTGAGATATATCTGCAAATATCTCGGAAACGAAGCGAGCTATGGCAAAATGTTAAGAGACCGTTTTTGTAGAGAATTATGTTTCCTACTTTTTATGTTCTATGATATTTTTTGATCAGACGCGTAGTTCTCGAGATATATCAAGATATTTAAAAGTTCCGAAGCCGCACCAACATAATAGAGATACAGAAACACCGTGGCCCCTTTCCTTGAGATAACTCTGCACTATTGCGAGCTGCAAATGCCACTTCCAGCTTAGCTGTGCAGAAGAAGAACAACAAGAAGTAGAAATATCTCGAAATATGTCCGTCAGGCCCCTTCCCTTGAGATAAATCTGCAAATATCTCGGAAACGAAGCGAGCTATGGCAAAATGTTAAGAGACCTTTTTTGTAGAGAATTAAGTTTCCTACTTTTCATGTTCTATGATATTTTTTGATCAGATGCGTAGTTCTCGAGATATATCAAGATATTTAAAAGTTCCGAAGCCGCACCAACATAATAGAGATACAGAAACACCGTGGCCCCTTTCTTTGAGATAACTCTGCACTATTGCGAGCTGTAAATGCCACTTCCAGCTTAGCTGTGCAGAAGAAGAACAACAAGAAGAAGAAATATCTCGAAATATGTCCGTCAGGCCCCTTCCCTTGAGATATATCTGCAAATATCTCGGAAAGGAAGCGAGCTATGGCAAAATGTTAAGAGACCTTTTTTGTAGAGAATTATGTTTCCTACAATTTATGTTCTATGATATTTTTTGATCAGAAGCGTAGTTTTCGAGATATATCAAGATATTTAAAAGTTCCGAAACCGCACCAACACAATAGAGATACAGAAACACCGTGGCCCCTTTCTTTGAGATAACTCTGCACTATTGCGAGCTGGAAATGCCACTTCCAGTTTAGCTGTGCAGAAGAAGAACAACAAGAAGAAGAAATATCTCGAAATATGTCCGTTAGGCCCCTTCCCTTGAGATGAATCTGCAAATATCTCGGAAACGAAGCGAGCTATGGCAAAACGTTAAGAGACCTTTTTTGTAGAGAATAATATTTCCTACAATTTACGTTCTATGATATTTTTTGATCAGAAGCGTAGTTTTCGAGATATATCGAGATATTTAAAAGTTCCGAAGACGCACCAACATAATAGAGATACAGAAACACCGTGGCCCCTTTCTTTGAGATAACTGTGCACCAGTGCGAGCCGCAAATGCCACTTCCAGCTTAGCTGTGCAGAAGAAGAACAACAAGAAGAAGAAATATCTCGAAATATGTCCGTCAGGCCCCTTCCCTTGAGATAAATATGCAAATATCTCGGAAACGAAGCGAGCTATGGCAAAATGTTAAGAGACCTTTTTTGTAGAGAATTAAGTTTCCTACTTTTTATGATCTATGACATTTTTTGATCAGATGCGTAGTTCTCGAGATATATCAAGATATTTAAAAGTTCCGAAGCCGCACCAACATAATAGAGATACAGAAACACCGTGGCCCCTTTCTTTAAGATAACTCTGCACTATTGCGAGCTGCAAATGCCACTTCCAGCTTAGCTGTGCAGAGGAGGAACAACAAGAAGAAGAAATATCTCGAAATATGTCCGTCAGGCCAGTTCCTTTGAGCTGAATCTGCAAATATCTCGGAAACCAAGCGAGCTATGGCAAAATGTTAAGAGACCTTTTTTGTAGAGAATTATGTTTCCTACAATTTATGTTGTATGATATTTTTTGATCAGAAGCGTAGTTTTCGAGATATATCGAGATATTTAAAAGTTCCGAAGCCGCACCAACATAATAGAGATACAGAAACACCGTGGCCCCTTTCTTTGAGATAACTCTGCACTATTGCGACCTGCAAATGCCACTTCCAGCTCAGCTGTGCAGAAGAAGAACAACAAGAAGAAGAAATATCTCGAAATACGTCCGTCAGGCCCCTTCCCTTGAGATAAATCTGCAAATATCTCGGAAACGAAGCGAGCTATGGCAAAATGTTAAGAGACCTTTTTTGTAGAGAATTAAGTTTCCTGCTTTTTATGTTTTATGATATTTTTTGATCAGATGCGTAGTTCTCGAGATATATCAAGATATTTAAAAGTTCCGAAACCGCACCAACACAATAGAGATACAGAAACACCGTGGCCCCTTTCTTTGAGATAACTCTGCACTATTGCGAGCTGCAAATGCCACTTCCAGCTTAGCTGTGCAGAAGAAGAACAACAAGAAGTAGAAATATCTCGAAATATGTCCGTCAGGCCCCTTCCCTTGAGATAAATCTGCAAATATCTCGGAAACGAAGAGAGCTATGGCAAAATGTTAAGAGACCTATTTTGTAGAGAATTAAGTTTCCTACTTTTCATGTTCTATGATATTTTTTGATCAGATGCGTAGTTCTCGAGATATATCAAGATATTTAAAAGTTCCGAAGCCGCACCAACATAATAGAGATACAGAAACACCGTGGCCCCTTTCTTTGAGATAACTCTGCACTATTGCGACCTGCAAATGCCACTTCCAGCTCAGCTGTGCAGAAGAAGAACAACAAGAAGAAGAAATATCTCGAAATACGTCCGTCAGGCCCCTTCCCTTGAGATAAATCTGCAAATATCTCGGAAACGAAGCGAGCTATGGCAAAATGTTAAGAGACCTTTTTTGTAGAGAATTAAGTTTCCTACTTTTTATGTTCTATGATATTTTTTGATCAGATGCGTAGTTCTCGAGATATATAAAGATATTTCAAAGTTCCGAAACCGCACCGACACAATAGAGATACAGAAACACCGTGGCCCCTTTCTTTGAGATAACTCTGCACTATTGCGAGCTGCAAATGCCACTTCCAGCTTAGCTGTGCAGAAGAAGAACAACAAGAAGTAGAAATATCTCGAAATATGTCCGTCAGGCCCCTTCCCTTGAGATAAATCTGCAAATATCTCGGAAACGAAGAGAGCTATGGCAAAATGTTAAGAGACCTATTTTGTAGAGAATTAAGTTTCCTACTTTTCATGTTCTATGATATTTTTTGATCAGATGCGTAGTTCTCGAGATATATCAAGATATTTAAAAGTTCCGAAGCCGCACCAACATAATAGAGATACAGAAACACCGTGGCCCCTTTCTTTCAGATAACTCTGCACTATTGCGAGCTGTAAATGCCACTTCCAGCTTAGCTGTGCAGAAGAAGAACAACAAGAAGAAGAAATATCTCGAAATATGTCCGTCAGGCCCCTTCCCTTGAGATATATCTGCAAATATCTCGGAAAGGAAGCGAGCTATGGCAAAATGTTAAGAGACCTTTTTTGTAGAGAATTATGTTTCCTACAATTTATGTTCTATGATATTTTTTGATCAGAAGCGTAGTTTACGAGATATATCGAGATATTTAAAAGTTCCGAAGCCGCACCAACATAATAGAGATACAGAAACACCGTGGCCCCTTTCTTTGAGATAACTCTGCACTAGTGCGAGCCGCAAATGCCACTTCCAGCTTAGCTGTGCAGAAGAAGAGCAACAAGAAGAAGAAATATCTCGCAATATGTCCGACAGGCCCCTTCCCTTGAGATAAATCTGCAAATATCTCGGAAACGAAGCGAGCTATGGCGAAATGTTAAGAGACCTTTTTTGTAGAGAATTAAGTTTCCTACTTTTTATGTTCTATGATATTTTTTGATCAGATGCGTAGTTCTCGAGATATATCAAGATATTTAAAAGTTCCGAAACCGCACCAACACAATAGAGATACAGAAACACCGTGGCCCCTTTCTTTGAGATAACTCTGCACTAGTGCGAGCCGCAAATGCCACTTCCAGCTTAGCTGTGCAGAAGAAGAGCAACAAGAAGAAGAAATATCTCGCAATATGTCCGACAGGCCCCTTCCCTTGAGATAAATCTGCAAATATCTCGGAAACGAAGCGAGCTATGGCGAAATGTTAAGAGACCTTTTTTGTAGAGAATTAAGTTTCCTACTTTTTATGTTCTATGATATTTTTTGATCAGATGCGTAGTTCTCGAGATATATCAAGATATTTAAAAGTTCCGAAACCGCACCAACACAATAGAGATACAGAAACACCGTGGCCCCTTTCTTTGAGATAACTCTGCACTATTGCGAGCTGGAAATGCCACTTCCAGTTTAGCTGTGCAGAAGAAGAACAACAAGAAGAAGAAATATCTCGAAATATGTCCGTTAGGCCCCTTCCCTTGAGATAAATCTGCAAATATCTCGGAAACGAAGCGAGCTATGGCAAAATGTTAAGAGACCTTTTTTGTAGAGAATTAAGTTTCCTACTTTTTATGTTTTATGATATTTTTTGATCAGAAGCGTAGTTTTCGAGATATATCGAGATATTTAAAAGTTCCGAAGCCGCACCAACATAATAGAGATACAGAAACACCGTGGCCCCTTCCTTTGAGATAACTCTGCACTAGTGCGAGCCGCAAATGCCACTTCCAGCTTAGCTGTGCAGAAGAAGAACAACAAGAAGAAGAAATATCTCGAAATATGTCCGTCAGGCCCCTTCCCTTGAGATAAATATGCAAATATCTCGGAAACGACGCGAGCTATGGCAAAATGTTAAGAGACCTTTTTTGTAGAGAATTAAGTTTCCTACTTTTTATGATCTATGACATTTTTTGATCAGATGCGTAGTTCTCGAGATATATCAAGATATTTAAAAGTTCCGAAGCCGCACCAACATAATAGAGATACAGAAACACCGTGGCCCCTTTCTTTAAGATAACTCTGCACTATTGCGAGCTGCAAATGCGACTTCCAGCTTAGCTGTGCAGAGGAAGAACAACAAGAAGAAGAAATATCTCGAAATATGTCCGCCAGGCCAGTTCCTTTGAGCTGAATCTGCAAATATCTCGGAAACGAAGCGAGCTATGGCAAAATGTTAAGAGACCTTTTTTGTAGGGAATAATGTTTCCTACAATTTACGTTCTATGATATTTTTTGATCAGAAGCGTAGTTTTCGAGATATATCGAGATATTTAAAAGTTCCGAAGCCGCACCAACATAATAGAGATACAGAAACACCGTGGCCCCTTTCTTTGAGATAACTCTGCACTATTGCGACCTGCAAATGCCACTTCCAGCTCAGCTGTGCAGAAGAAGAACAACAAGAAGAAGAAATATCTCGAAATACGTCCGTCAGGCCCCTTCCCTTGAGATAAATCTGCAAATATCTCGGAAACGAAGCGAGCTATGGCAAAATGTTAAGAGACCTTTTTTGTAGAGAATTAAGTTTCCTACTTTTTATGTTCTATGATATTTTTTGATCAGATGCGTAGTTCTCGAGATATATCAAGATATTTAAAAGTTCCGAAACCGCACCAACACAATAGAGATACAGAAACACCGTGGCCCCTTTCTTTGAGATAACTCTGCACTATTGCGAGCTAGAAATGCCACTTTCAGTTTAGCTGTGCAGAAGAAGAACAACAAGAAGAAGAAATATCTCGAAATATGTCCGTTAGGCCCCTTCCCTTGAGATAAATCTGCAAATATCTCGGAAACGAAGCGAGCTATGGCAAAATGTTAAGAGACCTTTTTTGTAGAGAATTAAGTTTCCTGCTTTTTATGTTTTATGATATTTTTTGATCAGAAGCGTAGTTTTCGAGATATATCGAGATATTTAAAAGTTCCGAAGCCGCACCAACATAATAGAGATACAGAAACACCGTGGCCCCTTTCTTTGAGATAACTCTGCACTAGTGCGAGCCGCAAATGCCACTTCCAGCTTAGCTGTGCAGAAGAAGAACAACAAGAAGAAGAAATATCTCGAAATATGTCCGTCAGGCCCCTTCCCTTGAGATAAATATGCAAATATCTCGGAAACGAAGCGAGCTATGGCAAAATGTTGAGAGACCTTTTTTGTAGAGAATTAAGTTTCCTACTTTTTATGTTCTATGACATTTTTTGATCAGATGCGTAGTTCTCGAGATATATCAAGATATTTAAAAGTGCCGAAGCCGCACCAACATAATACAGATACAGAAACACCGTGGCCCCTTTCTTTGAGATAACTCTGCACTAGTGCGAGCCGCAAATGCCACTTCCAGCTTAGCTGTGCAGAAGAAGAACAACAAGAAGAAGAAATATCTCGAAATATGTCCGTCAGGCCCCTTCCCTTGAGATAAATCTGCAAATATCTCGGAAACGAAGCGAGCTATGGCAAAATGTTAAGAGACCATTTTTGTAGAGAATTAAGTTTCCTACTTTTTATGTTCTATGATATTTTTTGATCAGATGCGTAGTTCTCGAGATATATCAAGATATTTAAAAGTGCCGAAGCCGCACCAACATAATACAGATACAGAAACACAGTCGCCCCTTTCTTTGAGATAACTCTGCACTAGTGCGAGCCGCAAATGCCACTTCCAGCTTAGCTGTGCAGAAGAAGAACAACAAGAAGAAGAAATATCTCGAAATATGTCCGTCAGGCCCCTTCCCTTGAGATAAATCTGCAAATATCTCGGAAACGAAGCGAGCTATGGCAAAATGTTAAGAGACCTTTTCTGTAGAGAATTAAGTTTCCTACTTTTTATGTTCTATGATATTTTTTGATCAGATGCGTAGTTCTCGAGATATATCAAGATATTTAAAAGTTCCGAAGCCGCACCAACATAATACAGATACAGAAACACCGTGGCCCCTTTCTTTGAGATAACTCTGCACTAGTGCGAGCCGCAAATGCCACTTCCTGCTTAGCTGTGCAGGAGAAGAACAACAAGAAGAAGAAATATCTCGAAATATGTCCGTCAGGCCCCTTTCCTTGAGATAAATCTGCAAATATCTCGGAAACGAAGCGAGCTATGGCAAAATGTTAAGAGACCTTTTTTGTAGAGAATTAAGTTTCCTACTTTTTATGTTCTATGATATTTTTTGATCAGATGCGTAGTTCTCGAGATATATCAAGATATTTAAAAGTTCCGAAGCCGCACCAACATAATAGAGATACAGAAACACCGTGGCCCCTTTCTTTGAGATAACTCTGCACTATTGCGAGCCGCAAATGCCACTTCCAGCTTAGCTGTGCAGAAGAAGAACAACAAGAAGAAGAAATATCTCGAAATATGTCCGACAGGCCCCTTCCCTTGAGATAAATCTGCAAATATCTCGGAAACGAAGCGAGCTATGGCGAAATGTTAAGAGACCTTTTTTGTAGAGAATTAAGTTTCCTACTTTTTATCTTCTATGATATTTTTTGATCAGATGCGTAGTTCTCGAGATATATCAAGATATTTAAAAGTGCCGAAGCCGCACCAACATAATACAGATACAGAAACACCGTGGCCCCTTTCTTTGAGATAACTCTGCACTAGTGCGAGCCGCAAATGCCACTTCCAGCTTAGCTGTGCAGAAGAAGAACAACAAGAAGAAGAAATATCTCGAAATATGTCCGTCAGGCCCCTTCCCTTGAGATAAATCTGCAAATATCTCGGAAACGAAGCGAGCTATGGCAAAATGTTAAGAGACCATTTTTGTAGAGAATTAAGTTTCCTACTTTTTATGTTCTATGATATTTTTTGATCAGATGCGTAGTTCTCGAGATATATCAAGATATTTAAAAGTGCCGAAGCCGCACCAACATAATACAGATACAGAAACACAGTCGCCCCTTTCTTTGAGATAACTCTGCACTAGTGCGAGCCGCAAATGCCACTTCCAGCTTAGCTGTGCAGAAGAAGAACAACAAGAAGAAGAAATATCTCGAAATATGTCCGTCAGGCCCCTTCCCTTGAGATAAATCTGCAAATATCTCGGAAACGAAGCGAGCTATGGCAAAATGTTAAGAGACCTTTTCTGTAGAGAATTAAGTTTCCTACTTTTTATGTTCTATGATATTTTTTGATCAGATGCGTAGTTCTCGAGATATATCAAGATATTTAAAAGTTCCGAAGCCGCACCAACATAATACAGATACAGAAACACCGTGGCCCCTTTCTTTGAGATAACTCTGCACTAGTGCGAGCCGCAAATGCCACTTCCTGCTTAGCTGTGCAGGAGAAGAACAACAAGAAGAAGAAATATCTCGAAATATGTCCGTCAGGCCCCTTTCCTTGAGATAAATCTGCAAATATCTCGGAAACGAAGCGAGCTATGGCAAAATGTTAAGAGACCTTTTTTGTAGAGAATTAAGTTTCCTACTTTTTATGTTCTATGATATTTTTTGATCAGATGCGTAGTTCTCGAGATATATCAAGATATTTAAAAGTTCCGAAGCCGCACCAACATAATAGAGATACAGAAACACCGTGGCCCCTTTCTTTGAGATAACTCTGCACTATTGCGAGCCGCAAATGCCACTTCCAGCTTAGCTGTGCAGAAGAAGAACAACAAGAAGAAGAAATATCTCGAAATATGTCCGACAGGCCCCTTCCCTTGAGATAAATCTGCAAATATCTCGGAAACGAAGCGAGCTATGGCGAAATGTTAAGAGACCTTTTTTGTAGAGAATTAAGTTTCCTACTTTTTATCTTCTATGATATTTTTTGATCAGATGCGTAGTTCTCGAGATATATCAAGATATTTAAAAGTGCCGAAGCCGCACCAACATAATACAGATACAGAAACACCGTGGCCCCTTTCTTTGAGATAACTCTGCACTAGTGCGAGCCGCAAATGCCACTTCCAGCTTAGCTGTGCAGAAGAAGAACAACAAGAAGAAGAAATATCTCGAAATATGTCCGTCAGGCCCCTTCCCTTGAGATAAATCTGCAAATATCTCGGAAACGAAGCGAGCTATGGCAAAATGTTAAGAGACCTTTTTTGTAGAGAATTAAGTTTCCTACTTTCTATGTTCTATGATATTTTTTGATCAGATGCGTAGTTCTCGAGATATATCAAGATATTTAAAAGTTCCGAAGCCGCACCAACATAATACAGATACAGAAACACCGTGGCCCCTTTCTTTGAGATAACTCTGCACTAGTGCGAGCCGCAAATGCCACTTCCAGCTTAGCTGTGCAGAAGAAGAACAACAAGAAGAAGAAATATCTCGAAATATGTCCGTCAGGCCCCTTCCCTTGAGATAAATCTGCAAATATCTCGGAAACGAAGCGAGCTATGGCAAAATGTTAAGAGACCTTTTTTGTAGAGAATTAAGTTTCCTACTTTTTATGTTCTACGATATTTTTTGATCAGATGCGTAGTTCTCGAGATATATCAAGATATTTAAAAGTTCCGAAGCCGCACCAACATAATAGAGATACAGAAACACCGTGGCCCCTTTCTTTGAGATAACTCTGCACTATTGCGAGCTGGAAATGCCACTTCCAGTTTAGCTGTGCAGAAGAAGAACAACAAGAAGAAGAAATATCTCGAAATATGTCCGTTAGGCCCCTTCCCTTGAGATAAATCTGCAAATATCTCGGAAACGAAGCGAGCTATGGCGAAATGTTAAGAGACCTTTTTTGTAGAGAATTAAGTTTCCTACTTTTTATCTTCTATGATATTTTTTGATCAGATGCGTAGTTCTCGAGATATATCAAGATATTTAAAAGTGCCGAAGCCGCACCAACATAATACAGATACAGAAACACCGTGGCCCCTTTCTTTGAGATAACTCTGCACTAGTGCGAGCGGCAAATGCCACTTCCAGCTTAGCTGTGCAGAAGAAGAACAACAAGAAGAAGAAATATCTCGAAATATGTCCGTTAGGACCCTTCCCTTGAGATAAATCTGCAAATATCTCGGAAACGAAGCGAGCTATGGCAAAATGTTAAGAGACCTTTTTTGTAGAGAATTAAGTTTCCTACTTTTTATGTTCTATGATATTTTTTGATCAGATGCGTAGTTCTCGAGATATATCAAGATATTTAAAAGTTCCGAAGCCGCACCAGCATAATACAGATACAGAAACACCGTGGCCCCTTTCTTTGAGATAACTCTGCACTAGTGCGAGCCGCAAATGCCACTTCCAGCTTAGCTGTGCAGAAGAAGAACAACAAGAAGAAGAAATATCTCGAAATATGTCCGTCAGGCCCCTTCCCTTGAGATAAATCTGCAAATATCTCGGAAACGAAGCGAGGTATGGCAAAATGTTAAGAGACCTTTTTTGTAGAGAATTAAGTTTCCTACTTTTTATGTTCTATGATATTTTTTGATCAGATGCGTAGTTCTCGAGATATATCAAGATATTTAAAAGTTCCGAAGCCGCACCAACATAATAGAGATACAGAAACACCGTGGCTCCTTTCTTTGAGATAACTCTGCACTATTGCGAGCTGGAAATGCCACTTCCAGTTTAGCTGTGCAGAAGAAGAACAACAAGAAGAAGAAATATCTCGAAATATGTCCGTTAGGCCCCTTCCCTTGAGATAAATCTGCAAATATCTCGGAAACGACGCGAGCTATGGCAAAATGTTAAGAGACCTTTTTTGTAGAGAATTAAGTTTCCTACTTATAATGTTCTATGATATTTTTTGATCAGATGCGTAGTTCTCGAGATATATCAAGATATTTAGAAGCTCCGAAGCCGCACCAACATAATAGAGATACAGAAACACCGTGGCCCCTTTCTTTGAGATAACTCTGCACTATTGCGAGCTGGAAATGCCACTTCCAGTTTAGCTGTGCAGAAGAAGAACAACAAGAAGAAGAAATATCTCGAAATATGTCCGTTAGGCCCCTTCCCTTGAGATAAATCTGCAAATATCTCGGAAACGAA
The DNA here is from genome assembly GCF_051020975.1 of Osmia lignaria lignaria. Taxonomy (NCBI): domain Eukaryota; kingdom Metazoa; phylum Arthropoda; class Insecta; order Hymenoptera; family Megachilidae; genus Osmia; species Osmia lignaria. Next base: position 2,688,734 of record NW_027478160.1, read on the forward strand.
GCGAGCTATGGCGAAATGTTAAGAGACCTTTTTTGTAGAGAATTAAGTTTCCTACTTTTTATCTTCTATGATATTTTTTGATCAGATGCGTAGTTCTCGAGATATATCAAGATATTTAAAAGTGCCGAAGCCGCACCAACATAATACAGATACAGAAACACCGTGGCCCCTTTCTTTGAGATAACTCTGCACTAGTGCGAGCCGCAAATGCCACTTCCAGCTTAGCTGTGCAGAAGAAGAACAACAAGAAGAAGAAATATCTCGAAATATGTCCGTCAGGCCCCTTCCCTTGAGATAAATCTGCAAATATCTCGGAAACGAAGCGAGCTATGGCAAAATGTTAAGAGACCTTTTTTGTAGAGAATTAAGTTTCCTACTTTTTATGTTCTATGATATTTTTTGATCAGATGCGTAGTTCTCGAGATATATCAAGATATTTAAAAGTTCCGAAGCCGCACCTACATAATACAGATACAGAAACACCGTGGCCCCTTTCTTTGAGATAACTCTGCACTAGTGCGAGCCGCAAATGCCACTTCCAGCTTAGCTGTGCAGAAGAAGAACAACAAGAAGAAGAAATATCTCGAAATATGTCCGTCAGGCCCCTTCCCTTGAGATAAATCTGCAAATATCTCGGAAACGAAGCGAGGTATGGCAAAATGTTAAGAGACCTTTTTTGTAGAGAATTAAGTTTGCTACTTTTTACGTTCTACGATATTTTTTGATCAGATGCGTAGTTCTCGAGATATATCAAGATATTTAAAAGTTCCGAAGCCGCACCAACATAATAGAGATACAGAAACACCGTGGCCCCTTTCTTTGAGATAACTCTGCACTATTGCGAGCTGGAAATGCCACTTCCAGTTTAGCTGTGCAGAAGAAGAACAACAAGAAGAAGAAATATCTCGAAATATGTCCGTTAGGCCCCTTCCCTTGAGATAAATCTGCAAATATCTCGGAAACGAAGCGAGCTATGGCAAAATGTTAAGAGACCTTTTTTGTAGAGAATTAAGTTTCCTACTTTTTATGTTCTATGATATTTTTTGATCAGATGCGTAGTTCTCGAGATATATCAAGATATTTAAAAGTTCCGAAGCCGCACCAACATAATAGAGATACAGAAACACCGTGGCCCCTTTCTTTGAGATAACTCTGCACTATTGCGAGCTGCAATTGCCACTTCCAGCTTAGCTGTGCAGAGGAAGAACAAGAAGAAGAAGAAGTATCTCGAAATATGTCCGTCAGGCCCGTTCCTTTGAGCTGAATCTGCAAATATCTCGGAAACGAAGCGAGCTATGGCAAAATGTTAAGAGACGTTTTTTGTAGAGAATTATGTTTCCTACAATTTATGTTCTATGATATTTTTTGATCAGAAGCGTAGTTTTCGAGATATATCGAGATATTTAAAAGTTCCGAAGCCGCACCAACATAATAGAGATACTGAAACACCGTGGCCCCTTTCTTTGAGATAACTCTGCACTAGTGCGAGCCGCAAATGCCACTTCCAGCTTAGCTGTGCAGAAGAAGAACAACAAGAAGAAGAAATATCTCGAAATATGTCCGTCAGGCCCCTTCCCTTGAGATAAATCTGCAAATATCTCGGGAACGAAGCGAGCTCTGGCAAAATGTTAAGAGACCTTTTTTGTAGAGAATTAAGTTTCCTACTTTTTATGTTCTATGATATTTTTTGATCAGATGCGTAGTTCTCGAGATATATCAAGATATTTAAAAGTTCCGAAGCCGCACCAACATAATAGAGATACAGAAACACCGTGGCCCCTCTCTTTGAGATAACTCTGCACTATTGCGAGCTGGAAATGCCACTTCCAGTTTAGCTGTGCAGAAGAAGAACAACAAGAAGAAGAAATATCTCGAAATATGTCCGTCAGGCCAGTTCCTTTGAGCTGAATCTGCAAATATCTCGGAAACGAAGCGAGCTATGGCAAAATGTTGAGAGACGTTTTTTGTAGAGAATTATGTTTCCTACAATTTATGTTCTATGATATTTTTTGATCAGAAGCGTAGTTTTCGAGATATATCGAGATATTTAAAAGTTCCGAAGCCGCACCAACATAATAGGGATACAGAAACACCGTGGCCCCTTTCTTTGAGATAACTCTGCACTAGTGCGAGCCGCAAATGCCACTTCCAGCTTAGCTGTGCAGAAGAAGAACAACAAGAAGAAGAAATATCTCGAAATATGTCCGTCAGGCCCCTTCCCTTGAGATAAATCTGCAAATATCTCGGAAACGAAGCGAGCTATGGCAAAATGTTAAGAGACCTTTTTGGTAGAGAATTAAGTTTCCTACTTTTTATGTTCTATGATATTTTTTGATCAGATGCGTAGTTCTCGAGATATATCAAGATATTTAAAAGTTCCGAAGCCGCACCAACATAATAGAGATACAGAAACACCGTGGCCCCTTTCTTTGAGATAACTCTGCACTATTGCGAGCTGTAAATGCCACTTCCAGCTTAGCTGTGCAGAGGAAGAACAAGAAGAAGAAGAAATATCTCGAAATATGTCCGTCAGGCCAGTTCCTTTGAGCTGAATCTGCAAATATCTCGGAAACGAAGCGAGCTATGGCAAAATGTTGAGAGACGTTTTTTGTAGAGAATTATGTTTCCTACAATTTATGTTCTATGATATTTTTTGATCAGAAGCGTAGTTTTCGAGATATATCGAGATATTTAAAAGTTCCGAAGCCGCACCAACATAATAGGGATACAGAAACACCGTGGCCCCTTTCTTTGAGATAACTCTGCACTAGTGCGAGCCGCAAATGCCACTTCCAGCTTAGCTGTGCAGAAGAAGAACAACAAGAAGAAGAAATATCTCGAAATATGTCCGTCAGGCCCCTTCCCTTGAGATATATCTGCAAATATCTCGGAAACGAAGCGAGCTATGGCAAAATGTTAAGAGACCTTTTTTGTAGAGAATTATGTTTCCTACAATTTATGTTCTATGATATTTTTTGATATAGAAGCGTAGTTTTCGAGATATATCGAGATATTTAAAAGTTCCAAAGCCGCACCAACATAATAGAGATACAGAAACACCGTGGCCCCTTTCTTTGAGATAACTCTGCACTAGTGCGAGCCGCAAATGCCACTTCCAGCTTAGCTGTGCAGAAGAAGAACAACAAGAAGAAGAAATATCTCGAAATATGTCCGTCAGGCCCCTTCCCTTGAGATAAATCTGCAAATATCTCGGAAACGAAGCGAGCTATGGCAAAATGTTGAGAGACCTTTTTTGTAGAGAATTAAGTTTCCTACTTTTTATCTTCTATGATATTTTTTGATCAGATGCGTAGTTCTCGAGATATATCAAGATATTTAAAAGTTCCGAAGCCGCACCAACATAATAGAGATACAGAAACACCGTGGCCCCTTTCTTTGAGATAACTCTGCACTATTGCGAGCTGCAAATGCCACTTCCAGCTTAGCTGTGCAGAAGAAGAACATCAAGAAGAAGAAATATCTCGAAATATGTCCGTCAGGCCAGTTCCTTTGAGCTGAATCGGCAAATATCTCGGAAACGAAGAGAGCTATTGCAAAATGTTAAGAGACGTTTTTTGTAGAGAATTATGTTTCCTACAATTTATGTTCTATGATATTTTTTGATCAGAAGCGTAGTTTTCGAGATATATCGAGATATTTAAAAGTTCCGAAGCCGCACCAACATAATAGAGATACAGAAACACCGTGGCCCCTTTCTTTGAGATAACTCTGCACTATTGCGAGCTGCAAATGCCACTTCCAGCTTAGCTGTGCAGAGGAAGAACAACAAGAAGAAGAAATATCTCGAAATATGTCCGTCAGGCCAGTTCCTTTGAGCTGAATCGGCAAATATCTCGGAAACGAAGCGAGCTATGGCAAAATGTTAAGAGACGTTTTTTGTAGAGAATTATGTTTCCTACAATTTATGTTCTATGATATTTTTTGATCAGAAGCGTAGTTTTCGAGATATATCGAGATATTTAAAAGTTCCGAAGCCGCACCAACATAATAGGGATACAGAAACACCGTGGCCCCTTTCTTTGAGATAACTCTGCACTAGTGCGAGCCGCAAATGCCACTTCCAGCTTAGCTGTGCAGAAGAAGAACAACAAGAAGAAGAAATATCTCGAAATATGTCCGTCAGGCCCCTTCCCTTGAGATAAATCTGCAAATATCTCGGAATCGAAGCGAGCTATGGCAAAATGTTAAGAGACCTTTTTTGTAGAGAATTAAGTTTCCTACTTTTTATCTTCTATGATATTTTTTGATCAGATGCGTAGTTCTCGAGATATATCAAGATATTTAAAAGTTCCGAAGCCGCAAACAACATAATAGAGATACAGAAACACCGTGGCCCCTCTCTTTGAGATAACTCTGCACTATTGCGAGCTGGAAATGCCACTTCCAGTTTAGCTGTGCAGAAGAAGAACAACAAGAAGAAGAAATATCTCGAAATATGTCCGTCAGGCCCCTTCCCTTGAGATAAATCTGCAAATATCTCGGAAACGAAGCGAGGTATGGCAAAATGTTAAGAGACCTTTTTTGTAGAGAATTAAGTTTCCTACTTTTTATGTTCTATGATATTTTTTGATCAGATGCGTAGTTCTCGAGATATATCAAGATATTTAAAAGTTCCGAAGCCGCACCAACATAATAGAGATACAGAAACACCGTGGCCCCTTTCTTTGAGATAACTCTGCACTATTGCGAGCTGGAAATGCCACTTCCAGTTTAGCTGTGCAGAAGAGGAACAACAAGAAGAAGAAATATCTCGAAATATGTCCGTTAGGCCCCTTCCCTTGAGATAAATCTGCAAATATCTCGGAAACAAAGCGAGCTATGGCAAAATGTTAAGAGACCTTTTTTGTAGAGAATTAAGTTTCCTACTTTTTATGTTCTATGATATTTTTTGATCAGATGCGTAGTTCTCGAGATATATCAAGATATTTAAAAGTTCCGAAGCCGCACCAACATAATACAGATACAGAAACACCGTGGCCCCTTTCTTTGAGATAACTCTGCACTAGTGCGAGCCGCAAATGCCACTTCCAGCTTAGCTGTGCAGAAGAAGAACAACAAGAAGAAGAAATATCTCGAAATATGTCCGTCAGGCCCCTTCCCTTGAGATAAATCTGCAAATATCTCGGAAACGAAGCGAGGTATGGCAAAATGTTAAGAGACCTTTTTTGTAGAGAATTAAGTTTCCTACTTTTTATGTTCTATGATATTTTTTGATCAGATGCGTAGTTCTCGAGATATATCAAGATATTTAAAAGTTCCGAAGCCGCACCAACATAATAGAGATACAGAAACACCGTGGCTCCTTTCTTTGAGATAACTCTGCACTATTGCGAGCTGGAAATGCCACTTCCAGTTTAGCCGTGCAGAAGAAGAACAACAAGAAGAAGAAATATCTCGAAATATGTCCGTTAGGCCCCTTCCCTTGAGATAAATCTGCAAATATCTCGGAAACGACGCGAGCTATGGCAAAATGTTAAGAGACCTTTTTTGTAGAGAATTAAGTTTCCTACTTTTTATGTTCTATGATATTTTTTGATCAGATGCGTAGTTCTCGAGATATATCAAGATATTTAAAAGTTCCGAAGCCGCACCAACATAATAGAGATACAGAAACACCGTGGCCCCTTTCTTTGAGATAACTCTGCACTATTGCGAGCTGCAATTGCCACTTCCAGCTTAGCTGTGCAGAGGAAGAACAAGAAGAAGAAGAAGTATCTCGAAATATGTCCGTCAGGCCCGTTCCTTTGAGCGGAATCTGCAAATATCTCGGAAACGAAGCGAGCTATGGCAAAATGTTAAGAGACCTTTTTTGTAGAGAATTATGTTTCCTACAATTTATGTTCTATGATATTTTTTGATCAGAAGCGTAGTTTTCGAGATATATCGAGATATTTAAAAGTTCCGAAGCCGCACCAACATAATAGAGATACAGAAACACCGTGGCCCCTTTCTTTGAGATAACTCTGCACTAGTGCGAGCCGCAAATGCCACTTCCAGCTTAGCTGTGCAGAAGAAGAACAACAAGAAGAAGAAATATCTCGAAATATGTCCGTCAGGCCCCTTCCCTTGAGATAAATCTGCAAATATCTCGGAAACGAAGCGAGCTCTGGCAAAATGTTAAGAGACCTTTTTTGTAGAGAATTAAGTTTCCTACTTTTTATGTTCTATGATATTTTTTGATCAGATGCGTAGTTCTCGAGATATATCAAGATATTTAAAAGTTCCGAAGCCGCACCAACATAATAGAGATACAGAAACACCGTGGCCCCTCTCTTTGAGATAACTCTGCACTATTGCGAGCTGGAAATGCCACTTCCAGTTTAGCTGTGCAGAAGAAGAACAACAAGAAGAAGAAATATCTCGAAATATGTCCGTCAGGCCAGTTCCTTTGAGCTGAATCTGCAAATATCTCGGAAACGAAGCGAGCTATGGCAAAATGTTAAGAGACGTTTTTTGTAGAGAATTATGTTTCCTACAATTTATGTTCTACGATATTTTTTGATCAGAAGCGTAGATTTCGAGATATATCGAGATATTTAAAAGTTCCGAAGCCGCACCAACATAATAGGGATACAGAAACACCGTGGCCCCTTTCTTTGAGATAACTCTGCACTAGTGCGAGCCGCAAATGCCACTTCCAGCTTAGCTGTGCAGAAGAAGAACAACAAGAAGAAGAAATATCTCGAAATATGTCCGTCAGGCCCCTTCCCTTGAGATAGATCTGCAAATATCTCGGAAACGAAGCGAGCTATGGCTAAATGTTAAGAGACCTTTTTGGTAGAGAATTAAGTTTCCTACTTTTTATGTTCTATGATATTTTTTGATCAGATGCGTAGTTCTCGAGATATATCAAGATATTTAAAAGTTCCGAAGCCGCACCAACATAATAGAGATACAGAAACACCGTGGCCCCTTTCTTTGAGATAACTCTGCACTATTGCGAGCTGTAAATGCCACTTCCAGCTTAGCTGTGCAGAAGAAGAACAACAAGAAGAAGAAATATCTCGAAATATGTCCGTCAGGCCCCTTCCCTTGAGATATATCTGCAAATATCTCGGAAACGAAGCGAGCTATGGCAAAATGTTAAGAGACCTTTTTTGTAGAGAATTATGTTTCCTACAATTTATGTTCTATGATATTTTTTGATATAGAAGCGTAGTTTTCGAGATATATCGAGATATTTAAAAGTTCCAAAGCCGCACCAACATAATAGAGATACAGAAACACCGTGGCCCCTTTCTTTGAGATAACTCTGCACTAGTGCGAGCCGCAAATGCCACTTCCAGCTTAGCTGTGCAGAAGAAGAACAACAAGAAGAAGAAATATCTCGAAATATGTCCGTCAGGCCCCTTCCCTTGAGATAAATCTGCAAATATCTCGGAAACGAAGCGAGCTATGGCAAAATGTTGAGAGACCTTTTTTGTAGAGAATTAAGTTTCCTACTTTTTATGTTCTATGATATTTTTTGATCAGATGCGTAGTTCTCGAGATATATCAAGATATTTAAAAGTTCCGAAGCCGCACCAACATAATAGAGATACAGAAACACCGTGGCCCCTTCCTTTGAGATAACTCTGCACTATTGCGAGCTGCAAATGCCACTTCCAGCTTAGCTGTGCAGAAGAAGAACATCAAGAAGAAGAAATATCTCGAAATATGTCCGTCAGGCCAGTTCCTTTGAGCTGAATCGGCAAATATCACGGAAACGAAGCGAGCTATGGCAAAATGTTAAGAGACGTTTTTTGTAGAGAATTATGTTTCCTACAATTTATGTTCTATGATATTTTTTGATCAGAAGCGTAGTTTTCGAGATATATCGAGATATTTAAAAGTTCCGAAGCCGCACCAACATAATAGAGATACAGAAACACCGTGGCCCCTTTCTTTGAGATAACTCTGCACTATTGCGAGCTGCAAATGCCACTTCCAGCTTAGCTGTGCAGAGGAAGAACAACAAGAAGAAGAAATATCTCGAAATATGTCCGTCAGGCCAGTTCCTTTGAGCTGAATCGGCAAATATCTCGGAAACGAAGCGAGCTATGGCAAAATGTTAAGAGACGTTTTCTGTAGAGAATTATGTTTCCTACAATTTATGTTCTATGATATTTTTTGATCAGATGCGTAGTTCTCGAGATATATCAAGATATTTAAAAGTTCCGAAACCGCAAACAACATAATAGAGATACAGAAACACCGTGGCCCCTCTCTTTGAGATAACTCTGCACTATTGCGAGCTGGAAATGCCACTTCCAGTTTAGCTGTGCAGAAGAAGAACAACAAGAAGAAGAAATATCTCGAAATATGTCCGTCAGGCCCCTTCCCTTGAGATATATCTGCAAATATCTCGGAAACGAAGCGAGCTATGGCAAAATGTTAAGAGACCTCTTTTGTAGAGAATTAAGTTTCCTACTTTTTATGTTCTATGATATTTTTTGATCAGATGCGTAGTTCTCGAGATATATCAAGATATTTAAAAGTTCCGAAGCCGCACCAACATAATAGAGATACAGAAACACCGTGGCCGCTTTCTTTGAGATAACTCTGCACTATTGCGAGCTGTAAATGCCACTTCCAGCTTAGCTGTGCAGAAGAAGAACAACAAGAAGAAGAAATATCTCGAAATATGTCCGTCAGGCCCCTTCCCTTGAGATATATCTGCAAATATCTCGGAAACGAAGCGAGCTATGGCAAAATGTTAAGAGACTTTTTTGTAGAGAATTATGTTTCCTACAATTTATGTTCTATGATATTCTTTGATCAAATGCGTAGTTCTCGAGATATATCAAGATATTTAAAAGTTCCGAAGCCGCACCAACATAATAGAGATACAGAAACACCGTGGCCCCTTTCTTTGAGATAACTCTGCACTATTGCGAGCTGCAAATGCCACTTCCAGCTTAGCTGTGCAGAAGAAGAACATCAAGAAGAAGAAATATCTCGATTAATGTCCGTCAGGCCCCTTCCCTTGAGATAAATCTGCAAATATCTCGGAAACGAAGAGGGCTATGGCAAAATGTTAAGAGACCTTTTTTGTAGAGAATTAAGTTTCCTACTTTTTATGTTCTATGATATTTTTTTATCTGATGCGTAGTTCTCGAGATATATCAAGATATTTAAAAGTTCCGAAGCCGCACCAACATAATAGAGATACAGAAACACCGTGGCCCCTTTCTTTGAGATAACTCTGCACTATTGCGAGCTGTAAATGCCACTTCCAGCTTAGCTGTGCAGAAGAAGAACAACAAGAAGAAGAAATATCTCGAAATATGTCCGTCAGGCCCCTTCCCTTGAGATAAATCTGCACATATCTCGGAAACGAAGCGAGCTATGGCAAAATGATAAGAGACCTTTTTTGTAGAGAATTACGTTTCCTACTTTTTATGTTCTATGATATTTTTTGATCAGATGCGTAGTTCTCGAGATATATCAAGTTATTTAAAAGTTCCGAAGCCGCACCAACATAATAGAGATACAGAAACACCGTGGCCCCTTTCTTTGAGATAACTCTGCACTATTGCGAGCTGCAAATGCCACTTCCAGCTTAGCTGTGCAGAGGAAGAACAACAAGAAGAAGAAATATCTCGAAATATGTCCGTCAGGCCAGTTCCTTTGAGCTGAATCTGCAAATATCTCGGAAACGAAGCGAGCTATGGCAAAATGTTAAGAGACGTTTTTTGTAGAGAATTATGTTTCCTACAATTTATGTTCTATGATATTTTTTGATCAGAAGCGTAGTTTTCGAGATATATCGAGATATTTAAAAGTTCCGAAGACGCACCAACATAATAGAGATACAGAAACACCGTGGCCCCTTTCTTTGAGATAACTGTGCACTAGTGCGAGCCGCAAATGCCACTTCCAGCTTAGCTGTGCAGAAGAAGAACAACAAGAAGAAGAAATATCTCGAAATATGTCGGTCAGGCCAGTTCCTTTGAGCTGAATCTGCAAATATCTCGGAAACGAAGCGAGCTATGGCAAAATGTTAAGAGACGTTTTTTGTAGAGAATTATGTTTCCTACAATTTATGTTCTATGATATTTTTTGATCAGAAGCGTAGTTTTCGAGATATATCGAGATATTTAAAAGTTCCGAAGACGCACCAACATAATAGAGATACAGAAACACCGTGGCCCCTTTCTTTGAGATAACTGTGCACTAGTGCGAGCCGCAAATGCCACTTCCAGCTTAGCTGTGCAGAAGAAGAACAACAAGAAGAAGAAATATCTCGAAATATGTCCGTCAGGCCCCTTCCCTTGAGATATATCTGCAAATATCTCGGAAACGAAGCGAGCTATGGCAAAATGTTAAGAGACCGTTTTTGTAGAGAATTAAGTTTCCTACTTTTTATGTTCTATGATATTTTTTGATCAGACGCGTAGTTCTCGAGATATATCAAGATATTTAAAAGTTCCGAAGCCGCACCAACATAATAGAGATACAGAAACACCGTGGCCCCTTTCTTTGAGATAACTCTGCACTATTGCGAGCTGCAAATGCCACTTCCAGCTTAGCTGTGCAGAAGAAGAACAACAAGAAGAAGAAATATCTCGAAATATGTCCGTCAGGCCCCTTCCCTTGAGATAAATCTGCAAATATCTCGGAAACGAAGAGAGTTATGGCAAAATGTTAAGAGACCTTTTTTGTAGAGAATTAAGTTTCCTACTTTTCATGTTCTATGATATTTTTTGATCAGATGCGTAGTTCTCGAGATATATCAAGATATTTAAAAGTTCCGAAGCCGCACCAACATAATAGAGATACAGAAACACCGTGGCCCCTTTCTTTGAGATAACTCTGCACTATTGCGAGCTGTAAATGCCACTTCCAGCTTAGCTGTGCAGAAGAAGAACAACAAGAAGAAGAAATATCTCGAAATATGTCCGTCAGGCCCCTTCCCTTGAGATATATCTGCAAATATCTCGGAAACGAAGCGAGCTATGGCAAAATGTTAAGAGACCTTTTTTGTAGAGAATTATGCTTCCTACAATTTATGTTCTATGATATTTTTTGATCAGAAGCGTAGTTTTCGAGATATATCGAGATATTTAAAAGTTCCGAAGCCGCACCAACATAATAGGGATACAGAAACACCGTGGCCCCTTTCTTTGAGATAACTGTGCACTAGTGCGAGCCGCAAATGCCACTTCCAGCTTAGCTGTGCAGAAGAAGAACAACAAGAAGAAGAAATATCTCGAAATATGTCCGTCAGGCCAGTTCCTTTGAGCTGAATCTGCAAATATCTCGGAAACGAAGCGAGCTATGGCAAAATGTTAAGAGACGTTTTTTGTAGAGAATTATGTTTCCTACAATTTATGTTCTATGATATTTTTTGATCAGAAGCGTAGTTTTCGAGATATATCGAGATATATAAAAGTTCCGAAGACGCACCAACATAATAGAGATACAGAAACACCGTGGCCCCTTTCTTTGAGATAACTCTGCACTATTGCGAGCTGCAAATGCCACTTCCAGCTTAGCTGTGCAGAAGAAGAACAACAAGAAGAAGAAATATCTCGAAATATGTCCGTCAGGCCCCTTCCCTTGAGATAAATCTGCAAATATCTCGGAAACGAAGCGAGCTATGGCAAAATGTTAAGAGACCTTTTTTGTAGAGAATTAAGTTTCCTACTTTTCATGTTCTATGATATTTTTTGATCAGATGCGTAGTTCTCGAGATATATCAAGATATTTAAAAGTTCCGAAGCCGCACCAACATAATAGAGATACAGAAACACCGTGGCCCCTTTCTTTGAGATAACTCTGCACTATTGCGAGCTGTAAATGCCACTTCCAGCTTAGCTGTGCAGAAGAAGAACAGCAAGAAGAAGAAATATCTCGAAATATGTCCGTCAGGCCCCTTCCCTTGAGATATATCTGCAAATATCTCGGAAACGAAGCGAGCTATGGCAAAATGTTAAGAGACCATTTTTGTAGAGAATTATGCTTCCTACAATTTATGTTCTATGATATTTTTTGATCAGAAGCGTAGTTTTCGAGATATATCGAGATATTTAAAAGTTCCGAAGCCGCACCAACATAATAGAGATACAGAAACACCGTGGCCCCTTTCGTTGAGACAACTCTGCACTAGTGCGAGCCGCAAATGCCACTTCCAGCTCAGCTGTGCAGAAGAAGAACAACAAGAAGAAGAAATATCTCGAAATATGCCCGTCAGGCCCCTTCCCTTGAGATATATCTGCAAATATCTCGGAAACGAAGCGAGCTATGGCAAAATGTCCAGAGACCTTTTTTGTAGAGAATTATGCTTCCTACAATTTATGTTCTATGATATTTTTTGATCAGAAGCGTAGTTTTCGAGATATATCGAGATATTTAAAAGTTCCGAAGCCGCACCAACATAATAGAGATACAGAAACACCGTGGCCCCTTTCTTTGAGATAACTCTGCACTAGTGCGAGCCGCAAATGCCACTTCCAGCTTAGCTGTGCAGAAGAAGAACAACAAGAAGAAGAAATATCTGGAAATATGTCCGTCAGGCCCCTTCCCCTGAGATAAATATGCAAATATCTCGGAAACGAAGCGAGCTATGGCAAAATGTTAAGCGACCTTTTTTGTAGAGAATTAAGTTTCCTACTTTTCATGTTCTATGATATTTTTTGATCAGATGCGTAGTTCTCGAGATATATCAAGATATTTAAAAGTTCCGAAGCCGCACCAACATAATAGAGATACAGAAACACCGTGGCCCCTTTCTTTGAGATAACTCTGCACTATTGCGAGCTGTAAATGCCACTTCCAGCTTAGCTGTGCAGAAGAAGAACAACAAGAAGAAGAAATATCTCGAAATATGTCCGTCAGGCCCCTTCCCTTGAGATAAATCTGCAAATATCTCGGAAACAAAGCGAGCTACGGCAAAATGTTAAGAGACCTTTTTTGTAGAAAATTAGGATTCCTACTTTTTATGTTCTATGATATTTTTTGATCAGATGCGTAGTTCTCGAGATATATCAAGATATTTAAAAGTTCCGAAGCCGCACCAACATAATAGAGATACAGAAACACCGTGGCCCCTTTCTTTGAGATAACTCTACACTATTGCGCGCTGCAAATGCCACTTCCAGCTTAGCTGTGCAGAAGAAGAACAACAAGAAGAAGAAATATCTCGAAATATGTCCGTCAGGCCCCTTCCCTTGAGATAAATCTGCAAATATCTCGGAAACAAAGCGAGCTACGGCAAAATGTTAAGAGACCTTTTTTGTAGAAAATTAGGATTCCTACTTTTTATGTTCTATGATATTTTTTGATCAGATGCGTAGTTCTCGAGATATATCAAGATATTTAAAAGTTCCGAAGCCGCACCAACATAATAGAGATACAGAAACACCGTGGCCCCTTTCTTTGAGATAACTCTACACTATTGCGCGCTGCAAATGCCACTTCCAGCTTAGCTGTGCAGAAGAAGAACAACAAGAAGAAGAAATATCTCGAAATATGTCCGTCAGGCCCCTTCCCTCGAGATAAATCTGCAAATATCTCGGAAACGAAGCGAGCTATGGCAAAATGTTAAGAGACCTTTTTTGTAGAGAATTAAATTTCCTACTTTTTACGTTCTATGATATTTTTTGATCGGATGCGTAGTTCTCGAGATATATCAAGATATTTAAAAGTTCCGAAGCCGCACCAACATAATAGAGATACAGAAACACCGTGGCCCCTTTCTTTGAGATAACTCTGCACTATTGCGAGCTGCAAATGCCACTTCCAGCTTAGCTGTGCAGAAGAAGAACAACAAAAAGAAGAAATATCTCGAAATATGTCCGTCAGGCCCCTTCCCTTGAGATAAATCTGCAAATATCTCGGAAACGAAGCGAGCTATGGCAAAATGATAAGAGACCTCTTTTGTAGAGAATTAAGTTTCCTACTTTTTATGTTCTATGATATTTTTCGATCAGATGCGTAGTCCTCGAGATATATCAAGATATTTAAAAGTTCCGAAGCCGCACCAACATAATAGAGATACAGAAACACCGTGGCCCCTTTCTTTGAGATAACTCTGCACTATTGCGAGCTGCAAATGCCACTTCCAGCTTAGCTGTGCAGAAGAAGAACAACAAGAAGAAGAAATATCTGGAAATATGTCCGTCAGGCCCCTTCCCTTGAGATAAATCTGCAGATATCTCGGAAACGAAGCGAGCTACGGCAAAATGTTAAGAGACCTTTTTTGTAGAAAATTAGGATTCCTACTTTTTATGTTCTATGATATTTTTTGAACAGATGCGTAGTTCTCGAGATATATCAAGATATTTAAAAGTTCCGAAGCCGCACCAACATAATAGAGATACAGAAACACCGTGGCCCCTTTCTTTGAGATAACTCTGCACTATTGGGCGCTGCAAATGCCACTTCCAGCTTAGCTGTGCAGAAGAAGAACAACAAGAAGAAGAAATATCTCGAAATATGTCCGTCAGGCCCCTTCCCTTGAGATAGATCTGCAAATATCTCGGAAACGAAGCGAGCTATGGCAAAATGTTAAGAGACCTTTTTTGTAGAGAATTAAGTTTCCTACTTTTTATGTTCTATGATATTTTTTGATCAGATGCGTAGTTCTCGAGATATATCAAGATATTTAAAAGTTCCGAAGCCGCACCAACATAATAGAGATACAGAAACACCGTGGCCCCTTTCTTTGAGGTAACTCTGCACTATTGCGAGCTGCAAATGCCACTTCCAGCTTAGCTGTACAGAAGAAGAACAACAAGAAGAAGAAATATCTCGAAATATGTCCGTCAGGCCCCTTCCCTTGAGATAAATCTGCAAATATCTCGGAAACCAAGCGAGCTATCGCAAAATGTTAAGAGACCTTATTTGTAGAGAATTAAGTTTTCTACTTTTTATGTTCTACGATATTTTTTGATCAGATGCGTAGTTCTCGAGATATATCAAGATATTTAAAAGTTCCGAAGCCGCACCAACATAATAGAGATACAGAAACACCGTGGCCCCTTTCTTTGAGATAACTCTGCACTATTGCGAGCTGCAAATGCCACTTCCAGCTTAGCTGTGCAGAAGAAGAACAACAAGAAGAAGAAATATCTGGAAATATGTCCGTCAGGCCCCTTCCCTTGAGATAAATCTGCAAACATCTCGGAAACGAAGCGAGCTACGGCAAAATGTTAAGAGACCTTTTTTGTAGAAAATTAGGATTCCTACTTTTTATGTTCTATGATATTTTTTGATCAGATGCGTAGTTCTCGAGATATATCCTGATATTTAAAAGTTCCGAAGCGGCACCAACATAATAGAGATACAGAAACACCGTGGCCCCTTTCTTTGAGGTAACTCTGCACTATTGCGAGCTGCAAATGCCACTTCCAGCTTAGCTGTGCAGAAGAAGAACAACAAGAAGAAGAAATATCTCGAAATATGTCCGTCAGGCCCCTTCCCTTGAGATAAATCTGCAAATATCTCGGAAACGAAGCGAGCTATGGCAAAATGTTAAGAGACCTTATTTGTAGAGATTTAAGTTTCCTACTTTTTATGTTCTACGATATTTTTTGATCAGATGCGTAGTTCTCGAGATATATCAAGATATTTAAAAGTTCCGAAGCCGCACCAACATAATAGAGATACAGAAACACCGTGGCCCCTTTCTTTGAGATAACTCTGCACTATTGCGAGCTGCAAATGCCACTTCCAGCTTAGCTGTGCAGAAGAAGAACAACAAGAAGAAGAAATATCTGGAAATATGTCCGTCAGGCCCCTTCCCTTGAGATAATTCTGCAAATATCTCGGAAACGAAGCGAGCTACGGCAAAATGTTAAGAGACCTTTTTTGTAGAAAATTAGGATTCCTACTTTTTATGTTCTATGATATTTTTTGAACAGATGCGTAGTTCTCGAGATATATCAAGATATTTAAAAGTTCCGAAGCCGCACCAACATAATAGAGATACAGAAACACCGTGGCCCCGTTCTTTGAGATAACTCTGCACTATTGCGAGCTGCAAATGCCACTTCCAGCTTAGCTGTGCAGAAGAAGAACAACAAGAAGAAGAAATATCTCGAAATATGTCCGTCAGGCCCCTTCCCTTGAGATAAATCTGCAAATATCTCGGAAACGAAGCGAGCTATGGCAAAATGTTAAGAGACCTTTTTTGTAGAGAATTATGCTTCCTACAATTTATGTTCTACGATATTTTTTGATCAGAAGCGTAGTTCTCGAGATATATCAAGATATTTAAAAGCTCCGAAGCTGCACCAACATAATAGAGGTACAGAAACACCGTGGCCCCTTTCTTTGAGATAACTCTGCACTATTGCGAGCTGCAAATGCCACTTCCAGCTTAGCTGTGCAGAAGAAGAACAACAAGAAGAAGGAATATCTCGAAATATGTCCGTCAGGCCCCTTCCCTTGAGATAAATCTGCAAATATCTCGGAAACCAAGCGAGCTATGGCAAAATGTTTAGAGACCTTATTTGTAGAGAATTAAGTTTCCTACTTTTTGTGTTCTACGATATTTTTTGATCAGATGCGTAGTTCTCGAGATATATCAAGATATTTAAAAGTTCCGAAGCCGCACCAACATAATAGAGATACAGAAACACCGTGGCCCCTTTCTTTGCGATAACTCTGCACTATTGCGAGCTGCAAATGCCACTTCCAGCGTAGCTGTGCAGAAGAAGAACAACAAGAAGAAGAAATATCTCGAAATATGTCCGTCAGGCCCCTTCCCTTGAGATAAATCTGCAAATATCTCGGAAACGAAGCGAGCTATGGCAAAATGTTTAGAGACCTTATTTGTAGAGAATTAAGTTTCCTACTTTTTGTGTTCTACGATATTTTTTGATCAGATGCGTAGTTCTCGAGATATATCAAGATATTTAAACGTTCCGAAGCCGCACCAACATAATAGAGATACAGAAACACCGTGGCCCCTTTCTTTGCGATAACTCTGCACTATTGCGAGCTGCAAATGCCACTTCCAGCTTAGCTGTGCAGAAGAAGAACAACAAGAAGAAGAAATATCTCGAAATATGTCCGTCAGGCCCCTTCCCTTGAGATAAATCTGCAAATATCTCGGAAACCAAGGGAGCTATCGCAAAATGTTAAGAGACCTTATTTGTAGAGAATTAAGTTTCCTACTTTTTATGTTCTATGATATTTTTTGATCAGATGCGTAGTTCTCGAGATATATCCTGATATTTAAAAGTTCCGAAGCGGCACCAACATAATAGAGATACAGAAACACCGTGGCCCCTTTCTTTGAGGTAACTCTGCACTATTGCGAGCTGCAAATGCCACTTCCAGCTTAGCTGTGCAGAAGAAGAACAACAAGAAGAAGGAATATCTCGAAATATGTCCGTCAGGCCCCTTCCCTTGAGATAAATCTGCAAATATCTCGGAAACGAAGCGAGCTATGGCAAAATCTTAAGAGACGTTTTTTGTAGAGAATTATGTTTCCAACAATTTATGTTCTATGATATTTTTTGATCAGAAGCGTAGTTTTCGAGATATATCGAGATATTTAAAAGTTCCGAAGACGCACCAACATAATAGAGATACAGAAACACCGTGGCCCCTTTCTTTGAGATAACTGTGCACTAGTGCGAGCCGCAAATGCCACTTCCAGCTTAGCTGTGCAGAAGAAGAACAACAAGAAGAAGAAATATCTCGAAATATGTCGGTCAGGCCAGTTCCTTTGAGCTGAATCTGCAAATATCTCGGAAACGAAGCGAGCTACGGCAAAATGTTAAGAGACCTTTTTTGTAGAAAATTAGGATTCCTACTTTTTATGTTCTATGATATTTTTTGAACAGATGCGTAGTTCTCGAGATATATCAAGATATTTAAAAGTTCCGAAGCCGCACCAACATAATAGAGATACAGAAACACCGTGGCCCCTTTCTTTGAGATAACTCTGCACTATTGGGCGCTGCAAATGCCACTTCCAGCTTAGCTGTGCAGAAGAAGAACAACAAGAAGAAGAAATATCTCGAAATATGTCCGTCAGGCCCCTTCCCTTGAGATAGATCTGCAAATATCTCGGAAACGAAGCGAGCTATGGCAAAATGTTAAGAGACCTTTTTTGTAGAGAATTAAGTTTCCTACTTTTTATGTTCTATGATATTTTTTGATCAGATGCGTAGTTCTCGAGATATATCAAGATATTTAAAAGTTCCGAAGCCGCACCAACATAATAGAGATACAGAAACACCGTGGCCCCTTTCTTTGAGGTAACTCTGCACTATTGCGAGCTGCAAATGCCACTTCCAGCTTAGCTGTACAGAAGAAGAACAACAAGAAGAAGAAATATCTCGAAATATGTCCGTCAGGCCCCTTCCCTTGAGATAAATCTGCAAATATCTCGGAAACCAAGCGAGCTATGGCAAAATGTTAAGAGACCTTATTTGTAGAGATTTAAGTTTCCTACTTTTTATGTTCTTCGATATTTTTTGATCAGATGCGTAGTTCTCGAGATATATCAAGATATTTAAAAGTTCCGAAGCCGCACCAACATAATAGAGATACAGAAACACCGTGGCCCCTTTCTTTGAGATAACTCTGCACTATTGCGAGCTGCAAATGCCACTTCCAGCTTAGCTGTGCAGAAGAAGAACAACAAGAAGAAGAAATATCTGGAAATATGTCCGTCAGGCCCCTTCCCTTGAGATAATTCTGCAAATATCTCGGAAACGAAGCGAGCTACGGCAAAATGTTAAGAGACCTTTTTTGTAGAAAATTAGGATTCCTACTTTTTATGTTCTATGATATTTTTTGAACAGATGCGTAGTTCTCGAGATATATCAAGATATTTAAAAGTTCCGAAGCCGCACCAACATAATAGAGATACAGAAACACCGTGGCCCCTTTCTTTGAGATAACTCTGCACTATTGCGAGCTGCAAATGCCACTTCCAGCTTAGCTGTGCAGAAGAAGAACAACAAGAAGAAGAAATATCTCGAAATATGTCCGTCAGGCCCCTTCCCTTGCGATAAATCTGCAAATATCTCGGAAACGAAGCGAGCTATGGCAAAATGTTAAGAGACCTTTTTTGTAGAGAATTAAGTTTCCTACTTTTTATGTTCTACGATATTTTTTGATCAGATGCGTAGTTCTCGAGATATATCAAGATATTTAAAAGCTCCGAAGCTGCACCAACATAATAGAGGTACAGAAACACCGTGGCCCCTTTCTTTGAGATAACTCTGCACTATTGCGAGCTGCAAATGCCACTTCCAGCTTAGCTGTGCAGAAGAAGAACAACAAGAAGAAGGAATATCTCGAAATATGTCCGTCAGGCCCATTCCCTTGAGATAAATCTGCAAATATCTCGGAAACCAAGCGAGCTATGGCAAAATGTTTAGAGACCTTATTTGTAGAGAATTAAGTTTCCTACTTTTTGTGTTCTACGATATTTTTTGATCAGATGCGTAGTTCTCGAGATATATCAAGATATTTAAAAGTTCCGAAGCCGCACCAACATAATAGAGATACAGAAACACCGTGGCCACTTTCTTTGGGATAACTCTGCACTATTGCGAGCTGCAAATGCCACTTCCAGCTTAGCTGTGCAGAAGAAGAACAACAAGAAGAAGAAATATCTCGAAATATGTCCGTCAGGCCCCTTCCCTTGAGATAAATCTGCAAATATCTCGGAAACGAAGCGAGCTATGGCAAAATGTTTAGAGACCTTATTTGTAGAGAATTAAGTTTCCTACTTTTTGTGTTCTACGATATTTTTTGATCAGATGCGTAGTTCTCGAGATATATCAAGATATTTAAACGTTCCGAAGCCGCACCAACATAATAGAGATACAGAAACACCGTGGCCCCTTTCTTTGCGATAACTCTGCACTATTGCGAGCTGCAAATGCCACTTCCAGCTTAGCTGTGCAGAAGAAGAACAACAAGAAGAAGAAATATCTCGAAATATGTCCGTCAGGCCCCTTCCCTTGAGATAAATCTGCAAATATCTCGGAAACCAAGCGAGCTATCGCAAAATGTTAAGAGACCTTATTTGTAGAGAATTAAGTTTCCTACTTTTTATGTTCTATGATATTTTTTGATCAGATGCGTAGTTCTCGAGATATATCCTGATATTTAAAAGTTCCGAAGCGGCACCAACATAATAGAGATACAGAAACACCGTGGCCCCTTTCTTTGAGGTAACTCTGCACTATTGCGAGCTGCAAATGCCACTTCCAGCTTAGCTGTGCAGAAGAAGAACAACAAGAAGAAGGAATATCTCGAAATATGTCCGTCAGGCCCCTTCCCTTGAGATAAATCTGCAAATATCTCGGAAACCAAGCGAGCTATGGCAAAATGTTTAGAGACCTTATTTGTAGAGAATTAAGTTTCCTACTTTTTATGTTCTACGATATTTTTTGATCAGATGCGTAGTTCTCGAGATATATCAAGATATTTAAAAGTTCCGAAGCTGCACCAACATAATAGAGGTACAGAAACACCGTGGCCCCTTTCTTTGAGATAACTCTGCACTATTGCGAGCTGCAAATGCCACTTCCAGCTTAGCTGTGCAGAAGAAGAACAACAAGAAGAAGGAATATCTCGAAATATGTCCGTCAGGCCCATTCCCTTGAGATAAATCTGCAAATATCTCGGAAACCAAGCGAGCTATGGCAAAATGTTTAGAGACCTTATTTGTAGAGAATTAAGTTTCCTACTTTTTGTGTTCTACGATATTTTTTGATCAGATGCGTAGTTCTCGAGATATATCAAGATATTTAAAAGTTCCGAAGCCGCACCAACATAATAGAGATACAGAAACACCGTGGCCACTTTCTTTGGGATAACTCTGCACTATTGCGAGCTGCAAATGCCACTTCCAGCTTAGCTGTGCAGAAGAAGAACAACAAGAAGAAGAAATATCTCGAAATATGTCCGTCAGGCCCCTTCCCTTGAGATAAATCTGCAAATATCTCGGAAACGAAGCGAGCTATGGCAAAATGTTTAGAGACCTTATTTGTAGAGAATTAAGTTTCCTACTTTTTGTGTTCTACGATATTTTTTGATCAGATGCGTAGTTCTCGAGATATATCAAGATATTTAAACGTTCCGAAGCCGCACCAACATAATAGAGATACAGAAACACCGTGGCCCCTTTCTTTGCGATAACTCTGCACTATTGCGAGCTGCAAATGCCACTTCCAGCTTAGCTGTGCAGAAGAAGAACAACAAGAAGAAGAAATATCTCGAAATATGTCCGTCAGGCCCCTTCCCTTGAGATAAATCTGCAAATATCTCGGAAACCAAGCGAGCTATCGCAAAATGTTAAGAGACCTTATTTGTAGAGAATTAAGTTTCCTACTTTTTATGTTCTATGATATTTTTTGATCAGATGCGTAGTTCTCGAGATATATCCTGATATTTAAAAGTTCCGAAGCGGCACCAACATAATAGAGATACAGAAACACCGTGGCCCCTTTCTTTGAGGTAACTCTGCACTATTGCGAGCTGCAAATGCCACTTCCAGCTTAGCTGTGCAGAAGAAGAACAACAAGAAGAAGGAATATCTCGAAATATGTCCGTCAGGCCCCTTCCCTTGAGATAAATCTGCAAATATCTCGGAAACCAAGCGAGCTATGGCAAAATGTTTAGAGACCTTATTTGTAGAGAATTAAGTTTCCTACTTTTTATGTTCTACGATATTTTTTGATCAGATGCGTAGTTCTCGAGATATATCAAGATATTTAAAAGTTCCGAAGCCGCACCAACATAATAGAGATACAGAAACACCGTGGCCCCTTTCTTTGAGATAACTCTGCACTATTGCGAGCTGCAAATGCCACTTCCAGCTTAGCTGTGCAGAAGAAGAACAACAAGAAGAAGAAATATCTCGAAATATGTCCGTCAGGCCCCTTCCCTTGAGATAAATCTGCAAATATCTCGGAAACGAAGCGAGCTATGGCAAAATGTTAAGAGACCTTTTTTGTAGAGAATTAAGTTTCCTACTTTTTATGTTCTACGATATTTTTTGATCAGATGCGTAGTTCTCGAGATATATCAAGATATTTAAAAGCTCCGAAGCTGCACCAACATAATAGAGGTACAGAAACACCGTGGCCCCTTTCTTTGAGATAACTCTGCACTATTGCGAGCTGCAAATGCCACTTCCAGCTTAGCTGTGCAGAAGAAGAACAACAAGAAGAAGGAATATCTCGAAATATGTCCGTCAGGCCCATTCCCTTGAGATAAATCTGCAAATATCTCGGAAACCAAGCGAGCTATGGCAAAATGTTTAGAGACCTTATTTGTAGAGAATTAAGTTTCCTACTTTTTGTGTTCTACGATATTTTTTGATCAGATGCGTAGTTCTCGAGATATATCAAGATATTTAAAAGTTCCGAAGCCGCACCAACATAATAGAGATACAGAAACACCGTGGCCACTTTCTTTGGGATAACTCTGCACTATTGCGAGCTGCAAATGCCACTTCCAGCTTAGCTGTGCAGAAGAAGAACAACAAGAAGAAGAAATATCTCGAAATATGTCCGTCAGGCCCCTTCCCTTGAGATAAATCTGCAAATATCTCGGAAACGAAGCGAGCTATGGCAAAATGTTTAGAGACCTTATTTGTAGAGAATTAAGTTTCCTACTTTTTGTGTTCTACGATATTTTTTGATCAGATGCGTAGTTCTCGAGATATATCAAGATATTTAAACGTTCCGAAGCCGCACCAACATAATAGAGATACAGAAACACCGTGGCCCCTTTCTTTGCGATAACTCTGCACTATTGCGAGCTGCAAATGCCACTTCCAGCTTAGCTGTGCAGAAGAAGAACAACAAGAAGAAGAAATATCTCGAAATATGTCCGTCAGGCCCCTTCCCTTGAGATAAATCTGCAAATATCTCGGAAACCAAGCGAGCTATCGCAAAATGTTAAGAGACCTTATTTGTAGAGAATTAAGTTTCCTACTTTTTATGTTCTATGATATTTTTTGATCAGATGCGTAGTTCTCGAGATATATCCTGATATTTAAAAGTTCCGAAGCGGCACCAACATAATAGAGATACAGAAACACCGTGGCCCCTTTCTTTGAGGTAACTCTGCACTATTGCGAGCTGCAAATGCCACTTCCAGCTTAGCTGTGCAGAAGAAGAACAACAAGAAGAAGGAATATCTCGAAATATGTCCGTCAGGCCCCTTCCCTTGAGATAAATCTGCAAATATCTCGGAAACCAAGCGAGCTATGGCAAAATGTTTAGAGACCTTATTTGTAGAGAATTAAGTTTCCTACTTTTTATGTTCTACGATATTTTTTGATCAGATGCGTAGTTCTCGAGATATATCAAGATATTTAAAAGTTCCGAAGCCGCACCAACATAATAGAGATACAGAAACACCGTGGCCCCTTTCTTTGAGATAACTCTGCACTATTGCGAGCTGCAAATGCCACTTCCAGCTTAGCTGTGCAGAAGAAGAACAACAAGAAGAAGAAATATCTCGGAATATGTCCGTCAGGCCCCTTCCCTTGAGCTAAATCTGCAAATATCTCGGAAACGATGCCAGCTATGGGAAAATGTTAAGAGACCTTTTTTGTAGAGAATTAAGTTTCCTACTTTTTATGTTCTATGATATTTTTTGATCAGATGCGTAGTTCTCGAGATATATCAAGATATTTAAAAGCTCCGAAGCTGCTCCAACATAATAGAGGTACAGAAACACCGTGGCCCCTTTCTTTGAGATAACTCTGCACTATAGCGAGCTGCAAATGCCACTTCCAGCTTAGCTGTGCAGAAGAAGAACAACAAGAATAAGAAATATTTCGAAATATGTCCGTCAGGCCCCTTCCCTTGAGATAAATCTGCAAATATCTCGGAAACGAAGCGAGCTACGGCAAAATGTTAAGAGACCTTTTTTGTAGAAAATTAGGTTTCCTACTTTTTATGTTCTATGATATTTTTTGATCAGATGCGTAGTTCTCGAGATATATCAAGATATTTAAAAGTTCCGAAGCCGCACCAACATAATAGAGATACAGAAACACCGTGGCCCCTTTCTTTGCGATAACTCTGCACTATTGCGAGCTGCAAATGCCACTTCCAGCTAAGCTGTGCAGAAGAAGAACAACAAGAAGAAGAAATATCTCGAAATATGTCCGTCAGGCCCCTTCCCTTGAGATAAATCTGCAAATATCTCGGAAACGATGCCAGTTATGGGAAAATGTTAAGAGACCTTTTTTGTAGAGAATTAAGTTTCCTACTTTTTATGTTCTATGATATTTTTTGATCAGATGCGTAGTTCTCGAGATATATCAAGATATTTAAAAGTTCCGAAGCCGCACCAACATAATAGAGATACAGAAACACCGTGGCCCGTTTCTTTGAGATAACTCTGCACTATTGCGCGCTGCAAATGCCACTTCCAGCTTAGCTGTGCAGAAGAAGAACAACAAGAAGAAGAAATATCTCGGAATATGTCCGTCAGGCCCCTTCCCTTGAGCTAAATCTGCAAATATCTCGGAAACGATGCCAGCTATGGGAAAATGTTAAGAGACCTTTTTTGTAGAGAATTAAGTTTCCTACTTTTTATGTTCTATGATATTTTTTGATCAGATGCGTAGTTCTCGAGATATATCAAGATATTTAAAAGCTCCGAAGCTGCTCCAACATAATAGAGGTACAGAAACACCGTGGCCCCTTTCTTTGAGATAACTCTGCACTATAGCGAGCTGCAAATGCCACTTCCAGCTTAGCTGTGCAGAAGAAGAACAACAAGAATAAGAAATATTTCGAAATATGTCCGTCAGGCCCCTTCCCTTGAGATAAATCTGCAAATATCTCGGAAACGAAGCGAGCTACGGCAAAATGTTAAGAGACCTTTTTTGTAGAAAATTAGGTTTCCTACTTTTTATGTTCTATGATATTTTTTGATCAGATGCGTAGTTCTCGAGATATATCAAGATATTTAAAAGTTCCGAAGCCGCACCAACATAATAGAGATACAGAAACACCGTGGCCCCTTTCTTTGCGATAACTCTGCACTATTGCGAGCTGCAAATGCCACTTCCAGCTAAGCTGTGCAGAAGAAGAACAACAAGAAGAAGAAATATCTCGAAATATGTCCGTCAGGCCCCTTCCCTTGAGATAAATCTGCAAATATCTCGGAAACGATGCCAGTTATGGGAAAATGTTAAGAGACCTTTTTTGTAGAGAATTAAGTTTCCTACTTTTTATGTTCTATGATATTTTTTGATCAGATGCGTAGTTCTCGAGATATATCAAGATATTTAAAAGTTCCGAAGCCGCACCAACATAATAGAGATACAGAAACACCGTGGCCCGTTTCTTTGAGATAACTCTGCACTATTGCGCGCTGCAAATGCCACTTCCAGCTTAGCTGTGCAGAAGAAGAACAACAAGAAGAAGAAATATCTCGAAATATGTCCGTCAGACCCCTTCCCTTGGGATGAATCTGCAAATATCTCGGAAACGAAGCGAGCTATGGCAAAATGTTAAGAGACCTTTTTTGTAGAGAATAATGTTTCCTACAATTTACGTTCTATGATATTTTTTGATCAGAAGCGTAGTTTTCGAGATATATCGAGATATTTAAAAGTTCCGAAGCCGCACCAACATAATAGAGATACAGAAACACCGTGGCCCCTCTCTTTGAGATAACTCTGCACTATTGCGAGCTGCAAATGCCACTTCCAGCTTAGCTGTGCAGAAGAAGAACAACAAGAAGAAGAAATATCTCGAAATATGTCCGTCAGGCCCCTTCCCTTGAGATAAATCTGCAAATATCTCGGAAACGAAGCGAGCTATGGCAAAATGCTTAGAGACCTTTCTTGTAGAGAATTAAGTTTCCTACTTTTTATGTACTATGACATTTTTTGATCAGATGCGTAGTTCTCGAGATATATCAAGATATTTAAAAGTTCCGAAGCCGCACCAACATAATAGAGATACAGAAACACCGTGGCCCCTTTCTTTGAGATAACTCTGCACTAGTGCGAGCCGCAAATGCCACTTCCAGCTTAGCTGTGCAGAAGAAGAACAACAAGAAGAAGAAATATCTCGAAATATGTCCGTCAGGCCCCTTCCCTTGAGATAAATATGCAAATATCTCGGAAACGAAGCGAGCTATGGCAAAATGTTAAGAGACCTTTTTTGTAGAGAATTAAGTTTCCTACTTTTTATCTTCTATGATATTTTTTGATCAGATGCGTAGTTCTCGAGATATATCAAGATATTTAAAAGTTCCGAAGCCACACCAACATAATAGAGATACAGAAACACCGTGGCCCCTTTCTTTGAGATAACTCTGCACTATTGCGAGCTGTAAATGCCACTTCCAGCTTAGCTGTGCAGAAGAAGAACAACAAGAAAAAGAAATATCTCGAAATATGTCCGTCAGGCCCCTTCCCTTGAGATAAATCTGCAAATATCTCGGAAACGAAGCGAGCTATGGCAAAATGTTAAGAGACCTTTTTTGTAGAGAATTAAGTTTCCTACTTTTCATGTTCTATGATATTTTTTGATCAGATGCGTAGTTCTCGAGATATATCAAGATATTTAAAAGTTCCGAAGCCGCACCAACGTAATAGAGATACAGAAACACCGTGGCCCCTTTCTTTGAGATAACTCTGCACTAGTGCGAGCCGCAAATGCCACTTCCAGCTTAGCTGTGCAGAAGAAGAACAACAAGAAGAAGAAATATCTCGAAATATGTCCGTCAGGCCCCTTCCCTTGAGATATATCTGCAAATATCTCGGAAACGAAGCGAGCTATGGCAAAATGTTAAGAGACCTTTTTTGTAGAGAATTATGCTTCCTACAATTTATGTTCTATGATATTTTTTGATCAGAAGCGTAGTTTTCGAGATATATCGAGATATTTAAAAGTTCCGAAGCCGCACCAACATAATAGAGAAACAGAAACACCGTGGCCCCTTTCGTTGAGACAACTCTGCACTAGTGCGAGCCGCAAATGCCACTTCCAGCTCAGCTGTGCAGAAGAAGAACAACAAGAAGAAGAAATATCTCGAAATATGCCCGTCAGGCCCCTTCCCTTGAGATATATCTGCAAATATCTCGGAAACGAAGCGAGCTATGGCAAAATGTTAAGAGACCTTTTTTGTAGAGAATTATGCTTCCTACAATTTATGTTCTATGATATTTTTTGATCAGAAGCGTAGTTTTCGAGATATATCGAGATATTTAAAAGTTCCGAAGCCGCACCAACATAATAGAGATACAGAAACACCGTGGCCCCTTTCTTTGAGATAACTCTGCACTAGTGCGAGCCGCAAATGCCACTTCCAGCTTAGCTGTGCAGAAGAAGAACAACAAGAAGAAGAAATATCTCGAAATATGTCCGTCAGGCCCCTTCCCTTGAGATAAATATGCAAATATCTCGGAAACGAAGCGAGCTATGGCAAAATGTTAAGCGACCTTTTTTGTAGAGAATTAGGTTTCCTACTTTTCATGTTCTATGATATTTTTTGATCAGATGCGTAGTTCTCGAGATATATCAAGATATTTAAAAGTTCCGAAGCCGCACCAACATAATAGAGATACAGAAACACCGTGGCCCCTTTCTTTGAGATAACTCTGCACTATTGCGAGCTGTAAATGCCACTTCCAGCTTAGCTGTGCAGAAGAAGAACAACAAGAAGAAGAAATATCTCGAAATATGTCCGTCAGGCCCCTTCCCTTGAGATAAATCTGCAAATATCTCGGAAACAAAGCGAGCTACGGCAAAATGTTAAGAGACCTTTTTTGTAGAAAATTAGGATTCCTACTTTTTATGTTCTATGATATTTTTTGATCAGATGCGTAGTTCTCGAGATATATCAAGATATTTAAAAGTTCCGAAGCCGCACCAACATAATAGAGATACAGAAACACCGTGGCCCCTTTCTTTGAGATAACTCTACACTATTGCGCGCTGCAAATGCCACTTCCAGCTTAGCTGTGCAGAAGAAGAACAACAAGAAGAAGAAATATCTCGAAATATGTCCGTCAGGCCCCTTCCCTTGAGATAAATCTGCAAATATCTCGGAAACCAAGCGAGCTATGGCAAAATGTTTAGAGACCTTATTTGTAGAGAATTAAGTTTCCTACTTTTTGTGTTCTACGATATTTTTTGATCAGATGCGTAGTTCTCGAGATATATCAAGATATTTAAAAGTTCCGAAGCCGCACCAACATAATAGAGATACAGAAACACCGTGGCCACTTTCTTTGGGATAACTCTGCACTATTGCGAGCTGCAAATGCCACTTCCAGCTTAGCTGTGCAGAAGAAGAACAACAAGAAGAAGAAATATCTCGAAATATGTCCGTCAGGCCCCTTCCCTTGAGATAAATCTGCAAATATCTCGGAAACGAAGCGAGCTATGGCAAAATGTTTAGAGACCTTATTTGTAGAGAATTAAGTTTCCTACTTTTTGTGTTCTACGATATTTTTTGATCAGATGCGTAGTTCTCGAGATATATCAAGATATTTAAACGTTCCGAAGCCGCACCAACATAATAGAGATACAGAAACACCGTGGCCCCTTTCTTTGCGATAACTCTGCACTATTGCGAGCTGCAAATGCCACTTCCAGCTTAGCTGTGCAGAAGAAGAACAACAAGAAGAAGAAATATCTCGAAATATGTCCGTCAGGCCCCTTCCCTTGAGATAAATCTGCAAATATCTCGGAAACCAAGCGAGCTATCGCAAAATGTTAAGAGACCTTATTTGTAGAGAATTAAGTTTCCTACTTTTTATGTTCTATGATATTTTTTGATCAGATGCGTAGTTCTCGAGATATATCCTGATATTTAAAAGTTCCGAAGCGGCACCAACATAATAGAGATACAGAAACACCGTGGCCCCTTTCTTTGAGGTAACTCTGCACTATTGCGAGCTGCAAATGCCACTTCCAGCTTAGCTGTGCAGAAGAAGAACAACAAGAAGAAGAAATATCTCGAAATATGTCCGTCAGGCCCCTTCCCTTGAGATAAATCTGCAAATATCTCGGAAAGGAAGCGAGCTATGGCAAAATGTTAAGAGACCTTTTTTGTAGAGAATTATGTTTCCTACAATTTACTTTCTCTGATATTTTTTGATCAGAAGCGTAGTTTTCGAGACATATCGAGATATTTAAAAGTTCCGAAGCCGCACCAACATAATAGAGATACAGAAACACCGTGGCCCCTTTCTTTGAGATAACTCTGCACTATTGCGACCTGCAAATGCCACTTCCAGCTTAGCTGTGCAGAAGAGGAACAAGAAGAAGAAGAAATATCTCGAAATATGTCCGTCAGGCCCCTTCCCTTGAGATAAATCTGCAAATATCTCGGAAACCAAGCGAGCTATGGCAAAATGTTTAGAGACCTTATTTGTAGAGAATTAAGTTTCCTACTTTTTGTGTTCTACGATATTTTTTGATCAGATGCGTAGTTCTCGAGATATATCAAGATATTTAAAAGTTCCGAAGCCGCACCAACATAATAGAGATACAGAAACACCGTGGCCCCTTTCTTTGAGATAACTCTGCACTATTGGGCGCTGCAAATGCCACTTCCAGCTTAGCTGTGCAGAAGAAGAACAACAAGAAGAAGAAATATCTCGAAATATGTCCGTCAGGCCCCTTCCCTTGAGATAGATCTGCAAATATCTCGGAAACGAAGCGAGCTATGGCAAAATGTTAAGAGACCTTTTTTGTAGAGAATTAAGTTTCCTACTTTTTATGTTCTATGATATTTTTTGATCAGATGCGTAGTTCTCGAGATATATCAAGATATTTAAAAGTTCCGAAGCCGCACCAACATAATAGAGATACAGAAACACCGTGGCCCCTTTCTTTGAGGTAACTCTGCACTATTGCGAGCTGCAAATGCCACTTCCAGCTTAGCTGTACAGAAGAAGAACAACAAGAAGAAGAAATATCTCGAAATATGTCCGTCAGGCCCCTTCCCTTGAGATAAATCTGCAAATATCTCGGAAACCAAGCGAGCTATCGCAAAATGTTAAGAGACCTTATTTGTAGAGAATTAAGTTTCCTACTTTTTATGTTCTACGATATTTTTTGATCAGATGCGTAGTTCTCGAGATATATCAAGATATTTAAAAGTTCCGAAGCCGCACCAACATAATAGAGATACAGAAACACCGTGGCCCCTTTCTTTGAGATAACTCTGCACTATTGCGAGCTGCAAATGCCACTTCCAGCTTAGCTGTGCAGAAGAAGAACAACAAGAAGAAGAAATATCTGGAAATATGTCCGTCAGGCCCCTTCCCTTGAGATAAATCTGCAAATATCTCGGAAACGAAGCGAGCTACGGCAAAATGTTAAGAGACCTTTTTTGTAGAAAATTAGGATTCCTACTTTTTATGTTCTATGATATTTTTTGATCAGATGCGTAGTTCTCGAGATATATCCTGATATTTAAAAGTTCCGAAGCGGCACCAACATAATAGAGATACAGAAACACCGTGGCCCCTTTCTTTGAGGTAACTCTGCACTATTGCGAGCTGCAAATGCCACTTCCAGCTTAGCTGTGCAGAAGAAGAACAACAAGAAGAAGAAATATCTCGAAATATGTCCGTCAGGCCCCTTCCCTTGAGATAAATCTGCAAATATCTCGGAAACGAAGCGAGCTATGGCAAAATGTTAAGAGACCTTATTTGTAGAGATTTAAGTTTCCTACTTTTTATGTTCTACGATATTTTTTGATCAGATGCGTAGTTCTCGAGATATATCAAGATATTTAAAAGTTCCGAAGCCGCACCAACATAATAGAGATACAGAAACACCGTGGCCCCTTTCTTTGAGATAACTCTGCACTATTGCGAGCTGCAAATGCCACTTCCAGCTTAGCTGTGCAGAAGAAGAACAACAAGAAGAAGAAATATCTGGAAATATGTCCGTCAGGCCCCTTCCCTTGAGATAATTCTGCAAATATCTCGGAAACGAAGCGAGCTACGGCAAAATGTTAAGAGACCTTTTTTGTAGAAAATTAGGATTCCTACTTTTTATGTTCTATGATATTTTTTGAACAGATGCGTAGTTCTCGAGATATATCAAGATATTTAAAAGTTCCGAAGCCGCACCAACATAATAGAGATACAGAAACACCGTGGCCCCTTTCTTTGAGATAACTCTGCACTATTGCGAGCTGCAAATGCCACTTCCAGCTTAGCTGTGCAGAAGAAGAACAACAAGAAGAAGAAATATCTCGAAATATGTCCGTCAGGCCCCTTCCCTTGAGATAAATCTGCAAATATCTCGGAAACGAAGCGAGCTATGGCAAAATGTTAAGAGACCTTTTTTGTAGAGAATTAAGTTTCCTACTTTTTATGTTCTACGATATTTTTTGATCAGATGCGTAGTTCTCGAGATATATCAAGATATTTAAAAGCTCCGAAGCTGCACCAACATAATAGAGGTACAGAAACACCGTGGCCCCTTTCTTCGAGATAACTCTGCACTATTGCGAGCTGCAAATGCCACTTCCAGCTTAGCTGTGCAGAAGAAGAACAACAAGAAGAAGGAATATCTCGAAATATGTCCGTCAGGCCCCTTCCCTTGAGATAAATCTGCAAATATCTCGGAAACCAAGCGAGCTATGGCAAAATGTTTAGAGACCTTATTTGTAGAGAATTAAGTTTCCTACTTTTTGTGTTCTACGATATTTTTTGATCAGATGCGTAGTTCTCGAGATATATCAAGATATTTAAAAGTTCCGAAGCCGCACCAACATAATAGAGATACAGAAACACCGTGGCCACTTTCTTTGGGATAACTCTGCACTATTGCGAGCTGCAAATGCCACTTCCAGCTTAGCTGTGCAGAAGAAGAACAACAAGAAGAAGAAATATCTCGAAATATGTCCGTCAGGCCCCTTCCCTTGAGATAAATCTGCAAATATCTCGGAAACGAAGCGAGCTATGGCAAAATGTTTAGAGACCTTATTTGTAGAGAATTAAGTTTCCTACTTTTTGTGTTCTACGATATTTTTTGATCAGATGCGTAGTTCTCGAGATATATCAAGATATTTAAACGTTCCGAAGCCGCACCAACATAATAGAGATACAGAAACACCGTGGCCCCTTTCTTTGCGATAACTCTGCACTATTGCGAGCTGCAAATGCCACTTCCAGCTTAGCTGTGCAGAAGAAGAACAACAAGAAGAAGAAATATCTCGAAATATGTCCGTCAGGCCCCTTCCCTTGAGATAAATCTGCAAATATCTCGGAAACCAAGCGAGCTATCGCAAAATGTTAAGAGACCTTATTTGTAGAGAATTAAGTTTCCTACTTTTTATGTTCTATGATATTTTTTGATCAGATGCGTAGTTCTCGAGATATATCCTGATATTTAAAAGTTCCGAAGCGGCACCAACATAATAGAGATACAGAAACACCGTGGCCCCTTTCTTTGAGGTAACTCTGCACTATTGCGAGCTGCAAATGCCACTTCCAGCTTAGCTGTGCAGAAGAAGAACAACAAGAAGAAGGAATATCTCGAAATATGTCCGTCAGGCCCCTTCCCTTGAGATAAATCTGCAAATATCTCGGAAACCAAGCGAGCTATGGCAAAATGTTTAGAGACCTTATTTGTAGAGAATTAAGTTTCCTACTTTTTATGTTCTACGATATTTTTTGATCAGATGCGTAGTTCTCGAGATATATCAAGATATTTAAAAGTTCCGAAGCCGCACCAACATAATAGAGATACAGAAACACCGTGGCCCGTTTCTTTGAGAAAACTCTGCACTATTGCGAGCTGCAAATGCCACTTCCAGCTTAGCTGTGCAGAAGAAGAACAACAAGAAGAAGAAATATCTCGGAATATGTCCGTCAGGCCCCTTCCCTTGAGCTAAATCTGCAAATATCTCGGAAACGATGCCAGCTATGGGAAAATGTTAAGAGACCTTTTTTGTAGAGAATTAAGTTTCCTACTTTTTATGTTCTACGATATTTTTTGATCAGATGCGTAGTTCTCGAGATATATCAAGATATTTAAAAGCTCCGAAGCTGCACCAACATAATAGAGGTACAGAAACACCGTGGCCCCTTTCTTCGAGATAACTCTGCACTATTGCGAGCTGCAAATGCCACTTCCAGCTTAGCTGTGCAGAAGAAGAACAACAAGAAGAAGGAATATCTCGAAATATGTCCGTCAGGCCCCTTCCCTTGAGATAAATCTGCAAATATCTCGGAAACCAAGCGAGCTATGGCAAAATGTTTAGAGACCTTATTTGTAGAGAATTAAGTTTCCTACTTTTTGTGTTCTACGATATTTTTTGATCAGATGCGTAGTTCTCGAGATATATCAAGATATTTAAAAGTTCCGAAGCCGCACCAACATAATAGAGATACAGAAACACCGTGGCCACTTTCTTTGGGATAACTCTGCACTATTGCGAGCTGCAAATGCCACTTCCAGCTTAGCTGTGCAGAAGAAGAACAACAAGAAGAAGAAATATCTCGAAATATGTCCGTCAGGCCCCTTCCCTTGAGATAAATCTGCAAATATCTCGGAAACGAAGCGAGCTATGGCAAAATGTTTAGAGACCTTATTTGTAGAGAATTAAGTTTCCTACTTTTTGTGTTCTACGATATTTTTTGATCAGATGCGTAGTTCTCGAGATATATCAAGATATTTAAACGTTCCGAAGCCGCACCAACATAATAGAGATACAGAAACACCGTGGCCCCTTTCTTTGCGATAACTCTGCACTATTGCGAGCTGCAAATGCCACTTCCAGCTTAGCTGTGCAGAAGAAGAACAACAAGAAGAAGAAATATCTCGAAATATGTCCGTCAGGCCCCTTCCCTTGAGATAAATCTGCAAATATCTCGGAAACCAAGCGAGCTATCGCAAAATGTTAAGAGACCTTATTTGTAGAGAATTAAGTTTCCTACTTTTTATGTTCTATGATATTTTTTGATCAGATGCGTAGTTCTCGAGATATATCCTGATATTTAAAAGTTCCGAAGCGGCACCAACATAATAGAGATACAGAAACACCGTGGCCCCTTTCTTTGAGGTAACTCTGCACTATTGCGAGCTGCAAATGCCACTTCCAGCTTAGCTGTGCAGAAGAAGAACAACAAGAAGAAGGAATATCTCGAAATATGTCCGTCAGGCCCCTTCCCTTGAGATAAATCTGCAAATATCTCGGAAACCAAGCGAGCTATGGCAAAATGTTTAGAGACCTTATTTGTAGAGAATTAAGTTTCCTACTTTTTATGTTCTACGATATTTTTTGATCAGATGCGTAGTTCTCGAGATATATCAAGATATTTAAAAGTTCCGAAGCCGCACCAACATAATAGAGATACAGAAACACCGTGGCCCGTTTCTTTGAGAAAACTCTGCACTATTGCGAGCTGCAAATGCCACTTCCAGCTTAGCTGTGCAGAAGAAGAACAACAAGAAGAAGAAATATCTCGGAATATGTCCGTCAGGCCCCTTCCCTTGAGCTAAATCTGCAAATATCTCGGAAACGATGCCAGCTATGGGAAAATGTTAAGAGACCTTTTTTGTAGAGAATTAAGTTTCCTACTTTTTATGTTCTATGATATTTTTTGATCAGATGCGTAGTTCTCGAGATATATCAAGATATTTAAAAGCTCCGAAGCTGCTCCAACATAATAGAGGTACAGAAACACCGTGGCCCCTTTCTTTGAGATAACTCTGCACTATAGCGAGCTGCAAATGCCACTTCCAGCTTAGCTGTGCAGAAGAAGAACAACAAGAATAAGAAATATTTCGAAATATGTCCGTCAGGCCCCTTCCCTTGAGATAAATATGCAAATATCTCGGAAACGAAGCGAGCTACGGCAAAATGGTAAGAGACCTTTTTTGTAGAAAATTAGGTTTCCTACTTTTTATGTTCTATGATATTTTTTGATCAGATGCGTAGTTCTCGAGATATATCAAGATATTTAAAAGTTCCGAAGCCGCACCAACATAATAGAGATACAGAAACACCGTGGCCCCTTTCTTTGCGATAACTCTGCACTATTGCGAGCTGCAAATGCCACTTCCAGCTAAGCTGTGCAGAAGAAGAACAACAAGAAGAAGAAATATCTCGAAATATGTCCGTCAGGCCCCTTCCCTTGAGATAAATCTGCAAATATCTCGGAAACGATGCCAGTTATGGGAAAATGTTAAGAGACCTTTTTTGTAGAGAATTAAGTTTCCTACTTTTTATGTTCTATGATATTTTTTGATCAGATGCGTAGTTCTCGAGATATATCAAGATATTTAAAAGTTCCGAAGCCGCACCAACATAATAGAGATACAGAAACACCGTGGCCCGTTTCTTTGAGATAACTCTGCACTATTGCGCGCTGCAAATGCCACTTCCAGCTTAGCTGTGCAGAAGAAGAACAACAAGAAGAAGAAATATCTCGAAATATGTCCGTCAGGCCCCTTCCCTTGAGATATATCTGCAAATATCTCGGAAACGAAGCGAGCTACGGCAAAATGTTAAGAGACCTTTTTTGTAGAAAATTAGGTTTCCTACTTTTTATGTTCTATGATATTTTTTGATCAGATGCGTAGTTCTCGAGATATATCAAGATATTTAAAAGTTCCGAAGCCGCACCAACATAATAGAGATACAGAAACACCGTGGCCCCTTTCTTTGCGATAACTGTGCACTATTGCGAGCTGCAAATGCCACTTCCAGCTTAGCTGTGCAGAAGAAGAACAACAAGAAGAAGAAATATCTCGAAATATGTCCGTCAGGCCCCTTCCCTTGAGATAAATCTGCAAATATCTCGGAAACGAAGCGAGCTATGGCAAAATGTTGAGAGACCTTTTTTGTAGAGAATTAAGTTTCCTACTTTTTATGTTCGATGATATTTTTTGATCAGATGCGTAGTTCTCGAGATATATCAAGATATTTAAAAGTTCCGAAGCTGCACCAACATAGTAGAGGTACAGAAACACCGTGGCCTCTTTCTTTGAGATAACTCTGCACTATTGCGAGCTGCAAATGCCGCTTCGAGCTTAGCTGTGCAGAAGAAGAACAACAAGAAGAAGAAATATCTCGAAATATGTCCGTCAGACCCCTTCCCTTGGGATGAATCTGCAAATATCTCGGAAACGAAGCGAGCTATGGCAAAATGTTAAGAGACCTTTTTTGTAGAGAATAATGTTTCCTACAATTTACGTTCAATGATATTTTTTGATCAGAAGCGTAGTTTTCGAGATATATCGAGATATTTAAAAGTTCCGAATCCGCACCAACATAATAGAGATACAGAAACACCGTGGCCCCTCTCTTTGAGATAACTCTGCACTATTGCGAGCTGCAAATGCCACTTCCAGCTTAGCTGTGCAGAAGAAGAACAACAAGAAGAAGAAATATCTCGAAATATGTCCGTCAGGCCCCTTCCCTTGAGATAAATCTGCAAATATCTCGGAAACGAAGCGAGCTATGGCAAAATGCTTAGAGACCTTTCTTGTAGAGAATTAAGTTTCCTACTTTTTATGTACTATGACATTTTTTGATCAGATGCGTAGTTCTCGAGATATATCAAGATATTTAAAAGTTCCGAAGCCGCACCAACATAATAGAGATACAGAAACACCGTGGCCCCTTTCTTTGAGATAACTCTGCACTAGTGCGAGCCGCAAATGCCACTTCCAGCTTAGCTGTGCAGAAGAAGAACAACAAGAAGAAGAAATATCTCGAAATATGTCCGTCAGGCCCCTTCCCTTGAGATAAATATGCAAATATCTCGGAAACGAAGCGAGCTATGGCAAAATGTTAAGAGACCTTTTTTGTAGAGAATTAAGTTTCCTACTTTTTATCTTCTATGATATTTTTTGATCAGATGCGTAGTTCTCGAGATATATCAAGATATTTAAAAGTTCCGAAGCCACACCAACATAATAGAGATACAGAAACACCGTGGCCCCTTTCTTTGAGATAACTCTGCACTATTGCGAGCTGTAAATGCCACTTCCAGCTTAGCTGTGCAGAAGAAGAACAACAAGAAGAAGAAATATCTCGAAATATGTCCGTCAGGCCCCTTCCCTTGAGATAAATCTGCAAATATCTCGGAAACGAAGCGAGCTATGGCAAAATGCTTAGAGACCTTTCTTGTAGAGAATTAAGTTTCCTACTTTTTATGTACTATGACATTTTTTGATCAGATGCGTAGTTCTCGAGATATATCAAGATATTTAAAAGTTCCGAAGCCGCACCAACATAATAGAGATACAGAAACACCGTGGCCCCTTTCTTTGAGATAACTCTGCACTAGTGCGAGCCGCAAATGCCACTTCCAGCTTAGCTGTGCAGAAGAAGAACAACAAGAAGAAGAAATATCTCGAAATATGTCCGTCAGGCCCCTTCCCTTGAGATAAATATGCAAATATCTCGGAAACGAAGCGAGCTATGGCAAAATGTTAAGAGACCTTTTTTGTAGAGAATTAAGTTTCCTACTTTTTATCTTCTATGATATTTTTTGATCAGATGCGTAGTTCTCGAGATATATCAAGATATTTAAAAGTTCCGAAGCCACACCAACATAATAGAGATACAGAAACACCGTGGCCCCTTTCTTTGAGATAACTCTGCACTATTGCGAGCTGTAAATGCCACTTCCAGCTTAGCTGTGCAGAAGAAGAACAACAAGAAGAAGAAATATCTCGAAATATGTCCGTCAGGCCCCTTCCCTTGAGATAAATCTGCAAATATCTCGGAAACGAAGCGAGCTATGGCAAAATGTTAAGAGACCTTTTTTGTAGAGAATTAAGTTTCCTACTTTTCATGTTCTATGATATTTTTTGATCAGATGCGTAGTTCTCGAGATATATCAAGATATTTAAAAGTTCCGAAGCCGCACCAACATAATAGAGATACAGAAACACCGTGGCCCCTTTCTTTGAGATAACTCTGCACTAGTGCGAGCCGCAAATGCCACTTCCAGCTTAGCTGTGCAGAAGAAGAACAACAAGAAGAAGAAATATCTCGAAATATGTCCGTCAGGCCCCTTCCCTTGAGATATATCTGCAAATATCTCGGAAACGAAGCGAGCTATGGCAAAATGTTAAGAGACCTTTTTTGTAGAGAATTATGCTTCCTACAATTTATGTTCTATGATATTTTTTGATCAGAAGCGTAGTTTTCGAGATATATCGAGATATTTAAAAGTTCCGAAGCCGCACCAACATAATAGAGAAACAGAAACACCGTGGCCCCTTTCGTTGAGACAACTCTGCACTAGTGCGAGCCGCAAATGCCACTTCCAGCTCAGCTGTGCAGAAGAAGAACAACAAGAAGAAGAAATATCTCGAAATATGCCCGTCAGGCCCCTTCCCTTGAGATATATCTGCAAATATCTCGGAAACGAAGCGAGCTATGGCAAAATGTTAAGAGACCTTTTTTGTAGAGAATTATGCTTCCTACAATTTATGTTCTATGATATTTTTTGATCAGAAGCGTAGTTTTCGAGATATATCGAGATATTTAAAAGTTCCGAAGCCGCACCAACATAATAGAGATACAGAAACACCGTGGCCCCTTTCTTTGAGATAACTCTGCACTAGTGCGAGCCGCAAATGCCACTTCCAGCTTAGCTGTGCAGAAGAAGAACAACAAGAAGAAGAAATATCTCGAAATATGTCCGTCAGGCCCCTTCCCTTGAGATAAATATGCAAATATCTCGGAAACGAAGCGAGCTATGGCAAAATGTTAAGCGACCTTTTTTGTAGAGAATTAAGTTTCCTACTTTTCATGTTCTATGATATTTTTTGATCAGATGCGTAGTTCTCGAGATATATCAAGATATTTAAAAGTTCCGAAGCCGCACCAACATAATAGAGATACAGAAACACCGTGGCCCCTTTCTTTGAGATAACTCTGCACTATTGCGAGCTGTAAATGGCACTTCCAGCTTAGCTGTGCAGAAGAAGAACAACAAGAAGAAGAAATATCTCGAAATATGTCCGTCAGGCCCCTTCCCTTGAGATAAATCTGCAAATATCTCGGAAACAAAGCGAGCTACGGCAAAATGTTAAGAGACCTTTTTTGTAGAAAATTAGGATTCCTACTTTTTATGTTCTATGATATTTTTTGATCAGATGCGTAGTTCTCGAGATATATCAAGATATTTAAAAGTTCCGAAGCCGCACCAACATAATAGAGATACAGAAACACCGTGGCCCCTTTCTTTGAGATAACTCTACACTATTGCGCGCTGCAAATGCCACTTCCAGCTTAGCTGTGCAGAAAAAGAACAACAAGAAGAAGAAATATCTCGAAATATGTCCGTCAGGCCCCTTCCCTTGAGATAAATCTGCAAATATCTCGGAAACCAAGCGAGCTATGGCAAAATGTTTAGAGACCTTACTTGTAGAGAATTAAGTTTCCTACTTTTTGTGTTCTACGATATTTTTTGATCAGATGCGTAGTTCTCGAGATATATCAAGATATTTAAAAGTTCCGAAGCCGCACCAACATAATAGAGATACAGAAACACCGTGGCCACTTTCTTTGGGATAACTCTGCACTATTGCGAGCTGCAAATGCCACTTCCAGCTTAGCTGTGCAGAAGAAGAACAACAAGAAGAAGAAATATCTCGAAATATGTCCGTC
The DNA here is from genome assembly GCF_051020975.1 of Osmia lignaria lignaria. Taxonomy (NCBI): domain Eukaryota; kingdom Metazoa; phylum Arthropoda; class Insecta; order Hymenoptera; family Megachilidae; genus Osmia; species Osmia lignaria. The sequence continues at coordinate 2,728,298 of NW_027478160.1, forward strand.
AGGCCCCTTCCCTTGAGATAAATCTGCAAATATCTCGGAAACGAAGCGAGCTATGGCAAAATGTTTAGAGACCTTATTTGTAGAGAATTAAGTTTCCTACTTTTTGTGTTCTACGATATTTTTTGATCAGATGCGTAGTTCTCGAGATATATCAAGATATTTAAACGTTCCGAAGCCGCACCAACATAATAGAGATACAGAAACACCGTGGCCCCTTTCTTTGCGATAACTCTGCACTATTGCGAGCTGCAAATGCCACTTCCAGCTTAGCTGTGCAGAAGAAGAACAACAAGAAGAAGAAATATCTCGAAATATGTCCGTCAGGCCCCTTCCCTTGAGATAAATCTGCAAATATCTCGGAAACCAAGCGAGCTATCGCAAAATGTTAAGAGACCTTATTTGTAGAGAATTAAGTTTCCTACTTTTTATGTTCTATGATATTTTTTGATCAGATGCGTAGTTCTCGAGATATATCCTGATATTTAAAAGTTCCGAAGCGGCACCAACATAATAGAGATACAGAAACACCGTGGCCCCTTTCTTTGAGGTAACTCTGCACTATTGCGAGCTGCAAATGCCACTTCCAGCTTAGCTGTGCAGAAGAAGAACAACAAGAAGAAGGAATATCTCGAAATATGTCCGTCAGGCCCCTTCCCTTGAGATAAATCTGCAAATATCTCGGAAACCAAGCGAGCTATGGCAAAATGTTTAGAGACCTTATTTGTAGAGAATTAAGTTTCCTACTTTTTATGTTCTACGATATTTTTTGATCAGATGCGTAGTTCTCGAGATATATCAAGATATTTAAAAGTTCCGAAGCCGCACCAACATAATAGAGATACAGAAACACCGTGGCCCCTTTCTTTGAGATAACTCTGCACTATTGCGAGCTGCAAATGCCACTTCCAGCTTAGCTGTGCAGAAGAAGAACAACAAGAAGAAGAAATATCTCGAAATATGTCCGTCAGGCCCCTTCCCTTGAGATAAATCTGCAAATATCTCGGAAACGAAGCGAGCTATGGCAAAATGTTAAGAGACCTTTTTTGTAGAGAATTATGTTTCCTACAATTTACTTTCTCTGATATTTTTTGATCAGAAGCGTAGTTTTCGAGATATATCGAGATATTTAAAAGTTCCGAAGCCGCACCAACATAATAGAGATACAGAAACACCGTGGCCCCTTTCTTTGAGATAACTCTGCACTATTGCGACCTGCAAATGCCACTTCCAGCTTAGCTGTGCAGAAGAGGAACAAGAAGAAGAAGAAATATCTCGGAATATGTCCGTCAGGCCCCTTCCCTTGAGCTAAATCCGCAAATATCTCGGAAACGATGCCAGCAATTGGAAAATGTTAAGAGACCTTTTTTGTAGAGAATTAAGTTTCCTACTTTTTATGTTCTACGATATTTTTTGATCAGATGCGTAGTTCTCGAGATATATCAACATATTTAAAAGCTCCGAAGCTGCACCAACATAATAGAGGTACAGAAACACCGTGGCCCCTTTCGTTGAGATAACTCTGCACTATTGCGAGCTGCAAATGCCACTTCCAGCTTAGCTGTGCAGAAGAAGAACAACAAGAATAAGAAATATTTCGAAATATGTCCGTCAGGCCCCTTCCCTTGAGATAAATCTGCAAATATCTCGGAAACCAAGCGAGCTATGGCAAAATGTTTAGAGACCTTATTTGTAGAGAATTAAGTTTCCTACTTTTTGTGTTCTACGATATTTTTTGATCAGATGCGTAGTTCTCGAGATATATCAAGATATTTAAAAGTTCCGAAGCCGCACCAACATAATAGAGATACAGAAACACCGTGGCCCCTTTCTTTGAGATAACTCTGCACTATTGCGAGCTGCAAATGCCACTTCCAGCTTAGCTGTGCAGAAGAAGAACAACAAGAAGAAGAAATATCTCGAAATATGTCCGTCAGGCCCCTTCCCTTGAGATAAATCTGCAAATATCTCGGAAACGAAGCGAGCTATGGCAAAATGTTAAGAGACCTTTTTTGTAGAGAATTATGTTTCCTACAATTTACGATCTCTGATATTTTTTGATCAGAAGCGTAGTTTTCGAGATATATCGAGATATTTAAAAGTTCCGAAGCCGCACCAACATAATAGAGATACAGAAACACCGTGGCCCCTTTCTTTGAGATAACTCTGCACTATTGCGACCTGCAAATGCCACTTCCAGCTTAGCTGTGCAGAAGAGGAACAACAAGAAGAAGAAATATCTCGGAATATGTCCGTCAGGCCCCTTCCCTTGAGCTAAATCTGCAAATATCTCGGAAACGATGCCAGCTATGGGAAAATGTTAAGAGACCTTTTTTGTAGAGAATTAAGTTTCCTACTTTTTATGTTCTATGATATTTTTTGATCAGATGCGTAGTTCTCGAGATATATCAAGATATTTAAAAGCTCCGAAGCTGCTCCAACATAATAGAGGTACAGAAACACCGTGGCCCCTTTCTTTGAGATAACTCTGCACTATAGCGAGCTGCAAATGCCACTTCCAGCTTAGCTGTGCAGAAGAAGAACAACAAGAATAAGAAATATTTCGAAATATGTCCGTCAGGCCCCTTCCCTTGAGATAAATCTGCAAATATCTCGGAAACGAAGCGAGCTACGGCAAAATGTTAAGAGACCTTTTTTGTAGAAAATTAGGTTTCCTACTTTTTATGTTCTATGATATTTTTTGATCAGATGCGTAGTTCTCGAGATATATCAAGATATTTAAAAGTTCCGAAGCCGCACCAACATAATAGAGATACAGAAACACCGTGGCCCCTTTCTTTGCGATAACTCTGCACTATTGCGAGCTGCAAATGCCACTTCCAGCTAAGCTGTGCAGAAGAAGAACAACAAGAAGAAGAAATATCTCGAAATATGTCCGTCAGGCCCCTTCCCTTGAGATAAATCTGCAAATATCTCGGAAACGATGCCAGTTATGGGAAAATGTTAAGAGACCTTTTTTGTAGAGAATTAAGTTTCCTACTTTTTATGTTCTATGATATTTTTTGATCAGATGCGTAGTTCTCGAGATATATCAAGATATTTAAAAGTTCCGAAGCCGCACCAACATAATAGAGATACAGAAACACCGTGGCCCGTTTCTTTGAGATAACTCTGCACTATTGCGCGCTGCAAATGCCACTTCCAGCTTAGCTGTGCAGAAGAAGAACAACAAGAAGAAGAAATATCTCGAAATATGTCCGTCAGGCCCCTTCCCTTGAGATATATCTGCAAATATCTCGGAAACGAAGCGAGCTATGGCAAAATGTTGAGAGACCTTTTTTGTAGAGAATTAAGTTTCCTACTTTTTATGTTCGATGATATTTTTTGATCAGATGCGTAGTTCTCGAGATATATCAAGATATTTAAAAGTTCCGAAGCTGCACCAACATAATAGAGGTACAGAAACACCGTGGCCTCTTTCTTTGAGATAACTCTGCACTATTGCGAGCTGCAAATGCCGCTTCGAGCTTAGCTGTGCAGAAGAAGAACAACAAGAAGAAGAAATATCTCGAAATATGTCCGTCAGACCCCTTCCCTTGGGATGAATCTGCAAATATCTCGGAAACGAAGCGAGCTATGGCAAAATGTTAAGAGACCTTTTTTGTAGAGAATAATGTTTCCTACAATTTACGTTCTATGATATTTTTTGATCAGAAGCGTAGTTTTCGAGATATATCGAGATATTTAAAAGTTCCGAAGCCGCACCAACATAATAGAGATACAGAAACACCGTGGCCCCTCTCTTTGAGATAACTCTGCACTATTGCGAGCTGCAAATGCCACTTCCAGCTTAGCTGTGCAGAAGAAGAACAACAAGAAGAAGAAATATCTCGAAATATGTCCGTCAGGCCCCTTCCCTTGAGATAAATCTGCAAATATCTCGGAAACGAAGCGAGCTATGGCAAAATGCTTAGAGACCTTTCTTGTAGAGAATTAAGTTTCCTACTTTTTATGTAGTATGATATTTTTTGATCAGATGCGTAGTTCTCGAGATATATCAAGATATTTAAAAGTTCCGAAGCCGCACCAACATAATAGAGATACAGAAACACCGTGGCCCCTTTCTTTGGGATAACTCTGCACTATTGCGAGCTGCAAATGCCACTTCCAGCTTAGCTGTGCAGAACAAGAACAACAAGAAGAAGAAATATCTGGAAATATGTCCGTCAGGCCACTTCCCTTGAGATAAATCTGCAAATATCTCGGAAACGAAGCGAGCTATGGCAAAATGTTGAGAGACATTTTTTGTAGAGAATTAAGTTTCCTACTTTTTATGTTCGATGATATTTTTTGATCAGATGCGTAGTTCTCGAGATATATCAAGATATTTAAAAGTTCCGAAGCTGCACCAACATAATAGAGGTACAGAAACACCGTGGCCTCTTTCTTTGAGATAACTCTGCACTATTGCGAGCTGCAAATGCCGCTTCGAGCTTAGCTGTGCAGAAGAAGAACAACAAGAAGAAGAAATATCTCGAAATATGTCCGTCAGACCCCTTCCCTTGAGATGAATCTGCAAATATCTCGGAAACGAAGCGAGCTATGGCAACATGTTAAGAGACCTTTTTTGTAGAGAATAATGTTTCCTACAATTTACGTTCTATGATATTTTTTGATCAGAAGCGTAGTTTTCGAGATATATCGAGATATTTAAAAGTTCCGAAGCCGCACCAACATAATAGAGATACAGAAACACCGTGGCCCCTTTCTTTGAGATAACTCTGCACTATTGCGACCTGCAAATGCCACTTCCAGCTCAGCTGTGCAGAAGAAGAACAACAAGAAGAAGAAATATCTCGAAATATGTCCGTTAGGCCCCTTCCCTTGAGATAAATCTGCAAATATCTCGGAAACGAAGCGAGCTATGGCAAAATGTTTAGAGACCTTTCTTGTAGAGAATTAAGTTTCCTACTTTTTATGTAGTATGATATTTTTTGATCAGATGCGTAGTTCTCGAGATATATCAAGATATTTAAAAGTTCCGAAGTCGCACCAACATAATAGAGATACAGAAACACCGTGGCCCCTTTCTTTGAGATAACTCTGCACTAGTGCGAGCCGCAAATGCCACTTCCAGCTTAGCTGTGCAGAAGAAGAACAACAAGAAGAAGAAATATCTCGAAATATGTCCGTCAGGCCCCTTCCCTTGAGATAAATATGCAAATATCTCGGAAACGAAGCGAGCTATGGCAAAATGTGAAGAGACCTTTTTTGTAGAGAATTAAGTTTCCTACTTTTTATCTTCTATGATATTTTTTGATCAGATGCGTAGTTCTCGAGATATATCAAGATATTTAAAAGTCCCGAAGCCGCACCAACATAATAGAGATACAGAAACACCGTGGCCCCTCTCTTTGAGATAACTCTGCACTATTGCGAGCTGCAAATGCCACTTCCAGCTTAGCTGTGCAGAAGAAGAACAACAAGAAGAAGAAATATCTCGAAATATGTCCGTCAGACCCCTTCCCTTGAGATGAATCTGCAAATATCTCGGAACCGAAGCGAGCTATGGCAAAATGTTAAGAGACCTTTTTTGTAGAGAATAATGTTTCCTACAATTTACGTTCTATGATATTTTTTGATCAGAAGCGTAGTTTTCGAGATATATCGAGATATTTAAAAGTTCCGAAGCCGCACCAACATAATAGAGATACAGAAACACCGTGGCCCCTTTCTTTGAGATAACTCTGCACTATTGCGACCTGCAAATGCCACTTCCAGCTCAGCTGTGCAGAAGAAGAACAACAAGAAGAAGAAATATCTCGAAATATGTCCGTTAGGCCCCTTCCCTTGAGATAAATCTGCAAATATCTCGGAAACGAAGCGAGCTATGGCAAAATGTTTAGAGACCTTTCTTGTAGAGAATTAAGTTTCCTACTTTTTATGTACTATGACATTTTTTGATCAGATGCGTAGTTCTCGAGATATATCAAGATATTTAAAAGTTCCGAAGCCGCACCAACATAATAGAGATACAGAAACACCGTGGCCCCTTTCTTTGAGATAACTCTGCACTAGTGCGAGCCGCAAATGCCACTTCCAGCTTAGCTGTGCAGAAGAAGAACAACAAGAAGAAGAAATATCTCGAAATATGTCCGTCAGGCCCCTTCCCTTGAGATAAATATGCAAATATCTCGGAAACGAAGCGAGCTATGGCAAAATGTTAAGAGACCTTTTTTGTAGAGAATTAAGTTTCCTACTTTTTATCTTCTATGATATTTTTTGATCAGATGCGTAGTTCTCGAGATATATCAAGATATTTAAAAGTTCCGAAGCCGCACCAACATAATAGAGATACAGAAACACCGTGGCCCCTTTCTTTGAGATAACTCTGCACTATTGCGAGCTGCAAATGCCACTTCCAGCTTAGCTGTGCAGAGGAAGAACAACAAGAAGAAGAAATATCTCGAAATATGTCCGTCAGGCCATTTCCTTTGAGCTGAATCTGCAAATATCTCGGAAACGAAGCGATCTATGGCAAAATGTTAAGAGACGTTTTTTGTAGAGAATTATGTTTCCTACAATTTATGTTCTATGATATTTTTTGATCAGAAGCGTAGTTTTCGAGATATATCGAGATATTTAAAAGTTCCGAAGCCGCACCAACATAATAGGGATACAGAAACACCGTGGCCCCTTTCTTTGAGATAACTCTGCACTAGTGCGAGCCGCAAATGCCACTTCCAGCTTAGCTGTGCAGAAGAAGAATAACAAGAAGAAGAAATATCTCGAAATATGTCCGTCAGGCCCCTTCCCTTGAGATAAATCTGCAAATATCTCGGAAATGAAGCGAGCTATGGCAAAATGTTAAGAGACCTTTTTTGTAGAGAATTATGTTTCCTACAATTTATGTTCTATGATATTTTTTGATCAGATGCGTAGTTCTCGAGATATATCAAGATATTTAAAAGTTCCGAAGCCACACCAACATAATAGAGATACAGAAACACCGTGGCCCCTTTCTTTGAGATAACTCTGCACTATTGCGAGCTGTAAATGCCACTTCCAGCTTAGCTGTGCAGAAGAAGAACAACAAGAAGAAGAAATATCTCGAAATATGTCCGTCAGGCCCCTTCCCTTGAGATAAATCTGCAAATATCTCGGAAACGAAGCGAGCTATGGCAAAATGTTAAGACACCTTTTTTGTAGAGAATTAAGTTTCCTACTTTTCATGTTCTATGATATTTTTTGATCAGATGCGTAGTTCTCGAGATATATCAAGATATTTAAAAGTTCCGAAGCCGCACCAACATAATAGAGATACAGAAACACCGTGGCCCCTTTCTTTGAGATAACTCTGCACTATTGCGAGCTGTAAATGCCACTTCCAGCTTAGCTGTGCAGAAGAAGAACAACAAGAAGAAGAAATATCTCGAAATATGTCCGTCAGGCCCCTTCCCTTGAGATATATCTGCAAATATCTCGGAAACGAAGCGAGCTATGGCAAAATGTTAAGAGACCTTTTTTGTAGAGAATTATGCTTCCTACAATTTATGTTCTATGATATTTTTTGATCAGAAGCGTAGTTTTCGAGATATATCGAGATATTTAAAAGTTCCGAAGCCGCACCAACATAATAGAGATACAGAAACACCGTGGCCCCTTTCGTTGAGACAACTCTGCACTAGTGCGAGCCGCAAATGCCACTTCCAGCTCAGCTGTGCAGAAGAAGAACAACAAGAAGAAGAAATATCTCGAAATATGCCCGTCAGGCCCCTTCCCTTGAGATATATCTGCAAATATCTCGGAAACGAAGCGAGCTATGGCAAAATGTTAAGAGACCTTTTTTGTAGAGAATTATGCTTCCTACAATTTATGTTCTATGATATTTTTTGATCAGAAGCGTAGTTTTCGAGATATATCGAGATATTTAAAAGTTCCGAAGCCGCACCAACATAATAGAGATACAGAAACACCGTGGCCCCTTTCTTTGAGATAACTCTGCACTAGTGCGAGCCGCAAATGCCACTTCCAGCTTAGCTGTGCAGAAGAAGAACAACAAGAAGAAGAAATATCTCGAAATATGTCCGTCAGGCCCCTTCCCTTGAGATAAATATGCAAATATCTCGGAAACGAAGCGAGCTATGGCAAAATGTTAAGCGACCTTTTTTGTAGAGAATTAAGTTTCCTACTTTTCATGTTCTATGATATTTTTTGATCAGATGCGTAGTTCTCGAGATATATCAAGATATTTAAAAGTTCCGAAGCCGCACCAACATAATAGAGATACAGAAACACCGTGGCCCCTTTCTTTGAGATAACTCTGCACTATTGCGAGCTGTAAATGCCACTTCCAGCTTAGCTGTGCAGAAGAAGAACAACAAGAAGAAGAAATATCTCGAAATATGTCCGTCAGGCCCCTTCCCTTGAGATAAATCTGCAAATATCTCGGAAACAAAGCGAGCTACGGCAAAATGTTAAGAGACCTTTTTTGTAGAAAATTAGGATTCCTACTTTTTATGTTCTATGATATTTTTTGATCAGATGCGTAGTTCTCGAGATATATCAAGATATTTAAAAGTTCCGAAGCCGCACCAACATAATAGAGATACAGAAACACCGTGGCCCCTTTCTTTGAGATAACTCTACACTATTGCGCGCTGCAAATGCCACTTCCAGCTTAGCTGTGCAGAAGAAGAACAACAAGAAGAAGAAATATCTCGAAATATGTCCGTCAGGCCCCTTCCCTCGAGATAAATCTGCAAATATCTCGGAAACGAAGCGAGCTATGGCAAAATGTTAAGAGACCTTTTTTGTAGAGAATTAAATTTCCTACTTTTTACGTTCTATGATATTTTTTGATCGGATGCGTAGTTCTCGAGATATATCAAGATATTTAAAAGTTCCGAAGCCGCACCAACATAATAGAGATACAGAAACACCGTGGCCCCTTTCTTTGAGATAACTCTGCACTATTGCGAGCTGCAAATGCCACTTCCAGCTTAGCTGTGCAGAAGAAGAACAACAAAAAGAAGAAATATCTCGAAATATGTCCGTCAGGCCCCTTCCCTTGAGATAAATCTGCAAATATCTCGGAAACGAAGCGAGCTATGGCAAAATGATAAGAGACCTCTTTTGTAGAGAATTAAGTTTCCTACTTTTTGTGTTCTATGATATTTTTCGATCAGATGCGTAGTCCTCGAGATATATCAAGATATTTAAAAGTTCCGAAGCCGCACCAACATAATAGAGATACAGAAACACCGTGGCCCCTTTCTTTGAGATAACTCTGCACTATTGCGAGCTGCAAATGCCACTTCCAGCTTAGCTGTGCAGAAGAAGAACAACAAGAAGAAGAAATATCTGGAAATATGTCCGTCAGGCCCCTTCCCTTGAGATAAATCTGCAGATATCTCGGAAACGAAGCGAGCTACGGCAAAATGTTAAGAGACCTTTTTTGTAGAAAATTAGGATTCCTACTTTTTATGTTCTATGATATTTTTTGAACAGATGCGTAGTTCTCGAGATATATCAAGATATTTAAAAGTTCCGAAGCCGCACCAACATAATAGAGATACAGAAACACCGTGGCCCCTTTCTTTGAGATAACTCTGCACTATTGCGCGCTGCAAATGCCACTTCCAGCTTAGCTGTGCAGAAGAAGAACAACAAGAAGAAGAAATATCTCGAAATATGTCCGTCAGGCCCCTTCCCTTGAGATATATCTGCAAATATCTCGGAAACGAAGCGAGCTATGGCAAAATGTTAAGAGACCTTTTTTGTAGAGAATTAAGTTTCCTACTTTTTATGTTCTATGATATTTTTTGATCAGATGCGTAGTTCTCGAGATATATCAAGATATTTAAAAGTTCCGAAGCCGCACCAACATAATAGAGATACAGAAACACCGTGGCCCCTTTCTTTGAGGTAACTCTGCACTATTGCGAGCTGCAAATGCCACTTCCAGCTTAGCTGTACAGAAGAAGAACAACAAGAAGAAGAAATATCTCGAAATATGTCCGTCAGGCCCCTTCCCTTGAGATAAATCTGCAAATATCTCGGAAACCAAGCGAGCTATCGCAAAATGTTAAGAGACCTTATTTGTAGAGAATTAAGTTTCCTACTTTTTATGTTCTACGATATTTTTTGATCAGATGCGTAGTTCTCGAGATATATCAAGATATTTAAAAGTTCCGAAGCCGCACCAACATAATAGAGATACAGAAACACCGTGGCCCCTTTCTTTGAGATAACTCTGCACTATTGCGTGCTGCAAATGCCACTTCCAGCTTAGCTGTGCAGAAGAAGAACAACAAGAAGAAGAAATATCTCGAAATATGTCCGTCAGGCCCCTTCCCTTGAGATAAATCTGCAAATATCTCGGAAACCAAGCGAGCTATGGCAAAATGTTTAGAGACCTTATTTGTAGAGAATTAAGTTTCCTACTTTTTGTGTTCTACGATATTTTTTGATCAGATGCGTAGTTCTCGAGATATATCAAGATATTTAAAAGTTCCGAAGCCGCACCAACATAATAGAGATACAGAAACACCGTGGCCCCTTTCTTTGCGATAACTCTGCACTATTGCGAGCTGCAAATGCCACTTCCAGCTTAGCTGTGCAGAAGAAGAACAACAAGAAGAAGAAATATCTCGAAATATGTCCGTCAGGCCCCTTCCCTTGAGATAAATCTGCAAATATCTCGGAAACGAAGCGAGCTATGGCAAAATGTTTAGAGACCTTATTTGTAGAGAATTAAGTTTTCTACTTTTTGTGTTCTACGATATTTTTTGATCAGATGCGTAGTTCTCGAGATATATCAAGATATTTAAAAGTTCCGAAGCCGCACCAACATAATAGAGATACAGAAACACCGTGGCCCCTTTCTTTGCGATAACTCTGCACTATTGCGAGCTGCAAATGCCACTTCCAGCTTAGCTGTGCAGAAGAAGAACAACAAGAAGAAGAAATATCTCGAAATATGTCCGTCAGGCCCCTTCCCTTGAGATAAATCTGCAAATATCTCGGAAACGAAGCGAGCTATGGCAAAATGTTAAGAGACCTTTTTTGTAGAGAATTAAGTTTCCTACTTTTTATGTTCTATGATATTTTTCGATCAGAGGCGTAGTTCTCGAGATATATCAAGATATTTAAAAGTTCCGAAGCCGCACCAACATAATAGAGATACAGAAACACCGTGGCCCCTCTCTTTGAGATAACTCTGCACGATTGCGAGCTGGAAATGCCACTTCCAGTTTAGCTGTGCAGAAGAAGAACAACAAGAAGAAGAAATATCTCGAAATATGTCCGTCAGGCCCCTTCCCTTGAGATAAATCTGCAAATATCTCGGAAACGAAGCGAGCTACGGCAAAATGTTAAGAGACCTTTTTTGTAGGAAATTAGGTTTCCTACTTTTTATGTTCTATGATATTTTTTGATCAGATGCGTAGTTCTCGAGATATATCAAGACATTTAAAAGTTCCGAAGCCGCACCAACATAATAGAGATACAGAAACACCGTGGCCCCTTTCTTTGCGATAACTCTGCACTATTGCGAGCTGCAAATGCCACTTCCAGCTTAGCTGTGCAGAAGAAGAACAACAAGAAGAAGAAATATCTCGAAATATGTCCGTCAGGCCCCTTCCCTTGAGATAAATCTGCAAATATCTCGGAAACGAAGCGAGCTACGGCAAAATGTTAAGAGACCTTTTTTGTAGAGAATTATGTTTCCTACAATTTACGTTCTCTGATATTTTTTGATCAGAAGCGTAGTTTTCGAGATATATCGAGATATTTAAAAGTTCCGAAGCCGCACCAACATAATAGAGATACAGAAACACCGTGGCCCCTTTCTTTGAGATAACTCTGCACTATTGCGACCTGCAAATGCCACTTCCAGCTTAGCTGTGCAGAAGAGGAACAACAAGAAGAAGAAATATCTCGGAATATGTCCGTCAGGCCCCTTCCCTTGAGCTAAATCTGCAAATATCTCGGAAACGATGCCAGCTATGGGAAAATGTTAAGAGACCTTTTTTGTAGAGAATTAAGTTTTCTACTTTTTATGTTTTATGATATTTCTTGATCAGATGCGTAGTTCTCGAGATATATCAAGATATTTAAAAGCTCCGAAGCTGCACCAACATAATAGAGGTACAGAAACACCGTGGCCCCTTTCTTTGAGATAACTCTGCACTATTGCGAGCTGCAAATGCCACTTCCAGCTTAGCTGTGCAGAAGAAGAACAACAAGAAGAAGAAATATCTGGAAATATGTCCATCAGGCCCCTTGCCTTGAGATAAATCTGCAAATATCTCGGAAACGAAGCGAGCTACGGCAAAATGTTAAGAGACCTTTTTTGTAGAAAATTAGGGTTCCTACTTTTTATGTTCTATGATATTTTTTGAACAGATGCGTAGTTCTCGAGATATATCAAGATATTTAAAAGTTCCGAAGCCGCACCAACATAATAGAGATACAGAAACACCGTGGCCCCTTTCTTTGAGATAACTCTGCACTATTGCGAGCTGTAAATGCCACTTCCAGCTTAGCTGTGCAGAAGAAGAACAACAAGAAGAAGAAATATCTCGAAATATGTCCGTCAGGCCCCTTCCCTTGAGATAAATCTGCAAATATCTCGGAAACGAAGCGAGCTATGGCAAAATGTTAAGAGACCTTTTTTGTAGAGAATTAAGTTTCCTACTTTTCATGTTCTATGATATTTTTTGATCAGATGCGTAGTTCTCGAGATATATCAAGATATTTAAAAGTTCCGAAGCCGCACCAACATAATAGAGATACAGAAACACCGTGGCCCCTTTCTTTGAGATAACTCTGCACTATTGCGAGCTGTAAATGCCACTTCCAGCTTAGCTGTGCAGAAGAAGAACAACAAGAAGAAGAAATATCTCGAAATATGTCCGTCAGGCCCCTTCCCTTGAGATATATCTGCAAATATCTCGGAAACGAAGCGAGCTATGGCAAAATGTTAAGAGACCTTTTTTGTAGAGAATTATGCTTCCTACAATTTATGTTCTATGATATTTTTTGATCAGAAGCGTAGTTTTCGAGATATATCGAGATATTTAAAAGTTCCGAAGCCGCACCAACATAATAGAGATACAGAAACACCGTGGCCCCTTTCTTTGAGATAACTCTGCACTAGTGCGAGCCGCAAATGCCACTTCCAGCTTAGCTGTGCAGAAGAAGAACAACAAGAAGAAGAAATATCTCGAAATATGTCCGTCAGGCCCCTTCCCTTGAGATAAATATGCAAATATCTCGGAAACGAAGCGAGCTATGGCAAAATGTTAAGCGACCTTTTTTGTAGAGAATTAAGTTTCCTACTTTTCATGTTCTATGATATTTTTTGATCAGATGCGTAGTTCTCGAGATATATCAAGATATTTAAAAGTTCCGAAGCCGCACCAACATAATAGAGATACAGAAACACCGTGGCCCCTTTCTTTGAGATAACTCTGCACTATTGCGAGCTGTAAATGCCACTTCCAGCTTAGCTGTGCAGAAGAAGAACAACAAGAAGAAGAAATATCTCGAAATATGTCCGTCAGGCCCCTTCCCTTGAGATAAATCTGCAAATATCTCGGAAACAAAGCGAGCTACGGCAAAATGTTAAGAGACCTTTTTTGTAGAAAATTAGGATTCCTACTTTTTATGTTCTATGATATTTTTTGATCAGATGCGTAGTTCTCGAGATATATCAAGATATTTAAAAGTTCCGAAGCCGCACCAACATAATAGAGATACAGAAACACCGTGGCCCCTTTCTTTGAGATAACTCTACACTATTGCGCGCTGCAAATGCCACTTCCAGCTTAGCTGTGCAGAAGAAGAACAACAAGAAGAAGAAATATCTCGAAATATGTCCGTCAGGCCCCTTCCCTCGAGATAAATCTGCAAATATCTCGGAAACGAAGCGAGCTATGGCAAAATGTTAAGAGACCTTTTTTGTAGAGAATTAAATTTCCTACTTTTTACGTTCTATGATATTTTTTGATCGGATGCGTAGTTCTCGAGATATATCAAGATATTTAAAAGTTCCGAAGCCGCACCAACATAATAGAGATACAGAAACACCGTGGCCCCTTTCTTTGAGATAACTCTGCACTATTGCGAGCTGCAAATGCCACTTCCAGCTTAGCTGTGCAGAAGAAGAACAACAAAAAGAAGAAATATCTCGAAATATGTCCGTCAGGCCCCTTCCCTTGAGATAAATCTGCAAATATCTCGGAAACGAAGCGAGCTATGGCAAAATGATAAGAGACCTCTTTTGTAGAGAATTAAGTTTCCTACTTTTTGTGTTCTATGATATTTTTCGATCAGATGCGTAGTCCTCGAGATATATCAAGATATTTAAAAGTTCCGAAGCCGCACCAACATAATAGAGATACAGAAACACCGTGGCCCCTTTCTTTGAGATAACTCTGCACTATTGCGAGCTGCAAATGCCACTTCCAGCTTAGCTGTGCAGAAGAAGAACAACAAGAAGAAGAAATATCTGGAAATATGTCCGTCAGGCCCCTTCCCTTGAGATAAATCTGCAGATATCTCGGAAACGAAGCGAGCTACGGCAAAATGTTAAGAGACCTTTTTTGTAGAAAATTAGGATTCCTACTTTTTATGTTCTATGATATTTTTTGAACAGATGCGTAGTTCTCGAGATATATCAAGATATTTAAAAGTTCCGAAGCCGCACCAACATAATAGAGATACAGAAACACCGTGGCCCCTTTCTTTGAGATAACTCTGCACTATTGCGCGCTGCAAATGCCACTTCCAGCTTAGCTGTGCAGAAGAAGAACAACAAGAAGAAGAAATATCTCGAAATATGTCCGTCAGGCCCCTTCCCTTGAGATATATCTGCAAATATCTCGGAAACGAAGCGAGCTATGGCAAAATGTTAAGAGACCTTTTTTGTAGAGAATTAAGTTTCCTACTTTTTATGTTCTATGATATTTTTTGATCAGATGCGTAGTTCTCGAGATATATCAAGATATTTAAAAGTTCCGAAGCCGCACCAACATAATAGAGATACAGAAACACCGTGGCCCCTTTCTTTGAGGTAACTCTGCACTATTGCGAGCTGCAAATGCCACTTCCAGCTTAGCTGTACAGAAGAAGAACAACAAGAAGAAGAAATATCTCGAAATATGTCCGTCAGGCCCCTTCCCTTGAGATAAATCTGCAAATATCTCGGAAACCAAGCGAGCTATCGCAAAATGTTAAGAGACCTTATTTGTAGAGAATTAAGTTTCCTACTTTTTATGTTCTACGATATTTTTTGATCAGATGCGTAGTTCTCGAGATATATCAAGATATTTAAAAGTTCCGAAGCCGCACCAACATAATAGAGATACAGAAACACCGTGGCCCCTTTCTTTGAGATAACTCTGCACTATTGCGTGCTGCAAATGCCACTTCCAGCTTAGCTGTGCAGAAGAAGAACAACAAGAAGAAGAAATATCTCGAAATATGTCCGTCAGGCCCCTTCCCTTGAGATAAATCTGCAAATATCTCGGAAACCAAGCGAGCTATGGCAAAATGTTTAGAGACCTTATTTGTAGAGAATTAAGTTTCCTACTTTTTGTGTTCTACGATATTTTTTGATCAGATGCGTAGTTCTCGAGATATATCAAGATATTTAAAAGTTCCGAAGCCGCACCAACATAATAGAGATACAGAAACACCGTGGCCCCTTTCTTTGCGATAACTCTGCACTATTGCGAGCTGCAAATGCCACTTCCAGCTTAGCTGTGCAGAAGAAGAACAACAAGAAGAAGAAATATCTCGAAATATGTCCGTCAGGCCCCTTCCCTTGAGATAAATCTGCAAATATCTCGGAAACGAAGCGAGCTATGGCAAAATGTTTAGAGACCTTATTTGTAGAGAATTAAGTTTTCTACTTTTTGTGTTCTACGATATTTTTTGATCAGATGCGTAGTTCTCGAGATATATCAAGATATTTAAAAGTTCCGAAGCCGCACCAACATAATAGAGATACAGAAACACCGTGGCCCCTTTCTTTGCGATAACTCTGCACTATTGCGAGCTGCAAATGCCACTTCCAGCTTAGCTGTGCAGAAGAAGAACAACAAGAAGAAGAAATATCTCGAAATATGTCCGTCAGGCCCCTTCCCTTGAGATAAATCTGCAAATATCTCGGAAACGAAGCGAGCTATGGCAAAATGTTAAGAGACCTTTTTTGTAGAGAATTAAGTTTCCTACTTTTTATGTTCTATGATATTTTTCGATCAGAGGCGTAGTTCTCGAGATATATCAAGATATTTAAAAGTTCCGAAGCCGCACCAACATAATAGAGATACAGAAACACCGTGGCCCCTCTCTTTGAGATAACTCTGCACGATTGCGAGCTGGAAATGCCACTTCCAGTTTAGCTGTGCAGAAGAAGAACAACAAGAAGAAGAAATATCTCGAAATATGTCCGTCAGGCCCCTTCCCTTGAGATAAATCTGCAAATATCTCGGAAACGAAGCGAGCTACGGCAAAA
Organism: Osmia lignaria lignaria; assembly: GCF_051020975.1. NCBI lineage: Eukaryota > Metazoa > Arthropoda > Insecta > Hymenoptera > Megachilidae > Osmia > Osmia lignaria. Next base: position 2,744,781 of record NW_027478160.1, read on the forward strand.
TGTTAAGAGACCTTTTTTGTAGGAAATTAGGTTTCCTACTTTTTATGTTCTATGATATTTTTTGATCAGATGCGTAGTTCTCGAGATATATCAAGACATTTAAAAGTTCCGAAGCCGCACCAACATAATAGAGATACAGAAACACCGTGGCCCCTTTCTTTGCGATAACTCTGCACTATTGCGAGCTGCAAATGCCACTTCCAGCTTAGCTGTGCAGAAGAAGAACAACAAGAAGAAGAAATATCTCGAAATATGTCCGTCAGGCCCCTTCCCTTGAGATAAATCTGCAAATATCTCGGAAACGAAGCGAGCTACGGCAAAATGTTAAGAGACCTTTTTTGTAGAGAATTATGTTTCCTACAATTTACGTTCTCTGATATTTTTTGATCAGAAGCGTAGTTTTCGAGATATATCGAGATATTTAAAAGTTCCGAAGCCGCACCAACATAATAGAGATACAGAAACACCGTGGCCCCTTTCTTTGAGATAACTCTGCACTATTGCGACCTGCAAATGCCACTTCCAGCTTAGCTGTGCAGAAGAGGAACAACAAGAAGAAGAAATATCTCGGAATATGTCCGTCAGGCCCCTTCCCTTGAGCTAAATCTGCAAATATCTCGGAAACGATGCCAGCTATGGGAAAATGTTAAGAGACCTTTTTTGTAGAGAATTAAGTTTTCTACTTTTTATGTTTTATGATATTTCTTGATCAGATGCGTAGTTCTCGAGATATATCAAGATATTTAAAAGCTCCGAAGCTGCACCAACATAATAGAGGTACAGAAACACCGTGGCCCCTTTCTTTGAGATAACTCTGCACTATTGCGAGCTGCAAATGCCACTTCCAGCTTAGCTGTGCAGAAGAAGAACAACAAGAAGAAGAAATATCTGGAAATATGTCCATCAGGCCCCTTGCCTTGAGATAAATCTGCAAATATCTCGGAAACGAAGCGAGCTACGGCAAAATGTTAAGAGACCTTTTTTGTAGAAAATTAGGGTTCCTACTTTTTATGTTCTATGATATTTTTTGAACAGATGCGTAGTTCTCGAGATATATCAAGATATTTAAAAGTTCCGAAGCCGCACCAACATAATAGAGATACAGAAACACCGTGGCCCCTTTCTTTGAGATAACTCTGCACTATTGCGCGCTGCAAATGCCACTTCCAGCTTAGCTGTGCAGAAGAAGAACAACAAGAAGAAGAAATATCTCGAAATATGTCCGTCAGGCCCCTTCCCTTGAGATAAATCTGCAAATATCTCGGAAACCAAGCGAGCTATCGCAAAATGTTAAGAGACCTTATTTGTAGAGAATTAAGTTTCCTACTTTTTACGTTCTATGATATTTTTTGATCAGAAGCGTAGTTTTCGAGATATATCGAGATATTTAAAAGTTCCGAAGCCGCACCAACATAATAGAGATACAGAAACACCGTGGCCCCTTTCTTTGAGATAACTCTGCACTATTGCAACCTGCAAATGCCACTTCCAGCTTAGCTGTGCAGAAGAGGAACAACAAGAAGAAGAAATATCTCGGAATATGTCCGTCAGGCCCCTTCCCTTGAGCTAAATCTGCAAATATCTCGGAAACGATGCCAGCTATGGGGAAATGTTAAGAGACCTTTTTTGTAGAGAATTAAGTTTTCTACTTTTTATGTTTTATGATATTTCTTGATCAGATGCGTAGTTCTCGAGATATATCAAGATATTTAAAAGCTCCGAAGCTGCACCAACATAATAGAGGTACAGAAACACCGTGGCCCCTTTCTTTGAGATAACTCTGCACTATTGCGAGCTGCAAATGCCACTTCCAGCTTAGCTGTGCAGAAGAAGAACAACAAGAAGAAGAAATATCTGGAAATATGTCCATCAGGCCCCTTCCCTTGAGATAAATCTGCAAATATCTCGGAAACGAAGCGAGCTACGGCAAAATGTTAAGAGACCTTTTTTGTAGAAAATTAGGGTTCCTACTTTTTATGTTCTATGATATTTTTTGAACAGATGCGTAGTTCTCGAGATATATCAAGATATTTAAAAGTTCCGAAGCCGCACCAACATAATAGAGATACAGAAACACCGTGGCCCCTTTCTTTGAGATAACTCTGCACTATTGCGCGCTGCAAATGCCACTTCCAGCTTAGCTGTGCAGAAGAAGAACAACAAGAAGAAGAAATATCTCGAAATATGTCCGTCAGGCCCCTTCCCTTGAGATAAATCTGCAAATATCTCGGAAACCAAGCGAGCTATCGCAAAATGTTAAGAGACCTTATTTGTAGAGAATTAAGTTTCCTACTTTTTACGTTCTATGATATTTTTTGATCAGAAGCGTAGTTTTCGAGATATATCGAGATATTTAAAAGTTCCGAAGCCGCACCAACATAATAGGGATACAGAAACACCGTGGCCCCTTTCTTTGAGATAACTCTGCACTATTGCGACCTGCAAATGCCACTTCCAGCTCAGCTGTGCAGAAGAAGAACAACAAGAAGAAGAAATATCTCGAAATATGTCCGTTAGGCCCCTTCCCTTGAGATAAATCTGCAAATATCTCGGAAACGAAGCGAGCTATGGCAAAATGTTTAGAGACCTTTCTTGTAGAGAATTAAGTTTCCTACTTTTTATCTAGTATGATATTTTTTGATCAGATGCGTAGTTCTCGAGATATATCAAGATATTTAAAAGTTCCGAAGTCGCACCAACATAATAGAGATACAGAAACACCGTGGCCCCTTTCTTTGAGATAACTCTGCACTAGTGCGAGCCGCAAATGCCACTTCCAGCTTAGCTGTGCAGAAGAAGAACAACAAGAAGAAGAAATATCTCGAAATATGTCCGTCAGGCCCCTTCCCTTGAGATAAATATGCAAATATCTCGGAAACGAAGCGAGCTATGGCAAAATGTTAAGAGACCTTTTTTGTAGAGAATTAAGTTTCCTACTTTTTATCTTCTATGATATTTTTTGATCAGATGCGTAGTTCTCGAGATATATCAAGATATTTAAAAGTTCCGAAGCCGCACCAACATAATAGAGATACAGAAACACCGTGGCCCCTCTCTTTGAGATAACTCTGCACTATTGCGAGCTGCAAATGCCACTTCCAGCTTAGCTGTGCAGAAGAAGAACAACAAGAAGAAGAAATATCTCGAAATATGTCCGTCAGACCCCTTCCCTTGAGATGAATCTGCAAATATCTCGGAACCGAAGCGAGCTATGGCAAAATGTTAAGACACCTTTTTTGTAGAGAATAATGTTTCCTACAATTTACGTTCTATGATATTTTTTGATCAGAAGCGTAGTTTTCGAGATATATCGAGATATTTAAAAGTTCCGAAGCCGCACCAACATAATAGAGATACAGAAACACCGTGGCCCCTTTCTTTGAGATAACTCTGCACTATTGCGACCTGCAAATGCCACTTCCAGCTCAGCTGTGCAGAAGAAGAACAACAAGAAGAAGAAATATCTCGAAATATGTCCGTTAGGCCCCTTCCCTTGAGATAAATCTGCAAATATCTCGGAAACGAAGCGAGCTATGGCAAAATGTTTAGAGACCTTTCTTGTAGAGAATTAAGTTTCCTACTTTTTATGTACTATGACATTTTTTGATCAGATGCGTAGTTCTCGAGATATATCAAGATATTTAAAAGTTCCGAAGCCGCACCAACATAATAGAGATACAGAAACACCGTGGCCCCTTTCTTTGAGATAACTCTGCACTAGTGCGAGCCGCAAATGCCACTTCCAGCTTAGCTGTGCAGAAGAAGAACAACAAGAAGAAGAAATATCTCGAAATATGTCCGTCAGGCCCCTTCCCTTGAGATAAATATGCAAATATCTCGGAAACGAAGCGAGCTATGGCAAAATGTTAAGAGACCTTTTTTGTAGAGAATTAAGTTTCCTACTTTTTATGTTCTATGATATTTTTTGATCAGATGCGTAGTTCTCGAGATATATCAAGACATTTAAAAGTTCCGAAGCCGCACCAACATAATAGAGATACAGAAACACCGTGGCCCCTTTCTTTGCGATAACTCTGCACTATTGCGAGCTGCAAATGCCACTTCCAGCTTAGCTGTGCAGAAGAAGAACAACAAGAAGAAGAAATATCTCGAAATATGTCCGTCAGGCCCCTTCCCTTGAGATAAATCTGCAAATATCTCGGAAACGAAGCGAGCTACGGCAAAATGTTAAGAGACCTTTTTTGTAGAGAATTATGTTTCCTACAATTTACGTTCTCTGATATTTTTTGATCAGAAGCGTAGTTTTCGAGATATATCGAGATATTTAAAAGTTCCGAAGCCGCACCAACATAATAGAGATACAGAAACACCGTGGCCCCTTTCTTTGAGATAACTCTGCACTATTGCGACCTGCAAATGCCACTTCCAGCTTAGCTGTGCAGAAGAGGAACAACAAGAAGAAGAAATATCTCGGAATATGTCCGTCAGGCCCCTTCCCTTGAGCTAAATCTGCAAATATCTAGGAAACGATGCCAGCTATGGGAAAATGTTAAGAGACCTTTTTTGTAGAGAATTAAGTTTTCTACTTTTTATGTTTTATGATATTTCTTGATCAGATGCGTAGTTCTCGAGATATATCAAGATATTTAAAAGCTCCGAAGCTGCACCAACATAATAGAGGTACAGAAACACCGTGGCCCCTTTCTTTGAGATAACTCTGCACTATTGCGAGCTGCAAATGCCACTTCCAGCTTAGCTGTGCAGAAGAAGAACAACAAGAAGAAGAAATATCTGGAAATATGTCCATCAGGCCCCTTCCCTTGAGATAAATCTGCAAATATCTCGGAAACGAAGCGAGCTACGGCAAAATGTTAAGAGACCTTTTTTGTAGAAAATTAGGGTTCCTACTTTTTATGTTCTATGATATTTTTTGAACAGATGCGTAGTTCTCGAGATATATCAAGATATTTAAAAGTTCCGAAGCCGCACCAACATAATAGAGATACAGAAACACCGTGGCCCCTTTCTTTGAGATAACTCTGCCCTATTGCGCGCTGCAAATGCCACTTCCAGCTTAGCTGTGCAGAAGAAGAACAACAAGAAGAAGAAATATCTCGAAATATGTCCGTCAGGCCCCTTCCCTTGAGATAAATCTGCAAATATCTCGGAAACCAAGCGAGCTATCGCAAAATGTTAAGAGACCTTATTTGTAGAGAATTAAGTTTCCTACTTTTTACGTTCTATGATATTTTTTGATCAGAAGCGTAGTTTTCGAGATATATCGAGATATTTAAAAGTTCCGAAGCCGCACCAACATAATAGAGATACAGAAACACCGTGGCCCCTTTCTTTGAGATAACTCTGCACTATTGCGACCTGCAAATGCCACTTCCAGCTTAGCTGTGCAGAAGAGGAACAACAAGAAGAAGAAATATCTCGGAATATGTCCGTCAGGCCCCTTCCCTTGAGCTAAATCTGCAAATATCTCGGAAACGAAGCGAGCTATGGCAAAATGTTTAGAGACCTTTCTTGTAGAGAATTAAGTTTCCTACTTTTTATGTAGTATGATATTTTTTGATCAGATGCGTAGTTCTCGAGATATATCAAGATATTTAAAAGTTCCGAAGTCGCACCAACATAATAGAGATACAGAAACACCGTGGCCCCTTTCTTTGAGATAACTCTGCACTAGTGCGAGCCGCAAATGCCACTTCCAGCTTAGCTGTGCAGAAGAAGAACAACAAGAAGAAGAAATATCTCGAAATATGTCCGTCAGGCCCCTTCCCTTGAGATAAATATGCAAATATCTCGGAAACGAAGCGAGCTATGGCAAAATGTTAAGAGACCTTTTTTGTAGAGAATTAAGTTTCCTACTTTTTATCTTCTATGATATTTTTTGATCAGATGCGTAGTTCTCGAGATATATCAAGATATTTAAAAGTTCCGAAGCCGCACCAACATAATAGAGATACAGAAACACCGTGGCCCCTCTCTTTGAGATAACTCTGCACTATTGCGAGCTGCAAATGCCACTTCCAGCTTAGCTGTGCAGAAGAAGAACAACAAGAAGAAGAAATATCTCGAAATATGTCCGTCAGACCCCTTCCCTTGAGATGAATCTGCAAATATCTCGGAACCGAAGCGAGCTATGGCAAAATGTTAAGACACCTTTTTTGTAGAGAATAATGTTTCCTACAATTTACGTTCTATGATATTTTTTGATCAGAAGCGTAGTTTTCGAGATATATCGAGATATTTAAAAGTTCCGAAGCCGCACCAACATAATAGAGATACAGAAACACCGTGGCCCCTTTCTTTGAGATAACTCTGCACTATTGCGACCTGCAAATGCCACTTCCAGCTCAGCTGTGCAGAAGAAGAACAACAAGAAGAAGAAATATCTCGAAATATGTCCGTTAGGCCCCTTCCCTTGAGATAAATCTGCAAATATCTCGGAAACGAAGCGAGCTATGGCAAAATGTTTAGAGACCTTTCTTGTAGAGAATTAAGTTTCCTACTTTTTATGTACTATGACATTTTTTGATCAGATGCGTAGTTCTCGAGATATATCAAGATATTTAAAAGTTCCGAAGCCGCACCAACATAATAGAGATACAGAAACACCGTGGCCCCTTTCTTTGAGATAACTCTGCACTAGTGCGAGCCGCAAATGCCACTTCCAGCTTAGCTGTGCAGAAGAAGAACAACAAGAAGAAGAAATATCTCGAAATATGTCCGTCAGGCCCCTTCCCTTGAGATAAATATGCAAATATCTCGGAAACGAAGCGAGCTATGGCAAAATGTTAAGAGACCTTTTTTGTAGAGAATTAAGTTTCCTACTTTTTATCTTCTATGATATTTTTTGATCAGATGCGTAGTTCTCGAGATATATCAAGATATTTAAAAGTTCCGAAGCCGCACCAACATAATAGAGATACAGAAACACCGTGGCCCCTTTCTTTGAGATAACTCTGCACTATTGCGAGCTGCAAATGCCACTTCCAGCTTAGCTGTGCAGAGGAAGAACAACAAGAAGAAGAAATATCTCGAAATATGTCCGTCAGGCCAGTTCCTTTGAGCTGAATCTGCAAATATCTCGGAAACGAAGCGATCTATGGCAAAATGTTAAGAGACGTTTTTTGTAGAGAATTATGTTTCCTACAATTTATGTTCTATGATATTTTTTGATCAGAAGCGTAGTTTTCGAGATATATCGAGATATTTAAAAGTTCCGAAGCCGCACCAACATAATAGATATACAGAAACACCGTGGCCCCTTTCTTTGAGATAACTCTGCACTAGTGCGAGCCGCAAATGCCACTTCCAGCTTAGCTGTGCAGAAGAAGAACAACAAGAAGGAGAAATATCTCGAAATATGTCCGTCAGGCCCCTTCCCTTGAGATAAATCTGCAAATATCTCGGAAATGAAGCGAGCTATGGCAAAATGTTAAGAGACCTTTTTTGTAGAGAATTATGTTTCCTACAATCTATGTTCTATGATATTTTTTGATCAGATGCGTACTTTTCGAGATATATCGAGATATTTAAAAGTTCCGAAGCCGCACCAACATAATAGAGATACAGAAACACCGTGGCCCCTTTCGTTGAGACAACTCTGCACTAGTGCGAGCCGCAAATGCCACTTCCAGCTCAGCTGTGCAGAAGAAGAACAACAAGAAGAAGAAATATCTCGAAATATGCCCGTCAGGCCCCTTCCCTTGAGATATATCTGCAAATATCTCGGAAACGAAGCGAGCTATGGCAAAATGTTAAGAGACCTTTTTTGTAGAGAATTATGCTTCCTACAATTTATGTTCTATGATATTTTTTGATCAGAAGCGTAGTTTTCGAGATATATCGAGATATTTAAAAGTTCCGAAGCCGCACCAACATAATAGAGATACAGAAACACCGTGGCCCCTTTCTTTGAGATAACTCTGCACTAGTGCGAGCCGCAAATGCCACTTCCAGCTTAGCTGTGCAGAAGAAGAACAACAAGAAGAAGAAATATCTCGAAATATGTCCGTCAGGCCCCTTCCCTTGAGATAAATCTGCAAATATCTCGGAAACGAAGCGAGCTACGGCAAAATGTTAAGAGACCTTTTTTGTAGAAAATTAGGTTTCCTACTTTTTATGTTCTATGATATTTTTTGATCAGATGCGTAGTTCTCGAGATATATCAAGATATTTAAAAGTTCCGAAGCCGCACCAACATAATAGAGATACAGAAACACCGTGGCCCCTTTCTTTGCGATAACTCTGCACTATTGCGAGCTGCAAATGCCACTTCCAGCTAAGCTGTGCAGAAGAAGAACAACAAGAAGAAGAAATATCTCGAAATATGTCCGTCAGGCCCCTTCCCTTGAGATAAATCTGCAAATATCTCGGAAACGATGCCAGTTATGGGAAAATGTTAAGAGACCTTTTTTGTAGAGAATTAAGTTTCCTACTTTTTATGTTCTATGATATTTTTTGATCAGATGCGTAGTTCTCGAGATATATCAAGATATTTAAAAGTTCCGAAGCCGCACCAACATAATAGAGATACAGAAACACCGTGGCCCGTTTCTTTGAGATAACTCTGCACTATTGCGCGCTGCAAATGCCACTTCCAGCTTAGCTGTGCAGAAGAAGAACAACAAGAAGAAGAAATATCTCGAAATATGTCCGTCAGGCCCCTTCCCTTGAGATAAATCTGCAAATATCTCGGAAACGAAGCGAGCTACGGCAAAACGTTAAGAGACCTTTTTTGTAGAAAATTAGGTTTCCTACTTTTTATGTTCTATGATATTTTTTGATCAGATGCGTAGTTCTCGAGATATATCAAGATATTTAAAAGTTCCGAAGCCGCACCAACATAATAGAGATACAGAAACACCGTGGCCCCTTTCTTTGCGATAACTCTGCACTATTGCGAGCTGCAAATGCCACTTCCAGCTTAGCTGTGCAGAAGAAGAACAACAAGAAGAAGAAATATCTCGAAATATGTCCGTCAGGCCCCTTCCCTTGAGATAAATCTGCAAATATCTCGGAAACGAAGCGAGCTATGGCAAAATGTTGAGAGACCTTTTTTGTAGAGAATTAAGTTTCCTACTTTTTATGTTCGATGATATTTTTTGATCAGATGCGTAGTTCTCGAGATATATCAAGATATTTAAAAGTTCCGAAGCTGCACCAACATAATAGAGGTACAGAAACACCGTGGCCTCTTTCTTTGAGATAACTCTGCACTATTGCGAGCTGCAAATGCCGCTTCGAGCTTAGCTGTGCAGAAGAAGAACAACAAGAAGAAGAAATATCTCGAAATATGTCCGTCAGACCCCTTCCCTTGGGATGAATCTGCAAATATCTCGGAAACGAAGCGAGCTATGGCAAAATGTTAAGAGACCTTTTTTGTAGAGAATAATGTTTCCTACAATTTACGTTCTATGATATTTTTTGATCAGAAGCGTAGTTTTCGAGATATATCGAGATATTTAAAAGTTCCGAAGCCGCACCAACATAATAGAGATACAGAAACACCGTGGCCCCTCTCTTTGAGATAACTCTGCACTATTGCGAGCTGCAAATGCCACTTCCAGCTTAGCTGTGCAGAAGAAGAACAACAAGAAGAAGAAATATCTCGAAATATGTCCGTCAGGCCCCTTCCCTTGAGATAAATCTGCAAATATCTCGGAAACGAAGCGAGCTATGGCAAAATGCTTAGAGACCTTTCTTGTAGAGAATTAAGTTTCCTACTTTTTATGTAGTATGATATTTTTTGATCAGATGCGTAGTTCTCGAGATATATCAAGATATTTAAAAGTTCCGAAGCCGCACCAACATAATAGAGATACAGAAACACCGTGGCCCCTTTCTTTGGGATAACTCTGCACTATTGCGAGCTGCAAATGCCACTTCCAGCTTAGCTGTGCAGAACAAGAACAACAAGAAGAAGAAATATCTGGAAATATGTCCGTCAGGCCACTTCCCTTGAGATAAATCTGCAAATATCTCGGAAACGAAGCGAGCTATGGCAAAATGTTGAGAGACATTTTTTGTAGAGAATTAAGTTTCCTACTTTTTATGTTCGATGATATTTTTTGATCAGATGCGTAGTTCTCGAGATATATCAAGATATTTAAAAGTTCCGAAGCTGCACCAACATAATAGAGGTACAGAAACACCGTGGCCTCTTTCTTTGAGATAACTCTGCACTATTGCGAGCTGCAAATGCCGCTTCGAGCTTAGCTGTGCAGAAGAAGAACAACAAGAAGAAGAAATATCTCGAAATATGTCCGTCAGACCCCTTCCCTTGAGATGAATCTGCAAATATCTCGGAAACGAAGCGAGCTATGGCAACATGTTAAGAGACCTTTTTTGTAGAGAATAATGTTTCCTACAATTTACGTTCTATGATATTTTTTGATCAGAAGCGTAGTTTTCGAGATATATCGAGATATTTAAAAGTTCCGAAGCCGCACCAACATAATAGAGATACAGAAACACCGTGGCCCCTTTCTTTGAGATAACTCTGCACTATTGCGACCTGCAAATGCCACTTCCAGCTCAGCTGTGCAGAAGAAGAACAACAAGAAGAAGAAATATCTCGAAATATGTCCGTTAGGCCCCTTCCCTTGAGATAAATCTGCAAATATCTCGGAAACGAAGCGAGCTATGGCAAAATGTTTAGAGACCTTTCTTGTAGAGAATTAAGTTTCCTACTTTTTATGTAGTATGATATTTTTTGATCAGATGCGTAGTTCTCGAGATATATCAAGATATTTAAAAGTTCCGAAGTCGCACCAACATAATAGAGATACAGAAACACCGTGGCCCCTTTCTTTGAGATAACTCTGCACTAGTGCGAGCCGCAAATGCCACTTCCAGCTTAGCTGTGCAGAAGAAGAACAACAAGAAGAAGAAATATCTCGAAATATGTCCGTCAGGCCCCTTCCCTTGAGATAAATATGCAAATATCTCGGAAACGAAGCGAGCTATGGCAAAATGTTAAGAGACCTTTTTTGTAGAGAATTAAGTTTCCTACTTTTTATCTTCTATGATATTTTTTGATCAGATGCGTAGTTCTCGAGATATATCAAGATATTTAAAAGTTCCGAAGCCGCACCAACATAATAGAGATACAGAAACACCGTGGCCCCTCTCTTTGAGATAACTCTGCACTATTGCGAGCTGCAAATGCCACTTCCAGCTTAGCTGTGCAGAGGAAGAACAACAAGAAGAAGAAATATCTCGAAATATGTCCGTCAGGCCAGTTCCTTTGAGCTGAATCTGCAAATATCTCGGAAACGAAGCGATCTATGGCAAAATGTTAAGAGACGTTTTTTGTAGAGAATTATGTTTCCTACAATTTATGTTCTATGATATTTTTTGATCAGAAGCGTAGTTTTCGAGATATATCGAGATATTTAAAAGTTCCGAAGCCGCACCAACATAATAGGGATACAGAAACACCGTGGCCCCTTTCTTTGAGATAACTCTGCACTAGTGCGAGCCGCAAATGCCACTTCCAGCTTAGCTGTGCAGAAGAAGAACAACAAGAAGAAGAAATATCTCGAAATATGTCCGTCAGGCCCCTTCCCTTGAGATAAATCTGCAAATATCTCGGAAATGAAGCGAGCTATGGCAAAATGTTAAGAGACCTTTTTTGTAGAGAATTATGTTTCCTACAATTTATCTTCTATGATATTTTTTGATCAGATGCGTAGTTCTCGAGATATATCAAGATATTTAAAAGTTCCGAAGCCACACCAACATAATAGAGATACAGAAACACCGTGGCCCCTTTCTTTGAGATAACTCTGCACTAGTGCGAGCCGCAAATGCCACTTCCAGCTTAGCTGTGCAGAAGAAGAACAACAAGAAGAAGAAATATCTCGAAATATGTCCGTCAGGCCCCTTCCCTTGAGATAAATCTGCAAATATCTCGGAAACGAAGCGAGCTACGGCAAAATGTTAAGAGACCTTTTTTGTAGAAAATTAGGTTTCCTACTTTTTATGTTCTATGATATTTTTTGATCAGATGCGTAGTTCTCGAGATATATCAAGATATTTAAAAGTTCCGAAGCCGCACCAACATAATAGAGATACAGAAACACCGTGGCCCCTTTCTTTGCGATAACTCTGCACTATTGCGAGCTGCAAATGCCACTTCCAGCTAAGCTGTGCAGAAGAAGAACAACAAGAAGAAGAAATATCTCGAAATATGTCCGTCAGGCCCCTTCCCTTGAGATAAATCTGCAAATATCTCGGAAACGAAGCGAGCTATGGCAAAATGTTGAGAGACCTTTTTTGTAGAGAATTAAGTTTCCTACTTTTCATGTTCGATGATATTTTTTGATCAGATGCGTAGTTCTCGAGATATATCAAGATATTTAAAAGTTCCGAAGCTGCACCAACATAATAGAGGTACAGAAACACCGTGGCCTCTTTCTTTGAGATAACTCTGCACTATTGCGAGCTGCAAATGCCGCTTCGAGCTTAGCTGTGCAGAAGAAGAACAACAAGAAGAAGAAATATCTCGAAATATGTCCGTCAGACCCCTTCCCTTGGGATGAATCTGCAAATATCTCGGAAACGAAGCGAGCTATGGCAAAATGTTAAGAGACCTTTTTTGTAGAGAATAATGTTTCCTACAATTTACGTTCTATGATATTTTTTGATCAGAAGCGTAGTTTTCGAGATATATCGAGATATTTAAAAGTTCCGAAGCTGCACCAACATAATAGAGGTACAGAAACACCGTGGCCTCTTTCTTTGAGATAACTCTGCACTATTGCGAGCTGCAAATGCCGCTTCGAGCTTAGCTGTGCAGAAGAAGAACAACAAGAAGAAGAAATATCTCGAAATATGTCCGTCAGACCCCTTCCCTTGGGATGAATCTGCAAATATCTCGGAAACGAAGCGAGCTATGGCAAAATGTTAAGAGACCTTTTTTGTAGAGAATAATGTTTCCTACAATTTACGTTCTATGATATTTTTTGATCAGAAGCGTAGTTTTCGAGATATATCGAGATATTTAAAAGTTCCGAAGCCGCACCAACATAATAGAGATACAGAAACACCGTGGCCCCTTTCTTTGAGATAACTCTGCACTATTGCGACCTGCAAATGCCACTTCCAGCTCAGCTGTGCAGAAGAAGAACAACAAGAAGAAGAAATATCTCGAAATATGTCCGTTAGGCCCCTTCCCTTGAGATAAATCTGCAAATATCTCGGAAACGAAGCGAGCTATGGCAAAATGTTTAGAGACCTTTCTTGTAGAGAATTAAGTTTCCTACTTTTTATGTACTATGACATTTTTTGATCAGATGCGTAGTTCTCGAGATATATCAAGATATTTAAAAGTTCCGAAGCCGCACCAACATAATAGAGATACAGAAACACCGTGGCCCCTTTCTTTGAGATAACTCTGCACTAGTGCGAGCCGCAAATGCCACTTCCAGCTTAGCTGTGCAGAAGAAGAACAACAAGAAGAAGAAATATCTCGAAATATGTCCGTCAGGCCCCTTCCCTTGAGATAAATATGCAAATATCTCGGAAACGAAGCGAGCTATGGCAAAATGTTAAGAGACCTTTTTTGTAGAGAATTAAGTTTCCTACTTTTTATCTTCTATGATATTTTTTGATCAGATGCGTAGTTCTCGAGATATATCAAGATATTTAAAAGTTCCGAAGCCGCACCAACATAATAGAGATACAGAAACACCGTGGCCCCTTTCTTTGAGATAACTCTGCACTATTGCGAGCTGCAAATGCCACTTCCAGCTTAGCTGTGCAGAGGAAGAACAACAAGAAGAAGAAATATCTCGAAATATGTCCGTCAGGCCATTTCCTTTGAGCTGAATCTGCAAATATCTCGGAAACGAAGCGATCTATGGCAAAATGTTAAGAGACATTTTTTGTAGAGAATTATGTTTCCTACAATTTATGTTCTATGATATTTTTTGATCAGAAGCGTAGTTTTCGAGATATATCGAGATATTTAAAAGTTCCGAAGCCGCACCAACATAATAGGGATACAGAAACACCGTGGCCCCTTTCTTTGAGATAACTCTGCACTAGTGCGAGCCGCAAATGCCACTTCCAGCTTAGCTGTGCAGAAGAAGAACAACAAGAAGAAGAAATATCTCGAAATATGTCCGTCAGGCCCCTTCCCTTGAGATAAATCTGCAAATATCTCGGAAATGAAGCGAGCTATGGCAAAATGTTAAGAGACCTTTTTTGTAGAGAATTATGTTTCCTACAATTTATGTTCTATGATATTTTTTGATCAGATGCGTAGTTCTCGAGATATATCAAGATATTTAAAAGTTCCGAAGCCACACCAACATAATAGAGATACAGAAACACCGTGGCCCCTTTCTTTGAGATAACTCTGCACTATTGCGAGCTGTAAATGCCACTTCCAGCTTAGCTGTGCAGAAGAAGAACAACAAGAAGAAGAAATATCTCGAAATATGTCCGTCAGGCCCCTTCCCTTGAGATAAATCTGCAAATATCTCGGAAACGAAGCGAGCTATGGCAAAATGTTAAGAGACCTTTTTTGTAGAGAATTAAGTTTCCTACTTTTCATGTTCTATGATATTTTTTGATCAGATGCGTAGTTCTCGAGATATATCAAGATATTTAAAAGTTCCGAAGCCGCACCAACATAATAGAGATACAGAAACACCGTGGCCCCTTTCTTTGAGATAACTCTGCACTATTGCGAGCTGTAAATGCCACTTCCAGCTTAGCTGTGCAGAAGAAGAACAACAAGAAGAAGAAATATCTCGAAATATGTCCGTCAGGCCCCTTCCCTTGAGATATATCTGCAAATATCTCGGAAACGAAGCGAGCTATGGCAAAATGTTAAGAGACCTTTTTTGTAGAGAATTATGCTTCCTACAATTTATGTTCTATGATATTTTTTGATCAGAAGCGTAGTTTTCGAGATATATCGAGATATTTAAAAGTTCCGAAGCCGCACCAACATAATAGAGATACAGAAACACCGTGGCCCCTTTCTTTGAGATAACTCTGCACTATTGCGACCTGCAAATGCCACTTCCAGCTCAGCTGTGCAGAAGAAGAACAACAAGAAGAAGAAATATCTCGAAATATGTCCGTTAGGCCCCTTCCCTTGAGATAAATCTGCAAATATCTCGGAAACGAAGCGAGCTATGGCAAAATGTTTAGAGACCTTTCTTGTAGAGAATTAAGTTTCCTACTTTTTATGTACTATGACATTTTTTGATCAGATGCGTAGTTCTCGAGATATATCAAGATATTTAAAAGTTCCGAAGCCGCACCAACATAATAGAGATACAGAAACACCGTGGCCCCTTTCTTTGAGATAACTCTGCACTAGTGCGAGCCGCAAATGCCACTTCCAGCTTAGCTGTGCAGAAGAAGAACAACAAGAAGAAGAAATATCTCGAAATATGTCCGTCAGGCCCCTTCCCTTGAGATAAATATGCAAATATCTCGGAAACGAAGCGAGCTATGGCAAAATGTTAAGAGACCTTTTTTGTAGAGAATTAAGTTTCCTACTTTTTATCTTCTATGATATTTTTTGATCAGATGCGTAGTTCTCGAGATATATCAAGATATTTAAAAGTTCCGAAGCCGCACCAACATAATAGAGATACAGAAACACCGTGGCCCCTTTCTTTGAGATAACTCTGCACTATTGCGAGCTGCAAATGCCACTTCCAGCTTAGCTGTGCAGAGGAAGAACAACAAGAAGAAGAAATATCTCGAAATATGTCCGTCAGGCCATTTCCTTTGAGCTGAATCTGCAAATATCTCGGAAACGAAGCGATCTATGGCAAAATGTTAAGAGACATTTTTTGTAGAGAATTATGTTTCCTACAATTTATGTTCTATGATATTTTTTGATCAGAAGCGTAGTTTTCGAGATATATCGAGATATTTAAAAGTTCCGAAGCCGCACCAACATAATAGGGATACAGAAACACCGTGGCCCCTTTCTTTGAGATAACTCTGCACTAGTGCGAGCCGCAAATGCCACTTCCAGCTTAGCTGTGCAGAAGAAGAACAACAAGAAGAAGAAATATCTCGAAATATGTCCGTCAGGCCCCTTCCCTTGAGATAAATCTGCAAATATCTCGGAAATGAAGCGAGCTATGGCAAAATGTTAAGAGACCTTTTTTGTAGAGAATTATGTTTCCTACAATTTATGTTCTATGATATTTTTTGATCAGATGCGTAGTTCTCGAGATATATCAAGATATTTAAAAGTTCCGAAGCCACACCAACATAATAGAGATACAGAAACACCGTGGCCCCTTTCTTTGAGATAACTCTGCACTATTGCGAGCTGTAAATGCCACTTCCAGCTTAGCTGTGCAGAAGAAGAACAACAAGAAGAAGAAATATCTCGAAATATGTCCGTCAGGCCCCTTCCCTTGAGATAAATCTGCAAATATCTCGGAAACGAAGCGAGCTATGGCAAAATGTTAAGAGACCTTTTTTGTAGAGAATTAAGTTTCCTACTTTTCATGTTCTATGATATTTTTTGATCAGATGCGTAGTTCTCGAGATATATCAAGATATTTAAAAGTTCCGAAGCCGCACCAACATAATAGAGATACAGAAACACCGTGGCCCCTTTCTTTGAGATAACTCTGCACTATTGCGAGCTGTAAATGCCACTTCCAGCTTAGCTGTGCAGAAGAAGAACAACAAGAAGAAGAAATATCTCGAAATATGTCCGTCAGGCCCCTTCCCTTGAGATATATCTGCAAATATCTCGGAAACGAAGCGAGCTATGGCAAAATGTTAAGAGACCTTTTTTGTAGAGAATTATGCTTCCTACAATTTATGTTCTATGATATTTTTTGATCAGAAGCGTAGTTTTCGAGATATATCGAGATATTTAAAAGTTCCGAAGCCGCACCAACATAATAGAGATACAGAAACACCGTGGCCCCTTTCGTTGAGACAACTCTGCACTAGTGCGAGCCGCAAATGCCACTTCCAGCTCAGCTGTGCAGAAGAAGAACAACAAGAAGAAGAAATATCTCGAAATATGCCCGTCAGGCCCCTTCCCTTGAGATATATCTGCAAATATCTCGGAAACGAAGCGAGCTATGGCAAAATGTTAAGAGACCTTTTTTGTAGAGAATTATGCTTCCTACAATTTATGTTCTATGATATTTTTTGATCAGAAGCGTAGTTTTCGAGATATATCGAGATATTTAAAAGTTCCGAAGCCGCACCAACATAATAGAGATACAGAAACACCGTGGCCCCTTTCTTTGAGATAACTCTGCACTAGTGCGAGCCGCAAATGCCACTTCCAGCTTAGCTGTGCAGAAGAAGAACAACAAGAAGAAGAAATATCTCGAAATATGTCCGTCAGGCCCCTTCCCTTGAGATAAATATGCAAATATCTCGGAAACGAAGCGAGCTATGGCAAAATGTTAAGCGACCTTTTTTGTAGAGAATTAAGTTTCCTACTTTTCATGTTCTATGATATTTTTTGATCAGATGCGTAGTTCTCGAGATATATCAAGATATTTAAAAGTTCCGAAGCCGCACCAACATAATAGAGATACAGAAACACCGTGGCCCCTTTCTTTGAGATAACTCTGCACTATTGCGAGCTGTAAATGCCACTTCCAGCTTAGCTGTGCAGAAGAAGAACAACAAGAAGAAGAAATATCTCGAAATATGTCCGTCAGGCCCCTTCCCTTGAGATAAATCTGCAAATATCTCGGAAACAAAGCGAGCTACGGCAAAATGTTAAGAGACCTTTTTTGTAGAAAATTAGGATTCCTACTTTTTATGTTCTATGATATTTTTTGATCAGATGCGTAGTTCTCGAGATATATCAAGATATTTAAAAGTTCCGAAGCCGCACCAACATAATAGAGATACAGAAACACCGTGGCCCCTTTCTTTGAGATAACTCTACACTATTGCGCGCTGCAAATGCCACTTCCAGCTTAGCTGTGCAGAAGAAGAACAACAAGAAGAAGAAATATCTCGAAATATGTCCGTCAGGCCCCTTCCCTCGAGATAAATCTGCAAATATCTCGGAAACGAAGCGAGCTATGGCAAAATGTTAAGAGACCTTTTTTGTAGAGAATTAAATTTCCTACTTTTTACGTTCTATGATATTTTTTGATCGGATGCGTAGTTCTCGAGATATATCAAGATATTTAAAAGTTCCGAAGCCGCACCAACATAATAGAGATACAGAAACACCGTGGCCCCTTTCTTTGAGATAACTCTGCACTATTGCGAGCTGCAAATGCCACTTCCAGCTTAGCTGTGCAGAAGAAGAACAACAAAAAGAAGAAATATCTCGAAATATGTCCGTCAGGCCCCTTCCCTTGAGATAAATCTGCAAATATCTCGGAAACGAAGCGAGCTATGGCAAAATGATAAGAGACCTCTTTTGTAGAGAATTAAGTTTCCTACTTTTTGTGTTCTATGATATTTTTCGATCAGATGCGTAGTCCTCGAGATATATCAAGATATTTAAAAGTTCCGAAGCCGCACCAACATAATAGAGATACAGAAACACCGTGGCCCCTTTCTTTGAGATAACTCTGCACTATTGCGAGCTGCAAATGCCACTTCCAGCTTAGCTGTGCAGAAGAAGAACAACAAGAAGAAGAAATATCTGGAAATATGTCCGTCAGGCCCCTTCCCTTGAGATAAATCTGCAGATATCTCGGAAACGAAGCGAGCTACGGCAAAATGTTAAGAGACCTTTTTTGTAGAAAATTAGGATTCCTACTTTTTATGTTCTATGATATTTTTTGAACAGATGCGTAGTTCTCGAGATATATCAAGATATTTAAAAGTTCCGAAGCCGCACCAACATAATAGAGATACAGAAACACCGTGGCCCCTTTCTTTGAGATAACTCTGCACTATTGCGCGCTGCAAATGCCACTTCCAGCTTAGCTGTGCAGAAGAAGAACAACAAGAAGAAGAAATATCTCGAAATATGTCCGTCAGGCCCCTTCCCTTGAGATATATCTGCAAATATCTCGGAAACGAAGCGAGCTATGGCAAAATGTTAAGAGACCTTTTTTGTAGAGAATTAAGTTTCCTACTTTTTATGTTCTATGATATTTTTTGATCAGATGCGTAGTTCTCGAGATATATCAAGATATTTAAAAGTTCCGAAGCCGCACCAACATAATAGAGATACAGAAACACCGTGGCCCCTTTCTTTGAGGTAACTCTGCACTATTGCGAGCTGCAAATGCCACTTCCAGCTTAGCTGTACAGAAGAAGAACAACAAGAAGAAGAAATATCTCGAAATATGTCCGTCAGGCCCCTTCCCTTGAGATAAATCTGCAAATATCTCGGAAACCAAGCGAGCTATCGCAAAATGTTAAGAGACCTTATTTGTAGAGAATTAAGTTTCCTACTTTTTATGTTCTACGATATTTTTTGATCAGATGCGTAGTTCTCGAGATATATCAAGATATTTAAAAGTTCCGAAGCCGCACCAACATAATAGAGATACAGAAACACCGTGGCCCCTTTCTTTGAGATAACTCTGCACTATTGCGTGCTGCAAATGCCACTTCCAGCTTAGCTGTGCAGAAGAAGAACAACAAGAAGAAGAAATATCTCGAAATATGTCCGTCAGGCCCCTTCCCTTGAGATAAATCTGCAAATATCTCGGAAACCAAGCGAGCTATGGCAAAATGTTTAGAGACCTTATTTGTAGAGAATTAAGTTTCCTACTTTTTGTGTTCTACGATATTTTTTGATCAGATGCGTAGTTCTCGAGATATATCAAGATATTTAAAAGTTCCGAAGCCGCACCAACATAATAGAGATACAGAAACACCGTGGCCCCTTTCTTTGCGATAACTCTGCACTATTGCGAGCTGCAAATGCCACTTCCAGCTTAGCTGTGCAGAAGAAGAACAACAAGAAGAAGAAATATCTCGAAATATGTCCGTCAGGCCCCTTCCCTTGAGATAAATCTGCAAATATCTCGGAAACGAAGCGAGCTATGGCAAAATGTTTAGAGACCTTATTTGTAGAGAATTAAGTTTTCTACTTTTTGTGTTCTACGATATTTTTTGATCAGATGCGTAGTTCTCGAGATATATCAAGATATTTAAAAGTTCCGAAGCCGCACCAACATAATAGAGATACAGAAACACCGTGGCCCCTTTCTTTGCGATAACTCTGCACTATTGCGAGCTGCAAATGCCACTTCCAGCTTAGCTGTGCAGAAGAAGAACAACAAGAAGAAGAAATATCTCGAAATATGTCCGTCAGGCCCCTTCCCTTGAGATAAATCTGCAAATATCTCGGAAACGAAGCGAGCTATGGCAAAATGTTAAGAGACCTTTTTTGTAGAGAATTAAGTTTCCTACTTTTTATGTTCTATGATATTTTTCGATCAGAGGCGTAGTTCTCGAGATATATCAAGATATTTAAAAGTTCCGAAGCCGCACCAACATAATAGAGATACAGAAACACCGTGGCCCCTCTCTTTGAGATAACTCTGCACGATTGCGAGCTGGAAATGCCACTTCCAGTTTAGCTGTGCAGAAGAAGAACAACAAGAAGAAGAAATATCTCGAAATATGTCCGTCAGGCCCCTTCCCTTGAGATAAATCTGCAAATATCTCGGAAACGAAGCGAGCTACGGCAAAATGTTAAGAGACCTTTTTTGTAGGAAATTAGGTTTCCTACTTTTTATGTTCTATGATATTTTTTGATCAGATGCGTAGTTCTCGAGATATATCAAGACATTTAAAAGTTCCGAAGCCGCACCAACATAATAGAGATACAGAAACACCGTGGCCCCTTTCTTTGCGATAACTCTGCACTATTGCGAGCTGCAAATGCCACTTCCAGCTTAGCTGTGCAGAAGAAGAACAACAAGAAGAAGAAATATCTCGAAATATGTCCGTCAGGCCCCTTCCCTTGAGATAAATCTGCAAATATCTCGGAAACGAAGCGAGCTACGGCAAAATGTTAAGAGACCTTTTTTGTAGAGAATTATGTTTCCTACAATTTACGTTCTCTGATATTTTTTGATCAGAAGCGTAGTTTTCGAGATATATCGAGATATTTAAAAGTTCCGAAGCCGCACCAACATAATAGAGATACAGAAACACCGTGGCCCCTTTCTTTGAGATAACTCTGCACTATTGCGACCTGCAAATGCCACTTCCAGCTTAGCTGTGCAGAAGAGGAACAACAAGAAGAAGAAATATCTCGGAATATGTCCGTCAGGCCCCTTCCCTTGAGCTAAATCTGCAAATATCTCGGAAACGATGCCAGCTATGGGAAAATGTTAAGAGACCTTTTTTGTAGAGAATTAAGTTTTCTACTTTTTATGTTTTATGATATTTCTTGATCAGATGCGTAGTTCTCGAGATATATCAAGATATTTAAAAGCTCCGAAGCTGCACCAACATAATAGAGGTACAGAAACACCGTGGCCCCTTTCTTTGAGATAACTCTGCACTATTGCGAGCTGCAAATGCCACTTCCAGCTTAGCTGTGCAGAAGAAGAACAACAAGAAGAAGAAATATCTGGAAATATGTCCATCAGGCCCCTTGCCTTGAGATAAATCTGCAAATATCTCGGAAACGAAGCGAGCTACGGCAAAATGTTAAGAGACCTTTTTTGTAGAAAATTAGGGTTCCTACTTTTTATGTTCTATGATATTTTTTGAACAGATGCGTAGTTCTCGAGATATATCAAGATATTTAAAAGTTCCGAAGCCGCACCAACATAATAGAGATACAGAAACACCGTGGCCCCTTTCTTTGAGATAACTCTGCACTATTGCGAGCTGTAAATGCCACTTCCAGCTTAGCTGTGCAGAAGAAGAACAACAAGAAGAAGAAATATCTCGAAATATGTCCGTCAGGCCCCTTCCCTTGAGATAAATCTGCAAATATCTCGGAAACGAAGCGAGCTATGGCAAAATGTTAAGAGACCTTTTTTGTAGAGAATTAAGTTTCCTACTTTTCATGTTCTATGATATTTTTTGATCAGATGCGTAGTTCTCGAGATATATCAAGATATTTAAAAGTTCCGAAGCCGCACCAACATAATAGAGATACAGAAACACCGTGGCCCCTTTCTTTGAGATAACTCTGCACTATTGCGAGCTGTAAATGCCACTTCCAGCTTAGCTGTGCAGAAGAAGAACAACAAGAAGAAGAAATATCTCGAAATATGTCCGT
This sequence comes from Osmia lignaria lignaria, assembly GCF_051020975.1. Lineage (NCBI taxonomy): Eukaryota > Metazoa > Arthropoda > Insecta > Hymenoptera > Megachilidae > Osmia > Osmia lignaria. Next base: position 2,766,937 of record NW_027478160.1, read on the forward strand.
CAGGCCCCTTCCCTTGAGATATATCTGCAAATATCTCGGAAACGAAGCGAGCTATGGCAAAATGTTAAGAGACCTTTTTTGTAGAGAATTATGCTTCCTACAATTTATGTTCTATGATATTTTTTGATCAGAAGCGTAGTTTTCGAGATATATCGAGATATTTAAAAGTTCCGAAGCCGCACCAACATAATAGAGATACAGAAACACCGTGGCCCCTTTCGTTGAGACAACTCTGCACTAGTGCGAGCCGCAAATGCCACTTCCAGCTCAGCTGTGCAGAAGAAGAACAACAAGAAGAAGAAATATCTCGAAATATGCCCGTCAGGCCCCTTCCCTTGAGATATATCTGCAAATATCTCGGAAACGAAGCGAGCTATGGCAAAATGTTAAGAGACCTTTTTTGTAGAGAATTATGCTTCCTACAATTTATGTTCTATGATATTTTTTGATCAGAAGCGTAGTTTTCGAGATATATCGAGATATTTAAAAGTTCCGAAGCCGCACCAACATAATAGAGATACAGAAACACCGTGGCCCCTTTCGTTGAGACAACTCTGCACTAGTGCGAGCCGCAAATGCCACTTCCAGCTCAGCTGTGCAGAAGAAGAACAACAAGAAGAAGAAATATCTCGAAATATGCCCGTCAGGCCCCTTCCCTTGAGATATATCTGCAAATATCTCGGAAACGAAGCGAGCTATGGCAAAATGTTAAGAGACCTTTTTTGTAGAGAATTATGCTTCCTACAATTTATGTTCTATGATATTTTTTGATCAGAAGCGTAGTTTTCGAGATATATCGAGATATTTAAAAGTTCCGAAGCCGCACCAACATAATAGAGATACAGAAACACCGTGGCCCCTTTCTTTGAGATAACTCTGCACTAGTGCGAGCCGCAAATGCCACTTCCAGCTTAGCTGTGCAGAAGAAGAACAACAAGAAGAAGAAATATCTCGAAATATGTCCGTCAGGCCCCTTCCCTTGAGATAAATATGCAAATATCTCGGAAACGAAGCGAGCTATGGCAAAATGTTAAGCGACCTTTTTTGTAGAGAATTAAGTTTCCTACTTTTCATGTTCTATGATATTTTTTGATCAGATGCGTAGTTCTCGAGATATATCAAGATATTTAAAAGTTCCGAAGCCGCACCAACATAATAGAGATACAGAAACACCGTGGCCCCTTTCTTTGAGATAACTCTGCACTATTGCGAGCTGTAAATGCCACTTCCAGCTTAGCTGTGCAGAAGAAGAACAACAAGAAGAAGAAATATCTCGAAATATGTCCGTCAGGCCCCTTCCCTTGAGATAAATCTGCAAATATCTCGGAAACAAAGCGAGCTACGGCAAAATGTTAAGAGACCTTTTTTGTAGAAAATTAGGATTCCTACTTTTTATGTTCTATGATATTTTTTGATCAGATGCGTAGTTCTCGAGATATATCAAGATATTTAAAAGTTCCGAAGCCGCACCAACATAATAGAGATACAGAAACACCGTGGCCCCTTTCTTTGAGATAACTCTACACTATTGCGCGCTGCAAATGCCACTTCCAGCTTAGCTGTGCAGAAGAAGAACAACAAGAAGAAGAAATATCTCGAAATATGTCCGTCAGGCCCCTTCCCTTGAGATAAATCTGCAAATATCTCGGAAACGAAGCGAGCTATGGCAAAATGATAAGAGACCTCTTTTGTAGAGAATTAAGTTTCCTACTTTTTGTGTTCTATGATATTTTTCGATCAGATGCGTAGTCCTCGAGATATATCAAGATATTTAAAAGTTCCGAAGCCGCACCAACATAATAGAGATACAGAAACACCGTGGCCCCTTTCTTTGAGATAACTCTGCACTATTGCGAGCTGCAAATGCCACTTCCAGCTTAGCTGTGCAGAAGAAGAACAACAAGAAGAAGAAATATCTGGAAATATGTCCGTCAGGCCCCTTCCCTTGAGATAAATCTGCAGATATCTCGGAAACGAAGCGAGCTACGGCAAAATGTTAAGAGACCTTTTTTGTAGAAAATTAGGATTCCTACTTTTTATGTTCTATGATATTTTTTGAACAGATGCGTAGTTCTCGAGATATATCAAGATATTTAAAAGTTCCGAAGCCGCACCAACATAATAGAGATACAGAAACACCGTGGCCCCTTTCTTTGAGATAACTCTGCACTATTGCGCGCTGCAAATGCCACTTCCAGCTTAGCTGTGCAGAAGAAGAACAACAAGAAGAAGAAATATCTCGAAATATGTCCGTCAGGCCCCTTCCCTTGAGATAAATCTGCAAATATCTCGGAAACGAAGCGAGCTACGGCAAAATGTTAAGAGACCTTTTTTGTAGGAAATTAGGTTTCCTACTTTTTATGTTCTATGATATTTTTTGATCAGATGCGTAGTTCTCGAGATATATCAAGACATTTAAAAGTTCCGAAGCCGCACCAACATAATAGAGATACAGAAACACCGTGGCCCCTTTCTTTGCGATAACTCTGCACTATTGCGAGCTGCAAATGCCACTTCCAGCTTAGCTGTGCAGAAGAAGAACAACAAGAAGAAGAAATATCTCGAAATATGTCCGTCAGGCCCCTTCCCTTGAGATAAATCTGCAAATATCTCGGAAACGAAGCGAGCTACGGCAAAATGTTAAGAGACCTTTTTTGTAGAGAATTATGTTTCCTACAATTTACGTTCTCTGATATTTTTTGATCAGAAGCGTAGTTTTCGAGATATATCGAGATATTTAAAAGTTCCGAAGCCGCACCAACATAATAGAGATACAGAAACACCGTGGCCCCTTTCTTTGAGATAACTCTGCACTATTGCGACCTGCAAATGCCACTTCCAGCTTAGCTGTGCAGAAGAGGAACAACAAGAAGAAGAAATATCTCGGAATATGTCCGTCAGGCCCCTTCCCTTGAGCTAAATCTGCAAATATCTCGGAAACGATGCCAGCTATGGGAAAATGTTAAGAGACCTTTTTTGTAGAGAATTAAGTTTTCTACTTTTTATGTTTTATGATATTTCTTGATCAGATGCGTAGTTCTCGAGATATATCAAGATATTTAAAAGCTCCGAAGCTGCACCAACATAATAGAGGTACAGAAACACCGTGGCCCCTTTCTTTGAGATAACTCTGCACTATTGCGAGCTGCAAATGCCACTTCCAGCTTAGCTGTGCAGAAGAAGAACAACAAGAAGAAGAAATATCTGGAAATATGTCCATCAGGCCCCTTGCCTTGAGATAAATCTGCAAATATCTCGGAAACGAAGCGAGCTACGGCAAAATGTTAAGAGACCTTTTTTGTAGAAAATTAGGGTTCCTACTTTTTATGTTCTATGATATTTTTTGAACAGATGCGTAGTTCTCGAGATATATCAAGATATTTAAAAGTTCCGAAGCCGCACCAACATAATAGAGATACAGAAACACCGTGGCCCCTTTCTTTGAGATAACTCTGCACTATTGCGCGCTGCAAATGCCACTTCCAGCTTAGCTGTGCAGAAGAAGAACAACAAGAAGAAGAAATATCTCGAAATATGTCCGTCAGGCCCCTTCCCTTGAGATAAATCTGCAAATATCTCGGAAACCAAGCGAGCTATCGCAAAATGTTAAGAGACCTTATTTGTAGAGAATTAAGTTTCCTACTTTTTACGTTCTATGATATTTTTTGATCAGAAGCGTAGTTTTCGAGATATATCGAGATATTTAAAAGTTCCGAAGCCGCACCAACATAATAGAGATACAGAAACACCGTGGCCCCTTTCTTTGAGATAACTCTGCACTATTGCAACCTGCAAATGCCACTTCCAGCTTAGCTGTGCAGAAGAGGAACAACAAGAAGAAGAAATATCTCGGAATATGTCCGTCAGGCCCCTTCCCTTGAGCTAAATCTGCAAATATCTCGGAAACGATGCCAGCTATGGGGAAATGTTAAGAGACCTTTTTTGTAGAGAATTAAGTTTTCTACTTTTTATGTTTTATGATATTTCTTGATCAGATGCGTAGTTCTCGAGATATATCAAGATATTTAAAAGCTCCGAAGCTGCACCAACATAATAGAGGTACAGAAACACCGTGGCCCCTTTCTTTGAGATAACTCTGCACTATTGCGAGCTGCAAATGCCACTTCCAGCTTAGCTGTGCAGAAGAAGAACAACAAGAAGAAGAAATATCTGGAAATATGTCCATCAGGCCCCTTCCCTTGAGATAAATCTGCAAATATCTCGGAAACGAAGCGAGCTACGGCAAAATGTTAAGAGACCTTTTTTGTAGAAAATTAGGGTTCCTACTTTTTATGTTCTATGATATTTTTTGAACAGATGCGTAGTTCTCGAGATATATCAAGATATTTAAAAGTTCCGAAGCCGCACCAACATAATAGAGATACAGAAACACCGTGGCCCCTTTCTTTGAGATAACTCTGCACTATTGCGCGCTGCAAATGCCACTTCCAGCTTAGCTGTGCAGAAGAAGAACAACAAGAAGAAGAAATATCTCGAAATATGTCCGTCAGGCCCCTTCCCTTGAGATAAATCTGCAAATATCTCGGAAACCAAGCGAGCTATCGCAAAATGTTAAGAGACCTTATTTGTAGAGAATTAAGTTTCCTACTTTTTACGTTCTATGATATTTTTTGATCAGAAGCGTAGTTTTCGAGATATATCGAGATATTTAAAAGTTCCGAAGCCGCACCAACATAATAGGGATACAGAAACACCGTGGCCCCTTTCTTTGAGATAACTCTGCACTATTGCGACCTGCAAATGCCACTTCCAGCTCAGCTGTGCAGAAGAAGAACAACAAGAAGAAGAAATATCTCGAAATATGTCCGTTAGGCCCCTTCCCTTGAGATAAATCTGCAAATATCTCGGAAACGAAGCGAGCTATGGCAAAATGTTTAGAGACCTTTCTTGTAGAGAATTAAGTTTCCTACTTTTTATCTAGTATGATATTTTTTGATCAGATGCGTAGTTCTCGAGATATATCAAGATATTTAAAAGTTCCGAAGTCGCACCAACATAATAGAGATACAGAAACACCGTGGCCCCTTTCTTTGAGATAACTCTGCACTAGTGCGAGCCGCAAATGCCACTTCCAGCTTAGCTGTGCAGAAGAAGAACAACAAGAAGAAGAAATATCTCGAAATATGTCCGTCAGGCCCCTTCCCTTGAGATAAATATGCAAATATCTCGGAAACGAAGCGAGCTATGGCAAAATGTTAAGAGACCTTTTTTGTAGAGAATTAAGTTTCCTACTTTTTATCTTCTATGATATTTTTTGATCAGATGCGTAGTTCTCGAGATATATCAAGATATTTAAAAGTTCCGAAGCCGCACCAACATAATAGAGATACAGAAACACCGTGGCCCCTCTCTTTGAGATAACTCTGCACTATTGCGAGCTGCAAATGCCACTTCCAGCTTAGCTGTGCAGAAGAAGAACAACAAGAAGAAGAAATATCTCGAAATATGTCCGTCAGACCCCTTCCCTTGAGATGAATCTGCAAATATCTCGGAACCGAAGCGAGCTATGGCAAAATGTTAAGACACCTTTTTTGTAGAGAATAATGTTTCCTACAATTTACGTTCTATGATATTTTTTGATCAGAAGCGTAGTTTTCGAGATATATCGAGATATTTAAAAGTTCCGAAGCCGCACCAACATAATAGAGATACAGAAACACCGTGGCCCCTTTCTTTGAGATAACTCTGCACTATTGCGACCTGCAAATGCCACTTCCAGCTCAGCTGTGCAGAAGAAGAACAACAAGAAGAAGAAATATCTCGAAATATGTCCGTTAGGCCCCTTCCCTTGAGATAAATCTGCAAATATCTCGGAAACGAAGCGAGCTATGGCAAAATGTTTAGAGACCTTTCTTGTAGAGAATTAAGTTTCCTACTTTTTATGTACTATGACATTTTTTGATCAGATGCGTAGTTCTCGAGATATATCAAGATATTTAAAAGTTCCGAAGCCGCACCAACATAATAGAGATACAGAAACACCGTGGCCCCTTTCTTTGAGATAACTCTGCACTAGTGCGAGCCGCAAATGCCACTTCCAGCTTAGCTGTGCAGAAGAAGAACAACAAGAAGAAGAAATATCTCGAAATATGTCCGTCAGGCCCCTTCCCTTGAGATAAATATGCAAATATCTCGGAAACGAAGCGAGCTATGGCAAAATGTTAAGAGACCTTTTTTGTAGAGAATTAAGTTTCCTACTTTTTATGTTCTATGATATTTTTTGATCAGATGCGTAGTTCTCGAGATATATCAAGACATTTAAAAGTTCCGAAGCCGCACCAACATAATAGAGATACAGAAACACCGTGGCCCCTTTCTTTGCGATAACTCTGCACTATTGCGAGCTGCAAATGCCACTTCCAGCTTAGCTGTGCAGAAGAAGAACAACAAGAAGAAGAAATATCTCGAAATATGTCCGTCAGGCCCCTTCCCTTGAGATAAATCTGCAAATATCTCGGAAACGAAGCGAGCTACGGCAAAATGTTAAGAGACCTTTTTTGTAGAGAATTATGTTTCCTACAATTTACGTTCTCTGATATTTTTTGATCAGAAGCGTAGTTTTCGAGATATATCGAGATATTTAAAAGTTCCGAAGCCGCACCAACATAATAGAGATACAGAAACACCGTGGCCCCTTTCTTTGAGATAACTCTGCACTATTGCGACCTGCAAATGCCACTTCCAGCTTAGCTGTGCAGAAGAGGAACAACAAGAAGAAGAAATATCTCGGAATATGTCCGTCAGGCCCCTTCCCTTGAGCTAAATCTGCAAATATCTAGGAAACGATGCCAGCTATGGGAAAATGTTAAGAGACCTTTTTTGTAGAGAATTAAGTTTTCTACTTTTTATGTTTTATGATATTTCTTGATCAGATGCGTAGTTCTCGAGATATATCAAGATATTTAAAAGCTCCGAAGCTGCACCAACATAATAGAGGTACAGAAACACCGTGGCCCCTTTCTTTGAGATAACTCTGCACTATTGCGAGCTGCAAATGCCACTTCCAGCTTAGCTGTGCAGAAGAAGAACAACAAGAAGAAGAAATATCTGGAAATATGTCCATCAGGCCCCTTCCCTTGAGATAAATCTGCAAATATCTCGGAAACGAAGCGAGCTACGGCAAAATGTTAAGAGACCTTTTTTGTAGAAAATTAGGGTTCCTACTTTTTATGTTCTATGATATTTTTTGAACAGATGCGTAGTTCTCGAGATATATCAAGATATTTAAAAGTTCCGAAGCCGCACCAACATAATAGAGATACAGAAACACCGTGGCCCCTTTCTTTGAGATAACTCTGCACTATTGCGCGCTGCAAATGCCACTTCCAGCTTAGCTGTGCAGAAGAAGAACAACAAGAAGAAGAAATATCTCGAAATATGTCCGTCAGGCCCCTTCCCTTGAGATAAATCTGCAAATATCTCGGAAACCAAGCGAGCTATCGCAAAATGTTAAGAGACCTTATTTGTAGAGAATTAAGTTTCCTACTTTTTACGTTCTATGATATTTTTTGATCAGAAGCGTAGTTTTCGAGATATATCGAGATATTTAAAAGTTCCGAAGCCGCACCAACATAATAGAGATACAGAAACACCGTGGCCCCTTTCTTTGAGATAACTCTGCACTATTGCGACCTGCAAATGCCACTTCCAGCTTAGCTGTGCAGAAGAGGAACAACAAGAAGAAGAAATATCTCGGAATATGTCCGTCAGGCCCCTTCCCTTGAGCTAAATCTGCAAATATCTCGGAAACGAAGCGAGCTATGGCAAAATGTTTAGAGACCTTTCTTGTAGAGAATTAAGTTTCCTACTTTTTATGTAGTATGATATTTTTTGATCAGATGCGTAGTTCTCGAGATATATCAAGATATTTAAAAGTTCCGAAGTCGCACCAACATAATAGAGATACAGAAACACCGTGGCCCCTTTCTTTGAGATAACTCTGCACTAGTGCGAGCCGCAAATGCCACTTCCAGCTTAGCTGTGCAGAAGAAGAACAACAAGAAGAAGAAATATCTCGAAATATGTCCGTCAGGCCCCTTCCCTTGAGATAAATATGCAAATATCTCGGAAACGAAGCGAGCTATGGCAAAATGTTAAGAGACCTTTTTTGTAGAGAATTAAGTTTCCTACTTTTTATCTTCTATGATATTTTTTGATCAGATGCGTAGTTCTCGAGATATATCAAGATATTTAAAAGTTCCGAAGCCGCACCAACATAATAGAGATACAGAAACACCGTGGCCCCTCTCTTTGAGATAACTCTGCACTATTGCGAGCTGCAAATGCCACTTCCAGCTTAGCTGTGCAGAAGAAGAACAACAAGAAGAAGAAATATCTCGAAATATGTCCGTCAGACCCCTTCCCTTGAGATGAATCTGCAAATATCTCGGAACCGAAGCGAGCTATGGCAAAATGTTAAGACACCTTTTTTGTAGAGAATAATGTTTCCTACAATTTACGTTCTATGATATTTTTTGATCAGAAGCGTAGTTTTCGAGATATATCGAGATATTTAAAAGTTCCGAAGCCGCACCAACATAATAGAGATACAGAAACACCGTGGCCCCTTTCTTTGAGATAACTCTGCACTATTGCGACCTGGAAATGCCACTTCCAGCTCAGCTGTGCAGAAGAAGAACAACAAGAAGAAGAAATATCTCGAAATATGTCCGTTAGGCCCCTTCCCTTGAGATAAATCTGCAAATATCTCGGAAACGAAGCGAGCTATGGCAAAATGTTTAGAGACCTTTCTTGTAGAGAATTAAGTTTCCTACTTTTTATGTACTATGACATTTTTTGATCAGATGCGTAGTTCTCGAGATATATCAAGATATTTAAAAGTTCCGAAGCCGCACCAACATAATAGAGATACAGAAACACCGTGGCCCCTTTCTTTGAGATAACTCTGCACTAGTGCGAGCCGCAAATGCCACTTCCAGCTTAGCTGTGCAGAAGAAGAACAACAAGAAGAAGAAATATCTCGAAATATGTCCGTCAGGCCCCTTCCCTTGAGATAAATATGCAAATATCTCGGAAACGAAGCGAGCTATGGCAAAATGTTAAGAGACCTTTTTTGTAGAGAATTAAGTTTCCTACTTTTTATCTTCTATGATATTTTTTGATCAGATGCGTAGTTCTCGAGATATATCAAGATATTTAAAAGTTCCGAAGCCGCACCAACATAATAGAGATACAGAAACACCGTGGCCCCTTTCTTTGAGATAACTCTGCACTATTGCGAGCTGCAAATGCCACTTCCAGCTTAGCTGTGCAGAGGAAGAACAACAAGAAGAAGAAATATCTCGAAATATGTCCGTCAGGCCAGTTCCTTTGAGCTGAATCTGCAAATATCTCGGAAACGAAGCGATCTATGGCAAAATGTTAAGAGACGTTTTTTGTAGAGAATTATGTTTCCTACAATTTATGTTCTATGATATTTTTTGATCAGAAGCGTAGTTTTCGAGATATATCGAGATATTTAAAAGTTCCGAAGCCGCACCAACATAATAGATATACAGAAACACCGTGGCCCCTTTCTTTGAGATAACTCTGCACTAGTGCGAGCCGCAAATGCCACTTCCAGCTTAGCTGTGCAGAAGAAGAACAACAAGAAGGAGAAATATCTCGAAATATGTCCGTCAGGCCCCTTCCCTTGAGATAAATCTGCAAATATCTCGGAAATGAAGCGAGCTATGGCAAAATGTTAAGAGACCTTTTTTGTAGAGAATTATGTTTCCTACAATCTATGTTCTATGATATTTTTTGATCAGATGCGTACTTTTCGAGATATATCGAGATATTTAAAAGTTCCGAAGCCGCACCAACATAATAGAGATACAGAAACACCGTGGCCCCTTTCGTTGAGACAACTCTGCACTAGTGCGAGCCGCAAATGCCACTTCCAGCTCAGCTGTGCAGAAGAAGAACAACAAGAAGAAGAAATATCTCGAAATATGCCCGTCAGGCCCCTTCCCTTGAGATATATCTGCAAATATCTCGGAAACGAAGCGAGCTATGGCAAAATGTTAAGAGACCTTTTTTGTAGAGAATTATGCTTCCTACAATTTATGTTCTATGATATTTTTTGATCAGAAGCGTAGTTTTCGAGATATATCGAGATATTTAAAAGTTCCGAAGCCGCACCAACATAATAGAGATACAGAAACACCGTGGCCCCTTTCTTTGAGATAACTCTGCACTAGTGCGAGCCGCAAATGCCACTTCCAGCTTAGCTGTGCAGAAGAAGAACAACAAGAAGAAGAAATATCTCGAAATATGTCCGTCAGGCCCCTTCCCTTGAGATAAATCTGCAAATATCTCGGAAACGAAGCGAGCTACGGCAAAATGTTAAGAGACCTTTTTTGTAGAAAATTAGGTTTCCTACTTTTTATGTTCTATGATATTTTTTGATCAGATGCGTAGTTCTCGAGATATATCAAGATATTTAAAAGTTCCGAAGCCGCACCAACATAATAGAGATACAGAAACACCGTGGCCCCTTTCTTTGCGATAACTCTGCACTATTGCGAGCTGCAAATGCCACTTCCAGCTAAGCTGTGCAGAAGAAGAACAACAAGAAGAAGAAATATCTCGAAATATGTCCGTCAGGCCCCTTCCCTTGAGATAAATCTGCAAATATCTCGGAAACGATGCCAGTTATGGGAAAATGTTAAGAGACCTTTTTTGTAGAGAATTAAGTTTCCTACTTTTTATGTTCTATGATATTTTTTGATCAGATGCGTAGTTCTCGAGATATATCAAGATATTTAAAAGTTCCGAAGCCGCACCAACATAATAGAGATACAGAAACACCGTGGCCCGTTTCTTTGAGATAACTCTGCACTATTGCGCGCTGCAAATGCCACTTCCAGCTTAGCTGTGCAGAAGAAGAACAACAAGAAGAAGAAATATCTCGAAATATGTCCGTCAGGCCCCTTCCCTTGAGATAAATCTGCAAATATCTCGGAAACGAAGCGAGCTACGGCAAAACGTTAAGAGACCTTTTTTGTAGAAAATTAGGTTTCCTACTTTTTATGTTCTATGATATTTTTTGATCAGATGCGTAGTTCTCGAGATATATCAAGATATTTAAAAGTTCCGAAGCCGCACCAACATAATAGAGATACAGAAACACCGTGGCCCCTTTCTTTGCGATAACTCTGCACTATTGCGAGCTGCAAATGCCACTTCCAGCTTAGCTGTGCAGAAGAAGAACAACAAGAAGAAGAAATATCTCGAAATATGTCCGTCAGGCCCCTTCCCTTGAGATAAATCTGCAAATATCTCGGAAACGAAGCGAGCTATGGCAAAATGTTGAGAGACCTTTTTTGTAGAGAATTAAGTTTCCTACTTTTTATGTTCGATGATATTTTTTGATCAGATGCGTAGTTCTCGAGATATATCAAGATATTTAAAAGTTCCGAAGCTGCACCAACATAATAGAGGTACAGAAACACCGTGGCCTCTTTCTTTGAGATAACTCTGCACTATTGCGAGCTGCAAATGCCGCTTCGAGCTTAGCTGTGCAGAAGAAGAACAACAAGAAGAAGAAATATCTCGAAATATGTCCGTCAGACCCCTTCCCTTGGGATGAATCTGCAAATATCTCGGAAACGAAGCGAGCTATGGCAAAATGTTAAGAGACCTTTTTTGTAGAGAATAATGTTTCCTACAATTTACGTTCTATGATATTTTTTGATCAGAAGCGTAGTTTTCGAGATATATCGAGATATTTAAAAGTTCCGAAGCCGCACCAACATAATAGAGATACAGAAACACCGTGGCCCCTCTCTTTGAGATAACTCTGCACTATTGCGAGCTGCAAATGCCACTTCCAGCTTAGCTGTGCAGAAGAAGAACAACAAGAAGAAGAAATATCTCGAAATATGTCCGTCAGGCCCCTTCCCTTGAGATAAATCTGCAAATATCTCGGAAACGAAGCGAGCTATGGCAAAATGCTTAGAGACCTTTCTTGTAGAGAATTAAGTTTCCTACTTTTTATGTAGTATGATATTTTTTGATCAGATGCGTAGTTCTCGAGATATATCAAGATATTTAAAAGTTCCGAAGCCGCACCAACATAATAGAGATACAGAAACACCGTGGCCCCTTTCTTTGGGATAACTCTGCACTATTGCGAGCTGCAAATGCCACTTCCAGCTTAGCTGTGCAGAACAAGAACAACAAGAAGAAGAAATATCTGGAAATATGTCCGTCAGGCCACTTCCCTTGAGATAAATCTGCAAATATCTCGGAAACGAAGCGAGCTATGGCAAAATGTTGAGAGACATTTTTTGTAGAGAATTAAGTTTCCTACTTTTTATGTTCGATGATATTTTTTGATCAGATGCGTAGTTCTCGAGATATATCAAGATATTTAAAAGTTCCGAAGCTGCACCAACATAATAGAGGTACAGAAACACCGTGGCCTCTTTCTTTGAGATAACTCTGCACTATTGCGAGCTGCAAATGCCGCTTCGAGCTTAGCTGTGCAGAAGAAGAACAACAAGAAGAAGAAATATCTCGAAATATGTCCGTCAGACCCCTTCCCTTGAGATGAATCTGCAAATATCTCGGAAACGAAGCGAGCTATGGCAACATGTTAAGAGACCTTTTTTGTAGAGAATAATGTTTCCTACAATTTACGTTCTATGATATTTTTTGATCAGAAGCGTAGTTTTCGAGATATATCGAGATATTTAAAAGTTCCGAAGCCGCACCAACATAATAGAGATACAGAAACACCGTGGCCCCTTTCTTTGAGATAACTCTGCACTATTGCGACCTGCAAATGCCACTTCCAGCTCAGCTGTGCAGAAGAAGAACAACAAGAAGAAGAAATATCTCGAAATATGTCCGTTAGGCCCCTTCCCTTGAGATAAATCTGCAAATATCTCGGAAACGAAGCGAGCTATGGCAAAATGTTTAGAGACCTTTCTTGTAGAGAATTAAGTTTCCTACTTTTTATGTAGTATGATATTTTTTGATCAGATGCGTAGTTCTCGAGATATATCAAGATATTTAAAAGTTCCGAAGTCGCACCAACATAATAGAGATACAGAAACACCGTCGCCCCTTTCTTTGAGATAACTCTGCACTAGTGCGAGCCGCAAATGCCACTTCCAGCTTAGCTGTGCAGAAGAAGAACAACAAGAAGAAGAAATATCTCGAAATATGTCCGTCAGGCCCCTTCCCTTGAGATAAATATGCAAATATCTCGGAAACGAAGCGAGCTATGGCAAAATGTTAAGAGACCTTTTTTGTAGAGAATTAAGTTTCCTACTTTTTATCTTCTATGATATTTTTTGATCAGATGCGTAGTTCTCGAGATATATCAAGATATTTAAAAGTTCCGAAGCCGCACCAACATAATAGAGATACAGAAACACCGTGGCCCCTCTCTTTGAGATAACTCTGCACTATTGCGAGCTGCAAATGCCACTTCCAGCTTAGCTGTGCAGAGGAAGAACAACAAGAAGAAGAAATATCTCGAAATATGTCCGTCAGGCCAGTTCCTTTGAGCTGAATCTGCAAATATCTCGGAAACGAAGCGATCTATGGCAAAATGTTAAGAGACGTTTTTTGTAGAGAATTATGTTTCCTACAATTTATGTTCTATGATATTTTTTGATCAGAAGCGTAGTTTTCGAGATATATCGAGATATTTAAAAGTTCCGAAGCCGCACCAACATAATAGGGATACAGAAACACCGTGGCCCCTTTCTTTGAGATAACTCTGCACTAGTGCGAGCCGCAAATGCCACTTCCAGCTTAGCTGTGCAGAAGAAGAACAACAAGAAGAAGAAATATCTCGAAATATGTCCGTCAGGCCCCTTCCCTTGAGATAAATCTGCAAATATCTCGGAAATGAAGCGAGCTATGGCAAAATGTTAAGAGACCTTTTTTGTAGAGAATTATGTTTCCTACAATTTATGTTCTATGATATTTTTTGATCAGATGCGTAGTTCTCGAGATATATCAAGATATTTAAAAGTTCCGAAGCCACACCAACATAATAGAGATACAGAAACACCGTGGCCCCTTTCTTTGAGATAACTCTGCACTAGTGCGAGCCGCAAATGCCACTTCCAGCTTAGCTGTGCAGAAGAAGAACAACAAGAAGAAGAAATATCTCGAAATATGTCCGTCAGGCCCCTTCCCTTGAGATAAATCTGCAAATATCTCGGAAACGAAGCGAGCTACGGCAAAATGTTAAGAGACCTTTTTTGTAGAAAATTAGGTTTCCTACTTTTTATGTTCTATGATATTTTTTGATCAGATGCGTAGTTCTCGAGATATATCAAGATATTTAAAAGTTCCGAAGCCGCACCAACATAATAGAGATACAGAAACACCGTGGCCCCTTTCTTTGCGATAACTCTGCACTATTGCGAGCTGCAAATGCCACTTCCAGCTAAGCTGTGCAGAAGAAGAACAACAAGAAGAAGAAATATCTCGAAATATGTCCGTCAGGCCCCTTCCCTTGAGATAAATCTGCAAATATCTCGGAAACGATGCCAGTTATGGGAAAATGTTAAGAGACCTTTTTTGTAGAGAATTAAGTTTCCTACTTTTTATGTTCTATGATATTTTTTGATCAGATGCGTAGTTCTCGAGATATATCAAGATATTTAAAAGTTCCGAAGCCGCACCAACATAATAGAGATACAGAAACACCGTGGCCCGTTTCTTTGAGATAACTCTGCACTATTGCGCGCTGCAAATGCCACTTCCAGCTTAGCTGTGCAGAAGAAGAACAACAAGAAGAAGAAATATCTCGAAATATGTCCGTCAGGCCCCTTCCCTTGAGATAAATCTGCAAATATCTCGGAAACGAAGCGAGCTACGGCAAAACGCTAAGAGACCTTTTTTGTAGAAAATTAGGTTTCCTACTTTTTATGTTCTATGATATTTTTTGATCAGATGCGTAGTTCTCGAGATATATCAAGATATTTAAAAGTTCCGAAGCCGCACCAACATAATAGAGATACAGAAACACCGTGGCCCCTTTCTTTGCGATAACTCTGCACTATTGCGAGCTGCAAATGCCACTTCCAGCTTAGCTGTGCAGAAGAAGAACAACAAGAAGAAGAAATATCTCGAAATATGTCCGTCAGGCCCCTTCCCTTGAGATAAATCTGCAAATATCTCGGAAACGAAGCGAGCTATGGCAAAATGTTGAGAGACCTTTTTTGTAGAGAATTAAGTTTCCTACTTTTTATGTTCGATGATATTTTTTGATCAGATGCGTAGTTCTCGAGATATATCAAGATATTTAAAAGTTCCGAAGCTGCACCAACATAATAGAGGTACAGAAACACCGTGGCCTCTTTCTTTGAGATAACTCTGCACTATTGCGAGCTGCAAATGCCGCTTCGAGCTTAGCTGTGCAGAAGAAGAACAACAAGAAGAAGAAATATCTCGAAATATGTCCGTCAGACCCCTTCCCTTGGGATGAATCTGCAAATATCTCGGAAACGAAGCGAGCTATGGCAAAATGTTAAGAGACCTTTTTTGTAGAGAATAATGTTTCCTACAATTTACGTTCTATGATATTTTTTGATCAGAAGCGTAGTTTTCGAGATATATCGAGATATTTAAAAGTTCCGAAGCCGCACCAACATAATAGAGATACAGAAACACCGTGGCCCCTCTCTTTGAGATAACTCTGCACTATTGCGAGCTGCAAATGCCACTTCCAGCTTAGCTGTGCAGAAGAAGAACAACAAGAAGAAGAAATATCTCGAAATATGTCCGTCAGGCCCCTTCCCTTGAGATAAATCTGCAAATATCTCGGAAACGAAGCGAGCTATGGCAAAATGCTTAGAGACCTTTCTTGTAGAGAATTAAGTTTCCTACTTTTTATGTAGTATGATATTTTTTGATCAGATGCGTAGTTCTCGAGATATATCAAGATATTTAAAAGTTCCGAAGCCGCACCAACATAATAGAGATACAGAAACACCGTGGCCCCTTTCTTTGGGATAACTCTGCACTATTGCGAGCTGCAAATGCCACTTCCAGCTTAGCTGTGCAGAACAAGAACAACAAGAAGAAGAAATATCTGGAAATATGTCCGTCAGGCCACTTCCCTTGAGATAAATCTGCAAATATCTCGGAAACGAAGCGAGCTATGGCAAAATGTTGAGAGACATTTTTTGTAGAGAATTAAGTTTCCTACTTTTTATGTTCGATGATATTTTTTGATCAGATGCGTAGTTCTCGAGATATATCAAGATATTTAAAAGTTCCGAAGCTGCACCAACATAATAGAGGTACAGAAACACCGTGGCCTCTTTCTTTGAGATAACTCTGCACTATTGCGACCTGCAAATGCCACTTCCAGCTCAGCTGTGCAGAAGAAGAACAACAAGAAGAAGAAATATCTCGAAATATGTCCGTCAGGCCAGTTCCTTTGAGCTGAATCTGCAAATATCTCGGAAACGAAGCGAGCTATGGCAAAATGTTTAGAGACCTTTCTTGTAGAGAATTAAGTTTCCTACTTTTTATGTAGTATGATATTTTTTGATCAGATGCGTAGTTCTCGAGATATATCAAGATATTTAAAAGTTCCGAAGCCGCACCAACATAATAGAGATACAGAAACACCGTGGCCCCTTTCTTTGGGATAACTCTGCACTATTGCGAGCTGGAAATGCCACTTCCAGTTCAGCTGTGCAGAAGAAGAACAACAAGAAGAAGAAATATCTCGAAATATGTCCATCAGGACCCTTCCCCTTGAGATAAATCTGCAAATATCTCGGAAACGAAGCGAGCTATGGTGAAATGTTAAGAGACCTTTTTTGTAGAGAATTAAGTTTCCTACTTTTTATCTTCTATGATATTTTTTGATCAGATGCGTAGTTCTCGAGATATATCAAGATATTTAAAAGTTCCGAAGCCGCTCCAACATAATAGAGATACAGAAACACCGTGGCCCCTCTCTTTGAGATAACTCTGCACTATTGCGAGCTGCAAATGCCACTTCCAGCTTAGCTGTGCAGAAGAAGAACAACAAGAAGAAGAAATATCTCGAAATATGTCCGTCAGGCCCCTTCCCTTGAGATAAATCTGCAAATAGCTCGGAAACGAAGCGAGCTATGGCAAAATGTTTAGAGACCTTTCTTGTAGAGAATTAAGTTTCCTACTTTTTATGTACTATGACATTTTTTGATCAGATGCGTAGTTCTCGAGATATATCAAGATATTTAAAAGTTCCGAAGCCGCACCAACATAATAGAGATACAGAAACACCGTGGCCCCTTTCTTTGAGATAACTCTGCACTAGTGCGAGCCGCAAATGCCACTTCCAGCTTAGCTGTGCAGAAGAAGAACAACAAGAAGAAGAAATATCTCGAAATATGTCCGTCAGGCCCCTTCCCTTGAGATAAATATGCAAATATCTCGGAAACGAAGCGAGCTATGGCAAAATGTTAAGAGACCTTTTTTGTAGAGAATTAAGTTTCCTACTTTTTATCTTCTATGATATTTTTTGATCAGATGCGTAGTTCTCGAGATATATCAAGATATTTAAAAGTTCCGAAGCCGCACCAACATAATAGAGATACAGAAACACCGTGGCCCCTTTCTTTGAGATAACTCTGCACTATTGCGAGCTGCAAATGCCACTTCCAGCTTAGCTGTGCAGAGGAAGAACAACAAGAAGAAGAAATATCTCGAAATATGTCCGTCAGGCCAGTTCCTTTGAGCTGAATCTGCAAATATCTCGGAAACGAAGCGATCTATGGCAAAATGTTAAGAGACGTTTTTTGTAGAGAATTATGTTTCCTACAATTTATGTTCTATGATATTTTTTGATCAGAAGCGTAGTTTTCGAGATATATCGAGATATTTAAAAGTTCCGAAGCCGCACCAACATAATAGGGATACAGAAACACCGTGGCCCCTTTCTTTGAGATAACTCTGCACTAGTGCGAGCCGCAAATGCCACTTCCAGCTTAGCTGTGCAGAAGAAGAACAACAAGAAGAAGAAATATCTCGAAATATGTCCGTCAGGCCCCTTCCCTTGAGATAAATCTGCAAATATCTCGGAAATGAAGCGAGCTATGGCAAAATGTTAAGAGACCTTTTTTGTAGAGAATTATGTTTCCTACAATTTATGTTCTATGATATTTTTTGATCAGATGCGTAGTTCTCGAGATATATCAAGATATTTAAAAGTTCCGAAGCCACACCAACATAATAGAGATACAGAAACACCGTGGCCCCTTTCTTTGAGATAACTCTGCACTATTGCGAGCTGTAAATGCCACTTCCAGCTTAGCTGTGCAGAAGAAGAACAACAAGAAGAAGAAATATCTCGAAATATGTCCGTCAGGCCCCTTCCCTTGAGATAAATCTGCAAATATCTCGGAAACGAAGCGAGCTATGGCAAAATGTTAAGAGACCTTTTTTGTAGAGAATTAAGTTTCCTACTTTTTATCTTCTATGATATTTTTTGATCAGATGCGTAGTTCTCGAGATATATCAAGATATTTAAAAGTTCCGAAGCCGCACCAACATAATAGAGATACAGAAACACCGTGGCCCCTCTCTTTGAGATAACTCTGCACTATTGCGAGCTGCAAATGCCACTTCCAGCTTAGCTGTGCAGAAGAAGAACAACAAGAAGAAGAAATATCTCGAAATATGTCCGTCAGGCCCCTTCCCTTGAGATAAATCTGCGAATATCTCGGAAACGAAGCGAGCTATGGCAAAATGTTTAGAGACCTTTCTTGTAGAGAATTAAGTTTCCTACTTTTTATGTAGTATGATATTTTTTGATCAGATGCGTAGTTCTCGAGATATATCAAGATATTTAAAAGTTCCGAAGCCGCACCAACATAATAGAGATACAGAAACACCGTGGCCCCTTTCTTTGGGATAACTCTGCACTATTGCGAGCTGCAAATGCCACTTCCAGCTTAGCTGTGCAGAACAAGAACAACAAGAAGAAGAAATATCTCGAAATATGTCCGTCAGGCCACTTCCCTTGAGATAAATCTGCAAATATCTCGGAAACGAAGCGAGCTATGGCAAAATGTTGAGAGACCTTTCTTGTAGAGAATTAAGTTTCCTACTTTTTATGTAGTATGATATTTTTTGATCAGATGCGTAGTTCTCGAGATATATCAAGATATTTAAAAGTTCCGAAGCCGCACCAACATAATAGAGATACAGAAACACCGTGGCCCGTTTCTTTGAGATAACTCTGCACTATTGCGCGCTGCAAATGCCACTTCCAGCTTAGCTGTGCAGAAGAAGAACAACAAGAAGAAGAAATATCTCGAAATATGTCCGTCAGGCCCCTTCCCTTGAGTTATATCTGCAAATATCTCGGAAACGAAGCGAGCTATGGCAAAATGTTAAGAGACCTTTTTTGTAGAGAATTAAGTTTTCTACTTTTTATGTTCTATGATATTTTTCGATCAGAGGCGCAGTTCTCGAGATATATCAAGATATTTAAAAGTTCCGAAGCCGCACCAACATAATAGAGATACAAAAACACCGTGGCCCCTTTCTTTGAGATAACTCTGCACGATTGCGAGCTGGAAATGCCACTTCCAGTTCAGCTGTGCAGAAGAAGAACAACAAGAAGAAGAAATATCTCGAAATATGTCCATCAGGACCCTTCCCTTGAGATAAATCTGCAAATATCTCGGAAACGAAGCGAGCTATGGCAAAATGTTAAGGGACCTTTTTTGTAGAGAATGATGTTTCCTACAATTTACGTTCTATGATATTTTTTGATCAGAAGCGTAGTTTTCGAGATATATCGAGATATTTAAAAGTTCCGAAGCCGCACCAACATAATAGAGATACAGAAACACCGTGGCCCCTTTCTTTGAGATAATTCTGCACTATTGCGACCTGCAAATGCCACTTCCAGCTCAGCTGTGCAGAAGAAGAACAAAAAGAAGAAGAAATATCTCGAAATATGTCCGTCAGGCCCCTTCCCTTGAGATAAATCTGCAACTATCTCGGAAACGAAGCGAGCTATGGTGAAATGTTAAGAGACCTTTTTTGTAGAGAATTAAGTTTCCTACTTTTTATCTTCTATGATATTTTTTGATCAGATGCGTAGTTCTCGAGATATATCAAGATATTTAAAAGTTCCGAAGCCGCTCCAACATAATAGAGATACAGAAACACCGTGGCCCCTCTCTTTGAGATAACTCTGCACTATTGCGAGCTGCAAATGCCACTTCCAGCTTAGCTGTGCAGAAGAAGAACAACAAGAAGAAGAAATATCTCGAAATATGTCCGTCAGGCCCCTTCCCTTGAGATAAATCTGCAAATATCTCGGAAACGAAGCGAGCTATGGCAAAATGTTTAGAGACCTTTCTTGTAGAGAATTAAGTTTCCTACTTTTTATGTAGTATGATATTTTTTGATCAGATGCGTAGTTCTCGAGATATATCAAGATATTTAAAAGTTCCGAAGCCGCACCAACATAATAGAGATACAGAAACACCGTGGCCCCTTTCTTTGAGATAACTCTGCACTATTGCGCGCTGCAAATGCCACTTCCAGCTTAGCTGTGCAGAAGAAGAACAACAACAAGAAGAAATATCTCGAAATATGTCCGTCAGGCCCCTTCCCTTGAGATAAATCTGCAAATATCTCGGAAACGAAGCGAGCTATGGCAAAATGTTAAGAGACCTTTTCTGTAGAGAATAATGTTTCCTACAATTTACGTTCTATGATATTTTTTGATCAGAAGCGTAGTTTTCAAGATATATCGAGATATTTAAAAGTTCCGAAGCCGCACCAACATAATAGAGATACAGAAACACCGTGGCCCCTTTCTTTGAGATAACTCTGCACTATTGCGAGCTGCAAATGCCACTTCCAGCTTAGCTGTGCAGAAGAAGAACAACAAGAAGAAGAAATATCTCGAAATATGTCCGTCAGGCCCCTTCCCTTGAGATAAATCTGCAAATATCTCGGAAACGAAGCGAGCTATGGCAAAATGTTTAGAGACCTTTCTTGTAGAGAATTAAGTTTCCTACTTTTTATGTAGTATGATATTTTCTGATCAGATGCGTAGTTCTCGAGATATATCAAGATATTTAAAAGTTCCGAAGCCGCACCAACATAATAGAGATACAGAAACACCGTGGCCCCTTTCTTTGAGATAACTCTGCACTATTGCGCGCTGCAAATGCCACTTCCAGCTTAGCTGTGCAGAAGAAGACCAACAAGAAGAAGAAATATCTCGAAATATGTCCGTCAGGCCCCTTCCCTTGAGATAAATCTGCAAATATCTCGGAAACGAAGCGAGCTATGGCAAAATGTTAAGAGACCTTTTTTGTAGAGAATTCAGTTTCCTACTTTTTATGTTCTATGATATTTTTCGATCAGAGGCGTAGTTCTCGAGATATATCAAGATATTTAAAAGTTCCGAAGCCGCACCAACATAATAGAGATACAGAAACACCGTGGCCCCTTTCTTTGAGATAACTCTGCACGATTGCGAGCTGGAAATGCCACTTCCAGTTCAGCTGTGCAGAAGAAGAACAACAAGAAGAAGAAATATCTCGAAATGTGTCCATCAGGACCCTTCCCTTGAGATAAATCTGCAAATATCTCGGAAACGAAGCGAGCTATGGCAAAATGTTAAGGGACCTTTTTTGTAGAGAATAATGTTTCCTACAATTTACGTTCTATGATATTTTTTGATCAGAAGCGTAGTTTTCGAGATATATCGAGATATTTAAAAGTTCCGAAGCCGCACCAACATAATAGAGATACAGAAACACCGTGGCCCCTTTCTTTGAGATAATTCTGCACTATTGCGACCTGCAAATGCCACTTCCAGCTCAGCTGTGCAGAAGAAGAACAACAAGAAGAAGAAATATCTCGAAATATGTCCGTCAGGCCCCTTCCCTTGAGATAAATCTGCAACTATCTCGGAAACGAAGCGAGCTATGGTGAAATGTTAAGAGACCTTTTTTGTAGAGAATTAAGTTTCCTACTTTTTATCTTCTATGATATTTTTTGATCAGATGCGTAGTTCTCGAGATATATCAAGATATTTAAAAGTTCCGAAGCCGCACCAACATAATAGAGATACAGAAACACCGTGGCCCCTCTCTTTGAGATAACTCTGCACTATTGCGAGCTGCAAATGCCACTTCCAGCTTAGCTGTGCAGAAGAAGAACAACAAGAAGAAGAAATATCTCGAAATATGTCCGTCAGGCCCCTTCCCTTGAGATAAATCTGCAAATATCTCGGAAACGAAGCGAGCTATGGCAAAATGTTAAGAGACCTTTTTTGTAGAGAATTAAGTTTCCTACTTTTGATGTTCTATGATATTTTTTGATCAGATGCGTAGTTCTCGAGATATATCAAGATATTTAAAAGTTCCGAAGCCGCACCAACATAATAGAGATACAGAAACACCGTGGCCCCTTTCTTTGAGATAATTCTGCACTATTGCGACCTGCAAATGCCACTTCCAGCTCAGCTGTGCAGAAGAGGTACAACAAGAAGAAGAAATATCTCGAAATATGTCCGTCAGGCCCCTTCCCTTGAGATAAATCTGCAACTATCTCGGAAACGAAGCGAGCTATGGCGAAATGTTAAGAGACCTTTTTTGTAGAGAATTAAGTTTCCTACTTTTTATCTTCTATGATATTTTTTGATCAGATGCGTAGTTCTCGAGATATATCAAGATATTTAAAAGTTCCGAAGCCGCACCAACATAATAGAGATACAGAAACACCGTGGCCCCTCTCTTTGAGATAACTCTGCACTATTGCGAGCTGCAAATGCCACTTCCAGCTTAGCTGTGCAGAAGAAGAACAACAAGAAGAAGAAATATCTCGAAATATGTCCGTCAGCCCCTTCCCTTGAGATAAATCTGCAAATATCTCGGAAACGAAGCGAGCTATGGCAAAATGTTTAGAGACCTTTCTTGTAGAGAATTAAGTTTCCTACTTTTTATGTAGTATGATATTTTTTGATCAGATGCGTAGTTCTCGAGATATATCAAGATATTTAAAAGTTCCGAAGCCGCACCAACATAATAGAGATACAGAAACACCGTGGCCCCTTTCTTTGAGATAACTCTGCACTATTGCGCGCTGCAAATGCCACTTCCAGCTTAGCTGTGCAGAAGAAGAACAACAACAAGAAGAAATATCTCGAAATATGTCCGTCAGGCCCCTTCCCTTGAGATAAATCTGCAAATATCTCGGAAACGAAGCGAGCTATGGCAAAATGTTAAGAGACCTTTTCTGTAGAGAATAATGTTTCCTACAATTTACGTTCTATGATATTTTTTGATCAGAAGCGTAGTTTTCAAGATATATCGAGGTATTTAAAAGTTCCGAAGCCGCACCAACATAATAGAGATACAGAAACACCGTGGCCCCTTTCTTTGAGATAACTCTGCACTATTGCGAGCTGCAAATGCCACTTCCAGCTTAGCTGTGCAGAAGAAGAACAACAAGAAGAAGAAATATCTCGAAATATGTCCGCCAGGCCCCTTCCCTTGAGATAAATCTGCAAATATCTCGGAAACGAAGCGAGCTATGGCAAAATGTTTAGAGACCTTTCTTGTAGAGAATTAAGTTTCCTACTTTTTATGTAGTATGATATTTTCTGACCAGATGCGTAGTTCTCGAGATATATCAAGATATTTAAAAGTTCCGAAGCCGCACCAACATAATAGAGATACAGAAACACCGTGGCCCCTTTCTTTGAGATAACTCTGCACTATTGCGCGCTGCAAATGCCACTTCCAGCTTAGCTGTGCAGAAGAAGACCAACAAGAAGAAGAAATATCTCGAAATATGTCCGTCAGGCCCCTTCCCTTGAGATAAATCTGCAAATATCTCGGAAACGAAGCGAGCTATGGCAAAATGTTAAGAGACCTTTTTTGTAGAGAATTAAGTTTCCTACTTTTTATCTTCTATGATATTTTTTGATCAGATGCGTAGTTCTCGAGATATATCAAGATATTTAAAAGTTCCGAAGCCGCACCAACATAATAGAGATACAGAAACACCGTGGCCCCTCTCTTTGAGATAACTCTGCACTATTGCGAGCTGCAAATGCCACTTCCAGCTTAGCTGTGCAGAAGAAGAACAACAAGAAGAAGAAATATCTCGAAATATGTCCGTCAGGCCCCTTCCCTTGTGATAAATCTGCAAATATCTCGGAAACGAAGCGAGCTATGGCAAAATGTTAAGAGACCTTTTCTGTAGAGAATAATGTTTCCTACAATTTACGTTCTATGATATTTTTTGATCAGAAGCGTAGTTTTCAAGATATATCGAGATATTTAAAAGTTCCGAAGCCGCACCAACATAATAGAGATACAGAAACACCGTGTCCCCTTTCTTTGAGATAACTCTGCACTAGTGCGAGCCGCAAATGCCACTTCCAGCTTAGCTGTGCAGAAGAAGAACAAGAAGAAGAAGAAATATCTCGAAATATGTCCGTCAGGCCCCTTCCCTTGAGATAAATATGCAAATATCTCGGAAACGAAGCGAGCTATGGCAAAATGTTAAGAGACCTTTTTTGTAGAGAATTAAGTTTCCTACTTTTTATGTTCTATGATATTTTTTGATCAGATGCGTAGTTCTCGAGATATATCAAGATATTTAAAAGTTCCGAAGCCGCACCAACATAATAGAGATACAGAAACACCGTGGCCCCTTTCTTTGAGATAACTCTGCACTATTGCGAGCTGCAAATGCCACTTCCAGCTTAGCTGTGCAGAGGAAGAACAACAAGAAGAAGAAATATCTCGAAATATGTCCGTCAGGCCAGTTCCTTTGAGCTGAATCTGCAAATATCTCGGAAACGAAGCGAGCTATGGCAAAATGTTAAGAGACGTTTTTTGTAGAGAATTATGTTTCCTACAATTTATGTTCTATGATATTTTTTGATCAGAAGCGTAGTTTTCGAGATATATCGAGATATTTAAAAGTTCCGAAGACGCACCAACATAATAGAGATACAGAAACACCGTGGCCCCTTTCTTTGAGATAACTGTGCACTAGTGCGAGCCGCAAATGCCACTTCCAGCTTAGCTGTGCAGAAGAAGAACAACAAGAAGAAGAAATATCTCGAAATATGTCCGTCAGGCCCCTTCCCTTGAGATATATCTGCAAATATCTCGGAAACGAAGCGAGCTATGGCAAAATGTTAAGAGACCGTTTTTGTAGAGAATTAAGTTTCCTACTTTTTGTCTTCTATGATATTTTTTGATCAGACGCGTAGTTCTCGAGATATATCAAGATATTTAAAAGTTCCGAAGCCGCACCAACATAATAGAGATACAGAAACACCGTGGCCCCTTTCTTTGAGATAACTCTGCACTATTGCGCGCTGCAAATGCCACTTCCAGCTTAGCTGTGCAGAAGAAGAACAACAACAAGAAGAAATATCTCGAAATATGTCCGTCAGGCCCCTTCCCTTGAGATAAATCTGCAAATATCTCGGAAACGAAGCGAGCTATGGCAAAATGTTAAGAGACCTTTTCTGTAGAGAATAATGTTTCCTACAATTTACGTTCTATGATATTTTTTGATCAGAAGCGTAGTTTTCAAGATATATCGAGATATTTAAAAGTTCCGAAGCCGCACCAACATAATAGAGATACAGAAACACCGTGGCCCCTTTCTTTGAGATAACTCTGCACTATTGCGAGCTGCAAATGCCACTTCCAGCTTAGCTGTGCAGAAGAAGAACAACAAGAAGAAGAAATATCTCGAAATATGTCCGTCAGGCCCCTTCCCTTGAGATAAATCTGCAAATATCTCGGAAACGAAGCGAGCTATGGCAAAATGTTTAGGGACCTTTCTTGTAGAGAATTAAGTTTCCTACTTTTTATGTAGTATGATATTTTCTGATCAGATGCGTAGTTCTCGAGATATATCAAGATATTTAAAAGTTCCGAAGCCGCACCAACATAATAGAGATACAGAAACACCGTGGCCCCTTTCTTTGAGATAACTCTGCACTATTGCGCGCTGCAAATGCCACTTCCAGCTTAGCTGTGCAGAAGAAGACCAACAAGAAGAAGAAATATCTCGAAATATGTCCGTCAGGCCCCTTCCCTTGTGATAAATCTGCAAATATCTCGGAAACGAAGCGAGCTATGGCAAAATGTTAAGAGACCTTTTTTGTAGAGAATTCAGTTTCCTACTTTTTATGTTGTATGATATTTTTCGATCAGAGGCGTAGTTCTCGAGATATATCGAGATATTTAAAAGTTCCGAAGCCGCACCAACATAGAGATACAGAAACACCGTGGCCCCTTTCTTTGAGATAACTCTGCACTATTGCGAGCTGCAAATGCCACTTCCAGCTTAGCTGTGCAGAAGAAGAACAACAAGAAGAAGAAATATCTCAAAATATGTCCGTCAGGCCCCTTCCCTTGAGATAAATCTGCAAATATCTCGGAAACGAAGCGAGCTATGGCAAAATGTTTAGAGACCTTTCTTGTAGAGAATTAAGTTTCCTACTTTTTATGTAGTATGATATTTTTTGATCAGATACGTAGTTCTCGAGATATATCAAGATATTTAAAAGTTCCGAAGCCGCACCAACATAATAGAGATACAGAAACACCGTGGCCCCTTTCTTTGAGATAACTCTGCACTATTGCGCGCTGCAAATGCCACTTCCAGCTTAGCTGTGCAGAAGAAGAACAACAAGAAGAAGAAATATCTCGAAATATGTCCGTCAGGCCCCTTCCCTTGAGATAAATCTGCAAATATCTCGGAAACGAAGCGAGCTATGGCAAAATGTTAAGAGACCTTTTTTGTAGAGAATTAAGTTTCCTACTTTTTATGTTCTATGATATTTTTCGATCAGAGGCGTAGTTCTCGAGATATATCAAGATATTTAAAAGTTCCGAAGCCGCACCAACATAATAGAGATACAGAAACACCGTGGCCCCTTTCTTTGAGATAACTCTGCACGATTGCGAGCTGGAAATGCCACTTCCAGTTTAGCTGTGCAGAAGAAGAACAACAAGAAGAAGAAATATCTCGAAATATGTCCATCAGGACCCTTCCCTTGAGATAAATCTGCAAATATCTCGGAAACGAAGTGAGCTATGGCAAAATGTTCAGGGACCTTTTTTGTAGAGAATAATGTTTCCTACAATTTACGTTCTATGATATTTTTTGATCAGAAGCGTAGTTTTCGAGATATATCGAGATATTTAAAAGTTCCGAAGCCGCACCAACATAATAGAGATACAGAAACACCGTGGCCCCTTTCTTTGAGATAACTCTGCACTATTGCGAGCTGCAAATGCCACTTCCAGCTTAGCTGTGTAGAGGAAGAACAACAAGAAGAAGAAATATCTCGAAATATGTCCGTCAGGCCAGTTCCTTTGAGCTGAATCTGCAAATATCTCGGAAACGAAGCGAGCTATGGCAAAATGTTAAGAGACCTTTTTTGTAGAGAATAATGTTTCCTACAATTTACGTTCTATGATATTTTTTGATCAGAAGCGTAGTTTTCGAGATATATCGAGATATTTAAAAGTTCCGAAGCCGCACCAACATAATAGAGATACAGAAACACCGTGGCCCCTTTCTTTGAGATAACACTGCACTATTGCGACCTGCAAATGCCACTTCCAGCTCAGCTGTGCAGAAGAAGAACAACAAGAAGAAGAAATATCTCGAAATATGTCCGTCAGGCCCCTTCCCTTGAGATAAATCTGCAAATATCTCGGAAACGAAGCGAGCTATGGCAAAATGTTGAGAGACCTTTTTTGTAGAGAATTAAGTTTCCTACTTTTGATGTTCTATGATATTTTTTGATCAGATGCGTAGTTCTCGAGATATATCAAGATATTTAAAAGTTCCGAAGCCGCACCAACATAATAGAGATACAGAAACACCGTGGCCCCTTTCTTTGAGATAATTCTGCACTATTGCGACCTGCAAATGCCACTTCCAGCTCAGCTGTGCAGAAGAGGTACAACAAGAAGAAGAAATATCTCGAAATATGTCCGTCAGGCCCCTTCCCTTGAGATAAATCTGCAACTATCTCGGAAACGAAGCGAGCTATGGCGAAATGTTAAGAGACCTTTTTTGTAGAGAATTAAGTTTCCTACTTTTTATCTTCTATGATATTTTTTGATCAGATGCGTAGTTCTCGAGATATATCAAGATATTTAAAAGTTCCGAAGCCGCACCAACATAATAGAGATACAGAAACACCGTGGCCCCTCTCTTTGAGATAACTCTGCACTATTGCGAGCTGCAAATGCCACTTCCAGCTTAGCTGTGCAGAAGAAGAACAACAAGAAGAAGAAATATCTCGAAATATGTCCGTCAGCCCCTTCCCTTGAGATAAATCTGCAAATATCTCGGAAACGAAGCGAGCTATGGCAAAATGTTTAGAGACCTTTCTTGTAGAGAATTAAGTTTCCTACTTTTTATGTAGTATGATATTTTTTGATCAGATGCGTAGTTCTCGAGATATATCAAGATATTTAAAAGTTCCGAAGCCGCACCAACATAATAGAGATACAGAAACACCGTGGCCCCTTTCTTTGAGATAACTCTGCACTATTGCGCGCTGCAAATGCCACTTCCAGCTTAGCTGTGCAGAAGAAGAACAACAACAAGAAGAAATATCTCGAAATATGTCCGTCAGGCCCCTTCCCTTGAGATAAATCTGCAAATATCTCGGAAACGAAGCGAGCTATGGCAAAATGTTAAGAGACCTTTTCTGTAGAGAATAATGTTTCCTACAATTTACGTTCTATGATATTTTTTGATCAGAAGCGTAGTTTTCAAGATATATCGAGGTATTTAAAAGTTCCGAAGCCGCACCAACATAATAGAGATACAGAAACACCGTGGCCCCTTTCTTTGAGATAACTCTGCACTATTGCGAGCTGCAAATGCCACTTCCAGCTTAGCTGTGCAGAAGAAGAACAACAAGAAGAAGAAATATCTCGAAATATGTCCGCCAGGCCCCTTCCCTTGAGATAAATCTGCAAATATCTCGGAAACGAAGCGAGCTATGGCAAAATGTTTAGAGACCTTTCTTGTAGAGAATTAAGTTTCCTACTTTTTATGTAGTATGATATTTTCTGACCAGATGCGTAGTTCTCGAGATATATCAAGATATTTAAAAGTTCCGAAGCCGCACCAACATAATAGAGATACAGAAACACCGTGGCCCCTTTCTTTGAGATAACTCTGCACTATTGCGCGCTGCAAATGCCACTTCCAGCTTAGCTGTGCAGAAGAAGACCAACAAGAAGAAGAAATATCTCGAAATATGTCCGTCAGGCCCCTTCCCTTGAGATAAATCTGCAAATATCTCGGAAACGAAGCGAGCTATGGCAAAATGTTAAGAGACCTTTTTTGTAGAGAATTAAGTTTCCTACTTTTTATCTTCTATGATATTTTTTGATCAGATGCGTAGTTCTCGAGATATATCAAGATATTTAAAAGTTCCGAAGCCGCACCAACATAATAGAGATACAGAAACACCGTGGCCCCTCTCTTTGAGATAACTCTGCACTATTGCGAGCTGCAAATGCCACTTCCAGCTTAGCTGTGCAGAAGAAGAACAACAAGAAGAAGAAATATCTCGAAATATGTCCGTCAGGCCCCTTCCCTTGTGATAAATCTGCAAATATCTCGGAAACGAAGCGAGCTATGGCAAAATGTTAAGAGACCTTTTCTGTAGAGAATAATGTTTCCTACAATTTACGTTCTATGATATTTTTTGATCAGAAGCGTAGTTTTCAAGATATATCGAGATATTTAAAAGTTCCGAAGCCGCACCAACATAATAGAGATACAGAAACACCGTGTCCCCTTTCTTTGAGATAACTCTGCACTAGTGCGAGCCGCAAATGCCACTTCCAGCTTAGCTGTGCAGAAGAAGAACAAGAAGAAGAAGAAATATCTCGAAATATGTCCGTCAGGCCCCTTCCCTTGAGATAAATATGCAAATATCTCGGAAACGAAGCGAGCTATGGCAAAATGTTAAGAGACCTTTTTTGTAGAGAATTAAGTTTCCTACTTTTTATGTTCTATGATATTTTTTGATCAGATGCGTAGTTCTCGAGATATATCAAGATATTTAAAAGTTCCGAAGCCGCACCAACATAATAGAGATACAGAAACACCGTGGCCCCTTTCTTTGAGATAACTCTGCACTATTGCGAGCTGCAAATGCCACTTCCAGCTTAGCTGTGCAGAGGAAGAACAACAAGAAGAAGAAATATCTCGAAATATGTCCGTCAGGCCAGTTCCTTTGAGCTGAATCTGCAAATATCTCGGAAACGAAGCGAGCTATGGCAAAATGTTAAGAGACGTTTTTTGTAGAGAATTATGTTTCCTACAATTTATGTTCTATGATATTTTTTGATCAGAAGCGTAGTTTTCGAGATATATCGAGATATTTAAAAGTTCCGAAGACGCACCAACATAATAGAGATACAGAAACACCGTGGCCCCTTTCTTTGAGATAACTGTGCACTAGTGCGAGCCGCAAATGCCACTTCCAGCTTAGCTGTGCAGAAGAAGAACAACAAGAAGAAGAAATATCTCGAAATATGTCCGTCAGGCCCCTTCCCTTGAGATATATCTGCAAATATCTCGGAAACGAAGCGAGCTATGGCAAAATGTTAAGAGACCGTTTTTGTAGAGAATTAAGTTTCCTACTTTTTGTCTTCTATGATATTTTTTGATCAGACGCGTAGTTCTCGAGATATATCAAGATATTTAAAAGTTCCGAAGCCGCACCAACATAATAGAGATACAGAAACACCGTGGCCCCTTTCTTTGAGATAACTCTGCACTATTGCGAGCTGGAAATGCCGCTTCCAGTTTAGCTGTGCAGAAGAAGAACAACAAGAAGAAGAAATATCTCGAAATATGTCCGTTAGGCCCCTTCCCTTGAGATAAATCTGCAAATATCTCGGAAACCAAGCGAGCTATGGCAAAATGTTAAGAGACCTTTTTTGTAGAGAATTAAGTTTCCTACTTTTTATGTTCGATGATATTTTTTGATCAGATGCGTAGTTCTCGAGATATATCAAGATATTTAAAAGTTCCGAAGCTGCACCCACATAATAGAGGTACAGAAACACCGTGGCCTCTTTCTTTGAGATAACTCTGCACTATTGCGAGCTGCAAATGCCACTTCCAGCTTAGCTGTGCAGAAGAAGAACAACAAGAAGAAGAAATATCTCGAAATATGCCCGTCAGGCCAGTTCCTTTGAGCTGAATCTGCAAATATCTCGGAAACGAAGCGAGCTATGGCAGAATGTTAAGAGACGTTTTTTGTAGAGAATTAAGTTTCCTACTTTTTATGTTCTATGATATTTTTTGATCAGATGCGTAGTTCTCGAGATATATCCAGATATTTAAAAGTTCCGAAGCGGCACCAAGATAATAGAGATACAGAAACACCGTGGCCCCTTTCTTTGAGGTAACTCTGCACTATTGCGAGCTGCAAATGCCACATCCAGCTTAGCTGTGCAGAAGAAGAACAACAAGAAGAAGAAATATCTCGAAATATGTCCGTCAGGCCCCTTCCCTTGAGATAAATCTGCAAATATCTCGGAAACCAAGCGAGCTATGGCAAAATGTTAAGAGACCTTATTTGTAGAGAATTAAGTTTCCTACTTTTTATGTTCTACGATATTTTTTGATCAGATGCGTAGTTCTCGAGATATATCAAGATATTTAAAAGTTCCGAAGCCGCACCAACATAATAGAGATACAGAAACACCGTGGCCCCTTTCTTTGAGATAACTCTGCACTATTGCGAGCTGGAAATGCCACTTCCAGTTTAGCTGTGCAGAAGAAGAACAACAAGAAGAAGAAATATCTCGAAATATGTCCGTTAGGCCCCTTCCCTTGAGATAAATCTGCAAATATCTCGGAAACCAAGCGAGCTATGGCAAAATGTTAAGAGACCTTTTTTGTAGAGAATTAAGTTTCCTACTTTTTATGTTCTATGATATTTTTTGATCAGATGCGTAGTTCTCGAGATATATCAAGATATTTAAAAGTTCCGAAGCCGCACCAACATAATAGAGATACAGAAACACCGTGGCCCCTTTCTTTGAGATAACTCTGCACTATTGCGAGCTGCAAATGCCACTTCCAGCTTAGCTGTGCAGAGGAAGAACAACAAGAAGAAGAAATATCTCGAAATATGTCCGTCAGGCCAGTTCCTTTGAGCTGAATCTGCAAATATCTCGGAAACGAAGCGAGCTATGGCAAAATGTTAAGAGACGTTTTTTGTAGAGAATTATGTTTCCTACAATTTATGTTCTATGATATTTTTTGATCAGAAGCGTAGTTTTCGAGATATATCGAGATATTTAAAAGTTCCGAAGACGCACCAACATAATAGAGATACAGAAACACCGTGGCCCCTTTCTTTGAGATAACTGTGCACTAGTGCGAGCCGCAAATGCCACTTCCAGCTTAGCTGTGCAGAAGAAGAACAACAAGAAGAAGAAATATCTCGAAATATGTCCGTCAGGCCCCTTCCCTTGAGATATATCTGCAAATATCTCGGAAACGAAGCGAGCTATGGCAAAATGTTAAGAGACCGTTTTTGTAGAGAATTAAGTTTCCTACTTTTTATGTTCGATGATATTTTTTGATCAGATGCGTAGTTCTCGAGATATATCAAGATATTTAAAAGTTCCGAAGCTGCACCCACATAATAGAGGTACAGAAACACCGTGGCCTCTTTCTTTGAGATAACTCTGCACTATTGCGAGCTGCAAATGCCACTTCCAGCTTAGCTGTGCAGAAGAAGAACAACAAGAAGAAGAAATATCTCGAAATATGCCCGTCAGGCCAGTTCCTTTGAGCTGAATCTGCAAATATCTCGGAAACGAAGCGAGCTATGGCAGAATGTTAAGAGACGTTTTTTGTAGAGAATTAAGTTTCCTACTTTTTATGTTCTATGATATTTTTTGATCAGATGCGTAGTTCTCGAGATATATCCAGATATTTAAAAGTTCCGAAGCGGCACCAAGATAATAGAGATACAGAAACACCGTGGCCCCTTTCTTTGAGGTAACTCTGCACTATTGCGAGCTGCAAATGCCACTTCCAGCTTAGCTGTGCAGAAGAAGAACAACAAGAAGAAGAAATATCTCGAAATATGTCCGTCAGGCCCCTTCCCTTGAGATAAATCTGCAAATATCTCGGAAACCAAGCGAGCTATGGCAAAATGTTAAGAGACCTTATTTGTAGAGAATTAAGTTTCCTACTTTTTATGTTCTACGATATTTTTTGATCAGATGCGTAGTTCTCGAGATATATCAAGATATTTAAAAGTTCCGAAGCCGCACCAACATAATAGAGATACAGAAACACCGTGGCCCCTTTCTTTGAGATAACTCTGCACTATTGCGAGCTGGAAATGCCACTTCCAGTTTAGCTGTGCAGAAGAAGAACAACAAGAAGAAGAAATATCTCGAAATATGTCCGTTAGGCCCCTTCCCTTGAGATAAATCTGCAAATATCTCGGAAACCAAGCGAGCTATGGCAAAATGTTAAGAGACCTTTTTTGTAGAGAATTAAGTTTCCTACTTTTTATGTTCTATGATATTTTTTGATCAGATGCGTAGTTCTCGAGATATATCAAGATATTTAAAAGTTCCGAAGCCGCACCAACATAATAGAGATACAGAAACACCGTGGCCCCTTTCTTTGAGATAACTCTGCACTATTGCGAGCTGCAAATGCCACTTCCAGCTTAGCTGTGCAGAGGAAGAACAACAAGAAGAAGAAATATCTCGAAATATGTCCGTCAGGCCAGTTCCTTTGAGCTGAATCTGCAAATATCTCGGAAACGAAGCGAGCTATGGCAAAATGTTAAGAGACGTTTTTTGTAGAGAATTATGTTTCCTACAATTTATGTTCTATGATATTTTTTGATCAGAAGCGTAGTTTTCGAGATATATCGAGATATTTAAAAGTTCCGAAGACGCACCAACATAATAGAGATACAGAAACACCGTGGCCCCTTTCTTTGAGATAACTGTGCACTAGTGCGAGCCGCAAATGCCACTTCCAGCTTAGCTGTGCAGAAGAAGAACAACAAGAAGAAGAAATATCTCGAAATATGTCCGTCAGGCCCCTTCCCTTGAGATATATCTGCAAATATCTCGGAAACGAAGCGAGCTATGGCAAAATGTTAAGAGACCGTTTTTGTAGAGAATTAAGTTTCCTACTTTTTATCTTCTATGATATTTTTTGATCAGACGCGTAGTTCTCGAGATATATCAAGATATTTAAAAGTTCCGAAGCCGCACCAACATAATAGAGATACAGAAACACCGTGGCCCCTTTCTTTGAGATAACTCTGCACTATTGCGAGCTGGAAATGCCACTTCCAGTTTAGCTGTGCAGAAGAAGAACAACAAGAAGAAGAAATATCTCGAAATATGTCCGTTAGGCCCCTTCCCTTGAGATAAATCTGCAAATATCTCGGAAACCAAGCGAGCTATGGCAAAATGTTAAGAGACCTTTTTTGTAGAGAATTAAGTTTCCTACTTTTTATGTTCTATGATATTTTTTGATCAGATGCGTAGTTCTCGAGATATATCAAGATATTTAAAAGTTCCGAAGCCGCACCAACATAATAGAGATACAGAAACACCGTGGCCCCTTTCTTTGAGATAACTCTGCACTATTGCGAGCTGCAAATGCCACTTCCAGCTTAGCTGTGCAGAGGAAGAACAACAAGAAGAAGAAATATCTCGAAATATGTCCGTCAGGCCCCTTCCCTTGAGATATATCTGCAAATATCTCGGAAAGGAAGCGAGCTATGGCAAAATGTTAAGAGACCTCTTTTGTAGAGAATTAAGTTTCCTACTTTTCATGTTCTATGATATTTTTTGATCAGATGCGTAGTTCTCGAGATATATCGAGATATTTAAAAGTTCCGAAGCCGCACCAACATAATAGAGATACAGAAACACCGTGGCCCCTTTCTTTGAGATAACTCTGCACTATTGCGACCTGCAAATGCCACTTCCAGCTTAGCTGTGCAGAAGAGGAACAACAAGAAGAAGAAATATCTCGGAATATGTCCGTCAGGCCCCTTCCCTTGAGATAAATCTGCAAATATCTCGGAAACGAAGCGAGCTATGGCAAAATGTTAAGAGACCTTTTTTGTA
This sequence comes from Osmia lignaria lignaria, assembly GCF_051020975.1. Lineage (NCBI taxonomy): Eukaryota > Metazoa > Arthropoda > Insecta > Hymenoptera > Megachilidae > Osmia > Osmia lignaria. The sequence goes on from NW_027478160.1 coordinate 2,802,114, forward strand.
GAGAATCAAGTTTCCTACTTTTTATGGTCTATGATATTTTTCGATCAGAGGCGTAGTTCTCGAGATATATCAAGATATTTAAAAGTTCCGAGGCCGCACCAACATAATAGATACAGAAACACCGTGGCCCCTTTCTTTGAGATAACTCTGCACTATTGCGAGCTGCAAATGCCACTTCCAGCTTAGCTGTGCAGAAGAAGAACAACAAGAAGAAGAAATATCTCGAAATATGTCCGTCAGGCCCCTTCCCTTGAGATAAATCTGCAAATATCTCGGAAACGAAGCGAGCTATGGCAAAATGTTAAGAGACCTTTTTTGTAGAGAATTAAGTTTCCTACTTTTTATGTTGTATGATATTTTTTGATCAGATGCGTAGTTCTCGAGATATATCCAGATATTTAAAAGTTCCGAAGCGGCACCAAGATAATAGAGATACAGAAACACCGTGGCCCCTTTCTTTGAGGTAACTCTGCACTATTGCGAGCTGCAAATGCCACTTCCAGCTTAGCTGTGCAGAAGAAGAACAACAAGAAGAAGAAATATCTCGAAATATGTCCGTCAGGCCCCTTCCCTTGAGATAAATCTGCAAATATCTCGGAAACCAAGCGAGCTATGGCAAAATGTTAAGAGACCTTATTTGTAGAGAATTAAGTTTCCTACTTTTTATGTTCTACGATATTTTTTGATCAGATGCGTAGTTCTCGAGATATATCAAGATATTTAAAAGTTCCGAAGCCGCACCAACATAATAGAGATACAGAAACACCGTGGCCCCTTTCTTTGAGATAACTCTGCACTATTGCGAGCTGCAAATGCCACTTCCAGCTTAGCTGTGCAGAAGAAGATAAACAAGAAGAAGAAATATCTCGAAATATGTCCGTCAGGCCCCTTCCCTTGAGATAAATCTGCAAATATCTCGGAAACGAAGCGAGCTATGGCAAAATGTTAAGAGACCTTTTTTGTACAGAATTATCTTTCCTACAATTTACGTTCTCCGATATTTTTTGATCAGAAGCGTAGTTTTCGAGATATATCGAGATATTTAAAAGTTCCGAAGCCGCACCAACATAATAGAGATACAGAAACACCGTGGCCCCTTTCTTTGGGATAACTCTGCACTATTGCGAGCTGCAAATGCCACTTCCAGCTTAGCTGTGCAGAAGAAGAACAACAAGAAGAAGAAATATCTCGAAATATGTCCGTCAGGCCACTTCCCTTGAGATAAATCTGCAAATATCTCGGAAACGAAGCGAGCTATGGCAAAATGTTAAGAGACCTTTTTTGTAGAGAATTAAGTTTCCTACTTTTTATGTTCGATGATATTTTTTGATCAGATGCGTAGTTCTCGAGATATATAAAGATATTTAAAAGTTCCGAAGCTGCACCCACATAATAGAGGTACAGAATCACCGTGGCCTCTTTCTTTGAGATAACTCTGCACTATTGCGAGCTGCAAATGCCACTTCCAGCTTAGCTGTGCAGAAGAAGAACAACAAGAAGAAGAAATATCTCGAAATATGCCCGTCAGGCCCCTTCCATTGAGATAAATCGGCAAATATCTCGGAAACGAAGCGAGCTATGGCAAAATGTTAAGAGACCTTTTTTGTAGAGAATTCAGTTTCCTACTTTTTATGTTCTATGATATTTTTTGATCAGATGCGTAGTTCTCGAGATATATCCAGATATTTAAAAGTTCCGAAGCGGCACCAAGATAATAGAGATACAGAAACACCGTGGCCCCTTTCTTTGAGGTAACTCTGCACTATTGCGAGCTGCAAATGCCACTTCCAGCTTAGCTGTGCAGAAGAAGAACAACAAGAAGAAGAAATATCTCGAAATATGTCCGTCAGGCCCCTTCCCTTGAGATAAATCTGCAAATATCTCGGAAACCAAGCGAGCTATGGCAAAATGTTAAGAGACCTTATTTGTAGAGAATTAAGTTTCCTACTTTTTATGTTCTACGATATTTTTTGATCAGATGCGTAGTTCTCGAGATATATCAAGATATTTAAAAGTTCCGAAGCCGCACCAACATAATAGAGATACAGAAACACCGTGGCCCCTTTCTTTGAGATAACTCTGCACTATTGCGAGCTGGAAATGCCACTTCCAGTTTAGCTGTGCAGAAGAAGAACAACAAGAAGAAGAAATATCTCGAAATATGTCCGTTAGGCCCCTTCCCTTGAGATAAATCTGCAAATATCTCGGAAACCAAGCGAGCTATGGCAAAATGTTAAGAGACCTTTTTTGTAGAGAATTAAGTTTCCTACTTTTTATGTTCTATGATATTTTTTGATCAGATGCGTAGTTCTCGAGATATATCAAGATATTTAAAAGTTCCGAAGCCGCACCAACATAATAGAGATACAGAAACACCGTGGCCCCTTTCTTTGAGATAACTCTGCACTATTGCGAGCTGCAAATGCCACTTCCAGCTTAGCTGTGCAGAGGAAGAACAACAAGAAGAAGAAATATCTCGAAATATGTCCGTCAGGCCAGTTCCTTTGAGCTGAATCTGCAAATATCTCGGAAACGAAGCGAGCTATGGCAAAATGTTAAGAGACGTTTTTTGTAGAGAATTATGTTTCCTACAATTTATGTTCTATGATATTTTTTGATCAGAAGCGTAGTTTTCGAGATATATCGAGATATTTAAAAGTTCCGAAGACGCACCAACATAATAGAGATACAGAAACACCGTGGCCCCTTTCTTTGAGATAACTGTGCACTAGTGCGAGCCGCAAATGCCACTTCCAGCTTAGCTGTGCAGAAGAAGAACAACAAGAAGAAGAAATATCTCGAAATATGTCCGTCAGGCCCCTTCCCTTGAGATAAATCTGCAAATATCTCGGAAACGAAGCGAGCTATGGCAAAATGTTAAGAGACCTTTTTTGTAGAGAATCAAGTTTCCTACTTTTTATGGTCTATGATATTTTTCGAGCAGAGGCGTAGTTCTCGAGATATATCAAGATATTTAAAAGTTCCGAGGCCGCACCAACATAATAGATACAGAAACACCGTGGCCCCTTTCTTTGAGATAACTCTGCACTATTGCGAGCTGCAAATGCCACTTCCAGCTTAGCTGTGCAGAAGAAGAACAACAAGAAGAAGAAATATCTCGAAATATGTCCGTCAGGCCCCTTCCCTTGAGATAAATCTGCAAATATCTCGGAAACCAAGCGAGCTATGGCAAAATGTTAAGAGACCTTTTTTGTAGAGAATTATGTTTCCTACAATTTACGTTCTCTGATATTTTTTGATCAGAAGCGTAGTTTTCGAGATATATCGAGATATTTAAAAGTTCCGAAGCCGCACCAACATAATAGAGATACAGAAACACCGTGGCCCCTTTCTTTGAGATAACTCTGCACTAGTGCGAGCCGCAAATGCCGCTTCCAGCTTAGCTGTGCAGAAGAAGAACAACAAGAAGAAGAAATATCTCGAAATATGTCCGTCAGGCCCCTTCCCTCGAGATAAATCTGCAAATATCTCGGAAACGAAGCGAGCTATGGCAAAATGTTAAGAGACCTTTTTTGTAGAGAATTAAGTTTCCTACTTTTTATGTTCTATGATATTTTTTGATCGGATGCGTAGTTCTCGAGATATATCAAGATATTTAAAAGTTCCGAAGCCGCACCAACATAATAGAGATACAGAAACACCGTGGCCCCTTTCTTTGAGATAACTCTGCACTATTGCGCGCTGCAAATGCCACTTCCAGCTTAGCTGTGCAGAAGAAGAACAACAAGAAGAAGAAATATCTCGAAATATGCCCGTCAGGCCCCTTCCATTGAGATAAATCGGCAAATATCTCGGAAACGAAGCGAGCTATGGCAAAATGTTAAGAGACCTTTTTTGTAGAGAATTAAGTTTCCTACTTTTTATGTTGTATGATATTTTTTGATCAGATGCGTAGTTCTCGAGATATATCCAGATATTTAAAAGTTCCGAAGCGGCACCAAGATAATAGAGATACAGAAACACCGTGGCCCCTTTCTTTGAGGTAACTCTGCACTATTGCGAGCTGCAAATGCCACTTCCAGCTTAGCTGTGCAGAAGAAGAACAACAAGAAGAAGAAATATCTCGAAATATGTCCGTCAGGCCAGTTCCTTTGAGCTGAATCTGCAAATATCTCGGAAACGAAGCGAGCTATGGCAAAATGTTAAGAGACGTTTTTTGTAGAGAATTATGTTTCCTACAATTTATGTTCTATGATATTTTTTGATCAGAAGCGTAGTTTTCGAGATATATCGAGATATTTAAAAGTTCCGAAGACGCACCAACATAATAGAGATACAGAAACACCGTGGCCCCTTTCTTTGAGATAACTGTGCACTATTGCGACCTGCAAATGCCACTTCCAGCTTAGCTGTGCAGAAGAGGAACAACAAGAAGAAGAAATATCTCGGAATATGTCCGTCAGGCCCCTTCCCTTGAGATAAATCTGCAAATATCTCGGAAACGAAGCGAGCTATGGCAAAATGTTAAGAGACCTTTTTTGTAGAGAATCAAGTTTCCTACTTTTTATGGTCTATGATATTTTTCGATCAGAGGCGTAGTTCTCGAGATATATCAAGATATTTAAAAGTTCCGAGGCCGCACCAACATAATAGATACAGAAACACCGTGGCCCCTTTCTTTGAGATAACTCTGCACTATTGCGAGCTGCAAATGCCACTTCCAGCTTAGCGGTGCAGAAGAAGAACAACAAGAAGAAGAAATATCTCGAAATATGTCCGTCAGGCCCCTTCCCTTGAGATAAATCTGCAAATATCTCGGAAACCAAGCGAGCTATGGCAAAATGTTAAGAGACCTTTTTTGTAGAGAATTATGTTTCCTACAATTTACGTTCTCTGATATTTTTTGATCAGAAGCGTAGTTTTCGAGATATATCGAGATATTTAAAAGTTCCGAAGCCGCACCAACATAATAGAGATACAGAAACACCGTGGCCCCTTTCTTTGAGATAACTCTGCACTAGTGCGAGCCGCAAATGCCGCTTCCAGCTTAGCTGTGCAGAAGAAGAACAACAAGAAGAAGAAATATCTCGAAATATGTCCGTCAGGCCCCTTCCCTCGAGATAAATCTGCAAATATCTCGGAAACGAAGCGAGCTATGGCAAAATGTTAAGAGACCTTTTTTGTAGAGAATTAAGTTTCCTACTTTTTATGTTCTATGATATTTTTTGATCAGATGCGTAGTTCTCGAGATATATCAAGATATTTAAAAGTTCCGAAGCCGCACCAACATAATAGAGATACAGAAACACCGTGGCCCCTTTCTTTGAGATAACTCTGCACTATTGCGAGCTGGAAATGCCACTTCCAGTTTAGCTGTGCAGAAGAAGAACAACAATTAGAAGAAATATCTCGGAATATGTTCGTTAGGCCCCTTCCCTTTAGATAAATCTGCAAATATCTCGGAAACGAAGCTAGCTATGGCAAAATGTTAAGAGACCTTTTTTGTAGAGAATTAAGTTTCCTACTTTTTATGTTCTATGATATTTTTTGATCAGATGCGTAGTTCTCGAGATATATGAAGATATTTAAAAGTTCCGAAGCCGCACCAACATAATAGAGATACAGAAACACCGTGGCCCCTTTCTTTCAGATAACTCTGCACTAGTGCGAGCCGCAAATGCCACTTCCAGCTTAGGTGTGCAGAAGAAGAACAACAAGAAGAAGAAATATCTCGAAATATGTCCGTCAGGCCAGTTCCTTTGAGCTGAATCTGCAAATATCTCGGAAACGAAGCGAGCTATGGCAAAATGTTAAGAGACATTTTTTGTAGAGAATATTGTTTCCTACAATTTATGTTCTATGATATTTTTTGATCAGAAGCGTAGTTTTCGAGATATATCGAGATACTTAAAAGTTCCGAACCCGCACCAACATAATAGAGATACAGAAACACCGTGGCCCCTTTCTTTGAGATAACTGTGCACTAGTGCGAGCCGCAAATGCCACTTCCAGCTTAGCTGTGCAGAAGAAGAACAACAAGTAGAAGAAATATCTCGAAATATGTCCGTCAGGCCCCTTCCCTTGAGATATATCTGCAAATATCTCGGAAACGAAGCGAGCTATGGCAAAATCTTAAGAGACCTTTTTTGTAGAGAATTATGTTTCCTACAATTTAGGTTCTATGATATTTTTTGATCAGAAGCGTAGTTTTCGAGATATATCGAGATATTTAAAAGTTCCGAAGCCGCACCAACATAATAGAGATACAGAAACACCGTGGCCCCTTTCATTGAGATAACTCTGCACTAGTGCGTGCCGCAAATGCCACTTCCAGCTTAGCTGTGCAGAAGAAGAACAACAAGAAGAAGAAATATCTCGAAATATGTCCGTCAGGCCCCTTCCCTTGAAATATATCTGCAAATATCTCGGAAACGAAGAGAGCTATGGCAAAATGTTAAGAGACCTTTTTGGTAGAGAATTAAGTTTCCTACTTTTTATGTTCTATGATATTTTTTGATCGGACGCGTAGTTCTCGAGATATATCAAGATATTTAAAAGTTCCGAAGCCGCACCAACATAATAGAGATACAGAAACACCGTGGCCCCTTTCTTTGAGATAACTCTGCACTATTTCGAGCTGCAAATGCCACTTCCAGCTTAGCTGTGCAGAAGAAGAACAACAAGAAGAAGAAATATCTCGAAATATGTCCGTCAGGCCAGTTCCTTTGAGCTGAATCTGCAAATATCTCGGAAACGAAGCGAGCTATGGCAAAATGTTAAGAGACATTTTTTGTAGAGAATATCGTTTCCTACAATTTATGTTCTATGATATTTTTTGATCAGAAGCGTAGTTTTCGAGATATATCGAGATATTTAAAAGTTCCGAAGCCGCACCAACATAATAGAGATACAGAAACACCGTGGCCCCTTTCTTTGAGATAACTCTGCACTAGTGCGAGCCGCAAATGCCACTTCCAGCTTAGCTGTGCAGAAGAAGAACAACAAGAAGAAGAAATATCTCGAAATATGTCCGTCAGGCCCCTTCCCTTGAGATAAATCTGCACATATCTCGGAAACGAAGCGAGCTATGGCAAAATGTTAAGAGACGTTTTTTGTAGAGAATTAGGTTTCCTACAATCTATGTTCTATGATATTTTTTGATCAGAAGCGTAGTTTTCGAGATATATCGAGATATTTAAAAGTTCCGAAGCCGCACCAACATAATAGAGATACAGAAACACCGTGGCCCCTTTCTTTGAGATAACTCTGCACTAGTGCGAGCCGCAAATGCCACTTCCAGCTTAGCTGTGCAGAAGAAGAACAACAAGAAGAAGAAATATCTCGAAATATGTCCGTCAGGCCCCTTCCCTTGAAATATATCTGCAAATATCTCGGAAACGAAGCGAGCTATGGCAAAATGTTAAGAAACCGTTTTTGTAGAGAATTAAGTTTCCTACTTTTTATGTTCTATGATATTTTTTGATCGGACGCGTAGTTCTCGAGATATATCAAGATATTTAAAAGTTCCGAAGCCGCACCAACATAATAGAGATACAGAAACACCGTGGCCCCTTTCGTTGAGATAACTCTGCACTAGTGCGAGCCGCAAATGCCACTTCCAGCTTAACTGTGCAGAAGAAGAACAACAAGAAGAAGAAATATCTCGAAATATGCCGTCAGGCCCCTTCCCTTGAGATAAATCTGCAAATATCTCGGAAACGAAGCGAGCTATGGCAAAATGTTAAGAGACCTTTTTTGTAGAGAATTAAGTTTCCTACTTTTTATGTTCTATGATATTTTTTGATCAGATGCGTAGTTCTCGAGATATATCAAGATATTTAAAAGTTCCGAAGCCGCACCAACATAATAGCGATACACAAACACCGTGGCCCCTTTCTTTGAGATAACTCTGCACTATTGCGAGCTGCAAATGCCACTTCCAGCTTAGCTGTGCAGAGGAAGAACAACAAGAAGAAGAAATATCTCGAAATATGTCCGTCAGGCCAGTTCCTTTGAGTTGAATCTGCAAATATCTCGGAAACGAAGCGAGCTATGGCAAAATGTTAAGAGACGTTTTTTGTAGAGAATTATGTTTCCTACCATTTATGTTCTATGATATTTTTTGATCAGAAGCGTAGTTCTCGAGATATATCAAGATATTTAAAAGTTCCGAAACCGCACCAACATAATAGAGATACAGAAACACCGTGGCCCCTTTCTTTGAGATAACTCTGCACTATTGCGAGCTGCAAATGCCACTTCCAGCTTAGCTGTGCAGAAGAAGAACAACAAGAAGAAGAAATATCTCGAAGTATGTCCGTTAGGCCCCTTCCCTTGAGATAAATCTGCAAATATCTCGGAAACGAAGCGAGCTATGGCAAAATGTTAAGAGACCTTTTTTGTAGAGAATTAAGTTTCCTACTTTTTATGTTCTATAATATTTTTTGATCAGATGCGTAGTTCTCGAGATATATCAAGATATTTAAAAGTTCCGAAGCCGCACCAACATAATAGAGATACAGAAACACCGTGGCCCCTTTCTTTGAGATAACTCTGCACTATTGCGAGCTGGAAATGCCACTTCCAGTTTAGCTGTGCAGATGAAGAACAACAAGAAGAAGAAATATCTCGGAATATGTTCGTTAGGGCCCTTCCCTTGAGATAAATCTGCAAATATCTCGGAAACGAAGCTAGCTATGGCAAAATGTTAAGAGACCTTTTTTGTAGAGAATGAAGTTTCCTACTTTTTATGTTCTATGATATTTTTTGATCAGATGCGTAGTTCTCGAGATATATGAAGATATTTAAAAGTTCCGAAGCCGCACCAACATAATAGAGATACAGAAACACCGTGGCCCCTTTCTTTCAGATAACTCTGCACTAGTGCGAGCTGCAAATGCCACTTCCAGCTTAGCTGTGCAGAAGAAGAACAACGAGAAGAAGAAATATCTCGAAATATGTCCGTCAGGCCCCTTCCCTTGAGATATATCTGCAAATATCTCGGAAACGAAGCGAGCTATGGCAAAATCTTAAGAGACCTTTTTTGTAGAGAATTATGTTTCCTACAATTTAGGTTCTATGATATTTTTTGATCAGAAGCGTAGTTTTCGAGATATATCGAGATATTTAAAAGTTCCGAAGCCGCACCAACATAATAGAGATACAGAAACACCGTGGCCCCTTTCATTGAGATAACTCTGCACTAGTGCGAGCCGCAAATGCCACTTCCAGCTTAGCTGTGCAGAAGAAGAACAACAAGAAGAAGAAATATCTCGAAATATGTCCGTCAGGCCCCTTCCCTTGAGATAAATCTGCAAATATCTCGGAAACGAAGAGAGCTATGGCAAAATGTTAAGAGACCTTTTTGGTAGAGAATTAAGTTTCCTACTTTTCATGTTCTATGATATTTTTTGATCAGAAGCGTAGTTTTCGAGATATATCGAGATACTTAAAAGTTCCGAAGCCGCACCAACAGAATAGAGATACAGAAACACCGTGGCCCCTTTCTTTGAGATAACTCCGCACTATTGCGAGCTGTAAATGCCACTTCCAGCTTAGCTGTGCAGAAGAAGAACAACAAGAAGAAGAAATATCTCGAAATATGTCCGTCAGGCCCCTTCCCTTGAGATAAATCTGCAAATATCTCGGAAACGAAGCGAGCTATGGCAAAATGTTTAGAGACCTTTCTTGTAGAGAATTAAGTTTCCTACTTTTTATGTAGTATGATATTTTTAGATCAGATGCGTAGTTCTCGAGATATATCAAGATATTTAAAAGTTCCGAAGTCGCACCAACATAATAGAGATACAGAAACACCGTGGCCCCTTTCTTTGAGATAACTCTGAACTATTGCGAGCTGCAAATGCCACTTCCAGCTTAGCTGTGCAGAAGAAGAACAACAAGAAGAAGAAATATCTCGAAATATGTCCGCCAGGCCCCTTCCCTTGAGATAAGTCTGCAAATATCTCGGAAACGAAGAGAGCTATGGCAAAATGTTAAGAGACCTGTTTTGTAGAGAATTAAGTTTCCTACTTTTCATGTTCTATGATATTTTTTGATCAGATGCGTAGTTCTCGAGATATATCAAGATATTTAAAAGTTCCGAAGCCGCACCAACATAATAGAGATACAGAAACACCGTGGCCCCTTTCTTTGAGATAACTCTGCACTGTTGCGAGCTGTAAATGCCACTTCCAGCTTAGCCGTGCAGAAGAAGAACAACAAGAAGAAGAAATATCTCGAAATATGTCCGTCAGGCCCCTTCCCTTGAGATATATCTGCAAATATCTCGGAAACGAAGCGAGCTATGGCAAAATGTTAAGAGACCTTTTTTGTAGAGAATTATGCTTCCGACAATTTATGTTCTATGATATTTTTTGATCAGAAGCGTAGTTTTCGAGATATATCGAGATATTTAAAAGTTCCGAAGCCGCACCAACATAATAGAGATACAGAAACACCGTGGCCCCTTTCGTTGAGATAACTCTGCACTAGTGCGAGGGGCAAATGCCACTTCCAGCTTAGCTGTGCAGAAGAAGAACAACAAGAAGAAGAAATATCTCGAAACATGTCCGTCAGGCCAGTTCCTTTGAGCTGAATCTGCAAATATCTCGGAAACGAAGCGAGCTATGGCAAAATGTTAAGAGACATTTTTTGTAGAGAATTATGTTTCCTACAATTTATGTTCTATGATATTTTTTGATCAGAAGCGTAGTTTTCTAGATATATCGAGATACTTAAAAGTTCCGAAGCCGCACCAACAGAATAGAGATACAGAAACACCGTGGCCCCTTTCTTTGAGATAACTGTGCACTAGTGCGAGCCGCAAATGCCACTTCCAGCTTAGCTGTGCAGAAGAAGAACAACAAGTAGAAGAAATATCTCGAAATATGTCCGTCAGGCCCCTTCCCTTGAGATAAATCTGCAAATATCTCGGAAACGAAGCGAGCTATGGCAAAATGTTAAGAGACCTTTTTTGTAGAGAATTAAGTTTCCTACTTTTTATGTTCCATGATATTTTTTGATCAGATGCGTAGTTCTCGAGATATATCAAGATATTTAAAAGTTCCGAAGCCGCACCAACATAATAGAGATACAGAAACACCGTGGCCCCTTTCTTTGAGATAACTCCGCACTATTGCGAGCTGTAAATGCCACTTCCAGCTTAGCTGTGCAGAAGAAGAACAACAAGAAGAAGAAATATCTCGAAATATGTCCGTCAGGCCCCTTCCCTTGAGATAAATCTGCAAATATCTCGGAAACGAAGCGAGCTATGGCAAAATGTTTAGAGACCTTTCTTGTAGAGAATTAAGTTTCCTACTTTTTATGTAGTATGATATTTTTAGATCAGATGCGTAGTTCTCGAGATATATCAAGATATTTAAAAGTTCCGAAGTCGCACCAACATAATAGAGATACAGAAACACCGTGGCCCCTTTCTTTGAGATAACTCTGAACTATTGCGAGCTGCAAATGCCACTTCCAGCTTAGCTGTGCAGAAGAAGAACAACAAGAAGAAGAAATATCTCGAAATATGTCCGCCAGGCCCCTTCCCTTGAGATAAGTCTGCAAATATCTCGGAAACGAAGAGAGCTATGGCAAAATGTTAAGAGACCTGTTTTGTAGAGAATTAAGTTTCCTACTTTTCATGTTCTATCATATTTTTTGATCAGATGCGTAGTTCTCGAGATATATCAAGATATTTAAAAGTTCCGAAGCCGCACCAACATAATAGAGATACAGAAACACCGTGGCCCCTTTCTTTGAGATAACTCTGCACTGTTGCGAGCTGTAAATGCCACTTCCAGCTTAGCTGTGCAGAAGAAGAACAACAAGAAGAAGAAATATCTCGAAATATGTCCGTCAGGCCCCTTCCCTTGAGATATATCTGCAAATATCTCGGAAACGAAGCGAGCTATGGCAAAATGTTAAGAGACGTTTTTTGTAGAGAATTATGTTTCCTACAATTTATGTTCTATGATATTTTTTGATCAGAAGCGTAGTTTTCGAGATATATCGAGATACTTAAAAGTTCCGAAGCCGCACCAACATAATAGAGATACAGAAACACCGTGGCCCCTTTCTTTGAGATATCTCCGCACTATTGCGAGCTGCAAATGCCACTTCCAGCTTAGCTGTGCAGAAGAAGAACAACAAGTAGAAGAAATATCTCGAAATATGTCCGTCAGGCCCCTTCCCTTGAGATAAATCTGCAAATATCTCGGAAACGAAGCGAGCTATGGCAAAATGTTAAGAGACCTTTTTTGTAGAGAATTATGTTTCTTCCTTTTTATGTTCTATGATATTTTTTGATCAGATGCGTAGTTCTCGAGATATATCAAGATATTTAAAAGTTCCGAAGCCGCACCAACATAATAGAGATACAGAAACACCGTGGCCCCTTTCTTTGAGATATCTCTGCACTATTGCGAGCTGCAAATGCCACTTCCAGCTTAGCTGTGCAGAAGAAGAACAACAAGAAGAAGAAATATCTCGAAATATGTCCGTCAGGCCACTTCCCTTGAGATAAATCTGCAAATATCTCGGAAACGAAGCGAGCTATGGCAAAATGTTAAGAGACCTTTTTTGTAGAGAATTAAGTTTCCTACTTTTTATGTTCTATGATATTTTTTGATCAGACGCGTAGTTCTCGAGATATATCAAGATATTTAAAAGTTCCGAAGCCGCACCAACATAATAGAGATACAGAAACACCGTGGCCCCTTTCTTTGAGATAACTGTGCACTATTGCGGGCTGCAAATGCCACTTCCAGCTTAGCTGTGCAGAAGAAGAACAAGAAGAAGAAGAAATATCTCGCAATATGTCCGTCAGGCCCCTTCCCTTGAGATATATCTGCAAATATCTCGGAAACGAAGCGAGCTATGGCAAAATCTTAAGAGACCTTTTTTGTAGAGAATTATGTTTTCTACAATTTAGGTTCTATGATATTTTTTGATCAGATGCGTAGTTCTCGAGATATATCAAGATATTTAAAAGTTCCGAAGCCGCACCAACATAATAGAGATACAGAAACACCGTGGCCCCTTTCTTTGAGATAACTCTGAACTATTGCGAGCTGCAAATGCCACTTCCAGCTTAGCTGTGCAGAAGAGGAACAACAAGAAGAAGAAATATCTCGAAATATGTCCGCCAGGCCCCTTCCCTTGAGATAAGTCTGCAAATATCTCGGAAACGAAGAGAGCTATGGCAAAATGTTAAGAGACCTGTTTTGTAGAGAATTAAGTTTCCTACTTTTCATGTTCTATGATATTTTTTGATCAGATGCGTAGTTCTCGAGATATATCAAGATATTTAAAAGTTCCGAAGCCGCACCAACATAATAGAGATACAGAAACACCGTGGCCCCTTTCTTTGAGATAACTCTGCACTGTTGCGAGCTGTAAATGCCACTTCCAGCTTAGCTGTGCAGAAGAAGAACAACAAGAAGAAGAAATATCTCGAAATATGTCCGTCAGGCCCCTTCCCTTGAGATATATCTGCAAATATCTCGGAAACGAAGCGAGCTATGGCAAAATGTTAAGAGACCTTTTTTGTAGAGAATTATGCTTCCTACAATTTATGTTCTATGATATTTTTTGATCAGAAGCGTAGTTTTCGAGATATATCGAGATATTTAAAAGTTCCGAAGCCGCACCAACATAATAGAGATACAGAAACACCGTGGCCCCTTTCGATGAGATAACTCTGCACTAGTGCGAGGGGCAAATGCCACTTCCAGCTTAGCTGTGCAGAAGAAGAACAACAAGAAGAAGAAATATCTCGAAATATGTCCGTCAGGCCCCTTCCCTTGAGATAAATCTGCAAATATCTCGGAAACGAAGCGAGCTATGGCAAAATCTTAAGAGACCTTTTTTGTAGAGAATTATGTTTCCTACAATTTAGGTTCTATGATATTTTTTGATCAGAAGCGTAGTTTTCGAGATATATCGAGATATTTAAAAGTTCCGAAGCCGCACCAACATAATAGAGATACAGAAACACCGTGGCCCCTTTCATTGAGATAACTCTGCACTAGTGCGAGCCGCAAATGCCACTTCCAGCTTAGCTGTGCAGAAGAAGAACAACAAGAAGAAGAAATATCTCGAAATATGTCCGTCAGGCCCCTTCCCTTGAGATAAATCTGCAAATATCTCGGAAACGAAGCGAGCTATGGCAAAATGTTAAGAGACCTTTTTGTAGAGAATTAAGTTTCCTACTTTTTATGTTCGATGATATTTTTTGATCAGATGCGTAGTTCTCGAGATATATCAAGATATTTAAAAGTTCCGAAGCTGCACCAACATAATAGAGGTACAGAAACACCGTGGCCTCTTTCTCTGAGATAACTCTGCACTATTGCGAGCTGCAGATGCCACTTCGAGCTTAGCTGTGCAGAAGAAGAACAACAAGAAGAAGAAATATCTCGAAATATGTCCGTCAGGCCCCTTCCCTTGAGATAAATCTGCAAATATCGCGGAAACGAAGCGAGCTATGGCAAAATGTTAAGAGACCTTTTTTGTAGAGAATAATGTTTCCTACAATTTACGTTCTATGATATTTTTTGATCAGAAGCGTAGGTTTCGAGATATATCGAGATATTTAAAAGTTCCGAAGACGCACCAACATAATAGAGACACAGAAACACCGTGGCCCCTTTCTTTGAGATAACTGTGCACTAGTGCGAGCCGCAAATGCCACTTCCAGCTTAGCTGTGCAGAAGAAGAACAACAAGAAGAAGAAATATCTCGAAATATGTCCGTCAGGCCCCTTCCCTTGAGATAAATCTGCAAATATCTCGGAAACGAAGCGAGCTATGGCAAAATGTTAAGAGACCTTTTTTGTAGAGAATTATGTTTCTTACTTTTTATGTTCTATGATATTTTTTGATCAGACGCGTAGTTCTCGAGATATATCAAGATATTTAAAAGTTCCGAAGCCGCACCAACATAATAGAGATACAGAAACACCGTGGCCCCTTTCTTTGAGATAACTCTGCACTAGTGCGAGCCGCAAATGCCACTTCCAGCTTAGCTGTGCAGAAGAAGAACAACAAGAAGAAGAAGTATCTCGAAATATGTCCGTCAGGCCCCTTCCCTTGAGATAAATATGCACATATCTCGGAAACGAAGCGAGCTATGGCAAAATGTTAAGACACCTTTTTGTAGAGAATTAAGTTTCCTACTTTTTATGTTCGATGATATTTTTTGATCAGATGCGTAGTTCTCGAGATATATCAAGATATTTAAAAGTTCCGAAGCCGCACCAACATAATAGAGATACAGAAACACCGTGGCCCCTTTCTTTGAGATAACTCTGCACTAGTGCGAGCCGCAAATGCCACTTCCAGCTTAGCTGTGCAGAAGAAGAACAACAAGAAGAAGAAGTATCTCGAAATATGTCCGTCAGGCCCCTTCCCTTGAGATAAATATGCAAATATCTCGGAAACGAAGAGAGCTATGGCAAAATGTTAAGAGACCTTTTTTGTAGAGAATTAAGTTTCCTGCTTTTCATGTTCTATGATATTTTTTGATCAGATGCGTAGTTCTCGAGATATATCAAGATATTTAAAAGTTCCGAAGCCGCACCAACATAATAGAGATACAGAAACACCGTGGCCCCTTTCTTTGAGATAACTCTGAACTATTGCGAGCTGCAAATGCCACTTCCAGCTTAGCTGTGCAGAAGAGGAACAACAAGAAGAAGAAATATCTCGAAATATGTCCGCCAGGCCCCTTCCCTTGAGATAAGTCTGCAAATATCTCGGAAACGAAGAGAGCTATGGCAAAATGTTAAGAGACCTGTTTTGTAGAGAATTAAGTTTCCTACTTTTCATGTTCTATGATATTTTTTGATCAGATGCGTAGTTCTCGAGATATATCAAGATATTTAAAAGTTCCGAAGCCGCACGAACATAATAGAGATACAGAAACACCGTGGCCCCTTTCTTTGAGATAACTCTGCACTGTTGCGAGCTGTAAATGCCACTTCCAGCTTAGCTGTGCAGAAGAAGAACAACAAGAAGAAGAAATATCTCGAAATATGTCCGTCAGGCCCCTTCCCTTGAGATATATCTGCAAATATCTCGGAAACGAAGCGAGCTATGGCAAAATGTTAAGAGACCTTTTTTGTAGAGAATTATGCTTCCTACAATTTATGTTCTATGACATTTTTTGATCAGAAGCGTAGTTTTCGAGATATATCGAGATATTTAAAAGTTCCGAAGCCGCACCAACATAATAGAGATACAGAAACACCGTGGCCCCTTTCGATGAGATAACTCTGCACTAGTGCGAGGGGCAAATGCCACTTCCAGCTTAGCTGTGCAGAAGAAGAACAACAAGAAGAAGAAATATCTCGAAATATGTCCGTCAGGCCCCTTCCCTTGAGATAAATCTGCAAATATCTCGGAAACGAAGCGAGCTATGGCAAAATCTTAAGAGACCTTTTTTGTAGAGAATTATGTTTCCTACAATTTAGGTTCTATGATATTTTTTGATCAGAAGCGTAGTTTTCGAGATATATCGAGATATTTAAAAGTTCCGAAGCCGCACCAACATAATAGAGATACAGAAACACCGTGGCCCCTTTCATTGAGATAACTCTGCACTAGTGCGAGCCGCAAATGCCACTTCCAGCTTAGCTGTGCAGAAGAAGAACAACAAGAAGAAGAAATATCTCGAAATATGTCCGTCAGGCCCCTTCCCTTGAGATAAATCTGCAAATATCTCGGAAACGAAGAGAGCTATGGCAAAATGTTAAGAGACCTTTTTGGTAGAGAATTAAGTTTCCTACTTTTCATGTTCTATGATATTTTTTGATCAGATGCGTAGTTCTCGAGATATATCAAGATATTTAAAAGTTCCGAAGCCGCACCAACATAATAGAGATACAGAAACACCGTGGCCCCTTTCTTTGAGATAACTCTGCACTATTGCGAGCTGCAAATGCCACTTCCAGCTTAGCTGTGCAGAAGAAGAACAACAAGAAGAAGAAATATCTCGAAATATGTCCGTCAGGCCACTTCCCTTGAGATAAATCTGCAAATATCTCGGAAACGAAGCGAGCTATGGCAAAATGTTAACAGACCTTTTTGTAGAGAATTAAGTTTCCTACTTTTTATGTTCGATGATATTTTTTGATCAGATGCGTAGTTCTCGAGATATATCAAGATATTTAAAAGTTCCGAAGCTGCACCAACATAATAGAGGTACAGAAACACCGTGGCCTCTTTCTTTGAGATAACTCTGCACTATTGCGAGCTGCAGATGCCACTTCGAGCTTAGCTGTGCAGAAGAAGAACAACAAGAAGAAGAAATATCTCGAAATATGTCCGTCAGACCCCTTCCCTTGAGATGAATCTGCAAATATCGCGGAAACGAAGCGAGCTATGGCAAAATGTTAAGAGACCTTTTTTGTAGAGAATAATGTTTCCTACAATTTACGTTCTATGATATTTTTTGATCAGAAGCGTAGGTTTCGAGATATATCGAGATATTTAAAAGTTCCGAAGACGCACCAACATAATAGAGATACAGAAACACCGTGGCCCCTTTCTTTGAGATAACTGTGCACTAGTGCGAGCCGCAAATGCCACTTCCAGCTTAGCTGTGCAGAAGAAGAACAACAAGAAGAAGAAATATCTCGAAATATGTCCGTCAGGCCCCTTCCCTTGAGATAAATCTGCAAATATCTCGGAAACGAAGCGAGCTATGGCAAAATGTTAAGAGACCTTTTTTGTAGAGAATTATGTTTCTTACTTTTTATGTTCTATGATATTTTTTGATCAGACGCGTAGTTCTCGAGATATATCAAGATATTTAAAAGTTCCGAAGCCGCACCAACATAATAGAGATACAGAAACACCGTGGCCCCTTTCTTTGAGATAACTCTGCACTAGTGCGAGCCGCAAATGCCACTTCCAGCTTAGCTGTGCAGAAGAAGAACAACAAGAAGAAGAAGTATCTCGAAATATGTCCGTCAGGCCCCTTCCCTTGAGATAAATATGCAAATATCTCGGAAACGAAGCGAGCTATGGCAAAATGTTAAGAGACCTTTTTTGTAGAGAATTAAGTTTCCTACTTTTTATATTCGATGATATTTTTTGATCAGATGCGTAGTTCTCGAGATATATCAAGATATTTAAAAGTTCCGAAGCTGCACCAACATAATAGAGGTACAGAAACACCGTGGCCTCTTTCTTTGAGATAACTCTGCACTATTGCGAGCTGCAAATGCCACTTCGAGCTTAGCTGTGCAGAAGAAGAACAACAAGAAGAAGAAATATCTCGAAATATGTCCGTCAGGCCCCTTCCCTTGAGATATATCTGCAAATATCTCGGAAACGAAGCGAGCTATGGCAAAATGTTGAGAGACCTTTTTTGTAGAGAATTATGCTTCCTACAATTTATGTTCTATGATATTTTTTGATCAGAAGCGTAGTTTTCGAGATATATCGAGATATTTAAAAGTTCCGAAGCCGCACCAACATAATAGAGATACAGAAACACCGTGGCCCCTTTCGTTGAGATAACTCTGCACTAGTGCGAGGGGCAAATGCCACTTCCAGCTTAGCTGTGCAGAAGAAGAACAACAAGAAGAAGAAATATCTCGAAATATGTCCGTCAGGCCCCTTCCCTTGAGATAAATCTGCAAATATCTCGGAAACGAAGAGAGCTATGGCAAAATGTTAAGAGACCTTTTTGGTAGAGAATTAAGTTTCCTACTTTTCATGTTCTATGATATTTTTTGATCAGATGCGTAGTTCTCGAGATATATCAAGATATTTAAAAGTTCCGAAGCCGCACCAACATAATAGAGATACAGAAACACCGTGGCCCGTTTCTTTGAGATAACTCTGCACTATTGCGAGCTGCAAATGCCACTTCCAGCTTAGCTGTGCAGAAGAAGAACAACAAGAAGAAGAAATATCTCGAAATATGTCCGTCAGGCCCCTTCCCTTGAGATAAATATGCAAATATCTCGGAAACGAAGCGAGCTATGGCAAAATGTTAAGAGACCATTTTTGTAGAGAATTAAGTTTCCTACTTTTTATGTTCTATGATATTTTTTGATCAGATGCGTAGTTCTCGAGATATATCAAGATATTTAAAAGTTCCGAAGCCGCACCAACATAATAGAGATACAGAAACACCGTGGCCCCTTTCTTTGAGATAACTCTGCACCATTGCGAGCTGCAAATGCCACTTCCAGCTTAGCTGTGCAGAGCAAGAACAACAAGAAGGAGAAATATCTCGAAATATGTCCGTCAGGCCCCTTTCCTTGAGATAAATCTGCAAATATCGCGGAAACGAAGCGAGCTATGGCAAAATGTTAAGAGACCTTTTTTGTAGAGAATAATGTTTCCTACAATTTACGTTCTATGATATTTTTTGATCAGAAGCGTAGGTTTCGAGATATATCGAGATATTTAAAAGTTCCGAAGACGCACCAACATAATAGAGACACAGAAACACCGTGGCCCCTTTCTTTGAGATAACTGTGCACTAGTGCGAGCCGCAAATGCCACTTCCAGCTTAGCTGTGCAGAAGAAGAACAACAAGAAGAAGAAATATCTCGAAATATGTCCGTCAGGCCCCTTCCCTTGAGATAAATCTGCAAATATCTCGGAAACGAAGCGAGCTATGGCAAAATGTTAAGAGACCTTTTTTGTAGAGAATTATGTTTCTTACTTTTTATGTTCTATGATATTTTTTGATCAGACGCGTAGTTCTCGAGATATATCAAGATATTTAAAAGTTCCGAAGCCGCACCAACATAATAGAGATACAGAAACACCGTGGCCCCTTTCTTTGAGATAACTCTGCACTAGTGCGAGCCGCAAATGCCACTTCCAGCTTAGCTGTGCAGAAGAAGAACAACAAGAAGAAGAAGTATCTCGAAATATGTCCGTCAGGCCCCTTCCCTTGAGATAAATATGCACATATCTCGGAAACGAAGCGAGCTATGGCAAAATGTTAAGACACCTTTTTGTAGAGAATTAAGTTTCCTACTTTTTATGTTCGATGATATTTTTTGATCAGATGCGTAGTTCTCGAGATATATCAAGATATTTAAAAGTTCCGAAGCCGCACCAACATAATAGAGATACAGAAACACCGTGGCCCCTTTCTTTGAGATAACTCTGCACTAGTGCGAGCCGCAAATGCCACTTCCAGCTTAGCTGTGCAGAAGAAGAACAACAAGAAGAAGAAGTATCTCGAAATATGTCCGTCAGGCCCCTTCCCTTGAGATAAATATGCAAATATCTCGGAAACGAAGCGAGCTATGGCAAAATGTTAAGAGACCTTTTTTGTAGAGAATTAAGTTTCCTACTTTTTACGTTCGATGATATTTTTTGATCAGATGCGTAGTTCTCGAGATATATCAAGATATTTAAAAGTTCCGAAGCTGCACCAACATAATAGAGGTACAGAAACACCGTGGCCTCTTTCTTTGAGATAACTCTGCACTATTGCGAGCTGCAAATGCCACTTCGAGCTTAGCTGTGCAGAAGAAGAACAACAAGAAGAAGAAATATCTCGAAATATGTCCGTCAGACCCCTTCCCTTGAGATGAATCTGCAAATATCTCGGAAACGAAGCGAGCTATGGCAAAATGTTAAGAGATCTTTTTTGTAGAGAATAATGTTTCCTACAATTTACGTTCTATGATATTTTTTGATCAGAAGCGTAGTTTTCGAGATATATCGAGATATTTAAAAGTTCCGAAGACGCACCAACATAATAGAGATACAGAAATACCGTGGCCCCTTTCTTTGAGATAACTGTGCGCTAGTGCGAGCCGCAAATGCCACTTCCAGCTTAGCTGTGCAGAAGAAGAACAACAAGAAGAAGAAATATCTCGAAATATGTCCGACAGGCCCCTTCCCTTGAGATAAATCTGCAAATATCTCGTAAACGAAGCGAGCTATGGCAAAATGTTAACACACCTTTTTGTAGAGAATTAAGTTTCCTACTTTTTATGTTCGATGATATTTTTTGATCAGATGCGTAGTTCTCGAGATATATCAAGATATTTAAAAGTTCCGAAGCTGCACCAACATAATAGAGGTACAGAAACACCGTGGCCCCTTTCATTGAGATAACTCTGCACTAGTGCGAGCCGCAAATGCCACTTCCAGCTTAGCTGTGCAGAAGAAGAACAACAAGAAGAAGAAATATCTCGAAATATGTCCGTCAGGCCCCTTCCCTTGAGATAAATCTGCAAATATCTCGGAAACGAAGAGAGCTATGGCAAAATGTTAAGAGACCTTTTTGGTAGAGAATTAAGTTTCCTACTTTTCATGTTCTATGATATTTTTTGATCAGATGCGTAGTTCTCGAGATATATCAAGATATTTAAAAGTTCCGAAGCCGCACCAACATAATAGAGATACAGAAACACCGTGGCCCCTTTCTTTGAGATAACTCTGCACTATTGCGAGCTGCAAATGCCACTTCCAGCTTAGCTGTGCAGAAGAAGAACAACAAGAAGAAGAAATATCTCGAAATATGTCCGTCAGGCCCCTTCCCTTGAGATAAATATGCAAATATCTCGGAAACGAAGCGAGCTATGGCAAAATGTTAAGACACCTTTTTTGTAGAGAATTAAGTTTCCTACTTTTTATGTTCTATGATATTTTTTGATCAGATGCGTAGTTCTCGAGATATATCAAGATATTTAAAAGTTCCGAAGCCGCACCAACATAATAGAGATACAGAAACACCGTGGCCCCTTTCTTTGAGATAACTCTGCACCATTGCGAGCTGCAAATGCCACTTCCAGCTTAGCTGTGCAGAGCAAGAACAACAAGAAGGAGAAATATCTCGAAATATGTCCGTCAGGCCAGTTCCTTTGAGCTGAATCTGCAAATATCTCGGAAACGAAGCGAGCTATGGCAAAATGTTAAGAGACGTTTTTTGTAGAGAATTATGTTTCCTACAATTTATGTTCTATGATATTTTTTGATCAGAAGCGTAGTTTTCGAGATATATCGAGATACTTAAAAGTTCCGAAGCCGCACCAACATGATAGAGATACAGAAACACCACGGCCCCTTCCTTTGAGATAACTGTGCACTAGTGCGAGCCGCAAATGCCACTTCCAGCTTAGCTGTGCAGAAGAAGAACAACAAGAAGAAGAAATATCTCGAAATATGTCCGTCAGGCCCCTTCCCTTGAGATAAATCTGCAAATATCTCGGAAACGAAGCGAGCTATGGCAAAATGTTAAGAGACCTTTTTTGTAGAGAATTATGTTTCTTACTTTTTATGTTCTATGATATTTTTTGATCAGACGCGTAGTTCTCGAGATACATCAAGATATTTAAAAGTTCCAAAGCCGCACCAACATAATAGAGATACAGAAACACCGTGTCCCCTTTCTTTGAGATATCTCCGCACTATTGCGAGCTGCAAATGCCACTTCCAGCTTAGCTGTGCAGAAGAAGAACAACAAGAAGAAGAAATATCTCGAAATATGTCCGTCAGGCCACTTCCCTTGAGATAAATCTGCAAATATCTCGGAAACGAAGCGAGCTATGGCAAAATGTTAAGAGACCTTTTTTGTAGAGAATAATGTTTCCTACAATTTACGTTCTATGATATTTTTTGATCAGAAGCGTAGGTTTCGAGATATATCGAGATATTTAAAAGTTCCGAAGACGCACCAACATAATAGAGATACAGAAACACCGTGGCCCCTTTCTTTGAGATAACTGTGCACTAGTGCGAGCCGCAAATGCCACTTCCAGCTTAGCTGTGCAGAAGAAGAACAACAAGAAGAAGAAATATCTCGAAATATGTCCGTCAGGCCCCTTCCCATGAGATAAATCTGCAAATATCTCGGAAACGAAGCGAGCTATGGCAAAATGTTAAGAGACCTTTTTTGTAGAGAATTCTGTTTCTTACTTTTTATGTTCTATGATATTTTTTGATCAGACGCGTAGTTCTCGAGATATATCAAGATATTTAAAAGTTCCGAAGCCGCACCAACATAATAGAGATACAGAAACACCGTGGCCCCTTTCTTTGAGATAACTGTGCGCTAGTGCGAGCCGCAAATGCCACTTCCAGCTTAGCTGTGCAGAAGAAGAACAACAAGAAGAAGAAATATCTCGAAATATGTCCGTCAGGCCCCTTCCCTTGAGATATATCTGCAAATATCTCGGAAACGAAGTGAGCTATGGCAAAATGTTAAGAGACCGTTTTTGTAGAGAATTAAGTTTTCTACTTTTTATGTTCTATGACATTTTTTGATCAGACGCGTAGTTCTCGAGATATATCAAGATATTTAAAAGTTCCGAAGCCGCACCAAGATAATAGAGATACAGAAACACCGTGGCCCCTTTCTTTGAGATAACTCTGCACTATTGCGAGCTGCAAATGCCACTTCCAGCTTAACTGTGCAGAAGAAGAACAACAAGAAGAAGAAATATCTCGAAATATGTCCGTCAGGCCAGTTCCTTTGAGCTGAATCTGCAAATATCTCGGAAACGAAGCGAGCTATGGCAAAATGTTAAGAGACCTTTTTTGTAGAGAATTAAGTTTCCTACTTTTCATGTTCTATGATATTTTTTGATCAGATGCGTAGTTCTCGAGATATATCAAGATATTTAAAAGTTCCGAAGCCGCACCAACATAATAGAGATACAGAAACACCGTGGCCCCTTTCTTTGAGATAACTCTGAACTATTGCGAGCTGCAAATTGCCACTTCCAGCTTAGCTGTGCAGAAGAAGAACAACAAGAAGAAGAAATATCTCGAAATATGTCCGCCAGGCCCCTTCCCTTGAGATAAATCTGCAAATATCTCGGAAACGAAGAGAGCTATGGCAAAATGTTAAGAGACCTGTTTTGTAGAGAATTAAGTTTCCTACTTTTCATGTTCTATGATATTTTTTGATCAGATGCGTAGTTCTCGAGATATATCAAGATATTTAAAAGTTCCGAAGCCGCACCAACATAATAGAGATACAGAAACACCGTGGCCCCTTTCTTTGAGATAACTCTGCACTGTTGCGAGCTGTAAATGCCACTTCCAGCTTAGCTGTGCAGAAGAAGAACAACAAGAAGAAGAAGTATCTCGAAATATGTCCGTCAGGCCCCTTCCCTTGAGATATATCTGCAAATATCTCGGAAACGAAGCGAGCTATGGCAAAATGTTAAGAGACGTTTTTTGTAGAGAATTATGTTTCCTACAATTTATGTTCTATGATATTTTTTGATCAGAAGCGTAGGTTTCGAGATATATCGAGATATTTAAAAGTTCCGAAGACGCACCAACATAATAGAGATACAGAAACACCGTGGCCCCTTTCTTTGAGATAACTGTGCACTAGTGCGAGCCGCAAATGCCACTTCCAGCTTAGCTGTGCAGAAGAAGAACAACAAGAAGAAGAAATATCTCGAAATATGTCCGTCAGGCCCCTTCCCATGAGATAAATCTGCAAATATCTCGGAAACGAAGCGAGCTATGGCAAAATGTTAAGAGACCTTTTTTGTAGAGAATTCTGTTTCTTACTTTTTATGTTCTATGATATTTTTTGATCAGACGCGTAGTTCTCGAGATATATCAAGATATTTAAAAGTTCCGAAGCCGCACCAACATAATAGAGATACAGAAACACCGTGGCCCCTTTCTTTGAGATAACTGTGCGCTAGTGCGAGCCGCAAATGCCACTTCCAGCTTAGCTGTGCAGAAGAAGAACAACAAGAAGAAGAAATATCTCGAAATATGTCCGTCAGGCCCCTTCCCTTGAGATATATCTGCAAATATCTCGGAAACGAAGTGAGCTATGGCAAAATGTTAAGAGACCGTTTTTGTAGAGAATTAAGTTTTCTACTTTTTATGTTCTATGACATTTTTTGATCAGACGCGTAGTTCTCGAGATATATCAAGATATTTAAAAGTTCCGAAGCCGCACCAAGATAATAGAGATACAGAAACACCGTGGCCCCTTTCTTTGAGATAACTCTGCACTATTGCGAGCTGCAAATGCCACTTCCAGCTTAACTGTGCAGAAGAAGAACAACAAGAAGAAGAAATATCTCGAAATATGTCCGTCAGGCCAGTTCCTTTGAGCTGAATCTGCAAATATCTCGGAAACGAAGCGAGCTATGGCAAAATGTTAAGAGACCTTTTTTGTAGAGAATTAAGTTTCCTACTTTTCATGTTCTATGATATTTTTTGATCAGATGCGTAGTTCTCGAGATATATCAAGATATTTAAAAGTTCCGAAGCCGCACCAACATAATAGAGATACAGAAACACCGTGGCCCCTTTCTTTGAGATAACTCTGAACTATTGCGAGCTGCAAATTGCCACTTCCAGCTTAGCTGTGCAGAAGAAGAACAACAAGAAGAAGAAATATCTCGAAATATGTCCGCCAGGCCCCTTCCCTTGAGATAAATCTGCAAATATCTCGGAAACGAAGAGAGCTATGGCAAAATGTTAAGAGACCTGTTTTGTAGAGAATTAAGTTTCCTACTTTTCATGTTCTATGATATTTTTTGATCAGATGCGTAGTTCTCGAGATATATCAAGATATTTAAAAGTTCCGAAGCCGCACCAACATAATAGAGATACAGAAACACCGTGGCCCCTTTCTTTGAGATAACTCTGCACTGTTGCGAGCTGTAAATGCCACTTCCAGCTTAGCTGTGCAGAAGAAGAACAACAAGAAGAAGAAGTATCTCGAAATATGTCCGTCAGGCCCCTTCCCTTGAGATATATCTGCAAATATCTCGGAAACGAAGCGAGCTATGGCAAAATGTTAAGAGACGTTTTTTGTAGAGAATTATGTTTCCTACAATTTATGTTCTATGATATTTTTTGATCAGAAGCGTAGTTTTCGAGATATATCGGGATACTTAAAAGTTCCGAAGCCGCACCAACATAATAGAGATACAGAAACACCGTGGCCCCTTTCTTTGAGATAACTGTGCACTAGTGCGAGCCGCAAATGCCACTTCCAGCTTAGCTGTGCAGAAGAAGAACAACAAGAAGAAGAAATATCTCGAAATATGTCCGTCAGGCCCCTTCCCTTGAGATAAATCTGCAAATATCTCGGAAACGAAGCGAGCTATGGCAAAATGTTAAGAGACCTTTTTTGTAGAGAATTATGTTTCTTACTTTTTATGTTCTATGATATTTTTTGATCAGACGCGTAGTTCTCGAGATATATCAAGATATTTAAAAGTTCCAAAGCCGCACCAACATAATAGAGATACAGAAACACCGTGGCCCCTTTCTTTGAGATATCTCCGCACTATTGCGAGCTGCAAATGCCACTTCCAGCTTAGCTGTGCAGAAGAAGAACAACAAGAAGAAGAAATATCTCGAAATATGTCCGTCAGGCCAGTTCCTTTGAGCTGAATCTGCAAATATCTCGGAAACGAAGCGAGCTATGGCAAAATGTTAAGAGACGTTTTTTGTAGAGAATTATGTTTCCTACAATTTATGTTCTATGATATTTTTTGATCAGAAGCGTAGTTTTCGAGATATATCGAGATATTTAAAAGTTCCGAAGACGCACCAACATAATAGAGATACAGAAACACCGTGGCCCCTTTCTTTGAGATAACTGTGCACTAGTGCGAGCCGCAAATGCCACTTCCAGCTTAGCTGTGCAGAAGAAGAACAACAAGAAGAAGAAATATCTCGAAATATGCCCGTCAGGCCCCTTCCCTTGAAATATATCTGCAAATATCTCGGAAACGAAGCGAGCTATGGCAAAATGTTAAGAGACCGTTTTTGTAGAGAATTAAGTTTCCTACTTTTTATGTTCTATGATATTTTTTGATCAGACGCGTAGTTCTCGAGATATATCAAGATATTTAAAAGTTCCGAAGCCGCACCAACATAATAGAGATACAGAAACACCGTGGCCCCTTTCGTTGAGATAACTCTGCACTAGTGCGAGCCGCAAATGCCACTTCCAGCTTAGCTGTGCA
This sequence comes from Osmia lignaria lignaria, assembly GCF_051020975.1. Classification (NCBI taxonomy): domain Eukaryota; kingdom Metazoa; phylum Arthropoda; class Insecta; order Hymenoptera; family Megachilidae; genus Osmia; species Osmia lignaria. Next base: position 2,829,025 of record NW_027478160.1, read on the forward strand.
GAAGAAGAACAACAAGAAGAAGAAATATCTCGAAATATGTCCGTCAGGCCCCTTCCCTTGAGATAAATCTGCAAATATCTCGGAAACGAAGAGAGCTATGGCAAAATGTTAAGAGACCTGTTTTGTAGAGAATTAAGTTTCCTACTTTTCATGTTCTACCATATTTTTTGATCAGATGCGTAGTTCTCGAGATATATCAAGATATTTAAAAGTTCCGAAGCCGCACCAACATAATAGAGATACAGAAACACCGTGGCCCCTTTCTTTGAGATAACTCTGCACTGTTGCGAGCTGTAAATGCCACTTCCAGCTTAGCTGTGCAGAAGAAGAACAACAAGAAGAAGAAATATCTCGAAATATGTCCGTCAGGCCCCTTCCCTTGAGATATATCTGCAAATATCTCGGAAACGAAGCGAGCTATGGCAAAATGTTAAGAGACGTGTTTTGTAGAGAATTATGTTTCCTACAATTTATGTTCTATGATATTTTTTGATCAGAAGCGTAGTTTTCGAGATATATCGAGATATTTAAAAGTTCCGAAGCCGCACCAACATAATAGAGATACAGAAACACCGTGGCCCCTTTCTTTGAGATAACTCTGCACTAGTGCGAGCCGCAAATGCCACTTCCAGCTTAGCTGTGCAGAAGAAGAACAACAAGAAGAAGAAATATCTCGAAATATGTCCGACAGGCCCCTTCCCTTGAGATAAATCTGCAAATATCTCGGAAACGAAGCGAGCGATGGCAAAATGTTAAGAGACCTTTTTTGTAGAGAATTATGTTTTCTACAATATATGTTCTATGATATTTTTTGATCAGAAGCGTAGTTTTCGAGATATATCGAGATATTTAAAAGTTCCGAAGCCGCACCAACATAATAGAGATACAGAAACACCGTGGCCCCTTTCTTTGAGATAACTCTGCACTAGTGCGAGCCGCAAATGCCACTTCCAGCTTAGCTGTGCAGAAGAAGAACAACAAGAAGAAGAAATATCTCGAAATATGTCCGACAGGCCCCTTCCCTTGAGATAAATCTGCAAATATCTCGGAAACGAAGCGAGCGATGGCAAAATGTTAAGAGACCTTTTTTGTAGAGAATTATGTTTTCTACAATATATGTTCTATGATATTTTTTGATCAGAAGCGTAGTTTTCGAGATATATCGAGATATTTAAAAGTTCCGAAGCCGCACCAACATAATAGAGATACAGAAACACCGTGGCCCCTTTCTTTGAGATAACTCTGCACTAGTGCGAGCTGCAAATGCCACTTCCAGCTTAGCTGTGCAGAAGAAGAACAACAAGAAGAAGAAATATCTCGAAATATGTCCGTCAGGCCCCTTCCCTTGAGATAAATCTGCAAATATCTCGGAAACGAAGCGAGCTATGGCAAAATGTTAAGAGACCTTTTCTGTAGAGAATTATGTTTCCTACAATTTATGTTCTATGATATTTTTTGATCAGAAGCGTAGTTCTCGAAATATATCAAGATATTTAAAAGTTCCGAAGCCGCACCAACATAATAGAGATACAGAAACACCGTGGCCCCTCTCTTTGAGATAACTCTGCACTATTGCGAGCTGCAAATGCCACTTCCAGCTTAGCTGTGCAGAAGAAGAACAACAAGAAGAAGAAATATCTCGAAATATGTCCGTCACGCCCCTTCCCTTGAGATAAATCTGCAAATATCTCGGAAACGAAGCGAGCTATGGCAAAATGTTTAGAGACCTTTCTTGTAGAGAATTAAGTCTCCTACTTTTTATGTAGTATGATATTTTTTGATCAGATGCGTAGTTCTCGAGATATATCAAGATATTTAAAAGTTCCGAAGCCGCACCAACATAATAGAGATACAGAAACACCATGGCCCCTTTCTTTGAGATAACTCTGCACGATTGCGAGCTGGAAATGCCACTTCCAGTTTAGCTGTGCAGAAGAAGAACAACAAGAAGAAGAAATATCTCGAAATATGTCCATCAGGACCCTTCCCTTGAGATAAATCTGCAAATATCTCGGAAACGAAGCGAGCTATGGCAAAATGTTAAGAGACCTTTTTTGTAAAGAATTATGTTTCCTACAATTTATGTTCTATGATATTTTTTGATCAGAAGCGTAGTTTTCGAGATATATCGAGATATTTAAAAGTTCCGAAGCCGCACCAACATAATAGAGATACAGAAACACGGTGCCCCCTTTCTTTGGGATAACTCTGCACTATTGCGAGCTGCAAATGCCACTTCCAGCTTAGCTGTGCAGAAGAAGAACAACAAGAAGAAGAAATATCTCGAAATATGTCCGTCAGGCCACTTCCCTTGAGATAAATCTGCAAATATCTCGGAAACGAAGCGAGCTATGGCAAAATGTTAAGAGACCTTTTTTGTAGAGAATTAAGTTTCCTACTTTTTATGTTCGATGATATTTTTTGATCAGATGCGTAGTTCTCGAGATATATCAAGATATTTAAAAGTTCCGAAGCTGCACCAACATAATAGAGGTACAGAAACACCGTGGCCTCTTTCTTTGAGATAACTCTGCACTATTGCGAGCTGCAAATGCCACTTCGAGCTTAGCTGTGCAGAAGAAGAACAACAAGAAGAAGAAATATCTCGAAATATGTCCGTCAGACCCCTTCCCTTGAGATGAATCTGCAAATATCTCGGAAACGAAGCGAGCTATGGCAAAATGTTAAGAGACCTTTTTTGTAGAGAATAATGTTTCCTACAATTTATGTTCTATGATATTTTTTGATCAGAAGCGTAGTTCTCGAGATATATCAAGATATTTAAAAGTTCCGAAGCCGCACCAACATAATAGAGATACAGAAACACCGTGGCCCCTTTCTTTGAGATAACTCTGCACTAGTGCGAGCCGCAAATGCCACTTCCAGCTTAGCTGTGCAGAAGAAGAACAACAAGAAGAAGAAATATCTCGAAATATGTCCGTCAGGCCCCTTCCCTTGAGATAAATATGCAAATATCTCGGAAACGAAGCGAGCTGTGGCAAAATGTTAAGAGACCGTTGTTGTAGAGAATTAAGTTTCCTACAATTTATGTTCTATGATATTTTTTGATCAGAAGCGTAGTTTTCGAGATATATCGAGATATTTAAAAGTTCCGAAGCCGCACCAACATAATAGAGATACAGAAACACCGTGGCCCCTTTCTTTGAGATAACTCTGCACTAGTGCGAGCCGCAAATGCCACTTCCAGCTTAGCTGTGCAGAAGAAGAACAACAAGAAGAAGAAATATCTCGAAATATGTCCGTCACGCCCCTTCCCTTGAGATAAATCTGCAAATATCTCGGAAACGAAGCGAGCTATGGCAAAATGTTTAGAGACCTTTCTTGTAGAGAATTAAGTCTCCTACTTTTTATGTAGTATGATATTTTTTGATCAGATGCGTAGTTCTCGAGATATATCAAGATATTTAAAAGTTCCGAAGCCGCACCAACATAATAGAGATACAGAAACACCATGGCCCCTTTCTTTGAGATAACTCTGCACGATTGCGAGCTGGAAATGCCACTTCCAGTTTAGCTGTGCAGAAGAAGAACAACAAGAAGAAGAAATATCTCGAAATATGTCCATCAGGACCCTTCCCTTCAGATAAATCTGCAAATATCTCGGAAACGAAGCGAGCGATGGCAAAATGTTAAGAGACCTTTTTTGTAGAGAATTATGTTTTCTACAATTTATGTTCTATGATATTTTTTGATCAGAAGCGTAGTTTTCGAGATATATCGAGATATTTAAAAGTTCCGAAGCCGCACCAACATAATAGAGATACAGAAACACGGTGCCCCCTTTCTTTGGGATAACTCTGCACTATTGCGAGCTGCAAATGCCACTTCCAGCTTAGCTGTGCAGAAGAAGAACAACAAGAAGAAGAAATATCTCGAAATATGTCCGTCAGGCCACTTCCCTTGAGATAAATCTGCAAATATCTCGGAAACGAAGCGAGCTATGGCAAAATGTTAAGAGACCTTTTTTGTAGAGAATTAAGTTTCCTACTTTTTATGTTCGATGATATTTTTTGATCAGATGCGTAGTTCTCGAGATATATCAAGATATTTAAAAGTTCCGAAGCTGCACCAACATAATAGAGGTACAGAAACACCGTGGCCTCTTTCTTTGAGATAACTCTGCACTATTGCGAGCTGCAAATGCCACTTCGAGCTTAGCTGTGCAGAAGAAGAACAACAAGAAGAAGAAATATCTCGAAATATGTCCGTCAGGCCCCTTCCCTTGAGATAAATCTGCAAATATCTCGGAAACGAAGAGGGCTATGGCAAAATGTTAAGAGACCTTTTTTGTAGAGAATTATGTTTCCTACAATTTATGTTCTATGATATTTTTTGATCAGAAGCGTAGTTTTCGAGATATATCGAGATATTTAAAAGTTCCGAAGCCGCACCAACATAATAGAGATACAGAAACACCGTGGCCCCTTTCTTTGAGATAACTCTGCACTAGTGCGAGCCGCAAATGCCACTTCCAGCTTAGCTGTGCAGAAGAAGAACAACAAGAAGAAGAAATATCTCGAAATATGTCCGTCAGGCCCCTTCCCTTGAGATAAATATGCAAATATCTCGGAAACGAAGCGAGCTGTGGCAAAATGTTAAGAGACCGTTGTTGTAGAGAATTAAGTTTCCTACTTTTTATGTTCTATGATATTTTTTGATCAGAAGCGTAGTTTTCGAGATATATCGAGATATTTAAAAGTTCCGAAGCCGCACCAACATAATAGAGATACAGAAACACCGTGGCCCCTTTCTTTGAGATAACTCTGCACTAGTGCGAGCCGCAAATGCCACTTCCAGCTTAGCTGTGCAGAAGAAGAACAACAAGAAGAAGAAATATCTCGTAATATGTCCGTCAGGCCCCTTCCCTTGAGATAAATATGCAAATATCTCGGAAACGAAGCGAGCTGTGGCAAAATGTTAAGAGACCGTTGTTGTAGAGAATTAAGTTTCCTACTTTTTATGTTCTATGATATTTTTTGATCAGACGCGTAGTTCTCGAGATATATCAAGATATTTAAAAGTTCCGAAGCCCCACCAACATAATAGAGATACAGAAACACCGTGGCCCCTTTCTTTGAGATAACTCTGCACTATTGCGAGCTGCAAATGCCACTTCCAGCTTAGCTGTGCAGAAGAAGAACAACAAGAAGAAGAAATATCTTGAAATATGTCCGTCAGGCCCCTTCCCTTGAGATAAATCTGCAAATATCTCGGAAACGAAGAGAGCTATGGCAAAATGTTAAGAGACCTTTTTTGTAGAGAATTATGTTTCCTACAATTTATGTTCTATGATATTTTTTGATCAGAAGCGTAGTTTTCGAGATATATCGAGATATTTAAAAGTTCCGAAGCCGCACCAACATAATAGAGATACAGAAACACCGTGGCCCCTTTCTTTGAGATAACTCTGCACTAGTGCGAGCCGCAAATGCCACTTCCAGCTTAGCTGTGCAGAAGAAGAACAACAAGAAGAAGAAATATCTCGAAATATGTCCGTTAGGCCCCTTCCCTTGAGATAAATCTGCAAATATCTCGGAAACGAAGCGAGCTATGGCAAAATGTTAAGAGACCTTTTTTGTAGAGAATTAAGTTTCCTACTTTTTATGTTCTATGATATTTTTTGATCAGACGCGTAGTTCTCGAGATATATCAAGATATTTAAAAGTTCCGAAGCCGCACCAACATAATAGAGATACAGAAACACCGTGGCCCCTTTCTTTGAGATAACTCTGCACTATTGCGAGCTGCAAATGCCACTTCCAGCTTAGCTGTGCAGAAGAAGAACAACAAGAAGAAGAAATATCTCGAAATATGTCCGTCAGGCCCCTTCCCTTGAGATAAATCTGCAAATATCTCGGAAACGAAGAGAGCTATGGCAAAATGTTAAGAGACCTTTTTTGTAGAGAATTATGTTTCCTACAATTTATGTTCTATGATATTTTTTGATCAGAAGCGTAGTTTTCGAGATATATCGAGATATTTAAAAGTTCCGAAGCCGCACCAACATAATAGAGATACAGAAACACCGTGGCCCCTTTCTTTGAGATAACTCTGCACTAGTGCGAGCCGCAAATGCCACTTCCAGCTTAGCTGTGCAGAAGAAGAACAACAAGAAGAAGAAATATCTCGAAATATGTCCGTCAGGCCCCTTCCCTTGAGATAAATATGCAAATATCTCGGAAACGAAGCGAGCTGTGGCAAAATGTTAAGAGACCGTTGTTGTAGAGAATTAAGTTTCCTACTTTTTATGTTCTATGATATTTTTTGATCAGAAGCGTAGTTTTCGAGATATATCGAGATATTTAAAAGTTCCGAAGCCGCACCAACATAATAGAGATACAGAAACACCGTGGCCCCTTTCTTTGAGATAACTCTGCACTAGTGCGAGCCGCAAATGCCACTTCCAGCTTAGCTGTGCAGAAGAAGAACAACAAGAAGAAGAAATATCTCGTAATATGTCCGTCAGGCCCCTTCCCTTGAGATAAATATGCAAATATCTCGGAAACGAAGCGAGCTGTGGCAAAATGTTAAGAGACCGTTGTTGTAGAGAATTAAGTTTCCTACTTTTTATGTTCTATGATATTTTTTGATCAGACGCGTAGTTCTCGAGATATATCAAGATATTTAAAAGTTCCGAAGCCCCACCAACATAATAGAGATACAGAAACACCGTGGCCCCTTTCTTTGAGATAACTCTGCACTATTGCGAGCTGCAAATGCCACTTCCAGCTTAGCTGTGCAGAAGAAGAACAACAAGAAGAAGAAATATCTTGAAATATGTCCGTCAGGCCCCTTCCCTTGAGATAAATCTGCAAATATCTCGGAAACGAAGAGAGCTATGGCAAAATGTTAAGAGACCTTTTTTGTAGAGAATTATGTTTCCTACAATTTATGTTCTATGATATTTTTTGATCAGAAGCGTAGTTCTCGAGATATATCGAGATATTTAAAAGTTCCGAAGCCGCACCAACATAATAGAGATACAAAAACACCGTGGCCCCTTTCTTTGAGATAACTCTGCACTAGTGCGAGCCGCAAATGCCACTTCCAGCTTAGCTGTGCAGATGAAGAACAACAAGAAGAAGAAATATCTCGAAATATGTCCGTTAGGCCCCTTCCCTTGAGATAAATCTGCAAATATCTCGGAAACGAAGCGAGCTATGGCAAAATGTTAAGAGACCTTTTTTGTAGAGAATTAAGTTTCCTACTTTTTATGTTCTATGATATTTTTTGATCAGACGCGTAGTTCTCGAGATATATCAAGATATTTAAAAGTTCCGAAGCCGCACCAACATAATAGAGATACAGAAACACCGTGGCCCCTTTCTTTGAGATAACTCTGCACTATTGCGAGCTGCAAATGCCACTTCCAGCTTAGCTGTGCAGAAGAAGAACAACAAGAAGAAGAAATATCTCGAAATATGTCCGTCAGGCCCCTTCCCTTGAGATATATCTGCAAATATCTCGGAAACGAAGCGAGCTATGGCAAAATGTTAAGAGACCTTTTTTGTAGAGAATTATGTTTCCTACAATTTATGTTCTATGATATTTTTTGATCAGAAGCGTAGTTTTCGAGATATATCGAGATATTTAAAAGTTCCGAAGCCGCACCAACATAATAGAGATACAGAAACACCGTGGCCCCTTTCTTTGAGATAACTCTGCACTAGTGCGAGCCGCAAATGCCACTTCCAGCTTAGCTGTGCAGAAGAAGAACAACAAGAAGAAGAAATATCTCGAAATATGTCCGTTAGGCCCCTTCCCTTGAGATAAATCTGCAAATATCTCGGAAACGAAGCGAGCTATGGCAAAATGTTAAGAGACCTTTTTTGTAGAGAATTAAGTTTCCTACTTTTTATGTTCTATGATATTTTTTGATCAGATGCGTAGTTCTCGAGATATATCAAGATATTTAAAAGTTCCGAAGCCGCACCAACATAATAGAGATACAGAAACACCGTGGCCCCTTTCTTTGAGATAACTCTGCACTATTGCGAGCTGTAAATGCCACTTCCAGCTTAGCTGTGCAGAAGAAGAACAACAAGAAGAAGAAATATCTCGAAATATGTCCGTCAGGCCCCTTCCCTTGAGATATATCTGCAAATATCTCGGAAACGAAGCGAGCTATGGCAAAATGTTAAGAGACCTTTTTTGTAGAGAATTATGTTTCCTACAATTTATGTTATATGATATTTGTTGGTCAGAAGCGTAGTTTTCGAGATATATCGAGATATTTAAAAGTTCCAAAGCCGCACCAACATAATAGAGATACAGAAACACCGTGGCCCCTTTCTTTGAGATAACTCTGCACTAGTGCGAGCCGCAAATGCCACTTCCAGCATAGCTGTGCAGAAGAAGAACAACAAGAAGAAGAAATATCTCGAAATATGTCCGTTAGGCCCCTTCCCTTGAGATAAATCTGCAAATATCTCGGAAACGAAGCGAGCTATGGCAAAATGTTAAGAGACCTTTTTTGTAGAGAATTAAGTTTCCTACTTTTTATGTTGTATGATATTTTTTGATCAGATGCGTAGTTCTCGAGATATATCAAGATATTTAAAAGTTCCGAAGCCGCACCAACATAATAGAGATACAGAAACACCGTGGCCCCTTTCTTTGAGATAACTCTGCACTATTGCGAGCTGTAAATGCCACTTCCAGCTTAGCTGTGCAGAAGAAGAACAACAAGAAGAAGAAATATCTCGAAATATGTCCGTCAGGCCCCTTCCCTTGAGATATATCTGCAAATATCTCGGAAACGAAGCGAGCTATGGCAAAATGTTAAGAGACCTTTTTTGTAGAGAATTATGTTTCCTACAATTTATGTTCTATGATATTTGTTGGTCAGAAGCGTAGTTTTCGAGATATATCGAGATATTTAAAAGTTCCAAAGCCGCACCAACATAATAGAGATACAGAAACACCGTGGCCCCTTTCTTCGAGATAACTCTGCACTAGTGCGAGCCGCAAATGCCACTTCCAGCCTAGCTGTGCAGAAGAAGAACAACAAGAAGAAGAAATATCTCGAAATATGTCCGTCAGGCCCCTTCCCTTGAGATAAATCTGCAAATATCTTGGAAACGAAGCGAGCTATGGCAAAATGTTAAGAGACCTTTTTTGTAGAGAATTAAGTTTCCTACTTTTTATGTTCTATGATATTTTTTGATCAGATGCGTAGTTCTCGAGATATATCAAGATATTTAAAAGTTCCGAAGCCGCACCAACATAATAGAGATACAGAAACACCGTGGCCCCTTTCTTTGAGATAACTCTGCACTATTGCGAGCTGCAAATGCCACTTCCAGCTTAGCTGTGCAGAAGAAGAACAACAAGAAGAAGAAATATCTCGAAATATGTCCGTCAGGCCCCTTCCCTTGAGATAAATCTGCAAATATCTCGGAAACGAAGAGAGCTATGGCAAAATGTTAAGAGACCTTTTTTGTAGAGAATTATGTTTCCTACAATTTATGTTCTATGATATTTTTTGATCAGAAGCGTAGTTTTCGAGATATATCGAGATATTTAAAAGTTCCGAAGCCGCACCAACATAATAGAGATACAGAAACACCGTGGCCCCTTCCTTTGAGATAACTCTGCACTAGTGCGAGCCGCAAATGCCACTTCCAGCTTAGCTGTGCAGAAGAAGAACAACAAGAAGAAGAAATATCTCGAAATATGTCCGTCAGGCCCCTTCCCTTGAGATAAATATGCAAATATCTCGGAAACGAAGCGAGCTGTGGCAAAATGTTAAGAGACCGTTGTTGTAGAGAATTAAGTTTCCTACTTTTTATGTTCTATGATATTTTTTGATCAGACGCGTAGTTCTCGAGATATATCAAGATATTTAAAAGTTCCGAAGCCGCACCAACATAATAGAGATACAGAAACACCGTGGCCCCTTTCTTTGAGATAACTCTGCACTATTGCGAGCTGCAAATGCCACTTCCAGCTTAGCTGTGCAGAAGAAGGACAACAAGAAGAAGAAATATCTCGAAATATGTCCGTCAGGCCCCTTCCCTTGAGATAAATCTGCAAATATCTCGGAAACGAAGAGAGCTATGGCCAAATGTTAAGAGACCTTTTTTGTAGAGAATTATGTTTCCTACAATTTATGTTCTATGATATTTTTTGATCAGAAGTGTAGTTTTCGAGATATATCGAGATATTTAAAAGTTCCGAAGCCGCACCAACATAATAGAGATACAGAAACACCGTGGCCCCTTTCTTTGAGATAACTCTGCACTATTGCGAGCTGTAAATGCCACTTCCAGCTTAGCTGTGCAGAAGAAGAACAACAAGAAGAAGAAATATCTCGAAATATGTCCGTTAGGCCCCTTCCCTTGAGATAAATCTGCAAATATCTCGGAAACGAAGCGAGCTATGGCAAAATGTTAAGAGACCTTTTTTGTAGAGAATTAAGTTTCCTACTTTTTATGTTGTATGATATTTTTTGATCAGATGCGTAGTTCTCGAGATATATCAAGATATTTAAAAGTTCCGAAGCCGCACCAACATAATAGAGATACAGAAACACCGTGGCCCCTTTCTTTGAGATAACTCTGCACTATTGCGAGCTGTAAATGCCACTTCCAGCTTAGCTGTGCAGAAGAAGAACAACAAGAAGAAGAAATATCTCGAAATATGTCCGTCAGGCCCCTTCCCTTGAGATATATCTGCAAATATCTCGGAAACGAAGCGAGCTATGGCAAAATGTTAAGAGACCTTTTTTGTAGAGAATTATGTTTCCTACAATTTATGTTCTATGATATTTGTTGGTCAGAAGCGTAGTTTTCGAGATATATCGAGATATTTAAAAGTTCCAAAGCCGCACCAACATAATAGAGATACAGAAACACCGTGGCCCCTTTCTTTGAGATAACTCTGCACTAGTGCGAGCCGCAAATGCCACTTCCAGCCTAGCTGTGCAGAAGAAGAACAACAAGAAGAAGAAATATCTCGAAATATGTCCGTCAGGCCCCTTCCCTTGAGATAAATCTGCAAATATCTTGGAAACGAAGCGAGCTATGGCAAAATGTTAAGAGACCTTTTTTGTAGAGAATTAAGTTTCCTACTTTTTATGTTCTATGATATTTTTTGATCAGAAGCGTAGTTTTCGAGATATATCGAGATATTTAAAAGTTCCGAAGCCGCACCAACATAATAGAGATACAGAAACACCGTGGCCCCTTCCTTTGTGATAACTCTGCACTAGTGCGAGCCGCAAATGCCACTTCCAGCTTAGCTGTGCAGAAGAAGAACAACAAGAAGAAGAAATATCTCGAAATATGTCCGTCAGGCCCCTTCCCTTGAGATAAATATGCAAATATCTCGGAAACGAAGCGAGCTGTGGCAAAATGTTAAGAGACCGTTGTTGTAGAGAATTAAGTTTCCTACTTTTTATGTTCTATGATATTTTTTGATCAGACGCGTAGTTCTCGAGATATATCAAGATATTTAAAAGTTCCGAAGCCGCACCAACATAATAGAGATACAGAAACACCGTGGCCCCTTTCTTTGAGATAACTCTGCACTATTGCGAGCTGCAAATGCCACTTCCAGCTTAGCTGTGCAGAAGAAGGACAACAAGAAGAAGAAATATCTCGAAATATGTCCGTCAGGCCCCTTCCCTTGAGATAAATCTGCAAATATCTCGGAAACGAAGAGAGCTATGGCCAAATGTTAAGAGACCTTTTTTGTAGAGAATTATGTTTCCTACAATTTACGTTCTATGATATTTTTTGATCAGAAGTGTAGTTTTCGAGATATATCGAGATATTTAAAAGTTCCGAAGCCGCACCAACATAATAGAGATACAGAAACACCGTGGCCCCTTTCTTTGAGATAACTCTGCACTAGTGCGAGCCGCAAATGCCACTTCCAGCCTAGCTGTGCAGAAGAAGAACAACAAGAAGAAGAAATATCTCGAAATATGTCCGTCAGGCCCCTTCCCTTGAGATATATCTGCAAATATCTCGGAAACGAAGCGAGCTATGGCAAAATGTTAAGAGACCTTTTTTGTAGAGAATTAAGTTTCCTACTTTTTATGTTCTATGATATTTTTTGATCAGATGCGTAGTTCTCGAGATATATCAAGATATTTAAAAGTTCCGAAGCCGCACCAACATAATAGAGATACAGAAACACCGTGGCCCCTTTCTTTGAGATAACTCTGCACTATTGCGAGCTGCAAATGCCACTTCCAGCTTAGCTGTGCAGAGGAAGAACAACAAGAAGAAGAAATATCTCGAAATATGTCCGTCAGGCCCCTTCCCTTGAGATAAATCTGCAAATATCTCGGAAACGAAGCGAGCTATGGCAAAATGTTAAGAGACCTTTTTTGTAGAGAATTAAGTTTCCTACTTTTTATGTTCTATGATATTTTTTGATCAGATGCGTAGTTCTCGAGATATATCGAGATATTTAAAAGTTCCGAAGCCGCACCAACATAATAGCGATACAGAAACACCGTTGCCCCTTTCTTTGAGATAACTCTGCACTATTGCGAGCTAGAAATGCCACTTCCAGTTTAGCTGTGCAGAAGAAGAACAACAAGAAGAAGAAATATCTCGAAATATGTCCGTTAGGCCCCTTCCCGTGAGATAAATCTGCAAATATCTCGGAAACGAAGCGAGCTATGGCAAAATGTTAAGAGACCTCTTTTGTAGAGAATTAAGTTTCCTACTTTTTATGTTCTATGATATTTTTTGATCAGATGCGTAGTTCTCGAGATATATCAAGATATTTAAAAGTTCCGAAGCCGCACCAACATAATAGAGATACAGAAACACCGTGGCCCCTTTCTTTCAGATAACTATGCACTATTGCGAGCTGCAAATGCCGCTTCCAGCTTAGCTGTGCAGAAGAACAACAAGAAGAAGAAATATCTCGAAATATGTCCGTCAGGCCCCTTCCCTTGAGATAAATCTGCAAATATCTCGGAAACGAAGAGAGCTATGGCAAAATGTTAGGAGACTTTTTTTGTAGAGAATTAAGTTTCCTACTTTTTATGTTCTATGATATTTTTTGATCTGATGCGTAGTTCTCGAGATATATCAAGATATTTAAAAGTTCCGAAGCCACACCAACATAATAGAGATACAGAAACACCGTGGCCCCTTTCTTTGAGATAACTCTGCACTATTGCGAGCTGGAAATGCCACTTCCAGCTTAGCTGTGCAGAAGAAGAACAACAAGAAGAAGAAATATCTCGAAATATGTCCGTCAGGCCCCTTCCCTTGAGATATATCAGCAAATATCTCGGAAACGAAGCGAGCTATGGCAAAATGTTAAGAGACCTTTTTTGTAGAGAATTAAGTTTCCTACTTTTTATGTTCTATGATATTTTTTGATCAGATGCGTAGTTCTCGAGATATATCAAGATATTTAAAAGTTCCGAAGCCGCACCAACATAATAGAGATACAGAAACACCGTGGCCCCTTTCTTTGAGATAACTCTGCACTAGTGCGAGCCGCAAATGCCACTTCCAGCTTAGCTGTGCAGAAGAAGAACAACAAGAAGAAGAAATATCTCGAAACATGTCCGTCAGGCCCCTTCCCTTGAGATAAATATGCAAATATCTCGGAAACGAAGCGAGCTATGGCAAAATGTTAAGAGACCTTTTTTGTAGAGAATTAAGTTTCCTACTTTTTATGTTCTATGATATTTTTTGATCAGATGCGTAGTTCTCGAGATATATCAAGATATTTAAAAGTTCCGAAGCCGCACCAACATAATAGAGATACAGAAACACCGTGGCCCCTTTCTTTGAGATAACTCTGCACTATTGCGAGCTGCAAATGCCACTTCCAGCTTAGCTGTGCAGAGGAAGAACAACAAGAAGAAGAAATATCTCGAAATATGTCCGTCAGGCCCCTTCCCTTGAGATATATCTGCAAATATCTCGGAAACGAAGCGAGCTATGGCAAAATGTTAAGAGACCTTTTTTGTAGAGAATTAAGTTTCCTACTTTTTATGTTCGATGATATTTTTTGATCAGATGCGTAGTTCTCGAGATATATCAAGATATTTAAAAGTTCCGAAGCTGCACCAACATAATAGAGGTACAGAAACACCGTGGTCTCTTTCTTTGAGATAACTCTGCACTATTGCGAGCTGCAAATGCCACTTCGAGCTTAGCTGTGCAGAAGAAGAACAACAAGAAGAAGAAATATCTCGAAATATGTCCGTCAGACCCCTTCCCTTGAGATGAATCTGCAAATATCTCGGAAACGAAGCGAGCTATGGCAAAATGTTAAGAGACCTTTTTTGTAGAGAATTATGTTTCCTACAATTTATGTTCTATGATATTTTTTGATCAGAAGCGTAGTTTTCGAGATATATCGAGATATTTAAAAGTTCCGAAGCCGCACCAACATAATAGAGATACAGAAACACCGTGGCCCCTTTCTTTGAGATAACTCTGCACTAGTGCGAGCCGCAAATGCCACTTCCAGCTTAGCTGTGCAGAAGAAGAACAACAAGAAGAAGAAATATCTCGAAATATGTCCGTCAGGCCCCTTCCCTTGAGATAAATATGCAAATATCTCGGAAACGAAGCGAGCTGTGGCAAAATGTTAAGACACCGTTGTGGTAGAGAATTAAGTTTCCTACTTTTTATGTTCTATGATATTTTTTGATCAGACGCGTAGTTCTCGAGATATATCAAGATATTTAAAAGTTCCGAAGCCGCACCAACATAATAGAGATACAGAAACACCGTGGCCCCTTTCTTTGAGATAACTCTGCACTATTGCGAGCTGCAAATGCCACTTCCAGCTTAGCTGTGCAGAAGAAGAACAACAAGAAGAAGAAATATCTCGAAATATGTCCGTCAGGCCCCTTCCCTTGAGATAAATCTGCAAATATCTCGGAAACGAAGAGAGCTATGGCAAAATGTTGAGAGACCTTTTTTGTAGAGAATTATGTTTCCTACAATTTATGTTCTATGATATTTTTTGATCAGAAGCGTAGTTTTCGAGATATATCGAGATATTTAAAAGTTCCGAAGCCGCACCAACATAATAGAGATACAGAAACACCGTGGCCCCTTTCTTTGAGATAACTCTAAACTAGTGCGAGCCGCAAATGCCACTTCCAGCTTAGCTGTGCAGAAGAAGAACAACAAGAAGAAGAAATATCTCGAAATATGTCCGTCAGGCCCCTTCCCTTGAGATAAATATGCAAATATCTCGGAAACGAAGCGAGCTATGGCAAAATGTTAAGAGACCTTTTTTGTAGAGAATTAAGTTTCCTACTTTTTATGTTCGATGATATTTTTTGATCAGATGCGTAGTTCTCGAGATATATCAAGATATTTAAAAGTTCCGAAGCCGCACCAACATAATAGAGATACAGAAACACCGTGGCCCCTCTCTTTGAGATAACTCTGCACTATTGCGAGCTGGAAATGCCACTTCCAGTTTAGCTGTGCA
Source organism: Osmia lignaria lignaria (assembly GCF_051020975.1). NCBI lineage: Eukaryota > Metazoa > Arthropoda > Insecta > Hymenoptera > Megachilidae > Osmia > Osmia lignaria. Next base: position 2,844,478 of record NW_027478160.1, read on the forward strand.
GAAGAAGAACAACAAGAAGCAAAAATATCTCGAAATATGTCCGTTAGGCCCCTTCCCTTGAGATAAATCTGCAAATATCTCGGAAACGAAGCGAGCTATGGCAAAATGTTAAGAGACCTTTTTTGTAGAGAATTAAGTTTCCTACTTTTTATGTTCTATGATATTTTTTGATCAGATGCGTAGTTCTCGAGATATATCAAGATATTTAAAAGTTCCGAAGCCGCACCAACATAATAGGGATACAGAAACACCGTGGCCCCTTTCTTTGAGATAACTCTGCACTAGTGCGAGCCGCAAATGCCACTTCCAGCTTAGCTGTGCAGAAGAAGAACAAGAAGAAGAAGAAATATCTCGAAATATGTCCGTCAGGCCCCTTCCCTTGAGATAAATCTGCAAATATCTCGGAAACGAAGCGAGCTATGGCAAAATGTTAAGAGACCTTTTTTGTAGAGAATTAAGTTTCCTACTTTTTATGTTCTATGATATTTTTTGATCAGATGCGTAGTTCTCGAGATATATCAAGATATTTAAAAGTTCCGAAGCCGCACCAACATAATAGAGATACAGAAACACTGTGGCCCCTTTCTTTGAGATAACTCTGCACTAGTGCGAGCCGCAAATGCCACTTCCAGCTTAGCTGTGCAGAAGAAGAACAACAAGAAGAAGAAATATCTCGAAATATGTCCGTCAGGCCCCTTCCCTTGAGATAAATCTGCAAATATCTCGGAAACGAAGCGAGCTATGGCAAAATGTTAAGAGACCTTTTCTGTAGAGAATTAAGTTTCCTACTTTTTATGTTCTATGATATTTTTTGATCAGATGCGTAGTTCTCGAGATATATCAAGATATTTAAAAGTTCCGAAGCCGCACCAACATAATAGAGATACAGAAACACCGTGGCCACTTTCTTTGAGATAACTCTGCACTATTGCGAGCTGCAAATGCCACTTCCAGCTTAGCTGTGCAGAGGAAGAACAACAAGAAGAAGAAATATCTCGAAATATGTCCGTCAGGCCAGTTCCTTTGAGCTGAATCTGCAAATATCTCGGAAACGAAGCGAGCTATGGCAAAATGTTAAGAGACGTTTTTTATAGAGAATTATGTTTCCTACAATTTATGTTCTATGATATTTTTTGATCAGAAGCGTAGTTTTCGAGATATATCGAGATATTTAAAAGTTCCGAAGCCGCACCAACATAATAGGGATACAGAAACACCGTGGCCCCTTTCTTTGAGATAACTCTGCACTAGTGCGAGCCGCAAATGCCACTTCCAGCTTAGCTGTGCAGAAGAAGAACAACAAGAAGAAGAAATATCTCGAAATATGTCCGTCAGGCCCCTTCCCTTGAGATAAATCTGCAAATATCTCGGAAACGAAGCGAGCTATGGCAAAATGTTAAGAGACCTTTTTTGTAGAGAATTAAGTTTCCTACTTTTTATGTTCTATGATATTTTTTGATCAGATGCGTAGTTCTCGAGATATATCAAGATATTTAAAAGTTCCGAAGCCGCACCAACATAATAGAGATACAGAAACACCGTGGCCCCTTTCTTTGAGATAACTCTGCACTATTGCGAGCTGTAAATGCCACTTCCAGCTTAGCTGTGCAGAAGAAGAACAACAAGAAGAAGAAATATCTCGAAATATGTCCGTCAGGCCCCTTCCCTTGAGATATATCTGCAAATATCTCGGAAACGAAGCGAGCTATGGCAAAATGTTAAGAGACCTTTTTTGTAGAGAATTAAGTTTCCTACTTTTTATGTTCTATGATATTTTTTGATCAGATGCGTAGTTCTCGAGATATATCAAGATATTTAAAAGTTCCGAAGCCGCACCAACATAATAGAGATACAGAAACACCGTGGCCACTTTCTTTGAGATAACTCTGCACTATTGCGAGCTGCAAATGCCACTTCCAGCTTAGCTGTGCAGAGGAAGAACAACAAGAAGAAGAAATATCTCGAAATATGTCCGTCAGGCCAGTTCCTTTGAGCTGAATCTGCAAATATCTCGGAAACGAAGCGAGCTATGGCAAAATGTTAAGAGACGTTTTTTATAGAGAATTATGTTTCCTACAATTTATGTTCTATGATATTTTTTGATCAGAAGCGTAGTTTTCGAGATATATCGAGATATTTAAAAGTTCCGAAGCCGCACCAACATAATAGGGATACAGAAACACCGTGGCCCCTTTCTTTGAGATAACTCTGCACTAGTGCGAGCCGCAAATGCCACTTCCAGCTTAGCTGTGCAGAAGAAGAACAACAAGAAGAAGAAATATCTCGAAATATGTCCGTCAGGCCCCTTCCCTTGAGATAAATCTGCAAATATCTCGGAAACGAAGCGAGCTATGGCAAAATGTTAAGAGACCTTTTTTGTAGAGAATTAAGTTTCCTACTTTTTATGTTCTATGATATTTTTTGATCAGATGCGTAGTTCTCGAGATATATCAAGATATTTAAAAGTTCCGAAGCCGCACCAACATAATAGAGATACAGAAACACCGTGGCCCCTTTCTTTGAGATAACTCTGCACTATTGCGAGCTGTAAATGCCACTTCCAGCTTAGCTGTGCAGAAGAAGAACAACAAGAAGAAGAAATATCTCGAAATATGTCCGTCAGGCCCCTTCCCTTGAGATATATCTGCAAATATCTCGGAAACGAAGCGAGCTATGGCAAAATGTTAAGAGACCTTTTTTGTAGAGAATTATGTTTCCTACAATTTATGTTCTATGATATTTTTTGATCAGAAGCGTAGTTTTCGAGATACATCGAGATATTTAAAAGTTCCGAAGCCGCACCAACATAATAGAGATACAGAAACACCGTGGCCCCTTTCTTTGAGATAACTCTGCACTAGTGCGAGCCGCAAATGCCACTTCCAGCTTAGCTGTGCAGAAGAAGAACAACAAGAAGAAGAAATATCTCGAAATATGTCCGTCAGGCCCCTTCCCTTGAGATAAATCTGCAAATATCTCGGAAACGAAGCGAGCTATGGCAAAATGTTAAGAGACCTTTTTTGTAGAGAATTAAGTTTCCTACTTTTTATGTTCCATGATATTTTTTGATCAGATGCGTAGTTCTCGAGATATATCAAGATATTTAAAAGTTCCGAAGCCGCACCAACATAATAGAGATACAGAAACACCGTGGCCCCTTTCTTTGAGATAACTCTGCACTAGTGCGAGCCGCAAATGCCACTTCCAGCTTAGCTGTGCAGAAGAAGAACAACAAGAAGAAGAAATATCTCGAAATATGTCCGTCAGGCCCCTTCCCTTGAGATAAATCTGCAAATATCTCGGAAACGAAGCGAGCTATGGCAAAATGTTAAGAGACCTTTTTTGTAGAGAATTAAGTTTCCTACTTTTTATGTTCCATGATATTTTTTGATCAGATGCGTAGTTCTCGAGATATATCAACATATTTAAAAGTTCCGAAGCCGCACCAACATAATAGAGATACAGAAACACCGTGGCCCCTTTCTTTGAGATAACTCCGCACTATTGCGAGCTGTAAATGCCACTTCCAGCTTAGCTGTGCAGAAGAAGAACAACAAGAAGAAGAAATATCTCGAAATATGTCCGTCAGGCCCCTTCCCTTGAGATAAATCTGCAAATATCTCGGAAACGAAGCGAGCTATGGCAAAATGTTTAGAGACCTTTCTTGTAGAGAATTAAGTTTCCTACTTTTTATGTAGTATGATATTTTTAGATCAGATGCGTAGTTCTCGAGATATATCAAGATATTTAAAAGTTCCGAAGTCGCACCAACATAATAGAGATACAGAAACACCGTGGCCCCTTTCTTTGAGATAACTCTGCACTATTGCGCGCCGCAAATGCCACTTCCAGCCTAGCTGTGCAGAAGAAGAACAACAAGAAGAAGAAATATCTCGAAATATGTCCGTCAGGCCCCTTCCCTTGAGATAAATCTGCAAATATCTTGGAAACGAAGTGAGCTATGGCAAAATGTTAAGAGACCTTTTTTGTAGAGAATTAAGTTTCCTACTTTTTATGTTCTATGATATTTTTTGATCAGATGCGTAGTTCTCGAGATATATCAAGATATTTAAAAGTTCCGAAGCCGCACCAACATAATAGAGATACAGAAACACCGTGGCCCCTTTCTTTGAGATAACTCTGCACTATTGCGAGCTGCAAATGCCACTTCCAGCTTAGCTGTGCAGAAGAAGAACAACAAGAAGAAGAAATATCTCGAAATATGTCCGTCAGGCCCCTTCCCTTGAGATAAATCTGCAAATATCTCGGAAACGAAGCGAGCTATGGCAAAATGTTAAGAGACCTTTTTTGTAGAGAATTAAGTTTCCTACTTTTTATGTTCTATGATATTTTTTGATCAGATGCGTAGTTCTCGAGATATATCAAGATATTTAAAAGTTCCGAAGCCGCACCAACATAATAGAGATACAGAAACACCGTGGCCCCTTTCTTTGAGATAACTCTGCACTATTGCGAGCTGCAAATGCCACTTCCAGCTTAGCTGTGCAGAGGAAGAACAACAAGAAGAAGAAATATCTCGAAATATGTCCGTCAGGCCAGTTCCTTTGAGCTGAATCTGCAAATATCTCGGAAACGAAGCGAGCTATGACAAAATGTTAAGAGACGTTTTTTAGAGAGAATTATGTTTCCTACAATTTATGTTCTATGATATTTTTTGATCAGAAGCGTAGTTTTCGAGATACATCGAGATATTTAAAAGTTCCGAAGCCGCACCAACATAATAGAGATACAGAAACACCGTGGCCCCTTTCTTTGAGATAACTCTGCACTATTGCGAGCTGCAAATGCCACTTCCAGCTTAGCTGTGCAGAAGAAGAACAACAAGAAGAAGAAATATCTCGAAATATGTCCGTCAGGCCCCTTCCCTTGAGATAAATCTGCAAATATCTCGGAAACGAAGAGAGCTATGGCAAAATGTTAAGAGACCTTTTTTGTAGAGAATTAAGTTTCCTACTTTTTATGTTCTATGATATTTTTTGATCAGATGCGTAGTTCTCGAGATATATCAAGATATTTAAAAGTTCCGAAGCCGCACCAACATAATAGAGATACAGAAACACCGTGGCCCCTTTCTTTCAGATAACTATGCACTATTGCGAGCTGCAAATGCCACTTCCAGCTTAGCTGTGCAGAAGAACAACAAGAAGAAGAAATATCCCGAAATATGTCCGTCAGGCCCCTTCCCTTGAGATAAATCTGCAAATATCTCGGAAACGAAGAGAGCTATGGCAAAATGTTAAGAGACATTTTTTGTAGAGAATTAAGTTTCCTACTTTTTATGTTCTATGATATTTTTTGATCTGATGCGTAGTTCTCGAGATATATCAAGATATTTAAAAGTTCCGAAGCCGCACCAACATAATAGAGATACAGAAACACCGTGGCCCCTTTCTTTGAGATAACTCTGCACTAGTGCGAGCCGCAAATGCCACTTCCAGCTTAGCTGTGCAGAAGAAGAACAACAAGAAGAAGAAATATCTCGAAATATGTCCGTCAGGCCCCTTCCCTTGAGATAAATCTGCAAATATCTCGGAAACGAAGCGAGCTATGGCAAAATGTTAAGAGACCTTTTTTGTAGAGAATTAAGTTTCCTACTTTTTATGTTCTATGATATTTTTTGATCAGATGCGTAGTTCTCGAGATATATCAAGATATTTAAAAGTTCCGAAGCCGCACCAACATAATAGAGATACAGAAACACCGTGGCCCCTTTCTTTGAGATAACTCTGCACTATTGCGAGCTGCAAATGCCACTTCCAGCTTAGCTGTGCAGAGGAAGAACAACAAGAAGAAGAAATATCTCGAAATATGTCCGCCAGGCCAGTTCCTTTGAGCTGAATCTGCAAATATCTCGGAAACGAAGCGAGCTATGACAAAATGTTAAGAGACGTTTTTTATAGAGAATTATGTTTCCTACAATTTATGTTCTATGATATTTTTTGATCAGAAGCGTAGTTTTCGAGATATATCGAGATATTTAAAAGTTCCGAAGCCGCACCAACATAATAGGGATACAGAAACACCGTGGCCCCTTTCTTTGAGATAACTCTGCACTAGTGCGAGCCGCAAATGCCACTTCCAGCTTAGCTGTGCAGAAGAAGAACAACAAGAAGAAGAAATATCTCGAAATATGTCCGTCAGGCCCCTTCCCTTGAGATAAATCTGCAAATATCTCGGAAACGAAGCGAGCTATGGCAAAATGTTAAGAGACCTTTTTTGTAGAGAATTCTGTTTTCTACAATTTATGTTCTATGATATTTTTTGATCAGAAGCGTAGTTTTCGAGATACATCGAGATATTTAAAAGTTCCGAAGCCGCACCAACATAATAGAGATACAGAAACACCGTGGCCCCTTTCTTTGAGATAACTCTGCACTATTGCGAGCTGTAAATGCCACTTCCAGCTTAGCTGTGCAGAAGAAGAACAACAAGAAGAAGAAATATCTCGAAATATGTCCGTCAGGCCCCTTCCCTTGAGATAAATCTGCAAATATCTCGGAAACGAAGCGAGCTATGGCAAAATGTTAAGAGACCTTTTTTGTAGAGAATTAAGTTTCCTACTTTTTATGTTCTATGATATTTTTTGATCAGATGCGTAGTTCTCGAGATATATCAAGATATTTAAAAGTTCCGAAGCCGCACCAACATAATAGGGATACAGAAACACCGTGGCCCCTTTCTTTGAGATAACTCTGCACTAGTGCGAGCCGCAAATGCCACTTCCAGCTTAGCTGTGCAGAAGAAGAACAAGAAGAAGAAGAAATATCTCGAAATATGTCCGTCAGGCCCCTTCCCTTGAGATAAATCTGCAAATATCTCGGAAACGAAGCGAGCTATGGCAAAATGTTAAGAGACCTTTTTTGTAGAGAATTAAGTTTCCTACTTTTTATGTTCTATGATATTTTTTGATCAGATGCGTAGTTCTCGAGATATATCAAGATATTTAAAAGTTCCGAAGCCGCACCAACATAATAGAGATACAGAAACACTGTGGCCCCTTTCTTTGAGATAACTCTGCACTAGTGCGAGCCGCAAATGCCACTTCCAGCTTAGCTGTGCAGAAGAAGAACAACAAGAAGAAGAAATATCTCGAAATATGTCCGTCAGGCCCCTTCCCTTGAGATAAATCTGCAAATATCTCGGAAACGAAGCGAGCTATGGCAAAATGTTAAGAGACCTTTTCTGTAGAGAATTAAGTTTCCTACTTTTTATGTTCTATGATATTTTTTGATCAGATGCGTAGTTCTCGAGATATATCAAGATATTTAAAAGTTCCGAAGCCGCACCAACATAATAGAGATACAGAAACACCGTGGCCACTTTCTTTGAGATAACTCTGCACTATTGCGAGCTGCAAATGCCACTTCCAGCTTAGCTGTGCAGAGGAAGAACAACAAGAAGAAGAAATATCTCGAAATATGTCCGTCAGGCCAGTTCCTTTGAGCTGAATCTGCAAATATCTCGGAAACGAAGCGAGCTATGGCAAAATGTTAAGAGACGTTTTTTATAGAGAATTATGTTTCCTACAATTTATGTTCTATGATATTTTTTGATCAGAAGCGTAGTTTTCGAGATATATCGAGATATTTAAAAGTTCCGAAGCCGCACCAACATAATAGGGATACAGAAACACCGTGGCCCCTTTCTTTGAGATAACTCTGCACTAGTGCGAGCCGCAAATGCCACTTCCAGCTTAGCTGTGCAGAAGAAGAACAACAAGAAGAAGAAATATCTCGAAATATGTCCGTCAGGCCCCTTCCCTTGAGATAAATCTGCAAATATCTCGGAAACGAAGCGAGCTATGGCAAAATGTTAAGAGACCTTTTTTGTAGAGAATTAAGTTTCCTACTTTTTATGTTCTATGATATTTTTTGATCAGATGCGTAGTTCTCGAGATATATCAAGATATTTAAAAGTTCCGAAGCCGCACCAACATAATAGAGATACAGAAACACCGTGGCCCCTTTCTTTGAGATAACTCTGCACTATTGCGAGCTGGAAATGCCACTTCCAGTTTAGCTGTGCAGAAGAAGAACAACAAGAAGAAGAAATATCTCGAAATATGTCCGTTAGGCCCCTTCCCGTGAGATAAATCTGCAAATATCTCGGAAACGAAGCGAGCTATGGCAAAATGTTAAGAGACCTCTTTTGTAGAGAATTAAGTTTCCTACTTTTTATGTTCTATGATATTTTTTGATCAGATGCGTAGTTCTCGAGATATATCAAGATATTTAAAAGTTCCGAAGCCGCACCAACATAATAGAGATACAGAAACACCGTGGCCCCTTTCTTTGAGATAACTCCGCACTATTGCGAGCTGTAAATGCCACTTCCAGCTTAGCTGTGCAGAAGAAGAACAACAAGAAGAAGAAATATCTCGAAATATGTCCGTCAGGCCCCTTCCCTTGAGATAAATCTGCAAATATCTCGGAAACGAAGCGAGCTATGGCAAAATGTTTAGAGACCTTTCTTGTAGAGAATTAAGTTTCCTACTTTTTATGTAGTATGATATTTTTAGATCAGATGCGTAGTTCTCGAGATATATCAAGATATTTAAAAGTTCCGAAGTCGCACCAACATAATAGAGATACAGAAACACCGTGGCCCCTTTCTTTGAGATAACTCTGCACTATTGCGCGCCGCAAATGCCACTTCCAGCCTAGCTGTGCAGAAGAAGAACAACAAGAAGAAGAAATATCTCGAAATATGTCCGTCAGGCCCCTTCCCTTGAGATAAATCTGCAAATATCTTGGAAACGAAGTGAGCTATGGCAAAATGTTAAGAGACCTTTTTTGTAGAGAATTAAGTTTCCTACTTTTTATGTTCTATGATATTTTTTGATCAGATGCGTAGTTCTCGAGATATATCAAGATATTTAAAAGTTCCGAAGCCGCACCAACATAATAGAGATACAGAAACACCGTGGCCCCTTTCTTTGAGATAACTCTGCACTATTGCGAGCTGCAAATGCCACTTCCAGCTTAGCTGTGCAGAAGAAGAACAACAAGAACAAGAAATATCTCGAAATATGTCCGTCAGGCCCCTTCCCTTGAGATAAATCTGCAAATATCTCGGAAACGAAGCGAGCTATGGCAAAATGTTAAGAGACCTTTTTTGTAGAGAATTAAGTTTCCTACTTTTTATGTTCTATGATATTTTTTGATCAGATGCGTAGTTCTCGAGATATATCAAGATATTTAAAAGTTCCGAAGCCGCACCAACATAATAGAGATACAGAAACACCGTGGCCCCTTTCTTTGAGATAACTCTGCACTATTGCGAGCTGCAAATGCCACTTCCAGCTTAGCTGTGCAGAGGAAGAACAACAAGAAGAAGAAATATCTCGAAATATGTCCGTCAGGCCAGTTCCTTTGAGCTGAATCTGCAAATATCTCGGAAACGAAGCGAGCTATGACAAAATGTTAAGAGACGTTTTTTAGAGAGAATTATGTTTCCTACAATTTATGTTCTATGATATTTTTTGATCAGAAGCGTAGTTTTCGAGATACATCGAGATATTTAAAAGTTCCGAAGCCGCACCAACATAATAGAGATACAGAAACACCGTGGCCCCTTTCTTTGAGATAACTCTGCACTAGTGCGAGCCGCAAATGCCACTTCCAGCTTAGCTGTGCAGAAGAAGAACAACAAGAAGAAGAAATATCTCGAAATATGTCCGTCAGGCCCCTTCCCTTGAGATAAATCTGCAAATATCTCGGAAACGAAGCGAGCTATGGCAAAATGTTAAGAGACCTTTTTTGTAGAGAATTAAGTTTCCTACTTTTTATGTTCTATGATATTTTTTGATCAGATGCGTAGTTCTCGAGATATATCGAGATATTTAAAAGTTCCGAAGCCGCACCAACATAATAGAGATACAGAAACACCGTGGCCCCTTTCTTTGAGATAACTCTGCACTATTGCGAGCTGGAAATGCCACTTCCAGTTTAGCTGTGCAGAAGAAGAACAACAAGAAGAAGAAATATCTCGAAATATGTCCGTTAGGCCCCTTCCCGTGAGATAAATCTGCAAATATCTCGGAAACGAAGCGAGCTATGGCAAAATGTTAAGAGACCTCTTTTGTAGAGAATTAAGTTTCCTACTTTTTATGTTCTATGATATTTTTTGATCAGATGCGTAGTTCTCGAGATATATCGAGATATTTAAAAGTTCCGAAGCCGCACCAACAAAATAGGGATACAGAAACACCGTGGCCCCTTTCTTTGAGATAACTCTGCACTAGTGCGAGCCGCAAATGCCACTTCCAGCTTAGCTGTGCAGAAGAAGAACAACAAGAAGAAGAAATATCTCGAAATATGTCCGTCAGGCCCCTTCCCTTGAGATAAATCTGCAAATATCTCGGAAACGAAGCGAGCTATGGCAAAATGTTAAGAGACCTTTTTTGTAGAGAATTAAGTTTCCTACTTTTTATGTTCTATGATATTTTTTGATCAGATGCGTAGTTCTCGAGATATATCAAGATATTTAAAAGTTCCGAAGCCGCACCAACATAATAGAGATACAGAAACACCGTGGCCCCTTTCTTTAAGATAACTCTGCACTATTGCGAGCTGTAAATGCCACTTCCAGCTTAGCTGTGCAGAAGAAGAACAACAAGAAGAAGAAATATCTCGAAATATGTCCGTCAGGCCCCTTCCCTTGAGATATATCTGCAAATATCTCGGAAACGAAGCGAGCTATGGCAAAATGTTAAGAGACCTTTTTTGTAGAGAATTATGTTTCCTACAATTTATGTTCTATGATATTTTTTGATCAGAAGCGTAGTTTTCGAGATACATCGAGATATTTAAAAGTTCCGAAGCCGCACCAACATAATAGAGATACAGAAACACCGTGGCCCCTTTCTTTGAGATAACTCTGCACTAGTGCGAGCCGCAAATGCCACTTCCAGCTTAGCTGTGCAGAAGAAGAACAACAAGAAGAAGAAATATCTCGAAATATGTCCGTCAGGCCCCTTCCCTTGAGATAAATCTGCAAATATCTCGGAAACGAAGCGAGCTATGGCAAAATGTTAAGAGACCTTTTTTGTAGAGAATTAAGTTTCCTACTTTTTATGTTCCATGATATTTTTTGATCAGATGCGTAGTTCTCGAGATATATCAAGATATTTAAAAGTTCCGAAGCCGCACCAACATAATAGAGATACAGAAACACCGTGGCCCCTTTCTTTGAGATAACTCCGCACTATTGCGAGCTGTAAATGCCACTTCCAGCTTAGCTGTGCAGAAGAAGAACAACAAGAAGAAGAAATATCTCGAAATATGTCCGTCAGGCCCCTTCCCTTGAGATAAATCTGCAAATATCTCGGAAACGAAGCGAGCTATGGCAAAATGTTTAGAGACCTTTCTTGTAGAGAATTAAGTTTCCTACTTTTTATGTAGTATGATATTTTTAGATCAGATGCGTAGTTCTCGAGATATATCAAGATATTTAAAAGTTCCGAAGCCGCACCAACATAATAGAGATACAGAAACACCGTGGCCCCTTTCTTTGAGATAACTCTGCACTATTGCGAGCTGCAAATGCCACTTCCAGCTTAGCTGTGCAGAGGAAGAACAACAAGAAGAAGAAATATCTCGAAATATGTCCGTCAGGCCAGTTCCTTTGAGCTGAATCTGCAAATATCTCGGAAACGAAGCGAGCTATGACAAAATGTTAAGAGACGTTTTTTAGAGAGAATTATGTTTCCTACAATTTATGTTCTATGATATTTTTTGATCAGAAGCGTAGTTTTCGAGATACATCGAGATATTTAAAAGTTCCGAAGCCGCACCAACATAATAGAGATACAGAAACACCGTGACCCCTTTCTTTGAGATAACTCTGCACTAGTGCGAGCCGCAAATGCCACTTCCAGCTTAGCTGTGCAGAAGAAGAACAACAAGAAGAAGAAATATCTCGAAATATGTCCGTCAGGCCCCTTCCCTTGAGATATATCAGCAAATATCTCGGAAACGAAGCGAGCTATGGCAAAATGTTAAGAGACCTTTTTTGTAGAGAATTATGTTTCCTACAATTTATGTTCTATGATATTTTTTGATCAGAAGCGTAGTTTTCGAGATACATCGAGATATTTAAAAGTTCCGAAGCCGCACCAACATAATAGAGATACAGAAACACCGTGGCCCCTTTCTTTGAGATAACTCTGCACTAGTGCGAGCCGCAAATGCCACTTCCAGCTTAGCTGTGCAGAAGAAGAACAACAAGAAGAAGAAATATCTCGAAATATGTCCGTCAGGCCCCTTCCCTTGAGATATATCTGCAAATATCTCGGAAACGAAGCGAGCTATGGCAAAATGTTAAGAGACCTTTTTTGTAGAGAATTCTGTTTCCTACAATTTATGTTCTATGATATTTTTTGATCAGAAGCGTAGTTTTCGAGATATATCGAGATATTTAAAAGTTCCGAAGCCGCACCAACATAATAGGGATACAGAAACACCGTGGCCCCTTTCTTTGAGATAACTCTGCACTAGTGCGAGCCGCAAATGCCACTTCCAGCTTAGCTGTGCAGAAGAAGAACAACAAGAAGAAGAAATATCTCGAAATATGTCCGTCAGGCCCCTTCCCTTGAGATAAATCTGCAAATATCTCGGAAACGAAGCGAGCTATGGCAAAATGTTAAGAGACCTTTTTTGTAGAGAATTAAGTTTCCTACTTTTTATGTTCTATGATATTTTTTGATCAGATGCGTAGTTCTCGAGATATATCAAGATATTTAAAAGTTCCGAAGCCGCACCAACATAATAGAGATACAGAAACACCGTGGCCCCTTTCTTTGAGATAACTCTGCACTATTGCGAGCTGTAAATGCCACTTCCAGCTTAGCTGTGCAGAAGAAGAACAACAAGAAGAAGAAATATCTCGAAATATGTCCGTCAGGCCCCTTCCCTTGAGATATATCTGCAAATATCTCGGAAACGAAGCGAGCTATGGCAAAATGTTAAGAGACCTTTTTTGTAGAGAATTATGTTTCCTACAATTTATGTTCTATGATATTTTTTGATCAGAAGCGTAGTTTTCGAGATACATCGAGATATTTAAAAGTTCCGAAGCCGCACCAACATAATAGAGATACAGAAACACCGTGGCCCCTTTCTTTGAGATAACTCTGCACTAGTGCGAGCCGCAAATGCCACTTCCAGCTTAGCTGTGCAGAAGAAGAACAACAAGAAGAAGAAATATCTCGAAATATGTCCGTCAGGCCCCTTCCCTTGAGATAAATCTGCAAATATCTCGGAAACGAAGCGAGCTATGGCAAAATGTTAAGAGACCTTTTTTGTAGAGAATTAAGTTTCCTACTTTTTATGTTCCATGATATTTTTTGATCAGATGCGTAGTTCTCGAGATATATCAAGATATTTAAAAGTTCCGAAGCCGCACCAACATAATAGAGATACAGAAACACCGTGGCCCCTTTCTTTGAGATAACTCCGCACTATTGCGAGCTGTAAATGCCACTTCCAGCTTAGCTGTGCAGAAGAAGAACAACAAGAAGAAGAAATATCTCGAAATATGTCCGTCAGGCCCCTTCCCTTGAGATAAATCTGCAAATATCTCGGAAACGAAGCGAGCTATGGCAAAATGTTTAGAGACCTTTCTTGTAGAGAATTAAGTTTCCTACTTTTTATGTAGTATGATATTTTTAGATCAGATGCGTAGTTCTCGAGATATATCAAGATATTTAAAAGTTCCGAAGTCGCACCAACATAATAGAGATACAGAAACACCGTGGCCCCTTTCTTTGAGATAACTCTGCACTATTGCGCGCTGCAAATGCCACTTCCAGCTTAGCTGTGCAGAAGAAGAACAACAAGAAGAAGAAATATCTCGAAATATGTCCGTCAGGCCCCTTCCCTTGAGATAAATCTGCAAATATCTCGGAAACGAAGCGAGCTATGGCAAAATGTTAAGAGACCTTTTTTGTAGAGAATTAAGTTTCCTACTTTTTATGTTCTATGATATTTTTCGATCAGAGGCGTAGTTCTCGAGATATATCAAGATATTTAAAAGTTCCGAAGCCGCACCAACATAATAGAGATACAGAAACACCGTGGCCCCTTTCTTTGAGATAACTCTGCACGATTGCGAGCTGGAAATGCCACTTCCAGTTTAGCTGTGCAGAAGAAGAACAACAAGAAGAAGAAATATCTCGAAATATGTCCATCAGGACCCTTCCCTTGAGATATATCAGCAAATATCTCGGAAACGAAGCGAGCTATGGCAAAATGTTAAGAGACCTTTTTTGTAGAGAATTAAGTTTCCTACTTTTTATGTTCCATGATATTTTTTGATCAGATGCGTAGTTCTCGAGATATATCAAGATATTTAAAAGTTCCGAAGCCGCACCAACATAATAGAGATACAGAAACACCGTGGCCCCTTTCTTTGAGATAACTCCGCACTATTGCGAGCTGTAAATGCCACTTCCAGCTTAGCTGTGCAGAAGAAGAACAACAAGAAGAAGAAATATCTCGAAATATGTCCGTCAGGCCCCTTCCCTTGAGATAAATCTGCAAATATCTCGGAAACGAAGCGAGCTATGGCAAAATGTTTAGAGACCTTTCTTGTAGAGAATTAAGTTTCCTACTTTTTATGTAGTATGATATTTTTAGATCAGATGCGTAGTTCTCGAGATATATCAAGATATTTAAAAGTTCCGAAGTCGCACCAACATAATAGAGATACAGAAACACCGTGGCCCCTTTCTTTGAGATAACTCTGCACTATTGCGCGCTGCAAATGCCACTTCCAGCTTAGCTGTGCAGAAGAAGAACAACAAGAAGAAGAAATATCTCGAAATATGTCCGTCAGGCCCCTTCCCTTGAGATAAATCTGCAAATATCTCGGAAACGAAGCGAGCTATGGCAAAATGTTAAGAGACCTTTTTTGTAGAGAATTAAGTTTCCTACTTTTTATGTTCTATGATATTTTTCGATCAGAGGCGTAGTTCTCGAGATATATCAAGATATTTAAAAGTTCCGAAGCCGCACCAACATAATAGAGATACAGAAACACCGTGGCCCCTTTCTTTGAGATAACTCTGCACGATTGCGAGCTGGAAATGCCACTTCCAGTTTAGCTGTGCAGAAGAAGAACAACAAGAAGAAGAAATATCTCGAAATATGTCCATCAGGACCCTTCCCTTGAGATATATCAGCAAATATCTCGGAAACGAAGCGAGCTATGGCAAAATGTTAAGAGACCTTTTTTATAGAGAATTATGTTTCCTACAATTTATGTTCTATGATATTTTTTGATCAGAAGCGTAGTTTTCGAGATATATCGAGATATTTAAAAGTTCCGAAGCCGCACCAACATAATAGAGATACAGAAACACCGTGGCCCCTTTCTTTGAGATAACTCTGCACTAGTGCGAGCCGCAAATGCCACTTCCAGCTTAGCTGTGCAGAAGAAGAACAACAAGAAGAAGAAATATCTCGAAATATGTCCGTCAGGCCCCTTCCCTTGAGATAAATCTGCAAATATCTCGGAAACGAAGCGAGCTATGGCAAAATGTTAAGAGACCTTTTTTGTAGAGAATTAAGTTTCCTACTTTTTATGTTCTATGATATTTTTTGATCAGATGCGTAGTTCTCGAGATATATCAAGATATTTAAAAGTTCCGAAGCCGCACCAACATAATAGAGATACAGAAACACCGTGGCCCCTTTCTTTGAGATAACTCTGCACTATTGCGAGCTGCAAATGCCACTTCCAGCTTAGCTGTGCAGAGGAAGAACAACAAGAAGAAGAAATATCTCGAAATATGTCCGTCAGGCCAGTTCCTTTGAGCTGAATCTGCAAATATCTCGGAAACGAAGCGAGCTATGGCAAAATGTTAAGAGACGTTTTTTATAGAGAATTATGTTTCCTACAATTTATGTTCTATGATATTGTTTGATCAGAAGCGTAGTTTTCGAGATATATCGAGATATTTAAAAGTTCCGAAGCCGCACCAACATAATAGGGATACAGAAACACCGTGGCCCCTTTCTTTGAGATAACTCTGCACTAGTGCGAGCCGCAAATGCCACTTCCAGCTTAGCTGTGCAGAAGAAGAACAACAAGAAGAAGAAATATCTCGAAATATGTCCGTCAGGCCCCTTCCCTTGAGATAAATCTGCAAATATCTCGGAAACGAAGCGAGCTATGGCAAAATGTTAAGAGACCTTTTTTGTAGAGAATTAAGTTTCCTACTTTTTATGTTCTATGATATTTTTTGATCAGATGCGTAGTTCTCGAGATATATCAAGATATTTAAAAGTTCCGAAGCCGCACCAACATAATAGAGATACAGAAACACCGTGGCCCCTTTCTTTGAGATAACTCTGCACTATTGCGAGCTGTAAATGCCACTTCCAGCTTAGCTGTGCAGAAGAAGAACAGCAAGAAGAAGAAATATCTCGAAATATGTCCGTCAGGCCCCTTCCCTTGAGATATATCTGCAAATATCTCGGAAACGAAGCGAGCTATGGCAAAATGTTAAGAGACCTTTTTTGTAGGGAATTATGTTTCCTACAATTTATGTTCTATGATATTTTTTGATCAGAAGCGTAGTTTTCGAGATACATCGAGATATTTAAAAGTTCCGAAGCCGCACCAACATAATAGAGATACAGAAACACCGTGGCCCCTTTCTTTGAGATAACTCTGCACTATTGCGCGCTGCAAATGCCACTTCCAGCTTAGCTGTGCAGAAGAAGAACAACAAGAAGAAGAAATATCTCGAAATATGTCCGTCAGGCCCCTTCCCTTGAGATAAATCTGCAAATATCTCGGAAACGAAGCGAGCTATGGCAAAATGTTAAGAGACCTTTTTTGTAGAGAATTAAGTTTCCTACTTTTTATGTTCTATGATATTTTTCGATCAGAGGCGTAGTTCTCGAGATATATCAAGATATTTAAAAGTTCCGAAGCCGCACCAACATAATAGAGATACAGAAACACCGTGGCCCCTTTCTTTGAGATAACTCTGCACGATTGCGAGCTGGAAATGCCACTTCCAGTTTAGCTGTGCAGAAGAAGAACAACAAGAAGAAGAAATATCTCGAAATATGTCCGTCAGGCCCCTTCCCTTGAGATATATCTGCAAATATCTCGGAAACGAAGCGAGCTATGGCAAAATGTTAAGAGACCTTTTTTGTAGAGAATTATGTTTCCTACAATTTATGTTCTATGATATTTTTTGATCAGAAGCGTAGTTTTCGAGATACATCGAGATATTTAAAAGTTCCGAAGCCGCACCAACATAATAGAGATACAGAAACACCGTGGCCCCTTTCTTTGAGATAACTCTGCACTATTGCGCGCTGCAAATGCCACTTCCAGCTTAGCTGTGCAGAAGAAGAACAACAAGAAGAAGAAATATCTCGAAATATGTCCGTCAGGCCCCTTCCCTTGAGATAAATCTGCAAATATCTCGGAAACGAAGCGAGCTATGGCAAAATGTTAAGAGACCTTTTTTGTAGAGAATTAAGTTTCCTACTTTTTATGTTCTATGATATTTTTCGATCAGAGGCGTAGTTCTCGAGATATATCAAGATATTTAAAAGTTCCGAAGCCGCACCAACATAATAGAGATACAGAAACACCGTGGCCCCTTTCTTTGAGATAACTCTGCACTATTGCGCGCTGCAAATGCCACTTCCAGCTTAGCTGTGCAGAAGAAGAACAACAAGAAGAAGAAATATCTCGAAATATGTCCGTCAGGCCCCTTCCCTTGAGATAAATCTGCAAATATCTCGGAAACGAAGCGAGCTATGGCAAAATGTTAAGAGACCTTTTTTGTAGAGAATTAAGTTTCCTACTTTTTATGTTCTATGATATTTTTCGATCAGAGGCGTAGTTCTCGAGATATATCAAGATATCTAAAAGTTCCGAAGCCGCACCAACATAATAGAGATACAGAAACACCGTGGCCCCTTTCTTTGAGATAACTCTGCACGATTGCGAGCTGGAAATGCCACTTCCAGTTTAGCTGTGCAGAAGAAGAACAACAAGAAGAAGAAATATCTCGAAATATGTCCATCAGGACCCTTCCCTTGAGATAAATCTGCAAATATCTCGGAAACGAAGCGAGCTATGGCAAAATGTTAAGAGACCTTTTTTGTAGAGAATAATGTTTCCTACAATTTACGTTCTATGATATTTTTTGATCAGAAGCGTAGTTTTCGAGATATATCGATATATTTAAAAGTTCCGAAGCCGCACCAACATAATAGAGATACAGAAACACCGTGGCCCCTTTCTTTGAGATAACTCTGCACTATTGCGACCTGCAAATGCCACTTCCAGCTCAGCTGTGCAGAAGAAGAACAACAAGAAGAAGAAGTATCTCGAAATATGTCCGTCAGGCCCCTTCCCTTGAGATAAATCTGCAAATATCTCGGAAACGAAGCGAGCTATGGCAAAATGTTAAGAGACCTTTTTTGTAGAGAATTAAGTTTCCTACTTTTTATGTTCTATGATATTTTTTGATCAGATGCGTAGTTCTCGAGATATATCAAGATATTTTAATGTTCCGAAGCCGCACCAACATAATAGAGATACAGAAACACCGTGGCCCCTTTCTTTGAGATAACTCTGCACTATTGCGAGCTGGAAATGCCACTTCCAGTTTAGCTGTGCAGAAGAAGAACAACAAGAAGAAGAAATATCTCGAAATATGTCCGTTAGGCCCCTTCCCTTGAGATAAATCTGCAAATATCTCGGAAACGAAGCGAGCTATGGCAAAATGTTAAGAGACCTTTTTTGTAGAGAATTAAGTTTCCTACTTTTTATGCTCTATGATATTTTTTGATCAGATGCGTAGTTCTCGAGATATATCAAGATATTTAAAAGTTCCGAAGCCGCACCAACATAATAGAGATACAGAAACACCGTGGCCCCTTTCTTTGAGATAACTCTGCACTATTGCGAGCTGCAAATGCCACTTCCAGCTTAGCTGTGCAGAAGAAGAACAACAAGAAGAAGAAATATCTCGAAATATGTCCGTCAGGCCCCTTCCCTTGAGATATATCAGCAAATATCTTGGAAACGAAGCGAGCTATGGCAAAATGTTAAGAGACCTTTTTTGTAGAGAATTATGTTTCCTACAATTTATGTTCTATGATATTTTTTGATCAGAAGCGTAGTTTTCGAGACACATCGAGATATTTAAAAGTTCCGAAGCCGCACCAACATAATAGAGATACAGAAACACCGTGGCCCCTTTCTTTGAGATAACTCTGCACTAGTGCGAGCCGCAAATGCCACTTCCAGCTTAGCTGTGCAGAAGAAGAACAACAAGAAGAAGAAATATCTCGAAATATGTCCGTCAGGCCCCTTCCCTTGAGATATATCTGCAAATATCTCGGAAACGAAGCGAGCTATGGCAAAATGTTAAGAGACCTTTTTTGTAGAGAATTCTGTTTCCTACAATTTATGTTCTATGATATTTTTTGATCAGAAGCGTAGTTTTCGAGATATATCGAGATATTTAAAAGTTCCGAAGCCGCACCAACATAATAGAGATACAGAAACACCGTGGCCCCTTTCTTTGAGATAACTCTGCACTAGTGCGAGCCGCAAATGCCACTTCCAGCTTAGCTGTGCAGAAGAAGAACAACAAGAAGAAGAAATATCTCGAAATATGTCCGTCAGGCCCCTTCCCTTGAGATAAATCTGCAAATATCTCGGAAACGAAGCGAGCTATGGCAAAATGTTAAGAGACCTTTTTTGTAGAGAATTAAGTTTCCTACTTTTTATGTTCTATGATATTTTTTGATCAGATGCGTAGTTCTCGAGATGTATCAAGATATTTAAAAGTTCCGAAGCCGCACCAACATAATAGAGATACAGAAACACCGTGGCCCCTTTCTTTGAGATAACTCTGCACTATTGCGAGCTGCAAATGCCACTTCCAGCTTAGCTGTGCAGAGGAAGAACAACAAGAAGAAGAAATATCTCGAAATATGTCCGTCAGGCCAGTTCCTTTGAGCTGAATCTGCAAATATCTCGGAAACGAAGCGAGCTATGGCAAAATGTTAAGAGACGTTTTTTATAGAGAATTATGTTTCCTACAATTTATGTTCTATGATATTTTTTGATCAGAAGCGTAGTTTTCGAGATATATCGAGATATTTAAAAGTTCCGAAGCCGCACCAACATAATAGGGATACAGAAACACCGTGGCCCCTTTCTTTGAGATAACTCTGCACTAGTGCGAGCCGCAAATGCCACTTCCAGCTTAGCTGTGCAGAAGAAGAACAACAAGAAGAAGAAATATCTCGAAATATGTCCGTCAGGCCCCTTCCCTTGAGATAAATCTGCAAATATCTCGGAAACGAAGCGAGCTATGGCAAAATGTTAAGAGACCTTTTTTGTAGAGAATTAAGTTTCCTACTTTTTATGTTCTATGATATTTTTTGATCAGATGCGTAGTTCTCGAGATATATCAAGATATTTAAAAGTTCCGAAGCCGCACCAACATAATAGAGATACAGAAACACCGTGGCCCCTTTCTTTGAGATAACTCTGCACTATTGCGAGCTGTAAATGCCACTTCCAGCTTAGCTGTGCAGAAGAAGAACAGCAAGAAGAAGAAATATCTCGAAATACGTCCGTCAGGCCCCTTCCCTTGAGATATATCTGCAAATATCTCGGAAACGAAGCGAGCTATGGCAAAATGTTAAGAGACCTTTTTTGTAGAGAATAATGTTTCCTACAATTTACGTTCTATGATATTTTTTGATCAGAAGCGTAGTTCTCGAGATATATCAAGATATTTAAAAGTTCCGAAGCCGCACCAACATAATAGAGATACAGAAACACCGTGGCCCCTTTCTTTGAGATAACTCTGCACTAGTGCGAGCCGCAAATGCCACTTCCAGCTTAGCTGTGCAGAAGAAGAACAACAAGAAGAAGAAATATCTCGAAATATGTCCGTCAGGCCCCTTCCCTTGAGATAAATATGCAAATATCTCGGAAACGAAGCGACCTATGGCAAAATGTTAAGAGACCTTTTTTGTAGAGAATTCTGTTTCCTACAATTTATGTTCTATGATATTTTTTGATCAGAAGCGTAGTTTTCGAGATATATCGAGATATTTAAAAGTTCCGAAGCCGCACCAACATAATAGAGATACAGAAACACCGTGGCCCCTTTCTTTGAGATAACTCTGCACTAGTGCGAACCGCAAATGCCACTTCCAGCTTAGCTGTGCAGAAGAAGAACAACAAGAAGAAGAAATATCTCGAAATATGTCCGTCAGGCCCCTTCCCTTGAGATAAATCTGCAAATATCTCGGAAACGAAGCGAGCTATGGCAAAATGTTAAGAGACCTTTTTTGTAGAGAATTAAGTTTCCTACTTTTTATGTTCTATGATATTTTTTGATCAGATGCGTAGTTCTCGAGATGTATCAAGATATTTAAAAGTTCCGAAGCCGCACCAACATAATAGAGATACAGAAACACCGTGGCCCCTTTCTTTGAGATAACTCTGCACTATTGCGCGCTGCAAATGCCACTTCCAGCTTAGCTGTGCAGGAGAAGGACAACAAGAAGAAGAAATATCTCGAAATATGTCCGTCAGGCCCCTTCCCTTGAGATAAATCTGCAAATATCTCGGAAACGAAGCGAGCTATGGCAAAATGTTAAGAGACCTTTTTTGTAGAGAATTAAGTTTCCTACTTTTTATGTTCTATGATATTTTTCGATCAGAGGCGTAGTTCTCGAGATATATCAAGATATTTAAAAGTTCCGAAGCCGCACCAACATAATAGAGATACAGAAACACCGTGGCCCCTTTCTTTGAGATAACTCTGCACTATTGCGAGCTGCAAATGCCACTTCCAGCTTAGCTGTGCAGAGGAAGAACAACAAGAAGAAGAAATATCTCGAAATATGTCCGTCAGGCCAGTTCCTTTGAGTTGAATCTGCAAATATCTCGGAAACGAAGCGAGCTATGGCAAAATGTTAAGAGACCTTTTTTGTAGAGAATTATGTTTCCTACAATTTATGTTCTATGATATTTTTTGATCAGAAGCGTAGTTTTCGAGATATATCGAGATATTTAAAAGTTCCGAAGCCGCACCAACATAATAGAGATACAGAAACACCGTGGCCCCTTTCTTTGAGATAACTCTGCACTAGTGCGAGCCGCAAATGCCACTTCCAGCTTAGCTGTGCAGAAGAAGAACAACAAGAAGAAGAAATATCTCGAAATATGTCCGTCAGGCCCCTTCCCTTGAGATAAATCTGCACATATCTCGGAAACGAAGCGAGCTATGGCAAAATGTGAAGAGACCTTTTGTGTAGAGAATTAAGTTTCCTACTTTTTATCTTCTATGATATTTTTTGATCAGATGCGTAGTTCTCGAGATATATCAAGATATTTAAAAGTTCCGAAGCCGCACCAACATAATAGAGATACAGAAACACCGTGGCCCCTCTCTTTGAGATAACTCTGCACTATTGCGAGCTGGAAATGCCACTTCCAGTTTAGCTGTGCAGAAGAAGAACAACAAGAAGAAGAAATATCTCGAAATATGTCCGTTAGGCCAGTTCCTTTGAGCTGAATCTGCAAATAGCTCGGAAACGAAGCGAGCTATGGCAAAATGTTAAGAGACGTTTTTTATAGAGAATTATGTTTCCTACAATTTATGTTCTATGATATTTTTTGATCAGAAGCGTAGTTTTCGAGATATATCGAGATATTTAAAAGTTCCGAAGCCGCACCAACATAATAGGGATACAGAAACACCGTGGCCCCTTTCTTTGAGATAACTCTGCACTATTGCGAGCTGGAAATGCCACTTCCAGTTTAGCTGTGCAGAAGAAGAACAACAAGAAGAAGAAATATCTCGAAATATGTCCGTTAGGCCCCTTCCCGTGAGATAAATCTGCAAATATCTCGGAAACGAAGCGAGCTATGGCAAAATGTTAAGAGACCTCTTTTGTAGAGAATTAAGTTTCCTACTTTTTATGTTCTATGATATTTTTTGATCAGATGCGTAGTTCTCGCGATATATCAAGATATTTAAGAGTTCCGAAGCCGCACCAACATAATAGAGATACAGAAACACCGTGGCCCCTTTCTTTGAGATAACTCTGCACTATTGCGAGCTGCAAATGCCACTTCCAGCTTAGCTGTGCAGAAGAAGAACAACAAGAAGAAGAAATATCTCGAAATATGTCCGTCAGGCCCCTTCCCTTGAGATGAATCTGCACATATCTCGGAAACGAAGCGAGCTATGGCAAAATGTGAAGAGACCTTTTGTGTAGAGAATTAAGTTTCCTACTTTTTATCTTCTATGATATTTTTTGATCAGATGCGTAGTTCTCGAGATATATCAAGATATTTAAGAGTTCCGATGCCGCACCAACATAATAGAGATACAGAAACACCGTGGCCCCTTTCTTTGAGATAACTCTGCACTATTGCGAGCTGCAAATGCCACTTCCAGCTTAGCTGTGCAGAAGAAGAACAACAAGAAGAAGAAATATCTCGAAATATGTCCGTCAGGCCCCTTCCCTTGAGATAAATCTGCAAATATCTCGGAAACGAAGAGAGCTATGGCAAAATGTTAAGAGACCTTTTTTGTTGAGAATAAAGTTTCCTACTTTTTATGTTCTATGATATTTTTTGATCAGATGCGTAGTTCTCGAGATATATCAAGATATTTAAAAGTTCCGAAGCCGCACCAACATAATAGAGATACAGAAACACCGTGGCCCCTTTCTTTCAGATAACTATGCACTATTGCGAGCTGCAAATGCCACTTCCAGCTTAGCTGTGCAGAAGAACAACAAGAAGAAGAAATTTCTCGAAATATGTCCGTCAGGCCCCTTCCCTTGAGATAAATCTGCAAATATCTCGGAAACGAAGAGAGCTATGGCAAAATGTTAAGAGACTTTTTTTGTAGAGAATTAAGTTTCCTACTTTTTATGTTCTATGATATTTTTTGATCTGATGCGTAGTTCTCGAGATATATCAAGATATTTAAAAGTTCCGAAGCCGCACCAACATAATAGAGATACAGAAACACCGTGGCCCCTTTCTTTGAGATAACTCTGCACTATTGCGAGCTGGAAATGCCACTTCCAGTTTAGCTGTGCAGAAGAAGAACAACAAGAAGAAGCAATATCTCGAAATATGTCCGTTAGGCCAGTTCCTTTGAGCTGAATCTGCAAATAGCTCGGAAACGAAGCGAGCTATGGCAAAATGTTAAGAGACGTTTTTTATAGAGAATTATGTTTCCTACAATTTATGTTCTATGATATTTTTTGATCAGAAGCGTAGTTTTCGAGATATATCGAGATATTTAAAAGTTCCGAAGCCGCACCAACATAATAGAGATACAGAAACACCGTGGCCCCTTTCTTTGAGATAACTCTGCACTAGTGCGAGCCGCAAATGCCACTTCCAGCTTAGCTGTGCAGAAGAAGAACAACAAGAAGAAGAAATATCTCGAAATATGTCCGTCAGGCCCCTTCCCTTGAGATAAATCTGCAAATATCTCGGAAACGAAGCGAGCTATGGCAAAATGTTAAGAGACCTTTTTTGTAGAGAATTAAGTTTCCTACTTTTTATGTTCTATGATATTTTTTGATCAGATGCGTAGTTCTCGAGATATATCAAGATATTTAAAAGTTCCGAAGCCGTACCAACATAATAGAGATACAGAAACACCGTGGCCCCTCTCTTTGAGATAACTCTGCACTATTGCGAGCTGGAAATGCCACTTCCAGTTTAGCTGTGCAGAAGAAGAACAACAAGAAGAAGAAATATCTCGAAATATGTCCGTTAGGCCAGTTCCTTTGAGCTGAATCTGCAAATAGCTCGGAAACGAAGCGAGCTATGGCAAAATGTTAAGAGACGTTTTTTATAGAGAATTATGTTTCCTACAATTTATGTTCTATGATATTTTTTGATCAGAAGCGTAGTTTTCGAGATATATCGAGATATTTAAAAGTTCCGAAGCCGCACCAACATAATAGGGATACAGAAACACCGTGGCCCCTTTCTTTGAGATAACTCTGCACTATTGCGAGCTGGAAATGCCACTTCCAGTTTAGCTGTGCAGAAGAAGAACAACAAGAAGAAGAAATATCTCGAAATATGTCCGTTAGGCCCCTTCCCGTGAGATAAATCTGCAAATATCTCGGAAACGAAGCGAGTTATGGCAAAATGTTAAGAGACCTCTTTTGTAGAGAATTAAGTTTCCTACTTTTTATGTTCTATGATATTTTTTGATCAGATGCGTAGTTCTCGAGATATATCAAGATATTTAAGAGTTCCGAAGCCGCACCAACATAATAGAGATACAGAAACACCGTGGCCCCTTTCTTTGAGATAACTCTGCACTATTGCGAGCTGCAAATGCCACTTCCAGCTTAGCTGTGCAGAAGAAGAACAACAAGAAGAAGAAATATCTCGAAATATGTCCGTCAGGCCCCTTCCCTTTAGATATATCTGCAAATATCTCGGAAACGAAGCGAGCTATGGCAAAATGTTAAGAGACCTTTTTTGTAGAGAATTATGTTTCCTACAATTTATGATCTATGATATTTTTTGATCAGAAGCGTAGTTTTCGAGATACATCGAGATATTTAAAAGTTCCGAAGCCGCACCAACATAATAGAGATACAGAAACACCGTGGCCCCTTTCTTTGAGATAACTCTGCACTAGTGCGAGCCGCAAATGCCACTTCCAGCTTAGCTGTGCAGAAGAAGAACAACAAGAAGAAGAAATATCTCGAAATATGTCCGTCAGGCCCCTTCCCTTGAGATATATCTGCAAATATCTCGGAAACGAAGCGAGCTATGGCAAAATGTTAAGAGACCTTTTTTGTAGGGAATTAAGTTTCCTACTTTTTATGTTCTATGATATTTTTTGATCAGATGCGTAGTTCTCGAGATATATCAAGATATTTAAAAGTTCCGAAGCCGCACCAACATAATAGAGATACAGAAACACCGTGGCCCCTTTCTTTGAGATAACTCTGCACTATTGCGAGCTGCAAATGCCACTTCCAGCTTAGCTGTGCAGAGGAAGAACAACAAGAAGAAGAAATATCTCGAAATATGTCCGTCAGGCCAGTTCCTTTGAGCTGAATCTGCAAATATCTCGGAAACGAAGTGAGCTATGGCAAAATGTTAAGAGACGCTTTTTATAGAGAATTATGTTTCCTACAATTTATATTCTATGATATTTTTTGATCAGAAGCGTAGTTTTCGAGATATATCGAGATATTTAAGAGTTCCGAAGCCGCACCAACATAATAGAGATACAGAAACACCGTGGCCCCTTTCTTTGAGATAACTCTGCACTATTGCGAGCTGCAAATGCCACTTCCAGCTTAGCTGTGCAGAAGAAGAACAACAAGAAGAAGAAATATCTCGAAATATGTCCGTCAGGCCCCTTCCCTTGAGATATATCTGCAAATATCTCGGAAACGAAGCGAGCTATGGCAAAATGTTAAGAGACCTTTTTTGTAGAGAATTATGTTTCCTACAATTTATGGTCTATGATATTTTTTGATCAGAAGCGTAGTTTTCGAGATACATCGAGATATTTAAAAGTTCCGAAGCCGCACCAACATAATAGAGATACAGAAACACCGTGGCCCCTTTCTTTGAGATAACTCTGCACTAGTGCGAGCCGCAAATGCCACTTCCAGCTTAGCTGTGCAGAAGAAGAACAACAAGAAGAAGAAATATCTCGAAATATGTCCGTCAGGCCCCTTCCCTTGAGATAAATCTGCAAATATCTCGGAAACGAAGCGAGCTATGGCAAAATGTTAAGAGACCTTTTTTGTAGGGAATTAAGTTTCCTACCTTTTATGTTCTATGATATTTTTTGATCAGATGCGTAGTTCTCGAGATATATCAAGATATTTAAAAGTTCCGAAGCCGCACCAACATAATAGAGATACAGAAACACCGTGGCCCCTTTCTTTGAGATAACTCTGCACTATTGCGAGCTGCAAATGCCACTTCCAGCTTAGCTGTGCAGAAGAAGAACAACTAGAAGAAGAAATATCTCGAAATATGTCCGTCAGGCCCCTTCCCTTGAGATATATCTGCAAATATCTCGGAAACGAAGCGAGCTATGGCAAAATGTTAAGAGACCTTTTTTGTAGGGAATTATGTTTCCTACAATTTATGTTCTATGATATTTTTTGATCAGAAGCGTAGTTTTCGAGATATATCGAGATATTTAAAAGTTCCGAAGCCGCACCAACATAATAGACATACAGAAACACCGTGGCCCCTTTCTTTGAGATAACTCTGCACTAGTGCGAGCCGCAAATGCCACTTCCAGCTTAGCTGTGCAGAAGAAGAACAACAAGAAGAAGAAATATCTCGACATATGTCCGCCAGGCCCCTTCCCTTGAGATAAATCTGCACATATCTCGGAAACGAAGCGAGCTATGGCAAAATGTGAAGAGACCTTTTGTGTAGAGAATTAAGTTTCCTACTTTTTATCTTCTATGATATTTTTTGATCAGATGCGTAGTTCTCGAGATATATCAAGATATTTAAAAGTTCCGAAGCCGCACCAACATAATAGAGATACAGAAACACCGTGGCCCCTCTCTTTGAGATAACTCTGCACTATTGCGAGCTGGAAATGCCACTTCCAGTTTAGCTGTGCAGAAGAAGAACAACAAGAAGAAGAAATATCTCGAAATATGTCCGTTAGGCCCCTTCCCTTGAGATAAATGTGCAAATATCTCGGAAACGAAGCGAGCTATGGCAAAATGTTAAGAGACCTTTTTTGTAGAGAATTAAGTTTCCTACTTTTTATGTTCTATGATATTTTGTGATCAGATGCGTAGTTCTCGAGATATATCAAGATATTTAAAAGTTCCGAAGCCGCACCAACATAATAGAGATACAGAAACACCGTGGCCCCTTTCTTTGAGATAACTCTGCACTATTGCGAGCTGCAAATGCCACTTCCAGCTTAGCTGTGCAGAAGAAGAACAACAAGAAGAAGAAATATCTCGAAATATGTCCGTCAGGCCCCTTCCCTTGAGATAAATCTGCAAATATCTCGGAAACGAAGCGAGCTATGGCAAAATGTTAAGCGACTTTATTTGTAGAGAATTAAGTTACCTACTTTTTACGTTCTATGATATTTTTTGATCAGATGCGTAGTTCTCGAGATATATAAAGATATTTTAAAGTTCCGAAGCCGCACCAACATAATAGAGATACAGAAACACCGTGGCCCCTTTCTTCGAGATAACTCTGCACTATTGCGAGCTGCAAATGCCACTTCCAGCTTAGCTGTGCAGAGGAAGAACAACAAGAAGAAGAAATATCTCGAAATATGTCCGTCAGGCCAGTTCCTTTGAGCTGAATCTGCAAATATCTCGGAAACGAAGCGAGCTATGGCAAAATGTTAAGAGACCTTTTTTGTAGAGAGTTATGTTTCCTGCAATTTATGTACTATGATATTTTTTGATCAGAAGCGTAGTTTTCGAGATATATCGAGATATTTAAAAGTTCCGAAGCCCCACCAACATAATAGAGATACAGAAACACCGTGGCCCCTTTCTTTGAGATAATTCTGCACTAGTGCGAGCCGCAAATGCCACTTCCAGCTTAGCTGTGCAGAAGAAGAACAACAAGAAGAAGAAATATCTCGAAATATGTCCGTCAGGCCCCTTCCCTTCAGATAAATCTGCACATATCTCGGAAACGAAGCGAGCTATGGCAAAATGTCAAGAGACCTTTTGTGTAGAGAATTAAGTTTCCTACTTTTTATCTTCTATGATATATTTTGATCAGATGCGTAGTTCTCGAGATATATCAAGATATTTAAAAGTTCCGAAGCCGCACCTACATAATAGAGATACAGAAACACCGTGGCCCCTCTCTTTGAGATAACTCTGCACTATTGCGAGCTGGAAATGCCACTTCCAGTTTAGCTGTGCAGAAGAAGAACAACAAGAAGAAGAAATATCTCGAAATATGTCCGTCAGGCCCCTTCCCTTGAGATAAATCTGCAAATATCTCGGAAACGAAGCGAGCTATGGCAAAATGTTAAGAGACCTTTTTTATAGAGAATTAAGTTTCCTACTTTTTATGTTCTATGATATTTTTTGATCAGATGCGTAGTTCTCGAGATATATCAACATATTTAAAAGTTCCGAAGCCGCACCAACATAATAGAGATACAGAAACACCGTGGCCCCTTTCTTTGAGATAACTCTGCACTATTGCGAGCTGCAAATGCCACTTCCAGCTTAGCTGTGCAGAAGAAGAACAACAAGAAGAAGAAATATCTCGAAATATGTCCGTCAGGCCCCTTCCCTTGAGATAAATCTGCAAATATCTCGGAAACGAAGCGAGCTATGGCAAAATGTTGAGCGACTTTATTTGTAGAAAATTAAGTTACCTACTTTTTACGTTCTATGATATTTTTTAATCAGATGCGTAGTTCTCGAGATATATAAAGATATTTTAAAGTTCCGAAGCCGCACCAACATAATAGAGATACAGAAACACCGTGGCCCCTTTCTTCGAGATAACTCTGCACTATTGCGAGCTGCAAATGCCACTTCCAGCTTAGCTGTGCAGAGGAAGAACAACAAGAAGAAGAAATATCTCGAAATATGTCCGTCAGGCCAGTTCCTTTGAGTTGAATCTGCAAATATCTCGGAAACGAAGCGAGCTATGGCAAAATGTTAAGAGACCTTTTTTGTAGAGAATTATGTTTCCTACAATTTATGTGCTATGATATTTTTTGATCAGAAGCGTAGTTTTCGAGATATATCGAGATATTTAAAAGTTCCGAAGCCCCACCAACATAATAGAGATACAGAAACACCGTGGCCCCTTTCTTTGAGATAACTCTGCACTAGTGCGAGCCGCAAATGCCACTTCCAGCTTAGCTGTGCAGAAGAAGAGCAACAAGAAGAAGAAATATCTCGAAATATGTCCGTCAGGCCCCTTCCCTTGAGATAAATCTGCAAATATCTCGGAAACGAAGAGAGCTATGGCAAAATGTTAGAGACCTTTTTTGTAGAGAATTAAGTTTCCTACTTTTCATGTTCTATGATATTTTTTGATCAGATGCGTAGATCTCGAGATATATCAAGATATTTAAAAGTTCCGAAGCTGCACCAACATAATAGAGATACAGAAACACCGTGGCCCCTTTCTTTGAGATAACTCTGCACTATTGCGAGCTGTAAATGCCACTTCCAGTTTAGCTGTGCAGAAGAAGAACAACAAGAAGAAGAAATATCTCGAAATATGTCCGTCAGGCCCCTTCCCTTGAGATATATCTGCAAATATCTCGGAAACGAAACGAGCTATGGCAAAATGTTAAGAGACCTTTTTTGTAGAGAATTATGTTTCCTACAATTTATGTTCTATGATATTTTTTAATCAGAAGCGTAGTTTTCGAGATATATCGAGATATTTAAAAGATCCGAAGCCGCACCAACATAATAGAGATACAGAAACACCGTGGCCCCTTTCTTTGAGATAACCCTGCACTAGTGCGAGCCGCAAATGCCGCTTCCAGCTTAGCTGTGCAGAAGAAGAACAACAGGAAGAAGAAATATCTCGAAATATGTCCGTCAGGTCCCTTCCCTCGAGATAAATCTGCAAATATCTCGGAAACGGAGCGAGCTATGGCGAAATGTTAAGAGACCTTTTTTGTAGAGAATTAAGTTTCCTACTTTTTATGCTCTATGATATTTTTTGATCGGATGCGTAGTTCTCGAGATATATCAAGATATTTAAAAAATCCGAAGCCGCACCAACATAATAGAGATACAGAAACACCGTGGCCCCTTTCTTCGAGATAACTCTGCACTATTGCGAGCTGCAAATGCCACTTCCAGCTTAGCTGTGCAGACGAAGAACAACAAGAAGAAGAAATATCTCGAAAAATGTCCGTCAGGCCCCTTCCCTTGAGATAAATCTGCAAATATCTCGGAAACGAAGCGAGCTATGGCAAAATGTTAAGAGACCTTATTTGTAGAGAATTAAGTTTCCTACTTTTTATGTTGTATGATATTTTTTGATCAGATGCGTAGTTCTCGAGATATATCAAGATATTTAAAAGTTCCGAAGCCGCACCAACATAATAGAGATACAGAAACACCGTGGCCCCTTTCTGTGAGATAACTCTGCGCTATTGCGAGCTGGAAATGCCACTTCCAGTTTAGCTGTGCAGAAGAAGAACAACATGAAGAGGAAATATCTCGAAATATGTCCGTCAGGCCCCTTCCCTTGAGATATATCTGCAAATATCTCGGAAACGAAACGAGCTATGGCAAAATGTTAAGAGACCTTTTTTGTAGAGAATTATGTTTCCTACAATTTATGTTCTATGATATTTTTTGATCAGAAGCGTAGTTTTCGAGATATATCGAGATATTTAAAAGATCCGAAGCTGCACCAACATAATAGAGATACAGAAACACCGTGGCCCCTTTCTTTGAGATAACTCTGCCCTAGTGCGAGCCGCAAATGCCGCTTCCAGCTTAGCTGTGCAGAAGAAGAACAACAAGAAGAAGAAATATCTCGAAATATGTCCGTCAGGCCCCTTCCCTCGAGATAAATCTGCAAATATCTCGGAAACGAAGCGAGCTATGGCAAAATGTTAAGAGACCTTTTTTGTAGAGAATTAAGTTTCCTACTTTTTATGTTCTATGATATTTTTTGATCGGATGCGTAGTTCTCGAGATATATCAAGATATTTAAAAGTTCCGAAGCCGCACCAACATAATAGAGATACAGAAACACCGTGGCCCCTTTCTTTGAGATAACTCTGCACTATTGCGAGCTGCAAATGCCACTTCCAGCTTACCTGTGCAGAAGAAGAACAACAAGAAGAAGAAATATCCCGAAAAATGTCCGTCAGGCCCCTTCCCTTGAGATAAATCTGCAAATATCTCGGAAACGAAGCGAGCTATGGCAAAATGTTAAGAGACCTTGTTTGTAGAGAATTAAGTTTCCTACTTTTTATGTTCTATGATATTTTTTGATCAGATGCGTAGTTCTCGAGATATATCAAGATATTTAAAAGTTCCGAAGCCGCACCAACATAATAGAGATACAGAAACACCGTGGCCCCTTTCTTTGAGATAACTCTGCGCTATTGCGAGCTGGAAATGCCACTTCCAGTTTAGCTGTGCAGAAGAAGAACAACAAGAAGAGGAAATATCTCGAAATATGTCGGTCAGGCCCCTTCCCTTGAGATATATCTGCAAATATCTCGGAAATGAAACGAGCTATGGCAAAATGTTAAGAGACCTTTTTTGTAGAGAATTATGTTTCCTACAATTTATGTTCTATGATATTTTTTAATCAGAAGCGTAGTTTTCGAGATATATCGAGATATTTAAAAGATCCGAAGCCGCACCAACATAATAGAGATACAGAAACACCGTGGCCCCTTTCTTTGAGATAACCCTGCACTAGTGCGAGCCGCAAATGCCGCTTCCAGCTTAGCTGTGCAGAAGAAGAACAACAGGAAGAAGAAATATCTCGAAATATGTCCGTCAGGTCCCTTCCCTCGAGATAAATCTGCAAATATCTCGGAAACGGAGCGAGCTATGGCAAAATGTTAAGAGACCTTTTTTGTAGAGAATTAAGTTTCCTACTTTTTATGCTCTATGATATTTTTTGATCGGATGCGTAGTTCTCGAGATATATCAAGATATTTAAAAAATCCGAAGCCGCACCAACATAATAGAGATACAGAAACACCGTGGCCCCTTTCTTCGAGATAACTCTGCACTATTGCGAGCTGCAAATGCCACTTCCAGCTTAGCTGTGCAGACGAAGAACAACAAGAAGAAGAAATATCTCGAAAAATGTCCGTCAGGCCCCTTTCCTTGAGATAAATCTGCAAATATCTCGGAAACGAAACGAGCTATGGCAAAATGTTAAGAGACCTTTTTTGTAGAGAATTATGTTTCCTACAATTTATGTTCTATGATATTTTTTGATCAGATGCGTAGTTCTCGAGATATATCAAGATATTTAAAAGTTCCGAAGCCGCACCAACATAATAGAGATACAGAAACACCGTGGCCCCTTTCTTTGAGATAACTCTGCACTATTGCGAGCTGCAAATGACACTTCCAGCTTAGCTGTGCAGAAGAAGAACAACAAGAAGAAGAAATATCTCGAAATATGTCCGTCAGGCCCCTTCCCTTGAGATAAATCTGCAAGTATCTTGGAAACGAAGCGAGCTATGGCAAAATGTTAAGAGACCTTTTTTGTAGAGAATTAAGTTTCCTACTTTTTATGGTCTATGATATTTTTTGATCAGATGCGTAGTTCTCGAGATATATCAAGATATTTAAAAGTTCCGAAGCCGCACCAACATAATAGAGATACAGAAACACCGTGGCCCCTTTCTTTGAGATAACTCTGCACGATTGCGTGCTGGAAATGCCACTTCCAGTTTAGCTGTGCAGAAGAAGAACAACAAGAAGAAGAAATATCTCGAAATATGTCCATCAGGACCCTTCCCTTGAGATAAATCTGCAAATATCTCGGAAACGAAGCGAGCTATTGCAAAACGATAAGAGACCTTTTTTGTAGAGAATTAAGTTTCCTACGTTTTATGTTGTATGATATTTTTTGATCAGATGCGTAGTTCTCGAGATATATCAAAATATTTAAAAGTTCCGAAGCCGCACCAACATAATAGAGATACAGAAACACCGTGGCCCCTCTCTTTGAGATAACTCTGCACTATTGCGAGCTGCAAATGCCACTTCCAGTTTAGCTGTGCTGAAGAAGAACAACAAGAAGAAGAAATATCTCGAAATATGTCCGTTAGGCCCCTTCCCTTGAGATAAATCGGCAAGTATCTCGGAAACGAAGCGAGCTATGGTAAAATGTTGAGAGACCTTTTTTGTAGAGAATTAAGTTTCCTACTTTTTATGTTCTATGATATTTTTTGATCAGATGCGTAGATCTCGAGATATATCAAGATATTTAAAAGTCCCGAAGCCGCACCAACATAATAGAGATACAGAAACACCGTGGCCCCTTTCTTTGAGATAACTCTGCACTATTGCGAGCTGCAAATGCCACTTCCAGCTTAGCTGTGCAGAAGAAGAACAACAAGAAGAAGAAATATCTCGAAATATGTCCGTCAGGCCCCTTCCCTTGAGATAAATCTGCAAATATCTCGGAAACGAAGCGAGCTATGGCAAAATGTTAAGAGACCTTTTTTGTATGGAATTATGTTTCCTACTTTTTATGTTCTATGATATTTTTTGATCAGACGCGTAGTTCTCGAGATATATCAAGATATTTAAAAGTTCCGAAGCCGCACCAACAAAATAGAGATACAGAAACACCGTGGCTCCTTTCTTTTAGATAACTCTGCACTATTGCGACCTGGAAATGCCACTTCCAGTTTAGCTGTGCAGAAGAAGAACAACAAGAAGAAGAAATATCACGAAATATGTCCGTTAGGCCCCTTCCCTTGAGATAAATCTGCAAATATCTCGGAAACGAAGCGAGCTATGGCAAAATGTTAAGAGACCTTTTTTGTAGCGAATTAAGTTTCCTACTTTTTATGTTCTATGATATTTTTTGATCAGATGCGTAGTTCTCGAGATATATCAAGATATTTA
Organism: Osmia lignaria lignaria; assembly: GCF_051020975.1. Lineage (NCBI taxonomy): Eukaryota > Metazoa > Arthropoda > Insecta > Hymenoptera > Megachilidae > Osmia > Osmia lignaria. The sequence goes on from NW_027478160.1 coordinate 2,879,133, forward strand.
AAAGTTCCGAAGCCGCACCAACATAATAGAGATACAGAAACACCGTGGCCCCTCTCTTTGAGATAACTCTGCACTATTGCGAGCTGCAAATGCCACTTCCAGTTTAGCTGTGCTGAAGAAGAACAACAAGAAGAAGAAATATCTCGAAATATGTCCGTTAGGCCCCTTCCCTTGAGATAAATCGGCAAGTATCTCGGAAACGAAGCGAGCTATGGTAAAATGTTGAGAGACCTTTTTTGTAGAGAATTAAGTTTCCTACTTTTTATGTTCTATGATATTTTTTGATCAGATGCGTAGATCTCGAGATATATCAAGATATTTAAAAGTCCCGAAGCCGCACCAACATAATAGAGATACAGAAACACCGTGGCCCCTTTCTTTGAGATAACTCTGCACTATTGCGAGCTGCAAATGCCACTTCCAGCTTAGCTGTGCAGAAGAAGAACAACAAGAAGAAGAAATATCTCGAAATATGTCCGTCAGGCCCCTTCCCTTGAGATAAATCTGCAAATATCTCGGAAACGAAGCGAGCTATGGCAAAATGTTAAGAGACCTTTTTTGTATGGAATTATGTTTCCCACTTTTTATGTTCTATGATATTTTTTGATCAGACGCGTAGTTCTCGAGATATATCAAGATATTTAAAAGTTCCGAAGCCGCACCAACATAATAGAGATACAGAAACACCGTGGCTCCTTTCTTTTAGATAACTCTGCACTATTGCGACCTGGAAATGCCACTTCCAGTTTAGCTGTGCAGAAGAAGAACAACAAGAAGAAGAAATATCACGAAATATGTCCGTTAGGCCCCTTCCCTTGAGATAAATCTGCAAATATCTCGGAAACGAAGCGAGCTATGGCAAAATGTTAAGAGACCTTTTTTGTAGCGAATTAAGTTTCCTACTTTTTATGTTCTATGATATTTTTTGATCAGATGCGTAGTTCTCGAGATATATCAAGATATTTAAAAGTTCCGAAGCCGCACCAACATAATAGAGATACAGAAACACCGTGGCCCCTCTCTTTGAGATAACTCTGCACAATTGCCAGCTGCAAATGCCACTTCCAGCTTAGCTGTGCAGAAGAAGAACAACAAGAAGAAGAAATATCTCGAAATATGTCCGTCAGGCCCCTTCCCTTGAGATAAATCTGCAAATATCTCGGAAACGAAGCGAGCTATGGCAAAATGTTAAGAGACCTTTTTGTAGCGAATTAAGTTTCCTACTTTTTATGTTCTATGATATTTTTTGATCAGATGCGTAGTTCTCGAGATATATCAAGATATTTAAAAGTTCCGAAGCCGCACCAACATAATAGAGATACAGAAACACCGTGGCCCCTTTCTTTGAGATAACTCTGCACTAGTGCGAGCCGCAAATGCCACTTCCAGCTTAGCTGTGCAGAAGAAGAACAACAAGAAGAAGAAATATCTCGAAATATGTCCGTCAGGCCCCTTCCCTTGAGATAAATCTGCAAATATCTCGGAAACGAAGCGAGCTATGGCAAAATGTTAAGAGACCTTTTTTGTAGAGAATTAAGTTTCCTACTTTTTATCTTCTATGATATTTTCTGATCAGATTCGTAGTTCTCGAGATATATCAAGATATTTAAAAGTTCCGAAGCCGCACCAACATAATAGAGATACAGAAACACCGTGGCCCCTCTCTTTGAGATAACTCTGCACAATTGCGAGCTGCAAATGCCACTTCCAGCTTAGCTGTGCAGAAGAAGAACAACAAGAAGAAGAAATATCTCGAAATATGTCCGTCAGGCCCCTTCCCTTGAGATAAATCGGCAAGTATCTCGGAAACGAAGCGAGCTATGGCAAAATGTTGAGAGACCTTTTTTGTAGAGAATTAAGTTTCCTACTTTTTATGTTCTATGATATTTTTTGATCAGATGCGTAGATCTCGAGATATATCAAGATATTTAAAAGTTCCGAAGCCGCACCAACATAATAGAGATACAGAAACACCGTGGCCCCTTTCTTTGAGATAACTCTGCACTATTGCGAGCTGCAAATGCCACTTCCAGCTTAGCTGTGCAGAAGAAGAACAACAAGAAGAAGAAATATCTCGAAATATGTCCGTCAGGCCCCTTCCCTTGAGATAAATCTGCAAATATCTCGGAAACGAAGCGAGCTATGGCAAAATGTTAAGAGACCTTTTCTGTAGAGAATGAAGTTTTCTACTTTTTATGTTCCATGATATTTTTTGATCAGATGCGTAGTTCTCGAGATATATCAAGATATTTAAAAGTTCTGAAGCTGCACCAACATAATAGAGATACAGAAACACCGTGGCCCCTTTCTTTGAGATAACTCTGCACTAGTGCGAGCCGCAAATGCCACTTCCAGCTTAGCTGTGCAGAAGAAGAACAACAAGAAGAAGAAATATCTGGAAATATGTCCGTTAGGCCCCTTCCCTTGAGATAAATCTGCAAATATCTCGGAAACGAAGCGAGCTATGGCAAAATGTTGAGAGACCTTTTTTGTAGAGAATTAAGTTTCCTACTATTTATGTTCTATGATATTTTTGGATCAGATGCGTAGTTCTCGAGATATATCAAGATATTTAAAAGTTCCGAAGCCGCACCAACATAATAGAGATACAGAAACACCGTGGCCACTTTCTTTGAGATAACTCTGCACTATTGCGAGCTGCAAATGCCACTTCCAGCTTAGCGTGCAGAAGAAGAACAACAAGAAGAAGAAATATCTCGAAATGTGTCCGTCAGGCCCCTTCCCTTGAGATAAATCTGCAAATATCTCGGAAACGAAGAGAGCTATGGCAAAATATTAAGAGACCTCTTTTGTATGGAATTATGTTTCCTACTTTTTATGTTCTATGATATTTTTTGATCAGACGCGTAGTTCTCGAGATATATCAAGATATTTAAAAGTTCCGAAGCCGCACCAACATAATAGAGATACAGAAACACCGTGGCTCCATTCTTTTAGATAACTCTGCACTATTGCGACCTGGAAATGCCACTTCCAGTTTAGCTGTGCAGAAGAAGAACAACAAGAAGAAGAAATATCACGAAATATGTCCGTTAGGCCCCTTCCCTTGAGATAAATCTGCAAATATCTCGGAAACGAAGCGAGCTATGGCAAAATGTTAAGAGACCTTTTTTGTAGCGAATTAAGTTTCCTACTTTTTATGTTCTATGATATTTTTTGATCAGATGCGTAGATCTCGAGATATATCAAGATATTTAAAAGTTCCGAAGCCGCACCAACATAATAGAGATACAGAAACACCGTGGCCCCTTTCTTTGAGATAACTCTGCACTATTGCGAGCTGCAAATGCCACTTCCAGCTTAGCTGTGCAGAAGAAGAACAACAAGAAGAAGAAATATCTCGAAATATGTCCGTCAGGCCCCTTCCCTTGAGATAAATCTGCAAATATCTCGGAAACGAAGCGAGCTATGGCAAAATGTTAAGAGACCTTTTCTGTAGAGAATTAAGTTTTCTACTTTTTATGTTCCATGATATTTTTTGATCAGATGCGTAGTTCTCGAGATATATCAAGATATTTAAAAGTTCTGAAGCTGCACCAACATAATAGAGATACAGAAACACCGTGGCCCCTTTCTTTGAGATAACTCTGCACTAGTGCGAGCCGCAAATGCCACTTCCAGCTTAGCTGTGCAGAAGAAGAACAACAAGAAGAAGAAATATCTGGAAATATGTCCGTTAGGCCCCTTCCCTTGAGATAAATCTGCAAATATCTCGGAAACGAAGCGAGCTATGGCAAAATGTTGAGAGACCTTTTTTGTAGAGAATTAAGTTTCCTACTATTTATGTTCTATGATATTTTTGGATCAGATGCGTAGTTCTCGAGATATATCAAGATATTTAAAAGTTCCGAAGCCGCACCAACATAATAGGGATACAGAAACACCGTGGCCCCTTTCTTTGAGATAACTCTGCACTAGTGCGTGCCGCAAATGCCACTTCCAGCTTAGCTGTGCAGAAGAAGAACAACAAGAAGAAGAAATATCTCGAAATATGTCCGTTAGGCCCCTTCCCTTGAGATAAATCTGCAAATATCTCGGAAACGAAGCGAGCTATGGCAAAATGTTAAGAGACCTTTTTTGTAGAGAATTATGTTTCCTACTTTTTATGTTCTATGATATTTTTTGATCAGACGCGTAGCTCTCGAGATATATCAAGATATTTAAAAGTTCCGAAGCCGCACCAACATAATAGAGATACAGAAACACCGTGGCCCCTCTCTTTGAGATAACTCTGCACTATTGCGAGCTGGAAATGCCACTTCCAGTTTAGCTGTGCAGAAGAAGAACAACAAGAAGAAGAAATATCTCGAAATATGTCCGTTAGGCCCCTTCCCTTGAGATAAATCTGCAAATATCTCGGAAACGAAGCGAGCTATGGCAAAATGTTAAGAGACCTTTTTTGTAGAGAATTATGTTTCCTACTTTTTATGTTCTATGATATTTTTTGATCAGAAGCGTAGTTTTCGAGATATATCGAGATATTTAAAAGTTCCGAAGCCGCACCAACATAATAGAGATACAGAAACACCGTGGCCCCTTTCTTTGAGATAACTCTGCACTATTGCGAGCTGCAAATGCCACTTCCAGCTTAGCTGTGCAGAGGAAGAACAACAAGAAGAAGAAATATCTCGAAATATGTCCGTCAGGCCAGTTCCTTTGAGCTGAATCTGCAAATATCTCGGAAACGAAGCGAGCTATGGCAAAATGTTAAGAGACCTTTTTTGTAGAGAATTAAGTTTCCTACTTTTTATCTTCTATGATATTTTCTGATCAGATGCGTAGTTCTCGAGATATATCAAGATATTTAAAAGTTCCGAAGCCGCACCAACATAATAGAGATACAGAAACATCGTGGCCCCTCTCTTTGAGATAACTCTGCACTATTGCGAGCTGGAAATGCCACTTCCAGTTTAGCTGTGCAGAAGAAGAACAACAAGAAGAAGAAATATCTCGAAATATGTCCGTCAGGCCCCTTCCCTTGAGATAAATCTGCAAATATCTCGGAAACGAAGCGAGCTATGGCAAAATGTTAAGAGACCTTTTTTGTAGAGAATTAAGTTTCCTACTTTTTATGTTCTATGATATTTTTTGATCAGATGCGTAGTTTTCGAGATATATCGAGATATTTAAAAGTTCCAAAGCCGCACCAACATAATAGAGATACAGAAACACCGTGGCCCCTTTCTTTGAGATAACTCTGCACTAGTGCGAGCCGCAAGTGCCACTTCCAGCTTAGCTGTGCAGAAGAAGAACAACAAGAAGAAGACATATCTCGAAATATGTCCGTCAGGCCCCTTCCCTTGAGATATATCTGCAAATATCTCGGAAACGAAGCGAGCTATGGCAAAATGTTAAGAGACCTTTTTTGTAGACAATTATGTTTCCTACAATTTATGTTCTATGATATTTTTTGATCAGAAGCGTAGTTTTCGAGATATATCGAGATATTTAAAAGTTCCAAAGCCGCACCAACATAATAGAGATACAGAAACACCGTGGCCCCTTTCTTTGAGATAACTCTGCACTAGTGCGAGCCGCAAGTGCCACTTCCAGCTTAGCTGTGCAGAAGAAGAACAACGAGAAGAAGAAATATCTCGAAATATGTCCGTCAGGCCCCTTCCCTTGAGATAAATCTGCAAATATCTCGGAAACGAAGCGAGCTATGGCAAAATGTTAAGAGACCTTTTTTGTAGAGAATTAAGTTTCCTACTTTTTATGTTCTATGATATTTTTTGATCAGAAGCGTAGTTTTCGAGATATATCGAGATATTTAAAAGTTCCAAAGCCGCACCAACATAATAGAGATACAGAAACACCGTGGCCCCTTTCTTTGAGATAACTCTGCACTATCGCGAGCTGCAAATGCCACTTCCAGCTTAGCTGTGCAGAGGAAGAACAACAAGAAGAAGAAATATCTCGAAATATGTCCGTCAGGCCAGTTCCTTTGAGCTGAATCTGCAAATATCTCGGAAACGAAGCGAGCTATGGCAAAATGTTAAGAGACGTTTTTTGTAGAGAATTATGTTTCCTACAATTTATGTTCTATGATATTTTTTGATCAGAAGCGTAGTTTTCGAGATATATCGAGATATTTAAAAGTTCCGAAGCCGCACCAACATAATAGGGATACAGAAACACCGTGGCCCCTTTCTTTGAGATAACTCTGCACTAGTGCGAGCCGCAAATGCCACTTCCAGCTTAGCTGTGCAGAAGAAGAACAACAAGAAGAAGAAATATCTCGAAATATGTCCGTTAGGCCCCTTCCCTTGAGATAAATCTGCAAATATCTCGGAAACGAAGCGAGCTATGGCAAAATGTTAAGAGACCTTTTTTGTAGAGAATTATGTTTCCTACTTTTTATGTTCTATGATATTTTTTGATCAGACGCGTAGCTCTCGAGATATATCAAGATATTTAAAAGTTCCGAAGCCGCACCAACATAATAGAGATACAGAAACACCGTGGCCCCTCTCTTTGAGATAACTCTGCACTATTGCGAGCTGGAAATGCCACTTCCAGCTTAGCTGTGCAGAGGAAGAACAACAAGAAGAAGAAATATCTCGAAATATGTCCGTCAGGCCAGTTCCTTTGAGCTGAATCTGCAAATATCTCGGAAACGAAGCGAGCTATGGCAAAATGTTAAGAGACGTTTTTTGTAGAGAATTATGTTTCCTACAATTTATGTTGTATGATATTTTTTGATCAGAAGCGTAGTTTTCGAGATATATCGAGATATTTAAAAGTTCCGAAGCCGCACCAACATAATAGGGATACAGAAACACCGTGGCCCCTTTCTTTGAGATAACTCTGCACTAGTGCGAGCCGCAAATGCCACTTCCAGCTTAGCTGTGCAGAAGAAGAACAACAAGAAGAAGAAATATCTCGAAATATGTCCGTCAGGCCCCTTCCCTTGAGATAAATCTGCAAATATCTCGGAAACGAAGCGAGCTATGGCAAAATCTTAGGAGACCTTTTTTGTAGAGAATTAAGTTTCCTACTTTTTATGTTCTATGATATTTTTTGATCAGATGCGTAGTTCTCGAGATATATCAAGATATTTAAAAGTTCCGAAGCCGCACCAACATAATAGAGATACAGAAACACCGTGGCCCCTCTCTTTGAGATAATTCTGCACTATTGCGAGCTGGAAATGCCACTTCCAGTTTAGCTGTGCAGAAGAAGAACAACAAGAAGAAGAAATATCTCGAAATATGTCCGTTAGGCCCCTTCCCTTGAGATAAATCTGCAAATATCTCGGAAACGAAGCGAGCTATGGCAAAATGTTAAGAGACCTTTTTTGTAGAGAATTAAGTTTCCTACTTTTTATGTTCTATGATATTTTTTGATCAGATGCGTAGTTCTCGAGATATATCAAGATATTTAAAAGTTCCGAAGCCGCACCAACATAATAGAGATACAGAAACACCGTGGCCCCTTTCTTTGAGATAACTCTGCACTATTGCGAGCTGTAAATGCCACTTCCAGCTTAGCTGTGCAGAAGAAGAACAACAAGAAGAAGACATATCTCGAAATATGTCCGTCAGGCCCCTTCCCTTGAGATATATCTGCAAATATCTCGGAAACGAAGCGAGCTATGGCAAAATGTTAAGAGACCTTTTTTGTAGAGAATTATGTTTCCTACAATTTATGTTCTATGATATTTTTTGATCAGAAGCGTAGTTCTCGAGATATATCAAGATATTTAAAAGTTCCGAAGCCGCACCAACATAATAGAGATACAGAAACACCGTGGCCCCTCTCTTTGAGATAACTCTGCACTATTGCGAGCTGGAAATGCCACTTCCAGTTTAGCTGTGCAGAAGAAGAACAACAAGAAGAAGAAATATCTCGAAATATGTCCGTCAGGCCCCTTCCCTTGAGATAAATCTGCAAATATCTCGGAAACGAAGCGAGCTATGGCAAAATGTTAAGAGACCTTTTTTGTAGAGAATTATGTTTCCTACAATTTATGTTCTATCATATTTTTTGATCAGAAGCGTAGTTTTCGAGATATATCGAGATATTTAAAAGTTCCGAAGCCGCACCAACATAATAGAGATACAGAAACACCGTGGCCCCTTTCTTTGAGATAACTCTGCACTAGTGCGAGCCGCAAATGCCACTTCCAGCTTAGCTGTGCAGAAGAAGAACAACAAGAAGAAGAAATATCTCGAAATATGTCCGTCAGGCCCCTTCCCTTGAGATAAATCTGCAAATATCTCGGAAACGAAGCGAGCTATGGCAAAATGTTGAGAGACCTTTTTTGTAGAGAATTAAGTTTCCTACTTTTTATGTTCTATGATATGTTTTGATCAGATGCGTAGTTCTCGAGATATATCAAGATATTTAAAAGTTCCGAAGCCGCACCAACATAATAGAGATACAGAAACACCATGGCCCCTCTCTTTGAGATAACTCTGCACTATTGCGAGCTGGAAATGCCACTTCCAGTTTAGCTGTGCAGAAGAAGAACAACAAGAAGAAGAAATATCTCGAAATATGTCCGTCAGGCCCCTTCCCTTGAGATAAATCTGCAAATATCTCGGAAACGAAGCGAGCTATGGCAAAATGTTAAGAGACCTTTTTTGTAGAGAATTAAGTTTCCTACTTTTTATGTTCTATGATATTTTTTGATCAGATGTGTAGTTCTCGAGATATATGAAGATATTTAAAAGTTCCGAAGCCGCACCAACATAATAGAGATACAGAAACACCGTGGCCCCTTTCTTTGAGATAACTCTGCACTATTGCGAGCTGCAAATGCCACTTCCAGCTTAGCTGTGCAGAGGAAGAACAACAAGAAGAAGAAATATCTCGAAATATGTCCGTCAGGCCAGTTCCTTTGAGCTGAATCTGCAAATATCTCGGAAACGAAGCGAGCTATGGCAAAATGTTAAGAGACGTTTTTTGTAGAGAATTATGTTGCCTACAATTTATGTTCTATGATATTTTTTGATCAGAAGCGTAGTTTTCGAGATATATCGAGATATTTAAAAGTTCCGAAGCCGCACCAACATAATAGGGATACAGAAACACCGTGGCCCCTTTCTTTGTGATAACTCTGCACTAGTGCGAGCCGCAAATGCCACTTCCAGCTTAGCTGTGCAGAAGAAGAACAACAAGAAGAAGAAATATCTCGAAATATGTCCGTCAGGCCCCTTCCCTTGAGATAAATCTGCAAATATCTCGGAAACGAAGCGAGCTATGGCAAAATGTTAAGAGACCTTTTTTGTAGAGAATTAAGTTTCCTACTTTTTCTGTTCTATGATATTTTTTGATCAGATGCGTAGTTCTCGAGATATATCAAGATATTTAAAAGTTCCGAAGCCGCACCAAGATAATAGAGATACAGAAACACCGTGGCCCCTTTCTTTGAGATAACTCTGCACTATTGCGAGCTGCAAATGCCACTTCCAGCTTAGCTGTGCAGAGGAAGAACAACAAGAAGAAGAAATATCTCGAAATATGTCCGTCAGGCCAGTTCCTTCGAGCTGAATCTGCAAATATCTCGGAAACGAAGCGAGCTATGGCAAAATGTTAAGAGACGTTTTTTGTAGAGAATTATGTTTCCTACAATTTATGTTCTATGATATTTTTTGATCAGAAGCGTAGTTTTCGAGATATATCGAGATATTTAAATGTTCCGAAGCCGCACCAACATAATAGGGATACAGAAACACCGTGGCCCCTTTCTTTGAGATAACTCTGCACTAGTGCGAGCCGCAAATGCCACTTCCAGCTTAGCTGTGCAGAAGAAGAACAACAAGAAGAAGAAATATCTCGAAATATGTCCGTCAGGCCAGTTCCTTTGAGCTGAATCTGCAAATATCTCGGAAACGAAGCGAGCTATGGCAAAATGTTAAGAGACCTTTTTTGTAGAGAATTAAGTTTCCTACTTTTTATCTTCTATGATATTTTCTGATCAGATGCGTAGTTCTCGAGATATATCAAGATATTTAAAAGTTCCGAAGCCGCACCAACATAATAGAGATACAGAAACACCGTGGCCCCTTTCTTTGAGATAACTCTGCACTAGTGCGAGCCGCAAATGCCACTTCCAGCTTAGCTGTGCAGCAGAAGAACAACAAGAAGAAGAAATATCTCGAAATATGTCCGTCAGGCCACTTCCCTTGAGATAAATCTGCAAATATCTCGGAAACGAAGCGAGCTATGGCAAAATGTTAGGATACCTTTTTTGTAGAGAATTAAGTTTCCTACTTTTTATGTTCTATGATATTTTTTGATCAGATGCGTAGTTCTCGAGATATATCAAGATATTTAAAAGTTCCGAAGCCGCACCAACATAATAGAGATACAGAAACACCGTGGCCCCTCTCTTTGAGATAACTCTGCACTATTGCGAGCTGTAAATGCCACTTCCAGCTTAGCTGTGCAGAAGAAGAACAACAAGAAGAAGACATATCTCGAAATATGTCCGTCAGGCCCCTTCCCTTGAGATATATCTGCAAATATCTCGGAAACGAAGCGAGCTATGGCAAAATGTTAAGAGACCTTTTTTGTAGAGAATTATGTTTCCTACAATTTATGTTCTATGATATTTTTTGATCAGAAGCGTAGTTCTCGAGATATATCAAGATATTTAAAAGTTCCGAAGCCGCACCAACATAATAGAGATACAGAAACACCGTGGCCCCTCTCTTTGAGATAACTCTGCACTATTGCGAGCTGGAAATGCCACTTCCAGTTTAGCTGTGCAGAAGAAGAACAACAAGAAGAAGAAATATCTCGAAATATGTCCGTCAGGCCCCTTCCCTTGAGATAAATCTGCAAATATCTCGGAAACGAAGCGAGCTATGGCAAAATGTTAAGAGACCTTTTTTGTAGAGAATTATGTTTCCTACAATTTATGTTCTATGATATTTTTTGATCAGAAGCGTAGTTTTCGAGATATATCGAGATATTTAAAAGTTCCGAAGCCGCACCAACATAATAGAGATACAGAAACACCGTGGCCCCTTCCTTTGAGATAACTCTGCACTATTGCGAGCTGCAAATGCCACTTCCAGCTTAGCTGTGCAGAAGAAGAACAACTAGAAGAAGAAATATCTCGAAATATGTCCGTCAGGCCCCTTCCCTTGAGATAAATCTGCAAATATCTCGGAAACGAAGCGAGCTATGGCAAAATGTTTAGAGACCTTTCTTGTAGAGAATTAAGTTTCCTACTTTTTATGTAGTATGATATTTTCTGATCAGATGCGTAGTTCTCGAGATATATCAAGATATTTAAAAGTTCCGAAGCCGCACCAACATAATAGAGATACAGAAACACCGTGGCCCCTTTCTTTGAGATAACTCTGCACTATTGCGCGCTGCAAATGCCTCTTCCAGCTTAGCTGTGCAGAAGAAGAACAACAAGAAGAAGAAATATCTCGAAATATGTCCGTCAGGCCCCTTCCCTTGAGATAAATCTGCAAATATCTCGGAAACGAAGCGAGCTATGGCAAAATGTTTAGAGACCTTTCTTGTAGAGAATTAAGTTTCCTACTTTTTATGTAGTATGATATTTTTTGATCAGATGCGTAGTTCTCGAGATATATCAAGATATTTAAAAGTTCCGAAGCCGCACCAACATAATAGAGATACAGAAACACCGTGGCCCCTTTCTTTGAGATAACTCTGCACTATTTCGCGCTGCAAATGCCACTTCCAGCTTAGCTGTGCAGAAGAAGAACAACAACAAGAAGAAATATCTCGAAATATGTCCGTCAGGCCCCTTCCCTTGAGATAAATCTGCAAATATCTCGGAAACGAAGCGAGCTATGGCAAAATGTTAAGAGACCTTTTCTGTAGAGAATAATGTTTCCTACAATTTACGTTCTATGATATTTTTTGATCAGAAGCGTAGTTTTCAAGATATATCGAGATATTTAAAAGTTCCGAAGCCGCACCAACATAATAGAGATACAGAAACACCGTGGCCCCTTTCTTTGAGATAACTCTGCACTATTGCGAGCTGCAAATGCCACTTCCAGCTTAGCTGTGCAGAAGAAGAACAACAAGAAGAAGAAATATCTCGAAATATGTCCGTCAGGCCCCTTCCCTTGAGATAAATCTGCAAATATCTCGGAAACAAAGAGAGCTATGGCAAAATGTTAAGAGACCTTTTTTGTAGAGAATTAAGTTTCCTACTTTTTATGTTCTATGATATTTTTTGATCTGATGCGTAGTTCTCGAGATATATCAAGATATTTAAAAGTTCCGAAGCCGCACCAACATAATAGAGATACAGAAACACCGTGGCCCCTTTCTTTGAGATAACTCTGCACTATTGCGAGCTGTAAATGCCACTTCCAGCTTAGCTGTGCAGAAGAAGAACAACAAGAAGAAGAAATATCTCGAAATATGTCCGTCAGGCCCCTTCCCTTGAGATATATCTGCAAATATCTCGGAAACGAAGCGAGCTATGGCGAAATGTTAAGAGACCTTTTTTGTAGAGAATTATGTTTCCTACAATTTGTGTTCTATGATATTTTTTGATCAGAAGCGTAGTTTTCGAGATATATCGAGATATTTAAAAGTTCCGAAGCCGCACCAACATAATAGAGATACAGAAACACCGTGGCCCCTTTCGTTGAGATAACTCTGCACTAGTGCGAGCCGCAAATGCCACTTCCAGCTTAGCTGTGCAGAAGAAGAACAACAAGAAGAAGAAATATCTCGAAATATGTCCGTCAGGCCCCTTCCCTTGAGATAAATCTGCAAATATCTCGGAAACGAAGCGAGCTATGGCAAAATGTTAAGAGACCTTTTTTGTAGAGAATTAAGTTTCCTACTTTTTATGTTCTATGATATTTTTTGATCAGATGCGTAGTTCTCGAGATATATCAAGATATCTAAAAGTTCCGAAGCCGCACCAACATAATAGAGATACAGAAACACCGTGGCCCCTTTCTTTGAGATAACTCTGCACTAGAGCGAGCCGCAAATGCCACTTCCAGCTTAGCTGTGCAGAAGAAGAACAACAAGAAGAAGAAATATCTCGAAATATGTCCGTCAGGCCACTTCCCTTGAGATAAATCTGCAAATATCTCGGAAACGAAGCGAGCTATGGCAAAATGTTAAGAGACCTTTTTTGTAGAGAATTATGTTTCCTACTTTTTATGTTCTATGATATTTTTTGATCAGACGCGTAGCTCTCGAGATATATCAAGATATTTAAAAGTTCCGAAGCCGCACCAACATAATAGAGATACAGAAACAGCGTGGCCCCTTTCTTTGAGATATCTCTGCACTATTGCGAGCTGCAAATGCCACTTCCAGCTTAGCTGCGCAGAAGAAGAACAACAAGAAGAAGAAATATCTCGAAATATGTCCGTCAGGCCCCTTTCCTTGAGATAAATCTGCAAATATCTCGCAAACGAAGCGAGCTATGGCAAAATGTTAAGAGACCTTTTTTGTAGAGAATTAAGTTTCCTACTTTTTATCTACTATGATATTTTTTGATCAGATGCGCAGTTCTCGAGATATATCAAGATATTTAAAAGTTCCGAAGCCGCACCAACATAATAGAGATACAGAAACACCGTGGCCCCTTTCTTTGAGATAACTCTGCACTATTGCGAGCTGCAAATGCCACTTCCAGCTTAGCTGTGCAGAGGAAGAACAACAAGAAGAAGAAATATCTCGAAATATGTCCGTCAGGCCCCTTCCCTTGAGATAAATCTGCAAATATCTCGGAAACGAAGCGAGCTATGGCAAAATGTTAAGAGACCTTTTTTGTAGAGAATTAAGTTTCCCACTTTTTATGTTCTATGATATTTTTTGATCAGATGCGTAGTTCTCGAGATATATCAAGATATTTAAAAGTTCCGAAGCCGCACCAACATAATAGAGATACAGAAACACCGTGGCCCCTTTCTTTGAGATAACTCTGCACTATTGCGAGCTGTAAATGCCACTTCCAGCTTAGCTGTGCAGAGGAAGAACAACAAGAAGAAGAAATATCTCGAAATATGTCCGTCAGGCCAGTTCCTTTGAGCTGAATCTGCAAATATCTCGGAAACGAAGCGAGCTATGGCAAAATGTTAAGAGACGTTTTTTGTAGAGAATTATGTTTCCTACAATTTATGTTCTATGATATTTTTTGATCAGAAGCGTAGTTTTCGAGATATATCGAGATATTTAAAAGTTCCGAAGCCGCACCAACATAATGGAGATACAGAAACACCGTGGCCCCTTTCTTTGAGATAACTCTGCACTAGTGCGAGCCGCAAATATCCACTTCCAGCTTAGCTGTGCAGAAGAAGAACAACAAGAAGAAGAAATATCTCGAAATATGTCCGACAGGCCCCTTCCCTTGAGATAAATCTGCAAATATCTCGGAAACGAAGCGAGCTATGGCGAAATGTTAAGAGACCTTTTTTGTAGAGAATTAAGTTTCCTACTTTTTATCTTCTACGATATTTTTTGATCAGATGCGTAGTTCTCGAGATATATCAAGATATTTAAAAGTTCCGAAGCCGCACCAACATAATAGAGATACAGAAACACCGTGGCCCCTTTCTTTGAGATAACTCTGCACTATTGCGCGCTGCAAATGCCACTTCCAGTTTAGCTGTGCAGAAGAAGAACAACAAGAAGAAGAAATATCTCGAAATATGTCCATCAGGACCCTTCCCTTGAGATAAATCTGCAAATATCTCGGAAACGAAGCGAGCTATGGCAAAATGTTAAGAGACCTTTTTTGTAGAGAATAGTGTTTCCTACAATTTACGTTGTCTGATATTTTTTGATCAGAAGCGTAGTTTTCGAGATATATCGAGATATTTAAAAGTTCCGAAGCCGCACCAACATAATAGAGATACAGAAAAACCGTGGCCCCTTTCTTTGAGATAACTCTGCACTATTGCGACCTGCAAATGCCACTTCCAGCTCAGCTGTGCAGAAGAAGAACAACAAGAAGAAGAAATATCTCGAAATATGTCCGTCAGGCCCCTTCCCTTGAGATAAATCTGCAAATATCTCGGAAACGAAGCGAGCTATGGCAAAATGTTAAGAGACCTTTTTTGTAGAGAATTAAGTTTCCTACTTTTTATGTTCTATGATATTTTTTGATCAGATGCGTAGTTCTCGAGATATATCGAGATATTTAAAAGTTCCGAAGCCGCACCAACATAATAGAGATACAGAAACACCGTGGCCCCTTTCTTTGAGATAACTCTGCACTATTGCGACCTGCAAATGCCACTTCCAGCTCAGCTGTGCAGAAGAAGAACAACAAGAAGAAGAAATATCTCGAAATATGACCGTCAGGCCCCTTCCCTTGAGATAAATCTGCAAATATCTCGGAAACGAAGCGAGCTATGGCAAAATGTTAAGAGACCTTTTTTGTAGAGAATTAAGTTTCCTACTTTTTATGTTCTATGATATTTTTCGATCAGAGGCGTAGTTCTCGAGATATATCAAGATATTTAAAAGTTCCGAAGCCGCACCAACATAATAGAGATACAGAAACACCGTGGCCCCTTTCTTTGAGATAACTCTGCACGATTGCGAGCTGGAAATGCCACTTTCAGTTTAGCTGTGCAGAAGAAGAACAACAAGAAGAAGAAATATCTCGAAATATGTCCGTCAGGCCAGTTCCTTTGAGTTGAATCTGCAAATATCTCGGAAACGAAGCGAGCTATGGCAAAATGTTAAGAGACGTTTTTTGTAGAGAATTATGTTTCCTACAATTTATGTTCTATGATATTTTTTGATCAGAAGCGTAGTTCTCGAGATATATCAAGATATTTAAAAGTTCCGAAACCGCACCAACATAATAGAGATACAGAAACACCGTGGCCCCTTTCTTTGAGATAACTCTGCACTAGTGCGAGCCGCAAATGCCACTTCCAGCTTAGCTGTGCAGAAGAAGAACAACAAGAAGAAGAAATATCTCGAAATATGTCCGTCAGGCCCCTTCCCTTGAGATAAATCTGCAAATATCTCGGAAACGAAGCGAGCTATGGCAAAATGTTAAGAGACCTTTTTTGTAGAGAATTATGTTTCCTACAATATAGGTTCTATGATATTTTTTGACCAGAAGCGTAGTTTTCGAGATATATCGAGATATTTAAAAGTTCCGAAGCCGCACCAACATAATAGAGATACAGAAACACCGTGGCCCCTTTCGTTGAGATAACTCTGCACTAGTGCGAGCCGCAAATGCCACTTCCAGCTTAGCTGTGCAGAAGAAGAACAACAAGAAGAAGAAATATCTCGAAATATGTCCGTCAGGCCCCTTCCCTTGAGATAAATCTGCAAATATCTCGGAAACGAAGCGAGCTATGGCAAAATGTTAAGAGACCTTTTTTGTAGAGAATTAAGTTTCCTACTTTTTATGTTCTATGATATTTTTTGATCAGATGCGTAGTTCTCGAGATATATCAAGATATCTAAAAGTTCCGAAGCCGCACCAACATAATAGAGATACAGAAACACCGTGGCCCCTTTCTTTGAGATAACTCTGCACTATTGCGAGCTGCAAATGCCACTTCCAGCTTAGCTGTGCAGAAGAAGAACAACAAGAAGAAGAAATATCTCGAAACATGTCCGTCAGGCCCCTTCCCTTGAGATAAATCTGCAAATATCTCGGAAACAAAGAGAGCTATGGCAAAATGTTAAGAGACCTTTTTTGTAGAGAATTAAGTTTCCTACTTTTTATGTTCTATGATATTTTTTGATCTGATGCGTAGTTCTCGAGATATATCAAGATATTTAAAAGTTCCGAAGGCGCACCAACATAATAGAGATACAGAAACACCGTGGCCCCTTTCTTTGAGATAACTCTGCACTATTGCGAGCTGTAAATGCCACTTCCAGCTTAGCTGTGCAGAAGAAGAACAACAAGAAGAAGAAATATCTCGAAATATGTCCGTCAGGCCCCTTCCCTTGAGATATATCTGCAAATATCTCGGAAACGAAGCGAGCTATGGCGAAATGTTAAGAGACCTTTTTTGTAGAGAATTATGTTTCCTACAATTTGTGTTCTATGATATTTTTTGATCAGAAGCGTAGTTTTCGAGATATATCGAGATATTTAAAAGTTCCGAAGCCGCACCAACATAATAGAGATACAGAAACACCGTGGCCCCTTTCTTTGAGATAACTCTGCACTAGTGCGAGCCGCAAATATCCACTTCCAGCTTAGCTGTGCAGAAGAAGAACAACAAGAAGAAGAAATATCTCGAAATATGTCCGACAGGCCCCTTCCCTTGAGATAAATCTGCAAATATCTCGGAAACGAAGCGAGTTATGGCGAAATGTTAAGAGACCTTTTTTGTAGAGAATTAAGTTTCCTACTTTTTATCTTCTACGATATTTTTTGATCAGATGCGTAGTTCTCGAGATATATCAAGATATTTAAAAGTTCCGAAGCCGCACCAACATAATAGAGATACAGAAACACCGTGGCCCCTTTCTTTGAGATAACTCTGCACTATTGCGCGCTGCAAATGCCACTTCCAGTTTAGCTGTGCAGAAGAAGAACAACAAGAAGAAGAAATATCTCGAAATATGTCCATCAGGACCCTTCCCTTGAGATAAATCTGCAAATATCTCGGAAACGAAGCGAGCTATGGCAAAATGTTAAGAGACCTTTTTTGTAGAGAATAGTGTTTCCTACAATTTACGTTGTATGATATTTTTTGATCAGAAGCGTAGTTTTCGAGATATATCGAGATATTTAAAAGTTCCGAAGCCGCACCAACATAATAGAGATACAGAAAAACCGTGGCCCCTTTCTTTGAGATAACTCTGCACTATTGCGACCTGCAAATGCCACTTCCAGCTCAGCTGTGCAGAAGAAGAACAACAAGAAGAAGAAATATCTCGAAATATGTCCGTCAGGCCCCTTCCCTTGAGATAAATCTGCAAATATCTCGGAAACGAAGCGAGCTATGGCAAAATGTTAAGAGACCTTTTTTGTAGAGAATTAAGTTTCCTACTTTTTATGTTCTATGATATTTTTTGATCAGATGCGTAGTTCTCGAGATATATCGAGATATTTAAAAGTTCCGAAGCCGCACCAACATAATAGAGATATAGAAACACCGTGGCCCCTTTCTTTGAGATAACTCTGCACTATTGCGACCTGCAAATGCCACTTCCAGCTCAGCTGTGCAGAAGAAGAACAACAAGAAGAAGAAATATCTCGAAATATGACCGTCAGGCCCCTTCCCTTGAGATAAATCTGCAAATATCTCGGAAACGAAGCGAGCTATGGCAAAATGTTAAGAGACCTTTTTTGTAGAGAATTAAGTTTCCTACTTTTTATGTTCTATGATATTTTTCGATCAGAGGCGTAGTTCTCGAGATATATCGAGATATTTAAAAGTTCCGAAGCCGCACCAACATAATAGAGATACACAAACACCGTGGCCCCTTTCTTTGAGATAACTCTGCACTAGTGCGAGCCGCAAATGCCACTTCCAGCTTAGCTGTGCAGAAGAAGAACAACAAGAAGAGGAAATATCTCGAAATATGTCCGTCAGGCCCCTTCCCTTGAGATAAATCTGCAAATATCTCGGGAACGAAGCGAGCTATGGCAAAATGTTAAGAGACCTTTTTTGTAGAGAATTAAGTTTCCTACTTTTTATGTTCTATGATATTTTTTGATCAGATGCGTAGTTCTCGAGATATATCAAGATATTTAAAAGTTCCGAAGCTGCACCAACATAATAGAGATACAGAAACACCGTGGCCCCTTTCTTTGAGATAACTCTGCACTATTGCGAGCTGCAAATGCCACTTCCAGCTTAGCTGTGCAGAGGAAGAACAACAAGAAGAAGAAATATCTCGAAATATGTCCGTCAGGCCAGTTCCTTTGAGCTGAATCTGCAAATATCTCGGAAACGAAGCGAGCTATGGCAAAATGTTAAGAGACCTTTTTTGTAGAGAATTAAGTTTCCTACAATTTATGTTCTATGATATTTTTTGATCAGAAGCGTAGTTTTCGAGATATATCGAGATATTTAAAAGTTCCGAAGCCGCACCAACATAATAGAGATACAGAAACACCGTGGCCCCTTTCTTTGAGATAACTCTGCACGATTGCGAGCTGGAAATGCCACTTCCAGTTTAGCTGTGCAGAAGAAGAACAACAAGAAGAAGAAATATCTCGAAATATGTCCATCAGGACCCTTCCCTTGAGATAAATCTGCAAATATCTCGGAAACGAAGCGAGCTATGGCA
Source organism: Osmia lignaria lignaria (assembly GCF_051020975.1). Taxonomy (NCBI): domain Eukaryota; kingdom Metazoa; phylum Arthropoda; class Insecta; order Hymenoptera; family Megachilidae; genus Osmia; species Osmia lignaria. The sequence continues at coordinate 2,898,348 of NW_027478160.1, forward strand.
AAATGTTAAGAGACCTTTTTTGTAGAGAATAATGTTTGCTACAATTTACGTTCTATGATATTTTTTGATCAGAAGCGTAGTTTTCGAGATATATCGAGATATTTAAAAGTTCCGAAGCCGCACCAACATAATAGAGATACAGAAACACCGTGGCCCCTTTCTTTGAGATAACTCTGCACTATTGCGACCTGCAAATGCCACTTCCAGCTCAGCTGTGCAGAAGAAGAACAACAAGAAGAAGAAATATCTCGAAATATGTCCGTCAGGCCCCTTCCCTTGAGATAAATCTGCAAATATCTCGGAAACGAAGCGAGCTATGGCAAAATGTTAAGAGACCGTTTTTGTAGAGAATTATGTTTCCTACAATTTATGTTCTATGATATTTTTTGATCAGAAGCGTAGTTTTCTAGATATATCGAGATATTTAAAAGTTCCGAAGCCGCACCAACATAATAGAGATACAGAAACACCGTGGCTCCTTTCTTTGAGATAACTCTGCACTAGTGCGAGCCGCAAATGCCACTTCCAGCTTAGCTGTGCAGAAGAAGAACAACAAGAAGAAGAAATATCTCGAAATATGTCCGTGAGGCCCCTTCCCTAGAGATAAATCTGCAAATATCTCGGAAACGAAGCGAGCTATGGCAAAATGTTAAGAGACCTTATTTGTAGAGAATTAAGTTTCCTACTTTTTATGTTCTATGATATTTTTTGATCAGATGCGTAGTTCTCGAGATATATCAAGATATTTAAAAGTTCCGAAGCCGCACCAACATAATAGAGATACAGAAACACCGTGGCCCCTTTCTTTGAGATAACTCTGCCCTATTGCGCGCTGCAAATGCCACTTCCAGCTTAGCTGTGCAGAAGAAGAACAACAAGAAGAAGAAATATCTCGAAATATGTCCATCAGGACCCTTCCCTTGAGATAAATCTGCAAATATCTCGGAAACGAAGCGAGCTATGGCAAAATGTTAAGAGACCTTTTTTGTAGAGAATAATGTTTCCTACAATTTACGTTCTATGATATTTTTTGATCAGAAGCGTAGTTTTCGAGATATATCGAAATATTTAAAAGTTCCGAAGCCGCACCAACATAATAGAGATACAGAAACACCGTGGCCCCTTTCTTTGAGATAACTCTGCACTATTGCGAGCTGCAAATGCCACTTCCAGCTTAGCTGTGCAGAAGAAGAACAACAAGAAGAAGAAATATCTCGAAATATGTCCGTCAGGCCCCTTCCCTTGAGATATATCTGCAAATATCTCGGAAACGAAGCGAGCTATGGCAAAATGTTAAGAGACCTTTTTTGTAGAGAATTAAGTTTCCTACTTTTTATCTTCTACGATATTTTTTGATCAGATGCGTAGTTCTCGAGATATATCAAGATATTTAAAAGTTCCGAAGCCGCACCAACATAATAGAGATACAGAAACACCGTGGCCCCTTTCTTTGAGATAACTCTGCACTATTGCGAGCTGCAAATGCCACTTCCAGCTTAGCTGTGCAGAGGAAGAACAACAAGAAGAAGAAGTATCTCGAAATATGTCCGTCAGGCCCGTTCCTTTGAGCTGAATCTGCAAATATCTCGGAAACGAAGCGAGCTATGGCAAAATGTTAAGAGACGTTTTTTGTAGAGAATTATGTTTCCTACAATTTATGTTCTATGATATTTTATGATCAGAAGCGTAGTTTTCGAGATATATCGAGATATTTAAAAGTTCCGAAGCCGCACCAACATAATAGAGATACAGAAACACCGTGGCCCCTTTCTTTGAGATAACTCTGCACTATTGCGACCTGCAAATGCCACTTCCAGCTCAGCTGTGCAGAAGAAGAACAACAAGAAGAAGAAATATCTCGAAATATGTCCGTCAGGCCCCTTCCCTTGAGATAAATCTGCAAATATCTCGGAAACGCAGCGAGCTATGGCAAAGTGTTAAGAGACCTTTTTTGTAGAGAATTAAGTTTCCTACTTTTTATGTTCTATGATATTTTTCGATCAGAGGCGTAGTTCTCGAGATATATCAAGATATTTAAAAGCTCCGAAGCCGCACCAACATAATAGAGATACAGAAACACCGTGGCCCCTTTCTTTGAGATAACTCTGCACTATTGCGAGCTGCAAATGCCACTTCCAGCTTAGCTGCGCAGAGGAAGAACAACAAGAAGAAGAAATATCTCGAAATATGTCCGTCAGGCCAGTTCCTTTGAGCTGAATCTGCAAATATCTCGGAAACGAAGCGAGCTATGGCAAAATGTTAAGAGACGTTTTTTGTAGAGAATTATGTTTCCTACAATTTATGTTCTATGATATTTTTTGATCAGAAGCGTAGTTTTCGAGATATATCGAGATATTTAAAAGTTCCGAAGCCGCACCAACATAATAGAGATACAGAAACACCGTGGCCCCTTTCTTTGAGATAACTCTGCACTATTGCAACCTGCAAATGCCACTTCCAGCTCAGCTGTGCAGAAGAAGAACAACAAGAAGAAGAAATATCTCGAAATATGTCCGTCAGGCCCCTTCCCTTGAGATAAATCTGCAAATATCTCGGAAACGAAGCGAGCTATGGCAAAATGTTAAGAGACGTTTTTTGTAGAGAATTATGTTTCCTACAATTTATGTTCTATGATATTTTCTGATCAGAAGCGTAGTTTTCGAGATATATCGAGATATTTAAAAGTTCCGAAGCCGCACCAACATAATAGAGATACAGAAACACCGTGGCCCCTTTCTTTGAGATAACTCTGCGCTAGTGCGAGCCGCAAATGCCACTTCCAGCTTAGCTGTGCAGAAGAAGAACAACAAGAAGAAGAAATATCTCGAAATATGTCCGTCAGGCCCCTTCCCTTGAGATAAATCTGCAAATATCTCGGAAACGAAGCGAGCTATGGCAAAATGTTAAGAGACCTTTTTTGTAGAGAATTATGTTTCTTACAATTTATGTTCTATGATATTTTTTGATCAGAAGCGTAGTTTTCGAGATATATCGAGATATTTAAAAGTTCCGAAGCCGCACCAACATAATAGATATACAGAAACACCGTGGCCCCTTTCTTTGAGATAACTGTGCACTAGTGCGAGCCGCAAATGCCAGTTCCAGCTTAGCTGTGCAGAAGAAGAACAACAAGAAGAAGAAATATCTCGAAATATGTCCGTCAGGCCCCTTCCCTTGAGATATATCTGCAAATATCTCGGAAACGAAGCGAGCTATGGCGAAATGTTAAGAGACCTTTTTTGTAGAGAATTAAGTTTCCTACTTTTTATCTTCTATGATATTTTTTGATCAGATGCGTAGTTCTCGAGATATATCAAGATATGTAAAAGTTCCGAAGCCCCACCAACATAATAGAGATACAGAAACACCGTGGCCCCTCTCTTTGAGATAACTCTGCACTATTGCGAGCTGCAAATGCCACTTCCAGCTTAGCTGTGCAGAGGAAGAACAACAAGAAGAAGAAATATCTCGAAATATGTCCGTCAGGCCAGTTCCTTTGAGCTGAATCTGCAAATATCTCGGAAACGAAGCGATCTATGGCAAAATGTTAAGAGACGTTTTTTGTAGAGAATTATGTTTCCTACAATTTATGTTCTTTGATATTTTTTGATCAGATGCGTAGTTCTCGAGATATATCAAGATACTTAAAAGTTCCGAAGCCACACCAACATAATAGAGATACAGAAACACCGTGGCCCCTTTCTTTGAGATAACTCTGCACTATTGCGAGCTGTAAATGCCACTTCCAGCTTAGCTGTGCAGAAGAAGAACAACAAGAAGAAGAAATATCTCGAAATATGTCCGTCAGGCCCCTTCCCTTGAGATAAATCTGCAAATATCTCGGAAACGAAGCGAGCTATGGCAAAATGTTAAGAGACCTTTTTTGTAGAGAATTAAGTTTCCTACTTTTTATCTTCTATGATATTTTTTGATCAGATGCGTAGTTCTCGAGATATATCAAGATATTTAAAAGTTCCGAAGCCGCACCAACATAATAGAGATACAGAAACACCGTGGCCCCTCTCTTTGAGATAACTCTGCACTATTGCGAGCTGCAAATGCCACTTCCAGCTTAGCTGTGCAGAAGAAGAACAACAAGAAGAAGAAATATCTCGAAATATGTCCGTCAGGCCCCTCCCTTGAGATAAATCTGCAAATATCTCGGAAACGAAGCGAGCTATGGCAAAATGTTTAGAGACATTTCTTGTAGAGAATTAAGTTTCCTACTTTTTATGTAGTATGATATTTTTTGATCAGATGCGTAGTTCTCGAGATATATCAAGATATTTAAAAGCTCCGAAGCCGCACCAACATAATAGAGATACAGAAACACCGTGGCCCCTTTCTTTGAGATAACTCTGCACGATTGCGAGCTGGAAATGCCACTTCCAGTTTAGCTGTGCAGAAGAAGAACAAGAAGAAGAAGAAATATCTCGAAATATGTCCATCAGGACCCTTCCCTTGAGATAAATCTGCAAATATCTCGGAAACGAAGCGAGCTATGGCAAAATGTTAAGAGACCTTTTCTGTAGAGAATAATGTTTCCTACAATTTACGTTCTATGATATTTTTTGATCAGAAGCGTAGTTTTCGAGATATATCGAGATATTTAAAAGTTCCGAAGCCGCACCAACATAATAGAGATACAGAAACACCGTGGCCCCTTTCTTTGAGATAACTCTGCACTATTGCGACCTGCAAATGCCACTTCCAGCTCAGCTGTGCAGAAGAAGAACAACAAGAAGAAGAAATATCTCGAAATATGTCCGTCAGGCCCCTTCCCTTGAGCTGAATCTGCAAATATCTCGGAAACGAAGCGAGCTATGGCAAAATGTTAAGAGACGTTTTTTGTAGAGAATTATGTTTCCTACAATTTATGTTCTATGATATTTTTCGATCAGAAGCGTAGTTTTCGAGATATATCGAGATATTTAAAAGTTCCGAAGCCGCACCAAGATAATAGAGATACAGAAACACCGTGGCTCCTTTCTTTGAGATAACTCTGCACTATTGCGAGCTGCAAATGCCACTTCCAGCTTAGCTGTGCAGAGGAAGAACAACAAGAAGAAGAAGTATCTCGAAATATGTCCGTCAGGCCCGTTCCTTTGAGCTGAATCTGCAAATATCTCGGAAACGAAGAGAGCTATGGCAAAATGTTAAGAGACCTTTTTTGTAGAGAGTTAAGTTTCCTACTTTTCATGTTCTATGATATTTTATGATCAGATGCGTAGTTCTCGAGATATATCAAGATATTTAAAAGTTCCGAAGCAGCACCAACATAATAGAGATACAGAAACACCGTGGCCCCTTTCTTTGAGATAACTCTGCACTATTGCGAGCTGTAAATGCCACTTCCAGCTTAGCTGTGCAGAACAAGAACAACAAGAAGAAGAAATATCTCGAAATATGTCCGTCAGGCCCCTTCCCTTGAGATAAATATGCAAATATCTCGGAAACGAAGCGAGCTATGGCAAAATGTTAAGAGACCTTTTTTGTAGAGAATTAAGTTTCCTACTTTTTATGTTCTATGATATTTTTTGATCAGATGCGTAGTTCTCGAGATATATCAAGATATTTAAAAGTTCCGAAGCCGCACCAACATAATAGAGATACAGAAACACCGTGGCCCCTTTCTTTGAGATAACTCTGCACTATTGCGAGCTGCAAATGCCACTTCCAGCTTAGCTGTGCAGAGGAAGAACAACAAGAAGAAGAAATATCTCGAAATATGTCCGTCAGGCCAGTGCCTTTGAGCTGAATCTGCAAATATCTCGGAAACGAAGCGATCTATGGCAAAATGTTAAGAGACGTTTTTTGTAGAGAATTATGTTTCCTACAATTTATGTTCTTTGATATTTTTTGATCAGATGCGTAGTTCTCGAGATATATCAAGATACTTAAAAGTTCCGAAGCCACACCAACATAATAGAGATACAGAAACACCGTGGCCCCTTTCTTTGAGATAACTCTGCACTATTGCGAGCTGTAAATGCCACTTCCAGCTTAGCTGTGCAGAAGAAGAACAACAAGAAGAAGAAATATCTCGAAATATGTCCGTCAGGCCCCTTCCCTTGAGATAAATCTGCAAATATCTCGGAAACGAAGCGAGCTATGGCAAAATGTTAAGAGACCTTTTTTGTAGAGAATTAAGTTTCCTACTTTTTATCTTCTATGATATTTTTTGATCAGATGCGTAGTTCTCGAGATATATCAAGATATTTAAAAGTTCCGAAGCCGCACCAACATAATAGAGATACAGAAACACCGTGGCCCCTCTCTTTGAGATAACTCTGCACTATTGCGAGCTGCAAATGCCACTTCCAGCTTAGCTGTGCAGAAGAAGAACAACAAGAAGAAGAAATATCTCGAAATATGTCCGTCAGGCCCCTTCCCTTGAGATAAATCTGCAAATATCTCGGAAACGAAGCGAGCTATGGCAAAATGTTTAGAGACCTTTCTTGTAGAGAATTAAGTTTCCTACTTTTTATGTAGTATGATATTTTTTGATCAGATGCGTAGTTCTCGAGATATATCAAGATATTTAAAAGCTCCGAAGCCGCACCAACATAATAGAGATACAGAAACACCGTGGCCCCTTTCTTTGAGATAACTCTGCACGATTGCGAGCTGGAAATGCCACTTCCAGTTTAGCTGTGCAGAAGAAGAACAAGAAGAAGAAGAAATATCTCGAAATATGTCCATCAGGACCCTTCCCTTGAGATAAATCTGCAAATATCTCGGAAACGAAGCGAGCTATGGCAAAATGTTAAGAGACCTTTTCTGTAGAGAATAATGTTTCCTACAATTTACGTTCTATGATATTTTTTGATCAGAAGCGTAGTTTTCGAGATATATCGAGATATTTAAAAGTTCCGAAGCCGCACCAACATAATAGAGATACAGAAACACCGTGGCCCCTTTCTTTGAGATAACTCTGCACTATTGCGAGCTGCAAATGCCACTTCCAGCTTAGCTGTGCAGAGGAAGAACAACAAGAAGAAGAAGTATCTCGAAATATGTCCGTCAGGCCCGTTCCTTTGAGCTGAATCTGCAAATATCTCGGAAACGAAGAGAGCTATGGCAAAATGTTAAGAGACCTTTTTTGTAGAGAATTAAGTTTGCTACTTTTTATGTTCTATGATATTTTTTGATCAGATGCGTAGTTCTCGAGATATATCAAGATATTTAAAAGTTCCGAAGCCGCACCAACATAATAGAGATACAGAAACACCGTGGCCCCTTTCTTTGAGATAACTCTGCACTATTGCGAGCTGCAAATGCCACTTCCAGCTTAGCTGCGCAGAGGAAGAACAACAAGAAGAAGAAATATCTCGAAATATGTCCGTCAGGCCAGTTCCTTTGAGCTGAATCTGCAAATATCTCGGAAACGAAGCGAGCTATGGCAAAATGTTAAGAGACGTTTTTTGTAGAGAATTATGTTTCCTACAATTTATGTTCTATGATATTTTTTGATCAGAAGCGTAGTTTTCGAGATATATCGAGATATTTAAAAGTTCCGAAGCCGCACCAACATAATAGAGATACAGAAACACCGTGGCCCCTTTCTTTGAGATAACTCTGCACTATTGCAACCTGCAAATGCCACTTCCAGCTCAGCTGTGCAGAAGAAGAACAACAAGAAGAAGAAATATCTCGAAATATGTCCGTCAGGCCCCTTCCCTTGAGATAAATCTGCAAATATCTCGGAAACGAAGCGAGCTATGGCAAAATGTTAAGAGACGTTTTTTGTAGAGAATTATGTTTCCTACAATTTATGTTCTATGATATTTTCTGATCAGAAGCGTAGTTTTCGAGATATATCGAGATATTTAAAAGTTCCGAAGCCGCACCAACATAATAGAGATACAGAAACACCGTGGCCCCTTTCTTTGAGATAACTCTGCACTAGTGCGAGCCGCAAATGCCACTTCCAGCTTAGCTGTGCAGAAGGAGAACAACAAGAAGAAGAAATATCTCGAAATATGTCCGACAGGCCCCTTCCCTTGAGATAAATCTGCAAATATCTCGGAAACGAAGCGAGCTATGGCGAAATGTTAAGAGACCTTTTTTGTAGAGAATTAAGTTTCCTACTTTTTATCTTCTATGATATTTTTTGATCAGATGCGTAGTTCTCGAGATATATCAAGATATTTAAAAGTTCCGAAGCCGCACCAACATAATAGAGATACAGAAACACCGTGGCCCCTTCCTTTGAGATAACTCTGCACTATTGCGAGCTGCAAATGCCACTTCCAGCTTAGCTGTGCAGAGGAAGAACAACAAGAAGAAGAAGTATCTCGAAATATGTCCGTCAGGCCCGTTCCTTTGAGCTGAATCTGCAAATACCTCGGAAACGAAGCGAGCTATGGCAAAATGTTAAGAGACGGTTTTGGTAGTGAATTATGTTTCCTACAATTTATGTTCTATGATATTTTTTGATCAGAGGCGTAGTTTTCGAGATATATCGAGATATTTAAAAGTTCCGAAGCCGCACCAACATAATAGAGATACAGAAACACCGTGGCCCCTTTCTTTGAGATATCTCTGCACTATTGCGAGCTGCAAATGCCACTTCCAGCTTAGCTGCGCAGAAGAAGAACAACAAGAAGAAGAAATATCTCGAAATATGTCCGTCAGGCCCCTTCTCTTGAGATATATCTGCAAATATCTCGGAAACGAAGCGAGCTATGGCAAAATGTTAAGAGACCTTTTTTGTAGAGAATTATGTTTCCTACAATTTATGTTCTATGATATTTTTTGATCAGATGCGTAGTTCTCGAGATATACCAAGATATTTAAAAGTTCCGAAGCCGCACCAACATAATAGAGATACAGAAACACCGTGGCCCCTCTCTTTGAGATAACTCTGCACAATTGCGAGCTGCAAATGCCAGTTCCAGCTTAGCTGTGCAGAAGAGGAACAACAAGAAGAAGAAATATCTCGAAATATGTCCGTCAGGCCCCTTCCCTTGAGATAAATCTGCAAATATCTCGGAAACGAAGCGAGCTATGGCGAAATGTTAAGAGACCTTTTTTGTAGAGAATTAAGTTTCCTACTTTTTATCTTCTATGATATTTTTTGATCAGATGCGTAGTTCTCGAGATATATCAAGATATTTAAAAGTTCCGAAGCCGCACCAACATAATAGAGATACAGAAACACCGTGGCCCCTTTCTTTGAGATATCTCTGCACTATTGCGAGCTGCAAATGCCACTTCCAGCTTAGCTGCGCAGAAGAAGAACAACAAGAAGAAGAAATATCTCGAAATATGTCCGTCAGGCCCCTTCTCTTGAGATATATCTGCAAATATCTCGGAAACGAAGCGAGCTATGGCAAAATGTTAAGAGACCTTTTTTGTAGAGAATTATGTTTCCTACAATTTATGTTCTATGATATTTTTTGATCAGATGCGTAGTTCTCGAGATATACCAAGATATTTAAAAGTTCCGAAGCCGCACCAACATAATAGAGATACAGAAACACCGTGGCCCCTCTCTTTGAGATAACTCTGCACAATTGCGAGCTGCAAATGCCAGTTCCAGCTTAGCTGTGCAGAAGAGGAACAACAAGAAGAAGAAATATCTCGAAATATGTCCGTCAGGCCCCTTCCCTTGAGATAAATCTGCAAATATCTCGGAAACGAAGCGAGCTATGGCAAAATGTTAAGAGACCTTTTTTGTAGAGAATTATGTTTCCTACTTTTTATGTTCTATGATATTTTTTGATCAGACGCGTAGTTCTCGAGATATATCAAGATATTTAAAAGTTCCGAAGCCGCACCAACATAATAGAGATACAGAAACACCGTGGCTCCTTTCTTTGAGATAACTCTGCACTATTGCGACCTGGAAATGCCACTTCCAGTTTAGCTGTGCAGAAGAAGAACAACAAGAAGAAGAAATATCTCGAAATATGTCCGTTAGGCCCCTTCCCTTGAGATACATCTGCAAATATCTCGGAAACGAACCGAGCTATGGCAAAATGTTAAGAGACCTTTTTTGTAGAGAATTAAGTTTCCTACGTTTTATGTTCTATGATATTTTTTGATCAGATGCGTAGTTCTCGAGATATATCAAGATATTTAAAAGTTCCGAAGCCGCACCAACATAATAGAGATACAGAAACACCGTGGCCCCTTTCTTTGAGATAACTCTGCACTATTGCGAGCTGCAAATGCCACTTCCAGCTTAGCTGTGCAGAGGAAGAACAACAAGAAGAAGGAATATCTCGAAATATGTCCGTCAGGCCAGTTCCTTTGAGCTGAATCTGCAAATATCTCGGAAACGAAGCGAGCTATGGCAAAATGTTAAGAGACGTTTTTTGTAGAGAATTATGTTTCCTACAATTTATGTTCTATGATATTTTTTGATCAGATGCGTAGTTCTCGAGATATATCAAGATATTTAAAAGTTCCGAAGCCGCACCAACATAATAGAGATACACAAACACCGTGGCCCCTTTCTTTCAGATAACTATGCACTATTGCGAGCTGTAAATGCCACTTCCAGTTAAGCTGTGCAGAAGAAGAACAACAAGAAGAAGAAATATCTCGAAATATGTCCGTCAGGCCCCTTCCCTTGAGATATATCTGCAAATATCTCGGAAACGAAGCGAGCTATGGCAAAATGTTAAGAGACCTTTTTTGTAGAGAATTATGTTTCCTACAATTTATGTTCTATGATATTTTTTGTTCAGAAGCGTAGTTTTCGAGATATATCGAGATATTTAAAAGTTCCGAAGCCGCACCAACATAATAGAGATACAGAAACACCGTGGCCCCTTTCGTTGAGATAACTCTGCGCTAGTGCGAGCCGCAAATGCCACTTCCAGCTTAGCTGTGCAGAAGAAGAACAACAAGAAGAAGAAATATCTCGAAATATGTCCGTCAGGCCCCTTCCCTTGAGATAAATCTGCAAATATCTCGGAAACGAAGCGAGCTATGGCAAAATGTTAAGAGACCTTTTTTGTAGAGAATTATGTTTCCTACAATTTATGTTCTATGATATTTTTTGATCAGATGCGTAGTTCTCGAGATATACCAAGATATTTAAAAGTTCCGAAGCCGCACCAACATAATAGAGATACAGAAACACCGTGGCCCCTTTCTTTGAGATAACTCTGCACTATTGCGAGCTGCAAATGCCTCTTCCAGCTTAGCTGTGCAGAGGAAGAACAACAAGAAGAAGGAATATCTCGAAATATGTCCGTCAGGCCCCTTCCCTTGAGATAAATCTGCAAATATCTCGGAAACGAAGCGAGCTATGGCAAAATGTTAAGAGACCTTTTTTGTAGAGAATTATGTTTCCTACAATCTATGTTCTATCATATTTTTTGATCAGAAGCGTAGTTTTCGAGATATATCGAGATATTTAAAAGTTCCGAAGCCGCACCAACATAATAGAGATACAGAAACACCGTGGCCCCTTTCGTTGAGATAACTCTGCACTAGTGCGAGCCGCAAATGCCACTTCCAGCTTAGCTGTGCAGAAGAAGAACAACAAGAAGAAGAAATATCTCGAAATATGTCCGTCAGGCCCCTTCCCTTGAGATAAATCTGCAAATATCTCGGAAACGAAGCGAGCTATGGCAAAATGTTAAGAGACCTTTTTTGTAGAGAATTAAGTTTCCTACTTTTTATGTTCTATGATATTTTTTGATCAGATGCGTAGTTCTCGAGATATATCAAGATATTCAAAAGTTCCGAAGCCGCACCAACATAATAGAGATACAGAAACACCGTGGCCCCTTTCTTTGAGATAACTCTGCACTATTGCGAGCTGCAAATGCCACTTCCAGCTTAGCTGTGCAGTGGAAGAACAACAAGAAGAAGAAATATCTCGAAATATGTCCGTCCGGCCAGTTCCTTTGAGCTGAATCTGCAAATATCTCGGAAACGAAGCGAGCTATGGCAAAATGTTAAGAGACGTTTTTTGTAGAGAATTATGTTTCCTACAATTTATGTTCTATGATATTTTTTGATCAGAAGCGTAGTTCTCGAGATATATCAAGATATTTAAAGGTTCCGAAGCCGCACCAACATAATAGAGATACACAAACACCGTGGCCCCTTTCTTTCAGATAACTATGCACTATTGCGAGCTGTAAATGCCACTTCCAGTTAAGCTGTGCAGAAGAAGAACAACAAGAAGAAGAAATATCTCGAAATATGTCCGTCAGGCCCCTTCCCTTGAGATATATCTGCAAATATCTCGGAAACGAAGCGAGCTATGGCAAAATATTAAGAGACCTTTTTTGTAGAGAATTATGTTTCCTACAATTTATGTTCTATGATATTTTTTGTTCAGAAGCGTAGTTTTCGAGATATATCGAGATATTTAAAAGTTCCGAAGCCGCACCAACATAATAGAGATACAGAAACACCGTGGCCCCTTTCGTTGAGATAACTCTGCGCTAGTGCGAGCCGCAAATGCCACTTCCAGTTTAGCTGTGCAGAAGAAGAACAACAAGAAGAAGAAATATCTCGAAATATGTCCGTCAGGCCCCTTCCCTTGAGATAAATCTGCAAATATCTCGGAAACGAAGCGAGCTATGGCAAAATGTTAAGAGACCTTTTTTGTAGAGAATTATGTTTCCTACAATTTATGTTCTATGATATTTTTTGATCAGAAGCGTAGTTTTCGAGATATATCGAGATATTTAAAAGTTCCGAAGCCGCACCAACATAATAGAGATACAGAAACACCGTGGCCCCTTTCGTTGAGATAACTCTGCACTAGTGCGAGCCGCAAATGCCACTTCCAGCTTAGCTGTGCAGAAGAAGAACAACAAGAAGAAGAAATATCTCGAAATATGTCCGTCAGGCCCCTTCCCTTGACATAAATCTGCAAATATCTCGGAAACGAAGCGAGCTATGGCAAAATGTTAAGAGACCTTTTTTGTAGAGAATTAAGTTTCCTACTTTTTATGTTCTATGATATTTTTTGATCAGATGCGTAGTTCTCGAGATATATCAAGATATTCAAAAGTTCCGAAGCCGCACCAACATAATAGAGATACAGAAACACCGTGGCCCCTTTCTTTGAGATAACTCTGCACTATTGCGAGCTGCAAATGCCACTTTCAGCTTAGCTGTACAGAAGAAGAACAACAAGAAGAAGAAATATCTCGAAATATGTCCGCCAGGCCCCTTCCCTTGAGATAAATCTGCAAATATCTCGGAAACGAAGAGAGCTATGGCAAAATGTTAAGAGACCTTTTTTGTAGAGAATTAGGTTTCCTGCTTTTTATGTTCTATGATATTTTTTGATCAGATGCGTAGTTCTCGAGATATATCAAGATATTCAAAAGTTCCGAAGCCGCACCAACATAATAGAGATACAGAAACACCGTGGCCCCTTTCTATGAGATAACTCTGCACTATTGCGCGCTGCAAATGCCGCTTCCAGCTTAGCTGTGCAGAAGAAGAACAACAAGAAGAAGAAATATCTCGAAATATGTCCGTCAGGCCCCTTCCCTTGAGATAAATCTGCAAATATCTCGGAAACGAAGCGAGCTATGGCAAAATGTTAAGAGACCTTTTTTGTAGAGAATTAGGTTTCCTACTTTTTATGCTCTATGATATTTTTTGATCAGATGCGTAGTTCTCGAGATATATCAAGATATTTAAAAGTTCCGAAGCCGCACCAACATAATAGAGATACAGAAACACCGTGGCCCCTTTCTTTGAGATAACTCTGCACTATTGCGAGCTGTAAATGCCACTTCCAGCTTAGCTGTGCAGAAGAAGAACAACAAGAAGAAGAAATATCTCGAAATATGTCCGTCAGGCCCCTTCCCTTGAGATAAATCTGCAAATATCTCGGAAACGAAGCGAGCTATGGCAAAATGTTAAGAGACCTTTTTTGTAGAGAATTAAGTTTCCTACTTTTTATGTTGTATGATATTTTTTGATCAGATGCGTAGTTCTCGAGATATATCAAGATATTCAAAAGTTCCGAAGCCGCACCAACATAATAGAGATACAGAAACACCGTGGCCCCTTTCTTTGAGATAACTCTGCACTATTGCGAGCTGCAAATGCCACTTCCAGCTTAGCTGTGCAGTGGAAGAACAACAAGAAGAAGAAATATCTCGAAATATGTCCGTCCGGCCAGTTCCTTTGAGCTGAATCTGCAAATATCTCGGAAACGAAGCGAGCTATGGCAAAATGTTAAGAGACGTTTTTTGTAGAGAATTATGTTTCCTACAATTTATGTTCTATGATATTTTTTGATCAGAAGCGTAGTTCTCGAGATATATCAAGATATTTAAAAGTTCCGAAGCCGCACCAACATAATAGAGATACACAAACACCGTGGCCCCTTTCTTTCAGATAACTATGCACTATTGCGAGCTGTAAATGCCACTTCCAGTTAAGCTGTGCAGAAGAAGAACAACAAGAAGAAGAAATATCTCGAAATATGTCCGTCAGGCCCCTTCCCTTGAGATATATCTGCAAATATCTCGGAAACGAAGCGAGCTATGGCAAAATATTAAGAGACCTTTTTTGTAGAGAATTATGTTTCCTACAATTTATGTTCTATGATATTTTTTGTTCAGAAGCGTAGTTTTCGAGATATATCGAGATATTTAAAAGTTCCGAAGCCGCACCAACATAATAGAGATACAGAAACACCGTGGCCCCTTTCGTTGAGATAACTCTGCGCTAGTGCGAGCCGCAAATGCCACTTCCAGTTTAGCTGTGCAGAAGAAGAACAACAAGAAGAAGAAATATCTCGAAATATGTCCGTCAGGCCCCTTCCCTTGAGATAAATCTGCAAATATCTCGGAAACCAAGCGAGCTATGGCAAAATGTTAAGAGACCTTTTTTGTAGAGAATTATGTTTCCTACAATTTATGTTCTATGATATTTTTTGAACAGATGCGTAGTTCTCGAGATATACCAAGATATTTAAAAGTTCCGAAGCTGCACCAACATAATAGAGATTCAGAAACACCGTGGCCCCTTTCTTTGAGATAACTCTGCACTATTGCGAGCTGCAAATGCCTCTTCCAGCTTAGCTGTGCAGAGGAAGAACAACAAGAAGAAGGAATATCTCGAAATATGTCCGTCAGGCCCCTTCCCTTGAGATAAATCTGCAAATATCTCGGAAACGAAGCGAGCTATGGCAAAATGTTAAGAGACCTTTTTTGTAGAGAATTAAGTTTCCTACTTTTTATGTTCTATGATATTTTTTGATCAGATGCGTAGTTCTCGAGATATATCAAGATATTCAAAAGTTCCGAAGCCGCACCAACATAATAGAGATACAGAAACACCGTGGCCCCTTTCTTTGAGATAACTCTGCACTATTGCGAGCTGCAAATGCCACTTTCAGCTTAGCTGTACAGAAGAAGAACAACAAGAAGAAGAAATATCTCGAAATATGTCCGCCAGGCCCCTTCCCTTGAGATAAATCTGCAAATATCTCGGAAACGAAGAGAGCTATGGCAAAATGTTAAGAGACCTTTTTTGTAGAGAATTAGGTTTCCTACTTTTTATGTTCTATGATATTTTTTGATCAGATGCGTAGTTCTCGAGATATATCAAGATATTCAAAAGTTCCGAAGCCGCACCAACATAATAGAGATACAGAAACACCGTGGCCCCTTTCTATGAGATAACTCTGCACTATTGCGCGCTGCAAATGCCACTTCCAGCTTAGCTGTGCAGAAGAAGAACAACAAGAAGAAGAAATATCTCGAAATATGTCCGTCAGGCCCCTTCCCTTGAGATAAATCTGCAAATATCTCGGAAACGAAGCGAGCTATGGCAAAATGTTAAGAGACCTTTTTTGTAGAGAATTAGGTTTCCTACTTTTTATGCTCTATGATATTTTTTGATCAGATGCGTAGTTCTCGAGATATATCAAGATATTTAAAAGTTCCGAAGCCGCACCAACATAATAGAGATACAGAAACACCGTGGCCCCTTTCTTTGAGATAACTCTGCACTATTGCGAGCTGTAAATGCCACTTCCAGCTTAGCTGTGCAGAAGAAGAACAACAAGAAGAAGAAATATCTCGAAATATGTCCGTCAGGCTAGTTCCTTTGAGCTGAATCTGCAAATATCTCGGAAACGAAGCGAGCTATGGCAAAATGTTAAGAGACGTTTTTTGTAGAGAATTATGTTTCCTACAATTTATGTTCTATGACATTTTTTGATCAGAAGCGTAGTTTTCGAGATATATCGAGATATTTAAAAGTTCCGAAGCCGCACCAACATAATAGGGATACAGAAACACCGTGGCCCCTTTCTCTGAGATAACTCTGCACTAGTGCGAGCCGCAAATGCCACTTCCAGCTTAGCTGTGCAGAAGAAGAACAACAAGAAGAAGAAATATCTCGAAATATGTCCGTCAGGCCACTTCCCTTGAGATAAATCTGCAAATATCTCGGAAACGAAGCGAGCTATGGCGAAATGTTAAGAGACCTTTTTTGTAGAGAATTAAGTTTCCTACTTTTTATCTTCTATGATATTTTTTGGTCAGATGCGTAGTTCTCGAGATAGATCAAGATACTTAAAAGTTCCGAAGCCGCACCAACATAATAGAGATACAGAAACACCGTGGCCCCTCTCTTTGAGATAACTCTGCACTATTGCGAGCTGCAAATGCCACTTCCAGCTTAGCTGTGCAGAAGAAGAACAACAAGAAGAAGAAATATCTCGAAATATTTCCGTCAGGCCCCTTCCCTTGAGATAAATCTGCAAATATCTCGGAAACGAAGCGAGCTATGGCAAAAGGTTAGAGACCTTTCTTGTAGAGAATTCAGTTTCCTACTTTTTATGTAGTATGATATTTTTTGATCAGATGCGTAGTTCTCGAGATATATCAAGATATTTAAAAGTTCCGAAACCGCACCAACATAATAGAGATACAGAAACACCGTGGCCCCTTTCTTTGAGATAACTCTGCACTATTGCGACCTGCAAATGCTACTTCCAGCTCAGCTGTGCAGAAGAAGAACAACAAGAAGAAGAAATATCTCGAAATATGTCCGTCAGGCCCCTTCCCTTGAGCTGAATCTGCAAATATCTCGGAAACGAAGCGAGCTATGGCAAAATGTTAAGAGACGTTTTTTGTAGAGAATTATGTTTCCTACAATTTATGTTCTATGATATTTTTCGATCAGAAGCGTAGTTTTCGAGATATATCGAGATATTTAAAAGTTCCGAAGCCGCACCAAGATAATAGAGATACAGAAACACCGTGGCTCCTTTCTTTGAGATAACTCTGCACTATTGCGAGCTGCAAATGCCACTTCCAGCTTAGCTGTGCAGAGGAAGAACAACAAGAAGAAGAAGTATCTCGAAATATGTCCGTCAGGCCCGTTCCTTTGAGCTGAATCTGCAAATATCTCGGAAACGAAGAGAGCTATGGCAAAATGTTAAGAGACCTTTTTTGTAGAGAGTTAAGTTTCCTACTTTTCATGTTCTATGATATTTTTTGATCAGATGCGTAGTTCTCGAGATATATCAAGATATTTAAAAGTTCCGAAGCAGCACCAACATAATAGAGATACAGAAACACCGTGGCCCCTTTCTTTGAGATAACTCTGCACTATTGCGAGCTGCAAATGCCACTTTCAGCTTAGCTGTACAGAAGAAGAACAACAAGAAGAAGAAATATCTCGAAATATGTCCGCCAGGCCCCTTCCCTTGAGATAAATCTGCAAATATCTCGGAAACGAAGAGAGCTATGGCAAAATGTTAAGAGACCTTTTTTGTAGAGAATTAGGTTTCCTACTTTTTATGTTCTATGATATTTTTTGATCAGATGCGTAGTTCTCGAGATATATCAAGATATTCAAAAGTTCCGAAGCCGCACCAACATAATAGAGATACAGAAACACCGTGGCCCCTTTCTATGAGATAACTCTGCACTATTGCGCGCTGCAAATGCCACTTCCAGCTTAGCTGTGCAGAAGAAGAACAACAAGAAGAAGAAATATCTCGAAATATGTCCGTCAGGCCCCTTCCCTTGAGATAAATCTGCAAATATCTCGGAAACGAAGCGAGCTATGGCAAAATGTTAAGAGACCTTTTTTGTAGAGAATTAGGTTTCCTACTTTTTATGCTCTATGATATTTTTTGATCAGATGCGTAGTTCTCGAGATATATCAAGATATTTAAAAGTTCCGAAGCCGCACCAACATAATAGAGATACAGAAACACCGTGGCCCCTTTCTTTGAGATAACTCTGCACTATTGCGAGCTGTAAATGCCACTTCCAGCTCAGCTGTGCAGAAGAAGAACAACAAGAAGAAGAAATATCTCGAAATATGTCCGTCAGGCCCCTTCCCTTGAGATAAATCTGCAAATATCTCGGAAACGAAGCGAGCTATGGCAAAATGTTAAGAGACGTTTTTTGTAGAGAATTATGTTTCCTACAATTTATGTTCTATGATATTTTCTGATCAGAAGCGTAGTTTTCGAGATATATCGAGATATTTAAAAGTTCCGAAGCCGCACCAACATAATAGAGATACAGAAACACCGTGGCCCCTTTCTTTGAGATAACTCTGCACTAGTGCGAGCCGCAAATGCCACTTCCAGCTTAGCTGTGCAGAAGAAGAACAACAAGAAGAAGAAATATCTCGAAATATGTCCGACAGGCCCCTTCCCTTGAGATAAATCTGCAAATATCTCGGAAACGAAGCGAGCTATGGCGAAATGTTAAGAGACCTTTTTTGTAGAGAAGTAAGTTTCCTACTTTTTATCTTCTATGATATTTTTTGATCAGATGCGTGGTTCTCGAGATATATCAAGATATTTAAAAGTTCCGAAGCCGCACCAACATAATAGAGATACAGAAACACCGTGGCCCCTTCCTTTGAGATAACTCTGCACTATTGCGAGCTGCAAATGCCACTTCCAGCTTAGCTGTGCAGAGGAAGAACAACAAGAAGAAGAAGTATCTCGAAATATGTCCGTCAGGCCCGTTCCTTTGAGCTGAATCTGCAAATACCTCGGAAACGAAGCGAGCTATGGCAAAATGTTAAGAGACGGTTTTGGTAGTGAATTATGTTTCCTACAATTTATGTTCTATGATATTTTTTGATCAGAGGCGTAGTTTTCGAGATATATCGAGATATTTAAAAGTTCCGAAGCCGCACCAACATAATAGAGATACAGAAACACCGTGGCCCCTTTCTTTGAGATATCTCTGCACTATTGCGAGCTGCAAATGCCACTTCCAGCTTAGCTGCGCAGAAGAAGAACAACAAGAAGAAGAAATATCTCGAAATATGTCCGTCAGGCCCCTTCTCTTGAGATATATCTGCAAATATCTCGGAAACGAAGCGAGCTATGGCAAAATGTTAAGAGACCTTTTTTGTAGAGAATTATGTTTCCTACAATTTATGTTCTATGATATTTTTTGATCAGATGCGTAGTTCTCGAGATATACCAAGATATTTAAAAGTTCCGAAGCCGCACCAACATAATAGAGATACAGAAACACCGTGGCCCCTCTCTTTGAGATAACTCTGCACAATTGCGAGCTGCAAATGCCAGTTCCAGCTTAGCTGTGCAGAAGAGGAACAACAAGAAGAAGAAATATCTCGAAATATGTCCGTCAGGCCCCTTCCCTTGAGATAAATCTGCAAATATCTCGGAAACGAAGCGAGCTATGGCAAAATGTTAAGAGACCTTTTTTGTAGAGAATTATGTTTCCTACTTTTTATGTTCTATGATATTTTTTGATCAGACGCGTAGTTCTCGAGATATATCAAGATATTTAAAAGTTCCGAAGCCGCACCAACATAATAGAGATACAGAAACACCGTGGCTCCTTTCTTTGAGATAACTCTGCACTATTGCGACCTGGGAATGCCACTTCCAGTTTAGCTGTGCAGAAGAAGAACAACAAGAAGAAGAAATATCTCGAAATATGTCCGTTAGGCCCCTTCCCTTGAGATACATCTGCAAATATCTCGGAAACGAACCGAGCTATGGCAAAATGTTAAGAGACCTTTTTTGTAGAGAATTAAGTTTCCTACGTTTTATGTTCTATGATATTTTTTGATCAGATGCGTAGTTCTCGAGATATATCAAGATATTTAAAAGTTCCGAAGCCGCACCAACATAATAGAGATACAGAAACACCGTGGCCCCTTTCTTTGAGATAACTCTGCACTATTGCGAGCTGCAAATGCCACTTCCAGCTTAGCTGTGCAGAGGAAGAACAACAAGAAGAAGGAATATCTCGAAATATGTCCGTCAGGCCAGTTCCTTTGAGCTGAATCTGCAAATATCTCGGAAACGAAGCGAGCTATGGCAAAATGTTAAGAGACGTTTTTTGTAGAGAATTATGTTTCCTACAATTTATGTTCTATGATATTTTTTGATCAGAAGCGTAGTTTTCGAGATATATCGAGATATTTAAAAGTTCCGAAGCCGCACCAACATAATAGAGATACAGAAACACCGTGGCCCCTTTCTTTGAGATAACTCTGCACTAGTGCGAGCCGCAAATGCCACTTCCAGCTTAGCTGTGCAGAACAAGAACAACAAGAAGAAGAAATATCTCGAAATATGTCCGTCAGGCACCTTCCCTTGAGATAAATCTGCAAATATCTCGGAAACGAAGCGAGCTATTGCAAAATGTTAAGAGACCTTTTTTGTAGACAATTGAGTTTCCCACTTTTTATGTTCTATGATATTTTTTGATCAGATGCGTAGTTCTCGAGATATATCAAGATATTTAAAAGTTCCGAAGCCGCACCAACATAATAGAGATACACAAACACCGTGGCCCCTTTCTTTCAGATAACTATGCACTATTGCGAGCTGTAAATGCCACTTCCAGTTAAGGTGTGCAGAAGAAGAACAACAAGAAGAAGAAATATCTCGAAATATGTCCGTCAGGCCCCTTCCCTTGAGATATATCTGCAAATATCTCGGAAACGAAGCGAGCTATGGCAAAATGTTAAGAGACCTTTTTTGTAGAGAATTATGGTTCCTACAATTTATGTTCTATGATATTTTTTGTTCAGAAGCGTAGTTTTCGAGATATATCGAGATATTTAAAAGTTCCGAAGCCGCACCAACATAATAGAGATACAGAAACACCGTGGCCCCTTTCGTTGAGATAACTCTGCACTATTGCGAGCTGCAAATGCCTCTTCCAGGTTAGCTGTGCAGAGGAAGAACAACAAGAAGAAGGAATATCTCGAAATATGTCCGTCAGGCCCCTTCCCTTGAGATAAATCTGCAAATATCTCGGAAACGAAACGAGCTATGGCAAAATGTTAAGAGACCTTTTTTGTAGAGAATTATGTTTCCTACAATTTATGTTCTATGATATTTTTTGATCAGAAGCGTAGTTTTCGAGATATATCGAGATATTTAAAAGTTCCGAAGCCGCACCAACATAATAGAGATACAGAAACACCGTGGCCCCTTTCGTTGAGATAACTCTGCACTAGTGCGAGCCGCAAATGCCACTTCCAGCTTAGCTGTGCAGAAGAAGAACAACAAGAAGAAGAAATATCTCGAAATATGTCCGTCAGGCCCCTTCCCTTGAGATAAATCTGCAAATATCTCGGAAACGAAGCGAGCTATGGCAAAATGTTAAGAGACGTTTTTTGTAGAGAATTAAGTTTCCTACTTTTTATGTTCTATGATATTTTTTGATCAGATGCGTAGTTCTCGAGATATATCAAGATATTCAAAAGTTCCGAAGCCGCACCAACATAATAGAGATACAGAAACACCGTGGCCCCTCTCTTTGAGATAACTCTGCACTATTGCGAGCTGTAAATGCCACTTCCAGCTCAGCTGTGCAGAAGAAGAACAACAAGAAGAAGAAATATCTCGAAATATGTCCGTCAGGCCCCTTCCCTTGAGATAAATCTGCAAATATCTCGGAAACGAAGCGAGCTATGGCAAAATGTTTAGAGACCTTTCTTGTAGAGAATTCAGTTTCCTACTTTTTATGTAGTATGATATTTTTTGATCAGATGCGTAGTTCTCGAGATATATCAAGATATTTAAAAGTTCCGAAGCCGCACCAACATAATAGAGATACAGAAACACCGTGGCCCCTTTCTTTGAGATAACTCTGCACTATTGCGCGCTGCAAATGCCACTTCCAGCTTAGCTGTGCAGAAGAAGAACAACAAGAAGAAGAAATATCTCGAAATATGTCCGTCAGGCCCCATCCCTTGAGATAAATCTGCAAATATCTCGGAAACGAAGCGAGCTATGGCAAAATGTTAAGAGACCTTTTTTGTAGAGAATTATGTTTCCTACAATTTATGTTCTATGATATTTTTTGATCAGAAGCGTAGTTTTCGAGATATATCGAGATATTTAAAAGTTCCGAAGCCGCACCAACATAATAGAGATACAGAAACACCGTGGCCCCTTTCTTTGGGATAACTCTGCACTATTGCGAGCTGCAAATGCCACTTCCAGCTTAGCTGTGCAGAAGAAGAACAACAAGAAGAAGAAATATCTCGAAATATGTCCGTCAGGCCACTTCCCTTGAGATAAATCTGCAAATATCTCGGAAACGAAGCGAGCTATGGCAAAATGTTAAGAGACCTTTTTTGTAGAGAATTAAGTTTCCTACTTTTTATGTTGTATGATATTTTTTGATCAGATGCGTAGTTCTCGAGATATATCAAGATATTTAAAAGTTCCGAAGCCGCACCAACATAATAGAGATACAGAAACACCGTGGCCCCTTTCTTTGAGATAACTCTGCACTATTGCGAGCTGTAAATGCCACTTCCAGCTTAGCTGTGCAGAAGAAGAACAACAAGAAGAAGAAATATCTCGAAATATGTCCGTCAGGCCCCTTCCCTTGAGATATATCTGCAAATATCTCGGAAACGAAGCGAGCTATGGCAAAATGTTAAGAGACCTTTTTTGTAGAGAATTATGTTTCCTACAATTTATGTTCTATGATATTTTTTGATCAGAAGCGTAGTTTTCGAGATATATCGAGATATTTAAAAGTTCCGAAGCCGCACCAACATAATAGAGATACAGAAACACCGTGGCCCCTTTCTTTGAGATAACTCTGCACTAGTACGAGCCGCAAATGCCACTTCCAGCTTAGCTGTGCAGAAGAAGAACAACAAGAAGAAGAAATATCTCGAAATATGTCCGTCAGGCCAGTTCCTTTGAGCTGAATCTGCAAATATCTCGGAAACGAAGCGAGCTATGGCAAAATGTTAAGAGACGTTTTTTGTAGAGAATTATGTTTCCTACAATTTATGTTCTATGATATTTTTTGATCAGAAGCGTAGTTTTCGAGATATATCGAGATATTTAAAAGTTCCGAAGCCGCACCAACATAATAGGGATACAGAAACACCGTGGCCCCTTTCTTTGAGATAATTCTGCACTAGTGCGAGCCGCAAATGCCACTTCCAGCTTAGCTGTGCAGAAGAAGAACAACAAGAAGAAGAAATATCTCGAAATATGTCCGTCAGGCTACTTCCCTTGAGATAAATCTGCAAATAACTCGGAAACCAAGCGAGCTATGGCAAAATGTTAAGAGACGTTTTTTGTAGAGAATTATGTTTCCTACAATTTATGTTCTATGATATTTTTTGATCAGAAGCGTAGTTTTCGAGATATATCGAGATATTTAAAAGTTCCGAAGCCGCACCAACATAACAGAGATACAGAAACACCGTGGCCCCTTTCTTTGAGATAACTCTGCACTAGTGCGAGCTGCAAATGCCACTTCCAGCTTAGCTGTGCAGAAGAAGAACAACAAGAAGAAGAAATATCTCGAAATATGTCCGTCAGGCCCCTTCCCTTGAGATAAATATGCAAATATCTCGGAAACGAAGCGAGCTATGGCAAAATGTTAAGAGACCTTTTTTGTAGAGAATTAAGTTTCCTACTTTTTATGTTCTATGATATTTTTTGATCAGATGCGTAGTTCTCGATATATATCAAGATATTTAAAAGTTCCGAAGCTGCACCAACATAATAGAGATACAGAAACACCGTGGCCCCTTTCTTTGAGATAACTCTGCACTATTGCGAGCTGCAA
Organism: Osmia lignaria lignaria; assembly: GCF_051020975.1. Classification (NCBI taxonomy): domain Eukaryota; kingdom Metazoa; phylum Arthropoda; class Insecta; order Hymenoptera; family Megachilidae; genus Osmia; species Osmia lignaria. The sequence goes on from NW_027478160.1 coordinate 2,922,368, forward strand.
ATGCCACTTCCAGCTTAGCGGTGCAGAGGAAGAACAACAAGAAGAAGAAATATCTCGAAATATGTCCGTCAGGCCAGTTCCTTTGAGCTGAATCTGCAAATATCTCGGAAACGAAGCGAGCTATGGCAAAATGTTAAGAGACGTTTTTTGTAGAGAATTATGTTTCCTACAATTTATGTTCTATGATATTTTTTGATCAGAAGCGTAGTTTTCGAGATATATCGAGATATTTAAAAGTTCCGAAGACGCACCAACATAATAGAGATACAGAAACACCGTGGCCCCTTTCTTTGAGATAACTCTGCACTATTGCGAGCTGCAAATGCCACTTCGAGCTTAGCTGTGCAGAAGAAGAGCAACAAGAAGAAGAAATATCTCGAAATATGTCCGACAGGCCCCTTCCCTTGAGATAAATCTGCAAATATCTCGGAAACGATGCGAGCTATGGCGAAATGTTAAGAGACCTTTTTTGTAGAGAATTAAGTTTCCTACTTTTTATCTTCTATGATATTTTTTGATCAGATGCGTAGTTCTCGAGATAGATCAAGATACTTAAAAGTTCCGAAGCCGCACCAACATAATAGAGATACAGAAACACGGTGGCCCCTCTCTTTGAGAAAACTCTGCACTATTGCGAGCTGCAAATGCCACTTCGAGCTTAGCTGTGCAGAAGAAGAACAACAAGAAGAAGAAATATCTCGAAATATGTCCGTCAGGCCCCTTCCCTTGAGATATATCTGCAAATATCTCGGAAAGGAAGCGAGCTATGGCAAAATGTTAAGAGACCTTTTTTGTAGAGAATTAAGTTTCCTACTTTTTATGTTCGATGATATTTTTTGATCAGATGCGTAGTTCTCGAGATATATCAAGATATTTAAAAGTTCCGAAGCCGCACCAACATAATAGAGATACAGAAACACCGTGGCCCCTTTCTTTGAGATAACTCTGCACTATTGCGAGCTGCAAATGCCACTTCCAGCTTAGCTGTGCAGAGGAAGAACAACAAGAAGAAGAAATATCTCGAAATATGTCCGTCAGGCCAGTTCCTTTGAGCTGAATCTGCAAATATCTCGGAAACGAAGCGAGCTATGGCAAAATGTTAAGAGACCTTTTTTGTAGAGAATTAAGTTTCCTACTTTTTATGTTCGATGATATTTTTTGATCAGATGCGTAGTTCTCGAGATATATCAAGATATTTAAAAGTTCCGAAGCTGCACCAACATAATAGAGGTACAGAAACACCGTGGCCTCTTTCTTTGAGATAACTCTGCACTATTGCGAGCTGCAAATACCACTTCGAGCTTAGCTGTGCAGAAGAAGAACAACAAGAAGAAGAAATATCTCGAAATATGTCCGTCAGACCCCTTCCCTTGAGATGAATCTGCAAATATCTCGGAAACGAAGCGAGCTATGGCAAAATGTTAAGAGACCTTTTTTGTAGAGAATTAAGTTTCCTACTTTTTATGTTCTATGATATTTTTTGATCAGATGCGTAGTTCTCGAGATATATCAAGATATTTAAAAGTTCCGAAGCTGCACCAACATAATAGAGGTACAGAAACACCGTGGCCTCTTTCTTTGAGATAACTCTGCACTATTGCGAGCTGCAAATGCCACTTCCAGTTTAGCTGTGCAGAAGAAGAACAACAAGAAGAAGAAATATCTCGAAATATATCCGTCAGGACCCTTCCCTTGAGATAAATCTGCAAATATCTCGGAAACGAAGCGAGCTATTGCAAAACGTTAAGAGACCTTTTTTGTAGAGAATTAAGTTTCCTACTTTTTATATTCGATGATATTTTTTGATCAGATGCGTAGTTCTCGAGATATATCAAGATATTTAAAAGTTCCGAAGCTGCACCAACATAATAGAGGTACAGAAACACCGTGGCCTCTTTCTTTGAGATAACTCTGCACTATTGCGAGCTGCAAATGCCACTTCGAGCTTAGCTGTGCAGAAGAAGAGCAACAAGAAGAAGAAATATCTCGAAATATGTCCGACAGGCCCCTTCCCTTGAGATAAATCTGCAAATATCTCGGAAACGATGCGAGCTATGGCGAAATGTTAAGAGACCTTTTTTGTAGAGAATTAAGTTTCCTACTTTTTATCTTCTATGATATTTTTTGATCAGATGCGTAGTTCTCGAGATAGATCAAGATACTTAAAAGTTCCGAAGCCGCACCAACATAATAGAGATACAGAAACACCGTGGCCCCTCTCTTTGAGAAAACTCTGCACTATTGCGAGCTGCAAATGCCACTTCCAGCTTAGCTGTGCAGAGGAAGAACAACAAGAAGAAGAAATATCTCGAAATATGTCCGTCAGGCCCCTTCCCTTGAGATAAATCTGCAAATATCTCGGAAACGAAGCGAGCTATGGCAAAATGTTTAGAGACCTTTCTTGTAGAGAATTAAGTTTCCTACTTTTTATGTAGTATGATATTTTTTGATCAGATGCGTAGTTCTCGAGATATATCAAGATATTTAAAAGTTCCGAAGCCGCACCAACATAATAGAGATACAGAAACACCGTGGCCCCTTTCTTTGAGATAACTCTGCACTATTGCGAGCTGCAAATGCCACTTCCAGCTTAGCTGTGCAGAAGAAGAACAACAAGAAGAAGAAATATCTCGAAATATGTCCGTCAGGCCCCTTCCCTTGAGATAAATCTGCAAATATCTCGGAAACGAAGCGAGCTATGGCAAAATGTTAAGAGACCTTTTTTGTAGAGAATTATGTTTCCTACAATTTATGTTCTATGATATTTTTTGATCAGAAGCGTAGTTTTCGAGATATATCGAGATATTTAAAAGTTCCGAAGCCGCACCAACATAATAGAGATACAGAAACATCGTGGCCCCTTTCTTTGGGATAACTCTGCACTATTGCGAGCTGGAAATGCCACTTCCAGTTTAGCTGTGCAGAAGAAGAACAACAAGAAGAAGAAATATCTCGAAATATATCCGTCAGGACCCTTCCCTTGAGATAAATCTGCAAATATCTCGGAAACGAAGCGAGCTATTGCAAAACGTTAAGAGACCTTTTTTGTAGAGAATTAAGTTTCCTACTTTTTATATTGTATGATATTTTTTATCAGAAGCGTAGTTCTCGAGATATATCAAGATATTTAAAAGTTCCGAAGCCGCACCAACATAATAGAGATACAGAAACACCGTGGCCCCTTTCTTTGAGATAACTCTGCACTAGTGCGAGCCGCAAATGCCACTTCCAGCTTAGCTGTGCAGAAGAAGAACAACAAGAAGAAGAAATATCTCGAAATATGTCCGTCAGGCCCCTTCCCTTGAGATAAATATGCAAATATCTCGGAAACGAAGCGAGCTATGGCAAAATGTTAAGAGACCTTTTTTGTAGAGAATTAAGTTTCCTACTTTTTATGTTCTATGATATTTTTTGATCAGAGTCGTAGTTCTCGAGATATATCAAGATATTTAAAAGTTCCGAAGCCGCACCAACATAATAGAGATACAGAAACACCGTGGCCCCTTTCTTTGAGATAACTCTGCACTATTGCGAGCTGCAAATGCCACTTCGAGCTTAGCTGTGCAGAAGAAGAGCAACAAGAAGAAGAAATATCTCGAAATATGTCCGACAGGCCCCTTCCCTTGAGATAAATCTGCAAATATCTCGGAAACGATGCGAGCTATGGCGAAATGTTAAGAGACCTTTTTTGTAGAGAATTAAGTTTCCTACTTTTTATCTTCTAGGATATTTTTTGATCAGATGCGTAGTTCTCGAGATAGATCAAGATACTTAAAAGTTCCGAAGCCGCACCAACATAATAGAGATACAGAAACACGGTGGCCCCTCTCTTTGAGAAAACTCTGCACTATTGCGAGCTGCAAATGCCACTTCGAGCTTAGCTGTGCAGAAGAAGAACAACAAGAAGAAGAAATATCTCGAAATATGTCCGTCAGGCCCCTTCCCTTGAGATATATCTGCAAATATCTCGGAAAGGAAGCGAGCTATGGCAAAATGTTAAGAGACCTTTTTTGTAGAGAATTAAGTTTCCTACTTTTTATGTTCGATGATATTTTTTGATCAGATGCGTAGTTCTCGAGATATATCAAGATATTTAAAAGTTCCGAAGCCGCACCAACATAATAGAGATACAGAAACACCGTGGCCCCTTTCTTTGAGATAACTCTGCACTATTGCGAGCTGCAAATGCCACTTCCAGCTTAGCTGTGCAGAGGAAGAACAACAAGAAGAAGAAATATCTCGAAATATGTCCGTCAGGCCAGTTCCTTTGAGCTGAATCTGCAAATATCTCGGAAACGAAGCGAGCTATGGCAAAATGTTAAGAGACCTTTTTTGTAGAGAATTAAGTTTCCTACTTTTTATGTTCGATGATATTTTTTGATCAGATGCGTAGTTCTCGAGATATATCAAGATATTTAAAAGTTCCGAAGCTGCACCAACATAATAGAGGTACAGAAACACCGTGGCCTCTTTCTTTGAGATAACTCTGCACTATTGCGAGCTGCAAATACCACTTCGAGCTTAGCTGTGCAGAAGAAGAACAACAAGAAGAAGAAATATCTCGAAATATGTCCGTCAGACCCCTTCCCTTGAGATGAATCTGCAAATATCTCGGAAACGAAGCGAGCTATGGCAAAATGTTAAGAGACCTTTTTTGTAGAGAATTAAGTTTCCTACTTTTTATGTTCTATGATATTTTTTGATCAGATGCGTAGTTCTCGAGATATATCAAGATACTTAAAAGTTCCGAAGCCGCACCAACATAATAGAGATACAGAAACACCGTGGCCCCTTTCTTTGAGATAACTCTGCACTAGTGCGAGCCGCAAATGCCACTTCCAGCTTAGCTGTGCAGAAGAAGAACAACAAGAAGAAGAAATATCTCGAAATATGTCCGTCAGGCCCCTTCCCTTGAGATAAATATGCAAATATCTCGGAAACGAAGCGAGCTATGGCAAAATGTTAAGAGACCTTTTTTGTAGAGAATTAAGTTTCCTACTTTTTATGTTCTATGATATTTTTTGATCAGATGCGTAGTTCTCGAGATATATCAAGATATTTAAAAGTTCCGAAGCCGCACCAACATAATAGAGATACAGAAACACCGTGGCCCCTTTCTTTGAGATAACTCTGCACTATTGCGAGCTGCAAATGCCACTTCCAGCTTAGCTGTGCAGAAGAAGAACAACAAGAAGAAGAAATATCTCGAAATATGTCCGTCAGGCCCCTTCCCTTGAGATAATTCTGCAAATATCTCGGAAACGAAGAGAGCTATGGCAAAATGTTAAGAGACCTTTTTTGTAGAGAATTAAGTTTCCTACTTTTTATGTTCGATGATATTTTTTGATCAGATGCGTAGTTCTCGAGATATATCAAGATATTTAAAAGTTCCGAAGCTGCACCAACATAATAGAGGTACAGAAACACCGTGGCCTCTTTCTTTGAGATAACTCTGCACTATTGCGAGCTGCAAATGCCACTTCCAGTTTAGCTGTGCAGAAGAAGAACAACAAGAAGAAGAAATATCTCGAAATATATCCGTCAGGACCCTTCCCTTGAGATAAATCTGCAAATATCTCGGAAACGAAGCGAGCTATTGCAAAACGTTAAGAGACCTTTTTTGTAGAGAATTAAGTTTCCTACTTTTTATATTCGATGATATTTTTTGATCAGATGCGTAGTTCTCGAGATATATCAAGATATTTAAAAGTTCCGAAGCTGCACCAACATAATAGAGGTACAGAAACACCGTGGCCTCTTTCTTTGAGATAACTCTGCACTATTGCGAGCTGCAAATGCCACTTCGAGCTTAGCTGTGCAGAAGAAGAGCAACAAGAAGAAGAAATATCTCGAAATATGTCCGACAGGCCCCTTCCCTTGAGATAAATCTGCAAATATCTCGGAAACGATGCGAGCTATGGCGAAATGTTAAGAGACCTTTTTTGTAGAGAATTAAGTTTCCTACTTTTTATCTTCTATGATATTTTTTGATCAGATGCGTAGTTCTCGAGATAGATCAAGATACTTAAAAGTTCCGAAGCCGCACCAACATAATAGAGATACAGAAACACCGTGGCCCCTCTCTTTGAGAAAACTCTGCACTATTGCGAGCTGCAAATGCCACTTCCAGCTTAGCTGTGCAGAGGAAGAACAACAAGAAGAAGAAATATCTCGAAATATGTCCGTCAGGCCCCTTCCCTTGAGATAAATCTGCAAATATCTCGGAAACGAAGCGAGCTATGGCAAAATGTTTAGAGACCTTTCTTGTAGAGAATTAAGTTTCCTACTTTTTATGTAGTATGATATTTTTTGATCAGATGCGTAGTTCTCGAGATATATCAAGATATTTAAAAGTTCCGAAGCCGCACCAACATAATAGAGATACAGAAACACCGTGGCCCCTTTCTTTGAGATAACTCTGCACTATTGCGAGCTGCAAATGCCACTTCCAGCTTAGCTGTGCAGAAGAAGAACAACAAGAAGAAGAAATATCTCGAAATATGTCCGTCAGGCCCCTTCCCTTGAGATAAATCTGCAAATATCTCGGAAACGAAGCGAGCTATGGCAAAATGTTAAGAGACCTTTTTTGTAGAGAATTATGTTTCCTACAATTTATGTTCTATGATATTTTTTGATCAGAAGCGTAGTTTTCGAGATATATCGAGATATTTAAAAGTTCCGAAGCCGCACCAACATAATAGAGATACAGAAACATCGTGGCCCCTTTCTTTGGGATAACTCTGCACTATTGCGAGCTGGAAATGCCACTTCCAGTTTAGCTGTGCAGAAGAAGAACAACAAGAAGAAGAAATATCTCGAAATATATCCGTCAGGACCCTTCCCTTGAGATAAATCTGCAAATATCTCGGAAACGAAGCGAGCTATTGCAAAACGTTAAGAGACCTTTTTTGTAGAGAATTAAGTTTCCTACTTTTTATATTGTATGATATTTTTTATCAGAAGCGTAGTTCTCGAGATATATCAAGATATTTAAAAGTTCCGAAGCCGCACCAACATAATAGAGATACAGAAACACCGTGGCCCCTTTCTTTGAGATAACTCTGCACTAGTGCGAGCCGCAAATGCCACTTCCAGCTTAGCTGTGCAGAAGAAGAACAACAAGAAGAAGAAATATCTCGAAATATGTCCGTCAGGCCCCTTCCCTTGAGATAAATATGCAAATATCTCGGAAACGAAGCGAGCTATGGCAAAATGTTAAGAGACCTTTTTTGTAGAGAATTAAGTTTCCTACTTTTTATGTTCTATGATATTTTTTGATCAGAGTCGTAGTTCTCGAGATATATCAAGATATTTAAAAGTTCCGAAGCCGCACCAACATAATAGAGATACAGAAACACCGTGGCCCCTTTCTTTGAGATAACTCTGCACTATTGCGAGCTGGAAATGCCACTTCCAGTTTAGCTGTGCAGAAGAAGAACAACAAGAAGAAGAAATATCTCGAAATATGTCCGTTAGGCCCCTTCCCTTGAGATAAATCTGCAAATATCTCGGAAACGAAGCGAGCTATGGCAAAATCTTAAGAGACCTTTTTTGTAGAGAATTAAGTTTGCTACTTTTTATGTTCTATGATATTTTTTGATCAGAAGCGTAGTTTTCGAGATATATCGAGATATTTAAAAGTTCCGAAGCCGCACCAACATAATAGAGATACAGAAACACCGTGGCCCCTTTCTTTGAGATAACTCTGCACTAGTGCGAGCCGCAAATGCCACTTCCAGCTTAGCTGTGCAGAAGAAGAACAACAAGAAGAAGAAATATCTCGAAATATGTCCGTCAGGCCCCTTCCCTTGAGATAAATATGCAAATATCTCGGAAACGAAGCGAGCTATGGCAAAATGTTAAGAGACCTTTTTTGTAGAGAATTAAGTTTCCTACTTTTTATGTTCTATGATATTTTTTGATCAGATGCGTAGTTCTCTAGATATATCAAGATATTTAAAAGTTCCGAAGCCGCACCAACATAATAGAGATACAGAAACACCGTGGCCCCTTTCTTTGAGATAACTCTGCACTATTGCGAGCTGCAAATGCCACTTCCAGCTTAGCTGTGCAGAGGAAGAACAACAAGAAGAAGAAATATCTCGAAATATGTCCGTCAGGCCAGTTCCTTTGAGCTGAATCTGCAAATATCTCGGAAACGAAACGAGCTATGGCAAAATGTTAAGAGACGTTTTTTGTAGAGAATTATGTTTCCTACAATTTATGTTCTATGATATTTTTTGATCAGAAGCGTAGTTTTCGAGATATATCGAGATATTTAAAAGTTCCGAAGACGCACCAACATAATAGAGATACAGAAACACCGTGGCCCCTTTCTTTGAGATAACTCTGCACTATTGCGAGCTGCAAATGCCACTTCCAGCTTAGCTGTGCAGAGGAAGAACAACAAGAAGAAGAAATATCTCGAAATATGTCCGTCAGGCCAGTTCCTTTGAGCTGAATCTGCAAATATCTCGGAAACGAAACGAGCTATGGCAAAATGTTAAGAGACGTTTTTTGTAGAGAATTATGTTTCCTACAATTTATGTTCTATGATATTTTTTGATCAGAAGCGTAGTTTTCGAGATATATCGAGATATTTAAAAGTTCCGAAGACGCACCAACATAATAGAGATACAGAAACACCGTGGCCCCTTTCTTTGAGATAACTGTGCACTAGTGCGAGCCGCAAATGCAACTTCCGGCTTAGCTGTGCAGAAGAAGAGCAACAAGAAGAAGAAATATCTCGAAATATGTCCGTCAGGCCCCTTCCCTTGAGATAAATCTGCAAATGTCTCGGAAACGAAGCGAGCTATGGCAAAATGTTAAGAGACCTTTTTTGTAGAGAATTAAGTTTCCTACTTTTTATGTACTATGATATTTTTTGATCAGATGCGTAGTTCTCGAGATATATCAAGATATTTAAAAGTTCCGAAGCCGCACCAACATAATAGAGATACAGAAACACCGTGGCCCCTTTCTTTGAGATAACTCTGCACTATTGCGAGCTGCAAATGCCACTTCCAGCTTAGCTGTGCAGAGGAAGAACAACAAGAAGAAGAAATATCTCGAAATATGTCCGTCAGGCCAGTTCCTTTGAGCTGAATCTGCAAATATCTCGGAAACGAAGCGAGCTATGGCAAAATGTTAAGAGACCTTTTTTGTAGAGAATTATGTTTCCTACAATTTATGTTCTATGATATTTTTTGATCAGAAGCGTAGTTTTCGAGATATATCGAGCTATTTAAAAGTTCCGAAGCCGCACCAACATAATAGAGATACAGAAACATCGTGGCCCCTTTCTTTGGGATAACTCTGCACTATTGCGAGCTGGAAATGCCACTTCCAGTTTAGCTGTGCAGAAGAAGAACAACAAGAAGAAGAAATATCTCGAAATATATCCGTCAGGACCCTGCCCTTGAGATAAATCTGCAAATATCTCGGAAACGAAGCGAGCTATTGCAAAACGTTAAGAGACCTTTTTTGTAGAGAATTAAGTTTCCTACTTTTTATATTGTATGATATTTTTTATCAGAAGCGTAGTTCTCGAGATATATCAAGATATTTAAAAGTTCCGAAGCCGCACCAACATAATAGAGATACAGAAACACCGTGGCCCCTTTCTTTGAGATAACTCTGCACTAGTGCGAGCCGCAAATGCCACTTCCAGCTTAGCTGTGCAGAAGAAGAACAACAAGAAGAAGAAATATCTCGAAATATGTCCGTCAGGCCCCTTCCCTTGAGATAAATATGCAAATATCTCGGAAACGAAGCGAGCTATGGCAAAATGTTAAGAGACCTTTTTTGTAGAGAATTAAGTTTCCTACTTTTTATGTTCTATGATATTTTTTGATCAGAGTCGTAGTTCTCGAGATATATCAAGATATTTAAAAGTTCCGAAGCCGCACCAACATAATAGAGATACAGAAACACCGTGGCCCCTTTCTTTGAAATAACTCTGCACTATTGCGAGCTGGAAATGCCACTTCCAGTTTAGCTGTGCAGAAGAAGAACAACAAGAAGAAGAAATATCTCGAAATATGTCCGTTAGGCCCCTTCCCTTGAGATAAATCTGCAAATATCTCGGAAACGAAGCGAGCTATGGCAAAATCTTAAGAGACCTTTTTTGTAGAGAATTAAGTTTGCTACTTTTTATGTTCTATGATATTTTTTGATCAGAAGCGTAGTTTTCGAGATATATCGAGATATTTAAAAGTTCCGAAGCCGCACCAACATAATAGAGATACAGAAACACCGTGGCCCCTTTCTTTGAGATAACTCTGCACTAGTGCGAGCCGCAAATGCCACTTCCAGCTTAGCTGTGCAGAAGAAGAACAACAAGAAGAAGAAATATCTCGAAATATGTCCGTCAGGCCCCTTCCCTTGAGATAAATATGCAAATATCTCGGAAACGAAGCGAGCTATGGCAAAATGTTAAGAGACCTTTTTTGTAGAGAATTAAGTTTCCTACTTTTTATGTTCTATGATATTTTTTGATCAGATGCGTAGTTCTCTAGATATATCAAGATATTTAAAAGTTCCGAAGCCGCACCAACATAATAGAGATACAGAAACACCGTGGCCCCTTTCTTTGAGATAACTCTGCACTATTGCGAGCTGCAAATGCCACTTCCAGCTTAGCTGTGCAGAGGAAGAACAACAAGAAGAAGAAATATCTCGAAATATGTCCGTCAGGCCAGTTCCTTTGAGCTGAATCTGCAAATATCTCGGAAACGAAACGAGCTATGGCAAAATGTTAAGAGACGTTTTTTGTAGAGAATTATGTTTCCTACAATTTATGTTCTATGATATTTTTTGATCAGAAGCGTAGTTTTCGAGATATATCGAGATATTTAAAAGTTCCGAAGACGCACCAACATAATAGAGATACAGAAACACCGTGGCCCCTTTCTTTGAGATAACTGTGCACTAGTGCGAGCCGCAAATGCAACTTCCGGCTTAGCTGTGCGGAAGAAGAGCAACAAGAAGAAGAAATATCTCGAAATATGTCCGTCAGGCCCCTTCCCTTGAGATAAATCTGCAAATGTCTCGGAAACGAAGCGAGCTATGGCAAAATGTTAAGAGACCTTTTTTGTAGAGAATTAAGTTTCCTACTTTTTATGTTCTATGATATTTTTTGATCAGATGCGTAGTTCTCGAGATATATCAAGATATTTAAAAGTTCCGAAGCCGCACCAACATAATAGAGATACAGAAACACCGTGGCCCCTTTCTTTGAGATAACTCTGCACTATTGCGAGCTGCAAATGCCACTTCCAGCTTAGCTGTGCAGAGGAAGAACAACAAGAAGAAGAAATATCTCGAAATATGTCCGTCAGGCCAGTTCCTTTGAGCTGAATCTGCAAATATCTCGGAAACGAAGCGATCTATGGCAAAATGTTAAGAGACGTTTTTTGTAGAGAATTATGTTTCCTACAATTTATGTTCTATGATATTTTTTGATCAGAAGCGTAGTTTTCGAGATATATCGAGATATTTAAAAGTTCCGAAGCCGCACCAACATAATAGGGATACAGAAACACCGTGGCCCCTTTCTTTGAGATAACTCTGCACTAGTGCGAGCCGCAAATGCCACTTCCAGCTTAGCTGTGCAGAAGAAGAACAACAAGAAGAAGACATATCTCGAAATATGTCCGTCAGGCCCCTTCCCTTGTGATAAATCTGCAAATATCTCGGAAACGAAGCGAGCTATGGCAAAATGTTAAGAGACCTTTTTTGTAGAGAATTATGTTTCCTACAATTTATGTTCTATGATATTTTTTGATCAGATGCGTAGTTCTCGAGATATATCAAGATATTTAAAAGTTCCGAAACCGCACCAACATAATAGAGTTACAGAAACACCGTGGCCCCTTTCTTTGAGATAACTCTGCACTATTGCGAGCTGGAAATGCCACTTCCAGTTTAGCTGTGCAGAAGAAGAACAACAAGAAGAAGAAATATCTCGAAATATATCCGTCAGGACCCTTCCCTTGAGATAAATCTGCAAATATCTCGGAAACGAAGCGAGCTATTGCAAAACGTTAAGAGACCTTTTTTGTAGAGAATTAAGTTTCCTACTTTTTATATTGTATGATATTTTTTATCAGAAGCGTAGTTTTCGAGATATATCGAGATATTTAAAAGTTCCGAAGCCGCACCAACATAATAGAGATACAGAAACACCGTGGCCCCTTTCTTTGGGATAACTCTGCACTATTGCGAGCTGCAAATGCCACTTCCAGCTTAGCTGTGCAGAAGAAGAACAACAAGAAGAAGAAATATCTCGAAATATGTCCGTCAGTCCACTTCCCTTGAGATAAATCTGCAAATATCTCGGAAACGAAGCGAGCTATGGCAAAATGTTAAGAGACCTTTTTTGTAGAGAATTAAGTTTCCTACTTTTTATGTTCGATGATATTTTTTGATCAGATGCGTAGTTCTCGAGATATATCAAGATATTTAAAAGTTCCGAAGCTGCACCAACATAATAGAGGTACAGAAACACCGTGGCCTCTTTCTTTGAGATAACTCTGCACTATTGCGAGCTGCAAATGCCACTGCGAGCTTAGCTGTGCAGAAGAAGAACAACAAGAAGAAGAAATATCTCGAAATATGTCCGTCAGACCCCTTCCCTTGAGATGAATCTGCAAATATCTCGGAAACGAAGCGAGCTATGGCAAAATGTTAAGAGACCTTTTTTGTAGAGAATTAAGTTTCCTACTTTTTATGTTCTATGATATTTTTTGATCAGATGCGTAGTTCTCGAGATATATCAAGATATTTAAAAGTTCCGAAGCCGCACCAACATAATAGAGATACAGAAACACCGTGGCCCCTTTCTTTGAGATAACTCTGCACTAGTGCGAGCCGCAAATGCCACTTCCAGCTTAGCTGTGCAGAAGAAGAACAACAAGAAGAAGAAATATCTCGAAATATGTCCGTCAGGCCCCTTCCCTTGAGATAAATATGCAAATATCTCGGAAACGAAGCGAGCTATGGCAAAATGTTAAGAGACCTTTTTTGTAGAGAATTAAGTTTCCTACTTTTTATGTTCTATGATATTTTTTGATCAGATGCGTAGTTCTCGAGATATATCAAGATATTTAAAAGTTCCGAAGCCGCACCAACATAATAGAGATACAGAAACACCGTGGCCCCTTTCTTTGAGATAACTCTGCACTATTGCGAGCTGGAAATGCCACTTCCAGTTTAGCTGTGCAGAAGAAGAACAACAAGAAGAAGAAATATCTCGAAATATGTCCGTTAGGCCCCTTCCCTTGAGATAAATCTGCAAATATCTCGGAAACCAAGCGAGCTATGGCAAAATCTTAAGAGACCTTTTTTGTAGAGAATTAAGTTTGCTACTTTTTATGTTCTATGATATTTTTTGATCAGAAGCGTAGTTTTCGAGATATATCGAGATATTTAAAAGTTCCGAAGCCGCACCAACATAATAGAGATACAGAAACACCGTGGCCCCTTTCTTTGAGATAACTCTGCACTAGTGCGAGCCGCAAATGCCACTTCCAGCTTAGCTGTGCAGAAGAAGAACAACAAGAAGAAGAAATATCTCGAAATATGTCCGTCAGGCCCCTTCCCTTGAGATAAATATGCAAATATCTCGGAAACGAAGCGAGCTATGGCAAAATGTTAAGAGACCTTTTTTGTAGAGAATTAAGTTTCCTACTTTTTATGTTCTATGATATTTTTTGATCAGATGCGTAGTTCTCTAGATATATCAAGATATTTAAAAGTTCCGAAGCCGCACCAACATAATAGAGATACAGAAACACCGTGGCCCCTTTCTTTGAGATAACTCTGCACTATTGCGAGCTGCAAATGCCACTTCCAGCTTAGCTGTGCAGAGGAAGAACAACAAGAAGAAGAAATATCTCGAAATATGTCCGTCAGGCCAGTTCCTTTGAGCTGAATCTGCAAATATCTCGGAAGCGAAGCGAGCTATGGCAAAATGTTAAGAGACGTTTTTTGTAGAGAATTATGTTTCCTACAATTTATGTTCTATGATATTTTTTGATCAGAAGCGTAGTTTTCGAGATATATCGAGATATTTAAAAGTTCCGAAGACGCACCAACATAATAGAGATACAGAAACACCGTGGCCCCTTTCTTTGAGATAACTGTGCACTAGTGCGAGCCGCAAATGCAACTTCCGGCTTAGCTGTGCAGAAGAAGAGCAACAAGAAGAAGAAATATCTCGAAATATGTCCGTCAGGCCCCTTCCCTTGAGATAAATCTGCAAATGTCTCGGAAACGAAGCGAGCTATGGCAAAATGTTAAGAGACCTTTTTTGTAGAGAATTAAGTTTCCTACTTTTTATGTTCTATGATATTTTTTATCAGAAGCGTAGTTTTCGAGATATATCGAGATATTTAAAAGTTCCGAAGCCGCACCAACATAATAGAGATACAGAAACACCGTGGCCCCTTTCTTTGGGATAACTCTGCACTATTGCGAGCTGCAAATGCCACTTCCAGCTTAGCTGTGCAGAAGAAGAACAACAAGAAGAAGAAATATCTCGAAATATGTCCGTCAGTCCACTTCCCTTGAGATAAATCTGCAAATATCTCGGAAACGAAGCGAGCTATGGCAAAATGTTAAGAGACCTTTTTTGTAGAGAATTAAGTTTCCTACTTTTTATGTTCGATGATATTTTTTGATCAGATGCGTAGTTCTCGAGATATATCAAGATATTTAAAAGTTCCGAAGCTGCACCAACATAATAGAGGTACAGAAACACCGTGGCCTCTTTCTTTGAGATAACTCTGCACTATTGCGAGCTGCAAATGCCACTGCGAGCTTAGCTGTGCAGAAGAAGAACAACAAGAAGAAGAAATATCTCGAAATATGTCCGTCAGACCCCTTCCCTTGAGATGAATCTGCAAATATCTCGGAAACGAAGCGAGCTATGGCAAAATGTTAAGAGACCTTTTTTGTAGAGAATTAAGTTTCCTACTTTTTATGTTCTATGATATTTTTTGATCAGATGCGTAGTTCTCGAGATATATCAAGATATTTAAAAGTTCCGAAGCCGCACCAACATAATAGAGATACAGAAACACCGTGGCCCCTTTCTTTGAGATAACTCTGCACTAGTGCGAGCCGCAAATGCCACTTCCAGCTTAGCTGTGCAGAAGAAGAACAACAAGAAGAAGAAATATCTCGAAATATGTCCGTCAGGCCCCTTCCCTTGAGATAAATATGCAAATATCTCGGAAACGAAGCGAGCTATGGCAAAATGTTAAGAGACCTTTTTTGTAGAGAATTAAGTTTCCTACTTTTTATGTTCTATGATATTTTTTGATCAGATGCGTAGTTCTCGAGATATATCAAGATATTTAAAAGTTCCGAAGCCGCACCAACATAATAGAGATACAGAAACACCGTGGCCCCTTTCTTTGAGATAACTCTGCACTATTGCGAGCTGGAAATGCCACTTCCAGTTTAGCTGTGCAGAAGAAGAACAACAAGAAGAAGAAATATCTCGAAATATGTCCGTTAGGCCCCTTCCCTTGAGATAAATCTGCAAATATCTCGGAAACCAAGCGAGCTATGGCAAAATCTTAAGAGACCTTTTTTGTAGAGAATTAAGTTTGCTACTTTTTATGTTCTATGATATTTTTTGATCAGAAGCGTAGTTTTCGAGATATATCGAGATATTTAAAAGTTCCGAAGCCGCACCAACATAATAGAGATACAGAAACACCGTGGCCCCTTTCTTTGAGATAACTCTGCACTAGTGCGAGCCGCAAATGCCACTTCCAGCTTAGCTGTGCAGAAGAAGAACAACAAGAAGAAGAAATATCTCGAAATATGTCCGTCAGGCCCCTTCCCTTGAGATAAATATGCAAATATCTCGGAAACGAAGCGAGCTATGGCAAAATGTTAAGAGACCTTTTTTGTAGAGAATTAAGTTTCCTACTTTTTATGTTCTATGATATTTTTTGATCAGATGCGTAGTTCTCTAGATATATCAAGATATTTAAAAGTTCCGAAGCCGCACCAACATAATAGAGATACAGAAACACCGTGGCCCCTTTCTTTGAGATAACTCTGCACTATTGCGAGCTGCAAATGCCACTTCCAGCTTAGCTGTGCAGAGGAAGAACAACAAGAAGAAGAAATATCTCGAAATATGTCCGTCAGGCCAGTTCCTTTGAGCTGAATCTGCAAATATCTCGGAAGCGAAGCGAGCTATGGCAAAATGTTAAGAGACGTTTTTTGTAGAGAATTATGTTTCCTACAATTTATGTTCTATGATATTTTTTGATCAGAAGCGTAGTTTTCGAGATATATCGAGATATTTAAAAGTTCCGAAGACGCACCAACATAATAGAGATACAGAAACACCGTGGCCCCTTTCTTTGAGATAACTGTGCACTAGTGCGAGCCGCAAATGCAACTTCCGGCTTAGCTGTGCAGAAGAAGAGCAACAAGAAGAAGAAATATCTCGAAATATGTCCGTCAGGCCCCTTCCCTTGAGATAAATCTGCAAATGTCTCGGAAACGAAGCGAGCTATGGCAAAATGTTAAGAGACCTTTTTTGTAGAGAATTAAGTTTCCTACTTTTTATGTTCTATGATATTTTTTGATCAGATGCGTAGTTCTCGAGATATATCAAGATATTTAAAAGTTCCGAAGCCGCACCAACATAATAGAGATACAGAAACACCGTGGCCCCTTTCTTTGAGATAACTCTGCACTATTGCGAGCTGCAAATGCCACTTCCAGCTTAGCTGTGCAGAGGAAGAACAACAAGAAGAAGAAATATCTCGAAATATGTCCGTCAGGCCAGTTCCTTTGAGCTGAATCTGCAAATATCTCGGAAACGAAGCGATCTATGGCAAAATGTTAAGAGACGTTTTTTGTAGAGAATTATGTTTCCTACAATTTATGTTCTATGATATTTTTTGATCAGAAGCGTAGTTTTCGAGATATATCGAGATATTTAAAAGTTCCGAAGCCGCACCAACATAATAGGGATACAGAAACACCGTGGCCCCTTTCTTTGAGATAACTCTGCACTAGTGCGAGCCGCAAATGCCACTTCCAGCTTAGCTGAGCAGAAGAAGAACAACAAGAAGAAGACATATCTCGAAATATGTCCGTCAGGCCCCTTCCCTTGTGATAAATCTGCAAATATCTCGGAAACGAAGCGAGCTATGGCAAAATGTTAAGAGACCTTTTTTGTAGAGAATTATGTTTCCTACAATTTATGTTCTATGATATTTTTTGATCAGATGCGTAGTTCTCGAGATATATCAAGATATTTAAAAGTTCCGAAACCGCACCAACATAATAGAGTTACAGAAACACCGTGGCCCCTTTCTTTGAGATAACTCTGCACTATTGCGAGCTGGAAATGCCACTTCCAGTTTAGCTGTGCAGAAGAAGAACAACAAGAAGAAGAAATATCTCGAAATATATCCGTCAGGACCCTTCCCTTGAGATAAATCTGCAAATATCTCGGAAACGAAGCGAGCTATTGCAAAACGTTAAGAGACCTTTTTTGTAGAGAATTAAGTTTCCTACTTTTTATATTGTATGATATTTTTTATCAGAAGCGTAGTTCTCGAGATATATCAAGATATTTAAAAGTTCCGAAGCCGCACCAACATAATAGAGATACAGAAACACCGTGGCCCCTTTCTTTGAGATAACTCTGCACTAGTGCGAGCCGCAAATGCCACTTCCAGCTTAGCTGTGCAGAAGAAGAACAACAAGAAGAAGAAATATCTCGAAATATGTCCGTCAGGCCCCTTCCCTTGAGATAAATATGCAAATATCTCGGAAACGAAGCGAGCTATGGCAAAATGTTAAGAGACCTTTTTTGTAGAGAATTAAGTTTCCTACTTTTTATGTTCTATGATATTTTTTGATCAGATGCGTAGTTCTCGAGATATATCAAGATATTTAAAAGTTCCGAAGCCGCACCAACATAATAGAGATACAGAAACACCGTGGCCCCTTTCTTTGAGATAACTCTGCACTATTGCGAGCTGGAAATGCCACTTCCAGTTTAGCTGTGCAGAAGAAGAACAACAAGAAGAAGAAATATCTCGAAATATGTCCGTTAGGCCCCTTCCCTTGAGATAAATCTGCAAATATCTCGGAAACCAAGCGAGCTATGGCAAAATCTTAAGAGACCTTTTTTGTAGAGAATTAAGTTTGCTACTTTTTATGTTCTATGATATTTTTTGATCAGAAGCGTAGTTTTCGAGATATATCGAGATATTTAAAAGTTCCGAAGCCGCACCAACATAATAGAGATACAGAAACACCGTGGCCCCTTTCTTTGAGATAACTCTGCACTAGTGCGAGCCGCAAATGCCACTTCCAGCTTAGCTGTGCAGAAGAAGAACAACAAGAAGAAGAAATATCTCGAAATATGTCCGTCAGGCCCCTTCCCTTGAGATAAATATGCAAATATCTCGGAAACGAAGCGAGCTATGGCAAAATGTTAAGAGACCTTTTTTGTAGAGAATTAAGTTTCCTACTTTTTATGTTCTATGATATTTTTTGATCAGATGCGTAGTTCTCTAGATATATCAAGATATTTAAAAGTTCCGAAGCCGCACCAACATAATAGAGATACAGAAACACCGTGGCCCCTTTCTTTGAGATAACTCTGCACTATTGCGAGCTGCAAATGCCACTTCCAGCTTAGCTGTGCAGAGGAAGAACAACAAGAAGAAGAAATATCTCGAAATATGTCCGTCAGGCCAGATCCTTTGAGCTGAATCTGCAAATATCTCGGAAGCGAAGCGAGCTATGGCAAAATGTTAAGAGACGTTTTTTGTAGAGAATTATGTTTCCTACAATTTATGTTCTATGATATTTTTTGATCAGAAGCGTAGTTTTCGAGATATATCGAGATATTTAAAAGTTCCGAAGACGCACCAACATAATAGAGATACAGAAACACCGTGGCCCCTTTCTTTGAGATAACTGTGCACTAGTGCGAGCCGCAAATGCAACTTCCGGCTTAGCTGTGCAGAAGAAGAGCAACAAGAAGAAGAAATATCTCGAAATATGTCCGTCAGGCCCCTTCCCTTGAGATAAATCTGCAAATGTCTCGGAAACGAAGCGAGCTATGGCAAAATGTTAAGAGACCTTTTTTGTAGAGAATTAAGTTTCCTACTTTTTATGTTCTATGATATTTTTTGATCAGATGCGTAGTTCTCGAGATATATCAAGATATTTAAAAGTTCCGAAGCCGCACCAACATAATAGAGATACAGAAACACCGTGGCCCCTTTCTTTGAGATAACTCTGCACTATTGCGAGCTGCAAATGCCACTTCCAGCTTAGCTGTGCAGAGGAAGAACAACAAGAAGAAGAAATATCTCGAAATATGTCCGTCAGGCCAGTTCCTTTGAGCTGAATCGGCAAATATCTCGGAAACGAAGCGATCTATGGCAAAATGTTAAGAGACGTTTTTTGTAGAGAATTATGTTTCCTACAATTTATGTTCTATGATATTTTTTGATCAGAAGCGTAGTTTTCGAGATATATCGAGATATTTAAAAGTTCCGAAGCCGCACCAACATAATAGGGATACAGAAACACCGTGGCCCCTTTCTTTGAGATAACTCTGCACTAGTGCGAGCCGCAAATGCCACTTCCGGCTTAGCTGTGCAGAAGAAGAACAACAAGAAGAAGACAAATCTCGAAATATGTCCGTCAGGCCCCTTCCCTTGTGATAAATCTGCAAATATCTCGGAAACGAAGCGAGCTATGGCAAAATGTTAAGAGACCTTTTTTGTAGAGAATTATGTTTCCTACAATTTATGTTCTATGATATTTTTTGATCAGATGCGTAGTTCTCGAGATATATCAAGATATTTAAAAGTTCCGAAGCCACACCAACATAATAGAGATACAGAAACACCGTGGCCCCTTTCTTTGAGATAACTCTGCACTATTGCGAGCTGTAAATGCCACTTCCAGCTTAGCTGTGCAGAAGAAGAACAACAAGAAGAAGAAATATCTCGAAATATGTCCGTCAGGCCCCTTCCCTTGAGATAAATCTGCAAATATCTCGGAAACGAAACGAGCTATGGCAAAATGTTAAGAGACCTTTTTTGTAGAGAATTAAGTTTCCTACTTTTTATGTTCTATGATATTTTTTGATCAGAAGCGTAGTTTTCGAGATATATCGAGATATTTAAAAGTTCCGAAGCCGCACCAACATAATAGAGATACAGAAACACCGTGGCCCCTTTCTTTGAGATAACTCTGCACTAGTGCGAGCTGCAAATGCCACTTCCAGCTTAGCTGTGCAGAAGAAGAACAACAAGAAGAAGAAATATCTCGAAATATGTCCGTCAGGCCCCTTCCCTTGAGATAAATATGCAAATATCTCGGAAACGAAGCGAGCTATGGCAAAATGTTAAGAGACCTTTTTTGTAGAGAATTAAGTTTCCTACTTTTTATGTTCTATGATATTTTTTGATCAGATGCGTAGTTCTCGAGATATATCAAGATATTTAAAAGTTCCGAAGCCGCACCAACATAATAGAGATACAGAAACACCGTGGCCCCTTTCATTGAGATAACGCTGCACTATTGCGAGCTGGAAATGCCACTTCCAGCTTAGCTGTGCAGAAGAAGAACAACAAGAAGAAGAAATATCTCGAAATATGTCCGTCAGGCCACTTCCCTTGAGATAAATCTGCAAATATCTCGGAAACGAAGCGAGCTATGGCAAAATGTTAAGAGACCTTTTTTGTAGAGAATTAAGTTTCCTTCTTTTTATGTTGTATGATATTTTTTGATCAGATGCGTAGTTCTCGAGATATATCAAGATATTTAAAAGTTCCGAAGCCGCACCAACATAATAGAGATACAGAAACACCGTGGCCCCTTTCTTTGAGATAACTCTGCACTATTGCGAGCTGGAAATGCCACTTCCAGTTTAGCTGTGCAGAAGAAGAACAACAAGAAGAAGAAATATCTCGAAATATGTCCGTTAGGCCCCTTCCCTTGAGATAAATCTGCAAATATCTCGGAAACGAAGCGAGCTATGGCAAAATGTTAAGAGACCTTTTTTGTAGAGAATTATGTTTCCTACAATTTATGTTCTATGATATTTTTTGATCAGAAGCGTAGTTTTCGAGATATATCGAGATATTTAAAAGTTCCGAAGCCGCACCAACATAATAGAGATACAGAAACACGGTGGCCCCTTTCTTTGAGATAACTCTGCACTATTGCGAGCTGCAAATGCCGCTTCGAGCTTAGCTGTGCAGAAGAAGAACAACAAGAAGAAGAAATATCTCGAAATATGTCCGTCAGGCCCCTTCCCTTGAGATAAATCTGCAAACATCTCGGAAACGAAGCGAGCTATGGCGAAATGTTAAGAGACCTTTTTTGTAGAGAATTAAGTTTCCTACTTTTTATCTTCTATGATATTTTTTGATCAGATGCGTAGTTCTCGAGATATATCAAGATATTTAAAAGTGCCGAAGCCGCACCAACATAATACAGATACAGAAACACCGTGGCCCCTTTCTTTGGGATAACTCTGCACTATTGCGAGCTGCAAATGCCACTTCCAGCTTAGCTGTGCAGAAGAAGAACAACAAGAAGAAGAAATATCTCGAAATATGTCCGTCAGGCCACTTCCCTTGAGATAAATCTGCAAATATCTCGGAAACGAAGCGAGCTATGGCAAAATGTTAAGAGACCTTTTTTGTAGAGAATTAAGTTTCCTACTTTTTATGTTCGATGATATTTTTTGATCAGATGCGTAGTTCTCGAGATATATCAAGATATTTAAAAGTTCCGAAGCTGCACCAACATAATAGAGGTACAGAAACACCGTGGCCTCTTTCTTTGAGATAACTCTGCACTATTGGGAGCTGCAAATGCCGCTTCGAGCTTAGCTGTGCAGAAGAAGAACAACAAGAAGAAGAAATATCTCGAAATATGTCCGTCAGACCCCTTCCCTTGAGATGAATCTGCAAATATCTCGGAAACGAAACGAGCTATGGCAAAATGTTAAGAGACCTTTTTTGTAGAGAATAATGTTTCCTACAATTTACGTTCTATGATATTTTTTGATCAGAAGCGTAGTTTTCGAGATATATCGAGATATTTAAAAGTTCCGAAGCCGCACCAACATAATAGAGATACAGAAACACCGTGGCCCCTTTCTTTGAGATAACTCTGCACTATTGCGACCTGCAAATGCCACTTCCAGATCAGCTGTGCAGAAGAAGAACAACAAGAAGAAGAAATATCTCGAAATATGTCCGTCAGGCCCCTTCCCTTGAGATAAATCTGCAAATATCTCGGAAACGAAGCGAGCTATGGCAAAATGTTAAGAGACCTTTTTTGTAGAGAATTAAGTTTCCTACTTTTTATGTTCTATGGTATTTTTTGATCAGAAGCGTAGTTGTCGAGATATATCGAGATATTTAAAAGTTCCGAAGCCGCACCAACATAATAGAGATACAGAAACACCGTGGCCCCTTTCTTTGAGATAACTCTGCACTAGTGCGAGCCGCAAATGCCACTTCCAGCTTAGCTGTGCAGAAGAAGAACAACAAGAAGAAGAAATATCTCGAAATATGTCCGTCAGGCCCCTTCCCTTGAGATAAATATGCAAATATCTCGGAAACGAAGCGAGCTATGGCAAAATGTTAAGAGACCTTTTTTGTAGAGAATTAAGTTTCCTACCTTTTATGTTCTATGACATTTTTTGATCAGATGCGTAGTTCTCGAGATATATCAAGATATTTAAAAGTTCCGAAGCCGCACCAACATAATAGAGATACAGAAACACCGTGGCCCCTTTCTTTGAGATAACTCTGCACTATTGCGAGCTGCAAATGCCACTTCCAGCTTAGCTGTGCAGAGGAAGAACAACAAGAAAAAGAAGTATCTCGAAATATGTCCGTCAGGCCCGTTCCTTTGAGCTGAATCTGCAAATATCTCGGAAACGAAGCGAGCTATGGCAAAATGTTAAGAGACGTTTTTTGTAGAGAATTATGTTTCCTACAATTTATGTTCTACGATATTTTTCGATCAGAAGCGTAGTTTTCGAGATATATCGAGATATTTAAAAGTTCCGAAGCCGCACCAACATAATAGAGATACAGAAACACCGTGGCCCCTTTCTTTGAGATAACTCTGCACTAGTGCGAGCCGCAAATGCCACTTCCAGCTTAGCTGTGCAGAAGAAGAACAACAAGAAGAAGAAATATCTCGAAATATGTCCGACAGGCCCCTTCCCTTGAGATAAATCTGCAAATATCTCGGAAACGAAGCGAGCTATGGCGAAATGTTAAGAGACCTTTTTTGTAGAGAATTAAGTTTCCTACTTTTTATCTTATATGATATTTTTTGATCAGATGCGTAGTTCTCGAGATATATCAAGATATTTAATAGTGCCGAAGCCGCACCAACATAATACAGATACAGAAACACCGTGGCCCCTTTCTTTGAGATAACTCTGCACTAGTGCGAGCCGCAAATGCCACTTCCAGCTTAGCTGTGCAGAAGAAGAACAACAAGAGGAAGAAATATCTCGAAATATGTCCGTCAGGCCCCTTCCCTTGAGATAAATCTGCAAATATCTCGGAAACGAAGCGAGCTATGGCAAAATGTTAAGAGACCTTTTCTGTAGAGAATTAAGTTTCCTACTTTTTGTGTTCTATGATATTTTTTGATCAGATGCGTAGTTCTCGAGATATATCAAGATATTTAAAAGTTCCGAAGCGGCACCAACATAATAGAGATACAGAAACACCGTGGCCCCTTTCTTTGAGATAACTCTGCACTATTGCGAGCTGGAAATGCCACTTCCAGTTTAGCTGTGCAGAAGAAGAACAACAAGAAGAAGAAATATCTCGAAATATGTCCGTCAGGCCCCTTCCCTTGAGATAAATATGCAAATATCTCGGAAACGAAGCGAGCTATGGCAAAATGTTAAGAGACCTTTTTTGTAGAGAATTAAGTTTCCTACCTTTTATGTTCTATGACATTTTTTGATCAGATGCGTAGTTCTCGAGATATATCAAGATATTTAAAAGTTCCGAAGCCGCACCAACATAATAGAGATACAGAAACACCGTGGCCCCTTTCTTTGAGATAACTCTGCACTATTGCGAGCTGCAAATGCCACTTCCAGCTTAGCTGTGCAGAGGAAGAACAACAAGAAAAAGAAGTATCTCGAAATATGTCCGTCAGGCCCGTTCCTTTGAGCTGAATCTGCAAATATCTCGGAAACGAAGCGAGCTATGGCAAAATGTTAAGAGACGTTTTTTGTAGAGAATTATATTTCCTACAATTTATGTTCTATGATATTTTTCGATCAGAAGCGTAGTTTTCGAGATATATCGAGATATTTAAAAGTTCCGAAGCCGCACCAACATAATAGAGATACAGAAACACCGTGGCCCCTTTCTTTGAGATAACTCTGCACTAGTGCGAGCCGCAAATGCCACTTCCAGCTTAGCTGTGCAGAAGAAGAACAACAAGAAGAAGAAATATCTCGAAATATGTCCGACAGGCCCCTTCCCTTGAGATAAATCTGCAAATATCTCGGAAACGAAGCGAGCTATGGCGAAATGTTAAGAGACCTTTTTTGTAGAGAATTAAGTTTCCTACTTTTTATCTTATATGATATTTTTTGATCAGATGCGTAGTTCTCGAGATATATCAAGATATTTAAAAGTGCCGAAGCCGCACCAACATAATACAGATACAGAAACACCGTGGCCCCTTTCTTTGAGATAACTCTGCACTAGTGCGAGCCGCAAATGCCACTTCCAGCTTAGCTGTGCAGAAGAAGAACAACAAGAAGAAGAAATATCTCGAAATATGTCCGTCAGGCCCCTTCCCTTGAGATAAATCTGCAAATATCTCGGAAACGAATCGAGCTATGGCAAAATGTTAAGAGACCTTTTTTGTAGAGAATTAAGTTTCCTACTTTTTATGTTCTATGATATTTTTTGATCAGATGCGTAGTTCTCGAGATATATCAAGATATTTAAAAGTTCCGAAGCCGCACCAACATAATACAGATACAGAAACACCGTGGCCCCTTTCTTTGAGATAACTCTGCACTAGTGCGAGCCGCAAATGCCACTTCCAGCTTAGCTGTGCAGAAGAAGAACAACAAGAAGAAGAAATATCTCGAAATATGTCCGTCAGGCCAGTTCCTTTGAGCTGAATCTGCAAATATCTCGGAAACGAAGAGAGCTATGGCAAAATGTTAAGAGACCTTTTTTGTAGAGAATTAAGTTTCCTACTTTTTATGTTCGATGATATTTTTTGATCAGATGCGTAGTTCTCGAGATATATCAAGATATTTAAAAGTCCCGAAGCTGCACCAACATAATAGAGGTACAGAAACACCGTGGCCTCTTTCTTTGAGATAACTCTGCACTATTGCGAGCTGCAAATGCCACTTCGAGCTTAGCTGTGCAGAAGAAGAACAACAAGAAGAAGAAATATCTCGAAATATGTCCGTCAGGCCCCTTCCCTTGAGATAAATCTGCAAATATCTCGGAAACGAAGAGAGATATGGCAAAATGTTAAGAGACCTTTTTTGTAGAGAATTAAGTTTCCTACTTTTCATGTTCTATGATATTTTTTGATCAGATGCGTAGTTCTCGAGATATATCAAGATACTTAAAAGTTCCGAAACCGCACCAACATAATAGAGATACACAAACACCGTGGACCCTTTCTTTGAGATAACTCTGCACTAGTGCGAGCCGCAAATGCCACTTCCAGCTTAGCTGTGCAGAAGAAGAACAACAAGAAGAAGAAATATCTCGAAATATGTCCGTCAGGCCCCTTCCCTTGAGATAAATATACAAATATCTCGGAAACGAAGCGAGCTATGGCAAAATGTTAAGAGACCTTTTTTGTAGAGAATTAAGTTTCCTACTTTTTATCTTCTATGATGTTTTTTGATTAGATGCGTAGTTCTCGAGATATATCAAGATATTTAAAAGTTCCGAAGCCGCACCAACATAATAGAGATACAGAAACACCGTGGCCCCTCTCTTTGAGATAACTCTGCACTATTGCGAGCTGCAAATGCCACTTCCAGCTTAGCTGTGCAGAAGAAGAACAACAAGAAGAAGAAATATCTCGAAATATGCCCGTCAGGCCAGTTCCTTTGAGCTGAATCTGCAAATATCTCGGAAACGAAGCGAGCTATGGCAAAATGTTAAGAGACGTTTTTTGTAGGGAATTATGTTTCCTACAATTTATGTTCTATGATATTTTTTGATCAGAAGCGTAGTTTTCGAGATATATCGAGATACTTAAAAGTTCCGAAGCCGCACCAACATATTAGAGATACAGAAACACCGTGGCCCCTTTCTTTGAGATAACTGTGCACTAGTGCGAGCCGCAAATGCCACTTCCAGCTTAGCTGTGCAGAAGAAGAACAACAAGAAGAAGAAACTTCTCGAAATATGTCCGTCAGGCCCCTTCCCTTGAGATAAATCTGCAAATATCTCGGAAACGAAGCGAGCTATGGCGAAATGTTAAGAGACCTTTTTTGTAGAGAATTAAGTTTCCTACTTTTTATCTTATATGATATTTTTTGATCAGATGCGTAGTTCTCGAGATATATCAAGATATTTAATAGTGCCGAAGCCGCACCAACATAATACAGATACAGAAACACCGTGGCCCCTTTCTTTGAGATAACTCTGCACTAGTGCGAGCCGCAAATGCCACTTCCAGCTTAGCTGTGCAGAAGAAGAACAACAAGAAGAAGAAATATCTCGAAATATGCCCGTCAGGCCAGTTCCTTTGAGCTGAATCTGCAAATATCTCGGAAACGAAGCGAGCTATGGCAAAATGTTAAGAGACGTTTTTTGTAGGGAATTATGTTTCCTACAATTTATGTTCTATGATATTTTTTGATCAGAAGCGTAGTTTTCGAGATATATCGAGATACTTAAAAGTTCCGAAGCCGCACCAACATATTAGAGATACAGAAACACCGTGGCCCCTTTCTTTGAGATAACTGTGCACTAGTGCGAGCCGCAAATGCCACTTCCAGCTTAGCTGTGCAGAAGAAGAACAACAAGAAGAAGAAATATCTCGAAATATGTCCGTCAGGCCCCCTCCCTTGAGATAAATCTGCAAATATCTCGGAAACGAAGAGAGCTATGGCAAAATGTTAAGAGACCTTTTTTGTAGAGAATTAAGTTTCCTACTTTTCATGTTCTATGATATTTTTTGATCAGATGCGTAGTTCTCGAGATATATTAAGATATTTAAAAGTTCCGAGGCCGCACCAACATAATAGAGATACACAAACACCGTGGACCCTTTCTTTGAGATAACTCTGCACTAGTGCGAGCCGCAAATGCCACTTCCAGCTTAGCTGTGCAGAAGAAGAACAACAAGAAGAAGAAATATCTCGAAATATGTCCGTCAGGCCCCTTCCCTTGAGATAAATATGCAAATATCTCGGAAACGAAGCGAGCTATGGCAAAATGTTAAGAGACCTTTTTTGTAGAGAATTAAGTTTCCTACTTTTTATCTTGTATGATATTTTTTGATTAGATGCGTAGTTCTCGAGATATATCAAGATATTTAAAAGTTCCGAAGCCGCACCAACATAATAGAGATACCGAAACACCGTGGCCCCTCTCTTTGAGATAACTCTGCACTATTGCGAGCTGCAAATGCCACTTCCAGCTTAGCTGTGCAGAAGAAGAACAACAAGAAGAAGAAATATCTCGAAATATGTCCGTCAGGCCAGTTCCTTTGAGCTGAATCTGCAAATATCTCGGAAACGAAGCGAGCTATGGCAAAATGTTAAGAGACGTTTTTTGTAGAGAATTAAGGTTCCTACCTTTTATGTTCTATGACATTTTTTGATCAGATGCGTAGTTCTCGAGATATATCAAGATATTTAAAAGTTCCGAAGCCGCACCAACATAATAGAGATACAGAAACACCGTGGCCCCTTTCTTTGAGATAACTCTGCACTATTGCGAGCTGCAAATGCCACTTCCAGCTTAGCTGTGCAGAGGAAGAACAACAAGAAAAAGAAGTATCTCGAAATATGTCCGTCAGGCCCGTGCCTTTGAGCTGAATCTGCAAATATCTCGGAAACGAAGCGAGCTATGGCAAAATGTTAAGAGACGTTTTTTGTAGAGAATTATGTTTCCTACAATTTATGTTCTATGATATTTTTCGATCAGAAGCGTAGTTTTCGAGATATATCGAGATATTTAAAAGTTCCGAAGCCGCACCAACATAATAGAGATACAGAAACACCGTGGCCCCTTTCTTTGAGATAACTCTGCACTAGTGCGAGCCGCAAATGCCACTTCCAGCTTAGCTGTGCAGAAGAAGAACAACAAGAAGAAGAAATATCTCGAAATATGTCCGACAGGCCCCTTCCCTTGAGATAAATCTGCAAATATCTCGGAAACGAAGCGAGCTATGGCGAAATGTTAAGAGACCTTTTTTGTAGAGAATTAAGTTTCCTACTTTTTATCTTATATGATATTTTTTGATCAGATGCGTAGTTCTCGAGATATATCAAGATATTTAAAAGTGCCGAAGCCGCACCAACATAATACAGATACAGAAACACCGTGGCCCCTTTCTTTGAGATAACTCTGCACTAGTGCGAGCCGCAAATGCCACTTCCAGCTTAGCTGTGCAGAAGAAGAACAACAAGAAGAAGAAATATCTCGAAATATGTCCGTCAGGCCCCTTCCCTTGAGATAAATCTGCAAATATCTCGGAAACGAATCGAGCTATGGCAAAATGTTAAGAGACCTTTTTTGTAGAGAATTAAGTTTCCTACTTTTTATGTTCTATGATATTTTTTGATCAGATGCGTAGTTCTCGAGATATATCAAGATATTTAAAAGTTCCGAAGCCGCACCAACATAATACAGATACAGAAACACCGTGGCCCCTTTCTTTGAGATAACTCTGCACTAGTGCGAGCCGCAAATGCCACTTCCAGCTTAGCTGTGCAGAAGAAGAACAACAAGAAGAAGAAATATCTCGAAATATGTCCGTCAGGCCAGTTCCTTTGAGCTGAATCTGCAAATATCTCGGAAACGAAGAGAGCTATGGCAAAATGTTAAGAGACCTTTTTTGTAGAGAATTAAGTTTCCTACTTTTTATGTTCGATGATATTTTTTGATCAGATGCGTAGTTCTCGAGATATATCAAGATATTTAAAAGTCCCGAAGCTGCACCAACATAATAGAGGTACAGAAACACCGTGGCCTCTTTCTTTGAGATAACTCTGCACTATTGCGAGCTGCAAATGCCACTTCGAGCTTAGCTGTGCAGAAGAAGAACAACAAGAAGAAGAAATATCTCGAAATATGTCCGTCAGGCCCCTTCCCTTGAGATAAATCTGCAAATATCTCGGAAACGAAGAGAGATATGGCAAAATGTTAAGAGACCTTTTTTGTAGAGAATTAAGTTTCCTACTTTTCATGTTCTATGATATTTTTTGATCAGATGCGTAGTTCTCGAGATATATCAAGATATTTAAAAGTTCCGAAACCGCACCAACATAATAGAGATACACAAACACCGTGGACCCTTTCTTTGAGATAACTCTGCACTAGTGCGAGCCGCAAATGCCACTTCCAGCTTAGCTGTGCAGAAGAAGAACAACAAGAAGAAGAAATATCTCGAAATATGTCCGTCAGGCCCCTTCCCTTGAGATAAATATACAAATATCTCGGAAACGAAGCGAGCTATGGCAAAATGTTAAGAGACCTTTTTTGTAGAGAATTAAGTTTCCTACTTTTTATCTTCTATGATGTTTTTTGATTAGATGCGTAGTTCTCGAGATATATCAAGATATTTAAAAGTTCCGAAGCCGCACCAACATAATAGAGATACAGAAACACCGTGGCCCCTCTCTTTGAGATAACTCTGCACTATTGCGAGCTGCAAATGCCACTTCCAGCTTAGCTGTGCAGAAGAAGAACAACAAGAAGAAGAAATATCTCGAAATATGCCCGTCAGGCCAGTTCCTTTGAGCTGAATCTGCAAATATCTCGGAAACGAAGCGAGCTATGGCAAAATGTTAAGAGACGTTTTTTGTAGGGAATTATGTTTCCTACAATTTATGTTCTATGATATTTTTTGATCAGAAGCGTAGTTTTCGAGATATATCGAGATACTTAAAAGTTCCGAAGCCGCACCAACATATTAGAGATACAGAAACACCGTGGCCCCTTTCTTTGAGATAACTGTGCACTAGTGCGAGCCGCAAATGCCACTTCCAGCTTAGCTGTGCAGAAGAAGAACAACAAGAAGAAGAAACTTCTCGAAATATGTCCGTCAGGCCCCTTCCCTTGAGATAAATCTGCAAATATCTCGGAAACGAAGCGAGCTATGGCAAAATGTTAAGAGAGCTTTTTTGTAGAGAATTATGTTTCCTACTTTTTATGTTCTATGATATTTTTTGATCAGACGCGTAGTTCTCGAGATATATCAAGATATTTAAAAGTTCCGAAGCCGCACCAACATAATAGAGATACAGAAACACCGTGGCCCCTTTCTTTGAGATAACTCTGCACTAGTGCGAGCCGCAAATGCCACTTCCAGCTTAGCTGTGCAGAAGAAGAACAACAAGAAGAAGAAATATCTCGAAATATGTCCGTCAGGCCCCCTCCCTTGAGATAAATCTGCAAATATCTCGGAAACGAAGAGAGCTATGGCAAAATGTTAAGAGACCTTTTTTGTAGAGAATTAAGTTTCCTACTTTTCATGTTCTATGATATTTTTTGATCAGATGCGTAGTTCTCGAGATATATTAAGATATTTAAAAGTTCCGAGGCCGCACCAACATAATAGAGATACACAAACACCGTGGACCCTTTCTTTGAGATAACTCTGCACTAGTGCGAGCCGCAAATGCCACTTCCAGCTTAGCTGTGCAGAAGAAGAACAACAAGAAGAAGAAATATCTCGAAATATGTCCGTCAGGCCCCTTCCCTTGAGATAAATATGCAAATATCTCGGAAACGAAGCGAGCTATGGCAAAATGTTAAGAGACCTTTTTTGTAGAGAATTAAGTTTCCTACTTTTTATCTTGTATGATATTTTTTGATTAGATGCGTAGTTCTCGAGATATATCAAGATATTTAAAAGTTCCGAAGCCGCACCAACATAATAGAGATACAGAAACACCGTGGCCCCTCTCTTTGAGATAACTCTGCACTATTGCGGGCTGCAAATGCCACTTCCAGCTTAGCTGTGCAGAAGAAGAACAACAAGAAGAAGAAATATCTCGAAATATGTCCGTCAGGCCAGTTCCTTTGAGCTGAATCTGCAAATATCTCGGAAACGAAGCGAGCTATGGCAAAATGTTAAGAGACGTTTTTTGTAGAGAATTAAGTTTCCTACCTTTTATGTTCTATGACATTTTTTGATCAGATGCGTAGTTCTCGAGATATATCAAGATATTTAAAAGTTCCGAAGCCGCACCAACATAATAGAGATACAGAAACACCGTGGCCCCTTTCTTTGAGATAACTCTGCACTATTGCGAGCTGCAAATGCCACTTCCAGCTTAGCTGTGCAGAGGAAGAACAACAAGAAAAAGAAGTATCTCGAAATATGTCCGTCAGGCCCGTTCCTTTGAGCTGAATCTGCAAATATCTCGGAAACGAAGCGAGCTATGGCAAAATGTTAAGAGACGTTTTTTGTAGAGAATTATGTTTCCTACAATTTATGTTCTATGATATTTTTCGATCAGAAGCGTAGTTTTCGAGATATATCGAGATATTTAAAAGTTCCGAAGCCGCACCAACATAATAGAGATACAGAAACACCGTGGCCCCTTTCTTTGAGATAACTCTGCACTAGTGCGAGCCGCAAATGCCACTTCCAGCTTAGCTGTGCAGAAGAAGAACAACAAGAAGAAGAAATATCTCGAAATATGCCCGTCAGGCCAGTTCCTTTGAGCTGAATCTGCAAATATCTCGGAAACGAAGCGAGCTATGGCAAAATGTTAAGAGACGTTTTTTGTAGAGAATTATGTTTCCTACAATTTATGTTCTATGATATTTTTTGATCAGAAGCGTAGTTTTCGAGATATATCGAGATACTTAAAAGTTCCGAAGCCGCACCAACATATTAGAGATACAGAAACACCGTGGCCCCTTTCTTTGAGATAACTGTGCACTAGTGCGAGCCGCAAATGCCACTTCCAGCTTAGCTGTGCAGAAGAAGAACAACAAGAAGAAGAAACTTCTCGAAATATGTCCGTTAGGCCCCTTCCCTTGAGATAAATCTGCAAATATCTCGGAAACGAAGCGAGCTATGGCAAAATGTTAAGAGAGCTTTTTTGTAGAGAATTATGTTTCCTACTTTTTATGTTCTATGATATTTTTTGATCAGACGCGTAGTTCTCGAGATATATCAAGATATTTAAAAGTTCCGAAGCCGCACCAACATAATAGATACAGAAACACCGTGGCCCCTTTCTTTGAGATAACTCTGCACTATTGCGAGCTGCAAATGCCACTTCCAGCTTAGCTGTGCAGAGGAAGAACAACAAGAAGAAGAAATATCTCGAAATATGTCCGTCAGGCCAGTTCCTTTGAGCTGAATCTGCAAATATCTCGGAAACGAAGCGAGCTATGGCAAAATGTTAAGAGACGTTTTTTGTAGAGAATTATGTTTCCTACAATTTATGTTCTATGATATTTTTTGATCAGAAGCGTAGTTTTCGAGATATATCGAGATACTTAAAAGTTCCGAAGCCGCACCAACATATTAGAGATACAGAAACACCGTGGCCCCTTTCTTTGAGATAACTGTGCACTAGTGCGAGCCGCAAATGCCACTTCCAGCTTAGCTGTGCAGAAGAAGAACAACAAGAAGAAGAAACTTCTCGAAATATGTCCGTCAGGCCCCTTCCCTTGAGATAAATCTGCAAATATCTCGGAAACGAAGCGAGCTATGGCAAAATGTTAAGAGACCTTTTTTGTAGAGAATTGTGTTTCCTACTTTTTATGTTCTATGATATTTTTTGAACAGACGCGTAGTTCTCGAGATATATCAAGATATTTAAAAGTTCCGAAGCCTCACCAACATAATAGAGATACAGAAACACCGTGGCCCCTTTCTTTGAGATATGTCTGCACTATTGCGAGCTGCAAATCCCACTGCCAGCTTAGCTGTGCAGAAGAAGAACAACAAGAAGAAGAAATATCTCGAAATATGTCCGTGAGGCCCCTTCCCTTGAGATAAATCTGCAAATATCTCGGAAACGAAGCGAGCTATGGCAAAATGTTAAGAGACCTTATTTGTAGAGAATTATGTTTCCTACTTTTTATGTTCTATGATATTTTTTGATCAGACGCGTAGTTCTCGAGATATATCAAGATATTTAAAAGTTCCGAAGCCGCACCAACATAATAGAGATACAGAAACACCGTGGCCCCTTTCTTTGAGATAACTCTGCACTAGTGCGAGCCGCAAATGCCACTTCCAGCTTAGCTGTGCAGAAGAAGAACAACAAGAAGAAGAAATATCTCGAAATATGTCCGTCAGGCCCCTTCCCTTGAGATAAATATGCAAATATCTCGGAAACGAAGCGAGCTATGGCAAAATGTTAAGAGACCTTTTTTGTAGAGAATTAAGTTTCCTACTTTTTATGTTCTATGATATTTTTTGATCAGATGCGTAGTTCTCGAGATATATCAAGATATTTAAAAGTTCCGAAGCCGCACCAACATAATAGATACAGAAACACCGTGGCCCCTTTCTTTGAGATAACTCTGCACTATCGCGAGCTGCAAATGCCACTTCCAGCTTAGCTGTGCAGAGGAAGAACAACAAGAAGAAGAAATATCTCGAAATATGTCGGTCAGGCCAGTTCCTTTGAGCTGAATCTGCAAATATCTCGGAAACGAAGCGAGCTATGGCAAAATGTTAAGAGACGTTTTTTGTAGAGAATTATGTTTCCTACAATTTATGTTCTATGATATTTTTTGATCAGAAGCGTAGTTTTCGAGATATATCGAGATACTTAAAAGTTCCGAAGCCGCACCACATATTAGAGATACAGAAACACCGTGGCCCCTTTCTTTGAGATAACTCTGCACTAGTGCGAGCCGCAAATGCCACTTCCAGCTTAGCTGTGCAGAAGAAGAACAACAAGAAGAAGAAACTTCTCGAAATATGTCCGTCAGGCCCCTTCCCTTGAGATAAATCTGCAAATATCTCGGAAACGAAGCGAGATATGGCAAAATGTTAAGAGACCTTTTTTGTAGAGAATTATGTTTCCTACTTTTTATGTTCTATGATATTTTTTGAACAGACGCGTAGTTCTCGAGATATATCAAGATATTTAAAAGTTCCGAAGCCGCACCAACATAATAGAGATACAGAAACACCGTGGCCCCTTTCTTTGAGATATTTCTGCACTATTGCGAGCTGCAAATGCCACTTCCAGCTTAGCTGTGCAGAAGAAGAACAACAAGAAGAAGAAATATCTCGAAATATGTCCGTGAGGCCCCTTCCCTTGAGATAAATCTGCAAATATCTCGGAAACGAAGCGAGCTATGGCAAAATGTTAAGAGACCTTTTTTGTAGAGAATTAAGTTTCCTACTTTTTATGTTCTATGATATTTTTTGATCAGAAGCGTAGTTGTCGAGATATATCAAGATATTTAAAAGTTCCGAAGCCGCACCAACATAATAGAGATACAGAAACACGGTGGCCCCTTTCTTTGAGATAACTCTGCACTAGTGCGAGACGCAAATGCCACTTCCAGCTTAGCTGTGCAGAAGAAGAACAACAAGAAGAAGAAATATCTCGAAATATGTCCGTCAGGCCCCTTCCCTTGAGATATATATGCAAATATCTCGGAAACGAAGCGAGCTATGGCAAAATGTTAAGAGACCTTTTTTGTAGAGAATTAAGTTTCCTACTTTTTATGTTCTATGACATTTTTTGATCAGATGCGTAGTTCTCGAGATATATCAAGATATTTAAAAGTTCCGAAGCCGCACCAACATAATAGAGATACAGAAACACCGTGGCCCCTTTCTTTAAGATAACTCTGCACTATTGCGAGCTGCAAATGCCACTTCCAGCTTAGCTGTGCAGAGGAAGAACAACAAGAAGAAGAAATATCTCGAAATATGTCCGTCAGGCCAGTTCCTTTGAGCTGAATCTGCAAATATCTCGGAAACGAAGCGAGCTATGGCAAAATGTTAAGAGACCTTTTTTGTAGAGAATTAAGTTTCCTACTTTTTATGTAGTATGATATATTTTGATCAGATGCGTAGTTCTCGAGATATATCAAGATATTTAAAAGTTCCGAAGCCGCACCAACATAATAGAGATACAGAAACACCGTGGCCCCTTTCTTTGAGATAACTCTGCACTATTGCGAGCTGCAAATGCCACTTCCAGCTTAGCTGTGCAGAGGAAGAACAACAAGAAAAAGAAGTATCTCGAAATATGTCCGTCAGGCCCGTTCCTTTGAGCTGAATCTGCAAATATCTCGGAAACGAAGCGAGCTATGGCAAAATGTTAAGAGACGTTTTTTGTAGAGAATTATGTTTCCTACAATTTATGTTCTATGATATTTTTCGATCAGAAGCGTAGTTTTCGAGATATATCGAGATATTTAAAAGTTCCGAAGCCGCACCAACATAATAGAGATACAGAAACACCGTGGCCCCTTTCTTTGAGATAACTCTGCACTAGTGCGAGCCGCAAATGCCACTTCCAGCTTAGCTGTGCAGAAGAAGAACAACAAGAAGAAGAAATATCTCGAAATATGCCCGTCAGGCCAGTTCCTTTGAGCTGAATCTGCAAATATCTCGGAAACGAAGCGAGCTATGGCAAAATGTTAAGAGACGTTTTTTGTAGAGAATTATGTTTCCTACAATTTATGTTCTATGATATTTTTTGATCAGAAGCGTAGTTTTCGAGATATATCGAGATACTTAAAAGTTCCGAAGCCGCACCAACATATTAGAGATACAGAAACACCGTGGCCCCTTTCTTTGAGATAACTGTGCACTAGTGCGAGCCGCAAATGCCACTTCCAGCTTAGCTGTGCAGAAGAAGAACAACAAGAAGAAGAAATATCTCGAAATATGTCCGTCAGGCCCCTTCCCTTGAGATAAATCTGCAAATATCTCGGAAACGAAGCGAGCTATGGCAAAA
Organism: Osmia lignaria lignaria; assembly: GCF_051020975.1. NCBI lineage: Eukaryota > Metazoa > Arthropoda > Insecta > Hymenoptera > Megachilidae > Osmia > Osmia lignaria. The sequence goes on from NW_027478160.1 coordinate 2,958,552, forward strand.
TGTTAAGAGACCTTTTTTGTAGAGAATTAGGTTTCCTACTTTTTATCTTCTATGATATTTTTTGATCAGATGCGTAGTTCTCGAGATATATCAAGATATTTAAAAGTTCCGAAGCCGCACCAACATAATAGAGATACAGAAACACCGTGGCCCTTCTCTTTGAGATAACTCTGCACTATTGCGAGCTGGAAATGCCACTTCCAGTTTAGCTGTGCAGAAGAAGAACAACAAGAAGAAGAAATATCTCGAAATATGTCCGTTAGGCCCCTTCCCTTGAGATGAATCTGCAAATATCTCGGAAACGAAGCGAGCTATGGCAAAATGTTAAGAGACCTTTTTTGTAGAGAATTAAGTTTCCTACTTTTTATGTTCTATGATATTTTTTGATCAGATGCGTAGTTCTCGAGATATATCAAGATATTTAAAAGTTCCGAAGCCGCACCAACATAATAGAGATACAGAAACACCGTGGCCCCTTTCTTTGAGATAACTCTGCACTATTGCGAGCTGTAAATGCCACTTCCAGCTTAGCTGTGCAGAAGAAGAACAACAAGAAGAAGAAATATCTCGATTAATGTCCGTCAGGCCCCTTCCCTTGAGATAAATGTGCAAATATCTCGGAAACGAAGAGGGCTATGGCAAAATGTTAAGAGACCTTTTTTGTAGAGAATTAAGTTTCCTACTTTTTATGTTCTATGATATTTTTTTATCTGATGCGTAGTTCTCGAGATATATCAAGATATTTAAAAGTTCCGAAGCCGCACCAACATAATAGAGATACAGAAACACCGTGGCCCCTTTCTTTGAGATAACTCTGCACTAGTGTGAGCCGCAAATGCCACTTCCAGCTTAGCTGTGCAGAAGAAGAACAACAAGAAGAAGAAATATCTCGAAATATGTCCGTCAGGCCCCTTCCCTTGAGATAAATCTGCAAATATCTCGGAAACGAAGCGAGCTATGGCAGAATGTTAAGAGACCTTTTTTGTAGAGAATTATGTTTCCTACTTTTTATGTCCTATGATATTTTTTGATCAGACGCGTAGCTCTCGAGATATATCAAGATATTTAAAAGTTCCGAAGCCGCACCAACATAATAGAGATACAGAAACAGCGTGGCCCCTTTCTTTGAGATATCTCTGCACTATTGCGAGCTGCAAATGCCACTTCCAGCTTAGCTGCGCAGAAGAAGAACAACAAGAAGAAGAAATATCTCGAAATATGTCCGTCAGGCCCCTTCCCTTGAGATAAATCTGCAAATATCTCGGAAACGAAGCGAGCTATGGCAAAATGTTAAGAGACCTTTTTTGTAGTGAATTAAGTTTCCTACTTTTTATGTTCTATGATATTTTTTGATCAGATGCGTAGTTCTCGAGATATATCAAGATATTTAAAAGTTCCGAAGCCGCACCAACATAATAGAGATACAGAAACACCGTGGCCCCTTTCTTTGAGATAACTCTGCACTATTGCGAGCTGTAAATGCCACTTCCAGCTTAGCTGTGCAGAAGAAGAACAACAAGAAGAAGAAATATCTCGAAATATGTCCGTCAGGCCCCTTCCCTTGAGATATATCTGCAAATATCTCGGAAACGAAGCGAGCTATGGCAAAATGTTAAGAGACCTTTTTTGTAGGGAATTATGTTTCCTACAATTTATGTTCTATGATATTCTTTGATCAGATGCGTAGTTCTCGAGATATATCAAGATATTTAAAAGTTCCGAAGCCGCACCAACATAATAGAGATACAGAAACACCGTGGCCCCTTTCTTTGAGATAACTCTGCACTATTGCGAGCTGCAAATGCCACTTCCAGCTTAGCTGTGCAGAAGAAGAACATCAAGAAGAAGAAATATCTCGATTAATGTCCGTCAGGCCCCTTCCCTTGAGATAAATCTGCAAATATCTCGGAAACGAAGAGGGCTATGGCAAAATGTTAAGAGACCTTTTTTGTAGAGAATTAAGTTTCCTACTTTTTATGTTCTATGATATTTTTTTATCTGATGCGTAGTTCTCGAGATATATCAAGATATTTAAAAGTTCCGAAGCCGCACCAACATAATAGAGATACAGAAACACCGTGGCCCCTTTCTTTGAGATAACTCTGCACTATTGCGAGCTGTAAATGCCACTTCCAGCTTAGCTGTGCAGAAGAAGAACAACAAGAAGAAGAAATATCTCGAAATATGTCCGTCAGGCCCCTTCCCTTGAGATATATCTGCAAATATCTCGGAAACGAAGCTAGCTATGGCAAAATGTTAAGAGACCTTTTTTGTAGAGAATTACGTTTCCTACAATTTATGTTCTATGATATTTTTTGATCAGAAGCGTAGTTTTCGAGATATATCGAGTTATTTAAATGTTCCGAAGCCGCACCAACATAATAGAGATACAGAAACACCGTGGCCCCTTTCTTTGAGATAACTCTGCGCTAGTGCGAGCCGCAAATGCCACCTCCAGCTTAGCTGTGCAGAAGAAGAACAACAAGAAGAAGAAATATCTCGAAATATGTCCGTCAGGCCCCTTCCCTTGAGATAAATCTGCAAATATCTCGGAAACGAAGCGAGCTATGGCAAAATGTTAAGAGACCTTTTTTGTAGAGAATTAAGCTTCCTACTTTTTATCTTCTATGATATTTTTTGATCAGATGCGTAGTTCTCGAGATATATCAAGATATTTAAAAGTTCCGAAGCCGCACCAACATAATAGAGATACAGAAACACCGTGGCCCCTTTCTTTGAGATAACTCTGCACTAGTGCGAGCCGCAAATGCCACTTCCAGCTTAGCTGTGCAGAAGAAGAACAACAAGAAGAAGAAATATCTCGAAATATGTCCGTCAGGCCCCTTCCCTTGAGATAAATCTGCAAATATCTCGGAAACGAAGCGAGCTATGGCAAAATGTTAAGAGACCTTTTTTGTAGAGAATTAAGTTTCCTACTTTTTATCTTGCATGATATTTTTTGATCAGATGCGTAGTTCTCGAGATATATCAAGATATTTAAAAGTTCCGAAGCCGCACCAACATAATAGAGATACAGAAACACCGTGGCCCCTTTCTTTGAGATAACTCTGCACTATAGCGAGCTGTAAATGCCACCTCCAGCTTAGCTGTGCAGAAGAAGAACAACAAGAAGAAGAAATATCTCGAAATATGTCCGTCAGGCCCCTTCCCTTGAGATATATCTGCAAATATCTCGGAAACGAAGCGAGCTATGGCAAAATGTTCAGAGACCTTTTTTGTAGAGCATTATGTTTCCTACAATTTATGTTCTATGATATTTTTTGATCAGAAGCGTAGTTTTCGAGATACATCGAGATATTTAAAAGTTCCGAAGCCGCACCAACATAATAGAGATACAGAAACACCGTGGCCCGTTTCGTTGAGATAACTCTGCACTATTGCGAGCTGCAAATGCCTCTTCCAGCTTAGCTGTGCAGAGGAAGAACAACAAGAAGAAGGAATATCTCGAAATATGTCCGTCAGGCCCCTTCCCTTGAGATAAATCTGCAAATATCTCGGAAACGAAGCGAGCTATGGCAAAATGTTAAGAGACCTTTTTTGTAGAGAATTATGTTTCCTACAATTTATGTTCTATGATATTTTTTGATCAGAAGCGTAGTTTTCGAGATATATCGAGATATTTAAAAGTTCCGAAGCCGCACCAACATAATAGAGATACAGAAACACCGTGGCCCCTTTCGTTGAGATAACTCTGCACTAGTGCGAGCCGCAAATGCCACTTCCAGCTTAGCTGTGCAGAAGAAGAACAACAAGAAGAAGAAATATCTCGAAATATGTCCGTCAGGCCCCTTCCCTTGAGATAAATCTGCAAATATCTCGGAAACGAAGCGAGCTATGGCAAAATGTTAAGAGACCTTTTTTGTAGAGAATTAAGTTTCCTACTTTTTATGTTCTATGATATTTTTTGATCAGATGCGTAGTTCTCGAGATATATCAAGATATTCAAAAGTTCCGAAGCCGCACCAACATAATAGAGATACAGAAACACCGTGGCCCCTTTCGTTGAGATAACTCTGCGCTAGTGCGAGCCGCAAATGCCACTTCCAGCTTAGCTGTGCAGAAGAAGAACAACAAGAAGAAGAAATATCTCGAAATATGTCCGTCAGGCCCCTTCCCTTGAGATAAATCTGCAAATATCTCGGAAACGAAGCGAGCTATGGCAAAATGTTAAGAGACCTTTTTTGTAGAGAATTATGTTTCCTACAATTTATGTTCTGTGATATTTTTTGATCAGATGCGTAGTTCTCGAGATATACCAAGATATTTAAAAGCTCCGAAGCCGCACCAACATAATAGAGATACAGAAACACCGTGGCCCCTTTCTTTGAGATAACTCTGCACTATTGCGAGCTGCAAATGCCTCTTCCAGCTTAGCTGTGCAGAGGAAGAACAACAAGAAGAAGGAATATCTCGAAATATGTCCGTCAGGCCCCTTCCCTTGAGATAAATCTGCAAATATCTCGGAAACGAAGCGAGCTATGGCAAAATGTTAAGAGACCTTTTTTGTAGAGAATTATGTTTCCTACAATTTATGTTCTATGATATTTTTTGATCAGAAGCGTAGTTTTCGAGATATATCGAGATATTTAAAAGTTCCGAAGCCGCACCAACATAATAGAGATACAGAAACACCGTGGCCCCTTTCGTTGAGATAACTCTGCACTAGTGCGAGCCGCAAATGCCACTTCCAGCTTCGCTGTGCAGAAGAAGAACAACAAGAAGAAGAAATATCTCGAAATATGTCCGTCAGGCCCCTTCCCTTGAGATAAATCTGCAAATATCTCGGAAACGAAGCGAGCTATGGCAAAATGTTAAGAGACCTTTTTTGTAGAGAATTAAGTTTCCTACTTTTTATGTTCTATGATATTTTTTGATCAGATGCGTAGTTCTCGAGATATATCAAGATATTCAAAAGTTCCGAAGCCGCACCAACATAATAGAGATACAGAAACACCGTGGCCCCTTTCGTTGAGATAACTCTGCGCTAGTGCGAGCCGCAAATGCCACTTCCAGCTTAGCTGTGCAGAAGAAGAACAACAAGAAGAAGAAATATCTCGAAATATGTCCGTCAGGCCCCTTCCCTTGAGATAAATCTGCAAATATCTCGGAAACGAAGCGAGCTATGGCAAAATGTTAAGAGACCTTTTTTGTAGAGAATTATGTTTCCTACAATTTATGTTCTCTGATATTTTTTGATCAGATGCGTAGTTCTCGAGATATACCAAGATATTTAAAAGTTCCGAAGCCGCACCAACATAATAGAGATACAGAAACACCGTGGCCCCTTTCTTTGAGATAACTCTGCACTATTGCGAGCTGCAAATGCCTCTTCCAGCTTAGCTGTGCAGAGGAAGAACAACAAGAAGAAGGAATATCTCGAAATATGTCCGTTAGGCCCCTTCCCTTGAGATAAATCTGCAAATATCTCGGAAACGAAGCGAGCTATGGCAAAATGTTAAGAGACCTTTTTTGTAGAGAATTATGTTTCCTACAATTTATGTTCTATGATATTTTTTGATCAGAAGCGTAGTTTTCGAGATATATCGAGATATTTAAAAGTTCCGAAGCCGCACCAACATAATAGAGATACAGAAACACCGTGGCCCCTTTCGTTGAGATAACTCTGCACTAGTGCGAGCCGCAAATGCCACTTCCAGCTTCGCTGTGCAGAAGAAGAACAACAAGAAGAAGAAATATCTCGAAATATGTCCGTCAGGCCCCTTCCCTTGAGATAAATCTGCAAATGTCTCGGAAACGAAGCGAGCTATGGCAAAATGTTAAGAGACCTTTTTTGTAGAGAATTAAGTTTCCTACTTTTTATGTTCTATGATATTTTTTGATCAGATGCGTAGTTCTCGAGATATATCAAGATATTCAAAAGTTCCGAAGCCGCACCAACATAATAGAGATACAGAAACACCGTGGCCCCTTTCTATGAGATAACTCTGCACTATTGCGCGCTGCAAATGCCACTTCCAGCTTAGCTGTGCAGAAGAAGAACAACAAGAAGAAGAAATATCTCGAAATATGTCCGTCAGGCCCCTTCCCTTGAGATAAATCTGCAAATATCTCGGAAACGAAGCGAGCTATGGCAAAATGTTAAGAGACCTTTCTTGTAGAGAATTAGGTTTCCTACTTTTTATGCTCTATGATATTTTTTGATCAGATGCGTAGTTCTCGAGATATATCAAGATATTTAAAAGTTCCGAAGCCGCACCAACATAATAGAGATACAGAAACACCGTGGCCCCTTTCTTTGAGATAACTCTGCACTATTGCGAGCTGTAAATGCCACTTCCAGCTTAGCTGTGCAGAAGAAGAACAACAAGAAGAAGAAATATCTCGAAATATGTCCGTCAGGCCACTTCCCTTGAGATAAATCTGCAAATATCTCGGAAACGAAGCGAGCTATGGCAAAATGTTAAGAGACCTTTTTTGTAGAGAATTAAGTTTCCTACTTTTTATGTTCGATGATATTTTTTGATCAGATGCGTAGTTCTCGAGATATATCAAGATATTTAAAAGTTCCGAAGCTGCACCAACATAATAGAGGTACAGAAACACCGTGGCCTCTTTCTTTGAGATAACTCTGCACTATTGCGAGCTGCAAATGCCACTTCGAGCTTAGCTGTGCAGAAGAAGAACAACAAGAAGAAGAAATATCTCGAAATATGTCCGTCAGACCCCTTCCCTTGAGATGAATCTGCAAATATCTCGGAAACGAAGCGAGCTATGGCAAAACGTTAAGAGACCTTTTTTGTAGAGAATAATATTTCCTACAATTTACGTTCTATGATATTTTTTGATCAGAAGCGTAGTTTTCGAGATATATCGAGATATTTAAAAGTTCCGAAGCCGCACCAACATAATAGAGATACAGAAACACCGTGGCCCCTTTCGTTGAGATAACTCTGCACTAGTGCGAGCCGCAAATGCCACTTCCAGCTTAGCTGTGCAGAAGAAGAACAACAAGAAGAAGAAATATCTCGAAATATGTCCGTCAGGCCCCTTCCCTTGAGATAAATCTGCAAATATCTCGGAAACGAAGCGAGCTATGGCAAAATGTTAAGAGACCTTTTTTGTAGAGAATTAAGTTTCCTACTTTTTATGTTCTATGATATTTTTTGATCAGATGCGTAGTTCTCGAGATATATCAAGATATTCAAAAGTTCCGAAGCCGCACCAACATAATAGAGATACAGAAACACCGTGGCCCCTTTCTTTGAGATAACTCTGCACTATTGCGAGCTGCAAATGCCACTTCCAGCTTAGCTGTGCAGTGGAAGAACAACAAGAAGAAGAAATATCTCGAAATATGTCCGTCCGGCCAGTTCCTTTGAGCTGAATCTGCAAATATCTCGGAAACGAAGCGAGCTATGGCAAAATGTTAAGAGACGTTTTTTGTAGAGAATTATGTTTCCTACAATTTATGTTCTATGATATTTTTTGATCAGAAGCGTAGTTCTCGAGATATATCAAGATATTTAAAAGTTCCGAAGCCGCACCAACATAATAGAGATACACAAACACCGTGGCCCCTTTCTTTCAGATAACTATGCACTATTGCGAGCTGTAAATGCCACTTCCAGTTAAGCTGTGCAGAAGAAGAACAAGAAGAAGAAGAAATATCTCGAAATATGTCCGTCAGGCCCCTTCCCTTGAGATATATCTGCAAATATCTCGGAAACGAAGCGAGCTATGGCAAAATATTAAGAGACCTTTTTTGTAGAGAATTATGTTTCCTACAATTTATGTTCTATGATATTTTTTGTTCAGAAGCGTAGTTTTCGAGATATATCGAGATATTTAAAAGTTCCGAAGCCGCACCAACATAATAGAGATACAGAAACACCGTGGCCCCTTTCGTTGAGATAACTCTGCGCTAGTGCGAGCCGCAAATGCCACTTCCAGCTTAGCTGTGCAGAAGAAGAACAACAAGAAGAAGAAATATCTCGAAATATGTCCGTCAGGCCCCTTCCCTTGAGATAAATCTGCAAATATCTCGGAAACGAAGCGAGCTATGGCAAAATGTTAAGAGACCTTTTTTGTAGAGAATTATGTTTCCTACAATTTATGTTCTATGATATTTTTTGATCAGATGCGTAGTTCTCGAGATATACCAAGATATTTAAAAGTTCCGAAGCCGCACCAACATAATAGAGATACAGAAACACCGTGGCCCCTTTCTTTGAGATAACTCTGCACTATTGCGAGCTGCAAATGCCTCTTCCAGCTTAGCTGTGCAGAGGAAGAACAACAAGAAGAAGGAATATCTCGAAATATGTCCGTCAGGCCCCTTCCCTTGAGATAAATCTGCAAATATCTCGGAAACGAAGCGAGCTATGGCAAAATGTTAAGAGACCTTTTTTGTAGAGAATTATGTTTCCTACAATTTATGTTCTATGATATTTTTTGATCAGAAGCGTAGTTTTCGAGATATATCGAGATATTTAAAAGTTCCGAAGCCGCACCAATATAATAGAGATACAGAAACACCGTGGCCCCTTTCGTTGAGATAACTCTGCACTAGTGCGAGCCGCAAATGCCACTTCCAGCTTAGCTGTGCAGAAGAAGAACAACAAGAAGAAGAAATATCTCGAAATATGTCCGTCAGGCCCCTTCCCTTGAGATAAATCTGCAAATATCTCGGAAACGAAGAGAGCTATGGCAAAATGTTAAGAGACCTTTTTTGTAGAGAATTAGGTTTCCTACTTTTTATGTTCTATGATATTTTTTGATCAGATGCGTAGTTCTCGAGATATATCAAGATATTCAAAAGTTCCGAAGCCGCACCAACATAATAGAGATACAGAAACACCGTGGCCCCTTTCTATGATATAACTCTGCACTATTGCGCGCTGCAAATGCCACTTCCAGCTTAGCTGTGCAGAAGAAGAACAACAAGAAGAAGAAATATCTCGAAATATGTCCGTCAGGCCCCTTCCCTTGAGATAAATCTGCAAATATCTCGGAAACGAAGCGAGCTATGGCAAAATGTTAAGAGACCTTTTTTGTAGAGAATTAGGTTTCCTACTTTTTATGCTCTATGATATTTTTTGATCAGATGCGTAGTTCTCGAGATATATCAAGATATTTAAAAGTTCCGAAGCCGCACCAACATAATAGAGATACAGAAACACCGTGGCCCCTTTCTTTGAGATAACTCTGCACTATTGCGAGCTGTAAATGCCACTTCCAGCTTAGCTGTGCAGAAGAAGAACAACAAGAAGAAGAAATATCTCGAAATATGTCCGTCAGGCCAGTTCCTTTGAGCTGAATCTGCAAATATCTCGGAAACGAAGCGAGCTATGGCAAAATGTTAAGAGACGTTTTTTGTAGAGAATTATGTTTCCTACAATTTATGTTCTATGACATTTTTTGATCAGAAGCGTAGTTTTCGAGATATATCGAGATATTTAAAAGTTCCGAAGCCGCACCAACATAATAGGGATACAGAAACACCGTGGCCCCTTTCTCTGAGATAACTCTGCACTAGTGCGAGCCGCAAATGCCACTTCCAGCTTAGCTGTGCAGAAGAAGAACAACAAGAAGAAGAAATATCTCGAAATATGTCCGTCAGGCCACTTCCCTTGAGATAAATCTGCAAATATCTCGCAAACGAAGCGAGCTATGGCAAAATGTTAAGAGACGTTTTTTGTAGAGAATTATGTTTCCTACAATTTATGTTCTATGATATTTTTTGATCAGAAGCGTAGTTTTCGAGATATATCGAGATATTTAAAAGTTCCGAAGCCGCACCAACATAATAGAGATACAGAAACACCGTGGCCCCTTTCTTTGAGATAACTCTGCACTAGTGCGAGCCGCAAATGCCACTTCCAGCTTAGCTGTGCAGAAGAAGAACAACAAGAAGAAGAAATATCTCGAAATATGTCCGTCAGGCCCCTTCCCTTGAGATAAATCTGCAAATATCTCGGAAACGAAGCGAGCTATGGCAAAATGTTAAGAGACCTTTTTTGTAGAGAATTATGTTTCCTACAATTTATGTTCTATGATATTTTTTGATCAGAAGCGTAGTTTTCGAGATATATCGAGATATTTAAAAGTTCCGAAGCCGCACCAACATAATAGAGATACAGAAACACCGTGGCCCCTTTCTTTGGGATAACTCTGCACTATTGCGAGCTGCAAATGCCACTTCCAGCTTAGCTGTGCAGAAGAAGAACAACAAGAAGAAGAAATATCTCGAAATATGTCCGTCAGGCCACTTCCCTTGAGATAAATCTGCAAATATCTCGGAAACGAAGCGAGCTATGGCAAAATGTTAAGAGACCTTTTTTGTAGAGAATTAAGTTTCCTACTTTTTATGTTCGATGATATTTTTTGATCAGATGCGTAGTTCTCGAGATATATCAAGATATTTAAAAGTTCCGAAGCTGCACCAACATAATAGAGGTACAGAAACACCGTGGCCTCTTTCTTTGAGATAACTCTGCACTATTGCGAGCTGCAAATGCCACTTCGAGCTTAGCTGTGCAGAAGAAGAACAACAAGAAGAAGAAATATCTCGAAATATGTCCGTCAGACCCCTTCCCTTGAGATGAATCTGCAAATATCTCGGAAACGAAGCGAGCTATGGCAAAACGTTAAGAGACCTTTTTTGTAGAGAATAATATTTCCTACAATTTACGTTCTATGATATTTTTTGATCAGAAGCGTAGTTTTCGAGATATATCGAGATATTTAAAAGTTCCGAAGCCGCACCAACATAATAGAGATACAGAAACACCGTGGCCCCTTTCTTTGAGATAACTCTGCACTATTGCGAGCTGTAAATGCCACTTCCAGCTTAGCTGTGCAGAAGAAGAACAACAAGAAGAAGAAATATCTCGAAATATGTCCGTCAGGCCCCTTCCCTTGAGATATATCTGCAAATATCTCGGAAACGAAGCGAGCTATGGCAAAATGTTAAGAGACCTTTTTTGTAGAGAATTATGTTTCCTACAATTTATGTTCTATGATATTTTTTGATCAGAAGCGTAGTTTTCGAGATATATCGAGATATTTAAAAGTTCCGAAACCGCACCAACATAATAGAGATACAGAAACACCGTGGCCCCTTTCTTTGAGATAACTCTGCACTAGTGCGAGCCGCAAATGCCACTTCCAGCTTAGCTGTGCAGAAGAAGAACAACAAGAAGAAGAAATATCTCGAAATATGTCCGTCAGGCCACTTCCCTTGAGATAAATCTGCAAATATCTCGGAAACGAAGCGAGCTATGGCAAAATGTTAAGAGACGTTTTTTGTAGAGAATTATGTTTCCTACAATTTATGTTCTATGATATTTTTTGATCAGAAGCGTAGTTTTCGAGATATATCGGGATATTTAAAAGTTCCGAAGCCGCACCAACATAATAGAGATACAGAAACACCGTGGCCCCTTTCTTTGAGATAACTCTGCACTAGTGCGAGCCGCAAATGCCACTTCCAGCTTAGCTGTGCAGAAGAAGAGCAACAAGAAGAAGAAATATCTCGAAATATGTCCGACAGGCCCCTTCCCTTGAGATAAATCTGCAAATATCTCGGAAACGAAGCGAGCTATGGCGAAATGTTAAGAGACCTTTTTTGTAGAGAATTAAGTTTCCTACTTTTTATCTTCTATGATATTTTTTGGTCAGATGCGTAGTTCTCGAGATAGATCAAGATACTTAAAAGTTCCGAAGCCGCACCAACATAATAGAGATACAGAAACACCGTGGCCCCTCTCTTTGAGATAACTCTGCACTATTGCGAGCTGCAAATGCCACTTCCAGCTCAGCTGTGCAGAAGAAGAACAACAAGAAGAAGAAATATCTCGAAATATGTCCGTCAGGCCCCTTCCCTTGAGATAAATCTGCAAATATCTCGGAAACGAAGCGAGCTATGGCAAAATGTTTAGAGACCTTTCTTGTAGAGAATTCAGTTTCCTACTTTTTATGTAGTATGATATTTTTTGATCAGATGCGTAGTTCTCGAGATATATCAAGATATTTAAAAGTTCCGAAGCCGCACCAACATAATAGAGATACAGAAACACCGTGGCCCCTTTCTTTGAGATAACTCTGCACTATTGCGCGCTGCAAATGCCACTTCCAGCTTAGCTGTGCAGAAGAAGAACAACAAGAAGAAGAAATATCTCGAAATATGTCCGTCAGGCCCCATCCCTTGAGATAAATCTGCAAATATCTCGGAAACGAAGCGAGCTATGGCAAAATGTTAAGAGACCTTTTTTGTAGAGAATTATGTTTCCTACAATTTATGTTCTATGATATTTTTTGATCAGAAGCGTAGTTTTCGAGATATATCGAGATATTTAAAAGTTCCGAAGCCGCACCAACATAATAGAGATACAGAAACACCGTGGCCCCTTTCTTTGGGATAACTCTGCACTATTGCGAGCTGCAAATGCCACTTCCAGCTTAGCTGTGCAGAAGAAGAACAACAAGAAGAAGAAATATCTCGAAATATGTCCGTCAGGCCACTTCCCTTGAGATAAATCTGCAAATATCTCGGAAACGAAGCGAGCTATGGCAAAATGTTAAGAGACCTTTTTTGTAGAGAATTAAGTTTCCTACTTTTTATGTTGTATGATATTTTTTGATCAGATGCGTAGTTCTCGAGATATATCAAGATATTTAAAAGTTCCGAAGCCGCACCAACATAATAGAGATACAGAAACACCGTGGCCCCTTTCTTTGAGATAACTCTGCACTATTGCGAGCTGTAAATGCCACTTCCAGCTTAGCTGTGCAGAAGAAGAACAACAAGAAGAAGAAATATCTCGAAATATGTCCGTCAGGCCCCTTCCCTTGAGATATATCTGCAAATATCTCGGAAACGAAGCGAGCTATGGCAAAATGTTAAGAGACCTTTTTTGTAGAGAATTATGTTTCCTACAATTTATGTTCTATGATATTTTTTGATCAGAAGCGTAGTTTTCGAGATATATCGAGATATTTAAAAGTTCCGAAGCCGCACCAACATAATAGAGATACAGAAACACCGTGGCCCCTTTCTTTGAGATAACTCTGCACTAGTGCGAGCCGCAAATGCCACTTCCAGCTTAGCTGTGCAGAAGAAGAACAACAAGAAGAAGAAATATCTCGAAATATGTCCGTCAGGCCAGTTCCTTTGAGCTGAATCTGCAAATATCTCGGAAACGAAGCGAGCTATGGCAAAATGTTAAGAGACGTTTTTTGTAGAGAATTATGTTTCCTACAATTTATGTTCTATGATATTTTTTGATCAGAAGCGTAGTTTTCGAGATATATCGAGATATTTAAAAGTTCCGAAGCCGCACCAACATAATAGGGATACAGAAACACCGTGGCCCCTTTCTTTGAGATAACTCTGCACTAGTGCGAGCCGCAAATGCCACTTCCAGCTTAGCTGTGCAGAAGAAGAACAACAAGAAGAAGAAATATCTCGAAATATGTCCGTCAGGCTACTTCCCTTGAGATAAATCTGCAAATAACTCGGAAACCAAGCGAGCTATGGCAAAATGTTAAGAGACGTTTTTTGTAGAGAATTATGTTTCCTACAATTTATGTTCTATGATATTTTTTGATCAGAAGCGTAGTTTTCGAGATATATCGAGATACTTAAAAGTTCCGAAGCCGCACCAACATAACAGAGATACAGAAACACCGTGGCCCCTTTCTTTGAGATAACTCTGCACTAGTGCGAGCTGCAAATGCCACTTCCAGCTTAGCTGTGCAGAAGAAGAACAACAAGAAGAAGAAATATCTCGAAATATGTCCGTCAGGCCCCTTCCCTTGAGATAAATATGCAAATATCTCGGAAACGAAGCGAGCTATGGCAAAATGTTAAGAGACCTTTTTTGTAGAGAATTAAGTTTCCTACTTTTTATGTTCTATGATATTTTTTGATCAGATGCGTAGTTCTCGATATATATCAAGATATTTAAAAGTTCCGAAGCTGCACCAACATAATAGAGATACAGAAACACCGTGGCCCCTTTCTTTGAGATAACTCTGCACTATTGCGAGCTGCAAATGCCACTTCCAGCTTAGCGGTGCAGAGGAAGAACAACAAGAAGAAGAAATATCTCGAAATATGTCCGTCAGGCCAGTTCCTTTGAGCTGAATCTGCAAATATCTCGGAAACGAAGCGAGCTATGGCAAAATGTTAAGAGACGTTTTTTGTAGAGAATTATGTTTCCTACAATTTATGTTCTATGATATTTTTTGATCAGAAGCGTAGTTTTCGAGATATATCGAGATATTTAAAAGTTCCGAAGACGCACCAACATAATAGAGATACAGAAACACCGTGGCCCCTTTCTTTGAGATAACTCTGCACTATTGCGAGCTGCAAATGCCACTTCGAGCTTAGCTGTGCAGAAGAAGAGCAACAAGAAGAAGAAATATCTCGAAATATGTCCGACAGGCCCCTTCCCTTGAGATAAATCTGCAAATATCTCGGAAACGATGCGAGCTATGGCGAAATGTTAAGAGACCTTTTTTGTAGAGAATTAAGTTTCCTACTTTTTATCTTCTATGATATTTTTTGATCAGATGCGTAGTTCTCGAGATAGATCAAGATACTTAAAAGTTCCGAAGCCGCACCAACATAATAGAGATACAGAAACACGGTGGCCCCTCTCTTTGAGAAAACTCTGCACTATTGCGAGCTGCAAATGCCACTTCGAGCTTAGCTGTGCAGAAGAAGAACAACAAGAAGAAGAAATATCTCGAAATATGTCCGTCAGGCCCCTTCCCTTGAGATATATCTGCAAATATCTCGGAAAGGAAGCGAGCTATGGCAAAATGTTAAGAGACCTTTTTTGTAGAGAATTAAGTTTCCTACTTTTTATGTTCGATGATATTTTTTGATCAGATGCGTAGTTCTCGAGATATATCAAGATATTTAAAAGTTCCGAAGCCGCACCAACATAATAGAGATACAGAAACACCGTGGCCCCTTTCTTTGAGATAACTCTGCACTATTGCGTGCTGCAAATGCCACTTCCAGCTTAGCTGTGCAGAGGAAGAACAACAAGAAGAAGAAATATCTCGAAATATGTCCGTCAGGCCAGTTCCTTTGAGCTGAATCTGCAAATATCTCGGAAACGAAGCGAGCTATGGCAAAATGTTAAGAGACCTTTTTTGTAGAGAATTAAGTTTCCTACTTTTTATGTTCGATGATATTTTTTGATCAGATGCGTAGTTCTCGAGATATATCAAGATATTTAAAAGTTCCGAAGCTGCACCAACATAATAGAGGTACAGAAACACCGTGGCCTCTTTCTTTGAGATAACTCTGCACTATTGCGAGCTGCAAATACCACTTCGAGCTTAGCTGTGCAGAAGAAGAACAACAAGAAGAAGAAATATCTCGAAATATGTCCGTCAGACCCCTTCCCTTGAGATGAATCTGCAAATATCTCGGAAACGAAGCGAGCTATGGCAAAATGTTAAGAGACCTTTTTTGTAGAGAATTAAGTTTCCTACTTTTTATGTTCTATGATATTTTTTGATCAGATGCGTAGTTCTCGAGATATATCAAGATACTTAAAAGTTCCGAAGCCGCACCAACATAATAGAGATACAGAAACACCGTGGCCCCTTTCTTTGAGATAACTCTGCACTAGTGCGAGCCGCAAATGCCACTTCCAGCTTAGCTGTGCAGAAGAAGAACAACAAGAAGAAGAAATATCTCGAAATATGTCCGTCAGGCCCCTTCCCTTGAGATAAATATGCAAATATCTCGGAAACGAAGCGAGCTATGGCAAAATGTTAAGAGACCTTTTTTGTAGAGAATTAAGTTTCCTACTTTTTATGTTCTATGATATTTTTTGATCAGATGCGTAGTTCTCGAGATATATCAAGATATTTAAAAGTTCCGAAGCCGCACCAACATAATAGAGATACAGAAACACCGTGGCCCCTTTCTTTGAGATAACTCTGCACTATTGCGAGCTGCAAATGCCACTTCCAGCTTAGCTGTGCAGAAGAAGAACAACAAGAAGAAGAAATATCTCGAAATATGTCCGTCAGGCCCCTTCCCTTGAGATAATTCTGCAAATATCTCGGAAACGAAGAGAGCTATGGCAAAATGTTAAGAGACCTTTTTTGTAGAGAATTAAGTTTCCTACTTTTTATGTTCGATGATATTTTTTGATCAGATGCGTAGTTCTCGAGATATATCAAGATATTTAAAAGTTCCGAAGCTGCACCAACATAATACAGGTACAGAAACACCGTGGCCTCTTTCTTTGAGATAACTCTGCACTATTGCGAGCTGCAAATGCCACTTCCAGTTTAGCTGTGCAGAAGAAGAACAACAAGAAGAAGAAATATCTCGAAATATATCCGTCAGGACCCTTCCCTTGAGATAAATCTGCAAATATCTCGGAAACGAAGCGAGCTATTGCAAAACGTTAAGAGACCTTTTTTGTAGAGAATTAAGTTTCCTACTTTTTATATTCGATGATATTTTTTGATCAGATGCGTAGTTCTCGAGATATATCAAGATATTTAAAAGTTCCGAAGCTGCACCAACATAATAGAGGTACAGAAACACCGTGGCCTCTTTCTTTGAGATAACTCTGCACTATTGCGAGCTGCAAATGCCACTTCGAGCTTAGCTGTGCAGAAGAAGAGCAACAAGAAGAAGAAATATCTCGAAATATGTCCGACAGGCCCCTTCCCTTGAGATAAATCTGCAAATATCTCGGAAACGATGCGAGCTATGGCGAAATGTTAAGAGACCTTTTTTGTAGAGAATTAAGTTTCCTACTTTTTATCTTCTATGATATTTTTTGATCAGATGCGTAGTTCTCGAGATAGATCAAGATACTTAAAAGTTCCGAAGCCGCACCAACATAATAGAGATACAGAAACACCGTGGCCCCTCTCTTTGAGAAAACTCTGCACTATTGCGAGCTGCAAATGCCACTTCCAGCTTAGCTGTGCAGAGGAAGAACAACAAGAAGAAGAAATATCTCGAAATATGTCCGTCAGGCCCCTTCCCTTGAGATAAATCTGCAAATATCTCGGAAACGAAGCGAGCTATGGCAAAATGTTTAGAGACCTTTCTTGTAGAGAATTAAGTTTCCTACTTTTTATGTAGTATGATATTTTTTGATCAGATGCGTAGTTCTCGAGATATATCAAGATATTTAAAAGTTCCGAAGCCGCACCAACATAATAGAGATACAGAAACACCGTGGCCCCTTTCTTTGAGATAACTCTGCACTATTGCGAGCTGCAAATGCCACTTCCAGCTTAGCTGTGCAGAAGAAGAACAACAAGAAGAAGAAATATCTCGAAATATGTCCGTCAGGCCCCTTCCCTTGAGATAAATCTGCAAATATCTCGGAAACGAAGCGAGCTATGGCAAAATGTTAAGAGACCTTTTTTGTAGAGAATTATGTTTCCTACAATTTATGTTCTATGATATTTTTTGATCAGAAGCGTAGTTTTCGAGATATATCGAGATATTTAAAAGTTCCGAAGCCGCACCAACATAATAGAGATACAGAAACATCGTGGCCCCTTTCTTTGAGATAACTCTGCACTATTGCGAGCTGCAAATGCCACTTCGAGCTTAGCTGTGCAGAAGAAGAGCAACAAGAAGAAGAAATATCTCGAAATATGTCCGACAGGCCCCTTCCCTTGAGATAAATCTGCAAATATCTCGGAAACGATGCGAGCTATGGCGAAATGTTAAGAGACCTTTTTTGTAGAGAATTAAGTTTCCTACTTTTTATCTTCTATGATATTTTTTGATCAGATGCGTAGTTCTCGAGATATATCAAGATATTTAAAAGTTCCGAAGCCGCACCAACATAATAGAGATACAGAAACACCGTGGCCCCTTTCTTTGAGATAACTCTGCACTATTGCGAGCTGCAAATGCCACTTCCAGCTTAGCTGTGCAGAGGAAGAACAACAAGAAGAAGAAATATCTCGAAATATGTCCGTCAGGCCAGTTCCTTTGAGCTGAATCTGCAAATATCTCGGAAACGAAGCGAGCTATGGCAAAATGTTAAGAGACCTTTTTTGTAGAGAATTAAGTTTCCTACTTTTTATGTTCGATGATATTTTTTGATCAGATGCGTAGTTCTCGAGATATATCAAGATATTTAAAAGTTCCGAAGCTGCACCAACATAATAGAGGTACAGAAACACCGTGGCCTCTTTCTTTGAGATAACTCTGCACTATTGCGAGCTGCAAATACCACTTCGAGCTTAGCTGTGCAGAAGAAGAACAACAAGAAGAAGAAATATCTCGAAATATGTCCGTCAGACCCCTTCCCTTGAGATGAATCTGCAAATATCTCGGAAACGAAGCGAGCTGTGGCAAAATGTTAAGAGACCTTTTTTGTAGAGAATTAAGTTTCCTACTTTTTATGTTCTATGATATTTTTTGATCAGATGCGTAGTTCTCGAGATATATCAAGATACTTAAAAGTTCCGAAGCCGCACCAACATAATAGAGATACAGAAACACCGTGGCCCCTTTCTTTGAGATAACTCTGCACTAGTGCGAGCCGCAAATGCCACTTCCAGCTTAGCTGTGCAGAAGAAGAACAACAAGAAGAAGAAATATCTCGAAATATGTCCGTCAGGCCCCTTCCCTTGAGATAAATATGCAAATATCTCGGAAACGAAGCGAGCTATGGCAAAATGTTAAGAGACCTTTTTTGTAGAGAATTAAGTTTCCTACTTTTTATGTTCTATGATATTTTTTGATCAGATGCGTAGTTCTCGAGATATATCAAGATATTTAAAAGTTCCGAAGCCGCACCAACATAATAGAGATACAGAAACACCGTGGCCCCTTTCTTTGAGATAACTCTGCACTATTGCGAGCTGCAAATGCCACTTCCAGCTTAGCTGTGCAGAAGAAGAACAACAAGAAGAAGAAATATCTCGAAATATGTCCGTCAGGCCCCTTCCCTTGAGATAATTCTGCAAATATCTCGGAAACGAAGAGAGCTATGGCAAAATGTTAAGAGACCTTTTTTGTAGAGAATTAAGTTTCCTACTTTTTATGTTCGATGATATTTTTTGATCAGATGCGTAGTTCTCGAGATATATCAAGATATTTAAAAGTTCCGAAGCTGCACCAACATAATAGAGGTACAGAAACACCGTGGCCTCTTTCTTTGAGATAACTCTGCACTATTGCGAGCTGCAAATGCCACTTCCAGTTTAGCTGTGCAGAAGAAGAACAACAAGAAGAAGAAATATCTCGAAATATATCCGTCAGGACCCTTCCCTTGAGATAAATCTGCAAATATCTCGGAAACGAAGCGAGCTATTGCAAAACGTTAAGAGACCTTTTTTGTAGAGAATTAAGTTTCCTACTTTTTATATTCGATGATATTTTTTGATCAGATGCGTAGTTCTCGAGATATATCAAGATATTTAAAAGTTCCGAAGCTGCACCAACATAATAGAGGTACAGAAACACCGTGGCCTCTTTCTTTGAGATAACTCTGCACTAGTGCGAGCCGCAAATGCCACTTCCAGCTTAGCTGTGCAGAAGAAGAACAACAAGAAGAAGAAATATCTCGAAATATGTCCGTCAGGCCAGTTCCTTTGAGCTGAATCTGCAAATATCTCGGAAACGAAGCGAGCTATGGCAAAATGTTAAGAGACCTTTTTTGTAGAGAATTAAGTTTCCTACTTTTTATGTTCGATGATATTTTTTGATCAGATGCGTAGTTCTCGAGATATATCAAGATATTTAAAAGTTCCGAAGCTGCACCAACATAATAGAGGTACAGAAACACCGTGGCCTCTTTCTTTGAGATAACTCTGCACTATTGCGAGCTGCAAATACCACTTCGAGCTTAGCTGTGCAGAAGAAGAACAACAAGAAGAAGAAATATCTCGAAATATGTCCGTCAGGCCCCTTCCCTTGAGATAATTCTGCAAATATCTCGGAAACGAAGAGAGCTATGGCAAAATGTTAAGAGACCTTTTTTGTAGAGAATTAAGTTTCCTACTTTTTATGTTCGATGATATTTTTTGATCAGATGCGTAGTTCTCGAGATATATCAAGATATTTAAAAGTTCCGAAGCTGCACCAACATAATAGAGGTACAGAAACACCGTGGCCTCTTTCTTTGAGATAACTCTGCACTATTGCGAGCTGCAAATGCCACTTCCAGTTTAGCTGTGCAGAAGAAGAACAACAAGAAGAAGAAATATCTCGAAATATATCCGTCAGGACCCTTCCCTTGAGATAAATCTGCAAATATCTCGGAAACGAAGCGAGCTATTGCAAAACGTTAAGAGACCTTTTTTGTAGAGAATTAAGTTTCCTACTTTTTATATTCGATGATATTTTTTGATCAGATGCGTAGTTCTCGAGATATATCAAGATATTTAAAAGTTCCGAAGCTGCACCAACATAATAGGGGTACAGAAACACCGTGGCCTCTTTCTTTGAGATAACTCTGCACTATTGCGAGCTGCAAATGCCACTTCGAGCTTAGCTGTGCAGAAGAAGAGCAACAAGAAGAAGAAATATCTCCAAATATGTCCGACAGGCCCCTTCCCTTGAGATAAATCTGCAAATATCTCGGAAACGATGCGAGCTATGGCGAAATGTTAAGAGACCTTTTTTGTAGAGAATTAAGTTTCCTACTTTTTATCTTCTATGATATTTTTTGATCAGATGCGTAGTTCTCGAGATAGATCAAGATACTTAAAAGTTCCGAAGCCGCACCAACATAATAGAGATACAGAAACACCGTGGCCCCTCTCTTTGAGAAAACTCTGCACTATTGCGAGCTGCAAATGCCACTTCCAGCTTAGCTGTGCAGAGGAAGAACAACAAGAAGAAGAAATATCTCGAAATATGTCCGTCAGGCCCCTTCCCTTGAGATAAATCTGCAAATATCTCGGAAACGAAGCGAGCTATGGCAAAATGTTTAGAGACCTTTCTTGTAGAGAATTAAGTTTCCTACTTTTTATGTAGTATGATATTTTTTGATCAGATGCGTAGTTCTCGAGATATATCAAGATATTTAAAAGTTCCGAAGCCGCACCAACATAATAGAGATACAGAAACACCGTGGCCCCTTTCTTTGAGATAACTCTGCACTATTGCGAGCTGGAAATGCCACTTCCAGTTTAGCTGTGCAGAAGAAGAACAACAAGAAGAAGAAATATCTCGAAATATGTCCGTTAGGCCCCTTCCCTTGAGATAAATCTGCAAATATCTCGGAAACGAAGCGAGCTATGGCAAAATCTTAAGAGACCTTTTTTGTAGAGAATTAAGTTTGCTACTTTTTATGTTCTATGATATTTTTTGATCAGAAGCGTAGTTTTCGAGATATATCGAGATATTTAAAAGTTCCGAAGCCGCACCAACATAATAGAGATACAGAAACACCGTGGCCCCTTTCTTTGAGATAACTCTGCACTAGTGCGAGCCGCAAATGCCACTTCCAGCTTAGCTGTGCAGAAGAAGAACAACAAGAAGAAGAAATATCTCGAAATATGTCCGTCAGGCCCCTTCCCTTGAGATAAATATGCAAATATCTCGGAAACGAAGCGAGCTATGGCAAAATGTTAAGAGACCTTTTTTGTAGAGAATTAAGTTTCCTACTTTTTATGTTCTATGATATTTTTTGATCAGATGCGTAGTTCTCTAGATATATCAAGATATTTAAAAGTTCCGAAGCCGCACCAACATAATAGAGATACAGAAACACCGTGGCCCCTTTCTTTGAGATAACTCTGCACTATTGCGAGCTGCAAATGCCACTTCCAGCTTAGCTGTGCAGAGGAAGAACAACAAGAAGAAGAAATATCTCGAAATATGTCCGTCAGGCCAGTTCCTTTGAGCTGAATCTGCAAATATCTCGGAAACGAAACGAGCTATGGCAAAATGTTAAGAGACGTTTTTTGTAGAGAATTATGTTTCCTACAATTTATGTTCTATGATATTTTTTGATCAGAAGCGTAGTTTTCGAGATATATCGAGATATTTAAAAGTTCCGAAGACGCACCAACATAATAGAGATACAGAAACACCGTGGCCCCTTTCTTTGAGATAACTCTGCACTATTGCGAGCTGCAAATGCCACTTCCAGCTTAGCTGTGCAGAGGAAGAACAACAAGAAGAAGAAATATCTCGAAATATGTCCGTCAGGCCAGTTCCTTTGAGCTGAATCTGCAAATATCTCGGAAACGAAACGAGCTATGGCAAAATGTTAAGAGACGTTTTTTGTAGAGAATTATGTTTCCTACAATTTACGTTCTATGATATTTTTTGATCAGAAGCGTAGTTTTCGAGATATATCGAGATATTTAAAAGTTCCGAAGACGCACCAACATAATAGAGATACAGAAACACCGTGGCCCCTTTCTTTGAGATAACTGTGCACTAGTGCGAGCCGCAAATGCAACTTCCGGCTTAGCTGTGCAGAAGAAGAGCAACAAGAAGAAGAAATATCTCGAAATATGTCCGTCAGGCCCCTTCCCTTGAGATAAATCTGCAAATGTCTCGGAAACGAAGCGAGCTATGGCAAAATGTTAAGAGACCTTTTTTGTAGAGAATTAAGTTTCCTACTTTTTATGTTCTATGATATTTTTTGATCAGATGCGTAGTTCTCGAGATATATCAAGATATTTAAAAGTTCCGAAGCCGCACCAACATAATAGAGATACAGAAACACCGTGGCCCCTTTCTTTGAGATAACTCTGCACTATTGCGAGCTGCAAATGCCACTTCCAGCTTAGCTGTGCAGAGGAAGAACAACAAGAAGAAGAAATATCTCGAAATATGTCCGTCAGGCCAGTTCCTTTGAGCTGAATCTGCAAATATCTCGGAAACGAAGCGATCTATGGCAAAATGTTAAGAGACGTTTTTTGTAGAGAATTATGTTTCCTACAATTTATGTTCTATGATATTTTTTGATCAGAAGCGTAGTTTTCGAGATATATCGAGATATTTAAAAGTTCCGAAGCCGCACCAACATAATAGGGATACAGAAACACCGTGGCCCCTTTCTTTGAGATAACTCTGCACTAGTGCGAGCCGCAAATGCCACTTCCAGCTTAGCTGTGCAGAAGAAGAACAACAAGAAGAAGACATATCTCGAAATATGTCCGTCAGGCCCCTTCCCTTGTGATAAATCTGCAAATATCTCGGAAACGAAGCGAGCTATGGCAAAATGTTAAGAGACCTTTTTTGTAGAGAATTATGTTTCCTACAATTTATGTTCTATGATATTTTTTGATCAGATGCGTAGTTCTCGAGATATATCAAGATATTTAAAAGTTCCGAAACCGCACCAACATAATAGAGTTACAGAAACACCGTGGCCCCTTTCTTTGAGATAACTCTGCACTATTGCGAGCTGGAAATGCCACTTCCAGTTTAGCTGTGCAGAAGAAGAACAACAAGAAGAAGAAATATCTCGAAATATATCCGTCAGGACCCTTCCCTTGAGATAAATCTGCAAATATCTCGGAAACGAAGCGAGCTATTGCAAAACGTTAAGAGACCTTTTTTGTAGAGAATTAAGTTTCCTACTTTTTATATTGTATGATATTTTTTATCAGAAGCGTAGTTTTCGAGATATATCGAGATATTTAAAAGTTCCGAAGCCGCACCAACATAATAGAGATACAGAAACACCGTGGCCCCTTTCTTTGGGATAACTCTGCACTATTGCGAGCTGCAAATGCCACTTCCAGCTTAGCTGTGCAGAAGAAGAACAACAAGAAGAAGAAATATCTCGAAATATGTCCGTCAGTCCACTTCCCTTGAGATAAATCTGCAAATATCTCGGAAACGAAGCGAGCTATGGCAAAATGTTAAGAGACCTTTTTTGTAGAGAATTAAGTTTCCTACTTTTTATGTTCGATGATATTTTTTGATCAGATGCGTAGTTCTCGAGATATATCAAGATATTTAAAAGTTCCGAAGCTGCACCAACATAATAGAGGTACAGAAACACCGTGGCCTCTTTCTTTGAGATAACTCTGCACTATTGCGAGCTGCAAATGCCACTGCGAGCTTAGCTGTGCAGAAGAAGAACAACAAGAAGAAGAAATATCTCGAAATATATCCGTCAGGACCCTTCCCTTGAGATAAATCTGCAAATATCTCGGAAACGAAGCGAGCTATTGCAAAACGTTAAGAGACCTTTTTTGTAGAGAATTAAGTTTCCTACTTTTTATATTGTATGATATTTTTTATCAGAAGCGTAGTTTTCGAGATATATCGAGATATTTAAAAGTTCCGAAGCCGCACCAACATAATAGAGATACAGAAACACCGTGGCCCCTTTCTTTGAGATAACTCTGCACTATTGCGAGCTGCAAATGCCACTTCCAGCTTAGCTGTGCAGAGGAAGAACAACAAGAAGAAGAAATATCTCGAAATATGTCCGTCAGGCCAGTTCCTTTGAGCTGAATCTGCAAATATCTCGGAAACGAAACGAGCTATGGCAAAATGTTAAGAGACGTTTTTTGTAGAGAATTATGTTTCCTACAATTTATGTTCTATGATATTTTTTGATCAGAAGCGTAGTTTTCGAGATATATCGAGATATTTAAAAGTTCCGAAGACGCACCAACATAATAGAGATACAGAAACACCGTGGCCCCTTTCTTTGAGATAACTCTGCACTATTGCGAGCTGCAAATGCCACTTCCAGCTTAGCTGTGCAGAGGAAGAACAACAAGAAGAAGAAATATCTCGAAATATGTCCGTCAGGCCAGTTCCTTTGAGCTGAATCTGCAAATATCTCGGAAACGAAACGAGCTATGGCAAAATGTTAAGAGACGTTTTTTGTAGAGAATTATGTTTCCTACAATTTACGTTCTATGATATTTTTTGATCAGAAGCGTAGTTTTCGAGATATATCGAGATATTTAAAAGTTCCGAAGACGCACCAACATAATAGAGATACAGAAACACCGTGGCCCCTTTCTTTGAGATAACTGTGCACTAGTGCGAGCTGCAAATGCAACTTCCGGCTTAGCTGTGCAGAAGAAGAGCAACAAGAAGAAGAAATATCTCGAAATATGTCCGTCAGGCCCCTTCCCTTGAGATAAATCTGCAAATGTCTCGGAAACGAAGCGAGCTATGGCAAAATGTTAAGAGACCTTTTTTGTAGAGAATTAAGTTTCCTACTTTTTATGTTCTATGATATTTTTTGATCAGATGCGTAGTTCTCGAGATATATCAAGATATTTAAAAGTTCCGAAGCCGCACCAACATAATAGAGATACAGAAACACCGTGGCCCCTTTCTTTGAGATAACTCTGCACTATTGCGAGCTGCAAATGCCACTTCCAGCTTAGCTGTGCAGAGGAAGAACAACAAGAAGAAGAAATATCTCGAAATATGTCCGTCAGGCCAGTTCCTTTGAGCTGAATCTGCAAATATCTCGGAAACGAAGCGATCTATGGCAAAATGTTAAGAGACGTTTTTTGTAGAGAATTATGTTTCCTACAATTTATGTTCTATGATATTTTTTGATCAGAAGCGTAGTTTTCGAGATATATCGAGATATTTAAAAGTTCCGAAGCCGCACCAACATAATAGGGATACAGAAACACCGTGGCCCCTTTCTTTGAGATAACTCTGCACTAGTGCGAGCCGCAAATGCCACTTCCAGCTTAGCTGTGCAGAAGAAGAACAACAAGAAGAAGACATATCTCGAAATATGTCCGTCAGGCCCCTTCCCTTGTGATAAATCTGCAAATATCTCGGAAACGAAGCGAGCTATGGCAAAATGTTAAGAGACCTTTTTTGTAGAGAATTATGTTTCCTACAATTTATGTTCTATGATATTTTTTGATCAGATGCGTAGTTCTCGAGATATATCAAGATATTTAAAAGTTCCGAAACCGCACCAACATAATAGAGTTACAGAAACACCGTGGCCCCTTTCTTTGAGATAACTCTGCACTATTGCGAGCTGGAAATGCCACTTCCAGTTTAGCTGTGCAGAAGAAGAACAACAAGAAGAAGAAATATCTCGAAATATATCCGTCAGGACCCTTCCCTTGAGATAAATCTGCAAATATCTCGGAAACGAAGCGAGCTATTGCAAAACGTTAAGAGACCTTTTTTGTAGAGAATTAAGTTTCCTACTTTTTATATTGTATGATATTTTTTATCAGAAGCGTAGTTTTCGAGATATATCGAGATATTTAAAAGTTCCGAAGCCGCACCAACATAATAGAGATACAGAAACACCGTGGCCCCTTTCTTTGGGATAACTCTGCACTATTGCGAGCTGCAAATGCCACTTCCAGCTTAGCTGTGCAGAAGAAGAACAACAAGAAGAAGAAATATCTCGAAATATGTCCGTCAGTCCACTTCCCTTGAGATAAATCTGCAAATATCTCGGAAACGAAGCGAGCTATGGCAAAATGTTAAGAGACCTTTTTTGTAGAGAATTAAGTTTCCTACTTTTTATGTTCGATGATATTTTTTGATCAGATGCGTAGTTCTCGAGATATATCAAGATATTTAAAAGTTCCGAAGCTGCACCAACATAATAGAGGTACAGAAACACCGTGGCCTCTTTCTTTGAGATAACTCTGCACTATTGCGAGCTGCAAATGCCACTGCGAGCTTAGCTGTGCAGAAGAAGAACAACAAGAAGAAGAAATATCTCGAAATATGTCCGTCAGACCCCTTCCCTTGAGATGAATCTGCAAATATCTCGGAAACGAAGCGAGCTATGGCAAAATGTTAAGAGACCTTTTTTGTAGAGAATTAAGTTTCCTACTTTTTATGTTCTATGATATTTTTTGATCAGATGCGTAGTTCTCGAGATATATCAAGATATTTAAAAGTTCCGAAGCCGCACCAACATAATAGAGATACAGAAACACCGTGGCCCCTTTCTTTGAGATAACTCTGCACTAGTGCGAGCCGCAAATGCCACTTCCAGCTTAGCTGTGCAGAAGAAGAACAACAAGAAGAAGAAATATCTCGAAATATGTCCGTCAGGCCCCTTCCCTTGAGATAAATATGCAAATATCTCGGAAACGAAGCGAGCTATGGCAAAATGTTAAGAGACCTTTTTTGTAGAGAATTAAGTTTCCTACTTTTTATGTTCTATGATATTTTTTGATCAGATGCGTAGTTCTCGAGATATATCAAGATATTTAAAAGTTCCGAAGCCGCACCAACATAATAGAGATACAGAAACACCGTGGCCCCTTTCTTTGAGATAACTCTGCACTATTGCGAGCTGGAAATGCCACTTCCAGTTTAGCTGTGCAGAAGAAGAACAACAAGAAGAAGAAATATCTCGAAATATGTCCGTTAGGCCCCTTCCCTTGAGATAAATCTGCAAATATCTCGGAAACGAAGCGAGCTATGGCAAAATCTTAAGAGACCTTTTTTGTAGAGAATTAAGTTTGCTACTTTTTATGTTCTATGATATTTTTTGATCAGAAGCGTAGTTTTCGAGATATATCGAGATATTTAAAAGTTCCGAAGCCGCACCAACATAATAGAGATACAGAAACACCGTGGCCCCTTTCTTTGAGATAACTCTGCACTAGTGCGAGCCGCAAATGCCACTTCCAGCTTAGCTGTGCAGAAGAAGAACAACAAGAAGAAGAAATATCTCGAAATATGTCCGTCAGGCCCCTTCCCTTGAGATAAATATGCAAATATCTCGGAAACGAAGCGAGCTATGGCAAAATGTTAAGAGACCTTTTTTGTAGAGAATTAAGTTTCCTACTTTTTATGTTCTATGATATTTTTTGATCAGATGCGTAGTTCTCTAGATATATCAAGATATTTAAAAGTTCCGAAGCCGCACCAACATAATAGAGATACAGAAACACCGTGGCCCCTTTCTTTGAGATAACTCTGCACTATTGCGAGCTGCAAATGCCACTTCCAGCTTAGCTGTGCAGAGGAAGAACAACAAGAAGAAGAAATATCTCGAAATATGTCCGTCAGGCCAGTTCCTTTGAGCTGAATCTGCAAATATCTCGGAAGCGAAGCGAGCTATGGCAAAATGTTAAGAGACGTTTTTTGTAGAGAATTATGTTTCCTACAATTTATGTTCTATGATATTTTTTGATCAGAAGCGTAGTTTTCGAGATATATCGAGATATTTAAAAGTTCCGAAGACGCACCAACATAATAGAGATACAGAAACACCGTGGCCCCTTTCTTTGAGATAACTGTGCACTAGTGCGAGCCGCAAATGCAACTTCCGGCTTAGCTGTGCAGAAGAAGAGCAACAAGAAGAAGAAATATCTCGAAATATGTCCGTCAGGCCCCTTCCCTTGAGATAAATCTGCAAATGTCTCGGAAACGAAGCGAGCTATGGCAAAATGTTAAGAGACCTTTTTTGTAGAGAATTAAGTTTCCTACTTTTTATGTTCTATGATATTTTTTGATCAGATGCGTAGTTCTCGAGATATATCAAGATATTTAAAAGTTCCGAAGCCGCACCAACATAATAGAGATACAGAAACACCGTGGCCCCTTTCTTTGAGATAACTCTGCACTATTGCGAGCTGCAAATGCCACTTCCAGCTTAGCTGTGCAGAGGAAGAACAACAAGAAGAAGAAATATCTCGAAATATGTCCGTCAGGCCAGTTCCTTTGAGCTGAATCGGCAAATATCTCGGAAACGAAGCGATCTATGGCAAAATGTTAAGAGACGTTTTTTGTAGAGAATTATGTTTCCTACAATTTATGTTCTATGATATTTTTTGATCAGAAGCGTAGTTTTCGAGATATATCGAGATATTTAAAAGTTCCGAAGCCGCACCAACATAATAGGGATACAGAAACACCGTGGCCCCTTTCTTTGAGATAACTCTGCACTAGTGCGAGCCGCAAATGCCACTTCCAGCTTAGCTGTGCAGAAGAAGAACAACAAGAAGAAGACATATCTCGAAATATGTCCGTCAGGCCCCTTCCCTTGTGATAAATCTGCAAATATCTCGGAAACGAAGCGAGCTATGGCAAAATGTTAAGAGACCTTTTTTGTAGAGAATTATGTTTCCTACAATTTATGTTCTATGATATTTTTTGATCAGATGCGTAGTTCTCGAGATATATCAAGATATTTAAAAGTTCCGAAGCCACACCAACATAATAGAGATACAGAAACACCGTGGCCCCTTTCTTTGAGATAACTCTGCACTATTGCGAGCTGTAAATGCCACTTCCAGCTTAGCTGTGCAGAAGAAGAACAACAAGAAGAAGAAATATCTCGAAATATGTCCGTCAGGCCCCTTCCCTTGAGATAATTCTGCAAATATCTCGGAAACGAAACGAGCTATGGCAAAATGTTAAGAGACCTTTTTTGTAGAGAATTAAGTTTCCTACTTTTTATGTTCGATGATATTTTTTGATCAGATGCGTAGTTCTCGAGATATATCAAGATATTTAAAAGTTCCGAAACCGCACCAACATAATAGAGATACAGAAAAACCGTGGCCCCTTTCTTTGAGATAACTCTGCACTATTGCGAGCTGGAAATGCCACTTCCAGTTTAGCTGTGCAGAAGAAGAACAACAAGAAGAAGAAATATCTCGAAATATATCCGTCAGGACCCTTCCCTTGAGATAAATCTGCAAATATCTCGGAAACGAAGCGAGCTATTGCAAAACGTTAAGAGACCTTTTTTGTAGAGAATTAAGTTTCCTACTTTTTATATTGTATGATATTTTTTATCAGAAGCGTATTTTTCGAGATATATCGAGATATTTAAAAGTTCCGAAGCCGCACCACCATAATAGAGATACAGAAACACCGTGGCCCCTTTCTTTGAGATAACTCTGCACTAGTGCGAGCCGCAAATGCCACTTCCAGCTTAGCTGTGCAGAAGAAGAACAACAAGAAGAAGACATATCTCGAAATATGTCCGTCAGGCCCCTTCCCTTGTGATAAATCTGCAAATATCTCGGAAACGAAGCGAGCTATGGCAAAATGTTAAGAGACCTTTTTTGTAGAGAATTATGTTTCCTACAATTTATGTTCTATGATATTTTTTGATCAGATGCGTAGTTCTCGAGATATATCAAGATATTTAAAAGTTCCGAAGCCACACCAACATAATAGAGATACAGAAACACCGTGGCCCCTTTCTTTGAGATAACTCTGCACTATTGCGAGCTGTAAATGCCACTTCCAGCTTAGCTGTGCAGAAGAAGAACAACAAGAAGAAGAAATATCTCGAAATATGTCCGTCAGGCCCCTTCCCTTGAGATAATTCTGCAAATATCTCGGAAACGAAACGAGCTATGGCAAAATGTTAAGAGACCTTTTTTGTAGAGAATTAAGTTTCCTACTTTTTATGTTCGATGATATTTTTTGATCAGATGCGTAGTTCTCGAGATATATCAAGATATTTAAAAGTTCCGAAACCGCACCAACATAATAGAGATACAGAAACACCGTGGCCCCTTTCTTTGAGATAACTCTGCACTATTGCGAGCTGGAAATGCCACTTCCAGTTTAGCTGTGCAGAAGAAGAACAACAAGAAGAAGAAATATCTCGAAATATATCCGTCAGGACCCTTCCCTTGAGATAAATCTGCAAATATCTCGGAAACGAAGCGAGCTATTGCAAAACGTTAAGAGACCTTTTTTGTAGAGAATTAAGTTTCCTACTTTTTATATTGTATGATATTTTTTATCAGAAGCGTATTTTTCGAGATATATCGAGATATTTAAAAGTTCCGAAGCCGCACCAACATAATAGAGATACAGAAACACCGTGGCCCCTTTCTTTGGGATAACTCTGCACTATTGCGAGCTGCAAATGCCACTTCCAGCTTAGCTGTGCAGAAGAAGAACAACAAGAAGAAGAAATATCTCGAAATATGTCCGTCAGGCCACTTCCCTTGAGATAAATCTGCAAATATCTCGGAAACGAAGCGAGCTATGGCAAAATGTTAAGAGACCTTTTTTGTAGAGAATTAAGTTTCCTACTTTTTATGTTTGATGATATTTTTTGATCAGATGCGTAGTTCTCGAGATATATCAAGATATTTAAAAGTTCCGAAGCTGCACCAACATAATAGAGGTACAGAAACACCGTGGCCTCTTTCTTTGAGATAACTCTGCACTATTGCGAGCTGCAAATGCCACTTCGAGCTTAGCTGTGCAGAAGAAGAACAACAAGAAGAAGAAATATCTCGAAATATGTCCGTCAGACCCCTTCCCTTGAGATGAATCTGCAAATATCTCGGAAACGAAGCGAGCTATGGCAAAATGTTAAGAGACCTTTTTTGTAGAGAATTAAGTTTCCTACTTTTTATGTTCTATGATATTTTTTGATCAGATGCGTAGTTCTCGAGATATATCAAGATATTTAAAAGTTCCGAAGCCGCACCAACATAATAGAGATACAGAAACACCGTGGCCCCTTTCTTTGGGATAACTCTGCACTATTGCGAGCTGCAAATGCCACTTCCAGCTTAGCTGTGCAGAAGAAGAACAACAAGAAGAAGAAATATCTCGAAATATGTCCGTCAGGCCACTTCCCTTGAGATAAATCTGCAAATATCTCGGAAACGAAGCGAGCTATGGCAAAATGTTAAGAGACCTTTTTTGTAGAGAATTAAGTTTCCTACTTTTTATGTTTGATGATATTTTTTGATCAGATGCGTAGTTCTCGAGATATATCAAGATATTTAAAAGTTCCGAAGCTGCACCAACATAATAGAGGTACAGAAACACCGTGGCCTCTTTCTTTGAGATAACTCTGCACTATTGCGAGCTGCAAATGCCACTTCGAGCTTAGCTGTGCAGAAGAAGAACAACAAGAAGAAGAAATATCTCGAAATATGTCCGTCAGACCCCTTCCCTTGAGATGAATCTGCAAATATCTCGGAAACGAAGCGAGCTATGGCAAAATGTTAAGAGACCTTTTTTGTAGAGAATTAAGTTTCCTACTTTTTATGTTCTATGATATTTTTTGATCAGATGCGTAGTTCTCGAGATATATCAAGATATTTAAAAGTTCCGAAGCCGCACCAACATAATAGAGATACAGAAACACCGTGGCCCCTTTCTTTGAGATAACTCTGCACTAGTGCGAGCCGCAAATGCCACTTCCAGCTTAGCTGTGCAGAAGAAGAACAACAAGAAGAAGAAATATCTCGAAATATGTCCGTCAGGCCCCTTCCCTTGAGATAAATATGCAAATATCTCGGAAACGAAGCGAGCTATGGCAAAATGTTAAGAGACCTTTTTTGTAGAGAATTAAGTTTCCTACTTTTTATGTTCTATGATATTTTTTGATCAGATGCGTAGTTCTCGAGATATATCAAGATATTTAAAAGTTCCGAAGCCGCACCAACATAATAGAGATACAGAAACACCGTGGCCCCTTTCTTTGAGATAACTCTGCACTATTGCGAGCTGGAAATGCCACTTCCAGTTTAGCTGTGCAGAAGAAGAACAACAAGAAGAAGAAATATCTCGAAATATGTCCGTTAGGCCCCTTCCCTTGAGATAAATCTGCAAATATCTCGGAAACGAAGCGAGCTATGGCAAAATCTTAAGAGACCTTTTTTGTAGAGAATTAAGTTTGCTACTTTTTATGTTCTATGATATTTTTTGATCAGAAGCGTAGTTTTCGAGATATATCGAGATATTTAAAAGTTCCGAAGCCGCACCAACATAATAGAGATACAGAAACACCGTGGCCCCTTTCTTTGAGATAACTCTGCACTAGTGCGAGCCGCAAATGCCACTTCCAGCTTAGCTGTGCAGAAGAAGAACAACAAGAAGAAGAAATATCTCGAAATATGTCCGTCAGGCCCCTTCCCTTGAGATAAATATGCAAATATCTCGGAAACGAAGCGAGCTATGGCAAAATGTTAAGAGACCTTTTTTGTAGAGAATTAAGTTTCCTACTTTTTATGTTCTATGATATTTTTTGATCAGATGCGTAGTTCTCTAGATATATCAAGATATTTAAAAGTTCCGAAGCCGCACCAACATAATAGAGATACAGAAACACCGTGGCCCCTTTCTTTGAGATAACTCTGCACTATTGCGAGCTGCAAATGCCACTTCCAGCTTAGCTGTGCAGAAGAAGAACAACAAGAAGAAGAAATATCTCGAAATATGTCCGTCAGGCCCCTTCCCTTGAGATAATTCTGCAAATATCTCGGAAACGAAACGAGCTATGGCAAAATGTTAAGAGACCTTTTTTGTAGAGAATTAAGTTTCCTACTTTTTATGTTCGATGATATTTTTTGATCAGATGCGTAGTTCTCGAGATATATCAAGATATTTAAAAGTTCCGAAACCGCACCAACATAATAGAGATACAGAAACACCGTGGCCCCTTTCTTTGAGATAACTCTGCACTATTGCGAGCTGGAAATGCCACTTCCAGTTTAGCTGTGCAGAAGAAGAACAACAAGAAGAAGAAATATCTCGAAATATGTCCGTCAGGCCACTTCCCTTGAGATAAATCTGCAAATATCTCGGAAACGAAGCGAGCTATGGCAAAATGTTAAGAGACCTTTTTTGTAGAGAATTAAGTTTCCTACTTTTTATGTTCGATGATATTTTTTGATCAGATGCGTAGTTCTCGAGATATATCAAGATATTTAAAAGTTCCGAAGCTGCACCAACATAATAGAGGTACAGAAACACCGTGGCCTCTTTCTTTGAGATAACTCTGCACTATTGCGAGCTGCAAATGCCACTTCGAGCTTAGCTGTGCAGAAGAAGAACAACAAGAAGAAGAAATATCTCGAAATATGTCCGTCAGACCCCTTCCCTTGAGATGAATCTGCAAATATCTCGGAAACGAAGCGAGCTATGGCAAAATGTTAAGAGACCTTTTTTGTAGAGAATTAAGTTTCCTACTTTTTATGTTCTATGATATTTTTTGATCAGATGCGTAGTTCTCGAGATATATCAAGATATTTAAAAGTTCCGAAGCCGCACCAACATAATAGAGATACAGAAACACCGTGGCCCCTTTCTTTGAGATAACTCTGCACTATTGCGAGCTGGAAATGCCACTTCCAGTTTAGCTGTGCAGAAGAAGAACAACAAGAAGAAGAAATATCTCGAAATATGTCCGTTAGGCCCCTTCCCTTGAGATAAATCTGCAAATATCTCGGAAACGAAGCGAGCTATGGCAAAATCTTAAGAGACCTTTTTTGTAGAGAATTACGTTTGCTACTTTTTATGTTCTATGATATTTTTTGATCAGAAGCGTAGTTTTCGAGATATATCGAGATATTTAAAAGTTCCGAAGCCGCACCAACATAATAGAGATACAGAAACACCGTGGCCCCTTTCTTTGAGATAACTCTGCACTAGTGCGAGCCGCAAATGCCACTTCCAGCTTAGCTGTGCAGAAGAAGAACAACAAGAAGAAGAAATATCTCGAAATATGTCCGTCAGGCCCCTTCCCTTGAGATAAATCTGCAAATGTCTCGGAAACGAAGCGAGCTATGGCAAAATGTTAAGAGACCTTTTTTGTAGAGAATTAAGTTTCCTACTTTTTATGTTCTATGATATTTTTTGATCAGATGCGTAGTTCTCGAGATATATCAAGATATTTAAAAGTTCCGAAGCCGCACCAACATAATAGAGATACAGAAACACCGTGGCCCCTTTCTTTGAGATAACTCTGCACTATTGCGAGCTGCAAATGCCACTTCCAGCTTAGCTGTGCGGAGGAAGAACAACAAGAAGAAGAAATATCTCGAAATATGTCCGTCAGGCCAGTTCCTTTGAGCTGAATCGGCAAATATCTCGGAAACGAAGCGATCTATGGCAAAATGTTAAGAGACGTTTTTTGTAGAGAATTATGTTTCCCACAATTTATGTTCTATGATATTTTTTGATCAGAAGCGTAGTTTTCGAGATATATCGAGATATTTAAAAGTTCCGAAGCCGCACCAACATAATAGGGATACAGAAACACCGTGGCCCCTTTCTTTGAGATAACTCTGCACTAGTGCGAGCCGCAAATGCCACTTCCAGCTTAGCTGTGCAGAAGAAGAACAACAAGAAGAAGACATATCTCGAAATATGTCCGTCAGGCCCCTTCCCTTGTGATAAATCTGCAAATATCTCGGAAACGAAGCGAGCTATGGCAAAATGTTAAGAGACCTTTTTTGTAGAGAATTATGTTTCCTACAATTTATGTTCTATGATATTTTTTGATCAGATGCGTAGTTCTCGAGATATATCAAGATATTTAAAAGTTCCGAAGCCACACCAACATAATAGAGATACAGAAACACCGTGGCCCCTTTCTTTGAGATAACTCTGCACTATTGCGAGCTGTAAATGCCACTTCCAGCTTAGCTGTGCAGAAGAAGAACAACAAGAAGAAGAAATATCTCGAAATATGTCCGTCAGGCCCCTTCCCTTGAGATAAATCTGCAAATATCTCGGAAACGAAACGAGCTATGGCAAAATGTTAAGAGACCTTTTTTGTAGAGAATTAAGTTTCCTACTTTTTATGTTCTATGATATTTTTTGATCAGAAGCGTAGTTTTCGAGATATATCGAGATATTTAAAAGTTCCGAAGCCGCACCAACATAATAGAGATACAGAAACACCGTGGCCCCTTTCTTTGAGATAACTCTGCACTAGTGCGAGCTGCAAATGCCACTTCCAGCTTAGCTGTGCAGAAGAAGAACAACAAGAAGAAGAAATATCTCGAAATATGTCCGTCAGGCCCCTTCCCTTGAGATAAATATGCAAATATCTCGGAAACGAAGCGAGCTATGGCAAAATGTTAAGAGACCTTTTTTGTAGAGAATTAAGTTTCCTACTTTTTATGTTCTATGATATTTTTTGATCAGATGCGTAGTTCTCGAGATATATCAAGATATTTAAAAGTTCCGAAGCCGCACCAACATAATAGAGATACAGAAACACCGTGGCCCCTTTCATTGAGATAACTCTGCACTATTGCGAGCTGGAAATGCCACTTCCAGTTTAGCTGTGCAGAAGAAGAACAACAAGAAGAAGAAATATCTCGAAATATGTCCGTTAGGCCCCTTCCCTTGAGATAAATCTGCAAATATCTCGGAAACGAAGCGAGCTATGGCAAAATGTTAAGAGACCTTTTTTGTAGAGAATTAAGTTTCCTACTTTTTATCTTCTATGATATTTTTTGATCAGATGCGTAGTTCTCGAGATATATCAAGATATTTAAAAGTGCCGAAGCCGCACCAACATAATACAGATACAGAAACACCGTGGCCCCTTTCTTTGGGATAACTCTGCACTATTGCGAGCTGCAAATGCCACTTCCAGCTTAGCTGTGCAGAAGAAGAACAACAAGAAGAAGAAATATCTCGAAATATGTCCGTCAGGCCACTTCCCTTGAGATAAATCTGCAAATATCTCGGAAACGAAGCGAGCTATGGCAAAATGTTAAGAGACCTTTTTTGTAGAGAATTAAGTTTCCTACTTTTTATGTTCGATGATATTTTTTGATCAGATGCGTAGTTCTCGAGATATATCAAGATATTTAAAAGTTCCGAAGCTGCACCAACATAATAGAGGTACAGAAACACCGTGGCCTCTTTCTTTGAGATAACTCTGCACTATTGGGAGCTGCAAATGCCGCTTCGAGCTTAGCTGTGCAGAAGAAGAACAACAAGAAGAAGAAATATCTCGAAATATGTCCGTTAGGCCCCTTCCCTTGAGATAAATCTGCAAATATCTCGGAAACGAAGCTAGCTATGGCAAAATGTTAAGAGACCTTTTTTGTAGAGAATTATGTTTCCTACAATTTATGTTCTATGATATTTTTTGATCAGAAGCGTAGTTTTCGAGATATATCGAGATATTTAAAAGTTCCGAAGCCGCACCAACATAATAGAGATACAGAAACACGGTGGCCCCTTTCTTTGAGATAACTCTGCACTATTGCGAGCTGGAAATGCCACTTCCAGTTTAGCTGTGCAGAAGAAGAACAACAAGAAGAAGAAATATCTCGAAATATGTCCGTTAGGCCCCTTCCCTTGAGATAAATCTGCAAATATCTCGGAAACGAAGCGAGCTATGGCAAAATGTTAAGAGACCTTTTTTGTAGAGAATTAAGTTTCCTACTTTTTATGTTCTATGGTATTTTTTGATCAGAAGCGTAGTTGTCGAGATATATCGAGATATTTAAAAGTTCCGAAGCCGCACCAACATAATAGAGATACAGAAACACCGTGGCCCCTTTCTTTGAGATAACTCTGCACTAGTGCGAGCCGCAAATGCCACTTCCAGCTTAGCTGTGCAGAAGAAGAACAACAAGAAGAAGAAATATCTCGAAATATGTCCGTCAGGCCCCTTCCCTTGAGATAAATATGCAAATATCTCGGAAACGAAGCGAGCTATGGCAAAATGTTAAGAGACCTTTTTTGTAGAGAATTAAGTTTCCTACCTTTTATGTTCTATGACATTTTTCGATCAGATGCGTAGTTCTCGAGATATATCAAGATATTTAAAAGTTCCGAAGCCGCACCAACATAATAGAGATACAGAAACACCGTGGCCCCTTTCTTTGAGATAACTCTGCACTATTGCGAGCTGCAAATGCCACTTCCAGCTTAGCTGTGCAGAGGAAGAACAACAAGAAAAAGAAGTATCTCGAAATATGTCCGTCAGGCCCGTTCCTTTGAGCTGAATCTGCAAATATCTCGGAAACGAAGCGAGCTATGGCAAAATGTTAAGAGACGTTTTTTGTAGAGAATTATGTTTCCTACAATTTATGTTCTATGATATTTTTCGATCAGAAGCGTAGTTTTCGAGATATATCGAGATATTTAAAAGTTCCGAAGCCGCACCAACATAATAGAGATACAGAAACACCGTGGCCCCTTTCTTTGAGATAACTCTGCACTAGTGCGAGCCGCAAATGCCACTTCCAGCTTAGCTGTGCAGAAGAAGAACAACAAGAAGAAGAAATATCTCGAAATATGTCCGACAGGCCCCTTCCCTTGAGATAAATCTGCAAATATCTCGGAAACGAAGCGAGCTATGGCGAAATGTTAAGAGACCTTTTTTGTAGAGAATTAAGTTTCCTACTTTTTATCTTATATGATATTTTTTGATCAGATGCGTAGTTCTCGAGATATATCAAGATATTTAATAGTGCCGAAGCCGCACCAACATAATACAGATACAGAAACACCGTGGCCCCTTTCTTTGAGATAACTCTGCACTAGTGCGAGCCGCAAATGCCACTTCCAGCTTAGCTGTGCAGAAGAAGAACAACAAGAGGAAGAAATATCTCGAAATATGTCCGTCAGGCCCCTTCCCTTGAGATAAATCTGCAAATATCTCGGAAACGAAGAGAGATATGGCAAAATGTTAAGAGACCTTTTTTGTAGAGAATTAAGTTTCCTACTTTTCATGTTCTATGATATTTTTTGATCAGATGCGTAGTTCTCGAGATATATCAAGATATTTAAAAGTTCCGAAACCGCACCAACATAATAGAGATACACAAACACCGTGGACCCTTTCTTTGAGATAACTCTGCACTAGTGCGAGCCGCAAATGCCACTTCCAGCTTAGCTGTGCAGAAGAAGAACAACAAGAAGAAGAAATATCTCGAAATATGTCCGTCAGGCCCCTTCCCTTGAGATAAATATACAAATATCTCGGAAACGAAGCGAGCTATGGCAAAATGTTAAGAGACCTTTTTTGTAGAGAATTAAGTTTCCCACTTTTTATCTTCTATGATGTTTTCTGATTAGATGCGTAGTTCTCGAGATATATCAAGATATTTAAAAGTTCCGAAGCCGCACCAACATAATAGAGATACAGAAACACCGTGGCCCCTCTCTTTGAGATAACTCTGCACTATTGCGAGCTGCAAATGCCACTTCCAGCTTAGCTGTGCAGAAGAAGAACAACAAGAAGAAGAAATATCTCGAAATATGCCCGTCAGGCCAGTTCCTTTGAGCTGAATCTGCAAATATCTCGGAAACGAAGCGAGCTATGGCAAAATGTTAAGAGACGTTTTTTGTAGGGAATTATGTTTCCTACAATTTATGTTCTATGATATTTTTTGATCAGAAGCGTAGTTTTCGAGATATATCGAGATACTTAAAAGTTCCGAAGCCGCACCAACATATTAGAGATACAGAAACACCGTGGCCCCTTTCTTTGAGATAACTGTGCACTAGTGCGAGCCGCAAATGCCACTTCCAGCTTAGCTGTGCAGAAGAAGAACAACAAGAAGAAGAAACTTCTCGAAATATGTCCGTCAGGCCCCTTCCCTTGAGATAAATCTGCAAATATCTCGGAAACGAAGCGAGCTATGGCAAAATGTTAAGAGAGCTTTTTTGTAGAGAATTATGTTTCCTACTTTTTATGTTCTATGATATTTTTTGATCAGACGCGTAGTTCTCGAGATATATCAAGATATTTAAAAGTTCCGAAGCCGCACCAACATAATAGAGATACAGAAACACCGTGGCCCCTTTCTTTGAGATAACTCTGCACTAGTGCGAGCCGCAAATGCCACTTCCAGCTGAGCTGTGCAGAAGAAGAACAACAAGAAGAAGAAATATCTCGAAATATGTCCGTCAGGCCCCCTCCCTTGAGATAAATCTGCAAATATCTCGGAAACGAAGAGAGCTATGGCAAAATGTTAAGAGACCTTTTTTGTAGAGAATTAAGTTTCCTACTTTTCATGTTCTATGATATTTTTTGATCAGATGCGTAGTTCTCGAGATATATTAAGATATTTAAAAGTTCCGAGGCCGCACCAACATAATAGAGATACACAAACACCGTGGACCCTTTCTTTGAGATAACTCTGCACTAGTGCGAGCCGCAAATGCCACTTCCAGCTTAGCTGTGCAGAAGAAGAACAACAAGAAGAAGAAATATCTCGAAATATGTCCGTCAGGCCCCTTCCCTTGAGATAAATATGCAAATATCTCGGAAACGAAGCGAGCTATGGCAAAATGTTAAGAGACCTTTTTTGTAGAGAATTAAGTTTCCTACTTTTTATCTTGTATGATATTTTTTGATTAGATGCGTAGTTCTCGAGATATATCAAGATATTTAAAAGTTCCGAAGCCGCACCAACATAATAGAGATACAGAAACACCGTGGCCCCTCTCTTTGAGATAACTCTGCACTATTGCGAGCTGCAAATGCCACTTCCAGCTTAGCTGTGCAGAAGAAGAACAACAAGAAGAAGAAATATCTCGAAATATGTCCGTCAGGCCAGTTCCTTTGAGCTGAATCTGCAAATATCTCGGAAACGAAGCGAGCTATGGCAAAATGTTAAGAGACGTTTTTTGTAGAGAATTAAGTTTCCTACCTTTTATGTTCTATGACATTTTTTGATCAGATGCGTAGTTCTCGAGATATATCAAGATATTTAAAAGTTCCGAAGCCGCACCAACATAATAGAGATACAGAAACACCGTGGCCCCTTTCTTTGAGATAACTCTGCACTATTGCGAGCTGCAAATGCCACTTCCAGCTTAGCTGTGCAGAGGAAGAACAACAAGAAAAAGAAGTATCTCGAAATATGTCCGTCAGGCCCGTTCCTTTGAGCTGAATCTGCAAATATCTCGGAAACGAAGCGAGCTATGGCAAAATGTTAAGAGACGTTTTTTGTAGAGAATTATGTTTCCTACAATTTATGTTCTATGATATTTTTCGATCAGAAGCGTAGTTTTCGAGATATATCGAGATATTTAAAAGTTCCGAAGCCGCACCAACATAATAGAGATACAGAAACACCGTGGCCCCTTTCTTTGAGATAACTCTGCACTAGTGCGAGCCGCAAATGCCACTTCCAGCTTAGCTGTGCAGAAGAAGAACAACAAGAAGAAGAAATATCTCGAAATATGTCCGACAGGCCCCTTCCCTTGAGATAAATCTGCAAATATCTCGGAAACGAAGCGAGCTATGGCGAAATGTTAAGAGACCTTTTTTGTAGAGAATTAAGTTTCCTACTTTTTATCTTATATGATATTTTTTGATCAGATGCGTAGTTCTCGAGATATATCAAGATATTTAAAAGTGCCGAAGCCGCACCAACATAATACAGATACAGAAACACCGTGGCCCCTTTCTTTGAGATAACTCTGCACTAGTGCGAGCCGCAAATGCCACTTCCAGCTTAGCTGTGCAGAAGAAGAACAACAAGAAGAAGAAATATCTCGAAATATGTCCGTCAGGCCCCTTCCCTTGAGATAAATCTGCAAATATCTCGGAAACGAATCGAGCTATGGTAAAATGTTAAGAGACCTTTTTTGTAGAGAATTAAGTTTCCTACTTTTTATGTTCTATGATATTTTTTGATCAGATGCGTAGTTCTCGAGATATATCAAGATATTTAAAAGTTCCGAAGCCGCACCAACATAATACAGATACAGAAACACCGTGGCCCCTTTCTTTGAGATAACTCTGCACTAGTGCGAGCCGCAAATGCCACTTCCAGCTTAGCTGTGCAGAGGAAGAACAACAAGAAGAAGAAATATCTCGAAATATGTCCGTCAGGCCAGTTCCTTTGAGCTGAATCTGCAAATATCTCGGAAACGAAGAGAGCTATGGCAAAATGTTAAGAGACCTTTTTTGTAGAGAATTAAGTTTCCTACTTTTTATGTTCGATGATATTTTTTGATCAGATGCGTAGTTCTCGAGATATATCAAGATATTTAAAAGTCCCGAAGCTGCACCAACATAATAGAGGTACAGAAACACCGTGGCCTCTTTCTTTGAGATAACTCTGCACTATTGCGAGCTGCAAATGCCACTTCGAGCTTAGCTGTGCAGAAGAAGAACAACAAGAAGAAGAAATATCTCGAAATATGTCCGTCAGGCCCCTTCCCTTGAGATAAATCTGCAAATATCTCGGAAACGAAGAGAGATATGGCAAAATGTTAAGAGACCTTTTTTGTAGAGAATTAAGTTTCCTACTTTTCATGTTCTATGATATTTTTTGATCAGATGCGTAGTTCTCGAGATATATCAAGATATTTAAAAGTTCCGAAACCGCACCAACATAATAGAGATACACAAACACCGTGGACCCTTTCTTTGAGATAACTCTGCACTAGTGCGAGCCGCAAATGCCACTTCCAGCTTAGCTGTGCAGAAGAAGAACAACAAGAAGAAGAAATATCTCGAAATAT
Organism: Osmia lignaria lignaria; assembly: GCF_051020975.1. Lineage (NCBI taxonomy): Eukaryota > Metazoa > Arthropoda > Insecta > Hymenoptera > Megachilidae > Osmia > Osmia lignaria. The sequence goes on from NW_027478160.1 coordinate 3,000,661, forward strand.
GTCCGTCAGGCCCCTTCCCTTGAGATAAATATACAAATATCTCGGAAACGAAGCGAGCTATGGCAAAATGTTAAGAGACCTTTTTTGTAGAGAATTAAGTTTCCTACTTTTTATCTTCTATGATGTTTTTTGATTAGATGCGTAGTTCTCGAGATATATCAAGATATTTAAAAGTTCCGAAGCCGCACCAACATAATAGAGATACAGAAACACCGTGGCCCCTCTCTTTGAGATAACTCTGCACTATTGCGAGCTGCAAATGCCACTTCCAGCTTAGCTGTGCAGAAGAAGAACAACAAGAAGAAGAAATATCTCGAAATATGCCCGTCAGGCCAGTTCCTTTGAGCTGAATCTGCAAATATCTCGGAAACGAAGCGAGCTATGGCAAAATGTTAAGAGACGTTTTTTGTAGGGAATTATGTTTCCTACAATTTATGTTCTATGATATTTTTTGATCAGAAGCGTAGTTTTCGAGATATATCGAGATACTTAAAAGTTCCGAAGCCGCACCAACATATTAGAGATACAGAAACACCGTGGCCCCTTTCTTTGAGATAACTGTGCACTAGTGCGAGCCGCAAATGCCACTTCCAGCTTAGCTGTGCAGAAGAAGAACAACAAGAAGAAGAAACTTCTCGAAATATGTCCGTCAGGCCCCTTCCCTTGAGATAAATCTGCAAATATCTCGGAAACGAAGCGAGCTATGGCAAAATGTTAAGAGAGCTTTTTTGTAGAGAATTATGTTTCCTACTTTTTATGTTCTATGATATTTTTTGATCAGACGCGTAGTTCTCGAGATATATCAAGATATTTAAAAGTTCCGAAGCCGCACCAACATAATAGAGATACAGAAACACCGTGGCCCCTTTCTTTGAGATAACTCTGCACTATTGCGAGCTGCAAATGCCACTTCCAGCTTAGCTGTGCAGAAGAAGAACAACAAGAAGAAGAAATATCTCGAAATATGTCCGTCAGGCCAGTTCCTTTGAGCTGAATCTGCAAATATCTCGGAAACGAAGCGAGCTATGGCAAAATGTTAAGAGACGTTTTTTGTAGAGAATTAAGTTTCCTACCTTTTATGTTCTATGACATTTTTTGATCAGATGCGTAGTTCTCGAGATATATCAAGATATTTAAAAGTTCCGAAGCCGCACCAACATAATAGAGATACAGAAACACCGTGGCCCCTTTCTTTGAGATAACTCTGCACTATTGCGAGCTGCAAATGCCACTTCCAGCTTAGCTGTGCAGAGGAAGAACAACAAGAAAAAGAAGTATCTCGAAATATGTCCGTCAGGCCCGTTCCTTTGAGCTGAATCTGCAAATATCTCGGAAACGAAGCGAGCTATGGCAAAATGTTAAGAGACGTTTTTTGTAGAGAATTATGTTTCCTACAATTTATGTTCTATGATATTTTTCGATCAGAAGCGTAGTTTTCGAGATATATCGAGATATTTAAAAGTTCCGAAGCCGCACCAACATAATAGAGATACAGAAACACCGTGGCCCCTTTCTTTGAGATAACTCTGCACTAGTGCGAGCCGCAAATGCCACTTCCAGCTTAGCTGTGCAGAAGAAGAACAACAAGAAGAAGAAATATCTCGAAATATGCCCGTCAGGCCAGTTCCTTTGAGCTGAATCTGCAAATATCTCGGAAACGAAGCGAGCTATGGCAAAATGTTAAGAGACGTTTTTTGTAGAGAATTATGTTTCCTACAATTTATGTTCTATGATATTTTTTGATCAGAAGCGTAGTTTTCGAGATATATCGAGATACTTAAAAGTTCCGAAGCCGCACCAACATATTAGAGATACAGAAACACCGTGGCCCCTTTCTTTGAGATAACTGTGCACTAGTGCGAGCCGCAAATGCCACTTCCAGCTTAGCTGTGCAGAAGAAGAACAACAAGAAGAAGAAACTTCTCGAAATATGTCCGTCAGGCCCCTTCCCTTGAGATAAATCTGCAAATATCTCGGAAACGAAGCGAGCTATGGCAAAATGTTAAGAGAGCTTTTTTGTAGAGAATTATGTTTCCTACTTTTTATGTTCTATGATATTTTTTGATCAGACGCGTAGTTCTCGAGATATATCAAGATATTTAAAAGTTCCGAAGCCGCACCAACATAATAGAGATACAGAAACACCGTGGCCCCTTTCTTTGAGATAACTCTGCACTAGTGCGAGCCGCAAATGCCACTTCCAGCTTAGCTGTGCAGAAGAAGAACAACAAGAAGAAGAAATATCTCGAAATATGTCCGTCAGGCCCCCTCCCTTGAGATAAATCTGCAAATATCTCGGAAACGAAGAGAGCTATGGCAAAATGTTAAGAGACCTTTTTTGTAGAGAATTAAGTTTCCTACTTTTCATGTTCTATGATATTTTTTGATCAGATGCGTAGTTCTCGAGATATATTAAGATATTTAAAAGTTCCGAGGCCGCACCAACATAATAGAGATACAGAAACACCGTGGCCCCTCTCTTTGAGATAACTCTGCACTATTGCGAGCTGCAAATGCCACTTCCAGCTTAGCTGTGCAGAAGAAGAACAACAAGAAGAAGAAATATCTCGAAATATGTCCGTCAGGCCAGTTCCTTTGAGCTGAATCTGCAAATATCTCGGAAACGAAGCGAGCTATGGCAAAATGTTAAGAGACGTTTTTTGTAGAGAATTATGTTTCCTACAATTTATGTTCTATGATATTTTTTGATCAGAAGCGTAGTTTTCGAGATATATCGAGATACTTAAAAGTTCCGAAGCCGCACCAACATATTAGAGATACAGAAACACCGTGGCCCCTTTCTTTGAGATAACTGTGCACTAGTGCGAGCCGCAAATGCCACTTCCAGCTTAGCTGTGCAGAAGAAGAACAACAAGAAGAAGAAACTTCTCGAAATATGTCCGTCAGGCCCCTTCCCTTGAGATAAATCTGCAAATATCTCGGAAACGAAGCGAGCTATGGCAAAATGTTAAGAGAGCTTTTTTGTAGAGAATTAAGTTTCCTACTTTTTATGTTCTATGATATTTTTTGATCAGATGCGTAGTTCTCGAGATATATCAAGATATTTAAAAGTTCCGAATCCGCACCAACATAATAGATACAGAAACACCGTGGCCCCTTTCTTTGAGATAACTCTGCACTATTGCGAGCTGCAAATGCCACTTCCAGCTTAGCTGTGCAGAGGAAGAACAACAAGAAGAAGAAATATCTCGAAATATGTCCGTCAGGCCAGTTCCTTTGAGCTGAATCTGCAAATATCTCGGAAACGAAGCGAGCTATGGCAAAATGTTAAGAGACGTTTTTTGTAGAGAATTATGTTTCCTACAATTTATGTTCTATGATATTTTTTGATCAGAAGCGTAGTTTTCGAGATATATCGAGATACTTAAAAGTTCCGAAGCCGCACCAACATATTAGAGATACAGAAACACCGTGGCCCCTTTCTTTGAGATAACTGTGCACTAGTGCGAGCCGCAAATGCCACTTCCAGCTTAGCTGTGCAGAAGAAGAACAACAAGAAGAAGAAACTTCTCGAAATATGTCCGTCAGGCCCCTTCCCTTGAGATAAATCTGCAAATATCTCGGAAACGAAGCGAGCTATGGCAAAATGTTAAGAGACCTTTTTTGTAGAGAATTAAGTTTCCTACTTTTTATGTTCTATGATATTTTTTGATCAGAAGCGTAGTTGTCGAGATATATCGAGATATTTAAAAGTTCCGAAGCCGCACCAACATAATAGAGATACAGAAACACGGTGGCCCCTTTCTTTGAGATAACTCTGCACTAGTGCGAGACGCAAATGCCACTTCCAGCTTAGCTGTGCAGAAGAAGAGCAACAAGAAGAAGAAATATCTCGAAATATGTCCGTCAGGCCCCTTCCCTTGAGATATATATGCAAATATCTCGGAAACGAAGCGAGCTATGGCAAAATGTTAAGAGACCTTTTTTGTAGAGAATTAAGTTTCCTACTTTTTATGTTCTATGACATTTTTTGATCAGATGCGTAGTTCTCGAGATATATCAAGATATTTAAAAGTTCCGAAGCCGCACCAACATAATAGAGATACAGAAACACCGTGGCCCCTTTCTTTAAGATAACTCTGCACTATTGCGAGCTGCAAATGCCACTTCCAGCTTAGCTGTGCAGAGGAAGAACAACAAGAAGAAGAAATATCTCGAAATATGTCCGTCAGGCCAGTTCCTTTGAGCTGAATCTGCAAATATCTCGGAAACGAAGCGAGCTATGGCAAAATGTTAAGAGACCTTTTTTGTAGAGAATTAAGTTTCCTACTTTTTATGTAGTATGATATATTTTGATCAGATGCGTAGTTCTCGAGATATATCAAGATATTTAAAAGTTCCGAAGCCGCACCAACATAATAAAGATACAGAAACACCGTGGCCCCTTTCTTTGGGATAACTCTGCACTATTGCGAGCTGCAAATGCCACTTCCAGCTTAGCTGTGCAGAAGAAGAACAACAAGAAGAAGAAATATCTCGAAATATGTCCGTCAGGCCACTTCCCTTGAGATGAATCTGCAAATATCTCGGAAACGAAGCGAGCTATGGCAAAATGTTAAGAGACCTTTTTTGTAGAGAATAATGTTTCCTACAATTTACGCTCTGCGATATTTTTTGATCAGAAGCGTAGTTTTCGAGATATATCGAGATATTTAAAAGTTCCGAAGCCGCACCAACATAATAGAGATACAGAAACACCGTGGCCCCTTTCTTTGAGATAACTCTGCACTAGTGCGAGCCGCAAATGCCACTTCCAGCTTAGCTGTGCAGAGGAAGAACAACAAGAAGAAGAAATATCTCGAAATATGTCCGTCAGGCCAGTTCCTTTGAGCTGAATCTGCAAATATCTCGGAAACGAAGCGAGCTATGGCAAAATGTTAAGAGACGTTTTTTGTAGAGAATTATGTTTCCTACAATTTATGTTCTATGATATTTTTTGATCAGAAGCGTAGTTTTCGAGATATATCGAGATACTTAAAAGTTCCGAAGCCGCACCAACATATTAGAGATACAGAAACACCGTGGCCCCTATCTTTGAGATAACTGTGCACTAGTGCGAGCCGCAAATGCCACTTCCAGCTTAGCAGTGCAGAAGAAGAACAACAAGAAGAAGAAACTTCTCGAAATATGTCCGTGAGGCCCCTTCCCTTGAGATAAATCTGCAAATATCTCGGAAACGAAGCGAGCTATGGCAAAATGTTAAGAGACCTTATTTGTAGAGAATTAAGTTTCCTACTTTTTATGTTGTATGATATTTTTTGATCAGATGCGTAGTTCTCGAGATATATCAAGATATTTAAAAGTTCCGAAACCGCACCAACATAATAGAGATACAGAAACACCGTGGCCCCTTTCTTTGAGATAACTCTGCACTATTGCGAGCTGTAAATGCCACTTCCAGCTTAGCTGTGCAGAAGAAGAACAACAAGAAGAAATATCTCGAAGTATGTCCGTCAGGCCCCTGCCCTTGAGATATATCTGCAAATATCTTGGAAACCAAGCGAGCTATGGCAAAATGTTAAGAGACCTTTTTTGTAGAGAATTATGTTTCCTACTTTTTATGTTCTATGATATTTTTTGATCAGATGCGTAGTTCTCGAGATATATCAAGATATTTAAAAGTTCCGAAGCCGCACCAACATAATACAGATACAGAAACACCGTGGCCCCTTTCTTTGAGATAACTCTGCACTATTGCGAGCTGTAAATGCCACTTCCAGCTTAGCTGTGCAGAAGAAGAACAACAAGAAGAAATATCTCGAAATATGTCCGTCAGGCCCCTGCCCTTGAGATATGTCTGCAAATATCTCGGAAACCAAGCGAGCTATGGCAAAATGTTAAGAGACCTTTTTTGTAGAGAATTATGTTTCCTACTTTTTATGTTCTATGATATTTTTTGATCAGATGCGTAGTTCTCGAGATATATCAAGATATTTAAAAGTTCCGAAGCCGCACCAACATAATACAGATACAGAAACACCGTGGCCCCTTTCTTTGAGATAACTCTGCACTAGTGCGAGCCGCAAATGCCACTTCCAGCTTAGCTGTGCAGAAGAAGAACAACAAGAAGAAGAAATATCTCGAAATATGTCCGTCAGGCCCCTTCCCTTGAGATAAATCTGCAAATATCTCGGAAACGACGCGAGCTATGGCAAAATGTTAAGAGACCTTTTTTGTAGAGAATTATGTTTCCTACTTTTTATGTTCTATGATATTTTTTGATCAGACGCGTAGTTCTCGAGATATATCAAGATATTTAAAAGTTCCGAAGCCGCACCAACATAATAGAGATACAGAAACACCGTGGCCCCTTTCTTTGAGATATCTCTGCACTATTGCGAGCTGCAAATGCCACTTCCAGCTTAGCTGTGCAGAAGAAGAACAACAAGAAGAAGAAATATCTCGAAATATGTCCGTGAGGCCCCTTCCCTTGAGATAAATCTGCAAATATCTCGGAAACGAAGCGAGCTATGGCAAAATGTTAAGAGACCTTATTTGTAGAGAATTAAGTTTCCTACTTTTTATGTTCTATGATATTTTTTGATCAGATGCGTAGTTCTCGAGATATATCAAGATATTTAAAAGTTCCGAAACCGCACCAACATAATAGAGATACAGAAACACCGTGGCCCCTTTCTTTGAGATAACTCTGCACTATTGCAAGCTGTAAATGCCACTTCCAGCTTAGCTGTGCAGAAGAAGAACAACAAGAAGAAGAAATATCTCGAAATATGTCCGTCAGGCCCCTTCCCTTGAGATAAATCTGCAAATATCTCGGAAACGAAGCGAGCTATGGCAAAATGTTAACAGACCTTTTTTGTAGAGAATTAAGTTTCCTACTTTTTATGTTCTATGATATTTTTTGATCAGATGCGTAGTTCTCGAGATATATCAAGATATTTAAAAGTTCCGAAGCCGCACCAACATAATAGAGATACAGAAACACCGTGGCCCCTTTCTTTGAGATAACTCTGCACTAGTGCGAGCCGCAAATGCCACTTCCAGCTTAGCTGTGCAGAAGAAGAACAACAAGAAGAAGAAATATCTCGAAATATGTCCGTCAGGCCCCTTCCCTTGAGATAAATCTGCAAATATCTCGGAAACGAAGCGAGCTATGGCAAAATGTTAAGAGACCTTTTTTGTAGAGAATTAGGTTTCCTACTTTTTATGTTCTATGATATTTTTTGATCAGATGCGTAGTTCTCGAGATATATCAAGATATTTAAAAGTTCCGAAGCCGCACCAACATAATACAGATACAGAAACACCGTGGCCCCTTTCTTTGAGATAACTCTGCACTAGTGCGAGCCGCAAATGCCACTTCCAGCTTAGCTGTGCAGAAGAAGAACAACAAGAAGAAGAAACTTCTCGAAATATGTCCGTTAGGCCCCTTCCCTTGAGATAAATCTGCAAATATCTCGGAAACGAAGCGAGCTATGGCAAAATGTTAAGAGACCTTTTTTGTAGAGAATTAAGTTTCCTACTTTTTATGTTCTATGATATTTTTTGATCAGATGCGTAGTTCTCGAGATATATCAAGATATTTAAAAGTTCCGAAGCCGCACCAACATAATAGAGATACAGAAACACCGTGGCCCCTTTCTTTGAGATAACTCTGCAATAGTGCGAGCCGCAAATGCCACTTCCAGCTTAGCTGTGCAGAAGAAGAACAACAAGAAGAAGAAATATCTCGAAATATGTCCGTCAGGCCCCTTCCCTTGAGATAAATCTGCAAATATCTCGGAAACGAAGCGAGCTATGGCAAAATGTTAAGAGACCTTTTTTGTAGAGAATTAAGTTTCCTACTTTTTATGTTCTATGATATTTTTTGATCAGATGCATAGTTCTCGAGATATATCAAGATATTTAAAAGTTCCGAAGCCGCACCAACATAATAGAGATACAGAAACACCGTGGCCCCTTTCTTTGAGATAACTCTGCAATAGTGCGAGCCGCAAATGCCACTTCCAGCTTAGCTGTGCAGAAGAAGAACAACAAGAAGAAGAAATATCTCGAAATATGTCCGTCAGGCCCCTTCCCTTGAGATAAATCTGCAAATATCTCGGAAACGAAGCGAGCTATGGCAAAATGTTAAGAGACCTTTTTTGTAGAGAATTAAGTTTCCTACTTTTTATGTTCTATGATATTTTTTGATCAGATGCATAGTTCTCGAGATATATCAAGATATTTAAAAGTTCCGAAGCCGCACCAACATAATAGAGATACAGAAACACCGTGGCCCCTTTCTTTGAGATAACTCTGCACTAGTGCGAGCCGCAAATGCCACTTCCAGCTTAGCTGTGCAGAAGAAGAACAACAAGAAGAAGAAATATCTCGAAATATGTCCGTCAGGCCCCTTCCCTTGAGATAAATCTGCAAATATCTCGGAAACGAAGCGAGCTATGGCAAAATGTTAAGAGACCTTTTTTGTAGAGAATTAAGTTTCCTACTTTTAATGTTCTATGATATTTTTTGATCAGATGCGTAGTTCTCGAGATATATCAAGATATTTAAAAGTTCCGAAGCCGCACCAACATAATACAGATACAGAAACACCGTGGCCCCTTTCTTTGAGATAACTCTGCACTAGTGCGAGCCGCAAATGCCACTTCCAGCTTAGCTGTGCAGAAGAAGAACAACAAGAAGAAGAAATATCTCGAAATATGTCCGTCAGGCCCCTGCCCTTGAGATATATCTGCAAATATCTCGGAAACGAAGCGAGCTATGGCAAAATGTTGAGAGACCTTTTTTGTAGAGAATTATGTTTCCTACAATTTATGTTCTATGATATTTTTTGATCAGAAGCGTAGTTTTCGAGATATATCGAGATATTTAAAAGTTCCGAAGCCGCACCAACATAATAGAGATACAGAAACACCGTGGCCCCTTTCTTTGAGATAACTCTGCAATAGTGCGAGCCGCAAATGCCACTTCCAGCTTAGCTGTGCAGAAGAAGAACAACAAGAAGAAGAAATATCTCGAAATATGTCCGTCAGGCCCCTTCCCTTGAGATAAATCTGCAAATATCTCGGAAACGAAGCGAGCTATGGCAAAATGTTAAGAGACCTTTTTTCTAGAGAATTAAGTTTCCTACTTTTTATGTTCTATGATATTTTTTGATCAGATGCGTAGTTCTCGAGATATATCAAGATATTTAAAAGTTCCGAAGCCGCACCAACATAATAGAGATACAGAAACACCGTGGCCCCTTTCTTTGAGATAACTCTGCACTAGTGCGAGCCGCAAATGCCACTTCCAGCTTAGCTGTGCAGAAGAAGAACAACAAGAAGAAGAAATATCTCGAAATATGTCCGTCAGGCCCCTTCCCTTGTGATAAATCTGCAAATATCTCGGAAACGAAGCGAGCTATGGCAAAATGTTAAGAGACCTTTTTTCTAGAGAATTAAGTTTCCTACTTTTTATGTTCTATGATATTTTTTGATCAGATGCGTAGTTCTCGAGATATATCAAGATATTTAAAAGTTCCGAAGCCGCACCAACATAATAGAGATACAGAAACACCGTGGCCCCTTTCTTTGAGATAACTCTGCACTAGTGCGAGCCGCAAATGCCACTTCCAGCTTAGCTGTGCAGAAGAAGAACAACAAGAAGAAGAAATATCTCGAAATATGTCCGTCAGGCCCCTTCCCTTGAGATAAATCTGCAAATATCTCGGAAACGAAGCGAGCTATGGCAAAATGTTAAGAGACCTTTTTTGTAGAGAATTAGGTTTCCTACTTTTTATGTTCTATGATATTTTTTGATCAGATGCGTAGTTCTCGAGATATATCAAGATATTTAAAAGTTCCGAAGCCGCACCAACATAATACAGATACAGAAACACCGTGGCCCCTTTCTTTGAGATAACTCTGCACTAGTGCGAGCCGCAAATGCCACTTCCAGCTTAGCTGTGCAGAAGAAGAACAACAAGAAGAAGAAACTTCTCGAAATATGTCCGTTAGGCCCCTTCCCTTGAGATAAATCTGCAAATATCTCGGAAACGAAGCGAGCTATGGCAAAATGTTAAGAGACCTTTTTTGTAGAGAATTAAGTTTCCTACTTTTTATGTTCTATGATATTTTTTGATCAGATGCGTAGTTCTCGAGATATATCAAGATATTTAAAAGTTCCGAAGCCGCACCAACATAATAGAGATACAGAAACACCGTGGCCCCTTTCTTTGAGATAACTCTGCAATAGTGCGAGCCGCAAATGCCACTTCCAGCTTAGCTGTGCAGAAGAAGAACAACCAGAAGAAGAAATATCTCGAAATATGTCCGTCAGGCCCCTTCCCTTGAGATAAATCTGCAAATATCTCGGAAACGAAGCGAGCTATGGCAAAATGTTAAGAGACCTTTTTTGTAGAGAATTAAGTTTCCTACTTTTTATGTTCTATGATATTTTTTGATCAGATGCGTAGTTCTCGAGATATATCAAGATATTTAAAAGTTCCGAAGCCGCACCAACATAATAGAGATACAGAAACACCGTGGCCCCTTTCTTTGAGATAACTCTGCACTAGTGCGAGCCGCAAATGCCACTTCCAGCTTAGCTGTGCAGAAGAAGAACAACAAGAAGAAGAAATATCTCGAAATATGTCCGTCAGGCCCCTTCCCTTGAGATAAATCTGCAAATATCTCGGAAACGAAGCGAGCTATGGCAAAATGTTAAGAGACCTTTTTTGTAGAGAATTAAGTTTCCTACTTTTAATGTTCTATGATATTTTTTGATCAGATGCGTAGTTCTCGAGATATATCAAGATATTTAAAAGTTCCGAAGCCGCACCAACATAATACAGATACAGAAACACCGTGGCCCCTTTCTTTGAGATAACTCTGCACTAGTGCGAGCCGCAAATGCCACTTCCAGCTTAGCTGTGCAGAAGAAGAACAACAAGAAGAAGAAATATCTCGAAATATGTCCGTCAGGCCCCTGCCCTTGAGATATATCTGCAAATATCTCGGAAACGAAGCGAGCTATGGCAAAATGTTGAGAGACCTTTTTTGTAGAGAATTATGTTTCCTACAATTTATGTTCTATGATATTTTTTGATCAGAAGCGTAGTTTTCGAGATATATCGAGATATTTAAAAGTTCCGAAGCCGCACCAACATAATAGAGATACAGAAACACCGTGGCCCCTTTCTTTGAGATAACTCTGCAATAGTGCGAGCCGCAAATGCCACTTCCAGCTTAGCTGTGCAGAAGAAGAACAACAAGAAGAAGAAATATCTCGAAATATGTCCGTCAGGCCCCTTCCCTTGAGATAAATCTGCAAATATCTCGGAAACGAAGCGAGCTATGGCAAAATGTTAAGAGACCTTTTTTCTAGAGAATTAAGTTTCCTACTTTTTATGTTCTATGATATTTTTTGATCAGATGCGTAGTTCTCGAGATATATCAAGATATTTAAAAGTTCCGAAGCCGCACCAACATAATAGAGATACAGAAACACCGTGGCCCCTTTCTTTGAGATAACTCTGCACTAGTGCGAGCCGCAAATGCCACTTCCAGCTTAGCTGTGCAGAAGAAGAACAACAAGAAGAAGAAATATCTCGAAATATGTCCGTCAGGCCCCTTCCCTTGTGATAAATCTGCAAATATCTCGGAAACGAAGCGAGCTATAGCAAAATGTTAAGAGACCTTTTTTGTAGAGAATTAAGTTTCCCACTTTTTATGCTCTATGATATTTTTTGATCAGATGCGTAGTTCTCGAGATATATCAAGATATTTAAAAGTTCCGAAGCCGCACCAACATAATAGAGATACAGAAACACCGTGGCCCCTTTCTTTGAGATAACTCTGCACTATTGCGAGCTGTAAATGCCACTTCCAGCTTAGCTGTGCAGAAGAAGAACAACAAGAAGAAGAAATATCTCGAAATATGTCCGTCAGGCCCCTGCCCTTGAGATATATCTGCAAATATCTCGGAAACGAAGCGAGCTATGGCAAAATGTTGAGAGACCTTTTTTGTAGCGAATTATGTTTCCTACAATTTATGTTCTATGATATTTTTTGATCAGAAGCGTAGTTTTCGAGATATATCGAGATATTTAAAAGTCCGAAGCCGCACCAACATAATAGAGATACAGAAACACCGTGGCCCCTTTCTTTGAGATAACTCTGCACTATTGCGAGCTGCAAATGCCACTTCCAGCTTAGCTGTGCAGAGGAAGAACAACAAGAAGAAGAAGTATCTCGAAATATGTCCGTCAGGCCCGTTCCTTTGAGCTGAATCTGCAAATATCTCGGAAACGAAGCGAGCTATGGCAAAATGTTAAGAGACGTTTTTTGTAGAGAATTATGTTTCCTACAATTTATGTTCTATGATATTTTTTGATCAGAAGCGTAGTTTTCGAGATATATCGAGATATGTAAAAGTTCCGAAGCCGCACCAACATAATAGAGATACAGAAACACCGTGGCCCCTCTCTTTGGGATAACTCTGCACTATTGCGAGCTGGAAATGCCACTTCCAATTTAGCTGTGCAGAAGAAGAACAACAAGAAGAAGAAATATCTCGAAATATGTCCGTTAGGCCCCTTCCCTTGTGATAAATCTGCAAATATCTCGGAAACGAAGCGAGCTATGGCAAAATGTTAAGAGACCTTTTTTGTAGAGAATTAAGTTTCCCACCTTTTATGCTCTATGATATTTTTTGATCAGATGCGTAGTTCTCGAGATATATCAAGATATTTAAAAGTTCCGAAGCCGCACCAACATAATAGAGATACAGAAACACCGTGGCCCCTTTCTTTGAGATAACTCTGCACTATTGCGAGCTGTAAATGCCACTTCCAGCTTAGCTGTGCAGAAGAAGAACAACAAGAAGAAGAAATATCTCGAAATATGTCCGTCAGGCCCCTGCCCTTGAGATATATCTGCAAATATCTCGGAAACGAAGCGAGCTATGGCAAAATGTTGAGAGACCTTTTTTGTAGCGAATTATGTTTCCTACAATTTATGTTCTATGATATTTTTTGATCAGAAGCGTAGTTTTCGAGATATATCGAGATATTTAAAAGTTCCGAAGCCGCACCAACATAATAGAGATACAGAAACACCGTGGCCCCTTTCTTTGAGATAACTCTGCACTATTGCGAGCTGCAAATGCCACTTCCAGCTTAGCTGTGCAGAGGAAGAACAACAAGAAGAAGAAGTATCTCGAAATATGTCCGTCAGGCCCGTTCCTTTGAGCTGAATCTGCAAATATCTCGGAAACGAAGCGAGCTATGGCAAAATGTTAAGAGACGTTTTTTGTAGAGAATTATGTTTCCTACAATTTATGTTGTATGATATTTTTTGATCAGAAGCGTAGTCTTCGAGATATATCGAGATATTTAAAAGTTCCGAAGCCGCACCAACATAATAGAGATACAGAAACACCGTGGCCCCTCTCTTTGAGATAACTCTGCACTATTGCGAGCTGGAAATGCCACTTCCAATTTAGCTGTGCAGAAGAAGAACAACAAGAAGAAGAAATATCTCGAAATATGTCCGTTAGGCCCCTGCCCTTGAGATATATCTGCAAATATCTCGGAAACGAAGCGAGCTATGGCAAAATGTTGAGAGACCTTTTTTGTAGCGAATTATGTTTCCTACAATTTATGTTCTATGATATTTTTTGATCAGAAGCGTAGTTTTCGAGATATATCGAGATATTTAAAAGTTCCGAAGCCGCACCAACATAATAGAGATACAGAAACACCGTGGCCCCTTTTTCTGAGATAACTCTGCACTATTGCGAGCTGCAAATGCCACTTCCAGCTTAGCTGTGCAGAGGAAGAACAAGAAGAAGAAGAAGTATCTCGAAATATGTCCGTCAGGCCCGTTCCTTTGAGCTGCATCTGCAAATATCTCGGAAACGAAGCGAGCTATGGCAAAATGTTAAGAGACGTTTTTTGTAGAGAATTATGTTTCCTACAATTTACGTTCTATGATATTTTTTGATCAGAAGCGTAGTTTTCGAGATATATCGAGATATTTAAAAGTTCCGAAGCCGCACCAACATAATAGAGATACAGAAACACCGTGGCCCCTTTCTTTGAGATAACTCTGCACTATTGCGAGCTGTAAATGCCACTTCCAGCTTAGCTGTGCAGAAGAAGAACAACAAGAAGAAGAAATATCTCGATTAATGTCCGTCAGGCCCCTTCCCTTGAGATATATCTGCAAATATCTCGGAAACGAAGAGGGCTATGGCAAAATGTTAAGAGACCTTTTTTGTAGAGAATTAAGTTTCCTACTTTTTATGTTCTATGATATTTTTTTATCTGATGCGTAGTTCTCGAGATATATCAAGATATTTAAAAGTTCCGAAGCCGCACCAACATAATAGAGATACAGAAACACCGTGGCCCCTTTCTTTGAGATAACTCTGCACTATTGCGAGCTGTAAATGCCACTTCCAGCTTAGCTGTGCAGAAGAAGAACAACAAGAGGAAGAAATATCTCGAAATATGTCCGTCAGGCCCCTTCCCTTGAGATATATCTGCAAATATCTCGGAAACGAAGCTAGCTATGGCAAAATGTTAAGAGACCTTTTTTGTAGAGAATTACGTTTCCTACAATTTATGTTCTATGATATTTTTTGATCAGATGCGTAGTTCTCGAGATATATCAAGATATTTAAAAGTTCCGAAGCCGCACCAACATAATAGAGATACAGAAACACCGTGGCCCCTTTCTTTGAGATAACTCTGCACTATTGCGAGCTGCAAATGCCACTTCCAGCTTAGCTGTGCAGAGGAAGAACAACAAGAAGAAGAAATATCTCGAAATATGTCCGTCAGGCCAGTTCCTTTGAGCTGAATCGGCAAATATCTCGGAAACGAAGCGAGCTATGGCAAAATGTTAAGAGACGTTTTTTGTAGAGAATTATGTTTCCTACAATTTAAGTTCTATGATATTTTTTGATCAGAAGCGTAGTTTTCGAGATATATCGAGATATTTAAAAGTTCCGAAGCCGCACCAACATAATAGGGATACAGAAACACCGTGGCCCCTTTCTTTGAGATAACTCTGCACTAGTGCGAGCCGCAAATGCCACTTCCAGCTTAGCTGTGCAGAAGAAGAACAACAAGAAGAAGAAATATCTCGAAATATGTCCGTCAGGCCCCTTCCCTTGAGATAAATCTGCAAATATCTCGGAAACGAAGCGAGCTATGGCAAAATGTTAAGAGACCTTATTTGTAGAGAATTATGTTTCCTACTTTTTATGTTCTATGATATTTTTTGATCAGATGCGTAGTTCTCGAGATATATCAAGATATTTAAAAGTTCCGAAACCGCACCAACATAATAGAGATACAGAAACACCGTGGCCCCTTTCTTTGAGATAACTCTGCACTAGTGCGAGCCGCAAATGCCACTTCCAGCTTAGCTGTGCAGAAGAAGAACAACAAGAAGAAGAAATATCTCGAAATATGTCCGTCAGGCCCCTTCCCTTGAGATAAATCTGCAAATATCTCGGAAACGAAGCGAGCTATGGCAGAATGTTAAGAGACCTTTTTTGTAGAGAATTATGTTTCCTACTTTTTATGTCCTATGATATTTTTTGATCAGACGCGTAGCTCTCGAGATATATCAAGATATTTAAAAGTTCCGAAGCCGCACCAACATAATAGAGATACAGAAACAGCGTGGCCCCTTTCTTTGAGATATCTCTGCACTATTGCGAGCTGCAAATGCCACTTCCAGCTTAGCTGTGCAGAAGAAGAACAACAAGAAGAAGAAATATCTCGATTAATGTCCGTCAGGCCCCTTCCCTTGAGATAAATGTGCAAATATCTCGGAAACGAAGAGGGCTATGGCAAAATGTTAAGAGACCTTTTTTGTAGAGAATTAAGTTTCCTACTTTTTATGTTCTATGATATTTTTTTATCTGATGCGTAGTTCTCGAGATATATCAAGATATTTAAAAGTTCCGAAGCCGCACCAACATAATAGAGATACAGAAACACCGTGGCCCCTTTCTTTGAGATAACTCTGCACTAGTGTGAGCCGCAAATGCCACTTCCAGCTTAGCTGTGCAGAAGAAGAACAACAAGAAGAAGAAATATCTCGAAATATGTCCGTCAGGCCCCTTCCCTTGAGATAAATCTGCAAATATCTCGGAAACGAAGCGAGCTATGGCAGAATGTTAAGAGACCTTTTTTGTAGAGAATTATGTTTCCTACTTTTTATGTTCTATGATATTTTTTGATCAGATGCGTAGTTCTCGAGATATATCAAGATATTTAAAAGTTCCGAAGCCGCACCAACATAATAGAGATACAGAAACACCGTGGCCCCTTTCTTTGAGATAACTCTGCACTATTGCGAGCTGTAAATGCCACTTCCAGCTTAGCTGTGCAGAAGAAGAACAACAAGAAGAAGAAATATCTCGAAATATGTCCGTCAGGCCCCTTCCCTTGAGATATATCTGCAAATATCTCGGAAACGAAGCGAGCTATGGCAAAATGTTAAGAGACCTTTTTTGTAGGGAATTATGTTTCCTACAATTTATGTTCTATGATATTCTTTGATCAGATGCGTAGTTCTCGAGATATATCAAGATATTTAAAAGTTCCGAAGCCGCACCAACATAATAGAGATACAGAAACACCGTGGCCCCTTTCTTTGAGATAACTCTGCACTATTGCGAGCTGCAAATGCCACTTCCAGCTTAGCTGTGCAGAAGAAGAACATCAAGAAGAAGAAATATCTCGATTAATGTCCGTCAGGCCCCTTCCCTTGAGATAAATCTGCAAATATCTCGGAAACGAAGAGGGCTATGGCAAAATGTTAAGAGACCTTTTTTGTAGAGAATTAAGTTTCCTACTTTTTATGTTCTATGATATTTTTTTATCTGATGCGTAGTTCTCGAGATATATCAAGATATTTAAAAGTTCCGAAGCCGCACCAACATAATAGGGATACAGAAACACCGTGGCCCCTTTCTTTGAGATAACTCTGCACTAGTGCGAGCCGCAAATGCCACTTCCAGCTTAGCTGTGCAGAAGAAGAACAACAAGAAGAAGAAATATCTCGAAATATGTCCGTCAGGCCCCTTCCCTTGAGATATATCTGCAAATATCTCGGAAACGAAGCGAGCTATGGCAAAATGTTAAGAGACCTTTTTTGTAGGGAATTATGTTTCCTACAATTTATGTTCTATGATATTCTTTGATCAGATGCGTAGTTCTCGAGATATATCAAGATATTTAAAAGTTCCGAAGCCGCACCAACATAATAGAGATACAGAAACACCGTGGCCCCTTTCTTTGAGATAACTCTGCACTATTGCGAGCTGCAAATGCCACTTCCAGCTTAGCTGTGCAGAAGAAGAACATCAAGAAGAAGAAATATCTCGATTAATGTCCGTCAGGCCCCTTCCCTTGAGATAAATCTGCAAATATCTCGGAAACGAAGAGGGCTATGGCAAAATGTTAAGAGACCTTTTTTGTAGAGAATTAAGTTTCCTACTTTTTATGTTCTATGATATTTTTTTATCTGATGCGTAGTTCTCGAGATATATCAAGATATTTAAAAGTTCCGAAGCCGCACCAACATAATAGGGATACAGAAACACCGTGGCCCCTTTCTTTGAGATAACTCTGCACTAGTGCGAGCCGCAAATGCCACTTCCAGCTTAGCTGTGCAGAAGAAGAACAACAAGAAGAAGAAATATCTCGAAATATGTCCGTCAGGCCCCTTCCCTTGAGATATATCTGCAAATATCTCGGAAACGAAGCGAGCTATGACAAAATGTTAAGAGACCTTGTTTGTAGAGAATTATGTTTCCTACAATTTATGTTCTATGATATTTTTTGATCAGAAGCGTAGTTTTCGAGATATATCGAGATATTTAAAAGTTCCGAAGCCGCACCAACATAATAGAGATACAGAAACACCGTGGCCCCTTTCTTTGAGATAACTCTGCACTATTGCGAGCTGCAAATGCCACTTCCAGCTTAGCTGTGCAGAGGAAGAACATCAAGAAGAAGAAATATCTCGATTAATGTCCGTCAGGCCCCTTCCCTTGAGATAAATCTGCAAATATCTCGGAAACGAAGAGGGCTATGGCAAAATGTTAAGAGACCTTTTTTGTAGAGAATTAAGTTTCCTACTTTTTATGTTCTATGATATTTTTTTATCTGATGCGTAGTTCTCGAGATATATCAAGATATTTAAAAGTTCCGAAGCCGCACCAACATAATAGAGATACAGAAACACCGTGGCCCCTTTCTTTGAGATAACTCTGCACTATTGCGAGCTGTAAATACCACTTCCAGCTTAGCTGTGCAGAAGAAGAACAACAAGAAGAAGAAATATCTCGAAATATGTCCGTCAGGCCCCTTCCCTTGAGATATATCTGCAAATATCTCGGAAACGAAGCTAGCTATGGCAAAATGTTAAGAGACCTTTTTTGTAGAGAATTACGTTTCCTACAATTTATGTTCTATGATATTTTTTGATCAGAAGCGTAGTTTTCGAGATATATCGAGTTATTTAAATGTTCCGAAGCCGCACCAACATAATAGAGATACAGAAACACCGTGGCCCCTTTCTTTGAGATAACTCTGCGCTAGTGCGAGCCGCAAATGCCACCTCCAGCTTAGCTGTGCAGAAGAAGAACAACAAGAAGAAGAAATATCTCGAAATATGTCCGTCAGGCCCCTTCCCTTGAGATAAATCTGCAAATATCTCGGAAACGAAGCGAGCTATGGCAAAATGTTAAGAGACCTTTTTTGTAGAGAATTAAGTTTCCTACTTTTTATGTTCTATGATATTTTTTGATCAGATGCGTAGTTCTCGAGATATATCAAGATATTTAAAAGTTCCGAAGCCGCACCAACATAATAGAGATACAGAAACACCGTGGCCCCTTTCTTTGAGATAACTCTGCACTATTGCGAGCTGCAAATGCCACTTCCAGCTTAGCTGTGCAGAGGAAGAACAACAAGAAGAAGAAATATCTCGAAATATGTCCGTCAGGCCAGTTCCTTTGAGCTGAATCGGCAAATATCTCGGAAACGAAGCGAGCTATGGCAAAATGTTAAGAGACGTTTTTTGTAGAGAATTATGTTTCCTACAATTTAAGTTCTATGATATTTTTTGATCAGAAGCGTAGTTTTCGAGATATATCGAGATATTTAAAAGTTCCGAAGCCGCACCAACATAATAGGGATACAGAAACACCGTGGCCCCTTTCTTTGAGATAACTCTGCACTAGTGCGAGCCGCAAATGCCACTTCCAGCTTAGCTGTGCAGAAGAAGAACAACAAGAAGAAGAAATATCTCGAAATATGTCCGTCAGGCCCCTTCCCTTGAGATATATCTGCAAATATCTCGGAAACGAAGCGAGCTATGACAAAATGTTAAGAGACCTTGTTTGTAGAGAATTATGTTTCCTACAATTTATGTTCTATGATATTTTTTGATCAGAAGCGTAGTTTTCGAGATATATCGAGATATTTAAAAGTTCCGAAGCCGCACCAACATAATAGAGATACAGAAACACCGTGGCCCCTTTCTTTGAGATAACTCTGCACTATTGCGAGCTGCAAATGCCACTTCCAGCTTAGCTGTGCAGAGGAAGAACAACAAGAAGAAGAAATATCTCGAAATATGTCCGTCAGGCCAGTTCCTTTGAGCTGAATCGGCAAATATCTCGGAAACGAAGCGAGCTATGGCAAAATGCTAAGAGACGTTTTTTGTAGAGAATTATGTTTCCTACAATTTATGTTCTATGATATTTTTTGATCAGAAGCGTAGTTTTCGAGATATATCGAGATATTTAAAAGTTCCGAAGCCGCACCAACATAATAGGGATACAGAAACACCGTGGCCCCTTTCTTTGAGATAACTCTGCTCTAGTGCGAGCCGCAAATGCCACTTCCAGCTTAGCTGTGCAGAAGAAGAACAACAAGAAGAAGAAATATCTCGAAATATGTCCGTCAGGCCCCTTCCCTTGAGATAAATCTGCAAATATCTCGGAAACGAAGCGAGCTATGGCAAAATGTTAAGAGACCTTTTTTGTAGAGAATTAAGTTTCCTACTTTTTATGTTCTATGATATTTTTTGATCAGATGCGTAGTTCTCGAGATATATCAAGATATTTAAAAGTTCCGAAGCCGCACCAACATAATAGAGATACAGAAACACCGTGGCCCCTTTCTTTGAGATAACTCTGCACTAGTGCGAGCCGCAAATGCCACTTCCAGCTTAGCTGTGCAGAAGAAGAACAACAAGAAGAAGAAATATCTCGAAATATGTCCGTCAGGCCCCTTCCCTTGAGATAAATCTGCAAATATCTCGGAAACGAAGAGGGCTATGGCAAAATGTTAAGAGACCTTTTTTGTAGAGAATTAAGTTTCCTACTTTTTATGTTCTATGATATTTTTTTATCTGATGCGTAGTTCTCGAGATATATCAAGATATTTAAATGTTCCGAAGCCGCACCAACATAATAGAGATACAGAAACACCGTGGCCCCTTTCTTTGAGATAACTCTGCGCTAGTGCGAGCCGCAAATGCCACTTCCAGCTTAGCTGTGCAGAAGAAGAACAACAAGAAGAAGAAATATCTCGAAATATGTCCGTCAGGCCCCTTCCCTTGAGATAAATCTGCAAATATCTCGGAAACGAAGCGAGCTATGGCAAAATGTTAAGAGACCTTTTTTGTAGAGAATTAAGTTTCCTACTTTTTATGTTCTATGATATTTTTTGATCAGATGCGTAGTTCTCGAGATATATCAAGATATTTAAAAGTTCCGAAGCCGCACCAACATAATAGAGATACAGAAACACCGTGGCCCCTTTCTTTGAGATAACTCTGCACTATTGCGAGCTGCAAATGCCACTTCCAGCTTAGCTGTGCAGAGGAAGAACAACAAGAAGAAGAAATATCTCGAAATATGTCCGTCAGGCCAGTTCCTTTGAGCTGAATCGGCAAATATCTCGGAAACGAAGCGAGCTATGGCAAAATGTTAAGAGACGTTTTTTGTAGAGAATTATGTTTCCTACAATTTAAGTTCTATGATATTTTTTGATCAGAAGCGTAGTTTTCGAGATATATCGAGATATTTAAAAGTTCCGAAGCCGCACCAACATAATAGGGATACAGAAACACCGTGGCCCCTTTCTTTGAGATAACTCTGCACTAGTGCGAGCCGCAAATGCCACTTCCAGCTTAGCTGTGCAGAAGAAGAACAACAAGAAGAAGAAATATCTCGAAATATGTCCGTCAGGCCCCTTCCCTTGAGATATATCTGCAAATATCTCGGAAACGAAGCGAGCTATGACAAAATGTTAAGAGACCTTGTTTGTAGAGAATTATGTTTCCTACAATTTATGTTCTATGATATTTTTTGATCAGAAGCGTAGTTTTCGAGATATATCGAGATATTTAAAAGTTCCGAAGCCGCACCAACATAATAGAGATACAGAAACACCGTGGCCCCTTTCTTTGAGATAACTCTGCACTATTGCGAGCTGCAAATGCCACTTCCAGCTTAGCTGTGCAGAGGAAGAACAACAAGAAGAAGAAATATCTCGAAATATGTCCGTCAGGCCAGTTCCTTTGAGCTGAATCGGCAAATATCTCGGAAACGAAGCGAGCTATGGCAAAATGCTAAGAGACGTTTTTTGTAGAGAATTATGTTTCCTACAATTTATGTTCTATGATATTTTTTGATCAGAAGCGTAGTTTTCGAGATATATCGAGATATTTAAAAGTTCCGAAGCCGCACCAACATAATAGGGATACAGAAACACCGTGGCCCCTTTCTTTGAGATAACTCTGCTCTAGTGCGAGCCGCAAATGCCACTTCCAGCTTAGCTGTGCAGAAGAAGAACAACAAGAAGAAGAAATATCTCGAAATATGTCCGTCAGGCCCCTTCCCTTGAGATAAATCTGCAAATATCTCGGAAACGAAGCGAGCTATGGCAAAATGTTAAGAGACCTTTTTTGTAGAGAATTAAGTTTCCTACTTTTTATGTTCTATGATATTTTTTGATCAGATGCGTAGTTCTCGAGATATATCAAGATATTTAAAAGTTCCGAAGCCGCACCAACATAATAGAGATACAGAAACACCGTGGCCCCTTTCTTTGAGATAACTCTGCACTAGTGCGAGCCGCAAATGCCACTTCCAGCTTAGCTGTGCAGAAGAAGAACAACAAGAAGAAGAAATATCTCGAAATATGTCCGTCAGGCCCCTTCCCTTGAGATAAATCTGCAAATATCTCGGAAACGAAGAGGGCTATGGCAAAATGTTAAGAGACCTTTTTTGTAGAGAATTAAGTTTCCTACTTTTTATGTTCTATGATATTTTTTTATCTGATGCGTAGTTCTCGAGATATATCAAGATATTTAAATGTTCCGAAGCCGCACCAACATAATAGAGATACAGAAACACCGTGGCCCCTTTCTTTGAGATAACTCTGCGCTAGTGCGAGCCGCAAATGCCACTTCCAGCTTAGCTGTGCAGAAGAAGAACAACAAGAAGAAGAAATATCTCGAAATATGTCCGTCAGGCCCCTTCCCTTGAGATAAATCTGCAAATATCTCGGAAACGAAGCGAGCTATGGCAAAATGTTAAGAGACCTTTTTTGTAGAGAATTAAGTTTCCTACTTTTTATGTTCTATGATATTTTTTGATCAGATGCGTAGTTCTCGAGATATATCAAGATATTTAAAAGTTCCGAAGCCGCACCAACATAATAGAGATACAGAAACACCGTGGCCCCTTTCTTTGAGATAACTCTGCACTATTGCGAGCTGCAAATGCCACTTCCAGCTTAGCTGTGCAGAGGAAGAACAACAAGAAGAAGAAATATCTCGAAATATGTCCGTCAGGCCAGTTCCTTTGAGCTGAATCGGCAAATATCTCGGAAACGAAGCGAGCTATGGCAAAATGTTAAGAGACGTTTTTTGTAGAGAATTATGTTTCCTACAATTTAAGTTTTATGATATTTTTGATCAGAAGCGTAGTTTTCGAGATATATCGAGATATTTAAAAGTTCCGAAGCCGCACCAACATAATAGGGATACAGAAACACCGTGGCCCCTTTCTTTGAGATAACTCTGCACTAGTGCGAGCCGCAAATGCCACTTCCAGCTTAGCTGTGCAGAAGAAGAACAACAAGAAGAAGAAATATCTCGAAATATGTCCGTCAGGCCCCTTCCCTTGAGATAAATCTGCAAATATCTCGGAAACGAAGAGGGCTATGGCAAAATGTTAAGAGACCTTTTTTGTAGAGAATTAAGTTTCCTACTTTTTATGTTCTATGATATTTTTTTATCTGATGCGTAGTTCTCGAGATATATCAAGATATTTAAAAGTTCCGAAGCCGCACCACCATAATAGAGATACAGAAACACCGTGGCCCCTTTCTTTGAGATAACTCTGCACTATTGCGAGCTGTAAATGCCACTTCCAGCTTAGCTGTGCAGAAGAAGAACAACAAGAAGAAGAAATATCTCGAAATATGTCCGTCAGGCCCCTTCCCTTGAGATATATCTGCAAATATCTCGGAAACGAAGCTAGCTATGGCAAAATGTTAAGAGACCTTTTTTGTAGAGAATTACGTTTCCTACAATTTATGTTCTATGATATTTTTTGATGAGAAGCGTAGTTTTCGAGATATATCGAGTTATTTAAATGTTCCGAAGCCGCACCAACATAATAGAGATACAGAAACACCGTGGCCCCTTTCTTTGAGATAACTCTGCGCTAGTGCGAGCCGCAAATGCCACTTCCAGCTTAGCTGTGCAGAAGAAGAACAACAAGAAGAAGAAATATCTCGAAATATGTCCGTCAGGCCCCTTCCCTTGAGATAAATCTGCAAATATCTCGGAAACGAAGCGAGCTATGGCAAAATGTTAAGAGACCTTTTTTGTAGAGAATTAAGTTTCCTACTTTTTATGTTCTATGATATTTTTTGATCAGATGCGTAGTTCTCGAGATATATCAAGATATTTAAAAGTTCCGAAGCCGCACCAACATAATAGAGATACAGAAACACCGTGGCCCCTTTCTTTGAGATAACTCTGCACTATTGCGAGCTGCAAATGCCACTTCCAGCTTAGCTGTGCAGAGGAAGAACAACAAGAAGAAGAAATATCTCGAAATATGTCCGTCAGGCCAGTTCCTTTGAGCTGAATCGGCAAATATCTCGGAAACGAAGCGAGCTATGGCAAAATGTTAAGAGACGTTTTTTGTAGAGAATTATGTTTCCTACAATTTAAGTTGTATGATATTTTTGATCAGAAGCGTAGTTTTCGAGATATATCGAGATATTTAAAAGTTCCGAAGCCGCACCAACATAATAGGGATACAGAAACACCGTGGCCCCTTTCTTTGAGATAACTCTGCACTAGTGCGAGCCGCAAATGCCACTTCCAGCTTAGCTGTGCAGAAGAAGAACAACAAGAAGAAGAAATATCTCGAAATATGTCCGTCAGGCCCCTTCCCTTGAGATAAATCTGCAAATATCTCGGAAACGAAGCGAGCTATGGCAAAATGTTAAGAGACCTTTTTTGTAGAGAATTAAGTTTCCTACTTTTTATGTTCTATGATATTTTTTGATCAGATGCGTAGTTCTCGAGATATATCAAGATATTTAAAAGTTCCGAAGCCGCACCAACATAATAGAGATACAGAAACACCGTGGCCCCTTTCTTTGAGATAACTCTGCACTATTGCGAGCTGCAAATGCCACTTCCAGCTTAGCTGTGCAGAGGAAGAACAACAAGAAGAAGAAATATCTCGAAATATGTCCGTCAGGCCAGTTCCTTTGAGCTGAATCTGCAAATATCTCGGAAACGAAGCGAGCTATGGCAAAATGTTAAGAGACATTTGTTGTAGAGGATTATGTTTCCTACAATTTATGTTCTATGATATTTTTTGATCAGAAGCGTAGTTTTCGAGATATATCGAGATATTTAAAAGTTCCGAAGCCGCACTAACATAATAGGGATACAGAAACACCGTGGCCCCTTTCTTTGAGATAACTCTGCACTAGTGCGAGCCGCAAATGCCACTTCCAGCTTAGCTGTGCAGAAGAAGAACAACAAGAAGAAGAAATATCTCGAAATATGTCCGTCAGGCCCCTTCCCTTGAGATAAATCTGCAAATATCTCGGAAACGAAGCGAGCTATGGCAAAATGTTAAGAGACCTTTTTTGTAGAGAATTAAGTTTCCTACTTTTTATGTTCTATGATATTTTTTGATTAAATGCGTAGTTCTCGAGATATATCAAGATATTTAAAAGTTCCGAAGCCGCACCAACATAATAGAGATACAGAAACACCGTGGCCCCTTTCTTTGAGATAACTCTGCACTATTGCGAGCTGTAAATGCCACCTCCAGCTTAGCTGTGCAGAAGAAGAACAACAAGAAGAAGAAATATCTCGAAATATGTCCGTCAGGCCCCTTCCCTTGAGATATATCTGCAAATATCTCGGAAACGAAGCGAGCTATGGCAAAATGTTAAGAGACCTTTTTTGTAGAGAATTATGTTTCCTACAAATTATGTTCTATGATATTTTTTGATCAGAAGCGTAGTTTTCGAGATACATCGAGATATTTAAAAGTTCCGAAGCCGCACCAACATAATAGAGATACAGAAATACCGTGGCCCCTTTCTTTGAGATAACTCTGCACTAGTGCGAGCCGCAAATGCCACTTCCAGCTTAGCTGTGCAGAAGAAGAACAACAAGAAGAAGAAATATCTCGAAATATGTCCGTCAGGCCCCTTCCCTTGAGATAAATCTGCAAATATCTCGGAAACGAAGCGAGCTATGGCAAAATGTTAAGAGACCTTTTTTGTAGAGAATTAAGTTTCCTACTTTTTATCTTCCATGATATTTTTTGATCAGATGCGTAGTTCTCGAGATATATCAAGATATTTAAAAGTTCCGAAGCCGCACCAACATAATAGAGATACAGAAACACCGTGGCCCCTTTCTTTGAGATAACTCTGCACTAGTGCGAGCCGCAAATGCCACTTCCAGCTTAGCTGTGCAGAAGAAGAACAACAAGAAGAAGAAATATCTCGAAATATGTCCGTCAGGCCCCTTCCCTTGAGATAAATCTGCAAATATCTCGGAAACGAAGCGAGCTATGGCAAAATGTTAAGAGACCTTTTTTGTAGAGAATTAAGTTTCCTACAATTTATGTTCTATGATATTTTTTGATCAGAAGCGTAGTTTTCGAGATA
This sequence comes from Osmia lignaria lignaria, assembly GCF_051020975.1. Taxonomy (NCBI): domain Eukaryota; kingdom Metazoa; phylum Arthropoda; class Insecta; order Hymenoptera; family Megachilidae; genus Osmia; species Osmia lignaria. The sequence goes on from NW_027478160.1 coordinate 3,026,888, forward strand.
CATCGAGATATTTAAAAGTTCCGAAGCCGCACCAACATAATAGAGATACAGAAACACCGTGGCCCCTTTCTTTGAGATAACTCTGCACTAGTGCGAGCCGCAAATGCCACTTCCAGCTTAGCTGTGCAGAAGAAGAACAACAAGAAGAAGAAATATCTCGAAATATGTCCGTCAGGCCCCTTCCCTTGAGATATATCTGCAAATATCTCGGAAACAAAGCAAGCTATGGCAAAATGTTAAGAGACCTTTTTTGTAGAGAATTCTGTTTCCTACAATTTATGCTCTATGATATTTTTTGATCAGAAGCGTAGTTTTCGAGATATATCGAGATATTTAAAAGTTCCGAAGCCGCACCAACATAATAGAGATACAGAAACACCGTGGCCCCTTTCTTTGAGATAACTCTGCACTAGTGCGAGCCGCAAATGCCACCTCCAGCTTAGCTGTGCAGAAGAAGAACAACAAGAAGAAGAAATATCTCGAAATATGTCCGTCAGGCCCCTTCCCTTGAGATAAATCTGCAAATATCTCGGAAACGAAGCGAGCTATGGCAAAATGTTAAGAGACCTTTTTTGTAGAGAATTAAGCTTCCTACTTTTTATCTTCTATGATATTTTTTGATCAGATGCGTAGTTCTCGAGATATATCAAGATATTTAAAAGTTCCGAAGCCGCACCAACATAATAGAGATACAGAAACACCGTGGCCCCTTTCTTTGAGATAACTCTGCACTAGTGCGAGCCGCAAATGCCACTTCCAGCTTAGCTGTGCAGAAGAAGAACAACAAGAAGAAGAAATATCTCGAAATATGTCCGTCAGGCCCCTTCCCTTGAGATAAATCTGCAAATATCTCGGAAACGAAGCGAGCTATGGCAAAATGTTAAGAGACCTTTTTTGTAGAGAATTAAGTTTCCTACTTTTTATCTTGCATGATATTTTTTGATCAGATGCGTAGTTCTCGAGATATATCAAGATATTTAAAAGTTCCGAAGCCGCACCAACATAATAGAGATACAGAAACACCGTGGCCCCTTTCTTTGAGATAACTCTGCACTATTGCGAGCTGTAAATGCCACCTCCAGCTTAGCTGTGCAGAAGAAGAACAACAAGAAGAAGAAATATCTCGAAATATGTCCGTCAGGCCCCTTCCCTTGAGATATATCTGCAAATATCTCGGAAACGAAGCGAGCTATGGCAAAATGTTCAGAGACCTTTTTTGTAGAGCATTATGTTTCCTACAATTTATGTTCTATGATATTTTTTGATCAGAAGCGTAGTTTTCGAGATACATCGAGATATTTAAAAGTTCCGAAGCCGCACCAACATAATAGAGATACAGAAACACCGTGGCCCCTTTCTTTGAGATAACTCTGCACTAGTGCGAGCCGCTAATGCCACTTCCAGCTTAGCTGTGCAGAAGAAGAACAACAAGAAGAAGAAATATCTCGAAATATGTCCGTCAGGCCCCTTCCCTTGAGATATATCTGCAAATATCTCGGAAACAAAGCGAGCTATGGCAAAATGTTAAGAGACCTTTTTTGTAGAGAATTCTGTTTCCTATAATTTATGCTCTATGATATTTTTTGATCAGAAGCGTAGTTTTCGAGATATATCGAGATATTTAAAAGTTCCGAAGCCGCACCAACATAATAGAGATACAGAAACACCGTGGCCCCTTTCTTTGAGATAACTCTGCACTAGTGCGAGCCGCAAATGCCACTTCCAGCTTAGCTGTGCAGAAGAAGAACAACAAGAAGAAGAAATATCTTGAAATATGTCCGTCAGGCCCCTTCCCTTGAGATAAATCTGCAAATATCTCGGAAACGAAGCGAGCTATGGCAAAATGTTAAGAGACCTTTTTTGTAGAGAATTATGTTTCCTACTTTTTATGTTCTATGATATTTTTTGATCAGATGCGTAGTTCTCGAGATATATCAAGATATTTAAAAGTTCCGAAGCCGCACCAACATAATAGAGATACAGAAACACCGTGGCTCCTTTCTTTGAGATAACTCTGCACTAGTGCGAGCCGCAAATGCCACTTCCAGCTTAGCTGTGCAGAAGAAGAACAACAAGAAGAAGAAATATCTCGAAATATGTCCGTCAGGCCCCTTCCCTTGAGATATATCTGCAAATATCTCGGAAACGAAGCGAGCTATGGCAAAATGTTAAGAGACGTTTTTTATAGAGAATTATGTTTCCTACAATTTATGTTCTATGATATTTTTTGATCAGAAGCGTAGTTTTCGAGATACATCGAGATATTTAAAAGTTCCGAAGCCGCACCAACATAATAGAGATACAGAAACACCGTGGCCCCTTTCTTTGAGATAACTCTGCACTAGTGCGAGCCGCAAATGCCACTTCCAGCTTAGCTGTGCAGAAGAAGAACAACAAGAAGAAGAAATATCTCGAAATATGTCCGTCAGGCCCCTTCCCTTGAGATAAATCTGCAAATATCTCGGAAACGAAGCGAGCTATGGCAAAATGTTAAGAGACCTTTTTTGTAGAGAATTAAGTTTCCTACTTTTTATCTTCTATGATATTTTTTGATCAGATGCGTAGTTCTCGAGATATATCAAGATATTTAAAAGTTCCGAAGCCGCACCAACATAATAGAGATACAGAAACACCGTGGCCCCTCTCTTTGAGATAACTCTGCACTATTGCGAGCTGGAAATGCCACTTTCAGTTTAGCTGTGCAGAAGAAGGACAACAAGAAGAAGAAATATCTCGAAATATGTCCGTTAGGCCCCTTCCCTTGAGATAAATCTGCAAATATCTCGGAAACGAAGCGACCTATGGCAAAATGTTAAGAGACCTTTTTTGTAGAGAATTAAGTTTCCTACTTTTTATGTTCTATGATATTTTTTGATCAGATGCGTAGTTCTCGAGATATATCAAGATATTTAAAAGTTCCGAAGCCGCACCAACATAATAGAGATACAGAAACGCCGTGGCCCCTTTCTTTGAGATAACTCTGCACTATTGCGAGCTGCAAATGCCACTCCCAGCTTAGCTGTGCAGAGGAAGAACAACAAGAAGAAGAAATATCTCGAAATATGTCCGTCAGGCCAGTTCCTTTGAGATGAATCTGCAAATATCTCGGAAACGAAGCGAGCTATGGCAAAATGTTAAGAGACGTTTTTTATAGAGAATTATGTTTCCTACAATTTATGATCTATGATATTTTTTGATCAGAAGCGTAGTTTTCGAGATACATCGAGATATTTAAAAGTTCCGAAGCCGCACCAACATAATAGAGATACAGAAACACCGTGGCCCCTTTCTTTGAGATAACTCTGCACTAGTGCGAGCCGCAAATGCCACTTCCAGCTTAGCTGTGCAGAAGAAGAACAACAAGAAGAAGAAATATCTCGAAATATGTCCGTCAGGCCCCTTCCCTTGAGATAAATCTGCAAATATCTTGGAAACGAAGAGAGCTATGGCAAAATGTTAAGAGACCTTTTTTGTAGAGAATTAAGTTTCCTACTTTTTATGTTCTATGATATTTTTTGATCAGATGCGTAGTTCTCGAGATATATCAAGATATTTAAAAGTTCCGAAGCCGCACCAACATAATAGAGATACAGAAACACCGTGGCCCCTTTCTTTGAGATAACTCTGCACTATTGCGAGCTGTAAATGCCACTTCCAGCTTAGCTGTGCAGAAGAAGAACAACAAGAAGAAGAAATATCTCGAAATATGTCCGTCAGGCCCCTTCCCTTGAGATATATCTGCAAATATCTCGGAAACGAAGCGAGCTATGGCAAAATGTTGAGAGACCTTTTTTGTAGAGAATTATGTTTCCTACAATTTATGTTCTATGATATTTTTTGATCAGAAGCGTAGTTTTCGAGATATATCGAGATATTTAAAAGTTCCGAAGCCGCACCAACATAATAGAGATACAGAAACACCGTGGCCCCTTTCGTTGAGATAACTCTGCACTAGTGCGAGCCGCAAATGCCACTTCCAGCTTAGCTGTGCAGAAGAAGAACAACAAGAAGAAGAAATATCTCGAAATATGTCCGTCAGGCCCCTTCCCTTGAGATAAATCTGCACATATCTCGGAAACGAAGCGAGCTATGGCAAAATGTTAAGAGACGTTTTTTGTAGAGAATTATGTTTCCTACTATTTATGTTCTATGATATTTTTTGATCCGAAGCGTAGTTTTCGAGATATATCGAGATATTTAAAAGTTCCGAAGCCGCACCAACATAATAGGGATACAGAAACACCGTGGCCCCTTTCTTTGAGATAACTCTGCACTAGTGCGAGCCGCAAATGCCACTTCCAGCTTAGCTGTGCAGAAGAAGAACAACAAGAAGAAGAAATATCTCGAAATATGTCCGTCAGGCCCCTTCCCTTGAGATAAATCTGCAAATATCTCGGAAACGAAGCGAGCTATGGCAAAATGTTAAGAGACCTTTTTTGTAGAGAATTAAGTTTCCTACTTTTTATCTTCTATGATATTTTTTGATCAGATGCGTAGTTCTCGAGATATATCAAGATATTTAAAAGTTCCGAAGCCGCACCAACATAATAGAGATACAGAAACACCGTGGCCCCTCTCTTTGAGATAACTCTGCACTATTGCGAGCTGGAAATGCCACTTCCAGCTTAGCTGTGCAGAAGAAGAACAACAAGAAGAAGAAATATCTCGAAATATGTCCGTCAGGCCCCTTCCCTTGAGATAATTCTGCAAATATCTCGGAAACGAAGCGAGCTATGGCAAAATGTTAAGAGACCTTTTTTGTAGAGAATTATGTTTCCTACAATTTATGTTCTATGATATTTTTTGATCAGAAGCGTAGTTTTCGAGATATATCGAGATATTTAAAAGTTCCGAAGCCGCACCAACATAATAGAGATACAGAAACACCGTGGCCCCTTTCTTTGAGATAACTCTGCACTAGTGCGAGCCGCAAATGCCACTTCCAGCTTAGCTGTGCAGAAGAAGAACAACAAGAAGAAGAAATATCTCGAAATATGTCCGTCAGGCCCCTTCCCTTGAGATATATCTGCAAATATCTCGGAAACGAAGCGAGCTATGGCAAAATGTTAAGAGACCGTTTTTGTAGAGAATTAAGTTTCCTACTTTTTATGTTCTATGATATTTTTTGATCAGACGCGTAGTTCTCGAGATATATCAAGATATTTAAAAGTTCCGAAGCCGCACCAACATAATAGAGATACAGAAACACCGTGGCCCCTTTCTTTGAGATAACTCTGCACTATTGCGAGCTGCAAATGCCACTTCCAGCTTAGCTGTGCAGAAGAAGAACAACAAGAAGAAGAAATATCTCGAAATATGTCCGTCAGGCCCCTTCCCTTGAGATAAATCTGCAAATATCTCGGAAACGAAGAGAGCTATGGCAAAATGTTGAGAGACCTTTTTTGTAGAGAATTAAGTTTCCTACTTTTCATGTTCTATGATATTTTTTGATCAGATGCGTAGTTCTCGAGATATATCAAGATATTTAAAAGTTCCGAAGCCGCACCAACATAATAGAGATACAGAAACACCGTGGCCCCTTTCTTTGAGATAACTCTGCACTATTGCGAGCTGTAAATGCCACTTCCAGCTTAGCGGTGCAGAAGAAGAACAACAAGAAGAAGAAATATCTCGAAATATGTCCGTCAGGCCCCTTCCCTTGAGATATATCTGCAAATATCTCGGAAACGAAGCGAGCTATGGCAAAATGTTAAGAGACCTTTTTTGTAGAGAATTATGCTTCCTACAATTTATGTTCTATGATATTTTTTGATCAGAAGCGTAGTTTTCGAGATATATCGAGATATTTAAAAGTTCCGAAGCCGCACCAACATAATAGAGATACAGAAACACCGTGGCCCCTTTCGTTGAGACAACTCTGCACTAGTGCGAGCCGCAAATGCCACTTCCAGCTTAGCTGTGCAGAAGAAGAACAACAAGAAGAAGAAATATCTCGAAATATGTCCGTCAGGCCCCTTCGCTTGAGATATATCTGCAAATATCTCGGAAACGAAGCGAGCTATGGCAAAATGTTAAGAGACCTTTTTTGTAGAGAATTATGCTTCCTACAATTTATGTTCTATGATATTTTTTGATCAGAAGCGTAGTTTTCGAGATATATCGAGATATTTAAAAGTTCCGAAGCCGCACCAACATAATAGAGATACAGAAACACCGTGGCCCCTTTCTTTGAGATAACTCAGCACTATTGCGAGCTGGAAATGCCACTTCCAGTTTAGCTGTGCAGAAGAAGAACAACAAGAAGAAGAAATATCTCGAAATATGTCCGTCAGGCCCCTTCCCTTGAGATATATCTGCAAATATCTCGAAAACGAAGCGAGCTATGGCAAAATGTTAAGAGACCTTTTTTGTAGAGAATTATGTTTCCTACAATTTATGTTCTATGATATTTTTTGATCAGAAGCGTAGTTTTCGACATATATCGAGATATTTAAAAGATCCGAAGCCGCACCAACATAATAGAGATACAGAAACACCGTGGCCCCTTTCTTTGAGATAACTCTGCACTAGTGCGAGCCGCAAATGCCGCTTCCAGCTTAGCTGTGCAGAAGAAGAACAACAAGAAGAAGAAATATCTCGAAATATGTCCGTCAGGCCCCTTCCCTCGAGATAAATCTGCAAATATCTCGGAAACGAAGCGAGCTATGGCAAAATGTTAAGAGACCTTTTTTGTAGAGAATTAAGTTTCCTACTTTTTATGTTCTATGATATTTTTTGATCGGATGCGTAGTTCTCGAGATATATCAAGATATTTAAAAGTTCCGAAGCCGCACCAACATAATAGAGATACAGAAACACCGTGGCCCCTGTTTTTGAGATAACTCTGCACTATTGCGAACTGCAAATGCCACTTCCAGCTTAGCTGTGCAGAAGAAGAACAACAAAAAGAAGAAATATCTCGAAATATGTCCGTCAGGCCCCTTCCCTTGAAATAAATCTGCAAATATCTCGGAAACAAAGCGAGCTACGGCAAAATGTTAAGAGACCTTTTTGTAGAAAATTAGGATTCCTACTTTTTATGTTCTATGATATTTTTTGATCAGATGCGTAGTTCTCGAGATATATCAAGATATTTAAAAGTTCCGAAGCCGCACCAACATAATAGAGATACAGAAACACCGTGGCCCCTTTCTTTGCGATAACTCTGCACTACTGCGAGCTGCAAATGCCACTTCCAGCTTAGCTGTGCAGAAGAAGAACAACAAGAAGAAGAAATATCTCGAAATATGTCCGTCAGGCCCCTTCCCTTGAGATAAATCTGCAAATATCTCGGAAACGAAGCGAGCTATGGCAAAATGTTAAGAGACCATTTTTGTAGAGAATTAAGTTTCCTACTTTTTATGTTCTATGATATTTTTTGATCAGATGCGTAGTTCTCGAGATATATCCTGATATTTAAAAGATCCGAAGCGGCACCAACATAATAGAGATACAGAAACACCGTGGCCCCTTTCTTTGAGGTAACTCTGCACTATTGCGAGCTGCAAATGCCACTTCCAGCTTAGCTGTGCAGAAGAAGAACAACAAGAAGAAGGAATATCTCGAAATATGTCCTTCAGCCCCCTTCCCTTGAGATATATCTGCAAATATCTCGGAAACCATGCGAGCTATGGCAAAATGTTTAGAGACCTTATTTGTAGAGAATTAAGTTTCCTACTTTTTATGTTCTACGATATTTTTTGATCAGATGCGTAGTTCTCGAGATATATCAAGATATTTAAAAGTTCCGAAGCCGCACCAACATAATAGAGATACAGAATCACCGTGGCCCCTTTCTTTGAGATAACTCTGCACTAGTGCGAGCCGCAAATGCCGCTTCCAGCTTAGCTGTGCAGAAGAAGAACAACAAGAAGAAGAAATATCTCGAAATATGTCCGTCAGGCCCCTTCCCTCGAGATAAATCTGCAAATATCTCGGAAACGAAGCGAGCTATGGCAAAATGTTAAGAGACCTTTTTTGTAGAGAATTAAGTTTCCTACTTTTTATGTTCTATGATATTTTTTGATCGGATGCGTAGTTCTCGAGATATATCAAGATATTTAATAGTTCCGAAGCCGCACCAACATAATAGAGATACAGAAACACCGTGGCCCCTTTCTTTGAGATAACTCTGCACTATTGCGAGCTGCAAATGCCACTTCCAGCTTAGCTGTGCAGAAGAAGAACAACAAAAAGAAGAAATATCTCGAAATATGTCCGTCAGGCCCCATCCCTTGAGATAAATCTGCAAATATCTCGGAAACGAAGCGAGCTATGGCAAAATGTTAAGAGACCTTTTTTGTAGAGAATTAAGTTTCCTACTTTTTATGTTCTATGATATTTTTTGATCGGATGCGTAGTTCTCGAGATATATCAAGATATTTAAAAGTTCCGAAGCCGCACCAACATAATAGAGATACAGAAACACCGTGGCCCCTTTCGTTGAGATAACTCTGCACTAGTGCGAGCCGCAAATGCCACTTCCAGCTTAGCTGTGCAGAAGAAGAACAACAAGAAGAAGAAATATCTCGAAATATGTCCGTCAGGCCCCTTCCCTTGAGATAAATCTGCACATATCTCGGAAACGAAGCGAGCTATGGCAAAATGTTAAGAGACGTTTTTTGTAGAGAATTATGTTTCCTACTATTTATGTTCTATGATATTTTTTGATCCGAAGCGTAGTTTTCGAGATATATCGAGATATTTAAAAGTTCCGAAGCCGCACCAACATAATAGGGATACAGAAACACCGTGGCCCCTTTCTTTGAGATAACTCTGCACTAGTGCGAGCCGCAAATGCCACTTCCAGCTTAGCTGTGCAGAAGAAGAACAACAAGAAGAAGAAATATCTCGAAATATGTCCGTCAGGCCCCTTCCCTTGAGATAAATCTGCAAATATCTCGGAAACGAAGCGAGCTATGGCAAAATGTTAAGAGACCTTTTTTGTAGAGAATTAAGTTTCCTACTTTTTATCTTCTATGATATTTTTTGATCAGATGCGTAGTTCTCGAGATATATCAAGATATTTAAAAGTTCCGAAGCCGCACCAACATAATAGAGATACAGAAACACCGTGGCCCCTCTCTTTGAGATAACTCTGCACTATTGCGAGCTGGAAATGCCACTTCCAGCTTAGCTGTGCAGAAGAAGAACAACAAGAAGAAGAAATATCTCGAAATATGTCCGTCAGGCCCCTTCCCTTGAGATAATTCTGCAAATATCTCGGAAACGAAGCGAGCTATGGCAAAATGTTAAGAGACCTTTTTTGTAGAGAATTATGTTTCCTACAATTTATGTTCTATGATATTTTTTGATCAGAAGCGTAGTTTTCGAGATATATCGAGATATTTAAAAGTTCCGAAGCCGCACCAACATAATAGAGATACAGAAACACCGTGGCCCCTTTCTTTGAGATAACTCTGCACTAGTGCGAGCCGCAAATGCCACTTCCAGCTTAGCTGTGCAGAAGAAGAACAACAAGAAGAAGAAATATCTCGAAATATGTCCGTCAGGCCCCTTCCCTTGAGATATATCTGCAAATATCTCGGAAACGAAGCGAGCTATGGCAAAATGTTAAGAGACCGTTTTTGTAGAGAATTAAGTTTCCTACTTTTTATGTTCTATGATATTTTTTGATCAGACGCGTAGTTCTCGAGATATATCAAGATATTTAAAAGTTCCGAAGCCGCACCAACATAATAGAGATACAGAAACACCGTGGCCCCTTTCTTTGAGATAACTCTGCACTATTGCGAGCTGCAAATGCCACTTCCAGCTTAGCTGTGCAGAAGAAGAACAACAAGAAGAAGAAATATCTCGAAATATGTCCGTCAGGCCCCTTCCCTTGAGATAAATCTGCAAATATCTCGGAAACGAAGAGAGCTATGGCAAAATGTTGAGAGACCTTTTTTGTAGAGAATTAAGTTTCCTACTTTTCATGTTCTATGATATTTTTTGATCAGATGCGTAGTTCTCGAGATATATCAAGATATTTAAAAGTTCCGAAGCCGCACCAACATAATAGAGATACAGAAACACCGTGGCCCCTTTCTTTGAGATAACTCTGCACTATTGCGAGCTGTAAATGCCACTTCCAGCTTAGCGGTGCAGAAGAAGAACAACAAGAAGAAGAAATATCTCGAAATATGTCCGTCAGGCCCCTTCCCTTGAGATATATCTGCAAATATCTCGGAAACGAAGCGAGCTATGGCAAAATGTTAAGAGACCTTTTTTGTAGAGAATTATGCTTCCTACAATTTATGTTCTATGATATTTTTTGATCAGAAGCGTAGTTTTCGAGATATATCGAGATATTTAAAAGTTCCGAAGCCGCACCAACATAATAGAGATACAGAAACACCGTGGCCCCTTTCGTTGAGACAACTCTGCACTAGTGCGAGCCGCAAATGCCACTTCCAGCTTAGCTGTGCAGAAGAAGAACAACAAGAAGAAGAAATATCTCGAAATATGTCCGTCAGGCCCCTTCACTTGAGATATATCTGCAAATATCTCGGAAACGAAGCGAGCTATGGCAAAATGTTAAGAGACCTTTTTTGTAGAGAATTATGCTTCCTACAATTTATGTTCTATGATATTTTTTGATCAGAGGCGTAGTTTTCGAGATATATCGAGATATTTAAAAGTTCCGAAGCCGCACCAACATAATAGAGATACAGAAACACCGTGGCCCCTTTCTTTGAGATAACTCAGCACTATTGCGAGCTGGAAATGCCACTTCCAGTTTAGCTGTGCAGAAGAAGAACAACAAGAAGAAGAAATATCTCGAAATATGTCCGTCAGGCCCCTTCCCTTGAGATATATCTGCAAATATCTCGAAAACGAAGCGAGCTATGGCAAAATGTTAAGAGACCTTTTTTGTAGAGAATTATGTTTCCTACAATTTATGTTCTATGATATTTTTTGATCAGAAGCGTAGTTTTCGACATATATCGAGATATTTAAAAGATCCGAAGCCGCACCAACATAATAGAGATACAGAAACACCGTGGCCCCTTTCTTTGAGATAACTCTGCACTAGTGCGAGCCGCAAATGCCGCTTCCAGCTTAGCTGTGCAGAAGAAGAACAACAAGAAGAAGAAATATCTCGAAATATGTCCGTCAGGCCCCTTCCCTCGAGATAAATCTGCAAATATCTCGGAAACGAAGCGAGCTATGGCAAAATGTTAAGAGACCTTTTTTGTAGAGAATTAAGTTTCCTACTTTTTATGTTCTATGATATTTTTTGATCGGATGCGTAGTTCTCGAGATATATCAAGATATTTAAAAGTTCCGAAGCCGCACCAACATAATAGAGATACAGAAACACCGTGGCCCCTGTTTTTGAGATAACTCTGCACTATTGCGAACTGCAAATGCCACTTCCAGCTTAGCTGTGCAGAAGAAGAACAACAAAAAGAAGAAATATCTCGAAATATGTCCGTCAGGCCCCTTCCCTTGAAATAAATCTGCAAATATCTCGGAAACAAAGCGAGCTACGGCAAAATGTTAAGAGACCTTTTTGTAGAAAATTAGGATTCCTACTTTTTATGTTCTATGATATTTTTTGATCAGATGCGTAGTTCTCGAGATATATCAAGATATTTAAAAGTTCCGAAGCCGCACCAACATAATAGAGATACAGAAACACCGTGGCCCCTTTCTTTGCGATAACTCTGCACTACTGCGAGCTGCAAATGCCACTTCCAGCTTAGCTGTGCAGAAGAAGAACAACAAGAAGAAGAAATATCTCGAAATATGTCCGTCAGGCCCCTTCCCTTGAGATAAATCTGCAAATATCTCGGAAACGAAGCGAGCTATGGCAAAATGTTAAGAGACCATTTTTGTAGAGAATTAAGTTTCCTACTTTTTATGTTCTATGATATTTTTTGATCAGATGCGTAGTTCTCGAGATATATCCTGATATTTAAAAGATCCGAAGCGGCACCAACATAATAGAGATACAGAAACACCGTGGCCCCTTTCTTTGAGGTAACTCTGCACTATTGCGAGCTGCAAATGCCACTTCCAGCTTAGCTGTGCAGAAGAAGAACAACAAGAAGAAGGAATATCTCGAAATATGTCCTTCAGCCCCCTTCCCTTGAGATATATCTGCAAATATCTCGGAAACCATGCGAGCTATGGCAAAATGTTTAGAGACCTTATTTGTAGAGAATTAAGTTTCCTACTTTTTATGTTCTACGATATTTTTTGATCAGATGCGTAGTTCTCGAGATATATCAAGATATTTAAAAGTTCCGAAGCCGCACCAACATAATAGAGATACAGAATCACCGTGGCCCCTTTCTTTGAGATAACTCTGCACTAGTGCGAGCCGCAAATGCCGCTTCCAGCTTAGCTGTGCAGAAGAAGAACAACAAGAAGAAGAAATATCTCGAAATATGTCCGTCAGGCCCCTTCCCTCGAGATAAATCTGCAAATATCTCGGAAACGAAGCGAGCTATGGCAAAATGTTAAGAGACCTTTTTTGTAGAGAATTAAGTTTCCTACTTTTTATGTTCTATGATATTTTTTGATCGGATGCGTAGTTCTCGAGATATATCAAGATATTTAATAGTTCCGAAGCCGCACCAACATAATAGAGATACAGAAACACCGTGGCCCCTTTCTTTGAGATAACTCTGCACTATTGCGAGCTGCAAATGCCACTTCCAGCTTAGCTGTGCAGAAGAAGAACAACAAAAAGAAGAAATATCTCGAAATATGTCCGTCAGGCCCCATCCCTTGAGATAAATCTGCAAATATCTCGGAAACGAAGCGAGCTACGGCAAAATGTTAAAAGACCTTTTTTGTAGAGAATTATGTTTCCTACAATTTATGTTCTATGATATTTTTTGATCAGAAGCGTAGTTTTCGAGATATATCGAGATATTTAAAAGATCCGAAGCCGCACCAACATAATAGAGATACAGAAACACCGTGGCCCCTTTCTTTGAGATAACTCTGCACTAGTGCGAGCCGCAAATGCCGCTTCCAGCTTAGCTGTGCAGAAGAAGAACAACAAGAAGAAGAAATATCTCGAAATATGTCCGTCAGGCCCCTTCCCTCGAGATAAATCTGCAAATATCTCGGAAACGAAGCGAGCTATGGCAAAATGTTAAGAGACCTTTTTTGTAGAGAATTAAGTTTCCTACTTTTTATGTTCTATGATATTTTTTGATCGGATGCGTAGTTCTCGAGATATATCAAGATATTTAAAAGTTCCGAAGCCGCACCAACATAATAGAGATACAGAAACACCGTGGCCCCTTTCTTTGAGATAACTCTGCACTATTGCGAGCTGCAAATGCCACTTCCAGCTTAGCTGTGCAGAAGAAGAACAACAAAAAGAAGAAATATCTCGAAATATGTCCGTCAGGCCCCTTCCCTTGAGATAAATCTGCAAATATCTCGGAAACGAAGCGAGCTATGGCAAAATGTTAAGAGACCTTTTTTGTAGAGAATTAAGTTTCCTACTTTTTATGTTCTATGATATTTTTTGATCGGATGCGTAGTTCTCGAGATATATCAAGATATTTAAAAGTTCCGAAGCCGCACCAACATAATAGAGATACAGAAACACCGTGGCCCCTTTCTTTGAGATAACTCTGCACTATTGCGAGCTGCAAATGCCACTTCCAGCTTAGCTGTGCAGAAGAAGAACAACAAGAAGAAGAAATATCTCGAAATATGTCCGTCAGGCCCCTTCCCTCGAGATAAATCTGCAAATATCTCGGAAACGAAGCGAGCTATGGCAAAATGTTAAGAGACCTTTTTTGTAGAGAATTAAGTTTCCTACTTTCTTTGTTCTATGATATTTTTTGATCGGATGCGTAGTTCTCGAGATATATCAAGATATTTAAAAGTTCCGAAGCCGCACCAACATAATAGAGATACAGAAACACCGTGGCCCCTTTCTTTGAGATAACTCTGCACTATTGCGAGCTGCAAATGCCACTTCCAGCTTAGCTGTGCAGAAGAAGAACAACAAGAAGAAGAAATATCTCGAAATATGTCCGTCAGGCCCCTTCCCTTGAGATAAATCTGCAAATATCTCGGAAACGAAGCGAGCTATGGCAAAATGTTAAGAGACCTTTTTTGTAGAGAATTATGTTTCCTACAATTTACGTTCTCTGATATTTTTTGATCAGAAGCGTAGTTTTCGAGATATATCGAGATATTTAAAAGTTCCGAAGCCGCACCAACATAATAGAGATACAGAAACACCGTGGCCCCTTTCTTTGAGATAACTCTGCACTATTGCGACCTGCAAATGCCACTTCCAGCTTAGCTGTGCAGAAGAGGAACAACAAGAAGAAGAAATATCTCGGAATATGTCCGTCAGGCCCCTTCCCTTGAGCTAAATCTGCAAATATCTCGGAAACGATGCCAGCTATGGGAAAATGTTAAGAGACCTTTTTTGTAGAGAATTAAGTTTCCTACTTTTTATGTTCTATGATATTTTTTGATCAGATGCGTAGTTCTCGAGATATATCAAGATATTTAAAAGCTCCGAAGCTGCACCAACATAATAGAGGTACAGAAACACCGTGGCCCCTTTCTTTGAGATAACTCTGCACTATTGCGAGCTGCAAATGCCACTTCCAGCTTAGCTGTGCAGAAGAAAAACAACAAGAAGAAGAAATATCTCGGAATATGTCCGGCAGGCCCCTTCCCTTGAGCTAAATCTGCAAATATCTCGGAAACGATGCCAGCTATGGGAAAATGTTAAGAGACCTTTTTTGTAGAGAATTAAGTTTCCTACTTTTTATGTTCTATGATATTTTTTGATCGGATGCGTAGTTCTCGAGATATATCAAGATATTTAATAGTTCCGAAGCCGCACCAACATAATAGAGATACAGAAACACCGTGGCCCCTTTCTTTGAGATAACTCTGCACTATTGCGAGCTGCAAATGCCACTTCCAGCTTAGCTGTGCAGAAGAAGAACAACAAGAAGAAGAAATATCTCGAAATATGTCCGTCAGGCCCCTTCCCTCGAGATAAATCTGCAAATATCTCGGAAACGAAGCGAGCTATGGCAAAATGTTGAGAGACCTTTTTTGTAGAGAATTAAGTTTCCTACTTTTTATGTTCTATGATATTTTTTGATCGGATGCGTAGTTCTCGAGATATATCAAGATATTTAAAAGTTCCGAAGCCGCACCAACATAATAGAGATACAGAAACACCGTGGCCCCTGTTTTTGAGATAACTCTGCACTATTGCGAACTGCAAATGCCACTTCCAGCTTAGCTGTGCAGAAGAAGAACAACAAAAAGAAGAAATATCTCGAAATATGTCCGTCAGGCCCCTTCCCTTGAAATAAATCTGCAAATATCTCGGAAACAAAGCGAGCTACGGCAAAATGTTAAGAGACCTTTTTGTAGAAAATTAGGATTCCTACTTTTTATGTTCTATGATATTTTTGGATCAGATGCGTAGTTCTCGAGATATATCAAGATATTTAAAAGTTCCGAAGCCGCACCAACATAATAGAGATACAGAAACACCGTGGCCCCTTTCTTTGAGATAACTCTGCACTATTGCGCGCTGCAAATGCCACTTCCAGCTTAGCTGTGCAGAAGAAGAACAACAAGAAGAAGAAATATCTGGAAATATGTCCGTCAGGCCCCTTCCCTTGAGATAAATCTGCAAATATCTCGGAAACGAAGCGAGCTACGGCAAAATGTTAAGAGACCTTGTTTGTAGAGAATTATGGTTCCTACAATTTATGTTCTATGATATTTTTTGATCAGAAGCGTAGTTTTCGAGATATATCGAGATATTTAAAAGATCCGAAGCCGCACCAACATAATAGAGATACAGAAACACCGTGGCCCCTTTCTTTGAGATAACTCTGCACTAGTGCGAGCCGCAAATGCCGCTTCCAGGTTAGCTGTGCAGAAGAAGAACAACAAGAAGAAGAAATATCTCGAAATATGTCCGTCAGGCCCCTTCCCTCGAGATAAATCTGCAAATATCTCGGAAACGAAGCGAGCTATGGCAAAATGTTAAGAGACCTTTTTTGTAGAGAATTAAGTTTCCTACTTTTTATGTTCTATGATATTTTTTGATCGGATGCGTAGTTCTCGAGATATATCAAGATATTTAAAAGTTCCGAAGCCGCACCAACATAATAGAGATACAGAAACACCGTGGCCCCTTTCTTTGAGATAACTCTGCACTATTGCGAGCTGCAAATGCCACTTCCAGCTTAGCTGTGCAGAAGAAGAACAACAAAAAGAAGAAATATCTCGAAATATGTCCGTCAGGCCCCTTCCCTTGAGATAAATCTGCAAATATCTCGGAAACGAAGCGAGCTATGGCAAAATGTTAAGAGACCTTTTTTGTAGAGAATTAAGTTTCCTACTTTTTATGTTCTATGATATTTTTTGATCGGATGCGTAGTTCTCGAGATATATCAAGATATTTAAAAGTTCCGAAGCCGCACCAACATAATAGAGATACAGAAACACCGTGGCCCCTTTCTTTGAGATAACTCTGCACTATTGCGAGCTGCAAATGCCACTTCCAGCTTAGCTGTCCAGAAGAAGAACAACAAAAAGAAGAAATATCTCGAAATATGTCCGTCAGGCCCCTTCCCTTGAGATAAATCTGCAAATATCTCGGAAACAAAGCGAGCTACGGCAAAATGTTAAGAGACCTTTTTTGTAGGAAATTAGGATTCCTACTTTTTATGTTCTATGATATTTTTTGATCAGATGCGTAGTTCTCGAGATATATCAAGATATTTAAAAGTTCCGAAGCCGCACCAACATAATAGAGATACAGAAACACCGTGGCCCCTTTCTTTGCGATAACTCTGCACTACTGCGAGCTGCAAATGCCACTTCCAGCTTAGCTGTGCAGAAGAAGAACAACAAGAAGAAGAAATATCTCGAAATATGTCCGTCAGGCCCCTTCCCTTGAGATAAATCTGCAAATATCTCGGAAACGAAGCGAGCTATGGCAAAATGTTAAGAGACCATTTTTGTAGAGAATTAAGCTTCCTACTTTTTATGTTCTATGATATTTTTTGATCAGATGCGTAGTTCTCGAGATATATCCTGATATTTAAACGATCCGAAGCGGCACCAACATAATAGAGATACAGAAACACCGTGGCCCCTTTCTTTGAGGTAACTCTGCACTATTGCGAGCTGCAAATGCCACTTCCAGCTTAGCTGTGCAGAAGAAGAACAACAAGAAGAAGGAATATCTCGAAATATGTCCTTCAGCCCCCTTCCCTTGAGATATATCTGCAAATATCTCGGAAACCATGCGAGCTATGGCAAAATGTTTAGAGACCTTATTTGTAGAGAATTAAGTTTCCTACTTTTTATGTTCTACGATATTTTTTGATCAGATGCGTAGTTCTCGAGATATATCAAGATATTTAAAAGTTCCGAAGCCGCACCAACATAATAGAGATACAGAAACACCGTGGCCCCTTTCTTTGAGATAACTCTGCACTATTGCGAGCTGCAAATGCCAGTTCCAGCTTAGCTGTGCAGAAGAAGAACAACAAGAAGAAGAAATATCTCGAAATATGTCCGTCAGGCCCCTTCCCTTGAGATAAATCTGCAAATATCTCGGAAACGAAGCGAGCTATGGCAAAATGTTAAGAGACCTTTTTTGTAGAGAATTATGTTTCCTACAATTTACGTTCTCTGATATTTTTTGATCAGAAGCGTAGTTTTCGAGATATATCGAGATATTTAAAAGTTCCGAAGCCGCACCAACATAATAGAGATACAGAAACACCGTGGCCCCTTTCTTTGAGATAACTCTGCACTATTGCGACCTGCAAATGCCACTTCCAGCTTAGCTGTGCAGAAGAGGAACAACAAGAAGAAGAAATATCTCGGAATATGTCCGTCAGGCCCCTTCCCTTGAGCTAAATCTGCAAATATCGCGGAAACGATGCCAGCTATGGGAAAATGTTAAGAGACCTTTTTTGTAGAGAATTAAGTTTCCTACTTTTTATGTTCTATGATATTTTTTGATCAGATGCGTAGTTCTCGAGATATATCAAGATATTTAAAAGCTCCGAAGCTGCACCAACATAATAGAGGTACAGAAACACCGTGGCCCCTTTCTTTGAGATAACTCTGCACTATTGCGAGCTGCAAATGCCACTTCCAGCTTAGCTGTGCAGAAGAGGAACAACAAGAAGAAGAAATATCTCGGAATATGTCCGTCAGGCCCCTTCCCTTGAGCTAAATCTGCAAATATCGCGGAAACGATGCCAGCTATGGGAAAATGTTAAGAGACCTTTTTTGTAGAGAATTAAGTTTCCTACTTTTTATGTTCTACGATATTTTTTGATCAGATGCGTAGTTCTCGAGATATATCAAGATATTTAAAAGCTCCGAAGCTGCACCAACATAATAGAGGTACAGAAACACCGTGGCCCCTTTCTTTGAGATAACTCTGCACTATTGCGAGCTGCAAATGCCACTTCCAGCTTAGCTGTGCAGAAGAAGAACAACAAGAAGAAGAAATATCTCGGAATATGTCCGTCAGGCCCCTTCCCTTGAGCTAAATCTGCAAATATCTCGGAAACGATGCCAGCTATGGGAAAATGTTAAGAGACCTTTTTTGTAGAGAATTAAGTTTTCTACTTTTTATGTTTTATGATGTTTCTTGATCAGATGCGTAGTTCTCGAGATATATCAAGATATCTAAAAGTTCCGAAGCCGCACCAACATAATAGAGATACAGAATCACCGTGGCCCCTTTCTTTGAGATAACTCTGCACTAGTGCGAGCCGCAAATGCCGCTTCCAGCTTAGCTGTGCAGAAGAAGAACAACAAGAAGAAGAAATATCTCGAAATATGTCCGTCAGGCCCCATCCCTTGAGATAAATCTGCAAATATCTCGGAAACGAAGCGAGCTATGGCAAAATGTTAAGAGACCTTTTTTGTAGAGAATTAAGTTTCCTACTTTTTATGTTCTATGATATTTTTTGATCGGATGCGTAGTTCTCGAGATATATCAAGATATTTAACAGTTCCGAAGCCGCACCAACATAATAGAGATACAGAAACACCGTGGCCCCTTTCTTTGAGATAACTCTGCACTATTGCGAGCTGCAAATGCCACTTCCAGCTTAGCTGTGCAGAAGAAGAACAACAAAAAGAAGAAATATCTCGAAATATGTCCGTCAGGCCCCTTCCCTTGAGATAAATCTGCAAATATCTCGGAAACAAAGCGAGCTACGGCAAAATGTTAAGAGACCTTTTTTGTAGGAAATTAGGATTCCTACTTTTTATGTTCTATGATATTTTTTGATCAGATGCGTAGTTCTCGAGATATATCAAGATATTTAAAAGTTCCGAAGCCGCACCAACATAATAGAGATACAGAAACACCGTGGCCCCTTTCTTTGAGATAACTCTGCACTATTGCGAGCTGCAAATGCCACTTCCAGCTTAGCTGTGCAGAAGAAGAACAACAAAAAGAAGAAATATCTCGAAATATGTCCGTCAGGCCCCTTCCCTTGAGATAAATCTGCAAATATCTCGGAAACGAAGCGAGCTATGGCAAAATGTTAAGAGACCTCTTTTGTAGAGAATTAAGTTTCCTACTTTTTATGTTCTATGATATTTTTCGATCAGATGCGTAGTTCTCGAGATATATCAAGATATTTAAAAGTTCCGAAGCCGCACCAACATAATAGAGATACAGAAACACCGTGGCCCCTTTCTTTGAGATAACTCTGCCCAATTGCGAGCTGCAAATGCCACTTCCAGCTTAGCTGTGCAGAAGAAGAACAACAAGAAGAAGAAATATCTGGAAATATGTCCGTCAGGCCCCTTCCCTTGAGATAAATCTGCAAATATCTCGGAAACGAAGCGAGCTACGGCAAAATGTTAAAAGACCTTTTTTGTAGAGAATTATGTTTCCTACAATTTATGTTCTATGATATTTTTTGATCAGAAGCGTAGTTTTCGAGATATATCGAGATATTTAAAAGATCCGAAGCCGCACCAACATAATAGAGATACAGAAACACCGTGGCCCCTTTCTTTGAGATAACTCTGCACTAGCGCGAGCCGCAAATGCCACTTCCAGCTTAGCTGTGCAGAAGAAGAACAACAAGAAGAAGAAATATCTCGAAATATGTCCGTCAGGCCCCTTCCCTTGAGATAAATCTGCAAATATCTCGGAAACGAAGAGAGCTATGGCAAAATGTTAAGAGACCTTTTTTGTAGAGAATTAAGTTTCCTACTTTTTATGTTCTATGATATTTTTTGATCAGATGCGTAGTTCTCGAGATATATCAAGATATTTAAAAGTTCCGAAGCCGCACCAACATAATAGAGATACAGAAACACCGTGGCCCCTTTCTTTGAGATAACTCTGCCCAATTGCGAGCTGCAAATGCCACTTCCAGCTTAGCTGTGCAGAAGAAGAACAACAAGAAGAAGAAATATCTGGAAATATGTCCGTCAGGCCCCTTCCCTTGAGATAAATCTGCAAATATCTCGGAAACGAAGCGAGCTACGGCAAAATGTTAAAAGACCTTTTTTGTAGAGAATTATGTTTCCTACAATTTATGTTCTATGATATTTTTTGATCAGAAGCGTAGTTTTCGAGATATATCGAGATATTTAAAAGATCCGAAGCCGCACCAACATAATAGAGATACAGAAACACCGTGGCCCCTTTCTTTGAGATAACTCTGCACTAGTGCGAGCCGCAAATGCCGCTTCCAGCTTAGCTGTGCAGAAGAAGAACAACAAGAAGAAGAAATATCTCGAAATATGTCCGTCAGGCCCCTTCCCTCGAGATAAATCTGCAAATATCTCGGAAACGAAGCGAGCTATGGCAAAATGTTAAGAGACCTTTTTTGTAGAGAATTAAGTTTCCTACTTTTTATGTTCTATGATATTTTTTGATCGGATGCGTAGTTCTCGAGATATATCAAGATATTTAAAAGTTCCGAAGCCGCACCAACATAATAGAGATACAGAAACACCGTGGCCCCTTTCTTTGAGATAACTCTGCACTATTGCGAGCTGCAAATGCCACTTCCAGCTTAGCTGTGCAGAAGAAGAACAACAAAAAGAAGAAATATCTCGAAATATGTCCGTCAGGCCCCTTCCCTTGAGATAAATCTGCAAATATCTCGGAAACGAAGCGAGCTATGGCAAAATGTTAAGAGACCTTTTTTGTAGAGAATTAAGTTTCCTACTTTTTATGTTCTATGATATTTTTTGATCGGATGCGTAGTTCTCGAGATATATCAAGATATTTAAAAGTTCCGAAGCCGCACCAACATAATAGAGATACAGAAACACCGTGGCCCCTTTCTTTGAGATAACTCTGCACTATTGCGAGCTGCAAATGCCACTTCCAGCTTAGCTGTGCAGAAGAAGAACAACAAGAAGAAGAAATATCTCGAAATATGTCCGTCAGGCCCCTTCCCTCGAGATAAATCTGCAAATATCTCGGAAACGAAGCGAGCTATGGCAAAATGTTAAGAGACCTTTTTTGTAGAGAATTAAGTTTCCTACTTTCTTTGTTCTATGATATTTTTTGATCGGATGCGTAGTTCTCGAGATATATCAAGATATTTAAAAGTTCCGAAGCCGCACCAACATAATAGAGATACAGAAACACCGTGGCCCCTTTCTTTGAGATAACTCTGCACTATTGCGAGCTGCAAATGCCACTTCCAGCTTAGCTGTGCAGAAGAAGAACAACAAGAAGAAGAAATATCTCGAAATATGTCCGTCAGGCCCCTTCCCTTGAGATAAATCTGCAAATATCTCGGAAACGAAGCGAGCTATGGCAAAATGTTAAGAGACCTTTTTTGTAGAGAATTATGTTTCCTACAATTTACGTTCTCTGATATTATTTGATCAGAAGCGTAGTTTTCGAGATATATCGAGATATTTAAAAGTTCCGAAGCCGCACCAACATAATAGAGATACAGAAACACCGTGGCCCCTTTCTTTGAGATAACTCTGCACTATTGCGACCTGCAAATGCCACTTCCAGCTTAGCTGTGCAGAAGAGGAACAACAAGAAGAAGAAATATCTCGGAATATGTCCGTCAGGCCCCTTCCCTTGAGCTAAATCTGCAAATATCTCGGAAACGATGCCAGCTATGGGAAAATGTTAAGAGACCTTTTTTGTAGAGAATTAAGTTTCCTACTTTTTATGTTCTATGATATTTTTTGATCAGATGCGTAGTTCTCGAGATATATCAAGATATTTAAAAGCTCCGAAGCTGCACCAACATAATAGAGGTACAGAAACACCGTGGCCCCTTTCTTTGAGATAACTCTGCACTATTGCGAGCTGCAAATGCCACTTCCAGCTTAGCTGTGCAGAAGAAGAACAACAAGAAGAAGAAATATCTCGGAATATGTCCGGCAGGCCCCTTCCCTTGAGCTAAATCTGCAAATATCTCGGAAACGATGCCAGCTATGGGAAAATGTTAAGAGACCTTTTTTGTAGAGAATTAAGTTTCCTACTTTTTATGTTCTATGATATTTTTTGATCGGATGCGTAGTTCTCGAGATATATCAAGATATTTAATAGTTCCGAAGCCGCACCAACATAATAGAGATACAGAAACACCGTGGCCCCTTTCTTTGAGATAACTCTGCACTATTGCGAGCTGCAAATGCCACTTCCAGCTTAGCTGTGCAGAAGAAGAACAACAAAAAGAAGAAATATCTCGAAATATGTCCGTCAGGCCCCTTCCCTTGAGATAAATCTGCAAATATCTCGGAAACGAAGCGAGCTATGGCAAAATGTTAAGAGACCTTTTTTGTAGAGAATTAAGTTTCCTACTTTTTATGTTCTATGATATTTTTTGATCGGATGCGTAGTTCTCGAGATATATCAAGATATTTAAAAGTTCCGAAGCCGCACCAACATAATAGAGATACAGAAACACCGTGGCCCCTTTCTTTGAGATAACTCTGCACTATTGCGAGCTGCAAATGCCACTTCCAGCTTAGCTGTGCAAAAGAAGAACAACAAAAAGAAGAAATATCTCGAAATATGTCCGTCAGGCCCCTTCCCTTGAGATAAATCTGCAAATATCTCGGAAACAAAGCGAGCTACGGCAAAATGTTAAGAGACCTTTTTTGTAGGAAATTAGGATTCCTCCTTTTTATGTTCTATGATATTTTTTGATCAGATGCGTAGTTCTCGAGATATATCAAGATATTTAAAAGTTCCGAAGCCGCACCAACATAATAGAGATACAGAAACACCGTGGCCCCTTTCTTTGAGATAACTCTACACTATTGCGCGCTGCAAATGCCACTTCCAGCTTAGCTGTGCAGAAGAAGAACAACAAGAAGAAGAAATATCTCGAAATATGTCCGTCAGGCCCCTTCCCTCGAGATAAATCTGCAAATATCTCGGAAACGAAGCGAGCTATGGCAAAATGTTAAGAGACCTTTTTTGTAGAGAATTAAGTTTCCTACTTTTTTTGTTCTATGATATTTTTTGATCGGATGCGTAGTTCTCGAGATATATCAAGATATTTAAAAGTTCCGAAGCCGCACCAACGTAATAGAGATACAGAAACACCGTGGCCCCTTTCTTTGAGATAACTCTGCACTATTGCGAGCTGCAAATGCCACTTCCAGCTTAGCTGTGCAGAAGAAGAACAACAAAAAGAAGAAATATCTCGAAATATGTCCGTCAGGCCCCTTCCCTTGAGATAAATCTGCAAATATCTCGGAAACGAAGCGAGCTACGGCAAAATGTTAAGAGACCTTTTTTGTAGAAAATTAGGATTCCTACTTTTTATGTTCTATGATATTTTTTGAACAGATGCGTAGTTCTCGAGATATATCAAGATATTTAAAAGTTCCGAAGCCGCACCAACATAATAGAGATACAGAAACACCGTGGCCCCTTTCTTTGAGATAACTCTGCACTACTGCGAGCTGGAAATGCCACTTCCAGCTTAGCTGTGCAGAAGAAGAACAACAAGAAGAAGAAATATCTCGAAATATGTCCGTCAGGCTCCTTCCCTTGAGATATATCTGCAAATATCTCGGAAACGAAGCGAGCTATGGCAAAATGTTAAGAGACCTTTTTTGTAGAGAATTCTGTGTCCTACAATTTATGTTCTATGATATTTTTTGATCAGAAGCGTAGTTTTCGAGATATATCGAGATATTTAAAAGTTCCGAAGCCGCACCAACATAATAGAGATACAGAAACACCGTGGCCCCTTTCTTTGAGATAACTCTGCACTAGTGCGAGCCGCAAATGCCACTTCCAGCTTAGCTGTGCAGAAGAAGAACAACAAGAAGAAGAAATATCTCGAAATATGTCCGTCAGGCCCCTTCCCTTGAGATAAATCTGCAAATATCTCGGAAACGAAGCGAGCTATGGCAAAATGTTCAGAGACCTTTTTTGTAGAGAATTATGTTTCCTACTTTTTATGTTCTATGATATTTTTTGATCAGAAGCGTAGTTTTCGAGATATATCGAGATATTTAAAAGTTCCGAAGCCGCACCAACATAATAGAGATACAGAAACACCGTGGCCCCTTTCTTTGAGATAACTCTGCACTATTGCGAGCCGCAAATGCCACTTCCAGCTTAGCTGTGCAGAAGAAGAACAACAAGAAGAAGAAATATCTCGAAATATGTCCGTCAGGCCCCTTCCCTTGAGATAAATCTGCAAATATCTCGGAAACGAAGAGAGCTATGGCAAAATGTTAAGAGACCTTTTTTGTAGAGAATTAAGTTTCCTACTTTTTATGTTCTATGATATTTTTTGATCTGATGCGTAGTTCTCGAGATATATCAAGATATTTAAAAGTTCCGAAGCCGCACCAACATAATAGAGATACAGAAACACCGTGGCCCCTTTCTTTGAGATAACTCTGCACTATTGCGAGCCGCAAATGCCACTTCCAGCTTAGCTGTGCAGAAGAAGAACAACAAGAAGAAGAAATATCTCGAAATTTGTCCGTCAGGCCCCTTCCCTTGAGATAAATCTGCAAATATCTCGGAAACGAAGCGAGCTATGGCAAAATGTTAAGAGACCTTTTTTGTAGAGAATTCTGTGTCCTACAATTTATGTTCTATGATATTTTTTGATCAGAAGCGTAGTTTTCGAGATATATCGAGATATTTAAAAGTTCCGAAGCCGCACCAACATAATAGGGATACAGAAACACCGTGGCCCCTTTCTTTGAGATAACTCTGCACTATTGCGAGCTGCAAATGCCACTTCCAGCTTAGCTGTGCAGAGGAAGAACAACAAGAAGAAGAAATATCTCGAAATATGTCCGTCAGGCCAGTTCCTTTGAGCTGAATCTGCAAATATCTCGGAAACGAAGCGAGCTATGGCAAAATGTTAAGAGACGTTTTTTGTAGAGAATTATGTTTCCTACAATTCATGTTCTATGATATTTTTTGATCAGAAGCGTAGTTTTCGAGATATATCGAGATATTTAAAAGTTCCGAAGCCGCACCAACATAATAGGGATACAGAAACACCGTGGCCCCTTTCATTGAGATAACTCTGCACTAGTGCGAGCCGCAAATGCCACTTCCAGCTTAGCTGTGCAGAAGAAGAACAACAAGAAGAAGAAATATCTCGAAATATGTCCGTCAGGCCCCTTCCCTTGAGATAAATCTGCACTATTGCGAGCCGCAAATGCCACTTCCAGCTTAGCTGTGCAGAAGAAGAACAACAAGAAGAAGAAATATCTCGAAATTTGTCCGTCAGGCCCCTTCCCTTGAGATAAATCTGCAAATATCTCGGAAACGAAGCGAGCTATGGCAAAATGTTAAGAGACCTTTTTTGTAGAGAATTCTGTGTCCTACAATTTATGTTCTATGATATTTTTTGATCAGAAGCGTAGTTTTCGAGATATATCGAGATATTTAAAAGTTCCGAAGCCGCACCAACATAATAGGGATACAGAAACACCGTGGCCCCTTTCTTTGAGATAACTCTGCACTAGTGCGAGCCGCAAATGCCACTTCCAGCTTAGCTGTGCAGAAGAAGAACAACAAGAAGAAGAAATATCTCGAAATATGTCCGTCAGGCCCCTTCCCTTGAGATAAATCTGCAAATATCTCGGAAACGAAGCGAGCTATGGCAAAATGTTAAGAGACCTTTTTTGTAGAGAATTAAGTTTCCTACTTTTTAAGTTCTATGATATTTTTTGATGAGATGCGTAGTTCTCGAGATATATCAAGATATTTAAAAGTTCCGAAGCCGCACCAACATAATAGAGATACAGAAACACCGTGGCCCCTTTCTTTGAGATAACTCTGCTCTATTGCGAGCTGCAAATGCCACTTCCAGCTTAGCTGTGCAGAGGAAGAACAACAAGAAGAAGAAATATCTCGAAATATGTCCGTCAGGCCAGTTCCTTTGAGCTGAATCTGCAAATATCTCGGAAACGAAGCGAGCTATGGCAAAATGTTAAGAGACGTTTTTTGTAGAGAATTATGTTTCCTACAATTCATGTTCTATGATATTTTTTGATCAGAAGCGTAGTTTTCGAGATATATCGAGATATTTAAAAGTTCCGTAGCCGCACCAACATAATAGAGATACAGAAACACCGTGGCCCCTTTCTTTGAGATAACTCTGCACTAGTGCGAGCCGCAAATGCCACTTCCAGCTTAGCTGTGCAGAAGAAGAACAACAAGAAGAAGAAATATCTCGAAATATGTCCGTCAGGCCCCTTCCCTTGAGATAAATCTGCAAATATCTCGGAAACGAAGCGAGCTATGGCAAAATGTTCAGAGACCTTTTTTGTAGAGAATTAAGTTTCCTACTTTTTATGTTCTATGATATTTTTTGATCAGATGCGTAGTTCTCGAGATATATCAAGATATTTAAAAGTTCCGAAGCCGCACCAACATAATAGAGATACAGAAACAGCGTGGCCCCTTTCTTTGAGATAACTCTGCACTATTGCGAGCTGCAAATGCCACTTCCAGCTTAGCTGTGCAGAGGAAGAACAACAAGAAGAAGAAATATCTCGAAATATGTCCGTCAGGCCAGTTCCTTTGAGCTGAATCTGCAAATATCTCGGAAACGAAGCGAGCTATGGCAAAATGTTAAGAGACGTTGTTTATAGAGAATTATGTTTGCTACAATTTATGTTCTATGATATTTTTTGATCAGAAGCGTAGTTTTCGAGATATATCGAGATATTTAAAAGTTCCGAAGCCGCACCAACATAATAGAGATACAGAAACACCGTGGCCCCTTTCTTTGAGATAACTCTGCACTATTGCGAGCCGCAAATGCCACTTCCAGCTTAGCTGTGCAGAAGAAGAACAACAAGAAGAAGAAATATCTCGAAATATGTCCGTCAGGCCCCTTCCCTTGAGATAAATCTGCAAATATCTCGGAAACGAAGCGAGCTATGGCAAAATGTTAAGAGACCGTTTTTGTAGAGAATTAAGTTTCCTACTTTCTATGTTCTATGATATTTTTTGATCAGATGCGTAGTTCTCGAGATATATCGAGATATTTAAAAGTTCCGAAGCCGCACCAACATAATAGGGATACAGAAACACCGTGGCCCCTTTCTTTGAGATAACTCTGCACTAGTGCGAGCCGCAAATGCCACTTCCAGCTTAGCTGTGCAGAAGAAGAACAACAAGAAGAAGAAATATCTCGAAATATGTCCGTCAGGCCCCTTCCCTTGAGATAAATCTGCAAATATCTCGGAAACGAAGCGAGCTATGGCAAAATGTTAAGAGACCTTTTTTGTAGAGAATTAAGTTTCCTACTTTTTATGTTGTATGATATTTTTTGATCAGATGCGTAGTTCTCGAGATATATCAAGATATTTAAAAGTTCCGAAGCCGCACCAACATAATAGAGATACAGAAACACCGTGGCCCCTTTCCTTGAGATAACTCTGCACTATTGCGAGCTGTAAATGCCACTTCCAGCTTAGCTGTGCAGAAGAAGAACAACAAGAAGAAGAAATATCTCGAAATATGTCCGTCAGGCCCCTTCCCTTGAGATATATCTGCAAATATCTCGGAAACGAAGCGAGCTATGGCAAAATGTTAAGAGACCTTTTTTGTAGAGAATTCTGTGTGCTACAATTTATGTTCTATGATATTTTTTGATCAGAAGCGTAGTTTTCGAGATATATCGAGATATTTAAAAGTTCCGAAGCCGCACCAACATAATAGAGATACAGAAACACCGTGGCCCCTTTCTTTGAGATAACTCTGCACTAGTGCGAGCCGCAAATGCCACTTCCAGCTTAGCTGTGCAGAAGAAGAACAACAAGAAGAAGAAATATCTCGAAATATGTCCGTCAGGCCCCTTCCCTTGAGATAAATCTGCAAATATCTCGGAAACGAAGCGAGCTATGGCAAAATGTTCAGAGACCTTTTTTGTAGAGAATTATGTTTCCTACTTTTTATGTTCTATGATATTTTTTGATCAGAAGCGTAGTTTTCGAGATATATCGAGATATTTAAAAGTTCCGAAGCCGCACCAACATAATAGAGATACAGAAACACCGTGGCCCCTTTCTTTGAGATAACTCTGCACTATTGCGAGCCGCAAATGCCACTTCCAGCTTAGCTGTGCAGAAGAAGAACAACAAGAAGAAGAAATATCTCGAAATATGTCCGTCAGGCCCCTTCCCTTGAGATAAATCTGCAAATATCTCGGAAACGAAGAGAGCTATGGCAAAATGTTAAGAGATCTTTTTTGTAGAGAATTAAGTTTCCTACTTTTTATGTTCTATGATATTTTTTGATCTGATGCGTAGTTCTCGAGACATATCAAGATATTTAAAAGTTCCGAAGCCGCACCAACATAATAGAGATACAGAAACACCGTGGCCCCTTTCTTTGAGATAACTCTGCACTATTGCGAGCCGCAAATGCCACTTCCAGCTTAGCTGTGCAGAAGAAGAACAACAAGAAGAAGAAATATCTCGAAATTTGTCCGTCAGGCCCCTTCCCTTGAGATAAATCTGCAAATATCTCGGAAACGAAGCGAGCTATGGCAAAATGTTAAGAGACCTTTTTTGTAGAGAATTCTGTGTCCTACAATTTATGTTCTATGATATTTTTTGATCAGAAGCGTAGTTTTCGAGATATATCGAGATATTTAAAAGTTCCGAAGCCGCACCAACATAATAGGGATACAGAAACACCGTGGCCCCTTTCTTTGAGATAACTCTGCACTATTGCGAGCTGCAAATGCCACTTCCAGCTTAGCTGTGCAGAGGAAGAACAACAAGAAGAAGAAATATCTCGAAATATGTCCGTCAGGCCAGTTCCTTTGAGCTGAATCTGCAAATATCTCGGAAACGAAGCGAGCTATGGCAAAATGTTAAGAGACGTTTTTTGTAGAGAATTATGTTTCCTACAATTCATGTTCTATGATATTTTTTGATCAGAAGCGTAGTTTTCGAGATATATCGAGATATTTAAAAGTTCCGAAGCCGCACCAACATAATAGGGATACAGAAACACCGTGGCCCCTTTCACTGAGATAACTCTGCACTAGTGCGAGCCGCAAATGCCACTTCCAGCTTAGCTGTGCAGAAGAAGAACAACAAGAAGAAGAAATATCTCGAAATATGTCCGTCAGGCCCCTTCCCTTGAGATAAATCTGCAAATATCTCGGAAACGAAGCGAGCTATGGCAAAATATTAAGAGACCTTTTTTGTAGAGAATTAAGTTTCCTACTTTTTATGTTCTATGATATTTTTTGATCAGATGCGTAGTTCTCGAGATATATCAAGATATTTAAAAGTTCCGAAGCCGCACCAACATAATAGAGATACAGAAACACCGTGGCCCCTTTCTTTGAGATAACTCTGCACTATTGCGAGCTGCAAATGCCACTTCCAGCTTAGCTGTGCAGAGGAAGAACAACAAGAAGAAGAAATATCTCGAAATATGTCCGTCAGGCCAGTTCCTTTGAGCTGAATCTGCAAATATCTCGGAAACGAAGCGAGCTATGGCAAAATGTTAAGAGACGTTTTTTATAGAGAATTATGTTTGCTACAATTTATGTTCTATGATATTTTTTGATCAGAAGCGGAGTTTTCGAGATATATCGAGATATTTAAAAGTTCCGAAGCCGCACCAACATAATAGAGATACAGAAACACCGTGGCCCCTTTCTTTGAGATAACTCTGCACTATTGCGAGCCGCAAATGCCACTTCCAGCTTAGCTGTGCAGAAGAAGAACAACAAGAAGAAGAAATATCTCGAAATATGTCCGTCAGGCCCCTTCCCTTGAGATAAATCTGCAAATATCTCGGAAACGAAGCGAGCTATGGCAAAATGTTAAGAGACCGTTTTTGTAGAGAATTAAGTTTCCTACTTTCTATGTTCTATGATATTTTTTGATCAGATGCGTAGTTCTCGAGATATATCGAGATATTTAAAAGTTCCGAAGCCGCACCAACATAATTGGGATACAGAAACACCGTGGCCCCTTTCTTTGAGATAACTCTGCACTAGTGCGAGCCGCAAATGCCACTTCCAGCTTAGCTGTGCAGAAGAAGAACAACAAGAAGAAGAAATATCTCGAAATATGTCCGTCAGGCCCCTTCCCTTGAGATAAATCTGCAAATATCTCGGAAACGAAGCGAGCTATGGCAAAATGTTAAGAGACCTTTTTTGTAGAGAATTCTGTGTCCTACAATTTATGTTCTATGATATTTTTTGATCAGAAGCGTAGTTTTCGAGATATATCGAGATATTTAAAAGTTCCGAAGCCGCACCAACATAATAGGGATACAGAAACACCGTGGCCCCTTTCTTTGAGATAACTCTGCACTAGTGCGAGCCGCAAATGCCACTTCCAGCTTAGCTGTGCAGAAGAAGAACAACAAGAAGAAGAAATATCTCGAAATATGTCCGTCAGGCCCCTTCCCTTGAGATAAATCTGCAAATATCTCGGAAACGAAGCGAGCTATGGCAAAATGTTAAGAGACCTTTTTTGTAGAGAATTAAGTTTCCTACTTTTTATGTTCTATGATATTTTTTGATGAGATGCGTAGTTCTCGAGATATATCAAGATATTTAAAAGTTCCGAAGCCGCACCAACATAATAGAGATACAGAAACACCGTGGCCCCTTTCTTTGAGATAACTCTGCACTATTGCGAGCTGCAAATGCCACTTCCAGCTTAGCTGTGCAGAGGAAGAACAACAAGAAGAAGAAATATCTCGAAATATGTCCGTCAGGCCAGTTCCTTTGAGCTGAATCTGCAAATATCTCGGAAACGAAGCGAGCTATGGCAAAATGTTAAGAGACGTTTTTTGTAGAGAATTATGTTTCCTACAATTCATGTTCTATGATATTTTTTGATCAGAAGCGTAGTTTTCGAGATATATCGAGATATTTAAAAGTTCCGAAGCCGCACCAACATAATAGGGATACAGAAACACCGTGGCCCCTTGCTTTGAGATAACTCTGCACTAGTGCGAGCCGCAAATGCCACTTCCAGCTTAGCTGTGCAGAAGAAGAACAACAAGAAGAAGAAATATCTCGAAATATGTCCGTCAGGCCCCTTCCCTTGAGATAAATCTGCAAATATCTCGGAAACGAAGCGAGCTATGGCAAAATGTTAAGAGACCTTTTTTGTAGAGAATTAAGTTTCCTACTTTTTATGTTCTATGATATTTTTTGATCAGATGCGTAGTTCTCGAGATATATCAAGATATTTAAAAGTTCCGAAGCCGCACCAACATAATAGAGATACAGAAACACCGTGGCCCCTTTCTTTGAGATAACTCTGCACTATTGCGAGCTGCAAATGCCACTTCCAGCTTAGCTGTGCAGAGGAAGAACTACAAGAAGAAGAAATATCTCGAAATATGTCCGTCAGGCCAGTTCCTTTGAGCTGAATCTGCAAATATCTCGGAAACGAAGCGAGCTATGGCAAAATGTTAAGAGACGTTTTTTATAGAGAATTATGTTTGCTACAATTTATGTTCTATGATATTTTTTGATCAGAAGCGTAGTTTTCGAGATATATCGAGATATTTAAAAGTTCCGAAGCCGCACCAACATAATAGAGATACAGAAACACCGTGGCCCCTTTCTTTGAGATAACTCTGCACTATTGCGAGCCGCAAATGCCACTTCCAGCTTAGCTGTGCAGAAGAAGAACAACAAGAAGAAGAAATATCTCGAAATATGTCCGTCAGGCCCCTTCCCTTGAGATAAATCTGCAAATATCTCGGAAACGAAGAGAGCTATGGCAAAATGTTAAGAGACCTTTTTTGTAGAGAATTAAGTTTCCTACTTTTTATGTTCTATGATATTTTTTGATCTGATGCGTAGTTCTCGAGATATATCAAGATATTTAAAAGTTCCGAAGCCGCACCAACATAATAGAGATACAGAAACACCGTGGCCCCTTTCTTTGAGATAACTCTGCACTATTGCGAGCCGCAAATGCCACTTCCAGCTTAGCTGTGCAGAAGAAGAACAACAAGAAGAAGAAATATCTCGAAATATGTCCGTCAGGCCCCTTCCCTTGAGATAAATCGGCAAATATCTCGGAAACGAAGCGAGCTATGGTAAAATGTTAAGAGACCTTTTTTGTAGAGAATTAAGTTTCCTACTTTTTATGTTCTATGATATTTTTTGATGAGATGCGTAGTTCTCGAGATATATCAAGATATTTAAAAGTTCCGAAGCCGCACCAACATAATAGAGATACAGAAACACCGTGGCCCCTTTCTTTGAGATAACTCTGCACTATTGCGAGCTGCAAATGCCACTTCCAGCTTAGCTGTGCAGAGGAAGAACAACAAGAAGAAGAAATATCTCGAAATATGTCCGTCAGGCCCCTTCCCTTGAGATAAATCTGCAAATATCTCGGAAACGAAGCGAGCTATGGCAAAATGTTAAGAGACCTTTTTTGTAGAGAATTAAGTTTCCTACTTTTTATGTTCTATGATATTTTTTGATCAGATGCGTAGTTCTCGAGATATATCAAGATATTTAAAAGTTCCGAAGCCGCACCAACATAATAGAGATACAGAAACACCGTGGCCCCTTTCTTTGAGATAACTCTGCACTATTGCGAGCTGCAAATGTCACTTCCAGCTTAGCTGTGCAGAGGAAGAACAACAAGAAGAAGAAATAACTCGAAATATGTCCGTCAGGCCAGTTCCTTTGAGCTGAATCTGCAAATATCTCGGAAACGAAGCGAGCTATGGCAAAATCTTAGAGACGTTTTTTGTAGAGAATTATGTTTCCTACAATTCATGTTCTATGATATTTTTTGATCAGAAGCGTAGTTTTCGAGATATATCGAGATATTTAAAAGTTCCGAAGCCGCACCAACATAATAGGGATACAGAAACACCGTGGCCCCTTTCACTGAGATAACTCTGCACTAGTGCGAGCCGCAAATGCCACTTCCAGCTTAGCTGTGCAGAAGAAGAACAACAAGAAGAAGAAATATCTCGAAATATGTCCGTCAGGCCCCTTCCCTTGAGATAAATCTGCAAATATCTCGGAAACGAAGCGAGCTATGGCAAAATATTAAGAGACCTTTTTTGTAGAGAATTAAGTTTCCTACTTTTTATGTTCTATGATATTTTTTGATCAGATGCGTAGTTCTCGAGATATATCAAGATATTTAAAAGTTCCGAAGCCGCACCAACATAATAGAGATACAGAAACACCGTGGCCCCTTTCTTTGAGATAACTCTGCACTATTGCGAGCTGCAAATGCCACTTCCAGCTTAGCTGTGCAGAGGAAGAACAACAAGAAGAAGAAATATCTCGAAATATGTCCGTCAGGCCAGTTCCTTTGAGCTGAATCTGCAAATATCTCGGAAACGAAGCGAGCTATGGCAAAATGTTAAGAGACGTTTTTTATAGAGAATTATGTTTGCTACAATTTATGTTCTATGATATTTTTTGATCAGAAGCGGAGTTTTCGAGATATATCGAGATATTTAAAAGTTCCGAAGCCGCACCAACATAATAGAGATACAGAAACACCGTGGCCCCTTTCTTTGAGATAACTCTGCACTATTGCGAGCCGCAAATGCCACTTCCAGCTTAGCTGTGCAGAAGAAGAACAACAAGAAGAAGAAATATCTCGAAATATGTCCGTCAGGCCCCTTCCCTTGAGATAAATCTGCAAATATCTCGGAAACGAAGCGAGCTATGGCAAAATGTTAAGAGACCGTTTTTGTAGAGAATTAAGTTTCCTACTTTCTATGTTCTATGATATTTTTTGATCAGATGCGTAGTTCTCGAGATATATCGAGATATTTAAAAGTTCCGAAGCCGCACCAACATAATTGGGATACAGAAACACCGTGGCCCCTTTCTTTGAGATAACTCTGCACTAGTGCGAGCCGCAAATGCCACTTCCAGCTTAGCTGTGCAGAAGAAGAACAACAAGAAGAAGAAATATCTCGAAATATGTCCGTCAGGCCCCTTCCCTTGAGATAAATCTGCAAATATCTCGGAAACGAAGCGAGCTATGGCAAAATGTTAAGAGACCTTTTTTGTAGAGAATTCTGTGTCCTACAATTTATGTTCTATGATATTTTTTGATCAGAAGCGTAGTTTTCGAGATATATCGAGATATTTAAAAGTTCCGAAGCCGCACCAACATAATAGGGATACAGAAACACCGTGGCCCCTTTCTTTGAGATAACTCTGCACTAGTGCGAGCCGCAAATGCCACTTCCAGCTTAGCTGTGCAGAAGAAGAACAACAAGAAGAAGAAATATCTCGAAATATGTCCGTCAGGCCCCTTCCCTTGAGATAAATCTGCAAATATCTCGGAAACGAAGCGAGCTATGGCAAAATGTTAAGAGACCTTTTTTGTAGAGAATTAAGTTTCCTACTTTTTATGTTCTATGATATTTTTTGATGAGATGCGAAGTTCTCGAGATATATCAAGATATTTAAAAGTTCCGAAGCCGCACCAACATAATAGAGATACAGAAACACCGTGGCCCCTTTCTTTGAGATAACTCTGCACTATTGCGAGCTGCAAATGCCACTTCCAGCTTAGCTGTGCAGAGGAAGAACAACAAGAAGAAGAAATATCTCGAAATATGTCCGTCAGGCCAGTTCCTTTGAGCTGAATCTGCAAATATCTCGGAAACGAAGCGAGCTATGGCAAAATGTTAAGAGACGTTTTTTGTAGAGAATTATGTTTCCTACAATTCATGTTCTATGATATTTTTTGATCAGAAGCGTAGTTTTCGAGATATATCGAGATATTTAAAAGTTCCGAAGCCGCACCAACATAATAGGGATACAGAAACACCGTGGCCCCTTGCTTTGAGATAACTCTGCACTAGTGCGAGCCGCAAATGCCACTTCCAGCTTAGCTGTGCAGAAGAAGAACAACAAGAAGAAGAAATATCTCGAAATATGTCCGTCAGGCCCCTTCCCTTGAGATAAATCTGCAAATATCTCGGAAACGAAGCGAGCTATGGCAAAATGTTAAGAGACCTTTTTTGTAGAGAATTAAGTTTCCTACTTTTTATGTTCTATGATATTTTTTGATCAGATGCGTAGTTCTCGAGATATATCAAGATATTTAAAAGTTCCGAAGCCGCACCAACATAATAGAGATACAGAAACACCGTGGCCCCTTTCTTTGAGATAACTCTGCACTATTGCGAGCTGCAAATGCCACTTCCAGCTTAGCTGTGCAGAGGAAGAACAACAAGAAGAAGAAATATCTCGAAATATGTCCGTCAGGCCAGTTCCTTTGAGCTGAATCTGCAAATATCTCGGAAACGAAGCGAGCTATGGCAAAATGTTAAGAGACGTTTTTTATAGAGAATTATGTTTGCTACAATTTATGTTCTATGATATTTTTTGATCAGAAGCGTAGTTTTCGAGATATATCGAGATATTTAAAAGTTCCGAAGCCGCACCAACATAATAGAGATACAGAAACACCGTGGCCCCTTTCTTTGAGATAACTCTGCACTATTGCGAGCCGCAAATGCCACTTCCAGCTTAGCTGTGCAGAAGAAGAACAACAAGAAGAAGAAATATCTCGAAATATGTCCGTCAGGCCCCTTCCCTTGAGATAAATCTGCAAATATCTCGGAAACGAAGAGAGCTATGGCAAAATGTTAAGAGACCTTTTTTGTAGAGAATTAAGTTTCCTACTTTTTATGTTCTATGATATTTTTTGATCTGATGCGTAGTTCTCGAGATATATCAAGATATTTAAAAGTTCCGAAGCCGCACCAACATAATAGAGATACAGAAACACCGTGGCCCCTTTCTTTGAGATAACTCTGCACTATTGCGAGCCGCAAATGCCACTTCCAGCTTAGCTGTGCAGAAGAAGAACAACAAGAAGAAGAAATATCTCGAAATATGTCCGTCAGGCCCCTTCCCTTGAGATAAATCGGCAAATATCTCGGAAACGAAGCGAGCTATGGTAAAATGTTAAGAGACCTTTTTTGTAGAGAATTAAGTTTCCTACTTTTTATGTTCTATGATATTTTTTGATGAGATGCGTAGTTCTCGAGATATATCAAGATATTTAAAAGTTCCGAAGCCGCACCAACATAATAGAGATACAGAAACACCGTGGCCCCTTTCTTTGAGATAACTCTGCACTATTGCGAGCTGCAAATGCCACTTCCAGCTTAGCTGTGCAGAGGAAGAACAACAAGAAGAAGAAATATCTCGAAATATGTCCGTCAGGCCCCTTCCCTTGAGATAAATCTGCAAATATCTCGGAAACGAAGCGAGCTATGGCAAAATGTTAAGAGACCTTTTTTGTAGAGAATTAAGTTTCCTACTTTTTATGTTCTATGATATTTTTTGATCAGATGCGTAGTTCTCGAGATATATCAAGATATTTAAAAGTTCCGAAGCCGCACCAACATAATAGAGATACAGAAACACCGTGGCCCCTTTCTTTGAGATAACTCTGCACTATTGCGAGCTGCAAATGTCACCTCCAGCTTAGCTGTGCAGAGGAAGAACAACAAGAAGAAGAAATAACTCGAAATATGTCCGTCAGGCCAGTTCCTTTGAGCTGAATCTGCAAATATCTCGGAAACGAAGCGAGCTATGGCAAAATCTTAGAGACGTTTTTTGTAGAGAATTATGTTTCCTACAATTTATGTTCTATGATATTTTTTGATCAGAAGCGTAGTTTTCGAGATATATCGAGATATTTAAAAGTTCCGAAGCCGCACCAACATAATAGAGATACAGAAACACCGTGGCCCCTTTCTTTGAGATAACTCTGCACTAGTGCGAGCTGTAAATGCCACTTCCAGCTTAGCTGTGCAGAAGAAGAACAACAAGAAGAAGAAATATCTCGAAATATGTCCGTCAGGCCAGTTCCTTTGAGCTGAATCTGCAAATATCTCGGAAACGAAGCGAGCTATGGCAAAATGTTAAGAGACGTTTTTTATAGAGAATTATGTTTGCTACAATTTATGTTCTATGATATTTTTTGATCAGAAGCGTAGTTTTCGAGATATATCGAGATATTTAAAAGTTCCGAAGCCGCACCAACATAATAGAGATACAGAAACACCGTGGCCCCTTTCTTTGAGATAACTCTGCACTATTGCGAGCCGCAAATGCCACTTCCAGCTTAGCTGTGCAGAAGAAGAACAACAAGAAGAAGAAATATCTCGAAATATGTCCGTCAGGCCCCTTCCCTTGAGATAAATCTGCAAATATCTCGGAAACGAAGAGAGCTATGGCAAAATGTTAAGAGACCTTTTTTGTAGAGAATTAAGTTTCCTACTTTTTATGTTCTATGATATTTTTTGATCTGATGCGTAGTTCTCGAGATATATCAAGATATTTAAAAGTTCCGAAGCCGCACCAACATAATAGAGATACAGAAACACCGTGGCCCCTTTCTTTGAGATAACTCTGCACTATTGCGAGCCGCAAATGCCACTTCCAGCTTAGCTGTGCAGAAGAAGAACAACAAGAAGAAGAAATATCTCGAAATATGTCCGTCAGGCCCCTTCCCTTGAGATAAATCGGCAAATATCTCGGAAACGAAGCGAGCTATGGCAAAATGTTAAGAGACCTTTTTTGTAGAGAATTAAGTTTCCTACTTTTTATGTTCTATGATATTTTTTGATGAGATGCGTAGTTCTCGAGATATATCAAGATATTTAAAAGTTCCGAAGCCGCACCAACATAATAGAGATACAGAAACACCGTGGCCCCTTTCTTTGAGATAACTCTGCACTATTGCGAGCTGCAAATGTCACTTCCAGCTCAGCTGTGCAGAGGAAGAACAACAAGAAGAAGAAATAACTCGAAATATGTCCGTCAGGCCAGTTCCTTTGAGCTGAATCTGCAAATATCTCGGAAACGAAGCGAGCTATGGCAAAATCTTAGAGACGTTTTTTGTAGAGAATTATGTTTCCTACAATTTATGTTCTATGATATTTTTTGATCAGAAGCGTAGTTTTCGAGATATATCGAGATATTTAAAAGTTCCGAAGCCGCACCAACATAATAGAGATACAGAAACACCGTGGCCCCTTTCTTTGAGATAACTCTGCACTAGTGCGAGCTGTAAATGCCACTACCAGCTTAGCTGTGCAGAAGAAGAACAACAAGAAGAAGAAATATCTCGAAATATGTCCGTCACGCCAGTTCCTTTGAGCTGAATCTGCAAATATCTCGGAAACGAAGCGAGCTATGGCAAAATGTTAAGAGACGTTTTTTGTAGAGAATTATGCTTCCTACAATTTATGTTCTATGATATTTTTTGATCAGAAGCGTAGTTTTCGAGATATATCGAGATATTTAAAAGTTCCGAAGCCGCACCAACATAATAGAGATACAGAAACACCGTGGCCCCTTTCTTTGAGATAACTCTGCACTAGTGCGAGCCGCAAATGCCACTTCCAGCTTAGCTGTGCAGAAGAAGAACAACAAGAAGAAGAAATATCTCGAAATATGTCCGTCAGGCCCCTTCCCTTGAGATAAATCTGCAAATATCTCGGAAACGAAGCGAGCTATGGCAAAATGTTAAGAGACCGTTTTTGTAGAGAATTAAGTTTCCTACTTTTTATGTTCTATGATATTTTTTGATCAGATGCGTAGTTCTCGAGATATATCAAGATATTTAAAAGTTCCGAAGCCGCACCAACATAATAGAGATACAGAAACACCGTGGCCCCTTTCTTTGAGATAACTCTGCACTATTGCGAGCTGCAAATGTCACTTCCAGCTTAGCTGTGCAGAGGAAGGACAACAAGAAGAAGAAATATCTCGAAATATGTCCGTCAGGCCAGTTCCTTTGAGCTGAATCTGCAAATATCTCGGAAACGAAGCGAGCTATGGCAAAATCTTAGAGACGTTTTTTGTAGAGAATTATGTTTCCTACAATTTATGTTCTATGATATTTTTTGATCAGAAGCGTAGTTTTCGAGATGTATCGAGATATTTAAAAGTTCCGAAGCCGCACCAACATAATAGAGATACAGAAACACCGTGGCCCCTTTCTCTGAGATAACTCTGCACTAGTGCGAGCTGTAAATGCCACTTCCAGCTTAGCTGTGCAGAAGAAGAACAACAAGAAGAAGAAATATCTCGAAATATGTCCAGCAGGCCCCTTCCCTTGAGATATATCTGCAAATATCTCGGAAACGAAGCGAGCTATGGCAAAATGTTAAGATACCTTTTTTGTAGAGAATTATGTTTCCTATAATTTATGTTCTATGATATTTTTTGATCAGATGCGTAGTTCTCGAGATATATCAAGATATTTAAAAGTTCCGAAGCCGCACCAACATAATAGAGATACAGAAACACCGTGGCCCCTTTTTTTGAGATAACTCTGCACTATTGCGAGCTGCAAATGCCACTTCCAGCTTAGCTGTGCAGAGGAAGAACAACAAGAAGAAGAAATATCTCGAAATATGTCCGTCAGGCCAGTTCCTTTGAGCTGAATCTGCAAATATCTCGGAAACGAAGCGAGCTATGGCAAAATGTTAAGAGACGTTTTTTGTAGAGAATTATGTTTCCTACAATTTATGTTCTATGATATTTTTTGATCAGAAGCGTAGTTTTCGAGATATATCGAGATATTTAAAAGTTCCGAAGCCGCATCAACATAATAGAGATACAGAAACACCGTGGCCCCTTTCTTTGAGATAACTCTGCACTATTGCGACCTGCAAATGCCACTTCCAGCTCAGCTGTGCAGAAGAAGAACAACAAGAAGAAGAAATATCTCGAAATATGTCCGTCAGGCCCCTCCCCTTGAGATAAATCTGCAAATATCTCGGAAACGAAGCGAGCTATGGCAAAATGTTAACAGACCTTTTTGTAGAGAATTAAGTTTGCTACTTTTTATGTTCTATGATATTTTTTGATCAGATGCGTAGTTCTCGAGATATATCAAGATATTTAAAAGTTCCGAAGCCGCACCAACATAATAGAGATACAGAAACACCGTGGCCCCTTTCTTTGAGATAACTCTGCACTATTGCGAGCTGCAAATGCCACTTCCAGCTTAGCTGTGCAGAGGAAGAACAACAAGAAGAAGAAGTATCTCGAAATATGTCCGTCAGGCCCGTTCCTTTGAGCTGAATCTGCAAATATCTCGGAAACGAAGCGAGCTATGGCAAAATGTTAAGAGACGTTTTTTGTAGAGAATTATGTTTCCTACAATTTATGTTCTATGATATTTTTTGATCAGACGCGTAGTTTTCGAGATATATCGAGATATTTAAAAGTTCCGAAGCCGCACCAACATAATAGAGATACAGAAACAACGTGGCCCCTTTCTTTGAGATAACTCTGCACTATTGCGAGCTGTAAATGCCACTTCCAGCTTAGCTGTGCAGAAGGAGAACAACAAGAAGAAGAAATATCTCGAAATATGTCCGTCAGGCCCCTTCCCTTGAGATATATCTGCAAATATCTCGGAAACGAAGCGAGCTATGGCAAAATGTTAAGAGACCTTTTTTGTAGAGAATTCTGTTTCCTACAATTTATGTTCTATGATATTTTTTGATCAGAAGCGTAGTTTTCGAGATATATCGAGATATTTAAAAGTTCCGAAGCCGCACCAACATAATAGAGATACAGAAACACCGTGGCCCCTTTCTTTGAGATAACTCTGCACTAGTGCGAGCCGCAAATGCCACTTCCAGCTTAGCTGTGCAGAAGAAGAACAACAAGAAGAAGAAATATCTCGAAATATGTCCGTCAGGCCCCTTCCCTTGAGATAAATCTGCAAATATCTCGGAAACGAAGCGAGCTATGGCAAAATGTTAAGAGACCTTTTTTGTAGAGAATTAAGTTTCCTACTTTTTATGTTCTATGATATTTTTTGATCAGATGCGTGGTTCTCGAGATATATCAAGATATTTAAAAGTTCCGAAGCCGCACCAACATAATAGAGATACAGAAACACCGTGGCCCCTTTCTTTGAGATAACTCTGCACTATTGCGAGCTGCAAATGTCCCTTCCAGCTTAGCTGTGCAGAGGAAGAACAACAAGAAGAAGAAATATCTCGAAATATGTCCGTCAGGCCAGTTCCTTTGAGCTGAATCTGCAAATATCTCGGAAACGAAGCGAGCTATGGCAAAATCTTACAGACGTTTTTTGTAGGGAATTATGTTTCCTACAATTTATGTTCTATGATATTTTTTGATCAGAAGCGTAGTTTTCGAGATATATCGAGATATTTAAAAGTTCCGAAGCCGCACCAACATAATAGAGATACAGAAACACCGTGGCCCCTTTCTTTGAGATAACTCTGCACTAGTGCGAGCCGCAAATGCCACTTCCAGCTTAGCTGTGCAGAAGAAGAACAACAAGAAGAAGAAATATCTCGAAATATGTCCATCACGACCCTTCCCTTGAGATAAATCTGCAAATATCTCGGAAACGAAGCGAGCTATGGCAAAATGTTAAGAGACGTTTTTTGTAGAGAATAGTGTTTCCTACAATTTACGTTCTATGATATTTTTTGATCAGAAGCGTAGTTTTCGAGATATATCGAGATATTTAAAAGTTCCGAAGCCGCACCAACATAATAGGGATACAGAAACACCGTGGCCCCTTTCTTTGAGATAACTCTGCACTAGTGCGAGCCGCAAATGCCACTTCCAGCTTAGCTGTGCAGAAGAAGAACAACAAGAAGAAGAAATATCTCGAAATATGTCCGTCAGGCCCCTTCCCTTGAGATAAATCTGCAAATATCTCGGAAACGAAGCGAGCTATGGCAAAATGTTAAGATACCTTTTTTGTAGAGAATTATGTTTCCTATAATTTATGTTCTATGATATTTTTTGATCAGATGCGTAGTTCTCGAGATATATCAAGATATTTAAAAGTTCCGAAGCCGCACCAACATAATAGAGATACAGAAACACCGTGGCCCCTTTTTTTGAGATAACTCTGCACTATTGCGAGCTGCAAATGCCACTTCCAGCTTAGCTGTGCAGAGGAAGAACAACAAGAAGAAGAAATATCTCGAAATATGTCCGTCAGGCCAGTTCCTTTGAGCTGAATCTGCAAATATCTCGGAAACGAAGCGAGCTATGGCAAAATGTTAAGAGACGTTTTTTGTAGAGAATTATGTTTCCTACAATTTATGTTCTATGATATTTTTTGATCAGAAGCGTAGTTTTCGAGATATATCGAGATATTTAAAAGTTCCGAAGCCGCATCAACATAATAGAGATACAGAAACACCGTGGCCCCTTTCTTTGAGATAACTCTGCACTATTGCGACCTGCAAATGCCACTTCCAGCTCAGCTGTGCAGAAGAAGAACAACAAGAAGAAGAAATATCTCGAAATATGTCCGTCAGGCCCCTTCCCTTGAGATAAATCTGCAAATATCTCGGAAACGAAGCGAGCTATGGCAAAATGTTAACAGACCTTTTTGTAGAGAATTAAGTTTCCTACTTTTTATGTTCTATGATATTTTTTGATCAGATGCGTAGTTCTCGAGATATATCAAGATATTTAAAAGTTCCGAAGCCGCACCAACATAATAGAGATACAGAAACACCGTGGCCCCTTTCTTTGAGATAACTCTGCACTATTGCGAGCTGCAAATGCCACTTCCAGCTTAGCTGTGCAGAGGAAGAACAACAAGAAGAAGAAATATCTCGAAATATGTCCATCAGGACCCTTCCCTTGAGATAAATCTGCAAATATCTCGGAAACGAAGCGAGCTATGGCACTATGTTAAGAAACCTTTTTTGTAGAGAATAATGTTTCCTACAATTTACGTTCTATGATATTTTTTGATCAGAAGCGTAGTTTTCGAGATATATCGAGATATTTAAAAGTTCCGAAGCCGCACCAACATAATAGAGATACAGAAACACCGTGGCCCCTTTCTTTGAGATAACTCTGCACTATTGCGACCTGCAAATGCCACTTCCAGCTCAGCTGTGCAGAAGAAGAACAACAAGAAGAAGAAATATCTCGAAATATGTCCGTCAGGCCCCTTCCCTTGAGATAAATCTGCAAATATCTCGGAAACGAAGCGAGCTATGGCAAAATGTTAAGAGACCTTTTTTGTAGAGAATTATGTTTCCTACAATTTATGTTCTATGATATTTTTTGATCAGAAGCGTAGTTTTCGAGATATATCGAGATATTTAAAAGTTCCGAAGCCGCACCAACATAATAGAGATACAGAAACACCGTGGCCCCTTTCTTTGAGATAACTCTGCACTAGTGCGAGCTGCAAATGCCACTTCCAGCTTAGCTGTGCAGAGGAAGAACAACAAGAAGAAGAAGTATCTCGAAATATGTCCGTCAGGCCCGTTCCTTTGAGCTGAATCTGCAAATATCTCGGAAACGAAGCGAGCTATGGCAAAATGTTAAGAGACGTTTTTTGTAGAGAATTATGTTTCCTACAATTTATGTTCTATGATATTTTTCGATCAGAAGCGTAGTTTTCGAGATATATCGAGATATTTAAAAGTTCCGAAGCCGCACCAACATAATAGAGATACAGAAACACCGTGGCTCCTTTCTTTGAGATAACTCAGCACTAGTGCGAGCCGCAAATGCCACTTCCAGCTCAGCTGTGCAGAAGAAGAACAACAAGAAGAAGAAATATCTCGAAATATGTCCGTCAGGCCCCTTCCCTTGAGATAAATCTGCAAATATCTCGGAAACGAAGCGAGCTATGGCAAAATGTTAAGAGACCTTTTTTGTAGAGAATTAAGTTTCTACTTTTTATGTTCTATGATATTTTTCGATCAGAGGCGTAGTTCTCGAGATATATCAAGATATTTAAAAGTTCCGAAGCCGCACCAACATAATAGAGATACAGAAACACCGTGGCCCCTTTCTTTGAGATAACTCTGCACGATTGCGAGCTGGAAATGCCACTTCCAGTTTAGCTGTGCAGAAGAAGAACAACAAGAAGAAGAAATATC
This sequence comes from Osmia lignaria lignaria, assembly GCF_051020975.1. Lineage (NCBI taxonomy): Eukaryota > Metazoa > Arthropoda > Insecta > Hymenoptera > Megachilidae > Osmia > Osmia lignaria. The sequence continues at coordinate 3,071,262 of NW_027478160.1, forward strand.
TCGAAATATGTCCATCAGGACCCTTCCCTTGAGATAAATCTGCAAATATCTCGGAAACGAAGCGAGCTATGGCAAAATGTTAAGAGACCTTTTTTGTAGAGAATTACGTTTCCTACTTTTTATGTTCTATGATATTTTTTGATCAGATGCGTAGTTCTCGAGATATATGAAGATATTTAAAAGTTCCGAAGCCTCACCAACATAATAGAGATACAGAAACACCGTGGCCCCTTTCTTTGAGATAACTCTGCACTATTGCGAGCTGCAAATGCCACTTCCAGCTTAGCTGTGCAGAAGAAGAACAACAAGAAGAAGAAATATCTCGAAATATGTCCGTCAGGCCCCTTCCCTTGAGATAAATCTGCAAATATCTCGGAAACGAAGAGAGCTATGGCAAAATGTTAAGAGACCTTTTTTGTAGAGAATTAAGTTTCCTACTTTTCATGTTCTACGATATTTTTTTATCAGATGCGTAGTTCTCGAGATATATCAAGATATTTAAAAGTTCCGAAGCAGCACCAACATAATAGAGATACAGAAACACCGTGGCCCCTTTCTTTGAGATAACTCTGCACTATTGCGAGCTGTAAATGCCACTTCCAGCTTAGCTGTGCAGAAGAAGAACAACAAGAAGAAGAAATATCTCGAAATATGTCCGGCAGGCCCCTTCCCTTGAGATATATCTGCAAATATCTCGGAAACGAAGCGAGCTATGGCAAAATGTTAAGATACCTTTTTTGTAGAGAATTATGTTTCCTACAATTTATGTTCTATGATATTTTTTGATCAGAAGCGTAGTTTTCGAGATATATCGAGATATTTAAAAGTTCCGAAGCCGCACCAACATAATAGAGATACAGAAACACCGTGGCCCCTTTCTTTGAGATAACTCTGCACTAGTGCGAGCCGCAAATGCCACTTCCAGCTTAGCTGTGTAGAAGAAGAACAACAAGAAGAAGAAATATCTCGAAATATGTCCGTCAGGCCCCTTCCCTTGAGATAAATCTGCAAATATCTCGGAAACGAAGCGAGCTATGGCAAAATGTTAAGAGACCGTTTTTGTAGAGAATTAAGTTTCCTACTTTTTACGTTCTATGATATTTTTCGATCAGAGGCGTAGTTCTCGAGATATATCAAGATATTTAAAAGTTCCGAAGCCGCACCAACATAATAGAGATACAGAAACACCGTGGCCCCTTTCTTTGAGATAACTCTGCACGATTGCGAGCTGGAAATGCCACTTCCAGTTTAGCTGTGCAGAAGAAGAACAACAAGAAGAAGAAATATCTCGAAATATGTCCGTCAGGCCAGTTCCTTTGAGCTGAATCTGCAAATATCTCGGAAACGAAGCGAGCTATGGCAAAATGTTAAGAGACGTTTTTTGTAGAGAATTATGTTTCCTACAATTTATGTTCTATGATATTTTTTGATCAGAAGCGTAGGTTTCGAGATATATCGAGATATTTAAAAGTTCCGAAGCCGCACCAACATAATAGGGATACAGAAACACCGTGGCCCCTTTCTTTGAGATAACTCTGCACTAGTGCGAGCCGCAAATGCCACTTCCAGCTTAGCTGTGCAGAAGAAGAACAACAAGAAGAAGAAATATCTCGAAATATGTCCGTCAGGCGCCTTCCCTTGAGATAAATCTGCAAATATCTCGGAAACGAAGCGAGCTATGGCAAAATGTTAAGAGACCTTTTTTGTAGAAAATTAGGTTTCCTACTTTTTATGTTCTATGATATTTTTTGATCAGATGCGTAGTTCTCGAGATATATCAAGATATTTAAAAGTTCCGAAGCCGCACCAACATAATAGAGATACAGAAACACCGTGGCCCCTTTCTTTGAGATAACTCTGCACTATTGCGAGCTGTAAATGCCACTTCCAGCTTAGCTGTGCAGAAGAAGAACAACAAGAAGAAGAAATATCTCGAAATATGTCCGTCAGGCCCCTTCCCTTGAGATATATCTGCAAATATCTCGGAAACGAAGCGAGCTATGGCAAAATGTTAACAGACCTTTTTTGTAGAGAATTATGTTTCCTACAATTGATATTCTATGATATTTTTTGATCAGAAGCGTAGTTTTCGAGATATATCGAGATATTTAAAAGTTCCGAAGCCGCACCAACATAATAGAGATACAGAAACACCGTGGCCCCTTTCTTTGAGATAACTCTGCACTAGAGCGAGCTGCAAATGCCACTTCCAGCTTAGCTGTGCAGAAGAAGAACAACAAGAAGAAGAAATATCTCGAAATATGTCCATCAGGACCCTTCCCTTGAGATAAATCTGCAAATATCTCGGAAACGAAGCGAGCTATGGCAAAATGTTAACAGACCTTTTTTGTAGAGAATTAAGTTTCCTACTTTTTATGTTCTATGATATTTTTTGATCAGATGCGTAGTTCTCGAGATATATGAAGATATTTAAAAGTTCCGAAGCCTCACCAACATAATAGAGATACAGAAACACCGTGGCCCCTTTCTTTGAGATAACTCTGCACTATTGCGAGCTGCAAATGCCACTTCCAGCTTAGCTGTGCAGAAGAAGAACAACAAGAGGAAGAAATATCTCGAAATATGTCCGTCAGGCCCCTTCCCTTGAGATAAATCTGCAAATATCTCGGAAACGAAGAGAGCTATGGCAAAATGTTAAGAGACCTTTTTTGTAGAGAATTAAGTTTCCTACTTTTCATGTTCTACGATATTTTTTTATCAGATGCGTAGTTCTCGAGATATATCAAGATATTTAAAAGTTCCGAAGCAGCACCAACATAATAGAGATACAGAAACACCGTGGCCCCTTTCTTTGAGATAACTCTGCACTATTGCGAGCTGTAAATGCCACTTCCAGCTTAGCTGTGCAGAAGAAGAACAACAAGAAGAAGAAATATCTCGAAATATGTCCGGCAGGCCCCTTCCCTTGAGATATATCTGCAAATATCTCGGAAACGAAGCGAGCTATGGCAAAATGTTAAGATACCTTTTTTGTAGAGAATTATGTTTCCTACAATTTATGTTCTATGATATTTTTTGATCAGAAGCGTAGTTTTCGAGATATATCGAGATATTTAAAAGTTCCGAAGCCGCACCAACATAATAGAGATACAGAAACACCGTGGCCCCTTTCTTTGAGATAACTCTGCACTAGTGCGAGCCGCAAATGCCACTTCCAGCTTAGCTGTGTAGAAGAAGAACAACAAGAAGAAGAAATATCTCGAAATATGTCCGTCAGGCCCCTTCCCTTGAGATAAATCTGCAAATATCTCGGAAACGAAGCGAGCTATGGCAAAATGTTAAGAGACCGTTTTTGTAGAGAATTAAGTTTCCTACTTTTTACGTTCTATGATATTTTTCGATCAGAGGCGTAGTTCTCGAGATATATCAAGATATTTAAAAGTTCCGAAGCCGCACCAACATAATAGAGATACAGAAACACCGTGGCCCCTTTCTTTGAGATAACTCTGCACTATTGCGAGCTGTAAATGCCACTTCCAGCTTAGCTGTGCAGAAGAAGAACAACAAGAAGAAGAAATATCTCGAAATATGTCCGTCAGGCCATTGCCCTTGAGATATATCTGCAAATATCTCGGAAACGAAGCGAGCTATGGCAAAATGTTAAGAGACCTTTTTTGTAGAGAATTATGTTTCCTACAATTTATGTTCTATGATATTTTTTGATCAGAAGCGTAGTTTTCGAGATATATCGAGATATTTAAAGGTTCCGAAGCCGCACCAACATAATAGAGATACAGAAACACCGTGGCCCCTTTCTTTGAGATAACTCTGCACTAGTGCGAGCCGCAAATGCCACTTACAGCTTAGCTGTGCAGAAGAAGAACAACGAGAAGAAGAAATATCTCGAAATATGTCCGTCAGGCCCCTTCCCTTGAGATAAATCTGCAAATATCTCGGAAACGAAGCGAGCTATGGCAAAATGTTAAGAGACCTTTTTTGTAGAGAATTAAGTTTCCTACATTTTATGTTCTATGATATTTTTTGATCAGATGCGTAGTTCTCGAGATATATCAAGATATTTAAAAGTTCCGAAGCCGCACCAACATAATAGAGATACAGAAACACCGTGGCTCCTTTCTTTGAGATAACTCTGCACTATTGCGAGCTGCAAATGCCACTTCCATCTTAGCTGTGCAGAGGAAGAACAACAAGAAGAAGAAATATCTCGAAATATGTCCGTCAGGCCAGTTCCTTTGAGCTGAATCTGCAAATATCTCGGAAACGAAGCGAGCTATGGCAAAATGTTAAGAGACGTTTTTTGTAGAGAATTATGTTTCCTACAATTTATGTTCTATGATATTTTTTGATCAGAAGCGTAGTTTTCGAGATATATCGAGATACTTAAAAGTTCCGAAGCCGCACCAACATAATAGAGATACAGAAACACCGTGGCCCCTTTCTTTGAGATAACTGTGCACTAGTGCGAGCCGCAAATGCCACTTCCAGCTTAGCTGTGCAGAAGAAGAACAACAAGAAGAAGAAATATCTCGAAATATGTCCGTCAGGCCCCTTCCCTTGAGATAAATCTGCAAATATCTCGGAAACGAAGCGAGCTATGGCAAAATGTTAGGAGACCTTTTTTGTACAGAATTATGTTTCCTACTTTTTATGTTTTATGATATTTTTTGATCAGACGCGTAGTTCTCGAGATATATCAAGATATTTAAAAGTTCCGAAGCCGCACCAACATAATAGAGATACAGAAACACCGTGGCCCCTTTCTTTGAGATATCTCTGCACTATTGCGAGCTGCAAATGCCACTTCCAGCTTAGCTGTGCAGAAGAAGAACAACAAGAAGAAGAAATATCTCGAAATATGTCCGTGAGGCCCCTTCCCTTGAGATAAATCTACAAATATCTCGGAAACGAAGCGAGCTATGGTAAAATGTTAAGAGACCTTTTTTGTAGAAAATTAGGTTTCCTACTTTTTATGTTCTATGATATTTTTTGATCAGATGCGTAGTTCTCGAGATATATCAAGATATTTAAAAGTTCCGAAGCCGCACCAACATAATAGAGATACAGAAACACCGTGGCCCCTTTCTTTGAGATAACTCTGCACTATTGCGAGCTGTAAATGCCACTTCCAGCTTAGCTGTGCAGAAGAAGAACAACAAGAAGAAGAAATATCTCGAAATATGTCCGTCAGGCCCCTTCCCTTGAGATATATCTGCAAATATCTCGGAAACGAAGCGAGCTATGGCAAAATGTTAAGAGACCTTTTTTGTAGAGAATTATGTTTCCTACAATTTATGTTCTATGATATTTTTTGATCAGAAGCGTAGTTCTCGAGATATATCGAGATATTTAAAAGTTCCGAAGCCGCACCAACATAATAGGGATACAGAAACACCGTGGCCCCTTTCTTTGAGATAACTCTGCACTAGTGCGAGCCGCAAATGCCACTTCCAGCTTAGCTGTGCAGAAGAAGAACAACAAGAAGAAGAAATATCTCGAAATATGTCCGTGAGGCCCCTTCCCTTGAGATAAATCTACAAATATCTCGGAAACGAAGCGAGCTATGGTAAAATGTTAAGAGACCTTTTTTGTAGAAAATTAGGTTTCCTACTTTTTATGTTCTATGATATTTTTTGATCAGATGCGTAGTTCTCGAGATATATCAAGATATTTAAAAGTTCCGAAGCCGCACCAACATAATAGAGATACAGAAACACCGTGGCCCCTTTCTTTGAGATAACTCTGCACTATTGCGAGCTGTAAATGCCACTTCCAGCTTAGCTGTGCAGAAGAAGAACAACAAGAAGAAGAAATATCTCGAAATATGTCCGTCAGGCCCCTTCCCTTGAGATATATCTGCAAATATCTCGGAAACGAAGCGAGCTATGGCAAAATGTTAAGAGACCTTTTTTGTAGAGAATTATGTTTCCTACAATTTATGTTCTATGATATTTTTTGATCAGAAGCGTAGTTCTCGAGATATATCGAGATATTTAAAAGTTCCGAAGCCGCACCAACATAATAGGGATACAGAAACACCGTGGCCCCTTTCTTTGAGATAACTCTGCACTAGTGCGAGCCGCAAATGCCACTTCCAGCTTAGCTGTGCAGAAGAAGAACAACAAGAAGAAGAAATATCTCGAAATATGTCCGGCAGGCCCCTTCCCTTGAGATATATCTGCAAATATCTCGGAAACGAAGCGAGCTATGGCAAAATGTTAAGAGACCTTTTTTGTAGAGAATTATGTTTCCTACAATTTATGTTCTATGATATTTTTTGATCAGAAGCGTAGTTTTCGAGATATATCGAGATATTTAAAAGTTCCGAAGCCGCACCAACATAATAGAGATACAGAAACACCGTGGCCCCTTTCTTTGAGATAACTGTGCACTAGTGCGAGCCGCAAATGCCACTTCCAGCTTAGCTGTGCAGAAGAAGAACAACAAGAAGAAGAAATATCTCGAAATATGTCCGTCAGGCCCCTTCCCTTGAGATATATCTGCAAATATCTCGGAAACGAAGCGAGCTATGGCAAAATGTTAAGAGACCGTTTTTGTAGATAATTAAGTTTCCTACTTTTTATCTTCTATGATATTTTTTGATCAGATGCGTAGTTCTCCAGATATATCAAGATATTTAAAAGTTCCGAAGCCGCACCAACATAATAGAGATACAGAAACACCGTGGCCCCTTTCTTTGAGATAACTCTGCACTATTGCGCGCTGCAAATGCCACTTCCAGCTTAGCTGTGCAGAAGAAGAACAACAAGAAGAAGAAATATCTCGAAATATGTCCGTCAGGCCCCTTCCCTTGAGATATATCTGCAAATATCTCGGAAAGGAAGCGAGCTATGGCAAAATGTTAAGAGACCTTTTTTGTCGAGAATTATGTTTCCTACAATTTATGTTCTATGATATTTTTTGATCAGAAGCGTAGTTTTCGAGATATATCGAGATATTTAATAGTTCCGAAGCCGCACCAACATAATAGAGATACAGAAACACCGTGGCACATTTCGGTGAGATAACTCTGCACTAGTGCGAGCTGCAAATGCCACTTCCAGCTTAGCTGTGCAGAAGAAGAACAACAAGAAGAAGAAATATCTCGAAATATGTCCGTCAGGCCCCTTCCCTTGAGATAAATCTGCAAATATCTCGGAAACGAAGCGAGCTATGGCAAAATGTTAAGCGACCTTTTTTGTAGAGAATTAAGTTTCCTACTTTTTATGTTCTATGATATTTTTTGATCAGATGCGTAGTTCTCGAGATATATCAAGATATTTAAAAGTTCCGAAGCCGCACCAACATAATAGAGATACAGAAACACCGTGGCCCCTTTCTTTGAGATAACTCTGCACTATTGCGAGCTGCAAATGCCACTTCCAGCTTAGCTGTGCAGAGGAAGAACAACAAGAAGTAGAAATATCTCGAAATATGTCCGTCAGGCCAGTTCCTTTGAGCTGAATCTGCAAATATCTCGGAAACGAAGCGAGCTATGGCAAAATGTTAAGAAACGTTTTTTGTAGAGAATTATGTTTCCTACAATTTATGTTCTATGATATTTTTTGATCAGAAGCGTAGTTTTCGAGATATATCGAGATATTTAAAAGTTCCGAAGACGCACCAACATAATAGAGATACAGAAACACCGTGGCCCCTTTCTTTGAGATAACTGTGCACTAGTGCGAGCCGCAAATGCCACTTCGAGCTTAGCTGTGCAGAAGAAGAACAACAAGAAGAAGAAATATCTCGAAATATGTCCGTCAGGCCCCTTCCCTTGAGATATATCTGCAAATATCTCGGAAACGAAGCGAGCTATGGCAAAATGTTAAGAGACCTTTTTTGTAGAGAATTATGTTTCCTACAATTTATGTTCTATGATATTTTTTGATCAGAAGCGTAGTTCTCGAGATATATCGAGATATTTAAAAGTTCCGAAGCCGCACCAACATAATAGGGATACAGAAACCCCGTGGCCCCTTTCTTTGAGATAACTCTGCACTAGTGCGAGCCGCAAATGCCACTTCCAGCTTAGCTGTGCAGAAGAAGAACAACAAGAAGAAGAAATATCTCGAAATATGTCCGGCAGGCCCCTTCCCTTGAGATATATCTGCAAATATCTCGGAAACGAAGCGAGCTATGGCAAAATGTTAAGAGACCTTTTTTGTAGAGAATTATGTTTCCTACAATTTATGTTCTATGATATTTTTTGATCAGAAGCGTAGTTTTCGAGATATATCGAGATATTTAAAAGTTCCGAAGCCGCACCAACATAATAGAGATACAGAAACACCGTGGCCCCTTTCTTTGAGATAACTGTGCACTAGTGCGAGCCGCAAATGCCACTTCCAGCTTAGATGTGCAGAAGAAGAACAACAAGAAGAAGAAATATCTCGAAATATGTCCGTCAGGCCCCTTCCCTTGAGATATATCTGCAAATATCTCGGAAACGAAGCGAGCTATGGCAAAATGTTAAGAGACCGTTTTTGTAGATAATTAAGTTTCCTACTTTTTATGTTCTATGATATTTTTTGATCAGATGCGTAGTTCTCCAGATATATCAAGATATTTAAAAGTTCCGAAGCCGCACCAACATAATAGAGATACAGAAACACCGTGGCCCCTTTCTTTGAGATAACTCTGCACTATTGCGCGCTGCAAATGCCACTTCCAGCTTAGCTGTGCAGAAGAAGAACAACAAGAAGAAGAAATATCTCGAAATATGTCCGTCAGGCCCCTTCCCTTGAGATATATCTGCAAATATCTCGGAAAGGAAGCGAGCTATGGCAAAATGTTAAGAGACCTTTTTTGTCGAGAATTATGTTTCCTACAATTTATGTTCTATGATATTTTTTGATCAGAAGCGTAGTTTTCGAGATATATCGAGATATTTAATAGTTCCGAAGCCGCACCAACATAATAGAGATACAGAAACACCGTGGCACATTTCGGTGAGATAACTCTGCACTAGTGCGAGCTGCAAATGCCACTTCCAGCTTAGCTGTGCAGAAGAAGAACAACAAGAAGAAGAAATATCTCGAAATATGTCCGTCAGGCCCCTTCCCTTGAGATAAATCTGCAAATATCTCGGAAACGAAGCGAGCTATGGCAAAATGTTAAGCGACCTTTTTTGTAGAGAATTAAGTTTCCTACTTTTTATGTTCTATGATATTTTTTGATCAGATGCGTAGTTCTCGAGATATATCAAGATATTTAAAAGTTCCGAAGCCGCACCAACATAATAGAGATACAGAAACACCGTGGCCCCTTTCTTTGAGATAACTCTGCACTATTGCGAGCTGCAAATGCCACTTCCAGCTTAGCTGTGCAGAGGAAGAACAACAAGAAGTAGAAATATCTCGAAATATGTCCGTCAGGCCAGTTCCTTTGAGCTGAATCTGCAAATATCTCGGAAACGAAGCGAGCTATGGCAAAATGTTAAGAGACCTTTTTTGTAGAGAATAATGTTTCCTACAATTTACGTTCTATGATATTTTTTGATCAGAGGCGTAGTTTTCGAGATATATCGAGATATTTAAAAGTTCCGAAGCCGCACCAACATAATAGAGATACAGAAACACCGTGGCCCCTTTCTTTGAGATAACTCTGCACTATTGCGACCTGCAAATGCCACTTCCAGCTCAGCTGTGCAGAAGAAGAACAACAAGAAGAAGAAATATCTCGAAATACGTCCGTCAGGCCCCTTCCCTTGAGATAAATCTGCAAATATCTCGGAAACGAAGCGAGCTATGGCAAAATGTTAAGAGACCTTTTTTGTAGAGAATTAAGTTTCCTACTTTTTATGTTCTATGATATTTTTTGATCAGATGCGTAGTTCTCGAGATATATCAAGATATTTAAAAGTTCCGAAACCGCACCAACATAATAGAGATACAGAAACACCGTGGCCCCTTTCTTTGAGATAACTCTGCACTATTGCGAGCTGGAAATGCCACTTCCAGTTTAGCTGTGCAGAAGAAGAACAACAAGAAGAAGAAATATCTCGAAATATGTCCGTTAGGCCCCTTCCCTTGAGATAAATCTGCAAATATCTCGGAAACGAAGCGAGCTATGGCAAAATGTTAAGAGACCTTTTTTGTAGAGAATTAAGTTTCCTACTTTTTATGTTTTATGATATTTTTTGATCAGAAGCGTAGTTTTCGAGATATATCGAGATATTTAAAAGTTCCGAAGCCGCACCAACATAATAGAGATACAGAAACACCGTGGCCCCTTTCTTTGAGATAACTGTGCACTAGTGCGAGCCGCAAATGCAACTTCCAGCTTAGCTGTGCAGAAGAAGAACAACAAGAAGAAGAAATATCTCGAAATATGTCCGTCAGGCCCCTTCCCTTGAGATAAATCTGCAAATGTCTCGGAAACGAAGCGAGCTATGGCAAAATGTTAAGAGACCTTTTTTGTAGAGAATTAAGTTTCCTACTTTTTATGTTCTATGATATTTTTTGATCAGATGCGTAGTTCTCGAGATATATCAAGATATTTAAAAGTTCCGAAGCCGCACCAACATAATAGAGATACAGAAACACCGTGGCCCCTTTCTTTGAGATAACTCTGCACTATTGCGAGCTGCAAATGCCACTTCCAGCTTAGCTGTGCAGAGGAAGAACAACAAGAAGAAGAAATATCTCGAAATATGTCCGTCAGGCCAGTTCCTTTGAGCTGAATCTGCAAATATCTCGGAAACGAAGCGATCTATGGCAAAATGTTCTGAGACGTTTTTTGTAGAGAATTATGTTTCCTACAATTTATGTTCTATGATATTTTTTGATCAGAAGCGTAGTTTTCGAGATATATCGAGATATTTAATAGTTCCGAAGCCGCACCAACATAATAGAGATACAGAAACACCGTGGCCCATTTCGGTGAGATAACTCTGCACTAGTGCGAGCTGCAAATGCCACTTCCAGCTTAGCTGTGCAGAAGAAGAACAACAAGAAGAAGAAATATCTCGAAATATGTCCGTCAGGCCCCTTCCCTTGAGATAAATCTGCAAATATCTCGGAAACGAAGCGAGCTATGGCAAAATGTTAAGCGACCTTTTTTGTAGAGAATTAAGTTTCCTACTTTTTATGTTCTATGATATTTTTTGATCAGATGCGTAGTTCTCGAGATATATCAAGATATTTAAAAGTTCCGAAGCCGCACCAACATAATAGAGATACAGAAACACCGTGGCCCCTTTCTTTGAGATAACTCTGCACTATTGCGAGCTGCAAATGCCACTTCCAGCTTAGCTGTGCAGAGGAAGAACAACAAGAAGAAGAAATATCTCGAAATATGTCCGTCAGGCCAGTTCCTTTGAGCTGAATCTGCAAATATCTCGGAAACGAAGCGAGCTATGGCAAAATGTTAAGAGACGTTTTTTGTAGAGAATTATGTTTCCTACAATTTATGTTCTATGATATTTTTTGATCAGAAGCGTAGTTTTCGAGATATATCGAGATATTTAAAAGTTCCGAAGACGCACCAACATAATAGAGATACAGAAACACCGTGGCCCCTTTCTTTGAGATAACTGTGCACTAGTGCGAGCCGCAAATGCCACTTCCAGCTTAGCTGTGCAGAAGAAGAACAACAAGAAGAAGAAATATCTCGAAATATGTCCGTCAGGCCCCTTCCCTTGAGATAAATATGCAAATATCTCGGAAACGAAGCGAGCTATGGCAAAATGTTAAGAGACCTTTTTTGTAGAGAATTAAGTTTCCTACTTTTTATGTTCTATGATATTTTTTGATCAGATGCGTAGTTCTCGAGATATATCAAGATATTTAAAAGTTCCGAAGCCGCACCAACATAATAGAGATACAGAAACACCGTGGCCCCTTTCTTTGAGATAACTCTGCACTAGTGCGAGCCGCAAATGCCACTTCCAGCTTAGGTGTGCAGAAGAAGAACAACAAGAAGAAGAAATATCTCGAAATATGTCCGTCAGGCCCCTTCCCTTGAGATAAATATGCAAATATCTCGGAAACGAAGCGAGCTATGGCAAAATGTTAAGAGACCTTTTTTGTAGAGAATTAAGTTTCCTACTTTTTATGTTCTATGACATTTTTTGATCGGATGCGTAGTTCTCGAGATATATCAAGATATTTAAAAGTTCCGAAGCCGCACCAACATAATAGAGATACAGAAACACCGTGGCCCCTTTCTTTAAGATAACTCTGCACTATTGCGAGCTGCAAATGCCACTTCCAGCTTAGCTGTGCAGAGGAGGAACAACAAGAAGAAGAAATATCTCGAAATATGTCCGTCAGGCCCCTTCCCTTGAGATAAATCTGCAAATATCTCGGAAACGAAGCGAGCTATGGCAAAATGTTAAGAGACCTTTTTTGTAGAGAATTATGTTTCCTACAATTTATGTTCTATGATATTTTTTGATCAGAATCGTAGTTTTCGAGATATATCGAGATATTTAATAGTTCCGAAGCCGCACCAACATAATAGAGATACAGAAACACCGTGGCCCATTTCGGTGAGATAACTCTGCACTAGTGCGAGCTGCAAATGCCACTTCCAGCTTAGCTGTGCAGAAGAAGAACAACAAGAAGAAGAAATATCTCGAAATATGTCCGTCAGGCCAGTTCCTTTGAGCTGAATCTGCAAATATCTCGGAAACGAAGCGAGCTATGGCAAAATGTTAAGAGACGTTTTTTGTAGAGAATTAAGTTTCCTACTTTTTATGTTCTATGACATTTTTTGATCGGATACGTAGTTCTCGAGATATATCAAGATATTTAAAAGTTCCGAAGCCGCACCAACATAATAGAGATACAGAAACACCGTGGCCCCTTTCTTTAAGATAACTCTGCACTATTGCGAGCTGCAAATGCCACTTCCAGCTTAGCTGTGCAGAGGAGGAACAACAAGAAGAAGAAATATCTCGAAATATGTCCGTCAGGCCAGTTCCTTTGAGCTGAATCTGCAAATATCTCGGAAACGAAGCGAGCTATGGCAAAATGTTAAGAGACCTTTTTTGTAGAGAATTATGTTTCCTACAATTTATGTTGTATGATATTTTTTGATCAGAAGCGTAGTTTTCGAGATATATCGAGATATTTAAAAGTTCCGAAGCCGCACCAACATAATAGAGATACAGAAACACCGTGGCCCCTTTCTTTGAGATAACTCTGCACTAGTGCGAGCCGCAAATGCCACTTCCAGCTTAGCTGTGCAGAAGAAGAACAACAAGAAGAAGAAATATCTCGAAATATGTCCGTCAGGCCCCTTCCCTTGAGATAAATATGCAAATATCTCGGAAACGAAGCGAGCTATGGCAAAATGTTAAGCGACCTTTTTTGTAGAGAATTGTTTCCTACTTTTTATGTTCTATGATATTTTTTGATCAGATGCGTAGTTCTCGAGATATATCAAGATATTTAAAAGTTCCGAAGCCGCACCAACATAATAGAGATACAGAAACACCGTGGCCCCTTTCTTTGAGATAACTCTGCACTATTGCGAGCCGCAAATGCCACTTCCAGCTTAGCTGTGCAGAGGAAGAACAACAAGAAGAAGAAATATCTCGAAATATGTCCGTCAGGCCAGTTCCTTTGAGCTGAATCTGCAAATATCTCGGAAACGAAGCGAGCTACGGCAAAATGTTAAGAGACGTTTTTTGTAGAGAATTAAGTTTCCTACTTTTTATGTTCTATGATATTTTTTGATCAGATGCGTAGTTCTCGAGATATATCAAGATATTTAAAAGTTCCGAAGCCGCACCAACATAATAGAGATACAGAAACACCGTGGCCCCTTTCTTTGAGATAACTCTGCACTATTGCGAGCTGCAAATGCCACTTCCAGCTTAGCTGTGCAGAGGAAGAACAACAAGAAGAAGAAATATCTCGAAATATGTCCGTCAGGCCAGTTCCTTTGAGCTGAATCTGCAAATATCTCGGAAACGAAGCGATCTATGGCAAAATGTTAAGAGACGTTTTTTGTAGAGAATTATGTTTCCTACAATTTATGTTCTATGATATTTTTTGATCAGAAGCGTAGTTTTCGAGATATATCGAGATATTTAAAAGTTCCGAAGCCGCACCAACATAATAGGGATACAGAAACACCGTGGCCCCTTTCTTTGAGATAACTCTGCACTAGTGCGAGCCGCAAATGCCACTTCCAGCTTAGCTGTGCAGAAGAAGAACAACAAGAAGAAGAAATATCTCGAAATATGTCCGTCAGGCCCCTTCCCTTGAGATAAATCTGCAAATATCTCGGAAACGAAGCGAGCTATGGCAAAATGTTAAGAGACCTTTTTTGTAGAGAATTATGTTTCCTACAATTTATGTTCTATGATATTTTTTGATCAGATGCGTAGTTCTCGAGATATATCAAGATTTTTAAAAGTTCCGAAGCCACACCAACATAATAGAGATACAGAAACACCGTGGCCCCTTTCTTTGAGATAACTCTGCACTATTGCGAGCTGTAAATGCCACTTCCAGCTTAGCTGTGCAGAAGAAGAACAACAAGAAGAAGAAATATCTCGAAATATGTCCGTCAGGCCCCTTCCCTTGAGATAAATCTGCAAATATCTCGGAAACGAAGCGAGCTATGGCAAAATGTTAGGAGACCTTTTTTGTAGAGAATTAAGTTTCCTACTTTTTATGTTCTATGATATTTTTTGATCAGATGCGTAGTTCTCGAGATATATCAAGATATTTAAAAGTTCCGAAGCCGCACCAACATAATAGGGATACAGAAACACCGTGGCCCCTTTCTTTGAGATAACTCTGCACTAGGGCGAGCCGCAAATGCCACTTCCAGCTTAGCTGTGCAGAAGAAGAACAACAAGAAGAAGAAATATCTCGAAATATGTCCGTCAGGCCCCTTCCCTTGAGATAAATCTGCAAATATCTCGGAAACGAAGCGAGCTATGGCAAAATGTTAAGAGACCTTTTTTGTAGAGAATTATGTTTCCTACAATTTATGTTCTATGATATTTTTTGATCAGAAGCGTAGTTTTCGAGATATATCGAGATATTTAATAGTTCCGAAGCCGCACCAACATAATAGAGATACAGAAACACCGTGGCCCATTTCGGTGAGATAACTCTGCACTAGTGCGAGCTGCAAATGCCACTTCCAGCTTAGCTGTGCAGAAGAAGAACAACAAGAAGAAGAAATATCTCGAAATATGTCCGTCAGGCCCCTTCCCTTGAGATAAATCTGCAAATATCTCGGAAACGAAGCGAGCTATGGCAAAATGATAAGCGACCTTTTTTGTAGAGAATTAAGTTTCCTACTTTTTATGTTCTATGATATTTTTTGATCAGATGCGTAGTTCTCGAGATATATCAAGATATTTAAAAGTTCCGAAGCCGCACCAACATAATAGAGATACAGAAACACCGTGGCCCCTTTCTTTGAGATAACTCTGCACTATTGCGAGCTGCAAATGCCACTTCCAGCTTAGCTGTGCAGAGGAAGAACAACAAGAAGAAGAAATATCTCGAAATATGTCCGTCAGGCCAGTTCCTTTGAGCTGAATCTGCAAATATCTCGGAAACGAAGCGAGCTATGGCAAAATGTTAAGAGACCTTTTTTGTAGAGAATTATGTTTCCTACAATTTATGTTCTATGATATTTTTTGATCAGAAGCGTAGTTTTCGAGATATATCGAGATATTTAAAAGTTCCGAAGACGCACCAACATAATAGAGATACAGAAACACCGTGGCCCCTTTCTTTGAGAAAACTGTGCACTCGTGCGAGCCGCAAATGCCACTTCCAGCTTAGCTGTGCAGAAGAAGAACAACAAGAAGAAGAAATATCTCGAAATATGTCCGTCAGGCCCCTTCCCTTGAGATATATCTGCAAATATCTCGGAAACGAAGCGAGCTATAGCGAAATGTTAAGAGACCTTTTTTGTAGAGAATTAAGTTTCCTACTTTTTATCTTCTATGATATTTTTTGATCAGATGCGTAGTTCTCGAGATATATCAAGATATTTAAAAGTTCCGAAGACGCACCAACATAATAGAGATACAGAAACACCGTGGCCCCTTTCTTTGAGATAACTCTGCACTATTGCGACCTGCAAATGCCACTTCCAGCTCAGCTGTGCAGAAGAAGAACAACAAGAAGAAGAAATATCTCGAAATACGTCCGTCAGGCCCCTTCCCTTGAGATAAATCTGCAAATATCTCGGAAACGAAGCGAGCTATGGCAAAATGTTAAGAGACCTTTTTTGTAGAGAATTAAGTTTCCTACTTTTTATGTTCCATGACATTTTTTGATCAGATGCGTAGTTCTCGAGATATATCAAGATATTTAAAAGTTCCGAAGCCGCACCAACATAATAGAGATACAGAAACACCGTGGCCCCTTTCTTCGAGATAACTCTGCACTATTGCGAGCTGCAAATGCCACTTCCAGCTTAGCTGTGCAGGGGAAGAACAACAAGAAGAAGAAATATCTCGAAATATGTCCGTCAGGCCAGTTCCTTTGAGCTGAATCTGCAAATATCTCGGAAACGAAGCGAGCTATGGCAAAATGTTAAGAGACGTTTTTTGTAGAGAATTATGTTTCCTACAATTTATGTTCTATGATATTTTTTGATCAGAAGCGTAGTTTTCGAGATATATCGAGATATATAAAAGTTCCGAAGACGCACCAACATAATAGAGATACAGAAACACCGTGGCCCCTTTCTTTGAGATAACTGTGCACTAGTGCGAGCCGCAAATGCAACTTCCAGCTTAGCTGTGCAGAAGAAGAACAACAAGAAGAAGAAATATCTCGAAATATGTCCGTCAGGCCCCTTCCCTTGAGATAAATCTGCAAATGTCTCGGAAACGAAGCGAGCTATGGCAAAATGTTAAGAGACCTTTTTTGTAGAGAATTAAGTTTCCTACTTTTTATGTTCTATGATATTTTTTGATCAGATGCGTAGTTCTCGAGATATATCAAGATATTTAAAAGTTCCGAAGCCGCACCAACATAATAGAGATACAGAAACACCGTGGCCCCTTTCTTTGAGATAACTCTGCACTATTGCGAGCTGCAAATGCCACTTCCAGCTTAGCTGTGCAGAGGAAGAACAACAAGAAGAAGAAATATCTCGAAATATGTCCGTCAGGCCAGTTCCTTTGAGCTGAATCCCCAAATATCTCGGAAACGAAGCGATCTATGGCAAAATGTTAAGAGACGTTTTTTGTAGGGAATTATGTTTCCTACAATTTATGTTCTATGATATTTTTTGATCAGAAGCGTAGTTTTCGAGATATATCGAGATATTTAAAAGTTCCGAAGCCGCACCAACATAATAGGGATACAGAAACACCGTGGCCCCTTTCTTTGAGATAACTCTGCACTAGTGCGAGCCGCAAATGCCACTTCCAGCTTAGCTGTGCAGAAGAAGAACATCAAGAAGAAGAAATATCTCGAAATATGTCCGTCAGGCCCCTTCCCTTGAGATAAATCTGCAAATATCTCGGAAACGAAGCGAGCTATGGCAAAATGTTAAGAGACCTTTTTTGTAGAGAATTATGTTTCCTACAATTTATGTTCTATGATATTTTTTGATCAGATGCGTAGTTCTCGAGATATATCAAGATATTTAAAAGTTCCGAAGCCACACCAACATAATAGAGATACAGAAACACCGTGGCCCCTTTCTTTGAGATAACTCTGCACTATTGCGAGCTGTAAATGCCACTTCCAGCTTAGCTGTGCAGAAGAAGAACAACAAGAAGAAGAAATATCTCGAAATATGTCCGTCAGGCCCCTTCCCTTGAGATAAATCTGCAAATATCTCGGAAACGAAACGAGCTATGGCAAAATGTTAAGAGACCTTTTTTGTAGAGAATTAAGTTTCCTACTTTTTATGTTCTATGATATTTTTTGATCAGAAGCGTAGTTTTCGAGATATATCAAGATATTTAAAAGTTCCGAAGCCGCACCAACATAATAGAGATACAGAAACACCGTGGCCCCTTTCTTTAAGATAACTCTGCACTACTGCGAGCCGCAAATGCCACTTCCAGCTTAGCTGTGCAGAGGAAGAACAACAAGAAGAAGAAATATCTCGAAATATGTCCGTCAGGCCCCTTCCCTTGAGATAAATCTGCAAATATCTCGGAAACGAAGAGAGCTATGGCAAAATGTTAAGAGACCTTTTTTGTAGAGAATTAAGTTTCCTACTTTTCATGTTCTATGATATTTTTTGATCAGATGCGTAGTTCTCGAGATATATCAAGATATTTAAAAGTTCCGAAGCCGCACCAACATAATAGAGATACAGAAACACCGTGGCCCCTTTCTTTGAGATAACTCTGCACTAGTGCGAGCCGCAAATGCCACTTCCAGCTTAGCTGTGCAGAAGAAGAACAACAAGAAGAAGAAATATCTCGAAATATGTCCGTTAGGCCCCTTCCCTTGAGATAAATCTGCAAATATCTCGGAAACGAAGCGAGCTATGGCAAAATGTTTAGAGACCTTTCTTGTAGAGAATTAAGTTTCCTACTTTTTATGTGGTATGATATTTTTTGATCAGATGCGTAGTTCTCGAGATATATCAAGATATTTAAAAGTTCCGAAGCCGCACCAACATAATAGAGATACAGAAACACCGTGGCCCCTTTCTTTGGGATAACTCTGCATTATTGCGAGCTGCAAATGCCGCTTCGAGCTTAGCTGTGCAGAAGAAGAACAACAAGAAGAAGAAATATCTCGAAATATGTCCGTTAGGCCCCTTCCCTTGAGATAAATCTGCAAATATCTCGGAAACGAAGCGAGCTATGGCAAAATGTTAAGAGACCTTTTTTGGAGAGAATTAGGTTTCCTACTTTTTATGTTCTATGATATTTTTTGATCAGAAGCGTAGTTGTCGAGATATATCGAGATATTTAAAAGTTCCGAAGCCGCACCAACATAATAGAGATACAGAAACACGGTGGCCCCTTTCTTTGAGATAACTCTGCACTAGTGCGAGCCGCAAATGTCACTTCCAGCTTAGCTGTGCAGAAGAAGAACAACAAGAAGAAGAAATATCTCGAAATATGTCCGTTAGGCCCCTTCCCTTGAGATAAATATGCAAATATCTCGGAAACGAAGCGAGCTATGGCAAAATGTTAAGAGACCTTTTTTGTAGAGAATTAAGTTTCCTACTTTTTATGTTCTATGACATTTTTTGATCAGATGCGTAGTTCTCGAGATATATCAAGATATTTAAAAGTTCCGAAGCCGCACCAACATAATAGAGATACAGAAACACCGTGGCCCCTTTCTTTGAGATAACTCTGCACTAGTGCGAGCCGCAAATGCCACTTCCAGCTTAGCTGTGCAGAAGAAGAGCAACAAGAAGAAGAAATATCTCGAAATATGTCCGTCAGGCCCCTTCCCTTGAGATAAATCTGCAAATATCTCGGAAACGAAGCGAGCTATGGCAAAATGTTAAGAGACCTTTTTTGTAGAGAATTAAGTTTCCTACTTTTTATGTTCTATGACATTTTTTGATCAGATGCGTAGTTCTCGAGATATATCAAGATATTTAAAAGTTCCGAAGCCGCACCAACATAATAGAGATACAGAAACACCGTGGCCCCTTTCTTTAAGATAACTCTGCACGATTGCGAGCTGCAAATGCCACTTCCAGCTTAGCTGTGCAGGGGAAGAACAACAAGAAGAAGAAATATCTCGAAATATGTCCGTCAGGCCAGTTCCTTTGAGCTGAATCTGCAAATATCTCGGAAACGAAGCGAGCTATGGCAAAATGTTAAGAGACGTTTTTTGTAGAGAATTATGTTTCCTACAATTTATGTTCTATGATATTTTTTGATCAGAAGCGTAGTTTTCGAGATATATCGAGATATATAAAAGTTCCGAAGACGCACCAACATAATAGAGATACAGAAACACCGTGGCCCCTTTCTTTGAGATAACTGTGCACTAGTGCGAGCCGCAAATGCAACTTCCAGCTTAGCTGTGCAGAAGAAGAACAACAAGAAGAAGAAATATCTCGAAATATGTCCGTCAGGCCCCTTCCCTTGAGATAAATCTGCAAATGTCTCGGAAACGAAGCGAGCTATGGCAAAATGTTAAGAGACCTTTTTTGTAGAGAATTAAGTTTCCTACTTTTTATGTTCTATGATATTTTTTGATCAGATGCGTAGTTCTCGAGATATATCAAGATATTTAAAAGTTCCGAAGCCGCACCAACATAATAGAGATACAGAAACACCGTGGCCCCTTTCTTTGAGATAACTCTGCACTATTGCGAGCTGCAAATGCCACTTCCAGCTTAGCTGTGCAGAGGAAGAACAACAAGAAGAAGAAATATCTCGAAATATGTCCGTCAGGCCAGTTCCTTTGAGCTGAATCCCCAAATATCTCGGAAACGAAGCGATCTATGGCAAAATGTTAAGAGACGTTTTTTGTAGGGAATTATGTTTCCTACAATTTATGTTCTATGATATTTTTTGATCAGAAGCGTAGTTTTCGAGATATATCGAGATATTTAAAAGTTCCGAAGCCGCACCAACATAATAGGGATACAGAAACACCGTGGCCCCTTTCTTTGAGATAACTCTGCACTAGTGCGAGCCGCAAATGCCACTTCCAGCTTAGCTGTGCAGAAGAAGAACATCAAGAAGAAGAAATATCTCGAAATATGTCCGTCAGGCCCCTTCCCTTGAGATAAATCTGCAAATATCTCGGAAACGAAGCGAGCTATGGCAAAATGTTAAGAGACCTTTTTTGTAGAGAATTATGTTTCCTACAATTTATGTTCTATGATATTTTTTGATCAGATGCGTAGTTCTCGAGATATATCAAGATATTTAAAAGTTCCGAAGCCACACCAACATAATAGAGATACAGAAACACCGTGGCCCCTTTCTTTGAGATAACTCTGCACTATTGCGAGCTGTAAATGCCACTTCCAGCTTAGCTGTGCAGAAGAAGAACAACAAGAAGAAGAAATATCTCGAAATATGTCCGTCAGGCCCCTTCCCTTGAGATAAATCTGCAAATATCTCGGAAACGAAACGAGCTATGGCAAAATGTTAAGAGACCTTTTTTGTAGAGAATTAAGTTTCCTACTTTTTATGTTCTATGATATTTTTTGATCAGAAGCGTAGTTTTCGAGATATATCAAGATATTTAAAAGTTCCGAAGCCGCACCAACATAATAGAGATACAGAAACACCGTGGCCCCTTTCTTTAAGATAACTCTGCACTATTGCGAGCCGCAAATGCCACTTCCAGCTTAGCTGTGCAGAGGAAGAACAACAAGAAGAAGAAATATCTCGAAATATGTCCGTCAGGCCCCTTCCCTTGAGATAAATCTGCAAATATCTCGGAAACGAAGAGAGCTATGGCAAAATGTTAAGAGACCTTTTTTGTAGAGAATTAAGTTTCCTACTTTTCATGTTCTATGATATTTTTTGATCAGATGCGTAGTTCTCGAGATATATCAAGATATTTAAAAGTTCCGAAGCCGCACCAACATAATAGAGATACAGAAACACCGTGGCCCCTTTCTTTGAGATAACTCTGCACTAGTGCGAGCCGCAAATGCCACTTCCAGCTTAGCTGTGCAGAAGAAGAACAACAAGAAGAAGAAATATCTCGAAATATGTCCGTTAGGCCCCTTCCCTTGAGATAAATCTGCAAATATCTCGGAAACGAAGCGAGCTATGGCAAAATGTTTAGAGACCTTTCTTGTAGAGAATTAAGTTTCCTACTTTTTATGTGGTATGATATTTTTTGATCAGATGCGTAGTTCTCGAGATATATCAAGATATTTAAAAGTTCCGAAGCCGCACCAACATAATAGAGATACAGAAACACCGTGGCCCCTTTCTTTGGGATAACTCTGCATTATTGCGAGCTGCAAATGCCGCTTCGAGCTTAGCTGTGCAGAAGAAGAACAACAAGAAGAAGAAATATCTCGAAATATGTCCGTTAGGCCCCTTCCCTTGAGATAAATCTGCAAATATCTCGGAAACGAAGCGAGCTATGGCAAAATGTTAAGAGACCTTTTTTGGAGAGAATTAGGTTTCCTACTTTTTATGTTCTATGATATTTTTTGATCAGAAGCGTAGTTGTCGAGATATATCGAGATATTTAAAAGTTCCGAAGCCGCACCAACATAATAGAGATACAGAAACACGGTGGCCCCTTTCTTTGAGATAACTCTGCACTAGTGCGAGCCGCAAATGTCACTTCCAGCTTAGCTGTGCAGAAGAAGAACAACAAGAAGAAGAAATATCTCGAAATATGTCCGTTAGGCCCCTTCCCTTGAGATAAATATGCAAATATCTCGGAAACGAAGCGAGCTATGGCAAAATGTTAAGAGACCTTTTTTGTAGAGAATTAAGTTTCCTACTTTTTATGTTCTATGACATTTTTTGATCAGATGCGTAGTTCTCGAGATATATCAAGATATTTAAAAGTTCCGAAGCCGCACCAACATAATAGAGATACAGAAACACCGTGGCCCCTTTCTTTGAGATAACTCTGCACTAGTGCGAGCCGCAAATGCCACTTCCAGCTTAGCTGTGCAGAAGAAGAGCAACAAGAAGAAGAAATATCTCGAAATATGTCCGTCAGGCCCCTTCCCTTGAGATAAATCTGCAAATATCTCGGAAACGAAGCGAGCTATGGCAAAATGTTTAGAGACCTTTCTTGTAGAGAATTAAGTTTCCTACTTTTTATGTAGTATGATATTTTTTGATCAGATGCGTAGTTCTCGAGATATATCAAGATATTTAAAAGTTCCGAAGCCGCACCAATATAATAGAGATACAGAAACACCGTGGCCCCTTTCTTTGGGATAACTCTGCACTATTGCGAGCTGCAAATGCCACTTCCAGCTTAGCTGTGCAGAAGAAGAACAACAAGAAGAGGAAATATCTCGAAATATGTCCGTCAGGCCACTTCCCTTGAGATGAATCTGCAAATATCTCGGAAACGAAGCGAGCTATGGCAAAATGTTAAGAGACCTTTTTTGTAGAGAATAATGTTTCCTACAATTTACGCTCTATGATATTTTTTGATCAGAAGCGTAGTTTTCGAGATATATCGAGATATTTAAAAGTTCCGAAGCCGCACCAACATAATAGAGATACAGAAACACCGTGGCCCCTTTCTTTGAGATAACTCTGCACTAGTCCGAGCCGCAAATGCCACTTCCAGCTTAGCTGTGCAGAGGAAGAACAACAAGAAGAAGAAATATCTCGAAATATGTCCGTCAGGCCAGTTCCTTTGAGCTGAATCTGCAAATATCTCGGAAACGAAGCGAGCTCTGGCAAAATGTTAAGAGACCTTTTTTGTAGAGAATTAAGTTTCCTACTTTTTATGTTCTATGATATTTTTTGATCAGATGCGTAGTTCTCGAGATATATCAAGATATTTAAAAGTTCCGAAACCGCACCAACATAATAGAGATACAGAAACACCGTGGCTCCTTTCTTTGAGATAACTCTGCACTATTGCGAGCTGTAAATGCCACTTCCAGCTTAGCTGTGCAGAAGAAGAACAACAAGAAGAAGAAATATCTCGAAATATGTCCGTCAGGCCCCTGCCCTTGAGATATATCTGCAAATATCTCGGAAACCAAGCGAGCTATGGCAAAATGTTAAGAGACCTTTTTTGTAGAGAATTATGTTTCCTACAATTTATGTTCTATGATATTTTTTGATCAGAAGCGTAGTTTTCGAGATATATCGAGAGATTTAAAAGTTACGAAGCCGCACCAACATAATAGAGATACAGAAACACCGTGGCCCCTTTCTTTGAGATAACTCTGCACTATTGCGAGCCGCAAATGCCACTTCCAGCTTAGCTGTGCAGAGGAAGAACAACAAGAAGAAGAAATATCTCGAAATATGTCCGTCAGGCCCCTTCCCTTGAGATAAATCTGCAAATATCTCGGAAACGAAGAGAGCTATGGCAAAATGTTAAGAGACCTTTTTTGTAGAGAATTAAGTTTCCTACTTTTCATGTTCTATGATATTTTTTGATCAGATGCGTAGTTCTCGAGATATATCAAGATATTTAAAAGATCCGAAGCCGCACCAACATAATAGAGATACAGAAACACCGTGGCCCCTTTCTTTGAGATAACTCTGCACTAGTGCGAGCCGCAAATGCCACTTCCAGCTTAGCTGTGCAGAAGAAGAACAACAAGAAGAAGAAATATCTCGAAATATGTCCGTCAGGCCCCTTCCCTTGAGATAAATCTGCAAATATCTCGGAAACGAAGCGAGCTATGGCAAAATGTTAAGAGACCTTTTTTGGAGAGAATTAAGTTTCCTACTTTTTATGTTCTATGATATTTTTTGATCAGAAGCGTAGTTGTCGAGATATATCGAGATATTTAAAAGTTCCGAAGCCGTACCAACATAATAGAGATACAGAAACACGGTGGCCCCTTTCTTTGAGATAACTCTGCACTAGTGCGAGCCGCAAATGTCACTTCCAGCTTAGCTGTGCAGAAGAAGAACAACAAGAAGAAGAAATATCTCGAAATATGTCCGTTAGGCCCCTTCCCTTGAGATAAATATGCAAATATCTCGGAAACGAAGCGAGCTATGGCAAAATGTTAAGAGACCTTTTTTGTAGAGAATTAAGTTTCCTACTTTTTATGTTCTATGACATTTTTTGATCAGATGCGTAGTTCTCGAGATATATCAAGATATTTAAAAGTTCCGAAGCCGCACCAACATAATAGAGATACAGAAACACCGTGGCCCCTTTCTTTGAGATAACTCTGCACTAGTGCGAGCCGCAAATGCCACTTCCAGCTTAGCTGTGCAGAAGAAGAGCAACAAGAAGAAGAAATATCTCGAAATATGTCCGTCAGGCCCCTTCCCTTGAGATAAATCTGCAAATATCTCGGAAACGAAGCGAGCTATGGCAAAATGTTTAGAGACCTTTCTTGTAGAGAATTAAGTTTCCTACTTTTTATGTAGTATGATATTTTTTGATCAGATGCGTAGTTCTCGAGATATATCAAGATATTTAAAAGTTCCGAAGCCGCACCAATATAATAGAGATACAGAAACACCGTGGCCCCTTTCTTTGGGATAACTCTGCACTATTGCGAGCTGCAAATGCCACTTCCAGCTTAGCTGTGCAGAAGAAGAACAACAAGAAGAAGAAATATCTCGAAATATGTCCGTCAGGCCACTTCCCTTGAGATGAATCTGCAAATATCTCGGAAACGAAGCGAGCTATGGCAAAATGTTAAGAGACCTTTTTTGTAGAGAATAATGTTTCCTACAATTTACGCTCTATGATATTTTTTGATCAGAAGCGTAGTTTTCGAGATATATCGAGATATTTAAAAGTTCCGAAGCCGCACCAACATAATAGAGATACAGAAACACCGTGGCCCCTTTCTTTGAGATAACTCTGCACTAGTGCGAGCCGCAAATGCCACTTCCAGCTTAGCTGTGCAGAGGAAGAACAACAAGAAGAAGAAATATCTCGAAATATGTCCGTCAGGCCAGTTCCTTTGAGCTGAATCTGCAAATATCTCGGAAACGAAGCGAGCTCTGGCAAAATGTTAAGAGACCTTTTTTGTAGAGAATTAAGTTTCCTACTTTTTATGTTCTATTATATTTTTTGATCAGATGCGTAGTTCTCGAGATATATCAAGATATTTAAAAGTTCCGAAACCGCACCAACATAATAGAGATACAGAAACACCGTGGCTCCTTTCTTTGAGATAACTCTGCACTATTGCGAGCTGTAAATGCCACTTCCAGCTTAGCTGTGCAGAAGAAGAACAACAAGAAGAAGAAATATCTCGAAATATGTCCGTCAGGCCCCTGCCCTTGAGATATATCTGCAAATATCTCGGAAACCAAGCGAGCTATGGCAAAATGTTAAGAGACCTTTTTTGTAGAGAATTATGTTTCCTACAATTTATGTTCTATGATATTTTTTGATCAGAAGCGTAGTTTTCGAGATATATCGAGAGATTTAAAAGTTACGAAGCCGCACCAACATAATAGAGATACAGAAACACCGTGGCCCCTTTCTTTGAGATAACTCTGCAATAGTGCGAGCCGCAAATGCCACTTCCAGCTTAGCTGTGCAGAAGAAGAACAACAAGAAGAAGAAATATTTCGAAATATGTCCGTCAGGCCCCTTCCCTTGAGATAAATCTGCAAATATCTCGGAAACGAAGCGAGCTATGGCAAAATGTTAAGAGACCTTTTTTGTAGAGAATTAAGTTTCCTACTTTTTATGTTCTATGATATTTTTTGATCAGATGCGTAGTTCTCGAAATATATCAAGATATATAAAGTTCCGAAGCCGCACCAACATACTACAGATACAGAAACACCGTGGCCCCTTTCTTTGAGATAACTCTGCACTAGTGCGAGCCGCAAATGCCACTTCCAGCTTAGCTGTGCAGAAGAAGAACAACAAGAAGAAGAAATATCTCGAAATATGTCCGACAGGCCCCTTCCCTTGAGATAAATCTGCAAATATCTCGGAAACGAAGCGAGCTATGGCGAAATGTTAAGAGACCTTTTTTGTAGAGAATTAAGTGTCCTACTTTTTATCTTCTATGATATTTTTTGATCAGATGCGTAGTTCTCGAGATATATCAAGATATTTAAAAGTGCCGAAGCCGCACCAACATAATACAGATACAGAAACACCGTGGCCCCTTTCTTTGAGATAACTCTGCACTAGTGCGAGCCGCAAATGCCACTTCCAGCTTAGCTGTGCAGAAGAAGAACAACAAGAAGAAGAAATATCTCGAAATATGTCCGTCAGGCCCCTTCCCTTGAGATAAATCTGCAAATATCTCGGAAACGAAGCGAGCTATGGCAAAATGTTAAGAGACCTTTTTTGTAGAGAATTAAGTTTCCTACTTTTTATGTTCTATGATATTTTTTGATCAGAAGCGTAGTTGTCGAGATATATCGAGATATTTAAAAGTTCCGAAGCCGTACCAACATAATAGAGATACAGAAACACGGTGACCCCTTTCTTTGAGATAACTCTGCACTAGTGCGAGCCGCAAATGTCACTTCCAGCTTAGCTGTGCAGAAGAAGAACAACAAGAAGAAGAAATATCTCGAAATATGTCCGTCAGGCCCCTTTCCTTGAGATAAATCTGCAAATATCTCGGAAACGAAGCGAGCTATGGCAAAATGTTAAGAGACCTTTTTTGTAGAGAATTAAGTTTCCTACTTTTTATGTTCTATGATATTTTTTGATCAGATGCGTAGTTCTCGAGATATATCAAGATATTTAAAAGTTCCGAAGCCGCACCAACATAATAGAGATACAGAAACACCGTGGCCCCTTTCTTTGAGATAACTCTGCACTATTGCGAGCCGCAAATGCCACTTCCAGCTTAGCTGTGCAGAAGAAGAACAACAAGAAGAAGAAATATCTCGAAATATGTCCGACAGGCCCCTTCCCTTGAGATAAATCTGCAAATATCTCGGAAACGAAGCGAGCTATGGCGAAATGTTAAGAGACCTTTTTTGTAGAGAATTAAGTTTCCTACTTTTTATCTTCTATGATATTTTTTGATCAGATGCGTAGTTCTCGAGATATATCAAGATATTTAAAAGTGCCGAAGCCGCACCAACATAATACAGATACAGAAACACCGTGGCCCCTTTCTTTGAGATAACTCTGCACTATTGCGAGCTGTAAATGCCACTTCCAGCTTAGCTGTGCAGAAGAAGAACAACAAGAAGAAGAAATATCTCGAAATATGTCCGTCAGGCCCCTTCCCTTGAGATACATCTGCAAATATCTCGGAAACGAAGCGAGCTATGGCAAAATGTTAAGAGACCTTTTTTGTAGAGAATTAAGTTTCCTACTTTTTATGTTCTATGATATTTTTTGATCAGATGCGTAGTTCTCGAGATATATCAAGATATTTAAAAGTTCCGAAGCCGCACCAACATAATAGAGATACAGAAACACCGTGGCTCCTTTCTTTGAGATAACTCTGCACTATTGCGAGCTGGAAATGCCACTTCCAGTTTAGCTGTGCAGAAGAAGGACAACAAGAAGAAGAAATATCTCGAAATATGTCCGTTAGGCCCCTTCCCTTGAGATAAATCTGCAAATATCTCGGAAACGACGCGAGCTATGGCAAAATGTTAAGAGACCTTTTTTGTAGAGAATTAAGTTTCCTACTTATAATGTTCTATGATATTTTTTGATCAGATGCGTAGTTCTCGAGATATATCAAGATATTTAAAAGTTCCGAAGCCACACCAACATAATAGAGATACAGAAACACCGTGGCCCCTTTCTTTGAGATAACTCTGCACTATTGCGAGCTGTAAATGCCACTTCCAGCTTAGCTGTGCAGAAGAAGAACAACAAGAAGAAGAAATATCTCGAAATATGTCCGTCAGGCCCCTTCCCTTGAGATAAATCTGCAAATATCTCGGAAACGAAACGAGCTATGGCAAAATGTTAAGAGACCTTTTTTGTAGAGAATTAAGTTTCCTACTTTTTACGTTCTATGATATTTTTTGATCAGATGCGTAGTTCTCGAGATATATCAAGATATTTAAAAGTTCCGAAGCCGCACCAACATAATAGAGATACAGAAACACCGTGGCCCCTTTCTTTGAGATAACTCTGCACTAGTGCGAGCCGCAAATGCCACTTCCAGCTTAGCTGTGCAGAGGAAGAACAACAAGAAGAAGAAATATCTCGAAATATGTCCGTCAGGCCAGTTCCTTTGAGCTGAATCTGCAAATATCTCGGAAACGAAGCGAGCTCTGGCAAAATGTTAAGAGACCTTTTTTGTAGAGAATTAAGTTTCCTACTTTTTATGTTCTATGATATTTTTTGATCAGATGCGTAGTTCTCGAGATATATCAAGATATTTAAAAGTTCCGAAACCGCACCAACATAATAGAGATACAGAAACACCGTGGCCCCTTTCTTTGAGATAACTCTGCACTATTGCGAGCCGCAAATGCCACTTCCAGCTTAGCTGTGCAGAAGAAGAACAACAAGAAGAAGAAATATCTCGAAATATGTCCGACAGGCCCCTTCCCTTGAGATAAATCTGCAAATATCTCGGAAACGAAGCGAGCTATGGCGAAATGTTAAGAGACCTTTTTTGTAGAGAATTAAGTTTCCTACTTTTTATCTTCTATGATATTTTTTGATCAGATGCGTAGTTCTCGAGATATATCAAGATATTTAAAAGTGCCGAAGCCGCACCAACATAATACAGATACAGAAACACCGTGGCCCCTTTCTTTGAGATAACTCTGCACTATTGCGAGCTGTAAATGCCACTTCCAGCTTAGCTGTGCAGAAGAAGAACAACAAGAAGAAGAAATATCTCGAAATATGTCCGTCAGGCCCCTTCCCTTGAGATACATCTGCAAATATCTCGGAAACGAAGCGAGCTATGGCAAAATGTTAAGAGACCTTTTTTGTAGAGAATTAAGTTTCCTACTTTTTATGTTCTATGATATTTTTTGATCAGATGCGTAGTTCTCGAGATATATCAAGATATTTAAAAGTTCCGAAGCCGCACCAACATAATAGAGATACAGAAACACCGTGGCTCCTTTCTTTGAGATAACTCTGCACTATTGCGAGCTGGAAATGCCACTTCCAGTTTAGCTGTGCAGAAGAAGGACAACAAGAAGAAGAAATATCTCGAAATATGTCCGTTAGGCCCCTTCCCTTGAGATAAATCTGCAAATATCTCGGAAACGACGCGAGCTATGGCAAAATGTTAAGAGACCTTTTTTGTAGAGAATTAAGTTTCCTACTTATAATGTTCTATGATATTTTTTGATCAGATGCGTAGTTCTCGAGATATATCAAGATATTTAAAAGTTCCGAAGCCACACCAACATAATAGAGATACAGAAACACCGTGGCCCCTTTCTTTGAGATAACTCTGCACTATTGCGAGCTGTAAATGCCACTTCCAGCTTAGCTGTGCAGAAGAAGAACAACAAGAAGAAGAAATATCTCGAAATATGTCCGTCAGGCCCCTTCCCTTGAGATAAATCTGCAAATATCTCGGAAACGAAACGAGCTATGGCAAAATGTTAAGAGACCTTTTTTGTAGAGAATTAAGTTTCCTACTTTTTACGTTCTATGATATTTTTTGATCAGATGCGTAGTTCTCGAGATATATCAAGATATTTAAAAGTTCCGAAGCCGCACCAACATAATAGAGATACAGAAACACCGTGGCCCCTTTCTTTGAGATAACTCTGCACTAGTGCGAGCCGCAAATGCCACTTCCAGCTTAGCTGTGCAGAGGAAGAACAACAAGAAGAAGAAATATCTCGAAATATGTCCGTCAGGCCAGTTCCTTTGAGCTGAATCTGCAAATATCTCGGAAACGAAGCGAGCTCTGGCAAAATGTTAAGAGACCTTTTTTGTAGAGAATTAAGTTTCCTACTTTTTATGTTCTATGATATTTTTTGATCAGATGCGTAGTTCTCGAGATATATCAAGATATTTAAAAGTTCCGAAACCGCACCAACATAATAGAGATACAGAAACACCGTGGCTCCTTTCTTTGAGATAACTCTGCACTATTGCGAGCTGTAAATGCCACTTCCAGCTTAGCTGTGCAGAAGAAGAACAACAAGAAGAAGAAATATCTCGAAATATGTCCGTCAGGCCCCTGCCCTTGAGATATATCTGCAAATATCTCGGAAACCAAGCGAGCTATGGCAAAATGTTAAGAGACCTTTTTTGTAGAGAATTATGTTTCCTACAATTTATGTTCTATGATATTTTTTGATCAGAAGCGTAGTTTTCGAGATATATCGAGAGATTTAAAAGTTACGAAGCCGCACCAACATAATAGAGATACAGAAACACCGTGGCCCCTTTCTTTGAGATAACTCTGCACTAGTGCGAGCCGCAAATGCCACTTCCAGCTTAGCTGTGCAGAGGAAGAACAACAAGAAGAAGAAATATCTCGAAATATGTCCGTCAGGCCAGTTCCTTTGAGCTGAATCTGCAAATATCTCGGAAACGAAGCGAGCTCTGGCAAAATGTTAAGAGACCTTTTTTGTAGAGAATTAAGTTTCCTACTTTTTATGTTCTATGATATTTTTTGATCAGATGCGTAGTTCTCGAGATATATCAAGATATTTAAAAGTTCCGAAACCGCACCAACATAATAGAGATACAGAAACACCGTGGCCCCTTTCTTTGAGATAACTCTGCACTATTGCGAGCCGCAAATGCCACTTCCAGCTTAGCTGTGCAGAAGAAGAACAACAAGAAGAAGAAATATCTCGAAATATGTCCGACAGGCCCCTTCCCTTGAGATAAATCTGCAAATATCTCGGAAACGAAGCGAGCTATGGCGAAATGTTAAGAGACCTTTTTTGTAGAGAATTAAGTTTCCTACTTTTTATCTTCTATGATATTTTTTGATCAGATGCGTAGTTCTCGAGATATATCAAGATATTTAAAAGTGCCGAAGCCGCACCAACATAATACAGATACAGAAACACCGTGGCCCCTTTCTTTGAGATAACTCTGCACTATTGCGAGCTGTAAATGCCACTTCCAGCTTAGCTGTGCAGAAGAAGAACAACAAGAAGAAGAAATATCTCGAAATATGTCCGTCAGGCCCCTTCCCTTGAGATACATCTGCAAATATCTCGGAAACGAAGCGAGCTATGGCAAAATGTTAAGAGACCTTTTTTGTAGAGAATTAAGTTTCCTACTTTTTATGTTCTATGATATTTTTTGATCAGATGCGTAGTTCTCGAGATATATCAAGATATTTAAAAGTTCCGAAGCCGCACCAACATAATAGAGATACAGAAACACCGTGGCTCCTTTCTTTGAGATAACTCTGCACTATTGCGAGCTGGAAATGCCACTTCCAGTTTAGCTGTGCAGAAGAAGGACAACAAGAAGAAGAAATATCTCGAAATATGTCCGTTAGGCCCCTTCCCTTGAGATAAATCTGCAAATATCTCGGAAACGACGCGAGCTATGGCAAAATGTTAAGAGACCTTTTTTGTAGAGAATTAAGTTTCCTACTTATAATGTTCTATGATATTTTTTGATCAGATGCGTAGTTCTCGAGATATATCAAGATATTTAAAAGTTCCGAAGCCACACCAACATAATAGAGATACAGAAACACCGTGGCCCCTTTCTTTGAGATAACTCTGCACTATTGCGAGCTGTAAATGCCACTTCCAGCTTAGCTGTGCAGAAGAAGAACAACAAGAAGAAGAAATATCTCGAAATATGTCCGTCAGGCCCCTTCCCTTGAGATAAATCTGCAAATATCTCGGAAACGAAACGAGCTATGGCAAAATGTTAAGAGACCTTTTTTGTAGAGAATTAAGTTTCCTACTTTTTACGTTCTATGATATTTTTTGATCAGATGCGTAGTTCTCGAGATATATCAAGATATTTAAAAGTTCCGAAGCCGCACCAACATAATAGAGATACAGAAACACCGTGGCCCCTTTCTTTGAGATAACTCTGCACTAGTGCGAGCCGCAAATGCCACTTCCAGCTTAGCTGTGCAGAGGAAGAACAACAAGAAGAAGAAATATCTCGAAATATGTCCGTCAGGCCAGTTCCTTTGAGCTGAATCTGCAAATATCTCGGAAACGAAGCGAGCTCTGGCAAAATGTTAAGAGACCTTTTTTGTAGAGAATTAAGTTTCCTACTTTTTATGTTCTATGATATTTTTTGATCAGATGCGTAGTTCTCGAGATATATCAAGATATTTAAAAGTTCCGAAACCGCACCAACATAATAGAGATACAGAAACACCGTGGCTCCTTTCTTTGAGATAACTCTGCACTATTGCGAGCTGTAAATGCCACTTCCAGCTTAGCTGTGCAGAAGAAGAACAACAAGAAGAAGAAATATCTCGAAATATGTCCGTCAGGCCCCTGCCCTTGAGATATATCTGCAAATATCTCGGAAACCAAGCGAGCTATGGCAAAATGTTAAGAGACCTTTTTTGTAGAGAATTATGTTTCCTACAATTTATGTTCTATGATATTTTTTGATCAGAAGCGTAGTTTTCGAGATATATCGAGAGATTTAAAAGTTACGAAGCCGCACCAACATAATAGAGATACAGAAACACCGTGGCCCCTTTCTTTGAGATAACTCTGCAATAGTGCGAGCCGCAAATGCCACTTCCAGCTTAGCTGTGCAGAAGAAGAACAACAAGAAGAAGAAATATTTCGAAATATGTCCGTCAGGCCCCTTCCCTTGCGATAAATCTGCAAATATCTCGGAAACGAAGCGAGCTATGGCAAAATGTTAAGAGACCTTTTTTGTAGAGAATTAAGTTTCCTACTTTTTATGTTCTATGATATTTTTTGATCAGATGCGTAGTTCTCGAAATATATCAAGATATATAAAGTTCCGAAGCCGCACCAACATACTACAGATACAGAAACACCGTGGCCCCTTTCTTTGAGATAACTCTGCACTAGTGCGAGCCGCAAATGCCACTTCCAGCTTAGCTGTGCAGAAGAAGAACAACAAGAAGAAGAAATATCTCGAAATATGTCCGTCAGGCCCCTTCCCTTGAGATAAATCTGCAAATATCTCGGAAACGAAGCGAGGTATGGCAAAATGTTAAGAGACCTTTTTTGTAGAGAATTAAGTTTCCTACTTTTTATGTTCTATGACATTTTTTGATCAGAAGCGTAGTTTTCGAGATATATCGAGATATTTAAAAGTTCCGAAGCCGCACCAACATAATAGAGATACAGAAACACCGTGGCCCCTTTCTTTGAGATAACTCTGCACTAGTGCGAGCTGCAAATGCCACTTCCAGCTTAGCTGTGCAGAAGAAGAACAACAAGAAGAAGAAATATCTCGAAATATGTCCGTCAGGCCCCTTCCCTTGAGATAAATCTGCAAATATCTCGGAAACGAAGCGAGCTATGGCAAAATGTTTAGAGACCTTTCTTGTAGAGAATTAAGTTTCCTACTTTTTATGTAGTATGATATTTTTTGATCAGATGCGTAGTTCTCGAGAAATATCAAGATATATAAAGTTCCGAAGCCGCACCAACATAATACAGATACAGAAACACCGTGGCCCCTTTCTTTGAGATAACTCTGCACTAGTGCGAGCCGCAAATGCCACTTCCAGCTTAGCTGTGCAGAAGAAGAACAACAAGAAGAAGAAATATCTCGAAATATGTCCGACAGGCCCCTTCCCTTGAGATAAATCTGCAAATATCTCGGAAACGAAGCGAGTTATGGCGAAATGTTAAGAGACCTTTTTTGTAGAGAATTAAGTTTCCTACTTTTTATCTTCTATGATATTTTTTGATCAGATGCGTAGTTCTCGAGATATATCAAGATATTTAAAAGTGCCGAAGCCGCACCAACATAATACAGATACAGAAACACCGTGGCCCCTTTCTTTGAGATAACTCTGCACTAGTGCGAGCCGCAAATGCCACTTCCAGCTTAGCTGTGCAGAAGAAGAACAACAAGAAGAAGAAATATCTCGAAATATGTCCGTCAGGCCCCTTCCCTTGAGATAAATCTGCAAATATCTCGGAAACGAAGCGAGCTATGGCAAAATGTTAAGAGACCTTTTTTGTAGAGAATTAAGTTTCCTACTTTTTATGTTCTATGATATTTTTTGATCAGATGCGTAGTTCTCGAGATATATCAAGATATTTAAAAGTTCCGAAGCCGCACCAACATAATAGAGATACAGAAACACCGTGGCTCCTTTCTTTGAAATAACTCTGCACTATTGCGAGCTGGAAATGCCACTTCCAGTTTAGCTGTGCAGAAGAAGAACAACAAGAAGAAGAAATATCTCGAAATATGTCCGTTAGGCCCCTTCCCTTGAGATAAATCTGCAAATATCTCGGAAACGACGCGAGCTATGGCAAAATGTTTAGAGACCTTTTTTGTAGAGAATTAAGTTTCCTACTTATAATGTTCTATGATATTTTTTGATCAGATGCGTAGTTCTCGAGATATATCAAGATATTTAAAAGTTCCGAAGCCGCACCAACATAATAGAGATACAGAAACACCGTGGCCCCTTTCTTTGAGATAACTCTGCACTATTGCGAGCTGGAAATGCCACTTCCAGTTTAGCTGTGCAGAAGAAGAACAACAAGAAGAAGAAATATCTCGAAATATGTCCGTTAGGCCCCTTCCCTTGAGATAAATCTGCAAATATCTCGGAAACGAAGCGAGCTATGGCGAAATGTTAAGAGACCTTTTTTGTAGAGAATTAACTTTCCTACTTTTTATCTTCTATGATATTTCTTGATCAGATGCGTAGTTCTCGAGATATATCAAGATATTTAAAAGTTCCAAAGCCGCACTAACATAATACAGATACAGAAACACCGTGGCCCCTTTCTTTGAGATAACTCTGCACTAGTGCGAGCCGCAAATGCCACTTCCAGCTTAGCTGTGCAGGAGAAGAACAACAAGAAGAAGAAATATTTCGAAATATGTCCGTCAGGCCCCTTTCCTTGAGATAAATCTGCAAATATCTCGGAAACGAAGCGAGCTATGGCAAAATGTTAAGAGACCTTTTTTGTAGAGAATTAAGTTTCCTACTTTTTATGTTCTATGATATTTTTTGATCAGATGCGCAGTTCTCGAGATATATCAAGATATTTAAAAGTTCCGAAGCCGCACCAACATAATAGAGATACAGAAACACCGTGGCCCCTTTCTTTGAGATAACTCTGCACTATTGCGAGCGGTAAATGCCACTTCCAGCTTAGCTGTGCAGAGGAAGAACAACAAGAAGAAGAAATATCTCGAAATATGTCCGACAGGCCCCTTCCCTTGAGATAAATCTGCAAATATCTCGGAAACGAAGCGAGCTATGGCGAAATGTTAAGAGACCTTTTTTGTAGAGAATTAACTTTCCTACTTTTTATCTTCTATGATATTTTTTGATCAGATGCGTAGTTCTCGAGATATATCAAGATATTTAAAAGTTCCAAAGCCGCACCAACATAATACAGATACAGAAACACCGTGGCCCCTTTCTTTGAGATAACTCTGCACTAGTGCGAGCCGCAAATGCCACTTCCAGCTTAGCTGTGCAGGAGAAGAACAACAAGAAGAAGAAATATTTCGAAATATGTCCGTCAGGCCCCTTTCCTTGAGATAAATCTGCAAATATCTCGGAAACGAAGCGAGCTATGGCGAAATGTTAAGAGACCTTTTTTGTAGAGAATTAAGTTTCCTACCTTTTATGTTCTATGATATTTTTTGATCAGATGCGTAGTTCTCGAGATATATCAAGATATTTAAAAGTTCCGAAGCCGCACCAACATAATAGAGATACAGAAACACCGTGGCCCCTTTCTTTGAGATAACTCTGCACTATTGCGAGCCGCAAATGCCACTTCCAGCTTAGCTGTGCAGAAGAAGAACAACAAGAAGAAGAAATATCTCGAAATATGTCCGACAGGCCCCTTCCCTTGAGATAAATCTGCAAATATCTCGGAAACGAAGCGAGCTATGGCGAAATGTTAAGAGACCTTTTTTGTAGAGAATTAAGTTTCCTACTTTTTATCTTCTATGATATTTTTTGATCAGATGCGTAGTTCTCGAGATATATCAAGATATTTAAAAGTGCCGAAGCCGCACCAACATAATACAGATACAGAAACACCGTGGCCCCTTTCTTTGAGATAACTCTGCACTAGTGCGAGCCGCAAATGCCACTTCCAGCTTAGCTGTGCAGAAGAAGAACAACAAGAAGAAGAAATATCTCGAAATATGTCCGTCAGGCCCCTTCCCTTGAGATAAATCTGCAAATATCTCGGAAACGAAGCGAGCTATGGCAAAATGTTAAGAGACCTTTTTTGTAGAGAATTAAGTTTCCTACTTTTTATGTTCTATGATATTTTTTGATCAGATGCGTAGTTCTCGAGATATATCAAGATATTTAAAAGTTCCGAAGCCGCACCAACATAATACAGATACAGAAACACCGTGGCCCCTTTCTTTGAGATAACTCTGCACTAGTGCGAGCCGCAAATGCCACTTCCAGTTTAGCTGTGCAGAAGAAGAACAACAAGAAGAAGAAATATCTCGAAATATGTCCGTTAGGCCCCTTCCCTTGAGATAAATCTGCAAATATCTCGGAAACGAAGCGAGCTATGGCAAAATGTTAAGAGACCTTTTTTGTAGAGAATTAAGTTTCCTACTTTTTATGTTCTATGATATTTTTTGATCAGATGCGCAGTTCTCGAGATATATCAAGATATTTAAAAGTTCCGAAGCCGCACCAACATAATAGAGATACAGAAACACCGTGGCCCCTTTCTTTGAGATAACTCTGCACTATTGCGAGCTGTAAATGCCACTTCCAGCTTAGCTGTGCAGAGGAAGAACAACAAGAAGAAGAAATATCTCGAAATATGTCCGACAGGCCCCTTCCCTTGAGATAAATCTGCAAATATCTCGGAAACGAAGCGAGCTATGGCGAAATGTTAAGAGACCTTTTTTGTAGAGAATTAACTTTCCTACTTTTTATCTTCTATGATATTTTTTGATCAGATGCGTAGTTCTCGAGATATATCAAGATATTTAAAAGTTCCAAAGCCGCACCAACATAATACAGATACAGAAACACCGTGGCCCCTTTCTTTGAGATAACTCTGCACTAGTGCGAGCCGCAAATGCCACTTCCAGCTTAGCTGTGCAGGAGAAGAACAACAAGAAGAAGAAATATTTCGAAATATGTCCGTCAGGCCCCTTTCCTTGAGATAAATCTGCAAATATCTCGGAAACGAAGCGAGCTATGGCAAAATGTTAAGAGACCTTTTTTGTAGAGAATTAAGTTTCCTACTTTTTATGTTCTATGATATTTTTTGATCAGATGCGCAGTTCTCGAGATATATCAAGATATTTAAAAGTTCCGAAGCCGCACCAACATAATAGAGATACAGAAACACCGTGGCCCCTTTCTTTGAGATAACTCTGCACTATTGCGAGCTGTAAATGCCACTTCCAGCTTAGCTGTGCAGAGGAAGAACAACAAGAAGAAGAAATATCTCGAAATATGTCCGACAGGCCCCTTCCCTTGAGATAAATCTGCAAATATCTCGGAAACGAAGCGAGCTATGGCGAAATGTTAAGAGACCTTTTTTGTAGAGAATTAACTTTCCTACTTTTTATCTTCTATGATATTTTTTGATCAGATGCGTAGTTCTCGAGATATATCAAGATATTTAAAAGTTCCAAAGCCGCACCAACATAATACAGATACAGAAACACCGTGGCCCCTTTCTTTGAGATAACTCTGCACTAGTGCGAGCCGCAAATGCCACTTCCAGCTTAGCTGTGCAGGAGAAGAACAACAAGAAGAAGAAATATTTCGAAATATGTCCGTCAGGCCCCTTTCCTTGAGATATATCTGCAAATATCTCGGAAACGAAGCGAGCTATGGCAAAATGTTAAGAGACCTTTTTTGTAGAGAATTAAGTTTCCTACTTTTTATGTTCTATGATATTTTTTGATCAGATGCGTAGTTCTCGAGATATATCAAGATATTTAAAAGTTCCGAAGCCGCACCAACATAATAGAGATACAGAAACACCGTGGCCCCTTTCTTTGAGATAACTCTGCACTATTGCGAGCCGCAAATGCCACTTCCAGCTTAGCTGTGCAGAAGAAGAACAACAAGAAGAAGAAATATCTCGAAATATGTCCGACAGGCCCCTTCCCTTGAGATAAATCTGCAAATATCTCGGAAACGAAGCGAGCTATGGCGAAATGTTAAGAGACCTTTTTTGTAGAGAATTAAGTTTCCTACTTTTTATCTTCTATGATATTTTTTGATCAGATGCGTAGTTCTCGAGATATATCAAGATATTTAAAAGTGCCGAAGCCGCACCAACATAATACAGATACAGAAACACCGTGGCCCCTTTCTTTGAGATAACTCTGCACTAGTGCGAGCCGCAAATGCCACTTCCAGCTTAGCTGTGCAGAAGAAGAACAACAAGAAGAAGAAATATCTCGAAATATGTCCGTCAGGCCCCTTCCCTTGAGATAAATCTGCAAATATCTCGGAAACGAAGCGAGCTATGGCAAAATGTTAAGAGACCTTTTTTGTAGAGAATTAAGTTTCCTACTTTTTATGTTCTATGATATTTTTTGATCAGATGCGTAGTTCTCGAGATATATCAAGATATTTAAAAGTTCCGAAGCCGCACCAACATAATACAGATACAGAAACACCGTGGCCCCTTTCTTTGAGATAACTCTGCACGAGTGCGAGCCGCAAATGCCACTTCCAGCTTAGCTGTGCAGAAGAAGAACAACAAGAAGAAGAAATATCTCGAAATATGTCCGTCAGGCCCCTTCCCTTGAGATAAATCTGCAAATATCTCGGAAACGAAGCGAGGTATGGCAAAATGTTAAGAGACCTTTTTTGTAGAGAATTAAGTTTCCTACTTTTTATGTTCTATGATATTTTTTGATCAGATGCGTAGTTCTCGAGATATATCAAGATATTTAAAAGTTCCGAAGCCGCACCAACATAATAGAGATACAGAAACACCGTGGCCCCTTTCTTTGAGATAACTCTGCACTATTGCGAGCTGGAAATGCCACTTCCAGTTTAGCTGTGCAGAAGAAGAACAACAAGAAGAAGAAATATCTCGAAATATGTCCGTTAGGCCCCTTCCCTTGAGATAAATCTGCAAATATCTCGGAAACGAAGCGAGCTATGGCAAAATGTTAAGAGACCTTTTTTGTAGAGAATTAAGTTTCCTACTTTTTATGTTCTATGATATTTTTTGATCAGATGCGTAGTTCTCGAGATATATCAAGATATTTAAAAGTTCCGAAGCCGCACCAACATAATAGAGATACAGAAACACCGTGGCCCCTTTCTTTGAGATAACTCTGCACTATTGCGAGCTGCAAATGCCACTTCCAGCTTAGCTGTGCAGAGGAAGAACAACAAGATAAAGAAGTATCTCGAAATATGTCCGTCAGGCCCGTTCCTTTGAGCTGAATCTGCAAATATCTCGGAAACGAAGCGAGCTATGGCAAAATGTTAAGAGACCTTTTTTGTAGAGAATTAAGTTTCCTACTTTTTATGTTCTATGATATTTTTTGATCAGATGCGTAGTTCTCGAGATATATCAAGATATTTAAAAGTTCCGAAGCCGCACCAACATAATACAGATACAGAAACACCGTGGCCCCTTTCTTTGAGATAACTCTGCACTAGTGCGAGCCGCAAATGCCACTTCCAGCTTAGCTGTGCAGGAGAAGAACAACAAGAAGAAGAAATATTTCGAAATATGTCCGTCAGGCCCCTTTCCTTGAGATAAATCTGCAAATATCTCGGAAACGAAGCGAGCTATGGCAAAATGTTAAGAGACCTTTTTTGTAGAGAATTAAGTTTCCTACTTTTTATGTTCTATGATATTTTTTGATCAGATGCGCAGTTCTCGAGATATATC
Organism: Osmia lignaria lignaria; assembly: GCF_051020975.1. Lineage (NCBI taxonomy): Eukaryota > Metazoa > Arthropoda > Insecta > Hymenoptera > Megachilidae > Osmia > Osmia lignaria. The sequence goes on from NW_027478160.1 coordinate 3,111,676, forward strand.
AAGATATTTAAAAGTTCCGAAGCCGCACCAACATAATAGAGATACAGAAACACCGTGGCCCCTTTCTTTGAGATAACTCTGCACTATTGCGAGCTGTAAATGCCACTTCCAGCTTAGCTGTGCAGAGGAAGAACAACAAGAAGAAGAAATATCTCGAAATATGTCCGACAGGCCCCTTCCCTTGAGATAAATCTGCAAATATCTCGGAAACGAAGCGAGCTATGGCGAAATGTTAAGAGACCTTTTTTGTAGAGAATTAACTTTCCTACTTTTTATCTTCTATGATATTTTTTGATCAGATGCGTAGTTCTCGAGATATATCAAGATATTTAAAAGTTCCAAAGCCGCACCAACATAATACAGATACAGAAACACCGTGGCCCCTTTCTTTGAGATAACTCTGCACTAGTGCGAGCCGCAAATGCCACTTCCAGCTTAGCTGTGCAGGAGAAGAACAACAAGAAGAAGAAATATTTCGAAATATGTCCGTCAGGCCCCTTTCCTTGAGATATATCTGCAAATATCTCGGAAACGAAGCGAGCTATGGCAAAATGTTAAGAGACCTTTTTTGTAGAGAATTAAGTTTCCTACTTTTTATGTTCTATGATATTTTTTGATCAGATGCGTAGTTCTCGAGATATATCAAGATATTTAAAAGTTCCGAAGCCGCACCAACATAATAGAGATACAGAAACACCGTGGCCCCTTTCTTTGAGATAACTCTGCACTATTGCGAGCCGCAAATGCCACTTCCAGCTTAGCTGTGCAGAAGAAGAACAACAAGAAGAAGAAATATCTCGAAATATGTCCGACAGGCCCCTTCCCTTGAGATAAATCTGCAAATATCTCGGAAACGAAGCGAGCTATGGCGAAATGTTAAGAGACCTTTTTTGTAGAGAATTAAGTTTCCTACTTTTTATCTTCTATGATATTTTTTGATCAGATGCGTAGTTCTCGAGATATATCAAGATATTTAAAAGTGCCGAAGCCGCACCAACATAATACAGATACAGAAACACCGTGGCCCCTTTCTTTGAGATAACTCTGCACTAGTGCGAGCCGCAAATGCCACTTCCAGCTTAGCTGTGCAGAAGAAGAACAACAAGAAGAAGAAATATCTCGAAATATGTCCGTCAGGCCCCTTCCCTTGAGATAAATCTGCAAATATCTCGGAAACGAAGCGAGCTATGGCAAAATGTTAAGAGACCTTTTTTGTAGAGAATTAAGTTTCCTACTTTTTATGTTCTATGATATTTTTTGATCAGATGCGTAGTTCTCGAGATATATCAAGATATTTAAAAGTTCCGAAGCCGCACCAACATAATACAGATACAGAAACACCGTGGCCCCTTTCTTTGAGATAACTCTGCACGAGTGCGAGCCGCAAATGCCACTTCCAGCTTAGCTGTGCAGAAGAAGAACAACAAGAAGAAGAAATATCTCGAAATATGTCCGTCAGGCCCCTTCCCTTGAGATAAATCTGCAAATATCTCGGAAACGAAGCGAGGTATGGCAAAATGTTAAGAGACCTTTTTTGTAGAGAATTAAGTTTCCTACTTTTTATGTTCTATGATATTTTTTGATCAGATGCGTAGTTCTCGAGATATATCAAGATATTTAAAAGTTCCGAAGCCGCACCAACATAATAGAGATACAGAAACACCGTGGCCCCTTTCTTTGAGATAACTCTGCACTATTGCGAGCTGGAAATGCCACTTCCAGTTTAGCTGTGCAGAAGAAGAACAACAAGAAGAAGAAATATCTCGAAATATGTCCGTTAGGCCCCTTCCCTTGAGATAAATCTGCAAATATCTCGGAAACGAAGCGAGCTATGGCAAAATGTTAAGAGACCTTTTTTGTAGAGAATTAAGTTTCCTACTTTTTATGTTCTATGATATTTTTTGATCAGATGCGTAGTTCTCGAGATATATCAAGATATTTAAAAGTTCCGAAGCCGCACCAACATAATAGAGATACAGAAACACCGTGGCCCCTTTCTTTGAGATAACTCTGCACTATTGCGAGCTGCAAATGCCACTTCCAGCTTAGCTGTGCAGAGGAAGAACAACAAGATAAAGAAGTATCTCGAAATATGTCCGTCAGGCCCGTTCCTTTGAGCTGAATCTGCAAATATCTCGGAAACGAAGCGAGCTATGGCAAAATGTTAAGAGACCTTTTTTGTAGAGAATTAAGTTTCCTACTTTTTATGTTCTATGATATTTTTTGATCAGATGCGTAGTTCTCGAGATATATCAAGATATTTAAAAGTTCCGAAGCCGCACCAACATAATACAGATACAGAAACACCGTGGCCCCTTTCTTTGAGATAACTCTGCACTAGTGCGAGCCGCAAATGCCACTTCCAGCTTAGCTGTGCAGAAGAAGAACAACAAGAAGAAGAAATATCTCGAAATATGTCCGTCAGGCCCCTTCCCTTGAGATAAATCTGCAAATATCTCGGAAACGAAGCGAGGTATGGCAAAATGTTAAGAGACCATTTTTGTAGAGAATTAAGTTTCCTACTTTTTATGTTCTATGATATTTTTTGATCAGATGCGTAGTTCTCGAGATATATCAAGATATTTAAAAGTTCCGAAGCCGCACCAACATAATAGAGATACAGAAACACCGTGGCTCCTTTCTTTGAGATAACTCTGCACTATTGCGAGCTGGAAATGCCACTTCCAGTTTAGCTGTGCAGAAGAAGAACAACAAGAAGAAGAAATATCTCGAAATATGTCCGTTAGGCCCCTTCCCTTGAGATAAATCTGCAAATATCTCGGAAACGACGCGAGCTATGGCAAAATGTTAAGAGACATTTTTTGTAGAGAATTAAGTTTCCTACTTATAATGTTCTATGATATTTTTTGATCAGATGCGTAGTTCTCGAGATATATCAAGATATTTAAAAGTTCCGAAGCCGCACCAACATAATAGAGATACAGAAACACCGTGGCCCCTTTCTTTGAGATAACTCTGCACTATTGCGAGCTGCAAATGCCACTTCCAGCTTAGCTGTGCAGAAGAAGAACATCAAGAAGAAGAAATATCTCGAAATGTGTCCGTCAGGCCAGTTCCTTTGAGCTGAATCGGCAAATATCTCGGAAACGAAGCGAGCTATGGCAAAATGTTAAGAGACGCTTTTTGTAGAGAATTATGTTTCCTACAATTTATGTTCTATGATATTTTTTGATCAGAAGCGTAGTTTTCGAGATATATCGAGATATTTAAAAGTTCCGAAGCCGCACCAACATAATAGAGATACAGAAACACCGTGACCCCTTTCTTTGAGATAACTCTGCACTATTGCGAGCTGCAAATGCCACTTCCAGCTTAGCTGTGCAGAGGAAGAACAACAAGAAGAAGAAATATCTCGAAATATGTCCGTCAGGCCAGTTCCTTTGAGCTGAATCGGCAAATATCTCGGAAACGAAGCGAGCTATGGCAAAATGTTAAGAGACGTTTTTTGTAGAGAATTATGTTTCCTACTTTTTATGTTCTATGATATTTTTTGATCAGATGCGTAGTTCTCGCGATATATCAAGATATTTAAAAGTTCCGAAGCCGCACCAACATAATAGAGATACAGAAACACCGTGGCCCCTTTCTTTGAGATAACTCTGCACTATTGCCAGCTGTAAATGCCACTTCCAGCTTAGCTGTGCAGAAGAAGAACAACAAGAAGAAGAAATATCTCGAAATATGTCCGTCAGGCCCCTTCCCTTGAGATATATCTCCAAATATCTCGGAAACGAAGCGAGCTATGGCAAAATGTTAAGAGACCTTTTTTGTAGAGAATTATGTTTCCTACAATTTATGTTCTATGATATTTTTTGATATAGAAGCGTAGTTTTCGAGATATATCGAGATATTTAAAAGTTCCAAAGCCGCACCAACATAATAGAGATACAGAAACACCGTGGCCCCTTTCTTTGAGATAACTCTGCACTAGTGCGAGCCGCAAATGCCACTTCCAGCTTAGCTGTGCAGAAGAAGAACAACAAGAAGAAGAAATATCTCGAAATATGTCCGTCAGGCCCCTTCCCTTGAGATAAATCTGCAAATATCTCGGAAACGAAGCGAGCTATGGCAAAATGTTGAGAGACCTTTTTTGTAGAGAATTAAGTTTCCTACTTTTTATGTTCTATGATATTTCTTGATCAGATGCGTAGTTCTCGAGATATATCAAGATATTTAAAAGTTCCGAAGCCGCACCAACATAATAGAGATACAGAAACACCGTGGCCCCTTTCTTTGAGATAACTCTGCACTATTGCGAGCTGCAAATGCCACTTCCAGCTTAGCTGTGCAGAAGAAGAACATCAAGAAGAAGAAATATCTCGAAATATGTCCGTCAGGCCAGTTCCTTTGAGCTGAATCGGCAAATATCTCGGAAACGAAGCGAGCTATGGCAAAATGTTAAGAGACGCTTTTTGTAGAGAATTATGTTTCCTACAATTTATGTTCTATGATATTTTTTGATCAGAAGCGTAGTTTTCGAGATATATCGAGATATTTAAAAGTTCCGAAGCCGCACCAACATAATAGAGATACAGAAACACCGTGGCCCCTTTCTTTGAGATAACTCTGCACTATTGCGAGCTGCAAATGCCACTTCCAGCTTAGCTGTGCAGAGGAAGAACAACAAGAAGAAGAAATATCTCGAAATATGTCCGTCAGGCCAGTTCCTTTGAGCTGAATCGGCAAATATCTCGGAAACGAAGCGAGCTATGGCAAAATGTTAAGAGACGTTTTTTGTAGAGAATTATGTTTCCTACAATTTATGTTCTATGATATTTTTTGATCAGAAGCGTAGTTTTCGAGATATATCGAGATATTTAAAAGTTCCGAAGCCGCACCAACATAATAGGGATACAGAAACACCGTGGCCCCTTTCTTTGAGATAACTCTGCACTAGTGCGAGCCGCAAATGCCACTTCCAGCTTAGCTGTGCAGAAGAAGAACAACAAGAAGAAGAAATATCTCGAAATACGTCCGTCAGGCCCCTTCCCTTGAGATAAATCTGCAAATATCTCGGAATCGAAGCGAGCTATGGCAAAATGTTAAGAGACCTTTTTTGTAGAGAATTAAGTTTCCTACTTTTTATGTTCTATGATATTTTTTGATCAGATGCGTAGTTCTCGAGATATATCAAGATATTTAAAAGTTCCGAAGCCGCACCAACATAATAGAGATACAGAAACACCGTGGCCCCTTTCTTTGAGATAACTCTGCACTATTGCGAGCTGCAAATGCCACTTCCAGCTTAGCTGTGCAGAGGAAGAACAACAAGAAAAAGAAGTATCTCGAAATATGTCCGTCAGGCCCGTTCCTTTGAGCTGAATCTGCAAATATCTCGGAAACGAAGCGAGCTATGGCAAAATGTTAAGAGACCTTTTTTGTAGAGAATTAAGTTTCCTACTTTTTATGTTCTATGATATTTTTTGATCAGATGCGTAGTTCTCGAGATATATCAAGATATTTAAAAGTTCCGAAGCCGCACCAACATAATACAGATACAGAAACACCGTGGCCCCTTTCTTTGAGATAACTCTGCACTAGTGCGAGCCGCAAATGCCACTTCCAGCTTAGCTGTGCAGAAGAAGAACAACAAGAAGAAGAAATATCTCGAAATATGTCCGTCAGGCCCCTTCCCTTGAGATAAATCTGCAAATATCTCGGAAACGAAGCGAGGTATGGCAAAATGTTAAGAGACCATTTTTGTAGAGAATTAAGTTTCCTACTTTTTATGTTCTATGATATTTTTTGATCAGATGCGTAGTTCTCGAGATATATCAAGATATTTAAAAGTTCCGAAGCCGCACCAACATAATAGAGATACAGAAACACCGTGGCTCCTTTCTTTGAGATAACTCTGCACTATTGCGAGCTGGAAATGCCACTTCCAGTTTAGCTGTGCAGAAGAAGAACAACAAGAAGAAGAAATATCTCGAAATATGTCCGTTAGGCCCCTTCCCTTGAGATAAATCTGCAAATATCTCGGAAACGACGCGAGCTATGGCAAAATGTTAAGAGACCTTTTTTGTAGAGAATTAAGTTTCCTACTTATAATGTTCTATGATATTTTTTGATCAGATGCGTAGTTCTCGAGATATATCAAGATATTTAAAAGTTCCGAAGCCGCACCAACATAATAGAGATACAGAAACACCGTGGCCCCTTTCTTTGAGATAACTCTGCACTATTGCGAGCTGCAAATGCCACTTCCAGCTTAGCTGTGCAGAAGAAGAACATCAAGAAGAAGAAATATCTCGAAATGTGTCCGTCAGGCCAGTTCCTTTGAGCTGAATCGGCAAATATCTCGGAAACGAAGCGAGCTATGGCAAAATGTTAAGAGACGCTTTTTGTAGAGAATTATGTTTCCTACAATTTATGTTCTATGATATTTTTTGATCAGAAGCGTAGTTTTCGAGATATATCGAGATATTTAAAAGTTCCGAAGCCGCACCAACATAATAGAGATACAGAAACACCGTGACCCCTTTCTTTGAGATAACTCTGCACTATTGCGAGCTGCAAATGCCACTTCCAGCTTAGCTGTGCAGAGGAAGAACAACAAGAAGAAGAAATATCTCGAAATATGTCCGTCAGGCCAGTTCCTTTGAGCTGAATCGGCAAATATCTCGGAAACGAAGCGAGCTATGGCAAAATGTTAAGAGACGTTTTTTGTAGAGAATTATGTTTCCTACTTTTTATGTTCTATGATATTTTTTGATCAGATGCGTAGTTCTCGCGATATATCAAGATATTTAAAAGTTCCGAAGCCGCACCAACATAATAGAGATACAGAAACACCGTGGCCCCTTTCTTTGAGATAACTCTGCACTATTGCCAGCTGTAAATGCCACTTCCAGCTTAGCTGTGCAGAAGAAGAACAACAAGAAGAAGAAATATCTCGAAATATGTCCGTCAGGCCCCTTCCCTTGAGATATATCTCCAAATATCTCGGAAACGAAGCGAGCTATGCAAAATGTTAAGAGACCTTTTTTGTAGAGAATTATGTTTCCTACAATTTATGTTCTATGATATTTTTTGATATAGAAGCGTAGTTTTCGAGATATATCGAGATATTTAAAAGTTCCAAAGCCGCACCAACATAATAGAGATACAGAAACACCGTGGCCCCTTTCTTTGAGATAACTCTGCACTATTGCGAGCTGCAAATGCCACTTCCAGCTTAGCTGTGCAGAAGAAGAACAACAAGAAGAAGAAATATCTCGAAATATGTCCGTCAGGCCCCTTCCCTTGAGATAAATCGGCAAATATCTCGGAAACGAAGCGAGCTATGGCAAAATGTTAAGAGACGCTTTTTGTAGAGAATTATGTTTCCTACAATTTATGTTCTATGATATTTTTTGATCAGAAGCGTAGTTTTCGAGATATATCGAGATATTTAAAAGTTCCGAAGCCGCACCAACATAATAGAGATACAGAAACACCGTGACCCCTTTCTTTGAGATAACTCTGCACTATTGCGAGCTGCAAATGCCACTTCCAGCTTAGCTGTGCAGAGGAAGAACAACAAGAAGAAGAAATATCTCGAAATATGTCCGTCAGGCCAGTTCCTTTGAGCTGAATCGGCAAATATCTCGGAAACGAAGCGAGCTATGGCAAAATGTTAAGAGACGTTTTTTGTAGAGAATTATGTTTCCTACTTTTTATGTTCTATGATATTTTTTGATCAGATGCGTAGTTCTCGCGATATATCAAGATATTTAAAAGTTCCGAAGCCGCACCAACATAATAGAGATACAGAAACACCGTGGCCCCTTTCTTTGAGATAACTCTGCACTATTGCCAGCTGTAAATGCCACTTCCAGCTTAGCTGTGCAGAAGAAGAACAACAAGAAGAAGAAATATCTCGAAATATGTCCGTCAGGCCCCTTCCCTTGAGATATATCTCCAAATATCTCGGAAACGAAGCGAGCTATGGCAAAATGTTAAGAGACCTTTTTTGTAGAGAATTATGTTTCCTACTTTTTATGTTCTATGATATTTCTTGATCAGATGCGTAGTTCTCGAGATATATCAAGATATTTAAAAGTTCCGAAGCCGCACCAACATAATAGAGATACAGAAACACCGTGGCCCCTTTCTTTGAGATAACTCTGCACTATTGCGAGCTGCAAATGCCACTTCCAGCTTAGCTGTGCAGAAGAAGAACATCAAGAAGAAGAAATATCTCGAAATATGTCCGTCAGGCCAGTTCCTTGAGATAAATCTGCAAATATCTCGGAAACGAAGCGAGCTATGGCAAAATGTTAAGAGACCTTATTTGTAGAGAATTAAGTTTCCTACTTTTTATGTTCTATGATATTTTTTGATCAGATGCGTAGTTCTCGAGATATATCAAGATATTTAAAAGTTCCGAAACCGCACCAACATAATAGAGATACAGAAACACCGTGGCCCCTTTATTTGAGACAACTCTGCACTAGTGCGAGCCGCAAATGCCACTTCCAGCTTAGCTGTGCAGAAGAGGAACAACAAGAAGAAGAAATATCTCGAAATATGTCCGTCAGGCCCCTTCCCTTGAGATAAATCTGGAAATATCTCGGAAACGAAGCGAGCTATGGCAAAATGTTAAGAGACCTTTTTTGTAGAGCATTAAGTTTCCTACTTTTTATCTTCTATGATATTTTTTGATCAGATGCGTAGTTCTCGAGATATATCAAGATATTTAAAAGTTCCGAAGCCGCACCAACATAATAGAGATACAGAAACACCGTGGCCCCTCTCTTTGAGATAACTCTGCACTATTTCGAGCTGGAAATGCCACTTCCAGTTTAGCTGTGCAGAAGAAGAACAACAAGAAGAAGAAATATCTCGAAATATGTCCGTCAGGCCCCTTCCCTTGAGATATATCTGCAAATATCTCGGAAACGAAGCGAGCTATGGCAAAATGTTAAGAGACCTTTTTTGTAGAGAATTATGTTTCCTACAATTTATGTTCTATGATATTCTTTGATCAGATGCGTAGTTCTCGAGATATATCAAGATATTTAAAAGTTCCGAAGCCGCACCAACATAATAGAGATACAGAAACACCGTGGCCCCTTTCTTTGAGATAACTCTGCACTATTGCGAGCTGCAAATGCCACTTCCAGCTTAGCTGTGCAGAAGAAGAACATCAAGAAGAAGAAATATCTCGATTAATGTCCGTCAGGCCCCTTCCCTTGAGATAAATCTGCAAATATCTCGGAAACGAAGAGGGCTATGGCAAAATGGTAAGAGACCTTTTTTGTAGAGAATTAAGTTTCCTACTTTTTATGTTCTATGATATTTTTTTATCTGATGCGTAGTTCTCGAGATATATCAAGATATTTAAAAGTTCCGAAGCCGCACCAACATAATAGAGATACAGAAACACCGTGGCCCCTTTCTTTGAGATAACTCTGCACTATTGCGAGCTGTAAATGCCACTTCCAGCTTAGCTGTGCAGAAGAAGAACAACAAGAAGAAGAAATATCTCGAAATATGTCCGTCAGGCCCCTTCCCTTGAGATATATCTGCAAATATCTCGGAAACGAAGCTAGCTATGGCAAAATGTTAAGAGACTTTTTTTGTAGAGAATTACGTTTCCTACAATTTATGTTCTATGATATTTTTTGATCAGAAGCGTAGTTTTCGAGATATATCGAGATATTTAAAAGTTCCGAAGCCGCACCAACATAATAGGGATACAGAAACACCGTGGCCCCTTTCTTTGAGATAACTCTGCACTAGTGCGAGCCGCAAATGCCACTTCCAGCTTAGCTGTGCAGAAGAAGAACAACAAGAAGAAGAAATATCTCGAAATATGTCCGTCAGGCCCCTTCCCTTGAGATAAATCTGCAAATATCTCGGAAACGAAGCGAGCTATGGCAAAATGTTAAGAGACCTTTTTTGTAGAGAATTAAGTTTCCTACTTTTTATCTTGTATGATATTTTTTGATCAGATGCGTAGTTCTCGAGATATATCAAGATATTTAAAAGTTCCGAAGCCGCACCAACATAATAGAGATACAGAAACACCGTGGCCCCTTTCGTTGAGATAACTCTGCACTAGTGCGAGCCGCAAATGCCACTTCCAGCTTAGCTGTGCAGAAGAAGAACAACAAGAAGAAGAAATATCTCGAAATATGTCCGTCAGGCCCCTTCCCTTGAGATATATCTCCAAATATCTCGGAAACGAAGCGAGCTATGGCAAAATGTTAAGAGACCTTTTTTGTAGAGAATTATGTTTCCTACTTTTTATGTTCTATGATATTTCTTGATCAGATGCGTAGTTCTCGAGATATATCAAGATATTTAAAAGTTCCGAAGCCGCACCAACATAATAGAGATACAGAAACACCGTGGCCCCTTTCTTTGAGATAACTCTGCACTATTGCGAGCTGCAAATGCCACTTCCAGCTTAGCTGTGCAGAAGAAGAACATCAAGAAGAAGAAATATCTCGAAATATGTCCGTCAGGCCAGTTCCTTGAGATAAATCTGCAAATATCTCGGAAACGAAGCGAGCTATGGCAAAATGTTAAGAGACCTTATTTGTAGAGAATTAAGTTTCCTACTTTTTATGTTCTATGATATTTTTTGATCAGATGCGTAGTTCTCGAGATATATCAAGATATTTAAAAGTTCCGAAACCGCACCAACATAATAGAGATACAGAAACACCGTGGCCCCTTTATTTGAGACAACTCTGCACTAGTGCGAGCCGCAAATGCCACTTCCAGCTTAGCTGTGCAGAAGAGGAACAACAAGAAGAAGAAATATCTCGAAATATGTCCGTCAGGCCCCTTCCCTTGAGATAAATCTGGAAATATCTCGGAAACGAAGCGAGCTATGGCAAAATGTTAAGAGACCTTTTTTGTAGAGCATTAAGTTTCCTACTTTTTATCTTCTATGATATTTTTTGATCAGATGCGTAGTTCTCGAGATATATCAAGATATTTAAAAGTTCCGAAGCCGCACCAACATAATAGAGATACAGAAACACCGTGGCCCCTCTCTTTGAGATAACTCTGCACTATTTCGAGCTGGAAATGCCACTTCCAGTTTAGCTGTGCAGAAGAAGAACAACAAGAAGAAGAAATATCTCGAAATATGTCCGTCAGGCCCCTTCCCTTGAGATATATCTGCAAATATCTCGGAAACGAAGCGAGCTATGGCAAAATGTTAAGAGACCTTTTTTGTAGAGAATTATGTTTCCTACAATTTATGTTCTATGATATTCTTTGATCAGATGCGTAGTTCTCGAGATATATCAAGATATTTAAAAGTTCCGAAGCCGCACCAACATAATAGAGATACAGAAACACCGTGGCCCCTTTCTTTGAGATAACTCTGCACTATTGCGAGCTGCAAATGCCACTTCCAGCTTAGCTGTGCAGAAGAAGAACATCAAGAAGAAGAAATATCTCGATTAATGTCCGTCAGGCCCCTTCCCTTGAGATAAATCTGCAAATATCTCGGAAACGAAGAGGGCTATGGCAAAATGGTAAGAGACCTTTTTTGTAGAGAATTAAGTTTCCTACTTTTTATGTTCTATGATATTTTTTTATCTGATGCGTAGTTCTCGAGATATATCAAGATATTTAAAAGTTCCGAAGCCGCACCAACATAATAGAGATACAGAAACACCGTGGCCCCTTTCTTTGAGATAACTCTGCACTATTGCGAGCTGTAAATGCCACTTCCAGCTTAGCTGTGCAGAAGAAGAACAACAAGAAGAAGAAATATCTCGAAATATGTCCGTCAGGCCCCTTCCCTTGAGATATATCTGCAAATATCTCGGAAACGAAGCTAGCTATGGCAAAATGTTAAGAGACTTTTTTTGTAGAGAATTACGTTTCCTACAATTTATGTTCTATGATATTTTTTGATCAGAAGCGTAGTTTTCGAGATATATCGAGATATTTAAAAGTTCCGAAGCCGCACCAACATAATAGGGATACAGAAACACCGTGGCCCCTTTCTTTGAGATAACTCTGCACTAGTGCGAGCCGCAAATGCCACTTCCAGCTTAGCTGTGCAGAAGAAGAACAACAAGAAGAAGAAATATCTCGAAATATGTCCGTCAGGCCCCTTCCCTTGAGATAAATCTGCAAATATCTCGGAAACGAAGCGAGCTATGGCAAAATGTTAAGAGACCTTTTTTGTAGAGAATTAAGTTTCCTACTTTTTATCTTGTATGATATTTTTTGATCAGATGCGTAGTTCTCGAGATATATCAAGATATTTAAAAGTTCCGAAGCCGCACCAACATAATAGAGATACAGAAACACCGTGGCCCCTTTCGTTGAGATAACTCTGCACTAGTGCGAGCCGCAAATGCCACTTCCAGCTTAGCTGTGCAGAAGAAGAACAACAAGAAGAAGAAATATCTCGAAATATGTCCGTCAGGCCCCTTCCCTTGAGATAAATCTGCACATATCTCGGAAACGAAGCGAGCTATGGCAAAATGTTAAGAGACGTTTTTTGTAGAGAATTATGTTTCCTACAATTTATGTTCTATGATATTTTTTGATCAGAAGCGTAGTTTTCGAGATATATCGAGATATTTAAAAGTTCCGAAGACGCACCAACATAATAGAGATACAGAAACACCGTGGCCCCTTTCTTTGAGATAACTGTGCACTAGTGCGAGCCGCAAATGCCACTTCCAGCTTAGCTGTGCAGAAGAAGAACAACAAGAAGAAGAAATATCTCGACATATGTCCGTCAGGCCCCTTCCCTTGAGATATATCTGCAAATATCTCGGAAACGAAGCGAGCTATGGCAAAATGTTAAGAGACCGTTTTTGTAGAGAATTAAGTTTCCTACTTTTTATGTTCTATGATATTTTTTGATCAGACGCGTAGTTCTCGAGATATATCAAGATATTTAAAAGTTCCGAAGCCGCACCAACATAATAGGGATACAGAAACACCGTGGCCCCTTTCTTTGAGATAACTCTGCACTATTGCGAGCTGCAAATGCCACTTCCAGCTTAGCTGTGCAGAGGAAGAACAACAAGAAGAAGAAATATCTCGAAATATGTCCGTCAGGCCAGTTCCTTTGAGCTGAATCTGCAAATATCTCGGAAACGAAGCGAGCTATGGCAAAATGTTAAGAGACGTTTTTTGTAGAGAATTATGTTTCCTACAATTTATGTTCTATGATATTTTTTGATCAGAAGCGTAGTTTTCGAGATATATCGAGATATTTAAAAGTTCCGAAGACGCACCAACATAATAGAGATACAGAAACACCGTGGCCCCTTTCTTTGAGATAACTGTGCACTAGTGCGAGCCGCAAATGCCACTTCCAGCTTAGCTGTGCAGAAGAAGAACAACAAGAAGAAGAAATATCTCGACATATGTCCGTCAGGCCCCTTCCCTTGAGATATATCTGCAAATATCTCGGAAACGAAGCGAGCTATGGCAAAATGTTAAGAGACCGTTTTTGTAGAGAATCAAGTTTCCTACTTTTTATGTTCTATGATATTTTTTGATCAGACGCGTAGTTCTCGAGATATATCAAGATATTTAAAAGTTCCGAAGCCGCACCAACATAATAGAGATACAGAAACACCGTGGCCCCTTTCTTTGAGATAACTCTGCACTATTGCGAGCTGGAAATGCCACTTCCAGCTTAGCTGTGCAGAAGAAGAACAACAAGAAGAAGAAATATCTCGAAATATGTCCGTCAGGCCCCTTCCCTTGAGATAAATCTGCAAATATCTCGGAAACGAAGAGAGCTATGGCAAAATGTTAAGAGACCTTTTTTGTAGAGAATTAAGTTTCCTACTTTTTATGTTCTATGATATTTTTTGATCAGATGCGTAGTTCTCGAGATATATCAAGATATTTAAAAGTTCCGAAGCCGCTCCAACATAATAGAGATACAGAAACACCGTGGCCCCTTTCTTTGAGATAACTCTGCGCTATTGCGAGCTGTAAATGTCACTTCCAGCTTAGCTGTGCAGAAGAAGAACAACAAGAAGAAGAAATATCTCGAAATATGTCCGTCAGGCCCCTTCCCTTGAGATATATCTGCAAATATCTCGGAAACGAAGCTAGCTATGGCAAAATGTTAAGAGACCTTTTTTGTAGAGAATTACGTTTCCTACAATTTATGTTCTATGATATTTTTTGATCAGAAGCGTAGTTTTCGAGATATATCGAGATATTTAAAAGTTCCGAAGCCGCACCAACATAATAGGGATACAGAAACACCGTGGCCCCTTTCTTTGAGATAACTCTGCACTAGTGCGAGCCGCAAATGCCACTTCCAGCTTAGCTGTGCAGAAGAAGAACAACAAGAAGAAGAAATATCTCGAAATATGTCCGTCAGGCCCCTTCCCCTGAGATAAATCTGCAAATATCTCGGAAACGAAGCGAGCTATGGCAAAATGTTAAGAGACGTTTTTTGTAGAGAATTATGTTTCCTACAATTTATGTTCTATGATATTTTTTGATCAGATGCGTAGTTTTCGAGATATATCGAGATATTTAAAAGTTCCGAAGCCGCACCAACATAATAGAGATACAGAAACATCGTGGCCCCTTTCTTTGAGATAACTGCACTATTGCGAGCTGCAAATGCCACTTCCAGCTTAGCTGTGCAAAGGAAGAACAACAAGAAGAAGAAATATCTCGAAATATGTCCGTCAGGCCAGTTCCTTTGAGCTGAATCTGCAAATATCTCGGAAACGAAGCGAGCTATGGCAAAATGTTAAGAGACGTTTTTTGTAGAGAATTATGTTTCCTACAATTTATGTTCTATGATATTTTTTGATCAGAAGCGTAGTTTTCGAGATATATCGAGATATTTAAAAGTTCCGAAGACGCACCAACATAATAGAGATACAGAAACACCGTGGCCCCTTTCTTTGAGATAACTGTGCACTAGTGCGAGCCGCAAAAGCCACTTCCAGCTTAGCTGTGCAGAAGAAGAACAACAAGAAGAAGAAATATCTCGACATATGTCCGTCAGGCCCCTTCCCTTGAGATATATCTGCAAATATCTCGGAAACGAAGCGAGCTATGGCAAAATGTTAAGAGACCGTTTTTGTAGAGAATTAAGTTTCCTACTTTTTATGTTCTATGATATTTTTTGATCAGACGCGTAGTTCTCGAGATATATCAAGATATTTAAAAGTTCCGAAGCCGCACCAACATAATAGAGATACAGAAACACCGTGGCCCCTTTCTTTGAGATAACTCTGCACTATTGCGAGCTGGAAATGCCACTTCCAGCTTAGCTGTGCAGAAGAAGAACAACAAGAAGAAGAAATATCTCGAAATATGTCCGTCAGGCCCCTTCCCTTGAGATAAATCTGCAAATATCTCGGAAACGAAGAGAGCTATGGCAAAATGTTAAGAGACCTTTTTTGTAGAGAATTAAGTTTCCTACTTTTTATGTTCTATGATATTTTTTGATCAGATGCGTAGTTCTCGAGATATATCAAGATATTTAAAAGTTCCGAAGCCGCTCCAACATAATAGAGATACAGAAACACCGTGGCCCCTTTCTTTGAGATAACTCTGCACTATTGCGAGCTGTAAATGTCACTTCCAGCTTAGCTGTGCAGAAGAAGAACAACAAGAAGAAGAAATATCTCGAAATATGTCCGTCAGGCATCTTCCCTTGAGATATATCTGCAAATATCTCGGAAACGAAGCGAGCTATGGCAAAATGTTGAGAGACCTTTTTTGTAGAGAATTATGTTTCCTACAATTTATGTTCTATGATATTTTTTGATCAGAAGCGTAGTTTTCGAGATATATCGAGATATTTAAAAGTTCCGAAGCCGCACCAACATAATAGAGATACAGAAACACCGTGGCCCCTTTCGTTGAGATAACTCTGCACTAGTGCGAGCCGCAAATGCCACTTCCAGCTTAGCTGTGCAGAAGAAGAACAACAAGAAGAAGAAATATCTCGAAATATGTCCGTCAGGCCCCTTCCCTTGAGATAAATCTGCACATATCTCGGAAACGAAGCGAGCTATGGCAAAATGTTAAGAGACGTTTTTTGTAGAGAATTATGTTTCCTACTATTTATGTTCTATGATATTTTTTGATCCGAAGCGTAGTTTTCGAGATATATCGAGATATTTAAAAGTTCCGAAGCCGCACCAACATAACAGGGATACAGAAACACCGTGGCCCCTTTCTTTGAGATAACTGTGCACTAGTGCGAGCCGCAAATGCCACTTCCAGCTTAGCTGTGCAGAAGAAGAACACCAAGAAGAAGAAATATCTCGAAATATGTCCGTCAGGCCCCTTCCCTTGAGATATATCTGCAAATATCTCGGAAACGAAGCGAGCTATGGCAAAATGTTAAGAGACCGTTTTTGTACAGAATTAAGTTTCCTACTTTTCATGTTCTATGATATTTTTTGATCAGATGCGTAGTTCTCGAGATATATCAAGATATTTAAAAGATCCGAAGCCGCACCAACATAATAGAGATACAGAAACACCGTGGCCCCTTTCTTTGAGATAACTCTGCACTATTGCGAGCTGGAAATGCCACTTCCAGTTTAGCTGTGCAGAAGAAGGACAACAAGAAGAAGAAATATCTCGAAATATGTCCGTTAGGCCCCTTCCCTTGAGATAAATCTGCAAATATCTCGGAAACGAAGCGACCTATGGCAAAATGTTAAGAGACCTTTTTTGTAGAGAATTAAGTTTCCTACTTTTTATGTTCTATGATATTTTTTGATCAGATGCGTAGTTTTCGAGATATATCGAGATATTTAAAAGTTCCGAAGCCGCACCAACATAATAGGGATACAGAAACACCGTGGCCCCTTTCTTTGAGATAACTCTGCACTAGTGCGAGCCGCAAATGCCACTTCCAGCTTAGCTGTGCAGAAGAAGAACAACAAGAAGAAGAAATATCTCGAAATATGTCCGTCAGGCCCCTTCCCTTGAGATAAATCTGCAAATATCTCGGAAACGAAGCGAGCTATGGCAAAATGTTAAGAGACCTTTTTTGTAGAGAATTAAGTTTCCTACTTTTTATGTTTTATGATATTTTTTGATCAGATGCGTAGTTCTCGAGATATATCAAGATATTTAAAAGTTCCGAAGCCGCACCAACATAATAGAGATACGGAAACACCGTGGCCCCTTTCTTTGAGATAACTCTGCACTATTGCGAGCTGCAAAAGCCACTTCCAGCTTAGCTGTGCAGAGGAAGAACAACAAGAAGAAGAAGTATCTCGAAATATGTCCGTCAGGCCCGTTCCTTTGAGCTGAATCTGCAAATATCTCGGAAACGAAGCGAGCTATGGCAAAATGTTAAGAGACCTTTTTTGTAGAGAATTAAGTTTCCTACTTTTTATGTTCTATGATATTTTTTGATCAGATGCGTAGTTCTCGAGATATATCAAGATATTTAAAAGTTCCGAAGCCACACCAACATAATAGAGATACAGAAACACCGTGGCCCCTTTCTTTGAGATAACTCTGCACTATTGCGAGCTGCAAATGCCACTTCCAGCTTAGCTGTGCAGAGGAAGAACAACAAGAAGAAGAAGTATCTCGAAATATGTCCGTCAGGCCCGTTCCTTTGAGCTGAATCTGCAAATATCTCGGAAACGAAGCAAGCTATGGCAAAATGTTAAGAGACCTTTTTTGTAGAGAATTAAGTTTCCTACTTTTTATGTTCTATGATATTTTTTGATCAGATGCGTAGTTCTCGAGATATATCAAGATATTTAAAAGTTCCGAAGCCGCACCAACATAATAGAGATACAGAAACACCGTGGCCCCTTTCTTTGAGATAACTCTGCACTATTGCGAGCTGTAAATGCCACTTCCAGCTTAGCTGTGCAGAAGAAGAACAACAAGAAGAAGAAATATCTCGAAATATGTCCGTCAGGCCCCTTCCCTTGAGATATATCTGCAAATATCTCGGAAACGAAGCGAGCTATGGCAAAATGTTAACAGACCTTTTTTGTAGAGAATTATGTTTTCTACAATTTATGTTGTATGATATTTTTTGATCAGCTGCGTAGTTTTCGAGATATATCGAGATATTTAAAAGTTCCGAAGCCGCACCAACATAATAGAGATACAGAAACACCGTGGCCCCTTTCTTTGAGATAACTCTGCACTAGTGCGAGCCGCAAATGCCACTTCCAGCTTAGCTGTGCAGAAGAAGAACAACAAGAAGAAGAAATATCTCGAAATATGTCCGTCAGGCCCCTTCCCTTGAGATAAATCTGCAAATATCTCGGAAACGAAACGAGCTATGGCAAAATGTTAAGAGACCTTTTTTGTAGAGAATTAAATTTCCTACTTTTTATGTTCTATGATATTTTTTGATCAGATGCGTAGTTTTCGAGATATATCGAGATATTTAAAAGTTCCGAGGCCGCACCAACATAATAGGGATACAGAAACACCGTGGCCCCTTTCTTTGAGATAACTCTGCACTAGTGCGAGCCGCAAATGCCACTTCCAGCTTAGCTGTGCAGAAGAAGAACAACAAGAAGAAGAAATATCTCGAAATATGTCCGTCAGGCCCCTTCCCTTGAGATAAATCTGCAAATATCTCGGAAACGAAGCGAGCTATGGCAAAATGTTAAGAGACCTTTTTTGTAGAGAATTATGTTTCCTACTTTTTATGTTCTATGATATTTTTTGATCAGATGCGTAGTTCTCGAGATATATCAAGATATTTAAAAGTTCCGAAGCCGCACCAACATAATAGAGATACAGAAACACCGTGGCCCCTTTCTTTGAGATAACTCTGCACTATTGCGAGCTGCAAATGCCACTTCCAGCTTAGCTGTGCAGAGGAAGAACAACAAGAAGAAGAAGTATCTCGAAATATGTCCGTCAGGCCCGTTCCTTTGAGCTGAATCTGCAAATATCTCGGAAACGAAGCGAGCTATGGCAAAATGTTAAGAGACGTTTTTTGTAGAGAATTATGTTTCCTACAATTTATGTTCTATGATATTTTTTGATCAGAAGCGTAGTTTTCGAGATATATCGAGATATTTAAAAGTTCCGAAGCCGCACCAACATAATAGAGATACAGAAACACCGTGGCTCCTTTCTTTGAGATAACTCAGCACTAGTGCGAGCCGCAAATGCCACTTCCAGCTTAGCTGTGCAGAAGAAGAACAACAAGAAGAAGAAATATCTCGAAATATGTCCGTCAGGCCCCTTCCCTTGAGATAAATCTGCAAATATCTCGGAAACGAAGCGAGCTATGGCAAAATGTTAAGAGACCTTTTTTGTAGAGAATCAAGTTTCCTACTTTTTATGTTCTATGATATTTTTCGATCAGAGGCGTAGTTCTCGAGATATATCAAGATATTTAAAAGTTCCGAAGCCGCACCAACATAATAGAGATACAGAAACACCGTGGCCCCTTTCTTTGAGATAACTCTGCACGATTGCGAGCTGGAAATGCCACTTCCAGTTTAGCTGTGCAGAAGAAGAACAACAAGAAGAAGGAATATCTCGAAATATGTCCGTCAGGCCACTTCCCTTGAGATAAATCTGCAAATATCTCGGAAACGAAGCGAGCTATGGCAAAATGTTAAGAGACCTTTTTTGTAGAGAATTATGTTTCCTACTTTTTATGTTCGATGATATTTTTTGATCAGATGCGTAGTTCTCGAGATATATCAAGATATTTAAAAGTTCCGAAGCTGCACCAACATAATAGAGGTACAGAAACACCGTGGCCTCTTTCTTTGAGATAACTCTGCACTATTGCGAGCTGTAAATGTCACTTCCAGCTTAGCTGTGCAGAAGAAGAACAACAAGAAGAAGAAATATCTCGAAATATGTCCGTCAGGCCCCTTCCCTTGAGATATATCTGCAAATATCTCGGAAACGAAGCGAGCTATGGCAAAATGTTGAGAGACCTTTTTTGTAGAGAATTATGTTTCCTACAATTTATGTTCTATGATATTTTTTGATCAGAAGCGTAGTTTTCGAGATATATCGAGATATTTAAAAGTTCCGAAGCCGCACCAACATAATAGAGATACAGAAACACCGTGGCCCCTTTCGTTGAGATAACTCTGCACTAGTGCGAGCCGCAAATGCCACTTCCAGCTTAGCTGTGCAGAAGAAGAACAACAAGAAGAAGAAATATCTCGAAATATGTCCGTCAGGCCCCTTCCCTTGAGATAAATCTGCACATATCTCGGAAACGAAGCGAGCTATGGCAAAATGTTAAGAGACGTTTTTTGTAGAGAATTATGTTTCCTACTATTTATGTTCTATGATATTTTTTGATCCGAAGCGTAGTTTTCGAGATATATCGAGATATTTAAAAGTTCCGAAGCCGCACCAACATAACAGGGATACAGAAACACCGTGGCCCCTTTCTTTGAGATAACTGTGCACTAGTGCGAGCCGCAAATGCCACTTCCAGCTTAGCTGTGCAGAAGAAGAACACCAAGAAGAAGAAATATCTCGAAATATGTCCGTCAGGCCCCTTCCCTTGAGATATATCTG
This sequence comes from Osmia lignaria lignaria, assembly GCF_051020975.1. Lineage (NCBI taxonomy): Eukaryota > Metazoa > Arthropoda > Insecta > Hymenoptera > Megachilidae > Osmia > Osmia lignaria. Next base: position 3,132,154 of record NW_027478160.1, read on the forward strand.
CAAATATCTCGGAAACGAAGCGAGCTATGGCAAAATGTTAAGAGACCGTTTTTGTACAGAATTAAGTTTCCTACTTTTCATGTTCTATGATATTTTTTGATCAGATGCGTAGTTCTCGAGATATATCAAGATATTTAAAAGATCCGAAGCCGCACCAACATAATAGAGATACAGAAACACCGTGGCCCCTTTCTTTGAGATAACTCTGCACGATTGCGAGCTGGAAATGCCACTTCCAGTTTAGCTGTGCAGAAGAAGAACAACAAGAAGAAGGAATATCTCGAAATATGTCCGTCAGGCCACTTCCCTTGAGATAAATCTGCAAATATCTCGGAAACGAAGCGAGCTATGGCAAAATGTTAAGAGACCTTTTTTGTAGAGAATTATGTTTCCTACTTTTTATGTTCGATGATATTTTTTGATCAGATGCGTAGTTCTCGAGATATATCAAGATATTTAAAAGTTCCGAAGCTGCACCAACATAATAGAGGTACAGAAACACCGTGGCCTCTTTCTTTGAGATAACTCTGCACTATTGCGAGCTGCAAATGCCACTTCGAGCTTAGCTGTGCAGAAGAAGAACAACAAGAAGAAGAAATATCTCGAAATATGTCCGTCAGACCCCTTCCCTTGAGATGAATCTGCAAATATCTCGGAAACGAAGCGAGCTATGGCAAAATGTTAAGAGACCTTTTTTGTAGAGAATAATGTTTCCTACAATTTAGGTTCTATGATATTTTTTGATCAGAAGCGTAGTTTTCGAGATATATCGAGATATTTAAAAGTTCCGAAGCCGCACCAACATAATAGAGATACAGAAACACCGTGGCCCCTTTCTTTGAGATAACTCTGCACTATTGCGACCTGCAAATGCCACTTCCAGCTCAGCTGTGCAGAAGAAGAACAACAAGAAGAAGAAATATCTCGAAATATGCGCGTCAGGCCCCTTCCCTTGAGATATATCTGCAAATATCTCGGAAACGAAGCGAGCTATGGCAAAATGTTAAGAGACCTTTTTTGTAGAGAATTATGCTTCCTACAATTTATGTTCTATGATATTTTTTGATCAGAAGCGTAGTTTTCGAGGTATATCGAGATATTTAAAAGTTCCGAAGCCGCACCAACATAATAGGGATACAGAAACACCGTGGCCCCTTTCTTTGAGATAACTCTGCACTAGTGCGAGCCGCAAATGCCACTTCCAGCTTAGCTGTGCAGAAGAAGAACAACAAGAAGAAGAAATATCTCGAAATATGTCCGTCAGGCCACTTCCCTTGAGATAAATCTGCAAATATCTCGGAAACGAAGCGAGCTATGGCAAAATGTTAAGAGACCTTTTTTGTAGAGAATTAAGTTTCCTACTTTTTATGTTCGATGATATTTTTTGATCAGATGCGTAGTTCTCGAGATATATCAAGATATTTAAAAGTTCCGAAGCTGCACCAACATAATAGAGGTACAGAAACGCCGTGGCCTCTTTCTTTGAGATAACTCTGCACTATTGCGAGCTGCAAATGCCACTTCGAGCTTAGCTGTGCAGAAGAAGAACAACAAGAAGAAGAAATATCTCGAAATATGTCCGTCAGGCCCCTTCCCTTGAGATAAATCTGCAAATATCTCGGAAACGAAGAGAGCTATGGCAAAATGTTAAGAGACCTTTTTTGTAGAGAATTAAGTTTCCTACTTTTCATGTTCTATGATATTTTTTGATCAGATGCGTAGTTCTCGAGATATATCAAGATATTTAAAAGTTCCGAAGCTGCACCAACATAATAGAGGTACAGAAACACCGTGGCCTCTTTCTTTGAGATAACTCTGCACTATTGCGACCTGCAAATGCCACTTCCAGCTCAGCTGTGCAGAAGAAGAACAACAAGAAGAAGAAATATCTCGAAATATGCGCGTCAGGCCCCTTCCCTTGAGATATATCTGCAAGTATCTCGGAAACGAAGCGAGCTATGGCAAAATGTTAAGAGACCTTTTTTGTAGAGAATTATGCTTCCTACAATTTATGTTCTATGATATTTTTTGATCAGAAGCGTAGTTTTCGAGGTATATCGAGATATTTAAAAGTTCCGAAGCCGCACCAACATAATAGAGATACAGAAACACCGTGGCCCCTTTCTTTGAGATAACTCTGCACTAGTGCGAGCCGCAAATGCCACTTCCAGCTTAGCTGTGCAGAAGAAGAACAACAAGAAGAAGAAATATCTCGAAATATGTCTGTCAGGCCACTTCCCTTGAGATAAATCTGCAAATATCTCGGAAACGAAGCGAGCTATGGCAAAATGTTAAGAGACCTTTTTTGTAGAGAATTAAGTTTCCTACTTTTTATGTTCGATGATATTTTTTGATCAGATGCGTAGTTCTCGAGATATATCAAGATATTTAAAAGTTCCGAAGCTGCACCAACATAATAGAGGTACAGAAACGCCGTGGCCTCTTTCTTTGAGATAACTCTGCACTATTGCGAGCTGCAAATGCCACTTCGAGCTTAGCTGTGCAGAAGAAGAACAACAAGAAGAAGAAATATCTCGAAATATGTCCGTCAGGCCCCTTCCCTTGAGATAAATCTGCAAATATCTCGGAAACGAAGAGAGCTATGGCAAAATGTTAAGAGACCTTTTTTGTAGAGAATTAAGTTTCCTACTTTTCATGTTCTATGATATTTTTTGATCAGATGCGTAGTTCTCGAGATATATCAAGATATTTAAAAGTTCCGAAGCTGCACCAACATAATAGAGGTACAGAAACACCGTGGCCTCTTTCTTTGAGATAACTCTGCACTATTGCGACCTGCAAATGCCACTTCCAGCTCAGCTGTGCAGAAGAAGAACAACAAGAAGAAGAAATATCTCGAAATATGCGCGTCAGGCCCCTTCCCTTGAGATATATCTGCAAGTATCTCGGAAACGAAGCGAGCTATGGCAAAATGTTAAGAGACCTTTTTTGTAGAGAATTATGCTTCCTACAATTTATGTTCTATGATATTTTTTGATCAGAAGCGTAGTTTTCGAGGTATATCGAGATATTTAAAAGTTCCGAAGCCGCACCAACATAATAGAGATACAGAAACACCGTGGCCCCTTTCTTTGAGATAACTCTGCACTAGTGCGAGCCGCAAATGCCACTTCCAGCTTAGCTGTGCAGAAGAAGAACAACAAGAAGAAGAAATATCTCGAAATATGTCTGTCAGGCCACTTCCCTTGAGATAAATCTGCAAATATCTCGGAAACGAAGCGAGCTATGGCAAAATGTTAAGAGACCTTTTTTGTAGAGAATTAAGTTTCCTACTTTTCATGTTCGATGATATTTTTTGATCAGATGCGTAGTTCTCGAGATATATCAAGATATTTAAAAGTTCCGAAGCCGCACCAACATAATAGAGATACAGAAACACCGTGGCCCCTTTCTTTGAGATAACTCTGCACTATTGCGAGCTGTAAATGCCACTTCCAGCTTAGCTGTGCAGAAGAAGAACAACAAGAAGAAGAAATATCTCGAAATATGCCCGTCAGGCCCCTTCCCTTGAGATATATCTGCAAATATCTCGGAAACGAAGCGAGCTATGGCAAAATGTTAAGCGACCTTTTTTGTAGAGAATTAAGTTTCCTACTTTTTATGTTCTATGATATTTTTTGATCAGATGCGTAGTTCTCGAGATATATCAAGATATTTAAAAGTTCCGAAGCCGCACCAACATAATAGAGATACAGAAACACCGTGGCCCCTTTCTTTGAGATAACTCTGCACGATTGCGAGCTGGAAATGCCACTTCCAGTTTAGCTGTGCAGAAGAAGAACAACAAGAAGAAGAAATATCTCGATATGTCCGTCAGGCCCCTTCCCTTGAGATAAATCTGCAAATATCTCGGAAACGAAGCGAGCTACGGCAAAATGTTAAGAGACCTTTTTTGTAGGAAATTAGGTTTCCTACTTTTTATGTTCTATGATATTTTTTGATCAGATGCGTAGTTCTCGAGATATATCAAGATATTTAAAAGTTCCGAAGCCGCACCAACATAATAGAGATACAGAAACACCGTGGCCCCTTTCTTTGCGATAACTCTGCACTATTGCGAGCTGCAAATGCCACTTCCAGCTTAGCTGTGCAGAAGAAGAACAACAAGAAGAAGAAATATCTCGAAATATGTCCGTCAGGCCCCTTCCCTTGAGATAAATCTGCAAATATCTCGGAAACGAAGCGAGCTACGGCAAAATGTTAAGAGACCTTTTTTGTAGAGAATTATGTTTCCTACAATTTACGTTCTCTGATATTTTTTGATCAGAAGCGTAGTTTTCGAGATATATCGAGATATTTAAAAGTTCCGAAGCCGCACCAACATAATAGAGATACAGAAACACCGTGGCCCCTTTCTTTGAGATAACTCTGCACTATTGCGACCTGCAAATGCCACTTCCAGCTTAGCTGTGCAGAAGAGGAACAACAAGAAGAAGAAATATCTCGGAATATGTCCGTCAGGCCCCTTCCCTTGAGCTAAATCTGCAAATATCTCGGAAACGATGCCAGCTATGGGAAAATGTTAAGAGACCTTTTTTGTAGAGAATTAAGTTTTCTACTTTTTATGTTTTATGATATTTCTTGATCAGATGCGTAGTTCTCGAGATATATCAAGATATTTAAAAGTTCCGAAGCCGCACCAACATAATAGAGATACAGAAACACCGTGGCCCCTTTCTTTGAGATAACTCTGCACTATTGCGCGCAGCAAATGCCACTTCCAGCTTAGCTGTGCAGAAGAAGAACAACAAGAAGAAGAAATATCTCGAAATATGTCCGTCAGGCCCCTTCCCTTGAGATAAATATGCAAATATCTCGGAAACCAAGCGAGCTATCGCAAAATGTTAAGAGACCTTATTTGTAGAGAATTAAGTTTCCTACTTTTTATGTTCTACGATATTTTTTGATCAGATGCGTAGTTCTCGAGATATATCAAGATATTTAAAAGTTCCGAAGCCGCACCAACATAATAGAGATACAGAAACACCGTGGCCCCTTTCTTTGAGATAACTCTGCACTATTACGAGCTGCAAATGCCACTTCCAGCTTAGCTGTGCAGAAGAAGAACAACAAGAAGAAGAAATATCTGGAAATATGTCCATCAGGTCCCTTCCCTTGAGATAAATCTGCAAATATCTCGGAAACGAAGCGAGCTACGGCAAAATGTTAAGAGACCTTTTTTGTAGAAAATTAGGATTCCTACTTTTTATGTTCTATGATATTTTTTGATCAGATGCGTAGTTCTCGAGTTATATCAAGATATTTAAAAGTTCCGAAGCAGCACCAACATAATAGAGACACAGAAACACCGTGGCCCCTTTCTTTGAGATAACTCTGCACTATTGCGAGCTGTAAATGCCACTTCCAGCTTAGCTGTGCAGAAGAAGAACAACAAGAAGAAGAAATATCTCGAAATATGCCCGTCAGGCCCCTTCCCTTGAGATATATCTGCAAATATCTCGGAAACGAAGCGAGCTATGGCAAAATGTTAAGCGACCTTTTTTGTAGAGAATTAAGTTTCCTACTTTTTATGTTCTATGATATTTTTTGATCAGATGCGTAGTTCTCGAGATATATCAAGATATTTAAAAGTTCCGAAGCCGCACCAACATAATAGAGATACAGAAACACCGTGGCCCCTTTCTATGAGATAACTCTGCACTATTGCGAGCTGCAAATGCCACTTCCAGCTTAGCTGTGCAGAAGAAGAACAACAAGAAGAAGAAATATCTCGAAATATGTCCGTCAGGCCCCTTCCCTTGAGATATATCTGCAAATATCTCGGAAACGAAGAGAGCTATGGCAAAATGTTAAGAGACCTTTTTTGTAGAGAATTAAGTTTCCTACTTTTTGTGTTCTATGATATTTTTCGATCAGAGGCGTAGTTCTCGAGATATATCAAGATATTTAAAAGTTCCGAAGCCGCACCAACATAATAGAGATACAGAAACACCGTGGCCCCTCTCTTTGAGATAACTCTGCACGATTGCGAGCTGGAAATGCCACTTCCAGTTTAGCTGTGCAGAAGAAGAACAACAAGAAGAAGAAATATCTCGAAATATGTCCGTCAGGCCCCTTCCCTTGAGATAAATCTGCAAATATCTCGGAAACGAAGCGAGCTACGGCAAAATGTTAAGAGACCTTTTTTGTAGGAAATTAGGTTTCCTACTTTTTATGTTCTACGATATTTTTTGATCAGATGCGTAGTTCTCGAGATATATCAAGATATTTAAAAGTTCCGAAGCCGCACCAACATAATAGAGATACAGAAACACCGTGGCCCCTTTCTTTGAGATAACTCTGCACTATTGCGAGCTGCAAATGCCACTTCCAGCTTAGCTGTGCAGAAGAAGAACAACAAGAAGAAGAAATATCTGGAAATATGTCCGTCAGGCCCCTTCCCTTGAGATAAATCTGCAAATATCTCGGAAACGAAGCGAGCTACGGCAAAATGTTAAGAGACCTTTTTTGTAGAAAATTAGGATTCCTACTTTTTATGTTCTATGATATTTTTTGATCAGATGCGTAGTTCTCGAGATATATCCTGATACTTAAAAGTTCCGAAGCGGCACCAACATAGTAGAGATACAGAAACACCGTGGCCCCTTTCTTTGAGGTAACTCTGCACTATTGCGAGCTGCAAATGCCACTTCCAGCTTGGCTGTGCAGAAGAAGAACAACAAGAAGAAGAAATATCTCGAAATATGTCCGTCAGGCCCCTTCCCTTGAGATAAATCTGCAAATATCTCGGAAACGAAGCGAGCTATGGCAAAATGTTAAGAGACCATTTCTGTAGAGAATTAAGTTTCCTACTTTTTATGTTCTATGATATTTTTTGATCAGATGCGTAGTTCTCGAGATATATCCTGATATTTAAAAGTTCCGAAGCGGCACCAACATAATAGAGATACAGAAACACCGTGGCCCCTTTCTTTGAGGTAACTCTGCACTATTGCGAGCTGCAAATGCCACTTCCAGCTTAGCTGTGCAGAAGAAGAACAACAAGAAGAAGGAATATCTCGAAATATGTCCGTCAGGCCCCTTCCCTTGAGATAAATCTGCAAATGTCTCGGAAACCAAGCGAGCTATGGCAAAATGTTTAGAGACCTTATTTGTAGAGAATTAAGTTTCCTACTTTTTATGTTCTACGATATTTTTTGATCAGATGCGTAGTTCTCGAGATATATCAAGATATTTAAAAGTTCCGAAGCCGCACCAACATAATAGAGATACAGAAACACCGTGGCCCCTTTCTTTGAGATAACTCTGCACTATTGCGAGCTGCAAATGCCACTTCCAGCTTAGCTGTGCAGAAGAAGAACAAGAAGAAGAAGAAATATCTCGAAATATGTCCGTCAGGCCCCTTCCCTTGAGATAAATCTGCAAATATCTCGGAAACGAAGCGAGCTATGGCAAAATGTTAAGAGACCTTTTTTGTAGAGAATTATGTTTCCTACAATTTACGTTCTCTGATATTTTTTGATCAGAAGCGTAGTTTTCGAGATATATCGAGATATTTAAAAGTTCCGAAGCCGCACCAACATAATAGAGATACAGAAACACCGTGGCCCCTTTCTTTGAGATAACTCTGCACTATTGCGACCTGCAAATGCCACTTCCAGCTTAGCTGTGCAGAAGAGGAACAACAAGAAGAAGAAATATCTCGGAATATGTCCGTCAGGCCCCTTCCCTTGAGCTAAATCTGCAAATATCTCGGAAACGATGCCAGCTATGGGAAAATGTTAAGAGACCTTTTTTGTAGAGAATTAAGTTTCCTACTTTTTATGTTCTACGATATTTTTTGATCAGATGCGTAGTTCTCGAGATATATCAAGATATTTAAAAGCTCCGAAGCTGCACCAACATAATAGAGGTACAGAAACACCGTGGCCCCTTTCTTTGAGATAACTCTGCACTATTGCGAGCTGCAAATGCCACTTCCAGCTTAGCTGTGCAGAAGAAGAACAACAAGAATAAGAAATATTTCGAAATATGTCCGTCAGGCCCCTTCCCTTGAGATAAATCTGCAAATATCTCGGAAAGGAAGCGAGCTATGGCAAAATGTTAAGAGACCATTTTTGTAGAGAATTAAGTTTCCTACTTTTTATGTTCTATGATATTTTTTGATCAGATGCGTAGTTCTCGAGATATATCCTGATATTTAAAAGTTCCGAAGCGGCACCAACATAATAGAGATACAGAAACACCGTGGCCCCTTTCTCTGAGGTAACTCTGCACTATTGCGAGCTGCAAATGCCACTTCCAGCTTAGCTGTGCAGAAGAAGAACAACAAGAAGAAGGAATATCTCGAAATATGTCCGTCAGGCCCCTTCCCTTGAGATAAATCTGCAAATATCTCGGAAACCAAGCGAGCTATGGCAAAATGTTTAGAGACCTTATTTGTAGAGAATCAAGTTTCCTACTTTTTGTGTTCTACGATATTTTTTGATCAGATGCGTAGTTCTCGAGATATATCAAGATATTTAAAAGTTCCGAAGCCGCACCAACATAATAGAGATACAGAAACACCGTGGCCCCTTTCTTTGAGATAACTCTGCACTATTGCGAGCTGCAAATGCCACTTCCAGCTTAGCTGTGCAGAAGAAGAACAACAAGAAGAAGAAATATCTCGAAATATGTCCGTCAGGCCCCTTCCCTTGAGATAAATCTGCAAATATCTCGGAAACGAAGCGAGCTATGGCAAAATGTTAAGAGACCTTTTTTGTAGAGAATTATGTTTCCTACAATTTACGTTCTCTGATATTTTTTGATCAGAAGCGTAGTTTTCGAGATATATCGAGATATTTAAAAGTTCCGAAGCCGCACGAACATAATAGAGATACAGAAACACCGTGGCCCCTTTCTTTGAGATAACTCTGCACTATTGCGACCTGCGAATGCCACTTCCAGCTTAGCTGTGCAGAAGAGGAACAACAAGAAGAAGAAATATCTCGGAATATGTCCGTCAGGCCCCTTCCCTTGAGCTAAATCTGCAAATATCTCGGAAACAATGCCAGCTATGGGAAAATGTTAAGAGACCTTTTTTGTAGAGAATTAAGTTTCCTACTTTTTATGTTCTATGATATTTTTTGATCAGATGCGTAGTTCTCGAGATATATCAAGATATTTAAAAGTTCCGAAGCCGCACCAACATAATAGAGATACAGAAACACCGTGGCCCGTTTCTTTGAGATAACTCTGCACTATTGCGCGCTGCAAATGCCACTTCCAGCTTAGCTGTGCAGAAGAAGAACAACAAGAAGAAGAAATATCTCGAAATATGTCCGTCAGGCCCCTTCCCTTGAGATAAATCTGCAAATATCTCGGAAACGAAGCGAGGTACGGCAAAATGTTAAGAGACCTTTTTTGTAGAAAATTAGGTTTCCTACTTTTTATGTTCTATGATATTTTTTGATCAGATGCGTAGTTCTCGAGATATATCAAGATATTTAAAAGTTCCGAAGCCGCACCAACATAATAGAGATACAGAAACACCGTGGCCCCTTTCTTTGCGATAACTCTGCACTATTGCGAGCTGCAAATGCCACTTCCAGCTTAGCTGTGCAGAAGAGGAACAACAAGAAGAAGAAATATCTCGGAATATGTCCGTCAGGCCCCTTCCCTTGAGCTAAATCTGCAAATATCTCGGAAACGATGCCAGCTATGGGAAAATGTTAAGAGACCTTTTTTGTAGAGAATTAAGTTTCCTACTTTTTATGTTCTACGATATTTTTTGATCAGATGCGTAGTTCTCGAGATATATCAAGATATTTAAAAGCTCCGAAGCTGCACCAACATAATAGAGGTACAGAAACACCGTGGCCCCTTTCTTTGAGATAACTCTGCACTATTGCGAGCTGCAAATGCCACTTCCAGCTTAGCTGTGCAGAAGAAGAACAACAAGAATAAGAAATATTTCGAAATATGTCCGTCAGGCCCCTTCCCTTGAGATAAATCTGCAAATATCTCGGAAAGGAAGCGAGCTATGGCAAAATGTTAAGAGACCATTTTTGTAGAGAATTAAGTTTCCTACTTTTTATGTTCTATGATATTTTTTGATCAGATGCGTAGTTCTCGAGATATATCCTGATATTTAAAAGTTCCGAAGCGGCACCAACATAATAGAGATACAGAAACACCGTGGCCCCTTTCTCTGAGGTAACTCTGCACTATTGCGAGCTGCAAATGCCACTTCCAGCTTAGCTGTGCAGAAGAAGAACAACAAGAAGAAGGAATATCTCGAAATATGTCCGTCAGGCCCCTTCCCTTGAGATAAATCTGCAAATATCTCGGAAACCAAGCGAGCTATGGCAAAATGTTTAGAGACCTTATTTGTAGAGAATCAAGTTTCCTACTTTTTGTGTTCTACGATATTTTTTGATCAGATGCGTAGTTCTCGAGATATATCAAGATATTTAAAAGTTCCGAAGCCGCACCAACATAATAGAGATACAGAAACACCGTGGCCCCTTTCTTTGAGATAACTCTGCACTATTGCGAGCTGCAAATGCCACTTCCAGCTTAGCTGTGCAGAAGAAGAACAACAAGAAGAAGAAATATCTCGAAATATGTCCGTCAGGCCCCTTCCCTTGAGATAAATCTGCAAATATCTCGGAAACGAAGCGAGCTATGGCAAAATGTTAAGAGACCTTTTTTGTAGAGAATTATGTTTCCTACAATTTACGTTCTCTGATATTTTTTGATCAGAAGCGTAGTTTTCGAGATATATCGAGATATTTAAAAGTTCCGAAGCCGCACGAACATAATAGAGATACAGAAACACCGTGGCCCCTTTCTTTGAGATAACTCTGCACTATTGCGACCTGCGAATGCCACTTCCAGCTTAGCTGTGCAGAAGAGGAACAACAAGAAGAAGAAATATCTCGGAATATGTCCGTCAGGCCCCTTCCCTTGAGCTAAATCTGCAAATATCTCGGAAACAATGCCAGCTATGGGAAAATGTTAAGAGACCTTTTTTGTAGAGAATTAAGTTTCCTACTTTTTATGTTCTATGATATTTTTTGATCAGATGCGTAGTTCTCGAGATATATCAAGATATTTAAAAGTTCCGAAGCCGCACCAACATAATAGAGATACAGAAACACCGTGGCCCGTTTCTTTGAGATAACTCTGCACTATTGCGCGCTGCAAATGCCACTTCCAGCTTAGCTGTGCAGAAGAAGAACAACAAGAAGAAGAAATATCTCGAAATATGTCCGTCAGGCCCCTTCCCTTGAGATAAATCTGCAAATATCTCGGAAACGAAGCGAGGTACGGCAAAATGTTAAGAGACCTTTTTTGTAGAAAATTAGGTTTCCTACTTTTTATGTTCTATGATATTTTTTGATCAGATGCGTAGTTCTCGAGATATATCAAGATATTTAAAAGTTCCGAAGCCGCACCAACATAATAGAGATACAGAAACACCGTGGCCCCTTTCTTTGCGATAACTCTGCACTATTGCGAGCTGCAAATGCCACTTCCAGCTTAGCTGTGCAGAAGAAGAACAACAAGAATAAGAAATATTTCGAAATATGTCCGTCAGGCCCCTTCCCTTGAGATAAATCTGCAAATATCTCGGAAAGGAAGCGAGCTATGGCAAAATGTTAAGAGACCATTTTTGTAGAGAATTAAGTTTCCTACTTTTTATGTTCTATGATATTTTTTGATCAGATGCGTAGTTCTCGAGATATATCCTGATATTTAAAAGTTCCGAAGCGGCACCAACATAATAGAGATACAGAAACACCGTGGCCCCTTTCTCTGAGGTAACTCTGCACTATTGCGAGCTGCAAATGCCACTTCCAGCTTAGCTGTGCAGAAGAAGAACAACAAGAAGAAGGAATATCTCGAAATATGTCCGTCAGGCCCCTTCCCTTGAGATAAATCTGCAAATATCTCGGAAACCAAGCGAGCTATGGCAAAATGTTTAGAGACCTTATTTGTAGAGAATCAAGTTTCCTACTTTTTGTGTTCTACGATATTTTTTGATCAGATGCGTAGTTCTCGAGATATATCAAGATATTTAAAAGTTCCGAAGCCGCACCAACATAATAGAGATACAGAAACACCGTGGCCCCTTTCTTTGAGATAACTCTGCACTATTGCGAGCTGCAAATGCCACTTCCAGCTTAGCTGTGCAGAAGAAGAACAACAAGAAGAAGAAATATCTCGAAATATGTCCGTCAGGCCCCTTCCCTTGAGATAAATCTGCAAATATCTCGGAAACGAAGCGAGCTATGGCAAAATGTTAAGAGACCTTTTTTGTAGAGAATTATGTTTCCTACAATTTACGTTCTCTGATATTTTTTGATCAGAAGCGTAGTTTTCGAGATATATCGAGATATTTAAAAGTTCCGAAGCCGCACCAACATAATAGAGATACAGAAACACCGTGGCCCCTTTCTTTGAGATAACTCTGCACTATTGCGACCTGCGAATGCCACTTCCAGCTTAGCTGTGCAGAAGAGGAACAACAAGAAGAAGAAATATCTCGGAATATGTCCGTCAGGCCCCTTCCCTTGAGCTAAATCTGCAAATATCTCGGAAACGATGCCAGCTATGGGAAAATGTTTAGAGACCTTTTTTGTAGAGAATTAAGTTTCCTACTTTTTATGTTCTATGATATTTTTTGATCAGATGCGTAGTCCTCGAGATATATCAAGATATTTAAAAGCTCCGAAGCTGCACCAACATAATAGAGGTACAGAAACACCGTGGCCCCTTTCTTTGAGATAACTCTGCACTATAGCGAGCTGCAAATGCCACTTCCAGCTTAGCTGTGCAGAAGAAGAACAACAAGAATAAGAAATATTTCGAAATATGTCCGTCAGGCCCCTTCCCTTGCGATAAATCTGCAAATATCTCGGAAACGAAGCGAGCTACGGCAAAATGTTAAGAGACCTTTTTTGTAGAAAATTAGGTTTCCTACTTTTTATGTTCTATGATATTTTTTGATCAGATGCGTAGTTCTCGAGATATATCAAGATATTTAAAAGTGCCGAAGCCGCACCAACATAATAGAGATACAGAAACACCGTGGCCCCTTTCTTTGCGATAACTCTGCACTATTGCGAGCTGCAAATGCCACTTCCAGCTTAGCTGTGCAGAAGAAGAACAACAAGAGGAAGAAATATCTCGAAATATGTCCGTCAGGCCCCTTCCCTTGAGATAAATCTGCAAATATCTCGGAAACGTTGCCAGTTATGGGAAAATGTTAAGAGACCTTTTTTGTAGAGAATTAAGTTTCCTACTTTTTATGTTCTATGATATTTTTTGATCAGATGCGTAGTTCTCGAGATATATCAAGATATTTAAAAGATCCGAAGCCGCACCAACATAATAGAGATACAGAAACACCGTGGCCCGTTTCTTTGAGATAACTCTGCACTATTGCGCGCTGCAAATGCCACTTCCAGCTTAGCTGTGCAGAAGAAGAACAACAAGAAGAAGAAATATCTCGAAATATGTCCGTCAGGCCCCTTCCCTTGAGATAAATCTGCAAATATCTCGGAAACGAAGCGAGGTACGGCAAAATGTTAAGAGACCTTTTTTGTAGAAAATTAGGTTTCCTACTTTTTATGTTCTATGATATTTTTTGATCAGATGCGTAGTTCTCGAGATATATCAAGATATTTAAAAGTTCCGAAGCCGCACCAACATAGTAGAGATACAGAAACACCGTGGCCCCTTTCTTTGCGATAACTCTGCACTATTGCGAGCTGCAAATGCCACTTCCAGCTTAGCTGTGCAGAAGAAGAACAACAAGAAGAAGAAATATCTCGAAATATGTCCGTCAGGCCCCTTCCCTTGAGATAAATCTGCAAATATCGCGGAAACGAAGCGAGCTATGGCAAAATGTTAAGGGACCTTTTTTGTAGAGAATTAAGTTTCCTACTTTTTATGTTCTATGATATTTTTCGATCAGAGGCGTAGTTCTCGAGATATATCAAGATATTTAAAAGTTCCGAAGCCGCACCAACATAATAGAGATACAGAAACACCGTGGCCCCTTTCTTTGAGATAACTCTGCACTATTGCGAGCTGCAAATGCCACTTCCAGCTCAGCTGTGCAGAAGAAGAACAACAAGAAGAAGAAGTATCTCGAAATACGTCCGTCAGGCCCCTTCCCTTGAGATAAATCTGCAAATATCTCGGAAACGAAGCGAGCTATGGCAAAATGTTAAGAGAGCTTTTTTGTAGAGAATTAAGTTTCCTACTTTTTATGTTCTATGATATTTTTTGATCAGAAGCGTAGTTTTCGAGATATATCGAGATATTTAAAAGTTCCGAAGCAGCACCAACATAATAGAGATACAGAAACACCGTGGCCCCTTTCTTTGAGATAACTCTGCACTAGTGCGAGCCGCAAATGCCACTTCCAGCTTAGCTGTGCAGAAGAAGAACAACAAGAAGAAGAAATATCTCGAAATACGTCCGTCAGGCCCCTTCCCTTGAGATAAATCTGCAAATATCTCGGAAACGAAGCGAGCTATGGCAAAATGTTAAGAGACCTTTTTTGTAGGGAATTAAGTTTCCTACTTTTTATGTTCTATGATATTTTTTGATCAGATGCGTAGTTCTCGAGATATATCAAGATATTTAAAAGTTCCGAAACCGCACCAACATAATAGAGATACAGGAACACCGTGGCCCCTTTCTTTGAGATAACTCTGCACTATTGCGAGCTGCAAATGCCACTTCCAGCTTAGCTGTGCAGAGGAAGAACAACAAGAAGAAGAAATATCTCGAAATATGTCCGTCAGGCCAGTTCCTTTGAGCTGAATCTGCAAATCTCTCGGAAACGAAGCGAGCTATGGCAAAATGTTAAGAGACGTTTTTTGTAGAGAATTATGTTTCCTACAATTTATGTTCTATGATATTTTTTGATCAGAAGCGTAGTTTTCGAGATATATCGAGATATTTAAAAGTTCCGAAGACGCACCAACATAATAGAGATACAGAAACACCGTGGCCCCTTTCTTTGAGATAACTGTGCACTAGTGCGAGCCGCAAATGCAACTTCCAGCTTAGCTGTGCAGAAGAAGAACAACAAGGAGAAGAAATATCTCGAAATATGTCCGTCAGGCCCCTTCCCTTGAGATAAATCTGCAAATATCTCGGAAACGTAGCGAGCTATGGCAAAATGTTAAGAGACCTTTTTTGTAGAGAATTATGTTTCCTACAATTTATGTTCTATGATATTTTTTGATCAGATGCGTAGTTCTCGAGATATATCAAGATATTTAAAAGTTCCGAAGCCACACCAACATAATAGAGATACAGAAACACCGTGGCCCCTTTCTTTGAGATAACTCTGCACTATTGCGAGCTGTAAATGCCACTTCCAGCTTAGCTGTGCAGAAGAAGAACAACAAGAAGACGAAATATTTCGAAATATGTCCGTCAGGCCCCTTCCCTTGAGATATATCTGCAAATATCTCGGAAACGAAGCGAGCTATGGCAAAATGTTAAGAGACCTTTTTTGTAGAGAATTATGTTTCCTACAATTTATGTTCAATGATATTTTTTGATCAGAAGCGTAGTTTTCGAGATATATCGAGATATTTAAAAGTTCCGAAGCCGCACCAACATAATAGAGATACAGAAACACCGTGGCCCCTTTCTTTGAGATAACTCTGCACTAGTGAGAGCCGCAAATGCCACTTCCAGCTTAGCTGTGCAGAAGAAGAACAACAAGAAGAAGAAATATCTCGAAATATGTCCGTCAGGCCCCTTCCCTTGAGATAAATATGCAAATATCTCGGAAACGAAGCGAGCTATGGCAAAATGTTAAGAGACCTTTTTTGTAGAGAATTAAGTTTCCTACTTTTTATGTTCCATGATATTTTTTGATCAGATGCGTAGTTCTCGAGATATATCAAGATATTTAAAAGTTCCGAAGCCGCACCAACATAATAGAGATACAGAAACACCGTGGCCCCTTTCATTGAGATAACTCTGCACTATTGCGAGCTGGAAATGCCACTTCCAGCTTAGCTGTGCAGAAGAAGAACAACAAGAAGAAGAAATATCGCGAAATATGTCCGTCAGGCCACTTCCCTTGAGATAAATCTGCAAATATCTCGGAAACGAAGCGAGCTATGGCAAAATGTTAAGAGACCTTTTTTGTAGAGAATTAAGTTTCCTACTTTTTATGTTCGATGATATTTTTTGATCAGATGCGTAGTTCTCGAGATATATCAAGATATTTAAAAGTTCCGAAGCTGCACCAACATAATAGAGGTACAGAAACACCGTGGCCTCTTTCTTTGAGATAACTCTGCACTATTGCGAGCTGCAAATGCCGCTTCGAGCTTAGCTGTGCAGAAGAAGAACAACAAGAAGAAGAAATATCTCGAAATACGTCCGTCAGGCCCCTTCCCTTGAGATAAATCTGCAAATATCTCGGAAACGAAGCGAGCTATGGCAAAATGTTAAGAGACCTTTTTTGTAGGGAATTAAGTTTCCTACTTTTTATGTTCTATGATATTTTTTGATCAGATGCGTAGTTCTCGAGATATATCAAGATATTTAAAAGTTCCGAAACCGCACCAACATAATAGAGATACAGAAACACCGTGGCCCCTTTCTTTGAGATAACTCTGCACTATTGCGAGCTGCAAATGCCACTTCCAGCTTAGCTGTGCAGAGGAAGAACAACAAGAAGAAGAAATATCTCGAAATATGTCCGTCAGGCCAGTTCCTTTGAGCTGAATCTGCAAATATCTCGGAAACGAAGCGAGCTATGGCAAAATGTTAAGAGACGTTTTTTGTAGAGAATTATGTTTCCTACAATTTATGTTCTATGATATTTTTTGATCAGATGCGTAGTTCTCGAGATATATCAAGATATTTAAAAGTTCCGAAGCCACACCAACATAATAGAGATACAGAAACACCGTGGCCCCTTTCTTTGAGATAACTCTGCACTATTGCGAGCTGTAAATGCCACTTCCAGCTTAGCTGTGCAGAAGAAGAACAACAAGAAGACGAAATATTTCGAAATATGTCCGTCAGGCCCCTTCCCTTGAGATATATCTGCAAATATCTCGGAAACGAAGCGAGCTATGGCAAAATGTTAAGAGACCTTTTTTGTAGAGAATTATGTTTCCTACAATTTATGTTCAATGATATTTTTTGATCAGAAGCGTAGTTTTCGAGATATATCGAGATATTTAAAAGTTCCGAAGCCGCACCAACATAATAGAGATACAGAAACACCGTGGCCCCTTTCTTTGAGATAACTCTGCACTAGTGAGAGCCGCAAATGCCACTTCCAGCTTAGCTGTGCAGAAGAAGAACAACAAGAAGAAGAAATATCTCGAAATATGTCCGTCAGGCCCCTTCCCTTGAGATAAATATGCAAATATCTCGGAAACGAAGCGAGCTATGGCAAAATGTTAAGAGACCTTTTTTGTGGAGAATTAAGTTTCCTACTTTTTATGTTCCATGATATTTTTTGATCAGATGCGTAGTTCTCGAGATATATCAAGATATTTAAAAGTTCCGAAGCCGCACCAACATAATAGAGATACAGAAACACCGTGGCCCCTTTCATTGAGATAACTCTGCACTATTGCGAGCTGGAAATGCCACTTCCAGCTTAGCTGTGCAGAAGAAGAACAACAAGAAGAAGAAATATCGCGAAATATGTCCGTCAGGCCACTTCCCTTGAGATAAATCTGCAAATATCTCGGAAACGAAGCGAGCTATGGCAAAATGTTAAGAGACCTTTTTTGTAGAGAATTAAGTTTCCTACTTTTTATGTTCGATGATATTTTTTGATCAGATGCGTAGTTCTCGAGATATATCAAGATATTTAAAAGTTCCGAAGCTGCACCAACATAATAGAGGTACAGAAACACCGTGGCCTCTTTCTTTGAGATAACTCTGCACTATTGCGAGCTGCAAATGCCGCTTCGAGCTTAGCTGTGCAGAAGAAGAACAACAAGAAGAAGAAATATCTCGAAATACGTCCGTCAGGCCCCTTCCCTTGAGATAAATCTGCAAATATCTCGGAAACGAAGCGAGCTATGGCAAAATGTTAAGAGACCTTTTTTGTAGGGAATTAAGTTTCCTACTTTTTATGTTCTATGATATTTTTTGATCAGATGCGTAGTTCTCGAGATATATCAAGATATTTAAAAGTTCCGAAACCGCACCAACATAATAGAGATACAGAAACACCGTGGCCCCTTTCTTTGAGATAACTCTGCACTATTGCGAGCTGCAAATGCCACTTCCAGCTTAGCTGTGCAGAGGAAGAACAACAAGAAGAAGAAATATCTCGAAATATGTCCGTCAGGCCAGTTCCTTTGAGCTGAATCTGCAAATATCTCGGAAACGAAGCGAGCTATGGCAAAATGTTAAGAGACGTTTTTTGTAGAGAATTATGTTTCCTACAATTTATGTTCTATGATATTTTTTGATCAGATGCGTAGTTCTCGAGATATATCAAGATATTTAAAAGTTCCGAAGCCACACCAACATAATAGAGATACAGAAACACCGTGGCCCCTTTCTTTGAGATAACTCTGCACTATTGCGACCTGCAAATGCCACTTCCAGCTCAGCTGTGCAGAAGAAGAACAACAAGAAGAAGAAATATCTCGAAATATGTCCGTCAGGCCCCTTCCCTTGAGATAAATCTGCAAATATCTCGGAAACGAAGCGAGCTATGGCAAAATGTTTAGAGACCTTTCTTGTAGAGAATTAAGTTTCCTACTTTTTATGTAGTATGATATTTTTTGATCAGATGCGTAGTTCTCGAGATATATCAAGATATTTAAAAGTTCCGAAGCTGCACCAACATAATAGAGGTACAGAAACACCGTGGCCTCTTTCTTTGAGATAACTCTGCACTATTGCGAGCTGCAAATGCCGCTTCGAGCTTAGCTGTGCAGAAGAAGAACAACAAGAGGAAGAAATATCTCGAAATATGTCCGTCAGACCCCTTCCCTTGAGATGAATCTGCAAATATCTCGGAAACGAAGTGAGCTATGGCAAAATGTTAAGAGACCTTTTTTGTAGAGAATAATGTTTCCTACAATTTACGTTCTATGATATTTTTTGATCAGAAGCGTAGTTTTCGAGATATATCGAGATATATAAAAGTTCCGAAGCCGCACCAACATAATAGAGATACAGAAACACCGTGGCCCCTTTCTTTGAGATAACTCTGCACTAGTGCGAGCCGCAAATGCCACTTCCAGCTTAGCTGTGCAGAAGAAGAACAACAAGAAGAAGAAATATCTCGAAATATGTCCGTCAGGCCCCTTCCCTTGAGATAAATATGCAAATATCTCGGAAACGAAGCGAGCTATGGCAAAATGTTAAGAGACCTTTTTTGTAGAGAATTAAGTTTCCTACTTTTTATCTTCTATGATATTTTTTGATCAGATGCGTAGTTCTCGAGATATATCAAGATATTTAAAAGTTCCGAAGCCGCACCAACATAATAGAGATACAGAAACACCGTGGCCCCTTTCTTTGAGATAAGTCTGCACTAGTGCGAGCCGCAAATGCCACTTCCAGCTTAGCTGTGCAGAAGAAGAACAACAAGAAGAAGAAATATCTCGAAATATGACCGTCAGGCCCCTTCCCTTGAGATAAATCTGCAAATATCTCGGAAACGAAGCGAGCTATGGCAAAATGTTAAGAGACCTTTTTTGTAGAGAATTAAGTTTCCTACTTTTTATGTTCTATGATATTTTTTGATCAGATGCGTAGTTCTCGAGATATATCAAGATATTTAAAAGTTCCGAAGCCGCACCAACATAATAGAGATACAGAAACACCGTGGCCCCTTTCTTTGAGATAACTCTGCACTATTGCGAGCTGCAAATGCCACTTCCAGCTTAGCAGTGCAGAAGAAGAACAACAAGAAGAAGAAATATCTCGAAATATGTCCGTCAGGCCACTTCCCTTGAGATAAATCTGCAAATATCTCGGAAACGAAGCGAGCTATGGCAAAATGTTAAGAGACCTTTTTTGTAGAGAATTAAGTTTCCTACTTTTTATGTTCGATGATATTTTTTGATCAGATGCGTAGTTCTCGAGATATATCAAGATATTTAAAAGTTCCGAAGCTGCACCAACATAATAGAGGTACAGAAACACCGTGGCCTCTTTCTTTGAGATAACTCTGCACTATTGCGAGCTGCAAATGCCGCTTCGAGCTTAGCTGTGCAGAAGAAGAACAACAAGAAGAAGAAATATCTCGAAATACGTCCGTCAGGCCCCTTCCCTTGAGATAAATCTGCAAATATCTCGGAAACGAAGCGAGCTATGGCAAAATGTTAAGAGACCTTTTTTGTAGGGAATTAAGTTTCCTACTTTTTATGTTCTATGATATTTTTTGATCAGATGCGTAGTTCTCGAGATATATCAAGATATTTAAAAGTTCCGAAACCGCACCAACATAATAGAGATACAGAAACACCGTGGCCCCTTTCTTTGAGATAACTCTGCACTATTGCGAGCTGCAAATGCCACTTCCAGCTTAGCTGTGCAGAGGAAGAACAACAAGAAGAAGAAATATCTCGAAATATGTCCGTCAGGCCAGTTCCTTTGAGCTGAATCTGCAAATATCTCGGAAACGAAGCGAGCTATGGCAAAATGTTAAGAGACGTTTTTTGTAGAGAATTATGTTTCCTACAATTTATGTTCTATGATATTTTTTGATCAGATGCGTAGTTCTCGAGATATATCAAGATATTTAAAAGTTCCGAAGCCACACCAACATAATAGAGATACAGAAACACCGTGGCCCCTTTCTTTGAGATAACTCTGCACTATTGCGACCTGCAAATGCCACTTCCAGCTCAGCTGTGCAGAAGAAGAACAACAAGAAGAAGAAATATCTCGAAATATGTCCGTCAGGCCCCTTCCCTTGAGATAAATCTGCAAATATCTCGGAAACGAAGCGAGCTATGGCAAAATGTTTAGAGACCTTTCTTGTAGAGAATTAAGTTTCCTACTTTTTATGTAGTATGATATTTTTTGATCAGATGCGTAGTTCTCGAGATATATCAAGATATTTAAAAGTTCCGAAGCTGCACCAACATAATAGAGGTACAGAAACACCGTGGCCTCTTTCTTTGAGATAACTCTGCACTATTGCGAGCTGCAAATGCCGCTTCGAGCTTAGCTGTGCAGAAGAAGAACAACAAGAAGAAGAAATATCTCGAAATATGTCCGTCAGACCCCTTCCCTTGAGATGAATCTGCAAATATCTCGGAAACGAAGTGAGCTATGGCAAAATGTTAAGAGACCTTTTTTGTAGAGAATAATGTTTCCTACAATTTACGTTCTATGATATTTTTTGATCAGAAGCGTAGTTTTCGAGATATATCGAGATATATAAAAGTTCCGAAGCCGCACCAACATAATAGAGATACAGAAACACCGTGGCCCCTTTCTTTGAGATAACTCTGCACTAGTGCGAGCCGCAAATGCCACTTCCAGCTTAGCTGTGCAGAAGAAGAACAACAAGAAGAAGAAATATCTCGAAATATGTCCGTCAGGCCCCTTCCCTTGAGATAAATATGCAAATATCTCGGAAACGAAGCGAGCTATGGCAAAATGTTAAGAGACCTTTTTTGTAGAGAATTAAGTTTCCTACTTTTTATCTTCTATGATATTTTTTGATCAGATGCGTAGTTCTCGAGATATATCAAGATATTTAAAAGTTCCGAAGCCGCACCAACATAATAGAGATACAGAAACACCGTGGCCCCTTTCTTTGAGATAAGTCTGCACTAGTGCGAGCCGCAAATGCCACTTCCAGCTTAGCTGTGCAGAAGAAGAACAACAAGAAGAAGAAATATCTCGAAATATGACCGTCAGGCCCCTTCCCTTGAGATAAATCTGCAAATATCTCGGAAACGAAGCGAGCTATGGCAAAATGTTAAGAGACCTTTTTTGTAGAGAATTAAGTTTCCTACTTTTTATGTTCTATGATATTTTTTGATCAGATGCGTAGTTCTCGAGATATATCAAGATATTTAAAAGTTCCGAAGCCGCACCAACATAATAGAGATACAGAAACACCGTGGCCCCTTTCTTTGAGATAACTCTGCACTATTGCGAGCTGCAAATGCCACTTCCAGCTTAGCAGTGCAGAAGAAGAACAACAAGAAGAAGAAATATCTCGAAATATGTCCGTCAGGCCCCTTCCCTTGAGATATATCTGCAAATATCTCGGAAAGGAAGCGAGCTATGGCAAAATGTTAAGAGACCTCTTTTGTAGAGAATTAAGTTTCCTACTTTTCATGTTCTATGATATTTTTTGATCAGATGCGTAGTTCTCGAGATATATCAAGATATTTAAAAGTTCCGAAGCCGCACCAACATAATAGAGATACAGAAACACCGTGGCCCCTTTCTTTGAGATAAGTCTGCACTAGTGCGAGCCGCAAATGCCACTTCCAGCTTAGCTGTGCAGAAGAAGAACAACAAGAAGAAGAAATATCTCGAAATATGTCCGTCAGGCCCCTTCCCTTGAGATAAATCTGCAAATATCTCGGAAACGAAGCGAGCTATGGCAAAATGTTAAGAGATCTTTTTTGTAGAGAATTAAGTTTCCTACTTTTTATGTTGTATGATATTTTTTGATCAGATGCGTAGTTCTCGAGATATAT
The DNA here is from genome assembly GCF_051020975.1 of Osmia lignaria lignaria. Classification (NCBI taxonomy): domain Eukaryota; kingdom Metazoa; phylum Arthropoda; class Insecta; order Hymenoptera; family Megachilidae; genus Osmia; species Osmia lignaria. The sequence goes on from NW_027478160.1 coordinate 3,154,818, forward strand.
CAAGATATTTAAAAGTTCCGAAGCCGCACCAACATAATAGAGATACAGAAACACCGTGGCCCCTTTCTTTGAGATAACTCTGCACTATTGCGAGCTGCAAATGCCACTTCCAGCTTAGCTGTGCAGAGGAAGAACAACAAGAAGAAGAAATATCTCGAAATATGTCCGTCAGGCCAGTTCCTTTGAGCTGAATCTGCAAATATCTCGGAAACGAAGCGAGCTATGGCAAAATGTTAAGAGACGTTTTTTGTAGAGAAATATGTTTCCTACAATTTATGTTCTATGATATTTTTTGATCAGAAGCGTAGTTCTCGAGATATATCGAGATATTAAAAAGTTCCGAAGCCGCACCAACATAATAGGGATACAGAAACACCGTGGCCCCTTTCTTTGAGATAACTCTGCACTAGTGCGAGCCGCAAATGCCACTTCCAGCTTAGCTGTGCAGAAGAAGAACAACAAGAAGAAGAAATATCTCGAAATATGTCCGTCAGGCCCCTTCCCTTGAGATAAATCTGCAAATATCTCGGAAACGAAGCGAGCTATGGCAAAATGTTAAGAGACCTTTTTTGTAGAGAATTAAGTTTCCTACTTTTTATGTTGTATGATATTTTTTGATCAGATGCGTAGTTCTCGAGATATATCAAGATATTTAAAAGTTCCGAAGCCGCACCAACATAATAGAGATACAGAAACACCGTGGCCCCTTTCTTTGAGATAACTCTGCACTATTGCGAGCTGCAAATGCCACTTCCAGCTTAGCTGTGCAGAGGAAGAACAACAAGAAGAAGAAATATCTCGAAATATGTCCGTCAGGCCAGTTCCTTTGAGCTGAATCTGCAAATATCTCGGAAACGAAGCGAGCTATGGCAAAATGTTAAGAGACGTTTTTTGTAGAGAAATATGTTTCCTACAATTTATGTTCTATGATATTTTTTGATCAGAAGCGTAGTTCTCGAGATATATCGAGATATTAAAAAGTTCCGAAGCCGCACCAACATAATAGGGATACAGAAACACCGTGGCCCCTTTCTTTGAGATAACTCTGCACTAGTGCGAGCCGCAAATGCCACTTCCAGCTTAGCTGTGCAGAAGAAGAACAACAAGAAGAAGAAATATCTCGAAATATGTCCGTCAGGCCTCTTCCCTTGAGATAAATCTGCAAATATCTCGGAAACGAAGAGAGCTATGGCAAAATGTTAAGAGACCTTTTTTGTAGGGAATTAAGTTTTCTACTTTTCATGTTCTATGATATTTTTTGATCAGATGCGTAGTTCTCGAGATATATCAAGATATTTAAAAGTTCCGAAGCCGCACCAACATAATAGAGATACAGAAACACCGTGGCCCCTTTCTTTGAGATAACTCTGCACTATTGCGAGCTGCAAATGCCACTTCCAGCTTAGCTGTGCAGAAGAAGAACAACAAGAAGAAGAAATATCTCGAAATATGTCCGTCAGGCCCCTTCCCTTGAGATAAATCTGCAAATATCTCGGAAACGAAGCGAGCTATGGCAAAATGTTTAGAGACCTTTCTTGTAGAGAAATAAGTTTCCTACTTTTTATGTAGTATGATATTTTTTGATCAGAGGCGTAGTTCTCGAGATATATCAAGATATTTAAAAGTTCCGAAGCCGCACCAACATAATAGAGATACAGAAACACCGTGGCCCCTTTCTTTGAGATAACTCTGCACTAGTGCGAGCCGCAAATGCCGCTTCCAGCTTAGCTGTGCAGAAGAAGAACAACAAGAAGAAGAAATATCTCGAAATATGTCCGTCAGGCCCCTTCCCTCGAGATAAATCTGCAAATATCTCGGAAACGAAGCGAGCTATGGCAAAATGTTAAGAGACCTTTTTTGTAGAGAATTAAGTTTCCTACTTTTTATGTTCTATGATATTTTTTGATCAGATGCGTAGTTCTCGAGATATATCAAGATATTTAAAAGTTCCGAAGCCGCACCAACATAATAGAGATACAGAAACACCGTGGCCCCTTTCTTTGAGATAACTCTGCACTATTGCGAGCTGCAAATGCCACTTCCAGCTTAGCTGTGCAGAGGAAGAACAACAAGAAGAAGAAATATCTCGAAATATGTCCGTCAGGCCAGTTCCTTTGAGCTGAATCTGCAAATATCTCGGAAACGAAGCGAGCTATGGCCAAATGTTAAGAGACGTTTTTTGTAGGGAATTAAGTTTTCTACTTTTCATGTTCTATGATATTTTTTGATCAGATGCGTAGTTCTCGAGATATATCAAGATATTTAAAAGTTCCGAAGCCGCACCAACATAATAGAGATACAGAAACACCGTGGCCCCTTTCTTTGAGATAACTCTGCACTATTGCGAGCTGCAAATGCCACTTCCAGCTTAGCTGTGCAGAAGAAGAACAACAAGAAGAAGAAATATCTCGAAATATGTCCGTCAGGCCCCTTCCCTTGAGATAAATCTGCAAATATCTCGGAAACGAAGCGAGCTATGGCAAAATGTTTAGAGACCTTTCTTGTAGAGAAATAAGTTTCCTACTTTTTATGTAGTATGATATTTTTTGATCAGAGGCGTAGTTCTCGAGATATATCAAGATATTTAAAAGTTCCGAAGCCGCACCAACATAATAGAGATACAGAAACACCGTGGCCCCTTTCTTTGAGATAACTGTGCACTAGTGCGAGCCGCAAATGCCGCATCCAGCTTAGCTGTGCAGAAGAAGAACAACAAGAAGAAGAAATATCTCGAAATATGTCCGTCAGGCCCCTTCCCTCGAGATAAATCTGCAAATATCTCGGAAACGAAGCGAGCTATGGCAAAATGTTAAGAGACCTTTTTTGTAGAGAATTAAGTTTCCTACTTTTTATGTTCTATGATATTTTTTGATCAGATGCGTAGTTCTCGAGATATATCAAGATATTTAAAAGTTCCGAAGCCGCACCAACATAATAGAGATACAGAAACACCGTGGCCCCTTTCTTTGAGATAACTCTGCACTATTGCGAGCTGCAAATGCCACTTCCAGCTTAGCTGTGCAGAGGAAGAACAACAAGAAGAAGAAATATCTCGAAATATGTCCGTCAGGCCAGTTCCTTTGAGCTGAATCTGCAAATATCTCGGAAACGAAGCGAGCTATGGCAAAATGTTAAGAGACGTTTTTTGTAGAGAATTATGTTTCCTACAATTTATGTTCTATGATATTTTTTGATCAGAAGCGTAGTTTTCGAGATATATCGAGATATTTAAAAGTTCCGAAGACGCACCAACATAATAGAGATACAGAAACACCGTGGCCCCTTTCTTTGAGATAACTGTGCACTAGTGCGAGCCGCAAATGCCACTTCCAGCTTAGCTGTGCAGAAGAGGAACAACAAGAAGAAGAAATATCTCGAAATATGTCCGTCAGGCCCCTTCCCTTGAGATATATCTGCAAATATCTCGGAAAGGAAGCGAGCTATGGCAAAATGTTAAGAGACCTCTTTTGTAGAGAATTAAGTTTCCTACTTTTCATGTTCTATGATATTTTTTGATCAGATGCGTAGTTCTCGAGATATATCAAGATATTTAAAAGTTCCGAAGCCGCACCAACATAATAGAGATACAGAAACACCGTGGCCCCTTTCTTTGAGATAAGTCTGCACTAGTGCGAGCCGCAAATGCCACTTCCAGCTTAGCTGTGCAGAAGAAGAACAACAAGAAGAAGAAATATCTCGAAATATGTCCGTCAGGCCCCTTCCCTTGAGATAAATCTGCAAATATCTCGGAAACGAAGCGAGCTATGGCAAAATGTTAAGAGACCTTTTTTGTAGAGAATTAAGTTTCCTACTTTTTATGTTCTATGATATTTTTTGATCAGATGCGTAGTTCTCGAGATATATCAAGATATTTAAAAGTTCCGAAGCCGCACCAACATAATAGAGATACAGAAACACCGTGGCCCCTTTCTTTGAGATAACTCTGCACTATTGCGAGCTGCAAATGCCACTTCCAGCTTAGCAGTGCAGAAGAAGAACAACAAGAAGAAGAAATATCTCGAAATATGTCCGTCAGGCCCCTTCCCTTGAGATAAATCTGCAAATATCTCGGAAACGAAGCGAGCTATGGCAAAATGTTTAGAGACCTTTCTTGTAGAGAAATAAGTTTCCTACTTTTTATGTAGTATGATATTTTTTGATCAGATGCGTAGTTCTCGAGATATATCAAGATGTTTAAAAGTTCCGAAGCCGCACCAACATAATAGAGATACACAAACACCGTGGCCCCTTTCTTTGAGATAACTCTGCACTATTGCGCGCTGCAAATGCCACTTCCAGCTTAGCTGTGCAGAAGAAGAACAACAAGAAGAAGAAATATCTCGAAATATGTCCGTCAGGCCCCTTCCCTTGAGATAAATCTGCAAATATCTCGGAAACGAAGCGAGCTATGGCAAAATGTTAAGAGACCTTTCTTGTAGAGAATTAAGTTTCCTACTTTTTATGTTCTATGATATTTTTCGATCAGAGGCGTAGTTCTCGAGATATATCAAGATATTTAAAAGTTCCGAAGCCGCACCAACATAATAGAGATACAGAAACACCGTGGCCCCTTTCTTTGAGATAACTCTGCACTATTGCGAGCTGCAAATGCCACTTCCAGCTTAGCTGTGCAGAGGAAGAACAACAAGAAGAAGAAATATCTCGAAATATGTCCGTCAGGCCCCTTCCCTTGAGATAAATCTGCAAATATCTCGGAAACGAAGCGAGCTATGGGAAAATGTTAAGAGACCTTTTTTGTAGAGAATTAAGTTTCGTACTTTTTATGTTCTATGATATTTTTCGATCAGAGGCGTAGTTCTCGAGATATATCAAGATATTTAAAAGTTCCGAAGCCGCACCAACATAATAGAGATACAGAAACACCGTGGCCCCTTTCTTTGAGATAACTCTGCACTAGTGCGAGCCGCAAATGCCGCTTCCAGCTTAGCTGTGCAGAAGAAGAACAACAAGAAGAAGAAATATCTCGAATTATGTCCGTCAGGCCCCTTCCCTCGAGATAAATCTGCAAATATCTCGGAAACGAAGCGAGCTATGGCAAAATGTTAAGAGACCTTTTTTGTAGAGAATTAAGTTTCCTACTTTTTATGTTCGATGATATTTTTTGATCAGATGCGTAGTTCTCGAGATATATCAAGATATTTAAAAGTTCCGAAGCTGCACCCACATAATAGAGGTACAGAAACACCGTGGCCTCTTTCTTTGAGATAACTCTGCACTATTGCGAGCTGCAAATGCCACTTCCAGCTTAGCTGTGCAGAAGAAGAACAACAAGAAGAAGAAACATCTCGAAATATGTCCGTCAGGCCCCTTCCCTTGAGATAAATCTGCAAATATCTCGGAAACAAAGCGAGCTATGGCAAAATGTTTAGAGACCTTTCTTGTAGAGAATTAAGTTTCCTACTTTTTATGTAGTATGATATTTTTTGATCAGGTGCGTAGTTCTCGAGATATATCAAGATATTTAAAAGTTCCGAAGCCGCACCAACATAATAGAGATACAGAAACACCGTGGCCCCTTTCTTTGAGATAACTCTGCACTATTGCGCGCTGCAAATGCCACTTCCAGCTTAGCTGTGCAGAAGAAGAACAACAAGAAGAAGAAATATCTCGAAATATGTCCGTCAGGCCCCTTCCCTTGAGATAAATCTGCAAATATCTCGGAAACGAAGCGAGCTATGGCAGAATGTTAAGAGACGTTTTTTGTAGAGAATTAAGTTTCCTACTTTTTATGTTCTATGATATTTTTGGATCAGATGCGTTGTTCTCGAGATATATCAAGATATTTTAAAGTTCCGAAGCCGCACCAACATAATAGAGATACAGAAACACCGTGGCCACTTTCTTTGAGATAACTCTGCACTATTGCGAGCTGCAAATGCCACTCCCAGCTTAGCTGTGCAGAAGAAGAACAACAAGAAGAAGAAATATCTCGAAATATGTCCGTCAGGCCCCTTCCCTTGAGATATATCTGCAAATATCTCGGAAACGAAGCGAGCTATGGCAAAATGTTAAGAGACCTTTTTTGTAGAGAATTAAGTTTCCTACTTTTTATGTTCTATGATATTTTTTGATCGGATGCGTAGTTCTCGAGATATATCAAGATATTTAAAAGTTCCGAAGCCGCACCAACATAATAGAGATACAGAAACACCGTGGCCCCTTTCTTTGAGATAACTCTGCACTATTGCGCGCTGCAAATGCCACTTCCAGCTTAGCTGTGCAGAGGAAGAACAACAAGAAGAAGAAATATCTCGAAATATGTCCGTCAGGCCAGTTCCTTTGAGCTGAATCTGCAAATATCTCGGAAACGAAGCGAGCTATGGCAAAATGTTAAGAGACGTTTTTTGTAGAGAATTATGTTTCCTACAATTTATGTTCTATGATATTTTTTGATCAGAAGCGTAGTTTTCGAGATATATCGAGATATTTAAAAGTTCCGAAGACGCACCAACATAATAGAGATACAGAAACACCGTGGCCCCTTTCTTTGAGATAACTGTGCACTAGTGCGAGCCGCAAATGCCACTTCCAGCTTAGCTGTGCAGAAGAAGAACAACAAGAAGAAGAAATATCTCGAAATATGTCCGTCAGGCCCCTTCCCTTGAGATATATCTGCAAATATCTCGGAAAGGAAGCGAGCTATGGCAAAATGTTAAGAGACCTCTTTTGTAGAGAATTAAGTTTCCTACTTTTCATGTTCTATGATATTTTTTGATCAGATGCGTAGTTCTCGAGATATATCATGATATTTAAAAGTTCCGAAGCCGCACCAACATAATAGAGATACAGAAACACCGTGGCCCCTTTCTTTGAGATAAGTCTGCACTAGTGCGAGCCGCAAATGCCACTTCCAGCTTAGCTGTGCAGAAGAAGAACAACAAGAAGAAGAAATATCTCGAAATATGTCCGTCAGGCCCCTTCCCTTGAGATAAATCTGCAAATATCTCGGAAACGAAGCGAGCTATGGCAAAATGTTAAGAGACCTTTTTTGTAGAGAATTAAGTTTCCTACTTTTTATGTTCTATGATATTTTTTGATCAGATGCGTAGTTCTCGAGATATATCAAGATATTTAAAAGTTCCGAAGCCGCACCAACATAATAGAGATACAGAAACACCGTGGCCCCTTTCTTTGAGATAACTCTGCACTATTGCGAGCTGCAAATGCCACTTCCAGCTTAGCAGTGCAGAAGAAGAACAACAAGAAGAAGAAATATCTCGAAATATGTCCGTCAGGCCCCTTCCCTTGAGATAAATCTGCAAATATCTCGGAAACGAAGCGAGCTATGGCAAAATGTTTAGAGACCTTTCTTGTAGAGAAATAAGTTTCCTACTTTTTATGTAGTATGATATTTTTTGATCAGATGCGTAGTTCTCGAGATATATCAAGATGTTTAAAAGTTCCGAAGCCGCACCAACATAATAGAGATACAGAAACACCGTGGCCCCTTTCTTTGAGATAACTCTGCACTATTGCGCGCTGCAAATGCCACTTCCAGCTTAGCTGTGCAGAAGAAGAACAACAAGAAGAAGAAATATCTCGAAATATGTCCGTCAGGCCCCTTCCCTTGAGATAAATCTGCAAATATCTCGGAAACGAAGCGAGCTATGGCAAAATGTTAAGAGACCTTTCTTGTAGAGAATTAAGTTTCCTACTTTTTATGTTCTATGATATTTTTCGATCAGAGGCGTAGTTCTCGAGATATATCAAGATATTTAAAAGTTCCGAAGCCGCACCAACATAATAGAGATACAGAAACACCGTGGCCCCTTTCTTTGAGATAACTCTGCACTATTGCGAGCTGCAAATGCCACTTCCAGCTTAGCTGTGCAGAGGAAGAACAACAAGAAGAAGAAATATCTCGAAATATGTCCGTCAGGCCCCTTCCCTTGAGATAAATCTGCAAATATCTCGGAAACGAAGCGAGCTATGGGAAAATGTTAAGAGACCTTTTTTGTAGAGAATTAAGTTTCGTACTTTTTATGTTCTATGATATTTTTCGATCAGAGGCGTAGTTCTCGAGATATATCAAGATATTTAAAAGTTCCGAAGCCGCACCAACATAATAGAGATACAGAAACACCGTGGCCCCTTTCTTTGAGATAACTCTGCACTAGTGCGAGCCGCAAATGCCGCTTCCAGCTTAGCTGTGCAGAAGAAGAACAACAAGAAGAAGAAATATCTCGAAATATGTCCGTCAGGCCCCTTCCCTCGAGATAAATCTGCAAATATCTCGGAAACGAAGCGAGCTATGGCAAAATGTTAAGAGACCTTTTTTGTAGAGAATTAAGTTTCCTACTTTTTATGTTCGATGATATTTTTTGATCAGATGCGTAGTTCTCGAGATATATCAAGGTATTTAAAAGTTCCGAAGCTGCACCCACATAATAGAGGTACAGAAACACCGTGGCCTCTTTCTTTGAGATAACTCTGCACTATTGCGAGCTGCAAATGCCACTTCCAGCTTAGCTGTGCAGAAGAAGAACAACAAGAAGAAGAAACATCTCGAAATATGTCCGTCAGGCCCCTTCCCTTGAGATAAATCTGCAAATATCTCGGAAACAAAGCGAGCTATGGCAAAATGTTTAGAGACCTTTCTTGTAGAGAATTAAGTTTCCTACTTTTTATGTAGTATGATATTTTTTGATCAGATGCGTAGTTCTCGAGATATATCAAGATATTTAAAAGTTCCGAAGCCGCACCAACATAATAGAGATACAGAAACACCGTGGCCCCTTTCTTTGAGATAACTCTGCACTATTGCGCGCTGCAAATGCCACTTCCAGCTTAGCTGTGCAGAAGAAGAACAACAAGAAGAAGAAATATCTCGAAATATGTCCGTCAGGCCCCTTCCCTTGAGATAAATCTGCAAATATCTCGGAAACGAAGCGAGCTATGGCAGAATGTTAAGAGACGTTTTTTGTAGAGAATTAAGTTTCCTACTTTTTATGTTCTATGATATTTTTTGATCAGATGCGTTGTTCTCGAGATATATCAAGATATTTAAAAGTTCCGAAGCCGCACCAACATAATAGAGATACAGAAACACCGTGGCCCCTTTCTTTGAGATAACTCTGCACTATTGCGAGCTGCAAATGCCACTTCCAGCTTAGCTGTGCAGAAGAAGAACAACAAGAAGAAGAAATATCTCGAAATATGTCCGTCAGGCCCCTTCCCTTGAGATAAATCTGCAAATATCTCGGAAACGAAGCGAGCTATGGCAGAATGTTAAGAGACGTTTTTTGTAGAGAATTAAGTTTCCTACTTTTTATGTTCTATGATATTTTTTGATCAGATGCGTTGTTCTCGAGATATATCAAGATATTTAAAAGTTCCGAAGCCGCACCAACATAATAGAGATACAGAAACACCGTGGCCCCTTTCTTTGAGATAACTCTGCACTATTGCGAGCTGCAAATGCCACTCCCAGCTTAGCTGTGCAGAAGAAGAACAACAAGAAGAAGAAATATCTCGAAATATGTCCGTCAGGCCCCTTCCCTTGAGATATATCTGCAAATATCTCGGAAACGAAGCGAGGTATGGCAAAATGTTAAGAGACCTTTTTTGTAGAGAATTAAGTTTCCTACTTTTTATGTTCTATGATATTTTTTGATCGGATGCGTAGTTCTCGAGATATATCAAGATATTTAAAAGTTCCGAAGCCGCACCAACATAATAGAGATACAGAAACACCGTGGCCCCTTTCTTTGAGATAACTCTGCACTATTGCGCGCTGCAAATGCCACTTCCAGCTTAGCTGTGCAGAAGAAGAACAACAAGAAGAAGAAATATCTCGAAATATGTCCGTCAGGCCCCTTCCCTTGAGATAAATATGCAAATATCTCGGAAACGAAGCGAGCTATGGCAAAATGTTAAGAGACCTTTTTTGTAGAGAATTAAGTTTCCTACTTTTTATGTTCTATGATATTCTTTGATCAGATGCGTTGTTCTCGAGATATATCAAGATATTTAAAAGTTCCGAAGCCGCACCAACATAATAGAGATACAGAAACACCGTGGCCCCTTTCTTTGAGATAACTCAGCACTATTGCGAGCTGCAAATGCCACTTCCAGCTTAGCTGTGCAGAAGAAGAACAACAAGAAGAAGAAATATCTCGAAATATGTCTGTCAGGCCCCTTCCCTTGAGATATATCTGCAAATATCTCGGAAACGAAGCGAGCTATGGCAAAATGTTGAGAGACCTTTTTTGTAGAGAATTAAGTTTCCTACTTTTTATGTTCTATGATATTTTTTGATCGGATGCGTAGTTCTCGAGATATATCAAGATATTTAAAAGTTCCGAAGCCGCACCAACATAATAGAGATACAGAAACACCGTGGCCCCTTTCTTTGAGTTAACTCTGCACTATTGCGCGCTGCAAATGCCACTTCCAGCTTAGCTGTGCAGAAGAAGAACAACAAGAAGAAGAAATATCTCGAAATATGCCCGTCAGGCCCCTTCCATTGAGATAAATCTGCAAATATCTCGGAAACGAAGCGAGCTATGGCAAAATGTTAAGAGACCTTTTTTGTAGAGAATTAGGTTTCCTACTTTTTATGTTCTATGATATTTTTTGATCAGATGCGTAGTTCTCGAGATATATCAAGATATTTAAAAGTTCCGAAGCCGCACCAACATAATAGAGATACAGAAACACCGTGGCCCCTTTCTTTGAGATAACTCTGCACTACTGCGAGCTGCAAATGCCACTTCCAGCTTAGCTGTGCAGAAGAAGAACAACAAGAAGAAGAAATATCTCGAAATATGTCCGTCAGACCCCTTCCCTTGAGATAAATCTGCAAATATCTCGGAAACGAAGCGAGCCATGGCAAAATGTTAAGAGACCTTTTTTGTAGAGAATTAAGTTTCCTACTTTTTATGTTCTATGATATTTTTTGATCAGATGCGTAGTTCTCGAGATATATCAAGATATTTAAAAGTTCCGAAGCCGCACCAACATAATAGAGATACCGAAACACCGTGGCCCCTTTCTTTGAGATAACTCTGCACTAGTGCGAGCCGCAAATGCCACTTCCAGCTTAGCTGTGCAGAAGAAGAACAACAAGAAGAAGAAATATCTAGAAATATGTCCGTCAGGCCCCTTCCCTGAGATAAATATGCAAATATCTCGGAAACGAAGCGAGCTATGGCAAAATGTTAAGAGACCTTTTTTGTAGAGAATTAAGTTTCCTACTTTTTATGTTCTATGATATTTTTTGATCAGATGCGTTGTTCTCGAGATATATCAAGATATTTAAAAGTTCCGAAGCCGCACCAACATAATAGAGATACAGAAACACCGTGGCCCCTTTCTTTGAGATAACTCTGCACTATTGCGAGCTGCAAATGCCACTTCCAGCTTAGCTGTGCAGAAGAAGAACAACAAGAAGCAGAAATATCTCGATATATGTCTGTCAGGCCCCTTCCCTTGAGATATATCTGCAAATATCTCGGAAACGAAGCGAGCTATGGCAAAATGTTGAGAGACCTTTTTTGTAGAGAATTAAGTTTCCTACTTTTTATGTTCTATGATATTTTTTGATCGGATGCGTAGTTCTCGAGATATATCAAGATATTTAAAAGTTCCGAAGCCGCACCAACATAATAGAGATACAGAAACACCGTGGCCCCTTTCTTTGAGATAACTCTGCACTATTGCGCGCTGCAAATGCCACTTCCAGCTTAGCTGTGCAGAAGAAGAACAACAAGAAGAAGAAATATCTCGAAATATGCCCGTCAGGCCCCTTCGATTGAGATAAATCTGCAAATATCTCGGAAACGAAGCGAGCTATGGCAAAATGTTAAGAGACCTTTTTTGTAGAGAATTAAGTTTCCTACTTTTTATGTTCTATGATATTTTTTGATCAGATGCGTAGTTCTCGAGATATATCAAGATATTTAAAAGTTCCGAAGCCGCACCAACATAATAGAGATACAGAAACACCGTGGCCCCTTTCTTTGAGATAACTCTGCACTACTGCGAGCTGCAAATGCCACTTGCAGCTTAGCTGTGCAGAAGAAGAACAACAAGAAGAAGAAATATCTCGAAATATGTCCGTCAGACCCCTTCCCTTGAGATAAATCTGCAAATATCTCGGAAACGAAGCGAGCTATGGCAAAATGTTAAGAGACCTTTTTTGTAGAGAATTAAGTTTCCTACTTTTTATGTTCTATGATATTTTTTGATCAGATGCGTAGTTCTCGAGATATATCCAGATATTTAAAAGCTCCGAAGCGGCACCAACATAATAGAGATACAGAAACACCGTGGCCCCTTTCTTTGAGGTAACTCTGCACTATTGCAATCTGCAAATGCCACTTCCAGCTTAGCTGTGCAGAAGAAGAACAACAAGAAGAAGAAATATCTCGACATATGTCCGTCAGGCCCCTTCCCTTGAGATAAATCTGCAAATATCTCGGAAACGAAGCGAGCTATGGCAAAATGTTAAGAGACCTTTTTTGTAGAGAATTATGTTTCCTACAATTTATGTTCTATGATATTTTTTGATCAGAAGCGTAGTTTTCGAGATATATCGAGATATTTAAAAGTTCCGAAGCCGCACCAACATAATAGAGATACAGAAACAGCGTGGCCCCTTTCTTTGGGATAACTCTGCACTATTGCGAGCTGGAAATGCCACTTCCAGTTTAGCTGTGCAGAAGAAGAAGAACAAGAAGAAGAAATATCTCGAAATATGTCCGTCAGGACCCCTCACTTGAGATAAATCTGCAAATATCTCGGAAACGAAGCGAGCTATTGCAAAACGTTAAGAGACCTTTTTTGTAGAGAATTAGGTTTCCTACTTTTTATGTTCTATGATATTTTTTGATCAGATGCGTAGTTCTCGAGATATATCAAGATATTTAAAAGCTCCGAAGCTGCACCAACATAATAGAGGTACAGAAACACCGGGGCCCCTTTCTTTGAGATAACTCTGCACTAGTGCGAGCCGCAAATGCCACTTCCAGCTTAGCTGTGCAGAAGAAGAACAACAAGAAGAAGAAATATCTCGAAATATGTCCGTCAGGCCCCTTCCCTTGAGATAAATCTGCAAATATCTCGGAAACGAAGCGAGCTACGGCAAAATGTTCAGAGACCTTTTTTGTAGAAAATTAGGTTTCCTACTTTTTATGTTCTATGATATTTTTTGATCAGATGCGTAGTTCTCGGGATATATCGAGATATTTAAAAGTTCCGAAGCCGCACCAACATAATAGAGATACAGAAACACCGTGGCCCCTTTCTTTGAGATGACTCTGCACTAGTGCGAGCCGCAAATGCCACTTCCAGCTTAGCTGTGCAGAAGAAGAACAACAAGAAGAAGAAATATCTGGAAATATGTCCGTTAGGCCCCTTCCCTTGAGATAAATCTGCAAATATCTCGGAAACGAAGCGAGCTATGGCAAAATGTTAAGAGACCTTTTTTGTAGAGAATTATGTTTCCTACTTTTTATGTTCTATGATATTTTTTGATCAGACCCGTAGTTCTCGAGATATATCAAGGTATTTAAAAGTTCCGAAGCCGCACCAGCATAATAGTGATACAGAAACACCGTGGCCCCTTTCTTTGAGATATCTCTGCACTATTGCGAGCTGCAAATGCCACTTCCAGCTTAGCTGCGCAGAAGAAGAACAACAAGAAGAAGAAATATCTCGAAATATGTCCGTCAGGCCCCTTCCCTTGAGATAAATCTGCAAATATCTCGGAAACGAAGCGAGCTATGGCAAAATGTTAAGAGACCTTTTTTGTAGAGAATTATGTTTCCTACTTTTTATGTTCTATGATATTTTTTGATTCGACGCGTAGTTCTCGAGATATATCAAGATATTTAAAAGTTCCGAAGCCGCACCAACATAATAGAGATACAGAAACACCGTGGCCCCTTTCTTTGAGATAACTCTGCACTATTGCGAGCTGCAAATGCCACTTCCAGCTTAGCTGTGCAGAAGAAGGACAACAAGAAGAAGAAATATCTCGAAATATGTCCGTCAGGCCCCTTCCCTTGAGATAAATCTGCAAATATCTCGGAAACGAAGAGAGCTATGGCAAAATGTTAAGCGACCTTTTTTGTAGAGAATTAAGTTTCCTACTTCTTATGTTCTATGATATTTTTTGATCAGATGCGTAGTTCTCGAGATATATCAAGATATTTAAAAGTTCCGAAGCCGCAACAACATAATAGAGATACAGAAACACCGTGGCCCCTTTCTTTGAGATAACTCTGCACTATTGCGAGCTGGAAATGCCACTTCCAGTTTAGCTGTGCACAAGAAGAACAACAAGAAGAAGAAATATCTCGAAATATGTCCGTTAGGCCCCTTCCCTTGAGATAAATCTGCAAATATCTCGGAAACGAAGCGAGCTATGGCAAAATGTTAAGAGACCTTTTTTGTAGAGAATTAAGTTTCCTACTTTTTATGTTCTATGATATTTTTTGATCAGATGCGTAGTTCTCGAGATATATCAAGATATTTAAAAGTTCCGAAGCCGCACCAACATAATAGCGATACAGAAACACCGTGGCCCCTTTCTTTGAGATAACTCTGCACTATTGCGAGCTGCAAATGCCACTTCCAGCTTAGCTGTGCAGAGGAAGAACAACAAGAAGAAGAAATATCTCGAAATATGTCCGTCAGGCCAGTTCCTTTGAGTTGAATCTGCAAATATCTCGGAAACGAAGCGAGCTATGGCAAAATGTTAAGAGACGTTTTTTGTAGAGAATTATGTTTCCTACAATTTATGTTCTATGATATTTTTTGATCAGAAGCGTGGTTCTCGAGATATATCAAGATATTTAAAAGTTCCGAAACCGCACCAACATAATAGAGATACAGAAACACCGTGGCCCCTTTCTTTGAGATAACTCTGCACTAGTGCGAGCCGCAAATGCCACTTCCAGCTTAGCTGTGCAGAAGAAGAACAACAAGAAGAAGAAATATCTCGAAATATGTCCGTCAGGCCCCTTCCCTTGAGATATATCTGCAAATATCTCGGAAACGAAGCGAGCTATGGCAAAATCTTAAGAGACCTTTTTTGTAGAGAATTATGTTTCCTACAATTTAGGTTCTATGATATTTTTTGATCAGAAGCGTAGTTTTCGAGATATATCGAGATATTTAAAAGTTCCGAAGCCGCACCAACATAATAGAGATACAGAAACACCGTGGCCCCTTTCATTGAGATAACTCTGCACTAGTGCGAGCCGCAAATGCCACTTCCAGCTTAGCTGTGCAGAAGAAGAACAACAAGAAGAAGAAATATCTCGAAATATGTCCGTCAGGCCCCTTCCCTTGAAATATATCTGCAAATATCTCGGAAACGAAGAGAGCTATGGCAAAATGTTAAGAGACCTTTTTGGTAGAGAATTAAGTTTCCTACTTTTTATGTTCTATGATATTTTTTGATCGGACGCGTAGTTCTCGAGATATATCAAGATATTTAAAAGTTCCGAAGCCGCACCAACATAATAGAGATACAGAAACACCGTGGCCCCTTTCTTTGAGATGACTCTGCACTAGTGCGAGCCGCAAATGCCACTTCCAGCTTAGCTGTGCAGAAGAAGAACAACAAGAAGAAGAAATATCTGGAAATATGTCCGTTAGGCCCCTTCCCTTGAGATAAATCTGCAAATATCTCGGAAACGAAGCGAGCTATGGCAAAATGTTAAGAGACCTTTTTTGTAGAGAATTATGTTTCCTACTTTTTATGTTCTATGATATTTTTTGATCAGACCCGTAGTTCTCGAGATATATCAAGGTATTTAAAAGTTCCGAAGCCGCACCAGCATAATAGTGATACAGAAACACCGTGGCCCCTTTCTTTGAGATATCTCTGCACTATTGCGAGCTGCAAATGCCACTTCCAGCTTAGCTGCGCAGAAGAAGAACAACAAGAAGAAGAAATATCTCGAAATATGTCCGTCAGGCCCCTTCCCTTGAGATAAATCTGCAAATATCTCGGAAACGAAGCGAGCTATGGCAAAATGTTAAGAGACCTTTTTTGTAGAGAATTATGTTTCCTACTTTTTATGTTCTATGATATTTTTTGATCCGACGCGTAGTTCTCGAGATATATCAAGATATTTAAAAGTTCCGAAGCCGCACCAACATAATAGAGATACAGAAACACCGTGGCCCCTTTCTTTGAGATAACTCTGCACTATTGCGAGCTGCAAATGCCACTTCCAGCTTAGCTGTGCAGAAGAAGGACAACAAGAAGAAGAAATATCTCGAAATATGTCCGTCAGGCCCCTTCCCTTGAGATAAATCTGCAAATATCTCGGAAACGAAGAGAGCTATGGCAAAATGTTAAGCGACCTTTTTTGTAGAGAATTAAGTTTCCTACTTCTTATGTTCTATGATATTTTTTGATCAGATGCGTAGTTCTCGAGATATATCAAGATATTTAAAAGTTCCGAAGCCGCAACAACATAATAGAGATACAGAAACACCGTGGCCCCTTTCTTTGAGATAACTCTGCACTATTGCGAGCTGGAAATGCCACTTCCAGTTTAGCTGTGCACAAGAAGAACAACAAGAAGAAGAAATATCTCGAAATATGTCCGTTAGGCCCCTTCCCTTGAGATAAATCTGCAAATATCTCGGAAACGAAGCGAGCTATGGCAAAATGTTAAGAGACCTTTTTTGTAGAGAATTAAGTTTCCTACTTTTTATGTTCTATGATATTTTTTGATCAGATGCGTAGTTCTCGAGATATATCAAGATATTTAAAAGTTCCGAAGCCGCACCAACATAATAGCGATACAGAAACACCGTGGCCCCTTTCTTTGAGATAACTCTGCACTATTGCGAGCTGCAAATGCCACTTCCAGCTTAGCTGTGCAGAGGAAGAACAACAAGAAGAAGAAATATCTCGAAATATGTCCGTCAGGCCAGTTCCTTTGAGTTGAATCTGCAAATATCTCGGAAACGAAGCGAGCTATGGCAAAATGTTAAGAGACGTTTTTTGTAGAGAATTATGTTTCCTACAATTTATGTTCTATGATATTTTTTGATCAGAAGCGTGGTTCTCGAGATATATCAAGATATTTAAAAGTTCCGAAACCGCACCAACATAATAGAGATACAGAAACACCGTGGCCCCTTTCTTTGAGATAACTCTGCACTAGTGCGAGCCGCAAATGCCACTTCCAGCTTAGCTGTGCAGAAGAAGAACAACAAGAAGAAGAAATATCTCGAAATATGTCCGTCAGGCCCCTTCCCTTGAGATATATCTGCAAATATCTCGGAAACGAAGCGAGCTATGGCAAAATCTTAAGAGACCTTTTTTGTAGAGAATTATGTTTCCTACAATTTAGGTTCTATGATATTTTTTGATCAGAAGCGTAGTTTTCGAGATATATCGAGATATTTAAAAGTTCCGAAGCCGCACCAACATAATAGAGATACAGAAACACCGTGGCCCCTTTCATTGAGATAACTCTGCACTAGTGCGAGCCGCAAATGCCACTTCCAGCTTAGCTGTGCAGAAGAAGAACAACAAGAAGAAGAAATATCTCGAAATATGTCCGTCAGGCCCCTTCCCTTGAAATATATCTGCAAATATCTCGGAAACCAAGAGAGCTATGGCAAAATGTTAAGAGACCTTTTTGGTAGAGAATTAAGTTTCCTACTTTTTATGTTCTATGATATTTTTTGATCGGACGCGTAGTTCTCGAGATATATCAAGATATTTAAAAGTTCCGAAGCCGCACCAACATAATAGAGATACAGAAACACCGTGGCCCCTTTCTTTGAGATAACTCTGCACTATTGCGAGCTGCAAATGCCACTTCCAGCTTAGCTGTGCAGAAGAAGAACAACAAGAAGAAGAAATATCTCGAAATATGTCCGTCAGGCCAGTTCCTTTGAGCTGAATCTGCAAATATCTCGGAAACGAAGCGAGCTATGGCAAAATGTTAAGAGACATTTTTTGTAGAGAATTATGTTTCCTACAATTTATGTTCTATGATATTTTTTGATCAGAAGCGTAGTTTTCGAGATATATCGAGATACTTAGAAGTTCCGAAGCCGCACCAACATAATAGAGATACAGAAACACCGTGGCCCCTTTCTTTGAGATAACTCTGCACTAGTGCGAGCCGCAAATGCCACTTCCAGCTTAGCTGTGCAGAAGAAGAACAACAAGAAGAAGAAATATCTCGAAATATGTCCGTCAGGCCCCTTCCCTTGAGATAAATCTGCACATATCTCGGAAACGAAGCGAGCTATGGCAAAATGTTAAGAGACGTTTTTTGTAGAGAATTATGTTTCCTACAATCTATGTTCTATGATATTTTTTGATCGGACGCGTAGTTCTCGAGATATATCAAGATATTTAAAAGTTCCGAAGCCGCACCAACATAATAGAGATACAGAAACACCGTGGCCCCTTTCGTTGAGATAACTCTGCACTAGTGCGAGCCGCAAATGCCACTTCCAGCTTAACTGTGCAGAAGAAGAACAACAAGAAGAAGAAATATCTCGAAATATGTCCGTCAGGCCCCTTCCCTTGAGATAAATCTGCAAATATCTCGGAAACGAAGCGAGCTATGGCAAAATGTTAAGAGACCTTTTTTGTAGAGAATTAAGTTTCCTACTTTTTATGTTCTATGATATTTTTTGATCAGATGCGTAGTTCTCGAGATATATCAAGATATTTAAAAGTTCCGAAGCCGCACCAACATAATAGCGATACAGAAACACCGTGGCCCCTTTCTTTGAGATAACTCTGCACTATTGCGAGCTGCAAATGCCACTTCCAGCTTAGCTGTGCAGAGGAAGAACAACAAGAAGAAGAAATATCTCGGAATATGTTCGTTGGGCCCCTTCCCTTGAGATAAATCTGCAAATATCTCGGAAACGAAGCTAGCTATGGCAAAATGTTAAGAGACCTTTTTTGTAGAGAATTAAGTTTCCTACTTTTTATGTTCTATGATATTTTTTGATCAGATGCGTAGTTCTCGAGATATATGAAGATATTTAAAAGTTCCGAAGCCGCACCAACATAATAGAGATACAGAAACACCGTGGCCCCTTTCTTTCAGATAACTCTGCACTATTGCGAGCTGCAAATGCCACTTCCAGCTTAGCTGTGCAGAAGAAGAACAACAAGAAGAAGAAATATCTCGAAATATGTCCGTCAGGCCCCTTCCCTTGAGATATATCTGCAAATATCTCGGAAACGAAGCGAGCTATGGCAAAATCTTAAGAGACCTTTTTTGTAGAGAATTATGTTTCCTACAATTTAGGTTCTATGATATTTTTTGATCAGAAGCGTAGTTTTCGAGATATATCGAGATATTTAAAAGTTCCGAAGCCGCACCAACATAATAGAGATACAGAAACACCGTGGCCCCTTTCTTTGAGACAACTGTGCACTAGTGCGAGCCGCAAATGCCACTTCCAGCTTAGCTGTGCAGAAGAAGAACAACAAGTAGAAGAAATATCTCGAAATATGTCCGTCAGGCCACTTCCCTTGAGATATATCTGCAAATATCTCGGAAACGAAGCAAGCTATGGCAAAATGTTAAGAGACCTTTTTTGTAGAGAATTATGTTTCCTACAATTTAGGTTCTATGATATTTTTTG
Source organism: Osmia lignaria lignaria (assembly GCF_051020975.1). Taxonomy (NCBI): domain Eukaryota; kingdom Metazoa; phylum Arthropoda; class Insecta; order Hymenoptera; family Megachilidae; genus Osmia; species Osmia lignaria. The sequence continues at coordinate 3,174,432 of NW_027478160.1, forward strand.
ATCAGAAGCGTAGTTTTCGAGATATATCGAGATATTTAAAAGTTCCGAAGCCGCACCAACATAATAGAGATACAGAAACACCGTGGCCCCTTTCATTGAGATAACTCTGCACTAGTGCGAGCCGCAAATGCCACTTCCAGCTTAGCTGTGCAGAAGAAGAACAACAAGAAGAAGAAATATCTCGAAATATGTTCGTCAGGCCCCTTCCCTTGAGATAAATCTGCAAATATCTCGGAAACGAAGAGAGCTATGGCAAAATGTTAAGAGACCTTTTTGGTAGAGAATTAAGTTTCCTACTTTTCATGTTCTATGATATTTTTTGATCAGATGCGTAGTTCTCGAGATATATCAAGATATTTAAAAGTTCCGAATCCGCACCAACATAATAGAGATACAGAAACACCGTGGCCCCTTTCTTTGAGATAACTCTGCACTAGTGCGAGCCGCAAATGCCACTTGCAGCTTAGCTGTGCAGAAGAAGAACAACAAGAAGAAGAAATATCTCGAAGTATGTCCGTTAGGCCCCTTCCCTTGAGATAAATCTGCAAATTTCTCGGAAACGAAGCGAGCTATGGCAAAATGTTAAGAGACCTTTTTTGTAGAGCATTAAGTTTCCTACTTTTTATGTTCTATGATATTTTTTGATCAGATGCGTAGTTCTCGAGATATATCAAGATATTTAAAAGTTCCGAAGCCGCACCAACATAATAGAGATACAGAAACACCGTGGCCCCTTTCTTTGAGATAACTCTGCACTATTGCGAGCTGGAAATGCCACTTCCAGTTTAGCTGTGCAGAAGAAGAACAACAAGAAGAAGAAATATCTCGGAATATGTTCGTTAGGCCCCTTCCCTTGAGATAAATCTGCAAATATCTCGGAAACGAAGCTAGCTATGGCAAAATGTTAAGAGACCTTTTTTGTAGAGAATTAAGTTTCCTACTTTTTATGTTCTATGATATTTTTTGATCAGATGCGTAGTTCTCGAGATATATGAAGATATTTAAAAGTTCCGAAGCCGCACCAACATAATAGAGATACAGAAACACCGTGGCCCCTTTCTTTCAGATAACTCTGCACTATTGCGAGCTGCAAATGCCACTTCCAGCTTAGCTGTGCAGAAGAAGAACAACAAGAAGAAGAAATATCTCGAAATATGTCCGTCAGGCCAGTTCCTTTGAGTTGAATCTGCAAATATCTCGGAAACGAAGCGAGCTATGGCAAAATGTTAAGAGACGTTTTTTGTAGAGAATTATGTTTCCTACAATTTATGTTCTATGATATTTTTTGATCAGAAGCGTAGTTCTCGAGATATATCAAGATATTTAAAAGTTCCGAAACCGCACCAACATAATAGAGATACAGAAACACCGTGGCCCCTTTCTTTGAGATAACTCTGCACTAGTGCGAGCCGCAAATGCCACTTCCAGCTTAGCTGTGCAGAAGAAGAACAACAAGAAGAAGAAATATCTCGAAGTATGTCCGTTAGGCCCCTTCCCTTGAGATAAATCTGCAAATATCTCGGAAACGAAGCGAGCTATGGCAAAATGTTAAGAGACCTTTTTGGTAGAGAATTAAGTTTCCTACTTTTCATGTTCTATGATATTTTTTGATCAGATGCGTAGTTCTCGAGATATATCAAGATACTTAAAAGTTCCGAAGCCGCACCAACATAATAGAGATACAGAAACACCGTGGCCCCTTTCTTTGAGATAACTCTGCACAATTGCGAGCTGCAAATGCCACTTCCAGCTTAGCTGTGCAGAAGAAGAACAACAAGAAGAAGAAATATCTCGAAATATGTCCGTCAGGCCAGTTCCTTTGAGCTGAATCTGCAAATATCTCGGAAACGAAGCGAGCTATGGCAAAATGTTAAGAGACATTTTTTGTAGAGAATTATGTTTCCTACAATTTATGTTCTATGATATTTTTTGATCAGAAGCGTAGTTTTCGAGATATATCGAGATACTTAAAAGATCCGAAGCCGCACCAACATAATAGAGATACAGAAACACCGTGGCCCCTTTCTTTGAGATAACTGTGCACTAGTGCGAGCCGCAAATGCCACTTCCAGCTTAGCTGTGCAGAAGAAGGACAACGAGTAGAAGAAATATCTCGAAATATGTCCGTCAGGCCCCTTCCCTTGAGATATATCTGCAAATATCTCGGAAACGAAGAGAGCTATGGCAAAATGTTAAGAGACCTTTTTGGTAGAGAATTAAGTTTCCTACTTTTCATGTTGTATGATATTTTTTGATCAGATGCGTAGTTCTCGAGATATATCAAGATATTTAAAAGTTCCGAAGCCGCACCAACATAATAGAGATACAGAAACACCGTGGCCCCTTTCTTTGAGATAACTCTGCACTATTGCGAGCTGCAAATGCCACTTCCAGCTTAGATGTGCAGAAGAAGAACAACAAGAAGAAGAAATATCTCGAAATATGTCCGTCAGGCCAGTTCCTTTGAGCTGAATCTGCAAATATCTCGGAAACGAAGCGAGCTATGGCAAAATGTTAAGAGACATTTTTTGTAGAGAATTATGTTTCCTACAATTTATGTTCTCTGATATTTTTTGATCAGAAGCGTAGTTTTCGAGATATATCGAGATACTTAAAAGTTCCGAAGCCGCACCAACATAATAGAGATACAGAAACACCGTGGCCCCTCTCTTTGAGATAACTGTGCACTAGTGCGAGCCGCAAATGCCACTTCCAGCTTAGCTGTGCAGAAGAAGAACAACAAGTAGAAGAAATATCTCGAAATATGTCCGTCAGGCCCCTTCCCTTGAGATAAATCTGCAAATATCTCGGAAACGAAGCGAGCTATGGCAAAATGTTAAGAGACCTTTTTTGTAGAGAATTATGTTTCTTACTTTTTATGTTCTACGATATTTTTTGATCAGATGCGTAGTTCTCGAGATATATCAAGATATTTAAAAGTTCCGAAGCCGCACCAACATAATAGAGATACAGAAACACCGTGGCCCCTTTCTTTGAGATAACTCTGCACTATTGCGAGCTGCAAATGCCACTTCCAGCTTAGCTGTGCAGAGGAAGAACAACAAGAAGAAGAAGTATCTCGAAATATGTCCGTCAGGCCCGTTCCTTTCAGCTGAATCTGCAAATATCTCGGAAACGAAGCGAGCTATGGCAAAATATTAAGAGACCTTTTCTGTAGAGAATTAAGTTTCCTACTTTTTATGTTCTATAATATTTTTTGATCAGATGCGTAGTTCTCGAGATATATCAAGATATTTAAAAGTTCCGAAGCCGCACCAACATAATAGAGATACAGAAACACCGTGGCCCCTTTCTTTGAGATAACCCTGCACTAGTGCGAGCCGCAAATGCCACTTCCAGCTTAGCTGTGCAGAAGAAGAACAACAAGAAGAAGAAATATCTCGAAATATGTCCGTCAGGCCCCTTCCCTTGAGATAAATCTGCAAATATCTCGGAAACGAAGCGAGCTATGGCAAAATGTTAAGAGACATTTTTTGTAGAGAATTATGTTTCCTACAATTTATGTTCTATGATATTTTTTGATCAGAAGCGTAGTTTTCGAGATATATCGAGATACTTAAAAGATCCGAAGCCGCACCAACATAATAGAGATACAGAAACACCGTGGCCCCTTTCTTTGAGATAACTGTGCACTAGTGCGAGCCGCAAATGCCACTTCCAGCTTAGCTGTGCAGAAGAAGAACAACAAGTAGAAGAAATATCTCGAAATATGTCCGTCAGGCCCCTTCCCTTGAGATATATCTGCAAATATCTCGGAAACGAAGAGAGCTATGGCAAAATGTTAAGAGACCTTTTTGGTAGAGAATTAAGTTTCCTACTTTTCATGTTCTATGATATTTTTTGATCAGATGCGTAGTTCTCGAGATATATCAAGATATTTAAAAGTTCCGAAGCCGCACCAACATAATAGAGATACAGAAACACCGTGGCCCCTTTCGTTGAGATAAAACTGCACTAGTGCGAGGGGCAAATGCCACTTCCAGCTCAGCTGTGCAGAAGAAGAACAACAAGAAGAAGAAATATCTCGAAATATGTCCGTCAGGCCAGTTCCTTTGAGCTGAATCTGCAAATATCTCGGAAACGAAGGGAGCTATGGCAAAATGTTAAGAGACCTTTTTGGTAGAGAATTAAGTTTCCTACTTTTCATGTTCTATGATATTTTTTGATCAGATGCGTAGTTCTCGAGATATATCAAGATATTTAAAAGTTCCGAAGCCGCACCAACATAATAGAGATACAGAAACACCGTGGCCCCTTTCTTTGAGATAACTCTGCACTATTGCGAGCTGCAAATGCCACTTCCAGCTTAGCTGTGCAGAAGAAGAACAACAAGAAGAAGAAATATCTCGAAATATGTCCGTCAGGCCCCTTCCCTTGAGATAAATATGCAAATATCTCGGAAACGAAGCGAGCTATGGCAAAATGTTAAGAGACCTTTTTTGTAGAGAATTAAGTTTCCTACTTTTTATGTTCTATGATATTTTTTGATCAGATGCGTAGTTCTCGAGATATATCAAGATATTTAAAAGTTCCGAAGCCGCACCAACATAATAGAGATACAGAAACACCGTGGCCCCTTTCTTTGAGATAACTCTGCACTAGTGCGAGCTGCAAATGCCACTTCCAGCTTAGCTGTGCAGAAGAAGAACAACAAGAAGAAGAAATATCTCGAAATATGTCCGTCAGGCCAGTTCCTTTGAGCTGAATCTGCAAATATCTCGGAAACGAAGCGAGCTATGGCAAAATGTTGAGAGACGTTTTTTGTAGAGAATTATGTTTCCTACAATTTATGTTCTATGATATTTTTTGATCAGAAGCGTAGTTTTCGAGATATATCGAGATATTTAAAAGTTCCGAAGCCGCACCAACATAATAGAGATACAGAAACACCGTGGCCCCTTTCTTTGAGATAACCCTGCACTAGTGCGAGCTGCAAATGCCACTTCCAGCTTAGCTGTGCAGAAGAAGAACAACAAGAAGAAGAAATATCTCGAAATATGTCCGTCAGGCCCCTTCCCTTGAGATAAATCTGCAAATATCTCGGAAACGAAGAGAGCTATGGCAAAATGTTAAGAGACCTTTTTGGTAGAGAATTAAGTTTCCTACTTTTCATGTTCTATGATATTTTTTGATCAGATGCGTAGTTCTCGAGATATATCAAGATATTTAAAAGTTCCGAAGCCGCACCAACATAATAGAGATACAGAAACACCGTGGCCCCTTTCTTTGAGATAACTCTGCACTATTGCGAGCTGCAAATGCCACTTCCAGCTTAGCTGTGCAGAAGAAGAACAACAAGAAGAAGAAATATCTCGAAATATGTCCGGCAGGCCAGTACCTTTGAGCTGAATCTGCAAATATCTCGGAAACGAAGCGAGCTATGGCAAAATGTTAAGAGACATTTTTTGTAGAGAATTATGTTTCCTACAATTTATGTTCTATAATATTTTTTGATCAGATGCGTAGTTCTCGAGATATATCAAGATATTTAAAAGTTCCGAAGCCGCACCAACATAATAGAGATACAGAAACACCGTGGCCCCTTTCTTTGAGATAACCCTGCACTAGTGCGAGCCGCAAATGCCACTTCCAGCTTAGCTGTGCAGAAGAAGAACAACAAGAAGAAGAAATATCTCGAAATATGTCCGTCAGGCCCCTTCCTTTGAGATAAATCTGCAAATATCTCGGAAACGAAGCGAGCTATGGCAAAATGTTAAGAGACCTTTTTTGTAGAGAATTATGTTTTCTACAATTTATGTTCTATGATATTTTTTGAGCAGAAGCGTAGTTTTCGAGATATATCGAGATATTTAAAAGTTCCGAAGCCGCACCAACATAATAGAGATACAGAAACACCGTGGCCCCTTTCTTTGAGATAACTCTGCACTAGTGCGAGCTGCAAATGCCACTTCCAGCTTAGCTGTGCAGAAGAAGAACAACAAGAAGAAGAAATATCTCGAAATATGTCCGTCAGGCCAGTTCCTTTGAGCTGAATCTGCAAATATCTCGGAAACGAAGCGAGCTATGGCAAAATGTTAAGAGACGTTTTTTGTAGAGAATTATGTTTCCTACAATTTATGTTCTATGATATTTTTTGATCAGACGCGTAGTTCTCGAGATATATCAAGATATTTAAAAGTTCCGAAGCCGCAACAACATAATAGAGATACAGAAACACCGTGGCCCCTTTCTTTGAGATAACTGTGCACTATTGCGAGCTGCAAATGCCACTTCCAGCTTAGCTGTGCAGAAGAAGAACAACAAGAAGAAGAAATATCTCGAAATATGTCCGTCAGGCCCCTTCCCTTGAGATAAATCTGCAAATATCTCGGAAACGAAGAGAGCTATGGCAAAATGTTAAGAGACCTTTTTTGTAGAGAATTAAGTTTCCTACTTTTCATGTTCTATGATATTTTTTGATCAGATGCGTAGTTCTCGAGATATATCAAGATATTTAAAAGTTCCGAAGCCGCACCAACATAATAGAGATACAGAAACACCGTGGCCCCTTTCTTTGAGATAACTCTGCACTAGTGCGAGCTGCAAATGCCACTTCCAGCTTAGCTGTGCAGAAGAAGAACAACAAGAAGAAGAAATATCTCGAAATATGTCCGTCAGGCCAGTTCCTTTGAGCTGAATCTGCAAATATCTCGGAAACGAAGCGAGCTATGGCAAAATGTTAAGAGACATTTTTTGTAGAGAATTATGTTTCCTACAATTTATGTTCTATGATATTTTTTGATCAGAAGCGTAGTTTTCGAGATATATCGAGATACTTAAAAGATCCGAAGCCGCACCAACATAATAGAGATACAGAAACACCGTGGCCCCTTTCTTTGAGATAACTGTGCACTAGTGCGAGCCGCAAATGCCACTTCCAGCTTAGCTGTGCAGAAGAAGGACAACAAGTAGAAGAAATATCTCGAAATATGTCCGTCAGGCCCCTTCCCTTGAGATATATCTGCAAATATCTCGGAAACGAAGAGAGCTATGGCAAAATGTTAAGAGACCTTTTTGGTAGAGAATTAAGTTTCCTACTTTTCATGTTCTATGATATTTTTTGATCAGATGCGTAGTTCTCGAGATATATCAAGATATTTAAAAGTTCCGAAGCCGCACCAACATAATAGAGATACAGAAACACCGTGGCCCCTTTCTTTGAGATAACTCTGCACTATTGCGAGCTGCAAATGCCACTTCCAGCTTAGCTGTGCAGAAGAAGAACAACAAGAAGAAGAAATATCTCGAAATATGTCCGTCAGGCCAGTACCTTTGAGCTGAATCTGCAAATATCTCGGAAACGAAGCGAGCTATGGCAAAATGTTAAGAGACATTTTTTGTAGAGAAGTATGTTTCCTACAATTTATGTTCTATGATATTTTTTGATCAGAAGCGTAGTTTTCGAGATATATCGAGATACTTAAAAGATCCGAAGCCGCACCAACATAATAGAGATACAGAAACACCGTGGCCCCTTTCTTTGAGATAACTGTGCACTAGTGCGAGCCGCAAATGCCACTTCCAGCTTAGCTGTGCAGAAGAAGAACAACAAGTAGAAGAAATATCTCGAAATATGTCCGTCAGGCCCCTTCCCTTGAGATATATCTGCAAATATCTCGGAAACGAAGAGAGCTATGGCAAAATGTTAAGAGACCTTTTTGGTAGAGAATTAAGTTTCCTACTTTTCATGTTCTATGATATTTTTTGATCAGATGCGTAGTTCTCGAGATATATCAAGATATTTAAAAGTTCCGAAGCCGCACCAACATAATAGAGATACAGAAACACCGTGGCCCCTTTCGTTGAGATAACTCTGCACTAGTGCGAGGGGCAAATGCCACTTCCAGCTCAGCTGTGCAGAAGAAGAACAACAAGAAGAAGAAATATCTCGAAATATGTCCGTCAGGCCAGTTCCTTTGAGCTGAATCTGCAAATATCTCGGAAACGAAGGGAGCTATGGCAAAATGTTAAGAGACCTTTTTGGTAGAGAATTAAGTTTCCTACTTTTCATGTTCTATGATATTTTTTGATCAGATGCGTAGTTCTCGAGATATATCAAGATATTTAAAAGTTCCGAAGCCGCACCAACATAATAGAGATACAGAAACACCGTGGCCCCTTTCTTTGAGATAACTCTGCACTATTGCGAGCTGCAAATGCCACTTCCAGCTTAGCTGTGCAGAAGAAGAACAACAAGAAGAAGAAATATCTCGAAATATGTCCGTCAGGCCCCTTCCCTTGAGATAAATATGCAAATATCTCGGAAACGAAGCGAGCTATGGCAAAATGTTAAGAGACCTTTTTTGTAGAGAATTAAGTTTCCTACTTTTTATGTTCTATGATATTTTTTGATCAGATGCGTAGTTCTCGAGATATATCAAGATATTTAAAAGTTCCGAAGCCGCACCAACATAATAGAGATACAGAAACACCGTGGCCCCTTTCTTTGAGATAACTCTGCACTAGTGCGAGCTGCAAATGCCACTTCCAGCTTAGCTGTGCAGAAGAAGAACAACAAGAAGAAGAAATATCTCGAAATATGTCCGTCAGGCCAGTTCCTTTGAGCTGAATCTGCAAATATCTCGGAAACGAAGCGAGCAATGGCAAAATGTTAAGAGACGTTTTTTGTAGAGAATTATGTTTCCTACAATTTATGTTCTATGATATTTTTTGATCAGAAGCGTAGTTTTCGAGATATATCGAGATATTTAAAAGTTCCGAAGCCGCACCAACATAATAGAGATACAGAAACACCGTGGCCCCTTTCTTTGAGATAACCCTGCACTAGTGCGAGCTGCAAATGCCACTTCCAGCTTAGCTGTGCAGAAGAAGAACAACAAGAAGAAGAAATATCTCGAAATATGTCCGTCAGGCCCCCTTCCCTTGAGATAAATCTGCAAATATCTCGGAAACGAAGAGAGCTATGGCAAAATGTTAAGAGACCTTTTTGGTAGAGAATTAAGTTTCCTACTTTTCATGTTCTATGATATTTTTTGATCAGATGCGTAGTTCTCGAGATATATCAAGATATTTAAAAGTTCCGAAGCCGCACCAACATAATAGAGATACAGAAACACCGTGGCCCCTTTCTTTGAGATAACTCTGCACTAGTGCGAGCTGCAAATGCCACTTCCAGCTTAGCTGTGCAGAAGAAGAACAACAAGAAGAAGAAATATCTCGAAATATGTCCGTCAGGCCAGTTCCTTTGAGCTGAATCTGCAAATATCTCGGAAACGAAGCGAGCTATGGCAAAATGTTAAGAGACGTTTTTTGTAGAGAATTATGTTTCCTACAATTTATGTTCTATGATATTTTTTGATCAGAAGCGTAGTTTTCGAGATATATCGAGATATTTAAAAGTTCCGAAGCCGCACCAACATAATAGCGATACAGAAACACCGTGGCCCCTTTCTTTGAGATAACTCTGCACTATTGCGAGCTGCAAATGCCACTTCCAGCTTAGCTGTGCAGAAGAAGAACAACAAGAAGAAGAAATATCTCGAAATATGTCCGTCAGGCCAGTTCCTTTGAGCTGAATCTGCAAATATCTCGGAAACGAAGCGAGCTATGGCAAAATGTTAAGAGACGTTTTTTGTAGAGAATTATGTTTCCTACAATTTATGTTCTATGATATTTTTTGATCAGAAGCGTAGTTTTCGAGATATATCGAGATATTTAAAAGTTCCGAAGCCGCACCAACATAATAGAGATACAGAAACACCGTGGCCCCTTTCTTTGAGATAACCCTGCACTAGTGCGAGCTGCAAATGCCACTTCCAGCTTAGCTGTGCAGAAGAAGAACAACAAGAAGAAGAAATATCTCGAAATATGTCCGTCAGGCCCCTTCCCTTGAGATAAATCTGCAAATATCTCGGAAACGAAGCGAGCTCTGGCAAAATATTAAGAGACCTTTTCTGTAGAGAATTATGTTTCCTACAATTTATGTTCTATGATATTTTTTGATCAGAAGCGTAGTTTTCGAGATATATCGAGATATTTAAAAGTTCCGAAGCCGCACCAACATAATAGAGATACAGAAACACCGTGGCCCCTTTCTTTGAGATAACTCTGCACTAGTGCGAGCTGCAAATGCCACTTCCAGCTTAGCTGTGCAGAAGAAGAACAACAAGAGGAAGAAATATCTCGAAATATGTCCGTCAGGCCCCTTCCCTTGAGATAAATCTGCAAATATCTCGGAAACGAAGCGAGCTATGGCAAAATGTTAAGAGACCTTTTTTGTAGAGAATTAAGTTTCCTACTTTTTATGTTCTATGATACTTTTTGATCAGATGCGTAGTTCTCGAGATATATCAAGATATTTAAAAGTTCCGAAGCCGCACCAACATAATAGAGATACAGAAACACCGTGGCCCCTTTCTTTGAGATAACTCTGCACTATTGCGAGCTGCAAATGCCACTTCCAGCTTAGCTGTGCAGAGGAAGAACAACAAGAAGAAGAAGTATCTCGAAATATGTCCGTCAGGCCCGTTCCTTTGAGCTGAATCTGCAAATATCTCGGAAACGAAGCGAGCTATGGCAAAATATTAAGAGACCTTTTCTGTAGAGAATTAAGTTTCCTACTTTTTATGTTCTATAATATTTTTTGATCAGATGCGTAGTTCTCGAGATATATCAAGATATTTAAAAGTTCCGAAGCCGCACCAACATAATAGAGATACAGAAACACCGTGGCCCCTTTCTTTGAGATAACCCTGCACTAGTGCGAGCCGCAAATGCCACTTCCAGCTTAGCTGTGCAGAAGAAGAGCAACAAGAAGAAGAAATATCTCGAAATATGTCCGTCAGGCCCCTTCCCTTGAGATAAATCTGCAAATATCTCGGAAACGAAGCGAGCTATGGCAAAATGTTAAGAGACGTTTTTTGTAGAGAATTATGTTTCCTACAATTTATGTTCTATGATATTTTTTGATCAGAAGCGTAGTTTTCGAGATATGTCGAGATATTTAAAAGTTCCGAAGCCGCACCAACATAATAGAGATACAGAAACACCGTGGCCCCTTTCTTTGAGATAACCCTGCACTAGTGCGAGCTGCAAATGCCACTTCCAGCTTAGCTGTGCAGAAGAAGAACAACAAGAAGAAGAAATATCTCGAAATATGTCCGTCAGGCCAGTTCCTTTGAGATGAATCTGCAAATATCTCGGAAACGAAGCGAGCTATGGCAAAATGTTAAGAGACCTTTTTTGTAGAGAATTAAGTTTCCTACTTTTTATGTTCTATGATAATTTTTGATCAGATGCGTAGTTCTCGAGATATATCAAGATATTTAAAAGTTCCGAAGCCGCACCAACATAATAGAGATACAGAAACACCGTGGCCCCTTTCTTTGAGATAACTCTGCACTATTGCGAGCTGCAAATGCCGCTTCCAGCTTAGCTGTGCAGAGGAAGAACAACAAGAAGAAGAAGTATCTCGAAATATGTCCGTCAGGCCCGTTCCTTTGAGCTGAATCTGCAAATATCTCGGAAACGAAGCGAGCTATGGCAAAATATTAAGAGACCTTTTCTGTAGAGAATTAAGTTTCCTACTTTTTATGTTCTATAATATTTTTTGATCAGATGCGTAGTTCTCGAGATATATCAAGATATTTAAAAGTTCCGAAGCCGCACCAACATAATAGAGATACAGAAACACCGTGGCCCCTTTCTTTGAGATAACCCTGCACTAGTGCGAGCCGCAAATGCCACTTCCAGCTTAGCTGTGCAGAAGAAGAACAACAAGAAGAAGAAATATCTCGAAATATGTCCGTCAGGCCCCTTCCCTTGAGATAAATCTGCAAATATCTCGGAAACGAAGCGAGCTATGGCAAAATGTTAAGAGACCTTTTTTGTAGAGAATTATGTTTTCTACAATTTATGTTCTATGATATTTTTTGAGCAGAAGCGTAGTTTTCGAGATATATCGAGATATTTAAAAGTTCCGAAGCCGCACCAACATAATAGAGATACAGAAACACCGTGGCCCCTTTCTTTGAGATAACTCTGCACTAGTGCGAGCTGCAAATGCCACTTCCAGCTTAGCTGTGCAGAAGAAGAACAACAAGAAGAAGAAATATCTCGAAATATGTCCGTCAGGCCAGTTCCTTTGAGCTGAATCTGCAAATATCTCGGAAACGAAGCGAGCTATGGCAAAATGTTAAGAGACGTTTTTTGTAGAGAATTATGTTTCCTACAATTTATGTTCTATGATATTTTTTGATCAGAAGCGTAGTTTTCGAGATATATCGAGATATTTAAAAGTTCCGAAGCCGCACCAACATAATAGCGATACAGAAACACCGTGGCCCTTTCTTTGAGATAACTCTGCACTATTGCGAGCTGCAAATGCCACTTCCAGCTTAGCTGTGCAGAGGAAGAACAACAAGAAGAAGAAATATCTCGAAATATGTCCGTCAGGCCAGTTCCTTTGAGTTGAATCTGCAAATATCTCGGAAACGAAGCGAGCTATGGCAAAATGTTAAGAGACGTTTTTTGTAGAGAATTATGTTTCCTACAATTTATGTTCTATGATATTTTTTGATCAGAAGCGTAGTTCTCGAGATATATCAAGATATTTAAAAGTTCCGAAACCGCACCAACATAATAGAGATACAGAAACACCGTGGCCCCTTTCTTTGAGATAACTCTGCACTAGTGCGAGCCGCAAATGCCACTTCCAGCTTAGCTGTGCAGAAGAAGAACAACAAGAAGAAGAAATATCTCGAAGTATGTCCGTTAGGCCCCTTCCCTTGAGATAAATCTGCAAATATCTCGGAAACGAAGCGAGCTATGGCAAAATCTTAAGAGACCTTTTTTGTAGAGAATTAAGTTTCCTACTTTTTATGTTCTATGATATTTTTTGATCAGATGCGTAGTTCTCGAGATATATCAAGATATTTAAAAGTTCCGAAGCCGCACCAACATAATAGAGATACAGAAACACCGTGGCCCCTTTCTTTGAGATAACTCTGCACTATTGCGAGCTGGAAATGCCACTTCCAGTTTAGCTGTGCAGAAGAAGAACAACAAGAAGAAGAAATATCTCGGAATATGTTCGTTAGGCCCCTTCCCTTGAGATAAATCTGCAAATATCTCGGAAACGAAGCTAGCTATGGCAAAATGTTAAGAGACCTTTTTTGTAGAGAATTAAGTTTCCTACTTTTTATGTTCTATGATATTTTTTGATCAGATGCGTAGTTCTCGAGATATATCAAGATATTTAAAAGTTCCGAAGCCGCACCAACATAATAGAGATACAGAAACACCGTGGCCCCTTTCTTTCAGATAACTCTGCACTATTGCGAGCTGCAAATGCCACTTCCAGCTTAGCTGTGCAGAAGAAGAACAACAAGAAGAAGAAATATCTCGAAATATGTCCGTCAGGCCCCTTCCCTTGAGATATATCTGCAAATATCTCGGAAACGAAGCGAGCTATGGCAAAATCTTCAGAGACCTTTTTTGTAGAGAATTATGTTTCCTACAATTTAGGTTCTATGATATTTTTTGAGCAGAAGCGTAGTTTTCGAGATATATCGAGATATTTAAAAGTTCCGAAGCCGCACCAACATAATAGAGATACAGAAACACCGTGGCCCCTTTCTTTGAGATAACTCTGCACTAGTGCGAGCTGCAAATGCCACTTCCAGCTTAGCTGTGCAGAAGAAGAACAACAAGAAGAAGAAATATCTCGAAATATGTCCGTCAGGCCAGTTCCTTTGAGCTGAATCTGCAAATATCTCGGAAACGAAGCGAGCTATGGCAAAATGTTAAGAGACGTTTTTTGTAGAGAATTATGTTTCCTACAATTTATGTTCTATGATATTTTTTGATCAGAAGCGTAGTTCTCGAGATATATCAAGATATTTAAAAGTTCCGAAACCGCACCAACATAATAGAGATACAGAAACACCGTGGCCCCTTTCTTTGAGATAACTCTGCACTAGTGCGAGCCGCAAATGCCACTTCCAGCTTAGCTGTGCAGAAGAAGAACAACAAGAAGAAGAAATATCTCGAAGTATGTCCGTTAGGCCCCTTCCCTTGAGATAAATCTGCAAATATCTCGGAAACGAAGCGAGCTATGGCAAAATGTTAAGAGACCTTTTTTGTACAGAATTAAGTTTCCTACTTTTTATGTTCTATGATATTTTTTGATCAGATGCGTAGTTCTCGAGATATATCAAGATATTTAAAAGTTCCGAAGCCGCACCAACATAATAGAGATACAGAAACACCGTGGCCCCTTTCTTTGAGATAACTCTGCACTATTGCGAGCTGGAAATGCCACTTCCAGTTTAGCTGTGCAGAAGAAGAACAACAAGAAGAAGAAATATCTCGAAATATGTCCGTCAGGCCAGTACCTTTGAGCTGAATCTGCAAATATCTCGGAAACGAAGCGAGCTATGGCAAAATGTTAAGAGACATTTTTTGTAGAGAATTATGTTTCCTACAATTTATGTTCTATGATATTTTTTGATCAGTAGCGTAGTTTTCGAGATATATCGAGATACTTAAAAGATCCGAAGCCGCACCAACATAATAGAGATACAGAAACACCGTGGCCCCTTTCTTTGAGATAACTCTGCACTATTGCGAGCTGCAAATGCCACTTCCAGCTTAGCTGTGCAGAAGAAGAACAACAAGAAGAAGAAATATCTCGAAATATGTCCGTCAGGCCCCTTCCCTTGAGATAAATATGCAAATGTCTCGGAAACGAAGCGAGCTATGGCAAAATGTTAAGAGACCTTTTTTGTAGAGAATTAAGTTTCCTACTTTTTATGTTCTATGATATTTTTTGATCAGATGCGTAGTTCTCGAGATATATCAAGATATTTAAAAGTTCCGAAGCCGCACCAACATAATAGAGATACAGAAACACCGTGGCCCCTTTCTTTGAGATAACCCTGCACTAGTGCGAGCTGCAAATGCCACTTCCAGCTTAGCTGTGCAGAAGAAGAACAACAAGAGGAAGAAATATCTCGAAATATGTCCGTCAGGCCCCTTCCCTTGAGGTAAATCTGCAAATATCTCGGAAACGAAGCGAGCTATGGCAAAATGTTAAGAGACCTTTTTTGTAGAGAATTAAGTTTCCTACTTTTTATGTTCTATGATATTTTTTGATCAGATGCGTAGTTCTCGAGATATATCAAGATATTTAAAAGTTCCGAAGCCGCACCAACATAATAGAGATACAGAAACACCGTGGCCCCTTTCTTTGAGATAACTCTGCACTAGTGCGAGCCGCAAATACCACTTCCAGCTTAGCTGTGCAGAAGAAGAACAACAAGAAGAAGAAATATCTCGAAATATGTCCGTCAGGCCCCTTCCCTTGAGATAAATCTGCAAATATCTCGGAAACGAAGCGAGCTATGGCAAAATGTTAAGAGACCTTTCCTGTAGAGAATTATGTTTCCTACAATTTATGTTCTATGATATTTTTTGATCAGAAGCGTAGTTTTCGAGATATATCGAGATATTTAAAAGTTCCGAAGCCGCACCAACATAATAGAGATACAGAAACACCGTGGCCCCTTTCTTTGAGATAACTCTGCACTATTGCGAGCTGCAAATGCCACTTCCAGCTTAGCTGTGCAGAAGAAGAACAACAAGAAGAAGAAATATCTCGAAATATGTCCGTCAGGCCCGTTCCTTTGAGCTGAATCTGCAAATATCTCGGAATCGAAGCGAGCTATGGCAAAATGTTAAGAGACGTTTTTTGTAGAGAATTATGTTTCCTACAATTTATGTTCTACGATATTTTTTGATCAGAAGCGTGGTTTTCGAGATATATCGAGATATTTAAAAGTTCCGAAGCCGCACCAACATAATAGAGATACAGAAACACCGTGGCCCCTTTCTTTGAGATAACTCTGCACTAGTGCGAGCCGCAAATGCCACTTCCAGCTTAGCTGTGCAGAAGAAGAACAACAAGAAGAAGAAATATCTCGAAATATGTCCGACAGGCCCCTTCCCTTGAGATAAATCTGCAAATATCTCGGAAACGAAACGAGCTATGGCGAAATGTTAAGAGACCTTTTTTGTAGAGAATTAAGTTTCATACTTTTTATCTTCTATGATATTTTTTGATCAGATGCGTAGTTCTCGAAATATATCAAGATATTTAAAAGTTCCGATGCCGCACCAACATAATAGAGATACAGAAACACCGTGGCCCCTCTCTTTGAGATAACTCTGCACTATTGCGAGCTGCAAATGCCACTTCCAGCTTAGCTGTGCAGAGGAAGAACAACAAGAAGAAGAAATATCTCGAAATATGTCCGTCAAGCCAGTTCCTTTGAGCTGAATCTGCAAATATCTCGGAAACGAAGCGAGCTATGGCAAAATGTTGAGAGACGTGTTTTGTAGAGAATTATGTTTCCTACAATTTATGTTCTATGATATTTTTTGATCAGAAGCGTAGTTTTCGAGATATATCGAGATATTTAAAAGTTCCGAAGCCGCACCAACATAATAGGGATACAGAAACACCGTGGCCCCTTTCTTTGAGATAACTCTGCACTAGTGCGAGCCGCAAATGCCACTTCCAGCTTAGCTGTGCAGAAGAAGTACAACAAGAAGAAGAAATATCTCGAAATATGTCCGTCAGGCCCCTTCCCTTGAGATAAATCTGCAAATATCTCGGAAACGAAGCGAGCGATGGCAAAATGTTAAGAGACCTTTTTTGTAGAGAATGATGTTTTCTACAATTTATGTTGTATGATATTTTTTGATCAGAAGCGTAGTTTTCGAGATATATCGAGATATTTAAAAGTTCCGAAGCCGCACCAACATAATAGAGATACAGAAACACCGTGGCCCCTTTCTTTGAGATAACTCTGCACTAGTGCGAGCTGCAAATGCCACTTCCAGCTTAGCTGTGCAGAGGAAGAACAACAAGAAGAAGAAATATCTCGAAATATGTCCGTCAGGCCCCTTCCCTTGAGATAAATCTGCAAATATCTCGGAAACGAAGCGAGCTATGGCAAAATCTTAAGAGACCTTTTTTGTAGAGAATTAAGTTTCCTACTTTTTATGTTCTATAATATTTTTTGATCAGATGCGTAGTTCTCGAGATATATCAAGATATTTAAAAGTTCCGAAGCCGCACCAACATAATAGAGATACAGAAACACCTTGGCCCCTTTCTTTGAGATAACTCTGCACTAGTGCGAGCCGCAAATGCCACTTCCAGCTTAGCTGTGCAGAAGGAGAACAACAAGAAGAAGAAATATCTCGAAATATGTCCGTCAGGCCCCTTCCCTTGAGATAAATCTGCAAATATCTCGGAAACGAAGCGAGCTATGGCAAAATGTTAAGAGACCTTTTCTGTAGAGAATTATGTTTCCTACAATTTATGTTCTATGATATTTTTCGATCAGAAGCGTAGTTTTCGAGATATATCGAGATATTTAAAAGTTCCGAAGCCGCACCAACATAATAGAGATACAGAAACACCGTGGCCCCTTTCTTTGAGATAACTCTGCACTAGTGCGAGCTGCAAATGCCACTTCCAGCTTAGCTGTGCAGAAGAAGAACAACAAGAAGAAGAAATATCTCGAAATATGTCCGACAGGCCCCTTCCCTTGAGATAAATCTGCAAATATCTCGGAAACGAAGCGAGCTATGGCAAAATGTTAAGAGACCTTTTTTGTAGAGAATTAAGTTTCCTACTTTTTATGTTCTATGATATTTTTTGATCAGATGCGTAGTTCTCGAGATATATCAAGATATTTAAAAGTTCCGAAGCCGCACCAACATAATAGAGATACAGAAACACCGTGGCCCCTTTCTTTGAGATAACTCTGCACTATTGCGAGCTGCAAATGCCACTTCCAGCTTAGCTGTGCAGAAGAAGAACAACAAGAAGAAGAAATATCTCGAAATATGTCCGACAGGCCCCTTCCCTTGAGATAAATCTGAAAATATCTCGGAAACGAAGCGAGCTATGGCGAAATGTTAAGAGACCTTTTTTGTAGAGAATTAAGTTTCCTACTTTTTATCTTCTATGATATTTTTTGATCAGATGCGTAGTTCTCGAAATATATCAAGATATTTAAAAGTTCCGAAGCCGCACCAACATAATAGAGATACAGAAACACCGTGGCCCCTCTCTTTGAGATAACTCTGCACTATTGCGAGCTGCAAATGCCACTTCCAGCTTAGCTGTGCAGAAGAAGAACAACAAGAAGAAGAAATATCTCGAAATATGTCCGTCACGCCCCTTCCCTTGAGATAAATCTGCAAATATCTCGGAAACGAAGCGAGCTATGGCAAAATGTTTAGAGACCTTTCTTGTAGAGAATTAAGTTTCCTACTTTTTATGTAGTATGATATTTTTTGATCAGATGCGTAGTTCTCGAGATATATCAAGATATTTAAAAGTTCCGAAGCCGCACCAACATAATAGAGATCCAGAAACACCGTGGCCCCTTTCTTTGAGATAACTCTGCACTATTGCGCGCTGCAAATGCCACTTCCAGCTTAGCTGTGCAGAAGAAGAACAACAAAAAGAAGAAATATCTCGAAATATGTCCGTCAGGCCCCTTCCCTTGAGATAAATCTGCAAATATCTCGGAAACGAAGCGAGCTATGGCAAAATGTTAAGAGACCTTTTTTGTAGAGAATTAAGTTTCCTACTTTTGATGTTCTATAATATTTTTCGATCAGAGGCGTAGTTCTCGAGATATATCAAGATATTTAAAAGTTCCGAAGCCGCACCAACATAATAGAGATACAGAAACACCATGGCCCCTTTCTTCCAGATAACTCTGCACTATTGCGAGCTGGAAATGCCACTTCCAGTTTAGCTGTGCAGAAGAAGAACAACAAGAAGAAGAAATATCTCGAAATATGTCCATCAGGACCCTTCCCTTGAGATAAATCTGCAAATATCTCGGAAACGAAGCGAGCTATGGCAAAATGTTAAGAGACCTTTTTTGTAAAGAATTATGTTTCCTACAATTTATGTTCTATGATATTTTTTGATCAGAAGCGTAGTTTTCGAGATATATCGAGATATTTAAAAGTTCCGAAGCCGCACCAACATAATAGAGATACAGAAACACGGTGCCCCCTTTCTTTGGGATAACTCTGCACTATTGCGAGCTGCAAATGCCACTTCCAGCTTAGCTGTGCAGAAGAAGAACAACAAGAAGAAGAAATATCTCGAAATATGTCCGACAGGCCCCTTCCCTTGAGATAAATCTGCAAATATCTCGGAAACGAAGCGAGCTATGGCGAAATGTTAAGAGACCTTTTTTGTAGAGAATTAAGTTTCCTACTTTTTATCTTCTATGATATTTTTTGATCAGATGCGTAGTTCTCGAAATATATCAAGATATTTAAAAGTTCCGAAGCCGCACCAACATAATAGAGATACAGAAACACCGTGGCCCCTCTCTTTGAGATAACTCTGCACTATTGCGAGCTGCAAATGCCACTTCCAGCTTAGCTGTGCAGAGGAAGAACAACAAGAAGAAGAAATATCTCGAAATATGTCCGTCAGGCCAGTTCCTTTGAGCTGAATCTGCAAATATCTCGGAAACGAAGCGAGCTATGGCAAAATGTTAAGAGACGTGTTTTGTAGAGAATTATGTTTCCTACAATTTTTGTTCTATGATATTTTTTGATCAGAAGCGTAGTTTTCGAGATATATCGAGATATTTAAAAGTTCCGAAGCCGCACCAACATAATAGAGATACAGAAACACCGTGGCCCCTTTCTTTGAGATAACTCTGCACTAGTGCGAGCCGCAAATGCCACTTCCAGCTTAGCTGTGCAGAAGAAGAACAACAAGAAGAAGAAATATCTCGAAATATGTCCGTCAGGCCCCTTCCCTTGAGATAAATCTGCAAATATCTCGGAAACGAAGCGAGCGATGGCAAAATGTTAAGAGACCTTTTTTGTAGAGAATTATGTTTTCTACAATTTATGTTCTATGATATTTTTTGATCAGAAGCGTAGTTTTCGAGATATATCGAGATATTTAAAAGTTCCGAAGCCGCACCAACATAATAGAGATACAGAAACACCGTGGCCCCCTTCTTTGAGATAACTCTGCACTAGTGCGAGCTGCAAATGCCACTTCCAGCTTAGCTGTGCAGAAGAAGAACAACAAGAAGAAGAAATATCTCGAAATATGTCCGTCAGGCCCCTTCCCTTGAGATAAATCTGCAAATATCTCGGAAACGAAGCGAGCTATGGCAAAATGTTAAGAGACCTTTTTTGTAGAGAATTAAGTTTCCTACTTTTTATGTTCTATAATATTTTTTGATCAGATGCGTAGTTCTCGAGATATATCAAGATATTTAAAAGTTCCAAAGCCGCACCAACATAATAGAGATACAGAAACACCGTGGCCCCTTTCTTTGAGACAACTCTGCACTAGTGCGAGCCGCAAATGCCACTTCCAGCTTAGCTGTGCAGAAGAAGAACAACAAGAAGAAGAAATATCTCGAAATATGTCCGTCAGGCCCCTTCCCTTGAGATAAATCTGCAAATATCTCGGAAACGAAGCGAGCTATGGCAAAATGTTAAGAGACCTTTTCTGTAGAGAATTATGTTTCCTACAATTTATGTTCTATGATATTTTTTGATCAGAAGCGTAGTTTTCGAGATATATCGAGATATTTAAAAGTTCCGAAGCCGCACCAACATAATAGAGATACAGAAACACCGTGGCCCCTTTCTTTGAGATAACTCTGCACTAGTGCGAGCTGCAAATGCCACTTCCAGCTTAGCTGTGCAGAAGAAGAACAACAAGAAGAAGAAATATCTCGAAATATGTCCGTCAGGCCCCTTCCCTTGAGATAAATCTGCAAATATCTCGGAAACGAAGCGAGCTATGGCAAAATGTTAAGAGACCTTTTTTGTAGAGAATTAAGTTTCCTACTTTTTATGTTCTATGATATTTTTTGATCAGATGCGTAGTTCTCGATATATATCAAGATATTTAAAAGTTCCGAAGCCGCACCAACATAATAGAGATACAGAAACACCGTGGCCCCTTTCTTTGAGATATCTCTGCACTATTGCGAGCTGCAAATGCCACTTCCAGCTTAGCTGTGCAGA
Organism: Osmia lignaria lignaria; assembly: GCF_051020975.1. NCBI lineage: Eukaryota > Metazoa > Arthropoda > Insecta > Hymenoptera > Megachilidae > Osmia > Osmia lignaria. Next base: position 3,195,516 of record NW_027478160.1, read on the forward strand.
GGAAGAACAACAAGAAGAAGAAGTATCTCGAAATATGTCCGTCAGGCCCGTTCCTTTGAGCTGAATCTGCAAATATCTCGGAATCGAAGCGAGCTATGGCAAAATGTTAAGAGACGTTTTTTGTAGAGAATTATGTTTCCTACAATTTATGTTCTATGATATTTTTTGATCAGAAGCGTAGTTTTCGAGATATATCGAGATATTTAAAAGTTCCGAAGCCGCACCAACATAATAGAGATACAGAAACACCGTGGCCCCTTTCTTTGAGATAACTCTGCACTAGTGCGAGCCGCAAATGCCACCTCCAGCTCAGCTGTGCAGAAGAAGAACAACAAGAAGAAGAAATATCTCGAAATATGTCCGACAGGCCCCTTCCCTTGAGATAAATCTGCAAATATCTCGGAAACGAAGCGAGCTATGGCGAAATGTTAAGAGACCTTTTTTGTAGAGAATTAAGTTTCCTACTTTTTATCTTCTATGATATTTTTTGATCAGATGCGTAGTTCTCGAGATATATCAAGATATTTAAAAGTTCCGAAGCTGCACCAACATAATAGAGGTACAGAAACACCGTGGCCTCTTTCTTTGAGATAACTCTGCACTAGTGCGAGCCGCAAATGCCACTTCCAGCTTAGCTGTGCAGAAGAAGGACAACAAGAAGAAGAAATATCTCGAAATATGTCCGTCAGGCCCCTTCCCTTGAGATAAATATGCAAATATCTCGGAAACGAAGCGAGCTGTGGCAAAATGTTAAGAGACCGTTGTTGTAGAGAATTAAGTTTCCTACTTTTTATGTTCTATGATATTTTTTGATCAGACGCGCGGTTCTCGAGATATATCAAGATATTTAAAAGTTCCGAAGCCGCACCAACATAATAGAGATACAGAAACACCGTGGCCCCTTTCTTTGAGATAACTCTGCACTATTGCGAGCTGCAAATGCCACTTCCAGCTTAGCTGTGCAGAAGAAGAACAACAAGAAGAAGAAATATCTCGAAATATGTCCGTCAGGCCCCTTCCCTTCAGATAAATCTGCAAATATCTCGGAAACGAAGAGAGCTATGGCAAAATGTTAAGAGACCTTTTTTGTAGAGAATTATGTTTCCTACAATTTACGTTCTATGATATTTTTTGATCAGAAGCGTAGTTTTCGAGATATATCGAGATATTTAAAAGTTCCGAAGCCGCACCAACATAATAGAGACACAGAAACACCGTGGCCCCTTTCTTTGAGATAACTCTGCATTAGTGCGAGCCGCAAATGCCACTTCCAGCTTAGCTGTGCAGAAGAAGGACAACAAGAAGAAGAAATATCTCGAAATATGTCCGTCAGGCCCCTTCCCTTGAGATAAATATGCAAATATCTCGGAAACGAAGCGAGCTATGGCAAAATGTTAAGAGACCTTTTTTGTAGAGAATTAAGTTTCCTACTTTTTATGTTCTATGATATTTTTTGATCAGATGCTTAGTTCTCGAGATATATCAAGATATTTAAAAGTTCCGAAGCCGCACCAACATAATAGAGATACAGAAACACCGTGGCCCCTTTCTTTGAGATAACTCTGCACTAGTGCGAGCCGCAAATGCCACTTCCAGCTTAGCTGTGCAGAAGAAGAACAACAAGAAGAAGAAATATCTCGAAATATGTCCGTCAGGCCCCTTCCCTTGAGATAAATCTGCAAATATCTCGGAAACGAAGCGAGCTATGGCAAAGTGTTAAGAGACCTTTTTTGTAGAGAATTAAGTTTCCTACTTTTTATGTTCTATGATATTTTTTGATCAGATGCGTAGTTCTCGAGATATATCAAGATATTTAAAAGTTCCGAAGCCGCACCAACATAATAGAGATACAGAAACACCGTGGCCCCTTTCTGTGAGATAACTCTGCAATATTGCGAGCTGCAAATGCCACTTCCAGCTTAGCTGTGCAGAAGAAGAACAACAAGAAGAAGAAATATCTCGAAATATGTCCGTCAGGCCCCTTCCCTTGAGATACATCTGCAAATATCTCGGAAACGAAGCGAGCTATGGCAAAATGTTTAGAGAACTTTCTTGTAGAGAATTAAGTTTCCTACTTTTTATGTTCTATGATATTTTTTGATGAGATGCGTAGTTCTCGAGATATATCAAGATATTTAAAAGTTCCGAAGCCGCACCAACATAATAGAGATACTGAAACACCGTGGCCCCTTTCTTTGAGATAACTCTGCACTATTGCGAGCTGCAAATGCCACTTCCAGCTTAGCTGTGCAGAGGAAGAACAACAAGAAGAAGAAATATCTCGAAATATGTCCGTCAGGCCAGTTCCTTTGAGCTGAATCTGCAAATATCTCGGAAACGAAGCGAGCTATGGCAAAATGTTAAGAGACGTTTTTTGTAGAGAATTAAGTTTCCTACTTTTTATGTTCGATGATATTTTTTGATCAGATGCGTAGTTCTCGAGATATATCAAGATATTTAAAAGTTCCGAAGCTGCACCAACATAATAGAGGTACAGAAACACCGTGGCCTCTTTCTTTGAGATAACACTGCACTATTGCGAGCTGCAAATGCCACTTCGAGCTTAGCTGTGCAGAAGAAGAACAACAAGAAGAAGAAATATCTCGAAATATGTCCGTCAGACCCCTTCCCTTGAGATGAATCTGCAAATATCTCGGAAACGAAGCGAGCTATGGCAAAATGTTAAGAGACCTTTTTTGTAGGGAATTAAGGTTCCTACTTTTTATGTTCTATGATATTTTTTGATCAGAAGCGTAGTTTTCGAGATATATCGAGATATTTAAAAGTTCCGAAGCCGCACCAACATAATAGAGATACAGAAACACCGTGGCCCCTTTCTTTGAGATAACTCTGCACTAGTGCGAGCCGCAAATGCCACTTCCAGCTTAGCTGTGCAGAAGAAGAACAACAAGAAGAAGAAATATCTCGAAATATGTCCGTCAGGCCCCTTCCCTTGAGATAAATCTGCAAATATCTCGGAAACGAAGCGAGCTATGGCAAAGTGTTAAGAGACCTTTTTTGTAGAGAATTAAGTTTCCTACTTTTTATGTTCTATGATATTTTTTGATCAGATGCGTAGTTCTCGAGATATATCAAGATATTTAAAAGTTCCGAAGCCGCACCAACATAATAGAGATACAGAAACACCGTGGCCCCTTTCTGTGAGATAACTCTGCAATATTGCGAGCTGCAAATGCCACTTCCAGCTTAGCTGTGCAGAAGAAGAACAACAAGAAGAAGAAATATCTCGAAATATGTCCGTCAGGCCCCTTCCCTTGAGATACATCTGCAAATATCTCGGAAACGAAGCGAGCTATGGCAAAATGTTTAGAGAACTTTCTTGTAGAGAATTAAGTTTCCTACTTTTTATGTTCTATGATATTTTTTGATGAGATGCGTAGTTCTCGAGATATATCAAGATATTTAAAAGTTCCGAAGCCGCACCAACATAATAGAGATACTGAAACACCGTGGCCCCTTTCTTTGAGATAACTCTGCACTATTGCGAGCTGCAAATGCCACTTCCAGCTTAGCTGTGCAGAGGAAGAACAACAAGAAGAAGAAATATCTCGAAATATGTCCGTCAGGCCAGTTCCTTTGAGCTGAATCTGCAAATATCTCGGAAACGAAGCGAGCTATGGCAAAATGTTAAGAGACGTTTTTTGTAGAGAATTATGTTTCCTACAATTTATGTTCTATGATATTTTTTGATCAGAAGCGTAGTTTTCGAGATATATCGAGATATTTAAAAGTTCCGAAGACGCACCAACATAATAGAGATACAGAAACACCGTGGCCCCTTTCTTTGAGATAACTGTGCACCAGTGCGAGCCGCAAATGCCACTTCCAGCTTAGCTGTGCAGAAGAAGAACAACAAGAAGAAGAAATATCTCGAAATATGTCCGTCAGGCCCCTTCCCTTGAGATATATCTGCAAATATCTCGGAAACGAAGCGAGCTATGGCAAAATGTTAAGAGACCGTTTTTGTAGAGAATTATGTTTCCTACTTTTTATGTTCTATGATATTTTTTGATCAGACGCGTAGTTCTCGAGATATATCAAGATATTTAAAAGTTCCGAAGCCGCACCAACATAATAGAGATACAGAAACACGGTGGCCCCTTTCTTTGAGATAACTCTGCACTATTGCGAGCTGCAAATGCCACTTCCAGCTTAGCTGTGCAGAAGAAGAACAACAAGAAGAAGAAATATCTCGAAATATGTCCGTCAGGCCACTTCCCTTGAGATAAATCTGCAAATATCTCGGAAACGACGCGAGCTATGGCAAAATGTTAAGAGACCTTTTTTGTAGAGAATTAAGTTTCCTACTTTTTATGTTCGATGATATTTTTTGATCAGATGCGTAGTTCTCGATATATATCAAGATATTTAAAAGTTCCGAAGCCGCACCAACATAATAGAGATACAGAAACACCGTGGCCCCTTTCTTTGAGATATCTCTGCACTATTGCGAGCTGCAAATGCCACTTCCAGCTTAGCTGTGCAGAGGAAGAACAACAAGAAGAAGAAGTATCTCGAAATATGTCCGTCAGGCCCGTTCCTTTGAGCTGAATCTGCAAATATCTCGGAATCGAAGCGAGCTATGGCAAAATGTTAAGAGACGTTTTTTGTAGAGAATTATGTTTCCTACAATTTATGTTCTATGATATTTTTTGATCAGAAGCGTAGTTTTCGAGATATATCGAGATATTTAAAAGTTCCGAAGCCGCACCAACATAATAGAGATACAGAAACACCGTGGCCCCTTTCTTTGAGATAACTCTGCACTATTGCGAGCTGCAAATGCCACTTCGAGCTTAGCTGTGCAGAAGAAGAACAACAAGAAGAAGAAATATCTCGAAATATGTCCGTCAGACCCCTTCCCTTGAGATCAATCTGCAAATATCTCGGAAACGAAGCGAGCTATGGCGAAATGTTAAGAGACCTTTTTTGTAGAGAATTAAGTTTCCTACTTTCTATCTTCTATGATATTTTTTGACCAGATGCGTAGTTCTCGAGATATATCAAGATATTTAAAAGTTCCGAAGCCGCACCAACATAATAGAGATACAGAAACACCGTGGCCCCTTTCTGTGAGATAACTCTGCAATATTGCGAGCTGCAAATGCCACTTCCAGCTTAGCTGTGCAGAGGAAGAACAACAAGAAGAAGAAATATCTCGAAATATGTCCGTCAGGCCAGTTCCTTTGAGCTGAATCTGCAAATATCTCGGAAACGAAGCGAGCTATGGCAAAATGTTAAGAGACCTTTTTTGTAGAGAATTAAGTTTCCTACTTTTTATGTTCGATCATATTTTTTGATCAGATGCGTAGTTCTCGAGATATATCAAGATATTTAAAAGTTCCGAAGCTGCACCAACATAATAGAGGTACAGAAACACCGTGGCCTCTTTCTTTGAGATAACACTGCACTATTGCGAGCTGCAAATGCCACTTCGAGCTTAGCTGTGCAGAAGAAGAACAACAAGAAGAAGAAATATCTCGAAATATGTCCGTCAGACCCCTTCCCTTGAGATGAATCTGCAAATATCTCGGAAACGAAGCGAGCTATGGCAAAATGTTAAGAGACCTTTTTTGTAGAGAATTAAGTTTGCTACATTTTATGTTCTATGATATTTTTTGATCAGATGCGTAGTTCTCGAGATATATCAAGATATTTAAAAGTTCCGAAGCCGCACCAACATAATAGAGATACAGAAACACCGTGGCCCCTTTCTGTGAGATAACTCTGCACTATTGCGAGCTGCAAATGCCACTTCCAGCTTAGCTGTGCAGAAGAAGAACAACAAGAAGAAGAAATATCTCGAAATATGTCCGTCAGCCCCTTCCCTTGAGATAAATATGCAAATATCTCGGAAACGAAGCGAGCTACGGCAAAATGTTAAGAAACCTTTTTTGTAGAGAATTAAGTTTCCTACTTTTTATGTTCTACGATATTTTTTGATGAGATGCGTAGTTCTCGAGATATATCAAGATATTTAAAAGTTCCGAAGCCGCACCAACATAATAGAGATACAGAAACACCGTGGCCCCTTTCTTTGAGATAACTCTGCACTATTGCGAGCTGCAAATGCCACTTCCAGCTTAGCTGTGCAGAAGAAGAACAACAAGATGAAGAAATATCTCGAAATATGTCCGTCAGGCCCCTTCCCTTGAGATAAATCTGCAAATATCTCGGATACGAAGAGAGCTATGGCAAAATGTTGAGAGACCTTTTTTGTAGAGAATTAAGTTTCCTACTTTTCATGTTCTATGGTATTTTTTGATCAGATGCGTAGTTCTCGAGATATATCAAGATATTTAAAAGTTCCGAAGCCGCACCAACATAATAGAGATACAGAAACACCGTGGCCCCTTTCTTTGAGATAACTCTGCACTAGTGCGAGCCGCAAATGCCACTTCCAGCTTAGCTGTGCAGAAGAAGAACAACAAGAAGAAGAAATATCTCGAAATATGTCCGTCAGGCCCCTTCCCTTGAGATAAATCGGCAAATATCTCGGAAACGAAGCGAGCTATGGCAAAATGTTAAGAGACCTTTTTTGTAGAGAATTATGTTTCCTACAATTTATGTTGTATGATATTTCTTGATCAGAAGCGTAGTTTTCGAGATATATCGAGATATTTAAAAGTTCCGAAGCCGCACCAACATAATAGAGATACAGAAACACCGTGGCCCCTTTCTTTGAGATAACTCTGCACTAGTGCGAGCCGCAAATGCCACTTCCAGCTTAGCTGTGGAGAAGAAGAACAACAAGAAGAAGAAATATCTCGAGATATGTCCGTCAGGCCCCTTCCCTTGAGATAAATTTGCAAATATCTCGGAAACGAAGCGAGCTGTGGGAAAATGTTAAGAGACCGTTGTTGTAGAGAATTAAGTTTCCTACTTTTTATGTTCTATGATATTTTTTGATCAGACGCGCGGTTCTCGAGATATATCAAGATATTTAAAAGTTCCGAAGCCGCACCAACATAATAGAGATACAGAAACACCGTGGCCCCTTTCTTTGAGATAACTCTGCACTATTGCGAGCTGCAAATGCCACTTCCAGCTTAGCTGTGCAGAAGAAGAACAACAAGAAGAAGAAATATCTCGAAATATGTCCGACAGGCCCCTTCCCTTGAGATAAATCTGCAAATATCTCGGAAACGAAGCGAGCTATGGCAAAGTGTTAAGAGACCTTTTTTGTAGAGAATTAAGTTTCCTACTTTTTATGTTCTATGATATTTTTTGATCAGATGCGTAGTTCTCGAGATATATCAAGATATTTAAAAGTTCCGAAGCCGCACCAACATAATAGAGATACAGAAACACCGTGGCCCCTTTCTGTGAGATAACTCTGCAATATTGCGAGCTGCAAATGCCACTTCCAGCTTAGCTGTGCAGAAGAAGAACAACAAGAAGAAGAAATATCTCGAAATATGTCCGTCAGGCCCCTTCCCTTGAGATACATCTGCAAATATCTCGGAAACGAAGCGAGCTATGGCAAAATGTTTACAGAACTTTCTTGTAGAGAATTAAGTTTCCTACTTTTTATGTTCTATGATATTTTTTGATGAGATGCGTAGTTCTCGAGATATATCAAGATATTTAAAAGTTCCGAAGCCGCACCAACATAATAGAGATACTGAAACACCGTGGCCCCTTTCTTTGAGATAACTCTGCACTATTGCGAGCTGCAAATGCCACTTCCAGCTTAGCTGTGCAGAGGAAGAACAACAAGAAGAAGAAATATCTCGAAATATGTCCGTCAGGCCAGTTCCTTTGAGCTGAATCTGCAAATATCTCGGAAACGAAGCGAGCTATGGCAAAATGTTAAGAGACGTTTTTTGTAGAGAATTATGTTTCCTACAATTTATGTTCTATGATATTTTTTGATCAGAAGCGTAGTTTTCGAGATATATCGAGATATTTAAAAGTTCCGAAGACGCACCAACATAATAGAGATACAGAAACACCGTGGCCCCTTTCTTTTTGATAACTGTGCACCAGTGCGAGCCGCAAATGCCACTTCCAGCTTAGCTGTGCAGAAGAAGAACAACAAGAAGAAGAAATATCTCGAAATATGTCCGTCAGGCCCCTTCCCTTGAGATATATCTGCAAATATATCGGAAACGAAGCGAGCTATGGCAAAATGTTAAGAGACCGTTTTTGTAGAGAATTATGTTTCCTACTTTTTATGTTCTATGATATTTTTTGATCAGACGCGTAGTTCTCGAGATATATCAAGATATTTAAAAGTTCCGAAGCCGCACCAACATAATAGAGATACAGAAACACGGTGGCCCCTTTCTTTGAGATAACTCTGCACTATTGCGAGCTGCAAATGCCACTTCCAGCTTAGCTGTGCAGAAGAAGAACAACAAGAAGAAGAAATATCTCGAAATATGTCCGTCAGGCCACTTCCCTTGAGATAAATCTGCAAATATCTCGGAAACGACGCGAGCTATGGCAAAATGTTAAGAGACCTTTTTTGTAGAGAATTAAGTTTCCTACTTTTTATGTTCGATGATATTTTTTGATCAGATGCGTAGTTCTCGATATATATCAAGATATTTAAAAGTTCCGAAGCCGCACCAACATAATAGAGATACAGAAACACCGTGGCCCCTTTCTTTGAGATATCTCTGCACTATTGCGAGCTGCAAATGCCACTTCCAGCTTAGCTGTGCAGAGGAAGAACAACAAGAAGAAGAAGTATCTCGAAATATGTCCGTCAGGCCCGTTCCTTTGAGCTGAATCTGCAAATATCTCGGAATCGAAGCGAGCTATGGCAAAATGTTAAGAGACGTTTTTTGTAGAGAATTATGTTTCCTACAATTTACGTTCTATGATATTTTTTGATCAGAAGCGTAGTTTTCGAGATATATCGAGATATTTAAAAGTTCCGAAGCCGCACCAACATAATAGAGATACAGAAACACCGTGGCCCCTTTCTTTGAGATAACTCTGCACTATTGCGAGCTGCAAATGCCACTTCGAGCTTAGGTGTGCAGAAGAAGAACAACAAGAAGAAGAAATATCTCGAAATATGTCCGTCAGACCCCTTCCCTTGAGATCAATCTGCAAATATCTCGGAAACGAAGCGAGCTATGGCGAAATGTTAAGAGACCTTTTTTGTAGAGAATTAAGTTTCCTACTTTCTATCTTCTATTATATTTTTTGACCAGATGCGTAGTTCTCGAGATATATCAAGATATTTAAAAGTTCCGAAGCCGCACCAACATAATAGAGATACAGAAACACCGTGGCCCCTTTCTGTGAGATAACTCTGCAATATTGCGAGCTGCAAATGCCACTTCCAGCTTAGCTGTGCAGAGGAAGAACAACAAGAAGAAGAAATATCTCGAAATATGTCCGTCAGGCCAGTTCCTTTGAGCTGAATCTGCAAATATCTCGGAAACGAAGCGAGCTATGGCAAAATGTTAAGAGACCTTTTTTGTAGAGAATTAAGTTTCCTACTTTTTATGTTCGATCATATTTTTTGATCAGATGCGTAGTTCTCGAGATATATCAAGATATTTAAAAGTTCCGAAGCTGCACCAACATAATAGAGGTACAGAAACACCGTGGCCTCTTTCTTTGAGATAACACTGCACTATTGCGAGCTGCAAATGCCACTTCGAGCTTAGCTGTGCAGAAGAAGAACAACAAGAAGAAGAAATATCTCGAAATATGTCCGTCAGACCCCTTCCCTTGAGATGAATCTGCAAATATCTCGGAAACGAAGCGAGCTATGGCAAAATGTTGAGAGACCTTTTTTGTAGAGAATTAAGTTTGCTACATTTTATGTTCTATGATATTTTTTGATCAGATGCGTAGTTCTCGAGATATATCAAGATATTTAAAAGTTCCGAAGCCGCACCAACATAATAGAGATACAGAAACACCGTGGCCCCTTTCTGTGAGATAACTCTGCAATATTGCGAGCTGCAAATGCCACTTCCAGCTTAGCTGTGCAGAAGAAGAACAACAAGAAGAAGAAATATCTCGAAATATGTCCGTCAGGCCCCTTCCCTTGAGATACATCTGCAAATATCTCGGAAACGAAGCGAGCTATGGCAAAATGTTTAGAGACCTTTCTTGTAGAGAATTAAGTTTCCTACTTTTTATGTTCTATGATATTTTTTGATGAGATGCGTAGTTCTCGAGATATATCAAGATATTTAAAAGTTCCGAAGCCGCACCAACATAATAGAGATACTGAAACACCGTGGCCCCTTTCTTTGAGATAACTCTGCACTATTGCGAGCTGCAAATGCCACTTCCAGCTTAGCTGTGCAGAGGAAGAACAACAAGAAGAAGAAATATCTCGAAATATGTCCGTCAGGCCAGTTCCTTTGAGCTGAATCTGCAAATATCTCGGAAACGAAGCGAGCTATGGCAAAATGTTAAGAGACGTTTTTTGTAGAGAATTGTTTCCTACAATTTATGTTCTATGATATTTTTTGATCAGAAGCGTAGTTTTCGAGATATATCGAGATATTTAAAAGTTCCGAAGACGCACCAACATAATAGAGATACAGAAACACCGTGGCCCCTTTCTTTGAGATAACTGTGCACCAGTGCGAGCCGCAAATGCCACTTCCAGCTTAGCTGTGCAGAAGAAGAACAACAAGAAGAAGAAATATCTCGAAATATGTCCGTCAGGCCCCTTCCCTTGAGATATATCTGCAAATATCTCGGAAACGAAGCGAGCTATGGCAAAATGTTAAGAGACCGTTTTTGTAGAGAATTATGTTTCCTACTTTTTATGTTCTATGATATTTTTTGATCAGACGCGTAGTTCTCGAGATATATCAAGATATTTAAAAGTTCCGAAGCCGCACCAACATAATAGAGATACAGAAACACGGTGGCCCCTTTCTTTGAGATAACTCTGCACTATTGCGAGCTGCAAATGCCACTTCCAGCTTAGCTGTGCAGAAGAAGAACAACAAGAAGAAGAAATATCTCGAAATATGTCCGTCAGCCCCTTCCCTTGAGATAAATATGCAAATATCTCGGAAACGAAGCGAGCTATGGCAAAATGTTAAGAAACCTTTTTTGTAGAGACTTAAGTTTCCTACTTTTTATGTTCTACGATATTTTTTGATGAGATGCGTAGTTCTCGAGATATATCAAGATATTTAAAAGTTCCGAAGCCGCACCAACATAATAGAGATACAGAAACACCGTGGCCCCTTTCTTTGAGATAACTCTGCACTATTGCGAGCTGCAAATGCCACTTCCAGCTTAGCTGTGCAGAAGAAGAACAACAAGATGAAGAAATATCTCGAAATATGTCCGTCAGGCCCCTTCCCTTGAGATAAATCTGCAAATATCTCGGATACGAAGAGAGCTATGGCAAAATGTTGAGAGACCTTTTTTGTAGAGAATTAAGTTTCCTACTTTTCATGTTCTATGGTATTTTTTGATCAGATGCGTAGTTCTCGAGATATATCAAGATATTTAAAAGTTCCGAAGCCGCACCAACATAATAGAGATACAGAAACACCGTGGCCCCTTTCTTTGAGATAACTCTGCACTAGTGCGAGCCGCAAATGCCACTTCCAGCTTAGCTGTGCAGAAGAAGAACAACAAGAAGAAGAAATATCTCGAAATATGTCCGTCAGGCCCCTTCCCTTGAGATAAATCGGCAAATATCTCGGAAACGAAGCGAGCTATGGCAAAATGTTAAGAGACCTTTTTTGTAGAGAATTATGTTTCCTACAATTTATGTTCTATGATATTTCTTGATCAGAAGCGTAGTTTTCGAGATATATCGAGATATTTAAAAGTTCCGAAGCCGCACCAACATAATAGAGATACAGAAACACCGTGGCCCATTTCGGTGAGATAACTCTGCACTAGTGCGAGCTGCAAATGCCACTTCCAGCTTAGCTGTGCAGAAGAAGATCAACAAGAAGAAGAAATATCTCGAGATATGTCCGTCAGGCCCCTTCCCTTGAGATAAATCTGCAAATATCTCGGAAACGAAGCGAGCTATGGCAAAATGTTAAGAGACCTTTTTTGTAGAGAATTAAGTTTCCTACTTTTTATGTTGTATGATATTTTTTGATCAGATGCGTAGTTCTCGAGATATATCAAGATATTTAAAAGTTCCGAAGCCGCACCAACATAATAGAGATACAGAAACACCGTGGCCCCTCTCTTTGAGATAACTCTGCACTATTGCGAGCTGCAAATGCCACTTCCAGCTTAGCTGTGCAGAGGAAGAACAACAAGAAGAAGAAATATCTCGAAATATGTCCGTCAGGCCAGTTCCTTTGAGCTGAATCTGCAAATATCTCGGAAACGAAGCGAGCTATGGCAAAATGTTAAGAGACCTTTTTTGTAGAGAATTAAGTTTCCTACTTTTTATGTTCTATGATATTTTTTGATCAGAAGCGTAGTTTTCGAGATATATCGAGATATTTAAAAGTTCCGAAGCCGCACCAACATAATAGAGATACAGAAACACCGTGGCCCCTTTCTTTGAGATAACTCTGCACTAGTGCGAGCCGCAAATGCCACTTCCAGCTTAGCTGTGCAGAAGAAGAACAACAAGAAGAAGAAATATCTCGAAATATGTCCGTCAGGCCCCTTCCCTTGAGATATATCTGCAAATATCTCGGAAACGAAGCGAGCTATGGCAAAATCTTAAGAGACCTTTTTTGTAGAGAATTAAGTTTTCTACTTTTTATGTTCTATGATATTTTTTGATCAGATGCGTAGTTCTCGAGATATATCAAGATATTTAAAAGTTCCGAAGCCGCACCAACATAATAGAGATACAGAAACACCGTGGCCCCTTTCTTTGAGATAACTCTGCACTATTGCGAGCTGCAAATGCCACTTCCAGCTCAGCTGTGCAGAAGAAGAACAACAAGAAGAAGAAGTATCTCGAAATACGTCCGTCAGGCCCCTTCCCTTGAGATAAATCTGCAAATATCTCGGAAACGAAGCGAGCTATGGCAAAATGTTAAGAGACCTTTTTTGTAGAGAATTAAGTTTCCTACTTTTTACGTTCTATGATATTTTTTGATCAGAAGCGTAGTTTTCGAGATATATCGAGATATTTAAAAGTTCCGAGGCCGCACCAACATAATAGGGATACAGAAACACCGTGGCCCCTTTCTTTGAGATAACTCTGCACTAGTGCGAGCCGCAAATGCCACGTCCAGTTTAGCTGTGCAGAAGAAGAACAACAAGAAGAAGAAATATCTCGAAGTATGTCCGTCAGGCCCCTTCCCTTGAGATAAATCTGCAAATATCTCGGAAACGAAGCGAGCTATGGCAAAATGTTAAGAGACCTTTTCTGTAGAGAATTAAGTTTTCTACTTTTTATGTTCCATGATATTTTTTGATCAGATGCGTAGTTCTCGAGATACATCAAGATATTTAAAAGTTCTGAAGCTGCACCAACATAATAGAGATACAGAAACACCGTGGCCCCTTTCTTTGAGATAACTCTGCACTAGTGCGAGCCGCAAATGCCACTTCCAGCTTAGCTGTGCAGAAGAAGAACAACAAGAAGAAGAAATATCTGGAAATATGTCCGTTAGGCCCCTTCCCTTGAGATAAATCTGCAAATATCTCGGAAACGAAGCGAGCTATGGCAAAATGTTGAGAGACCTTTTTTGTAGAGAATTAAGTTTCCTACTATTTATGTTCTATGATATTTTTGGATCAGATGCGTAGTTCTCGAGATATATCAAGATATTTAAAAGTTCCGAAGCCGCACCAACATAATAGAGATACAGAAACACCGTGGCCCCTTTCGTTGAGATATCTCTGCACTATTGCGAGCTGCAAATGCCACTTCCAGGTAGCTGCGCAGAAGAAGAACAACAAGAAGAAGAAATATCTCGAAATATGTCCGTCAGGCCCCTTCCCTTGAGATAAATCTGCAAATATCTCGGAAACGAAGCGAGCTATGGCAAAATGTTAAGAGACCTTTTTTGTACAGAATTATGTTTCCTACTTTTTATGTTCTATGATATTTTTTGATCAGACGCGTAGTTCTCGAGATATATCAAGATATTTAAAAGTTCCGAAGCCGCACCAACATAATAGAGATACAGAAACACCGTGGCCCCTTTCTTTGAGATAACTCTGCACTATTGCGAGCTGCAAATGCCACTTCCAGCTTAGCTGTGCAGAAGAAGAACAACAAGAAGAAGAAATATCTCGAAATATGTCCGTCAGGCCCCTTCCCTTGAGATAAATCTGCAAATATCTCGGAAACGAAGCGAGCTATGGCAAAATGTTAAGAGACCTTTTTTGTAGCGAATTAAGTTTCCTACTTTTTATGTTCTATGATATTTTTTGATCAGATGCGTAGTTCTCGAGATATATCAAGATATTTAAAAGTTCCGAAGCCGCACCAACATAATAGAGATACAGAAACACCGGGGCCCCTTTCTTTCAGATAGCTATGCACTATTGCGAGCTGCAAATGCCACTTCCAGCTTAGCTGTGCAGAAGAAGAACAACAAGAAGAAGAAATATCTCGAAATATGTCCGTCAGGCCCCTTACCTTGAGATAAATCTGCAAATATCTCGGAAACGAAGCGAGCTATGGCAAAATGTTAAGAGACCTTTTTTGTAGCGAATTAAGTTTCCTACTTTTTATGTTCTATGATATTTTTTGATCAGATGCGTAGTTCTCGAGATATATCAAGATATTTAAAAGTTCCGAAGCCGCACCAACATAATAGAGATACAGAAACACCGTGGCCCCTTTCTTTCAGATAGCTATGCACTATTGCGAGCTGCAAATGCCACTTCCAGCTTAGCTGTGCAGAAGAAAAACAACAAGAAGAAGAAATATCTCGAAATATGTCCGTCAGGCCCCTTACCTTGAGATAAATCTGCAAATATCTCGGAAACGAAGCGAGCTATGGTAAAATGTTAAGACACCTTTTTTGTAGAGAATTAAGTTTCCTACTTTTTATGTTCTATGATATTTTTTGATCAGAAGCGTAGTTTTCGAGATATATCGAGATATTTAAAAGTTCCGAAGACGCACCAACATAATGGAGATACAGAAACACCGTGGCCCCTTTCTTTGAGATAACTGTGCACTAGTGCGAGCCGCAAATGCAACTTCCAGCTTAGCTGTGCAGAAGAAGAACAACAAGAAGAAGAAATATCTCGAAATATGTCCGTCAGGCCCCTTCCCTTGAGATATATCCTCAAATATCTCGGAAACGAAGCGAGCTATGGCAAAATGTTAAGAGACCTTTTTTGTAGAGAATTATGTTTCCTACAATTTATGTTCTATGATATTTTTTGTTCAGAAGCGTAGTTTTCGAGATATATCGAGATATTTAAAAGTTCCGAAGCCGCACCAACATAGTAGAGATACAGAAACACCGTGGCCCCTTTCGTTGAGATAACTCTGCACTAGTGCGAGCCGCAAATGCCACTTCCAGCTTAGCTGTGCAGAAGAAGAACAACAAGAAGAAGAAATATCTCGAAATATGTCCGTCAGGCCCCTTCCCTTGAGATAAATCTGCAAATACCTCGGAAACGAAGCGAGCTATGGCAAAATGTTAAGAGACCTTTTTTGTAGAGAATTAAGTTTCCTACTTTGTATGTTCTATGATATTTTTTGATCAGACGCGTAGTTCTCGAGATATATCAAGATATTTAAAAGTTCCGAAGCCGCACCAACATAATAGAGATACAGAAACACCGTGGCCCCTTTCTTTGAGAGAACTCTGCACTATTGCGAGCTGTAAATGCCACTTCCAGTTAAGCTGTGCAGATGAAGAACAACAAGAAGAAGAAATATCTCGAAATATGTCCGTCAGGCCCCTTCCCTTGAGATATATCTGCAAATATCGCGGAAACGAAGCGAGCTATGGCAAAATGTTAAGAGACCTTTTTTGTAGAGAATTATGTTTCCTACAATTTATGTTGTATGATATTTTTTGTTCAGAAGCGTAGTTTTCGAGATATATCGAGATATTTAAAAGTTCCGAAGCCGCACCAACATAATAGAGATACAGAAACACCGTGGCCCCTTTCGTTGAGATAACTCTGCACTATTGCGAGCTGTAAATGCCACTTCCAGTTAAGCTGTGCAGAAGAAGAACAACAAGAAGAAGAAATATCTCGAAATATGTCCGTCAGGCCCCTTCCCTTGAGATATATCTGCAAATATCTCGGAAACGAAGCGAGCTATGGCAAAATGTTAAGAGACCTTTTTTGTAGAGAATTATGTTTCCTACAATTTATGTTCTATGATATTTTTTGTTCAGAAGCGTAGTTTTCGAGATATATCGAGATATTTAAAAGTTCCGAAGCCGCACCAACATAATAGAGATACAGAAACACCGTGGCCCCTTTCGTTGAGATAACTCTGCACTAGTGCGAGCCGCAAATGCCACTTCCAGCTTAGCTGTGCAGAAGAAGAACAACAAGAAGAAGAAATATCTCGAAATATGTCCGTCAGGCCCCTTCCCTTGAGATAAATCTGCAAATATCTCGGAAACGAAGCGAGCTATGGCAAAATGTTAAGAGACCTTTTTTGTAGAGAATTAGGTTTCCTACTTTTTATGTTCTATGATATTTTTTGATCAGATGAGTAGTTCTCGAGATATATCAAGATATTTAAAAGTTCCGAAGCCGCACCAACATAATAGAGATACAGAAACACCGTGGCCCCTTTCTTTGAGAGAACTCTGCACTATTGCGAGCTGTAAATGCCACTTCCAGTTAAGCTGTGCAGATGAAGAACAACAAGAAGAAGAAATATCTCGAAATATGTCCGTCAGGCCCCTTCCCTTGAGATATATCTGCAAATATCGCGGAAACGAAGCGAGCTATGGCAAAATGTTAAGAGACCTTTTTTGTAGAGAATTATGTTTCCTACAATTTATGTTGTATGATATTTTTTGTTCAGAAGCGTAGTTTTCGAGATATATCGAGATATTTAAAAGTTCCGAAGCCGCACCAACATAATAGAGATACAGAAACACCGTGGCCCCTTTCGTTGAGATAACTCTGCACTATTGCGAGCTGTAAATGCCACTTCCAGTTAAGCTGTGCAGAAGAAGAACAACAAGAAGAAGAAATATCTCGAAATATGTCCGTCAGGCCCCTTCCCTTGAGATATATCTGCAAATATCTCGGAAACGAAGCGAGCTATGGCAAAATGTTAAGAGACCTTTTTTGTAGAGAATTATGTTTCCTACAATTTATGTTCTATGATATTTTTTGTTCAGAAGCGTAGTTTTCGAGATATATCGAGATATTTAAAAGTTCCGAAGCCGCACCAACATAATAGAGATACAGAAACACCGTGGCCCCTTTCGTTGAGATAACTCTGCACTAGTGCGAGCCGCAAATGCCACTTCCAGCTTAGCTGTGCAGAAGAAGAACAACAAGAAGAAGAAATATCTCGAAATATGTCCGTCAGGCCCCTTCCCTTGAGATAAATCTGCAAATATCTCGGAAACGAAGCGAGCTATGGCAAAATGTTAAGAGACCTTTTTTGTAGAGAATTAGGTTTCCTACTTTTTATGTTCTATGATATTTTTTGATCAGATGAGTAGTTCTCGAGATATATCAAGATATTTAAAAGTTCCGAAGCCGCACCAACATAATAGAGATACAGAAACACCGTGGCCCCTTTCTTTGAGAGAACTCTGCACTATTGCGAGCTGTAAATGCCACTTCCAGTTAAGCTGTGCAGATGAAGAACAACAAGAAGAAGAAATATCTCGAAATATGTCCGTCAGGCCCCTTCCCTTGAGATATATCTGCAAATATCGCGGAAACGAAGCGAGCTATGGCAAAATGTTAAGAGACCTTTTTTGTAGAGAATTATGTTTCCTACAATTTATGTTCTATGATATTTTTTGTTCAGAAGCGTAGTTTTCGAGATATATCGAGATATTTAAAAGTTCCGAAGCCGCACCAACATAATAGAGATACAGAAACACCGTGGCCCCTTTCTTTGAGAGAACTCTGCACTATTGCGAGCTGTAAATGCCACTTCCAGTTAAGCTGTGCAGATGAAGAACAACAAGAAGAAGAAATATCTCGAAATATGTCCGTCAGGCCCCTTCCCTTGAGATATATCTGCAAATATCTCGGAAACGAAGCGAGCTATGGCAAAATGTTAAGAGACCTTTTTTGTAGAGAATTATGTTTCCTACAATTTATGTTCTATGATATTTTTTGTTCAGAAGCGTAGTTTTCGAGATATATCGAGATATATAAAAGTTCCGAAGCCGCACCAACATAATAGAGATACAGAAACACCGTGCCCCCTTTCGTTGAGATAACTCTGCACTAGTGCGAGCCGCAAATGCCACTTCCAGCTTAGCTGTGCAGAAGAAGAACAACAAGAAGAAGAAATATCTCGAAATATGTCCGTCAGGCCCCTTCCCTTGAGATAAATCTGCAAATATCTCGGAAACGAAGCGAGCTATGGCAAAATGTTAAGAGACCTTTTTTGTAGAGAATTAGGTTTCCTACTTTTTATGTTCTATGATATTTTTTGATCAGATGAGTAGTTCTCGAGATATATCAAGATATTTAAAAGTTCCGAAGCCGCACCAACATAATAGAGATACAGAAACACCGTGGCCCCTTTCTTTGAGAGAACTCTGCACTATTGCGAGCTGTAAATGCCACTTCCAGTTAAGCTGTGCAGATGAAGAACAAAAGAAGAAGAAATATCTCGAAATATGTCCGTCAGGCCCCTTCCCTTGAGATATATCTGCAAATATCGCGGAAACGAAGCGAGCTATGGCAAAATGTTAAGAGACCTTTTTTGTAGAGAATTATGTTTCCTACAATTTATGTTCTATGATATTTTTTGTTCAGAAGCGTAGTTTTCGAGATATATCGAGATATTTAAAAGTTCCGAAGCCGCACCAACATAATAGAGATACAGAAACACCGTGGCCCCTTTCGTTGAGATAACTCTGCACTATTGCGAGCTGTAAATGCCACTTCCAGTTAAGCTGTGCAGAAGAAGAACAACAAGAAGAAGAAATATCTCGAAATATGTCCGTCAGGCCCCTTCCCTTGAGATATATCTGCAAATATCTCGGAAACGAAGCGAGCTATGGCAAAATGTTAAGAGACCTTTTTTGTAGAGACTTATGTTTCCTACAATTTATGTTCTATGATATTTTTTGTTCAGAAGCGTAGTTTTCGAGATATATCGAGATATTTAAAAGTTCCGAAGCCGCAACAACATAATAGAGATACAGAAACACCGTGGCCCCTTTCGTTGAGATAACTCTGCACTAGTGCGAGCCGCAAATGCCACTTCCAGCTTAGCTGTGCAGAAGAAGAACAACAAGAAGAAGAAATATCTCGAAATATGTCCGTCAGGCCCCTTCCCTTGAGATAAATCTGCAAATATCTCGGAAACGAAGCGAGCTATGGCAAAATGTTAAGAGACCTTTTTTGTAGAGAATTAGGTTTGCTACTTTTTATGTTCTATGATATTTTTTGATCAGATGAGTAGTTCTCGAGATATATCAAGATATTTAAAAGTTCCGAAGCCGCACCAACATAATAGAGATACAGAAACACCGTGGCCCCTTTCTTTGAGAGAACTCTGCACTATTGCGAGCTGTAAATGCCACTTCCAGTTAAGCTGTGCAGATGAAGAACAACAAGAAGAAGAAATATCTCGAAATATGTCCGTCAGGCCCCTTCCCTTGAGATATATCTGCAAATATCGCGGAAACGAAGCGAGCTATGGCAAAATGTTAAGAGACCTTTTTTGTAGAGAATTATGTTTCCTACAATTTATGTTCTATGATATTTTTTGTTCAGAAGCGTAGTTTTCGAGATATATCGAGATATTTAAAAGTTCCGAAGCCGCACCAACATAATAGAGATACAGAAACACCGTGGCCCCTTTCGTTGAGATAACTCTGCACTATTGCGAGCTGTAAATGCCACTTCCAGTTAAGCTGTGCAGAAGAAGAACAACAAGAAGAAGAAATATCTCGAAATATGTCCGTCAGGCCCCTTCCCTTGAGATATATCTGCAAATATCTCGGAAACGAAGCGAGCTATGGCAAAATGTTAAGAGACCTTTTTTGTAGAGAATTATGTTTCCTACAATTTATGTTCTATGATATTTTTTGTTCAGAAGCGTAGTTTTCGAGATATATCGAGATATTTAAAAGTTCCGAAGCCGCACCAACATAATAGAGATACAGAAACACCGTGGCCCCTTTCTTTGAGAGAACTCTGCACTATTGCGAGCTGTAAATGCCACTTCCAGTTAAGCTGTGCAGATGAAGAACAACAAGAAGAAGAAATATCTCGAAATATGTCCGTCAGGCCCCTTCCCTTGAGATATATCTGCAAATATCGCGGAAACGAAGCGAGCTATGGCAAAATGTTAAGAGACCTTTTTTGTAGAGAATTATGTTTCCTACAATTTATGTTCTATGATATTTTTTGTTCAGAAGCGTAGTTTTCGAGATATATCGAGATATTTAAAAGTTCCGAAGCCGCACCAACATAATAGAGATACAGAAACACCGTGGCCCCTTTCTTTGAGAGAACTCTGCACTATTGCGAGCTGTAAATGCCACTTCCAGTTAAGCTGTGCAGATGAAGAACAACAAGAAGAAGAAATATCTCGAAATATGTCCGTCAGGCCCCTTCCCTTGAGATATATCTGCAAATATCTCGGAAACGAAGCGAGCTATGGCAAAATGTTAAGAGACCTTTTTTGTAGAGAATTATGTTTCCTACAATTTATGTTCTATGATATTTTTTGTTCAGAAGCGTAGTTTTCGAGATATATCGAGATATTTAAAAGTTCCGAAGCCGCACCAACATAATAGAGATACAGAAACACCGTGGCCCCTTTCGTTGAGATAACTCTGCACTAGTGCGAGCCGCAAATGCCACTTCCAGCTTAGCTGTGCAGAAGAAGAACAACAAGAAGAAGGAATATCTCGAAATATGTCCGTCAGGCCCCTTCCCTTGAGATAAATCTGCAAATATCTCGGAAACGAAGCGAGCTATGGCAAAATGTTAAGAGACCTTTTTTGTAGAGAATTAGGTTTCCTACTTTTTATGTTCTATGATATTTTTTGATCAGATGAGTAGTTCTCGAGATATATCAAGATATTTAAAAGTTCCGAAGCCGCACCAACATAATAGAGATACAGAAACACCGTGGCCCCTTTCTTTGAGAGAACTCTGCACTATTGCGAGCTGTAAATGCCACTTCCAGTTAAGCTGTGCAGAAGAAGAACAACAAGAAGAAGAAATATCTCGAAATATGTCCGTCAGGCCCCTTCCCTTGAGATGTATCTGCAAATATCGCGGAAACGAAGCGAGCTATGGCAAAATGTTAAGAGACCTTTTTTGTAGAGAATTAAGTTTCCTACTTTGTATGTTCTATGATATTTTTTGATCAGACGCGTAGTTCTCGAGATATATCAAGATATTTAAAAGTTCCGAAGCCGCACCAACATAATAGAGATACAGAAACACCGTGGCCCCTTTCTTTGAGATATCTCTGCACTATTGCGAGCTGCAAATGCCACTTCCAGCTTAGCTGCGCAGAAGAAGAACAACAAGAAGAAGAAATATCTCGAAATATGTCCGTCAGGCCCCTTCCCTTGAGATATATCTGCAAATATCTCGGAAACGAAGCGAGCTATGGCAAAATGTTAAGAGACCTTTTTTGTAGAGAATTATGTTTCCTACAATTTATGTTCTATGATATTTTTTGTTCAGAAGCGTAGTTTTCGAGATATATCGAGATATTTAAAAGTTCCGAAGCCGCACCAACATAATAGAGATACAGAAACACCGTGGCCCCTTTCGTTGAGATAACTCTGCACTATTGCGAGCTGTAAATGCCACTTCCAGTTAAGCTGTGCAGAAGAAGAACAACAAGAAGAAGAAATATCTCGAAATATGTCCGTCAGGCCCCTTCCCTTGAGATATATCTGCAAATATCTCGGAAACGAAGCGAGCTATGGCAAAATGTTAAGAGACCTTTTTTGTAGAGAATTATGTTTCCTACAATTTATGTTCTATGATATTTTTTGTTCAGAAGCGTAGTTTTCGAGATATATCGAGATATTTAAAAGTTCCGAAGCCGCACCAACATAATAGAGATACAGAAACACCGTGGCCCCTTTCGTTGAGATAACTCTGCACTAGTGCGAGCCGCAAATGCCACTTCCAGCTTAGCTGTGCAGAAGAAGAACAACAAGAAGAAGAAATATCTCGAAATATGTCCGTCAGGCCCCTTCCCTTGAGATAAATCTGCAAATATCTCGGAAACGAAGCGAGCTATGGCAAAATGTTAAGAGACCTTTTTTGTAGAGAATTAGGTTTCCTACTTTTTATGTTCTATGATATTTTTTGATC
This sequence comes from Osmia lignaria lignaria, assembly GCF_051020975.1. Lineage (NCBI taxonomy): Eukaryota > Metazoa > Arthropoda > Insecta > Hymenoptera > Megachilidae > Osmia > Osmia lignaria. Next base: position 3,217,899 of record NW_027478160.1, read on the forward strand.
AGATGAGTAGTTCTCGAGATATATCAAGATATTTAAAAGTTCCGAAGCCGCACCAACATAATAGAGATACAGAAACACCGTGGCCCCTTTCTTTGAGAGAACTCTGCACTATTGCGAGCTGTAAATGCCACTTCCAGTTAAGCTGTGCAGATGAAGAACAAAAGAAGAAGAAATATCTCGAAATATGTCCGTCAGGCCCCTTCCCTTGAGATATATCTGCAAATATCGCGGAAACGAAGCGAGCTATGGCAAAATGTTAAGAGACCTTTTTTGTAGAGAATTATGTTTCCTACAATTTATGTTCTATGATATTTTTTGTTCAGAAGCGTAGTTTTCGAGATATATCGAGATATTTAAAAGTTCCGAAGCCGCACCAACATAATAGAGATACAGAAACACCGTGGCCCCTTTCGTTGAGATAACTCTGCACTATTGCGAGCTGTAAATGCCACTTCCAGTTAAGCTGTGCAGAAGAAGAACAACAAGAAGAAGAAATATCTCGAAATATGTCCGTCAGGCCCCTTCCCTTGAGATATATCTGCAAATATCTCGGAAACGAAGCGAGCTATGGCAAAATGTTAAGAGACCTTTTTTGTAGAGACTTATGTTTCCTACAATTTATGTTCTATGATATTTTTTGTTCAGAAGCGTAGTTTTCGAGATATATCGAGATATTTAAAAGTTCCGAAGCCGCACCAACATAATAGAGATACAGAAACACCGTGGCCCCTTTCGTTGAGATAACTCTGCACTAGTGCGAGCCGCAAATGCCACTTCCAGCTTAGCTGTGCAGAAGAAGAACAACAAGAAGAAGAAATATCTCGAAATATGTCCGTCAGGCCCCTTCCCTTGAGATAAATCTGCAAATATCTCGGAAACGAAGCGAGCTATGGCAAAATGTTAAGAGACCTTTTTTGTAGAGAATTAGGTTTGCTACTTTTTATGTTCTATGATATTTTTTGATCAGATGAGTAGTTCTCGAGATATATCAAGATATTTAAAAGTTCCGAAGCCGCACCAACATAATAGAGATACAGAAACACCGTGGCCCCTTTCTTTGAGAGAACTCTGCACTATTGCGAGCTGTAAATGCCACTTCCAGTTAAGCTGTGCAGATGAAGAACAACAAGAAGAAGAAATATCTCGAAATATGTCCGTCAGGCCCCTTCCCTTGAGATATATCTGCAAATATCGCGGAAACGAAGCGAGCTATGGCAAAATGTTAAGAGACCTTTTTTGTAGAGAATTATGTTTCCTACAATTTATGTTCTATGATATTTTTTGTTCAGAAGCGTAGTTTTCGAGATATATCGAGATATTTAAAAGTTCCGAAGCCGCACCAACATAATAGAGATACAGAAACACCGTGGCCCCTTTCGTTGAGATAACTCTGCACTATTGCGAGCTGTAAATGCCACTTCCAGTTAAGCTGTGCAGAAGAAGAACAACAAGAAGAAGAAATATCTCGAAATATGTCCGTCAGGCCCCTTCCCTTGAGATATATCTGCAAATATCTCGGAAACGAAGCGAGCTATGGCAAAATGTTAAGAGACCTTTTTTGTAGAGAATTATGTTTCCTACAATTTATGTTCTATGATATTTTTTGTTCAGAAGCGTAGTTTTCGAGATATATCGAGATATTTAAAAGTTCCGAAGCCGCACCAACATAATAGAGATACAGAAACACCGTGGCCCCTTTCGTTGAGATAACTCTGCACTAGTGCGAGCCGCAAATGCCACTTCCAGCTTAGCTGTGCAGAAGAAGAACAACAAGAAGAAGAAATATCTCGAAATATGTCCGTCAGGCCCCTTCCCTTGAGATAAATCTGCAAATATCTCGGAAACGAAGCGAGCTATGGCAAAATGTTAAGAGACCTTTTTTGTAGAGAATTAGGTTTCCTACTTTTTATGTTCTATGATATTTTTTGATCAGATGAGTAGTTCTCGAGATATATCAAGATATTTAAAAGTTCCGAAGCCGCACCAACATAATAGAGATACAGAAACACCGTGGCCCCTTTCTTTGAGAGAACTCTGCACTATTGCGAGCTGTAAATGCCACTTCCAGTTAAGCTGTGCAGATGAAGAACAACAAGAAGAAGAAATATCTCGAAATATGTCCGTCAGGCCCCTTCCCTTGAGATATATCTGCAAATATCGCGGAAACGAAGCGAGCTATGGCAAAATGTTAAGAGACCTTTTTTGTAGAGAATTATGTTTCCTACAATTTATGTTCTATGATATTTTTTGTTCAGAAGCGTAGTTTTCGAGATATATCGAGATATTTAAAAGTTCCGAAGCCGCACCAACATAATAGAGATACAGAAACACCGTGGCCCCTTTCGTTGAGATAACTCTGCACTATTGCGAGCTGTAAATGCCACTTCCAGTTAAGCTGTGCAGAAGAAGAACAACAAGAAGAAGAAATATCTCGAAATATGTCCGTCAGGCCCCTTCCCTTGAGATATATCTGCAAATATCTCGGAAACGAAGCGAGCTATGGCAAAATGTTAAGAGACCTTTTTTGTAGAGAATTATGTTTCCTACAATTTATGTTCTATGATATTTTTTGTTCAGAAGCGTAGTTTTCGAGATATATCGAGATATTTAAAAGTTCCGAAGCCGCACCAACATAATAGAGATACAGAAACACCGTGGCCCCTTTCGTTGAGATAACTCTGCACTAGTGCGAGTCGCAAATGCCACTTCCAGCTTAGCTGTGCAGAAGAAGAACAACAAGAAGAAGAAATATCTCGAAATATGTCCGTCAGGCCCCTTCCCTTGAGATAAATCTGCAAATATCTCGGAAACGAAGCGAGCTATGGCAAAATGTTAAGAGACCTTTTTTGTAGAGAATTAGGTTTCCTACTTTTTATGTTCTATGATATTTTTTGATCAGATGAGTAGTTCTCGAGATATATCAAGATATTTAAAAGTTCCGAAGCCGCACCAACATAATAGAGATACAGAAACACCGTGGCCCCTTTCTTTGAGAGAACTCTGCACTATTGCGAGCTGTAAATGCCACTTCCAGTTAAGCTGTGCAGAAGAAGAACAACAAGAAGAAGAAATATCTCGAAATATGTCCGTCAGGCCCCTTCCCTTGAGATGTATCTGCAAATATCGCGGAAACGAAGCGAGCTATGGCAAAATGTTAAGAGACCTTTTTTGTAGAGAATTATGTTTCCTACAATTTATGTTCTATGATATTTTTTGTTCAGAAGCGTAGTTTTCGAGATATATCGAGATATTTAAAAGTTCCGAAGCCGCACCAACATAATAGAGATACAGAAACACCGTGGCCCCTTTCGTTGAGATAACTCTGCACTAGTGCGAGCCGCAAATGCCACTTCCAGCTTAGCTGTGCAGAAGAAGAACAACAAGAAGAAGAAATATCTCGAAATATGTCCGTCAGGCCCCTTCCCTTGAGATAAATCTGCAAATATCTCGGAAACGAAGCGAGCTATGGCACAATGTTAAGACACCTTTTTTGTAGAGAATTAGGTTTCCTACTTTTTATGTTCTATGATATTTTTTGATCAGATGAGTAGTTCTCGAGATATATCAAGATATTTAAAAGTTCCGAAGCCGCACCAACATAATAGAGATACAGAAACACCGTGGCCCCTTTCTTTGAGAGAACTCTGCACTATTGCGAGCTGTAAATGCCACTTCCAGTTAAGCTGTGCAGAAGAAGAACAACAAGAAGAAGAAATATCTCGAAATATGTCCGTCAGGCCCCTTCCCTTGAGATAAATCTGCAAATATCTCGGAAACGAAGCGAGCTATGGCAAAATGTTAAGAGACCTTTTTTGTAGAGAATTAAGTTTCCTACTTTGTATGTTCTATGATATTTTTTGATCAGACGCGTAGTTCTCGAGATATATCAAGATATTTAAAAGTTCCGAAGCCGCACCAACATAATAGAGATACAGAAACACCGTGGCCCCTTTCTTTGAGATATCTCTGCACTATTGCGAGCTGCAAATGCCACTTCCAGCTTAGCTGCGCAGAAGAAGAACAACAAGAAGAAGAAATATCTCGAAATATGTCCGTCAGGCCCCTTCCCTTGAGATATATCTGCAAATATCTCGGAAACGAAGCGAGCTATGGCAAAATGTTAAGAGACCTTTTTTGTAGAGAATTATGTTTCCTACAATTTATGTTCTATGATATTTTTTGTTCAGAAGCGTAGTTTTCGAGATATATCGAGATATTTAAAAGTTCCGAAGCCGCACCAACATAATAGAGATACAGAAACACCGTGGCCCCTTTCGTTGAGATAAATCTGCACTATTGCGAGCTGTAAATGCCACTTCCAGTTAAGCTGTGCAGAAGAAGAACAACAAGAAGAAGAAATATCTCGAAATATGTCCGTCAGGCCCCTTCCCTTGAGATATATCTGCAAATATCTCTGAAACGAAGCGAGCTATGGCAAAATGTTAAGAGACCTTTTTTGTAGAGAATTATGTTTCCTACAATTTATGTTCTATGATATTTTTTGTTCAGAAGCGTAGTTTTCGAGATATATCGAGATATTTAAAAGTTCCGAAGCCGCACCAACATAATAGAGATACAGAAACACCGTGGCCCCTTTCGTTGAGATAACTCTGCACTAGTGCGAGCCGCAAATGCCACTTCCAGCTTAGCTGTGCAGAAGAAGAACAACAAGAAGAAGAAATATCTCGAAATATGTCCGTCAGGCCCCTTCCCTAGAGATAAATCTGCAAATATCTCGGAAACGAAGCGAGCTATGGCAAAATGTTAAGAGACCTTTTTTGTAGAGAATTAAGTTTCCTACTTTGTATCTTCTATGATATTTTTTGATCAGACGCGTAGTTCTCGAGATATATCAAGATATTTAAAAGTTCCGAAGCCGCTCCAACATAATAGAGATACAGAAACACCGTGGCCCCTTTCTTTGAGATATCTCTGCACTATTGCGAGCTGCAAATGCCACTTCCAGCTTAGCTGCGCAGAAGAAGAACAACAAGAAGAAGAAATATCTCGAAATATGTCCGTCAGGCCCCTTCCCTTGAGATATATCTGCAAATATCTCGGAAACGAAGCGAGCTATGGCAAAATGTTAAGAGACCTTTTTTGTAGAGAATTATGTTTCCTACAATTTATGTTCTATGATATTTTTTGTTCAGAAGCGTAGTTTTCGAGATATATCGAGATATTTAAAAGTTCCGAAGCCGCACCAACATAATAGAGATACAGAAACACCGTGGCCCCTTTCGTTGAGATAACTCTGCACTATTGCGAGCTGTAAATGCCACTTCCAGTTAAGCTGTGCAGAAGAAGAACAACAAGAAGAAGAAATATCTCGAAATATGTCCGTCAGGCCCCTTCCCTTGAGATATATCTGCAAATATCTCGGAAACGAAGGGAGCTATGGCAAAATGTTAAGAGACCTTTTTTGTAGAGAATTATGTTTCCTACAATTTATGTTCTATGATATTTTTTGTTCAGAAGCGTAGTTTTCGAGATATATCGAGATATTTAAAAGTTCCGAAGCCGCACCAACATAATAGAGATACAGAAACACCGTGGCCCCTTTCGTTGAGATAACTCTGCACTAGTGCGAGCAGCAAATGCCACTTCCAGCTTAGCTGTGCAGAAGAAGAACAACAAGAAGAAGAAATATCTCGAAATATGTCCGTCAGGCCCCTTCCCTTGAGATAAATCTGCAAATATCTCGGAAACGAAGCGAGCTATGGCAAAATGTTAAGAGACCTTTTTTGTAGAGAATTAGGTTTCCTACTTTTTATGTTCTATGATATTTTTTGATCAGATGAGTAGTTCTCGAGATATATCAAGATATTTAAAAGTTCCGAAGCCGCACCAACATAATAGAGATACAGAAACACCGTGGCCCCTTTCTTTGAGAGAACTCTGCACTATTGCGAGCTGTAAATGCCACTTCCAGTTAAGCTGTGCAGAAGAAGAACAACAAGAAGAAGAAATATCTCGAAATATGTCCGTCAGGCCCCTTCCCTTGAGATAAATCTGCAAATATCTCGGAAACGAAGCGAGCTATGGCAAAATGTTAAGAGACCTTTTTTGTAGAGAATTAAGTTTCCTACTTTGTATGTTCTATGATATTTTTTGATCAGACGCGTAGTTCTCGAGATATATCAAGATATTTAAAAGTTCCGAAGCCGCACCAACATAATAGAGATACAGAAACACCGTGGCCCCTTTCTTTGAGATATCTCTGCACTATTGCGAGCTGCAAATGCCACTTCCAGCTTAGCTGCGCAGAAGAAGAACAACAAGAAGAAGAAATATCTCGAAATATGTCCGTCAGGCCCCTTCCCTTGAGATATATCTGCAAATATCTCCGAAACGAAGCGAGCTATGGCAAAATGTTAAGAGACCTTTTTTGTAGAGAATTATGTTTCCTACAATTTATGTTCTATGATATTTTTTGTTCAGAAGCGTAGTTTTCGAGATATATCGAGATATTTAAAAGTTCCGAAGCCGCACCAACATAATAGAGATACAGAAACACCGTGGCCCCTTTCGTTGAGATAACTCTGCACTATTGCGAGCTGTAAATGCCACTTCCAGTTAAGCTGTGCAGAAGAAGAACAACAAGAAGAAGAAATATCTCGAAATATGTCCGTCAGGCCCCTTCCCTTGAGATATATCTGCAAATATCTCGGAAACGAAGCGAGCTATGGCAAAATGTTAAGAGACCTTTTTTGTAGAGAATTATGTTTCCTACAATTTACGTTCTATGATATTTTTTGTTCAGAAGCGTAGTTTTCGAGATATATCGAGATATTTAAAAGTTCCGAAGCCGCACCAACATAATAGAGATACAGAAACACCGTGGCCCCTTTCGTTGAGATAACTCTGCACTAGTGCGAGCCGCAAATGCCACTTCCAGCTTAGCTGTGCAGAAGAAGAACAACAAGAAGAAGAAATATCTCGAAATATGTCCGTCAGGCCCCTTCCCTTGAGATAAATCTGCAAATATCTCGGAAACGAAGCGAGCTATGGCAAAATGTTAAGAGACCTTTTTTGTAGAGAATTAGGTTTCCTACTTTTTATGTTCTATGATATTTTTTGATCAGATGAGTAGTTCTCGAGATATATCAAGATATTTAAAAGTTCCGAAGCCGCACCAACATAATAGAGATACAGAAACACCGTGGCCCCTTTCTTTGAGAGAACTCTGCACTATTGCGAGCTGTAAATGCCACTTCCAGTTAAGCTGTGCAGAAGAAGAACAACAAGAAGAAGAAATATCTCGAAATATGTCCGTCAGGCCCCTTCCCTTGAGATATATCTGCAAATATCTCGGAAACGAAGCGAGCTATGGCAAAATGTTAAGAGACCTTTTTGTAGAGAATTATGTTTCCTACTTTTTATGTTCTATGATATTTTTTGATCAGACGCGTAGTTCTCGAGATATATCAAGATATTTAAAAGTTCCGAAGCCGCACCAACATAATAGAGATACAGAAACACCGTGGCCCCTTTCTTTGAGATAACTCTGCACTATTGCGAGCTGTAAATGCCACTTCCAGTTAAGCTGTGCAGAAGAAGAACAACAAGAAGAAGAAATATCTCGAAATATGTCCGTCAGGCCCCTTCCCTTGAGATATATCTGCAAATATCTCGGAAACGAAGCGAGCTATGGCAAAATGTTAAGAGACCTTTTTTGTAGAGAATTATGTTTCCTACAATTTACGTTCTATGATATTTTTTGTTCAGAAGCGTAGTTTTCGAGATATATCGAGATATTTAAAAGTTCCGAAGCCGCACCAACATAATAGAGATACAGAAACACCGTGGCCCCTTTCGTTGAGATAACTCTGCACTAGTGCGAGCCGCAAATGCCACTTCCAGCTTAGCTGTGCAGAAGAAGAACAACAAGAAGAAGAAATATCTCGAAATATGTCCGTCAGGCCCCTTCCCTTGAGATAAATCTGCAAATATCTCGGAAACGAAGCGAGCTATGGCAAAATGTTAAGAGACCTTTTTTGTAGAGAATTAGGTTTCCTACTTTTTATGTTCTATGATATTTTTTGATCAGATGAGTAGTTCTCGAGATATATCAAGATATTTAAAAGTTCCGAAGCCGCACCAACATAATAGAGATACAGAAACACCGTGGCCCCTTTCTTTGAGATAACTCTGCACTATTGCGAGCTGCAAATGCCACTTCCAGCTTAGCTGTGCAGAAGAAGAACAACAAGAAGAAGAAATATCTCGAAATATGTCCGTCAGGCCCCTTCCCTTGAGATAAATCTGCAAATATCTCGGAAACGAAGAGAGCTATGGCAAAATGTTGAGAGACCTTTTTTGTAGAGAATTAAGTTTCCTACTTTTGATGTTCTATGATATTTTTTGATCAGATGCGTAGTTCTCGAGATATATCAAGATATTTAAAAGTTCCGAAGCCGCACCAACATAATAGAGATACAGAAACACCGTGGCCCCTTTCTTTGAGATAACTCTGCACTAGTGCGAGCCGCAAATGCCACTTCCAGCTTAGCTGTGCAGAGGAAGAACAACAAGAAGAAGAAATATCTCGAAATATGTCCGTCAGGCCAGTTCCTTTGTGCTGAATCTGGAAATATCTCAGAAACGAAGCGAGCTATGGCAAAATGTTTAGAGACCTTTCTTGTAGAGAATTAAGTTTCCTACTTTTTATGTAGTATGATATTTTTTGATCAGATGCGTAGTTCTCGAGATATATCGAGATACTTAAAAGTTCCGAAGCCGCACCAACATAATAGAGATACAGAAACACCGTGTCCCCTCTCTTTGAGATAACTCTGCACTATTGCGAGCTGCAAATGCCACTTCCAACTTAGCTGTGCAGAGGAAGAACAACAAGAAGAAGAAATATCTCGAAATATGTCCGTCAGGCCAGTTCCTTTGAGCTGAATCTGCAAATATCTCGGAAACGAAGCGAGCTATGGCAAAATGTTAAGAGACGTTTTTTGTAGAGAATTATGTTTCCTACAATTTATGTTCTATGATATTTTTTGATCAGAAGCGTAGTTTTCGAGATATATCGAGATATTTAAAAGTTCCGAAGACGCACCAACATAATAGAGATACAGAAACACCGTGGCCCCTTTCTTTGAGATAACTGTGCACCAGTGCGAGCCGCAAATGCCACTTCCAGCTTAGCTGTGCAGAAGAAGAACAACAAGAAGAAGAAATATCTCGAAATATGTCCGTCAGGCCCCTTCCCTTGAGATATATCTGCAAATATCTCGGAAACGAAGCGAGCTATGGCAAAATGTTAAGAGACCGTTTTTGTAGAGAATTATGTTTCCTACTTTTTATGTTCTATGATATTTTTTGATCAGACGCGTAGTTCTCGAGATATATCAAGATATTTAAAAGTTCCGAAGCCGCACCAACATAATAGAGATACAGAAACACGGTGGCCCCTTTCTTTGAGATAACTCTGCATTATTGCGAGCTGCAAATGCCACTTCCAGCTTAGCTGTGCAGAAGAAGAACAACAAGAAGAAGAAATATCTCGAAATATGTCCGTCAGGCCACTTCCCTTGAGATAAATCTGCAAATATCTCGGAAACGAAGCGAGCTATGGCAAAATGTTAAGAGACCTTTTTTGTAGAGAATTAAGTTTCCTACTTTTTATGTTCGATGATATTTTTTGATCAGATGCGTAGTTCTCGAGATATATCAAGATATTTAAAAGTTCCGAAGCTGCACCAACATAATAGAGGTACAGAAACACCGTGGCCTCTTTCTTTGAGATAACTCTGCACTATTGCGAGCTGCAAATGCCACTTCGAGCTTAGCTGTGCAGAAGAAGAACAACAAGAAGAAGAAATATCTCGAAATATGTCCGTCAGCCCCTTCCCTTGAGATAAATATGCAAATATCTCGGAAACGAAGCGAGCTATGGCAAAATGTTAAGAAACCTTTTTTGTAGAGAATTAAGTTTCCTACTTTTTATGTTCTATGATATTTTTTGATGAGATGCGTAGTTCTCGAGATATATCAAGATATTTAAAAGTTCCGAAGCCGCACCAACATAATAGAGATACAGAAACACCGTGGCCCCTTTCTTTGAGATAACTCTGCACTATTGCGAGCTGCAAATGCCACTTCCAGCTTAGCTGTGCAGAAGAAGAACAACAAGATGAAGAAATATCTCGAAATATGTCCGTCAGGCCCCTTCCCTTGAGATAAATCTGCAAATATCTCGGAAACGAAGAGAGCTATGGCAAAATGTTGAGAGACCTTTTTTGTAGAGAATTAAGTTTCCTACTTTTCATGTTCTATGGTATTTTTTGATCAGATGCGTAGTTCTCGAGATATATCAAGATATTTAAAAGTTCCGAAGCCGCACCAACATAATAGAGATACAGAAACACCGTGGCCCCTTTCTTTGAGATAACTCTGCACTAGTGCGAGACGCAAATGCCACTTCCAGCTTAGCTGTGCAGAAGAAGAACAACAAGAAGAAGAAATATCTCGAAATATGTCCGTCAGGCCCCTTCCCATGAGATAAATCTGCAAATATCTCGGAAACGAAGCGAGCTATCGCAAAATGTTAAGAGACCTTTTTTGTAGAGAATTATGTTTCCTACAATTTATGTTCTATGATATTTTTTGATCAGAAGCGTAGTTTTCGAGATATATCGAGATATTTAAAAGTTCCGAAGACGCACCAACATAATAGAGATACAGAAACACCGTGGCCCCTTTCTTTGAGATAACTGTGCACTAGTGCGAGCCGCAAATGCCACTTCCAGCTTAGCTGTGCAGAAGAAGAACAACAAGAAGAAGAAATATCTCGAAATATGTCCGTCAGGCCCCTTCCCTTGAGATATATCTGCAAATATCTCGGAAACGAAGCGAGCTATGGCGAAATGTTAAGAGACCTTTTTTGTAGAGAATTAAGTTTCCTACTTTTTATCTTCTATGATATTTTTTGATCAGATGCGTAGTTCTCGAGATATATCAAGATATTTGAAAGTTCCGAAGCCGCACCAACATAATAGAGATACAGAAACACCGTGGCCCCTCTCTTTGAGATAACTCTGCACTATTGCGAGCTGCAAATGCCACTTCCAGCTTAGCTGTGCAGAAGAAGAACAACAAGAAGAAGAAATATCTCGAAATATGTCCGTCAGGCCCCTTCCCTTGAGATAAATCTGCAAATATCTCGGACACGAAGCGAGCTATGGCAAAATGTTAAGAGACCTTTTTTGTAGAGAATTAAGTTTCCTACTTTTTATGTTCTATGATATTTTTTTATCAGATGCGTAGTTCTCGAGATATATCAAGATATTTAAAAGTTCCGAAGCCGCACCAACATAATAGAGATACAGAAACACCGTGGCCCCTCTCTTTGAGATAACTCTGCACTATTGCGAGCTGCAAATGCCACTTCCAGCTTAGCTGTGCAGAGGAAGAACAACAAGAAGAAGAAATATCTCGAAATATGTCCGTCAGGCCACTTCCCTTGAGATAAATCTGCAAATATCTCGGAAACGAAGCGAGCTATGGCAAAATGTTAAGAGACCTTTTTTGTAGAGAATTAAGTTTCCTACTTTTTATGTTCGATGATATTTTTTGATCAGATGCGTAGTTCTCGAGATATATCAAGATATTTAAAAGTTCCGAAGCTGCACCAACATAATAGAGGTACAGAAACACCGTGGCCTCTTTCTTTGAGATAACTCTGCACTATTGCGAGCTGCAAATGCCACTTCGAGCTTAGCTGTGCAGAAGAAGAACAACAAGAAGAAGAAATATCTCGAAATATGTCCGTCAGCCCCTTCCCTTGAGATAAATATGCAAATATCTCGGAAACGAAGCGAGCTATGGCAAAATGTTAAGAAACCTTTTTTGTAGAGAATTAAGTTTCCTACTTTTTATGTTCTATGATATTTTTTGATGAGATGCGTAGTTCTCGAGATATATCAAGATATTTAAAAGTTCCGAAGCCGCACCAACATAATAGAGATACAGAAACACCGTGGCCCCTTTCTTTGAGATAACTCTGCACTATTGCGAGCTGCAAATGCCACTTCCAGCTTAGCTGTGCAGAAGAAGAACAACAAGATGAAGAAATATCTCGAAATATGTCCGTCAGGCCCCTTCCCTTGAGATAAATCTGCAAATATCTCGGAAACGAAGAGAGCTATGGCAAAATGTTGAGAGACCTTTTTTGTAGAGAATTATGTTTCCTACAATTTATGTTCTATGATATTTTTTGATCAGAAGCGTAGTTTTCGAGATATATCGAGATATTTAAAAGTTCCGAAGACGCACCAACATAATAGAGATACAGAAACACCGTGGCCCCTTTCTTTGAGATAACTCTGCACTATTGCGACCTGCAAATGCCACTTCCAGCTCAGCTGTGCAGAAGAAGAACAACAAGAAGAAGAAATATCTCGAAATACGTCCGTCAGGCCCCTTCCCTTGAGATAAATCTGCAAATATCTCGGAAACGAAGCGAGGTATGGCAAAATGTTAAGAGACCTTTTTTGTAGAGAATTAAGTTTCCTACTTTTTATCTTCTATGATATTTTTTGATCAGATGCGTAGTTCTCGAGATATATCAAGATATTTGAAAGTTCCGAAGCCGCACCAACATAATAGAGATACAGAAACACCGTGGCCCCTCTCTTTGAGATAACTCTGCACTATTGCGAGCTGCAAATGCCACTTCCAGCTTAGCTGTGCAGAAGAAGAACAACAAGAAGAAGAAATATCTCGAAATATGTCCGTCAGGCCCCTTCCCTTGAGATAAATCTGCAAATATCTCGGACACGAAGCGAGCTATGGCAAAATGTTAAGAGACCTTTTTTGTAGAGAATTAAGTTTCCTACTTTTTATGTTCTATGATATTTTTTTATCAGATGCGTAGTTCTCGAGATATATCAAGATATTTAAAAGTTCCGAAGCCGCACCAACATAATAGAGATACAGAAACACCGTGGCCCCTCTCTTTGAGATAACTCTGCACTATTGCGAGCTGCAAATGCCACTTCCAGCTTAGCTGTGCAGAGGAAGAACAACAAGAAGAAGAAATATCTCGAAATATGTCCGTCAGGCCAGTTCCTTTGAGCTGAATCTGCAAATATCTCGGAAACGAAGCGAGCTATGGCAAAATGTTAAGAGACGTTTTTTGTAGAGAATTATGTTTCCTACAATTTATGTTCTATGATATTTTTTGATCAGAAGCGTAGTTTTCGAGATATATCGAGATATTTAAAAGTTCCGAAGACGCACCAACATAATAGAGATACAGAAACACCGTGGCCCCTTTCTTTGAGATAACTCTGCACTATTGCGACCTGCAAATGCCACTTCCAGCTCAGCTGTGCAGAAGAAGAACAACAAGAAGAAGAAATATCTCGAAATACGTCCGTCAGGCCCCTTCCCTTGAGATAAATCTGCAAATATCTCGGAAACGAAGCGAGGTATGGCAAAATGTTAAGAGACCTTTTTTGTAGAGAATTAAGTTTCCTACTTTTTATCTTCTATGATATTTTTTGATCAGATGCGTAGTTCTCGAGATATATCAAGATATTTAAAAGTTCCGAAGCCGCACCAACATAATAGAGATACAGAAACACCGTGGCCCCTTTCTTTGAGATAACTCTGCACTATTGCGAGCTGGAAATGCCACTTCCAGTTTAGCTGTGCAGAAGAAGAACAACAAGAAGAAGAAATATCTCGAAATATGTCCGTTAGGCCCCTTCCCTTGAGATAAATCTGCAAATATCTCGGAAACGAAGCGAGCTATGGCAAAATGTTAAGAGACCTTTTTTGTAGAGAATTAAGTTTCCTACTTTTTATGTTCTATGATATTTTTTGATCAGATGCGTAGTTCTCGAGATATATCAAGATATTTAAAAGTTCCGAAGCCGCACCAACATAATAGAGATACAGAAACACCGTGGCCCCTTTCTTTGAGATAACTCTGCACTATTGCGAGCTGCAAATGCCACTTCCAGCTTAGCTGTGCAGAGGAAGAACAACAAGAAAAAGAAGTATCTCGAAATATGTCCGTCAGGCCCGTTCCTTTGAGCTGAATCTGCAAATATCTCGGAAACGAAGCGAGCTATGGCAAAATGTTAAGAGACCTTTTTTGTAGAGAATTAAGTTTCCTACTTTTTATGTTCTATGATATTTTTTGATCAGATGCGTAGTTCTCGAGATATATCAAGATATTTAAAAGTTCCGAAACCGCACCAACATAATAGAGATACAGAAACACCGTGGCCCCTTTCGTTGAGATAACTCTGCACTAGTGCGAGCCGCAAATGCCACTTCCAGTTTAGCTGTGCAGAAGAAGAACAACAAGAAGAAGAAATATCTCGAAGTATGTCCGTCAGGCCCCTTCCCTTGAGATAAATCTGCAAATATCTCGGAAACGAAGCGAGCTATGGCAAAATGTTAAGAGACCTTTTCTGTAGAGAATTAAGTTTTCTACTTTTTATGTTCCATGATATTTTTTGATCAGATGCGTAGTTCTCGAGATACATCAAGATATTTAAAAGTTCTGAAGCTGCACCAACATAATAGAGATACAGAAACACCGTGGCCCCTTTCTTTGAGATAACTCTGCACTAGTGCGAGCCGCAAATGCCACTTCCAGCTTAGCTGTGCAGAAGAAGAACAACAAGAAGAAGAAATATCTGGAAATATGTCCGTTAGGCCCCTTCCCTTGAGATAAATCTGCAAATATCTCGGAAACGAAGCGAGCTATGGCAAAATGTTGAGAGACCTTTTTTGTAGAGAATTAAGTTTCCTACTATTTATGTTCTATGATATTTTTGGATCAGATGCGTAGTTCTCGAGATATATCAAGATATTTAAAAGTTCCGAAGCCGCACCAACATAATAGAGATACAGAAACACCGTGGCCCCTTTCGTTGAGATATCTCTGCACTATTGCGAGCTGCAAATGCCACTTCCAGCTTAGCTGCGCAGAAGAAGAACAACAAGAAGAAGAAATATCTCGAAATATGTCCGTCAGGCCCCTTCCCTTGAGATAAATCTGCAAATATCTCGGAAACGAAGCGAGCTATGGCAAAATGTTAAGAGACCTTTTTGGTAGAGAATTATGTTTCCTACTTTTTATGTTCTATGATATTTTTTGATCAGACGCGTAGTTCTCGAGATATATCAAGATATTTAAAAGTTCCGAAGCCGCACCAACATAATAGAGATACAGAAACACCGTGGCCCCTTTCTTTGAGATAACTCTGCACTATTGCGAGCTGCAAATGCCACTTCCAGCTTAGCTGTGCAGAAGAAGAACAACAAGAAGAAGAAATATCTCGAAATATGTCCGTCAGGCCCCTTCCCTTGAGATAAATCTGCAAATATCTCGGAAACGAAGCGAGCTATGGCAAAATGTTAAGAGACGTTTTTTGTAGAGAATTATGTTTCCTACAATTTATGGTCTATGATATTTTTTGATCAGAAGCGTAGTTCTCGAGATATATCAAGATATTTAAAAGTTCCGAAGCCGCACCAACATAATAGGGATACAGAAACACCGTGGCCCCGTTCTTTGAGATAACTCTGCACTAGTGCGAGCCGCAAATGCCACTTCCAGCTTAGCTGTGCAGAAGAAGAACAACAAGAAGAAGAAATATCTCGAAATATGTCCGTCAGGCCCCTTCCCTTGAGATAAATATGCAAATATCTCGGAAACGAAGCGAGCTATGGCAAAATGTTAAGCGACCTTTTTTGTAGAGAATTAAGTTTCCTACTTTTTATGTTCTATGATATTTTTTGATCAGATGCGTAGTTCTCGAGATATATCAAGATATTTAAAAGTTCCGAAGCCGCACCAACAGAATAGAGATACAGAAACACCGTGGCCCCTTTCTTTGAGATAACCCTGCACTATTGCGAGCTGCAAATGCCACTTTCAGCTTAGCTGTGCAGAAGAAGAACAACAAGAAGAAGAAATATCTCGAAATATGTCCGTCAGGCCCCTTCCCTTGAGATAAATCTGCAAATATCTCGGAAACGAAGAGAGCTATGGCAAAATGTTAAGAGACCTTTTTTGTAGAGAATTACGTTTCCTACTTTTTATGTTCTATGATATTTTTTGATCAGATGAGTAGTTCTCGAGATATATCAAGATATTTAAAAGTTCCGAAGCCGCACCAACATAATAGAGATACAGAAACACCGTGGCCCCTTTCTTTGAGAGAACTCTGCACTATTGCGAGCTGTAAATGCCACTTCCAGTTAAGCTGTGCAGAAGAAGAACAACAAGAAGAAGAAATATCTCGAAATATGTCCGTCAGGCCCCTTCCCTTGAGATATATCTGCAAATATCTCGGAAACGAAGCGAGCTATGGCAAAATGTTAAGAGACCTTTTTTGTAGAGAATTATGTTTCCTACAATTTATGTTCTATGATATTTTTTGTTCAGAAGCGTAGTTTTCGAGATATATCGAGATATTTAAAAGTTCCGAAGCCGCACCAACATAATAGAGATACAGAAACACCGTGGCCCCTTTCGTTGAGATAACTCTGCACTAGTGCGAGCCGCAAATGCCACTTCCAGCTTAGCTGTGCAGAAGAAGAACAACAAGAAGAAGAAATATCTCGAAATATGTCCGTCAGGCCCCTTCCCTTGAGATAAATCTGCAAATATCTCGGAAACGAAGAGAGCTATGGCAAAATGTTAAGAGACCTTTTTTGTAGAGAATTAGGTTTCCTACTTTTTATGCTCTATGATATTTTTTGATCAGATGAGTAGTTCTCGAGATATATCAAGATATTTAAAAGTTCCGAAGCCGCACCAACATAATAGAGATACAGAAACACTGTGGCCCCTTTCTTTGAGAGAACTCTGCACTATTGCGAGCTGTAAATGCCACTTCCAGTTAAGCTGTGCAGAAGAAGGACAACAAGAAGAAGAAATATCTCGAAATATGTCCGTCAGGCCCCTTCCCTTGAGATATATCTGCAAATATCTCGGAAACGAAGCGAGCTATGGCAAAATGTTAAGAGACCTTTTTTGTAGAGAATTAAGTTTCCTACTTTGTATGTTCTATGATATTTTTTGATCAGACGCGTAGTTCTCGAGATATATCAAGATATTTAAAAGTTCCGAAGCCGCACCAACATAATAGAGATACAGAAACACCGTGGCCCCTTTCTTTGAGATATCTGTGCACTATTGCGAGCTGCAAATGCCACTTCCAGCTTAGCTGCGCAGAAGAAGAACAACAAGAAGAAGAAATATCTCGAAACATGTCCGTCAGGCCCCTTCCCTTGAGATATATCTGCAAATATCTCGGAAACGAAGCGAGCTATGGCAAAATGTTAAGAGACCTTTTTTGTAGAAGATTATGTTTCCTACAATTTATGTTCTATGATATTTTTTGTTCAGAAGCGTAGTTTTCGAGATATATCGAGATATTTAAAAGTTCCGAAGCCGCACCAACATAATAGAGATACAGAAACACCGTGGCCCCTTTCGTTGAGATATCTCTGCACTATTGCGAGCTGCAAATGCCACTTCCAGCTTAGCTGCGCAGAAGAAGAACAACAAGAAGAAGAAATATCTCGAAATATGTCCGTCAGGCCCCTTCCCTTGAGATAAATCTGCAAATATCTCGGAAACGAAGCGAGCTATGGCAAAATGTTAAGAGACCTTTTTGGTAGAGAATTATGTTTCCTACTTTTTATGTTCTATGATATTTTTTGATCAGACGCGTAGTTCTCGAGATATATCAAGATATTTAAAAGTTCCGAAGCCGCACCAACATAATAGAGATACAGAAACACCGTGGCCCCTTTCTTTGAGATAACTCTGCACTATTGCGAGCTGCAAATGCCACTTCCAGCTTAGCTGTGCAGAAGAAGAACAACAAGAAGAAGAAATATCTCGAAATATGTCCGTCAGGCCCCTTCCCTTGAGATAAATCTGCAAATATCTCGGAAACGAAGCGAGCTATGGCAAAATGTTAAGAGACGTTTTTTGTAGAGAATTATGTTTCCTACAATTTATGGTCTATGATATTTTTTGATCAGAAGCGTAGTTCTCGAGATATATCAAGATATTTAAAAGTTCCGAAGCCGCACCAACATAATAGGGATACAGAAACACCGTGGCCCCGTTCTTTGAGATAACTCTGCACTAGTGCGAGCCGCAAATGCCACTTCCAGCTTAGCTGTGCAGAAGAAGAACAACAAGAAGAAGAAATATCTCGAAATATGTCCGTCAGGCCCCTTCCCTTGAGATAAATATGCAAATATCTCGGAAACGAAGCGAGCTATGGCAAAATGTTAAGCGACCTTTTTTGTAGAGAATTAAGTTTCCTACTTTTTATGTTCTATGATATTTTTTGATCAGATGCGTAGTTCTCGAGATATATCAAGATATTTAAAAGTTCCGAAGCCGCACCAACAGAATAGAGATACAGAAACACCGTGGCCCCTTTCTTTGAGATAACCCTGCACTATTGCGAGCTGCAAATGCCACTTTCAGCTTAGCTGTGCAGAAGAAGAACAACAAGAAGAAGAAATATCTCGAAATATGTCCGTCAGGCCCCTTCCCTTGAGATAAATCTGCAAATATCTCGGAAACGAAGAGAGCTATGGCAAAATGTTAAGAGACCTTTTTTGTAGAGAATTACGTTTCCTACTTTTTATGTTCTATGATATTTTTTGATCAGATGAGTAGTTCTCGAGATATATCAAGATATTTAAAAGTTCCGAAGCCGCACCAACATAATAGAGATACAGAAACACCGTGGCCCCTTTCTTTGAGAGAACTCTGCACTATTGCGAGCTGTAAATGCCACTTCCAGTTAAGCTGTGCAGAAGAAGAACAACAAGAAGAAGAAATATCTCGAAATATGTCCGTCAGGCCCCTTCCCTTGAGATATATCTGCAAATATCTCGGAAACGAAGCGAGCTATGGCAAAATGTTAAGAGACCTTTTTTGTAGAGAATTATGTTTCCTACAATTTATGTTCTATGATATTTTTTGTTCAGAAGCGTAGTTTTCGAGATATATCGAGATATTTAAAAGTTCCGAAGCCGCACCAACATAATAGAGATACAGAAACACCGTGGCCCCTTTCGTTGAGATAACTCTGCACTAGTGCGAGCCGCAAATGCCACTTCCAGCTTAGCTGTGCAGAAGAAGAACAACAAGAAGAAGAAATATCTCGAAATATGTCCGTCAGGCCCCTTCCCTTGAGATAAATCTGCAAATATCTCGGAAACGAAGAGAGCTATGGCAAAATGTTAAGAGACCTTTTTTGTAGAGAATTAGGTTTCCTACTTTTTATGCTCTATGATATTTTTTGATCAGATGAGTAGTTCTCGAGATATATCAAGATATTTAAAAGTTCCGAAGCCGCACCAACATAATAGAGATACAGAAACACTGTGGCCCCTTTCTTTGAGAGAACTCTGCACTATTGCGAGCTGTAAATGCCACTTCCAGTTAAGCTGTGCAGAAGAAGGACAACAAGAAGAAGAAATATCTCGAAATATGTCCGTCAGGCCCCTTCCCTTGAGATATATCTGCAAATATCTCGGAAACGAAGCGAGCTATGGCAAAATGTTAAGAGACCTTTTTTGTAGAGAATTAAGTTTCCTACTTTGTATGTTCTATGATATTTTTTGATCAGACGCGTAGTTCTCGAGATATATCAAGATATTTAAAAGTTCCGAAGCCGCACCAACATAATAGAGATACAGAAACACCGTGGCCCCTTTCTTTGAGATATCTGTGCACTATTGCGAGCTGCAAATGCCACTTCCAGCTTAGCTGCGCAGAAGAAGAACAACAAGAAGAAGAAATATCTCGAAACATGTCCGTCAGGCCCCTTCCCTTGAGATATATCTGCAAATATCTCGGAAACGAAGCGAGCTATGGCAAAATGTTAAGAGACCTTTTTTGTAGAAGATTATGTTTCCTACAATTTATGTTCTATGATATTTTTTGTTCAGAAGCGTAGTTTTCGAGATATATCGAGATATTTAAAAGTTCCGAAGCCGCACCAACATAATAGAGATACAGAAACACCGTGGCCCCTTTCGTTGAGATAACTCTGCACTATTGCGAGCTGTAAATGCCACTTCCAGTTAAGCTGTGCAGAAGAAGAACAACAAGAAGAAGAAATATCTCGAAATATGTCCGTCAGGCCCCTTCCCTTGAGATATATCTGCAAATATCTCGGAAACGAAGCGAGCTATGGCAAAATGTTAAGAGACCTTTTTTGTAGAGAATTATGTTTCCTACAATTTATGTTCTATGATATTTTTTGTTCAGAAGCGTAGTTTTCGAGATATATCGAGATATTTAAAAGTTCCGAAGCCGCACCAACATAATAGAGATACAGAAACACCGTGGCCCCTTTCGTTGAGATAACTCTGCACTAGTGCGAGCCGCAAATGCCACTTCCAGCTTAGCTGTGCAGAAGAAGAACAACAAGAAGAAGAAATATCTCGAAATATGTCCGTCAGGCCCCTTCCCTTGAGATAAATCTGCAAATATCTCGGAAACGAAGCGAACTATGGCAAAATGTTAAGAGACCTTTTTTGTAGAGAATTAGGTTTCCTACTTTTTATGTTCTATGATATTTTTTGATCAGATGAGTAGTTCTCGAGATATATCAAGATATTTAAAAGTTCCGAAGCCGCACCAACATAATAGAGATACAGAAACACCGTGGCCCCTTTCTTTGAGAGAACTCTGCACTATTGCGAGCTGTAAATGCCACTTCCAGTTAAGCTGTGCAGAAGAAGAACAACAAGAAGAAGAAATATCTCGAAATATGTCCGTCAGGCCCCTTCCCTTGAGATAAATCTGCAAATATCTCGGAAACGAAGCGAGCTATGGCAAAATGTTAAGAGACCTTTTTTGTAGAGAATTAAGTTTCCTACTTTGTATGTTCTATGATATTTTTTGATCAGACGCGTAGTTCTCGAGATATATCAAGATATTTAAAAGTTCCGAAGCCGCACCAACATAATAGAGATACAGAAACACCGTGGCCCCTTTCTTTGAGATATCTCTGCACTATTGCGAGCTGCAAATGCCACTTCCAGCTTAGCTGCGCAGAAGAAGAGCAACAAGAAGAAGAAATATCTCGAAATATGTCCGTCAGGCCCCTTCCCTTGAGATATATCTGCAAATATCTCGGAAACGAAGCGAGCTATGGCAAAATGTTAAGAGACCTTTTTTGTAGAGAATTATGTTTCCTACAATTTATGTTCTATGATATTTTTTGTTCAGAAGCGTAGTTTTCGAGATATATCGAGATATTTAAAAGTTCCGAAGCCGCACCAACATAATAGAGATACAGAAACACCGTGGCCCCTTTCGTTGAGATAACTCTGCACTATTGCGAGCTGTAAATGCCACTTCCAGTTAAGCTGTGCAGAAGAAGAACAACAAGAAGAAGAAATATCTCGAAATATGTCCGTCAGGCCCCTTCCCTTGAGATATATCTGCAAATATCTCGGAAACGAAGCGAGCTATGGCAAAATGTTAAGAGACGTTTTTTGTAGAGAATTATGTTTCCTACAATTTATGTTCTATGATATTTTTTGTTCAGAAGCGTAGTTTTCGAGATATATCGAGATATTTAAAAGTTCCGAAGCCGCACCAACATAATAGAGATACAGAAACACCGTGGCCCCTTTCGTTGAGATAACTCTGCACTAGTGCGAGCCGCAAATGCCACTTCCAGCTTAGCTGTGCAGAAGAAGAACAACAAGAAGAAGAAATATCTCGAAATATGTCCGTCAGGCCCCTTCCCTTGAGATAAATCTGCAAATATCTCGGAAACGAAGCGAGCTATGGCAAAATGTTAAGAGACCTTTTTTGTAGAGAATTAGGTTTCCTACAATTTATGTTCTATGACATTTTTTGATCAGAAGCGTAGTTTTCGAGATATATCGAGATATTTAAAAGTTCCGAAGCCGCACCAACATAATAGAGATACAGAAACACCGTGGCCCCTTTCGTTGAGATAACTCTGCACTAGTGCGAGCCGCAAATGCCACTTCCAGCTTAGCTGTGCAGAAGAAGAACAACAAGAAGAAGAAATATCTCGAAATATGTCCGTCAGGCCCCTTCCCTTGAGATAAATCTGCAAATATCTCGGAAACGAAGCGAGCTATGGCAAAATGTTAAGAGACCTTTTTTGTAGAGAATTAAGTTTCCTACTTTTTATGTTCTATGATATTTTTTGATCAGATGCGTAGTTCTCGAGATATATCAAGATATTCAAAAGTTCCGAAGCCGCACCAACATAATAGAGATACAGAAACACCGTGGCCCCTTTCGTTGAGATAACTCTGCACTAGTGCGAGCCGCAAATGCCACATCCAGCTTAGCTGTGCAGAAGAAGAACAACAAGAAGAAGAAATATCTCGAAATATGTCCGTCAGGCCCCTTCCCTTGAGATAAATCTGCAAATATCTCGGAAACGAAGCGAGCTATGACAAAATGTTAAGAGACCTTTTTTGTAGAGAATTACGTTTCCTACAATTTATGTTCTATGATATTTTTTGATCAGAAGCGTAGTTTTCGAGATATATCGAGATATTTAAAAGTTCCGAAGCCGCACCAACATAATAGAGATACAGAAACACCGTGGCCCCTTTCGTTGAGATAACTCTGCACTAGTGCGAGCCGCAAATGCCACTTCCAGCTTAGCTGTGCAGAAGAAGAACAACAAGAAGAAGAAATATCTCGAAATATGTCCGTCAGGCCCCTTCCCTTGAGATAAATCTGCAAATATCTCGGAAACGAAGCGAGCTATGGCAAAATGTTAAGAGACCTTTTTTGTAGAGAATTAAGTTTCCTACTTTTTATGTTCTATGATATTTTTTGATCAGATGCGTAGTTCTCGAGATATATCAAGATATTCAAAAGTTCCGAAGCCGCACCAACATAATAGAGATACAGAAACACCGTGGCCCCTTTCTTTGAGATAACTCTGCACTATTGCGAGCTGCAAATGCCACTTCCAGCTTAGCTGTGCAGTGGAAGAACAATAAGAAGAAGAAATATCTCGAGATATGTCCGTCAGGCCAGTTCCTTTGAGCTGAATCTGCAAATATCTCGGAAACGAAGCGAGCTATGGCAAAATGTTAAGAGACGTTTTTTGTAGAGAATTATGTTTCCTACAATTTATGTTCTATGATATTTTTTGATCAGAAGCGTAGTTTTCGAGATATATCAAGATATTTAAAAGTTCCGAAGCCGCACCAACATAATAGGGATACAGAAACACCGTGGCCCCGTTCTTTGAGATAACTATGCACTGGTACGAGCCGCAAATGCCACTTCCAGCTTAGCTGTGCAGAAGAAGAACAACAAGAAGAAGAAATATCTCGAAATATGTCCGTCAGGCCCCTTCCCTTGAGATAAATATGCAAATATCTCGGAAACGAAGCGAGCTATGGCAAAATGTTAAGCGACCTTTTTTGTAGAGAATTAAGTTTCCTACTTTTTATGTTCTATGATATTTTTTGATCAGATGCGTAGTTCTCGAGATATATCAAGATATTTAAAAGTTCCGAAGCCGCACCAACATAATAGAGATACAGAAACACCGTGGCCCCTTTCTTTGGGATAACTCTGCACTATTGCGAGCTGCAAATGCCACTTTCAGCTTAGCTGTACAGAAGAAGAACAACAAGAAGAAGAAATATCTCGAAATATGTCCGTCAGGCCCCTTCCCTTGAGATAAATCTGTAAATATCTCGGAAACGAAGAGAGCTATGGCAAAATGTTAAGAGACCTTTTTTGTAGAGAATTAGGTTTCCTACTTTTTATGTTCTATGATATTTTTTGATCAGATGCGTAGTTCTCGAGATATATCAAGATATTTAAAAGTTCCGAAGCCGCACCACCATAATAGAGATACAGAAACACCGTGGCCCCTTTCTTTGAGATAACTCTGCACTATTGCGAGCTGTAAATGCCACTTCCAGTTTAGCTGTGCAGAAGAAGAACAACAAGAAGAAGAAATATCTCGAAATATGTCCGTCAGGCCCCGTCCCTTGAGATATATCTGCAAATATCTCGGAAACAAAGCGAGCTATGGCAAAATGTTAAGAGACCTTTTTTGTAGAGAATTATGTTTCCTACAATTTATGTTCTATGATATTTTTTGATCAGAAGCGTAGTTTTCGAGATATATCGAGATATTTAAAAGTTCCGAAGACGCACCAACATAATAGAGATACAGAAACACCGTGGCCCCTTTCTTTGAGATAACTGTGCACCAGTGCGAGCCGCAAATGCCACTTCCAGCTTAGCTGTGCAGAAGAAGAACAACAAGAGGAAGAAATATCTCGAAATATGTCCGTCAGGCCCCTTCCCTTGAGATATATCTGCAAATATCTCGGAAACGAAGCGAGCTATGGCAAAATGTTAACAGACCTTTTTGTAGAGAATTATGTTTCCTACTTTTTATGTTCTATGATATTTTTTGATCAGACGCGTAGTTCTCGAGATATATCAAGATATTTAAAAGTTCCGAAGCCGCACCAACATAATAGAGATACAGAAACACCGTGGCCCCTCTCTTTGAGATAACTCTGCACTATTGCGAGCTGCAAATGCCACTTCCAGCTTAGCTGTGCAGAAGAAGAACAACAAGAAGAAGAAATATCTCGAAATATGTCCGTCAGGCCCCTTCCCTTGAGATAAATCTGCAAATATCTCGGAAAGGAAGAGAGCTATGGCAAAATGTTTACAGACCTTTCTTGTAGAGAATTAAGTTTCCTACTTTTTATGTAGTATGATATTTTTTGATCAGATGCGTAGTTCTCGAGATATATCAAGATATTTAAAAGTTCCGAAGCCGCACCAACATAATAGAGATACAGAAACTCCGTGGCCCCTTTCTTTGAGATAACTCTGCACTATTGCGCGCTGCAAATGCCACTTCCAGCTTAGCTGTGCAGAAGAAGAACAACAAGAAGAAGAAATATCTCGAAATATGTCCGTCAGGCCCCTTCCCTTGAGATAAATCTGCAAATATCTCGGAAACGAAGCGAGCTATGGCAAAATGTTAAGAGACCTTTTTTGTAGAGAATTATGTTTCCTACAATTTATGTTCTATGATATTTTTTGATCAGAAGCGTAGTTTTCGAGATATATCGAGATATTTAAAAGTTCGGAAGCCGCACCAACATAATAGAGATACAGAAACACCGTGGCCCCTCTCTTTGGGATAACTCTGCACTATTGCGAGCTGCAAATGCCACTTCCAGCTTAGCTGTGCAGAAGAAGAACAACAAGAAGAAGAAATATCTCGAAATATGTCCGTCAGGCCACTTCCCTTGAGATAAATCTGCAAATATCTCGGAAACGAAGCGAGCTATGGCAAAATGTTAAGAGACCTTTTCTGTAGAGAATTAAGTTTCCTACTTTTTATGTTCGATGATATTTTTTGATCAGATGCGTAGTTCTCGAGATATATCAAGATATTTAAAAGTTCCGAAGCTGCACCAACATAATAGAGGTACAGAAACACCGTGGCCCCTTTCTTTGAGATAACTCTGCACTATTGCGAGCTGCAAATGCCACTTCCAGCTTAGCTGTGCAGAGGAAGAACAACAAGAAGAAGAAATATCTCGAAATATGTCCGTCAGGCCCCTTCCCTTGAGATAAATCTGCAAATATCTCGGAAACGAAGCGAGCTATGGGAAAAGGTTAAGAGACCTTTTTTGTAGAGAATTAAGTTTCCTACTTTTTATGTTCTATGATATTTTTCGATCAGAGGCGTAGTTCTCGAGATATATCAAGATATTTAAAAGTTCCGAAGCCGCACCAACATAATAGAGATACAGAAACACCGTGGCCCCTTTCTTTGAGATAACTCTGCACTAGTGC
The DNA here is from genome assembly GCF_051020975.1 of Osmia lignaria lignaria. Classification (NCBI taxonomy): domain Eukaryota; kingdom Metazoa; phylum Arthropoda; class Insecta; order Hymenoptera; family Megachilidae; genus Osmia; species Osmia lignaria. The sequence continues at coordinate 3,243,769 of NW_027478160.1, forward strand.
GAGCCGCAAATGCCGCTTCCAGCTTAGCTGTGCAGAAGAAGAACAACAAGAAGAAGAAATATCTCGAAATATGTCCGTCAGGCCCCTTCCCTCGAGATAAATCTGCAAATATCTCGGAAACGAAGCGAGCTATGGCAAAATGTTAAGAGACCTTTTTTGTAGAGAATTAAGTTTCCTACTTTTTATGTTCTATGATATTTTTTGATCGGATGCGTAGTTCTCGAGATATATCAAGATATTTAAAAGTTCCGAAGCCGCACCAACATAATAGAGATACAGAAACACCGTGGCCCCTTTCTTTGAGATAACTCTGCACTATTGCGCGCTGCAAATGCCACTTCCAGCTTAGCTGTGCAGAAGAAGAACAACAAGAAGAAGAAATATCTCGAAATATGTCCGTCAGGCCCCTTCCCTTGAGATATATCTGCAAATATCTCGGAAACGAAGTGAGCTATGGCAAAATGTTAAGAGACCGTTTTTGTAGAGAATTAAGTTTCCTACTTTTTATGTTCTATGATATTTTTTGATCAGACGCGTAGTTCTCGAGATATATCAAGATATTTAAAAGTTCCGAAGCCGCACCAACATAATAGAGATACAGAAACACCGTGGCCCCTTTCTTTGAGATAACTCTGCACTATTGCGAGGTGTAAATGCCACTTCCAGCTTAGCTGTGCAGAAGAAGAACAACAAGAAGAAGAAATATCTCGAAATATGTCCGTCAGGCCCCATCCCTTGAGATAAATCTGCAAATATCTCGGAAACGAAGCGAGCTATGGCAAAATGTTAAGAGACCTTTTTTGTAGAGAATAATGTTTCCTATAATTTACGTTCTATGATATTTTTTGATCAGAAGCGTAGTTTTCGAGATATATCGAGATATTTAAAAGTTCCGAAGACGCACCAACATAATAGAGATACAGAAACACCGTGGCCCCTTTCTTTGAGATAACTGTGCACTAGTGCGAGCCGCAAATGCCACTTCCAGCTTAGCTGTGCAGAAGAAGAACAACAAGAAGAAGAAATATCTCGAAATATGTCCGTCAGGCCCCTTCCCTTGAGATAAATCTGCAAATATCTCGGAAACGAAGTGAGCTATGGCAAAATGTTAAGAGACCTTTTTTGTAGAGAATTATGTTTCCTACAATTTACGTTCTCTGATATTTTTTGATCAGAAGCGTAGTTTTCGAGATATATCGAGATATTTAAAAGTTCCGAAGCCGCACCAACATAATAGAGATACAGAAACACCGTGGCCCCTTTCTTTGAGATAACTCTGCACTATTGCGACCTGCAAATGCCACTTCCAGCTTAGCTGTGCAGAAGAGGAACAACAAGAAGAAGAAATATCTCGGAATATGTCCGTCAGGCCCCTTCCCTTGAGATAAATCTGCAAATATCTCGGAAACGAAGCGAGCTATGGCAAAATGTTAAGAGACCTTTTTTGTAGAGAATTAAGTTTCCTACTTTTTATGGTCTATGATATTTTTCGATCAGAGGCGTAGTTCTCGAGATATATCAAGATATTTAAAAGTTCCGAGGCCGCACCAACATAATAGATACAGAAACACCGTGGCCCCTTTCTTTGAGATAACTCTGCACTATTGCGAGCTGCAAATGCCACTTCCAGCTTAGCTGTGCAGAAGAAGAACAACAAGAAGAAGAAATATCTCGAAATATGTCCGTCAGGCCCCTTCTCTTGAGATAAATCTGCAAATATCTCGGAAACCAAGCGAGCTATGGCAAAATGTTAAGAGACCTTTTTTGTAGAGAATTATGTTTCCTACAATTTACGTTCTCTGATATTTTTTGATCAGAAGCGTAGTTTTCGAGATATATCGAGATATTTAAAAGTTCCGAAGCCGCACCAACATAATAGAGATACAGAAACACCGTGGCCCCTTTCTTTGAGATAACTCTGCACTATTGCGACCTGCAAATGCCACTTCCAGCTTAGCTGTGCAGAAGAGGAACAACAAGAAGAAGAAATATCTCGGAATATGTCCGTCAGGCCCCTTCCCTTGAGCTAAATGTGCAAATATCTCGGAAACGATGCCAGCTATAGGAAAATGTTAAGAGACCTTTTTTGTAGAGAATTAAGTTTCCTACTTTTTATGTTCTATGATATTTTTCGATCAGAGGCGTAGTTCTCGAGATATATTAAGATATTTAAAAGTTCCGAAGCCGCACCAACATAATAGAGATACAGAAACACCGTGGCCCCTTTCTTTGAGATACCTCTGCACTAGTGCGAGCCGCAAATGCCGCTTCCAGCTTAGCTGTGCAGAAGAAGAACAACAAGAAGAAGAAATATCTCGAAATATGTCCGTCAGGCCCCTTCCCTCGAGATAAATCTGCAAATATCTCGGAAACGAAGCGAGCTATGGCAAAATGTTAAGAGACCTTTTTTGTAGAGAATTAAGTTTCGTACTTTTTATGTTCTATGATATTTTTTGATCGGATCCGTAGTTCTCGAGATATATCAAGATATTTAAAAGTTCCGAAGCCGCACCAACATAATAGAGATACAGAAACACCGTGGCCCCTTTCTTTGTGATAACTCTGCACTATTGCGCGCTGCAAATGCCACTTCCAGCTTAGCTGTGCAGAAGAAGAACAACAAGAAGAAGAAATATCTCGAAATATGCCCGTCAGGCCCCTTCCATTGAGATAAATCGGCAAATATCTCGGAAACGAAGCGAGCTATGGCAAAATGTTAAGAGACCTTTTTTGTAGAGAATTAAGTTTCCTACTTTTTCTGTTCTATGATATTTTTTGATCAGATGCGTAGTTCTCGAGATATATCCAGATATTTAAAAGTTCCGAAGCGGCACCAAGATAATAGAGATACAGAAACACCGTGGCCCCTTTCTTTGAGGTAACTCTGCACTATTGCGAGCTGCAAATGCCACTTCCAGCTTAGCTGTGCAGAAGAAGAACAACAAGAAGAAGAAATATCTCGAAATATGTCCGTCAGGCCCCTTCCCTTGAGATAAATCTGCAAATATCTCGGAAACCAAGCGAGCTATGGCAAAATGTTAAGAGACCTTATTTGTAGAGAATTAAGTTTCCTACTTTTTATGTTCTACGATATTTTTTGATCAGATGCGTAGTTCTCGAGATATATCAGGATATTTAAAAGTTCCGAAGCTGCACCCACATAATAGAGGTACAGAAACACCGTGGCCCCTTTCTTTGAGATAACTGTGCACTAGTGCGAGCCGCAAATGCCACTTCCAGCTTAGCTGTGCAGAAGAAGAACAACAAGAAGAAGAAATATCTCGAAATATGTCCGTCAGGCCCCTTCCCTTGAGATATATCTGCAAATATCTCGGAAACGAAGTGAGCTATGGCAAAATGTTAAGAGACCGTTTTTGTAGAGAATTAAGTTTCCTACTTTTTATGTTCTATGATATTTTTTGATCAGACGCGTAGTTCTCGAGATATATCAAGATATTTAAAAGTTCCGAAGCCGCACCAACATAATAGAGATACAGAAACACCGTGGCCCCTTTCTTTGAGATAACTCTGCACTATTGCGAGCTGTAAATGCCACTTCCAGCTTAGCTGTGCAGAAGAAGAACAACAAGAAGAAGAAATATCTCGAAATATGTCCGTCAGGCCCCATCCCTTGAGATAAATCTGCAAATATCTCGGAAACGAAGCGAGCTATGGCAAAATGTTAAGAGACCTTTTTTGTAGAGAATAATGTTTCCTATAATTTACGTTCTCTGATATTTTTTGATCAGAAGCGTAGTTTTCGAGATATATCGAGATATTTAAAAGTTCCGAAGCCGCACCAACATAATAGAGATACAGAAACACCGTGGCCCCTTTCTTTGAGATAACTCTGCACTATTGCGAGCTGCAAATGCCACTTCCAGCTTAGCTGTGCAGAAGAAGAACAACAAGAAGAAGAAATATCTCGAAATATGTCCGTCAGGCCCCTTCCCTTGAGATAAATCTGCAAATATCTCGGAAACCAAGCGAGCTATGGCAAAATGTTAAGAGACCTTTTTTGTAGAGAATTATGTTTCCTACAATTTACGTTCTCTGATATTTTTTGATCAGAAGCGTAGTTTTCGAGATATATCGAGATATTTAAAAGTTCCGAAGCCGCACCAACATAATAGAGATACAGAAACACCGTGGCCCCTTTCTTTGAGATAACTCTGCACTATTGCGACCTGCAAATGCCACTTCCAGCTTAGCTGTGCAGAAGAGGAACAACAAGAAGAAGAAATATCTCGGAATATGTCCGTCAGGCCCCTTCCCTTGAGCTAAATGTGCAAATATCTCGGAAACGATGCCAGCTATGGGAAAATGTTAAGAGACCTTTTTTGTAGAGAATTAAGTTTCCTACTTTTTATGTTCTATGATATTTTTCGATCAGAGGCGTAGTTCTCGAGATATATCAAGATATTTAAAAGTTCCGAAGCCGCACCAACATAATAGAGATACAGAAACACCGTGGCCCCTTTCTTTGAGATAACTCTGCACTAGTGCGAGCCGCAAATGCCGCTTCCAGCTTAGCTGTGCAGAAGAAGAACAACAAGAAGAAGAAATATCTCGAAATATGTCCGTCAGGCCCCTTCCCTCGAGATAAATCTGCAAATATCTCGGAAACGAAGCGAGCTATGGCAAAATGTTAAGAGACCTTTTTTGTAGAGAATTAAGTTTCGTACTTTTTATGTTCTATGATATTTTTTGATCGGATGCGTAGTTCTCGAGATATATCAAGATATTTAAAAGTTCCGAAGCCGCACCAACATAATAGAGATACAGAAACACCGTGGCCCCTTTCTTTGTGATAACTCTGCACTATTGCGCGCTGCAAATGCCACTTCCAGCTTAGCTGTGCAGAAGAAGAACAACAAGAAGAAGAAATATCTCGAAATATGCCCGTCAGGCCCCTTCCATTGAGATAAATCGGCAAATATCTCGGAAACGAAGCGAGCTATGGCAAAATGTTAAGAGACCTTTTTTGTAGAGAATTAAGTTTCCTACTTTTTCTGTTCTATGATATTTTTTGATCAGATGCGTAGTTCTCGAGATATATCCAGATATTTAAAAGTTCCGAAGCGGCACCAAGATAATAGAGATACAGAAACACCGTGGCCCCTTTCTTTGAGGTAACTCTGCACTATTGCGAGCTGCAAATGCCACTTCCAGCTTAGCTGTGCAGAAGAAGAACAACAAGAAGAAGAAATATCTCGAAATATGTCCGTCAGGCCCCTTCCCTTGAGATAAATCTGCAAATATCTCGGAAACCAAGCGAGCTATGGCAAAATGTTAAGAGACCTTATTTGTAGAGAATTAAGTTTCCTACTTTTTATGTTCTACGATATTTTTTGATCAGATGCGTAGTTCTCGAGATATATCAGGATATTTAAAAGTTCCGAAGCTGCACCCACATAATAGAGGTACAGAAACACCGTGGCCTCTTTCTTTGAGATAACTCTGCACTATTGCGAGCTGCAAATGCCACTTCCAGCTGAGCTGTGCAGAAGAAGAACAACAAGAAGAAGAAACATCTCGAAATATGTCCGTCAGGCCCCTTCCCTTGAGATAAATCTGCAAATATCTCGGAATCGAAGCGAGCTATGGCAAAATGTTTAGAGACCTTTCTTGTAGAGAATTAAGTTTCCTACTTTTTATGTAGTATGATATTTTTTGATCAGAAGCGTAGTTTTCGAGATATATCGAGATATTTAAAAGTTCCGAAGACGCACCAACATAATAGAGATACAGAAACACCGTGGCCCCTTTCTTTGAGATAACTGTGCACTAGTGCGAGCCGCAAATGCCACTTCCAGCTTAGCTGTGCAGAAGAAGAACAACAAGAAGAAGAAATATCTCGAAATATGTCCGTCAGGCCCCTTCCCTTGAGATATATCTGCAAATATCTCGGAAACGAAGTGAGCTATGGCAAAATGTTAAGAGACCGTTTTTGTAGAGAATTAAGTTTCCTACTTTTTATGTTCTATGATATTTTTTGATCAGACGCGTAGTTCTCGAGATATATCAAGATATTTAAAAGTTCCGAAGCCGCACCAACATAATAGAGATACAGAAACACCGTGGCCCCTTTCTTTGAGATAACTCTGCACTATTGCGAGCTGCAAATGCCACTTCCAGCTGAGCTGTGCAGAAGAAGAACAACAAGAAGAAGAAACATCTCGAAATATGTCCGTCAGGCCCCTTCCCTTGAGATAAATCTGCAAATATCTCGGAATCGAAGCGAGCTATGGCAAAATGTTTAGAGACCTTTCTTGTAGAGAATTAAGTTTCCTACTTTTTATGTAGTATGATATTTTTTGATCAGAAGCGTAGTTTTCGAGATATATCGAGATATTTAAAAGTTCCGAAGACGCACCAACATAATAGAGATACAGAAACACCGTGGCCCCTTTCTTTGAGATAACTGTGCACTAGTGCGAGCCGCAAATGCCACTTCCAGCTTAGCTGTGCAGAAGAAGAACAACAAGAAGAAGAAATATCTCGAAATATGTCCGTCAGGCCCCTTCCCTTGAGATATATCTGCAAATATCTCGGAAACGAAGTGAGCTATGGCAAAATGTTAAGAGACCGTTTTTGTAGAGAATTAAGTTTCCTACTTTTTATGTTCTATGATATTTTTTGATCAGACGCGTAGTTCTCGAGATATATCAAGATATTTAAAAGTTCCGAAGCCGCACCAACATAATAGAGATACAGAAACACCGTGGCCCCTTTCTTTGAGATAACTCTGCACTATTGCGAGCTGTAAATGCCACTTCCAGTTTAGCTGTGCAGAAGAAGAACAACAAGAAGAAGAAATATCTCGAAATATGTCCGTCAGGCCCCATCCCTTGAGATAAATCTGCAAATATCTCGGAAACCAAGCGAGCTATGGCAAAATGTTAAGAGACCTTATTTGTAGAGAATTAAGTTTCCTACTTTTTATGTTCTACGATATTTTTTGATCAGATGCGTAGTTCTCGAGATATATCAGGATATTTAAAAGTTCCGAAGCTGCACCCACATAATAGAGGTACAGAAACACCGTGGCCTCTTTCTTTGAGATAACTCTGCACTATTGCGAGCTGCAAATGCCACTTCCAGCTGAGCTGTGCAGAAGAAGAACAACAAGAAGAAGAAACATCTCGAAATATGTCCGTCAGGCCCCTTCCCTTGAGATAAATCTGCAAATATCTCGGAAACGAAGCGAGCTATGGCAAAATGTTTAGAGACCTTTCTTGTAGAGAATTAAGTTTCCTACTTTTTATGTAGTATGATATTTTTTGATCAGAAGCGTAGTTTTCGAGATATATCGAGATATTTAAAAGTTCCGAAGACGCACCAACATAATAGAGATACAGAAACACCGTGGCCCCTTTCTTTGAGATAACTGTGCACTAGTGCGAGCCGCAAATGCCACTTCCAGCTTAGCTGTGCAGAAGAAGAACAACAAGAAGAAGAAATATCTCGAAATATGTCCGTCAGGCCCCTTCCCTTGAGATATATCTGCAAATATCTCGGAAACGAAGTGAGCTATGGCAAAATGTTAAGAGACCGTTTTTGTAGAGAATTAAGTTTCCTACTTTTTATGTTCTATGATATTTTTTGATCAGACGCGTAGTTCTCGAGATATATCAAGATATTTAAAAGTTCCGAAGCCGCACCAACATAATAGAGATACAGAAACACCGTGGCCCCTTTCTTTGAGATAACTCTGCACTATTGCGAGCTGTAAATGCCACTTCCAGCTTAGCTGTGCAGAAGAAGAACAACAAGAAGAAGAAATATCTCGAAATATGTCCGTCAGGCCCCATCCCTTGAGATAAATCTGCAAATATCTCGGAAACGAAGCGAGCTATGGCAAAATGTTAAGAGACCTTTTTTGTAGAGAATAATGTTTCCTATAATTTACGTTCTATGATATTTTTTGATCAGAAGCGTAGTTTTCGAGATATATCGAGATATTTAAAAGTTCCGAAGACGCACCAACATAATAGAGATACAGAAACACCGTGGCCCCTTTCTTTGAGATAACTGTGCACTAGTGCGAGCCGCAAATGCCACTTCCAGCTTAGCTGTGCAGAAGAAGAACAACAAGAAGAAGAAATATCTCGAAATATGTCCGTCAGGCCCCTTCCCTTGAGATAAATCTGCAAATATCTCGGAAACGAAGCGAGCTATGGCAAAATGTTAAGAGACCTTTTTTGTAGAGAATTATGTTTCCTACAATTTACGTTCTCTGATATTTTTTGATCAGAAGCGTAGTTTTCGAGATATATCGAGATATTTAAAAGTTCCGAAGCCGCACCAACATAATAGAGATACAGAAACACCGTGGCCCCTTTCTTTGAGATAACTCTGCACTATTGCGACCTGCAAATGCCACTTCCAGCTTAGCTGTGCAGAAGAGGAACAACAAGAAGAAGAAATATCTCGGAATATGTCCGTCAGGCCCCTTCCCTTGAGATAAATCTGCAAATATCTCGGAAACGAAGCGAGCTATGGCAAAATGTTAAGAGACCTTTTTTGTAGAGAATTAAGTTTCCTACTTTTTATGGTCTATGATATTTTTCGATCAGAGGCGTAGTTCTCGAGATATATCAAGATATTTAAAAGTTCCGAGGCCGCACCAACATAATAGATACAGAAACACCGTGGCCCCTTTCTTTGAGATAACTCTGCACTATTGCGAGCTGCAAATGCCACTTCCAGCTTAGCTGTGCAGAAGAAGAACAACAAGAAGAAGAAATATCTCGAAATATGTCCGTCAGGCCCCTTCCCTTGAGATATATCTGCAAATATCTCGGAAACGAAGTGAGCTATGGCAAAATGTTAAGAGACCGTTTTTGTAGAGAATTAAGTTTCCTACTTTTTATGTTCTATGATATTTTTTGATCAGACGCGTAGTTCTCGAGATATATCAAGATATTTAAAAGTTCCGAAGCCGCACCAACATAATAGAGATACAGAAACACCGTGGCCCCTTTCTTTGAGATAACTCTGCACTATTGCGAGCTGTAAATGCCACTTCCAGCTTAGCTGTGCAGAAGAAGAACAACAAGAAGAAGAAATATCTCGAAATATGTCCGTCAGGCCCCATCCCTTGAGATAAATCTGCAAATATCTCGGAAACGAAGCGAGCTATGGCAAAATGTTAAGAGACCTTTTTTGTAGAGAATTATGTTTCCTACAATTTACGTTCTCTGATATTTTTTGATCAGAAGCGTAGTTTTCGAGATATATCGAGATATTTAAAAGTTCCGAAGCCGCACCAACATAATAGAGATACAGAAACACCGTGGCCCCTTTCTTTGAGATAACTCTGCACTATTGCGACCTGCAAATGCCACTTCCAGCTTAGCTGTGCAGAAGAGGAACAACAAGAAGAAGAAATATCTCGGAATATGTCCGTCAGGCCCCTTCCCTTGAGCTAAATGTGCAAATATCTCGGAAACGATGCCAGCTATGGGAAAATGTTAAGAGACCTTTTTTGTAGAGAATTAAGTTTCCTACTTTTTATGTTCTACGATATTTTTTGATCAGATGCGTAGTTCTCGAGATATATCAAGATATTTAAAAGTTCCGAAGCCGCACCAACATAATAGAGATACAGAAACACCGTGGCCCCTTTCTTTGAGATAACTCTGCACTATTGCGAGCTGCAAATGCCACTTCCAGCTTAGCTGTGCAGAAGAAGAACAACAAGAAGAAGAAATATCTCGAAATATGTCCGTCAGGCCCCTTCCCTTGAGATATATCTGCAAATATCTCGGAAACGAAGTGAGCTATGGCAAAATGTTAAGAGACCGTTTTTGTAGAGAATTAAGTTTCCTACTTTTTATGTTCTATGATATTTTTTGATCAGACGCGTAGTTCTCGAGATATATCAAGATATTTAAAAGTTCCGAAGCCGCACCAACATAATAGAGATACAGAAACACCGTGGCCCCTTTCTTTGAGATAACTCTGCACTATTGCGAGCTGCAAATGCCACTTCCAGCTGAGCTGTGCAGAAGAAGAACAACAAGAAGAAGAAACATCTCGAAATATGTCCGTCAGGCCCCTTCCCTTGAGATAAATCTGCAAATATCTCGGAATCGAAGCGAGCTATGGCAAAATGTTTAGAGACCTTTCTTGTAGAGAATTAAGTTTCCTACTTTTTATGTAGTATGATATTTTTTGATCAGAAGCGTAGTTTTCGAGATATATCGAGATATTTAAAAGTTCCGAAGACGCACCAACATAATAGAGATACAGAAACACCGTGGCCCCTTTCTTTGAGATAACTGTGCACTAGTGCGAGCCGCAAATGCCACTTCCAGCTTAGCTGTGCAGAAGAAGAACAACAAGAAGAAGAAATATCTCGAAATATGTCCGTCAGGCCCCTTCCCTTGAGATATATCTGCAAATATCTCGGAAACGAAGTGAGCTATGGCAAAATGTTAAGAGACCGTTTTTGTAGAGAATTAAGTTTCCTACTTTTTATGTTCTATGATATTTTTTGATCAGACGCGTAGTTCTCGAGATATATCAAGATATTTAAAAGTTCCGAAGCCGCACCAACATAATAGAGATACAGAAACACCGTGGCCCCTTTCTTTGAGATAACTCTGCACTATTGCGAGCTGTAAATGCCACTTCCAGTTTAGCTGTGCAGAAGAAGAACAACAAGAAGAAGAAATATCTCGAAATATGTCCGTCAGGCCCCATCCCTTGAGATAAATCTGCAAATATCTCGGAAACCAAGCGAGCTATGGCAAAATGTTAAGAGACCTTATTTGTAGAGAATTAAGTTTCCTACTTTTTATGTTCTACGATATTTTTTGATCAGATGCGTAGTTCTCGAGATATATCAGGATATTTAAAAGTTCCGAAGCTGCACCCACATAATAGAGGTACAGAAACACCGTGGCCTCTTTCTTTGAGATAACTCTGCACTATTGCGAGCTGCAAATGCCACTTCCAGCTGAGCTGTGCAGAAGAAGAACAACAAGAAGAAGAAACATCTCGAAATATGTCCGTCAGGCCCCTTCCCTTGAGATAAATCTGCAAATATCTCGGAAACGAAGCGAGCTATGGCAAAATGTTTAGAGACCTTTCTTGTAGAGAATTAAGTTTCCTACTTTTTATGTAGTATGATATTTTTTGATCAGAAGCGTAGTTTTCGAGATATATCGAGATATTTAAAAGTTCCGAAGACGCACCAACATAATAGAGATACAGAAACACCGTGGCCCCTTTCTTTGAGATAACTGTGCACTAGTGCGAGCCGCAAATGCCACTTCCAGCTTAGCTGTGCAGAAGAAGAACAACAAGAAGAAGAAATATCTCGAAATATGTCCGTCAGGCCCCTTCCCTTGAGATATATCTGCAAATATCTCGGAAACGAAGTGAGCTATGGCAAAATGTTAAGAGACCGTTTTTGTAGAGAATTAAGTTTCCTACTTTTTATGTTCTATGATATTTTTTGATCAGACGCGTAGTTCTCGAGATATATCAAGATATTTAAAAGTTCCGAAGCCGCACCAACATAATAGAGATACAGAAACACCGTGGCCCCTTTCTTTGAGATAACTCTGCACTATTGCGAGCTGTAAATGCCACTTCCAGCTTAGCTGTGCAGAAGAAGAACAACAAGAAGAAGAAATATCTCGAAATATGTCCGTCAGGCCCCATCCCTTGAGATAAATCTGCAAATATCTCGGAAACGAAGCGAGCTATGGCAAAATGTTAAGAGACCTTTTTTGTAGAGAATAATGTTTCCTATAATTTACGTTCTATGATATTTTTTGATCAGAAGCGTAGTTTTCGAGATATATCGAGATATTTAAAAGTTCCGAAGACGCACCAACATAATAGAGATACAGAAACACCGTGGCCCCTTTCTTTGAGATAACTGTGCACTAGTGCGAGCCGCAAATGCCACTTCCAGCTTAGCTGTGCAGAAGAAGAACAACAAGAAGAAGAAATATCTCGAAATATGTCCGTCAGGCCCCTTCCCTTGAGATAAATCTGCAAATATCTCGGAAACGAAGCGAGCTATGGCAAAATGTTAAGAGACCTTTTTTGTAGAGAATTATGTTTCCTACAATTTACGTTCTCTGATATTTTTTGATCAGAAGCGTAGTTTTCGAGATATATCGAGATATTTAAAAGTTCCGAAGCCGCACCAACATAATAGAGATACAGAAACACCGTGGCCCCTTTCTTTGAGATAACTCTGCACTATTGCGACCTGCAAATGCCACTTCCAGCTTAGCTGTGCAGAAGAGGAACAACAAGAAGAAGAAATATCTCGGAATATGTCCGTCAGGCCCCTTCCCTTGAGATAAATCTGCAAATATCTCGGAAACGAAGCGAGCTATGGCAAAATGTTAAGAGACCTTTTTTGTAGAGAATTAAGTTTCCTACTTTTTATGGTCTATGATATTTTTCGATCAGAGGCGTAGTTCTCGAGATATATCAAGATATTTAAAAGTTCCGAGGCCGCACCAACATAATAGATACAGAAACACCGTGGCCCCTTTCTTTGAGATAACTCTGCACTATTGCGAGCTGCAAATGCCACTTCCAGCTTAGCTGTGCAGAAGAAGAACAACAAGAAGAAGAAATATCTCGAAATATGTCCGTCAGGCCCCTTCCCTTGAGATATATCTGCAAATATCTCGGAAACGAAGTGAGCTATGGCAAAATGTTAAGAGACCGTTTTTGTAGAGAATTAAGTTTCCTACTTTTTATGTTCTATGATATTTTTTGATCAGACGCGTAGTTCTCGAGATATATCAAGATATTTAAAAGTTCCGAAGCCGCACCAACATAATAGAGATACAGAAACACCGTGGCCCCTTTCTTTGAGATAACTCTGCACTATTGCGAGCTGTAAATGCCACTTCCAGCTTAGCTGTGCAGAAGAAGAACAACAAGAAGAAGAAATATCTCGAAATATGTCCGTCAGGCCCCATCCCTTGAGATAAATCTGCAAATATCTCGGAAACGAAGCGAGCTATGGCAAAATGTTAAGAGACCTTTTTTGTAGAGAATTATGTTTCCTACAATTTACGTTCTCTGATATTTTTTGATCAGAAGCGTAGTTTTCGAGATATATCGAGATATTTAAAAGTTCCGAAGCCGCACCAACATAATAGAGATACAGAAACACCGTGGCCCCTTTCTTTGAGATAACTCTGCACTATTGCGACCTGCAAATGCCACTTCCAGCTTAGCTGTGCAGAAGAGGAACAACAAGAAGAAGAAATATCTCGGAATATGTCCGTCAGGCCCCTTCCCTTGAGCTAAATGTGCAAATATCTCGGAAACGATGCCAGCTATGGGAAAATGTTAAGAGACCTTTTTTGTAGAGAATTAAGTTTCCTACTTTTTATGTTCTACGATATTTTTTGATCAGATGCGTAGTTCTCGAGATATATCAAGATATTTAAAAGTTCCGAAGCCGCACCAACATAATAGAGATACAGAAACACCGTGGCCCCTTTCTTTGAGATAACTCTGCACTATTGCGAGCTGCAAATGCCACTTCCAGCTTAGCTGTGCAGAAGAAGAACAACAAGAAGAAGAAATATCTCGAAATATGTCCGTCAGGCCCCTTCCCTTGAGATAAATCTGCAAATATCTCGGAAACGAAGCGAGCTATGGCAAAATGTTAAGAGACCTTTTTTGTACAGAATTATCTTTCCTACAATTTACGTTCTCCGATATTTTTTTAACAGAAGCGTAGTTTTCGAGATATATCGAGATATTTAAAAGTTCCGAAACCGCACCAACATAATAGAGATACAGAAACACCGTGGCCCCTTTCTTTGAGATAACTCTGCACTATTGCGAGCTGCAAATGCCACTTCCAGCTTAGCTGTGCAGAAGAGGAACAACAAGAAGAAGAAATATCTCGGAATATGTCCGTCAGGCCCCTTCCCTTGAGATAAATCTGCAAATATCTCGGAAACGAAGCGAGCTATGGCAAAATGTTAAGAGACCTTTTTTGTAGAGAATTAAGTTTCCTACTTTTTATGGTCTATGATATTTTTCGATCAGAGGCGTAGTTCTCGAGATATATCAAGATATTTAAAAGTTCCGAGGCCGCACCAACATAATAGATACAGAAACACCGTGGCCCCTTTCTTTGAGATAACTCTGCACTATTGCGAGCTGCAAATGCCACTTCCAGCTTAGCTGTGCAGAAGAAGAACAACAAGAAGAAGAAATATCTCGAAATATGTCCGTCAGGCCCCTTCCCTTGAGATAAATCTGCAAATATCTCGGAAACGAAGCGAGCTATGGCAAAATGTTAAGAGACCTTTTTTGTAGAGAATTATGTTTCCTACAATTTACGTTCTCTGATATTTTTTGATCAGAAGCGTAGTTTTCGAGATATATCGAGATATTTAAAAGTTCCGAAGCCGCACCAAAATAATAGAGATACAGAAACACCGTGGCCCCTTTCTTTGAGATAACTCTGCACTATTGCGACCTGCAAATGCCACTTCCAGCTTAGCTGTGCAGAAGAGGAACAACAAGAAGAAGAAATATCTCGGAATATGTCCGTCAGGCCCCTTCCCTTGAGCTAAATGTGCAAATATCTCGGAAACGATGCCAGCTATGGGAAAATGTTAAGAGACCTTTTTTGTAGAGAATTAAGTTTCCTACTTTTTATGTTCTATGATATTTTTCGATCAGAGGCGTAGTTCTCGAGATATATCAAGATATTTAAAAGTTCCGAAGCCGCACCAACATAATAGAGATACAGAAACACCGTGGCCCCTTTCTTTGAGATAACTCTGCACTAGTGCGAGCCGCAAATGCCGCTTCCAGCTTAGCTGTGCAGAAGAAGAACAACAAGAAGAAGAAATATCTCGAAATATGTCCGTCAGGCCCCTTCCCTCGAGATAAATCTGCAAATATCTCGGAAACGAAGCGAGCTATGGCAAAATGTTAAGAGACCTTTTTTGTAGAGAATTAAGTTTCGTACTTTTTATGTTCTATGATATTTTATGATCGGATGCGTAGTTCTCGAGATATATCAAGATATTTAAAAGTTCCGAAGCCGCACCAACATAATAGAGATACAGAAACACCGTGGCCCCTTTCTTTGTGATAACTCTGCACTATTGCGCGCTGCAAATGCCACTTCCAGCTTAGCTGTGCAGATGAAGAACAACAAGAAGAAGAAATATCTCGAAATATGCCCGTCAGGCCCCTTCCATTGAGATAAATCGGCAAATATCTCGGAAACGAAGCGAGCTATGGCAAAATGTTAAGAGACCTTTTTTGTAGAGAATTAAGTTTCCTACTTTTTCTGTTGTATGATATTTTTTGATCAGATGCGTAGTTCTCGAGATATATCCAGATATTTAAAAGTTCCGAAGCGGCACCAAGATAATAGAGATACAGAAACACCGTGGCCCCTTTCTTTGAGGTAACTCTGCACTATTGCGAGCTGCAAATGCCACTTCCAGCTTAGCTGTGCAGAAGAAGAACAACAAGAAGAAGAAATATCTCGAAATATGTCCGTCAGGCCCCTTCCCTTGAGATAAATCTGCAAATATCTCGGAAACCAAGCGAGCTATGGCAAAATGTTAAGAGACCTTATTTGTGGAGAATTAAGTTTCCTACTTTTTATGTTCTACGATTTTTTTGATCAGATGCGTAGTTCTCGAGATATATCAAGATATTTAAAAGTTCCGAAGCCGCACCAACATAATAGAGATACAGAAACACCGTGGCCCCTTTCTTTGAGATAACTCTGCACTATTGCGAGCTGCAAATGCCACTTCCAGCTTAGCTGTGCAGAAGAAGAACAACAAGAAGAAGAAATATCTCGAAATATGTCCGTCAGGCCCCTTCCCTTGAGATAAATCTGCAAATATCTCGGAAACGAAGCGAGCTATGGCAAAATGTTAAGAGACCTTTTTTGTACAGAATTATCTTTCCTACAATTTACGTTCTCCGATATTTTTTTAACAGAAGCGTAGTTTTCGAGATATATCGAGATATTTAAAAGTTCCGAAGCCGCACAAACATAATAGAGATACAGAAACACCGTGGCCCCTTTCTTTGGGATAACTCTGCACTATTGCGAGCTGCAAATGCCACTTCCAGCTTAGCTGTGCAGAAGAAGAACAACAAGAAGAAGAAATATCTCGAAATATGTCCGTCAGGCCACTTCCCTTGAGATAGATCTGCAAATATCTCGGAAACGAAGCGAGCTATGGCAAAATGTTAAGAGACCTTTTTTGTAGAGAATTAAGTTTCCTACTTTTTATGCTCGATGATATTTTTTGATCAGATGCGTAGTTCTCGAGATATATCAAGATATTTAAAAGTTCCGAAGCTGCACCCACATAATAGAGGTACAGAAACACCGTGGCCTCTTTCTTTGAGATAACTCTGCACTATTGCGAGCTGCAAATGCCACTTCCAGCTTAGCTGTGCAGAAGAAGAACAACAAGAAGAAGAAACATCTCGAAATATGTCCGTCAGGCCCCTTCCCTTGAGATAAATCTGCAAATATCTCGGAAACGAAGCGAGCTATGGCAAAATGTTTGGAGACCTTTCTTGTAGAGAATTAAGTTTCCTACTTTTTATGTAGTATGATATTTTTTGATCAGATGCGTAGTTCTCGAGATATATCAAGATATTTAAAAGTTCCGAAGCCGCACCAACATAATAGAGATACAGAAACACCGTGGCCCCTTTCTTTGAGA
Source organism: Osmia lignaria lignaria (assembly GCF_051020975.1). Lineage (NCBI taxonomy): Eukaryota > Metazoa > Arthropoda > Insecta > Hymenoptera > Megachilidae > Osmia > Osmia lignaria. The sequence goes on from NW_027478160.1 coordinate 3,260,487, forward strand.
TAACTCTGCACTATTGCGCGCTGCAAATGCCACTTCCAGCTTAGCTGTGCAGAAGAAGAACAACAAGAAGAAGAAATATCTCGAAATATGTCCGTCAGGCCCCTTCCCTTGAGATATATCTGCAAATATCTCGGAAACGAAGTGAGCTATGGCAAAATGTTAAGAGACCGTTTTTGTAGAGAATTAAGTTTCCTACTTTTTATGTTCTATGATATTTTTTGATCAGACGCGTAGTTCTCGAGATATATCAAGATATTTAAAAGTTCCGAAGCCGCACCAACATAATAGAGATACAGAAACACCGTGGCCCCTTTCTTTGAGATAACTCTGCACTAGTGCGAGCCGCAAATGCCACTTCCAGCTTAGCTGTGCAGAAGAAGAACAACAAGAAGAAGAAATATCTCGAAATATGCCCGTCAGGCCCCTTCCATTGAGATAAATCTGCAAATATCTCGGAAACGAAGCGAGCTATGGCAAAATGTTAAGAGACCTTTTTTGTAGAGAATTAAGTTTCCTACTTTTTATGTTCTATGATATTTTTTGATCAGATGCGTAGTTCTCGAGATATATCGAGATATTTAAAAGTTCCGAAGCCGCACCAACATAATAGAGATACAGAAACACCGTGGCCCCTTTCTTTGAGATAACTCTGCACTATTGCGACCTGCAAATGCCACTTCCAGCTTAGCTGTGCAGAAGAGGAACAACAAGAAGAAGAAATATCTCGGAATATGTCCGTCAGGCCCCTTCCCTTGAGCTAAATGTGCAAATATCTCGGAAACGATGCCAGCTATGGGAAAATGTTAAGAGACCTTTTTTGTAGAGAATTAAGTTTCCTACTTTTTATGTTCTATGATATTTTTCGATCAGAGGCGTAGTTCTCGAGATATATCAAGATATTTAAAAGTTCCGAAGCCGCACCAACATAATAGAGATACAGAAACACCGTGGCCCCTTTCTTTGAGATAACTCTGCACTAGTGCGAGCCGCAAATGCCGCTTCCAGCTTAGCTGTGCAGAAGAAGAACAACAAGAAGAAGAAATATCTCGAAATATGTCCGTCAGGCCCCTTCCCTCGAGATAAATCTGCAAATATCTCGGAAACGAAGCGAGGTATGGCAAAATGTTAAGAGACCTTTTTTGTAGAGAATTAAGTTTCGTACTTTTTATGTTCTATGATATTTTTTGATCGGATGCGTAGTTCTCGAGATATATCAAGATATTTAAAAGTTCCGAAGCCGCACCAACATAATAGAGATACAGAAACACCGTGGCCCCTTTCTTTGTGATAACTCTGCACTATTGCGCGCTGCAAATGCCACTTCCAGCTTAGCTGTGCAGAAGAAGAACAACAAGAAGAAGAAATATCTCGAAATATGCCCGTCAGGCCCCTTCCATTGAGATAAATCGGCAAATATCTCGGAAACGAAGCGAGCTATGGCAAAATGTTAAGAGACCTTTTTTGTAGAGAATTAAGTTTCCTACTTTTTCTGTTCTATGATATTTTTTGATCAGATGCGTAGTTCTCGAGATATATCCAGATATTTAAAAGTTCCGAAGCGGCACCAAGATAATAGAGATACAGAAACACCGTGGCCCCTTTCTTTGAGGTAACTCTGCACTATTGCGAGCTGCAAATGCCACTTCCAGCTTAGCTGTGCAGAAGAAGAACAACAAGAAGAAGAAATATCTCGAAATATGTCCGTCAGGCCCCTTCCCTTGAGATAAATCTGCAAATATCTCGGAAACCAAGCGAGCTATGGCAAAATGTTAAGAGACCTTATTTGTGGAGAATTAAGTTTCCTACTTTTTATGTTCTACGATATTTTTTGATCAGATGCGTAGTTCTCGAGATATATCAAGATATTTAAAAGTTCCGAAGCCGCACCAACATAATAGAGATACAGAAACACCGTGGCCCCTTTCTTTGAGATAACTTTGCACTATTGCGAGCTGTAAATGCCACTTCCAGCTTAGCTGTGCAGAAGAAGAACAACAAGAAGAAGAAATATCTCGAAATATGTCCGTCAGGCCCCTTCCGTTGAGATATATCTGCAAATATCTCGGAAACGAAGCGAGCTATGGCAAAATGTTAAGAGACCTTCTTTGTAGAGAATTATGTTTCCTACAATTTATGTTCTATGATATTTTTTGATCAGAAGCGTAGTTTTCGAGATATATCGAGATATTTAAAAGTTCCGAAGCCGCACCAACATAATAGAGATACAGAAACACCGTGGCCCCTTTCTTTGAGATAACTCTGCACTAGTGCGAGCCGCAAATGCCACTTCCAGCTTAGCTGTGCAGAAGAAGAACAACAAGAAGAAGAAATATCTCGAAATATGCCCGTCAGGCCCCTTCCATTGAGATAAATCTGCAAATATCTCGGAAACGAAGCGAGCTATGGCAAAATGTTAAGAGACCTTTTTTGTAGAGAATTAAGTTTCCTACTTTTTATGTTCTATGATATTTTTTGATCAGATGCGTAGTTCTCGAGATATATCGAGATATTTAAAAGTTCCGAAGCCGCACCAACATAATAGAGATACAGAAACACCGTGGCCCCTTTCTTTGAGATAACTCTGCACTATTGCGACCTGCAAATGCCACTTCCAGCTTAGCTGTGCAGAAGAGGAACAACAAGAAGAAGAAATATCTCGGAATATGTCCGTCAGGCCCCTTCCCTTGAGCTAAATGTGCAAATATCTCGGAAACGATGCCAGCTATGGGAAAATGTTAAGAGACCTTTTTTGTAGAGAATTAAGTTTCCTACTTTTTATGTTCTATGATATTTTTCGATCAGAGGCGTAGTTCTCGAGATATATCAAGATATTTAAAAGTTCCGAAGCCGCACCAACATAATAGAGATACAGAAACACCGTGGCCCCTTTCTTTGAGGTAACTCTGCACTATTGCGAGCTGCAAATGCCACTTCCAGCTTAGCTGTGCAGAAGAAGAACAACAAGAAGAAGAAATATCTCGAAATATGTCCGTCAGGCCCCTTCCCTTGAGATAAATCTGCAAATATCTCGGAAACCAAGCGAGCTATGGCAAAATGTTAAGAGACCTTATTTGTGGAGAATTAAGTTTCCTACTTTTTATGTTCTACGATATTTTTTGATCAGATGCGTAGTTCTCGAGATATATCAAGATATTTAAAAGTTCCGAAGCCGCACCAACATAATAGAGATACAGAAACACCGTGGCCCCTTTCTTTGAGATAACTCTGCACTATTGCGAGCTGCAAATGCCACTTCCAGCTTAGCTGTGCAGAAGAAGAACAACAAGAAGAAGAAATATCTCGAAATATGTCCGTCAGGCCCCTTCCCTTGAGATAAATCTGCAAATATCTCGGAAACGAAGCGAGCTATGGCAAAATGTTAAGAGACCTTTTTTGTACAGAATTATCTTTCCTACAATTTACGTTCTCCGATATTTTTTTAACAGAAGCGTAGTTTTCGAGATATATCGAGATATTTAAAAGTTCCGAAGCCGCACCAACATAATAGAGATACAGAAACACCGTGGCCCCTTTCTTTGAGATAACTCTGCACTATTGCGACCTGCAAATGCCACTTCCAGCTTAGCTGTGCAGAAGAGGAACAACAAGAAGAAGAAATATCTCGGAATATGTCCGTCAGGCCCCTTCCCTTGAGATAAATCTGCAAATATCTCGGAAACGAAGCGAGCTATGGCAAAATGTTAAGAGACCTTTTTTGTAGAGAATGAAGTTTCCTACTTTTTATGGTCTATGATATTTTTCGATCAGAGGCGTAGTTCTCGAGATATATCAAGATATTTAAAAGTTCCGAGGCCGCACCAACATAATAGATACAGAAACACCGTGGCCCCTTTCTTTGAGATAACTCTGCACTATTGCGAGCTGCAAATGCCACTTCCAGCTTAGCTGTGCAGAAGAAGAACAACAAGAAGAAGAAATATCTCGAAATATGTCCGTCAGGCCCCTTCCCTTGAGATAAATCTGCAAATATCTCGGAAACGAAGCGAGCTATGGCAAAATGTTAAGAGACCTTTTTTGTACAGAATTATCTTTCCTACAATTTACGTTCTCCGATATTTTTTTAACAGAAGCGTAGTTTTCGAGATATATCGAGATATTTAAAAGTTCCGAAGCCGCACCAACATAATAGAGATACAGAAACACCGTGGCCCCTTTCTTTGAGATAACTCTGCACTATTGCGACCTGCAAATGCCACTTCCAGCTTAGCTGTGCAGAAGAGGAACAACAAGAAGAAGAAATATCTCGGAATATGTCCGTCAGGCCCCTTCCCTTGAGATAAATCTGCAAATATCTCGGAAACGAAGCGAGCTATGGCAAAATGTTAAGAGACCTTTTTTGTAGAGAATGAAGTTTCCTACTTTTTATGGTCTATGATATTTTTCGATCAGAGGCGTAGTTCTCGAGATATATCAAGATATTTAAAAGTTCCGAGGCCGCACCAACATAATAGATACAGAAACACCGTGGCCCCTTTCTTTGAGATAACTCTGCACTATTGCGAGCTGCAAATGCCACTTCCAGCTTAGCTGTGCAGAAGAAGAACAACAAGAAGAAGAAATATCTCGAAATATGTCCGTCAGGCCCCTTCCCTTGAGATAAATCTGCAAATATCTCGGAAACCAAGCGAGCTATGGCAAAATGTTAAGAGACCTTTTTTGTAGAGAATTATGTTTCCTACAATTTACGTTCTCTGATATTTTTTGATCAGAAGCGTAGTTTTCGAGATATATCGAGATATTTAAAAGTTCCGAAGCCGCACCAAAATAATAGAGATACAGAAACACCGTGGCCCCTTTCTTTGAGATAACTCTGCACTATTGCGACCTGCAAATGCCACTTCCAGCTTAGCTGTGCAGAAGAGGAACAACAAGAAGAAGAAATATCTCGGAATATGTCCGTCAGGCCCCTTCCCTTGAGCTAAATGTGCAAATATCTCGGAAACGATGCCAGCTATGGGAAAATGTTAAGAGACCTTTTTTGTAGAGAATTAAGTTTCCTACTTTTTATGTTCTATGATATTTTTCGATCAGAGGCGTAGTTCTCGAGATATATCAAGATATTTAAAAGTTCCGAAGCCGCACCAACATAATAGAGATACAGAAACACCGTGGCCCCTTTCTTTGAGGTAACTCTGCACTATTGCGAGCTGCAAATGCCACTTCCAGCTTAGCTGTGCAGAAGAAGAACAACAAGAAGAAGAAATATCTCGAAATATGTCCGTCAGGCCCCTTCCCTTGAGATAAATCTGCAAATATCTCGGAAACCAAGCGAGCTATGGCAAAATGTTAAGAGACCTTATTTGTGGAGAATTAAGTTTCCTACTTTTTATGTTCTACGATATTTTTTGATCAGATGCGTAGTTCTCGAGATATATCAAGATATTTAAAAGTTCCGAAGCCGCACCAACATAATAGAGATACAGAAACACCGTGGCCCCTTTCTTTGAGATAACTCTGCACTATTGCGAGCTGCAAATGCCACTTCCAGCTTAGCTGTGCAGAAGAAGAACAACAAGAAGAAGAAATATCTCGAAATATGTCCGTCAGGCCCCTTCCCTTGAGATAAATCTGCAAATATCTCGGAAACGAAGCGAGCTATGGCAAAATGTTAAGAGACCTTTTTTGTACAGAATTATCTTTCCTACAATTTACGTTCTCCGATATTTTTTTAACAGAAGCGTAGTTTTCGAGATATATCGAGATATTTAAAAGTTCCGAAGCCGCACCAACATAATAGAGATACAGAAACACCGTGGCCCCTTTCTTTGAGATAACTCTGCACTATTGCGACCTGCAAATGCCACTTCCAGCTTAGCTGTGCAGAAGAGGAACAACAAGAAGAAGAAATATCTCGGAATATGTCCGTCAGGCCCCTTCCCTTGAGATAAATCTGCAAATATCTCGGAAACGAAGCGAGCTATGGCAAAATGTTAAGAGACCTTTTTTGTAGAGAATGAAGTTTCCTACTTTTTATGGTCTATGATATTTTTCGATCAGAGGCGTAGTTCTCGAGATATATCAAGATATTTAAAAGTTCCGAGGCCGCACCAACATAATAGATACAGAAACACCGTGGCCCCTTTCTTTGAGATAACTCTGCACTATTGCGAGCTGCAAATGCCACTTCCAGCTTAGCTGTGCAGAAGAAGAACAACAAGAAGAAGAAATATCTCGAAATATGTCCGTCAGGCCCCTTCCCTTGAGATAAATCTGCAAATATCTCGGAAACCAAGCGAGCTATGGCAAAATGTTAAGAGACCTTTTTTGTAGAGAATTATGTTTCCTACAATTTACGTTCTCTGATATTTTTTGATCAGAAGCGTAGTTTTCGAGATATATCGAGATATTTAAAAGTTCCGAAGCCGCACCAAAATAATAGAGATACAGAAACACCGTGGCCCCTTTCTTTGAGATAACTCTGCACTATTGCGACCTGCAAATGCCACTTCCAGCTTAGCTGTGCAGAAGAGGAACAACAAGAAGAAGAAATATCTCGGAATATGTCCGTCAGGCCCCTTCCCTTGAGCTAAATGTGCAAATATCTCGGAAACGATGCCAGCTATGGGAAAATGTTAAGAGACCTTTTTTGTAGAGAATTAAGTTTCCTACTTTTTATGTTCTATGATATTTTTCGATCAGAGGCGTAGTTCTCGAGATATATCCAGATATTTAAAAGTTCCGAAGCGGCACCAAGATAATAGAGATACAGAAACACCGTGGCCCCTTTCTTTGAGGTAACTCTGCACTATTGCGAGCTGCAAATGCCACTTCCAGCTTAGCTGTGCAGAAGAAGAACAACAAGAAGAAGAAATATCTCGAAATATGTCCGTCAGGCCCCTTCCCTTGAGATAAATCTGCAAATATCTCGGAAACCAAGCGAGCTATGGCAAAATGTTAAGAGACCTTATTTGTGGAGAATTAAGTTTCCTACTTTTTATGTTCTACGATATTTTTTGATCAGATGCGTAGTTCTCGAGATATTTCAAGATATTTAAAAGTTCCGAAGCCGCACCAACATAATAGAGATACAGAAACACCGTGGCCCCTTTCTTTGAGATAACTCTGCACTATTGCGAGCTGCAAATGCCACTTCCAGCTTAGCTGTGCAGAAGAAGAACAACAAGAAGAAGAAATATCTCGAAATATGTCCGTCAGGCCCCTTCCCTTGAGATAAATCTGCAAATATCTCGGAAACGAAGCGAGCTATGGCAAAATGTTAAGAGACCTTTTTTGTACAGAATTATCTTTCCTACAATTTACGTTCTCCGATATTTTTTTAACAGAAGCGTAGTTTTCGAGATATATCGAGATATTTAAAAGTTCCGAAGCCGCACAAACATAATAGAGATACAGAAACACCGTGGCCCCTTTCTTTGGGATAACTCTGCACTATTGCGAGCTGCAAATGCCACTTCCAGCTTAGCTGTGCAGAAGAAGAACAACAAGAAGAAGAAATATCTCGAAATATGTCCGTCAGGCCACTTCCCTTGAGATAAATCTGCAAATATCTCGGAAACGAAGCGAGCTATGGCAAAATGTTAAGAGACCTTTTTTGTAGAGAACTAAGTTTCCTACTTTTTATGTTCGATGATATTTTTTGATCAGATGCGTAGTTCTCGAGATATATCAAGATATTTAAAAGTTCCGAAGCTGCACCCACATAATAGAGGTACAGAAACACCGTGGCCTCTTTCTTTGAGATAACTCTGCACTATTGCGAGCTGCAAATGCCACTTCCAGCTTAGCTGTGCAGAAGAAGAACAACAAGAAGAAGAAACATCTCGAAATATGTCCGTCAGGCCCCTTCCCTTGAGATAAATCTGCAAATATCTCGGAAACGAAGCGAGCTATGGCAAAATGTTTGGAGACCTTTCTTGTAGAGAATTAAGTTTCCTACTTTTTATGTAGTATGATATTTTTTGATCAGATGCGTAGTTCTCGAGATATATCAAGATATTTAAAAGTTCCGAAGCCGCACCAACATAATAGAGATACAGAAACACCGTGGCCCCTTTCTTTGAGATAACTCTGCACTATTGCGCGCTGCAAATGCCACTTCCAGCTTAGCTGTGCAGAAGAAGAACAACAAGAAGAAGAAATATCTCGAAATATGTCCGTCAGGCCCCATCCCTTGAGATAAATCTGCAAATATCTCGGAAACGAAGCGAGCTATGGCAAAATGTTAAGAGACCTTTTTTGTAGAGAATAATGTTTCCTACAATTTACGTTCTATGATATTTTTTGATCAGAAGCGTAGTTTTCGAGATATATCGAGATATTTAAAAGTTCCGAAGACGCACCAACATAATAGAGATACATAAACACCGTGGCCCCTTTATTTGAGATAACTGTGCACTAGTGCGAGCCGCAAATGCCACTTCCAGCTGAGCTGTGCAGAAGAAGAACAACAAGAAGAAGAAATATCTCGAAATATGTCCGTCAGGCCCCTTCCCTGGAGATATATCTGCAAATATCCTGGAAACGAAGTGAGCTATGGCAAAATGTTAAGAGACCGTTTTTGTAGAGAATTAAGTTTCCTACTTTTTATGTTCTATGATATTTTTTGATCAGACGCGTAGTTCTCGAGATATATCAAGATATTTAAAAGTTCCGAAGCCGCACCAACATAATAGAGATACAGAAACACCGTGGCCCCTTTCTTTGAGATAACTTTGCACTATTGCGAGCTGTAAATGCCACTTCCAGCTTAGCTGTGCAGAAGAAGAACAACAAGAAGAAGAAATATCTCGAAATATGTCCGTCAGGCCCCTTCCCTTGAGATATATCTGCAAATATCTCGGAAACGAAGCGAGCTATGGCAAAATGTTAAGAGACCTTCTTTGTAGAGAATTATGTTTCCTACAATTTATGTTCTATGATATTTTTTGATCAGAAGCGTAGTTTTCGAGATATATCGAGATATTTAAAAGTTCCGAAGCCGCACCAACATAATAGAGATACAGAAACACCGTGGCCCCTTTCTTTGAGATAACTCTGCACTAGTGCGAGCCGCAAATGCCACTTCCAGCTTAGCTGTGCAGAAGAAGAACAACAAGAAGAAGAAATATCTCGAAATATGCCCGTCAGGCCCCTTCCATTGAGATAAATCTGCAAATATCTCGGAAACGAAGCGAGCGATTGCAAAATGTTAAGAGACTTTTTTTGTAGAGAATTAAGTTTCCTACTTTTTATGTTCGATGATATTTTTTGATCAGATGCGTAGTTCTCGAGATATATCAAGATATTTAAAAGTTCCGAAGCTGCACCCACATAATAGAGGTACAGAAACACCGTGGCCTCTTTCTTTGAGATAACTCTGCACTATTGCGAGCTGCAAATGCCACTTCCAGCTTAGCTGTGCAGAAGAAGAACAACAAGAAGAAGAAACATCTCGAAATATGTCCGTCAGGCCCCTTCCCTTGAGATAAATCTGCAAATATCTCGGAAACGAAGCGAGCTATGGCAAAATGTTTAGAGACCTTTCTTGTAGAGAATTAAGTTTCCTACTTTTTATGTAGTATGATATTTTTTGATCAGATGCGTAGTTCTCGAGATATATCAAGATATTTAAAAGTTCCGAAGCCGCACCAACATAATAGAGATACAGAAACACCGTGGCCCCTTTCTTTGAGATAACTCTGCACTATTGCGCGCTGCAAATGCCACTTCCAGCTTAGCTGTGCAGAAGAAGAACAACAAGAAGAAGAAATATCTCGAAATATGCCCGTCAGGCCCCTTCCATTGAGATAAATCTGCAAATATCTCGGAAACGAAGCGAGCTATGGCAAAATGTTAAGAGACCTTTTTTGTACAGAATTATCTTTCCTACAATTTACGTTCTCCGATATTTTTTGAACAGAAGCGTAGTTTTCGAGATATATCGAGATATTTAAAAGTTCCGAAGCCGCACAAACATAATAGAGATACAGAAACACCGTGGCCCCTTTCTTTGGGATAACTCTGCACTATTGCGAGCTGCAAATGCCACTTCCAGCTTAGCTGTGCAGAAGAAGAACAACAAGAAGAAGAAATATCTCGAAATATGTCCGTCAGGCCACTTCCCTTGAGATAAATCTGCAAATATCTCGGAAACGAAGCGAGCTATGGCAAAATGTTAAGAGACCGTTTTTGTAGAGAATTAAGTTTCCTACTTTTTATGTTCTATGATATTTTTTGATCAGACGCGTAGTTCTCGAGATATATCAAGATATTTAAAAGTTCCGAAGCCGCACCAACATAATAGAGATACAGAAACACCGTGGCCCCTTTCTTTGAGATAACTCTGCACTATTGCGAGCTGTAAATGCCACTTCCAGCTTAGCTGTGCAGAAGAAGAACAACAAGAAGAAGAAATATCTCGAAATATGTCCGTCAGGCCCCTTCCCTTGAGATATATCTGCAAATATCTCGGAAACGAAGCGAGCTATGGCAAAATGTTAAGAGACCTTTTTTGTAGAGAATTATGTTTCCTACAATTTATGTTCTATGATATTTTTTGATCAGACGCGTAGTTCTCGAGATATATCAAGATATTTAAAAGTTCCGAAGCCGCACCAACATAATAGAGATACAGAAACACCGTGGCCCCTTTCTTTGAGATAACTCTGCACTATTGCGCGCTGCAAATGCCACTTCCAGCTTAGCTGTGCAGAAGAAGAACAACAAGAAGAAGAAATATCTCGAAATATGCCCGTCAGGCCCCTTCCATTGAGATAAATCTGCAAATATCTCGGAAACGAAGCGAGCGATTGCAAAATGTTAAGAGACTTTTTTTGTAGAGAATTAAGTTTCCTACTTTTTATGTTCGATGATATTTTTTGATCAGATGCGTAGTTCTCGAGATATATCAAGATATTTAAAAGTTCCGAAGCTGCACCCACATAATAGAGGTACAGAAACACCGTGGCCTCTTTCTTTGAGATAACTCTGCACTATTGCGAGCTGCAAATGCCACTTCCAGCTTAGCTGTGCAGAAGAAGAACAACAAGAAGAAGAAACATCTCGAAATATGTCCGTCAGGCCCCTTCCCTTGAGATAAATCTGCAAATATCTCGGAAACGAAGCGAGCTATGGCAAAATGTTTAGAGACCTTTCTTGTAGAGAATTAAGTTTCCTACTTTTTATGTAGTATGATATTTTTTGATCAGATGCGTAGTTCTCGAGATATATCAAGATATTTAAAAGTTCCGAAGCCGCACCAACATAATAGAGATACAGAAACACCGTGGCCCCTTTCTTTGAGATAACTCTGCACTATTGCGCGCTGCAAATGCCACTTCCAGCTTAGCTGTGCAGAAGAAGAACAACAAGAAGAAGAAATATCTCGAAATATGCCCGTCAGGCCCCTTCCATTGAGATAAATCTGCAAATATCTCGGAAACGAAGCGAGCTATGGCAAAATGTTAAGAGACCTTTTTTGTACAGAATTATCTTTCCTACAATTTACGTTCTCCGATATTTTTTTAACAGAAGCGTAGTTTTCGAGATATATCGAGATATTTAAAAGTTCCGAAGCCGCACAAACATAATAGAGATACAGAAACACCGTGGCCCCTTTCTTTGGGATAACTCTGCACTATTGCGAGCTGCAAATGCCACTTCCAGCTTAGCTGTGCAGAAGAAGAACAACAAGAAGAAGAAATATCTCGAAATATGTCCGTCAGGCCACTTCCCTTGAGATAAATCTGCAAATATCTCGGAAACGAAGCGAGCTATGGCAAAATGTTAAGAGACCGTTTTTGTAGAGAATTAAGTTTCCTACTTTTTATGTTCTATGATATTTTTTGATCAGACGCGTAGTTCTCGAGATATATCAAGATATTTAAAAGTTCCGAAGCCGCACCAACATAATAGAGATACAGAAACACCGTGGCCCCTTTCTTTGAGATAACTCTGCACTATTGCGAGCTGTAAATGCCACTTCCAGCTTAGCTGTGCAGAAGAAGAACAACAAGAAGAAGAAATATCTCGAAATATGTCCGTCAGGCCCCTTCCCTTGAGATATATCTGCAAATATCTCGGAAACGAAGCGAGCTATGGCAAAATGTTAAGAGACCTTTTTTGTAGAGAATTATGTTTCCTACAATTTATGTTCTATGATATTTTTTGATCAGACGCGTAGTTCTCGAGATATATCAAGATATTTAAAAGTTCCGAAGCCGCACCAACATAATAGAGATACAGAAACACCGTGGCCCCTTTCTTTGAGATAACTTTGCACTATTGCGAGCTGTAAATGCCACTTCCAGCTTAGCTGTGCAGAAGAAGAACAACAAGAAGAAGAAATATCTCGAAATATGTCCGTCAGGCCCCTTCCCTTGAGATATATCTGCAAATATCTCGGAAACGAAGCGAGCTATGGCAAAATGTTAAGAGACCTTTTTTGTAGAGAATTAAGTTTCCTACCTTTTATGTTCTATGATATTTTTTGATCGGATGCGTAGTTCTCGAGATATATCAAGATATTTAAAAGCTCCGAAGCCGCACCAACATAATAGAGATACAGAAACACCGTGGCCCCTTTCTTTGAGATAACTCTGCACTATTGCGCGCTGCAAATGCCACTTCCAGCTTAGCTGTGCAGAAGAAGAACAACAAGAAGAAGAAATATCTCGAAATATGCCCGTCAGGCCCCTTCCATTGAGATAAATCTGCAAATATCTCGGAAACGAAGCGAGCTATGGCAAAATGTTAAGAGACCTTTTTTGTACAGAATTATCTTTCCTACAATTTACGTTCTCCGATATTTTTTGAACAGAAGCGTAGTTTTCGAGATATATCGAGATATTTAAAAGTTCCGAAGCCGCACAAACATAATAGAGATACAGAAACACCGTGGCCCCTTTCTTTGGGATAACTCTGCACTATTGCGAGCTGCAAATGCCACTTCCAGCTTAGCTGTGCAGAAGAAGAACAACAAGAAGAAGAAATATCTCGAAATATGTCCGTCAGGCCACTTCCCTTGAGATAAATCTGCAAATATCTCGGAAACGAAGCGAGCTATGGCAAAATGTTAAGAGACCGTTTTTGTAGAGAATTAAGTTTCCTACTTTTTATGTTCTATGATATTTTTTGATCAGACGCGTAGTTCTCGAGATATATCAAGATATTTAAAAGTTCCGAAGCCGCACCAACATAATAGAGATACAGAAACACCGTGGCCCCTTTCTTTGAGATAACTCTGCACTATTGCGAGCTGTAAATGCCACTTCCAGCTTAGCTGTGCAGAAGAAGAACAACAAGAAGAAGAAATATCTCGAAATATGTCCGTCAGGCCCCTTCCCTTGAGATATATCTGCAAATATCTCGGAAACGAAGCGAGCTATGGCAAAATGTTAAGAGACCTTTTTTGTAGAGAATTATGTTTCCTACAATTTATGGTCTATGATATTTTTTGATCAGACGCGTAGTTCTCGAGATATATCAAGATATTTAAAAGTTCCGAAGCCGCACCAACATAATAGAGATACAGAAACACCGTGGCCCCTTTCTTTGAGATAACTTTGCACTATTGCGAGCTGTAAATGCCACTTCCAGCTTAGCTGTGCAGAAGAAGAACAACAAGAAGAAGAAATATCTCGAAATATGTCCGTCAGGCCCCTTCCCTTGAGATATATCTGCAAATATCTCGGAAACGAAGCGAGCTATGGCAAAATGTTAAGAGACCTTTTTTGTAGAGAATTCAGTTTCCTACCTTTTATGTTCTATGATATTTTTTGATCGGATGCGTAGTTCTCGAGATATATCAAGATATTTAAAAGTTCCGAAGCCGCACCAACATAATAGAGATACAGAAACACCGTGGCCCCTTTCTTTGAGATAACTCTGCACTATTGCGCGCTGCAAATGCCACTTCCAGCTTAGCTGTGCAGAAGAAGAACAACAAGAAGAAGAAATATCTCGAAATATGCCCGTCAGGCCCCTTCCATTGAGATAAATCTGCAAATATCTCGGAAACGAAGCGAGCTATGGCAAAATGTTAAGAGACCTTTTTTGTACAGAATTATCTTTCCTACAATTTACGTTCTCCGATATTTTTTTAACAGAAGCGTAGTTTTCGAGATATATCGAGATATTTAAAAGTTCCGAAGCCGCACAAACATAATAGAGATACAGAAACACCGTGGCCCCTTTCTTTGGGATAACTCTGCACTATTGCGAGCTGCAAATGCCACTTCCAGCTTAGCTGTGCAGAAGAAGAACAACAAGAAGAAGAAATATCTCGAAATATGTCCGTCAGGCCACTTCCCTTGAGATAAATCTGCAAATATCTCGGAAACGAAGCGAGCTATGGCAAAATGTTAAGAGACCGTTTTTGTAGAGAATTAAGTTTCCTACTTTTTATGTTCTATGATATTTTTTGATCAGACGCGTAGTTCTCGAGATATATCAAGATATTTAAAAGTTCCGAAGCCGCACCAACATAATAGAGATACAGAAACACCGTGGCCCCTTTCTTTGAGCTAACTCTGCACTATTGCGAGCTGTAAATGCCACTTCCAGCTTAGCTGTGCAGAAGAAGAACAACAAGAAGAAGAAATATCTCGAAATATGTCCGTCAGGCCCCTTCCCTTGAGATATATCTGCAAATATCTCGGAAACGAAGCGAGCTATGGCAAAATGTTAAGAGACCTTTTTTGTAGAGAATTATGTTTCCTACAATTTATGTTCTATGATATTTTTTGATCAGAAGCGTAGTTTTCGAGATATATCGAGATATTTAAAAGTTCCGAAGCCGCACCAACATAATAGAGATACAGAAACACCGTGGCCCCTTTCTTTGAGATAACTCTGCACTAGTGCGAGCCGCAAATGCCACTTCCAGCTTAGCTGTGCAGAAGAAGAACAACAAGAAGAAGAAATATCTCGAAATATGCCCGTCAGGCCCCTTCCATTGAGATAAATCTGCAAATATCTCGGAAACGAAGCGAGCTATGGCAAAATGTTAAGAGACCTTTTTTGTAGAGAATTAAGTTTCCTACTTTTTATGTTCTATGATATTTTTTGATCAGATGCGTAGTTCTCGAGATATATCAAGATATTTAAAAGTTCCGAAGCCGCACCAACATAATAGAGATACAGAAACACCGTGGCCCCTTTCTTTGAGATAACTCTGCACTATTGCGAGCTGCAAATGCCACTTCCAGCTTAGCTGTGCAGAAGAAGAACAACAAGAAGAAGAAATATCTCGAAATATGTCCGTCAGGCCCCTTCCCTTGAGATAAATCTGCAAATATCTCGGAAACGAAGCGAGCTATGGCAAAATGTTAAGAGACCTTTTTTGTACAGAATTATCTTTCCTACAATTTACGTTCTCCGATATTTTTTGATCAGATGCGTAGTTCTCGAGATATATCGAGATATTTAAAAGTTCTGAAGCCGCACCAACGTAATAGAGATACAGAAACACCGTGGCCCCTTTCTTTGAGATAACTCTGCACTATTGCGCGCTGCAAATGCCACTTGCAGCTTAGCTGTGCAGAAGAAGAACAACAAGAAGAAGAAATATCTCGAAATATGCCCGTCAGGCCCCTTCCATTGAGATAAATATGCAAATATCTCGGAAACGAAGCGAGCTATGGCAAAATGTTAAGAGACCTTTTTTGTAGAGAATTAAGTTTCCTACTTTTTATGTTCTATGATATTTTTTGATCAGATGCGTTGTTCTCGAGATATATCAAGATATTTAAAAGTTCCGAAGCCGCACCAACATAATAGAGATACAGAAACACCGTGGCCCCCTTCTTTGAGATAACCCTGCACTATTGCGAGCTGCAAATGCCACTTCCAGCTTAGCTGTGCAGAAGAAGAACAACAAGAAGAAGAAATATCTCGAAATATGTCTGTCAGGCCCCTTCCCTTGAGATATATCTGCAAATATCTCGGAAACGAAGCGAGCTATGGCAAAATGTTGAGAGACCTTTTTTGTAGAGAATTAAGTTTCCTACTTTTTATGTTCTATGATATTTTTTGATCAGATGCGTAGTTCTCGAGATATATCAAGATATTTAAAAGTTCCGAAGCCGCACCAACATAATAGAGATACAGAAACACCGTGGCCCCTTTCTTTGAGATAACTCTGCACTATTGCGCGCTGCAAATGCCACTTCCAGCTTAGCTGTGCAGAAGAAGAACAACAAGAAGAAGAAATATCTCGAAATATGCCCGTCAGGCCCCTTCCATTGAGATAAATCTGCAAATATCTCGGAAACGAAGCGAGCGATTGCAAAATGTTAAGAGACTTTTTTTGTAGAGAATTAAGTTTCCTACTTTTTATGTTCGATGATATTTTTTGATCAGATGCGTAGTTCTCGAGATATATCAAGATATTTAAAAGTTCCGAAGCTGCACCCACATAATAGAGGTACAGAAACACCGTGGCCTCTTTCTTTGAGATAACTCTGCACTATTGCGAGCTGCAAATGCCACTTCCAGCTTAGCTGTGCAGAAGAAGAACAACAAGAAGAAGAAACATCTCGAAATATGTCCGTCAGGCCCCTTCCCTTGAGATAAATCTGCAAATATCTCGGAAACGAAGCGAGCTATGGCAAAATGTTTAGAGACCTTTCTTGTAGAGAATTAAGTTTCCTACTTTTTATGTAGTATGATATTTTTTGATCAGATGTGTAGTTCTCGAGATATATCAAGATATTTAAAAGTTCCGAAGCCGCACCAACATAATAGAGATACAGAAACACCGTGGCCCCTTTCTTTGAGATAACTCTGCACTATTGCGCGCTGCAAATGCCACTTCCAGCTTAGCTGTGCAGAAGAAGAACAACAAGAAGAAGAAATATCTCGAAATATGTCCGTCAGGCCCCTTCCCTTGAGATAAATCTGCAAATATCTCGGAAACGAAGCGAGCTATGGCAGAATGTTAAGAGACGTTTTTTGTAGAGAATTAAGTTTCCTACTTTTTATGTTCTATGATATTTTTTGATCAGATGCGTTGTTCTCGAGATATATCAAGATATTTAAAAGTTCCGAAGCCGCACCAACATAATAGAGATACAGAAACACCGTGGCCCCTTTCTTTGAGATAACTCTGCACTATTGCGAGCTGCAAATGCCACTCCCAGCTTAGCTGTGCAGAAGAAGAACAACAAGAAGAAGAAATATCTCGAAATATGTCCGTCAGGCCCCTTCCCTTGAGATATATCTGCAAATATCTCGGAAACGAAGCGAGCTATGGCAAAATGTTGAGAGACCTTTTTTGTAGAGGATTAAGTTTCCTACTTTTTATGTTCTATGATATTTTTTGATCGGATGCGTAGTTCTCGAGATATATCAAGATATTTAAAAGTTCCGAAGCCGCACCAACATAATAGAGATACAGAAACACCGTGGCCCCTTTCTTTGAGATAACTCTGCACTATTGCGCGCTGCAAATGCCACTTCCAGCTTAGCTGTGCAGAAGAAGAACAACAAGAAGAAGAAATATCTCGAAATATGCCCGTCAGGCCCCTTCCATTGAGATAAATCTGCAAATATCTCGGAAACGAAGCGAGCTATGGCAAAATGTTAAGAGACCTTTTTTGTAGAGAATTAAGTTTCCTACTTTTTATGTTCTATGATATTTTTTGATCAGATGCGTAGTTCTCGAGATATATCAAGATATTTAAAAGTTCCGAAGCCGCACCAACATAATAGAGATACAGAAACACCGTGGCCCCTTTCTTTGAGATAACTCTGCACTAGTGCGAGCCGCAGATGCCACTTCCAGCTTAGCTGTGCAGAAGAAGAACAACAAGAAGAAGAAATATCTCGAAATATGTCCGTCAGGCCCCTTCCCTTGAGATAAATATGCAAATATCTCGGAAACGAAGCGAGCTATGGCAAAATGTTTAGAGACCTTTCTTGTAGAGAATTAAGTTTCCTACTTTTTATGTAGTATGATATTTTTTGATCAGATGCGTAGTTCTCGAGATATATCAAGATATTTAAAAGTTCCGAAGCCGCACCAACATAATAGAGATACAGAAACACCGTGGCCCCTTTCTTTGAGATAACTCTGCACTATTGCGCGCTGCAAATGCCACTTCCAGCTTAGCTGTGCAGAAGAAGAACAACAAGAAGAAGAAATATCTCGAAATATGTCCGTCAGGCCCCTTCCCTTGAGATAAATCTGCAAATATCTCGGAAACGAAGCGAGCTATGGCAGAATGTTAAGAGACGTTTTTTGTAGAGAATTAAGTTTCCTACTTTTTATGTTCTATGATATTTTTTGATCAGATGCGTTGTTCTCGAGATATATCAAGATATTTAAAAGTTCCGAAGCCGCACCAACATAATAGAGATACAGAAACACCGTGGCCCCTTTCTTTGAGATAACTCTGCACTATTGCGAGCTGCAAATGCCACTCCTAGCTTAGCTGTGCAGAAGAAGAACAACAAGAAGAAGAAATATCTCGAAATATGTCCGTCAGGCCCCTTCCCTTGAGATATATCTGCAAATATCTCGGAAACGAAGCGAGCTATGGCAAAATGTTAAGAGACCTTTTTTGTAGAGGATTAAGTTTCCTACTTTTTATGTTCTATGATATTTTTTGATCGGATGCGTAGTTCTCGAGATATATCAAGATATTTAAAAGTTCCGAAGCCGCACCAACATAATAGAGATACAGAAACACCGTGGCCCCTTTCTTTGAGATAACTCTGCACTAGTGCGAGCCGCAAATGCCACTTCCAGCTTAGCTGTGCAGAAGAAGAACAACAAGAAGAAGAAATATCTCGAAATATGCCCGTCAGGCCCCTTCCATTGAGATAAATCTGCAAATATCTCGGAAACGAAGCGAGCTATGGCAAAATGTTAAGAGACCTTTTTTGTAGAGAATTAAGTTTCCTACTTTTTATGTTCTATGATATTTTTTGATCAGATGCGTAGTTCTCGAGATATATCAAGATATTTAAAAGTTCCGAAGCCGCACCAACATAATAGAGATACAGAAACACCGTGGCCCCTTTCTTTGAGATAACTCTGCACTATTGCGAGCTGCAAATGCCACTTCCAGCTTAGCTGTGCAGAAGAAGAACAACAAGAAGAAGAAATATCTCGAAATATGTCCGTCAGGCCCCTTCCATTGAGATAAATATGCAAATATCTCGGAAACGAAGCGAGCTATGGCAAAATGTTAAGAGACCTTTTTTGTAGAGAATTAAGTTTCCTACTTTTTATGTTCTATGATATTTTTTGATCAGATGCGTTGTTCTCGAGATATATCAAGATATTTAAAAGTTCCGAAGCCGCACCAACATAATAGAGATACAGAAACACCGTGGCCCCCTTCTTTGAGATAACCCTGCACTATTGCGAGCTGCAAATGCCACTTCCAGCTTAGCTGTGCAGAAGAAGAACAACAAGAAGAAGAAATATCTCGAAATATGTCTGTCAGGCCCCTTCCCTTGAGATATATCTGCAAATATCTCGGAAACGAAGCGAGCTATGGCAAAATGTTGAGAGACCTTTTTTGTAGAGAATTAAGTTTCCTACTTTTTATGTTCTATGATATTTTTTGATCAGATGCGTAGTTCTCGAGATATATCAAGATATTTAAAAGTTCCGAAGCCGCACCAACATAATAGAGATACAGAAACACCGTGGCCCCTTTCTTTGAGATAACTCTGCACTATTGCGCGCTGCAAATGCCACTTCCAGCTTAGCTGTGCAGAAGAAGAACAACAAGAAGAAGAAATATCTCGAAATATGCCCGTCAGGCCCCTTCCATTGAGATAAATCTGCAAATATCTCGGAAACGAAGCGAGCGATTGCAAAATGTTAAGAGACTTTCTTTGTAGAGAATTAAGTTTCCTACTTTTTATGTTCGATGATATTTTTTGATCAGATGCGTAGTTCTCGAGATATATCAAGATATTTAAAAGTTCCGAAGCTGCACCCACATAATAGAGGTACAGAAACACCGTGGCCTCTTTCTTTGAGATAACTCTGCACTATTGCGAGCTGCAAATGCCACTTCCAGCTTAGCTGTGCAGAAGAAGAACAACAAGAAGAAGAAACATCTCGAAATATGTCCGTCAGGCCCCTTCCCTTGAGATAAATCTGCAAATATCTCGGAAACGAAGCGAGCTATGGCAAAATGTTTAGAGACCTTTCTTGTAGAGAATTAAGTTTCCTACTTTTTATGTAGTATGATATTTTTTGATCAGATGTGTAGTTCTCGAGATATATCAAGATATTTAAAAGTTCCGAAGCCGCACCAACATAATAGAGATACAGAAACACCGTGGCCCGTTTCTTTGAGATAACTCTGCACTATTGCGCGCTGCAAATGCCACTTCCAGCTTAGCTGTGCAGAAGAAGAACAACAAGAAGAAGAAATATCTCGAAATATGTCCGTCAGGCCCCTTCCCTTGAGATAAATCTGCAAATATCTCGGAAACGAAGCGAGCTATGGCAGAATGTTAAGAGACGTTTTTTGTAGAGAATTAAGTTTCCTACTTTTTATGTTCTATGATATTTTTTGATCAGATGCGTTGTTCTCGAGATATATCAAGATATTTAAAAGTTCCGAAGCCGCACCAACATAATAGAGATACAGAAACACCGTGGCCCCTTTCTTTGAGATAACTCTGCACTATTGCGAGCTGCAAATGCCACTCCCAGCTTAGCTGTGCAGAAGAAGAACAACAAGAAGAAGAAATATCTCGAAATATGTCCGTCAGGCCCCTTCCCTTGAGATATATCTGCAAATATCTCGGAAACGAAGCGAGCTATGGCAAAATGTTAAGAGACCTTTTTTGTAGAGGATTAAGTTTCCTACTTTTTATGTTCTATGATATTTTTTGATCGGATGCGTAGTTCTCGAGATATATCAAGATATTTAAAAGTTCCGAAGCCGCACCAACATAATAGAGATACAGAAACACCGTGGCCCCTTTCTTTGAGATAACTCTGCACTATTGCGCGCTGCAAATGCCACTTCCAGCTTAGCTGTGCAGAAGAAGAACAACAAGAAGAAGAAATATCTCGAAATATGCCCGTCAGGCCCCTTCCATTGAGATAAATCTGCAAATATCTCGGAAACGAAGCGAGCTATGGCAAAATGTTAAGAGACCTTTTTTGTAGAGAATTAAGTTTCCTACTTTTTATGTTCTATGATATTTTTTGATCAGATGCGTAGTTCTCGAGATATATCAAGATATTTAAAAGTTCCGAAGCCGCACCAACATAATAGAGATACAGAAACACCGTGGCCCCTTTCTTTGAGATAACTCTGCACTATTGCGAGCTGCAAATGCCACTCCCAGCTTAGCTGTGCAGAAGAAGAACAACAAGAAGAAGAAATATCTCGAAATATGTCCGTCAGGCCCCTTCCCTTGAGATATATCTGCAAATATCTCGGAAACGAAGCGAGCTATGGCAAAATGTTAAGAGACCTTTTTTGTAGAGGATTAAGTTTCCTACTTTTTATGTTCTATGATATTTTTTGATCGGATGCGTAGTTCTCGAGATATATCAAGATATTTAAAAGTTCCGAAGCCGCACCAACATAATAGAGATACAGAAACACCGTGGCCCCTTTCTTTGAGATAACTCTGCACTATTGCGCGCTGCAAATGCCACTTCCAGCTTAGCTGTGCAGAAGAAGAACAACAAGAAGAAGAAATATCTCGAAATATGCCCGTCAGGCCCCTTCCATTGAGATAAATCTGCAAATATCTCGGAAACGAAGCGAGCTATGGCAAAATGTTAAGAGACCTTTTTTGTAGAGAATTAAGTTTCCTACTTTTTATGTTCTATGATATTTTTTGATCAGATGCGTAGTTCTCGAGATATATCAAGATATTTAAAAGTTCCGAAGCCGCACCAACATAATAGAGATACAGAAACACCGTGGCCCCTTTCTTTGAGATAACTCTGCACTAGTGCGAGCCGCAGATGCCACTTCCAGCTTAGCTGTGCAGAAGAAGAACAACAAGAAGAAGAAATATCTCGAAATATGTCCGTCAGGCCCCTTCCCTTGAGATAAATATGCAAATATCTCGGAAACGAAGCGAGCTATGGCAAAATGTTTAGAGACCTTTCTTGTAGAGAATTAAGTTTCCTACTTTTTAGGTAGTATGATATTTTTTGATCAGATGCGTAGTTCTCGAGATATATCAAGATATTTAAAAGTTCCGAAGCCGCACCAACATAATAGAGATACAGAAACACCGTGGCCCCTTTCTTTGAGATAACTCTGCACTATTGCGCGCTGCAAATGCCACTTCCAGCTTAGCTGTGCAGAAGAAGAACAACAAGAAGAAGAAATATCTCGAAATATGTCCGTCAGGCCCCTTCCCTTGAGATAAATCTGCAAATATCTCGGAAACGAAGCGAGCTATGGCAGAATGTTAAGAGACGTTTTTTGTAGAGAATTAAGTTTCCTACTTTTTATGTTCTATGATATTTTATGATCAGATGCGTTGTTCTCGAGATATATCAAGATATTTAAAAGTTCCGAAGCCGCACCAACATAATAGAGATACAGAAACACCGTGGCCCCTTTCTTTGAGATAACTCTGCACTATTGCGAGCTGCAAATGCCACTCCCAGCTTAGCTGTGCAGAAGAAGAACAACAAGAAGAAGAAATATCTCGAAATATGTCCGTCAGGCCCCTTCCCTTGAGGTATATCTGCAAATATCTCGGAAACGAAGCGAGCTATGGCAAAATGTTAAGAGACCTTTTTTGTAGAGGATTAAGTTTCCTACTTTTTATGTTCTATGATATTTTTTGATCGGATGCGTAGTTCTCGAGATATATCAAGATATTTAAAAGTTCCGAAGCCGCACCAACATAATAGAGATACAGAAACACCGTGGCCCCTTTCTTTGAGATAACTCTGCACTATTGCGCGCTGCAAATGCCACTTCCAGCTTAGCTGTGCAGAAGAAGAACAACAAGAAGAAGAAATATCTCGAAATATGCCCGTCAGGCCCCTTCCATTGAGATAAATCTGCAAATATCTCGGAAACGAAGCGAGCTATGGCAAAATGTTAAGAGACCTTTTTTGTAGAGAATTAAGTTTCCTACTTTTTATGTTCTATGATATTTTTTGATCAGATGCGTAGTTCTCGAGATATATCAAGATATTTAAAAGTTCCGAAGCCGCACCAACATAATAGAGATACAGAAACACCGTGGCCCCTTTCTTTGAGATAACTCTGCACTAGTGCGAGCCGCAGATGCCACTTCCAGCTTAGCTGTGCAGAAGAAGAACAACAAGAAGAAGAAATATCTCGAAATATGTCCGTCAGGCCCCTTCCCTTGAGATAAATATGCAAATATCTCGGAAACGAAGCGAGCTATGGCAAAATGTTAAGAGACCTTTTTTGTAGAGAATTAAGTTTCCTACTTTTTATGTTCTATGATATTTTTTGATCAGATGCGTTGTTCTCGAGATATATCAAGATATTTAAAAGTTCCGAAGCCGCACCAACATAATAGAGATACAGAAACACCGTGGCCCCTTTCTTTGAGATAACTCTGCACTATTGCGAGCTGCAAATGCCACTTCCAGCTCAGCTGTGCAGAAGAAGAACAACAAGAAGAAGAAATATCTCGAAATATGTCCGTCAGGCCCCTTCCCTTGAGATAAATCTGCAAATATCTCGGAAACGAAGCGAGCTATGGCAAAATGTTAAGAGACCTTTTTTGTAGAGGATTAAGTTTCCTACTTTTTATGTTCTATGATATTTTTTGATCGGATGCGTAGTTCTCGAGATATATCAAGATATTTAAAAGTTCCGAAGCCGCACCAACATAATAGAGATACAGAAACACCGTGGCCCCTTTCTTTGAGATAACTCTGCACTATTGCGCGCTGCAAATGCCACTTCCAGCTTAGCTGTGCAGAAGAAGAACAACAAGAAGAAGAAATATCTCGAAATATGCCCGTCAGGCCCCTTCCATTGAGATAAATCTGCAAATATCTCGGAAACGAAGCGAGCTATGGCAAAATGTTAAGAGACCTTTTTTGTAGAGAATTAAGTTTCCTACTTTTTATGTTCTATGATATTTTTTGATCAGATGCGTAGTTCTCGAGATATATCAAGATATTTAAAAGTTCCGAAGCCGCACCAACATAATAGAGATACAGAAACACCGTGGCCCCTTTCTTTGAGATAACTCTGCACTAGTGCGAGCCGCAGATGCCACTTCCAGCTTAGCTGTGCAGAAGAAGAACAACAAGAAGAAGAAATATCTCGAAATATGTCCGTCAGGCCCCTTCCCTTGAGATAAATATGCAAATATCTCGGAAACGAAGCGAGCTATGGCAAAATGTTTAGAGACCTTTCTTGTAGAGAATTAAGTTTCCTACTTTTTAGGTAGTATGATATTTTTTGATCAGATGCGTAGTTCTCGAGATATATCAAGATATTTAAAAGTTCCGAAGCCGCACCAACATAATAGAGATACAGAAACACCGTGGCCCCTTTCTTTGAGATAACTCTGCACTATTGCGCGCTGCAAATGCCACTTCCAGCTTAGCTGTGCAGAAGAAGAACAACAAGAAGAAGAAATATCTCGAAATATGTCCGTCAGGCCCCTTCCCTTGAGATAAATCTGCAAATATCTCGGAAACGAAGCGAGCTATGGCAGAATGTTAAGAGACGTTTTTTGTAGAGAATTAAGTTTCCTACTTTTTATGTTCTATGATATTTTATGATCAGATGCGTTGTTCTCGAGATATATCAAGATATTTAAAAGTTCCGAAGCCGCACCAACATAATAGAGATACAGAAACACCGTGGCCCCTTTCTTTGAGATAACTCTGCACTATTGCGAGCTGCAAATGCCACTCCCAGCTTAGCTGTGCAGAAGAAGAACAACAAGAAGAAGAAATATCTCGAAATATGTCCGTCAGGCCCCTTCCCTTGAGGTATATCTGCAAATATCTCGGAAACGAAGCGAGCTATGGCAAAATGTTAAGAGACCTTTTTTGTAGAGGATTAAGTTTCCTACTTTTTATGTTCTATGATATTTTTTGATCGGATGCGTAGTTCTCGAGATATATCAAGATATTTAAAAGTTCCGAAGCCGCACCAACATAATAGAGATACAGAAACACCGTGGCCCCTTTCTTTGAGATAACTCTGCACTATTGCGCGCTGCAAATGCCACTTCCAGCTTAGCTGTGCAGAAGAAGAACAACAAGAAGAAGAAATATCTCGAAATATGCCCGTCAGGCCCCTTCCATTGAGATAAATCTGCAAATATCTCGGAAACGAAGCGAGCTATGGCAAAATGTTAAGAGACCTTTTTTGTAGAGAATTAAGTTTCCTACTTTTTATGTTCTATGATATTTTTTGATCAGATGCGTAGTTCTCGAGATATATCAAGATATTTAAAAGTTCCGAAGCCGCACCAACATAATAGAGATACAGAAACACCGTGGCCCCTTTCTTTGAGATAACTCTGCACTAGTGCGAGCCGCAGATGCCACTTCCAGCTTAGCTGTGCAGAAGAAGAACAACAAGAAGAAGAAATATCTCGAAATATGTCCGTCAGGCCCCTTCCCTTGAGATAAATATGCAAATATCTCGGAAACGAAGCGAGCTATGGCAAAATGTTAAGAGACCTTTTTTGTAGAGAATTAAGTTTCCTACTTTTTATGTTCTATGATATTTTTTGATCAGATGCGTTGTTCTCGAGATATATCAAGATATTTAAAAGTTCCGAAGCCGCACCAACATAATAGAGATACAGAAACACCGTGGCCCCTTTCTTTGAGATAACTCTGCACTATTGCGAGCTGCAAATGCCACTTCCAGCTCAGCTGTGCAGAAGAAGAACAACAAGAAGAAGAAATATCTCGAAATATGTCCGTCAGGCCCCTTCCCTTGAGATAAATCTGCAAATATCTCGGAAACGAAGCGAGCTATGGCAAAATGTTAAGAGACCTTTTTTGTACAGAATTATCTTTCCTACAATTTACGTTCTCCGATATTTTTTGATCAGATGCGTAGTTCTCGAGATATATCGAGATATTTAAAAGTTCCGAAGCCGCACCAACATAATAGAGATACAGAAACACCGTGGCCCCTTTCTTTGAGATAACTCTGCACTAGTGCGAGCCGCAAATGCCACTTCCAGCTTAGCTGTGCAGAAGAAGAACAACAAGAAGAAGAAATATCTCGAAATATGTCCGTCAGGCCCCTTCCCTTGAGATAAATATGCAAATATCTCGGAAACGAAGCGAGCTATGGCAAAATGTTAAGAGACCTTTTTTGTAGAGAATTAAGTTTCCTACTTTTTATGTTCTATGATATTTTTTGATCAGATGCGTTGTTCTCGAGATATATCAAGATATTTAAAAGTTCCGAAGCCGCACCAACATAATAGAGATACAGAAACACCGTGGCCCCTTTCTTTGAGATAACTCTGCACTATTGCGAGCTGCAAATGCCACTTCCAGCTTAGCTGTGCAGAAGAAGAACAACAAGAAGAAGAAATATCTCGAAATATGTCTGTCAGGCCCCTTCCCTTGAGATATATCTGCAAATATCTCGGAAACGAAGCGAGCTATGGCAAAATGTTGAGAGACCTTTCTTGTAGAGAATTAAGTTTCCTACTTTTTATGTTCTATGATATTTTTTGATCGGATGCGTAGTTCTCGAGATATATCAAGATATTTAAAAGTTCCGAAGCCGCACCAACATAATAGAGATACAGAAACACCGTGGCCCCTTTCTTTGAGATAACTCTGCACTATTGCGCGCTGCAAATGCCACTTCCAGCTTAGCTGTGCAGAAGAAGAACAACAAGAAGAAGAAATATCTCGAAATATGCCCGTCAGGCCCCTTCCATTGAGATAAATCTGCAAATATCTCGGAAACGAAGCGAGCTATGGCAAAATGTTAAGAGACCTTTTTTGTAGAGAATTAAGTTTCCTACTTTTTATGTTCTATGATATTTTTTGATCAGATGCGTAGTTCTCGAGATATATCAAGATATTTAAAAGTTCCGAAGCCGCACCAACATAATAGAGATACAGAAACACCGTGGCCCCTTTCTTTGAGATAACTCTGCACTATTGCGAGCTGCAAATGCCACTTCCAGCTTAGCTGTGCAGAAGAAGAACAACAAGAAGAAGAAATATCTCGAAATATGTCTGTCAGGCCCCTTCCCTTGAGATATATCTGCAAATATCTCGGAAACCAAGCGAGCTATGGCAAAATGTTGAGAGACCTTTCTTGTAGAGAATTAAGTTTCCTACTTTTTATGTTCTATGATATTTTTTGATCGGATGCGTAGTTCTCGAGATATATCAAGATATTTAAAAGTTCCGAAGCCGCACCAACATAATAGAGATACAGAAACACCGTGGCCCCTTTCTTTGAGATAACTCTGCACTATTGCGCGCTGCAAATGCCACTTCCAGCTTAGCTGTGCAGAAGAAGAACAACAAGAAGAAGAAATATCTCGAAATATGCCCGTCAGGCCCCTTCCATTGAGATAAATCTGCAAATATCTCGGAAACGAAGCGAGCTATGGCAAAATGTTAAGAGACCTTTTTTGTAGAGAATTAAGTTTCCTACTTTTTATGTTCTATGATATTTTTTGATCAGATGCGTAGTTCTCGAGATATATCAAGATATTTAAAAGTTCCGAAGCCGCACCAACATAATAGAGATACAGAAACACCGTGGCCCCTTTCTTTGAGATAACTCTGCACTACTGCGAGCTGCAAATGCCACTTCCAGCTTAGCTGTGCAGAAGAAGAACAACAAGAAGAAGAAATATCTCGAAATATGTCCGTCAGACCCCTTCCCTTCAGATAAATCTGCAAATATCTCGGAAACGAAGCGAGCTATGGCAAAATGTTAAGAGACCTTTTTTGTAGAGAATTAAGTTTCCTACTTTTTATGTTCTATGATATTTTTTGATCAGATGCGTAGTTCTCGAGATATATCCAGATATTTAAAAGCTCCGAAGCGGCACCAACATAATAGAGATACAGAAACACCGTGGCCCCTTTCTTTGAGGTAACTCTGCACTATTGCGAGCTGCAAATGCCACTTCCAGCTTAGCTGTGCAGAAGAAGAACAACAAGAAGAAGAAATATCTCGACATATGTCCGTCAGGCCCCTTCCCTTGAGATAAATCTGCAAATATCTCGGAAACCAAGCGAGCTATGGCAAAATGTTAAGAGACCTTATTTGTAGAGAATTAAGTTTCCTACTTTTTATGTTCTACGATATTTTTTGATCAGATGCGTAGTTCTCGAGATATATCAAGATATTTAAAAGTTCCGAAGCCGCACCAACATAATAGAGATACAGAAACACCGTGGCCCCTTTCTTTGAGATAACTCTGCACTATTGCGAACTGCAAATGCCACTTCCAGCTTAGCTGTGCAGAAAAAGAACAACAAGAAGAAGAAATATCTCGAAATATGTCCATCAGGACCCTTCCCTTGAGATAAATCTGCAAATATCTCGGAAACGAAGCGAGCTATGGCAAAATGTTAAGAGACCTTTTTTGTAGAGAATTACGTTTCCTACAATTTATGTTCTATGATATTTTTTGATCAGAAGCGTAGTTTTCGAGATATATCGAGATATTTAAAAGTTCCGAAGCCGCACCAACATAATAGAGATACAGAAACAGCGTGGCCCCTTTCTTTGGGATAACTCTGCACTATTGCGAGCTGGAAATGCCACTTCCAGTTTAGCTGTGCAGAAGAAGAAGAACAAGAAGAAGAAATATCTCGAAATATGTCCGTCAGGACCCCTCCCTTGAGATAAATCTGCAAATATCTCGGAAACGAAGCGAGCTATTGCAAAACGTTAAGAGACCTTTTTTGTAGAGAATTAGGTTTCCTACTTTTTATGTTCTATGATATTTTTTGATCAGATGCGTAGTTCTCGAGATATATCAAGATATTTAAAAGCTCCGAAGCTGCACCAACATAATAGAGGTACAGAAACACCGGGGCCCCTTTCTTTGAGATAACTCTGCACTAGTGCGAGCCGCAAATGCCACTTCCAGCTTAGCTGTGCAGAAGAAGAACAACAAGAAGAAGAAATATCTCGAAATATGTCCGTCAGGCCCCTTCCCTTGAGATAAATCTGCAAATATCTCGGAAACGAAGCGAGCTACGGCAAAATGTTCAGAGACCTTTTTTGTAGAAAATTAGGTTTCCTACTTTTTATGTTCTATGATATTTTTTGATCAGATGCGTAGTTCTCGAGATATATCAAGATATTTAAAAGTTCCGAAGCCGCACCAACATAATAGAGATACAGAAACACCGTGGCCCCTTTCTTTGAGATATCTCTGCACTATTGCGAGCTGCAAATGCCACTTCCAGCTTAGCTGCGCAGAAGAAGAACAACAAGAAGAAGAAATATCTCGAAATATGTCCGTCAGGCCCCTTCCCTTGAGATAAATCTGCAAATATCTCGGAAACGAAGCGAGGTATGGCAAAATGTTAAGAGACCTTTTTTGTAGAGAATTATGTTTCCTACTTTTTATGTTCTATGATATTTTTTGATCCGACGCGTAGTTCTCGAGATATATCAAGATATTTAAAAGTTCCGAAGCCGCACCAACATAATAGAGATACAGAAACACCGTGGCCCCTTTCTTTGAGATAACTCTGCACTATTGCGAGCTGCAAATGCCACTTCCAGCTTAGCTGTGCAGAAGAAGGACAACAAGAAGAAGAAATATCTCGAAATATGTCCGTCAGGCCCCTTCCCTTGAGATAAATCTGCAAATATCTCGGAAACGAAGAGAGCTATGGCAAAATGTTAAGCGACCTTTTTTGTAGAGAATTAAGTTTCCTACTTTTTATGTTCTATGATATTTTTTGATCAGATGCGTAGTTCTCGAGATATACCAAGATATTTAAAAGTTCCGAAGCCCACCAACATAATAGAGATACAGAAACACCGTGGCCCCTTTCTTTGAGATAACTCTGCACTATTGCGAGCTGCAAATGCCACTTCCAGCTTAGCTGTGCAGAGGAAGAACAACAAGAAGAAGAAATATCTCGAAATATGTCCGTCAGGCCAGTTCCTTTGAGCTGAATCTGCAAATATCTCGGAAACGAAGGGAGCTATGGCAAAATGTTAAGAGACGTTTTTTGTAGAGAATTATGTTTCCTACAATTTATGTTCTATAATATTTTTTGATCAGAAACGTAGTTTTCGAGATATATCGAGATATTTAAAAGTACCGAAGCCGCACCAACATAATAGAGATACAGAAACACCGTGGCCCCTTTCTTTGAGATAACTCTGCACTAGTGCGAGCCGCAAATGCCACTTCCAGCTTAGCTGTGCAGAAGAAGAACAACAAGAAGAAGAAACATCTCGAAATATGTCCGTCAGGCCCCTTCCCTTGAGATATATCTGCACATATCTCGGAAACGAAGCGAGCTATGGCAAAATGTTAAGAGACGTTTTTTGTAGAGAATTATGTTTCCTACAATCTATGTTCTATGATATTTTTTGATCAGAAGCGTAGTTTTCGAGATATATCGAGATATTTAAAAGTTCCGAAGCCGCACCAACATAATAGAGATACAGAAACACCGTGGCCCCTTTCTTTGAGATAACTCTGCACTAGTGCGAGCCGCAAATGCCACTTCCAGCTTAGCTGTGCAGAAGAAGAACAACAAGAAGAAGAAATATCTCGAAATATGTCCGACAGGCCCCTTCCCTTGAGATAAATCTGAAAATATCTCGGAAACGAAGCGAGCTATGGCGAAATGTTAAGAGACCTTTTTTGTAGAGAATTAAGTTTCCTACTTTTTATCTTCTATGATATTTTTTGATCAGATGCGTAGTTCTCGAAATATATCAAGATATTTAAAAGTTCCGAAGCCGCACCAACATAATAGAGATACAGAAACACCGTGGCCCCTTTCTTTGAGATAACTCTGCACTAGTGCGAGCCGCAAATGCCACTTCCAGCTTAGCTGTGCAGAAGATGAACAACAAGACGAAGAAATATCTCGAAATATGGCCGTCAGGCCCCTTCCCTTGAGATAAATCTGCAAATATCTCGGAAACGAAGCGAGCTATGGCAAAATGTTAAGAGACCTTTTTTGTAGAGAATTAAGTTTCCTACTTTTTATGTTCTATGATATTTTTTGATCAGATGCGTAGCTCTCGAGATATATCAAAATATTTAAAAGTTCCGAAGCCGCACCAACATAATAGAGATACAGAGACACCGTGGCCCCTTTCTTTGAGATAACTCTGCACTAGTGCGAGCCGCAAATGCCACTTCCAGCTTAGCTGTGCAGAAGAAGAACAACAAGAAGAAGAAATATCTCGAAATATGTCCGTCAGGCCCCTTCCCTTGAGATAAATCTGCAAATATCTCGGAAATGAAGCGAGCTATGGCAAAATGTTAAGAGACCTTTTTTGTAGAGAATTAAGTTTCCTACTTTTTATGTTCTATGATATTTTTTGATCAGATGCGTAGTTCTCGAGATATATCGAGATATTTAAAAGTTCCGAAGCCGCACCAACATAATAGAGATACAGAAACACCGTGGCCCCTTTCTTTGAGATAACTCTGCACTATTGCGAGCTGGAAATGCCACTTCCAGTTTAGCTGTGCAGAAGAAGAACAACAAGAAGAAGAAATATCTCGAAATATGTCCGTTAGGCCCCTTCCCGTGAGATAAATCTGCAAATATCTCGGAAACGAAGCGAGCTATGGCAAAATGTTAAGAGACCTCTTTTGTAGAGAATTAAGTTTCCTACTTTTTATGTTCTATGATATTTTTTGATCCGATGCGTAGTTCTCGAGATATATCAAGATATTTAAAAGTTCCGAAGCCGCACCAACATAATAGAGATACAGAAACACCGTGGCCCCTTTCTTTCAGATAACTATGCACTATTGCGAGCTGCAAATGCCACTTCCAGCTTAGCTGTGCAGAAGAACAACAAGAAGAAGAAATATCTCGAAATATGTCCGTCAGGCCCCTTCCCTTGAGATAAATCTGCAAATATCTCGGAAACGAAGAGAGCTATGGCAAAATGTTAAGAGACTTTTTTTGTAGAGAATTAAGTTTCCTACTTTTTATGTTCTATGATATTTTTTGATCTGATGCGTAGTTCTCGAGATATATCAAGATATTTAAAAGTTCCGAAGCCGCACCAACATAATAGAGATACAGAAACACCGTGGCCCCTTTCTTTGAGATAACTCTGCACTATTGCGAGCTGGAAATGCCACTTCCAGCTTAGCTGTGCAGAAGAAGAACAACAAGAAGAAGAAATATCTCGAAATATGTCCGTCAGGCCCCTTCCCTTGAGATATATCAGCAAATATCTCGGAAACGAAGCGAGCTATGGCAAAATGTTAAGAGACCTTTTTTGTAGAGAATTATGTTTCCTACAATTTATGTTCTATGATATTTTTTGATCAGAAGCGTAGTTTTCGAGATACATCGAGATATTTAAAAGTTCCGAAGCCGCACCAACATAATAGAGATACAGAAACACCGTGGCCCCTTTCTTTGAGATAACTCTGCACTAGTGCGAGCCGCAAATGCCACTTCCAGCTTAGCTGTGCAGAGGAAGAACAACAAGAAGAAGAAATATCTCGAAATATGTCCGTCAGGCCAGTTCCTTTGAGCTGAATCAGCAAATATCTCGGAAACGAAGCGAGCTATGACAAAATGTTAAGAGACGTTTTTTATAGAGAATTATGTTTCCTACAATTTATGTTCTATGATATTTTTTGATCAGAAGCGTAGTTTTCGAGATATATCAAGATATTTAAAAGTTCCGAAGCCGCACCAACATAATAGGGATACAGAAACACCGTGGCCCCTTTCTTTGAGATAACTCTGCACTAGTGCGAGCCGCAAATGCCACTTCCAGCTTAGCTGTGCAGAAGAAGAACAACAAGAAGAAGAAATATCTCGAAATATGTCCGTCAGGCCCCTTCCCTTGAGATATATCTGGAAATATCTCGGAAACGAAGCGAGCTATGGCAAAATGTTAAGAGACCTTTTTTGTAGAGAATTATGTTTCCTACAATTTATGTTCTATGATATTTTTTGATCAGAAGCGTAGTTCTCGAGATATATCAAGATATTTAAAAGTTCCGAAGCCGCACCAACATAATAGAGATACAGAAACACCGTGGCCCCTTTCTTTCAGATAACTATGCACTATTGCGAGCTGCAAATGCCACTTCCAGCTTAGCTGTGCAGAAGAACAACAAGAAGAAGAAATATCTCGAAATATGTCCGTCAGGCCCCTTCCCTTGAGATAAATCTGCAAATATCTCGGAAACGAAGCGAGCTATGGCAAAATGTTAAGAGACCTTTTTTGTAGAGAATTATGTTTCCTACTTTTTATGTTCTATGATATTTTTTGATCAGATGCGTAGTTCTCGAGATATATCAAGATATTTAAAAGTTCCGAAGCCGCACCAACATAATAGAGATACAGAAACACCGTGGCCCCTTTCTTTGAGATAACTCTGCACTATTGCGAGCTGTAAATGCCACTTCCAGCTTAGCTGTGCAGAAGAAGAACAACAAGAAGAAGAAATATCTCGAAATATGTCCGTCAGGCCCCTTCCCTTGAGATATATCTGGAAATATCTCGGAAACGAAGCGAGCTATGGCAAAATGTTAAGAGACCTTTTTTGTAGAGAATTATGTTTCCTACAATTTATGTTCTATGATATTTTTTGATCAGAAGCGTAGTTTTCGAGATACATCGAGATATTTAAAAGTTCCGAAGCCGCACCAACATAATAGGGATACAGAAACACCGTGGCCCCTTTCTTTGAGATAACTCTGCACTAGTGCGAGCCGCAAATGCCACTTCCAGCTTAGCTGTGCAGAAGAAGAACAACAAGAAGAAGAAATATCTCGAAATATGTCCGTCAGGCCCCTTCCCTTGAGATAAATCTGCAAATATCTCGGAAACGAAGCGAGCTATGGCAAAATGTTAAGAGACCTCTTTTGTAGAGAATTAAGTTTCCTACTTTTTATGTTCTATGATATTTTTTGATCCGATGCGTAGTTCTCGAGATATATCAAGATATTTAAAAGTTCCGAAGCCGCACCAACATAATAGAGATACAGAAACACCGTGGCCCCTTTCTTTCAGATAACTATGCACTATTGCGAGCTGCAAATGCCACTTCCAGCTTAGCTGTGCAGAAGAACAACAAGAAGAAGAAATATCTCGAAATATGTCCGTCAGGCCCCTTCCCTTGAGATAAATCTGCAAATATCTCGGAAACGAAGAGAGCTATGGCAAAATGTTAAGAGACTTTTTTTGTAGAGAATTAAGTTTCCTACTTTTTATGTTCTATGATATTTTTTGATCTGATGCGTAGTTCTCGAGATATATCAAGATATTTAAAAGTTCCGAAGCCGCACCAACATAATAGAGATACAGAAACACCGTGGCCCCTTTCTTTGAGATAACTCTGCACTATTGCGAGCTGGAAATGCCACTTCCAGCTTAGCTGTGCAGAAGAAGAACAACAAGAAGAAGAAATATCTCGAAATATGTCCGTCAGGCCCCTTCCCTTGAGATATATCAGCAAATATCTCGGAAACGAAGCGAGCTATGGCAAAATGTTAAGAGACCTTTTTTGTAGAGAATTATGTTTCCTACAATTTATGTTCTATGATATTTTTTGATCAGAAGCGTAGTTTTCGAGATACATCGAGATATTTAAAAGTTCCGAAGCCGCACCAACATAATAGAGATACAGAAACACCGTGGCCCCTTTCTTTGAGATAACTCTGCACTAGTGCGAGCCGCAAATGCCACTTCCAGCTTAGCTGTGCAGAGGAAGAACAACAAGAAGAAGAAATATCTCGAAATATGTCCGTCAGGCCAGTTCCTTTGAGCTGAATCTGCAAATATCTCGGAAACGAAGCGAGCTATGACAAAATGTTAAGAGTCGTTTTTTATAGAGAATTATGTTTCCTACAATTTATGTTCTATGATATTTTTTGATCAGAAGCGTAGTTTTCGAGATATATCAAGATATTTAAAAGTTCCGAAGCCGCACCAACATAATAGGGATACAGAAACACCGTGGCCCCTTTCTTTGAGATAACTCTGCACTAGTGCGAGCCGCAAATGCCACTTCCAGCTTAGCTGTGCAGAAGAAGAACAACAAGAAGAAGAAATATCTCGAAATATGTCCGTCAGGCCCCTTCCCTTGAGATAAATCTGCAAATATCTCGGAAACGAAGCGAGCTATGGCAAAATGTTAAGAGACCTTTTTTGTAGAGAATTAAGTTTCCTACTTTTTATGTTCTATGATATTTTTTGATCAGATGCGTAGTTCTCGAGATATATCAAGATATTTAAAAGTTCCGAAGCCGCACCAACATAATAGAGATACAGAAACACCGTGGCCCCTTTCTTTGAGATAACTCTGCACTATTGCGAGCCGTAAATGCCACTTCCAGCTTAGCTGTGCAGAAGAAGAACAACAAGAAGAAGAAATATCTCGAAATATGTCCGTCAGGCCCCTTCCCTTGAGATATATCTGGAAATATCTCGGAAACGAAGCGAGCTATGGCAAAATGTTAAGAGACCTTTTTTGTAGAGAATTATGTTTCCTACAATTTATGTTCTATGATATTTTTTGATCAGAAGCGTAGTTTTCGAGATACATCGAGATATTTAAAAGTTCCGAAGCCGCACCAACATAATAGGGATACAGAAACACCGTGGCCCCTTTCTTTGAGATAACTCTGCACTAGTGCGAGCCGCAAATGCCACTTCCAGCTTAGCTGTGCAGAAGAAGAACAACAAGAAGAAGAAATATCTCGAAATATGTCCGTCAGGCCCCTTCCCTTGAGATAAATCTGCAAATATCTCGGAACCGAAGCGAGCTATGGCAAAATGTTAAGAGACCTTTTTTGTAGAGAATTATGTTTCCTACAATTTATGTTCTATGATATTTTTTGATCAGAAGCGTAGTTTTCGAGATATATCGAGATATTTAAAAGTTCCGAAGCCGCACCAACATAATAGAGATACAGAAACACCGTGGCCCCTTTCTTTGAGATAACTCTGCACTAGTGCGAGCCGCAAATGCCACTTCCAGCTTAGCTGTGCAGAAGAAGAACAACAAGAAGAAGAAATATCTCGAAATATGTCCGTCAGGCCCCTTCCCTTGAGATAAATCTGCACATATCTCGGAAAGGAAGCGAGCTATGGCAAAATGACAAGAGACCTTTTGTGTAGAGAATTAAGTTTCCTACTTTTTATCTTCTATGATATTTTTTGATCAGAAGCGTAGTTTTCGAGATATATCGAGATATTTAAAAGTTCCGAAGCCGCACCAACATAATAGGGATACAGAAACACCGTGGCCCCTTTCTTTGAGATAACTCTGCACTATTGCGAGTTGGAAATGCCACTTCCAGTTTAGCTGTGCAGAAGAAGAACAACAAGAAGAAGAAATATCTCGAAATATGTCCGTTAGGCCCCTTCCCGTGAGATAAATCTGCAAATATCTCGGAAACGAAGCGAGCTATGGCAAAATGTTAAGAGACCTCTTTTGTAGAGAATTAAGTTTCCTACTTTTTATGGTCTATGATATTTTTTGATCAGATGCGTAGTTCTCGAGATATATCAAGATATTTAAGAGTTCCGAAGCCGCACCAACATAATAGAGATACAGAAACACCGTGGCCCCTTTCTTTGAGATAACTCTGCACTATTGCGAGCTGGAAATGCCACTTCCAGCTTAGCTGTGCAGAAGAAGAACAACAAGAAGAAGAAATATCTCGAAATATGTCCGTCAGGCCCCTTCCCTTGAGATATATCAGCAAATATCTCGGAAACGAAGCGAGCTATGGCAAAATGTTAAGAGACCTTTTTTGTAGAGAATTATGTTTCCTACAATTTATGTTCTATGATATTTTTTGATCAGAAGCGTAGTTTTCGAGATACATCGAGATATTTAAAAGTTCCGAAGCCGCACCAACATAATAGAGATACAGAAACACCGTGGCCCCTTTCTTTGAGATAACTCTGCACTAGTGCGAGCCGCAAATGCCACTTCCAGCTTAGCTGTGCAGAGGAAGAACAACAAGAAGAAGAAATATCTCGAAATATGTCCGTCAGGCCCCTTCCCTTGAGATAAATCTGCAAATATCTCGGAAACGAAGCGAGCTATGGCAAAATGTTAAGAGACCTTTTTTGTAGAGAATTAAGTTTCCTACTTTTTATGTTCTATGATATTTTTTGATCAGATGC
The DNA here is from genome assembly GCF_051020975.1 of Osmia lignaria lignaria. Taxonomy (NCBI): domain Eukaryota; kingdom Metazoa; phylum Arthropoda; class Insecta; order Hymenoptera; family Megachilidae; genus Osmia; species Osmia lignaria. The sequence goes on from NW_027478160.1 coordinate 3,297,731, forward strand.
GTAGTTCTCGAGATATATCAAGATATTTAAAAGTTCCGAAGCCGCACCAACATAATAGAGATACAGAAACACCGTGGCCCCTTTCTTTGAGATAACTCTGCACTATTGCGAGCTGTAAATGCCACTTCCAGCTTAGCTGTGCAGAAGAAGAACAACAAGAAGAAGAAATATCTCGAAATATGTCCGTCAGGCCCCTTCCCTTGAGATATATCTGGAAATATCTCGGAAACGAAGCGAGCTATGGCAAAATGTTAAGAGACCTTTTTTGTAGAGAATTATGTTTCCTACAATTTATGTTCTATGATATTTTTTGATCAGAAGCGTAGTTTTCGAGATACATCGAGATATTTAAAAGTTCCGAAGCCGCACCAACATAATAGGGATACAGAAACACCGTGGCCCCTTTCTTTGAGATAACTCTGCACTAGTGCGAGCCGCAAATGCCACTTCCAGCTTAGCTGTGCAGAAGAAGAACAACAAGAAGAAGAAATATCTCGAAATATGTCCGTCAGGCCCCTTCCCTTGAGATAAATCTGCAAATATCTCGGAACCGAAGCGAGCTATGGCAAAATGTTAAGAGACCTTTTTTGTAGAGAATTATGTTTCCTACAATTTATGTTCTATGATATTTTTTGATCAGAAGCGTAGTTTTCGAGATATATCGAGATATTTAAAAGTTCCGAAGCCGCACCAACATAATAGAGATACAGAAACACCGTGGCCCCTTTCTTTGAGATAACTCTGCACTAGTGCGAGCCGCAAATGCCACTTCCAGCTTAGGTGTGCAGAAGAAGAACAACAAGAAGAAGAAATATCTCGAAATATGTCCGTCAGGCCCCTTCCCTTGAGATAAATCTGCACATATCTCGGAAAGGAAGCGAGCTATGGCAAAATGACAAGAGACCTTTTGTGTAGAGAATTAAGTTTCCTACTTTTTATCTTCTATGATATTTTTTGATCAGAAGCGTAGTTTTCGAGATATATCAAGATATTTAAAAGTTCCGAAGCCGCACCAACATCATAGAGATACAGAAACACCGTGGCCCCTTTCTTTGAGATAACTCTGCACTATTGCGAGCTGCAAATGCCACTTCCAGCTTAGCTGTGCAGAGGAAGAACAACAAGAAGAAGAAATATCTCGAAATATGTCCGTCAGGCCAGTTCCTTTGAGCTGAATCTGCAAATATCTCGGAAACGAAGCGAGCTATGACAAAATGTTAAGAGACGTTTTTTATAGAGAATTATGTTTCCTACAATTTATGTTCTATGATATTTTTTGATCAGAAGCGTAGTTTTCGAGATATATCAAGATATTTAAAAGTTCCGAAGCCGCACCAACATAATAGGGATACAGAAACACCGTGGCCCCTTTCTTTGAGATAACTCTGCACTAGTGCGAGCCGCAAATGCCACTTCCAGCTTAGCTGTGCAGAAGAAGAACAACAAGAAGAAGAAATATCTCGAAATATGTCCGTCAGGCCCCTTCCCTTGAGATAAATCTGCAAATATCTCGGAAACGAAGCGAGCTATGGCAAAATGTTAAGAGACCTTTTTTGTAGAGAATTAAGTTTCCTACTTTTTATGTTCTATGATATTTTTTGATCAGATGCGTAGTTCTCGAGATATATCAAGATATTTAAAAGTTCCGAAGCCGCACCAACATAATAGAGATACAGAAACACCGTGGCCCCTTTCTTTGAGATAACTCTGCACTATTGCGAGCTGTAAATGCCACTTTCAGCTTAGCTGTGCAGAAGAAGAACAACAAGAAGAAGAAATATCTCGAAATATGTCCGTCAGGCCCCTTCCCTTGAGATATATCTGGAAATATCTCGGAAACGAAGCGAGCTATGGCAAAATGTTAAGAGACCTTTTTTGTAGAGAATTATGTTTCCTACAATTTATGTTCTATGATATTTTTTGATCAGAAGCGTAGTTTTCGAGATACATCGAGATATTTAAAAGTTCCGAAGCCGCACCAACATAATAGGGATACAGAAACACCGTGGCCCCTTTCTTTGAGATAACTCTGCACTAGTGCGAGCCGCAAATGCCACTTCCAGCTTAGCTGTGCAGAAGAAGAACAACAAGAAGAAGAAATATCTCGAAATATGTCCGTCAGGCCCCTTCCCTTGAGATAAATCTGCAAATATCTCGGAACCGAAGCGAGCTATGGCAAAATGTTAAGAGACCTTTTTTGTAGAGAATTATGTTTCCTACAATTTATGTTCTATGATATTTTTTGATCAGAAGCGTAGTTTTCGAGATATATCGAGATATTTAAAAGTTCCGAAGCCGCACCAACATAATAGAGATACAGAAACACCGTGGCCCCTTTCTTTGAGATAACTCTGCACTAGTGCGAGCCGCAAATGCCACTTCCAGCTTAGCTGTGCAGAAGAAGAACAACAAGAAGAAGAAATATCTCGAAATATGTCCGTCAGTCCCCTTCCCTTGAGATAAATCTGCACATATCTCGGAAAGGAAGCGAGCTATGGCAAAATGACAAGAGACCTTTTGTGTAGAGAATTAAGTTTCCTACTTTTTATCTTCTATGATATTTTTTGATCAGAAGCGTAGTTTTCGAGATATATCAAGATATTTAAAAGTTCCGAAGCCGCACCAACATCATAGAGATACAGAAACACCGTGGCCCCTTTCTTTGAGATAACTCTGCACTATTGCGAGCTGCAAATGCCACTTCCAGCTTAGCTGTGCAGAGGAAGAACAACAAGAAGAAGAAATATCTCGAAATATGTCCGTCAGGCCAGTTCCTTTGAGCTGAATCTGCAAATATCTCGGAAACGAAGCGAGCTATGACAAAATGTTAAGAGACGTTTTTTATAGAGAATTCTGTTTCCTACAATTTATGTTCTATGATATTTTTTGATCAGAAGCGTAGTTTTCGAGATATATCGAGATATTTAAAAGTTCCGAAGCCGCACCAACATAATAGAGATACAGAAACACCGTGGCCCCTTTCTTTGAGATAACTCTGCACTAGTGCGAGCCGCAAATGCCACTTCCAGCTTAGCTGTGCAGAAGAAGAACAACAAGAAGAAGAAATATCTCGAAATATGTCCGTCAGGCCAGTTCCTTTGTGCTGAATCTGCAAATATCTCGGAAACGAAGCGAGCTATGACAAAATGTTAAGAGACGTTTTTTATAGAGAATTATGTTTCCTACAATTTATGTTCTATGATATTTTTTGATCAGAAGCGTAGTTGTCGAGATATATCGAGATATTTAAAAGTTCCGAAGCCGCACCAACATAATAGGGATACAGAAACACCGTGGCCCCTTTCTTTGAGATAACTCTGCACTATTGCGAGCTGGAAATGCCACTTCCAGTTTAGCTGTGCAGAAGAAGAACAACAAGAAGAAGAAATATCTCGAAATATGTCCGTTAGGCCCCTTCCCGTGAGATAAATCTGCAAATATCTCGGAAACGAAGCGAGCTATGGCAAAATGTTAAGAGACCTCTTTTGTAGAGAATTAAGTTTCCTACTTTTTATGTTCTATGATATTTTTTGATCAGATGCGTAGTTCTCGAGATATATCAAGATATTTAAGAGTTCCGAAGCCGCACCAACATAATAGAGATACAGAAACACCGTGGCCCCTTTCTTTGAGATAACTCTGCACTATTGCGAGCTGTAAATGCCACTTCCAGCTTAGCTGTGCAGAAGAAGAACAACAAGAAGAAGAAATATCTCGAAATATGTCCGTCAGGCCCCTTCCCTTGAGATAAATCTGCAAATATCTCGGAAACCAAGAGAGCTATGGCAAAATGTTAAGAGACCTTTTTTGTAGAGAATTAAGTTTCCTACTTTTTATGTTCTATGATATTTTTTGATCAGATGCGTAGTTCTCGAGATATATCAAGATATTTAAAAGTTCCGAAGCCGCACCAACATAATAGAGATACAGAAACACCGTGGCCCCTTTCTTTCAGATAACTATGCACTATTGCGAGCTGCAAATGCTACTTCCAGCTTAGCTGTGCAGAAGAACAACAAGAAGAAGAAATATCTCGAAATATGTCCGTCAGGCCCCTTCCCTTGAGATAAATCTGCAAATATCTCGGAAACGAAGAGAGCTATGGCAAAATGTTAAGAGACTTTTTTTGTAGAGAATTAAGTTTCCTACTTTTTATGTTCTATGATATTTTTTGATCTGATGCGTAGTTCTCGAGATATATCAAGATATTTAAAAGTTCCGAAGCCGCACCAACATAATAGAGATACAGAAACACCGTGGCCCCTTTCTTTGAGATAACTCTGCACTACTGCGAGCTGGAAATGCCACTTCCAGCTTAGCTGTGCAGAAGAAGAACAACAAGAAGAAGAAATATCTCGAAATATGTCCGTCAGGCCCCTTCCCTTGAGATATATCAGCAAATATCTCGGAAACGAAGCGAGCTATGGCAAAATGTTAAGAGACCTTTTTTGTAGCGAATTATGTTTCCTACAATTTATGTTCTATGATATTTTTTGATCAGAAGCGTAGTTTTCGAGATACATCGAGATATTTAAAAGTTCCGAAGCCGCACCAACATACTAGAGATACAGAAACACCGTGGCCCCTTTCTTTGAGATAACTCTGCACTAGTGCGAGCCGCAAATGCCACTTCCAGCTTAGCTGTGCAGAAGAAGAACAACAAGAAGAAGAAATATCTCGAAATATGTCCGTCAGGCCCCTTCCCTTGAGATATATCTGCAAATATCTCGGAAACGAAGCGAGCTATGGCAAAATGTTAAGAGACCTTTTTTGTAGAGAATTCTGTTTCCTACAATTTATGTTCTATGATATTTTTTGATCAGAAGCGTAGTTTTCGAGATACATCGAGATATTTAAAAGTTCCGAAGCCGCACCAACATAATAGAGATACAGAAACACCGTGGCCCCTTTCTTTGAGATAACTCTGCACTAGTGCGAGCCGCAAATGCCACTTCCAGCTTAGCTGTGCAGAAGAAGAACAACAAGAAGAAGAAATATCTCGAAATATGTCCGTCAGGCCAGTTCCTTTGAGCTGAATCTGCAAATATCTCGGAAACGAAGCGAGCTATGGCAAAATGTTAAGAGACGTTTTTTATAGAGAATTATGTTTCCTACAATTTATGTTCTATGATATTTTTTGATCAGAAGCGTAGTTTTCGAGATATATCGAGATATTTAAAAGTTCCGAAGCCGCACCAACATAATAGGGATACAGAAACACCGTGGCCCCTTTCTTTGAGATAACTCTGCACTAGTGCGAGCCGCAAATGCCACTTCCAGCTTAGCTGTGCAGAAGAAGAACAACAAGAAGAAGAAATATCTCGAAATATGTCCGTCAGGCCCCTTCCCTTGAGATAAATCTGCAAATATCTCGGAAACGAAGCGAGCTATGGCAAAATGTTAAGAGACCTTTTTTGTAGAGAATTAAGTTTCCTACTTTTTATGTTCTATGATATTTTTTGATCAGATGCGTAGTTCTCGAGATATATCAAGATCTTTAAAAGTTCCGAAGCCGCACCAACATAATAGAGATACAGAAACACCGTGGCCCCTTTCTTTGAGATAACTCTGCACTATTGCGAGCTGCAAATGCCACTTCCAGCTTAGCTGTGCAGAAGAAGAACAACAAGAAGAAGAAATATCTCGAAATATGTCCGTCAGGCCAGTTCCTTTGAGCTGAATCTGCAAATATCTCGGAAACGAAGCGAGCTATGGCAAAATGTTAAGAGACGTTTTTTATAGAGAATTATGTTTCCTACAATTTATGTTGTATGATATTTTTTGATCAGAAGCGTAGTTTTCGAGATATATCGAGATATCTAAAAGTTCCGAAGCCGCACCAACATAATAGGGATACAGAAACACCGTGGCCCCTTCCTTTGAGATAACTCTGCACTATTGCGAGCTGGAAATGCCACTTCCAGTTTAGCTGTGCAGAAGAAGAACAACAAGAAGAAGAAATATCTCGAAATATGTCCGTTAGGCCCCTTCCCGTGAGATAAATCTGCAAATATCTCGGAAACGAAGCGAGCTATGGCAAAATGTTAAGAGACCTCTTTTGTAGAGAATTAAGTTTCCTACTTTTTATGTTCTATGATATTTTTTGATCAGATACGTAGTTCTCGAGATATATCAAGATATTTAAAAGTTCCGAAGCCGCACCAACATAATAGAGATACAGAAACACCGTGGCCCCTTTCTTTGAGATAACTCTGCACTATTGCGAGCTGCAAATGCCACTTCCAGCTTAGCTGTGCAGAAGAAGAACAACAAGAAGAAGAAATATCTCGAAATATGTCCGTCAGGCCAGTTCCTTTGAGCTGAATCTGCAAATATCTCGGAAACGAAGCGAGCTATGGCAAAATGTTAAGAGACGTTTTTTGTAGAGAATTATGTTTCCTACAATTTATGTTCTATGATATTTATTGATCAGAAGCGTAGTTTTCGCGATATATCGAGATATTTAAAAGTTCCGAAGCCGCACCAACATAATAGAGATACAGAAACACCGTGGCCGCTTTCTTTGAGATAACTCTGCACTATTGCGCGCTGCAAATGCCACTTCCAGCTTAGCTGTGCAGAAGAAGAACAACAAGAAGAAGAAATATCTCGAAATATGTCCGTCAGGCCCCTTCCCTTGAGATAAATCTGCAAATATCTCGGAAACGAAGCGAGCTATGGCAAAATGTTAAGAGACCTTTTTTGTAGAGAATTAAGTTTCCTACATTTTATGTACTATGATATTTTTCGATCAGAGGCGTAGTTCTCGAGATATATCAAGATATTTAAAAGTTCCGAAGCCGCACCAACATAATAGAGATACAGAAACACCGTGGCCCCTTTCTTTGAGATAACTCTGCACGATTGCGAGCTGGAAATGCCACTTCCAGTTTAGCTGTGCAGAAGAAGAACAACAAGAAGAAGAAATATCTCGAAATATGTCCATCAGGACCCTTCCCTTGAGATAAATCTGCAAATATCTCGGAAACGAAGCGAGCTATGGCAAAATGTTAAGAGACCTTTTTTGTAGAGAATAATGTTTCCTACAATTTACGTTCTATGATATTTTTTGATCAGAAGCGTAGTTTTCGAGATATATCGATATATTTAAAAGTTCCGAAGCCGCACCAACATAATAGAGATACAGAAACACCGTGGCCCCTTTCTTTGAGATAACTCTGCACTATTGCGATCTGCAAATGCCACTTCCAGCTCAGCTGTGCAGAAGAAGAACAACAAGAAGAAGAAGTATCTCGAAATATGTCCGTCAGGCCCCTTCCCTTGAGATAAATCTGCAAATATCTCGGAAACGAAGCGAGCTATGGCAAAATGTTAAGAGACGTTTTTTGTAGAGAATTAAGTTTCCTACTTTTTATGTTCTATGATATTTTTTGATCAGATGCGTAGTTCTCGAGATATATCAAGATATTTAAAAGTTCCGAAGCCGCACCAACATAATAGAGATACAGAAACACCGTGGCCCCTTTCTTTGAGATAACTCTGCACTATTGCGAGCTGGAAATGCCACTTCCAGTTTAGCTGTGCAGAAGAAGAACAACAAGAAGAAGAAATATCTCGAATTATGTCCGTTAGGCCCCTTCCCTTGAGATAAATGTGCAAATATCTCGGAAACGAAGCGAGCTATGGCAAAATGTTAAGAGACCTTTTTTGTAGAGAATTAAGTTTCCTACTTTTTATGTTCTATGATATTTTTTGATCAGATGCGTAGTTCTCGAGATATATCAAGATATTTAAAAGTTCCGAAGCCGCACCAACATAATAGAGATACAGAAACACCGTGGCCCCTTTCTTTGAGATAACTCTGCACTATTGCGAGCTGTAAATGCCACGTCCAGCTTAGCTGTGCAGAAGAAGAACAACAAGAAGAAGAAATATCTCGAAATATGTCCGTCAGGCCCCTTCCCTCGAGATAAATCTGCAAATATCTCGGAAACGAAGCGAGCTATGGCAAAATGTTAAGAGACCTTTTTTGTAGAGAATTAAGTTTCCTACTTTTTATGTTCTATGATATTTTTTGATCGGATGCGTAGCTCTCGAGATATATCAAGATATTTAAAAGTTCCGAAGCCGCAGCAACATAATAGAGATACAGAAACACCGTGGCCCCTTTCTTTCAGATAACTCTGCACTATTGCGAGCTGGAAATGCCACTTCCAGTTTAGCTGTGCAGAAGAAGAACAACAAGAAGAAGAAATATCTCGAAATATGTCCGTCAGGCCCCTTCCCTTGAGATAAATCTGCATATATCTCGGAAACGAAGCGAGCTATGGCAAAATGTTGAGAGACCTTTTTTGTAGAGAATTAAGTTTTCTACTTTTCATGTTCTATGATATTTTTTGATCAGATGCGTAGTTCTCGAGATATATCAAGATATTTAAAAGTTCCGAAGCCGCACCAACATAATAGAGATACAGAAACACCGTGGTCCCTTTCTTTGAGATAACTCGGCACTACTGCGAGCTGGAAATGCCACTTCCAGTTTAGCTGTGCAGAAGAAGAACAACAAGAAGAAGAAATATCTCGAAATATGTCCGTCAGGCCCCTTCCCTTGAGATAAATCTGCAAATATCTCGGAAACGAAGCGAGCTATGGCAAAATGTTAAGCGACTTTATTTGTAGAGAATTAAGTTTCCTACTTTTTACGTTCTATGATATTTTTTAATCAGATGCGTAGTTCTCGAGATATATAAAGATATTTTAAAGTTCCGAAGCCGCACCAACATAATAGAGATACAGAAACACCGTGGCCCCTTTCTTCGAGATAACTCTGCACTATTGCGAGCTGCAAATGCCACTTCCAGCTTAGCTGTGCAGAAGAAGAACAACAAGAAGAAGAAATATCTCGAAAAATGTCCGTCAGGCCCCTTCCCTTGAGATAAATCTGCAAATATCTCGGAAACGAAGCGAGCTATGGCAAAATGTTAAGAGACCTTATTTGTAGAGAATTAAGTTTCCTACTTTTTATGTTCTATGATATTTTTTGATCAGATGCGTAGTTCTCGAGATATATCAAGATATTTAAAAGTTCCGAAGCCGCACCAACATAATAGAGATACAGAAACACCGTGGCCCCTTTCTTTGAGATAACTCTGCACTATTGCGAGCTGTAAATGCCACGTCCAGCTTAGCTGTGCAGAGGAAGAACAACAAGAAGAAGAAATATCTCGAAATATGTCCGTCAGGCCCCTTCCCTCGAGATAAATCTGCAAATATCTCGGAAACGAAGCGAGCTATGGCAAAATGTTAAGAGACCTTTTTTGTAGAGAATTAGGTTTCCTACTTTTTATGTTCTATGATATTTTTTGATCGGATGCGTAGCTCTCGAGATATATCAAGATATTTAAAAGTTCCGAAGCCGCACCAACATAATAGAGATACAGAAACACCGTGGCCCCTTTCTTTGAGATAACTCTGCACTATTGCGAGCTGTAAATGCCACGTCCAGCTTAGCTGTGCAGAAGAAGAACAACAAGAAGAAGAAATATCTCGAAATATGTCCGTCAGGCCCCTTCCCTCGAGATAAATCTGCAAATATCTCGGAAACGAAGCGAGCTATGGCAAAATGTTAAAAGACCTTTTTTGTAGAGAAGTAAGTTTCCTACTTTTTATGTTCTATGATATTTTTTGATCGGATGCGTAGCTCTCGAGATATATCAAGATATTTAAAAGTTCCGAAGCCGCACCAACATAATAGAGATACAGAAACACCGTGGCCCCTTTCTTTGAGATAACTCTGCACTATTGCGAGCTGCAAATGCCACTTCCAGCTTAGCTGTGCAGAAGAAGACCAACAAGAAGAAGAAATATCTCGAAATATGTCCGTCAGGCCCCTTCCCTTGAGATAAATCTGCAAATATCTCGGAAACGAAGCGAGCTATGGCAAAATGTTAAGAGACCTTTTTTGTAGAGAATTATGTTTCCTACAATTTATGTTGTATGATATTTTTTGATCAGAAGCGTAGTTTTCGAGATATATCAAGATATTTAAAAGTTCCGAAGCCGCACCAACATAATAGAGATACAGAAACACCGTGGCCCCTTTCTTTGAGATAACTCTGCACTATTGCGAGCTGCAAATGCCACTTCCAGCTTAGCTGTGCAGAAGAAGAACAACAAGAAGAAGAAATATCTCGAAATATGTCCGTCAGGCCCCTTCCCTTGAGATAAATCTGCATATATCTCGGAAGCGAAGCGAGCTATGGCAAAATGTTAAGAGACCTTTTTTGTAGAGAATTATGTTTCCTACAATTTATGTTCTATGATATTTTTTGATCAGAAGCGTAGTTTTCGAGATATATCAAGATATTTAAAAGTTCCGAAGCCGCACCAACATAATAGAGATACAGAAACACCGTGGCCCCTTTCTTTGAGATAACTCTGCACTATTGCGAGCTGCAAATGCCACTTCCAGCTTAGCTGTGCAGAAGAAGAACAACAAGAAGAAGAAATATCTCGAAATATGTCCGTCAGGCCCCTTCCCTTGAGATAAATCTGCATATATCTCGGAAGCGAAGCGAGCTATGGCAAAATGTTAAGAGACCTTTTTTGTAGAGAATTATGTTTCCTACAATTTATGTTCTATGATATTTTTTGATCAGAAGCGTAGTTTTCGAGATATATCAAGATATTTAAAAGTTCCGAAGCCGCACCAACATAATAGAGATACAGAAACACCGTGGCCCCTTTCTTTCAGATAACTCTGCACTATTGCGAGCTGGAAATGCCACTTCCAGTTTAGCTGTGCAGAAGAAGAACAACAAGAAGAAGAAATATCTCGAAATATGTCCGTCAGGCCCCTTCCCTTGAGATAAATCTGCATATATCTCGGAAACGAAGCGAGCTATGGCAAAATGTTGAGAGACCTTTTTTGTAGAGAATTAAGTTTTCTACTTTTTATGTTCTATGATATTTTTCGATCAGATGCGTAGTTCTCGAGATATATAAAGATATTTAAAAGTTCCGAAGCCGCACCAACATAATAGAGATACAGAAACACCGTGGCCCCTTTCTTTGAGATAACTCGGCACTACTGCGAGCTGGAAATGCCACTTCCAGTTTAGCTGTGCAGATGAAGAACAACAAGAAGAAGAAATATCTCGAAATATGTCCGTCAGGCCCCTTCCCTTGAGATAAATCTGCAAGTATCTTGGAAACGAAGCGAGCTATGGCAAAATGTTAAGAGACCTTTTTTGTAGAGAATTAAGTTTCCTACTTTTTATGTTCTATGATATTTTTTGATCAGATGCGTAGTTCTCGAGATATATCAAGATATTTGAAAGTTCCGAAGCCGCACCAACATAATAGAGATACAGAAACACCGTGGCCCCTTTCTTTGAGATAACTCTGCACTATTGCGAGCTGCAAATGCCACTTCCAGCTTAGCTGTGCTGAAGAAGAACAACAAAAAGAAGAAATATCTCGAAATATGTCCGTCAGGCCCCTTCCCTTGAGATAAATCTGCAAATATCTCGGAAACGAAGCGAGGTATGGCAAAATGTTAAGAGACCTTTTTTGTAGAGAATTAAGTTTCCTACTTTTTATGTTCTATGATATTTTTCGATCAGAGGCGTAGTTCTCGAGATATATCAAGATATTTAAAAGTTCCGAAGCCGCACCAACATAATAGAGATACAGAAACACCGTGGCCCCTTTCTTTGAGATAACTCGGCACTACTGCGTGCTGGAAATGCCACTTCCAGTTTAGCTGTGCAGATGAAGAACAACAAGAAGAAGAAATATCTCGAAATATGTCCGTCAGGCCCCTTCCCTTGAGATAAATCTGCAAGTATCTTGGAAACGAAGCGAGCTATGGCAAAATGTTAAGAGACCTTTTTTGTAGAGAATTAAGTTTCCTACTTTTTATGTTCTATGATATTTTTTGATCAGATGCGTAGTTCTCGAGATATATCAAGATATTTGAAAGTTCCGAAGCCGCACCAACATAATAGAGATACAGAAACACCGTGGCCCCTTTCTTTGAGATAACTCTGCACTATTGCGAGCTGCAAATGCCACTTCCAGCTTAGCTGTGCAGAAGAAGAACAACAAGAAGAAGAAATATCTCGAAATATGTCCGTCAGGCCCCTTCCCTTGAGATAAATCTGCAAGTATCTTGGAAACGAAGCGAGCTATGGCAAAATGTTAAGAGACCTTTTTTGTAGAGAATTAAGTTTCCTACTTTTTATGTTCTATGATATTTTTTGATCAGATGCGTAGTTCTCGAGATATATCAAGATATTTAAAAGTTCCGAAGCCGCACCAACATAATAGAGATACAGAAACACCGTGGCCCCTTTCTTTGAGATAACTCTGCACTATTGCGAGCTGCAAATGCCACTTCCAGCTTAGCTGTGCAGAAGAAGAACAACAAGAAGAAGAAATATCTCGAAATATGTCCGTCAGGCCCCTTCCCTTGAGATAAATCTGCAAGTATCTTGGAAACGAAGCGAGCTATGGCAAAATGTTAAGAGTCCTTTTTTGTAGAGAATTAAGTTTCCTACTTTTTATGTTCTATGATATTTTTTGATCAGATGCGTAGTTCTCGAGATATATAAAGATATTTAAAAGTTCCGAAGCCGCACCAACATAATAGAGATACAGAAACACCGTGGCCCCTTTCTTTGAGATAACTCTGCACTATTGCGAGCTGCAAATGCCACTTCCAGCTTAGCTGTGCAGAAGAAGAACAACAAAAAGAAGAAATATCTCGAAATATGTCCGTCAGGCCCCTTCCCTTGAGATAAATCTGCAAATATCTCGGAAACGAAGCGAGCTATGGCAAAATGTTAAGAGACCTTTTTTGTAGAGAATTAAGTTTCCTACTTTTTATGTTCTATGATATTTTTCGATCAGAGGCGTAGTTCTCGAGATATATCAAGATATTTAAAAGTTCCGAAGCCGCACCAACATAATAGAGATACAGAAACACCGTGGCCCCTTTCTTTGAGATAACTCTGCACTATTGCGAGCTGCAAATGCCACTTCCAGCTTAGCTGTGCAGAAGAAGAACAACAAGAAGAAGAAATATCTCGAAATATGTCCGTCAGGCCCCTTCCCTTGAGATAAATCTGCAAATATCTCGGAAACGAAGCGAGCTATGGCAAAATGTTAAGAGACCTTTTTTGTAGAGAATTAAGTTTCCTACTTTTTATGTTCTATGATATTTTTCGATCAGAGGCGTAGTTCTCGAGATATATCAAGATATTTAAAAGTTCCGAAGCCGCACCAACATAATAGAGATACAGAAACACCGTGGCCCCTTTCTTTGAGATAACTCTGCACGATTGCGAGCTGGAAATGCCACTTCCAGTTTAGCTGTGCAGAAGAAGAACAACAAGAAGAAGAAATATCTCGAAATATGTCCATCGGGACCCTTCCCTTGAGATAAATCTGCAAATATCTCGGAAACGAAGCGAGCTATTGCAAAACCTTAAGAGACCTTTTTTGTAGACAATTAAGTTTCCTACTTTTTATGTTCTATGATATTTTTTGATCAGATGCGTAGTTCTCGAGATATATCGAGATATTTAAAAGTTCCGAAGCCGCACCAACATAATAGAGATACAGAAACACCGTGGCCCCTTTCTTTGAGATAACTCTGCACTATTGCGAGCTGCAAATGCCACTTCCAGCTTAGCTGTGCAGAAGAAGAACAACAAGAAGAAGAAATATCTCGAAATATGTCCGTCAGGCCGCTTCCCTTGAGATAAATCTGCAAATATCTCGGAAACGAAGCGAGCTATGGCAAAATGTTAAGAGACCTTATTTGTAGAGAATTAAGTTTCCTACTTTTTATGTTCTATGATATTTTTTGATCAGATGCGTAGTTCTCGAGATATATCAAGATATTTAAAAGTTCCGAAGCCGCACCAACATAATAGAGATACAGAAACACCGTGGCCCCTTTCTTTGCGATAACTCTGCACTATTGCGAGCTGCAAATGCCACTTCCAGCTTATCTGTGCAGAAGAAGAACAACAAGAAGAAGAAATATCTCGAAATATGTCCGTCAGGCCCCTTCCCTTGAGATAAATCTGCAAATATCTCGGAAACGAAGCGAGCTATGGCAAAATGTTAAGAGACCTTTTTTGTAGAGAATTAAGTTTCCTACTTTTTATGTTCTATGATATTTTTCGATCAGAGGCGTAGTTCTCGAGATATATCAAGATATTTAAAAGTTCCGAAGCCGCACCAACATAATAGAGATACAGAAACACCGTGGCCCCTTTCTTTGAGATAACTCTGCACTATTGCGAGCTGCAAATGCCACTTCCAGCTTAGCTGTGCAGAAGAAGAACAACAAGAAGAAGAAATATCTCGAAATATGTCCGTCAGGCCGCTTCCCTTGAGATAAATCTGCAAATATCTCGGAAACGAAGCGAGCTATGGCAAAATGTTAAGAGACCTTATTTGTAGAGAATTAAGTTTCCTACTTTTTATGTTCTATGATATTTTTTGATCAGATGCGTAGTTCTCGAGATATATCAAGATATTTAAAAGTTCCGAAGCCGCACCAACATAATAGAGATACAGAAACACCGTGGCCCCTTTCTTTGCGATAACTCTGCACTATTGCGAGCTGCAAATGCCACTTCCAGCTTATCTGTGCAGAAGAAGAACAACAAGAAGAAGAAATATCTCGAAATATGTCCGTCAGGCCCCTTCCCTTGAGATAAATCTGCAAATATCTCGGAAACGAAGCGAGCTATGGCAAAATGTTAAGAGACCTTTTTTGTAGAGAATTAAGTTTCCTACTTTTTATGCTCTATGATATTTTTTGATCAGATGCGTAGTTCTCGAGATATATCAAGATATTTAAAAGTTCCGAAGCCGCACCAACATAATAGAGATACAGAAACACCGTGGCCCCTTTCTTTGAGATAACTCTGCGCTATTGCGAGCTGGAAATGCCACTTCCAGTTTAGCTGTGCAGAAGAAGAACAACAAGAAGAGGAAATATCTCGAAATATATCCGTCAGGCCCCTTCCCTTGAGATATATCTGCAAATATCTCGGAAACGAAACGAGCTATGGCAAAATGTTAACAGACCTTTTTTGTAGAGAATTATGTTTCCTACAATTTATGTTCTATGATATTTTTTGATCAGAAGCGTAGTTTTCGAGATATATCGAGATATTTAAAAGATCCGAAGCTGCACCAACATAATAGAGATACAGAAACACCGTGGCCCCTTTCTTTGAGATAACTCTGCACTAGTGCGAGCCGCAAATGCCGCTTCCAGCTTAGCTGTGCAGAAGAAGAACAACAAGAAGAAGAAATATCTCGAAATATGTCCGTCAGGCCCCTTCCCTCGAGATAAATCTGCAAATATCTCGGAAACGAAGCGAGCTATGGCAAAATGTTGAGAGACCTTTTTTGTAGAGAATTAAGTTTCCTACTTTTTATGTTCTATGATATTTTTTGATCGGATGCGTAGTTCTCGAGATATATAAAGATATTTAAAAGTTCCGAAGCCGCACCAACATAATAGAGATACAGAAACACCGTGGCCCCTTTCTTTGAGATAACTCTGCACTATTGCGAGCTGCAAATGCCACTTCCAGCTTAGCTGTGCAGAAGAAGAACAACAAAAAGAAGAAATACCTCGAAATATGTCCGTCAGGCCCCTTCCCTTGAGATAAATCTGCAAATATCTCGGAAACGAAGCGAGCTATGGCAAAATGTTAAGAGACCTCTTTTGTAGAGAATTAAGTTTCCTACTTTTTATGTTCTATGATATTTTTCGATCAGATGCGTAGTTCTCGAGATATATCAAGATATTTAAAAGTTCCGAAGCCGCACCAACATAATAGAGATACAGACACACCGTGGCCCCTTTCTTTGAGATAACTCTGCACTATTGCGAGCTGCAAATGCTACTTCCAGCTTAGCTGTGCAGAAGAAGAACAACAAGAAGAAGAAATATCTGGAAATATGTCCGTCAGGCCCCTTCCCTTGAGATAAATCTGCAAATATCTCGGAAACGAAGCAAGCTACGGCAAAATGTTAAGAGACCTTTTTTGTAGAAAATTAGGATTCCTACTTTCTATGTTCTATGATATTTTTTGATCAGATGCGTAGTTCTCGAGATATATCAAGATATTTAAAAGTTCCGAAGCCGCACCAACATAATAGAGACACAGAAACACCGTGGCCCCTTTCTTTGAGATAACTCTGCACTACTGCGAGCTGCAAATGCCACTTCCAGCTTAGCTGTGCAGAAGAAGAACAACAAGAAGAAGAAATATCTCGAAATATGTCCGTCAGGCCCCTTCCCTTGAGATAAATCTGCAAATATCTCGGAAACGAAGCGAGCTATGGCAAAATGTTAAGGGACCTGTTTTGTAGAGAATTAAGTTTCCTACTTTTTATGTTCTATGATATTTTTCGATCAGGTGCGTAGTTCTCGAGATATATCAAGATATTTAAAAGTTCCGAAGCCGCACCAACATAATAGAGATACAGAAACACCGTGGCCCCTTTCTTTGAGATAACTCTGCACTATTGCGAGCTGCAAATGCCACTTCCAGCTTAGCTGTGCAGAAGAAGAACAACAAGAAGAAGAAATATCTCGAAATATGTCCGTCAGACCACTTCCCTTGAGATAAATCTGCAAATATCTCGGAAACGAAGCGAGCTACGGCAAAATGTTAACAGACCTTTTTTGTAGAAAATTAGGTTTCCTACTTTTTATGTTCTATGATATTTTTTGATCAGATGCGTAGTTCTCGAGATATATCAAGATATTTAAAAGTTCCGAAGCCGCACCAACATAATAGAGATACAGAAACACCGTGGCCCCTTTCTTTGCGATAACTCTGCACTATTGCGAGCTGCAAATGCCACTTCCAGCTTAGCTGTGCAGAAGAAGAACAACAAGAAGAGGAAATATCTCGAAATATGTCCGTCAGGCCCCTTCCCTTGAGATATATCTGCAAATATCTCGGAAACGAAACGAGCTATGGCAAAATGTTAACAGACCTTTTTTGTAGAGAATTATGTTTCCTACAATTTATGTTCTATGATATTTTTTGATCAGAAGCGTAGTTTTCGAGATATATCGAGATATTTAAAAGATCCGAAGCTGCACCAACATAATAGAGATACAGAAACACCGTGGCCCCTTTCTTTGAGATAACTCTGCACTAGTGCGAGCCGCAAATGCCGCTTCCAGCTTAGCTGTGCAGAAGAAGAACAACAAGAAGAAGAAATATCTCGAAATATGTCCGTCAGGCCCCTTCCCTCGAGATAAATCTGCAAATATCTCGGAAACGAAGCGAGCTATGGCAAAATGTTGAGAGACCTTTTTTGTAGAGAATTAAGTTTCCTACTTTTTATGTTCTATGATATTTTTTGATCGGATGCGTAGTTCTCGAGATATATAAAGATATTTAAAAGTTCCGAAGCCGCACCAACATAATAGAGATACAGAAACACCGTGGCCCCTTTCTTTGAGATAACTCTGCACTATTGCGAGCTGCAAATGCCACTTCCAGCTTAGCTGTGCAGAAGAAGAACAACAAAAAGAAGAAATACCTCGAAATATGTCCGTCAGGCCCCTTCCCTTGAGATAAATCTGCAAATATCTCGGAAACGAAGCGAGCTATGGCAAAATGTTAAGAGACCTCTTTTGTAGAGAATTAAGTTTCCTACTTTTTATGTTCTATGATATTTTTCGATCAGATGCGTAGTTCTCGAGATATATCAAGATATTTAAAAGTTCCGAAGCCGCACCAACATAATAGAGATACAGACACACCGTGGCCCCTTTCTTTGAGATAACTCTGCACTATTGCGAGCTGCAAATGCTACTTCCAGCTTAGCTGTGCAGAAGAAGAACAACAAGAAGAAGAAATATCTGGAAATATGTCCGTCAGGCCCCTTCCCTTGAGATAAATCTGCAAATATCTCGGAAACGAAGCAAGCTACGGCAAAATGTTAAGAGACCTTTTTTGTAGAAAATTAGGATTCCTACTTTCTATGTTCTATGATATTTTTTGATCAGATGCGTAGTTCTCGAGATATATCAAGATATTTAAAAGTTCCGAAGCCGCACCAACATAATAGAGACACAGAAACACCGTGGCCCCTTTCTTTGAGATAACTCTGCACTACTGCGAGCTGCAAATGCCACTTCCAGCTTAGCTGTGCAGAAGAAGAACAACAAGAAGAAGAAATATCTCGAAATATGTCCGTCAGGCCCCTTCCCTTGAGATAAATCTGCAAATATCTCGGAAACGAAGCGAGCTATGGCAAAATGTTAAGGGACCTGTTTTGTAGAGAATTAAGTTTCCTACTTTTTATGTTCTATGATATTTTTCGATCAGGTGCGTAGTTCTCGAGATATATCAAGATATTTAAAAGTTCCGAAGCCGCACCAACATAATAGAGATACAGAAACACCGTGGCCCCTTTCTTTGAGATAACTCTGCACTATTGCGAGCTGCAAATGCCACTTCCAGCTTAGCTGTGCAGAAGAAGAACAACAAGAAGAAGAAATATCTCGAAATATGTCCGTCAGACCACTTCCCTTGAGATAAATCTGCAAATATCTCGGAAACGAAGCGAGCTACGGCAAAATGTTAACAGACCTTTTTTGTAGAAAATTAGGTTTCCTACTTTTTATGTTCTATGATATTTTTTGATCAGATGCGTAGTTCTCGAGATATATCAAGATATTTAAAAGTTCCGAAGCCGCACCAACATAATAGAGATACAGAAACACCGTGGCCCCTTTCTTTGCGATAACTCTGCACTATTGCGAGCTGCAAATGCCACTTCCAGCTTAGCTGTGCAGAAGAAGAACAACAAGAAGAAGAAATATCTCGAAATATGTCCGTCAGGCCCCTTCCCTTGAGATAAATCTGCAAATATCTCGGAAACGAAGCGAGCTATGGCAAAATGTTAAGAGACCTTTTTTGTAGAGAATTAAGTTTCCTACTTTTTATGTTCTATGATATTTTTCGATCAGAGGCGTAGTTCTCGAGATATATCAAGATATTTAAAAGTTCCGAAGCCGCACCAACATAATAGAGATACAGAAACACCGTGGCCCCTTTCTTTGAGATAACTCTGCACGATTGCGAGCTGGAAATGCCACTTCCAGTTTAGCTGTGCAGAAGAAGAACAACGAGAAGAAGAAATATCTCGAAATATGTCCATCAGGACCCTTCCCTTGAGATAAATCTGCAAATATCTCGGAAACGAAGCGAGCTATTGCAAAACGTTAAGAGACCTTTTTTGTAGAGAATTAGGTTTCCTACTTTTTATGTTCTATGATATTTTTTGATCAGATGCGTAGTTCTCGAGATATATCGAGATATTTAAAAGTTCCGAAGCCGCACCAACATAATAGAGATACAGAAACACCGTGGCCCCTTTCTTTGAGATAACTCTGCACTATTGCGAGCTGCAAATGCCACTTCCAGCTTAGCTGTGCAGAAGAAGAACAACAAGAAGAAGAAATATCTCGAAATATGTCCGTCAGGCCCCTTCCCTTGAGATAAATCTGCAAATATCTCGGAAACGAAGCGAGCTATGGCAAAATGTTAAGAGACCTTATTTGTAGAGAATTAAGTTTCCTACTTTTTATGTTCTATGATATTTTTTGATCAGATGCGTAGTTCTCGAGATATATCAAGATATTTAAAAGTTCCGAAGCCGCACCAACATAATAGAGATACAGAAACACCGTGGCCCCTTTCTTTGAGATAACTCTGCGCTATTGCGAGCTGGAAATGCCACTTCCAGTTTAGCTGTGCAGAAGAAGAACAACAAGAAGAGGAAATATCTCGAAATATGTCCGTCAGGCCCCTTCCCTTGAGATATATCTGCAAATATCTCGGAAACGAAACGAGCTATGGCAAAATGTTAACAGACCTTTTTTGTAGAGAATTATGTTTCCTACAATTTATGTTCTATGATATTTTTTGATCAGAAGCGTAGTTTTCGAGATATATCGAGATATTTAAAAGATCCGAAGCTGCACCAACATAATAGAGATACAGAAACACCGTGGCCCCTTTCTTTGAGATAACTCTGCACTAGTGCGAGCCGCAAATGCCGCTTCCAGCTTAGCTGTGCAGAAGAAGAACAACAAGAAGAAGAAATATCTCGAAATATGTCCGTCAGGCCCCTTCCCTCGAGATAAATCTGCAAATATCTACGAAACGAAGCGAGCTATGGCAAAATGTTGAGAGACCTTTTTTGTAGAGAATTAAGTTTCCTACTTTTTATGTTCTATGATATTTTTTGATCGGATGCGTAGTTCTCGAGATATATAAAGATATTTAAAAGTTCCGAAGCCGCACCAACATAATAGAGATACAGAAACACCGTGGCCCCTTTCTTTGAGATAACTCTGCACTATTGCGAGCTGCAAATGCCACTTCCAGCTTAGCTGTGCAGAAGAAGAACAACAAAAAGAAGAAATATCTCGAAATATGTCCGTCAGGCCCCTTCCCTTGAGATAAATCTGCAAATATCTCGGAAACGAAGCGAGCTATGGCAAAATGTTAAGAGACCTCTTTTGTAGAGAATTAAGATTCCTACTTTTTATGTTCTATGATATTTTTCGATCAGATGCGTAGTTCTCGAGATATATCAAGATATTTAAAAGTTCCGAAGCCGCACCAACATAATAGAGATACAGACACACCGTGGCCCCTTTCTTTGAGATAACTCTGCACTATTGCGAGCTGCAAATGGCACTTCCAGCTTAGCTGTGCAGAAGAAGAACAACAAGAAGAAGAAATATCTCGAAATATGTCCGTCAGGCCCCTTCCCTTGAGATAAATCTGCAAATATCTCGGAAACGAAGCGAGCTACGGCAAAATGTTAAGAGATCTTTTTTGTAGAAAATTAGGTTTCCTACTTCTTATGTTCTATGATATTTTTTGATCAGATGCGTAGTTCTCGAGATATATCAAGATATTTAAAAGTTCCGAAGCCGCACCAACATAATAGAGATACAGAAACACCGTGGCCCCTTTCTTTGCGATAACTCTGCACTATTGCGAGCTGGAAATGCCACTTCCAGTTTAGCTGTGCAGAAGAAGAACAACAAGAAGAAGAAATATCTCGAAATATGTCCATCAGGACCCTTCCCTTGAGATAAATCTGCAAATATCTCGGAAACGAAGCGAGCTATTGCAAAACGTTAAGAGACCTTTTTTGTAGAGAATTAAGTTTCCTACTTTTTATGTTCTATGATATTTTTTGATCAGATGCGTAGTTCTCGAGATATATCGAGATATTTAAAAGTTCCGAAGCCGCACCAACATAATAGAGATACAGAAACACCGTGGCCCCTTTCTTTGAGATAACTCTGCACTATTGCGAGCTGCAAATGCCACTTCCAGCTTAGCTGTGCAGAAGAAGAACAACAAAAAGAAGAAATACCTCGAAATATGTCCGTCAGGCCCCTTCCCTTGAGATAAATCTGCAAATATCTCGGAAACGAAGCGAGCTATGGCAAAATGTTAAGAGACCTTATTTGTAGAGAATTAAGTTTCCTACTTTTTATGTTCTATGATATTTTTTGATCAGATGCGTAGTTCTCGAGATATATCAAGATATTTAAAAGTTCCGAAGCCGCACCAACATAATAGAGATACAGAAACACCGTGGCCCCTTTCTTTGAGATAACTCTGCGCTATTGCGAGCTGGAAATGCCACTTCCAGTTTAGCTGTGCAGAAGAAGAACAACAAGAAGAGGAAATATCTCGAAATATGTCCGTCAGGCCCCTTCCCTTGAGATATATCTGCAAATATCTCGGAAACGAAACGAGCTATGGCAAAATGTTAAGAGACCTTTTTTGTAGAGAATTCTGTTTCCTACAATTTATGTTCTATGATATTTTTTGATCAGAAGCGTAGTTTTCGAGATATATCGAGATATTTAAAAGATCCGAAGCTGCACCAACATAATAGAGATACAGAAACACCGTGGCCCCTTTCTTTGAGATAACTCTGCACTAGTGCGAGCCGCAAATGCCGCTTCCAGCTTAGCTGTGCAGAAGAAGAACAACAAGAAGAAGAAATATCTCGAAATATGTCCGTCAGGCCCATTCCCTCGAGATAAATCTGCAAATATCTCGGAAACGAAGCGAGCTATGGCAAAATGTTGAGAGACCTTTTTTGTAGAGAATTAAGTTTCCTACTTTTTATGTTCTATGATATTTTTTGATCGGATGCGTAGTTCTCGAGATATGTAAAGATATTTAAAAGTTCCGAAGCCGCACCAACATAATAGAGAAACAGAAACACCGTGGCCCCTTTCTTTGAGATAACTCTGCACTATTGCGAACTGCAAATGCCACTTCCAGCTTAGCTGTGCAGAAGAAGAACAACAAAAAGAAGAAATATCTCGAAATATGTCCGTCAGGCCCCTTCCCTTGAGATAAATCTGCAAATATCTCGGAAACGAAGCGAGCTACGGCAAAATGTTAAGAGACCTCTTTTGTAGAGAATTAAGTTTCCTACTTTTTATGTTCTATGATATTTTTCGATCAGATGCGTAGTTCTCGAGATATATCAAGATATTTAAAAGTTCCGAAGCCGCACCAACATAATAGAGATACAGACACACCGTGGCCCCTTTCTTTGAGATAACTCTGCACTATTGCGAGCTGCAAATGCCACTTCCAGCTTAGCTGTGCAGAAGAAGAACAACAAGAAGAGGAAATATCTCGAAATATGTCCGTCAGGCCCCTTCCCTTGAGATAAATCTGCAAATATCTCGGAAACGAAGCAAGCTACGGCAAAATGTTAAGAGACCTTTTTTGTAGAAAATTAGGATTCCTACTTTTTATGTTCTATGATATTTTTTGATCAGATGCGTAGTTCTCGAGATATATCAAGATATTTAAAAGTTCCGAAGCCGCACCAACATAATAGAGATACAGAAACACCGTGGCCCCTTTCTTTGAGATAACTCTGCACTACTGCGAGCTCTAAATGCCACTTCCAGCTTAGCTGTGCAGAAGAAGAACAACAAGAAGAAGAAATATCTCGAAATATGTCCGTCAGGCCCCTTCCCTTGAGATAAATCTGCAAATATCTCGGAAACGAAGCGAGCTATGGCAAAATGTTAAGGGACCTGTTTTGTAGAGAATTAAGTTTCCTACTTTTTATGTTCTATGATATTTTTCGATCAGATGCGTAGTTCTCGAGATATATCAAGATATTTAAAAGTTCCGAAGCCGCACCAACATAATAGAGATACAGAAACACCGTGGCCCCTTTCTTTGAGATAACTCTGCACTATTGCGAGCTGCAAATGCCACTTCCAGCTTAGCTGTGCAGAAGAAGAACAACAAGAAGAAGAAATATCTCGAAATATGTCCGTCAGGCCCCTTCCCTTGAGATAAATCTGCAAATATCTCGGAAACGAAGCGAGCTATGGCAAAATGTTAAGAGACCTTATTTGTAGAGAATTAAGTTTCCTACTTTTTATGTTCTATGATATTTTTTGATCAGATGCGTAGTTCTCGAGATATATCAAGATATTTAAAAGTTCCGAAGCCGCACCAACATAATAGAGATACAGAAACACCGTGGCCCCTTTCTTTGAGATAACTCTGCGCTATTGCGAGCTGGAAATGCCACTTCCAGTTTAGCTGTGCAGAAGAAGAACAACAAGAAGAGGAAATATCTCGAAATATGTCCGTCAGGCCCCTTCCCTTGAGATATATCTGCAAATATCTCGGAAACGAAACAAGCTATGGCAAAATGTTAAGAGACCTTTTTTGTAGAGAATTCTGTTTCCTACAATTTATGTTCTATGATATTTTTTGATCAGAAGCGTAGTTTTCGAGATATATCGAGATATTTAAAAGATCCGAAGCTGCACCAACATAATAGAGATACAGAAACACCGTGGCCCCTTTCTTTGAGATAACTCTGCACTAGTGCGAGCCGCAAATGCCGCTTCCAGCTTAGCTGTGCAGAAGAAGAACAACAAGAAGAAGAAATATCTCGAAATATGTCCGTCAGGCCCATTCCCTCGAGATAAATCTGCAAATATCTCGGAAACGAAGCGAGCTATGGCAAAATGTTGAGAGACCTTTTTTGTAGAGAATTAAGTTTCCTACTTTTTATGTTCTATGATATTTTTTGATCGGATGCGTAGTTCTCGAGATATGTAAAGATATTTAAAAGTTCCGAAGCCTTACCAACATAATAGAGATACAGAAACACCGTGGCCCCTTTCTTTGAGATAACTCTGCACTATTGCGAACTGCAAATGCCACTTCCAGCTTAGCTGTGCAGAAGAAGAACAACAAAAAGAAGAAATATCTCGAAATATGTCCGTCAGGCCCCTTCCCTTGAGATAAATCTGCAAATATCTCGGAAACGAAGCGAGCTATGGCAAAATGTTAAGAGACCTCTTTTGTAGAGAATTAAGTTTCCTACTTTTTATGTTCTATGATATTTTTCGATCAGATGCGTAGTTCTCGAGATATATCAAGATATTTAAAAGTTCCGAAGCCGCACCAACATAATAGAGATACAGACACACCGTGGCCCCTTTCTTTGAGATAACTCTGCACTATTGCGAGCTGCAAATGCCACTTCCAGCTTAGCTGTGCAGAAGAAGAACAACAAGAAGAAGAAATATCTGGAAATATGTCCGTCAGGCCCCTTCCCTTGAGATAAATCTGCAAATATCTCGGAAACGAAGCAAGCTACGGCAAAATGTTAAGAGACCTTTTTTGTAGAAAATTAGGATTCCTACTTTTTATGTTCTATGATATTTTTTGATCAGATGCGTAGTTCTCGAGATATATCAAGATATTTAAAAGTTCCGAAGCCGCACCAACATAATAGAGATACAGAAACACCGTGGCCCCTTTCTTTGAGATAACTCTGCACTACTGCGAGCTGCAAATGCCACTTCCAGCTTAGCTGTGCAGAAGAAGAACAACAAGAAGAAGAAATATCTCGAAATATGTCCGTCAGGCCCCTTCCCTTGAGATAAATCTGCAAATATCTCGGAAACGAAGCGAGCTATGGCAAAATGTTAAGGGACCTGTTTTGTAGAGAATTAAGTTTCCTACTTTTTATGTTCTATGATATTTTTCGATCAGATGCGTAGTTCTCGAGATATATCAAGATATTTAAAAGTTCCGAAGCCGCACCAACATAATAGAGATACAGAAACACCGTGGCCCCTTTCTTTGAGATAACTCTGCACTATTGCGAGCTGCAAATGCCACTTCCAGCTTAGCTGTGCAGAAGAAGAACAACAAGAAGAAGAAATATCTCGAAATATGTACGTCAGACCCCTTCCCTTGAGATAAATCTGCAAATATCTCGGAAACGAAGCGAGCTACGGCAAAATGTTAAGAGACCTTTTGTGTAGAAAATTAGGTTTCCTACTTTTTATGTTCTATGATATTTTTTGATCAGATGCGTAGTTCTCGAGATATATGAAGATATTTAAAAGTTCCGAAGCCGCACCAACATAATAGAGATACAGAAACACCGTGGCCCCTTTATTTGCGATAACTCTGCACTATTGCGAGCTGCAAATGCCACTTCCAGCTTAGCTGTGCAGAAGAAGAACAACAAGAAGAAGAAATATCTCGAAATATGTCCGTCAGGCCCCTTCCCTTGAGATAAATCTGCAAATATCTCGGAAACGAAGCGAGCTATGGCAAAATGTTAAGAGACCTTTTTTGTAGAGAATTAAGTTTCCTACTTTTTATGTTCTATGATATTTTTCGATCAGAGGCGTAGTTCTCGAGATATATCAAGATATTTAAAAGTTCCGAAGCCGCACCAACATAATAGAGATACAGAAACACAGTGGCCCCTTTCTTTGAGATAACTCTGCACGATTGCGAGCTGGAAATGCCACTTCCAGTTTAGCTGTGCAGAAGAAGAACAACAAGAAGAGGAAATATCTCGAAATATGTCCGTCAGGCCCCTTCCCTTGAGATATATCTGCAAATATCTCGGAAACGAAACGAGCTATGGCAAAATGTTAACAGACCTTTTTTGTAGAGAATTATGTTTCCTACAATTTATGTTCTATGATATTTTTTGATCAGAAGCGTAGTTTTCGAGATATATCGAGATATTTAAAAGATCCGAAGCTGCACCAACATAATAGAGATACAGAAACACCGTGGCCCCTTTCTTTGAGATAACTCTGCACTAGTGCGAGCCGCAAATGCCGCTTCCAGCTTAGCTGTGCAGAAGAAGAACAACAAGAAGAAGAAATATCTCGAAATATGTCCGTCAGGCCCATTCCCTCGAGATAAATCTGCAAATATCTCGGAAACGAAGCGAGCTATGGCAAAATGTTGAGAGACCTTTTTTGTAGAGAATTAAGTTTCCTACTTTTTAAGTTCTATGATATTTTTTGATCGGATGCGTAGTTCTCGAGATATGTAAAGATATTTAAAAGTTCCGAAGCCGCACCAACATAATAGAGATACAGAAACACCGTGGCCCCTTTCTTTGAGATAACTCTGCACTATTGCGAACTGCAAATGCCACTTCCAGCTTAGCTGTGCAGAAGAAGAACAACAAAAAGAAGAAATATCTCGAAATATGTCCGTCAGGCCCCTTCCCTTGAGATAAATCTGCAAATATCTCGGAAACGAAGCGAGCTATGGCAAAATGTTAAGAGACCTCTTTTGTAGAGAATTAAGTTTCCTACTTTTTATGTTCTATGATATTTTTCGATCAGATGCGTAGTTCTCGAGATATATCAAGATATTTAAAAGTTCCGAAGCCGCACCAACATAATAGAGATACAGACACACCGTGGCCCCTTTCTTTGAGATAACTCTGCACTATTGCGAGCTGCAAATGCCACTTCCAGCTTAGCTGTGCAGAAGAAGAACAACAAGAAGAAGAAATATCTGGAAATATGTCCGTCAGGCCCCTTCCCTTGAGATAAATCTGCAAATATCTCGGAAACGAAGCAAGCTACGGCAAAATGTTAAGAGACCTTTTTTGTAGAAAATTAGGATTCCTACTTTTTATGTTCTATGATATTTTTCGATCAGATGCGTAGTTCTCGAGATATATGAAGATATTTAAAAGTTCCGAAGCCGCACCAACATAATAGAGATACAGAAACACCGTGGCCCCTTTATTTGCGATAACTCTGCACTATTGCGAGCTGCAAATGCCACTTCCAGCTTAGCTGTGCAGAAGAAGAACAACAAGAAGAAGAAATATCTCGAAATATGTCCTTCAGGCCACTTCCCTTGAGATAAATCTGCAAATATCTCGGAAACGAAGCGAGCTATGGCAAAATGTTAAGAGACCTTTTTTGTAGAGAATTATGTTTCCTACTTTTTATGTTCTATGATATTTTTTGATCAGACGCGTAGCTCTCGAGATATATCAAGATATTTAAAAGTTCCGAAGCCGCACCAACATAATAGAGATACAGAAACACCGTGGCCCCTCTCTTTGAGATAACTCTGCACTATTGCGAGCTGGAAATGCCACTTCCAGCTTAGCTGTGCAAAGGAAGAACAACAAGAAGAAGAAATATCTCGAAATATGTCCGTCAGGCCAGTTCCTTTGAGCTGAATCTGCAAATATCTCGGAAACGAAGCGAGCTATGGCAAAATGTTAACAGACGTTTTTTGTAGAGAATTATGTTTCCTACAATTTATGTTCTATGATATTTTTTGATCAGAAGCGTAGTTTTCGAGATATATCGAGATATTTAAAAGTTCCGAAGCCGCACCAACATAATAGGGATACAGAAACACCGTGGCCCCTTTCTTTGAGATAACTCTGCACTAGTGCGAGCCGCAAATGCCACTTCCAGCTTAGCTGTGCAGAAGAAGTACAACAAGAAGAAGAAATATCTCGAAATATGTCCGTTAGGCCCCTTCCCTTGAGATAAATCTGCAAATATCTCGGAAACGAAGCGAGCTATGGCAAAATGTTAAGAGACCTTTTTTGTAGAGAATTAAGTTTCCTACTTTTTATGTTCTATGATATTTTTTAATCAGATGCGTAGTTCTCGAGATATATCAAGATATTTAAAAGTTCCGAAGCCGCACCAACATAATAGAGATACAGAAACACCGTGGCCCCTCTCTTTGAGATAACTCTGCACTATTGCGAGCTGGAAATGCCACTTCCAGTTTAGCTGTGCAGAAGAAGAACAACAAGAAGAAGAAATATCTCGAAATATGTCCGTTAGGCCCCTTCCCTTGAGATAAATCTGCAAATATCTCGGAAACGAAGCGAGCTATGGCAAAATGTTAAGAGACCTTTTTTGTAGAGAATTAAGTTTCCTACTTTTTATGTTCTATGATATTTTTTGATCAGATGCGTAGTTCTCGAGATATATCAAGATATTTAAAAGTTCCGAAGCCGCACCAACATAATAGAGATACAGAAACACCGTGGCCCCTTTCTTTGAGATAACTCTGCACTATTGCGAGCTGTAAATGCCACTTCCAGCTTAGCTGTGCAGAAGAAGAACAACAAGAAGAAGACATATCTCGAAATATGTCCGTCAGGCCCCTTCCCTTGAGATATATCTGCAAATATCTCGGAAACGAAGCGAGCTATGGCAAAATGTTAAGAGACCTTTTTTGTAGAGAATTATGTTTCCTACAATTTATGTTCTATGATATTTTTTGATCAGAAGCGTAGTTTTCGAGATATATCGAGATATTTAAAAGTTCCAAAGCCGCACCAACATAATAGAGATACAGAAACACCGTGGCCCCTTTCTTTGAGATAACTCTGCAGTAGTGCGAGCCGCAAGTGCCACTTCCAGCTTAGCTGTGCAGAAGAAGAACAACAAGAAGAAGACATATCTCGAAATATGTCCGTCAGGCCCCTTCCCTTGAGATATATCTGCAAATATCTCGGAAACGAAGCGAGCTATGGCAAAATGTTAAGAGACCTTTTTTGTAGAGAATTATGTTTCCTACAATTTATGTTCTATGATATTTTTTGATCAGAAGCGTAGTTTTCGAGATATATCGAGATATTTAAAAGTTCCGAAGCCGCACCAACATAATAGAGATACAGAAACACCGTGGCCCCTTTCTTTGAGATAACTCTGCACTAGTGCGAGCCGCAAATGCCACTTCCAGCTTAGCTGTGCAGAAGAAGAACAACAAGAAGAAGAAATATCTCGAAATATGTCCGTCAGGCCCCTTCCCTTGAGATAAATCTGCAAATATCTCGGAAACGAAGCGAGCTATGGCAAAATGTTAAGAGACCTTTTTTGTAGAGAATTAAGTTTCCTACTTTTTATGTTCTATGATATTTTTTGATCAGATGCGTAGTTCTCGAGATATATCAAGATATTTAAAAGTTCCGAAGCCGCACCAACATAATAGAGATACAGAAACACCGTGGCCCCTTTCTTTGAGATAACTCTGCACTATTGCGAGCTGCAAATGCCACTTCCAGCTTAGCTGTGCAGAGGAAGAACAACAAGAAGAAGAAATATCTCGAAATATGTCCGTCAGGCCAGTTCCTTTGAGCTGAATCTGCAAATATCTCGGAAACGAAGCGAGCTATGGCAAAATGTTAAGAGACGTTTTTTGTAGAGAATTATGTTTCCTACAATTTATGTTCTATGATATTTTTTGATCAGAAGCGTAGTTTTCGAGATATATCGAGATATTTAAAAGTTCCGAAGCCGCACCAACATAATAGGGATACAGAAACACCGTGGCCCCTTTCTTTGAGATAACTCTGCACTAGTGCGAGCCGCAAATGCCACTTCCAGCTTAGCTGTGCAGAAGAAGAACAACAAGAAGAAGAAATATCTCGAAATATGTCCGTCAGGCCCCTTCCCTTGAGATAAATTTGCAAATATCTCGGAAACGAAGCGATCTATGGCAAAATGTTAAGAGACCTTTTTTGTAGAGAATTAAGTTTCCTACTTTTTATGTTCTATGATATTTTTTGATCAGATGCGTAGTTCTCGAGATATATCAAGATATTTAAAAGTTCCGAAGCCGCACCAACATAATAGAGATACAGAAACACCGTGGCCCCTTTCTTTGAGATAACTCTGCAGTATTGCGAGCTGTAAATGCCACTTCCAGCTTAGCTGTGCAGGAGAAGAACAACAAGAAGAAGAAATATCTCGAAATATGTCCGTCAGGCCCCTTCCCTTGAGATATATCTGCAAATATCTCGGAAACGAAGCGAGCTATGGCAAAATGTTAAGAGACCTATTTTGTAGAGAATTATGTTTCCTACAATTTATGTTCTATGATATTTTTTGATCAGAAGCGTAGTTTTCGAGATATATCGAGATATTTAAAAGTTCCAAAGCCGCACCAACATAATAGAGATACAGAAACACCGTGGCCCCTTTCTTTGAGATAACTCTGCACTGGTGCGAGCCGCAAATGCCACTTCCAGCTTAGCTGTGCAGAAGAAGAACAACAAGAAGAAGAAATATCTCGAAATATGTCCGTCAGGCCCCTTCCCTTGAGATAAATCTGCAAATATCTCGGAAACGAAGCGAGCTATGGCAAAATGTTGAGAGACCTTTTTTGTAGAGAATTAAGTTTCCTACTTTTTATGTTCTATGATATTTTTTGATCAGATGCGTAGTTCTCGAGATATATCAAGATATTTAAAAGTTCCGAAGCCGCACCAACATAATAGAGATACAGAAACACCGTGGCCCCTCTCTTTGAGATAACTCTGCACTATTGCGAGCTGGAAATGCCACTTCCAGTTTAGCTGTGCAGAAGAAGAACAACAAGAAGAAGAAATATCTCGAAATATGTCCGTCAGGCCCCTTCCCTTGAGATAAATCTGCAAATATCTCGGAAACGAAGCGAGCTATGGCAAAATGTTAAGAGACCTTTTTTGTAGAGAATTATGTTTCCTACAAGTTATGTTCTATGATATTTTTTGATCAGAAGCGTAGTTTTCGAGATATATCGAGATATTTAAAAGTTCCGAAGCCGCACCAACATAATAGAGATACAGAAACACCGTGGCCCCTTTCTTTGAGATAACTCTGCACTAGTGCGAGCCGCAAATGCCACTTCCAGCTTAGCTGTGCAGAAGAAGAACAACAAGAAGAAGAAATATCTCGAAATATGTCCGTCAGGCCCCTTCCCTTGAGATAAATCTGCAAATATCTCGGAAACGAAGCGATCTATGGCAAAATGTTAAGAGACCTTTTTTGTAGAGAATTAAGTTTCCTACTTTTTATGTTCTATGATATTTTTTGATCAGATGCGTAGTTCTCGAGATATATCAAGATATTTAAAAGTTCCGAAGCCGCACCAACATAATAGAGATACAGAAACACCGTGGCCCCTTTCTTTGAGATAACTCTGCAGTATTGCGAGCTGTAAATGCCACTTCCAGCTTAGCTGTGCAGGAGAAGAACAACAAGAAGAAGAAATATCTCGAAATATGTCCGTCAGGCCCCTTCCCTTGAGATAAATCTGCAAATATCTCGGAAACGAAGCGAGCTATGGCAAAATGTTAAGAGACCTTTTTTGTAGAGAATTATGTTTCCTACAATTTATGTTCTATGATATTTTTTGATCAGAAGCGTAGTTTTCGAGATATATCGAGATATTTAAAAGTTCCGAAGCCGCACCAACATAATAGAGATACAGAAACACCGTGGCCCCTTTCTTTGAGATAACTCTGCACTAGTGCGAGCCGCAAATGCCACTTCCAGCTTAGCTGTGCAGAAGAAGAACAACAAGAAGAAGAAATATCTCGAAATATGTCCGTCAGGCCAGTTCCTTTGAGCTGAATCTGCAAATATCTCGGAAACGAAGCGAGCTATGGCAAAATGTTAAGAGACGTTTTTTGTAGAGAATTATGTTTCCTACAATTTATGTTCTATGATATTTTTTGATCAGAAGCGTAGTTTTCGAGATATATCGAGATATTTAAAAGTTCCGAAGCCGCACCAACATAATAGGGATACAGAAACACCGTGGCCCCTTTCTTTGAGATAACTCTGCACTAGTGCGAGCCGCAAATGCCACTTCCAGCTTAGCTGTGCAGAAGAAGAACAACAAGAAGAAGAAATATCTCGAAATATGTCCGTCAGGCCCCTTCCCTTGAGATAAATCTGCAAATATCTCGGAAACGAAGCGAGCTATGGCAAAATGTTAAGAGACCTTTTTTGTAGAGAATTAAGTTTCCTACTTTTTATGTTCTATGATATTTTTTGATCAGATGCGTAGTTCTCGAGATATATCAAGATATTTAAAAGTTCCGAAGCCGCACCAACATAATAGAGATACAGAAACACCGTGGCCCCTTTCTTTGAGATAACTCTGCACTATTGCGAGCTGCAAATGCCACTTCCAGCTTAGCTGTGCAGAGGAAGAACAACAAGAAGAAGAAATATCTCGAAATATGTCCGTCAGGCCAGTTCCTTTGAGCTGAATCTGCAAATATCTCGGAAACGAAGCGAGCTATGGCAAAATGTTAAGAGACGTTTTTTGTAGAGAATTATGTTTCCTACAATTTATGTTCTATGATATTTTTTGATCAGAAGCGTAGTTTTCGAGATATATCGAGATATTTAAAAGTTCCGAAGCCGCACCAACATAATAGGGATACAGAAACACCGTGGCCCCTTTCTTTGAGATAACTCTGCACTAGTGCGAGCCGCAAATGCCACTTCCAGCTTAGCTGTGCAGAAGAAGAACAACAAGAAGAAGAAATATCTCGAAATATGTCCGTCAGGCCCCTTCCCTTGAGATAAATCTGCAAATATCTCGGAAACGAAGCGAGCTATGGCAAAATGTTAAGAGACCTTTTTTGTAGAGAATTAAGTTTCCTACTTTTTATGTTCTATGATATTTTTTGATCAGATGCGTAGTTCTCGAGATATATCAAGATATTTAAAAGTTCCGAAGCCGCACCAACATAATAGAGATACAGAAACAGCGTGGCCCCTTTCTTTGAGATAACTCTGCAGTATTGCGAGCTGTAAATGCCACTTCCAGCTTAGCTGTGCAGGAGAAGAACAACAAGAAGAAGAAATATCTCGAAATATGTCCGTCAGGCCCCTTCCCTTGAGATAAATCTGCAAATATCTCGGAAACGAAGCGAGCTATGGCAAAATGTTAAGAGACCTTTTTTGTAGAGAATTATGTTTCCTACAATTTATGTTCTATGATATTTTTTGATCAGAAGCGTAGTTTTCGAGATATATCGAGATATTTAAAAGTTCCGAAGCCGCACCAACATAATAGAGATACAGAAACACCGTGGCCCCTTTCTTTGAGATAACTCTGCACTAGTGCGAGCCGCAAATGCCACTTCCAGCTTAGCTGTGCAGAAGAAGAACAACAAGAAGAAGAAATATCTCGAAATATGTCCGTCAGGCCAGTTCCTTTGAGCTGAATCTGCAAATATCTCGGAAACGAAGCGAGCTATGGCAAAATGTTAAGAGACGTTTTTTGTAGAGAATTATGTTTCCTACAATTTATGTTCTATGATATTTTTTGATCAGAAGCGTAGTTTTCGAGATATATCGAGATATTTAAAAGTTCCGAAGCCGCACCAACATAATAGGGATACAGAAACACCGTGGCCCCTTTCTTTGAGATAACTCTGCACTAGTGCGAGCCGCAAATGCCACTTCCAGCTTAGCTGTGCAGAAGAAGAACAACAAGAAGAAGAAATATCTCGAAATATGTCCGTCAGGCCCCTTCCCTTGAGATAAATCTGCAAATATCTCGGAAACGAAGCGAGCTATGGCAAAATGTTAAGAGACCTTTTTTGTAGAGAATTAAGTTTCCTACTTTTTATGTTCTATGATATTTTTTGATCAGATGCGTAGTTCTCGAGATATATCAAGATATTTAAAAGTTCCGAAGCCGCACCAACATAATAGAGATACAGAAACACCGTGGCCCCTTTCTTTGAGATAACTCTGCACTATTGCGAGCTGCAAATGCCACTTCCAGCTTAGCTGTGCAGAGGAAGAACAACAAGAAGAAGAAATATCTCGAAATATGTCCGTCAGGCCAGTTCCTTTGAGCTGAATCTGCAAATATCTCGGAAACGAAGCGAGCTATGGCAAAATGTTAAGAGACGTTTTTTGTAGAGAATTATGTTTCCTACAATTTATGTTCTATGATATTTTTTGATCAGAAGCGTAGTTTTCGAGATATATCGAGATATTTAAAAGTTCCGAAGCCGCACCAACATAATAGGGATACAGAAACACCGTGGCCCCTTTCTTTGAGATAACTCTGCACTAGTGCGAGCCGCAAATGCCACTTCCAGCTTAGCTGTGCAGAAGAAGAACAACAAGAAGAAGAAATATCTCGAAATATGTCCGTCAGGCCCCTTCCCTTGAGATAAATTTGCAAATATCTCGGAAACGAAGCGATCTATGGCAAAATGTTAAGAGACCTTTTTTGTAGAGAATTAAGTTTCCTACTTTTTATGTTCTATGATATTTTTTGATCAGATGCGTAGTTCTCGAGATATATCAAGATATTTAAAAGTTCCGAAGCCGCACCAACATAATAGAGATACAGAAACACCGTGGCCCCTTTCTTTGAGATAACTCTGCAGTATTGCGAGCTGTAAATGCCACTTCCAGCTTAGCTGTGCAGGAGAAGAACAACAAGAAGAAGAAATATCTCGAAATATGTCCGTCAGGCCCCTTCCCTTGAGATATATCTGCAAATATCTCGGAAACGAAGCGAGCTATGGCAAAATGTTAAGAGACCTATTTTGTAGAGAATTATGTTTCCTACAATTTATGTTCTATGATATTTTTTGATCAGAAGCGTAGTTTTCGAGATATATCGAGATATTTAAAAGTTCCAAAGCCGCACCAACATAATAGAGATACAGAAACACCGTGGCCCCTTTCTTTGAGATAACTCTGCACTGGTGCGAGCCGCAAATGCCACTTCCAGCTTAGCTGTGCAGAAGAAGAACAACAAGAAGAAGAAATATCTCGAAATATGTCCGTCAGGCCCCTTCCCTTGAGATAAATCTGCAAATATCTCGGAAACGAAGCGAGCTATGGCAAAATGTTGGGAGACCTTTTTTGTAGAGAATTAAGTTTCCTACTTTTTATGTTCTATGATATTTTTTGATCAGATGCGTAGTTCTCGAGATATATCAAGATATTTAAAAGTTCCGAAGCCGCACCAACATAATAGAGATACAGAAACACCGTGGCCCCTCTCTTTGAGATAACTCTGCACTATTGCGAGCTGGAAATGCCACTTCCAGTTTAGCTGTGCAGAAGAAGAACAACAAGAAGAAGAAATATCTCGAAATATGTCCGTCAGGCCCCTTCCCTTGAGATAAATCTGCAAATATCTCGGAAACGAAGCGAGCTATGGCAAAATGTTAAGAGACCTTTTTTGTAGAGAATTATGTTTCCTACAAGTTATGTTCTATGATATTTTTTGATCAGAAGCGTAGTTTTCGAGATATATCGAGATATTTAAAAGTTCCGAAGCCGCACCAACATAATAGAGATACAGAAACACCGTGGCCCCTTTCTTTGAGATAACTCTGCACTAGTGCGAGCCGCAAATGCCACTTCCAGCTTAGCTGTGCAGAAGAAGAACAACAAGAAGAAGAAATATCTCGAAATATGTCCGTCAGGCCCCTTCCCTTGAGATAAATCTGCAAATATCTCGGAAACGAAGCGATCTATGGCAAAATGTTAAGAGACCTTTTTTGTAGAGAATTAAGTTTCCTACTTTTTATGTTCTATGATATTTTTTGATCAGATGCGTAGTTCTCGAGATATATCAAGATATTTAAAAGTTCCGAAGCCGCACCAACATAATAGAGATACAGAAACACCGTGGCCCCTTTCTTTGAGATAACTCTGCAGTATTGCGAGCTGTAAATGCCACTTCCAGCTTAGCTGTGCAGAAGAAGAACAACAAGAAGAAGAAATATCTCGAAATATGTCCGTCAGGCCCCTTCCCTTGAGATAAATCTGCAAATATCTCGGAAACGAAGCGAGCTATGGCAAAATGTTAAGAGACCTTTTTTGTAGAGAATTATGTTTCCTACAATTTATGTTCTATGATATTTTTTGATCAGAAGCGTAGTTTTCGAGATATATCGAGATATTTAAAAGTTCCGAAGCCGCACCAACATAATAGAGATACAGAAACACCGTGGCCCCTTTCTTTGAGATAACTCTGCACTAGTGCGAGCCGCAAATGCCACTTCCAGCTTAGCTGTGCAGAAGAAGAACAACAAGAAGAAGAAATATCTCGAAATATGTCCGTCAGGCCAGTTCCTTTGAGCTGAATCTGCAAATATCTCGGAAACGAAGCGAGCTATGGCAAAATGTTAAGAGACGTTTTTTGTAGAGAATTATGTTTCCTACAATTTATGTTCTATGATATTTTTTGATCAGAAGCGTAGTTTTCGAGATATATCGAGATATTTAAAAGTTCCGAAGCCGCACCAACATAATAGGGATACAGAAACACCGTGGCCCCTTTCTTTGAGATAACTCTGCACTAGTGCGAGCCGCAAATGCCACTTCCAGCTTAGCTGTGCAGAAGAAGAACAACAAGAAGAAGAAATATCTCGAAATATGTCCGTCAGGCCCCTTCCCTTGAGATAAATCTGCAAATATCTCGGAAACGAAGCGAGCTATGGCAAAATGTTAAGAGACCTTTTTTGTAGAGAATTAAGTTTCCTACTTTTTATGTTCTATGATATTTTTTGATCAGATGCGTAGTTCTCGAGATATATCAAGATATTTAAAAGTTCCGAAGCCGCACCAACATAATAGAGATACAGAAACAGCGTGGCCCCTTTCTTTGAGATAACTCTGCAGTATTGCGAGCTGTAAATGCCACTTCCAGCTTAGCTGTGCAGGAGAAGAACAACAAGAAGAAGAAATATCTCGAAATATGTCCGTCAGGCCCCTTCCCTTGAGATAAATCTGCAAATATCTCGGAAACGAAGCGAGCTATGGCAAAATGTTAAGAGACCTTTTTTGTAGAGAATTATGTTTCCTACAATTTATGTTCTATGATATTTTTTGATCAGAAGCGTAGTTTTCGAGATATATCGAGATATTTAAAAGTTCCGAAGCCGCACCAACATAATAGAGATACAGAAACACCGTGGCCCCTTTCTTTGAGATAACTCTGCACTAGTGCGAGCCGCAAATGCCACTTCCAGCTTAGCTGTGCAGAAGAAGAACAACAAGAAGAAGAAATATCTCGAAATATGTCCGTCAGGCCAGTTCCTTTGAGCTGAATCTGCAAATATCTCGGAAACGAAGCGAGCTATGGCAAAATGTTAAGAGACGTTTTTTGTAGAGAATTATGTTTCCTACAATTTATGTTCTATGATATTTTTTGATCAGAAGCGTAGTTTTCGAGATATATCGAGATATTTAAAAGTTCCGAAGCCGCACCAACATAATAGGGATACAGAAACACCGTGGCCCCTTTCTTTGAGATAACTCTGCACTAGTGCGAGCCGCAAATGCCACTTCCAGCTTAGCTGTGCAGAAGAAGAACAACAAGAAGAAGAAATATCTCGAAATATGTCCGTCAGGCCCCTTCCCTTGAGATAAATCTGCAAATATCTCGGAAACGAAGCGAGCTATGGCAAAATGTTAAGAGACCTTTTTTGTAGAGAATTAAGTTTCCTACTTTTTATGTTCTATGATATTTTTTGATCAGATGCGTAGTTCTCGAGATATATCAAGATATTTAAAAGTTCCGAAGCCGCACCAACATAATAGAGATACAGAAACAGCGTGGCCCCTTTCTTTGAGATAACTCTGCAGTATTGCGAGCTGTAAATGCCACTTCCAGCTTAGCTGTGCAGGAGAAGAACAACAAGAAGAAGAAATATCTCGAAATATGTCCGTCAGGCCCCTTCCCTTGAGATAAATCTGCAAATATCTCGGAAACGAAGCGAGCTATGGCAAAATGTTAAGAGACCTTTTTTGTAGAGAATTAAGTTTCCTACTTTTTATGTTCTATGATATTTTTTGATCAGATGCGTAGTTCTCGAGATATATCAAGATATTTAAAAGTTCCGAAGCCGCACCAACATAATAGAGATACAGAAACACCGTGGCCCCTTTCTTTGAGATAACTCTGCACTATTGCGAGCTGCAAATGCCACTTCCAGCTTAGCTGTGCAGAGGAAGAACAACAAGAAGAAGAAATATCTCGAAATATGTCCGTCAGGCCAGTTCCTTTGAGCTGAATCTGCAAATATCTCGGAAACGAAGCGAGCTATGGCAAAATGTTAAGAGACGTTTTTTGTAGAGAATTATGTTTCCTACAATTTATGTTCTATGATATTTTTTGATCAGAAGCGTAGTTTTCGAGATATATCGAGATATTTAAAAGTTCCGAAGCCGCACCAACATAATAGGGATACAGAAACACCGTGGCCCCTTTCTTTGAGATAACTCTGCACTAGTGCGAGCCGCAAATGCCACTTCCAGCTTAGCTGTGCAGAAGAAGAACAACAAGAAGAAGAAATATCTCGAAATATGTCCGTCAGGCCCCTTCCCTTGAGATAAATCTGCAAATATCTCGGAAACGAAGCGAGCTATGGCAAAATGTTAAGAGACCTTTTTTGTAGAGAATTAAGTTTCCTACTTTTTATGTTCTATGATACTTTTTGATCAGATGCGTAGTTCTCGAGATATATCAAGATATTTAAAAGTTCCGAAGCCGCACCAACATAATAGAGATACAGAAACAGCGTGGCCCCTTTCTTTGAGATAACTCTGCAGTATTGCGAGCTGTAAATGCCACTTCCAGCTTAGCTGTGCAGGAGAAGAACAACAAGAAGAAGAAATATCTCGAAATATGTCCGTCAGGCCCCTTCCCTTGAGATAAATCTGCAAATATCTCGGAAACGAAGCGAGCTATGGCAAAATGTTAAGAGACCTTTTTTGTAGAGAATTAAGTTTCCTACTTTTTATGTTCTATGATATTTTTTGAGCAGATGCGTAGTTCTCGAGATATATCAAGATATTTAAAAGTTCCGAAGCCGCACCAACATAATAGAGATACAGAAACACCGTGGCCCCTTTCTTTGAGATAACTCTGCACTATTGCGAGCTGCAAATGCCACTTCCAGCTTAGCTGTGCAGAGGAAGAACAACAAGAAGAAGAAATATCTCGAAATATGTCCGTCAGGCCAGTTCCTTTGAGCTGAATCTGCAAATATCTCGGAAACGAAGCGAGCTATGGCAAAATGTTAAGAGACGTTTTTTGTAGAGAATTATGTTTCCTACAATTTATGTTCTATGATATTTTTTGATCAGAAGCGTAGTTTTCGAGATATATCGAGATATTTAAAAGTTCCGAAGCCGCACCAACATAATAGGGATACAGAAACACCGTGGCCCCTTTCTTTGAGATAACTCTGCACTAGTGCGAGCCGCAAATGCCACTTCCAGCTTAGCTGTGCAGAAGAAGAACAACAAGAAGAAGAAATATCTCGAAATATGTCCGTCAGGCCCCTTCCCTTGAGATAAATCTGCAAATATCTCGGAAACGAAGCGAGCTATGGCAAAATGTTAAGAGACCTTTTTTGTAGAGAATTAAGTTTCCTACTTTTTATGTGCTATGATATTTTTTGATCAGATGCGTAGTTCTCGAGATATATCAAGATATTTAAAAGTTCCGAAGCCGCACCAACATAATAGAGATACAGAAACACCGTGGCCCCTTTCTTTGAGATAACTCTGCAGTATTGCGAGCTGTAAATGCCACTTCCAGCTTAGCTGTGCAGGAGAAGAACAACAAGAAGAAGAAATATCTCGAAATATGTCCGTCAGACCCCTTCCCTTGAGATAAATCTGCAAATATCTCGGAAACGAAGCGAGCTATGGCAAAATGTTAAGAGACCTTTTTTGTAGAGAATTAAGTTTCCTACTTTTTATGTTCTATGATATTTTTTGATCAGATGCGTAGTTCTCGAGATATATCAAGATATTTAAAAGTTCCGAAGCCGCACCAACATAATAGAGATACAGAAACACCGTGGCCCCTTTCTTTGAGATAACTCTGCACTATTGCGAGCTGCAAATGCCACTTCCAGCTTAGCTGTGCAGAGGAAGAACAACAAGAAGAAGAAATATCTCGAAATATGTCCGTCAGGCCAGTTCCTTTGAGCTGAATCTGCAAATATCTCGGAAACGAAGCGAGCTATGGCAAAATGTTAAGAGACGTTTTTTGTAGAGAATTATGTTTCCTACAATTTATGTTCTATGATATTTTTTGATCAGAAGCGTAGTTTT
This sequence comes from Osmia lignaria lignaria, assembly GCF_051020975.1. Classification (NCBI taxonomy): domain Eukaryota; kingdom Metazoa; phylum Arthropoda; class Insecta; order Hymenoptera; family Megachilidae; genus Osmia; species Osmia lignaria. The sequence goes on from NW_027478160.1 coordinate 3,337,986, forward strand.
CGAGATATATCGAGATATTTAAAAGTTCCGAAGCCGCACCAACATAATAGGGATACAGAAACACCGTGGCCCCTTTCTTTGAGATAACTCTGCACTAGTGCGAGCCGCAAATGCCACTTCCAGCTTAGCTGTGCAGAAGAAGAACAACAAGAAGAAGAAATATCTCGAAATATGTCCGTCAGGCCCCTTCCCTTGAGATAAATCTGCAAATATCTCGGGAACGAAGCGAGCTATGGCAAAATGTTAAGAGACCTTTTTTGTAGAGAATTAAGTTTCCTACTTTTTATGTGCTATGATATTTTTTGATCAGATGCGTAGTTCTCGAGATATATCAAGATATTTAAAAGTTCCGAAGCCGCACCAACATAATAGAGATACAGAAACACCGTGGCCCCTTTCTTTGAGATAACTCTGCAGTATTGCGAGCTGTAAATGCCACTTCCAGCTTAGCTGTGCAGGAGAAGAACAACAAGAAGAAGAAATATCTCGAAATATGTCCGTCAGGCCCCTTCCCTTGAGATAAATCTGCAAATATCTCGGAAACGAAGCGAGCTATGGCAAAATGTTAAGAGACCATTTTTGTAGAGAATTAAGTTTCCTACTTTTTATGTTCTATGATATTTTTTGATCAGATGCGTAGTTCTCGAGATATATCAAGATATTTAAAAGTTCCGAAGCCGCACCAACATAATAGAGATACAGAAACACCGTGGCCCCTTTCTTTGAGATAACTCGGCACTATTGCGAGCTGCAAATGCCACTTCCAGCTTAGCTGTGCAGAGGAAGAACAACAAGTAGAAGAAATATCTCGAAATATGTCCGTCAGGCCAGTTCCTTTGAGCTGAATCTGCAAATATCTCGGAAACGAAGCGAGCTATGGCAAAATGTTAAGAGACGTTTTTTGTAGAGAATTATGTTTCCTACAATTTATGTTCTATGATATTTTTTGATCAGAAGCGTAGTTTTCGAGATATATCGAGATATTTAAAAGTTCCGAAGCCGCACCAACATAATAGGGATACAGAAACACCGTGGCCCCGTTCTTTGAGATAACTCTGCACTAGTGCGAGCCGCAAATGCCACTTCCAGCTTAGCTGTGCAGAAGAAGAACAACAAGAAGAAGAAATATCTCGAAATATGTCCGTCAGGCCCCTTCCCTTGAGATAAATCTGCAAATATCTCGGAAACGAAGCGAGCTATGGCAAAATGTTAGGAGACGTTTTTTGTAGAGAATTAAGTTTCCTACTTTTTATGTTCTATGATATTTTTTGATCAGATGCGTAGTTCTCGAGATATATCAAGATATTTAAAAGTTCCGAAGCCGCACCAACATAATAGAGATACAGAAACACCGTGGCCCCTTTCTTTGAGATAACTCTGCAGTATTGCGAGCTGTAAATGCCACTTCCAGCTTAGCTGTGCAGGAGAAGAACAACAAGAAGAAGAAATATCTCGAAATATGTCCGTCAGGCCCCTTCCCTTGAGATAAATCTGCAAATATCTCGGAAACGAAGCGAGCTATGGCAAAATGTTAAGAGACCTTTTTTGTAGAGAATTAAGTTTCCTACTTTTTATGTTCTATGATATTTTTTGATCAGATGCGTAGTTCTCGAGATATATCAAGATATTTAAAAGTTCCGAAGCCGCACCAACATAATAGAGATACAGAAACACCGTGGCCCCTTTCTTTGAGATAACTCTGCACTATTGCGAGCTGCAAATGCCACTTCCAGCTTAGCTGTGCAGAGGAAGAACAACAAGAAGAAGAAATATCTCGAAATATGTCCGTCAGGCCAGTTCCTTTGAGCTGAATCTGCAAATATCTCGGAAACGAAGCGAGCTATGGCAAAATGTTAAGAGACGTTTTTTGTAGAGAATTATGTTTCCTACAATTTATGTTCTATGATATTTTTTGATCAGAAGCGTAGTTTTCGAGATATATCGAGATATTTAAAAGTTCCGAAGCCGCACCAACATAATAGGGATACAGAAACACCGTGGCCCCTTTCTTTGAGATAACTCTGCAGTATTGCGAGCTGTAAATGCCACTTCCAGCTTAGCTGTGCAGGAGAAGAACAACAAGAAGAAGAAATATCTCGAAATATGTCCGTCAGACCCCTTCCCTTGAGATAAATCTGCAAATATCTCGGAAACGAAGCGAGCTATGGCAAAATGTTAAGAGACCTTTTTTGTAGAGAATTAAGTTTCCTACTTTTTATGTTCTATGATATTTTTTGATCAGATGCGTAGTTCTCGAGATATATCAAGATATTTAAAAGTTCCGAAGCCGCACCAACATAATAGAGATACAGAAACACCGTGGCCCCTTTCTTTGAGATAACTCTGCACTATTGCGAGCTGCAAATGCCACTTCCAGCTTAGCTGTGCAGAGGAAGAACAACAAGAAGAAGAAATATCTCGAAATATGTCCGTCAGGCCAGTTCCTTTGAGCTGAATCTGCAAATATCTCGGAAACGAAGCGAGCTATGGCAAAATGTTAAGAGACGTTTTTTGTAGAGAATTATGTTTCCTACAATTTATGTTCTATGATATTTTTTGATCAGAAGCGTAGTTTTCGAGATATATCGAGATATTTAAAAGTTCCGAAGCCGCACCAACATAATAGGGATACAGAAACACCGTGGCCCCTTTCTTTGAGATAACTCTGCACTAGTGCGAGCCGCAAATGCCACTTCCAGCTTAGCTGTGCAGAAGAAGAACAACAAGAAGAAGAAATATCTCGAAATATGTCCGTCAGGCCCCTTCCCTTGAGATAAATCTGCAAATATCTCGGGAACGAAGCGAGCTATGGCAAAATGTTAAGAGACCTTTTTTGTAGAGAATTAAGTTTCCTACTTTTTATGTGCTATGATATTTTTTGATCAGATGCGTAGTTCTCGAGATATATCAAGATATTTAAAAGTTCCGAAGCCGCACCAACATAATAGAGATACAGAAACACCGTGGCCCCTTTCTTTGAGATAACTCTGCAGTATTGCGAGCTGTAAATGCCACTTCCAGCTTAGCTGTGCAGGAGAAGAACAACAAGAAGAAGAAATATCTCGAAATATGTCCGTCAGGCCCCTTCCCTTGAGATAAATCTGCAAATATCTCGGAAACGAAGCGAGCTATGGCAAAATGTTAAGAGACCATTTTTGTAGAGAATTAAGTTTCCTACTTTTTATGTTCTATGATATTTTTTGATCAGATGCGTAGTTCTCGAGATATATCAAGATATTTAAAAGTTCCGAAGCCGCACCAACATAATAGAGATACAGAAACACCGTGGCCCCTTTCTTTGAGATAACTCGGCACTATTGCGAGCTGCAAATGCCACTTCCAGCTTAGCTGTGCAGAGGAAGAACAACAAGAAGAAGAAATATCTCGAAATATGTCCGTCAGGCCAGTTCCTTTGAGCTGAATCTGCAAATATCTCGGAAACGAAGCGAGCTATGGCAAAATGTTAAGAGACGTTTTTTGTAGAGAATTATGTTTCCTACAATTTATGTTCTATGATATTTTTTGATCAGAAGCGTAGTTTTCGAGATATATCGAGATATTTAAAAGTTCCGAAGCCGCACCAACATAATAGGGATACAGAAACACCGTGGCCCCGTTCTTTGAGATAACTCTGCACTAGTGCGAGCCGCAAATGCCACTTCCAGCTTAGCTGTGCAGAAGAAGAACAACAAGAAGAAGAAATATCTCGAAATATGTCCGTCAGGCCCCTTCCCTTGAGATAAATCTGCAAATATCTCGGAAACGAAGCGAGCTATGGCAAAATGTTAGGAGACGTTTTTTGTAGAGAATTAAGTTTCCTACTTTTTATGTTCTATGATATTTTTTGATCAGATGCGTAGTTCTCGAGATATATCAAGATATTTAAAAGTTCCGAAGCCGCACCAACATAATAGAGATACAGAAACACCGTGGCCCCTTTCTTTGAGATAACTCTGCAGTATTGCGAGCTGTAAATGCCACTTCCAGCTTAGCTGTGCAGGAGAAGAACAACAAGAAGAAGAAATATCTCGAAATATGTCCGTCAGGCCCCTTCCCTTGAGATAAATCTGCAAATATCTCGGAAACGAAGCGAGCTATGGCAAAATGTTAAGAGACCTTTTTTGTAGAGAATTAAGTTTCCTACTTTTTATGTTCTATGATATTTTTTGATCAGATGCGTAGTTCTCGAGATATATCAAGATATTTAAAAGTTCCGAAGCCGCACCAACATAATAGAGATACAGAAACACCGTGGCCCCTTTCTTTGAGATAACTCTGCACTATTGCGAGCTGCAAATGCCACTTCCAGCTTAGCTGTGCAGAGGAAGAACAACAAGAAGAAGAAATATCTCGAAATATGTCCGTCAGGCCAGTTCCTTTGAGCTGAATCTGCAAATATCTCGGAAACGAAGCGAGCTATGGCAAAATGTTAAGAGACGTTTTTTGTAGAGAATTATGTTTCCTACAATTTATGTTCTATGATATTTTTTGATCAGAAGCGTAGTTTTCGAGATATATCGAGATATTTAAAAGTTCCGAAGCCGCACCAACATAATAGGGATACAGAAACACCGTGGCCCCGTTCTTTGAGATAACTCTGCACTAGTGCGAGCCGCAAATGCCACTTCCAGCTTAGCTGTGCAGAAGAAGAACAACAAGAAGAAGAAATATCTCGAAATATGTCCGTCAGGCCCCTTCCCTTGAGATAAATCTGCAAATATCTCGGAAACGAAGCGAGCTATGGCAAAATGTTAAGAGACGTTTTTTGTAGAGAATTAAGTTTCCTACTTTTTATGTTCTATGATATTTTTTGATCAGATGCGTAGTTCTCGAGATATATCAAGATATTTAAAAGTTCCGAAGCCGCACCAACATAATAGAGATACAGAAACACCGTGGCCCCTTTCTTTGAGATAACTCTGCAGTATTGCGAGCTGTAAATCCCACTTCCAGCTTAGCTGTGCAGGAGAAGAACAACAAGAAGAAGAAATATCTCGAAATATGTCCGTCAGGCCCCTTCCCTTGAGATATATCTGCAAATATCTCGGAAACGAAGCGAGCTATGGCAAAATGTTAAGAGACCTTTTTTGTAGAGAATTATGTTTCCTACTTTTTATGTTCTATGATATTTTTTGATCAGATGCGTAGTTCTCGAGATATATCAAGATATTTAAAAGTTCCGAAGCCGCACCAACATAATAGAGATACAGAAACACCGTGGCCCCTTTCTTTGAGATAACTCTGCACTATTGCGAGCTGTAAATGCCACTTCCAGCTTAGCTGTGCAGAAGAAGAACAACAAGAAGAAGAAATATCTCGAAATATGTCCGTCAGGCCCCTTCCCTTGAGATAAATCTGCAAATATCTCGGAAACGAAGCGAGCTATGGCAAAATGTTGAGAGACCTTGTTTGTAGAGAATTATGTTTCCTACAATTTATGTTCTATGATATTTTTTGATCAGAAGCGTAGTTTTCGAGATATATCGAGATATTTAAAAGTTCCGAAGCCGCACCAACATAATAGAGATACAGAAACACCGTGGCCCCTTTCTTTGAGATAACTCTGCACTATTGCGAGCTGCAAATGCCACTTCCAGCTTAGCTGTGCAGAGGAAGAACAACAAGAAGAAGAAATATCTCGAAATATGTCCGTCAGGCCAGTTCCTTTGAGCTGAATCTGCAAATATCTCGGAAACGAAGCGAGCTATGGCAAAATGTTAAGAGACGTTTTTTGTAGAGAATTATGTTTCCTACAATTTATGTTCTATGATATTTTTTGATCAGAAGCGTAGTTTTCGAGATATATCGAGATATTTAAAAGTTCCGAAGCCGCACCAACATAATAGGGATACAGAAACACCGTGGCCCCTTTCTTTGAGATAACTCTGCACTAGTGCGAGCCGCAAATGCCACTTCCAGCTTAGCTGTGCAGAAGAAGTACAACAAGAAGAAGAAATATCTCGAAATATGTCCGTCAGGCCAGTTCCATTGAGCTGAATCTGCAAATATCTCGGAAACGAAGCGAGCTATGGCAAAATGTTAAGAGACCTTTTTTGTAGAGAATTAAGTTTCCTACCTTTCATGTTCTATGATATTTTTTGATCAGATGCGTAGTTCGCGAGATATATCAAGATATTTAAAAGTTCCGAAGCCGCACCAACATAATAGAGATACAGAAACACCGTGGCCCCTTTCTTTGAGATAACTCTGCACTATTGCGAGCTGTAAATGCCACTTCCAGCTTAGCTGTGCAGAAGAAGAACAACAAGAAGAAGACGTATCTCGAAATATGTCCGTCAGGCCCCTTCCCTTGAGATATATCTGCAAATATCTCGGAAACGAAGCGAGCTATGGCAAAATGTTAAGAGACCTTTTTTGTAGAGAATTATGTTTCCTACAATTTATGTTCTATGATATTTTTTGATCTGATGCGTAGTTCTCGAGATATATCAAGATATTTAAAAGTTCCGAAGCCGCACCAACATAATAGAGATACAGAAACACCGTGGCCCCTTTCTTTGAGATAACTCTGCACTATTGCGAGCTGTAAATGCCACTTCCAGCTTAGCTGTGCAGAAGAAGAACAACAAGAAGAAGAAATATCTCGAAATATGTCCGTCAGGCCCCTTCCCTTGAGATATATCTGCAAATATCTCGGAAACGAAGCGAGCTATGGCAAAATGTTAAGAGACCTTTTTTGTAGAGAATTATGTTTCCTACAATTTATGTTCTATGATATTTTTTGATCAGAAGCGTAGTTTTCGAGATATATCGAGATATTTAAAAGTTCCTAAGCCGCACCAACATAATAGAGATACAGAAACACCGTGGCCCCTTTCGTTGAGATAACTCGGCACTAGTGCGAGCCGCAAATGCCACTTCCAGCTTAGCTGTGCAGAAGAAGAACAACAAGAAGAAGAAATATCTCGAAATATGTCCGTCAGGCCCCTTCCCTTGAGATAAATCTGCAAATATCTCGGAAACGAAGCGAGCTATGGCAAAATGTTGAGATACCTTTTTTGTAGAGAATTAAGTTTCCTACTTTTTATGTTCTATGATATTTTTTGATCAGATGCGTAGTTCTCGAGATATATCAAGATATTTAAAAGTTCCGAAGCCGCACCAACATAATAGAGATACAGAAACACCGTGGCCCCTCTCTTTGAGATAACTCTGCACTATTGCGAGCTGGAAATGCCACTTCCAGTTTAGCTGTGCAGAAGAAGAACAACAAGAAGAAGAAATATATCGAAATATGTCCGTCAGGCCCCTTCCCTTGAGATATATCTGCAAATATCTCGGAAACGAAGCGAGCTATGGCAAAATGTTAAGAGACCTTTTTTGTAGAGAATTATGTTTCCTACAATTTATGTTCTATGATATTTTTTGATCTGATGCGTAGTTCTCGAGATATATCAAGATATTTAAAAGTTCCGAAGCCGCACCAACATAATAGAGATACAGAAACACCGTGGCCCCTTTCTTTGAGATAACTCTGCACTATTGCGAGCTGTAAATGCCACTTCCAGCTTAGCTGTGCAGAAGAAGAACAACAAGAAGAAGGAATATCTCGAAATATGTCCGTCAGGCCCCTTCCCTTGAGATATATCTGCAAATATCTCGGAAACGAAGCGAGCTATGGCAAAATGTTAAGAGACCTTTTTTGTAGAGAATTATGTTTCCTACAATTTATGTTCTATGATATTTTTTGATCAGAAGCGTAGTTTTCGAGATATATCGAGATATTTAAAAGTTCCGAAGCCGCACCAACATAATAGAGATACAGAAACACCGTGGCCCCTTTCGTTGAGATAACTCTGCACTAGTGCGAGCCGCAAATGCCACTTCCAGCTTAGCTGTGCAGAAGAAGAACAACAAGAAGAAGAAATATCTCGAAATATGTCCGTCAGGCCCCTTCCCTTGAGATAAATCTGCAAATATCTCGGAAACGAAGCTAGCTATAGCAAAATGTTGAGAGACCTTTTTTGTAGAGAATTAAGTTTCCTACGTTTTATGGACTATGATATTTTTTGATCAGATGCGTAGTTCTCGAGATATATCAAGATATTTAAAAGTTCCGAAGCCGCACCAACATAATAGAGATACAGAAACACCGTGGCCCCTTTCTTTGAGATAACTCTGCACTATTGCGAGCTGCAAATGCCACTTCCAGCTTAGCTGTGCAGAAGAAGAACAACAAGAAGAAGAAATATCTCGAAATATGTCCGTCAGGCCCCTTCCCTTGAGATAAATCTGCAAATATCTCGGAAACGAAGCGAGCTATGGCAAAATGTTAAGAGACGTTTTTTGTAGAGAATTATGTTTCCTACAATTTATGTTCTATGATATTTTTTGATCAGAAGCGTAGTTTTCGAGATATATCGAGATATTTAAAAGTTCCGAAGCCGCACCAACATAATAGGGATACAGAAACACCGTGGCCCGTTTCTTTGAGATAACTCTGCACTAGTGCGAGCCGCAAATGCCACTTCCAGCTTAGCTGTGCAGAAGAAGAACAACAAGAAGAAGAAATATCTCGAAATATGTCCGTCAGGCCCCTTCCCTTGAGATAAATCTGCAAATATCTCGGAAACAAAGCGAGCTATGGCAAAATGTTGAGATACCTTTTTTGTAGAGAATTAAGTTTCCTACTTTTTATGTTCTATGATATTTTTTGATCAGATGCGTAGTTCTCGAGATATATCAAGATATTTAAAAGTTCCGAAGCCGCACCAACATAATAGAGATACAGAAACACCGTGGCCCCTCTCTTTGAGATAACTCTGCACTATTGCGAGCTGGAAATGCCACTTCCAGTTTAGCTGTGCAGAAGAAGAACAACAAGAAGAAGAAATATCTCGAAATATGTCCGTCAGGCCCCTTCCCTTGAGATAACTCTGCACTATTGCGAGCTGTAAATGCCACTTCCAGCTTAGCTGTGCAGAAGAAGAACAACAAGAAGAAGACGTATCTCGAAATATGTCCGTCAGGCCCCTTCCCTTGAGATATATCTGCAAATATCTCGGAAACGAAGCGAGCTATGGCAAAATGTTAAGAGACCTTTTTTGTAGAGAATTATGTTTCCTACAATTTATGTTCTATGATATTTTTTGATCAGATGCGTAGTTCTCGAGATATATCAAGATATTTAAAAGTTCCGAAGCCGCACCAACATAATAGAGATACAGAAACACCGTGGCCCCTCTCTTTGAGATAACTCTGCACTATTGCGGGCTGGAAATGCCACTTCCAGGTTAGCTGTGCAGAAGAAGAACAACAAGAAGAAGAAATATCTCGAAATATGTCCGTCAGGCCAGTTCCTTTGAGCTGAATCTGCAAATATCTCGGAAACGAAGCGAGCTATGGCAAAATGTTAAGAGACGTTTTTTGTAGAGAATTATGTTTCCTACAATTTATGTTCTATGATATTTTTTGATCAGAAGCGTAGTTTTCGCGATATATCGAGATATTTGAAAGTTCCGAAGCCGCACCAACATAATAGGGATACAGAAACACCGTGGCCCCTTTCTTTGAGATAACTCTGCACTAGTGCGAGCCGCAAATGCCACTTCCAGCTTAGCTGTGCAGAAGAAGAACAACAAGAAGAAGAAATATCTCGAAATATGTCCGTCAGGCCCCTTCCCTTGAGATAAATCTGCAAATATCTCGGAAACGAAGCGAGCTATGGCAAAATGTTAAGAGACCTTTTTTGTAGAGAATTAAGTTTCCTACTTTTTATGTTCTATGATATTTTTTGATCAGATGCGTAGTTCTCGAGATATATCAAGATATTTAAAAGTTCCGAAGCCGCACCAACATAATAGAGATACAGAAACACCGTGGCCCCTCTCTTTGAGATAACTCTGCACTATTGCGAGCTGGAAATGCCACTTCCAGTTTAGCTGTGCAGAAGAAGAACAACAAGAAGAAGAAATATCTCGAAATATGTCCGTTAGGCCCCTTCCCTTGAGATAAATCTGCAAATATCTCGGAAACGAAGCGAGCTATGGCAAAATGTTAAGAGACCTTTTTTGTAGAGAATTAAGTTTCCTACTTTTTATGTTCTATGATATTTTTTGATCAGATGCGTAGTTCTCGAGATATATCAAGATATTTAAAAGTTCCGAAGCCGCACCAACATAATAGAGATACAGAAACACCGTGGCCCCTTTCTTTGAGATAACTCTGCACTATTGCGAGCTGTAAATGCCACTTCCAGCTTAGCTGTGCAAAAGAAGAACAACAAGAAGAAGAAATATCTCGAAATATGTCCGTCAGGCCCCTTCCCTTGAGATAAATCTGCAAATATCTCGGAAACGAAGCGAGCTATGGCAAAATGTTGAGAGACCTTTTTTGTAGAGAATTAAGTTTCCCACTTTTTATGTTCTATGATATTTTTTGATCAGATGCGTAGTTCTCGAGATATATCAAGATATTTAAAAGTTCCGAAGCCGCACCAACATAATAGAGATACAGAAACACCGTGGCCCCTCTCTTTGAGATAACTCTGCACTATTGCGAGCTGGAAATGCCACTTCCAGTTTAGCTGTGCAAAAGAAGAACAACAAGAAGAAGAAATATCTCGAAATATGTCCGTCAGGCCCCTTCCCTTGAGATAAATCTGCAAATATCTCGGAAACGAAGCGAGCTATGGCAAAATGTTGAGAGACCTTTTTTGTAGAGAATTATGTTTCCTACAATTTATGTTCTATGATATTTTTTGATCAGAAGCGTAGTTTTCGAGATATATCGAGATATTTAAAAGTTCCGAAGCCGCACCAACATAATAGAGATACAGAAACACCGTGGCCCCTTTCTTTGAGATAACTGTGCACTATTGCGAGCTGCAAATGCCACTTCCAGCTTAGCTGTGCAGAGGAAGAACAACAAGAAGAAGAAATATCTCGAAATATGTCCGTCAGGCCCCTTCCCTTGAGATATATCTGCAAATATCTCGGAAACGAAGCGAGCTATGGCAAAATGTTAAGAGACCTTTTTTGTAGAGAATTATGTTTCCTACAATTTATGTTCTATGATATTTTTTGATCAGAAGCGTAGTTTTCGAGATATATCGAGATATTTAAAAGTTCCGAAGCCGCACCAACATAATAGAGATACAGAAACACCGTGGCCCCTTTCGTTGAGATAACTCTGCACTAGTGCGAGCCGCAAATGCCACTTCCAGCTTAGCTGTGCAGAAGAAGAACAACAAGAAGAAGAAATATCTCGAAATATGTCCGTCAGGCCCCTTCCCTTGAGATAAATCTGCAAATATCTCGGAAACGAAGCGAGCTATGGCAAAATGTTAGGAGACCTTTTTTGTAGAGAATTAAGTTTCCTACTTTTTATGTTCTATGATATTTTTTGATTAGATGCGTAGTTCTCGAGGTATATCAAGATATTTAAAAGTTCCGAAGCCGCACCAACATAATAGAGATACAGAAACACCGTGGCCCCTCTCTTTGAGATAACTCTGCACTATTGCGAGCTGTAAATGCCACTTCCAGCTTAGCTGTGCAGAAGAAGAACAACAAGAAGAAGACATATCTCGAAATATGTCCGTCAGGCCCCTTCCCTTGAGATATATCTGCAAATATCTCGGAAACGAAGCGAGCTATGGCAAAATGTTAAGAGACCTTTTTTGTAGAGAATTATGTTTCCTACAATTTATGTTCTATGATATTTTTTGATCAGAAGCGTAGTTTTCGAGATATATCCAGATATTTAAAAGTTCCAAAGCCGCACCAACATAATAGAGATGCAGAAACACCGTGGCCCCTTTCTTTGAGATAACTCTGCACTATTGCGAGCTGTAAATGCCACTTCCAGCTTAGCTGTGCAGAAGAAGAACAACAAGAAGAAGACGTATCTCGAAATATGTCCGTCAGGCCCCTTCCCTTGAGATATATCTGCAAATCTCTCGGAAACGAAGCGAGCTATGGCAAAATGTTAAGAGACCTTTTTTGTAGAGAATTATGTTTCCTACAATTTATGTTCTATGATATTTTTTGATCTGATGCGTAGTTCTCGAGATATATCAAGATATTTAAAAGTTCCGAAGCCGCACCAACATAATAGAGATACAGAAACACCGTGGCCCCTTTCTTTGAGATCACTCTGCACTATTACGAGCTGTAAATGCCACTTCCAGCTTAGCTGTGCAGAAGAAGAACAACAAGAAGAAGAAATATCTCGAAATATGTCCGTCAGGCCCCTTCCCTTGAGATATATCTGCAAATATCTCGGAAACGAAGCGAGCTATGGCAAAATGTTAAGAGACCTTTTTTGTAGAGAATTATGTTTCCTACAATTTATGTTCTATGATATTTTTTGATCAGAAGCGTAGTTTTCGAGATATATCGAGATATTTAAAAGTTCCGAAGCCGCACCAACATAATAGAGATACAGAAACACCGTGGCCCCTTTCGTTGAGATAACTCTGCACTAGTGCGAGCCGCAAATGCCACTTCCAGCTTAGCTGTGCAGAAGAAGAACAACAAGAAGAAGACATATCTCGAAATATGTCCGTCAGGCCCCTTCCCTTGAGATATATCTGCAAATATCTCGGAAACGAAGCGAGCTATGGCAAAATGTTTAGAGATCTTTTTTGTAGAGAATTATGTTTGCTACAATTTATGTTCTATGATATTTTTTGATCAGAAGCGTAGTTTTCGAGATATATCGAGATATTTAAAAGTTCCGAAGCCGCACCAACATAATAGAGATACAGAAACACCGTGGCCCCTTTCGTTGAGATAACTCTGCACTAGTGCGAGCCGCAAATGCCACTTCCAGCTTAGCTGTGCAGAAGAAGAACAACAAGAAGAAGAAATATCTCGAAATATGTCCGTCAGGCCCCTTCCCTTGAGATAAATCTGCAAATATCTCGGAAACGAAGCGAGCTATGGCAAAATGTTAGGAGACCTTTTTTGTAGAGAATCAAGTTTCCTACTTTTTATGTTCTATGATATTTTTTGATCAGATGCGTAGTTCTCGAGATATATCAAGATATTTAAAAGTTCCGAAGCCACACCAACATAATAGAGATACAGAAACACCGTGGCCCCTCTCTTTGAGATAACTCTGCACTATTGCGAGCTGTAAATGCCACTTCCAGCTTAGCTGTGCAGAAGAAGAACAACAAGAAGAAGAAATATCTCGAAATATGTCCGTCAGGCCCCTTCCCTTGAGATATATCTGCAAATATCTCGGAAACGAAGCGAGCTATGGCAAAATGTTAAGAGACGTTTTTTGTAGAGAATTATGTTTCCTACAATTTATGTTCTATGATATTTTTTGATCAGAAGCGTAGTTTTCGAGATATATCGAGGTATTTAAAAGTTCCGAAGCCGCACCAACATAATAGGGATACAGAAACACCGTGGCCCCTTTCTTTGAGATAACTCTGCAGTATTGCGAGCTGTAAATGCCACTTCCAGCTTAGCTGTGCAGAAGAAGAACAACAAGAAGAAGAAATATCTCGAAATATGTCCGTCAGGCCCCTTCCCTTGAGATAAATCTGCAAATATCTCGGAAACGAAGAGAGCTATGGCAAAATGTTAAGAGACCTTTTTTGTAGAGAATTAAGTTTCCTACTTTTTATGTTCTATGATATTTTTTGATCTGATGCGTAGTTCTCGAGATATATCAAGATATTTAAAAGTTCCGAAGCCGCACCAACATAATAGAGATACAGAAACACCGTGGCCCCTTTCTTTGAGATAACTCTGCACTATTGCGAGCTGTAAATGCAACTTCCAGCTTAGCTGTGCAGAAGAAGAACAACAAGAAGAAGAAATATCTCGAAATATGTCCGTCAGGCCCCTTCCCTTGAGATATATCTGCAAATATCTCGGAAACGAAGCGAGCTATGGCCAAATGTTTAGAGATCTTTTTTGTAGAGAATTATGTTTGCTACAATTTATGTTCTATGATATTTTTTGATCAGAGGCGTAGTTTTCGAGATATATCGAGATATTTAAAAGTTCCGAAGCCGCACCAACATAATAGAGATACAGAAACACCGTGGCCCCTTTCGTTGAGATAACTCTGCACTAGTGCGAGCCGCAAATGCCACTTCCAGCTTAGCTGTGCAGAAGAAGAACAACAAGAAGAAGAAATATCTCGAAATATGTCCGTCAGGCCCCTTCCCTTGAGATAAATCTGCAAATATCTCGGAAACGAAGCGAGCTATGGCAAAATGTTAGGAGACCTTTTTTGTAGAGAATTAAGTTTCCTACTTTTTATGTTCTATGATATTTTTTGATCAGATGCGTAGTTCTCGAGATATATCAAGATATTTAAAAGTTCCGAAGCCGCACCAACATAATAGAGATACAGAAACACCGTGGCCCCTCTCTTTGAGATAACTCTGCACTATTGCGAGCTGTAAATGCCACTTCCAGCTTAGCTGTGCAGAAGAAGAACAACAAGAAGAAGACATATCTCGAAATATGTCCGTCAGGCCCCTTCCCTTGAGATATATCTGCAAATATCTCGGAAACGAAGCGAGCTATGGCAAAATGTTAAGAGACCTTTTTTGTAGAGAATTATGTTTCCTACAATTTATGTTCTATGATATTTTTTGATCAGAAGCGTAGTTTTCGAGATATATCCAGATATTTAAAAGTTCCAAAGCCGCACCAACATAATAGAGATACAGAAACACCGTGGCCCCTTTCTTTGAGATAACTCTGCACTATTGCGAGCTGTAAATGCCACTTCCAGCTTAGCTGTGCAGAAGAAGAACAACAAGAAGAAGAAATATCTCGAAATATGTCCGTCAGGCCCCTTCCCTTGAGATATATCTGCAAATATCTCGGAAACGAAGCGAGCTATGGCAAAATGTTAAGAGACGTTTTTTGTAGAGAATTATGTTTCCTACAATTTATGTTCTATGATATTTTCTGATCAGAAGCGTAGTTTTCGAGATATATCGAGATATTTAAAAGTTCCGAAGCCGCACCAACATAATAGGGATACAGAAACACCGTGGCCCCTTTCTTTGAGATAACTCTGCACTAGTGCGAGCCGCAAATGCCACTTCCAGCTTAGCTGTGCAGAAGAAGAACAACAAGAAGAAGAAATATCTCGAAATATGTCCGTCAGGCCCCTTCCCTTGAGATAAATCTGCAAATATCTCGGAAACGAAGCGAGCTATGGCAAAATGTTAGGAGACCTTTTTTGTAGAGAATTAAGTTTCCTACTTTTTATGTTCTATGATATTTTTTGATCAGATGCGTAGTTCTCGAGATATATCAAGATATTTAAAAGTTCCGAAGCCGCACCAACATAATAGAGATACAGAAACACCGTGGCCCCTCTCTTTGAGATAACTCTGCACTATTGCGAGCTGTAAATGCCACTTCCAGCTTAGCTGTGCAGAAGAAGAACAACAAGAAGAAGACATATCTCGAAATATGTCCGTCAGGCCCCTTCCCTTGAGATATATCTGCAAATATCTCGGAAACGAAGCGAGCTATGGCAAAATGTTAAGAGACCTTTTATGTAGAGAATTATGTTTCCTACAATTTATGTTCTATGATATTTTTTGATCAGAGGCGTAGTTTTCGAGATATATCGAGATATTTAAAAGTTCCGAAGCCGCACCAACATAATAGGGATACAGAAACACCGTGGCCCCTTTCTTTGAGATAACTCTACACTAGTGCGAGCCGCAAATGCCACTTCCAGCTTAGCTGTGCAGAAGAAGAACAACAAGAAGAAGAAATATCTCGAAATATGTCCGTCAGGCCCCTTCCCTTGAGATATATCTGCAAATATCTCGGAAACGAAGCGAGCTATGGCAAAATGTTAAGAGACCTTTTTTGTAGAGAATTATGCTTCCTACAATTTATGTTCTATGATATTTTTTGATCAGAAGCGTAGTTTTCGAGATACATCGAGATATTTAAAAGTTCCGAAGCCGCACCAACATAATAAAGATACAGAAACACCGTGGCCCCTTTCTTTGAGATAACTCTGCACTAGTGCGAGCCGCAAATGCCAGTTCCAGCTTAGCTGTGCAGAAGAAGAACAACAAGAAGAAGAAATATTTCGAAATATGTCCGTCAGGCCCCTTCCCTTGAGATAAATCTGCAAATATCTCGGAAACGAAGCGAGCTATGGCAAAATGTTAAGAGACCTTTTTTGTAGAGAATTAAGTTTCCTACTTTTTATGTTGTATGATATTTTTTCATCAGATGCGTAGTTCTCGAGATATATCAAGATATTTAAAAGTTCCGAAGCCGCACCAACATAATAGAGATACAGAAACACCGTGGCCCCTTTCTTTGAGATAACTCTGCACTATTGCGAGCTGCAAATGCCACTTCCAGCTTAGCTGTGCAGAGGAAGAACAACAAGAAGAAGAAATATCTCGAAATATGTCCGTCAGGCCAGTTCCTTTGAGCTGAATCTGCAAATATCTCGGAAACGAAGCGTGCTATGGCAAAATGTTAAGAGACGTTTTTTATAGAGAATTATGTTTCCTACAATTTATGTTCTATGATATTTTTTGATCAGAAGCGTAGTTTTCGAGATATATCGAGATATTTA
This sequence comes from Osmia lignaria lignaria, assembly GCF_051020975.1. Taxonomy (NCBI): domain Eukaryota; kingdom Metazoa; phylum Arthropoda; class Insecta; order Hymenoptera; family Megachilidae; genus Osmia; species Osmia lignaria. The sequence continues at coordinate 3,354,543 of NW_027478160.1, forward strand.
AAAGTTCCGAAGCCGCACCAACATAATAGGGATACAGAAACACCGTGGCCCCTTTCTTTGAGATAACTCTGCACTAGTGCGAGCCGCAAATGCCACTTCCAGCTTAGCTGTGCAGAAGAAGAACAACAAGAAGAAGAAATATCTCGAAATATGTCCGTCAGGCCCCTTCCCTTGAGATATATCTGCAAATATCTCGGAAACGAAGCGAGCTATGGCAAAATGTTAAGAGACCTTTTTTGTAGAGAATTAAGTTTCCTACTTTTTATGTTCTATGATATTTTTTGATCAGATGCGTAGTTCTCGAGATATATCAAGATATTTAAAAGTTCCGAAGCCGCACCAACATAATAGAGATACAGAAACACCGTGGCCCCTTTCTTTGAGATAACTCTGCACTATTGCGAGCTGTAAATGCCACTTCCAGCTTAGCTGTGCAGAAGAAGAACAACAAGAAGAAGAAATATCTCGAAATATGTCCGTCAGGCCCCTTCCCTTGAGATATATCTGCAAATATCTCGGAAACGAAGCGAGCTATGGCAAAATGTTAAGAGACCTTTTTTGTAGAGAATTAAGTTTCCTACTTTTTAGGTTCTATGATATTTTTTGATCAGATGCGTAGTTCTCGAGATATATCAAGATATTTAAAAGTTCCGAAGCCGCACCAACATAATAGAGATACAGAAACACCGTGGCCCCTTTCTTTGAGATAACTCTGCACTATTGCGAGCTGCAAATGCCACTTCCAGCTTAGCTGTGCAGAGGAAGAACAACAAGAAGAAGAAATATCTCGAAATATGTCCGTCAGGCCAGTTCCTTTGAGCTGAATCTGCAAATATCTCGGAAACGAAGCGAGCTATGGCAAAATGTTAAGAGACGTTTTTTATAGAGAATTATGTTTCCTACAATTTATGTTCTATGATATTTTTTGATCAGAAGCGTAGTTTTCGAGATATATCGAGATATTTAAAAGTTCCGAAGCCGCACCAACATAATAGGGATACAGAAACACCGTGGCCCCTTTCTTTGAGATAACTCTACACTAGTGCGAGCCGCAAATGCCACTTCCAGCTTAGCTGTGCAGAAGAAGAACAACAAGAAGAAGAAATATCTCGAAATATGTCCGTCAGGCCCCTTCCCTTGAGATATATCTGCAAATATCTCGGAAACGAAGCGAGCTATGGCAAAATGTTAAGAGACCTTTTTTGTAGAGAATTATGCTTCCTACAATTTATGTTCTATGATATTTTTTGATCAGAAGCGTAGTTTTCGAGATACATCGAGATATTTAAAAGTTCCGAAGCCGCACCAACATAATAGAGATACAGAAACACCGTGGCCCCTTTCTTTGAGATAACTCTGCACTAGTGCGAGCCGCAAATGCCAGTTCCAGCTTAGCTGTGCAGAAGAAGAACAACAAGAAGAAGAAATATTTCGAAATATGTCCGTCAGGCCCCTTCCCTTGAGATAAATCTGCAAATATCTCGGAAACGAAGCGAGCTATGGCAAAATGTTAAGAGACCTTTTTTGTAGAGAATTAAGTTTCCTACTTTTTATGTTGTATGATATTTTTTCATCAGATGCGTAGTTCTCGAGATATATCAAGATATTTAAAAGTTCCGAAGCCGCACCAACATAATAGAGATACAGAAACACCGTGGCCCCTTTCTTTGAGATAACTCTGCACTATTGCGAGCTGCAAATGCCACTTCCAGCTTAGCTGTGCAGAGGAAGAACAACAAGAAGAAGAAATATCTCGAAATATGTCCGTCAGGCCAGTTCCTTTGAGCTGAATCTGCAAATATTTCGGAAACGAAGCGAGCTATGGCAAAATGTTAAGAGACGTTTTTTATAGAGAATTATGTTTCCTACAATTTATGTTCTATGATATTTTTTGATCAGAAGCGTAGTTTTCGAGATATATCGAGATATTTAAAAGTTCCGAAGCCGCACCAACATAATAGGGATACAGAAACACCGTGGCCCCTTTCTTTGAGATAACTCTGCACTAGTGCGAGCCGCAAATGCCACTTTCAGCTTAGCTGTGCAGAAGAAGAACAACAAGAAGAAGAAATATCTCGAAATATGTCCGTCAGGCCCCTTCCCTTGAGATAAATCTGCAAATATCTCGGAAACGAAGCGAGCTATGGCGAAATGTTAAGAGACCTTTTTTGTAGAGAATTAAGTTTCCTACTTTTTATGTTCTATGATATTTTTTGATCAGATGCGTAGTTCTCGAGATATATCAAGATATTTAAAAGTTCCGAAGCCGCACCAACATAATAGAGATACAGAAACACCGTGGCCCCTTTCTTTGAGATAACTCTGCACTAGTGCGAGCCGCAAATGCCACTTCCAGCTTAGCTGTGCAGAAGAAGAACAACAAGAAGAAGAAATATCTCGAAATATGTCGGTCAGGCCCCTTCCCTTGAGATATATCTGCAAATATCTCGGAAACGAAGCGAGCTATGGCAAAATGTTAAGAGACCTTTTTTGTAGAGAATTATGCTTCCTACAATTTATGTTCTATGATATTTTTTGATCAGAAGCGTAGTTTTCGAGATACATCGAGATATTTAAAAGTTCCGAAGCCGCACCAACATAATAGAGATACAGAAACACCGTGGCCCCTTTCTTTGAGATAACTCTGCACTAGTGCGAGCCGCAAATGCCAGTTCCATCTTAGCTGTGCAGAAGAAGAACAACAAGAAGAAGAAATATCTCGAAATATGTCCGTCAGGCCCCTTCCCTTGAGATAAATCTGCAAATATCTCGGAAACGAAGCGAGCTATGGCGAAATGTTAAGAGACCTTTTTTGTAGAGAATTAAGTTTCCTACTTTTTATGTTGTATGATATTTTTTGATCAGATGCGTAGTTCTCGAGATATATCAAGATATTTAAAAGTTCCGAAGCCGCACCAACATAATAGAGATACAGAAACACCGTGGCCCCTTTCTTTGAGATAACTCTGCACGATTGCGAGCTGTAAATGCCACTTCCAGCTTAGCTGTGCAGAAGAAGGACAACAAGAAGAAGAAATATCTCGAAATATGTCCGTCAGGCCCCTTCCCTTGAGATAAATCTGCAAATATCTCGGAAACGGAGCGAGCTATGGCGAAATGTTAAGAGACCTTTTTTGTAGAGAATTAAGTTTCCTACTTTTTATGTTCTATGATATTTTTTGATCAGATGCGTAGTTCTCGAGATATATCAAGATATTTAAAAGTTCCGAAGCCGCACCAACATAATAGAGATACAGAAACACCGTGGCCCCTTTCTTTGAGATAACTCTGCACTATTGCGAGCTGCAAATGCCACTTCCAGCTTAGCTGTGCAGAGGAAGAACAACAAGAAGAAGAAATATCTCGAAATATGTCCGTCAGGCCAGTTCCTTTGAGCTGAATCTGCAAATATCTCGGAAACGAAGCGAGCTATGGCAAAATGTTAAGAGACGTTTTTTGTAGAGAATTATGTTTCCTACAATTTATGTTCTATGATATTTTTTGATCAGAAGCGTAGTTTTCGAGATATATCGAGATATTTAAAAGTTCCGAAGCCGCACCAACATAATAGGGATACAGAAACACCGTGGCCCCTTTCTTTGAGATAACTCTGCACTAGTGCGAGCCGCAAATGCCACTTCCAGCTTAGCTGTGCAGAAGAAGAACAACAAGAAGAAGAAATATCTCGAAATATGTCCGTCAGGCCCCTTCCCTTGAGATAAATCTGCAAATATCTCGGAAACGAAGCGAGCTATGGCAAAATGTTAAGACACCTTTTTTGTAGAGAATTAAGTTTCCTACTTTTTATGTTCTATGATATTTTTTGATGAGATGCGTAGTTCTCGAGATATATCAAGATATTTAAAAGTTCCGAAGCCGCACCAACATAATAGAGATACAGAAACACCGTGGCCCCTTTCTTTGAGATAACTCTGCACTATTGCGAGCTGCAAATGCCACTTCCAGCTTAGCTGTGCAGAGGAAGAACAACAAGAAGAAGAAATATCTCGAAATATGTCCGTCACGCCAGTTCCTTTGAGCTGAATCTGCAAATATCTCGGAAACGAAGCGAGCTATGGCAAAATGTTAAGAGACGTTTTTTGTAGAGAATTATGTTTCCTACAATTTATGTTCTATGATATTTTTTGATCAGAAGCGTAGTTTTCGAGATATATCAAGATATTTAAAAGTTCCGAAGCCGCACCAACATAATAGAGATACAGAAACACCGAGGCCCCTTTCTTTGAGATAACTCTGCACTATTGCGAGCTGCAAATGCCACTTCCAGCTTAGCTGTGCAGAGGAAGAACAACAAGAAGAAGAAGTATCTCGAAATACGTCCGTCAGGCCAGTTCCTTTGAGCTGAATCTGCAAATATCTCGGAAACGAAGCGAGCTATGGCAAAATCTTACAGACGTTTTTTGTAGAGAATTATGTTTCCTACAATTTATGTTCCATGATATTTTTTGATCAGAAGCGTAGTTTTCGAGATATATCGAGATATTTAAAAGTTCCGAAGCCGCACCAACATAATAGAGATACAGAAACACCGTGGCCCCTTTCTTTGAGATAACTCTGCACTAGTGCGAGCCGCAAATGCCACTTCCAGCTTAGCTGTGCAGAAGAAGAACAACAAGAAGAAGAAATATCTCGAAATATGTCCGACAGGCCCCTTCCCTTGAGATAAATCTGCAAATATCTCGGAAACGAACAGAGCTATGGCAAAATGTTAAGAGACGTTTTTTGTAGTGAATTATGTTTCCTACAATTTATGTTCTATGATATTTTTTGATCAGAAGCGTAGTTTTCGAGATATATCGAGATATTTAAAAGTTCCGAAGCCGCACCAACATAATAGAGACACAGAAACACCGTGGCTCCTTTCTTTGAGATAACTCTGCACTATTGCGACCTGCAAATGCCACTTCCAGCTCAGCTGTGCAGGAGAAGAACAACAAGAAGAAGAAATATCTCGATATATGTCCGTCAGGCCCCTTCCCTTGAGATAAATCTGCAAATATCTCGGAAACGAAGCGAGCTATGGCAAAATGTTAAGAGACCTTTTTTGTAGAGAATTAAGTTTCCTACTTTTTATGTTCTATGATATTTTTTGATCAGATGCGTAGTTCTCGAGATATATCAAGATATTTAAAAGTTCCGAAGCCGCACCAACATAATAGAGATACAGAAACACCGTGGCCCCTTTCTTTGAGATAACTCTGCACTATTGCGAGCTGCAAATGCCACTTCCAGCTTAGCTGTGCAGAGGAAGAACAACAAGAAGAAGAAGTATCTCGAAATATGTCCGTCAGGCCCGTTCCTTTGAGCTGAATCTGCAAATATCTCGGAAACGAAGCGAGCTATGGCAAAATGTTAAGAGACCTTTTTTGTCGAGAATTATGTTTCCTACAATTTATGTTCTATGATATTTTTTGATCAGAAGCGTAGTTTTCGAGATATATCGAGATATTTAAAAGTTCCGAAGCCGCACCAACATAATAGGGATACAGAAACACCGTGGCCCCTTTCTTTGAGATAACTCTGCACTAGTGCGAGCCGCAAATGCCACTTCCAGCTTAGCTGTGCAGAAGAAGAACAACAAGAAGAAGAAATACCTCGAAATATGTCCGTCAGGCCCCTTCCCTTGAAATAAATCTGCAAATATCTCGGAAACGAAGCGAGCTATGGCAAAATGTTAAGAGACCTTTTTTGTAGAGAATTAAGTTTCCTACTTTTTATGTTCTATAATATTTTTCGATCAGAGGCGTAGTTCTCGAGATATATCAAGATATTTAAAAGTTCCGAAGCCGCACCAACATAATAGAGATACAGAAACACCGTTGCCCCTTTCTTTGAGATAACTCTGCACGATTGCGAGCTGGAAATGCCACTTCCAGTTTAGCTGTGCAGAAGAAGAACAACAAGAAGAAGAAATATCTCGAAATATGTCCGTCAGGCCGCTTCCCTTGAGATAAATCTGCAAATATCTCGGAAACGAAGCGAGCTATGGCAAAATGTTAAGAGACCTTTTTTGTAGAGAATTAAGTTTCCTACTTTTTATGTTCTATCATATTTTTCGATCAGAGGCGTAGTTCTCGAGATATATCAAGATATTTAAAAGTTCCGAAGCCGCACCAACATAATAGAGATACAGAAACACCGTTGCCCCTTTCTTTGAGATAACTCTGCACGATTGCGAGCTGGAAATGCCACTTCCAGTTTAGCTGTGCAGAAGAAGAACAACAAGAAGAAGAAATATCTCGAAATATGTCCGTCAGGCCGCTTCCCTTGAGATAAATCTGCAAATATCTCGGAAACGAAGCGAGCTATGGCAAAATGTTAAGAGACCTTTTTTGTAGAGAATTAAGTTTCCTACTTTTTATGTTCTATCATATTTTTCGATCAGAGGCGTAGTTCTCGAGATATATCAAGATATTTAAAAGTTCCGAAGCCGCACCAACATAATAGGGATACAGAAACACCGTGGCCCCTTTCTTTGAGATAACTCTACACTAGTGCGAGCCGCAAATGCCACTTCCAGCTTAGCTGTGCAGAAGAAGAACAACAAGAAGAAGAAATATCTCGAAATATGTCCGTCAGGCCCCTTCCCTTGAGATATATCTGCAAATATCTCGGAAACGAAGCGAGCTATGGCAAAATGTTAAGAGACCTTTTTTGTAGAGAATTATGCTTCCTACAATTTATGTTCTATGATATTTTTTGATCAGAAGCGTAGTTTTCGAGATACATCGAGATATTTAAAAGTTCCGAAGCCGCACCAACATAATAAAGATACAGAAACACCGTGGCCCCTTTCTTTGAGATAACTCTGCACTAGTGCGAGCCGCAAATGCCAGTTCCAGCTTAGCTGTGCAGAAGAAGAACAACAAGAAGAAGAAATATTTCGAAATATGTCCGTCAGGCCCCTTCCCTTGAGATAAATCTGCAAATATCTCGGAAACGAAGCGAGCTATGGCAAAATGTTAAGAGACCTTTTTTGTAGAGAATTAAGTTTCCTACTTTTTATGTTGTATGATATTTTTTCATCAGATGCGTAGTTCTCGAGATATATCAAGATATTTAAAAGTTCCGAAGCCGCACCAACATAATAGAGATACAGAAACACCGTGGCCCCTTTCTTTGAGATAACTCTGCACTATTGCGAGCTGCAAATGCCACTTCCAGCTTAGCTGTGCAGAGGAAGAACAACAAGAAGAAGAAATATCTCGAAATATGTCCGTCAGGCCAGTTCCTTTGAGCTGAATCTGCAAATATCTCGGAAACGAAGCGTGCTATGGCAAAATGTTAAGAGACGTTTTTTATAGAGAATTATGTTTCCTACAATTTATGTTCTATGATATTTTTTGATCAGAAGCGTAGTTTTCGAGATATATCGAGATATTTAAAAGTTCCGAAGCCGCACCAACATAATAGGGATACAGAAACACCGTGGCCCCTTTCTTTGAGATAACTCTGCACTAGTGCGAGCCGCAAATGCCACTTCCAGCTTAGCTGTGCAGAAGAAGAACAACAAGAAGAAGAAATATCTCGAAATATGTCCGTCAGGCCCCTTCCCTTGAGATATATCTGCAAATATCTCGGAAACGAAGCGAGCTATGGCAAAATGTTAAGAGACCTTTTTTGTAGAGAATTAAGTTTCCTACTTTTTATGTTCTATGATATTTTTTGATCAGATGCGTAGTTCTCGAGATATATCAAGATATTTAAAAGTTCCGAAGCCGCACCAACATAATAGAGATACAGAAACACCGTGGCCCCTTTCTTTGAGATAACTCTGCACTATTGCGAGCTGTAAATGCCACTTCCAGCTTAGCTGTGCAGAAGAAGAACAACAAGAAGAAGAAATATCTCGAAATATGTCCGTCAGGCCCCTTCCCTTGAGATATATCTGCAAATATCTCGGAAACGAAGCGAGCTATGGCAAAATGTTAAGAGACCTTTTTTGTAGAGAATTAAGTTTCCTACTTTTTATGTTCTATGATATTTTTTGATCAGATGCGTAGTTCTCGAGATATATCAAGATATTTAAAAGTTCCGAAGCCGCACCAACATAATAGAGATACAGAAACACCGTGGCCCCTTTCTTTGAGATAACTCTGCACTATTGCGAGCTGCAAATGCCACTTCCAGCTTAGCTGTGCAGAGGAAGAACAACAAGAAGAAGAAATATCTCGAAATATGTCCGTCAGGCCAGTTCCTTTGAGCTGAATCTGCAAATATCTCGGAAACGAAGCGAGCTATGGCAAAATGTTAAGAGACGTTTTTTATAGAGAATTATGTTTCCTACAATTTATGTTCTATGATATTTTTTGATCAGAAGCGTAGTTTTCGAGATATATCGAGATATTTAAAAGTTCCGAAGCCGCACCAACATAATAGGGATACAGAAACACCGTGGCCCCTTTCTTTGAGATAACTCTACACTAGTGCGAGCCGCAAATGCCACTTCCAGCTTAGCTGTGCAGAAGAAGAACAACAAGAAGAAGAAATATCTCGAAATATGTCCGTCAGGCCCCTTCCCTTGAGATATATCTGCAAATATCTCGGAAACGAAGCGAGCTATGGCAAAATGTTAAGAGACCTTTTTTGTAGAGAATTATGCTTCCTACAATTTATGTTCTATGATATTTTTTGATCAGAAGCGTAGTTTTCGAGATACATCGAGATATTTAAAAGTTCCGAAGCCGCACCAACATAATAGAGATACAGAAACACCGTGGCCCCTTTCTTTGAGATAACTCTGCACTAGTGCGAGCCGCAAATGCCAGTTCCAGCTTAGCTGTGCAGAAGAAGAACAACAAGAAGAAGAAATATTTCGAAATATGTCCGTCAGGCCCCTTCCCTTGAGATAAATCTGCAAATATCTCGGAAACGAAGCGAGCTATGGCAAAATGTTAAGAGACCTTTTTTGTAGAGAATTAAGTTTCCTACTTTTTATGTTGTATGATATTTTTTCATCAGATGCGTAGTTCTCGAGATATATCAAGATATTTAAAAGTTCCGAAGCCGCACCAACATAATAGAGATACAGAAACACCGTGGCCCCTTTCTTTGAGATAACTCTGCACTATTGCGAGCTGCAAATGCCACTTCCAGCTTAGCTGTGCAGAGGAAGAACAACAAGAAGAAGAAATATCTCGAAATATGTCCGTCAGGCCAGTTCCTTTGAGCTGAATCTGCAAATATTTCGGAAACGAAGCGAGCTATGGCAAAATGTTAAGAGACGTTTTTTATAGAGAATTATGTTTCCTACAATTTATGTTCTATGATATTTTTTGATCAGAAGCGTAGTTTTCGAGATATATCGAGATATTTAAAAGTTCCGAAGCCGCACCAACATAATAGGGATACAGAAACACCGTGGCCCCTTTCTTTGAGATAACTCTGCACTAGTGCGAGCCGCAAATGCCACTTTCAGCTTAGCTGTGCAGAAGAAGAACAACAAGAAGAAGAAATATCTCGAAATATGTCCGTCAGGCCCCTTCCCTTGAGATAAATCTGCAAATATCTCGGAAACGAAGCGAGCTATGGCGAAATGTTAAGAGACCCTTTTTGTAGAGAATTAAGTTTCCCACTTTTTATGTTCTATGATATTTTTTGATCAGACGCGTAGTTCTCGAGATATATCAAGATATTTAAAAGTTCCGAAGCCGCACCAACATAATAGAGATACAGAAACACCGTGGCCCCTTTCTTTGAGATAACTCTGCACGATTGCGAGCTGGAAATGCCACTTCCAGTTTAGCTGTGCAGAAGAAGAACAACAAGAAGAAGAAATATCTCGAAATATGTCCGTCAGGCCGCTTCCCTTGAGATAAATCTGCAAATATCTCGGAAACGAAGCGAGCTATGGCAAAATGTTAAGAGACCTTTTTTGTAGAGAATTAAGTTTCCTACTTTTTATGTTCTATCATATTTTTCGATCAGAGGCGTAGTTCTCGAGATATATCAAGATATTTAAAAGTTCCGAAGCCGCACCAACATAATAGGGATACAGAAACACCGTGGCCCCTTTCTTTGAGATAACTCTACACTAGTGCGAGCCGCAAATGCCACTTCCAGCTTAGCTGTGCAGAAGAAGAACAACAAGAAGAAGAAATATCTCGAAATATGTCCGTCAGGCCCCTTCCCTTGAGATATATCTGCAAATATCTCGGAAACGAAGCGAGCTATGGCAAAATGTTAAGAGACCTTTTTTGTAGAGAATTATGCTTCCTACAATTTATGTTCTATGATATTTTTTGATCAGAAGCGTAGTTTTCGAGATACATCGAGATATTTAAAAGTTCCGAAGCCGCACCAACATAATAAAGATACAGAAACACCGTGGCCCCTTTCTTTGAGATAACTCTGCACTAGTGCGAGCCGCAAATGCCAGTTCCAGCTTAGCTGTGCAGAAGAAGAACAACAAGAAGAAGAAATATTTCGAAATATGTCCGTCAGGCCCCTTCCCTTGAGATAAATCTGCAAATATCTCGGAAACGAAGCGAGCTATGGCAAAATGTTAAGAGACCTTTTTTGTAGAGAATTAAGTTTCCTACTTTTTATGTTGTATGATATTTTTTCATCAGATGCGTAGTTCTCGAGATATATCAAGATATTTAAAAGTTCCGAAGCCGCACCAACATAATAGAGATACAGAAACACCGTGGCCCCTTTCTTTGAGATAACTCTGCACTATTGCGAGCTGCAAATGCCACTTCCAGCTTAGCTGTGCAGAGGAAGAACAACAAGAAGAAGAAATATCTCGAAATATGTCCGTCAGGCCAGTTCCTTTGAGCTGAATCTGCAAATATCTCGGAAACGAAGCGTGCTATGGCAAAATGTTAAGAGACGTTTTTTATAGAGAATTATGTTTCCTACAATTTATGTTCTATGATATTTTTTGATCAGAAGCGTAGTTTTCGAGATATATCGAGATATTTAAAAGTTCCGAAGCCGCACCAACATAATAGGGATACAGAAACACCGTGGCCCCTTTCTTTGAGATAACTCTGCACTAGTGCGAGCCGCAAATGCCACTTCCAGCTTAGCTGTGCAGAAGAAGAACAACAAGAAGAAGAAATATCTCGAAATATGTCCGTCAGGCCCCTTCCCTTGAGATATATCTGCAAATATCTCGGAAACGAAGCGAGCTATGGCAAAATGTTAAGAGACCTTTTTTGTAGAGAATTAAGTTTCCTACTTTTTATGTTCTATGATATTTTTTGATCAGATGCGTAGTTCTCGAGATATATCAAGATATTTAAAAGTTCCGAAGCCGCACCAACATAATAGAGATACAGAAACACCGTGGCCCCTTTCTTTGAGATAACTCTGCACTATTGCGAGCTGTAAATGCCACTTCCAGCTTAGCTGTGCAGAAGAAGAACAACAAGAAGAAGAAATATCTCGAAATATGTCCGTCAGGCCCCTTCCCTTGAGATATATCTGCAAATATCTCGGAAACGAAGCGAGCTATGGCAAAATGTTAAGAGACCTTTTTTGTAGAGAATTAAGTTTCCTACTTTTTATGTTCTATGATATTTTTTGATCAGATGCGTAGTTCTCGAGATATATCAAGATATTTAAAAGTTCCGAAGCCGCACCAACATAATAGAGATACAGAAACACCGTGGCCCCTTTCTTTGAGATAACTCTGCACTATTGCGAGCTGCAAATGCCACTTCCAGCTTAGCTGTGCAGAGGAAGAACAACAAGAAGAAGAAATATCTCGAAATATGTCCGTCAGGCCAGTTCCTTTGAGCTGAATCTGCAAATATCTCGGAAACGAAGCGAGCTATGGCAAAATGTTAAGAGACGTTTTTTATAGAGAATTATGTTTCCTACAATTTATGTTCTATGATATTTTTTGATCAGAAGCGTAGTTTTCGAGATATATCGAGATATTTAAAAGTTCCGAAGCCGCACCAACATAATAGGGATACAGAAACACCGTGGCCCCTTTCTTTGAGATAACTCTACACTAGTGCGAGCCGCAAATGCCACTTCCAGCTTAGCTGTGCAGAAGAAGAACAACAAGAAGAAGAAATATCTCGAAATATGTCCGTCAGGCCCCTTCCCTTGAGATATATCTGCAAATATCTCGGAAACGAAGCGAGCTATGGCAAAATGTTAAGAGACCTTTTTTGTAGAGAATTATGCTTCCTACAATTTATGTTCTATGATATTTTTTGATCAGAAGCGTAGTTTTCGAGATACATCGAGATATTTAAAAGTTCCGAAGCCGCACCAACATAATAGAGATACAGAAACACCGTGGCCCCTTTCTTTGAGATAACTCTGCACTAGTGCGAGCCGCAAATGCCAGTTCCAGCTTAGCTGTGCAGAAGAAGAACAACAAGAAGAAGAAATATTTCGAAATATGTCCGTCAGGCCCCTTCCCTTGAGATAAATCTGCAAATATCTCGGAAACGAAGCGAGCTATGGCAAAATGTTAAGAGACCTTTTTTGTAGAGAATTAAGTTTCCTACTTTTTATGTTGTATGATATTTTTTCATCAGATGCGTAGTTCTCGAGATATATCAAGATATTTAAAAGTTCCGAAGCCGCACCAACATAATAGAGATACAGAAACACCGTGGCCCCTTTCTTTGAGATAACTCTGCACTATTGCGAGCTGCAAATGCCACTTCCAGCTTAGCTGTGCAGAGGAAGAACAACAAGAAGAAGAAATATCTCGAAATATGTCCGTCAGGCCAGTTCCTTTGAGCTGAATCTGCAAATATTTCGGAAACGAAGCGAGCTATGGCAAAATGTTAAGAGACGTTTTTTATAGAGAATTATGTTTCCTACAATTTATGTTCTATGATATTTTTTGATCAGAAGCGTAGTTTTCGAGATATATCGAGATATTTAAAAGTTCCGAAGCCGCACCAACATAATAGGGATACAGAAACACCGTGGCCCCTTTCTTTGAGATAACTCTGCACTAGTGCGAGCCGCAAATGCCACTTTCAGCTTAGCTGTGCAGAAGAAGAACAACAAGAAGAAGAAATATCTCGAAATATGTCCGTCAGGCCCCTTCCCTTGAGATAAATCTGCAAATATCTCGGAAACGAAGCGAGCTATGGCGAAATGTTAAGAGACCTTTTTTGTAGAGAATTAAGTTTCCTACTTTTTATGTTCTATGATATTTTTTGATCAGATGCGTAGTTCTCGAGATATATCAAGATATTTAAAAGTTCCGAAGCCGCACCAACATAATAGAGATACAGAAACACCGTGGCCCCTTTCTTTGAGATAACTCTGCACTAGTGCGAGCCGCAAATGCCACTTCCAGCTTAGCTGTGCAGAAGAAGAACAACAAGAAGAAGAAATATCTCGAAATATGTCGGTCAGGCCCCTTCCCTTGAGATATATCTGCAAATATCTCGGAAACGAAGCGAGCTATGGCAAAATGTTAAGAGACCTTTTTTGTAGAGAATTATGCTTCCTACAATTTATGTTCTATGATATTTTTTGATCAGAAGCGTAGTTTTCGAGATACATCGAGATATTTAAAAGTTCCGAAGCCGCACCAACATAATAGAGATACAGAAACACCGTGGCCCCTTTCTTTGAGATAACTCTGCACTAGTGCGAGCCGCAAATGCCAGTTCCATCTTAGCTGTGCAGAAGAAGAACAACAAGAAGAAGAAATATCTCGAAATATGTCCGTCAGGCCCCTTCCCTTGAGATAAATCTGCAAATATCTCGGAAACGAAGCGAGCTATGGCGAAATGTTAAGAGACCTTTTTTGTAGAGAATTAAGTTTCCTACTTTTTATGTTGTATGATATTTTTTGATCAGATGCGTAGTTCTCGAGATATATCAAGATATTTAAAAGTTCCGAAGCCGCACCAACATAATAGAGATACAGAAACACCGTGGCCCCTTTCTTTGAGATAACTCTGCACGATTGCGAGCTGTAAATGCCACTTCCAGCTTAGCTGTGCAGAAGAAGGACAACAAGAAGAAGAAATATCTCGAAATATGTCCGTCAGGCCCCTTCCCTTGAGATAAATCTGCAAATATCTCGGAAACGGAGCGAGCTATGGCGAAATGTTAAGAGACCTTTTTTGTAGAGAATTAAGTTTCCTACTTTTTATGTTCTATGATATTTTTTGATCAGATGCGTAGTTCTCGAGATATATCAAGATATTTAAAAGTTCCGAAGCCGCACCAACATAATAGAGATACAGAAACACCGTGGCCCCTTTCTTTGAGATAACTCTGCACTATTGCGAGCTGCAAATGCCACTTCCAGCTTAGCTGTGCAGAGGAAGAACAACAAGAAGAAGAAATATCTCGAAATATGTCCGTCAGGCCAGTTCCTTTGAGCTGAATCTGCAAATATCTCGGAAACGAAGCGAGCTATGGCAAAATGTTAAGAGACGTTTTTTGTAGAGAATTATGTTTCCTACAATTTATGTTCTATGATATTTTTTGATCAGAAGCGTAGTTTTCGAGATATATCGAGATATTTAAAAGTTCCGAAGCCGCACCAACATAATAGGGATACAGAAACACCGTGGCCCCTTTCTTTGAGATAACTCTGCACTAGTGCGAGCCGCAAATGCCACTTCCAGCTTAGCTGTGCAGAAGAAGAACAACAAGAAGAAGAAATATCTCGAAATATGTCCGTCAGGCCCCTTCCCTTGAGATAAATCTGCAAATATCTCGGAAACGAAGCGAGCTATGGCAAAATGTTAAGACACCTTTTTTGTAGAGAATTAAGTTTCCTACTTTTTATGTTCTATGATATTTTTTGATGAGATGCGTAGTTCTCGAGATATATCAAGATATTTAAAAGTTCCGAAGCCGCACCAACATAATAGAGATACAGAAACACCGTGGCCCCTTTCTTTGAGATAACTCTGCACTATTGCGAGCTGCAAATGCCACTTCCAGCTTAGCTGTGCAGAGGAAGAACAACAAGAAGAAGAAATATCTCGAAATATGTCCGTCACGCCAGTTCCTTTGAGCTGAATCTGCAAATATCTCGGAAACGAAGCGAGCTATGGCAAAATGTTAAGAGACGTTTTTTGTAGAGAATTATGTTTCCTACAATTTATGTTCTATGATATTTTTTGATCAGAAGCGTAGTTTTCGAGATATATCAAGATATTTAAAAGTTCCGAAGCCGCACCAACATAATAGAGATACAGAAACACCGAGGCCCCTTTCTTTGAGATAACTCTGCACTATTGCGAGCTGCAAATGCCACTTCCAGCTTAGCTGTGCAGAGGAAGAACAACAAGAAGAAGAAGTATCTCGAAATACGTCCGTCAGGCCAGTTCCTTTGAGCTGAATCTGCAAATATCTCGGAAACGAAGCGAGCTATGGCAAAATCTTACAGACGTTTTTTGTAGAGAATTATGTTTCCTACAATTTATGTTCCATGATATTTTTTGATCAGAAGCGTAGTTTTCGAGATATATCGAGATATTTAAAAGTTCCGAAGCCGCACCAACATAATAGAGATACAGAAACACCGTGGCCCCTTTCTTTGAGATAACTCTGCACTAGTGCGAGCCGCAAATGCCACTTCCAGCTTAGCTGTGCAGAAGAAGAACAACAAGAAGAAGAAATATCTCGAAATATGTCCGACAGGCCCCTTCCCTTGAGATAAATCTGCAAATATCTCGGAAACGAACAGAGCTATGGCAAAATGTTAAGAGACGTTTTTTGTAGTGAATTATGTTTCCTACAATTTATGTTCTATGATATTTTTTGATCAGAAGCGTAGTTTTCGAGATATATCGAGATATTTAAAAGTTCCGAAGCCGCACCAACATAATAGAGACACAGAAACACCGTGGCTCCTTTCTTTGAGATAACTCTGCACTATTGCGACCTGCAAATGCCACTTCCAGCTCAGCTGTGCAGGAGAAGAACAACAAGAAGAAGAAATATCTCGATATATGTCCGTCAGGCCCCTTCCCTTGAGATAAATCTGCAAATATCTCGGAAACGAAGCGAGCTATGGCAAAATGTTAAGAGACCTTTTTTGTAGAGAATTAAGTTTCCTACTTTTTATGTTCTATGATATTTTTTGATCAGATGCGTAGTTCTCGAGATATATCAAGATATTTAAAAGTTCCGAAGCCGCACCAACATAATAGAGATACAGAAACACCGTGGCCCCTTTCTTTGAGATAACTCTGCACTATTGCGAGCTGCAAATGCCACTTCCAGCTTAGCTGTGCAGAGGAAGAACAACAAGAAGAAGAAGTATCTCGAAATATGTCCGTCAGGCCCGTTCCTTTGAGCTGAATCTGCAAATATCTCGGAAACGAAGCGAGCTATGGCAAAATGTTAAGAGACCTTTTTTGTCGAGAATTATGTTTCCTACAATTTATGTTCTATGATATTTTTTGATCAGAAGCGTAGTTTTCGAGATATATCGAGATATTTAAAAGTTCCGAAGCCGCACCAACATAATAGGGATACAGAAACACCGTGGCCCCTTTCTTTGAGATAACTCTGCACTAGTGCGAGCCGCAAATGCCACTTCCAGCTTAGCTGTGCAGAAGAAGAACAACAAGAAGAAGAAATACCTCGAAATATGTCCGTCAGGCCCCTTCCCTTGAAATAAATCTGCAAATATCTCGGAAACGAAGCGAGCTATGGCAAAATGTTAAGAGACCTTTTTTGTAGAGAATTAAGTTTCCTACTTTTTATGTTCTATAATATTTTTCGATCAGAGGCGTAGTTCTCGAGATATATCAAGATATTTAAAAGTTCCGAAGCCGCACCAACATAATAGAGATACAGAAACACCGTTGCCCCTTTCTTTGAGATAACTCTGCACGATTGCGAGCTGGAAATGCCACTTCCAGTTTAGCTGTGCAGAAGAAGAACAACAAGAAGAAGAAATATCTCGAAATATGTCCGTCAGGCCGCTTCCCTTGAGATAAATCTGCAAATATCTCGGAAACGAAGCGAGCTATGGCAAAATGTTAAGAGACCTTTTTTGTAGAGAATTAAGTTTCCTACTTTTTATGTTCTATCATATTTTTCGATCAGAGGCGTAGTTCTCGAGATATATCAAGATATTTAAAAGTTCCGAAGCCGCACCAACATAATAGAGATACAGAAACACCGTGGCCCCTTTCTTTGAGATAACTCTGCACGATTGCGAGCTGGAAATGCCACTTCCAGTTTAGCTGTGCAGAAGAAGAACAACAAGAAGAAGAAATATGTCGAAATATGTCCGTCAGGCCAGTTCCTTTGAGCTGAATCTGCAAATATCTCGGAAACGAAGCGAGCTATGGCAAAATGTTAAGAGACGTTTTTTGTAGAGAATTATGTTTCCTACAATTTATGTTCTATGATATTTTTTGATCAGAAGCGTAGTTTTCGAGATATATCGAGATATTTAAAAGTTCCGAAGCCGCACCAACATAATAGGGATACAGAAACACCGTGGCCCCTTTCTTTGAGCTAACTCTGCACTAGTGCGAGCCGCAAATGCCACTTCCAGCTTAGCTGTGCAGAAGAAGAACAACAAGAAGAAGAAATATCTCGAAATATGTCCGTCAGGCGCCTTCCCTTGAGATAAATCTGCAAATATCTCGGAAACGAAGCGAGCTATGGCAAAATGTTAAGAGACCTTTTTTGTAGAAAATTAGGTTTCCTACTTTTTATGTTCTATGATATTTTTTGATCAGATGCGTAGTTCTCGAGATATATCGAGATATTTAAAAGTTCCGAAGCCGCACCAACATAATAGGGATACAGAAACACCGTGGCCCCTTTCTTTGAGATAACTCTGCACTAGTGCGAGCCGCAAATGCCACTTCCAGCTTAGCTGTGCAGAAGAAGAACAACAAGAAGAAGAAATACCTCGAAATATGTCCGTCAGGCCCCTTCCCTTGAAATAAATCTGCAAATATCTCGGAAACGAAGCGAGCTATGGCAAAATGTTAAGAGACCTTTTTTGTAGAGAATTAAGTTTCCTACTTTTTATGTTCTATAATATTTTTCGATCAGAGGCGTAGTTCTCGAGATATATCAAGATATTTAAAAGTTCCGAAGCCGCACCAACATAATAGAGATACAGAAACACCGTTGCCCCTTTCTTTGAGATAACTCTGCACGATTGCGAGCTGGAAATGCCACTTCCAGTTTAGCTGTGCAGAAGAAGAACAACAAGAAGAAGAAATATCTCGAAATATGTCCGTCAGGCCGCTTCCCTTGAGATAAATCTGCAAATATCTCGGAAACGAAGCGAGCTATGGCAAAATGTTAAGAGACCTTTTTTGTAGAGAATTAAGTTTCCTACTTTTTATGTTCTATCATATTTTTCGATCAGAGGCGTAGTTCTCGAGATATATCAAGATATTTAAAAGTTCCGAAGCCGCACCAACATAATAGAGATACAGAAACACCGTGGCCCCTTTCTTTGAGATAACTCTGCACGATTGCGAGCTGGAAATGCCACTTCCAGTTTAGCTGTGCAGAAGAAGAACAACAAGAAGAAGAAATATGTCGAAATATGTCCGTCAGGCCAGTTCCTTTGAGCTGAATCTGCAAATATCTCGGAAACGAAGCGAGCTATGGCAAAATGTTAAGAGACGTTTTTTGTAGAGAATTATGTTTCCTACAATTTATGTTCTATGATATTTTTTGATCAGAAGCGTAGTTTTCGAGATATATCGAGATATTTAAAAGTTCCGAAGCCGCACCAACATAATAGGGATACAGAAACACCGTGGCCCCTTTCTTTGAGCTAACTCTGCACTAGTGCGAGCCGCAAATGCCACTTCCAGCTTAGCTGTGCAGAAGAAGAACAACAAGAAGAAGAAATATCTCGAAATATGTCCGTCAGGCGCCTTCCCTTGAGATAAATCTGCAAATATCTCGGAAACGAAGCGAGCTATGGCAAAATGTTAAGAGACCTTTTTTGTAGAAAATTAGGTTTCCTACTTTTTATGTTCTATGATATTTTTTGATCAGATGCGTAGTTCTCGAGATATATCAAGATATTTAAAAGTTCCGAAGCCGCACCAACATAATAGAGATACAGAAACACCGTGGCCCCTTTCTTTGAGATAACTCTGCACTATTGCGAGCTGTAAATGCCACTTCCAGCTTAGCTGTGCAGAAGAAGAACAACAAGAAGAAGAAATATCTCGAAATATGTCCGTCAGGCCAGTTCCTTTGAGCTGAATCTGCAAATATCTCGGAAACGAAGCGAGCTATGGCAAAATGTTAAGAGACGTTTTTTGTAGAGAATTATGTTTCCTACAATTTATGTTCTATGATATTTTTTGATCAGAAGCGTAGTTTTCGAGATATATCGAGATATTTAAAAGTTCCGAAGCCGCACCAACATAATAGGGATACAGAAACACCGTGGCCCCTTTCTTTGAGATAACTCGGCACTAGTGCGAGCCGCAAATGCCACTTCCAGCTTAGCTGTGCAGAAGAAGAACAACAAGAAGAAGAAATATCTCGAAATATGTCCGTCAGGCGCCTTCCCTTGAGATAAATCTGCAAATATCTCGGAAACGAAGCGAGCTATGGCAAAATGTTAAGAGACCTTTTTTGTAGAAAATTAGGTTTCCTACTTTTTATGTTCTATGATATTTTTTGATCAGATGCGTAGTTCTCGAGATATATCAAGATATTTAAAAGTTCCGAAGCCGCACCAACATAATGGAGATACAGAAACACCGTGGCCCCTTTCTTTGAGATAACTCTGCACTATTGCGAGCTGTAAATGCCACTTCCAGCTTAGCTGTGCAGAAGAAGAACAACAAGAAGAAGAAATATCTCGAAATATGTCCGTCAGGCCCCTGCCCTTGAGATATATCTGCAAATATCTCGGAAACGACGCGAGCTATGGCAAAATGTTAAGAGACCTTTTTTGTAGAGAATTATGTTTCCTACAATTTATGTTCTATGATATTCTTTGATCAGATGCGTAGTTCTCGAGATATATCAAGATATTTAAAAGTTCCGAAACCGCACCAACATAACAGAGATACAGAAACACCGTGGCCCCTTTCTTTGAGATAACTCTGCACTAGTGCGAGCCGCAAATGCCGCTTCCAGCTCAGCTGTGCAGAAGAAGAACAACAAGAAGAAGAAATATCTCGAAATATGTCCGTTAGGCCCCTTCCCTTGAGATAAATCTGCAAATATCGCGGAAACGAAGCGAGCTATGGCAAAATGTTAAGAGACCTTTTTTGTAGAGAATTAAGTTTCCTACATTTTATGTTCTATGATATTTTTTGATCAGATGCGTAGTTCTCGAGATATATCAAGATATTTAAAAGTTCCGAAGCCGCACCAACATAATAGAGATACAGAAACACCGTGGCTCCTTTCTTTGAGATAACTCTGCACTATTGCGAGCAGGAAATGCCACTTCCAGTTTAGCTGTGCAGAAGAAGAACAACAAGAAGAAGAAATATCTCGAAATATGTCCGTCAGGCCCCTGCCCTTGAGATATATCTGCAAATATCTCGGAAACGAAGCGAGCTATGGCAAAATGTTAAGAGACCTTTTTTGTAGAGAATTAAGTTTCCTACTTTTCATGTTCTATGATATTTTTTGATCAGATGCGTAGTTCTCGAGATATATTAAGATATTTAAAAGTTCCGAAGCCGCACCAACATAATAGAGATACAGAAACACCGTGGCCCCTTTCTTTGAGATAACTCTGCACTATTGCGATCTGTAAATGCCACTTCCAGCTTAGCTGTGCAGAAGAAGAACAACAAGAAGAAGAAATATCTCGAAATATGTCCGTCAGGCCCCTGCCCTTGAGATATATCTGCAAATATCTCGGAAACGAAGCGAGCTATGGCAAAATCTTAAGAGACCTTTTTTGTAGAGAATTATGTTTCCTACAATTTATGTTCTATGATATTTTTTGATCAGAAGCGTAGTTTTCGAGATATATCGAGATATTTAAAGGTTCCGAAACCGCACCAACATAATAGAGATACAGAAACACCGTGGCCCCTTTCTTTGAGGTAACTCTGCACTAGTGCGAGCCGCAAATGCCACTTACAGCTTAGCTGTGCAGAAGAAGAACAACGAGAAGAAGAAATATCTCGAAATATGTCCGTCAGGCCCCTTCCCTTGAGATAAATCTGCAAATATCTCGGAAACGAAGCGAGCTATGGCAAAATGTTAAGAGACCTTTTTTGTAGAGAATTAAGTTTCCTACATTTTATGTTCTATGATATTTTTTGATCAGATGCGTAGTTCTCGAGATATATCAAGATATTTAAAAGTTCCGAAGCCGCACCAACATAATAGAGATACAGAAACACTGTGGCTCCTTTCTTTGAGATAACTCTGCACTATTGCGAGCTGGAAATGCCACTTCCAGTTTAGCTGTGCAGAAGAAGAACAACAAGAAGAAGAAATATCTCGAAATATGTCCGTCAGGCCCCTGCCCTTGAGATATATCTGCAAATATCTCGGAAACGAAGCGAGCTATGGCAAAATGTTGAGAGACCTTTTTTGTAGAGAATTATGTTTCCTACAATTTATGTTCTATGATATTTTTTGATCAGAAGCGTAGTTTTCGAGATATATCGAGATATTTAAAAGTTCCGAAGCCGCACCAACATAATAGAGATACAGAAACACCGTGGCCCCTTTCTTTGAGATAACTCTGCACTAGTGCGAGCCGCAAATGCTACTTCCAGCTTAGCTGTGCAGAAGAAGAACAACAAGAAGAAGAAATATCTCGAAATATGTCCGTCAGGCCCCTTCCCTTGAGATAAATATGCAAATATCTCGGAAACGAAGCGAGCTATGGCAAAATGTTAAGCGACCTTTTTTGTAGAGAATTAAGTGTCCTACTTTTTATGTTCTATGATATTTTTTGATCAGATGCGTAGTTCTCGAGATATATTAAGATATTTAAAAGTTCCGCAGCCGCACCAACATAATAGAGATACAGAAACACCGTGGCCCCTTTCTTTGAGATAACTCTGCACTATTGCGAGCTGCAAATGCCACTTCCAGCTTAGCTGTGCAGAAGAAGAACAACAAGAAGAAGAAGTATCTCGAAATATGTCCGTCAGGCCCCTTCCCTTGAGATAAATCTGCAAATATCTCGGAAACGAAGAGAGCTATGGCAAAATGTTAAGAGACCTTTTTTGTAGAGAATTAAGTTTCCTACTTTTTATGTTCTATGATATTTTTTGATCAGATGCGTAGTTCTCGAGATATATCAAGATATTTAAAAGTTCCGAAGCCGCACCAACATAATAGAGATACAGAAACACCGTGGCCCCTTTCTTTGAGATAACTCTGCACTATTGCGAGCTGTAAATGCCACTTCCAGCTTAGCTGTGCAGAAGAAGAACAACAAGAAGAAGAAATATCTCGAAATATGTCCGTCAGGCCCCTGCCCTTGAGATATATCTGCAAATATCTCGGAAACGAAGCGAGCTATGGCAAAATGTTAAGAGACCTTTTTTGTAGACAATTAAGTTTCCTACTTTTTATGTTGTATGATATTTTTTGATCAGATGCGCAGTTCTCGAGATATATCAAGATATTTAAAAGTTCCGAAGCCGCACCAACATAATAGAGATACGGAAACACCGTGGCCCCTTTCTATGAGATAACTCTGCACTATTGCGAGCTGCAAATGCCACTTCCAGCTTAGCTGTGCAGAAGAAGAACAACAAGAAGAAGAAATATCTCGAAATATGTCCGTCAGGCCCCTTCCCTTGAGATAAATCTGGAAATATCTCGGAAACGAAGACAGCTATGGCAAAATGTTAAGAGACCTTTTTTGTAGAGAATTAAGTTTCCTACTTTTTATGTTCTATGATATTTTTTGATCAGATGCGTAGTTCTCGAGATATATCAAGATATTTAAAAGTTCCGAAGCCGCACCAACATAATAGAGATACAGAAACACCGTGGCCCCTTTCTTTGAGATGACTCTGCACTATTGCGAGCTGGAAATGCCACTTCCAGTTTAGCTGTGCAGAAGAAGAACAACAAGAAGAAGAAATATCTCGAAATATGTCCGTTAGGCCCCTTCCCTTGAGATAAATCTGCAAATATCTCGGAAACGAAGCGAGCTATGGCAAAATGTTAAGAGACCTTTTTTGTAGAGAATTAAGTTTCCTACTTTTTATGTTCTATGATATTTTTTGATCAGATGCGTAGTTCTCGAGATATATCAAGATATTTAAAAGTTCCGAAGCCGCACCAACATAATAGAGATACAGAAACACCGTGGCCCCTTTCTTTGAGATAACTCTGCACTATTGCGAGCTGCAAATGCCACTTCCAGCATAGCTGTGCAGAAGAAGAACAACAAGAAGAAGAAATATCTCGAAATATGTCCGTCAGGCCCCTTCCCTTGAGATAAATCTGCAAATATCTCGGAAACGAAGAGAGCTATGGCAAAATGTTAAGAGACCTTTTTTGTAGAGAATTAAGTTTCCTACTTTTTACGTTCTATGACATTTTTTGATCAGATGCGTAGTTCTCGAGATATATCAAGATATTTAAAAGTTCCGAAGCCGCACCAACATAATAGAGATACAGAAACACCGTGGCCCCTTTCTTTGAGATAACTCTGCACTATTGCGAGCTGTAAATGCCACTTCCAGCTTAGCTGTGCAGAAGAAGAACAACAAGAAGAAGAAATATCTTGAAATATGTCCGTCAGGCCCCTTCCCTTGAGATATATCTGCAAATATCTCGGAAACGAAGCGAGCTATGGCAAAATGTTAAGAGACCTTTTTTGTCGAGAATTATGTTTCCTACAATTTATGTTCTATGATATTTTTTGATCAGAAGCGTAGTTTTCGAGATATATCGAGATATTTAAAAGTTCCGAAGCCGCACCAACATAATAGAGATACAGAAACACCGTGGCCCCTTTCTTTGAGATGACTCTGCACTATTGCGAGCTGGAAATGCCACTTCCAGTTTAGCTGTGCAGAAGAAGAACAACAAGAAGAAGAAATATCTCGAAATATGTCCGTTAGGCCCCTTCCCTTGAGATAAATCTGCAAATATCTCGGAAACGAAGCGAGCTATGGCAAAATGTTAAGAGACCTTTTTTGTAGAGAATTAAGTTTCCTGCTTTTTATGTTCTATGATATTTTTTGATCAGATGCGTAGTTCTCGAGATATATCAAGATATTTAAAAGTTCCGAAGCCGCACCAACATAATAGAGATACAGAAACACCGTGGCCCCTTTCTTTGAGATAACTCTGCACTATTGCGAGCTGCAAATGCCACTTCCAGCTTAGCTGTGCAGAAGAGGAACAACAAGAAGAAGAAATATCTCGGAATATGTCCGTCAGGCCCCTTCCCTTGAGATAAATCTGCAAATATCTCGGAAACGATGCCAGCTATGGGAAAATGTTAAGAGACCTTTTTTGTAGAGAATTAAGTTTCCTACTTTTCATGTTCTATGATATTTTTTGATCAGATGCGTAGTTCTCGAGATATATCAAGATATTTAAAAGTTCCGAAGCCGCACCAACATAATAGAGATACAGAAACACCGTGGCCCCTTTCTTTGAGATAACTCTGCACTATTGCGAGCTGTAAATGCCACTTCCAGCTTAGCTGTGCAGAAGAAGAACAACAAGAAGAAGAAATATCTCGGAATATGTCCGTCAGACCCCTTCCCTTGAGATATATCTGCAAATATCTCGGAAACGAAGCGAGCTATGGCAAAATGTTAAGAGACCTTTTTTGTCGACAATTATGTTTCCTACAATTTATGCTCTATGATATTTTTTGATCAGAAGCGTAGTTTTCGAGATATATCGAGATATTTAAAAGTTCCGAAGCCGCACCAACATAATAGAGATACAGAAACACCGTGGCCCCTTTCTTTGAGATGACTCTGCACTATTGCGAGCTGGAAATGCCACTTCCAGTTTAGCTGTGCAGAAGAAGAACAACAAGAAGAAGAAATATCTCGAAATATGTCCGTTAGGCCCCTTCCCTTGAGATAAATCTGCAAATATCTCGGAAACGAAGCGAGCTATGGCAAAATGTTAAGAGACCTTTTTTGTAGAGAATTAAGTTTCTTACTTTTCATGTTCTATGATATTTTTTGATCAGATGCGTAGTTCTCGAGATATATCAAGATATTTAAAAGTTCCGAAGCCGCACCAACATAATAGAGATACAGAAACACCGTGGCCCCTTTCTTTGAGATAACTCTGCACTATTGCGAGCTGTAAATGCCACTTCCAGCTTAGCTGTGCAGAAGAAGAACAACAAGAAGAAGAAATATCTCGAAATATGTCCGTCAGGCCCCTTCCCTTGAGATATATCTGTAAATATCTCGGAAACGAAGCGAGCTATGGCAAAATGTTAAGAGACCTTTTTTGTCGAGAATTATGTTTCCTACAATTTATGTTCTATGATATTTTTTGATCAGAAGCGTAGTTCTCGAGATATATTGAGATATTTAAAAGTTCCGAAGCCGCACCAACATAATAGAGATACAGAAACACCGTGGCCCCTTTCTTTGAGATGACTCTGCACTATTGCGAGCTGGAAATGCCACTTCCAGTTTAGCTGTGCAGAAGAAGAACAACAAGAAGAAGAAATATCTCGAAATATGTCCGTCAGGCCCCTTCCCTTGAGATAAATCTGCAAATATCTCGGAAACGAAGAGAGCTATGGCAAAATGTTAAGAGACCTTTTTTGTAGAGAATTAAGTTTCCTACTTTTTATGTTCTATGATATTTTTTGATCAGATGCGTAGTTCTCGAGATATATCAAGATATTTAAAAGTTCCGAAGCCGCACCAACATAATAGAGATACAGAAACACCGTGGCCCCTTTCTTTGAGATAACTCTGCACTATTGCGAGCTGCAAATGCCACTTCCAGCTTAGCTGTGCAGAAGAAGAACAACAAGAAGAAGAAATATCTCGAAATATGTCCGTCAGACCCCTTCCCTCGAGATAAATCTGCAAATATCTCGGAAACGAAGAGAGCTATGGCAAAATGTTAAGAGACCTTTTTTGTAGAGAATTAAGTTTCCTACTTTTCATGTTCTATGATATTTTTTGATCAGATGCGTAGCTCTCGAGATATATCAAGATATTTAAAAGTTCCGAAGCCGCACCAACATAATAGAGATACAGAAACACCGTGGCCCCTTTCTTTGAGATAACTCTGCACTATTGCGCGCTGCAAATGCCACTTCCAGCTTAGCTGTGCAGAAGAAGAACAACAAGAAGAAGAAATATCTCGAAATATGTCCGTCAGGCCCCTTCCCTTGAGATAAATCTGCAAATATCTCGGAAACGAAGAGAGCTATGGCAAAATGTTAAGAGACCTTTTTTGTAGAGAATTAAGTTTCCTACTTTTTACGTTCTATGACATTTTTTGATCAGATGCGTAGTTCTCGAGATATATCAAGATATTTAAAAGTTCCGAAGCCGCACCAACATAATAGAGATACAGAAACACCGTGACCCCTTTCTTTGAGATAACTCTGCACTATTGCGAGCTGTAAATGCCACTTCCAGCTTAGCTGTGCAGAAGAAGAACAACAAGAAGAAGAAATATCTCGAAATATGTCCGTCAGGCCCCTTCCCTTGAGATAAATCTGCAAATATCTCGGAAACGAAGCGAGCTATGGCAAAATGTTAAGAGACCTTTTTTGTAGACAATTAAGTTTCCTACTTTTTACGTTCTATGACATTTTTTGATCAGATGCGTAGTTCTCGAGATATATCAAGATATTTAAAAGTTCCGAAGCCGCACCAACATAATAGAGATACAGAAACACCGTGGCCCCTTTCTTTGAGATAACTCTGCACTATTGCGAGCTGTAAATGCCACTTCCAGCTTAGCTGTGCAGAAGAAGAACAACAAGAAGAAGAAATATCTCGAAATATGTCCGTCAGGCCCCTTCCCTTGAGATATATCTGCAAATATCTCGGAAACGAGGCGAGCTATGGCAAAATGTTAAGAGACGTTTTTTGTCGAGAATTATGTTTCCTACAATTTATGTTCTATGATATTTTTTGATCAGAAGCGTAGTTTTCGAGATATATCGAGATATTTAAAAGTTCCGAAGCCGCACCAACATAATAGAGATACAGAAACACCGTGGCCCCTTTCTTTGAGATGACTCTGCACTATTGCGAGCTGGAAATGCCACTTCCAGTTTGGCTGTGCAGAAGAAGAACAACAAGAAGAAGAAATATCTCGAAATATGTCCGTTAGGCCCCTTCCCTTGAGATAAATCTGCAAATATCTCGGAAACGAAGCGAGCTATGGCAAAATGTTAAGAGACCTTTTTTGTAGAGAATTAAGTTTCCTACTTTTTATGTTCTATGATATTTTTTGATCAGATGCGTAGTTCTCGAGATATATCAAGATATTTAAAAGTTCCGAAGCCGCACCAACATAATAGAGATACAGAAACACCGTGGCCCCTTTCTTTGAGATAACTCTGCACTATTGCGAGCTGCAAATGCCACTTCCAGCATAGCTGTGCAGAAGAAGAACAACAAGAAGAAGAAATATCTCGAAATATGTCCGTCAGGCCCCTTCCCTTGAGATAAATCTGCAAATATCTCGGAAACGAAGAGAGCTATGGCAAAATGTTAAGAGACCTTTTTTGTAGAGAATTAAGTTTCCTACTTTTTACGTTCTATGACATTTTTTGATCAGATGCGTAGTTCTCGAGATATATCAAGATATTTAAAAGTTCCGAAGCCGCACCAACATAATAGAGATACAGAAACACCGTGGCCCCTTTCTTTGAGATAACTCTGCACTATTGCGAGCTGTAAATGCCACTTCCAGCTTAGCTGTGCAGAAGAAGAACAACAAGAAGAAGAAATATCTTGAAATATGTCCGTCAGGCCCCTTCCCTTGAGATATATCTGCAAATATCTCGGAAACGAAGCGAGCTATGGCAAAATGTTAAGAGACCTTTTTTGTCGAGAATTATGTTTCCTACAATTTATGTTCTATGATATTTTTTGATCAGAAGCGTAGTTTTCGAGATATATCGAGATATTTAAAAGTTCCGAAGCCGCACCAACATAATAGAGATACAGAAACACCGTGGCCCCTTTCTTTGAGATGACTCTGCACTATTGCGAGCTGGAAATGCCACTTCCAGTTTAGCTGTGCAGAAGAAGAACAACAAGAAGAAGAAATATCTCGAAATATGTCCGTTAGGCCCCTTCCCTTGAGATAAATCTGCAAATATCTCGGAAACGAAGCGAGCTATGGCAAAATGTTAAGAGACCTTTTTTGTAGAGAATTAAGTTTCCTGCTTTTTATGTTCTATGATATTTTTTGATCAGATGCGTAGTTCTCGAGATATATCAAGATATTTAAAAGTTCCGAAGCCGCACCAACATAATAGAGATACAGAAACACCGTGGCCCCTTTCTTTGAGATAACTCTGCACTATTGCGAGCTGCAAATGCCACTTCCAGCTTAGCTGTGCAGAAGAGGAACAACAAGAAGAAGAAATATCTCGGAATATGTCCGTCAGGCCCCTTCCCTTGAGATAAATCTGCAAATATCTCGGAAACGATGCCAGCTATGGGAAAATGTTAAGAGACCTTTTTTGTAGAGAATTAAGTTTCCTACTTTTCATGTTCTATGATATTTTTTGATCAGAAGCGTAGTTCTCGAGATATATCAAGATATTTAAAAGTTCCGAAGCCGCACCAACATAATAGAGATACAGAAACACCGTGGCCCCTCTCTTTGAGATAACTCTGCACTATTGCGAGCTGCAAATGCCACTTCCAGCTTAGCTGTGCAGAAGAAGAACAACAAGAAGAAGAAATATCTCGAAATATGTCCGTCAGACCCCTTCCCTCGAGATAAATCTGCAAATATCTCGGAAACGACGAGAGCTATGGCAAAATGTTAAGAGACCTTTTTTGTAGAGAATTAAGTTTCCTACTTTTCATGTTCTATGATATTTTTTGATCAGATGCGTAGCTCTCGAGATATATCAAGATATTTAAAAGTTCCGAAGCCGCACCAACATAATAGAGATACAGAAACACCGTGGCCCCTTTCTTTGAGATAACTCTGCACTATTGCGCGCTGCAAATGCCACTTCCAGCTTAGCTGTGCAGAAGAAGAACAACAAGAAGAAGAAATATCTCGAAATATGTCCGTCAGGCCCCTTCCCTTGAGATAAATCTGCAAATATCTCGGAAACGAAGAGAGCTATGGCAAAATGTTAAGAGACCTTTTTTGTAGAGAATTAAGTTTCCTACTTTTTACGTTCTATGACATTTTTTGATCAGATGCGTAGTTCTCGAGATATATCAAGATATTTAAAAGTTCCGAAGCCGCACCAACATAATAGAGATACAGAAACACCGTGACCCCTTTCTTTGAGATAACTCTGCACTATTGCGAGCTGTAAATGCCACTTCCAGCTTAGCTGTGCAGAAGAAGAACAACAAGAAGAAGAAATATCTCGAAATATGTCCGTCAGGCCCCTTCCCTTGAGATATATCTGTAAATATCTCGGAAACGAAGCGAGCTATGGCAAAATGTTAAGAGACCTTTTTTGTCGAGAATTATGTTTCCTACTTTTCATGTTCTATGATATTTTTTGATCAGATGCGTAGTTCTCGAGATATATCAAGATATTTAAAAGTTCCGAAGCCGCACCAACATAATAGAGATACAGAAACACCGTGGCCCCTTTCTTTGAGATAACTCTGCACTATTGCGCGCTGCAAATGCCACTTCCAGCTTAGCTGTGCAGAAGAAGAACAACAAGAAGAAGAAATATCTCGAAATATGTCCGTCAGGCCCCTTCCCTTGAGATAAATCTGCAAATATCTCGGAAACGAAGAGAGCTATGGCAAAATGTTAAGAGACCTTTTTTGTAGAGAATTAAGTTTCCTACTTTTTACGTTCTATGACATTTTTTGATCAGATGCGTAGTTCTCGAGATATATCAAGATATTTAAAAGTTCCGAAGCCGCACCAACATAATAGAGATACAGAAACACCGTGACCCCTTTCTTTGAGATAACTCTGCACTATTGCGAGCTGTAAATGCCACTTCCAGCTTAGCTGTGCAGAAGAAGAACAACAAGAAGAAGAAATATCTCGAAATATGTCCGTCAGGCCCCTTCCCTTGAGATATATCTGTAAATATCTCGGAAACGAAGCGAGCTATGGCAAAATGTTAAGAGACCTTTTTTGTCGAGAATTATGTTTCCTACAATTTATGTTCTATGATATTTTTTGATCAGAAGCGTAGTTTTCGAGATATATCGAGATATTTAAAAGTTCCGAAGCCGCACCAACATAATAGAGATACAGAAACACCGTGGCCCCTTTCTTTGAGATGACTCTGCACTATTGCGAGCTGGAAATGCCACTTCCAGTTTAGCTGTGCAGAAGAAGAACAACAAGAAGAAGAAATATCTCGAAATATGTCCGTCAGGCCCCTTCCCTTGAGATAAATCTGCAAATATCTCGGAAACGAAGAGAGCTATGGCAAAATGTTAAGAGACCTTTTTTGTAGAGAATTAAGTTTCCTACTTTTCATGTTCTATGATATTTTTTGATCAGATGCGTAGTTCTCGAGATATATCAAGATATTTAAAAGTTCCGAAGCCGCACCAACATAATAGAGATACAGAAACACCGTGGCCCCTTTCTTTGAGATAACTCTGCACTATTGCGAGCTGCAAATGCCACTTCCAGCTTAGCTGTGCAGAAGAAGAACAACAAGAAGAAGAAATATCTCGAAATATGTCCGTCAGACCCCTTCCCTCGAGATAAATCTGCAAATATCTCGGAAACGAAGAGAGCTATGGCAAAATGTTAAGAGACCTTTTTTGTAGAGAATTAAGTTTCCTACTTTTCATGTTCTATGATATTCTTTGATCAGATGCGTACTTCTCGAGATATATCAAGATATTTAAAAGTTCCGAAGCCGCACCAACATAATAGAGATACAGAAACACCGTGGCCCCTTTCTTTGAGATAACTCTGCACTATTGCGCGCTGCAAATGCCACTTCCAGCTTAGCTGTGCAGAAGAAGAACAACAAGAAGAAGAAATATCTCGAAATATGTCCGTCAGGCCCCTTCCCTTGAGTTAAATCTGCAAATATCTCGGAAACGAAGCGAGCTATGGCAAAATGTTAAGAGACCTTTTTTGTAGAGAATTAAGTTTCCTGCTTTTTATGTTCTATGATATTTTTTGATCAGATGCGTAGTTCTCGAGATATATCAAGATATTTAAAAGTTCCGAAGCCGCACCAACATAATAGAGATACAGAAACACCGTGGCCCCTTTCTTTGAGATAACTCTGGACTATTGCGAGCTGCAAATGCCACTTCCAGCTTAGCTGTGCAGAAGAGGAACAACAAGAAGAAGAAATATCTCGGAATATGTCCGTCAGGCCCCTTCCCTTGAGATAAATCTGCAAATATCTCGGAAACGATGCCAGCTATGGGAAAATGTTAAGAGACCTTTTTTGTAGAGAATTAAGTTTCCTACTTTTTATCTTGTATGATATTTTTTGATCAGATGCGTAGTTCTAGAGATATATCAAGATATTTAAAAGTTCCGAAGCCGCACCAACATAATAGAGATACAGAAACACCGTGGCCCCTTTCTTTGAGATAACTGTGCACTAGTGCGAGCCGCAAATGCCACTTCCAGCTTAGCTGTGCAGAAGAAGAACAACAAGAAGAAGAAATATCTCGAAATATGTCCGTCAGGCCCCTTCCCTTGAGATAAATCTGCAAATATCTCGGAACCGAAGCGAGCTATGGCAAAATGTTAAGAGACCCTTTTTGTAGAGAATTAAGTTTCCCACTTTTTATGTTCTATGATATTTTTTGATCAGACGCGTAGTTCTCGAGATATATCAAGATATTTAAAAGTTCCGAAGCCGCACCAACATAATAGAGATACAGAAACACCGTGGCCCCTTTCTTTGAGATAACTCTGCACTATTGCGAGCTGCAAATGCCACTTCCAGCTTAGCTGTGCAGAAGAAGAACAACAAGAAGAAGAAATATCTCGAAATATGTCCGTCAGGCCCCTTCCCTCGAGATAAATCTGCAAATATCTCGGAAACGAAGCGAGCTATGGCAAAATGTTAAGAGACCTTTTTTGTAGAGAATTAAGTTTCCTACTTTCTATGTTCTATGATATTTTTTGATCAGATGCGTAGTTCTCGAGATATATCAAGATATTTAAAAGTTCCGAATCCGCACCAACATAATAGAGATACAGAAACACCGTGACCCCTTTCTTTGAGATAACTCTGCACTATTGCGAGCTGTAAATGCCACTTCCAGCTTAGCTGTGCAGAAGAAGAACAACAAGAAGAAGAAATATCTCGAAATATGTCCGTCAGGCCCCTTCCCTTGAGATATATCTGTAAATATCTCGGAAACGAAGCGAGCTATGGCAAAATGTTAAGAGACCTTTTTTGTCGAGAATTATGTTTCCTACAATTTATGTTCTATGATATTTTTTGATCAGATGCGTAGTTCTCGAGATATATCAAGATATTTAAAAGTTCCGAAGCCGCACCAACATAATAGAGATACAGAAACACCGTGGCCCCTTTCTTTGAGATAACTCTGCACTATTGCGAGCTGCAAATGCCACTTCCAGCTTAGCTGTGCAGAAGAAGAACAACAAGAAGAAGAAATATCTCGAAATATGTCCGTCAGACCCCTTCCCTCGAGATAAATCTGCAAATATCTCGGAAACGAAGAGAGCTATGGCAAAATGTTAAGAGACCTTTTTTGTAGAGAATTAAGTTTCCTACTTTTCATGTTCTATGATATTCTTTGATCAGATGCGTACTTCTCGAGATATATCAAGATATTTAAAAGTTCCGAAGCCGCACCAACATAATAGAGATACAGAAACACCGTGGCCCCTTTCTTTGAGATAACTCTGCACTATTGCGCGCTGCAAATGCCACTTCCAGCTTAGCTGTGCAGAAGAAGAACAACAAGAAGAAGAAATATCTCGAAATATGTCCGTCAGGCCCCTTCCCTTGAGTTAAATCTGCAAATATCTCGGAAACGAAGCGAGCTATGGCAAAATGTTAAGAGACCTTTTTTGTAGAGAATTAAGTTTCCTGCTTTTTATGTTCTATGATATTTTTTGATCAGATGCGTAGTTCTCGAGATATATCAAGATATTTAAAAGTTCCGAAGCCGCACCAACATAATAGAGATACAGAAACACCGTGGCCCCTTTCTTTGAGATAACTCTGCACTATTGCGAGCTGCAAATGCCACTTCCAGCTTAGCTGTGCAGAAGAGGAACAACAAGAAGAAGAAATATCTCGGAATATGTCCGTCAGGCCCCTTCCCTTGAGATAAATCTGCAAATATCTCGGAAACGATGCCAGCTATGGGAAAATGTTAAGAGACCTTTTTTGTAGAGAATTAAGTTTCCTACTTTTTATCTTGTATGATATTTTTTGATCAGATGCGTAGTTCTAGAGATATATCAAGATATTTAAAAGTTCCGAAGCCGCACCAACATAATAGAGATACAGAAACACCGTGGCCCCTTTCTTTGAGATAACTGTGCACTAGTGCGAGCCGCAAATGCCACTTCCAGCTTAGCTGTGCAGAAGAAGAACAACAAGAAGAAGAAATATCTCGAAATATGTCCGTCAGGCCCCTTCCCTTGAGATAAATCTGCAAATATCTCGGAACCGAAGCGAGCTATGGCAAAATGTTAAGAGACCCTTTTTGTAGAGAATTAAGTTTCCCACTTTTTATGTTCTATGATATTTTTTGATCAGACGCGTAGTTCTCGAGATATATCAAGATATTTAAAAGTTCCGAAGCCGCACCAACATAATAGAGATACAGAAACACCGTGGCCCCTTTCTTTGAGATAACTCTGCACTATTGCGAGCTGCAAATGCCACTTCCAGCTTAGCTGTGCAGAAGAAGAACAACAAGAAGAAGAAATATCTCGAAATATGTCCGTCAGGCCCCTTCCCTCGAGATAAATCTGCAAATATCTCGGAAACGAAGCGAGCTATGGCAAAATGTTAAGAGACCTTTTTTGTAGAGAATTAAGTTTCCTACTTTCTATGTTCTATGATATTTTTTGATCAGATGCGTAGTTCTCGAGATATATCAAGATATTTAAAAGTTCCGAATCCGCACCAACATAATAGAGATACAGAAACACCGTGGCCCCTTTCTTTGAGATAACTCTGCACTATTGCGAGCTGCAAATGCCACTTCCAGCTTAGCTGTGCAGAAGAAGAACAACAAGAAGAAGAAATATCTCGAAATATGTCCGTCAGGCCCCTTCCCTTGAGATAAATCTGCAAATATCTCGGAAACGAAGAGAGCTATGGCAAAATGTTAAGAGACCTTTTTTGTAGAGAATTAAGTTTCCTACTTTTCATGTTCTATGATATTTTTTGATCAGATGCGTAGTTCTCGAGATATATCAAGATATTTAAAAGTTCCGAAGCCGCACCAACATAATAGAGATACAGAAACACCGTGGCCCCTTTCTTTGAGATAACTCTGCACTATTGCGAGCTGCAAATGCCACTTCCAGCTTAGCTGTGCAGAAGAAGAACAACAAGAAGAAGAAATATCTCGAAATATGTCCGTCAGGCCCCTTCCCTTGAGATAAATCTGCAAATATCTCGGAAACGAAGAGAGCTATGGCAAAATGTTAAGAGACCTTTTTTGTAGAGAATTAAGTTTCCTACTTTTCATGTTCTATGATATTTTTTGATCAGATGCGTAGTTCTCGAGATATATCAAGATATTTAAAAGTTCCGAAGCCGCACCAACATAATAGAGATACAGAAACACCGTGGCCCCTTTCTTTGAGATAACTCTGCACTATTGCGAGCTGTAAATGCCACTTCCAGCTTAGCTGTGCAGAAGAAGAACAACAAGAAGAAGAAATATCTCGAAATATGTCCGTCAGGCCCCTTCCCTTGAGATATATCTGCAAATATCTCGGAAACCAAGCGAGCTATGGCAAAATGTTAAGAGACCTTTTTTGTCGAGAATTATGTTTCCCACAATTTATGTTCTATGATATTTTTTGATCAGAAGCGTAGTTTTCGAGATATATCGAGATATTTAAAAGTTCCGAAGCCGCACCAACATAATAGAGATACAGAAACACCGTGGCCCCTTTCTTTGAGATAACTCTGCACTATTGCGAGCTGCAAATGCCACTTCCAGCTTAGCTGTGCAGAAGAAGAACAACAAGAAGAAGAAATATCTCGAAATATGTCCGTCAGACCCCTTCCCTCGAGATAAATCTGCAAATATCTCGGAAACGAAGAGAGCTATGGCAAAATGTTAAGAGACCTTTTTTGTAGAGAATTAAGTTTCCTACTTTTCATGTTCTATGATATTCTTTGATCAGATGCGTAGTTCTCGAGATATATCAAGATATTTAAAAGTTCCGAAGCCGCACCAACATAATAGAGATACAGAAACACCGTGGCCCCTTTCTTTGAGATAACTCTGCACTATTGCGCGCTGCAAATGCCACTTCCAGCTTAGCTGTGCAGAAGAAGAACAACAAGAAGAAGAAATATCTCGAAATATGTCCGTCAGGCCCCTTCCCTTGAGATAAATCTGCAAATATCTCGGAAACGAAGCGAGCTATGGCAAAATGTTAAGAGACCTTTTTTGTAGAGAATTATGTTTCCTACAATTTATGTTCTATGATATTTTTTGATCAGATGCGTAGTTTTCGAGATATATCGAGATATTTAAAAGATCCGAACCCGCACCAACATAATAGAGATACAGAAACACCGTGGCCCCTTTCTTTGATATAACTCTGCACTATTGCGAGCTGCAAATGCCACTTCCAGCTTAGCTGTGCAGAAGAAGAACAGCAAAAAGAAGAAATATCTCGAAATATGTCCGTAAGGCCCCTTCCCTTGAGATAAATCTGCAAATATCTCGGAAACGAAGCGAGCTACCGCAAAATGTTAAGAGACCTTTTTTGTAGAAAATTAGGATTCCTACTTTTTATGTTCTATGATATTTTTTGAACAGATGCGTAGTTCTCGAGATATATCAAGATATTTAAAAGTTCCGAAGCCGCACCAACATAATAGAGATACAGAAACACCGTGGCCCCTTTCTTTGAGATAACTCTGCACTATTGCGAGCTGCAAATGCCACTTCCAGCTTAGCTGTGCAGAAGAAGAACAACAAGAAGAAGAAATATCTCGAAATATGTTCGTCAGGCCCCTTCCCTTGAGATAAATCTGCAAATATCTCGGAAACGAAGAGAGCTATGGCAAAATGTTAAGAGACCTTTTTTGTAGAGAATTAAGTTTCCTACTTTTTACGTTCTATGACATTTTTTGATCAGATGCGTAGTTCTCGAGATATATCAAGATATTTAAAAGTTCCGAAGCCGCACCAACATAATAGAGATACAGAAACACCGTGGCCCCTTTCTTTGAGATAACTCTGCACTATTGCGAGCTGTAAATGCCACTTCCAGCTTAGCTGTGCAGAAGAAGAACAACAAGAAGAAGAAATATCTCGAAATATGTCCGTCAGGCCCCTTCCCTTGAGATATATCTGTAAATATCTCGGAAACGAAGCGAGCTATGGCAAAATGTTAAGAGACCTTTTTTGTCGAGAATTATGTTTCCTACAATTTATGTTCTATGATATTTTTTGATCAGAAGCGTAGTTTTCGAGATATATCGAGATATTTAAAAGTTCCGAAGCCGCACCAACATAATAGAGATACAGAAACACCGTGGCCCCTTTCTTTGAGATGACTCTGCACTATTGCGAGCTGGAAATGCCACT
The DNA here is from genome assembly GCF_051020975.1 of Osmia lignaria lignaria. Taxonomy (NCBI): domain Eukaryota; kingdom Metazoa; phylum Arthropoda; class Insecta; order Hymenoptera; family Megachilidae; genus Osmia; species Osmia lignaria. The sequence goes on from NW_027478160.1 coordinate 3,391,346, forward strand.
TCCAGTTTAGCTGTGCAGAAGAAGAACAACAAGAAGAAGAAATATCTCGAAATATGTCCGTCAGGCCGCTTCCCTTGAGATAAATCTGCAAATATCTCGGAAACGAAGAGAGCTATGGCAAAATGTTAAGAGACCTTTTTTGTAGAGAATTAAGTTTCCTACTTTTCATGTTCTATGATATTTTTTGATCAGATGCGTAGTTCTCGAGATATATCAAGATATTTAAAAGTTCCGAAGCCGCACCAACATAATAGAGATACAGAAACACCGTGGCCCCTTTCTTTGAGATAACTCTGCACTATTGCGCGCTGCAAATGCCACTTCCAGCTTAGCTGTGCAGAAGAAGAACAACAAGAAGAAGAAATATCTCGAAATATGTCCGTCAGGCCCCTTCCCTTGAGATAAATCTGCAAATATCTCGGAAACGAAGCGAGCTATGGCAAAATGTTAAGAGACCTTTTTTGTAGAGAATTAAGTTTCCTGCTTTTTATGTTCTATGATATTTTTTGATCAGATGCGTAGTTCTCGAGATATATCAAGATATTTAAAAGTTCCGAAGCCGCACCAACATAATAGAGATACAGAAACACCGTGGCCCCTTTCTTTGAGATAACTCTGCACTATTGCGAGCTGCAAATGCCACTTCCAGCTTAGCTGTGCAGAAGAGGAACAACAAGAAGAAGAAATATCTCGGAATATGTCCGTCAGGCCCCTTCCCTTGAGATAAATCTGCAAATATCTCGGAAACGATGCCAGCTATGGGAAAATGTTAAGAGACCTTTTTTGTAGAGAATTAAGTTTCCTACTTTTTATCTTGTATGATATTTTTTGATCAGATGCGTAGTTCTAGAGATATATCAAGATATTTAAAAGTTCCGAAGCCGCACCAACATAATAGAGATACAGAAACACCGTGGCCCCTTTCTTTGAGATAACTGTGCACTAGTGCGAGCCGCAAATGCCACTTCCAGCTTAGCTGTGCAGAAGAAGAACAACAAGAAGAAGAAATATCTCGAAATATGTCCGTCAGGCCCCTTCCCTTGAGATAAATCTGCAAATATCTCGGAACCGAAGCGAGCTATGGCAAAATGTTAAGAGACCCTTTTTGTAGAGAATTAAGTTTCCCACTTTTTATGTTCTATGATATTTTTTGATCAGACGCGTAGTTCTCGAGATATATCAAGATATTTAAAAGTTCCGAAGCCGCACCAACATAATAGAGATACAGAAACACCGTGGCCCCTTTCTTTGAGATAACTCTGCACTATTGCGAGCTGCAAATGCCACTTCCAGCTTAGCTGTGCAGAAGAAGAACAACAAGAAGAAGAAATATCTCGAAATATGTCCGTCAGGCCCCTTCCCTCGAGATAAATCTGCAAATATCTCGGAAACGAAGCGAGCTATGGCAAAATGTTAAGAGACCTTTTTTGTAGAGAATTAAGTTTCCTACTTTCTATGTTCTATGATATTTTTTGATCAGATACGTAGTTCTCGAGATATATCAAGATATTTAAAAGTTCCGAATCCGCACCAACATAATAGAGATACAGAAACACCGTGGCCCCTTTCTTTGAGATAACTCTGCACTATTGCGAGCTGCAAATGCCACTTCCAGCTTAGCTGTGCAGAAGAAGAACAACAAGAAGAAGAAATATCTCGAAATATGTCCGTCAGGCCCCTTCCCTTGAGATAAATCTGCAAATATCTCGGAAACGAAGAGAGCTATGGCAAAATGTTAAGAGACCTTTTTTGTAGAGAATTAAGTTTCCTACTTTTCATGTTCTATGATATTTTTTGATCAGATGCGTAGTTCTCGAGATATATCAAGATATTTAAAAGTTCCGAAGCCGCACCAACATAATAGAGATACAGAAACACCGTGGCCCCTTTCTTTGAGATAACTCTGCACTATTGCGAGCTGCAAATGCCACTTCCAGCTTAGCTGTGCAGAAGAAGAACAACAAGAAGAAGAAATATCTCGAAATATGTCCGTCAGGCCCCTTCCCTTGAGATAAATCTGCAAATATCTCGGAAACGAAGAGAGCTATGGCAAAATGTTAAGAGACCTTTTTTGTAGAGAATTAAGTTTCCTACTTTTCATGTTCTATGATATTTTTTGATCAGATGCGTAGTTCTCGAGATATATCAAGATATTTAAAAGTTCCGAAGCCGCACCAACATAATAGAGATACAGAAACACCGTGGCCCCTTTCTTTTAGATAACTCTGCACTATTGCGAGCTGTAAATGCCACTTCCAGCTTAGCTGTGCAGAAGAAGAACAACAAGAAGAAGAAATATCTCGAAATATGTCCGTCAGGCCCCTTCCCTTGAGATATATCTGCAAATATCTCGGAAACGAAGCGAGCTATGGCAAAATGTTAAGAGACCTTTTTTGTCGAGAATTATGTTTCCCACAATTTATGTTCTATGATATTTTTTGATCAGAAGCGTAGTTTTCGAGATATATCGAGATATTTAAAAGTTCCGAAGCCGCACCAACATAATAGAGATACAGAAACACCGTGGCCCCTTTCTTTGAGATAACTCTGCACTATTGCGAGCTGCAAATGCCACTTCCAGCTTAGCTGTGCAGAAGAAGAACAACAAGAAGAAGAAATATCTCGAAATATGTCCGTCAGGCCCCTTCCCTTGAGATAAATCTGCAAATATCTCGGAAACGAAGCGAGCTATGGCAAAATGTTAAGAGACCTTATTTGTAGAGAATTAAGTTTCCTACTTTTTATGTTCTATGGTATTTTTTGATCAGATGCGTAGTTCTCGAGATATATCAAGATATTTAAAAGTTCCGAAGCCGCACCAACATAATAGAGATACAGAAACACCGTGGCCCCTTTCTTTGAGATAACTCTGCACTATTGCGAGCTGCAAATGCCACTTCCAGCTTAGCTGTGCAGAAGAAGAACAACAAGAAGAAGAAATATCTCGAAATATGTCCGTCAGGCCCCTTCCCTTGAGATATATCTGCAAATATCTCGGAAACGAAGCGAGCTATGGCAAAATGTTAAGAGACCTTTTTTGTAGAGAATTATGTTTCCTACAATTTATGTTCTATGATATTTTTTGATCAGATGCGTAGTTTTCGAGATATATCGAGATATTTAAAAGATCCGAAGCCGCACCAACATAATAGAGATACAGAAACACCGTGGCCCCTTTCTTTGATATAACTCTGCACTAGTGCGAGCCGCAAATGCCGCTTCCAGCTTAGCTGTGCAGAAGAAGAACAACAAGAAGAAGAAATATCTCGAAATATGTCCGTCAGGCCCCTTCCCTCGAGATAAATCTGCAAATATCTCGGAAACGAAGCGAGCTATGGCAAAATGTTAAGAGACCTTTTTTGTAGAGAATTAAGTTTCCTACTTTCTATGTTCTATGATATTTTTTGATCGGATGCGTAGTTCTCGAGATATATCAAGATATTTAAAAGTTCCGAAGCCGCACCAACATAATAGAGATACAGAAACACCGTGGCCCCTTTCTTTGAGATAACTCTGCACTATTGCGAGCTGCAAATGCCACTTCCAGCTTAGCTGTGCAGAAGAAGAACAACAAGAAGAAGAAATATCTCGAAATATGTCCGTCAGGCCCCTTCCCTTGAGATAAATCTGCAAATATCTCGGAAACGAAGCGAGCTATGGCAAAATGTTAAGAGACCTTATTTGTAGAGAATTAAGTTTCCTACTTTTTATGTTCTATGGTATTTTTTGATCAGATGCGTAGTTCTCGAGATATATCAAGATATTTAAAAGTTCCGAAGCCGCACCAACATAATAGAGATACAGAAACACCGTGGCCCCTTTCTTTGAGATAACTCTGCACTATTGCGAGCTGCAAATGCCACTTCCAGCTTAGCTGTGCAGAAGAAGAACAACAAGAAGAAGAAATATCTCGAAATATGTCCGTCAGGCCCCTTCCCTTGAGATATATCTGCAAATATCTCGGAAACGAAGCGAGCTATGGCAAAATGTTAAGAGACCTTTTTTGTCGAGAATTATGTTTCCCGCAATTTATGTTCTATGATATTTTTTGATCAGAAGCGTAGTTTTCGAGATATATCGAGATATTTAAAAGTTCCGAAGCCGCACCAACATAATAGAGATACAGAAACACCGTGGCCCCTTTCTTTGAGATAACTCTGCACTATTGCGAGCTGCAAATGCCACTTCCAGCTTAGCTGTGCAGAAGAAGAACAACAAGAAGAAGAAATATCTCGAAATATGTCCGTCAGACCCCTTCCCTCGAGATAAATCTGCAAATATCTCGGAAACGAAGAGAGCTATGGCAAAATGTTAAGAGACCTTTTTTGTAGAGAATTAAGTTTCCTACTTTTCATGTTCTATGATATTCTTTGATCAGATGCGTAGTTCTCGAGATATATCAAGATATTTAAAAGTTCCGAAGCCGCACCAACATAATAGAGATACAGAAACACCGTGGCCCCTTTCTTTGAGATAACTCTGCACTATTGCGCGCTGCAAATGCCACTTCCAGCTTAGCTGTGCAGAAGAAGAACAACAAGAAGAAGAAATATCTCGAAATATGTCCGTCAGGCCCCTTCCCTTGAGATAAATCTGCAAATATCTCGGAAACGAAGCGAGCTACCGCAAAATGTTAAGAGACCTTTTTTGTAGAAAATTAGGATTCCTACTTTTTATGTTCTCTGATATTTTTTGAACAGATGCGTAGTTCTCGAGATATATCAAGATATTTAAAAGTTCCGAAGCCGCACCAACATAATAGAGATACAGAAACACCGTGGCCCCTTTCTTTGAGATAACTCTGCACTATTGCGAGCTGCAAATGCCACTTCCAGCTTAGCTGTGCAGAAGAAGAACAACAAGAAGAAGAAATATCTCGAAATATGTCCGTCAGGCCCCTTCCCTTGAGATAAATCTGCAAATATCTCGGAAACGAAGCGAGCTATGGCAAAATGTTAAGAGACCTTATTTGTAGAGAATTAAGTTTCCTACTTTTTATGTTCTATGCTATTTTTTGATCAGATGCGTAGTTCTCGAGATATATCAAGATATTTAAAAGTTCCGAAGCCGCACCAACATAATAGAGATACAGAAACACCGTGGCCCCTTTCTTTGAGATAACTCTGCACTATTGCGAGCTGCAAATGCCACTTCCAGCTTAGCTGTGCAGAAGAAGAACAACAAGAAGAAGAAATATCTCGAAATATGTCCGTCAGGCCCCTTCCCTTGAGATATATCTGCAAATATCTCGGAAACGAAGCGAGCTATGGCAAAATGTTAAGAGACCTTTTTTGTAGAGAATTATGTTTCCTACAATTTATGTTCTATGATATTTTTTGATCAGATGCGTAGTTTTCGAGATATATCGAGATATTTAAAAGATCCGAAGTCGCACCAACATAATAGAGATACAGAAACACCGTGGCCCCTTTCTTTGATATAACTCTGCACTAGTGCGAGCCGCAAATGCCGCTTCCAGCTTAGCTGTGCAGAAGAAGAACAACAAGAAGAAGAAATATCTCGAAATATGTCCGTCAGGCCCCTTCCCTCGAGATAAATCTGCAAATATCTCGGAAACGAAGCGAGCTATGGCAAAATGCTAAGAGACCTTTTTTGTAGAGAATTAAGTTTCCTACTTTCTATGTTCTATGATATTTTTTGATCGGATGCGTAGTTCTCGAGATATATCAAGATATTTAAAAGTTCCGAAGCCGCACCAACATAATAGAGATACAGAAACACCGTGGCCCCTTTCTTTGAGATAACTCTGCACTATTGCGAGCTGCAAATGCCACTTCCAGCTTAGCTGTGCAGAAGAAGAACAACAAAAAGAAGAAATATCTCGAAATATGTCCGTCAGGCCCCTTCCCTTGAGATAAATCTGCAAATACCTCGGAAACGAAGCGAGCTACCGCAAAATGTTAAGAGACCTTTTTTGTAGAGAATTAAGTTTCCTACTTTTTATGTTCTATGGTATTTTTTGATCAGATGCGTAGTTCTCGAGATATATCAAGATATTTAAAAGATCCGAAGCCGCACCAACATAATAGAGATACAGAAACACCGTGGCCCCTTTCTTTGATATAACTCTGCACTAGTGCGAGCCGCAAATGCCGCTTCCAGCTTAGCTGTGCAGAAGAAGAACAACAAGAAGAAAAAATATCTCGAAATATGTCCGTCAGGCCCCTTCCCTCGAGATAAATCTGCAAATATCTCGGAAACGAAGCGAGCTATGGCAAAATGTTAAGAGACCTTTTTTGTAGAGAATTAAGTTTCCTACTTTCTATGTTCTATGATATTTTTTGATCGGATGCGTAGTTCTCGAGATATATCAAGATATTTAAAAGTTCCGAAGCCGCACCAACATAATAGAGATACAGAAACACCGTGGCCCCTTTCTTTGAGATAACTCTGCACTATTGCGAGCTGCAAATGCCACTTCCAGCTTAGCTGTGCAGAAGAAGAACAACAAAAAGAAGAAATATCTCGAAATATGTCCGTCAGGCCCCTTCCCTTGAGATAAATCTGCAAATATCTCGGAAACGAAGCGAGCTACCGCAAAATGTTAAGAGACCTTTTTTGTAGAAAATTAGGATTCCTACTTTTTATGTTCTATGATATTTTTTGATCAGAAGCGTGGTTTTCGAGATATATCGAGATATTTAAAAGTTCCGAAGCCGCACCAACATAATAGAGATACAGAAACACCGTGGCCCCTTTCTTTGAGATAACTCTGCACTATTGCGAGCTGCAAATGCCACTTCCAGCTTACCTGTGCAGAAGAAGAACAACAAGAAGAAGAAATATCTCGAAATATGTCCGTCAGGCCCCTTCCCTTGAGATAAATCTGCAAATATCTCGGAAACGAAGCGAGCTATGGCAAAATGTTAAGAGACCTTTTTTGTAGAGAATTAAGTTTCCTACTTTCTATGTTCTATGATATTTTTTGATCGGATGCGTAGTTCTCGAGATATATCAAGATATTTAAAAGTTCCGAAGCCGCACCAACATAATAGAGATACAGAAACACCGTGGCCCCTTTCTTTGAGATAACTCTGCACTATTGCGAGCTGCAAATGCCACTTCCAGCTTAGCTGTGCAGAAGAAGAACAACAAAAAGAAGAAATATCTCGAAATATGTCCGTCAGGCCCCTTCCCTTGAGATAAATCTGCAAATATCGCGGAAACGAAGCGAGCTACCGCAAAATGTTAAGAGACCTTTTTTGTAGAAAATTAGGATTCCTACTTTTTATGTTCTATGATATTTTTTGATCAGAAGCGTGGTTTTCGAGATATATCGAGATATTTAAAAGTTCCGAAGCCGCACCAACATAATAGAGATACAGAAACACCGTGGCCCCTTTCTTTGAGATAACTCTGCACTATTGCGAGCTGCAAATGCCACTTCCAGCTTACCTGTGCAGAAGAAGAACAACAAGAAGAAGAAATATCTCGAAATATGTCCGTCAGGCCCCTTCCCTTGAGATAAATCTGCAAATATCTCGGAAACGAAGCGAGCTATGGCAAAATGTTAAGAGACCTTTTTTGTAGAGAATTATGTTTCCTACAATTTACGTTCTTTGATATTTTTTGATCAGAAGCGTAGTTTTCGAGATATATCGAGATATTTAAAAGTTCCGAAGCCGCACCAACATAATAGAGATACAGAAACACCGTGGCCCCTTTCTTTGAGATAACTCTGCACTATTGCGACCTGCAAATGCCACTTCCAGCTTAGCTGTGCAGAAGAGGAACAACAAGAAGAAGAAATATCTCGGAATATGTCCGTCAGGCCCCTTCCCTTGAGATAACTCTGCAACTATCTCGGAAACCAAGCGAGCTATGGCAAAATGTTAAGAGACCTTATTTGTAGAGAATTAAGTTTCCTACTTTTTATGTTCTACGATATTTTTTGATCAGATGCGTAGTTCTCGAGATATATCAAGATATTTAAAAGTTCCGAAGCCGCACCAACATAATAGAGATACAGAAACACCGTGGCCCCTTTCTTTGAGATAACTCTGCACTACTGCGAGCTGCAAATGCCACTTCCAGCTTAGCTGTGCAGAAGAAGAACAACAAGAAGAAGAAATATCTCGAAATATGTCCCTCAGGCCCCTTCCCTTGGGATAAATCTGCAAATATCTCGGAAACGAAGCGAGCTATGGCAAAATGTTAAGAGACCTTTTTTGTAGAGAATTAAGTTTCCTACTTTTTATGTTCTATGATATTTTTTGATCAGATGCGTAGTTCTCGAGATATATCCAGATATTTAAAAGTTCCGAAGCGGCACCAACATAATAGAGATACAGAAACACCGTGGCCCCTTTCTTTGAGATAACTCTGCACTATTGCGCGCTGCAAATGCCACTTCCAGCTTAGCTGTGCAGAAGAAGAACAACAAGAAGAAGAAATATCTCGAAATATGTCCGTCAGGCCCCTTACCTTGAGATAAATCTGCAAATATCTCGGAAACGAAGCGAGCTATGGCAAAATGTTAAGAGACCTTTTTTGTAGAGAATTAAGTTTCCTACTTTTTATGTTCTATGATATTTTTTGATCAGATGCGTAGTTCTCGAGATATATCAAGATATTTAAAAGCTCCGAAGCTGCACCAACATAATAGAGGTACAGAAACACCGTGGCCCCTTTCTTTGAGATAACTCTGCACTATTGCGAGCTGCAAATGCCACTTCCAGCTTAGCTGTGCAGAAGAAGAACAACAAGAATAAGAAATATTTCGAAATATGTCCGTCAGGCCCCTTCCCTTGAGATAAATCTGCAAATATCTCGGAAACTAAGCGAGCTACGGCTAAATGTTAAGAGACCTTATTTGTAGAGAATTAAGTTTCCTACTTTTTATGTTCTATGCTATTTTTTGATCAGATGCGTAGTTCTCGAGATATATCAAGATATTTAAAAGTTCCGAAGCCGCACCAACATAATAGAGATACAGAAACACCGTGGCCCCTTTCTTTGAGATAACTCTGCACTATTGCGAGCTGCAAATGCCACTTCCAGCTTAGCTGTGCAGAAGAAGAACAACAAGAACAAGAAATATCTCGAAATATGTCCGTCAGGCCCCTTCCCTTGAGATAAATCTGTAAATATCTCGGAAACGAAGCAAGCTATGGCAAAATGTTAAGAGACCTTTTTTGTAGAGAATTAAGTTTCCTACTTTTTATGTTCTATGATATTTTTCGATCAGAGGCGTAGTTCTCGAGATATATCAAGATATTTAAAAGTTCCGAAGCCGCACCAACATAATAGAGATACAGAAACACCGTGGCCCCTCTCTTTGAGATAACTCTGCACGATTGCGAGCTGGAAATGCCACTTCCAGTTTAGCTGTGCAGAAGAAGAACAACAAGAAGAAGAAATATCTCGAAATATGTCCGTCAGGACCCTTCCCTTGAGATAAATCTGCAAATATCTCGGAAACGAAGCGAGCTATTGCAAAACGTTAAGAGACCTTTTTTGTAGAGAATTAAGTTTCCTACTTGTTATGTTCTATGATATTTTTCGATCAGAGGCGTAGTTCTCGAGATATATCAAGATATTTAAAAGTTCCGAAGCCGCACCAACATAATAGAGATACAGAAACACCGTGGCCCCTCTCTTTGAGATAACTCTGCACGATTGCGAGCTGGAAATGCCACTCCAAGTTTAGCTGTGCAGAAGAAGAACAACAAGAAGAAGAAATATCTCGAAATATGTCCGTCAGGACCCTTCCCTTGAGATAAATCTGCAAATATCTCGGAAACGAAGCGAGCTATTGCAAAACGTTAAGAGACCTTTTTTGTAGAGAATTAAGTTTCCTACTTTTTATGTTCTATGATATTTTTTGATCAGATGCGTAGTTCTCGAGATATATCAAGATATTTAAAAGCTCCGAAGCTGCACCAACATAATAGAGGTACAGAAACACCGTGGCCCCTTTCTTTGAGATAACTCTGCACTATTGCGAGCTGCAAATGCCACTTCCAGCTTAGCTGTGCAGAAGAAGAACAACAAGAATAAGAAATATTTCGAAATATGTCCGTCAGGCCCCTTCCCTTGAGATAAATCTGCAAATATCTCGGAAACGAAGCGAGCTACGGCAAAATGTTAAGCGACCTTTTTTGTAGAAAATTAGGTTTCCTACTTTTTATGTTCTATGATATTTTTTGATCAGATGCGTAGTTCTCGAGATATATCAAGATATTTAAAAGTTCCGAAGCCGCACCAACATAATACAGATACAGAAACACCGTGGCCCCTTTCTTTGAGATAACTCTGCACTATTGCGAGCTGCAAATGCCACTTCTAGCTTAGCTGTGCAGAAGAAGAACAACAAGAAGAAGAAATATCTGGAAATATGTCCGTCAGGCCCTTTCCCTTGAGATAAATCTGCAAATATCTCGGAAACCAAGCGAGCTATGGCAAAATGTTAAGAGACCTTATTTGTAGAGAATTAAGTTTCCTACTTTTTATGTTCTACGATATTTTTTGATCAGATGCGTAGTTCTCGAGATATATCAAGATAGTTAAAAGTTCCGAAGCCGCACCAACATAATAGAGATACAGAAACACCGTGGCCCCTTTCTTTGAGATAACTCTGCACTATTGCGCGCTGCAAATGCCACTTCCAGCTTAGCTGTGCAGAAGAAGAACAACAAGAAGAAGAAATATCTCGAAATATGTCCGTCAGGCCCCTTCCCTTGAGATAAATCTGCAAATATCTCGGAAACGAAGCGAGCTATGGCAAAATGTTAAGAGACCTTTTTTGTAGAGAATTAAGTTTCCTACTTTTTATGTTCTATGATATTTTTTGATCAGATTCGTAGTTCTCGAGATATATCCAGATATTTAAAAGTTCCGAAGCGGCACCAACATAATAGAGATACAGACACACCGTGGCCCCTTTCTTTGAGATAACTCTGCACGATTGCGAGCTGGAAATGCCACTTCCAGTTTAGCTGTGCAGAAGAAGAACAACAAGAAGAAGAAATATCTCGAAATATGTCCGTCAGGACCCTTCCCTTGAGATAAATCTGCAAATATCTCGGAAACGAAGCGAGCTATTGCAAAACGTTAAGAGACCTTTTTTGTAGAGAATTAAGTTTCCTACTTGTTATGTTCTATGATATTTTTCGATCAGAGGCGTAGTTCTCGAGATATATCAAGATATTTAAAAGTTCCGAAGCCGCACCAACATAATAGAGATACAGAAACACCGTGGCCCCTCTCTTTGAGATAACTCTGCACGATTGCGAGCTGGAAATGCCACTCCAAGTTTAGCTGTGCAGAAGAAGAACAACAAGAAGAAGAAATATCTCGAAATATGTCCGTCAGGACCCTTCCCTTGAGATAAATCTGCAAATATCTCGGAAACGAAGCGAGCTATTGCAAAACGTTAAGAGACCTTTTTTGTAGAGAATTAAGTTTCCTACTTTTTATGTTCTATGATATTTTTTGATCAGATGCGTAGTTCTCGAGATATATCAAGATATTTAAAAGCTCCGAAGCTGCACCAACATAATAGAGGTACAGAAACACCGTGGCCCCTTTCTTTGAGATAACTCTGCACTATTGCGAGCTGCAAATGCCACTTCCAGCTTAGCTGTGCAGAAGAAGAACAACAAGAATAAGAAATATTTCGAAATATGTCCGTCAGGCCCCTTCCCTTGAGATAAATCTGCAAATATCTCGGAAACGAAGCGAGCTACGGCAAAATGTTAAGCGACCTTTTTTGTAGAAAATTAGGTTTCCTACTTTTTATGTTCTATGATATTTTTTGATCAGATGCGTAGTTCTCGAGATATATCAAGATATTTAAAAGTTCCGAAGCCGCACCAACATAATACAGATACAGAAACACCGTGGCCCCTTTCTTTGAGATAACTCTGCACTATTGCGAGCTGCAAATGCCACTTCTAGCTTAGCTGTGCAGAAGAAGAACAACAAGAAGAAGAAATATCTGGAAATATGTCCGTCAGGCCCTTTCCCTTGAGATAAATCTGCAAATATCTCGGAAACCAAGCGAGCTATGGCAAAATGTTAAGAGACCTTATTTGTAGAGAATTAAGTTTCCTACTTTTTATGTTCTACGATATTTTTTGATCAGATGCGTAGTTCTCGAGATATATCAAGATAGTTAAAAGTTCCGAAGCCGCACCAACATAATAGAGATACAGAAACACCGTGGCCCCTTTCTTTGAGATAACTCTGCACTATTGCGCGCTGCAAATGCCACTTCCAGCTTAGCTGTGCAGAAGAAGAACAACAAGAAGAAGAAATATCTCGAAATATGTCCGTCAGGCCCCTTCCCTTGAGATAAATCTGCAAATATCTCGGAAACGAAGCGAGCTATGGCAAAATGTTAAGAGACCTTTTTTGTAGAGAATTAAGTTTCCTACTTTTTATGTTCTATGATATTTTTTGATCAGATTCGTAGTTCTCGAGATATATCCAGATATTTAAAAGTTCCGAAGCGGCACCAACATAATAGAGATACAGACACACCGTGGCCCCTTTCTTTGAGATAACTCTGCACTATTGCGACCTGCAAATGCCACTTCCAGCTTAGCTGTGCAGAAGAGGAACAACAAGAAGAAGAAATATCTCGGAATATGTCGTCAGGCCCCTTCCCTTGAGCTAAATCTGCAAATATCTCGGAAACGATGCCAGCTATGGGAAAATGTTAAGATACCTTTTTTGTAGAGAATTAAGTTTCCTACTTTTTATGTTCTATGATATTTTTTGATCAGATGCGTAGTTTTCGAGATATATCGAGATATTTAAAAGTTCCGAAGCCGCACCAACATAATAGAGATACAGAAACATCGTGGCCCCTTTCTTTGGGATAACTCTGCACTATTGCGAGTTGGAAATGCCACTTCCAGCTTAGCTGTGCAGAAGAGGAACAACAAGAAGAAGAAATATCTCGGAATATGTCCGTCAGGACCCTTCCCTTGAGATAAATCTGCAAATATCTCGGAAACGAAGCGAGCTACGGCAAAATGTTAAGCGACCTTTTTTGTAGAAAATTAGGTTTCCTACTTTTTATGTTCTATGATATTTTTTGATCAGATGCGTAGTTCTCGAGATATATCAAGATATTTAAAAGTTCCGAAGCCGCACCAACATAATACAGATACAGAAACACCGTGGCCCCTTTCTTTGAGATAACTCTGCACTATTGCGAGCTGCAAATGCCACTTCTAGCTTAGCTGTGCAGAAGAAGAACAACAAGAAGAAGAAATATCTGGAAATATGTCCGTCAGGCCCTTTCCCTTGAGATAAATCTGCAAATATCTCGGAAACCAAGCGAGCTATGGCAAAATGTTAAGAGACCTTATTTGTAGAGAATTAAGTTTCCTACTTTTTATGTTCTACGATATTTTTTGATCAGATGCGTAGTTCTCGAGATATATCAAGATATTTAAAAGTTCCGAAGCCGCACCAACATAATAGAGATACAGAAACACCGTGGCCCCTTTCTTTGAGATAACTCTGCACTATTGCGCGCTGCAAATGCCACTTCCAGCTTAGCTGTGCAGAAGAAGAACAACAAGAAGAAGAAATATCTCGAAATATGTCCGTCAGGCCCCTTCCCTTGAGATAAATCTGCAAATATCTCGGAAACGAAGCGAGCTATGGCAAAATGTTCAGAGACCTTTTTTGTAGAGAATTAAGTTTCCTACTTTTTATGTTCTATGATATTTTTTGATCAGATGCGTAGTTCTCGAGATATATCAAGATATTTAAAAGTTCCGAAGCCGCACCAACATAATAGAGATACAGAAACACCGTGGCCCCTTTCTTTGAGATAACTCTGCACTACTGCGAGCTGCAAATGCCACTTCCAGCTTAGCTGTGCAGAAGAAGAACAACAAGAAGAAGAAATATCTCGAAATATGTCCGTCAGGCCCCTTCCCTTGAGATAAATCTGCAAATATCTCGGAAACGAAGCGAGCTATGGCAAAATGTTCAGAGACCTTTTTTGTAGAGAATTAAGTTTCCTACTTTTTATGTTCTATGATATTTTTTGATCAGATGCGTAGTTCTCGAGATATATCAAGATATTTAAAAGTTCCGAAGCCGCACCAACATAATAGAGATACAGAAACACCGTGGCCCCTTTCTTTGAGATAACTCTGCACTATTGCGAGCTGCAAATGCCACTTCCAGCTTAGCTGTGCAGAAGAAGAACAACAAAAAGAAGAAATATCTCGAAATATGTCCGTCAGGCCCCTTCCCTTGAGATAAATCTGCAAATATCTCGGAAACGAAGCGAGCTACCGCAAAATGTTAAGAGACCTTTTTTGTAGAAAATTAGGATTCCTACTTTTTATGTTCTATGATATTTTTTGAACAGATGCGTAGTTCTCGAGATATATCAAGATATTTAAAAGTTCCGAAGCCGCACCAACATAATAGAGATACAGAAACACCGTGGCCCCTTTCTTTGAGATAACTCTGCACTATTGCGAGCTGCAAATGCCACTTCCAGCTTAGCTGTGCAGAAGAAGAACAACAAGAATAAGAAATATTTCGAAATATGTCCGTCAGGCCCCTTCCCTTGAGATAAATCTGCAAATATCTCGGAAACTAAGCGAGCTACGGCTAAATGTTAAGAGACCTTTTTTGTAGAAAATTAGGTTTCCTACTTTTTATGTTCTATGATATTTTTTGATCAGATGCGTAGTTCTCGAGATATATCAAGATATTTAAAAGTTCCGAAGCCGCACCAACATAATAGAGATACAGACACACCGTGGCCCCTTTCTTTGAGATAACTCTGCACTATTGCGACCTGCAAATGCCACTTCCAGCTTAGCTGTGCAGAAGAGGAACAACAAGAAGAAGAAATATCTCGGAATATGTCGTCAGGCCCCTTCCCTTGAGCTAAATCTGCAAATATCTCGGAAACGATGCCAGCTATGGGAAAATGTTAAGATACCTTTTTTGTAGAGAATTAAGTTTCCTACTTTTTATGTTCTATGATATTTTTTGATCAGATGCGTAGTTTTCGAGATATATCGAGATATTTAAAAGTTCCGAAGCCGCACCAACATAATAGAGATACAGAAACATCGTGGCCCCTTTCTTTGGGATAACTCTGCACTATTGCGAGTTGGAAATGCCACTTCCAGCTTAGCTGTGCAGAAGAGGAACAACAAGAAGAAGAAATATCTCGGAATATGTCC
The DNA here is from genome assembly GCF_051020975.1 of Osmia lignaria lignaria. Classification (NCBI taxonomy): domain Eukaryota; kingdom Metazoa; phylum Arthropoda; class Insecta; order Hymenoptera; family Megachilidae; genus Osmia; species Osmia lignaria. Next base: position 3,406,537 of record NW_027478160.1, read on the forward strand.
GTCAGGACCCTTCCCTTGAGATAAATCTGCAAATATCTCGGAAACGAAGCGAGCTACGGCAAAATGTTAAGCGACCTTTTTTGTAGAAAATTAGGTTTCCTACTTTTTATGTTCTATGATATTTTTTGATCAGATGCGTAGTTCTCGAGATATATCAAGATATTTAAAAGTTCCGAAGCCGCACCAACATAATACAGATACAGAAACACCGTGGCCCCTTTCTTTGAGATAACTCTGCACTATTGCGAGCTGCAAATGCCACTTCTAGCTTAGCTGTGCAGAAGAAGAACAACAAGAAGAAGAAATATCTGGAAATATGTCCGTCAGGCCCTTTCCCTTGAGATAAATCTGCAAATATCTCGGAAACCAAGCGAGCTATGGCAAAATGTTAAGAGACCTTATTTGTAGAGAATTAAGTTTCCTACTTTTTATGTTCTACGATATTTTTTGATCAGATGCGTAGTTCTCGAGATATATCAAGATATTTAAAAGTTCCGAAGCCGCACCAACATAATAGAGATACAGAAACACCGTGGCCCCTTTCTTTGAGATAACTCTGCACTATTGCGCGCTGCAAATGCCACTTCCAGCTTAGCTGTGCAGAAGAAGAACAACAAGAAGAAGAAATATCTCGAAATATGTCCGTCAGGCCCCTTCCCTTGAGATAAATCTGCAAATATCTCGGAAACGAAGCGAGCTATGGCAAAATGTTCAGAGACCTTTTTTGTAGAGAATTAAGTTTCCTACTTTTTATGTTCTATGATATTTTTTGATCAGATGCGTAGTTCTCGAGATATATCAAGATATTTAAAAGTTCCGAAGCCGCACCAACATAATAGAGATACAGAAACACCGTGGCCCCTTTCTTTGAGATAACTCTGCACTACTGCGAGCTGCAAATGCCACTTCCAGCTTAGCTGTGCAGAAGAAGAACAACAAGAAGAAGAAATATGTCGAAATATGTCCGTCAGGCCCCTTCCCTTGATATAAATCTGCAAATATCTCGGAAACGAAGCGAGCTATGGCAAAATGTTCAGAGACCTTTTTTGTAGAGAATTAAGTTTCCTACTTTTTATGTTCTATGATATTTTTTGATCAGATGCGTAGTTCTCGAGATATATCAAGATATTTAAAAGTTCCGAAGCCGCACCAACATAATAGAGATACAGAAACACCGTGGCCCCTTTCTTTGAGATAACTCTGCACTATTGCGAGCTGCAAATGCCACTTCGAGCTTAGCTGTGCAGAAGAAGAACAACAAAAAGAAGAAATATCTCGAAATATGTCCGTCAGGCCCCTTCCCTTGAGATAAATCTGCAAATATCTCGGAAACGAAGCGAGCTACCGCAAAATGTTAAGAGACCTTTTTTGTAGAAAATTAGGATTCCTACTTTTTATGTTCTATGATATTTTTTGAACAGATGCGTAGTTCTCGAGATATATCAAGATATTTAAAAGTTCCGAAGCCGCACCAACATAATAGAGATACAGAAACACCGTGGCCCCTTTCTTTGAGATAACTCTGCACTATTGCGAGCTGCAAATGCCACTTCCAGCTTAGCTGTGCAGAAGAAGAACAACAAGAAGAAGAAATATCTCGAAATATGTCCGTCAGGCCCCTTCCCTTGAGATAAATCTGCAAATATCTCGGAAACGAAGCGAGCTATGGCAAAATGTTAAGAGACCTTATTTGTAGAGAATTAAGTTTCCTACTTTTTATGTTCTATGGTATTTTTTGATCAGATGCGTAGTTCTCGAGATATATCAAGATATTTAAAAGTTCCGAAGCCGCACCAACATAATAGAGATACAGAAACACCGTGGCCCCTTTCTTTGAGATAACTCTGCACTATTGCGAGCTGCAAATGCCACTTCCAGCTTAGCTGTGAAGAAGAAGAACAACAAGATGAAGAAATATCTCGAAATATGTCCGTCAGGCCCCTTCCCTTGAGATAAATCTGCAAATATCTCGGAAACGAAGCGAGCTATGGCAAAATGTTAAGAGACCTTTTTTGTAGAGAATTAAGTTTCCTACTTTTTATGTTCTATGATATTTTTTGATCAGATGCGTAGTTCTCGAGATATATCAAGATATTTAAAAGTTCCGAAGCCGCACCAACATAATAGAGATACAGAAACACCGTGGCCCCTTTCCTTGAGATAACTCTGCACTATTGCGCGCTGCAAATGCCACTTCCAGCTTAGCTGTGCAGAAGAAGAACAACAAGAAGAAGAAATATCTCGAAATATGTCCGTCAGGCCCCTTCCCTTGAGATAAATCTGCAAATATCTCGGAAACGAAGCGAGCTATGGCAAAATGTTAAGAGACCTTTTTTGTAGAGAATTAAGTTTCCTACTTTTTATGTTCTATGATATTTTTTGATCAGATGCGTAGTTCTCGAGATATAGCAAGATATTTAAAAGTTCCGAAGCCGCACCAACATAATAGAGATACAGAAACACCGTGGCCCCTTTCTTTGAGATAACTCTGCACTACTGCGAGCTGCAAATGCCACTTCCAGCTTAGCTGTGCAGAAGAAGAACAACAAGAAGAAGAAATATCTCGAAATATGTCCGTCAGGCCCCTTCCCTTGAGATAAATCTGCAAATATCTCGGAAACGAAGCGAGCTATGGCAAAATGTTCAGAGACCTTTTTTGTAGAGAATTAAGTTTCCTACTTTTTATGTTCTATGATATTTTTTGATCAGATGCGTAGTTCTCGAGATATATCAAGATATTTAAAAGTTCCGAAGCCGCACCAACATAATAGAGATACAGAAACACCGTGGCCCCTTTCTTTGAGATAACTCTGCACTATTGCGAGCTGCAAATGCCACTTCCAGCTTAGCTGTGCAGAAGAAGAACAACAAAAAGAAGAAATATCTCGAAATATGTCCGTCAGGCCCCTTCCCTTGAGATAAATCTGCAAATATCTCGGAAACGAAGCGAGCTACCGCAAAATGTTAAGAGACCTTTTTTGTAGAAAATTAGGATTCCTACTTTTTATGTTCTATGATATTTTTTGAACAGATGCGTAGTTCTCGAGATATATCAAGATATTTAAAAGTTCCGAAGCCGCACCAACATAATAGAGATACAGAAACACCGTGGCCCCTTTCTTTGAGATAACTCTGCACTATTGCGAGCTGCAAATGCCACTTCCAGCTTAGCTGTGCAGAAGAAGAACAACAAGAAGAAGAAATATCTCGAAATATGTCCGTCAGGCCCCTTCCCTTGAGATAAATCTGCAAATATCTCGGAAACGAAGCGAGCTATGGCAAAATGTTAAGAGACCTTATTTGTGGAGAATTAAGTTTCCTACTTTTTATGTTCTATGGTATTTTTTGATCAGATGCGTAGTTCTCGAGATATATCAAGATATTTAAAAGTTCCGAAGCCGCACCAACATAATAGAGATACAGAAACACCGTGGCTCCTTTCTTTGAGATAACTCTGCACTATTGCGAGCTGCAAATGCCACTTCCAGCTTAGCTGTGAAGAAGAAGAACAACAAGAAGAAGAAATATCTCGAAATATGTCCGTCAGGCCCCTTCCCTTGAGATAAATCTGCAAATATCTCGGAAACGAAGCGAGCTATGGCAAAATGTTAAGAGACCTTTTTTGTAGAGAATTAAGTTTCCTACTTTTTATGTTCTATGATATTTTTTGATCAGATGCGTAGTTCTCGAGATATAGCAAGATATTTAAAAGTTCCGAAGCCGCACCAACATAATAGAGATACAGATACACCGTGGCCCCTTTCTTTGAGATAACTCTGCACTATTGCGAGCTGCAGATGCCCCTTCCAGCTTAGCTGTGCAGAAGAAGAACAACAAGAAGAAGAAATATCTCGAAATATGTCCGTCAGGCCCCTTCCCTTGAGATAAATCTGCAAATATCTCGGAAACGAAGCGAGCTACCGCAAAATGTTAAGAGACCTTTTTTGTAGAAAATTAGGATTCCTACTTTTTATGTTCTATGATATTTTTTGAACAGATGCGTAGTTCTCGAGATATATCAAGATATTTAAAAGTTCCGAAGCCGCACCAACATAATAGAGATACAGAAACACCGTGGCCCCTTTCTTTGAGATAACTCTGCACTATTGCGAGCTGCAAATGCCACTTCCAGCTTAGCTGTGCAGAAGAAGAACAACAAGAAGAAGAAATATCTCGAAATATGTCCGTCAGGCCCCTTCCCTTGAGATAAATCTGCAAATATCTCGGAAACGAAGCGAGCTATGGCAAAATGTTAAGAGACCTTATTTGTGGAGAATTAAGTTTCCTACTTTTTATGTTCTATGGTATTTTTTGATCAGATGCGTAGTTCTCGAGATATATCAAGATATTTAAAAGTTCCGAAGCCGCACCAACATAATAGAGATACAGAAACACCGTGGCTCCTTTCTTTGAGATAACTCTGCACTATTGCGAGCTGCAAATGCCACTTCCAGCTTAGCTGTGAAGAAGAAGAACAACAAGAAGAAGAAATATCTCGAAATATGTCCGTCAGGCCCCTTCCCTTGAGATAAATCTGCAAATATCTCGGAAACGAAGCGAGCTATGGCAAAATGTTAAGAGACCTTTTTTGTAGAGAATTAAGTTTCCTACTTTTTATGTTCTATGATATTTTTTGATCAGATGCGTAGTTCTCGAGATATAGCAAGATATTTAAAAGTTCCGAAGCCGCACCAACATAATAGAGATACAGAAACACCGTGGCCCCTTTCTTTGAGATAACTCTGCACTATTGCGAGCTGCAGATGCCCCTTCCAGCTTAGCTGTGCAGAAGAAGAACAACAAGAAGAAGAAATATCTCGAAATATGTCCGTCAGGCCCCTTCCCTTGAGATAAATCTGCAAATATCTCGGAAACGAAGCGAGCTATGGCAAAATCTTAAGAGACCTTTTTTGTAGAGAATTATGTTTCCTACAATTTACGTTCTCTGATATTTTTTGATCAGAAGCGTAGTTTTCGAGATATATCGAGATATTTAAAAGTTCCGAAGCCGCACCAACATAATAGAGATACAGAAACACCGTGGCCCCTTTCTTTGAGATAACTCTGCACTATTGCGCGCTGCAAATGGCACTTCCAGCTTAGCTGTGCAGAAGAAGAACAACAAGAAGAAGAAATATCTCGAAATATGTCCGTCAGGCCCCTTCCCTTGAGATAAATCTGCAAATATCTCGGAAACGAAGCGAGCTATGGCAAAATGTTAAGAGACCTTTTTTGTAGAGAATTAAGTTTCCTACTTTTTATGTTCTATGATATTTTTTGATCAGATGCGTAGTTCTCGAGATATATCAAGATATTTAAAAGTTCCGAAGCCGCACCAACATAATAGAGATACAGAAACACCGTGGCCCCTTTCGTTGAGATAACTCTGCACTACTGCGAGCTGCAAATGCCACTTCCAGCTTAGCTGTGCAGAAGAAGAACAACAAGAAGAAGAAATATCTCGAAATATGTCCGTCAGGCCCCTTCCCTTGAGATAAATCTGCAAATATCTCGGAAACGAAGCGAGCTACCGCAAAATGTTAAGAGACCTTATTTGTAGAGAATTAAGTTTCCTACTTTTTATGTTCTATGGTATTTTTTGATCAGATGCGTAGTTCTCGAGATATATCAAGATATTTAAAAGTTCCGAAGCCGCACCAACATAATAGAGATACAGAAACACCGTGGCCCCTTTCTTTGAGATAACTCTGCACTATTGCGAGCTGCAAATGCCACTTCCAGCTTAGCTGTGAAGAAGAAGAACAACAAGAAGAAGAAATATCTCGAAATATGTCCGTCAGGCCCCTTCCCTTGAGATAAATCTGCAAATATCTCGGAAACGAAGCGAGCTATGGCAAAATGTTAAGAGACCTTTTTTGTAGAGAATTAAGTTTCCTACTTTTTATGTTCTATGATATTTTTTGATCAGATGCGTAGTTCTCGAGATATAGCAAGATATTTAAAAGTTCCGAAGCCGCACCAACATAATAGAGATACAGAAACACCGTGGCCCCTTTCTTTGAGATAACTCTGCACTATTGCGAGCTGCAAATGCCACTCCCAGCTTAGCTGTGCAGAAGAAGAACAACAAGAACAAGAAATATCTCGAAATATGTCCGTCAGGCCCCTTCCCTTGAGATAAATCTGCAAATATCTCGGAAACGAAGCGAGCTATGGCAAAATGTTAAGAGACCTTTTTTGTAGAGAATTATGTTTCCTACAATTTACGTTCTCTGATATTTTTTGATCAGAAGCGTAGTTTTCGAGATATATCGAGATATTTAAAAGTTCCGAAGCCGCACCAACATAATAGAGATACAGAAACACCGTGGCCCCTTTCTTTGAGATAACTCTGCACTATTGCGACCTGCAAATGCCACTTCCAGCTTAGCTGTGCAGAAGAGGAACAACAAGAAGAAGAAATATCTCGGAATATGTCGTCAGGCCCCTTCCCTTGAGCTAAATCTGCAAATATCTCGGAAACGATGCCAGCTATGGGAAAATGTTGAGATACCTTTTTTGTAGAGAATTAAGTTTCCTACTTTTTATGTTCTATGATATTTTTTGATCAGATGCGTAGTTTTCGAGATATATCGAGATATTTAAAAGTTCCGAAGCCGCACCAACATAATAGAGATACAGAAACATCGTGGCCCCTTTCTTTGGGATAACTCTGCACTATTGCGAGTTGGAAATGCCACTTCCAGTTTAGCTGTGCAGAAGAAGAACAACAAGAAGAAGAAATATCTCGAAATATGTCCGTCAGGACCCTTCCCTTGAGATAAATCTGCAAATATCTCGGAAACGAAGCGAGCTATTGCAAAACGTTAAGAGACCTTTTTTGTAGAGAATTAAGTTTCCTACTTTTTATGTTCTATGATATTTTTTGATCAGATGCGTAGTTCTCGAGATATATCAAGATATTTAAAAGTTCCGAAGCCGCACCAACATAATAGAGATACAGAAACACCGTGGCCCCTTTCTTTGAGATAACTCTGCACTATTGCGAGCTGCAGATGCCACTTCCAGCTTAGCTGTGCAGAAGAAGAACAACAAGAAGAAGAAATATCTCGAAATATGTCCGTCAGGCCCCTTCCCTTGAGATAAATCTGCAAATATCTCGGAAACGAAGCGAGCTATGGCAAAATCTTAAGAGACCTTTTTTGTAGAGAATTATGTTTCCTACAATTTACGTTCTCTGATATTTTTTGATCAGAAGCGTAGTTTTCGAGATATATCGAGATATTTAAAAGTTCCGAAGCCGCACCAACATAATAGAGATACAGAAACACCGTGGCCCCTTTCTTTGAGATAACTCTGCACTACTGCGACCTGCAAATGCCACTTCCAGCTTAGCTGTGCAGAAGAAGAACAACAAGAAGAAGAAATATCTCGGAATATGTCCGTCAGGCCCCTTACCATGAGATAAATCTGCAAATATCTCGGAAACGAAGCGAGCTATGGCAAAATGTTAAGAGACCTTTTTTGTAGAGAATTAAGTTTCCTACTTTTTATGTTCTATGATATTTTTTGATGAGATGCGTAGTTCTCGAGATATATCAAGATATTCAAAAGTTCCGAAGCCGCACCAACATAATAGAGATACAGAAACACCGTGGCCCCTTTCTTTGAGATAACTCTGCACTATTGCGAGCTGCAAATGCCACTTCCAGCTTAGCTGTGCAGAGGAAGAACAACAAGAAGAAGGAATATCTCGAAATATGTCCGTCAGGCCAGTTCCTTTGAGCTGAATCTGCAAATATCTCGGAAACGAAGCGAGCTATGGCAAAATGTTAAGAGACGTTTTTTGTAGAGAATTATGTTTCCTACAATTTATGTTCTATGATATTTTTTGATCAGAAGCGTAGTTTTCGAGATATATCGAGATATTTAAAAGTTCCGAAGCCGCACCAACATAATAGAGATACAGAAACACCGTGGCCCCTTTCTTTGAGACAACTCTGCACTAGTGCGAGCCGCAAATGCCACTTCCAGCTTAGCTGTGCAGAAGAAGAACAACAAGAAGAAGAAATATCTCGAAATATGTCCGTCAGGCACCTTCCCTTGAGATAAATCTGCAAATATCTCGGAAACGAAGCGAGCTATTGCAAAATGTTAAGAGACCTTTTTTGTAGAGAATTGAGTTTCCTACTTTTTATGTTCTATGATATTTTTTGATCAGATGCGTAGTTCTCGAGATATATCAAGATATTTAAAAGTTCCGAAGCCGCACCAACAGAATAGAGATACAGAAACACCGTGGCCCCTTTCTTTGAGATAACTCTGCACTATTGCGAGCTGCAAATGCCACTTTCAGCTTAGCTGTGCAGAAGAAGAACAACAAGAAGAAGAAATATCTCGAAATATGTCCGTCAGGCCCCTTCCCTTGAGATAAATCTGCAAATATCTCGGAAACGAAGAGAGCTATGGCAAAATGTTAAGAGACCTTTTTTGTAGAGAATTGAGTTTCCTACTTTTTATGTTCTATGATATTTTTTGATCAGATGCGTAGTTCTCGAGATATATCAAGATATTTAAAAGTTCCGAAGCCGCACCAACATAATAGAGATACAGAAACACCGTGGCCCCTTTCTTTCAGATAACTATGCACTATTGCGAGCTGCAAATGCCACTTCCAGCTTAGCTGTGCAGAGGAAGAACAACAAGAAGAAGAAATATCTCGAAATATGTCCGTCAGGCCCCTTCCCTTGAGATAAATCTGCAAATATCTCGGAAACGAAGCGAGCTACCGCAAAATGTTAAGAGACCTTATTTGTAGAGAATTAAGTTTCCTACTTTTTATGTTCTATGGTATTTTTTGATCAGATGCGTAGTTCTCGAGATATATCAAGATATTTAAAAGTTCCGAAGCCGCACCAACATAATAGAGATACAGAAACACCGTGGCCCCTTTCTTTGAGATAACTCTGCACTATTGCGAGCTGCAAATGCCACTTCCAGCTTAGCTGTGAAGAAGAAGAACAACAAGAAGAAGAAATATCTCGAAATATGTCCGTCAGGCCCCTTCCCTTGAGATAAATCTGCAAATATCTCGGAAACGAAGCGAGCTATGGCAAAATGTTAAGAGACCTTTTTTGTAGAGAATTAAGTTTCCTACTTTTTATGTTCTATGATATTTTTTGATCAGATGCGTAGTTCTCGAGATATAGCAAGATATTTAAAAGTTCCGAAGCCGCACCAACATAATAGAGATACAGAAACACCGTGGCCCCTTTCTTTGAGATAACTCTGCACTATTGCGAGCTGCAAATGCCACTTCCAGCTTAGCTGTGCAGAAGAAGAACAACAAGAACAAGAAATATCTCGAAATATGTCCGTCAGGCCCCTTCCCTTGAGATAAATCTGCAAATATCTCGGAAACGAAGCGAGCTATGGCAAAATGTTAAGAGACCTTTTTTGTAGAGAATTATGTTTCCTACAATTTACGTTCTCTGATATTTTTTGATCAGAAGCGTAGTTTTCGAGATATATCGAGATATTTAAAAGTTCCGAAGCCGCACCAACATAATAGAGATACAGAAACACCGTGGCCCCTTTCTTTGAGATAACTCTGCACTATTGCGACCTGCAAATGCCACTTCCAGCTTAGCTGTGCAGAAGAGGAACAACAAGAAGAAGAAATATCTCGGAATATGTCGTCAGGCCCCTTCCCTTGAGCTAAATCTGCAAATATCTCGGAAACGATGCCAGCTATGGGAAAATGTTGAGATACCTTTTTTGTAGAGAATTAAGTTTCCTACTTTTTATGTTCTATGATATTTTTTGATCAGATGCGTAGTTTTCGAGATATATCGAGATATTTAAAAGTTCCGAAGCCGCACCAACATAATAGAGATACAGAAACATCGTGGCCCCTTTCTTTGGGATAACTCTGCACTATTGCGAGTTGGAAATGCCACTTCCAGTTTAGCTGTGCAGAAGAAGAACAACAAGAAGAAGAAATATCTCGAAATATGTCCGTCAGGACCCTTCCCTTGAGATAAATCTGCAAATATCTCGGAAACGAAGCGAGCTATTGCAAAACGTTAAGAGACCTTTTTTGTAGAGAATTAAGTTTCCTACTTTTTATGTTCTATGATATTTTTTGATCAGATGCGTAGTTCTCGAGATATATCAAGATATTTAAAAGTTCCGAAGCCGCACCAACATAATAGAGATACAGAAACACCGTGGCCCCTTTCTTTGAGATAACTCTGCACTATTGCGAGCTGCAGATGCCACTTCCAGCTTAGCTGTGCAGAAGAAGAACAACAAGAAGAAGAAATATCTCGAAATATGTCCGTCAGGCCCCTTCCCTTGAGATAAATCTGCAAATATCTCGGAAACGAAGCGAGCTATGGCAAAATCTTAAGAGACCTTTTTTGTAGAGAATTATGTTTCCTACAATTTACGTTCTCTGATATTTTTTGATCAGAAGCGTAGTTTTCGAGATATATCGAGATATTTAAAAGTTCCGAAGCCGCACCAACATAATAGAGATACAGAAACACCGTGGCCCCTTTCTTTGAGATAACTCTGCACTACTGCGACCTGCAAATGCCACTTCCAGCTTAGCTGTGCAGAAGAAGAACAACAAGAAGAAGAAATATCTCGGAATATGTCCGTCAGGCCCCTTACCATGAGATAAATCTGCAAATATCTCGGAAACGAAGCGAGCTATGGCAAAATGTTAAGAGACCTTTTTTGTAGAGAATTAAGTTTCCTACTTTTTATGTTCTATGATATTTTTTGATGAGATGCGTAGTTCTCGAGATATATCAAGATATTCAAAAGTTCCGAAGCCGCACCAACATAATAGAGATACAGAAACACCGTGGCCCCTTTCTTTGAGATAACTCTGCACTATTGCGAGCTGCAAATGCCACTTCCAGCTTAGCTGTGCAGAGGAAGAACAACAAGAAGAAGGAATATCTCGAAATATGTCCGTCAGGCCAGTTCCTTTGAGCTGAATCTGCAAATATCTCGGAAACGAAGCGAGCTATGGCAAAATGTTAAGAGACGTTTTTTGTAGAGAATTATGTTTCCTACAATTTATGTTCTATGATATTTTTTGATCAGAAGCGTAGTTTTCGAGATATATCGAGATATTTAAAAGTTCCGAAGCCGCACCAACATAATAGAGATACAGAAACACCGTGGCCCCTTTCTTTGAGACAACTCTGCACTAGTGCGAGCCGCAAATGCCACTTCCAGCTTAGCTGTGCAGAAGAAGAACAACAAGAAGAAGAAATATCTCGAAATATGTCCGTCAGGCACCTTCCCTTGAGATAAATCTGCAAATATCTCGGAAACGAAGCGAGCTATTGCAAAATGTTAAGAGACCTTTTTTGTAGAGAATTGAGTTTCCTACTTTTTATGTTCTATGATATTTTTTGATCAGATGCGTAGTTCTCGAGATATATCAAGATATTTAAAAGTTCCGAAGCCGCACCAACAGAATAGAGATACAGAAACACCGTGGCCCCTTTCTTTGAGATAACTCTGCACTATTGCGAGCTGCAAATGCCACTTTCAGCTTAGCTGTGCAGAAGAAGAACAACAAGAAGAAGAAATATCTCGAAATATGTCCGTCAGGCCCCTTCCCTTGAGATAAATCTGCAAATATCTCGGAAACGAAGAGAGCTATGGCAAAATGTTAAGAGACCTTTTTTGTAGAGAATTGAGTTTCCTACTTTTTATGTTCTATGATATTTTTTGATCAGATGCGTAGTTCTCGAGATATATCAAGATATTTAAAAGTTCCGAAGCCGCACCAACATAATAGAGATACAGAAACACCGTGGCCCCTTTCTTTCAGATAACTATGCACTATTGCGAGCTGCAAATGCCACTTCCAGCTTAGCTGTGCAGAGGAAGAACAACAAGAAGAAGGAATATCTCGAAATATGTCCGTCGGGCCAGTTCCTTTGAGCTGAATCTGCAAATATCTCGGAAACGAAGCGAGCTATGGCAAAATGTTAAGAGACGTTTTTTGTAGAGAATTATGTTTCCTACAATTTATGTTCTATGATATTTTTTGATCAGAAGCGTAGTTTTCGAGATATATCGAGATATTTAAAAGTTCCGAAGCCGCACCAACATAATAGAGATACAGAAACACCGTGGCCCCTTTCTTTGAGATAACTCTGCACTAGTGCGAGCCGCAAATGCCACTTCCAGCTTAGCTGTGCAGAACAAGAACAACAAGAAGAAGAAACATCTCGAAATATGTCCGTCAGGCACCTTCCCTTGAGATAAATCTGCAAATATCTCGGAAACGAAGCGAGCTATTGCAAAATGTTAAGAGACCTTTTTTGTAGAGAATTGAGTTTCCTACTTTTTATGTTCTATGATATTTTTTGATCAGATGCGTAGTTCTCGAGATATATCAAGATATTCAAAAGTTCCGAAGCCGCACCAACATAATAGAGATACAGAAACACCGTGGCCCCTTTCTTTGAGATATCTCTGCACTATTGCGAGCTGCAAATGCCACTTCCAGCTTAGCTGCGCAGAAGAAGAACAACAAGAAGAAGAAATATCTCGAAATATGTCCGTCAGGCCCCTTCCCTTGAGATATATCTGCAAATATCTCGGAAACGAAGCGGGCTATGGCAAAATGTTAAGAGACCTTTTTTGTAGAGAATTATGTTTCCTACAATTTATGTTCTATGATATTTTTTGATCAGATGCGTAGTTCTCGAGATATACCAAGATATTTAAAAGTTCCGAAGCCGCACCAACATAATAGAGATACAGAAACACCGTGGCCCCTTTCTTTGAGATAACTCTGCACTATTGCGAGCTGCAAATGCCACTTCCAGCTTAGCTGTGCAGAGGAAGAACAACAAGAAGAAGGAATATCTAGAAATATGTCCGTCAGGCCAGTTCCTTTGAGCTGAATCTGCAAATATCTCGGAAACGAAGCGAGCTATGGCAAAATGTTAAGAGACGTTTTTTGTAGAGAATTATGTTTCCTACAATTTATGTTCTATGATATTTTTTGATCAGAAGCGTAGTTTTCGAGATATATCGAGATATTTAAAAGTTCCGAAGCCGCACCAACATAATAGAGATACAGAAACACCGTGGCCCCTTTCTTTGAGATAACTCTGCACTAGTGCGAGCCGCAAATGCCACTTCCAGCTTAGCTGTGCAGAAGAAGAACAACAAGAAGAAGAAATATCTCGAAATATGTCCGTCAGGCACCTTCCCTTGAGATATATCTGCAAATATCTCGGAAACGAAGCGAGCTATTGCAAAATGTTAAGAGACCTTTTTTGTAGAGAATTGAGTTTCCTACTTTTTATGTTCTATGATATTTTTTGATCAGATGCGTAGTTCTCGAGATATATCAAGATATTTAAAAGTTCCGAAGCCGCACCAACAGAATAGAGATACAGAAACACCGTGGCCCCTTTCTTTGAGATAACTCTGCACTATTGCGAGCTGCAAATGCCACTTTCAGCTTAGCTGTGCAGAAGAAGAACAACAAGAAGAAGAAATATCTCGAAATATGTCCGTCAGGCCCCTTCCCTTGAGATAAATCTGCAAATATCTCGGAAACGAAGCGAGCTATGGCAAAATGTTAAGAGACCTTTTTTGTAGAGAATTATGTTTCCTACAATTTATGTTCTATGATATTTTTCGATCAGAAGCGTAGTTTTCGAGATATATCGAGATATTCAAAAGTTCCGAAGCCGCACCAACATAATAGAGATACAGAAACACCGTGGCCCCTTTCGTTGAGATAACTCTGCACTATTGCGAGCTGCAAATGCCACTTCCAGCTTAGCTGTGCAGAAGAAGAACAACAAAAAGAAGAAATATCTCGAAATATGTCCGTCAGGCCCCTTCCCTTGAGATAAATCTGCAAATATCTCGGAAACGAAGCGAGCTACCGCAAAATGTTAAGAGACCTTTTTTGTAGAAAATTAGGATTCCTACTTTTTATGTTCTATGATATTTTTTGAACAGATGCGTAGTTCTCGAGATATATCAAGATATTTAAAAGTTCCGAAGCCGCACCAACATAATAGAGATACAGAAACACCGTGGCCCCTTTCTTTGAGATAACTCTGCACTATTGCGAGCTGCAAATGCCACTTCCAGCTTAGCTGTGCAGAAGAAGAACAACAAGAAGAAGAAATATCTCGAAATATGTCCGTCAGGCCCCTTCCCTTGAGATAAATCTGCAAATATCTCGGAAACGAAGCGAGCTATGGCAAAATGTTAAGAGACCTTATTTGTGGAGAATTAAGTTTCCTACTTTTTATGTTCTATGGTATTTTTTGATCAGATGCGTAGTTCTCGAGATATATCAAGATATTTAAAAGTTCCGAAGCCGCACCAACATAATAGAGATACAGAAACACCGTGGCTCCTTTCTTTGAGATAACTCTGCACTATTGCGAGCTGCAAATGCCACTTCCAGCTTAGCTGTGAAGAAGAAGAACAACAAGAAGAAGAAATATCTCGAAATATGTCCGTCAGGCCCCTTCCCTTGAGATAAATCTGCAAATATCTCGGAAACGAAGCGAGCTATGGCAAAATGTTAAGAGACCTTTTTTGTAGAGAATTAAGTTTCCTACTTTTTATGTTCTATGATATTTTTTGATCAGATGCGTAGTTCTCGAGATATAGCAAGATATTTAAAAGTTCCGAAGCCGCACCAACATAATAGAGATACAGATACACCGTGGCCCCTTTCTTTGAGATAACTCTGCACTATTGCGAGCTGCAGATGCCCCTTCCAGCTTAGCTGTGCAGAAGAAGAACAACAAGAAGAAGAAATATCTCGAAATATGTCCGTCAGGCCCCTTCCCTTGAGATAAATCTGCAAATATCTCGGAAACGAAGCGAGCTACCGCAAAATGTTAAGAGACCTTTTTTGTAGAAAATTAGGATTCCTACTTTTTATGTTCTATGATATTTTTTGATCAGATGCGTAGTTCTCGAGATATAGCAAGATATTTAAAAGTTCCGAAGCCGCACCAACATAATAGAGATACAGAAACACCGTGGCCCCTTTCTTTGAGATAACTCTGCACTATTGCGAGCTGCAGATGCCCCTTCCAGCTTAGCTGTGCAGAAGAAGAACAACAAGAAGAAGAAATATCTCGAAATATGTCCGTCAGGCCCCTTCCCTTGAGATAAATCTGCAAATATCTCGGAAACGAAGCGAGCTATGGCAAAATCTTAAGAGACCTTTTTTGTAGAGAATTATGTTTCCTACAATTTACGTTCTCTGATATTTTTTGATCAGAAGCGTAGTTTTCGAGATATATCGAGATATTTAAAAGTTCCGAAGCCGCACCAACATAATAGAGATACAGAAACACCGTGGCCCCTTTCTTTGAGATAACTCTGCACTATTGCGCGCTGCAAATGGCACTTCCAGCTTAGCTGTGCAGAAGAAGAACAACAAGAAGAAGAAATATCTCGAAATATGTCCGTCAGGCCCCTTCCCTTGAGATAAATCTGCAAATATCTCGGAAACGAAGCGAGCTATGGCAAAATGTTAAGAGACCTTTTTTGTAGAGAATTAAGTTTCCTACTTTTTATGTTCTATGATATTTTTTGATCAGATGCGTAGTTCTCGAGATATATCAAGATATTTAAAAGTTCCGAAGCCGCACCAACATAATAGAGATACAGAAACACCGTGGCCCCTTTCGTTGAGATAACTCTGCACTACTGCGAGCTGCAAATGCCACTTCCAGCTTAGCTGTGCAGAAGAAGAACAACAAGAAGAAGAAATATCTCGAAATATGTCCGTCAGGCCCCTTCCCTTGAGATAAATCTGCAAATATCTCGGAAACGAAGCGAGCTACCGCAAAATGTTAAGAGACCTTATTTGTAGAGAATTAAGTTTCCTACTTTTTATGTTCTATGGTATTTTTTGATCAGATGCGTAGTTCTCGAGATATATCAAGATATTTAAAAGTTCCGAAGCCGCACCAACATAATAGAGATACAGAAACACCGTGGCCCCTTTCTTTGAGATAACTCTGCACTATTGCGAGCTGCAAATGCCACTTCCAGCTTAGCTGTGAAGAAGAAGAACAACAAGAAGAAGAAATATCTCGAAATATGTCCGTCAGGCCCCTTCCCTTGAGATAAATCTGCAAATATCTCGGAAACGAAGCGAGCTATGGCAAAATGTTAAGAGACCTTTTTTGTAGAGAATTAAGTTTCCTACTTTTTATGTTCTATGATATTTTTTGATCAGATGCGTAGTTCTCGAGATATAGCAAGATATTTAAAAGTTCCGAAGCCGCACCAACATAATAGAGATACAGAAACACCGTGGCCCCTTTCTTTGAGATAACTCTGCACTATTGCGAGCTGCAAATGCCACTTCCAGCTTAGCTGTGCAGAAGAAGAACAACAAGAACAAGAAATATCTCGAAATATGTCCGTCAGGCCCCTTCCCTTGAGATAAATCTGCAAATATCTCGGAAACGAAGCGAGCTATGGCAAAATGTTAAGAGACCTTTTTTGTAGAGAATTATGTTTCCTACAATTTACGTTCTCTGATATTTTTTGATCAGAAGCGTAGTTTTCGAGATATATCGAGATATTTAAAAGTTCCGAAGCCGCACCAACATAATAGAGATACAGAAACACCGTGGCCCCTTTCTTTGAGATAACTCTGCACTATTGCGACCTGCAAATGCCACTTCCAGCTTAGCTGTGCAGAAGAGGAACAACAAGAAGAAGAAATATCTCGGAATATGTCGTCAGGCCCCTTCCCTTGAGCTAAATCTGCAAATATCTCGGAAACGAAGCGAGCTATGGCAAAATGTTAAGAGACCTTTTTTGTAGAGAATTAAGTTTCCTACTTTTTATGTTCTATGATATTTTTTGATGAGATGCGTAGTTCTCGAGATATATCAAGATATTCAAAAGTTCCGAAGCCGCACCAACATAATAGAGATACAGAAACACCGTGGCCCCTTTCTTTGAGATAACTCTGCACTATTGCGAGCTGCAAATGCCACTTCCAGCTTAGCTGTGCAGAGGAAGAACAACAAGAAGAAGGAATATCTCGAAATATGTCCGTCAGGCCAGTTCCTTTGAGCTGAATCTGCAAATATCTCGGAAACGAAGCGAGCTATGGCAAAATGTTAAGAGACGTTTTTTGTAGAGAATTATGTTTCCTACAATTTATGTTCTATGATATTTTTTGATCAGAAGCGTAGTTTTCGAGATATATCGAGATATTTAAAAGTTCCGAAGCCGCACCAACATAATAGAGATACAGAAACACCGTGGCCCCTTTCTTTGAGACAACTCTGCACTAGTGCGAGCCGCAAATGCCACTTCCAGCTTAGCTGTGCAGAAGAAGAACAACAAGAAGAAGAAATATCTCGAAATATGTCCGTCAGGCACCTTCCCTTGAGATAAATCTGCAAATATCTCGGAAACGAAGCGAGCTATTGCAAAATGTTAAGAGACCTTTTTTGTAGAGAATTGAGTTTCCTACTTTTTATGTTCTATGATATTTTTTGATCAGATGCGTAGTTCTCGAGATATATCAAGATATTTAAAAGTTCCGAAGCCGCACCAACAGAATAGAGATACAGAAACACCGTGGCCCCTTTCTTTGAGATAACTCTGCACTATTGCGAGCTGCAAATGCCACTTTCAGCTTAGCTGTGCAGAAGAAGAACAACAAGAAGAAGAAATATCTCGAAATATGTCCGTCAGGCCCCTTCCCTTGAGATAAATCTGCAAATATCTCGGAAACGAAGAGAGCTATGGCAAAATGTTAAGAGACCTTTTTTGTAGAGAATTGAGTTTCCTACTTTTTATGTTCTATGATATTTTTTGATCAGATGCGTAGTTCTCGAGATATATCAAGATATTTAAAAGTTCCGAAGCCGCACCAACATAATAGAGATACAGAAACACCGTGGCCCCTTTCTTTCAGATAACTATGCACTATTGCGAGCTGCAAATGCCACTTCCAGCTTAGCTGTGCAGAGGAAGAACAACAAGAAGAAGGAATATCTCGAAATATGTCCGTCGGGCCAGTTCCTTTGAGCTGAATCTGCAAATATCTCGGAAACGAAGCGAGCTATGGCAAAATGTTAAGAGACGTTTTTTGTAGAGAATTATGTTTCCTACAATTTATGTTCTATGATATTTTTTGATCAGAAGCGTAGTTTTCGAGATATATCGAGATATTTAAAAGTTCCGAAGCCGCACCAACATAATAGAGATACAGAAACACCGTGGCCCCTTTCTTTGAGATAACTCTGCACTAGTGCGAGCCGCAAATGCCACTTCCAGCTTAGCTGTGCAGAACAAGAACAACAAGAAGAAGAAACATCTCGAAATATGTCCGTCAGGCACCTTCCCTTGAGATAAATCTGCAAATATCTCGGAAACGAAGCGAGCTATTGCAAAATGTTAAGAGACCTTTTTTGTAGAGAATTGAGTTTCCTACTTTTTATGTTCTATGATATTTTTTGATCAGATGCGTAGTTCTCGAGATATATCAAGATATTCAAAAGTTCCGAAGCCGCACCAACATAATAGAGATACAGAAACACCGTGGCCCCTTTCTTTGAGATATCTCTGCACTATTGCGAGCTGCAAATGCCACTTCCAGCTTAGCTGCGCAGAAGAAGAACAACAAGAAGAAGAAATATCTCGAAATATGTCCGTCAGGCCCCTTCCCTTGAGATATATCTGCAAATATCTCGGAAACGAAGCGGGCTATGGCAAAATGTTAAGAGACCTTTTTTGTAGAGAATTATGTTTCCTACAATTTATGTTCTATGATATTTTTTGATCAGATGCGTAGTTCTCGAGATATACCAAGATATTTAAAAGTTCCGAAGCCGCACCAACATAATAGAGATACAGAAACACCGTGGCCCCTTTCTTTGAGATAACTCTGCACTATTGCGAGCTGCAAATGCCACTTCCAGCTTAGCTGTGCAGAGGAAGAACAACAAGAAGAAGGAATATCTAGAAATATGTCCGTCAGGCCAGTTCCTTTGAGCTGAATCTGCAAATATCTCGGAAACGAAGCGAGCTATGGCAAAATGTTAAGAGACGTTTTTTGTAGAGAATTATGTTTCCTACAATTTATGTTCTATGATATTTTTTGATCAGAAGCGTAGTTTTCGAGATATATCGAGATATTTAAAAGTTCCGAAGCCGCACCAACATAATAGAGATACAGAAACACCGTGGCCCCTTTCTTTGAGATAACTCTGCACTAGTGCGAGCCGCAAATGCCACTTCCAGCTTAGCTGTGCAGAAGAAGAACAACAAGAAGAAGAAATATCTCGAAATATGTCCGTCAGGCACCTTCCCTTGAGATATATCTGCAAATATCTCGGAAACGAAGCGAGCTATTGCAAAATGTTAAGAGACCTTTTTTGTAGAGAATTGAGTTTCCTACTTTTTATGTTCTATGATATTTTTTGATCAGATGCGTAGTTCTCGAGATATATCAAGATATTTAAAAGTTCCGAAGCCGCACCAACAGAATAGAGATACAGAAACACCGTGGCCCCTTTCTTTGAGATAACTCTGCACTATTGCGAGCTGCAAATGCCACTTTCAGCTTAGCTGTGCAGAAGAAGAACAACAAGAAGAAGAAATATCTCGAAATATGTCCGTCAGGCCCCTTCCCTTGAGATAAATCTGCAAATATCTCGGAAACGAAGCGAGCTATGGCAAAATGTTAAGAGACCTTTTTTGTAGAGAATTATGTTTCCTACAATTTATGTTCTATGATATTTTTCGATCAGAAGCGTAGTTTTCGAGATATATCGAGATATTCAAAAGTTCCGAAGCCGCACCAACATAATAGAGATACAGAAACACCGTGGCCCCTTTCGTTGAGATAACTCTGCACTATTGCGAGCTGCAAATGCCACTTCCAGCTTAGCTGTGCAGAGGAAGAACAACAAGAAGAAGGAATATCTCGAAATATGTCCGTCAGGCCAGTTCCTTTGAGCTGAATCTGCAAATATCTCGGAAACGAAGCGAGCTATGGCAAAATGTTAAGAGACGTTTTTTGTAGAGAATTATGTTTCCTACAATTTATGTTCTATGATATTTTTTGATCAGAAGCGTAGTTTTCGAGATATATCGAGATATTTAAAAGTTCCGAAGCCGCACCAACATAATAGAGATACAGAAACACCGTGGCCCCTTTCTTTGAGATAACTCTGCACTAGTGCGAGCCGCAAATGCCACTTCCAGCTTAGCTGTGCAGAACAAGAACAACAAGAAGAAGAAATATCTCGAAATATGTCCGTCAGGCACCTTCCCTTGAGATAAATCTGCAAATATCTCGGAAACGAAGCGAGCTATTGCAAAATGTTAAGAGACCTTTTTTGTAGAGAATTGAGTTTCCTACTTTTTATGTTCTATGATATTTTTTGATCAGATGCGTAGTTCTCGAGATATATCGAGATATTTAAAAGTTCCGAAGCCGCACCAACATAATAGAGATACAGAAACACCGTGGCCCCTTTCTTTGAGATAACTCTGCACTAGTGCGAGCCGCAAATGCCACTTCCAGCTTAGCTGTGCAGAACAAGAACAACAAGAAGAAGAAATATCTCGAAATATGTCCGTCAGGCACCTTCCCTTGAGATAAATCTGCAAATATCTTGGAAACGAAGCGAGCTATTGCAAAATGTTAAGAGACCTTTTTTGTAGAGAATTGAGTTTGCTACTTTTTATGTTCTATGATATTTTTTGATCAGATGCGTAGTTCTCGAGATATATCAAGATATTTAAAAGTTCCGAAGCCGCACCAACAGAATAGAGATACAGAAACACCGTGGCCCCTTTCTTTGAGATAACTCTGCACTATTGCGAGCTGCAAATGCCACTTTCAGCTTAGCTGTGCAGAAGAAGAACAACAAGAAGAAGAAATATCTCGAAATATGTCCGTCAGGCCCCTTCCCTTGAGATAAATCTGCAAATATCTCGGAAACGAAGAGAGCTATGGCAAAATGTTAAGAGACCTTTTTTGTAGAGAATTAAGTTTCCTACTTTTTATCTTCTATGATATTTTCTGAGCAGATGCGTAGTTCTCGAGATATATCAAGATATTCAAAAGTTCCGAAGCCGCACCAACATAATAGAGATACAGAAACACCGTGGCCCCTTTCTTTGAGATAACTCTGCACTAGTGCGAGCCGCAAATGCCACTTCCAGCTTAGCTGTGCAGAAGAAGAACAACAAGAAGAAGAAATATCTCGAAATATGTCCGTCAGGCCCCTTACCATGAGATAAATCTGCAAATATCTCGGAAACGAAGCGAGCTATGGCAAAATGTTAAGAGACCTTTTTTGTAGAGAATTAAGTTTCCTACAATTTATGTTCTATGATATTTTTTGATCAGATGCGTAGTTCTCGAGATATATCAAGATATTCAAAAGTTCCGAAGCCGCACCAACATAATAGAGATACAGAAACACCGTGGCCCCTTTCTTTGAGATAACTCTGCACTATTGCGAGCTGCAAATGCCACTTCCAGCTTAGCTGTGCAGAGGAAGAACAACAAGAAGAAGGAATATCTCGAAATATGTCCGTCAGGCCAGTTCCTTTGAGCTGAATCTGCAAATATCTCGGAAACGAAGCGAGCTATGGCAAAATGTTAAGAGATGTTTTTTGTAGAGAATTATGTTTCCTACAATTTATGTTCTATGATATTTTTTGATCAGAAGCGTAGTTTTCGAGATATATCGAGATATTTAAAAGTTCCGAAGCCGCACCAACATAATAGAGATACAGAAACACCGTGGCCCCTTTCTTTGAGATAACTCTGCACTAGTGCGAGCCGCAAATGCCACTTCCAACTTAGCTGTGCAGAACAAGAACAACAAGAAGAAGAAATATCTCGAAATATGTCCGTCAGGCACCTTCCCTTGAGATAAATCTGCAAATATCTCGGAAACGAAGCGAGCTATTGCAAAATGTTAAGAGACCTTTTTTGTAGGGAATTGAGTTTCCTACTTTTTATGTTCAATGATATTTTTTGATCAGATGCGTAGTTCTCGAGATATATCAAGATATTTAAAAGTTCCGAAGCCGCACCAACATAATAGAGATACAGAAACACCGTGGCCCCTTTCTTTCAGATAACTATGCACTATTGCGAGCTGCAAATGCCACTTCCAGCTTAGCTGTGCAGAAGAAGAACAACAAGAAGAAGAAATATCTCGAAATATGTCCGTCAGGCCCCTTACCTTGAGATAAATCTCCAAATATCTCGGAAACGAAGCGAGCTATGGCAAAATGTTAAGAGACCTTTTTTGTAGAGAATTAAGTTTCCTACTTTTTATCTTCTATGATATTTTCTGATCAGATGCGTAGTTCTCGAGATATATCAAGATATTTAACAGTTCCGAAGCCGCACCAACATAATAGAGATACAGAAACACCGTGGCCCCTTTCTTTGAGATATCTGTGCACTATTGCGAGCTGCAAATGCCACTTCCAGCTTAGCTGCGCAGAAGAAGAACAACAAGAAGAAGAAATATCTCGAAATATGTCCGTCAGGCCCCTTCCCTTGAGATATATCTGCAAATATCTCGGAAACGAAGCGAGCTATGGCAAAATGTTAAGAGACCTTTTTTGTAGAGAATTATGATTCCTACAATTTATGTTCTATAATATTTTTTGATCAGATGCGTAGTTCTCGAGATATACCAAGATATTTAAAAGTTCCGAAGCCGCACCAACATAATAGAGATACAGAAACACCGTGGCCCCTTTCTTTGAGATAACTCTGCACTATTGCGAGCTGCAAATGCCACTTCCAGCTTAGCTGTGCAGAGGAAGAACAACAAGAAGAAGGAATATCTCGAAATATGTCCGTCAGGCCAGTTCCTTTGAGCTGAATCTGCAAATATCTCGGAAACGAAGCGAGCTATGGCAAAATGTTAAGAGACGTTTTTTGTAGAGAATTATGTTTCCTACAATTTATGTTCTATGATATTTTTTGATCAGAAGCGTAGTTTTCGAGATATATCGAGATATTTAAAAGTTCCGAAGCCGCACCAACATAATAGAGATACAGAAACACCGTGGCCCCTTTCTTTGAGATAACTCTGCACTAGTGCGAGCCGCAAATGCCACTTCCAGCTTAGCTGTGCAGAACAAGAACAACAAGAAGAAGAAATATCTCGATATATGTCCGTCAGGCACCTTCCCTTGAGATAAATCTGCAAATATCTCGGAAACGAAGCGAGCTATTGCAAAATGTTAAGAGACCTTTTTTGTAGAGAATTGAGTTTCCTACTTTTTATGTTCTATGATATTTTTTGATCAGATGCGTAGTTCTCGAGATATATCAAGATATTTAAAAGTTCCGAAGCCGCACCAACATAATAGAGATACAGAAACACCGTGGCCCCTTTCGTTGAGATAACTCTGCACTAGTGCGAGCCGCAAATGCCACTTCCAGCTTAGCTGTGCAGAAGAAGAACAACAAGAAGAAGAAATATCTCGAAATATGTCCGTCAGGCCCCTTCCCTTGAGATAAATCTGCAAATATCTCGGAAACGAAGCGAGCTATGGCAAAATGTTAAGAGACCTTTTTTGTAGAGAATTAAGTTTCCTACTTTTTATGTTCTATGATATTTTTTGATCAGATGCGTAGTTCTCGAGATATATCAAGATATTCAAAAGTTCCGAAGCCGCACCAACATAATAGAGATACAGAAACACCGTGGCCCCTTTCTTTGAGATAACTCTGCACTATTGCGAGCTGCAAATGCCACTTCCAGCTTAGCTGTGCAGAGGAAGAACAACAAGAAGAAGGAATATCTCGAAATATGTCCGTCAGGCCAGTTCCTTTGAGATGATTCTGCAAATATCTCGGAAACGAAGCGAGCTATGGCAAAATGTTGAGAGACGTTTTTTGTAGAGAATTATGTTTCCTACAATTTATCTTCTATGATATTTTTTGATCAGAAGCGTAGTTTTCGAGATATATCGAGATATTTAAAAGTTCCGAAGCCGCACCAACATAATAGAGATACAGAAACACCGTGGCCCCTTTCCTTGAGATAACTCTGCACTAGTGCGAGCCGCAAATGCCACTTCCAGCTTAGCTGTGCAGAACAAGAACAACAAGAAGAAGAAATATCTCGAAATATGTCCATCAGGCACCTTCCCTTGAGATAAATCTGCAAATATCTCGGAAACGAAGCGAGCTATTGCAAAATGTTAAGAGACATTTTTTGTAGAGAATTGAGTTTCCTACTTTTTATGTTCTATGATATTTTTTGATCAGACGCGTAGTTCTCGAGATATATCGAGATATTTAAAAGTTCCGAAGCCGCACCAACATAATAGAGATACAGAAACACCGTGGCCCCTTTCTTTGAGATAACTCTGCTCTATTGCGAGCTGCAAATGCCACTTTCAGCTTAGCTGTGCAGAAGAAGAACAACAAGAAGAAGAAATATCTCGAAATATGTCCGTCAGGCCCCTTCCCTTGAGATAAATCTGCAAATATCTCGGAAACGAAGCGAGCTATGGCAAAATGTTAAGAGACCTTTTTCGTAGAGAATTATGTTTCCTACAATTTATGTTCTATGATATTTTTTGATCAGAAGCGTAGTTTTCGAGATATATCGAGATATTTAAAAGTTCCGAAGCCGCACCAACATAATAGAGATACAGAAACACCGTGGCCCCTTTCGTTGAGATAACTCTGCACTAGTGCGAGCCGCAAATACCACTTCCAGCTTAGCTGTGCAGAAGAAGAACAACAAGAAGAAGAAATATCTCGAAATATGTCCGTCAGGCCCCTTCCCTTGAGATAAATATGCAAATATCTCGGAAACGAAGCGAGCTATGGCAAAATGTTAAGCGACCTTTTTTGTAGAGAATTAAGTTTCCTACTTTTTATGTTCTATGATATTTTTTGATCAGATGCGTAGTTCTCGAGATATATCAAGATATTTAAAAGTTCCGAAGCCGCACCAACATAATAGAGATACAGAAACACCGTGGCCCCTTTCTTTGAGATATCTCTGCACTATTGCGAGCTGCAAATGCCACTTCCAGCTTAGCTGCGCAGAAGAAGAACAACAAGAAGAAGAAATATCTCGAAATATGTCCGTCAGGCCCCTTCCCTTGAGATATATCTGCAAATATCTCGGAAACGAAGCGAGCTATGGCAAACTGTTAAGAGACCTTTTTTGTAGAGAATTATGTTTCCTACAATTTATGTTCTATGATATTTTCTGATCAGATGCGTAGTTCTCGAGATATACCAAGATATTTAAAAGTTCCGAAGCCGCACCAACATAATAGAGATACAGAAACACCGTGGCCCCTTTCTTTGAGATAACTCTGCACTATTGCGAGCTGCAAATGCCACTTCCAGCTTAGCTGTGCAGAGGAAGAACAACAAGAAGAAGGAATATCTCGAAATATGTCCGTCAGGCCCCTTCCCTTGAGATATATCTGCAAATATCTCGGAAACGAAGCGAGCTATGGCAAAATGTTAAGAGACCTTTTTTGTAGAGAATTATGTTTCCTACAATTTATGTTCTATGATATTTTTTGATCAGAAGCGTAGTTTTCGAGATATATCGAGATATTTAAAAGTTCCGAAGCCGCACCAACATAACAGAGATACAGAAACACCGTGGCCCCTTTCGTTGAGATAACTCTGCACTAGTGCGAGCCGCAAATGCCACTTCCAGCTTAGCTGCGCAGAAGAAGAACAACAAGAAGAAGAAATATCTCGAAATATGTCCGTCAGGCCAGTTCCTTTGAGCTGAATCTGCAAATATCTCGGAAACGAAGCGAGCTATGGCAAAATGTTAAGAGACGTTTTTTGTAGAGAATTATGTTTCCTACAATTTATGTTCTATGATATTTTTTGATCAGAAGCGTTGTTTTCGAGATATATCGAGATATTTAAAAGTTCCGAAGCCGCACCAACATAATAGAGATACAGAAACACCGTGGCCCCTTTCTTTGAGATAACTCTGCACTAGTGCGAGCCGCAAATGCCACTTCCAGCTTAGCTGTGCAGAACAAGAACAACAAGAAGAAGAAATATCTCGAAATATGTCCGTCAGGCACCTTCCCTTGAGATAAATCTGCAAATATCTCGGAAACGAAGCGAGCTATTGCAAAATGTTAAGAGACCTTTTTTGTAGAGAATTGAGTTTCCTACTTTTTATGTTCTATGATATTTTTTGATCAGATGCGTAGTTCTCGAGATATATCAAGATATTTAAAAGTTCCGAAGCCGCACCAACATAATAGAGATACAGAAACACCGTGGCCGCTTTCTTTGAGATAACTCTGCACTATTGCGAGCTGCAAATGCCACTTTCAGCTTAGCTGTGCAGAAGAAGAACAACAAGAAGAAGAAATATCTCGAAATATGTCCGTCAGGCCCCTTCCCTTGAGATAAATCTGCAAATATCTCGGAAACGAAGCGAGCTATGGCAAAATGTTAAGAGACCTTTTTTCTAGAGAATTATGTTTCCTACAATTTATCTTCTATGATATTTTTTGATCAGAAGCGTAGTTTTCGAGATATATCGAGATATTTAAAAGTTCCGAAGCCGCACCAACATAATAGAGATACAGAAACACCGTGGCCCCTTTCGTTGAGATAACTCTGCACTAGTGCGAGCCGCAAATGCCACTTCCAGCTTAGCTGTGCAGAAGAAGAACAACAAGAAGAAGAAATATCTCGAAATATGTCCGTCAGGCCCCTTCCCTTGAGATAAATCTGCAAATATCTCGGAAACGAAGCGAGCTATGGCAAAATGTTAAGAGACCTTTTTTCTAGAGAATTATGTTTCCTACAATTTATCTTCTATGATATTTTTTGATCAGAAGCGTAGTTTTCGAGATATATCGAGATATTTAAAAGTTCCGAAGCCGCACCAACATAATAGAGATACAGAAACACCGTGGCCCCTTTCGTTGAGATAACTCTGCACTAGTGCGAGCCGCAAATGCCACTTCCAGCTTAGCTGTGCAGAAGAAGAACAACAAGAAGAAGAAATATCTCGAAATATGTCCGTCAGGCCCCTTCCCTTGAGATAAATCTGCAAATATCTCGGAAAAGAAGCGAGCTATGGCAAAATGTTAAGAGACCTTTTTTGTAGAGAATTAAGTTTCCTACTTTTTATGTTCTATGATATTTTTTGATCAGATGCGTAGTTCTCGAGATATATCAAGATATTCAAAAGTTCCGAAGCCGCACCAACATAATAGAGATACAGAAACACCGTGGCCCCTTTCTTTGAGATAACTCTGCACTATTGCGAGCTGCAAATGCCACTTCCAGCTTAGCTGTGCAGTGGAAGAACAACAAGAAGAAGAAATATCTCGAAATATGTCCGTCAGGCCAGTTCCTTTGAGCTGAATCTGCAAATATCTCGGAAACGAAGCGACCTATGGCAAAATGTTAAGAGACGTTTTTTGTAGAGAATTATGTTTCCTACAATTTATGTTCTATGATATTTTTTGATCAGAAGCGTAGTTCTCGAGATATATCAAGATATTTAAAAGTTCCGAAGCCGCACCAACATAATAGGGATACAGAAACACCGTGGCCCCGTTCTTTGAGATAACTCTGCACTAGTGCGAGCCGCAAATGCCACTTCCAGCTTAGCTGTGCAGAAGAAGAACAACAAGAAGAAGAAATATCTCGAAATATGTCCGTCAGGCCCCTTCCCTTGAGATATATCTGCAAATATCTCGGAAACGAAGCGAGCTATGGCAAAATGTTAAGAGACCTTTTTTGTAGAGAATTATGTTTCCTACAATTTATGTTCTATGATATTTTTTGATCAGATGCGTAGTTCTCGAGATATACCAAGATATTTCAAAGTTCCGAAGCCGCACCAACATAATAGAGATACAGAAACACCGTGGACCCTTTCTTTGAGATAACTCTGCACTATTGCGAGCTGCAAATGCCACTTCCAGCTTAGCTGTGCAGAGGAAGAACAACAAGAAGAAGGAATATCTCGAAATATGTCCGTCAGGCCAGTTCCTTTGAGCTGAATCTGCAAATATCTCGGAAACGAAGCGAGCTATGGCAAAATGTTAAGAGACGTTTTTTGTAGAGAATTATGTTTCCTACAATTTATGTTCTATGATATTTTTTGATCAGAAGCGTTGTTTTCGAGATATATCGAGATATTTAAAAGTTCCGAAGCCGCACCAACATAATAGAGATACAGAAACACCGTGGCCCCTTTCTTTGAGATAACTCTGCACTAGTGCGAGCCGCAAATGCCACTTCCAGCTTAGCTGTGCAGAACAAGAACAACAAGAAGAAGAAATATCTCGAAATATGTCCGTCAGGCCCCTTCCCTTGAGATATATCTGCAAATATCTCGGAAACGAAGCGAGCTATGGCAAAATGTTAAGAGATGTTTTTTGTAGAGAATTATGTTTCCTACAATTTATGTTCTATGATATTTTTTGATCAGAAGCGTAGTTTTCGAGATATATCGAGATATTTAAAAGTTCCGAAGCCGCACCAACATAATAGAGATACAGAAACACCGTGGCCCCTTCCTTTGAGATAACTCTGCACTAGTGCGAGCCGCAAATGCCACTTCCAACTTAGCTGTGCAGAACAAGAACAACAAGAAGAAGAAATATCTCGAAATATGTCCGTCAGGCACCTTCCCTTGAGATAAATCTGCAAATATCTCGGAAACGAAGCGAGCTATTGCAAAATGTTAAGAGACCTTTTTTGTAGGGAATTGAGTTTCCTACTTTTTATGTTCAATGATATTTTTTGATCAGATGCGTAGTTCTCGAGATATATCAAGATATTTAAAAGTTCCGAAGCCGCACCAACATAATAGAGATACAGAAACACCGTGGCCCCTTTCTTTCAGATAACTATGCACTATTGCGAGCTGCAAATGCCACTTCCAGCTTAGCTGTGCAGAAGAAGAACAACAAGAAGAAGAAATATCTCGAAATATGTCCGTCAGGCCCCTTACCTTGAGATAAATCTGCAAATATCTCGGAAACGAAGCGAGCTATGGCAAAATGTTAAGAGACCTTTTTTGTAGAGAATTAAGTTTCCTACTTTTTATCTTCTATGATATTTTCTGATCAGATGCGTAGTTCTCGAGATATATCAAGATATTTAACAGTTCCGAAGCCGCACCAACATAATAGAGATACAGAAACACCGTGGCCCCTTTCTTTGAGATATCTGTGCACTATTGCGAGCTGCAAATGCCACTTCCAGCTTAGCTGCGCAGAAGAAGAACAACAAGAAGAAGAAATATCTCGAAATATGTCCGTCAGGCCCCTTCCCTTGAGATATATCTGCAAATATCTCGGAAACGAAGCGAGCTATGGCAAAATGTTAAGAGACGTTTTTTGTAGAGAATTATGTTTCCTACAATTTATGTTCTATGATATTTTTTGATCAGAAGCGTAGTTTTCGAGATATATCGAGATATTTAAAAGTTCCGAAGCCGCACCAACATAATAGAGATACAGAAACACCGTGGCCCCTTTCTTTGAGATAACTCTGCACTAGTGCGAGCCGCAAATGCCACTTCCAGCTTAGCTGTGCAGAACAAGAACAACAAGAAGAAGAAATATCTCGAAATATGTCCGTCAGGCACCTTCCCTTGAGATAAATCTGCAAATATCTCGGAAACGAAGCGAGCTATTGCAAAATGTTAAGAGACCTTTTTTGTAGAGAATTGAGTTTCCTACTTTTTATGTTCTATGATATTTTTTGATCAGATGCGTAGTTCTCGAGATATATCAAGATATTTAAAAGTTCCGAAGCCGCACCAACATAATAGAGATACAGAAACACCGTGGCCCCTTTCTTTCAGATAACTATGCACTATTGCGAGCTGCAAATGCCACTTCCAGCTTAGCTGTGCAGAAGAAGAACAACAAGAAGAAGAAATATCTCGAAATATGTCCGTCAGGCCCCTTACCTTGAGATAAATCTGCAAATATCTCGGAAACGAAGCGAGCTATGGCAAAATGTTAAGAGACCTTTTTTGTAGAGAATTAAGTTTCCTACTTTTTATCTTCTATGATATTTTCTGATCAGATGCGTAGTTCTCGAGATATATCAAGATATTTAAAAGTTCCGAAGCCGCACCAACATAATAGAGATACAGAAACACCGTGGCCCCTTTCGTTGAGATAACTCTGCACTAGTGCGAGCCGCAAATGCCACTTCCAGCTTAGCTGTGCAGAAGAAGAACAACAAGAAGAAGAAATATCTCGAAATATGTCCGTCAGGCCCCTTCCCTTGAGATAAATCTGCAAATATCTCGGAAACGAAGCGAGCTATGGCAAAATGTTAAGAGACCTTTTTTGTAGAGAATTAAGTTTCCTACTTTTTATGTTCTATGATATTTTTTGATCAGATGCGTAGTTCTCGAGATATATCAAGATATTCAAAAGTTCCGAAGCCGCACCAACATAATAGAGATACAGAAACACCGTGGCCCCTTTCTTTGAGATAACTCTGCACTATTGCGAGCTGCAAATGCCACTTCCAGCTTAGCTGTGCAGAGGAAGAACAACAAGAAGAAGGAATATCTCGAAATATGTCCGTCAGGCCAGTTCCTTTGAGATGATTCTGCAAATATCTCGGAAACGAAGCGAGCTATGGCAAAATGTTAAGAGACGTTTTTTGTAGAGAATTATGTTTCCTACAATTTATCTTCTATGATATTTTTTGATCAGAAGCGTAGTTTTCGAGATATATCGAGATATTTAAAAGTTCCGAAGCCGCACCAACATAATAGAGATACAGAAACACCGTGGCCCCTTTCTTTGAGATAACTCTGCACTAGTGCGAGCCGCAAATGCCACTTCCAGCTTAGCTGTGCAGAACAAGAACAACAAGAAGAAGAAATATCTTGAAATATGTCCATCAGGCACCTTCCCTTGAGATAAGTCTGCAAATATCTCGGAAACGAAGCGAGCTATTGCAAAATGTTAAGAGACATTTTTTGTAGAGAATTGAGTTTCCTACTTTTTATGTTCTCTGATATTTTTTGATCAGACGCGTAGTTCTCGAGATATATCGAGATATTTAAAAGTTCCGAAGCCGCACCAACATAATAGAGATACAGAAACACCGTGGCCCCTTTCTTTGAGATAACTCTGCTCTATTGCGAGCTGCAAATGCCACTTTCAGCTTAGCTGTGCAGAAGAAGAACAACAAGAAGAAGAAATATCTCGAAATATGTCCGTCAGGCCCCTTCCCTTGAGATAAATCTGCAAATATCTCGGAAACGAAGCGAGCTATGGCAAAATGTTAAGAGACCTTTTTCGTAGAGAATTATGTTTCCTACAATTTATGTTCTATGATATTTTTTGATCAGAAGCGTAGTTTTCGAGATATATCGAGATATTTAAAAGTTCCGAAGCCGCACCAACATAATAGAGATACAGAAACACCGTGGCCCCTTTCGTTGAGATAACTCTGCACTAGTGCGAGCCGCAAATGCCACTTCCAGCTTAGCTGTGCAGAAGAAGAACAACAAGAAGAAGAAATATCTCGAAATATGTCCGTCAGGCCCCTTCCCTTGAGATAAATCTGCAAATATCTCGGAAAAGAAGCGAGCTATGGCAAAATGTTAAGAGACCTTTTTTGTAGAGAATTAAGTTTCCTACTTTTTATGTTCTATGATATTTTTTGATCAGATGCGTAGTTCTCGAGATATATCAAGATATTCAAAAGTTCCGAAGCCGCACCAACATAATAGAGATACAGAAACACCGTGGCCCCTTTCTTTGAGATATCTCTGCACTATTGCGAGCTGCAAATGCCACTTCCAGCTTAGCTGCGCAGAAGAAGAACAACAAGAAGAAGAAATATCTCGAAATATGTCCGTCAGGCCCCTTCCCTTGAGATATATCTGCAAATATCTCGGAAACGAAGCGAGCTATGGCAAAATGTTAAGAGACCTTTTTTGTAGAGAATTATGTTTCCTACAATTTATGTTCTATGATATTTTCTGATCAGATGCGTAGTTCTCGAGATATACCAAGATATTTAAAAGTTCCGAAGCCGCACCAACATAATAGAGATACAGAAACACCGTGGCCCCTTTCTTTGAGATAACTCTGCACTATTGCGAGCTGCAAATGCCACTTCCAGCTTAGCTGTGCAGAGGAAGAGCAACAAGAAGAAGGAATATCTCGAAATATGTCCGTCAGGCCAGTTCCTTTGAGCTGAATCTGCAAATATCTCGGAAACGAAGCGAGCTATGGCAAAATGTTAAGAGACGTTTTTTGTAGAGAATTATGTTTCCTACAATTTATGTTCTATGATATTTTTTGATCAGAAGCGTAGTTCTCGAGATATATCAAGATATTTAAAAGTTCCGAAGCCGCACCAACATAATAGGGATACAGAAACACCGTGGCCCCGTTCTTTGAGATAACTCTGCACTAGTGCGAGCCGCAAATGCCACTTCCAGCTTAGCTGTGCAGAAGAAGAACAACAAGAAGAAGAAATATCTCGAAATATGTCCGTCAGGCCCCTTCCCTTGAGATAAATATGCAAATATCTCGGAAACGAAGCGAGCTATGGCAAAATGTTAAGCGACCTTTTTTGTAGAGAATTAAGTTTCCTACTTTTTATGTTCTATGATATTTTTTGATCAGATGCGTAGTTCTCGAGATATATCAAGATATTTAAAAGTTCCGAAGCCGCACCAACATAATAGAGATACAGAAACACCGTGGCCCCTTTCTTTGAGATATCTCTGCACTATTGCGAGCTGCAAATGCCACTTCCAGCTTAGCTGCGCAGAAGAAGAACAACAAGAAGAAGAAATATCTCGAAATATGTCCGTCAGGCCCCTTCCCTTGAGATATATCTGCAAATATCTCGGAAACGAAGCGAGCTATGGCAAAATGTTAAGAGACCTTTTTTGTAGAGAATTATGTTTCCTACAATTTATGTTCTATGATATTTTCTGATCAGATGCGTAGTTCTCGAGATATACCAAGATATTTAAAAGTTCCGAAGCCGCACCAACATAATAGAGATACAGAAACACCGTGGCCCCTTTCTTTGAGATAACTCTGCACTATTGCGAGCTGCAAATGCCACTTCCAGCTTAGCTGTGCAGAGGAAGAACAACAAGAAGAAGGAATATCTCGAAATATGTCCGTCAGGCCCCTTCCCTTGAGATATATCTGCAAATATCTCGGAAACGAAGCGAGCTATGGCAAAATGTTAAGAGACCTTTTTTGTAGAGAATTATGTTTCCTACAATTTATGTTCTATGATATTTTTTGATCAGAAGCGTAGTTTTCGAGATATATCGAGATATTTAAAAGTTCCGAAGCCGCACCAACATAACAGAGATACAGAAACACCGTGGCCCCTTTCGTTGAGATAACTCTGCACTAGTGCGAGCCGCAAATGCCACTTCCAGCTTAGCTGCGCAGAAGAAGAACAACAAGAAGAAGAAATATCTCGAAATATGTCCGTCAGGCCCCTTCCCTTGAGATAAATCTGCAAATATCTCGGAAACGAAGCGAGCTATGGCAAAATGTTAAGAGACCTTTTTTGTAGAGAATTAAGTTTCCTACTTTTTATGTTCTATGATATTTTTTGATCAGATGCGTAGTTCTCGAGATATATCAAGATATTCAAAAGTTCCGAAGCCGCACCAACATAATAGAGATACAGAAACACCGTGGCCCCTTTCTTTGAGATAACTCTGCACTATTGCGAGCTGCAAATGCCACTTCCAGCTTAGCTGTGCAGAGGAATAACAACAAGAAGAAGGAATATCTCGAAATATGTCCGTCAGGCCAGTTCCTTTGAGCTGAATCTGCAAATATCTCGGAAACGAAGCGAGCTATGGCAAAATGTTAAGAGACGTTTTTTGTAGAGAATTATGTTTCCTACAATTTATGTTCTATGATATTTTTTGATCAGAAGCGTAGTTTTCGAGATATATCGAGATATTTAAAAGTTCCGAAGCCGCACCAACATAATAGAGATACAGAAACACCGTGGCCCCTTTCTTTGAGATAACTCTGCACTAGTGCGAGCCGCAAATGCCACTTCCAGCTTAGCTGTGCAGAACAAGAACAACAAGAAGAAGAAATATCTCGAAATATGTCCGTCAGGCACCTTCCCTTGAGATAAATCTGCAAATATCTCGGAAACGAAGCGAGCTATTGCAAAATGTTAAGAGACCTTTTTTGTAGAGAATTGAGTTTCCTACTTTTTATGTTCTATGATATTTTTTGATCAGATGCGTAGTTCTCGAGATATATCAAGATATTTAAAAGTTCCGAAGCCGCACCAACATAATAGAGATACAGAAACACCGTGGCCCCTTTCTTTCAGATAACTATGCACTATTGCGAGCTGCAAATGCCACTTCCAGCTTAGCTGTGCAGAAGAAGAACAACAAGAAGAAGAAATATCTCGAAATATGTCCGTCAGGCCCCTTACCTTGAGATAAATCTGCAAATATCTCGGAAACGAAGCGAGCTATGGCAAAATGTTAAGAGACCTTTTTTGTAGAGAATTAAGTTTCCTACTTTTTATCTTCTATGATATTTTCTGATCAGATGCGTAGTTCTCGAGATATATCAAGATATTTAAAAGTTCCGAAGCCGCACCAACATAATAGAGATACAGAAACACCGTGGCCCCTTTCTTTGAGATAACTCTGCACTATTGCGAGCTGCAAATGCCACTTTCAGCTTAGCTGTGCAGAAGAAGAACAACAAGAAGAAGAAATATCTCGAAATATGTCCGTCAGGCCCCTTCCCTTGAGATAAATCTGCAAATATCTCGGAAACGAAGCGAGCTATGGCAAAATGTTAAGAGACCTTTTTTGTAGAGAATTATGTTTCCTACAATTTATGTTCTATGATATTTTTTGATCAGAAGCGTAGTTTTCGAGATATATCGAGATATTTAAAAGTTCCGAAGCCGCACCAACATAATAGAGATACAGAAACACCGTGGCCCCTTTCGTTGAGATAACTCTGCACTAGTGCGAGCCACAAATGCCACTTCCAGCTTAGCTGTGCAGAAGAAGAACAACAAGAAGAAGAAATATCTCGAAATATGTCCGTCAGGCCCCTTCCCTTGAGATAAATCTGCAAATATCTCGGAAACGAAGCGAGCTATGGCAAAATGTTAAGAGACCTTTTTCGTAGAGAATTATGTTTCCTACAATTTATGTTCTATGATATTTTTTGATCAGAAGCGTAGTTTTCGAGATATATCGAGATATTTAAAAGTTCCGAAGCCGCACCAACATAATAGAGATACAGAAACACCGTGGCCCCTTTCGTTGAGATAACTCTGCACTAGTGCGAGCCGCAAATGCCACTTCCAGCTTAGCTGTGCAGAAGAAGAACAACAAGAAGAAGAAATATCTCGAAATATGTCCGTCAGGCCCCTTCCC
The DNA here is from genome assembly GCF_051020975.1 of Osmia lignaria lignaria. NCBI lineage: Eukaryota > Metazoa > Arthropoda > Insecta > Hymenoptera > Megachilidae > Osmia > Osmia lignaria. The sequence continues at coordinate 3,441,969 of NW_027478160.1, forward strand.
TTGAGATAAATCTGCAAATATCTCGGAAAAGAAGCGAGCTATGGCAAAATGTTAAGAGACCTTTTTTGTAGAGAATTAAGTTTCCTACTTTTTCTGTTCTATGATATTTTTTGATCAGATGCGTAGTTCTCGAGATATATCAAGATATTCAAAAGTTCCGAAGCCGCACCAACATAATAGAGATACAGAAACACCGTGGCCCCTTTCTTTGAGATATCTCTGCACTATTGCGAGCTGCAAATGCCACTTCCAGCTTAGCTGCGCAGAAGAAGAACAACAAGAAGAAGAAATATCTCGAAATATGTCCGTCAGGCCCCTTCCCTTGAGATATATCTGCAAATATCTCGGAAACGAAGCGAGCTATGGCAAAATGTTAAGAGACCTTTTTTGTAGAGAATTATGTTTCCTACAATTTATGTTCTATGATATTTTCTGATCAGATGCGTAGTTCTCGAGATATACCAAGATATTTAAAAGTTCCGAAGCCGCACCAACATAATAGAGATACAGAAACACCGTGGCCCCTTTCTTTGAGATAACTCTGCACTATTGCGAGCTGCAAATGCCACTTCCAGCTTAGCTGTGCAGAGGAAGAGCAACAAGAAGAAGGAATATCTCGAAATATGTCCGTCAGGCCAGTTCCTTTGAGCTGAATATGCAAATATCTCGGAAACGAAGCGAGCTATGGCAAAATGTTAAGAGACGTTTTTTGTAGAGAATTATGTTTCCTACAATTTATGTTCTATGATATTTTTTGATCAGAAGCGTAGTTCTCGAGATATATCAAGATATTTAAAAGTTCCGAAGCCGCACCAACATAATAGGGATACAGAAACACCGTGGCCCCGTTCTTTGAGATAACTCTGCACTAGTGCGAGCCGCAAATGCCACTTCCAGCTTAGCTGTGCAGAAGAAGAACAACAAGAAGAAGAAATATCTCGAAATATGTCCGTCAGGCCCCTTCCCTTGAGATAAATATGCAAATATCTCGGAAACGAAGCGAGCTATGGCAAAATGTTAAGCGACCTTTTTTGTAGAGAATTAAGTTTCCTACTTTTTATGTTCTATGATATTTTTTGATCAGATGCGTAGTTCTCGAGATATATCAAGATATTTAAAAGTTCCGAAGCCGCACCAACATAATAGAGATACAGAAACACCGTGGCCCCTTTCTTTGAGATATCTCTGCACTATTGCGAGCTGCAAATGCCACTTCCAGCTTAGCTGCGCAGAAGAAGAACAACAAGAAGAAGAAATATCTCGAAATATGTCCGTCAGGCCCCTTCCCTTGAGATATATCTGCAAATATCTCGGAAACGAAGCGAGCTATGGCAAAATGTTAAGAGACCTTTTTTGTAGAGAATTATGTTTCCTACAATTTATGTTCTATGATATTTTCTGATCAGATGCGTAGTTCTCGAGATATACCAAGATATTTAAAAGTTCCGAAGCCGCACCAACATAATAGAGATACAGAAACACCGTGGCCCCTTTCTTTGAGATAACTCTGCACTATTGCGAGCTGCAAATGCCACTTCCAGCTTAGCTGTGCAGAGGAAGAACAACAAGAAGAAGGAATATCTCGAAATATGTCCGTCAGGCCCCTTCCCTTGAGATATATCTGCAAATATCTCGGAAACGAAGCGAGCTATGGCAAAATGTTAAGAGACCTTTTTTGTAGAGAATTATGTTTCCTACAATTTATGTTCTATGATATTTTTTGATCAGAAGCGTAGTTTTCGAGATATATCGAGATATTTAAAAGTTCCGAAGCCGCACCAACATAACAGAGATACAGAAACACCGTGGCCCCTTTCGTTGAGATAACTCTGCACTAGTGCGAGCCGCAAATGCCACTTCCAGCTTAGCTGCGCAGAAGAAGAACAACAAGAAGAAGAAATATCTCGAAATATGTCCGTCAGGCCCCTTCCCTTGAGATAAATATGCAAATATCTCGGAAACGAAGCGAGCTATGGCAAAATGTTAAGCGACCTTTTTTGTAGAGAATTAAGTTTCCTACTTTTTATGTTCTATGATATTTTTTGATCAGATGCGTAGTTCTCGAGATATATCAAGATATTTAAAAGTTCCGAAGCCGCACCAACATAATAGAGATACAGAAACACCGTGGCCCCTTTCTTTGAGATATCTCTGCACTATTGCGAGCTGCAAATGCCACTTCCAGCTTAGCTGCGCAGAAGAAGAACAACAAGAAGAAGAAATATCTCGAAATATGTCCGTCAGGCCCCTTCCCTTGAGATATATCTGCAAATATCTCGGAAACGAAGCGAGCTATGGCAAAATGTTAAGAGACCTTTTTTGTAGAGAATTATGTTTCCTACAATTTATGTTCTATGATATTTTCTGATCAGATGCGTAGTTCTCGAGATATACCAAGATATTTAAAAGTTCCGAAGCCGCACCAACATAATAGAGATACAGAAACACCGTGGCCCCTTTCTTTGAGATAACTCTGCACTATTGCGAGCTGCAAATGCCACTTCCAGCTTAGCTGTGCAGAGGAAGAACAACAAGAAGAAGGAATATCTCGAAATATGTCCGTCAGGCCCCTTCCCTTGAGATATATCTGCAAATATCTCGGAAACGAAGCGAGCTATGGCAAAATGTTAAGAGACCTTTTTTGTAGAGAATTATGTTTCCTACAATTTATGTTCTATGATATTTTTTGATCAGAAGCGTAGTTTTCGAGATATATCGAGATATTTAAAAGTTCCGAAGCCGCACCAACATAACAGAGATACAGAAACACCGTGGCCCCTTTCGTTGAGATAACTCTGCACTAGTGCGAGCCGCAAATGCCACTTCCAGCTTAGCTGCGCAGAAGAAGAACAACAAGAAGAAGAAATATCTCGAAATATGTCCGTCAGGCCCCTTCCCTTGAGATAAATCTGCAAATATCTCGGAAACGAAGCGAGCTATGGCAAAATGTTAAGAGACCTTTTTTGTAGAGAATTAAGTTTCCTACTTTTTATGTTCTATGATATTTTTTGATCAGATGCGTAGTTCTCGAGATATATCAAGATATTCAAAAGTTCCGAAGCCGCACCAACATAATAGAGATACAGAAACACCGTGGCCCCTTTCTTTGAGATAACTCTGCACTATTGCGAGCTGCAAATGCCACTTCCAGCTTAGCTGTGCAGAGGAATAACAACAAGAAGAAGAAATATCTCGAAATATGTCCGTCAGGCCAGTTCCTTTGAGCTGAATCTGCAAATATCTCGGAAACGAAGCGAGCTATGGCAAAATGTTAAGAGACGTTTTTTGTAGAGAATTATGTTTCCTACAATTTATGTTCTATGATATTTTTTGATCAGAAGCGTAGTTTTCGAGATATATCGAGATATTTAAAAGTTCCGAAGCCGCACCAACATAATAGAGATACAGAAACACCGTGGCCCCTTTCTTTGAGATAACTCTGCACTAGTGCGAGCCGCAAATGCCACTTCCAGCTTAGCTGTGCAGAACAAGAACAACAAGAAGAAGAAATATCTCGAAATATGTCCGTCAGGCACCTTCCCTTGAGATAAATCTGCAAATATCTCGGAAACGAAGCGAGCTATTGCAAAATGTTAAGAGACCTTTTTTGTAGAGAATTGAGTTTCCTACTTTTTATGTTCTATGATATTTTTTGATCAGATGCGTAGTTCTCGAGATATATCAAGATATTTAAAAGTTCCGAAGCCGCACCAACATAATAGAGATACAGAAACACCGTGGCCCCTTTCTTTCAGATAACTATGCACTATTGCGAGCTGCAAATGCCACTTCCAGCTTAGCTGTGCAGAAGAAGAACAACAAGAAGAAGAAATATCTCGAAATATGTCCGTCAGGCCCCTTACCTTGAGATAAATCTGCAAATATCTCGGAAACGAAGCGAGCTATGGCAAAATGTTAAGAGACCTTTTTTGTAGAGAATTAAGTTTCCTACTTTTTATCTTCTATGATATTTTCTGATCAGATGCGTAGTTCTCGAGATATATCAAGATATTTAAAAGTTCCGAAGCCGCACCAACATAATAGAGATACAGAAACACCGTGGCCCCTTTCTTTGAGATAACTCTGCACTATTGCGAGCTGCAAATGCCACTTTCAGCTTAGCTGTGCAGAAGAAGAACAACAAGAAGAAGAAATATCTCGAAATATGTCCGTCAGGCCCCTTCCCTTGAGATAAATCTGCAAATATCTCGGAAACGAAGCGAGCTATGGCAAAATGTTAAGAGACCTTTTTTGTAGAGAATTATGTTTCCTACAATTTATGTTCTATGATATTTTTTGATCAGAAGCGTAGTTTTCGAGATATATCGAGATATTTAAAAGTTCCGAAGCCGCACCAACATAATAGAGATACAGAAACACCGTGGCCCCTTTCGTTGAGATAACTCTGCACTAGTGCGAGCCACAAATGCCACTTCCAGCTTAGCTGTGCAGAAGAAGAACAACAAGAAGAAGAAATATCTCGAAATATGTCCGTCAGGCCCCTTCCCTTGAGATAAATCTGCAAATATCTCGGAAACGAAGCGAGCTATGGCAAAATGTTAAGAGACCTTTTTTGTAGAGAATTAAGTTTCCTACTTTTTGTGTTCTATGATATTTTTTGAGACAGATGCGTAGTTCTCGAGATATATCAAGATATTCAAATGTTCCGAAGCCGCACCAACATAATAGAGATACAGAAACACCGTGGCCCCTTTCTTTGAGATAACTCTGCACTAGTGCGAGCCGCAAATGCCACTTCCAGCTTAGCTGTGCAGAACAAGAACAACAAGAAGAAGAAATATCTCGAAATATGTCCGTCAGGCACCTTCCCTTGAGATAAATCTGCAAATATCTCGGAAACGAAGCGAGCTATTGCAAAATGTTAAGAGACCTTTTTTGTAGAGAATTGAGTTTCCTACTTTTTATGTTCTATGATATTTTTTGATCAGATGCGTAGTTCTCGAGATATATCAAGATATTTAAAAGTTCCGAAGCCGCACCAACATAATAGAGATACAGAAACACCGTGGCCCCTTTCTTTCAGATAACTATGCACTATTGCGAGCTGCAAATGCCACTTCCAGCTTAGCTGTGCAGAAGAAGAACAACAAGAAGAAGAAATATCTCGAAATATGTCCGTCAGGCCCCTTACCTTGAGATAAATCTGCAAATATCTCGGAAACGAAGCGAGCTATGGCAAAATGTTAAGAGACCTTTTTTGTAGAGAATTAAGTTTCCTACTTTTTATCTTCTATGATATTTTCTGATCAGATGCGTAGTTCTCGAGATATATCAAGATATTTAAAAGTTCCGAAGCCGCACCAACATAATAGAGATACAGAAACACCGTGGCCCCTTTCTTTGAGATAACTCTGCACTATTGCGAGCTGCAAATGCCACTTTCAGCTTAGCTGTGCAGAAGAAGAACAACAAGAAGAAGAAATATCTCGAAATATGTCCGTCAGGCCCCTTCCCTTGAGATAAATCTGCAAATATCTCGGAAACGAAGCGAGCTATGGCAAAATGTTAAGAGACCTTTTTTGTAGAGAATTATGTTTCCTACAATTTATGTTCTATGATATTTTTTGATCAGAAGCGTAGTTTTCGAGATATATCGAGATATTTAAAAGTTCCGAAGCCGCACCAACATAATAGAGATACAGAAACACCGTGGCCCCTTTCGTTGAGATAACTCTGCACTAGTGCGAGCCACAAATGCCACTTCCAGCTTAGCTGTGCAGAAGAAGAACAACAAGAAGAAGAAATATCTCGAAATATGTCCGTCAGGCCCCTTCCCTTGAGATAAATCTGCAAATATCTCGGAAACGAAGCGAGCTATGGCAAAATGTTAAGAGACCTTTTTTGTAGAGAATTAAGTTTCCTACTTTTTGTGTTCTATGATATTTTTTGAGACAGATGCGTAGTTCTCGAGATATATCAAGATATTCAAAAGTTCCGAAGCCGCACCAACATAATAGAGATACAGAAACACCGTGGCCCCTTTCTTTGAGATAACTCTGCACTAGTGCGAGCCGCAAATGCCACTTCCAGCTTAGCTGTGCAGAACAAGAACAACAAGAAGAAGAAATATCTCGAAATATGTCCGTCAGGCACCTTCCCTTGAGATAAATCTGCAAATATCTCGGAAACGAAGCGAGCTATTGCAAAATGTTAAGAGACCTTTTTTGTAGAGAATTGAGTTTCCTACTTTTTATGTTCTATGATATTTTTTGATCAGATGCGTAGTTCTCGAGATATATCAAGATATTTAAAAGTTCCGAAGCCGCACCAACATAATAGAGATACAGAAACACCGTGGCCCCTTTCTTTGAGATAACTATGCACTATTGCGAGCTGCAAATGCCACTTTCAGCTTAGCTGTGCAGAAGAAGCACAACAAGAAGAAGAAATATCTCGAAATATGTCCGTCAGGCCCCTTCCCTTGAGATACATCTGCAAATATCTCGGAAACGAAGCGAGCTATGGCAAAATGTTAAGAGACCTTTTTTGTAGAGAATTATGTTTCCTACAATTTATGTTCTATGATATTTTTTGATCAGAAGCGTAGTTTTCGAGATATATCGAGATATTTAAAAGTTCCGAAGCCGCACCAACATAATAGAGATACAGAAACACCGTGGCCCCTTTCGTTGAGATAACTCTGCACTAGTGCGAGCCGCAAATGCCACTTCCAGCTTAGCTGTGCAGAAGAAGAACAACAAGAAGAAGAAATATCTCGAAATATGTCCGTCAGGCCCCTTCCCTTGAGATAAATCTGCAAATATCTCGGAAACGAAGCGAGCTATGGCAAAATGTTAAGAGACCTTTTTTGTAGAGAATTAAGTTTCCTACTTTTTATGTTCTATGATATTTTTTGATCAGATGCGTAGTTCTCGAGATATATCAAGATATTCAAAAGTTCCGAAGCCGCACCAACATAATAGAGATACAGAAACACCGTGGCCCCTTTCTTTGAGATAACTCTGCACTATTGCGAGCCGCAAATGCCACTTCCAGCTTAGCTGTGCAGAGGAAGAACAACAAGAAGAAGGAATATCTCGAAATATGTCCGTCAGGCCAGTTCCTTTGAGCTGAATCTGCAAATATCTCGGAAACGAAGCGAGCTATTGCAAAATGTTAAGAGACCTTTTTTGTAGAGAATTGAGTTTCCTACTTTTTATGTTCTATGATATTTTTTGATCAGATGCGTAGTTCTCGAGATATATCAAGATATTTAAAAGTTCCGAAGCCGCACCAACATAATAGAGATACAGAAACACCGTGGCCCCTTTCTTTCAGATAACTATGCACTATTGCGAGCTGCAAATGCCACTTCCAGCTTAGCTGTGCAGAAGAAGAACAACAAGAAGAAGAAATATCTCGAAATATGTCCGTCAGGCCCCTTACCTTGAGATAAATCTGCAAATATCTCGGAAACGAAGCGAGCTATGGCAAAATGTTAAGAGACCTTTTTTGTAGAGAATTAAGTTTCCTACTTTTTATCTTCTATGATATTTTCTGATCAGATGCGTAGTTCTCGAGATATATCAAGATATTTAAAAGTTCCGAAGCCGCACCAACATAATAGAGATACAGAAACACCGTGGCCCCTTTCTTTGAGATAACTCTGCACTAGTGCGAGCCGCAAATGCCACTTCCAGCTTAGCTGTGCAGAGGAAGAACAACAAGAAGAAGGAATATCTCGAAATATGTCCGTCAGGCCAGTTCCTTTGAGCTGAATCTGCAAATATCTCGGAAACGAAGCGAGCTATGGCAAAATGTTAAGAGACGTTTTTTGTAGAGAATTATGTTTCCTACAATTTATGTTCTATGATATTTTTTGATCAGAAGCGTAGTTTTCGAGATATATCGAGATATTTAAAAGTTCCGAAGCCGCACCAACATAATAGAGATACAGAAACACCGTGGCCCCTTTCGTTGAGATAACTCTGCACTAGTGCGAGCCACAAATGCCACTTCCAGCTTAGCTGTGCAGAAGAAGAACAACAAGAAGAAGAAATATCTCGAAATATGTCCGTCAGGCCCCTTCCCTTGAGATAAATCTGCAAATATCTCGGAAACGAAGCGAGCTATGGCAAAATGTTAAGAGACCTTTTTTGTAGAGAATTAAGTTTCCTACTTTTTGTGTTCTATGATATTTTTTGAGACAGATGCGTAGTTCTCGAGATATATCAAGATATTCAAATGTTCCGAAGCCGCACCAACATAATAGAGATACAGAAACACCGTGGCCCCTTTCTTTGAGATAACTCTGCACTAGTGCGAGCCGCAAATGCCACTTCCAGCTTAGCTGTGCAGAACAAGAACAACAAGAAGAAGAAATATCTCGAAATATGTCCGTCAGGCACCTTCCCTTGAGATAAATCTGCAAATATCTCGGAAACGAAGCGAGCTATTGCAAAATGTTAAGAGACCTTTTTTGTAGAGAATTGAGTTTCCTACTTTTTATGTTCTATGATATTTTTTGATCAGATGCGTAGTTCTCGAGATATATCAAGATATTTAAAAGTTCCGAAGCCGCACCAACATAATAGAGATACAGAAACACCGTGGCCCCTTTCTTTCAGATAACTATGCACTATTGCGAGCTGCAAATGCCACTTCCAGCTTAGCTGTGCAGAAGAAGAACAACAAGAAGAAGAAATATCTCGAAATATGTCCGTCAGGCCCCTTACCTTGAGATAAATCTGCAAATATCTCGGAAACGAAGCGAGCTATGGCAAAATGTTAAGAGACCTTTTTTGTAGAGAATTAAGTTTCCTACTTTTTATCTTCTATGATATTTTCTGATCAGATGCGTAGTTCTCGAGATATATCAAGATATTTAAAAGTTCCGAAGCCGCACCAACATAATAGAGATACAGAAACACCGTGGCCCCTTTCTTTGAGATAACTCTGCACTATTGCGAGCTGCAAATGCCACTTTCAGCTTAGCTGTGCAGAAGAAGAACAACAAGAAGAAGAAATATCTCGAAATATGTCCGTCAGGCCCCTTCCCTTGAGATAAATCTGCAAATATCTCGGAAACGAAGCGAGCTATGGCAAAATGTTAAGAGACCTTTTTTGTAGAGAATTATGTTTCCTACAATTTATGTTCTATGATATTTTTTGATCAGAAGCGTAGTTTTCGAGATATATCGAGATATTTAAAAGTTCCGAAGCCGCACCAACATAATAGAGATACAGAAACACCGTGGCCCCTTTCGTTGAGATAACTCTGCACTAGTGCGAGCCACAAATGCCACTTCCAGCTTAGCTGAGCAGAAGAAGAACAACAAGAAGAAGAAATATCTCGAAATATGTCCGTCAGGCCCCTTCCCTTGAGATAAATCTGCAAATATCTCGGAAACGAAGCGAGCTATGGCAAAATGTTAAGAGACCTTTTTTGTAGAGAATTAAGTTTCCTACTTTTTGTGTTCTATGATATTTTTTGAGACAGATGCGTAGTTCTCGAGATATATCAAGATATTCAAAAGTTCCGAAGCCGCACCAACATAATAGAGATACAGAAACACCGTGGCCCCTTTCTTTGAGATAACTCTGCACTAGTGCGAGCCGCAAATGCCACTTCCAGCTTAGCTGTGCAGAACAAGAACAACAAGAAGAAGAAATATCTCGAAATATGTCCGTCAGGCACCTTCCCTTGAGATAAATCTGCAAATATCTCGGAAACGAAGCGAGCTATTGCAAAATGTTAAGAGACCTTTTTTGTAGAGAATTGAGTTTCCTACTTTTTATGTTCTATGATATTTTTTGATCAGATGCGTAGTTCTCGAGATATATCAAGATATTTAAAAGTTCCGAAGCCGCACCAACATAATAGAGATACAGAAACACCGTGGCCCCTTTCTTTGAGATAACTATGCACTATTGCGAGCTGCAAATGCCACTTTCAGCTTAGCTGTGCAGAAGAAGAACAACAAGAAGAAGAAATATCTCGAAATATGTCCGTCAGGCCCCTTCCCTTGAGATACATCTGCAAATATCTCGGAAACGAAGCGAGCTATGGCAAAATGTTAAGAGACCTTTTTTGTAGAGAATTATGTTTCCTACAATTTATGTTCTATGATATTTTTTGATCAGAAGCGTAGTTTTCGAGATATATCGAGATATTTAAAAGTTCCGAAGCCGCACCAACATAATAGAGATACAGAAACACCGTGGCCCCTTTCGTTGAGATAACTCTGCACTAGTGCGAGCCGCAAATGCCACTTCCAGCTTAGCTGTGCAGAAGAAGAACAACAAGAAGAAGAAATATCTCGAAATATGTCCGTCAGGCCCCTTCCCTTGAGATAAATCTGCAAATATCTCGGAAACGAAGCGAGCTATGGCAAAATGTTAAGAGACCTTTTTTGTAGAGAATTAAGTTTCCTACTTTTTATGTTCTATGATATTTTTTGATCAGATGCGTAGTTCTCGAGATATATCAAGATATTCAAAAGTTCCGAAGCCGCACCAACATAATAGAGATACAGAAACACCGTGGCCCCTTTCTTTGAGATAACTCTGCACTATTGCGAGCTGCAAATGCCACTTCCAGCTTAGCTGTGCAGAGGAAGAACAACAAGAAGAAGGAATATCTCGAAATATGTCCGTCAGGCCAGTTCCTTTGAGCTGAATCTGCAAATATCTCGGAAACGAAGCGAGCTATTGCAAAATGTTAAGAGACCTTTTTTGTAGAGAATTGAGTTTCCTACTTTTTATGTTCTATGATATTTTTTGATCAGATGCGTAGTTCTCGAGATATATCAAGATATTTAAAAGTTCCGAAGCCGCACCAACATAATAGAGATACAGAAACACCGTGGCCCCTTTCTTTCAGATAACTATGCACTATTGCGAGCTGCAAATGCCACTTCCAGCTTAGCTGTGCAGAAGAAGAACAACAAGAAGAAGAAATATCTCGAAATATGTCCGTCAGGCCCCTTACCTTGAGATAAATCTGCAAATATCTCGGAAACGAAGCGAGCTATGGCAAAATGTTAAGAGACCTTTTTTGTAGAGAATTAAGTTTCCTACTTTTTATCTTCTATGATATTTTCTGATCAGATGCGTAGTTCTCGAGATATATCAAGATATTTAAAAGTTCCGAAGCCGCACCAACATAATAGAGATACAGAAACACCGTGGCCCCTTTCTTTGAGATAACTCTGCACTAGTGCGAGCCGCAAATGCCACTTCCAGCTTAGCTGGGCAGAGGAAGAACAACAAGAAGAAGGAATATCTCGAAATATGTCCGTCAGGCCAGTTCCTTTGAGCTGAATCTGCAAATATCTCGGAAACGAAGCGAGCTATGGCAAAATGTTAAGAGACGTTTTTTGTAGAGAATTATGTTTCCTACAATTTATGTTCTATGATATTTTTTGATCAGAAGCGTAGTTTTCGAGATATATCGAGATATTTAAAAGTTCCGAAGCCGCACCAACATAATAGAGATACAGAAACACCGTGGCCCCTTTCTTTGAGATAACTCTGCACTAGTGCGAGCCGCAAATGCCACTTCCAGCTTAGCTGTGCAGAACAAGAACAACAAGAAGAAGAAATATCTCGAAATATGTCCGTCAGGCACCTTCCCTTGAGATAAATCTGCAAATATCTCGGAAACGAAGCGAGCTATTGCAAAATGTTAAGAGACCTTTTTTGTAGAGAATTGAGTTTCCTACTTTTTATGTTCTATGATATTTTTTGATCAGATGCGTAGTTCTCGAGATATATCAAGATATTTAAAAGTTCCGAAGCCGCACCAACATAATTGAGATACAGAAACACCGTGGCCCCTTTCTTTCAGATAACTATGCACTATTGCGAGCTGCAAATGCCACTTCCAGCTTTGCTGTGCAGAAGAAGAACAACAAGAAGAAGAAATATCTCGAAATATGTCCGTCAGGCCCCTTACCTTGAGATAAATCTGCAAATATCTCGGAAACGAAGCGAGCTATGGCAAAATGTTAAGAGACCTTTTTTGTAGAGAATTAAGTTTCCTACTTTTTATCTTCTATGATATTTTCTGATCAGATGCGTAGTTCTCGAGATATATCAAGATATTTAAAAGTTCCGAAGCCGCACCAACATAATAGAGATACAGAAACACCGTGGCCCCTTTCTTTGAGATAACTCTGCACTATTGCGAGCTGCAAATGCCACTTTCAGCTTAGCTGTGCAGAAGAAGAACAACAAGAAGAAGAAATATCTCGAAATATGTCCGTCAGGCCCCTTCCCTTGAGATAAATCTGCAAATATCTCGGAAACGAAGCGAGCTATGGCAAAATGTTAAGAGACCTTTTTTGTAGAGAATTATGTTTCCTACAATTTATGTTCTATGATATTTTTTGATCAGAAGCGTAGTTTTCGAGATATATCGAGATATTTAAAAGTTCCGAAGCCGCACCAACATAACAGAGATACAGAAACACCGTGGCCCCTTTCGTTGAGATAACTCTGCACTAGTGCGAGCCGCAAATGCCACTTCCAGCTTAGCTGCGCAGAAGAAGAACAACAAGAAGAAGAAATATCTCGAAATATGTCCGTCAGGCCCCTTCCCTTGAGATAAATCTGCAAATATCTCGGAAACGAAGCGAGCTATGGCAAAATGTTAAGAGACCTTTTTTGTAGAGAATTAAGTTTCCTACTTTTTATGTTCTATGATATTTTTTGATCAGATGCGTAGTTCTCGAGATATATCAAGATATTCAAAAGTTCCGAAGCCGCACCAACATAATAGAGATACAGAAACACCGCGGCCCCTTTCTTTGAGATAACTCTGCACTATTGCGAGCTGCAAATGCCACTTCCAGCTTAGCTGTGCAGAGGAATAACAACAAGAAGAAGGAATATCTCGAAATATGTCCGTCAGGCCAGTTCCTTTGAGCTGAATCTGCAAATATCTCGGAAACGAAGCGAGCTATGGCAAAATGTTAAGAGACGTTTTTTGTAGAGAATTATGTTTCCTACAATTTATGTTCTATGATATTTTTTGATCAGAAGCGTAGTTTTCGAGATATATCGAGATATTTAAAAGTTCCGAAGCCGCACCAACATAATAGAGATACAGAAACACCGTGGCCCCTTTCTTTGAGATAACTCTGCACTAGTGCGAGCCGCAAATGCCACTTCCAGCTTAGCTGTGCAGAACAAGAACAACAAGAAGAAGAAATATCTCGAAATATGTCCGTCAGGCACCTTCCCTTGAGATAAATCTGCAAATATCTCGGAAACGAAGCGAGCTATTGCAAAATGTTAAGAGACCTTTTTTGTAGAGAATTGAGTTTCCTACTTTTTATGTTCTATGATATTTTTTGATCAGATGCGTAGTTCTCGAGATATATCAAGATATTTAAAAGTTCCGAAGCCGCACCAACATAATTGAGATACAGAAACACCGTGGCCCCTTTCTTTCAGATAACTATGCACTATTGCGAGCTGCAAATGCCACTTCCAGCTTAGCTGTGCAGAAGAAGAACAACAAGAAGAAGAAATATCTCGAAATATGTCCGTCAGGCCCCTTACCTTGAGATAAATCTGCAAATATCTCGGAAACGAAGCGAGCTATGGCAAAATGTTAAGAGACCTTTTTTGTAGAGAATTAAGTTTCCTACTTTTTATCTTCTATGATATTTTCTGATCAGATGCGTAGTTCTCGAGATATATCAAGATATTTAAAAGTTCCGAAGCCGCACCAACATAATAGAGATACAGAAACACCGTGGCCCCTTTCTTTGAGATAACTCTGCACTATTGCGAGCTGCAAATGCCACTTTCAGCTTAGCTGTGCAGAAGAAGAACAACAAGAAGAAGAAATATCTCGAAATATGTCCGTCAGGCCCCTTCCCTTGAGATAAATCTGCAAATATCTCGGAAACGAAGCGAGCTATGGCAAAATGTTAAGAGACCTTTTTTGTAGAGAATTATGTTTCCTACAATTTATGTTCTATGATATTTTTTGATCAGAAGCGTAGTTTTCGAGATATATCGAGATATTTAAAAGTTCCGAAGCCGCACCAACATAACAGAGATACAGAAACACCGTGGCCCCTTTCGTTGAGATAACTCTGCACTAGTGCGAGCCGCAAATGCCACTTCCAGCTTAGCTGCGCAGAAGAAGAACAACAAGAAGAAGAAATATCTCGAAATATGTCCGTCAGGCCCCTTCCCTTGAGATAAATCTGCAAATATCTCGGAAACGAAGCGAGCTATGGCAAAATGTTAAGAGACCTTTTTTGTAGAGAATTAAGTTTCCTACTTTTTATGTTCTATGATATTTTTTGATCAGATGCGTAGTTCTCGAGATATATCAAGATATTCAAAAGTTCCGAAGCCGCACCAACATAATAGAGATACAGAAACACCGCGGCCCCTTTCTTTGAGATAACTCTGCACTATTGCGAGCTGCAAATGCCACTTCCAGCTTAGCTGTGCAGAGGAATAACAACAAGAAGAAGGAATATCTCGAAATATGTCCGTCAGGCCAGTTCCTTTGAGCTGAATCTGCAAATATCTCGGAAACGAAGCGAGCTATGGCAAAATGTTAAGAGACGTTTTTTGTAGAGAATTATGTTTCCTACAATTTATGTTCTATGATATTTTTTGATCAGAAGCGTAGTTTTCGAGATATATCGAGATATTCAAAAGTTCCGAAGCCGCACCAACATAATAGAGATACAGAAACACCGTGGCCCCTTTCTTTGAGATAACTCTGCACTATTGCGAGCTGCAAATGCCACTTCCAGCTTAGCTGTGCAGTGGAAGAACAACAAGAAGAAGAAATATCTCGAAATATGTCCGTCAGGCCAGTTCCTTTGAGCTGAATCTGCAAATATCTCGGAAACGAAGCGAGCTATGGCAAAATGTTAAGAGACGTTTTTTGTAGAGAATTATGTTTCCTACAATTTATGTTCTATGATATTTTTTGATCAGAAGCGTAGTTCTCGAGATATATCAAGATATTTAAAAGTTCCGAAGCCGCACCACCATAATAGGGATACAGAAACACCGTGGCCCCGTTCTTTGAGATGACTCTGCACTAGTGCGAGCCGCAAATGCCACTTCCAGCTTAGCTGTGCAGAAGAAGAACAACAAGAAGAAGAAATATCTCGAAATATGTCCGTCAGGCACCTTCCCTTGAGATAAATCTGCAAATATCTCGGAAACGAAGCGAGCTATTGCAAAATGTTAAGAGACCTTTTTTGTAGAGAATTGAGTTTCCTACTTTTTATGTTCTATGATATTTTTTGATCAGATGCGTAGTTCTCGAGATATATCAAGATATTTAAAAGTTCCGAAGCCGCACCAACATAATAGAGATACAGAAACACCGTGGCCCCTTTCTTTCAGATAACTATGCACTATTGCGAGCTGCAAATGCCACTTCCAGCTTAGCTGTGCAGAAGAAGAACAACAAGAAGAAGGAATATCTCGAAATATGTCCGTCAGGCCCCTTACCTTGAGATAAATCTGCAAATATCTCGGAAACGAAGCGAGCTATGGCAAAATGTTAAGACACCTTTTTTGTAGAGAATTAAGTTTCCTACTTTTTATCTTCTATGATATTTTCTGATCAGATGCGTAGTTCTCGAGATATATCAAGATATTTAAAAGTTCCGAAGCCGCACCAACATAATAGGGATACAGAAACACCGTGGTCCCGTTCTTTGAGATGACTCTGCACTAGTGCGAGCCGCAAATGCCACTTCCAGCTTAGCTGTGCAGAAGAAGAACAACAAGAAGAAGAAATATCTCGAAATATGTCCGTCAGGCCCCTTCCCTTGAGATAAATATGCAAATATCTCGGAAACGAAGCGAGCTATGGCAAAATGTTAAGCGACCTTTTTTGTAGAGAATTATGTTTCCTACAATTTATGTTCTATGATATTTTTTGATCAGAAGCGTAGTTTTCGAGATATATCGAGATATTTAAAAGTTCCGAAGCCGCACCAACATAATAGAGATACAGAAGCACCGTGGCCCCTTTCTTTGAGATAACTCTGCACTAGTGCGAGCCGCAAATGCCACTTCCAGCTTAGCTGTGCAGAACAAGAACAACAAGAAGAAGAAATATCTCGAAATATGTCCGTCAGGCACCTTCCGTTGAGATAAATCTGCAAATATCTCGGAAACGAAGCGAGCTATGGCAAAATGTTGAGAGACGTTTTTTGTAGAGAATTATGTTTCCTACAATTTATGTTCTATGATATTTTTTGATCAGAAGCGTAGTTCTCGAGATATATCAAGATATTTAAAAGTTCCGAAGCCGCACCACCATAATAGGGATACAGAAACACCGTGGTCCCGTTCTTTGAGATGACTCTGCACTAGTGCGAGCCGCAAATGCCACTTCCAGCTTAGCTGTGCAGAAGAAGAACAACAAGAAGAAGAAATATCTCGAAATATGTCCGTCAGGCCCCTTCCCTTGAGATAAATATGCAAATATCTCGGAAACGAAGCGAGCTATGGCAAAATGTTAAGCGACCTTTTTTGTAGAGAATTATGTTTCCTACAATTTATGTTCTATGATATTTTTTGATCAGAAGCGTAGTTTTCGAGATATATCGAGATATTTAAAAGTTCCGAAGCCGCACCAACATAATAGAGATACAGAAGCACCGTGGCCCCTTTCTTTGAGATAACTCTGCACTAGTGCGAGCCGCAAATGCCACTTCCAGCTTAGCTGTGCAGAACAAGAACAACAAGAAGAAGAAATATCTCGAAATATGTCCGTCAGGCACCTTCCCTTGAGATAAATCTGCAAATATCTCGGAAACGAAGCGAGCTATGGCAAAATGTTAAGAGACGTTTTTTGTAGAGAATTATGTTTCCTACAATTTATGTTCTATGATATTTTTTGATCAGAAGCGTAGTTCTCGAGATATATCAAGATATTTAAAAGTTCCGAAGCCGCACCACCATAATAGGGATACAGAAACACCGTGGTCCCGTTCTTTGAGATGACTCTGCACTAGTGCGAGCCGCAAATGCCACTTCCAGCTTAGCTGTGCAGAAGAAGAACAACAAGAAGAAGAAATATCTCGAAATATGTCCGTCAGGCCCCTTCCCTTGAGATAAATATGCAAATATCTCGGAAACGAAGCGAGCTATGGCAAAATGTTAAGCGACCTTTTTTGTAGAGAATTATGTTTCCTACAATTTATGTTCTATGATATTTTTTGATCAGAAGCGTAGTTTTCGAGATATATCGAGATATTTAAAAGTTCCGAAGCCGCACCAACATAATAGAGATACAGAAGCACCGTGGCCCCTTTCTTTGAGATAACTCTGCACTAGTGCGAGCCGCAAATGCCACTTCCAGCTTAGCTGTGCAGAACAAGAACAACAAGAAGAAGAAATATCTCGAAATATGTCCGTCAGGCACCTTCCCTTGAGATAAATCTGCAAATATCTCGGAAACGAAGCGAGCTATTGCAAAATGTTAAGAGACCTTTTTTGTAGAGAATTATGTTTCCTACAATTTATGTTCTATGATATTTTTTCATCAGAAGCGTAGTTTTCGAGATATATCGAGATATTTAAAAGTTCCGAAGCCGCACCAACATAATAGAGATACAGAAACACTGTGGCCCCTTTCGTTGAGATAACTCTGCACTAGTGCGAGCCGCAAATGCCACTTCCAGCTTAGCTGTGCAGAAGAAGATCAACAAGAAGAAGAAATATCTCGAAATATGTCCGTCAGGCCCCTTCCCTTGAGATAAATCTGCAAATATCTCGGAAACGAAGCGAGCTATGGCAAAATGTTAAGAGACCTTTTTTGTAGAGAATTAAGTTTCCTACTTTTGGTGTTCTATGATATTTTTTGATCAGATGCGTAGTTCTCGAGATATATCAAGATATTTAAAAGTTCCGAAGCCGCACCAACATAATAGAGATACAGAAACACCGTGGCCCCTTTCTTTGAGATAACTCTGCACTATTGCGAGCTGCAAATGCCACTTCCAGCTTAGCTGTGCAGAGGAAGAACAACAAGAAGGAGAAATATCTCGAAATATGTCCGTCAGGCCCCTTCCCTTGAGATATATCTGCAAATATCTCGGAAACGAAGCGAGCTATGGCAAAATGTTAAGAGACCTTTTTTGTAGAGAATTAAGTTTCCTACTTTTTATGTTCTATGATATTTTTCGATCAGAGGCGTAGTTCTCGAGATATATCAAGATATTTAAAAGTTCCGAAGCCGCACCAACATAATAGAGATACAGAAACACCGTGGCCCCTTTCTTTGAGATAACTCTGCACTATTGCGAGCTGTAAATGCCACTTCCAGCTTAGCTGTGCAGAAGAAGAACAACAAGAAGAAGAAATATCTCGAAATATGTCCGTCAGGCCCCTTCCCTTGAGATAAATCTGCAAATATCTCGGAAACGAAGCGAGCTATGGCAAAATGTTGAGAGACCTTTTTTGTAGAGAATTAAGTTTCCTACTTTTTATGTTCTATGATATTTTTTGATCAGATGCGTAGTTCTCGAGATATATCAAGATATTTAAAAGTTCCGAAGCCGCACCAACATAATAGAGATACAGAAACACCGTGGCCCCTTTCTTTGAGATAACTCTGCACTATTGCGAGCTGCAAATGCCACTTCCAGCTTAGCTGTGCAGAGGAAGAACAACAAGAAGAAGAAATATCTCGAAATATGTCCGTCAGGCCAGTTCCTTTGAGCTGAATCTGCAAATATCTCGGAAACGAAGAGAGGTATGGCAAAATGTTAAGAGACCTTTTTTGTAGAGAATTAGGATTCCTACTTTTTATGTTCTATGATATTTTTTGATCAGATGCGTAGTTCTCGAGATATATCAAGATATTTAAAAGTTCCGAAGCCGCACCAACATAATAGGGATACAGAAACACCGTGGCCCCGTTCTTTGAGATAACTCTGCACTATTGCGAGCTGCAAATGCCACTTCCAGCTTAGCTGTGCAGAGGAAGAACAACAAGAAGAAGAAATATCTCGAAATATGTCCGTCAGGCCAGTTCCTTTGAGCTGAATCTGCAAATATCTCGGAAACGAAGAGAGCTATGGCAAAATGTTAAGAGACCTTTTTTGTAGAGAATTAGGATTCCTACTTTTTATGTTCTATGATATTTTTTGATCAGATGCGTAGTTCTCGAGATATATCAAGATATTTAAAAGTTCCGAAGCCGCACCAACATAATAGGGATACAGAAACACCGTGGCCCCTTTCTTTGAGATAACTCTGCACTATTGCGAGCTGTAAATGCCACTTCCAGCTTAGCTGTGCAGAAGAAGAACAACAAGAAGAAGAAATATCTCGAAATATGTCCGTCAGGCCCCTTCCCTTGAGATAAATCTGCAAATATCTCGGAAACGAAGCGAGCTATGGCAAAATGTTGAGAGACCTTTTTTGTAGAGAATTAAGTTTCCTACTTTTTATGTTCTATGATATTTTTTGATCAGATGCGTAGTTCTCGAGATATATCAAGATATTTAAAAGTTCCGAAGCCGCACCAACATAATAGAGATACAGAAACACCGTGGCCCCTTTCTTTGAGATAACTCTGCACTATTGCGAGCTGCAAATGCCACTTCCAGCTTAGCTGTGCAGAGGAAGAACAACAAGAAGAAGAAATATCTCGAAATATGTCCGTCAGGCCAGTTCCTTTGAGCTGAATCTGCAAATATCTCGGAAACGAAGAGAGGTATGGCAAAATGTTAAGAGACCTTTTTTGTAGAGAATTAGGATTCCTACTTTTTATGTTCTATGATATTTTTTGATCAGATGCGTAGTTCTCGAGATATATCAAGATATTTAAAAGTTCCGAAGCCGCACCAACATAATAGGGATACAGAAACACCGTGGCCCCGTTCTTTGAGATAACTCTGCACTATTGCGAGCTGCAAATGCCACTTCCAGCTTAGCTGTGCAGAGGAAGAACAACAAGAAGAAGAAATATCTCGAAATATGTCCGTCAGGCCCCTTCCCTTGAGATAAATATGCAAATATCTCGGAAACGAAGCGAGCTATGGCAAAATGTTCAGCGACCTTTTTTGTAGAGAATTAAGTTTCCTACTTTTTATGTTCTATGATATTTTTTGATCAGATGCGTAGTTCTCGAGATATATCAAGATATTTAAAAGTTCCGAAGCCGCACCAACATAATAGAGATACAGAAACACCGTGGCCCCTTTCTTTGAGATAACTCTGCACTATTGCGAGCTGCAAATGCCACTTTGAGCTTAGCTGTACAGAAGAAGAACAACAAGAAGAAGAAATATCTCGAAATATGTCCGTCAGGCCCCTTCCCTTGAGATAAATCTGCAAATATCTCGGAAACGAAGAGAGCTATGGCAAAATCTTAAGAGACCTTTTTTGTAGAGAATTAGGTTTCCTACTTTTTATGTTCTATGATATTTTTTGATCAGATGCGTAGTTCTCGAGATATATCAAGATATTTAAAAGTTCCGAAGCCGCACCAACATAATAGAGATACAGAAACACCGTGGCCCCTTTCTTTGAGATAACTCTGCACTATTGCGAGCTGTAAATGCCACTTCCAGCTTAGCTGTGCAGAAGAAGAACAACAAGAAGAAGAAATATCTCGAAACTGTCCGTCAGGCCCCTTCCCTTGAGATAAATCTGCAAATATCTCGGAAACGAAGCGAGCTATGGCAAAATGTTAAGACACCTTTTTTGTAGAGAATTAAGTTTCCTACTTTTGGTGTTCTATGATATTTTTTGATCAGATGCGTAGTTCTCGAGATATATCAAGATATTTAAAAGTTCCGAAGCCGCACCAACATAATAGAGATACAGAAACACCGTGGCCCCTTTCTTTGAGATAACTCTGCACTATTGCGAGCTGTAAATGCCACTTCCAGCTTAGCTGTGCAGAAGAAGAACAACAAGAAGAAGAAATATCTCGAAATATGTCCGTCAGGCCCCTTCCCTTGAGATAAATCTGCAAATATCTCGGAAACGAAGCGTGCTATGACAAAATGTTGAGAGACCTTTTTTGTAAAGAATTAAGTTTCCTACTTTTTATGTTCTATGATATTTTTTGATCAGATGCGTAGTTCTCGAGATATATCAAGATATTTAAAAGTTCCGAAGCCGCACCAACATAATAGAGATACAGAAACACCGTGGCCCCTTTCTTTGAGATAACTCTGCACTATTGCGAGCTGCAAATGCCACTTCCAGCTTAGCTGTGCAGAGGAAGAACAACAAGAAGAAGAAATATCTCGAAATATGTCCGTCAGGCCAGTTCCTTTGAGCTGAATCTGCAAATATCTCGGAAACGAAGCGAGCTATGGCAAAATGTTAAGAGACGTTTTTTGTAGAGAATTATGTTTCCTACAATTTATGTTCTATGATATTTTTTGATCAGAAGCGTAGTTTTCGAGATATATCGAGATATTTAAAAGTTCCGAAGCCGCACCAACATAATAGGGATACAGAAACACCGTGGCCCCTTTCTTTGAGATAACTCTGCACTAGTGCGAGCCGCAAATGCCACTTCCAGCTTAGCTGTGCAGAAGAAGAACAACAAGAAGAAGAAATATCTCGAAATATGTCCGTCAGGCCCCTTCCCTTGAGATAAATATGCAAATATCTCGGAAACGAAGCGAGCTATGGCAAAATGTTCAGCGACCTTTTTTGTAGAGAATTAAGTTTCCTACTTTTTATGTTCTATGATATTTTTTGATCAGATGCGTAGTTCTCGAGATATATCAAGATATTTAAAAGTTCCGAAGCCGCACCAACATAATAGAGATACAGAAACACCGTGGCCCCTTTCTTTGAGATAACTCTGCACTATTGCGAGCTGCAAATGCCACTTTCAGCTTAGCTGTACAGAAGAAGAACAACAAGAAGAAGAAATATCTCGAAATATGTCCGTCAGGCCCCTTCCCTTGAGATAAATCTGCAAATATCTCGGAAACGAAGAGAGCTATGGCAAAATGTTAAGAGACCTTTTTTGTAGAGAATTAGGTTTCCTACTTTTTATGTTCTATGATATTTTTTGATCAGATGCGTAGTTCTCGAGATATATCAAGATATTTAAAAGTTCCGAAGCCGCACCAACATAATAGGGATACAGAAACACCGTGGCCCCTTTCTTTGAGATAACTCTGCACTAGTGCGAGCCGCAAATGCCACTTCCAGCTTAGCTGTGCAGAAGAAGAACAACAAGAAGAAGAAATATCTCGAAATATGTCCGTCAGGCCCCTTCCCTTGAGATAAATCTGCAAATATCTCGGAAACGAAGCGAGCTATGGCAAAATGTTAAGAGACCTTTTTTGTAGAGAATTCGGTTTCCTACTTTTTGTGTTCTATGATATTTTTTGATCAGATGCGTAGTTCTCGAGATATATCAAGATATTTAAAAGTTCCGAAGCCGCACCAACATAATAGAGATACAGAAACACCGTGGCCCCTCTCTTTGAGGTAACTCTGCACTATTGCGAGCTGCAAATGCCACTTCCAGCTTAGCTGTGCAGAAGAAGAACAACAAGAAGAAGAAATATCTCGAAATATGTCCGTCAGGCCCCTTCCCTTGAGATAAATCTGCAAATATCTCGGAAACGAAGCGAGCTATGGCAAAATGTTTAGAGACCTTTCTTGTAGAGAATTAAGTTTCCTACTTTTTATGTAGTATGATATTTTTTGATCAGATGCGTAGTTCTCGAGATATATCAAGATATTTAAAAGTTCCGAAGCCGCACCAACATAATAGAGATACAGAAACACCGTGGCCCCTTTCTTTGAGATAACTCTGCACTATTGCGCGCTGCAAATGCCACTTCCAGCTTAGCTGTGCAGAAGAAGAACAACAAGAAGAAGAAATATCTCGAAATATGTCCGTCAGGCCCCTTCCCTTGAGATAAATCTGCAAATATCTCGGAAACGAAGCGAGCTATGGCAAAATGTTAAGAGACCTTTTTTGTAGAGAATTATGTTTCCTACAATTTATGTTCTATGATATTTTTTGATCAGAAGCGTAGTTTTCGAGATATATCGAGATATTTAAAAGTTCCGAAGCCGCACCAACATAATAGAGATACAGAAACATCGTAGCCCCTTTCTTTGGGATAACTCTGCACTATTGCGAGCTGGAAATGCCACTTCCAGTTTAGCTGTGCAGAAGAAGAACAACAAGAAGAAGAAATATCTCGAAATATGTCCGTCAGGACCCTTCCCTTGAGATGAATCTGCAAATATCTCGGAAACGAAGCGAGCTATGGCAAAATGTTAAGAGACCTTTTTTGTAGAGAATTAAGTTTCCTACTTTTTATGTTCTATGATATTTTTTGATCAGATGCGTAGTTCTCGAGATATATCAAGATATTTAAAAGTTCCGAAGCCGCACCAACATAATAGA
This sequence comes from Osmia lignaria lignaria, assembly GCF_051020975.1. Taxonomy (NCBI): domain Eukaryota; kingdom Metazoa; phylum Arthropoda; class Insecta; order Hymenoptera; family Megachilidae; genus Osmia; species Osmia lignaria. Next base: position 3,465,337 of record NW_027478160.1, read on the forward strand.
GGTACAGAAACACCGTGGCCTCTTTCTTTGAGATAACTCTGCACTATTGCGAGCTGCAAATGCCACTTCGAGCTTAGCTGTGCAGAAGAAGAACAACAAGAAGAAGTATCTCGAAATATGTCCGTCAGTCCCCTTCCCTTGAGATGAATCTGCAAATATCTCGGAAACGAAGCGAGCTATGGCAAAATGTTAAGAGACCTTTTTTGTAGAGAATTAAGTTTCCTACTTTTTATGTTCGATGATATTTTTTGATCAGATGCGTAGTTCTCGAGATATATCAAGATATTTAAAAGTTCCGAAGCCGCACCAACATAATAGAGATACAGAAACACCGTGGCCCCTTTCATTGAGATAACTCTGCACTATTGCGCGCTGCAAATGCCACTTCCAGCTTAGCTGTGCAGAAGAAGAACAACAAGAAGAAGAAATATCTCGAAATATGTCCGTCAGGCCCCTTCCCTTGAGATAAATCTGCAAATATCTCGGAAACGAAGCGAGCTATGGCAAAATGTTAAGAGACCTTTTTTGTAGAGAATTCGGTTTCCTACTTTTTATGTTCTATGATATTTTTTGATCAGAAGCGTAGTTCTCGAGATATATCAAGATATTTAAAAGTTCCGAAGCCGCACCAACATAATAGAGATACAGAAACACCGTGGCCCCTCTCTTTGAGGTAACTCTGCACTATTGCGAGCTGCAAATGCCACTTCCAGCTTAGCTGTGCAGAAGAAGAACAACAAGAAGAAGAAATATCTCGAAATATGTCCGTCAGGCCCCTTCCCTTGAGATAAATCTGCAAATATCTCGGAAACGAAGCGAGCTATGGCAAAATGTTTAGAGACCTTTCTTGTAGAGAATTAAGTTTCCTACTTTTTATGTAGTATGATATTTTTTGATCAGATGCGTAGTTCTCGAGATATATCAAGATATTTAAAAGTTCCGAAGCCGCACCAACATAATAGAGATACAGAAACACCGTGGCCCCTTTCTTTGAGATAACTCTGCACTATTGCGCGCTGCAAATGCCACTTCCAGCTTAGCTGTGCAGAAGAAGAACAACAAGAAGAAGAAATATCTCGAAATATGTCCGTCAGGCCCCTTCCCTTGAGATAAATCTGCAAATATCTCGGAAACGAAGCGAGCTATGGCAAAATGTTAAGAGACCTTTTTTGTAGAGAATTATGTTTCCTACAATTTATGTTCTATGATATTTTTTGATCAGAAGCGTAGTTTTCGAGATATATCGAGATATTTAAAAGTTCCGAAGCCGCACCAACATAATAGAGATACAGAAACATCGTAGCCCCTTTCTTTGGGATAACTCTGCACTATTGCGAGCTGGAAATGCCACTTCCAGTTTAGCTGTGCAGAAGAAGAACAACAAGAAGAAGAAATATCTCGAAATATGTCCGTCAGGACCCTTCCCTTGAGATGAATCTGCAAATATCTCGGAAACGAAGCGAGCTATGGCAAAATGTTAAGAGACCTTTTTTGTAGAGAATTAAGTTTCCTACTTTTTATGTTCTATGATATTTTTTGATCAGATGCGTAGTTCTCGAGATATATCAAGATATTTAAAAGTTCCGAAGCCGCACCAACATAATAGAGGTACAGAAACACCCTGGCCTCTTTCTTTGAGATAACTCTGCACTATTGCGAGCTGCAAATGCCACTTCGAGCTTAGCTGTGCAGAAGAAGAACAACAAGAAGAAGTATCTCGAAATATGTCCGTCAGTCCCCTTCCCTTGAGATGAATCTGCAAATATCTCGGAAACGAAGCGAGCTATGGCAAAATGTTAAGAGACCTTTTTTGTAGAGAATTAAGTTTCCTACTTTTTATGTTCGATGATATTTTTTGATCAGATGCGTAGTTCTCGAGATATATCAAGATATTTAAAAGTTCCGAAGCCGCACCAACATAATAGAGATACAGAAACACCGTGGCCCCTTTCTTTGAGATAACTCTGCACTATTGCGCGCTGCAAATGCCACTTCCAGCTTAGCTGTGCAGAAGAAGAACAACAAGAAGAAGAAATATCTCGAAATATGTCCGTCAGGCCCCTTCCCTTGAGATAAATCTGCAAATATCTCGGAAACGAAGCGAGCTATGGCAAAATGTTAAGAGACCTTTTTTGTAGAGAATTATGTTTCCTACAATTTATGTTCTATGATATTTTTTGATCAGAAGCGTAGTTTTCGAGATATATCGAGATATTTAAAAGTTCCGAAGCCGCACCAACATAATAGAGATACAGAAACATCGTAGCCCCTTTCTTTGGGATAACTCTGCACTATTGCGAGCTGGAAATGCCACTTCCAGTTTAGCTGTGCAGAAGAAGAACAACAAGAAGAAGAAATATCTCGAAATATGTCCGTCAGGACCCTTCCCTTGAGATGAATCTGCAAATATCTCGGAAACGATGCGAGCTATGGCAAAATGTTAAGAGACCTTTTTTGTAGAGAATTAAGTTTCCTACTTTTTATGTTCTATGATATTTTTTGATCAGATGCGTAGTTCTCGAGATATATCAAGATATTTAAAAGTTCCGAAGCCGCACCAACATAATAGAGGTACAGAAACACCGTGGCCTCTTTCTTTGAGATAACTCTGCACTATTGCGAGCTGCAAATGCCACTTCGAGCTTAGCTGTGCAGAAGAAGAACAACAAGAAGAAGTATCTCGAAATATGTCCGTCAGTCCCCTTCCCTTGAGATGAATCTGCAAATATCTCGGAAACGAAGCGAGCTATGGCAAAATGTTAAGAGACCTTTTTTGTAGAGAATTAAGTTTCCTACTTTTTATGTTCGATGATATTTTTTGATCAGATGCGTAGTTCTCGAGATATATCAAGATATTTAAAAGTTCCGAAGCCGCACCAACATAATAGAGATACAGAAACACCGTGGCCCCTTTCTTTGAGATAACTCTGCACTAGTGCGAGCCGCAAATGCCACTTCCAGCTTAGCTGTGCAGAAGAAGAACAACAAGAAGAAGAAATATCTCGAAATATGTCCGTCAGGCCCCTTCCCTTGAGATAAATCTGCAAATATCTCGGAAACGAAGCGAGCTATGGCAAAATGTTAAGAGACCTTTTTTGTAGAGAATTCGGTTTCCTACTTTTTGTGTTCTATGATATTTTTTGATCAGATGCGTAGTTCTCGAGATATATCAAGATATTTAAAAGTTCCGAAGCCGCACCAACATAATAGAGATACAGAAACACCGTGGCCCCTCTCTTTGAGGTAACTCTGCACTATTGCGAGCTGCAAATGCCACTTCCAGCTTAGCTGTGCAGAAGAAGAACAACAAGAAGAAGAAATATCTCGAAATATGTCCGTCAGGCCCCTTCCCTTGAGATAAATCTGCAAATATCTCGGAAACGAAGCGAGCTATGGCAAAATGTTTAGAGACCTTTCTTGTAGAGAATTAAGTTTCCTACTTTTTATGTAGTATGATATTTTTTGATCAGATGCGTAGTTCTCGAGATATATCAAGATATTTAAAAGTTCCGAAGCCGCACCAACATAATAGAGATACAGAAACACCGTGGCCCCTTTCTTTGAGATAACTCTGCACTATTGCGCGCTGCAAATGCCACTTCCAGCTTAGCTGTGCAGAAGAAGAACAACAAGAAGAAGAAATATCTCGAAATATGTCCGTCAGGCCCCTTCCCTTGAGATAAATCTGCAAATATCTCGGAAACGAAGCGAGCTATGGCAAAATGTTAAGAGACCTTTTTTGTAGAGAATTATGTTTCCTACAATTTATGTTCTATGATATTTTTTGATCAGAAGCGTAGTTTTCGAGATATATCGAGATATTTAAAAGTTCCGAAGCCGCACCAACATAATAGAGATACAGAAACATCGTAGCCCCTTTCTTTGGGATAACTCTGCACTATTGCGAGCTGGAAATGCCACTTCCAGTTTAGCTGTGCAGAAGAAGAACAACAAGAAGAAGAAATATCTCGAAATATGTCCGTCAGGACCCTTCCCTTGAGATGAATCTGCAAATATCTCGGAAACGAAGCGAGCTATGGCAAAATGTTAAGAGACCTTTTTTGTAGAGAATTAAGTTTCCTACTTTTTATGTTCTATGATATTTTTTGATCAGATGCGTAGTTCTCGAGATATATCAAGATATTTAAAAGTTCCGAAGCCGCACCAACATAATAGAGGTACAGAAACACCGTGGCCTCTTTCTTTGAGATAACTCTGCACTATTGCGAGCTGCAAATGCCACTTCGAGCTTAGCTGTGCAGAAGAAGAACAACAAGAAGAAGTATCTCGAAATATGTCCGTCAGTCCCCTTCCCTTGAGATGAATCTGCAAATATCTCGGAAACGAAGCGAGCTATGGCAAAATGTTAAGAGACCTTTTTTGTAGAGAATTAAGTTTCCTACTTTTTATGTTCGATGATATTTTTTGATCAGATGCGTAGTTCTCGAGATATATCAAGATATTTAAAAGTTCCGAAGCCGCACCAACATAATAGAGATACAGAAACACCGTGGCCCCTTTCATTGAGATAACTCTGCACTATTGCGCGCTGCAAATGCCACTTCCAGCTTAGCTGTGCAGAAGAAGAACAACAAGAAGAAGAAATATCTCGAAATATGTCCGTCAGGCCCCTTCCCTTGAGATAAATCTGCAAATATCTCGGAAACGAAGCGAGCTATGGCAAAATGTTAAGAGACCTTTTTTGTAGAGAATTCGGTTTCCTACTTTTTATGTTCTATGATATTTTTTGATCAGATGCGTAGTTCTCGAGATATATCAAGATATTTAAAAGTTCCGAAGCCGCACCAACATAATAGAGATACAGAAACACCGTGGCCCCTCTCTTTGAGGTAACTCTGCACTATTGCGAGCTGCAAATGCCACTTCCAGCTTAGCTGTGCAGAAGAAGAACAACAAGAAGAAGAAATATCTCGAAATATGTCCGTCAGGCCCCTTCCCTTGAGATAAATCTGCAAATATCTCGGAAACGAAGCGAGCTATGGCAAAATGTTTAGAGACCTTTCTTGTAGAGAATTAAGTTTCCTACTTTTTATGTAGTATGATATTTTTTGATCAGATGCGTAGTTCTCGAGATATATCAAGATATTTAAAAGTTCCGAAGCCGCACCAACATAATAGAGATACAGAAACACCGTGGCCCCTTTCTTTGAGATAACTCTGCACTATTGCGCGCTGCAAATGCCACTTCCAGCTTAGCTGTGCAGAAGAAGAACAACAAGAAGAAGAAATATCTCGAAATATGTCCGTCAGGCCCCTTCCCTTGAGATAAATCTGCAAATATCTCGGAAACGAAGCGAGCTATGGCAAAATGTTAAGAGACCTTTTTTGTAGAGAATTATGTTTCCTACAATTTATGTTCTATGATATTTTTTGATCAGAAGCGTAGTTTTCGAGATATATCGAGATATTTAAAAGTTCCGAAGCCGCACCAACATAATAGAGATACAGAAACATCGTAGCCCCTTTCTTTGGGATAACTCTGCACTATTGCGAGCTGGAAATGCCACTTCCAGTTTAGCTGTGCAGAAGAAGAACAACAAGAAGAAGAAATATCTCGAAATATGTCCGTCAGGACCCTTCCCTTGAGATGAATCTGCAAATATCTCGGAAACGAAGCGAGCTATGGCAAAATGTTAAGAGACCTTTTTTGTAGAGAATTAAGTTTCCTACTTTTTATGTTCTATGATATTTTTTGATCAGATGCGTAGTTCTCGAGATATATCAAGATATTTAAAAGTTCCGAAGCCGCACCAACATAATAGAGGTACAGAAACACCCTGGCCTCTTTCTTTGAGATAACTCTGCACTATTGCGAGCTGCAAATGCCACTTCGAGCTTAGCTGTGCAGAAGAAGAACAACAAGAAGAAGTATCTCGAAATATGTCCGTCAGTCCCCTTCCCTTGAGATGAATCTGCAAATATCTCGGAAACGAAGCGAGCTATGGCAAAATGTTAAGAGACCTTTTTTGTAGAGAATTAAGTTTCCTACTTTTTATGTTCGATGATATTTTTTGATCAGATGCGTAGTTCTCGAGATATATCAAGATATTTAAAAGTTCCGAAGCCGCACCAACATAATAGAGATACAGAAACACCGTGGCCCCTTTCTTTGAGATAACTCTGCACTATTGCGCGCTGCAAATGCCACTTCCAGCTTAGCTGTGCAGAAGAAGAACAACAAGAAGAAGAAATATCTCGAAATATGTCCGTCAGGCCCCTTCCCTTGAGATAAATCTGCAAATATCTCGGAAACGAAGCGAGCTATGGCAAAATGTTAAGAGACCTTTTTTGTAGAGAATTATGTTTCCTACAATTTATGTTCTATGATATTTTTTGATCAGAAGCGTAGTTTTCGAGATATATCGAGATATTTAAAAGTTCCGAAGCCGCACCAACATAATAGAGATACAGAAACATCGTAGCCCCTTTCTTTGGGATAACTCTGCACTATTGCGAGCTGGAAATGCCACTTCCAGTTTAGCTGTGCAGAAGAAGAACAACAAGAAGAAGAAATATCTCGAAATATGTCCGTCAGGACCCTTCCCTTGAGATGAATCTGCAAATATCTCGGAAACGATGCGAGCTATGGCAAAATGTTAAGAGACCTTTTTTGTAGAGAATTAAGTTTCCTACTTTTTATGTTCTATGATATTTTTTGATCAGATGCGTAGTTCTCGAGATATATCAAGATATTTAAAAGTTCCGAAGCCGCACCAACATAATAGAGGTACAGAAACACCGTGGCCTCTTTCTTTGAGATAACTCTGCACTATTGCGAGCTGCAAATGCCACTTCGAGCTTAGCTGTGCAGAAGAAGAACAACAAGAAGAAGTATCTCGAAATATGTCCGTCAGTCCCCTTCCCTTGAGATGAATCTGCAAATATCTCGGAAACGAAGCGAGCTATGGCAAAATGTTAAGAGACCTTTTTTGTAGAGAATTAAGTTTCCTACTTTTTATGTTCGATGATATTTTTTGATCAGATGCGTAGTTCTCGAGATATATCAAGATATTTAAAAGTTCCGAAGCCGCACCAACATAATAGAGATACAGAAACACCGTGGCCCCTTTCTTTGAGATAACTCTGCACTAGTGCGAGCCGCAAATGCCACTTCCAGCTTAGCTGTGCAGAAGAAGAACAACAAGAAGAAGAAATATCTCGAAATATGTCCGTCAGGCCCCTTCCCTTGAGATATATCTGCAAATATCTCGGAAACGAAGCGAGCTATGGCAAAATGTTAAGAGACCTTTTTTGTAGAGAATTATGTTTCCTACAATTTATGTTTTATGATATTTTTTGATCAGAAGCGTAGTTTTCGAGATATATCGAGATATTTAAAAGTTCCGAAGCCGCACCAACATAATAGAGATACAGAAACACCGTGGCCCCTTTCTTTGAGATAACTCTGCACTAGTGCGAGCCGCAAATGCCACTTCCAGCTTAGCTGTGCAGAAGAAGAACAACAAGAAGAAGAAATATCACGAAATATGTCCGTCAGGCCCCTTCCCTTGAGATAAATCTGCAAATATCTCGGAAACGAAGAGAGCTATGGCAAAATGTTAAGAGACCTTTTTTGTAGAGAATTAAGTTTCCTACTTTTCATGTTCTATGGTATTTTTTGATCAGATGCGTAGTTCTCGAGATATATCAAGATATTTAAAAGTTCCGAAGCCGCACCAACATAATAGAGATACAGAAACACCGTGGCCCCTTTCTTTGAGATAACTCTGCACTAGTGCGAGCCGCAAATGCCACTTCCAGCTTAGCTGTGCAGAAGAAGAACAACAACAAGAAGAAATATCTCGAAATATGTCCGTCAGGCCCCTTCCCTTGAGATAAATCTGCAAATATCTCGGAAACGAAGAGAGCTATGGCAAAATGTTAAGAGACCTTTTTTGTAGAGAATTAAGTTTCCTACTTTTTATGTTCTATGACATTTTTTGATCAGATGCGTAGTTCTCGAGATATATCAAGATATTTAAAAGTTCCGAAGCCGCACCAACATAATAGAGATACAGAAACACCGTGGCCCCTTTCTTTAAGATAACTCTGCACTATTGCGAGCTGCAAATGCCACTTCCAGCTTAGCTGTGCAGAGGAAGAACAACAAGAAGAAGAAATATCTCGAAATATGTCCGTCAGGCCAGTTCCTTTGAGCTGAATCTGCAAATATCTCGGAAACGAAGCGAGCTATGGCAAAATGTTAAGAGACCTTTTTTGTAGAGAATTATGTTTCCTACAATTTATGTTGTATGATATTTTTTGATCAGAAGCGTAGTTTTCGAGATATATCGAGATATTTAAAAGTTCCGAAGCCGCACCAACATAATAGAGATACAGAAACACCGTGGCCCCTTTCTTTGAGATAACTCTGCACTAGTGCGAGCCGCAAATGCCACTTCCAGCTTAGCTGTGCAGAAGAAGAACAACAAGAAGAAGAAATATCTCGAAATATGTCCGTCAGGCCCCTTCCCTTGAGATAAATATGCAAATATCTCGGAAACGAAGCGAGCTATGGCAAAATGTTAAGAGACCTTTTTTGTAGCGAATTAAGTTTCCTACTTTTTATGTTCTATGATATTTTTTGATCAGATGCGTAGTTCTCGAGATATATCAAGATATTTAAAAGTTCCGAAGCCGCACCAACATAATAGAGATACAGAAACACCGTGGCCCCTTTCTTTGAGATAACTCTGCACTATTGCGAGCTGCAAATGCCACCTTCAGCTTAGCTGTGCAGAGGAAGAACAACAAGAAGAAGAAATATCTCGAAATATGTCCGTCAGGCCAGTTCCTTTGAGCTGAATCTGCAAATATCTCGGAAACGAAGCGAGCTATGGCAAAATGTTAAGAGACGTTTTTTGTAGAGAATTATGTTTCCTACAATTTATGTTCTATGATATTTTTTGATCAGAAGCGTAGTTTTCGAGATATATCGAGATATTTAAAAGTTCCGAAGACGCACCAACATAATAGAGATACAGAAACACCGTGGCCCCTTTCTTTGAGATAACTGTGCACTAGTGCGAGCCGCAAATGCAACTTCCAGCTTAGCTGTGCAGAAGAAGAACAACAAGAAGAAGAAATATCTCGAAATATGTCCGTCAGGCCCCTTCCCTTGAGATAAATCTGCAAATGTCTCGGAAACGAAGCGAGCTATGGCAAAATGTTAAGAGACCTTTTTTGTAGAGAATTAAGTTTCCTACTTTTTATGTTCTATGATATTTTTTGATCAGATGCGTAGTTCTCGAGATATATCAAGATATTTAAAAGTTCCGAAGCCGCACCAACATAATAGAGATACAGAAACACCGTGGCCCCTTTCTTTGAGATAACTCTGCACTATTGCGAGCTGTAAATGCCACTTCCAGCTTAGCTGTGCAGAAGAAGAACAACAAGAAGAAGAAATATCTCGAAATATGTCCGTCAGGCCCCTTCCCTTGAGATATATCTGCAAATGTCTCGGAAACGAAGCGAGCTATGGCAAAATGTTAAGAGACCTTTTTTGTAGAGAATTAAGTTTCCTACTTTTTATGTTCTATGATATTTTTTGATCAGATGCGTAGTTCTCGAGATATATCAAGATATTTAAAAGTTCCGAAGCCGCACCAACATAATAGAGATACAGAAACACCGTGGCCCCTTTCTTTGAGATAACTCTGCACTATTGCGAGCTGCAAATGCCGCTTCGAGCTTAGCTGTGCAGAAGAAGAACAACAAGAAGAAGAAATATCTCGAAATATGTCCGTCAGGCCCCTTCCCTTGAGATAAATCTGCAAATATCTCGGAAACGAAGCGAGCTATGGCAAAATGTTAAGAGACCTTTTTTGTAGAGAATTATGTTTCCTACAATTTATGTTCTATGATATTTTTTGATCAGATGCGTAGTTCTCGAGATATATCAAGATATTTAAAAGTTCCGAAGCCACTCCAACATAATAGAGATACAGAAACACCGTGGCCCCTTTCTTTGAGATAACTCTGCACTAGTGCGAGCTGCAAATGCCACTTCCAGCTTAGCTGTGCAGAAGAAGAACAACAAGAAGAAGAAATATCTCGAAATATGTCCGTCAGGCCCCTTCCCTTGAGATAAATCTGCAAATATCTCGGAAACGAAGCGAGCTATGGCAAAATGTTAAGAGACCTTTTTTGTAGAGAATTAAGTTTCCTACTTTTGATGTTCTATGATATTTTTTGATCAGAAGCGTAGTTTTCGAGATATATCGAGATATTTAAAAGTTCCGAAGCCGCACCAACATAATAGAGATACAGAAACACCGTGGCCCCTTTCTTTGAGATAACTCTGCACTAGTGCGAGCTGCAAATGCCACTTCCAGCTTAGCTGTGCAGAAGAAGAACAACAAGAAGAAGAAATATCTCGAAATATGTCCGTCAGGCCCCTTCCCTTGAGATAAATCTGCAAATATCTCGGAAACGAAGCGAGCTATGGCAAAATGTTAAGAGACCTTTTTTGTAGAGAATTAAGTTTCCTACTTTTTATGTTCTATGATATTTTTTGATCAGATGCGTAGTTCTCGAGATATATCAAGATATTTAAAAGTTCCGAAGCCGCACCAACATAATAGAGATACAGAAACACCGTGGCCTCTTTCTTTGAGATAACTCTGCACTATTGCGAGCTGCAAATGCCACTTCCAGTTTAGCTGTGCAGAAGAAGAACAACAAGAAGAAGAAATATCTCGAAATATGTCCGTCAGGCCCCTTCCCTTGAGATATATCTGCAAATATCTCGGAAACGAAGCGAGCTATGGCAAAATGTTAAGAGACCTTTTTTGTAGAGAATTATGTTTCCTACAATTTCGGTTCTATGATATTTTTTGATCAGAAGCGTAGTTTTCGAGATATATCGAGATATTTAAAAGTTCCGAAGCCGCACCAACATAATAGAGATACAGAAACACCGTGGCCCCTTTCTTTGAGATAACTCTGCACTAGTGCGAGCCGCAAATGCCACTTCCAGCTTAGCTGTGCAGAAGAAGAACAACAAGAAGAAGAAATATCTCGAAATATGTCCGTCAGGCCCCTTCCCTTGAGATAAATATGCAAATATCTCGGAAACGAAGCGAGCTATGGCAAAATGTTAAGAGACCTTTTTTGTAGAGAATTAAGTTTCCTACTTTTTATGTTCTATGATATTTTTTGATCAGATGCGTAGTTCTCGAGATATATCAAGATATTTAAAAGTTCCGAAGCCGCACCAACATAATAGGGATACAGAAACACCGTGGCCCCTGTCTTTGAGATAACTCTGCACTAGTGCGAGCCGCAAATGCCACTTCCAGCTTAGCTGTGCAGAAGAAGAACAACAAGAAGAAGAAATATCTCGAAATATGTCCGTCAGGCCCCTTCCCTTGAGATAAATCTGCAAATATCTCGGAAACGAAGCGAGCTATGGCAAAATGTTAAGAGACCTTTTTTGTAGAGAATTATGTTTCCTACAATTTATGTTCTATGATATTTTTTGATCAGATGCGTAGTTCTCGAGATATATCAAGATATTTAAAAGTTCCGAAGCCACTCCAACATAATAGAGATACAGAAACACCGTGGCCCCTTTCTTTGAGATAACTCTGCACTATTGCGAGCTGTAAATGCCACTTCCAGCTTAGCTGTGCAGAAGAAGAACAACAAGAAGAAGAAATATCTCGAAATATGTCCGTCAGGCCCCTTCCCTTGAGATAAATCTGCAAATATCTCGGAAACGAAGCGAGCTATGGCAAAATGTTAAGAGACCTTTTTTGTAGAGAATTAAGTTTCCTACTTTTTATGTTCTATGATATTTTTTGATCAGAAGCGTAGTTTTCGAGATATATCGAGATATTTAAAAGTTCCGAAGCCGCACCAACATAATAGAGATACAGAAACACCGTGGCCCCTTTCTTTGAGATAACTCTGCACTAGTGCGAGCTGCAAATGCCACTTCCAGCTTAGCTGTGCAGAAGAAGAACAACAAGAAGAAGAAATATCTCGAAATATGTCCGTCAGGCCCCTTCCCTTGAGATAAATCTGCAAATATCTCGGAAACGAAGCGAGCTATGGCAAAATGTTAAGAGACCTTTTTTGTAGAGAATTAAGTTTCCTACTTTTTATGGTCTATGATATTTTTTGATCAGATGCGTAGTTCTCGAGATATATCAAGATATTTAAAAGTTCCGAAGCCGCACCAACATAATAGAGATACAGAAACACCGTGGCCCCTTTCTTTGAGATAACTCTGCACTATTGCGAGCTGGAAATGCCACTTCCAGTTTAGCTGTGCAGAAGAAGAACAACAAGAAGAAGAAATATCTCGAAATATGTCCGTCAGGCCCCTTCCCTTGAGATATATCTGCAAATATCTCGGAAACGAAGCGAGCTATGGCAAAATGTTAAGAGACCTTTGTTGTAGAGAATTATGTTTCCTACAATTTATGTTCTATGATATTTTTTGATCAGAAGCGTAGTTTTCGAGATATATCGAGATATTTAAAAGTTCCGAAGCCGCACCAACATAATAGAGATACAGAAACACCGTGGCCCCTTTCTTTGAGATAACTCTGCACTATTGCGAGCTGGAAATGCCACTTCCAGTTTAGCTGTGCAGAAGAAGAACAACAAGAAGAAGAAATATCTCGAAATATGTCCGTCAGGCCCCTTCCCTTGAGATATATCTGCAAATATCTCGGAAACGAAGCGAGCTATGGCAAAATGTTAAGAGACCTTTTTTGTAGAGAATTATGTTTCCTACAATTTATGTTCTATGATATTTTTTGATCAGATGCGTAGTTTTCGAGATATATCGAGATATTTAAAAGTTCCGAAGCCGCACCAACATAATAGAGATACAGAAACACCGTGGCCCCTTTCTTTGAGATAACTCTGCACTAGTGAGAGCCGCAAATGCCACTTCCAGCTTAGCTGTGCAGAAGAAGAACAACAAGAAGAAGAAATATCTCGAAATATGTCCGTCAGGCCCCTTCCCTTGAGATAAATCTGCAAATGTCTCGGAAACGAAGCGAGCTATGGCAAAATGTTAAGAGACCTTTTTTGTAGAGAATTAAGTTTCCTACTTTTTATGTTCTATGATATTTTTTGATCAGATGCGTAGTTCTCGAGATATATCAAGATATTTAAAAGTTCCGAAGCCGCACCAACATAATAGAGATACAGAAACACCGTGGCCCCTTTCTTTGAGATAACTCTGCACTATTGCGAGCTGCAAATGCCGCTTCGAGCTTAGCTGTGCAGAAGAAGAACAACAAGAAGAAGAAATATCTCGAAATATGTCCGTCAGACCCCTTCCCTTGAGATGAATCTGCAAATATCTCGGAAACGAAGCGAGCTATGGCAAAATGCTAAGAGACCTTTTTTGTAGAGAATAATGTTTCCTACAATTTACGTTCTATGATATTTTTTGATCAGAAGCGTAGTTTTCGAGATATATCGAGATATTTAAAAGTTCCGAAGCCGCACCAACATAATAGAGATACAGAAACACCGTGGCCCCTTTCTTTGAGATAACTCTGCACTATTGCGACCTGCAAATGCCACTTCCAGCTCAGCCGTGCAGAAGAAGAACAACAAGAAGAAGAAATATCTCGAAATATGTCCGTCAGGCCCCTTCCCTTGAGATAAATCTGCAAATATCTCGGAAACGAAGCGAGCTATGGCAAAATGTTAAGAGACCTTTTCTGTAGAGAATTAAGTTTCCTACTTTTTATGTTCTATGATATTTTTTGATCAGATGCGTAGTTCTCGAGATATATCAAGATATTTAAAAGTTCCGAAGCCGCACCAACATAATAGAGATACAGAAACACCGTGGCCCCTTTCTTTGAGATAACTCTGCGCTATTGCGAGCTGGAAATGCCACTTCCAGTTTAGCTGTGCAGAAGAAGAACAACAAGAAGAAGAAATATCTCGAAATATGTCCGTTAGGCCCCTTCCCTTGAGATAAATCTGCAAATATCTCGGAAACGAAGCGAGCTATGGCAAAATGTTAAGAGACCTTTTTTGTAGAGAATTAAGTTTTCTACTTTTTATGTTCTATGATATTTTTTGATCAGAAGCGCAGTTTTCGAGATATATCGAGATATTTAAAAGTTCCGAAGCCGCACCAACATAATAGAGATACAGAAACACCGTGGCCCCTTTCTTTGGGATAACTCTGCACTATTGCGAGCTGCAAATGCCACTTCCAGCTTAGCTGTGCAGAACAAGAACAACAAGAAGAAGAAATATCTCGAAATATGTCCGTCAGGCCACTTCCCTTGAGATAAATCTGCAAATGTCTCGGAAACGAAGCGAGCTATGGCAAAATGTTAAGAGACCTTTTTTGTAGAGAATTAAGTTTCCTACTTTTTATGTTCTATGATATTTTTTGATCAGATGCGTAGTTCTCGAGATATATCAAGATATTTAAAAGTTCCGAAGCCGCACCAACATAATAGAGATACAGAAACACCGTGGCCCCTTTCTTTGAGATAACTCTGCACTATTGCGAGCTGCAAATGCCACTTCTAGCTTAGCTGTGCAGAGGAAGAACAACAAGAAGAAGAAATATCTCGAAATATGTCCGTCAGGCCAGTTCCTTTGAGCTGAATCTGCAAATATCTCGGAAACGAAGCGATCTATGGCAAAATGTTAAGAGACATTTTTTGTAGAGAATTATGTTTCCTACAATTTATGTTCTATGATATTTTTGGATCAGATGCGTAGTTTTCGAGATATATCGAGATATTTAAAAGTTCCGAAGCCGCACCAACATAATAGAGATACAGAAACACCGTGGCCCCTTTCTTTGAGATAACTCTGCACTAGTGCGAGCCGCAAATGCCACTTCCAGCTTAGCTGTGCAGAAGAAGAACAACAAGAAGAAGAAATATCTCGAAATATGTCCGTCAGGCCCCTTCCCTTGAGATAAATATGCAAATATCTCGGAAACGAAGCGAGCTATGGCAAAATGTTAAGAGACCTTTTTTGTAGAGAATTAAGTTTCCTACTTTTTATGTTCTATGATATTTTTTGATCAGATGCGTAGTTCTCGAGATATATCAAGATATTTAAAAGTTCCGAAGCCGCACCAACATAATAGGGATACAGAAACACCGTGGCCCCTTTCTTTGAGATAACTCTGCACTAGTGCGAGCCGCAAATGCCACTTCCAGCTTAGCTGTGCAGAAGAAGAACAACAAGAAGAAGAAATATCTCGAAATATGTCCGTCAGGCCCCTTCCCTTGAGATAAATCTGCAAATATCTCGGAAACGAAGCGAGCTATGGCAAAATGTTAAGAGACCTTTTTTGTAGAGAATTATGTTTCCTACAATTTATGTTCTATGATATTTTTTCATCAGATGCGTAGTTCTCGAGATATATCAAGATATTTAAAAGTTCCGAAGCCACTCCAACATAATAGAGATACAGAAACACCGTGGCCCCTTTCTTTGAGATAACTCTGCACTATTGCGAGCTGTAAATGCCACTTCCAGCTTAGCTGTGCAGAAGAAGAACAACAAGAAGAAGAAATATCTCGAAATATGTCCGTCAGGCCCCTTCCCTTGAGATAAATCTGCAAATATCTCGGAAACGAAGCGAGCTATGGCAAAATGTTAAGAGACCTTTTTTGTAGAGAATTAAGTTTCCTACTTTTTATGTTCTATGATATTTTTTGATCAGAAGCGTAGTTTTCGAGATATATCGAGATATTTAAAAGTTCCGAAGCCGCACCAACATAATAGAGATACAGAAACACCGTGGCCCCTTTCTTTGAGATAACTCTGCACTAGTGCGAGCTGCAAATGCCACTTCCAGCTTAGCTGTGCAGAAGAAGAACAACAAGAAGAAGAAATATCTCGAAATATGTCCGTCAGGCCCCTTCCCTTGAGATAAATCTGCAAATATCTCGGAAACGAAGCGAGCTATGGCAAAATGTTAAGAGACCTTTTTTGTAGAGAATTAAGTTTCCTACTTTTTATGTTCTATGATATTTTTTGATCAGAAGCGTAGTTTTCGAGATATATCGAGATATTTAAAAGTTCCGAAGCCGCACCAACATAATAGAGATACAGAAACACCGTGGCCCCTTTCTTTGAGATAACTCTGCACTAGTGCGAGCTGCAAATGCCACTTCCAGCTTAGCTGTGCAGAAGAAGAACAACAAGAAGAAGAAATATCTCGAAATATGTCCGTCAGGCCCCTTCCCTTGAGATAAATCTGCAAATATCTCGGAAACGAAGCGAGCTATGGCAAAATGTTAAGAGACCTTTTTTGTAGAGAATTAAGTTTCCTACTTTTTATGTTCTATGATATTTTTTGATCAGATGCGTAGTTCTCGAGATATATCAAGATATTTAAAAGTTCCGAAGCCGCACCAACATAATAGAGATACAGAAACACCGTGGCCCCTTTCTTTGAGATAACTCTGCACTATTGCGAGCTGGAAATGCCACTTCCAGTTTAGCTGTGCAGAAGAAGAACAACAAGAAGAAGAAATATCTCGAAATATGTCCGTCAGGCCCCTTCCCTTGAGATATATCTGCAAATATCTCGGAAACGAAGCGAGCTATGGCAAAATGTTAAGAGACCTTTTTTGTAGAGAATTATGTTTCCTACAATTTATGTTCTATGATATTTTTTGATCAGATGCGTAGTTTTCGAGATATATCGAGATATTTAAAAGTTCCGAAGCCGCACCAACATAATAGAGATACAGAAACACCGTGGCCCCTTTCTTTGAGATAACTCTGCACTAGTGAGAGCCGCAAATGCCACTTCCAGCATAGCTGTGCAGAAGAAGAACAACAAGAAGAAGAAATATCTCGAAATATGTCCGTCAGGCCCCTTCCCTTGAGATAAATCTGCAAATGTCTCGGAAACGAAGCGAGCTATGGCAAAATGTTAAGAGACCTTTTTTGTAGAGAATTAAGTTTCCTACTTTTTATGTTCTATGATATTTTTTGATCAGATGCGTAGTTCTCGAGATATATCAAGATATTTAAAAGTTCCGAAGCCGCACCAACATAATAGAGATACAGAAACACCGTGGCCCCTTTCTTTGAGATAACTCTGCACTATTGCGACCTGCAAATGCCACTTCCAGCTCAGCCGTGCAGAAGAAGAACAACAAGAAGAAGAAATATCTCGAAATATGTCCGTCAGGCCCCTTCCCTTGAGATAAATCTGCAAATATCTCGGAAACGAAGCGAGCTATGGCAAAATGTTAAGAGACCTTTTCTGTAGAGAATTAAGTTTCCTACTTTTTATGTTCTATGATATTTTTTGATCAGATGCGTAGTTCTCGAGATATATCAAGATATTTAAAAGTTCCGAAGCCGCACCAACATAATAGAGATACAGAAACACCGTGGCCCCTTTCTTTGAGATAACTCTGCGCTATTGCGAGCTGGAAATGCCACTTCCAGTTTAGCTGTGCAGAAGAAGAACAACAAGAAGAAGAAATATCTCGAAATATGTCCGTTAGGCCCCTTCCCTTGAGATAAATCTGCAAATATCTCGGAAACGAAGCGAGCTATGGCAAAATGTTAAGAGACCTTTTTTGTAGAGAATTATGTTTCCTACAATTTATGTTCTATGATATTTTTTGATCAGAAGCGTAGTTTTCGAGATATATCGAGATATTTAAAAGTTCCGAAGCCGCACCAACATAATAGAGATACAGAAACACCGTGGCCCCTTTCTTTGAGATAACTCTGCACTAGTGCGAGCTGCAAATGCCACTTCCAGCTTAGCTGTGCAGAAGAAGAACAACAAGAAAAAGAAATATCTCGAAATATGTCCGTCAGGCCCCTTCCCTTGAGATAAATCTGCAAATATCTCGGAAACGAAGCGAGCTATGGCAAAATGTTAAGAGACCTTTTTTGTAGAGAATTAAGTTTCCTACTTTTTATGTTCTATGATATTTTTTGATCAGATGCGTAGTTCTCGAGATATATCAAGATATTTAAAAGTTCCGAAGCCGCACCAACATAATAGAGATACAGTAACACCGTGGCCCCTTTCTTTGAGATAACTCTGCACTATTGCGAGCTGTGAATGCCACTTCCAGCTTAGCTGTGCAGAAGAAGAACAACAAGAAGAAGAAATATCTCGAAATATGTCCGTCAGGCCCCTTCCCTTGAGATATATCTGCAAATATCTCGGAAACGAAGCGAGGTATGGCAAAATGTTAAGAGACCTTTTTTGTAGAGAATTATGTTTCCTACAATTTATGTTCAATGATATTTTTTGATCAGAAGCGTAGTTTTCGAGATATATCGAGATATTTAAAAGTTCCGAAGCCGCACCAACATAATAGACATACAGAAACACCGTGGCCCCTTTCTTTGAGATAACTCTGCACTAGTGAGAGCCGCAAATGCCACTTCCAGCTTAGCTGTGCAGAAGACGAACAACAAGAAGAAGAAATATCTCGAAATATGTCCGTCAGGCTCCTTCCCTTGAGATAAATATGCAAATATCTCGGAAACGAAGCGAGCTATGGCAAAATGTTAACAGACCTTTTTTGTAGAGAATTAAGTTTCCTACTTTTTATGTTCTATGATATTTTTTGATCAGATGCGTAGTTCTCGAGATATATCAAGATATTTAAAAGTTCCGAAGCCGCACCAACATAATAGAGATACAGAAACACCGTGGCCCCTTTCATTGAGATAACTCTGCACTATTGCGAGCTGGAAATGCCACTTCAAGCTTAGCTGTGCAGAAGAAGAACAACAAGAAGAAGAAATATCTCGAAATATGTCCGTCAGGCCACTTCCCTTGAGATAAATCTGCAAATATCTCGGAAACGAAGCGAGCTATGGCAAAATGTTGAGAGACCTTTTTTGTAGAGAATTAAGTTTCCTACTTTTTATGTTCGATGATATTTTTTGATCAGATGCGTAGTTCTCGAGATATATCAAGATATTTAAAAGTTCCGAAGCTGCACCAACATAATAGAGGTACAGAAACACCGTGGCCTCTTTCTTTGAGATAACTCTGCACTATTGCGAGCTGCAAATGCCGCTTCGAGCTTAGCTGTGCAGAAGAAGAACAACAAGAAGAAGAAATATCTCGAAATATGTCCGTCAGACCCCTTCCCTTGAGATGAATCTGCAAATATCTCGGAAACGAAGAGAGCTATGGCAAGATGTTAAGAGACCTTTTTTGTAGAGAATAATGTTTCCTACAATTTACGTTCTATGATATTTTTTGATCAGAAGCGTAGTTCTCGAGATATATCAAGATATTTAAAAGTTCCGAAGCCGCACCAACATAATAGAGATACAGAAACACCGTGGCCCCTTTCTTTGAGATAACTCTGCACTATTGCGAGCTGGAAATGCCACTTCCAGTTTAGCTGTGCAGAAGAAGAACAACAAGAAGAAGAAATATCTCGAAATATGTCCGTCAGGCCCCTTCCCTTGAGATATATCTGCAAATATCTCGGAAACGAAGCGAGCTATGGCAAAATGTTAAGAGACCTTTGTTGTAGAGAATTATGTTTCCTACAATTTATGTTCTATGATATTTTTTGATCAGAAGCGTAGTTTTCGAGATATATCGAGATATTTAAAAGTTCCGAAGCCGCACCAACATAATAGAGATACAGAAACACCGTGGCCCCTTTCTTTGAGATAACTCTGCACTATTGCGAGCTGGAAATGCCACTTCCAGTTTAGCTGTGCAGAAGAAGAACAACAAGAAGAAGAAATATCTCGAAATATGTCCGTCAGGCCCCTTCCCTTGAGATATATCTGCAAATATCTCGGAAACGAAGCGAGCTATGGCAAAATGTTAAGAGACCTTTTTTGTAGAGAATTATGTTTCCTACAATTTATGTTCTATGATATTTTTTGATCAGATGCGTAGTTTTCGAGATATATCGAGATATTTAAAAGTTCCGAAGCCGCACCAACATAATAGAGATACAGAAACACCGTGGCCCCTTTCTTTGAGATAACTCTGCACTAGTGAGAGCCGCAAATGCCACTTCCAGCTTAGCTGTGCAGAAGAAGAACAACAAGAAGAAGAAATATCTCGAAATATGTCCGTCAGGCCCCTTCCCTTGAGATAAATCTGCAAATGTCTCGGAAACGAAGCGAGCTATGGCAAAATGTTAAGAGACCTTTTTTGTAGAGAATTAAGTTTCCTACTTTTTATGTTCTATGATATTTTTTGATCAGATGCGTAGTTCTCGAGATATATCAAGATATTTAAAAGTTCCGAAGCCGCACCAACATAATAGAGATACAGAAACACCGTGGCCCCTTTCTTTGAGATAACTCTGCACTATTGCGAGCTGCAAATGCCGCTTCGAGCTTAGCTGTGCAGAAGAAGAACAACAAGAAGAAGAAATATCTCGAAATATGTCCGTCAGACCCCTTCCCTTGAGATGAATCTGCAAATATCTCGGAAACGAAGCGAGCTATGGCAAAATGCTAAGAGACCTTTTTTGTAGAGAATAATGTTTCCTACAATTTACGTTCTATGATATTTTTTGATCAGAAGCGTAGTTTTCGAGATATATCGAGATATTTAAAAGTTCCGAAGCCGCACCAACATAATAGAGATACAGAAACACCGTGGCCCCTTTCTTTGAGATAACTCTGCACTATTGCGACCTGCAAATGCCACTTCCAGCTCAGCCGTGCAGAAGAAGAACAACAAGAAGAAGAAATATCTCGAAATATGTCCGTCAGGCCCCTTCCCTTGAGATAAATCTGCAAATATCTCGGAAACGAAGCGAGCTATGGCAAAATGTTAAGAGACCTTTTCTGTAGAGAATTAAGTTTCCTACTTTTTATGTTCTATGATATTTTTTGATCAGATGCGTAGTTCTCGAGATATATCAAGATATTTAAAAGTTCCGAAGCCGCACCAACATAATAGAGATACAGAAACACCGTGGCCCCTTTCTTTGAGATAACTCTGCGCTATTGCGAGCTGGAAATGCCACTTCCAGTTTAGCTGTGCAGAAGAAGAACAACAAGAAGAAGAAATATCTCGAAATATGTCCGTTAGGCCCCTTCCCTTGAGATAAATCTGCAAATATCTCGGAAACGAAGCGAGCTATGGCAAAATGTTAAGAGACCTTTTTTGTAGAGAATTAAGTTTTCTACTTTTTATGTTCTATGATATTTTTTGATCAGAAGCGCAGTTTTCGAGATATATCGAGATATTTAAAAGTTCCGAAGCCGCACCAACATAATAGAGATACAGAAACACCGTGGCCCCTTTCTTTGGGATAACTCTGCACTATTGCGAGCTGCAAATGCCACTTCCAGCTTAGCTGTGCAGAACAAGAACAACAAGAAGAAGAAATATCTCGAAATATGTCCGTCAGGCCACTTCCCTTGAGATAAATCTGCAAATGTCTCGGAAACGAAGCGAGCTATGGCAAAATGTTAAGAGACCTTTTTTGTAGAGAATTAAGTTTCCTACTTTTTATGTTCTATGATATTTTTTGATCAGATGCGTAGTTCTCGAGATATATCAAGATATTTAAAAGTTCCGAAGCCGCACCAACATAATAGAGATACAGAAACACCGTGGCCCCTTTCTTTGAGATAACTCTGCACTATTGCGAGCTGCAAATGCCACTTCTAGCTTAGCTGTGCAGAGGAAGAACAACAAGAAGAAGAAATATCTCGAAATATGTCCGTCAGGCCAGTTCCTTTGAGCTGAATCTGCAAATATCTCGGAAACGAAGCGATCTATGGCAAAATGTTAAGAGACATTTTTTGTAGAGAATTATGTTTCCTACAATTTATGTTCTATGATATTTTTGGATCAGATGCGTAGTTTTCGAGATATATCGAGATATTTAAAAGTTCCGAAGCCGCACCAACATAATAGAGATACAGAAACACCGTGGCCCCTTTCTTTGAGATAACTCTGCACTAGTGCGAGCCGCAAATGCCACTTCCAGCTTAGCTGTGCAGAAGAAGAACAACAAGAAGAAGAAATATCTCGAAATATGTCCGTCAGGCCCCTTCCCTTGAGATAAATATGCAAATATCTCGGAAACGAAGCGAGCTATGGCAAAATGTTAAGAGACCTTTTTTGTAGAGAATTAAGTTTCCTACTTTTTATGTTCTATGATATTTTTTGATCAGATGCGTAGTTCTCGAGATATATCAAGATATTTAAAAGTTCCGAAGCCGCACCAACATAATAGGGATACAGAAACACCGTGGCCCCTTTCTTTGAGATAACTCTGCACTAGTGCGAGCCGCAAATGCCACTTCCAGCTTAGCTGTGCAGAAGAAGAACAACAAGAAGAAGAAATATCTCGAAATATGTCCGTCAGGCCCCTTCCCTTGAGATAAATCTGCAAATATCTCGGAAACGAAGCGAGCTATGGCAAAATGTTAAGAGACCTTTTTTGTAGAGAATTATGTTTCCTACAATTTATGTTCTATGATATTTTTTCATCAGATGCGTAGTTCTCGAGATATATCAAGATATTTAAAAGTTCCGAAGCCACTCCAACATAATAGAGATACAGAAACACCGTGGCCCCTTTCTTTGAGATAACTCTGCACTATTGCGAGCTGTAAATGCCACTTCCAGCTTAGCTGTGCAGAAGAAGAACAACAAGAAGAAGAAATATCTCGAAATATGTCCGTCAGGCCCCTTCCCTTGAGATAAATCTGCAAATATCTCGGAAACGAAGCGAGCTATGGCAAAATGTTAAGAGACCTTTTTTGTAGAGAATTAAGTTTCCTACTTTTTATGTTCTATGATATTTTTTGATCAGAAGCGTAGTTTTCGAGATATATCGAGATATTTAAAAGTTCCGAAGCCGCACCAACATAATAGAGATACAGAAACACCGTGGCCCCTTTCTTTGAGATAACTCTGCACTAGTGCGAGCTGCAAATGCCACTTCCAGCTTAGCTGTGCAGAAGAAGAACAACAAGAAGAAGAAATATCTCGAAATATGTCCGTCAGGCCCCTTCCCTTGAGATAAATCTGCAAATATCTCGGAAACGAAGCGAGCTATGGCAAAATGTTAAGAGACCTTTTTTGTAGAGAATTAAGTTTCCTACTTTTTATGTTCTATGATATTTTTTGATCAGAAGCGTAGTTTTCGAGATATATCGAGATATTTAAAAGTTCCGAAGCCGCACCAACATAATAGAGATACAGAAACACCGTGGCCCCTTTCTTTGAGATAACTCTGCACTAGTGCGAGCTGCAAATGCCACTTCCAGCTTAGCTGTGCAGAAGAAGAACAACAAGAAGAAGAAATATCTCGAAATATGTCCGTCAGGCCCCTTCCCTTGAGATAAATCTGCAAATATCTCGGAAACGAAGCGAGCTATGGCAAAATGTTAAGAGACCTTTTTTGTAGAGAATTAAGTTTCCTACTTTTTATGTTCTATGATATTTTTTGATCAGATGCGTAGTTCTCGAGATATATCAAGATATTTAAAAGTTCCGAAGCCGCACCAACATAATAGAGATACAGAAACACCGTGGCCCCTTTCTTTGAGATAACTCTGCACTATTGCGAGCTGGAAATGCCACTTCCAGTTTAGCTGTGCAGAAGAAGAACAACAAGAAGAAGAAATATCTCGAAATATGTCCGTCAGGCCCCTTCCCTTGAGATATATCTGCAAATATCTCGGAAACGAAGCGAGCTATGGCAAAATGTTAAGAGACCTTTTTTGTAGAGAATTATGTTTCCTACAATTTATGTTCTATGATATTTTTTGATCAGATGCGTAGTTTTCGAGATATATCGAGATATTTAAAAGTTCCGAAGCCGCACCAACATAATAGAGATACAGAAACACCGTGGCCCCTTTCTTTGAGATAACTCTGCACTAGTGAGAGCCGCAAATGCCACTTCCAGCATAGCTGTGCAGAAGAAGAACAACAAGAAGAAGAAATATCTCGAAATATGTCCGTCAGGCCCCTTCCCTTGAGATAAATCTGCAAATGTCTCGGAAACGAAGCGAGCTATGGCAAAATGTTAAGAGACCTTTTTTGTAGAGAATTAAGTTTCCTACTTTTTATGTTCTATGATATTTTTTGATCAGATGCGTAGTTCTCGAGATATATCAAGATATTTAAAAGTTCCGAAGCCGCACCAACATAATAGAGATACAGAAACACCGTGGCCCCTTTCTTTGAGATAACTCTGCACTATTGCGACCTGCAAATGCCACTTCCAGCTCAGCCGTGCAGAAGAAGAACAACAAGAAGAAGAAATATCTCGAAATATGTCCGTCAGGCCCCTTCCCTTGAGATAAATCTGCAAATATCTCGGAAACGAAGCGAGCTATGGCAAAATGTTAAGAGACCTTTTCTGTAGAGAATTAAGTTTCCTACTTTTTATGTTCTATGATATTTTTTGATCAGATGCGTAGTTCTCGAGATATATCAAGATATTTAAAAGTTCCGAAGCCGCACCAACATAATAGAGATACAGAAACACCGTGGCCCCTTTCTTTGAGATAACTCTGCGCTATTGCGAGCTGGAAATGCCACTTCCAGTTTAGCTGTGCAGAAGAAGAACAACAAGAAGAAGAAATATCTCGAAATATGTCCGTTAGGCCCCTTCCCTTGAGATAAATCTGCAAATATCTCGGAAACGAAGCGAGCTATGGCAAAATGTTAAGAGACCTTTTTTGTAGAGAATTATGTTTCCTACAATTTATGTTCTATGATATTTTTTGATCAGAAGCGTAGTTTTCGAGATATATCGAGATATTTAAAAGTTCCGAAGCCGCACCAACATAATAGAGATACAGAAACACCGTGGCCCCTTTCTTTGAGATAACTCTGCACTAGTGCGAGCTGCAAATGCCACTTCCAGCTTAGCTGTGCAGAAGAAGAACAACAAGAAAAAGAAATATCTCGAAATATGTCCGTCAGGCCCCTTCCCTTGAGATAAATCTGCAAATATCTCGGAAACGAAGCGAGCTATGGCAAAATGTTAAGAGACCTTTTTTGTAGAGAATTAAGTTTCCTACTTTTTATGTTCTATGATATTTTTTGATCAGATGCGTAGTTCTCGAGATATATCAAGATATTTAAAAGTTCCGAAGCCGCACCAACATAATAGAGATACAGTAACACCGTGGCCCCTTTCTTTGAGATAACTCTGCACTATTGCGAGCTGTGAATGCCACTTCCAGCTTAGCTGTGCAGAAGAAGAACAACAAGAAGAAGAAATATCTCGAAATATGTCCGTCAGGCCCCTTCCCTTGAGATATATCTGCAAATATCTCGGAAACGAAGCGAGGTATGGCAAAATGTTAAGAGACCTTTTTTGTAGAGAATTATGTTTCCTACAATTTATGTTCAATGATATTTTTTGATCAGAAGCGTAGTTTTCGAGATATATCGAGATATTTAAAAGTTCCGAAGCCGCACCAACATAATAGACATACAGAAACACCGTGGCCCCTTTCTTTGAGATAACTCTGCACTAGTGAGAGCCGCAAATGCCACTTCCAGCTTAGCTGTGCAGAAGACGAACAACAAGAAGAAGAAATATCTCGAAATATGTCCGTCAGGCTCCTTCCCTTGAGATAAATATGCAAATATCTCGGAAACGAAGCGAGCTATGGCAAAATGTTAACAGACCTTTTTTGTAGAGAATTAAGTTTCCTACTTTTTATGTTCTATGATATTTTTTGATCAGATGCGTAGTTCTCGAGATATATCAAGATATTTAAAAGTTCCGAAGCCGCACCAACATAATAGAGATACAGAAACACCGTGGCCCCTTTCATTGAGATAACTCTGCACTATTGCGAGCTGGAAATGCCACTTCAAGCTTAGCTGTGCAGAAGAAGAACAACAAGAAGAAGAAATATCTCGAAATATGTCCGTCAGGCCACTTCCCTTGAGATAAATCTGCAAATATCTCGGAAACGAAGCGAGCTATGGCAAAATGTTGAGAGACCTTTTTTGTAGAGAATTAAGTTTCCTACTTTTTATGTTCGATGATATTTTTTGATCAGATGCGTAGTTCTCGAGATATATCAAGATATTTAAAAGTTCCGAAGCTGCACCAACATAATAGAGGTACAGAAACACCGTGGCCTCTTTCTTTGAGATAACTCTGCACTATTGCGAGCTGCAAATGCCGCTTCGAGCTTAGCTGTGCAGAAGAAGAACAACAAGAAGAAGAAATATCTCGAAATATGTCCGTCAGACCCCTTCCCTTGAGATGAATCTGCAAATATCTCGGAAACGAAGAGAGCTATGGCAAGATGTTAAGAGACCTTTTTTGTAGAGAATAATGTTTCCTACAATTTACGTTCTATGATATTTTTTGATCAGAAGCGTAGTTCTCGAGATATATCAAGATATTTAAAAGTTCCGAAGCCGCACCAACATAATAGAGATACAGAAACACCGTGGCCCCTTTCTTTGGGATAACTCTGCACTATTGCGAGCTGCAAATGCCACTTCCAGCTTAGCTGTGCAGAACAAGAACAACAAGAAGAAGAAATATCTCGAAATATGTCCGTCAGGACACTTCCCTTGAGATAAATCTGCAAATATCTCGGAAACGAAGCGAGCTATGGCAAAATGTTAAGAGACCTTTTCTGTAGAGAATTAAGTTTCCTACTTTTTATGTTCTATGATATTTTTTGATCAGAAGCGTAGTTGTCGAGATATATCGAGATATTTAAAAGTTCCGAAGCCGCACCAACATAATAGGGATACAGAAACACCGTGGCCCCTTTCTTTGGGATAACTCTGCACTATTGCGAGCTGCAAATGCCACTTCCAGCTTAGCTGTGCAGAACAAGGACAACAAGAAGAAGAAATATCTCGAAATATGTCCGTCAGGCCACTTCCCTTGAGATAAATCTGCAAATATCTCGGAAACGAAGCGAGCTATGGCAAAATGCTGAGAGACCTTTTTTGTAGAGAATTAAGTTTCCTACTTTTTATGTTCGATGATATTTTTTGATCAGATGCGTAGTTCTCGAGATATATCAAGATATTTAAAAGTTCCGAAGCTGCACCAACATAATAGAGGTACAGAAACACCGTGGCCTCTTTCTTTGAGATAACTCTGCACTATTGCGAGCTGCAAATGCCGCTTCGAGCTTAGCTGTGCAGAAGAAGAACAACAAGAAGAAGAAATATCTCGAAATATGTCCGTCAGGCCCCTTCCCTTGAGATAAATCTGCAAATATCTCGGAAACGAAGCGAGCTATGGCAAAATGTTAAGAGACCTTTTTTGTAGAGAATTATGTTTCCTACTTTTTATGTTCTATGATATTTTTTGATCAGAAGCGTAGTTTTCGAGATATATCGAGATATTTAAAAGTTCCGAAGCCGCACCAACATAATAGAGATACAGAAACACCGTGGCCCCTTTCTTTGAGATAACTCTGCACTAGTGCGAGCTGCAAATGCCACTTCCAGCTTAGCTGTGCAGAAGAAGAACAACAAGAAGAAGAAATATCTCGAAATATGTCCGTCAGGCCCCTTCCCTTGAGATAAATCTGCAAATAGCTCGGAAACGAAGCGAGCTATGGCAAAATATTAAGAGACCTTTTTTGTAGAGAATTAAGTTTCCTACTTTTTATGTTCTATGATATTTTTTGATTAGATGCGTAGTTCTCGAGATATATCAAGATATTTAAAAGTTCCGAAGCCGCACCAACATAATAGAGATACAGAAACACCGTGGCCTCTTTCTTTGAGATAACTCTGCACTATTGCGAGCTGCAAATGCCACTTCCAGTTTAGCTGTGCAGAAGAAGAACAACAAGAAGAAGAAATATCTCGAAATATGTCCGTCAGGCCCCTTCCCTTGAGATGAATCTGCAAGTATCTCGGAAACGAAGCGAGCTATGGCAAAATGTTAAGAGACGTTTTTTATAGAGAATTATGTTTCCTACAATTTATGTTCTATGATATTTTTTGATCAGATGCGTAGTTCTCGAGATATATGAAGATATTTAAAAGTTCCGAAGCCGCACCAACATAATAGAGATACAGAAACACAGTGGCCCCTTTCTTTGAGATAACTCTGCACTATTGCGAGCTGCAAATGCCACTTCCAGCTTAGCTGTGCAGAAGAAGAACAACAAGAAGAAGAAATATCTCGAAATATGTCCGTCAGGCCCCTTCCCTTGAGATAAATCTGCAAATATCTCGGAAACGAAGAGAGCTATGGCAAAATGTTAAGAGACCTTTTTTGTAGAGAATTAAGTTTCCTACAATTTATGATCTATGATATTTTTTGATCAGAAGCGTAGTTTTCGAGATATATCGAGATATTTAAAAGTTCCGAAGCCGCACCAACATAATAGAGATACAGAAACACCGTGGCCCCTTTCTTTGAGATAACTCTGCACTATTGCGAGCTGCAAATGCCACTTCCAGCTTAGCTGTGCAGAGGAAGAACAACAAGAAGAAGAAATATCTCGAAATATGTCCGTCAGGCCCCTTCCCTTGAGATAAATCTGCTAATATCTCGGAAACGAAGCGAGCTATGGCAAAATGTTAAGAGACCTTTTTTGTAGAGAATAATGTTTCCTACAATTTACGTTCTATGATATTTTTTGATCAGAAGCGTAGTTCTCGAGATATATCAAGATATTTAAAAGTTCCGAAGCCGCACCAACATAATAGAGATACAGAAACACCGTGGCCCCTTTCTTTGGGATAACTCTGCACTATTGCGAGCTGCAAATGCCACTTCCAGCTTAGCTGTGCAGAACAAGAACAACAAGAAGAAGAAATATCTCGAAATATGTCCGTCAGGACACTTCCCTTGAGATAAATCTGCAAATATCTCGGAAACGAAGCGAGCTATGGCAAAATGTTAAGAGACCTTTTCTGTAGAGAATTAAGTTTCCTACTTTTTATGTTCTATGATATTTTTTGATCAGAAGCGTAGTTTTCGAGATATATCGAGATATTTAAAAGTTCCGAAGCCGCACCAACATAATAGGGATACAGAAACACCGTGGCCCCTTTCTTTGGGATAACTCTGCACTATTGCGAGCTGCAAATGCCACTTCCAGCTTAGCTGTGCAGAACAAGGAAAACAAGAAGAAGAAATATCTCGAAATATGTCCGTCAGGCCACTTCCCTTGAGATAAATCTGCAAATATCTCGGAAACGAAGCGAGCTATGGCAAAATGTTGAGAGACCTTTTTTGTAGAGAATTAAGTTTCCTACTTTTTATGTTCTATGATATTTTTTGATCAGATGCGTAGTTCTCGAGATATATCAAGATATTTAAAAGTTCCGAAGCAGCACCAACATAATAGAGATACAGAAACACCGTGGCCCCTTTCTTTGAGATAACTCTGCACTATTGCGAGCTGCAAATGCCACTTCCAGCTTAGCTGTGCAGAGGAAGAACAACAAGAAGAAGAAATATCTCGAAATATGTCCGTCAGGCCAGTTCCTTTGAGCTGAATCTGCAAATATCTCGGAAACGAAGCGAGCTATGGCAAAATGTTAAGAGACGTTTTTTGTAGAGAATTATGTTTCCTACAATTTATGTTCTATGATATTTTTTGATCAGAAGCGTAGTTTTCGAGATATATCGAGATATTTAAAAGTTCCGAAGCCGCACCAACATAATAGAGATACAGAAACACCGTGGCCCCTTTCTTTGAGATAACTCTGCACTATTGCGACCTGCAAATGCCACTTCCAGCTCAGCTGTGCAGAAGAAGAACAACAAGAAGAAGAAATATCTCGAAATATGTCCGTCAGGCCCCTTCCCTTGAGATAAATCTGCAAATATCTCGGAAACGAAGCGAGCTATGGCAAAATGTTATGAGACCTTTTTTGTAGAGAATTAAGTTTCCTACTTTTTATGTTCTATGATATTTTTTGATCAGATGCGTAGTTTTCGAGATATATCAAGATATTTAAAAGTTCCGAAGCCGCACCAACATAATAGAGATACAGAAACACCGTGGCCCCTTTCTTTGAGATAACTCTGCACTATTGCGAGCTGTAAATGCCACTTCCAGCTTAGCTGTGCAGAAGAAGAACAACAAGAAGAAGAAATATCTCGAAATATGTCCGTCAGGCCAGTTCCTTTGAGCTGAATCTGCAAATATCTCGGAAACGAAGCGAGCTATGGCAAAATGTTAAGAGATGTTTTTTGTAGAGAATTATGTTTCCTACAATTTATGTTCTATGATATTTTTTGATCAGCAGCGTAGTTTTCGAGATATATCGAGATATTTAAAAGTTCCGAAGCCGCACCAACATAATAGGGATACAGAAACACCGTGGCCCCTTTCTTTGAGATAACTCTGCACTAGTGCGAGCCGCAAATGCCACTTCCAGCTTAGCTGTGCAGAAGAAGAACAACAAGAAGAAGAAATATCTCGAAATATGTCCGTCAGGCGCCTTCCCTTGAGATAAATCTGCAAATATCTCGGAAACGAAGCGAGCTATGGCAAAATGTTAAGAGACCTTTTTTGTAGAAAATTAGGTTTCCTACTTTTTATGTTCTATGATATTTTTTGATCAGATGCGTAGTTCTCGAGATATATCAAGATATTTAAAAGTTCCGAAGCCGCACCAACATAATAGAGATACAGAAACACCGTGGCCCCTTTCTTTGAGATAACTCTGCACTAGTGCGAGCCGCAAATGCCACTTCCAGCTTAGCTGTACAGAAGAAGAACAACAAGAAGAAGAAATATCTCGAAATATGTCCGTCAGGCCCCTTCCCTTGAGATAAATATGCAAATATCTCGGAAACGAAGCGAGCTATGGCAAAATGGTAAGAGACCTTTTTTGTACAGAATTATGTTTCCTACTTT
The DNA here is from genome assembly GCF_051020975.1 of Osmia lignaria lignaria. Classification (NCBI taxonomy): domain Eukaryota; kingdom Metazoa; phylum Arthropoda; class Insecta; order Hymenoptera; family Megachilidae; genus Osmia; species Osmia lignaria. Next base: position 3,496,141 of record NW_027478160.1, read on the forward strand.
TTATGTTCTACGATATTTTTTGATCAGATGCGTAGTTCTCGAGATATATTAAGATATTTAAAAGTTCCGAAGCCGCACCAACATAATAGAGATACAGAAACACCGTGGCCCCTTTCTTTGAGATAACTCTGCACTATTGCGAGCTGCAAATGCCACTTCCAGCTTAGCTGTGCAGAGGAAGAACAACAAGAAGAAGAAATATCTCGAAATATGTCCGTCAGGCCAGTTCCTTTGAGCTGAATCTGCAAATATCTCGGAAACGAAGCGAGCTATGGCAAAATGTTAAGAGACGTTTTTTGTAGAGAATTATGTTTCCTACAATTTATGTTCTATGATATTTTTTGATCAGAAGCGTAGTTTTCGAGATATATCGAGATATTTAAAAGTTCCGAAGCCGCACCAACATAATAGAGATACAGAAACACCGTGGCCCCTTTCTTTGAGATAACTCTGCACTATTGCGACCTGCAAATGCCACTTCCAGCTCAGCTGTGCAGAAGAAGAACAACAAGAAGAAGAAATATCTCGAAATATGTCCGTCAGGCCCCTTCCCTTGAGATAAATCTGCAAATATCTCGGAAACGAAGCGAGCTATGGCAAAATGTTATGAGACCTTTTTTGTAGAGAATTAAGTTTCCTACTTTTTATGTTCTATGATATTTTTTGATCAGATGCGTAGTTTTCGAGATATATCAAGATATTTAAAAGTTCCGAAGCCGCACCAACATAATAGAGATACAGAAACACCGTGGCCCCTTTCTTTGAGATAACTCTGCACTATTGCGACCTGCAAATGCCACTTCCAGCTCAGCTGTGCAGAAGAAGAACAACAAGAAGAAGAAATATCTCGAAATATGTCCGTCAGGCCCCTTCCCTTGAGATAAATCTGCAAATATCTCGGAAACGAAGCGAGCTATGGCAAAATGTTATGAGACCTTTTTTGTAGAGAATTAAGTTTCCTACTTTTTATGTTCTATGATATTTTTTGATCAGATGCGTAGTTTTCGAGATATATCAAGATATTTAAAAGTTCCGAAGCCGCACCAACATAATAGAGATACAGAAACACCGTGGCCCCTTTCTTTGAGATAACTCTGCACTATTGCGAGCTGTAAATGCCACTTCCAGCTTAGCTGTGCAGAAGAAGAACAACAAGAAGAAGAAATATCTCGAAATATGTCCGTCAGGCCAGTTCCTTTGAGCTGAATCTGCAAATATCTCGGAAACGAAGCGAGCTATGGCAAAATGTTAAGAGATGTTTTTTGTAGAGAATTATGTTTCCTACAATTTATGTTCTATGATATTTTTTGATCAGCAGCGTAGTTTTCGAGATATATCGAGATATTTAAAAGTTCCGAAGCCGCACCAACATAATAGGGATACAGAAACACCGTGGCCCCTTTCTTTGAGATAACTCTGCACTAGTGCGAGCCGCAAATGCCACTTCCAGCTTAGCTGTGCAGAAGAAGAACAACAAGAAGAAGAAATATCTCGAAATATGTCCGTCAGGCGCCTTCCCTTGAGATAAATCTGCAAATATCTCGGAAACGAAGCGAGCTATGGCAAAATGTTAAGAGACCTTTTTTGTAGAAAATTAGGTTTCCTACTTTTTATGTTCTATGATATTTTTTGATCAGATGCGTAGTTCTCGAGATATATCAAGATATTTAAAAGTTCCGAAGCCGCACCAACATAATAGAGATACAGAAACACCGTGGCCCCTTTCTTTGAGATAACTCTGCACTAGTGCGAGCCGCAAATGCCACTTCCAGCTTAGCTGTACAGAAGAAGAACAACAAGAAGAAGAAATATCTCGAAATATGTCCGTCAGGCCCCTTCCCTTGAGATAAATATGCAAATATCTCGGAAACGAAGCGAGCTATGGCAAAATGGTAAGAGACCTTTTTTGTACAGAATTATGTTTCCTACTTTTTATGTTCTACGATATTTTTTGATCAGATGCGTAGTTCTCGAGATATATTAAGATATTTAAAAGTTCCGAAGCCGCACCAACATAATAGAGATACAGAAACACCGTGGCCCCTTTCTTTGAGATAACTCTGCACTATTGCGAGCTGTAAATGCCACCTCCAGCTTAGCTGTGCAGAAGAAGAACAACAAGAAGAAGAAATATCTCGAAATATGTCCGTCAGGCCCCTGCCCTTGAGATATATCTGCAAATATCTCGGAAACGAAGCGAGCTATGGCAAAATGTTAAGAGACCTTTTTTGTAGGGAATTATGTTTCCTACAATTTATGATCTATGATATTTTTTGATCAGAAGCGTAGTTTTCGAAATATATCAAGATATTTAAAAGATCCGAACCCGCACCAACATAATAGAGATACAGAAACACCGTGGCCCCTTTCTTTGAGATAACTCTGCACGATTGCGAGCTGGAAATGCCACTTCCAGTTTAGCTGTGCAGAAGAAGAACAACAAGAAGAAGAAATATCTCGAAATATGTCCATCAGGACCCTTCCCTTGAGATAAATCTGCAAATATCTCGGAAACGAAGCGAGCTATGGCAAAATGTTAGGAGACCTTTTTTGTAGAGAATTAAGTTTCCTACTTTTTATGTTCTATGATATTTTTTGATCAGATGCGTAGTTCTCGAGATATATCAAGATATTTAAAAGTTCCGAAGCCGCACCAACATAATAGAGATACAGAAACACCGTGGCCCCTTTCTTTGAGATAACTCTGCACTATTGCGAGCTGCAAATGCCACTTCCAGCTTAGCTGTGCAGAAGAAGAACAACAAGAAGAAGAAATATCTCGAAATATGTCCGTCAGGCCCCTTCCCTTGAGATAAATCTGCAAATATCTCGGAAACGAAGAGAGCTATGGCAAAATGTTAAGAGACCTTTTTTGTAGAGAATTAAGTTTCCTACTTTTCATGTTCTATGATATTTTTTGATCAGATGCGTAGTTCTCGAGATATATCAAGATATTTAAAAGTTCCGAAGCAGCACCAACATAATAGAGATACAGAAACACCGTGGCCCCTTTCTTTGAGATAACTCTGCACTATTGCGAGCTGCAAATGCCACTTCCAGCTTAGCTGTGCAGAGGAAGAACAACAAGAAGAAGAAATATCTCGAAATATGTCCGTCAGGCCAGTTCCTTTGAGCTGAATCTGCAAATATCTCGGAAACGAAGCGAGCTATGGCAAAATGTTAAGAGACCTTTTTTGTAGAAAATTAGGTTTCCTACTTTTTATGTTCTATGATATTTTTTGATCAGATGCGTAGTTCTCGAGATATATCAAGATATTTAAAAGTTCCGAAGCCGCACCAACATAATAGAGATACAGAAACACCGTGGCCCCTTTCTTTGAGATAACTCTGCACTAGTGCGAGCCGCAAATGCCACTTCCAGCTTAGCTGTACAGAAGAAGAACAACAAGAAGAAGAAATATCTCGAAATATGTCCGTCAGGCCCCTTCCCTTGAGATAAATATGCAAATATCTCGGAAACGAAGCGAGCTATGGCAAAATGGTAAGAGACCTTTTTTGTACAGAATTATGTTTCCTACTTTTTATGTTCTACGATATTTTTTGATCAGATGCGTAGTTCTCGAGATATATTAAGATATTTAAAAGTTCCGAAGCCGCACCAACATAATAGAGATACAGAAACACCGTGGCCCCTTTCTTTGAGATAACTCTGCACTATTGCGAGCTGTAAATGCCACCTCCAGCTTAGCTGTGCAGAAGAAGAACAACAAGAAGAAGAAATATCTCGAAATATGTCCGTCAGGCCCCTGCCCTTGAGATATATCTGCAAATATCTCGGAAACGAAGCGAGCTATGGCAAAATGTTAAGAGACCTTTTTTGTAGGGAATTATGTTTCCTACAATTTATGTTCTATGATATTTTTTGATCAGATGCGTAGTTCTCGAGATATATCAAGATATTTAAAAGTTCCGAAGCCGCACCAACATAATAGAGATACAGAAACACCGTGGCCCCTTTCTTTGAGATAACTCTGCACGATTGCGAGCTGGAAATGCCACTTCCAGTTTAGCTGTGCAGAAGAAGAACAACAAGAAGAAGAAATATCTCGAAATATGTCCATCAGGACCCTTCCCTTGAGATAAATCTGCAAATATCTCGGAAACGAAGCGAGCTATGGCAAAATGTTAAGAGACCTTTTTTGTAGAGAATTATGTTTCCTACAATTTATGTTCTATGATATTTTTTGATCAGAAGCGTAGTTTTCGAGATATATCGAGATATTTAAAAGTTGCGAAGCCGCACCAACATAATAGAGATACAGAAACACCGTGGCCCCTTTCTTTGAGATAACTCTGCACTATTGCGAGCTGCAAATGCCACTTCCAGCTTAGCTGTGCAGAAGAAGAACAACAAGAAGAAGAAATATTTCGAAATATGTCCGTCAGGCCCCTTCCCTTGAGATAAATCTGCAAATATCTCGGAAACGAAGCGAGCTATGGCAAAATGTTAAGAGACCTTATTTGTAGAGAATTAAGTTTCCTACTTTTTATATTCTATGATATTTTTTGATCAGATGCGTAGTTCTCGAGATATATCAAGATATTTAAAAGCTTCGAAGCTGCACCAACATAATAGAGGTACAGAAACACCGTGGCCCCTTTCTTTGAGATAACTCTGCACTATTGCGAGCTGCAAATGCCACTTCCAGCTTAGCTGTGCAGAAGAAGAACAACAAGAAGAAGAAATATCTCTAAATATGTCCGTCAGGCCCCTTCCCTTGAGATAAATCTGCAAATATCTCGGACACGAAGCGAGCTATGGCAAAATGTTAAGAGACCTTATTTGTAGAGAATTAAGTTTCCTACTTTTTATGTTCGATGATATTTTTTGATCAGATGCGTAGTTCTCGAGATATATCAAGATATTTAAAAGCTTCGAAGCTGCACCAACATAATAGAGATACAGAAACACCGTGGCCCCTTTCTTTGAGATAACTCTGCACGATTGCGAGCTGGAAATGCCACTTCCAGTTTAGCTGTGCAGAAGAAGAACAACAAGAAGAAGAAATATCTCGAAATATGTCCATCAGGACCCTTCCCTTGAGATAAATCTGCAAATATCTCGGAAACGAAGCGAGCCATGGCAAAATATTAAGAGACCTTTTTTGTAGAGAATTATGTTTCCTACAATTTATGTTCTATGATATTTTTTGATCAGAAGCGTAGTTTTCGAGATATATCGAGATATTTAAAAGTTGCGAAGCCGCACCAACATAATAGAGATACAGAAACAGCGTGGCCCCTTTCTTTGGGATAACTCTGCACTATTGCGAGCTGGAAATGCCACTTCCAGTTTAGCTGTGCAGAACAAGAACAACAAGAAGAAGAAATATCTCGAAATATGTCCGTCAGGCCCCTTCCCTTGAGATAAATCTGCAAATATCTCGGAAACGAAGAGAGCTATGGCAAAATGTTAAGAGACCTTTTTTGTAGAGAATTAAGTTTCCTACTTTTAATGTTCTATGATATTTTTTGATCAGATGCGCAGTTCTCGAGATATATCAAGATATTTAAAAGTTCCGAAGCCGCACCAACATAATAGAGATACAGAAACACCGTGGCCCCTTTCTTTGAGATAACTTTCCACTATTGCGAGCTGTAAATGCCACTTCCAGCTGAGCTGTGCAGAAGAAGAACAACAAGAAGAAGAAATATCTCGAAATATGTCCGTCAGGCCCCTTCCCTTGAGATATATCTGCAAATATCTCGGAAACGAAGCGAGCTATGGCAAAATGTTAAGAGACCTTTTTTGTAGAGAATTATGTTTCCTACAATTTATGTTCTATGATATTTTTTGATCAGAAGCGTAGTTTTCGAGATATATCAAGATATTTAAAAGTTCCGAAGCCGCACCAACATAATAGAGATACAGAAACACCGTGGCCCCTTTCTTTGGGATAACTCTGCACTATTGCGAGCTGGAAATGCCACTTCCAGTTTAGCTGTGCAGAACAAGAACAACAAGAAGAAGAAATATCTCGAAATATGTCCGTCAGGACCCTTCCCTTGGGATAAATCTGCAAATATCTCGGAAACGAAGCGAGCTATGGCAAAACGTTAAGAGACCTTTTTTGTAGAGAATTATGTTTCCTACTTTTTATGTTCTATGACATTTTTTGATCAGATGCGTAGTTCTCGAGATATATCAAGATATTTAAAAGCTTCGAAGCTGCACCAACATAATAGAGGTACAGAAACACCGTGGCCCCTTTCTTTGAGATAACTCTGCACTATTGCGAGCTGCAAATGCCACTTCCAGCTTAGCTGTGCAGAAGAAGAACAACAAGAAGAAGAAATATTTCGAAATATGTCCGTCAGGCCCCTTCCCTTGAGATAAATCTGCAAATATCTCGGAAACGAAGCGAGCTATGGGAAAATGTTAAGAGACCTTATTTGTAGAGAATTAAGTTTCCTACTTTTTATGTTGTATGATATTTTTTGATCAGATGCGTAGTTCTCGAGATATATCAAGATATTTAAAAGCTTCGAAGCTGCACCAACATAATAGAGATACAGAAACACCGTGGCCCCTTTCTTTGAGATAACTCTGCACGATTGCGAGCTGGAAATGCCACTTCCAGTTTAGCTGTGCAGAAGAAGAACAACAAGAAGAAGAAATATCTCGAAATATGTCCATCAGGACCCTTCCCTTGAGATAAATCTGCAAATATCTCGGAAACGAAGCGAGCTATGGCAAAATGTTAAGAGACCTTTTTTGTAGAGAATTATGTTTCCTACTTTTTATGTTCTATGATATTTTTTGATCAGATGCGCAGTTCTCGAGATATATCAAGATATTTAAAAGTTCCGAAGCCGCACCAACATAATAGAGATACAGAAACACCGTGGCCCCTTTCTTTGAGATAACTCTGCACTATTGCGAGCTGTAAATGCCACTTCCAGCTTAGCTGTGCAGAAGAAGAACAAGAAGAAGAAGAAATATCTCGAAATATGTCCGTCAGGCCCCTTCATTTGAGATAAATCTGCAAATATCTCGGAAACGAAGCGAGCTATGGCAAAATGTTAAGAGACCTTTTTTGTAGAGAATTAAGTTTCCTACTTTTTATGTTCTATGATATTTTTTGATCAGATGCGTAGTTCTCGAGATATATCAAGATATTTAAAAGTTCCGAAGCCGCACCAACATAATAGAGATACAGAAACACCGTGGCCCCTTTCTTTGAGATAACTCTGGACTATTGCGAGCTGCAAATGCCACTTCCAGCTCAGCTGTGCAGAAGAAGAACAACAAGAAGAAGAAATATCTCGAAATATGTCCGTCAGGCCCCTTCCCTTGAGATAAATCTGCAAATATCTCGGAAATGAAGAGAGCTATGGCAAAATGTTAAGAGACCTTTTTTGTAGAGAATTAAGTTTCCTACTTATTATGTTCTATGATATTTTTTGATCACATGCGCAGTTCTCGAGATATATCAAGATATTTAAAAGTTCCGAAGCCGCACCAAAATAATAGAGATACAGAAACACCGTGGCCCCTTTCTTTGAGATAACTTTCCACTATTGCGAGCTGTAAATGCCACTTCCAGCTGAGCTGTGCAGAAGAAGAACAACAAGAAGAAGAAATATCTCGAAATATGTCCGTCAGGCCCCTTCCCTTGAGATATATCTGCAAATATCTCGGAAACGAAGCAAGCTATGGCAAAATGTTAAGAGACCTTTTTTGTAGAGAATTATGTTTCCTACAATTTATGTTCTATGATATTTTTTGATCAGAAGCGTAGTTTTCGAGTTATATCAAGATATTTAAAAGTTCCGAAGCCGCACCAACATAATAGAGATACAGAAACACCGTGGCCCCTTTCTTTGGGATAACTCTGCACTATTGCGAGCTGGAAATGCCACTTCCAGTTTAGCTGTGCAGAACAAGAACAACAAGAAGAAGAAATATCTCGAAATATGTCCATCAGGACCCTTCCCTTGAGATAAATCTGCAAATATCTCGGAAACGAAGCGAGCTATGGCAAAATGTTAAGAGACCTCTTTTGTAGAAAATTATGTTTCCTACAATTTATGTTCTATGATATTTTTTGATCAGATGCGTAGTTCTCGAGATATATCAAGATATTTAAAAGCTCCGAAGCTGCACCAACATAATAGAGGTACAGAAACACCGTGGCCCCTTTCTTTGAGATAACACTGCACTATTGCGAGCTGCAAATGCCACTTCCAGCTTAGCTGTGCAGAAGAAGAACAACAAGAATAAGAAATATCTCGAAATATGTCCGTCAGGCCCCTTCCCTTGAGATAAATCTGCAAATATCTCGGAAACGAAGCGAGCTACGGCAAAATGTTAAGAGACCTTTTTTGTAGAAAATTAGGTTTCCTACTTTTTATGTTCTATGATATTTTTTGATCAGATGCGTAGTTCTCGAGATATATCAAGATATTTAAAAGTTCCGAAGCCGCACAAACATAATAGAGATACAGAAACACCGTGGCCCCTTTCTTTGCGATAACTCTGCACTATTGCGAGCTGCAAATGCCACTTCCAGCTTAGCTGTGCAGAAGAAGAACAACAAGAAGAAGAAATATCTCGAAATATGTCCGTCAGTCCCCTTCCCTTGAGATAAATCTGCAAATATCTCGGAAACGAAGCGAGCTATGGCAAAATGTTAAGAGACCTTATTTGTAGAGAATTAAGTTTCCTACTTTTTATGTTCTATGATATTTTTTGATCAGATGCGTAGTTCTCGAGATATATCGAGATATTTAAAAGTTCCGAAGCCGCACCAACATAATAGAGATACAGAAACACCGTGGCCCCTTTCTTTGAGATAACTCTGCACTATTGCGAGCTGCAAATGCCACTTCCAGCTTAGCTGTGCAGAAGAAGAACAACAAGAAGAAGAAATATCTCGAAATATGTCCGTCAGGCCCCTTCCCTTGAGATAAATCTGCAACTATCTCGGAAACGAAGCGAGCTATGGCAAAATGTTAAGAGACCTTTTTTGTAGAGAATTATGTTTCCTACAAGCTATGTTCTATGGTATTTTTTGATCAGAAGCGTAGTTTTCGAGATATACCGAGATATTTAAAAGTTCCGAAGCCGCACCAACATAATAGAGATACAGAAACACGTGGCCCCTTTCTTTGAGATAACTCTGCACTATTGCGAGCTGCAAATGCCACTTCCAGCTTAGCTGTGCAGAAGAAGAACAACAAGAAGAAGAAATATCTCGAAATATGTCCGTCAGGCCCCTTCCCTTGAGATAAATCTGCAAATATCTCGGAAACGAAGCGAGCTATGGCAAAATGTTAAGAGACCTTATTTGTAGAGAATTAAGTTTCCTACTTTTTATGTTCTATGATATTTTTTGATCAGATGCGTAGTTCTCGAGATATATCGAGATATTTAAAAGTTCCGAAGCCGCACCAACATAATAGAGATACAGAAACACCGTGGCCCCTTTCTTTGAGATAACTCTGCACTATTGCGAGCTGCAAATGCCACTTCCAGCTTAGCTGTGCAGAAGAAGAACAACAAGAAGAAGAAATATCTCGAAATATGTCTGTCAGGCCCCTTCCCTTGAGAAAAATCTGCAACTATCTCGGAAACGAAGCGAGCTATGGCAAAATGTTAAGAGACCTTTTTTGTAGAGAATTATGTTTCCTACAAGTTATGTTCTATGATATTTTTTGATCAGATGCGTAGTTTTCGAGATATATCAAGATATTTAAAAGTTCCGAAGCCGCACCAACATAATAGAGATACAGAAACACCGTGGCCCCTTTCTTTGAGATAACTCTGCACTATTGCGAGCTGCAAATGCCACTTCCAGCTTAGCTGTGCAGAAGAAGAACAACAAGAAGAAGAAATATCTCGAAATATGTCCGTCAGGCCCCTTCCCTTGAGCTAAATCTGCAAATATCTCGGAAACAATGCGAGCTATAGCAAAATAGTAAGAGATCTTTTTTGTAGGAAATTAAGTTTCCTACTATTTATGTTCTATGATATTTTTTGATCAGATGCGTAGTTCTCGAGATATATCGAGATATTTAAAAGTTCCGAAGCCGCACAAACATAATAGAGATACAGAAACACCGTGGCCCCTTTCTTTGCGATAACTCTGCACTATTGCGAGCTGCAAATGCCACTTCCAGCTTAGCTGTGCAGAAGAAGAACAACAAGAAGAAGAAATATCTCGAAATATGTCCGTCAGGCCCCTTCCCTTGAGATAAATCTGCAAATATCTCGGAAACGAAGCGAGCTATGGCAAAATGTTAAGAGACCTTATTTGTAGAGAATTAAGTTTCCTACTTTTTATGTTCTGTGATATTTTTTGATCAGATGCGTAGTTCTCGAGATATATCGAGATATTTAAAAGTTCCGAAGCCGCACCAACATAATAGAGATACAGAAACACCGTGGCCCCTTTCTTTGAGATAACTCTGCACTATTGCGAGCTGCAAATGCCACTTCCAGCTTAGCTGTGCAGAAGAAGAACAACAAGAAGAAGAAATATCTCGAAATATGTCCGTCAGGCCCCTTCCCTTGAGATAAATATGCAAATATCTCGGAAACGAAGCGAGCTATGGCAAAATGTTAAGAGACCTTTTTTGTAGAGGATTAAGTTTCCTACTTTTTATGTTGTATGATATTTTTTGATCAGATGCGTAGTTTTCGAGATATATCAAGATATTTAAAAGTTCCGAAGCCGCACCAACATAATAGAGATACAGAAACACCGTGGCCCCTTTCTTTGAGATAACTCTGCACTATTGCGAGCTGCAAATGCCACTTCCAGCTTAGCTGTGCAGAAGAAGAACAACAAGAACAAGAAATATCTCGAAATATGTCCGTCAGGCCCCTTCCCTTGAGCTAAATCTGCAAATATCTCGGAAACAATGCGAGCTATGGCAAAATAGTAAGAGATCTTTTTTGTAGGAAATTAAGTTTCCTACTATTTATGTTCTATGATATTTTTTGATCAGATGCGTAGTTCTCGAGATATATCAAGATATTTAAAAGTTCCGAAGCCGCACCAACATAATAGAGATACAGAAACACCGTGGCCCCTTTCTTTGCGATAACTCTGCACTATTGCGAGCTGCAAATGCCACTTCCAGCTTAGCTGTGCAGAAGAAGAACAACAAGAAGAAGAAATATCTCGAAATATGTCCGTCAGGCCCCTTCCCTTGAGATAAATCTGCAAATATCTCGGAAACGAAGCGGGCTATGGCAAAATGTTAAGAGACCTTGTTTGTAGAGAATTAAGTTTCCTACTTTTTATGGTCTATGATATTTTTTGATCAGATGCGTAGTTCTCGAGATATATCGAGATATTTAAAAGTTCCGAAGCCGCACCAACATAATAGAGATACAGAAACACCGTGGCCTCTTTCTTTGAGATAGCTCTGCACTATTGCGAGCTGCAAATGCCACTTCCAGCTTAGCTGTGCAGAAGAAGAACAACAAGAAGAAGAAATATCTCGAAATATGTCCGTCAGGCCCCTTCCCTTGAGATAAATCTGCAACTATCTCGGAAACGAAGCGAGCTATGGCAAAATGTTAAGAGATCTTTTTTGTAGAGAATTATGTTTCCTACAAGCTATGTTCTATGGTATTTTTTGATCAGAAGCGTAGTTTTCGAGATATATCGAGATATTTAAAAGTTCCGAAGCCGCACCAACATAATAGAGATACAGAAACACGTGGCCCTTTTCTTTGAGATAACTCTGCACTATTGCGAGCTGCAAATGCCACTTCCAGCTTAGCTGTGCAGAAGAAGAACAACAAGAAGATGAAATATCTCGAAATATGTCCGTCAGGCCCCTTCCCTTGAGATAAATCTGCAAATATCTCGGAAACGAAGCGAGCTATGGCAAAATGTTAAGAGATCTTATTTGTAGAGAATTAAGTTTCCTACTTTTTATGTTCTATGATATTTTTTGATCAGATGCGTAGTTCTCGAGATATATCGAGATATTTAAAAGTTCCGAAGCCGCACCAACATAATAGAGATACAGAAACACCGTGACCCCTTTCTTTGAGATAACTCTGCACTATTGCGAGCTGCAAATGCCACTTCCAGCTTAGCTGTGCAGAAGAAGAACAACAAGAAGAAGAAATATCTCGAAATATGTCCGTCAGGCCCCTTCCCTTGAGATAAATCTGCAACTATCTCGGAAACGAAGCGAGCTATGGCAAAATGTTAAGAGACCTTTTTTGTAGAGAATTATGTTTCCTACAATTTATGTTCTATGATATTTTTTGATCAGAAGCGTAGTTTTCGAGATATATCAAGATATTTAAAAGTTCCGAAGCCGCACCAACATAATAGAGATACAGAAACGCCGTGGCCCCTTTCTTTGAGAAAACTCTGCACTATTGCGAGCTGCAAATGCCACTTCCAGCTTAGCTGTGCAGAAGAAGAACAACAAGAATAAGAAATATTTCGAAATATGTCCGTCAGGCCCCTTCCCTTGAGATAAATCTGCAAATATCTCGGAAACGAAGCGAGCTACGGCAAAATGTTAAGAGACCTTTTTTGTATAAAATTAGGTTTCCTACTTTTTATGTTCTATGATATTTTTTGATCAGATGCGTAGTTCTCGAGATATATCAAGATATTTAAAAGTTCCGAAGCCGCACAAACATAATAGAGATACAGAAACACCGTGGCCCCTTTCTTTGCGATAACTCTGCACTATTGCGAGCTGCAAATGCCACTTCCAGCTTAGCTGTGCAGAAGAAGAACAACAAGAAGAAGAAATATCTCGAAATATGTCCGTCAGGCCCCTTCCCTTGAGATAAATCTGCAAATATCTCGGAAACCAAGCGAGCTATGGCAAAATGTTAAGAGACCTTATTTGTAGAGAATTAAGTTTCCTACTTTTTATGTTCTATGATATTTTTTGATCAGATGCGTAGTTCTCGAGATATATCGAGATATTTAAAAGTTCCGAAGCCGCACCAACATAATAGAGATACAGAAACACCGTGGCCCCTTTCTTTGAGATAACTCTGCACTATTGCGAGCTGTAAATGCCACTTCCAGCTTAGCTGTGCAGAAGAAGAACAACAAGAAGAAGAAATATCTCGAAATATGTCCGTCAGGCCCCTTCCCTTGAGATAAATCTGCAAATATCTCGGAAACGAAGCGAGCTATGGCAAAATCTTAAGAGACCTTTTTTGTAGAGAATTAAGTTTCCTACTTTTTATGTTGTATGATATTTTTTGATCAGATGCGTAGTTCTCGAGATATATCAAGATATTAAAAGTTCCGAAGCCGCACAAACATAATAGAGATACAGAAACACCGTGGCCCCTTTCTTTGCGATAACTCTGCACTATTGCGAGCTGCAAATGCCACTTCCAGCTTAGCTGTGCAGAAGAAGAACAACAAGAAGAAGAAATATCTCGAAATATGTCCGTCAGGCCCCTTCCCTTGAGATAAATCTGCAAATATCTCGGAAACGAAGCGAGCTATGGCAAAATGTTAAGAGACCTTATTTGTAGAGAATTAAGTTTCCTACTTTTTATGTTGTATGATACTTTTGATCAGGTGCGTAGTTCTCGAGATATATCAAGATATTTAAAAGCTCCGAAGCTGCACCAACATAATAGAGATACAGAAACACCGTGGCCCTTTTCTTTGAGATAACTCTGCACTATTGCGAGCTGCAAATGCCACTTCCAGCTTAGCTGTGCAGAAGAAGAACAACAAGAAGAAGAAATATCTCGAAATATGTCCGTCAGGCCCCTTCCCTTGAGATAAATCTGCAACTATCTCGGAAACGAAGCGAGCTATGGCAAAATGTTAAGAGACCTTTTTTGTAGAGAATTAAGTTTCCTACTTTTTATCTTCTATGATATTTTCTGATCAGATTCGTAGTTCTCGAGATATATCAAGATATTTAAAAGTTCCGAAGCCGCACCAACATAATAGAGATACAGAAACACCGTGGCCCCTCTCTTTGAGATAACTCTGCACAATTGCGAGCTGCAAATGCCACTTCCAGCTTAGCTGTGCAGAAGAAGAACAACAAGAAGAAGAAATATCTCGAAATATGTCCGTCAGGCCCCTTCCCTTGAGATAAATCGGCAAGTATCTCGGAAACGAAGCGAGCTATGGCAAAATGTTGAGAGACCTTTTTTGTAGAGAATTAAGTTTCCTACTTTTTATGTTCTATGATATTTTTTGATCAGATGCGTAGATCTCGAGATATATTAAGATATTTAAAAGTTCCGAAGCCGCACCAACATAATAGAGATACAGAAACACCGTGGCCCCTTTCTTTGAGATAACTCTGCACTATTGCGAGCTGCAGATGCCACTTCCAGCTTAGCTGTGCAGAGGAAGAACAACAAGAAGAAAAAATATCTCGAAATATGTCCGTCAGGCCAGTTCCTTTGAGCTGAATCTGCAAATATCTCGGAAACGAAGCGAGCTATGGCAAAATGTTAACAGACGTTTTTTGTAGAGAATTATGTTTCCTACAATTTATGTTCTATGATATTTTTTGATCAGAAGCGTAGTTTTCGAGATATATCGAGATATTTAAAAGTTCCGAAGCCGCACCAACATAATAGAGATACAGAAACACCGTGGCCCCTTTCTTTGAGATAACTCTGCACTAGTGCGAGCCGCAAATGCCACTTCCAGCTTAGCTGTGCAGAAGAAGAACAACAAGAAGAAGAAATATCTCGAAATATGTCCGTCAGGCCCCTTCCCTTGAGATAAATCTGCAAATATCTCGGAAACGAAGCGAGCTATGGCAAAATGTGAAGAGACCTTTTTTCTAGAGAATTAAGTTTCCTACTTTTTATCTTCTATGATATTTTTTGATCAGATGCGTAGTTCTCGAGATATATCAAGATATTTAAAAGTTCCGAAGCCGCACCAACATAATAGAGATACAGAAACACCGTGGCCCCTTTCTTTGAGATAACTCTGCACGACTGCGAGCTGCAAATGCCACTTCCAGCTTAGCTGTGCAGAGGAAGAACAACAAGAAGAAGAAATATCTCGAAATATGTCCGTCAGGCCAGTTCCTTTGAGCTGAATCTGCAAATATCTCGGAAACGAAGCGAGCTATGGCAAAATGTTAAGAGACGTTTTTTGTAGAGAATTAAGTTTCCTACTTTTTATGTTCTATGATATTTTTTGATCAGAAGCGTAGTTTTCGAGATATATCGAGATATTTAAAAGTTCCGAAGCCGCACCAACATAATAGAGATACAGAAACACCGTGGCCCCTTTCTTTGAGATAACTCTGCACTAGTGCGAGCCGCAAATGCCACTTCCCGCTTAGCTGTGCAGAAGAAGAACAACAAGAAGAAGAAATATCTCGAAATATGTCCATCAGGACCCTTCCCTTGAGATAAATCTGCAAATATCTCGGAAACGAAGCGAGCTATGGCAAAATGTTAAGAGACCTTTTTTGTAGAGAATTAAGTTTCCTACTTTTTATGTTCGATGATATTTTTTGATCAGATGCGTAGTTCTCGAGATATATCAAGATATTTAAAAGTTCCGAAGCTGCACCAACATAATAGAGGTACAGAAACACCGTGGCCTCTTTCTTTGAGATAACTCTGCACTAGTGCGAGCCGCAAATGCCACTTCCAGCTTAGCTGTGCAGAGGAAGAACAACAAGAAGAAGAAATATCTCGAAATATGTCCGTCAGGCCAGTTCCTTTGAGTTGAATCTGCAAATATCTCGGAAACGAAGCGAGCTATGGCAAAATGTTCAGAGACCTTTTTTGTAGAGAATTAAGTTTCCTACTTTTTATCTTGTATGATATTTTTTGATCAGATGCGTAGTTCTCGAGATATATCAAGATATTTAAAAGTTCCGAAGCTGCACCAACATAATAGAGGTACAGAAACACCGTGGCCTCTTTCTTTGAGATAACTCTGCACTACTGCGAGCTGCAAATGCCACTTCGAGCTTAGCTGTGCAGAAGAAGAACAACAAGAAGATGAAATATCTCGAAATATGTCTGTCAGACCCCTTCCCTTGAGATGAATCTGCAAATATCTCGGAAACGAAGCGAGCTATGGCAAAATGTCAAGAGACCTTTTTTGTAGAGAATAATGTTTCCTACAATTTACGCTCTATGATATTTTTTGATCAGAAGCGTAGTTCTCGAGATATATCAAGATATTTAAAAGTTCCGAAGCCGCACCAACATAATAGAGATACAGAAACACCGTGGCCCCTTTCTTTGAGATAACTCTGCACTAGTGCGAGCCGCAAATGCCACTTCCAGCTTAGCTGTGCAGAAGAAGAACAACAAGAAGAAGAAGTATCTCGAAATATGTCCGTCAGGCCCGTTCCTTTGAGCTGAATCTGCAAATATCTCGGAAACGAAGCGAGCTATGGCAAAATGTTAAGAGACGTTTTTTGTAGAGAATTATGTTTCCTACTTTTTATGTTCTATGATATTTTTTGATCAGATGCGTAGTTCTCGAGATATATCGAGATATTTAAAAGTTCCGAAGCCGCACCAACATAATAGAGATACAGAAACACCGTGACCCCTTTCTTTGAGATAACTCTGCACTATTGCGAGCTGCAAATGCCACTTCCAGCTTAGCTGTGCACAAGAAGAACAACAAGAAGAAGAAATATCTCGAAATATGTCCGTCAGGCCCCTTCCCTTGAGATAAATCTGCAACTATCTCGGAAACGAAGCGAGCTATGGCAAAATGTTAAGAGACCTTTTTTGTAGAGAATTATGTTTCCTACAATTTATGTTCTATGATATTTTTTGATCAGAAGCGTAGTTTTCGAGATATATCAAGATATTTAAAAGTTCCGAAGCCGCACCAACATAATAGAGATACAGAAACGCCGTGGCCCCTTTCTTTGAGAAAACTCTGCACTATTGCGAGCTGCAAATGCCACTTCCAGCTTAGCTGTGCAGAAGAAGAACAACAGGAATAAGAAATATTTCGAAATATGTCCGTCAGGCCCCTTCCCTTGAGATAAATCTGCAAATATCTCGGAAACGAAGCGAGCTACGGCAAAATGTTAAGAGACCTTTTTTGTATAAAATTAGGTTTCCTACTTTTTATGTTCTATGATATTTTTTGATCAGATGCGTAGTTCTCGAGATATATCAAGATATTTAAAAGTTCCGAAGCCGCACAAACATAATAGAGATACAGAAACACCGTGGCCCCTTTCTTTGCGATAACTCTGCACTATTGCGAGCTGCAAATGCCACTTCCAGCTTAGCTGTGCAGAAGAAGAACAACAAGAAGAAGAAATATCTCGAAATATGTCCGTCAGGCCCCTTCCCTTGAGATAAATCTGCAAATATCTCGGAAACGAAGCGAGCTATGGCAAAATGTTAAGAGACCTTATTTGTAGAGAATTAAGTTTCCTACTTTTTATGTTCTATGATATTTTTTGATCAGATGCGTAGTTCTCGAGATATATCGAGATATTTAAAAGTTCCGAAGCCGCACCAACATAATAGAGGTACAGAAACACCGTGGCCCCTTTCTTTGAGATAACTCTGCACTATTGCGAGCTGCAAATGCCACTTCCAGCTTAGCTGTGCAGAAGAAGAACAACAAGAATAAGAAATATTTCGAAATATGTCCGTCAGGCCCCTTCCCTTGAGATAAATCTGCAAATATCTCGGAAACGAAGCGAGCTACGGCAAAATGTTAAGAGACCTTTTTTGTAGAAAATTAGGTTTCCTACTTTTTATCTTCTATGATATTTTTTGATCAGATGCGTAGTTCTCGAGATATATCAAGATATTAAAAGTTCCGAAGCCGCACAAACATAATAGAGATACAGAAACACCGTGGCCCCTTTCTTTGCGATAACTCTGCACTATTGCGAGCTGCAAATGCCACTTCCAGCTTAGCTGTGCAGAAGAAGAACAACAAGAAGAAGAAATATCTCGAAATATGTCCGTCAGGCCCCTTCCCTTGAGATAAATCTGCAAATATCTCGGAAACGAAGCGAGCTATGGCAAAATGTTAAGAGACCTTATTTGTAGAGAATTAAGTTTCCTACTTTCTATGTTGTATGATACTTTTGATCAGGTGCGTAGTTCTCGAGATATATCGAGATATTTAAAAGTTCCGAAGCCGCACCAACATAATAGAGATACAGAAACACCGTGGCCCTTTTCTTTGAGATAACTCTGCACTATTGCGAGCTGCAAATGCCACTTCCAGCTTAGCTGTGCAGAAGAAGAACAACAAGAAGAAGAAATATCTCGAAATATGTCCGTCAGGCCCCTTCCCTTGAGATAAATCTGCAACTATCTCGGAAACGAAGCGAGCTATGGCAAAATGTTAAGAGACCTTTTTTGTAGAGAATTATGTTTCCTACAAGCTATGTTCTATGGTATTTTTTGATCAGAAGCGTAGTTTTCGAGATATATCGAGATATTTAAAAGTTCCGAAGCCGCACCAACATAATAGAGATACGGAAACACGTGGCCCCTTTCTTTGAGATAACTCTGCACTATTGCGAGCTGCAAATGCCACTTCCAGCTTAGCTGTGCAGAAGAAGAACAACAAGAAGAAGAAATATCTCGAAATATGTCCGTCAGGCCCCTTCCCTTGAGATAAATCTGCAAATATCTCGGAAACGAAGCGAGCTATGGCAAAATGTTAAGAGACCTTATTTGTAGAGAATTAAGTTTCCTACTTTTTATGTTCTATGATATTTTTTGATCAGATGCGTAGTTCTCGAGATATATCGAGATATTTAAAAGTTCCGAAGCCGCACCAACATAATAGAGATACAGAAACACCGTGGCCCCTTTCTTTGAGATAACTCTGCACTATTGCGAGCTGTAAATGCCACTTCCAGCTTAGCTGTGCAGCAGAAGAACAACAAGAAGAAGAAATATCTCGAAATATGTCCGTCAGGCCCCTTCCCTTGAGATAAATCTGCAAATATCTCGGAAACGAAGCGAGCTATGGCAAAATGTTAAGAGACCTTTTTTGTAGAGAATTAAGTTTCCTACTTTTTATGTTCTATGATATTTTTTGATCAGATGCGTAGTTCTCGAGATATATCAAGATATTTAAAAGTTCCGAAGCCGCACCAACATAATAGAGATACGGAAACACCGTGGGCCCTTTCTTTGAGATAACTCTGCACTATTGCGAGCTGCAAATGCCACTTCCAGCTTAGCTGTGCAGAAGAAGAACAACATGAAGAAGAAATATCTCGAAATATGTCCGTCAGGCCCCTTCCCTTGAGATAAATCGGCAAGTATCTCGGAAACGAAGCGAGCTATGGCAAAATGTTGAGAGACCTTTTTTGTAGAGAATTAAGTTTCCTACTTTTTATGTTCTATGATATTTTTTGATCAGATGCGTAGATCTCGAGATATATTAAGATATTTAAAAGTTCCGAAGCCGCACCAACATAATAGAGATACAGAAACACCGTGGCCCCTTTCTTTGAGATAACTCTGCACTATTGCGAGCTGCAGATGCCACTTCCAGCTTAGCTGTGCAGAGGAAGAACAACAAGAAGAAAAAATATCTCGAAATATGTCCGTCAGGCCAGTTCCTTTGAGCTGAATCTGCAAATATCTCGGAAACGAAGCGAGCTATGGCAAAATGTTAACAGACGTTTTTTGTAGAGAATTATGTTTCCTACAATTTATGTTCTATGATATTTTTTGATCAGAAGCGTAGTTTTCGAGATATATCGAGATATTTAAAAGTTCCGAAGCCGCACCAACATAATAGAGATACAGAAACACCGTGGCCCCTTTCTTTGAGATAACTCTGCACTAGTGCGAGCCGCAAATGCCACTTCCAGCTTAGCTGTGCAGAAGCAGAACAACAAGAAGAAGAAATATCTCGAAATATGTCCGTCAGGCCCCTTCCCTTGAGATAAATCTGCAAATATCTCGGAAACGAAGCGAGCTATGGCAAAATGTGAAGAGACCTTTTTTCTAGAGAATTAAGTTTCCTACTTTTTATCTTGTATGATATTTTTTGATCAGATGCGTAGTTCTCGAGATATATCAAGATATTTAAAAGTTCCGAAGCCGCACCAACATAATAGAGATACAGAAACACCGTGGCCCCTTTCTTTGAGATAACTCTGCACGACTGCGAGCTGCAAATGCCACTTCCAGCTTAGCTGTGCAGAAGAACAACAACAAGAAGAATTAATATCTCGAAATATGTCCGTCAGGCCACTTCCCTTGAGATAAATCTGCAAATATCTCGGAAACCAAGCGAGCTATGGCAAAATGTTAAGAGACCTTTTTTGTAGAGAATTAAGTTTCCTACTTTTTATGTTCTATGATATTTTTTGATCAGAAGCGTAGTTTTCGAGATATATCGAGATATTTAAAAGTTCCGAAGACGCACCAACATAATAGAGATACAGAAACACCGTGGCCCCTTTCTTTGAGATAACTCTGCACTAGTGCGAGCCGCAAATGCCACTTCCCGCTTAGCTGTGCAGAAGAAGAACAACAAGAAGAAGAAATATCTCGAAATATGTCCATCAGGACCCTTCCCTTGAGATAAATCTGCAAATATCTCGGAAACGAAGCGAGCTATGGCAAAATGTTAAGAGACCTTTTTTGTAGAGAATTAAGTTTCCTACTTTTTATGTTCGATGATATTTTTTGATCAGATGCGTAGTTCTCGAGATATATCAAGATATTTAAAAGTTCCGAAGCTGCACCAACATAATAGAGGTACAGAAACACCGTGGCCTCTTTCTTTGAGATAACTCTGCACTAGTGCGAGCCGCAAATGCCACTTCCAGCTTAGCTGTGCAGAGGAAGAACAACAAGAAGAAGAAATATCTCGAAATATGTCCGTCAGGCCAGTTCCTTTGAGTTGAATCTGCAAATATCTCGGAAACGAAGCGAGCTATGGCAAAATGTTAAGAGACCTTTTTTGTAGAGAATTAAGTTTCCTACTTTTTATCTTGTATGATATTTTTTGATCAGATGCGTAGTTCTCGAGATATATCAAGATATTTAAAAGTTCCGAAGCTGCACCAACATAATAGAGGTACAGAAACACCGTGGCCTCTTTCTTTGAGATAACTCTGCACTATTGCGAGCTGCAAATGCCACTTCGAGCTTAGCTGTGCAGAAGAAGAACAACAAGAAGATGAAATATCTCGAAATATGTCCGTCAGACCCCTTCCCTTGAGATGAATCTGCAAATATCTCGGAAACGAAGCGAGCTATGGCAAAATGTCAAGAGACCTTTTTTGTAGAGAATAATGTTTCCTACAATTTACGCTCTATGATATTTTTTGATCAGAAGCGTAGTTCTCGAGATATATCAAGATATTTAAAAGTTCCGAAGCCGCACCAACATAATAGAGATACAGAAACACCGTGGCCCCTTTCTTTGAGATAACTCTGCACTATTGCGAGCTGCAAATGCCACTTCCAGCTTAGCTGTGCAGAGGAAGAACAACAAGAAGAAGGAATATCTCGAAATATGTCCGTCAGGCCAGTTCCTTTGAGTTGAATCTGCAAATATCTCGGAAACGAAGCGAGCTATGGCAAAATGTTAAGAGACGTTTTTTGTAGAGAATTATGTTTCCTACAATTTATGTTCTATGATATTTTTTGATCAGATGCGTAGTTCTCGAGATATATCAAGATATCTAAAAGTTCCGAAGCCGCACCAACATAATAGAGATACAGAAACACCGTGGCCCCTTTCTTCGAGATAACTCTGCACTATTGCGAGCTGCAAATGCCACTTCCAGCTTAGCTGTGCAGAAGAAGAACAACAAGAAGAAGAAATATCTCGAAAAATGTCCGTCAGGCCCCTTCCCTTGAGATATATCTGCAAATATCTCGGAAACGAAGCGAGCTATGGCAAAATGTTAAGAGACCTTATTTGTAGAGAATTAAGTTTCCTACTTTTTATGTTCTATGATATTTTTTGATCAGATGCGTAGTTCTCGAGATATATCAAGATATTTAAAAGTTCCGAAGCCGCACCAACATAATAGAGATACAGAAACACCGTGGCCCCTTTCTTTGAGATAACTCTGCACTATTGCGAGCTGTAAATGCCACGTCCAGCTTAGCTGTGCAGATTGAAGAACAACAAGAAGAAGAAATATCTCGAAATATGTCCGTCAGGCCCCTTCCCTCGAGATAAATCTGCAAATATCTCGGAAACGAAGCGAGCTATGGCAAAATGTTAAGAGACCTTTTTTGTAGAGAATTAAGTTTCCTACTTTTTATGTTCTATGATATTTTTTGATCGGATGCGTAGCTCTCGAGATATATCAAGATATTTAAAAGTTCCGAAGCCGCACCAACATAATAGAGATACAGAAACACCGTGGCCCCTTTCTTTGAGATAACTCTGCACTATTGCGAGCTGTAAATGCCACGTCCAGCTTAGCTGTGCAGAAGAAGAACAACAAGACGAAGAAATATCTGGAAATATGTCCGTCAGGCCCCTTCCCTTGAGATAAATCTGCAAATATCTCGGAAACGAAGCGAGCTACGGCAAAATGTTAAGAGACCTTTTTTGTAGAAAATTAGGATTCCTACTTTTTATGTTCTATGATATTTTTTGAACAGATGCGTAGTTCTCGAGATATATCAAGATATTTAAAAGTTCCGAAGCCGCACCAACATAATAGAGATACAGAAACACCGTGGCCCCTTTCTTCGGAACTTTTAAATATCTCGATATATCTCGAAAACTACGCTTCTGATCAAAAAATATCATAGAACATAAAAAGTAGGAAACTTAATTCTCTACAAAAAAGGTCTCTTAACATTTTGCCATAGCTCGCTTTGTTTCCGAGATATTTGCAGATTTATCTCAAGGGAAGGGCCCTGACGGACATATTTCGAGATATTTCTTCTTCTTGTTGTTCTTCTTCTGCACAGCTAAGCTGGAAGTGGCATTTACAGCTCGCAATAGTGCAGAGTTATCTCAAAGAAAGGGGCCACGGTGTCTCTGTATCTCTATTATGTTGGTGTGGCTTCGGAACTTTTAAATATCTTGATATATCTCGAGAACTACGCATCTGATCAAAAAATATCATAGAACATAAATTGTAGGAAACATAATTCTCTACAAAAAAGGCCTCTTAACATTTTGCCATAGCTCGCTTCGTTTCCGAGATATTTGCAGATTTATCTCAAGGGAAGGGGCCTGACGGACATATTTCGAGATATTTCTTCTTCTTGTTGTTCTTCTTCTGCACAGCTAAGCTGGAAGTGGCATTTGCGGCTCGCACTAGTGCAGAGTTATCTCAAAGAAAGGGGCCACGGTGTTTCTGTATCCCTATTATGTTGGTGCGGCTTCGGAACTTTTAAATATCTCGATATATCTCGAAAACTACGCTTCTGATCAAAAAATATCATAGAACATAAATTGTAGGAAACATAATTCTCTACAAAAAACGTCTCTTAACATTTTGCCATAGATGGCTTCGTTTCCGAGATATTTGCAGATTCAGCTCAAAGGAACTGGCCTGACGGACATATTTCGAGATATTTCTTCTTCTTGTTGTTCTTCCTCTGCACAGCTAAGCTGGAAGTGGCATTTGCAGCTCGCAATAGTGCAGAGTTATCTCAAAGAAAGGGGCCACGGTGTTTCTGTATCTCTATTATGTTGGTGCGGCTTCGGAACTTTTAAATATCTTGATATATCTCGAGAACTACGCGTCTGATCAAAAAATATCATAGAACATAAAAAGTAGGAAACATAATTCTCCACAAAAACGGTCTCTTAACATTTTGCCATAGCTCGCTTCGTTTCCGAGATATTTGCAGATATATCTCAAGGGAAGGGGCCTGACGGACATATTTCGAGATATTTCTTCTTCTTGTTGTTCTTCTTCTGCACAGCTAAGCTGGAAGTTGCATTTGCGGCTCGCACTAGTGCACAGTTATCTCAAAGAAAGGGGCCACGGTGTTTCTGTATCTCTATTATGTTGGTGCGTCTTCGGAACTTTTAAATATCTCGATATATCTCGAAAACTACGCTTCTGATCAAAAAATATCATAGAACATAAATTGTAGGAAACATAATTCTCTACAAAAAACGTCTCTTAACATTTTGCCAGAGCTCGCTTCGTTTCCGAGATATTTGCAGATTCAGCTCAAAGGAACTGGCCTGACGGACATATTTCGAGATATTTCTTCTTCTTGTTGTTCTTCTTCTGCACAGCTAAGCTCGAAGCGGCATTTGCAGCTCGCAATAGTGCAGAGTTATCTCAAAGAAAGAGGCCACGGTGTTTCTGTACCTCTATTATGTTGGTGCAGCTTCGGAACTTTTAAATATCTTGATATATCTCGAGAACTACGCATCTGATCAAAAAATATCATCGAACATAAAAAATAGGAAACTTAATTCTCTACAAAAAAGGTCTCTTAACATTTTGCCATAGTTCGCTTCGTTTCCGAGATATTTGCAGATTCATCTCAAGGGAAGGGGTCTGACGGACATATTTCGAGATATTTCTTCTTCTGCACAGCTAAGCTCGAAGTGGCATTTGCAGCTCGCAATAGTGCAGAGTTATCTCAAAGAAAGAGGCCACGGTGTTTCTGTACCTCTATTATGTTGGTGCAGCTTCGGAACTTTTAAATACCTTGATATATCTCGAGAACTACGCATCTGATCAAAAAATATCATCGAACATAAAAAGTAGGAAACTTAATTCTCTACAAAAAAGGTCTCTTAACATTTTGGCATAGCTCGCTTCGTTTCCGAAATATTTGCAGATTTATCTCAAGGGAAGTGGCCTGACGGACATATTTCGAGATATTTCTTCTTCTTGTTGTTCTTCTTCTGCACAGCTAAGCTGGAAGTGGCATTTGCAGCTCGCAATAGTGCGGAGTTATCCCAAAGAAAGGGGCCACGGTGTTTCTGTATCTCTATTATGTTGGTGCGGCTTCGGAACTTTTAAATATCTCGATATATCTCGAAAACTACGCTTCTGATAAAAAATATCATACAACATAAAAAGTAGGAAACTTAATTCTCTACAAAAAAGGTCTCTTAACGTTTTGCAATAGCTCGCTTCGTTTCCGATATATTTGCAGATTTATCTCAAGGGAAGGGTCCTGACGGACATATTTCGAGATATTTCTTCTTCTTGTTGTTCTTCTTCTGCACAGCTAAACTGGAAGTGGCATTTCCAGCTCGCAATAGTGCAGAGTTATCCCAAAGAAAGGGGCCACGATGTTTCTGTATCTCTATTATGTTGGTGCGGCTTCGGAACTTTTAAATATCTCGATACATCTCGAAAACTACGCTTCTGATCAAAAAATATCATAGAACATAAATTGTAGGAAATATAATTCTCTACAAAAAAGGTCTCTTAACATTTTGCCATAGCTCGCTTCGTTTCCGAGATATTTGCAGATTTATCTCAAGGGAAGGGGCCTGACGGACATATTTCGAGATACTTCTTCTTCTTCTTGTTCTTCTTCTGCACAGCTAAGCTGGAAGTGGCATTTGCAGCTCGCAATAGTGCAGAGTTATCTCAAAGAGAGGGGCCACGGTGTTTCTGTATCTCTATTATGTTGGTGCGGCTTCGGAACTTTTAAGTATCTTGATCTATCTCGAGAACTACGCATCTGATCAAAAAATATCATAGAAGATAAAAAGTAGGAAACTTAATTCTCTACAAAAAAGGTCTCTTAACATTTCGCCATAGCTCGCATCGTTTCCGAGATATCTGCAGATTTATCTCAAGGGAAGGCGCCTGTCGGACATATTTCGAGATATTTCTTCTTCTTGTTGCTCTTCTTCTGCACAGCTAAGCTGGAAGTGGCGTTTGCGGCTCGCACTAGTGCAGAGTTATCTCAAAGAAAGGGGCCACGGTGTTTCTGTATCTCTATTATGTTGGTGCGGCTTCGGAACTTTTAAATATCTCGATATATCTCGAAAACTACGCTTCTGATCAAAAAATATCATAGAACATAAATTGTAGGAAACATAATTCTCTACAAAAAACGTCTCTTAACATTTTGCCATAGCTCGCTTCGTTTCCGAGATATTTGCAGATTTATCTCAAGGGAAGTGGCCTGACGGACATATTTCGAGATATTTCTTCTTCTTGTTGTTCTTCTTCTGCACAGCTAAGTTGGAAGTGGCATTTGCGGCTCGCACTAGTGCAGAGTTATCTCAAAGAAAGGGGCCACGGTGTTTCTGTATCCCTATTATGTTGGTGCGGCTTCGGAACTTTTAAATATCTCGATATATCTCGAAAACTACGCTTCTGATCAAAAAATGTCATAGAACATAAATTGTAGGAAACATAATTCTCTACAAAAAACGTCTCTTAACATTTTGCAATAGCTAGCTTCGTTTCCGAGATATTTGCAGATTCAGCTCAAAGGAACTGGCCTGACGGACATATTTCGAGATATTTCTTCTTCTTGTTGTTCTTCTTCTGCACAGCTAAGCTGGAAGTGGCATTTGCAGCTCGCACTAGTGCAGAGTTATCTCAAAGAAAGGGGCCACGGTGTTTCTGTATCTCTATTATGTTGGTGCGGCTTCGGAACTTTTAAATATCTCGATATATCTCGAAAACTACGCTTCTGATAAAAAATATCATACAACATAAAAAGTAGGAAACTTAATTCTCTACAAAAAAGGTCTCTTAACGTTTTGCAATAGCTCGCTTCGTTTCCGAGATATTTGCAGATTTATCTCAAGGGAAGGGTCCTGACGGACATATTTCGAGATATTTCTTCTTCTTGTTGTTCTTCTTCTGCACAGCTAAACTGGAAGTGGCATTTCCAGCTCGCAATCGTGCAGAGTTATCCCAAAGAAAGGGGCCACGATGTTTCTGTATCTCTATTATGTTGGTGCGGCTTCGGAACTTTTAAATATCTCGATATATCTCGAAAACTACGCTTCTGATCAAGAAATATCATACTACATAAAAAGTAGGAAACTTAATTCTCTACAAGAAAGGTCTCTAAACATTTTGCCATAGCTCGCTTCGTTTCCGAGATATTTGCAGATTTATCTCAAGGGAAGGGGCCTGACGGACATATTTCGAGATATTTCTTCTTCTTGTTGTTCTTCTTCTGCACAGCTAAGCTGGAAGTGGCATTTGCAGCTCGCAATAGTGCAGAGTTATCTCAAAGAGAGGGGCCACGGTGTTTCTGTATCTCTATTATGTTGGTGCGGCTTCGGAACTTTTAAGTATCTTGATCTATCTCGAGAACTACGCATCTGATCAAAAAATATCATAGAAGATAAAAAGTAGGAAACTTAATTCTCTACAAAAAAGGTCTCTTAACATTTCGCCATAGCTCGCATCGTTTCCGAGATATTTGCAGATTTATCTCAAGGGAAGTGGCCTGACGGACATATTTCGAGATATTTCTTCTTCTGCACAGCTAAGCTGGAAGTGGCATTTGCGGCTCGCACTAGTGCAGAGTTATCTCAAAGAAAGGGGCCACGGTGTTTCTGTATCCCTATTATGTTGGTGCGGCTTTCGGAACTTTTAAATATCTCGATATATCTCGAAAACAACGCTTCTGATCAAAAAATATCATAGAACATAAATTGTAGGAAACATAATTCTCTACAAAAAACGTCTCTTAAGATTTTGCCATAGCTCGCTTCGTTTCCGAGATATTTGCAGATTCAGCTCAAAGGAACTGGCCTGACGGACATATTTCGAGATATTTCTTCTTCTTGTTGTTCTTCCTCTGCACAGCTAAGCTGGAAGTGGCATTTGCAGCTCGCAATAGTGCAGAGTTATCTCAAAGAAAGGGGCCACGGTGTTTCTGTATCTCTATTATGTTGGTGCGGCTTCGGAACTTTTAAATATCTCGATATATCTCGAAAACTACGCTTCTGATCAAAAAATTTCGTAGAACATAAATTGTAGGAAACATAATTCTCTACAAAAAAGGTCTCTTAACATTTTGCGATAGCTCGCTTCGTTTCCGAGATATTTGCAGATTTATCTCAAGGGAAGGGGCCTGACGGACATATTTCGAGATATTTCTTCTTCTTGTTGTTCTTCTTCTGCACAGCTAAGCTGGAAGTGGCATTTGCAGCTCGCAATAGTGCAGAGTTATCTCAAAGAAAGGGGCCACGGTGTTTCTGTATCTCTATTATGTTGGTGCGGCTTCGGAACTTTTAAATATCTTGATATATCTCGAGAACTACGCTTCTGATCAAAAAATATCATAGAACATAAAGTGTAGGAAACATAATTCTCTACAAAAAACGTCTCTTAACATTTTGCCATAGCTCGCTTCGTTTCCGAGATATTTGCATATTTATCTCAGGGGAAGGGGCTTGACGGACATATTTCGAGATATTTCTTCTTCTTGTTGTTCTTCTTCTGCATAGCTAAGCTGGAAGTGGCATTTGCGGCTCGCACTAGTGCAGAGTTATCTCAAAGAAAGGGGCCACGGTGTTTCTGTATCTCTATTATGTTGGTGCGGCTTCGGAACTTTTAAATATCTCGATATATCTCGAAAACTACGCTTCTGATCAAAAAATATCATACTACATAAAAAGTAGGAAACTTAATTCTCTACAAGAAAGGTCTCTAAACATTTTGCCATAGCTCGCTTCGTTTCCGAGATATTTGCAGATTTATCTCAAGGGAAGGGGCCTGACGGACATATTTCGAGATATTTCTTCTTCTTGTTGTTCTTCTTCTGCACAGCTAAGCTGGAAGTGGCATTTGCAGCTCGCAATAGTGCAGAGTTATCTCAAAGAGAGGGGCCACGGTGTTTCTGTATCTCTATTATGTTGGTGCGGCTTCGGAACTTTTAAGTATCTTGATCTATCTCGAGAACTACGCATCTGATCAAAAAATATCATAGAAGATAAAAAGTAGGAAACTTAATTCTCTACAAAAAAGGTCTCTTAACATTTCGCCATAGCTCGCATCGTTTCCGAGATATTTGCAGATTTATCTCAAGGGAAGTGGCCTGACGGACATATTTCGAGATATTTCTTCTTCTGCACAGCTAAGCTGGAAGTGGCATTTGCGGCTCGCACTAGTGCAGAGTTATCTCAAAGAAAGGGGCCACGGTGTTTCTGTATCCCTATTATGTTGGTGCGGCTTTCGGAACTTTTAAATATCTCGATATATCTCGAAAACAACGCTTCTGATCAAAAAATATCATAGAACATAAATTGTAGGAAACATAATTCTCTACAAAAAACGTCTCTTAAGATTTTGCCATAGCTCGCTTCGTTTCCGAGATATTTGCAGATTCAGCTCAAAGGAACTGGCCTGACGGACATATTTCGAGATATTTCTTCTTCTTGTTGTTCTTCCTCTGCACAGCTAAGCTGGAAGTGGCATTTGCAGCTCGCAATAGTGCAGAGTTATCTCAAAGAAAGGGGCCACGGTGTTTCTGTATCTCTATTATGTTGGTGCGGCTTCGGAACTTTTAAATATCTCGATATATCTCGAAAACTACGCTTCTGATCAAAAAATTTCGTAGAACATAAATTGTAGGAAACATAATTCTCTACAAAAAAGGTCTCTTAACATTTTGCGATAGCTCGCTTCGTTTCCGAGATATTTGCAGATTTATCTCAAGGGAAGGGGCCTGACGGACATATTTCGAGATATTTCTTCTTCTTGTTGTTCTTCTTCTGCACAGCTAAGCTGGAAGTGGCATTTGCAGCTCGCAATAGTGCAGAGTTATCTCAAAGAAAGGGGCCACGGTGTTTCTGTATCTCTATTATGTTGGTGCGGCTTCGGAACTTTTAAATATCTTGATATATCTCGAGAACTACGCTTCTGATCAAAAAATATCATAGAACATAAAGTGTAGGAAACATAATTCTCTACAAAAAACGTCTCTTAACATTTTGCCATAGCTCGCTTCGTTTCCGAGATATTTGCATATTTATCTCAGGGGAAGGGGCTTGACGGACATATTTCGAGATATTTCTTCTTCTTGTTGTTCTTCTTCTGCACAGCTAAGCTGGAAGTGGCATTTGCGGCTCGCACTAGTGCAGAGTTATCTCAAAGAAAGGGGCCACGGTGTTTCTGTATCTCTATTATGTTGGTGCGGCTTCGGAACTTTTAAATATCTTGCTATATCTCGAGAACTACGCATCTGATCATGAAATATCATAGAACATAAAAAGTAGGAAACATAATTCTCTACAAAAAAGGTCTCTTAACATTTTGCCATAGCTCGCTTCGTTTCCGAGATATTTGCAGATATATCTCAAGGGAAGGAGCCTGACGGACATATTTCGAGATATTTCTTCTTCTTGTTGTTCTTCTTCTGCACAGCTAAGCTGGAAGTGGCATTTACAGCTCGCAATAGTGCAGAGTTATCTCAAAGAAAGGGGCCACGGTGTTTCTGTATCTCTATTATGTTGGTGCGGCTTCGGAACTTTTAAATATCTTGATATATCTCGAGAACTACGCATCTGATCAAAAAATATCATAGAACATGAAAAGTAGGAAACTTAATTCTCTACAAAAAAGGTCTCTTAACATTTTGCCATAGCTCGCTTCGTTTCCGAGATATTTGCAGATTTATCTCAAGGGAAGTGGCCTGACGGACATATTTCGAGATATTTCTTCTTCTTGTTGTTCTTCTTCTGCACAGCTAAGCTGGAAGTGGCATTTGCGGCTCGCACTAGTGCAGAGTTATCTCAAAGAAAGGGGCCACGGTGTTTCTGTATCTCTATTATGTTGGTGCGGCTTCGGAACTTTTAAATATCTTGATATATCTCGAGAACTACGCATCTGATCAAAAAATATCATAGAACATGAAAAGTAGGAACCTTAATTCTCTACAAAAAAGGTCTCTTAACATTTTGCCATAGCTCTCTTCGTTTCCGAGATATTTGCAGATTTATCTCAAGGGAAGGGGCCTGACGGACATATTTCGAGATATTTCTTCTTCTTGTTGTTCTTCTTCTGCACAGCTAAGCTGGAAGTGGCATTTGCAGCTCGCAATAGTGCAGAGTTATCTCAAAGAAAGGGGCCACGGTGTTTCTGTATCTCTATTATGTTGGTGCGGCTTCGGAACTTTTAAATATCTTGATATATCTCGAGAACTACGCATCTGATCAAATAATATCATAGAACATAAAAAGTAGGAAACTTAATTCTCTACAAAAAAGGTCTCTTAACATTTTGCCATAGCTCGCTTCGTTTCCGAGATATTTGCAGATTTATCTCAAGGGAAGGGGCCTGACGGACATATTTCGAGATATTTCTTCTTCTTGTTGTTCTTCTTCTGCACAGCTGAGCTGGAAGTGGCATTTGCAGGTCGCAATAGTGCAGAGTTATCTCAAAGAAAGGGGCCACGGTGTTTCTGTACCTCTATTATGTTGGTGCAGCTTCGGAACTTTTAAATATCTTGATATATCTCGAGAACTACGCTTCTGATCAAAAAATATCGTCGAACATAAAAAGTAGGAAACATAATTCTCTACAAAAAAGGTCTCTTAACATTTTGCAATAGCCCGCTTCGTTTCCGAGATATTTGCAGATATATCTCAAGGGAAGGGGCCTGACGGACATATTTCGAGATATTTCTTCTTCTTGTTGTTCTTCTTCTGCACAGCTAAGCTGGAAGTGGCATTTGCGGCTCGCACTGGTGCACAGTTATCTCAAAGAAAGGGGCCACGGTGTTTCTGTATCTGTATTATGTTGGTGCGTCTTCGGAACTTTTAAATAACTCGATATATCTCGAAGACTACGCTTCTGATCAAAAAATATCATAGAACATAAATTGTAGGAAACATAATTCTCTACAAAAAACGTCTCTTAACATTTTGCCATAGCTCGCTTCGTTTCCGAGATATTTGCATATTTATCTCAGGGGAAGGGGCTTGACGGACATATTTCGAGATATTTCTTCTTCTTGTTGTTCTTCTTCTGCACAGCTAAGCTGGAAGTGGCATTTGCGGCTCGCACTAGTGCAGAGTTATCTCAAAGAAAGGGGCCACGGTGTTTCTGTATCTCTATTATGTTGGTGCGGCTTCGGAACTTTTAAATATCTTGATATATCTCGAGAACTACGCATCTGATCAAAAAATATCGTAGAACATAAAAAGTAGGAAACTTAATTCTCTACAAAAAAGGTCTCTTAACATTTTGCCATAGCTCGCTTCGTTTCCGAGATATTTGCAGATTTATCTCAAGGGAAGGGGCCTGACGGACATATTTCGAGATATTTCTTCTTCTTGTTGTTCTTCTTCTGCACAGCTGAGCTGGAAGTGGCATTTGCAGGTCGCAATAGTGCAGAGTTATCTCAAAGAAAGGGGCCACGGTGTTTCTGTATCTCTATTATGTTGGTGCGGCTTCGGAACTTTTAAATATCTCGATATATCTCGAAAACTACGCTTCTGATCAAAAAATATCATAGAACGTAAATTGTAGGAAATATTATTCTCTACAAAAAAGGTCTCTTAACATTTTGCCATAGCTCGCTTCGTTTCCGAGATATTTGCAGATTCATCTCAAGGGAAGGGGTCTGACGGACATATTTCGAGATATTTCTTCTTCTTGTTGTTCTTCTTCTGCACAGCTAAGCTCGAAGTGGCATTTGCAGCTCGCAATAGTGCAGAGTTATCTCAAAGAAAGAGGCCACGGTGTTTCTGTACCTCTATTATGTTGGTGCAGCTTCGGAACTTTTAAATATCTTGATATATCTCGAGAACTACGCTTCTGATCAAAAAATATCATCGAACATAAAAAGTAGGAAACATAATTCTCTACAAAAAAGGTCTCTTAACATTTTGCCATAGCTCGCTTCGTTTCCGAGATATTTGCAGATTTATCTCAAGGGAAGTGGCCTGACGGACATATTTCGAGATATTTCTTCTTCTTGTTGTTCTTCTTCTGCACAGCTAAGCTGGAAGTGGCATTTGCGGCTCGCTCTAGTGCAGAGTTATCTCAAAGAAAGGGGCCACGGTGTTTCTGTATCTCTATTATGTTGGTGCGGCTTCGGAACTTTTAAATATCTCGATATATCTCGAAAACTACGCTTCTGATCAAAAAATATCATAGAACATAAATTGTAGGAAACATAATTCTCTACAAAAAACGTCTCTTAACATTTTGCCATAGCTCGCTTCGTTTCCGAGATATTTGCAGATTCAGCTCAAAGGAACTGGCCTGACGGACATATTTCGAGATATTTCTTCTTCTTGTTGTTCTTCCTCTGCACAGCTAAGCTGGAAGTGGCATTTGCAGCTCGCAATAGTGCAGAGTTATCTCAAAGAAAGGGGCCACGGTGTTTCTGTATCTCTATTATGTTGGTGCGGCTTCGGAACTTTTAAATATCTCGATATATCTCGAAAACTACGCTTCTGATCAAAAAATATCGTAGAACATAAATTATAGGAAACATAATTCTCTACAAAAAAGGTCTCTTAACATTTTGCCATAGCTCGCTTCGTTTCCGAGATATTTGCAGATATATCTCAAGGGAAGGGGCCTGACGGACATATTTCGAGATATTTCTTCTTCTTGTTGTTCTTCTTCTGCGCAGCTAAGCTGGAAGTGGCATTTGCAGCTCGCAATAGTGCAGAGATATCTCAAAGAAAGGGGCCACGGTGTTTCTGTATCTCTATTATGTTGGTGCGGCTTCGGAACTTTTAAATATCTTGATATATCTCGAGAACTACGCGTCTGATCAAAAAATATCATAGAACATACAAAGTAGGAAACTTAATTCTCTACAAAAAAGGTCTCTTAACATTTTGCCATAGCTCGCTTCGTTTCCGAGATATTTGCAGATTTATCTCAAGGGAAGGGGCCTGACGGACATATTTCGAGATATTTCTTCTTCTTGTTGTTCTTCTTCTGCACAGCTAAGCTGGAAGTGGCATTTGCAGCTCGCAATAGTGCATAGTTATCTGAAAGAAAGGGGCCACGGT
Organism: Osmia lignaria lignaria; assembly: GCF_051020975.1. NCBI lineage: Eukaryota > Metazoa > Arthropoda > Insecta > Hymenoptera > Megachilidae > Osmia > Osmia lignaria. Next base: position 3,529,986 of record NW_027478160.1, read on the forward strand.
GTTTCTGTATCTCTATTATGTTGGTGCGGCTTCGGAACTTTTAAATATCTTGATATATCTCGAGAACTACGCATCGGATCAAAAAATATCATAGAACATAAAAAGTAGGAAACTCAATTCTCTACAAAAAAGGTCTCTTAACATTTTGCCATAGCTCGCTTCGTTTCCGAGATATTTGCAGATTTATCTCAAGGGAAGGGGCCTAACGGACATATTTCGAGATATTTCTTCTTCTTGTTGTTCTTCTTCTGCACAGCTAAACTGGAAGTGGCATTTCCAGGTCGCAATAGTGCAGAGTTATCTCAAAGAAAGGAGCCACGGTGTTTCTGTATCTCTATTATGTTGGTGCGGCTTCGGAACTTTTAAATATCTTGATATATCTCGAGAACTACGCGTCTGATCAAAAAATATCATAGAAGATAAAAAGTAGGAAACTTAATTCTCTACAAAAAAGGTCTCTTAACATTTTCCCATAGCTCGCTTCGTTTCCGAGATATTTGCAGATTTATCTCAAGGTAAGGGGCCTGACGGACATATTTCGAGATATTTCTTCTTCTTGTTGTTCCTCTTCTGCACAGCTAAGCTGGAAGTGGCATTTGCAGCTCGCAATAGTGCATAGCTATCTGAAAGAAAGGGGCCACGGTGTTTCTGTATCTCTATTATGTTGGTGCGGCTTCGGAACTTTTAAATATCTTGATATATCTCGAGAACTACGCATCTGATCAAAAAATATCATAGAACATAAAAAGTAGGAAACTTAATTCGCTACAAAAAAGGTCTCTTAACATTTTGCCATAGCTCGCTTCGTTTCCGAGATATTTGCAGATTTATCTCAAGGGAAGGGGCCTAACGGACATATTTCGTGATATTTCTTCTTCTTGTTGTTCTTCTTCTGCACAGCTAAGCTGGAAGTGGCATTTGCAGCTCGCAATAGTGCAGAGTTATCTCAAAGAAAGGGGCCACGGTGTTTCTGTATCTCTATTATGTTGGTGCGGCTTCTTAACTTTTAAATATCCTGATATATCTCGAGAACTACGCATCTGATCAAAAAATATCATAGAATATAAAAAGTAGGAAACTCAATTCTCTACAAAAAAGGTCTCTTAACATTTTGCAATAGCTCGCTTCGTTTCCGAGATATTTGCAGATTTATCTCAAGGGAAGGGGCCTGACGGACATATTTCGAGATATTTCTTCTTCTTGTTGTTCTTCTTCTGCACAGCTAAGCTGGAAGTGGCATTTACAGCTCGCAACAGTGCAGAGTTATCTCAAAGAAAGGGGCCACGGTGTTTCTGTATCTCTATTATGTTGGTGCGGCTTCGGAACTTTTAAGTATCTCGATATATCTCGAAAACTACGCTTCTGATCAAAAAATATCATAGAACATAAATTGTAGGAAACATAATTCTCTACAAAAAACGTCTCTTAACATTTTGCCATAGCTCGCTTCGTTTCCGAGATATTTGCAGATTTATCTCAAGGGAAGGGGCCTGACGGACATATTTCGAGATATTTCTTCTTCTCGTTGTTCTTCTTCTGCACAGCTAAGCTGTAAGTGGCATTTGCGGCTCGCGCTAGTGCAGAGTTATCTCAAAGAAAGGGGCCACGGTGTTTCTGTATCTCTATTATGTTGGTGCGGCTTCGGAACTTTTAAATATCTTGATATATCTCGAGAACTACGCATCTGATCAAAAAATATCATAGAACATAAAATGTAGGAAACTTAATTCTCTACAAAAAAGGTCTCTTAACATTTTGCCATAGCTCCCTTCGATTCCGAGATATTTGCAGATTTATCTCAAGGGAAGGGGCCTCACGGACATAATTCGAGATATTTCTTCTTCTTGTTGTTCTTCTTCTGCACAGCTAAGCTGGAAGTGGCATTTGCAGCTCGCAATAGTGCAGAGATATCTCAAAGAAAGGGGCCACGGTGTTTCTGTATCTCTATTATGTTGGTGCGGCTTCGGAACTTTTAAATATCTTGATATATCTCGAGAACTACGCGTCTGATCAAAAAATATCATAGAACATAAAAAGTAGGAAACATAATTCTGTACAAAAAAGGTCTCTTAACATTTTGCCATAGCTCGCTTCGTTTCCGAGATATTTGCAGATTTATCTCAAGGGAAGGGGCCTGACGGACATATTTCGAGATATTTCTTCTTCTTGTTGTTCTTCTTCTGCACAGCTAAGCTGGAAGTGGCATTTGCGGCTCGCACTAGTGCACAGTTATCTCAAAGAAAGGGGCCACGGTGTTTCTGTATCTCTATTATGTTGGTGCGGCTTCGGAACTTTTAAGTATCTCGATATATCTCGAAAACTACGCTTCTGATCAAAAAATATCATAGAACATAAATTGTAGGAAACATAATTCTCTACAAAAAACGTCTCTTAACATTTTGCCATAGCTCGCTTCGTTTCCGAGATATTTGCAGATTTATCTCAAGGGAAGGGGCCTGACGGACATATTTCGAGATATTTCTTCTTCTCGTTGTTCTTCTTCTGCACAGCTAAGCTGTAAGTGGCATTTGCGGCTCGCGCTAGTGCAGAGTTATCTCAAAGAAAGGGGCCACGGTGTTTCTGTATCTCTATTATGTTGGTGCGGCTTCGGAACTTTTAAATATCTTGATATATCTCGAGAACTACGCATCTGATCAAAAAATATCATAGAACATAAAAAGTAGGAAACTTAATTCTCTACAAAAAAGATCTCTTAACATTTTGCCATAGCTCGCTTCGTTTCCGAGATATTTGCAGATTTATCTCAAGGGAAGGGGCCTGACGGACATATTTCGAGATACTTCTTCTTCTTGTTGTTCTTCTTCTGCACAGCTAAGCTGGAAGTGGCATTTGCAGCTCGCAATAGTGCAGAGTTATCTCAAAGAAAGGGGCCACGGTGTTTCTGTATCTCTATTATGTTGGTGCGGCTTCGGAACTTTTAAATATCTTAATATATCTCGAGAACTACGCATCTGATCAAAAAATATCATAGAACATAAAAAGTAGGAAACTTAATTCTCTACAAAAAAGGTCTCTTAACATTTTGCCATAGCTCGCTTCGATTCCGAGATATTTGCAGATTTATCTCAAGGGAAGGGGCCTCACGGACATATTTCGAGATATTTCTTCTTCTTGTTGTTCTTCTTCTGCACAGCTAAGCTGGAAGAAGCATTTGCAGCTCGCAATAGTGCAGAGATATCTCAAAGAAAGGGGCCACGGTGTTTCTGTATCTCTATTATGTTGGTGCGGCTTCGGAACTTTTAAATATCTTGATATATCTCGAGAACTACGCATCTGATCAAAAAATATCATAGAACATAAAAAGTAGGAAACTTAATTCTCTACAAAAAAGGTCTCTTAACATTTTGCCATAGCTCGCTTCGTTTCCGAGATATTTGCAGATTTATCTCAAGGGAAGGGGCCTGACGGACATATTTCGAGATATTTCTTCTTCTTGTTGTTCTTCTTCTGCACAGCTAAGCTGGAAGTGGCATTTGCAGCTCGCACTAGTGCAGAGTTATCTCAAAGAAAGGGGCCACGGTGTTTCTGTATCTCTATTATGTTGGTGCGGCTTCGGAACTTTTAAATATCTCGATACATCTCGAAAACTACGCTTCTGATCAAAAAATATCATAGAACATAAATTGTAGGAAACAGAATTCTCTACAAAAAAGGTATCTTAACATTTTGCCATAGCTCGCTTCGTTTCCGAGATATTTGCAGATATATCTCAAGGGAAGGGGCCTGACGGACATATTTCGAGATATTTCTTCTTCTTGTTGTTCTTCTTCTGCACAGCTAAGCTGGAAGTGGCATTTGCGGCTCGCACTAGTGCACAGTTATCTCAAAGAAAGGGGCCACGGTGTTTCTGTATCTCTATTATGTTGGTGCGGCTTCGGAACTTTTAAGTATCTCGATATATCTCGAAAACTACGCTTCTGATCAAAAAATATCATAGAACATAAATTGTAGGAAACATAATTCTCTACAAAAAACGTCTCTTAACATTTTGCCATAGCTCGCTTCGTTTCCGAGATATTTGCAGATTTATCTCAAGGGAAGGGGCCTGACGGACATATTTCGAGATATTTCTTCTTCTCGTTGTTCTTCTTCTGCACAGCTAAGCTGTAAGTGGCATTTGCGGCTCGCGCTAGTGCAGAGTTATCTCAAAGAAAGGGGCCACGGTGTTTCTGTATCTCTATTATGTTGGTGCGGCTTCGGAACTTTTAAATATCTTGATATATCTCGAGAACTACGCATCTGATCAAAAAATATCATAGAACATAAAATGTAGGAAACTTAATTCTCTACAAAAAAGATCTCTTAACATTTTGCCATAGCTCGCTTCGTTTCCGAGATATTTGCAGATTTATCTCAAGGGAAGGGGCCTGACGGACATATTTCGAGATACTTCTTCTTCTTGTTGTTCTTCTTCTGCACAGCTAAGCTGGAAGTGGCATTTGCAGCTCGCAATAGTGCAGAGTTATCTCAAAGAAAGGGGCCACGGTGTTTCTGTATCTCTATTATGTTGGTGCGGCTTCGGAACTTTTAAATATCTTAATATATCTCGAGAACTACGCATCTGATCAAAAAATATCATAGAACATAAAAAGTAGGAAACTTAATTCTCTACAAAAAAGGTCTCTTAACATTTTGCCATAGCTCGCTTCGATTCCGAGATATTTGCAGATTTATCTCAAGGGAAGGGGCCTCACGGACATATTTCGAGATATTTCTTCTTCTTGTTGTTCTTCTTCTGCACAGCTAAGCTGGAAGAAGCATTTGCAGCTCGCAATAGTGCAGAGATATCTCAAAGAAAGGGGCCACGGTGTTTCTGTATCTCTATTATGTTGGTGCGGCTTCGGAACTTTTAAATATCTTGATATATCTCGAGAACTACGCATCTGATCAAAAAATATCATAGAACATAAAAAGTAGGAAACTTAATTCTCTACAAAAAAGGTCTCTTAACATTTTGCCATAGCTCGCTTCGTTTCCGAGATATTTGCAGATTTATCTCAAGGGAAGGGGCCTGACGGACATATTTCGAGATATTTCTTCTTCTTGTTGTTCTTCTTCTGCACAGCTAAGCTGGAAGTGGCATTTGCAGCTCGCACTAGTGCAGAGTTATCTCAAAGAAAGGGGCCACGGTGTTTCTGTATCTCTATTATGTTGGTGCGGCTTCGGAACTTTTAAATATCTCGATACATCTCGAAAACTACGCTTCTGATCAAAAAATATCATAGAACATAAATTGTAGGAAACAGAATTCTCTACAAAAAAGGTATCTTAACATTTTGCCATAGCTCGCTTCGTTTCCGAGATATTTGCAGATATATCTCAAGGGAAGGGGCCTGACGGACATATTTCGAGATATTTCTTCTTCTTGTTGTTCTTCTTCTGCACAGCTAAGCTGGAAGTGGCATTTGCGGCTCGCACTAGTGCACAGTTATCTCAAAGAAAGGGGCCACGGTGTTTCTGTATCTCTATTATGTTGGTGCGGCTTCGGAACTTTTAAGTATCTCGATATATCTCGAAAACTACGCTTCTGATCAAAAAATATCATAGAACATAAATTGTAGGAAACATAATTCTCTACAAAAAACGTCTCTTAACATTTTGCCATAGCTCGCTTCGTTTCCGAGATATTTGCAGATTTATCTCAAGGGAAGGGGCCTGACGGACATATTTCGAGATATTTCTTCTTCTCGTTGTTCTTCTTCTGCACAGCTAAGCTGTAAGTGGCATTTGCGGCTCGCGCTAGTGCAGAGTTATCTCAAAGAAAGGGGCCACGGTGTTTCTGTATCTCTATTATGTTGGTGCGGCTTCGGAACTTTTAAATATCTTGATATATCTCGAGAACTACGCATCTGATCAAAAAATATCATAGAACATAAAATGTAGGAAACTTAATTCTCTACAAAAAAGGTCTCTTAACATTTTGCCATAGCTCCCTTCGATTCCGAGATATTTGCAGATTTATCTCAAGGGAAGGGGCCTCACGGACATAATTCGAGATATTTCTTCTTCTTGTTGTTCTTCTTCTGCACAGCTAAGCTGCAAGTGGCATTTGCAGCTCGCAATAGTGCAGAGATATCTCAAAGAAAGGGGCCACGGTGTTTCTGTATCTCTATTATGTTGGTGCGGCTTCGGAACTTTTAAATATCTTGATATATCTCGAGAACTACGCGTCTGATCAAAAAATATCATAGAACATAAAAAGTAGGAAACATAATTCTGTACAAAAAAGGTCTCTTAACATTTTGCCATAGCTCGCTTCGTTTCCGAGATATTTGCAGATTTATCTCAAGGGAAGGGGCCTGACGGACATATTTCGAGATATTTCTTCTTCTTGTTGTTCTTCTTCTGCACAGCTAAGCTGGAAGTGGCATTTGCGGCTCGCACTAGTGCACAGTTATCTCAAAGAAAGGGGCCACGGTGTTTCTGTATCTCTATTATGTTGGTGCGGCTTCGGAACTTTTAAGTATCTCGATATATCTCGAAAACTACGCTTCTGATCAAAAAATATCATAGAACATAAATTGTAGGAAACATAATTCTCTACAAAAAACGTCTCTTAACATTTTGCCATAGCTCGCTTCGTTTCCGAGATATTTGCAGATTTATCTCAAGGGAAGGGGCCTGACGGACATATTTCGAGATATTTCTTCTTCTCGTTGTTCTTCTTCTGCACAGCTAAGCTGTAAGTGGCATTTGCGGCTCGCGCTAGTGCAGAGTTATCTCAAAGAAAGGGGCCACGGTGTTTCTGTATCTCTATTATGTTGGTGCGGCTTCGGAACTTTTAAATATCTTGATATATCTCGAGAACTACGCATCTGATCGAAAAATATCATAGAACATAAAAAGTAGGAAACTTAATTCTCTACAAAAAAGATCTCTTAACATTTTGCCATAGCTCGCTTCGTTTCCGAGATATTTGCAGATTTATCTCAAGGGAAGGGGCCTGACGGACATATTTCGAGATACTTCTTCTTCTTGTTGTTCTTCTTCTGCACAGCTAAGCTGGAAGTGGCATTTGCAGCTCGCAATAGTGCAGAGTTATCTCAAAGAAAGGGGCCACGGTGTTTCTGTATCTCTATTATGTTGGTGCGGCTTCGGAACTTTTAAATATCTTAATATATCTCGAGAACTACGCATCTGATCAAAAAATATCATAGAACATAAAAAGTAGGAAACTTAATTCTCTACAAAAAAGGTCTCTTAACATTTTGCCATAGCTCGCTTCGATTCCGAGATATTTGCAGATTTATCTCAAGGGAAGGGGCCTCACGGACATATTTCGGGATATTTCTTCTTCTTGTTGTTCTTCTTCTGCACAGCTAAGCTGGAAGAAGCATTTGCAGCTCGCAATAGTGCAGAGATATCTCAAAGAAAGGGGCCACGGTGTTTCTGTATCTCTATTATGTTGGTGCGGCTTCGGAACTTTTAAATATCTTGATATATCTCGAGAACTACGCATCTGATCAAAAAATATCATAGAACATAAAAAGTAGGAAACTTAATTCTCTACAAAAAAGGTCTCTTAACATTTTGCCATAGCTCGCTTCGTTTCCGAGATATTTGCAGATTTATCTCAAGGGAAGGGGCCTGACGGACATATTTCGAGATATTTCTTCTTCTTGTTGTTCTTCTTCTGCACAGCTAAGCTGGAAGTGGCATTTGCAGCTCGCACTAGTGCAGAGTTATCTCAAAGAAAGGGGCCACGGTGTTTCTGTATCTCTATTATGTTGGTGCGGCTTCGGAACTTTTAAATATCTCGATACATCTCGAAAACTACGCTTCTGATCAAAAAATATCATAGAACATAAATTGTAGGAAACAGAATTCTCTACAAAAAAGGTATCTTAACATTTTGCCATAGCTCGCTTCGTTTCCGAGATATTTGCAGATATATCTCAAGGGAAGGGGCCTGACGGACATATTTCGAGATATTTCTTCTTCTTGTTGTTCTTCTTCTGCACAGCTAAGCTGGAAGTGGCATTTGCGGCTCGCACTAGTGCACAGTTATCTCAAAGAAAGGGGCCACGGTGTTTCTGTATCTCTATTATGTTGGTGCGGCTTCGGAACTTTTAAGTATCTCGATATATCTCGAAAACTACGCTTCTGATCAAAAAATATCATAGAACATAAATTGTAGGAAACATAATTCTCTACAAAAAACGTCTCTTAACATTTTGCCATAGCTCGCTTCGTTTCCGAGATATTTGCAGATTTATCTCAAGGGAAGGGGCCTGACGGACATATTTCGAGATATTTCTTCTTCTCGTTGTTCTTCTTCTGCACAGCTAAGCTGTAAGTGGCATTTGCGGCTCGCGCTAGTGCAGAGTTATCTCAAAGAAAGGGGCCACGGTGTTTCTGTATCTCTATTATGTTGGTGCGGCTTCGGAACTTTTAAATATCTTGATATATCTCGAGAACTACGCATCTGATCAAAAAATATCATAGAACATAAAAAGTAGGAAACTTAATTCTCTACAAAAAAGATCTCTTAACATTTTGCCATAGCTCGCTTCGTTTCCGAGATATTTGCAGATTTATCTCAAGGGAAGGGGCCTGACGGACATATTTCGAGATACTTCTTCTTCTTGTTGTTCTTCTTCTGCACAGCTAAGCTGGAAGTGGCATTTGCAGCTCGCAATAGTGCAGAGTTATCTCAAAGAAAGGGGCCACGGTGTTTCTGTATCTCTATTATGTTGGTGCGGCTTCGGAACTTTTAAATATCTTAATATATCTCGAGAACTACGCATCTGATCAAAAAATATCATAGAACATAAAAAGTAGGAAACTTAATTCTCTACAAAAAAGGTCTCTTAACATTTTGCCATAGCTCGCTTCCATTCCGAGATATTTGCAGATTTATCTCAAGGGAAGGGGCCTCACGGACATATTTCGAGATATTTCTTCTTCTTGTTGTTCTTCTTCTGCACAGCTAAGCTGGAAGAAGCATTTGCAGCTCGCAATAGTGCAGAGATATCTCAAAGAAAGGGGCCACGGTGTTTCTGTATCTCTATTATGTTGGTGCGGCTTCGGAACTTTTAAATATCTTGATATATCTCGAGAACTACGCATCTGATCAAAAAATATCATAGAACATAAAAAGTAGGAAACTTAATTCTCTACAAAAAAGGTCTCTTAACATTTTGCCATAGCTCGCTTCGTTTCCGAGATATTTGCAGATTTATCTCAAGGGAAGGGGCCTGACGGACATATTTCGAGATATTTCTTCTTCTTGTTGTTCTTCTTCTGCACAGCTAAGCTGGAAGTGGCATTTGCAGCTCGCACTAGTGCAGAGTTATCTCAAAGAAAGGGGCCACGGTGTTTCTGTATCTCTATTATGTTGGTGCGGCTTCGGAACTTTTAAATATCTCGATACATCTCGAAAACTACGCTTCTGATCAAAAAATATCATAGAACATAAATTGTAGGAAACAGAATTCTCTACAAAAAAGGTATCTTAACATTTTGCCATAGCTCGCTTCGTTTCCGAGATATTTGCAGATTTATCTCAAGGGAAGGGGCCTGACGGACATATTTCGAGATATTTCTTCTTCTTGTTGTTCTTCTTCTGCGCAGCTAAGCTGGAAGTGGCATTTGCAGCTCGCAATAGTGCAGAGATATCTCAAAGAAAGGGGCCACGCTGTTTCTGTATCTCTATTATGTTGGTGCGGCTTCGGAACTTTTAAATATCTCGATATATCTCGAAAACTACGCTTCTGATCAAAAAATATCATAGAACATAAATTGTAGGAAACATAATTCTCTACAAAAAAGGTCTCTTAACATTTTGTCATAGCTCGCTACGTTTCCGAGATATTTGCAGATATATCTCAAGGGAAGGGGCCTGACGGACATATTTCGAGATATTTCTTCTTCTTGTTGTTCTTCTTCTGCACAGCTAAACTGGAAGTGGTATTTCCAGCTCGCAGTAGTGCAGAGTTATCTCAAAGAGAGGGGCCACGGTGTTTCTGTATCTCTATTATGTTGGTGCGGCTTCGGAACTTTTAAATATCTTGATATATCTCGGGAACTACGCATTTGATCAAAAAATATCATAGAAGATAAAAAGTAGGAAACTTAATTCTCTACAAAAAAGGTCTCTTAACATTTTGCCATAGCTCGCTTCGTTTCCGAGATATTTGCAGATTTATCTCAAGGGAAGGGGCCTGACGGACATATTTCGAGATATTTCTTCTTCTTGTTGTTCTTCTTCTGCACAGCTAAGCTGGAAGTGGCATTTGCGGCTCGCACTAGTGCAGAGTTATCTCAAAGAAAGGGGCCACGGTGTTTCTGTATCTCTATTATGTTGGTGCGGCTTCGGAACTTTTAAATATCTCGATATATCTCGAAAACTACGCTTCTGATCAAAAGATATCATAGAACATAAATAGTAGGAAACATAATTCTCTACAAAAAAGGTCTCTTAACATTTTGCCATAGCTCGCTTCGTTTCCGAGATATTTGCAGATATATCTCAAGGGAAGGGGCCTGACGGACATATTTCGAGATATTTCTTCTTCTTGTTGTTCTTCTTCTGCACAGCTAAGCTGGAAGTGGCATTTGCGGCTCGCACTAGTGCAGAGTTATCTCAAAGAAAGGGGCCACGGTGTTTCTGTATCTCTATTATGTTGGTGCGGCTTCGGAACTTTTAAATATCTCGATATATCTCGAAAACTACGCTTCTGATCAAAAAATATCATAGAACATAAATTGTAGGACACATAATTCTCTACAAAAAAGGTCTCTTAACATTTTGCCATAGCTAGCTTCGTTTCCGAGATATTTGCAGATATATCTCAAGGGAAGGGGCCTGACGGACATATTTCGAGATATTTCTTCTTCTTGTTGTTCTTCTTCTGCACAGCTAAGCTGGAAGTGGCATTTACAGCTCGCAATACTGCAGAGTTATCTCAAAGAAAGGGGCCACGGTGTTTCTGTATCCCTATTATGTTGGTGCGGCTTCGGAACTTTTAAATATCTCGATATATCTCGAAAACTACGCTTCTGATCAAAAAATATCATAGAACATAAAAAGTAGGAAGCTTAATTCTCTACAAAAAAGGTCTCTTAACATTTTACCATAGCTCGCTTCGTTTCCGAGATATTTGCAGATTTATCTCAAGGGAAGGGGCCTGACGGACATATTTCGAGATATTTCTTCTTCTTGTTGTTCTTCTTCTGCACAGCAAAGCTGGAAGTGGCATTTGCGGCTCGCACTAGTGCAGAGTTATCTCAGAGAAAGGGGCCACGGTGTTTCTGTATCTCTATTATGTTGGTGCGGCTTCGGAACTTTTAAATATCTCGATATATCTCGAAAACTACGCTTCTGATCAAAAAATATCATAGAACATAAATTGTAGGAAACATAATTCTCTACAAAAAAGGTCTCTTAACATTTTGCCATAGCTCGCTTCGTTTCCGAGATATTTGCAGATTTATCTCAAGGGAAGGGGCCTAACGGACATATTTCGAGATATTTCTTCTTCTTGTTGTTCTTCTTCTGCACAGCTAAACTGGAAGTGGCATTTCCAGCTCGCAATAGTACAGAGTTATCTCAAAGAAAGGGGCCACGGTGTTTCTGTATCTCTATTATGTTGGTGCGGCTTCGGAACTTTTAAATATCTTGATATATCTCGAGAACTACGCATCTGATCAAAAAATATCATAGAACATAAAAAGTAGGAAACTTAATTCTCTACAAAAAAGGTCTCTTAACATTTTGCCATAGCTCTCTTCGTTTCCGAGATATTTGCAGATTTATCTCAAGGGAAGGGGCCTGACGGACACATTTCGAGATATTTCTTCTTCTTGTTGTTCTTCTTCTGCACAGCTAAGCTGGAAGTGGCATTTGCAGCTCGCATTAGTGCAGAGTTATCTCAAAGAAAGGGGCCACGGTGTTTCTGTATCTCTATTATGTTGGTGCGGCTTCGGAACTTTTAAATATCTTGATATATCTCGAGAACTACGCATTTGATCAAAAAATATCATAGAAGATAAAAAGTAGGAACCTTAATTCTCTACAAAAAAGGTCTCTTAACATTTTGCCATAGCTCGCTTCGTTTCCGAGATATTTGCAGATTTATCTCAAGGGAAGGGGCCTGACGGACATATTTCGAGATATTTCTTCTTCTTGTTGTTCTTCTTCTGCACAGCTAAGCTGGAAGTGGCATTTGCGGCTCGCACTAGTGCAGAGTTATCTCAAAGAAAGGGGCCACGGTGTTTCTGTATCTCTATTATGTTGGTGCGGCTTCGGAACTTTTAAATATCTCGATATATCTCGAAAACTACGCTTCTGATCAAAAGATATCATAGAACATAAATTGTAGGAAACATAATTCTCTACAAAAAAGGTCTGTTAACATTTTGCCATAGCTCGCTTCGTTTCCGAGATATTTGCAGATATATCTCAAGGGAAGGGGCCTGACGGACATATTTCGAGATATTTCTTCTTCTTGTTGTTCTTCTTCTGCACAGCTAAGCTGGAAGTGGCATTTGCGGCTCGCACTAGTGCAGAGTTATCTCAAAGAAAGGGGCCACGGTGTTTCTGTATCTCTATTATGTTGGTGCGGCTTCGGAACTTTTAAATATCTCGATATATCTCGAAAACTACGCTTCTGATCAAAAAATATCATAGAACATAAATTGTAGGAAACATAATTCTCTACAAAAAAGGTCTCTTAACATTTTGCCATAGCTAGCTTCGTTTCCGAGATATTTGCAGATATATCTCAAGGGAAGGGGCCTGACGGACATATTTCGAGATATTTCTTCTTCTTGTTGTTCTTCTTCTGCACAGCTAAGCTGGAAGTGGCATTTACAGCTCGCAATAGTGCAGAGTTATCTCAAAGAAAGGGGCCACGGTGTTTCTGTATCTCTATTATGTTGGTGCGGCTTCGGAACTTTTAAATATCTCGATATATCTCGAGAACTACGCTTCTGATCAAAAAATATCATAGAACGTAAATTGTGGGAAACATAATTCTCTACAAAAAAGGTCTCTCAACATTTTGCCATAGCTCGCTTCGTTTCCGAGATATTTGCAGATTTATCTCGAGGGAAGGGGCCTGACGGACATATTTCGAGATATTTCTTCTTCTTGTTGTTCTTTAATCTGCACAGCTAAGCTGGACGTGGCATTTACAGCTCGCAATAGTGCAGCGTTATCTCAAAGAAAGGGGCCACGGTGTTTCTGTATCTCTATTATGTTGGTGCGGCTTCGGAACTTTTAAATATCTTGATATATCTCGAGAACTACGCATCTGATCAAAAAATATCATAGAACATAAAAAGTAGGAAACTTAATTCTCTACAAAAAAGGTCTCTTAACGTTTTGCAATAGCTCGCTTCGTTTCCGAGATATTTGCAGATTTATCTCAAGGGAAGGGGTCTGACGGACATATTTCGAGATATTTCTTCTTCTTGTTGTTCTTCTTCTGCACAGCTAAGCTCGAAGTGGCATTTGCAGCTCGCAATAGTGCAGAGTTATCTCAAAGAAAGAGGCCACGGTGTTTCTGTACCTCTATTATGTTGGTGCAGCTTCGGAACTTTTAAATATCTTGATATATCTCGAGAACTACGCATCTGATCAAAAAATATCATAGAACATGAAAAGTAGAAAACTTAATTCTCTACAAAAAAGGTCTCTCAACATTTTACCTTAGCTCGCTTCGTTTCCGAGATATATGCAGATTTATCTCAAGGGAAGGGGCCTGACGGACATATTTCGAGATATTTCTTCTTCTTGTTGTTCTTCTTCTGCACAGCTAAGCTGGAAGTGGCATTTGCAGCTCGCAATAGTGCAGAGTTATCTCAAAGAAAGGGGCCACGGTGTTTCTGTATCTCTATTATGTTGGTGCGGCTTCGGAACTTTTAAATATCTTGATATATCTCGAGAACTACGCATCTGATCAAATAATATCATAGAACATAAAAAGTAGGAAACTTAATTCTCCACAAATAAGGTCTCTTAACATTTTGCCATAGCTCGCTTCGTTTCCGAGATATTTGCAGATTTATCTCAAGGGAAGGGGCCTGACGGACATATTTCGAGATATTTCTTCTTCTTGTTGGTCTTCTTCTGCACAGCTAAGCTGGAAGTGGCAGTTGCAGCTCGCAATAGTGCAGAGTTATCTCGAAGAAAGGGGCCACGGTGTTTCTGTATCTCTATTATGTTGGTGCGGCTTCGGATCTTTTAAATATCTCGATATATCTCGAAAACTACGCTTCTGATCAAAAAATATCATAGAACGTAAATTGTGGGAAACATAATTCTCTACAAAAAAGGTCTCTCAACATTTTGCCATAGCTCGCTTCGTTTCCGAGATATTTGCAGATTTATCTCAAGGGAAGGGGTCTGACGGACATATTTCGAGATATTTCTTCTTCTTGTTGTTCTTCTTCTGCACAGCTAAGCTGGAAGTGGCATTTGCAGCTCGCAATAGTGCAGAGTTATCTCAAAGAAAGGGGCCACGGTGTTTCTGTATCTCTATTATGTTGGTGCGGCTTCGGAACTTTTAAATATCTTGATATATCTCGAGAGCTACGCATCCGATCAAAAAATATCGTAGAACATAAAAAGTAGGAAACTTAATTCTCTACAAAAAAGGTCTCTTAACATTTTGCCATAGCTCGCTTCGTTTCCGAGATATTTGCAGATTTATCTCGAGGGAAGGGGCCTGACGGACATATTTCGAGATATTTCTTCTTCTTGTTGTTCTTTAATCTGCACAGCTAAGCTGGACGTGGCATTTACAGCTCGCAATAGTGCAGCGTTATCTCAAAGAAAGGGGCCACGGTGTTTATGTATCTCTATTATGTTGGTGCGGCTTCGGAACTTTTAAATATCTTGATATATCTCGAGAACTACGCATCTGATCAAAAAATATCATAGAACATAAAAAGTAGGAAACTTAATTCTCTACAAATAAGGTCTCTTAACATTTTGCCATAGCTCGCTTCGTTTCCGAGATATTTGCAGATATATCTCAAGGGAAGGGGCCTGACGGACATTTTTCGAGATATTTCTTCTTCTTGTTGTTCTTCTTCTGCACAGCTAAGCTGGAAGTGGCATTTGCAGCTCGCAATAGTGCAGAGTTATCTCGAAGAAAGGGGCCACGGTGTTTCTGTATCTCTATTATGTTGGTGCGGCTTCGGAACTTTTAGATATCTTGATATATCTCGAGAACTACGCATCTGATCAAAAAATATCATAGAACATAAAAAGTAGGAAACTTAATTCTCTACAAAAAAGGTCTCTTAACATTTTGCCATAGCTCGCTTCGTTTCCGAGATATTTGCAGATTTATCTCAAGGGAAGGGGCCTGACGGACATATTTCGAGATATTTCTTCTTTTTGTTGTTCTTCTTCTGCACAGCTAAGCTGGAAGTGGCATTTGCAGCTCGCAATAGTGCAGAGTTATCTCAAAGAAAGGGGCCACGGTGTTTCTGTATCTCTATTATGTTGGTGCGGCTTTGGAACTTTTAAATATCTTGATATATCTCGAGAACTACGCATCTGATCAAAAAATATCATAGAACATAAAAAGTAGAAAACTTAATTCTCTACAAAAAAGGTCTCTCAACATTTTACCTTAGCTCGCTTCGTTTCCGAGATATATGCAGATTTATCTCAAGGGAAGGGGCCTGACGGACATATTTCGAGATATTTCTTCTTCTTGTTGTTCTTCTTCTGCACAGCTAAACTGGAAGCGGCATTTCCAGCTCGCAATAGTGCAGAGTTATCTGAAAGAAAGGGGCCACGGTGTTTCTGTATCTCTATTATGTTGGTGCGGCTTCGGAACTTTTAAATATCTTGATATATCTCGAAAACTACGCTTCTGATCAAAAAATATCATAGAACATAAATTGTAGGAAACAGAATTCTCTACCAAAAAGGTCTCTCAACATTTTGCCATAGCTCGCTTCGCTTCCGAGATATATGCAGATTTATCTCAAGGGAAGGGGCCTGACGGACATATTTCGAGATATTTCTTCTTCTTGTTGTTCTTCTTCTGCACAGCTAAGCTGCAAGTGGCATTTGCAGCTCGCAATAGTGCAGAGTTATCTCAAAGAAAGGGGCCACGGTGTTTCTGTATCTCTATTATGTTGGTGCGGCTTCGGAGCTTTTAAATATCTTGATATATCTCGAGAACTACGCATCTGATCAAATAATATCATAGAACATAAAAAGTAGGAAACTTAATTCTCCACAAATAAGGTCTCTTAACATTTTGCCATAGCTCGCTTCGTTTCCGAGATATTTGCAGATTTATCTCAAGGGAAGGGGCCTGACGGACATATTTCGAGATATTTCTTCTTCTTGTTGGTCTTCTTCTGCACAGCTAAGCTGGAAGTGGCAGTTGCAGCTCGCAATAGTGCAGAGTTATCTCGAAGAAAGGGGCCACGGTGTTTCTGTATCTCTATTATGTTGGTGCGGCTTCGGATCTTTTAAATATCTCAATATATCTCGAAAACTACGCTTCTGATCAAAAAATATCATAGAACGTAAATTGTGGGAAACATAATTCTCTACAAAAAAGGTCTCTCAACATTTTGCCATAGCTCGCTTCGTTTCCGAGATATTTGCAGATTTATCTCAAGGGAAGGGGTCTGACGGACATATTTCGAGATATTTCTTCTTCTTGTTGTTCTTCTTCTGCACAGCTAAGCTGGAAGTGGCATTTGCAGCTCGCAATAGTGCAGAGTTATCTCAAAGAAAGGGGCCACGGTGTTTCTGTATCTCTATTATGTTGGTGCGGCTTCGGAACTTTTAAATATCTTGATATATCTCGAGAGCTACGCATCCGATCAAAAAATATCGTAGAACATAAAAAGTAGGAAACTTAATTCTCTACAAAAAAGGTCTCTTAACATTTTGCCATAGCTCGCTTCGTTTCCGAGATATTTGCAGATTTATCTCGAGGGAAGGGGCCTGACGGACATATTTCGAGATATTTCTTCTTCTTGTTGTTCTTTAATCTGCACAGCTAAGCTGGACGTGGCATTTACAGCTCGCAATAGTGCAGCGTTATCTCAAAGAAAGGGGCCACGGTGTTTCTGTATCTCTATTATGTTGGTGCGGCTTCGGAACTTTTAAATATCTTGATATATCTCGAGAACTACGCATCTGATCAAAAAATATCATAGAACATAAAAAGTAGGAAACTTAATTCTCTACAAATAAGGTCTCTTAACATTTTGCCATAGCTCGCTTCGTTTCCGAGATATTTGCAGATATATCTCAAGGGAAGGGGCCTGACGGACATTTTTCGAGATATTTCTTCTTCTTGTTGTTCTTCTTCTGCACAGCTAAGCTGGAAGTGGCATTTGCAGCTCGCAATAGTGCAGAGTTATCTGAAAGAAAGGGGCCACGGTGTTTCTGTATCTCTATTATGTTGGTGCGGCTTCGGAACTTTTAAATATCTTGATATATCTCGAGAACTACGCATCTGATCAAAAAATATCATAGAACATAAAAAGTAGGAAACTTAATTCTCTACAAATAAGGTCTCTTAACATTTTGCCATAGCTCGCTTCGTTTCCGAGATATTTGCAGATATATCTCAAGGGAAGGGGCCTGACGGACATTTTTCGAGATATTTCTTCTTCTTGTTGTTCTTCTTCTGCACAGCTAAACTGGAAGCGGCATTTCCAGCTCGCAATAGTGCAGAGTTATCTGAAAGAAAGGGGCCACGGTGTTTCTGTATCTCTATTATGTTGGTGCGGCTTCGGAACTTTTAAATATCTTGATATATCTCGAAAACTACGCTTCTGATCAAAAAATATCATAGAACATAAATTGTAGGAAACATAATTCTCTACCAAAAAGGTCTCTCAACATTTTGCCATAGCTCGCTTCGCTTCCGAGATATATGCAGATTTATCTCAAGGGAAGGGGCCTGACGGACATATTTCGAGATATTTCTTCTTCTTGTTGTTCTTCTTCTGCACAGCTAAGCTGGAAGTGGCATTTGCAGCTCGCAATAGTGCAGAGTTATCTCAAAGAAAGGGGCCACGGTGTTTCTGTATCTCTATTATGTTGGTGCGGCTTCGGAACTTTTAAATATCTTGATATATCTCGAGAACTACGCATCTGATCAAATAATATCATAGAACATAAAAAGTAGGAAACTTAATTCTCCACAAATAAGGTCTCTTAACATTTTGCCATAGCTCGCTTCGTTTCCGAGATATTTGCAGATTTATCTCAAGGGAAGGGGCCTGACGGACATATTTCGAGATATTTCTTCTTCTTGTTGGTCTTCTTCTGCACAGCTAAGCTGGAAGTGGCAGTTGCAGCTCGCAATAGTGCAGAGTTATCTCGAAGAAAGGGGCCACGGTGTTTCTGTATCTCTATTATGTTGGTGCGGCTTCGGATCTTTTAAATATCTCGATATATCTCGAAAACTACGCTTCTGATCAAAAAATATCATAGAACGTAAATTGTGGGAAACATAATTCTCTACAAAAAAGGTCTCTCAACATTTTGCCATAGCTCGCTTCGTTTCCGAGATATTTGCAGATTTATCTCAAGGGAAGGGGTCTGACGGACATATTTCGAGATATTTCTTCTTCTTGTTGTTCTTCTTCTGCACAGCTAAGCTGGAAGTGGCATTTGCAGCTCGCAATAGTGCAGAGTTATCTCAAAGAAAGGGGCCACGGTGTTTCTGTATCTCTATTATGTTGGTGCGGCTTCGGAACTTTTAAATATCTCGATATATCTCGAAAACTACGCTTCTGATCAAAAAATATCATAGAACATAAATTGTAGGAAACATAATTCTCTACAAAAAACGTCTCTTAACATTTTGCCATAGCTCGCTTCGTTTCCGAGATATTTGCAGATTCAGCTCAAAGGAACGGGCCTGACGGACATATTTCGAGATACTTCTTCTTCTTGTTGCTCTTCTTCTGCACAGATAAGCTGGAAGTGGGATTTGCGGCTCGCACTAGTGCAGAGTTATCTCAAAGAAAGGGGCCACGGTGTTTCTGTATCTCTATTATGTTGGTGCGGCTTCGGAACTTTTAAATATCTCGATATATCTCGAAAACTACGCTTCTGATCAAAAAATATCATAGAACATAAATTGTAGGAAACATAGTTCTCTACAAAAAAGGTCTCTCAACATTTTGCCATAGCTCACTTCGTTTCCGAGATATTTGCAGATATATCTCAAGGGAAGGGGCCTGACGGACATATTTCGAGATATTTCTTCTTCTTGTTGTTCTTCTTCTGCACAGCTAAGCTGGAAGTGGCATTTACTGCTCGCAATAGTGCAGAGTTATCTCAAAGAAAGGGGCCACGGTGTTTCTGTATCTCTATTATGTTGGTGCGGCTTCGGAACTTTTAAATATCTTGATATATCTCGAGAACTACGCATCTGATCAAAAAATATCATAGAACATGAAAAGTAGGAAACTTAATTCTCTACAAAAAAGGTCTCTTAACATTTTGCCATAGCTCGCTTCGTTTCCGAGATATTTGCAGATTTATCTCAAGGGAAGGGGCCTGACGGACATATTTCGAGATATTTCTTCTTCTTGTTGTTCTTCTTCTGCACAGCTTAGCTGGAAGTGGCATTTGCAGCTCGCAATAGTGCAGAGTTATCTCAAAGAAAGGGGCCACGGTGTTTCTGTATCTCTATTATGTTGGTGCGGCTTCGGAACTTTTAAATATCTTGATATATCTCGAGAACTACGCGTCTGATCAAAAAATATCATAGAACATAAAAAGTAGGAAACTTAATTCTCTACAAAAACGGTCTCTTAACATTTTGCCATAGCTCGCTTCGTTTCCGAGATATTTGCAGATATATCTCAAGGGAAGGGGCCTGACGGACATATCTCGAGATATTTCTTCTTCTTGTTGTTCTTCTTCTGCACAGCTAAGCTGGAAGTGGCATTTACAGCTCGCAATAGTGCAGAGTTATCTCAAAGAAAGGGGCCACGGTGTTTCTGTATCTCTATTATGTTGGTGCGGCTTCGGAACTTTTAAATATCTTGATATATCTCGAGAACTACGCATCTGATCAAAAAATATCATAGAACATGAAAAGTAGGAAACTTAATTCTCTACAAAAAAGGTCTCTTAACATTTTGCCATAGCTCCCTTCGTTTCCGAGATATTTGCAGATTTATCTCAAGGGAAGGGGCCTGACGGACATATTTCGAGATATTTCTTCTTCTTGTTGTTCTTCTTCTGCACAGCTAAACTGGAAGTGGCATTTCCAGCTCGCAATAGTGCAGAGTTATCTCAAAGAGAGGGGCCACGGTGTTTCTGTATATCTATTATGTTGGTGCGGCTTCGGAACTTTTAAATATCTCGATATATCTCGAAAACTACGCTTCTGATCAAAAAATATCATAGAACATAAATTGTAGGAAACATAATTCTCTACAAAAAAGGTCTCTTAACATTTTGCCATAGCTCGCTTCGTTTCCGAGATATTTGCAGATTCAACTCAAAGGAACTGGCCTGACGGACATATTTCGAGATATTTCTTCTTCTTGTTGTTCTTCCTCTGCACAGCTAAGCTGGAAGTGGCATTTGCAGCTCGCAATAGTGCAGAGTTATCTCAAAGAAAGGGGCCACGGTGTTTCTGTATCTCTATTATGTTGGTGCGGCTTCGGAACTTTTAAATATCTTGATATATCTCGAGAACTACGCATCTGATCAAAAAATATCATAGAACATAAAAAGTAGGAAACTTAATTCTCTACAAAAAAGGTCTCTTAACATTTTGCCATAGCTCGCTCCGTTTCCGAGATATTTGCATATTTATCTCAAGGGAAGGGGCCTGACGGACATATTTCGAGATATTTCTTCTTCTTGTTGTTCTTCCTCTGCACAGCTAAGCTGGAAGTGGTATTTGCGGCTCGCACTAGTGCAGAGTTATCTCAAAGAAAGGGGCCACGGTGTTTCTGTATCTCCATTATGTTGGTGCGGCTTCGGAACTTTTAAATATCTTGATATATCTCGAGAACTACGCTTCTGATCAAAAAATATCATAGAACATAAATTGTAGGAAACATAGTTCTCTACAAAAAAGGTCTCTCAACATTTTGCCATAGCTCACTTCGTTTCCGAGATATTTGCAGATATATCTCAAGGGAAGGGGCCTGACGGACATATTTCGAGATATTTCTTCTTCTTGTTGTTCTTCTTCTGCACAGCTAAGCTGGAAGTGGCATTTACAGCTCGCAATAGTGCAGAGTTATCTCAAAGAAAGGGGCCACGGTGTTTCTGTATCTCTATTATGTTGGTGCGGCTTCGGAACTTTTAAATATCTTGATATATCTCGAGAACTACGCATCTGATCAAAAAATATCATAGAACATGAAAAGTAGGAAACTTAATTCTCTACAAAAAAGGTCTCTTAACATTTTGCCATAGCTCCCTTCGTTTCCGAGATATTTGCAGATTTATCTCAAGGGAAGGGGCCTGACGGACATATTTCGAGATATTTCTTCTTCTTGTTGTTCTTCTTCTGCACAGCTAAGCTGGAAGTGGCTTTTGCAGCTCGCAATAGTGCAGAGTTATCTCAAAGAAAGAGGCCACGGTGTTTCTGTACCTCTATTATGTTGGTGCAGCTTCGGAACTTTTAAATATCTTGATATATCTCGAGAACTACGCATCTGATCAAAAAATATCATCGAACACAAAAAGTAGGAAACATAATTCTCTACAAAAAAGGTCTCTCAACATTTTGCCATAGCTCGCTTTGTTTCCGAGATATTTGCAGATTCAACTCAAAGGAACTGGCCTGACGGACATATTTCGAGATATTTCTTCTTCTTGTTGTTCTTCCTCTGCACAGCTAAGCTGGAAGTGGCATTTGCAGCTCGCAATAGTGCAGTGTTATCTCAAAGAAAGGGGCCACGGTGTTTCTGTATCTCTATTATGTTGGTGCGGCTTCGGAACTTTTAAATATCTTGATATATCTCGAGAACTACGCATCTGATCAAAAAATATCATAGAACATAAAAAGTAGGAAACTTAATTCTCTACAAAAAAGGTCTCTTAACATTTTGCCATAGCTCGCAATCGTTTCCGAGATATTTGCATATTTATCTCAAGGGAAGGGGCCTGACGGACATATTTCGAGATATTTCTTCTTCTTGTTGTTCTTCTTCTGCACAGCTAAGCGGGAAGTGGCATTTGCGGCTCGCACTAGTGCAGAGTTATCTCAAAGAAAGGGGCCACGGTGTATCTGTATCTCTATTATGTTGGTGCGGCTTCGGAACTTTTAAATATCTCGATATATCCCGAAAACTACGCTTCTGATAAAAAAATATCATAGAACATAAAAAGTAGGAAACTTAATTCTCTACAAAAAAGGTCTCTTAACATTTTGCCATAGCTCGCTTGGTTTCCGAGATATTTGCAGATTTATCTCAAGGTAAGTGGCCTGACGGACATATTTCGAGATATTTCTTCTTCTTGTTGTTGTTCTTCTGCACAGCTAAGCTGGAAGTGGCATTTGCAGCTCGCAATAGTGCAGAGTTATCCCAAAGAAAGGGGCCACGGTGTTTCTGTATCTCTATTATGTTGGTGCGGCTTCGGAACTTTTAAATATGTCGATATATCTCGAAAACTACGCTTCTGATCAAAAAATATCATAGAAGATAAAAAGTAGGAAACTTAATTCTCTACAAAAAAGGTCTCTTAACATTTTGCCATAACTCGCTTCGTTTCCGAGATATTTGCAGATTTATCTCAAGGGAAGGGTCCTGATGGACATATTTCGAGATATTTCTTCTTCTTGTTGTTCTTCTTCTGCACAGCTAAACTGGAAGTGGCATTTCCAGCTCGCAATCGTGCAGAGTTATCTCAAAGAAAGGGGCCACGGTGTTTCTGTATCTCTATTATGTTGGTGCGGCTTCGGAACTTTTAAATATCTTGATATATCTCGAGAACTACGCATCTGATCAAAAAATATCATAGAAGATAAAAAGTAGGAAACTTAATTCTCTACAAAAAAGGTCTCTTCACATTTTGCCATAGCTCGCTTCGTTTCCGAGATATTTGCAGATTTATCTCAAGGGAAGGGGCCTGACGGACATATTTCGAGATATTTCTTCTTCTTGTTGTTCTTCTTCTGCACAGCTAAGCTGGAAGTGGCATTTGCAGCTGGCAATAGTGCAGAGTTATCTCAAAGAAAGGGGCCACGGTGTTTCTGTATCTCTATTATGTTGGTGCGGCTTCGGAACTTTTAAATATCTTGCTATATCTCGAGAACTACGCATCTGATCAAAAAATATCATAGAACATAAAAAGTAGGAAACTTAATTCTCTACAAAAAAGGTCTCTTAACATTTTGCCATAGCTCGCTTCGTTTCCGAGATATTTGCAGATTTATCTCAAGGGAAGGGGCCTGACGGACATATTTCGAGATATTTCTTCTTTTTGTTGTTCTTCTTCTGCACAGCTAAGCTGGAAGTGGCATTTGCAGCTCGCAATAGTGCAGAGTTATCTCAAAGAAAGGGGCCACGGTGTTTCTGTATCTCTATTATGTTGGTGCGGCTTCGGAACTTTTAAATATCTTGATATATCTCGAGAACTACGCATCTGATCAAAAAATATCATAGAACATAAAAAGTAGGAAACTTAATTCTCTACAAAAAAGGTCTCTGAACATTTTGCCATAGCTCGCTTCGTTTCCGAGATATTTGCAGATTTATCTCAAGGGAAGGGGCCTGACGGACATATTTCGAGATATTTCTTCTTCTTGTTGTTCTTCTTCTGCACAGCTAAGCTGGAAGTGGCATTTGCAGCTCGCAGTAGTGCAGAGTTATCTCGAAGAAAGGGGCCACGGTGTTTCTGTATCTCTATTATGTTGGTGCGGCTTCGGAACTTTTAAATATCTTGCTATATCTCGAGAACTACGCATCTGATCAAAAAATATCATAGAACATAAAAAGTAGGAAACTTAATTCTCTACAAAAAAGGTCTCTTAACATTTTGCCATAGCTCGCTTCGTTTCCGAGATATTTGCAGATTTATCTCAAGGGAAGGGGCCTGACGGACATATCTCGAGATATTTCTTCTTCTTGTTGTTCTTCTTCTGCACAGCTAAGCTGGAAGTGGCATTTGCAGCGCGCAATAGTGCAGAGTTATCTCAAAGAAAGGGGCCACGGTGTTTCTGTATCTCTATTATGTTGGTGTGGCTTCGGAACTTTTAAATATCTTGATATATCTCGAGAACTACGCATCTGATCAAAAAATATCGTAGAACATAAAAAGTAGGAAACTTAATTCTCTACAAATAAGGTCTCTTAACATTTTGCCATAGCTCGCTTGGTTTCCGAGATATTTGCAGATTTATCTCAAGGGAAAGGGCCTGACGGACACATTTCCAGATATTTCTTCTTCTTGTTGTTCTTCTTCTGCACAGCTAAGCTAGAAGTGGCATTTGCAGCTCGCAATAGTGCAGAGTTATCTCAAAGAAAGGGGCCACGGTGTTTCTGTATCTGTATTATGTTGGTGCGGCTTCGGAACTTTTAAATATCTTGATATATCTCGAGAACTACGCATCTGATCAAAAAATATCATAGAACATAAGAAGTAGGAAACCTAATTTTCTACAAAAAAGGTCGCTTAACATTTTGCCGTAGCTCGCTTCGTTTCCGAGATATTTGCAGATTTATCTCAAGGGAAGGGGCCTGACGGACATATTTCGAAATATTTCTTATTCTTGTTGTTCTTCTTCTGCACAGCTAAGCTGGAAGTGGCATTTGCAGCTCGCAATAGTGCAGAGTTATCGCAAAGAAAGGGGCCACGGTGTTTCTGTATCTCTATTATGTTGGTGCGGCTTCGGAACTTTTAAATATCTTGATATATCTCGAGAACTACGCATCTGATCAAAAAATATCATAGAACATAAAAAGTAGGAAACCTAATTTTCTACAAAAAAGGTCTCTTAACATTTAGCCGTAGCTCGCTTAGTTTCCGAGATATTTGCAGATTTATCTCAAGGGAAGGGGCCTGACGGACATATTTCGAAATATTTCTTCTTCTTGTTGTTGTTCTTCTGCACAGCTAAGCTGGAAGTGGCATTTGCAGCTCGCAATAGTGCAGAGTTATCCCAAAGAAAGGGGCCACGGTGTTTCTGTATCTCTATTATGTTGGTGCGGCTTCGGAACTTTTAAATATCTCGATATATCTCGAAAACTACGCTTCTGATCAAAAAATATCATAGAAGATAAAAAGTAGGAAACTTAATTCTCTACAAAAAAGGTCTCTTAACATTTTGCCATAACTCGCTTCGTTTCCGAGATATTTGCAGATTTATCTCAAGGGAAGGGTCCTGATGGACATATTTCGAGATATTTCTTCTTCTTGTTGTTCTTCTTCTGCACAGCTAAACTGGAAGTGGCATTTCCAGCTCGCAATCGTGCAGAGTTATCTCAAAGAAAGGGGCCACGGTGTTTCTGTATCTCTATTATGTTGGTGCGGCTTCGGAACTTTTAAATATCTTGATATATCTCGAGAACTACGCATCTGATCAAAAAATATCATAGAAGATAAAAAGTAGGAAACTTAATTCTCTACAAAAAAGGTCTCTTCACATTTTGCCATAGCTCGCTTCGTTTCCGAGATATTTGCAGATTTATCTCAAGGGAAGGGGCCTGACGGACATATTTCGAGATATTTCTTCTTCTTGTTGTTCTTCTTCTTCACAGCTAAGCTGGAAGTGGCATTTGCAGCTCGCAATAGTGCAGTGTTATCTGAAAGAAAGGGGCCACGGTGTTTCTGTATCTCTATTATGTTGGTGCGGCTTCGGAACTTTTAAATATCTTGATATATCTCGAGAACTACGCATCTGATCAAAAAATATCATAGAACATAAAAAGTAGGAAACTTAATTCTCTACAAAAAAGGTCTCTTAACATTTTGCCATAGCTCGCTTCGTTTCCGAGATATTTGCATATTTATCTCAAGGGAAGGGGCCTGACGGACATATTTCGAGATATTTCTTCTTCTTGTTGTTCTTCTTCTGCACAGCTAAGCGGGAAGTGGCATTTGCGGCTCGCACTAGTGCAGAGTTATCTCAAAGAAAGGGGCCACGGTGTTTCTGTATCTCTATTATGTTGGTGCGGCTTCGGAACTTTTAAATATCTCGATATATCCCGAAAACTACGCTTCTGATAAAAAAATATCATAGAACATAAAAAGTAGGAAACTTAATTCTCTACAAAAAAGGTCTCTTAACATTTTGCCATAACTCGCTTCGTTTCCGAGATATTTGCAGATTTATCTCAAGGGAAGGGTCCTGATGGACATATTTCGAGATATTTCTTCTTCTTGTTGTTCTTCTTCTGCACAGCTAAACTGGAAGTGGCATTTCCAGCTCGCAATCGTGCAGAGTTATCTCAAAGAAAGGGGCCACGGTGTTTCTGTATCTCTATTATGTTGGTGCGGCTTCGGAACTTTTAAATATCTTGATATATCTCGAGAACTACGCATCTGATCAAAACATATCATAGAAGATAAAAAGTAGGAAACTTAATTCTCTACAAAAAAGGTCTCTTCACATTTTGCCATAGCTCGCTTCGTTTCCGAGATATTTGCAGATTTATCTCAAGGGAAGGGGCCTGACGGACATATTTCGAGATATTTCTTCTTCTTGTTGTTCTTCTTCTGCACAGCTAAGCTGGAAGTGGCATTTGCAGCTGGCAATAGTGCAGAGTTATCTCAAAGAAAGGGGCCACGGTGTTTCTGTATCTCTATTATGTTGGTGCGGCTTCGGAACTTTTAAATATCTTGCTATATCTCGAGAACTACGCATCTGATCAAAAAATATCATAGAACATAAAAAGTAGGAAACTTAATTCTCTACAAAAAAGGTCTCTTAACATTTTGCCATAGCTCGCTTCGTTTCCGAGATATTTGCAGATTTATCTCAAGGGAAGGGGCCTGACGGACATATTTCGAGATATTTCTTCTTCTTGTTGTTCTTCTTCTTCACAGCTAAGCTGGAAGTGGCATTTGCAGCTCGCAATAGTGCAGAGTTATCTCAAAGAAAGGGGCCACGGTGTTTCTGTATCTCTATTATGTTGGTGCGGCTTCGGAACTTTTAAATATCTTGATATATCTCGAGAACTACGCATCTGATCAAAAAATAACATAGAACATAAAAAGTAGGAAACTTAATTCTCTACAAATAAGGTCTCTTAACATTTTGCCATAGCTCGCTTCGTTTCCGAGATATTTGCAGATTTATCTCAAGGGAAGGGGCCTGACGGACATATTTCGAGATATTTCTTCTTCTTGTTGTTCTTCTTCTGCACAGCTAAGCTGGAAGTGGCATTTGCAGCTCGCAATAGTGCAGAGTTATCTCAAAGGAAGGGGCCACGGTGTTTCTGTATCTCTATTATGTTGGTGCGGCTTCGGAACTTTTAAATATCTTGATATATCTCGAGAACTACGCATCTGTTCAAAAAATATCATAGAACATAAAAAGTAGGAATCCTAATTTTCTACAAAAAAGGTCTCTTAACATTTTGCGGTAGCTCGCTTCGTTTCCGAGATATTTGCAGATTTATCTCAAGGGAAGGGGCCTGACGGACATATTTCGAGATATTTCTTCTTTTTGTTGTTCTTCTTCTGCACAGCTAAGCTGGAAGTGGCATTTGCAGCTCGCAATAGTGCAGAGTTATCTCAAAGAAAGGGGCCACGGTGTTTCTGTATCTCTATTATGTTGGTGCGGCTTCGGAACTTTTAAATATCTTGATATATCTCGAGAACTACGCATCTGATCAAAAAATATCATAGAACATAAAAAGTAGGAATCTTAATTCTCTACAAAAAAGGTCTCTGAACATTTTGCCATAGCTCGCTTCGTTTCCGAGATATTTGCAGATTTATCTCAAGGGAAGGGGCCTGACGGACATATTTCGAGATATTTCTTCTTCTTGTTGTTCTTCTTCTGCACAGCTAAGCTGGAAGTGGCATTTGCAGCTCGCAGTAGTGCAGAGTTATCTCGAAGAAAGGGGCCACGGTGTTTCTGTATCTCTATTATGTTGGTGCGGCTTCGGAACTTTTAAATATCTTGCTATATCTCGAGAACTACGCATCTGATCAAAAAATATCATAGAACATAAAAAGTAGGAAACTTAATTCTCTACAAAAAAGGTCTCTTAACATTTTGCCATAGCTCGCTTCGTTTCCGAGATATTTGCAGATTTATCTCAAGGGAAGGGGCCTGACGGACATATTTCGAGATATTTCTTCTTCTTGTTGTTCTTCTTCTGCACAGCTAAGCTGGAAGTGGCATTTGCAGCGCGCAATAGTGCAGAGTTATCTCAAAGAAAGGGGCCACGGTGTTTCTGTATCTCTATTATGTTGGTGCGGCTTCGGAACTTTTAAATATCTTGATATATCTCGAGAACTACGCATCTGATCAAAAAATATCGTAGAACATAAAAAGTAGGAAACTTAATTCTCTACAAATAAGGTCTCTTAACATTTTGCCATAGCTCGCTTGGTTTCCGAGATATTTGCAGATTTATCTCAAGGGAAAGGGCCTGACGGACATATTTCCAGATATTTCTTCTTCTTGTTGTTCTTCTTCTGCACAGCTAAGCTAGAAGTGGCATTTGCAGCTCGCAATAGTGCAGAGTTATCTCAAAGAAAGGGGCCACGGTGTTTCTGTATCTGTATTATGTTGGTGCGGCTTCGGAACTTTTAAATATCTTGATATATCTCGAGAACTACGCATCTGATCAAAAAATATCATAGAACATAAGAAGTAGGAAACCTAATTTTCTACAAAAAAGGTCGCTTAACATTTTGCCGTAGCTCGCTTCGTTTCCGAGATATTTGCAGATTTATCTCAAGGGAAGGGGCCTGACGGACATATTTCGAAATATTTCTTATTCTTGTTGTTCTTCTTCTGCACAGCTAAGCTGGAAGTGGCATTTGCAGCTCGCAATAGTGCAGAGTTATCGCAAAGAAAGGGGCCACGGTGTTTCTGTATCTCTATTATGTTGGTGCGGCTTCGGAACTTTTAAATATCTTGATATATCTCGAGAACTACGCATCTGATCAAAAAATATCATAGAACATAAAAAGTAGGAAACCTAATTTTCTACAAAAAAGGTCTCTTAACATTTAGCCGTAGCTCGCTTAGTTTCCGAGATATTTGCAGATTTATCTCAAGGGAAGGGGCCTGACGGACATATTTCGAAATATTTCTTCTTCTTGTTGTTGTTCTTCTGCACAGCTAAGCTGGAAGTGGCATTTGCAGCTCGCAATAGTGCAGAGTTATCCCAAAGAAAGGGGCCACGGTGTTTCTGTATCTCTATTATGTTGGTGCGGCTTCGGAACTTTTAAATATCTCGATATATCTCGAAAACTACGCTTCTGATCAAAAAATATCATAGAAGATAAAAAGTAGGAAACTTAATTCTCTACAAAAAAGGTCTCTTAACATTTTGCCATAACTCGCTTCGTTTCCGAGATATTTGCAGATTTATCTCAAGGGAAGGGTCCTGATGGACATATTTCGAGATATTTCTTCTTCTTGTTGTTCTTCTTCTGCACAGCTAAACTGGAAGTGGCATTTCCAGCTCGCAATCGTGCAGAGTTATCTCGAAGAAAGGGGCCACGGTGTTTCTGTATCTCTATTATGTTGGTGCGGCTTCGGAACTTTTAAATATCTTGATATATCTCGAGAACTACGCATCTGATCAAAAAATATCATAGAAGATAAAAAGTAGGAAACTTAATTCTCTACAAAAAAGGTCTCTTCACATTTTGCCATAGCTCGCTTCGTTTCCGAGATATTTGCAGATTTATCTCAAGGGAAGGGGCCTGACGGACATATTTCGAGATATTTCTTCTTCTTGTTGTTCTTCTTCTGCACAGCTAAGCTGGAAGTGGCATTTGCAGCTGGCAATAGTGCAGAGTTATCTCAAAGAAAGGGGCCACGGTGTTTCTATATCTCTATTATGTTGGTGCGGCTTCGGAACTTTTAAATATCTTGCTATATCTCGAGAACTACGCATCTGATCAAAAAATATCATAGAACATAAAAAGTAGGAAACTTAATTCTCTACAAAAAAGGTCTCTTAACATTTTGCCATAGCTCGCTTCGTTTCCGAGATATTTGCAGATTTATCTCAAGGGAAGGGGCCTGACGGACATATTTCGAGATATTTCTTCTTCTTGTTGTTCTTCTTCTTCACAGCTAAGCTGGAAGTGGCATTTGCAGCTCGCAATAGTGCAGAGTTATCTCAAAGAAAGGGGCCACGGTGTTTCTGTATCTCTATTATGTTGGTGCGGCTTCGGAACTTTTAAATATCTTGATATATCTCGAGAACTACGCATCTGATCAAAAAATACCATAGAACATAAAAAGTAGGAAACTTAATTCTCTACAAATAAGGTCTCTTAACATTTTGCCATAGCTCGCTTCGTTTCCGAGATATTTGCAGATTTATCTCAAGGGAAGGGGCCTGACGGACATATTTCGAGATATTTCTTCTTCTTGTTGTTCTTCTTCTGCACAGCTAAGCTGGAAGTGGCATTTGCAGCTCGCAATAGTGCAGAGTTATCTCAAAGAAAGGGGCCACGGTGTTTCTGTATCTCTATTATGTTGGTGCGGCTTCGGAACTTTTAAATATCTTGATATATCTCGAGAACTACGCATCTGTTCAAAAAATATCATAGAACATAAAAAGTAGGAATCCTAATTTTCTACAAAAAAGGTCTCTTAACATTTTGCGGTAGCTCGCTTCGTTTCCGAGATATTTGCAGATTTATCTCAAGGGAAGGGGCCTGACGGACATATTTCGAGATATTTCTTCTTTTTGTTGTTCTTCTTCTGCACAGCTAAGCTGGAAGTGGCATTTGCAGCTCGCAATAGTGCAGAGTTATCTCAAAGAAAGGGGCCACGGTGTTTCTGTATCTCTATTATGTTGGTGCGGCTTCGGAACTTTTAAATATCTTGATATATCTCGAGAACTACGCATCTGATCAAAAAATATCATAGAACATAAAAAGTAGGAAACTTAATTCTCTACAAAAAAGGTCTCTGAACATTTTGCCATAGCTCGCTTCGTTTCCGAGATATTTGCAGATTTATCTCAAGGGAAGGGGCCTGACGGACATATTTCGAGATATTTCTTCTTCTTGTTGTTCTTCTTCTGCACAGCTAAGCTGGAAGTGGCATTTGCAGCTCGCAGTAGTGCAGAGTTATCTCAAAGAAAGGGGCCACGGTGTTTCTGTATCTCTATTATGTTGGTGCGGCTTCGGAACTTTTAAATATCTTGCTATATCTCGAGAACTACGCATCTGATCAAAAAATATCATAGAACATAAAAAGTAGGAAACTTAATTCTCTACAAAAAAGGTCTCTTAACATTTTGCCATAGCTCGCTTCGTTTCCGAGATATTTGCAGATTTATCTCAAGGGAAGGGGCCTGACGGACATATTTCGAGATATTTCTTCTTCTTGTTGTTCTTCTTCTGCACAGCTAAGCTGGAAGTGGCATTTGCAGCGCGCAATAGTGCAGAGTTATCTCAAAGAAAGGGGCCACGGTGTTTCTGTATCTCTATTATGTTGGTGCGGCTTCGGAACTTTTAAATATCTTGATATATCTCGAGAACTACGCATCTGATCAAAAAATATCGTAGAACATAAAAAGTAGGAAACTTAATTCTCTACAAATAAGGTCTCTTAACATTTTGCCATAGCTCGCTTGGTTTCCGAGATATTTGCAGATTTATCTCAAGGGAAAGGGCCTGACGGACATATTTCCAGATATTTCTTCTTCTTGTTGTTCTTCTTCTGCACAGCTAAGCTAGAAGTGGCATTTGCAGCTCGCAATAGTGCAGAGTTATCTCAAAGAAAGGGGCCACGGTGTTTCTGTATCTGTATTATGTTGGTGCGGCTTCGGAACTTTTAAATATCTTGATATATCTCGAGAACTACGCATCTGATCAAAAAATATCATAGAACATAAGAAGTAGGAAACCTAATTTTCTACAAAAAAGGTCGCTTAACATTTTGCCGTAGCTCGCTTCGTTTCCGAGATATTTGCAGATTTATCTCAAGGGAAGGGGCCTGACGGACATATTTCGAAATATTTCTTATTCTTGTTGTTCTTCTTCTGCACAGCTAAGCTGGAAGTGGCATTTGCAGCTCGCAATAGTGCAGAGTTATCGCAAAGAAAGGGGCCACGGTGTTTCTGTATCTCTATTATGTTGGTGCGGCTTCGGAACTTTTAAATATCTTGATATATCTCGAGAACTACGCATCTGATCCAAAAATATCATAGAACATAAAAAGTAGGAAACCTAATTTTCTACAAAAAAGGTCTCTTAACATTTAGCCGTAGCTCGCTTAGTTTCCGAGATATTTGCAGATTTATCTCAAGGGAAGGGGCCTGACGGACATATTTCGAAATATTTCTTATTCTTGTTGTTCTTCTTCTGCACAGCTAAGCTGGAAGTGGCATTTGCAGCTCGCAATAGTGCAGAGTTATCTCAAAGAAAGGGGCCACGGTGTTTCTGTATCTCTATTATGTTGGTGCCGCTTCGGAACTTTTAAATATCTGGATATATCTCGAGAACTACGCATCTGATCAAAAAATATCATACAACATAAAAAGTAGGAAACTTAATTCTCTACAAAAAAGGTCTCTTAACATTTTGCCATAGCTCGCTTCGTTTCCGAGATATTTGCAGATTTATCTCAAGGGAAGGGGCCTGACGGACATATTTCGAGATATTTCTTCTTCTTGTTGTTCTTCTTCTGCACAGCTAAGCTGGAAGTGGCATTTGCAGCTCGCAGTAGTGCAGAGTTATCTCAAAGAAAGGGGCCACGGTGTTTCTGTATCTCTATTATGTTGGTGCGGCTTCGGAACTTTTAAATATCTTGATATATCTCGAGAACTACGCATCTGATCAAAAAATATCATAGAACATAAAAAGTAGGAAACTTAATTCTCTACAACAAAGGTCTCTTAACATTTTGCCATAGCTCGCTTCGTTTCCGAGATATTTGCAGATATATCTCAAGGGAAGGGGCCTGACGGACATATTTCGAGATATTTCTTCTTCTTGTTGTTCTTCTTCTGCACAGCTAAGCTGGAAGTGGCATCTGCAGCTCGCAATAGTGCAGAGTTATCTCAAAGAAAGGGGCCACGGTGTTTCTGTATCTCTATTATGTTGGTGCGGCTTCGGAACTTTTAAATATCTTGATATATCTCGAGAACTACGCATCTGATCAAAAAATATCATAGAACATAAAAAGTAGGAAACTTAATTCTCTACAAAAAAGGTCTCTTAACGTTTTGCAATAGCTCGCTTCGTTTCCGAGATATTTGCAGATTTATCTCAAGGGAAGGGTCCTGACGGACATATTTCGAGATATTTCTTCTTCTTGTTGTTCTTCTTCTGCACAGCTAAACTGGAAGTGGCATTTCCAACTCGCAATAGTGCAGAGTTATCCCAAAGAAAGGGGCCACGATGTTTCTGTATCTCTATTATGTTGGTGCGGCTTCGGAACTTTTAAATATCTCGATATATCTCGAAAACTACGCATCTGATCAAAAAATATCATAGAACATAAAAAGTAGGAAACTTAATTCTCTACAAAAAAGGTATCTTAACATTTTCCCATAGCTGGCATCGTTTCCGAGATATTTGCAGATTTAGCTCAAGGGAAGGGGCCTGACGACATATTCCGAGATATTTCTTCTTCTTGTTGTTCCTCTTCTGCACAGCTAAGCTGGAAGTGGCATTTGCAGGTCGCAATAGTGCAGAGTTATCTCAAAGAAAGGGGCCACGGTGTGTCTGTATCTCTATTATGTTGGTGCGGCTTCGGAACTTTTAAATATCTCGATATATCTCGAAAACTACGCTTCTGATCAAAAAATATCAGAGAACGTAAATTGTAGGAAACATAATTCTCTACAAAAAAGGTCTCTTAACATTTTGCCATAGCTCGCTTCGTTTCCGAGATATTTGCAGATTTATCTCAAGGGAAGGGGCCTGACGGACATATTTCGAGATATTTCTTGTTCTTGTTGTTCTTCTTCTGCACAGCTAAGCTGGAAGTGGCATTTGCAGCTGGCAATAGTGCAGAGTTATCTCAAAGAAAGGGGCCACGGTGTTTCTGTATCTCTATTATGTTGGTGCGGCTTCGGAACTTTTAAATATCTTGCTATATCTCGAGAACTACGCATCTGATCAAAAAATATCATAGAACATAAAAAGTAGGAAACTTAATTCTCTACAAAAAAGGTCTCTTAACATTTTGCCATAGCTCGCTTCGTTTCCGAGATATTTGCAGATTTATCTCAAGGGAAGGGGCCTGACGGACATATTTCGAGATATTTCTTCTTCTTGTTGTTCTTCTTCTTCACAGCTAAGCTGGAAGTGGCATTTGCAGCTCGCAATAGTGCAGAGTTATCTCAAAGAAAGGGGCCACGGTGTTTCTGTATCTCTATTATGTTGGTGCGGCTTCGGAACTTTTAAATATCTTGATATATCTCGAGAACTACGCATCTGTTCAAAAAATATCATAGAACATAAAAAGTAGGAATCCTAATTTTCTACAAAAAAGGTCTCTTAACATTTTGCGGTAGCTCGCTTCGTTTCCGAGATATTTGCAGATTTATCTCAAGGGAAGGGGCCTGACGGACATATTTCGAGATATTTCTTCTTTTTGTTGTTCTTCTTCTGCACAGCTAAGCTGGAAGTGGCATTTGCAGCTCGCAATAGTGCAGAGTTATCTCAAAGAAAGGGGCCACGGTGTTTCTGTATCTCTATTATGTTGGTGCGGCTTCGGAACTTTTAAATATCTTGATATATCTCGAGAACTACGCATCTGATCAAAAAATATCATAGAACATAAAAAGTAGGAAACTTAATTCTCTACAAAAAAGGTCTCTGAACATTTTGCCATAGCTCGCTTCGTTTCCGAGATATTTGCAGATTTATCTCAAGGGAAGGGGCCTGACGGACATATTTCGAGATATTTCTTCTTCTTGTTGTTCTTCTTCTGCACAGCTAAGCTGGAAGTGGCATTTGCAGCTCGCAGTAGTGCAGAGTTATCTCGAAGAAAGGGGCCACGGTGTTTCTGTATCTCTATTATGTTGGTGCGGCTTCGGAACTTTTAAATATCTTGCTATATCTCGAGAACTACGCATCTGATCAAAAAATATCATAGAACATAAAAAGTAGGAAACTTAATTCTCTACAAAAAAGGTCTCTTAACATTTTGCCATAGCTCGCTTCGTTTCCGAGATATTTGCAGATTTATCTCAAGGGAAGGGGCCTGACGGACATATTTCGAGATATTTCTTCTTCTTGTTGTTCTTCTTCTGCACAGCTAAGCTGGAAGTGGCATTTGCAGCGCGCAATAGTGCAGAGTTATCTCAAAGAAAGGGGCCACGGTGTTTCTGTATCTCTATTATGTTGGTGCGGCTTCGGAACTTTTAAATATCTTGATATATCTCGAGAACTACGCATCTGATCAAAAAATATCGTAGAACATAAAAAGTAGGAAACTTAATTCTCTACAAATAAGGTCTCTTAACATTTTGCCATAGCTCGCTTGGTTTCCGAGATATTTGCAGATTTATCTCAAGGGAAAGGGCCTGACGGACATATTTCCAGATATTTCTTCTTCTTGTTGTTCTTCTTCTGCACAGCTAAGCTAGAAGTGGCATTTGCAGCGCGCAATAGTGCAGAGTTATCCCAAAGAAAGGGGCCACGGTGTTTCTGTATCTCTATTATGTTGGTGCGGCTTCGGAACTTTTAAATATCTCGATATATCTCGAAAACTACGCTTCTGATCAAAAAATATCATAGAAGATAAAAAGTAGGAAACTTAATTCTCTACAAAAAAGGTCTCTTAACATTTTGCCATAACTCGCTTCGTTTCCGAGATATTTGCAGATTTATCTCAAGGGAAGGGTCCTGATGGACATATTTCGAGATATTTCTTCTTCTTGTTGTTCTTCTTCTGCACAGCTAAACTGGAAGTGGCATTTCCAGCTCGCAATCGTGCAGAGTTATCTCGAAGAAAGGGGCCACGGTGTTTCTGTATCTCTATTATGTTGGTGCGGCTTCGGAACTTTTAAATATCTTGATATATCTCGAGAACTACGCATCTGATCAAAAAATATCATAGAAGATAAAAAGTAGGAAACTTAATTCTCTACAAAAAAGGTCTCTTCACATTTTGCCATAGCTCGCTTCGTTTCCGAGATATTTGCAGATTTATCTCAAGGGAAGGGGCCTGACGGACATATTTCGAGATATTTCTTCTTCTTGTTGTTCTTCTTCTGCACAGCTAAGCTGGAAGTGGCATTTGCAGCTGGCAATAGTGCAGAGTTATCTCAAAGAAAGGGGCCACGGTGTTTCTGTATCTCTATTATGTTGGTGCGGCTTCGGAACTTTTAAATATCTTGCTATATCTCGAGAACTACGCATCTGATCAAAAAATATCATAGAACATAAAAAGTAGGAAACTTAATTCTCTACAAAAAAGGTCTCTTAACATTTTGCCATAGCTCGCTTCGTTTCCGAGATATTTGCAGATTTATCTCAAGGGAAGGGGCCTGACGGACATATTTCGAGATATTTCTTCTTCTTGTTGTTCTTCTTCTTCACAGCTAAGCTGGAAGTGGCATTTGCAGCTCGCAATAGTGCAGAGTTATCTCAAAGAAAGGGGCCACGGTGTTTCTGTATCTCTATTATGTTGGTGCGGCTTCGGAACTTTTAAATATCTTGATATATCTCGAGAACTACGCATCTGATCAAAAAATACCATAGAACATAAAAAGTAGGAAACTTAATTCTCTACAAATAAGGTCTCTTAACATTTTGCCATAGCTCGCTTCGTTTCCGAGATATTTGCAGATTTATCTCAAGGGAAGGGGCCTGACGGACATATTTCGAGATATTTCTTCTTCTTGTTGTTCTTCTTCTGCACAGCTAAGCTGGAAGTGGCATTTGCAGCTCGCAATAGTGCAGAGTTATCTCAAAGAAAGGGGCCACGGTGTTTCTGTATCTCTATTATGTTGGTGCGGCTTCGGAACTTTTAAATATCTTGATATATCTCGAGAACTACGCATCTGTTCAAAAAATATCATAGAACATAAAAAGTAGGAATCCTAATTTTCTACAAAAAAGGTCTCTTAACATTTTGCGGTAGCTCGCTTCGTTTCCGAGATATTTGCAGATTTATCTCAAGGGAAGGGGCCTGACGGACATATTTCGAGATATTTCTTCTTTTTGTTGTTCTTCTTCTGCACAGCTAAGCTGGAAGTGGCATTTGCAGCTCGCAATAGTGCAGAGTTATCTCAAAGAAAGGGGCCACGGTGTTTCTGTATCTCTATTATGTTGGTGCGGCTTCGGAACTTTTAAATATCTTGATATATCTCGAGAACTACGCATCTGATCAAAAAATATCATAGAACATAAAAAGTAGGAAACTTAATTCTCTACAAAAAAGGTCTCTGAACATTTTGCCATAGCTCGCTTCGTTTCCGAGATATTTGCAGATTTATCTCAAGGGAAGGGGCCTGACGGACATATTTCGAGATATTTCTTCTTCTTGTTGTTCTTCTTCTGCACAGCTAAGCTGGAAGTGGCATTTGCAGCTCGCAGTAGTGCAGAGTTATCTCAAAGAAAGGGGCCACGGTGTTTCTGTATCTCTATTATGTTGGTGCGGCTTCGGAACTTTTAAATATCTTGCTATATCTCGAGAACTACGCATCTGATCAAAAAATATCATAGAACATAAAAAGTAGGAAACTTAATTCTCTACAAAAAAGGTCTCTTAACATTTTGCCATAGCTCGCTTCGTTTCCGAGATATTTGCAGATTTATCTCAAGGGAAGGGGCCTGACGGACATATTTCGAGATATTTCTTCTTCTTGTTGTTCTTCTTCTGCACAGCTAAGCTGGAAGTGGCATTTGCAGCGCGCAATAGTGCAGAGTTATCTCAAAGAAAGGGGCCACGGTGTTTCTGTATCTCTATTATGTTGGTGCGGCTTCGGAACTTTTAAATATCTTGATATATCTCGAGAACTACGCATCTGATCAAAAAATATCGTAGAACATAAAAAGTAGGAAACTTAATTCTCTACAAATAAGGTCTCTTAACATTTTGCCATAGCTCGCTTGGTTTCCGAGATATTTGCAGATTTATCTCAAGGGAAAGGGCCTGACGGACATATTTCCAGATATTTCTTCTTCTTGTTGTTCTTCTTCTGCACAGCTAAGCTAGAAGTGGCATTTGCAGCTCGCAATAGTGCAGAGTTATCTCAAAGAAAGGGGCCACGGTGTTTCTGTATCTGTATTATGTTGGTGCGGCTTCGGAACTTTTAAATATCTTGATATATCTCGAGAACTACGCATCTGATCAAAAAATATCATAGAACATAAGAAGTAGGAAACCTAATTTTCTACAAAACAGGTCGCTTAACATTTTGCCGTAGCTCGCTTCGTTTCCGAGATATTTGCAGATTTATCTCAAGGGAAGGGGCCTGACGGACATATTTCGAAATATTTCTTATTCTTGTTGTTCTTCTTCTGCACAGCTAAGCTGGAAGTGGCATTTGCAGCTCGCAATAGTGCAGAGTTATCGCAAAGAAAGGGGCCACGGTGTTTCTGTATCTCTATTATGTTGGTGCGGCTTCGGAACTTTTAAATATCTTGATATATCTCGAGAACTACGCATCTGATCCAAAAATATCATAGAACATAAAAAGTAGGAAACCTAATTTTCTACAAAAAAGGTCTCTTAACATTTAGCCGTAGCTCGCTTAGTTTCCGAGATATTTGCAGATTTATCTCAAGGGAAGGGGCCTGACGGACATATTTCGAAATATTTCTTATTCTTGTTGTTCTTCTTCTGCACAGCTAAGCTGGAAGTGGCATTTGCAGCTCGCAATAGTGCAGAGTTATCTCAAAGAAAGGGGCCACGGTGTTTCTGTATCTCTATTATGTTGGTGCCGCTTCGGAACTTTTAAATATCTGGATATATCTCGAGAACTACGCATCTGATCAAAAAATATCATACAACATAAAAAGTAGGAAACTTAATTCTCTACAAAAAAGGTCTCTTAACATTTTGCCATAGCTCGCTTCGTTTCCGAGATATTTGCAGATTTATCTCAAGGGAAGGGGCCTGACGGACATATTTCGAGATATTTCTTCTTCTTGTTGTTCTTCTTCTGCACAGCTAAGCTGGAAGTGGCATTTGCAGCTCGCAGTAGTGCAGAGTTATCTCAAAGAAAGGGGCCACGGTGTTTCTGTATCTCTATTATGTTGGTGCGGCTTCGGAACTTTTAAATATCTTGATATATCTCGAGAACTACGCATCTGATCAAAAAATATCATAGAACATAAAAAGTAGGAAACTTAATTCTCTACAAAAAAGGTCTCTTAACATTTTGCCATAGCTCGCTTCGTTTCCGAGATATTTGCAGATATATCTCAAGGGAAGGGGCCTGACGGACATATTTCGAGATATTTCTTCTTCTTGTTGTTCTTCTTCTGCACAGCTAAGCTGGAAGTGGCATCTGCAGCTCGCAATAGTGCAGAGTTATCTCAAAGAAAGGGGCCACGGTGTTTCTGTATCTCTATTATGTTGGTGCGGCTTCGGAACTTTTAAATATCTTGATATATCTCGAGAACTACGCATCTGATCAAAAAATATCATAGAACATAAAAAGTAGGAAACTTAATTCTCTACAAAAAAGGTCTCTTAACGTTTTGCAATAGCTCGCTTCGTTTCCGAGATATTTGCAGATTTATCTCAAGGGAAGGGTCCTGACGGACATATTTCGAGATATTTCTTCTTCTTGTTGTTCTTCTTCTGCACAGCTAAACTGGAAGTGGCATTTCCAACTCGCAATAGTGCAGAGTTATCCCAAAGAAAGGGGCCACGATGTTTCTGTATCTCTATTATGTTGGTGCGGCTTCGGAACTTTTAAATATCTCGATATATCTCGAAAACTACGCATCTGATCAAAAAATATCATAGAACATAAAAAGTAGGAAACTTAATTCTCTACAAAAAAGGTATCTTAACATTTTCCCATAGCTGGCATCGTTTCCGAGATATTTGCAGATTTAGCTCAAGGGAAGGGGCCTGACGACATATTCCGAGATATTTCTTCTTCTTGTTGTTCCTCTTCTGCACAGCTAAGCTGGAAGTGGCATTTGCAGGTCGCAATAGTGCAGAGTTATCTCAAAGAAAGGGGCCACGGTGTGTCTGTATCTCTATTATGTTGGTGCGGCTTCGGAACTTTTAAATATCTCGATATATCTCGAAAACTACGCTTCTGATCAAAAAATATCAGAGAACGTAAATTGTAGGAAACATAATTCTCTACAAAAAAGGTCTCTTAACATTTTGCCATAGCTCGCTTCGTTTCCGAGATATTTGCAGATTTATCTCAAGGGAAGGGGCCTGACGGACATATTTCGAGATATTTCTTGTTCTTGTTGTTCTTCTTCTGCACAGCTAAGCTGGAAGTGGCATTTGCAGCTGGCAATAGTGCAGAGTTATCTCAAAGAAAGGGGCCACGGTGTTTCTGTATCTCTATTATGTTGGTGCGGCTTCGGAACTTTTAAATATCTTGCTATATCTCGAGAACTACGCATCTGATCAAAAAATATCATAGAACATAAAAAGTAGGAAACTTAATTCTCTACAAAAAAGGTCTCTTAACATTTTGCCATAGCTCGCTTCGTTTCCGAGATATTTGCAGATTTATCTCAAGGGAAGGGGCCTGACGGACATATTTCGAGATATTTCTTCTTCTTGTTGTTCTTCTTCTTCACAGCTAAGCTGGAAGTGGCATTTGCAGCTCGCAATAGTGCAGAGTTATCTCAAAGAAAGGGGCCACGGTGTTTCTGTATCTCTATTATGTTGGTGCGGCTTCGGAACTTTTAAATATCTTGATATATATCGAGAACTACGCATCTGATCAAAAAATACCATAGAACATAAAAAGTAGGAAACTTAATTCTCTACAAATAAGGTCTCTTAACATTTTGCCATAGCTCGCTTCGTTTCCGAGATATTTGCAGATTTATCTCAAGGGAAGGGGCCTGACGGACATATTTCGAGATATTTCTTCTTCTTGTTGTTCTTCTTCTGCACAGCTAAGCTGGAAGTGGCATTTGCAGCTCGCAATAGTGCAGAGTTATCCCAAAGAAAGGGGCCACGGTGTTTCTGTATCTCTATTATGTTGGTGCGGCTTCGGAACTTTTAAATATCTTGATATATCTCGAGAACTACGCATCTGTTCAAAAAATATCATAGAACATAAAAAGTAGGAATCCTAATTTTCTACAAAAAAGGTCTCTTAACATTTTGCGGTAGCTCGCTTCGTTTCCGAGATATTTGCAGATTTATCTCAAGGGAAGGGGCCTGACGGACATATTTCGAGATATTTCTTCTTTTTGTTGTTCTTCTTCTGCACAGCTAAGCTGGAAGTGGCATTTGCAGCTCGCAATAGTGCAGAGTTATCTCAAAGAAAGGGGCCACGGTGTTTCTGTATCTCTATTATGTTGGTGCGGCTTCGGAACTTTTAAATATCTTGATATATCTCGAGAACTACGCATCTGATCAAAAAATATCATAGAACATAAAAAGTAGGAAACTTAATTCTCTACAAAAAAGGTCTCTGAACATTTTGCCATAGC
Organism: Osmia lignaria lignaria; assembly: GCF_051020975.1. Lineage (NCBI taxonomy): Eukaryota > Metazoa > Arthropoda > Insecta > Hymenoptera > Megachilidae > Osmia > Osmia lignaria. The sequence goes on from NW_027478160.1 coordinate 3,571,681, forward strand.
TCGCTTCGTTTCCGAGATATTTGCAGATTTATCTCAAGGGAAGGGGCCTGACGGACATATTTCGAGATATTTCTTCTTCTTGTTGTTCTTCTTCTGCACAGCTAAGCTGGAAGTGGCATTTGCAGCTCGCAGTAGTGCAGAGTTATCTCAAAGAAAGGGGCCACGGTGTTTCTGTATCTCTATTATGTTGGTGCGGCTTCGGAACTTTTAAATATCTTGCTATATCTCGAGAACTACGCATCTGATCAAAAAATATCATAGAACATAAAAAGTAGGAAACTTAATTCTCTACAAAAAAGGTCTCTTAACATTTTGCCATAGCTCGCTTCGTTTCCGAGATATTTGCAGATTTATCTCAAGGGAAGGGGCCTGACGGACATATTTCGAGATATTTCTTCTTCTTGTTGTTCTTCTTCTGCACAGCTAAGCTGGAAGTGGCATTTGCAGCGCGCAATAGTGCAGAGTTATCTCAAAGAAAGGGGCCACGGTGTTTCTGTATCTCTATTATGTTGGTGCGGCTTCGGAACTTTTAAATATCTTGATATATCTCGAGAACTACGCATCTGATCAAAAAATATCGTAGAACATAAAAAGTAGGAAACTTAATTCTCTACAAATAAGGTCTCTTAACATTTTGCCATAGCTCGCTTGGTTTCCGAGATATTTGCAGATTTATCTCAAGGGAAACGGCCTGACGGACATATTTCCAGATATTTCTTCTTCTTGTTGTTCTTCTTCTGCACAGCGAAGCTAGAAGTGGCATTTGCAGCTCGCAATAGTGCAGAGTTATCTCAAAGAAAGGGGCCACGGTGTTTCTGTATCTGTATTATGTTGGTGCGGCTTCGGAACTTTTAAATATCTTGATATATCTCGAGAACTACGCATCTGATCAAAAAATATCATAGAACATAAAAAGTAGGAAACCTAATTTTCTACAAAAAAGGTCGCTTAACATTTTGCCGTAGCTCGCTTCGTTTCCGAGATATTTGCAGATTTATCTCAAGGGAAGGGGCCTGACGGACATATTCCGAGATATTTCTTCTTCTTGTTGTTCTTCTTCTGCACAGCTAAGCTGGAAGTGGCATTTGCAGGTCGCAGTAGTGCAGAGTTATCTCAAAGAAAGGGGCCACGGTGTTTCTGTATCTCTATTATGTTGGTGCGGCTTCGGAACTTTTAAATATCTCGATATATCTCGAAAACTACGCTTCTGATCAAAAAATATCAGAGAACGTAAATTGTCGGAAACATAATTCTCTACAAAAAAGGTCTCTTAAGATTTTGCCATAGCTCGCTTCGTTTCCGAGATATTTGCAGATTTATCTCAAGGGAAGGGTCCTGACGGACATATTTCGAGATATTTCTTCTTCTTGTTGTTCTTCTTCTGCACAGCTAAACTGGAAGTGGCATTTCCAACTCGCAATAGTGCAGAGTTATCCCAAAGAAAGGGGCCACGATGTTTCTGTATCTCTATTATGTTGGTGCGGCTTCGGAACTTTTAAATATCTCGATATATCTCGAAAACTACGCATCTGATCAAAAAATATCATAGAACATAAAAAGTAGGAAACTTAATTCTCTACAAAAAAGGTATCTTAACATTTTCCCATAGCTGGCATCGTTTCCGAGATATTTGCAGATTTAGCTCAAGGGAAGGGGCCTGACGACATATTCCGAGATATTTCTTCTTCTTGTTGTTCCTCTTCTGCACAGCTAAGCTGGAAGTGGCATTTGCAGGTCGCAATAGTGCAGAGTTATCTCAAAGAAAGGGGCCACGGTGTGTCTGTATCTCTATTATGTTGGTGCGGCTTCGGAACTTTTAAATATCTCGATATATCTCGAAAACTACGCTTCTGATCAAAAAATATCAGAGAACGTAAATTGTAGGAAACATAATTCTCTACAAAAAAGGTCTCTTAACATTTTGCCATAGCTCGCTTCGTTTCCGAGATATTTGCAGATTTATCTCAAGGGAAGGGGCCTGACGGACATATTTCGAGATATTTCTTGTTCTTGTTGTTCTTCTTCTGCACAGCTAAGCTGGAAGTGGCATTTGCAGCTGGCAATAGTGCAGAGTTATCTCAAAGAAAGGGGCCACGGTGTTTCTGTATCTCTATTATGTTGGTGCGGCTTCGGAACTTTTAAATATCTTGCTATATCTCGAGAACTACGCATCTGATCAAAAAATATCATAGAACATAAAAAGTAGGAAACTTAATTCTCTACAAAAAAGGTCTCTTAACATTTTGCCATAGCTCGCTTCGTTTCCGAGATATTTGCAGATTTATCTCAAGGGAAGGGGCCTGACGGACATATTTCGAGATATTTCTTCTTCTTGTTGTTCTTCTTCTTCACAGCTAAGCTGGAAGTGGCATTTGCAGCTCGCAATAGTGCAGAGTTATCTCAAAGAAAGGGGCCACGGTGTTTCTGTATCTCTATTATGTTGGTGCGGCTTCGGAACTTTTAAATATCTTGATATATATCGAGAACTACGCATCTGATCAAAAAATACCATAGAACATAAAAAGTAGGAAACTTAATTCTCTACAAATAAGGTCTCTTAACATTTTGCCATAGCTCGCTTCGTTTCCGAGATATTTGCAGATTTATCTCAAGGGAAGGGGCCTGACGGACATATTTCGAGATATTTCTTCTTCTTGTTGTTCTTCTTCTGCACAGCTAAGCTGGAAGTGGCATTTGCAGCTCGCAATAGTGCAGAGTTATCTCAAAGAAAGGGGCCACGGTGTTTCTGTATCTCTATTATGTTGGTGCGGCTTCGGAACTTTTAAATATCTTGATATATCTCGAGAACTACGCATCTGTTCAAAAAATATCATAGAACATAAAAAGTAGGAATCCTAATTTTCTACAAAAAAGGTCTCTTAACATTTTGCGGTAGCTCGCTTCGTTTCCGAGATATTTGCAGATTTATCTCAAGGGAAGGGGCCTGACGGACATATTTCGAGATATTTCTTCTTTTTGTTGTTCTTCTTCTGCACAGCTAAGCTGGAAGTGGCATTTGCAGCTCGCAATAGTGCAGAGTTATCTCAAAGAAAGGGGCCACGGTGTTTCTGTATCTCTATTATGTTGGTGCGGCTTCGGAACTTTTAAATATCTTGATATATCTCGAGAACTACGCATCTGATCAAAAAATATCATAGAACATAAAAAGTAGGAAACTTAATTCTCTACAAAAAAGGTCTCTGAACATTTTGCCATAGCTCGCTTCGTTTCCGAGATATTTGCAGATTTATCTCAAGGGAAGGGGCCTGACGGACATATTTCGAGATATTTCTTCTTCTTGTTGTTCTTCTTCTGCACAGCTAAGCTGGAAGTGGCATTTGCAGCTCGCAGTAGTGCAGAGTTATCTCAAAGAAAGGGGCCACGGTGTTTCTGTATCTCTATTATGTTGGTGCGGCTTCGGAACTTTTAAATATCTTGCTATATCTCGAGAACTACGCATCTGATCAAAAAATATCATAGAACATAAAAAGTAGGAAACTTAATTCTCTACAAAAAAGGTCTCTTAACATTTTGCCATAGCTCGCTTCGTTTCCGAGATATTTGCAGATTTATCTCAAGGGAAGGGGCCTGACGGACATATTTCGAGATATTTCTTCTTCTTGTTGTTCTTCTTCTGCACAGCTAAGCTGGAAGTGGCATTTGCAGCGCGCAATAGTGCAGAGTTATCTCAAAGAAAGGGGCCACGGTGTTTCTGTATCTCTATTATGTTGGTGCGGCTTCGGAACTTTTAAATATCTTGATATATCTCGAGAACTACGCATCTGATCAAAAAATATCGTAGAACATAAAAAGTAGGAAACTTAATTCTCTACAAATAAGGTCTCTTAACATTTTGCCATAGCTCGCTTGGTTTCCGAGATATTTGCAGATTTATCTCAAGGGAAACGGCCTGACGGACATATTTCCAGATATTTCTTCTTCTTGTTGTTCTTCTTCTGCACAGCGAAGCTAGAAGTGGCATTTGCAGCTCGCAATAGTGCAGAGTTATCTCAAAGAAAGGGGCCACGGTGTTTCTGTATCTGTATTATGTTGGTGCGGCTTCGGAACTTTTAAATATCTTGATATATCTCGAGAACTACGCATCTGATCAAAAAATATCATAGAACATAAAAAGTAGGAAACCTAATTTTCTACAAAAAAGGTCGCTTAACATTTTGCCGTAGCTCGCTTCGTTTCCGAGATATTTGCAGATTTATCTCAAGGGAAGGGGCCTGACGGACATATTTCGAAATATTTCTTATTCTTGTTGTTCTTCTTCTGCACAGCTAAGCTGGAAGTGGCATTTGCAGCTCGCAATAGTGCAGAGTTATCTCAAAGAAAGGGGCCACGGTGTTTCTGTACCTCTATTATGTTGGTGCAGCTTCGGAGCTTTTAAATATCTTGATATATCTCGAGAACTACGCATCTGATCAAAAAATATCATAGAACATAAAAAGTAGGAAACTTAATTCTCTACAAAAAAGGTCTCTTAACGTTTTGCAATAGCTCGCTTCGTTTCCGAGATATTTGCAGATTTATCTCAAGGGAAGGGTCCTGACGGACATATTTCGAGATATTTCTTCTTCTTGTTGTTCTTCTTCTGCACAGCTAAACTTGGAGTGGCATTTCCAGCTCGCAATCGTGCAGAGTTATCTCAAAGAGAGGGGCCACGGTGTTTCTGTATCTCTATTATGTTGGTGCGGCTTCGGAACTTTTAAATATCTTGATATATCTCGAGAACTACGCCTCTGATCGAAAAATATCATAGAACATAAAAAGTAGGAAACTTAATTCTCTACAAAAAAGGTCTCTTAACGTTTTGCAATAGCTCGCTTCGTTTCCGAGATATTTGCAGATTTATCTCAAGGGAAGGGTCCTGACGGACATATTTCGAGATATTTCTTCTTCTTGTTGTTCTTCTTCTGCACAGCTAAACTGGAAGTGGCATTTCCAGCTCGCAATCGTGCAGAGTTATCTCAAAGAGAGGGGCCACGGTGTTTCTGTATCTCTATTATGTTGGTGCGGCTTCGGAACTTTTAAATATCTTGATATATCTCGAGAACTACGCCTCTGATCGAAAAATATCATAGAACATAAAAAGTAGGAAACTTAATTCTCTACAAAAAAGGTCTCTTAACATTTTGCCATAGCTTGCTTCGTTTCCGAGATATTTACAGATTTATCTCAAGGGAAGGGGCCTGACGGACATATTTCGAGATATTTCTTGTTCTTGTTCTTGTTGTTCTTCTTCTGCACAGCTAAGCTGGAAGTGGCATTTGCAGCTCGCAATAGTGCAGAGTTATCGCAAAGAAAGGGGCCACGGTGTTTCTGTATCTCTATTATGTTGGTGCGGCTTCGGAACTTTTAAATATCTTGATATATCTCGAGAACTACGCATCTGATCAAAAAATATCATAGAACATAAAAAGTAGGAAACCTAATTTTCTACAAAAAAGGTCTCTTAACATTTAGCCGTAGCTCGCTTAGTTTCCGAGATATTTGCAGATTTATCTCAAGGGAAGGGGCCTGACGGACATATTTCGAAATATTTCTTATTCTTGTTGTTCTTCTTCTGCACAGCTAAGCTGGAAGTGGCATTTGCAGCTCGCAATAGTGCAGAGTTATCTCAAAGAAAGGGGCCACGGTGTTTCTGTACCTCTATTATGTTGGTGCAGCTTCGGAGCTTTTAAATATCTTGATATATCTCGAGAACTACGCATCTGATCAAAAAATATCATAGAACATAAAAAGTAGGAAACTTAATTCTCTACAAAAAAGGTCTCTTAACATTTTGCCATAGCTCGCTTCGTTTCCGAGATATTTGCAGATTTATCTCAAGGGAAGGGGCCTGACGGACATATTTCGAGATATTTCTTCTTCTTGTTGTTCTTCTTCTGCACAGCTAAGCTGGAAGTGGCATTTGCAGCGCGCAATAGTGCAGAGTTATCTCAAAGAAAGGGGCCACGGTGTTTCTGTATCTCTATTATGTTGGTGCCGCTTCGGAACTTTTAAATATCTGGATATATCTCGAGAACTACGCATCTGATCAAAAAATATCATAGAACATAAAAAGTAGGAAACTTAATTCTCTACAAATAAGGTCTCTTAACATTTTGCCATAGCTCGCTTCGTTTCCGAGATATTTGCAGATTTATCTCAAGGGAAGGGGCCTGACGGACATATTTCGAGATATTTCTTCTTCTTGTTGTTCTTCTTCTGCACAGCTAAGCTGGAAGTGGCATTTGCAGCTCGCAATAGTGCAGAGTTATCTCAAAGAAAGGGGCCACGGTGTTTCTGTATCTCTATTATGTTGGTGCGGCTTCGGAACTTTTAAATATCTTGATATATCTCGAGAACTACGCATCCGATCAAAAATATCATAGAACATAGAAAGTAGGAAACTTAATTCTCTACAAAAAAGGTCTCTTAACATTTTGCCATAGCTCGCTTCGTTTCCGAGATATTTGCAGATTTATCTCGAGGGAAGGGGCCTGACGGACATATTTCGAGATATTTCTTCTTCTTGTTGTTCTTCTTCTGCACAGCTAAGCTGGAAGCGGCATTTGCGGCTCGCACTAGTGCAGAGTTATATCAAAGAAAGGGGCCACGGTGTTTCTGTATCTCTATTATGTTGGTGCGGCTTCGGATCTTTTAAATATCTCGATATATCTCGAAAACTACGCATCTGATCAAAAAATATCATAGAACATAAATTGTAGGAAACATAATTCTCTACAAAAAAGGTCTCTTAACATTTTGCCATAGCTCGCTTCGTTTCCGAGATATTTGCAGATATATCTCAAGGGAAGGGGCCTGACGGACATATTTCGAGATATTTCTTCTTCTTGTTGTTCTTCTTCTGCACAGCTAAGCTGGAAGTGGCATTTGCAGCTCGCAATAGTGCAGAGTTATCTCAAAGAAAGGGGCCACGGTGTTTCTGTATCTCTATTATGTTGGTGCGGCTTCGGAACTTTTAAATATCTTGATATATCTCGAGAACTACGCATCTGATCAAAAAATACCATAGAACATAAAAAGTAGGAAACTTAATTCTCTACAAATAAGGTCTCTTAACATTTTGCCATAGCTCGCTTCGTTTCCGAGATATTTGCAGATTTATCTCAAGGGAAGGGGCCTGACGGACATATTTCGAGATATTTCTTCTTCTTGTTGTTCTTCTTCTGCACAGCTAAGCTGGAAGTGGCATTTGCAGCTCGCAATAGTGCAGAGTTATCTCAAAGAAAGGGGCCACGGTGTTTCTGTATCTCTATTATGTTGGTGCGGCTTCGGAACTTTTAAATATCTTGATATATCTCGAGAACTACGCATCTGATCAAAGAATATCATAGAACATGAAAAGTAGGAAACTTAATTCTCTACAAAAAAGGTCTCTTAACATTTTGCCATAGCTCTCTTCGTTTCCGAGATATTTGCAGATTTATCTCGAGGGAAGGGGTCTGACGGACATATTTCGAGATATTTCTTCTTCTTGTTGTTCTTCTTCTGCACAGCTAAGCTGGAAGTGGCATTTGCAGCTCGCAATAGTGCAGAGTTATCACAAAGAAAGGGGCCACGGTGTTTCTGTATCTCTATTATGTTGGTGCGGCTTCGGAACTTTTAAATATCTCGATATATCTCGAAAACTACGCTTCTGATCAAAAAATATCATAGAACATAAATTGTGGGAAACATAATTCTCGACAAAAAAGGTCTCTTAACATTTTGCCATAGCTCGCTTCGTTTCCGAGATATTTGCAGATATATCTCAAGGGAAGGGGCCTGACGGACATATTTCGAGATATTTCTTCTTCTTGTTGTTCTTCTTCTGCACAGCTAAGCTGGAAGTGGCATTTACAGCTCGCAATAGTGCAGAGTTATCTCAAAGAAAGGGGCCACGGTGTTTCTGTATCTCTATTATGTTGGTGCGGCTTCGGAACTTTTAAATATCTTGATATATCTCGAGAACTACGCATCTGATCAAAAAATATCATAGAACATGAAAAGTAGGAAACTTAATTCTCTACAAAAAAGGTCTCTTAACATTTTGCCATAGCTCTCTTCGTTTCCGAGATATTTGCAGATTTATCTCAAGGGAAGGGGCCTGACGGACATATTTCGAGATATTTCTTCTTCTTGTTGTTCTTCTTCTGCACAGCTAAGCTGGAAGTGGCATTTGCAGCTCGCAATAGTGCAGAGTTATCTCAAAGAAAGGGGCCACGGTGTTTCTGTATCTCTATTATGTTGGTGCGGCTTCGGAACTTTTAAATATCTTGATATATCTCGAGAACTACGCATCTGATCAAAAAATATCATAGAACATGAAAAGTAGGAAACTTAATTCTCTACAAAAAAGGTCTCTTAACATTTTGCCATAGCTCTCTTCGTTTCCGAGATATTTGCAGATTTATCTCAAGGGAAGGGGCCTGACGGACATATTTCGAGATATTTCTTCTTCTTGTTGTTCTTCTTCTGCACAGCTAAGCTGGAAGTGGCATTTGCAGCTCGCAATAGTGCAGAGTTATCTCAAAGAAAGGGGCCACGGTGTTTCTGTATCTCTATTATGTTGGTGCGGATTCGGAACTTTTAAATATCTTGATATATCTCGAGAACTACGCATCTGATCAAAAAATATCATAGAACATAGAAAGTAGGAAACTTAATTCTCTACAAAAAAGGTCTCTTAACATTTTGCCATAGCTCGCTTCGTTTCCGAGATATTTGCAGATTTATCTCAAGGGAAGGGGCCTGACGGACATATTTCGAGATATTTCTTCTTCTTGTTGTTCTTCTTCTGCACAGCTAAGCTGGAAGTGGCATTTGCAGCTCGCAATAGTGCAGAGTTATCTCAAAGAAAGGGGCCACGGTGTTTCTGTATCTCTATTATGTTGGTGCGGCTTCGGAACTTTTAAATATCTTGATATATCTCGAGAACTACGCATCTGATCAAAAAATATCATAGAACATGAAAAGTAGGAAACTTAATTCTCTACAAAAAAGGTCTCTTAACATTTTGCCATAGCTCTCTTCGTTTCCGAGATATTTGCAGATTTATCTCAAGGGAAGGGGCCTGACGGACATATTTCGAGATATTTCTTCTTCTTGTTGTTCTTCTTCTGCACAGCTAAGCTGGAAGTGGCATTTGCAGCTCGCAATAGTGCAGAGTTATCTCAAAGAAAGGGGCCACGGTGTTTCTGTATCTCTATTATGTTGGTGCGGATTCGGAACTTTTAAATATCTTGATATATCTCGAGAACTACGCATCTGATCAAAAAATATCATAGAACATAGAAAGTAGGAAACTTAATTCTCTACAAAAAAGGTCTCTTAACATTTTGCCATAGCTCGCTTCGTTTCCGAGATATTTGCAGATTTATCTCGAGGGAAGGGGCCTGACGGACATATTTCGAGATATTTCTTCTTCTTGTTGTTCTTCTTCTGCACAGCTAAGCTGGAAGTGGCATTTGCAGCTCGCAATAGTGCAGAGTTATCTCAAAGAAAGGGGCCACGGTGTTTCTGTATCTCTATTATGTTGGTGCGGCTTCGGAACTTTTAAATATCTTGATATATCTCGAGAACTACGCGTCTGATCAAAAAATATCATAGAACATGAAAAGTAGGAAACTTAATTCTCTACAAAAAAGGTCTCTTAACATTTTGCCATAGCTCTCTTCGTTTCCGAGATATTTGCAGATTTATCTCAAGGGAAGGGGCCTGACGGACATATTTCGAGATATTTCTTCTTCTTGTTGTTCTTCTTCTGCACAGCTAAGCTGGAAGTGGCATTTGCAGCTCGCAATAGTGCAGAGTTATCTCAAAGAAAGGGGCCACGGTGTTTCTGTATCTCTATTATGTTGGTGCGGATTCGGAACTTTTAAATATCTTGATATATCTCGAGAACTACGCATCTGATCAAAAAATATCATAGAACATAGAAAGTAGGAAACTTAATTCTCTACAAAAAAGGTCTCTTAACATTTTGCCATAGCTCGCTTCGTTTCCGAGATATTTGCAGATTTATCTCGAGGGAAGGGGCCTGACGGACATATTTCGAGATATTTCTTCTTCTTGTTGTTCTTCTTCTGCACAGCTAAGCTGGAAGTGGCATTTGCAGCTCGCAATAGTGCAGAGTTATCTCAAAGAAAGGGGCCACGGTGTTTCTGTATCTCTATTATGTTGGTGCGGCTTCGGAACTTTTAAATATCTTGATATATCTCGAGAACTACGCGTCTGATCAAAAAATATCATAGAACATAAAAAGTGGGAAACTTAATTGTCTACAAAAAGGGTCTCTTAACATTTTGCCATAGCTCGCTTCGGTTCCGAGATATTTGCAGATTTATCTCAAGGGAAGGGGCCTGACGGACATATTTCGAGATATTTCTTCTTCTTGTTGTTCTTCTTCTGCACAGCTAAGCTGGAAGTGGCATTTGCGGCTCGCACTAGTGCACAGTTATCTCAAAGAAAGGGGCCACGGTGTTTCTGTATCTCTATTATGTTGGTGCGGCTTCGGAACTTTTAAATATCTTGATATATCTCTAGAACTACGCATCTGATCAAAAAATATCATACAAGATAAAAAGTAGGAAACTTAATTCTCTACAAAAAAGGTCTCTTAACATTTTGCGGTAGCTCGCTTCGTTTCCGAGGTATTTGCAGATTTATCTCAAGGGAAGGGGCCTGACGGACATATTTCGAGATATTTCTTCTTTTTGTTGTTCTTCTTCTGCACAGCTAAGCTGGAAGTGGCATTTGCAGCTCGCAATAGTGCAGAGTTATCTCAAAGAAAGGGGCCACGGTGTTTCTGTATCTCTATTATGTTGGTGCGGCTTCGGAACTTTTAAATATCTTGATATATCTCGAGAACTACGCATCCGATCAAAAAATATCATAGAACATAGAAAGTAGGAAACTTAATTCTCTACAAAAAACGTCTCTTAACATTTTGCCATAGCTCGCTTCGTTTCCGAGATATTTGCAGATTTATCTCGAGGGAAGGGGCCTGACGGACATATTTCGAGATATTTCTTCTTCTTGTTGTTCTTCTTCTGCACAGCTAAGCTGGAAGCGGCATTTGCGGCTCGCACTAGTGCAGAGTTATATCAAAGAAAGGGGCCACGGTGTTTCTGTATCTCTATTATGTTGGTGCGGCTTCGGAACTTTTAAATATCTTGATATATCTCGAGAACTACGCATCTGATCAAAAAGTACCATAGAACATAAAAAGTAGGAAACTTAATTCTCTACAAATAAGGTCTCTTAACATTTTGCGATAGCTCGCTTCGTTTCCGAGATATTTGCAGATTTATCTCAAGGGAAGGGGCCTGACGGACATATTTCGAGATATTTCTTCTTCTTGTTGTTCTTCTTCTGCACAGCTAAGCTGGAAGTGGCATTTGCAGCTCGCAATAGTGCAGAGTTATCTCAAAGAAAGGGGCCACGGTGTTTCTGTATCTCTATTATGTTGGTGCGGCTTCGGAACTTTTAAATATCTTGATATGTCTCGAGAACTACGCATCTGTTCAAAAAATATCATAGAACATAAAAAGTAGGAATCCTAATTTTCTACAAAAAAGGTCTCTTAACATTTTGCGGTAGCTCGCTTCGTTTCCGAGATATTTGCAGATTTATCTCAAGGGAAGGGGCCTGACGGACATATTTCGAGATATTTCTTCTTCTTGTTGTTCTTCTTCTGCACAGCTAAGCTGGAAGTGGCATTTGCAGCGCGCAATAGTGCAGAGTTATCTCAAAGAAAGGGGCCACGGTGTTTCTGTATCTCTATTATGTTGGTGCGGCTTCGGAACTTTTAAATATCTTGATATATCTCGAGAACTACGCATCTGATCAAAGAATATCATAGAACATGAAAAGTAGGAAACTTAATTCTCTACAAAAAAGGTCTCTTAACATTTTGCCATAGCTCTCTTCGTTTCCGAGATATTTGCAGATTTATCTCGAGGGAAGGGGTCTGACGGACATATTTCGAGATATTTCTTCTTCTTGTTGTTCTTCTTCTGCACAGCTAAGCTGGAAGTGGCATTTGCAGCTCGCAATAGTGCAGAGTTATCTCAAAGAAAGGGGCCACGGTGTTTCTGTATCTCTATTATGTTGGTGCGGCTTCGGAACTTTTAAATATCTCGATATATCTCGAAAACTACGCTTCTGATCAAAAAATATCATAGAACATAAATTGCGGGAAACATAATTCTCGACAAAAAAGGTCTCTTAACATTTTGCCATAGCTCGCTTCGTTTCCGAGATATTTGCAGATATATCTCAAGGGAAGGGGCCTGACGGACATATTTCGAGATATTTCTTCTTCTTGTTGTTCTTCTTCTGCACAGCTAAGCTGGAAGTGGCATTTGCAGCTCGCAATAGTGCAGAGTTATCTCAAAGAAAGGGGCCACGGTGTTTCTGTATCTCTATTATGTTGGTGCGGCTTCGGAACTTTTAAATATCTTGATATATCTCGAGAACTACGCATCTGATCAAAAAATACCATAGAACATAAAAAGTAGGAAACTTAATTCTCTACAAATAAGGTCTCTTAACATTTTGCCATAGCTCGCTTCGTTTCCGAGATATTTGCAGATTTATCTCAAGGGAAGGGGCCTGACGGACATATTTCGAGATATTTCTTCTTCTTGTTGTTCTTCTTCTGCACAGCTAAGCTGGAAGTGGCATTTGCAGCTCGCAATAGTGCAGAGTTATCTCAAAGAAAGGGGCCACGGTGTTTCTGTATCTCTATTATGTTGGTGCGGCTTCGGAACTTTTAAATATCTTGATATATCTCGAGAACTACGCATCCGATCAAAAATATCATAGAACATAGAAAGTAGGAAACTTAATTCTCTACAAAAAAGGTCTCTTAACATTTTGCCATAGCTCGCTTCGTTTCCGAGATATTTGCAGATTTATCTCGAGGGAAGGGGCCTGACGGACATATTTCGAGATATTTCTTCTTCTTGTTGTTCTTCTTCTGCACAGCTAAGCTGGAAGCGGCATTTGCGGCTCGCACTAGTGCAGAGTTATATCAAAGAAAGGGGCCACGGTGTTTCTGTATCTCTATTATGTTGGTGCGGCTTCGGATCTTTTAAATATCTCGATATATCTCGAAAACTACGCATCTGATCAAAAAATATCATAGAACATAAATTGTAGGAAACATAATTCTCTACAAAAAAGGTCTCTTAACATTTTGCCATAGCTCGCTTCGTTTCCGAGATATTTGCAGATTTATCTCGAGGGAAGGGGTCTGACGGACATATTTCGAGATATTTCTTCTTCTTGTTGTTCTTCTTCTGCACAGCTAAGCTGGAAGTGGCATTTACAGCTCGCAATAGTGCAGAGTTATCTCAAAGAAAGGGGCCACGGTGTTTCTGTATCTCTATTATGTTGGTGCGGCTTCGGAACTTTTAAATATCTTGATATATCTCGAGAACTACGCATCTGATCAAAAAATATCATAGAACATGAAAAGTAGGAAACTTAATTCTCTACAAAAAAGGTCTCTTAACATTTTGCCATAGCTCTCTTCGTTTCCGAGATATTTGCAGATTTATCTCAAGGGAAGGGGCCTGACGGACATATTTCGAGATATTTCTTCTTCTTGTTGTTCTTCTTCTGCACAGCTAAGCTGGAAGTGGCATTTGCAGCTCGCAATAGTGCAGAGTTATCTCAAAGAAAGGGGCCACGGTGTTTCTGTATCTCTATTATGTTGGTGCGGCTTCGGAACTTTTAAATATCTTGATATATCTCGAGAACTACGCATCTGATCAAAAAATATCATAGAACATGAAAAGTAGGAAACTTAATTCTCTACAAAAAAGGTCTCTTAACATTTTGCCATAGCTCTCTTCGTTTCCGAGATATTTGCAGATTTATCTCAAGGGAAGGGGCCTGACGGACATATTTCGAGATATTTCTTCTTCTTGTTGTTCTTCTTCTGCACAGCTAAGCTGGAAGTGGCATTTGCAGCTCGCAATAGTGCAGAGTTATCTCAAAGAAAGGGGCCACGGTGTTTCTGTATCTCTATTATGTTGGTGCGGATTCGGAACTTTTAAATATCTTGATATATCTCGAGAACTACGCATCTGATCAAAAAATATCATAGAACATAGAAAGTAGGAAACTTAATTCTCTACAAAAAAGGTCTCTTAACATTTTGCCATAGCTCGCTTCGTTTCCGAGATATTTGCAGATTTATCTCGAGGGAAGGGGCCTGACGGACATATTTCGAGATATTTCTTCTTCTTGTTGTTCTTCTTCTGCACAGCTAAGCTGGAAGTGGCATTTGCAGCTCGCAATAGTGCAGAGTTATCTCAAAGAAAGGGGCCACGGTGTTTCTGTATCTCTATTATGTTGGTGCGGCTTCGGAACTTTTAAATATCTTGATATATCTCGAGAACTACGCGTCTGATCAAAAAATATCATAGAACATAAAAAGTGGGAAACTTAATTGTCTACAAAAAGGGTCTCTTAACATTTTGCCATAGCTCGCTTCGGTTCCGAGATATTTGCAGATTTATCTCAAGGGAAGGGGCCTGACGGACATATTTCGAGATATTTCTTCTTCTTGTTGTTCTTCTTCTGCACAGCTAAGCTGGAAGTGGCATTTGCGGCTCGCACTAGTGCACAGTTATCTCAAAGAAAGGGGCCACGGTGTTTCTGTATCTCTATTATGTTGGTGCGGCTTCGGAACTTTTAAATATCTTGATATATCTCTAGAACTACGCATCTGATCAAAAAATATCATACAAGATAAAAAGTAGGAAACTTAATTCTCTACAAAAAAGGTCTCTTAACATTTTCCCATAGCTGGCATCGTTTCCGAGATATTTGCAGATACATCTCAAGGGAAGGGGCCTGACGGACATATTTCGAGATATTTCTTCTTCTTGTTGTTCTTCTTCTGCACAGCTAAGCTGGAAGTGGCATTTGCAGCTCGCAATAGTGCAGAGTTATCTCAAAGAAAGGGGCCACGGTGTTTCTGTATCTCTATTATGTTGGTGCGGCTTCGGAACTTTTAAATATCTTGATATATCTCGAGAACTACGCATCTGATCAAAGAATATCATAGAACATGAAAAGTAGGAAACTTAATTCTCTACAAAAAAGGTCTCTTAACATTTTGCCATAGCTCTCTTCGTTTCCGAGATATTTGCAGATTTATCTCGAGGGAAGGGGTCTGACGGACATATTTCGAGATATTTCTTCTTCTTGTTGTTCTTCTTCTGCACAGCTAAGCTGGAAGTGGCATTTGCAGCTCGCAATAGTGCAGAGTTATCTCAAAGAAAGGGGCCACGGTGTTTCTGTATCTCTATTATGTTGGTGCGGCTTCGGAACTTTTAAATATCTCGATATATCTCGAAAACTACGCTTCTGATCAAAAAATATCATAGAACATAAATTGTGGGAAACATAATTCTCGACAAAAAAGGTCTCTTAACATTTTGCCATAGCTCGCTTCGTTTCCGAGATATTTGCAGATATATCTCAAGGGAAGGGGCCTGACGGACATATTTCGAGATATTTCTTCTTCTTGTTGTTCTTCTTCTGCACAGCTAAGCTGGAAGTGGCATTTACAGCTCGCAATAGTGCAGAGTTATCTCAGAGAAAGGGGCCACGGTGTTTCTGTATCTCTATTATGTTGGTGCGGCTTCGGAACTTTTAAATATCTTGATATATCTCGAGAACTACGCATCTGATCAAAAAATATCATAGAACATGAAAAGTAGGAAACTTAATTCTCTACAAAAAAGGTCTCTTAACATTTTGCCATAGCTCTCTTCGTTTCCGAGATATTTGCAGATTTATCTCAAGGGAAGGGGCCTGACGGACATATTTCGAGATATTTCTTCTTCTTGTTGTTCTTCTTCTGCACAGCTAAGCTGGAAGTGGCATTTGCAGCTCGCAATAGTGCAGAGTTATCTCAAAGAAAGGGGCCACGGTGTTTCTGTATCTCTATTATGTTGGTGCGGCTTCGGAACTTTTAAATATCTTGATATATCTCGAGAACTACGCATCTGATCAAAAAATATCATAGAACATGAAAAGTAGGAAACTTAATTCTCTACAAAAAAGGTCTCTTAACATTTTGCCATAGCTCTCTTCGTTTCCGAGATATTTGCAGATTTATCTCAAGGGAAGGGGCCTGACGGACATATTTCGAGATATTTCTTCTTCTTGTTGTTCTTCTTCTGCACAGCTAAGCTGGAAGTGGCATTTGCAGCTCGCAATAGTGCAGAGTTATCTCAAAGAAAGGGGCCACGGTGTTTCTGTATCTCTATTATGTTGGTGCGGATTCGGAACTTTTAAATATCTTGATATATCTCGAGAACTACGCATCTGATCAAAAAATATCATAGAACATAGAAAGTAGGAAACTTAATTCTCTACAAAAAAGGTCTCTTAACATTTTGCCATAGCTCGCTTCGTTTCCGAGATATTTGCAGATTTATCTCGAGGGAAGGGGCCTGACGGACATATTTCGAGATATTTCTTCTTCTTGTTGTTCTTCTTCTGCACAGCTAAGCTGGAAGTGGCATTTGCAGCTCGCAATAGTGCAGAGTTATCTCAAAGAAAGGGGCCACGGTGTTTCTGTATCTCTATTATGTTGGTGCGGCTTCGGAACTTTTAAATATCTTGATATATCTCGAGAACTACGCGTCTGATCAAAAAATATCATAGAACATAAAAAGTGGGAAACTTAATTCTCTACAAAAAGGGTCTCTTAACATTTTGCCATAGCTCGCTTCGGTTCCGAGATATTTGCAGATTTATCTCAAGGGAAGGGGCCTGACGGACATATTTCGAGATATTTCTTCTTCTTGTTGTTCTTCTTCTGCACAGCTAAGCTGGAAGTGGCATTTGCGGCTCGCACTAGTGCACAGTTATCTCAAAGAAAGGGGCCACGGTGTTTCTGTATCTCTATTATGTTGGTGCGGCTTCGGAACTTTTAAATATCTTGATATATCTCTAGAACTACGCATCTGATCAAAAAATATCATACAAGATAAAAAGTAGGAAACTTAATTCTCTACAAAAAAGGTCTCTTAACATTTTCCCATAGCTGGCATCGTTTCCGAGATATTTGCAGATTTATCTCAAGGGAAGGGGCCTGACGGACATATTCCGAGATATTTCTTCTTCTTGTTGTTCCTCTTCTGCACAGCTAAGCTGGAAGTGGCATTTGCAGCTCGCAATAGTGCAGAGTTATCTCAAAGAAAGGGGCCACGGTGTTTCTGTATCTCTATTATGTTGGTGCGGCTTCGGAACTTTTAAATATCTTGATATATCTCGAGAACTACGCATCTGATCAAAAAATATCATAGAACATAAAAAGCAGGAAACTTAATTCTCTACAAAAAAGGTCTCTTAACATTTTGCCATAGCTCGCTTCGTTTCCGAGATATTTGCAGATTTATCTCAAGGGAAGGGGCCTGACGGACATATTTCGAGATATTTCTTCTTCTTGTTGTTCTTCTTCTGCACAGCTAAGCTGGAAGTGGCATTTGCAGCGCGCAATAGTGCAGAGTTATCTCAAAGAAAGGGGCCACGGTGTTTCTGTATCTCTATTATGTTGGTGCGGCTTCGGAACTTTTAAATATCTTGATATATCTCGAGAAGTACGCATCTGATCAAAGAATATCATACAACATGAAAAGTAGGAAACTTAATTCTCTACAAAAAAGGTCTCTTAACATTTTGCCATAGCTCTCTTCGTTTCCGAGATATTTGCAGATTTATCTCGAGGGAAGGGGTCTGACGGACATATTTCGAGATATTTCTTCTTCTTGTTGTTCTTCTTCTGCACAGCTAAGCTGGAAGTGGCATTTGCAGCTCGCAATAGTGCAGAGTTATCTCAAAGAAAGGGGCCACGGTGTTTCTGTATCTCTATTATGTTGGTGCGGCTTCGGAACTTTTAAATATCTTGATATATCTCGAGAACTACGCATCTGATCAAAAAATATCATAGAACATGAAAAGTAGGAAACTTAATTCTCTACAAAAAAGGTCTCTTAACATTTTGCCATAGCTCTCTTCGTTTCCGAGATATTTGCAGATTTATCTCAAGGGAAGGGGCCTGACGGACATATTTCGAGATATTTCTTCTTCTTGTTGTTCTTCTTCTGCACAGCTAAGCTGGAAGTGGCATTTGCAGCGCGCAATAGTGCAGAGTTATCTCAAAGAAAGGGGCCACGGTGTTTCTGTATCTCTATTATGTTGGTGCGGCTTCGGAACTTTTAAATATCTTGATATATCTCGAGAACTACGCATCTGTTCAAAAAATATCATAGAACATAAAAAGTAGGAATCCTAATTTTCTACAAAAAAGGTCTCTTAACATTTTGCGGTAGCTCGCTTCGTTTCCGAGATATTTGCAGATTTATCTCAAGGGAAGGGGCCTTACGGACATATTTCGAGATATTTCTTCTTTTTGTTGTTCTTCTTCTGCACAGCTAAGCTGGAAGTGGCATTTGCAGCTCGCAATAGTGCAGAGTTATATCAAAGAAAGGGGCCACGGTGTTTCTGTATCTCTATTATGTTGGTGCGGGTTCGGATCTTTTAAATATCTCGATATATCTCGAAAACTACGCATCTGATCAAAAAATATCATAGAACATAAATTGTAGGAAACATAATTCTCTACAAAAAAGGTCTCTTAACATTTTGCCATAGCTCGCTTCGTTTCCGAGATATTTGCAGATTTATCTCAAGGGAAGGGGCCTGACGGACATATTTCGAGATATTTCTTCTTCTTGTTGTTCTTCTTCTGCACAGCTAAGCTGGAAGTGGCATTTGCAGCGCGCAATAGTGCAGAGTTATCTCAAAGAAAGGGGCCACGGTGTTTCTGTATCTCTATTATGTTGGTGCGGCTTCGGAACTTTTAAATATCTTGATATATCTCGAGAACTACGCATCTGATCAAAGAATATCATAGAACATGAAAAGTAGGAAACTTAATTCTCTACAAAAAAGGTCTCTTAACATTTTGCCATAGCTCTCTTCGTTTCCGAGATATTTGCAGATTTATCTCGAGGGAAGGGGTCTGACGGACATATTTCGAGATATTTCTTCTTCTTGTTGTTCTTCTTCTGCACAGCTAAGCTGGAAGTGGCATTTGCAGCTCGCAATAGTGCAGAGTTATCTCAAAGAAAGGGGCCACGGTGTTTCTGTATCTCTATTATGTTGGTGCGGCTTCGGAACTTTTAAATATCTCGATATATCTCGAAAACTACGCTTCTGATCAAAAAATATCATAGAACATAAATTGTGGGAAACATAATTCTCGACAAAAAAGGTCTCTTAACATTTTGCCATAGCTCGCTTCGTTTCCGAGATATTTGCAGATTTATCTCGAGGGAAGGGGCCTGACGGACATATTTCGAGATATTTCTTCTTCTTGTTGTTCTTCTTCTGCACAGCTAAGCTGGAAGTGGCATTTGCAGCTCGCAATAGTGCAGAGTTATCTCAAAGAAAGGGGCCACGGTGTTTCTGTATCTCTATTATGTTGGTGCGGCTTCGGAACTTTTAAATATCTTGATATATCTCGAGAACTACGCATCTGATCAAAAAATATCATAGAACATGAAAAGTAGGAAACTTAATTCTCTACAAAAAAGGTCTCTTAACATTTTGCCATAGCTCTCTTCGTTTCCGAGATATTTGCAGATTTATCTCAAGGGAAGGGGCCTGACGGACATATTTCGAGATATTTCTTCTTCTTGTTGTTCTTCTTCTGCACAGCTAAACTGGAAGTGGCATTTCCAGCTCGCAATAGTGCAGAGTCATCTCAAAGAAAGCGGCCACGGTGTTTCTGTATCTCTATTATGTTGGTGCGGCTTCGGAGCTTTTAAATATCTTGATATATCTCGAGAACTACGCATCTGATCAAAAAATATCATAGAACATAAAAAGCAGGAAACTTAATTCTCTACAAAAAAGGTCTCTTAACATTTTGCCATAGCTCGCTTCGTTTCCGAGATATTTGCAGATTTATCTCAAGGGAAGGGGCCTAACGGACATATTTCGAGATATTTCTTCTTCTTGTTGTTCTTCTTCTGCACAGCTAAACTGGAAGTGGCATTTCCAGCTCGCAATAGTGCAGAGTCATCTCAAAGAAAGGGGCCACGGTGTTTCTGTATCTCTATTATGTTGGAGCAGCTTCGGAACTTTTAAATATCTCGATATATCTCGAAAACTACGCTTCTGATCAAAAAATATCATAGAACATGAATTGTAGGAAACATAATTCTCGACAAAAAAGGTCTCTTAACATTTTGCCATAGCTCGCTTCGTTTCCGAGATATTTGCAGATATATCTCAAGGGAAGGGGCCTGACGGACATATTTCAAGATATTTCTTCTTCTTGTTGTTCTTCTTCTGCACAGCTAAGCTGGAAGTGGCATTTACAGCTCGCAATAGTGCAGAGTTATCTCAAAGAAAGGGGCCACGGTGTTTCTGTATCTCTATTATGTTGGTGCGGCTTCGGAACTTTTAAATATCTTGATATATCTCGAGAACTACGCATCTGATCAAAAAATGTCATAGAACGTAAAAAGTAGGAAACTTAATTCTCTACAAAAAAGGTCTCTTATCATTTTGCCATAGCTCTCTTCGTTTCCGAGATATTTGCAGATTTATCTCAAGGGAAGGGGCCTGACGGACATATTTCGAGATATTTCTTCTTCTTGTTGTTCTTCTTCTGCACAGCTATGCTGGAAGTGGCATTTGCAGCTCGCAATAGTGCAGAGTTATCTCAAAGAAAGGGGCCACGGTGTTTCTGTATCTCTATTATGTTGGTGCGGCTTCGGAACTTTTAAATATCTTGATATATCTCGAGAACTACGCATCTGATCAAAAAATATCATAGAACATAAAAAGTAGGAAACTTAATTCTCTACAAAAAAGGTCTCTTAACATTTTGCCATAGCTCGCTTCGTTTCCGAGATATTTGCAGATTTATCTCAAGGGAAGGGGCCTAACGGACATATTTCGAGATATTTCTTCTTCTTGTTGTTCTTCTTCTGCACAGCTAAACTGGAAGTGGCATTTCCAGCTCGCAATAGTGCAGAGTCATCTCAAAGAAAGGGGCCACGGTGTTTCTGTATCTCTATTATGTTGGTGCGGCTTCGGAACTTTTAAATATCTCGATATATCTCGAAAACTACGCTTCTGATCAAAAAATTTCATAGAACATAAATTGTAGGAAACATAATTCCCGACAAAAAACGTCTCTTAACATTTTGCCATAGCTCGCCTCGTTTCCGAGATATTTGCAGATATATCTCAAGGGAAGGGGCCTGACGGACATATTTCGAGATATTTCTTCTTCTTGTTGTTCTTCTTCTGCACAGCTAAGCTGGAAGTGGCATTTACAGCTCGCAATAGTGCAGAGTTATCTCAAAGAAAGGGGCCACGGTGTTTCTGTATCTCTATTATGTTGGTGCGGCTTCGGAACTTTTAAATATCTTGATATATCTCGAGAACTACGCATCTGATCAAAAAATGTCATAGAACGTAAAAAGTAGGAAACTTAATTCTCTACAAAAAAGGTCTCTTAACATTTTGCCATAGCTGTCTTCGTTTCCGAGATATTTCCAGATTTATCTCAAGGGAAGGGGCCTGACGGACATATTTCGAGATATTTCTTCTTCTTGTTGTTCTTCTTCTGCACAGCTAAGCTGGAAGTGGCATTTGCAGCTCGCAATAGTGCAGAGTTATCTCATAGAAAGGGGCCACGGTGTTTCTGTATCTCTATTATGTTGGTGCGGCTTCGGAACTTTTAAATATCTTGATATATCTCGAGAACTGCGCATCTGATCAAAAAATATCATAGAACATAAAAAGTAGGAAACTTAATTGTCTACAAAAAAGGTCTCTTAACATTTTGCCATAGCTCGCTTCGTTTCCGAGATATTTGCAGATTTATCTCAAGGGAAGGGGCCTGACGGACATATTTCGAGATATTTCTTCTTCTTGTTGTTCTTCTTCTGCACAGCTAAGCTGGAAGTGGCATTTGCGGCTCGCACTAGTGCAGAGTTAGCTCAAAGAAAGGGGCCACGGTGTTTCTGTATCTCTATTATGTTGGTGCGGCTTCGGAACTTTTAAATATCTTGATATATCTCGAGAACTACGCATCTGATCAAAAAATATCATAGCACATAAAAAGTAGGAAACCTAATTCTCTACAAAAAAGGTCTCTTAACATTTTACCATAGCTCGCTTCGTTTCCGAGATATTTGCAGATTTATCTCAAGGGAAGGGGCCTGACGGACATATTTCGAGATATTTCTTCTTCTTGTTGTTCTTCTTCTGCACAGCTAAGCTGGAAGTGGCATTTGCGGCTCGCACTAGTGCAGAGTTATCTCAAAGAAAGGGGCCACGGTGTTTCTGTATCTCTATTATGTTGGTGCGGCTTCGGAACCTTTAAATATCTCGATATATCTCGAAAACTACGCTTCTGATCAAAAAATATCATAGAACATAAATTGTAGGAAACATAATTCTCTACAAAAAAGGTCTCTTAACATTTTGCCATAGCTCGCTTCGTTTCCGAGATATTTGCAGATATATCTCAAGGGCAGTCGCCTGACGGACATATTTCGAGATATTTCTTCTTCTTGTTGTTCTTCTTCTGCACAGCTAAGCTGGAAGTGGCATTTACAGCTCGCAATAGTGCAGAGTTATCTCAAAGAAAGGGGCCACGGTGTTTCTGTATCTCTATTATGTTGGTGCGGCTTCGGAACTTTTAAATATCTTGATATATCTCGAGAACTACGCATCTGATCAAAAAATATCATAGAACATAAAAAGTAGGAAACCTAATTCTCTACAAAAAAGGTCTCTTAACATTTTACCATAGCTCGCCTCGTTTCCGAGATATTTGCAGATATATCTCAAGGGAAGGGGCCTGACGGACATATTTCGAGATATTTCTTCTTCTTGTTGTTCTTCTTCTGCACAGCTAAGCTGGAAGTGGCATTTGCAGCTCGCAATAGTGCAGAGTTATCTCATAGAAAGGGGCCACGGTGTTTCTGTATCTCTATTATGTTGGTGCGGCTTCGGAACTTTTAAATATCTTGATATATCTCGAGAACTGCGCATCTGATCAAAAAATATCATAGAACATAAAAAGTAGGAAACTTAATTGTCTACAAAAAAGGTCTCTTAACATTTTGCCATAGCTCGCTTCGTTTCCGAGATATTTGCAGATTTATCTCAAGGGAAGGGGCCTGACGGACATATTTCGAGATATTTCTTCTTCTTGTTGTTCTTCTTCTGCACAGCTAAGCTGGAAGTGGCATTTGCGGCTCGCACTAGTGCAGAGTTAGCTCAAAGAAAGGGGCCACGGTGTTTCTGTATCTCTATTATGTTGGTGCGGCTTCGGAACTTTTAAATATCTTGATATATCTCGAGAACTACGCATCTGATCAAAAAATATCATAGAACATAAAAAGTAGGAAACCTAATTCTCTACAAAAAAGGTCTCTTAACATTTTACCATAGCTCGCTTCGTTTCCGAGATATTTGCAGATTTATCTCAAGGGAAGGGGCCTGACGGACATATTTCGAGATATTTCTTCTTCTTGTTGTTCTTCTTCTGCACAGCTAAGCTGGAAGTGGCATTTGCGGCTCGCACTAGTGCAGAGTTATCTCAAAGAAAGGGGCCACGGTGTTTCTGTATCTCTATTATGTTGGTGCGGCTTCGGAACTTTTAAATATCTTGATATATCTCGAGAACTACGCATCTGATCAAAAAATATCATAGAACATAAAAAGTAGGAAACTTAATTCTCTACAAAAAAGGTCTCTTAACATTTTGCCATAGCTCTCTTCGTTTCCGAGAGATTTGCAGATTTATCTCAAGGGCAGGGGCCTGACGGACATATTTCGAGATATTTCTTCTTCTTGTTGTTCTTCTTCTGCACAGCTAAACTGGAAGTGGCATTTCCAGCTCGCAATAGTGCAGAGTTATCTCAAAGAAAGGAGCCACAGTGTTTCTGTATCTCTATTATGTTGGTGCGGCTTCGGGACTTTTAAATATCTTGATATATCTCGAGAACTACGCATCTGATCAAAAAATATCATAGAACATAAAATGTAGGAAACTTAATTCTCTACAAAAAAGGTCTCTTAACATTTTGCCATAGCTCGCTTCGTTTCCGAGATATTTGCAGATTTATCTCAAGGGAAGGGGCCTGACGGACATATTTCGAGATATTTCTTCTTCTCGTTGTTCTTCTTCTGCACAGCTAAGCTGTAAGTGGCATTTGCGGCTCGCACTAGTGCAGAGTTACCTCAAAGAAAGGGGCCACGGTGTTTCTGTATCTCTATTATGTTGGTGCGGTTTCGGAACCTTTAAATATCTCGATATATCTCGAAAACTACGCTTCTGATCAAAAAATATCATAGAACATAAATTGTAGGAAACATAATTCTCTACAAAAAAGGTCTCTTAACATTTTGCCATAGCTCGCTTCGTTTCCGAGATATTTGCAGATATATCTCAAGGGCAGGGGCCTGACGGACATATTTCGAGATATTTCTTCTTCTTGTTGTTCTTCTTCTGCACAGCTAAGCTGGAAGTGGCATTTACAGATCGCAATAGTGCAGAGTTATCTCAAAGAAAGGGGCCACGGTGTTTCTGTATCTCTGTTATGTTGGTGCGGTTTCGGAACTTTTAAATATCTTGATATATCTCGAGAACTACGCATCTGATCAAAGAATATCATAGAACATAAATTGTAGGAAACATAATTCTCTACAAAAAAGGTCTCTTAACATTTTGCCATAGCTCGCTTCGTTTCCGAGATATTTGCAGATATATCTCAAGGGCAGGGGCCTGACGGACATATTTCGAGATATTTCTTCTTCTTGTTGTTCTTCTTCTGCACAGCTAAGCTGGAAGTGGCATTTACAGCTCGCAATAGTGCAGAGTTATCTCAAAGAAAGGGGCCACGGTGTTTCTGTATCTCTATTATGTTGGTGCGGCTTCGGAACTTTTAAATATCTTGATATATCTCGAGAACTACGCATCTGATCAAAAAATGTCATAGAACATAAAAAGTAGGAAACCTAATTTTCTACAAAAAAGGTCTCTTAACATTTTGCCATAGCTCGCTTCGTTTCCGAGATATTTGCAGATTTATCTCAAGGGAAGGCGCCTGACGGACATATTTCGAGATATTTCTTCTTCTTGTTGTTCTTCTTCTGCACAGCTAAGCTGGAAGTGGCATTTGCGGCTCGCACTAGTGCAGAGTTATCTCAAAGAAAGGGGCCACGGTGTTTCTGTATCCCTATTATGTTGGTGCGGCTTCGGAACTTTTAAATATCTCGATATATCTCGAAAACTACGCTTCTGATCAAAAAATATCATAGAACATAAATTGTAGGAAACATAATTCTCTACAAAAAACGTCTCTTAACATTTTGCCATAGCTCGCTTCGTTTCCGAGATATTTGCAGATTCAGCTCAAAGGAACTGGCCTGACGGACATATTTCGAGATATTTCTTCTTCTTGTTGTTCTTCTTCTGCACAGCTAAACTGGAAGTGGCATTTCCAGCTCGCAATCGTGCAGAGTTATCTCAAAGAAAGGGGCCACGGTGTTTCTGTATCTCTATTATGTTGGTGCGGCTTCGGAACTTTTAAATATCTTGATATATCTCGAGAACTACGCATCTGATCAAAAAATATCATAGAACATAAAAAGTAGGAAACTTAATTCTCTACAAAAAAGGTCTCTTAACATTTTGCCATAGCTCGCTTCGTTTCCGAGATATTTGCAGATTTATCTCAAGGGAAGGGGCCTGACGGACATATATCGAGATATTTCTTCTTCTTGTTGTTCTTCTTCTGCACAGCTGAGCTGGAAGTGGCATTTGCAGGTCGCAATAGTGCAGAGTTATCTCAAAGAAAGGAGCCACGGTGTTTCTGTATCTCTATTATGTTGGTGCGGCTTCGGAACTTTTAAATATCTCGATATATCTCGAAAACTACGCTTCTGATCAAAAAATATCATAGAGCATAAATTGTAGGAAACATAATTCACTACAAAAAACGTCTCTTAACATTTTGCCATAGCTCTCTTCGTTTCCGAGATATTTGCAGATTCAGCTCAAAGGAACGGGCCTGACGGACATATTTCGAGATACTTCTTCTTCTTGTTGTTCTTCCTCTGCACAGCTAAGCTGGAAGTGGCATTTGCAGCTCGCAATAGTGCAGAGTTATCTCAAAGAAAGGGGCCACGGTGTTTCTGTATCTCTATTATGTTGGTGCGGCTTCGGAACTTTTAAATATCTTGATATATCTCGAGAACTACGCATCTGATCAAAAAATATCATAGAACATAAAAAGTAGGAAACTTAATTCTCTACAAAAAAGGTCTCTTAACATTTTGCCATAGCTCGCTTCGTTCCCGAGATATTTGCAGATTTATCTCAAGGGAAGGGGCCTGACGGACATATTTCGAGATATTTCTTCTTCTTGTTGTTCTTCTTCTGCACAGCTATGCTGGAAGTGGCATTTGCAGCTCGCAATAGTGCAGAGTTATCTCAAAGAAAGGGGCCACGGTGTTTCTGTATCTCTATTATGTTGGTGCGGCTTCGGAACTTTTAAATATCTTGATATATCTCGAGAACTACGCATCTGATCAAAAAATATCATAGAACATAAAAAGTAGGAAACTTAATTCTCTACAAAAAAGGTCTCTTAACATTTTGCCATAGCTCGCTTCGTTTCCGAGATATTTGCAGATTTATCTCAAGGGAAGGGGCCTAACGGACATATTTCGAGATATTTCTTCTTCTTGTTGTTCTTCTTCTGCACAGCTAAACTGGAAGTGGCATTTCCAGCTCGCAATAGTGCAGAGTCATCTCAAAGAAAGGGGCCACGGTGTTTCTGTATCTCTATTATGTTGGTGCGGCTTCGGAACTTTTAAATATCTCGATATATCTCGAAAACTACGCTTCTGATCAAAAAATTTCATAGAACATAAATTGTAGGAAACATAATTCCCGACAAAAAACGTCTCTTAACATTTTGCCATAGCTCGCCTCGTTTCCGAGATATTTGCAGATATATCTCAAGGGAAGGGGCCTGACGGACATATTTCGAGATATTTCTTCTTCTTGTTGTTCTTCTTCTGCACAGCTAAGCTGGAAGTGGCATTTACAGCTCGCAATAGTGCAGAGTTATCTCAAAGAAAGGGGCCACGGTGTTTCTGTATCTCTATTATGTTGGTGCGGCTTCGGAACTTTTAAATATCTTGATATATCTCGAGAACTACGCATCTGATCAAAAAATGTCATAGAACGTAAAAAGTAGGAAACTTAATTCTCTACAAAAAAGGTCTCTTAACATTTTGCCATAGCTGTCTTCGTTTCCGAGATATTTCCAGATTTATCTCAAGGGAAGGGGCCTGACGGACATATTTCGAGATATTTCTTCTTCTTGTTGTTCTTCTTCTGCACAGCTAAGCTGGAAGTGGCATTTGCAGCTCGCAATAGTGCAGAGTTATCTCATAGAAAGGGGCCACGGTGTTTCTGTATCTCTATTATGTTGGTGCGGCTTCGGAACTTTTAAATATCTTGATATATCTCGAGAACTGCGCATCTGATCAAAAAATATCATAGAACATAAAAAGTAGGAAACTTAATTGTCTACAAAAAAGGTCTCTTAACATTTTGCCATAGCTCGCTTCGTTTCCGAGATATTTGCAGATTTATCTCAAGGGAAGGGGCCTGACGGACATATTTCGAGATATTTCTTCTTCTTGTTGTTCTTCTTCTGCACAGCTAAGCTGGAAGTGGCATTTGCGGCTCGCACTAGTGCAGAGTTAGCTCAAAGAAAGGGGCCACGGTGTTTCTGTATCTCTATTATGTTGGTGCGGCTTCGGAACTTTTAAATATCTTGATATATCTCGAGAACTACGCATCTGATCAAAAAATATCATAGAACATAAAAAGTAGGAAACCTAATTCTCTACAAAAAAGGTCTCTTAACATTTTACCATAGCTCGCTTCGTTTCCGAGATATTTGCAGATTTATCTCAAGGGAAGGGGCCTGACGGACATATTTCGAGATATTTCTTCTTCTTGTTGTTCTTCTTCTGCACAGCTAAGCTGGAAGTGGCATTTGCGGCTCGCACTAGTGCAGAGTTATCTCAAAGAAAGGGGCCACGGTGTTTCTGTATCTCTATTATGTTGGTGCGGCTTCGGAACCTTTAAATATCTCGATATATCTCGAAAACTACGCTTCTGATCAAAAAATATCATAGAACATAAATTGTAGGAAACATAATTCTCTACAAAAAAGGTCTCTTAACATTTTGCCATAGCTCGCTTCGTTTCCGAGATATTTGCAGATATATCTCAAGGGCAGTCGCCTGACGGACATATTTCGAGATATTTCTTCTTCTTGTTGTTCTTCTTCTGCACAGCTAAGCTGGAAGTGGCATTTACAGCTCGCAATAGTGCAGAGTTATCTCAAAGAAAGGGGCCACGGTGTTTCTGTATCTCTATTATGTTGGTGCGGCTTCGGAACTTTTAAATATCTTGATATATCTCGAGAACTACGCATCTGATCAAAAAATATCATAGAACATAAAAAGTAGGAAACCTAATTCTCTACAAAAAAGGTCTCTTAACATTTTACCATAGCTCGCCTCGTTTCCGAGATATTTGCAGATATATCTCAAGGGAAGGGGCCTGACGGACATATTTCGAGATATTTCTTCTTCTTGTTGTTCTTCTTCTGCACAGCTAAGCTGGAAGTGGCATTTGCAGCTCGCAATAGTGCAGAGTTATCTCATAGAAAGGGGCCACGGTGTTTCTGTATCTCTATTATGTTGGTGCGGCTTCGGAACTTTTAAATATCTTGATATATCTCGAGAACTGCGCATCTGATCAAAAAATATCATAGAACATAAAAAGTAGGAAACTTAATTGTCTACAAAAAAGGTCTCTTAACATTTTGCCATAGCTCGCTTCGTTTCCGAGATATTTGCAGATTTATCTCAAGGGAAGGGGCCTGACGGACATATTTCGAGATATTTCTTCTTCTTGTTGTTCTTCTTCTGCACAGCTAAGCTGGAAGTGGCATTTGCGGCTCGCACTAGTGCAGAGTTAGCTCAAAGAAAGGGGCCACGGTGTTTCTGTATCTCTATTATGTTGGTGCGGCTTCGGAACTTTTAAATATCTTGATATATCTCGAGAACTACGCATCTGATCAAAAAATATCATAGAACATAAAAAGTAGGAAACCTAATTCTCTACAAAAAAGGTCTCTTAACATTTTACCATAGCTCGCTTCGTTTCCGAGATATTTGCAGATTTATCTCAAGGGAAGGGGCCTGACGGACATATTTCGAGATATTTCTTCTTCTTGTTGTTCTTCTTCTGCACAGCTAAGCTGGAAGTGGCATTTGCGGCTCGCACTAGTGCAGAGTTATCTCAAAGAAAGGGGCCACGGTGTTTCTGTATCTCTATTATGTTGGTGCGGCTTCGGAACTTTTAAATATCTTGATATATCTCGAGAACTACGCATCTGATCAAAAAATATCATAGAACATAAAAAGTAGGAAACTTAATTCTCTACAAAAAAGGTCTCTTAACATTTTGCCATAGCTCTCTTCGTTTCCGAGAGATTTGCAGATTTATCTCAAGGGCAGGGGCCTGACGGACATATTTCGAGATATTTCTTCTTCTTGTTGTTCTTCTTCTGCACAGCTAAACTGGAAGTGGCATTTCCAGCTCGCAATAGTGCAGAGTTATCTCAAAGAAAGGAGCCACAGTGTTTCTGTATCTCTATTATGTTGGTGCGGCTTCGGGACTTTTAAATATCTTGATATATCTCGAGAACTACGCATCTGATCAAAAAATATCATAGAACATAAAATGTAGGAAACTTAATTCTCTACAAAAAAGGTCTCTTAACATTTTGCCATAGCTCGCTTCGTTTCCGAGATATTTGCAGATTTATCTCAAGGGAAGGGGCCTGACGGACATATTTCGAGATATTTCTTCTTCTCGTTGTTCTTCTTCTGCACAGCTAAGCTGTAAGTGGCATTTGCGGCTCGCACTAGTGCAGAGTTACCTCAAAGAAAGGGGCCACGGTGTTTCTGTATCTCTATTATGTTGGTGCGGTTTCGGAACCTTTAAATATCTCGATATATCTCGAAAACTACGCTTCTGATCAAAAAATATCATAGAACATAAATTGTAGGAAACATAATTCTCTACAAAAAAGGTCTCTTAACATTTTGCCATAGCTCGCTTCGTTTCCGAGATATTTGCAGATATATCTCAAGGGCAGGGGCCTGACGGACATATTTCGAGATATTTCTTCTTCTTGTTGTTCTTCTTCTGCACAGCTAAGCTGGAAGTGGCATTTACAGATCGCAATAGTGCAGAGTTATCTCAAAGAAAGGGGCCACGGTGTTTCTGTATCTCTGTTATGTTGGTGCGGTTTCGGAACTTTTAAATATCTTGATATATCTCGAGAACTACGCATCTGATCAAAGAATATCATAGAACATAAATTGTAGGAAACATAATTCTCTACAAAAAAGGTCTCTTAACATTTTGCCATAGCTCGCTTCGTTTCCGAGATATTTGCAGATATATCTCAAGGGCAGGGGCCTGACGGACATATTTCGAGATATTTCTTCTTCTTGTTGTTCTTCTTCTGCACAGCTAAGCTGGAAGTGGCATTTACAGCTCGCAATAGTGCAGAGTTATCTCAAAGAAAGGGGCCACGGTGTTTCTGTATCTCTATTATGTTGGTGCGGCTTCGGAACTTTTAAATATCTTGATATATCTCGAGAACTACGCATCTGATCAAAAAATGTCATAGAACATAAAAAGTAGGAAACCTAATTTTCTACAAAAAAGGTCTCTTAACATTTTGCCATAGCTCGCTTCGTTTCCGAGATATTTGCAGATTTATCTCAAGGGAAGGCGCCTGACGGACATATTTCGAGATATTTCTTCTTCTTGTTGTTCTTCTTCTGCACAGCTAAGCTGGAAGTGGCATTTGCGGCTCGCACTAGTGCAGAGTTATCTCAAAGAAAGGGGCCACGGTGTTTCTGTATCCCTATTATGTTGGTGCGGCTTCGGAACTTTTAAATATCTCGATATATCTCGAAAACTACGCTTCTGATCAAAAAATATCATAGAACATAAATTGTAGGAAACATAATTCTCTACAAAAAACGTCTCTTAACATTTTGCCATAGCTCGCTTCGTTTCCGAGATATTTGCAGATTCAGCTCAAAGGAACTGGCCTGACGGACATATTTCGAGATATTTCTTCTTCTTGTTGTTCTTCTTCTGCACAGCTAAGCTGGAAGTGGCATTTGCAGCTCGCAATAGTGCAGAGTTATCTCAAAGAAAGGGGCCACGGGGTTTCTGTATCTCTATTATGTTGGTGCGGCTTCGGAACTTTTAAATATCTTGATATATCTCGAGAACTGCGCATCTGATCAAAAAATATCATAGAACATAAAAAGTAGGAAACATAATTCTCTACAAAAAAGGTCTCTAAACATTTTGCCATAGCTCGCTTCGTTCCCGAGATATTTGCAGATTCAGCTCAAAGGAACGGGCCTGACGGACATATTTCGAGATATTTCTTCTTCTTGTTGTTCTTCTTCTGCACAGCTGAGCTGGAAGTGGCATTTGCAGGTCGCAATAGTGCAGAGTTATCTCAAAGAAAGGGGCCGCGGTGTTTCTGTATCTCTATTATGTTGGTGCGGCTTCGGAACTTTTAAATATCTCGATATATCTCGAAAACTACGCTTCTGATCAAAAAATATCATAGAACATAAATTGTAGGAAACATAATTCTCTACAAAAAACGTCTCTTAATATTTTGCCATAGCTCGCTTCGTTTCCGAGATATTTGCAGATTCAGCTCAAAGGAACTGGCCTGACGGACATATTTCGAGATATTTCTTCTTCTTGTTGTTCTTCCTCTGCACAGCTAAGCTGGAAGTGGCATTTGCAGCTAGCAATAGTGCAGAGTTATCTCAAAGAAAGGGGCCACGGTGTTTCTGTATCTCTATTATGTTGGTGCGGCTTCGGAACTTTTAAATATCTTGATATATCTCGAGAACTACGCATCTGATCAAAAAATATCATACAACATAAAAAGTAGGAAACTTAATTCTCTACAAAAAAGGTCTCTTAACATTTCGCCATAGCTCGCTTCGTTTCCGAGATATTTGCAGATTTATCTCAAGGGAAGGGGCCTGACGGACATATTTCGAGATATTTCTTCTTCTTGTTGTTCTTCTTCTGCACAGCTAAGATGGAACTGGCATTTGCGGCTCGCACTAGTGCAGAGTTATCTCAAAGAAAGGGGCCACGGTGTTTCTGTATCTCTATTATGTTGGTGCGGCTTCAGAACTTTTAAATATCTCGATGTATCTCGAAAACTACGCTTCTGATCAAAAAATATCATAGAACATAAATTGTAGGAAGCATAATTCTCTACAAAAAAGGTCTCTTAACATTTTGCCATAGCTCGCTTCGTTTCCGAGATATTTGCAGATATATCTCAAGGGAAGGGGCCTGACCGACATATTTCGAGATATTTCTTCTTCTTGTTGTTCTTCTTCTGCACAGCTAAGCTGGAAGTGGCATTTGCGGCTCGCACTAGTGCAGAGTTATCTCAAAGAAAGGGGCCACGGTGTTTCTGTATCTCTATTATGTTGGTGCGGCTTCGGAACTTTTAAATATCTTGATATATCTCGAGAACTACGCATCTGATCAAAAAATATCATAGAACATAAAAAGTAGGAAACTTAATTCTCTACAAAAAAGGTCTCTTAACATTTCGCCATAGCTCGCTTCGTTTCCGAGATATTTGCAGATTTATCTCAAGGGAAGGGGCCTGACGGACATATTTCGAGATATTTCTTCTTCTTGTTGTTCTTCTTCTGCACAGCTAAGCTGAAAGTGGCATTTGCGGCTCGCACTAGTGCAGAGTTATCTCAAAGAAAGGGGCCACGGTGTTTCTGTATCCCTATTATGTTGGTGCGGCTTCGGAACTTTTAAATATCTCGATATATCTCGAAAACTACGCTTCTGATCAAAAAATATCATAGAACATAAATTGTAGGAAACATAATTCTCTATAAAAAACGTCTCTTAACATTTTGCCATAGCTCGCTTCGTTTCCGAGATATTTGCAGATTCAGCTCAAAGGAACTGGCCTGACGGACATATTTCGAGATATTTCTTCTTCTTGTTGTTCTTCCTCTGCACAGCTAAGCTGGAAGTGGCATTTGCAGCTCGCAATAGTGCAGAGTTATCTCAAAGAAAGGGGCCACGGTGTTTCTGTATCTCTATTATGTTGGTGCGGCTTCGGAACTTTTAAATATCTTGATATATCTCGAGAACTACGCATCTGATGAAAAAATATCATACAACATAAAAAGTAGGAAACTTAATTCTCTACAAAAAAGGTCTCTTAACATTTTGCCATAGCTCGCTTCGTTTCCGAGATATTTGCAGATTTATCTCAAGGGAAGGGGCCTGACGGACATATTTCGAAATATTTCTTCTTCTTGTTGTTCTTCTTCTGCACAGCTAAGCTGGAACTGGCATTTGCGGCTCGCACTAGTGCAGAGTTATCTCAAAGAAAGGGGCCACGGTGTTTCTGTATCTCTATTATGTTGGTGCGGCTTCGGAACTTTTAAATATCTCGATGTATCTCGAAAACTACGCTTCTGATCAAAAAATATCATAGAACATAAATTGTAGGAAGCATAATTCTCTACAAAAAAGGTCTCTTAACATTTTGCCATAGCTCGCTTCGTTTCCGAGATATTTGCAGATATATCTCAAGGGAAGGGGCCTGACGGACATATTTCGAGATATTTCTTCTTCTTGTTGTTCTTCTTCTGCACAGCTAAGCTGGAAGTGGCATTTGCGGCTCGCACTAGTGTAGAGTTATCTCAAAGAAAGGGGCCACGGTGTTTCTGTATCCCTATTATGTTGGTGCGGCTTCGGTACTTTTAAATATCTCGATATATCTCGAAAACTACGCTTCTGATCAAAAAATATCATAGAACATAAATTGTAGGAAACATAATTCTCTATAAAAAACGTCTCTTAACATTTTACCATAGCTCGCTTCGTTTCCGAGATATTTGCAGATTCAGCTCAAAGGAACTGGCCTGACGGACATATTTCGAGATATTTCTTCTTCTTGTTGTTCTTCCTCTGCACAGCTAAGCTGGAAGTGGCATTTGCAGCTCGCAATAGTGCAGAGTTATCTCAAAGAAAGGGGCCACGGTGTTTCTGTATCTCTATTATGTTGGTGCGGCTTCGGAACTTTTAAATATCTTGATATATCTCGAGAACTACGCATCTGATCAAAAAATATCATAGAACATAAAAAGTAGGAAACTTAATTCTCTACAAAAAAGGTCTCTTAACATTTTGCCATAGCTCGCTTCGTTTCCGAGATATTTGCAGATATATCTCAAGGGAAGGGGCCTGACGGACATATTTCGAGATATTTCTTCTTCTTGTTGTTCTTCTTCTGCACAGCTAAGCTGGAAGTGGCATTTGCGGCTCGCACTAGTGTAGAGTTATCTCAAAGAAAGGGGCCACGGTGTTTCTGTATCCCTATTATGTTGGTGCGGCTTCGGTACTTTTAAATATCTCGATATATCTCGAAAACTACGCTTCTGATCAAAAAATATCATAGAACATAAATTGTAGGAAACATAATTCTCTATAAAAAACGTCTCTTAACATTTTACCATAGCTCGCTTCGTTTCCGAGATATTTGCAGATTCAGCTCAAAGGAACTGGCCTGACGGACATATTTCGAGATATTTCTTCTTCTTGTTGTTCTTCCTCTGCACAGCTAAGCTGGAAGTGGCATTTGCAGCTCGCAATAGTGCAGAGTTATCTCAAAGAAAGGGGCCACGGTGTTTCTGTATCTCTATTATGTTGGTGCGGCTTCGGAACTTTTAAATATCTTGATATATCTCGAGAACTACGCATCTGATCAAAAAATATCATAGAACATAAAAAGTAGGAAACTTAATTCTCTACAAAAAAGGTCTCTTAACATTTTGCCATAGCTCGCTTCGTTTCCGAGATATTTGCAGATATATCTCAAGGGAAGGGGCCTGACGGACATATTTCGAGATATTTCTTCTTCTTGTTGTTCTTCTTCTGCACAGCTAAGCTGGAAGTGGCATTTACAGCTCGCAATAGTGCAGAGTTATCTCAAAGAAAGGGGCCACGGTGTTTCTGTATCTCTATTATGTTGGTGCGGCTTCGGAACTTTTAAATATCTTGATATATCTCGAGAACTACGCATCTGATCAAAAAATATCATAGAACATAAAAAGTAGGAAACTTAATTCTCTACAAAAAAGGTCTCTTAACATTTTGCCATAGCTCGCTTCGTTTCCGAGATATTTGCAGATATATCTCAAGGGAAGGGGCCTGACGGACATATTTCGAGATATTTCTTCTTCTTGTTGTTCTTCTTCTGCACAGCTAAGCTGGAAGTGGCATTTGCGGCTCGCACTAGTGCAGAGTTATCTCAAAGAAAGGGGCCACGGTGTTTCTGTATCCCTATTATGTTGGTGCGGCTTCGGAACTTTTAAATATCTCGATATATCTCGAAAACTACGCTTCTGATCAAAAAATATCATAGAACATAAATTGTAGGAAACATAATTCTCTATAAAAAACGTCTCTTAACATTTTGCCATAGCTCGCTTCGTTTCCGAGATATTTGCAGATTCAGCTCAAAGGAACTGGCCTGACGGACATATTTCGAGATATTTCTTCTTCTTGTTGTTCTTCCTCTGCACAGCTAAGCTGGAAGTGGCATTTGCAGCTCGCAATAGTGCAGAGTTATCTCAAAGAAAGGGGCCACGGTGTTTCTGTATCTCTATTATGTTGGTGCGGCTTCGGAACTTTTAAATATCTTGATATATCTCGAGAACTACGCATCTGATGAAAAAATATCATACAACATAAAAAGTAGGAAACTTAATTCTCTACAAAAAAGGTCTCTTAACATTTTGCCATAGCTCGCTTCGTTTCCGAGATATTTGCAGATTTATCTCAAGGGAAGGGGCCTGACGGACATATTTCGAGATATTTCTTCTTCTTGTTGTTCTTCTTCTGCACAGCTAAGCTGGAAGTGGCATTTACAGCTCGCAATAGTGCAGAGTTATCTCAAAGAAAGGGGCCACGGTGTTTCTGTATCTCTATTATGTTGGTGCGGCTTTGGAACTTTTAAGTATCTGGATATATCTCGAAAACTACGCTTCTGATCAAAAAATATCATAGAACATAAATTGTAGGAAACATAATTCTCTACAAAAAAGGTCTCTTAACATTTTGCCATAGCTCGCTTCGTTTCCGAGATATTTGCAGATATATCTCAAGGGAAGGGGCCTGACGGACATATTTCGAGATATGTCTTCTTCTTGTTGTTCTTCTTCTGCACAGCTAAGCTGGAAGTGGCATTTACAGCTCGCAATAGTGCAGAGTTATCTCAAAGAGAGGGGCCACGGTGTTTCTGTATCTCTATTATGTTGGTGCGGCTTCGGAACTTTTAAATATCTTGATATATCTCGAGAACTACGCATCTGATCGAAAAATATCATAGAACATAAAAAGTAGGAAACTTAATTCTCTACAAAAAAGGTCTCCTAACATTTTGCCATAGCTCGCTTCGTTTCCGAGATATTTGCAGATTTATCTCAAGGGAAGGGGCCTGACGGACATATTTCGAGATATTTCTTCTTCTTGTTGTTCTTCTTCTGCACAGCTAAGCTGGAAGTGGCATTTGCGGCTCGCACTAGTGCAGAGTTATCTCAACGAAAGGGGCCACGGTGTTTCTGTATCTCTATTATGTTGGTGCGGCTTCGGAACTTTTAAATATCTCGATATATCTCGAAAACTACGCCTCTGATCAAAAAATATCATAGAACATAAATTGTAGCAAACATAATTCTCTACAAAAAAGGTCTCTTAACATTTTGCCATAGCTCTCTTCGTTTCCGAGATATTTGCAGATTTATCTCAAGGGAAGGGGCCTGACGGACATATTTCGAGATATTTCTTCTTCTTGTTGTTCTTCTTCTGCACAGCTAAGCTGGAAGTGGCATTTACAGCTCGCAATACTGCAGAGTTATCTCAAAGAAAGGGGCCACGGTGTTTCTGTATCCCTATTATGTTGGTGCGGCTTCGGAACTTTTAAATACCTCGATATATCTCGAAAACTACGCTTCTGATCAAAAAATATCATAGAACATAAATTGTAGGAAACATAATTCTCTACAAAAAACGTCTCTTAACATTTTGCCATAGCTCGCTTCGTTTCCGAGATATTTGCAGATTCAGCTCAAAGGAACTGGCCTGACGGACATATTTCGAGATATTTCTTCTTCTTGTTGTTCTTCTTCTGCACAGCTAAACTGGAAGTGGCATTTCCAGCTCGCAATAGTGCAGAGTTATCTCAAAGAGAGGGGCCACGGTGTTTCTGTATCTCTATTATGTTGGTGCGGCTTCGGAACTTTTAAATATCTTGATATATCTCGAGAACTACGCATCTGATCAAAAAATATCATAGAACATAAAAAGTAGGAAACTTAATTCTCTACAAAAAAGGTCTCTCAACATTTTGCCATAGCTCGCTTCGTTTCCGAGATATTTGCAGATTTATCTCAAGGGAAGGGGCCTGACGGACATATTTCGAGATATTTCGTCTTCTTGTTGTTCTTCTTCTGCACAGCTAAGCTGGAAGTGGCATTTGCAGCTCGCAATAGTGCAGAGTTATCTCAAAGAAAGGGGCCACGGTGTTTCTGTATCCCTATTATGTTGGTGCGGCTTCGGAACTTTTAAATATCTCGATATATCTCGAAAACTACGCTTCTGATCAAAAA
Source organism: Osmia lignaria lignaria (assembly GCF_051020975.1). Taxonomy (NCBI): domain Eukaryota; kingdom Metazoa; phylum Arthropoda; class Insecta; order Hymenoptera; family Megachilidae; genus Osmia; species Osmia lignaria. Next base: position 3,609,610 of record NW_027478160.1, read on the forward strand.
ATATCATAGAACATAAATTGTAGGAAACATAATTCTCTACAAAAAACGTCTCTTAACATTTTGCCATAGCTCGCTTCGTTTCCGAGATATTTGCAGATTTATCTCAAGGGAAGGGGCCTGACGGACATATTTCGAGATATTTCTTCTTCTTGTTGTTCTTCTTCTGCACAGCTAAGCTGGAAGTGGCATTTGCGGCTCGCACTAGTGCAGAGTTATCTCAACGAAAGGGGCCACGGTGTTTCTGTATCCCTATTATGTTGGTGCGGCTTCGGAACTTTTAAATATCTTGATATATCTCGAGAACTACGCATCTGATCAAAAAATATCATAGAACATAAAAAGTAGGAAACTTAATTCTCTACAAAAAAGGTCTCCTAACATTTTGCCATAGCTCGCTTCGTTTCCGAGATATTTGCAGATTTATCTCAAGGGAAGGGGCCTGACGGACATATTTCGAGATATTTCTTCTTCTTGTTGTTCTTCTTCTGCACAGCTAAGCTGGAAGTGGCATTTGCGGCTCGCACTAGTGCAGAGTTATCTCAACGAAAGGGGCCACGGTGTTTCTGTATCTCTATTATGTTGGTGCGGCTTCGGAACTTTTAAATATCTCGATATATCTCGAAAACTACGCTTCTGATCAAAAAATATCATAGAACATAAATTGTAGCAAACATAATTCTCTACAAAAAAGATCTCTAAACATTTTGCCATAGCTCGCTTCGTTTCCGAGATATTTGCAGATATATCTCAAGGGAAGGGGCCTGACGGACATATTTCGAGATATTTCTTCTTCTTGTTGTTCTTCTTCTGCACAGCTAAGCTGGAAGTGGCATTTACAGCTCGCAATAGTGCAGAGTTATCTCAAAGAAAGGGGCCACGGTGTTTCTGTATCTCTATTATGTTGGTGCGGCTTCGGAACTTTTAAATATCTTGATATATCTCGAGAACTACGCATCTGATCAAAAAATATCATAGAACATAAAAAGTAGGAAACTTAATTCTCTACAAAAAAGGTCTCTCAACATTTTGCCATAGCTCGCTTCGTTTCCGAGATATTTGCAGATATATCTCAAGGGAAGGGGCCTGACGGACATATTTCGAGATACGTCTTCTTCTTGTTGTTCTTCTTCTGCACAGCTAAGCTGGAAGTGGCATTTACAGCTCGCAATAGTGCAGAGTTATCTCAAAGAAAGGGGCCACGGTGTTTCTGTATCTCTATTATGTTGGTGCGGCTTCGGAACTTTTAAATATCTTGATATATCTCGCGAACTACGCATCTGATCAAAAAATATCATAGAACCTGAAAAGTAGGAAACTTAATTCTCTACAAAAAAGGTCTCTTAACATTTTGCCATAGCTCACTTCGTTTCCGAGATATTTGCAGATTTATCTCAAGGGAAGGGGCCTGACGGACATATTTCGAGATATTTCTTCTTCTTGTTGTTCTTCTTCTGCACAGCTAAACTGGAAGTGGCATTTCCAGCTCGCAATAGTGCAGAGTTATCTCAAAGAGAGGGGCCACGGTGTTTCTGTATCTCTATTATGTTGGTGCGGCTTCGGAACTTTTAAATATCTTGATATATCTCGAGAACTACGCATCTGATCAAAAAATATCATGCAACATAAAAAGTAGGAAACTTAATTCTCTACAAAAAAGGTCTCCTAACATTTTGCCATAGCTCGCTTCGTTTCCGAGATATTTGCAGATTTATCTCAAGGGAAGGGGCCTGACGGACATATTTCGAGATATTTCTTCTTCTTGTTGTTCTTCTTCTGCACAGCTAAGCTGGAAGTGGCATTTGCGGCTCGCACTAGTGCAGAGTTATCTCAAAGAAAGGGGCCACGGTGTTTCTGTATCCCTATTATGTAGGTGCGGCTTCGGAACTTTTAAATATCTCGATATATCTCGAAAACTACGCTTCTGATCAAAAAATATCATAGAACATAAATTGTAGGAAACATAATTCTCTACAAAAAACATCTCTTAACATTTTGCCATAGCTCGCTTCGTTTCCGAGATATTTGCAGATATATCTCAAGGGAAGGGGCCTGACGGACATATTTCGAGATATTTCTTCTTCTTGTTGTTCTTCTTCTGCACAGCGAAGCTGGAAGTGGCATTTACAGCTCGCAATAGTGCAGAGTTATCTCAAAGAAAGGGGCCACGGTGTTTCTGTATCTCTATTATGTTGGTGCGGCTTTGGAACTTTTAAATATCTGGATATATCTCGAAAACTACGCTTCTGATCAAAAAATATCATAGAACATAAATTGTAGGAAACATAATTCTCTACAAAAAAGGTCTCTTAACATTTTGCCATAGCTCGCTTCGTTTCCGAGATATTTGCAGATATATCTCAAGGGAAGGGGCCTGACGGACATATTTCGAGATATGTCTTCTTCTTGTTGTTCTTCTTCTGCACAGCTAAGCTGGAAGTGGCATTTACAGCTCGCAATAGTGCAGAGTTATCTCAAAGAGAGGGGCCACGGTGTTTCTGTATCTCTATTATGTTGGTGCGGCTTCGGAACTTTTAAATATCTTGATATATCTCGAGAACTACGCATCTGATCAAAAAATATCATAGAACATAAAAAGTAGGAAACTTAATTCTCTACAAAAAAGGTCTCCTAACATTTTGCCATAGCTCGCTTCGTTTCCGAGATATTTGCAGATTTATCTCAAGGGAAGGGGCCTGACGGACATATTTCGAGATATTTCTTCTTCTTGTTGTTCTTCTTCTGCACAGCTAAGCTGGAAGTGGCATTTGCGGCTCGCACTAGTGCAGAGTTATCTCAACGAAAGGGGCCACGGTGTTTCTGTATCTCTATTATGTTGGTGCGGCTTCGGAACTTTTAAATATCTCGATATATCTCGAAAACTACGCTTCTGATCAAAAAATATCATAGAACATAAATTATAGGAAACATAATTCTCTACAAAAAAGGTCTCTTAACATTTTGCCATAGCTCGCTTCGTTTCCGAGGTATTTGCAGATATATCTCAAGGGAAGGGGCCTGACGGACATATTTCGAGATATTTCTTCTTCTTGTTGTTCTTCCTCTGCACAGCTAAGCTGGAAGTGGCATTTGCAGCTCGCAATAGTGCAGAGTTATCTCAAAGAAAGGGGCCACGGTGTTTCTGTATCTCTATTATGTTGGTGCGGCTTCGGAACTTTTAAATATCTCGATATATCTCGAAAACTACGCTTCTGATCAAAAAATATCATAGAACATAAATTGTAGGAAACATAATTCTCTACAAAAAAGGTCTCTTAACATTTTGCCATAGCTCGCTTCGTTTCCGAGATATTTGCAGATTTATCTCAAGGGAAGGGGCCTGACGGACATATTTCGAGATATTTCTTCTTCTTGTTGTTCTTCTTCTGCACAGCTAAACTGGAAGTGGCATTTCCAGCTCGCAATAGTGCAGAGTTATCTCAAAGAGAGGGGCCACGGTGTTTCTGTATCTCTATTATGTTGGTGCGGCTTCGGAACTTTTAAATATCTTGATATATCTCGAGAACTACGCATCTGATCAAAAAATATCATAGAACATAAAAAGTAGGAAACTTAATTCTCTACAAAAAAGGTCTCTCAACATTTTGCCATAGCTCGCTTCGTTTCCGAGATATTTGCAGATATATCTCAAGGGAAGGGGCCTGACGGACATATTTCGAGATATTTCTTCTTCTTGTTGTTCTTCTTTTGCACAGCTAAGCTGGAAGTGGCATTTACAGCTCGCAATAGTGCAGAGTTATCTCAAAGAAAGGGGCCACGGTGTTTCTGTATCTCTATTATGTTGGTGCGGCTTCGGAACTTTTAAATATCTTGATATATCTCGAGAACTACGCATCTGATCAAAAAATATCATAGAACATAAAAAGTAGGAAACTTAATTCTCTACAAAAAAGGTCTCTTAACATTTTGCCATAGCTCGCTTCGTTTCCGAGATATTTGCAGATTTATCTCAAGGGAAGGGGCCTAACGGACATATTTCGAGATATTTCTTCTTCTTGTTGTTCTTCTTCTGCACAGCTAAACTGGAAGTGGCATTTCCAGCTCGCAATAGTGCAGAGTTATCTCAAAGAGAGGGGCCACGGTGTTTCTGTATCTCTATTATGTTGGTGCGGCTTCGGAACTTTCAAATATCTTGATATATCTCGAGAACTACGCATCTGATCAAAAAATATCATAGAACATAAAAAGTAGGAAACTTAATTCTCTACAAAAAAGGTCTCTTAACATTTTGCCATAGCTCGCTTCGTTTCCGAGATATTTGCAGATTTATCTCAAGGGAAGGGGCCTGACGGACATATTTCGAGATATTTCTTCTTCTTGTTGTTCTTCTTCTGCACAGCTAAGCTGGAAGTGGCATTTGCGGCTCGCACTAGTGCAGAGTTATCTCAAAGAAAGGGGCCACGGTGTTTCTGTATCCCTATTATGTTGGTGCGGCTTCGGAACTTTCAAATATCTCGATATATCGCGAAAACTACGCTTCTGATCAAAAAATATCATAGAACATAAATTGTAGGAAACATAATTCTCTACAAAAAACATCTCTTAACGTTTTGCCATAGCTCGCTTCGTTTCCGAGATATTTGCAGATATATCTCAAGGGAAGGGGCCTGACGGACATATTTCGAGATATTTCTTCTTCTTGTTGTTCTTCTTCTGCACAGCGAAGCTGGAAGTGGCATTTACAGCTCGCAATAGTGCAGAGTTATCTCAAAGAAAGGGGCCACGGTGTTTCTGTATCTCTATTATGTTGGTGCGGCTTCGGAACTTTTAAATATCTCGATATATCTCGAAAACTACGCTTCTGATCAAAAAATATCATAGAACATAAATTATAGGAAACATAATTCTCTACAAAAAAGGTCTCTTAACATTTTGCCATAGCTCGCTTCGTTTCCGAGGTATTTGCAGATATATCTCAAGGGAAGGGGCCTGACGGACATATTTCGAGATATTTCTTCTTCTTGTTGTTCTTCCTCTGCACAGCTAAGCTGGAAGTGGCATTTGCAGCTCGCAATAGTGCAGAGTTATCTCAAAGAAAGGGGCCACGGTGTTTCTGTATCTCTATTATGTTGGTGCGGCTTCGGAACTTTTAAATATCTCGATATATCTCGAAAACTACGCTTCTGATCAAAAAATATCATAGAACATAAATTGTAGGAAACATAATTCTCTACAAAAAAGGTCTCTTAACATTTTGCCATAGCTCGCTTCGTTTCCGAGATATTTGCAGATTTATCTCAAGGGAAGGGGCCTGACGGACATATTTCGAGATATTTCTTCTTCTTGTTGTTCTTCTTCTGCACATCTAAACTGGAAGTGGCATTTCCAGCTCGCAATAGTGCAGAGTTATCTCAAAGAGAGGGGCCACGGTGTTTCTGTATCTCTATTATGTTGGTGCGGCTTCGGAACTTTTAAATATCTTGATATATCTCGAGAACTACGCATCTGATCAAAAAATATCATAGAACATAAAAAGTAGGAAACTTAATTCTCTACAAAAAAGGTCTCTCAACATTTTGCCATAGCTCGCTTCGTTTCCGAGATATTTGCAGATATATCTCAAGGGAAGGGGCCTGACGGACATATTTCGAGATATTTCTTCTTCTTGTTGTTCTTCTTTTGCACAGCTAAGCTGGAAGTGGCATTTACAGCTCGCAATAGTGCAGAGTTATCTCAAAGAAAGGGGCCACGGTGTTTCTGTATCTCTATTATGTTGGTGCGGCTTCGGAACTTTTAAATATCTTGATATATCTCGAGAACTACGCATCTGATCAAAAAATATCATAGAACATAAAAAGTAGGAAACTTAATTCTCTACAAAAAAGGTCTCTTAACATTTTGCCATAGCTCGCTTCGTTTCCGAGATATTTGCAGATTTATCTCAAGGGAAGGGGCCTAACGGACATATTTCGAGATATTTCTTCTTCTTGTTGTTCTTCTTCTGCACAGCTAAACTGGAAGTGGCATTTCCAGCTCGCAATAGTGCAGAGTTATCTCAAAGAGAGGGGCCACGGTGTTTCTGTATCTCTATTATGTTGGTGCGGCTTCGGAACTTTTAAATATCTTGATATATCTCGAGAACTACGCATCTGATCAAAAAATATCATAGAACATAAAAAGTAGGAAACTTAATTCTCTACAAAAAAGGTCTCTTAACATTTTGCCATAGCTCGCTTCGTTTCCGAGATATTTGCAGATTTATCTCAAGGGAAGGGGCCTGACGGACATATTTCGAGATATTTCTTCTTCTTGTTGTTCTTCTTCTGCACAGCTAAGCTGGAAGTGGCATTTGCGGCTCGCACTAGTGCAGCGTTATCTCAAAGAAAGGGGCCACGGTGTTTCTGTATCCCTATTATGTTGGTGCGGCTTCGGAACTTTCAAATATCTCGATATATCGCGAAAACTACGCTTCTGATCAAAAAATATCATAGAACATAAATTGTAGGAAACATAATTCTCTACAAAAAACGTCTCTTAACATTTTGCCATAGCTCGCTTCGTTTCCGAGATATTTGCAGATTCAGCTCAAAGGAACTGGCCTGACGGACATATTTCGAGATATTTCTTCTTCTTGTTGTTCTTCTTCTGCACAGCTAAGCTGGAAGTGGCATTTGCGGCTCGCACTAGTGCAGAGTTATCTCAAAGAAAGGGGCCACGGTGTTTCTGTATCTCTATTATGTTGGTGCGGCTTCGGAACTTTTAAATATCTTGATATATCTCGAGAACTACGCATCTGATCAAAAAATATCATAGAACATAAAAAGTAGGAAACTTAATTCTCTACAAAAAAGGTCTCTTAACATTGGGCCATAGCTCGCTTCGTTTCCGAGATATTTGCAGATTTATCTCAAGGGAAGGGGCCTAACGGACATATTTCGAGATATTTCTTCTTCTTGTTGTTCTTCTTCTGCACAGCTAAGCTGGAAGTGGCATTTGCGGCTCGCACTAGTGCAGAGTTATCTCAAAGAAAGGGGCCACGGTGTTTCTGTATCCCTATTATGTTGGTGCGGCTTCGAAACTTTTAAATATCTCGATATATCTCGAAAACTACGGTTCTGATCAAAAAATATCATAGAACATAAATTGTAGGAAACATAATTCCCTACAAAAAACGTCTCTTAACATTTTGCCATAGCTCGCTTCGTTTCCGAGATATTTGCAGATTCAGCTCAATGGAACTGGCCTGACGGACATATTTCGAGATATTTCTTCTTCTTGTTGTTCTTCCTCTGCACAGCTAAGCTGGAAGTGGCATTTGCAGCTCGCAATAGTGCAGAGTTATCTCAAAGAAAGGGGCCACGGTGTTTCTGTATCTCTATTATGTTGGTGCGGCTTCGGAACTTTTAAATATCTCGATATATCTCGAAAACTACGCTTCTGATCAAAAAATATCATAGAACATAAATTGTAGGAAACATAATTCTCTACAAAAAAGGTCTCTTAACATTTTGCCATAGCTCGCTTCGTTTCCGAGATATTTGCAGATATATCTCAAGGGAAGGGGCCTGACGGACATATTTCGAGATATTTCTTCTTCTTGTTGTTCTTCTTCTGCACAGCTAAGCTGGAAGTGGCATTTGCAGCTCGCAATAGTGCAGAGTTATCTCAAAGAAAGGGGCCACGGTGTTTCTGTATCTCTATTATGTTGGTGCGGCTTCGGAACTTTTAAATATCTTGATATATCTCGAGAACTACGCATCAGATCAAAAAATATCATAGAACATAAATTGTAGGAAACATAATTCTCTACAAAAAAGGTCTCTTAACATTTTGCCATAGCTCGCTTCGTTTCCGAGATATTTGCAGATATATCTCAAGGGAAGGGGCCTGACGGACATATTTCGAGATACGTCTTCTTCTTGTTGTTCTTCTTCTGCACAGCTAAGCTGGAAGTGGCATTTACAGCTCGCAATAGTGCAGAGTTATCTCAAGGGAAGGGGCCTGACGGACATATTTCGAGATATTTCTTCTTCTTGTTGTTCTTCTTCTGCACAGCTAAACTGGAAGTGGCATTTCCAGCTCGCAATAGTGCAGAGTTATCTCAAAGAGAGGGGCCACGGTGTTTCTGTATCTCTATTATGTTGGTGCGGCTTCGGAACTTTTAAATATCTTGATATATCTCGAGAACTACGCATCTGATCAAAAAATATCATAGAACATAAATTGTAGGAAACATAATTCTCTACAAAAAAGGTCTCTTAACATTTTGCCATAGCTCGCTTCGTTTCCGAGATATTTGCAGATATATCTCAAGGGAAGGGGCCTGACGGACATATTTCGAGATACGTCTTCTTCTTGTTGTTCTTCTTCTGCACAGCTAAGCTGGAAGTGGCATTTACAGCTCGCAATAGTGCAGAGTTATCTCAAGGGAAGGGGCCTGACGGACATATTTCGAGATATTTCTTCTTCTTGTTGTTCTTCTTCTGCACAGCTAAGCTGGAAGTGGCATTTGCGGCTCGCACTAGTGCAGAGTTATCTCAACGAAAGGGGCCACGGTGTTTCTGTATCTCTATTATGTTGGTGCGGCTTCGGAACTTTTAAATATCTCGATATATCTCGAAAACTACGCTTCTGATCAAAAAATATCATAGAACATAAATTGTAGGAAACATAATTCTCTACAAAAAAGGTCTCTTAACATTTTGCCATAGCTCGCTTCGTTTCCGAGATATTTGCAGATATATCTCAAGGGAAGGGGCCTGACGGACATATTTCGAGATATTTCTTCTTCTTGTTGTTCTTCTTCTGCACAGATAAGCTGGAAGTGGCATTTGCAGCTCGCAATAGTGCAGAGTTATCTCAAAGAAAGGGGCCACGGTGTTTCTGTATCTCTATTATGTTGGTGCGGCTTCGGAACTTTTAAATATCTTGATATATCTCGAGAACTACGCATCAGATCAAAAAATATCATAGAACATAAATTGTAGGAAACATAATTCTCTACAAAAAAGGTCTCTTAACATTTTGCCATAGCTCGCTTCGTTTCCGAGATATTTGCAGATATATCTCAAGGGAAGGGGCCTGACGGACATATTTCGAGATACGTCTTCTTCTTGTTGTTCTTCTTCTGCACAGCTAAGCTGGAAGTGGCATTTACAGCTCGCAATAGTGCAGAGTTATCTCAAGGGAAGGGGCCTGACGGACATATTTCGAGATATTTCTTCTTCTTGTTGTTCTTCTTCTGCACAGCTAAACTGGAAGTGGCATTTCCAGCTCGCAATAGTGCAGAGTTATCTCAAAGAGAGGGGCCACGGTGTTTCTGTATCTCTATTATGTTGGTGCGGCTTCGGAACTTTTAAATATCTTGATATATCTCGAGAACTACGCATCTGATCAAAAAATATCATAGAACATAAATTGTAGGAAACATAATTCTCTACAAAAAACGTCTCTTAACATTTTGCCATAGCTCGCTTCGTTTCCGAGATATTTGCAGATATATCTCAAGGGAAGGGGCCTGACGGACATATTTCGAGATACGTCTTCTTCTTGTTGTTCTTCTTCTGCACAGCTAAGCTGGAAGTGGCATTTACAGCTCGCAATAGTGCAGAGTTATCTCAAGGGAAGGGGCCTGACGGACATATTTCGAGATATTTCTTCTTCTTGTTGTTCTTCTTCTGCACAGCTAAACTGGAAGTGGCATGTCCAGCTCGCAATAGTGCAGAGTTATCTCAAAGAGAGGGGCCACGGTGTTTCTGTATCTCTATTATGTTGGTGCGGCTTCGGAACTTTTAAATATCTTGATATATCTCGAGAACTACGCATCTGATCAAAAAATATCATAGAACATAAAAAGTAGGAAACTTAATTCTCTACAAAAAAGGTATCTCAACATTTTGCCATAGCTCGCTTTGTTTCCGAGATATTTGCAGATTTATCTCAAGGGAAGGGGCCTGACGGACATATTTCGAGATATTTCTTCTTCTTGTTGTTCTTCTTCTGCACAGCTAAGCTGGAAGTGGCATTTGCGGCTCGCACTAGTGCAGAGTTATCTCAAAGAAAGGGGCCACGGTGTTTCTGTATCCCTATTATGTTGGTGCGGCTTCGGAACTTTTAAATATCTCGATATATCTCGAAAACTACGCTTCTGATCAAAAAATATCATAGAACATAAATTGTAGGAAACATAATTCTCTACAAAAAACGTCTCTTAACATTTTGCCATAGCTCGCTTCGTTTCCGAGATATTTGCAGATTTATCTCAAGGGAAGGGGCCTGACGGACATATTTCGAGATATTTCTTCTTCTTGTTGTTCTTCTTCTGCACAGCTAAGCTGGAAGTGGCATTTGCGGCTCGCACTAGTGCAGAGTTATCTCAACGAAAGGGGCCACGGTGTTTCTGTATCTCTATTATGTTGGTGCGGCTTCGGAACTTTTAAATATCTCGATATATCTCGAAAACTACGCTTCTGATCAAAAAATATCATAGAACATAAATTGTAGGAAACATAATTCTCTACAAAAAAGGTCTCTTAACATTTTGCCATAGCTCGCTTCGTTTCCGAGATATTTGCAGATATATCTCAAGGGAAGGGGCCTGACGGACATATTTCGAGATATTTCTTCTTCTTGTTGTTCTTCTTCTGCACAGCTAAGCTGGAAGTGGCATTTACAGCTCGCAATAGTGCAGAGTTATCTCAAAGAAAGGGGCCACGGTGTTTCTGTATCTCTATTATGTTGGTGCGGCTTCGGAACTTTTAAATATCTTGATATATCTCGAGAACTACGCATCAGATCAAAAAATATCATAGAACATAAATTGTAGGAAACATAATTCTCTACAAAAAAGGTCTCTTAACATTTTGCCATAGCTCGCTTCGTTTCCGAGATATTTGCAGATATATCTCAAGGGAAGGGGCCTGACGGACATATTTCGATATATTTCTTCTTCTTGTTGTTCTTCTTCTGCACAGCTAAACTGGAAGTGGCATTTCCAGCTCGCAATAGTGCAGAGTTATCTCAAAGAGAGGGGCCACGGTGTTTCTGTATCTCTATTATGTTGGTGCGGCTTAGGAACTTTTAAATATCTCGATATATCTCGAAAACTACGCTTCTGATCAAAAAATATCATAGAACATAAATTGTAGGAAACATAATTCTCTACAAAAAAGGTCTCTTAACATTTTGCCATAGCTCGCTTCGTTTCCGAGATATTTGCAGATATATCTCAAGGGAAGGGGCCTGACGGACATATTTCGAGATATTTCTTCTTCTTGTTGTTCTTCTTCTGCACAGCTAAGCTGGAAGTGGCATTTACAGCTCGCAATAGTGCAGAGTTATCTCAAAGAAAGGGGCCACGGTGTTTCTGTATCTCTATTATGTTGGTGCGGCTTCGGAACTTTTAAATATCTTGATATATCTCGAGAACTACGCATCAGATCAAAAAATATCATAGAACATAAATTGTAGGAAACATAATTCTCTACAAAAAAGGTCTCTTAACATTTTGCCATAGCTCGCTTCGTTTCCGAGATATTTGCAGATATATCTCAAGGGAAGGGGCCTGACGGACATATTTCGAGATACGTCTTCTTCTTGTTGTTCTTCTTCTGCACAGCTAAGCTGGAAGTGGCATTTACAGCTCGCAATAGTGCAGAGTTATCTCAAAGAAAGGGGCCACGGTGTTTCTGTATCCCTATTATGTTGGTGCGGCTTCGAAACTTTTAAATATCTCGATATATCTCGAAAACTACGCTTCTGATCAAAAAATATCATAGAACATAAATTGTAGCAAACATAATTCTCTACAAAAAACGTCTCTTAACATTTTGCCATAGCTCGCTTCGTTTCCGAGATATTTGCAGATTCAGCTCAATGGAACTGGCCTGACGGACATATTTCGAGATATTTCTTCTTCTTGTTGTTCTTCCTCTGCACAGCTAAGCTGGAAGTGGCATTTGCAGCTCGCAATAGTGCAGAGTTATCTCAAAGAAAGGGGCCACGGTGTTTCTGTATCTCTATTATGTTGGTGCGGCTTCGGAACTTTTAAATATCTTGATATATCTCGAGAACTACGCATCAGATCAAAAAATATCATAGAACATAAATTGTAGGAAACATAATTCTCTACAAAAAAGGTCTCTTAACATTTTGCCATAGCTCGCTTCGTTTCTGAGATATTTGCAGATATATCTCAAGGGAAGGGGCCTGACGGACATATTTCGAGATACGTCTTCTTCTTGTTGTTCTTCTTCTGCACAGCTAAGCTGGAAGTGGCATTTACAGCTCGCAATAGTGCAGAGTTATCTCAAAGAAAGGGGCCACGGTGTTTCTGTATCTCTATTATGTTGGTGCGGCTTCGGAACTTTTAAATATCTTGATATATCTCGCGAACTACGCATCTGATCAAAAAATATCATAGAACATGAAAGGTAGGAAACTTAATTCTCTACAAAAAAGGTCTCTTAACATTTTGCCATAGCTCGCTTCGTTTCCGAGATATTTGCAGATTCAGCTCAATGGAACTGGCCTGACGGACATATTTCGAGATATTTCTTCTTCTTGTTGTTCTTCCTCTGCACAGCTAAGCTGGAAGTGGCATTTGCAGCTCGCAATAGTGCAGAGTTATCTCAAAGAAAGGGGCCACGGTGTTTCTGTATCTCTATTATGTTGGTGCGGCTTCGGAACTTTTAAATATCTCGATATATCTCGAAAACTACGCTTCTGATCAAAAAATATCATAGAACATAAATTGTAGGAAACATAATTCTCTACAAAAAAGGTCTCTTAACATTTTGCCATAGCTCGCTTCGTTTCCGAGATATTTGCAGATTTATCTCAAGGGAAGGGGCCTGACGGACATATTTCGAGATATTTCTTCTTCTTGTTGTTCTTCTTCTGCACAGCTAAACTGGAAGAGGCATTTCCAGCTCGCAATAGTGCAGAGTTATCTCAAAGAGAGGGGCCACGGTGTTTCTGTATCTCTATTATGTTGGTGCGGCTTCGGAACTTTTAAATATCTTGATATATCTCGAGAACTACGCATCTGATCAAAAAATATCATAGAACATAAAAAGTAGGAAACTTAATTCTCTACAAAAAAGGTCTCTCAACATTTTGCCATAGCTCGCTTCGTTTCCGAGATATTTGCAGATTTATCTCAAGGGAAGGGGCCTGACGGACATATTTCGAGATATTTCTTCTTCTTGTTGTTCTTCTTTTGCACAGCTAAGCTGGAAGTGGCATTTACAGCTCGCAATAGTGCAGAGTTATCTCAAAGAAAGGGGCCACGGTGTTTCTGTATCTCTATTATGTTGGTGCGGCTTCGGAACTTTTGAATATCTTGATATATCTCGAGAACTACGCATCTGATCAAAAAATATCATAGAACATAAAAAGTAGGAAACTTAATTCTCTACAAAAAAGGTCTCTTAACATTTTGCCATAGCTCGCTTCGTTTCCGAGATATTTGCAGATTTATCTCAAGGGAAGGGGCCTAACGGACATATTTCGAGATATTTCTTCTTCTTGTTGTTCTTCTTCTGCACAGCTAAACTGGAAGTGGCATTTCCAGCTCGCAATAGTGCAGAGTTATCTCAAAGAGAGGGGCCACGGTGTTTCTGTATCTCTATTATGTTGGTGCGGCTTCGGAACTTTTAAATATCTTGATATATCTCGAGAACTACGCATCTGATCAAAAAATATCATAGAACATAAAAAGTAGGAAACTTAATTCTCTACAAAAAAGGTCTCTTAACATTTTGCCATAGCTCGCTTCGTTTCCGAGATATTTGCAGATTTATCTCAAGGGAAGGGGCCTGACGGACATATTTCGAGATATTTCTTCTTCTTGTTGTTCTTCTTCTGCACAGCTAAGCTGGAAGTGGCATTTGCGGCTCGCACTAGTGCAGAGTTATCTCAAAGAAAGGGGCCACGGTGTTTCTGTATCCCTATTATGTTGGTGCGGCTTCGGAACTTTCGAATATCTCGATATATCTCGAAAACTACGCTTCTGATCAAAAAATATCATAGAACATAAATTGTAGGAAACATAATTCTCTACAAAAAACGTCTCTTAACATTTTGCCATAGCTCGCTTCGTTTCCGAGATATTTGCAGATTCAGCTCAAAGGAACTGGCCTGACGGACATATTTCGAGATATTTCTTCTTCTTGTTGTTCTTCTTCTGCACAGCTAAGCTGGAAGTGGCATTTGCGGCTCGCACTAGTGCAGAGTTATCTCAAAGAAAGGGGCCACGGTGTTTCTGTATCCCTATTATGTTGGTGCGGCTTCGGAACTTTCGAATATCTCGATATATCTCGAAAACTACGCTTCTGATCAAAAAATATCATAGAACATAAATTGTAGGAAACATAATTCTCTACAAAAAACGTCTCTTAACATTTTGCCATAGCTCGCTTCGTTTCCGAGATATTTGCAGATTCAGCTCAAAGGAACTGGCCTGACGGACATATTTCGAGATATTTCTTCTTCTTGTTGTTCTTCTTCTGCACAGCTAAGCTGGAAGTGGCATTTGCGGCTCGCACTAGTGCAGAGTTATCTCAAAGAAAGGGGCCACGGTGTTTCTGTATCTCTATTATGTTGGTGCGGCTTCGGAACTTTTAAAAATCTCGATATATCTCGAAAACTACGCATCTGATCAAAAAATATCATAGAACATAAAAAGTAAGAAACTTAATTCTCTACAAAAAAGGTCTCTCAACATTTTGCCATAGCTCGCTTCGTTTCCGAGATATTTGCAGATTTATCTCAAGGGAAGGGGCCTGACGGACATATTTCGAGATATTTCTTCTTCTTGTTGTTCTTCTTTTGCACAGCTAAGCTGGAAGTGGCATTTACAGCTCGCAATAGTGCAGAGTTATCTCAAAGAAAGGGGCCACGGTGTTTCTGTATCTCTATTATGTTGGTGCGGCTTCGGAAGTTTTAAATATCTTGATATATCTCGAGAACTACGCATCTGATCAAAAAATATCATAGAACATAAAAAGTAGGAAACTTAATTCTCTACAAAAAAGGTCTCTCAACATTTTGCCATAGCTCGCTTCGTTTCCGAGATATTTGCAGATTTATCTCAAGGGAAGGGGCCTAACGGACATATTTCGAGATATTTCTTCTTCTTGTTGTTCTTCTTCTGCACAGCTAAGCTGGAAGTGGCATTTGCGGCTCGCACTAGTGCAGAGTTATCTCAAAGAAAGGGGCCACGGTGTTTCTGTATCCCTAGTATGTTGGTGCGGCTTCGAAACTTTTAAATATCTCGATATATCTCGAAAACTACGCTTCTGATCAAAAAATATCATAGAATATAAATTGTAGGAAACATAATTTTCTACAAAAAACGTCTCTTAACATTTTGCCATAGCTCGCTTCGTTTCCGAGATATTTGCAGATTTATCTCAAGGGAAGGGGCCTAACGGACATATTTCGAGATATTTCTTCTTCTTGTTGTTCTTCTTCTGCACAGCTAAACTGGAAGTGGCATTTCCAGCTCGCAATAGTGCAGAGTTATATCAAAGAGAGGGGCCACGGTGTTTCTGTATCTCTATTATGTTGGTGCGGCTTCGGAACTTTTAAATATCTTGATATATCTCGAGAACTACGCATCTGATCAAAAAATATCATAGAACATAAAAAGTAGGAAACTTAATTCTCTACAAAAAAGGTCTCTTAACATTTTGCCATAGCTCGCTTCGTTTCCGAGATATTTGCAGATTTATCTCAAGGGAAGGGGCCTGACGGACATATTTCGAGATATTTCTTCGTCTTGTTGTACTTCTTCTGCACAGCTAAGCTGGAAGTGGCATTTGCGGCTCGCACTAGTGCAGAGTTATCTCAAAGAAAGGGGCCACGGTGTTTCTGTATCCCTATTATGTTGGTGCGGCTTCGGAACTTTTAAATATCTTGATATATCTCGAGAACTACGCATCTGATCAGAAAATGTCATAGAAGGTAAAAAGTAGGAAACTTAATTCTCTACAAAAAAGGTCTCTTAACATTTTGCCATAGCTCGCTTCGTTTCCGAGATATTTGCAGATTCAGCTCAAAGGAACTGGCCTGACGGATATATTTCGAGATATTTCTTCTTCTTGTTGTTCTTCCTCTGCACAGCTAAGCTGGAAGTGGCATTTGCAGCTCGCAATAGTGCAGAGTTATCTCAAAGAAAGGGGCCACGGTGTTTCTGTATCTCTATTATGTTGGTGCGGCTTCGGAACTTTTGAATATTTTGATATATCTCGAGAACTACGCATCTGATCAAAAAATATCATAGAACATAAAAAGTAGGAAACTTAATTCTCTACAAAAAAGGTCTCTTAACATTTTGCCATAGCTCGCTTCGTTTCCGAGATATTTGCAGATTTATCTCAAGGGAAGGGGCCTAACGGACATATTTCGAGATATTTCTTCTTCTTGTTGTTCTTCTTCTGCACAGCTAAACTGGAAGTGGCATTTCCAGCTCGCAATAGTGCAGAGTTATCTCAAAGAGAGGGGCCACGGTGTTTCTGTATCTCTATTATGTTGGTGCGGCTTCGGAACTTTTAAATATCTTGATATATCTCGAGAACTACGCATCTGATCAAAAAATATCATAGAACATAAAAAGTAGGAAACTTAATTCTCTACAAAAAAGGTCTCTTAACATTTTGCCATAGCTCGCTTCGTTTCCGAGATATTTGCAGATTTATCTCAAGGGAAGGGGCCTGACGGACATATTTCGAGATATTTCTTCTTCTTGTTGTTCTTCTTCTGCACAGCTAAGCTGGAAGTGGCATTTGCGGCTCGCACTAGTGCAGAGTTATCTCAAAGAAAGGGGCCACGGTGTTTCTGTATCCCTATTATGTTGGTGCGGCTTCGGAACTTTCAAATATCTCGATATATCTCGAAAACTACGCTTCTGATCAAAAAATATCATAGAACATAAATTGTAGGAAACATAATTCTCTACAAAAAACGTCTCTTAACATTTTGCCATAGCTCGCTTCGTTTCCGAGATATTTGCAGATTCAGCTCAAAGGAACTGGCCTGACGGACATATTTCGAGATATTTCTTCTTCTTGTTGTTCTTCTTCTGCACAGCTAAGCTGGAAGTGGCATTTGCGGCTCGCACTAGTGCAGAGTTATCTCAAAGAAAGGGGCCACGGTGTTTCTGTATCCCTAGTATGTTGGTGCGGCTTCGAAACTTTTAAATATCTCGATATATCTCGAAAACTACGCTTCTGATCAAAAAATATCATAGAACATAAATTGTAGGAAACATAATTTTCTACAAAAAACGTCTCTTAACATTTTGCCATAGCTCGCTTCGTTTCCGAGATATTTGCAGATTTATCTCAAGGGAAGGGGCCTAACGGACATATTTCGAGATATTTCTTCTTCTTGTTGTTCTTCTTCTGCACAGCTAAACTGGAAGTGGCATTTCCAGCTCGCAATAGTGCAGAGTTATATCAAAGAGAGGGGCCACGGTGTTTCTGTATCTCTATTATGTTGGTGCGGCTTCGGAACTTTTAAATATCTTGATATATCTCGAGAACTACGCATCTGATCAAAAAATATCATAGAACATAAAAAGTAGGAAACTTAATTCTCTACAAAAAAGGTCTCTTAACATTTTGCCATAGCTCGCTTCGTTTCCGAGATATTTGCAGATTTATCTCAAGGGAAGGGGCCTGACGGACATATTTCGAGATATTTCTTCGTCTTGTTGTACTTCTTCTGCACAGCTAAGCTGGAAGTGGCATTTGCGGCTCGCACTAGTGCAGAGTTATCTCAAAGAAAGGGGCCACGGTGTTTCTGTATCCCTGTTATGTTGGTGCGGCTTCGGAACTTTTAAATATCTTGATATATCTCGAGAACTACGCATCTGATCAGAAAATGTCATAGAAGATAAAAAGTAGGAAACTTAATTCTCTACAAAAAAGGTCTCTTAACATTTTGCCATAGCTCGCTTCGTTTCCGAGATATTTGCAGATTCAGCTCAAAGGAACTGGCCTGACGGATATATTTCGAGATATTTCTTCTTCTTGTTGTTCTTCCTCTGCACAGCTAAGCTGGAAGTGGCATTTGCAGCTCGCAATAGTGCAGAGTTATCTCAAAGAAAGGGGCCACGGTGTTTCTGTATCTCTATTATGTTGGTGCGGCTTCGGAACTTTTAAATATCTTGATATATCTCGAGAACTACGCATCTGATCAAAAAATATCATAGAACATAAAAAGTAGGAAACTTAATTCTCTACAAAAAAGGTCTCTTAACATTTTGCCATAGCTCGCTTCGTTTCCGAGATATTTGCAGATTTATCTCAAGGGAAGGGGCCTAACGGACATATTTCGAGATATTTCTTCTTCTTGTTGTTCTTCTTCTGCACAGCTAAACTGGAAGTGGCATTTCCAGCTCGCAATAGTGCAGAGTTATCTCAAAGAGAGGGGCCACGGTGTTTCTGTATCTCTATTATGTTGGTGCGGCTTCGGAACTTTTAAAAATCTCGATATATCTCGAAAACTACGCATCTGATCAAAAAATATCATAGAACATAAAAAGTAAGAAACTTAATTCTCTACAAAAAAGGTCTCTCAACATTTTGCCATAGCTCGCTTCGTTTCCGAGATATTTGCAGATTTATCTCAAGGGAAGGGGCCTGACGGACATATTTCGAGATATTTCTTCTTCTTGTTGTTCATCTTTTGCACAGCTAAGCTGGAAGTGGCATTTACAGCTCGCAATAGTGCAGAGTTATCTCAAAGAAAGGGGCCACGGTGTTTCTGTATCTCTATTATGTTGGTGCGGCTTCGGAAGTTTTAAATATCTTGATATATCTCGAGAACTACGCATCTGATCAAAAAATATCATAGAACATAAAAAGTAGGAAACTTAATTCTCTACAAAAAAGGTCTCTTAACATTTTGCCATAGCTCGCTTCGTTTCCGAGATATTTGCAGATTTATCTCAAGGGAAGGGGCCTAACGGACATATTTCGAGATATTTCTTCTTCTTGTTGTTCTTCTTCTGCACAGCTAAGCTGGAAGTGGCATTTGCGGCTCGCACTAGTGCAGAGTTATCTCAAAGAAAGGGGCCACGGTGTTTCTGTATCCCTAGTATGTTGGTGCGGCTTCGAAACTTTTAAATATCTCGATATATCTCGAAAACTACGCTTCTGATCAAAAAATATCATAGAACATAAATTGTAGGAAACATAATTCTCTACAAAAAACGTCTCTTAACATTTTGCCATAGCTCGCTTCGTTTCCGAGATATTTGCACATTTATCTCAAGGGAAGGGGCCTAACGGACATATTTCGAGATATTTCTTCTTCTTGTTGTTCTTCTCATGCACAGCTAAACTGGAAGTGGCATTTCCAGCTCGCAATAGTGCAGAGTTATATCAAAGAGAGGGGCCACGGTGTTTCTGTATCTCTATTATGTTGGTGCGGCTTCGGAACTTTTGAATATCTTGATATATCTCGAGAACTACGCATCTGATCAAAAAATATCATAGAACATAAAAAGTAGGAAACTTAATTCTCTACAAAAAAGGTCTCTTAACATTTTGCCATAGCTCGCTTCGTTTCCGAGATATTTGCAGATTTATCTCAAGGGAAGGGGCCTAACGGACATATTTCGAGATATTTCTTCTTCTTGTTGTTCTTCTTCTGCACAGCTAAACTGGAAGTGGCATTTCCAGCTCGCAATAGTGCAGAGTTATCTCAAAAAGAGGGGCCACGGTGTTTCTGTATCTCTATTATGTTGGTGCGGCTTCGGAACTTTTAAATATCTTGATATATCTCGAGAACTACGCATCTGATCAAAAAATATCATAGAACATAAAAAGTAGGAAACTTAATTCTCTACAAAAAAGGTCTCTTAACATTTTGCCATAGCTCGCTTCGTTTCCGAGATATTTGCAGATTTATCTCAAGGGAAGGGGCCTGACGGACATATTTCGAGATATTTCTTCTTCTTGTTGTTCTTCTTCTGCACAGCTAAGCTGGAAGTGGCATTTGCGGCTCGCACTAGTGCAGAGTTATCTCAAAGAAAGGGGCCACGGTGTTTCTGTATCCCTATTATGTTGGTGCGGCTTCGGAACTTTCAAATATCTCGATATATCTCGAAAACTACGCTTCTGATCAAAAAATATCATAGAACATAAATTGTAGGAAACATAATTCTCTACAAAAAACGTCTCTTAACATTTTGCCATAGCTCGCTTCGTTTCCGAGATATTTGCAGATTCAGCTCAAAGGAACTGGCCTGACGGACATATTTCGAGATATTTCTTCTTCTTGTTGTTCTTCTTCTGCACAGCTAAGCTGGAAGTGGCATTTGCGGCTCGCACTAGTGCAGAGTTATCTCAAAGAAAGGGGCCACGGTGTTTCTGTATCTCTATTATGTTGGTGCGGCTTCGGAACTTTTAAAAATCTCGATATATCTCGAAAACTACGCATCTGATCAAAAAATATCATAGAACATAAAAAGTAAGAAACTTAATTCTCTACAAAAAAGGTCTCTCAACATTTTGCCATAGCTCGCTTCGTTTCCGAGATATTTGCAGATTTATCTCAAGGGAAGGGGCCTGACGGACATATTTCGAGATATTTCTTGTTCTTGTTGTTCTTCTTTTGCACAGCTAAGCTGGAAGTGGCATTTACAGCTCGCAATAGTGCAGAGTTATCTCAAAGAAAGGGGCCACGGTGTTTCTGTATCTCTATTATGTTGGTGCGGCTTCGGAAGTTTTAAATATCTTGATATATCTCGAGAACTACGCATCTGATCAAAAAATATCATAGAACATAAAAAGTAGGAAACTTAATTCTCTACAAAAAAGGTCTCTTAACATTTTGCCATAGCTCGCTTCGTTTCCGAGATATTTGCAGATTTATCTCAAGGGAAGGGGCCTAACGGACATATTTCGAGATATTTCTTCTTCTTGTTGTTCTTCTTCTGCACAGCTAAGCTGGAAGTGGCATTTGCGGCTCGCACTAGTGCAGAGTTATCTCAAAGAAAGGGGCCACGGTGTTTCTGTATCCCTAGTATGTTGGTGCGGCTTCGAAACTTTTAAATATCTCGATATATCTCGAAAACTACGCTTCTGATCAAAAAATATCATAGAACATAAATTGTAGGAAACATAATTCTCTACAAAAAACGTCTCTTAACATTTTGCCATAGCTCGCTTCGTTTCCGAGATATTTGCACATTTATCTCAAGGGAAGGGGCCTAACGGACATATTTCGAGATATTTCTTCTTCTTGTTGTTCTTCTTCTGCACAGCTAAACTGGAAGTGGCATTTCCAGCTCGCAATAGTGCAGAGTTATATCAAAGAGAGGGGCCACGGTGTTTCTGTATCTCTATTATGTTGGTGCGGCTTCGGAACTTTTAAATATCTTGATATATCTCGAGAACTACGCATCTGATCAAAAAATATCATAGAACATAAAAAGTAGGAAACTTAATTCTCTACAAAAAAGGTCTCTTAACATTTTGCCATAGCTCGCTTCGTTTCCGAGATATTTGCAGATTTATCTCAAGGGAAGGGGCCTGACGGACATATTTCGAGATATTTCTTCGTCTTGTTGTACTTCTTCTGCACAGCTAAGCTGGAAGTGGCATTTGCGGCTCGCACTAGTGCAGAGTTATCTCAAAGAAAGGGGCCACGGTGTTTCTGTATCCCTATTATGTTGGTGCGGCTTCGTAACTTTTAAATATCTTGATATATCTCGAGAACTACGCATCTGATCAGAAAATGTCATAGAAGATAAAAAGTAGGAAACTTAATTCTCTACAAAAAAGGTCTCTTAACATTTTGCCATAGCTCGCTTCGTTTCCGAGATATTTGCAGATTCAGCTCAAAGGAACTGGCCTGACGGATATATTTCGAGATATTTCTTCTTCTTGTTGTTCTTCCTCTGCACAGCTAAGCTGGAAGTGGCATTTGCAGCTCGCAATAGTGCAGAGTTATCTCAAAGAAAGGGGCCACGGTGTTTCTGTATCTCTATTATGTTGGTGCGGCTTCGGAACTTTCAAATATCTCGATATATCTCGAAAACTACGCTTCTGATCAAAAAATATCATAGAACATAAATTGTAGGAAACATAATTCTCTACAAAAAAGGTCTCTTAACATTTTGCCATAGCTCGCTTCGTTTCCGAGATATTTGCAGATTTATCTCAAGGGAAGGGGCCTAACGGACATATTTCGAGATATTTCTTCTTCTTGTTGTTCTTCTTCTGCACAGCTACACTGGAAGTGGCATTTCCAGCTCGCAATAGTGCAGAGATATCTCAAAGAAAGGGGCCACGGTGTTTCTGTATCTCTATTATGTTGGTGCGGCTTCGGAACTTTTAAATATCTTGATATATCTCGAGAACTACGCGTATGATCAAAAAATATCATAGAACATAAAAGGTAGGAAACATAATTCTCTACAAAAAAGGTCTCTTAACATTTTGCCATAGCTCGCTTCGTTTCCGAGATATTTGCAGATTTATCTCAAGGGAAGGGGCCTGACGGACATATTTCGAGATATTTCTTCTTCTTGTTGTTCTTCTTCTGCACAGCTAAGCTGGAAGTGGCATTTGCAGCTCGCAATAGTGCAGAGTTATCTCAAAGAAAGGGGCCACAGTGTTTCTGTATCTCTATTATGTTGGTGCGGCCTCGGAACTTTTAAATATCTTGATATATCTCGAGAACTACGCATCTGATCAAAAAATATCATAGAACATAAAAAGTAGGAAACTTAATTCTCTACAGAAAACGTCTCTTAACATTTTGCCATAGCTCTCTTCGTTTCCGAGATATTTGCAGATTTATCTCAAGGGAAGGGGCCTGACGGACATATTTCGAGATATTTCTTCTTCTTGTTGTTCTTCTTCTGCACAGCTAAGCTGGAAGTGGCATTTGCAGCTCGCAATAGTGCAGAGTTATCTCAAAGAAAGGGGCCACGGTGTTTCTGTATCTCTATTATGTTGGTGCGGCTTCGGAACTTTTAAATATCTTGATATATCTCGAGAACTACGCATCTAATCAAAAAATATCATAGAACATAAAAAGTAGGAAACTTAATTCTCTACAAAAAGGGTCTCTTAACATTTTGCCATAGCTCGCTTCGTTTCCGAGATATTTGCAGATTTATCTCAAGGGAAGGGGCCTAACGGACATATTTCGAGATATTTCTTCTTCTTGTTGTTCTTCTTCTGCACAGCTAAGCTAGAAGTGGCATTTGCAGCTCGCAATAGTGCAGAGTTATCTCAAAGAAAGGGGCCACGGTGTTTCTGTATCTCTATTATGTTGTTGCGGCTTCGGAACTTTTAAATATCTTGATATATCTCGAAAACTACGCTTCTGATCAAAAAATATCATAGAACATAAATTGTAGGAAACATAATTCTCTACAAAAAACGTCTCTCAACATTTTGCCATAGCTCGCTTCGTTTCCGAGATATTTGCAGATTCAGCTCAAAGGAACTGGCCTGACGGACATATTTCGAGATATTTCTTCTTCTTGTTGTTCTTCCTCTGCACAGCTAAGCTGGAAGTGGCATTTGCAGCTCGCAATAGTGCAGAGTTATCTCAAAGAAAGGGGCCACGGTGTTTCTGTATCTCTATTATGTTGGTGCGGCTTCGGAACTTTTAAATATCTTGATATATCTCGAGAACTACGCATCTAATCAAAAAATATCATAGAACATAAAAAGTAGGAAACTTAATTCTCTACAAAAAAGGTCTCTTAACATTTTGCCATAGCTCGCTTCGTTTCCGAGATATTTGCAGATTTATCTCAAGGGAAGGGGCCTGACGGACATATTTCGAGATATTTCTTCTTCTTGTTGTTCTTCTTCTGCACAGCTAAGCTGGAAGAGGCATTTGGGGCTCGCACTAGTGCAGAGTTATCTCAAAGAAAGGGGCCACGGTGTTTCTGTATCTCTATTATGTTGGTGCGGCTTCGGAACTTTTAAATATCTTGATATATCTCGAGAACTACGCGTATGATCAAAAAATATCATAGAACATAAAAAGTAGGAAACATAATTCTCTACAAAAAAGGTCTCTTAACATTTTGCCATAGCTCGCTTCGTTTCCGAGATATTTGCAGATTTATCTCAAGGGAAGGGGCCTGACGGACATATTTCGAGATATTTCTTCTTCTTGTTGTTCTTCTTCTGCACAGCTAAGCTGGAAGTGGCATTTGCAGCTCGCAATAGTGCAGAGTTATCTCAAAGAAAGGGGCCACAGTGTTTCTGTATCTCTATTATGTTGGTGCGGCTTCGGAACTTTTAAATATCTTGATATATCTCGAGAACTACGCATCTGATCAAAAAATATCATAGAACATAAAAAGTAGGAAACTTAATTCTCTACAGAAAAGGTCTCTTAACATTTTGCCATAGCTCGCTTCGTTTCCGAGATATTTGCAGATTTATCTCAAGGGAAGGGGCCTAACGGACATATTTCGAGATATTTCTTCTTCTTGTTGTTCTTCTTCTGCACAGCTAAGCTAGAAGTGGCATTTGCAGCTCGCAATAGTGCAGAGTTATCTCAAAGAAAGGGGCCACGGTGTTTCTGTATCTCTATTATGTTGTTGCGGCTTCGGAACTTTTAAATATCTTGATATATCTCGAAAACTACGCTTCTGATCAAAAAATATCATAGAACATAAATTGTAGGAAACATAATTCTCTACAAAAAACGTCTCTCAACATTTTGCCATAGCTCGCTTCGTTTCCGAGATATTTGCAGATTCAGCTCAAAGGAACTGGCCTGACGGACATATTTCGAGATATTTCTTCTTCTTGTTGTTCTTCCTCTGCACAGCTAAGCTGGAAGTGGCATTTGCAGCTCGCAATAGTGCAGAGTTATCTCAAAGAAAGGGGCCACGGTGTTTCTGTATCTCTATTATGTTGGTGCGGCTTCGGAACTTTTAAATATCTTGATATATCTCGAGAACTACGCATCTGATCAAAAAATATCATAGAACATAAATTGTAGGAAACATAATTCTCTACAAAAAAGGTCTCTTAACATTTTGCCGTAGCTCGCTTCGTTTCCGAGATATTTGCAGATACATCTCAAGGGAAGGGGCCTGACGGACATATTTCGAGATATTTCTTCTTCTTGTTGTTCTTCTTCTGCACAGCTAAGCTGGAAGTGGCATTTGCGGCTCGAACTAGTGCAGAGTTATCTCAAAGAAAGGGGCCACGGTGCTTCAGTATCTCTATTATGTTGGTGCGGCTTCGGAACTTTTAAATATCTCGATATATCTCGAAAACTACGCTCCTGATCAAAAAATATCATAGAATATAAATTGTAGGAAACATAATTCTCTACAAAAAACGTCTCTTAACATTTTGCCATAGCTCTCTTCGTTTCCGAGATATTTGCAGATTTATCTCAAGGGAAGGGGCCTGACGGACATATTTCGAGATATTTCTTCTTCTTGTTGTTCTTCTTCTGCACAGCTAAACTGGAAGTGGCATTTCCAGCTCGCAATAGTGCAGAGTTATCTCAAAGAGAGGGGCCACGGTGTTTCTGTATCTCTATTATGTTGGTGCGGCTTCGGAACTTTTAAATATCTTGATATATCTCGAGAACTACGCATTTGATCAAAAAATATCATAGAACATAAAAAGTAGGAAACTTAATTCTCTACAAAAAAGGTCTCTTAACATTTTGCCATAGCTGGCTTCGTTTCCGAGATATTTGCAGATTTATCTCAAGGGAAGGGGCCTGACGGACATATTTCGAGATATTTCTTCTTCTTGTTGTTCTTCTTCTGCACAGCTAAGCTGGAAGTGGCATTTGCGGCTCGCACTAGTGCAGAGTTATCTCAAAGAAAGGGGCCACGGTGTTTCTGTATCTCTATTATGTTGGTGCGGCTTCGGAACTTTTAAATATCTTGATATATCTCGAGAACTACGCATCTGATCAAAAAATATCGTAGAACATAAATAGTAGGAAACTTAATTCTCTACAAAAAAGGTCTCTTAACATTTTGCCATAGCTCTCTTCGTTTCCGAGATATTTGCAGATTTATATCAAGGGAAGGGGCCTGACGGACATATCTCGAGATATTTCTTCTTCTTGTTGTTCTTCCTCTGCACAGCTAAGCTGGAAGTGGCATTTGCGGCTCGCACTAGTGCAGAGTTATCTCAAAGAAAGGGGCCACGGTGTTTCTGTATCTCTATTATGTTGGTGCGGCTTCGGAACTTTTAAATATCTTGATATATCTCGAGAACTACGCATCTGATCAAAAAATATCATAGAACATAAATTGTAGGAAACATAATTCTCTACAAAAAACGTCTCTTAACATTTTGCCATAGCTCTCTTCGTTTCCGAGATATTTGCAGATTTATCTCAAGGGAAGGGGCCTGACGGACATATTTCGAGATATTTCTTCTTCTTGTTGTTCTTCTTCTGCACAGCTAAGCTGGAAGTGGCATTTGCGGCACGCACTAGTGCAGAGTTATCTCAAAGAAAGGGGCCACGGTGTTTCTGTATCTCTATTATGTTGGTGCGGCTTCGGAACTTTTAAATATCTCGATATATCTCGAAAACTACGCTTCTGATCAAAAAATATCATAGAACATAAATTGTAGGAAACATAATCCTCTACAAAAAACGTCTCTCAACATTTTGCCATAGCTCGCTTCGTTTCCGAGATATTTGCAGATTCAGCTCAAAGGAACTGGCCTGACGGATATATTTCGAGATATTTCTTCTTCTTGTTGTTCTTCCTGTGCACAGCTAAGCTGGAAGTGGCATTTGCAGCTCGCAATAGTGCAGAGTTATCTCAAAGAAAGGGGCCACGGTGTTTCTGTATCTCTATTATGTTGGTGCGGCTTCGGAACTTTTAAATATCTTGATATATCTCGAGAACTACGCATCTGATCAAAAAATATCATAGAACATAAAAAGTAGGAAACATAATTCTCTACAAAAAAGGTCTCTCAACATTTTGCCGTAGCTCGCTTCGTTTCCGAGATATTTGCAGATACATCTCAAGGGAAGGGGCCTGACGGACATATTTCGAGATATTTCTTCTTCTTGTTGTTCTTCTTCTGCACAGCTAAGCTGGAAGTGGCATTTGCGGCTCGCACTAGTGCAGAGTTATCTCAAAGAAAGGAGCCACGGTGTTTCTGTATCTCTATTATGTTGGTGCGGCTTCGGAACTTTTAAATATCTCGATATATCTCGAAAACTACGCTTCTGATCAAAAAATATCATAGAACATAAATTGTAGGAAACATAATTCTCTACAAAAAACGTCTCTTAACATTTTGCCATAGCTCTCTTCGTTTCCGAGATATTTGCAGATTTATCTCAAGGGAAGGGGCCTGACGGACATATTTCGAGATATTTCTTCTTCTTGTTGTTCTTCTTCTGCACAGCTAAGCTGGAAGTGGCATTTGCGGCTCGCACTAGTGCAGAGTTATCTCAAAGAGAGGGGCCACGGTGTTTCTGTATCTCTATTATGTTGGTGCGGCTTCGGAACTTTTAAGTATCTTGATATATGTCGAGAACTACGCATCTGATCAAAAAATATCATAGAACATAAAAAGTAGGAAACTTAATTCTCTACAAAAAAGGTCTCTTAACATTTTGCCATAGCTCTCTTCGTTTCCGAGATATTTGCAGATTTATCTCAAGGGAAGGGGCCTGACGGACATATCTCGAGATATTTCTTCTTCTTGTTGTTCTTCCTCTGCACAGCTAAGCTGGAAGTGGCATTTGCAGCTCGCAATAGTGCAGAGTTATCTCAAAGAAAGGGGCCACGGTGTTTCTGTATCTCTATTATGTTGGTGCGGCTTCGGAACTTTTAAATATCTTGATATATCTCGAGAACTACGCATCTGATCAAAAAATATCATAGAACATAAAAAGTAGGAAACTTAATTCTCTACAAAAAAGGTCTCTTAACATTTTGCCATAGCTCTCTTCGTTTCCGAGATATTTGCAGATTTATCTCAAGGGAAGGGGCCTGACGGACATATTTCGAGATATTTCTTCTTCTTGTTGTTCTTCTTCTGCACAGCTAAGCTGGAAGTGGCATTTACAGCTCGCAATAGTGCAGAGTTATCTCAAAGAAAGGGGCCACGGTGTTTCTGTATCTCTATTATGTTGGTGCGGCTTCGGAACTTTTAAATATCTCGATATATCTCGAAAACTACGCTTCTGATCAAAAAATATCATAGAACATAAATGGTAGGAAACATAATTCTCTACAAAAAACGTCTCCTAACATTTTGCCATAGCTCTCTTCGTTTCCGAGATATTTGCAGATTTATCTCAAGGGAAGGGGCCTGACGGACATATTTCGAGATATTTCTTCTTCTTGTTGTTCTTCTTCTGCACAGCTAAGCTGGAAGTGGCATTTGCGGCTCGCACTAGTGCAGAGTTATCTCAAAGAAAGGGGCCACGGTGTTTCTGTATCTCTATTATGTTGGTGCGGCTTCGGAACTTTTAAATATCTTGATATATCTCGAGAACTACGCATCTGATCAAAAAATATCATAGAACATAAATTGTAGGAAACATAATTCTCTACAAAAAACGTCTCTTAACATTTTGCCATAGCTCTCTTCGTTTCCGAGATATTTGCAGATTTATCTCAAGGGAAGGGGCCTGACGGACATATTTCGAGATATTTCTTCTTCTTGTTGTTCTTCTTCTGCACAGCTAAGCTGGAAGTGGCATTTACAGCTCGCAATAGTGCAGAGTTATCTCAAAGAAAGGGGCCACGGTGTTTCTGTATCTCTATTATGTTGGTGCGGCTTCGGAACTTTTAAGTATCTCGATATATCTCGAAAACTACGCTTCTGATCGAAAAATATCATGGAACATAAATTGTAGGAAACATAATTCTCTACAAAAAACGTCTCTTAACATTTTGCCATAGCTCGCTTCGTTTCCGAGATATTTGCAGATTCAGCTCAAAGGAACGGGCCTGACGGACATATTTCGAGATACTTCTTTTTCTTGTTGTTCTTCCTCTGCACAGCTAAGCTGGAAGTGGCATTTGCAGCTCGCAATAGTGCAGAGTTATCTCAAAGAAAGGGGCCACGGTGTTTCTGTATCTCTATTATGTTGGTGCGGCTTCGGAACTTTTAAATATCTTGATATATCTCGAGAACTACGCATCTGATCAAAAAATATCATAGAACATAAAAAGTAGGAAACTTAATTCTCTACAAAAAAGGTCTCTTAACATTTTGCCATAGCTCGCTTCGTTTCCGAGATATTTGCAGATTTATCTCAAGGGAAGGGGCCTAACGGACATATTTCGAGATATTTCTTCTTCTTGTTGTTCTTCTTCTGCACAGCTAAACTGGAAGTGGCATTTCCAGCTCGCAATAGTGCAGAGTTATCTCAAAGAAAGGAGCCACGGTGTTTCTGTATCTCTATTATGTTGGTGCGGCTTCGGAACTTTTAAATATCTTGATATATCTCGAGAACTACGCATCTGATCAAAAAATATCATAGAACATAAAAAGTAGTAAACGTAATTCTCTACAAAAAAGGTCTCTTAACATTTTGCCATACCTCGCTTCGTTTCCGAGATATTTGCAGATTTATCTCAAGGGAAGGGGCCTGACGGACATATTTCGAGATATTTCTTCTTCTTGTTGTTCTTCTTCTGCACAGCTAAGCTGGAAGTGGCATTTGCGGCTCGCACTAGTGCAGAGTTATCTCAAAGAAAGGGGCCACGGTGTTTCTGTATGTCTATTATGTTGGTGCGGCTTCGGCACTTTTAAATATCTTGATATATCTCGAGAACTACGCATCTGATCAAAAAATATCATAGAAGATAAAAAGTAGGAAACTTAATTCTCTACAAAGAAGGTCTCTTAACATTTCGCCATAGCTCGCTTCGTTTCCGAGATATTTGCAGATTTATCTCAAGGGAAGGGGCCTGTCGGACATATTTCGAGATATTTCTTCTTCTTGTTGTTCTTCTTCTGCACAGCTAAGCTGGAAGTGGCATTTGCGGCTCGCACTAGTGCAGAGTTATCTCAAAGAAAGGGGCCACGGTGTTTCTGTATCTCTATTATGTTGGTGCGGCTTCGGAACTTTTAAATATCTCGATATATCTCGAAAACTACGCTTCTGATCGAAAAATATCATAGAACATAAATTGTAGGAAACATAATTCTCTACAAAAAACGTCTCTTAACATTTTGCCATAGCTCGCTTCGTTTCCGAGATATTTGCAGATTCAGCTCAAAGGAACGGGCCTGACGGACATATTTCGAGATACTTCTTTTTCTTGTTGTTGTTCCTCTGCACAGCTAAGCTGGAAGTGGCATTTGCAGCTCGCAATAGTGCAGAGTTATCTCAAAGAAAGGGGCCACGGTGTTTCTGTATCTCTATTATGTTGGTGCGGCTTCGGAACTTTTAAATATCTCGATATATCTCGAAAACTACGCTTCTGATCAAAAAATATCATAGAACATAAATGGTAGGAAACATAATTCTCTACAAAAAACGTCTCCTAACATTTTGCCATAGCTCTCTTCGTTTCCGAGATATTTGCAGATTTATCTCAAGGGAAGGGGCCTGACGGACATATTTCGAGATATTTCTTCTTCTTGTTGTTCTTCTTCTGCACAGCTAAGCTGGAAGTGGCATTTGCGGCTCGCACTAGTGCAGAGTTATCTCAAAGAAAGGGGCCACGGTGTTTCTGTATCTCTATTATGTTGGTGCGGCTTCGGAACTTTTAAATATCTTGATATATCTCGAGAACTACGCATCTGATCAAAAAATATCATAGAACATAAATTGTAGGAAACATAATTCTCTACAAAAAACGTCTCTTAACATTTTGCCATAGCTCTCTTCGTTTCCGAGATATTTGCAGATTTATCTCAAGGGAAGGGGCCTGACGGACATATTTCGAGATATTTCTTCTTCTTGTTGTTCTTCTTCTGCACAGCTAAGCTGGAACTGGCATTTACAGCTCGCAATAGTGCAGAGTTATCTCAAAGAAAGGGGCCACGGTGTTTCTGTGTCTCTATTATGTTGGTGCGGCTTCGGAACTTTTAAGTATCTTGATATATGTCGAGAACTACGCATCTGATCAAAAAATATCGTAGAACATAAAAAGTAGGAAACTTAATTCTCTACAGAAACGGTCTCTTAACATTTTGCCATAGCTCGCTTCGTTTCCGAGATATTTGCAGATTTATCTCAAGGGAAGGGGCCTAACGGACATATTTCGAGATATTTCTTCTTCTTGTTGTTCTTCTTCTGCACAGCTAAGCTGGAAGTGGCATTTACAGCTCGCAATAGTGCAGAGTTATCTCAAAGAAAGGGGCCACGGTGTTTCTGTATCTCCATTATGTTGGTGCGGCTTCGGAACTTTTAAATATCTCGATATATCTCGAAAACTACGCTTCTGATCAAAAAATATCATAGAACATAAATGGTAGGAAACATAATTCTCTACAAAAA
The DNA here is from genome assembly GCF_051020975.1 of Osmia lignaria lignaria. Classification (NCBI taxonomy): domain Eukaryota; kingdom Metazoa; phylum Arthropoda; class Insecta; order Hymenoptera; family Megachilidae; genus Osmia; species Osmia lignaria. The sequence continues at coordinate 3,641,023 of NW_027478160.1, forward strand.
ACGTCTCCTAACATTTTGCCATAGCTCTCTTCGTTTCCGAGATATTTGCAGATTTATCTCAAGGGAAGGGGCCTGACGGACATATTTCGAGATATTTCTTCTTCTTGTTGTTCTTCTTCTGCACAGCTAAGCTGGAAGTGGCATTTGCGGCTCGCACTAGTGCAGAGTTATCTCAAAGGAAGGGGCCACAGTGTTTCTGTATCTCTATTATGTTGGTGCGGCTTCGGAACTTTTAAATATCTCGATATATCTCGAGAACTACGCATCTGATCAAAAAATATCATAGAAGATAAAAAGTAGGAAACTTAATTGTCTACAAAAAAGGTCTCTTAACATTTTGCCATAGCTCTCTTCGTTTCCGAGATATTTGCAGATTTATCTCAAGGGAAGGGGCCTGACGGACATATTTCGAGATATTTCTTCTTCTTGTTGTTCTTCTTCTGCACAGCTAAGCTGGAAGTGGCATTTGCGGCTCGCACTAGTGCAGAGTTATCTCAAAGAAAGGGGCCACGGTGTTTCTGTATCTCTATTATGTTGGTGCGGCTTCGGAACTTTTAAATATCTTGATATATCTCGAGAACTACGCATCTGATCAAAAAATATCATAGAACATAAATTGTAGGAAACATAATTCTCTACAAAAAACGTCTCTTAACATTTTGCCATAGCTCTCTTCGTTTCCGAGATATTTGCAGATTTATCTCAAGGGAAGGGGCCTGACGGACATATTTCGAGATATTTCTTCTTCTTGTTGTTCTTCTTCTGCACAGCTAAGCTGGAAGTGGCATTTACAGCTCGCAATAGTGCAGAGTTATCTCAAAGAAAGGGGCCACGGTGTTTCTGTATCTCTATTATGTTGGTGCGGCTTCGGAACTTTTAAGTATCTTGATATATGTCGAGAACTACGCATCTGATCAAAAAATATCGTAGAACATAAAAAGTAGGAAACTTAATTCTCTACAGAAACGGCCTCTTAACATTTTGCCATAGCTCGCTTCGTTTCCGAGATATTTGCAGATTTATCTCAAGGGAAGGGGCCTAACGGACATATTTCGAGATATTTCTTCTTCTTGTTGTTCTTCTTCTGCACAGCTAAGCTGGAAGTGGCATTTGCGGCACGCACTAGTGCAGAGTTATCTCAAAGAAAGGGGCCACGGTGTTTCTGTATCTCTATTATGTTGGTGCGGCTTCGGAACTTTTAAATATCTCGATATATCTCGAAAACTACGCTTCTGATCAAAAAATATCATAGAACATAAAAAGTAGGAAACTTAATTCTCTACAAAAAAGGTCTCTTAACATTTTGACATAGCTCTCTTCGTTTCCGAGATATTTGCAGATTTATCTCAAGGGAAGGTGCCTGACGGACATATTTCGAGATATTTCTTCTTCTTGTTGTTCTTCTTCTGCACTGCTAAGCTGGAAGTGGCATTTGCAGCTCGCACTAGTGCAGAGTTATCTCAAAGAAAGGGGCCACGGTGTTTCTGTATCTCTATTATGTTGGTGCGGCTTCGGAACTTTTAAATATCTCGATATATCTCGAAAACTACGCTTCTGATCAAAAAATATCATAGAACATAAATTGTAGGAAACATAATTCTCTACAAAAAAGGTCTCTCAACATTTTGCCGTAGCTCGCTTCGTTTCCGAGATATTTGCAGATACATCTCAAGGGAAGGGGCCTGACGGACATATTTCGAGATATTTCTTCTTCTTGTTGTTCTTCTTCTGCACAGCTAAGCTGGAAGTGGCATTTGCGGCTCGCACTAGTGCAGAGTTATCTCAAAGAAAGGAGCCACGGTGTTTCTGTATCTCTATTATGTTGGTGCGGCTTCGGAACTTTTAAATATCTCGATATATCTCGAAAACTACGCTTCTGATCAAAAAATATCATAGAACATAAATTGTAGGAAACATAATTCTCTACAAAAAACGTCTCTTAACATTTTGCCATAGCTCTCTTCGTTTCCGAGATATTTGCAGATTTATCTCAAGGGAAGGGGCCTGACGGACATATTTCGAGATATTTCTTCTTCTTGTTGTTCTTCTTCTGCACAGCTAAGCTGGAAGTGGCATTTGCGGCTCGCACTAGTGCAGAGTTATCTCAAAGAGAGGGGCCACGGTGTTTCTGTATCTCTATTATGTTGGTGCGGCTTCGGAACTTTTAAGTATCTTGATATATGTCGAGAACTACGCATCTGATCAAAAAATATCATAGAACATAAAAAGTAGGAAACTTAATTCTCTACAAAAAAGGTCTCTTAACATTTTGCCATAGCTCTCTTCGTTTCCGAGATATTTGCAGATTTATCTCAAGGGAAGGGGCCTGACGGACATATCTCGAGATATTTCTTCTTCTTGTTGTTCTTCCTCTGCACAGCTAAGCTGGAAGTGGCATTTGCAGCTCGCAATAGTGCAGAGTTATCTCAAAGAAAGGGGCCACGGTGTTTCTGTATCTCTATTATGTTGGTGCGGCTTCGGAACTTTTAAATATCTTGATATATCTCGAGAACTACGCATCTGATCAAAAAATATCATAGAACATAAAAAGTAGGAAACTTAATTCTCTACAAAAAAGGTCTCTTAACATTTTGCCATAGCTCTCTTCGTTTCCGAGATATTTGCAGATTTATCTCAAGGGAAGGGGCCTGACGGACATATTTCGAGATATTTCTTCTTCTTGTTGTTCTTCTTCTGCACAGCTAAGCTGGAAGTGGCATTTACAGCTCGCAATAGTGCAGAGTTATCTCAAAGAAAGGGGCCACGGTGTTTCTGTATCTCTATTATGTTGGTGCGGCTTCGGAACTTTTAAATATCTCGATATATCTCGAAAACTACGCTTCTGATCAAAAAATATCATAGAACATAAATGGTAGGAAACATAATTCTCTACAAAAAACGTCTCCTAACATTTTGCCATAGCTCTCTTCGTTTCCGAGATATTTGCAGATTTATCTCAAGGGAAGGGGCCTGACGGACATATTTCGAGATATTTCTTCTTCTTGTTGTTCTTCTTCTGCACAGCTAAGCTGGAAGTGGCATTTGCGGCTCGCACTAGTGCAGAGTTATCTCAAAGAAAGGGGCCACGGTGTTTCTGTATCTCTATTATGTTGGTGCGGCTTCGGAACTTTTAAATATCTTGATATATCTCGAGAACTACGCATCTGATCAAAAAATATCATAGAACATAAATTGTAGGAAACATAATTCTCTACAAAAAACGTCTCTTAACATTTTGCCATAGCTCTCTTCGTTTCCGAGATATTTGCAGATTTATCTCAAGGGAAGGGGCCTGACGGACATATTTCGAGATATTTCTTCTTCTTGTTGTTCTTCTTCTGCACAGCTAAGCTGGAAGTGGCATTTACAGCTCGCAATAGTGCAGAGTTATCTCAAAGAAAGGGGCCACGGTGTTTCTGTATCTCTATTATGTTGGTGCGGCTTCGGAACTTTTAAGTATCTTGATATATGTCGAGAACTACGCATCTGATCAAAAAATATCGTAGAACATAAAAAGTAGGAAACTTAATTCTCTACAGAAACGGTCTCTTAACATTTTGCCATAGCTCGCTTCGTTTCCGAGATATTTGCAGATTTATCTCAAGGGAAGGGGCCTAACGGACATATTTCGAGATATTTCTTCTTCTTGTTGTTCTTCTTCTGCACAGCTAAGCTGGAAGTGGCATTTACAGCTCGCAATAGTGCAGAGTTATCTCAAAGAAAGGGGCCACGGTGTTTCTGTATCTCCATTATGTTGGTGCGGCTTCGGAACTTTTAAATATCTCGATATATCTCGAAAACTACGCTTCTGATCAAAAAATATCATAGAACATAAAAAGTAGGAAACATAATTCTCTACAAAAAAGGTCTCTTAACATTTTGCCGTAGCTCGCTTCGTTTCCGAGATATTTGCAGATATATCTCAAGGGAAGGGGCCTGACGGACATATTTCGAGATATTTCTTCTTCTTGTTGTTCTTCTTCTGCACAGCTAAGCTGGAAGTGGCATTTGCGGCTCGCATTAGTGCAGAGTTATCTCAAAGAAAGGGGCCACGGTGTTTCTGTATCTCTATTATGTTGGTGCGGCTTCGGAACTTTTAAATATCTTGATATATCTCGAGAACTACGCATCTGATCAAAAAATATCATAGAACATAAAAAGTAGGAAACTTAATTCTCTACAAAAAAGGTCTCTTAACATTTTGCCATAGCTCGCTTCGTTTCCGAGATATTTGCAGATTTATCTCAAGGGAAGGGGCCTGACGGACATATTTCGAGATATTTCTTCTTCTTGTTGTTCTTCTTCTGCACTGCTAAGCTGGAAGTGGCATTTGCAGCTCGCACTAGTGCAGAGTTATCTCAAAGAAAGCGGCCACGGTGTTTCTGTATCTCTATTATGTTGGTGCGGCTTCGGAACTTTTAAGTATCTTGATATATGTCGAGAACTACGCATCTGATCAAAAAATATCATAGAACATAAAAAGTAGGAAACTTAATTCTCTACAAAAAACGTCTCTTAACATTTTGCCATAGCTCTCTTCGTTTCCGAGATATTTGCAGATTTATCTCAAGGGAAGGGGCCTGACGGACATATTTCGAGATATTTCTTCTTCTTGTTGTTCTTCTTCTGCACTGCTAAGCTGGAAGTGGCATTTGCAGCTCGCACTAGTGCAGAGTTATCTCAAAGAAAGCGGCCACGGTGTTTCTGTATCTCTATTATGTTGGTGCGGCTTCGGAACTTTTAAGTATCTTGATATATGTCGAGAACTACGCATCTGATCAAAAAATATCATAGAACATAAAAAGTAGGAAACTTAATTCTCTACAAAAAACGTCTCTTAACATTTTGCCATAGCTCTCTTCGTTTCCGAGATATTTGCAGATTTATCTCAAGGGAAGGGGCCTGACGGACATATTTCGAGATATTTCTTCTTCTTGTTGTTCTTCTTCTGCACTGCTAAGCTGGAAGTGGCATTTGCAGCTCGCACTAGTGCAGAGTTATCTCAAAGAAAGCGGCCACGGTGTTTCTGTATCTCTATTATGTTGGTGCGGCTTCGGAACTTTTAAATATCTCGATATATCTCGAAAACTACGCTTCTGATCAAAAAATATCATAGAACATAAATTGTAGGAAACATAATTCTCTACAAAAAAGGTCTCTTAACATTTTGCCGTAGCTCGCTTCGTTTCCGAGATATTTGCAGATATATCTCAAGGGAAGGGGCCTGACGGACATATTTCGAGATATTTCTTCTTCTTGTTGTTCTTCTTCTGCACAGCTAAGCTGGAAGTGGCATTTGCGGCTCGCACTAGTGCAGAGTTATCTCAAAGAAAGGGGCCACGGTGTTTCTGTATCTCTATTATGTTGGTGCGGCTTCGGAACTTTTAAATATCTTGATATATCTCGAGAACTCCGCATCTGATCAAAAAATATCATAGAACATAAAAAGTAGGAAACTTAATTCTCTACAAAAAAGGTCTCTTAACATTTTGCCATAGCTCGCTTCGTTTCCGAGATATTTGCAGATTTATCTCAAGGGAAGGGGCCTGACGGACATATTTCGAGATATTTCTTCTTCTTGTTGTTCTTCTTCTGCACTGCTAAGCTGGAAGTGGCATTTGCAGCTCGCACTAGTGCAGAGTTATCTCAAAGAAAGCGGCCACGGTGTTTCTGTATCTCTATTATGTTGGTGCGGCTTCGGAACTTTTAAGTATCTTGATATATGTCGAGAACTACGCATCTGATCAAAAAATATCATAGAACATAAAAAGTAGGAAACTTAATTCTCTACAAAAAACGTCTCTTAACATTTTGCCATAGCTCTCTTCGTTTCCGAGATATTTGCAGATTTATCTCAAGGGAAGGGGCCTGACGGACATATTTCGAGATATTTCTTCTTCTTGTTGTTCTTCTTCTGCACTGCTAAGCTGGAAGTGGCATTTGCAGCTCGCACTAGTGCAGAGTTATCTCAAAGAAAGCGGCCACGGTGTTTCTGTATCTCTATTATGTTGGTGCGGCTTCGGAACTTTTAAATATCTCGATATATCTCGAAAACTACGCTTCTGATCAAAAAATATCATAGAACATAAATTTTAGGAAACATAATTCTCTACAAAAAAGGTCTCTTAACATTTTGCCGTAGCTCGCTTCGTTTCCGAGATATTTGCAGATATATCTCAAGGGAAGGGGCCTGACGGACATATTTCGAGATATTTCTTCTTCTTGTTGTTCTTCTTCTGCACAGCTAAGCTGGAAGTGGCATTTGCGGCTCGCACTAGTGCAGAGTTATCTCAAAGAAAGGGGCCACGGTGTTTCTGTATCTCTATTATGTTGGTGCGGCTTCGGAACTTTTAAATATCTTGATATATCTCGAGAACTACGCATCTGATCAAAAAATATCATAGAACATAAAAAGTAGGAAACTTAATTCTCTACAAAAAAGGTCTCTTAACATTTTGCCATAGCTCGCTTCGTTTCCGAGATATTTGCAGATTTATCTCAAGGGAAGGGGCCTGACGGACATATTTCGAGATATTTCTTCTTCTTGTTGTTCTTCTTCTGCACTGCTAAGCTGGAAGTGGCATTTGCAGCTCGCACTAGTGCAGAGTTATCTCAAAGAAAGCGGCCACGGTGTTTCTGTATCTCTATTATGTTGGTGCGGCTTCGGAACTTTTAAGTATCTTGATATATGTCGAGAACTACGCATCTGATCAAAAAATATCATAGAACATAAAAAGTAGGAAACTTAATTCTCTACAAAAAACGTCTCTTAACATTTTGCCATAGCTCTCTTCGTTTCCGAGATATTTGCAGATTTATCTCAAGGGAAGGGGCCTGACGGACATATTTCGAGATATTTCTTCTTCTTGTTGTTCTTCTTCTGCACTGCTAAGCTGGAAGTGGCATTTGCAGCTCGCACTAGTGCAGAGTTATCTCAAAGAAAGCGGCCACGGTGTTTCTGTATCTCTATTATGTTGGTGCGGCTTCGGAACTTTTAAATATCTCGATATATCTCGAAAACTACGCTTCTGATCAAAAAATATCATAGAGCATAAATTTTAGGAAACATAATTCTCTACAAAAAAGGTCTCTTAACATTTTGCCGTAGCTCGCTTCGTTTCCGAGATATTTGCAGATATATCTCAAGGGAAGGGGCCTGACGGACATATTTCGAGATATTTCTTCTTCTTGTTGTTCTTCTTCTGCACAGCTAAGCTGGAAGTGGCATTTGCGGCTCGCACTAGTGCAGAGTTATCTCAAAGAAAGGGGCCACGGTGTTTCTGTATCTCTATTATGTTGGTGCGGCTTCGGAACTTTTAAATATCTTGATATATCTCGAGAACTACGCATCTGATCAAAAAATATCATAGAACATAAAAAGTAGGAAACTTAATTCTCTACAAAAAAGGTCTCTTAACATTTTGCCATAGCTCGCTTCGTTTCCGAGATATTTGCAGATTTATCTCAACGGAAGGGGCCTGACGGACATATTTCGAGATATTTCTTCTTCTTGTTGTTCTTCTTCTGCACTGCTAAGCTGGAAGTGGCATTTGCAGCTCGCACTAGTGCAGAGTTATCTCAAAGAAAGCGGCCACGGTGTTTCTGTATCTCTATTATGTTGGTGCGGCTTCGGAACTTTTAAGTATCTTGATATATGTCGAGAACTACGCATCTGATCAAAAAATATCATAGAACATAAAAAGTAGGAAACTTAATTATCTACAAAAAACGTCTCTTAACATTTTGCCATAGCTCTCTTCGTTTCCGAGATATTTGCAGATTTATCTCAAGGGAAGGGGCCTGACGGACATATTTCGAGATATTTCTTCTTCTTGTTGTTCTTCTTCTGCACTGCTAAGCTGGAAGTGGCATTTGCAGCTCGCACTAGTGCAGAGTTATCTCAAAGAAAGCGGCCACGGTGTTTCTGTATCTCTATTAGGTTGGTGCGGCTTCGGAACTTTTAAATATCTCGATATATCTCGAAAACTACGCTTCTGATCAAAAAATATCATAGAACATAAATTGTAGGAAACATAATTCTCTACAAAAAACGTCTCCCAACATTTTGCCATAGCTCTCTTCGTTTCCGAGATATTTGCAGATTTATCTCAAGGGAAGGGGCCTGACGGACATATTTCGAGATATTCCTTCTTCTTGTTGTTCTTCTTCTGCACAGCTAAACTGGAAGTGGCATTTCCAGCTCGCAATAGTGCAGAGTTATCTCAAAGAGAGGGGCCACGGTGTTTCTGTATCTCTATTATGTTGGTGCGGCTTCGGAACTTTTAAGTATCTTGATATATGTCGAGAACTACGCATCTGATCAAAAAATATCATAGAACATAAAAAGTAGGAAACTTAATTCTCTACAAAAAACGTCTCTTAACATTTTGCCATAGCTCTCTTCGTTTCCGAGATATTTGCAGATTTATCTCAAGGGAAGGGGCCTGACGGACATATTTCGAGATATTTCTTCTTCTTGTTGTTCTTCTTCTGCACTGCTAAGCTGGAAGTGGCATTTGCAGCTCGCACTAGTGCAGAGTTATCTCAAAGAAAGCGGCCACGGTGTTTCTGTATCTCTATTATGTTGGTGCGGCTTCGGAACTTTTAAGTATCTTGATATATGTCGAGAACTACGCATCTGATCAAAAAATATCATAGAACATAAAAAGTAGGAAACTTAATTCTCTACAAAAAACGTCTCTTAACATTTTGCCATAGCTCTCTTCGTTTCCGAGATATTTGCAGATTTATCTCAAGGGAAGGGGCCTGACGGACATATTTCGAGATATTTCTTCTTCTTGTTGTTCTTCTTCTGCACTGCTAAGCTGGAAGTGGCATTTGCAGCTCGCACTAGTGCAGAGTTATCTCAAAGAAAGCGGCCACGGTGTTTCTGTATCTCTATTATGTTGGTGCGGCTTCGGAACTTTTAAATATCTCGATATATCTCGAAAACTACGCTTCTGATCAAAAAATATCATAGAACATAAATTGTAGGAAACATAATTCTCTACAAAAAAGGTCTCTTAACATTTTGCCGTAGCTCGCTTCGTTTCCGAGATATTTGCAGATATATCTCAAGGGAAGGGGCCTGACGGACATATTTCGAGATATTTCTTCTTCTTGTTGTTCTTCTTCTGCACAGCTAAGCTGGAAGTGGCATTTGCGGCTCGCACTAGTGCAGAGTTATCTCAAAGAAAGGGGCCACGGTGTTTCTGTATCTCTATTATGTTGGTGCGGCTTCGGAACTTTTAAATATCTTGATATATCTCGAGAACTCCGCATCTGATCAAAAAATATCATAGAACATAAAAAGTAGGAAACTTAATTCTCTACAAAAAAGGTCTCTTAACATTTTGCCATAGCTCGCTTCGTTTCCGAGATATTTGCAGATTTATCTCAAGGGAAGGGGCCTGACGGACATATTTCGAGATATTTCTTCTTCTTGTTGTTCTTCTTCTGCACTGCTAAGCTGGAAGTGGCATTTGCAGCTCGCACTAGTGCAGAGTTATCTCAAAGAAAGCGGCCACGGTGTTTCTGTATCTCTATTATGTTGGTGCGGCTTCGGAACTTTTAAGTATCTTGATATATGTCGAGAACTACGCATCTGATCAAAAAATATCATAGAACATAAAAAGTAGGAAACTTAATTCTCTACAAAAAACGTCTCTTAACATTTTGCCATAGCTCTCTTCGTTTCCGAGATATTTGCAGATTTATCTCAAGGGAAGGGGCCTGACGGACATATTTCGAGATATTTCTTCTTCTTGTTGTTCTTCTTCTGCACTGCTAAGCTGGAAGTGGCATTTGCAGCTCGCACTAGTGCAGAGTTATCTCAAAGAAAGCGGCCACGGTGTTTCTGTATCTCTATTATGTTGGTGCGGCTTCGGAACTTTTAAATATCTCGATATATCTCGAAAACTACGCTTCTGATCAAAAAATATCATAGAACATAAATTTTAGGAAACATAATTCTCTACAAAAAAGGTCTCTTAACATTTTGCCGTAGCTCGCTTCGTTTCCGAGATATTTGCAGATATATCTCAAGGGAAGGGGCCTGACGGACATATTTCGAGATATTTCTTCTTCTTGTTGTTCTTCTTCTGCACAGCTAAGCTGGAAGTGGCATTTGCGGCTCGCACTAGTGCAGAGTTATCTCAAAGAAAGGGGCCACGGTGTTTCTGTATCTCTATTATGTTGGTGCGGCTTCGGAACTTTTAAATATCTTGATATATCTCGAGAACTACGCATCTGATCAAAAAATATCATAGAACATAAAAAGTAGGAAACTTAATTCTCTACAAAAAAGGTCTCTTAACATTTTGCCATAGCTCGCTTCGTTTCCGAGATATTTGCAGATTTATCTCAAGGGAAGGGGCCTGACGGACATATTTCGAGATATTTCTTCTTCTTGTTGTTCTTCTTCTGCACTGCTAAGCTGGAAGTGGCATTTGCAGCTCGCACTAGTGCAGAGTTATCTCAAAGAAAGCGGCCACGGTGTTTCTGTATCTCTATTATGTTGGTGCGGCTTCGGAACTTTTAAGTATCTTGATATATGTCGAGAACTACGCATCTGATCAAAAAATATCATAGAACATAAAAAGTAGGAAACTTAATTCTCTACAAAAAACGTCTCTTAACATTTTGCCATAGCTCTCTTCGTTTCCGAGATATTTGCAGATTTATCTCAAGGGAAGGGGCCTGACGGACATATTTCGAGATATTTCTTCTTCTTGTTGTTCTTCTTCTGCACTGCTAAGCTGGAAGTGGCATTTGCAGCTCGCACTAGTGCAGAGTTATCTCAAAGAAAGCGGCCACGGTGTTTCTGTATCTCTATTATGTTGGTGCGGCTTCGGAACTTTTAAGTATCTTGATATATGTCGAGAACTACGCATCTGATCAAAAAATATCATAGAACATAAAAAGTAGGAAACTTAATTCTCTACAAAAAACGTCTCTTAACATTTTGCCATAGCTCTCTTCGTTTCCGAGATATTTGCAGATTTATCTCAAGGGAAGGGGCCTGACGGACATATTTCGAGATATTTCTTCTTCTTGTTGTTCTTCTTCTGCACTGCTAAGCTGGAAGTGGCATTTGCAGCTCGCACTAGTGCAGAGTTATCTCAAAGAAAGCGGCCACGGTGTTTCTGTATCTCTATTATGTTGGTGCGGCTTCGGAACTTTTAAATATCTCGATATATCTCGAAAACTACGCTTCTGATCAAAAAATATCATAGAACATAAATTTTAGGAAACATAATTCTCTACAAAAAAGGTCTCTTAACATTTTGCCGTAGCTCGCTTCGTTTCCGAGATATTTGCAGATATATCTCAAGGGAAGGGGCCTGACGGACATATTTCGAGATATTTCTTCTTCTTGTTGTTCTTCTTCTGCACAGCTAAGCTGGAAGTGGCATTTGCGGCTCGCACTAGTGCAGAGTTATCTCAAAGAAAGGGGCCACGGTGTTTCTGTATCTCTATTATGTTGGTGCGGCTTCGGAACTTTTAAATATCTTGATATATCTCGAGAACTACGCATCTGATCAAAAAATATCATAGAACATAAAAAGTAGGAAACTTAATTCTCTACAAAAAAGGTCTCTTAACATTTTGCCATAGCTCGCTTCGTTTCCGAGATATTTGCAGATTTATCTCAAGGGAAGGGGCCTGACGGACATATTTCGAGATATTTCTTCTTCTTGTTGTTCTTCTTCTGCACTGCTAAGCTGGAAGTGGCATTTGCAGCTCGCACTAGTGCAGAGTTATCTCAAAGAAAGCGGCCACGGTGTTTCTGTATCTCTATTATGTTGGTGCGGCTTCGGAACTTTTAAGTATCTTGATATATGTCGAGAACTACGCATCTGATCAAAAAATATCATAGAACATAAAAAGTAGGAAACTTAATTCTCTACAAAAAACGTCTCTTAACATTTTGCCATAGCTCTCTTCGTTTCCGAGATATTTGCAGATTTATCTCAAGGGAAGGGGCCTGACGGACATATTTCGAGATATTTCTTCTTCTTGTTGTTCTTCTTCTGCACTGCTAAGCTGGAAGTGGCATTTGCAGCTCGCACTAGTGCAGAGTTATCTCAAAGAAAGCGGCCACGGTGTTTCTGTATCTCTATTATGTTGGTGCGGCTTCGGAACTTTTAAATATCTTGATATATCTCGAGAACTACGCATCTGATCAAAAAATATCATAGAACATAAAAAGTAGGAAACTTAATTCTCTACAAAAAAGGTCTCTTAACATTTTGCCATAGCTCGCTTCGTTTCCGAGATATTTGCAGATTTATCTCAAGGGAAGGGGCCTGACGGACATATTTCGAGATATTTCTTCTTCTTGTTGTTCTTCTTCTGCACTGCTAAGCTGGAAGTGGCATTTGCAGCTCGCACTAGTGCAGAGTTATCTCAAAGAAAGCGGCCACGGTGTTTCTGTATCTCTATTATGTTGGTGCGGCTTCGGAACTTTTAAGTATCTTGATATATGTCGAGAACTACGCATCTGATCAAAAAATATCATAGAACATAAAAAGTAGGAAACTTAATTCTCTACAAAAAACGTCTCTTAACATTTTGCCATAGCTCTCTTCGTTTCCGAGATATTTGCAGATTTATCTCAAGGGAAGGGGCCTGACGGACATATTTCGAGATATTTCTTCTTCTTGTTGTTCTTCTTCTGCACTGCTAAGCTGGAAGTGGCATTTGCAGCTCGCACTAGTGCAGAGTTATCTCAAAGGAAGCGGCCACGGTGTTTCTGTATCTCTATTAGGTTGGTGCGGCTTCGGAACTTTTAAATATCTCGATATATCTCGAAAACTACGCTTCTGATCAAAAAATATCATAGAACATAAATTGTAGGAAACATAATTCTCTACAAAAAACGTCTCCCAACATTTTGCCATAGCTCTCTTCGTTTCCGAGATATTTGCAGATTTATCTCAAGGGAAGGGGCCTGACGGACATATTTCGAGATATTCCTTCTTCTTGTTGTTCTTCTTCTGCACAGCTAAACTGGAAGTGGCATTTCCAGCTCGCAATAGTGCAGAGTTATCTCAAAGAGAGGGGCCACGGTGTTTCTGTATCTCTATTATGTTGGTGCGGCTTCGGAACTTTTAAGTATCTTGATATATGTCGAGAACTACGCATCTGATCAAAAAATATCATAGAACATAAAAAGTAGGAAACTTAATTCTCTACAAAAAACGTCTCTTAACATTTTGCCATAGCTCTCTTCGTTTCCGAGATATTTGCAGATTTATCTCAAGGGAAGGGGCCTGACGGACATATTTCGAGATATTTCTTCTTCTTGTTGTTCTTCTTCTGCACAGCTAAGCTGGAAGTGGCATTCGCAGCTCGCAATAGTGCAGAGTTATCTCAAAGAAAGGGGCCACGGTGTTTCTGTATCTCTATTATGTTGGTGCGGCTTCGGAACTTTTAAATATCTTGATATATCTCGAGAACTACGCATCTGATCAAAAAATATCATAGAACATAAAAAGTAGGAAACTTAATTCTCTACAAAAAAGGTCTCTTAACATTTTGCCATAGCTCGCTTCGTTTCCGAGATATTTGCAGATTCAGCTCAAAGGAACTGGCCTGACGGACATATTTCGAGATATTTCTTCTTCTTGTTGTTCTTCCTCTGCACAGCTAAGCTGGAAGTGGCATTTGCAGCTCGCAATAGTACGTAGTTATCTCAAAGAAAGGGGCCACGGTGTTTCTGTATCTCTATTATGTTGGTGCGGCTTCGGAACTTTTAAATATCTCGATATATCTCGAAAACTACGCTTCTGATCAAAAAATATCATAGAACATAAATTGTAGGAAACATAATTCTCTACAAAAAAGGTCTCTAAACGTTTTGCCATGGCTCGCTTCGTTTCCGAGATATTTGCAGATATATCTCAAGGGAAGGGGCCTGACGGACATATTTCGAGATATTTCTTCTTCTTGTTGTTCTTCTTCTGCACAGCTAAGCTGGAAGTGGCATTTACAGCTCGCAATAGTGCAGAGTTATCTCAAAGAAAGGGGCCACGGTGTTTCTGTATCTCTATTATGTTGGTGCGGCTTCGGAACTTTTAAATATCTTGATATATCTCGAGAACTACGCATCTGATCAAAAAATATCATAGAACATAAAAAGTAGGAAACTTAATTCTCTACAAAAAAGGTCTCTTAACATTTTGCCATAGCTCGCTTCGTTTCCGAGATATTTGCAGATTTATCTCAAGGGAAGGGGCCTGACGGACATATTTCGAGATATTTCTTCTTCTTGTTGTTCTTCTTCTGCACAGCTAAGCTGGAAGTGGCATTTGCGGCCTGCACTAGTGCAGAGTTATCTCAAAGAAAGGGGCCACGGTGTTTCTGTATCTCTATTATGTTGGTGCGGCTTCGGAACTTTTAAATATCTTGATATATCTCGAGAACTACGCATCTGATCAAAAAATATCGTAGAACATAAAAAGTAGGAAATTTAATTCTCTACAAAGAAGGTCTCTTAACATTTTGCCATAGCTCTCTTCGTTTCCGAGATATTTGCAGATTTATCTCAAGGGAAGGGGCCTGACGGACATATTTCGAGATATTTCTTCTTCTTGTTGTTCTTCTTCTGCACAGCTAAGCTGGAAGTGGCATTTGCAGCTCGCAATAGTGCAGAGTTATCTCAAAGAAAGGGGCCACGGTGTTTCTGTATCTCTATTATGTTGGTGCGGCTTCGGAACTTTTAAATATCTTGATATATCTCGAGAACTACGCATCTGATCAAAAAATATCATAGATCATAAAAAGTAGGAAACTTAATTCTCTACAAAAAAGGTCTCTTAACATTTTGCCATAGCTCTCTTCGTTTCCGAGATATTTGCAGATTTATCTCAAGGGAAGGGGCCTAACGGACATATTTCGAGATATTTCTTCTTCTTGTTGTTCTTCTTCTGCACAGCTAAGCTGGAAGTGGCATTTCCAGGTCGCAACAGTGCAGAGTTATCTCAAAGAAAGGGGCCACGGTGTTTCTGTATCTCTATTATGTTGGTGCGGCTTCGGAACTTTTAAATATCTTGATATATCTCGAGAACTACGCATCTGATCAAAAAATATCATAGAACATAAAAAGTAGGAAACTTAATTCTCTACAAAAAAGGTCTCTTAACATTTTGCCATAGCTCTCTTCGTTTCCGAGATATTTGCAGATTTATCTCAAGGGAAGGGGCCTGACGGACATATTTCGAGATATTTCTTCTTCTTGTTGTTCTTCTTCTGCACTGCTAAGCTGGAAGTGGCATTTGCAGCTCGCACTAGTGCAGAGTTATCTCAAAGAAAGGGGCCACGGTGTTTCTGTATCTCTATTATGTTGGTGCGGCTTCGGAACTTTTAAATATCTCGATATATCTCGAAAACTACGCTTCTGATCAAAAAATATCATAGAACATAAATTGTAGGAAACATAGTTCTCTACAAAAAAGGTCTCTTAACATTTTGCCATGGCTCGCTTCGTTTCCGAGATATTTGCAGATATATCTCAAGGGAAGGGGCCTGACGGACATATTTCGAGATATTTCTTCTTCTTGTTGTTCTTCTTCTGCACAGCTAAGCTGGAAGTGGCATTTACAGCTCGCAATTGTGCAGAGTTATCTCAAAGAAAGGGGCCACGGTGTTTCTGTATCTCTATTATGTTGGTGCGGCTTCGGAACTTTTAAATATCTTGATATATCTCGAGAACTACGCATCTGATCAAAAAATATCATAGAGGATAAAAAGTAGGAAACTTAATTCTCTACAAAGAAGGTCTCTTAACATTTCGCCATAGCTCGCTTCGTTTCCGAGATATTTGCAGATTTATCTCAAGGGAAGGGGCCTAACGGACATATTTCGAGATATTTCTTCTTCTTGTTGTTCTTCCTCTGCACAGCTAAGCTGGAAGTGGCATTTGCAGCTCGCAATAGTGCAGAGTTATCTCAGAGAAAGGGGCCACGGTGTTTCTGTATCTCTATTATGTTGATGCGGCTTCGGAACTTTTAAATATCTTGATATATCTCGAGAACTACGCATCTGATCAAAAAATATCATAGAACATAAAGAGTAGGAAACTTAATTCTCTACAAAAAAGGTCTCTTAACATTTTGCCATAGCTCGCTTCGTTTCCGAGATATTTGCAGATTTATCTCAAGGGAAGGGGCCAAACGGACATATTTCGAGATATTTCTTCTTCTTGTTGTTCTTCTTCTGCACAGCTAAGCTGGAAGTGGCATTTGCAGCTCGCAATAGTGCAGAGTTATCTCAAAGAAAGGGGCCACGGTGTTTCTGTATCTCTATTATGTTGGTGCGGCTTCGGAACTTTTAAATATCTCGATATATCTCGAAAACTACGCTTCTGATCAAAAAATATCATAGAACATAAATTGTAGGAAACATAATTCTCTACAAAAAAGGTCTCTTAACATTTTGCCATAGCTCGCTTCGTTTCCGAGATATTTGCAGATATATCTCAAGGGAAGGGGCCTGACGGACATATTTCGAGATATTTCTTCTTCTTGTTGTTCTTCTTCTGCACTGCTAAGCTGGAAGTGGCATTTGCAGCTCGCACTAGTGCAGAGTTATCTCAAAGAAAGGGGCCACGGTGTTTCTGTATCTCTATTATGTTGGTGCGGCTTCGGAACTTTTAAATATCTCGATATATCTCGAAAACTACGCTTCTGATCAAAAAATATCATAGAACATAAATTGTAGGAAACATAATTCTCTACAAAAAAGGTCTCTTAACATTTTGCCATGGCTCGCTTCGTTTCCGAGATATTTGCAGATATATCTCAAGGGAAGGGGCCTGACGGACATATTTCGAGATATTTCTTCTTCTTGTTGTTCTTCTTCTGCACAGCTAAGCTGGAAGTGGCATTTACAGCTCGCAATTGTGCAGAGTTATCTCAAAGAAAGGGGCCACGGTGTTTCTGTATCTCTATTATGTTGGTGCGGCTTCGGAACTTTTAAATATCTTGATATATCTCGAGAACTACGCATCTGATCAAAAAATATCATAGAACATAAAAAGTAGGAAACTTGATTCTCTACAAAAAACGTCTCTTAACATTTTGCCATAGCTCGCTTCGTTTCCGAGATATTTGCAGATTCATCTCAAAGGAACTAGCCTGACGGACATATTTCGAGATATTTCTTCTTCTTGTTGTTCTTCCTCTGCACAGCTAAGCTGGAAGTGGCATTTGCAGCTCGCAATAGTGCAGAGTTATCTCAAAGAAAGGGGCCACGGTGTTTCTGTATCTCTATTATGTTGGTGCGGCTTCGGAACTTTTAAATATCTTGATATATCTCGAGAACTACGCATCTGATCAAAAAATATCATAGAACATAAAAAGTAGGAAACTTAATTCTCTACAAAAAAGGTCTCTTAACATTTTGCCATAGCTCTCTTCGTTTCCGAGATATTTGCAGATTTATCTCAAGGGAAGGGGCCTAACGGACATATTTCGAGATATTTCTTCTTCTTGTTGTTCTTCTTCTGCACAGCTAAACTGGAAGTGGCATTTCCAGCTCGCAATAGTGCAGAGTTATCTCAAAGAAAGGGGCCGCGGTGTTTCTGTATCTATATTATGTTGGTGCGGCTTCGGAACTTTTAAATGTCTTGATATATCTCGAGAACTACGCATCTGATCAAAAAATATCATAGAGGATAAAAAGTAGGAAACTTAATTCTCTACAAAGAAGGTCTCTTAACATTTCGCCATAGCTCGCTTCGTTTCCGAGATATTTGCAGATTTATCTCAAGGGAAGGGGCCTAACGGACATATTTCGAGATATTTCTTCTTCTTGTTGTTCTTCCTCTGCACAGCTAAGCTGGAAGTGGCATTTGCAGCTCGCAATAGTGCAGAGTTATCTCAGAGAAAGGGGCCACGGTGTTTCTGTATCTCTATTATGTTGATGCGGCTTCGGAACTTTTAAATATCTTGATATATCTCGAGAACTACGCATCTGATCAAAAAATATCATAGAACATAAAGAGTAGGAAACTTAATTCTCTACAAAAAAGGTCTCTTAACATTTTGCCATAGCTCGCTTCGTTTCCGAGATATTTGCAGATTTATCTCAAGGGAAGGGGCCAAACGGACATATTTCGAGATATTTCTTCTTCTTGTTGTTCTTCTTCTGCACAGCTAAGCTGGAAGTGGCATTTGCAGCTCGCAATAGTGCAGAGTTATCTCAAAGAAAGGGGCCACGGTGTTTCTGTATCTCTATTATGTTGGTGCGGCTTCGGAACTTTTAAATATCTCGATATATCTCGAAAACTACGCTTCTGATCAAAAAATATCATAGAACATAAAAAGTAGGAAACTTAATTCTCTACAAAAAAGGTCTCTTAACATTTTGCCATAGCTCTCTTCGTTTCCGAGATATTTGCAGATTTATCTCAAGGGAAGGGGCCTAACGGACATATTTCGAGATATTTCTTCTTCTTGTTGTTCTTCTTCTGCACAGCTAAGCTGGAAGTGGCATTTGCAGCTCGCAATAGTGCAGAGTTATCTCAAAGAAAGGGGCCACGGTGTTTCTGTATCTCTATTATGTTGATGCGGCTTCGGAACTTTTAAATATCTTGATATATCTCGAGAACTACGCATCTGATCAAAAAATATCATAGAACATAAAAAGTAGGAAACCTAATTCTCTACAAAAAAGGTCTCTTAACATTTTGCCATAGCTCGCTTCGTTTCCGAGATATTTGCAGATTTATCTCAAGGGAAGGGGCCTAACGGACATATTTCGAGATATTTCTTCTTCTTGTTGTTCTTCTTCTGCACAGCTAAGCTGGAAGTGGCATTTGCAGCTCGCAATAGTGCAGAGTTATCTCAAAGAAAGGGGCTACGGTGTTTCTGTATCTCTATTATGTTGGTGCGGCTTCGGAACTTTTAAATATCTTGATATATCTCGAGAACTACGCATCTGATCAAAAAATATCATAGAACATAAAGAGTAGGAAACTTAATTCTCTACAAAAAAGGTCTCTTAACATTTTGCCATAGCTCGCTTCGTTTCCGAGATATTTGCAGATTTATCTCAAGGGAAGGGGCCTAACGGACATATTTCGAGATATTTCTTCTTCTTGTTGTTCTTCTTCTGCACAGCTAAGCTGGAAGTGGCATTTGCAGCTCGCAATAGTGCAGAGTTATCTCAAAGAAAGGGGCCACGGTGTTTCTGTATCTCTATTATGTTGGTGCGGCTTCGGAACTTTTAAATATCTTGATATATCTCGAGAACTACGCATCTGATCAAAAAATATCATAGAACATAAAAAGTAGGAAACTTGATTCTCTACAAAAAACGTCTCTTAACATTTTGCCATAGCTCGCTTCGTTTCCGAGATATTTGCAGATTCATCTCAAAGGAACTAGCCTGACGGACATATTTCGAGATATTTCTTCTTCTTGTTGTTCTTCCTCTGCACAGCTAAGCTGGAAGTGGCATTTGCAGCTCGCAATAGTGCAGAGTTATCTCAAAGAAAGGGGCCACGGTGTTTCTGTATCTCTATTATGTTGGTGCGGCTTCGGAACTTTTAAATATCTTGATATATCTCGAGAACTACGCATCTGATCAAAAAATATCATAGAACATAAAAAGTAGGAAACTTAATTCTCTACAAAAAAGGTCTCTTAACATTTTGCCATAGCTCTCTTCGTTTCCGAGATATTTGCAGATTTATCTCAAGGGAAGGGGCCTAACGGACATATTTCGAGATATTTCTTCTTCTTGTTGTTCTTCTTCTGCACAGCTAAACTGGAAGTGGCATTTCCAGCTCGCAATAGTGCAGAGTTATCTCAAAGAAAGGGGCCGCGGTGTTTCTGTATCTCTATTATGTTGGTGCGGCTTCGGAACTTTTAAATGTCTTGATATATCTCGAGAACTACGCATCTGATCAAAAAATATCATAGAGGATAAAAAGTAGGAAACTTAATTCTCTACAAAGAAGGTCTCTTAACATTTCGCCATAGCTCGCTTCGTTTCCGAGATATTTGCAGATTTATCTCAAGGGAAGGGGCCTAACGGACATATTTCGAGATATTTCTTCTTCTTGTTGTTCTTCCTCTGCACAGCTAAGCTGGAAGTGGCATTTGCAGCTCGCAATAGTGCAGAGTTTTCTCAGAGAAAGGGGCCACGGTGTTTCTGTATCTCTATTATGTTGATGCGGCTTCGGAACTTTTAAATATCTTGATATATCTCGAGAACTACGCATCTGATCAAAAAATATCATAGAACATAAAAAGTAGGAAACCTAATTCTCTACAAAAAAGGTCTCTTAACATTTTGCCATAGCTCGCTTCGTTTCCGAGATATTTGCAGATTTATCTCAAGGGAAGGGGCCTAACGGACATATTTCGAGATATTTCTTCTTCTTGTTGTTCTTCTTCTGCACAGCTAAGCTGGAAGTGGCATTTGCAGCTCGCAATAGTGCAGAGTTATCTCAAAGAAAGGGGCCACGGTGTTTCTGTATCTCTATCATGTTGGTGCGGCTTCGGAACTTTTAAATATCTTGATATATCTCGAGAACTACGCATCTGATCAAAAAATATCATAGAACATAAAGAGTAGGAAACTTAATTCTCTACAAAAAAGGTCTCTTAACATTTTGCCATAGCTCGCTTCGTTTCCGAGATATTTGCAGATTTATCTCAAGGGAAGGGGCCTAACGGACATATTTCGAGATATTTCTTCTTCTTGTTGTTCTTCTTCTGCACAGCTAAGCTGGAAGTGGCATTTGCAGCTCGCAATAGTGCAGAGTTATCTCAAAGAAAGGGGCCACGGTGTTTCTGTATCTCTATTATGTTGGTGCGGCTTCGGAACTTTTAAATATCTCGACATATCTCGAAAACTACGCTTCTGATCAAAAAATATCATAGAACATAAATTGTAGGAAACATAATTCTCTACAAAAAAGGTCTCTTAACATTTTGCCATAGCTCGCTTCGTTTCCGAGATATTTGCAGATATATCTCAAGGGAAGGGGCCAAACGGACATATTTCGAGATATTTCTTCTTCTTGTTGTTCTTCTTCTGCACAGCTAAACTGGAAGTGGCATTTCCAGCTCGCAATAGTGCAGAGTTATCTCAAAGAAAGGGGCCACGGTGTTTCTGTATCTCTATTATGTTGGTGCGGCTTCGGAACTTTTAAATATCTTGATATATCTCGAGAACTACGCATCTGATCAAAAAATATCATAGAACATAAAAAGTAGGAAACTTAATTCTCTACAAAAAAGGTCTCTTAACATTTTACCATAGCTCTCTTCGTTTCCGAGATATTTGCAGATTTATCTCAAGGGAAGGGGCCTGACGGACATATTTCGAGATATTTCTTCTTCTTGTTGTTCTTCTTCTGCACAGCTAAGCTGGAAGTGGCATTTGCAGCTCGCAATAGTGCAGAGTTATCTCAAAGAAAGGGGCCACGGTGTTTCTGTATCTCTATTATGTTGGTGCGGCTTCGGAACTTTTAAATATCTTGATATATCTCGAGAACTACGCATCTGATCAAAAAATATCATAGAACATAAAAAGTAGGCAACTTAATTCCCTACAAAAAAGGTCTCTTAACATTTTGCCATAGCTCGCTTCGTTTCCGAGATATTTGCAGATTTATCTCAAGGGAAGGGGCCTAACGGACATATTTCGAGATATTTCTTCTTCTTGTTGTTCTTCTTCTGCACAGCTAAACTGGAAGTGGCATTTCCAGCTCGCAATAGTGGAGAGTTATCTCAAAGAAAGGGGCCACGGTGTTTCTGTATCTCTATTATGTTGGTGCGGCTTCGGAACTTTTAAATATCTTGATATATCGCGAGAACTACGCATCTGATCAAAAAATATCATAGATCATAAAAAGTAGGAAACTTAATTCTCTACAAAAAAGGTCTCTTAACATTTTGCCATAGCTCTCTTCGTTTCCGAGATATTTGCAGATTTATCTCAAGGGAAGGGGCCTAACGGACATATTTCGAGATATTTCTTCTTCTTGTTGTTCTTCTTCTGCACAGCTAAACTGGAAGTGGCATTTCCAGGTCGCAATAGTGCAGAGTTATCTCAAAGAAAGGAGCCACGGTGTTTCTGTATCTCTATTATGTTGGTGCGGCTTCGGAACTTTTAAATATCTTGATATATCTCGAGAACTACGCATCTGATCAAAAAATATCATAGAACATAAAAAGTAGGAAACTTAATTCTCTACAAAAAAGGTCTCTTAACATTTTGCCATAGCTCTCTTCGTTTCCGAGATATTTGCAGATTTATCTCAAGGGAAGGGGCCTAACGGACATATTTCGAGATATTTCTTCTTCTTGTTGTTCTTCTTCTGCACAGCTAAACTGGAAGTGGCATTTCCAGGTCGCAATAGTGCAGAGTTATCTCAAAGAAAGGAGCCACGGTGTTTCTGTATCTCTATTATGTTGGTGCGGCTTCGGAACTTTTAAATATCTTGATATATCTCGAGAACTACGCATCTGATCAAAAAATATCGTAGACCATAAAAAGTAGGAAACTTAATTCTCTACAAATAAGGTCTCTGAACATTTTGCCATAGCTCGCTTCGTTTCCGAGATATTTGCAGATTTATCTCAAGGGAAGGGGCCTGACGGACATATTTCGAGATATTTCATCTTCTTGTTGTTCTTCTTCTGCACAGCTAAGCTGGAAGTGGCATTTACAGCTCGCAATAGTGCAGAGTTATCTCAAAGAAAGGGGCCACGGTGTTTCTGTATCTCTATTATGTTGGTGCGGCTTCGGAACTTTTAAATATCTTGATATATCTCGAGAACTACGCATCTGATCAATAAATATCATAGAAGATAAAAAGTAGGAAACTTAATTCTCTACAAAAAAGGTCTCTTAACATTTTGCCATAGCTCGCTTCGTTTCCGAGATATTTGCAGATTTATCTCAAGGGAAGGGGCCTAACGGACATATTTCGAGATATTTCTTCTTCTTGTTGTTCTTCTTCTGCACAGCTAAACTGGAAGTGGCATTTGCAGCTCGCAATAGTGCAGAGTTATCTCAAAGAAAGGGGCCACGGTGTTTCTGTATCTCTATTATGTTGGTGCGGCTTTGGAACTTTTAAATATCTTGATATATCTCGAGAACTACGCATCTGATCAAAAAATATCATACAACGAAAAAAGTAGGCAAATTAATTCCCTACAAAAAAGGTCTCTTAACATTTTGCCATAGCTCGCTTCGTTTCCGAGATATTTGCAGATTTATCTCAAGGGAAGGGGCCTAACGGACATATTTCGAGATATTTCTTCTTCTTGTTGTTCTTCTTCTGCACAGCTAAACTGGAAGTGGCATTTCCAGGTCGCAATAGTGCAGAGTTATCTCAATGAAAGGGGCCACGGTGTTTCTGTATCTCTATTATGTTGGTGCGGCTTCGGAACTTTTAAATATCTTGATATATCTCGAGAACTACGCATCTGATCAAAAAATATCATAGATCATAAAAAGTAGGAAACTTAATTCTCTACAAAAAAGGTCTCTTAACATTTTGCCATAGCTCGCTTCGTTTCCGAGATATTTGCAGATTTATCTCAAGGGAAGGGGCCTGACGGACATATTTCGAGATATTTCTTCTTCTTGTTGTTCTTCTTCTGCACAGCTAAACTGGAAGTGGCATTTCCAGCTCGCAATAGTGGAGAGTTATCTCAAAGAAAGGGGCCACGGTGTTTCTGTATCTCTATTATGTTGGTGCGGCTTCGGAACTTTTAAATATCTTGATATATCGCGAGAACTACGCATCTGATCAAAAAATATCATAGATCATAAAAAGTAGGAAACTTAATTCTCTACAAAAAAGGTCTCTTAACATTTTGCCATAGCTCTCTTCGTTTCCGAGATATTTGCAGATTTATCTCAAGGGAAGGGGCCTAACGGACATATTTCGAGATATTTCTTCTTCTTGTTGTTCTTCTTCTGCACAGCTAAACTGGAAGTGGCATTTCCAGGTCGCAATAGTGCAGAGTTATCTCAAAGAAAGGAGACACGGTGTTTCTGTATCTCTATTATGTTGGTGCGGCTTCGGAACTTTTAAATATCTTGATATATCTCGAGAACTACGCATCTGATCAAAAAATATCATAGAACATAAAAGGTAGGAAACTTAATTCTCTACAAAAAAGGTCTCTTAACATTTTGCCATAGCTCGCTCCGTTTCCGAGATATTTGCAGATTTATCTCAAGGGAAGGGGCCTAACGGACATATTTCGAGATATTTCTTCTTCTTGTTGTTCTTCTTCTGCACAGCTAAACTGGAAGTGGCATTTGCAGCTCGCAATAGTGCAGAGTTATCTCAAAGAAAGGGGCCACGGTGTTTCTGTATCTCTATTATGTTGGTGCGGCTTCGGAACTTTTAAATATCTTGATATATCTCGAGAACTACGCATCTGATCAAAAAATATCATAGAACGAAAAAAGTAGGCAAATTAATTCCCTACAAAAAAGGTCTCTTAACATTTTGCCATAGCTCGCTTCGTTTCCGAGATATTTGCAGATTTATCTCAAGGGAAGGGGCCTAACGGACATATTTCGAGATATTTCTTCTTCTTGTTGTTCTTCTTCTGCACAGCTAAGCTGGAAGTGGCATTTGCAGCTCGCAATAGTGCAGAGTTATCTCAAAGAAAGGGGCCACGGTGTTTCTGTATCTCTATCATGTTGGTGCGGCTTCGGAACTTTTAAATATCTTGATATATCTCGAGAACTACGCATCTGATCAAAAAATATCATAGAACATAAAGAGTAGGAAACTTAATTCTCTACAAAAAAGGTCTCTTAACATTTTGCCATAGCTCGCTTCGTTTCCGAGATATTTGCAGATTTATCTCAAGGGAAGGGGCCTAACGGACATATTTCGAGATATTTCTTCTTCTTGTTGTTCTTCTTCTGCACAGCTAAGCTGGAAGTGGCATTTGCAGCTCGCAATAGTGCAGAGTTATCTCAAAGAAAGGGGCCACGGTGTTTCTGTATCTCTATTATGTTGGTGCGGCTTCGGAACTTTTAAATATCTCGACATATCTCGAAAACTACGCTTCTGATCAAAAAATATCATAGAACATAAATTGTAGGAAACATAATTCTCTACAAAAAAGGTCTCTTAACATTTTGCCATAGCTCGCTTCGTTTCCGAGATATTTGCAGATATATCTCAAGGGAAGGGGCCAAACGGACATATTTCGAGATATTTCTTCTTCTTGTTGTTCTTCTTCTGCACAGCTAAACTGGAAGTGGCATTTCCAGCTCGCAATAGTGCAGAGTTATCTCAAAGAAAGGGGCCACGGTGTTTCTGTATCTCTATTATGTTGGTGCGGCTTCGGAACTTTTAAATATCTTGATATATCTCGAGAACTACGCATCTGATCAAAAAATATCATAGAACATAAAAAGTAGGAAACTTAATTCTCTACAAAAAAGGTCTCTTAACATTTTACCATAGCTCTCTTCGTTTCCGAGATATTTGCAGATTTATCTCAAGGGAAGGGGCCTGACGGACATATTTCGAGATATTTCTTCTTCTTGTTGTTCTTCTTCTGCACAGCTAAGCTGGAAGTGGCATTTGCAGCTCGCAATAGTGCAGAGTTATCTCAAAGAAAGGGGCCACGGTGTTTCTGTATCTCTATTATGTTGGTGCGGCTTCGGAACTTTTAAATATCTTGATATATCTCGAGAACTACGCATCTGATCAAAAAATATCATAGAACATAAAAAGTAGGCAACTTAATTCCCTACAAAAAAGGTCTCTTAACATTTTGCCATAGCTCGCTTCGTTTCCGAGATATTTGCAGATTTATCTCAAGGGAAGGGGCCTAACGGACATATTTCGAGATATTTCTTCTTCTTGTTGTTCTTCTTCTGCACAGCTAAACTGGAAGTGGCATTTCCAGCTCGCAATAGTGGAGAGTTATCTCAAAGAAAGGGGCCACGGTGTTTCTGTATCTCTATTACGTTGGTGCGGCTTCGGAACTTTTAAATATCTTGATATATCGCGAGAACTACGCATCTGATCAAAAAATATCATAGATCATAAAAAGTAGGAAACTTAATTCTCTACAAAAAAGGTCTCTTAACATTTTGCCATAGCTCTCTTCGTTTCCGAGATATTTGCAGATTTATCTCAAGGGAAGGGGCCTAACGGACATATTTCGAGATATTTCTTCTTCTTGTTGTTCTTCTTCTGCACAGCTAAACTGGAAGTGGCATTTCCAGGTCGCAATAGTGCAGAGTTATCTCAAAGAAAGGAGCCACGGTGTTTCTGTATCTCTATTATGTTGGTGCGGCTTCGGAACTTTTAAATATCTTGATATATCTCGAGAACTACGCATCTGATCAAAAAATATCATAGAACATAAAAAGTAGGAAACTTAATTCTCTACAAAAAAGGTCTCTTAACATTTTGCCATAGCTCTCTTCGTTTCCGAGATATTTGCAGATTTATCTCAAGGGAAGGGGCCTAACGGACATATTTCGAGATATTTCTTCTTCTTGTTGTTCTTCTTCTGCACAGCTAAACTGGAAGAGGCATTTCCAGCTCGCAATAGTGCAGAGTTATCTCAAAGAGAGGGGCCACGGTGTTTCTGTATCTCTATTATGTTGGTGCGGCTTCGGAACTTTTAAATATCTTGATATATCTCGAGAACTACGCATCTGATCAAAAAATATCATAGAACATAAAAAGTAGGAAACTTAATTCTCTACAAAAAAGGTCTCTCAACATTTTGCCATAGCTCGCTTCGTTTCCGAGATATTTGCAGATTTATCTCAAGGGAAGGGGCCTGACGGACATATTTCGAGATATTTCTTCTTCTTGTTGTTCTTCTTTTGCACAGCTAAGCTGGAAGTGGCATTTACAGCTCGCAATAGTGCAGAGTTATCTCAAAGAAAGGGGCCACGGTGTTTCTGTATCTCTATTATGTTGGTGCGGCTTCGGAACTTTTGAATATCTTGATATATCTCGAGAACTACGCATCTGATCAAAAAATATCATAGAACATAAAAAGTAGGAAACTTAATTCTCTACAAAAAAGGTCTCTTAACATTTTGCCATAGCTCGCTTCGTTTCCGAGATATTTGCAGATTTATCTCAAGGGAAGGGGCCTAACGGACATATTTCGAGATATTTCTTCTTCTTGTTGTTCTTCTTCTGCACAGCTAAACTGGAAGTGGCATTTCCAGCTCGCAATAGTGCAGAGTTATCTCAAAGAGAGGGGCCACGGTGTTTCTGTATCTCTATTATGTTGGTGCGGCTTCGGAACTTTTAAATATCTTGATATATCTCGAGAACTACGCATCTGATCAAAAAATATCATAGAACATAAAAAGTAGGAAACTTAATTCTCTACAAAAAAGGTCTCTTAACATTTTGCCATAGCTCGCTTCGTTTCCGAGATATTTGCAGATTTATCTCAAGGGAAGGGGCCTGACGGACATATTTCGAGATATTTCTTCTTCTTGTTGTTCTTCTTCTGCACAGCTAAGCTGGAAGTGGCATTTGCGGCTCGCACTAGTGCAGAGTTATCTCAAAGAAAGGGGCCACGGTGTTTCTGTATCCCTATTATGTTGGTGCGGCTTCGGAACTTTCGAATATCTCGATATATCTCGAAAACTACGCTTCTGATCAAAAAATATCATAGAACATAAATTGTAGGAAACATAATTCTCTACAAAAAACGTCTCTTAACATTTTGCCATAGCTCGCTTCGTTTCCGAGATATTTGCAGATTCAGCTCAAAGGAACTGGCCTGACGGACATATTTCGAGATATTTCTTCTTCTTGTTGTTCTTCTTCTGCACAGCTAAGCTGGAAGTGGCATTTGCGGCTCGCACTAGTGCAGAGTTATCTCAAAGAAAGGGGCCACGGTGTTTCTGTATCCCTATTATGTTGGTGCGGCTTCGGAACTTTCGAATATCTCGATATATCTCGAAAACTACGCTTCTGATCAAAAAATATCATAGAACATAAATTGTAGGAAACATAATTCTCTACAAAAAACGTCTCTTAACATTTTGCCATAGCTCGCTTCGTTTCCGAGATATTTGCAGATTCAGCTCAAAGGAACTGGCCTGACGGACATATTTCGAGATATTTCTTCTTCTTGTTGTTCTTCTTCTGCACAGCTAAGCTGGAAGTGGCATTTGCGGCTCGCACTAGTGCAGAGTTATCTCAAAGAAAGGGGCCACGGTGTTTCTGTATCTCTATTATGTTGGTGCGGCTTCGGAACTTTTAAAAATCTCGATATATCTCGAAAACTACGCATCTGATCAAAAAATATCATAGAACATAAAAAGTAAGAAACTTAATTCTCTACAAAAAAGGTCTCTCAACATTTTGCCATAGCTCGCTTCGTTTCCGAGATATTTGCAGATTTATCTCAAGGGAAGGGGCCTGACGGACATATTTCGAGATATTTCTTCTTCTTGTTGTTCTTCTTTTGCACAGCTAAGCTGGAAGTGGCATTTACAGCTCGCAATAGTGCAGAGTTATCTCAAAGAAAGGGGCCACGGTGTTTCTGTATCTCTATTATGTTGGTGCGGCTTCGGAAGTTTTAAATATCTTGATATATCTCGAGAACTACGCATCTGATCAAAAAATATCATAGAACATAAAAAGTAGGAAACTTAATTCTCTACAAAAAAGGTCTCTCAACATTTTGCCATAGCTCGCTTCGTTTCCGAGATATTTGCAGATTTATCTCAAGGGAAGGGGCCTAACGGACATATTTCGAGATATTTCTTCTTCTTGTTGTTCTTCTTCTGCACAGCTAAGCTGGAAGTGGCATTTGCGGCTCGCACTAGTGCAGAGTTATCTCAAAGAAAGGGGCCACGGTGTTTCTGTATCCCTAGTATGTTGGTGCGGCTTCGAAACTTTTAAATATCTCGATATATCTCGAAAACTACGCTTCTGATCAAAAAATATCATAGAATATAAATTGTAGGAAACATAATTTTCTACAAAAAACGTCTCTTAACATTTTGCCATAGCTCGCTTCGTTTCCGAGATATTTGCAGATTTATCTCAAGGGAAGGGGCCTAACGGACATATTTCGAGATATTTCTTCTTCTTGTTGTTCTTCTTCTGCACAGCTAAACTGGAAGTGGCATTTCCAGCTCGCAATAGTGCAGAGTTATATCAAAGAGAGGGGCCACGGTGTTTCTGTATCTCTATTATGTTGGTGCGGCTTCGGAACTTTTAAATATCTTGATATATCTCGAGAACTACGCATCTGATCAAAAAATATCATAGAACATAAAAAGTAGGAAACTTAATTCTCTACAAAAAAGGTCTCTTAACATTTTGCCATAGCTCGCTTCGTTTCCGAGATATTTGCAGATTTATCTCAAGGGAAGGGGCCTGACGGACATATTTCGAGATATTTCTTCGTCTTGTTGTACTTCTTCTGCACAGCTAAGCTGGAAGTGGCATTTGCGGCTCGCACTAGTGCAGAGTTATCTCAAAGAAAGGGGCCACGGTGTTTCTGTATCCCTATTATGTTGGTGCGGCTTCGGAACTTTTAAATATCTTGATATATCTCGAGAACTACGCATCTGATCAGAAAATGTCATAGAAGGTAAAAAGTAGGAAACTTAATTCTCTACAAAAAAGGTCTCTTAACATTTTGCCATAGCTCGCTTCGTTTCCGAGATATTTGCAGATTCAGCTCAAAGGAACTGGCCTGACGGATATATTTCGAGATATTTCTTCTTCTTGTTGTTCTTCCTCTGCACAGCTAAGCTGGAAGTGGCATTTGCAGCTCGCAATAGTGCAGAGTTATCTCAAAGAAAGGGGCCACGGTGTTTCTGTATCTCTATTATGTTGGTGCGGCTTCGGAACTTTTGAATATCTTGATATATCTCGAGAACTACGCATCTGATCAAAAAATATCATAGAACATAAAAAGTAGGAAACTTAATTCTCTACAAAAAAGGTCTCTTAACATTTTGCCATAGCTCGCTTCGTTTCCGAGATATTTGCAGATTTATCTCAAGGGAAGGGGCCTAACGGACATATTTCGAGATATTTCTTCTTCTTGTTGTTCTTCTTCTGCACAGCTAAACTGGAAGTGGCATTTCCAGCTCGCAATAGTGCAGAGTTATCTCAAAGAGAGGGGCCACGGTGTTTCTGTATCTCTATTATGTTGGTGCGGCTTCGGAACTTTTAAATATCTTGATATATCTCGAGAACTACGCATCTGATCAAAAAATATCATAGAACATAAAAAGTAGGAAACTTAATTCTCTACAAAAAAGGTCTCTTAACATTTTGCCATAGCTCGCTTCGTTTCCGAGATATTTGCAGATTTATCTCAAGGGAAGGGGCCTGACGGACATATTTCGAGATATTTCTTCTTCTTGTTGTTCTTCTTCTGCACAGCTAAGCTGGAAGTGGCATTTGCGGCTCGCACTAGTGCAGAGTTATCTCAAAGAAAGGGGCCACGGTGTTTCTGTATCCCTATTATGTTGGTGCGGCTTCGGAACTTTCAAATATCTCGATATATCTCGAAAACTACGCTTCTGATCAAAAAATATCATAGAACATAAATTGTAGGAAACATAATTCTCTACAAAAAACGTCTCTTAACATTTTGCCATAGCTCGCTTCGTTTCCGAGATATTTGCAGATTCAGCTCAAAGGAACTGGCCTGACGGACATATTTCGAGATATTTCTTCTTCTTGTTGTTCTTCTTCTGCACAGCTAAGCTGGAAGTGGCATTTGCGGCTCGCACTAGTGCAGAGTTATCTCAAAGAAAGGGGCCACGGTGTTTCTGTATCCCTAGTATGTTGGTGCGGCTTCGAAACTTTTAAATATCTCGATATATCTCGAAAACTACGCTTCTGATCAAAAAATATCATAGAACATAAATTGTAGGAAACATAATTTTCTACAAAAAACGTCTCTTAACATTTTGCCATAGCTCGCTTCGTTTCCGAGATATTTGCAGATTTATCTCAAGGGAAGGGGCCTAACGGACATATTTCGAGATATTTCTTCTTCTTGTTGTTCTTCTTCTGCACAGCTAAACTGGAAGTGGCATTTCCAGCTCGCAATAGTGCAGAGTTATATCAAAGAGAGGGGCCACGGTGTTTCTGTATCTCTATTATGTTGGTGCGGCTTCGGAACTTTTAAATATCTTGATATATCTCGAGAACTACGCATCTGATCAAAAAATATCATAGAACATAAAAAGTAGGAAACTTAATTCTCTACAAAAAAGGTCTCTTAACATTTTGCCATAGCTCGCTTCGTTTCCGAGATATTTGCAGATTTATCTCAAGGGAAGGGGCCTGACGGACATATTTCGAGATATTTCTTCGTCTTGTTGTACTTCTTCTGCACAGCTAAGCTGGAAGTGGCATTTGCGGCTCGCACTAGTGCAGAGTTATCTCAAAGAAAGGGGCCACGGTGTTTCTGTATCCCTGTTATGTTGGTGCGGCTTCGGAACTTTTAAATATCTTGATATATCTCGAGAACTACGCATCTGATCAGAAAATGTCATAGAAGATAAAAAGTAGGAAACTTAATTCTCTACAAAAAAGGTCTCTTAACATTTTGCCATAGCTCGCTTCGTTTCCGAGATATTTGCAGATTCAGCTCAAAGGAACTGGCCTGACGGATATATTTCGAGATATTTCTTCTTCTTGTTGTTCTTCCTCTGCACAGCTAAGCTGGAAGTGGCATTTGCAGCTCGCAATAGTGCAGAGTTATCTCAAAGAAAGGGGCCACGGTGTTTCTGTATCTCTATTATGTTGGTGCGGCTTCGGAACTTTTAAATATCTTGATATATCTCGAGAACTACGCATCTGATCAAAAAATATCATAGAACATAAAAAGTAGGAAACTTAATTCTCTACAAAAAAGGTCTCTTAACATTTTGCCATAGCTCGCTTCGTTTCCGAGATATTTGCAGATTTATCTCAAGGGAAGGGGCCTAACGGACATATTTCGAGATATTTCTTCTTCTTGTTGTTCTTCTTCTGCACAGCTAAACTGGAAGTGGCATTTCCAGCTCGCAATAGTGCAGAGTTATCTCAAAGAGAGGGGCCACGGTGTTTCTGTATCTCTATTATGTTGGTGCGGCTTCGGAACTTTTAAAAATCTCGATATATCTCGAAAACTACGCATCTGATCAAAAAATATCATAGAACATAAAAAGTAAGAAACTTAATTCTCTACAAAAAAGGTCTCTCAACATTTTGCCATAGCTCGCTTCGTTTCCGAGATATTTGCAGATTTATCTCAAGGGAAGGGGCCTGACGGACATATTTCGAGATATTTCTTCTTCTTGTTGTTCATCTTTTGCACAGCTAAGCTGGAAGTGGCATTTACAGCTCGCAATAGTGCAGAGTTATCTCAAAGAAAGGGGCCACGGTGTTTCTGTATCTCTATTATGTTGGTGCGGCTTCGGAAGTTTTAAATATCTTGATATATCTCGAGAACTACGCATCTGATCAAAAAATATCATAGAACATAAAAAGTAGGAAACTTAATTCTCTACAAAAAAGGTCTCTTAACATTTTGCCATAGCTCGCTTCGTTTCCGAGATATTTGCAGATTTATCTCAAGGGAAGGGGCCTAACGGACATATTTCGAGATATTTCTTCTTCTTGTTGTTCTTCTTCTGCACAGCTAAGCTGGAAGTGGCATTTGCGGCTCGCACTAGTGCAGAGTTATCTCAAAGAAAGGGGCCACGGTGTTTCTGTATCCCTAGTATGTTGGTGCGGCTTCGAAACTTTTAAATATCTCGATATATCTCGAAAACTACGCTTCTGATCAAAAAATATCATAGAACATAAATTGTAGGAAACATAATTCTCTACAAAAAACGTCTCTTAACATTTTGCCATAGCTCGCTTCGTTTCCGAGATATTTGCACATTTATCTCAAGGGAAGGGGCCTAACGGACATATTTCGAGATATTTCTTCTTCTTGTTGTTCTTCTCATGCACAGCTAAACTGGAAGTGGCATTTCCAGCTCGCAATAGTGCAGAGTTATATCAAAGAGAGGGGCCACGGTGTTTCTGTATCTCTATTATGTTGGTGCGGCTTCGGAACTTTTGAATATCTTGATATATCTCGAGAACTACGCATCTGATCAAAAAATATCATAGAACATAAAAAGTAGGAAACTTAATTCTCTACAAAAAAGGTCTCTTAACATTTTGCCATAGCTCGCTTCGTTTCCGAGATATTTGCAGATTTATCTCAAGGGAAGGGGCCTAACGGACATATTTCGAGATATTTCTTCTTCTTGTTGTTCTTCTTCTGCACAGCTAAACTGGAAGTGGCATTTCCAGCTCGCAATAGTGCAGAGTTATCTCAAAAAGAGGGGCCACGGTGTTTCTGTATCTCTATTATGTTGGTGCGGCTTCGGAACTTTTAAATATCTTGATATA
Source organism: Osmia lignaria lignaria (assembly GCF_051020975.1). NCBI lineage: Eukaryota > Metazoa > Arthropoda > Insecta > Hymenoptera > Megachilidae > Osmia > Osmia lignaria. The sequence continues at coordinate 3,674,438 of NW_027478160.1, forward strand.
TCTCGAGAACTACGCATCTGATCAAAAAATATCATAGAACATAAAAAGTAGGAAACTTAATTCTCTACAAAAAAGGTCTCTTAACATTTTGCCATAGCTCGCTTCGTTTCCGAGATATTTGCAGATTTATCTCAAGGGAAGGGGCCTGACGGACATATTTCGAGATATTTCTTCTTCTTGTTGTTCTTCTTCTGCACAGCTAAGCTGGAAGTGGCATTTGCGGCTCGCACTAGTGCAGAGTTATCTCAAAGAAAGGGGCCACGGTGTTTCTGTATCCCTATTATGTTGGTGCGGCTTCGGAACTTTCAAATATCTCGATATATCTCGAAAACTACGCTTCTGATCAAAAAATATCATAGAACATAAATTGTAGGAAACATAATTCTCTACAAAAAACGTCTCTTAACATTTTGCCATAGCTCGCTTCGTTTCCGAGATATTTGCAGATTCAGCTCAAAGGAACTGGCCTGACGGACATATTTCGAGATATTTCTTCTTCTTGTTGTTCTTCTTCTGCACAGCTAAGCTGGAAGTGGCATTTGCGGCTCGCACTAGTGCAGAGTTATCTCAAAGAAAGGGGCCACGGTGTTTCTGTATCTCTATTATGTTGGTGCGGCTTCGGAACTTTTAAAAATCTCGATATATCTCGAAAACTACGCATCTGATCAAAAAATATCATAGAACATAAAAAGTAAGAAACTTAATTCTCTACAAAAAAGGTCTCTCAACATTTTGCCATAGCTCGCTTCGTTTCCGAGATATTTGCAGATTTATCTCAAGGGAAGGGGCCTGACGGACATATTTCGAGATATTTCTTGTTCTTGTTGTTCTTCTTTTGCACAGCTAAGCTGGAAGTGGCATTTACAGCTCGCAATAGTGCAGAGTTATCTCAAAGAAAGGGGCCACGGTGTTTCTGTATCTCTATTATGTTGGTGCGGCTTCGGAAGTTTTAAATATCTTGATATATCTCGAGAACTACGCATCTGATCAAAAAATATCATAGAACATAAAAAGTAGGAAACTTAATTCTCTACAAAAAAGGTCTCTTAACATTTTGCCATAGCTCGCTTCGTTTCCGAGATATTTGCAGATTTATCTCAAGGGAAGGGGCCTAACGGACATATTTCGAGATATTTCTTCTTCTTGTTGTTCTTCTTCTGCACAGCTAAGCTGGAAGTGGCATTTGCGGCTCGCACTAGTGCAGAGTTATCTCAAAGAAAGGGGCCACGGTGTTTCTGTATCCCTAGTATGTTGGTGCGGCTTCGAAACTTTTAAATATCTCGATATATCTCGAAAACTACGCTTCTGATCAAAAAATATCATAGAACATAAATTGTAGGAAACATAATTCTCTACAAAAAACGTCTCTTAACATTTTGCCATAGCTCGCTTCGTTTCCGAGATATTTGCACATTTATCTCAAGGGAAGGGGCCTAACGGACATATTTCGAGATATTTCTTCTTCTTGTTGTTCTTCTTCTGCACAGCTAAACTGGAAGTGGCATTTCCAGCTCGCAATAGTGCAGAGTTATATCAAAGAGAGGGGCCACGGTGTTTCTGTATCTCTATTATGTTGGTGCGGCTTCGGAACTTTTAAATATCTTGATATATCTCGAGAACTACGCATCTGATCAAAAAATATCATAGAACATAAAAAGTAGGAAACTTAATTCTCTACAAAAAAGGTCTCTTAACATTTTGCCATAGCTCGCTTCGTTTCCGAGATATTTGCAGATTTATCTCAAGGGAAGGGGCCTGACGGACATATTTCGAGATATTTCTTCGTCTTGTTGTACTTCTTCTGCACAGCTAAGCTGGAAGTGGCATTTGCGGCTCGCACTAGTGCAGAGTTATCTCAAAGAAAGGGGCCACGGTGTTTCTGTATCCCTATTATGTTGGTGCGGCTTCGTAACTTTTAAATATCTTGATATATCTCGAGAACTACGCATCTGATCAGAAAATGTCATAGAAGATAAAAAGTAGGAAACTTAATTCTCTACAAAAAAGGTCTCTTAACATTTTGCCATAGCTCGCTTCGTTTCCGAGATATTTGCAGATTCAGCTCAAAGGAACTGGCCTGACGGATATATTTCGAGATATTTCTTCTTCTTGTTGTTCTTCCTCTGCACAGCTAAGCTGGAAGTGGCATTTGCAGCTCGCAATAGTGCAGAGTTATCTCAAAGAAAGGGGCCACGGTGTTTCTGTATCTCTATTATGTTGGTGCGGCTTCGGAACTTTCAAATATCTCGATATATCTCGAAAACTACGCTTCTGATCAAAAAATATCATAGAACATAAATTGTAGGAAACATAATTCTCTACAAAAAAGGTCTCTTAACATTTTGCCATAGCTCGCTTCGTTTCCGAGATATTTGCAGATTTATCTCAAGGGAAGGGGCCTAACGGACATATTTCGAGATATTTCTTCTTCTTGTTGTTCTTCTTCTGCACAGCTACACTGGAAGTGGCATTTCCAGCTCGCAATAGTGCAGAGATATCTCAAAGAAAGGGGCCACGGTGTTTCTGTATCTCTATTATGTTGGTGCGGCTTCGGAACTTTTAAATATCTTGATATATCTCGAGAACTACGCGTATGATCAAAAAATATCATAGAACATAAAAGGTAGGAAACATAATTCTCTACAAAAAAGGTCTCTTAACATTTTGCCATAGCTCGCTTCGTTTCCGAGATATTTGCAGATTTATCTCAAGGGAAGGGGCCTGACGGACATATTTCGAGATATTTCTTCTTCTTGTTGTTCTTCTTCTGCACAGCTAAGCTGGAAGTGGCATTTGCAGCTCGCAATAGTGCAGAGTTATCTCAAAGAAAGGGGCCACAGTGTTTCTGTATCTCTATTATGTTGGTGCGGCCTCGGAACTTTTAAATATCTTGATATATCTCGAGAACTACGCATCTGATCAAAAAATATCATAGAACATAAAAAGTAGGAAACTTAATTCTCTACAGAAAACGTCTCTTAACATTTTGCCATAGCTCTCTTCGTTTCCGAGATATTTGCAGATTTATCTCAAGGGAAGGGGCCTGACGGACATATTTCGAGATATTTCTTCTTCTTGTTGTTCTTCTTCTGCACAGCTAAGCTGGAAGTGGCATTTGCAGCTCGCAATAGTGCAGAGTTATCTCAAAGAAAGGGGCCACGGTGTTTCTGTATCTCTATTATGTTGGTGCGGCTTCGGAACTTTTAAATATCTTGATATATCTCGAGAACTACGCATCTAATCAAAAAATATCATAGAACATAAAAAGTAGGAAACTTAATTCTCTACAAAAAGGGTCTCTTAACATTTTGCCATAGCTCGCTTCGTTTCCGAGATATTTGCAGATTTATCTCAAGGGAAGGGGCCTAACGGACATATTTCGAGATATTTCTTCTTCTTGTTGTTCTTCTTCTGCACAGCTAAGCTAGAAGTGGCATTTGCAGCTCGCAATAGTGCAGAGTTATCTCAAAGAAAGGGGCCACGGTGTTTCTGTATCTCTATTATGTTGTTGCGGCTTCGGAACTTTTAAATATCTTGATATATCTCGAAAACTACGCTTCTGATCAAAAAATATCATAGAACATAAATTGTAGGAAACATAATTCTCTACAAAAAACGTCTCTCAACATTTTGCCATAGCTCGCTTCGTTTCCGAGATATTTGCAGATTCAGCTCAAAGGAACTGGCCTGACGGACATATTTCGAGATATTTCTTCTTCTTGTTGTTCTTCCTCTGCACAGCTAAGCTGGAAGTGGCATTTGCAGCTCGCAATAGTGCAGAGTTATCTCAAAGAAAGGGGCCACGGTGTTTCTGTATCTCTATTATGTTGGTGCGGCTTCGGAACTTTTAAATATCTTGATATATCTCGAGAACTACGCATCTAATCAAAAAATATCATAGAACATAAAAAGTAGGAAACTTAATTCTCTACAAAAAAGGTCTCTTAACATTTTGCCATAGCTCGCTTCGTTTCCGAGATATTTGCAGATTTATCTCAAGGGAAGGGGCCTGACGGACATATTTCGAGATATTTCTTCTTCTTGTTGTTCTTCTTCTGCACAGCTAAGCTGGAAGAGGCATTTGGGGCTCGCACTAGTGCAGAGTTATCTCAAAGAAAGGGGCCACGGTGTTTCTGTATCTCTATTATGTTGGTGCGGCTTCGGAACTTTTAAATATCTTGATATATCTCGAGAACTACGCGTATGATCAAAAAATATCATAGAACATAAAAAGTAGGAAACATAATTCTCTACAAAAAAGGTCTCTTAACATTTTGCCATAGCTCGCTTCGTTTCCGAGATATTTGCAGATTTATCTCAAGGGAAGGGGCCTGACGGACATATTTCGAGATATTTCTTCTTCTTGTTGTTCTTCTTCTGCACAGCTAAGCTGGAAGTGGCATTTGCAGCTCGCAATAGTGCAGAGTTATCTCAAAGAAAGGGGCCACAGTGTTTCTGTATCTCTATTATGTTGGTGCGGCTTCGGAACTTTTAAATATCTTGATATATCTCGAGAACTACGCATCTGATCAAAAAATATCATAGAACATAAAAAGTAGGAAACTTAATTCTCTACAGAAAAGGTCTCTTAACATTTTGCCATAGCTCGCTTCGTTTCCGAGATATTTGCAGATTTATCTCAAGGGAAGGGGCCTAACGGACATATTTCGAGATATTTCTTCTTCTTGTTGTTCTTCTTCTGCACAGCTAAGCTAGAAGTGGCATTTGCAGCTCGCAATAGTGCAGAGTTATCTCAAAGAAAGGGGCCACGGTGTTTCTGTATCTCTATTATGTTGTTGCGGCTTCGGAACTTTTAAATATCTTGATATATCTCGAAAACTACGCTTCTGATCAAAAAATATCATAGAACATAAATTGTAGGAAACATAATTCTCTACAAAAAACGTCTCTCAACATTTTGCCATAGCTCGCTTCGTTTCCGAGATATTTGCAGATTCAGCTCAAAGGAACTGGCCTGACGGACATATTTCGAGATATTTCTTCTTCTTGTTGTTCTTCCTCTGCACAGCTAAGCTGGAAGTGGCATTTGCAGCTCGCAATAGTGCAGAGTTATCTCAAAGAAAGGGGCCACGGTGTTTCTGTATCTCTATTATGTTGGTGCGGCTTCGGAACTTTTAAATATCTTGATATATCTCGAGAACTACGCATCTGATCAAAAAATATCATAGAACATAAATTGTAGGAAACATAATTCTCTACAAAAAAGGTCTCTTAACATTTTGCCGTAGCTCGCTTCGTTTCCGAGATATTTGCAGATACATCTCAAGGGAAGGGGCCTGACGGACATATTTCGAGATATTTCTTCTTCTTGTTGTTCTTCTTCTGCACAGCTAAGCTGGAAGTGGCATTTGCGGCTCGAACTAGTGCAGAGTTATCTCAAAGAAAGGGGCCACGGTGCTTCAGTATCTCTATTATGTTGGTGCGGCTTCGGAACTTTTAAATATCTCGATATATCTCGAAAACTACGCTCCTGATCAAAAAATATCATAGAATATAAATTGTAGGAAACATAATTCTCTACAAAAAACGTCTCTTAACATTTTGCCATAGCTCTCTTCGTTTCCGAGATATTTGCAGATTTATCTCAAGGGAAGGGGCCTGACGGACATATTTCGAGATATTTCTTCTTCTTGTTGTTCTTCTTCTGCACAGCTAAACTGGAAGTGGCATTTCCAGCTCGCAATAGTGCAGAGTTATCTCAAAGAGAGGGGCCACGGTGTTTCTGTATCTCTATTATGTTGGTGCGGCTTCGGAACTTTTAAATATCTTGATATATCTCGAGAACTACGCATTTGATCAAAAAATATCATAGAACATAAAAAGTAGGAAACTTAATTCTCTACAAAAAAGGTCTCTTAACATTTTGCCATAGCTGGCTTCGTTTCCGAGATATTTGCAGATTTATCTCAAGGGAAGGGGCCTGACGGACATATTTCGAGATATTTCTTCTTCTTGTTGTTCTTCTTCTGCACAGCTAAGCTGGAAGTGGCATTTGCGGCTCGCACTAGTGCAGAGTTATCTCAAAGAAAGGGGCCACGGTGTTTCTGTATCTCTATTATGTTGGTGCGGCTTCGGAACTTTTAAATATCTTGATATATCTCGAGAACTACGCATCTGATCAAAAAATATCGTAGAACATAAATAGTAGGAAACTTAATTCTCTACAAAAAAGGTCTCTTAACATTTTGCCATAGCTCTCTTCGTTTCCGAGATATTTGCAGATTTATATCAAGGGAAGGGGCCTGACGGACATATCTCGAGATATTTCTTCTTCTTGTTGTTCTTCCTCTGCACAGCTAAGCTGGAAGTGGCATTTGCGGCTCGCACTAGTGCAGAGTTATCTCAAAGAAAGGGGCCACGGTGTTTCTGTATCTCTATTATGTTGGTGCGGCTTCGGAACTTTTAAATATCTTGATATATCTCGAGAACTACGCATCTGATCAAAAAATATCATAGAACATAAATTGTAGGAAACATAATTCTCTACAAAAAACGTCTCTTAACATTTTGCCATAGCTCTCTTCGTTTCCGAGATATTTGCAGATTTATCTCAAGGGAAGGGGCCTGACGGACATATTTCGAGATATTTCTTCTTCTTGTTGTTCTTCTTCTGCACAGCTAAGCTGGAAGTGGCATTTGCGGCACGCACTAGTGCAGAGTTATCTCAAAGAAAGGGGCCACGGTGTTTCTGTATCTCTATTATGTTGGTGCGGCTTCGGAACTTTTAAATATCTCGATATATCTCGAAAACTACGCTTCTGATCAAAAAATATCATAGAACATAAATTGTAGGAAACATAATCCTCTACAAAAAACGTCTCTCAACATTTTGCCATAGCTCGCTTCGTTTCCGAGATATTTGCAGATTCAGCTCAAAGGAACTGGCCTGACGGATATATTTCGAGATATTTCTTCTTCTTGTTGTTCTTCCTGTGCACAGCTAAGCTGGAAGTGGCATTTGCAGCTCGCAATAGTGCAGAGTTATCTCAAAGAAAGGGGCCACGGTGTTTCTGTATCTCTATTATGTTGGTGCGGCTTCGGAACTTTTAAATATCTTGATATATCTCGAGAACTACGCATCTGATCAAAAAATATCATAGAACATAAAAAGTAGGAAACATAATTCTCTACAAAAAAGGTCTCTCAACATTTTGCCGTAGCTCGCTTCGTTTCCGAGATATTTGCAGATACATCTCAAGGGAAGGGGCCTGACGGACATATTTCGAGATATTTCTTCTTCTTGTTGTTCTTCTTCTGCACAGCTAAGCTGGAAGTGGCATTTGCGGCTCGCACTAGTGCAGAGTTATCTCAAAGAAAGGAGCCACGGTGTTTCTGTATCTCTATTATGTTGGTGCGGCTTCGGAACTTTTAAATATCTCGATATATCTCGAAAACTACGCTTCTGATCAAAAAATATCATAGAACATAAATTGTAGGAAACATAATTCTCTACAAAAAACGTCTCTTAACATTTTGCCATAGCTCTCTTCGTTTCCGAGATATTTGCAGATTTATCTCAAGGGAAGGGGCCTGACGGACATATTTCGAGATATTTCTTCTTCTTGTTGTTCTTCTTCTGCACAGCTAAGCTGGAAGTGGCATTTGCGGCTCGCACTAGTGCAGAGTTATCTCAAAGAGAGGGGCCACGGTGTTTCTGTATCTCTATTATGTTGGTGCGGCTTCGGAACTTTTAAGTATCTTGATATATGTCGAGAACTACGCATCTGATCAAAAAATATCATAGAACATAAAAAGTAGGAAACTTAATTCTCTACAAAAAAGGTCTCTTAACATTTTGCCATAGCTCTCTTCGTTTCCGAGATATTTGCAGATTTATCTCAAGGGAAGGGGCCTGACGGACATATCTCGAGATATTTCTTCTTCTTGTTGTTCTTCCTCTGCACAGCTAAGCTGGAAGTGGCATTTGCAGCTCGCAATAGTGCAGAGTTATCTCAAAGAAAGGGGCCACGGTGTTTCTGTATCTCTATTATGTTGGTGCGGCTTCGGAACTTTTAAATATCTTGATATATCTCGAGAACTACGCATCTGATCAAAAAATATCATAGAACATAAAAAGTAGGAAACTTAATTCTCTACAAAAAAGGTCTCTTAACATTTTGCCATAGCTCTCTTCGTTTCCGAGATATTTGCAGATTTATCTCAAGGGAAGGGGCCTGACGGACATATTTCGAGATATTTCTTCTTCTTGTTGTTCTTCTTCTGCACAGCTAAGCTGGAAGTGGCATTTACAGCTCGCAATAGTGCAGAGTTATCTCAAAGAAAGGGGCCACGGTGTTTCTGTATCTCTATTATGTTGGTGCGGCTTCGGAACTTTTAAATATCTCGATATATCTCGAAAACTACGCTTCTGATCAAAAAATATCATAGAACATAAATGGTAGGAAACATAATTCTCTACAAAAAACGTCTCCTAACATTTTGCCATAGCTCTCTTCGTTTCCGAGATATTTGCAGATTTATCTCAAGGGAAGGGGCCTGACGGACATATTTCGAGATATTTCTTCTTCTTGTTGTTCTTCTTCTGCACAGCTAAGCTGGAAGTGGCATTTGCGGCTCGCACTAGTGCAGAGTTATCTCAAAGAAAGGGGCCACGGTGTTTCTGTATCTCTATTATGTTGGTGCGGCTTCGGAACTTTTAAATATCTTGATATATCTCGAGAACTACGCATCTGATCAAAAAATATCATAGAACATAAATTGTAGGAAACATAATTCTCTACAAAAAACGTCTCTTAACATTTTGCCATAGCTCTCTTCGTTTCCGAGATATTTGCAGATTTATCTCAAGGGAAGGGGCCTGACGGACATATTTCGAGATATTTCTTCTTCTTGTTGTTCTTCTTCTGCACAGCTAAGCTGGAAGTGGCATTTACAGCTCGCAATAGTGCAGAGTTATCTCAAAGAAAGGGGCCACGGTGTTTCTGTATCTCTATTATGTTGGTGCGGCTTCGGAACTTTTAAGTATCTCGATATATCTCGAAAACTACGCTTCTGATCGAAAAATATCATGGAACATAAATTGTAGGAAACATAATTCTCTACAAAAAACGTCTCTTAACATTTTGCCATAGCTCGCTTCGTTTCCGAGATATTTGCAGATTCAGCTCAAAGGAACGGGCCTGACGGACATATTTCGAGATACTTCTTTTTCTTGTTGTTCTTCCTCTGCACAGCTAAGCTGGAAGTGGCATTTGCAGCTCGCAATAGTGCAGAGTTATCTCAAAGAAAGGGGCCACGGTGTTTCTGTATCTCTATTATGTTGGTGCGGCTTCGGAACTTTTAAATATCTTGATATATCTCGAGAACTACGCATCTGATCAAAAAATATCATAGAACATAAAAAGTAGGAAACTTAATTCTCTACAAAAAAGGTCTCTTAACATTTTGCCATAGCTCGCTTCGTTTCCGAGATATTTGCAGATTTATCTCAAGGGAAGGGGCCTAACGGACATATTTCGAGATATTTCTTCTTCTTGTTGTTCTTCTTCTGCACAGCTAAACTGGAAGTGGCATTTCCAGCTCGCAATAGTGCAGAGTTATCTCAAAGAAAGGAGCCACGGTGTTTCTGTATCTCTATTATGTTGGTGCGGCTTCGGAACTTTTAAATATCTTGATATATCTCGAGAACTACGCATCTGATCAAAAAATATCATAGAACATAAAAAGTAGTAAACGTAATTCTCTACAAAAAAGGTCTCTTAACATTTTGCCATACCTCGCTTCGTTTCCGAGATATTTGCAGATTTATCTCAAGGGAAGGGGCCTGACGGACATATTTCGAGATATTTCTTCTTCTTGTTGTTCTTCTTCTGCACAGCTAAGCTGGAAGTGGCATTTGCGGCTCGCACTAGTGCAGAGTTATCTCAAAGAAAGGGGCCACGGTGTTTCTGTATGTCTATTATGTTGGTGCGGCTTCGGCACTTTTAAATATCTTGATATATCTCGAGAACTACGCATCTGATCAAAAAATATCATAGAAGATAAAAAGTAGGAAACTTAATTCTCTACAAAGAAGGTCTCTTAACATTTCGCCATAGCTCGCTTCGTTTCCGAGATATTTGCAGATTTATCTCAAGGGAAGGGGCCTGTCGGACATATTTCGAGATATTTCTTCTTCTTGTTGTTCTTCTTCTGCACAGCTAAGCTGGAAGTGGCATTTGCGGCTCGCACTAGTGCAGAGTTATCTCAAAGAAAGGGGCCACGGTGTTTCTGTATCTCTATTATGTTGGTGCGGCTTCGGAACTTTTAAATATCTCGATATATCTCGAAAACTACGCTTCTGATCGAAAAATATCATAGAACATAAATTGTAGGAAACATAATTCTCTACAAAAAACGTCTCTTAACATTTTGCCATAGCTCGCTTCGTTTCCGAGATATTTGCAGATTCAGCTCAAAGGAACGGGCCTGACGGACATATTTCGAGATACTTCTTTTTCTTGTTGTTGTTCCTCTGCACAGCTAAGCTGGAAGTGGCATTTGCAGCTCGCAATAGTGCAGAGTTATCTCAAAGAAAGGGGCCACGGTGTTTCTGTATCTCTATTATGTTGGTGCGGCTTCGGAACTTTTAAATATCTCGATATATCTCGAAAACTACGCTTCTGATCAAAAAATATCATAGAACATAAATGGTAGGAAACATAATTCTCTACAAAAAACGTCTCCTAACATTTTGCCATAGCTCTCTTCGTTTCCGAGATATTTGCAGATTTATCTCAAGGGAAGGGGCCTGACGGACATATTTCGAGATATTTCTTCTTCTTGTTGTTCTTCTTCTGCACAGCTAAGCTGGAAGTGGCATTTGCGGCTCGCACTAGTGCAGAGTTATCTCAAAGAAAGGGGCCACGGTGTTTCTGTATCTCTATTATGTTGGTGCGGCTTCGGAACTTTTAAATATCTTGATATATCTCGAGAACTACGCATCTGATCAAAAAATATCATAGAACATAAATTGTAGGAAACATAATTCTCTACAAAAAACGTCTCTTAACATTTTGCCATAGCTCTCTTCGTTTCCGAGATATTTGCAGATTTATCTCAAGGGAAGGGGCCTGACGGACATATTTCGAGATATTTCTTCTTCTTGTTGTTCTTCTTCTGCACAGCTAAGCTGGAACTGGCATTTACAGCTCGCAATAGTGCAGAGTTATCTCAAAGAAAGGGGCCACGGTGTTTCTGTGTCTCTATTATGTTGGTGCGGCTTCGGAACTTTTAAGTATCTTGATATATGTCGAGAACTACGCATCTGATCAAAAAATATCGTAGAACATAAAAAGTAGGAAACTTAATTCTCTACAGAAACGGTCTCTTAACATTTTGCCATAGCTCGCTTCGTTTCCGAGATATTTGCAGATTTATCTCAAGGGAAGGGGCCTAACGGACATATTTCGAGATATTTCTTCTTCTTGTTGTTCTTCTTCTGCACAGCTAAGCTGGAAGTGGCATTTACAGCTCGCAATAGTGCAGAGTTATCTCAAAGAAAGGGGCCACGGTGTTTCTGTATCTCCATTATGTTGGTGCGGCTTCGGAACTTTTAAATATCTCGATATATCTCGAAAACTACGCTTCTGATCAAAAAATATCATAGAACATAAATGGTAGGAAACATAATTCTCTACAAAAAACGTCTCCTAACATTTTGCCATAGCTCTCTTCGTTTCCGAGATATTTGCAGATTTATCTCAAGGGAAGGGGCCTGACGGACATATTTCGAGATATTTCTTCTTCTTGTTGTTCTTCTTCTGCACAGCTAAGCTGGAAGTGGCATTTGCGGCTCGCACTAGTGCAGAGTTATCTCAAAGGAAGGGGCCACAGTGTTTCTGTATCTCTATTATGTTGGTGCGGCTTCGGAACTTTTAAATATCTCGATATATCTCGAGAACTACGCATCTGATCAAAAAATATCATAGAAGATAAAAAGTAGGAAACTTAATTGTCTACAAAAAAGGTCTCTTAACATTTTGCCATAGCTCTCTTCGTTTCCGAGATATTTGCAGATTTATCTCAAGGGAAGGGGCCTGACGGACATATTTCGAGATATTTCTTCTTCTTGTTGTTCTTCTTCTGCACAGCTAAGCTGGAAGTGGCATTTGCGGCTCGCACTAGTGCAGAGTTATCTCAAAGAAAGGGGCCACGGTGTTTCTGTATCTCTATTATGTTGGTGCGGCTTCGGAACTTTTAAATATCTTGATATATCTCGAGAACTACGCATCTGATCAAAAAATATCATAGAACATAAATTGTAGGAAACATAATTCTCTACAAAAAACGTCTCTTAACATTTTGCCATAGCTCTCTTCGTTTCCGAGATATTTGCAGATTTATCTCAAGGGAAGGGGCCTGACGGACATATTTCGAGATATTTCTTCTTCTTGTTGTTCTTCTTCTGCACAGCTAAGCTGGAAGTGGCATTTACAGCTCGCAATAGTGCAGAGTTATCTCAAAGAAAGGGGCCACGGTGTTTCTGTATCTCTATTATGTTGGTGCGGCTTCGGAACTTTTAAGTATCTTGATATATGTCGAGAACTACGCATCTGATCAAAAAATATCGTAGAACATAAAAAGTAGGAAACTTAATTCTCTACAGAAACGGCCTCTTAACATTTTGCCATAGCTCGCTTCGTTTCCGAGATATTTGCAGATTTATCTCAAGGGAAGGGGCCTAACGGACATATTTCGAGATATTTCTTCTTCTTGTTGTTCTTCTTCTGCACAGCTAAGCTGGAAGTGGCATTTGCGGCACGCACTAGTGCAGAGTTATCTCAAAGAAAGGGGCCACGGTGTTTCTGTATCTCTATTATGTTGGTGCGGCTTCGGAACTTTTAAATATCTCGATATATCTCGAAAACTACGCTTCTGATCAAAAAATATCATAGAACATAAAAAGTAGGAAACTTAATTCTCTACAAAAAAGGTCTCTTAACATTTTGACATAGCTCTCTTCGTTTCCGAGATATTTGCAGATTTATCTCAAGGGAAGGTGCCTGACGGACATATTTCGAGATATTTCTTCTTCTTGTTGTTCTTCTTCTGCACTGCTAAGCTGGAAGTGGCATTTGCAGCTCGCACTAGTGCAGAGTTATCTCAAAGAAAGGGGCCACGGTGTTTCTGTATCTCTATTATGTTGGTGCGGCTTCGGAACTTTTAAATATCTCGATATATCTCGAAAACTACGCTTCTGATCAAAAAATATCATAGAACATAAATTGTAGGAAACATAATTCTCTACAAAAAAGGTCTCTCAACATTTTGCCGTAGCTCGCTTCGTTTCCGAGATATTTGCAGATACATCTCAAGGGAAGGGGCCTGACGGACATATTTCGAGATATTTCTTCTTCTTGTTGTTCTTCTTCTGCACAGCTAAGCTGGAAGTGGCATTTGCGGCTCGCACTAGTGCAGAGTTATCTCAAAGAAAGGAGCCACGGTGTTTCTGTATCTCTATTATGTTGGTGCGGCTTCGGAACTTTTAAATATCTCGATATATCTCGAAAACTACGCTTCTGATCAAAAAATATCATAGAACATAAATTGTAGGAAACATAATTCTCTACAAAAAACGTCTCTTAACATTTTGCCATAGCTCTCTTCGTTTCCGAGATATTTGCAGATTTATCTCAAGGGAAGGGGCCTGACGGACATATTTCGAGATATTTCTTCTTCTTGTTGTTCTTCTTCTGCACAGCTAAGCTGGAAGTGGCATTTGCGGCTCGCACTAGTGCAGAGTTATCTCAAAGAGAGGGGCCACGGTGTTTCTGTATCTCTATTATGTTGGTGCGGCTTCGGAACTTTTAAGTATCTTGATATATGTCGAGAACTACGCATCTGATCAAAAAATATCATAGAACATAAAAAGTAGGAAACTTAATTCTCTACAAAAAAGGTCTCTTAACATTTTGCCATAGCTCTCTTCGTTTCCGAGATATTTGCAGATTTATCTCAAGGGAAGGGGCCTGACGGACATATCTCGAGATATTTCTTCTTCTTGTTGTTCTTCCTCTGCACAGCTAAGCTGGAAGTGGCATTTGCAGCTCGCAATAGTGCAGAGTTATCTCAAAGAAAGGGGCCACGGTGTTTCTGTATCTCTATTATGTTGGTGCGGCTTCGGAACTTTTAAATATCTTGATATATCTCGAGAACTACGCATCTGATCAAAAAATATCATAGAACATAAAAAGTAGGAAACTTAATTCTCTACAAAAAAGGTCTCTTAACATTTTGCCATAGCTCTCTTCGTTTCCGAGATATTTGCAGATTTATCTCAAGGGAAGGGGCCTGACGGACATATTTCGAGATATTTCTTCTTCTTGTTGTTCTTCTTCTGCACAGCTAAGCTGGAAGTGGCATTTACAGCTCGCAATAGTGCAGAGTTATCTCAAAGAAAGGGGCCACGGTGTTTCTGTATCTCTATTATGTTGGTGCGGCTTCGGAACTTTTAAATATCTCGATATATCTCGAAAACTACGCTTCTGATCAAAAAATATCATAGAACATAAATGGTAGGAAACATAATTCTCTACAAAAAACGTCTCCTAACATTTTGCCATAGCTCTCTTCGTTTCCGAGATATTTGCAGATTTATCTCAAGGGAAGGGGCCTGACGGACATATTTCGAGATATTTCTTCTTCTTGTTGTTCTTCTTCTGCACAGCTAAGCTGGAAGTGGCATTTGCGGCTCGCACTAGTGCAGAGTTATCTCAAAGAAAGGGGCCACGGTGTTTCTGTATCTCTATTATGTTGGTGCGGCTTCGGAACTTTTAAATATCTTGATATATCTCGAGAACTACGCATCTGATCAAAAAATATCATAGAACATAAATTGTAGGAAACATAATTCTCTACAAAAAACGTCTCTTAACATTTTGCCATAGCTCTCTTCGTTTCCGAGATATTTGCAGATTTATCTCAAGGGAAGGGGCCTGACGGACATATTTCGAGATATTTCTTCTTCTTGTTGTTCTTCTTCTGCACAGCTAAGCTGGAAGTGGCATTTACAGCTCGCAATAGTGCAGAGTTATCTCAAAGAAAGGGGCCACGGTGTTTCTGTATCTCTATTATGTTGGTGCGGCTTCGGAACTTTTAAGTATCTTGATATATGTCGAGAACTACGCATCTGATCAAAAAATATCGTAGAACATAAAAAGTAGGAAACTTAATTCTCTACAGAAACGGTCTCTTAACATTTTGCCATAGCTCGCTTCGTTTCCGAGATATTTGCAGATTTATCTCAAGGGAAGGGGCCTAACGGACATATTTCGAGATATTTCTTCTTCTTGTTGTTCTTCTTCTGCACAGCTAAGCTGGAAGTGGCATTTACAGCTCGCAATAGTGCAGAGTTATCTCAAAGAAAGGGGCCACGGTGTTTCTGTATCTCCATTATGTTGGTGCGGCTTCGGAACTTTTAAATATCTCGATATATCTCGAAAACTACGCTTCTGATCAAAAAATATCATAGAACATAAAAAGTAGGAAACATAATTCTCTACAAAAAAGGTCTCTTAACATTTTGCCGTAGCTCGCTTCGTTTCCGAGATATTTGCAGATATATCTCAAGGGAAGGGGCCTGACGGACATATTTCGAGATATTTCTTCTTCTTGTTGTTCTTCTTCTGCACAGCTAAGCTGGAAGTGGCATTTGCGGCTCGCATTAGTGCAGAGTTATCTCAAAGAAAGGGGCCACGGTGTTTCTGTATCTCTATTATGTTGGTGCGGCTTCGGAACTTTTAAATATCTTGATATATCTCGAGAACTACGCATCTGATCAAAAAATATCATAGAACATAAAAAGTAGGAAACTTAATTCTCTACAAAAAAGGTCTCTTAACATTTTGCCATAGCTCGCTTCGTTTCCGAGATATTTGCAGATTTATCTCAAGGGAAGGGGCCTGACGGACATATTTCGAGATATTTCTTCTTCTTGTTGTTCTTCTTCTGCACTGCTAAGCTGGAAGTGGCATTTGCAGCTCGCACTAGTGCAGAGTTATCTCAAAGAAAGCGGCCACGGTGTTTCTGTATCTCTATTATGTTGGTGCGGCTTCGGAACTTTTAAGTATCTTGATATATGTCGAGAACTACGCATCTGATCAAAAAATATCATAGAACATAAAAAGTAGGAAACTTAATTCTCTACAAAAAACGTCTCTTAACATTTTGCCATAGCTCTCTTCGTTTCCGAGATATTTGCAGATTTATCTCAAGGGAAGGGGCCTGACGGACATATTTCGAGATATTTCTTCTTCTTGTTGTTCTTCTTCTGCACTGCTAAGCTGGAAGTGGCATTTGCAGCTCGCACTAGTGCAGAGTTATCTCAAAGAAAGCGGCCACGGTGTTTCTGTATCTCTATTATGTTGGTGCGGCTTCGGAACTTTTAAGTATCTTGATATATGTCGAGAACTACGCATCTGATCAAAAAATATCATAGAACATAAAAAGTAGGAAACTTAATTCTCTACAAAAAACGTCTCTTAACATTTTGCCATAGCTCTCTTCGTTTCCGAGATATTTGCAGATTTATCTCAAGGGAAGGGGCCTGACGGACATATTTCGAGATATTTCTTCTTCTTGTTGTTCTTCTTCTGCACTGCTAAGCTGGAAGTGGCATTTGCAGCTCGCACTAGTGCAGAGTTATCTCAAAGAAAGCGGCCACGGTGTTTCTGTATCTCTATTATGTTGGTGCGGCTTCGGAACTTTTAAATATCTCGATATATCTCGAAAACTACGCTTCTGATCAAAAAATATCATAGAACATAAATTGTAGGAAACATAATTCTCTACAAAAAAGGTCTCTTAACATTTTGCCGTAGCTCGCTTCGTTTCCGAGATATTTGCAGATATATCTCAAGGGAAGGGGCCTGACGGACATATTTCGAGATATTTCTTCTTCTTGTTGTTCTTCTTCTGCACAGCTAAGCTGGAAGTGGCATTTGCGGCTCGCACTAGTGCAGAGTTATCTCAAAGAAAGGGGCCACGGTGTTTCTGTATCTCTATTATGTTGGTGCGGCTTCGGAACTTTTAAATATCTTGATATATCTCGAGAACTCCGCATCTGATCAAAAAATATCATAGAACATAAAAAGTAGGAAACTTAATTCTCTACAAAAAAGGTCTCTTAACATTTTGCCATAGCTCGCTTCGTTTCCGAGATATTTGCAGATTTATCTCAAGGGAAGGGGCCTGACGGACATATTTCGAGATATTTCTTCTTCTTGTTGTTCTTCTTCTGCACTGCTAAGCTGGAAGTGGCATTTGCAGCTCGCACTAGTGCAGAGTTATCTCAAAGAAAGCGGCCACGGTGTTTCTGTATCTCTATTATGTTGGTGCGGCTTCGGAACTTTTAAGTATCTTGATATATGTCGAGAACTACGCATCTGATCAAAAAATATCATAGAACATAAAAAGTAGGAAACTTAATTCTCTACAAAAAACGTCTCTTAACATTTTGCCATAGCTCTCTTCGTTTCCGAGATATTTGCAGATTTATCTCAAGGGAAGGGGCCTGACGGACATATTTCGAGATATTTCTTCTTCTTGTTGTTCTTCTTCTGCACTGCTAAGCTGGAAGTGGCATTTGCAGCTCGCACTAGTGCAGAGTTATCTCAAAGAAAGCGGCCACGGTGTTTCTGTATCTCTATTATGTTGGTGCGGCTTCGGAACTTTTAAATATCTCGATATATCTCGAAAACTACGCTTCTGATCAAAAAATATCATAGAACATAAATTTTAGGAAACATAATTCTCTACAAAAAAGGTCTCTTAACATTTTGCCGTAGCTCGCTTCGTTTCCGAGATATTTGCAGATATATCTCAAGGGAAGGGGCCTGACGGACATATTTCGAGATATTTCTTCTTCTTGTTGTTCTTCTTCTGCACAGCTAAGCTGGAAGTGGCATTTGCGGCTCGCACTAGTGCAGAGTTATCTCAAAGAAAGGGGCCACGGTGTTTCTGTATCTCTATTATGTTGGTGCGGCTTCGGAACTTTTAAATATCTTGATATATCTCGAGAACTACGCATCTGATCAAAAAATATCATAGAACATAAAAAGTAGGAAACTTAATTCTCTACAAAAAAGGTCTCTTAACATTTTGCCATAGCTCGCTTCGTTTCCGAGATATTTGCAGATTTATCTCAAGGGAAGGGGCCTGACGGACATATTTCGAGATATTTCTTCTTCTTGTTGTTCTTCTTCTGCACTGCTAAGCTGGAAGTGGCATTTGCAGCTCGCACTAGTGCAGAGTTATCTCAAAGAAAGCGGCCACGGTGTTTCTGTATCTCTATTATGTTGGTGCGGCTTCGGAACTTTTAAGTATCTTGATATATGTCGAGAACTACGCATCTGATCAAAAAATATCATAGAACATAAAAAGTAGGAAACTTAATTCTCTACAAAAAACGTCTCTTAACATTTTGCCATAGCTCTCTTCGTTTCCGAGATATTTGCAGATTTATCTCAAGGGAAGGGGCCTGACGGACATATTTCGAGATATTTCTTCTTCTTGTTGTTCTTCTTCTGCACTGCTAAGCTGGAAGTGGCATTTGCAGCTCGCACTAGTGCAGAGTTATCTCAAAGAAAGCGGCCACGGTGTTTCTGTATCTCTATTATGTTGGTGCGGCTTCGGAACTTTTAAATATCTCGATATATCTCGAAAACTACGCTTCTGATCAAAAAATATCATAGAGCATAAATTTTAGGAAACATAATTCTCTACAAAAAAGGTCTCTTAACATTTTGCCGTAGCTCGCTTCGTTTCCGAGATATTTGCAGATATATCTCAAGGGAAGGGGCCTGACGGACATATTTCGAGATATTTCTTCTTCTTGTTGTTCTTCTTCTGCACAGCTAAGCTGGAAGTGGCATTTGCGGCTCGCACTAGTGCAGAGTTATCTCAAAGAAAGGGGCCACGGTGTTTCTGTATCTCTATTATGTTGGTGCGGCTTCGGAACTTTTAAATATCTTGATATATCTCGAGAACTACGCATCTGATCAAAAAATATCATAGAACATAAAAAGTAGGAAACTTAATTCTCTACAAAAAAGGTCTCTTAACATTTTGCCATAGCTCGCTTCGTTTCCGAGATATTTGCAGATTTATCTCAACGGAAGGGGCCTGACGGACATATTTCGAGATATTTCTTCTTCTTGTTGTTCTTCTTCTGCACTGCTAAGCTGGAAGTGGCATTTGCAGCTCGCACTAGTGCAGAGTTATCTCAAAGAAAGCGGCCACGGTGTTTCTGTATCTCTATTATGTTGGTGCGGCTTCGGAACTTTTAAGTATCTTGATATATGTCGAGAACTACGCATCTGATCAAAAAATATCATAGAACATAAAAAGTAGGAAACTTAATTATCTACAAAAAACGTCTCTTAACATTTTGCCATAGCTCTCTTCGTTTCCGAGATATTTGCAGATTTATCTCAAGGGAAGGGGCCTGACGGACATATTTCGAGATATTTCTTCTTCTTGTTGTTCTTCTTCTGCACTGCTAAGCTGGAAGTGGCATTTGCAGCTCGCACTAGTGCAGAGTTATCTCAAAGAAAGCGGCCACGGTGTTTCTGTATCTCTATTAGGTTGGTGCGGCTTCGGAACTTTTAAATATCTCGATATATCTCGAAAACTACGCTTCTGATCAAAAAATATCATAGAACATAAATTGTAGGAAACATAATTCTCTACAAAAAACGTCTCCCAACATTTTGCCATAGCTCTCTTCGTTTCCGAGATATTTGCAGATTTATCTCAAGGGAAGGGGCCTGACGGACATATTTCGAGATATTCCTTCTTCTTGTTGTTCTTCTTCTGCACAGCTAAACTGGAAGTGGCATTTCCAGCTCGCAATAGTGCAGAGTTATCTCAAAGAGAGGGGCCACGGTGTTTCTGTATCTCTATTATGTTGGTGCGGCTTCGGAACTTTTAAGTATCTTGATATATGTCGAGAACTACGCATCTGATCAAAAAATATCATAGAACATAAAAAGTAGGAAACTTAATTCTCTACAAAAAACGTCTCTTAACATTTTGCCATAGCTCTCTTCGTTTCCGAGATATTTGCAGATTTATCTCAAGGGAAGGGGCCTGACGGACATATTTCGAGATATTTCTTCTTCTTGTTGTTCTTCTTCTGCACTGCTAAGCTGGAAGTGGCATTTGCAGCTCGCACTAGTGCAGAGTTATCTCAAAGAAAGCGGCCACGGTGTTTCTGTATCTCTATTATGTTGGTGCGGCTTCGGAACTTTTAAGTATCTTGATATATGTCGAGAACTACGCATCTGATCAAAAAATATCATAGAACATAAAAAGTAGGAAACTTAATTCTCTACAAAAAACGTCTCTTAACATTTTGCCATAGCTCTCTTCGTTTCCGAGATATTTGCAGATTTATCTCAAGGGAAGGGGCCTGACGGACATATTTCGAGATATTTCTTCTTCTTGTTGTTCTTCTTCTGCACTGCTAAGCTGGAAGTGGCATTTGCAGCTCGCACTAGTGCAGAGTTATCTCAAAGAAAGCGGCCACGGTGTTTCTGTATCTCTATTATGTTGGTGCGGCTTCGGAACTTTTAAATATCTCGATATATCTCGAAAACTACGCTTCTGATCAAAAAATATCATAGAACATAAATTGTAGGAAACATAATTCTCTACAAAAAAGGTCTCTTAACATTTTGCCGTAGCTCGCTTCGTTTCCGAGATATTTGCAGATATATCTCAAGGGAAGGGGCCTGACGGACATATTTCGAGATATTTCTTCTTCTTGTTGTTCTTCTTCTGCACAGCTAAGCTGGAAGTGGCATTTGCGGCTCGCACTAGTGCAGAGTTATCTCAAAGAAAGGGGCCACGGTGTTTCTGTATCTCTATTATGTTGGTGCGGCTTCGGAACTTTTAAATATCTTGATATATCTCGAGAACTCCGCATCTGATCAAAAAATATCATAGAACATAAAAAGTAGGAAACTTAATTCTCTACAAAAAAGGTCTCTTAACATTTTGCCATAGCTCGCTTCGTTTCCGAGATATTTGCAGATTTATCTCAAGGGAAGGGGCCTGACGGACATATTTCGAGATATTTCTTCTTCTTGTTGTTCTTCTTCTGCACTGCTAAGCTGGAAGTGGCATTTGCAGCTCGCACTAGTGCAGAGTTATCTCAAAGAAAGCGGCCACGGTGTTTCTGTATCTCTATTATGTTGGTGCGGCTTCGGAACTTTTAAGTATCTTGATATATGTCGAGAACTACGCATCTGATCAAAAAATATCATAGAACATAAAAAGTAGGAAACTTAATTCTCTACAAAAAACGTCTCTTAACATTTTGCCATAGCTCTCTTCGTTTCCGAGATATTTGCAGATTTATCTCAAGGGAAGGGGCCTGACGGACATATTTCGAGATATTTCTTCTTCTTGTTGTTCTTCTTCTGCACTGCTAAGCTGGAAGTGGCATTTGCAGCTCGCACTAGTGCAGAGTTATCTCAAAGAAAGCGGCCACGGTGTTTCTGTATCTCTATTATGTTGGTGCGGCTTCGGAACTTTTAAATATCTCGATATATCTCGAAAACTACGCTTCTGATCAAAAAATATCATAGAACATAAATTTTAGGAAACATAATTCTCTACAAAAAAGGTCTCTTAACATTTTGCCGTAGCTCGCTTCGTTTCCGAGATATTTGCAGATATATCTCAAGGGAAGGGGCCTGACGGACATATTTCGAGATATTTCTTCTTCTTGTTGTTCTTCTTCTGCACAGCTAAGCTGGAAGTGGCATTTGCGGCTCGCACTAGTGCAGAGTTATCTCAAAGAAAGGGGCCACGGTGTTTCTGTATCTCTATTATGTTGGTGCGGCTTCGGAACTTTTAAATATCTTGATATATCTCGAGAACTACGCATCTGATCAAAAAATATCATAGAACATAAAAAGTAGGAAACTTAATTCTCTACAAAAAAGGTCTCTTAACATTTTGCCATAGCTCGCTTCGTTTCCGAGATATTTGCAGATTTATCTCAAGGGAAGGGGCCTGACGGACATATTTCGAGATATTTCTTCTTCTTGTTGTTCTTCTTCTGCACTGCTAAGCTGGAAGTGGCATTTGCAGCTCGCACTAGTGCAGAGTTATCTCAAAGAAAGCGGCCACGGTGTTTCTGTATCTCTATTATGTTGGTGCGGCTTCGGAACTTTTAAGTATCTTGATATATGTCGAGAACTACGCATCTGATCAAAAAATATCATAGAACATAAAAAGTAGGAAACTTAATTCTCTACAAAAAACGTCTCTTAACATTTTGCCATAGCTCTCTTCGTTTCCGAGATATTTGCAGATTTATCTCAAGGGAAGGGGCCTGACGGACATATTTCGAGATATTTCTTCTTCTTGTTGTTCTTCTTCTGCACTGCTAAGCTGGAAGTGGCATTTGCAGCTCGCACTAGTGCAGAGTTATCTCAAAGAAAGCGGCCACGGTGTTTCTGTATCTCTATTATGTTGGTGCGGCTTCGGAACTTTTAAGTATCTTGATATATGTCGAGAACTACGCATCTGATCAAAAAATATCATAGAACATAAAAAGTAGGAAACTTAATTCTCTACAAAAAACGTCTCTTAACATTTTGCCATAGCTCTCTTCGTTTCCGAGATATTTGCAGATTTATCTCAAGGGAAGGGGCCTGACGGACATATTTCGAGATATTTCTTCTTCTTGTTGTTCTTCTTCTGCACTGCTAAGCTGGAAGTGGCATTTGCAGCTCGCACTAGTGCAGAGTTATCTCAAAGAAAGCGGCCACGGTGTTTCTGTATCTCTATTATGTTGGTGCGGCTTCGGAACTTTTAAATATCTCGATATATCTCGAAAACTACGCTTCTGATCAAAAAATATCATAGAACATAAATTTTAGGAAACATAATTCTCTACAAAAAAGGTCTCTTAACATTTTGCCGTAGCTCGCTTCGTTTCCGAGATATTTGCAGATATATCTCAAGGGAAGGGGCCTGACGGACATATTTCGAGATATTTCTTCTTCTTGTTGTTCTTCTTCTGCACAGCTAAGCTGGAAGTGGCATTTGCGGCTCGCACTAGTGCAGAGTTATCTCAAAGAAAGGGGCCACGGTGTTTCTGTATCTCTATTATGTTGGTGCGGCTTCGGAACTTTTAAATATCTTGATATATCTCGAGAACTACGCATCTGATCAAAAAATATCATAGAACATAAAAAGTAGGAAACTTAATTCTCTACAAAAAAGGTCTCTTAACATTTTGCCATAGCTCGCTTCGTTTCCGAGATATTTGCAGATTTATCTCAAGGGAAGGGGCCTGACGGACATATTTCGAGATATTTCTTCTTCTTGTTGTTCTTCTTCTGCACTGCTAAGCTGGAAGTGGCATTTGCAGCTCGCACTAGTGCAGAGTTATCTCAAAGAAAGCGGCCACGGTGTTTCTGTATCTCTATTATGTTGGTGCGGCTTCGGAACTTTTAAGTATCTTGATATATGTCGAGAACTACGCATCTGATCAAAAAATATCATAGAACATAAAAAGTAGGAAACTTAATTCTCTACAAAAAACGTCTCTTAACATTTTGCCATAGCTCTCTTCGTTTCCGAGATATTTGCAGATTTATCTCAAGGGAAGGGGCCTGACGGACATATTTCGAGATATTTCTTCTTCTTGTTGTTCTTCTTCTGCACTGCTAAGCTGGAAGTGGCATTTGCAGCTCGCACTAGTGCAGAGTTATCTCAAAGAAAGCGGCCACGGTGTTTCTGTATCTCTATTATGTTGGTGCGGCTTCGGAACTTTTAAATATCTTGATATATCTCGAGAACTACGCATCTGATCAAAAAATATCATAGAACATAAAAAGTAGGAAACTTAATTCTCTACAAAAAAGGTCTCTTAACATTTTGCCATAGCTCGCTTCGTTTCCGAGATATTTGCAGATTTATCTCAAGGGAAGGGGCCTGACGGACATATTTCGAGATATTTCTTCTTCTTGTTGTTCTTCTTCTGCACTGCTAAGCTGGAAGTGGCATTTGCAGCTCGCACTAGTGCAGAGTTATCTCAAAGAAAGCGGCCACGGTGTTTCTGTATCTCTATTATGTTGGTGCGGCTTCGGAACTTTTAAGTATCTTGATATATGTCGAGAACTACGCATCTGATCAAAAAATATCATAGAACATAAAAAGTAGGAAACTTAATTCTCTACAAAAAACGTCTCTTAACATTTTGCCATAGCTCTCTTCGTTTCCGAGATATTTGCAGATTTATCTCAAGGGAAGGGGCCTGACGGACATATTTCGAGATATTTCTTCTTCTTGTTGTTCTTCTTCTGCACTGCTAAGCTGGAAGTGGCATTTGCAGCTCGCACTAGTGCAGAGTTATCTCAAAGGAAGCGGCCACGGTGTTTCTGTATCTCTATTAGGTTGGTGCGGCTTCGGAACTTTTAAATATCTCGATATATCTCGAAAACTACGCTTCTGATCAAAAAATATCATAGAACATAAATTGTAGGAAACATAATTCTCTACAAAAAACGTCTCCCAACATTTTGCCATAGCTCTCTTCGTTTCCGAGATATTTGCAGATTTATCTCAAGGGAAGGGGCCTGACGGACATATTTCGAGATATTCCTTCTTCTTGTTGTTCTTCTTCTGCACAGCTAAACTGGAAGTGGCATTTCCAGCTCGCAATAGTGCAGAGTTATCTCAAAGAGAGGGGCCACGGTGTTTCTGTATCTCTATTATGTTGGTGCGGCTTCGGAACTTTTAAGTATCTTGATATATGTCGAGAACTACGCATCTGATCAAAAAATATCATAGAACATAAAAAGTAGGAAACTTAATTCTCTACAAAAAACGTCTCTTAACATTTTGCCATAGCTCTCTTCGTTTCCGAGATATTTGCAGATTTATCTCAAGGGAAGGGGCCTGACGGACATATTTCGAGATATTTCTTCTTCTTGTTGTTCTTCTTCTGCACAGCTAAGCTGGAAGTGGCATTCGCAGCTCGCAATAGTGCAGAGTTATCTCAAAGAAAGGGGCCACGGTGTTTCTGTATCTCTATTATGTTGGTGCGGCTTCGGAACTTTTAAATATCTTGATATATCTCGAGAACTACGCATCTGATCAAAAAATATCATAGAACATAAAAAGTAGGAAACTTAATTCTCTACAAAAAAGGTCTCTTAACATTTTGCCATAGCTCGCTTCGTTTCCGAGATATTTGCAGATTCAGCTCAAAGGAACTGGCCTGACGGACATATTTCGAGATATTTCTTCTTCTTGTTGTTCTTCCTCTGCACAGCTAAGCTGGAAGTGGCATTTGCAGCTCGCAATAGTACGTAGTTATCTCAAAGAAAGGGGCCACGGTGTTTCTGTATCTCTATTATGTTGGTGCGGCTTCGGAACTTTTAAATATCTCGATATATCTCGAAAACTACGCTTCTGATCAAAAAATATCATAGAACATAAATTGTAGGAAACATAATTCTCTACAAAAAAGGTCTCTAAACGTTTTGCCATGGCTCGCTTCGTTTCCGAGATATTTGCAGATATATCTCAAGGGAAGGGGCCTGACGGACATATTTCGAGATATTTCTTCTTCTTGTTGTTCTTCTTCTGCACAGCTAAGCTGGAAGTGGCATTTACAGCTCGCAATAGTGCAGAGTTATCTCAAAGAAAGGGGCCACGGTGTTTCTGTATCTCTATTATGTTGGTGCGGCTTCGGAACTTTTAAATATCTTGATATATCTCGAGAACTACGCATCTGATCAAAAAATATCATAGAACATAAAAAGTAGGAAACTTAATTCTCTACAAAAAAGGTCTCTTAACATTTTGCCATAGCTCGCTTCGTTTCCGAGATATTTGCAGATTTATCTCAAGGGAAGGGGCCTGACGGACATATTTCGAGATATTTCTTCTTCTTGTTGTTCTTCTTCTGCACAGCTAAGCTGGAAGTGGCATTTGCGGCCTGCACTAGTGCAGAGTTATCTCAAAGAAAGGGGCCACGGTGTTTCTGTATCTCTATTATGTTGGTGCGGCTTCGGAACTTTTAAATATCTTGATATATCTCGAGAACTACGCATCTGATCAAAAAATATCGTAGAACATAAAAAGTAGGAAATTTAATTCTCTACAAAGAAGGTCTCTTAACATTTTGCCATAGCTCTCTTCGTTTCCGAGATATTTGCAGATTTATCTCAAGGGAAGGGGCCTGACGGACATATTTCGAGATATTTCTTCTTCTTGTTGTTCTTCTTCTGCACAGCTAAGCTGGAAGTGGCATTTGCAGCTCGCAATAGTGCAGAGTTATCTCAAAGAAAGGGGCCACGGTGTTTCTGTATCTCTATTATGTTGGTGCGGCTTCGGAACTTTTAAATATCTTGATATATCTCGAGAACTACGCATCTGATCAAAAAATATCATAGATCATAAAAAGTAGGAAACTTAATTCTCTACAAAAAAGGTCTCTTAACATTTTGCCATAGCTCTCTTCGTTTCCGAGATATTTGCAGATTTATCTCAAGGGAAGGGGCCTAACGGACATATTTCGAGATATTTCTTCTTCTTGTTGTTCTTCTTCTGCACAGCTAAGCTGGAAGTGGCATTTCCAGGTCGCAACAGTGCAGAGTTATCTCAAAGAAAGGGGCCACGGTGTTTCTGTATCTCTATTATGTTGGTGCGGCTTCGGAACTTTTAAATATCTTGATATATCTCGAGAACTACGCATCTGATCAAAAAATATCATAGAACATAAAAAGTAGGAAACTTAATTCTCTACAAAAAAGGTCTCTTAACATTTTGCCATAGCTCTCTTCGTTTCCGAGATATTTGCAGATTTATCTCAAGGGAAGGGGCCTGACGGACATATTTCGAGATATTTCTTCTTCTTGTTGTTCTTCTTCTGCACTGCTAAGCTGGAAGTGGCATTTGCAGCTCGCACTAGTGCAGAGTTATCTCAAAGAAAGGGGCCACGGTGTTTCTGTATCTCTATTATGTTGGTGCGGCTTCGGAACTTTTAAATATCTCGATATATCTCGAAAACTACGCTTCTGATCAAAAAATATCATAGAACATAAATTGTAGGAAACATAGTTCTCTACAAAAAAGGTCTCTTAACATTTTGCCATGGCTCGCTTCGTTTCCGAGATATTTGCAGATATATCTCAAGGGAAGGGGCCTGACGGACATATTTCGAGATATTTCTTCTTCTTGTTGTTCTTCTTCTGCACAGCTAAGCTGGAAGTGGCATTTACAGCTCGCAATTGTGCAGAGTTATCTCAAAGAAAGGGGCCACGGTGTTTCTGTATCTCTATTATGTTGGTGCGGCTTCGGAACTTTTAAATATCTTGATATATCTCGAGAACTACGCATCTGATCAAAAAATATCATAGAGGATAAAAAGTAGGAAACTTAATTCTCTACAAAGAAGGTCTCTTAACATTTCGCCATAGCTCGCTTCGTTTCCGAGATATTTGCAGATTTATCTCAAGGGAAGGGGCCTAACGGACATATTTCGAGATATTTCTTCTTCTTGTTGTTCTTCCTCTGCACAGCTAAGCTGGAAGTGGCATTTGCAGCTCGCAATAGTGCAGAGTTATCTCAGAGAAAGGGGCCACGGTGTTTCTGTATCTCTATTATGTTGATGCGGCTTCGGAACTTTTAAATATCTTGATATATCTCGAGAACTACGCATCTGATCAAAAAATATCATAGAACATAAAGAGTAGGAAACTTAATTCTCTACAAAAAAGGTCTCTTAACATTTTGCCATAGCTCGCTTCGTTTCCGAGATATTTGCAGATTTATCTCAAGGGAAGGGGCCAAACGGACATATTTCGAGATATTTCTTCTTCTTGTTGTTCTTCTTCTGCACAGCTAAGCTGGAAGTGGCATTTGCAGCTCGCAATAGTGCAGAGTTATCTCAAAGAAAGGGGCCACGGTGTTTCTGTATCTCTATTATGTTGGTGCGGCTTCGGAACTTTTAAATATCTCGATATATCTCGAAAACTACGCTTCTGATCAAAAAATATCATAGAACATAAATTGTAGGAAACATAATTCTCTACAAAAAAGGTCTCTTAACATTTTGCCATAGCTCGCTTCGTTTCCGAGATATTTGCAGATATATCTCAAGGGAAGGGGCCTGACGGACATATTTCGAGATATTTCTTCTTCTTGTTGTTCTTCTTCTGCACTGCTAAGCTGGAAGTGGCATTTGCAGCTCGCACTAGTGCAGAGTTATCTCAAAGAAAGGGGCCACGGTGTTTCTGTATCTCTATTATGTTGGTGCGGCTTCGGAACTTTTAAATATCTCGATATATCTCGAAAACTACGCTTCTGATCAAAAAATATCATAGAACATAAATTGTAGGAAACATAATTCTCTACAAAAAAGGTCTCTTAACATTTTGCCATGGCTCGCTTCGTTTCCGAGATATTTGCAGATATATCTCAAGGGAAGGGGCCTGACGGACATATTTCGAGATATTTCTTCTTCTTGTTGTTCTTCTTCTGCACAGCTAAGCTGGAAGTGGCATTTACAGCTCGCAATTGTGCAGAGTTATCTCAAAGAAAGGGGCCACGGTGTTTCTGTATCTCTATTATGTTGGTGCGGCTTCGGAACTTTTAAATATCTTGATATATCTCGAGAACTACGCATCTGATCAAAAAATATCATAGAACATAAAAAGTAGGAAACTTGATTCTCTACAAAAAACGTCTCTTAACATTTTGCCATAGCTCGCTTCGTTTCCGAGATATTTGCAGATTCATCTCAAAGGAACTAGCCTGACGGACATATTTCGAGATATTTCTTCTTCTTGTTGTTCTTCCTCTGCACAGCTAAGCTGGAAGTGGCATTTGCAGCTCGCAATAGTGCAGAGTTATCTCAAAGAAAGGGGCCACGGTGTTTCTGTATCTCTATTATGTTGGTGCGGCTTCGGAACTTTTAAATATCTTGATATATCTCGAGAACTACGCATCTGATCAAAAAATATCATAGAACATAAAAAGTAGGAAACTTAATTCTCTACAAAAAAGGTCTCTTAACATTTTGCCATAGCTCTCTTCGTTTCCGAGATATTTGCAGATTTATCTCAAGGGAAGGGGCCTAACGGACATATTTCGAGATATTTCTTCTTCTTGTTGTTCTTCTTCTGCACAGCTAAACTGGAAGTGGCATTTCCAGCTCGCAATAGTGCAGAGTTATCTCAAAGAAAGGGGCCGCGGTGTTTCTGTATCTATATTATGTTGGTGCGGCTTCGGAACTTTTAAATGTCTTGATATATCTCGAGAACTACGCATCTGATCAAAAAATATCATAGAGGATAAAAAGTAGGAAACTTAATTCTCTACAAAGAAGGTCTCTTAACATTTCGCCATAGCTCGCTTCGTTTCCGAGATATTTGCAGATTTATCTCAAGGGAAGGGGCCTAACGGACATATTTCGAGATATTTCTTCTTCTTGTTGTTCTTCCTCTGCACAGCTAAGCTGGAAGTGGCATTTGCAGCTCGCAATAGTGCAGAGTTATCTCAGAGAAAGGGGCCACGGTGTTTCTGTATCTCTATTATGTTGATGCGGCTTCGGAACTTTTAAATATCTTGATATATCTCGAGAACTACGCATCTGATCAAAAAATATCATAGAACATAAAGAGTAGGAAACTTAATTCTCTACAAAAAAGGTCTCTTAACATTTTGCCATAGCTCGCTTCGTTTCCGAGATATTTGCAGATTTATCTCAAGGGAAGGGGCCAAACGGACATATTTCGAGATATTTCTTCTTCTTGTTGTTCTTCTTCTGCACAGCTAAGCTGGAAGTGGCATTTGCAGCTCGCAATAGTGCAGAGTTATCTCAAAGAAAGGGGCCACGGTGTTTCTGTATCTCTATTATGTTGGTGCGGCTTCGGAACTTTTAAATATCTCGATATATCTCGAAAACTACGCTTCTGATCAAAAAATATCATAGAACATAAAAAGTAGGAAACTTAATTCTCTACAAAAAAGGTCTCTTAACATTTTGCCATAGCTCTCTTCGTTTCCGAGATATTTGCAGATTTATCTCAAGGGAAGGGGCCTAACGGACATATTTCGAGATATTTCTTCTTCTTGTTGTTCTTCTTCTGCACAGCTAAGCTGGAAGTGGCATTTGCAGCTCGCAATAGTGCAGAGTTATCTCAAAGAAAGGGGCCACGGTGTTTCTGTATCTCTATTATGTTGATGCGGCTTCGGAACTTTTAAATATCTTGATATATCTCGAGAACTACGCATCTGATCAAAAAATATCATAGAACATAAAAAGTAGGAAACCTAATTCTCTACAAAAAAGGTCTCTTAACATTTTGCCATAGCTCGCTTCGTTTCCGAGATATTTGCAGATTTATCTCAAGGGAAGGGGCCTAACGGACATATTTCGAGATATTTCTTCTTCTTGTTGTTCTTCTTCTGCACAGCTAAGCTGGAAGTGGCATTTGCAGCTCGCAATAGTGCAGAGTTATCTCAAAGAAAGGGGCTACGGTGTTTCTGTATCTCTATTATGTTGGTGCGGCTTCGGAACTTTTAAATATCTTGATATATCTCGAGAACTACGCATCTGATCAAAAAATATCATAGAACATAAAGAGTAGGAAACTTAATTCTCTACAAAAAAGGTCTCTTAACATTTTGCCATAGCTCGCTTCGTTTCCGAGATATTTGCAGATTTATCTCAAGGGAAGGGGCCTAACGGACATATTTCGAGATATTTCTTCTTCTTGTTGTTCTTCTTCTGCACAGCTAAGCTGGAAGTGGCATTTGCAGCTCGCAATAGTGCAGAGTTATCTCAAAGAAAGGGGCCACGGTGTTTCTGTATCTCTATTATGTTGGTGCGGCTTCGGAACTTTTAAATATCTTGATATATCTCGAGAACTACGCATCTGATCAAAAAATATCATAGAACATAAAAAGTAGGAAACTTGATTCTCTACAAAAAACGTCTCTTAACATTTTGCCATAGCTCGCTTCGTTTCCGAGATATTTGCAGATTCATCTCAAAGGAACTAGCCTGACGGACATATTTCGAGATATTTCTTCTTCTTGTTGTTCTTCCTCTGCACAGCTAAGCTGGAAGTGGCATTTGCAGCTCGCAATAGTGCAGAGTTATCTCAAAGAAAGGGGCCACGGTGTTTCTGTATCTCTATTATGTTGGTGCGGCTTCGGAACTTTTAAATATCTTGATATATCTCGAGAACTACGCATCTGATCAAAAAATATCATAGAACATAAAAAGTAGGAAACTTAATTCTCTACAAAAAAGGTCTCTTAACATTTTGCCATAGCTCTCTTCGTTTCCGAGATATTTGCAGATTTATCTCAAGGGAAGGGGCCTAACGGACATATTTCGAGATATTTCTTCTTCTTGTTGTTCTTCTTCTGCACAGCTAAACTGGAAGTGGCATTTCCAGCTCGCAATAGTGCAGAGTTATCTCAAAGAAAGGGGCCGCGGTGTTTCTGTATCTCTATTATGTTGGTGCGGCTTCGGAACTTTTAAATGTCTTGATATATCTCGAGAACTACGCATCTGATCAAAAAATATCATAGAGGATAAAAAGTAGGAAACTTAATTCTCTACAAAGAAGGTCTCTTAACATTTCGCCATAGCTCGCTTCGTTTCCGAGATATTTGCAGATTTATCTCAAGGGAAGGG
The DNA here is from genome assembly GCF_051020975.1 of Osmia lignaria lignaria. Taxonomy (NCBI): domain Eukaryota; kingdom Metazoa; phylum Arthropoda; class Insecta; order Hymenoptera; family Megachilidae; genus Osmia; species Osmia lignaria. The sequence goes on from NW_027478160.1 coordinate 3,706,137, forward strand.
GCCTAACGGACATATTTCGAGATATTTCTTCTTCTTGTTGTTCTTCCTCTGCACAGCTAAGCTGGAAGTGGCATTTGCAGCTCGCAATAGTGCAGAGTTTTCTCAGAGAAAGGGGCCACGGTGTTTCTGTATCTCTATTATGTTGATGCGGCTTCGGAACTTTTAAATATCTTGATATATCTCGAGAACTACGCATCTGATCAAAAAATATCATAGAACATAAAAAGTAGGAAACCTAATTCTCTACAAAAAAGGTCTCTTAACATTTTGCCATAGCTCGCTTCGTTTCCGAGATATTTGCAGATTTATCTCAAGGGAAGGGGCCTAACGGACATATTTCGAGATATTTCTTCTTCTTGTTGTTCTTCTTCTGCACAGCTAAGCTGGAAGTGGCATTTGCAGCTCGCAATAGTGCAGAGTTATCTCAAAGAAAGGGGCCACGGTGTTTCTGTATCTCTATCATGTTGGTGCGGCTTCGGAACTTTTAAATATCTTGATATATCTCGAGAACTACGCATCTGATCAAAAAATATCATAGAACATAAAGAGTAGGAAACTTAATTCTCTACAAAAAAGGTCTCTTAACATTTTGCCATAGCTCGCTTCGTTTCCGAGATATTTGCAGATTTATCTCAAGGGAAGGGGCCTAACGGACATATTTCGAGATATTTCTTCTTCTTGTTGTTCTTCTTCTGCACAGCTAAGCTGGAAGTGGCATTTGCAGCTCGCAATAGTGCAGAGTTATCTCAAAGAAAGGGGCCACGGTGTTTCTGTATCTCTATTATGTTGGTGCGGCTTCGGAACTTTTAAATATCTCGACATATCTCGAAAACTACGCTTCTGATCAAAAAATATCATAGAACATAAATTGTAGGAAACATAATTCTCTACAAAAAAGGTCTCTTAACATTTTGCCATAGCTCGCTTCGTTTCCGAGATATTTGCAGATATATCTCAAGGGAAGGGGCCAAACGGACATATTTCGAGATATTTCTTCTTCTTGTTGTTCTTCTTCTGCACAGCTAAACTGGAAGTGGCATTTCCAGCTCGCAATAGTGCAGAGTTATCTCAAAGAAAGGGGCCACGGTGTTTCTGTATCTCTATTATGTTGGTGCGGCTTCGGAACTTTTAAATATCTTGATATATCTCGAGAACTACGCATCTGATCAAAAAATATCATAGAACATAAAAAGTAGGAAACTTAATTCTCTACAAAAAAGGTCTCTTAACATTTTACCATAGCTCTCTTCGTTTCCGAGATATTTGCAGATTTATCTCAAGGGAAGGGGCCTGACGGACATATTTCGAGATATTTCTTCTTCTTGTTGTTCTTCTTCTGCACAGCTAAGCTGGAAGTGGCATTTGCAGCTCGCAATAGTGCAGAGTTATCTCAAAGAAAGGGGCCACGGTGTTTCTGTATCTCTATTATGTTGGTGCGGCTTCGGAACTTTTAAATATCTTGATATATCTCGAGAACTACGCATCTGATCAAAAAATATCATAGAACATAAAAAGTAGGCAACTTAATTCCCTACAAAAAAGGTCTCTTAACATTTTGCCATAGCTCGCTTCGTTTCCGAGATATTTGCAGATTTATCTCAAGGGAAGGGGCCTAACGGACATATTTCGAGATATTTCTTCTTCTTGTTGTTCTTCTTCTGCACAGCTAAACTGGAAGTGGCATTTCCAGCTCGCAATAGTGGAGAGTTATCTCAAAGAAAGGGGCCACGGTGTTTCTGTATCTCTATTATGTTGGTGCGGCTTCGGAACTTTTAAATATCTTGATATATCGCGAGAACTACGCATCTGATCAAAAAATATCATAGATCATAAAAAGTAGGAAACTTAATTCTCTACAAAAAAGGTCTCTTAACATTTTGCCATAGCTCTCTTCGTTTCCGAGATATTTGCAGATTTATCTCAAGGGAAGGGGCCTAACGGACATATTTCGAGATATTTCTTCTTCTTGTTGTTCTTCTTCTGCACAGCTAAACTGGAAGTGGCATTTCCAGGTCGCAATAGTGCAGAGTTATCTCAAAGAAAGGAGCCACGGTGTTTCTGTATCTCTATTATGTTGGTGCGGCTTCGGAACTTTTAAATATCTTGATATATCTCGAGAACTACGCATCTGATCAAAAAATATCATAGAACATAAAAAGTAGGAAACTTAATTCTCTACAAAAAAGGTCTCTTAACATTTTGCCATAGCTCTCTTCGTTTCCGAGATATTTGCAGATTTATCTCAAGGGAAGGGGCCTAACGGACATATTTCGAGATATTTCTTCTTCTTGTTGTTCTTCTTCTGCACAGCTAAACTGGAAGTGGCATTTCCAGGTCGCAATAGTGCAGAGTTATCTCAAAGAAAGGAGCCACGGTGTTTCTGTATCTCTATTATGTTGGTGCGGCTTCGGAACTTTTAAATATCTTGATATATCTCGAGAACTACGCATCTGATCAAAAAATATCGTAGACCATAAAAAGTAGGAAACTTAATTCTCTACAAATAAGGTCTCTGAACATTTTGCCATAGCTCGCTTCGTTTCCGAGATATTTGCAGATTTATCTCAAGGGAAGGGGCCTGACGGACATATTTCGAGATATTTCATCTTCTTGTTGTTCTTCTTCTGCACAGCTAAGCTGGAAGTGGCATTTACAGCTCGCAATAGTGCAGAGTTATCTCAAAGAAAGGGGCCACGGTGTTTCTGTATCTCTATTATGTTGGTGCGGCTTCGGAACTTTTAAATATCTTGATATATCTCGAGAACTACGCATCTGATCAATAAATATCATAGAAGATAAAAAGTAGGAAACTTAATTCTCTACAAAAAAGGTCTCTTAACATTTTGCCATAGCTCGCTTCGTTTCCGAGATATTTGCAGATTTATCTCAAGGGAAGGGGCCTAACGGACATATTTCGAGATATTTCTTCTTCTTGTTGTTCTTCTTCTGCACAGCTAAACTGGAAGTGGCATTTGCAGCTCGCAATAGTGCAGAGTTATCTCAAAGAAAGGGGCCACGGTGTTTCTGTATCTCTATTATGTTGGTGCGGCTTTGGAACTTTTAAATATCTTGATATATCTCGAGAACTACGCATCTGATCAAAAAATATCATACAACGAAAAAAGTAGGCAAATTAATTCCCTACAAAAAAGGTCTCTTAACATTTTGCCATAGCTCGCTTCGTTTCCGAGATATTTGCAGATTTATCTCAAGGGAAGGGGCCTAACGGACATATTTCGAGATATTTCTTCTTCTTGTTGTTCTTCTTCTGCACAGCTAAACTGGAAGTGGCATTTCCAGGTCGCAATAGTGCAGAGTTATCTCAATGAAAGGGGCCACGGTGTTTCTGTATCTCTATTATGTTGGTGCGGCTTCGGAACTTTTAAATATCTTGATATATCTCGAGAACTACGCATCTGATCAAAAAATATCATAGATCATAAAAAGTAGGAAACTTAATTCTCTACAAAAAAGGTCTCTTAACATTTTGCCATAGCTCGCTTCGTTTCCGAGATATTTGCAGATTTATCTCAAGGGAAGGGGCCTGACGGACATATTTCGAGATATTTCTTCTTCTTGTTGTTCTTCTTCTGCACAGCTAAACTGGAAGTGGCATTTCCAGCTCGCAATAGTGGAGAGTTATCTCAAAGAAAGGGGCCACGGTGTTTCTGTATCTCTATTATGTTGGTGCGGCTTCGGAACTTTTAAATATCTTGATATATCGCGAGAACTACGCATCTGATCAAAAAATATCATAGATCATAAAAAGTAGGAAACTTAATTCTCTACAAAAAAGGTCTCTTAACATTTTGCCATAGCTCTCTTCGTTTCCGAGATATTTGCAGATTTATCTCAAGGGAAGGGGCCTAACGGACATATTTCGAGATATTTCTTCTTCTTGTTGTTCTTCTTCTGCACAGCTAAACTGGAAGTGGCATTTCCAGGTCGCAATAGTGCAGAGTTATCTCAAAGAAAGGAGACACGGTGTTTCTGTATCTCTATTATGTTGGTGCGGCTTCGGAACTTTTAAATATCTTGATATATCTCGAGAACTACGCATCTGATCAAAAAATATCATAGAACATAAAAGGTAGGAAACTTAATTCTCTACAAAAAAGGTCTCTTAACATTTTGCCATAGCTCGCTCCGTTTCCGAGATATTTGCAGATTTATCTCAAGGGAAGGGGCCTAACGGACATATTTCGAGATATTTCTTCTTCTTGTTGTTCTTCTTCTGCACAGCTAAACTGGAAGTGGCATTTGCAGCTCGCAATAGTGCAGAGTTATCTCAAAGAAAGGGGCCACGGTGTTTCTGTATCTCTATTATGTTGGTGCGGCTTCGGAACTTTTAAATATCTTGATATATCTCGAGAACTACGCATCTGATCAAAAAATATCATAGAACGAAAAAAGTAGGCAAATTAATTCCCTACAAAAAAGGTCTCTTAACATTTTGCCATAGCTCGCTTCGTTTCCGAGATATTTGCAGATTTATCTCAAGGGAAGGGGCCTAACGGACATATTTCGAGATATTTCTTCTTCTTGTTGTTCTTCTTCTGCACAGCTAAGCTGGAAGTGGCATTTGCAGCTCGCAATAGTGCAGAGTTATCTCAAAGAAAGGGGCCACGGTGTTTCTGTATCTCTATCATGTTGGTGCGGCTTCGGAACTTTTAAATATCTTGATATATCTCGAGAACTACGCATCTGATCAAAAAATATCATAGAACATAAAGAGTAGGAAACTTAATTCTCTACAAAAAAGGTCTCTTAACATTTTGCCATAGCTCGCTTCGTTTCCGAGATATTTGCAGATTTATCTCAAGGGAAGGGGCCTAACGGACATATTTCGAGATATTTCTTCTTCTTGTTGTTCTTCTTCTGCACAGCTAAGCTGGAAGTGGCATTTGCAGCTCGCAATAGTGCAGAGTTATCTCAAAGAAAGGGGCCACGGTGTTTCTGTATCTCTATTATGTTGGTGCGGCTTCGGAACTTTTAAATATCTCGACATATCTCGAAAACTACGCTTCTGATCAAAAAATATCATAGAACATAAATTGTAGGAAACATAATTCTCTACAAAAAAGGTCTCTTAACATTTTGCCATAGCTCGCTTCGTTTCCGAGATATTTGCAGATATATCTCAAGGGAAGGGGCCAAACGGACATATTTCGAGATATTTCTTCTTCTTGTTGTTCTTCTTCTGCACAGCTAAACTGGAAGTGGCATTTCCAGCTCGCAATAGTGCAGAGTTATCTCAAAGAAAGGGGCCACGGTGTTTCTGTATCTCTATTATGTTGGTGCGGCTTCGGAACTTTTAAATATCTTGATATATCTCGAGAACTACGCATCTGATCAAAAAATATCATAGAACATAAAAAGTAGGAAACTTAATTCTCTACAAAAAAGGTCTCTTAACATTTTACCATAGCTCTCTTCGTTTCCGAGATATTTGCAGATTTATCTCAAGGGAAGGGGCCTGACGGACATATTTCGAGATATTTCTTCTTCTTGTTGTTCTTCTTCTGCACAGCTAAGCTGGAAGTGGCATTTGCAGCTCGCAATAGTGCAGAGTTATCTCAAAGAAAGGGGCCACGGTGTTTCTGTATCTCTATTATGTTGGTGCGGCTTCGGAACTTTTAAATATCTTGATATATCTCGAGAACTACGCATCTGATCAAAAAATATCATAGAACATAAAAAGTAGGCAACTTAATTCCCTACAAAAAAGGTCTCTTAACATTTTGCCATAGCTCGCTTCGTTTCCGAGATATTTGCAGATTTATCTCAAGGGAAGGGGCCTAACGGACATATTTCGAGATATTTCTTCTTCTTGTTGTTCTTCTTCTGCACAGCTAAACTGGAAGTGGCATTTCCAGCTCGCAATAGTGGAGAGTTATCTCAAAGAAAGGGGCCACGGTGTTTCTGTATCTCTATTACGTTGGTGCGGCTTCGGAACTTTTAAATATCTTGATATATCGCGAGAACTACGCATCTGATCAAAAAATATCATAGATCATAAAAAGTAGGAAACTTAATTCTCTACAAAAAAGGTCTCTTAACATTTTGCCATAGCTCTCTTCGTTTCCGAGATATTTGCAGATTTATCTCAAGGGAAGGGGCCTAACGGACATATTTCGAGATATTTCTTCTTCTTGTTGTTCTTCTTCTGCACAGCTAAACTGGAAGTGGCATTTCCAGGTCGCAATAGTGCAGAGTTATCTCAAAGAAAGGAGCCACGGTGTTTCTGTATCTCTATTATGTTGGTGCGGCTTCGGAACTTTTAAATATCTTGATATATCTCGAGAACTACGCATCTGATCAAAAAATATCATAGAACATAAAAAGTAGGAAACTTAATTCTCTACAAAAAAGGTCTCTTAACATTTTGCCATAGCTCTCTTCGTTTCCGAGATATTTGCAGATTTATCTCAAGGGAAGGGGCCTAACGGACATATTTCGAGATATTTCTTCTTCTTGTTGTTCTTCTTCTGCACAGCTAAACTGGAAGTGGCATTTCCAGGTCGCAATAGTGCAGAGTTATCTCAAAGAAAGGAGCCACGGTGTTTCTGTATCTCTATTATGTTGGTGCGGCTTCGGAACTTTTAAATATCTTGATATATCTCGAGAACTACGCATCTGATCAAAAAATATCGTAGACCATAAAAAGTAGGAAACTTAATTCTCTACAAATAAGGTCTCTGAACATTTTGCCATAGCTCGCTTCGTTTCCGAGATATTTGCAGATTTATCTCAAGGGAAGGGGCCTGACGGACATATTTCGAGATATTTCATCTTCTTGTTGTTCTTCTTCTGCACAGCTAAGCTGGAAGTGGCATTTACAGCTCGCAATAGTGCAGAGTTATCTCAAAGAAAGGGGCCACGGTGTTTCTGTATCTCTATTATGTTGGTGCGGCTTCGGAACTTTTAAATATCTTGATATATCTCGAGAACTACGCATCTGATCAATAAATATCATAGAAGATAAAAAGTAGGAAACTTAATTCTCTACAAAAAAGGTCTCTTAACATTTTGCCATAGCTCGCTTCGTTTCCGAGATATTTGCAGATTTATCTCAAGGGAAGGGGCCTAACGGACATATTTCGAGATATTTCTTCTTCTTGTTGTTCTTCTTCTGCACAGCTAAACTGGAAGTGGCATTTGCAGCTCGCAATAGTGCAGAGTTATCTCAAAGAAAGGGGCCACGGTGTTTCTGTATCTCTATTATGTTGGTGCGGCTTTGGAACTTTTAAATATCTTGATATATCTCGAGAACTACGCATCTGATCAAAAAATATCATACAACGAAAAAAGTAGGCAAATTAATTCCCTACAAAAAAGGTCTCTTAACATTTTGCCATAGCTCGCTTCGTTTCCGAGATATTTGCAGATTTATCTCAAGGGAAGGGGCCTAACGGACATATTTCGAGATATTTCTTCTTCTTGTTGTTCTTCTTCTGCACAGCTAAACTGGAAGTGGCATTTCCAGGTCGCAATAGTGCAGAGTTATCTCAATGAAAGGGGCCACGGTGTTTCTGTATCTCTATTATGTTGGTGCGGCTTCGGAACTTTTAAATATCTTGATATATCTCGAGAACTACGCATCTGATCAAAAAATATCATAGATCATAAAAAGTAGGAAACTTAATTCTCTACAAAAAAGGTCTCTTAACATTTTGCCATAGCTCGCTTCGTTTCCGAGATATTTGCAGATTTATCTCAAGGGAAGGGGCCTGACGGACATATTTCGAGATATTTCTTCTTCTTGTTGTTCTTCTTCTGCACAGCTAAACTGGAAGTGGCATTTCCAGCTCGCAATAGTGGAGAGTTATCTCAAAGAAAGGGGCCACGGTGTTTCTGTATCTCTATTATGTTGGTGCGGCTTCGGAACTTTTAAATATCTTGATATATCGCGAGAACTACGCATCTGATCAAAAAATATCATAGATCATAAAAAGTAGGAAACTTAATTCTCTACAAAAAAGGTCTCTTAACATTTTGCCATAGCTCTCTTCGTTTCCGAGATATTTGCAGATTTATCTCAAGGGAAGGGGCCTAACGGACATATTTCGAGATATTTCTTCTTCTTGTTGTTCTTCTTCTGCACAGCTAAACTGGAAGTGGCATTTCCAGGTCGCAATAGTGCAGAGTTATCTCAAAGAAAGGAGACACGGTGTTTCTGTATCTCTATTATGTTGGTGCGGCTTCGGAACTTTTAAATATCTTGATATATCTCGAGAACTACGCATCTGATCAAAAAATATCATAGAACATAAAAGGTAGGAAACTTAATTCTCTACAAAAAAGGTCTCTTAACATTTTGCCATAGCTCGCTCCGTTTCCGAGATATTTGCAGATTTATCTCAAGGGAAGGGGCCTAACGGACATATTTCGAGATATTTCTTCTTCTTGTTGTTCTTCTTCTGCACAGCTAAACTGGAAGTGGCATTTGCAGCTCGCAATAGTGCAGAGTTATCTCAAAGAAAGGGGCCACGGTGTTTCTGTATCTCTATTATGTTGGTGCGGCTTCGGAACTTTTAAATATCTTGATATATCTCGAGAACTACGCATCTGATCAAAAAATATCATAGAACGAAAAAAGTAGGCAAATTAATTCCCTACAAAAAAGGTCTCTTAACATTTTGCCATAGCTCGCTTCGTTTCCGAGATATTTGCAGATTTATCTCAAGGGAAGGGGCCTAACGGACATATTTCGAGATATTTCTTCTTCTTGTTGTTCTTCTTCTGCACAGCTAAACTGGAAGTGGCATTTCCAGGTCGCAATAGTGCAGAGTTATCTCAAAGAAAGGGGCCACGGTGTTTCTGTATCTCTATTATGTTGGTGCGGCTTCGGAACTTTTAAATATCTTGATATATCTCGAGAACTACGCATCTGATCAAAAAATATCATAGATCATAAAAAGTAGGAAACTTAATTCTCTACAAAAAAGGTCTCTTAACATTTTGCCATAGCTCTCTTCGTTTCCGAGATATTTGCAGATTTATCTCAAGGGAAGGGGCCTGACGGACATATTTCGAGATATTTCTTCTTCTTGTTGTTCTTCTTCTGCACAGCTAAGCTGGAAGTGGCATTTGCAGCTCGCAATAGTGCAGAGTTATCTCAAAGAAAGGGGCCACGGTGTTTCTGTATCTCTATTATGATGGTGCGGCTTCGGAATATTTAAATATCTTGATATATCTCGAGAACTACGCATCTGATCAAAAAATATCATACAACACAAAAAGTAGGAAACTTAATTCTCTACAAAAAAGGTCTCTTAACATTTTGCCATAGCTCTCTTCGTTTCCGAGATATTTGCAGATTTATCTCAAGGGAAGGGGCCTGACGGACATATTTCGAGATATTTCTTCTTCTTGTTGTTCTTCTTCTGCACAGCTAAGCTGGAAGTGGCATTTACAGCTCGCAATAGTGCACAGTTATCTCAAAGAAAGGGGCCACGGTGTTTCTGTATCTCTATTATGTTGGTGCGGCTTCGGAACTTTTAAATATCTTGATATATCTCGAGAACTACGCATCTGATCAAAAAATATCATAGAACGTAAAAAGTAGGAAACTTAATTCTCTACAAAAAAGGTCTCTTAACATTTTGCCATAGCTCTCTTCGTTTCCGAGATATTTGCAGATTTATCTCAAGGGAAGGGGCCTGACGGACATATTTCGAGATATTTCTTCTTCTTGTTGTTCTTCTTCTGCACAGCTAAGCTGGAAGTGGCATTTGCAGCTCGCAATAGTGCAGAGTTATCTCGAAGAAAGGGGCCACGGTGTTTCTGTATCTCTATTATGTTGGTGCGGCTTCGGAACTTTTAAATATCTTGATATATCTCGAGAACTACGCATCTGATCAAAAAATATCATAGAACATAAAAAGTAGGAAACTTAATTCCCTACAAAAAAGGTCTCTTAACATTTTGCCATAGCTCGCTTCGTTTCCGAGATATTTGCAGATTTATCTCAAGGGAAGGGGCCTAACGGACATATTTCGAGATATTTCTTCTTCTTGTTGTTCTTCTTCTGCACAGCTAAGCTGGAAGTGGCATTTACAGCTCGCAATAGTGCACAGTTATCTCAAAGAAAGGGGCCACGGTGTTTCTGTATCTCTATTATGTTGGTGCGGCTTCGGAACTTTTAAATATCTTGATATATCTCGAGAACTACGCATCTGATCAAAAAATATCATAGAACATAAAAAGTAGGAAACTTAATTCTCTACAAAAAAGGTCTCTTAACATTTTGCCATAGCTCTCTTCGTTTCCGAGATATTTGCAGATTTATCTCAAGGGAAGGGGCCTGACGGACATATTTCGAGATATTTCTTCTTCTTGTTGTTCTTCTTCTGCACAGCTAAGCTGGAAGTGGCATTTACAGCTCGCAATAGTGCACAGTTATCTCAAAGAAAGGGGCCACGGTGTTTCTGTATCTCTATTATGTTGGTGCGGCTTCGGAACTTTTAAATATCTCGATATATCTCGAAAACTACGCTTCTGATCAAAAAATATCATAGAACATAAATTGTAGGAAACATAATTCTCTACAAAAAACGTCTCTTAACATTTTGCCATAGCTCGCTTCGTTTCCGAGATATTTGCAGATATATCTCAATGGGAAGGGGCCTGACGGACATATTTCGAGATATTTCTTCTTCTTGTTGTTCTTCTTCTGCACAGCTAAGCTGGAAGTGGCATTTCCAGGTCGCAATAGTGCAGAGTTATCTCAAAGAAAGGAGCCACGGTGTTTCTGTATCTCTATTATGTTGGTGCGGCTTCGGAACTTTTAAATATCTTGATATATCTCGAGAACTACGCATCTAATCAAAAAATATCATAGAACATAAAAAGTAGGAAACTTAATTCTCTACAAATAAGGTCTCTTAACATTTTGCCATAGCTCGCTTCGTTTCCGAGATATTTGCAGATTTAACTCAAGGGAAGGGGCCTGACGGACATATTTCGAGATATTTCTTCTTCTTGTTGTTCTTCTTCTGCACAGCTAAGCTGGAAGTGGCATTTACAGCTCGCAATAGTGCAGAGTTATCTCAAAGAAAGGGGCCACGGTGTTTCTGTATCTCTATTATGTTGGTGCGGCTTCGGAATATTTAAATATCTTGATATATCTCGAGAACTACGCATCTGATCAAAAAATATCATACAACACAAAAAGTAGGAAACTTAATTCTCTACAAAAAAGGTCTCTTAACATTTTGCCATAGCTCTCTTCGTTTCCGAGATATTTGCAGATTTATCTCAAGGGAAGGGGCCTGACGGACATATTTCGAGATATTTCTTCTTCTTGTTGTTCTTCTTCTGCACAGCTAAGCTGGAAGTGGCATTTACAGCTCGCAATAGTGCACAGTTATCTCAAAGAAAGGGGCCACGGTGTTTCTGTATCTCTATTATGTTGGTGCGGCTTCGGAACTTTTAAATATCTCGATATATCTCGAAAACTACGCTTCTGATCAAAAAATATCATAGAACATAAATTGTAGGAAACATAATTCTCTACAAAAAACGTCTCTTAACATTTTGCCATAGCTCGCTTCGTTTCCGAGATATTTGCAGATATATCTCAATGGGAAGGGGCCTGACGGACCAATTTCGAGATATTTCTTCTTCTTGTTGTTCTTCTTCTGCACAGCTAAGCTGGAAGTGGCATTTCCAGGTCGCAATAGTGCAGAGTTATCTCAAAGAAAGGAGCCACGGTGTTTCTGTATCTCTATTATGTTGGTGCGGCTTCGGAACTTTTAAATATCTTGATATATCTCGAGAACTACGCATCTAATCAAAAAATATCATAGAACATAAAAAGTAGGAAACTTAATTCTCTACAAATAAGGTCTTTTAACATTTTGCCATAGCTCGCTTCGTTTCCGAGATATTTGCAGATTTAACTCAAGGGAAGGGGCCTGACGGACATATTTCGAGATATTTCTTCTTATTGTTGTTCTTCTTCTGCACAGCTAAGCTGGAAGTGGCATTTACAGCTCGCAATAGTGCAGAGTTATCTCAAAGAAAGGGGCCACGGTGTTTCTGTATCTCTATTATGTTGGTGCGGCTTCGGAATATTTAAATATCTTGATATATCTCGAGAACTACGCATCTGATCAAAAATATCATACAACACAAAAAGTAGGAAACTTAATTCTCTACAAAAAAGGTCTCTTAACATTTTGCCATAGCTCTCTTCGTTTCCGAGATATTTGCAGATTTATCTAGGGGGAAGGGGCCTGACGGACATATTTCGAGATATTTCTTCTTCTTGTTGTTCTTCTTCTGCACAGCTAAGCTGGAAGTGGCATTTACAGCTCGCAATAGTGCACAGTTATCTCAAAGAAAGGGGCCACGGTGTTTCTGTATCTCTATTATGTTGGTGCGGCTTCGGAACTTTTAAATATCTTGATATATCTCGAGAACTACGCATCTGATCAAAAAATATCATAGAACATAAAAAGTAGGAAACTTAATTCTCTACAAAAAAGGTCTCTTAACATTTTGCCATAGCTCTCTTCGTTTCCGAGATATTTGCAGATTTATCTCAAGGGAAGGGGCCTGACGGACATATTTCGAGATATTTCTTCTTCTTGTTGTTCTTCTTCTGCACAGCTAAGCTGGAAGTGGCATTTGCAGCTCGCAATAGTGCAGAGTTATCTCAAAGAAAGGGGCCACGGTGTTTCTGTATCTCTATTATGTTGGTGCGGCTTCGGAATATTTAAATATCTTGATATATCTCGAGAACTACGCATCTGATCAAAAAATATCATACAACATAAAAAGTAGGAAACTTAATTCTCTACAAAAAAGGTCTCTTAACATTTTGCCATAGCTCTCTTCGTTTCCGAGATATTTGCAGATTTATCTCAAGGGAAGGGGCCTGACGGACATATTTCGAGATATTTCTTCTTCTTGTTGTTCTTCTTCTGCACAGCTAAGCTGGAAGTGGCATTTACAGCTCGCAATAGTGCACAGTTATCTCAAAGAAAGGGGCCACGGTGTTTCTGTATCTCTATTATGTTGGTGCGGCTTCGGAACTTTTAAATATCTTGATATATCTCGAGAACTACGCATCTGATCAAAAAATATCATAGAACATAAAAAGTAGGAAACTTAATTCTCTACAAAAAAGGTCTCTTAACATTTTGCCATAGCTCTCTTCGTTTCCGAGATATTTGCAGATTTATCTCAAGGGAAGGGGCCTGACGGACATATTTCGAGATATTTCTTCTTCTTGTTGTTCTTCTTCTGCACAGCTAAGCTGGAAGTGGCATTTGCAGCTCGCAATAGTGCAGAGTTATCTCAAAGAAAGGGGCCACGGTGTTTCTGTATCTCTATTATGTTGGTGCGGCTTCGGAACTTTTAAATATCTTGATATATCTCGAGAACTACGCATCTGATCAAAAAATATCATAGAACATAAAAAGTAGGAAACTTAATTCCCTACAAAAAAGGTCTCTTAACATTTTGCCATAGCTCGCTTCGTTTCCGAGATATTTGCAGATTTATCTCAAGGGAAGGGGCCTAACGGACATATTTCGAGATATTTCTTCTTCTTGTTGTTCTTCTTCTGCACAGCTAAGCTGGAAGTGGCATTTACAGCTCGCAATAGTGCACAGTGATCTCAAAGAAAGGGGCGACGGTGTTTCTGTATCTCTATTATGTTGGTGCGGCTTCGGAACTTTTAAATATCTTGATATATCTCGAGAACTACGCATCTGATCAAAAAATATCATAGAACATAAAAAGTAGTAAACTTAATTCTCTACAAAAAAGGTCTCTTAACATTTTGCCATAGCTCTCTTCGTTTCCGAGATATTTGCAGATTCAGCTCAAACGAACGGGCCTGACGGACATATTTCGAGATATTTCTTCTTCTTGTTGTTCTTCTTCTGCACAGCTAAACTGGAAGTGGCATTTCCAGCTCGCAATAGTGCAGAGTTATCTCAAAGAAAGGGGCCACGGTGTTTCTGTATCTCTATTATGTTGGTGCGGCTTCGGAACTTTTAAATATCTCGATATATCTCGAAAACTACGCTTCTGATCAAAAAATATCATAGAACATAAATTGTAGGAAACATAATTCTCTACAAAAAACGTCTCTTAACATTTTGCCATAGCTCGCTTCGTTTCCGAGATATTTGCAGATATATCTCAATGGGAAGGGGCCTGACGGACATATTTCGAGATATTTCTTCTTCTTGTTGTTCTTCTTCTGCACAGCTAAGCTGGAAGTGGCATTTCCAGGTCGCAATAGTGCAGAGTTATCTCAAAGAAAGGAGCCACGGTGTTTCTGTATCTCTATTATGTTGGTGCGGCTTCGGAACTTTTAAATATCTTGATATATCTCGAGAACTACGCATCTAATCAAAAAATATCATAGAACATAAAAAGTAGGAAACTTAATTCTCTACAAATAAGGTCTCTTAACATTTTGCCATAGCTCGCTTCGTTTCCGAGATATTTGCAGATTTAACTCAAGGGAAGGGGCCTGACGGACATATTTCGAGATATTTCTTCTTCTTGTTGTTCTTCTTCTGCACAGCTAAGCTGGAAGTGGCATTTACAGCTCGCAATAGTGCAGAGTTATCTCAAAGAAAGGGGCCACGGTGTTTCTGTATCTCTATTATGTTGGTGCGGCTTCGGAATATTTAAATATCTTGATATATCTCGAGAACTACGCATCTGATCAAAAAATATCATACAACACAAAAAGTAGGAAACTTAATTCTCTACAAAAAAGGTCTCTTAACATTTTGCCATAGCTCTCTTCGTTTCCGAGATATTTGCAGATTTATCTCAAGGGAAGGGGCCTGACGGACATATTTCGAGATATTTCTTCTTCTTGTTGTTCTTCTTCTGCACAGCTAAGCTGGAAGTGGCATTTACAGCTCGCAATAGTGCACAGTTATCTCAAAGAAAGGGGCCACGGTGTTTCTGTATCTCTATTATGTTGGTGCGGCTTCGGAACTTTTAAATATCTCGATATATCTCGAAAACTACGCTTCTGATCAAAAAATATCATAGAACATAAATTGTAGGAAACATAATTCTCTACAAAAAACGTCTCTTAACATTTTGCCATAGCTCGCTTCGTTTCCGAGATATTTGCAGATATATCTCAATGGGAAGGGGCCTGACGGACCAATTTCGAGATATTTCTTCTTCTTGTTGTTCTTCTTCTGCACAGCTAAGCTGGAAGTGGCATTTCCAGGTCGCAATAGTGCAGAGTTATCTCAAAGAAAGGAGCCACGGTGTTTCTGTATCTCTATTATGTTGGTGCGGCTTCGGAACTTTTAAATATCTTGATATATCTCGAGAACTACGCATCTAATCAAAAAATATCATAGAACATAAAAAGTAGGAAACTTAATTCTCTACAAATAAGGTCTTTTAACATTTTGCCATAGCTCGCTTCGTTTCCGAGATATTTGCAGATTTAACTCAAGGGAAGGGGCCTGACGGACATATTTCGAGATATTTCTTCTTATTGTTGTTCTTCTTCTGCACAGCTAAGCTGGAAGTGGCATTTACAGCTCGCAATAGTGCAGAGTTATCTCAAAGAAAGGGGCCACGGTGTTTCTGTATCTCTATTATGTTGGTGCGGCTTCGGAATATTTAAATATCTTGATATATCTCGAGAACTACGCATCTGATCAAAAATATCATACAACACAAAAAGTAGGAAACTTAATTCTCTACAAAAAAGGTCTCTTAACATTTTGCCATAGCTCTCTTCGTTTCCGAGATATTTGCAGATTTATCTAGGGGGAAGGGGCCTGACGGACATATTTCGAGATATTTCTTCTTCTTGTTGTTCTTCTTCTGCACAGCTAAGCTGGAAGTGGCATTTACAGCTCGCAATAGTGCACAGTTATCTCAAAGAAAGGGGCCACGGTGTTTCTGTATCTCTATTATGTTGGTGCGGCTTCGGAACTTTTAAATATCTTGATATATCTCGAGAACTACGCATCTGATCAAAAAATATCATAGAACATAAAAAGTAGGAAACTTAATTCTCTACAAAAAAGGTCTCTTAACATTTTGCCATAGCTCTCTTCGTTTCCGAGATATTTGCAGATTTATCTCAAGGGAAGGGGCCTGACGGACATATTTCGAGATATTTCTTCTTCTTGTTGTTCTTCTTCTGCACAGCTAAGCTGGAAGTGGCATTTGCAGCTCGCAATAGTGCAGAGTTATCTCAAAGAAAGGGGCCACGGTGTTTCTGTATCTCTATTATGTTGGTGCGGCTTCGGAATATTTAAATATCTTGATATATCTCGAGAACTACGCATCTGATCAAAAAATATCATACAACATAAAAAGTAGGAAACTTAATTCTCTACAAAAAAGGTCTCTTAACATTTTGCCATAGCTCTCTTCGTTTCCGAGATATTTGCAGATTTATCTCAAGGGAAGGGGCCTGACGGACATATTTCGAGATATTTCTTCTTCTTGTTGTTCTTCTTCTGCACAGCTAAGCTGGAAGTGGCATTTACAGCTCGCAATAGTGCACAGTTATCTCAAAGAAAGGGGCCACGGTGTTTCTGTATCTCTATTATGTTGGTGCGGCTTCGGAACTTTTAAATATCTTGATATATCTCGAGAACTACGCATCTGATCAAAAAATATCATAGAACATAAAAAGTAGGAAACTTAATTCTCTACAAAAAAGGTCTCTTAACATTTTGCCATAGCTCTCTTCGTTTCCGAGATATTTGCAGATTTATCTCAAGGGAAGGGGCCTGACGGACATATTTCGAGATATTTCTTCTTCTTGTTGTTCTTCTTCTGCACAGCTAAGCTGGAAGTGGCATTTGCAGCTCGCAATAGTGCAGAGTTATCTCAAAGAAAGGGGCCACGGTGTTTCTGTATCTCTATTATGTTGGTGCGGCTTCGGAACTTTTAAATATCTTGATATATCTCGAGAACTACGCATCTGATCAAAAAATATCATAGAACATAAAAAGTAGGAAACTTAATTCCCTACAAAAAAGGTCTCTTAACATTTTGCCATAGCTCGCTTCGTTTCCGAGATATTTGCAGATTTATCTCAAGGGAAGGGGCCTAACGGACATATTTCGAGATATTTCTTCTTCTTGTTGTTCTTCTTCTGCACAGCTAAGCTGGAAGTGGCATTTACAGCTCGCAATAGTGCACAGTGATCTCAAAGAAAGGGGCGACGGTGTTTCTGTATCTCTATTATGTTGGTGCGGCTTCGGAACTTTTAAATATCTTGATATATCTCGAGAACTACGCATCTGATCAAAAAATATCATAGAACATAAAAAGTAGTAAACTTAATTCTCTACAAAAAAGGTCTCTTAACATTTTGCCATAGCTCTCTTCGTTTCCGAGATATTTGCAGATTTATCTCAAGGGAAGGGGCCTGACGGACATATTTCGAGATATTTCTTCTTCTTGTTGTTCTTCTTCTGCACAGCTAAGCTGGAAGTGGCATTTGCAGCTCGCAATAGTGCAGAGTTATCTCAAAGAAAGGGGCCACGGTGTTTCTGTATCTCTATTATGTTGGTGCAGCTTCGGAACTTTTAAATATCTTGATATATCTCGAGAACTACGCCTCTGATCAAAAAATATCATAGAACATAGAAAGTAGGAAACTTAATTCTCTACAAAAAAGGTCTCTTAACATTTTGCCATAGCTCGCTTCGTTTCCGAGATATTTGCAGATTCAGCTCAAAGGAACGGGCCTGACGGACATATTTCGAGATATTTCTTCTTCTTGTTGTTCTTCTTCTGCACAGCGAAGCTGGAAGTGGCATTTGCGGCTCGCACTAGTGCAGAGTTATCTCAAGGAAAGGGGCCACGGTGTTTCTGTATCTCTATTATGTTGGTGCGGCTTCGGAACTTTTAAATATCTCGATATATCTCGAAAACTACGCTTCTGCTCAAAAAATATCATAGAACATAAATGGTAGGAAACATAATTCTCTACAAAAAACGTCTCTTAACATTTTGCCATAGCTCGCTTCGTTTCCGAGATATTTGCAGATTCAGCTCAAAGGAACGGGCCTGACGGACATATTTCGAGATATTTCTTCTTCTTGTTGTTCTTCTTCTGCACAGCTAAGCTGGAAGTGGCATTTGGGGCTCGCACTAGTGCAGAGTTATCTCAAAGAAAGGGGCCACGGTGTTTCTGTATCTCTATTATGTTGGTGCGGCTTCGGCACTTTTAAATATCTTGATATATCTCGAGAACTACGCATCTGATCAAAAAATATCATAGAACATAAAAAGTAGGAAACATAATTCTCTACAAATAAAGTCTCTTAACATTTTGCCATAGCTCGCTTCGTTTCCGAGATATTTGCAGATTTATCTCAAGGGAAGGGGCCTGACGGACATATTTCGAGATATTTCTTCTTCTTGTTGTTCTTCTTCTGCACAGCTAAGCTGGAAGTGGCATTTACAGATCGCAATAGTGCAGAGTTATCTCATAGAAAGGGGCCACGGTGTTTCTGTATCTCTATTATGTTGGTGCGGCTTCGGAACTTTTAAATAGCTCGATATATCTCGAGAACTACGCATCTGATCAAAAAATATCATACACCATAAAAAGTAGGAACCTTAATTCTCTACAAATAAAGTCTCTTAACATTTTGCCATAGCGCAGTTCGTTTCCGAGATATTTGCAGATTTATCTCAAGGGAAGGGGCCTGACGGACATATTTCGAGATATTTCTTCTTCTTGTTGTTCTTCTTCTGCACAGCTAAGCTGGAAGTGGCATTTAGAGCTCGCAATAGTGCAGAGTTATCTCATAGAAAGGGGCCACGGTGTTTCTGTATCTCTATTATGTTGGTGCGGCTTCGGAACTTTTAAATATCTCGATATATCTCGAAAACTACGCTTCTGATCAAAAAATATCATAGAACATAAATTGTAGGAAACATAATTCTCTACAAAAAACGTCTCTTAACATTTTGCCATAGCTCGCTTCGTTTCCGAGATATTTGCAGATTTATCTCAAGGGAAGGGGCCTGACGGACATATTTCGAGATATTTCTTCTTCTTGTTGTTCTTCTTCTGCACAGCTAAGCTGGAAGTGGCATTTGCAGCTCGCAATAGTGCAGAGTTATCTCAAAGAAAGCGGCCACGGTGTTTCTGTATCTCTATTATGTTGGTGCGGCTTCGGAACTTTTAAATATCTTGATATATCTCGAGAACTACGCATCTGATCAAAAAATATCATAGAACATAAAAAGTAGGAAACTTAATTCTCTACAAAAAAGGTCTCTTAACATTTTGCCATAGCTCGCTTCGTTTCCGAGATATTTGCAGATATATCTCAAGGGAAGGGGCCTGACGGACATATTTCGAGATACTTCTTCTTCTTGTTGTTCTTCTTCTGCACAGCTAAGCTGGAAGTGGCATTTGCAGCTCGCAATAGTGCAGAGTTATCTCATAGAAGGGGGCCAAGGTGTTTCTGTATCTCTATTATGTTGGTGCGGCTTCGGAACTTTTAAATATCTCGATATATCTCGAGAACTACGCATCTGATCAAAAAATATCATAGAACATAAAAAGTAGGAAACTTAATTCTCTACAAATAAAGTCTCTTAACATTTTGCCATAGCTCGCTTCGTTTCCGAGATATTTGCAGATTTATCTCAAGGGAAGGGGCCTGACGGACATATTTCGAGATATTTCTTCTTCTTGTTGTTCTTCTTCTGCACAGCTAAGCTGGAAGTGGCATTTACAGCTCGCAATAGTGCAGAGTTATCTCAAAGAAAGGGGCCACGGTGTTTCTGTATCTCTATTATGTTGGTGCGGCTTCGGAACTTTTAAATATCTTGATATATCTCGAGAACTACGCATCTGATCAAAAAATATCATAGAACATAAAAAGTAGGAAACTTAATTCTCTACAAAAAAGGTCTCTTAACATTTTGCCATAGCGCAGTTCGTTTCCGAGATATTTGCAGATTTATCTCAAGGGAAGGGGCCTGACGGACATATTTCGAGATATTTCTTCTTCTTGTTGTTCTTCTTCTGCACAGCTAAGCTGGAAGTGGCATTTAGAGCTCGCAATAGTGCAGAGTTATCTCATAGAAAGGGGCCACGGTGTTTCTGTATCTCTATTATGTTGGTGCGGCTTCGGAACTTTTAAATATCTCGATATATCTCGAAAACTACGCTTCTGATCAAAAAATATCATAGAACATAAATTGTAGGAAACATAATTCTCTACAAAAAACGTCTCTTAACATTTTGCCATAGCTCGCTTCGTTTCCGAGATATTTGCAGATTTATCTCAAGGGAAGGGGCCTGACGGACATATTTCGAGATATTTCTTCTTCTTGTTGTTCTTCTTCTGCACAGCTAAGCTGGAAGTGGCATTTGCAGCTCGCAATAGTGCAGAGTTATCTCAAAGAAAGGGGCCACGGTGTTTCTGTATCTCTATTATGTTGGTGCGGCTTCGGAACTTTTAAATATCTTGATATATCTCGAGAACTACGCATCTGATCAAAAAATATCATAGAACATAGAAAGTAGGAAACCTAATTCTCTACAAAAAAGGTCTCTTAACATTTTGCCATAGCTCGCTTCGTTTCCGAGATATTTGCAGATTTATCTCAAGGGAAGGGGCCTGACGGACATGTTTCGAGATATTTCTTCGTCTTGTTGTTCTTCTTCTGCACAGCTAAACTGGAAGTGGCATTTCCAGCTCGCAATAGTGCAGAGTTATCTCAAAGAGAGGGGCCACGGTGTTTCTGTATCTCAATTATGTTGGTGCGGCTTCGGAACTTTTAAATATCTTGATATATCTCGAGAACTACGCATCTGATCAATAAATATCATAGAAGATAAAAAGTAGGAAACTTAATTCTCTACAAAAAAGGTCTCTTAACATTTTGCCATAGCTCGCTTCGTTTCCGAGATATTTGCAGATTTATCTCAAGGGAAGGGGCCTGACGGACATATTTCGAGATATTTCTTCTTCTTGTTGTTCTCCTTCTGCACAGCTAAGCTGGAAGTGGCATTTGCAGCTCGCAATAGTGCAGAGTTATCTCAAAGAAAGGGGCCACGGTGTTTCTGTATCTCTATTATGTTGGTGCGGCTTCGGAACTTTTAAATATCTTGATATATCTCGAGAACTACGCATCTGATCAAAAAATATCATAGATCATAAAAAGTAGGAAACTTAATCCTCTACAGAAAAGGTCTCTTAACATTTTGCCATAGCTCTCTTCGTTTCCGAGATATTTGCAGATTTATCTCAAGGGAAGGGGCCTAACGGACATATTTCGAGATATTTCTTCTTCTTGTTGTTCTTCTTCTGCACAGCTAAACTGGAAGTGGCATTTCCAGCTCGCAATAGTGCAGAGTTATCTCAAAGAGAGGGGCCACGGTGTTTCTGTATCTCAATTATGTTGGTGCGGCTTCGGAACTTTTAAATATCTTGATATATCTCGAGAACTACGCATCTGATCAAAAAATATCATAGAACATAAAAAGTAGGAAACTTAATTCTCTACAAAAAAGGTCTCTTAACATTTTGCCATAGCTCGCTTCGTTTCCGAGATATTTGCAGATTTATCTCAAGGGAAGGGGCCTGACGGACATATTTCGAGATATTTCTTCTTCTTGTTGCTCTCCTTCTGCACAGCTAAGCTGGAAGTGGCATTTGCAGCTCGCAATAGTGCAGAGTTATCTCAAAGAAAGGGGCCACGGTGTTTCTGTATCTCTATTATGTTGGTGCGGCTTCGGAACTTTTAAATATCTTGATATATCTCGAGAACTACGCATCTGATCAAAAAATATCATAGATCATAAAAAGTAGGAAACTTAATCCTCTACAGAAAAGGTCTCTTAACATTTTGCCATAGCTCTCTTCGTTTCCGAGATATTTGCAGATTTATCTCAAGGGAAGGGGCCTAACGGACATATTTCGAGATATTTCTTCTTCTTGTTGTTCTTCTTCTGCACAGCCAAACGGGAAGTGGCATTTCCAGGTCGCAATAGTGCAGAGTTATCTCAAAGAAAGGAGCCACGGTGTTTCTGTATCTCTATTATGTTGGTGCGGCTTCGGAACTTTTAAATATCTTGATATATCTCGAGAACTACGCATCTGATCAAAAAATATCCTAGAACATAAAAAGTAGGAAACTTAATTCTCTACAAAAAAGGTCTCTTAACATTTTGCCATAGCTCCCTTCGTTTCCGAAATATTTGCAGATTTATCTCAAGGGAAGGGGCCTAACGGACATATTTCGAGATATTTCTTCTTCTTGTTGTTCTTCTTCTGCACAGCTAAACTGGAAGTGGCATTTCCAGGTCGCAATAGTGCAGAGTTATCTCAAAGAAAGGGGCCACGGTGTTTCTGTATCTCTATTATGTTGGTGCGGCTTCGGAACTTCTAAATATCTCGATATATCTCGAAAACTACGCTTCTGATCAAAAAATATCATAGAACATAAATTGTAGGAAACATAATTCTCTACAAAAAACGTCTCTTAACATTTTGCCATAGCTCGCTTCGTTTCCGAGATATTTGCAGATTTATCTCAAGGGAATGGGCCTAACGGACATATTTCGAGATATTTCTTCTTCTTGTTGTTCTTCTTCTGCACAGCTAAGCTGGAAGTGGCATTTACAGCTCGCAATAGTGCAGAGTTATCTCAAAGAAAGGGGCCACGGTGTTTCTGTATCTCTATTATGTTGGTGCGGCTTCGGAACTTTTAAATATCTCGATATATCTCGAAAACTACGCTTCTGCTCAAAAAATATCATAGAACATAAATTGTAGGAAACATAATTCTCTACAAAAAAGGTCTCTTAGCATTTTGCCATAGCTCGCTTCGTTTCCGAGATATTTGCAGATACATCTCAAGGGAAGGGGCCTGACGGACATATTTCGAGATATTTCTTCTTCCTGTTGTTCTTCTTCTGCACAGCTAAGCTGGAAGTGGCATTTACAGCTCGCAATAGTGCAGAGTTATCTCATAGAAAGGGGCCACGGTGTTTCTGTATCTCTATTATGTTGGTGCGGCTTCGGAACTTTTAAATATCTCGATATATCTCGAAAACTACGCTTCTGATCAAAAAATATCATAGAACATAAATTGTAGGAAACATAATTCCCTACAAAAAACGTCTCTTAACATTTTGCCATAGCTCGCTTCGTTTCCGAGATATTTGCAGATTTATCTCAAGGGAAGGGGCCTGACGGACATATTTCGAGATATTTCTTCTTCTTGTTGTTCTTCTTCTGCACAGCTAAGCTGGAAGTGGCATTTGCAGCTCGCAATAGTGCAGAGTTATCTCAAAGAAAGGGGCCACGGTGTTTCTGTATCTCTATTATGTTGGTGCGGCTTCGGAACTTTTAAATATCTTGATATATCTCGAGAACTACGCATCTGATCAAAAAATATCATAGAACATAGAAAGTAGGAAACCTAATTCTCTACAAAAAAGGTCTCTTAACATTTTGCCATAGCTCGCTTCGTTTCCGAGATATTTGCAGATTTATCTCAAGGGAAGGGGCCTGACGGACATGTTTCGAGATATTTCTTCTTCTTGTTGTTCTTCTTCTGCACAGCTAAGCTGGAAGTGGCATTTGCGGCTCGCACTAGTGCAGAGTTATCTCAAAGAAAGGGGCCACGGTGTTTCTGTATCTCTATTATGTTGGTGCGGCTTCGGAACTTTTAAATATCTCGATATATCTCGAAAACTACGCTTCGGCTCAAAAAATATCATAGAACATAAATTGTAGGAAACATAATTCTCTACAAAAAAGGTCTCTTAACATTTTGCCATAGCTCGCTTCGTTTCCGAGATATTTGCAGATACATCTCAAGGGAAGGGGCCTGACGGACATATTTCGAGATATTTCTTCTTCTTGTTGTTCTTCTTCTGCACAGCTAAGCTGGAAGTGGCATTTCCAGCTCGCAATAGTGCAGAGTTATCTCAAAGAGAGGGGCCACGGTGTTTCTGTATCTCTATTATGTTGGTGCGGCTTCGGAACTTTTAAATATCTTGATATATCTCGAGAACTACGCATCTGATCAAAAAATATCATAGAAGATAAAAAGTAGGAAACTTAATTCTCTACAAAAAAGGTCTCTTAACATTTTGCCATAGCTCGCTTCGTTTCCGAGATATTTGCAGATTTATCTCAAGGGAAGGGGCCTGACGGACATATTTCGAGATATTTCTTCTTCTTGTTGTTCTTCTTCTGCACAGCTAAGCTGGAAGTGGCATTTGCGGCTCGCACTAGTGCAGAGTTATCTCAAAGAAAGGGGCCACGGTGTTTCTGTATCTCTATTATGTTGGTGCGGCTTCGGAACTTTTAAATATCTTGATATATCTCGAGAACTACGCATCTGATCAAAAAATATCATAGAACATAAAAAGTAGGAAACTTAATTCTCTACAAAAAAGGTCTCTTAACATTTTGCCATAGCTCGCTTCGTTTCCGAGATATTTGCAGATTTATCTCAAGGGAAGGGGCCTGACGGACATATTTCGAGATATTTCTTCTTCTTGTTGTTCTTCTTCTGCACAGCTAAGCTGGAAGTGGCATTTGCGGCTCGCACTAGTGCAGAGTTATCTCAAAGAAAGGGGCCACGGTGTTTCTGTATCTCTATTATGTTGGTGCGGCTTCGGAACTTTTAAATATCTTGATATATCTCGAGAACTACGCATCTGATCAAAAAATATCATAGAACATAAATAGTAGGAATCTTAATTTCCTACAAAAAAGATCTGTTAATATTTTGCCATAGCTCGCATTGTTTCCGAGATATTTGCAGATTTAGCTCAAGGGAAGGGGCCTGACGGACATATTTCGAGATATTTCTTCTTCTTGTTGTTCTTCTTCTGCACAGCTAAGCTGGAAGTGGCATTTGCAGCTCGCAATTGTGCAGAGTTATCTCAAAGAGAGGGGCCACGGTGTTTCTGTATCTCTATTATGTTGGTGCGGCTTCGGAACTTTTAAATATCTCGATATATCTCGAGAACTACGCATCTGATCAAAAAATATCATAGAACATAAAAAGTAGGAAACGTAATTCTCTACAAGAAAGGTCTCTTAACATTTTGCCATAGCTCAATTCGTTTCCGAGATGTTTGCAGATTTATCTCAAGGGAAGGGGCCTAACGGACATATTTCGAGATATTTCTTCTTCTTGTTGTTCTTCTTCTTCACAGCTAAGCTGGAAGTGGCATTTGCAGCTCGCAATAGTGCAGAGTTATCTCAAAGAAAGGGGCCACGGTGTTTCTGTATCTCTATTATGTTGGTGCGGCTTCGGAACTTTTAAATATCTCGATATATCTCGAAAACTACGCTTCTGATCAAAAAATATCATAGAACATAAATTGTAGGAATCATAATTCTCTACAAAAAAGGTTTCTTAACGTTTTGCCATAGCTCGCTTCGTTTCCGAGATATTTGCAGATTTATCTCAAGGGAAGGGTCCTGACGGTCATACTTCGAGATATTTCTTCTTCTTGTTGTTCTTCTTCTGCACAGCTAAACTGGAAGTGGCATTTCCAGCTCGCAATAGTGCAGAGTTATCCCAAAGAAAGGGGCCACGGTGTTTCTGTATCTCTATTATGTTGGTGCGGCTTCGGAACTTTTAAATATCTCGATATATCTCGAAAACTACGCTTCTGATCAAAAAATATCATAGAACATAAAAAGTAGGAAACTTAATTCTCTACAAAAAAGGTCTCTTACCATTTTCCCATAGCTGGAATCGTTTCCGAGATATTTGCAGATTTAGCTCAAGGGAAGGGGCCTGACGGACATATTCCGAGATATTTCTTCTTCTTGTTGTTCCTCTTCTGCACAGCTAAGCTGGAAGTGGCATTTGCAGCTCGCAATAGTGCAGAGTTATCTCAAAGAAAGGGGCCACGGTGTTTCTGTACCTCTATTATGTTGGTGCAGCTTCGGAACTTTTAAATATCTTGATATATCTCGAGAACTACGCTTCTGATCAAAAAATATCATAGAACATAAAAAGTAGGAAACCTAATTTTCTACAAAAAAGGTCTGTTAACATTTTGCCGTAGCTCGCTTCGTTTCAGAGATATTTGCAGATTTATCTCAAGGGAAGGGGCCTGACGGACATATTTCGAAATATTTCTTATTCTTGTTGTTCTGCTTCTGCACAGCTAAGCTGGAAGTGGCATTTGCAGCTCGCAATAGTGCAGAGTTATCTCAAAGAAAGGGGCCACGGTGTTTCTGTACCTCTATTATGTTGGTGCAGCTTCGGAGCTTTTAAATATCTTGATATATCTCGAGAACTACGCATCTGATCAAAAAATATCATAGAACACAAAAAGTAGGAAACCTAATTCTCTACAAGAAAGGTCTCTTAACATTTTGCCATAGCTCTCTTCGTTTCCGAGATATTTGCAGATTTATCTCAAGGGAAGGGGCCTGACGGACATATTTCGAGATATTTCTTCTTCTTGTTGTTCTTCTTCTGCACAGCTAAGCTGGAAGTGGCATTTGCGGCTCGCACTAGTGCAGAGTTATCTCAAAGAAAGGGGCCACGGTGTTTCTGTATCTCTATTATGTTGGTGCGGCTTCGGAACTTTTAAATATCTCGATATATCTCGAAAACTACGCTTCTGATCAAAAAATATCATAGAACATAAATTGTAGGAAACATAATTCTCTACAAAAAACGTCTCTTAACATTTTGCCATAGCTCGCTTCGTTTCCGAGATATTTGCAGATTCAGCTCAAAGGAACGGGCCTGACGGACATATTTCGAGATATTTCTTCTTCTTGTTGTTCTTCCTTTGCACAGCTAAGCTGGAAGTGGCATTTGCAGCTCGCAATTGTGCAGAGTTATCTCAAAGAGAGGGGCCACGGTGTTTCTGTATCTCTATTATGTTGGTGCGGCTTCGGAACTTTTAAATATCTCGATATATCTCGAAAACTACGCTTCTGATCAAAAAATATCATAGAATATAAAAAGTAGGAAACTTAATTCTCTACAAAAAAGGTCTCTTACCATTTTCCCATAGCTGGAATCGTTTCCGAGATATTTGCAGATTTATCACAAGGGAAGGGGCCTGACGGACATATTCCGAGATATTTCTTCTTCTTGTTGTTCCTCTTCTGCACAGCTAAGCTGGAAGTGGCATTTGCAGCTCGCAATAGTGCAGAGTTATCTCAAAGAAAGAGGCCACGGTGTTTCTGTACCTCTATTATGTTGGTGCAGCTTCGGAACTTTTAAATATCTTGATATATCTCGAGAACTACGCATCTGATCAAAAAATATCATAGAACATAAAAAGTAGGAAACCTAATTTTCTACAAAAAAGCTCTGTTAACATTTTGCCGTAGCTCGCTTCGTTTCAGAGATATTTGCAGATTTATCTCAAGGGAAGGGGCCTGACGGACATATTTCGAGATATTTCTTCTTCTTGTTGTTCTTTTTCTGCACAGCTAAGCTGGAAGTGGCATTTGCGGCTCGCACTAGTGCAGAGTTATCTCAAAGAAAGGGGCCACGGTGTTTCTGTATCTCTGTTATGTTGGTGCGGCTTCGGAACTTTTAAATATCTCGATATATCTCGAAAACTACGCTTCTGATCAAAAAATATCATAGAACATAAATTGTAGGAAACATAATTCTCTACAAAAAACGTCTCTTAACATTTTGCCATAGCTCGCTTCGTTTCCGAGATATTTGCAGATTCATCTCAAAGGAACGGGCCTGACGGACATATTTCGAGATATTTCTTCTTCTTGTTGTTCTTCCTTTGCACAGCTAAGCTGGAAGTGGCATTTGCAGCTCGCAATTGTGCAGAGTTATCTCAAAGAGAGGGGCCACGGTGTTTCTGTATCTCTATTATGTTGGTGCGGCTTCGGAACTTTTAAATATCTTGATATATCTCGACAATTACGCATCTGATCAAAAAATATCATACAACATAAAAAGTAGGAAACTTAATTCTCTACAAAAAAGGTCTCTTAACATTTTGCCATAGCTCGCGTCGTTTCCGAGATATTCGCAGATTTATCTCAAGGGAAGTGGCCTGACGGACATATTTCGAGATATTTCTTCTTCTTGTTGTTCTTCTTCTGCACAGCTAAACTGGAAGTGGCATTTCCAGCTCGCAATAGTGCAGAGTTATCTCAACGAGAGGGGCCACGGTGTTTCTGTATCTCTATTATGTTGGTGCGGCTTCGGAACTTTTAAATATCTTGATATATCTCGAGAACTACGCATCTGATCAAAAAATATCATAGAACATAAATAGTAGGAAACTTAATTCTCTACAAAAAAGGTCTCTTAACATTTTGCCATAGCTCGCTTCGTTTCCGAGATATTTGCAGATTTATCTCAAGGGAAGGTACCTGACGGACATATTTCGAGATATTTCTTCTTCTTGTTGTTCTTCTTCTGCACAGCTAAGCTGGAAGTGGCATTTGCGGCTCGCACTAGTGCAGAGTTATCTCAAAGAAAGGGGCCACGGTGTTTCTGTATCTCTATTATGTTGGTGCGGTTTCGGAACTTTTAAATATCTTGATATATCTCGAGAACTACGCATCTGATCAAAAAATATCATAGAACATAAAAAGTAGGAAACTTAATTCTCTACAAATAAGGTCTCTTAACATTTTGCCATAGCTCGCTTCATTTCCGAGATATTTGCAGATTTATCTCAAGGGAAGGGGCCTGACGGACATATTTCGAGATATTTCTTCTTCTTGTTGTTCTTCTTCTGCACAGCTAAGCTGGAAGTGGCATTTGCAGCTCGCAATAGTGCAGAGTTATCTCAAAGAAAGAGGCCACGGTATTTCTGTACCTCTGTTATGTTGGTGCAGCTTCGGAACTTTTAAATATCTTGATATATCTCGAGAACTACGCATCTGATCAAAAAATATCATAGAAGATAAAAAGTAGGAAACTTAATTCTCTACAAAAAAGGTCTCTTAAGATTTTGCCATAGCTCTCTTCGTTTCCGAGATATTTGCAGATTTATCTCAAGGGAAGGGGCCTGACGGACATATTTCGAGATATTTCTTCTTCTTGTTGTTCTTCTTCTGCACAGCTAAGCTGGAAGTGGCATTTGCAGCTCGCAATAGTGCAGAGTTATCGCAAAGAAAGGGGCCACGGTGTTTCTGTATCTCTATTATGTTGGTGCGGCTTCGGAACTTTTGAATATCTTGATATATCTCGAGAACTACGCATCTGATCAAAAAATATCATACAACATAAAAAGTAGGAAACCTAATTTTCTACAAAAAAGGTCTCTTAACATTTTGCCGTAGCTCGCTTGGTTTCCGAGATATTTGCAGATTTATCTCAAGGGATGGGGCCTGACGGACATATTTCGAGATATTTCTTCTTCTTGTTGTTCTTCTTCTGCACAGCTAAGCTGGAAGTGGCATTTGCAGCTCGCAATAGTGCAGAGTTATCTCAAAGAAAGGGGCCACGGTGTTTCTGTATCTCTGTTATGTTGGTGCGGCTTCGGAACTTTTAAATATCTCGATATATCTCGAAAACTACGCTTCTGATCAAAAAATATCATAGAACATAAATTGTAGGAAACATAATTCTCTACAAATAAGGTCTCTTAACATTTTGCCATAGCTCGCTTCATTTCCGAGATATTTGCAGATTTATCTCAAGGGAAGGGGCCTGACGGACATATTTCGAGATATTTCTTCTTCTTGTTGTTCTTCTTCTGCACAGCTAAGCTGGAAGTGGCATTTGCAGCTCGCAATAGTGCAGAGTTATCTCAAAGAAAGAGGCCACGGTGTTTCTGTACCTCTGTTATGTTGGTGCAGATTCGGAACTTTTAAATATCTTGATATATCTCGAGAACTACGCATCTGATCAAAAAATATCATAGAAGATAAAAAGTAGGAAACTTAATTCTGTACAAAAAAGGTCTCTTAACATTTTGCCATAGCTCGCTTCGTTTCCGAGATATTTGCAGATTTATCTCAAGGGAAGGGGCCTAACGGACATATTTCGAGATATTTCTTCTTCTTGTTGTTCTTCTTCTGCACAGCTAAGCTGGAAGTGGCATTTGCGGCTCGCACTAGTGCAGAGTTATCTCAAAGAAAGAGGCCACGGTGTTTCTGTACCTCTATTATGTTGGTGCGGCTTCGGAACTTTTAAATATCTTGATATATCTCGAGAACTACGCATCTGATCAAAAAATATCATACAACATAAAAAGTAGGAAACCTAATTTTCAACAAAAAAGGTCTCTTAACATTTTGCCGTAGCTCGCTTGGTTTCCGAGATATTTGCAGATTTATCTCAAGGGATGGGGCCTGACGGACATATTTCGAGATATTTCTTCTTCTTGTTGTTCGTCTTCTGCACAGCTAAGCTGGAAGTGGCATTTGCAGCTCGCAATAGTGCAGAGTTATCTCAAAGAAAGAGGCCACGGTGTTTCTGTACCTCTATTATGTTGGTGCAGCTTCGGAACTTTTAAATATCTTGATATATCTCGAGAACTACGCATCTGATCAAAAAATATCATAGAAGATAAAAAGTAGGAAACTTAATTCTCTACAAAAAAGGTCTCTTAACATTTTGCCATAGCTCGCTTCGTTTCCGAGATATTTGCAGATATATCTCAAGGGAAGGGGCCTAACGGACATATTTCGAGATATTTCTTCTTCTTGTTGTTCTTCTTCTGCACAGCTAAACTGGAAGTGGCATTTCCAGCTCGCAATAGTGCAGAGTTATCTCAAAGAAAGGGGCCACGGTGTTTCTGTATCTCTATTATGTTGGTGCGGCTTCGGAACTTTTAAATATCTTGATATATCTCGAGAACTACGCATCTGATCAAAAAATATCATAGAACATAAAAAGTAGGAAACTTAAATCTCTACAAAAAAGGTCTCTTAACATTTTGCCATAGCTCTCTTCGTTTCCGAGATATTTGCAGATTTATCTCAAGGGAAGGGGCCTGACGGACATATTTCGAGATATTTCTTCTTCTTGTTGTTCTTCTTCTGCACAGCTAAGCTGGAAGTGGCATTTGCAGCTCGCAATAGTGCAGAGTTATCGCAAAGAAAGGGGCCACGGTGTTTCTGTATCTCTATTATGTTGGTGCGGCTTCGGAACTTTTGAATATCTTGATATATCTCGAGAACTACGCATCTGATCAAAAAATATCATACAACATAAAAAGTAGGAAACCTAATTTTCTACAAAAAAGGTCTCTTAACATTTTGCCGTAGCTCGCTTGGTTTCCGAGATATTTGCAGATTTATCTCAAGGGATGGGGCCTGACGGACATATTTCGAGATATTTCTTCTTCTTGTTGTTCTTCTTCTGCACAGCTAAGCTGGAAGTGGCATTTGCAGCTCGCAATAGTGCAGAGTTATCTCAAAGAAAGGGGCCACGGTGATTCGGTATCTCTATTATGTTGGTGCGGTTTCGGAACTTTTAAATATCTTGATATATCTCGAGAACTACGCATCTGATCAAAAAATATCATAGAACATAAAAAGTAGGAAACTTAATTCTCTACAAATAAGGTCTCTTAACATTTTGCCATAGCTCGCTTCATTTCCGAGATATTTGCAGATTTATCTCAAGGGAAGGGGCCTGACGGACATATTTCGAGATATTTCTTCTTCTTGTTGTTCTTCTTCTGCACAGCTAAGCTGGAAGTGGCATTTGCAGCTCGCAATAGTGCAGAGTTATCTCAAAGAAAGAGGCCACGGTGTTTCTGTACCTCTGTTATGTTGGTGCAGATTCGGAACTTTTAAATATCTTGATATATCTCGAGAACTACGCATCTGATCAAAAAATATCATAGAAGATAAAAAGTAGGAAACTTAATTCTGTACAAAAAAGGTCTCTTAACATTTTGCCATAGCTCGCTTCGTTTCCGAGATATTTGCAGATTTATCTCAAGGGAAGGGGCCTAACGGACATATTTCGAGATATTTCTTCTTCTTGTTGTTCTTCTTCTGCACAGCTAAGCTGGAAGTGGCATTTGCGGCTCGCACTAGTGCAGAGTTATCTCAAAGAAAGAGGCCACGGTGTTTCTGTACCTCTATTATGTTGGTGCGGCTTCGGAACTTTTAAATATCTTGATATATCTCGAGAACTACGCATCTGATCAAAAAATATCATACAACATAAAAAGTAGGAAACCTAATTTTCAACAAAAAAGGTCTCTTAACATTTTGCCGTAGCTCGCTTGGTTTCCGAGATATTTGCAGATTTATCTCAAGGGATGGGGCCTGACGGACATATTTCGAGATATTTCTTCTTCTTGTTGTTCGTCTTCTGCACAGCTAAGCTGGAAGTGGCATTTGCAGCTCGCAATAGTGCAGAGTTATCTCAAAGAAAGAGGCCACGGTGTTTCTGTACCTCTATTATGTTGGTGCAGCTTCGGAACTTTTAAATATCTTGATATATCTCGAGAACTACGCATCTGATCAAAAAATATCATAGAAGATAAAAAGTAGGAAACTTAATTCTCTACAAAAAAGGTCTCTTAACATTTTGCCATAGCTCGCTTCGTTTCCGAGATATTTGCAGATATATCTCAAGGGAAGGGGCCTAACGGACATATTTCGAGATATTTCTTCTTCTTGTTGTTCTTCTTCTGCACAGCTAAACTGGAAGTGGCATTTCCAGCTCGCAATAGTGCAGAGTTATCTCAAAGAAAGGGGCCACGGTGTTTCTGTATCTCTATTATGTTGGTGCGGCTTCGGAACTTTTAAATATCTTGATATATCTCGAGAACTACGCATCTGATCAAAAAATATCATAGAACATAAAAAGTAGGAAACTTAAATCTCTACAAAAAAGGTCTCTTAACATTTTGCCATAGCTCTCTTCGTTTCCGAGCTATTTGCAGATTTATCTCAAGGGAAGGGGCCTGACGGACATATTTCGAGATATTTCTTCTTCTTGTTGTTCTTCTTCTGCACAGCTAAGCTGGAAGTGGCATTTGCAGCTCGCACTAGTGCAGAGTTATCTCAAAGAAAGGGGCCACGGTGTTTCTGTATCTCTATTATGTTGGTGCGGCTTCGGAACTTTTAAATATCTCGATATATCTCGAAAACTACGCTTCTGATCAAAAAATATCATAGATCATAAATTGTAGGAAACATAATTCTCTACAAAAAACGTCTCTTAACATTTTGCCATAGCTCGCTTCGTTTCCGAGATATTTGCAGATTCAGCTCAAAGGAACTGGCCTGACGGACATATTTCGAGATATTTCTTCTTCTTGTTGTTCTTCCTCTGCACAGCTAAGCTGGAAGTGGCATTTGCAGCTCGCAATAGTGCAGAGTTATCTCAAAGAAAGGGTCCACGGTGTTTCTGTATCTCTATTATGTTGGTGCGGCTTCGGAACTTTTACATATCTTGATATATCTCGAGAACTACGCATCTGATCAAAAAATATCATAGAACATAAAAAGTAGGAAACCTAATTTTCTACAAAAAAGGTCTCTTAACATTTTGCCGTAGCTCGCTTGGTTTCCGAGATATTTGCAGATTTATCTCAAGGGATGGGGCCTGACGGACATATTTCGAGATATTTCTTCTTCTTGTTGTTCTTCTTCTGCACAGCTAAGCTGGAAGTGGCATTTGCAGCTCGCAATAGTGCAGAGTTATCTCAAAGAAAGGGGCCACGGTGATTCTGTATCTCTATTATGTTGGTGCGGTTTCGGAACTTTTAAATATCTTGATATATCTCGAGAACTACGCATCTGATCAAAAAATATCATAGAACATAAAAAGTAGGAAACTTAATTCTCTACAAATAAGGTCTCTTAACATTTTGCCATAGCTCGCTTCATTTCCGAGATATTTGCAGATTTATCTCAAGGGAAGGGGCCTGACGGACATATTTCGAGATATTTCTTCTTCTTGTTGTTCTTCTTCTGCACAGCTAAGCTGGAAGTGGCATTTGCAGCTCGCAATAGTGCAGAGTTATCTCAAAGAAAGAGGCCACGGTGTTTCTGTACCTCTGTTATGTTGGTGCAGCTTCGGAACTTTTAAATATCTTGATATATCTCGAGAACTACGCATCTGATCAAAAAATATCATAGAAGATAAAAAGTAGGAAACTTAATTCTGTACAAAAAAGGTCTCTTAACATTTTGCCATAGCTCGCTTCGTTTCCGAGATATTTGCAGATTTATCTCAAGGCAAGGGGCCTAACGGACATATTTCGAGATATTTCTTCTTCTTGTTGTTCTTCTTCTGCACAGCTAAGCTGGAAGTGGCATTTGCGGCTCGCACTAGTGCAGAGTTATCTCAAAGAAAGAGGCCACGGTGTTTCTGTACCTCTATTATGTTGGTGCGGCTTCGGAACTTTTAAATATCTTGATATATCTCGAGAACTACGCATCTGATCAAAAAATATCATACAACATAAAAAGTAGGAAACCTAATTCTCTACAAAAAAGGTCTCTTAACATTTTGCCATAGCTCTCTTCGTTTCCGAGATATTTGCAGATTTATCTCAAGGGAAGGGACCTGACGGACATATTTCGAGATATTTCTTCTTCTTGTTGTTCTTCTTCTGCACAGCTAAGCTGGAAGTGGCATTTGCAGCTCGCAATAGTGCAGAGTTATCTCAAAGAAAGGGGCCACGGTGTTTCTGTATCTCTATTATGTTGGTGCGGCTTCGGAACTTTTACATATCTTGATATATCTCGAGAACTACGCATCTGATCAAAAAATATCATAGAACATAAATAGTAGGAAACTTAATTCTCTACAAAAAAGGTCTCTTAACATTTTGCCATAGCTCGCTTCGTTTCCGAGATATTTGCAGATTTATCTCAAGGGAAGGGGCCTGACGGACATATTTCGAGATATTTCTTCTTCTTGTTGTTCTTCTTCTGCACAGCTAAGCTGGAAGTGGCATTTGCGGCTCGCACTAGTGCAGAGTTATCTCAAAGAAAGGGGCCACGGTGTTTCTGTATCTCTATTATGTTGGTGCGGCTTCGGAACTTTTAAATATCTCGATATATCTCGAAAACTACGCTTCTGATCAAAAAATATCATAGATCATAAATTGTAGGAAACATAATTCTCTACAAAAAACGTCTCTTAACATTTTGCCATAGCTCGCTTCGTTTCCGAGATATTTGCAGATTCAGCTCAAAGGAACTGGCCTGACGGACATATTTCGAGATATTTCTTCTTCTTGTTGTTCTTCCTCTGCACAGCTAAGCTGGAAGTGGCACTTGCAGCTAGCAATAGTGCAGAGTTATCTCAAAGAAAGAGGCCACGGTGTTTCTGTACCTCTATTATGTTGGTGCGGCTTCGGAACTTTTAAATATCTTGATATATCTCGAGAACTACGCATCTGATCAAAAAATATCATAGAACATAAAAAGTAGGAAACCTAATTTTCTACAAAGAAGGTCTCTTAACATTTTGCCGTAGCTCGCTTCGTTTCCGAGATATTTGCAGATTCATCTCAAGGAAAGGGGCCTGACGGACATATTTCGAGATATTTCTTCTTCTTGTTGTTCTTCTTCTGCACAGCTAAGCTGGAAGTGGCATTTGCAGCTCGCAATAGTGCAGAGTTATCGCAAAGAAAGGGGCCACGGTGTTTCTGTATCTCTATTATGTTGGTGCGGCTTCGGAACTTTTAAATATCTTGATATATCTCGAGAACTACGCATCTGATCAAAAAATATCATACAACATAAAAAGTAGGAAACCTAATTTTCTACAAAAAATATCTCTTAACATTTTGCCATAGCTCGCTTCGTTTCCGAGATATTTGCAGATTCAGCTCAAAGGAACTGGCCTGACGGACATATTTCGAGATATTTCTTCTTCTTGTTGTTCTTCCTCTGCACAGCTAAGCTGGAAGTGGCATTTGCAGCTCGCAATAGTGCAGAGTTATCTCAAAGAAAGGGTCCACGGTGTTTCTGTATCTCTATTATGTTGGTGCGGCTTCGGAACTTTTAAATATCTTGATATATCTCGAGAACTACGCATCTGATCAAAAAATATCATAGAACATAAAAAGTAGGAAACTTAATTCTCTACAAAAAAGGGCTCTTAACATTTTGCCATAGCTCTCTTCGTTTCCGAGATATTTGCAGATTTATCTCAAGGGAAGGGGCCTGACGGACATATTTCGAGATATTTCTTCTTCTTGTTGTTCGTCTTCTGCACAGCTAAGCTGGAAGTGGCCTTTGCAGCTCGCAATAGTGCAGGGTTATCTCAAAGAAAGAGGCCACGGTGTTTCTGTACCTGTATTATGTTGGTGCAGCTTCGGAACTTTTAAATATCTTGATATATCTCGAGAACTACGCATCTGATCAAAAAATATCATAGAAGATAAAAAGTAGGAAACTTAATTCTCTACAAAAAAGGTCTCTTAACATTTTGCCATAGCTCGCTTCGTTTCCGAGATATTTGCAGATTTATCTCAAGGGAAGGGGCCTTACGGACATGTTTCGAGATATTTCTTCTTCTTGTTGTTCTTCTTCTGCACAGCTAAGCGGGAAGTGGCATTTGCAGCTCGCAATAGTGCAGAGTTATCTCAAAGAAAGGGGCCACGGTGTTTCTGTATCTCTATTATGTTGGTGCGGCTTCGGAACTTTTAAATATCTCGATATATCTCGAAAACTACGCTTCTGATCAAAAAATATCATAGAACATAAATTGTAGGAAACATAATTCTCTACAAAAAACGTCTCTTAACATTTTGCCATAGCTCGCTTCGTTTCCGAGATATTTGCAGATTTATCTCAAGGGAAGGGGCCTGACGGACATATTTCGAGATATTTCTTCTTCTTGTTGTTGTTCTTCTGCACAGCTAAGCTGGAAGTGGCATTTGCGGCTCGCACTAGTGCAGAGTTATCTCAAAGAAAGGGGCCACGGTGTTTCTGTATCTCTATTATGTTGGTGCGGCTTCGGAACTTTTAAATATCTCGATATATCTCGAAAACTATGCTTCTGATCAAAAAATATCATAGAACATAAATTTTAGGAAACATAATTCTCAACAAAAAAGGTTTCTTAACATTTTGCCATAGCTCGCTTCGTTTCCGAGATATTTGCAGATATATCTCAAGGGAAGGGGCCTGACGGACATATTTCGAGATATTTCTTCTTCTTGTTGTTCTTCTTCTGCACAGCTAAGCTGGAAGTGGCATTTGCAGCTCGCAATTCTGCAGAGTTATCGCAAAGAAAGGGGCCACGGTGTTTCTGTATCTCTATTATGTTGGTGCGGCTTCGGAACTTTTAAATATCTTGATATATCTCGAGAACTACGCATCTGATCAAAAAATATCATACAACATAAAAAGTAGGAAACCTAATTTTCAACAAAAAAGGTCTCTTAACATTTTGCCGTAGCTCGCTTGGTTTCCGAGATATTTGCAGATTTATCTCAAGGGATGGGGCCTGACGGACATATTTCGAGATATTTCTTCTTCTTGTTGTTCGTCTTCTGCACAGCTAAGCTGGAAGTGGCATTTGCAGCTCGCAATAGTGCAGAGTTATCTCAAAGAAAGAGGCCACGGTGTTTCTGTACCTCTATTATGTTGGTGCAGCTTCGGAACTTTTAAATATCTTGATATATCTCGAGAACTACGCATCTGATCAAAAAATATCATAGAAGATAAAAAGTAGGAAACTTAATTCTCTACAAAAAAGGTCTCTTAACATTTTGCCATAGCTCGCTTCGTTTCCGAGATATTTGCAGATTTATCTCAAGGGAAGGGGCCTTACGGACATGTTTCGAGATATTTCTTCTTCTTGTTGTTCTTCTTCTGCACAGCTAAGCGGGAAGTGGCATTTGCAGCTCGCAATAGTGCAGAGTTATCTCAAAGAAAGGGGCCACGGTGTTTCTGTGTCTCTATTATGTTGGTGCGGCTTCGGAACTTTTAAATATCTCGATATATCTCGAAAACTACGCTTCTGATCAAAAAATATCATAGAACATAAATTGTAGGAAACATAATTCTCTACAAAAAAGGTCTCTTAACGTTTTGCCATAGCTCGCTTCGTTTCCGAGATATTTGCAGATTTATCTCAAGGGAAGGGTCCTGACGGACATATTTCGAGATATTTCTTCTTCTTGTTGTTCTTCTTCTGCACAGCTAAACTGGGAGTGGCATTTCCAGCTCGCAATAGTGCAGAGTTATCCCAAAGAAAGGGGCCACGGTGTTTCTGTATCTCTATTATGTTGGTGCGGCTTCGGAACATTTAAATATCTTGGTATATCTCGACAATTACGCATCTGATCAAAAAATATCATACAACATAAAAAGTAGGAAACTTAATTCTCTACAAAAAAGGTCTCTTAACATTTTGCCATAGCTCGCTTCGTTTCTGAGATATTTGCAGATATATCTCAAGGGAAGGGGCCTAACGGACATATTTCGAGATATTTCTTCTTCTTGTTGTTCTTCTTCTGCACAGCTAAGCTGGAAGTGGCATTTGCAGCTCGCAATAGTGCAGAGTTATCTCAAAGAAAGGGGCCACGGTGTTTCTGTATCTCTATTATGTTGGTGCGGCTTCGGAACTTTTAAATATCTTGATATATCTCGAGAACTACGCATCTGATCAAAAAATATCATAGAACATAAAAAGTAGGAAACTTAATTCTCTACAAAAAAGGTCTCTTAACATTTTGCCATAGCTCGCTTCGTTTCCGAGATATTTGCAGATTTATCTCAAGGGAAGGGGCCTAACGGACATATTTCGAGATATTTCTTCTTCTTGTTGTTCTTCTTCTGCACAGCTAAACTGGAAGTGGCATTTCCAGCTCGCAATAGTGCAGAGTTATCTCAAAGAGAGGGGCCACGGTGTTTCTGTATCTCTATTATGTTGGTGCGGCTTCGGAACTTTTACATATCTTGATATATCTCGAGAACTACGCATCTGATCAAAAAATATCATAGAACATAAATAGTAGGAAACTTAATTCTCTACAAAAAAGGTCTCTTAACATTTTGCCATAGCTCGCTTTGTTTCCGAGATATTTGCAGATTTATCTCAAGGGAAGGG
This sequence comes from Osmia lignaria lignaria, assembly GCF_051020975.1. NCBI lineage: Eukaryota > Metazoa > Arthropoda > Insecta > Hymenoptera > Megachilidae > Osmia > Osmia lignaria. The sequence goes on from NW_027478160.1 coordinate 3,745,101, forward strand.
GCCTGACGGACATATTTCGAGATATTTCTTCTTCTTGTTGTTCTTCTTCTGCACAGCTAAGCTGGAAGTGGCATTTGCAGCTCGCAATAGTGCAGAGTTATCTCAAAGAAAGGGGCCACGGTGTTTCTGTATCTCTATTATGTTTGTGCGGCTTCGGAACTTTTAAATATCTTGATATATCTCGAGAACTACGCATCTGATCAAAAAATATCATAGAACATAAAAGGTAGGAAACTTAATTCTCTACAAAAAAGGTCTCTTAACATTTTGCCATAGCTCGCTTCGTTTCCGAGATATTTGCAGATTTATCTCAAGGGAAGGGGCGTAACGGACATATTTCGTGATATTTCTTCTTCTTGTTGTTCTTCTTCTGCACAGCTAAACTGGAAGTGGCATTTCCAGCTCGCAATAGTGCAGAGTTATCTCAAAGAGAGGGGCCACGGTGTTTCTGTATCTCTATTATGTTGGTGCGGCTTCGGAACTTTTAAATATCTTGATATATCTCGAGAACTACGCATCTGATCAAAAAATATCATAGAAGATAAAAAGTAGGAAACTTAATTCTCTACAAAAAAGGTCTCTTAACATTTTGCCATAGCTCGCTTCGTTTCCGAGATATTTGCAGATTTATCTCAAGGGAAGGGGCCTGACGGACATATTTCGAGATATTTCTTCTTCTTGTTGTTCTTCTTCTGCACAGCTAAACTGGAAGTGGCATTTACAGCTCGCAATAGTGCAGAGTTATCTCAAAGAAAGGGGCCACGGTGTTTCTGTATCTCTATTATGTTGGTGCGGCTTCGGAACTTTTAAATATCTTGATATATCTCGAGAACTACGCATCTGATCAAAAAATATCATAGAACATAAAAAGTAGGAAACTTAATTCTCTACAAAAAAGGTCTCTTAACATTTTGCCATAGCTCGCTTCGTTTCCGAGATATTTGCAGATTTATCTCAAGGGAAGGGGCCTGACGGACATATTTCGAGATATTTCTTCTTCTTGTTGTTCTTCTTCTGCACAGCTAAGCTGGAAGTGGCATTTGCGGCTCGCACTAGTGCAGAGTTATCTCAAAGAAAGGGGCCACGGTGTTTCTGTATCTCTATTATGTTGGTGCGGCTTCGGAACTTTTAAATATCTCGATATATCTCGAAAACTACGCTTCTGATCAAAAAATATCATAGAACATAAATTGTAGGAAACTTAATTCTCTACAAAAAAGGTCTCTTAACATTTTGCCATAGCTCGCTTCCTTTCCGAGATATTTGCAGATATATCTCAAGGGAAGGGGCCTGACGGACATATTTCGAGATATTTCTTCTTCTTGTTGTTCTTCGTCTGCACAGCTAAGCTGGAAGTGGCATTTACAGCTCGCAATAGTGCAGAGTTATCTCAAAGAAAGGGGCCACGGTGTTTCTGTATCTCTATTATGTTGGTGCGGCTTCGGAACTTTTAAATATCTTGATATATCTCGAGAACTACGCATCTGATCAAAAAATATCATAGAACATAAAAAGTAGGAAACTTAATTCTCTACAAAAAAGGTCTCTTAACATTTTGCCATAGCTCTCTTCGTTTCCGAGATATTTGCAGATTTATCTCAAGGGAAGGGGCCTGACGGACATATTTCGAGATATTTCTTCTTCTTGTTGTTCTTCTTCTGCACAGCTAAGCTGGAAGTGGCATTTGCAGCTCGCAATAGTGCAGAGTTATCTCAAAGAAAGGGGCCACGGTGTTTCTGTATCTCTATTATGTTGGTGCGGCTTCGGAACTTTTAAATATCTTGATATATCTCGAGAACTACGCATCTGATCAAAAAATATCATAGAACATAAAAAGTAGGAAACTTAATTCTCTACAAAAAAGGTCTCTTAACATTTTGCCATAGCTCGCTTCGTTTCCGAGATATTTGCAGATTTATCTCAAGGGAAGGGGCCTGACGGACATATTTCGAGGTATTTCTTCTTCTTGTTGTTCTTCTTCTGCACAGCTAAGCTGGAAGTGGCATTTGCGGCTCGCACTAGTGCAGAGTTATCTCAAAGAAAGGGGCCACGGTGTTTCTGTATCTCTATTATGTTGGTGCGGCTTCGGAACTTTTAAATATCTTGATATATCTCGAGAACTACGCATCTGATCAAAAAATATCATAGAACATAAAAAGTAGGAAACTTAATTCTCTACAAAAAAGGTCTCTTAACATTTTGCCATAGCTCTCTTCGTTTCCGAGATATTTGCAGATTTATCTCAAGGGAAGGGGCCTGACGGACGTATTTCGAGATATTTCTTCTTCTTGTTGTTCTTCTTCTGCACAGCTAAGCTGGAAGTGGCATTTGCAGCTCGCAATAGTGCAGAGTTATCTCAAAGAAAGGGGCCACGGTGTTTCTGTATCTCTATTATGTTGGTGCGGCTTCGGAACTTTTAAATATCTTGATATATCTCGAGAACTACGCATCTGATCAAAAAATATCATAGAACATAAAAAGTAGGAAACTTAATTCTCTACAAAAAAGGTCTCTTAACATTTTGCCATAGCTCGCTTCGTTTCCGAGATATTTGCAGATTTATCTCAAGGGAAGGGGCCTAACGGACATATTTCGTGATATTTCTTCTTCTTGTTGTTCTTCTTCTGCACAGCTAAACTGGAAGTGGCATTTCCAGCTCGCAATAGTGCAGAGTTATCTCAAAGAGAGGAGCCACGGTGTTTCTGTATCTCTATTATGTTGGTGCGGCTTCGGAACTTTTAAATATCTTGATATATCTCGAGAACTACGCATCTGATCAAAAAATATCATAGAACATAAAAAGTAGGAAACCTAATTTTCTACAAAAAAGGTCTCTTAACATTTTGCCGTAGCTCGCTTCGTTTCCGAGATATTTGCAGATTTATCTCAAGGGAAGGGGCCTGACGGACATATTTCGAGATATTTCTTCTTCTTGTTGTTCTTCTTCTGCACAGCTAAGCTGGAAGTGGCATTTGCAGCTCGCAATAGTGCAGAGTTATCTCAAAGAAAGAGGCCACGGTGTTTCTGTACCTCTATTATGTTGGTGCAGCTTCGGAACTTTTAAATATCTTGATATATCTCGAGAACTACGCATCTGATCAAAAAATATCATAGAAGATAAAAAGTAGGAAACTTAATTCTCTACAAAAAAGGTCTCTTAACATTTTGCCATAGCTCGCTTCGTTTCCGAGATATTTGCAGATTTATCTCAAGGGAAGGGGCCTGACGGACATATTTCGAGATATTTCTTCTTCTTGTTGTTCTTCTTCTGCACAGCTAAGCTGGAAGTGGCATTTGCAGCTCGCAATAGTGCAGAGTTATCTCAAAGAAAGGGGCCACGGTGTTTCTGTATCTCTATTATGTTGGTGCGGCTACGGAACTTTTAAATATCTTGATATATCTCGAGAACTACGCATCTGATCAAAAAATATCATAGAACATAAAAAGTAGGAAACTTAATTCTCTACAAAAAACGTCTCTTAACATTTTGCCATAGCTCTCTTCGTTTCCGAGATATTTGCAGATTTATCTCAAGGGAAGGGGCCTGACGGACATATTTCGAGATATTTCTTCTTCTTGTTGTTCTTCTTCTGCACAGCTAAGCTGGAAGTGGCATTTGCAGCTCGCAATAGTGCAGAGTTATCTCAAAGAAAGGGGCCACGGTGTTTCTGTATCTCTATTATGTTGGTGCGGCTTCGGAACTTTTAAATATCTTGATATATCTCGAGAACTACGCATCTGATCAAAAAATATCATAGAACATAAAAAGTAGGAAACTTAATTCTCTACAAAAAAGGTCTCTTAACATTTTGCCATAGGTCGCTTCGTTTCCGAGATATTTGCAGATTTATCTCAAGGGAAGGGGCCTAACGGACATATTTCGAGATATTTCTTCTTCTTGTTGTTCTTCTTCTGCACAGCTAAACTGGAAGTGGCATTTCCAGCTCGCAATAGTGCAGAGTTATCTCAAAGAAAGGGGCCACGGTGTTTCTGTATCTCTATTATGTTGGTGCGGCTTCGGAACTTTTAAATATCTCGATATATCTCGAAAACTACGCTTCTGATCAAAAAATATCATAGAACATAAATTGTAGGAAACTTAATTCTCTACAAAAAAGGTCTCTTAACATTTTGCCATAGCTCGCTTCGTTTCCGAGATATTTGCAGATTTATCTCAAGGGAAGGGGCCTGACGGACATATTTCGAGATATTTCTTCTTCTTGTTGTTCTTCTTCTGCACAGCTAAGCTGGAAGTGGCATTTGCGGCTCGCACTAGTGCAGAGTTATCTCAAAGAAAGGGGCCACGGTGTTTCTGTATCTCTATTATGTTGGTGCGGCTTCGGAACTTTTAAATATCTCGATATATCTCGAAAACTACGCTTCTGATCAAAAAATATCATAGAACATAAATTGTAGGAAACATAATTCTCTACAAAAAAGGTCTCTTAACATTTTGCCATAGCTCTCTTCGTTTCCGAGATATTTGCAGATTTATCTCAAGGGAAGGGGCCTGACGGACATATTTCGAGATATTTCTTCTTCTTGTTGTTCTTCTTCTGCACAGCTAAGCTGGAAGTGGCATTTGCAGCTCGCAATAGTGCAGAGTTATCTCAAAGAAAGGGGCCACGGTGTTTCTGTATCTCTATTATGTTGGTGCGGCTTCGGAACTTTTAAATATCTTGATATATCTCGAGAACTACGCATCTGATCAAAAAATATCATAGAACATAAAAAGTAGGAAACGTAATTCTCTACAAAAAAGGTCTCTTAAGATTTTGCCATACTTCGCTTCGTTTCCGAGATATTTGCAGATTTATCTCAAGGGAAGGGGCCTGACGGACATATTTCGAGATATTCCTTCTTCTTGTTGTTCTTCTTCTGCACAGCTAAGCTGGAAGTGGCATTTGCGGCTCGCACTAGTGCAGAGTTATCTCAAAGAAAGGGGCCACGGTGTTTCTGTATCTCTATTATGTTCGTGCGGCTTCGGAACTTTTAAATATCTTGATATATCTCGAGAACTACGCATCTGATCAAAAAATATCATAGAACATAAAAAGTAGCAAACTTAATTCTCTACAAAAAAGGTCTCTTAACATTTTGCCATACTTCGCTTCGTTTCCGAGATATTTGCAGATTTATCTCAAGGGAAGGGGCCTAACGGACATATCTCGAGATATTTCTTCTTCTTGTCGTTCTTCTTCTGCACAGCTAAACTGGAAGTGGCATTTGCAGCTCGCAATAGTGCAGAGTTATCTCAAAGAAAGGGGCCACGGTGTTTCTGTATCTCTATTATGTTGGTGCGGCTTCGGAGCTTTTAAATATCTTGATATATCTCGAGAACTACGCATCTGATCAAAAAATATCATAGAACATAAAAAGTAGGAAACTAAATTCTCTACAAAAAAGGTCTCTTCACATTTTGCCATACTTCGCTTCGTTTCCGAGATATTTGCAGATTTATCTCAAGGGAAGGGGCCTAACGGACATATTTCGAGATATTTCTTCTTCTTGTCGTTCTTCTTCTGCACAGCTAAACTGGAAGTGGCATTTCCAGCTCGCAATAGTGCAGAGTTATTTCAAAGAAAACGGCCACGGTGTTTCTGTATCTCTATTATGTTGGTGCGGCTTCGGAACTTTTAAATATCTTGATATATCTGGAGAACTACGCATCTGATCAGAAAATATCATAGAAGATAAAAAGTAGGAAACTTAATTCTCTACAAAAAAGGTCTCTTAACATTTTGCCATAGCTCGCTTCGTTTCCGAGATATTTGCAGATTTATCTCAAGGGAAGGGGCCTGACGGACATATTTCGAGATATTTCTTCTTCTTGTTGTTCTTCTTCTGCACAGCTAAGCTGGAAGTGGCATTTGCGGCTCGCACTAGTGCAGTGTTATCTCAAAGAAAGGGGCCACGGTGTTTCTGTATCTCTATTATGTTGGTGCGGCTTCGGAACTTTTAAATATCTTGATATATCTCGAGAACTACGCATCTGATCAAAAAATATCATAGAACATAAAAAGTAGGAAACTTAAATCTCTACAAAAAAGGTCTCTTAATATTTTACCATAGCTCTCTTCGTTTCCGAGATATTTGCAGATTTATCTCAAGGGAAGGGGCCTGACGGACATATTTCGAGATATTTCTTCTTCTTGTTGTTCTTCTTCTGCACAGCTAAGCTGGAAGCGGCATTTGCAGCTCGCAATAGTGCAGAGTTATCTCAAAGAAAGGGGCGACGGTGTTTCTGTATCTCTATTATGTTGGTGCGGCTTCGGAACTTTTAAATATCTTGATATATCTCGAGAACTACGCATCTGATCAGAAAATATCATAGAAGATAAAAAGTAGGAAACTTAATTCTCTACAAAAAAGGTCTCTTAACATTTTGCCATAGCTCACTTCGTTTCCGAGATATTTGCAGATTCAGCTCAAAGGAACTGGCCTGACGGACATATTTCGAGATATTTCTTCTTCTTGTTGTTCTTCCTCTGCACAGCTAAGCTGGAAGTGGCATTTGCAGCTCGGAATAGTGCAGAGTTATCTCAAAGAAAGGGGCCACGGTGTTTCTGTATCTCTAATATGTTGGTGCGGCTTCGGAGCTTTTAAATATCTTGATATATCTCGAGAACTACGCATCTGATCAAAAAATATCATAGAACATAAAAAGTAGGAAACTTAATTCTCTACAATAAAGGTCTCTTAACATTTTGCCATAGCTCGCTTCGTTTCCGAGATATTTGCAGATATATCTCAAGGGAAGGGGCCTGACGGATGTATTTCGAGATATTTCTTCTTCTTGTTGTTCTTCTTCTGCACAGCTAAGCTGGAAGTGGCATTTACAGCTCGCAATAGTGCAGAGTTATCTCAAAGAAAGGGGCCACGGTGTTTCTGTATCTCTATTATGTTGGTGCGGCTTCGGAACTTTTAAATATCTTGATATATCTCGAGAACTACGCATCTGATCAAAAAATTTTATCATAGAACATAAAAAGTAGGAAACTTAATTCTCTACAAAAAAGGTCTCTTAACATTTTGCCATAGCTCTCTTCGTTTCCGAGATATTTGCAGATTTATCTCAAGGGAAGGGGCCTAACGGACATATTTCGAGATATTTCTTCTTCTTGTCGTTCTTCTTCTGCACAGCTAAACTGGAAGTGGCATTTCCAGCTCGCAATAGTGCAGAGTTATCTCAAAGAAAGGGGCCACGGTGTTTCTGTATCTCTATTATGTTGGTGCGGCTTCGGAGCTTTTAAATATCTTGATATATCTCGAGAACTACGCATCTGATCAAAAAATATCATAGAACATAAAAAGTAGGAAACTTAATTCTCTACAAAAAAGGTCTCTTAACATTTTGCCATACTTCGCTTCGTTTCCGAGATATTTGCAGATGTATCTCAAGGGAAGGGGCCTAACGGACATATTTCGAGATATTTCTTCTTCTTGTCGTTCTTCTTCTGCACAGCTAAACTGGAAGTGGCATTTCCAGCTCGCAATAGTGCAGAGTTATCTCAAAGAAAAGGGCCACGGTGTTTCTGTATCTCTATTATGTTGGTGCGGCTTCGGAACTTTTAAATATCTTGATATATCTGGAGAACTACGCATCTGATCAGAAAATATCATAGAAGATAAAAAGTAGGAAACTTAATTCTCTACAAAAAAGGTCTCTTAACATTTTGCCATAGCTCGCTTCGTTTCCGAGATATTTGCAGATTTATCTCAAGGGAAGGGGCCTGACGGACATATTTCGAGATATTTCTTCTTCTTGTTGTTCTTCTTCTGCACAGCTAAGCTGGAAGTGGCATTTGCGGCTCGCACTAGTGCAGTGTTATCTCAAAGAAAGGGGCCACGGTGTTTCTGTATCTCTATTATGTTGGTGCGGCTTCGGAACTTTTAAATATCTCGATATATCTCGAAAACTACGCTTCTGATCAAAAAATATCATAGAACATAAATTGTAGGAAACATAATTCTCTACAAAAAACGTCTCTTAACATTTTGCCATAGCTCACTTCGTTTCCGAGATATTTGCAGATTCAGCTCAAAGGAACTGGCCTGACGGATATATTTCGAGATATTTCTTCTTCTTGTTGTTCTTCTTCTGCACAGCTAAGCTGGAAGTGGCATTTGCGGCTCGCACTAGTGCAGAGTTATCTCAAAGAAAGGGGCCACGGTGTTTCTGTATCTCTATTATGTTGGTGCGGCTTCGGAACTTTTAAATATCTCGATATATCTCGAAAACTACGCTTCTGATCAAAAAATATCCTAGAACATAAATTGTAGGAAACATAATTCTCTACAAAAAACGTCTCTTAACATTTTGCCATAGCTCTCTTCGTTTCCGAGATATTTGCAGATTCAGCTCAAAGGAACTGGCCTGACGGACATATTTCGAGATATTTCTTCTTCTTGTTGTTCTTCTTCTGCACAGCTAAGCTGGAAGTGGCATTTGCGGCTCGCACTAGTGCAGAGTTATCTCAAAGAAAGGGGCCACGGGGTTTCTGTATCTCTATTATGTTGGTGCGGCTTCGGAACTTTTAAATATCTTGATATATCTCGAGAACTACGCATCTGATCAAAAAATATCATAGAACATAAAAAGTAGGAAACTTAATTCTCTACAAAAAAGGTCTCTCAACATTTTGCCATAGCCCTCTTCGTTTCCGAGATATTTGCAGATTTATCTCAAGGGATTGGGCCTGACGGACATATTTCGAGATATTTCTTCTTCTTGTTGTTCTTCTTCTGCACAGCTAAGCTGGAAGTGGCATTTGCAGCTCGCAATAGTGCAGAGTTATCTCAAAGAAAGGGGCCACGGTGTTTCTGTATCTCTATTATGTTGGTGCGGCTTCGGAACTCTTAAATATCTTGATATATCTCGAGAACTACGCGTCTGATCAAAAAATATCATAGAACATAAAAAGTAGGAGACATAATTCTCTACAAAAAAGGTCTCTTAACATTTTGCCATAGCTCGCTTCGTTTCCGAGATATTTGCAGATTTATCTCAAGGGAAGGGGCCTGACGGACATATTTCGAGATATTTCTTCTTCTTGTTGTTCTTCTTCTGCACAGCTAAGCTGGAAGTGGCATTTGCGGCGCGCACTAGTGCAGAGTTATCTCAAAGAAAGGGGCCACGGTGTTTCTGTATCTCTATTATGTTGGTGCGGCTTCGGAACTTTTAAATATCTTGATATATCTCGAGAACTACGCATCTGATCAGAAAATATCATAGAAGATAAAAAGTAGGAAACTTAATTCTCTACAAAAAAGGTCTCTTAACATTTTGCCATAGCTCGCTTCGTTTCCGAGATATTTGCAGATTTATCTCAAGGGAAGGGGCCTGACGGACATATTTCGAGATATTTCTTCTTCTTGTTGTTCTTCCTCTGCACAGCTAAGCTGGGAGTGGCATTTGCAGCTCGGAATAGTGCAGAGTTATCTCAAAGAAAGGGGCCACGGTGTTTCTGTATCTCTAATATGTTGGTGCGGCTTCGGAGCTTTTAAATATCTTGATATATCTCGAGAACTACGCATCTGATCAAAAAATATCATAGAACATAAAAAGTAGGAAACCTAATTTTCTCCAAAAAAGGTCTCTTAACATTTTGCCGTAGCTCGCTTCGTTTCCGAGATATTTGCAGATTTATCTCAAGGGAAGGGGCCTGACGGACATATTTCGAAATATTTCTTCTTCTTGTTGTTCTTCTTCTGCACAGCTAAGCTGGAAGTGGCATTTGCAACTCGCAATAGTGCAGAGTTATCTCAAAGAAAGGAGCCACGGTGTTTCTGTACCTCTATTATGTTGGTGCGGCTTCGGAACTTTTAAATATCTTGATATATCTCGAGAACTACGCATCTGATCAAAAAATATCATAGAACATAAAAAGTAGGAAACTTAATTCTCTACAAAAAAGGTATCTTAACATTTTGCCATAGCTCGCTTCGTTTCCGAGATATTTGCAGATTTATCTCAAGGGAAGGGGCCTGACGGACATATTTCGAGATATTTCTTCTTCTTGTTGTTCTTCTTCTGCACAGCTAAGCTGGAAGTGGCATTTGCAGCTCGCAATAGTGCAGAGTTATCTCAAAGAAAGGGGCCACGGTGTTTCTGTATCTCTATTATGTTGGGGCGGCTTCTTAACTTTTAAATATCTCGATATATCTCGAAAACTACGCTTCTGATCAAAAAATATCAGAGAACGTAAATTGTAGGAAACTTAATTCCCTACAAAAAAGGTCTCTTAACATTTTCCCATAGCTGGCATTGTTTCCGAGATATTTGCAGATTTATCTCAAGGGAAGGGGCCTGACGGACATATTCCGAGATATTTCTTCTTCTGGTTGTTCCTCTTCTGTACAGCTAAGCTGGAAGTGGCATTTGCAGCTCGCAATAGTGCAGAGTTATCTCAAAGAAAGAGGCCACGGTGTTTCTGTACCTCTATTATGTTGGTGCAGCTTCGGAACTTTTAAATATCTTGATATATCTCGAGAACTACGCATCTGATCAGAAAATATCACAGAAGATAAAAAGTAGGAAACTTAATTCTCTACAAAAAAGGTCTCTTAACATTTTGCCATAGCTCGCTTCGTTTCCGAGATATTTGCAGATTTATCTCAAGGGAAGGGGCCTGACGGACATATTTCGAGATATTTCTTCTTCTTGTTGTTCTTCTTCTGCACAGCTAAGCTGGAAGTGGCATTTGCGGCTCGCACTAGTGCAGAGTTATCTCAAAGAAAGGGGCCACGGTGTTTCTGTATCTCTATTATGTTGGTGCGGCTTCGGAACTTTTAAATATCTCGATATATCTCGAAAACTACGCTTCTGATCAAAAAATATCCTAGAACATAAATTGTAGGAAACATAATTCTCTACAAAAAACGTCTCTTAACATTTTGCCATAGCTCTCTTCGTTTCCGAGATATTTGCAGATTCAGCTCAAAGGAACTGGCCTGACGGACATATTTCGAGATATTTCTTCTTCTTGTTGTTCTTCTTCTGCACAGCTAAGCTGGAAGTGGCATTTGCGGCTCGCACTAGTGCAGAGTTATCTCAAAGAAAGGGGCCACGGTGTTTCTGTATCTCTATTATGTTGGTGCGGCTTCGGAACTTTTAAATATCTTGATATATCTCGAGAACTACGCATCTGATCAAAAAATATCATAGAACATAAAAAGTAGGAAACTTAATTCTCTACAAAAAAGGTGTCTTAACATTTTGCCATAGCTCGCTTCGTTTCCGAGATATTTGCAGATTTATCTCAAGGGAAGGGGCCTGACGGACATATTTCGAGATATTTCTTCTTCTTGTTGTTCTTCCTCTGCACAGCTAAGCTGGGAGTGGCATTTGCAGCTCGGAATAGTGCAGAGTTATCTCAAAGAAAGGGGCCACGGTGTTTCTGTATCTCTAATATGTTGGTGCGGCTTCGGAGCTTTTAAATATCTTGATATATCTCGAGAACTACGCATCTGATCAAAAAATATCATAGAACATAAAAAGTAGGAAACCTAATTTTCTCCAAAAAAGGTCTCTTAACATTTTGCCGTAGCTCGCTTCGTTTCCGAGATATTTGCAGATTTATCTCAAAGGAAGGGGCCTGACGGACATATTTCGAAATATTTCTTCTTCTTGTTGTTCTTCTTCTGCACAGCTAAGCTGGAAGTGGCATTTGCAGCTCGCAATAGTGCAGAGTTATCTCAAAGAAAGGAGCCACGGTGTTTCTGTACCTCTATTATGTTGGTGCGGCTTCGGAACTTTTAAATATCTTGATATATCTCGAGAACTACGCATCTGATCAAAAAATATCATAGAACATAAAAAGTAGGAAACTTAATTCTCTACAAAAAAGGTATCTTAACATTTTGCCATAGCTCGCTTCGTTTCCGAGATATTTGCAGATTTATCTCAAGGGAAGGGGCCTGACGGACATATTTCGAGATATTTCTTCTTCTTGTTGTTCTTCTTCTGCACAGCTAAGCTGGAAGTGGCATTTGCAGCTCGCAATAGTGCAGAGTTATCTCAAAGAAAGGGGCCACGGTGTTTCTGTATCTCTATTATGTTGGGGCGGCTTCTTAACTTTTAAATATCTCGATATATCTCGAAAACTACGCTTCTGATCAAAAAATATCAGAGAACGTAAATTGTAGGAAACTTAATTCTCTACAAAAAAGGTCTCTCAACATTTTGCCATAGCTCGCTTCGTTTCCGAGATATTTGCAGATTTATCTCAAGGGAAGGGGCCTAACGGACATATTTCCAGATATTTCTTCTTCTTGTTGTTCTTCTTCTGCACAGCTAAGCTGGAAGTGGCATTTGCGGCTCGCACTAGTGCAGAGTTATCTCAAAGAAAGGGGCCACGGTGTTTCTGTACCTCTATTATGTTGGTGCGGCTTCGGAACTTTTAAGTATCTCGATATATCTCGAAAACTACGCTTCTGATCAAAAAATATCAGAGAAGGTAAATTGTAGGAAACATAATTCTCTACAAAAAAGGTCTCTTAACATTTTGCCATAGCTCGCTTCGTTTCCGAGATATTTGCAGATTTATCCCAAGGGAAGGGGCCTGACGGACATATTTCGAGATATTTCTTCTTCTTGTTGTTCTTCTTGTGCACAGCTAAGCTGGAAGTGGCATTTGCGGCTCGCACTAGTGCAAAGTTATCTCAGCGAAAGGGGCCACGGTGTTTCTGTATCTCTATTATGTTGGTGCGGCTTCGGAACTTTTAAATATCTTGATATATCTCGAGAACTACGCATCTGATCAGAAAATATCATACAACATAAAAAGTAGGAAACTTAATTCTCTACAAAAAAGGTCTCTTAACATTTTGCCATAGCTCGCTTCGTTTCCGAGATATTTGCAGATTTATCTCAAGGGAAGGGGCCTAACGGACATATTTCGTGATATTTCTTCTTCTTGTTGTTCTTCTTCTGCACAGCTAAGCTGGAAGTGGCATTTGCAGCTCGCAATAGTGCAGAGTTATCTCAAAGAAAGGGGCCACGGTGTTTCTGTATCTCTATTATGTTGGTGCGGCTCATTAACTTTTAAATATCTTGATATATCTCGAGAACTACGCATCTGATCAAAAAATATCATAGAATATAAAAAGTAGGAAACTTAATTCTCTACAAAAAAGGTCTCTTAACATTTTCCCATAGCTGGCATTGTTTCCGAGATATTTGCAGATTTATCTCAAGGGAAGGGGCCTGACGGACATATTCCGAGATATTTCTTCTTCTGGTTGTTCCTCTTCTGTACAGCTAAGCTGGAAGTGGCATTTGCAGCTCGCAATAGTGCAGAGTTATCTCAAAGAAAGAGGCCACGGTGTTTCTGTACCTCTATTATGTTGGTGCAGCTTCGGAACTTTTAAATATCTTGATATATCTCGAGAACTACGCATCTGATCAAAAAATATCATAGACCATAAAAAGTAGGAAACTTAATTCTCTACAAAAAAGGTCTCTTAACATTTTGCCATAGCTCTCTTCGTTCCCGAGATATTTGCAGATTTATCTCAAGGGAAGGGGCCTGACGGACATATTTCGAGATATTTCTTCTTCTTGTTGTTCTTCTTCTGCACAGCTAAGCTGGAAGTGGCATTTGCAGCTCGCAATAGGGCAGAGTTATCTCAAAGAAAGGGGCCACGGTGTTTCTATATCTCTATTATGTTGGTGCGGCTTCGGAACTTTTAAATATCTTGATATATCTCGAGATCTACGCATCTGATCAAAAAATATCATAGAACATAAAAAGTAGGAAACTTAATTCTCTACAAAAAAGGTATCTTAACATTTTGCCATAGCTCGCTTCGTTTCCGAGATATTTGCAGATTTATCTCAAGGGAAGGGGCCTGACGGACATATTCCGAGATATTTCTTCTTCTTGTTGTTCTTCTTCTGCACAGCTAAGCTGGAAGTGGCATTTGCAGCTCGCAATTGTGCAGAGTTATCTCAAAGAGAGGGGCCACGGTGTTTCTGTATCTCTATAATGTTGGTGCTGCTTCGGAACTTTTAAATATCTTGATATATCTCGAGAACTACGCATCTGATCAGAAAATATCATAGAACATAAAAAGTAGGAAACTTAATTCTCTACAAAGAAGGTCTCCTAACATTTTGCCATAGCTCGCTTCGTTTCCGAGATATTTGCAGATTTATCTCAAGGGAAGGGGCCTAACGGACATATTTCGTGATATTTCTACTTCTTGTTGTTCTTCTTCTGCACAGCTAAGCTGGAAGTGGCATTTGCAGCTCGCAATAGTGCAGAGTTATCTCAAAGAAAGGGGCCACGGTGTTTCTGTATCTCTATTATGTTGGTGCGGCTTCTTAACTTTTAAATATCTTGATATATCTCGAGAACAACGCATCTGATCAAAAAATATCATAGAACATAAAAAGTAGGAAACTTAATTCTCTACAAAAAAGGTCTCTTAACATTTTGCCATAGCTCGCTTCGTTTCCGAGATATTTGCAGATTTATCTCAAGGGAAGGGGCCTGACGGACATATTTCGAGATATTTCTTCTTCTTGTTGTTCTTCTTCTGCACAGCTAAGCTGGAAGTGGCATTTGCAGGTCGCAATAGTGCAGAGTTATCTCAAGGAAAGGGGCCACGGTGTTTCTGTATCTCTATTATGTTGTTGCGGCTTCGGAACTTTTAAATATCTCGATATATCTCGAAAACTACGCTTCTGATCAAAAAATATCAGAGAACGTAAATTGTAGGAAACTTAATTCTCTACAAAAAAGGTCTCTTAACATTTTGCCATAGCTCGCTTGGTTTCCGAGATATTTGCAGATGTATCTCAAGGGAAGGGGCCTGACGGACATATTTCGAGATATTTCTTCTTCTTGTTGTTCTTCTTCTGCACAGCTAAGCTGGAAGTGGCATTTGCAGCTCGTAATAGTGCAGAGTTATCGCAAAGAAAGGGGCCACGGTGTTTCTGTATCTCTATTATGTTGGTGCGGCTTCGGAACTTTTAAATATCTTGATATATCTCGAGAACTACGCATCTGATCAAAAAATATCATAGAACATAAAAAGTAGGAAACCTAATTTTCTACAAAAAAGGTCTCTTAACATTTTGCCGTAGCTCGCTTCGTTTCCGAGATATTTGCAGATTTATCTCAAGGGAAGGGGCCTGACGGACATATTTCGAAATATTTCTTATTCTTGTTGTTCTTCTTCTGCACAGCTAAGCTGGAAGTGGCATTTGCAGCTCGCAATAGTGCAGAGTTATCTCAAAGAAAGGGGCCACGGTGTTTCTGTACCTCTATTATGTTGGTGCAGCTTCGGAGCTTTTAAATATCTTGATATATCTCGAGAACTACGCATCTGATCAAAAAATATCATAGAACGTAAATTGTAGGAAACATAATTCTCTACAAAAAAGGTCTCTTAACATTTTGCCATAGCTCGCTTCGTTTCCGAGATATTTGCAGATTTATCTCAAGGGAAGGGGTCTGACGGACATATTTCGAGATATTTCTTCTTCTTGTTGTTCTCCTTCTGCACAGCTAAGCTCGAAGTGGCATTTGCAGCTCGCAATAGTGCAGAGTTATCTCAAAGAAAGTGGCCACGGTGTTTCTGTACCTCTATTATGTTGGTGCAGCTTCGGAACTTTTAAATATCTTGATATATCTCGAGAACTACGCATCTGATCAAAAAATATCATAGAACATAAAAAGTAGGAAACTTAATTCTCTACAAAAAAGGTCTCTTAACATTTTGCCATAGCTCGCTTCGTTTCCGAGATATTTGCAGATATATCTCAAGGGAAGGGGCCTGACGGACATATTTCGAGATATTTCTTCTTCTTGTTGTTCTTCTTCTGCACAGCTAAGCTGGAAGTGGCATTTGCAGCTCGCAATAGTGCAGAGTTATCTCAAAGAGAGGGGCCACGGTGTTTCTGTATCTCTATAATGTTGGTGCTGCTTCGGAACTTTTAAATATCTTGATATATCTCGAGAACTACGCATCTGATCAGAAAATATCATAGAACATAAAAAGTAGGAAACTTAATTCTCTACAAAGAAGGTCTCCTAACATTTTGCCATAGCTCGCTTCGTTTCCGAGATATTTGCAGATTTATCTCAAGGGAAGGGGCCTAACGGACATATTTCGTGATATTTCTACTTCTTGTTGTTCTTCTTCTGCACAGCTAAGCTGGAAGTGGCATTTGCAGCTCGCAATAGTGCAGAGTTATCTCAAAGAAAGGGGCCACGGTGTTTCTGTATCTCTATTATGTTGGTGCGGCTTCTTAACTTTTAAATATCTTGATATATCTCGAGAACAACGCATCTGATCAAAAAATATCATAGAACATAAAAAGTAGGAAACTTAATTCTCTACAAAAAAGGTCTCTTAACATTTTGCCATAGCTCGCTTCGTTTCCGAGATATTTGCAGATTTATCTCAAGGGAAGGGGCCTAACGGACATATTTCGAGATATTTCTTCTTCTTGTTGTTCTTCTTCTGCACAGCTAAGCTGGAAGTGGCATTTGCAGCTCGCAATAGTGCAGAGTTATCTCAAAGAAAGAGGCCACGGTGTTTCTGTACCTCTATTATGTTGGTGCAGCTTCGGAACTTTTAAATATCTTGATATATCTCGAGAACTACGTATCTGATCAAAAAATATCATACAACATAAAAAGTAGGAAACCTAATTTTCTACAAAAAAGGTCTCTTAACATTTTGCCGTAGCTCGCTTCGTTTCCGAGATATTTGCAGATTTATCTCAAGGGAAGGGGCCTGACGGACATATTTCGAGATATTTCTTCTTCTTGTTGTTCTTCTTCTGCACAGCTAAGCTGGAAGTGGCATTTGCAGGTCGCAATAGTGCAGAGTTATCTCAAGGAAAGGGGCCACGGTGTTTCTGTATCTCTATTATGTTGTTGCGGCTTCGGAACTTTTAAATATCTCGATATATCTCGAAAACTACGCTTCTGATCAAAAAATATCAGAGAACGTAAATTGTAGGAAACTTAATTCTCTACAAAAAAGGTCTCTTAACATTTTGCCATAGCTCGCTTGGTTTCCGAGATATTTGCAGATTTATCTCAAGGGAAGGGGCCTGACGGACATATTTCGAGATATTTCTTCTTCTTGTTGTTCTTCTTCTGCACAGCTAAGCTGGAAGTGGCATTTGCAGCTCGTAATAGTGCAGAGTTATCGCAAAGAAAGGGGCCACGGTGTTTCTGTATCTCTATTATGTTGGTGCGGCTTCGGAACTTTTAAATATCTTGATATATCTCGAGAACTACGCATCTGATCAAAAAATATCATAGAACATAAAAAGTAGGAAACCTAATTTTCTACAAAAAAGGTCTCTTAACATTTTGCCGTAGCTCGCTTCGTTTCCGAGATATTTGCAGATTTATCTCAAGGGAAGGGGCCTGACGGACATATTTCGAAATATTTCTTATTCTTGTTGTTCTTCTTCTGCACAGCTAAGCTGGAAGTGGCATTTGCAGCTCGCAATAGTGCAGAGTTATCTCAAAGAAAGGGGCCACGGTGTTTCTGTACCTCTATTATGTTGGTGCAGCTTCGGAGCTTTTAAATATCTTGATATATCTCGAGAACTACGCACCTGATCAAAAAATATCATAGAACGTAAATTGTAGGAAACATAATTCTCTACAAAAAAGGTCTCTTAACATTTTGCCATAGCTCGCTTCGTTTCCGAGATATTTGCAGATTTATCTCAAGGGAAGGGGTCTGACGGACATATTTCGAGATATTTCTTCTTCTTGTTGTTCTTCTTCTGCACAGCTAAGCTCGAAGTGGCATTTGCAGCTCGCAATAGTGCAGAGTTATCTCAAAGAAAGAGGCCACGGTGTTTCTGTACCTCTATTATGTTGGTGCAGCTTCGGAACTTTTAAATATCTTGATATATCTCGAGAACTACGAATCTGATCAAAAAATATCATAGAACATAAAAAGTAGGAAACTTAATTCTCTACAAAAAAGGTCTCTTAACATTTTGCCATAGCTCGCTTCGTTTCCGAGATATTTGCAGATTTATCTCAAGGGAAGGGGCCTAACGGACATATTTCGTGATATTTCTTCTTCTTGTTGTTCTTCTTCTGCACAGCTAAGCTGGAAGTGGCATTTGCAGCTCGCAATAGTGCAGAGTTATCTCAAAGAAAGGGGCCACGGTGTTTCTGTATCTCTATTATGTTGGTGCGGCTTCTTAACTTTTAAATATCTTGATATATCTCGAGAACTACGCATCTGATCAAAAAATATCATAGAACATAAAAAGTAGGAAACTTAATTCTCTACAAAACAGGTCTCTCAACATTTTGCCATAGCTCGCTTCGTTTCCGAGATATTTGCAGATTTATCTCAAGGTAAGGGGCCTGACGGACATATTTCGAGATATTTCTTCTTCTTGTTGTTCTTCTTCTGCACAGCTAAGCTGGAAGTGGCATTTGCAGCTCGCAATAGTGCAGAGTTATCTCAAAGAAAGGGGCCACGGTGTTTCTGTACCTCTATTATGATGGTGCAGCTTCGGAGCTTTTAAATATCTTGATATATCTCGAGAACTACGCATCTGATCAAAAAATATCATAGAACATAAAAAGTAGGAAACTTAATTCTCTACAAAAAAGGTCTCTCAACATTTTGCCATAGCTCGCTTCGTTTCCGAGATATTTGCAGATTTATCTCAAGGTAAGGGGCCTGACGGACATATTTCGAGATATTTCTTCTTCTTGTTCTTCTTCTTCTGCACAGCTAAGCTGGAAGTGGCATTTGCAGCTCGCAATAGTGCAGAGTTATCTCAAAGAAAGGGGCCACGGTGTTTCTGTATCTCTATTATGTTGGTGCGGCTTCGGAACTTTTAAATATCTTGATATATCTCGAGAACTACGCATCTGATCAAAAAATATCATAGAACATAAAAAGTAGGAAACTTAATTCTCTACAAAAAAGGTCTCTTAACATTTTGCCATAGCTCGCTTCGTTTCCGAGATATTTGCAGATTTATCTCAAGGGAAGGGGCCTAACGGACATATTTCGAGATACTTCTTCTTATTGTTCTTCTTCTGCACAGCTAAGCTGGAAGTGGCATTTGCAGCTCGCAATAGTGCAGAGTTATCTCAAAGAAAGGGGCCACGGTGTTTCTGAATCTCTATTATGTTGGTGCGGCTTCGGAACTGTTAAATATCTTGATATATCTCGAGAACTACGCATCTGATCAAAAAATATCATAGAACATAAAAAGTAGGAAACTTAATTCTCTACAAAAAAGGTCTCTTAACATTTTGCCATAGCTCGCTTCGTTTCCGAGATATTTGCAGATTTATCTCAAGGGAAGGGGCCTAACGGACATATTTCGAGATATTTCTTCTTCTTGTTGTTCTTCTTCTGCACAGCTAAACTGGAAGTGGCATTTCCAGCTCGCAATAGTGCAGAGTTATCTCAAAGAAAGGAGCCACGGTGTTTCTGTATCTCTATTATGTTGGTGCGGCTTCGGAACTTTTAAATATCTTGATATATCTCGAGAACTGCGCATCTGATCAAAAAATATCATAGAACATAAAAAGTAGGAAACTTAATTCTCTACAAAAAAGGTTTCTTAACATTTTCCCATAGCTCGCTTCGTTTCCGAGATATTTGCAGATTTATCTCAAGGGAAGGGGCCTGACGGACATATTTCGAGATATTTCTTCTTCTTGTTGTTCTTCTTCTGCACAGCTAAGCTGGAAGTGGCATTTGCAGCTCGCAATAGTGCAGAGTTATCTCAAAGAAAGTGGCCACGGTGTTTCTGTACCTCTATTATGTTGGTGCAGCTTCGGAACTTTTAAATATCTTGATATATCTCGAGAACTACGCATCTGATCAAAAAATATCATAGAACATAAAAAGTAGGAAACTTAATTCTCTACAAAAAAGGTCTCTTAACATTTTGCCATAGCTCGCTTCGTTTCCGGGATATTTGCAGATTTATCTCAAGGGAAGGGGCCTAACCGACATATTTCGAGATACTTCTTCTTATTGTTCTTCTTCTGCACAGCTAAGCTGGAAGTGGCATTTGCAGCTCGCAATAGTGCAGAGTTATCTCAACGAAAGTGGCCACGGTGTTTCTGTACCTCTATTATGTTGGTGCAGCTTCGGAACTTTTAAATATCTTGATATATCTCGAGAACTACGCATCTGATCAAAAAATATCATAGAACATAAAAAGTAGGAAACTTAATTCTCTACAAAAAAGGTCTCTTAACATTTTGCCATAGCTCACTTCGTTTCCGGGATATTTGCAGATTTATCTCAAGGGAAGGGGCCTAACCGACATATTTCGAGATACTTCTTCTTATTGTTCTTCTTCTGCACAGCTAAGCTGGAAGTGGCATTTGCAGCTCGCAATAGTGCAGAGTTATCTCAAAGAAAGGGGCCACGGTGTTTCTGTATCTCTATTATGTTGGTGCGGCTTCGGAAGTGTTAAATATCTTGATATATCTCGAGAACTACGCATCTGATCAAAAAATGTCATAGAACGTAAATTGTAGGAAACATAATTCTCTACAAAAAAGGTCTCTTATCATTTTGCCATAGCTCGCTTCGTTTCCGAGATATTTGCAGATTTATCTCAAGGGAAGGGGCCTGACGGACATATTTCGAGATATTTCTTCTTCTTGTTGTTCTTCTTCTGCACAGCTAAGCTGGAAGTGGCATTTGCAGCTCGCAATAGTGCAGAGTTATCTCAAAGAAAGGGGCCACGGTGTTTCTGTACCTCTATTATGTTGGTGCAGCTTCGGAGCTTTTAAATATCTTGATATATCTCGAGAACTACGCATCTGATCAAAAAATATCATAGAACACAAAAAGTAGGAAACTTAATTCTCTACAAAAAAGGTCTCTTAACATTTTGCCATAGCTCGCTTCGTTTCCGAGATATTTGCAGATTTATCTCAAGGGAAGGGGCCTAACGGACATATTTCGTGATATTTCTTCTTCTTGTTGTTCTTCTTCTGCACAGCTAAGCTGGAAGTGGCATTTGCAGCTCGCAATAGTGCAGAGTTATCTCAAAGAAAGGGGCCACGGTGTTTCTGTATCTCTATTATGTTGGTGCGGCTTCGGAACTTTTAAATATCTCGATATATCTCGAGAACTACGCATCTGATCAAAAAATATCATAGAACATAAAAAGTAGGAAACTTAATTCTCTACAAAAAAGGTCTCTTAACATTTTGCCATAGCTCGCTTCGTTTCCGAGATATTTGCAGATATATCTCAAGGGAAGGGGCCTGACGGACATATTTCGAGATATTTCTTCTTCTTGTTGTTCTTCTTCTGCACAGCTAAGCTGGAAGTGGCATTTGCAGCTCGAAATAGTGCAGAGTTATCTCAAAGAAAGGGGCCACGGTGTTTCTGTATCTCTATTATGTTGGTGCGGCTTCGGAACTTTTAAATATCTCGATATATCTCGAGAACTACGCATCTGATCAAAAAATATCATAGAACATAAAAAGTAGGAAACTTAATTCTCTACAAAAAAGGTCTCTTAACATTTTGCCATAGCTCGCTTCGTTTCCGAGATATTTGCAGATATATCTCAAGGGAAGGGGCCTGACGGACATATTTCGAGATATTTCTTCTTCTTGTTGTTCTTCTTCTGCACAGCTAAGCTGGAAGTGGCATTTGCAGCTCGCAATAGTGCAGAGTTATCTGAAAGAAAGGGGCCACGGTGTTTCTGTATCTCCATTATGTTGGTGCGGCTTCTTAACTTTTAAATATCTTGATATATCTCGAGAACTACGCATCTGATCAAAAAATATCATAGAACACAAAAAGTAGGAAACTTAATTCTCTACAAAAAAGGTCTCTTAACATTTTGCCATAGCTCGCTTCGTTTCCGAGATATTTGCAGATTTATCTCAAGGGAAGGGGCCTAACGGACATATTTCGAGATACTTCTTCTTATTGTTCTTCTTCTGCACAGCTAAGCTGGAAGTGGCATTTGCAGCTCGCAATAGTGCAGAGTTATCTCAAAGAAAGGGGCCACGGTGTTTCTGTATCTCTATTATGTTGGTGCGGCTTCGGAAGTGTTAAATATCTTGATATATCTCGAGAACTACGCATCTGATCAAAAAATGTCATAGAACGTAAATTGTAGGAAACATAATTCTCTACAAAAAAGGTCTCTTATCATTTTGCCATAGCTCGCTTCGTTTCCGAGATATTTGCAGATTTATCTCAAGGGAAGGGGCCTGACGGACATATTTCGAGATATTTCTTCTTCTTGTTGTTCTTCTTCTGCACAGCTAAGCTGGAAGTGGCATTTGCAGCTCGCAATAGTGCAGAGTTATCTCAAAGAAAGGGGCCACGGTGTTTCTGTACCTCTATTATGTTGGTGCAGCTTCGGAGCTTTTAAATATCTTGATATATCTCGAGAACTACGCATCTGATCGAAAAATATCATAGAACACAAAAAGTAGGAAACTTCATTCTCTACAAAAAAGGTCTCTTAACATTTTGCCATAGCTCGCTTCGTTTCCGAGATATTTGCAGATTTATCTCAAGGGAAGGGGCCTAACGGACATATTTCGTGATATTTCTTCTTCTTGTTGTTCTTCTTCTGCACAGCTAAGCTGGAAGTGGCATTTGCAGCTCGCAATAGTGCAGAGTTATCTCAACGAAAGTGGCCACGGTGTTTCTGTACCTCTATTATGTTGGTGCAGCTTCGGAACTTTTAAATATCTTGATATATCTCGAGAACTACGCATCTGATCAAAAAATATCATAGAACATAAAAAGTAGGAAACTTAATTCTCCACAAAAAAGGTCTCTTAACATTTTGCCATAGCTCGCTTCGTTTCCGGGATATTTGCAGATTTATCTCAAGGGAAGGGGCCTAACCGACATATCTCGAGATACTTCTTCTTATTGTTCTTCTTCTGCACAGCTAAGCTGGAAGTGGCATTTGCAGCTCGCAATAGTGCAGAGTTATCTCAAAGAAAGGGGCCACGGTGTTTCTGTATCTCTATTATGTTGGTGCGGCTTCGGAAGTGTTAAATATCTTGATATATCTCGAGAACTACGCATCTGATCAAAAAATGTCATAGAACGTAAATTGTAGGAAACATAATTCTCTACAAAAAAGGTGTCTTATCATTTTGCCATAGCTCGCTTCGTTTCCGAGATATTTGCAGATTTATCTCAAGGGAAGGGGCCTGACGGACATATTTCGAGATATTTCTTCTTCTTGTTGTTCTTCTTCTGCACAGCTAAGCTGGAAGTGGCATTTGCAGCTCGCAATAGTGCAGAGTTATCTCAAAGAAAGGGGCCACGGTGTTTCTGTACCTCTATTATGTTGGTGCAGCTTCGGAGCTTTTAAATATCTTGATATATCTCGAGAACTACGCATCTGATCGAAAAATATCATAGAACACAAAAAGTAGGAAACTTAATTCTCTATAAAAAAGGTCTCTTAACATTTTGCCATAGCTCGCTTCGTTTCCGAGATATTTGCAGATTTATCTCAAGGGAAGGGGCCTAACGGACATATTTCGTGATATTTCTTCTTCTTGTTGTTCTTCTTCTGCACAGCTAAGCTGGAAGTGGCATTTGCAGCTCGCAATAGTGCAGAGTTATCTCAACGAAAGTGGCCACGGTGTTTCTGTACCTCTATTATGTTGGTGCAGCTTCGGAACTTTTAAATATCTTGATATATCTCGAGAACTACGCATCTGATCAAAAAATATCATAGAAGATAAAAAGTAGGAAACTTAATTCTCTACAAAAAAGGTCTCTTAACATTTTGCCATAGCTCGCTTCGTTTCCGGGATATTTGCAGATATATCTCAAGGGAAGGGGCCTGACGGACATATTTCGAGATATTTATTCTTCTTGTTGTTCTTCTTCTGCACAGCTAAGCTGGAAGTGGCATTTGCAGCTCGCAATAGTGCAGAGTTATCTCAAAGAAAGGGGCCACGGTGTTTCTGTATCTCTATTATGTTGGTGCGGCTTCGGAACTTTTAAATATCTCGATATATCTCGAGAACTACGCATCTGATCAAAAAATATCATAGAACATAAAAAGTAGGAAACTTAATTCTCTACAAAAAAGGTCTCTTAACATTTTGCCATAGCTCGCTTCGTTTCCGAGATATTTGCAGATTTATCTCAAGGGAAGGGGCCTAACGGACATATTTCGAGATATTTCTTCTTCTTGTTGTTCTTCTTCTGCACAGCTAAACTGGAAGTGGCATTTCCAGCTCGCAATAGTGCAGAGTTATCTCAAAGAAAGGAGCCACGGTGTTTCTGTATCTCTATTATGTTGGTGCGGCTTCGGAACTTTTAAATATCTTGATATATCTCGAGAACTACGCATCTGATCAAAAAATATTATAGAACATAAAAAGTAGGAAACTTAATTCTCTACAAAAAAGGTCTCTTAACATTTTGCCATAGCTCGCTTCGTTTCCGAGATATTTGCAGATTTATCTCAAGGGAAGGGGCCTAACGGACATATTTCGAGATATTTCTTCTTCTTGTTGTTCTTCTTCTGCACAGCTAAACTGGAAGTGGCATTTCCAGCTCGCAATAGTGCAGAGTTATCTCAAAGAAAGGAGCCACGGTGTTTCTGTATCTCTATTATGTTGGTGCGGCTTCGGAACTTTTAAATATCTTGATATATCTCGAGAACTACGCATCTGATCAAAAAATATCATAGAACATAAAAAGTAGGAAACTTAATTCTCTACAAAAAAGGTCTCTCAACATTTTCCCATAGCTCGCTTCGTTTCCGAGATATTTGCAGATTTATCTCAAGGTAAGGGGCCTGACGGACATATTTCGAGATATTTCTTCTTCTTGTTGTTCTTCTTCTGCACAGCTAAGCTGGAAGTGGCATTTGCAGCTCGCAATAGTGCAGAGTTATCTCAAAGAAAGGGGCCACGGTGTTTCTGTATCTCTATTATGTTGGTGCGGCTTCGGAACTTTTAAATATCTCGATATATCTCGAGAACTACGCATCTGATCAAAAAATATCATAGAACATAAAAAGTAGGAAACTTAATTCTCTACAAAAAAGGTCTCTTAACATTTTGCCATAGCTCGCTTCGTTTCCGAGATATTTGCAGATATATCTCAAGGGAAGGGGCCTGACGGACATATTTCGAGATATTTCTTCTTCTTGTTGTTCTTCTTCTGCACAGCTAAGCTGGAAGTGGCATTTGCAGTTCGCAATAGTGCAGAGTTATCTCAAAGAAAGGAGCCACGGTGTTTCTGTATCTCTATTATGTTGGTGCGGCTTCGGAACTTTTAAATATCTTGATATATCTCGAGAACTACGCATCTGATCAAAAAATATCATAGAACATAAAAAGTAGGAAACTTAATTCTCTACAAAAAAGGTCTCTCAACATTTTGCCATAGCTCGCTTCGTTTCCGAGATATTTGCAGATTTATCTCAAGGTAAGGGGCCTGACGGACATATTTCGAGATATTTCTTCTTCTTGTTGTTCTTCTTCTGCACAGCTAAGCTGGAAGTGGCATTTGCAGCTCGCAATAGTGCAGAGTTATCTCAAAGAAAGGGGCCACGGTGTTTCTGTACCTCTATTATGTTGGTGCAGCTTCGGAGCTTTTAAATATCTTGATATATCTCGAGAACTACGCATCTGATCAAAAAATATCATAGAACGTAAATTGTAGGAAACATAATTCTCTACAAAAAAGGTCTCTTAACATTTTGCCATAGCTCGCTTCGTTTCCGAGATATTTGCAGATTTATCTCAAGGGAAGGGGTCTGACGGACATATTTCGAGATATTTCTTCTTCTTGTTGTTCTTCTTCTGCACAGCTAAGCTGGAAGTGGCATTTGCAGCTCGCAATAGTGCAGAGTTATCTCAAAGAAAGGGGCCACGGTGTTTCTGTACCTCTATTATGTTGGTGCAGCTTCGGAGCTTTTAAATATCTTGATATATCTCGAGAACTACGCATCTGATCAAAAAATATCATAGAACACAAAAAGTAGGAAACTTAATTCTCTACAAAAAAGGTCTCTTAAGATTTTGCCATAGCTCGCTTCGTTTCCGAGATATTTGCAGATTCATCTCAAGGGAAGGGGCCTAACGGACATATTTCGTGATATTTCTTCTTCTTGTTGTTCTTCTTCTGCACAGCTAAGCTGGAAGTGGCATTTGCAGCTCGCAATAGTGCAGAGTTATCTCAAAGAAAGGGGCCACGGTGTTTCTGTATCTCTATTATGTTGGTGCGGCTTCGGAACTTTTAAATATCTTGATATATTTCGAGAACTACGCATCTGATCAAAAAATATCATAGAACATAAAAAGTAGGAAACTTAATTCCCTACAAAAAAGGTCTCTTAACATTTTGCCATAGCTCGCTTCGTTTCCGAGATATTTGCAGATTTATCTCAAGGGAAGGGGCCTGACGGACATATTTCGAGATATTTCTTCTTCTTGTTGTTCTTCTTCTGCACAGCTAAGCTGGAAGTGGCATTTGCAGCTCGCAATAGTGCAGAGTTATCTCAAAGAAAGGAGCCACGGTGTTTCTGTATCTCTATTATGTTGGTGCGGCTTCGGAACTTTTAAATATCTTGATATATCTCGAGAACTACGCATCTGATCAAAAAATATCATAGAACATAAAAAGTAGGAAACTTAATTCTCTACAAAAAAGGTCTCTCAACATTTTGCCATAGCTCGCTTCGTTTCCGAGATATTTGCAGATTTATCTCAAGGTAAGGGGCCTGACGGACATATTTCGAGATATTTCTTCTTCTTGTTGTTCTTCTTCTGCACAGCTAAGCTGGAAGTGGCATTTGCAGCTCGCAATAGTGCAGAGTTATCTCAAAGAAAGGGGCCACGGTGTTTCTGTACCTCTATTATGTTGGTGCAGCTTCGGAGCTTTTAAATATCTTGATATATCTCGAGAACTACGCATCTGATCAAAAAATATCATAGAACGTAAATTGTAGGAAACATAATTCTCTACAAAAAAGGTCTCTTAACATTTTGCCATAGCTCGCTTCGTTTCCGAGATATTTGCAGATTTATCTCAAGGGAAGGGGTCTGACGGACATATTTCGAGATATTTCTTCTTCTTGTTGTTCTTCTTCTGCACAGCTAAGCTGGAAGTGGCATTTGCAGCTCGCAATAGTGCAGAGTTATCTCAAAGAAAGGGGCCACGGTGTTTCTGTATCTCTATTATGTTGGTGCGGCTTCTTAACTTTTAAATATCTTGATATATCTCGAGAACTACGCATCTGATCAAAAAATATCATAGAACATAAAAAGTAGGAAACTTAATTCTCTACAAAAAAGATCTCTCAACATTTTGCCATAGCTCGCTTCGTTTCCGAGATATTTGCAGATTTATCTCAAGGTAAGGGGCCTGACGGACATATTTCGAGATATTTCTTCTTCTTGTTGTTCTTCTTCTGCACAGCTAAGCTGGAAGTGGCATTTGCAGCTCGCAATAGTGCAGAGTTATCTCAAAGAAAGGGGCCACGGTGTTTCTGTATCTCTATTATGTTGGTGCGGCTTCGGAACTTTTAAATATCTCGATATATCTCGAGAACTACGCATCTGATCAAAAAATATCATAGAACATAAAAAGTAGGAAACTTAATTCTCTACAAAAAAGGTCTCTTAACATTTTGCCATAGCTCGCTTCGTTTCCGAGATATTTGCAGATTTATCTCAAGGGAAGGGGCCTAACGGACATATTTCGTGATATTTCTTCTTCTTGTTGTTCTTCTTCTGCACAGCTAAGCTGGAAGTGGCATTTGCAGCTCGCAATGGTGCAGAGTTATCTCAAAGAAAGGGGCCACGGTGTTTCTGTATCTCTATTATGTTGGTGCGGCTTCTTAACTTTTAAATATCTTGATATATCTCGAGAACTACGCATCTGATCAAAAAATATCATAGAACACAAAAAGTAGGAAACTTAATTCTCTACAAAAAAGGTCTCTTAACATTTTGCCATAGCTCGCTTCGTTTCCGAGATATTTGCAGATTTATCTCAAGGGAAGGGGCCTAACGGACATATTTCGAGATACTTCTTCTTATTGTTCTTCTTCTGCACAGCTAAGCTGGAAGTGGCATTTGCAGCTCGCAATAGTGCAGAGTTATCTCAAAGAAAGGGGCCACGGTGTTTCTGTATCTCTATTATGTTGGTTGCGGCTTCGGATCTTTTAAATATCTCGATATATCTCGAAAACTACGCTTCTGATCAAAAAATATCATAGAACATAAATTGTAGGAAACATAATTCTCTACAAAAAACGTCTCTTAACATTTTGCCATAGCTCGCTTCGTTTCCGAGATATTTGCAGATTCAGCTCAAAGGAACTGGCCTGACGGACATATTTCGAGATATTCCTTCTTCTTGTTGTTCTTCCTCTGCACAGCTAAGCTGGAAGTGGCATTTGCAGCTCGCAATAGTGCAGAGTTATCTCAAAGAAAGGGGCCACGGTGTTTCTGTATCTCTATTATGTTGGTGCGGCTTCGGAACTTTTAAATATCTTGGTATATCTCGAGAACTACGCATCTGATCAAAAAATATCATAGAACATAAATTATAGGAAACATAATTCTCTACAAAAAAGGTCTCTTAACATTTTGCCATAGCTCGCTTCGTTTCCGAGATATTTGCAGATATATCTCAAGGGAAGGGGCCTGACGGACATATTTCGAGATATTTCTTCTTCTTGTTGTTCTTCTTCTGCGCAGCTAAGCTGGAAGTGGCATTTGCAGCTCGCAATAGTGCAGAGATATCTCAAAGAAAGGGGCCACGGTGTTTCTGTATCTCTATTATGTTGGTGCGGCTTCGGAACTTTTAAATATCTTGATATATCTCGAGAACTACGCGTCTGATCAAAAAATATCATAGAACATACAAAGTAGGAAACTTAATTCTCTACAAAAAAGGTCTCTTAACATTTTGCCATAGCTCGCTTCGTTTCCGAGATATTTGCAGATTTATCTCAAGGGAAGGGGCCTGACGGACATATTTCGAGATATTTCTTCTTCTTGTTGTTCTTCTTCTGCACAGCTAAGCTGGAAGTGGCATTTGCGGCTCGCACTAGTGCAGAGTTATCTCAACGAAAGGGGCCACGGTGTTTCTGTATCTCTATTATGTTGGTGCGGCTTCGGAACTTTTAAATATCTCGATATATCTCGAAAACTACGCTTCTGAACAAAAAATATCATAGAACATAAATTGTAGGAAACATAATTCTCTACAAAAAAGGTCTCTTAACATTTTGCCATAGCTCGCTTCGTTTCCGAGATATTTGCAGATATATCTCAAGGGAAGGGGCCTGACGGACATATTTCGAGATATTTCTTCTTCTTGTTGTTCTTCTTCTGCACAGCTTAACTGGAGGTGGCATTTACAGCTCGCAATAGTGCAGAGTTATCTCAAAGAAAGGGGCCACGGTGTTTCTGTATCTCTATTATGTTGGTGCGGCTTCGGAACTTTTAAATATCTTGATATATCTCGAGAACTACGCATCTGATCAAAAAATATCATAGTACATAAAAAGTAGGAAACCTAATTCTCTACAAAAAAGGTCTCTTAACATTTTGCCATAGCTCTCTTCGTTTCCGAGATATTTGCAGATTTATCTCAAGGGAAGGGGCCTGACGGACATATTTCGAGATATTTCTTCTTCTTGTTGTTCTTCTTCTGCACAGCTAAGCTGAAAGTGGCATTTGCAGCTCGCAATAGTGCAGAGTTATCTCAAAGAAAGGGGCCACGGTGTTTCTGTATCTCTATTATGTTGGTGCGGCTTCGGAACTTTTAAATATATTGATATATCTCGAGAACTACGCATCTGATCAAAAAATATCATAGAACATAAAAAGTAGGAAACTTAATTCTCTACAAAAAAGGTCGCTTAACATTTTGCCATAGCTCGCTTCGTTTCCGAGATATTTGCATATTTATCTCAAGGGAAGGGGCCTGACGGACATATTTCGAGATATTTCTTCTTCTTGTTGTTCTTCTTCTGCACAGCTAAGCTGGAAGTGGCATTTGCGGCTCGCACTAGTGCAGAGTTATCTCAAAGAACGGGCCACGGTGTTTCTGTATCCCTATTATGTTGGTGCGGCTTCGGAACTTTTAAATATCTTGATATATCTCGAGAACTACGCTTCTGATCAAAAAATATCATAGAACATAAACTGTAGGAAACATAATTCTCTACAAAAAACGTCTCTTAACATTTTGCCATAGCTCGCTTCGTTTCCGAGATATTTGCAGATTCAGCTCAAAGGAACTGGCCTGACGGACATATTTCGAGATATTTCTTCTTCTTGTTGTTCTTCTTCTGCACAGCTAAGCTGAAAGTGGCATTTGCAGCTCGCATTAGTGCAGAGTTATCTCAAAGAAAGGGGCCACGGTGTTTCTGTATCTCTATTATGTTGGTGCGGCTTCGGAACTTTTAAATATCTTGATATATCTCGAGAACTACGCATCTGATCAAAAAATATCATAGAACATAAATTGTAGGAAACATAATTCTCTACAAAAAAGGTCTCTTAACATTTTGCCATAGCTCGCTTCGTTTCCGAGATATTTGCAGATATATCTCAAGGGAAGGGGCCTGACGGACATATTTCGAGATATTTCTTCTTCTTGTTGTTCTTCTTCTGCGCAGCTAAGCTGGAAGTGGCATTTGCAGCTCGCAATAGTGCAGAGATATCTCAAAGAAAGGGGCCACGGTGTTTCTGTATCTCTATTATGTTGGTGCGGCTTCGGAACTTTTAAATATCTTGATATATCTCGAGAACTACTCATCTGATCAGAAAATATCATAGAAGATAAAAAGTAGGAAACTTAATTCTCTACAAAAAAGGTCTCTTAACATTTTGCTATAGCTCGCTTCGTTTCCGAGATATTTGCAGATTTATCTCAAGGTAAGGGGCCTGACGGACATATTTCGAGATATTTCTTCTTCTTGTTGTTCTTCTTCTGCACAGCTAAGCTGGAAGTGGCATTTGCAGCTCGCAATAGTGCATAGTTATCTGAAAGAAAGGGGCCACGGTGTTTCTGTATCTCTATTATGTTGGTGCGGCTTCGGAACTTTTAAATATCTTGATATATCTCGAGAACTACGCGTCTGATCAAAAAATATCATAGAACATAAATTGTAGGAAACATAATTGTCTACAAAAAAGATCTCTTAACATTTTGCCATAGATCGCTTCGTTTCCGAGATATTTGCAGATTTATCTCATGGTAAGGGGCCTGACGGACATATTTCGAGATATTTCTTCTTCTTCTTGTTCTTCTTCTGCACAGCTAAGCTGGTAGTGGCATTTGCAGCTCGCAATAGTGCATAGTTATCTGAAAGAAAGGGGCCACGGTGTTTCTGTATCTCTATTATGTTGGTGCGGCTTCGGAACTTTTAAATATCTCGATATATCTCGAAAACTACGCTTCTGATCAAAAAATATCATAAAACATAAATTGTAGGAAACATAATTCTCTACAAACAAGGTCTCTTAACATTTTCCCATAGCTGGCATCGTTTCCGAGATATTTGCAGATATATCTCAAGGGAAGGGGCCTGACGGACATATTCCGAGATATTTCTTCTTCTTGCTGTTCCTCTTCTGCACAGCTAAGCTGGAAGTGGCATTTGCAGCTCGCAATAGTGCAGAGTTATCTCAAAGAAAGAGGCCACGGTGTTTCTGCACCTCTATTATGTTGGTGCAGCTTCGGAACTTTTAAATATCTTGATATATCTCGAGAACTACGCATCTGATCAAAAAATATCATAGAACATAAAAAGTAGGAAACTTAATTCTCTACAAAAAAGGTCTCTTAACGTTTTGCAATAGCTCGCTTTGTTTCCGAGATATTTGCAGATTTATCTCAAGGTAAGGGGCCTGACGGACATATTTCGAGATATTTCTTCTTCTTGTTGTTCTTCTTCTGTACAGCTAAGCTGGAAGTGGCATTTGCAGCTCGCAATAGTGCATAGTTATCTGAAAGAAAGGGGCCACGGTGTTTCTGTATCTCTATTATGTTGCTGCGGCTTCGGAACTTTTAAATATCTCGATATATCTCGAAAACTACGCTTCTGATCAAAAAATATCATAGAACATAAATTGTAGGAAACATAATTCTCTACAAAAAAGGTCTCTAACATTTTGCCATAGCTCGCTTCGTTTCCGAGATATTTGCAGATTTATCTCAAGGGAAGGGGCCTGACGGACATATTTCGAGATATTTCTTCTTCTTGTTGTTCTTCTTCTGCACAGCTAAACTGGACGTGGCATTTCCAGCTCGCAATAGTGCAGAGTTATCTCAAAGAGAGGGGCCACGGTGTTTCTGTATCTCTATTATGTTGGTGCGGCTTCGGAACTTTTAAATATCTTGATATATCTCGAGAACTACGCATCTGATCAAAAAATATCATAGAACATAAATTGTAGGAAACATAATTGTCTACAAAAAAGGTCTCTTAACATTTTGCCATAGCTCGCTTCGTTTCCGAGATACTTGCCGATTTATCTCAAGGGAAGGGGCCTGACGGACATATTTCGAGATATTTCTTCTTCTTGTTGTTCTTCTTCTGCACAGCTAAGCTGGAAGTGGCATTTGCAGCTCGTAATTGTGCAGAGTTATCTCAAAGAGTGGGGCCACGGTGTTTCTGTATCTCTATTATGTTGGTGCGGCTTCGGAACTTTTAAATATCTTGATATATCTCGAGAACTACGAATCTGGTCAGAAAATATCATAGAAGATAAAAAGTAGGAAACCTAATTCTCTACAAAAAAGGTCTCTTAACATTTTGCCATAGCTCGCTTCGTTTCCGAGATATTTGCAGATTTATCTCAAGGTAAGGGGCCTGACGGACATATTTCGAGATATTTCTTCTTCTTCTTGTTCTTCTTCTGCACAGCTAAGCTGGAAGTGGCATTTGCAGCTCGCAATAGTGCATAGTTATCTGAAAGAAAGG
This sequence comes from Osmia lignaria lignaria, assembly GCF_051020975.1. Classification (NCBI taxonomy): domain Eukaryota; kingdom Metazoa; phylum Arthropoda; class Insecta; order Hymenoptera; family Megachilidae; genus Osmia; species Osmia lignaria. Next base: position 3,778,042 of record NW_027478160.1, read on the forward strand.
GGCCACGGTGTTTCTGTATCTCTATTATGTTGGTGCGGCTTCGGAACTTTTAAATATCTCGATATATCTCGAAAACTACGCTTCTGATCAAAAAATATCATAGAACATAAATTGTAGGAAACATAATTCTCTGCAAAAAAGGTCTCTTAACATTTTGCCATAGCTCGCTTCGTTTCCGAGATATTTGCAGATATATCTCAAGGGAAGGGGCCTGACGGACATATTTCGAGATATTTCTTCTTCTTGTTGTTCTTCTTCTGCACAGCTAAGCTGGAAGTGGCATTTACAGCTCGCAATAGTGCAGAGTTATCTCAAAGAAAGGGGCCACGGTGTTTCTGTATCTCTATTATGTTGGTGCGGCTTCGGAACTTTTAAATATCTTGATATATCTCGAGAACTACGCATCTGATCAGAAAATATCATAGAAGATAAAAAGTAGGAAACTTAATTCTCTACAAAAAAGGTCTCTTAACATTTTCCCATAGCTGGCATCGTTTCCGAGATATTTGCAGATTTATCTCAAGGGAAGGGGCCTGACGGACATATTCCGAGATATTTCTTCTTCTTGTTGTTCCTCTTCTGCACAGGTAAGCTGGAAGTGGCATTTGCAGCTCGCAATAGTGCAGAGTTATCTCAAAGAAAGAGGCCACGGTGTTTCTGCACCTCTATTATGTTGTTGCAGCTTCGGAACTTTTAAATATCTTGATATATCTCGAGAACTACGCATCTGATCAAAAAATATCATAGAACATAAAAAGTAGGAAACTTAATTCTCTACAAAAAAGTCTGTTAACATTTTGCCATAGCTCGCTTCGTTTCCGAGATATTTGCAGATTTATCTCAAGGGAAGGGGCCTAACGGACATATTTCCAGATATTTCTTCTTCTTCTTGTTCTTCTTCTGCACAGCTAAGCTGGAAGTGGCATTTGCAGCTCGCAATAGTGCATAGTTATCTGAAAGAAAGGGGCCACGGTGTTTCTGTATCTCTATTATGTTGGTGCGGCTTCGGAACTTTTAAATATCTCGATATATCTCGAAAACTACGCTTCTGATCAAAAAATATCATAGAACATAAATTGTAGGAAACATAATTCTCTGCAAAAAAGGTCTCTTAACATTTTGCCATAGCTCGCTTCGTTTCCGAGATATTTGCAGATATATCTCAAGGGAAGGGGCCTGACGGACATATTTCGAGATATTTCTTCTTCTTGTTGTTCTTCTTCTGCACAGCTAAGCTGGAAGTGGCATTTACAGCTCGCAATAGTGCAGAGTTATCTCAAAGAAAGGGGCCACGGTGTTTCTGTATCTCTATTATGTTGGTGCGGCTTCGGAACTTTTAAATATCTTGATATATCTCGAGAACTACGCATCTGATCAGAAAATATCATAGAAGATAAAAAGTAGGAAACTTAATTCTCTACAAAAAAGGTCTCTTAACATTTTCCCATAGCTGGCATCGTTTCCGAGATATTTGCAGATTTATCTCAAGGGAAGGGGCCTGACGGACATATTCCGAGATATTTCTTCTTCTTGTTGTTCCTCTTCTGCACAGGTAAGCTGGAAGTGGCATTTGCAGCTCGCAATAGTGCAGAGTTATCTCAAAGAGAGGGGCCACGGTGTTTCTGTATCTCTATTATGTTGGTGCGGCTTCGGGACTTTTAAATATCTTGATATATCTCGAGAACTACGCGTCTGATCAAAAAATATCATAGAACATAAAAAGTAGGAAACATAATTCTCTACAAAAAAGGTCTCTTAACATTTTGCCATAGCTCGCTTCGTTTCCGAGATATTTGCAGATTTATCTCAAGGGAAGGGGCCTGACGGACATATTTCGAGATATTTCTTCTTCTTGTTGTTCTTCTTCTGCACAGCTAAGCTGGAAGTGGCATTTGCAGCTCGCAATAGTGCAGAGTTATCTCAAAGAAAGGGGCCACGGTGTTTCTGTATCTCTATTATGTTGGTGCGGCTTCGGAACTTTTAAATATCTTGATATATCTCGAGAACTACGCATCTGATCAAAAAATATCATAGAAGATAAAAAGTAGGAAACTTAATCCTCTACAAAAAAGGTTTCTTAACATTTTCCCATAGCTGGCATCGTTTCCGAGATATTTGCAGATTTATCTCAAGGGAAGGGGCCTGACGGACATATTTCGAGATATTTCTTCTTCTTGTTGTTCTTCTTCTGCACAGCTAAGCTGGAAGTGGCATTTGCAGCTCGCAATAGTGCAGAGTTATCTCAAAGAAAGGGGCCACGGTGTTTCTGTACCTCTATTATGTTAGTGCGGCTTCGGAACTTTTAAATATCTTGATATATCTCGAGAACTACGCATCTGGTCAAAAAATATCATAGAACATAAAAAGTAGGAATCCTAATTTTCTACAAAAGAGGTCTCTTAACATTTTGCCGTAGCTCGCTTCGTTTCCGAGATATTTGCAGATTTATCTCAAGGGAAGGGGCCTGACGGACATATTTCGAGATATTTCTTCTTCTTGTTGTTCTTCTTCTGCACAGCTAAGCTGGAAGTGGCATTTGCGGCGCGCAATAGTGCAGAGTTATCTCAAAGAAAGGGGCCACGGTGTTTCTGTATCTCTATTATGTTAGTGCGGCTTCGGAACTTTTAAATATCTTGATATATCTCGAGAACTACGCATCTGATCAAAAAATATCATAGAACATAAAAAGTAGGAAACTTAATTCTCTACAAAAAAGGTCTCTTAAGATTTTGCCATAGCTCGCTTCGTTTCCGAGATATTTGCAGATTTATCTCAAGGGAAGGGGCCTGACGGACATATTTCGAGATATTTCTTCTTCTTGTTGTTCTTCTTCTGCACAGCTAAGCTGGAAGTGGCATTTGCAGCTCGCAGTAGTGCAGAGTTATCTCAAAGAAAGGGGCCACGGTGTTTCTGTATCTCTATTATGTTGGTGCGGCTTCGGAACTTTTAAATATCTTGATATATCTCGAGAACTACGCATCTGATCAAAAAATATCATAGAACATAAAAAGTAGGAAACATAATTCTCTACAAAAAAGGTCTCTTAACATTTTCCCATAGCTGGCATCGTTTCCGAGATATTTGCAGATTTAGCTCAAGGGAAGGGGCCTGACGACATATTCCGAGATATTTCTTCTTCTTGTTGTTCCTCTTCTGCACAGCTAAGCTGGAAGTGGCATTTGCAGGTCGCAATCGTGCAGAGTTATCTCAAAGAAAGGGGCCACGGTGTTTCTGTATCTCTATTATGTTGGTGCGGCTTCGGAACTTTTAAATATCTTGATATCTCTCGAGAACTACGCGTCTGATCAAAAAATATCATAGAACATAAAAAGTAGGAAACTCAATTCTCTACAAAAAAGGTCTCTTAACATTTTGCAATAGCTCGCTTCGTTTCCGAGATATTTGCAGATTTATCTCAAGGGAAGGGGCCTGACGGACATATTTCGAGATATTTCTTCTTCTTGTTGTTCTTCTTCTGCACAGCTAAGCTGGAAGTGGCATTTGCGGCTCGCACTAGTGCAGAGTTCTCTCAAAGAAAGGGGCCACGGTGTTTCTGTATCTCTATTATGTTGGTGCGGCTTCGGAACTTTTAAATATCTCGATATATCTCGAAAACTACGCTTCTGATCAAAAAATATCATAGAACATAAATTGTAGGAAACATAATTCTCTACAAAAAACGTCTCTTAACATTTTGCCATAGCTCGCTTCGTTTCCGAGATATTTGCAGATTCAGCTCAAACGAACTGGCCTGACGGACATATTTCGAGATATTTCTTCTTCTTGTTGTTCTTCCTCTGCACAGCTAAGCTGGAAGTGGCATTTGCAGCTCGCAATAGTGCAGAGTTATCTCAAAGAAAGGGGCCACGGTGTTTCTGTATCTCTATTATGTTGGTGCGGCTTCGGAACTTTTAAATATCTTGATATATCTCGAGAACTACGCATCTGATCAAAAAATATCATAGAACATAAAAAGTAGGCAACTTAATTCTCTACAAAAAAGGTCTCTTATCATTTTGCCATAGCTCTCTTCGTTTCCGAGATATTTGCAGATTTATCTCAAGGGAAGGGGCCTGACGGACATATTTCGAGATATTTCTTCTTCTTGTTGTTCTTCTTCTGCACAGCTAAGCTGGAAGTGGCATTTGCAGCTCGCAATAGTGCAGAGTTATCTCAAAGAAAGGGGCCACGGTGTTTCTGTATCTCTATTATGTTGGTGCGGCTTCGGAACTCTTAAATATCTTGATATATCTCGAGAACTACGCGTCTGATCAAAAAATATCATAGAACATAAAAAGTAGGAAACTTAATTCTCTACAAAAAAGTCTGTTAACATTTTGCCATAGCTCGCTTCGTTTCCGAGATATTTGCAGATTTATCTCAAGGGAAGAGGCCTAACGGACATATTTCGAGATATTTCTTCTTCTTGTTGTTCTTCTTCTGCACAGCTAAACTGGAAGTGGCATTTCCAGCTCGCAATAGTGCAGAGTTATCTCAAAGAGAGGGGCCACGGTGTTTCTGTATCTCTATTATGTTGGTGCGGCTTCGGAACTTTTAAATATCTTGATATATCTCGAGAACTACGCGTCTGATCAAAAAATATCATAGAACATAAAAAGTAGGAAACATAATTCTCTACAAAAAAGGTCTCTTAACATTTTGCCATAGCTCGCTTCGTTTCCGAGATATTTGCAGATTTATCTCAAGGGAAGGGGCCTGACGGACATATTTCGAGATATTTCTTCTTCTTGTTGTTCTTCTTCTGCACAGCTAAGCTGGAAGTGGCATTTGCAGCTCGCAATAGTGCAGAGTTATCTCAAAGAAAGGGGCCACGATGTTTCTGTATCTCTATTATGTTGGTGCGGCTTCGGAACTTTTAAATATCTTGATATATCTCGAGAACTACGCATCTGATCAAAAAATATCATAGAAGATAAAAAGTAGAAAACTTAATCCTCTACAAAAAAGGTTTCTTAACATTTTCCCATAGCTGGCATCGTTTCCGAGATATTTGCAGATTTATCTCAAGGGAAGGGGCCTGACGGACATATTTCGAGATATTTCTTCTTCTTGTTGTTCTTCTTCTGCACAGCTAAGCTGGAAGTGGCATTTGCAGCTCGCAATAGTGCAGAGTTATCTCAAAGAAAGGGGCCACGGTGTTTCTGTACCTCTATTATGTTAGTGCGGCTTCGGAACTTTTAAATATCTTGATATATCTCGAGAACTACGCATCTGGTCAAAAAATATCATAGAACATAAAAAGTAGGAATCCTAATTTTCTACAAAAAAGGTCTCTTAACATTTTGCCGTAGCTCGCTTCGTTTCCGAGATATTTGCAGATTTATCTCAAGGGAAGGGGCCTGACGGACATATTTCGAGATATTTCTTCTTCTTGTTGTTCTTCTTCTGCACAGCTAAGCTGGAAGTGGCATTTGCGGCGCGCAATAGTGCAGAGTTATCTCAAAGAAAGGGGCCACGGTGTTTCTGTATCTCTATTATGTTAGTGCGGCTTCGGAACTTTTAAATATCTTGATATATCTCGAGAACTACGCATCTGATCAAAAAATATCATAGAAGATAAAAAGTAGGAAACTTAATTCTCTACAAAAAAGGTCTCTTAAGATTTTGCCATAGCTCGCTTCGTTTCCGAGATATTTGCAGATTTATCTCAAGGGAAGGGGCCTGACAGACATATTTCGAGATATTTCTTCTTCTTGTTGTTCTTCTTCTGCACAGCTAAGCTGGAAGTGGCATTTGCAGCTCGCAGTAGTGCAGAGTTATCTCAAAGAAAGGGGCCACGGTGTTTCTGTATCTCTATTATGTTGGTGCGGCTTCGGAACTTTTAAATATCTTGATATATCTCGAGAACTACGCATCTGATCAAAAAATATCATAGAACATAAAAAGTAGGAAACTTAATTCTCTACAAAAAAGGTCTCTTAACATTTTGCCATAGCTCGCTTCGTTTCCGAGATATTTGCAGATTTATCTCAAGGGAAGGGGCCTGACGGACATATTTCGAGATATTTCTTCTTCTTGTTGTTCTTCTTCTGCACAGCTAAGCTGGAAGTGGCATTTGCGGCTCGCACTAGTGCAGAGTTATCTCAACGAAAGGGGCCACGGTGTTTCTGTATCTCTATTATGTTGGTGCGGCTTCGGAACTTTTAAATATCTCGATATATCTCGAAAACTACGCTTCTGATCAAAAAATATCGTAGAACATAGATTGTAGGAAACATAATTCTCTACAAAAAACGTCTCTTAACATTTTGCCATAGCTCGCTTCGTTTCCGAGATATTTGCAGATTTATCTCAAGGGAAGGGGCCTGACGGACATATTTCGAGATATTTCTTCTTCTTGTTGTTCTTCTTCTGCACAGCTAAGCTGGAAGTGGCATTTGCGGCTCGCACTAGTGCAGAGTTATCTCAACGAAAGGGGCCACGGTGTTTCTGTATCTCTATTATGTTGGTGCGGCTTCGGAACTTTTAAATATCTTGATATATCTCGAGAACTACGCATCTGATCAAAAAATATCATAGAACATAAAAAGTAGGAAACTTAATTCGCTACAAAAAAGGTCTCTTAACATTTTGCCATAGCTCGCTTCGTTTCCGAGATATTTGCAGATTCAGCTCAAAGGAACTGGCCTGACGGACATATTTCGAGATATTTCTTCTTCTTGTTGTTCTTCCTCTGCACAGCTAAGCTGGAAGTGGCATTTGCAGCTCGCAATAGTGCAGAGTTATCTCAAAGAAAGGGGCCACGGTGTTTCTGCATCTCTATTATGTTGGTGCGGCTTCGGAACTTTTAAATATCTTGATATATCTCGAGAACTACGCATCTGATCAAAAAATATCATAGAACATAAAAAGTAGGAAACTTAATTCTCTACAAAAAAGGTCTCTTAACATTTTGCCATAGCTCGCTTCGTTTCCGAGATATTTGCAGATTTATCTCAAGCGAAGGGGCCTAACGGACATATTTCGAGATATTTCTTCTTCTTGTTGTTCTTCTTCTGCACAGCTAAACTGGAAGTGGCATTTCCAGCTCGCCATAGTGCAGAGTTATCTCAAAGAGAGGGGCCACGGTGTTTCTGTATCTCTATTATGTTGGTGCGGCTTCGGAACTTTTAAATATCTTGATATATCTCGAGAACTACGCATCTGATCAAAAAATATCATAGAACATAAAAAGTAGGAAACTTAATTCTCTACAAAAAAGGTCTCCTAACATTTTGCCATAGCTCGCTTCGTTTCCGAGATATTTGCAGATTTATCTCAAGGGAAGGGGCCTGACGGACATATTTCGAGATATTTCTTCTTCTTGTTGTTCTTCCTCTGCACAGCTAAGCTGGAAGTGGCATTTGCAGCTCGCAATAGTGCAGAGTTATCTCAAAGAAAGGGGCCACGGTGTTTCTGTATCCCTATTATGTTGGTGCGGCTTCGGAACTTTTAAGTATCTCGATATATCTCGAAAACTACGCTTCTGATCAAAAAATATCATAGAACATAAATTGTAGGAAACATAATTCTCTACAAAAAACGTCTCTTAACATTTTGCAATAGCTCGCTTCGTTTCCGAGATATTTGCAGATTCAGCTCAAAGGAACTGGCCTGACGGACATATTTCGAGATATTTCTTCTTCTTGTTGTTCTTCCTCTGCACAGCTAAGCTGGAAGTGGCATTTGCAGCTCGCAATAGTGCAGAGTTATCTCAAAGAAAGGGGCCACGGTGTTTCTGTATCTCTATTATGTTGGTGGGGCTTCGGAACTTTTAAATATCTTGATATATCTCGAGAACTACGCATCTGATCAAAAAATACCATAGAACATAAAAAGTAGGAAACTTAATTCTCTACAAAAAAGGTCGCTTAACATTTTGCCATTGCTCGCTTCGTTTCCGAGATATTTGCATATTTATCTCAAGGGAAGGGGCCTGACGGACATATTTCGAGATATTTCTTCTTCTTGTTGTTCTTCTTCTGCACAGCTAAACTGGAAGTGGCATTTCCAGCTCGCAATAGTGCAGAGTTATCTCAAAGAAAGGAGCCACGGTGTTTCTGTATCTCTATTATGTTGGTGCGGCTTCGGAACTTTTAAATATCTTGATATATCTCGAGAACTACGCATCTGATCAAAAAATATCATACAACATAAAATGTAGGAAACTTAATTCTCTACAAAAAAGGTCTCTTAACATTTTGCCATAGCTCGCTTCGTTTCCGAGATATTTGCAGATTTATCTCAAGGGAAGGGGCCTGACGGACATATTTCGAGATATTTCTTCTTCTCGTTGTTCTTCTTCTGCACAGCTAAGCTGTAAGTGGCATTTGCGGCTCGCGCTAGTGCAGAGTTATCTCAAAGAAAGGGGCCACGGTGTTTCTGTATCTCTATTATGTTGGTGCGGCTTCGGAACTTTTAAATATCTTGATATATCTCGAGAACTACGCATCTGATCAAAAAATATCATAGAACATAAAATGTAGGAAACTTAATTCTCTACAAAAAAGGTCTCTTAACATTTTGCCATAGCTCGCTTCGTTTCCGAGATATTTGCAGATTTATCTCAAGGGAAGGGGCCTGACGGACATATTTCGAGATATTTCTTCTTCTCGTTGTTCTTCTTCTGCACAGCTAAGCTGTAAGTGGCATTTGCGGCTCGCGCTAGTGCAGAGTTATCTCAAAGAAAGGGGCCACGGTGTTTCTGTATCTCTATTATGTTGGTGCGGCTTCGGAACTTTTAAATATCTTGATATATCTCGAGAACTACGCGTCTGATCAAAAAATATCATAGAACATAAAAAGTAGGAAACATAATTCTGTACAAAAAAGGTCTCTTAACATTTTGCCATAGCTCGCTTCGTTTCCGAGATATTTGCAGATTTATCTCAAGGGAAGGGGCCTGACGGACATATTTCGAGATATTTCTTCTTCTTGTTGTTCTTCTTCTGCACAGCTAAGCTGGAAGTGGCATTTGCGGCTCGTACTAGTGCACAGTTATCTCAAAGAAAGGGGCCACGGTGTTTTTGTATCTCTATTATGTTGGTGCGGCTTCGGAACTTTTAAGTATCTCGATATATCTCGAAAACTACGCTTCTGATCAAAAAATATCATAGAACATAAATTGTAGGAAACATAATTCTCTACAAAAAACGTCTCTTAACATTTTGCCATAGCTCGCTTCGTTTCCGAGATATTTGCAGATGCAGCTCAAAGGAACTGGCCTGACGGACATATTTCGAGATATTTCTTCTTCTTGTTGTTCTTCCTCTGCACAGCTAAGCTGGAAGTGGCATTTGCAGCTCGCAATAGTGCAGAGTTATCTCAAAGAAAGGGGCCACGGTGTTTCTGTATCTCTATTATGTTGGTGGGGCTTCGGAACTTTTAAATATCTTGATATATCTCGAGAACTACGCATCTGATCAAAAAATATCATAGAACATAAAAAGTAGGAAACTTAATTCTCTACAAAAAGGTCGCTTAACATTTTGCCATAGCTCGCTTCGTTTCCGAGATATTTGCATATTTATCTCAAGGGCAGGGGCCTGACGGACATATTTCGAGATATTTCTTCTTCTTGTTGTTCTTCTTCTGCACAGCTAAACTGGAAGTGGCATTTCCAGCTCGCAATAGTGCAGAGTTATCTCAAAGAAAGGGGCCACGGTGTTTCTGTATCTCTATTATGTTGGTGCGGCTTCGGAACTTTTAAATATCTTGATATATCTCGAGAGCTACGCATCTGATCAAAAAATATCATAGAACATAAAAAGTAGGAAACATAATTCTCTACAAAAAAGGTCTCTCAACATTTTGCCATAGCTCTCTTCGTTTCCGAGATATTTGCAGATTTATCTCAAGGGAAGGGGCCTGACGGACATATTTCGAGATATTGCTTCTTCTTGTTGTTCTTCTGCACAGCTAAGCTGGAAGTGGCATTTGCAGCTCGCAATAGTGCATAGTTATCTGAAAGAAAGGGGCCACGCTGTTTCTGTATCTCTATTATGTTGGTGCGGCTTCGGAACTTTTAAATATCTTGATATATCTCGAGAACTACGCATCTAATCAAAAAATATCATAGAACATAAAAAGTAGGAAACTTAATTCTCTACAAAAAAGGTCTCTTAACATTTTGCCATAGCTCTCTTCGTTTCCGAGATATTTGCAGATTTATCTCAAGGGAAGGGGCCTGACGGACATATTTCGAGATATTTCTTCTTCTTGTTGTTCTTCTTCTGCACAGCTAAGCTGGAAGTGGCATTTGCAGCTCGCAATAGTGCAGAGTTATCTCAAAGAAAGGGGCCACGGTGTTTCTGTATCTCTATTATGTTGGTGCGGCTTCGGAACTTTTAAATATCTTGATATATCTCGAGAGCTACGCATCTGATCAAAAAATATCATAGAACATAAAAAGTAGGAAACATAATTCTCTACAAAAAAGGTCTCTCAACATTTTGCCATAGCTCTCTTCGTTTCCGAGATATTTGCAGATTTATCTCAAGGGAAGGGGCCTGACGGACATATTTCGAGATATTGCTTCTTCCTGTTGTTCTTCTGCACAGCTAAGCTGGAAGTGGCATTTGCAGCTCGCAATAGTGCATAGTTATCTGAAAGAAAGGGGCCACGGTGTTTCTGTATCTCTATTATGTTGGTGCGGCTTCGGAACTTTTAAATATCTTGATATATCTCGAGAACTACGCATCTAATCAAAAAATATCATAGAACATAAAAAGTAGGAAACTTAATTCTCTACAAAAAAGGTCTCTTAACATTTTGCCATAGCTCTCTTCGTTTCCGAGATATTTGCAGATTTATCTCAAGGGAAGGGGCCTGACGGACATATTTCGAGATATTTCTTCTTCTTGTTGTTCTTCTTCTGCACAGCTAAGCTGGAAGTGGCATTTGCGGCTCGCACTAGTGCAGAGTTATCTCAAAGAAAGGGGCCACGGTGTTTCTGTATCTCTATTATGTTGGTGCGGCTTCGGAACTTTTAAATATCTCGATATATCTCGAAAACTACGCTTCTGATCAAAAAATATCATAGAACATAAATTGTAGGAAACATAATTCTCTACAAAAAAGGTCTCTTAACATTTTGTCATAGCTCGCTTCGTTTCCGAGATATTTGCAGATATATCTCAAGGGAAGGGGCCTGACGGACATATTTCGAGATATTTCTTCTTCTTGTTGTTCTTCTTCTGCACAGCTAAACTGGAAGTGGCATTTCCAGCTCGCAGTAGTGCAGAGTTATCTCAAAGAGAGGGGCCACGGTGTTTCTGTATCTCTATTATGTTGGTGCGGCTTCGGAACTTTTAAATATCTCGATATATCTCGAAAACTACGCTTCTGATCAAAAAATATCATAGAACATAAATTGTAGGAAACATAATTCTCTACAAAAAAGGTCTCTTAACATTTTGTCATAGCTCGCTTCGTTTCCGAGATATTTGCAGATATATCTCACGGGAAGGGGCCTGACGGACATATTTCGAGATATTTCTCCTTCTTGTTGTTCTTCTTCTGCACAGCTAAGCTGGAAGTGGCATTTACAGCTCGCAATAGTGCAGAGTTATCTCAAAGAAAGGGGCCACGGTGTTTCTGTATCTCTATTATGTTGGTGCGGCTTCGGAACTTTTAAATATATTGATATATCTCGAGAACTACGCATCTGATCAAAAAATATCATAGAACATAAAAAGTAGGAAACTTAATTCTCTACAAAAAAGGTCTCTTAACAATTGGCCATAGCTCGCTTCGTTTCCGAGATATTTGCAGATTTATCTCAAGGGAAGGGGCCTGACGGACATATTTCGAGATATTGCTTCTTCTTGTTGTTCTTCTGCACAGCTAAGCTGGAAGTGGCATTTGCAGCTCGCAATAGTGCATAGTTATCTGAAAGAAAGGGGCCACGGTGTTTCTGTATCTCTATTATGTTGGTGCGGCTTCGGAACTTTTAAATATCTTGATATATCTCGAGAACTACGCATCTAATCAAAAAATATCATAGAACATAAAAAGTAGGAAACTTAATTCTCTACAAAAAAGGTCTCTTAACATTTTGCCATAGCTCTCTTCGTTTCCGAGATATTTGCAGATTTATCTCAAGGGAAGGGGCCTGACGGACATATTTCGAGATATTTCTTCTTCTTGTTGTTCTTCTTCTGCACAGCTAAGCTGGAAGTGGCATTTGCAGCTCGCAATAGTGCAGAGTTATCTCAAAGAAAGGGGCCACGGTGTTTCTGTATCTCTATTATGTTGGTGCGGCTTCGGAACTTTTAAATATCTTGATATATCTCGAGAACTACGCATCTGATCAGAAAATATCATAGAACATAAAAAGTAGGAAACTTAATTCTCTACAAAAAAGGTCTCTTAACATTTTGCCATAGCTCGCTTCGTTTCCGAGATATTTGCAGATTTATCTCAAGGGAAGGGGCCTGACGGACATATTTCGAGATATTTCTTCTTCTTGTTGTTCTTCTTCTGCACAGCTAAGCTGGAAGTGGCATTTGCGGCTCGCACTAGTGCAGAGTTATCTCAAAGAAAGGGGCCACGGTGTTTCTGTATCCCTATTATGTTGGTGCGGCTTCGGAACTTTTAAATATCTCGATATATCTCGAGAACTACGCATCTGATCGAAAAATATCATAGAACATAAAAAGTAGGAAACTTAATTCTCTACAAAAAAGGTCTCTTAACATTTTGCCATAGCTCGCTTCGTTTCCGAGATATTTGCAGATTTATCTCAAGGGAAGGGGCCTAACGGACATATTTCGAGATATTTCTTCTTCTTGTTGTTCTTCTTCTGCACAGCTAAACTGGAAGTGGCATTTCCAGCTCGCAATAGTGCAGAGTTATCTCAAAGAGAGGGGCCACGGTGTTTCTGTATCTCTATTATGTTGGTGCGGCTTCGGAACTTTTAAATATCTTGATATATCTCGAGAACTACGCATCTGCTCAAAAAATATCATAGAACATAAAAAGTAGGAAACTTAATTCTCTACAAAAAAGGTCTCCTAACATTTTGCCATAGCTCGCTTCGTTTCCGAGATATTTGCAGATTTATCTCAAGGGAAGGGGCCTGACGGACATATTTCGAGATATTTCTTCTTCTTGTTGTTCTTCCTCTGCACAGCTAAGCTGGAAGTGGCATTTGCAGCTCGCAATAGTGCAGAGTTATCTCAAAGAAAGGGGCCACGGTGTTTCTGTATCCCTATTATGTTGGTGCGGCTTCGGAACTTTTAAATATCTCGATATATCTCGAAAACTACGCTTCTGATCAAAAAATATCATAGAACATAAAAAGTAGGAAACTTAATTCTCTACAAAAAAGGTCTCTTAACATTTTACCATAGCTCGCTTCGTTTCCGAGATATTTGCAGATTTATCTCAAGGGAAGGGGCCTGACGGACATATTTCGAGATATTTCTTCTTCTTATTGTTCTTCTTCTGCACAGCTAAGCTGGAAGTGGCATTTGCGGCTCGCACTAGTGCAGAGTTGTCTCAGAGAAAGGGGCCACGGTGTTTCTGTATCTCTATTATGTTGGTGCGGCTTCGGAACTTTTAAATATCTCGATATATCTCGAAAACTACGCTTCTGATCAAAAAATATCATAGAACATAAATTGTAGGAAACATAATTCTCTACAAAAAAGGTCTCTTAACATTTTGCCATAGCTCGCTTCGTTTCCGAGATATTTGCAGATTTATCTCAAGGGAAGGGGCCTGACGGCCATATTTCGAGATATTTCTTCTTCTTGTTGTTCTTCTTCTGCACAGCTAAGCTGGAAGTGGCATTTGCGGCTCGCACTAGTGCAGAGTTATCTCGAAGAAAGGGGCCACGGTGTTTCTGTATCCCTATTATGTTGGTGCGGCTTCGGAACTTTTAAATATCTCGATATATCTCGAAAACTACGCTTCTGATCAAAAAATATCATAGAACATAAATTGTAGGAAACATAATTCTCTACAAAAAACGTCTCTTAACATTTTGCCATAGCTCGCTTCGTTTCCGAGATATTTGCAGATTTATCTCAAGGGAAGGGGCCTGACGGACATATTTCGAGATATTTCTTCTTCTTGTTGTTCTTCCTCTGCACAGCTAAGCTGGAAGTGGCATTTGCAGCTCGCAATAGTGCAGAGTTATCTCAAAGAAAGGGGCCACGGTGTTCTGTATCCCTATTATGTTGGTGCGGCTTCGGAACTTTTAAATATCTCGATATATCTCGAAAACTACGCTTCTGATCAAAAAATATCATAGAACATAAATTGTAGGAAACATAATTCTCTACAAAAAACGTCTCTTAACATTTTGCCATAGCTCGCTTCGTTTCCGAGATATTTGCAGATTCAGCTCAAAGGAACTGGCCTGACGGACATATTTCGAGATATTTCTTCTTCTTGTTGTTCTTCCTCTGCACAGATAAGCTGGAAGTGGCATTTGCAGCTCGCAATAGTGCAGAGTTATCTCAAAGAAAGGGGCCACGGTGTTTCTGTATCTCTATTATGTTGGTGCGGCTTCGGAACTTTTAAATATCTTGATATATCTCGAGAACTACGCATCTGATCAAAAAATATCATACAACATAAAAAGTAGGAAACTTAATTCTCTACAAAAAAGGTCTCTTAACATTTTACCATAGCTCGCTTCGTTTCCGAGATATTTGCAGATTTATCTCAAGGGAAGGGGCCTGACGGACATATTTCGAGATATTTCTTCTTCTTGTTGTTCTTCTTCTGCACAGCTAAGCTGGAAGTGGCATTTGCGGCTCGCACTAGTGCAGAGTTATCTCAAAGAAAGGGGCCACGGTGTTTCTGTATCTCTATTATGTTGGTGCGGCTTCGGAACTTTTAAATATCTCGATATATCTCGAGAGCTACGCGTCTGATCAAAAAATATTATAGAACATAAAAAGTAGGAAACATAATTCTCTACAAAAAAGGTCTCTCAACATTTTGCCATAGCTCGCTTCGTTTCCGAGATATTTGCAGATTTATCTCAAGGGAAGTGGCCTGACGGACATATTTCGAGATATTTCTTCTTCTTGTTGTTCTTCTTCTGCACAGCTAAGCTGGAAGTGGCATTTACAGCTCGCAATAGTGCATAGTTATCTGAAAGAAAGGGGCCACGGTGTTTCTGTATCTCTATTATGTTGGTGCGGCTTCGGAACTTTTAAATATCTTGATATATCTCGAGAACTACGCATCTGATCAAAAAATATCATAGAACCTAAAAAGTAGGAAACTCAATTCTCTACAAAAAAGGTCTCTTAACATTTTGCAATAGCTCGCTTCGTTTCCGAGATATTTGCAGATTTATCTCAAGGGAAGGGGCCTGACGGACATATTTCGAGATATTTCTTCTTCTTGTTGTTCTTCTTCTGCACAGCTAAGCTGGAAGTGGCATTTGCGGCTCGCACTAGTGCAGAGTTATCTCAAAGAAAGGGGCCACGGTGTTTCTGTATCTCTATTATGTTGGTGCTGCTTCGGAACTTTTAAATATCTCGATATATCTCGAAAACTACGCTTCTGATCAAAAAATATCATAGAACATAAATTGTAGGAAACATAATTCGCTACAAAAAACGTCTCTTAACATTTTGCCATAGCTCGCTTCGTTTCCGAGATATTTGCAGATTTATCTCAAGGGAAGGGGCCTAACGGACATATTTCGAGATATTTCTTCTTCTTGTTGTTCTTCTTCTGCACAGCTAAACTGGAAGTGGCATTTCCAGTTCGCAATAGTACAGAGTTATCTCAAAGAAAGGGGCCACGGTGTTTCTGTATCTCTATTATGTTGGTGCGGCTTCGGAACTTTTAAATATCTTGATATATCTCGAGAACTACGCATCTGATCAAAAAATATCATAGAACATAAAAAGTAGGAAACTTAATTCTCTACAAAAAAGGTCTCTTAACATTTTGCCATAGCTCGCTTCGTTTCCGAGATATTTGCAGATTTATCTCAAGGGAAGGGGCCTAACGGACATATTGCGAGATATTTCTTCTTCTTGTTGTTCTTCTTCTGCACAGCTAAACTGGAAGTGGCATTTCCAGCTCGCAATAGTGCAGAGTTATCTCAAAGAGAGGGGCCACGGTGTTTCTGTATCTCTATTATGTTGCTGCGGCTTCGGAACTTTTAAATATCTTGATATATCTCGAGAACTACGCATCTGATCAAAAAATATCATACAACATAAAACGTAGGAAACTTAATTCTCTACAAAAAAGGTCTCTTAACATTTTGCCATAGCTCGCTTCGTTTCCGAGATATTTGCAGATTTATCTCAAGGGAAGGGGCCTAACGGACATATTTCGAGATATTTCTTCTTCTTGTTGTTCTTCTTCTGCACAGCTAAACTGGAAGTGGCATTTCCAGCTCGCAATAGTGCAGAGTTATCTCAAAGAAAGGGGCCACGGTGTTTCTGTATCTCTATTATGTTGGTGCGGCTTCTTAACTTTTAAATATCTTGATATATCTCGAAAACTACGCATCTGATCAAAAAATATCATAGAACATAAAAAGTAGGAAACTTAATTTTCTACAAAAAAGGTCTCTTAACATTTTGCCATAGCTCTCTTCGTTTCCGAGATATTTGCAGATTTATCTCAAGGGAAGGGGCCTGACGGACACATTTCGAGATATTTCTTCTTCTTGTTGTTCTTCTTCTGCACAGCTAAGCTGGAAGTGGCATTTGCAGCTCGCAATTGTGCAGAGTTATCTCAAAGAGAGGGGCCACGGTGTTTCTGTATCTCTATTATGTTGGTGCGGCTTCGGAACTTTTAAATATCTTGATATATCTCGAGAACTACGCATCTGATCAAAAAATATCATAGAACATAAAAAGTAGGAAACTTAATTCGCTACAAAAAAGGTCTCTTAACATTTTGCCATAGCTCGCTTCGTTTCCGAGATATTTGCAGATTTATCTCAAGGGAAGGGGCCTAACGGACATATTTCGTGATATTTCTTCTTCTTGTTGTTCTTCTTCTGCACAGCTAAGCTGGAAGTGGCATTTGCGGCTCGCACTAGTACAGAGTTATCTCAAAGAAAGGGGCCACGGTGTTTCTGTATCTCTATTATGTTGGTGCGGCTTCGGAACTTTTAAATATCTTGATATATCTCGAGAACTACGCATCTGATCAAAAAATATCATACAACATAAAACGTAGGAAACTTAATTCTCTACAAAAAAGGTCTCTTAACATTTTGCCATAGCTCGCTTCGTTTCCGAGATATTTGCAGATTTATCTCAAGGGAAGGGGCCTAACGGACTTATTTCGAGATATTTCTTCTTCTTGTTGTTCTTCTTCTGCACAGCTAAACTGGAAGTGGCATTTACAGGTCGCAATAGTGCAGAGTTATCTAAAAGAAAGGAGCCACGGTGTTTCTGTATCTCTATTATGTTGGTGCGGCTTCGGAACTTTTAAATATCTTGATATATCTCGAGAACTACGCGTCTGATCAAAAAATATCGTAGAACATAAAAAGTAGGAAACTAAATTCCATACAAAAAAGGTCTCTTAACATTTTGCCATAGCTCGCTTCGTTTCCGAGATATTTGCAGATTTATCTCAAGGGAAGGGGCCTGACGGACATATTTCGAGATATTTCTTCTTCTTGTTGTTCTTCTTCTGCACAGCTAAGCTGGAAGTGGCATTTGCAGCTCGCAATAGTGCAGAGTTATCTCAAAGAAAGGGGCCACGGTGTTTCTGTATCTCTATTATGTTGGTGCGGCTTCGGAACTTTTAAATATCTTGATATATCTCGAGAACTACGCATCTGATCAAAAAATATCATAGAACATAAAAAGTAGGAAACTTAATTCTCTACAAAAAAGGTCTCGTAACATTTTGCCATAGCTCGCTTCGTTTCCGAGATATTTGCAGATTTATCTCAAGGGAAGGGCCCTGACGGACATATTTCGAGATATTTCTTCTTCTTGTTGTTCTTCTTCTGCACAGCTGAGCTGGAAGTGGCATTTGCAGGTCGCAATAGTGCAGAGTTATCTCAAAGAAAGGGTCCACGGTGTTTCTGTATCTCTATTATGTTGGTGCGGCTTCGGAACTTTTAAATATCTCGATATATCTCGAAAACTACGCTTCTGATCAAAAAATATCATAGAACATAAAAAGTAGGAAACTTAATTCTCTACAAAAAAGGTCTCTTAACATTTTGCCATAGCTCGCTTCGTTTCCGAGATATTTGCAGATTTATCTCAAGGGAAGGGCCCTGACGGACATATTTCGAGATATTTCTTCTTCTTGTTGTTCTTCTTCTGCACAGCTGAGCTGGAAGTGGCATTTGCAGGTCGCAATAGTGCAGAGTTATCTCAAAGAAAGGGGCCACGGTGTTTCTGTATCTCTATTATGTTGGTGCGGCTTCGGAACTTTTAAATATCTCGATATATCTCGAAAACTACGCTTCTGATCAAAAAATATCATAGAACGTAAATTGTAGGAAACATTATTCTCTACAAAAAAGGTCTCTTAACATTTTGCCATAGCTCGCTTCGTTTCCGAGATATTTGCAGATTCATCTCAAGGGAAGGGGTCTGACGGACATATTTCGAGATATTTCTTCTTCTTGTTGTTCTTCTTCTGCACAGCTAAGCTGGAAGTGGCATTTGCGGCTCGCACTAGTGCAGAGTTATCTCAAAGAAAGGGGCCACGGTGTTTCTGTATCTCTATTATGTTGGTGTGGCTTCGGAACTTTTAAATATCTTGATATATCTCGAGAACTACGCATCTGATCAAAAAATATCATACCACCTAAAAAGTAGGAAACTTAATTCTCTACAAGAAAGGTCTCTAAACATTTTGCCATAGCTCGCTTCGTTTCCGAGATATTTGCAGATTTATCTCAAGGGAAGGGGCCTGACGGACATATTTCGAGATATTTCTTCTTCTTGTTGTTCTTCTTCTGCACAGCTAAGCTGGAAGTGGCATTTGCAGCTCGCAATTGTGCAGAGTTATCTCAAAGAGAGGGGCCACGGTGTTTCTGTATCTCTATTATGTTGGTGCGGCTTCGGAACTTTTAAATATCTTGATATATCTCGAGAACTACGCATCTGATCAAAAAATATCATAGAACATAAAAAGTAGGAAACTTAATTCGCTACAAAAAAGGTCTCTTAACATTTTGCCATAGCTCGCTTCGTTTCCGAGATATTTGCAGATTTATCTCAAGGGAAGGGGCCTAACGGACATATTTCGTGATATTTCTTCTTCTTGTTGTTCTTCTTCTGCACAGCTAAGCTGGAAGTGGCATTTGCGGCTCGCACTAGTACAGAGTTATCTCAAAGAAAGGGGCCACGGTGTTTCTGTATCTCTATTATGTTGGTGCGGCTTCGGAACTTTTAAATATCTTGATATATCTCGAGAACTACGCATCTGATCAAAAAATATCATACAACATAAAACGTAGGAAACTTAATTCTCTACAAAAAAGGTCTCTTAACATTTTGCCATAGCTCGCTTCGTTTCCGAGATATTTGCAGATTTATCTCAAGGGAAGGGGCCTAACGGACTTATTTCGAGATATTTCTTCTTCTTGTTGTCCTTCTTCTGCACAGCTAAACTGGAAGTGGCATTTACAGGTCGCAATAGTGCAGAGTTATCTAAAAGAAAGGAGCCACGGTGTTTCTGTATCTCTATTATGTTGGTGCGGCTTCGGAACTTTTAAATATCTTGATATATCTCGAGAACTACGCGTCTGATCAAAAAATATCGTAGAACATAAAAAGTAGGAAACTAAATTCCATACAAAAAAGGTCTCTTAACATTTTGCCATAGCTCGCTTCGTTTCCGAGATATTTGCAGATTTATCTCAAGGGAAGGGGCCTGACGGACATATTTCGAGATATTTCTTCTTCTTGTTGTTCTTCTTCTGCACAGCTAAGCTGGAAGTGGCATTTGCAGCTCGCAATAGTGCAGAGTTATCTCAAAGAAAGGGGCCACGGTGTTTCTGTATCTCTATTATGTTGGTGCGGCTTCGGAACTTTTAAATATCTTGATATATCTCGAGAACTACGCATCTGATCAAAAAATATCATAGAACATAAAAAGTAGGAAACTTAATTCTCTACAAAAAAGGTCTCGTAACATTTTGCCATAGCTCGCTTCGTTTCCGAGATATTTGCAGATTTATCTCAAGGGAAGGGCCCTGACGGACATATTTCGAGATATTTCTTCTTCTTGTTGTTCTTCTTCTGCACAGCTGAGCTGGAAGTGGCATTTGCAGGTCGCAATAGTGCAGAGTTATCTCAAAGAAAGGGTCCACGGTGTTTCTGTATCTCTATTATGTTGGTGCGGCTTCGGAACTTTTAAATATCTCGATATATCTCGAAAACTACGCTTCTGATCAAAAAATATCATAGAACATAAAAAGTAGGAAACTTAATTCTCTACAAAAAAGGTCTCTTAACATTTTGCCATAGCTCGCTTCGTTTCCGAGATATTTGCAGATTTATCTCAAGGGAAGGGCCCTGACGGACATATTTCGAGATATTTCTTCTTCTTGTTGTTCTTCTTCTGCACAGCTGAGCTGGAAGTGGCATTTGCAGGTCGCAATAGTGCAGAGTTATCTCAAAGAAAGGGGCCACGGTGTTTCTGTATCTCTATTATGTTGGTGCGGCTTCGGAACTTTTAAATATCTCGATATATCTCGAAAACTACGCTTCTGATCAAAAAATATCATAGAACGTAAATTGTAGGAAACATTATTCTCTACAAAAAAGGTCTCTTAACATTTTGCCATAGCTCGCTTCGTTTCCGAGATATTTGCAGATTCATCTCAAGGGAAGGGGTCTGACGGACATATTTCGAGATATTTCTTCTTCTTGTTGTTCTTCTTCTGCACAGCTAAGCTGGAAGTGGCATTTGCGGCTCGCACTAGTGCAGAGTTATCTCAAAGAAAGGGGCCACGGTGTTTCTGTATCTCTATTATGTTGGTGTGGCTTCGGAACTTTTAAATATCTTGATATATCTCGAGAACTACGCATCTGATCAAAAAATATCATACCACCTAAAAAGTAGGAAACTTAATTCTCTACAAGAAAGGTCTCTAAACATTTTGCCATAGCTCGCTTCGTTTCCGAGATATTTGCAGATTTATCTCAAGGGAAGGGGCCTGACGGACATATTTCGAGATATTTCTTCTTCTTGTTGTTCTTCTTCTGCACAGCTAAGCTGGAAGTGGCATTTGCAGCTCGCAATAGTGCAGAGTTATCTCAAAGAGAGGGGCCACGGTGTTTCTGTATCTCTATTATGTTGGTGCGGCTTCGGAACTTTTAAATATCTTGATATATCTCGAGAACTACGCATCTGATCAAAAAATATCATACAACATAAAAAGTAGGAAACTTAATTCTCTACAAAAAAGGTCTCTTAACATTTTACCATAGCTCGCTTCGTTTCCGAGATATTTGCAGATTTATCTCAAGGGAAGGGGCCTGACGGACATATTTCGAGATATTTCTTCTTCTTGTTGTTCTTCTTCTGCACAGCTAAGCTGGAAGTGGCATTTGCGGCTCGCACTAGTGCAGAGTTATCTCAAAGAAAGGGGCCACGGTGTTTCTGTATCTCTATTATGTTGGTGCGGCTTCGGAACTTTTAAATATCTCGATATATCTCGAGAGCTACGCGTCTGATCAAAAAATATTATAGAACATAAAAAGTAGGAAACATAATTCTCTACAAAAAAGGTCTCTCAACATTTTGCCATAGCTCGCTTCGTTTCCGAGATATTTGCAGATTTATCTCAAGGGAAGTGGCCTGACGGACATATTTCGAGATATTTCTTCTTCTTGTTGTTCTTCTTCTGCACAGCTAAGCTGGAAGTGGCATTTACAGCTCGCAATAGTGCATAGTTATCTGAAAGAAAGGGGCCACGGTGTTTCTGTATCTCTATTATGTTGGTGCGGCTTCGGAACTTTTAAATATCTTGATATATCTCGAGAACTACGCATCTGATCAAAAAATATCATAGAACCTAAAAAGTAGGAAACTCAATTCTCTACAAAAAAGGTCTCTTAACATTTTGCAATAGCTCGCTTCGTTTCCGAGATATTTGCAGATTTATCTCAAGGGAAGGGGCCTGACGGACATATTTCGAGATATTTCTTCTTCTTGTTGTTCTTCTTCTGCACAGCTAAGCTGGAAGTGGCATTTGCGGCTCGCACTAGTGCAGAGTTATCTCAAAGAAAGGGGCCACGGTGTTTCTGTATCTCTATTATGTTGGTGCTGCTTCGGAACTTTTAAATATCTCGATATATCTCGAAAACTACGCTTCTGATCAAAAAATATCATAGAACATAAATTGTAGGAAACATAATTCGCTACAAAAAACGTCTCTTAACATTTTGCCATAGCTCGCTTCGTTTCCGAGATATTTGCAGATTTATCTCAAGGGAAGGGGCCTAACGGACATATTTCGAGATATTTCTTCTTCTTGTTGTTCTTCTTCTGCACAGCTAAACTGGAAGTGGCATTTCCAGTTCGCAATAGTACAGAGTTATCTCAAAGAAAGGGGCCACGGTGTTTCTGTATCTCTATTATGTTGGTGCGGCTTCGGAACTTTTAAATATCTTGATATATCTCGAGAACTACGCATCTGATCAAAAAATATCATAGAACATAAAAAGTAGGAAACTTAATTCTCTACAAAAAAGGTCTCTTAACATTTTGCCATAGCTCGCTTCGTTTCCGAGATATTTGCAGATTTATCTCAAGGGAAGGGGCCTAACGGACATATTGCGAGATATTTCTTCTTCTTGTTGTTCTTCTTCTGCACAGCTAAACTGGAAGTGGCATTTCCAGCTCGCAATAGTGCAGAGTTATCTCAAAGAGAGGGGCCACGGTGTTTCTGTATCTCTATTATGTTGCTGCGGCTTCGGAACTTTTAAATATCTTGATATATCTCGAGAACTACGCATCTGATCAAAAAATATCATACAACATAAAACGTTGGAAACTTAATTCTCTACAAAAAAGGTCTCTTAACATTTTGCCATAGCTCGCTTCGTTTCCGAGATATTTGCAGATTTATCTCAAGGGAAGGGGCCTAACGGACATATTTCGAGATATTTCTTCTTCTTGTTGTTCTTCTTCTGCACAGCTAAACTGGAAGTGGCATTTCCAGCTCGCAATAGTGCAGAGTTATCTCAAAGAAAGGGGCCACGGTGTTTCTGTATCTCTATTATGTTGGTGCGGCTTCTTAACTTTTAAATATCTTGATATATCTCGAAAACTACGCATCTGATCAAAAAATATCATAGAACATAAAAAGTAGGAAACTTAATTTTCTACACAAAAGGTCTCTTAACATTTTGCCATAGCTCTCTTCGTTTCCGAGATATTTGCAGATTTATCTCAAGGGAAGGGGCCTGACGGACACATTTCGAGATATTTCTTCTTCTTGTTGTTCTTCTTCTGCACAGCTAAGCTGGAAGTGGCATTTGCAGCTCGCAATTGTGCAGAGTTATCTCAAAGAGAGGGGCCACGGTGTTTCTGTATCTCTATTATGTTGGTGCGGCTTCGGAACTTTTAAATATCTTGATATATCTCGAGAACTACGCATCTGATCAAAAAATATCATAGAACATAAAAAGTAGGAAACTTAATTCGCTACAAAAAAGGTCTCTTAACATTTTGCCATAGCTCGCTTCGTTTCCGAGATATTTGCAGATTTATCTCAAGGGAAGGGGCCTAACGGACATATTTCGTGATATTTCTTCTTCTTGTTGTTCTTCTTCTGCACAGCTAAGCTGGAAGTGGCATTTGCGGCTCGCACTAGTACAGAGTTATCTCAAAGAAAGGGGCCACGGTGTTTCTGTATCTCTATTATGTTGGTGCGGCTTCGGAACTTTTAAATATCTTGATATATCTCGAGAACTACGCATCTGATCAAAAAATATCATACAACATAAAACGTAGGAAACTTAATTCTCTACAAAAAAGGTCTCTTAACATTTTGCCATAGCTCGCTTCGTTTCCGAGATATTTGCAGATTTATCTCAAGGGAAGGGGCCTAACGGACTTATTTCGAGATATTTCTTCTTCTTGTTGTTCTTCTTCTGCACAGCTAAACTGGAAGTGGCATTTACAGGTCGCAATAGTGCAGAGTTATCTAAAAGAAAGGAGCCACGGTGTTTCTGTATCTCTATTATGTTGGTGCGGCTTCGGAACTTTTAAATATCTTGATATATCTCGAGAACTACGCGTCTGATCAAAAAATATCGTAGAACATAAAAAGTAGGAAACTAAATTCCATACAAAAAAGGTCTCTTAACATTTTGCCATAGCTCGCTTCGTTTCCGAGATATTTGCAGATTTATCTCAAGGGAAGGGGCCTGACGGACATATTTCGAGATATTTCTTCTTCTTGTTGTTCTTCTTCTGCACAGCTAAGCTGGAAGTGGCATTTGCAGCTCGCAATAGTGCAGAGTTATCTCAAAGAAAGGGGCCACGGTGTTTCTGTATCTCTATTATGTTGGTGCGGCTTCGGAACTTTTAAATATCTTGATATATCTCGAGATCTACGCATCTGATCAAAAAATATCATAGAACATAAAAAGTAGGAAACTTAATTCTCTACAAAAAAGGTCTCTCAACATTTTGCCATAGCTCGCTTCGTTTCCGAGATACTTGCCGATTTATCTCAAGGGAAGGGGCCTAACGGACATATTTCGAGATATTTCTTCTTCTTGTTGTTCTTCTTCTGCACAGCTAAACTGGAAGTGGCATTTGCAGCTCGCAATAGTGCAGAGTTATCTCAAAGAGAGGGGCCACGGTGTTTCTGTATCTCTATTATGTTGGTGCGGCTTCGGAACTTTTAGATATCTTGATATATCTCGAGAACTACGCATCTGATCAAAAAATATCATAGAACATAAAAAGTAGGAAACTTAATTCTCTACAAAAAAGGTCTCTTAACATTTTGCCATAGCTCGCTGCGTTTCCGAGATATTTGCAGATTTATCTCAAGGGAAGGGGCCTGACGGATATATTTCGAGATATTTCTTCTTTTTGTTGTTCTTCTTCTGCACAGCTAAGCTGGAAGTGGCATTTGCAGCTCGCAATAGTGCAGAGTTATCTCAAAGAAAGGGGCCACGGTGTTTCTGTATCTCTATTATGTTGGTGCGGCTTCGGAACTTTTAAATATCTCGATATATCTCGAAAACTACGCTTCTGATCAAAAAATATCATACAACATAAAAAGTAGGAAACTTAATTCTCTACAAAAAAGGTCTCTTAACATTTTGCCATAGCTCGCTTCGTTTCCGAGATACTTGCCGATTTATCTCAAGGGAAGGGGCCTGACGGACATATTTCGAGATATTTCTTCTTCTTGTTGTTCTTCTTCTGCACAGCTAAACTGGAAGTGGCATTTCCAGCTCGCCATAGTGCAGAGTTATCTCAAAGAAAGGGGCCACGGTGTTTCTGTATCTCTATTATGTTGGTGCGGCTTCGGAACTTTTAAACATCTTGATATATCTCGAGAACTACGCGTCTGATCAAAAAATATCATAGAACATAAAAGTAGGAAACTTAATTCTCTACAAAAAAGGTCTCTTAACATTTTGCCATAGCTCGCTTCGTTTCCGAGATATTTGCATATTTATCTCAAGGGAAGGGGCCTGACGGACATATTTCGAGATATTTCTTCTTCTTGTTGTTCTTCTTCTGCACAGCTAAGCTGGAAGTGGCATTTCCGGCTCGCACTAGTGCAGAGTTATCTCAAAGAAAGGGGCCACGGTGTTTCTGTATCTCTATTATGTTGGTGCGGCTTCGGAACTTTTAAATATCTCGATATATCTCGAAAACTACGCTTCTGAACAAAAAATATCATACAACATAAAAAGTAGGAAACTTAATTCTCTACAAAAAAGGTCTCTTAACATTTTGCCATAGCTCGCTTCGTTTCCGAGATATTTGCAGATTTATCTCAAGGGAAGGGGCCTAACGGACATATTTCGAGATATTTCTTCTTCTTGTTGTTCTTCTTCTGCACAGCTAAACTGGAAGTGGCATTTCCAGCTCGCAATAGTGCAGAGTTATCTCAAAGAAAGGGGCCACGGTGTTTCTGTATCTCTATTATGTTGGTGCGGCTTCGGAACTTTTAAATATGTTGATATATCTCGAGAACTACGCATCTGATCAAAAAATATCATAGAACATAAAAAGTAGGAAACTTAATTCTCTACAAAAAAGGTCTCGTAACATTTTGCCATAGCTCGCTTCGTTTCCGAGATATTTGCAGATTTATCTCAAGGGAAGGGCCCTGACGGACATATTTCGAGATATTTCTTCTTCTTGTTGTTCTTCTTCTGCACAGCTGAGCTGGAAGTGGCATTTGCAGGTCGCAATAGTGCAGAGTTATCTCAAAGAAAGGGTCCACGGTGTTTCTGTATCTCTATTATGTTGGTGCGGCTTCGGAACTTTTAAATATCTCGATATATCTCGAAAACTACGCTTCTGATCAAAAAATATCATAGAACATAAAAAGTAGGAAACTTAATTCTCTACAAAAAAGGTCTCTTAACATTTTGCCATAGCTCGCTTCGTTTCCGAGATATTTGCAGATTTATCTCAAGGGAAGGGGCCTGACGGACATATTTCGAGATATTTCTTCTTCTTGTTGTTCTTCTTCTGCACAGCTAAGCTGGAAGTGGCATTTGCGGCTCGCACTAGTGCAGAGTTATCTCAAAGAAAGGGGCCACGGTGTTTCTGTATCTCTATTATGTTGGTGCGGCTTCGGAACTTTTAAATATCTCGATATATCTCGAAAACTACGGTTCTTATCAAAAAATATCATAGAACATAAAAAGTAGGAAACTTAATTCTCTACAAAAAAGGTCTCTTAACATTTTGCCATAGCTCGCTTCGTTTCCGAGATATTTGCAGATTTATCTCAAGGGAAGGGCCCTGACGGACATATTTCGAGATATTTCTTCTTCTTGTTGTTCTTCTTCTGCACAGCTGAGCTGGAAGTGGCATTTGCAGGTCGCAATAGTGCAGAGTTATCTCAAAGAAAGGGGCCACGGTGTTTCTGTATCTCTATTATGTTGGTGCGGCTTCGGAACTTTTAAATATCTCGATATATCTCGAAAACTACGCTTCTGATCAAAAAATATCATAGAACGTAAATTGTAGGAAACATTATTCTCTACAAAAAAGGTCTCTTAACATTTTGCCATAGCTCGCTTCGTTTCCGAGATATTTGCAGATTCATCTCAAGGGAAGGGGTCTGACGGACATATTTCGAGATATTTCTTCTTCTTGTTGTTCTTCTTCTGCACAGCTAAGCTGGAAGTGGCATTTGCGGCTCGCACTAGTGCAGAGTTATCTCAAAGAAAGGGGCCACGGTGTTTCTGTATCTCTATTATGTTGGTGTGGCTTCGGAACTTTTAAATATCTTGATATATCTCGAGAACTACGCATCTGATCAAAAAATATCATACCACCTAAAAAGTAGGAAACTTAATTCTCTACAAGAAAGGTCTCTAAACATTTTGCCATAGCTCGCTTCGTTTCCGAGATATTTGCAGATTTATCTCAAGGGAAGGGGCCTGACGGACATATTTCGAGATATTTCTTCTTCTTGTTGTTCTTCTTCTGCACAGCTAAGCTGGAAGTGGCATTTGCAGCTCGCAATAGTGCAGAGTTATCTCAAAGAGAGGGGCCACGGTGTTTCTGTATCTCTATTATGTTGGTGCGGCTTCGGAACTTTTAAATATCTTGATATATCTCGAGAACTACGCATCTGATCAAAAAATATCATAGAAGATAAAAAGTAGGAAACTTAATTCTCTACAAAAAAGGTCTCTTACCATTTTGCCATAGCTCGCTTCGTTACCGAGATATTTGCATATTTATCTGAAGGGAAGGGGCCTGACGGACATATTTCGAGATATTTCTTCTTCTGGTTGTTCTTCTTCTGCACAGCTAAGCTCGAAGCGGCATTTGCAGCTCGCAATAGTGCAGAGTTATCTCAAAGAAAGAGGCCACGGTGTTTCTGTACCTCTATTATGTTCGTGCAGCTTCGGAACTTTTAAATATCTTGATATATCTCGAGAACTACGCATCTGATCAAAAAATATCATCGAACATAAAAAGTAGGAAACTTAATTCTCTACAAAAAAGGTCTCTTAACATTTTGCCATAGCTCGCTTCGTTTCCGAGATATTTGCATATTTATCTCAAGGGAAGGGGCCTGACGGACATATTTCGAGATATTTCTTCTTCTTGTTGTTCTTCTTCTGCACAGCTAAGCTGGAAGTGGCATTTGCGGCTCTCACTAGTGCAGAGTTATCTCAAAGAAAGGGGCCACGGTGTTTCTGTATCTCTATTATGTTGGTGCGGCTTCGGAACTTTTAAATATCTTGATATATCTCGAGAACTACGCATCTGATCAAAAAATATCATAGAACATAAATTGTAGGAAACATAATTCTCTACAAAAAAGGTCTCTTAACATTTTGCCATAGCTCGCTTCGTTTCCGAGATATTTGCAGATTCATCTCAAGGGAAGGGGCCTGACGGAAATATTTCGAGATATTTCTTCTTCTTGTTGTTCTTCTTCTGCACAGCTAAGCTGGAAGTGGCATTTGCGGCTCGCACTAGTGCAGAGTTATCTCAAAGAAAGGGGCCACGGTGTTTCTGTATCCCTATTATGTTGGTGCGGCTTCGGAACTCTTAAATATCTCGATATATCTCGAAAACTACGCTTCTGATCAAAAAATATCATAGAACATAAATTGTAGGAAACATAATTCTCTACAAAAAACGTCTCTTAACATTTTGCCATAGATCGCTTCGTTTCCGAGATATTTGCAGATTCAGCTCAAAGGAACTGGCCTGACGGACATATTTCGAGATATTTCTTCTTCTTGTTGTTCTTCGTCTGCACAGCTAAGCTGGAAGTGGCATTTGCAGCTCGCAATAGTGCAGAGTTATCTCAAAGAAAGGGGCCACGGTGTTTCTGTATCTCTATTATGTTGGTGTGGCTTCGGAACTTTTAAATATCTTGATATATCTCGAGAACTACGCATCTGATCAAAAAATATCATCGAACATAAAAAGTAGGAAACTTAATTCTCTACAAAAAAGGTCTCTTAACATTTTGCCATAGTTCGCTTCGTTTCCGAGCTATTTGCAGATTCATCTCAAGGGAAGGGGTGTGACGGACATATTTCGAGATATTTCTTCTTCTTGTTGTTCTTCTTCTGCACAGCTAAGCTCGAAGCGGCATTTGCAGCTCGCAATAGTGCAGAGTTATCTCAAAGAAAGAGGCCACGGTGTTTCTGTACCTCTATTATGTTGGTGCAGCTTCGGAACTTTTAAATATCTTGATATATCTCGAGAACTACGCATCGGATCAAAAAATATCATCGAACATAAAAAGTAGGAAACTTAATTCTCTACAAAAAAGGTCTCTTAACATTTTGCCATAGTTCGCTTCGTTTCCGAGATATTTGCAGATTCATCTCAAGGGAAGGGGTCTGACGGACATATTTCGAGATATTTCTTCTTCTTGTTGTTCTTCTTCTGCACAGCTAAGCTCGAAGTGGCATTTGCAGCTCGCAATAGTGCAGAGTTATCTCAAAGAAAGAGGCCACGGTGTTTCTGTATCTCTATTATGTTGGTGCGGCTTCGGAACTTTTAAATATCTTGATATATCTCGAGAACTACGCATCTGATCAAAAAATATCATAGAACATAAAAAGTAGGAAACTTAATTCGCTACAAAAAAGGTCTCTTAACATTTTGCCATAGCTCGCTTCGTTTCCGAGATATTTGCAGATTTATCTCAAGGGAAGGGGCCTAACGGACATATTTCGTGATATTTCTTCTTCTTGTTGTTCTTCTTCTGCACAGCTAAGCTGGAAGTGGCATTTGCGGCTCGCACTAGTACAGAGTTATCTCAAAGAAAGGGGCCACGGTGTTTCTGTATCTCTATTATGTTGGTGCGGCTTCGGAACTTTTAAATATCTTGATATATCTCGAGAACTACGCATCTGATCAAAAAATATCATACAACATAAAACGTAGGAAACTTAATTCTCTACAAAAAAGGTCTCTTAACATTTTGCCATAGCTCGCTTCGTTTCCGAGATATTTGCAGATTTATCTCAAGGGAAGGGGCCTAACGGACTTATTTCGAGATATTTCTTCTTCTTGTTGTTCTTCTTCTGCACAGCTAAACTGGAAGTGGCATTTACAGGTCGCAATAGTGCAGAGTTATCTAAAAGAAAGGAGCCACGGTGTTTCTGTATCTCTATTATGTTGGTGCGGCTTCGGAACTTTTAAATATCTTGATATATCTCGAGAACTACGCGTCTGATCAAAAAATATCGTAGAACATAAAAAGTAGGAAACTAAATTCCATACAAAAAAGGTCTCTTAACATTTTGCCATAGCTCGCTTCGTTTCCGAGATATTTGCAGATTTATCTCAAGGGAAGGGGCCTGACGGACATATTTCGAGATATTTCTTCTTCTTGTTGTTCTTCTTCTGCACAGCTAAGCTGGAAGTGGCATTTGCAGCTCGCAATAGTGCAGAGTTATCTCAAAGAAAGGGGCCACGGTGTTTCTGTATCTCTATTATGTTGGTGCGGCTTCGGAACTTTTAAATATCTTGATATATCTCGAGATCTACGCATCTGATCAAAAAATATCATAGAACATAAAAAGTAGGAAACTTAATTCTCTACAAAAAAGGTCTCTCAACATTTTGCCATAGCTCGCTTCGTTTCCGAGATACTTGCCGATTTATCTCAAGGGAAGGGGCCTAACGGACATATTTCGAGATATTTCTTCTTCTTGTTGTTCTTCTTCTGCACAGCTAAACTGGAAGTGGCATTTGCAGCTCGCAATAGTGCAGAGTTATCTCAAAGAGAGGGGCCACGGTGTTTCTGTATCTCTATTATGTTGGTGCGGCTTCGGAACTTTTAGATATCTTGATATATCTCGAGAACTACGCATCTGATCAAAAAATATCATAGAACATAAAAAGTAGGAAACTTAATTCTCTACAAAAAAGGTCTCTTAACATTTTGCCATAGCTCGCTGCGTTTCCGAGATATTTGCAGATTTATCTCAAGGGAAGGGGCCTGACGGATATATTTCGAGATATTTCTTCTTTTTGTTGTTCTTCTTCTGCACAGCTAAGCTGGAAGTGGCATTTGCAGCTCGCAATAGTGCAGAGTTATCTCAAAGAAAGGGGCCACGGTGTTTCTGTATCTCTATTATGTTGGTGCGGCTTCGGAACTTTTAAATATCTCGATATATCTCGAAAACTACGCTTCTGATCAAAAAATATCATACAACATAAAAAGTAGGAAACTTAATTCTCTACAAAAAAGGTCTCTTAACATTTTGCCATAGCTCGCTTCGTTTCCGAGATACTTGCCGATTTATCTCAAGGGAAGGGGCCTGACGGACATATTTCGAGATATTTCTTCTTCTTGTTGTTCTTCTTCTGCACAGCTAAACTGGAAGTGGCATTTCCAGCTCGCCATAGTGCAGAGTTATCTCAAAGAAAGGGGCCACGGTGTTTCTGTATCTCTATTATGTTGGTGCGGCTTCGGAACTTTTAAACATCTTGATATATCTCGAGAACTACGCGTCTGATCAAAAAATATCATAGAACATAAAAGTAGGAAACTTAATTCTCTACAAAAAAGGTCTCTTAACATTTTGCCATAGCTCGCTTCGTTTCCGAGATATTTGCATATTTATCTCAAGGGAAGGGGCCTGACGGACATATTTCGAGATATTTCTTCTTCTTGTTGTTCTTCTTCTGCACAGCTAAGCTGGAAGTGGCATTTCCGGCTCGCACTAGTGCAGAGTTATCTCAAAGAAAGGGGCCACGGTGTTTCTGTATCTCTATTATGTTGGTGCGGCTTCGGAACTTTTAAATATCTCGATATATCTCGAAAACTACGCTTCTGAACAAAAAATATCGTACAACATAAAAAGTAGGAAACTTAATTCTCTACAAAAAAGGTCTCTTAACATTTTGCCATAGCTCGCTTCGTTTCCGAGATATTTGCAGATTTATCTCAAGGGAAGGGGCCTAACGGACATATTTCGAGATATTTCTTCTTCTTGTTGTTCTTCTTCTGCACAGCTAAACTGGAAGTGGCATTTCCAGCTCGCAATAGTGCAGAGTTATCTCAAAGAAAGGGGCCACGGTGTTTCTGTATCTCTATTATGTTGGTGCGGCTTCGGAACTTTTAAATATGTTGATATATCTCGAGAACTACGCATCTGATCAAAAAATATCATAGAACATAAAAAGTAGGAAACTTAATTCTCTACAAAAAAGGTCTCGTAACATTTTGCCATAGCTCGCTTCGTTTCCGAGATATTTGCAGATTTATCTCAAGGGAAGGGCCCTGACGGACATATTTCGAGATATTTCTTCTTCTTGTTGTTCTTCTTCTGCACAGCTGAGCTGGAAGTGGCATTTGCAGGTCGCAATAGTGCAGAGTTATCTCAAAGAAAGGGTCCACGGTGTTTCTGTATCTCTATTATGTTGGTGCGGCTTCGGAACTTTTAAATATCTCGATATATCTCGAAAACTACGCTTCTGATCAAAAAATATCATAGAACATAAAAAGTAGGAAACTTAATTCTCTACAAAAAAGGTCTCTTAACATTTTGCCATAGCTCGCTTCGTTTCCGAGATATTTGCAGATTTATCTCAAGGGAAGGGGCCTGACGGACATATTTCGAGATATTTCTTCTTCTTGTTGTTCTTCTTCTGCACAGCTAAGCTGGAAGTGGCATTTGCGGCTCGCACTAGTGCAGAGTTATCTCAAAGAAAGGGGCCACGGTGTTTCTGTATCTCTATTATGTTGGTGCGGCTTCGGAACTTTTAAATATCTCGATATATCTCGAAAACTACGGTTCTTATCAAAAAATATCATAGAACATAAAAAGTAGGAAACTTAATTCTCTACAAAAAAGGTCTCTTAACATTTTGCCATAGCTCGCTTCGTTTCCGAGATATTTGCAGATTTATCTCAAGGGAAGGGCCCTGACGGACATATTTCGAGATATTTCTTCTTCTTGTTGTTCTTCTTCTGCACAGCTGAGCTGGAAGTGGCATTTGCAGGTCGCAATAGTGCAGAGTTATCTCAAAGAAAGGGGCCACGGTGTTTCTGTATCTCTATTATGTTGGTGCGGCTTCGGAACTTTTAAATATCTCGATATATCTCGAAAACTACGCTTCTGATCAAAAAATATCATAGAACGTAAATTGTAGGAAACATTATTCTCTACAAAAAAGGTCTCTTAACATTTTGCCATAGCTCGCTTCGTTTCCGAGATATTTGCAGATTCATCTCAAGGGAAGGGGTCTGACGGACATATTTCGAGATATTTCTTCTTCTTGTTGTTCTTCTTCTGCACAGCTAAGCTGGAAGTGGCATTTGCGGCTCGCACTAGTGCAGAGTTATCTCAAAGAAAGGGGCCACGGTGTTTCTGTATCTCTATTATGTTGGTGTGGCTTCGGAACTTTTAAATATCTTGATATATCTCGAGAACTACGCATCTGATCAAAAAATATCATACCACCTAAAAAGTAGGAAACTTAATTCTCTACAAGAAAGGTCTCTAAACATTTTGCCATAGCTCGCTTCGTTTCCGAGATATTTGCAGATTTATCTCAAGGGAAGGGGCCTGACGGACATATTTCGAGATATTTCTTCTTCTTGTTGTTCTTCTTCTGCACAGCTAAGCTGGAAGTGGCATTTGCAGCTCGCAATAGTGCAGAGTTATCTCAAAGAGAGGGGCCACGGTGTTTCTGTATCTCTATTATGTTGGTGCGGCTTCGGAACTTTTAAATATCTTGATATATCTCGAGAACTACGCATCTGATCAAAAAATATCATAGAAGATAAAAAGTAGGAAACTTAATTCTCTACAAAAAAGGTCTCTTACCATTTTGCCATAGCTCGCTTCGTTACCGAGATATTTGCATATTTATCTGAAGGGAAGGGGCCTGACGGACATATTTCGAGATATTTCTTCTTCTGGTTGTTCTTCTTCTGCACAGCTAAGCTCGAAGCGGCATTTGCAGCTCGCAATAGTGCAGAGTTATCTCAAAGAAAGAGGCCACGGTGTTTCTGTACCTCTATTATGTTCGTGCAGCTTCGGAACTTTTAAATATCTTGATATATCTCGAGAACTACGCATCTGATCAAAAAATATCATCGAACATAAAAAGTAGGAAACTTAATTCTCTACAAAAAAGGTCTCTTAACATTTTGCCATAGCTCGCTTCGTTTCCGAGATATTTGCATATTTATCTCAAGGGAAGGGGCCTGACGGACATATTTCGAGATATTTCTTCTTCTTGTTGTTCTTCTTCTGCACAGCTAAGCTGGAAGTGGCATTTGCGGCTCTCACTAGTGCAGAGTTATCTCAAAGAAAGGGGCCACGGTGTTTCTGTATCTCTATTATGTTGGTGCGGCTTCGGAACTTTTAAATATCTTGATATATCTCGAGAACTACGCATCTGATCAAAAAATATCATAGAACATAAATTGTAGGAAACATAATTCTCTACAAAAAAGGTCTCTTAACATTTTGCCATAGCTCGCTTCGTTTCCGAGATATTTGCAGATTCATCTCAAGGGAAGGGGCCTGACGGAAATATTTCGAGATATTTCTTCTTCTTGTTGTTCTTCTTCTGCACAGCTAAGCTGGAAGTGGCATTTGCGGCTCGCACTAGTGCAGAGTTATCTCAAAGAAAGGGGCCACGGTGTTTCTGTATCCCTATTATGTTGGTGCGGCTTCGGAACTCTTAAATATCTCGATATATCTCGAAAACTACGCTTCTGATCAAAAAATATCATAGAACATAAATTGTAGGAAACATAATTCTCTACAAAAAACGTCTCTTAACATTTTGCCATAGATCGCTTCGTTTCCGAGATATTTGCAGATTCAGCTCAAAGGAACTGGCCTGACGGACATATTTCGAGATATTTCTTCTTCTTGTTGTTCTTCGTCTGCACAGCTAAGCTGGAAGTGGCATTTGCAGCTCGCAATAGTGCAGAGTTATCTCAAAGAAAGGGGCCACGGTGTTTCTGTATCTCTATTATGTTGGTGTGGCTTCGGAACTTTTAAATATCTTGATATATCTCGAGAACTACGCATCTGATCAAAAAATATCATCGAACATAAAAAGTAGGAAACTTAATTCTCTACAAAAAAGGTCTCTTAACATTTTGCCATAGTTCGCTTCGTTTCCGAGCTATTTGCAGATTCATCTCAAGGGAAGGGGTCTGACGGACATATTTCGAGATATTTCTTCTTCTTGTTGTTCTTCTTCTGCACAGCTAAGCTCGAAGCGGCATTTGCAGCTCGCAATAGTGCAGAGTTATCTCAAAGAAAGAGGCCACGGTGTTTCTGTACCTCTATTATGTTGGTGCAGCTTCGGAACTTTTAAATATCTTGATATATCTCGAGAACTACGCATCGGATCAAAAAATATCATCGAACATAAAAAGTAGGAAACTTAATTCTCTACAAAAAAGGTCTCTTAACATTTTGCCATAGTTCGCTTCGTTTCCGAGATATTTGCAGATTCATCTCAAGGGAAGGGGTCTGACGGACATATTTCGAGATATTTCTTCTTCTTGTTGTTCTTCTTCTGCACAGCTAAGCTCGAAGTGGCATTTGCAGCTCGCAATAGTGCAGAGTTATCTCAAAGAAAGAGGCCACGGTGTTTCTGTATCTCTATTATGTTGGTGCGGCTTCGGAACTTTTAAATATCTTGATATATCTCGAGAACTACGCATCTGATCAAAAAATATCATAGAACATAAAAAGTAGGAAACTTAATTCGCTACAAAAAAGGTCTCTTAACATTTTGCCATAGCTCGCTTCGTTTCCGAGATATTTGCAGATTTATCTCAAGGGAAGGGGCCTAACGGACATATTTCGTGATATTTCTTCTTCTTGTTGTTCTTCTTCTGCACAGCTAAGCTGGAAGTGGCATTTGCGGCTCGCACTAGTACAGAGTTATCTCAAAGAAAGGGGCCACGGTGTTTCTGTATCTCTATTATGTTGGTGCGGCTTCGGAACTTTTAAATATCTTGATATATCTCGAGAACTACGCATCTGATCAAAAAATATCATACAACATAAAACGTAGGAAACTTAATTCTCTACAAAAAAGGTCTCTTAACATTTTGCCATAGCTCGCTTCGTTTCCGAGATATTTGCAGATTTATCTCAAGGGAAGGGGCCTAACGGACTTATTTCGAGATATTTCTTCTTCTTGTTGTTCTTCTTCTGCACAGCTAAACTGGAAGTGGCATTTACAGGTCGCAATAGTGCAGAGTTATCTAAAAGAAAGGAGCCACGGTGTTTCTGTATCTCTATTATGTTGGTGCGGCTTCGGAACTTTTAAATATCTTGATATATCTCGAGAACTACGCGTCTGATCAAAAAATATCGTAGAACATAAAAAGTAGGAAACTAAATTCCATACAAAAAAGGTCTCTTAACATTTTGCCATAGCTCGCTTCGTTTCCGAGATATTTGCAGATTTATCTCAAGGGAAGGGGCCTGACGGACATATTTCGAGATATTTCTTCTTCTTGTTGTTCTTCTTCTGCACAGCTAAGCTGGAAGTGGCATTTGCAGCTCGCAATAGTGCAGAGTTATCTCAAAGAAAGGGGCCACGGTGTTTCTGTATCTCTATTATGTTGGTGCGGCTTCGGAACTTTTAAATATCTTGATATATCTCGAGATCTACGCATCTGATCAAAAAATATCATAGAACATAAAAAGTAGGAAACTTAATTCTCTACAAAAAAGGTCTCTCAACATTTTGCCATAGCTCGCTTCGTTTCCGAGATACTTGCCGATTTATCTCAAGGGAAGGGGCCTAACGGACATATTTCGAGATATTTCTTCTTCTTGTTGTTCTTCTTCTGCACAGCTAAACTGGAAGTGGCATTTGCAGCTCGCAATAGTGCAGAGTTATCTCAAAGAGAGGGGCCACGGTGTTTCTGTATCTCTATTATGTTGGTGCGGCTTCGGAACTTTTAGATATCTTGATATATCTCGAGAACTACGCATCTGATCAAAAAATATCATAGAACATAAAAAGTAGGAAACTTAATTCTCTACAAAAAAGGTCTCTTAACATTTTGCCATAGCTCGCTGCGTTTCCGAGATATTTGCAGATTTATCTCAAGGGAAGGGGCCTGACGGATATATTTCGAGATATTTCTTCTTTTTGTTGTTCTTCTTCTGCACAGCTAAGCTGGAAGTGGCATTTGCAGCTCGCAATAGTGCAGAGTTATCTCAAAGAAAGGGGCCACGGTGTTTCTGTATCTCTATTATGTTGGTGCGGCTTCGGAACTTTTAAATATCTCGATATATCTCGAAAACTACGCTTCTGATCAAAAAATATCATACAACATAAAAAGTAGGAAACTTAATTCTCTACAAAAAAGGTCTCTTAACATTTTGCCATAGCTCGCTTCGTTTCCGAGATACTTGCCGATTTATCTCAAGGGAAGGGGCCTGACGGACATATTTCGAGATATTTCTTCTTCTTGTTGTTCTTCTTCTGCACAGCTAAACTGGAAGTGGCATTTCCAGCTCGCCATAGTGCAGAGTTATCTCAAAGAAAGGGGCCACGGTGTTTCTGTATCTCTATTATGTTGGTGCGGCTTCGGAACTTTTAAACATCTTGATATATCTCGAGAACTACGCGTCTGATCAAAAAATATCATAGAACATAAAAAGTAGGAAACTTAATTCTCTACAAAAAAGGTCTCTTAACATTTTGCCATAGCTCGC
Source organism: Osmia lignaria lignaria (assembly GCF_051020975.1). Taxonomy (NCBI): domain Eukaryota; kingdom Metazoa; phylum Arthropoda; class Insecta; order Hymenoptera; family Megachilidae; genus Osmia; species Osmia lignaria. The sequence continues at coordinate 3,815,868 of NW_027478160.1, forward strand.
TTCGTTTCCGAGATATTTGCATATTTATCTCAAGGGAAGGGGCCTGACGGACATATTTCGAGATATTTCTTCTTCTTGTTGTTCTTCTTCTGCACAGCTAAGCTGGAAGTGGCATTTCCGGCTCGCACTAGTGCAGAGTTATCTCAAAGAAAGGGGCCACGGTGTTTCTGTATCTCTATTATGTTGGTGCGGCTTCGGAACTTTTAAATATCTCGATATATCTCGAAAACTACGCTTCTGAACAAAAAATATCATACAACATAAAAAGTAGGAAACTTAATTCTCTACAAAAAAGGTCTCTTAACATTTTGCCATAGCTCGCTTCGTTTCCGAGATATTTGCAGATTTATCTCAAGGGAAGGGGCCTAACGGACATATTTCGAGATATTTCTTCTTCTTGTTGTTCTTCTTCTGCACAGCTAAACTGGAAGTGGCATTTCCAGCTCGCAATAGTGCAGAGTTATCTCAAAGAAAGGGGCCACGGTGTTTCTGTATCTCTATTATGTTGGTGCGGCTTCGGAACTTTTAAATATGTTGATATATCTCGAGAACTACGCATCTGATCAAAAAATATCATAGAACATAAAAAGTAGGAAACTTAATTCTCTACAAAAAAGGTCTCGTAACATTTTGCCATAGCTCGCTTCGTTTCCGAGATATTTGCAGATTTATCTCAAGGGAAGGGCCCTGACGGACATATTTCGAGATATTTCTTCTTCTTGTTGTTCTTCTTCTGCACAGCTGAGCTGGAAGTGGCATTTGCAGGTCGCAATAGTGCAGAGTTATCTCAAAGAAAGGGTCCACGGTGTTTCTGTATCTCTATTATGTTGGTGCGGCTTCGGAACTTTTAAATATCTCGATATATCTCGAAAACTACGCTTCTGATCAAAAAATATCATAGAACATAAAAAGTAGGAAACTTAATTCTCTACAAAAAAGGTCTCTTAACATTTTGCCATAGCTCGCTTCGTTTCCGAGATATTTGCAGATTTATCTCAAGGGAAGGGGCCTGACGGACATATTTCGAGATATTTCTTCTTCTTGTTGTTCTTCTTCTGCACAGCTAAGCTGGAAGTGGCATTTGCGGCTCGCACTAGTGCAGAGTTATCTCAAAGAAAGGGGCCACGGTGTTTCTGTATCTCTATTATGTTGGTGCGGCTTCGGAACTTTTAAATATCTCGATATATCTCGAAAACTACGGTTCTTATCAAAAAATATCATAGAACATAAAAAGTAGGAAACTTAATTCTCTACAAAAAAGGTCTCTTAACATTTTGCCATAGCTCGCTTCGTTTCCGAGATATTTGCAGATTTATCTCAAGGGAAGGGCCCTGACGGACATATTTCGAGATATTTCTTCTTCTTGTTGTTCTTCTTCTGCACAGCTGAGCTGGAAGTGGCATTTGCAGGTCGCAATAGTGCAGAGTTATCTCAAAGAAAGGGGCCACGGTGTTTCTGTATCTCTATTATGTTGGTGCGGCTTCGGAACTTTTAAATATCTCGATATATCTCGAAAACTACGCTTCTGATCAAAAAATATCATAGAACGTAAATTGTAGGAAACATTATTCTCTACAAAAAAGGTCTCTTAACATTTTGCCATAGCTCGCTTCGTTTCCGAGATATTTGCAGATTCATCTCAAGGGAAGGGGTCTGACGGACATATTTCGAGATATTTCTTCTTCTTGTTGTTCTTCTTCTGCACAGCTAAGCTGGAAGTGGCATTTGCGGCTCGCACTAGTGCAGAGTTATCTCAAAGAAAGGGGCCACGGTGTTTCTGTATCTCTATTATGTTGGTGTGGCTTCGGAACTTTTAAATATCTTGATATATCTCGAGAACTACGCATCTGATCAAAAAATATCATACCACCTAAAAAGTAGGAAACTTAATTCTCTACAAGAAAGGTCTCTAAACATTTTGCCATAGCTCGCTTCGTTTCCGAGATATTTGCAGATTTATCTCAAGGGAAGGGGCCTGACGGACATATTTCGAGATATTTCTTCTTCTTGTTGTTCTTCTTCTGCACAGCTAAGCTGGAAGTGGCATTTGCAGCTCGCAATAGTGCAGAGTTATCTCAAAGAGAGGGGCCACGGTGTTTCTGTATCTCTATTATGTTGGTGCGGCTTCGGAACTTTTAAATATCTTGATATATCTCGAGAACTACGCATCTGATCAAAAAATATCATAGAAGATAAAAAGTAGGAAACTTAATTCTCTACAAAAAAGGTCTCTTACCATTTTGCCATAGCTCGCTTCGTTACCGAGATATTTGCATATTTATCTGAAGGGAAGGGGCCTGACGGACATATTTCGAGATATTTCTTCTTCTGGTTGTTCTTCTTCTGCACAGCTAAGCTCGAAGCGGCATTTGCAGCTCGCAATAGTGCAGAGTTATCTCAAAGAAAGAGGCCACGGTGTTTCTGTACCTCTATTATGTTCGTGCAGCTTCGGAACTTTTAAATATCTTGATATATCTCGAGAACTACGCATCTGATCAAAAAATATCATCGAACATAAAAAGTAGGAAACTTAATTCTCTACAAAAAAGGTCTCTTAACATTTTGCCATAGCTCGCTTCGTTTCCGAGATATTTGCATATTTATCTCAAGGGAAGGGGCCTGACGGACATATTTCGAGATATTTCTTCTTCTTGTTGTTCTTCTTCTGCACAGCTAAGCTGGAAGTGGCATTTGCGGCTCTCACTAGTGCAGAGTTATCTCAAAGAAAGGGGCCACGGTGTTTCTGTATCTCTATTATGTTGGTGCGGCTTCGGAACTTTTAAATATCTTGATATATCTCGAGAACTACGCATCTGATCAAAAAATATCATAGAACATAAATTGTAGGAAACATAATTCTCTACAAAAAAGGTCTCTTAACATTTTGCCATAGCTCGCTTCGTTTCCGAGATATTTGCAGATTCATCTCAAGGGAAGGGGCCTGACGGAAATATTTCGAGATATTTCTTCTTCTTGTTGTTCTTCTTCTGCACAGCTAAGCTGGAAGTGGCATTTGCGGCTCGCACTAGTGCAGAGTTATCTCAAAGAAAGGGGCCACGGTGTTTCTGTATCCCTATTATGTTGGTGCGGCTTCGGAACTCTTAAATATCTCGATATATCTCGAAAACTACGCTTCTGATCAAAAAATATCATAGAACATAAATTGTAGGAAACATAATTCTCTACAAAAAACGTCTCTTAACATTTTGCCATAGATCGCTTCGTTTCCGAGATATTTGCAGATTCAGCTCAAAGGAACTGGCCTGACGGACATATTTCGAGATATTTCTTCTTCTTGTTGTTCTTCGTCTGCACAGCTAAGCTGGAAGTGGCATTTGCAGCTCGCAATAGTGCAGAGTTATCTCAAAGAAAGGGGCCACGGTGTTTCTGTATCTCTATTATGTTGGTGTGGCTTCGGAACTTTTAAATATCTTGATATATCTCGAGAACTACGCATCTGATCAAAAAATATCATCGAACATAAAAAGTAGGAAACTTAATTCTCTACAAAAAAGGTCTCTTAACATTTTGCCATAGTTCGCTTCGTTTCCGAGCTATTTGCAGATTCATCTCAAGGGAAGGGGTCTGACGGACATATTTCGAGATATTTCTTCTTCTTGTTGTTCTTCTTCTGCACAGCTAAGCTCGAAGCGGCATTTGCAGCTCGCAATAGTGCAGAGTTATCTCAAAGAAAGAGGCCACGGTGTTTCTGTACCTCTATTATGTTGGTGCAGCTTCGGAACTTTTAAATATCTTGATATATCTCGAGAACTACGCATCGGATCAAAAAATATCATCGAACATAAAAAGTAGGAAACTTAATTCTCTACAAAAAAGGTCTCTTAACATTTTGCCATAGTTCGCTTCGTTTCCGAGATATTTGCAGATTCATCTCAAGGGAAGGGGTCTGACGGACATATTTCGAGATATTTCTTCTTCTTGTTGTTCTTCTTCTGCACAGCTAAGCTCGAAGTGGCATTTGCAGCTCGCAATAGTGCAGAGTTATCTCAAAGAAAGAGGCCACGGTGTTTCTGTACCTCTATTATGTTGGTGCAGCTTCGGAACTTTTAAGTATCTTGATCTATCTCGAGAACTACGCATCTGATCAAAAAATATCATAGAAGATAAAAAGTAGGAAACTTAATTCTCTACAAAAAAGGTCTCTTAACATTTCGCCATAGCTCGCATCGTTTCCGAGATATTTGCAGATTTATCTCAAGGGAAGGGGCCTGACGGACATATTTCGAGATATTTCTTCTTCTTGTTGTTCTTCTTCTGCACAGCTGAGCTGGAAGTGGCATTTGCAGGTCGCAATAGTGCAGAGTTATCTCAAAGAAAGGGGCCACGGTGTTTCTGTATCTCTATTATGTTGGTGCGGCTTCGGAACTTTTAAATATCTCGATATATCTCGAAAACTACGCTTCTGATCAAAAAATATCATAGAACGTAAATTGTAGGAAACATTATTCTCTACAAAAAAGGTCTCTTAACATTTTGCCATAGCTCGCTTCGTTTCCGAGATATTTGCAGATTCATCTCAAGGGAAGGGGTCTGACGGACATATTTCGAGATATTTCTTCTTCTTGTTGTTCTTCTTCTGCACAGCTAAGCTGGAAGTGGCATTTGCGGCTCGCACTAGTGCAGAGTTATCTCAAAGAAAGGGGCCACGGTGTTTCTGTATCTCTATTATGTTGGTGTGGCTTCGGAACTTTTAAATATCTTGATATATCTCGAGAACTACGCATCTGATCAAAAAATATCATACCACCTAAAAAGTAGGAAACTTAATTCTCTACAAGAAAGGTCTCTAAACATTTTGCCATAGCTCGCTTCGTTTCCGAGATATTTGCAGATTTATCTCAAGGGAAGGGGCCTGACGGACATATTTCGAGATATTTCTTCTTCTTGTTGTTCTTCTTCTGCACAGCTAAGCTGGAAGTGGCATTTGCAGCTCGCAATAGTGCAGAGTTATCTCAAAGAGAGGGGCCACGGTGTTTCTGTATCTCTATTATGTTGGTGCGGCTTCGGAACTTTTAAATATCTTGATATATCTCGAGAACTACGCATCTGATCAAAAAATATCATAGAAGATAAAAAGTAGGAAACTTAATTCTCTACAAAAAAGGTCTCTTAACATTTTGCCATAGCTCGCTTCGTTTCCGAGATATTTGCATATTTATCTCAAGGGAAGGGGCCTGACGGACATATTTCGAGATATTTCTTCTTCTTGTTGTTCTTCTTCTGCACAGCTAAGCTGGAAGTGGCATTTGCGGCTCTCACTAGTGCAGAGTTATCTCAAAGAAAGGGGCCACGGTGTTTCTGTATCTCTATTATGTTGGTGCGGCTTCGGAACTTTTAAATATCTTGATATATCTCGAGAACTACGCATCTGATCAAAAAATATCATAGAACATAAATTGTAGGAAACATAATTCTCTACAAAAAAGGTCTCTTAACATTTTGCCATAGCTCGCTTCGTTTCCGAGATATTTGCAGATTCATCTCAAGGGAAGGGGCCTGACGGAAATATTTCGAGATATTTCTTCTTCTTGTTGTTCTTCTTCTGCACAGCTAAGCTGGAAGTGGCATTTGCGGCTCGCACTAGTGCAGAGTTATCTCAAAGAAAGGGGCCACGGTGTTTCTGTATCCCTATTATGTTGGTGCGGCTTCGGAACTCTTAAATATCTCGATATATCTCGAAAACTACGCTTCTGATCAAAAAATATCATAGAACATAAATTGTAGGAAACATAATTCTCTACAAAAAACGTCTCTTAACATTTTGCCATAGATCGCTTCGTTTCCGAGATATTTGCAGATTCAGCTCAAAGGAACTGGCCTGACGGACATATTTCGAGATATTTCTTCTTCTTGTTGTTCTTCGTCTGCACAGCTAAGCTGGAAGTGGCATTTGCAGCTCGCAATAGTGCAGAGTTATCTCAAAGAAAGGGGCCACGGTGTTTCTGTATCTCTATTATGTTGGTGTGGCTTCGGAACTTTTAAATATCTTGATATATCTCGAGAACTACGCATCTGATCAAAAAATATCATCGAACATAAAAAGTAGGAAACTTAATTCTCTACAAAAAAGGTCTCTTAACATTTTGCCATAGTTCGCTTCGTTTCCGAGCTATTTGCAGATTCATCTCAAGGGAAGGGGTCTGACGGACATATTTCGAGATATTTCTTCTTCTTGTTGTTCTTCTTCTGCACAGCTAAGCTCGAAGCGGCATTTGCAGCTCGCAATAGTGCAGAGTTATCTCAAAGAAAGAGGCCACGGTGTTTCTGTACCTCTATTATGTTGGTGCAGCTTCGGAACTTTTAAATATCTTGATATATCTCGAGAACTACGCATCGGATCAAAAAATATCATCGAACATAAAAAGTAGGAAACTTAATTCTCTACAAAAAAGGTCTCTTAACATTTTGCCATAGTTCGCTTCGTTTCCGAGATATTTGCAGATTCATCTCAAGGGAAGGGGTCTGACGGACATATTTCGAGATATTTCTTCTTCTTGTTGTTCTTCTTCTGCACAGCTAAGCTCGAAGTGGCATTTGCAGCTCGCAATAGTGCAGAGTTATCTCAAAGAAAGAGGCCACGGTGTTTCTGTACCTCTATTATGTTGGTGCAGCTTCGGAACTTTTAAGTATCTTGATCTATCTCGAGAACTACGCATCTGATCAAAAAATATCATAGAAGATAAAAAGTAGGAAACTTAATTCTCTACAAAAAAGGTCTCTTAACATTTCGCCATAGCTCGCATCGTTTCCGAGATATTTGCAGATTTATCTCAAGGGAAGGGGCCTGACGGACATATTTCGAGATATTTCTTCTTCTTGTTGTTCTTCTTCTGCACAGCTAAGCTGGAAGTGGCATTTGCAGCTCGCAATAGTGCAGAGTTATATCAAAGAGAGGGGCCACGGTGTTTCTGTATCTCTATTATGTTGGTGCGGCTTCGGAACTTTTAAGTATCTTGATCTATCTCGAGAACTACGCATCTGATCAAAAAATATCATAGAAGATAAAAAGTAGGAAACTTAATTCTCTACAAAAAAGGTCTCTTAACATTTCGCCATAGCTCGCATCGTTTCCGAGATATTTGCAGATTTATCTCAAGGGAAGGGGCCTGTCGGACATATTTCGAGATATTTCTTCTTCTTGTTGTTCTTCTTCTGCACAGCTAAACTGGAAGTGGCATTTCCAGCTCGCAATAGTGCAGAGTTATCCCAAAGAAAGGGACCACGATGTTTCTGTATCTCTATTATGTTGGTGCGGCTTCGGAACTTTTAAATATCTCGATATATCTCGAAAACTACGCTTCTGATCAAAAAATATCATAGAACATAAAAAGTAGGAAACTTAATTCTCTACAAAAAAGGTCTCTTAACATTTTGCCATAGCTCGCTTCGTTTCCGAGATATTTGCAGATTCATCTCAAGGGAAGGGGTCTGACGGACATATTTCGAGATATTTCTTCTTCTTGTTGTTCTTCTTCTGCACAGCTAAGCTCGAAGCGGCATTTACAGCTCGCAATAGTGCAGAGTTATGTCAAAGAAAGAGGCCACGGTGTTTCTGTACCTCTATTATGTTGGTGCAGCTTCGGAACTTTTAAATATCTTGATATATCTCGAGAACTACGCATCTGATCAAAAAATATCATCGAACATAAAAAGTAGGAAACTTAATTCTCTACAAAAAAGGTCTCTTAACATTTTGCCATAGCTCGCTTCGTTTCCGAGATATTTGCAGATTTATCTCAAGGGAAGTGGCCTGACGGACATATTTCGAGATATTTCTTCTTCTTGTTGTTCTTCTTCTGCACAGCTAAGCTGGAAGTGGCATTTGCAGCGAGCAATAGTGCAGAGTTATCTCAAAGAAAGGGGCCACGGTGTTTCTGTATCTCTATTATGTTGGTGCGGCTTCGAAACTTTTAAATATCTTGATATATCTCGAGAACTACGCATCTGATCAAAAAATATCATACTACATAAAAAGTAGGAAACTTAATTCTCTACAAGAAAGGTCTCTAAACATTTTGCCATAGCTCGCTTCGTTTCCGAGATATTTGCAGATTTATCTCAAGGAAAGGGGCCTGACGGACATATTTCGAGATATTTCTTCTTCTTGTTGTTCTTCTTCTGCACTGCTAAGCTGGAAGTGGCATTTGCAGCTCGCAATAGTGCAGAGTTATCTCAAAGAGAGGGGCCACGGTGTTTCTGTATCTCTATTATGTTGGTGCAGCTTCGGAACTTTTAAATATCTTGATATATCTCGAGAACTACGCATCGGATCAAAAAATATCATCGAACATAAAAAGTAGGAAACCTAATTCTCTACAAAAAAGGTCTCTTAACATTTTGCCATAGTTCGCTTCGTTTCCGAGATATTTGCAGATTCATCTCAAGGGAAGGGGTCTGACGGACATATTTCGAGATATTTCTTCTTCTTGTTGTTCTTCTTCTGCACAGCTAAGCTCGAAGTGGCATTTGCAGCTCGCAATAGTGCAGAGTTATCTCAAAGAAAGAGGCCACGGTGTTTCTGTACCTCTATTATGTTGGTGCAGCTTCGGAACTTTTAAGTATCTTGATCTATCTCGAGAACTACGCATCTGATCAAAAAATATCATAGAAGATAAAAAGTAGGAAACTTAATTCTCTACAAAAAAGGTCTCTTAACATTTCGCCATAGCTCGCATCGTTTCCGAGATATTTGCAGATTTATCTCAAGGGAAGGGGCCTGACGGACATATTTCGAGATATTTCTTCTTCTTGTTGTTCTTCTTCTGCACAGCTGAGCTGGAAGTGGCATTTGCAGGTCGCAATAGTGCAGAGTTATCTCAAAGAAAGGGGCCACGGTGTTTCTGTATCTCTATTATGTTGGTGCGGCTTCGGAACTTTTAAATATCTCGATATATCTCGAAAACTACGCTTCTGATCAAAAAATATCATAGAACGTAAATTGTAGGAAACATTATTCTCTACAAAAAAGGTCTCTTAACATTTTGCCATAGCTCGCTTCGTTTCCGAGATATTTGCAGATTCATCTCAAGGGAAGGGGTCTGACGGACATATTTCGAGATATTTCTTCTTCTTGTTGTTCTTCTTCTGCACAGCTAAGCTGGAAGTGGCATTTGCGGCTCGCACTAGTGCAGAGTTATCTCAAAGAAAGGGGCCACGGTGTTTCTGTATCTCTATTATGTTGGTGTGGCTTCGGAACTTTTAAATATCTTGATATATCTCGAGAACTACGCATCTGATCAAAAAATATCATACCACCTAAAAAGTAGGAAACTTAATTCTCTACAAGAAAGGTCTCTAAACATTTTGCCATAGCTCGCTTCGTTTCCGAGATATTTGCAGATTTATCTCAAGGGAAGGGGCCTGACGGACATATTTCGAGATATTTCTTCTTCTTGTTGTTCTTCTTCTGCACAGCTAAGCTGGAAGTGGCATTAGCAGCTCGCAATAGTGCAGAGTTATCTCAAAGAGAGGGGCCACGGTGTTTCTGTATCTCTATTATGTTGGTGCGGCTTCGGAACTTTTAAATATCTTGATATATCTCGAGAACTACGCATCTGATCAAAAAATATCATAGAAGATAAAAAGTAGGAAACTTAATTCTCTACAAAAAAGGTCTCTTACCATTTTGCCATAGCTCGCTTCGTTACCGAGATATTTGCATATTTATCTGAAGGGAAGGGGCCTGACGGACATATTTCGAGATATTTCTTCTTCTGGTTGTTCTTCTTCTGCACAGCTAAGCTCGAAGCGGCATTTGCAGCTCGCAGTAGTGCAGAGTTATCTCAAAGAAAGAGGCCACGGTGTTTCTGTACCTCTATTATGTTCGTGCAGCTTCGGAACTTTTAAATATCTTGATATATCTCGAGAACTACGCATCTGATCAAAAAATATCATCGAACATAAAAAGTAGGAAACTTAATTCTCTACAAAAAAGGTCTCTTAACATTTTGCCATAGCTCGCTTCGTTTCCGAGATATTTGCATATTTATCTCAAGGGAAGGGGCCTGACGGACATATTTCGAGATATTTCTTCTTCTTGTTGTTCTTCTTCTGCACAGCTAAGCTGGAAGTGGCATTTGCGGCTCTCACTAGTGCAGAGTTATCTCAAAGAAAGGGGCCACGGTGTTTCTGTATCTCTATTATGTTGGTGCGGCTTCGGAACTTTTAAATATCTTGATATATCTCGAGAACTACGCATCTGATCAAAAAATATCATAGAACATAAATTGTAGGAAACATAATTCTCTACAAAAAAGGTCTCTTAACATTTTGCCATAGCTCGCTTCGTTTCCGAGATATTTGCAGATTCATCTCAAGGGAAGGGGCCTGACGGAAATATTTCGAGATATTTCTTCTTCTTGTTGTTCTTCTTCTGCACAGCTAAGCTGGAAGTGGCATTTGCGGCTCGCACTAGTGCAGAGTTATCTCAAAGAAAGGGGCCACGGTGTTTCTGTATCCCTATTATGTTGGTGCGGCTTCGGAACTCTTAAATATCTCGATATATCTCGAAAACTACGCTTCTGATCAAAAAATATCATAGAACATAAATTGTAGGAAACATAATTCTCTACAAAAAACGTCTCTTAACATTTTGCCATAGATCGCTTCGTTTCCGAGATATTTGCAGATTCAGCTCAAAGGAACTGGCCTGACGGACATATTTCGAGATATTTCTTCTTCTTGTTGTTCTTCGTCTGCACAGCTAAGCTGGAAGTGGCATTTGCAGCTCGCAATAGTGCAGAGTTATCTCAAAGAAAGGGGCCACGGTGTTTCTGTATCTCTATTATGTTGGTGTGGCTTCGGAACTTTTAAATATCTTGATATATCTCGAGAACTACGCATCTGATCAAAAAATATCATCGAACATAAAAAGTAGGAAACTTAATTCTCTACAAAAAAGGTCTCTTAACATTTTGCCATAGTTCGCTTCGTTTCCGAGCTATTTGCAGATTCATCTCAAGGGAAGGGGTCTGACGGACATATTTCGAGATATTTCTTCTTCTTGTTGTTCTTCTTCTGCACAGCTAAGCTCGAAGCGGCATTTGCAGCTCGCAATAGTGCAGAGTTATCTCAAAGAAAGAGGCCACGGTGTTTCTGTACCTCTATTATGTTGGTGCAGCTTCGGAACTTTTAAATATCTTGATATATCTCGAGAACTACGCATCGGATCAAAAAATATCATCGAACATAAAAAGTAGGAAACTTAATTCTCTACAAAAAAGGTCTCTTAACATTTTGCCATAGTTCGCTTCGTTTCCGAGATATTTGCAGATTCATCTCAAGGGAAGGGGTCTGACGGACATATTTCGAGATATTTCTTCTTCTTGTTGTTCTTCTTCTGCACAGCTAAGCTGGAAGTGGCATTTGCAGCTCGCAATAGTGCAGAGTTATCTCAAAGAAAGGGGCCACGGTGTTTCTGTATCTCTATTATGTTGGTGCGGCTTCGGAACTTTTAAGTATCTTGATCTATCTCGAGAACTACGCATCTGATCAAAAAATATCATAGAAGATAAAAAGTAGGAAACTTAATTCTCTACAAAAAAGGTCTCTTAACATTTCGCCATAGCTCGCATCGTTTCCGAGATATTTGCAGATTTATCTCAAGGGAAGGGGCCTGTCGGACATATTTCGAGATATTTCTTCTTCTTGTTGTTCTTCTTCTGCACAGCTAAACTGGAAGTGGCATTTCCAGCTCGCAATAGTGCAGAGTTATCCCAAAGAAAGGGACCACGATGTTTCTGTATCTCTATTATGTTGGTGCGGCTTCGGAACTTTTAAATATCTCGATATATCTCGAAAACTACGCTTCTGATCAAAAAATATCATAGAACATAAAAAGTAGGAAACTTAATTCTCTACAAAAAAGGTCTCTTAACATTTTGCCATAGCTCGCTTCGTTTCCGAGATATTTGCAGATTCATCTCAAGGGAAGGGGTCTGACGGACATATTTCGAGATATTTCTTCTTCTTGTTGTTCTTCTTCTGCACAGCTAAGCTCGAAGCGGCATTTACAGCTCGCAATAGTGCAGAGTTATGTCAAAGAAAGAGGCCACGGTGTTTCTGTACCTCTATTATGTTGGTGCAGCTTCGGAACTTTTAAATATCTTGATATATCTCGAGAACTACGCATCTGATCAAAAAATATCATCGAACATAAAAAGTAGGAAACTTAATTCTCTACAAAAAAGGTCTCTTAACATTTTGCCATAGCTCGCTTCGTTTCCGAGATATTTGCAGATTTATCTCAAGGGAAGTGGCCTGACGGACATATTTCGAGATATTTCTTCTTCTTGTTGTTCTTCTTCTGCACAGCTAAGCTGGAAGTGGCATTTGCAGCGAGCAATAGTGCAGAGTTATCTCAAAGAAAGGGGCCACGGTGTTTCTGTATCTCTATTATGTTGGTGCGGCTTCGAAACTTTTAAATATCTTGATATATCTCGAGAACTACGCATCTGATCAAAAAATATCATACTACATAAAAAGTAGGAAACTTAATTCTCTACAAGAAAGGTCTCTAAACATTTTGCCATAGCTCGCTTCGTTTCCGAGATATTTGCAGATTTATCTCAAGGAAAGGGGCCTGACGGACATATTTCGAGATATTTCTTCTTCTTGTTGTTCTTCTTCTGCACTGCTAAGCTGGAAGTGGCATTTGCAGCTCGCAATAGTGCAGAGTTATCTCAAAGAGAGGGGCCACGGTGTTTCTGTATCTCTATTATGTTGGTGCGGCTTCGGAACTTTTAAGTATCTTGATCTATCTCGAGAACTACGCATCTGATCAAAAAATATCATAGAAGATAAAAAGTAGGAAACTTAATTCTCTACAAAAAAGGTCTCTTAACATTTCGCCATAGCTCGCATCGTTTCCCCGAGATATTTGCAGATTTATCTCAAGGGAAGGGGCCTGTCGGACATATTTCGAGATATTTCTTCTTCTTGTTGCTCTTCTTCTGCACAGCTAAGCTGGAAGTGGCGTTTGCGGCTCGCACTAGTGCAGAGTTATCTCAAAGAAAGGGGCCACGGTGTTTCTGTATCTCTATTATGTTGGTGCGGCTTCGGAACTTTTAAATATCTCGATATATCTCGAAAACTACGCTTCTGATCAAAAAATGTCATAGAACATAAATTGTAGGAAACATAATTCTCTACAAAAAACGTCTCTTAACATTTTGCCATAGCTCGCTTCGTTTCCGAGATATTTGCAGATTTATCTCAAGGGAAGTGGCCTGACGGACATATTTCGAGATATTTCTTCTTCTTGTTGTTCTTCTTCTGCACAGCTAAGCTGGAAGTGGCATTTGCGGCTCGCACTAGTGCAGAGTTATCTCAAAGAAAGGGGCCACGGTGTTTCTGTATCCCTATTATGTTGGTGCGGCTTCGGAACTTTTAAATATCTCGATATATCTCGAAAACTACGCTTCTGATCAAAAAATATCATAGAACATAAATTGTAGGAAACATAATTCTCTACAAAAAACGTCTCTTAACATTTTGCCATAGCTCGCTTCGTTTCCGAGATATTTGCAGATTCAGCTCAAAGGAACTGGCCTGACGGACATATTTCGAGATATTTCTTCTTCTTGTTGTTCTTCTTCTGCACAGCTAAGCTGGAAGTGGCATTTGCAGCTCGCACTAGTGCAGAGTTATCTCAAAGAAAGGGGCCACGGTGTTTCTGTATCTCTATTATGTTGGTGCCGCTTCGGAACTTTTAAATATCTCGATATATCTCGAAAACTACGCTTCTGATCAAAAAATATCATAGAACATAAAAAGTAGGAAACTTAATTGTCTACAAAAAAGGTCTCTTAACATTTTGCCATAGCTCGCTTCGTTTCCGAGACATTTGCAGATTTATCTCAAGGGAAGGGGCCTAACGGACATATTTCGAGATATTTCTTCTTCTTGTTGTTCTTCTTCTGCACAGCTGAGCTGGAAGTGGCATTTGCAGGTCGCAATAGTGCAGAGTTATCTCAAAGAAAGGGGCCACGGTGTTTCTGTATCTCTATTATGTTGGTGCGGCTTCGGAACTTTTAAATATCTCCATATATCTCGAAAACTACGCTTCTGATCAAAAAATATCATAGAACGTAAATTGTAGGAAACATTATTCTCTACAAAAAAGGTCTCTTAACATATTGCCATAGCTCGCTTCGTTTCCGAGATATTTGCAGATTCATCTCAAGGGAAGGGGTCTGACGGACATATTTCGAGATATTTCTTCTTCTTGTTGTTCTTCTTCTGCACAGCTAAGCTCGAAGCGGCATTTGCAGCTCGCAATAGTGCAGAGTTATCTCAAAGAAAGAGGCCACGGTGTTTCAGTACCTCTATTATGTTGGTGCAGCTTCGGAACTTTTAAATATCTTGATATATCTCGAGAACTACGCATCTGATCAAAAAATATCATAGAACGTAAATTGTAGGAAACATTATTCTCTACAAAAAAGGTCTCTTAACATTTTGCGATAGCTCGCTTCGTTTCCGAGATATTTGCAGATTTATCTCAAGGGAAGGGGCCTGACGGACATATTTCGAGATATTTCTTCTTCTTGTTGTTCTTCTTCTGCACAGCTAAGCTGGAAGTGGCATTTGCGGCTCGCACTAGTGCAGAGTTATCTCAAAGAAAGGGGCCACGGTGTTTCTGTATCCCTATTATGTTGGTGCGGCTTCGGAACTTTTAAATATCTTGATATATCTCGAGAACTACGCATCTGATCAAGAAATATCATAGAACGTAAAAAGTAGGAAACTTAATTCTCTACAAAAAAGGTCTCTTAACATTTTGCCATAGCTCGCTTCGTTTCCGAGATATTTGCAGATTTATCTCAAGGGAAGGGGCCTGTCGGACATATTTCGAGATATTTCTTCTTCTTGTTGCTCTTCTTCTGCACAGCTAAGCTGGAAGTGGCATTTGCGGCTCGCACTAGTGCAGAGTTATCTCAAAGAAAGGGGCCACGGTGTTTCTGTATCTCTATTATGTTGGTGCGGCTTCGGAACTTTTAAATATCTCGATATATCTCGAAAACTACGCTTCTGATCAAAAAATATCATAGAACATAAATTGTAGGAAACATAATTCTCTACAAAAAAGGTCTCTTAACATTTTGCCATAGCTCGCTTCGTTTCCGAGATATTTGCAGATATATCTCAAGGGAAGGGGCCTGACGGACATACTTCGAGATATTTCTTCTTCTTGTTGTTCTTCTTCTGCACAGCTAAGCTGGAAGTGGCATTTACAGCTCGCAATAGTGCAGAGTTATCTCAAAGAAAGGGGCCACGGTGTTTCTGTATCCCTATTATGTTGGTGCGGCTTCGGAACTTTTAAATATCTTGATATATCTCGAGAACTACGCATCTGATCAAAAAATATCATAGAACATAAAAAGTAGGAAACTTAATTCTCTACAAAAAAGGTCTCTTAACATTTTGCCATAGCTCGCTTCGTTTCCGAGATATTTGCAGATTTATCTCAAGGGAAGGGGCCTGACGGACATATTTCGAGATATTTCTTCTTCTTGTTGTTCTTCTTCTGCACAGCTAAGCTGGAAGTGGCATTTGCGGCTCGCACTAGTGCAGAGTTATCTCAAAGAAAGGGGCCACGGTGTTTCTGTATCTCTATTATGTTGGTGCGGCTTCGGAACTTTTAAATATCTCGATATATCTCGAAAACTACGCTTCTGATCAAAAAATATCATAGAACATAAATTGTAGGAAACATAATTCTCTACAAAAAAGGTCTCTTAACATTTTGCCATAGCTCGCTTCGTTTCCGAGATATTTGCAGATATATCTCAAGGGAAGGGGCCTGACGGACATATTTCGAGATATTTCTTCTTCTTGTTGTTCTTCCTCTGCACAGCTAAGCTGGAAGTGGCATTTGCAGCTCGCAATAGTGCAGAGTTATCTCAAAGAAAGGGGCCACGGTGTTTCTGTATCTCTATTATGTTGGTGCGGCTTCGGAACTTTTAAATATCTTGATATATCTCGAGAACTACGCATCTGATCAAAAAATATCATAGAACATAAATTGTAGGAAACATAATTCTCTACAAAAAACGTCTCTTAACATTTTGCCATAGCTCGCTTCGTTTCCGAGATATTTGAAGATTTATCTCAAGGGAAGTGGCCTGACGGACATATTTCGAGATATTTCTTCTTCTTGTTGTTCTTCCTCTGCACAGCTAAGCTGGAAGTGGCATTTGCAGCTCGCAATAGTGCAGAGTTATCTCAAAGAAAGGGGCCACGGTGTTTCTGTATCCCTATTATGTTGGTGCGGCTTCGGAACTTTTAAATATCTTGATATATCTCGAGAACTACGCATCTGATCAAAAAATATCATAGAACATAAAAAGTAGGAAACTTAATTCTCTACAAAAAAGGTCTCTTAACATTTTGCCATAGCTCGCTTCGTTTCCGAGATATTTGCAGATTTATCTCAAGGGAAGGGGCCTGACGGACATATTTCGAGATATTTCTTCTTCTTGTTCTTCTTCTGCACAGCTAAGCTGGAAGTGGCATTTGCGGCTCGCACTAGTGCAGAGTTATCTCAAAGAAAGGGGCCACGGTGTTTCTGTATCTCTATTATGTTGGTGCGGCTTCGGAACTTTTAAATATCTCGATATATCTCGAAAACTACGCTTCTGATCAAAAAATATCATAGAACATAAATTGTAGCAAACATAATTCTCTACAAAAAACGTCTCTTAACATTTTGCCATAGCTCGCTTCGTTTCCGAGATATTTGCAGATTTATCTCAAGGGAAGTGGCCTGACGGACATATTTCGAGATATTTCTTCTTCTTGTTGTTCTTCTTCTGCACAGCTAAGCTGGAAGTGGCATTTGCGGCTCGCACTAGTGCAGAGTTATCTCAAAGAAAGGGGCCACGGTGTTTCTGTATCCCTATTATGTTGGTGCGGCTTCGGAACTTTTAAATATCTCGATATATCTCGAAAACTACGCTTCTGATCAAAAAATATCATAGAACATAAAAAGTAGGAAACTTAATTCTCTACAAAAAAGGTCTCTTAACATTTTGCCATAGCTCGCTTCGTTTCCGAGATATTTGCAGATTTATCTCAAGGGAAGGGGCCTGACGGACATATTTCGAGATATTTCTTCTTCTTGTTGTTCTTCTTCTGCTCAGCTAAGCTGGAAGTGGCATTTGCAGCTCGCACTAGTGCAGAGTTATCTCAAAGAAAGGGGCCACGGTGTTTCTGTATCTCTATTATGTTGGTGCGGCTTCGGAACTCTTAAATATCTCGATATATCTCGAAAACTACGCTTCTGATCAAAAAATATCGTAGAACATAAATTGTAGGAAACATAATTCTCTACAAAAAAGGTCTCTTAACATTTTGCGATAGCTCCCTTCGTTTCCGAGATATTTGCAGATTTATCTCAAGGGAAGGGGCCTGACGGACATATTTCGAGATATTTCTTCTTCTTGTTGTTCTTCTTCTGCACAGCTAAGCTGGAAGTGGCATTTGCGGCTCGCACTAGTGCAGAGTTATCTCAAAGAAAGGGGCCACGGTGTTTCTGTATCCCTATTATGTTGGTGCGGCTTCGGAACTTTTAAATATCTTGATATATCTCGAGAACTACGCATCTGATCAAAAAATATCATAGAACATAAAAAGTAGGAAACTTAATTCTCTACAAAAAAGGTCTCTTAACATTTTGCGATAGCTCGCTTCGTTTCCGAGATATTTGCAGATTTATCTCAAGGGAAGGGGCCTGACGGACATATTTCGAGATATTTCTTCTTCTTGTTGTTCTTCTTCTGCACAGCTAAGCTGGAAGTGGCATTTGCGGCTCGCACTAGTGCAGAGTTATCTCAAAGAAAGGGGCCACGGTGTTTCTGTATCCCTATTATGTTGGTGCGGCTTCGGAACTTTTAAATATCTTGATATATCTCGAGAACTACGCATCTGATCAAAAAATATCATAGAACGTAAAAAGTAGGAAACTTAATTCTCTACAAAAAAGGTCTCTTAACATTTTGCCATAGCTCGCTTCGTTTCCGAGATATTTGCAGATTTATCTCAAGGGAAGGGGCCTGTCGGACATATTTCGAGATATTTCTTTTCTTATTGCTCTCCTTCTGCACAGCTAAGCTGGAAGTGGCATTTGCGGCTCGCACTAGTGCAGAGTTATCTCAAAGAAAGGGGCCACGGTGTTTCTGTATCTCTATTATGTTGGTGCGGCTTCGGAACTTTTAAATATCTCGATATATCTCGAAAACTACGCTTCTGATCAAAAAATATCATAGAACATAAATTGTAGCAAACATAATTCTCTACAAAAAACGTCTCTTAACATTTTGCCATAGCTCGCTTCGTTTCCGAGATATTTGCAGATTTATCTCAAGGGAAGTGGCCTGACGGACATATTTCGAGATATTTCTTCTTCTTGTTGTTCTTCTTCTGCACAGCTAAGCTGGAAGTGGCATTTGCGGCTCGCACTAGTGCAGAGTTATCTCAAAGAAAGGGGCCACGGTGTTTCTGTATCCCTATTATGTTGGTGCGGCTTCGGAGCTTTTAAATATCTCGATATATCTCGAAAACTACGCTTCTGATCAAAAAATATCATAGAACATAAATTGTAGGAAACATAATTCTCTACAAAAAACGCCTCAACATTTTGCCATAGCTCGCTTCGTTTCCGAGATATTTGCAGATTCAGCTCAAAGGAACTGGCCTGACGGACATATTTCGAGATATTTCTTCTTCTTGTTGTTCTTCCTCTGCACAGCTAAGATGGAAGTGGCATTTGCAGCTCGCAATAGTGCAGAGTTATCTCAAAGAAAGGGGCCACGGTGTTTCTGTATCTCTATTATGTTGGTGCGGCTTCGGAACTTTTAAATATCTTGATATCTCTCGAGAACTACGCATCTGATCAAAAAATATCATAGAACATAAAAAGTAGGAAACTTAATTCTCTACAAGAAAGGTCTCTTAACATTTTGCCATAGCTCGCTTCGTTTCCGAGATATTTGCAGATTTATCTCAAGGGAAGGGGCCTGACGGACATATTTCGAGATATTTCTTCTTCTTGTTGTTCTTCTTCTGCACAGCTAAGCTGGAAGTGGCATTTGCAGCTCGCACTAGTGCAGAGTTATCTCAAAGAAAGGGGCCACGGTGTTTCTGTATCTCTATTATGTTGGTGCGGCTTCGGAACTTTTAAATATCTCGATATATCTCGAAAACTACGCTTCTGATCAAAAAATATCGTAGAACATAAATTGTAGGAAACATAATTCTCTACAAAAAAGGTCTCTTAACATTTTGCGACAGCTCGCTTCGTTTCCGAGATATTTGCAGATTTATCTCAAGGGAAGGGGCCTGACGGACATATTTCGAGATATTTCTTCTTCTTGTTGTTCTTCTTCTGCACAGCTAAGCTGGAAGTGGCATTTGCGGCTCGCACCAGTGCAGAGTTATCTCAAAGAAAGGGGCCACGGTGTTTCTGTATCCCTATTATGTTGGTGCGGCTTCGGAACTTTTAAATATCTTGATATATCTCGAGAACTACGCATCTGATCAAAAAATATCATAGAACATAAAAAGTAGGAAACTTAATTCTCTACAAAAAAGTTCTCTTAACATTTTGCCATAGCTCGCTTCGTTTCCGAGATATTTGCAGATTTATCTCAAGGGAAGGGGCCTGACGGACATATTTCGAGATATTTCTTCTTCTTGTTGTTCTTCTTCTGCACAGCTAAGCTGGAAGTGGCATTTGCGGCTCGCACTAGTGCAGAGTTATCTCAAAGAAAGGGGCCACGGTGTTTCTGTATCTCTATTATGTTGGTGCGGCTTCGGAACGTTTAAATATCTCGATATATCTCGAAAACTACGCTTCTGATCAAAAAATATCATAGAACATAAATTGTAGGAAGCATAATTCTCTACAAAAAAGGTCTCTTAACATTTTGCCATAGCTCGCTTCGTTTCCGAGATATTTGCAGATATATCTCAAGGGAAGGGGCCTGACGGACATATTTCGAGATATTTCTTCTTCTTGTTGTTCTTCTTCTGCTCAGCTAAGCTGGAAGTGGCATTTGCAGCTCGCACTAGTGCAGAGTTATCTCAAAGAAAGGGGCCACGGTGTTTCTGTATCTCTATTATGTTGGTGCGGCTTCGGAACTCTTAAATATCTCGATATATCTCGAAAACTACGCTTCTGATCAAAAAATATCGTAGAACATAAATTGTAGGAAACATAATTCTCTACAAAAAAGGTCTCTTAAAATTTTGCGATAGCTCGCTTCGTTTCCGAGATATTTGCAGATTTATCTCAAGGGAAGGGGCCTGACGGACATATTTCGAGATATTTCTTCTTCTTGTTGTTCTTCTTCTGCACAGCTAAGCTGGAAGTGGCATTTGCGGCTCGCACTAGTGCAGAGTTATCTCAAAGAAAGGGGCCACGGTGTTTCTGTATCCCTATTATGTTGGTGCGGCTTCGGAACTTTTAAATATCTTGATATATCTCGAGAACTACGCATCTGATCAAAAAATATCATAGAAAATAAAAAGTAGGAAACTTAATTCTCTACAAAAAAGGTCTCTTAACATTTTGCGATAGCTCGCTTCGTTTCCGAGATATTTGCAGATTTATCTCAAGGGAAGGGGCCTGACGGACATATTTCGAGATATTTCTTCTTCTTGTTGTTCTTCTTCTGCACAGCTAAGCTGGAAGTGGCATTTGCGGCTCGCACTAGTGCAGAGTTATCTCAAAGAAAGGGGCCACGGTGTTTCTGTATCCCTATTATGTTGGTGCGGCTTCGGAACTTTTAAATATCTTGATATATCTCGAGAACTACGCATCTGATCAAAAAATATCATACAACATAAAAAGTAGGAAACTTAATTCTCTACAAAAAAGGTCTCTTAACATTTTGCCATAGCTCGCTTCGTTTCCGAGATATTTGCAGATTTATCTCAAGGGAAGGGGCCTGTCGGACATATTTCGAGATATTTCTTTTCTTGTTGCTCTCCTTCTGCACAGCTAAGCTGGAAGTGGCATTTGCGGCTCGCACTAGTGCAGAGTTATCTCAAAGAAAGGGGCCACGGTGTTTCTGTATCTCTATTATGTTGGTGCGGCTTCGGAACTTTTAAATATCTCGATATATCTCGAAAACTACGCTTCTGATCAAAAAATATCATAGAACATAAATTGTAGGAAACATAATTCTCTACAAAAAACGCCTCAACATTTTGCCATAGCTCGCTTCGTTTCCGAGATATTTGCAGATTCAGCTCAAAGGAACTGGCCTGACGGACATATTTCGAGGTATTTCTTCTTCTTGTTGTTCTTCCTCTGCACAGCTAAGCTGGAAGTGGCATTTGCAGCTCGCAATAGTGCAGAGTTATCTCAAAGAAAGGGGCCACGGTGTTTCTGTATCTCTATTATGTTGGTGCGGCTTCGGAACTTTTAAATATCTTGATAGATCTCGAGAACTACGCATCTGATCAAAAAATATCATAGAACATAAAAAGTAGGAAACTTAATTCTCTACAAGAAAGGTCTCTTAACATTTTGCCATAGCTCGCTTCGTTTCCGAGATATTTGCAGATATATCTCAAGGGAAGGGGCCTGACGGACATATTTCGAGATATTTCTTCTTCTTGTTGTTCTTCTTCTGCACAGCTAAGCTGGAAGTGGCATTTGCAGCTCGCACTAGTGCAGAGTTATCTCAAAGAAAGGGGCCACGGTGTTTCTGTATCTCTATTATGTTGGTGCGGCTTCGGAACTTTTAAATATCTCGATATATCTCGAAAACTACGCTTCTGATCAAAAAATATCGTAGAACATAAATTGTAGGAAACATAATTCTCTACAAAAAAGGTCTCTTAACATTTTGCGACAGCTCGCTTCGTTTCCGAGATATTTGCAGATTTATCTCAAGGGAAGGGGCCTGACGGACATATTTCGAGATATTTCTTCTTCTTGTTGTTCTTCTTCTGCACAGCTAAGCTGGAAGTGGCATTTGCGGCTCGCACCAGTGCAGAGTTATCTCAAAGAAAGGGGCCACGGTGTTTCTGTATCCCTATTATGTTGGTGCGGCCTCGGAACTTTTAAATATCTTGATATATCTCGAGAACTACGCATCTGATCAAAAAATATCATAGAACATAAAAAGTAGGAAACTTAATTCTCTACAAAAAAGTTCTCTTAACATTTTGCCATAGCTCGCTTCGTTTCCGAGATATTTGCAGATTTATCTCAAGGGAAGGGGCCTGACGGACATATTTCGAGATATTTCTTCTTCTTGTTGTTCTTCTTCTGCACAGCTAAGCTGGAAGTGGCATTTGCGGCTCGCACTGGTGCACAGTTATCTCAAAGAAAGGGGCCACGGTGTTTCTGTATCTCTATTATGTTGGTGCGGCTTCGGAACTTTTAAATATCTCGATATATCTCGAAAACTACGCTTCTGATCAAAAAATATCATAGAACGTAAATTGTAGGAAATATTATTCTCTACAAAAAAGGTCTCTTAACATTTTGCCATAGCTCGCTTCGTTTCCGAGATATTTGCAGATTCATCTCAAGGGAAGGGGTCTGACGGACATATTTCGAGATATTTCTTCTTCTTGTTGTTCTTCTTCTGCACAGCTAAGCTCGAAGTGGCATTTGCAGCTCGCAATAGTGCAGAGTTATCTCAAAGAAAGAGGCCACGGTGTTTCTGTACCTCTATTATGTTGGTGCAGCTTCGGAACTTTTAAATATCTTGATATATCTCGAGAACTACGCATCTGATCAAATAATATTATCGAACATAAAAAGTAGGAAACTTAATTCTCTACAAAAAACGTCTCTTAACATTTTGCCATAGCTCGCTTCGTTTCCGAGATATTTGCAGATTTATCTCAAGGGAAGTGGCCTGACGGACATATTTCGAGATATTTCTTCTTCTTGTTGTTCTTCTTCTGCACAGCTAAGCTGGAAGTGGCATTTGCGGCTCGCACTAGTGCAGAGTTATCTCAAAGAAAGGGGCCACGGTGTTTCTGTATCCCTATTATGTTGGTGCGGCTTCGGAGCTTTTAAATATCTCGATATATCTCGAAAACTACGCTTCTGATCAAAAAATATCAGAGAACATAAATTGTAGGAAACATAATTCTCTACAAAAAACGCCTCAACATTTTGCCATAGCTCGCTTCGTTTCCGAGATATTTGCAGATATATCTCAAGGGAAGGGGCCTGACGGACATATTTCGAGATATTTCTTCTTCTTGTTGTTCTTCTTCTGCACAGCTAAGCTGGAAGTGGCATTTACAGCTCGCAATAGTGCAGAGTTATCTCAAAGAAAGGGGCCACGGTGTTTCTGTATCTCTATTATGTTGGTGCGGCTTCGGAACTTTTAAATATCTTGATATATCTCGAGAACTACGCATCTGATCAAAAAATATCATAGAACATGAAAAGTAGGAAACTTAATTCTCTACAAAAAAGGTCTCTTAACATTTTGCCATAGCTCTCTTCGTTTCCGAGATATTTGCAGATTTATCTCAAGGGAAGGGGCCTGACGGACATATTTCGAGATATTTCTTCTTCTTGTTGTTCTTCTTCTGCACAGCTAAGCTGGAAGTGGCATTTGCGGCTCGCACTGGTGCACAGTTACCTCAAAGGAAGGGGCCACGGTGTTTCTGTATCTCTATTATGTTGGTGCGGCTTCGGAACTTTTAAATATCTCGATATATCTCGAAAACTACGCTTCTGATCAAAAAATATCATAGAACGTAAATTGTAGGAAATATTATTCTCTACAAAAAAGGTCTCTTAACATTTTGCCATACCTCGCTTCGTTTCCGAGATATTTGCAGATTCATCTCAAGGGAAGGGGTCTGACGGACATATTTCGAGATATTTCTTCTTCTTGTTGTTCTTCTTCTGCACAGCTAAGCTGGAAGTGGCATTTACAGCTCGCAATAGTGCAGAGTTATCTCAAAGAAAGGGGCCACGGTGTTTCTGTATCTCTATTATGTTGGTGCGGCTTCGGAACTTTTAAATATCTCGATATATCACGAAAACTACGCTTCTGATCAAAAAATATCATAGAGCATAAATTGTAGGAAACATAATTCTCTACAAAAAAGGTCTCTTAACATTTTGCCATAGCTCGCTTCGTTTCCGAGATATTTGCAGATATATCTCAAGGGAAGGGGCCTGACGGACATATTTCGAGATATTTCTTCTTCTTGTTGTTCTTCTTCTGCACAGCTAAGCTGGAAGTGGCATTTACAGCTCGCAATAGTGCAGAGTTATCTCAAAGAAAGGGGCCACGGTGTTTCTGTATCTCTATTATGCTGGTGCGGCTTCGGAACTTTTAAATATCTTGATATATCTCGAGAACTACGCATCTGATCAAAAAATATCATAGAACATGAAAAGTAGGAAACTTAATTCTCTACAAAAAAGGTCTCTTAACATTTTGCCATAGCTCTCTTCGTTTCCGAGATATTTGCAGATTTATCTCAAGGGAAGGGGCCTGACGGACATATTTCGAGATATTTCTTCTTCTTGTTGTTCTTCTTCTGCACAGCTAAGCTGGAAGTGGCATTTGCAGCTCGCAATAGTGCACAGTTATCTCAAAGAAAGGGGCCACGGTGTTTCTGTATCTCTATTATGTTGGTGCGGCTTCGGAACTTTTAAATATCTTGATATATCTCGAGAACTACGCGTCTGATCAAAAAATATCATAGAACATAAAAAGTAGGAAACATAATTCTCTACAAAAACGGTCTCTTAACATTTTGCCATAGCTCGCTTCGTTTCCGAGATATTTGCAGATATATCTCAAGGGAAGGGGCCTGACGGACATATTTCGAGATATTTCTTCTTCTTGTTGTTCTTCTTCTGCACAGCTAAGCTGGAAGTGGCATTTGCGGCTCGCACTGGTGCACAGTTATCTCAGAGAAAGGGGCCACGGTGTTTCTGTATCTCTATTATGTTGGTGCGGCTTCGGAACTTTTAAATATCTTGGTATATCTCGAGAACTACGCATCTGATCAAAAAATATCATAGAACATAAATTATAGGAAACATAATTCTCTACAAAAAAGGTCTCTTAACATTTTGCCATAGCTCGCTTCGTTTCCGAGATATTTGCAGATATATCTCAAGGGAAGGGGCCTGACGGACATATTTCGAGATATTTCTTCTTCTTGTTGTTCTTCTTCTGCGCAGCTAAGCTGGAAGTGGCATTTCCAGCTCGCAATAGTGCAGAGATATCTCAAAGAAAGGGGCCACGGTGTTTCTGTATCTCTATTATGTTGGTGCGGCTTCGGAACTTTTAAATATCTTGATATATCTCGAGAACTACGCGTCTGATCAAAAAATATCATAGAACATACAAAGTAGGAAACTTAATTCTCTACAAAAAAGGTCTCTTAACATTTTGCCATAGCTCGCTTCGTTTCCGAGATATTTGCAGATTTATCTCAAGGGAAGGGGCCTGACGGACATATTTCGAGATATTTCTTCTTCTTGTTGTTCTTCTTCTGCACAGCTAAGCTGGAAGTGGCATTTGCGGCTCGCACTAGTGCAGAGTTATCTCAACGAAAGGGGCCACGGTGTTTCTGTATCTCTATTATGTTGGTGCGGCTTCGGAACTTTTAAATATCTCGATATATCTCGAAAACTACGCTTCTGAACAAAAAATATCATAGAACATAAATTGTAGGAAACATAATTCTCTACAAAAAAGGTCTCTTAACGTTTTGCCATAGCTCGCTTCGTTTCCGAGATATTTGCAGATATATCTCAAGGGAAGGGGCCTGACGGACATATTTCGAGATATTTCTTCTTCTTGTTGTTCTTCTTCTGCACAGCTTAACTGGAAGTGGCATTTACAGCTCGCAATAGTGCAGAGTTATCTCAAAGAAAGGGGCCACGGTGTTTCTGTATCTCTATTATGTTGGTGCGGCTTCGGAACTTTTAAATATCTTGATATATCTCGAGAACTACGCATCTGATCAAAAAATATCATAGTACATAAAAAGTAGGAAACCTAATTCTCTACAAAAAAGGTCTCTTAACATTTTGCCATAGCTCTCTTCGTTTCCGAGATATTTGCAGATTTATCTCAAGGGAAGGGGCCTGACGGACATATTTCGAGATATTTCTTCTTCTTGTTGTTCTTCTTCTGCACAGCTAAGCTGGAAGTGGCATTTGCAGCTCGCAATAGTGCAGAGTTATCTCAAAGAAAGGGGCCACGGTGTTTCTGTATCTCTATTATGTTGGTGCGGCTTCGGAACTTTTAAGTATCTTGATCTATCTCGAGAACTACGCATCTGATCAAAAAATATCATAGAAGATAAAAAGTAGGAAACATAATTCTCTACAAAAAAGGTCTCTTAACATTTCGCCATAGCTCGCTTCGTTTCCGAGATATTTGCAGATATATCTCAAGGGAAGGGGCCTGACGGACATATTTCGAGATATTTCTTCTTCTTGTTGTTCTTCTTCTGCACAGCTAAGCTGGAAGTGGCATTTGCGGCTCGCACTGGTGCACAGTTATCTCAAAGAAAGGGGCCACGGTGTTTCTGTATCTCTATTATGTTGGTGCGGCTTCGGAACTTTTAAATATCTTGATATATCTCGAGAACTACGCGTCTGATCAAAAAATATCATAGAACATAAAAAGTAGGAAACATAATTCTCTACAAAAACGGTCTCTCAACATTTTGCCATAGCTCGCTTCGTTTCCGAGATATTTGCAGATATATCTCAAGGGAAGGGGCCTGACGGACATATTTCGAGATATTTCTTCTTCTTGTTGTTCTTCTTCTGCACAGCTAAGCTGGAAGTGGCATTTGCGGCTCCCACTGGTGCACAGTTATCTCAGAGAAAGGGGCCACGGTGTTTCTGTATCTCTATTATGTTGGTGCGGCTTCGGAACTTTTAAATATCTCGATATATCTCGAAAACTACGCTTCTGATCAAAAAATATCATAGAACGTAAATTGTAGGAAATATTATTCTCTACACAAAAGGTCTCTTAACATTTTGCCATAGCTCGCTTCGTTTCCGAGATATTTGCAGATTCATCTCAAGGGAAGGGGTCTGACGGACATATTTCGAGATATTTCTTCTTCTGCACAGCTAAGCTCGAAGTGGCATTTGCAGCTCGCAATAGTGCAGAGTTATCTCAAAGAAAGAGGCCACGGTGTTTCTGTACCTCTATTATGTTGGTGCAGCTTCGGAACTTTTAAATATCTTGATATATCTCGAGAACTACGCATCTGATCAAAAAATATCATCGAACATAAAAAGTAGGAAACTTAATTCTCTACAAAAAAGGTCTCTTTACATTTTGCCATAGCTCGCTTCGTTTCCGAGATATTTGCAGATTTATCTCAAGGGAAGGGGCCTGACGGACATATTTCGAGATATTTCTTCTTCTTGTTGTTCTTCTTCTGCACAGCTAAGCTGGAAGTGGCATTTGCAGCTCGCAATAGTGCAGAGTTATCCCAAAGAAAGGGGCCACGGTGTTTCTGTATCTCTATTATGTTGGTGCGGCTTCGGAACTTTTAAATATCTTGATATATCTCGAGAACTACGCATCTGATCAAAAAATATCATACTACATAAAAAGTAGGAAACTTAATTCTCTACAAGAAAGGTCTCTAAGCATTTTGCCATAGCTCGCTTCGTTTCCGAGATATTTGCAGATTTATCTCAAGGGAAGGGTCCTGACGGACATATTTCGCGATATTTCTTCTTCTTGTTGTTCTTCTTCTGCACAGCTAAACTGGAAGTGGCATTTCCAGCTCGCAATAGTGCAGAGTTATCCCAAAGAAAGGGGCCACGATGTTTCTGTATCTCTATTATGTTGGTGCGGCTTCGGAACTTTTAAATATCTCGATATATCTCGAAAACTACGCTTCTGATCAAAAAATATCATAGAAGATAAATTGTAGGAAACATAATTCTCTACAAAAAAGGTCTCTTAACATTTTGCGATAGCTCGCTTCGTTTCCGAGATATTTGCAGATTTATCTCAAGGGAAGGGGCCAGACGGACATATTTCGAGATATTTCTTCTTCTTGTTGTTCTTCTTCTGCACAGCTAAGCTGGAAGTGGCATTTGCGGCTCGCACTAGTGCAGAGTTATCTCAAAGAAAGGGGCCACGGTGTTTCTGTATCCCTATTATGTTGGTGCGGCTTCGGAACTTTTAAATATCTTGATATATCTCGAGAACTACGCATCTGATCAAAAAATATCATAGAACATAAAAAGTAGGAAACTTAATTCTCTACAAAAAAGGTCTCTTAACATTTTGCCATAGCTCGCTTCGTTTCCGAGATATTTGCAGATTTATCTCAAGGGAAGGGGCCTGACGGACATATTTCGAGATATTTCTTCTTCTTGTTGTTCTTCTTCTGCACAGCTAAGCTGGAAGTGGCATTTGCGGCTCGCACTAGTGCAGAGTTATCTCAAAGAAAGGGGCCACGGTGTTTCTGTATCTCTATTATGTTGGTGCGGCTTCGGAACTTTTAAATATCTTGATATATCTCGAGAACTACGCATCTGATCAAAAAATATCATAGAACATAAAAAGTAGGAAACCTAATTCTCTACAAAAAAGGTCTCTTAACATTTTGCCATAGCTCGCTTCGTTTCCGAGATATTTGCAGATTTATCTCAAGGGAAGGGGCCTGACGGACATATTTCGAGATATTTCTTCTTCTTGTTGTTCTTCTTCTGCACAGCTAAGCTGGAAGTGGCATTTGCGGCTCGCACTAGTGCAGAGTTATCTCAAAGAAAGGGGCCACGGTGTTTCTGTATCCCTATTATGTTGGTGCGGCTTCGGAACTTTTAAATATCTCGATATATCTCGAAAACTACGCTTCTGATCAAAAAATATCATAGAACATAAATTGTAGGAAACATAATTCTCTACAAAAAAGGTCTCTTAAGATTTTGCCATAGCTCGCTTCGTTTCCGAGATATTTGCAGATATATCTCAAGGGAAGGGGCCTGACGGACATATTTCGAGATATTTCTTCTTCTGGTTGTTCTTCTTCTGCGCAGCTAAGCTGGAAGTGGCATTTGCAGCTCGCAATAGTGCAGAGATATCTCAAAGAAAGGGGCCACAGTGTTTCTGTATCTCTATTATGTTGGTGCGGCTTCGGAACTTTTAAATATCTTGATATATCTCGAGAACTACGCATCTGATCAGAAAATATCATAGAAGATAAAAAGTAGGAAACTTAATTCTCTACAAAAAAGGTCTCTTAACATTTTGCCATAGCTCGCTTCGTTTCCGAGATATTTGCAGATTTATCTCAAGGTAAGGGGCCTGACGGACATATTTCGAGATATTTCTTCTTCTTGTTGTTCTTCTTCTGCACAGCTAAGCTGGAAGTGGCATTTGCAGCTCGCAATAGTGCATAGTTATCTGAAAGAAAGGGGCCACGGTGTTTCTGTATCTCTATTATGTTGGTGCGGCTTCGGAACTTTTAAATATCTCGATATATCTCGAAAACTACGCTTCTGATCAAAAAATATCATAGAACATAAATTGTAGGAAACATAATTCTCTACAAAAAACGTCTCTTAACATTTTGCCATAGCTCGCTTCGTTTCCGAGATATTTGCAGATTCAGCTCAAAGGAACTGGCCTGACGGACATATTTCGAGATATTCCTTCTTCTTGTTGTTCTTCCTCTGCACAGCTAAGCTGGAAGTGGCATTTGCAGCTCGCAATAGTGCAGAGTTATCTCAAAGAAAGGGGCCACGGTGTTTCTGTATCTCTATTATGTTGGAGCGGCTTCGGAACTTTTAAATATCTTGGTATATCTCGAGAACTACGCATCTGATCAAAAAATATCATAGAACATAAATTATAGGAAACATAATTCTCTACAAAAAAGGTCTCTTAACATTTTGCCATAGCTCGCTTCGTTTCCGAGAGATTTGCAGATATATCTCAAGGGAAGGGGCCTGACGGACATATTTCGAGATATTTCTTCTTCTTGTTGTTCTTCTTCTGCGCAGCTAAGCTGGAAGTGGCATTTGCAGCTCGCAATAGTGCAGAGATATCTCAAAGAAAGGGGCCACGGTGTTTCTGTATCTCTATTATGTTGGTGCGGCTTCGGAACTTTTAAATATCTTGATATATCTCGAGAACTACGCGTCTGATCAAAAAATATCATAGAACATACAAAGTAGGAAACTTAATTCTCTACAAAAAAGGTCTCTTAACATTTTGCCATAGCTCGCTTCGTTTCCGAGATATTTGCAGATTTATCTCAAGGGAAGGGGCCTGACGGACATATTTCGAGATACTTCTTCTTCTTGTTGTTCTTCTTCTGCACAGCTAAGCTGGAAGTGGCATTTGCGGCTCGCACTAGTGCAGAGTTATCTCAACGAAAGGGGCCACGGTGTTTCTGTATCTCTATTATGTTGGTGCGGCTTCGGAACTTTTAAATATCTCGATATATCTCGAAAACTACGCTTCTGAACAAAAAATATCATAGAACATAAATTGTAGGAAACATAATTCTCTACAAAAAAGGTCTCTTAACATTTTGCCATAGCTCGCTTCGTTTCCGAGATATTTGCAGATATATCTCAGGGGAAGGGGCCTGACGGACATATTTCGAGATATTTCTTCTTCTTGTTGTTCTTCTTCTGCACAGCTTAACTGGAGGTGGCATTTACAGCTCGCAATAGTGCAGAGTTATCTCAAAGAAAGGGGCCACGGTGTTTCTGTATCTCTATTATGTTGGTGCGGCTTCGGAACTTTTAAATATCTTGATATATCTCGAGAACTACGCATCTGATCAAAAAATATCATAGTACATAAAAAGTAGGAAACCTAATTCTCTACAAAAAAGGTCTCTTAACATTTTGCCATAGCTCTCTTCGTTTCCGAGATATTTGCAGATTTATCTCAAGGGAAGGGGCCTGACGGACATATTTCGAGATATTTCTTCTTCTTGTTGTTCTTCTTCAGCACAGCTAAGCTGAAAGTGGCATTTGCAGCTCGCAATAGTGCAGAGTTATCTCAAAGAAAGGGGCCACGGTGTTTCTGTATCTCTATTATGTTGGTGCGGCTTCGGAACTTTTAAATATATTGATATATCTCGAGAACTACGCATCTGATCAAAAAATATCATAGAACATAAAAAGTAGGAAACTTAATTCTCTACAAAAAAGGTCGCTTAACATTTTGCCATAGCTCGCTTCGTTTCCGAGATATTTGCATATTTATCTCAAGGGAAGGGGCCTGACGGACATATTTCGAGATATTTCTTCTTCTTGTTGTTCTTCTTCTGCACAGCTAAGCTGGAAGTGGCATTTGCGGCTCGCACTAGTGCAGAGTTATCTCAAAGAACGGGGCCACGGTGTTTCTGTATCCCTATTATGTTGGTGCGGCTTCGGAACTTTTAAATATCTTGATATATCTCGAGAACTACGCTTCTGATCAAAAAATATCATAGAACATAAACTGTAGGAAACACAATTCTCTACAAAAAACGTCTCTTAACATTTTGCCATAGCTCGCTTCGTTTCCGAGATATTTGCAGATTCAGCTCAAAGGAACTGGCCTGACGGACATATTTCGAGATATTTCTTCTTCTTGTTGTTCTTCTTCTGCACAGCTAAGCTGAAAGTGGCATTTGCAGCTCGCATTAGTGCAGAGTTATCTCAAAGAAAGGGGCCACGGTGTTTCTGTATCTCTATTATGTTGGTGCGGCTTCGGAACTTTTAAATATCTTGATATATCTCGAGAACTACGCATCTGATCAAAAAATATCATAGAACATAAATTGTAGGAAACATAATTCTCTACAAAAAAGGTCTCTTAACATTTTGCCATAGCTCGCTTCGTTTCCGAGATATTTGCAGATATATCTCAAGGGAAGGGGCCTGACGGACATATTTCGAGATATTTCTTCTTCTTGTTGTTCTTCTTCTGCGCAGCTAAGCTGGAAGTGGCATTTGCAGCTCGCAATAGTGCAGAGATATCTCAAAGAAAGGGGCCACGGTGTTTCTGTATCTCTATTATGTTGGTGCGGCTTCGGAACTTTTAAATATCTTGATATATCTCGAGAACTACTCATCTGATCAGAAAATATCATAGAAGATAAAAAGTAGGAAACTTAATTCTCTACAAAAAAGGTCTCTTAACATTTTGCCATAGCTCGCTTCGTTTCCGAGATATTTGCAGATTTATCTCAAGGTAAGGGGCCTGACGGACATATTTCGAGATATTTCTTCTTCTTGTTGTTCTTCTTCTGCACAGCTAAGCTGGAAGTGGCATTTGCAGCTCGCAATAGTGCATAGTTATCTGAAAGAAAGGGGCCACGGTGTTTCTGTATCTCTATTATGTTGGTGCGGCTTCGGAACTTTTAAATATCTTGATATATCTCGAGAACTACGCATCTGATCAAAAAATATCATAGAACATAAAAAGTAGGAAACTCAATTCTCTACAAAAAAGGTCTCTTAACATTTTGCAATAGCTCGCTTCGTTTCCGAGATATTTGCAGATTTATCTCAAGGGAAGGTGCCTGACGGACATATTTCGAGATATTTCTTCTTCTTGTTGTTCTTGTTCTGCACAGCTAAGCTGGAAGTGGCATTTGCGGCTCGCACTAGTGCAGAGTTATCTCAAAGAAAGGGGCCACGGTGTTTCTGTATCTCTATTATGTTGGTGCGGCTTCGGAACTTTTAAATATCTCGATATATCTCGAAAACTACGCTTCTGATCAAAAAATATCATAGAACATAAATTGTAGGAAACATAATTCTCTACAAAAAACGTCTCTTAACATTTTGCCATAGCTCGCTTCGTTTCCGAGATATTTGCAGATTCAGCTCAAAGGAACTGGCCTGACGGACATATTTCGAGATATTCCTTCTTCTTGTTGTTCTTCCTCTGCACAGCTAAGCTGGAAGTGGCATTTGCAGCTCGCAATAGTGCAGAGTTATCTCAAAGAAAGGGGCCACGGTGTTTCTGTATGTCTATTATGTTGGTGCGGCTTCGGAACTTTTAAATATCTTGGTATATCTCGAGAACTACGCATCTGATCAAAAAATATCATAGAACATAAATTGTAGGAAACATAATTCTCTACAAAAAAGGTCTCTTAACATTTTGCCATAGCTCGCTTCGTTTCCGAGATATTTGCAGATATATCTCAAGGGAAGGGGCCTGACGGACATATTTCGAGATATTTCTTCTTCTTGTTGTTCTTTTTCTGCACAGCTAAGCTGGAAGTGGCATTTACAGCTCGCAATAGTGCAGAGTTATCTCAAAGAAAGGGGCCACGGTGTTTCTGTATCTCTATTATGTTGGTGCGGCTTCGGAACTTTTAAATATCTTGATATATCTCGAGAACTACGCATCTGATCAAAAAATATCATAGAACATAAAAAGTAGGAAACCTAATTCTCTACAAAAAAGGTCTCTTAACATTTTGCCGTAGCTCTCTTCGTTTCCGAGATATTTGCAGATTTATCTCAAGGGAAGGGGCCTGACGGACATATTTCGAGATATTTCTTCTTCTTGTTGTTCTTCTTCTGCACAGCTAAGCTGAAAGTGGCATTTGCAGCTCGCAATAGTGCAGAGTTATCTCAAAGAAAGGGGCCACGGTGTTTCTGTATCTCTATTATCTTGGTGCGGCTTCGGAGCTTTTAAATATCTTGATATATCTCGAGAACTACGCATCTGATCAGAAAATATCATAGAAGATAAAAAGTAGGAAACTTAATTCTCTACAAAAAAGGTCTCTTAACATTTTGCCATAGCTCGCTTCGTTTCCGAGATATTTGCAGATTTATCTCAAGGTAAGGGGCCTGACGGACATATTTCGAGATATTTCTTCTTCTTGTTGTTCTTCTTCTGCACAGCTAAGCTGGAAGTGGCATTTGCAGCTCGCAATAGTGCAGAGTTATCTCAAAGAGAGGGGCACGGTGTTTCTGTATCCCTATTATGTTGGTGCGGCTTCGGAACTTTTAAATATCTTGATATATCTCGAGAACTACGCATCTGATCAAAAAATATCATAGAACATAAAACGTAGGAAACTTAATTCTCTACAAAAAAGGTCTCTTAACATTTTGCGATAGCTCGCTTCGTTTCCGAGATATTTGCAGATTTATCTCAAGGGAAGGGGCCTAACGGATATATTTCGAGATATTTCATCTTCTTGTTGTTCTTCTTCTGCACAGCTAAACTGGAAGTGGCATTTCCAGGTCGCAATAGTGCAGAGTTATCTCAAAGAAAGGAGCCACGGTGTTTCTGTATCTCTATTATGTTGGTGCGGCTTCGGAACTTTTAAATATCTTGATATATCTCGAGAACTACGCGTCTGATCAAAAAATATCATAGAACATAAAAAGTAGGAAAGATAATTCTCTACAAAAAAGGTCTCTTAACATTTTGCAATAGCTCGCTTCGTTTCCGAGATATTTGCAGATTTATCTCAAGGGAAGGGGCCTGACGGACATATTTCGAGATATTTCTTCTTCTTGTTGTTCCTCTTCTGCACAGCTAAGCTGGAAGTGGCATTTGCAGCTCGCAATTGTGCAGAGTTATCTCAAAGAGAGGGGCCACGATGTTTCTGTATCTCTATTATGTTGGTGCGGCTTCGGAACTTTTAAATATCTTGATATATCTCGAGAACTACGCGTCTGATCAAAAAATATCATAGAACATAAATTGTAGGAAACATAATTGTCTACAAAAAAGATCTCTTAACATTTTGCCATAGCTCGCTTCGTTTCCGAGATATTTGCAGATTTATCTCATGGTAAGGGGCCTGACGGACATATTTCGAGATATTTCTTCTTCTTCTTGTTCTTCTTCTGCACAGCTAAGCTGGAAGTGGCATTTGCAGCTCGCAATAGTGCATAGTTATCTGAAAGAAAGGGGCCACGGTGTTTCTGTATCTCTATTATGTTGGTGCGGCTTCGGAACTTTTAAATATCTCGATATATCTCGAAAACTACGCTTCTGATCAAAAAATATCATAGAACATAAATTGTAGGAAACATAATTCTCTGCAAAAAAGGTCTCTTAACATTTTGCCATAGCTCGCTTCGTTTCCGAGATATTTGCAGATATATCTCAAGGGAAGGGGCCTGACGGACATATTTCGAGATATTTCTTCTTCTTGTTGTTCTTCTTCTGCACAGCTAAGCTGGAAGTGGCATTTACAGCTCGCAATAGTGCAGAGTTATCTCAAAGAAAGGGGCCACGGTGTTTCTGTATCTCTATTATGTTGGTGCGGCTTCGGAACTTTTAAATATCTTGATATATCTCGAGAACTACGCATCTGATCAGAAAATATCATAGAACATAAAAAGTAGGAAACTTAATTCTCTACAAAAAAGTCTGTTAACATTTTGCCATAGCTCGCTTCGTTTCCGAGATATTTGCAGATTTATCTCAAGGGAAGGGGCCTAACGGACATATTTCCAGATATTTCTTCTTCTTGTTGTTCTTCTTCTGCACAGCTAAACTGGAAGTGGCATTTCCAGCTCGCAATAGTGCAGAGTTATCTCAAAGAGAGGGGCACGGTGTTTCTGTATCCCGATTATGTTGGTGCGGCTTCGGAACTTTTAAATATCTTGATATATCTCGAGAACTACGCATCTGATCAAAAAATATCATAGAACATAAAAAGTAGGAAACATAATTCTCTACAAAAAACGTCTCTTATCATTTTGCCATAGCTCTCTTAGTTTCCGAGATATTTGCAGATTTATCTCAAGGGAAGGGGCCTGACGGACATATTTCGAGATATTTCTTCTTCTTGTTGTTCTTCTTCTGCACAGCTAAGCTGGAAGTGGCATTTGCAGCTCGCAATAGTGCAGAGTTATCTCAAAGAAAGGGGCCACGGTGTTTCTGTATCTCTATTATGTTGGTGCGGCTTCGGAACTTTTGAATATCTTGATATATCTCGAGAACTACGCGTCTGATCAAAAAATATCATACAAGATAAAAAGTAGGAAACTTAATTCTCTACAAAAAAGGTCTCTTAACATTTTGCCATAGCTC
This sequence comes from Osmia lignaria lignaria, assembly GCF_051020975.1. Taxonomy (NCBI): domain Eukaryota; kingdom Metazoa; phylum Arthropoda; class Insecta; order Hymenoptera; family Megachilidae; genus Osmia; species Osmia lignaria. The sequence continues at coordinate 3,851,903 of NW_027478160.1, forward strand.
GCTTCGTTTCCGAGATATTTGCAGATATATCTCAAGGGAAGGGGCCTGACGGACATATTTCGAGATACTTCTTCTTCTTGTTGTTCTTTTTCTGTACAGCTAAGCTGGAAGTGGCATTTACAGCTCGCAATAGTGCAGAGTTATCTCAAAGAAAGGGGCCACGGTGTTTCTGTATCTCTATTATGTTGGTGCGGCTTCGGAACTTTTAAATATCTTGATATATCTCGAGAACTACGCACCTGATCAAAAAATATCATAGAACATAAAAAGTAGGAAACCTAATTCTCTACAAAAAAGGTCTCTTAACATTTTGCCGTAGCTCTCTTCGTTTCCGAGATATTTGCAGATTTATCTCAAGGGAAGGGGCCTGACGGACATATTTCGAGATATTTCTTCTTCTTGTTGTTCTTCTTCTGCACAGCTAAGCTGAAAGTGGCATTTGCAGCTCGCAATAGTGCAGAGTTATCTCAAAGAAAGGGGCCACGGTGTTTCTGTATCTCTATTATGTTGGTGCGGCTTCGGAGCTTTTAAATATCTTGATATGTCTCGAGAACTACGCATCTGATCAGAAAATATCATAGAAGATAAAAAGTAGGAAACTTAATTCTCTACAAAAAAGGTCTCTTAACATTTTGCCATAGCTCGCTTCGTTTCCGAGATATTTGCAGATTTATCTCAAGGTAAGGGGCCTGACGGACATATTTCGAGATATTTCTTCTTCTTGTTGTTCTTCTTCTGCACAGCTAAGCTGGAAGTGGCATTTGCAGCTCGCAATAGTGCAGAGTTATCTCAAAGAGAGGGGCACGGTGTTTCTGTATCCCTATTATGTTGGTGCGGCTTCGGAACTTTTAAATATCTTGATATATCTCGAGAACTACGCATCTGATCAAAAAATATCATAGAACATAAAACGTAGGAAACTTAATTCTCTACAAAAAAGGTCTCTTAACATTTTGCCATAGCTCGCTTCGTTTCCGAGATATTTGCAGATTTATCTCAAGGGAAGGGGCCTAACGGACATATTTCGAGATATTTCTTCTTCTTGTTGTTCTTCTTCTGCACAGCTAAACTGGAAGTGGCATTTCCAGGTCGCAATAGTGCAGAGTTATCTCAAAGAAAGGAGCCACGGTGTTTCTGTATCTCTATTATGTTGGTGCGGCTTCGGAACTTTTAAATATCTTGATATATCTCGAGAACTACGCGTCTGATCAAAAAATATCATAGAACATAAAAAGTAGGAAACATAATTCTCTACAAAAAAGGTCTCTTAACATTTTGCCATAGCTCGCTTCGTTTCCGAGATATTTGCAGATTTATCTCAAGGGAAGGGGCCTGACGGACATATTTCGAGATATTTCTTCTTCTTGTTGTTCCTCTTCTGCACAGCTAAGCTGGAAGTGGCATTTGCAGCTCGCAATTGTGCAGAGTTATCTCAAAGAGAGGGGCCACGATGTTTCTGTATCTCTATTATGTTGGTGCGGCTTCGGAACTTTTAAATATCTTGATATATCTCGAGAACTACGCGTCTGATCAAAAAATATCATAGAAGATAAAAAGTAGGAAACTTAATTCTCTACAAAAAAGGTTTCTTAACATTTTCCCATAGCTGGCATCGTTTCCGAGATATTTGCAGATTTATCTCAAGGGAAGGGGCCTGACGGACATATTTCGAGATATTTCTTCTTCTTGTTGTTCTTCTTCTGCACAGCTAAACTGGAAGTGGCATTTCCAGCTCGCAATAGTGCAGAGTTATCTCAAAGAGAGGGGCCACGGTGTTTCTGTATCTCTATTATGTTGGTGCGGCTTCTTAACTTTTAAATATCCTGATATATCTCGAGAACTACGCATCTGATCAAAAAATATCATAGAACATAAAAAGTAGGAAACTCAATTCTCTACAAAAAAGGTCTCTTATCATTTTGCCATAGCTCTCTTCGTTTCCGAGATATTTGCAGATTTATCTCAAGGGAAGGGGCCTGACGGACATATTTCGAGATATTTCTTCTTCTTGTTGTTCTTCTTCTGCACAGCTAAGCTGGAAGTGGCATTTGCAGCTCGCAATAGTGCAGAGTTATCTCAAAGAAAGGGGCCACGGTGTTTCTGTATCTCTATTATGTTGGTGCGGCTTCGGAACTTTTAAATATCTTGATATCTCTCGAGAACTACGCGTCTGATCAAAAAATATCATAGAACATAAAAAGTAGGAAACTCAATTCTCTACAAAAAAGGTCTCTTAACATTTTGCAATAGCTCGCTTCGTTTCCGAGATATTTGCAGATTTATCTCAAGGGAAGGGGCCTGACGGACATATTTCGAGATATTTCTTCTTCTTGTTGTTCTTCTTCTGCACAGCTAAGCCGGAAGTGGCATTTGCGGCTCGCACTAGTGCAGAGTTATCTCAAAGAAAGGGGCCACGGTGTTTCTGTATCTCTATTATGTTGGTGCGGCTTCGGAACTTTTAAATATCTCGATATATCTCGAAAACTACGCTTCGGATCAAAAAATATCATAGAACATAAATTGTAGGAAACATAATTCTCTACAAAAAACGTCTCTTAACATTTTGCCATAGCTCGCTTCGTTTCCGAGATATTTGCAGATTCAGCTCAAAGGAACTGGCCTGACGGACATATTTCGAGATATTTCTTCTTCTTGTTGTTCTTCCTCTGCACAGCTAAGCTGGAAGTGGCATTTGTAGCTCGCAATAGTGCAGAGTTATCTCAAAGAAAGGGGCCACGGTGTTTCTGTATCTCTATTATGTTGGTGCGGCTTCGGAACTTTTAAATATCTTGATATATCTCGAGAACTACGCATCTGATCAAAAAATATCATAGAACATAAAAAGTAGGCAACTTAATTCTCTACAAAAAAGGTCTCTTATCATTTTGCCATAGCTCTCTTCGTTTCCGAGATATTTGCAGATTTATCTCAAGGGAAGGGGCCTGACGGACATATTTCGAGATATTTCTTCTTCTTGTTGTTCTTCTTCTGCACAGCTAAGCTGGAAGTGGCATTTGCAGCTCGCAATAGTGCAGAGTTATCTAAAAGAAAGGGGCCACGGTGATTCTGTATCTCTATTATGTTGGTGCGGCTTCGGAACTTTTAAATATCTTGATATATCTCGAGAACTACGCATCTGATCAAAAAATATCATAGAACATAAAAAGTAGGCAACTTATTTCTCTACAAAAAAGGTCTCTTATCATTTTGCCATAGCTCTCTTCGTTTCCGAGATATTTGCAGATTTATCTCAAGGGAAGGGGCCTGACGGACATATTTCGAGATATTTCTTCTTCTTGTTGTTCTTCTTCTGCACAGCTAAGCTGGAAGTGGCATTTGCAGCTCGCAATAGTGCAGAGTTATCTCAAAGAAAGGGGCCACGGTGTTTCTGTATCTCTATTATGTTGGTGCGGCTTCGGAACTTTTAAATATCTTGATATATCTCGAGAACTACGCATCTGATCAAAAAATATCATAGAACATAAAAAGTAGGCAACTTATTTCTCTACAAAAAAGGTCTCTTATCATTTTGCCATAGCTCTCTTCGTTTCCGAGATATTTGCAGATTTATCTCAAGGAAAGGGGCCTGACGGACATATTTCGAGATATTTCTTCTTCTTGTTGTTCTTCTTCTGCACAGCTAAGCTGGAAGTGGCATTTGCAGCTCGCAATAGTGCAGAGTTATCTCAAAGAAAGGGGCCACGGTGTTTCTGTATCTCTATTATGTTGGTGCGGCTTCGGAACTTTTAAATATCTTGATATATCTCGAGAACTACGCGTCTGATCAAAAAATATCATAGAACATAAAAAGTAGGAAACTTAATTCTCTACAAAAAAGTCTGTTAACATTTTGCCATAGCTCGCTTCGTTTCCGAGATATTTGCAGATTTATCTCAAGGGAAGGGGCCTAACGGACATATTTCGAGATATTTCTTCTTCTTGTTGTTCTTCTTCTGCACAGCTAAACTGGAAGTGGCATTTCCAGCTCGCAATAGTGCAGAGTTATCTCAAAGAGAGGGGCCACGGTGTTTCTGTATCTCTATTATGTTGGTGCGGCTTCGGAACTTTTAAATATCTTGATATATCTCGAGAACTACGCGTCTGATCAAAAAATATCATAGAACATAAAAAGTAGGAAACATAATTCTCTACAAAAAAGGTCTCTTAACATTTTGCCATAGCTCGCTTCGTTTCCGAGATATTTGCAGATTTATCTCAAGGGAAGGGGCCTGACGGACATATTTCGAGATATTTCTTCTTCTTGTTGTTCTTCTTCTGCACAGCTAAGCTGGAAGTGGCATTTGCAGCTCGCAATAGTGCAGAGTTATCTCAAAGAAAGGGGCCACGGTGTTTCTGTATCTCTATTATGTTGGTGCGGCTTCGGAACTTTTAAATATCTTGATATATCTCGAGAACTACGCGTCTGATCAAAAAATATCATAGAACATAAAAAGTAGGAAACTCAATTCTGTACAAAAAAGGTCTCTCAACATTTTGCAATAGCTCGCTTCGTTTCCGAGATATTTGCAGATTTATCTCAAGGGAAGGGGCCTGACGGACATATTTCGAGATATTTCTTCTTCTTGTTGTTCTTCTTCTGCACAGCTAAGCTGGAAGTGGCATTTGCGGCTCGCACTAGTGCAGAGTTATCTCAAAGAAAGGGGCCACGGTGTTTCTGTATCTCTATTATGTTGGTGCGGCTTCGGAACTTTTAAATATCTCGATATATCTCGAAAACTACGCTTCTGATCAAAAAATATCATAGAACATGAATTGTAGGAAACATAATTCTCTACAAAAAACGTCTCTTAACATTTTGCCATAGCTCGCTTCGTTTCCGAGATATTTGCAGATTCAGCTCAAAGGAACTGGCCTGACGGACATATTCCGAGATATTTCTTCTTCTTGTTGTTCCTCTTCTGCACAGCTAAGCTGGAAGTGGCATTTGCAGCTCGCAATAGTGCAGAGTTATCTCAAAGAAAGAGGCCACGGTGTTTCTGCACCTCTATTATGTTGGTGCAGCTTCGGAACTTTTAAATATCTTGATATATCTCGAGAACTACGCATCTGATCAAAAAATATCATAGAACATAAAAAGTAGGAAACTTAATTCTCTACAAAAAAGGTCTCTTAACGTTTTGCAATAGCTCGCTTCGTTTCCGAGATATTTGCAGATTTATCTCAAGGGAAGGGTCCTGATGGACATATTTCGAGATATTTCTTCTTCTTGTTGTTCTTCTTCTGCACAGCTAAGCTGGAAGTGGCATTTACAGCTCGCAATAGTGCAGAGTTATCTCAAAGAAAGGGGCCACGGTGTTTCTGTATCTCTATTATGTTGGTGCGGCTTCGGAACTTTTAAATATCTTGATATATCTCGAGAACTACGCATCTGATCAAAAAATATCATAGAAGATAAAAAGTAGGAAACTTAATCCTCTACAAAAAAGGTTTCTTAACATTTTCCCATAGCTGGCATCGTTTCCGAGATATTTGCAGATTTATCTCAAGGGAAGGGGCCTGACGGACATATTTCGAGATATTTCTTCTTCTTGTTGTTCTTCTTCTGCACAGCTAAGCTGGAAGTGGCATTTGCAGCTCGCAATAGTGCAGAGTTATCTCAAAGAAAGGGGCCACGGTGTTTCTGTACCTCTATTATGTTAGTGCGGCTTCGGAACTTTTAAATATCTTGATATATCTCGAGAACTACGCATCTGGTAAAAAAATATCATAGAACATAAAAAGTAGGAATCCTAATTTTCTACAAAAAAGGTCTCTTAACATTTTGCCGTAGCTCGCTTCGTTTCCGAGATATTTGCAGATTTATCTCAAGGGAAGGGGCCTGACGGACATATTTCGAGATATTTCTTCTTCTTGTTGTTCTTCTTCTGCACAGCTAAGCTGGAAGTGGCATTTGCGGCGCGCAATAGTGCAGAGTTATCTCAAAGAAAGGGGCCACGGTGTTTCTGTATCTCTATTATGTTAGTGCGGCTTCGGAACTTTTAAATATCTTGATATATCTCGAGAACTACGCATCTGATCAAAAAATATCATAGAACATAAAAAGTAGGAAACATAATTCTCTACAAAAAAGGTCTCTTAACATTTTCCCATAGCTGGCATCGTTTCCGAGATATTTGCAGATTTAGCTCAAGGGAAGGGGCCTGACGACATATTCCGAGATATTTCTTCTTCTTGTTGTTCCTCTTCTGCACAGCTAAGCTGGAAGTGGCATTCGTAGGTCGCAATAGTGCAGAGTTATCTCAAAGAAAGGGGCCACGGTGTTTCTGTATCTCTATTATGTTGGTGCGGCTTCGGAACTTTTAAATATCTCGATATATCTCGAAAACTACGCTTCTGATCAAAAAATATCAGAGAACGTAAATTGTAGGAAACATAATTCTCTACAAAAAAGGTCTCTTAACATTTTGCCATAGCTCGCTTCGTTTCCGAGATATTTGCAGATTTATCTCAAGGGAAGGGGCCTGACGGACATATTTCGAGATATTTCTTCTTCTTGTTGTACTTCTTCTGCACAGCTAAGCTGGAAGTGGCATTTGCAGCTCGCAATAGTGCAGAGTTATCTCAAAGAAAGGGGCCACGGTGTTTCTGTATCTCTATTATGTTGGTGCGGCTTCGGAACTTTTAAATATCTTGATATATCTCGAGAACTACGCATCTGATCAAAAAATATCGTAGAACATAAAAAGTAGGAAACTTAATTCTCTACAAATAAGGTCTCTTAAGATTTTGCCATAGCTCGCTTTGTTTCCGAGATATTTGCAGATTTATCTCAAGGGAAGGGGCCTGAGGGACATATTTCGAGATATTTCTTCTTCTTGTTGTTCTTCTTCTGCACAGCTAAGCTGGAAGTGGCATTTGCAGCTCGCAATAGTGCAGAGTTACCTCAAAGAAAGGGGCCACGGTGTTTCTGTATCTCTATTATGTTGGTGCCGCTTCGGAACTTTTAAATATCTTGATATATCTCGAGAACTACGCCTCTGATCGAAAAATATCATAGAACATAAAAAGTAGGAAACTTAATTCTCTACAAAAAAGGTCTCTTAACATTTTGCCATAGCTCGCTTTGTTTCCGAGATATTTGCAGATTTATCTCAAGGGAAGGGGCCTGACGGACATATTTCGAGATATTTCTTCTTCTTGTTGTTCTTCTTCTGCACAGCTAAGCTGGAAGTGGCATTTGCGGCTCGCACTAGTGCAGAGTTATCTCAAAGAAAGGGGCCACGGTGTTTCTGTATCTCTATTATGTTGGTGCGGCTTCGGAACTTTTAAATATCTCGATATATCTCGAAAACTACGCTTCTGATCAAAAAATATCATAGAACATAAATTGTAGGAAACATAATTCACTACAAAAAACGTCTCTTAACATATTGCCATAGCTCGCTTGGTTTCCGAGATATTTGCAGATTTATCTCAAGGGAAGGGGCCTGACGGACATATTTCGAAATATTTCTTATTCTTGTTGTTCTTCTTCTGCACAGCTAAGCTGGAAGTGGGATTTGCAGCTCGCAATAGTGCAGAGTTATCTCAAAGAAAGAGGCCACGGTGTTTCTGCACCTCTATTATGTTGGTGCAGCTTCGGAACTTTTAAATATCTTGATATATCTCGAGAACTACGCATCTGATCAAAAAATATCATAGAACATAAAAAGTAGGAAACTTAATTCTCTACAAAAAAGGTCTCTTAACGTTTTGCAATAGCTCGCTTCGTTTCCGAGATATTTGCAGATTTATCTCAAGGGAAGGGTCCTGATGGACATATTTCGAGATATTTCTTCTTCTTGTTGTTCTTCTTCTGCACAGCTAAGCTGGAAGTGGCATTTACAGCTCGCAATAGTGCAGAGTTATCTCAAAGAAAGGGGCCACGGTGTTTCTGTATCTCTATTATGTTGGTGCGGCTTCGGAACTTTTAAATATCTTGATATATCTCGAGAACTACGCATCTGATCAAAAAATATCATAGAAGATAAAAAGTAGGAAACTTAATCCTCTACAAAAAAGGTTTCTTAACATTTTCCCATAGCTGGCATCGTTTCCGAGATATTTGCAGATTTATCTCAAGGGAAGGGGCCTGACGGACATATTTCGAGATATTTCTTCTTCTTGTTGTTCTTCTTCTGCACAGCTAAGCTGGAAGTGGCATTTGCAGCTCGCAATAGTGCAGAGTTATCTCAAAGAAAGGGGCCACGGTGTTTCTGTACCTCTATTATGTTAGTGCGGCTTCGGAACTTTTAAATATCTTGATATATCTCGAGAACTACGCATCTGGTAAAAAAATATCATAGAACATAAAAAGTAGGAATCCTAATTTTCTACAAAAAAGGTCTCTTAACATTTTGCCGTAGCTCGCTTCGTTTCCGAGATATTTGCAGATTTATCTCAAGGGAAGGGGCCTGACGGACATATTTCGAGATATTTCTTCTTCTTGTTGTTCTTCTTCTGCACAGCTAAGCTGGAAGTGGCATTTGCGGCGCGCAATAGTGCAGAGTTATCTCAAAGAAAGGGGCCACGGTGTTTCTGTATCTCTATTATGTTAGTGCGGCTTCGGAACTTTTAAATATCTTGATATATCTCGAGAACTACGCATCTGATCAAAAAATATCATAGAACATAAAAAGTAGGAAACATAATTCTCTACAAAAAAGGTCTCTTAACATTTTCCCATAGCTGGCATCGTTTCCGAGATATTTGCAGATTTAGCTCAAGGGAAGGGGCCTGACGACATATTCCGAGATATTTCTTCTTCTTGTTGTTCCTCTTCTGCACAGCTAAGCTGGAAGTGGCATTCGTAGGTCGCAATAGTGCAGAGTTATCTCAAAGAAAGGGGCCACGGTGTTTCTGTATCTCTATTATGTTGGTGCGGCTTCGGAACTTTTAAATATCTCGATATATCTCGAAAACTACGCTTCTGATCAAAAAATATCAGAGAACGTAAATTGTAGGAAACATAATTCTCTACAAAAAAGGTCTCTTAACATTTTGCCATAGCTCGCTTCGTTTCCGAGATATTTGCAGATTTATCTCAAGGGAAGGGGCCTGACGGACATATTTCGAGATATTTCTTCTTCTTGTTGTACTTCTTCTGCACAGCTAAGCTGGAAGTGGCATTTGCAGCTCGCAATAGTGCAGAGTTATCTCAAAGAAAGGGGCCACGGTGTTTCTGTATCTCTATTATGTTGGTGCGGCTTCGGAACTTTTAAATATCTTGATATATCTCGAGAACTACGCATCTGATCAAAAAATATCGTAGAACATAAAAAGTAGGAAACTTAATTCTCTACAAATAAGGTCTCTTAAGATTTTGCCATAGCTCGCTTTGTTTCCGAGATATTTGCAGATTTATCTCAAGGGAAGGGGCCTGAGGGACATATTTCGAGATATTTCTTCTTCTTGTTGTTCTTCTTCTGCACAGCTAAGCTGGAAGTGGCATTTGCAGCTCGCAATAGTGCAGAGTTACCTCAAAGAAAGGGGCCACGGTGTTTCTGTATCTCTATTATGTTGGTGCCGCTTCGGAACTTTTAAATATCTTGATATATCTCGAGAACTACGCCTCTGATCGAAAAATATCATAGAACATAAAAAGTAGGAAACTTAATTCTCTACAAAAAAGGTCTCTTAACATTTTGCCATAGCTCGCTTTGTTTCCGAGATATTTGCAGATTTATCTCAAGGGAAGGGGCCTGACGGACATATTTCGAGATATTTCTTCTTCTTGTTGTTCTTCTTCTGCACAGCTAAGCTGGAAGTGGCATTTGCGGCTCGCACTAGTGCAGAGTTATCTCAAAGAAAGGGGCCACGGTGTTTCTGTATCTCTATTATGTTGGTGCGGCTTCGGAACTTTTAAATATCTCGATATATCTCGAAAACTACGCTTCTGATCAAAAAATATCATAGAACATAAATTGTAGGAAACATAATTCACTACAAAAAACGTCTCTTAACATATTGCCATAGCTCGCTTGGTTTCCGAGATATTTGCAGATTTATCTCAAGGGAAGGGGCCTGACGGACATATTTCGAAATATTTCTTATTCTTGTTGTTCTTCTTCTGCACAGCTAAGCTGGAAGTGGGATTTGCAGCTCGCAATAGTGCAGAGTTATCTCAAAGAAAGGGGCCACGGTGTTTCTGTATCTCTATTATGTTGGTGCGGCTTCGGAACTTTTAAATATCTTGATATATCTCGAGAACTACGCATCTGATCAAAAAATATCATAGAACATAAAAAGTAGGAAACCTAATTTTCTACAAAAAAGGTCTCTTAACATTTTGCCGTAGCTCGCTTCGTTTCCGAGATATTTGCAGATTTATCTCAAGGGAAGGGGCCTGACGGACATATTTCGAAATATTTCTTATTCTTGTTGTTCTTCTTCTGCACAGCTAAGCTGGAAGTGGCATTTGCAGCTCGCAATAGTGCAGAGTTATCTCAAAGAAAGGGGCCACGGTGTTTCTGTACCTCTATTATGTTGGTGCAGCTTCGGAGCTTTTAAATATCTTGATATATCTCGAGAACTACACATCTGATCAAAAAATATCATAGAACATAAAAAGTAGGAAACCTAATTCTCTACAAAAAAGGTCTCTTAAGATTTTGCCATAGCTCGCTTCGTTTCCGAGATATTTGCAGATTTATCTCAAGGGAAGGGGCCTGACGGACATATTTCGAGATATTTCTTCTTCTTGTTGTTCTTCTTCTGCACAGCTAAGCTGGAAGTGGCATTTGCGGCTCGCACTAGTGCAGAGTTATCTCAAAGAAAGGGGCCACGGTGTTTCTGTATCTCTATTATGTTGGTGCGGCTTCGGAACCTTTAAATATCTCGATATATCTCGAAAACTACGCTTCTGATCAAAAAATATCATAGAAGATAAATTGTAGGAAACATAATTCTGTACAAAAAAGGTCTCTTAACATTTTGCCATAGCTCGCTTCGTTTCCGAGATATTTGCAGATTTATCTCAAGGGAAGGGGCCTGACGGACATATTTCGAGATATTTCTTCTTCTTGTTGTTCTTCTTCTGCACAGCTAAGCTGGAAGTGGCATTTGCGGCTCGCACTAGTGCACAGTTATCTCAAAGAAAGGGGCCACGGTGTTTCTGTATCTCTATTATGTTGGTGCGGCTTCGGAACTTTTAAGTATCTCGATATATCTCGAGAACTACGCATCTGATCAAAAAATATCATAGAACATAAAATGTAGGAAACTTAATTCTCTACAAAAAAGGTCTCTTAACATTTTGCCATAGCTCGCTTCGTTTCCGAGATATTTGCAGATTTATCTCAAGGGAAGGGGCCTGACGGACATATTTCGAGATATTTCTTCTTCTCGTTGTTCTTCTTCTGCACAGCTAAGCTGTAAGTGGCATTTGCGGCTCGCGCTAGTGCAGAGTTATCTCAAAGAAAGGGGCCACGGTGTTTCTGTATCTCTATTATGTTGGTGCGGCTTCGGAACTTTTAAATATCTTGATATATCTCGAGAACTACGCATCTGATCAAAAAATATCAGAGAACGTAAATTGTAGGAAACATAATTCTCTACAAAAATGGTCTCTTAACATTTTGCCATAGCTCGCTTCGTTTCCGAGATATTTGCAGATTTATCTCAAGGGAAGGGGCCTGACGGATATATTTCGAGATATTTCTTCTTCTTGTTGTTCTTCTTCTGCACAGCTAAGCTGGAAGTGGCATTTCCAGCTCGCAATAGTGCAGAGTTATCTCAAAGAAAGGGGCCACGGTGTTTCTGTATCTCTATTATGTTGGTGCGGCTTCGGAACTTTTAAATATCTTGATATATCTCGAGAACTACGCATCTGATCAAAAAATATCGTAGAACATAAAAAGTAGGAAACTTAATTCTCTACAAATAAGGTCTCTCAACATTTTGCCATAGCTCGCTTGGTTTCCGAGATATTTGCAGATTTATCTCAAGGGAAGGGGCCTGAGGGACATATTTCGAGACATTTCTTCTTCTTGTTGTTCTTCTTCTGCACAGCTAAGCTGGAAGTGGCATTTGCAGCGCGCAGTAGTGCAGAGTTATCTCAAAGAAAGGGGCCACGGTGTTTCTGTACCTCTATTATGTTGGTGCAGCTTCGGAGCTTTTAAATATCTTGATATATCTCGAGATCTACGCATCTGATCAAAAAATATCATAGAACATAAAAAGTAGGAAACTTAATTCTCTACAAAAAAGGTCTCTCAACGTTTTACAATAGCTCGCTTCGTTTCCGAGATATTTGCAGATTTATCTCAAGGGAAGGGTCCTGACGGACATATTTCGAGATATTTCTTCTTCTTGTTGTTCTTCTTCTGCACAGCTAAACTGGAAGTGGCATTTCCAGCTCGCAATAGTGCAGAGTTATCCCAAAGAAAGGGGCCACGGTGTTTCCGTATCTCTATTATGTTGGTGCGGCATCGGAACTTTTAAATATCTTGATATATCTCGAGAACTACGCATCTGATCAAAAAATATCATAGAACATAAATTGTAGGAAACCTAATTCTCTACAAAAAAGGTCTCTTAACATTTTGCCATAGCTCGCTTCGTTTCCGAGATACTTGCCGATTTATCTCAAGGGAAGGGGCCTGACGGACATATTTCGAGATATTTCTTCTTCTTGTTGTTCTTCTTCTGCACAGCTAAGCTGGAAGTGGCATTTGCAGCTCGCAATAGTGCAGAGTTATCTCAAAGAGAGGGGCCACGGTGTTTCTGTATCTCTATTATGTTGGTGCGGCTTCGGAACTTTTAAATATCTTGATATATCTCGAGAACTACGCATCTGGTCAAAAAATATCATAGAACATAAAAAGTAGGAATCCTAATTTTCTACAAAAAAGGTCTCTTAACATTTTGCCGTAGCTCGCTTCGTTTCCGAGATATTTGCAGATTTATCTCAAGGGAAGGGGCCTGACGGACATATTTCGAGATATTTCTTCTTCTTGTTGTTCTTCTTCTGCACAGCTAAGCTGGAAGTGGCATTTACAGCGCGCAATAGTGCAGAGTTATCTCAAAGAAAGGGGCCACGGTGTTTCTGTATCTCTATTATGTTAGTGCGGCTTCGGAACTTTTAAATATCTTGATATATCTCGAGAACTACGCATCTGATCAAAAAATATCATAGAACATAAAAAGTAGGAAACTTAATTCTCTACAAAAAAGGTCTCTCAAGATTTTGCCATAGCTCGCTTCGTTTCCGAGATATTTGCAGATTTCTCTCAAGGGAAGGGGCCTGACGGACATATTTCGAGATATTTCTTCTTCTTGTTGTTCTTCTTCTGCACAGCTAAGCTGGAAGTGGCATTTGCAGCTCGCAGTAGTGCAGAGTTATCTCAAAGAAAGGGGCCACGGTGTTTCTGTATCTCTATTATGTTGGTGCGGCTTCGGAACTTTTAAATATCTTGATATATCTCGAGAACTACGCATCTGATCAAAAAATATCATAGAACATAAAAAGTAGGAAACTTAATTCTCTACAAAAAAGGTCTCTCAAGATTTTGCCATAGCTCGCTTCGTTTCCGAGATATTTGCAGATTTCTCTCAAGGGAAGGGGCCTGACGGACATATTTCGAGATATTTCTTCTTCTTGTTGTTCTTCTTCTGCACAGCTAAGCTGGAAGTGGCATTTGCAGCTCGCAGTAGTGCAGAGTTATCTCAAAGAAAGGGGCCACGGTGTTTCTGTATCTCTATTATGTTGGTGCGGCTTCGGAACTTTTAAATATCTTGATATATCTCGAGAACTACGCATCTGATCAAAAAATATCATAGAACATAAAAAGTAGGAAACTTAATTCTCTACAAAAAAGGTCTCTTAACATTTTGCCATAGCTCACTTCGTTTCCGAGATATTTGCAGATTTATCTCAAGGGAAGGGGCCTGACGGACATATTTCGAGATATTTCTTCTTCTTGTTGTTCTTCTTCTGCACAGCTAAGCTGGAAGTGGCATTTGCAGCGCGCAATAGTGCAGAGTTATCTCAAAGAAAGGGGCCACGGTGTTTCTGTATCTCTATTATGTTAGTGCGGCTTCGGAACTTTTAAATATCTTGATATATCTCGAGAACTACGCATCTGATCAAAAAATATCATAGAACATAAAAAGTAGGAAACATAATTCTCGACAAAAAAGGTCTCTTATCATTTTCCCATAGCTGGCATCGTTTCCGAGATATTTGCAGATTTAGCTCAAGGGAAGGGGCCTGACGACATATTCCGAGATATTTCTTCTTCTTGTTGTTCCTCTTCTGCACAGCTAAGCTGGAAGTGGCATTTGCAGGTCGCAATAGTGCAGAGTTATCTCAAAGAAAGGGGCCACGGTGTTTCTGTATCTCTATTATGTTGGTGCGGCTTCGGAACTTTTAAATATCTCGATATATCTCGAAAACTACGCTTCTGATCAAAAAATATCATAGAACATAAAATGTAGGAAACTTAATTCTCTACAAAAAAGGTCTCTTAACATTTTGCCATAGCTCGCTTCGTTTCCGAGATATTTGCAGATTTATCTCAAGGGAAGGGGCCTGACGGACATATTTCGAGATATTTCTTCTTCTCGTTGTTCTTCTTCTGCACAGCTAAGCTGTAAGTGGCATTTGCGGCTCGCGCTAGTGCAGAGTTATCTCAAAGAAAGGGGCCACGGTGTTTCTGTATCTCTATTATGTTGGTGCGGCTTCGGAACTTTTAAATATCTTGATATATCTCGAGAACTACGCGTCTGATCAAAAAATATCATAGAACATAAAAAGTAGGAAACATAATTCTATACAAAAAAGGTCTCTTAACATTTTGCCATAGCTCGCTTCGTTTCCGAGATATTTGCAGATTTATCTCAAGGGAAGGGGCCTGACGGACATATTTCGAGATATTTCTTCTTCTTGTTGTTCTTCTTCTGCACAGCTAAGCTGGAAGTGGCATTTGCGGCTCGCACTAGTGCACAGTTATCTCAAAGAAAGGGGCCACGGTGTTTTTGTATCTCTATTATGTTGGTGCGGCTTCGGAACTTTTAAGTATCTCGATATATCTCGAAAACTACGCTTCTGATCAAAAAATATCATAGAACATAAATTGTAGGAAACATAATTCTCTACAAAAAACGTCTCTTAACATTTTGCCATAGCTCGCTTCGTTTCCGAGATATTTGCAGATGCAGCTCAAAGGAACTGGCCTGACGGACATATTTCGAGATATTTCTTCTTCTTGTTGTTCTTCCTCTGCACAGCTAAGCTGGAAGTGGCATTTGCAGCTCGCAATAGTGCAGAGTTATCTCAAAGAAAGGGGCCACGGTGTTTCTGTATCTCTATTATGTTGGTGGGGCTTCGGAACTTTTAAATATCTTGATATATCTCGAGAACTACGCATCTGATCAAAAAATATCATAGAACATAAAAAGTAGGAAACTTAATTCTCTACAAAAAAGGTCGCTTAACATTTTGCCATAGCTCGCTTCGTTTCCGAGATATTTGCATATTTATCTCAAGGGCAGGGGCCTGACGGACATATTTCGAGATATTTCTTCTTCTTGTTGTTCTTCTTCTGCACAGCTAAACTGGAAGTGGCATTTCCAGCTCGCAATAGTGCAGAGTTATCTCAAAGAAAGGGGCCACGGTGTTTCTGTATCTCTATTATGTTGGTGCGGCTTCGGAACTTTTAAATATCTTGATATATCTCGAGAGCTACGCATCTGATCAAAAAATATCATAGAACATAAAAAGTAGGAAACATAATTCTCTACAAAAAAGGTCTCTCAACATTTTGCCATAGCTCTCTTCGTTTCCGAGATATTTGCAGATTTATCTCAAGGGAAGGGGCCTGACGGACATATTTCGAGATATTGCTTCTTCTTGTTGTTCTTCTGCACAGCTAAGCTGGAAGTGGCATTTGCAGCTCGCAATAGTGCATAGTTATCTGAAAGAAAGGGGCCACGGTGTTTCTGTATCTCTATTATGTTGGTGCGGCTTCGGAACTTTTAAATATCTTGATATATCTCGAGAACTACGCATCTGATCAGAAAATATCATAGAACATAAAAAGTAGGAAACTTAATTCTCTACAAAAAAGGTCTCTTAACATTTTGCCATAGCTCGCTTCGTTTCCGAGATATTTGCAGATTTATCTCAAGGGAAGGGGCCTGACGGACATATT
This sequence comes from Osmia lignaria lignaria, assembly GCF_051020975.1. Lineage (NCBI taxonomy): Eukaryota > Metazoa > Arthropoda > Insecta > Hymenoptera > Megachilidae > Osmia > Osmia lignaria. The sequence goes on from NW_027478160.1 coordinate 3,868,054, forward strand.
TCGAGATATTTCTTCTTCTTGTTGTTCTTCTTCTGCACAGCTAAGCTGGAAGTGGCATTTGCGGCTCGCACTAGTGCAGAGTTATCTCAAAGAAAGGGGCCACGGTGTTTCTGTATCTCTATTATGTTGGTGCGGCTTCGGAACTTTTAAATATCTCGATATATCTCGAAAACTACGCTTCTGATCAAAAAATATCATATAACATAAATTGTAGGAAACATAATTCTCTACAAAAAAGGTCTCTCAACATTTTGTCATAGCTCGCTTCGTTTCCGAGATATTTGCAGATATATCTCAAGGGAAGGGGCCTGACGGACATATTTCGAGATATTTGTTCTTCTTGTTGTTCTTCTTCTGCACAGCTAAACTGGAAGTGGCATTTCCAGCTCGCAGTAGTGCAGAGTTATCTCAAAGAGAGGGGCCACGGTGTTTCTGTATCTCTATTATGTTGGTGCGGCTTCGGAACTTTTAAATATCTCGATATATCTCGAAAACTACGCTTCTGATCAAAAAATATCATACAACATAAATTGTAGGAAACATAATTCTCTACAAAAAAGGTCTCTTAACATTTTGTCATAGCTCGCTTCGTTTCCGAGATATTTGCAGATATATCTCACGGGAAGGGGCCTGACGGACATATTTCGAGATATTTCTCCTTCTTGTTGTTCTTCTTCTGCACAGCTAAGCTGGAAGTGGCATTTACAGCTCGCAATAGTGCAGAGTTATCTCAAAGAAAGGGGCCACGGTGTTTCTGTATCTCTATTATGTTGGTGCGGCTTCGGAACTTTTAAATATCTTGATATATCTCGAGAACTACGCATCTGATCAAAAAATATCATAGAACATAAAAAGTAGGAAACTTAATTCTCTACAAAAAAGGTCTCTTAACATTTTGCCATAGCTCGCTTGGTTTCCGAGATATTTGCAGATATATCTCAAGGGAAGGGGCCTGACGGACATATTTCGAGATATTTCTTCTTCTTGTTGTTCTTCTTCTGCACAGCTAAGCTGGAAGTGGCATTTGCGGCTCGCACTAGTGCAGAGTTATCTCAAAGAAAGGGGCCACGGTGTTTCTGTATCTCTATTATGTTGGTGCGGCTTCGGAACTTTTAAATATCTTGATATATCTCGAGAACTACGCATCTGATCAAAAAATATCATAGAACATAAAAAGTAGGAAACTTAATTCTCTACAAAAAAGGTCTCCTAACATTTTGCCATAGCTCGCTTCGTTTCCGAGATATTTGCAGATTTATCTCAAGGGAAGGGGCCTGACGGACATATTTCGAGATATTTCTTCTTCTTGTTGTTCTTCCTCTGCACAGCTAAGCTGGAAGTGGCATTTGCAGCTCGCAATAGTGCAGAGTTATCTCAAAGAAAGGGGCCACGGTGTTTCTGTATCCCTATTATGTTGGTGCGGCTTCGGAACTTTTAAATATCTCGATATATCTCGAAAACTACGCTTCTGATCAAAAAATATCATAGAACATAAATTGTAGGAAACATAATTCTCTACAAAAAACGTCTCTTAACATTTTGCCATAGCTCGCTTCGTTTCCGAGATATTTGCAGATTCAGCTCAAAGGAACTGGCCTGACGGACATATTTCGAGATATTTCTTCTTCTTGTTGTTCTTCCTCTGCACAGCTAAGCTGGAAGTGGCATTTGCGGCTCGCACTAGTGCACAGTTATCTCAAAGAAAGGGGCCACGGTGTTTCTGTATCTCTATTATGTTGGTGCGGCTTCGGAACTTTTAAGTATCTCGATATATCTCGAAAACTACGCTTCTGATCAAAAAATATCATAGAACATAAAATGTAGGAAACTTAATTCTCTACAAAAAAGGTCTCTTAACATTTTGCCATAGCTCGCTTCGTTTCCGAGATATTTGCAGATTTATCTCAAGGGAAGGGGCCTGAAGGACATATTTCGAGATATTTCTTCTTCTCGTTGTTCTTCTTCTGCACAGCTAAGCTGTAAGTGGCATTTGCGGCTCGCGCTAGTGCAGAGTTATCTCAAAGAAAGGGGCCACGGTGTTTCTGTATCTCTATTATGTTGGTGCGGCTTCGGAACTTTTAAGTATCTCGATATATCTCGAAAACTACGCTTCTGATCAAAAAATGTCATAGAACATAAATTGTAGGAAACATAATTCTCTACAAAAAACGTCTCTTAACATTTTGCCATAGCTCGCTTCGTTTCCGAGATATTTGCAGATTCAGCTCAAAGGAACTGGCCTGACGGACATATTTCGAGATATTTCTTCTTCTTGTTGTTCTTCTTCTGCACAGCTAAACTGGAAGTGGCATTTCCAGCTCGCAATAGTGCAGAGTTATCTCAAAGAAAGGAGCCACGGTGTTTCTGTATCTCTATTATGTTGGTGCGGCTTCGGAACTTTTAAATATCTTGATATATCTCGAGAACTACGCATCTGATCAAAAAATATCATAGAACATAAAATGTAGGAAACTTAATTCTCTACAAAAAAGGTCTCTTAACATTTTGCCATAGCTCGCTTCGTTTCCGAGATATTTGCAGATTTATCTCAAGGGAAGGGGCCTGACGGACATATTTCGAGATATTTCTTCTTCTCGTTGTTCTTCTTCTGCACAGCTAAGCTGTAAGTGGCATTTGCGGCTCGCGCTAGTGCAGAGTTATCTCAAAGAAAGGGGCCACGGTGTTTCTGTATCTCTATTATGTTGGTGCGGCTTCGGAACTTTTAAATATCTTGATATATCTCGAGAACTACGCGTCTGATCAAAAAATATCATAGAACATAAAAAGTAGGAAACATAATTCTGTACAAAAAAGGTCTCTTAACATTTTGCCATAGCTCGCTTCGTTTCCGAGATATTTGCAGATTTATCTCAAGGGAAGGGGCCTGACGGACATATTTCGAGATATTTCTTCTTCTTGTTGTTCTTCTTCTGCACAGCTAAGCTGGAAGTGGCATTTGCGGCTCGCACTAGTGCACAGTTATCTCAAAGAAAGGGGCCACGGTGTTTTTGTATCTCTATTATGTTGGTGCGGCTTCGGAACTTTTAAGTATCTCGATATATCTCGAAAACTACGCTTCTGATCAAAAAATATCATAGAACATAAATTGTAGGAAACATAATTCTCTACAAAAAACGTCTCTTAACATTTTGCCATAGCTCGCTTCGTTTCCGAGATATTTGCAGATGCACCTCAAAGGAACTGGCCTGACGGACATATTTCGAGATATTTCTTCTTCTTGTTGTTCTTCCTCTGCACAGCTAAGCTGGAAGTGGCATTTGCAGCTCGCAATAGTGCAGAGTTATCTCAAAGAAAGGGGCCACGGTGTTTCTGTATCTCTATTATGTTGGTGGGGCTTCGGAACTTTTAAATATCTTGATATATCTCGAGAACTACGCATCTGATCAAAAAATATCATAGAACATAAAAAGTAGGAAACTTAATTCTCTACAAAAAAGGTCTCTTAACATTTTGCCATAGCTCGCTTCGTTTCCGAGATATTTGCAGATTTATCTCAAGGGAAGGGGCCTGACGGACATATTTCGAGATATTTCTTCTTCTTGTTGTTCTTCTTCTGCACAGCTAAGCTGGAAGTGGCATTTGCGGCTCGCACTAGTGCAGACTTATCTCAAAGAAAGGGGCCACGGTGTTTCTGTATCTCTATTATGTTGGTGCGGCTTCGGAACTTTTAAATATCTCGATATATCTCGAAAACTACGCTTCTGATCAAAAAATATCATAGAACATAAATTGTAGGAAACATAATTCTCTACAAAAAAGGTCTCTTAACATTTTGTCATAGCTCGCTTCGTTTCCGAGATATTTGCAGATATATCTCAAGGGAAGGGGCCTGACGGACATATTTCGAGATATTTCTTCTTCTTGTTGTTCTTCTTCTGCACAGCTAAACTGGAAGTGGCATTTCCAGCTCGCAGTAGTGCAGAGTTATCTCAAAGAGAGGGGCCACGGTGTTTCTGTATCTCTATTATGTTGGTGCGGCTTCGGAACTTTTAAATATCTCGATATATCTCGAAAACTACGCTTCTGATCAAAAAATATTATAGAACATAAATTGTAGGAAACATAATTCTCTACAAAAAAGGTCTCTTAACATTTTGTCATAGCTCCCTTCGTTTCCGAGATATTTGCAGATATATCTCACGGGAAGGGGCCTGACGGACATATTTCGAGATATTTCTCCTTCTTGTTGTTCTTCTTCTGCACAGCTAAGCTGGAAGTGGCATTTACAGCTCGCAATAGTGCAGAGTTATCTCAAAGAAAGGGGCCACGGTGTTTCTGTATCTCTATTATGTTGGTGCGGCTTCGGAACTTTTAAATATCTTGATATATCTCGAGAACTACGCATCTGATCAAAAAATATCATAGAACATAAATTGTAGGAAACATAATTCTCTACAAAAAACGTCTCTTAACATTTTGCCATAGCTCGCTTCGTTTCCGAGATATTTGCAGATTCAGCTCAAAGGAACTGGCCTGACGGACATATTTCGAGATATTTCTTCTTCTTGTTGTTCTTCCTCTGCACAGCTAAGCTGGAAGTGGCATTTGCAGCTCGCAATAGTGCAGAGTTATCTCAAAGAAAGGGGCCACGGTGTTTCTGTATCTCTATTATGTTGGTGGGGCTTCGGAACTTTTAAATATCTTGATATATCTCGAGAACTACGCATCTGATCAAAAAATACCATAGAACATAAAAAGTAGGAAACTTAATTCTCTACAAAAAAGGTCGCTTAACATTTTGCCATTGCTCGCTTCGTTTCCGAGATATTTGCATATTTATCTCAAGGGAAGGGGCCTGACGGACATATTTCGAGATATTTCTTCTTCTTGTTGTTCTTCTTCTGCACAGCTAAACTGGAAGTGGCATTTCCAGCTCGCAATAGTGCAGAGTTATCTCAAAGAAAGGAGCCACGGTGTTTCTGTATCTCTATTATGTTGGTGCGGCTTCGGAACTTTTAAATATCTTGATATATCTCGAGAACTACGCATCTGATCAAAAAATATCATAGAACATAAAATGTAGGAAACTTAATTCTCTACAAAAAAGGTCTCTTAACATTTTGCCATAGCTCGCTTCGTTTCCGAGATATTTGCAGATTTATCTCAAGGGAAGGGGCCTGACGGACATATTTCGAGATATTTCTTCTTCTCGTTGTTCTTCTTCTGCACAGCTAAGCTGTAAGTGGCATTTGCGGCTCGCGCTAGTGCAGAGTTATCTCAAAGAAAGGGGCCACGGTGTTTCTGTATCTCTATTATGTTGGTGCGGCTTCGGAACTTTTAAATATCTTGATATATCTCGAGAACTACGCGTCTGATCAAAAAATATCATAGAACGTAAAAAGTAGGAAACATAATTCTGTACAAAAAAGGTCTCTTAACATTTTGCCATAGCTCGCTTCGTTTCCGAGATATTTGCAGATTTATCTCAAGGGAAGGGGCCTGACGGACATATTTCGAGATATTTCTTCTTCTTGTTGTTCTTCTTCTGCACAGCTAAGCAGGAAGTGGCATTTGCGGCTCGCACTAGTGCACAGTTATCTCAAAGAAAGGGGCCACGGTGTTTTTGTATCTCTATTATGTTGGTGCGGCTTCGGAACTTTTAAGTATCTCGATATATCTCGAAAACTACGCTTCTGATCAAAAAATATCATAGAACATAAATTGTAGGAAACATAATTCTCTACAAAAAACGTCTCTTAACATTTTGCCATAGCTCGCTTCGTTTCCGAGATATTTGCAGATGCAGCTCAAAGGAACTGGCCTGACGGACATATTTCGAGATATTTCTTCTTCTTGTTGTTCTTCCTCTGCACAGCTAAGCTGGAAGTGGCATTTGCAGCTCGCAATAGTGCAGAGTTATCTCAAAGAAAGGGGCCACGGTGTTTCTGTATCTCTATTATGTTGGTGGGGCTTCGGAACTTTTAAATATCTTGATATATCTCGAGAACTACGCATCTGATCAAAAAATATCATAGAACATAAAAAGTAGGAAACTTAATTCTCTACAAAAAAGGTCTCTTAACATTTTGCCATAGCTCTCTTCGTTTCCGAGATATTTGCAGATATATCTCAAGGGAAGGGGCCTGACGGACATATTTCGAGATATTTCTTCTTCTTGTTGTTCTTCTTCTGCACAGCGAAGCTGGAAGTGGCATTTGCAGCTCGCAATAGTGCAGAGTTATCTCAAAGAAAGGGGCCACGGTGTTTCTGTATCTCTATTATGTTGGTGCGGCTTCGGAACTTTTAAATATCTTGATATATCTCGAGAACTACGCATCTGATCAGAAAATATCATAGAACATAAAAAGTAGGAAACTTAATTCTCTACAAAAAAGGTCTCTTAACATTTTGCCATAGCTCGCTTCGTTTCCGAGATATTTGCAGATTTATCTCAAGGGAAGGGGCCTGACGGACATATTTCGAGATATTTCTTCTTCTTGTTGTTCTTCTTCTGCACAGCTAAGCTGGAAGTGGCATTTGCGGCTCGCACTAGTGCAGAGTTATCTCAAAGAAAGGGGCCACGGTGTTTCTGTATCTCTATTATGTTGGTGCGGCTTCGGAACTTTTAAATATCTCGATATATCTCGAAAACTACGCTTCTGATCAAAAAATATCATAGAACATAAATTGTAGGAAACATAATTCTCTACAAAAAAGGTCTCTTAACATTTTGTCATAGCTCGCTTCGTTTCCGAGATATTTGCAGATATATCTCAAGGGAAGGGGCCTGACGGACATATTTCGAGATATTTCTTCTTCTTGTTGTTCTTCTTCTGCACAGCTAAACTGGAAGTGGCATTTCCAGCTCGCAGTAGTGCAGAGTTATCTCAAAGAGAGGGGCCACGGTGTTTCTGTATCTCTATTATGTTGGTGCGGCTTCGGAACTTTTAAATATCTCGATATATCTCGAAAACTACGCTTCTGATCAAAAAATATCATAGAACATAAATTGTAGGAAACATAATTCTCTACAAAAAAGGTCTCTTAAGATTTTGTCATAGCTCGCTTCGTTTCCGAGATATTTGCAGATATATCTCACGGGAAGGGGCCTGACGGACATATTTCGAGATATTTCTCCTTCTTGTTGTTCTTCTTCTGCACAGCTAAGCTGGAAGTGGCATTTACAGCTCGCAATAGTGCAGAGTTATCTCAAAGAAAGGGGCCACGGTGTTTCTGTATCTCTATTATGTTGGTGCGGCTTCGGAACTTTTAAATATCTTGATATATCTCGAGAACTACGCATCTGATCAAAAAATATCATAGAACATAAAAAGTAGGAAACTTAATTCTCTACAAAAAAGGTCTCTTAACATTTTGCCATAGCTCGCTTGGTTTCCGAGATATTTGCAGATATATCTCAAGGGAAGGGGCCTGACGGACATATTTCGAGATATTTCTTCTTCTTGTTGTTCTTCTTCTGCACAGCTAAGCTGGAAGTGGCATTTGCGGCTCGCACTAGTGCAGAGTTATCTCAAAGAAAGGGGCCACGGTGTTTCTGTATCTCTATTATGTTGGTGCGGCTTCGGAACTTTTAAATATCTTGATATATCTCGAGAACTACGCATCTGATCAAAAAATATCATAGAACATAAAAAGTAGGAAACTTAATTCTCTACAAAAAAGGTCTCTTAACATTTTGCCATAGCTCGCTTCGTTTCCGAGATATTTGCAGATTTATCTCAAGCGAAGGGGCCTAACGGACATATTTCGAGATATTTCTTCTTCTTGTTGTTCTTCTTCTGCACAGCTAAACTGGAAGTGGCATTTGCAGCTCGCAATAGTGCAGAGTTATCTCAAAGAAAGGGGCCACGGTGTTTCTGTATCTCTATTATGTTTGTGGGGCTTCGGAACTTTTAAATATCTTGATATATCTCGAGAACTACGCATCTGATCAAAAAATACCATAGAACATAAAAAGTAGGAAACTTAATTCTCTACAAAAAAGGTCGCTTAACATTTTGCCATTGCTCGCTTCGTTTCCGAGATATTTGCATATTTATCTCAAGGGAAGGGGCCTGACGGACATATTTCGAGATATTTCTTCTTCTTGTTGTTCTTCTTCTGCACAGCTAAACTGGAAGTGGCATTTCCAGCTCGCAATAGTGCAGAGTTATCTCAAAGAAAGGAGCCACGGTGTTTCTGTATCTCTATTATGTTGGTGCGGCTTCGGAACTTTTAAATATCTTGATATATCTCGAGAACTACGCATCTGATCAAAAAATATCATAGAACATAAAAAGTAGGAAACTTAATTCTCTACAAAAAAGGTCTCTTAACATTTTGCCATAGCTCGCTTGGTTTCCGAGATATTTGCAGATATATCTCAAGGGAAGGGGCCTGACGGACATATTTCGAGATATTTCTTCTTCTTGTTGTTCTTCTTCTGCACAGCTAAGCTGGAAGTGGCATTTGCGGCTCGCACTAGTGCAGAGTTATCTCAAAGAAAGGGGCCACGGTGTTTCTGTATCTCTATTATGTTGGTGCGGCTTCGGAACTTTTAAATATCTTGATATATCTCGAGAACTACGCATCTGATCAAAAAATATCATAGAACATAAAAAGTAGGAAACTTAATTCTCTACAAAAAAGGTCTCTTAACATTTTGCCATAGCTCGCTTCGTTTCCGAGATATTTGCAGATTTATCTCAAGCGAAGGGGCCTAACGGACATATTTCGAGATATTTCTTCTTCTTGTTGTTCTTCTTCTGCACAGCTAAACTGGAAGTGGCATTTGCAGCTCGCAATAGTGCAGAGTTATCTCAAAGAAAGGGGCCACGGTGTTTCTGTATCTCTATTATGTTTGTGGGGCTTCGGAACTTTTAAATATCTTGATATATCTCGAGAACTACGCATCTGATCAAAAAATACCATAGAACATAAAAAGTAGGAAACTTAATTCTCTACAAAAAAGGTCGCTTAACATTTTGCCATTGCTCGCTTCGTTTCCGAGATATTTGCATATTTATCTCAAGGGAAGGGGCCTGACGGACATATTTCGAGATATTTCTTCTTCTTGTTGTTCTTCTTCTGCACAGCTAAACTGGAAGTGGCATTTCCAGCTCGCAATAGTGCAGAGTTATCTCAAAGAAAGGAGCCACGGTGTTTCTGTATCTCTATTATGTTGGTGCGGCTTCGGAACTTTTAAATATCTTGATATATCTCGAGAACTACGCATCTGATCAAAAAATATCATAGAACATAAAATGTAGGAAACTTAATTCTCTACAAAAAAGGTCTCTTAACATTTTGCCATAGCTCTCTTCGTTTCCGAGATATTTGCAGATTTATCTCAAGGGAAGGGGCCTGACGGACATATTTCGAGATATTTCTTCTTCTTGTTGTTCTTCTTCTGCACAGCTAAGCTGGAAGTGGCATTTGCAGCTCGCAATAGTGCAGAGTTATCTCAAAGAAAGGGGCCACGGTGTTTCTGTATCTCTATTATGTTGGTGCGGCTTCGGAACTTTTAAATATCTTGATATATCTCGAGAACTACGCATCTGATCAGAAAATATCATAGAACATAAAAAGTAGGAAACTTAATTCTCTACAAAAAAGGTCTCTTAATATTTTGCCATAGCTCGCTTCGTTTCCGAGATATTTGCAGATTTATCTCAAGGGAAGGGGCCTGACGGACATATTTCGAGATATTTCTTCTTCTTGTTGTTCTTCTTCTGCACAGCTAAGCTGGAAGTGGCATTTGCGGCTCGCACTAGTGCAGAGTTATCTCAAAGAAAGGGGCCACGGTGTTTCTGTATCTCTATTATGTTGGTGCGGCTTCGGAACTTTTAAATATCTCGATATATCTCGAAAACTACGCTTCTGATCAAAAAATATCATAGAACATAAATTGTAGGAAACATAATTCTCTACAAAAAAGGTCTCTTAACATTTTGTCATAGCTCGCTTCGTTTCCGAGATATTTGCAGATATATCTCAAGGGAAGGGGCCTGACGGACATATTTCGAGATATTTCTTCTTCTTGTTGTTCTTCTTCTGCACAGCTAAACTGGAAGTGGCATTTCCAGCTCGCAGTAGTGCAGAGTTATCTCAAAGAGAGGGGCCACGGTGTTTCTGTATCTCTATTATGTTGGTGCGGCTTCGGAACTTTTAAATATCTCGATATATCTCGAAAACTACGCTTCTGATCAAAAAATATCATAGAACATAAATTGTAGGAAACATAATTCTCTACAAAAAAGGTCTCTTAACATTTTGTCATAGCTCGCTTCGTTTCCGAGATATTTGCAGATATATCTCACGGGAAGGGGCCTGACGGACATATTTCGAGATATTTCTCCTTCTTGTTGTTCTTCTTCTGCACAGCTAAGCTGGAAGTGGCATTTGCGGCTCGCACTAGTGCAGAGTGATCTCAAAGAAAGGGGCCACGGTGTTTCTGTATCTCTATTATGTTGGTGCGGCTTCGGAACTTTTAAATATCTTGATATATCTCGAGAACTACGCATCTGATCAAAAAATATCATAGAACATAAAAAGTAGGAAACTTAATTCTCTACAAAAAAGGTCTCTTAACAATTGGCCATAGCTCGCTTCGTTTCCGAGATATTTGCAGATTTATCTCAAGGGAAGGGGCCTGACGGACATATTTCGAGATATTTCTTCTTCTTGTTGTTCTTCTTCTGCACAGCTAAGCTGGAAGTGGCATTTGCAGCTCGCAATAGTGCAGAGTTATCTCAAAGAAAGGGGCCACGGTGTTTCTGTATCTCTATTATGTTGGTGCGGCTTCGGAACTTTTAAATATCTTGATATATCTCGAGAACTACGCATCTGATCAGAAAATATCATAGAACATAAAAAGTAGGAAACTTAATTCTCTACAAAAAAGGTCTCTTAACATTTTGCCATAGCTCGCTTCGTTTCCGAGATATTTGCAGATTTATCTCAAGGGAAGGGGCCTGACGGACATATTTCGAGATATTTCTTCTTCTTGTTGTTCTTCTTCTGCACAGCTAAGCTGGAAGTGGCATTTGCGGCTCGCACTAGTGCAGAGTTATCTCAAAGAAAGGGGCCACGGTGTTTCTGTATCTCTATTATGTTGGTGCGGCTTCGGAACTTTTAAATATCTCGATATATCTCGAAAACTACGCTTCTGATCAAAAAATATCATAGAACATAAATTGTAGGAAACATAATTCTCTACAAAAAAGGTCTCTTAACATTTTGTCATAGCTCGCTTCGTTTCCGAGATATTTGCAGATATATCTCAAGGGAAGGGGCCTGACGGACATATTTCGAGATATTTCTTCTTCTTGTTGTTCTTCTTCTGCACAGCTAAACTGGAAGTGGCATTTCCAGCTCGCAGTAGTGCAGAGTTATCTCAAAGAGAGGGGCCACGGTGTTTCTGTATCTCTATTATGTTGGTGCGGCTTCGGAACTTTTAAATATCTCGATATATCTCGAAAACTACGCTTCTGATCAAAAAATATCATAGAACATAAATTGTAGGAAACATAATTCTCTACAAAAAAGGTCTCTTAACATTTTGTCATAGCTCGCTTCGTTTCCGAGATATTTGCAGATATATCTCACGGGAAGGGGCCTGACGGACATATTTCGAGATATTTCTCCTTCTTGTTGTTCTTCTTCTGCACAGCTAAGCTGGAAGTGGCATTTGCGGCTCGCACTAGTGCAGAGTGATCTCAAAGAAAGGGGCCACGGTGTTTCTGTATCTCTATTATGTTGGTGCGGCTTCGGAACTTTTAAATATCTTGATATATCTCGAGAACTACGCATCTGATCAAAAAATATCATAGAACATAAAAAGTAGGAAACTTAATTCTCTACAAAAAAGGTCTCTTAACAATTGGCCATAGCTCGCTTCGTTTCCGAGATATTTGCAGATTTATCTCAAGGGAAGGGGCCTGACGGACATATTTCGAGATATTTCTTCTTCTTGTTGTTCTTCTTCTGCACAGCTAAGCTGGAAGTGGCATTTGCGGCTCGCACTAGTGCAGAGTTATCTCAAAGAAAGGGGCCACGGTGTTTCTGTATCCCTATTATGTTGGTGCGGCTTCGGAACTTTTAAATATCTCGATATATCTCGAAAACTACGCTTCTGATCAAAAAATATCGTAGAACATAGATTGTAGGAAACATAATTCTCTACAAAAAACGTCTCTTAACATTTTGCCATAGCTCGCTTCGTTTCCGAGATATTTGCAGATTTATCTCAAGGGAAGGGGCCTGACGGACATATTTCGAGATATTTCTTCTTCTTGTTGTTCTTCTTCTGCACAGCTAAGCTGGAAGTGGCATTTGCGGCTCGCACTAGTGCAGAGTTATCTCAACGAAAGGGGCCACGGTGTTTCTGTATCTCTATTATGTTGGTGCGGCTTCGGAACTTTTAAATATCTTGATATATCTCGAGAACTACGCATCTGATCAAAAAATATCATAGAACATAAAAAGTAGGAAACTTAATTCTCTACAAAAAAGGTCTCTTAACATTTTGCCATAGCTCGCTTCGTTTCCGAGATATTTGCAGATTCAGCTCAAAGGAACTGGCCTGACGGACATATTTCGAGATATTTCTTCTTCTTGTTGTTCTTCCTCTGCACAGCTAAGCTGGAAGTGGCATTTGCAGCTCGCAATAGTGCAGAGTTATCTCAAAGAGAGGGGCCACGGTGTTTCTGTATCTCTATTATGTTGGTGCGGCTTCGGAACTTTTAAATATCTTGATATATCTCGAGAACTACGCATCTGATCAAAAAATATCATAGAACATAAAAAGTAGGAAACTTAATTCTCTACAAAAAAGGTCTCTTAACATTTTGCCATAGCTCGCTTCGTTTCCGAGATATTTGCAGATTTATCTCAAGGGAAGGGGCCTAACGGACATATTTCGAGATATTTCTTCTTCTTGTTGTTCTTCTTCTGCACAGCTAAACTGGAAGTGGCATTTCCAGCTCGCAATAGTGCAGAGTTATCTCAAAGAGAGGGGCCACGGTGTTTCTGTATCTCTATTATGTTGGTGCGGCTTCGGAACTTTTAAATATCTTGATATATCTCGAGAACTACGCATCTGCTCAAAAAATATCATAGAACATAAAAAGTAGGAAACTTAATTCTCTACAAAAAAGGTCTCCTAACATTTTGCCATAGCTCGCTTCGTTTCCGAGATATTTGCAGATTTATCTCAAGGGAAGGGGCCTGACGGACATATTTCGAGGTATTTCTTCTTCTTGTTGTTCTTCCTCTGCACAGCTAAGCTGGAAGTGGCATTTGCAGCTCGCAATAGTGCAGAGTTATCTCAAAGAAAGGGGCCACGGTGTTTCTGTATCCCTATTATGTTGGTGCGGCTTCGGAACTTTTAAATATCTCGATATATCTCGAAAACTACGCTTCTGATCAGAAAATATCATAGAACATAAAAAGTAGGAAACTTAATTCTCTACAAAAAAGGTCTCTTAACATTTTGCCATAGCTCGCTTCGTTTCCGAGATATTTGCAGATTTATCTCAAGGGAAGGGGCCTGACGGACATATTTCGAGATATTTCTTCTTCTTGTTGTTCTTCTTCTGCACAGCTAAGCTGGAAGTGGCATTTGCGGCTCGCACTAGTGCAGAGTTATCTCAAAGAAAGGGGCCACGGTGTTTCTGTATCTCTATTATGTTGGTGCGGCTTCGGAACTTTTAAATATCTCGATATATCTCGAAAACTACGCTTCTGATCAAAAAATATCATAGAACATAAATTGTAGGAAACACAATTCTCTACAAAAAAGGTCTCTTAACATTTTGTCATAGCTCGCTTCGTTTCCGAGATATTTGCAGATATATCTCAAGGGAAGGGGCCTGACGGACATATTTCGAGATATTCCTTCTTCTTGTTGTTCTTCTTCTGCACAGCTAAACTGGAAGTGGCATTTCCAGCTCGCAGTAGTGCAGAGTTATCTCAAAGAGAGGGGCCACGGTGTTTCTGTATCTCTATTATGTTGGTGCGGCTTCGGAACTTTTAAATATCTCGATATATCTCGAAAACTACGCTTCTGATCAAAAAATATCATAGAACATAAATTGTAGGAAACATAATTCTCTACAAAAAAGGTCTCTTAACATTTTGTCATAGCTCGCTTCGTTTCCGAGATATTTGCAGATATATCTCACGGGAAGGGGCCTGACGGACATATTTCGAGATATTTCTCCTTCTTGTTGTTCTTCTTCTGCACAGCTAAGCTGGAAGTGGCATTTACAGCTCGCAATAGTGCAGAGTTATCTCAAAGAAAGGGGCCACGGTGTTTCTGTATCTCTATTATGTTGGTGCGGCTTCGAAACTTTTAAATATCTTGATATATCTCGAGAACTACGCATCTGATCAAAAAATATCATAGAACATAAAAAGTAGGAAACTTAATTCTCTACAAAAAAGGTCTCTTAACATTTTGCCATAGCTCGCTTGGTTTCCGAGATATTTGCAGATATATCTCGAGGGAAGGGGCCTGACGGACATATTTCGAGATATTTCTTCTTCTTGTTGTTCTTCTTCTGCACAGCTAAGCTGGAAGTGGCATTTGCGGCTCGCACTAGTGCAGAGTGATCTCAAAGAAAGGGGCCACGGTGTTTCTGTATCTCTATTATGTTGGTGCGGCTTCGGAACTTTTAAATATCTTGATATATCTCGAGAACTACGCATCTGATCAAAAAATATCATAGAACATAAAAAGTAGGAAACTTAATTCTCTACAAAAAAGGTCTCTTAACAATTGGCCATAGCTCGCTTCGTTTCCGAGATATTTGCAGATTTATCTCAAGGGAAGGGGCCTGACGGACATATTTCGAGATATTTCTTCTTCTTGTTGTTCTTCTTCTGCACAGCTAAGCTGGAAGTGGCATTTGCGGCTCGCACTAGTGCAGAGTTATCTCAAAGAAAGGGGCCACGGTGTTTCTGTATCCCTATTATGTTGGTGCGGCTTCGGAACTTTTAAATATCTCGATATATCTCGAAAACTACGCTTCTGATCAAAAAATATCGTAGAACATAGATTGTAGGAAACATAATTCTCTACAAAAAACGTCTCTTAACATTTTGCCATAGCTCGCTTCGTTTCCGAGATATTTGCAGATTTATCTCAAGGGAAGGGGCCTGACGGACATATTTCGAGATATTTCTTCTTCTTGTTGTTCTTCTTCTGCACAGCTAAGCTGGAAGTGGCATTTGCGGCTCGCACTAGTGCAGAGTTGTCTCAGAGAAAGGGGCCACGGTGTTTCTGTATCTCTATTATGTTGGTGCGGCTTCGGAACTTTTAAATATCTTGATATATCTCGAGAACTACGCATCTGATCAAAAAATATCATAGAACATAAAAAGTAGGAAACTTAATTCTCTACAAAAAAGGTCTCTTAACAATTGGCCATAGCTCGCTTCGTTTCCGAGATATTTGCAGATTTATCTCAAGGGAAGGGGCCTGACGGACATATTTCGAGATATTTCTTCTTCTTGTTGTTCTTCTTCTGCACAGCTAAGCTGGAAGTGGCATTTGCGGCTCGCACTAGTGCAGAGTTATCTCAAAGAAAGGGGCCACGGTGTTTCTGTATCTCTATTATGTTGGTGCGGCTTCGGAACTTTTAAATATCTTGATATATCTCGAGAACTACGCATCTGATCAAAAAATATCATAGAACATAAAAAGTAGGAAACTTAATTCTCTACAAAAAAGGTCTCTTAACATTTTGCCATAGCTCGCTTTGTTTCCGAGATATTTGCAGATTTATCTCAAGGGAAGGGGCCTAACGGACATATTTCGAGATATTTCTTCTTCTTGTTGTTCTTCTTCTGCACAACTAAACTGGAAGTGGCATTTCCAGCTCGCAATAGTGCAGAGTTATCTCAAAGAGAGGGGCCACGGTGTTTCTGTATCTCTATTATGTTGGTGCGGCTTCGGAACTTTTAAATATCTTGATATATCTCGAGAACTACGCATCTGCTCAAAAAATATCATAGAACATAAAAAGTAGGAAACTTAATGCTCTACAAAAAAGGTCTCCTAACATTTTGCCATAGCTCGCTTCGTTTCCGAGATATTTGCAGATTTATCTCAAGGGAAGGGGCCTGACGGACATATTTCGAGATATTTATTCTTCTTGTTGTTCTTCCTCTGCACAGCTAAGCTGGAAGTGGCATTTGCAGCTCGCAATAGTGCAGAGTTATCTCAAAGAAAGGGGCCACGGTGTTTCTGTATCCCTATTATGTTGGTGCGGCTTCGGAACTTTTAAATATCTCGATATATCTCGAAAACTACGCTTCTGATCAAAAAATATCATAGAACATAAATTGTAGGAAACATAATTCTCTACAAAAAAGGTCTCTTAACATTTTGCCATAGCTCGCTTCGTTTCCGAGATATTTGCAGATTTATCTCAAGGGAAGGGGCCTGACGGACATATTTCGAGATATTTCTTCTTCTTGTTGTTCTTCTTCTGCACAGCTAAACTGGAAGTGGCATTTCCAGCTCGCAATAGTGCAGAGTTATCTCAAAGAGAGGGGCCACGGTGTTTCTGTATCTCTATTATGTTGGTGCGGCTTCGGAACTTTTAAATATCTTGATATATCTCGAGAACTACGCATCTGATCAAAAAATATCATGGAACATAAAAAGTAGGAAACATAATTCTCTACAAAAAAGGTCTCTCAACATTTTGCAATAGCTCGCTTCGTTTCCGAGATATTTGCAGATTTATCTCAAGGGAAGGGGCCTGACGGCCATATTTCGAGATATTTCTTCTTCCTGTTGTTCTTCTTCTGCACAGCTAAGCTGGAAGTGGCATTTGCGGCTCGCACTAGTGCAGAGTTATCTCGAAGAAAGGGGCCACGGTGTTTCTGTATCCCTATTATGTTGGTGCGGCTTCGGAACTTTTAAATATCTCGACATATCTCGAAAACTACGCTTCTGATCAAAAAATATCATAGAACATAAATTGTAGGAAACATAATTCTCTACAAAAAACGTCTCTTAACATTTTGCCATAGCTCGCTTCGTTTCCGAGATATTTGCAGATTCAGCTCAAAGGAACTGGCCTGACGGACATATTTCGAGATATTTCTTCTTCTTGTTGTTCTTCCTCTGCACAGCTAAGCTGGAAGTGGCATTTGCAGCTCGCAATAGTGCAGAGTTATCTCAAAGAAAGGGGCCACGGTGTTTCTGTATCTCTATTATGTTGGTGCGGCTTCGGAACTTTTAAATATCTTGATATATCTCGAGAACTACGCATCTGATCAAAAAATATCATACAACATAAAAAGTAGGAAACTTAATTCTCTACAAAAAAGGTCTCTTAACATTTTACCATAGCTCGCTTCGTTTCCGAGATATTTGCAGATTTATCTCAAGGGAAGGGGCCTGACGGACATATTTCGAGATATTTCTTCTTCTTGTTGTTCTTCTGCACAGCTAAGCTGGAAGTGGCATTTGCGGCTCGCACTAGTGCAGAGTTATCTCAAAGAAAGGGGCCACGGTGTTTCTGTATCTCTATTATGTTGGTGCGGCTTCGGAACTTTTAAATATCTCGATATATCTCGAGAGCTACGCGTCTGATCAAAAAATGTTATAGAACATAAAAAGTAGGAAACATAATTCTCTACAAAAAAGGTCTCTTAACATTTTGCCATAGCTCGCTTCGTTTCCGAGATATTTGCAGATTTATCTCAAGGGAAGTGGCCTGACGGACATATTTCGAGATATTTCTTCTTCTTGTTGTTCTTCTTCTGCACAGCTAAGCTGGAAGTGGCATTTACAGCTCGCAATAGTGCATAGTTATCTGAAAGAAAGGGGCCACGGTGTTTCTGTATCTCTATTATGTTGGTGCGGCTTCGGAACTTTTAAATATCTTGATATATCTCGAGAACTACGCATCTGATCAAAAAATATCATACAACCTAAAAAGTAGGAAACTCAATTCTCTACAAAAAAGGTCTCTTAACATTTTGCAATAGCTCGCTTCGTTTCCGAGATATTTGCAGATTTATCTCAAGGGAAGGGGCCTGACGGACATATTTCGAGATATTTCTTCTTCTTGTTGTTCTTCTTCTCCACAGCTAAGCTGGAAGTGGCATTTGCGGCTCGCACTAGTGCAGAGTTATCTCAAAGAAAGGGGCCACGGTGTTTCTGTATCTCTATTATGTTGGTGCTGCTTCGGAACTTTTAAATATCTCGATATATCTCGAAAACTACGCTTCTGATCAAAAAATATCATAGAACATAAATTGTAGGAAACATAATTCGCTACAAAGAACGTCTCTTAACATTTTGCCATAGCTCGCTTCGTTTCCGAGATATTTGCAGATTTATCTCAAGGGAAGGGGCCTAACGGACATATTTCGAGATATTTCTTCTTCTTGTTGTTCTTCTTCTGCACAGCTAAACTGGAAGTGGCATTTCCAGCTCGCAATAGTACAGAGTTATCTCAAAGAAAGGGGCCACGGTGTTTCTGTATCTCTATTATGTTGGTGCGGCTTCGGAACTTTTAAATATCTTGATATATCTCGAGAACTACGGATCTGATCAAAAAATATCATAGAACATAAAAAGTAGGAAACTTAATTCTCTACAAAAAAGGTCTCTTAACATTTTGCCATAGCTCGCTTCGTTTCCGAGATATTTGCAGATTTATCTCAAGGGAAGGGGCCTAACGGACATATTGCGAGATATTTCTTCTTCTTGTTGTTCTTCTTCTGCACAGCTAAACTGGAAGTGGCATTTCCAGCTCGCAATAGTGCAGAGTTATCTCAAAGAGAGGGGCCACGGTGTTTCTGTATCTCTATTATGTTGGTGCGGCTTCGGAACTTTTGAATATCTTGATATATCTCGAGAACTACGCATCTGATCAAAAAATATCATACAACATAAAACGTAGGAAACTTAATTCTCTACAAAAAAGGTCTCTTAACATTTTGCCATAGCTCGCTTCGTTTCCGAGATATTTGCAGATTTATCTCAAGGGAAGGGGTCTGACGGACATATTTCGAGATATTTCTTCTTCTTGTTGTTCTTCTTCTGCACAGCTAAGCTGGAAGTGGCATTTGCAGCTCGCAATAGTGCAGAGTTATCTCAAAGAAAGGGGCCACGGTGTTTCTGTATCTCTATTATGTTGGTGCGGCTTCGGAACTTTTAAATATCTTGATATATCTCGAGAGCTACGCATCCGATCAAAAAATATCATAGAACATAAAAAGTAGGAAACTTAATTCTCTACAAAAAAGGTCTCTTAACATTTTGCCATAGCTCGCTTCGTTTCCGAGATATTTGCAGATTTATCTCGAGGGAAGGGGCCTGACGGACATATTTCGAGATATTTCTTCTTCTTGTTGTTCTTCAATCTGCACAGCTAAGCTGGACGTGGCATTTACAGCTCGCAATAGTGCAGAGTTATCTCAAAGAAAGGGGCCACGGTGTTTCTGTATCTCTATTATGTTGGTGCGGCTTCGGAACTTTTAAATATCTTGATATATCTCGAGAACTACGCATCTGATCAAAAAATATCATAGAACATAAAAAGTAGGAAACTTAATTCTCTACAAATAAGGTCTCTTAACATTTTGCCATAGCTCGCTTCGTTTCCGAGATATTTGCAGATATATCTCAAGGGAAGGGGCCTGACGGACATTTTTCGAGATATTTCTTCTTCTTGTTGTTCTTCTTCTGCACAGCTAAGCTGGAAGTGGCATTTGCGGCTCGCACTAGTGCAGAGTGATCTCAAAGAAAGGGGCCACGGTGTTTCTGTATCTCTATTATGTTGGTGCGGCTTCGGAACTTTTAAATATCTTGATATATCTCGAGAACTACGCATCTGATCAAAAAATATCATAGAACATAAAAAGTAGGAAACTTAATTCTCTACAAAAAAGGTCTCTTAACAATTGGCCATAGCTCGCTTCGTTTCCGAGATATTTGCAGATTTATCTCAAGGGAAGGGGCCTGACGGACATATTTCGAGATATTTCTTCTTCTTGTTGTTCTTCTTCTGCACAGCTAAGCTGGAAGTGGCATTTGCGGCTCGCACTAGTGCAGAGTTATCTCAAAGAAAGGGGCCACGGTGTTTCTGTATCCCTATTATGTTGGTGCGGCTTCGGAACTTTTAAATATCTCGATATATCTCGAAAACTACGCTTCTGATCAAAAAATATCGTAGAACATAGATTGTAGGAAACATAATTCTCTACAAAAAACGTCTCTTAACATTTTGCCATAGCTCGCTTCGTTTCCGAGATATTTGCAGATTTATCTCAAGGGAAGGGGCCTGACGGACATATTTCGAGATATTTCTTCTTCTTGTTGTTCTTCTTCTGCACAGCTAAGCTGGAAGTGGCATTTGCGGCTCGCACTAGTGCAGAGTTGTCTCAGAGAAAGGGGCCACGGTGTTTCTGTATCTCTATTATGTTGGTGCGGCTTCGGAACTTTTAAATATCTTGATATATCTCGAGAACTACGCATCTGATCAAAAAATATCATAGAACATAAAAAGTAGGAAACTTAATTCTCTACAAAAAAGGTCTCTTAACAATTGGCCATAGCTCGCTTCGTTTCCGAGATATTTGCAGATTTATCTCAAGGGAAGGGGCCTGACGGACATATTTCGAGATATTTCTTCTTCTTGTTGTTCTTCTTCTGCACAGCTAAGCTGGAAGTGGCATTTGCGGCTCGCACTAGTGCAGAGTT
The DNA here is from genome assembly GCF_051020975.1 of Osmia lignaria lignaria. Classification (NCBI taxonomy): domain Eukaryota; kingdom Metazoa; phylum Arthropoda; class Insecta; order Hymenoptera; family Megachilidae; genus Osmia; species Osmia lignaria. Next base: position 3,888,743 of record NW_027478160.1, read on the forward strand.
ATCTCAAAGAAAGGGGCCACGGTGTTTCTGTATCCCTATTATGTTGGTGCGGCTTCGGAACTTTTAAATATCTCGATATATCTCGAAAACTACGCTTCTGATCAAAAAATATCGTAGAACATAGATTGTAGGAAACATAATTCTCTACAAAAAACGTCTCTTAACATTTTGCCATAGCTCGCTTCGTTTCCGAGATATTTGCAGATTTATCTCAAGGGAAGGGGCCTGACGGACATATTTCGAGATATTTCTTCTTCTTGTTGTTCTTCTTCTGCACAACTAAACTGGAAGTGGCATTTCCAGCTCGCAATAGTGCAGAGTTATCTCAAAGAGAGGGGCCACGGTGTTTCTGTATCTCTATTATGTTGGTGCGGCTTCGGAACTTTTAAATATCTTGATATATCTCGAGAACTACGCATCTGCTCAAAAAATATCATAGAACATAAAAAGTAGGAAACTTAATGCTCTACAAAAAAGGTCTCCTAACATTTTGCCATAGCTCGCTTCGTTTCCGAGATATTTGCAGATTTATCTCAAGGGAAGGGGCCTGACGGACATATTTCGAGATATTTCTTCTTCTTGTTGTTCTTCCTCTGCACAGCTAAGCTGGAAGTGGCATTTGCAGCTCGCAATAGTGCAGAGTTATCTCAAAGAAAGGGGCCACGGTGTTTCTGTATCCCTATTATGTTGGTGCGGCTTCGGATCTTTTAAATATCTCGATATATCTCGAAAACTACGCTTCTGATCAAAAAATATCATAGAACGTAAATTGTGGGAAACATAATTCTCTACAAAAAAGGTCTCTCAACATTTTGCCATAGCTCGCTTCGTTTCCGAGATATTTGCAGATTTATCTCAAGGGAAGGGGTCTGACGGACATATTTCGAGATATTTCTTCTTCTTCTTGTTCTTCTTCTGCACAGCTAAGCTGGAAGTGGCATTTGCAGCTCGCAATAGTGCAGAGTTATCTCAAAGAAAGGGGCCACGGTGTTTCTGTATCTCTATTATGTTGGTGCGGCTTCGGAACTTTTAAATATCTTGATATATCTCGAGAGCTACGCATCCGATCAAAAAATATCATAGAACATAAAAAGTAGGAAACTTAATTCTCTACAAAAAAGGTCTCTTAACAATTGGCCATAGCTCGCTTCGTTTCCGAGATATTTGCAGATTTATCTCAAGGGAAGGGGCCTGACGGACATATTTCGAGATATTTCTTCTTCTTGTTGTTCTTCTTCTGCACAGCTAAGCTGGAAGTGGCATTTGCGGCTCGCACTAGTGCAGAGTTATCTCAAAGAAAGGGGCCACGGTGTTTCTGTATCCCTATTATGTTGGTGCGGCTTCGGAACTTTTAAATATCTCGATATATCTCGAAAACTACGCTTCTGATCAAAAAATATCGTAGAACATAGATTGTAGGAAACATAATTCTCTACAAAAAACGTCTCTTAACATTTTGCCATAGCTCGCTTCGTTTCCGAGATATTTGCAGATTTATCTCAAGGGAAGGGGCCTGACGGACATATTTCGAGATATTTCTTCTTCTTGTTGTTCTTCTTCTGCACAGCTAAGCTGGAAGTGGCATTTGCGGCTCGCACTAGTGCAGAGTTGTCTCAGAGAAAGGGGCCACGGTGTTTCTGTATCTCTATTATGTTGGTGCGGCTTCGGAACTTTTAAATATCTTGATATATCTCGAGAACTACGCATCTGATCAAAAAATATCATAGAACATAAAAAGTAGGAAACTTAATTCTCTACAAAAAAGGTCTCTTAACAATTGGCCATAGCTCGCTTCGTTTCCGAGATATTTGCAGATTTATCTCAAGGGAAGGGGCCTGACGGACATATTTCGAGATATTTCTTCTTCTTGTTGTTCTTCTTCTGCACAGCTAAGCTGGAAGTGGCATTTGCGGCTCGCACTAGTGCAGAGTTATCTCAAAGAAAGGGGCCACGGTGTTTCTGTATCCCTATTATGTTGGTGCGGCTTCGGAACTTTTAAATATCTCGATATATCTCGAAAACTACGCTTCTGATCAAAAAATATCGTAGAACATAGATTGTAGGAAACATAATTCTCTACAAAAAACGTCTCTTAACATTTTGCCATAGCTCGCTTCGTTTCCGAGATATTTGCAGATTTATCTCAAGGGAAGGGGCCTGACGGACATATTTCGAGATATTTCTTCTTCTTGTTGTTCTTCTTCTGCACAACTAAACTGGAAGTGGCATTTCCAGCTCGCAATAGTGCAGAGTTATCTCAAAGAGAGGGGCCACGGTGTTTCTGTATCTCTATTATGTTGGTGCGGCTTCGGAACTTTTAAATATCTTGATATATCTCGAGAACTACGCATCTGCTCAAAAAATATCATAGAACATAAAAAGTAGGAAACTTAATGCTCTACAAAAAAGGTCTCCTAACATTTTGCCATAGCTCGCTTCGTTTCCGAGATATTTGCAGATTTATCTCAAGGGAAGGGGCCTGACGGACATATTTCGAGATATTTCTTCTTCTTGTTGTTCTTCCTCTGCACAGCTAAGCTGGAAGTGGCATTTGCAGCTCGCAATAGTGCAGAGTTATCTCAAAGAAAGGGGCCACGGTGTTTCTGTATCCCTATTATGTTGGTGCGGCTTCGGATCTTTTAAATATCTCGATATATCTCGAAAACTACGCTTCTGATCAAAAAATATCATAGAACGTAAATTGTGGGAAACATAATTCTCTACAAAAAAGGTCTCTCAACATTTTGCCATAGCTCGCTTCGTTTCCGAGATATTTGCAGATTTATCTCAAGGGAAGGGGTCTGACGGACATATTTCGAGATATTTCTTCTTCTTCTTGTTCTTCTTCTGCACAGCTAAGCTGGAAGTGGCATTTGCAGCTCGCAATAGTGCAGAGTTATCTCAAAGAAAGGGGCCACGGTGTTTCTGTATCTCTATTATGTTGGTGCGGCTTCGGAACTTTTAAATATCTTGATATATCTCGAGAGCTACGCATCCGATCAAAAAATATCATAGAACATAAAAAGTAGGAAACTTAATTCTCTACAAAAAAGGTCTCTTAACATTTTGCCATAGCTCGCTTCGTTTCCGAGATATTTGCAGATTTATCTCGAGGGAAGGGGCCTGACGGACATATTTCGAGATATTTCTTCTTCTTGTTGTTCTTCAATCTGCACAGCTAAGCTGGACGTGGCATTTACAGCTCGCAATAGTGCAGAGTTATCTCAAAGAAAGGGGCCACGGTGTTTCTGTATCTCTATTATGTTGGTGCGTCTTCGGAACTTTTAAATATCTCGATATATCTCGAAAACTACGCTTCTGATCAAAAAATATCATAGAACATAAATTGTAGGAAACATAATTCTCTACAAAAAACGTCTCTTAACATTTTGCCATAGCTCGCTTCGTTTCCGAGATATTTGCAGATTCAGCTCAAAGGAACTGGCCTGACGGACATATTTCGAGATATTTTTTCTTCTTGTTGTTCTTCCTCTGCACAGCTAAGCTGGAAGTGGCATCTGCAGCTCGCAATAGTGCAGAGTTATCTCAAAGAAAGGGGCCACGGTGTTTCTGTATCTCTATTATGTTGGGGCGGCTTCGGAACTTTTAAATATCTCGATATATCTCGAAAACTACGCTTCTGATCAAAAAATATCATAGAACATAAATTGTAGGAAACATAATTCTCTACAAAAAAGGTCTCTTAACATTTTGCCATAGCTCGCTTCGTTTCCGAGATATTTGCAGATATATCTCAAGGGAAGGGGCCTGACGGACATATTTCGAGATATTTCTTCTTCTTGTTGTTCTTCTTCTGCACAGCTAAACTGGAAGTGGCATTTACAGCTCGCAATAGTGCAGAGTTATCTCAAAGAAAGGGGCCACGGTGTTTCTGTATCTCTATTATGTTGGTGCGGCTTCGGAACTTTTAAATATCTTGATATATCTCGAGAACTGCGCATCTGATCAAAAAATATCATAGAACATGAAAAGTAGGAAACTTAATTCTCTACAAAAAAGGTCTGTTAACATTTTGCCATAGCTCTCTTCGTTTCCGAGATATTTGCAGATTTATCTCAAGGGAAGGGGCCTGACGGACATATTTCGAGATATTTCTTCTTCTTGTTGTTCTTCTTCTGCACAGCTTAGCTGGAAGTGGCATTTGCAGCTCGCAATAGTGCAGAGTTATCTCAAAGAAAGGGGCCACGGTGTTTCTGTATCTCTATTATGTTGGTGCGGCTTCGGAACTTTTAAATATCTTGATATATCTCGAGAGCTACGCATCCGATCAAAAAATATCATAGAACATAAAAAGTAGGAAACTTAATTCTCTACAAAAAAGGTCTCTTAACATTTTGCCATAGCTCGCTTCGTTTCCGAGATATTTGCAGATTTATCTCGAGGGAAGGGGCCTGACGGACATATTTCGAGATATTTCTTCTTCTTGTTGTTCTTCAATCTGCACAGCTAAGCTGGACGTGGCATTTACAGCTCGCAATAGTGCAGAGTTATCTCAAAGAAAGGGGCCACGGTGTTTCTGTATCTCTATTATGTTGGTGCGGCTTCGGAACTTTTAAATATCTTGATATATCTCGAGAACTACGCATCTGATCAAAAAATATCATAGAACATAAAAAGTAGGAAACTTAATTCTCTACAAATAAGGTCTCTTAACATTTTGCCATAGCTCGCTTCGTTTCCGAGATATTTGCAGATATATCTCAAGGGAAGGGGCCTGACGGACATTTTTCGAGATATTTCTTCTTCTTGTTGTTCTTCTTCTGCACAGCTAAGCTGGAAGTGGCATTTGCAGCTCGCAATAGTGCAGAGTTATCTCGAAGAAAGGGGCCACGGTGTTTCTGTATCTCTATTATGTTGGTGCGGCTTCGGAACTTTTAGATATCTTGATATATCTCGAGAACTACGCATCTGATCAAAAAATATCATAGAACATAAAAAGTAGGAAACTTAATTCTCTACAAAAAAGGTCTCTTAACATTTTGCCATAGCTCGCTTCGTTTCCGAGATATTTGCAGATTTATCTCGAGGGAAGGGGCCTGACGGACATATTTCGTGATATTTCTTCTTCTTGTTGTTCTTCTTCTGCACAGCTAAGCTGGAAGCGGCATTTGCGGCTCGCACTAGTGCAGGGTTATCTCAAAGAAAGGGGCCACGGTGTTTCTGTATCTCTATTATGTTGGTGCGGCTTCGGATCTTCTAAATATCTCGATATATCTCGAAAACTACGCTTCTGATTAAAAAATATCATAGAACATAAATTGTAGGAAACATAATTCTCTACAAAAAAGGTCTCTTAACATTTTGCCATAGCTCGCTTCGTTTCCGAGATATTTGCAGATATATCTCAAGGGAAGGGGCCTGACGGACATATTTCGAGATATTTCTTCTTCTTGTTGTTCTTCTTCTGCACAGCTAAACTGGAAGTGGCATTTACAGCTCGCAATAGTGCAGAGTTATCTCAAAGAAAGGGGCCACGGTGTTTCTGTATCTCTATTATGTTGGTGCGGCTTCGGAACTTTTAAATATCTTGATATATCTCGAGAACTACGCATCTGATCAAAAAATATCATAGAACATGAAAAGTAGGAAACTTAATTCTCTACAAAAAAGGTCTGTTAACATTTTGCCATAGCTCTCTTCGTTTCCGAGATATTTGCAGATTTATCTCAAGGGAAGGGGCCTGACGGACATATTTCGAGATATTTCTTCTTCTTGTTGTTCTTCTTCTGCACAGCTTAGCTGGAAGTGGCATTTGCAGCTCGCAATAGTGCAGAGTTATCTCAAAGAAAGGGGCCACGGTGTTTCTGTATCTCTATTATGTTGGTGCGGCTTCGGAACTTTTAAATATCTTGATATATCTCGAGAGCTACGCATCCGATCAAAAAATATCATACAACATAAAAAGTAGGAAACTTAATTCTCTACAAAAAAGGTCTCTTAACATTTTGCCATAGCTCGCTTCGTTTCCGAGATATTTGCAGATTTATCTCGAGGGAAGGGGCCTGACGGACATATTTCGAGATATTTCTTCTTCTTGTTGTTCTTCAATCTGCACAGCTAAGCTGGACGTGGCATTTACAGCTCGCAATAGTGCAGAGTTATCTCAAAGAAAGGGGCCACGGTGTTTCTGTATCTCTATTATGTTGGTGCGGCTTCGGAACTTTTAGATATCTTGATATATCTCGAGAACTACGCATCTGATCAAAAAATATCATAGAACATAAAAAGTAGGAAACTTAATTCTCTACAAAAAAGGTCTCTTAACATTTTGCCATAGCTCGCTTCGTTTCCGAGATATTTGCAGATTTATCTCGAGGGAAGGGGCCTGACGGACATATTTCGTGATATTTCTTCTTCTTGTTGTTCTTCTTCTGCACAGCTAAGCTGGAAGCGGCATTTGCGGCTCGCACTAGTGCAGGGTTATCTCAAAGAAAGGGGCCACGGTGTTTCTGTATCCCTATTATGTTGGTGCGGCTTCGGAACTTTTAAATATCTCGATATATCTCGAAAACTACGCTTCTGATCAAAAAATATCGTAGAACATAGATTGTAGGAAACATAATTCTCTACAAAAAACGTCTCTTAACATTTTGCCATAGCTCGCTTCGTTTCCGAGATATTTGCAGATTTATCTCAAGGGAAGGGGCCTGACGGACATATTTCGAGATATTTCTTCTTCTTGTTGTTCTTCTTCTGCACAACTAAACTGGAAGTGGCATTTCCAGCTCGCAATAGTGCAGAGTTATCTCAAAGAGAGGGGCCACGGTGTTTCTGTATCTCTATTATGTTGGTGCGGCTTCGGAACTTTTAAATATCTTGATATATCTCGAGAACTACGCATCTGCTCAAAAAATATCATAGAACATAAAAAGTAGGAAACTTAATGCTCTACAAAAAAGGTCTCCTAACATTTTGCCATAGCTCGCTTCGTTTCCGAGATATTTGCAGATTTATCTCAAGGGAAGCGGCCTGACGGACATATTTCGAGATATTTCTTCTTCTTGTTGTTCTTCCTCTGCACAGCTAAGCTGGAAGTGGCATTTGCAGCTCGCAATAGTGCAGAGTTATCTCAAAGAAAGGGGCCACGGTGTTTCTGTATCCCTATTATGTTGGTGCGGCTTCGGATCTTTTAAATATCTCGATATATCTCGAAAACTACGCTTCTGATCAAAAAATATCATAGAACGTAAATTGTGGGAAACATAATTCTCTACAAAAAAGGTCTCTCAACATTTTGCCATAGCTCGCTTCGTTTCCGAGATATTTGCAGATTTATCTCAAGGGAAGGGGTCTGACGGACATATTTCGAGATATTTCTTCTTCTTCTTGTTCTTCTTCTGCACAGCTAAGCTGGAAGTGGCATTTGCAGCTCGCAATAGTGCAGAGTTATCTCAAAGAAAGGGGCCACGGTGTTTCTGTATCTCTATTATGTTGGTGCGGCTTCGGAACTTTTAAATATCTTGATATATCTCGAGAGCTACGCATCCGATCAAAAAATATCATAGAACATAAAAAGTAGGAAACTTAATTCTCTACAAAAAAGGTCTCTTAACATTTTGCCATAGCTCGCTTCGTTTCCGAGATATTTGCAGATTTATCTCGAGGGAAGGGGCCTGACGGACATATTTCGAGATATTTCTTCTTCTTGTTGTTCTTCAATCTGCACAGCTAAGCTGGACGTGGCATTTACAGCTCGCAATAGTGCAGAGTTATCTCAAAGAAAGGGGCCACGGTGTTTCTGTATCTCTATTATGTTGGTGCGTCTTCGGAACTTTTAAATATCTCGATATATCTCGAAAACTACGCTTCTGATCAAAAAATATCATAGAACATAAATTGTAGGAAACATAATTCTCTACAAAAAACGTCTCTTAACATTTTGCCATAGCTCTCTTCGTTTCCGAGATATTTGCAGATTTATCTCAAGGGAAGGGGCCTGACGGACATATTTCGAGATATTTCTTCTTCTTGTTGTTCTTCTTCTGCACAGCTTAGCTGGAAGTGGCATTTGCAGCTCGCAATAGTGCAGAGTTATCTCAAAGAAAGGGGCCACGGTGTTTCTGTATCTCTATTATGTTGGTGCGGCTTCGGAACTTTTAAATATCTTGATATATCTCGAGAGCTACGCATCCGATCAAAAAATATCATAGAACATAAAAAGTAGGAAACTTAATTCTCTACAAAAAAGGTCTCTTAACATTTTGCCATAGCTCGCTTCGTTTCCGAGATATTTGCAGATTTATCTCGAGGGAAGGGGCCTGACGGACATATTTCGAGATATTTCTTCTTCTTGTTGTTCTTCAATCTGCACAGCTAAGCTGGACGTGGCATTTACAGCTCGCAATAGTGCAGAGTTATCTCAAAGAAAGGGGCCACGGTGTTTCTGTATCTCTATTATGTTGGTGCGGCTTCGGAACTTTTAAATATCTTGATATATCTCGAGAACTACGCATCTGATCAAAAAATATCATAGAACATAAAAAGTAGGAAACTTAATTCTCTACAAATAAGGTCTCTTAACATTTTGCCATAGCTCGCTTCGTTTCCGAGATATTTGCAGATATATCTCAAGGGAAGGGGCCTGACGGACATTTTTCGAGATATTTCTTCTTCTTGTTGTTCTTCTTCTGCACAGCTAAGCTGGAAGTGGCATTTGCAGCTCGCAATAGTGCAGAGTTATCTCGAAGAAAGGGGCCACGGTGTTTCTGTATCTCTATTATGTTGGTGCGGCTTCGGAACTTTTAGATATCTTGATATATCTCGAGAACTACGCATCTGATCAAAAAATATCATAGAACATAAAAAGTAGGAAACTTAATTCTCTACAAAAAAGGTCTCTTAACATTTTGCCATAGCTCGCTTCGTTTCCGAGATATTTGCAGATTTATCTCGAGGGAAGGGGCCTGACGGACATATTTCGTGATATTTCTTCTTCTTGTTGTTCTTCTTCTGCACAGCTAAGCTGGAAGCGGCATTTGCGGCTCGCACTAGTGCAGGGTTATCTCAAAGAAAGGGGCCACGGTGTTTCTGTATCTCTATTATGTTGGTGCGGCTTCGGATCTTCTAAATATCTCGATATATCTCGAAAACTACGCTTCTGATTAAAAAATATCATAGAACATAAATTGTAGGAAACATAATTCTCTACAAAAAAGGTCTCTTAACATTTTGCCATAGCTCGCTTCGTTTCCGAGATATTTGCAGATATATCTCAAGGGAAGGGGCCTGACGGACATATTTCGAGATATTTCTTCTTCTTGTTGTTCTTCTTCTGCACAGCTAAACTGGAAGTGGCATTTACAGCTCGCAATAGTGCAGAGTTATCTCAAAGAAAGGGGCCACGGTGTTTCTGTATCTCTATTATGTTGGTGCGGCTTCGGAACTTTTAAATATCTTGATATATCTCGAGAACTACGCATCTGATCAAAAAATATCATAGAACATGAAAAGTAGGAAACTTAATTCTCTACAAAAAAGGTCTGTTAACATTTTGCCATAGCTCTCTTCGTTTCCGAGATATTTGCAGATTTATCTCAAGGGAAGGGGCCTGACGGACATATTTCGAGATATTTCTTCTTCTTGTTGTTCTTCTTCTGCACAGCTTAGCTGGAAGTGGCATTTGCAGCTCGCAATAGTGCAGAGTTATCTCAAAGAAAGGGGCCACGGTGTTTCTGTATCTCTATTATGTTGGTGCGGCTTCGGAACTTTTAAATATCTTGATATATCTCGAGAGCTACGCATCCGATCAAAAAATATCATACAACATAAAAAGTAGGAAACTTAATTCTCTACAAAAAAGGTCTCTTAACATTTTGCCATAGCTCGCTTCGTTTCCGAGATATTTGCAGATTTATCTCGAGGGAAGGGGCCTGACGGACATATTTCGAGATATTTCTTCTTCTTGTTGTTCTTCAATCTGCACAGCTAAGCTGGACGTGGCATTTACAGCTCGCAATAGTGCAGAGTTATCTCAAAGAAAGGGGCCACGGTGTTTCTGTATCTCTATTATGTTGGTGCGGCTTCGGAACTTTTAGATATCTTGATATATCTCGAGAACTACGCATCTGATCAAAAAATATCATAGAACATAAAAAGTAGGAAACTTAATTCTCTACAAAAAAGGTCTCTTAACATTTTGCCATAGCTCGCTTCGTTTCCGAGATATTTGCAGATTTATCTCGAGGGAAGGGGCCTGACGGACATATTTCGTGATATTTCTTCTTCTTGTTGTTCTTCTTCTGCACAGCTAAGCTGGAAGCGGCATTTGCGGCTCGCACTAGTGCAGGGTTATCTCAAAGAAAGGGGCCACGGTGTTTCTGTATCTCTATTATGTTGGTGCGGCTTCGGATCTTCTAAATATCTCGATATATCTCGAAAACTACGCTTCTGATTAAAAAATATCATAGAACATAAATTGTAGGAAACATAATTCTCTACAAAAAAGGTCTCTTAACATTTTGCCATAGCTCGTTTCGTTTCCGAGATATTTGCAGATATATCTCAAGGGAAGGGGCCTGACGGACATATTTCGAGATATTTCTTCTTCTTGTTGTTCTTCTTCTGCACAGCTAAACTGGAAGTGGCATTTACAGCTCGCAATAGTGCAGAGTTATCTCAAAGAAAGGGGCCACGGTGTTTCTGTATCTCTATTATGTTGGTGCGGCTTCGGAACTTTTAAATATCTTGATATATCTCGAGAACTACGCATCTGATCAAAAAATATCATAGAACATGAAAAGTAGGAAACTTAATTCTCTACAAAAAAGGTCTCTTAACATTTTGCCATAGCTCGCTTCGTTTCCGAGATATTTGCAGATATATCTCAAGGGAAGGGGCCTGACGGACATATTTCGAGATATTTCTTCTTCTTGTTGTTCTTCTTCTGCACAGCTAAGCTGGAAGTGGCATTTGCGGCTCGCACTAGTGCACAGTTATCTCAAAGAAAGGGGCCACGGTGTTTCTGTATCTCTATTATGTTGGTGCGTCTTCGGAACTTTTAAATATCTCGATATATCTCGAAAACTACGCTTCTGATTAAAAAATATCATAGAACATAAATTGTAGGAAACATAATTCTCTACAAAAAACGTCTCTTAACATTTTGCCATAGCTCGCTTCGTTTCCGAGATATTTGCAGATTCAACTCAAAGGAACTGGCCTGACGGACATATTTCGAGATATTCCTTCTTCTTGTTGTTCTTCCTCTGCACAGCTAAGCTGGAAGTGGCATTTGCAGCTCGCAATAGTGCAGAGTTATCTCAAAGAAAGGGGCCACGGTGTTTCTGTATCTCTATTATGTTGGTGCGGCTTCGGAACTTTTAAATATCTTGATATATCTCGAGAACTACGCATCTGATCAAAAAATATCATAGGACATAAAAAGTAGGAAACATTATTCTCTACAAAAAAGGTCTCTTAACATTTTGCCATAGCTCGCTTGGTTTCCGAGATATTTGCAGATTCATCTCAAGGGAAGGGGTCTGACGGACATATTTCGAGATATTTCTTCTTCTTGTTGTTCTTCTTCTGCACAGCTAAACTGGAAGTGGCATTTCCAGCTCGCAATCGTGCAGAGTTATCTCAAAGAAAGGGGCCACGGTGTTTCTGTATCTCTATTATGTTGGTGCGGCTTCGGAACTTTTAAATATCTTGATATATCTCGAGAACTACGCATCTGATCAAAAAATATCATAGAACATAAACTGTAGGAAACATAATTCTCTACAAAAAAGGTCTCTTAACATTTTGCCATAGCTCGCTTCGTTTCCAAGATACTTGCAGATTTATCTCAAGGGAAGGGGCCTGACGGACATATTTCGAGATATTTCTTCTTCTTGTTGTTCTTCTTCTGCACAGCTAAACTGGAAGTGGCATTTCCAGCTCGCAGTAGTGCCGAGTTATCTCAAAGAAAGGGGCCACGGTGTTTCTGTATCTCTATTATGTTGGTGCGGCTTCGGAACTTTTAAATATCTTGATATATCTCGAGAACTACGCATCTGATCAAAAAATATCATAGAGCATAAAAAGTAGAAAACTTAATTCTCTACAAAAAAGGTCTCTCAACATTTTGCCACAGCTCGCTTCGTTTCCGAGATATATGCAGATTTATCTCAAGGGAAGGGGCCTGACGGACATATTTCGAGATATTTCTTCTTCTTGTTGTTCTTCTTCTGCACAGCTAAACTGGAAGTGGCATTTCCAGCTCGCAATAGTGCAGAGTTATCTGAAAGAAAGGGGCCACGGTGTTTCTGTATCTCTATTATGTTGGTGCGGCTTCGGAACTTTTAAATATCTTGATATATCTCGAAAACTACGCTTCTGATCAAAAAATATCATAGAACATAAATTGTAGGAAACATAATTCTCTACCAAAAAGGTCTCTTAACATTTTGCCATAGCTCGCTTCGCTTCCGAGATATATGCAGATTTATCTCAAGGGAAGGGGCCTGACGGACATATTTCGAGATATTTCTTCTTCTTGTTGTTCTTCTTCTGCACAGCTAAGCTGGAAGTGGCATTTGCAGCTCGCAATAGTGCAGAGTTATCTCAAAGAAAGGGGCCACGGTGTTTCTGTATCTCTATTATGTTGGTGCGGCTTCGGATCTTTTATATATCTCGATATATCTCGAAAACTACGCTTCTGATTAAAAAATATCATACAACATAAATTGTAGGAAACATAATTCTCTACAAAAAAGGTCTCTTAACATTTTGCCATAGCTCGTTTCGCTTCCGAGATATTTGCAGATATATCTCAAGGGAAGGGGCCTGACGGACATATTTCGAGATATTTCCTCTTCTTGTTGTTCTTCTTCTGCACAGCTAAACTGGAAGTGGCATTTCCAGCTCGCAATAGCGCAGAGTTATCTCAAAGAAAGGGGCCACGGTGTTTCTGTATCTCTATTATGTTGGTGCGTCTTCGGAACTTTTAAATATCTCGATATATCTCGAAAACTACGCTTCTGATCAAAAAATATCATGGAACATAAATTGTAGGAAACATAATTCTCTACAAAAAACGTCTCTTAACATTTTGCCATAGCTCGCTTCGTTTCCGAGATATTTGCAGATTCAGCTCAAAGGAACGGGCCTGACGGACATATTTCGAGATACTTCTTCTTCTTGTTGTTCTTCTTCTGCACAGCTAAACTGGAAGTGGCATTTGCGGCTCGCACTAGTGCAGAGTTATCTCAAAGAAAGGGGCCACGGTGTTTCTGTATCTCTATTATGTTGGTGCGGCTTCGGAACTTTTAAATATCTTGATATATCTCGAGAACTACGCTTCTGATCAAAAAATATCATAGAACGTAAATTGTAGGAAACATTATTCTCTACAAAAAAGGTCTCTTAACATTTTGCCACAGCTCGCTTCGTTTCCGAGATATTTGCAGATACATCTCAAGGGAAGGGGTCTGACGGACATATTTCGAGATATTTCTTCTTCTTGTTGTTCTTCTTCTGCACAGCTAAGCTCGAAGTGGCATTTGCAGCTCGCAATAGTGCAGAGTTATCTCAAAGAAAGAGGCCACGGTGTTTCTGTACCTCTATTATGTTGGTGCAGCTTCGGAACTTTTAAATATCTTGATATATCTCGAGAACTACGCATCTGATCAAAAAATATCATCGAACATAAAAAGTAGGAAACTTAATTCTCTACAAAAAAGGTCTCTTAACATTTTGCCATAGCTCGCTTCGTTTCCGAGATATTTGCAGATTCAACTCAAAGGAACTGGCCTGACGGACATATTTCGAGATATTTCTTCTTCTTGTTGTTCTTCCTCTGCACAGCTAAGCTGGAAGTGGCATTTGCAGCTCGCAATAGTGCAGTGTTATCTCAAAGAAAGGGGCCACGGTGTTTCTGTATCTCTATTATGTTGGTGCGGCTTCGGAACTTTTAAATATCTTGATATATCTCGAGAACTACGCATCCGATCAAAAAATATCATAGAACATAAAAAGTAGGAAACTTAATTCTCTACAAAAAAGGTCTCTTAACATTTTGCCATAGCTCGCTTCGTTTCCGAGATATTTGCATATTTATCTCAAGGGAAGGGGCCTGACGGACATATTTCGAGATATTTCTTCTTCTTGTTGTTCTTCTTCTGCACAGCTAAGCTGGAAGTGGCATTTGCAGCTCGCAATAGTGCAGAGTTATCCCAAAGAAAGGGGCCACGGTGTTTCTGTATCTCTATTATGTTGGTGCGGCTTCGGAACTTTTAAATATCTCGATATATCTCGAAAACTACGCTTCTGATCAAAAAATATCATAGAACATAAATTGCAGGAAACATAATTCTCTACAAAAAAGGTCTCTTAACATTTTGCCATAACTCGCTTCGTTTCCGAGATATTTGCAGATATATCTCAAGGGAAGGGTCCTGATGGACATATTTCGAGATATTTCTTCTTCTTGTTGTTCTTCTTCTGCACAGCTAAACTGGAAGTGGCATTTCCAGCTCGCAGTCGTGCAGAGTTATCTCAAAGAAAGGGGCCACGGTGTTTCTGTATCTCTATTATGTTGGTGCGGCTTCGGAACTTTTAAATATCTTGATATATCTCGAGAACTACGCATCTGATCAAAAAATATCATAGAAGATAAAAAGTAGGAAACTTAATTCTCTAGAAAAAAGGTCTCTTCACATTTTGCCACAGCTCGCTTCATTTCCGAGATATTTGCAGATTTATCTCAAGGGAAGGGGCCTGACGGACATATTTCGAGATATTTCTTCTTCTTGTTGTTCTTCTTCTGCACAGCTAAGCTGGAAGTGGCATTTGCGGCTCGCACTAGTGCAGAGTTATCTCAAAGAAAGGGGCCACGGTGTTTCTGTATCTCTATTATGTTGGTGCGGCTTCGGAACTTTTAAATATCTCGATATATCTCGAAAACTACGCTTCTGATCAAAAAATATCATAGAACATAAATTGTAGGAAACATAATTCTCTACAAAAAACGTCTCTTAACATTTTGCCATAGCTCGCTTCGTTTCCGAGATATTTGCAGATTCAGCTCAAAGGAACTGGCCTGACGGACATATTTCGAGATATTTTTTCTTCTTGTTGTTCTTCCTCTGCACAGCTAAGCTGGAAGTGGCATCTGCAGCTCGCAATAGTGCAGAGTTATCTCAAAGAAAGGGGCCACGGTGTTTCTGTATCTCTATTATGTTGGTGCGGCTTCGGAACTTTTAAATATCTCGATATATCTCGAAAACTACGCTTCTGATCAAAAAATATCATAGACCATAGATTGTAGGAAACATAATTCTCTACAAAAAAGGTCTCTTAACATTTTGCCATAGCTCGCTTCGTTTCCGAGATATTTGCAGATTCAACTCAAAGGAACTGGCCTGACGGACATATTTCGAGATATTTCTTCTTCTTGTTGTTCTTCTTCTGCACAGCTAAACTGGAAGTGGCATTTCCAGCTTGCAATAGTGCAGAGTTATCTCAAAGAAAGGGGCCACGGTGTTTCTGTATCTCTATTATGTTGGTGCGGCTTCTTAACTTTTAAATATCTTGATATATCTCGAGAACTACGCATCTGATCAAAAAATATCATAGAACATAAAAAGTAGGAAACTTAATTCTCTACAAAAAAGGTCTCTTAACATTTTGCCATAGCTCTCTTCGTTTCCGAGATATTGGCAGATTTATCTCAAGGGAAGGGGCCTGACGGACACATTTCGAGATATTTCTTATTCTTGTTGTTCTTCTTCTGCACAGCTAAGCTGGAAGTGGCATTTGCAGCTCGCATTAGTGCAGAGTTATCTCAAAGAAAGGGGCCACGGTGTTTCTGTATCTCTATTATGTTGGTGCGGCTTCTTAACTTTTAAATATCTTGATATATCTCGAGAACTACGCATCTGATCAAAAAATATCATAGAACATAAAAAGTAGGAAACTCAATTCTCTACAAAAAAGGTCTCTTAACATTTTGCAATAGCTCGCTTCGTTTCCGAGATATTTGCAGATTTATCTCAAGGGAAGGGGCCTGACGGACATATTTCGAGATATTTCTTCTTCTTGTTGTTCTTCTTCTGCACAGCTAAGCTGGAAGTGGCATTTGCAGCTCGCAATTGTGCAGAGTTATCTCAAAGAGAGGGGCCACGGTGTTTCTGTATCTCTATTATGTTGGTGCGGCTTCGGAACTTTTAAATATCTTGATATATCTCGAGAACTACGCATCTGATCAAAAAATATCATAGAACATAAAAAGTAGGAAACTTAATTCGCTACAAAAAAGGTCTCTTAACATTTTGCCATAGCTCGCTTCGTTTCCGAGATATTTGCAGATTTATC
Organism: Osmia lignaria lignaria; assembly: GCF_051020975.1. Classification (NCBI taxonomy): domain Eukaryota; kingdom Metazoa; phylum Arthropoda; class Insecta; order Hymenoptera; family Megachilidae; genus Osmia; species Osmia lignaria. Next base: position 3,905,060 of record NW_027478160.1, read on the forward strand.
TCAAGGGAAGGGGCCTGACGGACATATTTCGAGATATTTCTTCTTCTTGTTGTTCTTCTTCTGCACAGCTAAGCTGGAAGTGGCATTTGCAGCTCGCAATAGTGCAGAGTTATCTCAAAGAAAGGGGCCACGGTGTTTCTGTATCTCTATTATGTTGGTGCGGCTTCGGAACTTTTAAATATCTTGATATATCTCGAGATCTACGCATCTGATCAAAAAATATCATAGAACATAAAAAGTAGGAAACTTACTTCTCTACAAAAAAGGTCTCTCAACATTTTGCCATAGCTCGCTTCGTTTCCGAGATACTTGCCGATTTATCTCAAGGGAAGGGGCCTAACGGACATATTTCGAGATATTTCTTCTTCTTGTTGTTCTTCTTCTGCACAGCTAAACTGGAAGTGGCATTTGCAGCTCGCAATAGTGCAGAGTTATCTCAAAGAGAGGGGGCACGGTGTTTCTGTATCTCTATTATGTTGGTGCGGCTTCGGAACTTTTAAATATCTTGATATATCTCGAGAACTACGCGTCTGATCAAAAAATATCATACAACATAAAAAGTAGGAAACATAATTCCATACAAAAAAGGTCTCTTAACATTTTGCCATAGCTCGCTTCGTTTCCGAGATATTTGCAGATTTATCTCAAGGGAAGGGGCCTGACGGACATATTTCGAGATATTTCTTCTTCTTGTTGTTCTTCTTCTGCACAGCTAAGCTGGAAGTGGCATTTGCAGCTCGCAATAGTGCAGAGTTATCTCAAAGAAAGGGGCCACGGTGTTTCTGTATCTCTATTATGTTGGTGCGGCTTCGGAACTTTTATATATCTTAATATATCTCGAGATCTACGCATCTGATAAAAAAATATCATAGAACATAAAAAGTAGGAAACTTAATTCTCTACAAAAAAGGTCTCTCAACATTTTGCCATAGCTCGCTTCGTTTCCGAGATACTTGCCGATTTATCTCAAGGGAAGGGGCCTAACGGACATATTTCGAGATATTTCTTCTTCTTGTTGTTCTTCTTCTGCACAGCTAAACTGGAAGTGGCATTAGCAGCTCGCAATAGTGCAGAGTTATCTCAAAGAGAGGGGCCACGGTGTTTCTGTATCTCTATTATGTTGGTGCGGCTTCGGAACTTTTAAATATCTTGATATGTCTCGAGAACTACGCATCTGATCAAAAAATATCATACAACCTAAAACGTAGGAAACATAATTCCATACAAAAAAGGTCTCTTAACATTTTGCCATAGCTCGCTTCGTTTCCAAGATACTTGCAGATTTATCTCAAGGGAAGGGGCCTGACGGACATATTTCGAGATATTTCTTCTTCTTGTTGTTCTTCTTCTGCACAGCTAAGCTGGAAGTGGCATTTGCAGCTCGCAATAGTGCAGAGTTATCGCAAAGAAAGGGGCCACGGTGTTTCTGTATTTCTATTATGTTGGTGCGGCTTCGGAACTTTTAAATATCTTGATATATCTCGAGAACTACGCATCTGATCAAAAAATATCATAGAACATAAAAAGTAGGAAACCTAATTTTCTACAAAAAAGGTCTCTTAACATTTTGCCGTAGCTCGCTTCGTTTCCGAGATATTTGCAGATTTATCTCAAGGGAAGGGGCCTGACGGACATATTTCGAAATATTTCTTATTCTTGTTGTTCTTCTTCTGCACAGCTAAACTGGAAGTGGCATTAGCAGCTCGCTATAGTGCAGAGTTATCTCAAAGAGAGGGGCCACGGTGTTTCTGTATCTCTATTATGTTGGTGCGGCTTCGGAACTTTTAAATATCTTGATATATCTCGAGAACTACGCATCTGATCAAAAAATATCATACAACCTAAAACGTAGGAAACTTAATTCTCTACAAAAAAGGTCTCTTAACATTTTGCCATAGCTCGCTTCGTTTCCGAGATATTTGCAGATTTATCTCAAGGGAAGGGGCCTGACGGACATTTTTCGAGATATTTCTTCTTCTTGTTGTTCTTCTTCTGCACAGCTAAGGTGGAAGTGGCATTTGCAGCTCGCAATAGTGCAGAGTTATCCCGAAGAAAGGGGCCACGGTGTTTCTGTATCTCTATTATGTTGGTGCGGCTTCGGAACTTTTAAATATCTTGATATATCTCGAGAACTACGCATCTGATCAAAAAATATCATAGAACATAAAAAGTAGGAAACCTAATTTTCTACAAAAAAGGTCTCTTAACATTTTGCCGTAGCTCGCTTCGTTTCCAAGATACTTGCAGATTCATCTCAAGGGAAGGGGTCTGACGGACATATTTCGAGATATTTCTTCTTCTTGTTCTTCTTCTTCTGCACAGCTAAGCTCGAAGTGGCATTTGCAGCTCGCAATAGTGCAGAGCTATCTCAAAGAAAGAGGCCACGGTGTTTCTGTACCTCTATTATGTTGGTGCAGCTTCGGAACTTTTAAATATCTTGATATATCTCGAGATCTACGCATCTGATCAAAAAATATCATAGAACATAAAAAGTAGGAAACTTACTTCTCTACAAAAAAGGTCTCTCAACATTTTGCCATAGCTCGCTTCGTTTCCGAGATACTTGCCGATTTATCTCAAGGGAAGGGGCCTAACGGACATATTTCGAGATATTTCTTCTTCTTGTTGTTCTTCTTCTGCACAGCTAAACTGGAAGTGGCATTTGCAGCTCGCAATAGTGCAGAGTTATCTCAAAGAGAGGGGCCACGGTGTTTCTGTATCTCTATTATGTTGGTGCGGCTTCGGAACTTTTAAATATCTTGATATATCTCGAGAACTACGCGTCTGATCAAAAAATATCATACAACATAAAAAGTAGGAAACATAATTCCATACAAAAAAGGTCTCTTAACATTTTGCCATAGCTCGCTTCGTTTCCGAGATATTTGCAGATTTATCTCAAGGGAAGGGGCCTGACGGACATATTTCGAGATATTTCTTCTTCTTGTTGTTCTTCTTCTGCACAGCTAAGCTGGAAGTGGCATTTGCAGCTCGCAATAGTGCAGAGTTATCTCAAAGAAAGGGGCCACGGTGTTTCTGTATCTCTATTATGTTGGTGCGGCTTCGGAACTTTTATATATCTTAATATATCTCGAGATCTACGCATCTGATAAAAAAATATCATAGAACATAAAAAGTAGGAAACTTAATTCTCTACAAAAAAGGTCTCTCAACATTTTGCCATAGCTCGCTTCGTTTCCGAGATACTTGCCGATTTATCTCAAGGGAAGGGGCCTAACGGACATATTTCGAGATATTTCTTCTTCTTGTTGTTCTTCTTCTGCACAGCTAAACTGGAAGTGGCATTAGCAGCTCGCAATAGTGCAGAGTTATCTCAAAGAGAGGGGCCACGGTGTTTCTGTATCTCTATTATGTTGGTGCGGCTTCGGAACTTTTAAATATCTTGATATGTCTCGAGAACTACGCATCTGATCAAAAAATATCATACAACCTAAAACGTAGGAAACATAATTCCATACAAAAAAGGTCTCTTAACATTTTGCCATAGCTCGCTTCGTTTCCAAGATACTTGCAGATTTATCTCAAGGGAAGGGGCCTGACGGACATATTTCGAGATATTTCTTCTTCTTGTTGTTCTTCTTCTGCACAGCTAAGCTGGAAGTGGCATTTGCAGCTCGCAATAGTGCAGAGTTATCGCAAAGAAAGGGGCCACGGTGTTTCTGTATTTCTATTATGTTGGTGCGGCTTCGGAACTTTTAAATATCTTGATATATCTCGAGAACTACGCATCTGATCAAAAAATATCATAGAACATAAAAAGTAGGAAACCTAATTTTCTACAAAAAAGGTCTCTTAACATTTTGCCGTAGCTCGCTTCGTTTCCGAGATATTTGCAGATTTATCTCAAGGGAAGGGGCCTGACGGACATATTTCGAAATATTTCTTATTCTTGTTGTTCTTCTTCTGCACAGCTAAACTGGAAGTGGCATTAGCAGCTCGCTATAGTGCAGAGTTATCTCAAAGAGAGGGGCCACGGTGTTTCTGTATCTCTATTATGTTGGTGCGGCTTCGGAACTTTTAAATATCTTGATATATCTCGAGAACTACGCATCTGATCAAAAAATATCATACAACCTAAAACGTAGGAAACTTAATTCTCTACAAAAAAGGTCTCTTAACATTTTGCCATAGCTCGCTTCGTTTCCGAGATATTTGCAGATTTATCTCAAGGGAAGGGGCCTGACGGACATTTTTCGAGATATTTCTTCTTCTTGTTGTTCTTCTTCTGCACAGCTAAGGTGGAAGTGGCATTTGCAGCTCGCAATAGTGCAGAGTTATCCCGAAGAAAGGGGCCACGGTGTTTCTGTATCTCTATTATGTTGGTGCGGCTTCGGAACTTTTAAATATCTTGATATATCTCGAGAACTACGCATCTGATCAAAAAATATCATAGAACATAAAAAGTAGGAAACCTAATTTTCTACAAAAAAGGTCTCTTAACATTTTGCCGTAGCTCGCTTCGTTTCCAAGATACTTGCAGATTTATCTCAAGGGAAGGGGCCTGACGGACATATTTCGAGATATTTCTTCTTCTTGTTGTTCTTCTTCTGCACAGCTAAACTGGAAGTGGCATTTCCAGCTCGCAATAGTGCAGAGTTATCTGAAAGAAAGGGGCCACGGTGTTTCTGTATCTCTATTATGTTGGTGCGGCTTCGGAACTTTTAAATATCTTGATATATCTCGAAAACTACGCTTCTGATCAAAAAATATCATAGAACATAAATTGTAGGAAACATAATTCTCTACAAAAAAGGTCTCTTAACATTTTGCCATAGCTCGCTTCGCTTCCGAGATATTTGCAGATTTATCTCAAGGGAATGGGTCTGACGGACATATTTCGAGATATTTCTTCTTCTTGTTGGTCTTCTTCTGCACAGCTAAGCTGGAAGTGGCAGTTGCAGCTCGCAATAGTGCAGAGTTATCTCGAAGAAAGGGGCCACGGTGTTTCTGTATCTCTATTATGTTGGTGCGGCTTCGGATCTTTTAAATATCTCGATATATCTCGAAAACTACGCTTCTGATCAAAAAATATCATAGAACGTAAATTGTGGGAAACATAATTCTCTACAAAAAAGGTCTCTCAACATTTTGCCATAGCTCGCTTCGTTTCCGAGATATTTGCAGATTTATCTCAAGGGAAGGGGTCTGACGGACATATTTCGAGATATTTCTTCTTCTTGTTGTTCTTCTTCTGCACAGCTAAGCTGGAAGTGGCATTTGCAGCTCGCAGTAGTGCAGAGTTATCTCAAAGAAAGGGGCCACGGTGTTTCTGTATCTCTATTATGTTGGTGCGGCTTCGGAACTTTTAAATATCTTGATATATCTCGAGAGCTACGCATCCGATCAAAAAATATCATAGAACATAAAAAGTAGGAAACTTAATTCTCTACAAAAAAGGTCTCTTAACATTTTGCCATAACTCGCTTCGTTTCCGAGATATTTGCAGATTTATCTCAAGGGAAGGGTCCTGATGGACATATTTCGAGATATTTCTTCTTCTTGTTGTTCTTCTTCTGCACAGCTAAACTGGAAGTGGCATTTGCGGCTCGCACTAGTGCAGAGTTATCTCAAAGAAAGGGGCCACGGTGTTTCTGTATCTCTATTATGTTGGTGCGGCTTCGGAACTTTTAAATATCTTGATATATCTCGAGAACTACGCTTCTGATCAAAAAATATCATAGAACGTAAATTGTAGGAAACATTATTCTCTACAAAAAAGGTCTCTTAACATTTTGCCATAGCTCGCTTCGTTTCCGAGATATTTGCAGATTCATCTCAAGGGAAGGGGTCTGACGGACATATTTCGAGATATTTCTTCTTCTTGTTCTTCTTCTTCTGCACAGCTAAGCTCGAAGTGGCATTTGCAGCTCGCAATAGTGCAGAGTTATCTCAAAGAAAGAGGCCACGGTGTTTCTGTACCTCTATTATGTTGGTGCAGCTTCGGAACTTTTAAATATCTTGATATATCTCGAGAACTACGCATCTGATCAAAAAATATCATCGAACATAAAAAGTAGGAAACTTAATTCTCTACAAAAAAGGTCTCTTAACATTTTGCCATAGCTCGCTTCGTTTCCGAGATATTTGCAGATTCAACTCAAAGGAACTGGCCTGACGGACATATTTCGAGATATTTCTTCTTCTTGTTGTTCTTCCTCTGCACAGCTAAGCTGGAAGTGGCATTTGCAGCTCGCAATAGTGCAGTGTTATCTCAAAGAAAGGGGCCACGGTGTTTCTGTATCTCTATTATGTTAGTGCGGCTTCGGAACTTTTAAATATCTTGATATATCTCGAGAACTACGCATCTGATCAAAAAATATCATAGAACATAAAAAGTAGGAAACTTAATTCTCTACAAAAAAGGTCTCTAAAGATTTTGCCATAACTCGCTTCGTTTCCGAGATATTTGCATATTTATCTCAAGGGAAGGGGCCTGACGGACAAATTTCGAGATATTTCTTCTTCTTGTTGTTCTTCTTCTGCACAGCTAAGCTGGAAGTGGCATTTGCGGCTCGCACTAGTGCAGAGTTATCTCAAAGAAAGGGGCCACGGTGTTTCTGTATCTCTATTATGTTGGTGCGGCTTCGGAACTTTTAAATATCTCGATATATCTCGAAAACTACGCTTCTGATCAAAAAATATCATAGAACATAAATTGTAGGAAACATAATTCTCTACAAAAAAGGTCTCTTAACATTTTGCCATAGCTCGCTTCGTTTCCGAGATATTTGCAGATTCAACTCAAAGGAACTGGCCTGACGGACATATTTCGAGATATTTCTTCTTCTTGTTGTTCTTCCTCTGCACAGCTAAGCTGGAAGTGGCATTTGCAGCTCGCAATAGTGCAGAGTTATCTCAAAGAAAGGGGCCACGGTGTTTCTGTATCTCTATTATGTTGGTGCGGCTTCGGAACTTTTAAATATCTCGATATATCTCGAGAACTACGCACCTGACCAAAAGTATCATACAACATAAAAAGTAGGAAACCTAATTTTCTACAAAAAAGGTCTCTTAACATTTTGCCGTAGCTCGCTTCGTTTCCGAGATATTTGCAGATTTATCTCAAGGGAAGGGGCCTGACGGACATATTTCGAAATATTTCTTATTCTTGTTGTTCTTCTTCTGCACAGCTAAGCTGGAAGTGGCATTTGCAGCTCGCAATAGTGCAGAGTTATCTCAAAGAAAGGGGCCACGGTGTTTCTGTACCTCTATTATGTTGGTGCAGCTTCGGAGCTTTTAAATATCTTGATATATCTCGAGAACTACGCATCTGATCAAAAAATATCGTAGAACATAAAAAGTAGGAAACTTAATTCTCTACAAATAAGGTCTCTTAACATTTTGCCATAGCTCGCTTCGTTTCCGAGATATTTGCAGATTTATCTCAAGGGAAGGGGCCTGACGGACATATTTCGAGATATTTCTTCTTCTTGTTGTTCTTCTTCTGCACAGCTAAGCTGGAAGTGGCATTTGCAGCTCGCAATAGTGCAGAGTTATCTCAAAGAAAGGGGCCACGGTGTTTCTGTATCTCTATTATGTTGGTGCGGCTTCGGAACTTTTAAATATCTTGATATATCTCGAGAACTACGCATCTGATCAAAAAATATCATAGAACATAAAAAGTAGGAAACACAATTCTCTACAAAAAAGGTCTCTTAACATTTTGCCATAGCTCGCTTCGTTTCCGAGATAGTTGCAGATTTATCTCAAGGGAAGGGGCCTGACGGACATATTTCGAGATATTTCTTCTTCTTGTTGTTCTTCTTCTGCACAGCTAAGCTGGAAGTGGCATTTGCAGCTCGCAATAGTGCAGAGTTATCTCAAAGAAAGGGGCCACGGTGTTTCTGTATCTCTATTATGTTGGTGCGGCTTCGGAACTTTTAAATATCTCGATATATCTCGAGAACTACGCATCTGATCAAAAAATATCATAGAACATAAAAAGTAGGAAACTTAATTCTCTACAAATAAGGTCTCTTAACATTTTGCCATAGCTCGCTTCGTTTCCGAGATATTTGCAGATTTATCTCAAGGGAAGGGGACTGACGGACATATTTCGAGATATTTCTTCTTCTTGTTGTTCTTCTTCTGCACAGCTAAGCTGGAAGTGGCATTTGCAGCTCGCAATAGTGCAGAGTTATCGCAAAGAAAGGGGCCACGGTGTTTCTGTATCTCTATTATGTTTGTGCGGCTTCGGAACTTTTAAATATCTTGATATATCTCGAGAACTACGCATCTGATCAAAAAATATCATAGAACATAAAAAGTAGGAAACCTAATTTTCTACAAAAAAGGTCTCTTAACATTTTGCCGTAGCTCGCTTCGTTTCCGAGATATTTGCAGATTTATCTCAAGGGAAGGGGCCTGACGGACATATTTCGAGATATTTCTTATTCTTGTTGTTCTTCTTCTGCACAGCTAAGCTGGAAGTGGCATTTGCAGCTCGCAATAGTGCAGAGTTATCTCAAGGAAAGGGGCCACGGTGTTTCTGTACCTCTATTATGTTGGTGCAGCTTCGGAGCTTTTAAATATCTTGATATATCTCGAGAACTACGCATCTGATCAAAAAATATCATAGAACATAAATTGTAGGAAACATAATTTTCTACAAAAGAGGTCTCTTAACATTTTGCCATAGCTCGCTTCGTTTCCGAGATATTTGCAGATTTATCTCAAGGGAAGGGTCCTGATGGACATATTTCGAGATATTTCTTCTTCCTGTTGTTCTTCTTCTGCACAGCTAAACTGGAAGTGGCATTTCCAGCTCGCAATCGTGCAGAGTTATCTCCAAGAAAGGGGCCACGGTGTTTCTGTATCTCTATTATGTTGGTGCGGCTTCGGAACTTTTAAATATCTTGATATATCTCGAGAACTGCGCATCTGATCAAAAAATATCATAGAACATAAAAAGTAGGAAACTTAATTCTCTACAAAAAAGGTCTCTTAACATTTTGCCATAGCTCTCTTCTTTTCCGAGATATTTGCAGATTTATCTCAAGGGAAGGGTCCAGACGGACATATTTCGAGATATTTCTTCTTCTTGTTGTTCTTCTTCTGCACAGCTAAACTGGAAGTGGCATTTCCAGCTCGCAATAGTGCAGAGTTATCTCAAAGAAAGGGGCCACGGTGTTTCTGTATCTCTATTATGTTGGTGCGGCTTCGGAACTTTTAAATATCTTGATATATCTCGAGAACTACGCATCTGATCAAAAAATATCATAGAACATAAAAAGTAGGAAACTTAATTCTCTACAAAAAAGGTCTCTTATCATTTTGCCATAGCTCGCTTCGTTTCCGAGATATTTGCAGATTTATCTCAAGGGAAGGGGCCTGACGGACATATCTCGAGATATTTCTTCTTCTTGTTGTTCTTCTTCTGCACAGCTAAGCTGGAAGTGGCATTTGCAGCTCGCAATAGTGCAGAGTTATCTCAAAGAAAGGGGCCACGGTGTTTCTGTATCTCTATTATGTTGGTGCGGCTTCGGAACTTTTAAATATCTTGATATATCTCGAAAACTACGCTTCTGATCAAAAAATATCATAGAACATAACTTGTAGGAAACATAATTCTCTACAAAAAAGGTCTGTTAACATTTTGCCATAGCTCGCTTCGTTTCCGAGATAGTTGCAGATTTATCTCAAGGGAAGGGGCCTGACAGACATATTTCGAGATATTTCTTCTTCTTGTTGTTCTTCTTCTGCACAGCTAAGCTGGAAGTGGCATTTGCAGCTCGCAATAGTGCAGAGTTATCTCAAAGAAAGGGGCCACGGTGGTTCTGTATCTCTATTATGTTTGTGCGGCTTCGGAACTTTTAAATATCTTGATATATCTCGAGAACTACGCATCTGATAAAAAAATATCATAGAGCATAAAAAGTAGGAAACTTAATTCTCTACAAAAAAGGTCTCTTAACATTTTGCCATAGCTCGCTTCGTTTCCGAGATATTTGCAGATTTATCTCGAGGGAAGGGGCCTGACGGACATATTTCGAGATATTTCTTCTTCTTGTTGTTCTTCTTCTGCACAGCTAAGCTGGAAGCGGCATTTGCGGCTCGCACTAGTGCAGGGTTATCTCAAAGAAAGGGGCCACGGTGTTTCTGTATCTCTATTATGTTGGTGCGGCTTCGGATCTTTTAAATATCTCGATATATCTCGAAAACTACGCTTCTGATTAAAAAATATCATAGAACATAAATTGTAGGAAACATAATTCTCTACAAAAAAGGTCTCTTAACATTTTGCCATAGCTCGCTTCGCTTCCGAGATATATGCAGATTTATCTCAAGGGAAGGGGCCTGACGGACATATTTCGAGATATTTCTTCTTCTTGTTGTTCTTCTTCTGCACAGCTAAGCTGGAAGTGGCATTTGCAGCTCGCAATAGTGCAGAGTTATCTCAAAGAAAGGGGCCACGGTGTTTCTGTATCTCTATTATGTTGGTGCGGCTTCGGAACTTTTAAATATCTTGATATATCTCGAGAACTACGCATCTGATCAAATAATATCATAGAACATAAAAAGTAGGAAACTTAATTCTCCACAAATAAGGTCTCTCAACATTTTGCCATAGCTCGCTCGTTTCCGAGATATTTGCAGATTTATCTCAAGGGAAGGGGCCTGACGGACATATTTCGAGATATTTCCTCTTCTTGTTGTTCTTCTTCTGCACAGCTAAACTGGAAGTGGCATTTCCAGCTCGCAATAGCGCAGAGTTATCTCAAAGAAAGGGGCCACGGTGTTTCTGTATCTCTATTATGTTGGTGCGTCTTCGGAACTTTTAAATATCTCGATATATCTCGAAAACTACGCTTCTGATCAAAAAATATCATGGAACATAAATTGTAGGAAACATAATTCTCTACAAAAAACGTCTCTTAACATTTTGCCATAGCTCGCTTCGTTTCCGAGATATTTGCAGATTCAGCTCAAAGGAACGGGCCTGACGGACATATTTCGAGATACTTCTTCTTCTTGTTGTTCTTCTTCTGCACAGCTAAGCTGGAAGTGGCATTTGCGGCTCGCACTAGTGCAGAGTTATCTCAAAGAAAGGGGCCACGGTGTTTCTGTATCTCTATTATGTTGGTGCGGCTTCTGAACTTTTAAATATCTTGATATATCTCGAGAACTACGCTTCTGATCAAAAAATATCATAGAGCGTAAATTGTAGGAAACATTATTCTCTACAAAAAAGGTCTCTTGACATTTTGCCATAGCTCGCTTCGTTTCCGAGATATTTGCAGATTCATCTCAAGGGAAGGGGTCTGACGGACATATTTCGAGATATTTCTTCTTCTTGTTGTTCTTCTTCTGCACAGCTAAGCTCGAAGTGGCATTTGCAGCTCGCAATAGTGCAGAGTTATCTCAAAGAAAGAGGCCACGGTGTTTCTGTACCTCTATTATGTTGGTGCAGCTTCGGAACTTTTAAATATCTTGATATATCTCGAGAACTACCCATCTGATCAAAAAATATCATACAAGATAAAAAGTAGGAAACTTAATTCTCTACAAAAAAGGTCTCTTAACATTTTGCCATAGCTCGCTTCGTTTCCGAGATATTTGCAGATTCAACTCAAAGGAACTGGCCTGACGGACATATTTCGAGATATTTCTTCTTCTTGTTGTTCTTCTTCTGCACAGCTAAGCTGGAAGTGGCATTTGCAGCTCGCAATAGTGCAGAGTTATCTCAAAGAAAGGGGCCACGGTGTTTCTGTATCTCTATTATGTTGGTGCGGCTTCGGAACTGTTAAATATCTTGATATATCTCGAGAACTACGCACCTGATCGAAAAATATCATAGAACATAAAGAGTAGGAAACTTAATTCTCTACAAAAAAGGTCTCTTAACATTTTGCCATAGCTCGCTTCGTTTCCGAGATATTTGCAGATTTATCTCAAGGGAAGGGGCCTGACGGACATATTTCGAGATATTTCTTCTTCATGTTGTTCTTCTTCTGCACAGCTAAGCTGGAAGTGGCATTTGCAGCTCGCAATAGTGCAGAGTTATCTCAAAGAAAGGGCCCACGGTGTTTCCGTATCTCTATTATGTTGGTGCGGCTTCGGAACTTTTAAATATCTTGATATATCTCGAGAACTACGCATCTGATCAAAAAATATCATAGAACATAAAAAGTAGGAAACTTAATTCTCTACAAAAAAGGTCTCTTAACATTTTGCCATAGCTCGCTTCGTTTCCGAGATATTTGCAGATTTATCTCAAGGGAAGGGGCCTGACGGACATATTTCGAGATATTTCTTCTTCTTGTTGTTCTTCTTCTGCACAGCTAAGCTGGAAGTGGCATTTACAGCTCGCAATAGTGCAGAGTTATCTCAAAGAAAGGGGCCACGTGTTTCCGTATCTCTATTATGTTGGTGCGGCTTCGGAACTTTTAAATATCTCGATATATCTCGAAAACTACGCTTCTGATCAAAAAATACCTTAGAACATAGCTTGTAGGAAACATAATTCTCTACAAAAAAGGTCTCTTAACATTTTGCCATAACTCGCTTCGTTTCCGAGATATTTGCAGATTTATCTCAAGGGAAGGGTCCTGATGGACATATTTCGAGATATTTCTTCTTCTTGTTGTTCTTCTTCTGCACAGCTAAACTGGAAGTGGCATTTGCGGCTCGCACTAGTGCAGAGTTATCTCAAAGAAAGGGGCCACGGTGTTTCTGTATCTCTATTATGTTGGTGCGGCTTCGGAACTTTTAAATATCTTGTTATATCTCGAGAACTACGCTTCTGATCAAAAAATATCATAGAACGTAAATTGTAGGAAACATTATTCTCTACAAAAAAGGTCTCTTAACATTTTGCCACAGCTCGCTTCGTTTCCGAGATATTTGCAGATACATCTCAAGGGAAGGGGTCTGACGGACATATTTCGAGATATTTCTTCTTCTTGTTGTTCTTCTTCTGCACAGCTAAGCTCGAAGTGGCATTTGCAGCTCGCAATAGTGCAGAGTTATCTCAAAGAAAGAGGCCACGGTGTTTCTGTACCTCTATTATGTTGGTGCAGCTTCGGAACTTTTAAATATCTTGATATATCTCGAGAACTACGCATCTGATCAAAAAATATCATCGAACATAAAAAGTAGGTAACTTAATTCTCTACAAAAAAGGTCTCTTAACATTTTGCCATAGCTCGCTTCGTTTCCGAGGTATTTGCAGATTCAACTCAAAGGAACTGGCCTGACGGACATATTTCGAGATATTTCTTCTTCTTGTTGTTCTTCCTCTGCACAGCTAAGCTGGAAGTGGCATTTGCAGCTCGCAATAGTGCAGTGTTATCTCAAAGAAAGGGGCCACGGTGTTTCTGTATCTCTATTATGTTGGTGCGGCTTCGGAACTTTTAAATATCTTGATATATCTCGAGAACTACGCATCCGATCAAAAAATATCATAGAACATAAAAAGTAGGAAACTTAATTCTCTACAAAAAAGGTCTCTTAACATTTTGCCATAGCTCGCTTCGTTTCCGAGATATTTGCATATTTATCTCAAGGGAAGGGGCCTGACGGACATATTTCGAGATATTTCTTCTTCTTGTTGTTCTTCTTCTGCACAGCTAAGCGGGAAGTGGCATTTGCGGCTCGCACTAGTGCAGAGTTATCTCAAAGAAAGGGGCCACGGTGTTTCTGTATCTCTATTATGTTGGTGCGGCTTCGGAACTTTTAAATATCTCGATATATCTCGAAAACTACGCTTCTGATCAAAAAATATCATAGAACATAAAAAGTAGGAAACTTAATTCTCTACAAAAAAGGTCTCTGAACATTTTGCCATAGCTCGCTTGGTTTCCGAGATATTTGCAGATTTATCTCAAGGGAAGTGGCCTGACGGACATATTTCGAGATATTTCTTCTTCTTGTTGTTGTTCTTCTGCACAGCTAAGCTGGAAGTGGCATTTGCAGCTCGCAATAGTGCAGAGTTATCCCAAAGAAAGGGGCCACGGTGTTTCTGTATCTCTATTATGTTGGTGCGGCTTCGGAACTTTTAAATATCTCGATATATCTCGAAAACTACGCTTCTGATCAAAAAATATCATAGAACATAAATTGCAGGAAACATAATTCTCTACAAAAAAGGTCTCTTAACATTTTGCCATAACTCGCTTCGTTTCCGAGATATTTGCAGATATATCTCAAGGGAAGGGTCCTGATGGACATATTTCGAGATATTTCTTCTTCTTGTTGTTCTTCTTCTGCACAGCTAAACTGGAAGTGGCATTTCCAGCTCGCAGTCGTGCAGAGTTATCTCAAAGAAAGGGGCCACGGTGTATCTGTATCTCTATTATGTTGGTGCGGCTTCGGAACTTTTAAATATCTTGATATATCTCGAGAACTACGCATCTGATCAAAAAATATCATAGAAGATAAAAAGTAGGAAACTTAATTCTCTAGAAAAAAGGTCTCTTCACATTTTGCCATAGCTCGCTTCGTTTCCGAGATATTTGCAGATTTATCTCAAGGGAAGGGGCCTGACGGACATATTTCGAGATATTTCTTCTTCTTGTTGTTCTTCTTCTGCACAGCTAAGCTGGAAGTGGCATTTGCGGCTCGCACTAGTGCAGAGTTATCTCAAAGAAAGGGGCCACGGTGTTTCTGTATCTCTATTATGTTGGTGCGGCTTCGGAACTTTTAAATATTTCGATATATCTCGAAAACTACGCTTCTGATCAAAAAATATCATAGAACATAAATTGTAGGAAACATAATTCTCTACAAAAAACGTCTCTTAACATTTTGCCATAGCTCGCTTCGTTTCCGAGATATTTGCAGATTCAGCTCAAAGGAACTGGCCTGACGGACATATTTCGAGATATTTTTTCTTCTTGTTGTTCTTCCTCTGCACAGCTAAGCTGGAAGTGGCATCTGCAGCTCGCAATAGTGCAGAGTTATCTCAAAGAAGGGGGCCACGGTGTTTCTGTATCTCTATTATGTTGGTGCGGCTTCGGAACTTTTAAATATCTCGATATATCTCGAAAACTACGCTTCTGATCAAAAAATATCATAGAACATAGATTGTAGGAAACATAATTCTCTACAAAAAAGGTCTCTTAACATTTTGCCATAGCTCGCTTCGTTTCCGAGATATTTGCAGATTCAACTCAAAGGAACTGGCCTGACGGACATATTTCGAGATATTTCTTCTTCTTGTTGTTCTTCTTCTGCACAGCTAAACTGGAAGTGGCATTTCCAGCTTGCAATAGTGCAGAGTTATCTCAAAGAAAGGGGCCACGGTGTTTCTGTATCTCTATTATGTTGGTGCGGCTTCTTAACTTTTAAATATCTTGATATATCTCGAGAACTACGCATCTGATCAAAAAATATCATAGAACATAAAAAGTAGGAAACTTAATTCTCTACAAAAAAGGTCTCTTAACATTTTGCCATAGCTCTCTTCGTTTCCGAGATATTTGCAGATTTATCTCAAGGGAAGGGGCCTGACGGACACATTTCGAGATATTTCTTATTCTTGTTGTTCTTCTTCTGCACAGCTAAGCTGGAAGTGGCATTTGCAGCTCGCATTAGTGCAGAGTTATCTCAAAGAAAGGGGCCACGGTGTTTCTGTATCTCTATTATGTTGGTGCGGCTTCTTAACTTTTAAATATCTTGATATATCTCGAGAACTACGCATCTGATCAAAAAATATCATAGAACATAAAAAGTAGGAAACTCAATTCTCTACAAAAAAGGTCTCTTAACATTTTGCAATAGCTCGCTTCGTTTCCGAAATATTTGCAGATTTATCTCAAGGGAAGGGGCCTGACGGACATATTTCGAGATATTTCTCCTTCTTGTTGTTCTTCTTCTGCACAGCTAAGCTGGAAGTGGCATTTGCAGCTCGCAATTGTGCAGAGTTATCTCAAAGAGAGGGGCCACGGTGTTTCTGTATCTCTATTATGTTGGTGCGGCTTCGGAACTTTTAAATATCTTGATATATCTCGAGAACTACGCATCTGATCAAAAAATATCATAGAACATAAAAAGTAGGAAACTTAATTCGCTACAAAAAAGGTCTCTTAACATTTTGCCATAGCTCGCTTCGTTTCCGAGATATTTGCAGATTTATCTCAAGGGAAGGGGCCTGACGGACATATTTCGAGATATTTCTTCTTCTTGTTGTTCTTCTTCTGCACAGCTAAGCTGGAAGTGGCATTTGCAGCTCGCAATAGTGCAGAGTTATCTCAAAGAAAGGGGCCACGGTGTTTCTGTATCTCTATTATGTTGGTGCGGCTTCGGAACTTTTAAATATCTTGATATATCTCGAGATCTACGCATCTGATCAAAAAATATCATAGAACATAAAAAGTAGGAAACTTAATTCTCTACAAAAAAGGTCTCTCAACATTTTGCCATAGCTCGCTTCGTATCCGAGATACTTGCCGATTTATCTCAAGGGAAGGGGCCTAACGGACATATTTCGAGATATTTCTTCTTCTTGTTGTTCTTCTTCTGCACAGCTAAACTGGAAGTGGCATTTGCAGCTCGCAATAGTGCAGAGTTATCTCAAAGAGAGGGGCCACGGTGTTTCTGTATCTCTATTATGTTGGTGCGGCTTCGGAACTTTTAAATATCTTGATATATCTCGAGAACTACGCGTCTGATCAAAAAATATCATACAACATAAAAAGTAGGAAACATAATTCCATACAAAAAAGGTCTCTTAACATTTTGCCATAGCTCGCTTCGTTTCCGAGATATTTGCAGATTTATCTCAAGGGAAGGGGCCTGACGGACATATTTCGAGATATTTCTTCTTCTTGTTGTTCTTCTTCTGCACAGCTAAGCTGGAAGTGGCATTTGCAGCTCGCAATAGTGCAGAGTTATCTCAAAGAAAGGGGCCACGGTGTTTCTGTATCTCTATTATGTTGGTGCGGCTTCGGATCTTTTAAATATCTCGATATATCTCGAAAACTACGCTTCTGATCAAAAAATATCATAGAACGTAAATTGTGGGAAACATAATTCTCTACAAAAAAGGTCTCTCAACATTTTGCCATAGCTCGCTTCGTTTCCGAGATATTTGCAGATTTATCTCAAGGGAAGGGGTCTGACGGACATATTTCGAGATATTTCTTCTTCTTGTTGTTCTTCTTCTGCACAGCTAAGCTGGAAGTGGCATTTGCAGCTCGCAGTAGTGCAGAGTTATCTCAAAGAAAGGGGCCACGGTGTTTCTGTATCTCTATTATGTTGGTGCGGCTTCGCAACTTTTAAATATCTTGATATATCTCGAGAGCTACGTATCCGATCAAAAAATATCATAGAACATAAAAAGTAGGAAACTTAATTCTCTACAAAAAAGGTCTCTTAACATTTTGCCATAACTCGCTTCGTTTCCGAGATATTTGCAGATTTATCTCAAGGGAAGGGTCCTGATGGACATATTTCGAGATATTTCTTCTTCTTGTTGTTCTTCTTCTGCACAGCTAAACTGGAAGTGGCATTTGCGGCTCGCACTAGTGCAGAGTTATCTCAAAGAAAGGGGCCACGGTGTTTCTGTATCTCTATTATGTTGGTGCGGCTTCGGAACTTTTAAATATCTTGATATATCTCGAGAACTACGCTTCTGATCAAAAAATATCATAGAACGTAAATTGTAGGAAACATTATTCTCTACAAAAAAGGTCTCTTAACATTTTGCCATAGCTCGCTTCGTTTCCGAGATATTTGCAGATTCATCTCAAGGGAAGGGGTCTGACGGACATATTTCGAGATATTTCTTCTTCTTGTTGTTCTTCTTCTGCACAGCTAAGCTCGAAGTGGCATTTGCAGCTCGCAATAGTGCAGAGTTATCTCAAAGAAAGAGGCCACGGTGTTTCTGTACCTCTATTATGTTGGTGCAGCTTCGGAACTTTTAAATATCTTGATATATCTCGAGAACTACGCATCTGATCAAAAAATATCATCGAACATAAAAAGTAGGAAACTTAATTCTCTACAAAAAAGGTCTCTTAACATTTTGCCATAGCTCGCTTCGTTTCCGAGATATTTGCAGATTCAACTCAAAGGAACTGGCCTGACGGACATATTTCGAGATATTTCTTCTTCTTGTTGTTCTTCTTCTGCACAGCTAAGCTGGAAGTGGCATTTGCGGCTCGCACTAGTGCAGAGTTATCTCAAAGAAAGGGGCCACGGTGTTTCTGTATCTCTATTATGTTGGTGCGGCTTCGGAACTTTTAAATATCTCGATATATCTCGAAAACTACGCTTCTGATCAAAAAATATCATAGAACATAAATTGTAGGAAACATGATTCTCTACAAAAAACGTCTCTTAACATTTTGCCATAGCTCGCTTCGTTTCCGAGATATTTGCAGATTCAGCTCAAAGGAACTGGCCTGACGGACATATTTCGAGATATTTTTTCTTCTTGTTGTTCTTCCTCTGCACAGCTAAGCTGGAAGTGGCATTTGCAGCTCGCAATAGTGCAGAGTTATCTCAAAGAAAGGGGCCACGGTGTTTCTGTATCTCTATTATGTTGGTGCGGCTTCGGAACTTTTAAATATCTTGATATATCTCGAGAACTACGCATCTGATCAAAAACTATCATAGAACATAAAAAGTAGGAAACCTAATTCTCTACAAAAAAGGTCTCTTAACATTTTGCCATAGCTCGCTTCGTTTCCGATATATTTGCAGATTTATCTCAAGGGAAGGGGCCTGACGGACATATTTCGAGATATTTCTTCTTCTTGTTGTTCTTCTTCTGCACAGCTAAGCTGGAAGTGGCATTTGCAGCTCGCAATAGTGCAGAGTTATCTCAAAGAAAGGGGCCACGGTGTTTCTGTATCTCTATTATGTTGGTGCGGCTTCGGAACTGTTAAATATCTTGATATATCTCGAGAACTACGCACCTGCTCGAAAAATATCATAGAACATAAAGAGTAGGAAACTTAATTCTCTACAAAAAAGGTCTCTTAACATTTTGCCATAGCTCGCTTTGTTTCCGAGATATTTGCAGATTTATCTCAAGGGAAGGGGCCTGACGGACATATTTCGAGATATTTCTTCTTCATGTTGTTCTTCTTCTGCACAGCTAAGCTGGAAGTGGCATTTGCAGCTCGCAATAGTGCAGAGTTATCTCAAAGAAAGGGCCCACGGTGTTTCCGTATCTCTATTATGTTGGTGCGGCTTCGGAACTTTTAAATATCTTGATATATCTCGAGAACTACGCATCTGATCAAAAAATATCATAGAACATAAAAAGTAGGAAACTTAATTCTCTACAAAAAAGGTCTCTTAACATTTTGCCATAGCTCGCTTCGTTTCCGAGATATTTGCAGATTTATCTCAAGGGAAGGGGCCTGACGGACATATTTCGAGATATTTCTTCTTCTTGTTGTTCTTCTGCTGCACAGCTAAGCTGGAAGTGGCATTTACAGCTCGCAATAGTGCAGAGTTATCTCAAAGAAAGGGGCCACGGTGTTTCTGTATCTCTATTATGTTGGTGCGGCTTCGGAACTTTTAAATATCTCGATATATCTCGAGAACTACGCATCTGATCAAAAAATATCATAGAACATAAAAAGTAGGAAACTTAATTCTCTACAAATAAGGTCTCTTAACATTTTGCCATAGCTCGCTTCGTTTCCGAGATATTTGCAGATTTATCTCAAGGGAAGGGGCCTGACGGACATATTTCGAGATATTTCTTCTTCTTGTTGTTCTTCTTCTGCACAGCTAAGCTGGAAGTGGCATTTGCAGCTCGCAATAGTGCAGAGTTATCTCAAAGAAAGGGGCCACGTGTTTCCGTATCTCTATTATGTTGGTGCGGCTTCGGAACTTTTAAATATCTCGATATATCTCGAAAACTACGCTTCTGATCAAAAAATACCATACAACATAGCTTGTAGGAAACATAATTCTCTACAAAAAAGGTCTCTTAAGATTTTGCCATAGCTCGCTTCGTTTCCGAGATATTTGCAGATTTATCTCACGGGAAGGGGCCTGACGGACATATTTCGAGATATTTCTTCTTCTTGTTGTTCTTCTTCTGCACAGCTAAGCTGGAAGTGGCATTTACAGCTCGCAATAGTGCAGAGTTATCTCAAAGAAAGGGGCCACGGTGTTTCTGTATCTCTATTATGTTGGTGCGGCTTCGGAACTTTTAAATATCTCGATATATCTCGAGAACTACGCATCTGATCAAAAAATATCATAGAACATAAAAAGTAGGAAACTTAATTCTCTACAAATAAGGTCTCTTAACATTTTGCCATAGCTCGCTTGGTTTCCGAGATATTTGCAGATTTATCTCAAGGGAAGGGGCCTGACGGACATATTTCGAGATATTTCTTCTTCTTGTTGTTCTTCTTCTGCACAGCTAAGCTGGAAGTGGCATTTGCAGCTCGCAATAGTGCAGAGTTATCGCAAAGAAAGGGGCCACGGTGTTTCTGTATCTCTATTATGTTTGTGCGGCTTCGGAACTTTTAAATATCTTGATATATCTCGAGAACTACGCATCTGATCAAAAAATATCATAGAACATAAAAAGTAGGAAACCTAATTTTATACAAAAAAGGTCTCTTAACATTTTGCCGTAGCTCGCTTTGTTTCCGAGATATTTGCAGATTTATCTCAAGGGAAGGGGCCTGACGGACATATTTCGAAATATTTCTTATTCTTGTTGTTCTTCTTCTGCACAGCTAAGCTGGAAGTGGCATTTGCAGCTCGCAATAGTGCAGAGTTTTCTCAAAGAAAGGGGCCACGGTGTTTCTGTATCTCTATTATGTTGGTGCGGCTTCGGAACTTTTAAATATCTTGATATATCTCGAAAACTACGCTTCTGATCAAAAAATATCATAGAACATAAATTGTAGGAAACATAATTCTCTACAAAAAAGGTCTCTTAACATTTTGCCATAGCTCGCTTCGTTTCCGAGATAGTTGCAGATTTATCTCAAGGGAAGGGGCCTGACGGACATATTTCGAGATATTTCTTCTTCTTGTTGTTCTTCTTCTGCACAGCTAAGCTGGAAGTGGCATTTGCAGCTCGCAATAGTGCAGAGTTATCTCAAAGAAAGGGGTCACGGTGTTTCTGTATCTCTATTATGTTGGTGCGGCTTCGGAACTTTTAAATATCTCGATATATCTCGAGAACTACGCATCTGATCAAAAAATATCATAGAACATAAAAAGTAGGAAACTTAATTCTCTACAAATAAGATCTCTTAACATTTTGCCATAGCTCGCTTCGTTTCCGAGATATTTGCAGATTTATCTCAAGGGAAGGGGCCTGACGGACATATTTCGAGATATTTCTTCTTCATGTTGTTCTTCTTCTGCACAGCTAAGCTGGAAGTGGCATTTGCAGCTCGCAATAGTGCAGAGTTATCTCAAAGAAAGGGCCCACGGTGTTTCCGTATCTCTATTATGTTGGTGCGGCTTCGGAACTTTTAAATATCTTGATATATCTCGAGAACTACGCATCTGATCAAAAAATATCATAGAACATAAAAAGTAGGAAACTTAATTCTCTACAAAAAAGGTCTCTTAACATTTTGCCATAGCTCGCTTCGTTTCCGAGATATTTGCAGATTTATCTCAAGGGAAGGGGCCTGACGGACATATTTCGAGATATTTCTTCTTCTTG
Organism: Osmia lignaria lignaria; assembly: GCF_051020975.1. Lineage (NCBI taxonomy): Eukaryota > Metazoa > Arthropoda > Insecta > Hymenoptera > Megachilidae > Osmia > Osmia lignaria. The sequence goes on from NW_027478160.1 coordinate 3,926,679, forward strand.
TTGTTCTTCGGCTGCACAGCTAAGCTGGAAGTGGCATTTACAGCTCGCAATAGTGCAGAGTTATCTCAAAGAAAGGGGCCACGGTGTTTCTGTATCTCTATTATGTTGGTGCGGCTTCGGAACTTTTAAATATCTCGATATATCTCGAGAACTACGCATCTGATCAAAAAATATCATAGAACATAAAAAGTAGGAAACTTAATTCTCTACAAATAAGGTCTCTTAACATTTTGCCATAGCTCGCTTCGTTTCCGAGATATTTGCAGATTTATCTCAAGGGAAGGGGCCTGACGGACATATTTCGAGATATTTCTTCTTCTTGTTGTTCTTCTTCTGCACAGCTAAGCTGGAAGTGGCATTTGCAGCTCGCAATAGTGCAGAGTTATCTCAAAGAAAGGGGCCACGTGTTTCCGTATCTCTATTATGTTGGTGCGGCTTCGGAACTTTTAAATATCTCGATATATCTCGAAAACTACGCTTCTGATCAAAAAATACCATACAACATAGCTTGTAGGAAACATAATTCTCTACAAAAAAGGTCTCTTAAGATTTTGCCATAGCTCGCTTCGTTTCCGAGATATTTGCAGATTTATCTCACGGGAAGGGGCCTGACGGACATATTTCGAGATATTTCTTCTTCTTGTTGTTCTTCTTCTGCACAGCTAAGCTGGAAGTGGCATTTACAGCTCGCAATAGTGCAGAGTTATCTCAAAGAAAGGGGCCACGGTGTTTCTGTATCTCTATTATGTTGGTGCGGCTTCGGAACTTTTAAATATCTCGATATATCTCGAGAACTACGCATCTGATCAAAAAATATCATAGAACATAAAAAGTAGGAAACTTAATTCTCTACAAATAAGGTCTCTTAACATTTTGCCATAGCTCGCTTGGTTTCCGAGATATTTGCAGATTTATCTCAAGGGAAGGGGCCTGACGGACATATTTCGAGATATTTCTTCTTCTTGTTGTTCTTCTTCTGCACAGCTAAGCTGGAAGTGGCATTTGCAGCTCGCAATAGTGCAGAGTTATCGCAAAGAAAGGGGCCACGGTGTTTCTGTATCTCTATTATGTTTGTGCGGCTTCGGAACTTTTAAATATCTTGATATATCTCGAGAACTACGCATCTGATCAAAAAATATCATAGAACATAAAAAGTAGGAAACCTAATTTTATACAAAAAAGGTCTCTTAACATTTTGCCGTAGCTCGCTTTGTTTCCGAGATATTTGCAGATTTATCTCAAGGGAAGGGGCCTGACGGACATATTTCGAAATATTTCTTATTCTTGTTGTTCTTCTTCTGCACAGCTAAGCTGGAAGTGGCATTTGCAGCTCGCAATAGTGCAGAGTTTTCTCAAAGAAAGGGGCCACGGTGTTTCTGTATCTCTATTATGTTGGTGCGGCTTCGGAACTTTTAAATATCTTGATATATCTCGAAAACTACGCTTCTGATCAAAAAATATCATAGAACATAAATTGTAGGAAACATAATTCTCTACAAAAAAGGTCTCTTAACATTTTGCCATAGCTCGCTTCGTTTCCGAGATAGTTGCAGATTTATCTCAAGGGAAGGGGCCTGACGGACATATTTCGAGATATTTCTTCTTCTTGTTGTTCTTCTTCTGCACAGCTAAGCTGGAAGTGGCATTTGCAGCTCGCAATAGTGCAGAGTTATCTCAAAGAAAGGGGTCACGGTGTTTCTGTATCTCTATTATGTTGGTGCGGCTTCGGAACTTTTAAATATCTCGATATATCTCGAGAACTACGCATCTGATCAAAAAATATCATAGAACATAAAAAGTAGGAAACTTAATTCTCTACAAATAAGATCTCTTAACATTTTGCCATAGCTCGCTTCGTTTCCGAGATATTTGCAGATTTATCTCAAGGGAAGGGGCCTGACGGACATATTTCGAGATATTTCTTCTTCATGTTGTTCTTCTTCTGCACAGCTAAGCTGGAAGTGGCATTTGCAGCTCGCAATAGTGCAGAGTTATCTCAAAGAAAGGGCCCACGGTGTTTCCGTATCTCTATTATGTTGGTGCGGCTTCGGAACTTTTAAATATCTTGATATATCTCGAGAACTACGCATCTGATCAAAAAATATCATAGAACATAAAAAGTAGGAAACCTAATTTTATACAAAAAAGGTCTCTTAACATTTTGCCGTAGCTCGCTTCGTTTCCGAGATATTTGCAGATTTATCTCAAGGGAAGGGGCCTGACGGACATATTTCGAAATATTTCTTATTCCTGTTGATCTTCTTCTGCACAGCTAAGCTGGAAGTGGCATTTGCAGCTCGCAATAGTGCAGAGTTTTCTCAAAGAAAGGGGCCACGGTGTTTCTGTATCTCTATTATGTTGGTGCGGCTTCGGAACTTTTAAATATCTTGATATATCTCGAAAACTACGCTTCTGATCAAAAAATATCATAGAACATAAATTGTAGGAAACATAATTCTCTACAAAAAAGGTCTCTTAACATTTTGCCATAGCTCGCTTCGTTTCCGAGATAGTTGCAGATTTATCTCAAGGGAAGGGGCCTGACGGACATATTTCGAGATATTTCTTCTTCTTGTTGTTCTTCTTCTGCACAGCTAAGCTGGAAGTGGCATTTGCAGCTCGCAATAGTGCAGAGTTATCGCAAAGAAAGGGGCCACGGTGTTTCTGTATCTCTATTATGTTGGTGCGGCTTCGGAACTTTTAAATATCTTGATATATCTCGAGAACTACGCATCTGATCAAAAAATATCATAGAACATAAATATTAGGAAACTTAATTTCCTACAAAAAAGATCTCTTACTATTTTGCCATAGCTCGCATTGTTTCCGAGATATTTGCAGATTTAGCTCAAGGGAAGGGGCCTGACGGACATATTTCGAGATATTTCTTCTTCTTGTTGTTCTTCTTCTGCACAGCTAAGCTGGAAGTGGCATTTGCAGCTCGCAATAGTGCAGAGTTATCTCAAAGAAAGGGGCCACGGTGTTTCTGTATCTCTATTATGTTGGTGCGGCTTCGGAACTTTTAAATATCTTGATATATCTCGAAAACTACGCATCTGATCAAAAAATATCATACAACATAAAAAGTAGGAAACTTAATCCTCTACAAAAAAGGTCTCTTAACATTTTGCCATAGCTCGCTTGGTTTCCGAGATATTTGCAGATTTATCTCAAGGGAAGGGGCCTGACGGACATATTTCGAGATATTTCTTCTTCTTGTTGTTCTTCTTCTGCACAGCTAAGCTGGAAGTGGCATTTGCAGCTCGCAATAGTGCAGAGTTATCGCAAAGAAAGGGGCCACGGTGTTTCTGTATCTCTATTATGTTTGTGCGGCTTCGGAACTTTTAAATATCTTGATATATCTCGAGAACTACGCATCTGATCAAAAAATATCATAGAACATAAAAAGTAGGAAACCTAATTTTATACAAAAAAGGTCTCTTAACATTTTGCCGTAGCTCGCTTTGTTTCCGAGATATTTGCAGATTTATCTCAAGGGAAGGGGCCTGACGGACATATTTCGAAATATTTCTTATTCTTGTTGTTCTTCTTCTGCACAGCTAAGCTGGAAGTGGCATTTGCAGCTCGCAATAGTGCAGAGTTTTCTCAAAGAAAGGGGCCACGGTGTTTCTGTATCTCTATTATGTTGGTGCGGCTTCGGAACTTTTAAATATCTTGATATATCTCGAAAACTACGCTTCTGATCAAAAAATATCATAGAACATAAATTGTAGGAAACATAATTCTCTACAAAAAAGGTCTCTTAACATTTTGCCATAGCTCGCTTCGTTTCCGAGATAGTTGCAGATTTATCTCAAGGGAAGGGGCCTGACGGACATATTTCGAGATATTTCTTCTTCTTGTTGTTCTTCTTCTGCACAGCTAAGCTGGAAGTGGCATTTGCAGCTCGCAATAGTGCAGAGTTATCGCAAAGAAAGGGGCCACGGTGTTTCTGTATCTCTATTATGTTGGTGCGGCTTCGGAACTTTTAAATATCTTGATATATCTCGAGAACTACGCATCTGATCAAAAAATATCATAGAACATAAATATTAGGAAACTTAATTTCCTACAAAAAAGATCTCTTACTATTTTGCCATAGCTCGCATTGTTTCCGAGATATTTGCAGATTTAGCTCAAGGGAAGGGGCCTGACGGACATATTTCGAGATATTTCTTCTTCTTGTTGTTCTTCTTCTGCACAGCTAAGCTGGAAGTGGCATTTGCAGCTCGCAATAGTGCAGAGTTATCTCAAAGAAAGGGGCCACGGTGTTTCTGTATCTCTATTATGTTGGTGCGGCTTCGGAACTTTTAAATATCTTGATATATCTCGAAAACTACGCATCTGATCAAAAAATATCATACAACATAAAAAGTAGGAAACTTAATCCTCTACAAAAAAGGTCTCTTAACATTTTGCCATAGCTCGCTTGGTTTCCGAGATATTTGCAGATTTATCTCAAGGGAAGGGGCCTGACGGACATATTTCGAGATATTTCTTCTTCTTGTTGTTCTTCTTCTGCACAGCTAAGCTGGAAGTGGCATTTGCAGCTCGCAATAGTGCAGAGTTATCGCAAAGAAAGGGGCCACGGTGTTTCTGTATCTCTATTATGTTTGTGCGGCTTCGGAACTTTTAAATATCTTGATATATCTCGAGAACTACGCATCTGATCAAAAAATATCATAGAACATAAAAAGTAGGAAACCTAATTTTATACAAAAAAGGTCTCTTAACATTTTGCCGTAGCTCGCTTTGTTTCCGAGATATTTGCAGATTTATCTCAAGGGAAGGGGCCTGACGGACATATTTCGAAATATTTCTTATTCTTGTTGTTCTTCTTCTGCACAGCTAAGCTGGAAGTGGCATTTGCAGCTCGCAATAGTGCAGAGTTTTCTCAAAGAAAGGGGCCACGGTGTTTCTGTATCTCTATTATGTTGGTGCGGCTTCGGAACTTTTAAATATCTTGATATATCTCGAAAACTACGCTTCTGATCAAAAAATATCATAGAACATAAATTGTAGGAAACATAATTCTCTACAAAAAAGGTCTCTTAACATTTTGCCATAGCTCGCTTCGTTTCCGAGATAGTTGCAGATTTATCTCAAGGGAAGGGGCCTGACGGACATATTTCGAGATATTTCTTCTTCTTGTTGTTCTTCTTCTGCACAGCTAAGCTGGAAGTGGCATTTGCAGCTCGCAATAGTGCAGAGTTATCTCAAAGAAAGGGGTCACGGTGTTTCTGTATCTCTATTATGTTGGTGCGGCTTCGGAACTTTTAAATATCTCGATATATCTCGAGAACTACGCATCTGATCAAAAAATATCATAGAACATAAAAAGTAGGAAACTTAATTCTCTACAAATAAGGTCTCTTAACATTTTGCCATAGCTCGCTTCGTTTCCGAGATATTTGCAGATTTATCTCAAGGGAAGGGGCCTGACGGACATATTTCGAGATATTTCTTCTTCTTGTTGTTCTTCTTCTGCACAGCTAAGCTGGAAGTGGCATTTGCAGCTCGCAATAGTGCAGAGTTATCTCAAAGAAAGGGGCCACGGTGTTTCTGTATCTCTATTATGTTGGTGCGGCTTCGGAACTTTTAAATATCTTGATATATCTCGAAAACTACGCATCTGATCAAAAAATATCATACAACATAAAAAGTAGGAAACTTAATCCTCTACAAAAAAGGTCTCTTAACATTTTGCCATAGCTCGCTTCGTTTCCGAGATATTTGCATATTTATCTCAAGGGATGGGGCCTGACGGACATATTTCGAGATATTTCTTCTTCTTGTTGTTCTTCTTCTGCACAGCTAAGCTGGAAGTGGCATTTGCAGCTCGCAATAGTGCAGAGTTATCTCAAAGAAGGGGGCCACGGTGTTTCTGTATCTCTATTATGTTGGTGCGGCTTCGGAACTTTTAAATATCTCGATATATCTCGAGAACTACGCATCTGATCAAAAAATATCATAGAACATAAAAAGTAGGAAACTTAATTCTCTACAAATAAGGTCTCTTAACATTTTGCAATAGCTCGCTTCGTTTCCGAGATATTTGCAGATTTATCTCAAGGGAAGGGGCCTGACGGACATATTTCGAGATATTTCTTCTTCTTGTTGTTCTTCTCCTGCACAGCTAAGCTGGAAGTGGCATTTGCAGCTCCCAATAGTGCAGAGTTATCTCAAAGAAAAGGGCCACGTGTTTCTGTATCTCTATTATGTTGGTGCGGCTTCGGAACTTTTAAATATCTCGATATATCTCGAAAACTACGCTTCTGATCAAAAAATACCATAGAACATAGCTTGTAGGAAACATAATTCTCTACAAAAAAAGTCTCTTAACATTTTGCCATAGCTCGCTTCGTTTCCGAGATAGTTGCAGATTTATCTCAAGGGAAGGGGCCTGACGGACATATTTCGAGATATTTCTTCTTCTTGTTGTTCTTCTTCTGCACAGCTAAGCTGGAAGTGGCATTTGCAGCTCGCAATAGTGCAGAGTTATCTCAAAGAAAGGGGCCACGGTATTTCTGTATCTCTATTATGTTGGCGCGGCTTCGGAACTTTTAAATATCTCGATATATCTCGAAAACTACGCTTCTGATCAAAAAATACCATAGAACATAGCTTGTAGGAAACATAATTCTCTACAAAAAAGGTCTCTTAACATTTTGCCATAGCTCGCTTCGTTTCCGAGATATTTGCAGATTTATCTCAAGGGAAGGGGCCTGACGGACATATTTCGAGATATTTCTTCTTCTTGTTGTTCTTCTTCTGCACAGCTAAGCTGGAAGTGGCATTTGCAGCTCGCAATAGTGCAGAGTTATCTCAAAGAAAGGGGCCACGGTATTTCTGTATCTCTATTATGTTGGCGCGGCTTCGGAACTTTTAAATATCTCGATATATCTCGAAAACTACGCTTCTGATCAAAAAATACCATAGAACATAGCTTGTAGGAAACATAATTCTCTACAAAAAAGGTCTCTTAACATTTTGCCATAGCTCGCTTCGTTTCCGAGATATTTGCAGATTTATCTCAAGGGAAGGGGCCTGACGGACATATTTCGAGATATTTCTTCTTCTTGTTGTTCTTCTTCTGCACAGCTAAGCTGGAAGTGGCATTTACAGCTCGCAATAGTGCAGAGTTATCGCAAAGAAAGGGGCCACGGTGTTTCTGTATCTCTATTATGTTGGTGCGGCTTCGGAACTTTTAAATATCTTGATATATCTCGAGAACTACGCATCTGATCAAAAAATATCATAGAACATAAATATTAGGAAACTTAATTTCCTACAAAAAAGATCTCTTACTATTTTGCCATAGCTCGCATTGTTTCCGAGATATTTGCAGATTTAGCTCAAGGGAAGGGGCCTGACGGACATATTTCGAGATATTTCTTCTTCTTGTTGTTCTTCTTCTGCACAGCTAAGCTGGAAGTGGCATTTGCAGCTCGCAATAGTGCAGAGTTATCTCAAAGAAAGGGGCCACGGTGTTTCTGTATCTCTATTATGTTGGTGCGGCTTCGGAACTTTTAAATATCTTGATATATCTCGAAAACTACGCATCTGATCAAAAAATATCATACAACATAAAAAGTAGGAAACTTAATCCTCTACAAAAAAGGTCTCTTAACATTTTGCCATAGCTCGCTTCGTTTCCGAGATATTTGCATATTTATCTCAAGGGAAGGGGCCTGACGGACATATTTCGAGATATTTCTTCTTCTTGTTGTTCTTCTTCTGCACAGCTAAGCTGGAAGTGGCATTTGCAGCTCGCAATAGTGCAGAGTTATCTCAAAGAAGGGGGCCACGGTGTTTCTGTATCTCTATTATGTTGGTGCGGCTTCGGAACTTTTAAATATCTCGATATATCTCGAGAACTACGCATCTGATCAAAAAATATCATAGAACATAAAAAGTAGGAAACTTAATTCTCTACAAATAAGGTCTCTTAACATTTTGCAATAGCTCGCTTCGTTTCCGAGATATTTGCAGATTTATCTCAAGGGAAGGGGCCTGACGGACATATTTCGAGATATTTCTTCTTCTTGTTGTTCTTCTCCTGCACAGCTAAGCTGGAAGTGGCATTTGCAGCTCCCAATAGTGCAGAGTTATCTCAAAGAAAAGGGCCACGTGTTTCTGTATCTCTATTATGTTGGTGCGGCTTCGGAACTTTTAAATATCTCGATATATCTCGAAAACTACGCTTCTGATCAAAAAATACCATAGAACATAGCTTGTAGGAAACATAATTCTCTACAAAAAAAGTCTCTTAACATTTTGCCATAGCTCGCTTCGTTTCCGAGATAGTTGCAGATTTATCTCAAGGGAAGGGGCCTGACGGACATATTTCGAGATATTTCTTCTTCTTGTTGTTCTTCTTCTGCACAGCTAAGCTGGAAGTGGCATTTGCAGCTCGCAATAGTGCAGAGTTATCTCAAAGAAAGGGGCCACGGTATTTCTGTATCTCTATTATGTTGGCGCGGCTTCGGAACTTTTAAATATCTCGATATATCTCGAAAACTACGCTTCTGATCAAAAAATACCATAGAACATAGCTTGTAGGAAACATAATTCTCTACAAAAAAGGTCTCTTAACATTTTGCCATAGCTCGCTTCGTTTCCGAGATATTTGCAGATTTATCTCAAGGGAAGGGGCCTGACGGACATATTTCGAGATATTTCTTCTTCTTGTTGTTCTTCTTCTGCACAGCTAAGCTGGAAGTGGCATTTGCAGCTCGCAATAGTGCAGAGTTATCTCAAAGAAAGGGGCCACGGTGTTTCTGTATCTCTATTATGTTGGTGCGGCTTCGGAACTTTTAAATATCTCGATATATCTCGAGAACTACGCATCTGATCAAAAAATATCATAGAACATAAAAAGTAGGAAACTTAATTCTCTACAAATAAGGTCTCTTAACATTTTGCCATAGCTCGCTTCGTTTCCGAGATATTTGCAGATTTATCTCAAGGGAAGGGGCCTGACGGACATATTTCGAGATATTTCTTCTTCTTGTTGTTCTTCTTCTGCACAGCTAAGCTGGAAGTGGCATTTGCAGCTCGCAATAGTGCAGAGTTATCGCAAAGAAAGGGGCCACGGTGTTTCTGTATCTCTATTATGTTTGTGCGGCTTCGGAACTTTTAAATATCTTGATATATCTCGAGAACTACGCATCTGATCAAAAAATATCATAGAACATAAAAAGTAGGAAACCTAATTTTCTACAAAAAAGGTCTCTTAACATTTTGCCGTAGCTCGATTCGTTTCCGAGATATTTGCAGATTTATCTCAAGGGAAGGGGCCTGACGGACATATTTCGAAATATTTCTTATTCTTGTTGTTCTTCTTCTGCACAGCTAAGCTGGAAGTGGCATTTGCAGCTCGCAATAGTGCAGAGTTATCTCAAAGAAAGGGGCCACGGTGTTTCTGTACCTCTATTATGTTGGTGCAGCTTCGGAGCTTTTAAATATCTTGATATATCTCGAGAACTACGCATCTGATCAAAAAATATCATAGAACATAAAAAGTAGGAAACTTAATTCTCTACAAAAAAGGTCTCTTAACATTTTGCCATAGCTCGCTTCGTTTCCGAGATATTTGCAGATTTATCTCAAGGGAAGGGGCCTGACGGACATATTTCGTGATATTTCTTCTTCTTGCTGTTCTTCTTCTGCACAGCTAAGCTGGAAGTGGCATTTACAGCTCGCAATAGTGCAGAGTTATCTCAAAGAAAGGGGCCACGGTGTTTCTGTATCTCTATTATGTTGGTGCGGCTTCGGAACTTTTACATATCTTGATATATCCCGAGAACTACGCATCTGATCAAAAAATATCATAGAACATAAATAGTAGGAAACTTAATTTCCTACAAAAAAGATCTCTTACTATTTTGCTATAGCTCGCATTGTTTCCGAGATATTTGCAGATTTAGCTCAAGGGAAGGGGCCTGACGGACATATTTCGAGATATTTCTTCTTCATGTTGTTCTTCTTCTGCACAGCTAAGCTGGAAGTGGCATTTGCAGCTCGCAATAGTGCAGAGTTATCTCAAAGAAAGGGGCCACGGTGTTTCTGTATCTCTATTATGTTGGTGCGGCTTCGGAACTTTTAAATATCTTGATATATCTCGAAAACTACGCATCTGATCAAAAAATATCATACAACATAAAAAGTAGGAAACTTAATCCTCTACAAAAAAGGTCTCTTAACATTTTGCCATAGCTCGCTTCGTTTCCGAGATATTTGCATATTTATCTCAAGGGAAGGGGCCTAACGGACATATTTCGAGATATTTCTTCTTCTTGTTGTTCTTCTTCTGCACAGCTAAGCTGGAAGTGGCATTTGCAGCTCGCAATAGTGCAGAGTTATCTCAAAGAAAGGGGCCACGGTGTTTCTGTATCTCTATTATGTTGGTGCGGCTTCGGAACTTTTAAATATCTTGATATATCTCGAAAACTACGCTTCTGATCAAAAAATATCATAGAACATAACTTGTAGGAAACATAATTCTCTACAAAAAAGGTCTCTTAACATTTTGCCATAGCTCGCTTCGTTTCCGAGATAGTTGCAGATTTATCTCAAGGGAAGGGGCCTGACAGACATATTTCGAGATATTTCTTCTTCTTGTTGTTCTTCTTCTGCACAGCTAAGCTGGAAGTGGCATTTGCAGCTCGCAATAGTGCAGAGTTATCTCAAAGAAAGGGGCCACGGTGTTTCTGTATCTCTATTATGTTGGTGCGGCTTCGGAACTTTTAAATATCTCGATATATCTCGAGAACTACGCATCTGATCAAAAAATATCATAGAACATAAAAAGTAGGAAACTTAATTCTCTACAAATAAGGTCTCTTAACATTTTGCCATAGCTCGCTTCGTTTCCGAGATATTTGCAGATTTATCTCAAGGGAAGGGGCCTGACGGACATATTTCGAGATATTTCTTCTTCTTGTTGTTCTTCTTCTGCACAGCTAAGCTGGAAGTGGCATTTGCAGCTCGCAATAGTGCAGAGTTATCTCAAAGAAAGGGGCCACGTGTTTCTGTATCTCTATTATGTTGGTGCGGCTTCGGAACTTTTAAATATCTCGATATATCTCGAAAACTACGCTTCTGATCAAAAAATACCATAGAACATAGCTTGTAGGAAACACAATTCTCTACAAAAAAGGTCTCTTAACATTTTGCCATAGCTCGCTTCGTTTCCGAGATAGTTGCAGATTTATCTCAAGGGAAGGGGCCTGACGGACATATTTCGAGATATTTCTTCTTCTTGTTGTTCTTCTTCTGCACAGCTAAGCTGGAAGTGGCATTTGCAGCTCGCAATAGTGCAGAGTTATCTCAAAGAAAGGGGCCACGGTGTTTCTGTATCTCTATTATGTTGGTGCGGCTTCGGAACTTTTAAATATCTCGATATATCTCGAGAACTACGCATCTGATCAAAAAATATCATAGAACATAAAAAGTAGGAAACTTAATTCTCTACAAATAAGGTCTCTTAACATTTTGCCATAGCTCGCTTCGTTTCCGAGATATTTGCAGATTTATCTCAAGGGAAGGGGCCTGACGGACATATTTCGAGATATTTCTTCTTCTTGTTGTTCTTCTTCTGCACAGCTAAGCTGGAAGTGGCATTTGCAGCTCGCAATAGTGCAGAGTTATCGCAAAGAAAGGGGCCACGGTGTTTCTGTATCTCTATTATGTTTGTGCGGCTTCGGAACTTTTAAATATCTTGATATATCTCGAGAACTACGCATCTGATCAAAAAATATCATAGAACATAAAAAGTAGGAAACCTAATTTTCTACAAAAAAGGTCTCTTAACATTTTGCCATAGCTCGCTTCGTTTCCGAGATAGTTGCAGATTTATCTCAAGGGAAGGGGCCTGACGGACATATTTCGAGATATTTCTTCTTCTTGTTGTTCTTCTTCTGCACAGCTAAGCTGGAAGTGGCATTTGCAGCTCGCAATAGTGCTGAGTTATCGCAAAGAAAGGGGCCACGGTGTTTCTGTATCTCTATTATGTTTGTGCGGCTTCGGAACTTTTAAATATCTTGATATATCTCGAGAACTACGCATCTGATCAAAAAATATCATAGAACATAAAAAGTAGGAAACCTAATTTTCTACAAAAAAGGTCTCTTAACATTTTGCCGTAGCTCGCTTCGTTTCCGAGATATTTGCAGATTTATCTCAAGGGATGAGGCCTGACGGACATATTTCGAAATATTTCTTATTCTTGTTGTTCTTCTTCTGCACAGCTAAGCTGGAAGTGGCATTTGCAGCTCGCAATAGTGCAGAGTTATCTCAAAGAAAGGGGCCACGGTGTTTCTGTACCTCTATTATGTTGGTGCAGCTTCGGAGCTTTTAAACATCTTGATATATCTCGAAAACTACGCTTCTGATCAAAAAATATCATAGAACATAAATTGTAGGAAACATAATTCTCTACAAAAAAGGTCTCTTAACATTTTGCCATAGCTTGCTTCGTTTCCGAGATATTTGCAGATATATCTCAAGGGAAGGGGCCTGACGGACATATTTCGAGATATTTCTTCTTCTTGTTGTTCTTCTTCTGCACAGCTCAGCTGGAAGTGGCATTTACAGCTCGCAATAGTGGAAAGTTATCTCAAAGAAAGGGGCCACGGTGTTTCTGTATCTCTATTATGTTGGTGCGGCTTCGGAACTTTTAAATATCTTGATATATCTCGAGAACTGCGCATGTGATCAAAAAATATCATAGAACATAATAAGTAGGAAACTTAATTCTCTACAAAAAAGGTCTCTTAACATTTTGCCATAGCTCTCTTCGTTTCCGAGATATTTGCAGATTTATCTCAAGGGAAGGGGCCTGACGGACATATTTCGAGATATTTCTTCTTCTTGTTGTTCTTCTTCTGCACAGCTGAGCTGGAAGTGGCATTTGCAGCTCGCAATAGTCCAGAGTTATCTCAAAGAAAGGGGCCACGGTGTTTCTGTATCTCTATTATGTTGGTGCAGCTTCGAAGCTTTTAAATATCTTGATATATCTCGAGAACTACGCATCTGATCAAAAAATATCATAGAACATAAAAAGTAGGAAACATAATTCTCTACAAAAAAGGTCTCTTAACGTTTTGCCATAGCTCGCTTCGTTTCCGAGATATTTGCAGATTTATCCCAAGGGAAGGGTCCTGACGGACATATTTCGAGATATTTCTTCTTCTTGTTGTTCTTGTTCTGCACAGCTAAACTGGAAGTGGCATTTCCAGCTCGCAATAGTGCAGAGTTATCCCAAAGAAAGGGGCCACGGTGTTTCTGTATCTCTATTATGTTGGTGCGGCTTCGGAACTTTTAAATATCTTGATATATCTCGAAAACTACGCTTCTGATCAAAAAATATCATAGAACATAAATTGTAGGAAACATAATTCTCTACAAAAAAGGTCTCTTAACATTTTGCCATAGCTCGCTTCGTTTCCGAGATATTTGCAGATATATCTCAAGGGAAGGGGCCTGACGGACATATTTCGAGATATTTCTTCTTCTTGTTGTTCTTCTTCTGCACAGCTCAGCTGGAAGTGGCATTTACAGCTCGCAATAGTGGAAAGTTATCTCAAAGAAAGGGGCCACGGTGTTTCTGTATCTCTATTATGTTGGTGCGGCTTCGGAACTTTTAAATATCTTGATATATCTCGAGAACTGCGCATCTGATCAAAAAATATCATAGAACATTAAAAGTAGGAAACTTAATTCTCTACAAAAAAGGTCTCTTAACATTTTGCCATAGCTCTCTTCGTTTCCGAGATGTTTGCAGATTTATCTCAAGGGAAGGGGCCTGACGGACATATTTCGAGATATGTCTTCTTCTTGTTGTTCTTCTTCTGCACAGCTGAGCTGGAAGTGGCATTTGCAGCTCGCAATAGTGCAGAGTTATCTCAAAGAAAGGGGCCACGGTGTTTCTGTATCTCTATTATGTTGGTGCGGCTTCGGAACTTTTAAATATCTTGATATATCTCGAGAACTACGTATCTGATCAAAAAATATCATACAACATAAAAAGTAGGAAACTTAATTCTCTACAAATAAGGTCTCTTAACATTTTGCCATAGCTCGCTTCGTTTCCGAGATATTTGCAGATTTATCTCAAGGGAAGGGGCCTGACGGACATATTTAGAGATATTTCTTCTTCTTGTTGTTCTTCTTCTGCACAGCTAAGCTGGAAGTGGCATTTGCAGCTCGCAATAGTGCAGAGTTATCTCAAAGAAAGGGGCCACGGTGTTTCTGTACCTCTATTATGTTGGTGCAGCTTCGAAGCTTTTAAATATCTTGATATATCTCGAGAACTACGCATCTGATCAAAAAATATCATAGAACATAAAAAGTAGGAAACTTAATTCTCTACAAATAAGGTCTCTTAACATTTTGCCATAGCTCGCTTCGTTTCCGAGATATTTGCAGATTTATCTCAAGGGAAGGGGCCTGACGGACATATTTCGAAATATTTCTTCTTTTTGATGTTCTTCTTCTGCACAGCTAAGCTGGAAGTGGCATTTGCAGCTCGCAATAGTGCAGAGTTATCTCAAAGAAAGGGGCCACGGTGTTTCTGTACCTCCATTATGTTCGTGCAGCTTCGAAGCTTTTAAATATCTTGATATATCTCGAGAACTACGCATCTGATCAAAAAATATCATAGAACATAAATTGTAGGAAACATAATCCTCTACAAAAAAGGTCTCTTAACGTTTTGCCATAGCTCGCTTCGTTTCCGAGATATTTGCAGATTTATCTCAAGGGAAGGGGCCTGACGGACATATTTCGAGATATTTCTTCTTCTTGTTGTTCTTCCTCTGCACAGCTAAGCTGGAAGTGGCATTTGCAGCTCGCAATAGTGCAGAGTTATCTCAAAGAAAGGGGCCACGGTGTTTCTGTATCTCTATTATGTTGGTGCGGCTTCGCAACTTTTAAATATCTCGATATATCTCGAAAACTACGCTTCTGATCAAAAAATATCATAGAACGTAAATTGTAGGAAACATAATTCTCTACAAAAAAGGTCTCTTAACATTTTGCCATAGCTCGCTTCGTTTCCGAGATATTTGCAGATTCAGCTCAAAGGAACGGGCCTGACGGACATATTTCGAGATACTTCTTCTTCTTGTTGTTCTTCTTCTGCACAGCTGAGCTGGAAGTGGCATTTGCAGGTCGCAATAGTGCAGAGTTATCTCAGAGAAAGGGGCCACGGTGTTTCTGTATCTCTATTATGTTGGTGCGGCTTCGGAACTTTTAAATATCTCGATATATCTCGAGAACTACGCATCTGATCAAAAAATATCGTAGAACATAAAAAGTAGGAAACCTAATTTTCTACAAAAAAGGTCTCTTAACATTTTGCCATAGCTCGCTTCGTTTCCGAGATATTTGCAGATTTATCTCAAGGGAAGGGGCCTGACGGACATATTTCGAGATATTTCTTCTTCTTGTTGTTCTTCTTCTGCACAGCTGAGCTGGAAGTGGCATTTGCAGGTCGCAATAGTGCAGAGTTATCTCAAAGAAAGGGGCCACGGTGTTTCTGTATCTCTATTATGTTGGTGCGGCTTCGGAACTTTTAAATATCTCGATATATCTCGAAAACTACGCTTCTGATCAAAAAATATCATAGAACATAAATTGTAGGAAACATAATTCTCTACAAAAAACGTCTCTTAACATTTTGCCATAGCTCGCTTGTTTTCCGAGATATTTGCAGATTCAGCTCAAAGGAACTGGCCTGACGGACATATTTCGAGATATTTCTTCTTCTTGTTGTTCTTCCTCTGCACAGCTAAGCTGGAAGTGGCATTTGCAGCTCGCAATAGTGCAGAGTTATCTCAAAGAAAGGGGCCACGGTGTTTCTGTATCTCTATTATGTTGGTGCGGCTTCGGAACTTTTAAATATCTTGATATATCTCGAGAACTACGCATCTGATCAAAAAATATCATAGAACATAAATTGTAGGAAACATAATTCTCTACAAAAAAGGTCTCTTAACATTTTGCCATAGCTCGCTTCGTTTCCGAGATATTTGCAGATATATCTCAAGGGAAGGGGCCTGACGGACATATTTCGAGATATTTCTTCTTCTTGTTGTTCTTCTTCTGCACAGCTAAGCTGGAAGTGGCATTTGCAGCTCGCAATAGTGCAGAGTTATCTCAAAGAAAGGGGCCACGGTGTTTCTGTATCTCTATTATGTTGGTGCGGCTTCGGAACTTTTAAATATCTTGATATATTTCGAGAACTACGCATCTGATCAAAAAATATCATAGAACATAAAAAGTAGGAAACTTAATTCTCTACAAAAAAGGTCTCTTAACATTTTGCCATAGCTCGCTTTGTTTCCGAGATATTTGCAGATTTATCTCAAGGGAAGGGGCCTGACGGACATATTTCGAGATATTTCTTCTTCTTGTTGTTCTTCTTCTGCACAGCTAAGCTGGAAGTGGCATTTGCGGCTCGCACTAGTGCAGAGTTATCTCAAAGAAAGGGGCCACGGTGTTTCTGTATCTCTATTATGTTGGTGCGGCTTCGGAACTTTTAAATATCTCGATATATCTCGAAAACTACGCTTCTGATCAAAAAATATCATAGAACATAAATTGTAGGAAACATAATTCTCTACAAAAAAGGTCTCTTAACGTTTTGCCATAGCTCGCTTCGTTTCCGAGATATTTGCAGATTTATCTCAAGGGAAGGGGCCTGACGGACATATTTCGAGATATTTCTTCTTCTTGTTGTTCTTCTTCTGCACAGCTAAGCTGGAAGTGGCATTTGCGGCTCGCACTAGTGCAGAGTTATCTCAAAGAAAGGGGCCACGGTGTTTCTGTATCTCTATTATGTTGGTGCGGCTTCGGAACTTTTAAATATCTCGATATATCTCGAAAACTACGCTTCTGATCAAAAAATATCGTAGAACATAAATTGTAGGAAACATAATTCTCTACAAAAAAGGTCTCTTAACATTTTGCCATAGCTCGCTTCGTTTCCGAGATATTTGCAGATATATCTCAAGGGAAGGGGCCTGACGGACATATTTCGAGATATTTCTTCTTCTTGTTGTTCTTCTTCTGCACAGCTAAGCTGGAAGTGGCATTTGCGGCTCGCACTAGTGCAGAGTTATCTCAAAGAAAGGGGCCACGGTGTTTCTGTATCTCTATTATGTTGGTGCGGCTTCGGAACTTTTAAATATCTCGATACATCTCGAAAACTACGCTTCTGATCAAAAAATATCATAGAACCTAAATTGTAGGAAACATAATTCTCTACAAAAAAGGTCTCGTAACATTTTGCCATAGCTCGATTCGTTTCCGAGATATTTGCAGATTTATCTCAAGGGAAGGGGCCTGACGGACATATTTCGAGATATTTCTTCTTCTTGTTGTTCTTCTTCTGCACAGCTAAGCTGGAAGTGGCATTTACAGCTCGCAATAGTGCAGAGTTATCTCAAAGAAAGGGGCCACGGTGTTTCTGTATCTCTATTATGTTGGAGTGGCTTCGGAACTTTTAAATATCTTGATATATCTCGAGAACTACGCATCTGATCAAAAAATATCATAGAACATAAATTGTAGGAAACATAATTCTCTACAAAAAAGGTCTCATAACATTTTGCCATAGCTCGCTTCGTTTCCGAGATATTTGCAGATATATCTCAAGGGAAGGGGCCTGACGGACATATTTCGAGATATTTCTTCTTCTTGTTGTTCTTCTTCTGCACAGCTAAACTGGAAGTGGCATTTGCAGCTCGCAATAGTGCAGAGTTATCTCAAAGAAAGAGGCCACGGTGTTTCTGTATCTCTATTATGTTGGTGCGGCTTCGGAACTTTTAAATATCTTGATATATCTCGAGAACTACGCATCTGATCAAAAAATATCATAGAACATAAAAAGTAGGAAACTTAATTCTCTACAAAAAAGGTCTCTTAACATTTTGCCATAGCTCGCTTCGTTTCCGAGATATTTGCAGATTTATCTCAAGGGAAGGGGCCTGACGGACATATTTCGAGATATTTCTTCATCTTGTTGTTCTTCTTCTGCACAGCTAAGCTGGAAGTGGCATTTGCAGCTCGCACTAGTGCAGAGTTATCTCAAAGAAAGGGGCCACGGTGTTTCTGTATCTCTATTATGTTGGAGTGGCTTCGGAACTTTTAAATATCTTGATATATCTCGAGAACTACGCATCTGATCAAAAAATATCATAGAACATAAATTGTAGGAAACATAATTCTCTACAAAAAAGGTCTCTTAACATTTTGCCATAGCTCGCTTCGTTTCCGAGATATTTGCAGATTTATCTCAAGGGAAGGGGCCTGACGGACATATTTCGAGATATTTCTTCTTCTTGTTGTTCTTCTTCTGCACAGCTAAGCTCGAAGCGGCATTTGCAGCTCGCAATAGTGCAGAGTTATCTCAAAGAAAGAGGCCACGGTGTTTCTGTACCCCTATTATGTTGGTGCAGCTTCGGAACTTTTAAATATCTTGATATATCTCGAGAACTACGCATCTGATCAAAAAATATCATCGAACATAAAAAGTAGGAAACTTAATTCTCTACAAAAAAGGTCTCTCAACATTTTGCCATAGCTCGCTTCGTTTCCGAGATATTTGCAGATTTATCTCAAGGGAAGTGGCCTGACGGACATATTTCGAGATATTTCTTCTTCTTGTTGTCCTTGTTCTGCACAGCTAAGCTGGAAGTGGCATTTGCAGCT
The DNA here is from genome assembly GCF_051020975.1 of Osmia lignaria lignaria. NCBI lineage: Eukaryota > Metazoa > Arthropoda > Insecta > Hymenoptera > Megachilidae > Osmia > Osmia lignaria. The sequence continues at coordinate 3,945,396 of NW_027478160.1, forward strand.
CGCAATAGTGCAGAGTTATCCCAAAGAAAGGGGCCACGGTGTTTCTGTATCTCTATTATGTTGGTGCGGCTTCGGAACTTTTAAATATCTCGATATATCTCGAAAACTACGCTTCTGATCAAAAAATATCATAGAACATAAAAAGTAGGAAACTTAATTCTCTACAGAAAAGGTCTCTTAACATTTTGCCATAGCTCGCTTCGTTTCCGAGATATTTGCAGATTTATCTCAAGGGAAGTGTCCTGACGGACATATTTCGAGATATTTCTTCTTCTTGTTGTTCTTGTTCTGCACAGCTAAGCTGGAAGTGGCATTTGCAGCTCGCAATAGTGCAGAGTTATCCCAAAGAAAGGGGCCACGGTGTTTCTGTATCTCTATTATGTTGGTGCGGCTTCGGAACTTTTAAATATCTTGATATATCTCGAGAACTACGCTTCTGATCAAAAAATATCATAGAACGTAAATTGTAGGAAACATTATTCTCTACAAAAAAGGTCTCTTAACATCTTGCCATAGCTCGCTTCGTTTCCGTGATATTTGCAGATTCATCTCAAGGGAAGGGGTCTGACGGACATATTTCGAGATATTTCTTCTTCTTGTTGTTCTTCTTCTGCACAGCTAAGCTCGAAGCGGCATTTGCAGCTCGCAATAGTGCAGAGTTATCTCAAAGAAAGAGGCCACGGTGTTTCTGTACCTCTATTATGTTGGTGCAGCTTCGGAACTTTTAAATATCTTGATATATCTCGAGAACTACGCATCTGATCAAAAAATATCATCGAACATAAAAAGTAGGAAACTTAATTCTCTACAAAAAAGGTCTCTCAACATTTTGCCATAGCTCGCTTCGTTTCCGAGATATTTGCAGATTTATCTCAAGGGAAGTGGCCTGACGGACATATTTCGAGATATTTCTTCTTCTTGTTGTTCTTCTTCTGCACAGCTAAGCTGGAAGTGGCATTTCCAGCTCGCAATAGTGCAGAGTTATCTCAATGAAAGGGGCCACGGTGTTTCTGTATCTCTATTATGTTGGTGCGGCTTCGGAACTTTTAAATATCTTGATATATCTCGAGAACTACGCATCTGATCAGAAAATATCATAGAAGATAAAAAGTAGGAAACTTAATTCTCTACAAAAAAGGTCTCTTAACATTTTGCCATAGCTCGCTTCGTTTCCGAGATATTTGCATATTTATCTCAAGGGAAGGAGCCTGACGGACATATTTCGAGATATTTCTTCTTCTTGTTGTTCGTCTTCTGCACAGCTAAGCTGGAAGTGGCATTTGCGGCTCTCACTAGTGCAGAGTTATCTCAAAGAAAGGGGCCACGGTGTTTCTGTATCTCTATTATGTTGGTGCGGCTTCGGAACTTTTAAATATCTCGATATATCTCGAAAACTACGCTTCTGATCAAAAAATATCATTCAACATAAATTGTAGGAAACATAATTCTCTACAAAAAAGGTCTCTTAACATTTTGCCATACCTCGCTTCGTTTCCGAGATATTTGCAGATATATCTCAAGGGAAGGGGCCTGACGGACATATTTCGAGATATTTCTTCTTCTTGTTGTTCTTCTTCTGCACAGCTAAGCTGGAAGTGGCATTCTCAGCTCGCACTAGTGCAGAGTTATCTCAAAGAAAGGGGCCACGGTGTTTCTGTATCTCTATTATGTTGGTGCGGCTTCGGAACTTTTAATTATCTTGATATATCTCGAGAACTACGCATCTGATCAAAAAATATCATAGAACATAAATTGTAGGAAACATAATTCTCTACAAAAAAGGTCTCATAACATTTTGCCATAGCTCGCTTCGTTTCCGAGATATTTGCAGATTTATCTCAAGGGAAGGGGCCTGACGGACATATTTCGAGATATTTCTTCTTCTTGTTGTTCTTCTTCTGCACAGCTAAGCTGGAAGTGGCATTTGCGGCTCGCACTAGTGCAGAGTTATCTCAAAGAAACGGGCCACGGTGTTTCTGTATCCCTATTATGTTGGTGCGGCTTCGGAACTTTTAAATATCTCGATATATCTCGAAAACTACGCTTCTGATCAAAAAATATCATAGAACATAAATTGTAGGAAACATAATTCTCTACAAAAAATGTCTCTTAACATTTTGCCATAGATCGCTTCGTTTCCGAGATATTTGCAGATTCAGCTCAAAGGAACTGGCCTGACGGACATATTTCGAGATATTTCTTCTTCTTGTTGTTCTTCCTCTACACAGCTAAGCTAGAAGTGGCATTTGCAGCTCGCAATAGTGCAGAGTTATCTCAAAGAAAGGGGCCACGGTGTTTCTGTATCTCTATTATGTTGGTGCGGCTTCGGAACTTTTAAATATCTCGATATATCTCGAAAACTACGCTTCTGATCAGAAAATATCATAGAACATAAAAAGTAGAAAACTTAATTCTCTACAAAAAAGGTCTCTTAACATTTTGCCATAGCTCGCTTCGTTTCCGAGATATTTGCAGATTTATCTCAAGGGAAGGGGCCTAACGGACATATTTCGAGATATTTCTTCTTCTTGTTGTTCTTCTTCTGCACAGCTAAACTGGAAGTGGCATTTCCAGCTCGCAATAGCGCAGAGTTATCTCAAAGAAAGGGGCCACGGTGTTTCTGTATCTCTATTATGTTGGTGCGGCTTCGGAACTTTTAAATATCTTGATATATCTCGAGAACTACGCATCTGATCAAAAAATATCATAGAACATAAAAAGTAGGAAACTTAATTCTCTACAGAAAAGGTCTCTTAACATTTTGCCATAGCTCGCTTCGTTTCCGAGATATTTGCAGATTTATCTCAAGGGAAGGGGCCTGACGGACATATTTCGAGATATTTCTTCTTCTTCTTGTTCTTCTTCTGCACGGCTGAGCTGGAAGTGGCATTTGCAGGTCGCAATAGTGCAGAGTTATCTCAAAGAAAGGGGCCGCGGTGTTTCTGTATCTCTGTTATGTTGGTGCGGCTTCGGAACTTTTAAATATCTCGATATATCTCGAAAACTACGCTTCTGATCAAAAAATATCATAGAACGTAAATTGTAGGAAACATTATTCTCTACAAAAAAGGTCTCTTAACATTTTGCCATAGCTCGCTTCGTTTCCGAGATATTTGCAGATTCATCTCAAGGGAAGGGGTCTGACGGACATATTTCGAGATATTTCTTCTTCTTGTTGTTCTTCTTCTGCACAGCTAAGCTGGAAGTGGCATTTCCAGCTCGCAATAGTGCAGAGTTATCTCAATGAAAGGGGCCACGGTGTTTCTGTATCTCTATTATGTTGGTGCGGCTTCGGAACTTTTAAATATCTTGATATATCTCGAGAACTACGCATCTGATCAAAAAATATCATAGAACATAAAAAGTAGGAAACTTAATTCTCTACAAAAAAGGTCTCCTAACATTTTGCCATAGCTCGCTTCGTTTCCGAGATATTTGCATATTTATCTCAAGGGAAGGGGCCTGACGGACATATTTCGAGATATTTCTTCTTCTTGTTGTTCTTCTTCTGCACAGCTAAGCTGGAAGTGGCATTTGCGGCTCGCACTAGTGCAGAGTTATCTCAAAGAAAGGGGCCACGGTGTTTCTGTATCTCTATTATGTTGGTGCGGCTTCGGAATTTTTAAATATCTCGATATATCTCGAAAACTACGCTTCTGATCAAAAAATATCATAGAACCGAAATTGTAGGAAACATAATTCTCTACAAAAAAGGTCTCTTAACATTTTGCCATAGCTCGCTTCGTTTCCGAGATATTTGCAGATTTATCTCAAGGGAAGGGGCCTGACGGACATATTTCGAGATATTTCTTCTTCTTGTTGTTCTTCTTCTGCACAGCTAAACTGGAAGTGGCATTTGCAGCTCGCAATAGTGCAGAGTTATCTCAAAGAAAGAGGCCACGGTGTTTCTGTATCTCTATTATGTTGGTGCGGCTTCGGAACTTTTAAATATCTTGATATATCTCGAGAACTACGCATCTGATCAAAAAATATCATAGAACATAAAAAGTAGGAAACTTAATTCTCTACAAAAAAGGTCTCTTAACATTTTGCCATAGCTCGCTTCGTTTCCGAGATATTTGCAGATTTATCTCAAGGGAAGGGGCCTGACGGACATATTTCGAGATATTTCTTCTTCTTGTTGTTCTTCTTCTGCACAGCTAAGCTGGAAGTGGCATTTGCAGCTCGCACTAGTGCAGAGTTATCTCAAAGAAAGGGGCCACGGTGTTTCTGTATCTCTATTATGTTGGTGCGGCTTCGGAACTTTTAAATATCTCGATATATCTCGAAAACTACGCTTCTGATCAAAAAATATCATAGAACATAAAAAGTAGGAAACTTAATTCTCTACAAAAAAGGTCTCTTAACATTTTGCCATAGCTCGCTTCGTTTCCGAGATATTTGCAGATTTATCTCAAGGGAAGGGGCCTGACGGACATATTTCGAGATATTTCTTCTTCTTGTTGTTCTTCTTCTGCACAGCTAAGCTGGAAGTGGCATTTGCAGCTCGCAATAGTGCAGAGTTATCTCAAAGAAAGAGGCCACGGTGTTTCTGTACCCCTATTATGTTGGTGCAGCTTCGGAACTTTTAAATATCTTGATATATCTCGAGAACTACGCATCTGATCAAAAAATATCATCGAACATAAAAAGTAGGAAACTTAATTCTCTACAAAAAAGGTCTCTCAACATTTTGCCATAGCTCGCTTCGTTTCCGAGATATTTGCAGATTTATCTCAAGGGAAGTGGCCTGACGGACATATTTCGAGATATTTCTTCTTCTTGTTGTCCTTGTTCTGCACAGCTAAGCTGGAAGTGGCATTTGCAGCTCGCAATAGTGCAGAGTTATCCCAAAGAAAGGGGCCACGGTGTTTCTGTATCTCTATTATGTTGGTGCGGCTTCGGAACTTTTAAATATCTCGATATATCTCGAAAACTACGCTTCTGATCAAAAAATATCATAGGACATAAAAAGTAGGAAACTTAATTCTCTACAGAAAAGGTCTCTTAACATTTTGCCATAGCTCGCTTCGTTTCCGAGATATTTGCAGATTTATCTCAAGGGAAGTGTCCTGACGGACATATTTCGAGATATTTCTTCTTCTTGTTGTTCTTGTTCTGCACAGCTAAGCTGGAAGTGGCATTTGCAGCTCGCAATAGTGCAGAGTTATCCCAAAGAAAGGGGCCACGGTGTTTCTGTATCTCTATTATGTTGGTGCGGCTTCGGAACTTTTAAATATCTTGATATATCTCGAGAACTACGCTTCTGATCAAAAAATATCATAGAACGTAAATTGTAGGAAACATTATTCTCTACAAAAAAGGTCTCTTAACATCTTGCCATAGCTCGCTTCGTTTCCGAGATATTTGCAGATTCATCTCAAGGGAAGGGGTCTGACGGACATATTTCGAGATATTTCTTCTTCTTGTTGTTCTTCTTCTGCACAGCTAAGCTCGAAGCGGCATTTGCAGCTCGCAATAGTGCAGAGTTATCTCAAAGAAAGAGGCCACGGTGTTTCTGTACCTCTATTATGTTGGTGCAGCTTCGGAACTTTTAAATATCTTGATATATCTCGAGAACTACGCATCTGATCAAAAAATATCATCGAACATAAAAAGTAGGAAACTTAATTCTCTACAAAAAAGGTCTCTCAACATTTTGCCATAGCTCGCTTCGTTTCCGAGATATTTGCAGATTTATCTCAAGGGAAGTGGCCTGACGGACATATTTCGAGATATTTCTTCTTCTTGTTGTTCTTCTTCTGCACAGCTAAGCTGGAAGTGGCATTTCCAGCTCGCAATAGTGCAGAGTTATCTCAATGAAAGGGGCCACGGTGTTTCTGTATCTCTATTATGTTGGTGCGGCTTCGGAACTTTTAAATATCTTGATATATCTCGAGAACTACGCATCTGATCAAAAAATATCATAGAACATAAAAGGTAGGAAACTTAATTCTCTACAAAAAAGGTCTGTTAACATTTTGCCATAGCTCGCTTCGTTTCCGAGATATTTGCATATTTATCTCAAGGGAAGGAGCCTGACGGACATATTTCGAGATATTTCTTCTTCTTGTTGTTCGTCTTCTGCACAGCTAAGCTGGAAGTGGCATTTGCGGCTCTCACTAGTGCAGAGTTATCTCAAAGAAAGGGGCCACGGTGTTTCTGTATCTCTATTATGTTGGTGCGGCTTCGGAACTTTTAAATATCTCGATATATCTCGAAAACTACGCTTCTGATCAAAAAATATCATTGAACATAAATTGTAGGAAACATAATTCTCTACAAAAAAGGTCTCTTAACATTTTGCCATACCTCGCTTCGTTTCCGAGATATTTGCAGATATATCTCAAGGGAAGGGGCCTGACGGACATATTTCGAGATATTTCTTCTTCTTGTTGTTCTTCTTCTGCACAGCTAAGCTGGAAGTGGCATTCTCAGCTCGCACTAGTGCAGAGTTATCTCAAAGAAAGGGGCCACGGTGTTTCTGTATCTCTATTATGTTGGTGCGGCTTCGGAACTTTTAATTATCTTGATATATCTCGAGAACTACGCATCTGATCAAAAAATATCATAGAACATAAATTGTAGGAAACATAATTCTCTACAAAAAAGGTCTCATAACATTTTGCCATAGCTCGCTTCGTTTCCGAGATATTTGCAGATATATCTCAAGGGAAGGGGCCTGACGGACATATTTCGAGATATTTCTTCTTCTTGTTGTTCTTCTTCTGCACAGCTAAACTGGAAGTGGCATTTGCAGCTCGCAATAGTGCAGAGTTATCTCAAAGAAAGAGGCCACGGTGTTTCTGTATCTCTATTATGTTGGTGCGGCTTCGGAACTTTTAAATATCTTGATATATCTCGAGAACTACGCATCTGATCAAAAAATATCATAGAACATAAAAAGTAGGAAACTTAATTCTCTACAAAAAAGGTCTCTTAACATTTTGCCATAGCTCGCTTCGTTTCCGAGATATTTGCAGATTTATCTCAAGGGAAGGGGCCTGACGGACATATTTCGAGATATTTCTTCATCTTGTTGTTCTTCTTCTGCACAGCTAAGCTGGAAGTGGCATTTGCAGCTCGCACTAGTGCAGAGTTATCTCAAAGAAAGGGGCCACGGTGTTTCTGTATCTCTATTATGTTGGAGTGGCTTCGGAACTTTTAAATATCTTGATATATCTCGAGAACTACGCATCTGATCAAAAAATATCATAGAACATAAATTGTAGGAAACATAATTCTCTACAAAAAAGGTCTCTTAACATTTTGCCATAGCTCGCTTCGTTTCCGAGATATTTGCAGATTTATCTCAAGGGAAGGGGCCTGACGGACATATTTCGAGATATTTCTTCTTCTTGTTGTTCTTCTTCTGCACAGCTAAGCTCGAAGCGGCAATTGCAGCTCGCAATAGTGCAGAGTTATCTCAAAGAAAGAGGCCACGGTGTTTCTGTACCCCTATTATGTTGGTGCAGCTTCGGAACTTTTAAATATCTTGATATATCTCGAGAACTACGCATCTGATCAAAAAATATCATCGAACATAAAAAGTAGGAAACTTAATTCTCTACAAAAAAGGTCTCTCAACATTTTGCCATAGCTCGCTTCGTTTCCGAGATATTTGCAGATTTATCTCAAGGGAAGTGGCCTGACGGACATATTTCGAGATATTTCTTCTTCTTGTTGTCCTTGTTCTGCACAGCTAAGCTGGAAGTGGCATTTGCAGCTCGCAATAGTGCAGAGTTATCCCAAAGAAAGGGGCCACGGTGTTTCTGTATCTCTATTATGTTGGTGCGGCTTCGGAACTTTTAAATATCTCGATATATCTCGAAAACTACGCTTCTGATCAAAAAATATCATAGAACATAAAAAGTAGGAAACTTAATTCTCTACAGAAAAGGTCTCTTAACATTTTGCCATAGCTCGCTTCGTTTCCGAGATATTTGCAGATTTATCTCAAGGGAAGTGTCCTGACGGACATATTTCGAGATATTTCTTCTTCTTGTTGTTCTTGTTCTGCACAGCTAAGCTGGAAGTGGCATTTGCAGCTCGCAATAGTGCAGAGTTATCCCAAAGAAAGGGGCCACGGTGTTTCTGTATCTCTATTATGTTGGTGCGGCTTCGGAACTTTTAAATATCTTGATATATCTCGAGAACTACGCTTCTGATCAAAAAATATCATAGAACGTAAATTGTAGGAAACATTATTCTCTACAAAAAAGGTCTCTTAACATCTTGCCATAGCTCGCTTCGTTTCCGTGATATTTGCAGATTCATCTCAAGGGAAGGGGTCTGACGGACATATTTCGAGATATTTCTTCTTCTTGTTGTTCTTCTTCTGCACAGCTAAGCTCGAAGCGGCATTTGCAGCTCGCAATAGTGCAGAGTTATCTCAAAGAAAGAGGCCACGGTGTTTCTGTACCTCTATTATGTTGGTGCAGCTTCGGAACTTTTAAATATCTTGATATATCTCGAGAACTACGCATCTGATCAAAAAATATCATCGAACATAAAAAGTAGGAAACTTAATTCTCTACAAAAAAGGTCTCTCAACATTTTGCCATAGCTCGCTTCGTTTCCGAGATATTTGCAGATTTATCTCAAGGGAAGTGGCCTGACGGACATATTTCGAGATATTTCTTCTTCTTGTTGTTCTTCTTCTGCACAGCTAAGCTGGAAGTGGCATTTCCAGCTCGCAATAGTGCAGAGTTATCTCAATGAAAGGGGCCACGGTGTTTCTGTATCTCTATTATGTTGGTGCGGCTTCGGAACTTTTAAATATCTTGATATATCTCGAGAACTACGCATCTGATCAGAAAATATCATAGAAGATAAAAAGTAGGAAACTTAATTCTCTACAAAAAAGGTCTCTTAACATTTTGCCATAGCTCGCTTCGTTTCCGAGATATTTGCATATTTATCTCAAGGGAAGGAGCCTGACGGACATATTTCGAGATATTTCTTCTTCTTGTTGTTCGTCTTCTGCACAGCTAAGCTGGAAGTGGCATTTGCGGCTCTCACTAGTGCAGAGTTATCTCAAAGAAAGGGGCCACGGTGTTTCTGTATCTCTATTATGTTGGTGCGGCTTCGGAACTTTTAAATATCTCGATATATCTCGAAAACTACGCTTCTGATCAAAAAATATCATTCAACATAAATTGTAGGAAACATAATTCTCTACAAAAAAGGTCTCTTAACATTTTGCCATACCTCGCTTCGTTTCCGAGATATTTGCAGATATATCTCAAGGGAAGGGGCCTGACGGACATATTTCGAGATATTTCTTCTTCTTGTTGTTCTTCTTCTGCACAGCTAAGCTGGAAGTGGCATTCTCAGCTCGCACTAGTGCAGAGTTATCTCAAAGAAAGGGGCCACGGTGTTTCTGTATCTCTATTATGTTGGTGCGGCTTCGGAACTTTTAATTATCTTGATATATCTCGAGAACTACGCATCTGATCAAAAAATATCATAGAACATAAATTGTAGGAAACATAATTCTCTACAAAAAAGGTCTCATAACATTTTGCCATAGCTCGCTTCGTTTCCGAGATATTTGCAGATTTATCTCAAGGGAAGGGGCCTGACGGACATATTTCGAGATATTTCTTCTTCTTGTTGTTCTTCTTCTGCACAGCTAAGCTGGAAGTGGCATTTGCGGCTCGCACTAGTGCAGAGTTATCTCAAAGAAACGGGCCACGGTGTTTCTGTATCCCTATTATGTTGGTGCGGCTTCGGAACTTTTAAATATCTCGATATATCTCGAAAACTACGCTTCTGATCAAAAAATATCATAGAACATAAATTGTAGGAAACATAATTCTCTACAAAAAATGTCTCTTAACATTTTGCCATAGATCGCTTCGTTTCCGAGATATTTGCAGATTCAGCTCAAAGGAACTGGCCTGACGGACATATTTCGAGATATTTCTTCTTCTTGTTGTTCTTCCTCTACACAGCTAAGCTAGAAGTGGCATTTGCAGCTCGCAATAGTGCAGAGTTATCTCAAAGAAAGGGGCCACGGTGTTTCTGTATCTCTATTATGTTGGTGCGGCTTCGGAACTTTTAAATATCTTGATATATCTCGAGAACTACGCATCTGATCAAAAAATATCATAGAACATAAAAAGTAGGAAACTTAATTCTCTACAAAAAAGGTCTCTTAACATTTTGCCATAGCTCGCTTCGTTTCCGAGACATTTGCAGATTTATCTCAAGGGAAGTGGCCTGACGGACATATTTCGAGATATTTCTTCTTCTTGTTGTTCTTGTTCTGCACAGCTAAGCTGGAAGTGGCATTTGCAGCTCGCAATAGTGCAGAGTTATCCCAAAGAAAGGGGCCACGGTGTTTCTGTATCTCTATTATGTTGGTGCGGCTTCGGAACTTTTAAATATCTCGATATATCTCGAAAACTACGCTTCTGATCAGAAAATATCATAGAACATAAAAAGTAGAAAACTTAATTCTCTACAAAAAAGGTCTCTTAACATTTTGCCATAGCTCGCTTCGTTTCCGAGATATTTGCAGATTTATCTCAAGGGAAGGGGCCTAACGGACATATTTCGAGATATTTCTTCTTCTTGTTGTTCTTCTTCTGCACAGCTAAACTGGAAGTGGCATTTCCAGCTCGCAATAGCGCAGAGTTATCTCAAAGAAAGGGGCCACGGTGTTTCTGTATCTCTATTATGTTGGTGCGGCTTCGGAACTTTTAAATATCTTGATATATCTCGAGAACTACGCATCTGATCAAAAAATATCATAGAACATAAAAAGTAGGAAACTTAATTCTCTACAGAAAAGGTCTCTTAACATTTTGCCATAGCTCGCTTCGTTTCCGAGATATTTGCAGATTTATCTCAAGGGAAGGGGCCTGACGGACATATTTCGAGATATTTCTTCTTCTTCTTGTTCTTCTTCTGCACGGCTGAGCTGGAAGTGGCATTTGCAGGTCGCAATAGTGCAGAGTTATCTCAAAGAAAGGGGCCGCGGTGTTTCTGTATCTCTGTTATGTTGGTGCGGCTTCGGAACTTTTAAATATCTCGATATATCTCGAAAACTACGCTTCTGATCAAAAAATATCATAGAACGTAAATTGTAGGAAACATTATTCTCTACAAAAAAGGTCTCTTAACATTTTGCCATAGCTCGCTTCGTTTCCGAGATATTTGCAGATTCATCTCAAGGGAAGGGGTCTGACGGACATATTTCGAGATATTTCTTCTTCTTGTTGTTCTTCTTCTGCACAGCTAAGCTGGAAGTGGCATTTCCAGCTCGCAATAGTGCAGAGTTATCTCAATGAAAGGGGCCACGGTGTTTCTGTATCTCTATTATGTTGGTGCGGCTTCGGAACTTTTAAATATCTTGATATATCTCGAGAACTACGCATCTGATCAAAAAATATCATAGAACATAAAAAGTAGGAAACTTAATTCTCTACAAAAAAGGTCTCCTAACATTTTGCCATAGCTCGCTTCGTTTCCGAGATATTTGCATATTTATCTCAAGGGAAGGGGCCTGACGGACATATTTCGAGATATTTCTTCTTCTTGTTGTTCTTCTTCTGCACAGCTAAGCTGGAAGTGGCATTTGCGGCTCGCACTAGTGCAGAGTTATCTCAAAGAAAGGGGCCACGGTGTTTCTGTATCTCTATTATGTTGGTGCGGCTTCGGAACTTTTAAATATCTCGATATATCTCGAAAACTACGCTTCTGATCAAAAAATATCTTAGAACCGAAATTGTAGGAAACATAATTCTCTACAAAAAAGGTCTCTTAACATTTTGCCATAGCTCGCTTCGTTTCCGAGATATTTGCAGATATATCTCAAGGGAAGGGGCCTGACGGACATATTTCGAGATATTTCTTCTTCTTGTTGTTCTTCTTCTGCACAGCTAAACTGGAAGTGGCATTTGCAGCTCGCAATAGTGCAGAGTTATCTCAAAGAAAGAGGCCACGGTGTTTCTGTATCTCTATTATGTTGGTGCGGCTTCGGAACTTTTAAATATCTCGATATATCTCGAAAACTACGCTTCTGATCAAAAAATATCATAGAACATAAAAAGTAGGAAACTTAATTCTCTACAAAAAAGGTCTCTTAACATTTTGCCATAGCTCGCTTCGTTTCCGAGATATTTGCAGATTTATCTCAAGGGAAGGGGCCTGACGGACATATTTCGAGATATTTCTTCTTCTTGTTGTTCTTCTTCTGCACAGCTAAGCTGGAAGTGGCATTTGCAGCTCGCACTAGTGCAGAGTTATCTCAAAGAAAGGGGCCACGGTGATTCTGTATCTCTATTATGTTGGTGCGGGTTCGGAACTTTTAAATATCTCGATATATCTCGAAAACTACGCTTCTGATCAAAAAATATCATAGAACATAAAAAGTAGGAAACTTAATTCTCTACAAAAAAGGTCTCTTAACATTTTGCCATAGCTCGCTTCGTTTCCGAGATATTTGCAGATTTATCTCAAGGGAAGGGGCCTGACGGACATATTTCGAGATATTTCTTCGTCTTGTTGTTCTTCTTCTGCACAGCTAAGCTGGAAGTGGCATTTACGGCTCGCAATAGTGCAGAGTTATCTCAAAGAAAGGGGCCACGGTGTTTCTGTATCTCTATTATGTTGGAGTGGCTTCAGAACTTTTAAATATCTTGATATATCTCGAGAACTACGCATCTGATCAAAAAATATCATAGAACATAAATTGTAGGAAACATAATTCTCTACAAAAAAGGTCTCTTAACATTTTGCCATAGCTCGCTTCGTTTCCGAGATATTTGCAGATTTATCTCAAGGGAAGGAGCCTGACGGACATATTTCGAGATATTTCTTCTTCTTGTTGTTCTTCTTCTGCACAGCTAAGCTCGAAGCGGCATTTGCAGCTCGCAATAGTGCAGAGTTATCTCAAAGAAAGGGGCCACTGTGTTTCTGTATCTCTATTATGTTGGTGCGGCTTCGGAACTTTTAAATATCTTGATATATCTCGAGAACTACGCATCTGATCAAAAAATATCATAGAACATAAAAAGTAGGAAACTTAATTCTCTACAAAAAAGGTCTCTTAACATTTTGCCATAGCTCGCTTCGTTTCCGAGACATTTGCAGATATATCTCAAGGGAAGGGGCCTGACGGACATATTTCGAGATATTTCTTCTTCTTGTTGTTCTTCTTCTGCACAGCTAAGCTGGAAGTGGCATTTACAGCTCGCAATAGTGCAGAGTTATCTCAAAGAAAGGGGCCACGGTGTTTCTGTATCTCTATTATGTTGGTGCGGCTTCGGAACTTTTAAATATCTTGATATATCTCGAGAACTACGCATCTGATCAAAAAATATCATAGAACATAAAAAGTAGGAAACTTAATTCTCTACAAAAAAGGTCTCTTAACATTTTGCCATAGCTCGCTTCGTTTCCGAGACATTTGCAGATTTATCTCAAGGGAAGGGGCCTGACGGACATATTTCGAGATATTTCTTCTTCTTGTTGTTCTTCTTCTGCACAGCTAAGCTGGAAGTTGCATTTGCGGCTCGCACTAGTGCACAGTTATCTCAAAGAAAGGGGCCACGGTGTTTCTGTATCTCTATTATGTTGGTGCGGCTTCGGAACTTTTAAATATCTCGATATATCTCGAAAACTACGCTTCTGATCAAAAAATATCATAGAACATAAAAAGTAGGAAACTTAATTCTCTACAAAAAAGGTCTCTTAACATTTTGCCATAGCTCGCTTCGTTTCCGAGATATTTGCAGATTTATCTCAAGGGAAGGGGCCTGACGGACATATTTCGAGATATTTCTTCTTCTTGTTGTTCTTCTTCTGCACAGCTAAGCTGGAAGTGGCATTTGCAGCTCGCACTAGTGCAGAGTTATCTCAAAGAAAGGGGCCACGGTGTTTCTGTATCTCTATTATGTTGGTGCGGCTTCGGAACTTTTAAATATCTCGATATATCTCGAAAACTACGCTTCTGATCAAAAAATATCATAGAACATAAAAAGTAGGAAACTTAATTCTCTACAAAAAAGGTCTCTTAACATTTTGCCATAGCTCGCTTCGTTTCCGAGATATTTGCAGATTTATCTCAAGGGAAGGGGCCTGACGGACATATTTCGAGATATTTCTTCTTCTTGTTGTTCTTCTTCTGCACAGCTAAGCTGGAAGTGGCATTTACAGCTCGCAATAGTGCAGAGTTATCTCAAAGAAAGGGGCCACGGTGTTTCTGTATCTCTATTATGTTGGTGCGGCTTCGGAACTTTTAAATATCTCGATATATCTCGAAAACTACGCTTCTGATCAAAAAATATCTTAGAACCGAAATTGTAGGAAACATAATTCTCTACAAAAAAGGTCTCTTAACATTTTGCCATAGCTCGCTTCGTTTCCGAGATATTTGCAGATATATCTCAAGGGAAGGGGCCTGACGGACATATTTCGAGATATTTCTTCTTCTTGTTGTTCTTCTTCTGCACAGCTAAACTGGAAGTGGCATTTGCAGCTCGCAATAGTGCAGAGTTATCTCAAAGAAAGAGGCCACGGTGTTTCTGTATCTCTATTATGTTGGTGCGGCTTCGGAACTTTTAAATATCTCGATATATCTCGAAAACTACGCTTCTGATCAAAAAATATCATAGAACATAAAAAGTAGGAAACTTAATTCTCTACAAAAAAGGTCTCTTAACATTTTGCCATAGCTGGCTTCGTTTCCGAGATATTTGCAGATTTATCTCAAGGGAAGGGGCCTGACGGACATATTTCGAGATATTTCTTCTTCTTGTTGTTCTTCTTCTGCACAGCTAAGCTGGAAGTGGCATTTGCAGCTCGCACTAGTGCAGAGTTATCTCAAAGAAAGGGGCCACGGTGTTTCTGTATCTCTATTATGTTGGTGCGGGTTCGGAACTTTTAAATATCTCGATATATCTCGAAAACTACGCTTCTGATCAAAAAATATCATAGAACATAAAAAGTAGGAAACTTAATTCTCTACAAAAAAGGTCTCTTAACATTTTGCCATAGCTCGCTTCGTTTCCGAGATATTTGCAGATTTATCTCAAGGGAAGGGGCCTGACGGACATATTTCGAGATATTTCTTCGTCTTGTTGTTCTTCTTCTGCACAGCTAAGCTGGAAGTGGCATTTACAGCTCGCAATAGTGCAGAGTTATCTCAAAGAAAGGGGCCACGGTGTTTCTGTATCTCTATTATGTTGGAGTGGCTTCAGAACTTTTAAATATCTTGATATATCTCGAGAACTACGCATCTGATCAAAAAATATCATAGAACATAAATTGTAGGAAACATAATTCTCTACAAAAAAGGTCTCTTAACATTTTGCCATAGCTCGCTTCGTTTCCGAGATATTTGCAGATTTATCTCAAGGGAAGGGGCCTGACGGACATATTTCGAGATATTTCTTCTTCTTGTTGTTCTTCTTCTGCACAGCTAAGCTCGAAGCGGCATTTGCAGCTCGCAATAGTGCAGAGTTATCTCAAAGAAAAGGGCCACGGTGTTTCTGTATCTCTATTATGTTGGTGCGGCTTCGGAACTTTTAAATATCTTGATATATCTCGAGAACTACGCATCTGATCAAAAAATATCATAGAACATAAAAAGTAGGAAACTTAATTCTCTACAAAAAAGGTCTCTTAACATTTTGCAATAGCTCGCTTCGTTTCCGAGACATTTGCAGATATATCTCAAGGGAAGGGGCCTGACGGACATATTTCGAGATATTTCTTCTTCTTGTTGTTCTTCTTCTGCACAGCTAAGCTGGAAGTGGCATTTACAGCTCGCAATAGTGCACAGTTATCTCAAAGAAAGGGGCCACGGTGTTTCTGTATCTCTATTATGTTGGTGCGGCTTCGGAACTTTTAAATATCTCGATATATCTCGAAAACTACGCTTCTGATCAAAAAATATCATAGAACATAAAAAGTAGGAAACTTAATTCTCTACAAAAAAGGTCTCTTAACATTTTGCCATAGCTCGCTTCGTTTCCGAGATATTTGCAGATTTATCTCAAGGGAAGGGGCCTGACGGACATATTTCGAGATATTTCTTCTTCTTGTTGTTCTTCTTCTGCACAGCTAAGCTGGAAGTGGCATTTGCAGCTCGCACTAGTGCAGAGTTATCTCAAAGAAAGGGGCCACGGTGTTTCTGTATCTCTATTATGTTGGTGCGGCTTCGGAACTTTTAAATATCTCGATATATCTCGAAAACTACGCTTCTGATCAAAAAATATCATAGAACATAAAAAGTAGGAAACTTAATTCTCTACAAAAAAGGTCTCTTAACATTTTGCCATAGCTCGCTTCGTTTCCGAGATATTTGCAGATTTATCTCAAGGGAAGGGGCCTGACGGACATATTTCGAGATATTTCTTCTTCTTGTTGTTCTTCTTCTGCACAGCTAAGCTGGAAGTGGCATTTACAGCTCGCAATAGTGCAGAGTTATCTCAAAGAAAGGGGCCACGGTGTTTCTGTATCTCTATTATGTTGGAGTGGCTTCAGAACTTTTAAATATCTTGATATATCTCGAGAACTACGCATCTGATCAAAAAATATCATAGAACATAAATTGTAGGAAACATAATTCTCTACAAAAAAGGTCTCTTAACATTTTGCCATAGCTCGCTTCGTTTCCGAGATATTTGCAGATTTATCTCAAGGGAAGGGGCCTGACGGACATATTTCGAGATATTTCTTCTTCTTGTTGTTCTTCTTCTGCACAGCTAAGCTCGAAGCGGCATTTGCAGCTCGCAATAGTGCAGAGTTATCTCAAAGAAAGGGGCCACGGTGTTTCTGTATCTCTATTATGTTGGTGCGGCTTCGGAACTTTTAAATATCTTGATATATCTCGAGAACTACGCATCTGATCAAAAAATATCATAGAACATAAAAAGTAGGAAACTTAATTCTCTACAAAAAAGGTCTCTTAACATTTTGCCATAGCTCGCTTCGTTTCCGAGACATTTGCAGATATATCTCAAGGGAAGGGGCCTGACGGACATATTTCGAGATATTTCTTCTTCTTGTTGTTCTTCTTCTGCACAGCTAAGCTGGAAGTGGCATTTACAGCTCGCAATAGTGCAGAGTTATCTCAAAGAAAGGGGCCACGGTGTTTCTGTATCTCTATTATGTTGGTGCGGCTTCGGAACTTTTAAATATCTTGATATATCTCGAGAACTACGCATCTGATCAAAAAATATCATAGAACATAAAAAGTAGGAAACTTAATTCTCTACAAAAAAGGTCTCTTAACATTTTGCCATAGCTCGCTTCGTTTCCGAGACATTTGCAGATTTATCTCAAGGGAAGGGGCCTGACGGACATATTTCGAGATATTTCTTCTTCTTGTTGTTCTTCTTCTGCACAGCTAAGCTGGAAGTTGCATTTGCGGCTCGCACTAGTGCACAGTTATCTCAAAGAAAGGGGCCACGGTGTTTCTGTATCTCTATTATGTTGGTGCGTCTTCGGAACTTTTAAATATCTCGATATATCTCGAAAACTACGCTTCTGATCAAAAAATATCATAGAACATAAATTGTAGGAAACATAATTCTCTACAAAAAACGTCTCTTAACATTTTGCCATAGCTCGCTTCGTTTCCGAGATATTTGCAGATTCAGCTCAAAGGAACTGGCCTGACGGACATATTTCGAGATATTTCTTCTTCTTGTTGTTCTTCCTCTGCACAGCTAAGCTGAAGGTGGCATTTGCAGCTCGCAATAGTGCAGAGTTATCTCAAAGAAAGGGGCCACGGTGTTTCTGTATCTCTATTATGTTGGTGCGGCTTCGGAACTTTTAAATATCTTGATATATCTCGAGAACTGCGCATCTGATCAAAAAATGTCATAGAACATAAAAAGTAGGAAACTTAATTCTCTACAAAAAAGGTCTCTTAACATTTTGCCATAGCTCTCTTCGTTTCCGAGATATTTGCAGATTTATCTCAAGGGAAGGGGCCTGACGGACATATTTCGAGATATTTCTTCTTCTTGTTGTTCTTCTTCTGCACAGCTAAGCTGGAAGTGGCATTTGCGGCTCGCACTAGTGCAGAGTTATCTCAAAGAACGGGGCCACGGTGTTTCTGTATCCCTATTATGTTGGTGCGGCTTCGGAACTTTTAAATATCTTGATATATCTCGAGAACTACGCTTCTGATCAAAAAATATCATAGAACATAAATTGTAGGAAACATAATTCTCTACAAAAAACGTCTCTTAACATTTTGCCATAGCTCGCTTCGTTTCCGAGATATTTGCAGATTCAGCTCAAAGGAACTGGCCTGACGGACATATTTCGAGATATTTCTTCTTCTTGTTGTTCTTCCACTGCACAGCTAAGCTGGAAGTGGCATTTGCAGCTCGCAATAGTGCAGAGTTATCTCAAAGAAAGGGGCCACGGTGTTTCTGTATCTCTATTATGTTGGTGCGGCTTCGGAACTTTTGAATATCTTGATATATCTCGAGAACTACGCTTCTGATCAAAAAATATCATAGAACATAAATTGTAGGAAACATAATTCTCTACAAAAAAGGTCTCTTAACATTTTGCCATAGCTCGCTTCGTTTCCGAGATATTTGCAGATTTATCTCAAGGGAAGGGGCCTGACGGACATATTTCGAGATATTTCTTCTTCTTGTTGTTCTTCTTCTGCACAGCTAAGCTGAAAGTGGCATTTGCAGCTCGCAATAGTGCAGAGTTATCTCAAAGAAAGGGGCCACGGTGTTTCTGTATCTCTATTATGTTGGTGCGGCTTCGGAACTTTTAAATATCTTGATATATCTCGAGAACTACGCATCTGATCAGAAAATATCATAGAAGATAAAAAGTAGGAAACTTAATTCTCTACAAAAAAGGTCTCTTAACATTTTGCCATAGCTCGCTTCGTTTCCGAGATATTTGCAGATTTATCTCAAGGTAAGGGGCCTGACGGACATATTTCGAGATATTTCTTCTTCTTGTTGTTCTTCTTCTGCACAGCTAAGCTGGAAGTGGCATTTGCAGCTCGCAATAGTGCATAGTTATCTGAAAGAAAGGGGCCACGGTGTTTCTGTATCTCTATTATGTTGGTGCGGCTTCGGAACTTTTAAATATCTTGATATATCTCGAGAACTACGCATCTGATCAAAAAATATCATAGAACATAAAAAGTAGGAAACTCAATTCTCTACAAAAAAGGTCTCTTAACATTTTGCAATAGCTCGCTTCGTTTCCGAGATATTTGCAGATTTATCTCAAGGGAAGGTGCCTGACGGACATATTTCGAGATATTTCTTCTTCTTGTTGTTCTTGTTCTGCACAGCTAAGCTGGAAGTGGCATTTGCGGCTCGCACTAGTGCAGAGTTATCTCAAAGAAAGGGGCCACGGTGTTTCTGTATCTCTATTATGTTGGTGCGGCTTCGGAACTTTTAAATATCTCGATATATCTCGAAAACTACGCTTCTGATCAAAAAATATCATAGAACATAAATTGTAGGAAACATAATTCTCTACAAAAAAGGTCTCTTAACATTTTGCCATAGCTCGCTTCGTTTCCGAGATATTTGCAGATTTATCTCAAGGGAAGGGGCCTGACGGACATATTTCGAGATATTTCTTCTTCTTGTTGTTCATCTTCTGCACAGCTAAGCTGAAAGTGGCATTTGCAGCTCGCAATAGTGCAGAGTTATCTCAAAGAAAGGGGCCACGGTGTTTCTGTATCTCTATTATGTTGGTGCGGCTTCGGAACTTTTAAATATCTTGATATATCTCGAGAACTACGCATCTGATCAGAAAATATCATAGAAGATAAAAAGTAGGAAACTTAATTCTCTACAAAAAAGGTCTCTTAACATTTTGCCATAGCTCGCTTCGTTTCCGAGATATTTGCAGATTTATCTCAAGGTAAGGGGCCTGACGGACATATTTCGAGATATTTCTTCTTCTTGTTGTTCTTCTTCTGCACAGCTAAGCTGGAAGTGGCATTTGCAGCTCGCAATAGTGCATAGTTATCTGAAAGAAAGGGGCCACGGTGTTTCTGTATCTCTATTATGTTGGTGCGGCTTCGGAACTTTTAAATATCTTGATATATCTCGAGAACTACGCATCTGATCAAAAAATATCATAGAACATAAAAAGTAGGAAACTCAATTCTCTACAAAAAAGGTCTCTTAACATTTTGCAATAGCTCGCTTCGTTTCCGAGATATTTGCAGATTTATCTCAAGGGAAGGTGCCTGACGGACATATTTCGAGATATTTCTTCTTCTTGTTGTTCTTGTTCTGCACAGCTAAGCTGGAAGTGGCATTTGCGGCTCGCACTAGTGCAGAGTTATCTCAAAGAAAGGGGCCACGGTGTTTCTGTATCTCTATTATGTTGGTGCGGCTTCGGAACTTTTGAATATCTTGATATATCTCGAGAACTACGCATCTGATCAAAAAATATCATAGAACATAAAAAGTAGGAAACTTAATTCTCTACAAAAAAGGTCTCTTAACATTTTGCCATAGCTCGCTTCGTTTCCGAGATATTTGCAGATTTATCTCAAGGGAAGGGGCCTGACGGACATATTTCGAGATATTTCTTCTTCTTGTTGTTCTTCTTCTGCACAGCTAAGCTGGAAGTGGCATTTGCGGCTCGCACTAGTGCAGAGTTATCTCAACGAAAGGGGCCACGGTGTTTCTGTATCTCTATTATGTTGGTGCGGCTTCGGAACTTTTAAATATCTCGATATATCTCGAAAACTACGCTTCTGATCAAAAAATATCATAGAACATAAATTGTAGGAAACATAATTCTCTACAAAAAAGGTCTCTTAACATTTTGCCATAGCTCGCTTCGTTTCCGAGATATTTGCAGATTTATCTCAAGGGAAGGGGCCTGACGGACATATTTCGAGATATTTCTTCTTCTTGTTGTTCTTCTTCTGCACAGCTAAGCTGAAAGTGGCATTTGCAGCTCGCAATAGTGCAGAGTTATCTCAAAGAAAGGGGCCACGGTGTTTCTGTATCTCTATTATGTTGGTGCGGCTTCGGAACTTTTAAATATCTTGATATATCTCGAGTACTACGCATCTGATCAGAAAATATCATAGAAGATAAAAAGTAGGAAACTTAATTCTCTACAAAAAAGGTCTCTTAACATTTTGCCATAGCTCGCTTCGTTTCCGAGATATTTGCAGATTTATCTCAAGGTAAGGGGCCTGACGGACATATTTCGAGATATTTCTTCTTCTTGTTGTTCTTCTTCTGCACAGCTAAGCTGGAAGTGGCATTTGCAGCTCGCAATAGTGCATAGTTATCTGAAAGAAAGGGGCCACGGTGTTTCTGTATCTCTATTATGTTGGTGCGGCTTCGGAACTTTTAAATATCTTGATATATCTCGAGAACTACGCATCTGATCAAAAAATATCATAGAACATAAAAAGTAGGAAACTCAATTCTCTACAAAAAAGGTCTCTTAACATTTTGCAATAGCTCGCTTCGTTTCCGAGATATTTGCAGATTTATCTCAAGGGAAGGTGCCTGACGGACATATTTCGAGATATTTCTTCTTCTTGTTGTTCTTGTTCTGCACAGCTAAGCTGGAAGTGGCATTTGCGGCTCGCACTAGTGCAGAGTTATCTCAAAGAAAGGGGCCACGGTGTTTCTGTATCTCTATTATGTTGGTGCGGCTTCGGAACTTTTGAATATCTTGATATATCTCGAGAACTACGCATCTGATCAAAAAATATCATAGAACATAAAAAGTAGGAAACTTAATTCTCTACAAAAAAGGTCTCTTAACATTTTGCCATAGCTCGCTTCGTTTCCGAGATATTTGCAGATTTATCTCAAGGGAAGAGGCCTGACGGACATATTTCGAGATATTTCTTCTTCTTGTTGTTCTTCTTCTGCACAGCTAAGCTGGAAGTGGCATTTGCGGCTCGCACTAGTGCAGAGTTATCTCAACGAAAGGGGCCACGGTGTTTCTGTATCTCTATTATGTTGGTGCGGCTTCGGAACTTTTAAATATCTCGATATATCTCGAAAACTACGCTTCTGATCAAAAAATATCATAGAACATAAATTGTAGGAAACATAATTCTCTACAAAAAAGGTCTCTTAACATTTTGCCATAGCTCGCTTCGTTTCCGAGATATTTGCAGATTTATCTCAAGGGAAGGGGCCTGACGGACATATTTCGAGATATTTCTTCTTCTTGTTGTTCTTCTTCTGCACAGCTAAGCTGGAAGTTGCATTTGCGGCTCGCACTAGTGCACAGTTATCTCAAAGAAAGGGGCCACGGTGTTTCTGTATCTCTATTATGTTGGTGCGTCTTCGGAACTTTTAAATATCTCGATATATCTCGAAAACTACGCTTCTGATCAAAAAATATCATAGAACATAAATTGTAGGAAACATAATTCTCTACAAAAAACGTCTCTTAACATTTTGCCATAGCTCGCTTCGTTTCCGAGATATTTGCAGATTCAGCTCAAAGGAACTGGCCTGACGGACATATTTCGAGATATTTCTTCTTCTTGTTGTTCCTCCTCTGCACAGCTAAGCTGAAGGTGGCATTTGCAGCTCGCAATAGTGCAGAGTTATCTCAAAGAAAGGGGCCACGGTGTTTCTGTATCTCTATTATGTTGGTGCGGCTTCGGAACTTTTAAATATCTTGATATATCTCGAGAACTACGCATCTGATCAAAAAATGTCATAGAACATAAAAAGTAGGAAACTTAATTCTCTACAAAAAAGGTCTCTTAACATTTTGCCATAGCTCTCTTCGTTTCCGAGATATTTGCAGATTTATCTCAAGGGAAGGGGCCTGACGGACATATTTCGAGATATTTCTTCTTCTTGTTGTTCTTCTTCTGCACAGCTAAGCTGGAAGTGGCATTTGCGGCTCGCACTAGTGCAGAGTTATCTCAAAGAAAGGGGCCACGGTGTTTCTGTATCTCTATTATGTTGGTGCGGCTTCGGAACTTTTAAATATCTTGATATATCTCGAGAACTACGCATCTGATCAAAAAATACCATAGAACATGAAAAGTAGGAAACTTAATTCTCTACAAAAAAGGTCTCTTAACATTTTGCCATAGCTCTCTTCGTTTCCGAGATATTTGCAGATTTATCTCAAGGGAAGGGGCCTGACGGACATATTTCGAGATATTTCTTCTTCTTGTTGTTCTTCTTCTGCACAGCTAAGCTGGAAGTGGCATTTGCGGCTCGCACTAGTGCAGAGTTATCTCAAAGAAAGGGGCCACGGTGTTTCTGTATCTCTATTATGTTGGTGCGGCTTCGGAACTTTTAAATATCTCGATATATCTCGAAAACTACGCTTCTGATCAAAAAATATCATAGAACGTAAATTGTAGGAAACATAATTCTCTACAAAAAAGGTCTCTTAACATTTTGCCATAGCTCGCTTCGTTTCCGAGATATTTGCAGATATATCTCAAGGGAAGGGGCCTGACGGACATATTTCGAGATATTTCTTCTTCTTGTTGTTCTTCTTCTGCACAGCTAAGCTGGAAGTGGCATTTGCGGCTCGCACTGGTGCACAGTTATCTCAAAGAAAGGGGCCACGTTGTTTCTGTATCTCTATTATGTTGGTGCGTCTTCGGAACTTTTAAATATCTCGATATATCTCGAAAACTACGCTTCTGATCAAAAAATATGATAGAACATAAATTGTAGGAAACATAATTCTCTACAAAAAACGTCTCTTAACATTTTGCCATAGCTCGCTTCGTTTCCGAGATATTTGCATATTTATCTCAAGGGGAAGGGGCCTGACGGACATATTTCGAGATATTTCTTCTTCTTGTTGTTCTTCTTCTGCACAGCTAAGCTGGAAGTGGCATTTGCGGCTCGCACTAGTGCAGAGTTATCTCAAAGAACGGGGCCACGGTGTTTCTGTATCCCTATTATGTTGGTGCGGCTTCGGAACTTTTAAATATCTTGATATATCTCGAGAACTACGCTTCTGATCAAAAAATATCATAGAACATAAATTGTAGGAAACATAATTCTCTACAAAAAACGTCTCTTAACATTTTGCCATAGCTCGCTTCGTTTCCGAGATATTTGCAGATTCAGCTCAAAGGAACTGGCCTGACGGACATATTTCGAGATATTTCTTCTTCTTGTTGTTCTTCCACTGCACAGCTAAGCTGGAAGTGGCATTTGCAGCTCGCAATAGTGCAGAGTTATCTCAAAGAAAGGGGCCACGGTGTTTCTGTATCTCTATTATGTTGGTGCGGCTTCGGAACTTTTGAATATCTTGATATATCTCGAGAACTACGCTTCTGATCAAAAAATATCATAGAACATAAATTGTAGGAAACATAATTCTCTACAAAAAAGGTCTCTTAACATTTTGCCATAGCTCGCTTCGTTTCCGAGATATTTGCAGATTTATCTCAAGGGAAGGGGCCTGACGGACATATTTCGAGATATTTCTTCTTCTTGTTGTTCTTCTTCTGCACAGCTAAGCTGAAAGTGGCATTTGCAGCTCGCAATAGTGCAGAGTTATCTCAAAGAAAGGGGCCACGGTGTTTCTGTATCTCTATTATGTTGGTGCGGCTTCGGAACTTTTAAATATCTTGATATATCTCGAGAACTACGCATCTGATCAGAAAATATCATAGAAGATAAAAAGTAGGAAACTTAATTCTCTACAAAAAAGGTCTCTTAACATTTTGCCATAGCTCGCTTCGTTTCCGAGATATTTGCAGATTTATCTCAAGGTAAGGGGCCTGACGGACATATTTCGAGATATTTCTTCTTCTTGTTGTTCTTCTTCTGCACAGCTAAGCTGGAAGTGGCATTTGCAGCTCGCAATAGTGCATAGTTATCTGAAAGAAAGGGGCCACGGTGTTTCTGTATCTCTATTATGTTGGTGCGGCTTCGGAACTTTTAAATATCTTGATATATCTCGAGAACTACGCATCTGATCAAAAAATATCATAGAACATAAAAAGTAGGAAACTCAATTCTCTACAAAAAAGGTCTCTTAACATTTTGCAATAGCTCGCTTCGTTTCCGAGATATTTGCAGATTTATCTCAAGGGAAGGTGCCTGACGGACCTATTTCGAGATATTTCTTCTTCTTGTTGTTCTTGTTCTGCACAGCTAAGCTGGAAGTGGCATTTGCGGCTCGCACTAGTGCAGAGTTATCTCAAAGAAAGGGGCCACGGTGTTTCTGTATCTCTATTATGTTGGTGCGGCTTCGGAACTTTTAAATATCTCGATATATCTCGAAAACTACGCTTCTGATCAAAAAATATCATAGAACATAAATTGTAGGAAACATAATTCTCTACAAAAAAGGTCTCTTAACATTTTGCCATAGCTCGCTTCGTTTCCGAGATATTTGCAGATTTATCTCAAGGGAAGGGGCCTGACGGACATATTTCGAGATATTTCTTCTTCTTGTTGTTCATCTTCTGCACAGCTAAGCTGAAAGTGGCATTTGCAGCTCGCAATAGTGCAGAGTTATCTCAAAGAAAGGGGCCACGGTGTTTCTGTATCTCTATTATGTTGGTGCGGCTTCGGAACTTTTAAATATCTTGATATATCTCGAGAACTACGCATCTGATCAGAAAATATCATAGAAGATAAAAAGTAGGAAACTTAATTCTCTACAAAAAAGGTCTCTTAACATTTTGCCATAGCTCGCTTCGTTTCCGAGATATTTGCAGATTTATCTCAAGGTAAGGGGCCTGACGGACATATTTCGAGATATTTCTTCTTCTTGTTGTTCTTCTTCTGCACAGCTAAGCTGGAAGTGGCATTTGCAGCTCGCAATAGTGCATAGTTATCTGAAAGAAAGGGGCCACGGTGTTTCTGTATCTCTATTATGTTGGTGCGGCTTCGGAACTTTTAAATATCTTGATATATCTCGAGAACTACGCATCTGATCAAAAAATATCATAGAACATAAAAAGTAGGAAACTCAATTCTCTACAAAAAAGGTCTCTTAACATTTTGCAATAGCTCGCTTCGTTTCCGAGATATTTGCAGATTTATCTCAAGGGAAGGTGCCTGACGGACATATTTCGAGATATTTCTTCTTCTTGTTGTTCTTGTTCTGCACAGCTAAGCTGGAAGTGGCATTTGCGGCTCGCACTAGTGCAGAGTTATCTCAAAGAAAGGGGCCACGGTGTTTCTGTATCTCTATTATGTTGGTGCGGCTTCGGAACTTTTGAATATCTTGATATATCTCGAGAACTACGCATCTGATCAAAAAATATCATAGAACATAAAAAGTAGGAAACTTAATTCTCTACAAAAAAGGTCTCTTAACATTTTGCCATAGCTCGCTTCGTTTCCGAGATATTTGCAGATTTATCTCAAGGGAAGGGGCCTGACGGACATATTTCGAGATATTTCTTCTTCTTGTTGTTCTTCTTCTGCACAGCTAAGCTGGAAGTGGCATTTGCGGCTCGCACTAGTGCAGAGTTATCTCAACGAAAGGGGCCACGGTGTTTCTGTATCTCTATTATGTTGGTGCGGCTTCGGAACTTTTAAATATCTCGATATATCTCGAAAACTACGCTTCTGATCAAAAAATATCATAGAACATAAATTGTAGGAAACATAATTCTCTACAAAAAAGGTCTCTTAACATTTTGCCATAGCTCGCTTCGTTTCCGAGATATTTGCAGATTTATCTCAAGGGAAGGGGCCTGACGGACATATTTCGAGATATTTCTTCTTCTTGTTGTTCTTCTTCTGCACAGCTAAGCTGAAAGTGGCATTTGCAGCTCGCAATAGTGCAGAGTTATCTCAAAGAAAGGGGCCACGGTGTTTCTGTATCTCTATTATGTTGGTGCGGCTTCGGAACTTTTAAATATCTTGATATATCTCGAGTACTACGCATCTGATCAGAAAATATCATAGAAGATAAAAAGTAGGAAACTTAATTCTCTACAAAAAAGGTCTCTTAACATTTTGCCATAGCTCGCTTCGTTTCCGAGATATTTGCAGATTTATCTCAAGGTAAGGGGCCTGACGGACATATTTCGAGATATTTCTTCTTCTTGTTGTTCTTCTTCTGCACAGGTAAGCTGGAAGTGGCATTTGCAGCTCGCAATAGTGCATAGTTATCTGAAAGAAAGGGGCCACGGTGTTTCTGTATCTCTATTATGTTGGTGCGGCTTCGGAACTTTTAAATATCTTGATATATCTCGAGAACTACGCATCTGATCAAAAAATATCATAGAACATAAAAAGTAGGAAACTCAATTCTCTACAAAAAAGGTCTCTTAACATTTTGCAATAGCTCGCTTCGTTTCCGAGATATTTGCAGATTTATCTCAAGGAAAGGTGCCTGACGGACATATTTCGAGATATTTCTTCTTCTTGTTGTTCTTGTTCTGCACAGCTAAGCTGGAAGTGGCATTTGCGGCTCGCACTAGTGCAGAGTTATCTCAACGAAAGGGGCCACGGTGTTTCTGTATCTCTATTATGTTGGTGCGGCTTCGGAACTTTTAAATATCTCGATATATCTCGAAAACTACGCTTCTGATCAAAAAATATCATAGAACATAAATTGTAGGAAACATAATTCTCTACAAAAAACGTCTCTTAACATTTTGCCATAGCTCGCTTCGTTTCCGAGATATTTGCAGATTCAGCTCAAAGGAACTGGCCTGACGGACATATTTCGAGATATTCCTTCTTCTTGTTGTTATTCCTCTGCACAGCTAAGCTGGAAGTGGCATTTGCAGCTCGCAATAGTGCAGAGTTATCTCAAAGAAAGGGGCCACGGTGTTTCTGTATCTCTATTATGTTGGTGCGGCTTCGGAACTTTTGAATATCTTGATATATCTCGAGAACTACGCATCTGATCAAAAAATATCATAGAACATAAAAAGTAGGAAACTTAATTCTCTACAAAAAAGGCCTCTTAACATTTTGCCATAGCTCGCTTCGTTTCCGAGATATTTGCAGATTTATCTCAAGGGAAGGGGCCTGACGGACATATTTCGAGATATTTCTTCTTCTTGTTGTTCTTCTTCTGCGCAGCTAAGCTGGAAGTGGCATTTGCGGCTCGCACTAGTGCAGAGTTATCTCAACGAAAGGGGCCACGGTGTTTCTGTATCTCTGTTATGTTGGTGCGGCTTCGGAACTTTTAAATATCTCGATATATCTCGAAAACTACGCTTCTGATCAAAAAATATCATAGAACATAAATTGTAGGAAACATAATTCTCTACAAAAAAGGTCTCTTAACATTTTGCCATAGCTCGCTTCGTTTCCGAGATATTTGCAGATATATCTCAAGGCAAGGGGCCTGACGGACATATTTCGAGATATTTCTTCTTCTTGTTGTTCTTCTTCTGCGCAGCTAAGCTGGAAGTGGCATTTGCAGCTCGCAATAGTGCAGAGATATCTCAAAGAAAGGGGCCACGGTGTTTCTGTATCTCTATTATGTTGGTGCGGCTTCGGAACTTTTAAATATCTTGATATATCTCGAGAACTACGCATCTGATCAAAAAATATCATAGAACATAAAAAGTAGGAAACTTAATTCTCTACAAAAAAGGTCGCTTAACATTTTGCCATAGCTCGCTTCGTTTCCGAGATATTTGCATATTTATCTCAAGGGAAGGGGCCTGACGGACATATTTCGAGATATTTCTTCTTCTTGTTGTTCTTCTTCTGCACAGCTAAGCTGGAAGTGGCATTTGCGGCTCGCACTAGTGCAGAGTTACCTCAAAGAACGGGGCCACGGTGTTTCTGTATCCCTATTATGTTGGTGCGGCTTCGGAACTTTTAAATATCTTGATATATCTCGAGAACTACGCTTCTGATAAAAAAATATCATAGAACATAAATTGTAGGAAACATAATTCTCTACAAAAAACGTCTCTTAACATTTTGCCATAGCTCGCTTCGTTTCCGAGATATTTGCAGATTCAGCTCAAAGGAACTGGCCTGACGGACATATTTCGAGATATTCCTTCTTCTTGTTGTTCTTCCTCTGCACAGCTAAGCTGGAAGTGGCATTTGCAGCTCGCAATAGTGCAGAGTTATCTCAAAGAAAGGGGCCACGGTGTTTCTGTATCTCTATTATGTTGGTGCGGCTTCGGAACTTTTAAATATCTTGGTATATCTCGAGAACTACGCATCTGATCAGAAAATATCATAGAACATAAATTGTAGGAAACATAATTCTCTACAAAAAAGGTCTCTTAACATTTTGCCATAGCTCGCTTCGTTTCCGAGATATTTGCAGATATATCTCAAGGGAAGGGGCCTGACGGACATATTTCGAGATATTTCTTCTTCTTGTTGTTCTTCTTCTGCGCAGCTAAGCTGGAAGTGGCATTTGCAGCTCGCAATAGTGCAGAGATATCTCAAAGAAAGGGGCCACGGTGTTTCTGTATCTCTATTATGTTGGTGCGGCTTCGGAACTTTTGAATATCTTGATATATCTCGAGAACTACGCATCTGATCAAAAAATATCATAGAACATAAAAAGTAGGAAACTTAATTCTCTACAAAAAAGGTCTCTTAACATTTTGCCATAGCTCGCTTCTTTTCCGAGATATTTGCAGATTTATCTCAAGGGAAGGGGCCTGACGGACATATTTCGAGATATTTCTTCTTCTTGTTGTTCTTCTTCTGCACAGCTAAGCTGGAAGTGGCATTTGCGGCTCGCACTAGTGCAGAGTTATCTCAACGAAAGGGGCCACGGTGTTTCTGTATCTCTATTATGTTGGTGCGGCTTCGGAACTTTTAAATATCTCGATATATCTCGAAAACTACGCTTCTGATCAAAAAATATCATAGAACATAAATTGTAGGAAACATAATTCTCTACAAAAAAGGTCTCTTAACATTTTGCCATAGCTCGCTTCGTTTCCGAGATATTTGCAGATTTATCTCAAGGGAAGGTGCCTGACGGACATATTTCGAGATATTTCTTCTTCTTGTTGTTCTTGTTCTGCACAGCTAAGCTGGAAGTGGCATTTGCGGCTCGCACTAGTGCAGAGTTATCTCAAAGAAAGGGGCCACGGTGTTTCTGTATCTCTATTATGTTGGTGCGGCTTCGGAACTTTTAAATATCTCGATATATCTCGAAAACTACGCTTCTGATCAAAAAATATCATATAACATAAATTGTAGGAAACATAATTCTCTACAAAAAACGTCTCTTAACATTTTGCCATAGCTCGCTTCGTTTCCGAGATATTTGCAGAATCATCTCAAAGGAACTGGCCTGACGGACATATTTCGAGATATTCCTTCTTCTTGTTGTTCTTCCTCTGCACAGCTAAGCTGGAAGTGGCATTTGCAGCTCGCAATAGTGCAGAGTTATCTCAAAGAAAGGGGCCACGGTGTTTCTGTATCTCTATTATGTTGGTGCGGCTTCGGAACTTTTAAATATCTTGGTATATCTCGAGAACTACGCATCTGATCAAAAAATATTATAGAACATAAATTGTAGGAATCATAATTCTCTACAAAAAAGGTCTCTTAACATTTTGCCATAGCTCGCTTCGTTTCCGAGATATTTGCAGATATATCTCAAGGGAAGGGGCCTGACGGACATATTTCGAGATATTTCTTCTTCTTGTTGTTCTTCTTCTGCGCAGCTAAGCTGGAAGTGGCATTTGCAGCTCGCAATAGTGCAGAGATATCTCAAAGAAAGGGGCCACGGTGTTTCTGTATCTCTATTATGTTGGTGCGGCTTCGGAACTGTTAAATATCTTGATATATCTCGAGAACTACGCATCTGATCAGAAAATATCATAGAAGATAAAAAGTAGGAAACTTAATTCTCTACAAAAAAGGTCTCTTAACATTTTGCCATAGCTCGCTTCGTTTCCGAGATATTTGCAGATTTATCTCAAGGTAAGGGGCCTGACGGACATATTTCGAGATATTTCTTCTTCTTGTTGTTCTTCTTCTGCACAGCTAAGCTGGAAGTGGCATTTGCAGCTCGCAATAGTGCATAGTTATCTGAAAGAAAGGGGCCACGGTGTTTCTGTATCTCTATTATGTTGGTGCGGCTTCGGAACTTTTAAATATCTTGGTATATCTCGAGAACTACGCATCTGATCAGAAAATATCATAGAACATAAATTGTAGGAAACATAATTCTCTACAAAAAAGGTCTCTTAACATTTTGCCATAGCTCGCTTCGTTTCCGAGATATTTGCAGATATATCTCAAGGGAAGGGGCCTGACGGACATATTTCGAGATATTTCTTCTTCTTGTTGTTCTTCTTCTGCGCAGCTAAGCTGGAAGTGGCATTTGCAGCTCGCAATAGTGCAGAGATATCTCAAAGAAAGGGGCCACGGTGTTTCTGTATCTCTATTATGTTGGTGCGGCTTCGGAACTTTTGAATATCTTGATATATCTCGAGAACTACGCATCTGATCAAAAAATATCATAGAACGTAAAAAGTAGGAAACTTAATTCTCTACAAAAAAGGTCTCTTAACATTTTGCCATAGCTCGCTTCGTTTCCGAGATATTTGCAGATTTATCTCAAGGGAAGGGGCCTGACGGACATATTTCGAGATATTTCTTCTTCTTGTTGTTCTTCTTCTGCACAGCTAAGCTGAAAGTGGCATTTGCAGCTCGCAATAGAGCAGAGTTATCTCAAAGAAAGGGGCCACGGTGTTTCTGTATCTCTATTATGTTGGTGCGGCTTCGGAACTTTTAAATATCTCGATATATCTCGAGAACTACGCGTCTGATCAAAAAATATCATAGAACATAAAAAGTAGGAAACTCAATTCTCTACAAAAAATGTCTCTTAACATTTTGCAATAGCTCGCTTCGTTTCCGAGATATTTGCAGATCTATCTCAAGGGAAGGTGCCTGACGGACATATTTCGAGATATTTCTTCTTCTTGTTGTTCTTGTTCTGCACAGCTAAGCTGGAAGTGGCATTTGCGGCTCGCACTAGTGCAGAGTTATCTCAAAGAAAGGGGCCACGGTGTTTCTGTATCTCTATTATGTTGGTGCGGCTTCGGAACTTTTAAATATCTCGATATATCTCGAAAACTACGCTTCTGATCAAAAAATATCATATAACATAAATTGTAGGAAACATAATTCTCTACAAAAAACGTCTCTTAACATTTTGCCATAGCTCGCTTCGTTTCCGAGATATTTGCAGAATCATCTCAAAGGAACTGGCCTGACGGACATATTTCGAGATATTCCTTCTTCTTGTTGTTCTTCCTCTGCACAGCTAAGCTGGAAGTGGCATTTGCAGCTCGCAATAGTGCAGAGTTATCTCAAAGAAAGGGGCCACGGTGTTTCTGTATCTCTATTATGTTGGTGCGGCTTCGGAACTTTTAAATATCTTGGTATATCTCGAGAACTACGCATCTGATCAAAAAATATTATAGAACATAAATTGTAGGAATCATAATTCTCTACAAAAAAGGTCTCTTAACATTTTGCCATAGCTCGCTTCGTTTCCGAGATATTTGCAGATATATCTCAAGGGAAGGGGCCTGACGGACATATTTCGAGATATTTCTTCTTCTTGTTGTTCTTCTTCTGCGCAGCTAAGCTGGAAGTGGCATTTGCAGCTCGCAATAGTGCAGAGATATCTCAAAGAAAGGGGCCACGGTGTTTCTGTATCTCTATTATGTTGGTGCGGCTTCGGAACTGTTAAATATCTTGATATATCTCGAGAACTACGCATCTGATCAGAAAATATCATAGAAGATAAAAAGTAGGAAACTTAATTCTCTACAAAAAAGGTCTCTTAAGATTTTGCCATAGCTCGCTTCGTTTCCGAGATATTTGCAGATTTATCTCAAGGTAAGGGGCCTGACGGACATATTTCGAGATATTTCTTCTTCTTGTTGTTCTTCTTCTGCACAGCTAAGCTGGAAGTGGCATTTGCAGCTCGCAATAGTGCATAGTTATCTGAAAGAAAGGGGCCACGGTGTTTCTGTATCTCTATTATGTTGGTGCGGCTTCGGAACTTTTAAATATCTTGATATATCTCGAGAACTACGCATCTGATCAAAAAATATCATTGAACATAAAAAGTAGGAAACTCAATTCCCTAAAAAAAGGTCTCTTAACATTTTGCAATAGCTCGCTTCGTTTCCGAGATATTTGCAGATTTATCTCAAGGGAAGGTGCCTGACGGACATATTTCGAGATATTTCTTCTTCTTGTTGTTCTTGTTCTGCACAGCTAAGCTGGAAGTGGCATTTGCGGCTCGCACTAGTGCAGAGTTATCTCAAAGAAAGGGGCCACGGTGTTTCTGTATCTCTATTATGTTGGTGCGGCTTCGGAACTTTTAAATATCTCGATATATCTCGAAAACTACGCTTCTGATCAAAAAATATCATAGAACATAAATTGTAGGAAACATAATTCGCTACAAAAAACGTCTCTTAACATTTTGCCATAGCTCGCTTCGTTTCCGAGATATTTGCAGATTCAGCTCAAAGGAACTGGCCTGACGGACATATTTCGAGATATTCCTTCTTCTTGTTGTTCTTCCACTGCACAGCTAAGCTGGAAGTGGCATTTGCAGCTCGCAATAGTGCAGAGTTATCTCAAAGAAAGGGGCCACGGTGTTTCTGTATCTCTATTATGTTGGTGCGGCTTCGGAACTTTTGAATATCTTGATATATCTCGAGAACTACGCATCTGATCAAAAAATATCATAGAACATAAAAAGTAGGAAACTTAATTCTCTACAAAAAAGGTCTCTTAACATTTTGCCATAGCTCGCTTCGTTTCCGAGATATTTGCAGATTTATCTCAAGGGAAGGGGCCTGACGGACATATTTCGAGATATTTCTTCTTCTTGTTGTTCTTCTTCTGCACAGCTAAGCTGGAAGTGGCATTTGCGGCTCGCACTAGTGCAGAGTTATCTCAACGAAAGGGGCCACGGTGTTTCTGTATCTCTATTATGTTGGTGCGGCTTCGGAACTTTTAAATATCTCGATATATCTCGAAAACTACGCTTCTGATCAAAAAATATCATAGAACATAAATTGTAGGAAACATAATTCTCTACAAAAAAGGTCTCTTAACATTTTGCCATAGCTCGCTTCGTTTCCGAGATATTTGCAGATTTATCTCAAGGGAAGGGGCCTGACGGACATATTTCGAGATATTTCTTCTTCTTGTTGTTCTTCTTCTGCACAGCTAAGCTGAAAGTGGCATTTGCAGCTCGCAATAGTGCAGAGTTATCTCAAAGAAAGGGGCCACGGTGTTTCTGTATCTCTATTATGTTGGTGCGGCTTCGGAACTTTTAAATATCTTGATATATCTCGAGTACTACGCATCTGATCAGAAAATATCATAGAAGATAAAAAGTAGGAAACTTAATTCTCTACAAAAAAGGTCTCTTAACATTTTGCCATAGCTCGCTTCGTTTCCGAGATATTTGCAGATTTATCTCAAGGTAAGGGGCCTGACGGACATATTTCGAGATATTTCTTCTTCTTGTTGTTCTTCTTCTGCACAGGTAAGCTGGAAGTGGCATTTGCAGCTCGCAATAGTGCATAGTTATCTGAAAGAAAGGGGCCACGGTGTTTCTGTATCTCTATTATGTTGGTGCGGCTTCGGAACTTTTAAATATCTTGATATATCTCGAGAACTACGCATCTGATCAAAAAATATCATAGAACATAAAAAGTAGGAAACTCAATTCTCTACAAAAAAGGTCTCTTAACATTTTGCAATAGCTCGCTTCGTTTCCGAGATATTTGCAGATTTATCTCAAGGAAAGGTGCCTGACGGACATATTTCGAGATATTTCTTCTTCTTGTTGTTCTTGTTCTGCACAGCTAAGCTGGAAGTGGCATTTGCGGCTCGCACTAGTGCAGAGTTATCTCAACGAAAGGGGCCACGGTGTTTCTGTATCTCTATTATGTTGGTGCGGCTTCGGAACTTTTAAATATCTCGATATATCTCGAAAACTACGCTTCTGATCAAAAAATATCATAGAACATAAATTGTAGGAAACATAATTCTCTACAAAAAAGGTCTCTTAACATTTTGCCATAGCTCGCTTCGTTTCCGAGATATTTGCAGATTTATCTCAAGGGAAGGGGCCTGACGGACATATTTCGAGATATTTCTTCTTCTTGTTGTTCTTCTTCTGCACAGCTAAGCTGAAAGTGGCATTTGCAGCTCGCAATAGTGCAGAGTTATCTCAAAGAAAGGGGCCACGGTGTTTCTGTATCTCTATTATGTTGGTGCGGCTTCGGAACTTTTAAATATCTTGATATATCTCGAGAACTACGCATCTGATCAGAAAATATCATAGAAGATAAAAAGTAGGAAACTTAATTCTCTACAAAAAAGGTCTCTTAACATTTTGCCATAGCTCGCTTCGTTTCCGAGATATTTGCAGATTTATCTCAAGGTAAGGGGCCTGACGGACATATTTCGAGATATTTCTTCTTCTTGTTGTTCTTCTTCTGCACAGCTAAGCTGGAAGTGGCATTTGCAGCTCGCAATAGTGCATAGTTATCTGAAAGAAAGGGGCCACGGTGTTTCTGTATCTCTATTATGTTGGTGCGGCTTCGGAACTTTTAAATATCTTGATATATCTCGAGAACTACGCATCTGATCAAAAAATATCATAGAACATAAAAAGTAGGAAACTCAATTCTCTACAAAAAAGGTCTCTTAACATTTTGCAATAGCTCGCTTCGTTTCCGAGATATTTGCAGATTTATCTCAAGGGAAGGTGCCTGACGGACATATTTCGAGATATTTCTTCTTCTTGTTGTTCTTGTTCTGCACAGCTAAGCTGGAAGTGGCATTTGCGGCTCGCACTAGTGCAGAGTTATCTCAAAGAAAGGGGCCACGGTGTTTCTGTATCTCTATTATGTTGGTGCGGCTTCGGAACTTTTAAATATCTCGATATATCTCGAAAACTACGCTTCTGATCAAAAAATATCATAGAACATAAATTGTAGGAAACATAATTCTCTACAAAAAACGTCTCTTAACATTTTGCCATAGCTCGCTTCGTTTCCGAGATATTTGCAGATTCAGCTCAAAGGAACTGGCCTGACGGACATATTTCGAGATATTCCTTCTTCTTGTTGTTATTCCTCTGCACAGCTAAGCTGGAAGTGGCATTTGCAGCTCGCAATAGTGCAGAGTTATCTCAAAGAAAGGGGCCACGGTGTTTCTGTATCTCTATTATGTTGGTGCGGCTTCGGAACTTTTGAATATCTTGATATATCTCGAGAACTACGCATCTGATCAAAAAATATCATAGAACATAAAAAGTAGGAAACTTAATTCTCTACAAAAAAGGCCTCTTAACATTTTGCCATAGCTCGCTTCGTTTCCGAGATATTTGCAGATTTATCTCAAGGGAAGGGGCCTGACGGACATATTTCGAGATATTTCTTCTTCTTGTTGTTCTTCTTCTGCGCAGCTAAGCTGGAAGTGGCATTTGCGGCTCGCACTAGTGCAGAGTTATCTCAACGAAAGGGGCCACGGTGTTTCTGTATCTCTGTTATGTTGGTGCGGCTTCGGAACTTTTAAATATCTCGATATATCTCGAAAACTACGCTTCTGATCAAAAAATATCATAGAACATAAATTGTAGGAAACATAATTCTCTACAAAAAAGGTCTCTTAACATTTTGCCATAGCTCGCTTCGTTTCCGAGATATTTGCAGATATATCTCAAGGCAAGGGGCCTGACGGACATATTTCGAGATATTTCTTCTTCTTGTTGTTCTTCTTCTGCGCAGCTAAGCTGGAAGTGGCATTTGCAGCTCGCAATAGTGCAGAGATATCTCAAAGAAAGGGGCCACGGTGTTTCTGTATCTCTATTATGTTGGTGCGGCTTCGGAACTTTTAAATATCTTGATATATCTCGAGAACTACGCATCTGATCAAAAAATATCATAGAACATAAAAAGTAGGAAACTTAATTCTCTACAAAAAAGGTCGCTTAACATTTTGCCATAGCTCGCTTCGTTTCCGAGATATTTGCATATTTATCTCAAGGGAAGGGGCCTGACGGACATATTTCGAGATATTTCTTCTTCTTGTTGTTCTTCTTCTGCACAGCTAAGCTGGAAGTGGCATTTGCGGCTCGCACTAGTGCAGAGTTACCTCAAAGAACGGGGCCACGGTGTTTCTGTATCCCTATTATGTTGGTGCGGCTTCGGAACTTTTAAATATCTTGATATATCTCGAGAACTACGCTTCTGATAAAAAAATATCATAGAACATAAATTATAGGAAACATAATTCTCTACAAAAAACGTCTCTTAACATTTTGCCATAGCTCGCTTCGTTTCCGAGATATTTGCAGATTCAGCTCAAAGGAACTGGCCTGACGGACATATTTCGAGATATTCCTTCTTCTTGTTGTTCTTCCTCTGCACAGCTAAGCTGGAAGTGGCATTTGCAGCTCGCAATAGTGCAGAGTTATCTCAAAGAAAGGGGCCACGGTGTTTCTGTATCTCTATTATGTTGGTGCGGCTTCGGAACTTTTAAATATCTTGGTATATCTCGAGAACTACGCATCTGATCAGAAAATATCATAGAACATAAATTGTAGGAAACATAATTCTCTACAAAAAAGGTCTCTTAACATTTTGCCATAGCTCGCTTCGTTTCCGAGATATTTGCAGATTTATCTCAAGGGAAGGGGCCTGACGGACATATTTCGAGATATTTCTTCTTCTTGTTGTTCTTCTTCTGCACAGCTAAGCTGAAAGTGGCATTTGCAGCTCGCAATAGAGCAGAGTTATCTCAAAGAAAGGGGCCACGGTGTTTCTGTATCTCTATTATGTTGGTGCGGCTTCGGAACTTTTAAATATCTCGATATATCTCGAGAACTACGCGTCTGATCAAAAAATATCATAGAACATAAAAAGTAGGAAACTCAATTCTCTACAAAAAATGTCTCTTAACATTTTGCAATAGCTCGCTTCGTTTCCGAGATATTTGCAGATCTATCTCAAGGGAAGGTGCCTGACGGACATATTTCGAGATATTTCTTCTTCTTGTTGTTCTTGTTCTGCACAGCTAAGCTGGAAGTGGCATTTGCGGCTCGCACTAGTGCAGAGTTATCTCAAAGAAAGGGGCCACGGTGTTTCTGTATCTCTATTATGTTGGTGCGGCTTCGGAACTTTTAAATATCTCGATATATCTCGAAAACTACGCTTCTGATCAAAAAATATCATATAACATAAATTGTAGGAAACATAATTCTCTACAAAAAACGTCTCTTAACATTTTGCCATAGCTCGCTTCGTTTCCGAGATATTTGCAGAATCATCTCAAAGGAACTGGCCTGACGGACATATTTCGAGATATTCCTTCTTCTTGTTGTTCTTCCTCTGCACAGCTAAGCTGGAAGTGGCATTTGCAGCTCGCAATAGTGCAGAGTTATCTCAAAGAAAGGGGCCACGGTGTTTCTGTATCTCTATTATGTTGGTGCGGCTTCGGAACTTTTAAATATCTTGGTATATCTCGAGAACTACGCATCTGATCAAAAAATATTATAGAACATAAATTGTAGGAATCATAATTCTCTACAAAAAAGGTCTCTTAACATTTTGCCATAGCTCGCTTCGTTTCCGAGATATTTGCAGATATATCTCAAGGGAAGGGGCCTGACGGACATATTTCGAGATATTTCTTCTTCTTGTTGTTCTTCTTCTGCGCAGCTAAGCTGGAAGTGGCATTTGCAGCTCGCAATAGTGCAGAGATATCTCAAAGAAAGGGGCCACGGTGTTTCTGTATCTCTATTATGTTGGTGCGGCTTCGGAACTGTTAAATATCTTGATATATCTCGAGAACTACGCATCTGATCAGAAAATATCATAGAAGATAAAAAGTAGGAAACTTAATTCTCTACAAAAAAGGTCTCTTAACATTTTGCCATAGCTCGCTTCGTTTCCGAGATATTTGCAGATTTATCTCAAGGTAAGGGGCCTGACGGACATATTTCGAGATATTTCTTCTTCTTGTTGTTCTTCTTCTGCACAGCTAAGCTGGAAGTGGCATTTGCAGCTCGCAATAGTGCATAGTTATCTGAAAGAAAGGGGCCACGGTGTTTCTGTATCTCTATTATGTTGGTGCGGCTTCGGAACTTTTAAATATCTTGGTATATCTCGAGAACTACGCATCTGATCAGAAAATATCATAGAACATAAATTGTAGGAAACATAATTCTCTACAAAAAAGGTCTCTTAACATTTTGCCATAGCTCGCTTCGTTTCCGAGATATTTGCAGATATATCTCAAGGGAAGGGGCCTGACGGACATATTTCGAGATATTTCTTCTTCTTGTTGTTCTTCTTCTGCGCAGCTAAGCTGGAAGTGGCATTTGCAGCTCGCAATAGTGCAGAGATATCTCAAAGAAAGGGGCCACGGTGTTTCTGTATCTCTATTATGTTGGTGCGGCTTCGGAACTTTTGAATATCTTGATATATCTCGAGAACTACGCATCTGATCAAAAAATATCATAGAACATAAAAAGTAGGAAACTTAATTCTCTACAAAAAAGGTCTCTTAACATTTTGCCATAGCTCGCTTCTTTTCCGAGATATTTGCAGATTTATCTCAAGGGAAGGGGCCTGACGGACATATTTCGAGATATTTCTTCTTCTTGTTGTTCTTCTTCTGCACAGCTAAGCTGGAAGTGGCATTTGCGGCTCGCACTAGTGCAGAGTTATCTCAACGAAAGGGGCCACGGTGTTTCTGTATCTCTATTATGTTGGTGCGGCTTCGGAACTTTTAAATATCTCGATATATCTCGAAAACTACGCTTCTGATCAAAAAATATCATAGAACATAAATTGTAGGAAACATAATTCTCTACAAAAAAGGTCTCTTAACATTTTGCCATAGCTCGCTTCGTTTCCGAGATATTTGCAGATTTATCTCAAGGGAAGGGGCCTGACGGACATATTTCGAGATATTTCTTCTTCTTGTTGTTCTTCTTCTGCACAGCTAAGCTGAAAGTGGCATTTGCAGCTCGCAATAGAGCAGAGTTATCTCAAAGAAAGGGGCCACGGTGTTTCTGTATCTCTATTATGTTGGTGCGGCTTCGGAACTTTTCAATATCTCGATATATCTCGAGAACTACGCGTCTGATCAAAAAATATCATAGAACATAAAAAGTAGGAAACTCAATTCTCTACAAAAAATGTCTCTTAACATTTTGCAATAGCTCGCTTCGTTTCCGAGATATTTGCAGATCTATCTCAAGGGAAGGTGCCTGACGGACATATTTCGAGATATTTCTTCTTCTTGTTGTTCTTGTTCTGCACAGCTAAGCTGGAAGTGGCATTTGCGGCTCGCACTAGTGCAGAGTTATCTCAAAGAAAGGGGCCACGGTGTTTCTGTATCTCTATTATGTTGGTGCGGCTTCGGAACTTTTAAATATCTCGATATATCTCGAAAACTACGCTTCTGATCAAAAAATATCATATAACATAAATTGTAGGAAACATAATTCTCTACAAAAAACGTCTCTTAACATTTTGCCATAGCTCGCTTCGTTTCCGAGATATTTGCAGAATCATCTCAAAGGAACTGGCCTGACGGACATATTTCGAGATATTCCTTCTTCTTGTTGTTCTTCCTCTGCACAGCTAAGCTGGAAGTGGCGTTTGCAGCTCGCAATAGTGCAGAGTTATCTCAAAGAAAGGGGCCACGGTGTTTCTGTATCTCTATTATGTTGGTGCGGCTTCGGAACTTTTAAATATCTTGGTATATCTCGAGAACTACGCATCTGATCAAAAAATATTATAGAACATAAATTATAGGAATCATAATTCTCTACAAAAAAGGTCTCTTAACATTTTGCCATAGCTCGCTTCGTTTCCGAGATATTTGCAGATATATCTCAAGGGAAGGGGCCTGACGGACATATTTCGAGATATTTCTTCTTCTTGTTGTTCTTCTTCTGCGCAGCTAAGCTGGAAGTGGCATTTGCAGCTCGCAATAGTGCAGAGATATCTCAAAGAAAGGGGCCACGGTGTTTCTGTATCTCTATTATGTTGGTGCGGCTTCGGAACTGTTAAATATCTTGATATATCTCGAGAACTACGCATCTGATCAGAAAATATCATAGAAGATAAAAAGTAGGAAACTTAATTCTCTACAAAAAAGGTCTCTTAAGATTTTGCCATAGCTCGCTTCGTTTCCGAGATATTTGCAGATTTATCTCAAGGTAAGGGGCCTGACGGACATATTTCGAGATATTTCTTCTTCTTGTTGTTCTTCTTCTGCACAGCTAAGCTGGAAGTGGCATTTGCAGCTCGCAATAGTGCATAGTTATCTGAAAGAAAGGGGCCACGGTGTTTCTGTATCTCTATTATGTTGGTGCGGCTTCGGAACTTTTAAATATCTTGATATATCTCGAGAACTACGCATCTGATCAAAAAATATCATTGAACATAAAAAGTAGGAAACTCAATTCCCTAAAAAAAGGTCTCTTAACATTTTGCAATAGCTCGCTTCGTTTCCGAGATATTTGCAGATTTATCTCAAGGGAAGGTGCCTGACGGACATATTTCGAGATATTTCTTCTTCTTGTTGTTCTTGTTCTGCACAGCTAAGCTGGAAGTGGCATTTGCGGCTCGCACTAGTGCAGAGTTATCTCAAAGAAAGGGGCCACGGTGTTTCTGTATCTCTATTATGTTGGTGCGGCTTCGGAACTTTTAAATATCTCGATATATCTCGAAAACTACGCTTCTGATCAAAAAATATCATAGAACATAAATTGTAGGAAACATAATTCGCTACAAAAAACGTCTCTTAACATTTTGCCATAGCTCGCTTCGTTTCCGAGATATTTGCAGATTCAGCTCAAAGGAACTGGCCTGACGGACATATTTCGAGATATTCCTTCTTCTTGTTGTTCTTCCTCTGCACAGCTAAGCTGGAAGTGGCATTTGCAGCTCGCAATAGTGCAGAGTTATATCAAAGAAAGGGGCCACGGTGTTTCTGTATCTCTATTATGTTGGTGCGGCTTCGGAACTTTTAAATATCTTGGTATATCTCGAGAACTACGCATCTGATCAAAAAATATCATAGAACATAAATTGTAGGAAACATAATTCCCTACAAAAAAGGTCTCTTAACATTTTGCCATAGCTCGCTTCGTTTCCGAGATATTTGCAGATATATCTCAAGGGAAGGGGCCTGACGGACATATTTCGAGATATTTCTTCTTCTTGTTGTTCTTCTTCTGCGCAGCTAAGCTGGAAGTGGCATTTGCAGCTCGCAATAGTGCAGAGATATCTCAAAGAAAGGGGCCACGGTGTTTCTGTATCTCTATTATGTTGGTGCGGCTTCGGAACTTTTAAATATCTTGATATATCTCGAGAACTACGCATCTGATCAAAAAATATCATAGAACATAAAAAGTAGGAAACTCAATTCTCTACAAAAAAGGTCTCTTAACATTTTGCAATAGCTCGCTTCGTTTCCGAGATATTTGCAGATTTATCTCAAGGGAAGGTGCCTGACGGACATATTTCGAGATACTTCTTCTTCTTGTTGTTCTTGTTCTGCTCAGCTAAGCTGGAAGTGGCATTTGCGGCTCGCACTAGTGCAGAGTTATCTCAAAGAAAGGGGCCACGGTGTTTCTGTATCTCTATTATGTTGGTGCGGCTTCGGAACTTTTAAATATCTCGATATATCTCGAAAACTACGCTTCTGATCAAAAAATATCATAGAACATAAATTGTAGGAAACATAATTCTCTACAAAAAACGTCTCTTAACATTTTGCCATAGCTCGCTTCGTTTCCGAGATATTTGCAGATTCAGCTCAAAGGAACTGGCCTGACGGACATATTTCGAGATATTCCTTCTTCTTGTTGTTCTTCCACTGCACAGCTAAGCTGGAAGTGGCATTTGCAGCTCGCAATAGTGCAGAGTTATCTCAAAGAAAGGGGCCACGGTGTTTCTGTATCTCTATTATGTTGGTGCGGCTTCGGAACTTTTGAATATCTTGATATATCTCGAGAACTACGCATCTGATCAAAAAATATCATAGAACATAAAAAGTAGGAAACTTAATTCTCTACAAAAAAGGTCTCTCAACATTTTGCCATAGCTCGCTTCTTTTCCGAGATATTTGCAGATTTATCTCAAGGGAAGGGGCCTGACGGACATATTTCGAGATATTTCTTCTTCTTGTTGTTCTTCTTCTGCACAGCTAAGCTGGAAGTGGCATTTGCGGCTCGTACTAGTGCAGAGTTATCTCAAAGAAAGGGGCCACGGTGTTTCTGTATCTCTATTATGTTGGTGCGGCTTCGGAACTTTTGAATATCTTGATATATCTCGAGAACTACGCATCTGATCAGAAAATATCATAGAAGATAAAAAGTAGGAAACTTAATTCTCTACAAAAAAGGTCTCTTAACATTTTGCCATAGCTCTCTTCGTTTCCGAGATATTTGCAGGTTTATCTCAAGGGAAGGGGCCTAACGGACATATTTCGAGATATTTCTTCTTCTTGTTGTTCTTCTTCTGCACAGCTAAGCTGAAAGTGGCATTTGCAGCTCGCAATAGTGCAGAGTTATCTCAAAGAAAGGGGCCACGGTGTTTCTGTATCTCTATTCTGTTGGTGCGGCTTCGGAACTTTTAAATATCTTGATATATCTCGAGAACTACGCATCTGATCAAAAAATATCATAGAACATAAAAAGTAGCAAACTCAATTCTCTACAAAAAAGGTCTCTCAACATTTTGCAATAGCTCGCTTCGTTTCCAAGATATTTGCAGATTTATCTCAAGGGAAGGTGCCTGACGGACATATTTCGAGATATTTCTTCTTCTTGTTGTTCTTGTTCTGCACAGCTAAGCTGGAAGTGGCATTTGCGGCTCGCACTAGTGCAGAGTTATCTCAAAGAAAGGGGCCACGGTGTTTCTGTATCTCTATTATGTTGGTGCGGCTTCGGAACTTTTAAATATC
Source organism: Osmia lignaria lignaria (assembly GCF_051020975.1). Classification (NCBI taxonomy): domain Eukaryota; kingdom Metazoa; phylum Arthropoda; class Insecta; order Hymenoptera; family Megachilidae; genus Osmia; species Osmia lignaria. Next base: position 3,989,276 of record NW_027478160.1, read on the forward strand.
TCGATATATCTCGAAAACTACGCTTCTGATCAAAAAATATCATAGAACATAAATTGTAGGAAACATAATTCTCTACAAAAAACGTCTCTTAACATTTTGCCATAGCTCGCTTCGTTTCCGAGATATTTGCAGATTCAGCTCAAAGGAACTGGCCTGACGGACATATTTCGAGATATTCCTTCTTCTTGTTGTTCTTCCTCTGCACAGCTAAGCTGGAAGTGGCATTTGCAGCTCGCAATAGTGCAGAGTTATCTCAAAGAAAGGGGCCACGGTGTTTCTGTATCTCTATTATGTTGGTGCGGCTTCGGAACTTTTAAATATGTTGATATATCTCGAGAACTACGCATCTGATCAAAAAATATCATAGAACATAAAAAGTAGGAAACTCAATTCTCTACAAAAAAGGTCTCTTAACATTTTGCAATAGCTCGCTTCGTTTCCGAGATATTTGCAGATTTATCTCAAGGGAAGGTGCCTGACGGACATATTTCGAGATATTTCTTCTTCTTGTTGTTCTTGTTCTGCACAGCTAAGCTGGAAGTGGCATTTGCGGCTCGCACTAGTGCAGAGTTATCTCAAAGAAAGGGGCCACGGTGTTTCTGTATCTCTATTATGTTGGTGCGGCTTCGGAACTTTTAAATATCTCGATATATCTCGAGAACTACGCATCTGATCAAAAAATATCATAGAACATAAAAAGTAGGAAACTCAATTCTCTACAAAAAAGGTCTCTTAACATTTTGCAATAGCTCGCTTCGTTTCCGAGATATTTGCAGATTTATCTCAAGGGAAGGTGCCTGACGGACATATTTCGAGATATTTCTTCTTCTTGTTGTTCTTGTTCTGCACAGCTAAGCTGGAAGTGGCATTTGCGGCTCGCACTAGTGCAGAGTTATCTCAAAGAAAGGGGCCACGGTGTTTCTGTATCTCTATTATGTTGGTGCGGCTTCGGAACTTTTAAATATCTCGATATATCTCGAAAACTACGCTTCTGATCAAAAAATATCATAGAACATAAATTGTAGGAAACATAATTCTCTACAAAAAACGTCTCTTAACATTTTGCCATAGCTCGCTTCGTTTCCGAGATATTTGCAGATTCAGCTCAAAGGAACTGGCCTGACGGACATATTTCGAGATATTCCTTCTTCTTGTTGTTCTTCCTCTGCACAGCTAAGCTGGAAGTGGCATTTGCAGCTCGCAATAGTGCAGAGTTATCTCAAAGAAAGGGGCCACGGTGTTTCTGTATCTCTATTATGTTGGTGCGGCTTCGGAACTTTTGAATATCTTGATATATCTCGAGAACTACGCATCTGATCAAAAAATATCATACAACATAAAAAGTAGGAAACTTAATTCTCTACAAAAAAGGTCTCTTAACATTTTGCCATAGCTCGCTTCGTTTCCGAGATATTTGCAGATTTATCTCATGGTAAGGGGCCTGACGGACATATTTCGAGATATTTCTTCTTCTTGTTGTTCTTCTTCTGCACAGCTAAGCTGGAAGTGGCATTTGCAGCTCGCAATAGTGCATAGTTATCTGAAAGAAAGGGGCCACGGTGTTTCTGTATCTCTATTATGTTGGTGCGGCTTCGGAACTTTTAAATATCTTGGTATATCTCGAGAACTACGCATCTGATCAGAAAATATCATAGAACATAAATTGTAGGAAACATAATTCTCTACAAAAAAGGTCTCTTAACGTTTTGCCATAGCTCGCTTCGTTTCCGAGATATTTGCAGATATATCTCAAGGGAAGGGGCCTGACGGACATATTTCGAGATATTTCTTCTTCTTGTTGTTCTTCTTCTGCGCAGCTAAGCTGGAAGTGGCATTTGCAGCTCGCAATAGTGCAGAGATATCTCAAAGAAAGGGGCCACGGTGTTTCTGTATCTCTATTATGTTGGTGCGGCTTCGGAACTTTTGAATATCTTGATATATCTCGAGAACTACGCATCTGATCAAAAAATATCATAGAACATAAAAAGTAGGAAACTTAATTCTCTACAAAAAAGGTCTCTTAACATTTTGCCATAGCTCGCTTCTTTTCCGAGATATTTGCAGATTTATCTCAAGGGAAGGGGCCTGACGGACATATTTCGAGATATTTCTTCTTCTTGTTGTTCTTCTTCTGCACAGCTAAGCTGGAAGTGGCATTTGCGGCTCGCACTAGTGCAGAGTTATCTCAACGAAAGGGGCCACGGTGTTTCTGTATCTCTATTATGTTGGTGCGGCTTCGGAACTTTTAAATATCTCGATATATCTCGAAAACTACGCTTCTGATCAAAAAATATCATAGAACATAAATTGTAGGAAACATAATTCTCTACAAAAAAGGTCTCTTAACATTTTGCCATAGCTCGCTTCGTTTCCGAGATATTTGCAGATTTATCTCAAGGGAAGGGGCCTGACGGACATATTTCGAGATATTTCTTCTTCTTGTTGTTCTTCTTCTGCACAGCTAAGCTGAAAGTGGCATTTGCAGCTCGCAATAGAGCAGAGTTATCTCAAAGAAAGGGGCCACGGTGTTTCTGTATCTCTATTATGTTGGTGCGGCTTCGGAACTTTTAAATATCTCGATATATCTCGAGAACTACGCGTCTGATCAAAAAATATCATAGAACATAAAAAGTAGGAAACTCAATTCTCTACAAAAAATGTCTCTTAACATTTTGCAATAGCTCGCTTCGTTTCCGAGATATTTGCAGATCTATCTCAAGGGAAGGTGCCTGACGGACATATTTCGAGATATTTCTTCTTCTTGTTGTTCTTGTTCTGCACAGCTAAGCTGGAAGTGGCATTTGCGGCTCGCACTAGTGCAGAGTTATCTCAAAGAAAGGGGCCACGGTGTTTCTGTATCTCTATTATGTTGGTGCGGCTTCGGAACTTTTAAATATCTCGATATATCTCGAAAACTACGCTTCTGATCAAAAAATATCATATAACATAAATTGTAGGAAACATAATTCTCTACAAAAAACGTCTCTTAACATTTTGCCATAGCTCGCTTCGTTTCCGAGATATTTGCAGAATCATCTCAAAGGAACTGGCCTGACGGACATATTTCGAGATATTCCTTCTTCTTGTTGTTCTTCCTCTGCACAGCTAAGCTGGAAGTGGCGTTTGCAGCTCGCAATAGTGCAGAGTTATCTCAAAGAAAGGGGCCACGGTGTTTCTGTATCTCTATTATGTTGGTGCGGCTTCGGAACTTTTAAATATCTTGGTATATCTCGAGAACTACGCATCTGATCAAAAAATATTATAGAACATAAATTGTAGGAATCATAATTCTCTACAAAAAAGGTCTCTTAACATTTTGCCATAGCTCGCTTCGTTTCCGAGATATTTGCAGATATATCTCAAGGGAAGGGGCCTGACGGACATATTTCGAGATATTTCTTCTTCTTGTTGTTCTTCTTCTGCGCAGCTAAGCTGGAAGTGGCATTTGCAGCTCGCAATAGTGCAGAGATATCTCAAAGAAAGGGGCCACGGTGTTTCTGTATCTCTATTATGTTGGTGCGGCTTCGGAACTGTTAAATATCTTGATATATCTCGAGAACTACGCATCTGATCAGAAAATATCATAGAAGATAAAAAGTAGGAAACTTAATTCTCTACAAAAAAGGTCTCTTAAGATTTTGCCATAGCTCGCTTCGTTTCCGAGATATTTGCAGATTTATCTCAAGGTAAGGGGCCTGACGGACATATTTCGAGATATTTCTTCTTCTTGTTGTTCTTCTTCTGCACAGCTAAGCTGGAAGTGGCATTTGCAGCTCGCAATAGTGCATAGTTATCTGAAAGAAAGGGGCCACGGTGTTTCTGTATCTCTATTATGTTGGTGCGGCTTCGGAACTTTTAAATATCTTGATATATCTCGAGAACTACGCATCTGATCAAAAAATATCATTGAACATAAAAAGTAGGAAACTCAATTCCCTAAAAAAAGGTCTCTTAACATTTTGCAATAGCTCGCTTCGTTTCCGAGATATTTGCAGATTTATCTCAAGGGAAGGTGCCTGACGGACATATTTCGAGATATTTCTTCTTCTTGTTGTTCTTGTTCTGCACAGCTAAGCTGGAAGTGGCATTTGCGGCTCGCACTAGTGCAGAGTTATCTCAAAGAAAGGGGCCACGGTGTTTCTGTATCTCTATTATGTTGGTGCGGCTTCGGAACTTTTAAATATCTCGATATATCTCGAAAACTACGCTTCTGATCAAAAAATATCATAGAACATAAATTGTAGGAAACATAATTCGCTACAAAAAACGTCTCTTAACATTTTGCCATAGCTCGCTTCGTTTCCGAGATATTTGCAGATTCAGCTCAAAGGAACTGGCCTGACGGACATATTTCGAGATATTCCTTCTTCTTGTTGTTCTTCCTCTGCACAGCTAAGCTGGAAGTGGCATTTGCAGCTCGCAATAGTGCAGAGTTATATCAAAGAAAGGGGCCACGGTGTTTCTGTATCTCTATTATGTTGGTGCGGCTTCGGAACTTTTAAATATCTTGGTATATCTCGAGAACTACGCATCTGATCAAAAAATATCATAGAACATAAATTGTAGGAAACATAATTCCCTACAAAAAAGGTCTCTTAACATTTTGCCATAGCTCGCTTCGTTTCCGAGATATTTGCAGATATATCTCAAGGGAAGGGGCCTGACGGACATATTTCGAGATATTTCTTCTTCTTGTTGTTCTTCTTCTGCGCAGCTAAGCTGGAAGTGGCATTTGCAGCTCGCAATAGTGCAGAGATATCTCAAAGAAAGGGGCCACGGTGTTTCTGTATCTCTATTATGTTGGTGCGGCTTCGGAACTTTTAAATATCTTGATATATCTCGAGAACTACGCATCTGATCAAAAAATATCATAGAACATAAAAAGTAGGAAACTCAATTCTCTACAAAAAAGGTCTCTTAACATTTTGCAATAGCTCGCTTCGTTTCCGAGATATTTGCAGATTTATCTCAAGGGAAGGTGCCTGACGGACATATTTCGAGATACTTCTTCTTCTTGTTGTTCTTGTTCTGCTCAGCTAAGCTGGAAGTGGCATTTGCGGCTCGCACTAGTGCAGAGTTATCTCAAAGAAAGGGGCCACGGTGTTTCTGTATCTCTATTATGTTGGTGCGGCTTCGGAACTTTTAAATATCTCGATATATCTCGAAAACTACGCTTCTGATCAAAAAATATCATAGAACATAAATTGTAGGAAACATAATTCTCTACAAAAAACGTCTCTTAACATTTTGCCATAGCTCGCTTCGTTTCCGAGATATTTGCAGATTCAGCTCAAAGGAACTGGCCTGACGGACATATTTCGAGATATTCCTTCTTCTTGTTGTTCTTCCACTGCACAGCTAAGCTGGAAGTGGCATTTGCAGCTCGCAATAGTGCAGAGTTATCTCAAAGAAAGGGGCCACGGTGTTTCTGTATCTCTATTATGTTGGTGCGGCTTCGGAACTTTTGAATATCTTGATATATCTCGAGAACTACGCATCTGATCAAAAAATATCATAGAACATAAAAAGTAGGAAACTTAATTCTCTACAAAAAAGGTCTCTTAACATTTTGCCATAGCTCGCTTCTTTTCCGAGATATTTGCAGATTTATCTCAAGGGAAGGGGCCTGACGGACATATTTCGAGATATTTCTTCTTCTTGTTGTTCTTCTTCTGCACAGCTAAGCTGGAAGTGGCATTTGCGGCTCGTACTAGTGCAGAGTTATCTCAAAGAAAGGGGCCACGGTGTTTCTGTATCTCTATTATGTTGGTGCGGCTTCGGAACTTTTGAATATCTTGATATATCTCGAGAACTACGCATCTGATCAGAAAATATCATAGAAGATAAAAAGTAGGAAACTTAATTCTCTACAAAAAAGGTCTCTTAACATTTTGCCATAGCTCTCTTCGTTTCCGAGATATTTGCAGGTTTATCTCAAGGGAAGGGGCCTAACGGACATATTTCGAGATATTTCTTCTTCTTGTTGTTCTTCTTCTGCACAGCTAAGCTGAAAGTGGCATTTGCAGCTCGCAATAGTGCAGAGTTATCTCAAAGAAAGGGGCCACGGTGTTTCTGTATCTCTATTCTGTTGGTGCGGCTTCGGAACTTTTAAATATCTTGATATATCTCGAGAACTACGCATCTGATCAAAAAATATCATAGAACATAAAAAGCAGCAAACTCAATTCTCTACAAAAAAGGTCTCTCAACATTTTGCAATAGCTCGCTTCGTTTCCAAGATATTTGCAGATTTATCTCAAGGGAAGGTGCCTGACGGACATATTTCGAGATATTTCTTCTTCTTGTTGTTCTTGTTCTGCACAGCTAAGCTGGAAGTGGCATTTGCGGCTCGCACTAGTGCAAAGTTATCTCAAAGAAAGGGGCCACGGTGTTTCTGTATCTCTATTATGTTGGTGCGGCTTCGGAACTTTTAAATATCTCGATATATCTCGAAAACTACGCTTCTGATCAAAAAATATCATAGAACATAAATTGTAGGAAACATAATTCTCTACAAAAAACGTCTCTTAACATTTTGCCATAGCTCGCTTCGTTTCCGAGATATTTGCAGATTCAGCTCAAAGGAACTGGCCTGACGGACATATTTCGAGATATTCCTTCTTCTTGTTGTTCTTCCTCTGCACAGCTAAGCTGGAAGTGGCATTTGCAGCTCGCAATAGTGCAGAGTTATCTCAAAGAAAGGGGCCACGGTGTTTCTGTATCTCTATTATGTTGGTGCGGCTTCGGAACTTTTAAATATGTTGATATATCTCGAGAACTACGCATCTGATCAAAAAATATCATAGAACATAAAAAGTAGGAAACTCAATTCTCTACAAAAAAGGTCTCTTAACATTTTGCAATAGCTCGCTTCGTTTCCGAGATATTTGCAGATTTATCTCAAGGGAAGGTGCCTGACGGACATATTTCGAGATATTTCTTCTTCTTGTTGTTCTTGTTCTGCACAGCTAAGCTGGAAGTGGCATTTGCGGCTCGCACTAGTGCAGAGTTATCTCAAAGAAAGGGGCCACGGTGTTTCTGTATCTCTATTATGTTGGTGCGGCTTCGGAACTTTTAAATATCTCGATATATCTCGAGAACTACGCATCTGATCAAAAAATATCATAGAACATAAAAAGTAGGAAACTCAATTCTCTACAAAAAAGGTCTCTTAACATTTTGCAATAGCTCGCTTCGTTTCCGAGATATTTGCAGATTTATCTCAAGGGAAGGTGCCTGACGGACATATTTCGAGATATTTCTTCTTCTTGTTGTTCTTGTTCTGCACAGCTAAGCTGGAAGTGGCATTTGCGGCTCGCACTAGTGCAGAGTTATCTCAAAGAAAGGGGCCACGGTGTTTCTGTATCTCTATTATGTTGGTGCGGCTTCGGAACTTTTAAATATCTCGATATATCTCGAAAACTACGCTTCTGATCAAAAAATATCATAGAACATAAATTGTAGGAAACATAATTCTCTACAAAAAACGTCTCTTAACATTTTGCCATAGCTCGCTTCGTTTCCGAGATATTTGCAGATTCAGCTCAAAGGAACTGGCCTGACGGACATATTTCGAGATATTCCTTCTTCTTGTTGTTCTTCCTCTGCACAGCTAAGCTGGAAGTGGCATTTGCAGCTCGCAATAGTGCAGAGTTATCTCAAAGAAAGGGGCCACGGTGTTTCTGTATCTCTATTATGTTGGTGCGGCTTCGGAACTTTTGAATATCTTGATATATCTCGAGAACTACGCATCTGATCAAAAAATATCATACAACATAAAAAGTAGGAAACTTAATTCTCTACAAAAAAGGTCTCTTAACATTTTGCCATAGCTCGCTTCGTTTCCGAGATATTTGCAGATTTATCTCATGGTAAGGGGCCTGACGGACATATTTCGAGATATTTCTTCTTCTTGTTGTTCTTCTTCTGCACAGCTAAGCTGGAAGTGGCATTTGCGGCTCGCACTAGTGCAGAGTTATCTTAACGAAAGGGGCCACGGTGTTTCTGTATCTCTATTATGTTGGTGCGGCTTCGGAACTTTTAAATATCTCGATATATCTCGAAAACTACGCTTCTGATCAAAAAATATCATAGAACATAAAAAGTAGGAAACTCAATTCTCTACGAAAAAGATCTCTTAACATTTTGCCATAGCTCTCTTCGTTTCCGAGATATTTGCAGATTTATCTCAAGGGAAGGGGCCTGACGGACATATTTCGAGATATTTCTTCTTCTTGTTGTTCTTCTTCTGCACAGCTAAGCTGAAAGTGGCATTTGCAGCTCGCAATAGTGCAGAGTTATCTCAAAGAAAGGGGCCACGGTGTTTCTGTATCTCTATTATGTTGGTGCGGCTTCGGAACTTTTAAATATCTCGATATATCTCGAAAACTACGCTTCTGATCAAAAAATATCATAGAACATAAATTTTAGGAAACATAATTCTCTACAAAAAACGTCTCTTAACATTTTGCCATAGCTCGCTTCGTTTCCGAGATATTTGCAGATTCAGCTCAAAGGAACTGGCCTGACGGACATATTTCGAGATATTCCTTCTTCTTGTTGTTCTTCCTCTGCACAGCTAAGCTGGAAGTGGCATTTGCAGCTCGCAATAGTGCAGAGTTATCTCAACGAAAGGGGCCACGGTGTTTCTGTATCTCTATTATGTTGGTGCGGCTTCGGAACTTTTGAATATCTCGATATATCTCGAAAACTACGCTTCTGATCGAAAAATATCATAGAACATAAATTGTAGGAAACATAATTCTCTACAAAAAAGGTCTCTTAACATTTTGCCATAGCTCGCTTCGTTTCCGAGATATTTGCAGATTTATCTCAAGGGAAGGGGCCTGACGGACATATTTCGAGATATTTCTTCTTCTTGTTGTTCTTCTTCTGCACAGCTAAGCTGAAAGTGGCATTTGCAGCTCGCAATAGTGCAGAGTTATCTCAAAGAAAGGGGCCACGGTGTTTCTGTATCTCTATTCTGTTGGTGCGGCTTCGGAACTTTTAAATATCTTGATATATCTCGAGAACTACGCATCTGATCAAAAAATATCATAGAACATAAAAAGTAGGAAACTCAATTCTCTACAAAAAAGGTCTCTTAACATTTTGCAATAGCTCGCTTCGTTTCCGAGATATTTGCAGATTTATCTCAAGGGAAGGTGCCTGACGGACATATTTCGAGATATTTCTTCTTCTTGTTGTTCTTGTTCTGCACAGCTAAGCTGGAAGTGGCATTTGCGGCTCGCACTAGTGCAGAGTTATCTCAAAGAAAGGGGCCACGGTGTTTCTGTATCTCTATTATGTTGGTGCGGCTTCGGAACTTTTAAATATCTCGATATATCTCCAAAACTACGCTTCTGATCAAAAAATATCATAGAACATAAATTGTAGGAAACATAATTCTCTACAAAAAACGTCTCTTAACATTTTGCCATAGCTCGCTTCGTTTCCGAGATATTTGCAGATTCAGCTCAAAGGAACTGGCCTGACGGACATATTTCGAGATATTCCTTCTTCTTGTTGTTCTTCCTCTGCACAGCTAAGCTGGAAGTGGCATTTGCAGCTCGCAATAGTGCAGAGTTATCTCAACGAAAGGGGCCACGGTGTTTCTGTATCTCTATTATGTTGGTGCGGCTTCGGAACTTTTGAATATCTCGATATATCTCGAAAACTACGCTTCTGATCGAAAAATATCATAGAACATAAATTGTAGGAAACATAATTCTCTACAAAAAAGGTCTCTTAACATTTTGCCATAGCTCGCTTCGTTTCCGAGATATTTGCAGATTTATCTCAAGGGAAGGGGCCTGACGGACATATTTCGAGATATTTCTTCTTCTTGTTGTTCTTCTTCTGCACAGCTAAGCTGAAAGTGGCATTTGCAGCTCGCAATAGTGCAGAGTTATCTCAAAGAAAGGGGCCACGGTGTTTCTGTATCTCTATTCTGTTGGTGCGGCTTCGGAACTTTTAAATATCTTGATATATCTCGAGAACTACGCATCTGATCAAAAAATATCATAGAACATAAAAAGTAGGAAACTCAATTCTCTACAAAAAAGGTCTCTTAACATTTTGCAATAGCTCGCTTCGTTTCCGAGATATTTGCAGATTTATCTCAAGGGAAGGTGCCTGACGGACATATTTCGAGATATTTCTTCTTCTTGTTGTTCTTGTTCTGCACAGCTAAGCTGGAGGTGGCATTTGCGGCTCGCACTAGTGCAGAGTTATCTCAAAGAAAGGGGCCACGGTGTTTCTGTATCTCTATTATGTTGGTGCGGCTTCGGAACTTTTAAATATCTCGATATATCTCGAGAACTTCGCATCTGATCAAAAAATATCATAGAACATAAAAAGTAGGAAACTTAATTCTCTACAAAAAAGGTTCTTAACATTTTGCCATAGCTCGCTTCGTTTCCGAGATATTTGCAGATATATCTCAAGGGAAGGGGCCTGACGGACATATTTCGAGATATTTCTTCTTCTTGTTGTTCTTCTTCTGCACAGCTAAGCTGGAAGTGGCATTTGCGGCTCGCACTAGTGCAGAGTTATCTCAAAGAAAGGGGCCACGGTGTTTCTGTATCCCTATTATGTTGGTGCGGCTTCGGAACTTTTAAATATCTCGATATATCTCGAAAACTACGCTTCTGATCAAAAAATATCATAGAACATAAATTGTAGGAAACATAATTCTCTACAAAAAACGTCTCTTAACATTTTGCCATAGCTCGCTTCGTTTCCGAGATATTTGCAGATTTATCTCAAGGGAAGGGGCCTGACGGACATATTTCGAGATATTTCTTCTTCTTGTTGTTCTTCTTCTGCACAGCTAAGCTGGAAGTGGCATTTGCTGCTCGCACTAGTGCAGAGTTATCTCAACGAAAGGGGCCACGGTGTTTCTGTATCTCTATTATGTTGGTGCGGCTTCGGAACTTTTAAATATCTCGATATATCTCGAAAACTACGCTTCTGATCAAAAAATATCATAGAACATAAATTGTAGCAAACATAATTCTCTACAAAAAAGATCTCTAAACATTTTGCCATAGCTAGCTTCGTTTCCGAGATATTTGCAGACATATCTCAAGGGAAGGGGCCTGACGGACATATTTCGAGATATTTCTTCTTCTTGTTGTTCTTCTTCTGCACAGCTAAGCTGGAAGTGGCATTTACAGCTCGCAATAGTGCAGAGTTATCTCAAAGAAAGGGGCCACGGTGTTTCTGTATCTCTATTATGTTGGTGCGGCTTTGGAACTTTTAAATATCTGGATATATCTCGAAAACTACGCTTCTGATCAAAAAATATCATAGAACATAAATTGTAGGAAACATAATTCTCTACAAAAAAGGTCTCTTAACATTTTGCCATAGCTCGCTTCGTTTCCGAGATATTTGCAGATATATCTCAAGGGAAGGGGCCTGACGGACATATTTCGAGATATGTCTTCTTCTTGTTGTTCTTCTTCTGCACAGCTAAGCTGGAAGTGGCATTTACAGCTCGCAATAGTGCAGAGTTATCTCAAAGAGAGGGGCCACGGTGTTTCTGTATCTCTATTATGTTGGTGCGGCTTCGGAACTTTTAAATATCTTGATATATCTCGAGAACTACGCATCTGATCAAAAAATATCATAGAACATAAAAAGTAGGAAACTTAATTCTCTACAAAAAAGGTCTCCTAACATTTTGCCATAGCTCGCTTCGTTTCCGAGATATTTGCAGATTTATCTCAAGGGAAGGGGCCTGACGGACATATTTCGAGATATTTCTTCTTCTTGTTGTTCTTCTTCTGCACAGCTAAGCTGGAAGTGGCATTTGCTGCTCGCACTAGTGCAGAGTTATCTCAACGAAAGGGGCCACGGTGTTTCTGTATCTCTATTATGTTGGTGCGGCTTCGGAACTTTTAAATATCTCGATATATCTCGAAAACTACGCTTCTGATCAAAAAATATCATAGAACATAAATTGTAGCAAACATAATTCTCTACAAAAAAGATCTCTAAACATTTTGCCATAGCTCGCTTCGTTTCCGAGATATTTGCAGACATATCTCAAGGGAAGGGGCCTGACGGACATATTTCGAGATATTTCTTCTTCTTGTTGTTCTTCTTCTGCACAGCTAAGCTGGAAGTGGCATTTACAGCTCGCAATAGTGCAGAGTTATCTCAAAGAAAGGGGCCACGGTGTTTCTGTATCTCTATTATGTTGGTGCGGCTTCGGAACTTTTAAATATCTTGATATATCTCGAGAACTACGCATCAGATCAAAAAATATCATAGAACATAAAAAGTAGGAAACTTAATTCTCTACAAAAAAGGTCTCTTAACATTTTGCCATAGCTCTCTTCGTTTCCGAGATATTTGCAGATTTATCTCAAGGGAAGGGGCCTGACGGACATATTTCGAGATATTTCTTCTTCTTGTTGTTCTTCTTCTGCACAGCTAAGCTGGAAGTGGCATTTACAGCTCGCAATACTGCAGAGTTATCTCAAAGAAAGGGGCCACGGTGTTTCTGTATCCCTATTATGTTGGTGCGGCTTCGGAACTTTTAAATATCTCGATATATCTCGAAAACTACGCTTCTGATCAAAAAATATCATAGAACATAAATTGTAGGAAACATAATTCTCTACAAAAAACGTCTCTTAACATTTTGCCATAGCTCGCTTCGTTTCCGAGATATTTGCAGATTCAGCTCAAAGGAACTGGCCTGACGGACATATTTCGAGATATTTCTTCTTCTTGTTGTTCTTCTTCTGCACAGCTAAACTGGAAGTGGCATTTCCAGCTCGCAATAGTGCAGAGTTATCTCAAAGAGAGGGGCCACGGTGTTTCTGTATCTCTATTATGTTGGTGCGGCTTCGGAACTTTTAAATATCTTGATATATCTCGAGAACTACGCATCTGATCAAAAAATATCATAGAACATAAAAAGTAGGAAACTTAATTCTCTACAAAAAAGGTCTCTCAACATTTTGCCATAGCTCGCTTCGTTTCCGAGATATTTGCAGATTTATCTCAAGGGAAGGGGCCTGACGGACATATTTCGAGATATTTCGTCTTCTTGTTGTTCTTCTTCTGCACAGCTAAGCTGGAAGTGGCATTTGCAGCTCGCAATAGTGCAGAGTTATCTCAAAGAAAGGGGCCACGGTGTTTCTGTATCCCTATTATGTTGGTGCGGCTTCGGAACTTTTAAATATCTCGATATATCTCGAAAACTACGCTTCTGATCAAAAAATATCATAGAACATAAATTGTAGGAAACATAATTCTCTACAAAAAACGTCTCTTAACATTTTGCCATAGCTCGCTTCGTTTCCGAGATATTTGCAGATTTATCTCAAGGGAAGGGGCCTAACGGACATATTTCGAGATATTTCTTCTTCTTGTTGTTCTTCTTCTGCACAGCTAAGCTGGAAGTGGCATTTGCGGCTCGCACTAGTGCAGAGTTATCTCAAAGAAAGGGGCCACGGTGTTTCTGTATCCCTATTATGTTGGTGCGGCTTCGGAACTTTTAAATATCTCGATATATCTCGAAAACTACGCTTCTGATCAGAAAATATCATAGAACATAAATTGTAGGAAACATAATTCTCTACAAAAAACGTCTCTTAACATTTTGCCATAGCTCGCTTCGTTTCCGAGATATTTGCAGATATATCTCAAGGGAAGGGGCCTGACGGACATATTTCGAGATATTTCTTCTTCTTGTTGTTCTTCTTCTGCACAGCTAAGCTGGAAGTGGCATTTACAGCTCGCAATAGTGCAGAGTTATCTCAAAGAAAGGGGCCACGGTGTTTCTGTATCTCTATTATGTTGGTGCGGCTTTGGAACTTTTAAATATCTGGATATATCTCGAAAACTACGCTTCTGATCAAAAAATATCATAGAACATAAATTGTAGGAAACATAATTCTCTACAAAAAAGGTCTCTTAACATTTTGCCATAGCTCGCTTCGTTTCCGAGATATTTGCAGATATATCTCAAGGGAAGGGGCCTGACGGACATATTTCGAGATATGTCTTCTTCTTGTTGTTCTTCTTCTGCACAGCTAAGCTGGAAGTGGCATTTACAGCTCGCAATAGTGCAGAGTTATCTCAAAGAGAGGGGCCACGGTGTTTCTGTATCTCTATTATGTTGGTGCGGCTTCGGAACTTTTAAATATCTTGATATATCTCGAGAACTACGCATCTGATCAAAAAATATCATAGAACATAAAAAGTAGGAAACTTAATTCTCTACAAAAAAGGTCTCCTAACATTTTGCCATAGCTCGCTTCGTTTCCGAGATATTTGCAGATTTATCTCAAGGGAAGGGGCCTGACGGACATATTTCGAGATATTTCTTCTTCTTGTTGTTCTTCTTCTGCACAGCTAAGCTGGAAGTGGCATTTGCTGCTCGCACTAGTGCAGAGTTATCTCAACGAAAGGGGCCACGGTGTTTCTGTATCTCTATTATGTTGGTGCGGCTTCGGAACTTTTAAATATCTCGATATATCTCGAAAACTACGCTTCTGATCAAAAAATATCATAGAACATAAATTGTAGCAAACATAATTCTCTACAAAAAAGATCTCTAAACATTTTGCCATAGCTCGCTTCGTTTCCGAGATATTTGCAGACATATCTCAAGGGAAGGGGCCTGACGGACATATTTCGAGATATTTCTTCTTCTTGTTGTTCTTCTTCTGCACAGCTAAGCTGGAAGTGGCATTTACAGCTCGCAATAGTGCAGAGTTATCTCAAAGAAAGGGGCCACGGTGTTTCTGTATCTCTATTATGTTGGTGCGGCTTCGGAACTTTTAAATATCTTGATATATCTCGAGAACTACGCATCAGATCAAAAAATATCATAGAACATAAAAAGTAGGAAACTTAATTCTCTACAAAAAAGGTCTCTTAACATTTTGCCATAGCTCTCTTCGTTTCCGAGATATTTGCAGATATATCTCAAGGGAAGGGGCCTGACGGACATATTTCGAGATATTTCTTCTTCTTGTTGTTCTTCTTCTGCACAGCTAAGCTGGAAGTGGCATTTACAGCTCGCAATACTGCAGAGTTATCTCAAAGAAAGGGGCCACGGTGTTTCTGTATCCCTATTATGTTGGTGCGGCTTCGGAACTTTTAAATATCTCGATATATCTCGAAAACTACGCTTCTGATCAAAAAATATCATAGAACATAAATTGTAGGAAACATAATTCTCTACAAAAAACGTCTCTTAACATTTTGCCATAGCTCGCTTCGTTTCCGAGATATTTGCAGATTCAGCTCAAAGGAACTGGCCTGACGGACATATTTCGAGATATTTCTTCTTCTTGTTGTTCTTCTTCTGCACAGCTAAACTGGAAGTGGCATTTGCAGCTCGCAATAGTGCAGAGTTATCTCAAAGAAAGGGGCCACGGTGTTTCTGTATCCCTATTATGTTGGTGCGGCTTCGGAACTTTTAAATATCTCGATATATCTCGAAAACTACGCTTCTGATCAAAAAATATCATAGAACATAAATTGTAGGAAACATAATTCTCTACAAAAAACGTCTCTTAACATTTTGCCATAGCTCGCTTCGTTTCCGAGATATTTGCAGATTTATCTCAAGGGAAGGGGCCTAACGGACATATTTCGAGATATTTCTTCTTCTTGTTGTTCTTCTTCTGCACAGCTAAGCTGGAAGTGGCATTTGCGGCTCGCACTAGTGCAGAGTTATCTCAAAGAAAGGGGCCACGGTGTTTCTGTATCCCTATTATGTTGGTGCGGCTTCGGAACTTTTAAATATCTCGATATATCTCGAAAACTACGCTTCTGATCAGAAAATATCATAGAACATAAATTGTAGGAAACATAATTCTCTACAAAAAACGTCTCTTAACATTTTGCCATAGCTCGCTTCGTTTCCGAGATATTTGCAGATATATCTCAAGGGAAGGGGCCTGACGGACATATTTCGAGATATTTCTTCTTCTTGTTGTTCTTCTTCTGCACAGCTAAGCTGGAAGTGGCATTTACAGCTCGCAATAGTGCAGAGTTATCTCAAAGAAAGGGGCCACGGTGTTTCTGTATCTCTATTATGTTGGTGCGGCTTTGGAACTTTTAAATATCTGGATATATCTCGAAAACTACGCTTCTGATCAAAAAATATCATAGAACATAAATTGTAGGAAACATAATTCTCTACAAAAAAGGTCTCTTAACATTTTGCCATAGCTCGCTTCGTTTTCGAGATATTTGCAGATATATCTCAAGGGAAGGGGCCTGACGGACATATTTCGAGATATGTCTTCTTCTTGTTGTTCTTCTTCTGCACAGCTAAGCTGGAAGTGGCATTTACAGCTCGCAATAGTGCAGAGTTATCTCAAAGAGAGGGGCCACGGTGTTTCTGTATCTCTATTATGTTGGTGCGGCTTCGGAACTTTTAAATATCTTGATATATCTCGAGAACTACGCATCTGATCAAAAAATATCATAGAACATAAAAAGTAGGAAACTTAATTCTCTACAAAAAAGGTCTCCTAACATTTTGCCATAGCTCGCTTCGTTTCCGAGATATTTGCAGATTTATCTCAAGGGAAGGGGCCTGACGGACATATTTCGAGATATTTCTTCTTCTTGTTGTTCTTCTTCTGCACAGCTAAGCTGGAAGTGGCATTTGCGGCTCGCACTAGTGCAGAGTTATCTCAACGAAAGGGGCCACGGTGTTTCTGTATCTCTATTATGTTGGTGCGGCTTCGGAACTTTTAAATATCTCGATATATCTCGAAAACTACGCCTCTGATCAAAAAATATCATAGAACATAAATTGTAGCAAACATAATTCTCTACAAAAAAGATCTCTAAACATTTTGCCATAGCTCGCTTCGTTTCCGAGATATTTGCAGATATATCTCAAGGGAAGGGGCCTGACGGACATATTTCGAGATATTTCTTCTTCTTGTTGTTCTTCTTCTGCACAGCTAAGCTGGAAGTGGCATTTACAGCTCGCACTAGTGCAGAGTTATCTCAAAGAGAGGGGCCACGGTGTTTCTGTATCCCTATTATGTTGGTGCGGCTTCGGAACTTTTAAATATCTTGATATATCTCGAGAACTACGAATCTGATCAAAAAATATCATAGAACATAAAAAGTAGGAAACTTAATTCTCTACAAAAAAGGTCTCCTAACATTTTGCCATAGCTCGCTTCGTTTCCGAGATATTTGCAGATTTATCTCAAGGGAAGGGGCCTGACGGACATATTTCGAGATATTTCTTCTTCTTGTTGTTCTTCTTCTGCACAGCTAAGCTGGAAGTGGCATTTGCGGCTCGCACTAGTGCAGAGTTATCTCAACGAAAGGGGCCACGGTGTTTCTGTATCTCTATTATGTTGGTGCGGCTTCGGAACTTTTAAATATCTCGATATATCTCGAAAACTACGCTTCTGATCAAAAAATATCATAGAACATAAATTGTAGCAAACATAATTCTCTACAAAAAAGATCTCTAAACATTTTGCCATAGCTCGCTTCGTTTCCGAGATATTTGCAGATATATCTCAAGGGAAGGGGCCTGACGGACATATTTCGAGATATTTCTTCTTCTTGTTGTTCTTCTTCTGCACAGCTAAGCTGGAAGTGGCATTTACAGCTCGCAATAGTGCAGAGTTATCTCAAAGAAAGGGGCCACGGTGTTTCTGTATCTCTATTATGTTGGTGCGGCTTCGGAACTTTTAAATATCTTGATATATCTCGAGAACTACGCATCTGATCAAAAAATATCATAGAACATAAAAAGTAGGAAACTTAATTCTCTACAAAAAAGGTCTCTCAACATTTTGCCATAGCTCGCTTCGTTTCCGAGATATTTGCAGATTTATCTCAAGGGAAGGGGCCTGACGGACATATTTCGAGATATTTCGTCTTCTTGTTGTTCTTCTTCTGCACAGCTAAGCTGGAAGTGGCATTTGCAGCTCGCAATAGTGCAGAGTTATCTCAAAGAAAGGGGCCACGGTGTTTCTGTATCCCTATTATGTTGGTGCGGCTTCGGAACTTTTAAATATCTCGATATATCTCGAAAACTACGCTTCTGATCAAAAAATATCATAGAACATAAATTGTAGGAAACATAATTCTCTACAAAAAACGTCTCTTAACATTTTGCCATAGCTCGCTTCGTTTCCGAGATATTTGCAGATTTATCTCAAGGGAAGGGGCCTGACGGACATATTTCGAGATATTTCTTCTTCTTGTTGTTCTTCTTCTGCACAGCTAAGCTGGAAGTGGCATTTGCGGCTCGCACTAGTGCAGAGTTATCTCAACGAAAGGGGCCACGGTGTTTCTGTATCTCTATTATGTTGGTGCGGCTTCGGAACTTTTAAATATCTCGATATATCTCGAAAACTACGCTTCTGATCAAAAAATATCATAGAACATAAATTGTAGGAAACATAATTCTCTACAAAAAAGGTCTCTTAACATTTTGCCATAGCTCGCTTCGTTTCCGGGATATTTGCAGATATATCTCAAGGGAAGGGGCCTGACGGACATATTTCGAGATATGTCTTCTTCTTGTTGTTCTTCTTCTGCACAGCTAAGCTGGAAGTGGCATTTGCGGCTCGCACTAGTGCAGAGTTATCTCAACGAAAGGGGCCACGGTGTTTCTGTATCTCTATTATGTTGGTGCGGCTTCGGAACTTTTAAATATCTCGATATATCTCGAAAACTACGCTTCTGATCAAAAAATATCATAGAACATAAATTGTAGGAAACATAATTCTCTACAAAAAAGGTCTCTTAACATTTTGCCATAGCTCGCTTCGTTTCCGAGATATTTGCAGATATATCTCAAGGGAAGGGGCCTGACGGACATATTTCGAGATATTTCTTCTTCTTGTTGTTCTTCTTCTGCACAGCTAAGCTGGAAGTGGCATTTACAGCTCGTAATAGTGCAGAGTTATCTCAAAGAAAGGGGCCACGGTGTTTCTGTATCTCTATTATGTTGGTGCGGCTTCGGAACTTTTAAATATCTTGATATATCTCGAGAACTACGCATCAGATCAAAAAATATCATAGAACATAAATTGTAGGAAACATAATTCTCTACAAAAAAGGTCTCTTAACATTTTGCCATAGCTCGCTTCGTTTCCGAGATATTTGCAGATATATCTCAAGGGAAGGGGCCTGGCGGACATATTTCGAGATACGTCTTCTTCTTGTTGTTCTTCTTCTGCACAGCTAAGCTGGAAGTGGCATTTACAGCTCGCAATAGTGCAGAGTTATCTCAAAGAAAGGGGCCACGGTGTTTCTGTATCTCTATTATGTTGGTGCGGCTTCGGAACTTTTAAATATCTTGATATATCTCGCGAACTACGCATCTGATCAAAAAATATTATAGAACATGAAAAGTAGGAAACTTAATTCTCTACAAAAAAGGTCTCTTAACATTTTGCCATAGCTCGCTTCGTTTCCGAGATATTTGCAGATTTATCTCAAGGGAAGGGGCCTAACGGACATATTTCGAGATATTTCTTCTTCTTGTTGTTCTTCTTCTGCACAGCTAAACTGGAAGTGGCATTTCCAGCTCGCAATAGTGCAGAGTTATCTCAAAGAGAGGGGCCACGGTGTTTCTGTATCTCTATTATGTTGGTGCGGCTTCGGAACTTTTAAATATCTTGATATATCTCGAGAACTACGCATCTGATCAAAAAATATCATGCAACATAAAAAGTAGGAAACTTAATTCTCTACAAAAAAGGTCTCCTAACATTTTGCCATAGCTCGCTTCGTTTCCGAGATATTTGCAGATTTATCTCAAGGGAAGGGGCCTGACGGACATATTTCGAGATATTTCTTCTTCTTGTTGTTCTTCTTCTGCACAGCTAAGCTGGAAGTGGCATTTGCGGCTCGCACTAGTGCAGAGTTATCTCAAAGAAAGGGGCCACGGTGTTTCTGTATCCCTATTATGTTGGTGCGGCTTCGGAACTTTTAAATATCTCGATATATCTCAAAAACTACGCTTCTGATCAAAAAATATCATAGAACATAAATTGTAGGAAACATAATTCTCTACAAAAAACATCTCTTAACATTTTGCCATAGCTCGCTTCGTTTCCGAGATATTTGCAGATATATCTCAAGGGAAGGGGCCTGACGGACATATTTCGAGATATTTCTTCTTCTTGTTGTTCTTCTTCTGCACAGCGAAGCTGGAAGTGGCATTTACAGCTCGCAATAGTGCAGAGTTATCTCAAAGAAAGGGGCCACGGTGTTTCTGTATCTCTATTATGTTGGTGCGGCTTTGGAACTTTTAAATATCTGGATATATCTCGAAAACTACGCTTCTGATCAAAAAATATCATAGAACATAAATTGTAGGAAACATAATTCTCTACAAAAAAGGTCTCTTAACATTTTGCCATAGCTCGCTTTGTTTCCGAGATATTTGCAGATATATCTCAAGGGAAGGGGCCTGACGGACATATTTCGAGATATGTCTTCTTCTTGTTGTTCTTCTTCTGCACAGCTAAGCTGGAAGTGGCATTTACAGCTCGCAATAGTGCAGAGTTATCTCAAAGAGAGGGGCCACGGTGTTTCTGTATCTCTATTATGTTGGTGCGGCTTCGGAACTTTTAAATATCTTGATATATCTCGAGAACTACGCATCTGATCAAAAAATATCATAGAACATAAAAAGTAGGAAACTTAATTCTCTACAAAAAAGGTCTCCTAACATTTTGCCATAGCTCGCTTCGTTTCCGAGATATTTGCAGATTTATCTCAAGGGAAGGGGCCTGACGGACATATTTCGAGATATTTCTTCTTCTTGTTGTTCTTCTTCTGCACAGCTAAGCTGGAAGTGGCATTTGCGGCTCGCACTAGTGCAGAGTTATCTCAACGAAAGGGGCCACGGTGTTTCTGTATCTCTATTATGTTGGTGCGGCTTCGGAACTTTTAAATATCTCGATATATCTCGAAAACTACGCTTCTGATCAAAAAATATCATAGAACATAAATTGTAGGAAACATAATTCTCTACAAAAAAGGTCTCTTAACATTTTGCCATAGCTCGCTTCGTTTCCGAGATATTTGCAGATATATCTCAAGGGAAGGGGCCTGACGGACATATTTCGAGATATTTCTTCTTCTTGTTGTTCTTCCTCTGCACAGCTAAGCTGGAAGTGGCATTTGCAGCTCGCAATAGTGCAGAGTTATCTCAAAGAAAGGGGCCACGGTGTTTCTGTATCTCTATTATGTTGGTGCGGCTTCGGAACTTTTAAATATCTCGATATATCTCGAAAACTACGCTTCTGATCAAAAAATATCATAGAACATAAATTGTAGGAAACATAATTCTCTACAAAAAAGGTCTCTTAACATTTTGCCATAGCTCGCTTCGTTTCCGAGATATTTGCAGATTCAGCTCAATGGAACTGGCCTGACGGACATATTTCGAGATATTTCTTCTTCTTGTTGTTCTTCCTCTGCACAGCTAAGCTGGAAGTGGCATTTGCAGCTCGCAATAGTGCAGAGTTATCTCAAAGAAAGGGGCCACGGTGTTTCTGTATCTCTATTATGTTGGTGCGGCTTCGGAACTTTTAAATATCTCGATATATCTCGAAAACTACGCTTCTGATCAAAAAATATCATAGAACATAAATTGTAGGAAACATAATTCTCTACAAAAAACGTCTCTTAACATTTTGCCATAGCTCGCTTCGTTTCCGAGATATTTGTAGATTTATCTCAAGGGAAGGGGCCTAACGGACATATTTCGAGATATTTCTTCTTCTTGTTGTTCTTCTTCTGCACAGCTAAACTGGAAGTGGCATTTCCAGCTCGCAATAGTACAGAGTTATCTCAAAGAAAGGGGCCACGGTGTTTCTGTATCTCTATTATGTTGGTGCGGCTTCGGAACTTTTAAATATCTTGATATATCTCGAGAACTACGCATCTAATCAAAAAATACCATAGAACATAAAAAGTAGGAAACTTAATTCTCTACAAAAAAGGTCTCTTAACATTTTGCCATAGCTCGCTTCGTTTCCGAGATATTTGCAGATTTATCTCAAGGGAAGGGGCCTGACGGACATATTTCGAGATATTTCTTCTTCTTGTTGTTCTTCTTCTGCACAGCTAAGCTGGAAGTGGCATTTGCAGCTCGCAATAGTGCAGAGATATCTCAAAGAAAGGGGCCACGGTGTTTCTGTATCTCTATTATGTTGGTGCGGCTTCGGAACTTTTAAATATCTTGATATATCTCGAGAACTACGCGTATGATCAAAAAATATCATAGAACATAAAAAGTAGGAAACATAATTCTCTACAAAAAAGGTCTCTTAACATTTTGCCATAGCTCGCTTCGTTTCCGAGATATTTGCAGATTTATCTCAAGGGAAGGGGCCTGACGGACATATTTCGAGATATTTCTTCTTCTTGTTGTTCTTCTTCTGCACAGCTAAGCTGGAAGTGGCATTTGCAGCTCGCAATAGTGCAGAGTTATCTCAAAGAAAGGGGCCACAGTGTTTCTGTATCTCTATTATGTTGGTGCGGCTTCGGAACTTTTAAATATCTTGATATATCTCGAGAACTACGCATCTGATCAAAAAATATCATAGAACATAAAAAGTAGGAAACTTAATTCTCTACAGAAAACGTCTCTTAACATTTTGCCATAGCTCTCTTCGTTTCCGAGATATTTGCAGATTTATCTCAAGGGAAGGGGCCTGACGGACATATTTCGAGATATTTCTTCTTCTTGTTGTTCTTCTTCTGCACAGCTAAGCTGGAAGTGGCATTTGCAGCTCGCAATAGTGCAGAGTTATCTCAAAGAAAGGGGCCACGGTGTTTCTGTATCTCTATTATGTTGGTGCGGCTTCGGAACTTTTAAATATCCTGATATATCTCGAGAACTACGCATCTAATCAAAAAATATCATAGAACATAAAAAGTAGGAAACTTAATTCTCTACAAAAAAGGTCTCTTAACATTTTGCCATAGCTCGCTTCGTTTCCGAGATATTTGCAGATTTATCTCAAGGGAAGGGGCCTGACGGACATATTTCGAGATATTTCTTCTTCTTGTTGTTCTTCTTCTGCACAGCTAAGCTGGAAGAGGCATTTGGGGCTCGCACTAGTGCAGAGTTATCTCAAAGAAAGGGTCCACGGTGTTTCTGTATCTCTATTATGTTGGTGCGGCTTCGGAACGTTTAAATATCTTGATATATCTCGAGAACTACGCATCTGATCAAAAAATATCATAGAACATAAATAGTAGGAAACTTAATTCTCTACAAAAAAGGTCTCTTAACATTTTGCCATAGCTCTCTTCGTTTCCGAGATATTTGCAGATTTATCTCAAGGGAAGGGGCCTGACGGACATATTTCGAGATATTTCTTCTTCTTGTTGTTCTTCTTCTGCACAGCTAAGCTGGAAGTGGCATTTGCAGCTCGCAATAGTGCAGAGATATCTCAAAGAAAGGGGCCACGGTGTTTCTGTATCTCTATTATGTTGGTGCGGCTTCGGAACTTTTAAATATCTTGATATATCTCGAGAACTACGCGTATGATCAAAAAATATCATAGAACATAAAAAGTAGGAAACATAATTCTCTACAAAAAAGGTCTCTTAACATTTTGCCATAGCTCGCTTCGTTTCCGAGATATTTGCAGATTTATCTCAAGGGAAGGGGCCTGACGGACATATTTCGAGATATTTCTTCTTCTTGTTGTTCTTCTTCTGCACAGCTAAGCTGGAAGTGGCATTTGCAGCTCGCAATAGTGCAGAGTTATCTCAAAGAAAGGGGCCACAGTGTTTCTGTATCTCTATTATGTTGGTGCGGCTTCGGAACTTTTAAATATCTTGATATATCTCGAGAACTACGCATCTGATCAAAAAATATCATAGAACATAAAAAGTAGGAAACTTAATTCTCTACAGAAAAGGTCTCTTAACATTTTGCCATAGCTCGCTTCGTTTCCGAGATATTTGCAGATTTATCTCAAGGGAAGGGGCCTAACGGACATATTTCGAGATATTTCTTCTTCTTGTTGTTCTTCTTCTGCACAGCTAAGCTAGAAGTGGCATTTGCAGCTCGCAATAGTGCAGAGTTATCTTAAAGAAAGGGGCCACGGTGTTTCTGTATCTCTATTATGTTGTTGCGGCTCCGGAACTTTTAAATATCTTGATATATCTCGAAAACTACGCTTCTGATCAAAAAATATCATAGAACATAAATTGTAGGAAACATAATTCTCTACAAAAAACGTCTCTCAACATTTTGCCATAGCTCGCTTCGTTTCCGAGATATTTGCAGATTCAGCTCAAAGGAACTGGCCTGACGGACATATTTCGAGATATTTCTTCTTCTTGTTGTTCTTCCTCTGCACAGCTAAGCTGGAAGTGGCATTTGCAGCTCGCAATAGTGCAGAGTTATCTCAAAGAAAGGGGCCACGGTGTTTCTGTATCTCTATTATGTTGGTGCGGCTTCGGAACTTTTAAATATCTTGATATATCTCGAGAACTACGCATCTGATCAAAAAATATCGTAGAACATAAATAGTAGGAAACTTAATTCTCTACAAAAAAGGTCTCTTAACATTTTGCCATAGCTCTCTTCGTTTCCGAGATATTTGCAGATTTATCTCAAGGGAAGGGGCCTGACGGACATATCTCGAGATATTTCTTCTTCTTGTTGTTCTTCCTCTGCACAGCTAAGCTGGAAGTGGCATTTGCAGCTCGCAATAGTGCAGAGTTATCTCAAAGAAAGGGGCCACGGTGTTTCTGTATCTCTATTATGTTGGTGCGGCTTCGGAACTTTTAAATATCTTGATATATCTCGAGAACTACGCATCTGATCAAAAAATATCATAGAACATAAAAAGTAGGAAACATAATTCTCTACAAAAAAGGTCTCTTAACATTTTGCCATAGCTCTCTTCGTTTCC
Organism: Osmia lignaria lignaria; assembly: GCF_051020975.1. Lineage (NCBI taxonomy): Eukaryota > Metazoa > Arthropoda > Insecta > Hymenoptera > Megachilidae > Osmia > Osmia lignaria. The sequence continues at coordinate 4,014,187 of NW_027478160.1, forward strand.
GAGATATTTGCAGATTTATCTCAAGGGAAGGGGCCTGACGGACATATTTCGAGATATTTCTTCTTCTTGTTGTTCTTCTTCTGCACAGCTAAGCTGGAAGTGGCATTTACAGCTCGCAATAGTGCAGAGTTATCTCAAAGAAAGGGGCCACGGTGTTTCTGTATCTCTATTATGTTGGTGCGGCTTCGGAACTTTTAAATATCTCGATATATCTCGAAAACTACGCTTCTGATCAAAAAATATCATAGAACATAAATGGTAGGAAACATAATTCTCTACAAAAAACGTCTCTTAACATTTTGCCATAGCTCGCTTCTTTTCCGAGATATTTGCAGATTTATCTCAAGGGAAGGGGCCTGACGGACATATTTCGAGATATTTCTTCTTCTTGTTGTTCTTCTTCTGCACAGCTAAGCTGGAAGTGGCATTTGCGGCTCGCACTAGTGCAGAGTTATCTCAACGAAAGGGGCCACGGTGTTTCTGTATCTCTATTATGTTGGTGCGGCTTCGGAACTTTTAAATATCTCGATATATCTCGAAAACTACGCTTCTGATCAAAAAATATCATAGAACATAAATTGTAGGAAACATAATTCTCTACAAAAAAGGTCTCTTAACATTTTGCCATAGCTCGCTTCGTTTCCGAGATATTTGCAGATTTATCTCAAGGGAAGGGGCCTGACGGACATATTTCGAGATATTTCTTCTTCTTGTTGTTCTTCTTCTGCACAGCTAAGCTGAAAGTGGCATTTGCAGCTCGCAATAGAGCAGAGTTATCTCAAAGAAAGGGGCCACGGTGTTTCTGTATCTCTATTATGTTGGTGCGGCTTCGGAACTTTTAAATATCTCGATATATCTCGAGAACTACGCGTCTGATCAAAAAATATCATAGAACATAAAAAGTAGGAAACTCAATTCTCTACAAAAAATGTCTCTTAACATTTTGCAATAGCTCGCTTCGTTTCCGAGATATTTGCAGATCTATCTCAAGGGAAGGTGCCTGACGGACATATTTCGAGATATTTCTTCTTCTTGTTGTTCTTGTTCTGCACAGCTAAGCTGGAAGTGGCATTTGCGGCTCGCACTAGTGCAGAGTTATCTCAAAGAAAGGGGCCACGGTGTTTCTGTATCTCTATTATGTTGGTGCGGCTTCGGAACTTTTAAATATCTCGATATATCTCGAAAACTACGCTTCTGATCAAAAAATATCATATAACATAAATTGTAGGAAACATAATTCTCTACAAAAAACGTCTCTTAACATTTTGCCATAGCTCGCTTCGTTTCCGAGATATTTGCAGAATCATCTCAAAGGAACTGGCCTGACGGACATATTTCGAGATATTCCTTCTTCTTGTTGTTCTTCCTCTGCACAGCTAAGCTGGAAGTGGCATTTGCAGCTCGCAATAGTGCAGAGTTATCTCAAAGAAAGGGGCCACGGTGTTTCTGTATCTCTATTATGTTGGTGCGGCTTCGGAACTTTTAAATATCTTGGTATATCTCGAGAACTACGCATCTGATCAAAAAATATTATAGAACATAAATTGTAGGAATCATAATTCTCTACAAAAAAGGTCTCTTAACATTTTGCCATAGCTCGCTTCGTTTCCGAGATATTTGCAGATATATCTCAAGGGAAGGGGCCTGACGGACATATTTCGAGATATTTCTTCTTCTTGTTGTTCTTCTTCTGCGCAGCTAAGCTGGAAGTGGCATTTGCAGCTCGCAATAGTGCAGAGATATCTCAAAGAAAGGGGCCACGGTGTTTCTGTATCTCTATTATGTTGGTGTGGCTTCGGAACTGTTAAATATCTTGATATATCTCGAGAACTACGCATCTGATCAGAAAATATCATAGAAGATAAAAAGTAGGAAACTTAATTCTCTACAAAAAAGGTCTCTTAAGATTTTGCCATAGCTCGCTTCGTTTCCGAGATATTTGCAGATTTATCTCAAGGTAAGGGGCCTGACGGACATATTTCGAGATATTTCTTCTTCTTGTTGTTCTTCTTCTGCACAGCTAAGCTGGAAGTGGCATTTGCAGCTCGCAATAGTGCATAGTTATCTGAAAGAAAGGGGCCACGGTGTTTCTGTATCTCTATTATGTTGGTGCGGCTTCGGAACTTTTAAATATCTTGATATATCTCGAGAACTACGCATCTGATCAAAAAATATCATTGAACATAAAAAGTAGGAAACTCAATTCCCTAAAAAAAGGTCTCTTAACATTTTGCAATAGCTCGCTTCGTTTCCGAGATATTTGCAGATTTATCTCAAGGGAAGGTGCCTGACGGACATATTTCGAGATATTTCTTCTTCTTGTTGTTCTTGTTCTGCACAGCTAAGCTGGAAGTGGCATTTGCGGCTCGCACTAGTGCAGAGTTATCTCAAAGAAAGGGGCCACGGTGTTTCTGTATCTCTATTATGTTGGTGCGGCTTCGGAACTTTTAAATATCTCGATATATCTCGAAAACTACGCTTCTGATCAAAAAATATCATAGAACATAAATTGTAGGAAACATAATTCGCTACAAAAAACGTCTCTTAACATTTTGCCATAGCTCGCTTCGTTTCCGAGATATTTGCAGATTCAGCTCAAAGGAACTGGCCTGACGGACATATTTCGAGATATTCCTTCTTCTTGTTGTTCTTCCTCTGCACAGCTAAGCTGGAAGTGGCATTTGCAGCTCGCAATAGTGCAGAGTTATATCAAAGAAAGGGGCCACGGTGTTTCTGTATCTCTATTATGTTGGTGCGGCTTCGGAACTTTTAAATATCTTGGTATATCTCGAGAACTACGCATCTGATCAAAAAATATCATAGAACATAAATTGTAGGAAACATAATTCCCTACAAAAAAGGTCTCTTAACATTTTGCCATAGCTCGCTTCGTTTCCGAGATATTTGCAGATATATCTCAAGGGAAGGGGCCTGACGGACATATTTCGAGATATTTCTTCTTCTTGTTGTTCTTCTTCTGCGCAGCTAAGCTGGAAGTGGCATTTGCAGCTCGCAATAGTGCAGAGATATCTCAAAGAAAGGGGCCACGGTGTTTCTGTATCTCTATTATGTTGGTGCGGCTTCGGAACTTTTAAATATCTTGATATATCTCGAGAACTACGCATCTGATCAAAAAATATCATAGAACATAAAAAGTAGGAAACTCAATTCTCTACAAAAAAGGTCTCTTAACATTTTGCAATAGCTCGCTTCGTTTCCGAGATATTTGCAGATTTATCTCAAGGGAAGGTGCCTGACGGACATATTTCGAGATACTTCTTCTTCTTGTTGTTCTTGTTCTGCTCAGCTAAGCTGGAAGTGGCATTTGCGGCTCGCACTAGTGCAGAGTTATCTCAAAGAAAGGGGCCACGGTGTTTCTGTATCTCTATTATGTTGGTGCGGCTTCGGAACTTTTAAATATCTCGATATATCTCGAAAACTACGCTTCTGATCAAAAAATATCATAGAACATAAATTGTAGGAAACATAATTCTCTACAAAAAACGTCTCTTAACATTTTGCCATAGCTCGCTTCGTTTCCGAGATATTTGCAGATTCAGCTCAAAGGAACTGGCCTGACGGACATATTTCGAGATATTCCTTCTTCTTGTTGTTCTTCCACTGCACAGCTAAGCTGGAAGTGACATTTGCAGCTCGCAATAGTGCAGAGTTATCTCAAAGAAAGGGGCCACGGTGTTTCTGTATCTCTATTATGTTGGTGCGGCTTCGGAACTTTTGAATATCTTGATATATCTCGAGAACTACGCATCTGATCAAAAAATATCATAGAACATAAAAAGTAGGAAACTTAATTCTCTACAAAAAAGGTCTCTTAACATTTTGCCATAGCTCGCTTCTTTTCCGAGATATTTGCAGATTTATCTCAAGGGAAGGGGCCTGACGGACATATTTCGAGATATTTCTTCTTCTTGTTGTTCTTCTTCTGCACAGCTAAGCTGGAAGTGGCATTTGCGGCTCGTACTAGTGCAGAGTTATCTCAAAGAAAGGGGCCACGGTGTTTCTGTATCTCTATTATGTTGGTGCGGCTTCGGAACTTTTGAATATCTTGATATATCTCGAGAACTACGCATCTGATCAGAAAATATCATAGAAGATAAAAAGTAGGAAACTTAATTCTCTACAAAAAAGGTCTCTTAACATTTTGCCATAGCTCTCTTCGTTTCCGAGATATTTGCAGGTTTATCTCAAGGGAAGGGGCCTAACGGACATATTTCGAGATATTTCTTCTTCTTGTTGTTCTTCTTCTGCACAGCTAAGCTGAAAGTGGCATTTGCAGCTCGCAATAGTGCGGAGTTATCTCAAAGAAAGGGGCCACGGTGTTTCTGTATCTCTATTCTGTTGGTGCGGCTTCGGAACTTTTAAATATCTTGATATATCTCGAGAACTACGCATCTGATCAAAAAATATCATAGAACATAAAAAGTAGCAAACTCAATTCTCTACAAAAAAGGTCTCTCAACATTTTGCAATAGCTCGCTTCGTTTCCAAGATATTTGCAGATTTATCTCAAGGGAAGGTGCCTGACGGACATATTTCGAGATATTTCTTCTTCTTGTTGTTCTTGTTCTGCACAGCTAAGCTGGAAGTGGCATTTGCGGCTCGCACTAGTGCAGAGTTATCTCAAAGAAAGGGGCCACGGTGTTTCTGTATCTCTATTATGTTGGTGCGGCTTCGGAACTTTTAAATATCTCGATATATCTCGAAAACTACGCTTCTGATCAAAAAATATCATAGAACATAAATTGTAGGAAACATAATTCTCTACAAAAAACGTCTCTTAACATTTTGCCATAGCTCGCTTCGTTTCCGAGATATTTGCAGATTCAGCTCAAAGGAACTGGCCTGACGGACATATTTCGAGATATTCCTTCTTCTTGTTGTTCTTCCTCTGCACAGCTAAGCTGGAAGTGGCATTTGCAGCTCGCAATAGTGCAGAGTTATCTCAAAGAAAGGGGCCACGGTGTTTCTGTATCTCTATTATGTTGGTGCGGCTTCGGAACTTTTAAATATGTTGATATATCTCGAGAACTACGCATCTGATCAAAAAATATCATAGAACATAAAAAGTAGGAAACTCAATTCTCTACAAAAAAGGTCTCTTAACATTTTGCAATAGCTCGCTTCGTTTCCGAGATATTTGCCGATTTATCTCAAGGGAAGGTGCCTGACGGACATATTTCGAGATATTTCTTCTTCTTGTTGTTCTTGTTCTGCACAGCTAAGCTGGAAGTGGCATTTGCGGCTCGCACTAGTGCAGAGTTATCTCAAAGAAAGGGGCCACGGTGTTTCTGTATCTCTATTATGTTGGTGCGGCTTCGGAACTTTTAAATATCTCGATATATCTCGAGAACTACGCATCTGATCAAAAAATATCATAGAACATAAAAAGTAGGAAACTCAATTCTCTACAAAAAAGGTCTCTTAACATTTTGCAATAGCTCGCTTCGTTTCCGAGATATTTGCAGATTTATCTCAAGGGAAGGTGCCTGACGGACATATTTCGAGATATTTCTTCTTCTTGTTGTTCTTGTTCTGCACAGCTAAGCTGGAAGTGGCATTTGCGGCTCGCACTAGTGCAGAGTTATCTCAAAGAAAGGGGCCACGGTGTTTCTGTATCTCTATTATGTTGGTGCGGCTTCGGAACTTTTAAATATCTCGATATATCTCGAAAACTACGCTTCTGATCAAAAAATATCATAGAACATAAATTGTAGGAAACATAATTCTCTACAAAAAACGTCTCTTAACATTTTGCCATAGCTCGCTTCGTTTCCGAGATATTTGCAGATTCAGCTCAAAGGAACTGGCCTGACGGACATATTTCGAGATATTCCTTCTTCTTGTTGTTCTTCCTCTGCACAGCTAAGCTGGAAGTGGCATTTGCAGCTCGCAATAGTGCAGAGTTATCTCAAAGAAAGGGGCCACGGTGTTTCTGTATCTCTATTATGTTGGTGCGGCTTCGGAACTTTTGAATATCTTGATATATCTCGAGAACTACGCATCTGATCAAAAAATATCATACAACATAAAAAGTAGGAAACTTAATTCTCTACAAAAAAGGTCTCTTAACATTTTGCCATAGCTCGCTTCGTTTCCGAGATATTTGCAGATTTATCTCATGGTAAGGGGCCTGACGGACATATTTCGAGATATTTCTTCTTCTTGTTGTTCTTCTTCTGCACAGCTAAGCTGGAAGTGGCATTTGCGGCTCGCACTAGTGCAGAGTTATCTTAACGAAAGGGGCCACGGTGTTTCTGTATCTCTATTATGTTGGTGCGGCTTCGGAACTTTTAAATATCTCGATATATCTCGAAAACTACGCTTCTGATCAAAAAATATCATAGAACATAAAAAGTAGGAAACTCAATTCTCTACGAAAAAGATCTCTTAACATTTTGCCATAGCTCTCTTCGTTTCCGAGATATTTGCAGATTTATCTCAAGGGAAGGGGCCTGACGGACATATTTCGAGATATTTCTTCTTCTTGTTGTTCTTCTTCTGCACAGCTAAGCTGAAAGTGGCATTTGCAGCTCGCAATAGTGCAGAGTTATCTCAAAGAAAGGGGCCACGGTGTTTCTGTATCTCTATTATGTTGGTGCGGCTTCGGAACTTTTAAATATCTCGATATATCTCGAAAACTACGCTTCTGATCAAAAAATATCATAGAACATAAATTTTAGGAAACATAATTCTCTACAAAAAACGTCTCTTAACATTTTGCCATAGCTCGCTTCGTTTCCGAGATATTTGCAGATTCAGCTCAAAGGAACTGGCCTGACGGACATATTTCGAGATATTCCTTCTTCTTGTTGTTCTTCCTCTGCACAGCTAAGCTGGAAGTGGCATTTGCAGCTCGCAATAGTGCAGAGTTATCTCAACGAAAGGGGCCACGGTGTTTCTGTATCTCTATTATGTTGGTGCGGCTTCGGAACTTTTGAATATCTCGATATATCTCGAAAACTACGCTTCTGATCGAAAAATATCATAGAACATAAATTGTAGGAAACATAATTCTCTACAAAAAAGGTCTCTTAACATTTTGCCATAGCTCGCTTCGTTTCCGAGATATTTGCAGATTTATCTCAAGGGAAGGGGCCTGACGGACATATTTCGAGATATTTCTTCTTCTTGTTGTTCTTCTTCTGCACAGCTAAGCTGAAAGTGGCATTTGCAGCTCGCAATAGTGCAGAGTTATCTCAAAGAAAGGGGCCACGGTGTTTCTGTATCTCTATTCTGTTGGTGCGGCTTCGGAACTTTTAAATATCTTGATATATCTCGAGAACTACGCATCTGATCAAAAAATATCATAGAACATAAAAAGTAGGAAACTCAATTCCCTACAAAAAAGGTCTCTTAACATTTTGCAATAGCTCGCTTCGTTTCCGAGATATTTGCAGATTTATCTCAAGGGAAGGTGCCTGACGGACATATTTCGAGATATTTCTTCTTCTTGTTGTTCTTGTTCTGCACAGCTAAGCTGGAAGTGGCATTTGCGGCTCGCACTAGTGCAGAGTTATCTCAAAGAAAGGGGCCACGGTGTTTCTGTATCTCTATTATGTTGGTGCGGCTTCGGAACTTTTAAATATCTCGATATATCTCCAAAACTACGCTTCTGATCAAAAAATATCATAGAACATAAATTGTAGGAAACATAATTCTCTACAAAAAACGTCTCTTAACATTTTGCCATAGCTCGCTTCGTTTCCGAGATATTTGCAGATTCAGCTCAAAGGAACTGGCCTGACGGACATATTTCGAGATATTCCTTCTTCTTGTTGTTCTTCCTCTGCACAGCTAAGCTGGAAGTGGCATTTGCAGCTCGCAATAGTGCAGAGTTATCTCAACGAAAGGGGCCACGGTGTTTCTGTATCTCTATTATGTTGGTGCGGCTTCGGAACTTTTGAATATCTCGATATATCTCGAAAACTACGCTTCTGATCGAAAAATATCATAGAACATAAATTGTAGGAAACATAATTCTCTACAAAAAAGGTCTCTTAACATTTTGCCATAGCTCGCTTCGTTTCCGAGATATTTGCAGATTTATCTCAAGGGAAGGGGCCTGACGGACATATTTCGAGATATTTCTTCTTCTTGTTGTTCTTCTTCTGCACAGCTAAGCTGAAAGTGGCATTTGCAGCTCGCAATAGTGCAGAGTTATCTCAAAGAAAGGGGCCACGGTGTTTCTGTATCTCTATTCTGTTGGTGCGGCTTCGGAACTTTTAAATATCTTGATATATCTCGAGAACTACGCATCTGATCAAAAAATATCATAGAACATAAAAAGTAGGAAACTCAATTCTCTACAAAAAAGGTCTCTTAACATTTTGCAATAGCTCGCTTCGTTTCCGAGATATTTGCAGATTTATCTCAAGGGAAGGTGCCTGACGGACATATTTCGAGATATTTCTTCTTCTTGTTGTTCTTGTTCTGCACAGCTAAGCTGGAGGTGGCATTTGCGGCTCGCACTAGTGCAGAGTTATCTCAAAGAAAGGGGCCACGGTGTTTCTGTATCTCTATTATGTTGGTGCGGCTTCGGAACTTTTAAATATCTCGATATATCTCGAGAACTACGCATCTGATCAAAAAATATCATAGAACATAAAAAGTAGGAAACTTAATTCTCTACAAAAAAGGTTCTTAACATTTTGCCATAGCTCGCTTCGTTTCCGAGATATTTGCAGATATATCTCAAGGGAAGGGGCCTGACGGACATATTTCGAGATATTTCTTCTTCTTGTTGTTCTTCTTCTGCACAGCTAAGCTGGAAGTGGCATTTGCGGCTCGCACTAGTGCAGAGTTATCTCAAAGAAAGGGGCCACGGTGTTTCTGTATCCCTATTATGTTGGTGCGGCTTCGGAACTTTTAAATATCTCGATATATCTCGAAAACTACGCTTCTGATCAAAAAATATCATAGAACATAAATTGTAGGAAACATAATTCTCTACAAAAAACGTCTCTTAACATTTTGCCATAGCTCGCTTCGTTTCCGAGATATTTGCAGATTTATCTCAAGGGAAGGGGCCTGACGGACATATTTCGAGATATTTCTTCTTCTTGTTGTTCTTCTTCTGCACAGCTAAGCTGGAAGTGGCATTTGCTGCTCGCACTAGTGCAGAGTTATCTCAACGAAAGGGGCCACGGTGTTTCTGTATCTCTATTATGTTGGTGCGGCTTCGGAACTTTTAAATATCTCGATATATCTCGAAAACTACGCTTCTGATCAAAAAATATCATAGAACATAAATTGTAGCAAACATAATTCTCTACAAAAAAGATCTCTAAACATTTTGCCATAGCTCGCTTCGTTTCCGAGATATTTGCAGACATATCTCAAGGGAAGGGGCCTGACGGACATATTTCGAGATATTTCTTCTTCTTGTTGTTCTTCTTCTGCACAGCTAAGCTGGAAGTGGCATTTACAGCTCGCAATAGTGCAGAGTTATCTCAAAGAAAGGGGCCACGGTGTTTCTGTATCTCTATTATGTTGGTGCGGCTTCGGAACTTTTAAATATCTTGATATATCTCGAGAACTACGCATCAGATCAAAAAATATCATAGAACATAAAAAGTAGGAAACTTAATTCTCTACAAAAAAGGTCTCTTAACATTTTGCCATAGCTCTCTTCGTTTCCGAGATATTTGCAGATTTATCTCAAGGGAAGGGGCCTGACGGACATATTTCGAGATATTTCTTCTTCTTGTTGTTCTTCTTCTGCACAGCTAAGCTGGAAGTGGCATTTACAGCTCGCAATACTGCAGAGTTATCTCAAAGAAAGGGGCCACGGTGTTTCTGTATCCCTATTATGTTGGTGCGGCTTCGGAACTTTTAAATATCTCGATATATCTCGAAAACTACGCTTCTGATCAAAAAATATCATAGAACAGAAATTGTAGGAAACATAATTCTCTACAAAAAACGTCTCTTAACATTTTGCCATAGCTCGCTTCGTTTCCGAGATATTTGCAGATTCAGCTCAAAGGAACTGGCCTGACGGACATATTTCGAGATATTTCTTCTTCTTGTTGTTCTTCTTCTGCACAGCTAAACTGGAAGTGGCATTTCCAGCTCGCAATAGTGCAGAGTTATCTCAAAGAGAGGGGCCACGGTGTTTCTGTATCTCTATTATGTTGGTGCGGCTTCGGAACTTTTAAATATCTTGATATATCTCGAGAACTACGCATCTGATCAAAAAATATCATAGAACATAAAAAGTAGGAAACTTAATTCTCTACAAAAAAGGTCTCTCAACATTTTGCCATAGCTCGCTTCGTTTCCGAGATATTTGCAGATTTATCTCAAGGGAAGGGGCCTGACGGACATATTTCGAGATATTTCGTCTTCTTGTTGTTCTTCTTCTGCACAGCTAAGCTGGAAGTGGCATTTGCAGCTCGCAATAGTGCAGAGTTATCTCAAAGAAAGGGGCCACGGTGTTTCTGTATCCCTATTATGTTGGTGCGGCTTCGGAACTTTTAAATATCTCGATATATCTCGAAAACTACGCTTCTGATCAAAAAATATCATAGAACATAAATTGTAGGAAACATAATTCTCTACAAAAAACGTCTCTTAACATTTTGCCATAGCTCGCTTCGTTTCCGAGATATTTGCAGATTTATCTCAAGGGAAGGGGCCTAACGGACATATTTCGAGATATTTCTTCTTCTTGTTGTTCTTCTTCTGCACAGCTAAGCTGGAAGTGGCATTTGCGGCTCGCACTAGTGCAGAGTTATCTCAAAGAAAGGGGCCACGGTGTTTCTGTATCCCTATTATGTTGGTGCGGCTTCGGAACTTTTAAATATCTCGATATATCTCGAAAACTACGCTTCTGATCAGAAAATATCATAGAACATAAATTGTAGGAAACATAATTCTCTACAAAAAACGTCTCTTAACATTTTGCCATAGCTCGCTTCGTTTCCGAGATATTTGCAGATATATCTCAAGGGAAGGGGCCTGACGGACATATTTCGAGATATTTCTTCTTCTTGTTGTTCTTCTTCTGCACAGCTAAGCTGGAAGTGGCATTTACAGCTCGCAATAGTGCAGAGTTATCTCAAAGAAAGGGGCCACGGTGTTTCTGTATCTCTATTATGTTGGTGCGGCTTTGGAACTTTTAAATATCTGGATATATCTCGAAAACTACGCTTCTGATCAAAAAATATCATAGAACATAAATTGTAGGAAACATAATTCTCTACAAAAAAGGTCTCTTAACATTTTGCCATAGCTCGCTTCGTTTCCGAGATATTTGCAGATATATCTCAAGGGAAGGGGCCTGACGGACATATTTCGAGATATGTCTTCTTCTTGTTGTTCTTCTTCTGCACAGCTAAGCTGGAAGTGGCATTTACAGCTCGCAATAGTGCAGAGTTATCTCAAAGAGAGGGGCCACGGTGTTTCTGTATCTCTATTATGTTGGTGCGGCTTCGGAACTTTTAAATATCTTGATATATCTCGAGAACTACGCATCTGATCAAAAAATATCATAGAACATAAAAAGTAGGAAACTTAATTCTCTACAAAAAAGGTCTCCTAACATTTTGCCATAGCTCGCTTCGTTTCCGAGATATTTGCAGATTTATCTCAAGGGAAGGGGCCTGACGGACATATTTCGAGATATTTCTTCTTCTTGTTGTTCTTCTTCTGCACAGCTAAGCTGGAAGTGGCATTTGCTGCTCGCACTAGTGCAGAGTTATCTCAACGAAAGGGGCCACGGTGTTTCTGTATCTCTATTATGTTGGTGCGGCTTCGGAACTTTTAAATATCTCGATATATCTCGAAAACTACGCTTCTGATCAAAAAATATCATAGAACATAAATTGTAGCAAACATAATTCTCTACAAAAAAGATCTCTAAACATTTTGCCATAGCTCGCTTCGTTTCCGAGATATTTGCAGACATATCTCAAGGGAAGGGGCCTGACGGACATATTTCGAGATATTTCTTCTTCTTGTTGTTCTTCTTCTGCACAGCTAAGCTGGAAGTGGCATTTACAGCTCGCAATAGTGCAGAGTTATCTCAAAGAAAGGGGCCACGGTGTTTCTGTATCTCTATTATGTTGGTGCGGCTTCGGAACTTTTAAATATCTTGATATATCTCGAGAACTACGCATCAGATCAAAAAATATCATAGAACATAAAAAGTAGGAAACTTAATTCTCTACAAAAAAGGTCTCTTAACATTTTGCCATAGCTCTCTTCGTTTCCGAGATATTTGCAGATTTATCTCAAGGGAAGGGGCCTGACGGACATATTTCGAGATATTTCTTCTTCTTGTTGTTCTTCTTCTGCACAGCTAAGCTGGAAGTGGCATTTACAGCTCGCAATACTGCAGAGTTATCTCAAAGAAAGGGGCCACGGTGTTTCTGTATCCCTATTATGTTGGTGCGGCTTCGGAACTTTTAAATATCTCGATATATCTCGAAAACTACGCTTCTGATCAAAAAATATCATAGAACAGAAATTGTAGGAAACATAATTCTCTACAAAAAACGTCTCTTAACATTTTGCCATAGCTCGCTTCGTTTCCGAGATATTTGCAGATTCAGCTCAAAGGAACTGGCCTGACGGACATATTTCGAGATATTTCTTCTTCTTGTTGTTCTTCTTCTGCACAGCTAAACTGGAAGTGGCATTTCCAGCTCGCAATAGTGCAGAGTTATCTCAAAGAGAGGGGCCACGGTGTTTCTGTATCTCTATTATGTTGGTGCGGCTTCGGAACTTTTAAATATCTTGATATATCTCGAGAACTACGCATCTGATCAAAAAATATCATAGAACATAAAAAGTAGGAAACTTAATTCTCTACAAAAAAGGTCTCTCAACATTTTGCCATAGCTCGCTTCGTTTCCGAGATATTTGCAGATTTATCTCAAGGGAAGGGGCCTGACGGACATATTTCGAGATATTTCGTCTTCTTGTTGTTCTTCTTCTGCACAGCTAAGCTGGAAGTGGCATTTGCAGCTCGCAATAGTGCAGAGTTATCTCAAAGAAAGGGGCCACGGTGTTTCTGTATCCCTATTATGTTGGTGCGGCTTCGGAACTTTTAAATATCTCGATATATCTCGAAAACTACGCTTCTGATCAAAAAATATCATAGAACATAAATTGTAGGAAACATAATTCTCTACAAAAAACGTCTCTTAACATTTTGCCATAGCTCGCTTCGTTTCCGAGATATTTGCAGATTTATCTCAAGGGAAGGGGCCTAACGGACATATTTCGAGATATTTCTTCTTCTTGTTGTTCTTCTTCTGCACAGCTAAGCTGGAAGTGGCATTTGCGGCTCGCACTAGTGCAGAGTTATCTCAAAGAAAGGGGCCACGGTGTTTCTGTATCCCTATTATGTTGGTGCGGCTTCGGAACTTTTAAATATCTCGATATATCTCGAAAACTACGCTTCTGATCAGAAAATATCATAGAACATAAATTGTAGGAAACATAATTCTCTACAAAAAACGTCTCTTAACATTTTGCCATAGCTCGCTTCGTTTCCGAGATATTTGCAGATATATCTCAAGGGAAGGGGCCTGACGGACATATTTCGAGATATTTCTTCTTCTTGTTGTTCTTCTTCTGCACAGCTAAGCTGGAAGTGGCATTTACAGCTCGCAATAGTGCAGAGTTATCTCAAAGAAAGGGGCCACGGTGTTTCTGTATCTCTATTATGTTGGTGCGGCTTTGGAACTTTTAAATATCTGGATATATCTCGAAAACTACGCTTCTGATCAAAAAATATCATAGAACATAAATTGTAGGAAACATAATTCTCTACAAAAAAGGTCTCTTAACATTTTGCCATAGCTCGCTTCGTTTCCGAGATATTTGCAGATATATCTCAAGGGAAGGGGCCTGACGGACATATTTCGAGATATGTCTTCTTCTTGTTGTTCTTCTTCTGCACAGCTAAGCTGGAAGTGGCATTTACAGCTCGCAATAGTGCAGAGTTATCTCAAAGAGAGGGGCCACGGTGTTTCTGTATCTCTATTATGTTGGTGCGGCTTCGGAACTTTTAAATATCTTGATATATCTCGAGAACTACGCATCTGATCAAAAAATATCATAGAACATAAAAAGTAGGAAACTTAATTCTCTACAAAAAAGGTCTCCTAACATTTTGCCATAGCTCGCTTCGTTTCCGAGATATTTGCAGATTTATCTCAAGGGAAGGGGCCTGACGGACATATTTCGAGATATTTCTTCTTCTTGTTGTTCTTCTTCTGCACAGCTAAGCTGGAAGTGGCATTTGCTGCTCGCACTAGTGCAGAGTTATCTCAACGAAAGGGGCCACGGTGTTTCTGTATCTCTATTATGTTGGTGCGGCTTCGGAACTTTTAAATATCTCGATATATCTCGAAAACTACGCTTCTGATCAAAAAATATCATAGAACATAAATTGTAGCAAACATAATTCTCTACAAAAAAGATCTCTAAACATTTTGCCATAGCTCGCTTCGTTTCCGAGATATTTGCAGACATATCTCAAGGGAAGGGGCCTGACGGACATATTTCGAGATATTTCTTCTTCTTGTTGTTCTTCTTCTGCACAGCTAAGCTGGAAGTGGCATTTACAGCTCGCAATAGTGCAGAGTTATCTCAAAGAAAGGGGCCACGGTGTTTCTGTATCTCTATTATGTTGGTGCGGCTTCGGAACTTTTAAATATCTTGATATATCTCGAGAACTACGCATCAGATCAAAAAATATCATAGAACATAAAAAGTAGGAAACTTAATTCTCTACAAAAAAGGTCTCTTAACATTTTGCCATAGCTCTCTTCGTTTCCGAGATATTTGCAGATTTATCTCAAGGGAAGGGGCCTGACGGACATATTTCGAGATATTTCTTCTTCTTGTTGTTCTTCTTCTGCACAGCTAAGCTGGAAGTGGCATTTACAGCTCGCAATACTGCAGAGTTATCTCAAAGAAAGGGGCCACGGTGTTTCTGTATCCCTATTATGTTGGTGCGGCTTCGGAACTTTTAAATATCTCGATATATCTCGAAAACTACGCTTCTGATCAAAAAATATCATAGAACATAAATTGTAGGAAACATAATTCTCTACAAAAAACGTCTCTTAACATTTTGCCATAGCTCGCTTCGTTTCCGAGATATTTGCAGATTCAGCTCAAAGGAACTGGCCTGACGGACATATTTCGAGATATTTCTTCTTCTTGTTGTTCTTCTTCTGCACAGCTAAACTGGAAGTGGCATTTGCAGCTCGCAATAGTGCAGAGTTATCTCAAAGAAAGGGGCCACGGTGTTTCTGTATCCCTATTATGTTGGTGCGGCTTCGGAACTTTTAAATATCTCGATATATCTCGAAAACTACGCTTCTGATCAAAAAATATCATAGAACATAAATTGTAGGAAACATAATTCTCTACAAAAAACGTCTCTTAACATTTTGCCATAGCTCGCTTCGTTTCCGAGATATTTGCAGATTTATCTCAAGGGAAGGGGCCTAACGGACATATTTCGAGATATTTCTTCTTCTTGTTGTTCTTCTTCTGCACAGCTAAGCTGGAAGTGGCATTTGCGGCTCGCACTAGTGCAGAGTTATCTCAAAGAAAGGGGCCACGGTGTTTCTGTATCCCTATTATGTTGGTGCGGCTTCGGAACTTTTAAATATCTCGATATATCTCGAAAACTACGCTTCTGATCAGAAAATATCATAGAACATAAATTGTAGGAAACATAATTCTCTACAAAAAACGTCTCTTAACATTTTGCCATAGCTCGCTTCGTTTCCGAGATATTTGCAGATATATCTCAAGGGAAGGGGCCTGACGGACATATTTCGAGATATTTCTTCTTCTTGTTGTTCTTCTTCTGCACAGCTAAGCTGGAAGTGGCATTTACAGCTCGCAATAGTGCAGAGTTATCTCAAAGAAAGGGGCCACGGTGTTTCTGTATCTCTATTATGTTGGTGCGGCTTTGGAACTTTTAAATATCTGGATATATCTCGAAAACTACGCTTCTGATCAAAAAATATCATAGAACATAAATTGTAGGAAACATAATTCTCTACAAAAAAGGTCTCTTAACATTTTGCCATAGCTCGCTTCGTTTTCGAGATATTTGCAGATATATCTCAAGGGAAGGGGCCTGACGGACATATTTCGAGATATGTCTTCTTCTTGTTGTTCTTCTTCTGCACAGCTAAGCTGGAAGTGGCATTTACAGCTCGCAATAGTGCAGAGTTATCTCAAAGAGAGGGGCCACGGTGTTTCTGTATCTCTATTATGTTGGTGCGGCTTCGGAACTTTTAAATATCTTGATATATCTCGAGAACTACGCATCTGATCAAAAAATATCATAGAACATAAAAAGTAGGAAACTTAATTCTCTACAAAAAAGGTCTCCTAACATTTTGCCATAGCTCGCTTCGTTTCCGAGATATTTGCAGATTTATCTCAAGGGAAGGGGCCTGACGGACATATTTCGAGATATTTCTTCTTCTTGTTGTTCTTCTTCTGCACAGCTAAGCTGGAAGTGGCATTTGCGGCTCGCACTAGTGCAGAGTTATCTCAACGAAAGGGGCCACGGTGTTTCTGTATCTCTATTATGTTGGTGCGGCTTCGGAACTTTTAAATATCTCGATATATCTCGAAAACTACGCCTCTGATCAAAAAATATCATAGAACATAAATTGTAGCAAACATAATTCTCTACAAAAAAGATCTCTAAACATTTTGCCATAGCTCGCTTCGTTTCCGAGATATTTGCAGATATATCTCAAGGGAAGGGGCCTGACGGACATATTTCGAGATATTTCTTCTTCTTGTTGTTCTTCTTCTGCACAGCTAAGCTGGAAGTGGCATTTACAGCTCGCACTAGTGCAGAGTTATCTCAAAGAGAGGGGCCACGGTGTTTCTGTATCCCTATTATGTTGGTGCGGCTTCGGAACTTTTAAATATCTTGATATATCTCGAGAACTACGAATCTGATCAAAAAATATCATAGAACATAAAAAGTAGGAAACTTAATTCTCTACAAAAAAGGTCTCCTAACATTTTGCCATAGCTCGCTTCGTTTCCGAGATATTTGCAGATTTATCTCAAGGGAAGGGGCCTGACGGACATATTTCGAGATATTTCTTCTTCTTGTTGTTCTTCTTCTGCACAGCTAAGCTGGAAGTGGCATTTGCGGCTCGCACTAGTGCAGAGTTATCTCAACGAAAGGGGCCACGGTGTTTCTGTATCTCTATTATGTTGGTGCGGCTTCGGAACTTTTAAATATCTCGATATATCTCGAAAACTACGCTTCTGATCAAAAAATATCATAGAACATAAATTGTAGCAAACATAATTCTCTACAAAAAAGATCTCTAAACATTTTGCCATAGCTCGCTTCGTTTCCGAGATATTTGCAGATATATCTCAAGGGAAGGGGCCTGACGGACATATTTCGAGATATTTCTTCTTCTTGTTGTTCTTCTTCTGCACAGCTAAGCTGGAAGTGGCATTTACAGCTCGCAATAGTGCAGAGTTATCTCAAAGAAAGGGGCCACGGTGTTTCTGTATCTCTATTATGTTGGTGCGGCTTCGGAACTTTTAAATATCTTGATATATCTCGAGAACTACGCATCTGATCAAAAAATATCATAGAACATAAAAAGTAGGAAACTTAATTCTCTACAAAAAAGGTCTCTCAACATTTTGCCATAGCTCGCTTCGTTTCCGAGATATTTGCAGATTTATCTCAAGGGAAGGGGCCTGACGGACATATTTCGAGATATTTCGTCTTCTTGTTGTTCTTCTTCTGCACAGCTAAGCTGGAAGTGGCATTTGCAGCTCGCAATAGTGCAGAGTTATCTCAAAGAAAGGGGCCACGGTGTTTCTGTATCCCTATTATGTTGGTGCGGCTTCGGAACTTTTAAATATCTCGATATATCTCGAAAACTACGCTTCTGATCAAAAAATATCATAGAACATAAATTGTAGGAAACATAATTCTCTACAAAAAACGTCTCTTAACATTTTGCCATAGCTCGCTTCGTTTCCGAGATATTTGCAGATTTATCTCAAGGGAAGGGGCCTGACGGACATATTTCGAGATATTTCTTCTTCTTGTTGTTCTTCTTCTGCACAGCTAAGCTGGAAGTGGCATTTGCGGCTCGCACTAGTGCAGAGTTATCTCAACGAAAGGGGACACGGTGTTTCTGTATCTCTATTATGTTGGTGCGGCTTCGGAACTTTTAAATATCTCGATATATCTCGAAAACTACGCTTCTGATCAAAAAATATCATAGAACATAAATTGTAGGAAACATAATTCTCTACAAAAAAGGTCTCTTAACATTTTGCCATAGCTCGCTTCGTTTCCGGGATATTTGCAGATATATCTCAAGGGAAGGGGCCTGACGGACATATTTCGAGATATGTCTTCTTCTTGTTGTTCTTCTTCTGCACAGCTAAGCTGGAAGTGGCATTTGCGGCTCGCACTAGTGCAGAGTTATCTCAACGAAAGGGGCCACGGTGTTTCTGTATCTCTATTATGTTGGTGCGGCTTCGGAACTTTTAAATATCTCGATATATCTCGAAAACTACGCTTCTGATCAAAAAATATCATAGAACATAAATTGTAGGAAACATAATTCTCTACAAAAAAGGTCTCTTAACATTTTGCCATAGCTCGCTTCGTTTCCGAGATATTTGCAGATATATCTCAAGGGAAGGGGCCTGACGGACATATTTCGAGATATTTCTTCTTCTTGTTGTTCTTCTTCTGCACAGCTAAGCTGGAAGTGGCATTTACAGCTCGTAATAGTGCAGAGTTATCTCAAAGAAAGGGGCCACGGTGTTTCTGTATCTCTATTATGTTGGTGCGGCTTCGGAACTTTTAAATATCTTGATATATCTCGAGAACTACGCATCAGATCAAAAAATATCATAGAACATAAATTGTAGGAAACATAATTCTCTACAAAAAAGGTCTCTTAACATTTTGCCATAGCTCGCTTCGTTTCCGAGATATTTGCAGATATATCTCAAGGGAAGGGGCCTGGCGGACATATTTCGAGATACGTCTTCTTCTTGTTGTTCTTCTTCTGCACAGCTAAGCTGGAAGTGGCATTTACAGCTCGCAATAGTGCAGAGTTATCTCAAAGAAAGGGGCCACGGTGTTTCTGTATCTCTATTATGTTGGTGCGGCTTCGGAACTTTTAAATATCTTGATATATCTCGCGAACTACGCATCTGATCAAAAAATATTATAGAACATGAAAAGTAGGAAACTTAATTCTCTACAAAAAAGGTCTCTTAACATTTTGCCATAGCTCGCTTCGTTTCCGAGATATTTGCAGATTTATCTCAAGGGAAGGGGCCTAACGGACATATTTCGAGATATTTCTTCTTCTTGTTGTTCTTCTTCTGCACAGCTAAACTGGAAGTGGCATTTCCAGCTCGCAATAGTGCAGAGTTATCTCAAAGAGAGGGGCCACGGTGTTTCTGTATCTCTATTATGTTGGTGCGGCTTCGGAACTTTTAAATATCTTGATATATCTCGAGAACTACGCATCTGATCAAAAAATATCATGCAACATAAAAAGTAGGAAACTTAATTCTCTACAAAAAAGGTCTCCTAACATTTTGCCATAGCTCGCTTCGTTTCCGAGATATTTGCAGATTTATCTCAAGGGAAGGGGCCTGACGGACATATTTCGAGATATTTCTTCTTCTTGTTGTTCTTCTTCTGCACAGCTAAGCTGGAAGTGGCATTTGCGGCTCGCACTAGTGCAGAGTTATCTCAAAGAAAGGGGCCACGGTGTTTCTGTATCCCTATTATGTTGGTGCGGCTTCGGAACTTTTAAATATCTCGATATATCTCAAAAACTACGCTTCTGATCAAAAAATATCATAGAACATAAATTGTAGGAAACATAATTCTCTACAAAAAACATCTCTTAACATTTTGCCATAGCTCGCTTCGTTTCCGAGATATTTGCAGATATATCTCAAGGGAAGGGGCCTGACGGACATATTTCGAGATATTTCTTCTTCTTGTTGTTCTTCTTCTGCACAGCGAAGCTGGAAGTGGCATTTACAGCTCGCAATAGTGCAGAGTTATCTCAAAGAAAGGGGCCACGGTGTTTCTGTATCTCTATTATGTTGGTGCGGCTTTGGAACTTTTAAATATCTGGATATATCTCGAAAACTACGCTTCTGATCAAAAAATATCATAGAACATAAATTGTAGGAAACATAATTCTCTACAAAAAAGGTCTCTTAACATTTTGCCATAGCTCGCTTTGTTTCCGAGATATTTGCAGATATATCTCAAGGGAAGGGGCCTGACGGACATATTTCGAGATATGTCTTCTTCTTGTTGTTCTTCTTCTGCACAGCTAAGCTGGAAGTGGCATTTACAGCTCGCAATAGTGCAGAGTTATCTCAAAGAGAGGGGCCACGGTGTTTCTGTATCTCTATTATGTTGGTGCGGCTTCGGAACTTTTAAATATCTTGATATATCTCGAGAACTACGCATCTGATCAAAAAATATCATAGAACATAAAAAGTAGGAAACTTAATTCTCTACAAAAAAGGTCTCCTAACATTTTGCCATAGCTCGCTTCGTTTCCGAGATATTTGCAGATTTATCTCAAGGGAAGGGGCCTGACGGACATATTTCGAGATATTTCTTCTTCTTGTTGTTCTTCTTCTGCACAGCTAAGCTGGAAGTGGCATTTGCGGCTCGCACTAGTGCAGAGTTATCTCAACGAAAGGGGCCACGGTGTTTCTGTATCTCTATTATGTTGGTGCGGCTTCGGAACTTTTAAATATCTCGATATATCTCGAAAACTACGCTTCTGATCAAAAAATATCATAGAACATAAATTGTAGGAAACATAATTCTCTACAAAAAAGGTCTCTTAACATTTTGCCATAGCTCGCTTCGTTTCCGAGATATTTGCAGATATATCTCAAGGGAAGGGGCCTGACGGACATATTTCGAGATATTTCTTCTTCTTGTTGTTCTTCCTCTGCACAGCTAAGCTGGAAGTGGCATTTGCAGCTCGCAATAGTGCAGAGTTATCTCAAAGAAAGGGGCCACGGTGTTTCTGTATCTCTATTATGTTGGTGCGGCTTCGGAACTTTTAAATATCTCGATATATCTCGAAAACTACGCTTCTGATCAAAAAATATCATAGAACATAAATTGTAGGAAACATAATTCTCTACAAAAAAGGTCTCTTAACATTTTGCCATAGCTCGCTTCGTTTCCGAGATATTTGCAGATTCAGCTCAATGGAACTGGCCTGACGGACATATTTCGAGATATTTCTTCTTCTTGTTGTTCTTCCTCTGCACAGCTAAGCTGGAAGTGGCATTTGCAGCTCGCAATAGTGCAGAGTTATCTCAAAGAAAGGGGCCACGGTGTTTCTGTATCTCTATTATGTTGGTGCGGCTTCGGAACTTTTAAATATCTCGATATATCTCGAAAACTACGCTTCTGATCAAAAAATATCATAGAACATAAATTGTAGGAAACATAATTCTCTACAAAAAACGTCTCTTAACATTTTGCCATAGCTCGCTTCGTTTCCGAGATATTTGTAGATTTATCTCAAGGGAAGGGGCCTAACGGACATATTTCGAGATATTTCTTCTTCTTGTTGTTCTTCTTCTGCACAGCTAAACTGGAAGTGGCATTTCCAGCTCGCAATAGTACAGAGTTATCTCAAAGAAAGGGGCCACGGTGTTTCTGTATCTCTATTATGTTGGTGCGGCTTCGGAACTTTTAAATATCTTGATATATCTCGAGAACTACGCATCTAATCAAAAAATACCATAGAACATAAAAAGTAGGAAACTTAATTCTCTACAAAAAAGGTCTCTTAACATTTTGCCATAGCTCGCTTCGTTTCCGAGATATTTGCAGATTTATCTCAAGGGAAGGGGCCTGACGGACATATTTCGAGATATTTCTTCTTCTTGTTGTTCTTCTTCTGCACAGCTAAGCTGGAAGTGGCATTTGCAGCTCGCAATAGTGCAGAGATATCTCAAAGAAAGGGGCCACGGTGTTTCTGTATCTCTATTATGTTGGTGCGGCTTCGGAACTTTTAAATATCTTGATATATCTCGAGAACTACGCGTATGATCAAAAAATATCATAGAACATAAAAAGTAGGAAACATAATTCTCTACAAAAAAGGTCTCTTAACATTTTGCCATAGCTCGCTTCGTTTCCGAGATATTTGCAGATTTATCTCAAGGGAAGGGGCCTGACGGACATATTTCGAGATATTTCTTCTTCTTGTTGTTCTTCTTCTGCACAGCTAAGCTGGAAGTGGCATTTGCAGCTCGCAATAGTGCAGAGTTATCTCAAAGAAAGGGGCCACAGTGTTTCTGTATCTCTATTATGTTGGTGCGGCTTCGGAACTTTTAAATATCTTGATATATCTCGAGAACTACGCATCTGATCAAAAAATATCATAGAACATAAAAAGTAGGAAACTTAATTCTCTACAGAAAACGTCTCTTAACATTTTGCCATAGCTCTCTTCGTTTCCGAGATATTTGCAGATTTATCTCAAGGGAAGGGGCCTGACGGACATATTTCGAGATATTTCTTCTTCTTGTTGTTCTTCTTCTGCACAGCTAAGCTGGAAGTGGCATTTGCAGCTCGCAATAGTGCAGAGTTATCTCAAAGAAAGGGGCCACGGTGTTTCTGTATCTCTATTATGTTGGTGCGGCTTCGGAACTTTTAAATATCTTGATATATCTCGAGAACTACGCATCTAATCAAAAAATATCATAGAACATAAAAAGTAGGAAACTTAATTCTCTACAAAAAAGGTCTCTTAACATTTTGCCATAGCTCGCTTCGTTTCCGAGATATTTGCAGATTTATCTCAAGGGAAGGGGCCTGACGGACATATTTCGAGATATTTCTTCTTCTTGTTGTTCTTCTTCTGCACAGCTAAGCTGGAAGAGGCATTTGGGGCTCGCACTAGTGCAGAGTTATCTCAAAGAAAGGGTCCACGGTGTTTCTGTATCTCTATTATGTTGGTGCGGCTTCGGAACGTTTAAATATCTTGATATATCTCGAGAACTACGCATCTGATCAAAAAATATCATAGAACATAAATAGTAGGAAACTTAATTCTCTACAAAAAAGGTCTCTTAACATTTTGCCATAGCTCTCTTCGTTTCCGAGATATTTGCAGATTTATCTCAAGGGAAGGGGCCTGACGGACATATTTCGAGATATTTCTTCTTCTTGTTGTTCTTCTTCTGCACAGCTAAGCTGGAAGTGGCATTTGCAGCTCGCAATAGTGCAGAGATATCTCAAAGAAAGGGGCCACGGTGTTTCTGTATCTCTATTATGTTGGTGCGGCTTCGGAACTTTTAAATATCTTGATATATCTCGAGAACTACGCGTATGATCAAAAAATATCATAGAACATAAAAAGTAGGAAACATAATTCTGTACAAAAAAGGTCTCTTAACATTTTGCCATAGCTCGCTTCGTTTCCGAGATATTTGCAGATTTATCTCAAGGGAAGGGGCCTGACGGACATATTTCGAGATATTTCTTCTTCTTGTTGTTCTTCTTCTGCACAGCTAAGCTGGAAGTGGCATTTGCAGCTCGCAATAGTGCAGAGTTATCTCAAAGAAAGGGGCCACAGTGTTTCTGTATCTCTATTATGTTGGTGCGGCTTCGGAACTTTTAAATATCTTGATATATCTCGAGAACTACGCATCTGATCAAAAAATATCATAGAACATAAAAAGTAGGAAACTTAATTCTCTACAGAAAAGGTCTCTTAACATTTTGCCATAGCTCGCTTCGTTTCCGAGATATTTGCAGATTTATCTCAAGGGAAGGGGCCTAACGGACATATTTCGAGATATTTCTTCTTCTTGTTGTTCTTCTTCTGCACAGCTAAGCTAGAAGTGGCATTTGCAGCTCGCAATAGTGCAGAGTTATCTTAAAGAAAGGGGCCACGGTGTTTCTGTATCTCTATTATGTTGTTGCGGCTCCGGAACTTTTAAATATCTTGATATATCTCGAAAACTACGCTTCTGATCAAAAAATATCATAGAACATAAATTGTAGGAAACATAATTCTCTACAAAAAACGTCTCTCAACATTTTGCCATAGCTCGCTTCGTTTCCGAGATATTTGCAGATTCAGCTCAAAGGAACTGGCCTGACGGACATATTTCGAGATATTTCTTCTTCTTGTTGTTCTTCCTCTGCACAGCTAAGCTGGAAGTGGCATTTGCAGCTCGCAATAGTGCAGAGTTATCTCAAAGAAAGGGGCCACGGTGTTTCTGTATCTCTATTATGTTGGTGCGGCTTCGGAACTTTTAAATATCTTGATATATCTCGAGAACTACGCATCTGATCAAAAAATATCGTAGAACATAAATAGTAGGAAACTTAATTCTCTACAAAAAAGGTCTCTTAACATTTTGCCATAGCTCTCTTCGTTTCCGAGATATTTGCAGATTTATCTCAAGGGAAGGGGCCTGACGGACATATCTCGAGATATTTCTTCTTCTTGTTGTTCTTCCTCTGCACAGCTAAGCTGGAAGTGGCATTTGCAGCTCGCAATAGTGCAGAGTTATCTCAAAGAAAGGGGCCACGGTGTTTCTGTATCTCTATTATGTTGGTGCGGCTTCGGAACTTTTAAATATCTTGATATATCTCGAGAACTACGCATCTGATCAAAAAATATCATAGAACATAAAAAGTAGGAAACATAATTCTCTACAAAAAAGGTCTCTTAACATTTTGCCATAGCTCTCTTCGTTTCCGAGATATTTGCAGATTTATCTCAAGGGAAGGGGCCTGACGGACATATTTCGAGATATTTCTTCTTCTTGTTGTTCTTCTTCTGCACAGCTAAGCTGGAAGTGGCATTTACAGCTCGCAATAGTGCAGAGTTATCTCAAAGAAAGGGGCCACGGTGTTTCTGTATCTCTATTATGTTGGTGCGGCTTCGGAACTTTTAAATATCTCGATATATCTCGAAAACTACGCTTCTGATCAAAAAATATCATAGAACATAAATGGTAGGAAACATAATTCTCTACAAAAAACGTCTCCTAACATTTTGCCATAGCTCTCTTCGTTTCCGAGATATTTGCAGATTTATCTCGAGGGAAGGGGCCTGACGGACATATTTCGAGATATTTCTTCTTCTTGTTGTTCTTCTTCTGCACAGCTAAGCTGGAAGTGGCATTTGCGGCTCGCACTAGTGCAGAGTTATCTCAAAGAAAGGGGCCACGGTGTTTCTGTATCTCTATTATGTTGGTGCGGCTTCGGAACTTTTAAATATCTCGATATATCTCGAAAACTACGCTTCTGATCAAAAAATATCATAGAACATAAATTGTAGGAAACATAATTCTCTACAAAAAACGTCTCCTAACATTTTGCCATAGC
This sequence comes from Osmia lignaria lignaria, assembly GCF_051020975.1. Lineage (NCBI taxonomy): Eukaryota > Metazoa > Arthropoda > Insecta > Hymenoptera > Megachilidae > Osmia > Osmia lignaria. The sequence continues at coordinate 4,039,610 of NW_027478160.1, forward strand.
TCTCTTCGTTTCCGAGATATTTGCAGATTTATCTCAAGGGAAGGGGCCTGACGGACATATTTCGAGATATTTCTTCTTCTTGTTGTTCTTCTTCTGCACAGCTAAGCTGGAAGTGGCATTTGCGGCTCGCACTAGTGCAGAGTTATCTCAAAGAAAGGGGCCACAGTGTTTCTGTATCTCTATTATGTTGGTGCGGCTTCGGAACTTTTAAATATCTCGATATATCTCGAGAACTACGCATCTGATCAAAAAATATCATAGAAGATAAAAAGTAGGAAACTTAATTCTCTACAAAAAAGGTCTCTTAACATTTTGCCATAGCTCTCTTCGTTTCCGAGATATTTGCAGATTTATCTCAAGGGAAGGGGCCTGACGGACATATTTCGAGATATTTCTTCTTCTTGTTGTTCTTCTTCTGCACAGCTAAGCTGGAAGTGGCATTTGCGGCACGCACTAGTGCAGAGTTATCTCAAAGAAAGGGGCCACGGTGTTTCTGTATCTCTATTATGTTGGTGCGGCTTCGGAACTTTTAAATATCTCGATATATCTCGAAAACTACGCTTCTGATCAAAAAATATCATAGAACATAAATTGTAGGAAACATAATCCTCTACAAAAAACGTCTCTCAACATTTTGCCATAGCTCGCTTCGTTTCCGAGATATTTGCAGATTCAGCTCAAAGGAACTGGCCTGACGGATATATTTCGAGATATTTCTTCTTCTTGTTGTTCTTCCTGTGCACAGCTAAGCTGGAAGTGGCATTTGCAGCTCGCACTAGTGCAGAGTTATCTCAAAGAAAGGGGCCACGGTGTTTCTGTATCTCTATTATGTTGGTGCGGCTTCGGAACTTTTAAATATCTCGATATATCTCGAAAACTACGCTTCTGATCAAAAAATATCATAGAACATAAATTGTAGGAAACATAATTCTCTACAAAAAAGGTCTCTTAACATTTTGCCGTAGCTCGCTTCGTTTCCGAGATATTTGCAGATATATCTCAAGGGAAGGGGCCTGACGGACATATTTCGAGATATTTCTTCTTCTTGTTGTTCTTCCTGTGCACAGCTAAGCTGGAAGTGGCATTTGCAGCTCGCAAGAGTGCAGAGTTATCTCAAAGAAAGGCGCCACGGTGTTTCTGTATCTCTATTATGTTGGTGCGGCTTCGGAACTTTTAAATATCTTGATATATCTCGAGAACTACGCATCTGATCAAAAAATATCATAGAACATAAAAAGTAGGAAACTTAATTCTCTACAAAAAAGGTCTCTTAACATTTTGACATAGCTCTCTTCGTTTCCGAGATATTTGCAGATTTATCTCAAGGGAAGGTGCCTGACGGACATATTTCGAGATATTTCTTCTTCTTGTTGTTCTTCTTCTGCACTGCTAAGCTGGAAGTGGCATTTGCAGCTCGCACTAGTGCAGAGTTATCTCAAAGAAAGGGGCCACGGTGTTTCTGTATCCCTATTATGTTGGTGCGGCTTCGGAACTTTTAAATATCTCGATATATCTCGAAAACTACGCTTCTGATCAAAAAATATCATAGAACATAAATTGTAGGAAACATAATTCTCTACAAAAAAGGTCTCTTAACATTTTGCCGTAGCTCGCTTCGTTTCCGAGATATTTGCAGATATATCTCAAGGGAAGGGGCCTGACGGACATATTTCGAGATATTTCTTCTTCTTGTTGTTCTTCTTCTGCACAGCTAAGCTGGAAGTGGCATTTGCGGCTCGCACTAGTGCAGAGTTATCTCAAAGAAAGGAGCCACGGTGTTTTTGTATCTCTATTATGTTGGTGCGGCTTCGGAACTTTTAAATATCTCGATATATCTCGAAAACTACGCTTCTGATCAAAAAATATCATAGAACATAAATTGTAGGAAACATAATTCTCTACAAAAAACATCTCTTAACATTTTGCCATAGCTCTCTTCGTTTCCGAGATATTTGCAGATTTATCTCAAGGGAAGGGGCCTGACGGACATATTTCGAGATATTTCTTCTTCTTGTTGTTCTTCTTCTGCACAGCTAAACTGGAAGTGGCATTTCCAGCTCGCAATAGTACAGAGTTATCTCAAAGAAAGGGGCCACGGTGTTTCTGTATCTCTATTATGTTGGTGCGGCTTCGGAACTTTTAAATATCTTGATATATCTCGAGAACTACGCATCTAATCAAAAAATACCATAGAACATAAAAAGTAGGAAACTTAATTCTCTACAAAAAAGGTCTCTTAACATTTTGCCATAGCTCGCTTCGTTTCCGAGATATTTGCAGATTTATCTCAAGGGAAGGGGCCTGACGGACATATTTCGAGATATTTCTTCTTCTTGTTGTTCTTCTTCTGCACAGCTAAGCTGGAAGTGGCATTTGCAGCTCGCAATAGTGCAGAGATATCTCAAAGAAAGGGGCCACGGTGTTTCTGTATCTCTATTATGTTGGTGCGGCTTCGGAACTTTTAAATATCTTGATATATCTCGAGAACTACGCGTATGATCAAAAAATATCATAGAACATAAAAAGTAGGAAACATAATTCTCTACAAAAAAGGTCTCTTAACATTTTGCCATAGCTCGCTTCGTTTCCGAGATATTTGCAGATTTATCTCAAGGGAAGGGGCCTGACGGACATATTTCGAGATATTTCTTCTTCTTGTTGTTCTTCTTCTGCACAGCTAAGCTGGAAGTGGCATTTGCAGCTCGCAATAGTGCAGAGTTATCTCAAAGAAAGGGGCCACAGTGTTTCTGTATCTCTATTATGTTGGTGCGGCTTCGGAACTTTTAAATATCTTGATATATCTCGAGAACTACGCATCTGATCAAAAAATATCATAGAACATAAAAAGTAGGAAACTTAATTCTCTACAGAAAACGTCTCTTAACATTTTGCCATAGCTCTCTTCGTTTCCGAGATATTTGCAGATTTATCTCAAGGGAAGGGGCCTGACGGACATATTTCGAGATATTTCTTCTTCTTGTTGTTCTTCTTCTGCACAGCTAAGCTGGAAGTGGCATTTGCAGCTCGCAATAGTGCAGAGTTATCTCAAAGAAAGGGGCCACGGTGTTTCTGTATCTCTATTATGTTGGTGCGGCTTCGGAACTTTTAAATATCTTGATATATCTCGAGAACTACGCATCTAATCAAAAAATATCATAGAACATAAAAAGTAGGAAACTTAATTCTCTACAAAAAAGGTCTCTTAACATTTTGCCATAGCTCGCTTCGTTTCCGAGATATTTGCAGATTTATCTCAAGGGAAGGGGCCTGACGGACATATTTCGAGATATTTCTTCTTCTTGTTGTTCTTCTTCTGCACAGCTAAGCTGGAAGAGGCATTTGGGGCTCGCACTAGTGCAGAGTTATCTCAAAGAAAGGGTCCACGGTGTTTCTGTATCTCTATTATGTTGGTGCGGCTTCGGAACGTTTAAATATCTTGATATATCTCGAGAACTACGCATCTGATCAAAAAATATCATAGAACATAAATAGTAGGAAACTTAATTCTCTACAAAAAAGGTCTCTTAACATTTTGCCATAGCTCTCTTCGTTTCCGAGATATTTGCAGATTTATCTCAAGGGAAGGGGCCTGACGGACATATTTCGAGATATTTCTTCTTCTTGTTGTTCTTCTTCTGCACAGCTAAGCTGGAAGTGGCATTTGCAGCTCGCAATAGTGCAGAGATATCTCAAAGAAAGGGGCCACGGTGTTTCTGTATCTCTATTATGTTGGTGCGGCTTCGGAACTTTTAAATATCTTGATATATCTCGAGAACTACGCGTATGATCAAAAAATATCATAGAACATAAAAAGTAGGAAACATAATTCTCTACAAAAAAGGTCTCTTAACATTTTGCCATAGCTCGCTTCGTTTCCGAGATATTTGCAGATTTATCTCAAGGGAAGGGGCCTGACGGACATATTTCGAGATATTTCTTCTTCTTGTTGTTCTTCTTCTGCACAGCTAAGCTGGAAGTGGCATTTGCAGCTCGCAATAGTGCAGAGTTATCTCAAAGAAAGGGGCCACAGTGTTTCTGTATCTCTATTATGTTGGTGCGGCTTCGGAACTTTTAAATATCTTGATATATCTCGAGAACTACGCATCTGATCAAAAAATATCATAGAACATAAAAAGTAGGAAACTTAATTCTCTACAGAAAAGGTCTCTTAACATTTTGCCATAGCTCGCTTCGTTTCCGAGATATTTGCAGATTTATCTCAAGGGAAGGGGCCTAACGGACATATTTCGAGATATTTCTTCTTCTTGTTGTTCTTCTTCTGCACAGCTAAGCTAGAAGTGGCATTTGCAGCTCGCAATAGTGCAGAGTTATCTTAAAGAAAGGGGCCACGGTGTTTCTGTATCTCTATTATGTTGTTGCGGCTCCGGAACTTTTAAATATCTTGATATATCTCGAAAACTACGCTTCTGATCAAAAAATATCATAGAACATAAATTGTAGGAAACATAATTCTCTACAAAAAACGTCTCTCAACATTTTGCCATAGCTCGCTTCGTTTCCGAGATATTTGCAGATTCAGCTCAAAGGAACTGGCCTGACGGACATATTTCGAGATATTTCTTCTTCTTGTTGTTCTTCCTCTGCACAGCTAAGCTGGAAGTGGCATTTGCAGCTCGCAATAGTGCAGAGTTATCTCAAAGAAAGGGGCCACGGTGTTTCTGTATCTCTATTATGTTGGTGCGGCTTCGGAACTTTTAAATATCTTGATATATCTCGAGAACTACGCATCTGATCAAAAAATATCGTAGAACATAAATAGTAGGAAACTTAATTCTCTACAAAAAAGGTCTCTTAACATTTTGCCATAGCTCGCTTCGTTTCCGAGATATTTGCAGATTCAGCTCAATGGAACTGGCCTGACGGACATATTTCGAGATATTTCTTCTTCTTGTTGTTCTTCCTCTGCACAGCTAAGCTGGAAGTGGCATTTGCAGCTCGCAATAGTGCAGAGTTATCTCAAAGAAAGGGGCCACGGTGTTTCTGTATCTCTATTATGTTGGTGCGGCTTCGGAACTTTTAAATATCTCGATATATCTCGAAAACTACGCTTCTGATCAAAAAATATCATAGAACATAAATTGTAGGAAACATAATTCTCTACAAAAAACGTCTCTTAACATTTTGCCATAGCTCGCTTCGTTTCCGAGATATTTGTAGATTTATCTCAAGGGAAGGGGCCTAACGGACATATTTCGAGATATTTCTTCTTCTTGTTGTTCTTCTTCTGCACAGCTAAACTGGAAGTGGCATTTCCAGCTCGCAATAGTACAGAGTTATCTCAAAGAAAGGGGCCACGGTGTTTCTGTATCTCTATTATGTTGGTGCGGCTTCGGAACTTTTAAATATCTTGATATATCTCGAGAACTACGCATCTAATCAAAAAATACCATAGAACATAAAAAGTAGGAAACTTAATTCTCTACAAAAAAGGTCTCTTAACATTTTGCCATAGCTCGCTTCGTTTCCGAGATATTTGCAGATTTATCTCAAGGGAAGGGGCCTGACGGACATATTTCGAGATATTTCTTCTTCTTGTTGTTCTTCTTCTGCACAGCTAAGCTGGAAGTGGCATTTGCAGCTCGCAATAGTGCAGAGATATCTCAAAGAAAGGGGCCACGGTGTTTCTGTATCTCTATTATGTTGGTGCGGCTTCGGAACTTTTAAATATCTTGATATATCTCGAGAACTACGCGTATGATCAAAAAATATCATAGAACATAAAAAGTAGGAAACATAATTCTCTACAAAAAAGGTCTCTTAACATTTTGCCATAGCTCGCTTCGTTTCCGAGATATTTGCAGATTTATCTCAAGGGAAGGGGCCTGACGGACATATTTCGAGATATTTCTTCTTCTTGTTGTTCTTCTTCTGCACAGCTAAGCTGGAAGTGGCATTTGCAGCTCGCAATAGTGCAGAGTTATCTCAAAGAAAGGGGCCACAGTGTTTCTGTATCTCTATTATGTTGGTGCGGCTTCGGAACTTTTAAATATCTTGATATATCTCGAGAACTACGCATCTGATCAAAAAATATCATAGAACATAAAAAGTAGGAAACTTAATTCTCTACAGAAAACGTCTCTTAACATTTTGCCATAGCTCTCTTCGTTTCCGAGATATTTGCAGATTTATCTCAAGGGAAGGGGCCTGACGGACATATTTCGAGATATTTCTTCTTCTTGTTGTTCTTCTTCTGCACAGCTAAGCTGGAAGTGGCATTTGCAGCTCGCAATAGTGCAGAGTTATCTCAAAGAAAGGGGCCACGGTGTTTCTGTATCTCTATTATGTTGGTGCGGCTTCGGAACTTTTAAATATCTTGATATATCTCGAGAACTACGCATCTAATCAAAAAATATCATAGAACATAAAAAGTAGGAAACTTAATTCTCTACAAAAAAGGTCTCTTAACATTTTGCCATAGCTCGCTTCGTTTCCGAGATATTTGCAGATTTATCTCAAGGGAAGGGGCCTGACGGACATATTTCGAGATATTTCTTCTTCTTGTTGTTCTTCTTCTGCACAGCTAAGCTGGAAGAGGCATTTGGGGCTCGCACTAGTGCAGAGTTATCTCAAAGAAAGGGTCCACGGTGTTTCTGTATCTCTATTATGTTGGTGCGGCTTCGGAACGTTTAAATATCTTGATATATCTCGAGAACTACGCATCTGATCAAAAAATATCATAGAACATAAATAGTAGGAAACTTAATTCTCTACAAAAAAGGTCTCTTAACATTTTGCCATAGCTCTCTTCGTTTCCGAGATATTTGCAGATTTATCTCAAGGGAAGGGGCCTGACGGACATATTTCGAGATATTTCTTCTTCTTGTTGTTCTTCTTCTGCACAGCTAAGCTGGAAGTGGCATTTGCAGCTCGCAATAGTGCAGAGATATCTCAAAGAAAGGGGCCACGGTGTTTCTGTATCTCTATTATGTTGGTGCGGCTTCGGAACTTTTAAATATCTTGATATATCTCGAGAACTACGCGTATGATCAAAAAATATCATAGAACATAAAAAGTAGGAAACATAATTCTCTACAAAAAAGGTCTCTTAACATTTTGCCATAGCTCGCTTCGTTTCCGAGATATTTGCAGATTTATCTCAAGGGAAGGGGCCTGACGGACATATTTCGAGATATTTCTTCTTCTTGTTGTTCTTCTTCTGCACAGCTAAGCTGGAAGTGGCATTTGCAGCTCGCAATAGTGCAGAGTTATCTCAAAGAAAGGGGCCACAGTGTTTCTGTATCTCTATTATGTTGGTGCGGCTTCGGAACTTTTAAATATCTTGATATATCTCGAGAACTACGCATCTGATCAAAAAATATCATAGAACATAAAAAGTAGGAAACTTAATTCTCTACAGAAAAGGTCTCTTAACATTTTGCCATAGCTCGCTTCGTTTCCGAGATATTTGCAGATTTATCTCAAGGGAAGGGGCCTAACGGACATATTTCGAGATATTTCTTCTTCTTGTTGTTCTTCTTCTGCACAGCTAAGCTAGAAGTGGCATTTGCAGCTCGCAATAGTGCAGAGTTATCTTAAAGAAAGGGGCCACGGTGTTTCTGTATCTCTATTATGTTGTTGCGGCTCCGGAACTTTTAAATATCTTGATATATCTCGAAAACTACGCTTCTGATCAAAAAATATCATAGAACATAAATTGTAGGAAACATAATTCTCTACAAAAAACGTCTCTCAACATTTTGCCATAGCTCGCTTCGTTTCCGAGATATTTGCAGATTCAGCTCAAAGGAACTGGCCTGACGGACATATTTCGAGATATTTCTTCTTCTTGTTGTTCTTCCTCTGCACAGCTAAGCTGGAAGTGGCATTTGCAGCTCGCAATAGTGCAGAGTTATCTCAAAGAAAGGGGCCACGGTGTTTCTGTATCTCTATTATGTTGGTGCGGCTTCGGAACTTTTAAATATCTTGATATATCTCGAGAACTACGCATCTGATCAAAAAATATCGTAGAACATAAATAGTAGGAAACTTAATTCTCTACAAAAAAGGTCTCTTAACATTTTGCCATAGCTCTCTTCGTTTCCGAGATATTTGCAGATTTATCTCAAGGGAAGGGGCCTGACGGACATATCTCGAGATATTTCTTCTTCTTGTTGTTCTTCCTCTGCACAGCTAAGCTGGAAGTGGCATTTGCAGCTCGCAATAGTGCAGAGTTATCTCAAAGAAAGGGGCCACGGTGTTTCTGTATCTCTATTATGTTGGTGCGGCTTCGGAACTTTTAAATATCTTGATATATCTCGAGAACTACGCATCTGATCAAAAAATATCATAGAACATAAAAAGTAGGAAACATAATTCTCTACAAAAAAGGTCTCTTAACATTTTGCCATAGCTCTCTTCGTTTCCGAGATATTTGCAGATTTATCTCAAGGGAAGGGGCCTGACGGACATATTTCGAGATATTTCTTCTTCTTGTTGTTCTTCTTCTGCACAGCTAAGCTGGAAGTGGCATTTACAGCTCGCAATAGTGCAGAGTTATCTCAAAGAAAGGGGCCACGGTGTTTCTGTATCTCTATTATGTTGGTGCGGCTTCGGAACTTTTAAATATCTCGATATATCTCGAAAACTACGCTTCTGATCAAAAAATATCATAGAACATAAATGGTAGGAAACATAATTCTCTACAAAAAACGTCTCCTAACATTTTGCCATAGCTCTCTTCGTTTCCGAGATATTTGCAGATTTATCTCGAGGGAAGGGGCCTGACGGACATATTTCGAGATATTTCTTCTTCTTGTTGTTCTTCTTCTGCACAGCTAAGCTGGAAGTGGCATTTGCGGCTCGCACTAGTGCAGAGTTATCTCAAAGAAAGGGGCCACGGTGTTTCTGTATCTCTATTATGTTGGTGCGGCTTCGGAACTTTTAAATATCTCGATATATCTCGAAAACTACGCTTCTGATCAAAAAATATCATAGAACATAAATTGTAGGAAACATAATTCTCTACAAAAAACGTCTCCTAACATTTTGCCATAGCTCTCTTCGTTTCCGAGATATTTGCAGATTTATCTCAAGGGAAGGGGCCTGACGGACATATTTCGAGATATTTCTTCTTCTTGTTGTTCTTCTTCTGCACAGCTAAGCTGGAAGTGGCATTTGCGGCTCGCACTAGTGCAGAGTTATCTCAAAGAAAGGGGCCACAGTGTTTCTGTATCTCTATTATGTTGGTGCGGCTTCGGAACTTTTAAATATCTCGATATATCTCGAGAACTACGCATCTGATCAAAAAATATCATAGAAGATAAAAAGTAGGAAACTTAATTCTCTACAAAAAAGGTCTCTTAACATTTTGCCATAGCTCTCTTCGTTTCCGAGATATTTGCAGATTTATCTCAAGGGAAGGGGCCTGACGGACATATTTCGAGATATTTCTTCTTCTTGTTGTTCTTCTTCTGCACAGCTAAGCTGGAAGTGGCATTTGCGGCACGCACTAGTGCAGAGTTATCTCAAAGAAAGGGGCCACGGTGTTTCTGTATCTCTATTATGTTGGTGCGGCTTCGGAACTTTTAAATATCTCGATATATCTCGAAAACTACGCTTCTGATCAAAAAATATCATAGAACATAAATTGTAGGAAACATAATCCTCTACAAAAAACGTCTCTCAACATTTTGCCATAGCTCGCTTCGTTTCCGAGATATTTGCAGATTCAGCTCAAAGGAACTGGCCTGACGGATATATTTCGAGATATTTCTTCTTCTTGTTGTTCTTCCTGTGCACAGCTAAGCTGGAAGTGGCATTTGCAGCTCGCACTAGTGCAGAGTTATCTCAAAGAAAGGGGCCACGGTGTTTCTGTATCTCTATTATGTTGGTGCGGCTTCGGAACTTTTAAATATCTCGATATATCTCGAAAACTACGCTTCTGATCAAAAAATATCATAGAACATAAATTGTAGGAAACATAATTCTCTACAAAAAAGGTCTCTTAACATTTTGCCGTAGCTCGCTTCGTTTCCGAGATATTTGCAGATATATCTCAAGGGAAGGGGCCTGACGGACATATTTCGAGATATTTCTTCTTCTTGTTGTTCTTCCTGTGCACAGCTAAGCTGGAAGTGGCATTTGCAGCTCGCAAGAGTGCAGAGTTATCTCAAAGAAAGGCGCCACGGTGTTTCTGTATCTCTATTATGTTGGTGCGGCTTCGGAACTTTTAAATATCTTGATATATCTCGAGAACTACGCATCTGATCAAAAAATATCATAGAACATAAAAAGTAGGAAACTTAATTCTCTACAAAAAAGGTCTCTTAACATTTTGACATAGCTCTCTTCGTTTCCGAGATATTTGCAGATTTATCTCAAGGGAAGGTGCCTGACGGACATATTTCGAGATATTTCTTCTTCTTGTTGTTCTTCTTCTGCACTGCTAAGCTGGAAGTGGCATTTGCAGCTCGCACTAGTGCAGAGTTATCTCAAAGAAAGGGGCCACGGTGTTTCTGTATCCCTATTATGTTGGTGCGGCTTCGGAACTTTTAAATATCTCGATATATCTCGAAAACTACGCTTCTGATCAAAAAATATCATAGAACATAAATTGTAGGAAACATAATTCTCTACAAAAAAGGTCTCTTAACATTTTGCCGTAGCTCGCTTCGTTTCCGAGATATTTGCAGATATATCTCAAGGGAAGGGGCCTGACGGACATATTTCGAGATATTTCTTCTTCTTGTTGTTCTTCTTCTGCACAGCTAAGCTGGAAGTGGCATTTGCGGCTCGCACTAGTGCAGAGTTATCTCAAAGAAAGGAGCCACGGTGTTTTTGTATCTCTATTATGTTGGTGCGGCTTCGGAACTTTTAAATATCTCGATATATCTCGAAAACTACGCTTCTGATCAAAAAATATCATAGAACATAAATTGTAGGAAACATAATTCTCTACAAAAAACATCTCTTAACATTTTGCCATAGCTCTCTTCGTTTCCGAGATATTTGCAGATTTATCTCAAGGGAAGGGGCCTGACGGACATATTTCGAGATATTTCTTCTTCTTGTTGTTCTTCTTCTGCACAGCTAAACTGGAAGTGGCATTTCCAGCTCGCAATAGTACAGAGTTATCTCAAAGAAAGGGGCCACGGTGTTTCTGTATCTCTATTATGTTGGTGCGGCTTCGGAACTTTTAAATATCTTGATATATCTCGAGAACTACGCATCTAATCAAAAAATACCATAGAACATAAAAAGTAGGAAACTTAATTCTCTACAAAAAAGGTCTCTTAACATTTTGCCATAGCTCGCTTCGTTTCCGAGATATTTGCAGATTTATCTCAAGGGAAGGGGCCTGACGGACATATTTCGAGATATTTCTTCTTCTTGTTGTTCTTCTTCTGCACAGCTAAGCTGGAAGTGGCATTTGCAGCTCGCAATAGTGCAGAGATATCTCAAAGAAAGGGGCCACGGTGTTTCTGTATCTCTATTATGTTGGTGCGGCTTCGGAACTTTTAAATATCTTGATATATCTCGAGAACTACGCGTATGATCAAAAAATATCATAGAACATAAAAAGTAGGAAACATAATTCTCTACAAAAAAGGTCTCTTAACATTTTGCCATAGCTCGCTTCGTTTCCGAGATATTTGCAGATTTATCTCAAGGGAAGGGGCCTGACGGACATATTTCGAGATATTTCTTCTTCTTGTTGTTCTTCTTCTGCACAGCTAAGCTGGAAGTGGCATTTGCAGCTCGCAATAGTGCAGAGTTATCTCAAAGAAAGGGGCCACAGTGTTTCTGTATCTCTATTATGTTGGTGCGGCTTCGGAACTTTTAAATATCTTGATATATCTCGAGAACTACGCATCTGATCAAAAAATATCATAGAACATAAAAAGTAGGAAACTTAATTCTCTACAGAAAACGTCTCTTAACATTTTGCCATAGCTCTCTTCGTTTCCGAGATATTTGCAGATTTATCTCAAGGGAAGGGGCCTGACGGACATATTTCGAGATATTTCTTCTTCTTGTTGTTCTTCTTCTGCACAGCTAAGCTGGAAGTGGCATTTGCAGCTCGCAATAGTGCAGAGTTATCTCAAAGAAAGGGGCCACGGTGTTTCTGTATCTCTATTATGTTGGTGCGGCTTCGGAACTTTTAAATATCTTGATATATCTCGAGAACTACGCATCTAATCAAAAAATATCATAGAACATAAAAAGTAGGAAACTTAATTCTCTACAAAAAAGGTCTCTTAACATTTTGCCATAGCTCGCTTCGTTTCCGAGATATTTGCAGATTTATCTCAAGGGAAGGGGCCTGACGGACATATTTCGAGATATTTCTTCTTCTTGTTGTTCTTCTTCTGCACAGCTAAGCTGGAAGAGGCATTTGGGGCTCGCACTAGTGCAGAGTTATCTCAAAGAAAGGGTCCACGGTGTTTCTGTATCTCTATTATGTTGGTGCGGCTTCGGAACGTTTAAATATCTTGATATATCTCGAGAACTACGCATCTGATCAAAAAATATCATAGAACATAAATAGTAGGAAACTTAATTCTCTACAAAAAAGGTCTCTTAACATTTTGCCATAGCTCTCTTCGTTTCCGAGATATTTGCAGATTTATCTCAAGGGAAGGGGCCTGACGGACATATTTCGAGATATTTCTTCTTCTTGTTGTTCTTCTTCTGCACAGCTAAGCTGGAAGTGGCATTTGCAGCTCGCAATAGTGCAGAGATATCTCAAAGAAAGGGGCCACGGTGTTTCTGTATCTCTATTATGTTGGTGCGGCTTCGGAACTTTTAAATATCTTGATATATCTCGAGAACTACGCGTATGATCAAAAAATATCATAGAACATAAAAAGTAGGAAACATAATTCTCTACAAAAAAGGTCTCTTAACATTTTGCCATAGCTCGCTTCGTTTCCGAGATATTTGCAGATTTATCTCAAGGGAAGGGGCCTGACGGACATATTTCGAGATATTTCTTCTTCTTGTTGTTCTTCTTCTGCACAGCTAAGCTGGAAGTGGCATTTGCAGCTCGCAATAGTGCAGAGTTATCTCAAAGAAAGGGGCCACAGTGTTTCTGTATCTCTATTATGTTGGTGCGGCTTCGGAACTTTTAAATATCTTGATATATCTCGAGAACTACGCATCTGATCAAAAAATATCATAGAACATAAAAAGTAGGAAACTTAATTCTCTACAGAAAAGGTCTCTTAACATTTTGCCATAGCTCGCTTCGTTTCCGAGATATTTGCAGATTTATCTCAAGGGAAGGGGCCTAACGGACATATTTCGAGATATTTCTTCTTCTTGTTGTTCTTCTTCTGCACAGCTAAGCTAGAAGTGGCATTTGCAGCTCGCAATAGTGCAGAGTTATCTTAAAGAAAGGGGCCACGGTGTTTCTGTATCTCTATTATGTTGTTGCGGCTCCGGAACTTTTAAATATCTTGATATATCTCGAAAACTACGCTTCTGATCAAAAAATATCATAGAACATAAATTGTAGGAAACATAATTCTCTACAAAAAACGTCTCTCAACATTTTGCCATAGCTCGCTTCGTTTCCGAGATATTTGCAGATTCAGCTCAAAGGAACTGGCCTGACGGACATATTTCGAGATATTTCTTCTTCTTGTTGTTCTTCCTCTGCACAGCTAAGCTGGAAGTGGCATTTGCAGCTCGCAATAGTGCAGAGTTATCTCAAAGAAAGGGGCCACGGTGTTTCTGTATCTCTATTATGTTGGTGCGGCTTCGGAACTTTTAAATATCTTGATATATCTCGAGAACTACGCATCTGATCAAAAAATATCGTAGAACATAAATAGTAGGAAACTTAATTCTCTACAAAAAAGGTCTCTTAACATTTTGCCATAGCTCTCTTCGTTTCCGAGATATTTGCAGATTTATCTCAAGGGAAGGGGCCTGACGGACATATCTCGAGATATTTCTTCTTCTTGTTGTTCTTCCTCTGCACAGCTAAGCTGGAAGTGGCATTTGCAGCTCGCAATAGTGCAGAGTTATCTCAAAGAAAGGGGCCACGGTGTTTCTGTATCTCTATTATGTTGGTGCGGCTTCGGAACTTTTAAATATCTTGATATATCTCGAGAACTACGCATCTGATCAAAAAATATCATAGAACATAAAAAGTAGGAAACATAATTCTCTACAAAAAAGGTCTCTTAACATTTTGCCATAGCTCTCTTCGTTTCCGAGATATTTGCAGATTTATCTCAAGGGAAGGGGCCTGACGGACATATTTCGAGATATTTCTTCTTCTTGTTGTTCTTCTTCTGCACAGCTAAGCTGGAAGTGGCATTTACAGCTCGCAATAGTGCAGAGTTATCTCAAAGAAAGGGGCCACGGTGTTTCTGTATCTCTATTATGTTGGTGCGGCTTCGGAACTTTTAAATATCTCGATATATCTCGAAAACTACGCTTCTGATCAAAAAATATCATAGAACATAAATGGTAGGAAACATAATTCTCTACAAAAAACGTCTCCTAACATTTTGCCATAGCTCTCTTCGTTTCCGAGATATTTGCAGATTTATCTCGAGGGAAGGGGCCTGACGGACATATTTCGAGATATTTCTTCTTCTTGTTGTTCTTCTTCTGCACAGCTAAGCTGGAAGTGGCATTTGCGGCTCGCACTAGTGCAGAGTTATCTCAAAGAAAGGGGCCACGGTGTTTCTGTATCTCTATTATGTTGGTGCGGCTTCGGAACTTTTAAATATCTCGATATATCTCGAAAACTACGCTTCTGATCAAAAAATATCATAGAACATAAATTGTAGGAAACATAATTCTCTACAAAAAACGTCTCCTAACATTTTGCCATAGCTCTCTTCGTTTCCGAGATATTTGCAGATTTATCTCAAGGGAAGGGGCCTGACGGACATATTTCGAGATATTTCTTCTTCTTGTTGTTCTTCTTCTGCACAGCTAAGCTGGAAGTGGCATTTGCGGCTCGCACTAGTGCAGAGTTATCTCAAAGAAAGGGGCCACAGTGTTTCTGTATCTCTATTATGTTGGTGCGGCTTCGGAACTTTTAAATATCTCGATATATCTCGAGAACTACGCATCTGATCAAAAAATATCATAGAAGATAAAAAGTAGGAAACTTAATTCTCTACAAAAAAGGTCTCTTAACATTTTGCCATAGCTCTCTTCGTTTCCGAGATATTTGCAGATTTATCTCAAGGGAAGGGGCCTGACGGACATATTTCGAGATATTTCTTCTTCTTGTTGTTCTTCTTCTGCACAGCTAAGCTGGAAGTGGCATTTGCGGCACGCACTAGTGCAGAGTTATCTCAAAGAAAGGGGCCACGGTGTTTCTGTATCTCTATTATGTTGGTGCGGCTTCGGAACTTTTAAATATCTCGATATATCTCGAAAACTACGCTTCTGATCAAAAAATATCATAGAACATAAATTGTAGGAAACATAATCCTCTACAAAAAACGTCTCTCAACATTTTGCCATAGCTCGCTTCGTTTCCGAGATATTTGCAGATTCAGCTCAAAGGAACTGGCCTGACGGATATATTTCGAGATATTTCTTCTTCTTGTTGTTCTTCCTGTGCACAGCTAAGCTGGAAGTGGCATTTGCAGCTCGCACTAGTGCAGAGTTATCTCAAAGAAAGGGGCCACGGTGTTTCTGTATCTCTATTATGTTGGTGCGGCTTCGGAACTTTTAAATATCTCGATATATCTCGAAAACTACGCTTCTGATCAAAAAATATCATAGAACATAAATTGTAGGAAACATAATTCTCTACAAAAAAGGTCTCTTAACATTTTGCCGTAGCTCGCTTCGTTTCCGAGATATTTGCAGATATATCTCAAGGGAAGGGGCCTGACGGACATATTTCGAGATATTTCTTCTTCTTGTTGTTCTTCCTGTGCACAGCTAAGCTGGAAGTGGCATTTGCAGCTCGCAAGAGTGCAGAGTTATCTCAAAGAAAGGCGCCACGGTGTTTCTGTATCTCTATTATGTTGGTGCGGCTTCGGAACTTTTAAATATCTTGATATATCTCGAGAACTACGCATCTGATCAAAAAATATCATAGAACATAAAAAGTAGGAAACTTAATTCTCTACAAAAAAGGTCTCTTAACATTTTGACATAGCTCTCTTCGTTTCCGAGATATTTGCAGATTTATCTCAAGGGAAGGTGCCTGACGGACATATTTCGAGATATTTCTTCTTCTTGTTGTTCTTCTTCTGCACTGCTAAGCTGGAAGTGGCATTTGCAGCTCGCACTAGTGCAGAGTTATCTCAAAGAAAGGGGCCACGGTGTTTCTGTATCCCTATTATGTTGGTGCGGCTTCGGAACTTTTAAATATCTCGATATATCTCGAAAACTACGCTTCTGATCAAAAAATATCATAGAACATAAATTGTAGGAAACATAATTCTCTACAAAAAAGGTCTCTTAACATTTTGCCGTAGCTCGCTTCGTTTCCGAGATATTTGCAGATATATCTCAAGGGAAGGGGCCTGACGGACATATTTCGAGATATTTCTTCTTCTTGTTGTTCTTCTTCTGCACAGCTAAGCTGGAAGTGGCATTTGCGGCTCGCACTAGTGCAGAGTTATCTCAAAGAAAGGAGCCACGGTGTTTTTGTATCTCTATTATGTTGGTGCGGCTTCGGAACTTTTAAATATCTCGATATATCTCGAAAACTACGCTTCTGATCAAAAAATATCATAGAACATAAATTGTAGGAAACATAATTCTCTACAAAAAACATCTCTTAACATTTTGCCATAGCTCTCTTCGTTTCCGAGATATTTGCAGATTTATCTCAAGGGAAGGGGCCTGACGGACATATTTCGAGATATTTCTTCTTCTTGTTGTTCTTCTTCTGCACAGCTAAGCTGGAAGTGGCATTTGCAGCTCGCAATAGTGCAGAGTTATCTCAAAGAAAGGGGCCACGGTGTTTCTGTATCTCTATTATGTTGGTGCGGCTTCGGAACTTTTAAATATCTTGATATATCTCGAGAACTACGCATCTGATCAAAAAATATCATAGAACATAAAAAGTAGGAAACTTAATTCTCTACAAAAAAGGTCTCTTAACATTTTGCCATAGCTCGCTTCGTTTCCGAGATATTTGCAGATTTATCTCAAGGGAAGGGGCCTGACGGACATATTTCGAGATATTTCTTCTTCTTGTTGTTCTTCTTCTGCACAGCTAAGCTGGAAGCGGCACTTGCGGCTCGCACTAGTGCAGAGTTATCTCAAAGAGAGGGGCCACGGTGTTTCTGTATCTCTATTATGTTGGTGCGGCTTCGGAACTTTTAAGTATCTTGATATATGTCGAGAACTACGCATCTGATCAAAAAATATCATAGAACATAAAAAGTAGGAAACTTAATTCTCTACAAAAAACGTCTCTTAACATTTTGCCATAGCTCTCTTCGTTTCCGAGATATTTGCAGATTTATCTCAAGGGAAGGGGCCTGACGGACATATTTCGAGATATTTCTTCTTCTTGTTGTTCTTCTTCTGCACAGCTAAGCTGGAAGTGGCATTTGCAGCTCGCAATAGTGCAGAGTTATCTCAAAGAAAGGGGCCACGGTGTTTCTGTATCTCTATTATGTTGGTGCGGCTTCGGAACTTTTAAATATCTTGATATATCTCGAGAACTACGCATCTGATCAAAAAATATCATAGAACATAAAAAGTAGGAAACTTTATCCTCTACAAAAAAGGTCTCTTAACATTTTGCCATAGCTCGCTTCGTTTCCGAGATATTTGCAGATTTATCTCAAGGGAAGGGGCCTGACGGACATATTTCGAGATATTTCTTCTTCTTGTTGTTCTTCTTCTGCACAGCTAAGCTGGAAGTGGAATTTGCAGCTCGCACTAGTGCAGAGTTATCTCAAAGAAAGGGGCCACGGTGTTTCTGTATCTCTATTATGTTGGTGCGGCTTCGGAACTTTTAAATATCTTGATATATCTCGAGAACTACGCATCTGATCAAAAAATATCATAGAACATAAAAAGTAGGAAACTTAATTCTCTACAAAAAAGGTCTCTTAACATTTTGCCATAGCTCGCTTCGTTTCCGAGATATTTGCAGATTTATCTCAAGGGAAGGGGCCTGACGGACATATTTCGAGATATTTCTTCTTCTTGTTGTTCTTCTTCTGCACAGCTAAGCTGCAAGTGGCATTTGCGGCTCGCACTAGTACAGAGTTATCTCAAAGAGAGGGGCCACGGTGTTTCTGTATCTCTATTATGTTGGTGCGGCTTCGGAACTTTTAAGTATCTTGATATATGTCGAGAACTACGCATCTGATCAAAAAATATCATAGAACATAAAAAGTAGGAAACTTAATTCTCTACAAAAAACGTCTCTTAACATTTTGCCATAGCTCTCTTCGTTTCCGAGATATTTGCAGATTTATCTCAAGGGAAGGGGCCTGACGGACATATTTCGAGATATTTCTTCTTCTTGTTGTTCTTCTTCTGCACAGCTAAGCTGGAAGTGGCATTTGCAGCTCGCAATAGTGCAGAGTTATCTCAAAGAAAGGGGCCACGGTGTTTCTGTATCTCTATTATGTTGGTGCGGCTTCGGAACTTTTAAATATCTTGATATATCTCGAGAACTACGCATCTGATCAAAAAATATCATAGAACATAAAAAGTAGGAAACTTTATTCTCTACAAAAAAGGTCTCTTAACATTTTGCCATAGCTCGCTTCGTTTCCGAGATATTTGCAGATTTATCTCAAGGGAAGGGGCCTGACGGACATATTTCGAGATATTTCTTCTTCTTGTTGTTCTTCTTCTGCACAGCTAAGCTGGAAGTGGAATTTGCAGCTCGCAATAGTGCAGAGTTATCTCAAAGAAAGGGGCCACGGTGTTTCTGTATCTCTATTATGTTGGTGCGGCTTCGGAACTTTTAAATATCTTGATATATCTCGAGAACTACGCATCTGATCAAAAAATATCACAGAACATAAAAAGTAGGAAACTTAATTCTCTACAAAAAAGGTCTCTTAACATTTTGCCATAGCTCGCTTCGTTTCCGAGATATTTGCAGATTTATCTCAAGGGAAGGGGCCTAACGGACATATTTCGAGATATTTCTTCTTCTTGTTGTTCTTCTTCTGCACAGCTAAACTGGAAGTGGCATTTCCAGCTCGCAATAGTGCAGAGTTATCTCAAAGAAAGGAGCCACGGTGTTTCTGTATCTCTATTATGTTGGTGCGGCTTCGGAACTTTTAAATATCTCGATATATCTCGAAAACTATGCTTCTGATCAAAAAATATCATAGAACATAAAAAGTAGGAAACTTAATTCTCTACAAAAAAGGTCTCTTAACATTTTGCCATAGCTCGCTTCGTTTCCGAGATATTTGCAGATTTATCTCAAGGGAAGGGGCCTGACGGACATATTTCGAGATATTTCTTCTTCTTGTTGTTCTTCTTCTGCACAGCTAAGCTGGAAGTGGAATTTGCAGCTCGCAATAGTGCAGAGTTATCTCAAAGAAAGGGGCCACGGTGTTTCTGTATCTCTATTACGTTGGTGCGGCTTCGGAACTTTTAAATATCTTGATATATCTCGAGAACTACGCATCTGATCAAAAAATATCATAGAACATAAAAAGTAGGAAACTTAATTCTCTACAAAAAAGGTCTCTTAACATTTTGCCATAGCTCGCTTCGTTTCCGAGATATTTGCAGATTTATCTCAAGGGAAGGGGCCTGACGGACATATTTCGAGATATTTCTTCTTCTTGTTGTTCTTCTTCTGCACAGCTAAGCTGGAAGTGGCATTTGCGGCTCGCACTAGTGCAGAGTTATCTCAAAGAATGGGGCCACGGTGTTTCTGTATCTCTATTATGTTGGTGCGGCTTCGGAACTTTTAAATATCTCGATATATCTCGAAAACTACGCTTCTGATCAAAAAATATCATAGAACATAAATTGTAGGAAACATAATTCTCTACAAAAAACGTCTCTTAACATTTTGCCATAGCTCTCTTCGTTTCCGAGATATTTGCAGATTTATCTCAAGGGAAGGGGCCTGACGGACATATTTCGAGATATTCCTTCTTCTTGTTGTTCTTCTTCTGCACAGCTAAACTGGAAGTGGCATTTCCAGCTCGCAATAGTGCAGAGTTATCTCAAAGAGAGGGGCCACGGTGTTTCTGTATCTCTATTATGTTGGTGCGGCTTCGGAACTTTTAAGTATCTTAATATATGTCGAGAACTACGCATCTGATCAAAAAATATCATAGAACATAAAAAGTAGGAAACTTAATTCTCTACAAAAAACGTCTCTTAACATTTTGCCATAGCTCTCTTCGTTTCCGAGATATTTGCAGATTTATCTCAAGGGAAGGGGCCTGACGGACATATTTCGAGATATTTCTTCTTCTTCTTGTTCTTCTTCTGCACAGCTAAGCTGGAAGTGGCATTTGCAGCTCGCAATAGTGCAGAGTTATCTCAAAGAAAGGGGCCACGGTGTTTCTGTATCTCTATTATGTTGGTGCGGCTTCGGAACTTTTAAATATCTTGATATATCTCGAGAACTACGCATCTGATCAAAAAATATCATAGAACATAAAAAGTAGGAAACTTTATCCTCTACAAAAAAGGTCTTTTAACATTTTGCCATAGCTCGCTTCGTTTCCGAGATATTTGCAGATTTATCTCAAGGGAAGGGGCCTGACGGACATATTTCGAGATATTTCTTCTTCTTGTTGTTCTTCTTCTGCACAGCTAAGCTGGAAGTGGCATTTGCAGCTCGCAATAGTGCAGAGTTATCTCAAAGAAAGGGGCCACGGTGTTTCTGTATCTCTATTATGTTGGTGCGGCTTCGGAACTTTTAAATATCTTGATATATCTCGAGAACTACGCATCTGATCAAAAAATATCATAGAACATAAAAAGTAGGAAACTTTATCCTCTACAAAAAAGGTCTCTTAACATTTTGCCATAGCTCGCTTCGTTTCCGAGATATTTGCAGATTTATCTCAAGGGAAGGGGCCTGACGGACATATTTCGAGATATTTCTTCTTCTTGTTGTTCTTCTTCTGCACAGCTAAGCTGGAAGTGGCATTTGCGGCTCGCACTAGTGCAGAGTTATCTCAAAGAGAGGGGCCACGGTGTTTCTGTATCTCTATTATGTTGGTGCGGCTTCGGAACTTTTAAGTATCTTGATATATGTCGAGAACTACGCATCTGATCAAAAAATATCATAGAACATAAAAAGTAGGAAACTTAATTCTCTACAAAAAACGTCTCTTAACATTTTGCCATAGCTCTCTTCGTTTCCGAGATATTTGCAGATTTATCTCAAGGGAAGGGGCCTGACGGACATATTTCGAGATATTTCTTCTTCTTGTTGTTCTTCTTCTGCACAGCTAAGCTGGAAGTGGCATTTGCAGCTCGCAATAGTGCAGAGTTATCTCAAAGAAAGGGGCCACGGTGTTTCTGTATCTCTATTATGTTGGTGCGGCTTCGGAACTTTTAAATATCTTGATATATCTCGAGAACTACGCATCTGATCAAAAAATATCATAGAACATAAAAAGTAGGAAACTTTATCCTCTACAAAAAAGGTCTCTTAACATTTTGCCATAGCTCGCTTCGTTTCCGAGATATTTGCAGATTTATCTCAAGGGAAGGGGCCTGACGGACATATTTCGAGATATTTCTTCTTCTTGTTGTTCTTCTTCTGCACAGCTAAGCTGGAAGTGGAATTTGCAGCTCGCACTAGTGCAGAGTTATCTCAAAGAAAGGGGCCACGGTGTTTCTGTATCTCTATTATGTTGGTGCGGCTTCGGAACTTTTAAATATCTTGATATATCTCGAGAACTACGCATCTGATCAAAAAATATCATAGAACATAAAAAGTAGGAAACTTAATTCTCTACAAAAAAGGTCTCTTAACATTTTGCCATAGCTCGCTTCGTTTCCGAGATATTTGCAGATTTATCTCAAGGGAAGGGGCCTGACGGACATATTTCGAGATATTTCTTCTTCTTGTTGTTCTTCTTCTGCACAGCTAAGCTGCAAGTGGCATTTGCGGCTCGCACTAGTACAGAGTTATCTCAAAGAGAGGGGCCACGGTGTTTCTGTATCTCTATTATGTTGGTGCGGCTTCGGAACTTTTAAGTATCTTGATATATGTCGAGAACTACGCATCTGATCAAAAAATATCATAGAACATAAAAAGTAGGAAACTTAATTCTCTACAAAAAACGTCTCTTAACATTTTGCCATAGCTCTCTTCGTTTCCGAGATATTTGCAGATTTATCTCAAGGGAAGGGGCCTGACGGACATATTTCGAGATATTTCTTCTTCTTGTTGTTCTTCTTCTGCACAGCTAAGCTGGAAGTGGCATTTGCAGCTCGCAATAGTGCAGAGTTATCTCAAAGAAAGGGGCCACGGTGTTTCTGTATCTCTATTATGTTGGTGCGGCTTCGGAACTTTTAAATATCTTGATATATCTCGAGAACTACGCATCTGATCAAAAAATATCATAGAACATAAAAAGTAGGAAACTTTATTCTCTACAAAAAAGGTCTCTTAACATTTTGCCATAGCTCGCTTCGTTTCCGAGATATTTGCAGATTTATCTCAAGGGAAGGGGCCTGACGGACATATTTCGAGATATTTCTTCTTCTTGTTGTTCTTCTTCTGCACAGCTAAGCTGGAAGTGGAATTTGCAGCTCGCACTAGTGCAGAGTTATCTCAAAGAAAGGGGCCACGGTGTTTCTGTATCTCTATTATGTTGGTGCGGCTTCGGAACTTTTAAATATCTTGATATATCTCGAGAACTACGCATCTGATCAAAAAATATCATAGAACATAAAAAGTAGGAAACTTAATTCTCTACAAAAAAGGTCTCTTAACATTTTGCCATAGCTCGCTTCGTTTCCGAGATATTTGCAGATTTATCTCAAGGGAAGGGGACTAACGGACATATTTCGAGATATTTCTTCTTCTTGTTGTTCTTCTTCTGCACAGCTAAACTGGAAGTGACATTTCCAGCTCGCAATAGTGCAGAGTTATCTCAAAGAAAGGAGCCACGGTGTTTCTGTATCTCTATTATGTTGGTGCGGCTTCGGAACTTTTAAATATCTCGATATATCTCGAAAACTACGCTTCTGATCAAAAAATATCATAGAACATAAATTGTAGGAAACATAATTCTCTACAAAAAACGTCTCTTAACATTTTGCCATAGCTCTCTTCGTTTCCGAGATATTTGCAGATTTATCTCAAGGGAAGGGGCCTGACGGACATATTTCGAGATATTCCTTCTTCTTGTTGTTCTTCTTCTGCACAGCTAAACTGGAAGTGGCATTTCCAGCTCGCAATAGTGCAGAGTTATCTCAAAGAGAGGGGCCACGGTGTTTCTGTATCTCTATTATGTTGGTGCGGCTTCGGAACTTTTAAGTATCTTGATATATGTCGAGAACTACGCATCTGATCAAAAAATATCATAGAACATAAAAAGTAGGAAACTTAATTCTCTACAAAAAACGTCTCTTAACATTTTGCCATAGCTCTCTTCGTTTCCGAGATATTTGCAGATTTATCTCAAGGGAAGGGGCCTGACGGACATATTTCGAGATATTTCTTCTTCTTGTTGTTCTTCTTCTGCACAGCTAAGCTGGAAGTGGCATTTGCAGCTCGCAATAGTGCAGAGTTATCTCAAAGAAAGGAGCCACGGTGTTTCTGTATCTCTATTATGTTGGTGCGGCTTCGGAACTTTTAAATATCTCGATATATCTCGAAAACTATGCTTCTGATCAAAAAATATCATAGAACATAAAAAGTAGGAAACTTAATTCTCTACAAAAAAGGTCTCTTAACATTTTGCCATAGCTCGCTTCGTTTCCGAGATATTTGCAGATTTATCTCAAGGGAAGGGGCCTGACGGACATATTTCGAGATATTTCTTCTTCTTGTTGTTCTTCTTCTGCACAGCTAAGCTGGAAGTGGAATTTGCAGCTCGCAATAGTGCAGAGTTATCTCAAAGAAAGGGGCCACGGTGTTTCTGTATCTCTATTATGTTGGTGCGGCTTCGGAACTTTTAAATATCTTGATATATCTCGAGAACTACGCATCTGATCAAAAAATATCATAGAACATAAAAAGTAGGAAACTTAATTCTCTACAAAAAAGGTCTCTTAACATTTTGCCATAGCTCGCTTCGTTTCCGAGATATTTGCAGATTTATCTCAAGGGAAGGGGCCTGACGGACATATTTCGAGATATTTCTTCTTCTTTTTGTTCTTCTTCTGCACAGCTAAGCTGGAAGTGGCATTTGCGGCTCGCACTAGTGCAGAGTTATCTCAAAGAATGGGGCCACGGTGTTTCTGTATCTCTATTATGTTGGTGCGGCTTCGGAACTTTTAAATATCTCGATATATCTCGAAAACTACGCTTCTGATCAAAAAATATCATAGAACATAAATTGTAGGAAACATAATTCTCTACAAAAAACGTCTCTTAACATTTTGCCATAGCTCTCTTCGTTTCCGAGATATTTGCAGATTTATCTCAAGGGAAGGGGCCTGACGGACATATTTCGAGATATTCCTTCTTCTTGTTGTTCTTCTTCTGCACAGCTAAACTGGAAGTGGCATTTCCAGCTCGCAATAGTGCAGAGTTATCTCAAAGAGAGGGGCCACGGTGTTTCTGTATCTCTATTATGTTGGTGCGGCTTCGGAACTTTTAAGTATCTTGATATATGTCGAGAACTACGCATCTGATCAAAAAATATCATAGAACATAAAAAGTAGGAAACTTAATTCTCTACAAAAAACGTCTCTTAACATTTTGCCATAGCTCTCTTCGTTTCCGAGATATTTGCAGATTTATCTCAAGGGAAGGGGCCTGACGGACATATTTCGAGATATTTCTTCTTCTTCTTGTTCTTCTTCTGCACAGCTAAGCTGGAAGTGGCATTTGCAGCTCGCAATAGTGCAGAGTTATCTCAAAGAAAGGGGCCACGGTGTTTCTGTATCTCTATTATGTTGGTGCGGCTTCGGAACTTTTAAATATCTTGATATATCTCGAGAACTACGCATCTGATCAAAAAATATCATAGAACATAAAAAGTAGGAAACTTAATTCTCTACAAAAAAGGTCTCTTAACATTTTGCCATAGCTCGCTTCGTTTCCGAGATATTTGCAGATTTATCTCAAGGGAAGGGGCCTGACGGACATATTTCGAGATATTTCTTCTTCTTGTTGTTCTTCTTCTGCACAGCTAAGCTGGAAGTGGCATTTGCGGCTCGCACTAGTGCAGAGTTATCTCAAAGAAAGGGGCCACGGTGTTTCTGTATCTCTATTATGTTGGTGCGGCTTCGGAACTTATAAATATCTCGATATATCTCGAAAACTACGCTTCTGATCAAAAAATATCACAGAACATAAATTGTAGGAAACATAATCCTCTACAAAAAACGTCTCTCAACATTTTGCCATAGCTCGCTTCGTTTCCGAGATATTTGCAGATTCAGCTCAAAGGAACTGGCCTGACGGACATATTTCGAGATATTTCTTCTTCTTGTTGTTCTTCCTGTGCACAGCTAAGCTGGAAGTGGCATTTGCAGCTCGCAATAGTGCAGAGTTATCTCAAAGAAAGGGGCCACGGTGTTTCTGTATCTCTATTATGTTGGTGCGGCATCGGAACTTTTAAATATCTTGATATATCTCGAGAACTACGCATCTGATCAAAAAATATCATAGAACATAAAAAGTAGGAAACTTAATTCTCTACAAAAAAGGTCTCTTAACATTTTGCCATAGCTCGCTTCGTTTCCGAGATATTTGCAGATTTATCTCAAGGGAAGGGGCCTGACGGACATATTTCGAGATATTTCTTCTTCTTGTTGTTCTTCTTCTGCACAGCTAAGCTGGAAGTGGCATTTGCAGCTCGCAATAGTGCAGAGTTATCTCAAAGAAAGGGGCCACGGTGTTTCTGTATCTCTATTATGTTGGTGCGGCTTCGGAACTTTTAAATATCTCGATATATCTCGAAAACTACGCTTCTGATCAAAAAATATCATAGAACATAAATTGTAGGAAACATAATTCTCTACAAAAAAGGTCTCTTAACGTTTTGCCATAGCTCGCTTCGTTTCCGAGATATTTGCAGATATATCTCAAGGGAAGGGGCCTGACGGACATATTTCGAGATATTTCTTCTTCTTGTTGTTCTTCTTCTGCACAGCTAAGCTGGAAGTGGCATTTACAGCTCGCAACAGTGCAGAGTTATCTCAAAGAAAGGGGCCACGGTGTTTCTGTATCTCTATTATGTTGGTGCGGCTTCGGAACTTTTAAATATCTTGATATATCTCGAGAACTACGCATCTGATCAAAAAATATCATAGAACATAAAAAGTAGGAAACTTAATTCTCTACAAAAAAGGTCTCCAAACATTTTGCCATAGCTCGCTTCGTTTCCGAGATATTTGCAGATTTATCTCAAGGGAAGGGGCCTAACGGACATATTTCGAGATATTTCTTCTTCTTGTTGTTCTTCTTCTGCACAGCTAAGCTGGAAGTGGCATTTGCGGCTCGCACTAGTGCAGAGTTATCTCAAAGAAAGGGGCCACGGTGTTTCTGTATCCCTATTATGTTGGTGCGGCTTCGGAACTTTTAAATATCTCGATATATCTCGAAAACTACGCTTCGGATCAAAAAATATCATAGAACATAAATTGTAGGAAACATAATTCTCTACAAAAAACGTCTCTTAACATTTTGCCATAGCTCGCTTCGTTTCCGAGATATTTGCAGATTCAGCTCAAAGGAACTGGCCTGACGGACATATTTCGAGATATTTCTTCTTCTTGTTGTTCTTCCTCTGCACAGCTAAGCTGGAAGTGGCATTCGCAGCTCGCAATAGTGCAGAGTTATCTCAAAGAAAGGGGCCACGGTGTTTCTGTATCTCTATTATGTTGGTGCGGCTTCGGAACTTTTAAATATCTTCATATATCTCGAGAACTACGCATCTGATCAAAAAATATCATAGAACATAAAAAGTAGGAAACTTAATTCTCTACAAAAAAGGTCTCTTAACATTTTGCCATAGCTCGCTTCGTTTCCGAGATATTTGCAGATTTATCTCAAGGGAAGGGGCCTGACGGACATATTTCGAGATATTTCTTCTTCTTGTTGTTCTTCTTCTGCACAGCTAAGCTGGAAGTGGCATTTGCGGCTCGCACTAGTGCAGAGTTATCTCAAAGAAAGGGGCCACGGTGTTTCTGTATCTCTATTATGTTGGTGCGGCTTCGGAACTTTTAAATATCTCGATATATCTCGAAAACTACGCTTCTGATCAAAAAATATCGTAGAACATAAATTGTAGGAAACATAATTCTCTACAAAAAAGGTCTCTTAACATTTTGCCATAGCTCGCTTCGTTTCCGAGATATTTGCAGATATATCTCAAGGGAAGGGGCCTGACGGACATATTTCGAGATATTTCTTCTTCTTGTTGTTCTTCTTCTGCACAGCTAAGCTGGAAGTGGCATTTGCGGCTCGCACTAGTGCAGAGTTATCTCAAAGAAAGGGGCCACGGTGTTTCTGTATCTCTATTATGTTGGTGCGGCTTCGGAACTTTTAAATATCTCGATACATCTCGAAAACTACGCTTCTGATCAAAAAATATCATAGAACCTAAATTGTAGGAAACATAATTCTCTACAAAAAAGGTCTCGTAACATTTTGCCATAGCTCGCTTCGTTTCCGAGATATTTGCAGATTTATCTCAAGGGAAGGGGCCTGACGGACATATTTCGAGATATTTCTTCTTCTTGTTGTTCTTCTTCTGCACAGCTAAGCTGGAAGTGGCATTTACAGCTCGCAATAGTGCAGAGTTATCTCAAAGAAAGGGGCCACGGTGTTTCTGTATCTCTATTATGTTGGAGTGGCTTCGGAACTTTTAAATATCTTGATATATCTCGAGAACTACGCATCTGATCAAAAAATATCATAGAACATAAATTGTAGGAAACATAATTCTCTACAAAAAAGGTCTCTTAACATTTTGCCATAGCTCGCTTCGTTTCCGAGATATTTGCAGATTTATCTCAAGGGAAGGGGCCTGACGGACATATTTCGAGATATTTCTTCTTCTTGTTGTTCTTCTTCTGCACAGCTAAGCTGGAAGTGGCATTTGCGGCTCGCACTAGTGCAGACGTATCTCAAAGAAAGGGGCCACGGTGTTTCTGTATCTCTATTATGTTGGTGCGGCTTCGGAATTTTTAAATATCTCGATATATCTCGAAAACTACGCTTCTGATCAAAAAATATCATAGAACCGAAATTGTAGGAAACATAATTCTCTACAAAAAAGGTCTCTTAACATTTTGCCATAGCTCGCTTCGTTTCCGAGATATTTGCAGATATATCTCAAGGGAAGGGGCCTGACGGACATATTTCGAGATATTTCTTCTTCTTGTTGTTCTTCTTCTGCACAGCTAAACTGGAAGTGGCATTTGCAGCTCGCAATAGTGCAGAGTTATCTCAAAGAAAGAGGCCACGGTGTTTCTGTATCTCTATTATGTTGGTGCGGCTTCGGAACTTTTAAATATCTTGATATATCTCGAGAACTACGCATCTGATCAAAAAATATCATAGAACATAAAAAGTAGGAAACTTAATTCTCTACAAAAAAGGTCTCTTAACATTTTGCCATAGCTCGCTTCGTTTCCGAGATATTTGCAGATTTATCTCAAGGGAAGGGGCCTGACGGACATATTTCGAGATATTTCTTCTTCTTGTTGTTCTTCTTCTGCACAGCTAAGCTGGAAGTGGCATTTACAGCTCGCAATAGTGCAGAGTTATCTCAAAGAAAGGGGCCACGGTGTTTCTGTATCTCTATTATGTTGGTGCGGCTTCGGAACTTTTAAATATCTCGATATATCTCGAAAACTACGCTTCTGATCAAAAAATATCATAGGACATAAAAAGTAGGAAACTTAATTCTCTACAGAAAAGGTCTCTTAACATTTTGCCATAGCTCGCTTCGTTTCCGAGATATTTGCAGATTTATCTCAAGGGAAGGGGCCTGACGGACATATTTCGAGATATTTCTTCTTCTTGTTGTTCTTCTTCTGCACAGCTAAGCTGGAAGTGGCATTTACAGCTCTCACTAGTGCAGAGTTATCTCAAAGAAAGGGGCCACGGTGTTTCTGTATCTCTATTATGTTGGTGCGGCTTCGGAACTTTTAAATATCTCGATATATCTCGAAAACTACGCTTCTGATCAAAAAATATCATTGAACATAAATTGTAGGAAACATAATTCTCTACAAAAAAGGTCTCTTAACATTTTGCCATACCTCGCTTCGTTTCCGAGATATTTGCAGATATATCTCAAGGGAAGGGGCCTGACGGACATATTTCGAGATATTTCTTCTTCTTGTTGTTCTTCTTCTGCACAGCTAAGCTGGAAGTGGCATTCTCAGCTCGCACTAGTGCAGAGTTATCTCAAAGAAAGGGGCCACGGTGTTTCTGTATCTCTATTATGTTGGTGCGGCTTCGGAACTTTTAATTATCTTGATATATCTCGAGAACTACGCATCTGATCAAAAAATATCATAGAACATAAATTGTAGGAAACATAATTCTCTACAAAAAAGGTCTCATAACATTTTGCCATAGCTCGCTTCGTTTCCGAGATATTTGCAGATTTATCTCAAGGGAAGGGGCCTGACGGACATATTTCGAGATATTTCTTCTTCTTGTTGTTCTTCTTCTGCACAGCTAAGCTGGAAGTGGCATTTGCGGCTCGCACTAGTGCAGAGTTATCTCAAAGAAACGGGCCACGGTGTTTCTGTATCCCTATTATGTTGGTGCGGCTTCGGAACTTTTAAATATCTCGATATATCTCGAAAACTACGCATCTGATCAAAAAATATCATCGAACATAAATTGTAGGAAACATAATTCTCTACAAAAAACGTCTCTTAACATTTTGCCATAGCTCGCTTCGTTTCCGAGATATTTGCAGATTCAGCTCAAAGGAACTGGCCTGACGGACATATTTCGAGATATTTCTTCTTCTTGTTGTTCTTCCTCTGCACAGCTAAGCTGGAAGTGACATTTGCAGCTCGCAATAGTGCAGAGTTATCTCAAAGAAAGGGGCCACGGTGTTTCTGTATCTCTATTATGTTGGTGCGGCTTCGGAACTTTTAAATATCTTCATATATCTCGAGAACTACGCATCTGATCAAAAAATATCATAGAACATAAAAAGTAGGAAACTTAATTCTCTACAAAAAAGGTCTCTTAACATTTTGCCATAGCTCGCTTCGTTTCCGAGATATTTGCAGATTTATCTCAAGGGAAGGGGCCTGACGGACATATTTCGAGATATTTCTTCTTCTTGTTGTTCTTCTTCTGCACAGCTAAGCTGGAAGTGGCATTTGCGGCTCGCACTAGTGCAGAGTTATCTCAAAGAAAGGGGCCACGGTGTTTCTGTATCTCTATTATGTTGGTGCGGCTTCGGAACTTTTAAATATCTCGATATATCTCGAAAACTACGCTTCTGATCAAAAAATATCGTAGAACATAAATTGTAGGAAACATAATTCTCTACAAAAAAGGTCTCTTAACATTTTGCCATAGCTCGCTTCGTTTCCGAGATATTTGCAGATATATCTCAAGGGAAGGGGCCTGACGGACATATTTCGAGATATTTCTTCTTCTTGTTGTTCTTCTTCTGCACAGCTAAGCTGGAAGTGGCATTTGCGGCTCGCACTAGTGCAGAGTTATCTCAAAGAAAGGGGCCACGGTGTTTCTGTATCTCTATTATGTTGGTGCGGCTTCGGAACTTTTAAATATCTCGATACATCTCGAAAACTACGCTTCTGATCAAAAAATATCATAGAACCTAAATTGTAGGAAACATAATTCTCTACAAAAAAGGTCTCGTAACATTTTGCCATAGCTCGCTTCGTTTCCGAGATATTTGCAGATTTATCTCAAGGGAAGGGGCCTGACGGACATATTTCGAGATATTTCTTCTTCTTGTTGTTCTTCTTCTGCACAGCTAAACTGGAAGTGGCATTTGCAGCTCGCAATAGTGCAGAGTTATCTCAAAGAAAGAGGCCACGGTGTTTCTGTATCTCTATTATGTTGGTGCGGCTTCGGAACTTTTAAATATCTTGATATATCTCGAGAACTACGCATCTGATCAAAAAATATCATAGAACATAAAAAGTAGGAAACTTAATTCTCTACAAAAAAGGTCTCTTAACATTTTGCCATAGCTCTCTTCGTTTCCGAGATATTTGCAGATTTATCTCAAGGGAAGGGGCCTGACGGACATATTTCGAGATATTTCTTCTTCTTGTTGTTCTTCTTCTGCACAGCTAAGCTGGAAGTGGCATTTGCGGCTCGCACTAGTGCAGAGTTATCTCAAAGAAAGGGGCCACGGTGTTTCTGTATCTCTATTATGTTGGTGCGGCTTCGGAACTTTTAAATATCTCGATATATCTCGAAAACTACGCTTCTGATCAAAAAATATCATAGAACATAAATTGTAGGAAACATAATTCTCTACAAAAAAGGTCTCTTAACATTTTGCCATAGCTCGCTTCGTTTCCGAGATATTTGCAGATATATCTCAAGGGAAGGGGCCTGACGGACATATTTCGAGATATTTCTTCTTCTTGTTGTTCTTCTTCTGCACAGCTAAGCTGGAAGTGGCATTTGCGGCTCGCACTGGTGCACAGTTATCTCAAAGAAAGGGGCCACGTTGTTTCTGTATCTCTATTATGTTGGTGCGTCTTCGGAACTTTTAAATATCTCGATATATCTCGAAAACTACGCTTCTGATCAAAAAATATGATAGAACATAAATTGTAGGAAACATAATTCTCTACAAAAAACGTCTCTTAACATTTTGCCATAGCTCGCTTCGTTTCCGAGATATTTGCAGATATATCTCAAGGGAAGGGGCCTGACGGACATATTTCGAGATATTTCTTCTTCTTGTTGTTCTTCTTCTGCACAGCTAAGCTGGAAGTGGCATTTGCGGCTCGCACTGGTGCACAGTTATCTCAAAGAAAGGGGCCACGTTGTTTCTGTATCTCTATTATGTTGGTGCGTCTTCGGAACTTTTAAATATCTCGATATATCTCGAAAACTACGCTTCTGATCAAAAAATATGATAGAACATAAATTGTAGGAAACATAATTCTCTACAAAAAACGTCTCTTAACATTTTGCCATAGCTCGCTTCGTTTCCGAGATATTTGCATATTTATCTCAAGGGAAGGGGCCTGACGGACATATTTCGAGATATTTCTTCTTCTTGTTGTTCTTCTTCTGCACAGCTAAGCTGGAAGTGGCATTTGCGGCTCGCACTAGTGCAGAGTTATCTCAAAGAACGGGGCCACGGTGTTTCTGTATCCCTATTATGTTGGTGCGGCTTCGGAACTTTTAAATATCTTGATATATCTCGAGAACTACGCTTCTGATCAAAAAATATCATAGAACATAAATTGTAGGAAACATAATTCTCTACAAAAAACGTCTCTTAACATTTTGCCATAGCTCGCTTCGTTTCCGAGATATTTGCAGATTCAGCTCAAAGGAACTGGCCTGACGGACATATTTCGAGATATTTCTTCTTCTTGTTGTTCTTCCACTGCACAGCTAAGCTGGAAGTGGCATTTGCAGCTCGCAATAGTGCAGAGTTATCTCAAAGAAAGGGGCCACGGTGTTTCTGTATCTCTATTATGTTGGTGCGGCTTCGGAACTTTTGAATATCTTGATATATCTCGAGAACTACGCATCTGATCAAAAAATATCATAGAACATAAAAAGTAGGAAACTCAATTTTCTACAAAAAAGGTCTCTTAACATTTTGCAATAGCTCGCTTCGTTTCCGAGATATTTGCAGATTTATCTCAACGGAAGGTGCCTGACGGACATATTTCGAGATATTTCTTCTTCTTGTTGTTCTTGTTCTGCACAGCTAAGCTGGAAGTGGCATTTTCGGCTCGCACTAGTGCAGAGTTATCTCAAAGAAAGGGGCCACGGTGTTTCTGTATCTCTATTATGTTGGTGCGGCTTCGGAACTTTTAAATATCTCGATATATCTCGAAAACTACGCTTCTGATCAAAAAATATCGTAGAACATAAATTGTAGGAAACATAATTCTCTACAAAAAAGGTCTCTTAACATTTTGCCATAGCTCGCTTCGTTTCCGAGATATTTGCAGATATATCTCAAGGGAAGGGGCCTGACGGACATATTTCGAGATATTTCTTCTTCTTGTTGTTCTTCTTCTGCACAGCTAAGCTGGAAGTGGCATTTGCGGCTCGCACTAGTGCAGAGTTATCTCAAAGAAAGGGGCCACGGTGTTTCTGTATCTCTATTATGTTGGTGCGGCTTCGGAACTTTTAAATATCTCGATACATCTCGAAAACTACGCTTCTGATCAAAAAATATCATAGAACCTAAATTGTAGGAAACATAATTCTCTACAAAAAAGGTCTCGTAACATTTTGCCATAGCTCGCTTCGTTTCCGAGATATTTGCAGATTTATCTCAAGGGAAGGGGCCTGACGGACATATTTCGAGATATTTCTTCTTCTTGTTGTTCTTCTTCTGCACAGCTAAGCTGGAAGTGGCATTTACAGCTCGCAATAGTGCAGAGTTATCTCAAAGAAAGGGGCCACGGTGTTTCTGTATCTCTATTATGTTGGAGTGGCTTCGGAACTTTTAAATATCTTGATATATCTCGAGAACTACGCATCTGATCAAAAAATATCATAGAACATAAATTGTAGGAAACATAATTCTCTACAAAAAAGGTCTCTTAACATTTTGCCATAGCTCGCTTCGTTTCCGAGATATTTGCAGATTTATCTCAAGGGAAGGGGCCTGACGGACATATTTCGAGATATTTCTTCTTCTTGTTGTTCTTCTTCTGCACAGCTAAGCTGGAAGTGGCATTTGCGGCTCGCACTAGTGCAGAGTTATCTCAAAGAAAGGGGCCACGGTGTTTCTGTATCTCTATTATGTTGGTGCGGCTTCGGAATTTTTAAATATCTCGATATATCTCGAAAACTACGCTTCTGATCAAAAAATATCATAGAACCGAAATTGTAGGAAACATAATTCTCTACAAAAAAGGTCTCTTAACATTTTGCCATAGCTCGCTTCGTTTCCGAGATATTTGCAGATATATCTCAAGGGAAGGGGCCTGACGGACATATTTCGAGATATTTCTTCTTCTTGTTGTTCTTCTTCTGCACAGCTAAGCTGGAAGTGGCATTTGCGGCTCGCACTGGTGCACAGTTATCTCAAAGAAAGGGGCCACGTTGTTTCTGTATCTCTATTATGTTGGTGCGTCTTCGGAACTTTTAAATATCTCGATATATCTCGAAAACTACGCTTCTGATCAAAAAATATGATAGAACATAAATTGTAGGAAACATAATTCTCTACAAAAAACGTCTCTTAACATTTTGCCATAGCTCGCTTCGTTTCCGAGATATTTGCATATTTATCTCAAGGGAAGGGGCCTGACGGACATATTTCGAGATATTTCTTCTTCTTGTTGTTCTTCTTCTGCACAGCTAAGCTGGAAGTGGCATTTGCGGCTCGCACTAGTGCAGAGTTATCTCAAAGAACGGGGCCACGGTGTTTCTGTATCCCTATTATGTTGGTGCGGCTTCGGAACTTTTAAATATCTTGATATATCTCGAGAACTACGCTTCTGATCAAAAAATATGATAGAACATAAAAAGTAGGAAACTTAATTCTCTACAAAAAAGGTCTCTTAACATTTTGCCATAGCTCTCTTCGTTTCCGAGATATTTGCAGATTTATCTCAAGGGAAGGGGCCTGACGGACATATTTCGAGATATTTCTTCTTCTTGTTGTTCTTCTTCTGCACAGCTAAGCTGGAAGTGGCATTTGCGGCTCGCACTAGTGCAGAGTTATCTCAAAGAACGGGGCCACGGTGTTTCTGTATCCCTATTATGTTGGTGCGGCTTCGGAACTTTTAAATATCTTGATATATCTCGAGAACTACGCTTCTGATCAAAAAATATCATAGAACATAAATTGTAGGAAACATAATTCTCTACAAAAAACGTCTCTTAACATTTTGCCATAGCTCGCTTCGTTTCCGAGATATTTGCAGATTCAGCTCAAAGGAACTGGCCTGACGGACATATTTCGAGATATTTCTTCTTCTTGTTGTTCTTCCACTGCACAGCTAAGCTGGAAGTGGCATTTGCAGCTCGCAATAGTGCAGAGTTATCTCAAAGAAAGGGGCCACGGTGTTTCTGTATCTCTATTATGTTGGTGCGGCTTCGGAACTTTTGAATATCTTGATATATCTCGAGAACTACGCATCTGATCAAAAAATATCATAGAACATAAAAAGTAGGAAACTCAATTCTCTACAAAAAAGGTCTCTTAACATTTTGCAATAGCTCGCTTCGTTTCCGAGATATTTGCAGATTTATCTCAACGGAAGGTGCCTGACGGACATATTTCGAGATATTTCTTCTTCTTGTTGTTCTTGTTCTGCACAGCTAAGCTGGAAGTGGCATTTTCGGCTCGCACTAGTGCAGAGTTATCTCAAAGAAAGGGGCCACGGTGTTTCTGTATCTCTATTATGTTGGTGCGGCTTCGGAACTTTTAAATATCTCGATATATCTCGAAAACTACGCTTCTGATCAAAAAATATCATAGAACATAAATTGTAGGAAACATAACTCTCTACAAAAAAGGTCTCTTAACATTTTGCCATAGCTCGCTTCGTTTCCGAGATATTTGCAGATTTATCTCAAGGTAAGGGGCCTGACGGACATATTTCGAGATATTTCTTCTTCTTGTTGTTCTTCTTCTGCACAGCTAAGCTGGAAGTGGCATTTGCAGCTCGCAATAGTGCATAGTTATCTGAAAGAAAGGGGCCACGGTGTTTCTGTATCTCTATTATGTTGGTGCGGCTTCGGAACTTTTAAATATCTTGATATATCTCGAGAACTACGCATCTGATCAAAAAATATCATAGAACATAAAAAGTAGGAAACTCAATTCTCTACAAAAAAGGTCTCTTAAGATTTTGCAATAGCTCGCTTCGTTTCCGAGATATTTGCAGATTTATCTCAAGGGAAGGTGCCTGACGGACATATTTCGAGATATTTCTTCTTCTTGTTGTTCTTGTTCTGCACAGCTAAGCTGGAAGTGGCATTTGCGGCTCGCACTAGTGCAGAGTTATCTCAAAGAAAGGGGCCACGGTGCTTCTGTATCTCTATTATGTTGGTGCGGCTTCGGAACTTTTAAATATCTCGATATATCTCGAAAACTACGCTTCTGATCAAAAAATATCATAGAACATAAATTGTAGGAAACATAATTCTCTACAAAAAAGGTCGCTTAACATTTTGCCATAGCTCGCTTCGTTTCCGAGATATTTGCATATTTATCTCAAGGGAAGGGGCCTGACGGACATATTTCGAGATATTTCTTCTTCTTGTTGTTCTTCTTCTGCACAGCTAAGCTGGAAGTGGCATTTGCGGCTCGCACTAGTGCAGAGTCATCTCAAAGAACGGGACCACGGTGTTTCTGTATCCCTATTATGGTGGTGCGGCTTCGGAACTTTTAAATATCTTGATATATCTCGAGAACTACGCTTCTGATCAAAAAATATCATAGAACATAAATTGTAGGAAACATAATTCTCTACAAAAAATGTCTCTTAACATTTTGCCATAGCTCGCTTCGTTTCCGAGATATTTGCAGATTCAGCTCAAAGGAACTGGCCTGACGGACATATTTCGAGATATTTCTTCTTCTTGTTGTTCTTCCACTGCACAGCTAAGCTGGAAGTGGCATTTGCAGCTCGCAATAGTGCAGAGTTATCTCAAAGAAAGGGGCCACGGTGTTTCTGTATCTCTATTATGTTGGTGCGGCTTCGGAACTTTTGAATATCTTGATATATCTCGAGAACTACGCATCTGATCAAAAAATATCATAGAACATAAAAAGTAGGAAACTCAATTTTCTACAAAAAAGGTCTCTTAACATTTTGCAATAGCTCGCTTCGTTTCCGAGATATTTGCAGATTTATCTCAAGGGAAGGTGCCTGACGGACATATTTCGAGATATTTCTTCTTCTTGTTGTTCTTGTTCTGCACAGCTAAGCTGGAAGTGGCATTTGCAGCTCGCAATAGTGCAGAGTTATCTCAAAGAAAGGGGCCGCGGTGTTTCTGTATCTCTATTATGTTGGTGCGGCTTCGGAACTTTTGAATATCTTGATATATCTCGAGAACTACGCATCTGATCAAAAAATATCATAGAACATAAAAAGTAGGAAACTTAATTCTCTACAAAAAAGGTCTCTTAACATTTTGCCATAGCTCGCTTCGTTTCCGAGATATTTGCAGATTTATCTCAAGGGAAGGGGCCTGACGGACATATTTCGAGATATTTCTTCTTCTTGTTGTTCTTCTTCTGCGCAGCTAAGCTGGAAGTGGCATTTGCGGCTCGCACTAGTGCAGAGTTATCTCAACGAAAGGGGCCACGGTGTTTCTGTATCTCTGTTATGTTGGTGCGGCTTCGGAACTTTTAAATATCTCGATATATCTCGAAAACTACGCTTCTGATCAAAAAATATCATAGAACATAAATTGTAGGAAACATAATTCTCTACAAAAAAGGTCTCTTAACATTTTGCCATAGCTCGCTTTGTTTCCGAGATATTTGCAGATTTATCTCAAGGGAAGGGGCCTGACGGACATATTTCGAGATATTTCTTCTTCTTGTTGTTCTTCTTCTGCACAGCTAAGCTGAAAGTGGCATTTGCAGCTCGCAATAGTGCAGAGTTATCTCAAAGAAAGGGGCCACGGTGTTTCTGTATCTCTATTATGTTGGTGCGGCTTCGGAACTTTTAAATATCTTGATATATCTCGAGAACTACGCATCTGATCAGAAAATATCAGAGAAGATAAAAAGTAGGAAACTTAATTCTCTACAAAAAAGGTCTCTTAACATTTTGCCATAGCTCGCTTCGTTTCCGAGATATTTGCAGATTTATCTCAAGGTAAGGGGCCTGACGGACATATTTCGAGATATTTCTTCTTCTTGTTGTTCTTCTTCTGCACAGCTAAGCTGGAAGTGGCATTTGCAGCTCGCAATAGTGCATAGTTATCTGAAAGAAAGGGGCCACGGTGTTTCTGTATCTCTATTATGTTGGTGCGGCTTCGGAACTTTTAAATATCTTGATATATCTCGAGAACTACGCATCTGATCAAAAAATATCATAGAACATAAAAAGTAGGAAACTCAATTCTCTACAAAAAAGGTCTCTTAACATTTTGCAATAGCTCGCTTCGTTTCCGAGATATTTGCAGATTTATCTCAAGGGAAGGTGCCTGACGGACATATTTCGAGATATTTCTTCTTCTTGTTGTTCTTGTTCTGCACAGCTAAGCTGGAAGTGGCATTTGCGGCTCGCACTAGTGCAGAGTTATCTCAAAGAAAGGGGCCACGGTGTTTCTGTATCTCTATTATGTTGGTGCGGCTTCGGAACTTTTAAATATCTCGATATATCTCGAAAACTACGCTTCTGATCAAAAAATATCATAGAACATAAATTGTAGGAAACATAATTCTCTACAAAAAACGTCTCTTAACATTTTGCCATAGCTCGCTTCGTTTCCGAGATATTTGCAGATTCAGCTCAAAGGAACTGGCCTGACGGACATATTTCGAGATATTCCTTCTTCTTGTTGTTCTTCCTCTGCACAGCTAAGCTGGAAGTGGGATTTGCGGCTCGCACTAGTGCAGAGTTATCTCAAAGAAAGGGGCCACGGTGTTTCTGTATCTCTATTATGTTGGTGCGGCTTCGGAACTTTTAAATATCTTGATATATCTCGAGAACTACGCATCTGATCAGAAAATATCATAGAAGATAAAAAGTAGGAAACTTAATTCTCTACAAAAAAGGTCTCTTAACATTTTGCCATAGCTCGCTTCGTTTCCGAGATATTTGCAGATTTATCTCAAGGTAAGGGGCCTGACGGACATATTTCGAGATATTTCTTCTTCTTGTTGTTCTTCTTCTGCACAGCTAAGCTGGAAGTGGCATTTGCAGCTCGCAATAGTGCATAGTTATCTGAAAGAAAGGGGCCACGGTGTTTCTGTATCTCTATTATGTTGGTGCGGCTTCGGAACTTTTAAATATCTTGATATATCTCGAGAACTACGCATCTGATCAAAAAATATCATAGAACATAAAAAGTAGGAAACTCAATTCTCTACAAAAAAGGTCTCTTAACATTTTGCAATAGCTCGCTTCGTTTCCGAGATATTTGCAGATTTATCTCAAGGGAAGGTGCCTGACGGACATATTTCGAGATATTTCTTCTTCTTGTTGTTCTTGTTCTGCACAGCTAAGCTGGAAGTGGCATTTGCGGCTCGCACTAGTGCAGAGTTATCTCAAAGAAAGGGGCCACGGTGTTTCTGTATCTCTATTATGTTGGTGCGGCTTCGGAACTTTTAAATATCTCGATATATCTCGAAAACTACGCTTCTGATCAAAAAATATCATAGAACATAAATTGTAGGAAACATAATTCTCTACAAAAAAGGTCTCTTAACATTTTGCCATAGCTCGCTTCGTTTCCGAGATATTTGCAGATTTATCTCAAGGGAAGGGGCCTGACGGACATATTTCGAGATATTTCTTCTTCTTGTTGTTCTTCTTCTGCACAGCTAAGCTGAAAGTGGCATTTGCAGCTCGCAATAGTGCATAGTTATCTGAAAGAAAGGGGCCACGGTGTTTCTGTATCTCTATTATGTTGGTGCGGCTTCGGAACTTTTAAATATCTTGATATATCTCGAGAACTACGCATCTGATCAGAAAATATCATAGAAGATGAAAAGTAGGAAACTTAATTCTCTACAAAAAAGGTCTCTTAACATTTTGCCATAGCTCGCTTCGTTTCCGAGATATTTGCAGATTTATCTCAAGGTAAGGGGCCTGACGGACATATTTCGAGATATTTCTTCTTCTTGTTGTTCTTCTTCTGCACAGCTAAGCTGGAAGTGGCATTTGCAGCTCGCAATAGTGCATAGTTATCTGAAAGAAAGGGGCCACGGTGTTTCTGTATCTCTATTATGTTGGTGCGGCTTCGGAACTTTTAAATATCTTGATATATCTCGAGAAGTACGCATCTGATCAAAAAATATCATAGAACATAAAAAGTAGGAAACTCAATTCTCTACAAAAAAGGTCTCTTAACATTTTGCAATAGCTCGCTTCGTTTCCGAGATATTTGCAGATTTATCTCAAGGGAAGGTGCCTGACGGACATATTTCGAGATATTTCTTCTTCTTGTTGTTCTTGTTCTGCACAGCTAAGCTGGAAGTGGCATTTGCGGCTCGCACTAGTGCAGA
Organism: Osmia lignaria lignaria; assembly: GCF_051020975.1. Classification (NCBI taxonomy): domain Eukaryota; kingdom Metazoa; phylum Arthropoda; class Insecta; order Hymenoptera; family Megachilidae; genus Osmia; species Osmia lignaria. Next base: position 4,080,001 of record NW_027478160.1, read on the forward strand.
GTTATCTCAAAGAAAGGGGCCACGGTGTTTCTGTATCTCTATTATGTTGGTGCGGCTTCGGAACTTTTAAATATCTCGATATATCTCGAAAACTACGCTTCTGATCAAAAAATATCATAGAACATAAATTGTAGGAAACATAATTCTCTACAAAAAAGGTCTCTTAACATTTTGCCATAGCTCGCTTCGTTTCCGAGATATTTGCAGATTTATCTCAAGGGAAGGGGCCTGACGGACATATTTCGAGATATTTCTTCTTCTTGTTGTTCATCTTCTGCACAGCTAAGCTGAAAGTGGCATTTGCAGCTCGCAATAGTGCAGAGTTATCTCAAAGAAAGGGGCCACGGTGTTTCTGTATCTCTATTATGTTGGTGCGGCTTCGGAACTTTTAAATATCTTGATATATCTCGAGAACTACGCATCTGATCAGAAAATATCATAGAAGATAAAAAGTAGGAAACTTAATTCTCTACAAAAAAGGTCTCTTAACATTTTGCCATAGCTCGCTTCGTTTCCGAGATATTTGCAGATTTATCTCAAGGTAAGGGGCCTGACGGACATATTTCGAGATATTTCTTCTTCTTGTTGTTCTTCTTCTGCACAGCTAAGCTGGAAGTGGCATTTGCAGCTCGCAATAGTGCATAGTTATCTGAAAGAAAGGGGCCACGGTGTTTCTGTATCTCTATTATGTTGGTGCGGCTTCGGAACTTTTAAATATCTTGATATATCTCGAGAACTACGCATCTGATCAAAAAATATCATAGAACATAAAAAGTAGGAAACTCAATTCTCTACAAAAAAGGTCTCTTAACATTTTGCAATAGCTCGCTTCGTTTCCGAGATATTTGCAGATTTATCTCAAGGGAAGGTGCCTGACGGACATATTTCGAGATATTTCTTCTTCTTGTTGTTCTTGTTCTGCACAGCTAAGCTGGAAGTGGCATTTGCGGCTCGCACTAGTGCAGAGTTATCTCAAAGAAAGGGGCCACGGTGTTTCTGTATCTCTATTATGTTGGTGCGGCTTCGGAACTTTTAAATATCTCGATATATCTCGAAAACTACGCTTCTGATCAAAAAATATCATAGAACATAAATTGTAGGAAACATAATTCTCTACAAAAAAGGTCTCTTAACATTTTGCCATAGCTCGCTTCGTTTCCGAGATATTTGCAGATTTATCTCAAGGGAAGGGGCCTGACGGACATATTTCGAGATATTTCTTCTTCTTGTTGTTCATCTTCTGCACAGCTAAGCTGAAAGTGGCATTTGCAGCTCGCAATAGTGCAGAGTTATCTCAAAGAAAGGGGCCACGGTGTTTCTGTATCTCTATTATGTTGGTGCGGCTTCGGAACTTTTAAATATCTTGATATATCTCGAGAACTACGCATCTGATCAGAAAATATCATAGAAGATAAAAAGTAGGAAACTTAATTCTCTACAAAAAAGGTCTCTTAACATTTTGCCATAGCTCGCTTCGTTTCCGAGATATTTGCAGATTTATCTCAAGGTAAGGGGCCTGACGGACATATTTCGAGATATTTCTTCTTCTTGTTGTTCTTCTTCTGCACAGCTAAGCTGGAAGTGGCATTTGCAGCTCGCAATAGTGCATAGTTATCTGAAAGAAAGGGGCCACGGTGTTTCTGTATCTCTATTATGTTGGTGCGGCTTCGGAACTATTAAATATCTTGATATATCTCGAGAACTACGCATCTGATCAAAAAATATCATAGAACATAAAAAGTAGGAAACTCAATTCTCTACAAAAAAGGTCTCTTAACATTTTGCAATAGCTCGCTTCGTTTCCGAGATATTTGCAGATTCAGCTCAAAGGAACTGGCCTGACGGACATATTTCGAGATATTCCTTCTTCTTGTTGTTCTTCCTCTGCACAGCTAAGCTGGAAGTGGCATTTGCAGCTCGCAATAGTGCAGAGTTATCTCAAAGAAAGGGGCCACGGTGTTTCTGTATCTCTATTATGTTGGTGCGGCTTCGGAACTTTTAAATATCTCGATATATCTCGAAAACTACGCTTCTGATCAAAAAATATCATAGAACATAAATTGTAGGAAACATAATTCTCTACAAAAAAGGTCTCTTAACATTTTGCCATAGCTCGCTTCGTTTCCGAGATATTTGCAGATTTATCTCAAGGGAAGGGGCCTGACGGACATATTTCGAGATATTTCTTCTTCTTGTTGTTCTTCTTCTGCACAGCTAAGCTGAAAGTGGCATTTGCAGCTCGCAATAGTGCAGAGTTATCTCAAAGAAAGGGGCCACGGTGTTTCTGTATCTCTATTATGTTGGTGCGGCTTCGGAACTTTTAAATATCTTGATATATCTCGAGAACTACGCATCTGATCAGAAAATATCATAGAAGATAAAAAGTAGGAAACTTAATTCTCTACAAAAAAGGTCTCTTAACATTTTGCCATAGCTCGCTTCGTTTCCGAGATATTTGCAGATTTATCTCAAGGTAAGGGGCCTGACGGACATATTTCGAGATATTTCTTCTTCTTGTTGTTCTTCTTCTGCACAGCTAAGCTGGAAGTGGCATTTGCAGCTCGCAATAGTGCATAGTTATCTGAAAGAAAGGGGCCACGGTGTTTCTGTATCTCTATTATGTTGGTGCGGCTTCGGAACTTTTAAATATCTTGATATATCTCGAGAACTACGCATCTGATCAAAAAATATCATAGAACATAAATTGTAGGAAACATAATTCTCTACAAAAAAGGTCTCTTAACATTTTGCCATAGCTCGCTTCGTTTCCGAGATATTTGCAGATTTATCTCAAGGGAAGGGGCCTGACGGACATATTTCGAGATATTTCTTCTTCTTCTTGTTCTTCTTCTGCACAGCTAAGCTGAAAGTGGCATTTGCAGCTCGCAATAGTGCAGAGTTATCTCAAAGAAAGGGGCCACGGTGTTTCTGTATCTCTATTATGTTGGTGCGGCTTCGGAACTTTTAAATATCTTGATATATCTCGAGAACTACGCATCTGATCAGAAAATATCATAGAAGATAAAAAGTAGGAAACTTAATTCTCTACAAAAAAGGCCTCTTAACATTTTGCCATAGCTCGCTTCGTTTCCGAGATATTTGCAGATTTATCTCAAGGGAAGGGGCCTGACGGACATATTTCGAGATATTTCTTCTTCTTGTTGTTCTTCTTCTGCGCAGCTAAGCTGGAAGTGGCATTTGCGGCTCGCACTAGTGCAGAGTTATCTCAACGAAAGGGGCCACGGTGTTTCTGTATCTCTGTTATGTTGGTGCGGCTTCGGAACTTTTAAATATCTCGATATATCTCGAAAACTACGCTTCTGATCAAAAAATATCATAGAACATAAATTGTAGGAAACATAATTCTCTACAAAAAAGGTCTCTTAACATTTTGCCATAGCTCGCTTCGTTTCCGAGATATTTGCAGATATATCTCAAGGCAAGGGGCCTGACGGACATATTTCGAGATATTTCTTCTTCTTGTTGTTCTTCTTCTGCGCAGCTAAGCTGGAAGTGGCATTTGCAGCTCGCAATAGTGCAGAGATATCTCAAAGAAAGGGGCCACGGTGTTTCTGTATCTCTATTATGTTGGTGCGGCTTCGGAACTTTTAAATATCTTGATATATCTCGAGAACTACGCATCTGATCAAAAAATATCATAGAACATAAAAAGTAGGAAACTTAATTCTCTACAAAAAAGGTCGCTTAACATTTTGCCATAGCTCGCTTCGTTTCCGAGATATTTGCATATTTATCTCAAGGGAAGGGGCCTGACGGACATATTTCGAGATATTTCTTCTTCTTGTTGTTCTTCTTCTGCACAGCTAAGCTGGAAGTGGCATTTGCGGCTCGCACTAGTGCAGAGTTACCTCAAAGAACGGGGCCACGGTGTTTCTGTATCCCTATTATGTTGGTGCGGCTTCGGAACTTTTAAATATCTTGATATATCTCGAGAACTACGCTTCTGATCAAAAAATATCATAGAACATGAATTGTAGGAAACATAATTCTCTACAAAAAACGTCTCTTAACATTTTGCCATAGCTCGCTTCGTTTCCGAGATATTTGCAGATTCAGCTCAAAGGAACTGGCCTGACGGACATATTTCGAGATATTCCTTCTTCTTGTTGTTCTTCCTCTGCACAGCTAAGCTGGAAGTGGCATTTGCAGCTCGCAATAGTGCAGAGTTATCTCAAAGAAAGGGGCCACGGTGTTTCTGTATCTCTATTATGTTGGTGCGGCTTCGGAACTTTTAAATATCTTGGTATATCTCGAGAACTACGCATCTGATCAGAAAATATCATAGAACATAAATTGTAGGAAACATAATTCTCTACAAAAAAGGTCTCTTAACATTTTGCCATAGCTCGCTTCGTTTCCGAGATATTTGCAGATATATCTCAAGGGAAGGGGCCTGACGGACATATTTCGAGATATTTCTTCTTCTTGTTGTTCTTCTTCTGCGCAGCTAAGCTGGAAGTGGCATTTGCAGCTCGCAATAGTGCAGAGATATCTCAAAGAAAGGGGCCACGGTGTTTCTGTATCTCTATTATGTTGGTGCGGCTTCGGAACTTTTAAATATCTCGATATATCTCGAAAACTACGCTTCTGATCAAAAAATATCATAGAACATAAATTGTAGGAAACATAATTCTCTACAAAAAAGGTCTCTTAACATTTTGCCATAGCTCGCTTCGTTTCCGAGATATTTGCAGATTTATCTCAAGGGAAGGGGCCTGACGGACATATTTCGAGATATTTCTTCTTCTTGTTGTTCTTCTTCTGCACAGCTAAGCTGAAAGTGGCATTTGCAGCTCGCAATAGAGCAGAGTTATCTCAAAGAAAGGGGCCACGGTGTTTCTGTATCTCTATTATGTTGGTGCGGCTTCGGAACTTTTAAATATCTCGATATATCTCGAGAACTACGCGTCTGATCAAAAAATATCATAGAACATAAAAAGTAGGAAACTCAATTCTCTACAAAAAATGTCTCTTAACATTTTGCAATAGCTCGCTTCGTTTCCGAGATATTTGCAGATCTATCTCAAGGGAAGGTGCCTGACGGACATATTTCGAGATATTTCTTCTTCTTGTTGTTCTTGTTCTGCACAGCTAAGCTGGAAGTGGCATTTGCGGCTCGCACTAGTGCAGAGTTATCTCAAAGAAAGGGGCCACGGTGTTTCTGTATCTCTATTATGTTGGTGCGGCTTCGGAACTTTTAAATATCTCGATATATCTCGAAAACTACGCTTCTGATCAAAAAATATCATAGAACATAAATTGTAGGAAACATAATTCTCTACAAAAAACGTCTCTTAACATTTTGCCATAGCTCGCTTCGTTTCCGAGATATTTGCAGAATCATCTCAAAGGAACTGGCCTGACGGACATATTTCGAGATATTCCTTCTTCTTGTTGTTCTTCCTCTGCACAGCTAAGCTGGAAGTGGCATTTGCAGCTCGCAATAGTGCAGAGTTATCTCAAAGAAAGGGGCCACGGTGTTTCTGTATCTCTATTATGTTGGTGCGGCTTCGGAACTTTTAAATATCTTGATATATCTCGAGAACTACGCATCTGATCAGAAAATATCATAGAAGATAAAAAGTAGGAAACTTAATTCTCTACACAAAAGGTCTCTTAACATTTTGCCATAGCTCGCTTGGTTTCCGAGATATTTGCAGATTTATCTCAAGGTAAGGGGCCTGACGGACATATTTCGAGATATTTCTTCTTCTTGTTGTTCTTCTTCTGCACAGCTAAGCTGGAAGTGGCATTTGCAGCTCGCAATAGTGCATAGTTATCTGAAAGAAAGGGGCCACGGTGTTTCTGTATCTCTATTATGTTGGTGCGGCTTCGGAACTTTTAAATATCTTGATATATCTCGAGAACTACGCATCTGATCAAAAAATATCATAGAACATAAAAAGTAGGAAACTCAATTCTCTACAAAAAAGGTCTCTTAACATTTTGCAATAGCTCGCTTCGTTTCCGAGATATTTGCAGATTTATCTCAAGGGAAGGTGCCTGACGGACATATTTCGAGATATTTCTTCTTCTTGTTGTTCTTGTTCTGCACAGCTAAGCTGGAAGTGGCATTTGCGGCTCGCACTAGTGCAGAGTTATCTCAAAGAAAGGGGCCACGGTGTTTCTGTATCTCTATTATGTTGGTGCGGCTTCGGAACTTTTAAATATCTCGATATATCTCGAAAACTACGCTTCTGATCAAAAAATATCATAGAACATAAATTGTAGGAAACATAATTCTCTACAAAAAACGTCTCTTAACATTTTGCTATAGCTCGCTTCGTTTCCGAGATATTTGCAGATTCAGCTCAAAGGAACTGGCCTGACGGACATATTTCGAGATATTCCTTCTTCTTGTTGTTCTTCCTCTGCACAGCTAAGCTGGAAGTGGCATTTGCAGCTCGCAATAGTGCAGAGTTATCTCAAAGAAAGGGGCCACGGTGTTTCTGTATCTCTATTATGTTGGTGCGGCTTCGGAACTTTTAAATATCTTGGTATATCTCGAGAACTACGCATCTGATCAAAAAATATTATAGAACATAAATTGTAGGAATCATAATTCTCTACAAAAAAGGTCTCTTAACATTTTGCCATAGCTCGCTTCGTTTCCGAGATATTTGCAGATATATCTCAAGGGAAGGGGCCTGACGGACATATTTCGAGATATTTCTTCTTCTTGTTGTTCTTCTTCTGCGCAGCTAAGCTGGAAGTGGCATTTGCAGCTCGCAATAGTGCAGAGATATCTCAAAGAAAGGGGCCACGGTGTTTCTGTATCTCTATTATGTTGGTGCGGCTTCGGAACTGTTAAATATCTTGATATATCTCGAGAACTACGCATCTGATCAGAAAATATCATAGAAGATAAAAAGTAGGAAACTTAATTCTCTACAAAAAAGGTCTCTTAACATTTTGCCATAGCTCGCTTCGTTTCCGAGATATTTGCAGATTTATCTCAAGGTAAGGGGCCTGACGGACATATTTCGAGATATTTCTTCTTCTTGTTGTTCTTCTTCTGCACAGCTAAGCTGGAAGTGGCATTTGCAGCTCGCAATAGTGCATAGTTATCTGAAAGAAAGGGGCCACGGTGTTTCTGTATCTCTATTATGTTGGTGCGGCTTCGGAACTTTTAAATATCTTGATATATCTCGAGAACTACGCATCTGATCAAAAAATATCATAGAACATAAATTGTAGGAAACATAATTCTCTACAAAAAAGGTCTCTTAACATTTTGCCATAGCTCGCTTCGTTTCCGAGATATTTGCAGATTTATCTCAAGGGAAGGGGCCTGACGGACATATTTCGAGATATTTCATCTTCTTGTTGTTCTTCTTCTGCACAGCTAAGCTGAAAGTGGCATTTGCAGCTCGCAATAGTGCAGAGTTATCTCAAAGAAAGGGGCCACGGTGTTTCTGTATCTCTATTATGTTGGTGCGGCTTCGGAACTTTTAAATATCTTGATATATCTCGAGAACTACGCATCTGATCAGAAAATATCATAGAAGATAAAAGGTAGGAAACTTAATTCTCTACAAAAAAGGCCTCTTAACATTTTGCCATAGCTCGCTTCGTTTCCGAGATATTTGCAGATTTATCTCAAGGGAAGGGGCCTGACGGACATATTTCGAGATATTTATTCTTCTTGTTGTTCTTCTTCTGCGCAGCTAAGCTGGAAGTGGCATTTGCGGCTCGCACTAGTGCAGAGTTATCTCAACGAAAGGGGCCACGGTGTTTCTGTATCTCTGTTATGTTGGTGCGGCTTCGGAACTTTTAAATATCTCGATATATCTCGAAAACTACGCTTCTGATCAAAAAATATCATAGAACATAAATTGTAGGAAACATAATTCTCTACAAAAAAGGTCTCTTAACATTTTGCCATAGCTCGCTTCGTTTCCGAGATATTTGCAGATATATCTCAAGGCAAGGGGCCTGACGGACATATTTCGAGATATTTCTTCTTCTTGTTGTTCTTCTTCTGCGCAGCTAAGCTGGAAGTGGCATTTGCAGCTCGCAATAGTGCAGAGATATCTCAAAGAAAGGGGCCACGGTGTTTCTGTATCTCTATTATGTTGGTGCGGCTTCGGAACTTTTAAATATCTTGATATATCTCGAGAACTACGCATCTGATCAAAAAATATCATAGAACATAAAAAGTAGGAAACTTAATTCTCTACAAAAAAGGTCGCTTAACATTTTGCCATAGCTCGCTTCGTTTCCGAGATATTTGCATATTTATCTCAAGGGAAGGGGCCTGACGGACATATTTCGAGATATTTCTTCTTCTTGTTGTTCTTCTTCTGCACAGCTAAGCTGGAAGTGGCATTTGCGGCTCGCACTAGTGCAGAGTTACCTCAAAGAACGGGGCCACGGTGTTTCTGTATCCCTATTATGTTGGTGCGGCTTCGGAACTTTTAAATATCTTGATATATCTCGAGAACTACGCTTCTGATCAAAAAATATCATAGAACATAAATTGTAGGAAACATAATTCTCTACAAAAAACGTCTCTTAACATTTTGCCATAGCTCGCTTCGTTTCCGAGATATTTGCAGATTCAGCTCAAAGGAACTGGCCTGACGGACATATTTCGAGATATTCCTTCTTCTTGTTGTTCTTCCTCTGCACAGCTAAGCTGGAAGTGGCATTTGCAGCTCGCAATAGTGCAGAGTTATCTCAAAGAAAGGGGCCACGGTGTTTCTGTATCTCTATTATGTTGGTGCGGCTTCGGAACTTTTAAATATCTTGGTATATCTCGAGAACTACGCATCTGATCAGAAAATATCATAGAACATAAATTGTAGGAAACATAATTCTCTACAAAAAAGGTCTCTTAACATTTTGCCATAGCTCGCTTCGTTTCCGAGATATTTGCAGATATATCTCAAGGGAAGGGGCCTGACGGACATATTTCGAGATATTTCTTCTTCTTGTTGTTCTTCTTCTGCGCAGCTAAGCTGGAAGTGGCATTTGCAGCTCGCAATAGTGCAGAGATATCTCAAAGAAAGGGGCCACGGTGTTTCTGTATCTCTATTATGTTGGTGCGGCTTCGGAACTTTTAAATATCTCGATATATCTCGAAAACTACGCTTCTGATCAAAAAATATCATAGAACATAAATTGTAGGAAACATAATTCTCTACAAAAAAGGTCTCTTAACATTTTGCCATAGCTCGCTTCGTTTCCGAGATATTTGCAGATTTATCTCAAGGGAAGGGGCCTGACGGACATATTTCGAGATATTTCTTCTTCTTGTTGTTCTTCTTCTGCACAGCTAAGCTGAAAGTGGCATTTGCAGCTCGCAATAGAGCAGAGTTATCTCAAAGAAAGGGGCCACGGTGTTTCTGTATCTCTATTATGTTGGTGCGGCTTCGGAACTTTTAAATATCTCGATATATCTCGAGAACTACGCGTCTGATCAAAAAATATCATAGAACATAAAAAGTAGGAAACTCAATTCTCTACAAAAAATGTCTCTTAACATTTTGCAATAGCTCGCTTCGTTTCCGAGATATTTGCAGATCTATCTCAAGGGAAGGTGCCTGACGGACATATTTCGAGATATTTCTTCTTCTTGTTGTTCTTGTTCTGCACAGCTAAGCTGGAAGTGGCATTTGCGGCTCGCACTAGTGCAGAGTTATCTCAAAGAAAGGGGCCACGGTGTTTCTGTATCTCTATTATGTTGGTGCGGCTTCGGAACTTTTAAATATCTCGATATATCTCGAAAACTACGCTTCTGATCAAAAAATATCATAGAACATAAATTGTAGGAAACATAATTCTCTACAAAAAACGTCTCTTAACATTTTGCCATAGCTCGCTTCGTTTCCGAGATATTTGCAGAATCATCTCAAAGGAACTGGCCTGACGGACATATTTCGAGATATTCCTTCTTCTTGTTGTTCTTCCTCTGCACAGCTAAGCTGGAAGTGGCATTTGCAGCTCGCAATAGTGCAGAGTTATCTCAAAGAAAGGGGCCACGGTGTTTCTGTATCTCTATTATGTTGGTGCGGCTTCGGAACTTTTAAATATCTTGATATATCTCGAGAACTACGCATCTGATCAGAAAATATCATAGAAGATAAAAAGTAGGAAACTTAATTCTCTACAAAAAAGGTCTCTTAACATTTTGCCATAGCTCGCTTGGTTTCCGAGATATTTGCAGAATTATCTCAAGGTAAGGGGCCTGACGGACATATTTCGAGATATTTCTTCTTCTTGTTGTTCTTCTTCTGCACAGCTAAGCTGGAAGTGGCATTTGCAGCTCGCAATAGTGCATAGTTATCTGAAAGAAAGGGGCCACGGTGTTTCTGTATCTCTATTATGTTGGTGCGGCTTCGGAACTTTTAAATATCTTGATATATCTCGAGAACTACGCATCTGATCAAAAAATATCATAGAACATAAAAAGTAGGAAACTCAATTCTCTACAAAAAAGGTCTCTTAACATTTTGCAATAGCTCGCTTCGTTTCCGAGATATTTGCAGATTTATCTCAAGGGAAGGTGCCTGACGGACATATTTCGAGATATTTCTTCTTCTTGTTGTTCTTGTTCTGCACAGCTAAGCTGGAAGTGGCATTTGCGGCTCGCACTAGTGCAGAGTTATCTCAAAGAAAGGGGCCACGGTGTTTCTGTATCTCTATTATGTTGGTGCGGCTTCGGAACTTTTAAATATCTCGATATATCTCGAAAACTACGCTTCTGATCAAAAAATATCATAGAACATAAATTGTAGGAAACATAATTCTCTACAAAAAACGTCTCTTAACATTTTGCTATAGCTCGCTTCGTTTCCGAGATATTTGCAGATTCAGCTCAAAGGAACTGGCCTGACGGACATATTTCGAGATATTCCTTCTTCTTGTTGTTCTTCCTCTGCACAGCTAAGCTGGAAGTGGCATTTGCAGCTCGCAATAGTGCAGAGTTATCTCAAAGAAAGGGGCCACGGTGTTTCTGTATCTCTATTATGTTGGTGCGGCTTCGGAACTTTTAAATATCTTGGTATATCTCGAGAACTACGCATCTGATCAAAAAATATTATAGAACATAAATTGTAGGAATCATAATTCTCTACAAAAAAGGTCTCTTAACATTTTGCCATAGCTCGCTTCGTTTCCGAGATATTTGCAGATATATCTCAAGGGAAGGGGCCTGACGGACATATTTCGAGATATTTCTTCTTCTTGTTGTTCTTCTTCTGCGCAGCTAAGCTGGAAGTGGCATTTGCAGCTCGCAATAGTGCAGAGATATCTCAAAGAAAGGGGCCACGGTGTTTCTGTATCTCTATTATGTTGGTGCGGCTTCGGAACTTTTAAATATCTTGATATATCTCGAGAACTACGCATCTGATCAAAAAAAATCATAGAACATAAAAAGTAGGAAACTCAATTCTCTACAAAAAAGGTCTCTTAACATTTTGCAATAGCTCGCTTCGTTTCCGAGATATTTGCAGATTTATCTCAAGGGAAGGTGCCTGACGGACATATTTCGAGATACTTCTTCTTCTTGTTGTTCTTGTTCTGCTCAGCTAAGCTGGAAGTGGCATTTGCGGCTCGCACTAGTGCAGAGTTATCTCAAAGAAAGGGGCCACGGTGTTTCTGTATCTCTATTATGTTGGTGCGGCTTCGGAACTTTTAAATATCTCGATATATCTCGAAAACTACGCTTCTGATCAAAAAATATCATAGAACATAAATTGTAGGAAACATAATTCTCTACAAAAAACGTCTCTTAACATTTTGCCATAGCTCGCTTCGTTTCCGAGATATTTGCAGATTCAGCTCAAAGGAACTGGCCTGACGGACATATTTCGAGATATTCCTTCTTCTTGTTGTTCTTCCACTGCACAGCTAAGCTGGAAGTGGCATTTGCAGCTCGCAATAGTGCAGAGTTATCTCAAAGAAAGGGGCCACGGTGTTTCTGTATCTCTATTATGTTGGTGCGGCTTCGGAACTTTTGAATATCTTGATATATCTCGAGAACTACGCATCTGATCAAAAAATATCATAGAACATAAAAAGTAGGAAACTTAATTCTCTACAAAAAAGGTCTCTTAACATTTTGCCATAGCTCGCTTCTTTTCCGAGATATTTGCAGATTTATCTCAAGGGAAGGGGCCTGACGGACATATTTCGAGATATTTCTTCTTCTTGTTGTTCTTCTTCTGCACAGCTAAGCTGGAAGTGGCATTTGCGGCTCGCACTAGTGCAGAGTTATCTCAACGAAAGGGGCCACGGTGTTTCTGTATCTCTATTATGTTGGTGCGGCTTCGGAACTTTTAAATATCTCGATATATCTCGAAAACTACGCTTCTGATCAAAAAATATCATAGAAGGTAAATTGTAGGAAACATAATTCTCTAGAAAAAAGGTCTCTTAACATTTTGCCATAGCTCGCTTCGTTTCCGAGATATTTGCAGATTTATCTCAAGGGAAGGGGCCTGACGGACATATTTCGAGATATTTCTTCTTCTTGTTGTTCTTCTTCTGCACAGCTAAGCTGAAAGTGGCATTTGCAGCTCGCAATAGTGCAGAGTTATCTGAAAGAAAGGGGCCACGGTGTTTCTGTATCTCTATTATGTTGGTGCGGCTTCGGAACTTTTAAATATCTTGATATATCTCGAGAACTACGCATCTGATCAGAAAATATCATAGAACATAAAAAGTAGGAAACTCAATTCTCTACAAAAAAGGTCTCTTAACATTTTGCAATAGCTCGCTTCGTTTCCGAGATATTTGCAGATTTATCTCAAGGGAAGGTGCCTGACGGACATATTTCGAGATATTTCTTCTTCTTGTTGTTCTTGTTCTGCACAGCTAAGCTGGAAGTGGCATTTGCGGCTCGCACTAGTGCAGAGTTATCTCAAAGAAAGGGGCCACGGTGTTTCTGTATCTCTATTATGTTGGTGCGGCTTCGGAACTTTTAAATATCTCGATATATCTCGAAAACTACGCTTCTGATCAAAAAATATCATAGAACACAAATTGTAGGAAACATAATTCTCTACAAAAAATGTCTCTTAACATTTTGCCATAGCTCGCTTCGTTTCCGAGATATTTGCAGATTCAGCTCAAAGGAACTGGCCTGACGGACATATTTCGAGATATTCCTTCTTCTTGTTGTTCTTCCTCTGCACAGCTAAGCTGGAAGTGGCATTTGCAGCTCGCAATAGTGCATAGTTATCTGAAAGAAAGGGGCCACGGTGTTTCTGTATCTCTATTACGTTGGTGCGGCTTCGGAACTTTTAAATATCTTGATATATCTCGAGAACTACGCATCTGATCAAAAAATATCATACAACATAAAAAGTAGGAAACTCAATTCTCTACAAAAAAGGTTTCTTAACATTTTGCCATAGCTCTCTTCGTTTCCGAGATATTTGCAGATTTATCTCAAGGGAAGGGGCCTGACGGACATATTTCGAGATATTTCTTCTTCTTGTTGTTCTTCTTCTGCACAGCTAAGCTGAAAGTGGCATTTGCAGCTCGCAATAGTGCAGAGTTGTCTCAAAGAAAGGGGCCACGGTGTTTCTGTATCTCTATTCTGTTGGTGCGGCTTCGGAACTTTTAAATATCTTGATATATCTCGAGAACTACGCTTCTGATCAAAAAATATCATAGAACATAAATTGTAGGAAACATAATTCGCTACAAAAAACGTTTCTTAACATTTTGCCATAGCTCGCTTCGTTTCCGAGATATTTGCAGATTCAGCTCAAAGGAACTGGCCTGACGGACATATTTCGAGATATTCCTTCTTCTTGTTGTTCTTCCTCTGCACAGCTAAGCTGGAAGTGGCATTTGCAGCTCGCAATAGTGCAGAGTTATCTCAAAGAAAGGGGCCACGGTGTTTCTGTATCTCTATTATGTTGGTGCGGCTTCGGAACTTTTGAATATCTTGATATATCTCGAGAACTACGCATCTGATCAAAAAATATCATAGAACATAAAAAGTAGGAAACTTAATTCTCTACAAAAAAGGTCTCTTAACATTTTGCCATAGCTCGCTTCGTTTCCGAGATATTTGCAGATTTATCTCATGGTAAGGGGCCTGACGGACATATTTCGAGATATTTCTTCTTCTTGTTGTTCTTCTTCTGCACAGCTAAGCTGGAAGTGGCATTTGCGGCTCGTACTAGTGCAGAGTTATCTCAAAGAAAGGGGCCACGGTGTTTCTGTATCTCTATTATGTTGGTGCGGCTTCGGAACTTTTGAATATCTTGATATATCTCGAGAACTACGCATCTGATCAGAAAATATCATAGAAGATAAAAAGTAGGAAACTTAATTCTCTACAAAAAAGGTCTCTTAACATTTTGCCATAGCTCTCTTCGTTTCCGAGATATTTGCAGATTTATCTCAAGGGAAGGGGCCTGACGGACATATTTCGAGATATTTCTTCTTCTTGTTGTTCTTCTTCTGCACAGCTAAGCTGAAAGTGGCATTTGCAGCTCGCAATAGTGCAGAGTTATCTCAAAGAAAGGGGCCACGGTGTTTCTGTATCTCTATTCTGTTGGTGCGGCTTCGGAACTTTTAAATATCTTGATATATCTCGAGAACTACGCATCTGATCAAAAAATATCATAGAACATAAAAAGTAGCAAACTCAATTCTCTACAAAAAAGGTCTCTTAACATTTTGCAATAGCTCGCTTCGTTTCCAAGATATTTGCAGATTTATCTCAAGGGAAGGTGCCTGACGGACATATTTCGAGATATTTCTTCTTCTTGTTGTTCTTGTTCTGCACAGCTAAGCTGGAAGTGGCATTTGCGGCTCGCACTAGTGCAGAGTTATCTCAAAGAAAGGGGCCACGGTGTTTCTGTATCTCTATTATGTTGGTGCGGCTTCGGAACTTTTAAATATCTCGATATATCTCGAAAACTACGCTTCTGATCAAAAAATATCATAGAACATAAATTGTAGGAAACATAATTCTCTACAAAAAACGTCTCTTAACATTTTGCCATAGCTCGCTTCGTTTCCGAGATATTTGCAGATTCAGCTCAAAGGAACTGGCCTGACGGACATATTTCGAGATATTCCTTCTTCTTGTTGTTCTTCCTCTGCACAGCTAAGCTGGAAGTGGCATTTGCAGCTCGCAATAGTGCAGAGTTATCTCAAAGAAAGGGGCCACGGTGTTTCTGTATCTCTATTATGTTGGTGCGGCTTCGGAACTTTTAAATATGTTGATATATCTCGAGAACTACGCATCTGATCAAAAAATATCATAGAACATAAAAAGTAGGAAACTCAATTCTCTACAAAAAAGGTCTCTTAACATTTTGCAATAGCTCGCTTCGTTTCCGAGATATTTGCAGATTTATCTCAAGGGAAGGTGCCTGACGGACATATTTCGAGATATTTCTTCTTCTTGTTGTTCTTGTTCTGCACAGCTAAGCTGGAAGTGGCATTTGCGGCTCGCACTAGTGCAGAGTTATCTCAAAGAAAGGGGCTACGGTGTTTCTGTATCTCTATTATGTTGGTGCGGCTTCGGAACTTTTAAATATCTCGATATATCTCGAGAACTACGCATCTGATCAAAAAATATCATAGAACATAAAAAGTAGGAAACTCAATTCTCTACAAAAAAGGTCTCTTAACATTTTGCAATAGCTCGCTTCGTTTCCGAGATATTTGCAGATTTATCTCAAGGGAAGGTGCCTGGCGGACATATTTCGAGATATTTCTTCTTCTTGTTGTTCTTGTTCTGCACAGCTAAGCTGGAAGTGGCATTTGCGGCTCGCACTAGTGCAGAGTTATCTCAAAGAAAGGGGCCACGGTGTTTCTGTATCTCTATTATGTTGGTGCGGCTTCGGAACTTTTAAATATCTCGATATATCTCGAAAACTACGCTTCTGATCAAAAAATATCATAGAGCATAAATTGTAGGAAACATAATTCTCTACAAAAAACGTCTCTTAACATTTTGCCATAGCTCGCTTCGTTTCCGAGATATTTGCAGATTCAGCTCAAAGGAACTGGCCTGACGGACATATTTCGAGATATTCCTTCTTCTTGTTGTTCTTCCTCTGCACAGCTAAGCTGGAAGTGGCATTTGCAGCTCGCAATAGTGCAGAGTTATCTCAAAGAAAGGGGCCACGGTGTTTCTGTATCTCTATTATGTTGGTGCGGCTTCGGAACTTTTGAATATCTTGATATATCTCGAGAACTACGCATCTGATCAAAAAATATCATAGAACATAAAAAGTAGGAAACTTAATTCTCTACAAAAAAGGTCTCTTAACATTTTGCCATAGCTCGCTTCGTTTCCGAGATATTTGCAGATTTATCTCATGGTAAGGGGCCTGACGGACATATTTCGAGATATTTCTTCTTCTTGTTGTTCTTCTTCTGCACAGCTAAGCTGGAAGTGGCATTTGCGGCTCGCACTAGTGCAGAGTTATCTTAACGAAAGGGGCCACGGTGTTTCTGTATCTCTATTATGTTGGTGCGGCTTCGGAACTTTTAAATATCTCGATATATCTCGAAAACTACGCTTCTGATCAAAAAATATCATAGAACATAAAAAGTAGGAAACTCAATTCTCTACAAAAAAGGTCTCTTAACATTTTGCCATAGCTCTCTTCGTTTCCGAGATATTTGCAGATTTATCTCAAGGCAAGGGGCCTGACGGACATATTTCGAGATATTTCTTCTTCTTGTTGTTCTTCTTCTGCACAGCTAAGCTGAAAGTGGCATTTGCAGCTCGCAATAGTGCAGAGTTATCTCAAAGAAAGGGGCCACGGTGTTTCTGTATCTCTATTATGTTGGTGCGGCTTCGGAACTTTTAAATATCTCGATATATCTCGAAAACTACGCTTCTGATCAAAAAATATCATAGAACATAAATTGTAGGAAACATAATTCTCTACAAAAAACGTCTCTTAACATTTTGCCATAGCTCGCTTCGTTTCCGAGATATTTGCAGATTCAGCTCAAAGGAACTGGCCTGACGGACATATTTCGAGATATTCCTTCTTCTTGTTGTTCTTCCTCTGCACAGCTAAGCTGGAAGTGGCATTTGCAGCTCGCAATAGTGCAGAGTTATCTCAACGAAAGGGGCCACGGTGTTTCTGTATCTCTATTATGTTGGTGCGGCTTCGGAACTTTTAAATATCTCGATATATCTCGAAAACTACGCTTCTGATCGAAAAATATCATAGAACATAAATTGTAGGAAACATAATTCTCTACAAAAAAGGTCTCTTAACATTTTGCCATAGCTCGCTTCGTTTCCGAGATATTTGCAGATTTATCTCAAGGGAAGGGGCCTGACGGACATATTTCGAGATATTTCTTCTTCTTGTTGTTCTTCTTCTGCACAGCTAAGCTGAAAGTAGCATTTGCAGCTCGCAATAGTGCAGAGTTATCTCAAAGAAAGGGGCCACGGTGTTTCTGTATCTCTATTCTGTTGGTGCGGCTTCGGAACTTTTAAATATCTTGATATATCTCGAGAACTACGCATCTGATCAAGAAATATCATAGAACATAAAAAGTAGGAAACTCAATTCTCTACAAAAAAGGTCTCTTAACATTTTGCAATAGCTCGCTTCGTTTCCGAGATATTTGCAGATTTATCTCAAGGGAAGGTGCCTGACGGACATATTTCGAGATATTTCTTCTTCTTGTTGTTCTTGTTCTGCACAGCTAAGCTGGAAGTGGCATTTGCGGCTCGCACTAGTGCAGAGTTATCTCAAAGAAAGGGGCCACGGTGTTTCTGTATCTCTATTATGTTGGTGCGGCTTCGGAACTTTTAAATATCTCGATATATCTCGAAAACTACGCTTCTGATCAAAAAATATCATAGAACATAAATTTTAGGAAACATAATTCTCTACAAAAAACGTCTCTTAACATTTTGCCATAGCTCACTTCGTTTCCGAGATATTTGCAGATTCAGCTCAAAGGAACTGGCCTGACGGACATATTTCGAGATATTCCTTCTTCTTGTTGTTCTTCCTCTGCACAGCTAAGCTGGAAGTGGCATTTGCAGCTCGCAATAGTGCAGAGTTATCTCAACGAAAGGGGCCACGGTGTTTCTGTATCTCTATTATGTTGGTGCGGCTTCGGAACTTTTGAATATCTCGATATATCTCGAAAACTACGCTTCTGATCGAAAAATATCATAGAACATAAATAGTAGGAAACATAATTCTCTACAAAAAAGGTCTCTTAACATTTTGCCATAGCTCGCTTCGTTTCCGAGATATTTGCAGATTTATCTCAAGGGAAGGGGCCTGACGGACATATTTCGAGATATTTCTTCTTCTTGTTGTTCTTCTTCTGCACAGCTAAGCTGAAAGTGGCATTTGCAGCTCGCAATAGTGCAGAGTTATCTCAAAGAAAGGGGCCACGGTGTTTCTGTATCTCTATTCTGTTGGTGCGGCTTCGGAACTTTTAAATATCTTGATATATCTCGAGAACTACGCATCTGATCAAAAAATATCATAGAACATAAAAAGTAGGAAACTCAATTCTCTACAAAAAAGGTCTCTTAACATTTTGCAATAGCTCGCTTCGTTTCCGAGATATTTGCAGATTTATCTCAAGGGAAGGTGCCTGACGGACATATTTCGAGATATTTCTTCTTCTTGTTGTTCTTGTTCTGCACAGCTAAGCTGGAAGTGGCATTTGCGGCTCGCACTAGTGCAGAGTTATCTCAAAGAAAGGGGCCACGGTGTTTCTGTATCTCTATTATGTTGGTGCGGCTTCGGAACTTTTAAATATCTCGATATATCTCCAAAACTACGCTTCTGATCAAAAAATATCATAGAACATAAATTGTAGGAAACATAATTCTCTACAAAAAACGTCTCTTAACATTTTGCCATTGCTCGCTTCGTTTCCGAGATATTTGCAGATTCAGCTCAAAGGAACTGGCCTGACGGACATATTTCGAGATATTCCTTCTTCTTGTTGTTCTTCCTCTGCACAGCTAAGCTGGAAGTGGCATTTGCAGCTCGCAATAGTGCAGAGTTATCTCAACGAAAGGGGCCACGGTGTTTCTGTATCTCTATTATGTTGGTGCGGCTTCGGAACTTTTGAATATCTCGATATATCTCGAAAACTACGCTTCTGATCGAAAAATATCATAGAACATAAATTGTAGGAAACATAATTCTCTACAAAAAAGGTCTCTTAACATTTTGCCATAGCTCGCTTCGTTTCCGAGATATTTGCAGATTTATCTCAAGGGAAGGGGCCTGACGGACATATTTCGAGATATTTCTTCTTCTTGTTGTTCTTCTTCTGCACAGCTAAGCTGAAAGTGGCATTTGCAGCTCGCAATAGTGCAGAGTTATCTCAAAGAAAGGGGCCACGGTGTTTCTGTATCTCTATTCTGTTGGTGCGGCTTCGGAACTTTTAAATATCTTGATATATCTCGAGAACTACGCATCTGATCAAGAAATATCATAGAACATAAAAAGTAGGAAACTCAATTCTCTACAAAAAAGGTCTCTTAACATTTTGCAATAGCTCGCTTCGTTTCCGAGATATTTGCAGATTTATCTCAAGGGAAGGTGCCTGACGGACATATTTCGAGATATTTCTTCTTCTTGTTGTTCTTGTTCTGCACAGCTAAGCTGGAAGTGGCATTTGCGGCTCGCACTAGTGCAGAGTTATCTCAAAGAAAGGGGCCACGGTGTTTCTGTATCTCTATTATGTTGGTGCGGCTTCGGAACTTTTAAATATCTCGATATATCTCGAAAACTACGCTTCTGATCAAAAAATATCATAGAACATAAATTTTAGGAAACATAATTCTCTACAAAAAACGTCTCTTAACATTTTGCCATAGCTCGCTTCGTTTCCGAGATATTTGCAGATTCAGCTCAAAGGAACTGGCCTGACGGACATATTTCGAGATATTCCTTCTTCTTGTTGTTCTTCCTCTGCACAGCTAAGCTGGAAGTGGCATTTGCAGCTCGCAATAGTGCAGAGTTATCTCAACGAAAGGGGCCACGGTGTTTCTGTATCTCTATTATGTTGGTGCGGCTTCGGAACTTTTGAATATCTCGATATATCTCGAAAACTACGCTTCTGATCGAAAAATATCATAGAACATAAATAGTAGGAAACATAATTCTCTACAAAAAAGGTCTCTTAACATTTTGCCATAGCTCGCTTCGTTTCCGAGATATTTGCAGATTTATCTCAAGGGAAGGTGCCTGACGGACATATTTCGAGATATTTCTTCTTCTTGTTGTTCTTCTTCTGCACAGCTAAGCTGAAAGTGGCATTTGCAGCTCGCAATAGTGCAGAGTTATCTCAAAGAAAGGGGCCACGGTGTTTCTGTATCTCTATTCTGTTGGTGCGGCTTCGGAACTTTTAAATATCTTGATATATCTCGAGAACTACGCATCTGATCAAAAAATATCATAGAACATAAAAAGTAGGAAACTCAATTCTCTACAAAAAAGGTCTCTTAACATTTTGCAATAGCTCGCTTCGTTTCCGAGATATTTGCAGATTTATCTCAAGGGAAGGTGCCTGACGGACATATTTCGAGATATTTCTTCTTCTTGTTGTTCTTGTTCTGCACAGCTAAGCTGGAAGTGGCATTTGCGGCTCGCACTAGTGCAGAGTTATCTCAAAGAAAGGGGCCACGGTGTTTCTGTATCTCTATTATGTTGGTGCGGCTTCGGAACTTTTAAATATCTCGATATATCTCCAAAACTACGCTTCTGATCAAAAAATATCATAGAACATAAATTGTAGGAAACATAATTCTCTACAAAAAACGTCTCTTAACATTTTGCCATAGCTCGCTTCGTTTCCGAGATATTTGCAGATTCAGCTCAAAGGAACTGGCCTGACGGACATATTTCGAGATATTCCTTCTTCTTGTTGTTCTTCCTCTGCACAGCTAAGCTGGAAGTGGCATTTGCAGCTCGCAATAGTGCAGAGTTATCTCAACGAAAGGGGCCACGGTGTTTCTGTATCTCTATTATGTTGGTGCGGCTTCGGAACTTTTGAATATCTCGATATATCTCGAAAACTACGCTTCTGATCGAAAAATATCATAGAACATAAATTGTAGGAAACATAATTCTCTACAAAAAAGGTCTCTTAACATTTTGCCATAGCTCGCTTCGTTTCCGAGATATTTGCAGATTTATCTCAAGGGAAGGGGCCTGACGGACATATTTCGAGATATTTCTTCTTCTTGTTGTTCTTCTTCTGCACAGCTAAGCTGAAAGTGGCATTTGCAGCTCGCAATAGTGCAGAGTTATCTCAAAGAAAGGGGCCACGGTGTTTCTGTATCTCTATTCTGTTGGTGCGGCTTCGGAACTTTTAAATATCTTGATATATCTCGAGAACTACGCATCTGATCAAAAAATATCATAGAACATAAAAAGTAGGAAACTCAATTCTCTACAAAAAAGGTCTCTTAACATTTTGCAATAGCTCGCTTCGTTTCCGAGATATTTGCAGATTTATCTCAAGGGAAGGTGCCTGACGGACATATTTCGAGATATTTCTTCTTCTTGTTGTTCTTGTTCTGCACAGCTAAGCTGGAAGTGGCATTTGCGGCTCGCACTAGTGCAGAGTTATCTCAAAGAAAGGGGCCACGGCGTTTCTGTATCTCTATTATGTTGGTGCGGCTTCGGAACTTTTAAATATCTCGATATATCTCGAAAACTACGCATCTGATCAAAAAATATCATAGAACATAAAAAGTAGGAAACTCAATTCTCTACAAAAAAGGTCTCTTAACATTTTGCAATAGCTCGCTTCGTTTCCGAGATATTTGCAGATTTATCTCAAGGGAAGGTGCCTGACGGACATATTTCGAGATATTTCTTCTTCTTGTTGTTCTTGTTCTGCACAGCTAAGCTGGAAGTGGCATTTGCGGCTCGCACTAGTGCAGAGTTATCTCAAAGAAAGGGGCCACGGTGTTTCTGTATCTCTATTATGTTGGTGCGGCTTCGGAACTTTTAAATATCTCGATATATCTCGAAAACTACGCTTCTGATCAAAAAATATCATAGAACATAAATTGTAGGAAACATAATTCTCTACAAAAAACGTCTCTTAACATTTTGCCATAGCTCGCTTCGTTTCCGAGATATTTGCAGATTCAGCTCAAAGGAACTGGCCTGACGGACATATTTCGAGATATTCCTTCTTCTTGTTGTTCTTCCTCTGCACAGCTAAGCTGAAAGTGGCATTTGCAGCTCGCAATAGTGCAGAGTTATCTCAAAGAAAGGGGCCACGGTGTTTCTGTATCTCTATTCTGTTGGTGCGGCTTCGGAGCTTTTAAATATCTTGATATATCTCGAGAACTACGCATCTGATCAAAAAATATCATAGAACATAAAAAGTAGGAAACTCAATTCTCTACAAAAAAGGTCTCTTAACATTTTGCAATAGCTCGCTTCGTTTCCGAGATATTTGCAGATTTATCTCAAGGGAAGGTGCCTGACGGACATATTTCGAGATATTTCTTCTTCTTGTTGTTCTTGTTCTGCACAGCTAAGCTGGAAGTGGCATTTGCGGCTCGCACTAGTGCAGAGTTATCTCAAAGAAAGGGGCCACGGTGTTTCTGTATCTCTATTATGTTGGTGCGGCTTCGGAACTTTTAAATATCTCGATATATCTCGAAAACTACGCATCTGATCAAAAAATATCATAGAACATAAAAAGTAGGAAACTTAATTCTCTACAAAAAAGGTCTCTTAACATTTTGCCATAGCTCGCTTCGTTTCCGAGATATTTGCAGATTTATCTCATGGTAAGGGGCCTGACGGACATATTTCGAGATATTTCTTCTTCTTGTTGTTCTTCTTCTGCACAGCTAAGCTGGAAGTGGCATTTGCGGCTCGCACTAGTGCAGAGTTATCTCAACGAAAGGGGCCACGGTGTTTCTGTATCTCTATTATGTTGGTGCGGCTTCGGAACTTTTAAATATCTCGATATATCTCGAAAACTACGCTTCTGATCGAAAAATATCATAGAACATAAATTGTAGGAAACATAATTCTCTACAAAAAAGGTCTCTTAACATTTTGCCATAGCTCGCTTCGTTTCCGAGATATTTGCAGATTTATCTCAAGGTAAGGGGCCTGACGGACATATTTCGAGATATTTCTTCTTCTTGTTGTTCTTCTTCTGCACAGCTAAGCTGGAGGTGGCATTTGCGGCTCGCACTAGTGCAGAGTTATCTCAAAGAAAGGGGCCACGGTGTTTCTGTATCTCTATTATGTTGGTGCGGCTTCGGAACTTTTAAATATCTTGATATATCTCGAGAACTACGCATCTGATCAAAAAATATCATAGAACATAAAAAGCAGGAAACTTAATTCTCTACAAAAAAGGTCTCTTAACATTTTGCCATAGCTCGCTTCGTTTCCGAGATATTTGCAGATTTATCTCAAGGGAAGGGGCCTGACGGACATATTTCGAGATATTTCTTCTTCTTGTTGTTCTTCTTCTGCACAGCTAAGCTGGAAGTGGCATTTGCAGCGCGCAATAGTGCAGAGTTATCTCAAAGAAAGGGGCCACGGTGTTTCTGTATCTCTATTATGTTGGTGCGGCTTCGGAACTTTTAAATATCTTGATATATCGCGAGAAGTATGCATCTGATCAAAGAATATCATAGAACATGAAAAGTAGGAAACTTAATTCTCTACAAAAAAGGTCTCTTAACATTTTGCCATAGCTCTCTTCGTTTCCGAGATATTTGCAGATTTATCTCGAGGGAAGGGGTCTGACGGACATATTTCGAGATATTTCTTCTTCTTGTTGTTCTTCTTCTGCACAGCTAAGCTGGAAGTGGCATTTGCAGCTCGCAATAGTGCAGAGTTATCTCAAAGAAAGGGGCCAGGGTGTTTCTGTATCTCTATTATGTTGGTGCGGCTTCGGAACTTTTAAATATCTTGATATATCTCGAGAACTACGCATCTGATCAAAAAATATCATAGAACATGAAAAGTAGGAAACTTAATTCTCTACAAAAAAGGTCTCTTAACATTTTGCCATAGCTCTCTTCGTTTCCGAGATATTTGCAGATTTATCTCAAGGGAAGGGGCCTGACGGACATATTTCGAGATATTTCTTCTTCTTGTTGTTCTTCTTCTGCACAGCTAAACTGGAAGTGGCATTTCCAGCTCGCAATAGTGCAGAGTCATCTCAAAGAAAGGGGCCACGGTGTTTCTGTATCTCTATTATGTTGGTGCGGCTTCGGAACTTTTAAATATCTCGATATATCTCGAAAACTACGCTTCTGATCAAAAAATATCGTAGAACATAAATTGTAGGAAACATAATTCTCGACAAAAAAGGTCTCTTAACATTTTGCCATAGCTCGCTTCGTTTCCGAGATATTTACAGATATATCACAAGGGAAGGGGCCTGACGGACATATTTCGAGATATTTCTTCTTCTGCACAGCTAAGCTGGAAGTGGCATTTACAGCTCGCAATAGTGCAGAGTTATCTCAAAGAAAGGGGCCACGGTGTTTCTGTATCTCTATTATGTTGGTGCGGCTTCGGAACTTTTAAATATCTTGATATATCTCGAGAACTACGCATCTGATCAAAAAATGTCATAGAACGTAAAAAGTAGGAAACTTAATTCTCTACAAAAAAGGTCTCTTAACATTTTGCCATAGCTCTCTTCGTTTCCGAGATATTTCCAGATTTATCTCAAGGGAAGGGGCCTGACGGACATATTTCGAGATATTTCTTCTTCTTGTTGTTCTTCTTCTGCACAGCTAAGCTGGAAGTGGCATTTGCAGCTCGCAATAGTGCAGAGTTATCTCAAAGAAAGGGGCCACGGTGTTTCTGTATCTCTATTATGTTGGTGCGGCTTCGGAACTTTTAAATATCTTGATATATCTCGAGAACTGCGCATCTGATCAAAAAATATCATAGAACATAAAAAGTAGGAAACTTGATTCTCTACAAAAAAGGTCTCTCAACATTTTGCCATAGCTCGCTTCGTTTCCGAGATATTTGCAGATTTATCTCAAGGGAAGGGGCCTGACGGACATATTTCGAGATATTTCTTCTTCTTGTTGTTCTTCTTCTGCACAGCTAAGCTGGAAGTGTCATTTGCGGCTCGCACTAGTGCAGAGTTATCTCAAAGAAAGGCGCCACGGTGTTTCTGTATCTCTATTATGTTGGTGCGGCTTCGGAACCTTTAAATATCTCGATATATCTCGAAAACTACGCTTCTGATCAAAAAATATCATAGAACATAAATTGTAGGAAACATAATTCTCTACAAAAAAGGTCTCTTAACATTTTGCCATAGCTCGCTTCGTTTCCGAGATATTTGCAGATATATCTCAAGGGCAGGGGCCTGACGGACATATTTCGAGATATTTCTTCTTCTTGTTGTTCTTCTTCTGCACAGCTAAGCTGGAAGTGGCATTTACAGCTCGCAATAGTGCAGAGTTATCTCAAAGAAAGGGGCCACGGTGTTTCTGTATCTCTATTATGTTGGTGCGGCTTCGGAACTTTTAAATATCTTGATATATCTCGAGAACTACGCATCTGATCAAAAAATATCATAGAACATAAAAAGTAGGAAACTCAATTCTCTACAAAAAAGGTCTCTTAACATTTTCCCATAGCTGGCATCGTTTCCGAGATATTTGCAGATTTAGCTCAAGGGAAGGGGCCTGACGGACATATTCCGAGATATTTCTTCTTCTTGTTGTTCCTCTTCTGCACAGCTAAGCTGGAAGTGGCATTTGCAGGTCGCAATAGTGCAGAGTTATCTCAAAGAAAGGGGCCACGGTGTTTCTGTATCTCTATTATGTTGGTGCGGCTTCGGAACTTTTAAATATCTCGATATATTTCGAAAACTACGCTTCTGATCAAAAAATATCAGAGAACGTAAATTGTAGGAAACATAATTCTCTACAAAAAACGTCTCTTAACATTTTGCCATAGCTCGCTTCGTTTCCGAGATATTTGCAGATTTATCTCAAGGGAAGGGGCCTGGCGGACATATTTCGAGATATTTCTTCTTCTTGTTGTTCTTCTTCTGCACAGCTAAGCTGGAAGTGGCATTTGCAGCTCGCAATAGTGCAGAGTTATCTCAAAGAAAGGGGCCACGGTGTTTCTGTGTCTCTATTATCTTGGTGCGGCTTCGGAACTTTTAAATATCTCGATATATCTCGAAAACTACGCTTCTGATCAAAAAATATCAGAGAACGTAAATTGTAGGAAACGTAATTCTCTACAAAAAAGGTCTCTTAACATTTTGCCATAGCTCGCTTCGTTTCCGAGATATTTGCAGATATATCTCAAGGGAAGGGGCCTGACGGACATATTTCGAGATACTTCTTCTTCTTGTTGTTCTTCTTCTGCACAGCTAAGCTGGAAGTGGCATTTGCAGCTCGCAATAGTGCAGAGTTATCTCAAAGAAAGGGGCCACGGTGTTTCTGTATCTCTATTATGTTGGTGCGGCTTCGGAACTTTTAAATATCTTGATATATCTCGAGAACTACGCGTCTGATCAAAAAATATCATAGAACATAAAAAGTGGGAAACTTAATTCTCTACAAAAAGGGTCTCTTAACATTTTGCCATAGCTCGCTTCGTTTCCGAGATATTTGCAGATTTATCTCAAGGGAAGGGGCCTGACGGACATATTTCGAGATATTTCTTCTTCTTGTTGTTCTTCTTCTGCACAGCTAAGCTGGAAGTGGCATTTGCGGCTCGCACTAGTGCACAGTTATCTCAAAGAAAGGGGCCACGGTGTTTCTGTATCTCTATTATGTTGGTGCGGCTTCGGAACTTTTAAATATCTTGATATATCTCTAGAACTACGCATCTGATCAAAAAATATCATAGAAGATAAAAAGTAGGAAACTTAATTCTCTACAAAAAAGGTCTCTTAACATTTTCCCATAGCTGGCATCGTTTCCGAGATATTTGCAGATTTATCTCAAGGGAAGGGGCCTGACGGACATATTCCGAGATATTTCTTCTTCTTGTTGTTCCTCTTCTGCACAGCTAAGCTGGAAGTGGCATTTGCAGCTCGCAATAGTGCAGAGTTATCTCAAAGAAAGGGGCCACGGTGTTTCTGTATCTCTATTATGTTGGTGCGGCTTCGGAACTTTTAAATATCTTGATATAGCTCGAGAACTACGCATCTGATCAAAAAATATCATAGAACATAAAAAGCAGGAAACTTAATTCGCTACAAAAAAGGTCTCTTAACATTTTGCCATAGCTCGCTTCGTTTCCGAGATATTTGCAGATTTATCTCAAGGGAAGGGGCCTGACGGACATATTTCGAGATATTTCTTCTTCTTGTTGTTCTTCTTCTGCACAGCTGAGCTGGAAGTGGCATTTGCAGGTCGCAATAGTGCAGAGTTATCTCAAAGAAAGGGGCCACGGTGTTTCTGTATCTCTATTATGTTGGTGCGGCTTCGGAACTTTTAAATATCTCGATATATCTCGAAAACTACGCTTCTGATCAAAAAATGTCATAGAACGCAAATTGTAGGAAACATTATTCTCTACAAAAAAGGTCTCTTAACATTTTGCCATAGCTCGCTTCGTTTCCGAGATATTTGCAGATTTATCTCAAGGGAAGGGGCCTGACGGACATATTTCGAGATATTTCTTCTTCTTGTTGTTCTTCTTCTGCACAGCTTAGCTGGAAGTGGCATTTGCGGCTCGCACTAGTGCAGAGTTATCTCAAAGAAAGGGGCCACGGTGTTTCTGTATCTCTATTATGTTGGTGCGGCTTCGGAACTTTTAAATATCTCGATATATCTCGAAAACTACGCTTCTGATCAAAAAATATCATAGAACCTAAATTGTAGGAAACATAATTCTCTACAAAAAAGGTCTCTTAACAATTTGCCATAGCTCGCTTCGTTTCCGAGATATTTGCAGATATATCTCAAGGGAAGGGGCCTGACGGACATATTTCGAGATATTTCTTCTTCTTGTTGTTCTTCTTCTGCACAGCTAAGCTGGAAGTGGCATTTGCGGCTGGCACTAGTGCAGAGTTATCTCAAAGAAAGGGGCCACGGTGTTTCTGTATCTCTATTATGTTGGTGCGGCTTCGGAACTTTTAAATATCTCGATATCTCTCGAAAACTACGCTTCTGATCAAAAAATATGATAGAACATAAATTGTAGGAAACATAATTCTCTACAAAAAACGTCTTTTAACATTTTGCCATAGCTCGCTTCGTTTCCGAGATATTTGCAGATTCAGCTCAAAGGAACGGGCCTGACGGACATATTTCGAGATACTTCTTCTTCTTGTTGTTCTTCCTCTGCACAGCTAAGCTGGAAGTGGCATTTGCAGCTCGCAATAGTGCAGAGTTATCTCAAAGAAAGGGGCCACGGTGTTTCTGTATCTCTATTATGTTGGTGCGGCTTCGGAACTTTTAAATATCTTGATATATCTCGAGAACTACGCATCTGATCAAAAAATATCATAGAACATAAAAAGTAGGAAACTTAATTCTCTACAAAAAAGGTCTCTTAACATTTTGCCATAGCTCGCTTCGTTTCCGAGATATTTGCAGATTTATCTCAAGGGAAGGGGCCTGACGGACATATTTCGAGATATTTCTTCTTCTTGTTGTTCTTCTTTTGCACAGCTGAGCTGGAAGTGGCATTTGCAGGTCGCAATAGTGCAGAGTTATCTCAAAGAAAGGGGCCACGGTGTTTCTGTATCTCTATTATGTTGGTGCGGCTTCGGAACTTTTAAATATCTCGATACATCTCGAAAACTACGCTTCTGATCAAAAAATATCATAGAACGTAAATTGTAGGAAACATTATTCTCTACAAAAAAGGTCTCTTAACATTTTGCCATAGCTCGCTTCGTTTCCGAGATATTTGCAGATTTATCTCAAGGGAAGGGTCCTGATGGACATATTTCGAGATATTTCTTCTTCTTGTTGTTCTTCTTCTGCACAGCTAAACTGGAAGTGGCATTTCCAGCTCGCAATCGTGCAGAGTTATCTCAAAGAAAGGGGCCACGGTGTTTCTGTATCTCTATTATGTTGGTGCGGCTTCGGAACTTTTAAATATCTTGATATATCTCGAGAACTACGCATCTGATCAAAAAATATCATACTACATAAAAAGTAGGAAACTTAATTCTCTACAAGAAAGGTCTGTAAACATTTTGCCATAGCTCGCTTCGTTTCCGAGATATTTGCAGATTTATCTCAAGGGAAGGGGCCTGACGGACATATTTCGAGATATTTCTTTTTCTTGTTGTTCTTCTTCTGCACAGCTAAGCTGGAAGTGGCATTTGCAGCTCGCAATAGTGCAGAGTTATCTCAAAGAGAGGGGCCACGGTGTTTCTGTATCTATATTATGTTGGTGCGGCTTCGGAACTTTTAAATATCTTGATATATCTCGAGAACTACGCATCTGATCAAAAAATATCATAGAAGATAAAAAGTAGGAAACTTAATTCTCTACAGAAAAGGTCTCTTAACATTTCGCCATAGCTCGCTTCGTTTCCGAGATATTTGCAGATATATCTCAAGGGAAGGGGCCTGTCGGACATATTTCGAGATATTTCTTCTTCTTGTTGTTCTTCTTCTGCACAGCTAAGCTGGAAGTGGCATTTGCGGCTCGCACTAGTGCAGAGTTATCTCAAAGAAAGGGGCCACGGTGTTTCTGTATCTCTATTATGTTGGTGCGGCTTCGGAACTTTTAAATATCTCGATATATCTCGAAAACTACGCTTCTGATCAAAAAATATCATAGAACATAAATTGTAGGAAACATAATTCTCTACAAAAAACGTCTGTAAGATTTTGCCATAGCTCGCTTCGTTTCCGAGATATTTGCAGATTCAGCTCAAAGGAACTGGCCTGACGGACGTATTTCGAGATACTTCTTCTTCTTGTTGTTCTTCCTCTGCACAGCTAAGCTGGAAGTGGCATTTGCAGCTCGCAATAGTGCAGAGTTATCTCAAAGAAAGGGGCCACGGTGTTTCTGTATCTCTATTATGTTGGTGCGGCTTCGGAACTTTTAAATATCTTGATATATCTCGAAAACTACGCTTCTGATCAAAAAATATCATAGAACATAAATTGTAGGAAACATAATTCTCTACAAAAAACGTCTCTTAACATTTTGCCATAGCTCGCTTCGTTTCCGAGATATTTGCAGATTCAGCTCAAAGGAACTGGCGTGACGGACATATTTCGAGATATTTCTTCTTCTTGTTGTTCTTCCTCTGCACAGCTAAGCTGGAAGTGGCATTTGCAGCTCGCAATAGTGCAGAGTTATCTCAAAGAAAGGGGCCACGGTGTTTCTGTATCTCTATTAAGTTGGTGCGGCTTCGGAACTTTTAAATATCTTGATATATCTCGAGAACTACGCATCTCATCAAAAAATATCATAGAACATAAAAAGTAGGAAACTTAATTCTCTACAAAAAAGGTGTCTTAACATTTTGCCATAGCTCGCTTCGTTTCCGAGATATTTGCAGATTTATCTCAAGGGAAGGGGCCTGACGGACATATTTCGAGATATTTCTTCTTCTTGTTGTTCTTCTTCTGCACAGCTAAGCTGGAAGTGGCATTTGCGGCTCGCACTAGTGCAGAGTTATCTCAAAGAAAGGGGCCACGGTGTTTCTGTATCCCTATTATGTTGGTGCGGCTTCGGAACTTTTAAATATCTCGATATATCTCGAAAACTACGCTTCTGATCAAAAAATATCATAGAACATAAATTGTAGGAAACATAATTCTCTACAAAAAACGTCTCTTAACATTTTGCCATAGCTCGCTTCGTTTCCGAGATATTTGCAGATTCAGCTCAAAGGAACTGGCCTGACGGACATATTTCGAGATATTTCTTCTTCTTGTTGTTCTTCCTCTGCACAGCTAAGCTGGAAGTGGCATTTGCAGCTCGCAATAGTGCAGAGTTATCTCAAAGAAAGGGGCCACGGTGTTTCTGTATCTCTATTATGTTGGTGCGGCTTCGGAACTTTTAAATATCTTGATATATCTCGAGAACTACGCATCTGATCAAAAAATATCATAGAACATAAAAAGTAGGAAACTTAATTCTCTACAAAAAAGGTCTCTTAACATTTCGCCATAGCTCGCTTCGTTTCCGAGATATTTGCAGATTTATCTCAAGGGAAGGGGCCTGACGGACATATTTCGAGATATTTCTTCTTCTTGTTGTCCTTCTTCTGCACAGCTAAGCTGGAAGTGGCATTTACAGCTCGCAATCGTGCAGAGTTATCTCAAAGAAAGGGGCCACGGTGTTTCTGTATCTCTATTATGTTGGTGCGGCTTCGGAACTTTTAAATATCTCGATATATCTCGAAAACTACGCTTCTGATCAAAAAATATCATAGAACATAAATTGTAGGAAACATAATTCTCTACAAAAAACGTCTCTTAATATTTTGCCATAGCTCGCTTCGTTTCCGAGATATTTGCAGATTCAGCTCAAAGGAACTGGCCTGACGGACATATTTCGAGATATTTCTTCTTCTTGTTGTTCTTCCTCTGCACAGCTAAGCTGGAAGTGGCATTTGCAGCTAGCAATAGTGCAGAGTTATCTCAAAGAAAGGGGCCACGGTGTTTCTGTATCTCTATTATGTTGGTGCGGCTTCGGAACTTTTAAATATCTTCATATATCTCGAGAACTACGCATCTGATCAAAAAATATCATAGAACATAAAAAGTACGAAACTTAATTCTCTACAAAAAAGGTCTCTTAACATTTCGCCATAGCTCGCTTCGTTTCCGAGATATTTGCAGATTTATCTCAAGGGAAGGGGCCTGACGGACATATTTCGAGATATTTCTTCTTCTTGTTGTTCTTCTTCTGCACAGCTAAGCTGAAAGTGGCATTTGCGGCTCGCACTAGTGCAGAGTTATCTCAAAGAAAGGGGCCACGGTGTTTCTGTATCCCTATTATGTTGGTGCGGCTTCGGAACTTTTAAATATCTCGATATATCTCGAAAACTACGCTTCTGATCAAAAAATATCATAGAACATAAATTGTAGGAAACATAATTCTCTATAAAAAACGTCTCTTAACATTTTGCCATAGCTCGCTTCGTTTCCGAGATATTTGCAGATTCAGCTCAAAGGAACTGGCCTGACGGACATATTTCGAGATATTTCTTCTTCTTGTTGTTCTTCCTCTGCACAGCTAAGCTGGAAGTGGCATTTGCAGCTCGCAATAGTGCAGAGTTATCTCAAAGAAAGGGGCCACGGTGTTTCTGTATCTCTATTATGTTGGTGCGGCTTCGGAACTTTTAAATATCTTGATATATCTCGAGAACTACGCATCTGATGAAAAAATATCATACAACATAAAAAGTAGGAAACTTAATTCTCTACAAAAAAGGTCTCTTAACATTTTGCCATAGCTCGCTTCGTTTCCGAGATATTTGCAGATTTATCTCAAGGGAAGGGGCCTGACGGACATATTTCGAAATATTTCTTCTTCTTGTTGTTCTTCTTCTGCACAGCTAAGCTGGAACTGGCATTTGCGGCTCGCACTAGTGCAGAGTTATCTCAAAGAAAGGGGCCACGGTGTTTCTGTATCTCTATTATGTTGGTGCGGCTTCGGAACTTTTAAATATCTCGATGTATCTCGAAAACTACGCTTCTGATCAAAAAATATCATAGAACATAAATTGTAGGAAGCATAATTCTCTACAAAAAAGGTCTCTTAACATTTTGCCATAGCTCGCTTCGTTTCCGAGATATTTGCAGATATATCTCAAGGGAAGGGGCCTGACGGACATATTTCGAGATATTTCTTCTTCTTGTTGTTCTTCTTCTGCACAGCTAAGCTGGAAGTGGCATTTGCGGCTCGCACTAGTGCAGAGTTATCTCAAAGAAAGGGGCCACGATGTTTCTGTATCTCTATTATGTTGGTGCGGCTTCGGAACTTTTAAATATCTTGATATATCTCGAGAACTACGCATCTGATCAAAAAATATCATAGAACATAAAAAGTAGGAAACTTAATTCTCTACAAAAAAGGTCTCTTAACATTTTGCCATAGCTCGCTTCGTTTCCGAGATATTTGCAGATATATCTCAAGGGAAGGGGCCTGACGGACATATTTCGAGATATTTCTTCTTCTTGTTGTTCTTCTTCAGCACAGCTAAGCTGGAAGTGGCATTTACAGCTCGCAATAGTGCAGAGTTATCTCAAAGAAAGGGGCCACGGTGTTTCTGTATCTCTATTATGTTGGTGCGGCTTCGGAACTTTTAAATATCTTGATATATCTCGAGAACTACGCATCTGATCAAAAAATATCATAGAACATAAAAAGTAGGAAACTTAATTCTCTACAAAAAAGGTCTCTTAACATTTTGCCATAGCTCGCTTCGTTTCCGAGATATTTGCAGATATATCTCAAGGGAAGGGGCCTGACGGACATATTTCGAGATATTTCTTCTTCTTGTTGTTCTTCTTCTGCACAGCTAAGCTGGAAGTGGCATTTGCGGCTCGCACTAGTGCAGAGTTATCTCAAAGAAAGGGGCCACGGTGTTTCTGTATCCCTATTATGTTGGTGCGGCTTCGGAACTTTTAAATATCTCGATATATCTCGAAAACTACGCTTCTGATCAAAAAATATCATAGAACATAAATTGTAGGAAACATAATTCTCTACAAAAAACGTCTCTTAACATTTTGCCATAGCTCGCTTCGTTTCCGAGATATTTGCAGATTTATCTCAAGGGAAGGGGCCTGACGGACATATTTCGAGATATTTCTTCTTCTTGTTGTTCTTCTTCTGCACAGCTAAGCTGGAAGTGGCATTTGCTGCTCGCACTAGTGCAGAGTTGTCTCAACGAAAGGGGCCACGGTGTTTCTGTATCTCTATTATGTTGGTGCGGCTTCGGAACTTTTAAATATCTCGATATATCTCGAAAACTACGCTTCTGATCAAAAAATATCATAGAACATAAATTGTAGCAAACATAATTCTCTACAAAAAAGATCTCTAAACATTTTGCCATAGCTCGCTTCGTTTCCGAGATATTTGCAGACATATCTCAAGGGAAGGGGCCTGACGGACATATTTCGAGATATTTCTTCTTCTTGTTGTTCTTCTTCTGCACAGCTAAGCTGGAAGTGGCATTTACAGCTCGCAATAGTGCAGAGTTATCTCAAAGAAAGGGGCCACGGTGTTTCTGTATCTCTATTATGTTGGTGCGGCTTCGGAACTTTTAAATATCTTGATATATCTCGAGAACTACGCATCAGATCAAAAAATATCATAGAACATGAAAAGTAGGAAACTTAATTCTCTACAAAAAAGGTCTCTTAACATTTTGCCATAGCTCTCTTCGTTTCCGAGATATTTGCAGATTTATCTCAAGGGAAGGGGCCTGACGGACATATTTCGAGATATTTCTTCTTCTTGTTGTTCTTCTTCTGCACAGCTAAGCTGGAAGTGGCATTTACAGCTCGCAATACTGCAGAGTTATCTCAAAGAAAGGGGCCACGGTGTTTCTGTATCCCTATTATGTTGGTGCGGCTTCGGAACTTTTAAATATCTCGATATATCTCGAAAACTACGCTTCTGATCAAAAAATATCATAGAACATAAATTGTAGGAAACATAATTCTCTACAAAAAACGTCTCTTAACATTTTGCCATAGCTCGCTTCGTTTCCGAGATATTTGCAGATATATCTCAAGGGAAGGGGCCTGACGGACATATTTCGAGATATTTCTTCTTCTTGTTGTTCTTCTTCTGCACAGCTAAACTGGAAGTGGCATTTCCAGCTCGCAGTAGTGCAGAGTTATCTCAAAGAGAGGGGCCACGGTGTTTCTGTATCTCTATTATGTTGGTGCGGCTTCGGAACTTTTAAATATCTTGATATATCTCGAGAACTACGCATCTGATCAAAAAATATCATAGAACATAAAAACTAGGAAACTTAATTCTCTACAAAAAAGGTCTCTCAACATTTTGCCATAGCTCGCTTCGTTTCCGAGATATTTGCAGATTTATCTCAAGGGAAGGGGCCTGACGGACATATTTCGAGATATTTCTTCTTCTTGTTGTTCTTGTTTTGCACAGCTAAGCTGGAAGTGGCATTTACAGCTCGCAATAGTGCAGAGTTATCTCAAAGAAAGGGGCCACGGTGTTTCTGTATCTCTATTATGTTGGTGCGGCTTCGGAACTTTTAAATATCTTGATATATCTCGAGAACTACGCATCTGATCAAAAAATATCATAGAACATAAAAAGTAGGAAACTTAATTCTCTACAAAAAAGGTCTCTTAACATTTTGCCATAGCTCGCTTCGTTTCCGAGATATTTGCAGATTCAGCTCAAAGGAACTGGCCTGACGGACATATTTCGAGATATTTCTTCTTCTTGTTGTTCTTCTTCTGCACAGCTAAGCTGGAAGTGGCATTTGCGGCTCGCACTAGTGCAGAGTTATCTCAAAGAAAGGGGCCACGGTGTTTCTGTATCTCTATTATGTTGGTGCGGCTTCGGAACTTTTAAAAATCTCGATATATCTCGAAAACTACGCATCTGATCAAAAAATATCATAGAACATAAAAAGTAGGAAACTTAATTCTCTACAAAAAAGGTCTCTCAACATTTTGCCATAGCTCGCTTCGTTTCCGAGATATTTGCAGATTTATCTCAAGGGAAGGGGCCTGACGGACATATTTCGAGATATTTCTTCTTCTTGTTGTTCTTCTTTTGCACAGCTAAGCTGGAAGTGGCATTTACAGCTCGCAATAGTGCAGAGTTATCTCAAAGAAAGGGGCCACGGTGTTTCTGTATCTCTATTATGTTGGTGCGGCTTCGGAACTTTTAAATATCTTGATATATCTCGAGAACTACGCATCTGATCAAAAAATATCATAGAATATAAAAAGTAGGAAACTTAATTCTCTACAAAAAAGGTCTCTTAACATTTTGCCATAGCTCGCTTCGTTTCCGAGATATTTGCAGATTCAGCTCAAAGGAACTGGCCTGACGGACATATTTCGAGATATTTCTTCTTCTTGTTGTTCTTCTTCTGCACAGCTAAGCTGGAAGTGGCATTTGCGGCTCGCACTAGTGCAGAGTTATCTCAAAGAAAGGGGCCACGGTGTTTCTGTATCCCTATTATGTTGGTGCGGCTTCGAAACTTTTAAATATCTCGATATATCTCGAAAACTACGCTTCTGATCAAAAAATATCATAGAACATAAATTGTAGGAAACATAATTCTCTACAAAAAACGTCTCTTAACATTTTGCCATAGCTCGCTTCGTTTCCGAGATATTTGCAGATTCAGCTCAATGGAAGGGGCCTGACGGACATATTTCGAGATATTTCTTCTTCTTGTTGTTCTTCTTCTGCACAGCTAAACTGGAAGTGGCATTTCCAGCTCGCAATAGTGCAGAGTTATCTCAAAGAGAGGGGCCACGGTGTTTCTGTATCTCTATTATGTTGGTGCGGCTTCGGAACTTTTAAATATCTTGATATATCTCGAGAACTACGCATCTGATCAAAAAATATCATAGAACATAAAAAGTAGGAAACTTAATTCTCTACAAAAAAGGTATCTCAACATTTTGCCATAGCTCGCTTCGTTTCCGAGATATTTGCAGATTTATCTCAAGGGAAGGGGCCTGACGGACATATTTCGAGATATTTCTTCTTCTTGTTGTTCTTCTTCTGCACAGCTAAGCTGGAAGTGGCATTTGCGGCTCGCACTAGTGCAGAGTTATCTCAAAGAAAGGGGCCACGGTGTTTCTGTATCCCTATTATGTTGGTGCGGCTTCGAAACTTTTAAATATCTCGATATATCTCGAAAACTACGCTTCTGATCAAAAAATATCATAGAACATAAATTGTAGGAAACATAATTCTCTACAAAAAACGTCTCTTAACATTTTGCCATAGCTCGCTTCGTTTCCGAGATATTTGCAGATTCAGCTCAATGGAACTGGCCTGACGGACATATTTCGAGATATTTCTTCTTCTTGTTGTTCTTCCTCTGCACAGCTAAGCTGGAAGTGGCATTTGCAGCTCGCAATAGTGCAGAGTTATCTCAAAGAAAGGGGCCACGGTGTTTCTGTATCTCTATTATGTTGGTGCGGCTTCGGAACTTTTAAATATCTCGATATATCTCGAAAACTACGCTTCTGATCAAAAAATATCATAGAACATAAATTGTAGGAAACATAATTCTCTACAAAAAACGTCTCTTAACATTTTGCCATAGCTCGCTTCGTTTCCGAGATATTTGTAGATTTATCTCAAGGGAAGGGGCCTAACGGACATATTTCGAGATATTTCTTCTTCTTGTTGTTCTTCTTCTGCACAGCTAAACTGGAAGTGGCATTTCCAGCTCGCAATAGTACAGAGTTATCTCAAAGAAAGGGGCCACGGTGTTTCTGTATCTCTATTATGTTGGTGCGGCTTCGGAACTTTTAAATATCTTGATATATCTCGAGAACTACGCATCTGATCAAAAAATATCATAGAACATAAAAAGTAGGAAACATAATTCTCTACAAAAAAGGTCTCTTAACATTTTGCAATAGCTCGCTTCGTTTCCGAGATATTTGCAGCTTTATCTCAAGGGAAGGGGCCTGACGGACATATTTCGAGATATTTCTTCTTCTTGTTGTTCTTCTTCTGCACAGCTAAGCTGGAAGTGGCATTTGCGGCTCGCACTAGTGCAGAGTTATCTCAAAGAAAGGGGCCACGGTGTTTCTGTATCTCTATTATGTTGGTGCTGCTTCGGAACTTTTAAATATCTCGATATATCTCGAAAACTACGCTTCTGATCAAAAAATATTATAGAACATAAATTGTAGGAAACATAATTCTCTACAAAAAACGTCTCTTAACATTTTGCCATAGCTCGCTTCGTTTCCGAGATATTTGTAGATTTATCTCAAGGGAAGGGGCCTAACGGACATATTTCGAGATATTTCTTCTTCTTGTTGTTCTTCTTCTGCACAGCTAAACTGGAAGTGGCATTTGCGGCTCGCAATAGTACAGAGTTATCTCAAAGAAAGGGGCCACGGTGTTTCTGTATCTCTATTATGTTGGTGCGGCTTCGGAACTTTTAAATATCTCGATATATCTCGAAAACTACGCTTCTGATCAAAAAATATCATAGAACATAAATTGTAGGAAACATAATTCTCTACAAAAAACGTCTCTTAACATTTTGCCATAGCTCTCTTCGTTTCCGAGATATTTGCAGATTTATCTCAAGGGAAGGGGCCTGACGGACATATTTCGAGATATTTCTTCTTCTTGTTCTTCTTCTGCACAGCTAAACTGGAAGTGGCATTTCCAGCTCGCAATAGTGCTGAGTTATCTCAAAGAAAGGGGCCACGGTGTTTCTGTATCTCTATTATGTTGGTGCGGCTTCGGAACTTTTAAATATCTCGATATATCTCGATAACTACGCTTCTGATCAAAAAATATCATAGAACATAAATTGTAGGAAACATAATTCTCTACAAAAAAGGTCTCTCAACATTTTGCCATAGCTCGCTTCGTTTCCGAGATATTTGCAGATATATCTCAAGGGAAGGGGCCTGACGGACATATTTCGAGATATTTCTTCTTCTTGTTGTTCTTCTTCTGCACAGCTAAGCTGGAAGTGGCATTTGCGGCTCGCACTAGAGCAGAGTTATCTCAAAGAAAGGGGCCACGGTGTTTCTGTATCTCTATTATGTTGGTGCGGCTTCGGAACTTTTAAATATCTCGATATATCTCGAAAACTACGCTTCTGATCAAAAAATATCATAGAACATAAAAAGTAGGAAACTTAATTCTCTACAAAAAAGGTCTCTTAACATTTTGCCATAGCTCGCTTCGTTTCCGAGATATTTGCAGATATATCTCAAGGGAAGGGGCCTGACGGACATATTTCGAGATATTTCTTCTTCTTGTTGTTCTTCTTCTGCACAGCTAAGCTGGAAGTGGCATTTGCAGCTCGCAATAGTGCAGAGTTATCTCAAAGAAAGGGGCCACGGTGTTTCTGTATTTCTATTATGTTGGTGCGGCTTCGGAACTTTTAAATATCTTGATATATCTCGAGAACTACGCATCTGATCAAAAAATATCATAGAGGATAAAAAGTAGGAAACTTAATTCTCTACAAAAAAGGTCTCTTAACATTTTGCCATCGCTCGCTTCGTTTCCGAGATATTTGCAGATTCAGCTCAAAGGAACTGGTCTGACGGACATATTTCGAGATATTTCTTCTTCTTGTTGTTCTTCTTCTGCACAGCTAAGCTGGAAGTGGCATTTGCGGCTCGCACTAGTGCAGAGTTATCTCAAAGAAAGGGGCCACGGTGTTTCTGTATCCCTATTATGTTGGTGCGGCTTCGAAACTTTTAAATATCTCGATATATCTCGAAAACTACGCTTCTGATCAAAAAATATCATAGAACATAAATTGTAGGAAACATAATTCTCTACAAAAAACGTCTCTTAACATTTTGCCATAGCTCGCTTCGTTTCCGAGATATTTGCAGATTCAGCTCAATGGAACTGGCCTGACGGACATATTTCGAGATATTTCTTCTTCTTGTTGTTCTTCCTCTGCACAGCTAAGCTGGAAGTGGCATTTGCAGCTCGCAATAGTGCAGAGTTATCTCAAAGAAAGGGGCCACGGTGTTTCTGTATCTCTATTATGTTGGTGCGGCTTCGGAACTTTTAAATATCTCGATATATCTCGAAAACTACGCTTCTGATCAAAAAATATCATAGAACATAAATTGTAGGAAACATAATTCTCTACAAAAAACGTCTCTTAACATTTTGCCATAGCTCGCTTCGTTTCCGAGATATTTGTAGATTTATCTCAAGGGAAGGGGCCTAACGGACATATTTCGAGATATTTCTTCTTCTTGTTGTTCTTCTTCTGCACAGCTAAACTGGAAGTGGCATTTCCAGCTCGCAATAGTACAGAGTTATCTCAAAGAAAGGGGCCACGGTGTTTCTGTATCTCTATTATGTTGGTGCGGCTTCGGAACTTTTAAATATCTTGATATATCTCGAGAACTACGCATCTGATCAAAAAATATCATAGAACATAAAAAGTAGGAAACATAATTCTCTACAAAAAAGGTCTCTTAACATTCTGCAATAGCTCGCTTCGTTTCCGAGATATTTGCAGATTTATCTCAAGGGAAGGGGCCTGACGGACATATTTCGAGATATTTCTTCTTCTTGTTGTTCTTCTTCTGCACAGCTAAGCTGGAAGTGGCATTTGCGGCTCGCACTAGTGCAGAGTTATCTCAAAGAAAGGGGCCACGGTGTTTCTGTATCTCTATTATGTTGGTGCTGCTTCGGAACTTTTAAATATCTCGATATATCTCGAAAACTACGCTTCTGATCAAAAAATATTATAGAACATAAATTGTAGGAAACATAATTCTCTACAAAAAACGTCTCTTAACATTTTGCCATAGCTCGCTTCGTTTCCGAGATATTTGTAGATTTATCTCAAGGGAAGGGGCCTAACGGACATATTTCGAGATATTTCTTCTTCTTGTTGTTCTTCTTCTGCACAGCTAAACTGGAAGTGGCATTTGCGGCTCGCAATAGTACAGAGTTATCTCAAAGAAAGGGGCCACGGTGTTTCTGTATCTCTATTATGTTGGTGCGGCTTCGGAACTTTTAAATATCTCGATATATCTCGAAAACTACGCTTCTGATCAAAAAATATCATAGAACATAAATTGTAGGAAACATAATTCTCTACAAAAAACGTCTCTTAACATTTTGCCATAGCTCTCTTCGTTTCCGAGATATTTGCAGATTTATCTCAAGGGGAGGGGCCTGACGGACATATTTCGAGATATTTCTTCTTCTTGTTCTTCTTCTGCACAGCTAAACTGGAAGTGGCATTTCCAGCTCGCAATAGTGCTGAGTTATCTCAAAGAAAGGGGCCACGGTGTTTCTGTATCTCTATTATGTTGGTGCGGCTTCGGAACTTTTAAATATCTCGATATATCTCGATAACTACGCTTCTGATCAAAAAATATCATAGAACATAAATTGTAGGAAACATAATTCTCTACAAAAAAGGTCTCTCAACATTTTGCCATAGCTCGCTTCGTTTCCGAGATATTTGCAGATATATCTCAAGGGAAGGGGCCTGACGGACATATTTCGAGATATTTCTTCTTCTTGTTGTTCTTCTTCTGCACAGCTAAGCTGGAAGTGGCATTTGCGGCTCGCACTAGAGCAGAGTTATCTCAAAGAAAGGGGCGACGGTGTTTCTGTATCTCTATTATGTTGGTGCGGCTTCGGAACTTTTAAATATCTCGATATATCTCGAAAACTACGCTTCTGATCAAAAAATATCATAGAACATAAAAAGTAGGAAACTTAATTCTCTACAAAAAAGGTCTCTTAACATTTTGCCATACCTCGCTTCGTTTCCGAGATATTTGCAGATATATCTCAAGGGAAGGGGCCTGACGGACATATTTCGAGATATTTCTTCTTCTTGTTGTTCTTCTTCTGCACAGCTAAGCTGGAAGTGGCATTTGCAGCTCGCAATAGTGCAGAGTTATCTCAAAGAAAGGGGCCACGGTGTTTCTGTATTTCTATTATGTTGGTGCGGCTTCGGAACTTTTAAATATCTTGATATATCTCGAGAATTACGCATCTGATCAAAAAATATCATAGAGGATAAAAAGTAGGAAACTTAATTCTCTACAAAAAAGGTCTCTTAACATTTTGCCATCGCTCGCTTCGTTTCCGAGATATTTGCAGATTCAGCTCAAAGGAACTGGTCTGACGGACATATTTCGAGATATTTCTTCTTCTTGTTGTTCTTCTTCTGCGCAGCTAAACTGGAAGTGGCATTTACAGCTCGCAATAGTGCAGAGTTATCTCAAAGAGAGGGGCCACGGTGTTTCTGTATCTCTATTATGTTGGTGCGGCTTCGGAACTTTTAAGTATCATGATATATGTCGAGAACTACGCATCTGATCAAAAAATATCATAGAACATAAAAAGTAGGAAACTTAATTCTCTACAAAAAACGTCTCTTAACATTTTGCCATAGCTCTCTTCGTTTCCGAGATATTTGCAGATTTATCTCAAGGGAAGGGGCCTGACGGACATATTTCGAGATATTTCTTCTTCTTGTTGTTCTTCTTCTGCACAGCTAAACTGGAAGTGGCATTTCCAGCTCGCAATAGTGCAGAGTTATCTCAAAGAGAGGGGCCACGGTGTTTCTGTATCTCTATTATGTTGGTGCGGCTTCGGAACTTTTAAATATCTTGATATATCTCGAGAACTACGCATCTGATCAAAAAATATCATAGAACATAAAAAGTAGGAAACTTAATTCTCTACAAAAAAGGTATCTCAACATTTTGCCATAGCTCGCTTCGTTTCCGAGATATTTGCAGATTTATCTCAAGGGAAGGGGCCTGACGGACATATTTCGAGATATTTCTTCTTCTTGTTGTTCTTCTTCTGCACAGCTAAGCTGGAAGTGGCATTTGCGGCTCGCACTAGTGCAGAGTTATCTCAAAGAAAGGGGCCACGGTGTTTCTGTATCCCTATTATGTTGGTGCGGCTTCGAAACCTTTAAATATCTCGATATATCTCGAAAACTACGCTTCTGATCAAAAAATATCATAGAACATAAATTGTAGGAAACATAATTCTCTACAAAAAACGTCTCTTAACATTTTGCCATAGCTCGCTTCGTTTCCGAGATATTTGCAGATTCAGCTCAAT
The DNA here is from genome assembly GCF_051020975.1 of Osmia lignaria lignaria. Classification (NCBI taxonomy): domain Eukaryota; kingdom Metazoa; phylum Arthropoda; class Insecta; order Hymenoptera; family Megachilidae; genus Osmia; species Osmia lignaria. Next base: position 4,122,702 of record NW_027478160.1, read on the forward strand.
GGAACTGGCCTGACGGACATATTTCGAGATATTTCTTCTTCTTGTTGTTCTTCCTCTGCACAGCTAAGCTGGAAGTGGCATTTGCAGCTCGCAATAGTGCAGAGTTATCTCAAAGAAAGGGGCCACGGTGTTTCTGTATCTCTATTATGTTGGTGCGGCTTCGGAACTTTTAAATATCTCGATATATCTCGAAAACTACGCTTCTGATCAAAAAATATCATAGAACATAAATTGTAGGAAACATAATTCTCTACAAAAAACGTCTCTTAACATTTTGCCATAGCTCGCTTCGTTTCCGAGATATTTGTAGATTTATCTCAAGGGAAGGGGCCTAACGGACATATTTCGAGATATTTCTTCTTCTTGTTGTTCTTCTTCTGCACAGCTAAACTGGAAGTGGCATTTCCAGCTCGCAATAGTACAGAGTTATCTCAAAGAAAGGGGCCACGGTGTTTCTGTATCTCTATTATGTTGGTGCGGCTTCGGAACTTTTAAATATCTTGATATATCTCGAGAACTACGCATCTGATCAAAAAATATCATAGAACATAAAAAGTAGGAAACATAATTCTCTACAAAAAAGGTCTCTTAACATTTTGCAATAGCTCGCTTCGTTTCCGAGATATTTGCAGATTTATCTCAAGGGAAGGGGCCTGACGGACATATTTCGAGATATTTCTTCTTCTTGTTGTTCTTCTTCTGCACAGCTAAGCTGGAAGTGGCATTTGCGGCTCGCACTAGTGCAGAGTTATCTCAAAGAAAGGGGCCACGGTGTTTCTGTATCTCTATTATGTTGGTGCTGCTTCGGAACTTTTAAATATCTCGATATATCTCGAAAACTACGCTTCTGATCAAAAAATATTATAGAACATAAATTGTAGGAAACATAATTCTCTACAAAAAACGTCTCTTAACATTTTGCCATAGCTCGCTTCGTTTCCGAGATATTTGTAGATTTATCTCAAGGGAAGGGGCCTAACGGACATATTTCGAGATATTTCTTCTTCTTGTTGTTCTTCTTCTGCACAGCTAAACTGGAAGTGGCATTTGCGGCTCGCAATAGTACAGAGTTATCTCAAAGAAAGGGGCCACGGTGTTTCTGTATCTCTATTATGTTGGTGCGGCTTCGGAACTTTTAAATATCTCGATATATCTCGAAAACTACGCTTCTGATCAAAAAATATCATAGAACATAAATTGTAGGAAACATAATTCTCTACAAAAAACGTCTCTTAACATTTTGCCATAGCTCTCTTCGTTTCCGAGATATTTGCAGATTTATCTCAAGGGAAGGGGCCTGACGGACATATTTCGAGATATTTCTTCTTCTTGTTCTTCTTCTGCACAGCTAAGCTGGAAGTGGCATTTGCAGCTCGCAATAGTGCAGAGTTATCTCAAAGAAAGGGGCCACGGTGTTTCTGTATTTCTATTACGTTGGTGCGGCTTCGGAACTTTTAAATATCTTGATATATCTCGAGAACTACGCATCTGATCAAAAAATATCATAGAACATAAAAAGTAGGAAACATAATTCTCTACAAAAAAGGTCTCTCAACATTTTGCCATAGCTCGCTTCGTTTCCGAGATATTTGCAGATATATCTCAAGGGAAGGGGCCTGACGGACATATTTCGAGATATTTCTTCTTCTTGTTGTTCTTCTTCTGCACAGCTAAACTGGAAGTGGCATTTCCAGCTCGCAATAGTGCTGAGTTATCTCAAAGAAAGGGGCCACGGTGTTTCTGTATCTCTATTATGTTGGTGCGGCTTCGGAACTTTTAAATATCTCGATATATCTCGATAACTACGCTTCTGATCAAAAAATATCATAGAACATAAATTGTAGGAAACATAATTCTCTACAAAAAAGGTCTCTCAACATTTTGCCATAGCTCGCTTCGTTTCCGAGATATTTGCAGATATATCTCAAGGGAAGGGGCCTGACGGACATATTTCGAGATATTTCTTCTTCTTGTTGTTCTTCTTCTGCACAGCTAAGCTGGAAGTGGCATTTGCGGCTCGCACTAGAGCAGAGTTATCTCAAAGAAAGGGGTCACGGTGTTTCTGTATCTCTATTATGTTGGTGCGGCTTCGGAACTTTTAAATATCTCGATATATCTCGAAAACTACGCTTCTGATCAAAAAATATCATAGAACATAAAAAGTAGGAAACTTAATTCTCTACAAAAAAGGTCTCTTAACATTTTGCCATAGCTCGCTTCGTTTCCGAGATATTTGCAGATATATCTCAAGGGAAGGGGCCTGACGGACATATTTCGAGATATTTCTTCTTCTTGTTGTTCTTCTTCTGCACAGCTAAGCTGGAAGTGGCATTTGCAGCTCGCAATAGTGCAGAGTTATCTCAAAGAAAGGGGCCACGGTGTTTCTGTATTTCTATTATGTTGGTGCGGCTTCGGAACTTTTAAATATCTTGATATATCTCGAGAACTACGCATCTGATCAAAAAATATCATAGAGGATAAAAAGTAGGAAACTTAATTCTCTACAAAAAAGGTCTCTTAACATTTTGCCATCGCTCGCTTCGTTTCCGAGATATTTGCAGATTCAGCTCAAAGGAACTGGTCTGACGGACATATTTCGAGATATTTCTTCTTCTTGTTGTTCTTCTTCTGCGCAGCTAAACTGGAAGTGGCATTTACAGCTCGCAATAGTGCAGAGTTATCTCAAAGAGAGGGGCCACGGTGTTTCTGTATCTCTATTATGTTGGTGCGGCTTCGGAACTTTTAAGTATCATGATATATGTCGAGAACTACGCATCTGATCAAAAAATATCATAGAACATAAAAAGTAGGAAACTTAACTCGCTACAAAAAACGTCTCTTAACATTTTGCCATAGCTCTCTTCGTTTCCGAGATATTTGCAGATTTATCTCAAGGGAAGGGGCCTGACGGACATATTTCGAGATATTTCTTCTTCTTGTTGTTCTTCTTCTGCACAGCTAAGCTGGAAGTGGCATTTGCAGCTCGCAATAGTGCAGAGTTATCTCAAAGAAAGGGGCCACGGTGTTTCTGTATCTCTATTATGTTGGTGCGGCTTCGGAACTTTTAAATATCTTGATATATCTCGAGAACTACGCATCTAATCAAAAAATATCATAGAACATAAAAAGTAGGAAACTTAATTCTCTACAAAAAAGGTCTCTTAACATTTTGCCATAGCTCGCTTCGTTTCCGAGATATTTGCAGATTTATCTCAAGGGAAGGGGCCTGACGGACATATTTCGAGATATTTCTTCTTCTTGTTGTTCTTCTTCTGCACAGCTAAGCTGGAAGTGGCATTTGCAGCTCGCAATAGTGCAGAGTTATCTCAAAGAAAGGGGCCACGGTGTTTCTGTATCTCTATTATGTTGGTGCGGCTTCGGAACTTTTAAATATCTTGATATATCTCGAGAACTACGCATCTAATCAAAAAATATCATAGAACATAAAAAGTAGGAAACTTAATTCTCTACAAAAAAGGTCTCTTAACATTTTGCCATAGCTCGCTTCGTTTCCGAGATATTTGCAGATTTATCTCAAGGGAAGGGGCCTGACGGACATATTTCGAGATATTTCTTCTTCTTGTTGTTCTTCTTCTGCACAGCTAAGCTGGAAGAGGCATTTGGGGCTCGCACTAGTGCAGAGTTATCTCAAAGAAAGGGGCCACGGTGTTTCTGTATCTCTATTATGTTGGTGCGGCTTCGGAACGTTTAAATATCTTGATATATCTCGAGAACTACGCATCTGATCAAAAAATATCATAGAACATAAATAGTAGGAAACTTAATTCTCTACAAAAAAGGTCTCTTAACATTTTGCCATAGCTCTCTTCGTTTCCGAGATATTTGCAGATTTATCTCAAGGGAAGGGGCCTGACGGACATATTTCGAGATATTTCTTCTTCTTGTTGTTCTTCTTCTGCACAGCTAAGCTGGAAGTGGCATTTGCAGCTCGCAATAGTGCAGAGTTATCTCAAAGAAAGGGGCCACAGTGTTTCTGTATCTCTATTATGTTGGTGCGGCTTCGGAACGTTTAAATATCTTGATATATCTCGAGAACTACGCATCTGATCAAAAAATATCATAGAACATAAATAGTAGGAAACTTAATTCTCTACAAAAAAGGTCTCTTAACATTTTGCCATAGCTCTCTTCGTTTCCGAGATATTTGCAGATTTATCTCAAGGGAAGGGGCCTGACGGACATATTTCGAGATATTTCTTCTTCTTGTTGTTCTTCTTCTGCACAGCTAAGCTGGAAGTGGCATTTGCAGCTCGCAATAGTGCAGAGTTATCTCAAAGAAAGGGGCCACAGTGTTTCTGTATCTCTATTATGTTGGTGCGGCTTCGGAACTTTTAAATATCTTGATATATCTCGAGAACTACGCATCTGATCAAAAAATATCATAGAACATAAAAAGTAGGAAACTTAATTCTCTACAGAAAAGGTCTCTTAACATTTTGCCATAGCTCGCTTCGTTTCCGAGATATTTGCAGATTTATCTCAAGGGAAGGGGCCTAACGGACATATTTCGAGATATTTCTTCTTCTTGTTGTTCTTCTTCTGCACAGCTAAGCTAGAAGTGGCATTTGCAGCTCGCAATAGTGCAGAGTTATCTTAAAGAAAGGGGCCACGGTGTTTCTGTATCTCTATTATGTTGTTGCGGCTTCGGAACTTTTAAATATCTTGATATATCTCGAAAACTACGCTTCTGATCAAAAAATATCATAGAACATAAATTGTAGGAAACATAATTCTCTACAAAAAACGTCTCTCAACATTTTGCCATAGCTCGCTTCGTTTCCGAGATATTTGCAGATTCAGCTCAAAGGAACTGGCCTGACGGACATATTTCGAGATATTTCTTCTTCTTGTTGTTCTTCCTCTGCACAGCTAAGCTGGAAGTGGCATTTGCAGCTCGCAATAGTGCAGAGTTATCTCAAAGAAAGGGGCCACGGTGTTTCTGTATCTCTATTATGTTGGTGCGGCTTCGGAACTTTTAAATATCTTGATATATCTCGAGAACTACGCATCTGATCAAAAAATATCATAGAACATAAATTGTAGGAAACATAATTCTCTACAAAAAAGGTCTCTTAACATTTTGCCGTAGCTCGCTTCGTTTCCGAGATATTTGCAGATATATCTCAAGGCAAGGGGCCTGACGGACATATTTCGAGATATTTCTTCTTCTTGTTGTTCTTCTTCTGCACAGCTAAGCTGGAAGTGGCATTTGCGGCTCGAACTAGTGCAGAGTTATCTCAAAGAAAGGGGCCACGGTGTTTCTGTATCTCTATTATGTTGGTGCGGCTTCGGAACTTTTAAATATCTTGATATATCTCGAGAACTACGCATCTGATCAAAAAATATCGTAGAACATAAATAGTAGGAAACTTAATTCTCTACAAAAAAGGTCTCTTAACATTTTGCCATAGCTCTCTTCGTTTCCGAGATATTTGCAGATTTATCTCAAGGGAAGGGGCCTGACGGACATATCTCGAGATATTTCTTCTTCTTGTTGTTCTTCCTCTGCACAGCTAAGCTGGAAGTGGCATTTGCAGCTCGCAATAGTGCAGAGTTATCTCAAAGAAAGGGGCCACGGTGTTTCTGTATCTCTATTATGTTGGTGCGGCTTCGGAACTTTTAAATATCTTGATATATCTCGAGAACTACGCATCTGATCAAAAAATATCATAGAACATAAAAAGTAGGAAACTTAATTCTCTACAAAAAAGGTCTCTTAACATTTTGCCATAGCTCTCTTCGTTTCCGAGATATTTGCAGATTTATCTCAAGGGAAGGGGCCTGACGGACATATTTCGAGATATTTCTTCTTCTTGTTGTTCTTCTTCTGCACAGCTAAGCTGGAAGTGGCATTTACAGCTCGCAATAGTGCAGAGTTATCTCAAAGAAAGGGGCCACGGTGTTTCTGTATCTCTATTATGTTGGTGCGGCTTCGGAACTTTTAAATATCTCGATATATCTCGAAAACTACGCTTCTGATCAAAAAATATCATAGAACATAAATGGTAGGAAACATAATTCTCTACAAAAAACGTCTCCTAACATTTTGCCATAGCTCTCTTCGTTTCCGAGATATTTGCAGATATATCTCAAGGGAAGGGGCCTGACGGACATATTTCGAGATATTTCTTCTTCTTGTTGTTCTTCTTCTGCACAGCTAAGCTGGAAGTGGCATTTGCGGCTCGCACTAGTGCAGAGTTATCTCAAAGAAAGGAGCCACGGTGTTTCTGTATCTCTATTATGTTGGTGCGGCTTCGGAACTTTTAAATATCTCGATATATCTCGAAAACTACGCTTCTGATCAAAAAATATCATAGAACATAAATTGTAGGAAACATAATTCTCTACAAAAAACGTCTCTTAACATTTTGCCATAGCTCTCTTCGTTTCCGAGATATTTGCAGATTTATCTCAAGGGAAGGGGCCTGACGGACATATTTCGAGATATTTCCTCTTCTTGTTGTTCTTCTTCTGCACAGCTAAGCTGGAAGTGGCATTTGCAGCTTGCAATAGTGCAGAGTTATCTCAAAGAAAGGGGCCACGGTGTTTCTGTATCTCTATTATGTTGGTGCGGCTTCGGAACTTTTAAATATCTTGATATATCTCGAGAACTACGCATCTGATCAAAAAATATCATAGAACATAAAAAGTAGGAAACTTTATTCTCTACAAAAAAGGTCTCTTAACATTTTGCCATAGCTCGCTTCGTTTCCGAGATATTTGCAGATTTATCTCAAGGGAAGGGGCCTGACGGACATATTTCGAGATATTTCTTCTTCTTGTTGTTCTTCTTCTGCACAGCTAAGCTGGAAGTGGCATTTGCGGCTCGCACTAGTGCAGAGTTATCTCAAAGAGAGGGGCCACGGTGTTTCTGTATCTCTATTATGTTGGTGCGGCTTCGGAACTTTTAAGTATCTTGATATATGTCGAGAACTACGCATCTGATCAAAAAATATCATAGAACATAAAAAGTAGGAAACTTAATTCTCTACAAAAAACGTCTCTTAACATTTTGCCATAGCTCTCTTCGTTTCCGAGATATTTGCAGATTTATCTCAAGGGAAGGGGCCTGACGGACATATTTCGAGATATTTCTTCTTCTTGTTGTTCTTCTTCTGCACAGCTAAGCTGGAAGTGGCATTTGCAGCTCGCAATAGTGCAGAGTTATCTCAAAGAAAGGGGCCACGGTGTTTCTGTATCTCTATTATGTTGGTGCGGCTTCGGAACTTTTAAATATCTTGATATATCTCGAGAACTACGCATCTGATCAAAAAATATCATAGAACATAAAAAGTAGGAAACTTTATCCTCTACAAAAAAGGTCTCTTAACATTTTGCCATAGCTCGCTTCGTTTCCGAGATATTTGCAGATTTATCTCAAGGGAAGGGGCCTGACGGACATATTTCGAGATATTTCTTCTTCTTGTTGTTCTTCTTCTGCACAGCTAAGCTGGAAGTGGAATTTGCAGCTCGCACTAGTGCAGAGTTATCTCAAAGAAAGGGGCCACGGTGTTTCTGTATCTCTATTATGTTGGTGCGGCTTCGGAACTTTTAAATATCTTGATATATCTCGAGAACTACGCATCTGATCAAAAAATATCATAGAACATAAAAAGTAGGAAACTTAATTCTCTACAAAAAAGGTCTCTTAACATTTTGCCATAGCTCGCTTCGTTTCCGAGATATTTGCAGATTTATCTCAAGGGAAGGGGCCTGACGGACATATTTCGAGATATTTCTTCTTCTTGTTGTTCTTCTTCTGCACAGCTAAGCTGGAAGTGGCATTTGCGGCTCGCACTAGTGCAGAGTTATCTCAAAGAGAGGGGCCACGGTGTTTCTGTATCTCTATTATGTTGGTGCGGCTTCGGAACTTTTAAGTATCTTGATATATGTCGAGAACTACGCATCTGATCAAAAAATATCATAGAACATAAAAAGTAGGAAACTTAATTCTCTACAAAAAACGTCTCTTAACATTTTGCCATAGCTCTCTTCGTTTCCGAGATATTTGCAGATTTATCTCAAGGGAAGGGGCCTGACGGACATATTTCGAGATATTTCTTCTTCTTGTTGTTCTTCTTCTGCACAGCTAAGCTGGAAGTGGCATTTGCAGCTCGCAATAGTGCAGAGTTATCTCAAAGAAAGGGGCCACGGTGTTTCTGTATCTCTATTATGTTGGTGCGGCTTCGGAACTTTTAAATATCTTGATATATCTCGAGAACTACGCATCTGATCAAAAAATATCATAGAACATAAAAAGTAGGAAACTTTATTCTCTACAAAAAAGGTCTCTTAACATTTTGCCATAGCTCGCTTCGTTTCCGAGATATTTGCAGATTTATCTCAAGGGAAGGGGCCTGACGGACATATTTCGAGATATTTCTTCTTCTTGTTGTTCTTCTTCTGCACAGCTAAGCTGGAAGTGGAATTTGCAGCTCGCACTAGTGCAGAGTTATCTCAAAGAAAGGGGCCACGGTGTTTCTGTATCTCTATTATGTTGGTGCGGCTTCGGAACTTTTAAATATCTTGATATATCTCGAGAACTACGCATCTGATCAAAAAATATCATAGAACATAAAAAGTAGGAAACTTAATTCTCTACAAAGAAGGTCTCTTAACATTTTGCCATAGCTCGCTTCGTTTCCGAGATATTTGCAGATTTATCTCAAGGGAAGGGGACTAACGGACATATTTCGAGATATTTCTTCTTCTTGTTGTTCTTCTTCTGCACAGCTAAACTGGAAGTGGCATTTCCAGCTCGCAATAGTGCAGAGTTATCTCAAAGAAAGGAGCCACGGTGTTTCTGTATCTCTATTATGTTGGTGCGGCTTCGGAACTTTTAAATATCTCGATATATCTCGAAAACTACGCTTCTGATCAAAAAATATCATAGAACATAAATTGTAGGAAACATAATTCTCTACAAAAAACGTCTCTTAACATTTTGCCATAGCTCTCTTCGTTTCCGAGATATTTGCAGATTTATCTCAAGGGAAGGGGCCTGACGGACATATTTCGAGATATTCCTTCTTCTTGTTGTTCTTCTTCTGCACAGCTAAACTGGAAGTGGCATTTCCAGCTCGCAATAGTGCAGAGTTATCTCAAAGAGAGGGGCCACGGTGTTTCTGTATCTCTATTATGTTGGTGCGGCTTCGGAACTTTTAAGTATCTTGATATATGTCGAGAACTACGCATCTGATCAAAAAATATCATAGAACATAAAAAGTAGGAAACTTAATTCTCTACAAAAAACGTCTCTTAACATTTTGCCATAGCTCTCTTCGTTTCCGAGATATTTGCAGATTTATCTCAAGGGAAGAGGCCTGACGGACATATTTCGAGATATTTCTTCTTCTTGTTGTTCTTCTTCTGCACAGCTAAGCTGGAAGTGGCATTTGCAGCTCGCAATAGTGCAGAGTTATCTCAAAGAAAGGGGCCACGGTGTTTCTGTATCTCTATTATGTTGGTGCGGCTTCGGAACTTTTAAATATCTTGATATATCTCGAGAACTACGCATCTGATCAAAAAATATCATAGAACATAAAAAGTAGGAAACTTAATTCTCTATAAAAAAGGTCTCTTAACATTTTGCCATAGCTCGCTTCGTTTCCGAGATATTTGCAGATTTATCTCAAGGGAAGGGGCCTGACGGACATATTTCGAGATATTTCTTCTTCTTGTTGTTCTTCTTCTGCACAGCTAAGCTGGAAGTGGAATTTGCAGCTCGCAATAGTGCAGAGTTATCTCAAAGAAAGGGGCCACGGTGTTTCTGTATCTCTATTATGTTGGTGCGGCTTCGGAACTTTTAAATATCTCGATATATCTCGAAAACTACGCTTCTGATCAAAAAATATCATAGAACATAAATTGTAGGAAACATAATTCTCTACAAAAAACGTCTCTCAACATTTTGCCATAGCTCTCTTCGTTTCCGAGATATTTGCAGATTTATCTCAAGGGAAGGGGCCTGACGGACATATTTCGAGATATTCCTTCTTCTTGTTGTTCTTCTTCTGCACAGCTAAACTGGAAGTGGCATTTCCAGCTCGCTATAGTGCAGAGTTATCTCAAAGAGAGGGGCCACGGTGTTTCTGTGTCTCTATTATGTTGGTGCGGCTTCGGAACTTTTAAGTATCTTGATATATGTCGAGAACTACGCATCTGATCAAAAAATATCATAGAACATAAAAAGTAGGAAACTTAATTCTCTACAAAAAACGTCTCTTAACATTTTGCCATAGCTCTCTTCGTTTCCGAGATATTTGCAGATTTATCTCAAGGGAAGGGGCCTGACGGACATATTTCGAGATATTTCTTCTTCTTGTTGTTCTTCTTCTGCACAGCTAAGCTGGAAGTGGCATTCGCAGCTCGCAATAGTGCAGAGTTATCTCAAAGAAAGGGGCCACGGTGTTTCTGTATCTCTATTATGTTGGTGCGGCTTCGGAACTTTTAAGTATCTTGATATATGTCGAGAACTACGCATCTGATCAAAAAATATCATAGAACATAAAAAGTAGGAAACTTAATTCTCTACAAAAAACGTCTCTTAACATTTTGCCATAGCTCTCTTCGTTTCCGAGATATTTGCAGATTTATCTCAAGGGAAGGGGCCTGACGGACATATTTCGAGATATTTCTTCTTCTTCTTGTTCTTCTTCTGCACAGCTAAGCTGGAAGTGGCATTTGCAGCTCGCAATAGTGCAGAGTTATCTCAAAGAAAGGGGCCACGGTGTTTCTGTATCTCTATTATGTTGGTGCGGCTTCGGAACTTTTAAATATCTCGATATATCTCGAAAACTACGCTTCTGATCAAAAAATATCATAGAACATAAATTGTAGGAAACATAATTCTCTACAAAACAGGTCTCTTAACATTTTGCCGTAGCTCGCTTCGTTTCCGAGATATTTGCAGATATATCTCAAGGGAAGGAGCCTGACGGACATATTTCGAGATATTTCTTCTTCTTGTTGTTCTTCTTCTGCACAGCTAAGCTGGAAGTGGCATTTGCGGCTCGCACTAGTGCAGAGTTATCTCAAAGAAAGGGGCCACGGTGTTTCTGTATCTCTATTATGTTGGTGCGGCTTCGGAACTTTTAAATATCTCGATATATCTCGAAAACTACGCTTCTGATCAAAAAATATCATAGAACATAAATTGTAGGAAACATAATTCTCTACAAAACAGGTCTCTTAACATTTTGCCGTAGCTCGCTTCGTTTCCGAGATATTTGCAGATATATCTCAAGGGAAGGAGCCTGACGGACATATTTCGAGATATTTCTTCTTCTTGTTGTTCTTCTTCTGCACAGCTAAGCTGGAAGTGGCATTTGCGGCTCGCACTAGTGCAGAGTTATCTCAAAGAAAGGAGCCACGGTGTTTCTGTATCTCTATTATGTTGGTGCGGCTTCGGAACTTTTAAATATCTCGATATATCTCGAAAACTACGCTTCTGATCAAAAAATATCATAGAACATAAATTGTAGGAAACATAATTCTCTACAAAAAACGTCTCGCAACATTTTGCCATAGCTCTCTTCGTTTCCGAGATATTTGCAGATTTATCTCAAGGGAAGGGGCCTGACGGACATATTTCGAGATATTCCTTCTTCTTGTTGTTCTTCTTCTGCACAGCTAAACTGGAAGTGGCATTTCCAGCTCGCTATAGTGCAGAGTTATCTCAAAGAGAGGGGCCACGGTGTTTCTGTGTCTCTATTATGTTGGTGCGGCTTCGGAACTTTTAAGTATCTTGATATATGTCGAGAACTACGCATCTGATCAAAAAATATCATAGAACATAAAAAGTAGGAAACTTAATTCTCTACAAAAAACGTCTCTTAACATTTTGCCATAGCTCTCTTCGTTTCCGAGATATTTGCAGATTTATCTCAAGGGAAGGGGCCTGACGGACAAATTTCGAGATATTTCTTCTTCTTGTTGTTCTTCTTCTGCACAGCTAAGCTGGAAGTGGCATTCGCAGCTCGCAATAGTGCAGAGTTATCTCAAAGAAAGGGGCCACGGTGTTTCTGTATCTCTATTATGTTGGTGCGGCTTCGGAACTTTTAAATATCTTGATATATCTCGAGAACTACGCATCTGATCAAAAAATATCATAGAACATAAAAAGTAGGAAACTTAATTCTCTACAAAAAAGGTCTCTTAACGTTTTGCCATAGCTCGCTTCGTTTCCGAGATATTTGCAGATTCAGCTCAAAGGAACTGGCCTGACGGACATATTTCGAGATATTTCTTCTTCTTGTTGCTCTTCCTCTGCACAGCTAAGCTGGAAGTGGCATTTGCAGCTCGCAATAGTACGGAGTTATCTCAAAGAAAGGGGCCACGGTGTTTCTGTATCTCTATTATGTTGGTGCGGCTTCGGAACTTTTAAATATCTCGATATATCTCGAAAACTACGCTTCTGATCAAAAAATATCATAGAACATAAATTGTAGGAAACATAATTCTCTACAAAACAGGTCTCTTAACATTTTGCCGTAGCTCGCTTCGTTTCCGAGATATTTGCAGATATATCTCAAGGGAAGGAGCCTGACGGACATATTTCGAGATATTTCTTCTTCTTGTTGTTCTTCTTCTGCACAGCTAAGCTGGAAGTGGCATTTGCGGCTCGCACTAGTGCAGAGTTATCTCAAAGAAAGGGGCCACGGTGTTTCTGTATCTCTATTATGTTGGTGCGGCTTCGGAACTTTTAAATATCTCGATATATCTCGAAAACTACGCTTCTGATCAAAAAATATCATAGAACATAAATTGTAGGAAACATAATTCTCTACAAAACAGGTCTCTTAACATTTTGCCGTAGCTCGCTTCGTTTCCGAGATATTTGCAGATATATCTCAAGGGAAGGAGCCTGACGGACATATTTCGAGATATTTCTTCTTCTTGTTGTTCTTCTTCTGCACAGCTAAGCTGGAAGTGGCATTTGCGGCTCGCACTAGTGCAGAGTTATCTCAAAGAAAGGAGCCACGGTGTTTCTGTATCTCTATTATGTTGGTGCGGCTTCGGAACTTTTAAATATCTCGATATATCTCGAAAACTACGCTTCTGATCAAAAAATATCATAGAACATAAATTGTAGGAAACATAATTCTCTACAAAAAACGTCTCTCAACATTTTGCCATAGCTCTCTTCGTTTCCGAGATATTTGCAGATTTATCTCAAGGGAAGGGGCCTGACGGACATATTTCGAGATATTCCTTCTTCTTGTTGTTCTTCTTCTGCACAGCTAAACTGGAAGTGGCATTTCCAGCTCGCTATAGTGCAGAGTTATCTCAAAGAGAGGGGCCACGGTGTTTCTGTGTCTCTATTATGTTGGTGCGGCTTCGGAACTTTTAAGTATCTTGATATATGTCGAGAACTACGCATCTGATCAAAAAATATCATAGAACATAAAAAGTAGGAAACTTAATTCTCTACAAAAAACGTCTCTTAACATTTTGCCATAGCTCTCTTCGTTTCCGAGATATTTGCAGATTTATCTCAAGGGAAGGGGCCTGACGGACATATTTCGAGATATTTCTTCTTCTTGTTGTTCTTCTTCTGCACAGCTAAGCTGGAAGTGGCATTCGCAGCTCGCAATAGTGCAGAGTTATCTCAAAGAAAGGGGCCACGGTGTTTCTGTATCTCTATTATGTTGGTGCGGCTTCGGAACTTTTAAGTATCTTGATATATGTCGAGAACTACGCATCTGATCAAAAAATATCATAGAACATAAAAAGTAGGAAACTTAATTCTCTACAAAAAACGTCTCTTAACATTTTGCCATAGCTCTCTTCGTTTCCGAGATATTTGCAGATTTATCTCAAGGGAAGGGGCCTGACGGACATATTTCGAGATATTTCTTCTTCTTCTTGTTCTTCTTCTGCACAGCTAAGCTGGAAGTGGCATTTGCAGCTCGCAATAGTGCAGAGTTATCTCAAAGAAAGGGGCCACGGTGTTTCTGTATCTCTATTATGTTGGTGCGGCTTCGGAACTTTTAAATATCTCGATATATCTCGAAAACTACGCTTCTGATCAAAAAATATCATAGAACATAAATTGTAGGAAACATAATTCTCTACAAAACAGGTCTCTTAACATTTTGCCGTAGCTCGCTTCGTTTCCGAGATATTTGCAGATATATCTCAAGGGAAGGAGCCTGACGGACATATTTCGAGATATTTCTTCTTCTTGTTGTTCTTCTTCTGCACAGCTAAGCTGGAAGTGGCATTTGCGGCTCGCACTAGTGCAGAGTTATCTCAAAGAAAGGGGCCACGGTGTTTCTGTATCTCTATTATGTTGGTGCGGCTTCGGAACTTTTAAATATCTCGATATATCTCGAAAACTACGCTTCTGATCAAAAAATATCATAGAACATAAATTGTAGGAAACATAATTCTCTACAAAACAGGTCTCTTAACATTTTGCCGTAGCTCGCTTCGTTTCCGAGATATTTGCAGATATATCTCAAGGGAAGGAGCCTGACGGACATATTTCGAGATATTTCTTCTTCTTGTTGTTCTTCTTCTGCACAGCTAAGCTGGAAGTGGCATTTGCGGCTCGCACTAGTGCAGAGTTATCTCAAAGAAAGGAGCCACGGTGTTTCTGTATCTCTATTATGTTGGTGCGGCTTCGGAACTTTTAAATATCTCGATATATCTCGAAAACTACGCTTCTGATCAAAAAATATCATAGAACATAAATTGTAGGAAACATAATTCTCTACAAAAAACGTCTCGCAACATTTTGCCATAGCTCTCTTCGTTTCCGAGATATTTGCAGATTTATCTCAAGGGAAGGGGCCTGACGGACATATTTCGAGATATTCCTTCTTCTTGTTGTTCTTCTTCTGCACAGCTAAACTGGAAGTGGCATTTCCAGCTCGCTATAGTGCAGAGTTATCTCAAAGAGAGGGGCCACGGTGTTTCTGTGTCTCTATTATGTTGGTGCGGCTTCGGAACTTTTAAGTATCTTGATATATGTCGAGAACTACGCATCTGATCAAAAAATATCATAGAACATAAAAAGTAGGAAACTTAATTCTCTACAAAAAACGTCTCTTAACATTTTGCCATAGCTCTCTTCGTTTCCGAGATATTTGCAGATTTATCTCAAGGGAAGGGGCCTGACGGACAAATTTCGAGATATTTCTTCTTCTTGTTGTTCTTCTTCTGCACAGCTAAGCTGGAAGTGGCATTCGCAGCTCGCAATAGTGCAGAGTTATCTCAAAGAAAGGGGCCACGGTGTTTCTGTATCTCTATTATGTTGGTGCGGCTTCGGAACTTTTAAATATCTTGATATATCTCGAGAACTACGCATCTGATCAAAAAATATCATAGAACATAAAAAGTAGGAAACTTAATTCTCTACAAAAAAGGTCTCTTAACGTTTTGCCATAGCTCGCTTCGTTTCCGAGATATTTGCAGATTCAGCTCAAAGGAACTGGCCTGACGGACATATTTCGAGATATTTCTTCTTCTTGTTGCTCTTCCTCTGCACAGCTAAGCTGGAAGTGGCATTTGCAGCTCGCAATAGTACGGAGTTATCTCAAAGAAAGGGGCCACGGTGTTTCTGTATCTCTATTATGTTGGTGCGGCTTCGGAACTTTTAAATATCTCGATATATCTCGAAAACTACGCTTCTGATCAAAAAATATCATAGAACATAAATTGTAGGAAACATAATTCTCTACAAAACAGGTCTCTTAACATTTTGCCGTAGCTCGCTTCGTTTCCGAGATATTTGCAGATATATCTCAAGGGAAGGAGCCTGACGGACATATTTCGAGATATTTCTTCTTCTTGTTGTTCTTCTTCTGCACAGCTAAGCTGGAAGTGGCATTTGCGGCTCGCACTAGTGCAGAGTTATCTCAAAGAAAGGGGCCACGGTGTTTCTGTATCTCTATTATGTTGGTGCGGCTTCGGAACTTTTAAATATCTCGATATATCTCGAAAACTACGCTTCTGATCAAAAAATATCATAGAACATAAATTGTAGGAAACATAATTCTCTACAAAACAGGTCTCTTAACATTTTGCCGTAGCTCGCTTCGTTTCCGAGATATTTGCAGATATATCTCAAGGGAAGGAGCCTGACGGACATATTTCGAGATATTTCTTCTTCTTGTTGTTCTTCTTCTGCACAGCTAAGCTGGAAGTGGCATTTGCGGCTCGCACTAGTGCAGAGTTATCTCAAAGAAAGGAGCCACGGTGTTTCTGTATCTCTATTATGTTGGTGCGGCTTCGGAACTTTTAAATATCTCGATATATCTCGAAAACTACGCTTCTGATCAAAAAATATCATAGAACATAAATTGTAGGAAACATAATTCTCTACAAAAAACGTCTCTCAACATTTTGCCATAGCTCTCTTCGTTTCCGAGATATTTGCAGATTTATCTCAAGGGAAGGGGCCTGACGGACATATTTCGAGATATTCCTTCTTCTTGTTGTTCTTCTTCTGCACAGCTAAACTGGAAGTGGCATTTCCAGCTCGCTATAGTGCAGAGTTATCTCAAAGAGAGGGGCCACGGTGTTTCTGTGTCTCTATTATGTTGGTGCGGCTTCGGAACTTTTAAGTATCTTGATATATGTCGAGAACTACGCATCTGATCAAAAAATATCATAGAACATAAAAAGTAGGAAACTTAATTCTCTACAAAAAACGTCTCTTAACATTTTGCCATAGCTCTCTTCGTTTCCGAGATATTTGCAGATTTATCTCAAGGGAAGGGGCCTGACGGACAAATTTCAAGATATTTCTTCTTCTTGTTGTTCTTCTTCTGCACAGCTAAGCTGGAAGTGGCATTCGCAGCTCGCAATAGTGCAGAGTTATCTCAAAGAAAGGGGCCACGGTGTTTCTGTATCTCTATTATGTTGGTGCGGCTTCGGAACTTTTAAATATCTTGATATATCTCGAGAACTACGCATCTGATCAAAAAATATCATAGAACATAAAAAGTAGGAAACTTAATTCTCTACAAAAAAGGTCTCTTAACGTTTTGCCATAGCTCGCTTCGTTTCCGAGATATTTGCAGATTCAGCTCAAAGGAACTGGCCTGACGGACATATTTCGAGATATTTCTTCTTCTTGTTGCTCTTCCTCTGCACAGCTAAGCTGGAAGTGGCATTTGCAGCTCGCAATAGTACGGAGTTATCTCAAAGAAAGGGGCCACGGTGTTTCTGTATCTCTATTATGTTGGTGCGGCTTCGGAACTTTTAAATATCTCGATATATCTCGAAAACTACGCTTCTGATCAAAAAATATCATAGAACATAAATTGTAGGAAACATAATTCTCTACAAAAAAGGTCTCTAAACATTTTGCCATGGCTCGCTTCGTTTCCGAGATATTTGCAGATATATCTCAAGGGAAGGGGCCTGACGGACATATTTCGATATATTTCTTCTTCTTGTTGTTCTTCTTCTGCACAGCTAAGCTGGAAGTGGCATTTACAGCTCGCAATAGTGCAGAGTTATCTCAAAGAAAGGGGCCACGGTGTTTCTGTATCTCTATTATGTTGGTGCGGCTTCGGAACTTTTAAATATCTTGATATATCTCGAGAACTACGCATCTGATGAAAAAATATCATAGAACATAAAAAGTAGGAAACTTAATTCTCTACAAAAAAGGTCTCTTAACATTTTGCCATAGCTCGCTTCGTTTCCGAGATATTTGCAGATTTATCTCAAGGGAAGGGGCCTGACGGACATATTTCGAGATATTTCTTCTTCTTGTTGTTCTTCTTCTGCACAGCTAAGCTGGAAGTGGCATTCGCAGCTCGCAATAGTGCAGAGTTATCTCAAAGAAAGGGGCCACGGTGTTTCTGTATCTCTATTATGTTGGTGCGGCTTCGGAACTTTTAAATATCTTGATATATCTCGAGAACTACGCATCTGATCAAAAAATATCATAGAACATAAAAAGTAGGAAACTTAATTCTTTACAAAAAAGGTCTCTTAACATTTTGCCATAGCTCGCTTCGTTTCCGAGATATTTGCAGATTCAGCTCAAAGGAACTGGCCTGACGGACATATTTCGAGATATTTCTTCTTCTTGTTGTTCTTCCTCTGCACAGCTAAGCTGGAAGTGGCATTTGCAGCTCGCAATAGTACGGAGTTATCTCAAAGAAAGGGGCCACGGTGTTTCTGTATCTCTATTATGTTGGTGCGGCTTCGGAACTTTTAAGTATCTTGATATATGTCGAGAACTACGCATCTGATCAAAAAATATCATAGAACATAAAAAGTAGGAAACTTAATTCTCTACAAAAAACGTCTCTTAACATTTTGCCATAGCTCTCTTCGTTTCCGAGATATTTGCAGATTTATCTCAAGGGAAGGGGCCTGACGGACATATTTCGAGATATTTCTTCTTCTTCTTGTTCTTCTTCTGCACAGCTAAGCTGGAAGTGGCATTTGCAGCTCGCAATAGTGCAGAGTTATCTCAAAGAAAGGGGCCACGGTGTTTCTGTATCTCTATTATGTTGGTGCGGCTTCGGAACTTTTAAATATCTCGATATATCTCGAAAACTACGCTTCTGATCAAAAAATATCATAGAACATAAATTGTAGGAAACATAATTCTCTACAAAAAAGGTCTCTTAACATTTTGCCGTAGCTCGCTTCGTTTCCGAGATATTTGCAGATATATCTCAAGGGAAGGAGCCTGACGGACATATTTCGAGATATTTCTTCTTCTTGTTGTTCTTCTTCTGCACAGCTAAGCTGGAAGTGGCATTCGCAGCTCGCAATAGTGCAGAGTTATCTCAAAGAAAGGGGCCACGGTGTTTCTGTATCTCTATTATGTTGGTGCGGCTTCGGAACTTTTAAATATCTTGATATATCTCGAGAACTACGCATCTGATCAAAAAATATCATAGAACATAAAAAGTAGGAAACTTAATTCTCTACAAAAAAGGTCTCTTAACATTTTGCCATAGCTCGCTTCGTTTCCGAGATATTTGCAGATTCAGCTCAAAGGAACTGGCCTGACGGACATATTTCGAGATATTTCTTCTTCTTGTTGTTCTTCCTCTGCACAGCTAAGCTGGAAGTGGCATTTGCAGCTCGCAATAGTACGGAGTTATCTCAAAGAAAGGGGCCACGGTGTTTCTGTATCTCTATTATGTTGGTGCGGCTTCGGAACTTTTAAATATCTCGATATATCTCGAAAACTACGCTTCTGATCAAAAAATATCATAGAACATAAATTGTAGGAAACATAATTCTCTACAAAAAAGGTCTCTAAACATTTTGCCATGGCTCGCTTCGTTTCCGAGATATTTGCAGATATATCTCAAGGGAAGGGGCCTGACGGACATATTTCGAGATATTTCTTCTTCTTGTTGTTCTTCTTCTGCACAGCTAAGCTGGAAGTGGCATTTACAGCTCGCAATAGTGCAGAGTTATCTCAAAGAAAGGGGCCACGGTGTTTCTGTATCTCTATTATGTTGGTGCGGCTTCGGAACTTTTAAATATCTTGATATATCTCGAGAACTACGCATCTGATCAAAAAATATCATAGAACATAAAAAGTAGGAAACTTAATTCTCTACAAAAAAGGTCTCTTAACATTTTGCCATAGCTCTCTTCGTTTCCGAGATATTTGCAGATTTATCTCAAGGGAAGGGGCCTGACGGACATATTTCGAGATATTTCTTCTTCTTGTTGTTCTTCTTCTGCACAGCTAAGCTGGAAGTGGCATTTGCAGCTCGCAATAGTGCAGAGTTATCTCAAAGAAAGGGGCCACGGTGTTTCTGTATCTCTATTATGTTGGTGCGGCTTCGGAACTTTTAAATATCTTGATATATCTCGAGAACTACGCATCTGATCAAAAAATATCATAGATCATAAAAAGTAGGAAACTTAATTCTCTACAAAAAAGGTCTCTTAACATTTTGCCATAGCTCTCTTCGTTTCCGAGATATTTGCAGATTTATCTCAAGGGAAGGGGCCTAACGGACATATTTCGAGATATTTCTTTTTCTTGTTGTTCTTCTTCTGCACAGCTAAGCTGGAAGTGGCATTTCCAGGTCGCAACAGTGCAGAGTTATCTCAAAGAAAGGGGCCACGGTGTTTCTGTATCTCTATTATGTTGGTGCGGCTTCGGAACTTTTAAATATCTTGATATATCTCGAGAACTACGCATCTGATCAAAAAATATCATAGAACATAAAAAGTAGGAAACTTAATTCTCTACAAAAAAGGTCTCTTAACATTTTGCCATAGCTCTCTTCGTTTCCGAGATATTTGCAGATTTATCTCAAGGGAAGGGGCCTGACGGACATATTTCGAGATATTTCTTCTTCTTGTTGTTCTTCTTCTGCACTGCTAAGCTGGAAGTGGCATTTGCAGCTCGCACTAGTGCAGAGTTATCTCAAAGAAAGGGGCCACGGTGTTTCTGTATCTCTATTATGTTGGTGCGGCTTCGGAACTTTTAAATATCTCGATATATCTCGAAAACTACGCTTCTGATCAAAAAATATCATAGAACATAAATCGTAGGAAACATAATTCTCTACAAAAAAGGTCTCTTAACATTTTGCCATGGCTCGCTTCGTTTCCGAGATATTTGCAGATATATCTCAAGGGAAGGGGCCTGACGGACATATTTCGAGATATTTCTTCTTCTTGTTGTTCTTCTTCTGCACAGCTAAGCTGGAAGTGGCATTTACAGCTCGCAATTGTGCAGAGTTATCTCAAAGAAAGGGGCCACGGTGTTTCTGTATCTCTATTATGTTGGTGCGGCTTCGGAACTTTTAAATATCTTGATATATCTCGAGAACTACGCATCTGATCAAAAAATATCATAGAACATAAAAAGTAGCAAACTTAATTCTCTACAAAGAAGGTCTCTTAACATTTCGCCATAGCTCGCTTCGTTTCCGAGATATTTGCAGATTTATCTCAAGGGAAGGGGCCTAACGGACATATTTCGAGATATTTCTTCTTCTTGTTGTTCTTCCTCTGCACAGCTAAGCTGGAAGTGGCATTTGCAGCTCGCAATAGTGCAGAGTTATCTCAGAGAAAGGGGCCACGGTGTTTCTGTATCTCTATTATGTTGATGCGGCTTCGGAACTTTTAAATATCTTGATATATCTCGAGAACTACGCATCTGATCAAAAAATATCATAGAACATAAAAAGTAGGAAACCTAATTCTCTACAAAAAAGGTCTCTTAACATTTTGCCATAGCTCGCTTCGTTTCCGAGATATTTGCAGATATATCTCAAGGGAAGGGGCCTAACGGACATATTTCGAGATATTTCTTCTTCTTGTTGTTCTTCTTCTGCACAGCTAAACTGGAAGTGGCATTTCCAGCTCGCAATAGTGCAGAGTTATCTCAAAGAAAGGGGCCACGGTGTTTCTGTATCTCTATTATGTTGGTGCGGCTTCGGAACTTTTAAATATCTTGATATATCTCGAGAACTACGCATCTGATCAAAAAATATCATAGAACATAAAAAGTAGGAAACTTAATTCTCTACAAAAAAGGTCTCTTAACATTTTGCCATAGCTCTCTTCGTTTCCGAGATATTTGCAGATTTATCTCAAGGGAAGGGGCCTGACGGACATATTTCGAGATATTTCTTCTTCTTGTTGTTCTTCTTCTGCACAGCTAAGCTGGAAGTGGCATTTGCAGCTCGCAATAGTGCAGAGTTATCTCAAAGAAAGGGGCCACGGTGTTTCTGTATCTCTATTATGTTGGTGCGGCTTCGGAACTTTTAAATATCTTGATATATCTCGAGAACTACGCATCTGATCAAAAAATATCATAGAACATAAAAAGTAGGCAACTTAATTCCCTACAAAAAAGGTCTCTTAACATTTTGCCATAGCTCGCTTCGTTTCCGAGATATTTGCAGATTTATCTCAAGGGAAGGGGCCTAACGGACATATTTCGAGATATTTCTTCTTCTTGTTGTTCTTCTTCTGCACAGCTAAACTGGAAGTGGCATTTCCAGGTCGCAATAGTGCAGAGTTATCTCAAAGAAAGGAGCCACGGTGTTTCTGTATCTCTATTATGTTGGTGCGGCTTCGGAACTTTTAAATATCTTGATATATCGCGAGAACTACGCATCTGATCAAAAAATATCATAGATCATAAAAAGTAGGAAACTTAATTCTCTACAAAAAAGGTCTCTTAACATTTTGCCATAGCTCTCTTCGTTTCCGAGATATTTGCAGATTTATCTCAAGGGAAGGGGCCTAACGGACATATTTCGAGATATTTCTTCTTCTTGTTGTTCTTCTTCTGCACAGCTAAACTGGAAGTGGCATTTCCAGGTCGCAATAGTGCAGAGTTATCTCAAAGAAAGGAGCCACGGTGTTTCTGTATCTCTATTATGTTGGTGCGGCTTCGGAACTTTTAAATATCTTGATATATCTCGAGAACTACGCATCTGATCAAAAAATATCATAGAACATAAAAAGTAGGAAACTTAATTCTCTACAAAAAAGGTCTCTTAACATTTTGCCATAGCTCTCTTCGTTTCCGAGATATTTGCAGATTTATCTCAAGGGAAGGGGCCTAACGGACATATTTCGAGATATTTCTTCTTCTTGTTGTTCTTCTTCTGCACAGCTAAACTGGAAGTGGCATTTCCAGGTCGCAATAGTGCAGAGTTATCTCAAAGAAAGGAGCCACGGTGTTTCTGTATCTCTATTATGTTGGTGCGGCTTCGGAACTTTTAAATATCTTGATATATCTCGAGAACTACGCATCTGATCAAAAAATATCGTAGAACATAAAAAGTAGGAAACTTAATTCTCTACAAATAAGGTCTCTGAACATTTTGCCATAGCTCGCTTCGTTTCCGAGATATTTGCAGATTTATCTCAAGGGAAGGGGCCTGACGGACATATTTCGAGATATTTCTTCTTCTTGTTGTTCTTCTTCTGCACAGCTAAGCTGGAAGTGGCATTTACAGCTCGCAATAGTGCAGAGTTATCTCAAAGAAAGGGGCCACGGTGTTTCTGTATCTCTATTATGTTGGTGCGGCTTCGGAACTTTTAAATATCTCGATATATCTCGAAAACTACGCTTCTGATCAAAAAATATCATAGAACATAAATTGTAGGAAACATAATTCTCTACAAAAAAGGTCTCTTAACATTTTGCCATAGCTCGCTTCGTTTCCGAGATATTTGCAGATTTATCTCAAGGGAATGGGCCTAACGGACATATTTCGAGATATTTCTTCTTCTTGTTGTTCTTCTTCTGCACAGCTAAGCTGGAAGTGGCATTTACAGCTCGCAATAGTGCAGAGTTATCTCAAAGAAAGGGGCCACGGTGTTTCTGTATCTCTATTATGTTGGTGCGGCTTCGGAATATTTAAATATCTTGATATATCTCGAGAACTACGCATCTGATCAAAAAATATCATACAACATAAAAAGTAGGAAACTTAATTCTCTACAAAAAAGGTCTCTTAACATTTTGCCATAGCGCTCTTCGTTTCCGAGATATTTGCAGATTTATCTCAAGGGAAGGGGCCTGACGGACATATTTCGAGATATTTCTTCTTCTTGTTGTTCTTCTTCTGCACAGCTAAACTGGAAGTGGTATTTCCAGCTCGCAATGGTGCAGAGTTATCTCAAAGAGAGGGGCCACGGTGTTTCTGTATCTCAATTATGTTGGTGCGGCTCCGGAACTTTTAAATATCTTGATATATCTCGAGAACTACGCATCTGATCAATAAATATCATAGAAGATAAAAAGTAGGAAACTTAATTCTCTACAAAAAAGGTCTCTTAACATTTTGCCATAGCTCGCTTCGTTTCCGAGATATTTGCAGATTTATCTCAAGGGAAGGGGCCTGACGGACATATTTCGAGATATTTCTTCTTCTTGTTGTTCTTCTTCTGCACAGCTAAGCTGGAAGTGGCATTTGCAGCTCGCAATAGTGCAGAGTTATCTCAAAGAAAGGGGCCTCGGTGTTTCTGTATCTCTATTATGTTGGTGCGGCTTCGGAATATTTAAATATCTTGATATATCTCGAGAACTACGCATCTGATCAAAAAATATCATACAACATAAAAAGTAGGAAACTTAATTCTCTACAAAAAAGGTCTCTTAACATTTTGCCATAGCTCTCTTCGTTTCCGAGATATTTGCAGATTTATCTCAAGGGAAGGGGCCTGACGGACATATTTCGAGATATTTCTTCTTCTTGTTGTTCTTCTTCTGCACAGCTAAGCTGGAAGTGGCATTTACAGCTCGCAATAGTGCACAGTTATCTCAAAGAAAGGGGCCACGGTGTTTCTGTATCTCTATTATGTTGGTGCGGCTTCGGAACTTTTAAATATCTTGATATATCTCGAGAACTACGCATCTGATCAAAAAATATCATAGAACATAAAAAGTAGGAAACTTAATTCTCTACAAAAAAGGTCTCTTAACATTTTGCCATAGCTCTCTTCGTTTCCGAGATATTTGCAGATTTATCTCAAGGGAAGGGGCCTGACGGACATATTTCGAGATATTTCTTCTTCTTGTTGTTCTTCTTCTGCACAGCTAAGCTGGAAGTGGCATTTGCAGCTCGCAATAGTGCAGAGTTATCTCAAAGAAAGGGGCCACGGTGTTTCTGTATCTCTGTTATGTTGGTGCGGCTTCGGAATATTTAAATATCTTGATATATCTCGAGAACTACGCATCTGATCAAAAAATATCATACAACATAAAAAGTAGGTAACTTAATTCTCTACAAAAAAGGTCTCTTAACATTTTGCCATAGCTCTCTTCGTTTCCGAGATATTTGCAGATTTATCTCAAGGGAAGGGGCCTGACGGACATATTTCGAGATATTTCTTCTTCTTGTTGTTCTTCTGCTGCACAGCTAAGCTGGAAGTGGCATTTGCGGCTCGCAATAGTGCAGAGTTATCTCAAAGAAAGGGGCCACGGTGTTTCTGTATCTCTATTATGATGGTGCGGCTTCGGAATATTTAAATATCTTGATATATCTCGAGAACTACGCATCTGATCAAAAAATATCATACAACACAAAAAGTAGGAAACTTAATTCTCTACAAAAAAGGTCTCTTAACATTTTGCCATAGCTCTCTTCGTTTCCGAGATATTTGCAGATTTATCTCAAGGGAAGGGGCCTGACGGACATATTTCGAGATATTTCTTCTTCTTGTTGTTCTTCTTCTGCACAGCTAAGCTGGAAGTGGCATTTGCAGCTCGCAATAGTGCAGAGTTATCTCGAAGAAAGGGGCCACGGTGTTTCTGTATCTCTATTATGTTGGTGCGGCTTCGGAACTTTTAAATATCTTGATATATCTCGAGAACTACGCATCTGATCAAAAAATATCATAGAACATAAAAAGTAGGAAACTTAATTCCCTACAAAAAAGGTCTCTTAACATTTTGCCATAGCTCGCTTCGTTTCCGAGATATTTGCAGATTTATCTCAAGGGAAGGGGCCTAACGGACATATTTCGAGATATTTCTTCTTCTTGTTGTTCTTCTTCTGCACAGCTAAGCTGGAAGTGGCATTTACAGCTCGCAATAGTGCACAGTTATCTCAAAGAAAGGGGCCACGGTGTTTCTGTATCTCTATTATGTTGGTGCGGCTTCGGAACTTTTAAATATCTTGATATATCTCGAGAACTACGCATCTGATCAAAAAATATCATAGAACATAAAAAGTAGGAAACTTAATTCTCTACAAAAAAGGTCTCTTAACATTTTGCCATAGCTCGCCTCGTTTCCGAGATATTTGCAGATTTATCTCAAGGGAAGGGGCCTGACGGACATATTTCGAGATGTTTCTTCTTCTTGTTGTTCTTCTTCTGCACAGCTAAGCTGGAAGTGGCATTTGCAGCTCGCAATAGTGCAGAGTTATCTCAAAGAAAGGGGCCACGGTGTTTCTGTATCTCTATTATGTTGGTGCGGCTTCGGAACTTTTAAATATCTCGATATATCTCGAAAACTACGCTTCTGATCAAAAAATATCATAGAACATAAATTGTAGGAAACATAATTCTCTACAAAAAACGTCTCTTAACATTTTGCCATAGCTCGCTTCGTTTCCGAGATATTTGCAGATATATCTCAATGGGAAGGGGCCTGACGGACATATTGCGAGATATTTCTTCTTCTTGTTGTTCTTCTTCTGCACAGCTAAGCTGGAAGTGGCATTTCCAGGTCGCAATAGTGCAGAGTTATCTCAAAGAAAGGAGCCACGGTGTTTCTGTATCTCTATTATGTTGGTGCGGCTTCGGAACTTTTAAATATCTTGATATATCTCGAGAACTACGCATCTAATCAAAAAATATCATAGAACATAAAAAGTAGGAAACTTAATTCTCTACAAAAAAGGTCTGTTAACATTTTGCCATAGCTCGCTTCGTTTCCGAGATATTTGCAGATTTATCTCAAGGGAAGGGGCCTGACGGACATATTTCGAGATATTTCTTCTTCTTGTTGTTCTTCTTCTGCACAGCTAAGCTGGAAGTGGCATTTACAGCTCGCAATAGTGCAGTGTTATCTCAAAGAAAGGGGCCACGGTGTTTCTGTATCTCTATTATGTTGGTGCGGCTTCGGAATATTTAAATATCTTGATATATCTCGAGAACTACGCATCTGATCAAAAAATATCATACAACACAAAAAGTAGGAAACTTAATTCTCTACAAAAAAGGTCTCCTAACATTTTGCCATAGCCCTCTTCGTTTCCGAGATATTTGCAGATTTATCTCAAGGGAAGGGGCCTGACGGACATATTTCGAGATATTTCTTCTTCTTGTTGTTCTTCTTCTGCACAGCTAAGCTGGAAGTGGCATTTACAGCTCGCAATAGTGCACAGTTATCTCAAAGAAAGGGGCCACGGTGTTTCTGTATCTCTATTATGTTGGTGCGGCTTCGGAACTTTTAAATATCTCGATATATCTCGAAAACTACGCTTCTGATCAAAAAATATCATACAACATAAAAAGTAGGAAACTTAATTCTCTACAAAAAAGGTCTCTTAACATTTTGCCATAGCTCTCTTCGTTTCCGAGATATTTGCAGATTTATCTCAAGGGAAGGGGCCTGACGGACATATTTCGAGATATTTCTTCTTCTTGTTGTTCTTCTTCTGCACAGCTAAGCTGGAAGTGGCATTTGCAGCTCGCAATAGTGCAGAGTTATCTCAAAGAAAGGGGCCACGGTGTTTCTGTATCTCTATTATGATGGTGCGGCTTCGGAATATTTAAATATCTTGATATATCTCGAGAACTACGCATCTGATCAAAAAATATCATACAACACAAAAAGTAGGAAACTTAATTCTCTACAAAAAAGGTCTCTTAACATTTTGCCATAGCTCGCTTCGTTTCCGAGATATTTGCAGATTTATCTCAAGGGAAGGGGCCTGACGGACATATTTCGAGATATATCTTCTTCTTGTTGTTCTTCTTCTGCACAGCTAAGCTGGAAGTGGCATTTGCAGCTCGCAATAGTGCAGAGTTATCTCAAAGAAAGGGGCCACGGTGTTTCTGTATCTCTATTATGTTGGTGCGGCTTCGGAACTTTTAAATATCTTGATATATCTCGAGAACTACGCATCTGATCAAAAAATATCATAGAACATAAAAAGTACGAAACTTAATTCCCTACAAAAAAGGTCTCTTAACATTTTGCCATAGCTCGCTTCGTTTCCGAGATATTTGCAGATTTATCTCAAGGGAAGGGGCCTAACGGACATATTTCGAGATATTTCTTCTTCTTGTTGTTCTTCTTCTGCACAGCTAAGCTGGAAGTGGCATTTACAGCTCGCAATAGTGCACAGTTATCTCAAAGAAAGGGGCCACGGTGTTTCTGTATCTCTATTATGTTGGTGCGGCTTCGGAACTTTTAAATATCTTGATATATCTCGAGAACTACGCATCTGATCAAAAAATATCATAGAACATAAAAAGTAGGAAACTTAATTCTCTACAAAAAAGGTCTCTTAACATTTTGCCATAGCTCGCCTCGTTTCCGAGATATTTGCAGATTTATCTCAAGGGAAGGGGCCTGACGGACATATTTCGAGATATATCTTCTTCTTGTTGTTCTTCTTCTGCACAGCTAAGCTGGACGTGGCATTTGCAGCTCGCAATAGTGCAGAGTTATCTCAAAGAAAGGGGCCACGGTGTTTCTGTATCTCTATTATGTTGGTGCGGCTTCGGAACTTTTAAATATCTTGATATATCTCGAGAACTACGCATCTGATCAAAAAATATCATAGAACATAAAAAGTAGGAAACTTAATTCCCTACAAAAAAGGTCTCTTAACATTTTGCCATAGCTCGCTTCGTTTCCGAGATATTTGCAGATTTATCTCAAGGGAAGGGGCCTAACGGACATATTTCGAGATATTTCTTCTTCTTGTTGTTCTTCTTCTGCACAGCTAAGCTGGAAGTGGCATTTACAGCTCGCAATAGTGCACAGTGATCTCAAAGAAAGGGGCCACGGTGTTTCTGTATCTCTATTATGTTGGTGCGGCTTCGGAACTTTTAAATATCTTGATATATCTCGAGAACTACGCATCTGATCAAAAAATATCATAGAACATAAAAAGTAGGAAACTTAATTCTCTACAAAAAAGGTCTCTTAACATTTTGCCATAGCTCTCTTCGTTTCCGAGATATTTGCAGATTTATCTCAAGGGAAGGGGCCTGACGGACATATTTCGAGATATTTCTTCTTCTTGTTGTTCTTCTTCTGCACAGCTAAGCTGGAAGTGGCATTTGCAGCTCGCAATAGTGCAGAGTTATCTCAAAGAAAGGGGCCACGGTGTTTCTGTATCTCTATTATGTTGGTGCCGCTTCGGAACTTTTAAATATCTTGATATATCTCGAGAACTACGCCTCTCATCAAAAAATATCATAGAACATAGAAAGTAGGAAACTTAATTCTCTACAAAAAAGGTCTCTTAACATTTTGCCATAGCTCGCTTCGTTTCCGAGATATTTGCAGATTCAGCTCAAAGGAACGGGCCTGACGGACATATTTCGAGATATTTCTTCTTCTTGTTGTTCTTCTTCTGCACAGCCAAACGGGAAGTGGCATTTCCAGGTCGCAATAGTGCAGAGTTATCTCAAAGAAAGGAGCCACGGTGTTTCTGTATCTCTATTATGTTGGTGCGGCTTCGGAACTTTTAAATATCTTGATATATCTCGAGAACTACGCATCTGATCAAAAAATATCATAGAACATAAAAAGTAGGAAACTTAATTCTCTACAAAAAAGGTCTCTTAACATTTTGCCATAGCTCTCTTCGTTTCCGAGATATTTGCAGATTTATCTCAAGGGAAGGGGCCTAACGGACATATTTCGAGATATTTCTTCTTCTTGTTGTTCTTCTTCTGCACAGCTAAACTGGAAGTGGCATTTCCAGGTCGCAATAGTGCAGAGTTATCTCAAAGAAAGGGGCCACGGTGTTTCTGTATCTCTATTATGTTGGTGCGGCTTCGGAACTTTTAAATATCTCGATATATCTCGAAAACTACGCTTCTGATCAAAAAATATCATAGAACATAAATTGTAGGAAACATAATTCTCTACAAAAAAGGTCTCTTAACATTTTGCCATAGCTCGCTTCGTTTCCGAGATATTTGCAGATTTATCTCAAGGGAATGGGCCTAACGGACATATTTCGAGATATTTCTTCTTCTTGTTGTTCTTCTTCTGCACAGCTAAGCTGGAAGTGGCATTTACAGCTCGCAATAGTGCAGAGTTATCTCAAAGAAAGGGGCCACGGTGTTTCTGTATCTCTATTATGTTGGTGCGGCTTCGGAACTTTTAAATATCTCGATATATCTCGAAAACTACGCTTCTGCTCAAAAAATATCATAGAACATAAATTGTAGGAAACATAATTCTCTACAAAAAAGGTCTCTTAGCATTTTGCCATAGCTCGCTTCGTTTCCGAGATATTTGCAGATACATCTCAAGGGAAGGGGCCTGACGGACATATTTCGAGATATTTCTTCTTCTTGTTGTTCTTCTTCTGCACAGCTAAGCTGGAAGTGGCATTTGCAGCTCGCAATAGTGCAGAGTTATCTCAAAGAAAGGGGCCACGGTGTTTCTGTATCTCTATTATGTTGGTGCGGCTTCGGAACTTTTAAATATCTCGATATATCTCGAAAACTACGCTTCTGATCAAAAAATATCATAGAACATAAATTGTAGGAAACATAATTCTCTACAAAAAACGTCTCTTAACATTTTGCCATAGCTCGCTTCGTTTCCGAGATATTTGCAGATTTATCTCAAGGGAAGGGGCCTGACGGACATATTTCGAGATATTTCTTCTTCTTGTTGTTCTTCTTCTGCACAGCTAAGCTGGAAGTGGCATTTGCAGCTCGCAATAGTGCAGAGTTATCTCAAAGAAAGGGGCCACGGTGTTTCTGTATCTCTATTATGTTGGTGCGGCTTCGGAACGTTTAAATATCTTGATATATCTCGAGAACTACGCATCTGATCAAAAAATATCATAGAACATAGAAAGTAGGAAACCTAATTCTCTACAAAAAAGGTCTCTTAACATTTTGCCATAGCTCGCTTCGTTTCCGAGATATTTGCAGATTTATCTCAAGGGAAGGGGCCTGACGGACATGTTTCGAGATATTTCTTCTTCTTGTTGTTCTTCTTCTGCACAGCTAAGCTGGAAGTGGCATTTGCGGCTCGCACTAGTGCAGAGTTATCTCAAAGAAAGGGGCGACGGTGTTTCTGTATCTCTATTATGTTGGTGCGGCTTCGGAACTTTTAAATATCTCGATATATCTCGAAAACTACGCTTCGGCTCAAAAAATATCATAGAACATAAATTGTAGGAAACATAATTCTCTACAAAAAAGGTCTCTTAACATTTTGCCATAGCTCGCTTCGTTTCCGAGATATTTGCAGATTTATCTCAAGGGAAGGGGCCTGACGGACATATTTCGAGATATTTCTTCTTCTTGTTGTTCTTCTTGTGCACAGCTAAGCTGGAAGTGGCATTTGCAGCTCGCAATAGTGCAGAGTTATCTCAAAGAAAGGGGCCACGGTGTTTCTGTATCTCTATTATGTTGGTGCGGCTTCGGAACTTTTAAATATCTTGATATATCTCGAGAACTACGCATCTGATCAAAAAATATCATAGAACATAAAAAGTAGGAAACTTAATTCTCTACAAAAAAGGTCTGTTAACATTTTGCCATAGCTCGCTTCGTTTCCGAGATATTTGCAGATTTATCTCAAGGGAAGGGGCCTGACGGACATATTTCGAGATATTTCTTCTTCTTGTTGTTCTTCTTCTGCACAGCTAAGCTGGAAGTGGCATTTGCGGCTCGCACTAGTGCAGAGTTATCTCAAAGAAAGGGGCCACGGTGTTTCTGTATCTCTATTATGTTGGTGCGGCTTCGGAACTTTTAAATATCTTGATATATCTCGAGAACTACGCATCTGATCAAAAAATATCATAGAACATAAAAAGTAGGAAACTTAATTCTCTACAAAAAAGGTCTCTTAACATTTTGCCATAGCTCGCTTCGTTTCCGAGATATTTGCAGATTTATCTCAAGGGAAGGGGCCTGACGGACATATTTCGAGATATTTCTTCTTCTTGTTGTTCTTCTTCTGCACAGCTAAGCTGGAAGTGGCATTTGCGGCTCGCACTAGTGCAGAGTTATCTCAAAGAAAGGGGCCACGGTGTTTCTGTATCTCTATTATGTTGGTGCGGCTTCGGAACTTTTAAATATCTTGATATATCTCGAGAACTACCCATCTGATCAAAAAATATCATAGAACATAAAAAGTAGGAAACTTAATTCTCTACAAATAAGGTCTCTTAACATTTTGCCATAGCTCGCTTCGTTTCCGAGATATTTGCAGATTTATCTCAAGGGAAGGGGCCTGACGGACATATTTCGAGATATTTCTTCTTCTTGTTGTTCTTCTTCTGCACAGCTAAGCTGGAAGTGGCATTTGCAGCTCGCAATAGTGCAGAGTTATCTCAAAGAAAGGGGCCACGGTGTTTCTGTATCTCTATTATGTTGATGCGGCTTCGGAACTTTTAAATATCTTGATATATCTCGAGAACTACGCATCTGATCAAAAAATATCATAGAACATAAATAGTAGGAATCTTAATTTCCTACAAAAAAGATCTGTTAATATTTTGCCATAGCTCGCATTGTTTCCGAGATATTTGCAGATTTAGCTCAAGGGAAGGGGCCTGACGGACATATTTCGAGATATTTCTTCTTCTTGTTGTTCTTCTTCTGCACAGCTAAGCTGGAAGTGGCATTTGCAGCTCGCAATTGTGCAGAGTTATCTCAAAGAAAGGGGCCACGGTGTTTCTGTATCTCTATTATGTTGGTGCGGCTTCGGAACTTTTAAATATCTCGATATATCTCGAAAACTACGCTTCTGATCAAAAAATATCATAGAACATAAAAAGTAGGAAACTTAATTCTCTACAAAAAAGGTCTCTTACCATTTTCCCATAGCTGGAATCGTTTCCGAGATATTTGCAGATTTAGCTCAAGGGAAGGGGCCTGACGGACATATTCCGAGATATTTCTTCTTCTTGTTGTTCCTCTTCTGCACAGCTAAGCTGGAAGTGGCATTTGCAGCTCGCAATAGTGCAGAGTTATCTCAAAGAAAGAGGCCACGGTGTTTCTGTACCTCTATTATGTTGGTGCAGCTTCGGAACTTTTAAATATCTTGATATATCTCGAGAACTACGCATCTGATCAAAAAATATCATAGAACATAAAAAGTAGGAAACCTAATTTTCTACAAAAAAGGTCTGTTAACATTTTGCCGTAGCTCGCTTCGTTTCAGAGATATTTGCAGATTTATCTCAAGGGAAGGGGCCTGACGGACATATTTCGAGATATTTCTTCTTCTTGTTGTTCTTTTTCTGCACAGCTAAGCTGGAAGTGGCATTTGCGGCTCGCACTAGTGCAGAGTTATCTCAAAGAAAGGGGCCACGGTGTTTCTGTATCTCTATTATGTTGGTGCGGCTTCGGAACTTTTAAATATCTCGATATATCTCGAAAACTACGCTTCTGATCAAAAAATATCATAGAACATAAATTGTAGGAAACATAATTCTCTACAAAAAATGTCTCTTAACATTTTGCCATAGCTCTCTTCGTTTCCGAGATATTTGCAGATTCAGCTCAAAGGAACGGGCCTGACGGACATATTTCGAGATATTTCTTCTTCTTGTTGTTCTTCCTTTGCACAGCTAAGCTGGAAGTGGCATTTGCGGCTCGCAATAGTGCAGAGTTATCTCAAAGAAAGAGGCCACGGTGTTTCTGTACCTCTATTATGTTGGTGCAGCTTCGGAACTTTTAAATATCTTGATATATCTCGAGAACTACGCATCTGATAAAAAAATATCATAGAACATAAAAAGTAGGAAACCTAATTTTCCACAAAAAAGGTCTGTTAACATTTTGCCGTAGCTCGCTTCGTTTCAGAGATATTTGCAGATTTATCTCAAGGGAAGGGGCCTGACGGACATATTTCGAAATATTTCTTATTCTTGTTGTTCTGCTTCTGCACAGCTAAGCTGGAAGTGGCATTTGCAGCTCGCAATAGTGCAGAGTTATCGCAAAGAAAGGGGCCACGGTGTTTCTGTATCTCTATTATGTTGGTGCGGCTTCGGAACTTTTAAATATATTGATATATCTCGAGAACTACGCATCTGATCAAAAAATATCATAGAACATAAAAAGTAGGAAACCTAATTTTCTAGAAAAAAGGTCTCTTAACATTTTGCCATAGCTCGCTTCGTTTCCGAGATATTTGCAGATTTATCTCAAGGGAAGAGGCCTGACGAACATATTTCGAAATATTTCTTATTCTTGTCGTTCTTCTTCTGCACAGCTAAGCTGGAAGTGGCATTTGCAGCTCGCAATAGTGCAGAGTTATCTCAAAGAAAGGGGCCACGGTGTTTCTGTATCTCTATTATGTTGGTGCGGCTTCGGAACTTTTAAATATCTTGATATATCTCGAGAACTACTCATCTGATCAAAAAATATCATAGAACATAAAAAGTAGGAAACTTAATTCTCTACAAAAAAGGTCTCTTAACATTTTGCCATAGCTCGCTTTGTTTCCGAGATATTTGCAGATTTATCTCAAGGGAAGGGGCCTGACGGACATATTTCGAGATATTTCTTCTTCTTGTTGTTCTTCTTCTGCACAGCTAAGCTGGAAGTGGCATTTGCGGCTCGCACTAGTGCAGAGTTATCTCAAAGAAAGGGGCCACGGTGTTTCTGTATCTCTATTATGTTGGTGCGGCTTCGGAACTTTTAAATATCTTGATATATCTCGAGAACTACGCATCTGATCAAAAAATATGATAGAACATAAAAAGTAGGAAACTTAATTCTCTACAAATAAGGTCTCTTAACATTTTGCCATAGCTCGCTTCGTTTCCGAGATATTTGCAGATTTATCTCAAGGGAAGGGGCCTGACGGACATATTTCGAGATATTTCTTCTTCTTGTTGTTCTTCTTCTGCACAGCTAAGCTGGAAGTGGCATTTGCAGCTCGCAATAGTGCAGAGTTATCTCAAAGAAAGGGGCCACGGTGTTTCTGTATCTCTATTATGTTGGTGCGGCTTCGGAACTTTTAAATATCTTGATATATCTCGAGAACTACGCATCTGATCAAAAAATATCATAGAACATAAATAGTAGGAATCTTAATTTCCTACAAAAAAGATCTGTTAATATTTTGCCATAGCTCGCATTGTTTCCGAGATATTTGCAGATTTAGCTCAAGGGAAGGGGCCTGACGGACATATTTCGAGATATTTCTTCTTCTTGTTGTTCTTCTTCTGCACAGCTATGCTGGAAGTGGCATTTGCAGCTCGCAATTGTGCAGAGTTATCTCAAAGAGAGGGGCCACGTTTTTCTGTATCTCTATTATGTTGGTGCGGCTTCGGAACTTTTAAATATCTCGATATATCTCGAGAACTACGCATCTGATCAAAAAATATCATAGAACATAAAAAGTAGGAAACGTAATTCTCTACAAGAAAGGTCTCTTAACATTTTGCCATAGCTCGCTTCGTTTCCGAGATGTTTGCAGATTTATCTCAAGGGAAGGGGCCTAACGGACATATTTCGAGATATTTCTTCTTCTTGTTGTTCTTCTTCTTCACAGCTAAGCTGGAAGTGGCATTTGCAGCTCGCAATAGTGCAGAGTTATCTCAAAGAAAGGGGCCACGGTGTTTCTGTATCTCTATTATGTTGGTGCGGCTTCGGAACTTTTAAATATCTCGATATATCTCGAAAACTACGCTTCTGATCAAAAAATATCATAGAACATAAATTGTAGGAATCATAATTCTCTACAAAAAAGGTTTCTTAACGTTTTGCCATAGCTCGCTTCGTTTCCGAGATATTTGCAGATTTATCTCAAGGGAAGGGTCCTGACGGTCATACTTCGAGATATTTCTTCTTCTTGTTGTTCCTCTTCTGCACAGCTAAGCTGGAAGTGGCATTTGCAGCTCGCAATAGTGCAGAGTTATCTCAAAGAAAGAGGCCACGGTGTTTCTGTACCTCTATTATGTTGGTGCAGCTTCGGAACTTTTAAATATCTTGATATATCTCGAGAACTACGCATCTGATCAAAAAATATCATAGAACATAAAAAGTAGGAAACCTAATTTTCTACAAAAAAGGTCTGTTAACATTTTGCCGTAGCTCGCTTCGTTTCAGAGATATTTGCAGATTTATCTCAAGGGAAGGGGCCTGACGGACATATTTCGAGATATTTCTTCTTCTTGTTGTTCTTTTTCTGCACAGCTAAGCTGGAAGTGGCATTTGCGGCTCGCACTAGTGCAGAGTTATCTCAAAGAAAGGGGCCACGGTGTTTCTGTATCTCTATTATGTTGGTGCGGCTTCGGAACTTTTAAATATCTCGATATATCTCGAAAACTACGCTTCTGATCAAAAAATATCATAGAACATAAATTGTAGGAAACATAATTCTCTACAAAAAACGTCTCTTAACATTTTGCCATAGCTCTCTTCGTTTCCGAGATATTTGCAGATTCAGCTCAAAGGAACGGGCCTGACGGACATATTTCGAGATATTTCTTCTTCTTGTTGTTCTTCCTTTGCACAGCTAAGCTGGAAGTGGCATTTGCGGCTCGCAATAGTGCAGAGTTATCTCAAAGAAAGAGGCCACGGTGTTTCTGTACCTCTATTATGTTGGTGCAGCTTCGGAACTTTTAAATATCTTGATATATCTCGAGAACTACGCATCTGATAAAAAAATATCATAGAACATAAAAAGTAGGAAACCTAATTTTCCACAAAAAAGGTCTGTTAACATTTTGCCGTAGCTCGCTTCGTTTCCGAGATATTTGCAGATTTATCTCAAGGGAAGAGGCCTGACGAACATATTTCGAAATATTTCTTATTCTTGTTGTTCTTCTTCTGCACAGCTAAGCTGGAAGTGGCATTTGCAGCTCGCAATAGTGCAGAGTTATCTCAAAGAAAGGGGCCACGGTGTTTCTGTATCTCTATTATGTTGGTGCGGCTTCGGAACTTTTAAATATCTTGATATATCTCGAGAACTACTCATCTGATCAAAAAATATCATAGAACATAAAAAGTAGGAAACTTAATTCTCTACAAAAAAGGTCTCTTAACATTTTGCCATAGCTCGCTTCGTTTCCGAGATATTTGCAGATTTATCTCAAGGGAAGGGGCCTGACGGACATATTTCGAGATATTTCTTCTTCTTGTTGTTCTTCTTCTGCACAGCTAAGCTGGAAGTGGCATTTGCGGCTCGCACTAGTGCAGAGTTATCTCAAAGAAAGGGGCCACGGTGTTTCTGTATCTCTATTATGTTGGTGCGGCTTCGGAACTTTTAAATATCTCGATATATCTCGAGAACTACGCATCTGATCAAAAAATATCATAGAACATAAAAAGTAGGAAACTTAATTCTCTACAAAAAAGGTCTCTTACCATTTTCCCATAGCTGGAATCGTTTCCGAGATATTTGCAGATTTAGCTCAAGGGAAGGGGCCTGACGGTCATACTTCGAGATATTTCTTCTTCTTGTTGTTCCTCTTCTGCACAGCTAAGCTGGAAGTGGCATTTGCAGCTCGCAATAGTGCAGAGTTATCTCAAAGAAAGAGGCCACGGTGTTTCTGTACCTCTATTATGTTGGTGCAGCTTCGGAACTTTTAAATATCTTGATATATCTCGAGAACTACGCATCTGATCAAAAAATATCATAGAACATAAAAAGTAGGAAACCTAATTTTCTACAAAAAAGGTCTGTTAACATTTTGCCGTAGCTCGCTTCGTTTCAGAGATATTTGCAGATTTATCTCAAGGGAAGGGGCCTGACGGACATATTTCGAGATATTTCTTCTTCTTGTTGTTCTTTTTCTGCACAGCTAAGCTGGAAGTGGCATTTGCGGCTCGCACTAGTGCAGAGTTATCTCAAAGAAAGGGGCCACGGTGTTTCTGTATCTCTATTATGTTGGTGCGGCTTCGGAACTTTTAAATATCTCGATATATCTCGAAAACTACGCTTCTGATCAAAAAATATCATAGAACATAAATTGTAGGAAACATAATTCTCTACAAAAAACGTCTCTTAACATTTTGCCATAGCTCTCTTCGTTTCCGAGATATTTGCAGATTCAGCTCAAAGGAACGGGCCTGACGGACATATTTCGAGATATTTCTTCTTCTTGTTGTTCTTCCTTTGCACAGCTAAGCTGGAAGTGGCATTTGCGGCTCGCAATAGTGCAGAGTTATCTCAAAGAAAGAGGCCACGGTGTTTCTGTACCTCTATTATGTTGGTGCAGCTTCGGAACTTTTAAATATCTTGATATATCTCGAGAACTACGCATCTGATAAAAAAATATCATAGAACATAAAAAGTAGGAAACCTAATTTTCCACAAAAAAGGTCTGTTAACATTTTGCCGTAGCTCGCTTCGTTTCAGAGATATTTGCAGATTTATCTCAAGGGAAGGGGCCTGACGGACATATTTCGAAATATTTCTTATTCTTGTTGTTCTGCTTCTGCACAGCTAAGCTGGAAGTGGCATTTGCAGCTCGCAATAGTGCAGAGTTATCGCAAAGAAAGGGGCCACGGTGTTTCTGTATCTCTATTATGTTGGTGCGGCTTCGGAACTTTTAAATATATTGATATATCTCGAGAACTACGCATCTGATCAAAAAATATCATAGAACATAAAAAGTAGGAAACCTAATTTTCTAGAAAAAAGGTCTCTTAACATTTTGCCGTAGCTCGCTTCGTTTCCGAGATATTTGCAGATTTATCTCAAGGGAAGAGGCCTGACGAACATATTTCGAAATATTTCTTATTCTTGTTGTTCTTCTTCTGCACAGCTAAGCTGGAAGTGGCATTTGCAGCTCGCAATAGTGCAGAGTTATCTCAAAGAAAGGGGCCACGGTGTTTCTGTATCTCTATTATGTTGGTGCGGCTTCGGAACTTTTAAATATCTTGATATGTCTCGAGAACTACTCATCTGATCAAAAAATATCATAGAACATAAAAAGTAGGAAACTTAATTCTCTACAAAAAAGGTCTCTTAACATTTTGCCATAGCTCGCTTCGTTTCCGAGATATTTGCAGATTTATCTCAAGGGAAGGGGCCTGACGGACATATTTCGAGATATTTCTTCTTCTTGTTGTTCTTCTTCTGCACAGCTAAGCTGGAAGTGGCATTTGCAGCTCGCAATAGTGCAGAGTTATCTCAAAGAAAGGGGCCACGGTGTTTCTGTATCTCTATTATGTTGGTGCGGCTTCGGAACTTTTAAATATCTTGATATATCTCGAGAACTACGCATCTGATCAAAAAATATCATAGAACATAAATAGTAGGAATCTTAATTTCCTACAAAAAAGATCTGTTAATATTTTGCCATAGCTCGCATTGTTTCCGAGATATTTGCAGATTTAGCTCAAGGGAAGGGGCCTGACGGACATATTTCGAGATATTTCTTCTTCTTGT
This sequence comes from Osmia lignaria lignaria, assembly GCF_051020975.1. Lineage (NCBI taxonomy): Eukaryota > Metazoa > Arthropoda > Insecta > Hymenoptera > Megachilidae > Osmia > Osmia lignaria. The sequence continues at coordinate 4,161,706 of NW_027478160.1, forward strand.
TGTTCTTCTTCTGCACAGCTATGCTGGAAGTGGCATTTGCAGCTCGCAATTGTGCAGAGTTATCTCAAAGAGAGGGGCCACGTTTTTCTGTATCTCTATTATGTTGGTGCGGCTTCGGAACTTTTAAATATCTCGATATATCTCGAGAACTACGCATCTGATCAAAAAATATCATAGAACATAAAAAGTAGGAAACTTAATTCTCTACAAAAAAGGTCTCTTACCATTTTCCCATAGCTGGAATCGTTTCCGAGATATTTGCAGATTTAGCTCAAGGGAAGGGGCCTGACGGACATATTCCGAGATATTTCTTCTTCTTGTTGTTCCTCTTCTGCACAGCTAAGCTGGAAGTGGCATTTGCAGCTCGCAATAGTGCAGAGTTATCTCAAAGAAAGAGGCCACGGTGTTTCTGTACCTCTATTATGTTGGTGCAGCTTCGGAACTTTTAAATATCTTGATATATCTCGAGAACTACGCATCTGATCAAAAAATATCATAGAACATAAAAAGTAGGAAACCTAATTTTCTACAAAAAAGGTCTGTTAACATTTTGCCGTAGCTCGCTTCGTTTCAGAGATATTTGCAGATTTATCTCAAGGGAAGGGGCCTGACGGACATATTTCGAGATATTTCTTCTTCTTGTTGTTCTTTTTCTGCACAGCTAAGCTGGAAGTGGCATTTGCGGCTCGCACTAGTGCAGAGTTATCTCAAAGAAAGGGGCCACGGTGTTTCTGTATCTCTATTATGTTGGTGCGGCTTCGGAACTTTTAAATATCTCGATATATCTCGAAAACTACGCTTCTGATCAAAAAATATCATAGAACATAAATTGTAGGAAACATAATTCTCTACAAAAAACGTCTCTTAACATTTTGCCATAGCTCTCTTCGTTTCCGAGATATTTGCAGATTCAGCTCAAAGGAACGGGCCTGACGGACATATTTCGAGATATTTCTTCTTCTTGTTGTTCTTCCTTTGCACAGCTAAGCTGGAAGTGGCATTTGCGGCTCGCAATAGTGCAGAGTTATCTCAAAGAAAGAGGCCACGGTGTTTCTGTACCTCTATTATGTTGGTGCAGCTTCGGAACTTTTAAATATCTTGATATATCTCGAGAACTACGCATCTGATAAAAAAATATCATAGAACATAAAAAGTAGGAAACCTAATTTTCCACAAAAAAGGTCTGTTAACATTTTGCCGTAGCTCGCTTCGTTTCAGAGATATTTGCAGATTTATCTCAAGGGAAGGGGCCTGACGGACATATTTCGAAATATTTCTTATTCTTGTTGTTCTGCTTCTGCACAGCTAAGCTGGAAGTGGCATTTGCAGCTCGCAATAGTGCAGAGTTATCGCAAAGAAAGGGGCCACGGTGTTTCTGTATCTCTATTATGTTGGTGCGGCTTCGGAACTTTTAAATATATTGATATATCTCGAGAACTACGCATCTGATCAAAAAATATCATACAACATAAAAAGTAGGAAACCTAATTTTCAACAGAAAAGGTCTCTTAACATTTTGCCGTAGCTCGCTTGGTTTCCGAGATATTTGCAGATTTATCTCAAGGGATGGGGCCTGACGGACATATTTCGAGATATTTCTCCTTCTTGTTGTTCGTCTTCTGCACAGCTAAGCTGGAAGTGGCATTTGCAGCTCGCAATAGTGCAGAGTTATCTCAAAGAAAGAGGCCACGGTGTTTCTGTACCTCTATTATGTTGGTGCAGCTTCGGAACTTTTAAATATCTTGATATATCTCGAGAACTACGCATCTGATCAAAAAATATCATAGAAGATAAAAAGTAGGAAACTTAATTCTCTACAAAAAAGGTCTCTTAACATTTTGCCATAGCTCGCTTCGTTTCCGAGATATTTGCAGATATATCTCAAGGGAAGGGGCCTAACGGACATATTTCGAGATATTTCTTCTTCTTGTTGTTCTTCTTCTGCACAGCTAAACTGGAAGTGGCATTTCCAGCTCGCAATAGTGCAGAGTTATCCCAAAGAAAGGGGCCACGGTGTTTCTGTATCTCTATTATGTTGGTGCGGCTTCGGAGCTTTTAAATATCTCGATATATCTCGAAAACTACGCTTCTGATCAAAAAATATCATAGAACATAAATTGTAGGAAACTTAATTATCTACAAAAAAGGTCTCTTAACATTTTGCCATAGCTCGCTTCGTTTCCGAGATATTTGCAGATTTATCTCAAGGGAAGGGGCCTGACGGACATATTTCGAGATATTTCTTCTTCTTGTTGTTCTTCTTCTGCACAGCTAAGCTGGAAGTGGCATTTGCAGCTCGCAATAGTGCAGAGTTATCTCAAAGAAAGGGGCCACGGTGTTTCTGTATCCCTATTATGTTGGTGCGGCTTCGGAACTTTTAAATATCTTGATATATCTCGAGAACTACGCGTCTGATCAAAAAATATCATAGAACATAAAAAGTAGGAAACTTAATTCTCTACAAAAAAGGTCTCTTAACATTTTGCCATAGCTCGCTTCGTTTCCGAGATATTTGCAGATATATCTCAAGGGAAGGGGCCTGACGGACATATTTCGAGATATTTCTTCTTCTTGTTGTTCTTCTTCTGCACAGCTAAGCTGGAAGTGGCATTTACAGCTCGCAATAGTGCAGAGTTATCTCAAAGAAAGGGGCCACGGTGTTTCTGTATCTCTATTATGTTGGTGCGGCTTCGGAACTTTTAAATATCTTGATATATCTCGAGAACTACGCATCTGATCAAAAAATATCATAGAACATGAAAAGTAGGAAACTTAATTCTCTACAAAAAAGGTCTCTTAACATTTTGCCATAGCTCTCTTCGTTTCCGAGATATTTGCAGATTTATCTCAAGGGAAGGGGCCTGACGGACATATTTCGAGATATTTCTTCTTCTTGTTGTTCTTCTTCTGCACAGCTAAGCTGGAAGTGGCATTTGCAGCTCGCAATAGTGCAGAGTTATCTCAAAGAAAGGGGCCACGGTGTTTCTGTATCTCTATTATGTTGGTGCGGCTTCGGAACGTTTAAGAATCCCGATATATCTCGAAAACTACGCTTCTGATCAAAAAATATCATAGAACATAAATTGTAGGAAACATAATTCTCTACAAAAAACGTCTCTTAACATTTTGCCATAGCTCGCTTCGTTTCCGAGATATTTGCAGATTCAGCTCAAAGGAACTGGCCTGACGGACATATTTCGAGATATTTCTTCTTCTTGTTGTTCTTCCTCTGCACAGCTAAGCTGGAAGTGGCATTTGCAGCTCGCAATAGTGCAGAGTTATCTCAAAGAAAGGGGCCACGGTGTTTCTGTATCTCTATTATGATGGTGCGGCTTCGGAACTTTTAAATATCTTGATATATCTCGAGAACTACGCATCTGATCAAAAAATATCATAGAACATAAAAAGTAGGAAACTTAATTCTTTACAAAAAAGGTCTCTTAACATTTTGGCATAGCTCGCTTCGTTTCCGAGATATTTGCATATTTATCTCAAGGGAAGGGGCCTGACGGACATATTTCGAGATATTTCTTCTTCTTGTTGTTCTTCTTCTGCACAGCTAAGCTGGAAGTGGCATTTGCGGCTCGCACTAGTGCAGAGTTATCTCAAAGAAAGGGGCCACGGTGTTTCTGTATCTTTATTATGTTGGTGCGGCTTCGGAACTTTTAAATATCTCGATATATCTCGAAAACTACGCTTCTGATCAAAAAATATCATAGAACATAAAAAGTAGAAAACTTAATTCTCTACAAAAAAGGTCTGTTAACATTTTGCCATAGCTCGCTTCGTTTCCGAGATATTTGCAGATTTATCTCAAGGGAAGGGGCCTGACGGACATATTTCGAGATATTTCTTCTTCTTGTTGTTCATCTTCTGCACAGCTGAGCTGGAAGTGGCATTTGCAGGTCGCAATAGTGCAGAGTTATCTCAAAGAAAGGGGCCACGGTGTATCTGTATCTCTATTATGTTGGTGCGGCTACGGAACTTTTAAATATCTCGATATATCTCGAAAACTACGCTTCTGATCAAAAAATATCATAGAACGTAAATTGTAGGAAATATTATTCTCTACAAAAAAGGTCTCTCAACATTTTGCCATAGCTCGCTTCGTTTCCGAGATATTTGCAGATTCATCTCAAGGGAAGGAGTCTGACGGACATATTTCGAGATATTTCTTCTTCTTGTTGTTCTTCTTCTGCACAGCTAAACTGGAAGTGGCATTTCCAGCTCGCAGTAGTGCAGAGTTATCTCAAAGAAAGGGGCCACGGTGTTTCTGTATCTCTATTATGTTGGTGCGGCTTCGGAACTTTTAAATATCTTGATATATCTCGAGAACTACGCATCTGATCAAAAAATATCATAGAACATAAAAAGTAGGAAACTTAATTCTCTACAAAAAAGGTCTCTTAACATTTTGCCATAGCTCGCTTCGTTTCCGAGATATTTGCAGATTTATCTCAAGGGAAGGGGCCTGACGGACATATTTCGAGATATTTCTTCTTCTTGTTGTTCTTCTTCTGCACAGCTCAGCTGGAAGTGGCATTTGCAGCTAGCAATAGTGCAGAGTTATCTCAAAGAAAGGGGCCACGGTGTTTCTGTATCTCTATTATGTTGGTGCGGCTTCGGAGCTTTTAAATATCTCGATATATCTCAAAAACTACGCTTCTGATCAAAAAATATCATAGAACATAAATTGTAGGAAACATAATTCTCTACAAAAAAGGTCCCTTAACATTTTGCCATAGCTCGCTTCGTTTCCGAGATATATGCAGATTTATCTCAAGGGAAGGGGCCTGACGGACATATTTCGAGATATTTCTTCTTCTTGTTGTTCTTCTTCTGCACAGCTAAGCTGGAAGTGGCATTTGCAGCTCGCAATAGTGCAGAGTTATCTCAAAGAGAGGGGCCACGGTGTTTCTGTATCTCTATTATGTTTGGTGCGGCTTCGGAACTTTTAAGTATCTTGATCTATCTCGAGAACTACGCTTCTGATCAAAAAATATCATAGAACATAAATTGTAGGAAATATAATTCTCTACAAAAAACGTCTCTTAACATTTTGCCATAGCTCGCTTCGTTTCCGAGATATTTGCAGATTTATCTCAAGGGAAGTGGCCTGACGGACATATTTCGAGATGTTTCTTCTTCTTGTTGTTCTTCTTCTGCACAGCTAAGCTGGAAGTGGCATTTGCAGCTCGCAATAGTGCAGAGTTATCTCAAAGAAAGAGGCCACGGTGTTTCTGTACCTCTATTATGTTGGTGCAGCTTCGGAACTTTTAAATATCTTGATATATCTCGAGAACTACGCATCTGATCAAAAAATATCATCGAACATAAAAAGTAGGAAACTTAATTCTCTACAAAAAAGGTCTCTTAACATTTTGCCATAGCTCGCTTCGTTTCCGAGATATTTGCAGATTTATCTCAAGGGAAGTGGCCTGACAGACATATTTCGAGATATTTCTTCTTCTTGTTGTTCTTCTTCTGCACAGCTAAGCTGGAAGTGGCATTTGCAGCTCGCAATAGTGCAGAGTTATCCCAAAGAAAGGGGCCACGGTGTTTCTGTATCTCTATTATGTTGGTGCGGCTTCGGAGCTTTTAAATATCTCGATATATCTCGAAAACTACGCTTCTGATCAAAAAATATCATAGAACATAAATTGTAGGAAACTTAATTATCTACAAAAAAGGTCTCTTAACATTTTGCCATAGCTCGCTTCGTTTCCGAGATATTTGCAGATTTATCTCAAGGGAAGGGGCCTGACGGACATATTTCGAGATATTTCTTCTTCTTGTTGTTCTTCTTCTGCACAGCTAAGCTGGAAGTGGCATTTGCAGCTCGCAATAGTGCAGAGTTATCTCAAAGAGAGGGGCCACGGTGTTTCTGTATCTCTATTATGTTTGGTGCGGCTTCGGAACTTTTAAGTATCTTGATCTATCTCGAGAACTACGCTTCTGATCAAAAAATATCATAGAACATAAATTGTAGGAAATATAATTCTCTACAAAAAACGTCTCTTAACATTTTGCCATAGCTCGCTTCGTTTCCGAGATATTTGCAGATTTATCTCAAGGGAAGTGGCCTGACGGACATATTTCGAGATATTTCTTCTTCTTGTTGTTCTTCTTCTGCACAGCTAAGCTGGAAGTGGCATTTGCGGCTCGCACTAGTGCAGAGTTATCTCAAAGAAAGGGGCCACGGTGTTTCTGTATCCCTATTATGTTGGTGCGGCTTCGGAACTTTTAAATATCTTGATATATCTCGAGAACTACGCATCTGATCAAAAAATATCATAGAACATAAAAAGTAGGAAACTTAATTCTCTACAAAAAAGGTCTCTTAACATTTTGCCATAGCTCGCTTCGTTTCCGAGATATTTGCATATTTATCTCAAGGGAAGGGGCCTGATGGACATATTTCGAGATATTTCTTCTTCTTGTTGTTCTTCTTCTGCACAGCTAAGCTGGAAGTGGCATTTGCGGCTCGCACTAGTGCAGAGTTATCTCAAAGAAAGGGGCCACGGTGTTTCTGTATCTTTATTATGTTGGTGCGGCTTCGGAACTTTTAAATATCTCGATATATCTCGAAAACTACGCTTCTGATCAGAAAATATCATAGAACATAAAAAGTAGGAAACTTAATTCTCTACAAAAACGGTCTCTTAACATTTTGCCATAGCTCGCTTCGTTTCCGAGATATTTGCAGATATATCTCAAGGGAAGGGGCCTGACGGACATATTTCGAGATATTTCTTCTTCTTGTTGTTCTTCTTCTGCACAGCTAAGCTGGAAGTGGCATTTGCGGCTCGCACTAGTGCACAGTTATCTCAAAGAAAGGGGCCACGGTGTTTCTGTATCTCTATTATGTTGGTGCGTCTTCGGAACTTTTAAATATCTCGATATATCTCGAAAACTACGCTTCTGATCAAACAATATCATAGAACATAAATTGTAGGAAACATAATTCTCTACAAAAAACGTCTCTTAACATTTTGCCATAGCTCGCTTCGTTTCCGACATATTTGCAGATACAGCTCAAAGGAACTGGTCTGACGGACATATTTCGAGATATTTCTTCTTCTTGTTGTTCTTCTTCTGCACAGCTAAGCTGGAAGTGGCATTTGCGGCTCGCACTAGTGCACAGTTATCTCAAAGAAAGGGGCCACGGTGTTTCTGTATCTCTATTATGTTGGTGCGGCTTCGGAACTTTTAAATATCTTGATATATCTCGAGAACTACGCATCTGATCAAAAAATATCATAGAACATAAAAAGTAGGAAACTTAATTCTATACAAAAAAGGTCTCTTGACATTTTGCCATAGCTCGCTTCGTTTCCGAGATATTTGCAGATTTATCTCAAGGGAAGGGGCCTAACGGACATATTTCGAGATATTTCTTCTTCTTGTTGTTCTTCTTCTGCACAGCTAAACTGGAAGTGGCATTTCCAGCTCGCAATAGTGCAGAGTTATCTCAAAGAAAGGGGCCACGGTGTTTCTGTATCTCTATTATGTTGATGCGGCTTCGGAACTTTTAAATATCTCGATATATCTCGAAAACTACGCTTCTGATCAAAAAATATCATAGAACATAAAAAGTAGGAAACTTAATTCTCTACAAAAAAGGTCTCTTAACATTTTGCCATAGCTCGCTTCGTTTCCGAGATATTTGCAGATTTATCTCAAGGGAAGGGGCCTAACGGACATATTTCGAGATATTTCTTCTTCTTGTTGTTCTTCTTCTGCACAGCTAAACTGGAAGTGGCATTTCCAGCTCGCAGTAGTGCAGAGTTATCTCAAAGAAAGGGGCCACGGTGCTTCTGTATCTCTATTATGTTGGTGCGGCTTCGGAACTTTTAAATATCTTGATATATCTCGAGAACTACGCATCTGATCAAAAAATATCATTGAACATAAAAAGTAGGAAACTTAATTCTCTACAAAAAAGGTCTCTTAACATTTTGCCATAGCTCGCTTCGTTTCCGAGATATTTGCAGATTTATCTCAAGGGAAGGGGCCTGACGGACATATTTCGAGATATTTCTTCTTCTTGTTGTTCTTCTTCTGCACAGCTCAGCTGGAAGTGGCATTTGCAGCTAGCAATAGTGCAGAGTTATCTCAAAGAAAGGCGCCACGGTGTTTCTGTATCTCTATTATGTTGGTGCGGCTTCGGAGCTTTTAAATATCTCGATATATCTCAAAAACTACGCTTCTGATCAAAAAATATCATAGAACATAAATTGTAGGAAACATAATTCTCTACAAAAAAGGTCCCTTAACATTTTGCCATAGCTCGCTTCGTTTCCGAGATATATGCAGATTTATCTCAAGGGAAGGGGCCTGACGGACATATTTCGAGATATTTCTTCTTCTTGTTGTTCTTCTTCTGCACAGCTAAGCTGGAAGTGGCATTTGCAGCTCGCAATAGTGCAGAGTTATCTCAAAGAAAGGGGCCACGGTGTTTCTGTATCTCTATTATGTTGGTGCGGCTTCGGAACTTTTAAATATCTTGATATATCTCGAGAACTACGCATCTGATCAAATAATATCATAGAACATAAATTGTAGGAAACATAATTCTCTACAAAAAAGGTCTCTTAACATTTTGCCATAGCTCGCTTCGTTTCCGAGATATATGCAGATTTATCTCAAGGGAAGGGGCCTGACGGACATATTTCGAGATATTTCTTCTTCTTGTTGTTCTTCTGCTGCACAGCTAAACTGGAAGTGGCATTTCCAGCTCGCAATAGTGCAGAGTTATCTGAAAGAAAGGGGCCACGGTGTTTCTGTATCTCTATTATGTTGGTGCGGCTTCGGAACTTTTAAATATCTTGATATATCTCGAGAACTGCGCATCTGATCAAATAATATCATAGAACATAAAAAGTAGGAAACTTAATTCTCTACAAATAAGGTATCTTAACATTTTGCCATAGCTCGCTTCGTTTCCGAGATATTTGCAGATTTATCTCAAGGGAAGGGGCCTGACGGACATATTTCGAGATATTTCTTCTTCTTGTTGGTCTTCTTCTGCACAGCTAAGCTGGAAGTGGCATTTGCAGCTCGCAATAGTGCAGAGTTATCTCAAAGAATGGGGCCACGGTGTTTCTGTATCTCTATTACATTGGTGCGGCTTCGGAACTTTTAAATATCTTGATATATCTCGAGAACTACGCTTCTGATCAAAAAATATCATAGAACGTAAATTGTAGGAAACATAATTCTCTACAAAAAACGTCTCTTAACATTTTGCCATAGCTCGCTTCGTTTCCGAGATATTTGCAGATTTATCTCAAGGGAAGGGGCCTAACGGACATATTTCGAGATATTTCTTCTTCTTGTTGTTCTTCTTCTGCACAGCTAAACTGGAAGTGGCATTTCCAGCTCGCAGTAGTGCAGAGTTATCTCAAAGAAAGGGGCCACGGTGCTTCTGTATCTCTATTATGTTGGTGCGGCTTCGGAACTTTTAAATATCTTGATATATCTCGAGAACTACGCATCTGATCAAAAAATATCATAGAACATAAAAAGTAGGAAACTTAATTCTCTACAAAAAAGGTCTCTTAACATTTTGCCATAGCTCGCTTCGTTTCCGAGATATTTGCAGATTTATCTCAAGGGAAGGGGCCTGACGGACATATTTCGAGATATTTCTTCTTCTTGTTGTTCTTCTTCTGCACAGCTCAGCTGGAAGTGGCATTTGCAGCTAGCAATAGTGCAGAGTTATCTCAAAGAAAGGGGCCACGGTGTTTCTGTATCTCTATTATGTTGGTGCGGCTTCGGAGCTTTTAAATATCTCGATATATCTCAAAAACTACGCTTCTGATCAAAAAATATCATAGAACATAAATTGTAGGAAACATAATTCTCTACAAAAAAGGTCCCTTAACATTTTGCCATAGCTCGCTTCGTTTCCGAGATATATGCAGATTTATCTCAAGGGAAGGGGCCTGACGGACATATTTCGAGATATTTCTTCTTCTTGTTGTTCTTCTTCTGCACAGCTAAGCTGGAAGTGGCATTTGCAGCTCGCAATAGTGCAGAGTTATCTCAAAGAAAGGGGCCACGGTGTTTCTGTATCTCTATTATGTTGGTGCGGCTTCGGAACTTTTAAATATCTTGATATATCTCGAGAACTACGCATCTGATCAAATAATATCATAGAACATAAATTGTAGGAAACATAATTCTCTACAAAAAAGGTCTCTTAACATTTTGCCATAGCTCGCTTCGTTTCCGAGATATATGCAGATTTATCTCAAGGGAAGGGGCCTGACGGACATATTTCGAGATATTTCTTCTTCTTGTTGTTCTTCTGCTGCACAGCTAAACTGGAAGTGGCATTTCCAGCTCGCAATAGTGCAGAGTTATCTGAAAGAAAGGGGCCACGGTGTTTCTGTATCTCTATTATGTTGGTGCGGCTTCGGAACTTTTAAATATCTTGATATATCTCGAGAACTGCGCATCTGATCAAATAATATCATAGAACATAAAAAGTAGGAAACTTAATTCTCTACAAATAAGGTATCTTAACATTTTGCCATAGCTCGCTTCGTTTCCGAGATATTTGCAGATTTATCTCAAGGGAAGGGGCCTGACGGACATATTTCGAGATATTTCTTCTTCTTGTTGGTCTTCTTCTGCACAGCTAAGCTGGAAGTGGCATTTGCAGCTCGCAATAGTGCAGAGTTATCTCAAAGAATGGGGCCACGGTGTTTCTGTATCTCTATTACATTGGTGCGGCTTCGGAACTTTTAAATATCTTGATATATCTCGAGAACTACGCTTCTGATCAAAAAATATCATAGAACGTAAATTGTAGGAAACATAATTCTCTACAAAAAACGTCTCTTAACATTTTGCCATAGCTCGCTTCGTTTCCGAGATATTTGCAGATTCAGCTCAAAGGAACTGGCCTGACGGACATATTTCGAGATATTTCTTCTTCTTGTTGTTCTTCCTCTGCACAGCAAAGCTGGAAGTGGCATTTGCAGCTCGCAATAGTGCAGAGTTATCTCAAAGAAAGGGGCCACGGTGTTTCTGTATCTCTATTATGTTGGTGCGGCTTCGGAACTTTTAAATATCTTGATATATCTCGAGAACTACGCATCTGATCAAAAAATATCATAGAACATAAAAAGTAGGAAACTTAATTCTATACAAAAAAGGTCTCTTGACATTTTGCCATAGCTCGCTTCGTTTCCGAGATATTTGCAGATTTATCTCAAGGGAAGGGGCCTAACGGACATATTTCGAGATATTTCTTCTTCTTGTTGTTCTTCTTCTGCACAGCTAAACTGGAAGTGGCATTTCCAGCTCGCAATAGTGCAGAGTTATCTCAAAGAAAGGGGCCACGGTGTTTCTGTATCTCTATTATGTTGATGCGGCTTCGGAACTTTTAAATATCTCGATATATCTCGAAAACTACGCTTCTGATCAAAAAATATCATAGAACATAAAAAGTAGGAAACTTAATTCTCTACAAAAAAGGTCTCTTAACATTTTGCCATAGCTCGCTTCGTTTCCGAGATATTTGCAGATTTATCTCAAGGGAAGGGGCCTAACGGACATATTTCGAGATATTTCTTCTTCTTGTTGTTCTTCTTCTGCACAGCTAAACTGGAAGTGGCATTTCCAGCTCGCAGTAGTGCAGAGTTATCTCAAAGAAAGGGGCCACGGTGCTTCTGTATCTCTATTATGTTGGTGCGGCTTCGGAACTTTTAAATATCTTGATATATCTCGAGAACTACGCATCTGATCAAAAAATATCATTGAACATAAAAAGTAGGAAACTTAATTCTCTACAAAAAAGGTCTCTTAACATTTTGCCATAGCTCGCTTCGTTTCCGAGATATTTGCAGATTTATCTCAAGGGAAGGGGCCTGACGGACATATTTCGAGATATTTCTTCTTCTTGTTGTTCTTCTTCTGCACAGCTCAGCTGGAAGTGGCATTTGCAGCTAGCAATAGTGCAGAGTTATCTCAAAGAAAGGCGCCACGGTGTTTCTGTATCTCTATTATGTTGGTGCGGCTTCGGAGCTTTTAAATATCTCGATATATCTCAAAAACTACGCTTCTGATCAAAAAATATCATAGAACATAAATTGTAGGAAACATAATTCTCTACAAAAAAGGTCCCTTAACATTTTGCCATAGCTCGCTTCGTTTCCGAGATATATGCAGATTTATCTCAAGGGAAGGGGCCTGACGGACATATTTCGAGATATTTCTTCTTCTTGTTGTTCTTCTTCTGCACAGCTAAGCTGGAAGTGGCATTTGCAGCTCGCAATAGTGCAGAGTTATCTCAAAGAAAGGGGCCACGGTGTTTCTGTATCTCTATTATGTTGGTGCGGCTTCGGAACTTTTAAATATCTTGATATATCTCGAGAACTACGCATCTGATCAAATAATATCATAGAACATAAATTGTAGGAAACATAATTCTCTACAAAAAAGGTCTCTTAACATTTTGCCATAGCTCGCTTCGTTTCCGAGATATATGCAGATTTATCTCAAGGGAAGGGGCCTGACGGACATATTTCGAGATATTTCTTCTTCTTGTTGTTCTTCTGCTGCACAGCTAAACTGGAAGTGGCATTTCCAGCTCGCAATAGTGCAGAGTTATCTGAAAGAAAGGGGCCACGGTGTTTCTGTATCTCTATTATGTTGGTGCGGCTTCGGAACTTTTAAATATCTTGATATATCTCGAGAACTGCGCATCTGATCAAATAATATCATAGAACATAAAAAGTAGGAAACTTAATTCTCTACAAATAAGGTATCTTAACATTTTGCCATAGCTCGCTTCGTTTCCGAGATATTTGCAGATTTATCTCAAGGGAAGGGGCCTGACGGACATATTTCGAGATATTTCTTCTTCTTGTTGGTCTTCTTCTGCACAGCTAAGCTGGAAGTGGCATTTGCAGCTCGCAATAGTGCAGAGTTATCTCAAAGAATGGGGCCACGGTGTTTCTGTATCTCTATTACATTGGTGCGGCTTCGGAACTTTTAAATATCTTGATATATCTCGAGAACTACGCTTCTGATCAAAAAATATCATAGAACGTAAATTGTAGGAAACATAATTCTCTACAAAAAACGTCTCTTAACATTTTGCCATAGCTCGCTTCGTTTCCGAGATATTTGCAGATTTATCTCAAGGGAAGGGGCCTAACGGACATATTTCGAGATATTTCTTCTTCTTGTTGTTCTTCTTCTGCACAGCTAAACTGGAAGTGGCATTTCCAGCTCGCAGTAGTGCAGAGTTATCTCAAAGAAAGGGGCCACGGTGCTTCTGTATCTCTATTATGTTGGTGCGGCTTCGGAACTTTTAAATATCTTGATATATCTCGAGAACTACGCATCTGATCAAAAAATATCATAGAACATAAAAAGTAGGAAACTTAATTCTCTACAAAAAAGGTCTCTTAACATTTTGCCATAGCTCGCTTCGTTTCCGAGATATTTGCAGATTTATCTCAAGGGAAGGGGCCTGACGGACATATTTCGAGATATTTCTTCTTCTTGTTGTTCTTCTTCTGCACAGCTCAGCTGGAAGTGGCATTTGCAGCTAGCAATAGTGCAGAGTTATCTCAAAGAAAGGGGCCACGGTGTTTCTGTATCTCTATTATGTTGGTGCGGCTTCGGAGCTTTTAAATATCTCGATATATCTCAAAAACTACGCTTCTGATCAAAAAATATCATAGAACATAAATTGTAGGAAACATAATTCTCTACAAAAAAGGTCCCTTAACATTTTGCCATAGCTCGCTTCGTTTCCGAGATATATGCAGATTTATCTCAAGGGAAGGGGCCTGACGGACATATTTCGAGATATTTCTTCTTCTTGTTGTTCTTCTTCTGCACAGCTAAGCTGGAAGTGGCATTTGCAGCTCGCAATAGTGCAGAGTTATCTCAAAGAAAGGGGCCACGGTGTTTCTGTATCTCTATTATGTTGGTGCGGCTTCGGAACTTTTAAATATCTTGATATATCTCGAGAACTACGCATCTGATCAAATAATATCATAGAACATAAATTGTAGGAAACATAATTCTCTACAAAAAAGGTCTCTTAACATTTTGCCATAGCTCGCTTCGTTTCCGAGATATATGCAGATTTATCTCAAGGGAAGGGGCCTGACGGACATATTTCGAGATATTTCTTCTTCTTGTTGTTCTTCTGCTGCACAGCTAAACTGGAAGTGGCATTTCCAGCTCGCAATAGTGCAGAGTTATCTGAAAGAAAGGGGCCACGGTGTTTCTGTATCTCTATTATGTTGGTGCGGCTTCGGAACTTTTAAATATCTTGATATATCTCGAGAACTGCGCATCTGATCAAATAATATCATAGAACATAAAAAGTAGGAAACTTAATTCTCTACAAATAAGGTATCTTAACATTTTGCCATAGCTCGCTTCGTTTCCGAGATATTTGCAGATTTATCTCAAGGGAAGGGGCCTGACGGACATATTTCGAGATATTTCTTCTTCTTGTTGGTCTTCTTCTGCACAGCTAAGCTGGAAGTGGCATTTGCAGCTCGCAATAGTGCAGAGTTATCTCAAAGAATGGGGCCACGGTGTTTCTGTATCTCTATTACATTGGTGCGGCTTCGGAACTTTTAAATATCTTGATATATCTCGAGAACTACGCTTCTGATCAAAAAATATCATAGAACGTAAATTGTAGGAAACATAATTCTCTACAAAAAACGTCTCTTAACATTTTGCCATAGCTCGCTTCGTTTCCGAGATATTTGCAGATTCAGCTCAAAGGAACTGGCCTGACGGACATATTTCGAGATATTTCTTCTTCTTGTTGTTCTTCCTCTGCACAGCAAAGCTGGTAGTGGCATTTGCAGCTCGCAATAGTGCAGAGTTATCTCAAAGAAAGGGGCCACGGTGTTTCTGTATCTCTATTATGTTGGTGCGGCTTCGGAACTTTTAAATATCTTGATATATCTCGAGAACTACGCATCTGATCAAATAATATCATAGAACATAGAAAGTAGGAAACTTAATTCTCTACAAATAAGGTCTCTTAACATTTTGCCATAGCTCGCTTCGTTTCCGAGATATTTGCAGATCTATCTCAAGAGAAGGGGCCTGACGGACATATTTCGAGATATTTCTTCTTCTTGTTGTTCTTCTTCTGCACAGCTAAGCTGGAAGTGGCATTTGCAGCTAGCAATAGTGCAGAGTTATCTCAAAGAAAGGGGCCACGGTGTTTCTGTATCTCTATTATGTTGGTGCGGCTTCGGAACTTTTAAATATCTCGATATATCTCGAAAACTACGCTTCTGATCAAAAAATATCATAGAACATAAATTGTAGGAAACATAATTCTCTACAAAAAAGGTCTCTTAACGTTTTGCCATAGCTCGCTTCGTTTCGGAGATATTTGCAGATTTATCTCAAGGGAAGGGTCCTAACGGACATATTTCGAGATATTTCTTCTTCTTGTTGTTCTTCTTCTGCACAGCTAACCTGGAAGTGGCATTTCCAGCTCGCAATAGTGCAGAGTTATCCCGAAGAAAGGGGCCACGGTGTTTCTGTATCTCTATTATGTTGGTGCGGCTTCGGAACTTTTAAATATCTCGATATATCTCGAAAACTACGCTTCTGATCAAAAAATATCATAGAACATAAATTGTAGGAAACATAATTCTCTACAAAAAAGGTCTCTCACCATTTTGCCAGAGCTCGCTTCGTTTCTGAGATATTTGCAGATTTATCTCAAGGGAAGGGTCCTGACGGACATATTTCGGGATATTTCTTCTTCTTGTTGTTCTTCTTCTGCACAGCTAAACTGGAAGTGGCATTTCTAGCTCGCAATAGTGCAGAGTTATCTCAAAGAAAGGGGCCACTGTGTTTCTGTATCTCTATTATGTTGGTGCGGCTTCGGAACTTTTAAATATCTTGATATATCTCGAGAACTACGCATCTGATCAAAAAATATCATAGAACATAAAAAGTGGGAAACTTAATTCTCTACAAAAAACGTCTCTTAACATTTTGCCATAGCTCGCTTCGTTTCCGAGATATTTGCAGATTTATCTCAAGGGAAGGGGACTGACGGACATATTTCGACATATTTCTTCTTCTTGTTGTTCTTCTTCTGCACAGCTAAGCTGGAAGTGGCATTTGCAGCTCGCAGTAGTGCAGAGTTATCTCAACGAAAGGGGCCACAGTGTTTCTGTATCTCTATTATGTTGGTGCGGCTTCGGAACTTTTAAATATCTTGATATATCTCGAGAACTACGCTTCTGATCAAAAAATATCATAGAACATAAATTGTAGGAAACATAATTCTCTACAAAAAAGGTCTCTTAAGATTTTGCCATAGCTCGTTTCGTTTCCGAAATATTTGCAGATATATCTCAAGGGAAGGGGCCTGACGGACATATTTCGAGATATTTCTTCTTCTTGTTGTTCTTCTTCTGCACAGCTAAACTGGAAGTGGCATTTCTAGCTCGCAATAGTGCAGAGTTATCTCAAAGAAAGGGGCCACTGTGTTTCTGTATCTCTATTATGTTGGTGCGGCTTCGGAACTTTTAAATATCTTGATATATCTCGAGAACTACGCATCTGATCAAAAAACATCATAGAACATAAATTGTAGGAAACATAATTCTCTACAAAAAACGTCTCTCACCATTTTTCCATAGCTCGCTTCGTTTCTGAGATATTTGCAGATTTATCTCAAGGGAAGGGTCCTGACGGACATATTTCGAGATATTTCTTCTTCTTGTTGTTCTTCTTCTGCACAGCTAAGCTGGAAGTGGCGTTTGCAGCTCGCAGTAGTGCAGAGTTATCTCAAGGAAAGGGGCCACAGTGTTTCTGTATCTCTATTATGTTGGTGCGGCTTCGGAACTTTTAAATATCTTGATATATCTCGAGAACTACGCATCTGATCAAAAAATATCATAGAACATAAATAGTAGGAAACTTAATTCTCTACAAAAAAGGTCTCTCAACATTTTGCCATAGCTCGCTTCGTTTCCGAGATATTTGCAGATTTATCTCAAGGGAAGGGGCCTGACGGACATATTTCGAGATATTTCTTCTTCTTGTTGTTCTTCTTCTGCACAGCTAAGCTGGAAGTGGCATTTGCAGCTCGCAATAGTGCAGAGTTATCTCAAAGAATGGGGCCACGGTGTTTCTGTATCTCTATTATGTTGGTGCGGCTTCGGAACTTTTAAATATCTTGATATATCTCGAGAACTACGCATCTGATCAAAAAATATCATAGAACATAAAAAGTAGGAAACTTAATTCTCTACAAAAAAGGTCTCTTAACACTTTGCCATAGCTCGCTTCGTTTCCGAGATATTTGCAGATTTATCTCAAGGGAAGGGGACTGACGGACATATTTCGAGATATTTCTTCTTCTTGTTGTTCTTCTTCTGCACAGCTAAGCTGGAAGTGGCATTCGCAGCTCGCAGTAGTGCAGAGTTATCTCAAAGAAAGGGGCCACAGTGTTTCTGTATCTCTATTATGTTGGTGCGGCTTCGGAACTTTTAAATATCTTGATATATCTCGAGAACTACGCATCTGATCAAAAAATATCATAGAACATAAAAAGTGGGGAACTTAATTCTCTACAAAAAAGGTCTCTTAACATTTTGCCATAGCTCGCTTGGTTTCCGAGATATTTGCAGATTTATCTCAAGGGAAGGGGCCTGACGGACATATTTCGAGATATTTCTTCTTCTTGTTGTTCTTCTTCTGCACAGCTAAGCTGGAAGTGGCATTTGCAGCTCGCAATAGTGCAGAGTTACCTCAAAGAAAGGGGCCACGGTGTTTCTGTATCTCTATTATGTTGGTGGCGCTTCGGAACTTTTAAATATCTTGATATATCTCGAAAACTACGGTTCTGATCAAAAAATATCATAGAACATAAATTGTAGGAAACATAATTCTCTACAAAAAAGGTCTGTTAACATTTTGCCATAGCTCTCTTCGTTTCCGAGATATTTGCAGATTTATCTCAAGGGAAGGGGCCTGACGGACATATTTCGAGATATTTCTTCTTCTTGTTGTTCTTCTTCTGCACAGCTAAGCTGGAAGTGGCATTTGCGGCTCGCACTAGTGCAGAGTTATCTCAAAGAAAGGGGCCACGGTGTTTCTGAGTCTCTATTATGTTGGTGCGGCTTCGGAACTTTTAAATATCTCGATATATCTCGAAAACTACGCTTCTGATCAAAAAATATCATAGAACATAAATTGTAGGAAACATAATTCTCTACAAAAAACGTCTCTTAACATTTTGCCATAGCTCGCTTCGTTTCCGAGATATTTGCAGATTCAGCTCAAAGGAACGGGCCTGACGGACATATTTCGAGATATTTCTTCTTCTTGTTGTTCTTCTTCTGCACAGCTAAGCTGGAAGTGGCATTTACAGCTCGCAATAGTGCAGAGTTATCTCAAAGAAAGGGGCCACGGTGTTTCTGAATCTCTATGATGTTGGTGCGGCTTCGGAACTTTTAAATATCTCGATATATCTCGAAAACTACGGTGCTGATCAAAAAATATCATAGAACATAAATTGTAGGAAACATAATTCTCTACAAAAAACGTCTCTTAACATTTTGCCATAGCTCGCTTCGTTTCTGAGATATTTGCAGATTTATCTCAAGGGAAGGGTCCTGACGGACATATTTCGGGATATTTCTTCTTCTTGTTGTTCTTCTTCTGCACAGCTAAACTGGAAGTGGCATTTCTAGCTCGCAATAGTGCAGAGTTATCTCAAAGAAAGGGGCCACTGTGTTTCTGTATCTCTATTATGTTGGTGCGGCTTCGGAACTTTTAAATATCTTGATATATCTCGAGAACTACGCATCTGATCAAAAAACATCATAGAACATAAATTGTAGGAAACATAATTCTCTACAAAAAACGTCTCTCACCATTTTTCCATAGCTCGCTTCGTTTCTGAGATATTTGCAGATTTATCTCAAGGGAAGGGTCCTGACGGACATATTTCGAGATATTTCTTCTTCTTGTTGTTCTTCTTCTGCACAGCTAAGCTGGAAGTGGCATTCGCAGCTCGCAGTAGTGCAGAGTTATCTCAAAGAAAGGGGCCACAGTGTTTCTGTATCTCTTTTATGTTGGTGCGGCTTCGGAACTTTTAAATATCTTGATATATCTCGAGAACTACGCATCTGATCAAAAAATATCATAGAACATAAAAAGTGGGAAACTTAATTCTCTACAAAAAAGGTCTCTTAACATTTTGCCATAGCTCGCTTCGTTTCCGAGATATTTGCAGATTTATCTCAAGGGAAGGGGACTGACGGACATATTTCGAGATATTTCTTCTTCTTGTTGTTCTTCTTCTGCACAGCTAAGCTGGAAGTGGCGTTTGCAGCTCGCAGTAGTGCAGAGTTATCTCAAGGAAAGGGGCCACAGTGTTTCTGTATCTCTATTATGTTGGTGCGGCTTCGGAACTTTTAAATATCTTGATATATCTCGAGAACTACGCATCTGATCATAAAATATCATAGAACATAAATAGTAGGAAACTTAATTCTCTACAAAAAAGGTCTCTCAACATTTTGCCATAGCTCGCTTCGTTTCCGAGATATTTGCATATTTATCTCAAGGGAAGGGGCCTGACGGACATATTTCGAGATATTTCTTCTTCTTGTTGTTCTTCGTCTGCACAGCTAAGCTGGAAGTGGCATTTGCGGCTCGCACTAGTGCAGAGTTATCTCAAAGAAAGGGGCCACGGTGTTTCTGAATCTCTATTATGTTGGTGCGGCTTCGGAACTTTTAAATATCTCGATATATCTCGAAAACTACGCTTCTGATCAAAAAATATCATAGAACCTAAATTGTAGGAAACATAATTCTCCACAAAAAACGTCTCTTAAGATTTTGCCATAGCTCGCTTCGTTTCCGAGATATTTGCAGATTTATCTCAAGGGAAGGGGCCTGACGGACATATTTCGAGATATTTCTTCTTCTTGTTGTTCTTCTTCTGCACAGCTAAGCTGGAAGTGGCACTTGCAGCTCGCAATAGTGCAGAGTTATCTCAAAGAAAGGGGCCACGGTGTTTCTGTATCTCTATTATGTTGGTGCGGCTTCGGAACTTTTAAATATCTTGATATATCTCGAGAACTACGCATCTGATCAAAAAATATCATAGAACATAAAAAGTAGCAAACTTAATTCTCTACAAAAAAGGTCTCTTAACATTTTGCCATAGCTCGCTTCGTTTCCGAGATATTTGCAGATTTATCTCAAGGGAAGGGGCCTGACGGACATGTTTCGAGATACTCCTTCTTCTTGTTGTTCTTCTTCTGCACAGCTAAACTGAAAGTGGCATTTCCAGCTCGCAATAGTGCAGAGTTATCTCAAAGAAAGGGGCCACGGTGTTTCTGTATCTCTATTATGTTGGTGCGGCTTCGGAACTTTTAAATATCTTGATATATCTCGAGAACTACGCATCTGATCAAAAAATATCGTAGATCATAAAAAGTAGGAAACTTAATTCTCTACAAAAAAGGTCTCTTAACATTTTGCCATAGCTCGCTTCATTTCCGAGATATTTGCAGATTTATCTCAAGGGAAGGGGCCTAACGGACATATTTCGAGATATTTCTTCTTCTTGTTGTTCTTCTTCTGCACAGCGAAGCTGGAAGTGGCATTTGCAGCTCGCAATAGTGCAGAGTTATCTCAAAGAAAGGGGCCACGGTGTTTCTGTATCTCTATTATGTTGGTGCGGCTTCGGAACTTTTAAATATCTTGATATATCTCGAGAACTACG
This sequence comes from Osmia lignaria lignaria, assembly GCF_051020975.1. NCBI lineage: Eukaryota > Metazoa > Arthropoda > Insecta > Hymenoptera > Megachilidae > Osmia > Osmia lignaria. The sequence continues at coordinate 4,182,470 of NW_027478160.1, forward strand.
CATCTGATCAAAAAATATCATAGAAGATAAATAGTAGGAAACTTAATTCTCTACAAAAAAGGTCTCCCAACATTTTGCCATAGCTCGCTTCGTTTCCGAGATATTTGCACATTTATCTCAAGGGAAGGGGCCCGACGGACATATTTCGAGATATTTCTTCTTCTTGTTGTTCTTCTTCTGCACAGCTAAGAGGGAAGTGGCATTTGCAGCTCGCAATAGTGCAGAGTTATCTCAAAGAGAGGGGCCACGGTGTTTCTGTATCTCTATTATGTTGGTGCAGCTTCGGAACTTTTAAATATCTTGATATATCTCGAGAACTACGCATCTGATCAAAAAATATCATACAACATAAAAAGTAGGAAACTTAATTCTCTACAAAAAAGGTCTCTTAACATTTTGCCATAGCTCGCTTCGTTTCCGAGATATTTGCAGATTTATCTCAAGGGAAGGGGCCTGACGGACATATTTCGAGATATTTCTTCTTCTTGTTGTTCTTCTTCTGCACAGCTAAGCTGGAAGTGGCACTTGCAGCTCGCAATAGTGCAGAGTTATCTCAAAGAAAGGGGCCACGGTGTTTCTGTATCTATATTATGTTGGTGCGGCTTCGGAACTTTTAAATATCTTGATATATCTCGAGAACTACGCATCTGATCAAAAAATATCATGGAACATAAAAAGTAGAAAACTTAATTCTCTACAAAAAAGGTCTCTTAACATTTTGCCATAGCTCGCTTCGTTTCCGAGATATTTGCAGATTTATCTCAAGGGAAGGGGCCTGACGGACATATTTCGAGATATTTCTTCTTCTTGTTGTTCTTCTTCTGCACAGTTAAGCTGGAAGTGGCATTTGCGGCTCGCACTAGTGCAGAGTTATCTCAAAGAAAGGGGCCACGGTGTTTCTGTATCCCTATTATGTTGGTGCGGCTTCGGAACTTTTAAATATCTTGATATATCTCGAGATCTACGCAACTGATCAAAAAATATCATACTACATAAAAAGTAGGAAACTTAATTCTCTACAAGAAAGGTCTCTAAACATTTTGCCATAGCTCGCTTCGTTTCCGAGATATTTGCAGATTTATCTCAAGGGAAGGGGCCTGACGGACATATTTCGAGATATTTCTTCTTCTTGTTGTTCTTCTTCTGCACAGCTAAGCTGGAAGTGGCATTTGCGGCTCGCAATAGTGCAGAGTTATCTCAAAGAGAGGGGCCACGGTGTTTCTGTATCTCTATTATGTTGGTGCGGCTTCGGAACTTTTAAATATCTTGATATATCTCGAGAACTACGCATCTGATAAAAAAATATCATACTACATAAAAAGTAGGAAACTTAATTCTCTACAAGAAAGGTCTCTAAACATTTTGCCATAGCTCGCTTCGTTTCCGAGATATTTGCAGATTTATCTCAAGGGAAGGGGCCTGACGGACATATTTCTAGATATTTCTTCTTCTTGTTGTTCTTCTTCTGCACAGCTAAGCTGGAAGTGACATTTGCAGCTCGCAATAGTGCAGAGTTATCTCAAAGAGAGGGGCCACGGTGTTTCTGTATCTCTATTATGTTGGTGCGGCTTCGGAACTTTTAAATATCTTGATATATCTCGAGAACTACGCATCTGATCAAAAAATACCATACAACATAAAAAGTAGGAAACTTAATTCTCTACAAAAAAGGTCTCTTAACATTTTGCCATAGCTCGCTTCGTTTCCGAGATATTTGCAGATTTATCTCAAGGGACGGGGCCTGACGGACATATTTCGAGATATTTCTTCTTCTTGTTGTTCTTCTTCTGCACAGCTAAGCTGGAAGTGGCACTTGCAGCTCGCAATAGTGCAGAGTTATCTCAAAGAAAGGGGCCACGGTGTTTCTGAATCTCTATTGTGTTGGTGCGGCTTCGGAACTTTTAAATATCTTGATATATCTCGAGAACTACCCATCTGATCAAAAAATATCATGGAACATAAAAAGTGGAAAACTTAATTCTCTACAAAAAAGGTCTCTTAACATTTTGCCATAGCTCGCTTCGTTTCCGAGATATTTGCAGATTTATCTCAAGGGAAGGGGCCTGACGGACATATTTCGAGTTATTTCTTCTTCTTGTTGTTCTTCTTCTGCACAGCGAAGCTGGAAGTGGCATTTACAGCTCGCAAGAGTGCAGAGTTATTTCAAAGAAAGGGGCCACGGTGTTTCTGTATCTCTATTATGTTGGTGCGGCTTCGGAACTTTTAAATATCTTGATATATCTCGAGAACTACGCATCTGATCAAAAGATATCATAGAACATAAATAGTAGGAAACTTAATTCTTTACAAAAAAGATCTCTCAACATTTTGCCATAGCTCGCTTCGTTTCCGAGATATTTGCACATTTATCTCAAGGGAAGGGGCCTGACGGACATATTTCGAGATATTTCTTCTTCTTGTTGTTCTTCTTCTGCACAGCTAAGCTGGAAGTGGCACTTGCAGCTCGCAATAGTGCAGAGTTATCTCAAAGAAAGGGGCCACGGTGTTTCTGTATCTATATTATGTTGGTGCGGCTTCGGAACTTTTAAATATCTTGATATATCTCGAGAACTACGCATCTGATCAAAAAATATCATGGAAGATAAAAAGTAGAAAACTTAATTCTCTACAAAAAACGTCTCTTAACATTTTGCCATAGCTCGCTTCGTTTCCGAGATATTTGCAGATTCAGCTCAAAGGAACGGGCCTGACGGACATATTTCGAGATATTTCTTCTTCTTGTTGTTCTTCTTCTGCACAGCTAAGCTGGAAGTGGCATTTACAGCTCGCAATAGTGCAGAGTTATCTCAAAGAAAGGGGCCACGGTGTTTCTGAATCTCTATGATGTTGGTGCGGCTTCGGAACTTTTAAATATCTCGATATATCTCGAAAACTACGGTTCTGATCAAAAAATATCATAGAACATAAATTGTAGGAAACATAATTCTCTACAAAAAACGTCTCTTAACATTTTGCCATAGCTCGCTTCGTTTCCGAGATATTTGCAGATTTATCTCAAGGGAAGGGGCCTGACGGACATATTTCGAGATATTTCTTCTTCTTGTTGTTCTTCTTCTGCACAGCTATGCTGGAAGTGGCATTTGCAGCTCGCAATAGTGCAGAGTTATCTCAAAGAAAGGGTCCACGGTGTTTCTGTATCTCTATTATGTTGGTGCGGCTTCGGAACTTTTAAATATCTTGATATATCTCGAGAACTACGCATCTGATTAAAAAATATCATAGAACATAAATAGTAGGAAACTTAATTCCCTACAAAAAAGGTCTCTCAACATTTTGCCATAGCTCGCTTCGTTTCCGAGATATTTGCACATTTATCTCAAGGGAAGGGGCCTAACGGACATATTTCGAGATATTTCTTCTTCTTGTTGTTCTTCTTCTGCACAGCTAAGCTGGAAGTGGCATTTGCGGCTCGCACTAGTGCAGAGTTATCTCAAAGAAAGGGGCCACGGTGTTTCTGTATCTCTATTATGTTGGTGCAGCTTCGGAACTTTTAAATATCTTGATATATCTCGAGACCTACGCATCTGATCAAAAAATATCATGGAACATAAAAAGTACAAAACTTAATTCTCTACAAAAAAGGTCTCTTAACATTTTGCCATAGCTCGCTTCGTTTCCGAGATATTTGCAGATTTATCTCAAGGGAAGGGGCCTGACGGACATATTTCGAGATATTTCTTCTTCTTGTTGTTCTTCTTCTGCACAGCTATGCTGGAAGTGGCATTTGCAGCTCGCAATAGTGCAGAGTTATCTCAAAGAAAGGGGCCACGGTGTTTCTGTATCTCTATGATGTTGGTGCGGCTTCGGAACTTTTAAATATCTTGATATATCTCGAGAACTACGCATCTGATTAAAAAATATCATAGAACATAAATAGTAGGAAACTTAATTCCCTACAAAAAAGGTCTCTCAACATTTTGCCATAGCTCGCTTCGTTTACGAGATATTTGCAGATTTATCTCAAGGGAAGGGGCCTGACGGACATATTTCGAGATATTTCTTCTTCTTGTTGTTCTTCTTCTGCACAGCTATGCTGGAAGTGGCATTTGCAGCTCGCAATAGTGCAGAGTTATCTCAAAGAAAGGGGCCACGGTGTTTCTGTATCTCTATTATGTTGGTGCGGCTTCGGAACTTTTACATATCTTGATATATCTCGAGAACTACGCATCTGATCAAAAAATATCATAGAACATAAAAAGTAGCAAACTTAATTCTCCACAAAAAAGGTCTCTCAACATTTTGCGATAGCTCGCTTCGTTTCCGAGATATTTGCACATTTATCTCAAGGGAAGGGGCCTGACGGACATGTTTCGAGATATTTCTTCTTCTTGTTGTTCTTCTTCTGCACAGCTAAACTGGAAGTGGCATTTCCAGCTCGCAATAGTGCAGAGTTATCTCAAAGAAAGGGGCCACGGTGTTTCTGTATCTCTATTATGTTGGTGCAGCTTCGGAACTTTTAAATATCTTGATATATCTCAAGAACTACGCATCTGATCAAAAAATATCATGGAACATAAAAAGTAGAAAACTTAATTCTCTACAAAAAAGGTCTCTTAACATTTTGCCATAGCTCGCTTCGTTTCCGAGATATTTGCATATTTATCTCAAGGGAAGGGGCCTGACGGACATATTTCGAGATATTTCTTCTTCTTGTTGTTCTTCTTCTGCACAGCTAAGCTGGAAGTGGCATTTGCGGCTCGCACTAGTGCAGAGTTATCTCAAAGAAAGGGGCCACGGTGTTTCTGAATCTCTATTATGTTGGTGCGGCTTCGGAACTTTTAAATATCTCGATATATCTCGAAAACTACGCTTCTGATCAAAAAATATCATAGAACCTAAATTGTAGGAAACATAATTCTCCACAAAAAACGTCTCTTAACATTTTGCCATAGCTCGCTTCGTTTCCGAGATATTTGCAGATTTATCTCAAGGGAAGGGGCCTGACGGACATATTTCGAGATATTTCTTCTTCTTGTTGTTCTTCTTCTGCACAGCTAAGCTGGAAGTGGCACTTGCAGCTCGCAATAGTGCAGAGTTATCTCAAAGAAAGGGGCCACGGTGTTTCTGTATCTCTATTATGTTGGTGCGGCTTCGGAACTTTTAAATATCTTGATATATCTCGAGAACTACGCATCTGATCAAAAAATATCATAGAACATAAAAAGTAGCAAACTTAATTCTCTACAAAAAAGGTCTCTTAACATTTTGCCATAGCTCGCTTCGTTTCCGAGATATTTGCAGATTTATCTCAAGGGAAGGGGCCTGACGGACATGTTTCGAGATATTTCTTCTTCTTGTTGTTCTTCTTCTGCACAGCTAAACTGAAAGTGGCATTTCCAGCTCGCAATAGTGCAGAGTTATCTCAAAGAAAGGGGCCACGGTGTTTCTGTATCTCTATTATGTTGGTGCGGCTTCGGAACTTTTAAATATCTTGATATATCTCGAGAACTACGCATCTGATCAAAAAATATCGTAGATCATAAAAAGTAGGAAACTTAATTCTCTACAAAAAAGGTCTCTTAACATTTTGCCATAGCTCGCTTCATTTCCGAGATATTTGCAGATTTATCTCAAGGGAAGGGGCCTAACGGACATATTTCGAGATATTTCTTCTTCTTGTTGTTCTTCTTCTGCACAGCGAAGCTGGAAGTGGCATTTGCAGCTCGCAATAGTGCAGAGTTATCTCAAAGAAAGGGGCCACGGTGTTTCTGTATCTCTATTATGTTGGTGCGGCTTCGGAACTTTTAAATATCTTGATATATCTCGAGAACTACGCATCTGATCAAAAAATATCATAGAAGATAAATAGTAGGAAACTTAATTCTCTACAAAAAAGGTCTCCCAACATTTTGCCATAGCTCGCTTCGTTTCCGAGATATTTGCACATTTATCTCAAGGGAAGGGGCCCGACGGACATATTTCGAGATATTTCTTCTTCTTGTTGTTCTTCTTCTGCACAGCTAAGCTGGAAGTGGCATTTGCAGCTCGCAATAGTGCAGAGTTATCTCAAAGAGAGGGGCCACGGTGTTTCTGTATCTCTATTATGTTGGTGCAGCTTCGGAACTTTTAAATATCTTGATATATCTCGAGAACTACGCATCTGATCAAAAAATATCATACAACATAAAAAGTAGGAAACTTAATTCTCTACAAAAAAGGTCTCTTAACATTTTGCCATAGCTCGCTTCGTTTCCGAGATATTTGCAGATTTATCTCAAGGGAAGGGGCCTGACGGACATATTTCGAGATATTTCTTCTTCTTGTTGTTCTTCTTCTGCACAGCTAAGCTGGAAGTGGCACTTGCAGCTCGCAATAGTGCAGAGTTATCTCAAAGAAAGGGGCCACGGTGTTTCTGTATCTATATTATGTTGGTGCGGCTTCGGAACTTTTAAATATCTTGATATATCTCGAGAACTACGCATCTGATCAAAAAATATCATGGAACATAAAAAGTAGAAAACTTAATTCTCTACAAAAAAGGTCTCTTAACATTTTGCCATAGCTCGCTTCGTTTCCGAGATATTTGCAGATTTATCTCAAGGGAAGGGGCCTGACGGACATATTTCGAGATATTTCTTCTTCTTGTTGTTCTTCTTCTGCACAGTTAAGCTGGAAGTGGCATTTGCGGCTCGCACTAGTGCAGAGTTATCTCAAAGAAAGGGGCCACGGTGTTTCTGTATCTCTATTATGTTGGTGCGGCTTCGGAACTTTTAAATATCTTGATATATCTCGAGATCTACGCAACTGATCAAAAAATATCATACTACATAAAAAGTAGGAAACTTAATTCTCTACAAGAAAGGTCTCTAAACATTTTGCCATAGCTCGCTTCGTTTCCGAGATATTTGCAGATTTATCTCAAGGGAAGGGGCCTGACGGACATATTTCGAGATATTTCTTCTTCTTGTTGTTCTTCTTCTGCACAGCTAAGCTGGAAGTGGCATTTGCGGCTCGCAATAGTGCAGAGTTATCTCAAAGAGAGGGGCCACGGTGTTTCTGTATCTCTATTATGTTGGTGCGGCTTCGGAACTTTTAAATATCTTGATATATCTCGAGAACTACGCATCTGATAAAAAAATATCATACTACATAAAAAGTAGGAAACTTAATTCTCTACAAGAAAGGTCTCTAAACATTTTGCCATAGCTCGCTTCGTTTCCGAGATATTTGCAGATTTATCTCAAGGGAAGGGGCCTGACGGACATATTTCGAGATATTTCTTCTTCTTGTTGTTCTTCTTCTGCACAGCTAAGCTGGAAGTGGCATTTGCGGCTCGCAATAGTGCAGAGTTATCTCAAAGAGAGGGGCCACGGTGTTTCTGTATCTCTATTATGTTGGTGCGGCTTCGGAACTTTTAAATATCTTGATATATCTCGAGAACTACGCATCTGATAAAAAAATATCATACTACATAAAAAGTAGGAAACTTAATTCTCTACAAGAAAGGTCTCTAAACATTTTGCCATAGCTCGCTTCGTTTCCGAGATATTTGCAGATTTATCTCAAGGGAAGGGGCCTGACGGACATATTTCTAGATATTTCTTCTTCTTGTTGTTCTTCTTCTGCACAGCTAAGCTGGAAGTGACATTTGCAGCTCGCAATAGTGCAGAGTTATCTCAAAGAGAGGGGCCACGGTGTTTCTGTATCTCTATTATGTTGGTGCGGCTTCGGAACTTTTAAATATCTTGATATATCTCGAGAACTACGCATCTGATCAAAAAATACCATACAACATAAAAAGTAGGAAACTTAATTCTCTACAAAAAAGGTCTCTTAACATTTTGCCATAGCTCGCTTCGTTTCCGAGATATTTGCAGATTTATCTCAAGGGACGGGGCCTGACGGACATATTTCGAGATATTTCTTCTTCTTGTTGTTCTTCTTCTGCACAGCTAAGCTGGAAGTGGCACTTGCAGCTCGCAATAGTGCAGAGTTATCTCAAAGAAAGGGGCCACGGTGTTTCTGAATCTCTATTGTGTTGGTGCGGCTTCGGAACTTTTAAATATCTTGATATATCTCGAGAACTACGCATCTGATCAAAAAATATCATGGAACATAAAAAGTGGAAAACTTAATTCTCTACAAAAAAGGTCTCTTAACATTTTGCCATAGCTCGCTTCGTTTCCGAGATATTTGCAGATTTATCTCAAGGGAAGGGGCCTGACGGACATATTTCGAGTTATTTCTTCTTCTTGTTGTTCTTCTTCTGCACAGCGAAGCTGGAAGTGGCATTTACAGCTCGCAAGAGTGCAGAGTTATTTCAAAGAAAGGGGCCACGGTGTTTCTGTATCTCTATTATGTTGGTGCGGCTTCGGAACTTTTAAATATCTTGATATATCTCGAGAACTACGCATCTGATCAAAAGATATCATAGAACATAAATAGTAGGAAACTTAATTCTTTACAAAAAAGGTCTCTCAACATTTTGCCATAGCTCGCTTCGTTTCCGAGATATTTGCACATTTATCTCAAGGGAAGGGGCCTGACGGACATATGTCGAGATATTTCTTCTTCTTGTTGTTCTTCTTCTGCACAGCTAAGCTGGAAGTGGCACTTGCAGCTCGCAATAGTGCAGAGTTATCTCAAAGAAAGGGGCCACGGTGTTTCTGTATCTATATTATGTTGGTGCGGCTTCGGAACTTTTAAATATCTTGATATATCTCGAGAACTACGCATCTGATCAAAAAATATCATGGAAGATAAAAAGTAGAAAACTTAATTCTCTACAAAAAAGGTCTCTTAACATTTTGCCATAGCTCGCTTCGTTTCCGAGATATTTGCAGATTTATCTCAAGGGAAGGGGCCTGACGGACATATTTCGAGATATTTCTTCTTCTTGTTGTTCTTCTTCTGCACAGCTAAGCTGGAAGTGGCATTTGCGGCTCGCACTAGTGCAGAGTTATCTCAAAGAAAGGGGCCACGGTGTTTCTGTATCTCTATTATGTTGGTGCGGCTTCGGAACTTTTAAATATCTTGATATATCTCGAGATCTACGCAACTGATCAAAAAATATCATACTACATAAAAAGTAGGAAACTTAATTCTCTACAAGAAAGGTCTCTAAACATTTTGCCATAGCTCGCTTCGTTTCCGAGATATTTGCAGATGTATCTCAAGGGAAGGGGCCTGACGGACATATCTCGAGATATTTCTTCTTCTGCACAGCTAAGCTGGAAGTGGCATTTGCGGCTCGCAATAGTGCAGAGTTATCTCAAAGAAAGGGGCCACGGTGTTTCTGTATCTCTATTATGTTGGTGCGGCTTCGGAACTTTTAAATATCTCGATATATCTCGAAAACTACGCTTCTGATCAAAAAATATCATAGAAGGTAAATTGTAGGAAACATAAATCTCTACAAAAAAGGTCTCTTAACATTTTGCCATAGCTCGCTTCGTTTCCGAGATATTTGCAGATCTATCTCAAGGGAAGGGGCCTGACGGACATATTTCGAAATATTTCTTATTCTTGTTGTTCTTCTTCTGCACAGCTAAGCTGGAAGCGGCATTTGCAACTCGCAATAGTGCAGAGTTATCTCAAAGAAAGGGGCCACGGTGTTTCTGAATCTCTATTATGTTGGTGCGGCTTCGGAACTTTTAAATATCTTGATATATCTCGAGAACTACGCATCTGATCAAAAAATATCATACAACATAAAAAGTAGGAAACTTAATTCTCTACAAAAAAGGTCTCTTAACATTTTGCCATAGCTCGCTTCGTTTCCGAGATATTTGCAGATTTATCTCAAGGGAAGGGGCCTGACGGACATATTTCGAGATATTTCTTCTTCTTGTTGTTCTTCTTCTGCACAGCTAAGCTGGAAGTGGCACTTGCAGCTCGCAATAGTGCAGAGTTATCTCAAAGAAAGGGGCCACGGTGTTTCTGTATCTCTATTATGTTGGTGCGGCTTCGGAACTTTTAAATATCTCGATATATCTCGAAAACTACGCTTCTGATCAAAAAATATCATACAACATAAAAAGTAGGAAACTTAATTCTCTACAAAAAAGGTCTCTTAACATTTTGCCATAGCTCGCTTCGTTTCCGAGATATTTGCAGATTTATCTCAAGGGAAGGGGCCTGACGGACATATTTCGAGATATTTCTTCTTCTTGTTGTTCTTCTTCTGCACAGCTAAGCTGGAAGTGGCACTTGCAGCTCGCAATAGTGCAGAGTTATCTCAAAGAAAGGGGCCACGGTGTTTCTGTATCTCTATTATGTTGGTGCGGCTTCGGAACTTTTAAATATCTTGATATATCTCGAGAACTACGCATCTGATCAAAAAATATCATGGAACATAAAAAGTAGAAAACTTAATTCTCTACAAAAAAGGTCTCTTAACATTTTGCCATACCTCGCTTCGTTTCCGAGATATTTGCAGATTTATCTCAAGGGAAGGGGCCTGACGGACATATTTCGAGATATTTCTTCTTCTTGTTGTTCTTCTTCTGCACAGCTAAGCTGGAAGTGGCATTTGCGGCTCGCACTAGTGCAGAGTTATCTCAAAGAAAGGGGCCACGGTGTTTCTGTATCTCTATTATGTTGGTGCGGCTTCGGAACTTTTAAATATCTTGATATATCTCGAGATCTACGCAACTGATCAAAAAATATCATACTACATAAAAAGTAGGAAACTTAATTCTCTACAAGAAAGGTCTCTAAACATTTTGCCATAGCTCGCTTCGTTTCCGAGATATTTGCAGATTTATCTCAAGGGAAGGGGCCTGACGGACATATTTCGAGATATTTCTTCTTCTTGTTGTTCTTCTTCTGCACAGCTAAGCTGGAAGTGGCATTTGCGGCTCGCAATAGTGCAGAGTTATCTCAAAGAGAGGGGCCACGGTGTTTCTGTATCTCTATTATGTTGGTGCGGCTTCGGAACTTTTAAATATCTTGATATATCTCGAGAACTACGCATCTGATCAAAAAATATCATAGAACATAAAAAGTAGGAAACTTAATTCTCTACAAAAAAGGTCTCTTAACATTTTGCCATAGCTCGGTTCGTTTCCGAGATATTTGCAGATTTATCTCAAGGGAAGGGGCCTGACGGACATATTTCGAGATACTTCTTCTTCTTGTTGTTCTTCTTCTGCACAGCTAAGCTGGAAGTGGCATTTGCAGCTCGCAATAGTGCAGAGTTATCTCAAAGAAAGGGGCCACGGTGTTTCTGTATCCCTATTATGTTGGTGCGGCTTCGGAACTTTTGAATACCTTAATATATCTCGAGAACTACGCATCTGATCAGAAAATATCATAGAACATAAATAGTAGGAAACTTAATTCTCTACAAAAAAGGTGACTTAACGTTTTGCCATAGCTCGCATCGTATGCGAGATGTTTGCAGATTTAGCTCAAGGGGAGGGGCCTGACGGACATATTCCGAGATATTTCTTGTTCTTGTTGTGCTTCTTCTGCACAGCTAAGCTGGAAGTGGCATTTGCAGCTCGCAATAGTGCAGAGTTATCTCAAAGAAAGGGGCCACGGTGTCTCTGTATCTCTATTATGTTCGTGCGGCTTCGGAACTTTTAAATATCTTGATATATCTCGAGAACTACGCATCTGATCAAAAAATATCATAGAACATAAATACTAGGAAACTTAATTTCCTACAAAAATGGTCTCTCAACATCTTCCCATAGCTCGCATCGTTTACGAGATATTTGCAGATTTAGCTCAAGGGAAGGGGCCTGACGGACATATTCCGAGATATTTCTTGTTCTTGTTGTGCTTCTTCTGCACAGCTAAGCTGGAAGTGGCATTTGCAGCTCGCAATAGTGCAGAGTTATCTCAAAGAAAGGGGCCACGGTGTTTCTGTATCCCTATTATGTTGGTGCGGCTTCGGAACTTTTAAATATCTTGATATATCTCGAGAACTACGCTTCTGATCAAAAAATATCATGGAACACAAAAAGCGGAAACCCTAATTCTCTACAAAAAAGGTCTCTTAACATTTTGCCATAGCTCGCTTCGTTTCCGAGATATTTGCAGATCTATCTCAAGGGAAGGGGCCTGACGGACATATTTCGAAATATTTCTTATTCTTGTTGTTCTTCTTCTGCACAGCTAAGCTGGAAGTGGCATTTGCAGCTCGCAATAGTGCAGAGTTATCTCATAGAAAGGGGCCACGGTGTTTCTGAATCTCTATTATGTTGGTGCGGCTTCGGAACATTTAAATATCTTGATATATCTCGAGAACTACGCATCTGATCAAAAAATATCATACAACATAAAAAGTAGGAAACTTAATTCTCTACAAAAAAGGTCTCTTAACATTTTGCCATAGCTCGCTTCGTTTCCGAGATATTTGCAGATTTATCTCAAGGGAAGGGGCCTGACGGACATATTTCGAGATATTTCTTCTTCTTGTTGTTCTTCTTCTGCACAGCTAAGCTGGAAGTGGCACTTGCAGCTCGCAATAGTGCAGAGTTATCTCAAAGAAAGGGGCCACGGTGTTTCTGTATCTATATTATGTTGGTGCGGCTTCGGGACTTTTAAATATCTTGATATATCTCGAGAACTACGCATCTGATCAAAAAATATCATGGAACATAAAAAGTAGAAAACTTAATTCTCTACAAAAAAGGTCTCTTAACATTTTGCCATAGCTCGCTTCGTTTCCGAGATATTTGCAGATTTATCTCAAGGGAAGGGGCCTGACGGACATATTTCGAGATATTTCTTCTTCTTGTTGTTCTTCTTCTGCACAGCTAAGCTGGAAGTGGCATTTGCGGCTCGCACTAGTGCAGAGTTATCTCAAAGAAAGGGGCCACGGTGTTTCTGTATCTCTATTATGTTGGTGCGGCTTCGGAACTTTTAAATATCTTGATATATCTCGAGATCTACGCAACTGATCAAAAAATATCATACTACATAAAAAGTAGGAAACTTAATTCTCTACAAGAAAGGTCTCTAAACATTTTGCCATAGCTCGCTTCATTTCCGAGATATTTGCAGATTTATCTCAAGGGAAGGGGCCTGACGGACATATTTCGAGATATTTCTTCTTCTTGTTGTTCTTCTTCTGCACAGCTAAGCTGGAAGTGGCATTTGCGGCTCGCAATAGTGCAGAGTTATCTCAAAGAGAGGGGCCACGGTGTTTCTGTATCTCTATTATGTTGGTGCGGCTTCGGAACTTTTAAATATCTTGATATATCTCGAGAACTGCGCATCTGATAAAAAAATATCATACTACATAAAAAGTAGGAAACTTAATTCTCTACAAGAAAGGTCTCTAAACATTTTGCCATAGCTCGCTTCGTTTCCGAGATATTTGCAGATTTATCTCAAGGGAAGGGGCCTGACGGACATATTTCTAGATATTTCTTCTTCTTGTTGTTCTTCTTCTGCACAGCTAAGCTGGAAGTGACATTTGCAGCTCGCAATAGTGCAGAGTTATCTCAAAGAGAGGGGCCACGGTGTTTCTGTATCTCTATTATGTTGGTGCGGCTTCGGAACTTTTAAATATCTTGATATATCTCGAGAACTACGCATCTGATCAAAAAATACCATACAACATAAAAAGTAGGAAACTTAATTCTCTACAAAAAAGGTCTCTTAACATTTTGCCATAGCTCGCTTCGTTTCCGAGATATTTGCAGATCTATCTCAAGGGAAGGGGCCTGACGGACATATTTCGAAATATTTCTTATTCTTGTTGTTCTTCTTCTGCACAGCTAAGCTGGAAGTGGCATTTGCAGCTCGCAATAGTGCAGAGTTATCTCATAGAAAGGGGCCACGGTGTTTCTGAATCTCTATTATGTTGGTGCGGCTTCGGAACATTTAAATATCTTGATATATCTCGAGAACTACGCATCTGATCAAAAAATATCATACAACATAAAAAGTAGGAAACTTAATTCTCTACAAAAAAGGTCTCTTAACATTTTGCCATAGCTCGCTTCGTTTCCGAGATATTTGCAGATTTATCTCAAGGGAAGGGGCCTGACGGACATATTTCGAGATATTTCTTCTTCTTGTTGTTCTTCTTCTGCACAGCTAAGCTGGAAGTGGCACTTGCAGCTCGCAATAGTGCAGAGTTATCTCAAAGAAAGGGGCCACGGTGTTTCTGTATCTATATTATGTTGGTGCGGCTTCGGAACTTTTAAATATCTTGATATATCTCGAGAACTACGCATCTGATCAAAAAATATCATGGAACATAAAAAGTAGAAAACTTAATTCTCTACAAAAAAGGTCTCTTAACATTTTGCCATAGCTCGCTTCGTTTCCGAGATATTTGCAGATTTATCTCAAGGGAAGGGGCCTGACGGACATATTTCGAGATATTTCTTCTTCTTGTTGTTCTTCTTCTGCACAGCTAAGCTGGAAGTGGCATTTGCGGCTCGCACTAGTGCAGAGTTATCTCAAAGAAAGGGGCTACGGTGTTTCTGTATCTCTATTATGTTGGTGCGGCTTCGGAACTTTTAAATATCTTGATATATCTCGAGATCTACGCAACTGATCAAAAAATATCATACTACATAAAAAGTAGGAAACTTAATTCTCTACAAGAAAGGTCTCTAAACATTTTGCCATAGCTCGCTTCATTTCCGAGATATTTGCAGATTTATCTCAAGGGAAGGGGCCTGACGGACATATTTCGAGATATTTCTTCTTCTTGTTGTTCTTCTTCTGCACAGCTAAGCTGGAAGTGGCATTTGCGGCTCGCAATAGTGCAGAGTTATCTCAAAGAGAGGGGCCACGGTGTTTCTGTATCTCTATTATGTTGGTGCGGCTTCGGAACTTTTAAATATCTTGATATATCTCGAGAACTGCGCATCTGATAAAAAAATATCATACTACATAAAAAGTAGGAAACTTAATTCTCTACAAGAAAGGTCTCTAAACATTTTGCCATAGCTCGCTTCGTTTCCGAGATATTTGCAGATTTATCTCAAGGGAAGGGGCCTGACGGACATATTTCTAGATATTTCTTCTTCTTGTTGTTCTTCTTCTGCACAGCTAAGCTGGAAGTGACATTTGCAGCTCGCAATAGTGCAGAGTTATCTCAAAGAGAGGGGCCACGGTGTTTCTGTATCTCTATTATGTTGGTGCGGCTTCGGAACTTTTAAATATCTTGATATATCTCGAGAACTACGCATCTGATCAAAAAATACCATACAACATAAAAAGTAGGAAACTTAATTCTCTACAAAAAAGGTCTCTTAACATTTTGCCATAGCTCGCTTCGTTTCCGAGATATTTGCAGATCTATCTCAAGGGAAGGGGCCTGACGGACATATTTCGAAATATTTCTTATTCTTGTTATTCTTCTTCTGCACAGCTAAGCTGGAAGTGGCATTTGCAACTCGCAATAGTGCAGAGTTATCTCAAAGAAAGGGGCCACGGTGTTTCTGAATCTCTATTATGTTGGTGCGGCTTCGGAACTTTTAAATATCTTGATATATCTCGAGAACTACGCATCTGATCAAAAAATATCATACAACATAAAAAGTAGGAAACTTAATTCTCTACAAAAAAGGTCTCTTAACATTTTGCCATAGCTCGCTTCGTTTCCGAGATATTTGCAGATTTATCTCAAGGGAAGGGGCCTGACGGACATATTTCGAGATATTTCTTCTTCTTGTTGTTCTTCTTCTGCACAGCTAAGCTGGAAGTGGCACTTGCAGCTCGCAATAGTGCAGAGTTATCTCAAAGAAAGGGGCCACGGTGTTTCTGAATCTCTATTATGTTGGTGCGGCTTCGGAACTTTTAAATATCTTGATATATCTCGAGAACTACGCATCTGATCAAAAAATATCATACAAC
This sequence comes from Osmia lignaria lignaria, assembly GCF_051020975.1. Taxonomy (NCBI): domain Eukaryota; kingdom Metazoa; phylum Arthropoda; class Insecta; order Hymenoptera; family Megachilidae; genus Osmia; species Osmia lignaria. Next base: position 4,198,259 of record NW_027478160.1, read on the forward strand.
ATAAAAAGTAGGAAACTTAATTCTCTACAAAAAAGGTCTCTTAACATTTTGCCATAGCTCGCTTCGTTTCCGAGATATTTGCAGATTTATCTCAAGGGAAGGGGCCTGACGGACATATTTCGAGATATTTCTTCTTCTTGTTGTTCTTCTTCTGCACAGCTAAGCTGGAAGTGGCACTTGCAGCTCGCAATAGTGCAGAGTTATCTCAAAGAAAGGGGCCACAGTGTTTCTGTATCTCTATTATGTTGGTGCGGCTTCGGAACTTTTAAATATCTTGATATATCTCGAGATCTACGCAACTGATCAAAAAATATCATACTACATAAAAAGTAGGAAACTTAATTCTCTACAAGAAAGGTCTCTAAACATTTTGCCATAGCTCGCTTCGTTTCCGAGATATTTGCAGATTTATCTCAAGGGAAGGGGCCTGACGGACATATTTCGAGATATTTCTTCTTCTTGTTGTTCTTCTTCTGCACAGCTAAGCTGGAAGTGGCATTTGCGGCTCGCAATAGTGCAGAGTTATCTCAAAGAGAGGGGCCACGGTGTTTCTGTATCTCTATTATGTTGGTGCGGCTTCGGAACTTTTAAATATCTTGATATATCTCGAGAACTACGCATCTGATCAAAAAATATCATACAACATAAAAAGTAGGAAACTTAATTCTCTACAAAAAAGGTCTCTTAACATTTTGCCATAGCTCGCTTCGTTTCCGAGATATTTGCAGATTTATCTCAAGGGAAGGGGCCTGACGGACATATTTCGAGATATTTCTTCTTCTTGTTGTTCTTCTTCTGCACAGCTAAGCTGGAAGTGGCATTTGCGGCTCGCACTAGTGCAGAGTTATCTCAAAGAAAGGGGCCACGGTGTTTCTGTATCTCTATTATGTTGGTGCGGCTTCGGAACTTTTAAATATCTTGATATATCTCGAGATCTACGCAACTGATCAAAAAATATGATACTACATAAAAAGTAGGAAACTTAATTCTCTACAAGAAAGGTCTCTAAACATTTTGCCATAGCTCGCTTCGTTTCCGAGATATTTGCAGATTTATCTCAAGGGAAGGGGCCTGACGGACATATTTCGAAATATTTCTTCTTCTTGTTGTTCTTCTTCTGCACAGCTAAGCTGGAAGTGGCATTTGCGGCTCGCAATAGTGCAGAGTTATCTCAAAGAGAGGGGCCACGGTGTTTCTGTATCTCTATTATGTTGGTGCGGCTTCGGAACTTTTAAATATCTTGATATATCTCGAGAACTACGCATCTGATCAAAAAATATCATAGAACATAAAAAGTAGGAAACTTAATTCTCTACAAAAAAGGTCTCTTAACATTTTGCCATAGCTCGGTTCGTTTCCGAGATATTTGCAGATTTATCTCAAGGGAAGGGGCCTGACGGACATATTTCGAGATACTTCTTCTTCTTGTTGTTCTTCTTCTGCACAGCTAAGCTGGAAGTGGCATTTGCAGCTCGCAATAGTGCAGAGTTATCTCAAAGAAAGGGGCCACGGTGTTTCTGTATCCCTATTATGTTGGTGCGGCTTCGGAACTTTTGAATACCTTAATATATCTCGAGAACTACGCATCTGATCAGAAAATATCATAGAACATAAATAGTAGGAAACTTAATTCTCTACAAAAAAGGTGACTTAACGTTTTGCCATAGCTCGCATCGTGTGCGAGATGTTTGCAGATTTAGCTCAAGGGGAGGGGCCTGACGGACATATTCCGAGATATTTCTTGTTCTTGTTGTGCTTCTTCTGCACAGCTAAGCTGGAAGTGGCATTTGCAGCTCGCAATAGTGCAGAGTTATCTCAAAGAAAGGGGCCACGGTGTCTCTGTATCTCTATTATGTTCGTGCGGCTTCGGAACTTTTAAATATCTTGATATATCTCGAGAACTACGCATCTGATCAAAAAATATCATAGAACATAAATACTAGGAAACTTAATTTCCTACAAAAATGGTCTCTCAACATCTTCCCATAGCTCGCATCGTTTACGAGATATTTGCAGATTTAGCTCAAGGGAAGGGGCCTGACGGACATATTCCGAGATATTTCTTGTTCTTGTTGTGCTTCTTCTGCACAGCTAAGCTGGAAGTGGCATTTGCAGCTCGCAATAGTGCAGAGTTATCTCAAAGAAAGGGGCCACGGTGTTTCTGTATCCCTATTATGTTGGTGCGGCTTCGGAACTTTTAAATATCTTGATATATCTCGAGAACTACGCTTCTGATCAAAAAATATCATGGAACACAAAAAGTGGAAACCCTAATTCTCTACAAAAAAGGTCTCTTAACATTTTGCCATAGCTCGCTTCGTTTCCGAGATATTTGCAGATCTATCTCAAGGGAAGGGGCCTGACGGACATATTTCGAAATATTTCTTATTCTTGTTGTTCTTCTTCTGCACAGCTAAGCTGGAAGTGGCATTTGCAGCTCGCAATAGTGCAGAGTTATCTCATAGAAAGGGGCCACGGTGTTTCTGAATCTCTATTATGTTGGTGCGGCTTCGGAACATTTAAATATCTTGATATATCTCGAGAACTACGCATCTGATCAAAAAATATCATACAACATAAAAAGTAGGAAACTTAATTCTCTACAAAAAAGGTCTCTTAACATTTTGCCATAGCTCGCTTCGTTTCCGAGATATTTGCAGATTTATCTCAAGGGAAGGGGCCTGACGGACATATTTCGAGATATTTCTTCTTCTTGTTGTTCTTCTTCTGCACAGCTAAGCTGGAAGTGGCACTTGCAGCTCGCAATAGTGCAGAGTTATCTCAAAGAAAGGGGCCACGGTGTTTCTGTATCTATATTATGTTGGTGCGGCTTCGGAACTTTTAAATATCTTGATATATCTCGAGAACTACGCATCTGATCAAAAAATATCATGGAACATAAAAAGTAGAAAACTTAATTCTCTACAAAAAAGGTCTCTTAACATTTTGCCATAGCTCGCTTCGTTTCCGAGATATTTGCAGATTTATCTCAAGGGAAGGGGCCTGACGGACATATTTCGAGATATTTCTTCTTCTTGTTGTTCTTCTTCTGCACAGCTAAGCTGGAAGTGGCATTTGCGGCTCGCACTAGTGCAGAGTTATCTCAAAGAAAGGGGCCACGGTGTTTCTGTATCTCTATTATGTTGGTGCGGCTTCGGAACTTTTAAATATCTTGATATATCTCGAGATCTACGCAACTGATCAAAAAATATCATACTACATAAAAAGTAGGAAACTTAATTCTCTACAAGAAAGGTCTCTAAACATTTTGCCATAGCTCGCTTCATTTCCGAGATATTTGCAGATTTATCTCAAGGGAAGGGGCCTGACGGACATATTTCGAGATATTTCTTCTTCTTGTTGTTCTTCTTCTGCACAGCTAAGCTGGAAGTGGCATTTGCGGCTCGCAATAGTGCAGAGTTATCTCAAAGAGAGGGGCCACGGTGTTTCTGTATCTCTATTATGTTGGTGCGGCTTCGGAACTTTTAAATATCTTGATATATCTCGAGAACTACGCATCTGATAAAAAAATATCATACTACATAAAAAGTAGGAAACTTAATTCTCTACAAGAAAGGTCTCTAAACATTTTGCCATAGCTCGCTTCGTTTCCGAGATATTTGCAGATTTATCTCAAGGGAAGGGGCCTGACGGACATATTTCTAGATATTTCTTCTTCTTGTTGTTCTTCTTCTGCACAGCTAAGCTGGAAGTGACACTTGCAGCTCGCAATAGTGCAGAGTTATCTCAAAGAGAGGGGCCACGGTGTTTCTGTATCTCTATTATGTTGGTGCGGCTTCGGAACTTTTAAATATCTTGATATATCTCGAGAACTACGCATCTGATCAAAAAATACCATACAACATAAAAAGTAGGAAACTTAATTCTCTACAAAAAAGGTCTCTTAACATTTTGCCATAGCTCGCTTCGTTTCCGAGATATTTGCAGATCTATCTCAAGGGAAGGGGCCTGACGGACATATTTCGAAATATTTCTTATTCTTGTTGTTCTTCTTCTGCACAGCTAAGCTGGAAGTGGCATTTGCAACTCGCAATAGTGCAGAGTTATCTCAAAGAAAGGGGCCACGGTGTTTCTGAATCTCTATTATGTTGGTGCGGCTTCGGAACTTTTAAATATCTTGATATATCTCGAGAACTACGCATCTGATCAAAAAATATCATACAACATAAAAAGTAGGAAACTTAATTCTCTACAAAAAAGGTCTCTTAACATTTTGCCATAGCTCGCTTCGTTTCCGAGATATTTGCAGATTTATCTCAAGGGAAGGGGCCTGACGGACATATTTCGAGATATTTCTTCTTCTTGTTGTTCTTCTTCTGCACAGCTAAGCTGGAAGTGGCACTTGCAGCTCGCAATAGTGCAGAGTTATCTCAAAGAAAGGGGCCACGGTGTTTCTGAATCTCTATTATGTTGGTGCGGCTTCGGAACTTTTAAATATCTTGATATATCTCGAGAACTACGCATCTGATCAAAAAATATCATACAACATAAAAAGTAGGAAACTTAATTCTCTACAAAAAAGGTCTCTTAACATTTTGCCATAGCTCGCTTCGTTTCCGAGATATTTGCAGATTTATCTCAAGGGAAGGGGCCTGACGGACATATTTCGAGATATTTCTTCTTCTTGTTGTTCTTCTTCTGCACAGCTAAGCTGGAAGTGGCACTTGCAGCTCGCAATAGTGCAGAGTTATCTCAAAGAAAGGGGCCACGGTGTTTCTGTATCTCTATTATGTTGGTGCGGCTTCGGAACTTTTAAATATCTCGATATATCTCGAAAACTACGCTTCTGATCAAAAAATATCATACAACATAAAAAGTAGGAAACTTAATTCTCTACAAAAAAGGTCTCTTAACATTTTGCCATAGCTCGCTTCGTTTCCGAGATATTTGCAGATCTATCTCAAGGGAAGGGGCCTGACGGACATATTTCGAGATATTTCTTCTTCTTGTTGTTCTTCTTCTGCACAGCTAAGCTGGAAGTGGCATTTGCGGCTCGCACTAGTGCAGAGTTATCTCAAAGAAAGGGGCCACGGTGTTTCTGTATCTCTATTATGTTGGTGCGGCTTCGGAACTTTTAAATATCTTGATATATCTCGAGATCTACGCAACTGATCAAAAAATATCATACTACATAAAAAGTAGGAAACTTAATTCTCTACAAGAAAGGTATCTAAACATTTTGCCGTAGCTCGCTTCGTTTCCGAGATATTTGCAGATTTATCTCAAGGGAAGGGGCCTGACGGACATATTTCGAGATATTTCTTCTTCTTGTTGTTCTTCTTCTGCACAGCTAAGCTGGAAGTGGCATTTGCGGCTCGCAATAGTGCAGAGTTATCTCAAAGAGAGGGGCCACGGTGTTTCTGTATCTCTATTATGTTGGTGCGGCTTCGGAACTTTTAAATATCTTGATATATCTCGAGAACTACGCATCTGATCAAAAAATATCATAGAACATAAAAAGTAGGAAACTTAATTCTCTACAAAAAAGGTCTCTTAACATTTTGCCATAGCTCGGTTCGTTTCCGAGATATTTGCAGATTTATCTCAAGGGAAGGGGCCTGACGGACATATTTCGAGATACTTCTTCTTCTTGTTGTTCTTCTTCTGCACAGCTAAGCTGGAAGTGGCATTTGCAGCTCGCAATAGTGCAGAGTTATCTCAAAGAAAGGGGCCACGGTGTTTCTGTATCCCTATTATGTTGGTGCGGCTTCGGAACTTTTGAATACCTTAATATATCTCGAGAACTACGCATCTGATCAGAAAATATCATAGAACATAAATAGTAGGAAACTTAATTCTCTACAAAAAAGGTGACTTAACGTTTTGCCATAGCTCGCATCGTATGCGAGATGTTTGCAGATTTAGCTCAAGGGGAGGGGCCTGACGGACATATTCCGAGATATTTCTTGTTCTTGTTGTGCTTCTTCTGCACAGCTAAGCTGGAAGTGGCATTTGCGGCTCGCACTAGTGCAGAGTTATCTCAAAGAAACGGGCCACGGTGTTTCTGTATCTCTATTATGTTGGTGCGGCTTCGGAACTTTTAAATATCTTGATATATCTCGAGATCTACGCAACTGATCAAAAAATATCATACTACATAAAAAGTAGGAAACTTAATTCTCTACAAGAAAGGTCTCTAAACATTTTGCCATAGCTCGCTTCGTTTCCGAGATATTTGCAGATTTATCTCAAGGGAAGGGGCCTGACGGACATATTTCGAGATATTTCTTCTTCTTGTTGTTCTTCTTCTGCACAGCTAAGCTGGAAGTGGCATTTGCGGCTCGCAATAGTGCAGAGTTATCTCAAAGAGAGGGGCCACGGTGTTTCTGTATCTCTATTATGTTGGTGCGGCTTCGGAACTTTTAAATATCTTGATATATCTCGAGAACTATGCATCTGATCAAAAAATATCATAGAACATAAAAAGTAGGAAACTTAATTCTCTACAAAAAAGGTCTCTTAACATTTTGCCATAGCTCGGTTCGTTTCCGAGATATTTGCAGATTTATCTCAAGGGAAGGGGCCTGACGGACATATTTCGAGATACTTCTTCTTCTTCTTGTTCTTCTTCTGCACAGCTAAGCTGGAAGTGGCATTTGCAGCTCGCAATAGTGCAGAGTTATCTCAAAGAAAGGGGCCACGGTGTTTCTGTATCCCTATTATGTTGGTGCGGCTTCGGAACTTTTGAATACCTTAATATATCTCGAGAACTACGCATCTGATCAGAAAATATCATAGAACATAAATAGTAGGAAACTTAATTCTCTACAAAAAAGGTGACTTAACGTTTTGCCATAGCTCGCATCGTATGCGAGATGTTTGCAGATTTAGCTCAAGGGGAGGGGCCTGACGGACATATTCCGAGATATTTCTTGTTCTTGTTGTGCTTCTTCTGCACAGCTAAGCTGGAAGTGGCATTTGCAGCTCGCAATAGTGCAGAGTTATCTCAAAGAAAGGGGCCACGGTGTCTCTGTATCTCTATTATGTTCGTGCGGCTTCGGAACTTTTAAATATCTTGATATATCTCGAGAACTACGCATCTGATCAAAAAATATCATAGAACATAAATACTAGGAAACTTAATTTCCTACAAAAATGGTCTCTCAACATCTTCCCATAGCTCGCATCGTTTGCGAGATATTTGCAGATTTAGCTCAAGGGAAGGGGCCTGACGGACATATTCCGAGATATTTCTTGTTCTTGTTGTGCTTCTTCTGCACAGCTAAGCTGGAAGTGGCATTTGCAGCTCGCAATAGTGCAGAGTTATCTCAAAGAAAGGGGCCACGGTGTTTCTGTATCCCTATTATGTTGGTGCGGCTTCGGAACTTTTAAATATCTTGATATATCTCGAGAACTACGCTTCTGATCAAAAAATATCATGGAACACAAAAAGTGGAAACCCTAATTCTCTACAAAAAAGGTCTCTTAACATTTTGCCATAGCTCGCTTCGTTTCCGAGATATTTGCAGATCTATCTCAAGGGAAGGGGCCTGACGGACATATTTCGAAATATTTCTTATTCTTGTTGTTCTTCTTCTGCACAGCTAAGCTGGAAGTGGCATTTGCAGCTCGCAATAGTGCAGAGTTATCTCATAGAAAGGGGCCACGGTGTTTCTGAATCTCTATTATGTTGGTGCGGCTTCGGAACTTTTAAATATCTTGATATATCTCGAGAACTACGCATCTGATCAAAAAATATCATACAACATAAAAAGTAGGAAACTTAATTCTCTACAAAAAAGGTCTCTTAACATTTTGCCATAGCTCGCTTCGTTTCCGAGATATCTGCAGATTTATCTCAAGGGAAGGGGCCTGACGGACATATTTCGAGATATTTCTTCTTCTTGTTGTTCTTCTTCTGCACAGCTAAGCTGGAAGTGGCATTTGCGGCTCGCACTAGTGCAGAGTTATCTCAAAGAAAGGGGCCACGGTGTTTCTGTATCTCTATTATGTTGGTGCGGCTTCGGAACTTTTAAATATCTTGATATATCTCGAGAACTACGCATCTGATAAAAAAATATCATACTACATAAAAAGTAGGAAACTTAATTCTCTACAAGAAAGGTCTCTAAACATTTTGCCATAGCTCGCTTCGTTTCCGAGATATTTGCAGATTTATCTCAAGGGAAGGGGCCTGACGGACATATTTCTAGATATTTCATCTTCTTGTTGTTCTTCTTCTGCACAGCTAAGCTGGAAGTGACATTTGCAGCTCGCAATAGTGCAGAGTTATCTCAAAGAGAGGGGCCACGGTGTTTCTGTATCTCTATTATGTTGGTGCGGCTTCGGAACTTTTAAATATCTTGATATATCTCGAGAACTACGCATCTGATCAAAAAATACCATACAACATAAAAAGTAGGAAACTTAATTCTCTACAAAAAAGGTCTCTTAACATTTTGCCATAGCTCGCTTCGTTTCCGAGATATTTGCAGATCTATCTCAAGGGAAGGGGCCTGACGGACATATTTCGAAATATTTCTTATTCTTGTTGTTCTTCTTCTGCACAGCTAAGCTGGAAGTGGCATTTGCAACTCGCAATAGTGCAGAGTTATCTCAAAGAAAGGGGCCACGGTGTTTCTGAATCTCTATTATGTTGGTGCGGCTTCGGAACTTTTAAATATCTTGATATATCTCGAGAACTACGCATCTGATCAAAAAATATCATACAACATAAAAAGTAGGAAACTTAATTCTCTACAAAAAAGGTCTCTTAACATTTTGCCATAGCTCGCTTTGTTTCCGAGATATTTGCAGATTTATCTCAAGGGAAGGGGCCTGACGGACATATTTCGAGATATTTCTTCTTCTTGTTGTTCTTCTTCTGCACAGCTAAGCTGAAAGTGGCACTTGCAGCTCGCAATAGTGCAGAGTTATCTCAAAGAAAGGGGCCACGGTGTTTCTGAATCTCTATTATGTTGGTGCGGCTTCGGAACTTTTAAATATCTTGATATATCTCGAGAACTACGCATCTGATCAAAAAATATCATACAACATAAAAAGTAGGAAACTTAATTCTCTACAAAAAAGGTCTCTTAACATTTTGCCATAGCTCGCTTCGTTTCCGAGATATTTGCAGATTTATCTCAAGGGAAGGGGCCTGACGGACATATTTCGAGATATTTCTTCTTCTTGTTGTTCTTCTTCTGCACAGCTAAGCTGGAAGTGGCACTTGCAGCTCGCAATAGTGCAGAGTTATCTCAAAGAAAGGGGCCACGGTGTTTCTGTATCTCTATTATGTTGGTGCGGCTTCGGAACTTTTAAATATCTTGATATATCTCGAGATCTACGCAACTGATCAAAAAATATCATACTACATAAAAAGTAGGAAACTTAATTCTCTACAAGAAAGGTCTCTAAACATTTTGCCATAGCTCGCTTCGTTTCCGAGATATTTGCAGATTTATCTCAAGGGAAGGGGCCTGACGGACATATTTCGAGATATTTCTTCTTCTTGTTGTTCTTCTTCTGCACAGCTAAGCTGGAAGTGGCATTTGCGGCTCGCAATAGTGCAGAGTTATCTCAAAGAGAGGGGCCACGGTGTTTCTGTATCTCTATTATGTTGGTGCGGCTTCGGAACTTTTAAATATCTTGATATATCTCGAGAACTACGCATCTGATCAAAAAATATCATACAACATAAAAAGTAGGAAACTTAATTCTCTACAAAAAAGGTCTCTTAACATTTTGCCATAGCTCGCTTCGTTTCCGAGATATTTGCAGATTTATCTCAAGGGAAGGGGCCTGACGGACATATTTCGAGATATTTCTTCTTCTTGTTGTTCTTCTTCTGCACAGCTAAGCTGGAAGTGGCACTTGCAGCTCGCAATAGTGCAGAGTTATCTCAAAGAAAGGGGCCACGGTGTTTCTGTATCTCTATTATGTTGGTGCGGCTTCGGAACTTTTAAATATCTTGATATATCTCGAGATCTACGCAACTGATCAAAAAATATCATACTACATAAAAAGTAGGAAACTTAATTCTCTACAAGAAAGGTCTCTAAACATTTTGCCATAGCTCGCTTCGTTTCCGAGATATTTGCAGATTTATCTCAAGGGAAGGGGCCTGACGGACATATTTCGAGATATTTCTTCTTCTTGTTGTTCTTCTTCTGCACAGCTAAGCTGGAAGTGGCATTTGCGGCTCGCAATAGTGCAGAGTTATCTCAAAGAGAGGGGCCACGGTGTTTCTGTATCTCTATTATGTTGGTGCGGCTTCGGAACTTTTAAATATCTTGATATATCTCGAGAACTACGCATCTGATAAAAAAATATCATACTACATAAAAAGTAGGAAACTTAATTCTCTACAAGAAAGGTCTCTAAACATTTTGCCATAGCTCGCTTCGTTTCCGAGATATTTGCAGATTTATCTCAAGGGAAGGGGCCGGACGGACATATTTCGAGATATTTCTTCTTCTTGTTGTTCTTCTTCTGCACAGCTAAGCTGGAAGTGGCATTTACAGCTCGCAATAGTGCGGAGTTATCTCAAAGAAAGGGGCCACGGTGTTTCTGTATCTCTATTATGTTGGTGCGGCTTCGGAACTTTTAAATATCTTGATATATCTCGAGAACTACTCGTCTGATCAAAAAATATCATAGAACATAAAAAGTAGGAAACTTAATTCTCTACAAAAACTGTCTCTTAACATTTTGCCATAGCTCGCTTCGTTTCCGAGATATTTGCAGATATATCTCAAGGGAAGGGGCCTGACGGACATATTTCGAGATATTTCTTCTTCTTGTTGTTCTTCTTCTGCACAGCTAAGCTGGAAGTGGCATTTACAGCTCGCAATAGTGCAGAGTTATCTCAAAGAAAGGGGCCACGGTGTTTCTGTATCTCTATTATGTTGGTGCGGCTTCGGAACTTTTAAATATCTTGATATATCTCGAGAACTACTCGTCTGATCAAAAAATATCATAGAACATAAAAAGTAGGAAACTTAATTCTCTACAAAAACTGTCTCTTAACATTTTGCCATAGCTCGCTTCGTTTCCGAGATATTTGCAGATATATCTCAAGGGAAGGGGCCTGACGGACATATTTCGAGATATTTCTTCTTCTTGTTGTTCTTCTTCTGCACAGCTAAGCTGGAAGTGGCATTTACAGCTCGCAATAGTGCAGAGTTATCTCAAAGAAAGGGGCCACGGTGTTTCTGTATCTCTATTATGTTGGTGCGGCTTCGGAACTTTTAAATATCTTGATATATCTCGAGAACTACGCATCTGATCAAAAAATATCATAGAACATGAAAAGTAGGAAACTTAATTCTCTACAAAAAAGGTCTCTTAACATTTTGCCATAGCTCTCTTCGTTTCCGAGATATTTGCATATTTATCTCAAGGAAAGGGGCCTGACGGACATATTTCGAGATATTTCTTCTTCTTGTTGTTCTTCTTCTGCACAGCTAAGCTGGAAGTGGCATTTGCAGCTCGCACTAGTGCAGAGTTATCTCAAAGAAAGGGGCCACGGTGTTTCTGTATCTCTATTATGTTGGTGCGGCTTCGGAACTTTTAAATATCTTGATATATCTCGAGAACTACGCATCTGATCAAAAAATATCATAGAACATAAAAAGTAGGAAACTTAATTCTCTACAAAAAAGGTCTCTTAACATTTTGCCATAGCTCGCTTCGTTTCCGAGATATTTGCAGATTTATCTCAAGGGAAGGGGCCTAACGGACATATTTCGAGATATTTCTTCTTCTTGTTGTTCTTCTTCTGCACAGCTAAGCTGGAAGTGGCATTTGCGGCTCGCACTATTGCAGAGTTATCTCAAAGAAAGGGGCCACGGTGTTTCTGTATCTCTATTATGTTGGTGCGGCTTCGGAACTTTTAAATATCTTGATATATCTCGAGAACTACGCGTCTGATCAAAAAATATCATAGAACATAAAAAGTAGGAAACATAATTCTCTACAAAAAAGGTCTCTTAACATTTTGCCATAGCTCGCTTCGTTTCCGAGATATTTGCAGATTTATCTCAAGGGAAGGGGCCTGACGGACATATTTCGAGATATTTCTTCTTCTTGTTGTTCTTCTTCTGCACAGCTAAGCTGGAAGTGGCATTTGCGGCTCGCACTAGTGCAGAGTTATCTCAAAGAAAGGGGCCACGGTGTTTCTGTATCTCTATTATGTTGGTGCGGCTTCGGAACTTTTAAATATCTCGATATATCTCGAAAACTACGCTTCTGATCAAAAAATATCATAGAACATAAAAAGTAGGAAACTTAATTCTCTACAAAAAAGGTCTCTTAACATTTTGCCATAGCTCGCATCGTTTCCGAGATATTTGCAGATTTATCTTAAGGGAAGGGGCCTGACGGACATATTTCGAGATATTTCTTCTTCTTGTTGTTCTTCTTCTGCACAGCTAAGCTGGAAGTGGCATTTGCGGCTCGCACTAGTGCAGAGTTATCTCAAAGAAAGGGGCCACGGTGTTTCTGTATCTGTATTATGTTGGTGCGGCTTCGGAACTTTTAAATATCTTGATATATCTCGAGAACTACGCATCTGATCAAAAAATATCATAGAAGATAAAAAGTAGGAAACTTAATTCTCTACAAAAAAGGTCTCTTAACATTTTGCCATAGCTCGCTTCGTTTCCGAGATATTTGCAGATTTATCTCAAGGGAAGGGGCCTGACGGACATATTTCGAGATATTTCTTCTTCTTGTTGTTCTTCGTCTGCACACCTAAGCTGGAAGTGGCATTTGCGGCTCGCACTAGTGCAGAGTTATCTCAAAGAAAGGGGCCACGGTGTTTCTGTATCTCTATTATGTTGGTGCGGCTTCGGAACTTTTAAATATCTTGATATATCTCGAGAACTACGCATCTGATCAAAAAATATCATACTACATAAAAAGTAGGAAACTTAATTCTCTACAAGAAAGGTCTCTAAACATTTTGCCATAGCTCGCTTCGTTTCCGAGATATTTGCAGATTTATCTCAAGGGAAGGGGCCTGACGGACATATTTCGAGATATTTCTTCTTCTTGTTGTTCTTCTTCTGCACAGCTAAGCTGGAAGTGGCATTTGCAGCTCGCACTAGTGCAGAGTTATCTCAAAGAAAGGGGCCACGGTGTTTCTGTATCTCTATTATGTTGGTGCGGCTTCGGAACTTTTAAATATCTCGATATATCTCGAAAACTACGCTTCTGATCAAAAAATATCATACAACATAAAAAGTAGAAAACTTAATTCTCTACAAAAAAGGTCTCTTAACATTTTGCCATAGCTCGCTTCGTTTCCGAGATATTTGCAGATTTATCTCAAGGGAAGGGGCCTGACGGACATATTTCGAGATATTTCTTCTTCTTGTTGTTCTTCTTCTGCACAGCTAAGCTCGAAGTGGCATTTGCAGCTCGCAGTAGTGCAGAGTTATCTCAAAGAAAGAGGCCACGGTGTTTCTGTATCTCTATTATGTTGGTGCAGCTTCGGAACTTTTAAATATCTCGATATATCTCGAAAACTACGCTTCTGATCAAAAAATATCATAGAACATAAAAAGTAGGAAACTTAATTCTCTACAAAAAAGGTCTCTTAACATTTTGCCATAGCTCGCTTCGTTTCCGAGATATTTGCAGATATATCTCAAGGGAAGGGGCCTGACGGACATATTTCGAGATATTTCTTCTTCTTGTTGTTCTTCTTCTGCACAGCTGAGCTGGAAGTGGCATTTGCAGGTCGCAATAGTGCAGTTATCTCAAAGAAAGGGGCCACGGTGTTTCTGTATCTCTATTATGTTGGTGCGGCTTCGGAACTTTTAAATATCTCGATATATCTCGAAAACTACGCTTCTGATCAAAAAATATCATAGAACGTAAATTGTAGGAAACATTATTCTCTACAAAAAAGGTCTCTTAACATTTTGCCATAGCTCGCTTCGTTTCCGAGATATTTGCAGATTCATCTCAAGGGAAGGGGTCTGACGGACATATTTCGAGATATTTCTTCTTCTTGTTGTTCTTCTTCTGCACAGCTAAGCTCGAAGCGGCATTTGCAGCTCGCAATAGTGCAGAGTTATCTCAAAGAAAGAGGCCACGGTGTTTCTGTACCTCTATTATGTTGGTGCAGCTTCGGAACTTTTAAATATCTTGATATATCTCGAGAACTACGCATCTGATCAAAAAATATCATACTACATAAAAAGTATGAAACTTAATTCTCTACAAAAAAGGTCTCTAAACATTTTGCCATAGCTCGCTTCGTTTCCGAGATATTTGCAGATTTATCTCAAGGGAAGGGGCCTGACGGACATATTTCGAGATATTTCTTCTTCTTGTTGTTCTTCTTCTGCACAGCTAAGCTGGAAGTGGCATTTGCAGCTCGCAATAGTGCAGAGTTATCTCAAAGAGAGGGGCCACGGTGTTTCTGTATCTCTATTATGTTGGTGCGGCTTCGGAACTTTTAAGTATCTTGATCTATCTCGAGAACTACGCATCTGATCAAAAAATATCATAGAAGATAAAAAGTAGGAAACTTAATTCTCTACAAAAAAGGTCTCTTAACATTTCGCCATAGCTCGCATCGTTTCCGAGATATTTGCAGATTTATCTCAAGGGAAGGGGCCTGTCGGACATATTTCGAGATATTTCTTCTTCTTGTTGCTCTTCTTCTGCACAGCTAAGCTGGAAGTGGCATTTGCGGCTCGCACTAGTGCAGAGTTATCTCAAAGAAAGGGGCCACGGTGTTTCTGTATCTCTATTATGTTGGTGCGGCTTCGGAACTTTTAAATATCTCGATATATCTCGAAAACTACGCTTCTGATCAAAAAATATCATAGAACATAAATTGTAGGAAACATAATTCTCTACAAAAAAGGTCTCTTAACATTTTGCGATAGCTCGCTTCGTTTCCGAGATATTTGCAGATTTATCTCAAGGGAAGGGGCCTGACGGACATATTTCGAGATATTTCTTCTTCTTGTTGTTCTTCTTCTGCACAGCTAAGCTGGAAGTGGCATTTGCGGCTCGCACTAGTGCAGAGTTATCTCAAAGAAAGGGGCCACTGTGTTTCTGTATCCCTATTATGTTGGTGCGGCTTCGGAACTTTTAAATATCTTGATATATCTCGAGAACTACGCATCTGATCAAAAAATATCATAGAACCTAAAAAGTAGCAAACTTAATTCTCTACAAAAAAGGTCTCTTAACATTTTGCCATAGCTCGCTTCGTTTCCGAGATATTTGCAGATTTATCTCAAGGGAAGGGGCCTGACGGACATATTTCGAGATATTTCTTCTTCTTGTTGTTCTTCTTCTGCACAGCTAAGCTGGAAGTGGCATTTGCGGCTCGCACTAGTGCAGAGTTATCTCAAAGAAAGGGGCCACGGTGTTTCTGTATCTCTATTATGTTGGTGCGGCTTCGGAACTTTTAAATATCTCGATATATCTCGAAAACTACGCTTCTGATCAAAAAATATCATAGAACATAAATTGTAGGAAACATAATTCTCTACAAAAAACGTCTCTTAACATTTTGCCATAGCTCGCTTCGTTTCCGAGATATTTGCAGATTTATCTCAAGGGAAGTGGCCTGACGGACATATTTCGAGATATTTCTTCTTCTTGTTGTTCTTCTTCTGCACAGCTAAGCTGGAAGTGGCATTTGCGGCTCGCACTAGTGCAGAGTTATCTCAAAGAAAGGGGCCACGGTGTTTCTGTATCTCTATTATGTTGGTGCGGCTTCGGAACTTTTAAATATCTCGATATATCTCGAAAACTACGCTTCTGATCAAAAAATATCATAGAACATAAAAAGTAGGAAACTTAATTCTCTACAAAAAAGGTCTCTTAACATTTTGCCATAGCTCGCTTCGTTTCCGAGATATTTGCAGATTTATCTCAAGGGAAGGGGCCTAACGGACATATTTCGAGATATTTCTTCTTCTTGTTGTTCTTCTTCTGCACAGCTAAACTGGAAGTGGCATTTCCAGCTCGCAATAGTGCAGAGTTATCTCAAAGAAAGGGGCCACGGTGCTTCTATATCTCTATTATGTTGGTGCGGTTTCGGAACTTTTAAATATCTTGATATATCTCGAGAACTACGCATCTGATCAAAAAATATCACAGAACATAAAAAGTAGGAAACTTAATTCTCTACAAAAAAGGTCTCTTAACATTTTGCCATAGCTCGCTTCGTTTCCGAGATATTTGCAGATTTATCTCAAGGGAAGGGGCCTGACGGACATATTTCGAGATATTTCTTCTTCTTGTTGTTCTTCTTCTGCACAGCTAAGCTGGAAGTGGCATTTGCAGCGCGCAATAGTGCAGAGTTATCTCAAAGAAAGGGGCCACGGTGTTTCTGTATCTCTATTATGTTGGTGCGGCTTCGGAACTTTTAAATATCTTGATATATCTCGAGAACTACGCATCTGATCAAAAAATATCATACTACATAAAAAGTAGGAAACTTAATTCTCTACAAGAAAGGTCTCTAAACATTTTGCCATAGCTCGCTTCGTTTCCGAGATATTTGCAGATTTATCTCAAGGGAAGTGGCCTGACGGACATATTTCGAGATATTTCTTCTTCTTGTTGTTCTTCTTCTGCACAGCTAAGCTGGAAGTGGCATTTGCGGCTCGCACTAGTGCAGAGTTATCTCAAAGAAAGGGGCCACGGTGTTTCTGTATCCCTATTATGTTGGTGCGGCTTCGGAACTTTTAAATATCTCGATATATCTCGAAAACTACGCTTCTGATCAAAAAATATCATAGAACATAAATTGTAGGAAACATAATTCTCTACAAAAAACGTCTCTTAACATTTTGCCATAGCTCGCTTCGTTTCCGAGATATTTGCAGATTCAGCTCAAAGGAACTGGCCTGACGGACATATTTCGAGATATTTCTTCTTCTTGTTGTTCTTCTTCTGCACAGCTAAGCTCCAAGTGGCATTTGCAGCTCGCACTAGTGCAGAGTTATCTCAAAGAAAGGGGCCACGGTGTTTCTGTATCTCTATTATGTTGGTGCGGCTTCGGAACTTTTAAATATCTCGATATATCTCGAAAACTACGCTTCTGATCAAAAAATATCATAGAACATAAAAAGTAGGAAACTTAATTCTCTACAAAAAAGGTCTCTTAACATTTTGCCATAGCTCGCTTCGTTTCCGAGACATTTGCAGATTTATCTCAAGGGAAGGGGCCTGTCGGACATATTTCGAGATATTTCTTCTTCTTGTTGCTCTTCTTCTGCACAGCTAAGCTGGAAGTGGCATTTGCGGCTCGCACTAGTGCAGAGTTATCTCAAAGAAAGGGGCCACGGTGTTTCTGTATCTCTATTATGTTGGTGCGGCTTCGGAACTTTTAAATATCTCGATATATCTCGAAAACTACGCTTCTGATCAAAAAATATCATAGAACATAAATTGTAGGAAACATAATTCTCTACAAAAAACGTCTCTTAACATTTTGCCATAGCTCGCTTCGTTTCCGAGATATTTGCAGATTTATCTCAAGGGAAGTGGCCTGACGGACATATTTCGAGATATTTCTTCTTCTTGTTGTTCTTCTTCTGCACAGCTAAGCTGGAAGTGGCATTTGCGGCTCGCACTAGTGCAGAGTTATCTCAAAGAAAGGGGCCACGGTGTTTCTGTATCCCTATTATGTTGGTGCGGCTTCGGAACTTTTAAATATCTCGATATATCTCGAAAACTACGCTTCTGATCAAAAAATATCACAGAACATAAATTGTAGAATACATAATTCTCTACAAAAAACGTCTCTTAACATTTTGCCATAGCTCGCTTCGTTTCCGAGATATTTGCAGATTCAGCTCAAAGGAACTGGCCTGACGGACATATTTCGAGATATTTCTTCTTCTTGTTGTTCTTCCTCTGCACAGCTAAGCTGGAAGTGGCATTTGCAGCTCGCAATAGTGCAGAGTTATCTCAAAGAAAGGGGCCACGGTGTTTCTGTATCTCTATTATGTTGGTGCGGCTTCGGAACTTTTAAATATCTCGATATATCTCGAAAACTACGCTTCTGATCAAAAAATATCATAGAACATAAAAAGTAGGAAACTTAATTCTCTACAAAAAAGGTCTCTTAACATTTTGCCATAGCTCGCTTCGTTTCCGAGATATTTGCAGATTTATCTCAAGGGAAGGGGCCTAACGGACATATTTCGAGATATTTCTTCTTCTTGTTGTTCTTCTTCTGCACAGCTAAACTGGAAGTGGCATTTCCAGCTCGCAATAGTGCAGAGTTATCTCAAAGAAAGGGGCCACGGTGTTTCTATATCTCTATTATGTTGGTGCGGTTTCGGAACTTTTAAATATCTTGATATATCTCGAGAACTACGCATCTGATCAAAAAATATCATAGAACATAAAAAGTAGGAAACTTAATTCTCTACAAAAAAGGTCTCTTAACATTTTGCCATAGCTCGCTTCGTTTCCGAGATATTTGCAGATTTATCTCAAGGGAAGGGGCCTGACGGACATATTTCGAGATATTTCTTCTTCTTGTTGTTCTTCTTCTGCACAGCTAAGCTGGAAGTGGCATTTGCAGCGCGCAATAGTGCAGAGTTATCTCAAAGAAAGGGGCCACGGTGTTTCTGTATCTCTATTATGTTGGTGCGGCTTCGGAACTTTTAAATATCTTGATATATCTCGAGAACTACGCATCTGATCAAAAAATATCATACTACATAAAAAGTAGGAAACTTAATTCTCTACAAGAAAGGTCTCTAAACATTTTGCCATAGCTCGCTTCGTTTCCGAGATATTTGCAGATTTATCTCAAGGGAAGGGGCCTGACGGACATATTTCGAGATATTTCTTCTTCTTGTTGTTCTTCTTCTGCACAGCTAAGCTGGAAGTGGCATTTGCAGCTCGCAATAGTGCAGAGTTATCTCAAAGAGAGGGGCCACGGTGTTTCTGTATCTCTATTATGTTGGTGCGGCTTCGGAACTTTTAAGTATCTTGATCTATCTCGAGAACTACGCATCTGATCAAAAAATATCATAGAAGATAAAAAGTAGGAATCTTAATTCTCTACAAAAAAGGTCTCTTAACATTTCGCCATAGCTCGCATCGTTTCCGAGATATTTGCAGATTTATCTCAAGGGAAGTGGCCTGACGGACATATTTCGAGATATTTCTTCTTCTTGTTGTTCTTCTTCTGCACAGCTAAGCTGGAAGTGGCATTTGCGGCTCGCACTAGTGCAGAGTTATCTCAAAGAAAGGGGCCACGGTGTTTCTGTATCCCTATTATGTTGGTGCGGCTTCGGAACTTTTAAATATCTCGATATATCTCGAAAACTACGCTTCTGATCAAAAAATATCATAGAACATAAATTGTAGGAAACATAATTCTCTACAAAAAACGTCTCTTAACATTTTGCCATAGCTCGCTTCGTTTCCGAGATATTTGCAGATTCAGCTCAAAGGAACTGGCCTGACGGACATATTTCGAGATATTTCTTCTTCTTGTTGTTCTTCTTCTGCACAGCTAAGCTGGAAGTGGCATTTGCAGCTCGCACTAGTGCAGAGTTATCTCAAAGAAAGGGGCCACGGTGTTTCTGTATCTCTATTATGTTGGTGCGGCTTCGGAACTTTTAAATATCTCGATATATCTCGAAAACTACGCTTCTGATCAAAAAATATCATAGAACATAAAAAGTAGGAAACTTAATTCTCTACAAAAAAGGTCTCTTAACATTTTGCCATAGCTCGCTTCGTTTCCGAGACATTTGCAGATTTATCTCAAGGGAAGGGGCCTAACGGACATATTTCGAGATATTTCTTCTTCTTGTTGTTCTTCTTCTGCACAGCTGAGCTGGAAGTGGCATTTGCAGGTCGCAATAGTGCAGAGTTATCTCAAAGAAAGGGGCCACGGTGTTTCTGTATCTCTATTATGTTGGTGCGGCTTCGGAACTTTTAAATATCTCGATATATCTCGAAAACTACGCTTCTGATCAAAAAATATCATAGAACGTAAATTGTAGGAAACATTATTCTCTACAAAAAAGGTCTCTTAACATTTTGCCATAGCTCGCTTCGTTTCCGAGATATTTGCAGATTTATCTCAAGGGAAGGGGCCTGTCGGACATATTTCGAGATATTTCTTCTTCTTTTTGTTCTTCTTCTGCACAGCTAAGCTGGAAGTGGCATTTGCGGCTCGCACTAGTGCAGAGTTATCTCAAAGAAAGGGGCCACGCTGTTTCTGTATCCCTATTATGTTGGTGCGGCTTCGGAACTTTTAAATATCTTGATATATCTCGAGAACTACGCATCTGATCAAAAAATATCATAGAACATAAAAAGTAGGAAACTTAATTCTCTACAAAAAAGGTCTCTTAACATTTTGCCATAGCTCGCTTCGTTTCCGAGATATTTGCAGATTTATCTCAAGGGAAGGGGCCTGACGGACATATTTCGAGATATTTCTTCTTCTTGTTGTTCTTCTTCTGCACAGCTAAGCTGGAAGTGGCATTTGCAGCTCGCACTAGTGCAGAGTTATCTCAAAGAAAGGGGCCACGGTGTTTCTGTATCTCTATTATGTTGGTGCGGCTTCGGAACTTTTAAATATCTCGATATATCTCGAAAACTACGCTTCTGATCAAAAAATATCGTAGAACATAAATTGTAGGAAACATAATTCTCTACAAAAAAGGTCTCTTAACATTTTGCGATAGCTCGCTTCGTTTCCGAGATATTTGCAGATTTATCTCAAGGGAAGGGGCCTGACGGACATATTTCGAGATATTTCTTCTTCTTGTTGTTCTTCTTCTGCACAGCTAAGCTGGAAGTGGCATTTGCGGCTCGCACTAGTGCAGAGTTATCTCAAAGAAAGGGGCCACGGTGTTTCTGTATCCCTATTATGTTGGTGCGGCTTCGGAACTTTTAAATATCTTGATATATCTCGAGAACTACGCATCTGATCAAGAAATATCATAGAACGTAAAAAGTAGGAAACTTAATTCTCTACAAAAAAGGTCTCTTAACATTTTGCCATAGCTCGCTTCGTTTCCGAGATATTTGCAGATTTATCTCAAGGGAAGGGGCCTGTCGGACATATTTCGAGATATTTCTTCTTCTTGTTGCTCTTCTTCTGCACAGCTAAGCTGGAAGTGGCATTTGCGGCTCGCACTAGTGCAGAGTGATCTCAAAGAAAGGGGCCACGGTGTTTCTGTATCTCTATTATGTTGGTGCGGCTTCGGAACTTTTAAATATCTCGATATATCTCGAAAACTACGCTTCTGATCAAAAAATATCATAGAACATAAATTGTAGGAAACATAATTCTCTACAAAAAAGGTCTCTTAACATTTTGCCATAGCTCGCTTCGTTTCCGAGATATTTGCAGATATATCTCAAGGGAAGGGGCCTGACGGACATACTTCGAGATATTTCTTCTTCTTGTTGTTCTTCTTCTGCACAGCTAAGCTGGAAGTGGCATTTACAGCTCGCAATAGTGCAGAGTTATCTCAAAGAAAGGGGCCACGGTGTTTCTGTATCTCTATTATGTTGGTGCGGCTTCGGAACTTTTAAATATCTTGATATATCTCGAGAACTACGCATCTGATCAAAAAATATCATACAACATGAAAAGCAGGAAACTTAATTCTCTACAAAAAAGGTCTCTTAACATTTTGCCATAGCTCGCTTCGTTTCCGAGATATTTGCAGATTTATCTCAAGGGATGGGGCCTGACGGACATATTTCGAGATATTTCTTCTTCTTGTTGTTCTTCTTCTGCACAGCTAAGCTGGAAGTGGCATTTGCAGCTCGCACTAGTGCAGAGTTATCTCAAAGAAAGGGGCCACGGTGTTTCTGTATCTCTATTATGTTGGTGCGGCTTCGGAACTTTTAAATATCTCGATATATCTCGAAAACTACGCTTCTGATCAAAAAATATCATAGAACATAAATTGTAGGAAACATAATTCTCTACAAAAAACGTCTCTTAACATTTTGCCATAGCTCGCTTCGTTTCCGAGATATTTGCAGATTTATCTCAAGGGAAGTGGCCTGACGGACATATTTCGAGATATTTCTTCTTCTTGTTGTTCTTCTTCTGCACAGCTAAGCTGGAAGTGGCATTTGCGGCTCGCACTAGTGCAGAGTTATCTCAAAGAAAGGGGCCACGGTGTTTCTGTATCTCTATTATGTTGGTGCGGCTTCGGAACTTTTAAATATCTCGATATATCTCGAAAACTACGCTTCTGATCAAAAAATATCATAGAACATAAAAAGTAGGAAACTTAATTCTCTACAAAAAAGGTCTCTTAACATTTTGCCATAGCTCGCTTCGTTTCCGAGATATTTGCAAATTTATCTCAAGGGAAGGGGCCTAACGGACATATTTCGAGATATTTCTTCTTCTTGTTGTTCTTCTTCTGCACAGCTAAACTGGAAGTGGCATTTCCAGCTCGCAATAGTGCAGAGTTATCTCAAAGAAAGGGGCCACGGTGCTTCTATATCTCTATTATGTTGGTGCGGTTTCGGAACTTTTAAATATCTTGATATATCTCGAGAACTACGCATCTGATCAAAAAATATCACAGAACATAAAAAGTAGGAAACTTAATTCTCTACAAAAAAGGTCTCTTAACATTTTGCCATAGCTCGCTTCGTTTCCGAGATATTTGCAGATTTATCTCAAGGGAAGGGGCCTGACGGACATATTTCGAGATATTTCTTCTTCTTGTTGTTCTTCTTCTGCACAGCTAAGCTGGAAGTGGCATTTGCAGCGCGCAATAGTGCAGAGTTATCTCAAAGAAAGGGGCCACGGTGTTTCTGTATCTCTATTATGTTGGTGCGGCTTCGGAACTTTTAAATATCTTGATATATCTCGAGAACTACGCATCTGATCAAAAAATATCATACTACATAAAAAGTAGGAAACTTAATTCTCTACAAGAAAGGTCTCTAAACATTTTGCCATAGCTCGCTTCGTTTCCGAGATATTTGCAGATTTATCTCAAGGGAAGTGGCCTGACGGACATATTTCGAGATATTTCTTCTTCTTGTTGTTCTTCTTCTGCACAGCTAAGCTGGAAGTGGCATTTGCGGCTCGCACTAGTGCAGAGTTATCTCAAAGAAAGGGGCCACGGTGTTTCTGTATCCCTATTATGTTGGTGCGGCTTCGGAACTTTTAAATATCTCGATATATCTCGAAAACTACGCTTCTGATCAAAAAATATCATAGAACATAAATTGTAGGAAACATAATTCTCTACAAAAAACGTCTCTTAACATTTTGCCATAGCTCGCTTCGTTTCCGAGATATTTGCAGATTCAGCTCAAAGGAACTGGCCTGACGGACATATTTCGAGATATTTCTTCTTCTTGTTGTTCTTCTTCTGCACAGCTAAGCTCCAAGTGGCATTTGCAGCTCGCACTAGTGCAGAGTTATCTCAAAGAAAGGGGCCACGGTGTTTCTGTATCTCTATTATGTTGGTGCGGCTTCGGAACTTTTAAATATCTCGATATATCTCGAAAACTACGCTTCTGATCAAAAAATATCATAGAACATAAAAAGTAGGAAACTTAATTCTCTACAAAAAAGGTCTCTTAACATTTTGCCATAGCTCGCTTCGTTTCCGAGACATTTGCAGATTTATCTCAAGGGAAGGGGCCTGTCGGACATATTTCGAGATATTTCTTCTTCTTGTTGCTCTTCTTCTGCACAGCTAAGCTGGAAGTGGCATTTGCGGCTCGCACTAGTGCAGAGTTATCTCAAAGAAAGGGGCCACGGTGTTTCTGTATCTCTATTATGTTGGTGCGGCTTCGGAACTTTTAAATATCTCGATATATCTCGAAAACTACGCTTCTGATCAAAAAATATCATAGAACATAAATTGTAGGAAACATAATTCTCTACAAAAAACGTCTCTTAACATTTTGCCATAGCTCGCTTCGTTTCCGAGATATTTGCAGATTTATCTCAAGGGAAGTGGCCTGACGGACATATTTCGAGATATTTCTTCTTCTTGTTGTTCTTCTTCTGCACAGCTAAGCTGGAAGTGGCATTTGCGGCTCGCACTAGTGCAGAGTTATCTCAAAGAAAGGGGCCACGGTGTTTCTGTATCCCTATTATGTTGGTGCGGCTTCGGAACTTTTAAATATCTCGATATATCTCGAAAACTACGCTTCTGATCAAAAAATATCACAGAACATAAATTGTAGAATACATAATTCTCTACAAAAAACGTCTCTTAACATTTTGCCATAGCTCGCTTCGTTTCCGAGATATTTGCAGATTCAGCTCAAAGGAACTGGCCTGACGGACATATTTCGAGATATTTCTTCTTCTTGTTGTTCTTCCTCTGCACAGCTAAGCTGGAAGTGGCATTTGCAGCTCGCAATAGTGCAGAGTTATCTCAAAGAAAGGGGCCACGGTGTTTCTGTATCTCTATTATGTTGGTGCGGCTTCGGAACTTTTAAATATCTCGATATATCTCGAAAACTACGCTTCTGATCAAAAAATATCATAGAACATAAAAAGTAGGAAACTTAATTCTCTACAAAAAAGGTCTCTTAACATTTTGCCATAGCTCGCTTCGTTTCCGAGATATTTGCAGATTTATCTCAAGGGAAGGGGCCTAACGGACATATTTCGAGATATTTCTTCTTCTTGTTGTTCTTCTTCTGCACAGCTAAGCTGGAAGTGGCATTTGCAGCGCGCAATAGTGCAGAGTTATCTCAAAGAAAGGGGCCACGGTGTTTCTGTATCTCTATTATGTTGGTGCGGCTTCGGAACTTTTAAATATCTTGATATATCTCGAGAACTACGCATCTGATCAAAAAATATCATACTACATAAAAAGTAGGAAACTTAATTCTCTACAAGAAAGGTCTCTAAACATTTTGCCATAGCTCGCTTCGTTTCCGAGATATTTGCAGATTTATCTCAAGGGAAGGGGCCTGACGGACATATTTCGAGATATTTCTTCTTCTTGTTGTTCTTCTTCTGCACAGCTAAGCTGGAAGTGGCATTTGCAGCTCGCAATAGTGCAGAGTTATCTCAAAGAGAGGGGCCACGGTGTTTCTGTATCTCTATTATGTTGGTGCGGCTTCGGAACTTTTAAGTATCTTGATCTATCTCGAGAACTACGCATCTGATCAAAAAATATCATAGAAGATAAAAAGTAGGAATCTTAATTCTCTACAAAAAAGGTCTCTTAACATTTCGCCATAGCTCGCATCGTTTCCGAGATATTTGCAGATTTATCTCAAGGGAAGTGGCCTGACGGACATATTTCGAGATATTTCTTCTTCTTGTTGTTCTTCTTCTGCACAGCTAAGCTGGAAGTGGCATTTGCAGCTCGCACTAGTGCAGAGTTATCTCAAAGAAAGGGGCCACGGTGTTTCTGTATCTCTATTATGTTGGTGCGGCTTCGGAACTTTTAAATATCTCGATATATCTCGAAAACTACGCTTCTGATCAAAAAATATCGTAGAACATAAATTGTAGGAAACATAATTCTCTACAAAAAAGGTCTCTTAACATTTTGCGATAGCTCGCTTCGTTTCCGAGATATTTGCAGATTTATCTCAAGGGAAGGGGCCTGACGGACATATTTCGAGATATTTCTTCTTCTTGTTGTTCTTCTTCTGCACAGCTAAGCTGGAAGTGGCATTTGCGGCTCGCACTAGTGCAGAGTTATCTCAAAGAAAGGGGCCACGGTGTTTCTGTATCCCTATTATGTTGGTGCGGCTTCGGAACTTTTAAATATCTTGATATATCTCGAGAACTACGCATCTGATCAAGAAATATCATAGAACGTAAAAAGTAGGAAACTTAATTCTCTACAAAAAAGGTCTCTTAACATTTTGCCATAGCTCGCTTCGTTTCCGAGATATTTGCAGATTTATCTCAAGGGAAGGGGCCTGTCGGACATATTTCGAGATATTTCTTCTTCTTGTTGCTCTTCTTCTGCACAGCTAAGCTGGAAGTGGCATTTGCGGCTCGCACTAGTGCAGAGTGATCTCAAAGAAAGGGGCCACGGTGTTTCTGTATCTCTATTATGTTGGTGCGGCTTCGGAACTTTTAAATATCTCGATATATCTCGAAAACTACGCTTCTGATCAAAAAATATCATAGAACATAAATTGTAGGAAACATAATTCTCTACAAAAAAGGTCTCTTAACATTTTGCCATAGCTCGCTTCGTTTCCGAGATATTTGCAGATATATCTCAAGGGAAGGGGCCTGACGGACATACTTCGAGATATTTCTTCTTCTTGTTGTTCTTCTTCTGCACAGCTAAGCTGGAAGTGGCATTTACAGCTCGCAATAGTGCAGAGTTATCTCAAAGAAAGGGGCCACGGTGTTTCTGTATCTCTATTATGTTGGTGCGGCTTCGGAACTTTTAAATATCTTGATATATCTCGAGAACTACGCATCTGATCAAAAAATATCATACAACATGAAAAGCAGGAAACTTAATTCTCTACAAAAAAGGTCGCTTAACATTTTGCCATAGCTCGCTTCGTTTCCGAGATATTTGCAGATTTATCTCAAGGGATGGGGCCTGACGGACATATTTCGAGATATTTCTTCTTCTTGTTGTTCTTCTTCTGCACAGCTAAGCTGGAAGTGGCATTTGCAGCTCGCACTAGTGCAGAGTTATCTCAAAGAAAGGGGCCACGGTGTTTCTGTATCTCTATTATGTTGGTGCGGCTTCGGAACTTTTAAATATCTCGATATATCTCGAAAACTACGCTTCTGATCAAAAAATATCGTAGAACATAAATTATAGGAAACATAATTCTCTACAAAAAAGGTCTCTTAACATTTTGCGATAGCTCGCTTCGTTTCCGAGATATTTGCAGATTTATCTCAAGGGAAGGGGCCTGACGGACATATTTCGAGATATTTCTTCTTCTTGTTGTTCTTCTTCTGCACAGCTAAGCTGGAAGTGGCATTTGCGGCTCGCACTAGTGCAGAGTTATCTCAAAGAAAGGGGCCACTGTGTTTCTGTATCCCTATTATGTTGGTGCGGCTTCGGAACTTTTAAATATCTTGATATATCTCGAGAACTACGCATCTGATCAAAAAATATCATAGAACCTAAAAAGTAGCAAACTTAATTCTCTACAAAAAAGGTCTCTTAACATTTTGCCATAGCTCGCTTCGTTTCCGAGATATTTGCAGATTTATCTCAAGGGAAGGGGCCTGACGGACATATTTCGAGATATTTCTTCTTCTTGTTGTTCTTCTTCTGCACAGCTAAGCTGGAAGTGGCATTTGCGGCTCGCACTAGTGCAGAGTTATCTCAAAGAAAGGGGCCACGGTGTTTCTGTATCTCTATTATGTTGGTGCGGCTTCGGAACTTTTAAATATCTCGATATATCTCGAAAACTACGCTTCTGATCAAAAAATATCATAGAACATAAAAAGTAGGAAACTTAATTCTCTACAAAAAAGGTCTCTTAACATTTTGCCATAGCTCGCTTCGTTTCCGAGATATTTGCAGATATATCTCAAGGGAAGGGGCCTGACGGACATATTTCGAGATATTTCTTCTTCTTGTTGTTCTTCTTCTGCACAGCTGAGCTGGAAGTGGCATTTGCAGGTCGCAATAGTGCAGTTATCTCAAAGAAAGGGGCCACGGTGTTTCTGTATCTCTATTATGTTGGTGCGGCTTCGGAACTTTTAAATATCTCGATATATCTCGAAAACTACGCTTCTGATCAAAAAATATCATAGAACGTAAATTGTAGGAAACATTATTCTCTACAAAAAAGGTCTCTTAACATTTTGCCATAGCTCGCTTCGTTTCCGAGATATTTGCAGATTCATCTCAAGGGAAGGGGTCTGACGGACATATTTCGAGATATTTCTTCTTCTTGTTGTTCTTCTTCTGCACAGCTAAGCTCGAAGCGGCATTTGCAGCTCGCAATAGTGCAGAGTTATCTCAAAGAAAGAGGCCACGGTGTTTCTGTACCTCTATTATGTTGGTGCAGCTTCGGAACTTTTAAATATCTTGATATATCTCGAGAACTACGCATCTGATCAAAAAATATCATACTACATAAAAAGTATGAAACTTAATTCTCTACAAAAAAGGTGTCTAAACATTTTGCCATAGCTCGCTTCGTTTCCGAGATATTTGCAGATTTATCTCAAGGGAAGGGGCCTGACGGACATATTTCGAGATATTTCTTCTTCTTGTTGTTCTTCTTCTGCACAGCTAAGCTGGAAGTGGCATTTGCAGCTCGCAATAGTGCAGAGTTATCTCAAAGAGAGGGGCCACGGTGTTTCTGTATCTCTATTATGTTGGTGCGGCTTCGGAACTTTTAAGTATCTTGATCTATCTCGAGAACTACGCATCTGATCAAAAAATATCATAGAAGATAAAAAGTAGGAAACTTAATTCTCTACAAAAAAGGTCTCTTAACATTTCGCCATAGCTCGCATCGTTTCCGAGATATTTGCAGATTTATCTCAAGGGAAGGGGCCTGTCGGACATATTTCGAGATATTTCTTCTTCTTGTTGCTCTTCTTCTGCACAGCTAAGCTGGAAGTGGCATTTGCGGCTCGCACTAGTGCAGAGTTATCTCAAAGAAAGGGGCCACGGTGTTTCTGTATCTCTATTATGTTGGTGCGGCTTCGGAACTTTTAAATATCTCGATATATCTCGAAAACTACGCTTCTGATCAAAAAATATCATAGAACATAAATTGTAGGAAACATAATTCTCTACAAAAAACGTCTCTTAACATTTTGCCATAGCTCGCTTCGTTTCCGAGATATTTGCAGATTTATCTCAAGGGAAGTGGCCTGACGGACATATTTCGAGATATTTCTTCTTCTTGTTGTTCTTCTTCTGCACAGCTAAGCTGGAAGTGGCATTTGCGGCTCGCACTAGTGCAGAGTTATCTCAAAGAAAGGGGCCACGGTGTTTCTGTATCCCTATTATGTTGGTGCGGCTTCGGAACTTTTAAATATCTCGATATATCTCGAAAACTACGCTTCTGATCAAAAAATATCACAGAACATAAATTGTAGAATACATAATTCTCTACAAAAAACGTCTCTTAACATTTTGCCATAGCTCGCTTCGTTTCCGAGATATTTGCAGATTCAGCTCAAAGGAACTGGCCTGACGGACATATTTCGAGATATTTCTTCTTCTTGTTGTTCTTCCTCTGCACAGCTAAGCTGGAAGTGGCATTTGCAGCTCGCAATAGTGCAGAGTTATCTCAAAGAAAGGGGCCACGGTGTTTCTGTATCTCTATTATGTTGGTGCGGCTTCGGAACTTTTAAATATCTCGATATATCTCGAAAACTACGCTTCTGATCAAAAAATATCATAGAACATAAAAAGTAGGAAACTTAATTCTCTACAAAAAAGGTCTCTTAACATTTTGCCATAGCTCGCTTCGTTTCCGAGATATTTGCAGATTTATCTCAAGGGAAGGGGCCTAACGGACATATTTCGAGATATTTCTTCTTCTTGTTGTTCTTCTTCTGCACAGCTAAACTGGAAGTGGCATTTCCAGCTCGCAATAGTGCAGAGTTATCTCAAAGAAAGGGGCCACGGTGTTTCTATATCTCTATTATGTTGGTGCGGTTTCGGAACTTTTAAATATCTTGATATATCTCGAGAACTACGCATCTGATCAAAAAATATCATAGAACATAAAAAGTAGGAAACTTAATTCTCTACAAAAAAGGTCTCTTAACATTTTGCCATAGCTCGCTTCGTTTCCGAGATATTTGCAGATTTATCTCAAGGGAAGGGGCCTGACGGACATATTTCGAGATATTTCTTCTTCTTGTTGTTCTTCTTCTGCACAGCTAAGCTGGAAGTGGCATTTGCAGCGCGCAACAGTGCAGAGTTATCTCAAAGAAAGGGGCCACGGTGTTTCTGTATCTCTATTATGTTGGTGCGGCTTCGGAACTTTTAAATATCTTGATATATCTCGAGAACTACGCATCTGATCAAAAAATATCATACTACATAAAAAGTAGGAAACTTAATTCTCTACAAGAAAGGTCTCTAAACATTTTGCCATAGCTCGCTTCGTTTCCGAGATATTTGCAGATTTATCTCAAGGGAAGGGGCCTGACGGACATATTTCGAGATATTTCTTCTTCTTGTTGTTCTTCTTCTGCACAGCTAAGCTGGAAGTGGCATTTGCAGCTCGCAATAGTGCAGAGTTATCTCAAAGAGAGGGGCCACGGTGTTTCTGTATCTCTATTATGTTGGTGCGGCTTCGGAACTTTTAAGTATCTTGATCTATCTCGAGAACTACGCATCTGATCAAAAAATATCATAGAAGATAAAAAGTAGGAAACTTAATTCTCTACAAAAAAGGTCTCTTAACATTTCGCCATAGCTCGCATCGTTTCCGAGATATTTGCAGATTTATCTCAAGGGAAGTGGCCTGACGGACATATTTCGAGATATTTCTTCTTCTTGTTGTTCTTCTTCTGCACAGCTAAGCTGGAAGTGGCATTTGCGGCTCGCACTAGTGCAGAGTTATCTCAAAGAAAGGGGCCACGGTGTTTCTGTATCCCTATTATGTTGGTGCGGCTTCGGAACTTTTAAATATCTCGATATATCTCGAAAACTACGCTTCTGATCAAAAAATATCATAGAACATAAATTGTAGGAAACATAATTCTCTACAAAAAGAGTCTCTTAACATTTTGCCATAGCTCGCTTCGTTTCCGAGATATTTGCAGATTCAGCTCAAAGGAACTGGCCTGACGGACATATTTCGAGATATTTCTTCTTCTTGTTGTTCTTCTTATGCACAGCTAAGCTGGAAGTGGCATTTGCAGCTCGCACTAGTGCAGAGTTATCTCAAAGAAAGGGGCCACGGTGTTTCTGTATCTCTATTATGTTGGTGCGGCTTCGGAACTTTTAAATATCTCGATATATCTCGAAAACTACGCTTCTGATCAAAAAATATCATAGAACATAAAAAGTAGGAAACTTAATTCTCTACAAAAAAGGTCTCTTAACATTTTGCCATAGCTCGCTTCGTTTCCGAGACATTTGCAGATTTATCTCAAGGGAAGGGGCCTAACGGACATATTTCGAGATATTTCTTCTTCTTGTTGTTCTTCTTCTGCACAGCTGAGCTGGAAGTGGCATTTGCAGGTCGCAATAGTGCAGAGTTATCTCAAAGAAAGGGGCCACGGTGTTTCTGTATCTCTATTATGTTGGTGCGGCTTCGGAACTTTTAAATATCTCGATATATCTCGAAAACTACGCTTCTGATCAAAAAATATCATAGAACGTAAATTGTAGGAAACATTATTCTCTACAAAAAAGGTCTCTTAACATATTGCCATAGCTCGCTTCGTTTCCGAGATATTTGCAGATTCATCTCAAGGGAAGGGGTCTGACGGACATATTTCGAGATATTTCTTCTTCTTGTTGTTCTTCTTCTGCACAGCTAAGCTCGAAGCGGCATTTGCAGCTCGCAATAGTGCAGAGTTATCTCAAAGAAAGAGGCCACGGTGTTTCAGTACCTCTATTATGTTGGTGCAGCTTCGGAACTTTTAAATATCTTGATATATCTCGAGAACTACGCATCTGATCAAAAAATATCATCGAACATAAAAAGTAGGAAACTTAATTCTCTACAAAAAAGGTCTCTTAACATTTTGCCATAGTTCGCTTCGTTTCCGAGATATTTGCAGATTCATCTCAAGGGAAGGGGTCTGACGGACATATTTCGAGATATTTCTTCTTCTTGTTGTTCTTCTTCTGCACAGCTAAGCTCGAAGTGGCATTTGCAGCTCGCAATAGTGCAGAGTTATCTCAAAGAAAGAGGCCACGGTGTTTCTGTACCTCTACCATGTTGGTGCAGCTTCGGAACTTTTAACTATCTTGATATATCTCGAGAACTACGCATCTGA
This sequence comes from Osmia lignaria lignaria, assembly GCF_051020975.1. Lineage (NCBI taxonomy): Eukaryota > Metazoa > Arthropoda > Insecta > Hymenoptera > Megachilidae > Osmia > Osmia lignaria. The sequence continues at coordinate 4,230,114 of NW_027478160.1, forward strand.
TCAAAAAATATCATCGAACATAAAAAGTAGGAAACTTAATGCTCTACAAAAAAGGTCTCTTAACATTTTGCCATAGCTCGCTTCGTTTCCGAGATATTTGCAGATTTATCTCAAGGGAAGTGGCCTGACGGACATATTTCGAGATATTTCTTCTTCTTGTTGTTCTTCTTCTGCACAGCTAAGCTGGAAGTGGCATTTGCAGCTCGCAATAGTGCAGAGTTATCCCAAAGAAAGGGGCCACGGTGTTTCTGTATCTCTATTATGTTGGTGCGGCTTCGGAACTTTTAAATATCTTGATATATCTCGAGAACTACGCATCTGATCAAAAAATATCATACTACATAAAAAGTAGGAAACTTAATTCTCTACAAGAAAGGTCTCTAAACATTTTGCCATAGCTCGCTTCGTTTCCGAGATATTTGCAGATTTATCTCAAGGAAAGGGGCCTGACGGACATATTTCGAGATATTTCTTCTTCTTGTTGTTCTTCTTCTGCACAGCTAAGCTGGAAGTGGCATTTGCAGCTCGCAATAGTGCAGAGTTATCTCAAAGAAAGGGGCCACGCTGTTTCTGTATCCCTATTATGTTGGTGCGGCTTCGGAACTTTTAAATATCTTGATATATCTCGAGAACTACGCATCTGATCAAAAAATATCATAGAACATAAAAAGTAGGAAACTTAATTCTCTACAAAAAAGGTCTCTTAACATTTTGCCATAGCTCGCTTCGTTTCCGAGATATTTGCAGATTTATCTCAAGGGAAGGGGCCTGTCGGACATATTTCGAGATATTTCTTCTTCTTGTTGCTCTTCTTCTGCACAGCTAAGCTGGAAGTGGCATTTGCGGCTCGCACTAGTGCAGAGTTATCTCAAAGAAAGGGGCCACGGTGTTTCTGTATCTCTATTATGTTGGTGCGGCTTCGGAACTTTTAAATATCTCGATATATCTCGAAAACTACGCTTCTGATCAAAAAATATCGTAGAACATAAATTGTAGGAAACATAATTCTCTACAAAAAAGGTCTCTTAACATTTTGCGATAGCTCGCTTCGTTTCCGAGATATTTGCAGATTTATCGCAAGGGAAGGGGCCTGACGGACATATTTCGAGATATTTCTTCTTCTTGTTGTTCTTCTTCTGCACAGCTAAGCTGGAAGTGGCATTTGCGGCTCGCACTAGTGCAGAGTTATCTCAAAGAAAGGGGCCACGGTGTTTCTGTATCCCTATTATGTTGGTGCGGCTTCGGAACTTTTAAATATCTTGATATATCTCGAGAACTACGCATCTGATCAAGAAATATCATAGAACGTAAAAAGTAGGAAACTTAATTCTCTACAAAAAAGGTCTCTTAACATTTTGCCATAGCTCGCTTCGTTTCCGAGATATTTGCAGATTTATCTCAAGGGAAGGGGCCTGTCGGACATATTTCGAGATATTTCTTCTTCTTGTTGCTCTTCTTCTGCACAGCTAAGCTGGAAGTGGCATTTGCGGCTCGCACTAGTGCAGAGTTATCTCAAAGAAAGGGGCCACGGTGTTTCTGTATCTCTATTATGTTGGTGCGGCTTCGGAACTTTTAAATATCTCGATATATCTCGAAAACTACGCTTCTGATCAAAAAATATCATAGAACATAAATTGTAGGAAACATAATTCTCTACAAAAAAGGTCTCTTAACATTTTGCCATAGCTCGCTTCGTTTCCGAGATATTTGCAGATATATCTCAAGGGAAGGGGCCTGACGGACATACTTCGAGATATTTCTTCTTCTTGTTGTTCTTCTTCTGCACAGCTAAGCTGGAAGTGGCATTTACAGCTCGCAATAGTGCAGAGTTATCTCAAAGAAAGGGGCCACGGTGTTTCTGTATCTCTATTATGTTGGTGCGGCTTCGGAACTTTTAAATATCTTGATATATCTCGAGAACTACGCATCTGATCAAAAAATATCATACAACATGAAAAGCAGGAAACTTAATTCTCTACAAAAAAGGTCTCTTAACATTTTGCGATAGCTCGCTTCGTTTCCGAGATATTTGCAGATTTATCTCAAGGGAAGGGGCCTGACGGACATATTTCGAGATATTTCTTCTTCTTGTTGTTCTTCTTCTGCACAGCTAAGCTGGAAGTGGCATTTGCGGCTCGCACTAGTGCAGAGTTATCTCAAAGAAAGGGGCCACGGTGTTTCTGTATCTCTATTATGTTGGTGCGGCTTCGGAACTTTTAAATATCTCGATATATCTCGAAAACTACGCTTCTGATCAAAAAATATCGTAGAACATAAATTGTAGGAAACATAATTCTCTACAAAAAAGGTCTCTTAACATTTTGCGATAGCTCGCTTCGTTTCCGAGATATTTGCAGATTTATCTCAAGGGAAGGGGCCTGACGGACATATTTCGAGATATTTCTTCTTCCTGTTGTTCTTCTTCTGCACAGCTAAGCTGGAAGTGGCATTTGCGGCTCGCACTATTGCAGAGTTATCTCAAAGAAAGGGGCCACGGTGTTTCTGTATCTCTATTATGTTGGTGCGGCTTCGTAACTTTTAAATATCTCGATATATCTCGAAAACTACGCATCTGATCAAAAAATATCATAGAACATAAAAAGTAGGAAACTTAATTCTCTACAAAAAAGGTCTCTTAACATTTTGCCATAGCTCGCTTCGTTTCCGAGATATTTGCAGATTTATCTCAAGGGAAGGGGCCTGACGGACATATTTCGAGATATTTCTTCTTCTTGTTGTTCTTCTTCTGCACAGCTAAGCTGGAAGTGGCATTTGCGGCTCGCACTAGTGCAGAGTTATCTCAAAGAAAGGGGCCACGGTGTTTCTGTATCTCTATTATGTTGGTGCGGCTTCGGAACTTTTAAATATCTCGATATATCTCGAAAACTACGCATCTGATCAAAAAATATCATAGAACATGAAAAGTAGGAAACTTAATTCTCTACAAAAAAGGTCTCTTAACATTTTGCCATAGCTCGCTTCGTTTCCGAGATATTTGCAGATTTATCTCAAGGTAAGGGGCCTGACGGACATATTTCGAGATATTTCTTCTTCTTGTTGTTCTTCTTCTGCACAGCTAAGCTGGAAGTGGCATTTGCAGCTCGCAATAGTGCATAGTTATCTGAAAGAAAGGGGCCACGGTGTTTCTGTATCTCTATTATGTTGGTGCGGCTTCGGAACTTTTAAATATCTTGATATATCTCGAGAACTACGCATCTGATCAAAAAATATCATAGAACATAAAAAGTAGGAAACTCAATTCTCTACAAAAAAGGTCTCTTAACATTTTGCCATAGCTCGCTTCGTTTCCGAGATATTTGCAGATTTATCTCAAGGGAAGGGGCCTGACGGACATATTTCGAGATATTTCTTCTTCTTGTTGTTCTTCTTCTGCACAGCTAAGCTGGAAGTGGCATTTGCAGCTCGCACTAATGCAGAGTTATCTCAAAGAAAGGGGCCACGGTGTTTCTGTATCTCTATTATGTTGGTGCGGCTTCGGAACTTTTAAATATCTTGATATATCTCGAGAACTACGCATCTGATCAAAAAATATCATAGAACATAAAAAGTAGGAAACTCAATTCTCTACAAAAAAGGTCTCTTAACATTTTGCCATAGCTCGCTTCGTTTCCGAGATATTTGCAGATTTATCTCAAGGGAAGGGGCCTGACGGACATATTTCGAGATATTTCTTCTTCTTGTTGTTCTTCTTCTGCACAGCTAAGCTGGAAGTGGCATTTGCGGCTCGCACTAGTGCAGAGTTATCTCAAAGAAAGGGGCCACGGTGTTTCTGTATCTCTATTATGTTGGTGCGGCTTCGGAACTTTTAAATATCTCGATATATCTCGAAAACTACGCTTCTGATCAAAAAATATCATAGAACGTAAATTGTAGGAAATATTATTCTCTACAAAAAAGGTCTCTTAACATTTTGCCATAGCTCGCTTCGTTTCCGAGATATTTGCAGATTCATCTCAAGGGAAGGGGTCTGACGGACATATTTCGAGATATTTCTTCTTCTTGTTGTTCTTCTTCTGCACAGCTAAGCTCGAAGTGGCATTTGCAGCTCGCAATAGTGCAGAGTTATCTCAAAGAAAGAGGCCACGGTGTTTCTGTACCTCTATTATGTTGGTGCAGCTTCGGAACTTTTAAATATCTTGATATATCTCGAGAACTACGCATCTGATCAAAAAATATCATCGAACATAAAAAGTAGGAAACTTAATTCTCTACAAAAAAGGTCTCTTTCCATTTTGCCATAGCTCGCTTCGTTTCCGAGATATTTGCAGATTTATCTCAAGGGAAGGGTCCTGACGGACATATTTCGCGATATTTCTTCTTCTTGTTGTTCTTCTCCTGCACAGCTAAACTGGAAGTGGCATTTCCAGCTCGCAATAGTGCAGAGTTATCCCAAAGAAAGGGGCCACGATGTTTCTGTATCTCTATTATGTTGGTGCGGCTTCGGAACTTTTAAATATCTCGATATATCTCGAAAACTACGCTTCTGATCAAAAAATATCATAGAAGATAAATTGTAGGAAACATAATTCTCTACAAAAAAGGTCTCTTAACATTTTGCCATAGCTCGCTTCGTTTCCGAGATATTTGCAGATTTATCTCAAGGGAAGGGGCCTGACGGACATATTTCGAGATATTTCTTCTTCTTGTTGTTCTTCTTCTGCACAGCTAAGCTGGAAGTGGCATTTGCAGCGCGCAATAGTGCAGAGTGATCTCAAAGAAAGGGCCCACGGTGTTTCTGTATCTCTATTATGTTGGTGCAGCTTCGGAACTTTTAAATATCTTGACATATCTCGAGAACTACGCATCTGATCAAAAAATATCATCGAACATAAAAAGTAGGAAACTTAATTCTCTACAAAAAAGGTCTCTTAACATTTTGCCATAGCTCGCTTCGTTTCCGAGATATTTGCAGATTTATCTCAAGGTAAGGGGCCTGACGGACATATTTCGAGATATTTCTTCTTCTTGTTGTTCTTCTTCTGCACAGCTAAGCTGGAAGTGGCATTTGCAGCTCGCAATAGTGCATAGTTATCTGAAAGAAAGGGGCCACGGTGTTTCTGTATCTCTATTATGTTGGTGCGGCTTCGGAACTTTTAAATATCTTGATATATCTCGAGAACTACGCATCTGATCAAAAAATATCGTAGAACATAAATTGTAGGAAACATAATTCTCTACAAAAAAGGTCTCTTAACATTTTGCGACAGCTCGCTTCGTTTCCGAGATATTTGCAGATTTATCTCAAGGGAAGGGGCCTGACGGACATATTTCGAGATATTTCTTCTTCTTGTTGTTCTTCTTCTGCACAGCTAAGCTGGAAGTGGCATTTGCGGATCGCACCAGTGCAGAGTTATCTCAAAGAAAGGGGCCACGGTGTTTCTGTATCCCTATTATGTTGGTGCGGCTTCGGAACTTTTAAATATCTTGATATATCTCGAGAACTACGCATCTGATCAAAAAATATCATAGAACATAAAAAGTAGGAAACTTAATTCTCTACAAAAAAGGTCTCTTAACATTTTGCCATAGCTCGCTTCGTTTCCGAGATATTTGCAGATTTATCTCAAGGGAAGGGGCCTGACGGACATATTTCGAGATATTTCTTCTTCTTGTTGTTCTTCTTCTGCACAGCTAAGCTGGAAGTGGCATTTGCGGCTCGCACTAGTGCAGAGTTATCTCAAAGAAAGGGGCCACGGTGTTTCTGTATCTCTATTATGTTGGTGCGGCTTCGGAACTTTTAAATATCTCGATATATCTCGAAAACTACGCTTCTGAACAAAAAATATCATAGAACATAAATTGTAGGAAACATAATTCTCTACAAAAAAGGTCTCTTAACATTTTGCCATAGCTCGCTTCGTTTCCGAGATATTTGCAGATATATCTCAAGGGAAGGGGCCTGACGGACATATTTCGAGATATTTCTTCTTCTTGTTGTTCTTCTTCTGCACAGCTTAACTGGAAGTGGCATTTACAGCTCGCAATAGTGCAGAGTTATCTCAAAGAAAGGGGCCACGGTGTTTCTGTATCTCTATTATGTTGGTGCGGCTTCGGAACTTTTAAATATCTTGATATATCTCGAGAACTACGCATCTGATCAAAAAATATCATAGTATATAAAAAGTAGGAAACCTAATTCTCTACAAAAAAGGTCTCTTAACATTTTGCCATAGCTCGCTTCGTTTCCGAGATATTTGCAGATTTATCTCAAGGTAAGGGGCCTGACGGACATATTTCGAGATATTTCTTCTTCTTGTTGTTCTTCTTCTGCACAGCTAAGCTGGAAGTGGCATTTGCAGCTCGCAATAGTGCATAGTTATCTGAAAGAAAGGGGCCACGGTGTTTCTGTATCTCTATTATGTTGGTGCGGCTTCGGAACTTTTAAATATCTTGATATATCTCGAGAACTACGCATCTGATCAAAAAATATCATAGAACATAAAAAGTAGGAAACTCAATTCTCTACAAAAAAGGTCTCTTAACATTTTGCCATAGCTCGCTTCGTTTCCGAGATATTTGCAGATTTATCTCAAGGGAAGGGGCCTGACGGACATATTTCGAGATATTTCTTCTTCTTGTTGTTCTTCTTCTGCACAGCTAAGCTGGAAGTGGCATTTGCGGCTCGCACTAGTGCAGAGTTATCTCAAAGAAAGGGGCCACGGTGTTTCTGTATCTCTATTATGTTGGTGCGGCTTCGGAACTTTTAAATATCTCGATATATCTCGAAAACTACGCTTCTGATCAAAAAATATCATAGAACGTAAATTGTAGGAAATATTATTCTCTACAAAAAAGGTCTCTTAACATTTTGCCATAGCTCGCTTCGTTTCCGAGATATTTGCAGATTCATCTCAAGGGAAGGGGTCTGACGGACATATTTCGAGATATTTCTTCTTCTTGTTGTTCTTCTTCTGCACAGCTAAGCTCGAAGTGGCATTTGCAGCTCGCAATAGTGCAGAGTTATCTCAAAGAAAGAGGCCACGGTGTTTCTGTACCTCTATTATGTTGGTGCAGCTTCGGAACTTTTAAATATCTTGATATATCTCGAGAACTACGCATCTGATCAAAAAATATCATCGAACATAAAAAGTAGGAAACTTAATTCTCTACAAAAAAGGTCTCTTTCCATTTTGCCATAGCTCGCTTCGTTTCCGAGATATTTGCAGATTTATCTCAAGGGAAGGGTCCTGACGGACATATTTCGCGATATTTCTTCTTCTTGTTGTTCTTCTCCTGCACAGCTAAACTGGAAGTGGCATTTCCAGCTCGCAATAGTGCAGAGTTATCCCAAAGAAAGGGGCCACGATGTTTCTGTATCTCTATTATGTTGGTGCGGCTTCGGAACTTTTAAATATCTCGATATATCTCGAAAACTACGCTTCTGATCAAAAAATATCATAGAAGATAAATTGTAGGAAACATAATTCTCTACAAAAAAGGTCTCTTAACATTTTGCCATAGCTCGCTTCGTTTCCGAGATATTTGCAGATTTATCTCAAGGGAAGGGGCCTGACGGACATATTTCGAGATATTTCTTCTTCTTGTTGTTCTTCTTCTGCACAGCTAAGCTGGAAGTGGCATTTGCAGCGCGCAATAGTGCAGAGTTATCTCAAAGAAAGGGCCCACGGTGTTTCTGTATCTCTATTATGTTGGTGCAGCTTCGGAACTTTTAAATATCTTGACATATCTCGAGAACTACGCATCTGATCAAAAAATATCATCGAACATAAAAAGTAGGAAACTTAATTCTCTACAAAAAAGGTCTCTTAACATTTTGCCATAGCTCGCTTCGTTTCCGAGATATTTGCAGATTTATCTCAAGGGAAGGGGCCTGACGGACATATTTCGAGATATTTCTTCTTCTTGTTGTTCTTCTTCTGCACAGCTAAGCTGGAAGTGGCATTTGCGGCTCGCACTAGTGCAGAGTTATCTCAAAGAAAGGGGCCACGGTGTTTCTGTATCTCTATTATGTTGGTGCGGCTTCGGAACTTTTAAGTATCTCGATATATCTCGAAAACTACGTTTCTGATCAAAAAATATCATAGAACATAAATTGTAGGAAACATAATTCTCTACAAAAAACGTCTCTTAACATTTTGCCATAGCTTGCTTCGTTTCCGAGATATTTGCAGATTTATCTCAAGGTAAGGGGCCTGACGGACATATTTCGAGATATTTCTTCTTCTTGTTGTTCTTCTTCTGCACAGCTAAGCTGGAAGTGGCATTTGCAGCTCGCAATAGTGCATAGTTATCTGAAAGAAAGGGGCCACGGTGTTTCTGTATCTCTATTATGTTGGTGCGGCTTCGGAACTTTTAAATATCTTGATATATCTCGAGAACTACGCGTCTGATCAAAAAATATCATAGAACATACAAAGTAGGAAACTTAATTCTCTACAAAAAAGGTCTCTTAACATTTTGCCATAGCTCGCTTCGTTTCCGAGATATTTGCAGATTTATCTCAAGGGAAGGGGCCTGACGGACATATTTCGAGATATTTCTTCTTCTTGTTGTTCTTCTTCTGCACAGCTAAGCTGGAAGTGGCATTTGCGGCTCGCACTAGTGCAGAGTTATCTCAACGAAAGGGGCCACGGTGTTTCTGTATCTCTATTATGTTGGTGCGGCTTCGGAACTTTTAAATATCTCGATATATCTCGAAAACTACGCTTCTGAACAAAAAATATCATAGAACATAAATTGTAGGAAACATAATTCTCTACAAAAAAGGTCTCTTAACATTTTGCCATAGCTCGCTTCGTTTCCGAGATATTTGCAGATATATCTCAAGGGAAGGGGCCTGACGGACATATTTCGAGATATTTCTTCTTCTTGTTGTTCTTCTTCTGCACAGCTTAACTTGAGGTGGCATTTACAGCTCGCAATAGTGCAGAGTTATCTCAAAGAAAGGGGCCACGGTGTTTCTGTATCTCTATTATGTTGGTGCGGCTTCGGAACTTTTAAATATCTTGATATATCTCGAGAACTACGCATCTGATCAAAAAATATCATAGTACATAAAAAGTAGGAAACCTAATTCTCTACAAAAAAGGTCTCTTAACATTTTGCCATAGCTCTCTTCGTTTCCGAGATATTTGCAGATTTATCTCAAGGGAAGGGGCCTGACGGACATATTTCGAGATATTTCTTCTTCTTGTTGTTCTTCTTCTGCACAGCTAAGCTGAAAGTGGCATTTGCAGCTCGCAATAGTGCAGAGTTATCTCAAAGAAAGGGGCCACGGTGTTTCTGTATCTCTATTATGTTGGTGCGGCTTCGGAACTTTTAAATATATTGATATATCTCGGGAACTACGCATCTGATCAAAAAATATCATAGAACATAAAAAGTAGGAAACTTAATTCTCTACAAAAAAGGTCGCTTAACATTTTGCCATAGCTCGCTTCGTTTCCGAGATATTTGCATATTTATCTCAAGGGAAGGGGCCTGACGGACATATTTCGAGATATTTCTTCTTCTTGTTGTTCTTCTTCTGCACAGCTAAGCTGGAAGTGGCATTTGCGGCTCGCACTAGTGCAGAGTTATCTCAAAGAACGGGGCCACGGTGTTTCTGTATCCCTATTATGTTGGTGCGGCTTCGGAACTTTTAAATATCTTGATATATCTCGAGAACTACGCTTCTGATCAAAAAATATCATAGAACATAAACTGTAGGAAACATAATTCTCTACAAAAAACGTCTCTTAACATTTTGCCATAGCTCGCTTCGTTTCCGAGATATTTGCAGATTCAGCTCAAAGGAACTGGCCTGACGGACATATTTCGAGATATTTCTTCTTCTTGTTGTTCTTCTTCTGCACAGCTAAGCTGGAAGTGGCATTTGCGGCTCGCACTAGTGCAGAGTTATCTCAAAGAACGGGGCCACGGTGTTTCTGTATCCCTATTATGTTGGTGCGGCTTCGGAACTTTTAAATATCTTGATATATCTCGAGAACTACTCATCTGATCAGAAAATATCATAGAAGATAAAAAGTAGGAAACTTAATTCTCTACAAAAAAGGTCTCTTAACATTTTGCCATAGCTCGCTTCGTTTCCGAGATATTTGCAGATTTATCTCAAGGTAAGGGGCCTGACGGACATATTTCGAGATATTTCTTCTTCTTGTTGTTCTTGTTCTGCACAGCTAAGCTGGAAGTGGCATTTGCGGCTCGCACTAGTGCAGAGTTATCTCAAAGAAAGGGGCCACGGTGTTTCTGTATCTCTATTATGTTGGTGCGGCTTCGGAACTTTTAAATATCTCGATATATCTCGAAAACTACGCTTCTGATCAAAAAATATCATAGAACATAAATTGTAGGAAACATAATTCTCTACAAAAAACGTCTCTTAACATTTTGCCATAGCTCGCTTCGTTTCCGAGATATTTGCAGATTCAGCTCAAAGGAACTGGCCTGACGGACATATTTCGAGATATTCCTTCTTCTTGTTGTTCTTCCTCTGCACAGCTAAGCTGGAAGTGGCATTTGCAGCTCGCAATAGTGCAGAGTTATCTCAAAGAAAGGGGCCACGGTGTTTCTGTATGTCTATTATGTTGGTGCGGCTTCGGTACTTTTAAATATCTTGGTATATCTCGAGAACTACGCATCTGATCAAAAAATATCATAGAACATAAATTGTAGGAAACATAATTCTCTACAAAAAAGGTCTCTTAACATTTTGCCATAGCTCGCTTCGTTTCCGAGATATTTGCAGATATATCTCAAGGGAAGGGGCCTGACGGACATATTTCGAGATATTTCTTCTTCTTGTTGTTCTTTTTCTGCACAGCTAAGCTGGAAGTGGCATTTACAGCTCGCAATAGTGCAGAGTTATCTCAAAGAAAGGGGCCACGGTGTTTCTGTATCTCTATTATGTTGGTGCGGCTTCGGAACTTTTAAATATCTTGATATATCTCGAGAACTACGCATCTGATCAAAAAATATCATAGAACATAAAAAGTAGGAAACCTAATTCTCTACAAAAAAGGTCTCTTAACATTTTGCCGTAGCTCTCTTCGTTTCCGAGATATTTGCAGATTTATCTCAAGGGAAGGGGCCTGACGGACATATTTCGAGATATTTCTTCTTCTTGTTGTTCTTCTTCTGCACAGCTAAGCTGAAAGTGGCATTTGCAGCTCGCAATAGTGCAGAGTTATCTCAAAGAAAGGGGCCACGGTGTTTCTGTATCTCTATTATGTTGGTGCGGCTTCGGAGCTTTTAAATATCTTGATATATCTCGAGAACTACGCATCTGATCAGAAAATATCATAGAAGATAAAAAGTAGGAAACTTAATTCTCTACAAAAAAGGTCTCTTAACATTTTGCCATAGCTCGCTTCGTTTCCGAGATATTTGCAGATTTATCTCAAGGTAAGGGGCCTGACGGACATATTTCGAGATATTTCTTCTTCTTGCTGTTCTTCTTCTGCACAGCTAAGCTGGAAGTGGCATTTGCAGCTCGCAATAGTGCAGAGTTATCTCAAAGAGAGGGGCACGGTGTTTCTGTATCCCTATTATGTTGGTGCGGCTTCGGAACTTTTAAATATCTTGATATATCTCGAGAACTACGCATCTGATCAAAAAATATCATAGAACATAAAACGTAGGAAACTTAATTCTCTACAAAAAAGGTCTCTTAACATTTTGCCATAGCTCGCTTCGTTTCCGAGATATTTGCAGATTTATCTCAAGGGAAGGGGCCTAACGGACATATTTCGAGATATTTCTTCTTCTTGTTGTTCTTCTTCTGCACAGCTAAACTGGAAGTGGCATTTCCAGGTCGCAATAGTGCAGAGTTATCTCAAAGAAAGGAGCCACGGTGTTTCTGTATCTCTATTATGTTGGTGCGGCTTCGGAACTTTTAAATATCTTGATATATCTCGAGAACTACGCATCTGATCAAAAAATATCATAGAACATAAAAAGTAGGAAACTTAATTCGCTACAAAAAAGGTCTCTTAACATTTTGCCATAGCTCGCTTCGTTTCCGAGATATTTGCAGATTTATCTCAAGGGAAGGGGCCTAACGGACATATTTCGTGATATTTCTTCTTCTTGTTGTTCTTCTTCTGCACAGCTAAGCTGGAAGTGGCATTTGCAGCTCGCAATAGTGCAGAGTTATCTCAAAGAAAGGGGCCACGGTGTTTCTGTATCTCTATTATGTTGGTGCGGCTTCTTAACTTTTAAATATCCTGATATATCTCGAGAACTACGCATCTGATCAAAAAATATCATAGAACATAAAAAGTGGAAACTCAATTCTCTACAAAAAAGGTCTCTTAACATTTTGCAATAGCTCGCTTCGTTTCCGAGATATTTGCAGATTTATCTCAAGGGAAGGGGCCTGACGGACATATTTCGAGATATTTCTTCTTCTTGTTGTTCTTCTTCTGCACAGCTAAGCTGGAAGTGGCATTTGCGGCTCGCACTAGTGCAGAGTTATCTCAAAGAAAGGGGCCACGGTGTTTCTGTATCTCTATTATGTTGGTGCGGCTTCGGAACTTTTAAATATCTCGATATATCTCGAGAACTACGCATCTGATCAAAAAATATCATAGAACATAAAACGTAGGAAACTTAATTCTCTACAAAAAAGGTCTCTTAACATTTTGCCATAGCTCGCTTCGTTTCCGAGATATTTGCAGATTTATCTCAAGGGAAGGGGCCTAACGGACATATTTCGAGATATTTCTTCTTCTTGTTGTTCTTCCTCTGCACAGCTAAGCTGGAAGTGGCATTTGCAGCGCGCAATAGTGCAGAGTTATCTCAAAGAAAGGGGCCACGGTGTTTCTGTATCTCTATTATGTTGGTGCGGCTTCGGAACTTTTAAATATCTTGATATATCTCGAGAACTACGCATCTGATCAAAAAATATCATAGAACATAAAAAGTAGGCAACTTAATTCTCTACAAAAAAGGTCTCTTATCATTTTGCCATAGCTCTCTTCGTTTCCGAGATATTTGCAGATTTATCTCAAGGGAAGGGGCCTGACGGACATATTTCGAGATATTTCTTCTTCTTGTTGTTCTTCTTCTGCACAGCTAAGCTGGAAGTGGCATTTGCAGCGCGCAATAGTGCAGAGTTATCTCAAAGAAAGGGGCCACGGTGTTTCTGTATCTCTATTATGTTAGTGCGGCTTCGGAACTTTTAAATATCTTGATATATCTCGAGAACTACGCATCTGATCAAAAAATATCATAGAACATAAAAAGTAGGAAACTTAATTCTCTACAAAAAAGGTCTCTTAAGATTTTGCCATAGCTCGCTTCGTTTCCGAGATATTTGCAGATTTATCTCAAGGGAAGGGGCCTGACGGACATATTCCGAGATATTTCTTCTTCTTGTTGTTCCTCTTCTGCACAGCTAAGCTGGAAGTGGCATTTGCAGCTCGCAATAGTGCAGAGTTATCTCAAAGAAAGAGGCCACGGTGTTTCTGCACCTCTATTATGTTGGTGCAGCTTCGGAACTTTTAAATATCTTGATATATCTCGAGAACTACGCATCTGATCAAAAAATATCATAGAACATAAAAAGTAGGAAACTTAATTCTCTACAAAAAAGGTCTCTTAACGTTTTGCAATAGCTCGCTTCGTTTCCGAGATATTTGCAGATTTATCTCAAGGGAAGGGTCCTGATGGACATATTTCGAGATATTTCTTCTTCTTGTTGTTCTTCTTCTGCACAGCTAAACAGGAAGTGGCATTTCCAGCTCGCAATAGTGCAGAGTTATCTCAAAGAGAGGGGCCACGGTGTTTCTGTATCTCTATTATGTTGGTGCGGCTTCGGAACTTTTAAATATCTTGATATATCTCGAGAACTACGCATCTGATCAAAAAATATCATAGAACATAAATTGTAGGAAACATAATTCTCTACAAAAAAGGTCTCTTAACATTTTGCCATAGCTCGCTTCGTTTCCGAGATACTTGCCGATATATCTCAAGGGAAGGGGCCTGACGGACATATTTCGAGATATTTCTTCTTCTTGTTGTTCTTCTTCTGCACAGCTAAGCTGGAAGTGGCATTTGCAGCTCGCAATAGTGCAGAGTTATCTCAAAGAGAGGGGCCACGGTGTTTCTGTATCTCTATTATGTTGGTGCGGCTTCGGAACTTTTAAATATCTTGATATATCTCGAGAACTACGCATCTGATCAAAAAATATCATAGAACATAAAAAGTAGGAAACATAATTCTCTACAAAAAAGGTCTCTTATCATTTTCCCATAGCTGGCATCGTTTCCGAGATATTTGCAGATTTAGCTCAAGGGAAGGGGCCTGACGACATATTCCGAGATATTTCTTCTTCTTGTTGTTCCTCTTCTGCACAGCTAAGCTGGAAGTGGCATTTGCAGGTCGCAATAGTGCAGAGTTAGCTCAAAGAAAGGGGCCACGGTGTTTCTGTATCTCTATTATGTTGGTGCGGCTTCGGAACTTTTAAATATCTCGATATATCTCGAAAACTACGCTTCTGATCAAAAAATATCAGAGAACGTAAATTGTAGGAAACATAATTCTCTACAAAAAAGGTCTCTTAACATTTTGCCATAGCTCGCTTCGTTTCCGAGATATTTGCAGATTTATCTCAAGGGAAGGGGCCTGACGGACATATTTCGAGATATTTCTTCTTCTTGTTGTTCTTCTTCTGCACAGCTAAGCTGGAAGTGGCATTTCCAGCTCGCAATAGTGCAGAGTTATCTCAAAGAAAGGGGCCACGGTGTTTCTGTATCTCCATTATGTTGGTGCGGCTTCGGAACTTTTAAATATCTTGATATATCTCGAGAACTACGCATCTGATCAAAAAATATCATAGAACATAAAAAGTAGGAAACTTAATTCTCTACAAAAAAGGTCTCTTAACATTTTGCCATAGCTCGCTTCGTTTCCGAGATATTTGCAGATTTATCTCAAGGGAAGAGGCCTGACGGACATATTTCGAGATATTTCTTCTTCTTGTTGTTCTTCTTCTGCACAGCTAAGCTGGAAGTGGCATTTGCAGCTCGCAGTAGTGCAGAGTTATCTCAAAGAAAGGGGCCACGGTGTTTCTGTATCTCTATTATGTTGGTGCGGCTTCGGAACTTTTAAATATCTTGCTATATCTCGAGAACTACGCATCTGATCAAAAAATATCATAGAACATAAAAAGTAGGAAACTTAATTCTCTACAAAAAAGGTCTCTTAACATTTTGCCACAGCTCGCTTCGTTTCCGAGATATTTGCAGATTTATCTCAAGGGAAGGGGCCTGACGGACATATTTCGAGATATTTCTTCTTCTTGTTGTACTTCTTCTGCACAGCTAAGCTGGAAGTGGCATTTGCAGCTCGCAATAGTGCAGAGTTATCTCAAAGAAAGGGGCCACGGTGTTTCTGTATCTCTATTATGTTGGTGCGGCTTCGGAACTTTTAAATATCTTGCTATATCTCGAGAACTACGCATCTGATCAAAAAATATCATAGAACATAAAAAGTAGGAAACTTAATTCTCTACAAAAAAGGTCTCTCAACGTTTTGCAATAGCTCGCTTCGTTTCCGAGATATTTGCAGATTTATCTCAAGGGAAGGGTCCTGACGGACATATTTCGAGATATTTCTTCTTCTTGTTGTTCTTCTTCTGCACAGCTAAACTGGAAGTGGCATTTCCAGCTCGCAATAGTGCAGAGTTATCCCAAAGAAAGGGGCCACGGTGTTTCCGTATCTCTATTATGTTGGTGCGGCATCGGAACTTTTAAATATCTCGATATATCTCGAAAACTACGCTTCTGATCAAAAAATATCATAGAACATAAATTGTAGGAAACATAATTCTCTACAAAAAAGGTCTCCTAACATTTTGCCATAGCTCGCTTCGTTTCCGAGATATTTGCAGATTTATCTCAAGGGAAGGGGCCTGACGGACATATTTCGAGATATTTCTTCTTCTTGTTGTTCTTCTTCTGCACAGCTAAGCTGGAAGTGGCATTTGCAGCGCGCAATAGTGCAGAGTTATCTCAAAGAAAGGGGCCACTGTGTTTCTGTATCTCTATTATGTTGGTGCGGCTTCGGAACTTTTAAATATCTTGATATATCTCGAAAACTACGATTCTGATCAAAAAATATCAGAGAGCGTAAATTGTAGGAAACATAATTCTCTACAAAAAAGGTCTCTTAACATTTTGCCATAGCTCGCTTCGTTTCCGAGATATTTGCAGATTTATCTCAAGGGAAGGGGCCTGACGGACATATTTCGAGATATTTCTTCTTCTTGTTGTACTTCTTCTGCACAGCTAAGCTGGAAGTGGCATTTGCAGCTCGCAATAGTGCAGAGTTATCTCAAAGAAAGGGGCCACGGTGTTTCTGTATCTCTATTATGTTGGTGCGGCTTCGGAACTTTTAAATATCTTGATATATCTCGAGAACTACGCATCTGATCAAAAAATATCGTCGAACGTAAAAAGTAGGAAACTTAATTCTCTACAAATAAGGTCTCTTAACATTTTGCCATAGCTCGCTTGGTTTCCGAGATATTTGCAGATTTATCTCAAGGGAAGGGGCCTGAGGGACATATTTCGAGATATTTCTTCTTCTTGTTGTTCTTCTTCTGCACAGCTAAGCTGGAAGTGGCATTTGCAGCTCGCAATAGTGCAGAGTTACCTCAAAGAAAGGGGCCACGGTGTTTCTGTATCTCTATTATGTTGGTGCCGCTTCGGAACTTTTAAATATCTTGATATATCTCGAGAACTACGCCTCTGATCGAAAAATATCATAGAACATAAAAAGTAGGAAACTTAATTCTCTACAAAAAAGGTCTCTTAACATTTTGCCATAGCTCGCTTCGTTTCCGAGATATTTGCAGATTTATCTCAAGGGAAGGGGCCTGACGGACATATTTCGAGATATTTCTTCTTCTTGTTGTTCTTCTTCTGCACAGCTAAGCTGGAAGTGGCATTTGCAGCTCGCACTAGTGCAGAGTTATCTCAAAGAAAGGGGCCACGGTGTTTCTGTATCTCTATTATGTTGGTGCGGCTTCGGAACTTTTAAATATCTCGATATATCTCGAAAACTACGCTTCTGATCAAAAAATATCATAGAAGATAAAAAGTAGGAAACTTAATCCTCTACAAAAAAGGTTTCTTAACATTTTCCCATAGCTGGCATCGTTTCCGAGATATTTGCAGATTTATCTCAAGGGAAGGGGCCTGACGGACATATTTCGAGATATTTCTTCTTCTTGTTGTTCTTCTTCTGCACAGCTAAGCTGGAAGTGGCATTTGCAGCTCGCAATAGTGCAGAGTTATCTCAAAGAAAGGGGCCACGGTGTTTCTGTACCTCTATTATGTTAGTGCGGCTTCGGAACTTTTAAATATCTTGATATATCTCGAGAACTACGCATCTGGTCAAAAAATATCATAGAACATAAAAAGTAGGAATCCTAATTTTCTACAAAAAAGGTCTCTTAACATTTTGCCGTAGCTCGCTTCGTTTCCGAGATATTTGCAGATTTATCTCAAGGGAAGGGGCCTGACGGACATATTTCGAGATATTTCTTCTTCTTGTTGTTCTTCTTCTGCACAGCTAAGCTGGAAGTGGCATTTGCGGCGCGCAATAGTGCAGAGTTATCTCAAAGAAAGGGGCCACGGTGTTTCTGTATCTCTATTATGTTAGTGCGGCTTCGGAACTTTTAAATATCTTGATATATCTCGAGAACTACGCATCTGATCAAAAAATATCATAGAACATAAAAAGTAGGAAACTTAATTCTCTACAAAAAAGGTCTCTTAAGATTTTGCCATAGCTCGCTTCGTTTCCGAGATATTTGCAGATTTATCTCAAGGGAAGGGACCTGACGGACATATTTCGAGATATTTCTTCTTCTTGTTGTTCTTCTTCTGCACAGCTAAGCTGGAAGTGGCATTTGCAGCTCGCAGTAGTGCAGAGTTATCTCAAAGAAAGGGGCCACGGTGTTTCTGTATCTCTATTATGTTGGTGCGGCTTCGGAACTTTTAAATATCTTGATATATCTCGAGAACTACGCATCTGATCAAAAAATATCATAGAACATAAAAAGTCGGAAACTTAATTCTCTACAAAAAAGGTCTCTTAACATTTTGCCATAGCTCGCTTCGTTTCCGAGATATTTGCAGATTTATCTCAAGGGAAGGGGCCTGACGGACATATTTCGAGATATTTCTTCTTCTTGTTGTTCTTCTTCTGCACAGCTAAGCTGGAAGTAGCATTTGCAGCGCGCAATAGTGCAGAGTTATCTCAAAGAAAGGGGCCACGGTGTTTCTGTATCTCTATTATGTTGGTGCGGCTTCGGAACTTTTAAATATCTTGATATATCTCGAGAACTACGAATCTGGTCAGAAAATATCATAGAAGATAAAAAGTAGGAAACTTAATTCTCTACAAAAAAGGTCTCTTAACATTTTGCCATAGCTCGCTTCGTTTCCGAGATATTTGCAGATTTATCTCAAGGTAAGGGGCCTGACGGACATATTTCGAGATATTTCTTCTTCTTGTTGTTCTTCTTCTGCACAGCTAAGCTGGAAGTGGCATTTGCAGCTCGCAATAGTGCATAGTTATCTGAAAGAAAGGGGCCACGGTGTTTCTGTATCTCTATTATGTTGGTGCGGCTTCGGAACTTTTAAATATCTTGATATATCTCGAGAACTACGCATCTGATCAAAAAATATCATAGAACATAAAAAGTAGGAAACTTAATTCTCTACAAAAAAGGTCTCTTAACATTTTGCCATAGCTCGCTTCGTTTCCGAGATATTTGCAGATTTATCTCAAGGGAAGGGGCCTGACGGACCTATTTCGAGATATTTCTTCTTCTTGTTGTTCTTCTTCTGCACAGCTAAGCTGGAAGTAGCATTTGCAGCGCGCAATAGTGCAGAGTTATCTCAAAGAAAGGGGCCACGGTGTTTCTGTATCTCTATTATGTTAGTGCGGCTTCGGAACTTTTAAATATCTTGATATATCTCGAGAACTACGCATCTGATCCAAAAATATCATAGAACATAAAAAGTAGGAAACATAATTCTCTACAAAAAAGGTCTCTTAACATTTTCCCATAGCTGGCATGGTTTCCGAGATATTTGCAGATTTAGCTCAAGGGAAGGGGCCTGACGACATATTCCGAGATATTTCTTCTTCTTGTTGTTCCTCTTCTGCACAGCTAAGCTGGAAGTGGCATTTGCAGGTCGCAATAGTGCAGAGTTATCTCAAAGAAAGGGGCCACGGTGTTTCTGTATCTCTATTATGTTGGTGCGGCTTCGGAACTTTTAAATATCTCGATATATCTCGAAAACTACGCTTCTGATCAAAAAATATCAGAGAACGTAAATTGTAGGAAACATAATTCTCTACAAAAATGGTCCCTTAACATTTTGCCATAGCTCGCTTCGTTTCCGAGATATTTGCAGATTTATCTCAAGGGAAGGGGCCTGACGGACATATTTCGAGATATTTCTTCTTCTTGTTGTTCTTCTTCTGCACAGCTAAGCTGGAAGTGGCATTTCCAGCTCGCAATAGTGCAGAGTTATCTCAAAGAAAGGGGCCACGGTGTTTCTGTATCTCTATTATGTTGGTGCGGCTTCGGAACTTTTAAATATCTTGATATATCTCGAGAACTACGCATCTGATCAAAAAATATCGTAGAACATAAAAAGTAGGAAACTTAATTCTCTACAAATAAGGTCTCTCAACATTTTGCCATAGCTCGCTTCGTTTCCGAGATATTTGCAGATTTATCTCAAGGTAAGGGGCCTGACGGACATATTTCGAGATATTTCTTCTTCTTGTTGTTCTTCTTCTGCACAGCTAAGCTGGAAGTGGCATTTGCAGCTCGCAATAGTGCATAGTTATCTGAAAGAAAGGGGCCACGGTGTTTCTGTATCTCTATTATGTTGGTGCGGCTTCGGAACTTTTAAATATCTCGATATATCTCGAAAACTACGCTTCTGATCAAAAAATATCATAGAACATAAATTGTAGGAAACATAATTCTCTACAAAAAAGGTCTGTTAACATTTTGCCATAGCTCGCTTTGTTTCCGAGATATTTGCAGATATATCTCAAGGGAAGGGGCCTGACGGACATATTTCGAGATATTTCTTCTTCTTGTTGTTCTTCTTCTGCACAGCTAAGCTGGAAGTGGCATTTGCAGCGCGCAATAGTGCAGAGTTATCTCAAAGAAAGGGGCCACGGTGTTTCTGTATCTCTATTATGTTAGTGCGGCTTCGGAACTTTTAAATATCTTTATATATCTCGAGAACTACGCATCTGATCAAAAAATATCATAGAACATAAAAAGTAGGAAACTTAATTCTCTACAAAAAAGGTCTCTTAAGATTTTGCCATAGCTCGCTTCGTCTCCGAGATATTTGCAGATTTATCTCAAGGGAAGGGGCCTGACGGACATATTTCGAGATATTTCTTCTTCTTGTTGTTCTTCTTCTGCACAGCTAAGCTGGAAGTGGCATTTGCAGCTCGCAGTAGTGCAGAGTTATCTCAAAGAAAGGGGCCACGGTGTTTCTGTATCTCTATTATGTTGGTGCGGCTTCGGAACTTTTAAATATCTGGATATATCTCGAGAACTACGCATCTGATCAAAAAATATCATAGAACATAAAAAGTAGGAAACTTAATTCTCTACAAAAAAGGTCTCTTAACATTTTGCCATAGCTCGCTTCGTTTCCGAGATATTTGCAGATTTATCTCAAGGGAAGGGGCCTGACGGACATATTTCGAGATATTTCTTCTTCTTGTTGTTCTTCTTCTGCACAGCTAAGCTGGAAGTGGCATTTGCAGCGCGCAATAGTGCAGAGTTATCTCAAAGAAAGGGGCCACGGTGTTTCTGTATCTCTATTATGTTGGTGCGGCTTCGGAACTTTTAAATATCTTGATACATCTCGAGAACTACGCATCTGATCAAAAAATATCATAGAACATAAAAAGTAGGAAACTTAATTCTCTACAAAAAAGGTCTCTTAAGATTTTGCCATAGCTCGTTTGGTTTCCGAGATATTTGCAGATATATCTCAAGGGATGGGTCCTGACGGACATATTTCGAGATATTTCTTCTTGTTGTTCTTCTTCTGCACAGCTAAGCTGGAAGTGGCATTTGCGGCTCGCGCTAGTGCAGAGTTATGTCAAAGAAAGGGGCCACGGTGTTTCTGTATCTCTATTATGTTGGTGCGGCTTCGGAACTTTTAAATATCTCGATATATCTGGAAAACTACGCTTCTGATCAAAAAATATCATAGAACGTAAAAAGTAGGAAACTTAATTCTCTACAAATAAGGTCTCTTAACGTTTTGCCATAGCTCGCTTCGTTTCCGAGATATTTGCAGATTTATCTCAAGGGAAGGGGCCTGACGGACATATTTCGAGATATTTCTTCTTCTTGTTGTTCTTCTTCTGCACAGCTAAGCTGGAAGTGGCATTTGCAGCTCGCAATAGTGCAGAGATATCTCAAAGAAAGGGGCCACGGTGTTTCTGTATCTCTATTATGTTGGTGCGGCTTCGGAACTTTTAAATATCTTGATATATCTCGAGAACTACGCGTCTGATCAAAAAATATCATAGAACATAAAAAGTAGGAAACTTAATTCTCTACAAAAACGGTCTCTTAACATTTTGCCATAGCTCGCTTCGTTTCCGAGATATTTGCAGATTTATCTCAAGGGAAGGGGCCTGACGGACATATTTCGAGATATTTCTTCTTCTTGTTGTTCTTCTTCTGCACAGCTAAGCTGGAAGTGGCATTTGCGGCTCGCACTAGTGCACAGTTATCTCAAAGAAAGGGGCCACGGTGTTTCTGTATCTCTATTATGTTGGTAAGGCTTCGGAACTTTTAAATATCTCGATATATCTCGAAAACTACGCTTCTGATCAAAAAATATCATAGAACATAAATTGTAGGAAACATAATTCTCTACAAAAAACGTCTCTTAACATTTTGCCATAGCTCGCTTCGTTTCCGAGATATTTGCAGATTCAGCTCAAAGGAACTGGCCTGACGGACATATTTCGAGATATTTCTTCTTCTTGTTGTTCTTCCTCTGCACAGCTAAGCTGGCAGTGGCATTTGCAGCTCGCAATAGTGCAGAGTTATCTCAAAGAAAGGGGCCACGGTGTTTCTGTATCTCTATTATGTTGGTGCGGCTTCGGAACTTTTAAATATCTTGATATATCTCGAGAACTACGCATCTGATCAAAAAATATCATAGAACATAAAAAGTAGGAAACTTAATTCTCTACAAAAAAGGTCTCTTAACATTTTGTCATAGCTCGCTTCGTTTCCGAGATATTTGCAGATTTATCTCAAGGGAAGGGGCCTGACGGACATATTTCGAGATATTTCTTCTTCTTGTTGTTCTTCTTCTGCACAGCTAAGCTAGAAGTGGCATTTGCGACTCGCACTAGTGCAGAGTTATCTCAAAGAAAGGGGCCACGGTGTTTCTGTATCTCTATTATGTTGGTGCGGCTTCGGAACTTTTAAATATCTCGATATATCTCGAAAACTACGCTTCTGATCAAAAAATATCGTAGAACATAAATTGTAGGAAACATAATTCTCTACAAAAAAGGTCTCTTAACATTTGGCCATAGCTCTCTTTGTTTCCGAGATATTTCCAGATTTATCTCAAGGGAAGGGGCCTGACGGACATATTTCGAGATATTTCTTCTTCTTGTTGTTCTTCTTCTGCACAGCTGAGCTGGAAGTGGCATTTGCAGCTCGCAATAGTGCAGAGTTATCTCAAAGAAAGGGGCCACGGTGTTTCTGTATCTCTATTATGTTGGTGCGGCTTCGGAACTTTTAAATATCTCGATATATCTCGAAAACTACGCTTCTGATCAAAAAATATCATAGAACATAAATTGTAGGAAACATAATTCTCGACAAAAAAGGTCTCTTAACATTTTGCCATAGCTCGCTTCGTTTCCGAGATATTTGCAGATATATCTCAAGGGAAGGGGCCTGACGGACATGTTTCGAGATATTTCTTCTTCTTGTTGTTCTTCTTCTGCACAGCTAAGCTGGAAGTGGCATTTGCAGCTCGCACTAGTGCAGAGTTATCTCAAAGAAAGGGGCCACGGTGTTTCTGTATCTCTATTATGTTGGTGCGGCTTCGGAACTTTTAAATATCTCGATATATCTCGAAAACTACGCTTCTGATCAAAAAATATCGTAGAACATAAATTGTAGGAAACATAATTCTCTACAAAAAAGGTCTCTTAACATTTTGCGATAGCTCGCTTCGTTTCCGAGATATTTGCAGATTTATCTCAAGGGAAGTGGCCTGACGGACATATTTCGAGATATTTCTTCTTCTTTTTGTTCTTCTTCTGCACAGCTAAGCTGGAAGTGGCATTTGCGGCTCGCACTAGTGCAGAGTTATCTCAAAGAAAGGGGCCACGCTGTTTCTGTATCCCTATTATGTTGGTGCGGCTTCGGAACTTTTAAATATCTTGATATATCTCGAGAACTACGCATCTGATCAAAAAATATCATAGAACATAAAAAGTAGGAAACTTAATTCTCTACAAAAAAGGTCTCTTAACATTTTGCCATAGCTCGCTTCGTTTCCGAGATATTTGCAGATTTATCTCAAGGGAAGGGGCCTGACGGACATATTTCGAGATATTTCTTCTTCTTGTTGTTCTTCTTCTGCACAGCTAAGCTGGAAGTGGCATTTGCAGCTCGCACTAGTGCAGAGTTATCTCAAAGAAAGGGGCCACGGTGTTTCTGTATCTCTATTATGTTGGTGCGGCTTCGGAACTTTTAAATATCTCGATATATCTCGAAAACTACGCTTCTGATCAAAAAATATCGTAGAACATAGATTGTAGGAAACATAATTCTCTACAAAAAAGGTCTCTTAACATTTTGCGATAGCTCGCTTCGTTTCCGAGATATTTGCAGATTTATCTCAAGGGAAGGGGCCTGACGGACATATTTCGAGATATTTCTTCTTCTTGTTGTTCTTCTTCTGCACAGCTAAGCTGGAAGTGGCATTTGCGGCTCGCACTAGTGCAGAGTTATCTCAAAGAAAGGGGCCACGGTGTTTCTGTATCCCTATTATGTTGGTGCGGCTTCGGAACTTTTAAATATCTTGATATATCTCGAGAACTACGCATCTGATCAAAAAATATCATAGAACATAAAAAGTAGGAAACTTAATTCTCTACAAAAAAGGTCTCTTAACATTTTGCCATAGCTCGCTTCGTTTCCGAGATATTTGCAGATTTATCTCAAGGGAAGGGGCCTGACGGACCTATTTCGAGATATTTCTTCTTCTTGTTGTTCTTCTTCTGCACAGCTAAGCTGGAAGTAGCATTTGCAGCGCGCAATAGTGCAGAGTTATCTCAAAGAAAGGGGCCACGGTGTTTCTGTATCTCTATTATGTTAGTGCGGCTTCGGAACTTTTAAATATCTTGATATATCTCGAGAACTACGCATCTGATCAAAAAATATCATAGAACATAAAAAGTAGGAAACATAATTCTCTACAAAAAAGGTCTCTTAACATTTTCCCATAGCTGGCATCGTTTCCGAGATATTTGCAGATTTAGCTCAAGGGAAGGGGCCTGACGACATATTCCGAGATATTTCTTCTTCTTGTTGTTCCTCTTCTGCACAGCTAAGCTGGAAGTGGCATTTGCAGGTCGCAATAGTGCAGAGTTATCTCAAAGAAAGGGGCCACGGTGTTTCTGTATCTCTATTATGTTGGTGCGGCTTCGGAACTTTTAAATATCTCGATATATCTCGAAAACTACGCTTCTGATCAAAAAATATCAGAGAACGTAAATTGTAGGAAACATAATTCTCTACAAAAATGGTCCCTTAACATTTTGCCATAGCTCGCTTCGTTTCCGAGATATTTGCAGATTTATCTCAAGGGAAGGGGCCTGACGGACATATTTCGAGATATTTCTTCTTCTTGTTGTTCTTCTTCTGCACAGCTAAGCTGGAAGTGGCATTTCCAGCTCGCAATAGTGCAGAGTTATCTCAAAGAAAGGGGCCACGGTGTTTCTGTATCTCTATTATGTTGGTGCGGCTTCGGAACTTTTAAATATCTTGATATATCTCGAGAACTACGCATCTGATCAAAAAATATCGTAGAACATAAAAAGTAGGAAACTTAATTCTCTACAAATAAGGTCTCTCAACATTTTGCCATAGCTCGCTTCGTTTCCGAGATATTTGCAGATTTATCTCAAGGTAAGGGGCCTGACGGACATATTTCGAGATATTTCTTCTTCTTGTTGTTCTTCTTCTGCACAGCTAAGCTGGAAGTGGCATTTGCAGCTCGCAATAGTGCATAGTTATCTCAAAGAAAGGGGCCACGGTGTTTCTGTATCTCTATTATGTTAGTGCGGCTTCGGAACTTTTAAATATCTTTATATATCTCGAGAACTACGCATCTGATCAAAAAATATCATAGAACATAAAAAGTAGGAAACTTAATTCTCTACAAAAAAGGTCTCTTAAGATTTTGCCATAGCTCGCTTCGTCTCCGAGATATTTGCAGATTTATCTCAAGGGAAGGGGCCTGACGGACATATTTCGAGATATTTCTTCTTCTTGTTGTTCTTCTTCTGCACAGCTAAGCTGGAAGTGGCATTTGCAGCTCGCAGTAGTGCAGAGTTATCTCAAAGAAAGGGGCCACGGTGTTTCTGTATCTCTATTATGTTGGTGCGGCTTCGGAACTTTTAAATATCTGGATATATCTCGAGAACTACGCATCTGATCAAAAAATATCATAGAACATAAAAAGTAGGAAACTTAATTCTCTACAAAAAAGGTCTCTTAACATTTTGCCATAGCTCGCTTCGTTTCCGAGATATTTGCAGATTTATCTCAAGGGAAGGGGCCTGACGGACATATTTCGAGATATTTCTTCTTCTTGTTGTTCTTCTTCTGCACAGCTAAGCTGGAAGTGGCATTTGCAGCGCGCAATAGTGCAGAGTTATCTCAAAGAAAGGGGCCACGGTGTTTCTGTATCTCTATTATGTTGGTGCGGCTTCGGAACTTTTAAATATCTTGATACATCTCGAGAACTACGCATCTGATCAAAAAATATCATAGAACATAAAAAGTAGGAAACTTAATTCTCTACAAAAAAGGTCTCTTAAGATTTTGCCATAGCTCGTTTGGTTTCCGAGATATTTGCAGATATATCTCAAGGGATGGGTCCTGACGGACATATTTCGAGATATTTCTTCTTGTTGTTCTTCTTCTGCACAGCTAAGCTGGAAGTGGCATTTGCGGCTCGCGCTAGTGCAGAGTTATGTCAAAGAAAGGGGCCACGGTGTTTCTGTATCTCTATTATGTTGGTGCGGCTTCGGAACTTTTAAATATCTCGATATATCTGGAAAACTACGCTTCTGATCAAAAAATATCATAGAACGTAAAAAGTAGGAAACTTAATTCTCTACAAATAAGGTCTCTTAACGTTTTGCCATAGCTCGCTTCGTTTCCGAGATATTTGCAGATTTATCTCAAGGGAAGGGGCCTGACGGACATATTTCGAGATATTTCTTCTTCTTGTTGTTCTTCTTCTGCACAGCTAAGCTGGAAGTGGCATTTGCAGCTCGCAATAGTGCAGAGATATCTCAAAGAAAGGGGCCACGGTGTTTCTGTATCTCTATTATGTTGGTGCGGCTTCGGAACTTTTAAATATCTTGATATATCTCGAGAACTACGCGTCTGATCAAAAAATATCATAGAACATAAAAAGTAGGAAACTTAATTCTCTACAAAAACGGTCTCTTAACATTTTGCCATAGCTCGCTTCGTTTCCGAGATATTTGCAGATTTATCTCAAGGGAAGGGGCCTGACGGACATATTTCGAGATATTTCTTCTTCTTGTTGTTCTTCTTCTGCACAGCTAAGCTGGAAGTGGCATTTGCGGCTCGCACTAGTGCACAGTTATCTCAAAGAAAGGGGCCACGGTGTTTCTGTATCTCTATTATGTTGGTAAGGCTTCGGAACTTTTAAATATCTCGATATATCTCGAAAACTACGCTTCTGATCAAAAAATATCATAGAACATAAATTGTAGGAAACATAATTCTCTACAAAAAACGTCTCTTAACATTTTGCCATAGCTCGCTTCGTTTCCGAGATATTTGCAGATTCAGCTCAAAGGAACTGGCCTGACGGACATATTTCGAGATATTTCTTCTTCTTGTTGTTCTTCCTCTGCACAGCTAAGCTGGCAGTGGCATTTGCAGCTCGCAATAGTGCAGAGTTATCTCAAAGAAAGGGGCCACGGTGTTTCTGTATCTCTATTATGTTGGTGCGGCTTCGGAACTTTTAAATATCTTGATATATCTCGAGAACTACGCATCTGATCAAAAAATATCATAGAACATAAAAAGTAGGAAACTTAATTCTCTACAAAAAAGGTCTCTTAACATTTTGTCATAGCTCGCTTCGTTTCCGAGATATTTGCAGATTTATCTCAAGGGAAGGGGCCTGACGGACATATTTCGAGATATTTCTTCTTCTTGTTGTTCTTCTTCTGCACAGCTAAGCTAGAAGTGGCATTTGCGACTCGCACTAGTGCAGAGTTATCTCAAAGAAAGGGGCCACGGTGTTTCTGTATCTCTATTATGTTGGTGCGGCTTCGGAACTTTTAAATATCTCGATATATCTCGAAAACTACGCTTCTGATCAAAAAATATCGTAGAACATAAATTGTAGGAAACATAATTCTCTACAAAAAAGGTCTCTTAACATTTGGCCATAGCTCTCTTTGTTTCCGAGATATTTCCAGATTTATCTCAAGGGAAGGGGCCTGACGGACATATTTCGAGATATTTCTTCTTCTTGTTGTTCTTCTTCTGCACAGCTGAGCTGGAAGTGGCATTTGCAGCTCGCAATAGTGCAGAGTTATCTCAAAGAAAGGGGCCACGGTGTTTCTGTATCTCTATTATGTTGGTGCGGCTTCGGAACTTTTAAATATCTCGATATATCTCGAAAACTACGCTTCTGATCAAAAAATATCATAGAACATAAATTGTAGGAAACATAATTCTCGACAAAAAAGGTCTCTTAACATTTTGCCATAGCTCGCTTCGTTTCCGAGATATTTGCAGATATATCTCAAGGGAAGGGGCCTGACGGACATGTTTCGAGATATTTCTTCTTCTTGTTGTTCTTCTTCTGCACAGCTAAGCTGGAAGTGGCATTTGCAGCTCGCACTAGTGCAGAGTTATCTCAAAGAAAGGGGCCACGGTGTTTCTGTATCTCTATTATGTTGGTGCGGCTTCGGAACTTTTAAATATCTCGATATATCTCGAAAACTACGCTTCTGATCAAAAAATATCGTAGAACATAAATTGTAGGAAACATAATTCTCTACAAAAAAGGTCTCTTAACATTTTGCGATAGCTCGCTTCGTTTCCGAGATATTTGCAGATTTATCTCAAGGGAAGTGGCCTGACGGACATATTTCGAGATATTTCTTCTTCTTTTTGTTCTTCTTCTGCACAGCTAAGCTGGAAGTGGCATTTGCGGCTCGCACTAGTGCAGAGTTATCTCAAAGAAAGGGGCCACGCTGTTTCTGTATCCCTATTATGTTGGTGCGGCTTCGGAACTTTTAAATATCTTGATATATCTCGAGAACTACGCATCTGATCAAAAAATATCATAGAACATAAAAAGTAGGAAACTTAATTCTCTACAAAAAAGGTCTCTTAACATTTTGCCATAGCTCGCTTCGTTTCCGAGATATTTGCAGATTTATCTCAAGGGAAGGGGCCTGACGGACATATTTCGAGATATTTCTTCTTCTTGTTGTTCTTCTTCTGCACAGCTAAGCTGGAAGTGGCATTTGCAGCTCGCACTAGTGCAGAGTTATCTCAAAGAAAGGGGCCACGGTGTTTCTGTATCTCTATTATGTTGGTGCGGCTTCGGAACTTTTAAATATCTCGATATATCTCGAAAACTACGCTTCTGATCAAAAAATATCGTAGAACATAAATTGTAGGAAACATAATTCTCTACAAAAAAGGTCTCTTAACATTTTGCGATAGCTCGCTTCGTTTCCGAGATATTTGCAGATTTATCTCAAGGGAAGGGGCCTGACGGACATATTTCGAGATATTTCTTCTTCTTGTTGTTCTTCTTCTGCACAGCTAAGCTGGAAGTGGCATTTGCGGCTCGCACTAGTGCAGAGTTATCTCAAAGAAAGGGGCCACGGTGTTTCTGTATCCCTATTATGTTGGTGCGGCTTCGGAACTTTTAAATATCTTGATATATCTCGAGAACTACGCATCTGATCAAGAAATATCATAGAACGTAAAAAGTAGGAAACTTAATTCTCTACAAAAAAGGTCTCTTAACATTTTGCCATAGCTCGCTTCGTTTCCGAGATATTTGCAGATTTATCTCAAGGGAAGGGGCCTGTCGGACATATTTCGAGATATTTCTTCTTCTTGTTGCTCTTCTTCTGCACAGCTAAGCTGGAAGTGGCATTTGCGGCTCGCACTAGTGCAGAGTGATCTCAAAGAAAGGGGCCACGGTGTTTCTGTATCTCTATTATGTTGGTGCGGCTTCGGAACTTTTAAATATCTCGATATATCTCGAAAACTACGCTTCTGATCAAAAAATATCATAGAACATAAATTGTAGGAAACATAATTCTCTACAAAAAAGGTCTCTTAACATTTTGCCATAGCTCGCTTCGTTTCCGAGATATTTGCAGATATATCTCAAGGGAAGGGGCCTGACGGACATACTTCGAGATATTTCTTCTTCTTGTTGTTCTTCTTCTGCACAGCTAAGCTGGAAGTGGCATTTACAGCTCGCAATAGTGCAGAGTTATCTCAAAGAAAGGGGCCACGGTGTTTCTGTATCTCTATTATGTTGGTGCGGCTTCGGAACTTTTAAATATCTTGATATATCTCGAGAACTACGCATCTGATCAAAAAATATCATACAACATGAAAAGCAGGAAACTTAATTCTCTACAAAAAAGGTCTCTTAACATTTTGCCATAGCTCGCTTCGTTTCCGAGATATTTGCAGATTTATCTCAAGGGATGGGGCCTGACGGACATATTTCGAGATATTTCTTCTTCTTGTTGTTCTTCTTCTGCACAGCTAAGCTGGAAGTGGCATTTGCAGCTCGCACTAGTGCAGAGTTATCTCAAAGAAAGGGGCCACGGTGTTTCTGTATCTCTATTATGTTGGTGCGGCTTCGGAACTTTTAAATATCTCGATATATCTCGAAAACTACGCTTCTGATCAAAAAATATCGTAGAACATAAATTATAGGAAACATAATTCTCTACAAAAAAGGTCTCTTAACATTTTGCGATAGCTCGCTTCGTTTCCGAGATATTTGCAGATTTATCTCAAGGGAAGGGGCCTGACGGACATATTTCGAGATATTTCTTCTTCTTGTTGTTCTTCTTCTGCACAGCTAAGCTGGAAGTGGCATTTGCGGCTCGCACTAGTGCAGAGTTATCTCAAAGAAAGGGGCCACTGTGTTTCTGTATCCCTATTATGTTGGTGCGGCTTCGGAACTTTTAAATATCTTGATATATCTCGAGAACTACGCATCTGATCAAAAAATATCATAGAACCTAAAAAGTAGCAAACTTAATTCTCTACAAAAAAGGTCTCTTAACATTTTGCCATAGCTCGCTTCGTTTCCGAGATATTTGCAGATTTATCTCAAGGGAAGGGGCCTGACGGACATATTTCGAGATATTTCTTCTTCTTGTTGTTCTTCTTCTGCACAGCTAAGCTGGAAGTGGCATTTGCGGCTCGCACTAGTGCAGAGTTATCTCAAAGAAAGGGGCCACGGTGTTTCTGTATCTCTATTATGTTGGTGCGGCTTCGGAACTTTTAAATATCTCGATATATCTCGAAAACTACGCTTCTGATCGAAAAATATCATAGAACATAAATTGTAGGAAACATAATTCTCTACAAAAAAGGTCTCTTAACATTTTGCCATAGCTCGCTTCGTTTCCGAGATATTTGCAGATATATCTCAAGGGAAGGGGCCTGACGGACATATTTCGAGATATTTCTTCTTCTTGTTGTTCTTCCTCTGCACAGCTAAGCTGGAAGTGGCATTTGCGGCTCGCACTAGTGCAGAGTTATCTCAAAGAAAGGGGCCACGGTGTTTCTGTATCTGTATTATGTTGGTGCGGCTTCGGAACTTTTAAATATCTCGATATATCTCGAGAACTACGCATCTGATCAAAAAATATCATAGAAGATAAAAAGTAGGAAACTTAATTCTCTACAAAAAAGGTCTCTTAACATTTTGCCATAGCTCGCTTCGTTTCCGAGATATTTGCAGATTTATCTCAAGGGAAGGGGCCTGACGGACATATTTCGAGATATTTCTTCTTCTTGTTGTTCTTCGTCTGCACACCTAAGCTGGAAGTGGCATTTGCGGCTCGCACTAGTGCAGAGTTATCTCAAAGAAAGGGGCCACGGTGTTTCTGTATCTCTATTATGTTGGTGCGGCTTCGGAACTTTTAAATATCTTGATATATCTCGAGAACTACGCATCTGATCAAAAAATATCATACTACATAAAAAGTAGGAAACTTAATTCTCTACAAGAAAGGTCTCTAAACATTTTGCCATAGCTCGCTTCGTTTCCGAGAATTTGCAGATTTATCTCAAGGGAAGGGGCCTGACGGACATATTTCGAGATATTTCTTCTTCTTGTTGTTCTTCTTCTGCACAGCTCAGCTGGAAGTGGCATTTGCAGCTCGCACTAGTGCAGAGTTATCTCAAAGAAAGGGGCCACGGTGTTTCTGTATCTCTATTATGTTGGTGCGGCTTCGGAACTTTTAAATATCTCGATATATCTCGAAAACTACGGTTCTGATCAAAAAATATCATAGAACATAAAAAGTAGGAAACTTAATTCTCTACAAAAAAGGTCTCTTAACATTTTGCCATAGCTCGCTTCGTTTCCGAGATATTTGCAGATTTATCTCAAGGGAAGGGCCCTGACGGACATATTTCGAGATATTTCTTCTTCTTGTTGTTCTTCTTCTGCACAGCTAAGCTGGAAGTGGCATTTGCGGCTCGCACTAGTGCAGAGTTATCTCAAAGAAAGGGGCCACGGTGTTTCTGTATCTCTATTATGTTGGTGCGGCTTCGGAACTTTTAAATATCTCGATATATCTCGAAAACTACGCTTCTGATCAAAAAATATCATACAACATAAAAAGTAGAAAACTTAATTCTCTACAAAAAAGGTCTCTTAACATTTTGCCATAGCTCGCTTCGTTTCCGAGATATTTGCAGATTTATCTCAAGGGAAGGGGCCTGACGGACATATTTCGAGATATTTCTTCTTCTTGTTGTTCTTCTTCTGCACAGCTAAGCTCGAAGTGGCATTTGCAGCTCGCAGTAGTGCAGAGTTATCTCAAAGAAAGAGGCCACGGTGTTTCTGTATCTCTATTATGTTGGTGCAGCTTCGGAACTTTTAAATATCTTGATATATCTCGAGAACTACGCATCTGATCAAAAAATATCATCGAACATAAAAAGTAGGAAACTTAATTCTCTACAAGAAAGGTCTCTAAACATTTTGCCATAGCTCGCTTCGTTTCCGAGATATTTGCAGATTTATCTCAAGGGAAGGGGCCTGTCGGACATATTTCGAGATATTTCTTCTTCTTGTTGCTCTTCTTCTGCACAGCTAAGCTGGAAGTGGCATTTGCGGCTCGCACTAGTGCAGAGTTATCTCAAAGAAAGGGGCCAC
The DNA here is from genome assembly GCF_051020975.1 of Osmia lignaria lignaria. NCBI lineage: Eukaryota > Metazoa > Arthropoda > Insecta > Hymenoptera > Megachilidae > Osmia > Osmia lignaria. The sequence goes on from NW_027478160.1 coordinate 4,262,865, forward strand.
GGTGTTTCTGTATCTCTATTATGTTGGTGCGGCTTCGGAACTTTTAAATATCTCGATATATCTCGAAAACTACGCTTCTGATCAAAAAATATCATAGAACATAAATTGTAGGAAACATAATTCTCTACAAAAAAGGTCTCTTAACATTTTGCGATAGCTCGCTTCGTTTCCGAGATATTTGCAGATTTATCTCAAGGGAAGGGGCCTGACGGACATATTTCGAGATATTTCTTCTTCTTGTTGTTCTTCTTCTGCACAGCTAAGCTGGAAGTGGCATTTGCGGCTCGCACTAGTGCAGAGTTATCTCAAAGAAAGGGGCCACTGTGTTTCTGTATCCCTATTATGTTGGTGCGGCTTCGGAACTTTTAAATATCTTGATATATCTCGAGAACTACGCATCTGATCAAAAAATATCATAGAACCTAAAAAGTAGCAAACTTAATTCTCTACAAAAAAGGTCTCTTAACATTTTGCCATAGCTCGCTTCGTTTCCGAGATATTTGCAGATTTATCTCAAGGGAAGGGGCCTGACGGACATATTTCGAGATATTTCTTCTTCTTGTTGTTCTTCTTCTGCACAGCTAAGCTGGAAGTGGCATTTGCGGCTCGCACTAGTGCAGAGTTATCTCAAAGAAAGGGGCCACGGTGTTTCTGTATCTCTATTATGTTGGTGCGGCTTCGGAACTTTTAAATATCTCGATATATCTCGAAAACTACGCTTCTGATCAAAAAATATCATAGAACATAAATTGTAGGAAACATAATTCTCTACAAAAAAGGTCTCTTAACATTTTGCCATAGCTCGCTTCGTTTCCGAGATATTTGCAGATATATCTCAAGGGAAGGGGCCTGACGGACATATTTCGAGATATTTCTTCTTCTTGTTGTTCTTCCTCTGCACAGCTAAGCTGGAAGTGGCATTTGCGGCTCGCACTAGTGCAGAGTTATCTCAAAGAAAGGGGCCACGGTGTTTCTGTATCTGTATTATGTTGGTGCGGCTTCGGAACTTTTAAATATCTCGATATATCTCGAGAACTACGCATCTGATCAAAAAATATCATAGAAGATAAAAAGTAGGAAACTTAATTCTCTACAAAAAAGGTCTCTTAACATTTTGCCATAGCTCGCTTCGTTTCCGAGATATTTGCAGATTTATCTCAAGGGAAGGGGCCTGACGGACATATTTCGAGATATTTCTTCTTCTTGTTGTTCTTCGTCTGCACACCTAAGCTGGAAGTGGCATTTGCGGCTCGCACTAGTGCAGAGTTATCTCAAAGAAAGGGGCCACGGTGTTTCTGTATCTCTATTATGTTGGTGCGGCTTCGGAACTTTTAAATATCTTGATATATCTCGAGAACTACGCATCTGATCAAAAAATATCATACTACATAAAAAGTAGGAAACTTAATTCTCTACAAGAAAGGTCTCTAAACATTTTGCCATAGCTCGCTTCGTTTCCGAGAATTTGCAGATTTATCTCAAGGGAAGGGGCCTGACGGACATATTTCGAGATATTTCTTCTTCTTGTTGTTCTTCTTCTGCACAGCTAAGCTGGAAGTGGCATTTGCAGCTCGCACTAGTGCAGAGTTATCTCAAAGAAAGGGGCCACGGTGTTTCTGTATCTCTATTATGTTGGTGCGGCTTCGGAACTTTTAAATATCTCGATATATCTCGAAAACTACGGTTCTGATCAAAAAATATCATAGAACATAAAAAGTAGGAAACTTAATTCTCTACAAAAAAGGTCTCTTAACATTTTGCCATAGCTCGCTTCGTTTCCGAGATATTTGCAGATTTATCTCAAGGGAAGGGCCCTGACGGACATATTTCGAGATATTTCTTCTTCTTGTTGTTCTTCTTCTGCACAGCTAAGCTGGAAGTGGCATTTGCGGCTCGCACTAGTGCAGAGTTATCTCAAAGAAAGGGGCCACGGTGTTTCTGTATCTCTATTATGTTGGTGCGGCTTCGGAACTTTTAAATATCTCGATATATCTCGAAAACTACGCTTCTGATCAAAAAATATCATACAACATAAAAAGTAGAAAACTTAATTCTCTACAAAAAAGGTCTCTTAACATTTTGCCATAGCTCGCTTCGTTTCCGAGATATTTGCAGATTTATCTCAAGGGAAGGGGCCTGACGGACATATTTCGAGATATTTCTTCTTCTTGTTGTTCTTCTTCTGCACAGCTAAGCTCGAAGTGGCATTTGCAGCTCGCAGTAGTGCAGAGTTATCTCAAAGAAAGAGGCCACGGTGTTTCTGTATCTCTATTATGTTGGTGCAGCTTCGGAACTTTTAAATATCTTGATATATCTCGAGAACTACGCATCTGATCAAAAAATATCATCGAACATAAAAAGTAGGAAACTTAATTCTCTACAAGAAAGGTCTCTAAACATTTTGCCATAGCTCGCTTCGTTTCCGAGATATTTGCAGATTTATCTCAAGGGAAGGGGCCTGTCGGACATATTTCGAGATATTTCTTCTTCTTGTTGCTCTTCTTCTGCACAGCTAAGCTGGAAGTGGCATTTGCGGCTCGCACTAGTGCAGAGTTATCTCAAAGAAAGGGGCCACGGTGTTTCTGTATCTCTATTATGTTGGTGCGGCTTCGGAACTTTTAAATATCTCGATATATCTCGAAAACTACGCTTCTGATCAAAAAATATCATAGAACATAAATTGTAGGAAACATAATTCTCTACAAAAAACGTCTGTTAACATTTTGCCATAGCTCGCTTCGTTTCCGAGATATTTGCGGATTCAGCTCAAAGGAACTGGCCTGACGGACATATTTCGAGATATTTCTTCTTCTTGTTGTTCTTCCTCTGCACAGCTAAGCTGGAAGTGGCATTTGCAGCTCGCAATAGTGCAGAGTTATCTCAAAGAAAGGGGCCACGGTGTTTCTGTATCTCTATTATGTTGGTGCGGCTTCGGAACTTTTAAATATCTCGATATATCTCGAAAACTACGCTTCTGATCAAAAAATATCATAGAACATAAAAAGTAGGAAACTTAATTCTCTACAAAAAAGGTCTCTTAACATTTTGCCATAGCTCGCTTCGTTTCCGAGATATTTGCAGATATATCTCAAGGGAAGGGGCCTGACGGACATATTTCGAGATATTTCTTCTTCTTGTTGTTCTTCTTCTGCACAGCTGAGCTGGAAGTGGCATTTGCAGGTCGCAATAGTGCAGTTATCTCAAAGAAAGGGGCCACGGTGTTTCTGTATCTCTATTATGTTGGTGCGGCTTCGGAACTTTTAAATATCTCGATATATCTCGAAAACTACGCTTCTGATCAAAAAATATCATAGAACGTAAATTGTAGGAAACATTATTCTCTACAAAAAAGGTCTCTTAACATTTTGCCATAGCTCGCTTCGTTTCCGAGATATTTGCAGATTCATCTCAAGGGAAGGGGTCTGACGGACATATTTCGAGATATTTCTTCTTCTTGTTGTTCTTCTTCTGCACAGCTAAGCTCGAAGCGGCATTTGCAGCTCGCAATAGTGCAGAGTTATCTCAAAGAAAGAGGCCACGGTGTTTCTGTACCTCTATTATGTTGGTGCAGCTTCGGAACTTTTAAATATCTTGATATATCTCGAGAACTACGCATCTGATCAAAAAATATCATACTACATAAAAAGTATGAAACTTAATTCTCTACAAAAAAGGTCTCTAAACATTTTGCCATAGCTCGCTTCGTTTCCGAGATATTTGCAGATTTATCTCAAGGGAAGGGGCCTGACGGACATATTTCGAGATATTTCTTCTTCTTGTTGTTCTTCTTCTGCACAGCTAAGCTGGAAGTGGCATTTGCAGCTCGCAATAGTGCAGAGTTATCTCAAAGAGAGGGGCCACGGTGTTTCTGTATCTCTATTATGTTGGTGCGGCTTCGGAACTTTTAAGTATCTTGATCTATCTCGAGAACTACGCATCTGATCAAAAAATATCATAGAAGATAAAAAGTAGGAAACTTAATTCTCTACAAAAAAGGTCTCTTAACATTTCGCCATAGCTCGCATCGTTTCCGAGATATTTGCAGATTTATCTCAAGGGAAGGGGCCTGTCGGACATATTTCGAGATATTTCTTCTTCTTGTTGCTCTTCTTCTGCACAGCTAAGCTGGAAGTGGCATTTGCGGCTCGCACTAGTGCAGAGTTATCTCAAAGAAAGGGGCCACGGTGTTTCTGTATCTCTATTATGTTGGTGCGGCTTCGGAACTTTTAAATATCTCGATATATCTCGAAAACTACGCTTCTGATCAAAAAATATCATAGAACATAAATTGTAGGAAACATAATTCTCTACAAAAAACGTCTCTTAACATTTTGCCATAGCTCGCTTCGTTTCCGAGATATTTGCAGATTTATCTCAAGGGAAGTGGCCTGACGGACATATTTCGAGATATTTCTTCTTCTTGTTGTTCTTCTTCTGCACAGCTAAGCTGGAAGTGGCATTTGCGGCTCGCACTAGTGCAGAGTTATCTCAAAGAAAGGGGCCACGGTGTTTCTGTATCCCTATTATGTTGGTGCGGCTTCGGAACTTTTAAATATCTCGATATATCTCGAAAACTACGCTTCTGATCAAAAAATATCACAGAACATAAATTGTAGAATACATAATTCTCTACAAAAAACGTCTCTTAACATTTTGCCATAGCTCGCTTCGTTTCCGAGATATTTGCAGATTCAGCTCAAAGGAACTGGCCTGACGGACATATTTCGAGATATTTCTTCTTCTTGTTGTTCTTCCTCTGCACAGCTAAGCGGGAAGTGGCATTTGCAGCTCGCAATAGTGCAGAGTTATCTCAAAGAAAGGGGCCACGGTGTTTCTGTATCTCTATTATGTTGGTGCGGCTTCGGAACTTTTAAATATCTCGATATATCTCGAAAACTACGCTTCTGATCAAAAAATATCATAGAACATAAAAAGTAGGAAACTTAATTCTCTACAAAAAAGGTCTCTTAACATTTTGCCATAGCTCGCTTCGTTTCCGAGATATTTGCAGATTTATCTCAAGGGAAGGGGCCTAACGGACATATTTCGAGATATTTCTTCTTCTTGTTGTTCTTCTTCTGCACAGCTAAACTGGAAGTGGCATTTCCAGCTCGCAATAGTGCAGAGTTATCTCAAAGAAAGGGGCCACGGTGTTTCTATATCTCTATTATGTTGGTGCGGTTTCGGAACTTTTAAATATCTTGATATATCTCGAGAACTACGCATCTGATCAAAAAATATCATAGAACATAAAAAGTAGGAAACTTAATTCTCTACAAAAAAGGTCTCTTAACATTTTGCCATAGCTCGCTTCGTTTCCGAGATATTTGCAGATTTATCTCAAGGGAAGGGGCCTGACGGACATATTTCGAGATATTTCTTCTTCTTGTTGTTCTTCTTCTGCACAGCTAAGCTGGAAGTGGCATTTGCAGCGCGCAATAGTGCAGAGTTATCTCAAAGAAAGGGGCCACGGTGTTTCTGTATCTCTATTATGTTGGTGCGGCTTCGGAACTTTTAAATATCTTGATATATCTCGAGAACTACGCATCTGATCAAAAAATATCATACTACATAAAAAGTAGGAAACTTAATTCTCTACAAGAAAGGTCTCCAAACATTTTGCCATAGCTCGCTTCGTTTCCGAGATATTTGCAGATTTATCTCAAGGGAAGGGGCCTGACGGACATATTTCGAGATATTTCTTCTTCTTGTTGTTCTTCTTCTGCACAGCTAAGCTGGAAGTGGCATTTGCGGCTCGCACTAGTGCAGAGTTATCTCAAAGAAAGGGGCCACGGTGTTTCTGTATCCCTATTATGTTGGTGCGGCTTCGGAACTTTTAAATATCTCGATATATCTCGAAAACTACGCTTCTGATCAAAAAATATCATAGAACATAAATTGTAGGAAACATAATTCTCTACAAAAAACGTCTCTTAACATTTTGCCATAGCTCGCTTCGTTTCCGAGATATTTGCAGATTCAGCTCAAAGGAACTGGCCTGACGGACATATTTCGAGATATTTCTTCTTCTTGTTGTTCTTCTTCTGCACAGCTAAGCTGGAAGTGGCATTTGCAGCTCGCACTAGTGCAGAGTTATCTCAAAGAAAGGGGCCACGGTGTTTCTGTATCTCTATTATGTTGGTGCGGCTTCGGAACTTTTAAATATCTCGATATATCTCGAAAACTACGCTTCTGATCAAAAAATATCATAGAACATAAAAAGTAGGAAACTTAATTCTCTACAAAAAAGGTCTCTTAACATTTTGCCATAGCTCGCTTCGTTTCCGAGACATTTGCAGATTTATCTCAAGGGAAGGGGCCTAACGGACATATTTCGAGATATTTCTTCTTCTTGTTGTTCTTCTTCTGCACAGCTGAGCTGGAAGTGGCATTTGCAGGTCGCAATAGTGCAGAGTTATCTCAAAGAAAGGGGCCACGGTGTTTCTGTATCTCTATTATGTTGGTGCGGCTTCGGAACTTTTAAATATCTCGATATATCTCGAAAACTACGCTTCTGATCAAAAAATATCATAGAACGTAAATTGTAGGAAACATTATTCTCTACAAAAAAGGTCTCTTAACATATTGCCATAGCTCGCTTCGTTTCCGAGATATTTGCAGATTCATCTCAAGGGAAGGGGTCTGACGGACATATTTCGAGATATTTCTTCTTCTTGTTGTTCTTCTTCTGCACAGCTAAGCTCGAAGCGGCATTTGCAGCTCGCAATAGTGCAGAGTTATCTCAAAGAAAGAGGCCACGGTGTTTCAGTACCTCTATTATGTTGGTGCAGCTTCGGAACTTTTAAATATCTTGATATATCTCGAGAACTACGCATCTGATCAAAAAATATCATCGAACATAAAAAGTAGGAAACTTAATTCTCTACAAAAAGGGTCTCTTAACATTTTGCCATAGTTCGCTTCGTTTCCGAGATATTTGCAGATTCATCTCAAGGGAAGGGGTCTGACGGACATATTTCGAGATATTTCTTCTTCTTGTTGTTCTTCTTCTGCACAGCTAAGCTCGAAGTGGCATTTGCAGCTCGCAATAGTGCAGAGTTATCTCAAAGAAAGAGGCCACGGTGTTTCTGTACCTCTACTATGTTGGTGCAGCTTCGGAACTTTTAACTATCTTGATATATCTCGAGAACTACGCATCTGATCAAAAAATATCATCGAACATAAAAAGTAGGAAACTTAATGCTCTACAAAAAAGGTCTCTTAACATTTTGCCATAGCTCGCTTCGTTTCCGAGATATTTGCAGATTTATCTCAAGGGAAGTGGCCTGACGGACATATTTCGAGATATTTCTTCTTCTTGTTGTTCTTCTTCTGCACAGCTAAGCTGGAAGTGGCATTTGCAGCTCGCAATAGTGCAGAGTTATCCCAAAGAAAGGGGCCACGGTGTTTCTGTATCTCTATTATGTTGGTGCGGCTTCGGAACTTTTAAATATCTCGATATATCTCGAAAACTACGCTTCTGATAAAAAATATCATACAACATAAAAAGTAGGAAACTTAATTCTCTACAAAAAAGGTCTCTTAACGTTTTGCAATAGCTCGCTTCGTTTCCGAGATATTTGCAGATTTATCTCAAGGGAAGGGTCCTGACGGACATATTTCGAGATATTTCTTCTTCTTGTTGTTCTTCTTCTGCACAGCTAAACTGGAAGTGGCATTTGCAGCGAGCAATAGTGCAGAGTTATCTCAAAGAAAGGGGCCACGGTGTTTCTGTATCTCTATTATGTTGGTGCGGCTTCGGAACTTTTAAATATCTTGATATATCTCGAGAACTACGCATCTGATCAAAAAATATCATACTACATAAAAAGTAGGAAACTTAATTCTCTACAAGAAAGGTCTCTAAACATTTTGCCATAGCTCGCTTCGTTTCCGAGATATTTGCAGATTTATCTCAAGGAAAGGGGCCTGACGGACATATTTCGAGATATTTCTTCTTCTTGTTGTTCTTCTTCTGCACAGCTAAGCTGGAAGTGGCATTTGCAGCTCGCAATAGTGCAGAGTTATCTCAAAGAAAGGGGCCACGCTGTTTCTGTATCCCTATTATGTTGGTGCGGCTTCGGAACTTTTAAATATCTTGATATATCTCGAGAACTACGCATCTGATCAAAAAATATCATAGAACATAAAAAGTAGGAAACTTAATTCTCTACAAAAAAGGTCTCTTAACATTTTGCCATAGCTCGCTTCGTTTCCGAGATATTTGCAGATTTATATCAAGGGAAGGGGCCTGTCGGACATATTTCGAGATATTTCTTCTTCTTGTTGCTCTTCTTCTGCACAGCTAAGCTGGAAGTGGCATTTACGGCTCGCACTAGTGCAGAGTTATCTCAAAGAAAGGGGCCACGGTGTTTCTGTATCTCTATTATGTTGGTGCGGCTTCGGAACTTTTAAATATCTCGATATATCTCGAAAACTACGCTTCTGATCAAAAAATATCATAGAACATAAATTGTAGGAAACATAATTCTCTACAAAAAAGGTCTCTTAACATTTTGCCATAGCTCGCTTCGTTTCCGAGATATTTGCAGATATATCTCAAGGGAAGGGGCCTGACGGACATATTTCGAGATATTTCTTCTTCTTGTTGTTATTCCTCTGCACAGCTAAGCTGGAAGTGGCATTTGCAGCTCGCAATAGTGCAGAGTTATCTCAAAGAAAGGGGCCACGGTGTTTCTGTATCTCTATTATGTTGGTGCGGCTTCGGAACTTTTAAATATCTTGATATATCTCGAGAACTACGCATCTGATCAAAAAATATCATACAACATGAAAAGCAGGAAACTTAATTCTCTACAAAAAAGGTCTCTTAACATTTTGCGATAGCTCGCTTCGTTTCCGAGATATTTGCAGATTTATCTCAAGGGAAGGGGCCTGACGGACATATTTCGAGATATTTCTTCTTCTTGTTGTTCTTCTTCTGCACAGCTAAGCTGGAAGTGGCATTTGCGGCTCGCACTAGTGCAGAGTTATCTCAAAGAAAGGGGCCACGGTGTTTCTGTATCTCTATTATGTTGGTGCGGCTTCGGAACTTTTAAATATCTCGATATATCTCGAAAACTACGCTTCTGATCAAAAAATATCATAGAACATAAATTGTAGGAAACATAATTCTCTACAAAAAAGGTCTCTTAACATTTTGCCATAGCTCGCTTCGTTTCCGAGATATTTGCAGATATATCTCAAGGGAAGGGGCCTGACGGACATACTTCGAGATATTTCTTCTTCTTGTTGTTCTTCTTCTGCACAGCTAAGCTGGAAGTGGCATTTACAGCTCGCAATAGTGCAGAGTTATCTCAAAGAAAGGGGCCACGGTGTTTCTGTATCTCTATTATGTTGGTGCGGCTTCGGAACTTTTAAATATCTTGATATATCTCGAGAACTACGCATCTGATCAAAAAATATCATACAACATGAAAAGCAGGAAACTTAATTCTCTACAAAAAAGGTCTCTTAACATTTTGCGATAGCTCGCTTCGTTTCCGAGATATTTGCAGATTTATCTCAAGGGAAGGGGCCTGACGGACATATTTCGAGATATTTCTTCTTCTTGTTGTTCTTCTTCTGCACAGCTAAGCTGGAAGTGGCATTTGCGGCTCGCACTAGTGCAGAGTTATCTCAAAGAAAGGGGCCACGGTGTTTCTGTATCTCTATTATGTTGGTGCGGCTTCGGAACTTTTAAATATCTCGATATATCTCGAAAACTACGCTTCTGATCAAAAAATATCGTAGAACATAAATTGTAGGAAACATAATTCTCTACAAAAAAGGTCTCTTAACATTTTGCGATAGCTCGCTTCGTTTCCGAGATATTTGCAGATTTATCTCAAGGGAAGGGGCCTGACGGACATATTTCGAGATATTTCTTCTTCCTGTTGTTCTTCTTCTGCACAGCTAAGCTGGAAGTGGCATTTGCGGCTCGCACTATTGCAGAGTTATCTCAAAGAAAGGGGCCACGGTGTTTCTGTATCTCTATTATGTTGGTGCGGCTTCGTAACTTTTAAATATCTCGATATATCTCGAAAACTACGCATCTGATCAAAAAATATCATAGAACATAAAAAGTAGGAAACTTAATTCTCTACAAAAAAGGTCTCTTAACATTTTGCCATAGCTCGCTTCGTTTCCGAGATATTTGCAGATTTATCTCAAGGGAAGGGGCCTGACGGACATATTTCGAGATATTTCTTCTTCTTGTTGTTCTTCTTCTGCACAGCTAAGCTGGAAGTGGCATTTGCGGCTCGCACTAGTGCAGAGTTATCTCAAAGAAAGGGGCCACGGTGTTTCTGTATCTCTATTATGTTGGTGCGGCTTCGGAACTTTTAAATATCTCGATATATCTCGAAAACTACGCATCTGATCAAAAAATATCATAGAACATGAAAAGTAGCAAACTCAATTCTCTACAAAAAAGGTCTCTTAACATTTTGCAATAGCTCGCTTCGTTTCCGAGATATTTGCAGATTTATCTCAAGGTAAGGGGCCTGACGGACATATTTCGAGATATTTCTTCTTCTTGTTGTTCTTCTTCTGCACAGCTAAGCTGGAAGTGGCATTTGCAGCTCGCAATAGTGCATAGTTATCTGAAAGAAAGGGGCCACGGTGTTTCTGTATCTCTATTATGTTGGTGCGGCTTCGGAACTTTTAAATATCTTGATATATCTCGAGAACTACGCATCTGATCAAAAAATATCATAGAACATAAAAAGTAGGAAACTCAATTCTCTACAAAAAAGGTCTCTTAACATTTTGCCATAGCTCGCTTCGTTTCCGAGATATTTGCAGATTTATCTCAAGGGAAGGGGCCTGACGGACATATTTCGAGATATTTCTTCTTCTTGTTGTTCTTCTTCTGCACAGCTAAGCTGGAAGTGGCATTTGCAGCTCGCACTAATGCAGAGTTATCTCAAAGAAAGGGGCCACGGTGTTTCTGTATCTCTATTATGTTGGTGCGGCTTCGGAACTTTTAAATATCTCGATATATCTCGAAAACTACGCTTCTGATCAAAAAATATCGTAGAACATAAATTGTAGGAAACATAATTCTCTACAAAAAAGGTCTCTTAACATTTTGCGACAGCTCGCTTCGTTTCCGAGATATTTGCAGATTTATCTCAAGGGAAGGGGCCTGACGGACATATTTCGAGATATTTCTTCTTCTTGTTGTTCTTCTTCTGCACAGCTAAGCTGGAAGTGGCATTTGCGGATCGCACCAGTGCAGAGTTATCTCAAAGAAAGGGGCCACGGTGTTTCTGTATCCCTATTATGTTGGTGCGGCTTCGGAACTTTTAAATATCTTGATATATCTCGAGAACTACGCATCTGATCAAAAAATATCATAGAACATAAAAAGTAGGAAACTTAATTCTCTACAAAAAAGGTCTCTTAACATTTTGCCATAGCTCGCTTCGTTTCCGAGATATTTGCAGATTTATCTCAAGGGAAGGGGCCTGACGGACATATTTCGAGATATTTCTTCTTCTTGTTGTTCTTCTTCTGCACAGCTAAGCTGGAAGTGGCATTTGCGGCTCGCACTAGTGCAGAGTTATCTCAAAGAAAGGGGCCACGGTGTTTCTGTATCTCTATTATGTTGGTGCGGCTTCGGAACTTTTAAATATCTCGATATATCTCGAAAACTACGCTTCTGAACAAAAAATATCATAGAACATAAATTGTAGGAAACATAATTCTCTACAAAAAAGGTCTCTTAACATTTTGCCATAGCTCGCTTCGTTTCCGAGATATTTGCAGATATATCTCAAGGGAAGGGGCCTGACGGACATATTTCGAGATATTTCTTCTTCTTGTTGTTCTTCTTCTGCACAGCTTAACTGGAAGTGGCATTTACAGCTCGCAATAGTGCAGAGTTATCTCAAAGAAAGGGGCCACGGTGTTTCTGTATCTCTATTATGTTGGTGCGGCTTCGGAACTTTTAAATATCTTGATATATCTCGAGAACTACGCATCTGATCAAAAAATATCATAGTACATAAAAAGTAGGAAACCTAATTCTCTACAAAAAAGGTCTCTTAACATTTTGCCATAGCTCGCTTCGTTTCCGAGATATTTGCAGATTTATCTCAAGGTAAGGGGCCTGACGGACATATTTCGAGATATTTCTTCTTCTTGTTGTTCTTCTTCTGCACAGCTAAGCTGGAAGTGGCATTTGCGGCTCGCACTAGTGCAGAGTTATCTCAAAGAAAGGGGCCACGGTGTTTCTGTATCTCTATTATGTTGGTGCGGCTTCGGAACTTTTAAATATCTCGATATATCTCGAAAACTACGCTTCTGATCAAAAAATATCATAGAACGTAAATTGTAGGAAATATTATTCTCTACAAAAAAGGTCTCTTCACATTTTGCCATAGCTCGCTTCGTTTCCGAGATATTTGCAGATTCATCTCAAGGGAAGGGGTCTGACGGACATATTTCGAGATATTTCTTCTTCTTGTTGTTCTTCTTCTGCACAGCTAAGCTCGAAGTGGCATTTGCAGCTCGCAATAGTGCAGAGTTATCTCAAAGAAAGAGGCCACGGTGTTTCTGTACCTCTATTATGTTGGTGCAGCTTCGGAACTTTTAAATATCTTGATATATCTCGAGAACTACGCATCTGATCAAAAAATATCATCGAACATAAAAAGTAGGAAACTTAATTCTCTACAAAAAAGGTCTCTTTCCATTTTGCCATAGCTCGCTTCGTTTCCGAGATATTTGCAGATTTATCTCAAGGGAAGGGTCCTGACGGACATATTTCGCGATACTTCTTCTTCTTGTTGTTCTTCTCCTGCACAGCTAAACTGGAAGTGGCATTTCCAGCTCGCAATAGTGCAGAGTTATCCCAAAGAAAGGGGCCACGATGTTTCTGTATCTCTATTATGTTGGTGCGGCTTCGGAACTTTTAAATATCTCGATATATCTCGAAAACTACGCTTCTGATCAAAAAATATCATAGAAGATAAATTGTAGGAAACATAATTCTCTACAAAAAAGGTCTCTTAACATTTTGCCATAGCTCGCTTCGTTTCCGAGATATTTGCAGATTTATCTCAAGGGAAGGGGCCTGACGGACATATTTCGAGATATTTCTTCTTCTTGTTGTTCTTCTTCTGCACAGCTAAGCTGGAAGTGGCATTTGCAGCGCGCAATAGTGCAGAGTTATCTCAAAGAAAGGGCCCACGGTGTTTCTGTATCTCTATTATGTTGGTGCAGCTTCGGAACTTTTAAATATCTTGACATATCTCGAGAACTACGCATCTGATCAAAAAATATCATCGAACATAAAAAGTAGGAAACTTAATTCTCTACAAAAAAGGTCTCTTAACATTTTGCCATAGCTCGCTTCGTTTCCGAGATATTTGCAGATTTATCTCAAGGGAAGGGGCCTGACGGACATATTTCGAGATATTTCTTCTTCTTGTTGTTCTTCTTCTGCACAGCTAAGCTGGAAGTGGCATTGGCGGCTCGCACTAGTGCAGAGTTATCTCAAAGAAAGGGGCCACGGTGTTTCTGTATCCCTATTATGTTGGTGCGGCTTCGGAACTTTTAAATATCTTGATATATCTCGAGAACTACGCATCTGATCAAAAAATATCATAGAACATAAAAAGTAGGAAACTTAATTCTCTACAAAAAAGGTCTCTTAACATTTTGCCATAGCTCGCTTCGTTTCCGAGATATTTGCAGATTTATCTCAAGGGAAGGGGCCTGACGGACATATTTCGAGATATTTCTTCTTCTTGTTGTTCTTCTTCTGCACAGCTAAGCTGGAAGTGGCATTTGCGGCTCGCACTAGTGCAGAGTTATCTCAAAGAAAGGGGCCACGGTGTTTCTGTATCTCTATTATGTTGGTGCGGCTTCGGAACTTTTAAGTATCTCGATATATCTCGAAAACTACGTTTCTGATCAAAAAATATCATAGAACATAAATTGTAGGAAACATAATTCTCTACAAAAAACGTCTCTTAACATTTTGCCATAGCTTGCTTCGTTTCCGAGATATTTGCAGATTTATCTCAAGGGAAGTGGCCTGACGGACATATTTCGAGATATTTCTTCTTCTTGTTGTTCTTCTTCTGCACAGCTAAGCTGGAAGTGGCATTTGCGGCTCGCACTAGTGCAGAGTTATCTCAAAGAAAGGGGCCGCAGTGTTTCTGTATCTCTATTATGTTGGTGCGGCTTCGGAACTTTTAAATATCTTGATATATCTCGAGAACTACGCATCTGATCAGAAAATATCATAGAAGATAAAAAGTAGGAAACTTAATTCTCTACAAAAAAGGTCTCTTAACATTTTGCCTTAGCTCGCTTCGTTTCCGAGATATTTGCAGATTTATCTCAAGGTAAGGGGCCTGACGGACATATTTCGAGATATTTCTTCTTCTTGTTGTTCTTCTTCTGCACAGCTAAGCTGGAAGTGGCATTTGCAGCTCGCAATAGTGCATAGTTATCTGAAAGAAAACGGCCACGGTGTTTCTGTATCTCTATTATGTTGGTGCGGCTTCGGAACTTTTAAATATCTTGATATATCTCGAGAACTACGCGTCTGATCAAAAAATATCATAGAACATACAAAGTAGGAAACTTAATTCTCTACAAAAAAGGTCTCTTAACATTTTGCCATAGCTCGCTTCGTTTCCGAGATATTTGCAGATTTATCTCAAGGGAAGGGGCCTGACGGACATATTTCGAGATATTTCTTCTTCTTGTTGTTCTTCTTCTGCACAGCTAAGCTGGAAGTGGCATTTGCGGCTCGCACTAGTGCAGAGTTATCTCAACGAAAGGGGCCACGGTGTTTCTGTATCTCTATTATGTTGGTGCGGCTTCGGAACTTTTAAATATCTCGATATATCTCGAAAACTACGCTTCTGAACAAAAAATATCATAGAACATAAATTGTAGGAAACATAATTCTCTACAAAAAAGGTCTCTTAACATTTTGCCATAGCTCGCTTCGTTTCCGAGATATTTGCAGATATCTCTCAAGGGAAGGGGCCTGACGGACATATTTCGAGATATTTCTTCTTCTTGTTGTTCTTCTTCTGCACAGCTTAACTTGAGGTGGCATTTACAGCTCGCAATAGTGCAGAGTTATCTCAAAGAAAGGGGCCACGGTGTTTCTGTATCTCTATTATGTTGGTGCGGCTTCGGAACTTTTAAATATCTTGATATATCTCGAGAACTACGCATCTGATCAAAAAATATCATAGTACATAAAAAGTAGGAAACCTAATTCTCTACAAAAAAGGTCTCTTAACATTTTGCCATAGCTCTCTTCGTTTCCGAGATATTTGCAGATTTATCTCAAGGGAAGGGGCCTGACGGACATATTTCGAGATATTTCTTCTTCTTGTTGTTCTTCTTCTGCACAGCTAAGCTGGAAGTGGCATTTGCAGCTCGCAATAGTGCATAGTTATCTGAAAGAAAGGGGCCACGGTGTTTCTGTATCTCTATTATGTTGGTGCGGCTTCGGAACTTTTAAATATCTTGATATATCTCGAGAACTACGCATCTGATCAAAAAATATCATAGAACATAAAAAGTAGGGAACTCAATTCTCTACAAAAAAGGTCTCTTAACATTTTGCAATAGCTCGCTTCGTTTCCGAGATATTTGCAGATTTATCTCAAGGGAAGGGGCCTGACGGACATATTTCGAGATATTTCTTCTTCTTGTTGTTCTTCTTCTGCACAGCTAAGCTGGAAGTGGCATTGGCGGCTCGCACTAGTGCAGAGTTATCTCAAAGAAAGGGGCCACGGTGTTTCTGTATCCCTATTATGTTGGTGCGGCTTCGGAACTTTTAAATATCTTGATATATCTCGAGAACTACGCATCTGATCAAAAAATATCATAGTACATAAAAAGTAGGAAACCTAATTCTCTACAAAAAAGGTCTCTTAACATTTTGCCATAGCTCTCTTCGTTTCCGAGATATTTGCAGATTTATCTCAAGGGAAGGGGCCTGACGGACATATTTCGAGATATTTCTTCTTCTTGTTGTTCTTCTTCTGCACAGCTAAGCTGGAAGTGGCATTTGCAGCTCGCAATAGTGCATAGTTATCTGAAAGAAAGGGGCCACGGTGTTTCTGTATCTCTATTATGTTGGTGCGGCTTCGGAACTTTTAAATATCTTGATATATCTCGAGAACTACGCATCTGATCAAAAAATATCATAGAACATAAAAAGTAGGAAACTCAATTCTCTACAAAAAAGGTCTCTTAACATTTTGCAATAGCTCGCTTCGTTTCCGAGATATTTGCAGATTTATCTCAAGGGAAGGGGCCTGACGGACATATTTCGAGATATTTCTTCTTCTTGTTGTTCTTCTTCTGCACAGCTAAGCTGGAAGTGGCATTGGCGGCTCGCACTAGTGCAGAGTTATCTCAAAGAAAGGGGCCACGGTGTTTCTGTATCCCTATTATGTTGGTGCGGCTTCGGAACTTTTAAATATCTTGATATATCTCGAGAACTACGCATCTGATCAAAAAATATCATAGAACATAAAAAGTAGGAAACTTAATTCTCTACAAAAAAGGTCTCTTAACATTTTGCCATAGCTCGCTTCGTTTCCGAGATATTTGCAGATTTATCTCAAGGGAAGGGGCCTGACGGACATATTTCGAGATATTTCTTCTTCTTGTTGTTCTTCTTCTGCACAGCTAAGCTGGAAGTGGCATTTGCGGCTCGCACTAGTGCAGAGTTATCTCAAAGAAAGGGGCCACGGTGTTTCTGTATCTCTATTATGTTGGTGCGGCTTCGGAACTTTTAAGTATCTCGATATATCTCGAAAACTACGTTTCTGATCAAAAAATATCATAGAACATAAATTGTAGGAAACATAATTCTCTACAAAAAACGTCTCTTAACATTTTGCCATAGCTTGCTTCGTTTCCGAGATATTTGCAGATTTATCTCAAGGGAAGTGGCCTGACGGACATATTTCGAGATATTTCTTCTTCTTGTTGTTCTTCTTCTGCACAGCTAAGCTGGAAGTGGCATTTGCGGCTCGCACTAGTGCAGAGTTATCTCAAAGAAAGGGGCCGCAGTGTTTCTGTATCTCTATTATGTTGGTGCGGCTTCGGAACTTTTAAATATCTTGATATATCTCGAGAACTACGCATCTGATCAGAAAATATCATAGAAGATAAAAAGTAGGAAACTTAATTCTCTACAAAAAAGGTCTCTTAACATTTTGCCTTAGCTCGCTTCGTTTCCGAGATATTTGCAGATTTATCTCAAGGTAAGGGGCCTGACGGACATATTTCGAGATATTTCTTCTTCTTGTTGTTCTTCTTCTGCACAGCTAAGCTGGAAGTGGCATTTGCAGCTCGCAATAGTGCATAGTTATCTGAAAGAAAACGGCCACGGTGTTTCTGTATCTCTATTATGTTGGTGCGGCTTCGGAACTTTTAAATATCTTGATATATCTCGAGAACTACGCGTTTGATCAAAAAATATCATAGAACATACAAAGTAGGAAACTTAATTCTCTACAAAAAAGGTCTCTTAACATTTTGCCATAGCTCGCTTCGTTTCCGAGATATTTGCAGATTTATCTCAAGGGAAGGGGCCTGACGGACATATTTCGAGATATTTCTTCTTCTTGTTGTTCTTCTTCTGCACAGCTAAGCTGGAAGTGGCATTTGCGGCTCGCACTAGTGCAGAGTTATCTCAACGAAAGGGGCCACGGTGTTTCTGTATCTCTATTATGTTGGTGCGGCTTCGGAACTTTTAAATATCTCGATATATCTCGAAAACTACGCTTCTGAACAAAAAATATCATAGAACATAAATTGTAGGAAACATAATTCTCTACAAAAAAGGTCTCTTAACATTTTGCCATAGCTCGCTTCGTTTCCGAGATATTTGCAGATATCTCTCAAGGGAAGGGGCCTGACGGACATATTTCGAGATATTTCTTCTTCTTGTTGTTCTTCTTCTGCACAGCTTAACTTGAGGTGGCATTTACAGCTCGCAATAGTGCAGAGTTATCTCAAAGAAAGGGGCCACGGTGTTTCTGTATCTCTATTATGTTGGTGCGGCTTCGGAACTTTTAAATATCTTGATATATCTCGAGAACTACGCATCTGATCAAAAAATATCATAGTACATAAAAAGTAGGAAACCTAATTCTCTACAAAAAAGGTCTCTTAACATTTTGCCATAGCTCTCTTCGTTTCCGAGATATTTGCAGATTTATCTCAAGGGAAGGGGCCTGACGGACATATTTCGAGATATTTCTTCTTCTTGTTGTTCTTCTTCTGCACAGCTAAGCTGGAAGTGGCATTTGCAGCTCGCAATAGTGCATAGTTATCTGAAAGAAAGGGGCCACGGTGTTTCTGTATCTCTATTATGTTGGTGCGGCTTCGGAACTTTTAAATATCTTGATATATCTCGAGAACTACGCATCTGATCAAAAAATATCATAGAACATAAAAAGTAGGAAACTCAATTCTCTACAAAAAAGGTCTCTTAACATTTTGCAATAGCTCGCTTCGTTTCCGAGATATTTGCAGATTTATCTCAAGGGAAGGTGCCTGACGGACATATTTCGAGATATTTCTTCTTCTTGTTGTTCTTGTTCTGCACAGCTAAGCTGGAAGTGGCATTTGCGGCTCGCACTAGTGCAGAGTTATCTCAAAGAAAGGGGCCACGGTGTTTCTGTATCTCTATTATGTTGGTGCGGCTTCGGAACTTTTAAATATCTCGATATATCTCGAAAACTACGCTTCTGATCAAAAAATATCATAGAACATAAATTGTAGGAAACATAATTCTCTACAAAAAACGTCTCTTAACATTTTGCCATAGCTCGCTTCGTTTCCGAGATATTTGCAGATTCAGCTCAAAGGAACTGGCCTGACGGACATATTTCGAGATATTCCTTCTTCTTGTTGTTCTTCCTCTGCACAGCTAAGCTGGAAGTGGCATTTGCAGCTCGCAATAGTGCAGAGTTATCTCAAAGAAAGGGGCCACGGTGTTTCTGTATGTCTATTATGTTGGTGCGGCTTCGGAACTTTTAAATATCTTGGTATATCTCGAGAACTACGCATCTGATCAAAAAATATCATAGAACATAAATTGTAGGAAACATAATTCTCTACAAAAAAGGTCTCTTAACATTTTGCCATAGCTCGCTTCGTTTCCGAGATATTTGCAGATATATCTCAAGGGAAGGGGCCTGACGGACATATTTCGAGATATTTCTTCTTCTTGTTGTTCTTTTTCTGCACAGCTAAGCTGGAAGTGGCATTTACAGCTCGCAATAGTGCAGAGTTATCTCAAAGAAAGGGGCCACGGTGTTTCTGTATCTCTATTATGTTGGTGCGGCTTCGGAACTTTTAAATATCTTGATATATCTCGAGAACTACGCATCTGATCAAAAAATATCATAGAACATAAAAAGTAGGAAACCTAATTCTCTACAAAAAAGGTCTCTTAACATTTTGCCGTAGCTCTCTTCGTTTCCGAGATATTTGCAGATTTATCTCAAGGGAAGGGGCCTGACGGACATATTTCGAGATATTTCTTCTTCTTGTTGTTCTTCTTCTGCACAGCTAAGCTGAAAGTGGCATTTGCAGCTCGCAATAGTGCAGAGTTATCTCAAAGAAAGGGGCCACGGTGTTTCTGTATCTCTATTATGTTGGTGCGGCTTCGGAGCTTTTAAATATCTTGATATATCTCGAGAACTACGCATCTGATCAGAAAATATCATAGAAGATAAAAAGTAGGAAACTTAATTCTCTACAAAAAAGGTCTCTTAACATTTTGCCATAGCTCGCTTCGTTTCCGAGATATTTGCAGATTTATCTCAAGGTAAGGGGCCTGACGGACATATTTCGAGATATTTCTTCTTCTTGCTGTTCTTCTTCTGCACAGCTAAGCTGGAAGTGGCATTTGCAGCTCGCAATAGTGCAGAGTTATCTCAAAGAGAGGGGCACGGTGTTTCTGTATCCCTATTATGTTGGTGCGGCTTCGGAACTTTTAAATATCTTGATATATCTCGAGAACTACGCATCTGATCAAAAAATATCATAGAACATAAAACGTAGGAAACTTAATTCTCTACAAAAAAGGTCTCTTAACATTTTGCCATAGCTCGCTTCGTTTCCGAGATATTTGCAGATTTATCTCAAGGGAAGGGGCCTAACGGACATATTTCGAGATATTTCTTCTTCTTGTTGTTCTTCTTCTGCACAGCTAAACTGGAAGTGGCATTTCCAGGTCGCAATAGTGCAGAGTTATCTCAAAGAAAGGAGCCACGGTGTTTCTGTATCTCTATTATGTTGGTGCGGCTTCGGAACTTTTAAATATCTTGATATATCTCGAGAACTACGCATCTGATCAAAAAATATCATAGAACATAAAAAGTAGGAAACTTAATTCGCTACAAAAAAGGTCTCTTAACATTTTGCCATAGCTCGCTTCGTTTCCGAGATATTTGCAGATTTATCTCAAGGGAAGGGGCCTAACGGACATATTTCGAGATATTTCTTCTTCTTGTTGTTCTTCTTCTGCACAGCTAAACTGGAAGTGGCATTTCCAGGTCGCAATAGTGCAGAGTTATCTCAAAGAAAGGAGCCACGGTGTTTCTGTATCTCTATTATGTTGGTGCGGCTTCGGAACTTTTAAATATCTTGATATATCTCGAGAACTACGCATCTGATCAAAAAATATCATAGAACATAAAAAGTAGGAAACTTAATTCGCTACAAAAAAGGTCTCTTAACATTTTGACATAGCTCGCTTCGTTTCCGAGATATTTGCAGATTTATCTCAAGGGAAGGGGCCTAACGGACATATTTCGTGATATTTCTTCTTCTTGTTGTTCTTCTTCTGCACAGCTAAGCTGGAAGTGGCATTTGCAGCTCGCAATAGTGCAGAGTTATCTCAAAGAAAGGGGCCACGGTGTTTCTGTATCTCTATTATGTTGGTGCGGCTTCTTAACTTTTAAATATCCTGATATATCTCGAGAACTACGCATCTGATCAAAAAATATCATAGAACATAAAAAGTGGAAACTCAATTCTCTACAAAAAAGGTCTCTTAACATTTTGCAATAGCTCGCTTCGTTTCCGAGATATTTGCAGATTTATCTCAAGGGAAGGGGCCTGACGGACATATTTCGAGATATTTCTTCTTCTTGTTGTTCTTCTTCTGCACAGCTAAGCTGGAAGTGGCATTTGCGGCTCGCACTAGTGCAGAGTTATCTCAAAGAAAGGGGCCACGGTGTTTCTGTATCTCTATTATGTTGGTGCGGCTGCGGAACTTTTAAATATCTCGATATATCTCGAGAACTACGTATCTGATCAAAAAATATCATAGAACATAAAACGTAGGAAACTTAATTCTCTACAAAAAAGGTCTCTTAACATTTTGCCATAGCTCGCTTCGTTTCCGAGATATTTGCAGATTTATCTCAAGGGAAGGGGCCTAACGGACATATTTCGAGATATTTCTTCTTCTTGTTGTTCTTCCTCTGCACAGCTAAGCTGGAAGTGGCATTTGCAGCGCGCAATAGTGCAGAGTTATCTCAAAGAAAGGGGCCACGGTGTTTCTGTATCTCTATTATGTTGGTGCGGCTTCGGAACTTTTAAATATCTTGATATATCTCGAGAACTACGCATCTGATCAAAAAATATCATAGAACATAAAAAGTAGGCAACTTAATTCTCTACAAAAAAGGTCTCTTATCATTTTGCCATAGCTCTCTTCGTTTCCGAGATATTTGCAGATTTATCTCAAGGGAAGGGGCCTGACGGACATATTTCGAGATATTTCTTCTTCTTGTTGTTCTTCTTCTGCACAGCTAAGCTGGAAGTGGCATTTGCAGCTCGCAATAGTGCAGAGTTATCTCAAAGAAAGGGGCCACGGCGTTTCTGTATCTCTATTATGTTGGTGCGGCTTCGGAACTTTTAAATATCCTGATATATCTCGAGAACTACGCATCTGATCAAAAAATATCATAGAACATAAAAAGTAGGAAACTCAATTCTCTACAAAAAAGGTCTCTTAACATTTTGCAATAGCTCGCTTCGTTTCCGAGATATTTGCAGATTTATCTCAAGGGAAGGGGCCTGACGGACATATTTCGAGATACTTCTTCTTCTTGTTGTTCTTCTTCTGCACAGCTAAGCTGGAAGTGGCATTTGCGGCTCGCACTAGTGCAGAGTTATCTCAAAGAAAGGGGCCACGGTGTTTCTGTATCTCTATTATGTTCGTGCGGCTTCGGAACTTTTAAATATCTCGATATATCTCGAAAACTAGGCTTCTGATCAAAAAATATCATAGAACATAAATTGTAGGAAACATGATTCTCTACAAAAAACGTCTCTTAAGATTTTGCCATAGCTCGCTTCGTTTCCGAGATATTTGCAGATTCAGCTCAAAGGAACTGGCCTGACGGACATATTTCGATATATTTCTTCTTCTTGTTGTTCTTCCTCTGCACAGCTAAGCTGGAGGTGGCATTTCCAGCTCGCAATAGTGCAGAGTTATCTCAAAGAGAGGGGCCACGGTGTTTCTGTATCTTTATTATGTTGGTGCGGCTTCGGAACTTTTAAATATCTTGATATATCTCGAGAACTACGCATCTGATCAAAAAATACCATAGAACATAAAAAGTAGGAAACTTAATTCTCTACAAATAAGG
Organism: Osmia lignaria lignaria; assembly: GCF_051020975.1. Taxonomy (NCBI): domain Eukaryota; kingdom Metazoa; phylum Arthropoda; class Insecta; order Hymenoptera; family Megachilidae; genus Osmia; species Osmia lignaria. The sequence continues at coordinate 4,285,535 of NW_027478160.1, forward strand.
TCTCTTAACATTTTGCCATAGCTCGCTTCGTTTCCGAGATATTTGCAGATTTATCTCAAGGGAAGGGGCCTGACGGACATATTTCGAGATATTTCTTCTTCTTGTTGTTCTTCTTCTGCACAGCTAAACTGGACGTGGCATTTCCAGCTCGCAATAGTGCAGAGTTATCTCAAAGAGAGGGGCCACGGTGTTTCTGTATCTCTATTATGTTGGTGCGGCTTCGGAACTTTTAAATATCTTGATATATCTCGAGAACTACGCATCTGATCAAAAAATATCATAGAACATAAAAAGTAGCAAACTCAATTCTCTACAAAAAAGGTCTCTTAACATTTTGCAATAGCTCGCTTCGTTTCCGAGATATTTACAGATTTATCTCAAGGGAAGGGGCCTGACGGACATATTTCGAGATATTTCTTCTTCTTGTTGTTCTTCTTCTGCACAGCTAAGCTGGAAGTGGCATTTGCAGCTCGCAATAGTGCATAGTTATCTGAAAGAAAGGGGCCACGGTGTTTCTGTATCTCTATTATGTTGGTGCGGCTTCGGAACTTTTAAATATCTCGATATATCTCGAAAACTACGCTTCTGATCAAAAAATATCATAGAACATAAATTGTAGGAAACATAATTCTCTACAAAAAAGGTCTCTTAACATTTTGCCATAGCTCGCTTTGTTTCCGAGATATTTGCAGATATATCTCAAGGGAAGGGGCCTGACGGACATATTTCGAGATATTTCTTCTTCTTGTTGTTCTTCTTCTGCACAGCTAAGCTGGAAGTGGCATTTGCAGCGCGCAATAGTGCAGAGTTATCTCAAAGAAAGGGGCCACGGTGTTTCTGTATCTCTATTATGTTAGTGCGGCTTCGGAACTTTTAAATATCTTGATATATCTCGAGAACTACGCATCTGATCAAAAAATATCATAGAACATAAAAAGTAGGAAACTTAATTCTCTACAAAAAAGGTCTCTTAAGATTTTGCCATAGCTCGCTTCGTTTCCGAGATATTTGCAGATTTATCTCAAGGGAAGGGGCCTAACGGACATATTTCGTGATATTTCTTCTTCTTGTTGTTCTTCTTCTGCACAGCTAAGCTGGAAGTGGCATTTGCAGCTCGCAATAGTGCAGAGTTATCTCAAAGAAAGGGGCCACGGCGTTTCTGTATCTCTATTATGTTGGTGCGGCTTCGGAACTTTTAAATATCCTGATATATCTCGAGAACTACGCATCTGATCAAAAAATATCATAGAACATAAAAAGTAGGAAACTCAATTCTCTACAAAAAAGGTCTCTTAACATTTTGCAATAGCTCGCTTCGTTTCCGAGATATTTGCAGATTTATCTCAAGGGAAGGGGCCTGACGGACATATTTCGAGATACTTCTTCTTCTTGTTGTTCTTCTTCTGCACAGCTAAGCTGGAAGTGGCATTTGCGGCTCGCACTAGTGCAGAGTTATCTCAAAGAAAGGGGCCACGGTGTTTCTGTATCTCTATTATGTTCGTGCGGCTTCGGAACTTTTAAATATCTCGATATATCTCGAAAACTAGGCTTCTGATCAAAAAATATCATAGAACATAAATTGTAGGAAACATGATTCTCTACAAAAAACGTCTCTTAAGATTTTGCCATAGCTCGCTTCGTTTCCGAGATATTTGCAGATTCAGCTCAAAGGAACTGGCCTGACGGACATATTTCGATATATTTCTTCTTCTTGTTGTTCTTCCTCTGCACAGCTAAGCTGGAGGTGGCATTTCCAGCTCGCAATAGTGCAGAGTTATCTCAAAGAGAGGGGCCACGGTGTTTCTGTATCTTTATTATGTTGGTGCGGCTTCGGAACTTTTAAATATCTTGATATATCTCGAGAACTACGCATCTGATCAAAAAATACCATAGAACATAAAAAGTAGGAAACTTAATTCTCTACAAATAAGGTCTCTTAACATTTTGCCATAGCTCGCTTCGTTTCCGAGATATTTGCAGATTTATCTCAAGGGAAGGGGCCTGACGGACATATTTCGAGATATTTCTTCTTCTTGTTGTTCTTCTTCTGCACAGCTAAACTGGACGTGGCATTTCCAGCTCGCAATAGTGCAGAGTTATCTCAAAGAGAGGGGCCACGGTGTTTCTGTATCTCTATTATGTTGGTGCGGCTTCGGAACTTTTAAATATCTTGATATATCTCGAGAACTACGCATCTGATCAAAAAATATCATAGAACATAAAAAGTAGCAAACTCAATTCTCTACAAAAAAGGTCTCTTAACATTTTGCAATAGCTCGCTTCGTTTCCGAGATATTTACAGATTTATCTCAAGGGAAGGGGCCTGACGGACATATTTCGAGATATTTCTTCTTCTTGTTGTTCTTCTTCTGCACAGCTAAGCTGGAAGTGGCATTTGCAGCTCGCAATAGTGCATAGTTATCTGAAAGAAAGGGGCCACGGTGTTTCTGTATCTCTATTATGTTGGTGCGGCTTCGGAACTTTTAAATATCTCGATATATCTCGAAAACTACGCTTCTGATCAAAAAATATCATAGAACATAAATTGTAGGAAACATAATTCTCTACAAAAAAGGTCTCTTAACATTTTGCCATAGCTCGCTTTGTTTCCGAGATATTTGCAGATATATCTCAAGGGAAGGGGCCTGACGGACATATTTCGAGATATTTCTTCTTCTTGTTGTTCTTCTTCTGCACAGCTAAGCTGGAAGTGGCATTTGCAGCGCGCAATAGTGCAGAGTTATCTCAAAGAAAGGGGCCACGGTGTTTCTGTATCTCTATTATGTTAGTGCGGCTTCGGAACTTTTAAATATCTTGATATATCTCGAGAACTACGCATCTGATCAAAAAATATCATAGAACATAAAAAGTAGGAAACTTAATTCTCTACAAAAAAGGTCTCTTAAGATTGTGCCATAGCTCGCTTCGTTTCCGAGATATTTGCAGATTTATCTCAAGGGAAGGGGCCTGACGGACATATTTCGAGATATTTCTTCTTCTTGTTGTCCTTCTTCTGCACAGCTAAGCTGGAAGTGGCATTTGCAGCTCGCAGTAGTGCAGAGTTATCTCAAAGAAAGGGGCCACGGTGTTTCTGTATCTCTATTATGTTGGTGCGGCTTCGGAACTTTTAAATATCTTGATATATCTCGAGAACTACGCATCTGATCAAAAAATAGCATACAAGATAAAAAGTAGGAAACTTAATTCTCTACAAAAAAGGTCTCTTAACATTTTCCCATAGCTGGCATCGTTTCCGAGATATTTGCAGATATATCTCAAGGGAAGGGGCCTGACGGACATATTCCGAGATATTTCTTCTTCTTGTTGTTCTTCTTCTGCACAGCTAAGCTGGAAGTGGCATTTGCAGCGCGCAATAGTGCAGAGTTATCTCAAAGAAAGGGGCCACGGTGTTTCTGTATCTCTATTATGTTAGTGCGGCTTCGGAACTTTTAAATATCTTGATATATCTCGAGAACTACGCATCTGATCAAAAAATATCATAGAACATAAAAAGTAGGAAACTTAATTCTCTACAAAAAAGGTCTCTTAAGATTTTGCCATAGCTCGCTTCGTTTCCGAGATATTTGCAGATTTATCTCAAGGGAAGGGGCCTAACGGACATATTTCGTGATATTTCTTCTTCTTGTTGTTCTTCTTCTGCACAGCTAAGCTGGAAGTGGCATTTGCAGCTCGCAATAGTGCAGAGTTATCTCAAAGAAAGGGGCCACGGCGTTTCTGTATCTCTATTATGTTGGTGCGGCTTCGGAACTTTTAAATATCCTGATATATCTCGAGAACTACGCATCTGATCAAAAAATATCATAGAACATAAAAAGTAGGAAACTCAATTCTCTACAAAAAAGGTCTCTTAACATTTTGCAATAGCTCGCTTCGTTTCCGAGATATTTGCAGATTTATCTCAAGGGAAGGGGCCTGACGGACATATTTCGAGATACTTCTTCTTCTTGTTGTTCTTCTTCTGCACAGCTAAGCTGGAAGTGGCATTTGCGGCTCGCACTAGTGCAGAGTTATCTCAAAGAAAGGGGCCACGGTGTTTCTGTACCTCTATTATGTTCGTGCGGCTTCGGAACTTTTAAATATCTCGATATATCTCGAAAACTAGGCTTCTGATCAAAAAATATCATAGAACATAAATTGTAGGAAACATTATTCTCTACAAAAAACGTCTCTTAAGATTTTGCCATAGCTCGCTTCGTTTCCGAGATATTTGCAGATTCAGCTCAAAGGAACTGGCCTGACGGACATATTTCGATATATTTCTTCTTCTTGTTGTTCTTCCTCTGCACAGCTAAGCTGGAGGTGGCATTTCCAGCTCGCAATAGTGCAGAGTTATCTCAAAGAGAGGGGCCACGGTGTTTCTGTATCTTTATTATGTTGGTGCGGCTTCGGAACTTTTAAATATCTTGATATATCTCGAGAACTACGCATCTGATCAAAAAATACCATAGAACATAAAAAGTAGGAAACTTAATTCTCTACAAATAAGGTCTCTTAACATTTTGCCATAGCTCGCTTCGTTTCCGAGATATTTGCAGATTTATCTCAAGGGAAGGGGCCTGACGGACATATTTCGAGATATTTCTTCTTCTTGTTGTTCTTCTTCTGCACAGCTAAACTGGACGTGGCATTTCCAGCTCGCAATAGTGCAGAGTTATCTCAAAGAGAGGGGCCACGGTGTTTCTGTATCTCTATTATGTTGGTGCGGCTTCGGAACTTTTAAATATCTTGATATATCTCGAGAACTACGCATCTGATCAAAAAATATCATAGAACATAAAAAGTAGCAAACTCAATTCTCTACAAAAAAGGTCTCTTAACATTTTGCAATAGCTCGCTTCGTTTCCGAGATATTTACAGATATATCTCAAGGGAAGGGGCCTGACGGACATATTTCGAGATATTTCTTCTTCTTGTTGTTCTTCTTCTGCACAGCTAAGCTGGAAGTGGCATTTGCAGCTCGCAATAGTGCATAGTTATCTGAAAGAAAGGGGCCACGGTGTTTCTGTATCTCTATTATGTTGGTGCGGCTTCGGAACTTTTAAATATCTCGATATATCTCGAAAACTACGCTTCTGATCAAAAAATATCATAGAACATAAATTGTAGGAAACATAATTCTCTACAAAAAAGGTCTCTTAACATTTTGCCATAGCTCGCTTTGTTTCCGAGATATTTGCAGATATATCTCAAGGGAAGGGGCCTGACGGACATATTTCGAGATATTTCTTCTTCTTGTTGTTCTTCTTCTGCACAGCTAAGCTGGAAGTGGCATTTGCAGCGCGCAATAGTGCAGAGTTATCTCAAAGAAAGGGGCCACGGTGTTTCTGTATCTCTATTATGTTAGTGCGGCTTCGGAACTTTTAAATATCTTGATATATCTCGAGAACTACGCATCTGATCAAAAAATATCATAGAACATAAAAAGTAGGAAACTTAATTCTCTACAAAAAAGGTCTCTTAAGATTTTGCCATAGCTCGCTTCGTTTCCGAGATATTTGCAGATTTATCTCAAGGGAAGGGGCCTGACGGACATATTTCGAGATATTTCTTCTTCTTGTTGTTCTTCTTCTGCACAGCTAAGCTGGAAGTGGCATTTGCAGCTCGCAGTAGTGCAGAGTTATCTCAAAGAAAGGGGCCACGGTGTTTCTGTATCTCTATTATGTTGGTGCGGCTTCGGAACTTTTAAATATCTTGATATATCTCGAGAACTACGCATCTGATCAAAAAATAGCATACAAGATAAAAAGTAGGAAACTTAATTCTCTACAAAAAAGGTCTCTTAACATTTTCCCATAGCTGGCATCGTTTCCGAGATATTTGCAGATATATCTCAAGGGAAGGGGCCTGACGGACATATTCCGAGATATTTCTTCTTCTTGTTGTTCCTCTTCTGCACAGCTAAGCTGGAAGTGGCATTTGCAGCTCGCAATAGTGCAGAGTTATCTCAAAGAAAGAGGCCACGGTGTTTCTGCACCTCTATTATGTTGGTGCAGCTTCGGAACTTTTAAATATCTTGATATATCTCGAGAACTACGCATCTGATCAAAAAATATCATAGAACATAAAAAGTAGGAAACTTAATTCTCTACAAAAAAGGTCTCTTAACGTTTTGCAATAGCTCGCTTCGTTTCCGAGATATTTGCAGATTTATCTCAAGGGAAGGGTCCTGATGGACATATTTCGAGATATTTCTTCTTCTTGTTGTTCTTCTTCTGCACAGCTAAACAGGAAGTGGCATTTCCAGCTCGCAATAGTGCAGAGTTATCTCAAAGAGAGGGGCCACGGTGTTTCTGTATCTCTATTATGTTGGTGCGGCTTCGGAACTTTTAAATATCTTGATATATCTCGAGAACTACGCATCTGATCAAAAAATATCATAGAACATAAATTGTAGGAAACATAATTCTCTACAAAAAAGGTCTCTTAACATTTTGCCATAGCTCGCTTCGTTTCCGAGATACTTGCCGATATATCTCAAGGGAAGGGGCCTGACGGACATATTTCGAGATATTTCTTCTTCTTGTTGTTCTTCTTCTGCACAGCTAAGCTGGAAGTGGCATTTGCAGCTCGCAATAGTGCAGAGTTATCTCAAAGAAAGGGGCCACGGTGTTTCTGTACCTCTATTATGTTAGTGCGGCTTCGGAACTTTTAAATATCTTGATATATCTCGAGAACTACGCATCTGGTCAAAAAATATCATAGAACATAAAAAGTAGGAATCCTAATTTTCTACAAAAAAGGTCTCTTAACATTTTGCCGTAGCTCGCTTCGTTTCCGAGATATTTGCAGATTTATCTCAAGGGAAGGGGCCTGACGGACATATTTCGAGATATTTCTTCTTCTTGTTGTTCTTCTTCTGCACAGCTAAGCTGGAAGTGGCATTTGCGGCGCGCAATAGTGCAGAGTTATCTCAAAGAAAGGGGCCACGGTGTTTCTGTATCTTTATTATGTTAGTGCGGCTTCGGAACTTTTAAATATCTTGATATATCTCGAGAACTACGCATCTGATCAAAAAATATCATAGAACATAAAAAGTAGGAAACTTAATTCTCTACAAAAAAGGTCTCTTAACATTTTGCCATAGCTCGCTTCGTTTCCGAGATATTTGCAGATTTATCTCAAGGGAAGGGGCCTGACGGACCTATTTCGAGATATTTCTTCTTCTTGTTGTTCTTCTTCTGCACAGCTAAGCTGGAAGTAGCATTTGCAGCGCGCAATAGTGCAGAGTTATCTCAAAGAAAGGGGCCACGGTGTTTCTGTATCTCTATTATGTTAGTGCGGCTTCGGAACTTTTAAATATCTTGATATATCTCGAGAACTACGCATCTGATCAAAAAATATCATAGAACATAAAAAGTAGGAAACATAATTCTCTACAAAAAAGGTCTCTTAACATTTTCCCATAGCTGGCATCGTTTCCGAGATATTTGCAGATTTAGCTCAAGGGAAGGGGCCTGACGACATATTCCGAGATATTTCTTCTTCTTGTTGTTCCTCTTCTGCACAGCTAAGCTGGAAGTGGCATTTGCAGGTCGCAATAGTGCAGAGTTATCTCAAAGAAAGGGGCCACGGTGTTTCTGTATCTCTATTATGTTGGTGCGGCTTCGGAACTTTTAAATATCTCGATATATCTCGAAAACTACGCTTCTGATCAAAAAATATCAGAGAACGTAAATTGTAGGAAACATAATTCTCTACAAAAATGGTCCCTTAACATTTTGCCATAGCTCGCTTCGTTTCCGAGATATTTGCAGATTTATCTCAAGGGAAGGGGCCTGACGGACATATTTCGAGATATTTCTTCTTCTTGTTGTTCTTCTTCTGCACAGCTAAGCTGGAAGTGGCATTTCCAGCTCGCAATAGTGCAGAGTTATCTCAAAGAAAGGGGCCACGGTGTTTCTGTATCTCTATTATGTTGGTGCGGCTTCGGAACTTTTAAATATCTTGATATATCTCGAGAACTACGCATCTGATCAAAAAATATCGTAGAACATAAAAAGTAGGAAACTTAATTCTCTACAAATAAGGTCTCTCAACATTTTGCCATAGCTCGCTTCGTTTCCGAGATATTTGCAGATTTATCTCAAGGTAAGGGGCCTGACGGACATATTTCGAGATATTTCTTCTTCTTGTTGTTCTTCTTCTGCACAGCTAAGCTGGAAGTGGCATTTGCAGCTCGCAGTAGTGCAGAGTTATCTCAAAGAAAGGGGCCACGGTGTTTCTGTATCTCTATTATGTTGGTGCGGCTTCGGAACTTTTAAATATCTGGATATATCTCGAGAACTACGCATCTGATCAAAAAATATCATAGAAGATAAAAAGTAGGAAACTTAATTCTCTACAAAAAAGGTCTCTTAACATTTTGCCATAGCTCGCTTCCTTTCCGAGATATTTGCAGATTTATCTCAAGGGAAGGGGCCTGACGGACATATTTCGAGATATTTCTTCTTCTTGTTGTTCTTCTTCTGCACAGCTAAGCTGGAAGTGGCATTTGCAGCGCGCAATAGTGCAGAGTTATCTCAAAGAAAGGGGCCACGGTGTTTCTGTATCTCTATTATGTTAGTGCGGCTTCGGAACTTTTAAATATCTTGATATATCTCGAGAACTACGCATCTGATCAAAAAATATCATAGAACATAAAAAGTAGGAAACATGATTCTCTACAAAAAAGGTCTCTTATCATTTTCCCATAGCTGGCATCGTTTCCGAGATATTTGCAGATTTAGCTCAAGGGAAGGGGCCTGACGACATATTCCGAGATATTTCTTCTTCTTGTTGTTCCTCTTCTGCACAGCTAAGCTGGAAGTGGCATTTGCAGGTCGCAATAGTGCAGAGTTAGCTCAAAGAAAGGGGCCACGGTGTTTCTGTATCTCTATTATGTTGGTGCGGCTTCGGAACTTTTAAATATCTCGATATATCTCGAAAACTACGCTTCTGATCAAAAAATATCAGAGAACGTAAATTGTAGGAAACATAATTCTCTACAAAAAGGGTCTCTTAACATTTTGCCATAGCTCGCTTCGTTTCCGAGATATTTGCAGATTTATCTCAAGGGAAGGGGCCTGACGGACATATTTCGAGATATTTCTTCTTCTTGTTGTTCTTCTTCTGCACAGCTAAGCTGGAAGTGGCATTTCCAGCTCGCAATAGTGCAGAGTTATCTCAAAGAAAGGGGCCACGGTGTTTCTGTATCTCCATTATGTTGGTGCGGCTTCGGAACTTTTAAATATCTTGATATATCTCGAGAACTACGCATCTGATCAAAAAATATCGTAGAACATAAAAAGTAGGAAACTTAATTCTCTACAAATAAGGTCTCTCAACATTTTGCCATAGCTCGCTTGGTTTCCGAGATATTTGCAGATTTATCTCAAGGGAAGGGGCCTGAGGGACATATTTCGAGACATTTCTTCTTCTTGTTGTTCTTCTTCTGCACAGCTAAGCTGGAAGTGGCATTTGCAGCTCGCAATAGTGCAGAGTTACCTCAAAGAAAGGGGCCACGGTGTTTCTGTATCTCTATTATGTTGGTGCCGCTTCGGAACTTTTAAATATCTGGATATATCTCGAGAACTACGCATCTGATCAAAAAATATCATAGAACATAAAAAGTAGGAAACTTAATTCTCTACAAAAAAGGTCTCTTAACATTTTGCCATAGCTCGCTTCGTTTCCGAGATATTTGCAGATTTATCTCAAGGGAAGAGGCCTGACGGACATATTTCGAGATATTTCTTCTTCTTGTTGTTCTTCTTCTGCACAGCTAAGCTGGAAGTGGCATTTGCAGCTCGCAGTAGTGCAGAGTTATCTCAAAGAAAGGGGCCACGGTGTTTCTGTATCTCTATTATGTTGGTGCGGCTTCGGAACTTTTAAATATCTCGATATATCTCGAAAACTACGCTTCTGATCAAAAAATATCGTAGAACATAAATTGTAGGAAACATAATTCTCTACAAAAAAGGTCTCTTAACATTTTGCGACAGCTCGCTTCGTTTCCGAGATATTTGCAGATTTATCTCAAGGGAAGGGGCCTGACGGACATATTTCGAGATATTTCTTCTTCTTGTTGTTCTTCTTCTGCACAGCTAAGCTGGAAGTGGCATTTGCGGATCGCACCAGTGCAGAGTTATCTCAAAGAAAGGGGCCACGGTGTTTCTGTATCCCTATTATGTTGGTGCGGCTTCGGAACTTTTAAATATCTTGATATATCTCGAGAACTACGCATCTGATCAAAAAATATCATAGAACATAAAAAGTAGGAAACTTAATTCTCTACAAAAAAGGTCTCTTAACATTTTGCCATAGCTCGCTTCGTTTCCGAGATATTTGCAGATTTATCTCAAGGGAAGGGGCCTGACGGACATATTTCGAGATATTTCTTCTTCTTGTTGTTCTCCTTCTGCACAGCTAAGCTGGAAGTGGCATTTGCAGCGCGCAATAGTGCAGAGTTATCTCAAAGAAAGGGGCCACGGTGTTTCTGTATCTCTATTATGTTAGTGCGGCTTCGGAACTTTTAAATATCTTGATATATCTCGAGAACTACGCATCTGATCAAAAAATATCATAGAACATAAAAAGTAGGAAACATAATTCTCTACAAAAAAGGTCTCTTATCATTTTCCCATAGCTGGCATCGTTTCCGAGATATTTGCAGATTTAGCTCAAGGGAAGGGGCCTGACGACATATTCCGAGATATTTCTTCTTCTTGTTGTTCCTCTTCTGCACAGCTAAGCTGGAAGTGGCATTTGCAGGTCGCAATAGTGCAGAGTTAGCTCAAAGAAAGGGGCCACGGTGTTTCTGTATCTCTATTATGTTGGTGCGGCTTCGGAACTTTTAAATATCTCGATATATCTCGAAAACTACGCTTCTGATCAAAAAATATCAGAGAACGTAAATTGTAGGAAACATAATTCTCTACAAAAAAGGTCTCTTAACATTTTGCCATAGCTCGCTTCGTTTCCGAGATATTTGCAGATTTATCTCAAGGGAAGGGGCCTGACGGACATATTTCGAGATATTTCTTCTTCTTGTTGTTCTTCTTCTGCACAGCTAAGCTGGAAGTGGCATTTCCAGCTCGCAATAGTGCAGAGTTATCTCAAAGAAAGGGGCCACGGTGTTTCTGTATCTCCATTATGTTGGTGCGGCTTCGGAACTTTTAAATATCTTGATATATCTCGAGAACTACGCATCTGATCAAAAAATATCGTAGAACATAAAAAGTAGGAAACTTAATTCTCTACAAATAAGGTCTCTCAACATTTTGCCATAGCTCGCTTGGTTTCCGAGATATTTGCAGATTTATCTCAAGGGAAGGGGCCTGAGGGACATATTTCGAGACATTTCTTCTTCTTGTTGTTCTTCTTCTGCACAGCTAAGCTGGAAGTGGCATTTGCAGCTCGCAATAGTGCAGAGTTACCTCAAAGAAAGGGGCCACGGTGTTTCTGTATCTCTATTATGTTGGTGCCGCTTCGGAACTTTTAAATATCTGGATATATCTCGAGAACTACGCATCTGATCAAAAAATATCATAGAACATAAAAAGTAGGAAACTTAATTCTCTACAAAAAAGGTCTCTTAACATTTTGCCATAGCTCGCTTCGTTTCCGAGATATTTGCAGATTTATCTCAAGGGAAGAGGCCTGACGGACATATTTCGAGATATTTCTTCTTCTTGTTGTTCTTCTTCTGCACAGCTAAGCTGGAAGTGGCATTTGCAGCTCGCAGTAGTGCAGAGTTATCTCAAAGAAAGGGGCCACGGTGTTTCTGTATCTCTATTATGTTGGTGCGGCTTCGGAACTTTTAAATATCTTGCTATATCTCGAGAACTACGCATCTGATCAAAAAATATCATAGAACATAAAAAGTAGGAAACTTAATTCTCTACAAAAAAGGTCTCTTAACATTTTGCCACAGCTCGCTTCGTTTCCGAGATATTTGCAGATTTATCTCAAGGGAAGGGGCCTGACGGACATATTTCGAGATATTTCTTCTTCTTGTTGTACTTCTTCTGCACAGCTAAGCTGGAAGTGGCATTTGCAGCTCGCAATAGTGCAGAGTTATCTCAAAGAAAGGGGCCACGGTGTTTCTGTATCTCTATTATGTTGGTGCGGCTTCGGAACTTTTAAATATCTTGCTATATCTCGAGAACTACGCATCTGATCAAAAAATATCATAGAACATAAAAAGTAGGAAACTTAATTCTCTACAAAAAAGGTCTCTCAACGTTTTGCAATAGCTCGCTTCGTTTCCGAGATATTTGCAGATTTATCTCAAGGGAAGGGTCCTGACGGACATATTTCGAGATATTTCTTCTTCTTGTTGTTCTTCTTCTGCACAGCTAAACTGGAAGTGGCATTTCCAGCTCGCAATAGTGCAGAGTTATCCCAAAGAAAGGGGCCACGGTGTTTCCGTATCTCTATTATGTTGGTGCGGCATCGGAACTTTTAAATATCTCGATATATCTCGAAAACTACGCTTCTGATCAAAAAATATCATAGAACATAAATTGTAGGAAACATAATTCTCTACAAAAAAGGTCTCCTAACATTTTGCCATAGCTCGCTTCGTTTCCGAGATATTTGCAGATTTATCTCAAGGGAAGGGGCCTGACGGACATATTTCGAGATATTTCTTCTTCTTGTTGTTCTTCTTCTGCACAGCTAAGCTGGAAGTGGCATTTGCAGCGCGCAATAGTGCAGAGTTATCTCAAAGAAAGGGGCCACTGTGTTTCTGTATCTCTATTATGTTGGTGCGGCTTCGGAACTTTTAAATATCTTGATATATCTCGAAAACTACGATTCTGATCAAAAAATATCAGAGAGCGTAAATTGTAGGAAACATAATTCTCTACAAAAAAGGTCTCTTAACATTTTGCCATAGCTCGCTTCGTTTCCGAGATATTTGCAGATTTATCTCAAGGGAAGGGGCCTGACGGACATATTTCGAGATATTTCTTCTTCTTGTTGTACTTCTTCTGCACAGCTAAGCTGGAAGTGGCATTTGCAGCTCGCAATAGTGCAGAGTTATCTCAAAGAAAGGGGCCACGGTGTTTCTGTATCTCTATTATGTTGGTGCGGCTTCGGAACTTTTAAATATCTTGATATATCTCGAGAACTACGCATCTGATCAAAAAATATCGTCGAACGTAAAAAGTAGGAAACTTAATTCTCTACAAATAAGGTCTCTTAACATTTTGCCATAGCTCGCTTGGTTTCCGAGATATTTGCAGATTTATCTCAAGGGAAGGGGCCTGAGGGACATATTTCGAGATATTTCTTCTTCTTGTTGTTCTTCTTCTGCACAGCTAAGCTGGAAGTGGCATTTGCAGCTCGCAATAGTGCAGAGTTACCTCAAAGAAAGGGGCCACGGTGTTTCTGTATCTCTATTATGTTGGTGCCGCTTCGGAACTTTTAAATATCTTGATATATCTCGAGAACTACGCCTCTGATCGAAAAATATCATAGAACATAAAAAGTAGGAAACTTAATTCTCTACAAAAAAGGTCTCTTAACATTTTGCGATAGCTCGCTTCGTTTCCGAGATATTTGCAGATTTATCTCAAGGGAAGGGGCCTGACGGACATATTTCGAGATATTTCTTCTTCTTGTTGTTCTTCTTCTGCACAGCTAAGCTGGAAGTGGCATTTGCAGCTCGCACTAGTGCAGAGTTATCTCAAAGAAAGGGGCCACGGTGTTTCTGTATCTCTATTATGTTGGTGCGGCTTCGGAACTTTTAAATATCTCGATATATCTCGAAAACTACGCTTCTGATCAAAAAATATCATAGAAGATAAAAAGTAGGAAACTTAATCCTCTACAAAAAAGGTTTCTTAACATTTTCCCATAGCTGGCATCGTTTCCGAGATATTTGCAGATTTATCTCAAGGGAAGGGGCCTGACGGACATATTTCGAGATATTTCTTCTTCTTGTTGTTCTTCTTCTGCACAGCTAAGCTGGAAGTGGCATTTGCAGCTCGCAATAGTGCAGAGTTATCTCAAAGAAAGGGGCCACGGTGTTTCTGTACCTCTATTATGTTAGTGCGGCTTCGGAACTTTTAAATATCTTGATATATCTCGAGAACTACGCATCTGATCAAAAAATATCATAGAACATAAAAAGTAGGAAACTTAATTCTCTACAAAAAAGGTCTCTTAAGATTTTGCCATAGCTCGCTTCGTTTCCGAGATATTTGCAGATTTATCTCAAGGGAAGGGACCTGACGGACATATTTCGAGATATTTCTTCTTCTTGTTGTTCTTCTTCTGCACAGCTAAGCTGGAAGTGGCATTTGCAGCTCGCAGTAGTGCAGAGTTATCTCAAAGAAAGGGGCCACGGTGTTTCTGTATCTCTATTATGTTGGTGCGGCTTCGGAACTTTTAAATATCTTGATATATCTCGAGAACTACGCATCTGATCAAAAAATATCATAGAACATAAAAAGTCGGAAACTTAATTCTCTACAAAAAAGGTCTCTTAACATTTTGCCATAGCTCGCTTCGTTTCCGAGATATTTGCAGATTTATCTCAAGGGAAGGGGCCTGACGGACATATTTCGAGATATTTCTTCTTCTTGTTGTTCTTCTTCTGCACAGCTAAGCTGGAAGTGGCATTTGCAGCTCGCAGTAGTGCAGAGTTATCTCAAAGAAAGGGGCCACGGTGTTTCTGTATCTCTATTATGTTGGTGCGGCTTCGGAACTTTTAAATATCTTGATATATCTCGAGAACTACGCATCTGATCAAAAAATATCATAGAACATAAAAAGTAGGAAACTTAATTCTCTACAAAAAAGGTCTCTTAACATTTTGCCATAGCTCGCTTCGTTTCCGAGATATTTGCAGATTTATCTCAAGGGAAGGGGCCTGACGGACATATTTCGAGATATTTCTTCTTCTTGTTGTTCTTCTTCTGCACAGCTAAACTGGAAGTGGCATTTGCAGCGCGCAATAGTGCAGAGTTATCTCAAAGAAAGGGGCCACGGTGTTTCTGTATCTCTATTATGTTGGTGCGGCTTCGGAACTTTTAAATATCTTGATATATCTCGAAAACTACGCTTCTGATCAAAAAATATCAGAGAACGTAAATTGTAGGAAACATAATTCTCTACAAAAAAGGTCTCTTAACATTTTGCCATAGCTCGCTTCGTTTCCGAGATATTTGCAGATTTATCTCAAGGGAAGGGGCCTGACGGACATATTTCGAGATATTTCTTCTTCTTGTTGTACTTCTTCTGCACAGCTAAGCTGGAAGTGGCATTTGCAGCTCGCAATAGTGCAGAGTTATCTCAAAGAAAGGGGCCACGGTGTTTCTGTATCTCTATTATGTTGGTGCGGCTTCGGAACTTTTAAATATCATGATATATCTCGAGAACTACGCATCTGATCAAAAAATATCGTCGAACGTAAAAAGTAGGAAACTTAATTCTCTACAAATAAGGTCTCTTAACATTTTGCCATAGCTCGCTTGGTTTCCGAGATATTTGCAGATTTATCTCAAGGGAAGGGGCCTGAGGGACATATTTCGAGATATTTCTTCTTCTTGTTGTTCTTCTTCTGCACAGCTAAGCTGGAAGTGGCATTTGCAGCTCGCAATAGTGCAGAGTTACCTCAAAGAAAGGGGCCACGGTGTTTCTGTATCTCTATTATGTTGGTGCGGCTTCGGAACTTTTAAATATCTTGCTATATCTCGAGAACTACGCATCTGATCAAAAAATATCATAGAACATAAAAAGTAGGAAACTTAATTCTCTACAAAAAAGGTCTCTTAACATTTTGCCACAGCTCGCTTCGTTTCCGAGATATTTGCAGATTTATCTCAAGGGAAGGGGCCTGACGGACATATTTCGAGATATTTCTTCTTCTTGTTGTACTTCTTCTGCACAGCTAAGCTGGAAGTGGCATTTGCAGCTCGCAATAGTGCAGAGTTATCTCAAAGAAAGGGGCCACGGTGTTTCTGTATCTCTATTATGTTGGTGCGGCTTCGGAACTTTTAAATATCTTGCTATATCTCGAGAACTACGCATCTGATCAAAAAATATCATAGAACATAAAAAGTAGGAAACTTAATTCTCTACAAAAAAGGTCTCTCAACGTTTTGCAATAGCTCGCTTCGTTTCCGAGATATTTGCAGATTTATCTCAAGGGAAGGGGCCTGACGGACATATTTCGAGATATTTCTTCTTCTTGTTGTACTTCTTCTGCACAGCTAAGCTGGAAGTGGCATTTGCAGCTCGCAATAGTGCAGAGTTATCTCAAAGAAAGGGGCCACGGTGTTTCTGTATCTCTATTATGTTGGTGCGGCTTCGGAACTTTTAAATATCTTGATATATCTCGAGAACTACGCATCTGATCAAAAAATATCGTCGAACGTAAAAAGTAGGAAACTTAATTCTCTACAAATAAGGTCTCTTAACATTTTGCCATAGCTCGCTTGGTTTCCGAGATATTTGCAGATTTATCTCAAGGGAAGGGGCCTGAGGGACATATTTCGAGATATTTCTTCTTCTTGTTGTTCTTCTTCTGCACAGCTAAGCTGGAAGTGGCATTTGCAGCTCGCAATAGTGCAGAGTTACCTCAAAGAAAGGGGCCACGGTGTTTCTGTATCTCTATTATGTTGGTGCGGCTTCGGAACTTTTAAATATCTCGATATATCTCGAAAACTACGCTTCTGATCAAAAAATATCATAGAAGATAAAAAGTAGGAAACTTAATCCTCTACAAAAAAGGTTTCTTAACATTTTCCCATAGCTGGCATCGTTTCCGAGATATTTGCAGATTTATCTCAAGGGAAGGGGCCTGACGGACATATTTCGAGATATTTCTTCTTCTTGTTGTTCTTCTTCTGCACTGCTAAGCTGGAAGTGGCATTTGCAGCTCGCAATAGTGCAGAGTTATCTCAAAGAAAGGGGCCACGGTGTTTCTGTACCTCTATTATGTTAGTGCGGCTTCGGAACTTTTAAATATCTTGATATATCTCGAGAACTACGCATCTGATCAAAAAATATCATAGAACATAAAAAGTAGGAAACTTAATTCTCTACAAAAAAGGTCTCTTAAGATTTTGCCATAGCTCGCTTCGTTTCCGAGATATTTGCAGATTTATCTCAAGGGAAGGGACCTGACGGACATATTTCGAGATATTTCTTCTTCTTGTTGTTCTTCTTCTGCACAGCTAAGCTGGAAGTGGCATTTGCAGCTCGCAGTAGTGCAGAGTTATCTCAAAGAAAGGGGCCACGGTGTTTCTGTATCTCTATTATGTTGGTGCGGCTTCGGAACTTTTAAATATCTTGATATATCTCGAGAACTACGCATCTGATCAAAAAATATCATAGAACATAAAAAGTCGGAAACTTAATTCTCTACACAAAAGGTCTCTTAACATTTTGCCATAGCTCGCTTCGTTTCCGAGATATTTGCAGATTTATCTCAAGGGAAGGGGCCTGACGGACATATTTCGAGATATTTCTTCTTCTTGTTGTTCTTCTTCTGCACAGCTAAGCTGGAAGTAGCATTTGCAGCGCGCAATAGTGCAGAGTTATCTCAAAGAAAGGGGCCACGGTGTTTCTGTATCTCTATTATGTTAGTGCGGCTTCGGAACTTTTAAATATCTTGATATATCTCGAGAACTACGCATCTGATCAAAAAATATCATAGAACATAAAAAGTAGGAAACATAATTCTCTACAAAAAAGGTCTCTTAACATTTTCCCATAGCTGGCATCGTTTCCGAGATATTTGCAGATTTAGCTCAAGGGAAGGGGCCTGACGACATATTCCGAGATATTTCTTCTTCTTGTTGTTCCTCTTCTGCACAGCTAAGCTGGAAGTGGCATTTGCAGGTCGCAATAGTGCAGAGTTATCTCAAAGAAAGGGGCCACGGTGTTTCTGTATCTCTATTATGTTGGTGCGGCTTCGGAACTTTTAAATATCTCGATATATCTCGAAAACTACGCTTCTGATCAAAAAATATCAGAGAACGTAAATTGTAGGAAACATAATTCTCTACAAAAATGGTCTCTTAACATTTTGCCATAGCTCGCTTCGTTTCCGAGATATTTGCAGATTTATCTCAAGGGAAGGGGCCTGACGGACATATTTCGAGATATTTCTTCTTCTTGTTGTACTTCTTCTGCACAGCTAAGCTGGAAGTGGCATTTGCAGCTCGCAATAGTGCAGAGTTATCTCAAAGAAAGGGGCCACGGTGTTTCTGTATCTCTATTATGTTGGTGCGGCTTCGGAACTTTTAAATATCTTGATATATCTCGAGAACTACGCATCTGATCAAAAAATATCGTCGAACGTAAAAAGTAGGAAACTTAATTCTCTACAAATAAGGTCTCTTAACATTTTGCCATAGCTCGCTTGGTTTCCGAGATATTTGCAGATTTATCTCAAGGGAAGGGGCCTGAGGGACATATTTCGAGATATTTCTTCTTCTTGTTGTTCTTCTTCTGCACAGCTAAGCTGGAAGTGGCATTTGCAGCTCGCAATAGTGCAGAGTTACCTCAAAGAAAGGGGCCACGGTGTTTCTGTATCTCTATTATGTTGGTGCGGCTTCGGAACTTTTAAATATCTCGATATATCTCGAAAACTACGCTTCTGATCAAAAAATATCATAGAAGATAAAAAGTAGGAAACTTAATCCTCTACAAAAAAGGTTTCTTAACATTTTCCCATAGCTGGCATCGTTTCCGAGATATTTGCAGATTTATCTCAAGGGAAGGGGCCTGACGGACATATTTCGAGATATTTCTTCTTCTTGTTGTTCTTCTTCTGCACTGCTAAGCTGGAAGTGGCATTTGCAGCTCGCAATAGTGCAGAGTTATCTCAAAGAAAGGGGCCACGGTGTTTCTGTACCTCTATTATGTTAGTGCGGCTTCGGAACTTTTAAATATCTTGATATATCTCGAGAACTACGCATCTGATCAAAAAATATCATAGAACATAAAAAGTAGGAAACTTAATTCTCTACAAAAAAGGTCTCTTAAGATTTTGCCATAGCTCGCTTCGTTTCCGAGATATTTGCAGATTTATCTCAAGGGAAGGGACCTGACGGACATATTTCGAGATATTTCTTCTTCTTGTTGTTCTTCTTCTGCACAGCTAAGCTGGAAGTGGCATTTGCAGCTCGCAGTAGTGCAGAGTTATCTCAAAGAAAGGGGCCACGGTGTTTCTGTATCTCTATTATGTTGGTGCGGCTTCGGAACTTTTAAATATCTTGATATATCTCGAGAACTACGCATCTGATCAAAAAATATCATAGAACATAAAAAGTCGGAAACTTAATTCTCTACAAAAAAGGTCTCTTAACATTTTGCCATAGCTCGCTTCGTTTCCGAGATATTTGCAGATTTATCTCAAGGGAAGGGGCCTGACGGACATATTTCGAGATATTTCTTCTTCTTGTTGTTCTTCTTCTGCACAGCTAAGCTGGAAGTAGCATTTGCAGCGCGCAATAGTGCAGAGTTATCTCAAAGAAAGGGGCCACGGTGTTTCTGTATCTCTATTATGTTAGTGCGGCTTCGGAACTTTTAAATATCTTGATATATCTCGAGAACTACGCATCTGATCAAAAAATATCATAGAACATAAAAAGTAGGAAACATAATTCTCTACAAAAAAGGTCTCTTAACATTTTCCCATAGCTGGCATCGTTTCCGAGATATTTGCAGATTTAGCTCAAGGGAAGGGGCCTGACGACATATTCCGAGATATTTCTTCTTCTTGTTGTTCCTCTTCTGCACAGCTAAGCTGGAAGTGGCATTTGCAGGTCGCAATAGTGCAGAGTTATCTCAAAGAAAGGGGCCACGGTGTTTCTGTATCTCTATTATGTTGGTGCGGCTTCGGAACTTTTAAATATCTCGATATATCTCGAAAACTACGCTTCTGATCAAAAAATATCAGAGAACGTAAATTGTAGGAAACATAATTCTCTACAAAAATGGTCTCTTAACATTTTGCCATAGCTCGCTTCGTTTCCGAGATATTTGCAGATTTATCTCAAGGGAAGGGGCCTGACGGACATATTTCGAGATATTTCTTCTTCTTGTTGTTCTTCTTCTGCACAGCTAAGCTGGAAGTGGCATTTCCAGCTCGCAATAGTGCAGAGTTATCTCAAAGAAAGGGGCCACGGTGTTTCTGTATCTCTATTATGTTGGTGCGGCTTCGGAACTTTTAAATACCTTGATATATCTCGAGAACTACGCATCTGATCAAAAAATATCGTAGAACATAAAAAGTAGGAAACTTAATTCTCTACAAATAAGGTCTCTCAACATTTTGCCATAGCTCGCTTCGTTTCCGAGATATTTGCAGATTTATCTCAAGGGAAGGGGCCTGAGGGACATATTTCGAGACATTTCTTCTTCTTGTTGTTCTTCTTCTGCACAGCTAAGCTGGAAGTGGCATTTGCAGCTCGCAGTAGTGCAGAGTTATCTCAAAGAAAGGGGCCACGGTGTTTCTGTACCTCTATTATGTTGGTGCAGCTTCGGAGCTTTTAAATATCTTGATATATCTCGAGATCTACGCATCTGATCAAAAAATATCATAGAACATAAAAAGTAGGAAACTTAATTCTCTACAAAAAAGGTCTCTCAACGTTTTGCAATAGCTCGCTTCGTTTCCGAGATATTTGCAGATTTATCTCAAGGGAAGGGTCCTGACGGACATATTTCGAGATATTTCTTCTTCTTGTTGTTCTTCTTCTGCACAGCTAAACTGGAAGTGGCATTTCCAGCTCGCAATAGTGCAGAGTTATCCCAAAGAAAGGGGCCACGGTGTTTCCGTATCTCTATTATGTTGGTGCGGCATCGGAACTTTTAAATATCTTGATATATCTCGAGAACTACGCATCTGATCAAAAAATATCATAGAACATAAATTGTAGGAAACATAATTCTCTACAAAAAAGGTCTCTTAACATTTTGCCATAGCTCGCTTCGTTTCCGAGATACTTGCCGATTTATCTCAAGGGAAGGGGCCTGACGGACATATTTCGAGATATTTCTTCTTCTTGTTGTTCTTCTTCTGCACAGCTAAGCTGGAAGTGGCATTTGCAGCTCGCAATAGTGCAGAGTTATCTCAAAGAGAGGGGCCACGGTGTTTCTGTATCTCTATTATGTTGGTGCGGCTTCGGAACTTTTAAATATCTTGATATATCTCGAGAACTACGAATCTGGTCAGAAAATATCATAGAAGATAAAAAGTAGGAAACTTAATTCTCTACAAAAAAGGTCTCTTAACATTTTGCCATAGCTCGCTTCGTTTCCGAGATATTTGCAGATTTATCTCAAGGGAAGGGGCCTGACGGACATATTTCGAGATATTTCTTCTTCTTGTTGTTCTTCTTCTGCACAGCTAAGCTGGAAGTGGCATTTGCAGCGCGCAATAGTGCAGAGTTATCTCAAAGAAAGGGGCCACGGTGTTGCTGTATCTCTATTATGTTAGTGCGGCTTCGGAACTTTTAAATATCTTGATATATCTCGAGAACTACGCATCTGATCAAAAAATATCATAGAACATAAAAAGTAGGAAACTTAATTCTCTACAAAAAAGGTCTCTTAAGATTTTGCCATAGCTCGCTTCGTTTCCGAGATATTTGCAGATTTATCTCAAGGGAAGGGGCCTGACGGACATATTTCGAGATATTTCTTCTTCTTGTTGTTCTTCTTCTGCACAGCTAAGCTGGAAGTGGCATTTGCAGCTCGCAGTAGTGCAGAGTTATCTCAAAGAAAGGGGCCACGGTGTTTCTGTATCTCTATTATGTTGGTGCGGCTTCGGAACTTTTAAATATCTTGATATATCTCGAGAACTACGCATCTGATCAAAAAATATCATAGAACATAAAAAGTAGGAAACTTAATTCTCTACAAAAAAGGTCTCTTAACATTTTGCCATAGCTCGCTTCGTTTCCGAGATATTTGCAGATTTATCTCAAGGGAAGGGGCCTGACGGACATATTTCGAGATATTTCTTCTTCTTGTTGTTCTTCTTCTGCACAGCTAAACTGGAAGTGGCATTTGCAGCGCGCAATAGTGCAGAGTTATCTCAAAGAAAGGGGCCACGGTGTTTCTGTATCTCTATTATGTTGGTGCGGCTTCGGAACTTTTAAATATCTTGATATATCTCGAAAACTACGCTTCTGATCAAAAAATATCAGAGAACGTAAATTGTAGGAAACATAATTCTCTACAAAAAAGGTCTCTTAACATTTTGCCATAGCTCGCTTCGTTTCCGAGATATTTGCAGATTTATCTCAAGGGAAGGGGCCTGACGGACATATTTCGAGATATTTCTTCTTCTTGTTGTACTTCTTCTGCACAGCTAAGCTGGAAGTGGCATTTGCAGCTCGCAATAGTGCAGAGTTATCTCAAAGAAAGGGGCCACGGTGTTTCTGTATCTCTATTATGTTGGTGCGGCTTCGGAACTTTTAAATATCATGATATATCTCGAGAACTACGCATCTGATCAAAAAATATCGTCGAACGTAAAAAGTAGGAAACTTAATTCTCTACAAATAAGGTCTCTTAACATTTTGCCATAGCTCGCTTGGTTTCCGAGATATTTGCAGATTTATCTCAAGGGAAGGGGCCTGAGGGACATATTTCGAGATATTTCTTCTTCTTGTTGTTCTTCTTCTGCACAGCTAAGCTGGAAGTGGCATTTGCAGCTCGCAATAGTGCAGAGTTACCTCAAAGAAAGGGGCCACGGTGTTTCTGTATCTCTATTATGTTGGTGCCGCTTCGGAACTTTTAAATATCTTGATATATCTCGAGAACTACGCCTCTGATCGAAAAATATCATAGAACATAAAAAGTAGGAAACTTAATTCTCTACAAAAAAGGTCTCTTAACATTTTGCCATAGCTCGCTTCGTTTCCGAGATATTTGCAGATTTATCTCAAGGGAAGGGGCCTGACGGACATATTTCGAGATATTTCTTCTTCTTGTTGTTCTTCTTCTGCACAGCTAAGCTGGAAGTGGCATTTGCAGCTCGCACTAGTGCAGAGTTATCTCAAAGAAAGGGGCCACGGTGTTTCTGTATCTCTATTATGTTGGTGCGGCTTCGGAACTTTTAAATATCTCGATATATCTCGAAAACTACGCTTCTGATCAAAAAATATCATAGAAGATAAAAAGTAGGAAACTTAATCCTCTATAAAAAAGGTTTCTTAACATTTTCCCATAGCTGGCATCGTTTCCGAGATATTTGCAGATTTATCTCAAGGGAAGGGGCCTGACGGACATATTTCGAGATATTTCTTCTTCTTGTTGTTCTTCTTCTGCACAGCTAAGCTGGAAGTGGCATTTGCAGCTCGCAATAGTGCAGAGTTATCTCAAAGAAAGGGGCCACGGTGTTTCTGTACCTCTATTATGTTAGTGCGGCTTCGGAACTTTTAAATATCTTGATATATCTCGAGAACTACGCATCTGGTCAAAAAATATCATAGAACATAAAAAGTAGGAATCCTAATTTTCTACAAAAAAGGTCTCTTAACATTTTGCCGTAGCTCGCTTCGTTTCCGAGATATTTGCAGATTTATCTCAAGGGAAGGGGCCTGACGGACATATTTCGAGATATTTCTTCTTCTTGTTGTTCTTCTTCTGCACAGCTCAGCTGGAAGTGGCATTTGCAGCTCGCAGTAGTGCAGAGTTATCTCAAAGAAAGGGGCCACGGTGTTTCTGTATCTCTATTATGTTGGTGCGCCTTCGGAACTTTTAAATATCTTGATATATCTCGAGAACTACGCATCTGATCAAAAAATATCATAGAACATAAAAAGTCGGAAACTTAATTCTCTACAAAAAAGGTCTCTTAACATTTTGCCATAGCTCGCTTCGTTTCCGAGATATTTGCAGATTTATCTCAAGGGAAGGGGCCTGACGGACATATTTCGAGATATTTCTTCTTCTTGTTGTTCTTCTTCTGCACAGCTAAGCTGGAAGTAGCATTTGCAGCGCGCAATAGTGCAGAGTTATCTCAAAGAAAGGGGCCACGGTGTTTCTGTATCTCTATTATGTTAGTGCGGCTTCGGAACTTTTAAATATCTTGATATATCTCGAGAACTACGCATCTGATCAAAAAATATCATAGAACATAAAAAGTAGGAAACATAATTCTCTACAAAAAAGGTCTCTTAACATTTTCCCATAGCTGGCATCGTTTCCGAGATATTTGCAGATTTAGCTCAAGGGAAGGGGCCTGACGACATATTCCGAGATATTTCTTCTTCTTGTTGTTCCTCTTCTGCACAGCTAAGCTGGAAGTGGCATTTGCAGGTCGCAATAGTGCAGAGTTATCTCAAAGAAAGGGGCCACGGTGTTTCTGTATCTCTATTATGTTGGTGCGGCTTCGGAACTTTTAAATATCTCGATATATCTCGAAAACTACGCTTCTGATCAAAAAATATCAGAGAACGGAAATTGTAGGAAACATAATTCTCTACAAAAATGGTCTCTTAACATTTTGCCATAGCTCGCTTCGTTTCCGAGATATTTGCAGATTTATCTCAAGGGAAGGGGCCTGACGGACATATTTCGAGATATTTCTTCTTCTTGTTGTTCTTCTTCTGCACAGCTAAGCTGGAAGTGGCATTTGCAGCTCGCAATAGTGCAGAGTTATCTCAAAGAAAGGGGCCACGGTGTTTCTGTATCTCTATTATGTTGGTGCGGCTTCGGAACTTTTAAATATCTTGATATATCTCGAGAACTACGCATCTGATCAAATAATATCATAGAACATACAAAGTAGGAAACTTAATTCTCCACAAATAAGGTCTCTTAACATTTTGCCATAGCTCGCTTCGTTTCCGAGATATTTGCAGATTTATCTCAAGGGAAGGGGCCTGACGGACATATTTCGAGATATTTCTTCTTCTTGTTGGTCTTCTTCTGCACAGCTAAGCTGGAAGTGGCAGTTGCAGCTCGCAATAGTGCAGAGTTATCTCGAAGGAAGGGGCCACGGTGTGTCTGTATCTCTATTATGTTGGTGCGGCTTCGGATCTTTTAAATATCTCGATATATCTCGAAAACTACGCTTCTGATCAAAAAATATCATAGAACGTAAATTGTGGGAAACATAATTCTCTACAAAAAAGGTCTCTCAACATTTTGCCATAGCTCGCTTCGTTTCCGAGATATTTGCAGATTTATCTCAAGGGAAGGGGTCTGACGGACATATTTCGAGATATTTCTTCTTCTTGTTGTTCTTCTTCTGCACAGCTAAGCTGGAAGTGGCATTTGCAGCTCGCAATAGTGCAGAGTTATCTCAAAGAAAGGGGCCACGGTGTTTCTGTATCTCTATTATGTTGGTGCGGCTTCGGAACTTTTAAATATCTTGATATATCTCGAGAGCTACGCATCCGATCAAAAAATATCATAGAACATAAAAAGTAGGAAACTTAATTCTCTACAAAAAAGGTCTCTTAACATTTTGCCATAGCTCGCTTCGTTTCCGAGATATTTGCAGATTTATCTCGAGGGAAGGGGCCTGACGGACATATTTCGAGATATTTCTTCTTCTTGTTGTTCTTCAATCTGCACAGCTAAGCTGGACGTGGCATTTACAGCTCGCAATAGTGCAGAGTTATCTCAAAGAAAGGGGCCACGGTGTTTCTGTATCTCTATTATGTTGGTGCGTCTTCGGAACTTTTAAATATCTCGATATATCTCGAAAACTACGCTTCTGATCAAAAAATATCATAGAACATAAAAAGTAGGAAACTTAATTCTCTACAAATAAGGTCTCTTAACATTTTGCCATAGCTCGCTTCGTTTCCGAGATATTTGCAGATATATCTCAAGGGAAGGGGCCTGACGGACATTTTTCGAGATATTTCTTCTTCTTGTTGTTCTTCTTCTGCACAGCTAAGCTGGAAGTGGCATTTGCAGCTCGCAATAGTGCAGAGTTATCTCGAAGAAAGGGGCCACGGTGTTTCTGTATCTCTATTATGTTGGTGCGGCTTCGGAACTTTTAGATATCTTGATATATCTCGAGAACTACGCATCTGATCAAAAAATATCATAGAACATAAAAAGTAGGAAACTTAATTCTCTACAAAAAACGTCTCTTAACATTTTGCCATAGCTCGCTTCGTTTCCGAGATATTTGCAGATTTATCTCGAGGGAAGGGGCCTGACGGACATATTTCGTGATATTTCTTCTTCTTGTTGTTCTTCTTCTGCACAGCTAAGCTGGAAGCGGCATTTGCGGCTCGCACTAGTGCAGGGTTATCTCAAAGAAAGGGGCCACGGTGTTTCTGTATCTCTATTATGTTGGTGCGGCTTCGGATCTTCTAAATATCTCGATATATCTCGAAAACTACGCTTCTGATTAAAAAATATCATAGAACATAAATTGTAGGAAACATAATTCTCTACAAAAAAGGTCTCTTAATATTTTGCCATAGCTCGTTTCGTTTCCGAGATATTTGCAGATATATCTCAAGGGAAGGGGCCTGACGGACATATTTCGAGATATTTCCTCTTCTTGTTGTTCTTCTTCTGCACAGCTAAACTGGAAGTGGCATTTCCAGCTCGCAATAGCGCAGAGTTATCTCAAAGAAAGGGGCCACGGTGTTTCTGTATCTCTATTATGTTGGTGCGTCTTCGGAACTTTTAAATATCTCGATATATCTCGAAAACTACGCTTCTGATCAAAAAATATCATAGAACATAAATTGTAGGAAACATAATTCTCTACAAAAAACGTCTCTTAACATTTTGCCATAGCTCGCTTCGTTTCCGAGATATTTGCAGATTCAGCTCAAAGGAACTGGCCTGACGGACATATTTCGAGATATTTTTTCTTCTTGTTGTTCTTCCTCTGCACAGCTAAGCTGGAAGTGGCATCTGCAGCTCGCAATAGTGCAGAGTTATCTCAAAGAAAGGGGCCACGGTGTTTCTGTATCTCTATTATGTTGGTGCGGCTTCGGATCTTTTATATATCTCGATATATCTCGAAAACTACGCTTCTGATTAAAAAATATCATACAACATAAATTGTAGGAAACATAATTCTCTACAAAAAAGGTCTCTTAACATTTTGCCATAGCTCGTTTCGCTTCCGAGATATTTGCAGATATATCTCAAGGGAAGGGGCCTGACGGACATATTTCGAGATATTTCCTCTTCTTGTTGTTCTTCTTCTGCACAGCTAAACTGGAAGTGGCATTTCCAGCTCGCAATAGCGCAGAGTTATCTCAAAGAAAGGGGCCACGGTGTTTCTGTATCTCTATTATGTTGGTGCGGCTTCGGAACTTTTAAATATCTTGATATATCTCGAGAACTACGCATCTGATCAAAAAATATCATAGGACATAAAAAGTAGGAAACTTAATTCTCTACAAAAAAGGTCTCTTAACATTTTGCCATAGCTCGCTTCGTTTCCGAGATATTTGCATATTTATCTCAAGGGAAGGGGCCTGACGGACATATTTCGAGATATTTCTTCTTCTTGTTGTTCTTCTTCTGCACAGCTAAGCTGGAAGTGGCATTTGCGGCTCGCACTAGTGCAGAGTTATCTCAAAGAAAGAGGCCACGGTGTTTCTGTACCTCTATTATGTTGGTGCAGCTTCGGAACTTTTAAATATCTTGATATATCTCGAGAACTACGCATCTGATCAAAAAATATCATCGAACATAAAAAGTAGGAAACTTAATTCTCTACAAAAAAGGTCTCTTAACATTTTGCCATAGCTCGCTTCGTTTCCGAGATATTTGCAGATTTATCTCAAGGGAAGGGTCCTGATGGACATATTTCGAGATATTTCTTCTTCTTGTTGTTCTTCTTCTGCACAGCTAAACTGGAAGTGGCATTTCCAGCTCGCAATCGTGCAGAGTTATCTCAAAGAAAGGGGCCACGGTGTTTCTGTATCTCTATTATGTTGGTGCGGCTTCGGAACTTTTAAATATCTCGATATATCTCGAAAACTACGCTTCTGATCAAAAAATATCATAGAACATAAATTGTAGGAAACATAATTCTCTACAAAAAACATCTCTTAACATTTTGCCATAGCTCGCTTCGTTTCCGAGATATTTGCAGATTCAGCTCAAAGGAACGGGCCTGACGGACATATTTCGAGATACTTCTTCTTCTTGTTGTTCTTCTTCTGCACAGCTAAGCTGGAAGTGGCATTTGCGGCTCGCACTAGTGCAGAGTTATCTCAAAGAAAGGGGCCACGGTGTTTCTGTATCTCTATTATGTTGGTGCGGCTTCGGAACTTTTAAATATCTTGATATATCTCGAGAACTACGCTTCTGATCAAAAAATATCATAGAACGTAAATTGTAGGAAACATTATTCTCTACAAAAAAGGTCTCTTAACATTTTGCCATAGCTCGCTTCGTTTCCGAGATATTTGCAGATTCATCTCAAGGGAAGGGGCCTGACGGACATATTTCGAGATATTTCTTCTTCTTGTTGTTCTTCTTCTGCACAGCTAAGCTGGAAGTGGCATTTGCGGCTCGCACTAGTGCAGAGTTATCTCAAAGAAAGGGGCCACGGTGTTTCTGTATCTCTATTATGTTGGTGCGGCTTCGGAACTTTTAAATATCTTGATATATCTCGAGAACTACGCTTCTGATCAAAAAATATCATAGAGCGTAAATTGTAGGAAACATTATTCTCTACAAAAAAGGTCTCTGGACATTTTGCCATAGCTCGCTTCGTTTCCGAGATATTTGCAGATTCATCTCAAGGGAAGGGGTCTGACGGACATATTTCGAGATATTTCTTCTTCTTGTTGTTCTTCTTCTGCACAGCTAAGCTCGAAGTGGCATTTGCAGCTCGCAATAGTGCAGAGTTATCTCAAAGAAAGAGGCCACGGTGTTTCTGTACCTCTATTATGTTGGTGCAGCTTCGGAACTTTTAAATATCTTGATATATCTCGAGAACTACGCATCTGATCAAAAAATATCATCGAACATAAAAAGTAGGAAACTTAATTCTCTACAAAAAAGGTCTCTTAACATTTTGCCATAGCTCGCTTCGTTTCCGAGATATTTGCAGATTTATCTCAAGGGAAGGGTCCTGATGGACATATTTCGAGATATTTCTTCTTCTTGTTGTTCTTCTTCTGCACAGCTAAACTGGAAGTGGCATTTCCAGCTCGCAATCGTGCAGGGTTATCTCAAAGAAAGGGGCCACGGTGTTTCTGTATCTCTATTATGTTGGTGCGGCTTCGGAACTTTTAAATATCTCGATATATCTCGAAAACTACGCTTCTGATCAAAAAATATCATAGAACATAAATTGTAGGAAACATAATTCTCTACAAAAAACGTCTCTTAACATTTTGCCATAGCTCGCTTCGTTTCCGAGATATTTGCAGATTCAGCTCAAAGGAACGGGCCTGACGGACATATTTCGAGATACTTCTTCTTCTTGTTGTTCTTCTTCTGCACAGCTAAGCTGGAAGTGGCATTTGCTGCTCGCACTAGAGCAGAGTTATCTCAAAGAAAGGGGCCACGGTGTTTCTGTATCTCTATTATGTTGGTGCGGCTTCGGAACTTTTAAATATCTTGATATATCTCGAGAACTACGCTTCTGATCAAAAAATATCATAGAACGTAAATTGTAGGAAACATTATTCTCTACAAAAAAGGTCTCTTAACATTTTGCCATAGCTCGCTTCGTTTCCGAGATATTTGCAGATTCATCTCAAGGGAAGGGGCCTGACGGACATATTTCGAGATATTTCTTCTTCTTGTTGTTCTTCTTCTGCACAGCTAAGCTGGAAGTGGCATTTGCGGCTCGCACTAGTGCAGAGTTATCTCAAAGAAAGGGGCCACGGTGTTTCTGTATCTCTATTATGTTGGTGCGGCTTCGGAACTTTTAAATATCTTGATATATCTCGAGAACTACGCTTCTGATCAAAAAATATCATAGAGCGTAAATTGTAGGAAACATTATTCTCTACAAAAAAGGTCTCCTGACATTTTGCCATAGCTCGCTTCGTTTCCGAGATATTTGCAGATTCATCTCAAGGGAAGGGGTCTGACGGACATATTTCGAGATATTTCTTATTCTTGTTGTTCTTCTTCTGCACAGCTAAGCTGGAAGTGGCATTTGCAGCTCGCATTAGTGCAGAGTTATCTCAAAGAAAGGGGCCACGGTGTTTCTGTATCTCTATTATGTTGGTGCGGCTTCTTAACTTTTAAATATCTTGATATATCTCGAGAACTACGCATCTGATCAAAAAATATCATAGAACATAAAAAGTAGGAAACTCAATTCTCTACAAAAAAGGTCTCTTAACATTTTGCAATAGCTCGCTTCGTTTCCGAGATATTTGCAGATTTATCTCAAGGGAAGGGGCCTGACGGACATATTTCGAGATATTTCTTCTTCTTGTTGTTCTTCTTCTGCACAGCTAAGCTGGAAGTGGCATTTGCAGCTCGCAATTGTGCAGAGTTATCTCAAAGAGAGGGGCCACGGTGTTTCTGTATCTCTATTATGTTGGTGCGGCTTCGGAACTTTTAAATATCTTGATATATCTCGAGAACTACGCATCTGATCAAAAAATATCATAGAACATAAAAAGTAGGAAACTTAATTCGCTACAAAAAAGGTCTCTTAACATTTTGCCATAGCTCGCTTCGTTTCCGAGATATTTGCAGATTTATCTCAAGGGAAGGGGCCTGACGGACATATTTCGAGATATTTCTTCTTCTTGTTGTTCTTCTTCTGCACAGCTAAGCTGGAAGTGGCATTTGCAGCTCGCAATAGTGCAGAGTTATCTCAAAGAAAGGGGCCACGGTGTTTCTGTATCTCTATTATGTTGGTGCGGCTTCGGAACTTTTAAATATCTTGATATATCTCGAGATCTACGCATCTGATCAAAAAATATCATAGAACATAAAAAGTAGGAAACTTAATTCTCTACAAAAAAGGTCTCTTAACATTTTGCCATAGCTAGCTTCGTTTCCGAGATATTTGCAGATTCAGCTCAAAGGAACGGGCCTGACGGACATATTTCGAGATACTTCTTCTTCTTGTTGTTCTTCTTCTGCACAGCTAAGCTGGAAGTGGCATTTGCGGCTCGCACTAGTGCAGAGTTATCTCAAAGAAAGGGGCCACGGTGTTTCTGTATCTCTATTATGTTGGTGCGGCTTCGGAACTTTTAAATATCTTGATATATCTCGAGAACTACGCTTCTGATCAAAAAATATCATAGAACGTAAATTGTAGGAAACATTATTCTCTACAAAAAAGGTCTCTTAACATTTTGCCATAGCTCGCTTCGTTTCCGAGATATTTGCAGATTCATCTCAAGGGAAGGGGCCTGACGGACATATTTCGAGATATTTCTTCTTCTTGTTGTTCTTCTTCTGCACAGCTAAGCTGGAAGTGGCAGTTGCGGCTCGCACTAGTGCAGAGTTATCTCAAAGAAAGGGGCCACGGTGTTTCTGTATCTCTATTATGTTGGTGCGGCTTCGGAACTTTTAAATATCTTGATATATCTCGAGAACTACGCTTCTGATCAAAAAATATCATAGAGCGTAAATTGTAGGAAACATTATTCTCTACAAAAAAGGTCTCTGGACATTTTGCCATAGCTCGCTTCGTTTCCGAGATATTTGCAGATTCATCTCAAGGGAAGGGGTCTGACGGACATATTTCGAGATATTTCTTCTTCTTGTTGTTCTTCTTCTGCACAGCTAAGCTCGAAGTGGCATTTGCAGCTCGCAATAGTGCAGAGTTATCTCAAAGAAAGAGGCCACGGTGTTTCTGTACCTCTATTATGTTGGTGCAGCTTCGGAACTTTTAAATATCTTGATATATCTCGAGAACTACGCATCTGATCAAAAAATATCATCGAACATAAAAAGTAGGAAACTTAATTCTCTACAAAAAAGGTCTCTTAACATTTTGCCATAGCTCGCTTCGTTTCCGAGATATTTGCAGATTTATCTCAAGGGAAGGGTCCTGATGGACATATTTCGAGATATTTCTTCTTCTTGTTGTTCTTCTTCTGCACAGCTAAACTGGAAGTGGCATTTCCAGCTCGCAATCGTGCAGGGTTATCTCAAAGAAAGGGGCCACGGTGTTTCTGTATCTCTATTATGTTGGTGCGGCTTCGGAACTTTTAAATATCTCGATATATCTCGAAAACTACGCTTCTGATCAAAAAATATCATAGAACATAAATTGTAGGAAACATAATTCTCTACAAAAAACGTCTCTTAACATTTTGCCATAGCTCGCTTCGTTTCCGAGATATTTGCAGATTCAGCTCAAAGGAACGGGCCTGACGGACATATTTCGAGATACTTCTTCTTCTTGTTGTTCTTCTTCTGCACAGCTAAGCTGGAAGTGGCATTTGCTGCTCGCACTAGAGCAGAGTTATCTCAAAGAAAGGGGCCACGGTGTTTCTGTATCTCTATTATGTTGGTGCGGCTTCGGAACTTTTAAATATCTTGATATATCTCGAGAACTACGCTTCTGATCAAAAAATATCATAGAACGTAAATTGTAGGAAACATTATTCTCTACAAAAAAGGTCTCTTAACATTTTGCCATAGCTCGCTTCGTTTCCGAGATATTTGCAGATTCATCTCAAGGGAAGGGGCCTGACGGACATATTTCGAGATATTTCTTCTTCTTGTTGTTCTTCTTCTGCACAGCTAAGCTGGAAGTGGCATTTGCGGCTCGCACTAGTGCAGAGTTATCTCAAAGAAAGGGGCCACGGTGTTTCTGTATCTCTATTATGTTGGTGCGGCTTCGGAACTTTTAAATATCTTGATATATCTCGAGAACTACGCTTCTGATCAAAAAATATCATAGAGCGTAAATTGTAGGAAACATTATTCTCTACAAAAAAGGTCTCTTGACATTTTGCCATAGCTCGCTTCGTTTCCGAGATATTTGCAGATTCATCTCAAGGGAAGGGGTCTGACGGACATATTTCGAGATATTTCTTATTCTTGTTGTTCTTCTTCTGCACAGCTAAGCTGGAAGTGGCATTTGCAGCTCGCATTAGTGCAGAGTTATCTCAAAGAAAGGGGCCACGGTGTTTCTGTATCTCTATTATGTTGGTGCGGCTTCTTAACTTTTAAATATCTTGATATATCTCGAGAACTACGCATCTGATCAAAAAATATCATAGAACATAAAAAGTAGGAAACTCAATTCTCTACAAAAAAGGTCTCTTAACATTTTGCAATAGCTCGCTTCGTTTCCGAGATATTTGCAGATTTATCTCAAGGGAAGGGGCCTGACGGACATATTTCGAGATATTTCTTCTTCTTGTTGTTCTTCTTCTGCACAGCTAAGCTGGAAGTGGCATTTGCAGCTCGCAATTGTGCAGAGTTATCTCAAAGAGAGGGGCCACGGTGTTTCTGTATCTCTATTATGTTGGTGCGGCTTCGGAACTTTTAAATATCTTGATATATCTCGAGAACTACGCATCTGATCAAAAAATATCATAGAACATAAAAAGTAGGAAACTTAATTCGCTACAAAAAAGGTCTCTTAACATTTTGCCATAGCTCGCTTCGTTTCCGAGATATTTGCAGATTTATCTCAAGGGAAGGGGCCTGACGGACATATTTCGAGATATTTCTTCTTCTTGTTGTTCTTCTTCTGCACAGCTAAGCTGGAAGTGGCATTTGCAGCTCGCAATAGTGCAGAGTTATCTCAAAGAAAGGGGCCACGGTGTTTCTGTATCTCTATTATGTTGGTGCGGCTTCGGAACTTTTAAATATCTTGATATATCTCGAGATCTACGCATCTGATCAAAAAATATCATAGAACATAAAAAGTAGGAAACTTAATTCTCTACAAAAAAGGTCTCTCAACATTTTGCCATAGCTAGCTTCGTTTCCGAGATACTTGCCGATTTATCTCAAGGGAAGGGGCCTAACGGACATATTTCGAGATATTTCTTCTTCTTGTTGTTCTTCTTCTGCACAGCTAAACTGG
Source organism: Osmia lignaria lignaria (assembly GCF_051020975.1). NCBI lineage: Eukaryota > Metazoa > Arthropoda > Insecta > Hymenoptera > Megachilidae > Osmia > Osmia lignaria. The sequence continues at coordinate 4,319,472 of NW_027478160.1, forward strand.
AAGTGGCATTAGCAGCTCGCAATAGTGCAGAGTTATCTCAAAGAGAGGGGCCACGGTGTTTCTGTATCTCTATTATGTTGGTGCGGCTTCGGAACTTTTAAATATCTTGATATATCTCGAGAACTACGCATCTGATCAAAAAATATCATACAACCTAAAACGTAGGAAACATAATTCCATACACAAAAGGTCTCTTAACATTTTGCCATAGCTCGCTTCGTTTCCAAGATACTTGCAGATTTATCTCAAGGGAAGGGGCCTGACGGACATATTTCGAGATATTTCTTCTTCTTGTTGTTCTTCTTCTGCACAGCTAAGCTGGAAGTGGCATTTGCAGCTCGCAATAGTGCAGAGTTATCGCAAAGAAAGGGGCCACGGTGTTTCTGTATCTCTATTATGTTGGTGCGGCTTCGGAACTTTTAAATATCTTGATATATCTCGAGAACTACGCATCTGATCAAAAAATATCATAGAACGTAAATTGTAGGAAACATTATTCTCTACAAAAAAGGTCTCTTAACATTTTGCCATAGCTCGCTTCGTTTCCGAGATATTTGCAGATTCATCTCAAGGGAAGGGGCCTGACGGACATATTTCGAGATATTTCTTCTTCTTGTTGTTCTTCTTCTGCACAGCTAAGCTGGAAGTGGCATTTGCGGCTCGCACTAGTGCAGAGTTATCTCAAAGAAAGGGGCCACGGTGTTTCTGTATCTCTATTATGTTGGTGCGGCTTCGGAACTTTTAAATATCTTGATATATCTCGAGAACTACGCTTCTGATCAAAAAATATCATAGAGCGTAAATTGTAGGAAACATTATTCTCTACAAAAAAGGTCTCTGGACATTTTGCCATAGCTCGCTTCGTTTCCGAGATATTTGCAGATTCATCTCAAGGGAAGGGGTCTGACGGACATATTTCGAGATATTTCTTCTTCTTGTTGTTCTTCTTCTGCACAGCTAAGCTCGAAGTGGCATTTGCAGCTCGCAATAGTGCAGAGTTATCTCAAAGAAAGAGGCCACGGTGTTTCTGTACCTCTATTATGTTGGTGCAGCTTCGGAACTTTTAAATATCTTGATATATCTCGAGAACTACGCATCTGATCAAAAAATATCATAGGACATAAAAAGTAGGAAACTTAATTCTCTACAAAAAAGGTCTCTTAACATTTTGCCATAGCTCGCTTCGTTTCCGAGATATTTGCATATTTATCTCAAGGGAAGGGGCCTGACGGACATATTTCGAGATATTTCTTCTTCTTGTTGTTCTTCTTCTGCACAGCTAAGCTGGAAGTGGCATTTGCGGTTCGCACTAGTGCAGAGTTATCTCAAAGAAAGAGGCCACGGTGTTTCTGTACCTCTATTATGTTGGTGCAGCTTCGGAACTTTTAAATATCTTGATATATCTCGAGAACTACGCATCTGATCAAAAAATATCATCGAACATAAAAAGTAGCAAACTTAATTCTCTACAAAAAAGGTCTCTTAACATTTTGCCATAGCTCGCTTCGTTTCCGAGATATTTGCAGATTTATCTCAAGGGAAGGGTCCTGATGGACATATTTCGAGATATTTCTTCTTCTTGTTGTTCTTCTTCTGCACAGCTAAACTGGAAGTGGCATTTCCAGCTCGCAATCGTGCAGGGTTATCTCAAAGAAAGGGGCCACGGTGTTTCTGTATCTCTATTATGTTGGTGCGGCTTCGGAACTTTTAAATATCTCGATATATCTCGAAAACTACGCTTCTGATCAAAAAATATCATAGAACATAAATTGTAGGAAACATAATTCTCTACAAAAAACGTCTCTTAACATTTTGCCATAGCTCGCTTCGTTTCCGAGATATTTGCAGATTCAGCTCAAAGGAACGGGCCTGACGGACATATTTCGAGATACTTCTTCTTCTTGTTGTTCTTCTTCTGCACAGCTAAGCTGGAAGTGGCATTTGCGGCTCGCACTAGTGCAGAGTTATCTCAAAGAAAGGGGCCACGGTGTTTCTGTATCTCTATTATGTTGGTGCGGCTTCGGAACTTTTAAATATCTTGATATATCTCGAGAACTACGCTTCTGATCAAAAAATATCATAGAACATAAATTGTAGGAAACATTATTCTCTACAAAAAAGGTCTCTTAACATTTTGCCATAGCTCGCTTCGTTTCCGAGATATTTGCAGATTCATCTCAAGGGAAGGGGCCTGACGGACATATTTCGAGATATTTCTTCTTCTTGTTGTTCTTCTTCTGCACAGCTAAGCTGGAAGTGGCATTTGCGGCTCGCACTAGTGCAGAGTTATCTCAAAGAAAGGGGCCACGGTGTTTCTGTATCTCTATTATGTTGGTGCGGCTTCGGAACTTTTAAATATCTTGATATATCTCGAGAACTACGCTTCTGATCAAAAAATATCATAGAACGTAAATTGTAGGAAACATTATTCTCTACAAAAAAGGTCTCTTGACATTTTGCCATAGCTCGCTTCGTTTCCGAGATATTTGCAGATTCATCTCAAGGGAAGGGGTCTGACGGACATATTTCGAGATATTTCTTATTCTTGTTGTTCTTCTTCTGCACAGCTAAGCTGGAAGTGGCATTTGCAGCTCGCATTAGTGCAGAGTTATCTCAAAGAAAGGGGCCACGGTGTTTCTGTATCTCTATTATGTTGGTGCGGCTTCTTAACTTTTAAATATCTTGATATATCTCGAGAACTACGCATCTGATCAAAAAATATCATAGAACATAAAAAGTAGGAAACTCAATTCTCTACAAAAAAGGTCTCTTAACATTTTGCAATAGCTCGCTTGGTTTCCGAGATATTTGCAGATTTATCTCAAGGGAAGGGGCCTGACGGACATATTTCGAGATATTTCTTCTTCTTGTTGTTCTTCTTCTGCACAGCTAAGCTGGAAGTGGCATTTGCAGCTCGCAATTGTGCAGAGTTATCTCAAAGAGAGGGGCCACGGTGTTTCTGTATCTCTATTATGTTGGTGCGGCTTCGGAACTTTTAAATATCTTGATATATCTCGAGAACTACGCATCTGATCAAAAAATATCATACAACCTAAAACGTAGGAAACATAATTCCATACACAAAAGGTCTCTTAACATTTTGCCATAGCTCGCTTCGTTTCCAAGATACTTGCAGATTTATCTCAAGGGAAGGGGCCTGACGGACATATTTCGAGATATTTCTTCTTCTTGTTGTTCTTCTTCTGCACAGCTAAGCTGGAAGTGGCATTTGCAGCTCGCAATAGTGCAGAGTTATCGCAAAGAAAGGGGCCACGGTGTTTCTGTATCTCTATTATGTTGGTGCGGCTTCGGAACTTTTAAATATCTTGATATATCTCGAGAACTACGCATCTGATCAAAAAATATCATAGAACATAAAAAGTAGGAAACCTAATTTTCTACAAAAAAGGTCTCTTAACATTTTGCCGTAGCTCGCTTCGTTTCCGAGATATTTGCAGATTTATCTCAAGGGAAGGGGCCTGACGGACATATTTCGAAATATTTCTTATTCTTGTTGTTCTTCTTCTGCACAGCTAAGCTGGAAGTGGCATTTGCAGCTCGCAATAGTGCAGAGTTATCTCAAAGAAAGGGGCCACGGTGTTTCTGTACCTCTATTATGTTGGTGCAGCTTCGGAGCTTTTAAATATCTTGATATATCTCGAGAACTACGCTTCTGATCAAAAAATACCATAGAACATAGCTTGTAGGAAACATAATTCTCTACAAAAAAGGTCTCTTAACATTTTGCCACAGCTCGCTTCGTTTCCGAGATAGTTGCAGATTTATCTCAAGGGAAGGGGCCTGACGGACATATTTCGAGATATTTCTTCTTCTTGTTGTTCTTCTTCTGCACAGCTAAGCTGGAAGTGGCATTTGCAGCTCGCAATAGTGCAGAGTTATCGCAAAGAAAGGGGCCACGGTGTTTCTGTATCTCTATTATGTTTGTGCGGCTTCGGAACTTTTAAATATCTTGATATATCTCGAAAACTACGCTTCTGATCAAAAAATATCATAGAACATAAATTGTAGGAAACATAATTCTCTACAAAAAAGGTCTCTTAACATTTTGCCATACCTCGCTTCGTTTCCGAGATATTTGCAGATTTATCTCAAGGGAAGGGTCCTGATGGACATATTTCGAGATATTTCTTCTTCTTGTTGTTCTTCTTCTGCACAGCTAAACTGGAAGTGGCATTTCCAGCTCGCAATAGTGCAGAGTTATCCCAAAGAAAGGGGCCACGGTGTTTCTGTATCTCTATTATGTTGGTGCGGCTTCGGAACTTTTAAATATCTTGATATATCTCGAGAACTACGCATCTGATCAAAAAATATCATAGAACATAAAAAGTAGGAAACTTAATTCTCTACAAATAAGGTCTCTTAACATTTTGCCATAGCTCGCTTCCTTTCCGAGATATTTGCAGATTTATCTCAAGGGAAGGGGCCTGACGGACATATTTCGAGATATTTCTTCTTCTTGTTGTTCTTCTTCTGCACAGCTAAGCTGGAAGTGGCATTTGCAGCTCGCAATAGTGCAGAGTTATCTCAAAGAAAGGGGCCACGTGTTTCTGTATCTCTATTATGTTGGTGCGGCTTCGGAACTTTTAAATATCTCGATATATCTCGAAAACTACGCTTCTGATCAAAAAATACCATAGAACATAGCTTGTAGGAAACATAATTCTCTACAAAAAAGGTCTCTTAACATTTTGCCATAGCTCGCTTCGTTTCCGAGATAGTTGCAGATTTATCTCAAGGGAAGGGGCCTGACGGACATATTTCGAGATATTTCTTCTTCTTGTTGTTCTTCTTCTGCACAGCTAAGCTGGAAGTGGCATTTGCAGCTCGCAATAGTGCAGAGTTATCGCAAAGAAAGGGGCCACGGTGTTTCTGTATCTCTATTATGTTTGTGCGGCTTCGGAACTTTTAAATATCTTGATATATCTCGAGAACTACGCATCTGATCAAAAAATATCATAGAACATAAAAAGTAGGAAACCTAATTTTCTACAAAAAAGGTCTCTTAACATTTTGCCGTAGCTCGCTTCGTTTCCGAGATATTTGCAGATTTATCTCAAGGGATGGGGCCTGACGGACATATTTCGAAATATTTCTTATTCTTGTTGTTCTTCTTCTGCACAGCTAAGCTGGAAGTGGCATTTGCAGCTCGCAATAGTGCAGAGTTATCTCAAAGAAAGGGGCCACGGTGTTTCTGTACCTCTATTATGTTGGTGCAGCTTCGGAGCTTTTAAACATCTTGATATATCTCGAGAACTACGCATCTGATCAAAAAATATCATAGAACATAAATTGTAGGAAACATAATCCTCTACAAAAGAGGTCTCTTAACATTTTGCCATAGCTCGCTTCGTTTCCGAGATATTTGCAGATTTATCTCAAGGGAAGGGTCCTGATGGACATATTTCGAGATATTTCTTCTTCTTGTTGTTCTTCTTCTGCACAGCTAAAGTGGAAGTGGCATTTCCAGCTCGCAATCGTGCAGAGTTATCTCCAAGAAAGGGGCCACGGTGTTTCTGTATCTCTATTATGTTGGTGCGGCTTCGGAACTTTTAAATATCTTGATATATCTCGAGAACTGCGCATCTGATCAAAAAATATCATAGAACATAAAAAGTAGGAAACTTAATTCTCTACAAAAAAGGTCTCTTAACATTTTGCCATAGCTCTCTTCGTTTCCGAGATATTTGCAGATTTATCTCAAGGGAAGGGTCCTGACGGACATATTTCGAGATATTTCTTCTTCTTGTTGTTCTTCTTCTGCACAGCTAAACTGGAAGTGGCACTTCCAGCTCGCAATAGTGCAGAGTTATCCCAAAGAAAGGGGCCACGGTGTTTCTGTATCTCTATTATGTTGGTGCGGCTTCGCAACTTTTAAATATCTCGATATATCTCGAAAACTACGCTTCTGATCAAAAAATATCATAGAACATAAATTGTAGGAAACATAATTCTCTACAAAAAAGGTCTCTTAATATTTTGCCATAGCTCGCTTCGTTTCCGAGATATTTGCAGATTTATCTCAAGGGAAGGGTCCTGATGGACATATTTCGAGATATTTCTTCTTCTTGTTGTTCTTCTTCTGCACAGCTAAACTGGAAGTGGCATTTCCAGCTCGCAATAGTGCAGAGTTATCCCAAAGAAAGGGGCCACGGTGTTTCTGTATCTCTATTATGTTGGTGCGGCTTCGCAACTTTTAAATATCTCGATATATCTCGAAAACTACGCTTCTGATCAAAAAATATCATAGAACATAAATTGTAGGAAACATAATTCTCTACAAAAAAGGTCTCTTAACATTTTGCCATAGCTCGCTTCGTTTCCGAGATATTTGCAGATTTATCTCAAGGGAAGGGTCCTGATGGACATATTTCGAGATATTTCTTCTTCTTGTTGTTCTTCTTCTGCACAGCTAAACTGGAAGTGGCATTTCCAGCTCGCAATCGTGCAGAGTTATCTCAAAGAAAGGGGCCACGGTGTTTCTGTATCTCTATTATGTTGGTGCGGCTTCGGAACTTTTAAATATCTTGATATATCTCGAGAACTACGCATCTGATCAAAAAATATCATAGAACATAAAAAGTAGGAAACTTAATTCTCTACAAATAAGGTCTCTTAACATTTTGCCATAGCTCGCTTCCTTTCCGAGATATTTGCAGATTTATCTCAAGGGAAGGGGCCTGACGGACATATTTCGAGATATTTCTTCTTCTTGTTGTTCTTCTTCTGCACAGCTAAGCTGGAAGTGGCATTTGCAGCTCGCAATAGTGCAGAGTTATCTCAAAGAAAGGGGCCACGTGTTTCTGTATCTCTATTATGTTGGTGCGGCTTCGGAACTTTTAAATATCTCGATATATCTCGAAAACTACGCTTCTGATCAAAAAATACCATAGAACATAGCTTGTAGGAAACATAATTCTCTACAAAAAAGGTCTCTTAACATTTTGCCATAGCTCGCTTCGTTTCCGAGATAGTTGCAGATTTATCTCAAGGGAAGGGGCCTGACGGACATATTTCGAGATATTTCTTCTTCTTGTTGTTCTTCTTCTGCACAGCTAAGCTGGAAGTGGCATTTGCAGCTCGCAATAGTGCAGAGTTATCGCAAAGAAAGGGGCCACGGTGTTTCTGTATCTCTATTATGTTTGTGCGGCTTCGGAACTTTTAAATATCTTGATATATCTCGAGAACTACGCATCTGATCAAAAAATATCATACAACATAAAAAGTAGGAAACCTAATTTTCTACAAAAAAGGTCTCTTAACATTTTGCCGTAGCTCGCTTCGTTTCCGAGATATTTGCAGATTTATCTCAAGGGATGGGGCCTGACGGACATATTTCGAAATATTTCTTGTTCTTGTTGTTCTTCTTCTGCACAGCTAAGCTGGAAGTGGCATTTGCAGCTCGCAATAGTGCAGAGTTATCTCAAAGAAAGGGGCCACGGTGTTTCTGTACCTCTATTATGTTGGTGCAGCTTCGGAGCTTTTAAACATCTTGATATATCTCGAGAACTACGCATCTGATCAAAAAATATCATAGAACATAAATTGTAGGAAACATAATCCTCTACAAAAGAGGTCTCTTAACATTTTGCCATAGCTCGCTTCGTTTCCGAGATATTTGCAGATTTATCTCAAGGGAAGGGTCCTGATGGACATATTTCGAGATATTTCTTCTTCTTGTTGTTCTTCTTCTGCACAGCTAAACTGGAAGTGGCATTTCCAGCTCGCAATCGTGCAGAGTTATCTCCAAGAAAGGGGCCACGGTGTTTCTGTATCTCTATTATGTTGGTGCGGCTTCGGAACTTTTAAATATCTTGATATATCTCGAGAACTGCGCATCTGATCAAAAAATATCATAGAACATAAAAAGTAGGAAACTTAATTCTCTACAAAAAAGGTCTCTTAACATTTTGCCATAGCTCTCTTCGTTTCCGAGATATTTGCAGATTTATCTCAAGGGAAGGGTCCTGACGGACATATTTCGAGATATTTCTTCTTCTTGTTGTTCTTCTTCTGCACAGCTAAACTGGAAGTGGCATTTCCAGCTCGCAATAGTGCAGAGTTATCCCAAAGAAAGGGGCCACGGTGTTTCTGTATCTCTATTATGTTGGTGCGGCTTCGCAACTTTTAAATATCTCGATATATCTCGAAAACTACGCTTCTGATCAAAAAATATCATAGAACATAAATTGTAGGAAACATAATTCTCTACAAAAAAGGTCTCTTAATATTTTGCCATAGCTCGCTTGGTTTCCGAGATATTTGCAGATTTATCTCAAGGGAAGGGTCCTGATGGACATATTTCGAGATATTTCTTCTTCTTGTTGTTCTTCTTCTGCACAGCTAAACTGGAAGTGGCATTTCCAGCTCGCAATCGTGCAGAGTTATCTCAAAGAAAGGGGCCACGGTGTTTCTGTATCTCTATTATGTTGGTGCGGCTTCGGAACTTGTAAATATCTTGATATATCTCGAGAACTACGCATCTGATCAAAAAATATCATAGAACATAAAAAGTAGGAAACTTAATTCTCTACAAAAAAGGTCTCTTAAGATTTTGCCATAGCTCGCTTCGTTTCCGAGATATTTGCAGATTTATCTCAAGGGAAGGGGCCTTACGGACATATTTAGAGATATTTCTTCTTCTTGTTGTTCTTCTTCTGCACAGCTAAGCTGGAAGTGGCATTTGCAGCTCGCAATAGTGCAGAGTTATCTCAAAGAAAAGGGCCACGGTGTTTCTGTACCTCTATTATGTTCGTGCAGCTTCGAAGCTTTTAAATATCTTGATATATCTCGAGAACTACGCATCTGATCAAAAAATATCATAGAACATAAATTGTAGGAAACATAATTCTCTACAAAAAAGGTCTCTCAACGTTTTGCCATAGCTCGCTTCGTTTCCGAGATATTTGCAGATTTATCTCAAGGGAAGGGTCCTGACGGACATATTTCGAGATATTTCTTCTTCTTGTTGTTCTTGTTCTGCACAGCTAAACTGGAAGTGGCATTTCCAGCTCGCAATAGTGCAGAGTTATCCCAAAGAAAGGGGCCACGGTGTTTCTGTATCTCTATTATGTTGGTGCGGCTTCGGAACTTTTAAATATCTTGATATATCTCGAAAACTACGCTTCTGATCAAAAAATATCATAGAACATAAATTGTAGGAAACATAATTCTCTACAAAAAAGGTCTCTTAACATTTTGCCATAGCTTGCTTCGTTTCCGAGATATTTGCAGATATATCTCAAGGGAAGGGGCCTGACGGACAGATTTCGAGATATTTCTTCTTCTTGTTGTTCTTCTTCTGCACAGCTCAGCTGGAAGTGGCATTTACAGCTCGCAATAGTGGAAAGTTATCTCAAAGAAAGGGGCCACGGTGTTTCTGTATCTCTATTATGTTGGTGCGGCTTCGGAACTTTTAAATATCTTGATATATCTCGAGAACTGCGCATGTGATCAAAAAATATCATAGAACATAAATTGTAGGAAACTTAATTCTCTACAAAAAAGGTCTCTTAACATTTTGCCATAGCTCTCTTCGTTTCCGAGATATTTGCAGATTTATCTCAAGGGAAGGGGCCTGACGGACATATTTCGAGATATTTCTTCTTCTTGTTGTTCTTCTTCTGCACAGCTAAGCTGGAAGTGGCATTTGCAGCTCGCCATAGTGCAGAGTTATCTCAAAGAAAGGGGCCACGGTGTTTCTGTATCTCTATTATGTTGGTGCGGCTTCGGAACTTTTAAATATCTTGATATATCTCGAGAACTACGCATCTGATCAAAAAATATCATAGAACATAAAAAGTAGGAAACTTAATTATCTACAAAAAAGGTCTCTTAACATTTTGCCATAGCTCGCTTCGTTTCCGAGATATTTGCAGATTTATCTCAAGGGAAGGGGCCTGACGGACATATTTCGAGATATTTCTTCTTCTTGTTGTTCTTCTTCTGCACAGCTAAGCTGGAAGTGGCATTTGCGGCTCGCACTAGTGCAGAGTTATCTCAAAGAAAGGGGCCACGGTGTTTCTGTATCCCTATTATGTTGGTGCGGCTTCGGAACTTTTAAATATCTCGATATATCTCGAAAACTACGCTTCTGATCAAAAAATATCATAGAACATAAATTGTAGGAAACATAATCCTCTATAAACAACGTCTCTTAACATTTTGCCATAGCTCGCATCGTTTCCGAGACATTTGCAGATTCAGCTCAAAGGAACTGGCCTGACAGACATATTTCGAGATATTTCTTCTTCTTGTTGTTCTTCCTCTGCACAGCTAAGCTGGAAGTGGCATTTGCAGCTCGCAATAGTGCAGAGTTATCTCAAAGAAAGGGGCCACGGTGTTTCTGTATCTCTATTATGTTGGTGCGGGTTCGGAACTTTTAAATATCTTGATATATCTCGAGAACTACGCATCTGATCCTAAAAATATCATAGAACATAAATTGTAGGAAACATAATCCTCTATAAACAACGTCTCTTAACATTTTGCCATAGCTCGCTTCGTTTCCGAGATATTTGCAGATTTATCTCAAGGGAAGGGGCCTGACGGACATATTTCGAGATATTTCTTCTTCTTGTTGTTCTTCTTCTGCACAGCTAAGCTGGAAGTGGCATTTGCGGCTCGCACTAGTGCAGAGTTATCTCAAAGAAAGGGGCCACGGTGTTTCTGTATCCCTATTATGTTGGTGCGGCTTCGGAACTTTTAAATATCTCGATATATCTCGAAAACTACGCTTCTGATCAAAAAATATCATAGAACATAAATTGTAGGAAACAGAATTCTCTACAAAAAAGGTCTCTTAACATTTTGCCATAGCTCGCTTCGTTTCCGAGATATTTGCAGATATATCTCAAGGGAAGGGGCCTGACGGACATATTTCGAGATATTTCTTCTTCTTGTTGTTCTTCTTCTGCACAGCTAAGCTGGAAGTGGCATTTGCGGCTCGCACTAGTGCAGAGTTATCTCAAAGAAAGGGGCCACGGTGTTTCTGTATCTCTATTATGTTGGTGCGGCTTCGGAACTTTTAAATATCTTGATATATCTCGAGAACTACGCATCTGATCAAAAAATATCATAGAACATAAAAAGTAGGAAACTTAATTATCTACAAAAAAGGTCTCTTAACATTTTGCCATAGCTCGCTTCGTTTCCGAGATATTTGCAGATTTATCTCAAGGGAAGGGGCCTGACGGACATATTTCGAGATATTTCTTCTTCTTGTTGTTCTTCTTCTGCACAGCTAAGCTGGAAGTGGCATTTGCGGCTCGCACTAGTGCAGAGTTATCTCAAAGAAAGGGGCCACGGTGTTTCTGTATCCCTATTATGTTGGTGCGGCTTCGGAACTTTTAAATATCTCGATATATCTCGAAAACTACGCTTCTGATCAAAAAATATCATAGAACATAAATTGTAGGAAACATAATCCTCTATAAACAACGTCTCTTAACATTTTGCCATAGCTCGCATCGTTTCCGAGACATTTGCAGATTCAGCTCAAAGGAACTGGCCTGACAGACATATTTCGAGATATTTCTTCTTCTTGTTGTTCTTCCTCTGCACAGCTAAGCTGGAAGTGGCATTTGCAGCTCGCAATAGTGCAGAGTTATCTCAAAGAAAGGGGCCACGGTGTTTCTGTATCTCTATTATGTTGGTGCGGCTTCGGAACTTTTAAATATCTTAATATATCTCGAGAACTACGCATCTGATCAAAAAATATCGTAGAACATAAAAAGTAGGAAACATAATTCTGTACAAAAAAGGTCTCTTACCATTTTGCCATAGCTCGCTTCGTTTCCGAGATATTTGCATATTTATCTCAAGGGAAGGGGCCTGACGGACATATTTCGAGATATTTCTTCTTCTTGTTGTTCTTCTTCTGTACAGCTAAGCTGGAAGTGGCATTTGCGGCTCGCACTAGTGCAGAGTTATCTCAAAGAAAGGGGCCACGGTGTTTCTGTATCTCTATTATGTTGGTGCGGCTTCGGAACTTTTAAATATCTTGATATATCTCGAGAACTACGCATCTGATCAAAAAATATCATAGAACATAAAAAGTAGGAAACCTAATTTTCTACAAAAAAGGTCTCTTAACATTTTGTCATAGCTCGCTTCGTTTCCGAGATATTTGCAGATTTATCTCAAGGGAAGGCGCCTGACGGACATATTTCGAGATATTTCTTCTTCTTGTTGTTCTTCTTCTGCACAGCTAAGCTGGAAGTGGCATTTGCGGCTCGCACTAGTGCAGAGTTATCTCAAAGAAAGGGGCCACGGTGTTTCTGTATCCCTATTATGTTGGTGCGGCTTCGGAACTTTTAAATATCTCGATATATCTCGAAAACTACGCTTCTGATCAAAAAATATCATAGAACATAAATTGTAGGAAACATAATTCTCTACAAAAAACGTCTCTTAACATTTTGCCATAGCTCGCTTCGTTTCCGAGATATTTGCAGATTCAGCTCAAAGGAACTGGCCTGACGGACATATTTCGAGATATTTCTTCTTCTTGTTGTTCTTCTTCTGCACAGCTAAGCTGGAAGTGGCATTTACAGCTCGCAGTAGTGCAGAGTTATCTCAAAGAAAGGGGCCACGGTGTTTCTGTATCCCTATTATGTTGGTGCGGCTTCGGAACTTTTAAATATCTCGATATATCTCGAAAACTACGCTTCTGATCAAAAAATATCATAGAACATAAATTGTAGGAAACTTAATTCTCTACAAAAAAGGTCTCTTAACATTTTGCCATAGCTCGCTTCGTTTCCGAGATATTTGCAGATTTATCTCAAGGGAAGGGGCCTGACGGACATATTTCGAGATATTTCTTCTTCTTGTTGTTCTTCTTCTGCACAGCTAAGCTGGAAGTGGCATTTGCGGCTCGCACTAGTGCAGAGTTATCTCAAAGAAAGGGGCCACGGTGTTTCTGTATCCCTATTATGTTGGTGCGGCTTCGGAACTTTTAAATATCTCGATATATCTCGAAAACTACGCTTCTGATCAAAAAATATCATAGAACATAAATTGTAGCAAACATAATTCTCTATAAACAACGTCTCTTAACATTTTGCCATAGCTCGCTTCGTTTCCGAGATATTTGCAGATTCAGCTCAAAGGAACTGGCCTGACGGACATATTTCGAGATATTTCTTCTTCTTGTTGTTCTTCCTCTGCACAGCTAAGCTGGAAGTGGCATTTGCAGCTCGCAATAGTGCAGAGTTATCTCAAAGAAAGGGGCCACGGTGTTTCTGTATCTCTATTATGTTGGTGCGGGTTCGGAACTTTTAAATATCTTGATATATCTCGAGAACTACGCATCTGATCAAAAAATATCATAGAACATAAAAAGTAGGAAACTTAATTCTCTACAAAAAAGGTCTCTTAACATTTTGCCATAGCTCGCTTCGTTTCCGAGATATTTGCAGATTTATCTCAAGGGAAGGGGCCTGACGGACATATTTCGAGATATTTCTTCTTCTTGTTGTTCTTCTTCTGCACAGCTAAGCTGGAAGTGGCATTTGCGGCTCGCACTAGTGCAGAGTTATCTCAAAGAAAGGGGCCACGGTGTTTCTGTATCCCTATTATGTTGGTGCGGCTTCGGAACTTTTAAATATCTCGATATATCTCGAAAACTACGCTTCTGATCAAAAAATATCATAGAACATAAATTGTAGGAAACAGAATTCTCTACAAAAAAGGTCTCTTAACATTTTGCCATAGCTCGCTTCGTTTCCGAGATATTTGCAGATATATCTCAAGGGAAGGGGCCTGACGGACATATTTCGAGATATTTCTTCTTCTTGTTGTTCTTCTTCTGCACAGCTAAGCTGGAAGTGGCATTTGCGGCTCGCACTAGTGCAGAGTTATCTCAAAGAAAGGGGCCACGGTGTTTCTGTATCTCTATTATGTTGGTGCGGCTTCGGAACTTTTAAATATCTCGATACATCTCGAAAACTACGCTTCTGATCAAAAAATATCATAGAACATAAAAAGTAGGAAACTTAATTCTCTACAAAAAAGATCTCTTAACATTTTGCCGTAGCTCGCTTCGTTTCCGAGATATTTGCAGATTTATCTCAAGGGAAGGGGCCTGACGGACATATTTCGAAATATTTCTTATTCTTGTTGTTCTTCTTCTGCACAGCTAAGCTGGAAGTGGCATTTGCAGCTCGCAATAGTGCAGAGTTATCTCAAAGAAAGGGGCCACGGTGTTTCTGTACCTCTATTATGTTGGTGCAGCTTCGGAGCTTTTAAATATCTTGATATATCTCGAGAACTACGCTTCTGATCAAAAAATACCATAGAACATAGCTTGTAGGAAACATAATTCTCTACAAAAAAGGTCTCTTAACATTTTGCCACAGCTCGCTTCGTTTCCGAGATAGTTGCAGATTTATCTCAAGGGAAGGGGCCTGACGGACATATTTCGAGATATTTCTTCTTCTTGTTGTTCTTCTTCTGCACAGCTAAGCTGGAAGTGGCATTTGCAGCTCGCAATAGTGCAGAGTTATCGCAAAGAAAGGGGCCACGGTGTTTCTGTATCTCTATTATGTTTGTGCGGCTTCGGAACTTTTAAATATCTTGATATATCTCGAAAACTACGCTTCTGATCAAAAAATATCATAGAACATAAATTGTAGGAAACATAATTCTCTACAAAAAAGGTCTCTTAACATTTTGCCATACCTCGCTTCGTTTCCGAGATATTTGCAGATTTATCTCAAGGGAAGGGTCCTGATGGACATATTTCGAGATATTTCTTCTTCTTGTTGTTCTTCTTCTGCACAGCTAAACTGGAAGTGGCATTTCCAGCTCGCAATAGTGCAGAGTTATCCCAAAGAAAGGGGCCACGGTGTTTCTGTATCTCTATTATGTTGGTGCGGCTTCGGAACTTTTAAATATCTTGATATATCTCGAGAACTACGCATCTGATCAAAAAATATCATAGAACATAAAAAGTAGGAAACTTAATTCTCTACAAATAAGGTCTCTTAACATTTTGCCATAGCTCGCTTCCTTTCCGAGATATTTGCAGATTTATCTCAAGGGAAGGGGCCTGACGGACATATTTCGAGATATTTCTTCTTCTTGTTGTTCTTCTTCTGCACAGCTAAGCTGGAAGTGGCATTTGCAGCTCGCAATAGTGCAGAGTTATCTCAAAGAAAGGGGCCACGTGTTTCTGTATCTCTATTATGTTGGTGCGGCTTCGGAACTTTTAAATATCTCGATATATCTCGAAAACTACGCTTCTGATCAAAAAATACCATAGAACATAGCTTGTAGGAAACATAATTCTCTACAAAAAAGGTCTCTTAACATTTTGCCATAGCTCGCTTCGTTTCCGAGAT
This sequence comes from Osmia lignaria lignaria, assembly GCF_051020975.1. Taxonomy (NCBI): domain Eukaryota; kingdom Metazoa; phylum Arthropoda; class Insecta; order Hymenoptera; family Megachilidae; genus Osmia; species Osmia lignaria. The sequence continues at coordinate 4,334,834 of NW_027478160.1, forward strand.
AGTTGCAGATTTATCTCAAGGGAAGGGGCCTGACGGACATATTTCGAGATATTTCTTCTTCTTGTTGTTCTTCTTCTGCACAGCTAAGCTGGAAGTGGCATTTGCAGCTCGCAATAGTGCAGAGTTATCGCAAAGAAAGGGGCCACGGTGTTTCTGTATCTCTATTATGTTTGTGCGGCTTCGGAACTTTTAAATATCTTGATATATCTCGAGAACTACGCATCTGATCAAAAAATATCATAGAACATAAAAAGTAGGAAACCTAATTTTCTACAAAAAAGGTCTCTCAACATTTTGCCGTAGCTCGCTTCGTTTCCGAGATATTTGCAGATTTATCTCAAGGGATGGGGCCTGACGGACATATTTCGAAATATTTCTTATTCTTGTTGTTCTTCTTCTGCACAGCTAAGCTGGAAGTGGCATTTGCAGCTCGCAATAGTGCAGAGTTATCTCAAAGAAAGGGGCCACGGTGTTTCTGTACCTCTATTATGTTGGTGCAGCTTCGGAGCTTTTAAACATCTTGATATATCTCGAGAACTACGCATCTGATCAAAAAATATCATAGAACATAAATTGTAGGAAACATAATCCTCTACAAAAGAGGTCTCTTAACATTTTGCCATAGCTCGCTTCGTTTCCGAGATATTTGCAGATTTATCTCAAGGGAAGGGTCCTGATGGACATATTTCGAGATATTTCTTCTTCTTGTTGTTCTTCTTCTGCACAGCTAAACTGGAAGTGGCACTTCCAGCTCGCAATAGTGCAGAGTTATCCCAAAGAAAGGGGCCACGGTGTTTCTGTATCTCTATTATGTTGGTGCGGCTTCGCAACTTTTAAATATCTCGATATATCTCGAAAACTACGCTTCTGATCAAAAAATATCATAGAACATAAATTGTAGGAAACATAATTCTCTACAAAAAAGGTCTCTTAATATTTTGCCATAGCTCGCTTCGTTTCCGAGATATTTGCAGATTTATCTCAAGGGAAGGGTCCTGATGGACATATTTCGAGATATTTCTTCTTCTTGTTGTTCTTCTTCTGCACAGCTAAACTGGAAGTGGCATTTCCAGCTCGCAATAGTGCAGAGTTATCCCAAAGAAAGGGGCCACGGTGTTTCTGTATCTCTATTATGTTGGTGCGGCTTCGCAACTTTTAAATATCTCGATATATCTCGAAAACTACGCTTCTGATCAAAAAATATCATAGAACATAAATTGTAGGAAACATAATTCTCTACAAAAAAGGTCTCTTAACATTTTGCCATAGCTCGCTTCGTTTCCGAGATATTTGCAGATTTATCTCAAGGGAAGGGTCCTGATGGACATATTTCGAGATATTTCTTCTTCTTGTTGTTCTTCTTCTGCACAGCTAAACTGGAAGTGGCATTTCCAGCTCGCAATCGTGCAGAGTTATCTCAAAGAAAGGGGCCACGGTGTTTCTGTATCTCTATTATGTTGGTGCGGCTTCGGAACTTTTAAATATCTTGATATATCTCGAGAACTACGCATCTGATCAAAAAATATCATAGAACATAAAAAGTAGGAAACTTAATTCTCTACAAATAAGGTCTCTTAACATTTTGCCATAGCTCGCTTCCTTTCCGAGATATTTGCAGATTTATCTCAAGGGAAGGGGCCTGACGGACATATTTCGAGATATTTCTTCTTCTTGTTGTTCTTCTTCTGCACAGCTAAGCTGGAAGTGGCATTTGCAGCTCGCAATAGTGCAGAGTTATCTCAAAGAAAGGGGCCACGTGTTTCTGTATCTCTATTATGTTGGTGCGGCTTCGGAACTTTTAAATATCTCGATATATCTCGAAAACTACGCTTCTGATCAAAAAATACCATAGAACATAGCTTGTAGGAAACATAATTCTCTACAAAAAAGGTCTCTTAACATTTTGCCATAGCTCGCTTCGTTTCCGAGATAGTTGCAGATTTATCTCAAGGGAAGGGGCCTGACGGACATATTTCGAGATATTTCTTCTTCTTGTTGTTCTTCTTCTGCACAGCTAAGCTGGAAGTGGCATTTGCAGCTCGCAATAGTGCAGAGTTATCGCAAAGAAAGGGGCCACGGTGTTTCTGTATCTCTATTATGTTTGTGCGGCTTCGGAACTTTTAAATATCTTGATATATCTCGAGAACTACGCATCTGATCAAAAAATATCATACAACATAAAAAGTAGGAAACCTAATTTTCTACAAAAAAGGTCTCTTAACATTTTGCCGTAGCTCGCTTCGTTTCCGAGATATTTGCAGATTTATCTCAAGGGATGGGGCCTGACGGACATATTTCGAAATATTTCTTGTTCTTGTTGTTCTTCTTCTGCACAGCTAAGCTGGAAGTGGCATTTGCAGCTCGCAATAGTGCAGAGTTATCTCAAAGAAAGGGGCCACGGTGTTTCTGTACCTCTATTATGTTGGTGCAGCTTCGGAGCTTTTAAACATCTTGATATATCTCGAGAACTACGCATCTGATCAAAAAATATCATAGAACATAAATTGTAGGAAACATAATCCTCTACAAAAGAGGTCTCTTAACATTTTGCCATAGCTCGCTTCGTTTCCGAGATATTTGCAGATTTATCTCAAGGGAAGGGTCCTGATGGACATATTTCGAGATATTTCTTCTTCTTGTTGTTCTTCTTCTGCACAGCTAAACTGGAAGTGGCATTTCCAGCTCGCAATCGTGCAGAGTTATCTCCAAGAAAGGGGCCACGGTGTTTCTGTATCTCTATTATGTTGGTGCGGCTTCGGAACTTTTAAATATCTTGATATATCTCGAGAACTGCGCATCTGATCAAAAAATATCATAGAACATAAAAAGTAGGAAACTTAATTCTCTACAAAAAAGGTCTCTTAACATTTTGCCATAGCTCTCTTCGTTTCCGAGATATTTGCAGATTTATCTCAAGGGAAGGGTCCTGACGGACATATTTCGAGATATTTCTTCTTCTTGTTGTTCTTCTTCTGCACAGCTCAGCTGGAAGTGGCATTTACAGCTCGCAATAGTGGAAAGTTATCTCAAAGAAAGGGGCCACGGTGTTTCTGTATCTCTATTATGTTGGTGCGGCTTCGGAACTTTTAAATATCTTGATATATCTCGAGAACTGCGCATGTGATCAAAAAATATCATAGAACATAAATTGTAGGAAACTTAATTCTCTACAAAAAAGGTCTCTTAACATTTTGCCATAGCTCTCTTCGTTTCCGAGATATTTGCAGATTTATCTCAAGGGAAGGGGCCTGACGGACATATTTCGAGATATTTCTTCTTCTTGTTGTTCTTCTTCTGCACAGCTAAGCTGGAAGTGGCATTTGCAGCTCGCCATAGTGCAGAGTTATCTCAAAGAAAGGGGCCACGGTGTTTCTGTATCTCTATTATGTTGGTGCGGCTTCGGAACTTTTAAATATCTTGATATATCTCGAGAACTACGCATCTGATCAAAAAATATCATAGAACATAAAAAGTAGGAAACTTAATTATCTACAAAAAAGGTCTCTTAACATTTTGCCATAGCTCGCTTCGTTTCCGAGATATTTGCAGATTTATCTCAAGGGAAGGGGCCTGACGGACATATTTCGAGATATTTCTTCTTCTTGTTGTTCTTCTTCTGCACAGCTAAGCTGGAAGTGGCATTTGCGGCTCGCACTAGTGCAGAGTTATCTCAAAGAAAGGGGCCACGGTGTTTCTGTATCCCTATTATGTTGGTGCGGCTTCGGAACTTTTAAATATCTCGATATATCTCGAAAACTACGCTTCTGATCAAAAAATATCATAGAACATAAATTGTAGGAAACATAATCCTCTATAAACAACGTCTCTTAACATTTTGCCATAGCTCGCATCGTTTCCGAGACATTTGCAGATTCAGCTCAAAGGAACTGGCCTGACAGACATATTTCGAGATATTTCTTCTTCTTGTTGTTCTTCCTCTGCACAGCTAAGCTGGAAGTGGCATTTGCAGCTCGCAATAGTGCAGAGTTATCTCAAAGAAAGGGGCCACGGTGTTTCTGTATCTCTATTATGTTGGTGCGGGTTCGGAACTTTTAAATATCTTGATATATCTCGAGAACTACGCATCTGATCCTAAAAATATCATAGAACATAAATTGTAGGAAACATAATCCTCTATAAACAACGTCTCTTAACATTTTGCCATAGCTCGCTTCGTTTCCGAGATATTTGCAGATTTATCTCAAGGGAAGGGGCCTGACGGACATATTTCGAGATATTTCTTCTTCTTGTTGTTCTTCTTCTGCACAGCTAAGCTGGAAGTGGCATTTGCGGCTCGCACTAGTGCAGAGTTATCTCAAAGAAAGGGGCCACGGTGTTTCTGTATCCCTATTATGTTGGTGCGGCTTCGGAACTTTTAAATATCTCGATATATCTCGAAAACTACGCTTCTGATCAAAAAATATCATAGAACATAAATTGTAGGAAACAGAATTCTCTACAAAAAAGGTCTCTTAACATTTTGCCATAGCTCGCTTCGTTTCCGAGATATTTGCAGATATATCTCAAGGGAAGGGGCCTGACGGACATATTTCGAGATATTTCTTCTTCTTGTTGTTCTTCTTCTGCACAGCTAAGCTGGAAGTGGCATTTGCGGCTCGCACTAGTGCAGAGTTATCTCAAAGAAAGGGGCCACGGTGTTTCTGTATCTCTATTATGTTGGTGCGGCTTCGGAACTTTTAAATATCTTGATATATCTCGAGAACTACGCATCTGATCAAAAAATATCATAGAACATAAAAAGTAGGAAACTTAATTATCTACAAAAAAGGTCTCTTAACATTTTGCCATAGCTCGCTTCGTTTCCGAGATATTTGCAGATTTATCTCAAGGGAAGGGGCCTGACGGACATATTTCGAGATATTTCTTCTTCTTGTTGTTCTTCTTCTGCACAGCTAAGCTGGAAGTGGCATTTGCGGCTCGCACTAGTGCAGAGTTATCTCAAAGAAAGGGGCCACGGTGTTTCTGTATCCCTATTATGTTGGTGCGGCTTCGGAACTTTTAAATATCTCGATATATCTCGAAAACTACGCTTCTGATCAAAAAATATCATAGAACATAAATTGTAGGAAACATAATCCTCTATAAACAACGTCTCTTAACATTTTGCCATAGCTCGCATCGTTTCCGAGACATTTGCAGATTCAGCTCAAAGGAACTGGCCTGACAGACATATTTCGAGATATTTCTTCTTCTTGTTGTTCTTCCTCTGCACAGCTAAGCTGGAAGTGGCATTTGCAGCTCGCAATAGTGCAGAGTTATCTCAAAGAAAGGGGCCACGGTGTTTCTGTATCTCTATTATGTTGGTGCGGCTTCGGAACTTTTAAATATCTTAATATATCTCGAGAACTACGCATCTGATCAAAAAATATCGTAGAACATAAAAAGTAGGAAACATAATTCTGTACAAAAAAGGTCTCTTACCATTTTGCCATAGCTCGCTTCGTTTCCGAGATATTTGCATATTTATCTCAAGGGAAGGGGCCTGACGGACATATTTCGAGATATTTCTTCTTCTTGTTGTTCTTCTTCTGTACAGCTAAGCTGGAAGTGGCATTTGCGGCTCGCACTAGTGCAGAGTTATCTCAAAGAAAGGGGCCACGGTGTTTCTGTATCTCTATTATGTTGGTGCGGCTTCGGAACTTTTAAATATCTTGATATATCTCGAGAACTACGCATCTGATCAAAAAATATCATAGAACATAAAAAGTAGGAAACCTAATTTTCTACAAAAAAGGTCTCTTAACATTTTGTCATAGCTCGCTTCGTTTCCGAGATATTTGCAGATTTATCTCAAGGGAAGGCGCCTGACGGACATATTTCGAGATATTTCTTCTTCTTGTTGTTCTTCTTCTGCACAGCTAAGCTGGAAGTGGCATTTGCGGCTCGCACTAGTGCAGAGTTATCTCAAAGAAAGGGGCCACGGTGTTTCTGTATCCCTATTATGTTGGTGCGGCTTCGGAACTTTTAAATATCTCGATATATCTCGAAAACTACGCTTCTGATCAAAAAATATCATAGAACATAAATTGTAGGAAACATAATTCTCTACAAAAAACGTCTCTTAACATTTTGCCATAGCTCGCTTCGTTTCCGAGATATTTGCAGATTCAGCTCAAAGGAACTGGCCTGACGGACATATTTCGAGATATTTCTTCTTCTTGTTGTTCTTCTTCTGCACAGCTAAGCTGGAAGTGGCATTTACAGCTCGCAGTAGTGCAGAGTTATCTCAAAGAAAGGGGCCACGGTGTTTCTGTATCCCTATTATGTTGGTGCGGCTTCGGAACTTTTAAATATCTCGATATATCTCGAAAACTACGCTTCTGATCAAAAAATATCATAGAACATAAATTGTAGGAAACTTAATTCTCTACAAAAAAGGTCTCTTAACATTTTGCCATAGCTCGCTTCGTTTCCGAGATATTTGCAGATTTATCTCAAGGGAAGGGGCCTGACGGACATATTTCGAGATATTTCTTCTTCTTGTTGTTCTTCTTCTGCACAGCTAAGCTGGAAGTGGCATTTGCGGCTCGCACTAGTGCAGAGTTATCTCAAAGAAAGGGGCCACGGTGTTTCTGTATCCCTATTATGTTGGTGCGGCTTCGGAACTTTTAAATATCTCGATATATCTCGAAAACTACGCTTCTGATCAAAAAATATCATAGAACATAAATTGTAGCAAACATAATTCTCTATAAACAACGTCTCTTAACATTTTGCCATAGCTCGCTTCGTTTCCGAGATATTTGCAGATTCAGCTCAAAGGAACTGGCCTGACGGACATATTTCGAGATATTTCTTCTTCTTGTTGTTCTTCCTCTGCACAGCTAAGCTGGAAGTGGCATTTGCAGCTCGCAATAGTGCAGAGTTATCTCAAAGAAAGGGGCCACGGTGTTTCTGTATCTCTATTATGTTGGTGCGGGTTCGGAACTTTTAAATATCTTGATATATCTCGAGAACTACGCATCTGATCAAAAAATATCATAGAACATAAAAAGTAGGAAACTTAATTCTCTACAAAAAAGGTCTCTTAACATTTTGCCATAGCTCGCTTCGTTTCCGAGATATTTGCAGATTTATCTCAAGGGAAGGGGCCTGACGGACATATTTCGAGATATTTCTTCTTCTTGTTGTTCTTCTTCTGCACAGCTAAGCTGGAAGTGGCATTTGCGGCTCGCACTAGTGCAGAGTTATCTCAAAGAAAGGGGCCACGGTGTTTCTGTATCCCTATTATGTTGGTGCGGCTTCGGAACTTTTAAATATCTCGATATATCTCGAAAACTACGCTTCTGATCAAAAAATATCATAGAACATAAATTGTAGGAAACAGAATTCTCTACAAAAAAGGTCTCTTAACATTTTGCCATAGCTCGCTTCGTTTCCGAGATATTTGCAGATATATCTCAAGGGAAGGGGCCTGACGGACATATTTCGAGATATTTCTTCTTCTTGTTGTTCTTCTTCTGCACAGCTAAGCTGGAAGTGGCATTTGCGGCTCGCACTAGTGCAGAGTTATCTCAAAGAAAGGGGCCACGGTGTTTCTGTATCTCTATTATGTTGGTGCGGCTTCGGAACTTTTAAATATCTCGATACATCTCGAAAACTACGCTTCTGATCAAAAAATATCATAGAACATAAAAAGTAGGAAACTTAATTCTCTACAAAAAAGATCTCTTAACATTTTGCCATAGCTCGCTTCGTTTCCGAGATATTTGCAGATATATCTCAAGGGAAGGGGCCTGACGGACATATTTCGGGATATTTCTTCTTCTTGTTGTTCTTCTTCTGCACAGCTAAGCTGGAAGTGGCATTTGCGGCTCGCACTAGTGCAGAGTTATCTCAAAGAAAGGGGCCACGGTGTTTCTGTATCCCTATTATGTTGGTGCGGCTTCGGAACTTTTAAATATCTCAATATATCTCGAAAACTACGGTTCTGATCAAAAAATATCATAGAACATAAATTGTAGGAAACTTAATTCTCTACAAAAAAGGTCTCTTAACATTTTGCCATAGCTCTCTTCGTTTCCGAGATATTTGCAGATTTATCTCAAGGGAAGGGGCCTGACGGACATATTTCGAGATATTTCTTCTTCTTGTTGTTCTTCTTCTGCACAGCTAAGCTGGAAGTGGCATTTGCAGCTCGCCATAGTGCAGAGTTATCTCAAAGAAAGGGGCCACGGTGTTTCTGTATCTCTATTATGTTGGTGCGGCTTCGGAACTTTTAAATATCTTGATATATCTCGAGAACTACGCATCTGATCAAAAAATATCATAGAACATAAAAAGTAGGAAACTTAATTCTCTACAAAAAAGGTCTCTTAACATTTTGCCATAGCTCGCTTCGTTTCCGAGATATTTGCAGATTTATCTCAAGGGAAGGGGCCTGACGGACATATTTCGAGATATTTCTTCTTCTTGTTGTTCTTCTTCTGCACAGCTAAGCTGGAAGTGGCATTTGCGGCTCGCACTAGTGCAGAGTTATCTCAAAGAAAGGGGCCACGGTGTTTCTGTATCCCTATTATGTTGGTGCGGCTTCGGAACTTTTAAATATCTCGATATATCTCGAAAACTACGCTTCTGATCAAAAAATATCATAGAACATAAATTGTAGGAAACATAATCCTCTATAAACAACGTCTCTTAACATTTTGCCATAGCTCGCATCGTTTCCGAGACATTTGCAGATTCAGCTCAAAGGAACTGGCCTGACAGACATATTTCGAGATATTTCTTCTTCTTGTTGTTCTTCCTCTGCACAGCTAAGCTGGAAGTGGCATTTGCAGCTCGCAATAGTGCAGAGTTATCTCAAAGAAAGGGGCCACGGTGTTTCTGTATCTCTATTATGTTGGTGCGGGTTCGGAACTTTTAAATATCTTGATATATCTCGAGAACTACGCATCTGATCCTAAAAATATCATAGAACATAAAAAGTAGGAAACTTAATTCTCTACAAAAAAGGTCTCTTAACATTTTGCCATAGCTCGCTTCGTTTCCGAGATATTTGCAGATTTATCTCAAGGGAAGGGCCCTGACGGACATATGTCGAGATATTTCTTCTTCTTGTTGTTCTTCTTCTGCACAGCTAAGCTGGAAGTGGCATTTGCGGCTCGCACTAGTGCAGAGTTATCTCAAAGAAAGGGGCCACGGTGTTTCTGTATCCCTATTATGTTGGTGCGGCTTCGGAACTTTTAAATATCTCGATATATCTCGAAAACTACGCTTCTGATCAAAAAATATCATAGAACATAAATTGTAGGAAACAGAATTCTCTACAAAAAAGGTCTCTTAACATTTTGCCATAGCTCGCTTCGTTTCCGAGATATTTGCAGATATATCTCAAGGGAAGGGGCCTGACGGACATATTTCGAGATATTTCTTCTTCTTGTTGTTCGTCTTCTGCACAGCTAAGCTGGAAGTGGCATTTGCGGCTCGCACTAGTGCAGAGTTATCTCAAAGAAAGGGGCCACGGTGTTTCTGTATCTCTATTATGTTGGTGCGGCTTCGGAACTTTTAAATATCTTGATATATCTCGAGAACTACGCATCTGATCAAAAAATATCATAGAACATAAAAAGTAGGAAACTTAATTATCTACAAAAAAGGTCTCTTAACATTTTGCCATAGCTCGCTTCGTTTCCGAGATATTTGCAGATTTATCTCAAGGGAAGGGGCCTGACGGACATATTTCGAGATATTTCTTCTTCTTGTTGTTCTTCTTCTGCACAGCTAAGCTGGAAGTGGCATTTGCGGCTCGCACTAGTGCAGAGTTATCTCAAAGAAAGGGGCCACGGTGTTTCTGTATCCCTATTATGTTGGTGCGGCTTCGGAACTTTTAAATATCTCGATATATCTCGAAAACTACGCTTCTGATCAAAAAATATCATAGAACATAAATTGTAGGAAACATAATCCTCTATAAACAACGTCTCTTAACATTTTGCCATAGCTCGCATCGTTTCCGAGACATTTGCAGATTCAGCTCAAAGGAACTGGCCTGACAGACATATTTCGAGATATTTCTTCTTCTTGTTGTTCTTCTTCTGCACAGCTAAGCTGGAAGTGGCATTTGCGGCTCGCACTAGTGCAGAGTTATCTCAAAGAAAGGGGCCACGGTGTTTCTGTATCCCTATTATGTTGGTGCGGCTTCGGAACTTTTAAATATCTCGATATATCTCGAAAACTACGCTTCTGATCAAAAAATATCATAGAACATAAATTGTAGGAAACAGAATTCTCTACAAAAAAGGTCTCTTAACATTTTGCCATAGCTCGCTTCGTTTCCGAGATATTTGCAGATATATCTCAAGGGAAGGGGCCTGACGGACATATTTCGAGATATTTCTTCTTCTTGTTGTTCTTCTTCTGCACAGCTAAGCTGGAAGTGGCATTTGCGGCTCGCACTAGTGCAGAGTTATCTCAAAGAAAGGGGCCACGGTGTTTCTGTATCTCTATTATGTTGGTGCGGCTTCGGAACTTTTAAATATCTTGATATATCTCGAGAACTACGCATCTGATCAAAAAATATCATAGAACATAAAAAGTAGGAAACTTAATTATCTACAAAAAAGGTCTCTTAACATTTTGCCATAGCTCGCTTCGTTTCCGAGATATTTGCAGATTTATCTCAAGGGAAGGGGCCTGACGGACATATTTCGAGATATTTCTTCTTCTTGTTGTTCTTCTTCTGCACAGCTAAGCTGGAAGTGGCATTTGCGGCTCGCACTAGTGCAGAGTTATCTCAAAGAAAGGGGCCACGGTGTTTCTGTATCCCTATTATGTTGGTGCGGCTTCGGAACTTTTAAATATCTCGATATATCTCGAAAACTACGCTTCTGATCAAAAAATATCATAGAACATAAATTGTAGGAAACATAATCCTCTATAAACAACGTCTCTTAACATTTTGCCATAGCTCGCTTCGTTTCCGAGATATTTGCAGATATATCTCAAGGGAAGGGGCCTGACGGACATATTTCGAGATATTTCTTCTTCTTGTTGTTCTTCTTCTGCACAGCTAAGCTGGAAGTGGCATTTGCGGCTCGCACTAGTGCAGAGTTATCTCAAAGAAAGGGGCCACGGTGTTTCTGTATCTCTATTATGTTGGTGCGGCTTCGGAACTTTTAAATATCTTGATATATCTCGAGAACTACGCATCTGATCAAAAAATATCATAGAACATAAAAAGTAGGAAACTTAATTATCTACAAAAAAGGTCTCTTAACATTTTGCCATAGCTCGCTTCGTTTCCGAGATATTTGCAGATTTATCTCAAGGGAAGGGGCCTGACGGACATATTTCGAGATATTTCTTCTTCTTGTTGTTCTTCTTCTGCACAGCTAAGCTGGAAGTGGCATTTGCGGCTCGCACTAGTGCAGAGTTATCTCAAAGAAAGGGGCCACGGTGTTTCTGTATCTCTATTATGTTGGTGCGGCTTCGGAACTTTTAAATATCTTGATATATCTCGAGAACTACGCATCTGATCAAAAAATATCATAGAACATAAAAAGTAGGAAACTTAATTATCTACAAAAAAGGTCTCTTAACATTTTGCCATAGCTCGCTTCGTTTCCGAGATATTTGCAGATTTATCTCAAGGGAAGGGGCCTGACGGACATATTTCGAGATATTTCTTCTTCTTGTTGTTCTTCTTCTGCACAGCTAAGCTGGAAGTGGCATTTGCGGCTCGCACTAGTGCAGAGTTATCTCAAAGAAAGGGGCCACGGTGTTTCTGTATCCCTATTATGTTGGTGCGGCTTCGGAACTTTTAAATATCTCGATATATCTCGAAAACTACGCTTCTGATCAAAAAATATCATAGAACATAAATTGTAGGAAACATAATCCTCTATAAACAACGTCTCTTAACATTTTGCCATAGCTCGCATCGTTTCCGAGACATTTGCAGATTCAGCTCAAAGGAACTGGCCTGACAGACATATTTCGAGATATTTCTTCTTCTTGTTGTTCTTCCTCTGCACAGCTAAGCTGGAAGTGGCATTTGCAGCTCGCAATAGTGCAGAGTTATCTCAAAGAAAGGGGCCACGGTGTTTCTGTATCTCTATTATGTTGGTGCGGGTTCGGAACTTTTAAATATCTTGATATATCTCGAGAACTACGCATCTGATCCTAAAAATATCATAGAACATAAAAAGTAGGAAACTTAATTCTCTACAAAAATGGTCTCTTAACATTTTGCCATAGCTCGCTTCGTTTCCGAGATATTTGCAGATTTATCTCAAGGGAAGGGGCCTGACGGACATATTTCGAGATATTTCTTCTTCTTGTTGTTCTTCTTCTGCACAGCTAAGCTGGAAGTGGCATTTGCGGCTCGCACTAGTGCAGAGTTATCTCAAAGAAAGGGGCCACGGTGTTTCTGTATCCCTATTATGTTGGTGCGGCTTCGGAACTTTTAAATATCTCGATATATCTCGAAAACTACGCTTCTGATCAAAAAATATCATAGAACATAAATTGTAGGAAACATAATCCTCTATAAACAACGTCTCTTAACATTTTGCCATAGCTCGCATCGTTTCCGAGACATTTGCAGATTCAGCTCAAAGGAACTGGCCTGACAGACATATTTCGAGATATTTCTTCTTCTTGTTGTTCTTCCTCTGCACAGCTAAGCTGGAAGTGGCATTTGCAGCTCGCAATAGTGCAGAGTTATCTCAAAGAAAGGGGCCACGGTGTTTCTGTATCTCTATTATGTTGGTGCGGCTTCGGAACTTTTAAATATCTCGATATATCTCGAAAACTACGCTTCTGATCAAAAAATATCATAGAACATAAATTGTAGGAAACAGAATTCTCTACAAAAAAGGTCTCTTAACATTTTGCCATAGCTCGCTTCGTTTCCGAGATATTTGCAGATATATCTCAAGGGAAGGGGCCTGACGGACATATTTCGAGATATTTCTTCTTCTTGTTGTTCGTCTTCTGCACAGCTAAGCTGGAAGTGGCATTTGCGGCTCGCACTAGTGCAGAGTTATCTCAAAGAAAGGGGCCACGGTGTTTCTGTATCTCTATTATGTTGGTGCGGCTTCGGAACTTTTAAATATCTTGATATATCTCGAGAACTACGCATCTGATCAAAAAATATCATAGAACATAAAAAGTAGGAAACTTAATTATCTACAAAAAAGGTCTCTTAACATTTTGCCATAGCTCGCTTCGTTTCCGAGATATTTGCAGATTTATCTCAAGGGAAGGGGCCTGACGGACATATTTCGAGATATTTCTTCTTCTTGTTGTTCTTCTTCTGCACAGCTAAGCTGGAAGTGGCATTTGCGGCTCGCACTAGTGCAGAGTTATCTCAAAGAAAGGGGCCACGGTGTTTCTGTATCCCTATTATGTTGGTGCGGCTTCGGAACTTTTAAATATCTCGATATATCTCGAAAACTACGCTTCTGATCAAAAAATATCATAGAACATAAATTGTAGGAAACATAATCCTCTATAAACAACGTCTCTTAACATTTTGCCATAGCTCGCATCGTTTCCGAGACATTTGCAGATTCAGCTCAAAGGAACTGGCCTGACAGACATATTTCGAGATATTTCTTCTTCTTGTTGTTCTTCTTCTGCACAGCTAAGCTGGAAGTGGCATTTGCGGCTCGCACTAGTGCAGAGTTATCTCAAAGAAAGGGGCCACGGTGTTTCTGTATCCCTATTATGTTGGTGCGGCATCGGAACTTTTAAATATCTCGATATATCTCGAAAACTACGCTTCTGATCAAAAAATATCATAGAACATAAATTGTAGGAAACAGAATTCTCTACAAAAAAGGTCTCTTAACATTTTGCCATAGCTCGCTTCGTTTCCGAGATATTTGCAGATATATCTCAAGGGAAGGGGCCTGACGGACATATTTCGAGATATTTCTTCTTCTTGTTGTTCTTCTTCTGCACAGCTAAGCTGGAAGTGGCATTTGCGGCTCGCACTAGTGCAGAGTTATCTCAAAGAAAGGGGCCACGGTGTTTCTGTATCTCTATTATGTTGGTGCGGCTTCGGAACTTTTAAATATCTTGATATATCTCGAGAACTACGCATCTGATCAAAAAATATCATAGAACATAAAAAGTAGGAAACTTAATTATCTACAAAAAAGGTCTCTTAACATTTTGCCATAGCTCGCTTCGTTTCCGAGATATTTGCAGATTTAACTCAAGGGAAGGGGCCTGACGGACATATTTCGAGATATTTCTTCTTCTTGTTGTTCTTCTTCTGCACAGCTAAGCTGGAAGTGGCATTTGCGGCTCGCACTAGTGCAGAGTTATCTCAAAGAAAGGGGCCACGGTGTTTCTGTATCCCTATTATGTTGGTGCGGCTTCGGAACTTTTAAATATCTCGATATATCTCGAAAACTACGCTTCTGATCAAAAAATATCATAGAACATAAATTGTAGGAAACATAATCCTCTATAAACAACGTCTCTTAACATTTTGCCATAGCTCGCTTCGTTTCCGAGATATTTGCAGATTTATCTCAAGGGAAGGGGCCTGACGGACATATTTCGAGATATTTCTTCTTCTTGTTGTTCTTCTTCTGCACAGCTAAGCTGGAAGTGGCATTTGCGGCTCGCACTAGTGCAGAGTTATCTCAAAGAAAGGGGCCACGGTGTTTCTGTATCTCTATTATGTTGGTGCGGCTTCGGAACTTTTAAATATCTTGATATATCTCGAGAACTACGCATCTGATCAAAAAATATCATAGAACATGAAAAGTAGGAAACTTAATTATCTACAAAAAAGGTCTCTTAACATTTTGCCATAGCTCGCTTCGTTTCCGAGATATTTGCAGATTTATCTCAAGGGAAGGGGCCTGACGGACATATTTCGAGATATTTCTTCTTCTTGTTGTTCTTCTTCTGCACAGCTAAGCTGGAAGTGGCATTTGCGGCTCGCACTAGTGCAGAGTTATCTCAAAGAAAGGGGCCACGGTGTTTCTGTATCTCTATTATGTTGGTGCGGCTTCGGAACTTTTAAATATCTTGATATATCTCGAGAACTACGCATCTGATCAAAAAATATCATAGAACATAAAAAGTAGGAAACTTAATTATCTACAAAAAAGGTCTCTTAACATTTTGCCATAGCTCGCTTCGTTTCCGAGATATTTGCAGATTTATCTCAAGGGAAGGGGCCTGACGGACATATTTCGAGATATTTCTTCTTCTTGTTGTTCTTCTTCTGCACAGCTAAGCTCGAAGTGGCATTTGCGGCTCGCACTAGTGCAGAGTTATCTCAAAGAAAGGGGCCACGGTGTTTCTGTATCCCTATTATGTTGGTGCGGCTTCGGAACTTTTAAATATCTCGATATATCTCGAAAACTACGCTTCTGATCAAAAAATATCATAGAACATAAATTGTAGGAAACATAATCCTCTATAAACAACGTCTCTTAACATTTTGCCATAGCTCGCATCGTTTCCGAGACATTTGCAGATTCAGCTCAAAGGAACTGGCCTGACAGACATATTTCGAGATATTTCTTCTTCTTGTTGTTCTTCCTCTGCACAGCTAAGCTGGAAGTGGCATTTGCAGCTCGCAATAGTGCAGAGTTATCTCAAAGAAAGGGGCCACGGTGTTTCTGTATCTCTATTATGTTGGTGCGGCTTCGGAACTTTTAAATATCTCGATATATCTCGAAAACTACGCTTCTGATCAAAAAATATCATAGAACATAAATTGTAGGAAACAGAATTCTCTACAAAAAAGGTCTCTTAACATTTTGCCATAGCTCGCTTCGTTTCCGAGATATTTGCAGATATATCTCAAGGGAAGGGGCCTGACGGACATATTTCGAGATATTTCTTCTTCTTGTTGTTCGTCTTCTGCACAGCTAAGCTGGAAGTGGCATTTGCGGCTCGCACTAGTGCAGAGTTATCTCAAAGAAAGGGGCCACGGTGTTTCTGTATCTCTATTATGTTGGTGCGGCTTCGGAACTTTTAAATATCTTGATATATCTCGAGAACTACGCATCTGATCAAAAAATATCATAGAACATAAAAAGTAGGAAACTTAATTATCTACAAAAAAGGTCTCTTAACATTTTGCCATAGCTCGCTTCGTTTCCGAGATATTTGCAGATTTATCTCAAGGGAAGGGGCCTGACGGACATATTTCGAGATATTTCTTCTTCTTGTTGTTCTTCTTCTGCACAGCTAAGCTGGAAGTGGCATTTGCGGCTCGCACTAGTGCAGAGTTATCTCAAAGAAAGGGGCCACGGTGTTTCTGTATCCCTATTATGTTGGTGCGGCTTCGGAACTTTTAAATATCTCGATATATCTCGAAAACTACGCTTCTGATCAAAAAATATCATAGAACATAAATTGTAGGAAACATAATCCTCTATAAACAACGTCTCTTAACATTTTGCCATAGCTCGCATCGTTTCCGAGACATTTGCAGATTCAGCTCAAAGGAACTGGCCTGACAGACATATTTCGAGATATTTCTTCTTCTTGTTGTTCTTCTTCTGCACAGCTAAGCTGGAAGTGGCATTTGCGGCTCGCACTAGTGCAGAGTTATCTCAAAGAAAGGGGCCACGGTGTTTCTGTATCCCTATTATGTTGGTGCGGCTTCGGAACTTTTAAATATCTCGATATATCTCGAAAACTACGCTTCTGATCAAAAAATATCATAGAACATAAATTGTAGGAAACAGAATTCTCTACAAAAAAGGTCTCTTAACATTTTGCCATAGCTCGCTTCGTTTCCGAGATATTTGCAGATATATCTCAAGGGAAGGGGCCTGACGGACATATTTCGAGATATTTCTTCTTCTTGTTGTTCTTCTTCTGCACAGCTAAGCTGGAAGTGGCATTTGCGGCTCGCACTAGTGCAGAGTTATCTCAAAGAAAGGGGCCACGGTGTTTCTGTATCTCTATTATGTTGGTGCGGCTTCGGAACTTTTAAATATCTTGATATATCTCGAGAACTACGCATCTGATCAAAAAATATCATAGAACATAAAAAGTAGGAAACTTAATTATCTACAAAAAAGGTCTCTTAACATTTTGCCATAGCTCGCTTCGTTTCCGAGATATTTGCAGATTTATCTCAAGGGAAGGGGCCTGACGGACATATTTCGAGATATTTCTTCTTCTTGTTGTTCTTCTTCTGCACAGCTAAGCTGGAAGTGGCATTTGCGGCTCGCACTAGTGCAGAGTTATCTCAAAGAAAGGGGCCACGGTGTTTCTGTATCCCTATTATGTTGGTGCGGCTTCGGAACTTTTAAATATCTCGATATATCTCGAAAACTACGCTTCTGATCAAAAAATATCATAGAACATAAATTGTAGGAAACATAATCCTCTATAAACAACGTCTCTTAACATTTTGCCATAGCTCGCTTCGTTTCCGAGATATTTGCAGATTTATCTCAAGGGAAGGGGCCTGACGGACATATTTCGAGATATTTCTTCTTCTTGTTGTTCTTCTTCTGCACAGCTAAGCTGGAAGTGGCATTTGCGGCTCGCACTAGTGCAGAGTTATCTCAAAGAAAGGGGCCACGGTGTTTCTGTATCTCTATTATGTTGGTGCGGCTTCGGAACTTTTAAGTATCTTGATATATCTCGAGAACTACGCATCTGATCAAAAAATATCATAGAACATAAAAAGTAGGAAACTTAATTATCTACAAAAAAGGTCTCTTAACATTTTGCCATAGCTCGCTTCGTTTCCGAGATATTTGCAGATTTATCTCAAGGGAAGGGGCCTGACGGACATATTTCGAGATATTTCTTCTTCTTGTTGTTCTTCTTCTGCACAGCTAAGCTGGAAGTGGCATTTGCAGCTCGCAATAGTGCAGAGTTATCTCAAAGAAAGGGGCCACGGTGTTTCTGTATCTCTATTATGTTGGTGCGGGTTCGGAACTTTTAAATATCTTGATATATCTCGAGAACTACGCATCTGATCCTAAAAATATCATAGAACATAAAAAGTAGGAAACTTAATTCTCTACAAAAATGGTCTCTTAACATTTTGCCATAGCTCGCTTCGTTTCCGAGATATTTGCAGATTTATCTCAAGGGAAGGGGCCTGACGGACATATTTCGAGATATTTCTTCTTCTTGTTGTTCTTCTTCTGCACAGCTAAGCTGGAAGTGGCATTTGCGGCTCGCACTAGTGCAGAGTTATCTCAAAGAAAGGGGCCACGGTGTTTCTGTATCCCTATTATGTTGGTGCGGCTTCGGAACTTTTAAATATCTCTTTATATCTCGAAAACTACGCTTCTGATCAAAAAATATCATAGAACATAAATTGTAGGAAACATAATCCTCTATAAACAACGTCTCTTAACATTTTGCCATAGCTCGCATCGTTTCCGAGACATTTGCAGATTCAGCTCAAAGGAACTGGCCTGACAGACATATTTCGAGATATTTCTTCTTCTTGTTGTTCTTCCTCTGCACAGCTAAGCTGGAAGTGGCATTTGCAGCTCGCAATAGTGCAGAGTTATCTCAAAGAAAGGGGCCACGGTGTTTCTGTATCTCTATTATGTTGGTGCGGGTTCGGAACTTTTAAATATCTTGATATATCTCGAGAACTACGCATCTGATCCTAAAAATATCATAGAACATAAAAAGTAGGAAACTTAATTCTCTACAAAAAAGGTCTCTTAACATTTCGCCATAGCTCGCTTCGTTTCCGAGATATTTGCAGATTTATCTCAAGGGAAGGGGCCTGACGGACATATTTCGAGATATTTCTTCTTCTTGTTGTTCTTCTTCTGCACAGCTAAGCTGGAAGTGGCATTTGCGGCTCGCACTAGTGCAGAGTTATCTCAAAGAAAGGGGCCACGGTGTTTCTGTATCCCTATTATGTTGGTGCGGCTTCGGAACTTTTAAATATCTCGATATATCTCGAAAACTACGCTTCTGATCAAAAAATATCATAGAACATAAATTGTAGGAAACATAATCCTCTATAAACAACGTCTCTTAACATTTTGCCATAGCTCGCATCGTTTCCGAGACATTTGCAGATTCAGCTCAAAGGAACTGGCCTGACAGACATATTTCGAGATATTTCTTCTTCTTGTTGTTCTTCTTCTGCACAGCTAAGCTGGAAGTGGCATTTGCGGCTCGCACTAGTGCAGAGTTATCTCAAAGAAAGGGGCCACGGTGTTTCTGTATCCCTATTATGTTGGTGCGGCTTCGGAACTTTTAAATATCTCGATATATCTCGAAAACTACGCTTCTGATCAAAAAATATCATAGAACATAAATTGTAGGAAACAGAATTCTCTACAAAAAAGGTCTCTTAACATTTTGCCATAGCTCGCTTCGTTTCCGAGATATTTGCAGATATATCTCAAGGGAAGGGGCCTGACGGACATATTTCGAGATATTTCTTCTTCTTGTTGTTCTTCTTCTGCACAGCTAAGCTGGAAGTGGCATTTGCGGCTCGCACTAGTGCAGAGTTATCTCAAAGAAAGGGGCCACGGTGTTTCTGTATCTCTATTATGTTGGTGCGGCTTCGGAACTTTTAAATATCTTGATATATCTCGAGAACTACGCATCTGATCAAAAAATATCATAGAACATAAAAAGTAGGAAACTTAATTATCTACAAAAAAGGTCTCTTAACATTTTGCCATAGCTCGCTTCGTTTCCGAGATATTTGCAGATTTATCTCAAGGGAAGGGGCCTGACGGACATATTTCGAGATATTTCTTCTTCTTGTTGTTCTTCTTCTGCACAGCTAAGCTGGAAGTGGCATTTGCGGCTCGCACTAGTGCAGAGTTATCTCAAAGAAAGGGGCCACGGTGTTTCTGTATCCCTATTATGTTGGTGCGGCTTCGGAACTTTTAAATATCTCGATATATCTCGAAAACTACGCTTCTGATCAAAAAATATCATAGAACATAAATTGTAGGAAACATAATCCTCTATAAACAACGTCTCTTAACATTTTGCCATAGCTCGCATCGTTTCCGAGACATTTGCAGATTCAGCTCAAAGGAACTGGCCTGACAGACATATTTCGAGATATTTCTTCTTCTTGTTGTTCTTCCTCTGCACAGCTAAGCTGGAAGTGGCATTTGCAGCTCGCAATAGTGCAGAGTTATCTCAAAGAAAGGGGCCACGGTGTTTCTGTATCTCTATTATGTTGGTGCGGGTTCGGAACTTTTAAATATCTTGATATATCTCGAGAACTACGCATCTGATCCTAAAAATATCATAGAACATAAAAAGTAGGAAACTTAATTCTCTACAAAAAAGGTCTCTTAACATTTTGCCATAGCTCGCTTCGTTTCCGAGATATTTGCAGATTTATCTCAAGGGAAGGGGCCTGACGGACATATTTCGAGATATTTCTTCTTCTTGTTGTTCTTCTTCTGCACAGCTAAGCTGGAAGTGGCATTTGCGGCTCGCACTAGTGCAGAGTTATCTCAAAGAAAGGGGCCACGGTGTTTCTGTATCCCTATTATGTTGGTGCGGCTTCGGAACTTTTAAATATCTCGATATATCTCGAAAACTACGCTTCTGATCAAAAAATATCATAGAACATAAATTGTAGGAAACATAATCCTCTATAAACAACGTCTCTTAACATTTTGCCATAGCTCGCTTCGTTTCCGAGATATTTGCAGATTTATCTCAAGGGAAGGGGCCTGACGGACATATTTCGAGATATTTCTTCTTCTTGTTGTTCTTCTTCTGCACAGCTAAGCTGGAAGTGGCATTTGCGGCTCGCACTAGTGCAGAGTTATCTCAAAGAAAGGGGCCACGGTGTTTCTGTATCCCTATTATGTTGGTGCGGCTTCGGAACTTTTAAATATCTCGATATATCTCGAAAACTACGCTTCTGATCAAAAAATATCATAGAACATAAATTGTAGGAAACAGAATTCTCTACAAAAAAGGTCTCTTAACATTTTGCCATAGCTCGCTTCGTTTCCGAGATATTTGCAGATATATCTCAAGGGAAGGGGCCTGACGGACATATTTCGAGATATTTCTTCTTCTTGTTGTTCTTCTTCTGCACAGCTAAGCTGGAAGTGGCATTTGCGGCTCGCACTAGTGCAGAGTTATCTCAAAGAAAGGGGCCACGGTGTTTCTGTATCTCTATTATGTTGGTGCGGCTTCGGAACTTTTAAATATCTTGATATATCTCGAGAACTACGCATCTGATCAAAAAATATCATAGAACATAAAAAGTAGGAAACTTAATTATCTACAAAAAAGGTCTCTTAACATTTTGCCATAGCTCGCTTCGTTTCCGAGATATTTGCAGATTTATCTCAAGGGAAGGGGCCTGACGGACATATTTCGAGATATTTCTTCTTCTTGTTGTTCTTCTTCTGCACAGCTAAGCTGGAAGTGGCATTTGCGGCTCGCACTAGTGCAGAGTTATCTCAAAGAAAGGGGCCACGGTGTTTCTGTATCCCTATTATGTTGGTGCGGCTTCGGAACTTTTAAATATCTCGATATATCTCGAAAACTACGCTTCTGATCAAAAAATATCATAGAACATAAATTGTAGGAAACATAATCCTCTATAAACAACGTCTCTTAACATTTTGCCATAGCTCGCATCGTTTCCGAGACATTTGCAGATTCAGCTCAAAGGAACTGGCCTGACAGACATATTTCGAGATATTTCTTCTTCTTGTTGTTCTTCCTCTGCACAGCTAAGCTGGAAGTGGCATTTGCAGCTCGCAATAGTGCAGAGTTATCTCAAAGAAAGGGGCCACGGTGTTTCTGTATCTCTATTATGTTGGTGCGGGTTCGGAACTTTTAAATATCTTGATATATCTCGAGAACTACGCATCTGATCCTAAAAATATCATAGAACATAAAAAGTAGGAAACTTAATTCTCTACAAAAAAGGTCTCTTAACATTTTGCCATAGCTCGCTTCGTTTCCGAGATATTTGCAGATTTATCTCAAGGGAAGGGGCCTGACGGACATATTTCGAGATATTTCTTCTTCTTGTTGTTCTTCTTCTGCACAGCTAAGCTGGAAGTGGCATTTGCGGCTCGCACTAGTGCAGAGTTATCTCAAAGAAAGGGGCCACGGTGTTTCTGTATCCCTATTATGTTGGTGCGGCTTCGGAACTTTTAAATATCTCGATATATCTCGAAAACTACGCTTCTGATCAAAAAATATCATAGAACATAAATTGTAGGAAACATAATCCTCTATAAACAACGTCTCTTAACATTTTGCCATAGCTCGCATCGTTTCCGAGACATTTGCAGATTCAGCTCAAAGGAACTGGCCTGACAGACATATTTCGAGATATTTCTTCTTCTTGTTGTTCTTCCTCTGCACAGCTAAGCTGGAAGTGGCATTTGCAGCTCGCAATAGTGCAGAGTTATCTCAAAGAAAGGGGCCACGGTGTTTCTGTATCTCTATTATGTTGGTGCGGGTTCGGAACTTTTAAATATCTTGATATATCTAGAGAACTACGCATCTGATCCTAAAAATATCATAGAACATAAAAAGTAGGAAACTTAATTCTCTACAAAAAAGGTCTCTTAACATTTTGCCATAGCTCGCTTCGTTTCCGAGATATTTGCAGATTTATCTCAAGGGAAGGGGCCTGACGGACATATTTCGAGATATTTCTTCTTCTTGTTGTTCTTCTTCTGCACAGCTAAGCTGGAAGTGGCATTTGCGGCTCGCACTAGTGCAGAGTTATCTCAAAGAAAGGGGCCACGGTGTTTCTGTATCCCTATTATGTTGGTGCGGCTTCGGAACTTTTAAATATCTCGATATATCTCGAAACCTACGCTTCTGATCAAAAAATATCATAGAACATAAATTGTAGGAAACAGAATTCTCTACAAAAAAGGTCTCTTAACATTTTGCCATAGCTCGCTTCGTTTCCGAGATATTTGCAGATATATCTCAAGGGAAGGGGCCTGACGGACATATTTCGAGATATTTCTTCTTCTTGTTGTTCTTCTTCTGCACAGCTAAGCTGGAAGTGGCATTTGCGGCTCGCACTAGTGCAGAGTTATCTCAAAGAAAGGGGCCACGGTGTTTCTGTATCTCTATTATGTTGGTGCGGCTTCGGAACTTTTAAATATCTTGATATATCTCGGGAACTACGCATCTGATCAAAAAATATCATAGAACATAAAAAGTAGGAAACTTAATTATCTACAAAAAAGGTCTCTTAACATTTTGCCATAGCTCGCTTCGTTTCCGAGATATTTGCAGATTTATCTCAAGGGAAGGGGCCTGACGGACATATTTCGAGATATTTCTTCTTCTTGTTGTTCTTCTTCTGCACAGCTAAGCTGGAAGTGGCATTTGCGGCTCGCACTAGTGCAGAGTTATCTCAAAGAAAGGGGCCACGGTGTTTCTGTATCCCTATTATGTTGGTGCGGCTTCGGAACTTTTAAATATCTCGATATATCTCGAAAACTACGCTTCTGATCAAAAAATATCATAGAACATAAATTGTAGGAAACATAATCCTCTATAAACAACGTCTCTTAACATTTTGCCATAGCTCGCATCGTTTCCGAGACATTTGCAGATTCAGCTCAAAGGAACTGGCCTGACAGACATATTTCGAGATATTTCTTCTTCTTGTTGTTCTTCCTCTGCACAGCTAAGCTGGAAGTGGCATTTGCAGCTCGCAATAGTGCAGAGTTATCTCAAAGAAAGGGGCCACGGTGTTTCTGTATCTCTATTATGTTGGTGCGGGTTCGGAACTTTTAAATATCTTGATATATCTCGAGAACTACGCATCTGATCCTAAAAATATCATAGAACATAAAAAGTAGGAAACTTAATTCTCTACAAAAATGGTCTCTTAACATTTTGCCATAGCTCGCTTCGTTTCCGAGATATTTGCAGATTTATCTCAAGGGAAGGGGCCTGACGGACATATTTCGAGATATTTCTTCTTCTTGTTGTTCTTCTTCTGCACAGCTAAGCTGGAAGTGGCATTTGCCGCTCGCACTAGTGCAGAGTTATCTCAAAGAAAGGGGCCACGGTGTTTCTGTATCCCTATTATGTTGGTGCGGCTTCGGAACTTTTAAATATCTTGATATATCTCGAGAACTACGCATCTGATCAAAAAATATCATAGAACATAAAAAGTAGGAAACTCAATTCTCTACAAAAAAGGTCTCTTAACATTTTGCCATAGCTCGCTTCGTTTCCGAGATATTTGCAGATTTATCTCAAGGGAAGGGGCCTGACGGACATATTTCGAGATATTTCTTCTTCTTGTTGTTCTTCTTCTGCACAGCTGAGCTGGAAGTGGCATTTGCAGGTCGCAATAGTGCAGAGTTATCTCAAAGAAAGGGGCCACGGTGTTTCTGTATATCTATTATGTTGGTGCGGCTTCGGAACTTTTAAATATCTCGATATATCTCGAAAACTACGCTTCTGATCAAAAAATATCATAGAACATAAATTGTAGGAAACATAATTCTCTACAAAAAAGGTCTCTTAACATTTTGCCATAGCTCGCTTCGTTTCCGAGATATTTGCAGATATATTTCAAGGGAAGGGGCCTGACGGACATATTTCGAGATATTTCTTCTTCTTGTTGTTCTTCTTCTGCACAGCTAAACTGGAAGTGGCATTTCCAGCTCGCAATAGTGCAGAGTTATCTCAAAGAAAGGGGCCACGGTG
Organism: Osmia lignaria lignaria; assembly: GCF_051020975.1. Classification (NCBI taxonomy): domain Eukaryota; kingdom Metazoa; phylum Arthropoda; class Insecta; order Hymenoptera; family Megachilidae; genus Osmia; species Osmia lignaria. Next base: position 4,359,464 of record NW_027478160.1, read on the forward strand.
TTTCTGTGTCTCTATTATGTTGGTGCGGCTTCGGAACTTTTAAATATCTTGATATATCTCGAGAACTACGCATCTGATCAAAAAATATCATAGAACATGAAAAGTAGGAAACTTAATTCTCTAGAAAAAAGGTCTCTTAACATTTTGCCATAGCTCGCTTCGTTTCCGAGATATTTGCAGATTTATCTCAAGGGAAGGGGCCTGACGGACATATTTCGAGATATTTCTTCTTCTTGTTGTTCTTCTTCTGCACAGCTGAGCTGGAAGTGGCATTTGCAGGTCGCAATAGTGCAGAGTTATCTCAAAGAAAGGGGCCACGGTGTTTCTGTATCTCTATTATGTTGGTGCGGCTTCGGAACTTTTAAATATCTCGATATATCTCGAAAACTACGCTTCTGATCAAAAAATATCATAGAACATAAAAAGTAGGAAACTTAATTCTCTACAAAAAAGGTCTCTTAACATTTTGCCATAGCTCGCTTCGTTTCCGAGATATTTGCAGATTTATCTCAAGGGAAGGGGCCTGACGGACATATTTCGAGATATTTCTTCTTCTTGTTGTTCTTCTTCTGCACAGCTAAGCTGGAAGTGGCATTTACAGCTCGCAATAGTGCAGAGTTATCTCAAAGAAAGGGGCCACGGTGTTTCTGTATCTCTATTATGTTGGTGTGGCTTCGGAACTTTTAAATATCTTGATATATCTCGAGAACTACGCATCTGATCAAAAAATATCATAGAACATAAAAAGTAGGAAACTTAATTCTCTACAAAAAAGGTCTCTTAACATTTTGCCATAGCTCGCTTGGTTTCCGAGATATTTGCAGATTTATCTCAAGGGAAGGGGCCTGACGGACATATTTCGAGATATTTCTTCTTCTTGTTGTTCTTCTTCTGCACAGCTGAGCTGGAAGTGGCATTTGCAGGACGCAATAGTGCAGAGTTATCTCAAAGAAAGGGGCCACGGTGTTTCTGTATCTCTATTATGTTGGTGCGGCTTCGGAACTTTTAAATATCTCGATATATCTCGAAAACTACGCTTCTGATCAAAAAATATCATAGAACATAAATTGTAGGAAACATAATTCTCTACAAAAAAGGTCTCTTAACATTTTGCCATAGCTCGCTTCGTTTCCGACATATTTGCAGATGTATCTCAAGGGAAGGTTGCTGACGGACATATTTCGAGATATTTCTTCTTCTTGTTGTTCTTCTTCTGCACAGCTAAGCTGGAAGTGGCATTTGCGGCTCGCACTAGTGCAGAGTTATCTCAAAGAAAGGGGCCACGGTGTTTCTGTATCTCCATTATGTTGGTGCGGCTTCGGAACTTTTAAATATCTCGATATATCTCGTGTCACGTAGACAGACCGTTTTATCAAACGTGTCTCCTTTCAAATAAGCTTAAACATCTGGAAAGGAAAACTCTCGGGCAAACCGACCATTTACTCTCGTAATAAACAGAAGGCCCACCGATAGCAGAACCAAACACTTGGGAAAGCAATGGGTCCGCCGTAATCAAATAGCAGATGCAACCACTCTAAACTGTCGCAGAGGCAGGTGGACCCAGCCTGATCACTCGAATAGTAACCAGACCACCCTTCTTAATTAGTATATAAACCCGTTCGTACCAACGATCGGGGGCAGTACCAGAGTTCATCTCGTGTCGAGCACGTCGTGTACGGTAGTGAGTTGGTTACTATTAGTGAGATCGGGTTGAAGTCCCCTTCGAGCAACATTCACCTTATAGAATCCGCGAGTCGTGTTTCTATTTGGCATTACAATTAACCACACACAACACCCCCGCATTGCCAGTGCGTGAACACCGAGCATAGTGGAAATAGGTAATATATCACATTATACACCTATATTCGCGACAACAACATCTGTAATAGACCAAGATTGTAGAATATATACATTGCTGTGTCAAACCCACATTAGCATTCTCCTTTAAACCCAGTGAAACCTTGTGACAGTTCCTACCACAATACAATCTTACCGCTCGGGTTGTATTGATAATAAAATAAGTTACGCGGCCGCCAATCAAAAAGCCTCTGATAGCCACGCGCGCTGCCAAGCCGTCGGCCACGTAACAGAACTGGTGACAGCGGTGGGATACAGTCACATAGATCATTTTCACTGGCATAATTACTTTCGTGGAATTTGACACACGGCTATTACTTTGTTGAACAACGATTGTATACTAGTTTTCCTAGTCAATCGGGTAACAAGAGGTATATACTAGTTTTCCTAGTTACATTCTTTAACCAACAAATTCATTCAACATGGCGAATGAACAAGCCAATATTTCTTCAGCCGATCTTATGAACTTAACAGTTTCGATCGCAAATTCTATGACACTTTTGACACAAAGATCCTGCATACAAAATGTTGCGTTAACAATACCAACATTTGATGGTGAGAATCCACCTTTATCACGTTTTGCACAACTGGTAGAAGATGGATTGACCTTGATTCCTGAGGGAACAGAAAGGGAATACCTTACAATTATTTTAACTAAACTCACCGGTCCGGCGCGAAGAAGTACTTTAGAACATCAATTCACTTCGGTATCCGCGTTGATCAAGCATTTGAAGAGAAGATTTGGACCAGGAAAGAGCTTATCGCAATTTCAAACAGAAATTGCCAGGCTTCAATTTAGGGAATACGAAAGTTTGAGAAACTACATCGATAGAACAAGCCATCTTGTTTATTGTACAAGAGGAGCGATTAAAGAGAAATATCCTAGACATTCAGAGGAAAATATTAAACAAATGGAAATGGATATTTTAGAAAATTTCCTAGATGGATTACCAGACCGCATCTCTTTTAAGGTATCAGCACAAAATAGAGACATTAAAAACTTAGAGGAAGCTTTTGACGCTGTGCTAGAGGTAGACAGGAAATTAAGAAGTCGTCGTGATTTGGCACGAAACACATCACCAGGAGGCTGGAACAACAGGGATCACCACAGCAACGAACGTCGAAATGAAATTTCATACCCTCAATCTCCAACACGACACGATCGATATAGAGATCGACAGAGGAGACCATCTAACTCTGAAGACGAGAGAGAAGGACGACCACGTACATCAGCATGGACTGTGCGATCCAGGAATCAATCGAATTCACCTTCTTATCGTTCAAATTCACCACGCACAGATCAAGATGAAAAACGGTTTACAGTTTTAAAACGCAGTGAAAAGGATGATACTTCGCAGCTATATTGTTGGCGATGTGATACCCAAGGACACGATGAAAAACGTTGTAGGAGGAATTCGCAAAATTTCAGACAGCGATCATACTCTCGAAATTCTTCAGTCGAATCAAACAAGTCTTTAAACTCAGAAAACGCTCAACGGAAAGGCGAGGCGGTGAGCGATCTGCAAAGACCTCGCCAAAAGATAGTCAGATTCACGGGAGAATCCTCATCAAGGAAACCCCAGCACCAAGAATAAAAATCAAAGTTCCGGAATTAGAATTAGAAACAGCTGAATTTTTAATTGACGGTGGCGCGGCAGTTAACTTAATAGTGCGCGATGTTCTCGGAGATCAAGCCAAACGTATCACTAAAGAAGTTATTGAAATCACAGGACTTACAAAATCACCTATTTATAGCATAGGTACCACAATTCTTCACATTCACGGTAAGCCTGCATTATTTTACGTAGTAGAGAACCTTGCAATAGAAGCCGATGGAATTATAGGCAGCCCATTTTTATTACAAGAAGAAGCAGAAATTTCATATTATCATGGAACACTAGTATTGAAAGATAAACCTATTCGACCACTTCGTTTTTCAAATTACCGAGATTTAGCTCAGCAGAAAAATCCGAAATCGACTAAACACCGTATCGAAGCTCGAACAACAAAACAAATTGCAATTCACATAGCTAATCCAAATATTAAAGAGGGATACTTACCGCGACTCGAAACATCAGAAAATATATACATTGGCGAAGCAGCAGTATATAATCGTGACGGCATTTGTTACGCGTTAGCAACGAATACCGGAGAAGACGATGTAGACATCGAAATTGAACCTCAATACATTCATCCTTACGATATTTACGACTCGTCGGACGACGACCCAATTTCTTCATATATGACCGAAAACACACCAGAAAATAGAGCAACACGAATTAGAAATCTTTTAAGAACCGATCATCTCAATGCAGAAGAACGTAAACATGTATTCAACATCGTCGACGAATTTTCAGACAGATTTTACTTGCCTGGAGACAAACTAGGAGAAGTACCGAATTTTTACCATTCAATTCATACAACAGATGACGTACCGATTAATACAAGACAATACCGATATCCACCAGTACACCAAGACGAAATACAACGTCAAGTAAAGGCTCTGTTATTACAAGGAGTCATACAGGCATCTAGTTCACCATATAATTCTCCGTTATGGATTGTACCAAAGAAACCAGACGCTAAGGGCAATAAGCGTTGGCGTATGGTAATCGATTTCCGAGCCTTAAACGAAAAGACTTTGAGTGATAAATTTCCTTTGCCGAATATCACCGAAATTCTAGATAAATTGGGAGGAGCAAAATATTTCACAATTTTTGATATAGCAAATGGATTTCATCAAGTTCAAATGGATCCTAAGGATTGTCCGAAAACAGCATTCACAACACCGGATGGGCATTTTGAATTTGTACGCATGCCATTTGGTTTAAAAAATGCACCACCGACATTTCAACGCTTAATGAATCAAGTTATATCTGGTCTAGAGAACGCTCATGTATTCATAGACGATATGGTTGTTTTCTCTTCATCACTACGAGAACATGAAATAAAAGTAAAAAAATTACTCAATCGGCTCAGAGAATTTGGACTTACACTGCAGATTGATAAATGCGAATTCTTACGTAAGGAGGTTACTTATTTAGGACACATTTTAACAGAAAATGGTGTTAAGCCAGATCCTCGTAAATTACAAGCTGTAAAAGAATTTCCCATTCCTAAAACACAGAAAAATGTCCAGCAGTTCTTGGGACTGACAGGATATTATCGCCGTTTCATAAAAGATTATTCTATTAAATCAAAACCATTAGTTCAGTTATTAGGTAAAGGAATTCGTTTTAAGTGGACCGAAGACCAGCAAAAAAGTTTTGAAAATTTACGCGACGAACTCTGTACACAACCAATTTTACAATATCCGGATTTTAATCGACCGTTCATTGTTACCACTGACGCATCAGATTACGCAATTGGAGCTGTACTTAGTCAAGGAGAAATAGGAAACGATCTACCAATTGCCTACGCATCTCGTACCTTAAATAAAGCCGAAAGGAATTATTCTGCTACAGAAAAGGAATGTCTTGCAATGGTTTACGCAGTACAATATTTCAGACCGTATCTTTATGGAACAAAATTCACACTCGTCACAGATCACCGACCGTTAGTCTGGTTACACTCTGTCAAGGATCCGACATCACGACTTATGAAGTGGAGACTCAGACTCTTAGAGTACGAATATCAGGTTATCCATAAAGCAGGAAAGACGAACAAGAACGCAGACGCATTATCACGTAACCCAGTACCATCTTGCTTACCACTTATACCCCGAGATCCTCAAGACCCCGATTACAAGCACATAGGACAGAAACCAGAAATCGACACGGATTCCATAGGATTTCGTGTGCGGCAACTACAAAGGGACAGGGAAAGGAGACCGAAATATCAAGAGGAAAACACTAGCTCTGATGAAGAACCAGCCCGTGGGAAGGTTCAACATTCTCCAATAGCAGATAGACCGAGAGTCTTACCTAACTTATCGCACGAGATAAGTATGCCAGATGAACACATGGAAACAATAAACTTTCATCCGCAAGCAAATTCTACTAAAATCACATCGACAGAAGAAGACGTAAACTTGATTTCATTCGAAGAACCATCAGAAAATACCATTACGGAAAACACGATAATCGCAAACCCGCAACAGGATTTACTTAACCATACACCATTATCACTTGTAACAAATGAGGGAATTTTACAACCACAACCTGTTAACGAAACAATAGGAACGGCAATCCAGCAACCACAGGAAAACTTTGACCGTACCGTTGACCCTTATCCGTTCACACTTCTTGACACAGACACTCTTTCCACGGAGGGAGATGACCTGCGAAGAAAAGTGCAACCTTCACAGACACTTGAGGTTATTATCTCTCCAAACACCCTGACCACCGAGGAAGGTCATTACGCACATTTCATACCTGCGGACTGTAAATTGGTAACCCCCATTGGAAAACTGTTACTGGACACAGAAGCAATAGATTTACAACAGCTCATGTCAAAGAAACCGCAGAAAGGAGACGTAATAGAATCAGCAAATGGCTCATACAAAGTTTACAGTATAATAATATCAGATAATTTTTACGACACCATTAAAAGTGAAGATATACTAAACGGACTACAAACACTGAAACAGCATTTAGATCAAAATTCAATTAAATCATTTAGAATATCAGCAGTCGGAGATTTTCATAAATTACCAACCAATGAATTAACTAAATTAATAAAGGACGTTTTCAACGGTACAACACAGAAAATCATCATATGCAATTGTTCAACGATTACACCATCAGAAGAAGATCGATTACAAATAATTCGCGAAGCTCACGACAGTTTGATAGGAGGACATAAAGGAGTCACAAAAACATATAAACGCATCAGAGCGAAATATCAATGGCCAGAAATGCACAACGAAATACGAAATTATATCAGGAAATGTCCAAGCTGTCAAGAAGAGAAATTAGTTAGAGCAAAAACTCGTCAACCAATGTTAATTACCGATACCCCGATAGAACCATTTGATAAAGTTGCTTTAGACACCGTAGGACCTTTACCTTTAACGCCTAGCGGAAATAAATACATTCTCACAATGCAAGATTGTTTAACGAAATATTGTATAGCAGTAGCAATACCAAACATTAGAGCAGCTACAATAGCAGACGCTTTCGCGAGACATTTTATTGCCATATATGGAACACCACGAGCAATATTAACAGACAAGGGAACTAGTTTTATGGGAAGCTTAATGAAAAATCTTTCAGAAATATTCAAAATCAAACAAATCACAACTTCTGGATACAGACCACAAACTAATGGATCACTAGAACGAAGTCATATAGTACTAACAGAATATCTTAAACATTACATGGATAATTATGAAGATTGGGACCTATTAATACCATTTGCCATGTTTTCTTATAATACTTCCGTACATGAAGCAACAAATTTCTCTCCATATGAATTAATATTTGGAAAACCAGCCCGTGAACCAAGTTCGTTCCCAACTGGCGAAAGGTTAAAATCATATGGCGACTATTTAACAGAATTAATAACTCATACTATAAAAATCCGCAACATAGCAGCCGATAATTTGATTGCTTCCAAGCACCGTTCGAAGAAGTACTATGATAAACATTCCCGACCGGTAGAATTCAATGTAGGCGATTATGCTTATGTATTGCTAGAACCACGAATTAGTAAATTTGATCCACATTATGTAGGGCCATATGAGATCATTAATGTAACAGATATGAACAACATTGTATTGCGAACACCTGACAAAACGATAACAAAACACCAAGATAAATTAAAACACGCTTATTTTCCATCCACAACGGAAAAAACGGAAATAACGGGAAATCATGATTCCGGCACAACTACTTCTGATACCTCTGGCTCTGGTTATGAGTCAGACAGCGATTAAAGGCGGTTCAAAGGTGTTACCACTGGCGCAATCAACGGGTTTGTTTTACGATAAATTGTCAGACATACGGACATAGCAATCGCAATGGCGATTGGTCACGTCATTGGATGTTGATAAATACCTTGCACATGCACCACCAGTAGAACAGATAATTCTGGCCATGAACCAACTATAGCAAACATTTACAATACTGGAATTTTCAACCTCGAACCGGGATGTAGAGCCACAGTAAATGCGATGCAATTAAAAGCAATGGACACAATAGTAACCATGGAAAATATTATACATTACCCATCCGCGTCATACAATTTATCAATAATCATTCCGAAAATAACAGAACATCACCTATCAGTTTTAGAAACCAATTACACTAATACAGATCAAGTAATCACAAATTGGAAGAACCTTCCGACAGCACCAAACCTAGAGGAATTGGAGCATCGGGCGAAAGAATTGGAACTTCAAGAAATTTCCACAAATCGTATAAAAATATCAACATTTTCCTCGTTTGGAGTAGTATCTTTGATCCTACTAGTAATAATTGGGACAATAATAAAAAGTAATATACACAAAATCATTAATAAACTAAAACCTTTGGACAAACCGAACGAAATTGAATTGCAACTGGAAGAAATACCTAAAAACTCAGAAGAATCAAATTCAAATAATATAAATCTACCAAGGGAAAAATCTTCAGCACCTAGACCAAGTGCCACAATATTCTAAGGGGCCGTAGCCACTCCTACACATCCCTCCTCTAAGAGTCGAAATAAGAGTGGGGTAAGATAAGGGTTTTCAGACTATATAAGCAGTTCTCGGCACCATAGTCTCATCAGTAGACATCCTCAAGAAAATGAACACCATCAAAAATATAGTTTTGAGCAGTTCTGTTCGGATCGGAATTGTCCACGTGGACAATCCGGTAGAATTCTGGGCGCAGGTGGACGACGGTCGGGAAGAAGCTAGGCGACTGTACCGGGACCTGTATCGGTACATGAGCGACCGCGGCCACCTCCACTTTCCAAACCAGGGAAGACTGACCACTGGACGTCTGGTGGCGTACAGAAGTAAAGAAGGTACTTGGGTCCGAGGAGAAGTTCAACACCTGGTGGACGGCCAGTTCGAGGTGGCTCTTCGTGACCACGGCAAGGTGGTAAGGGCACCGGTCGACCAACTTCGGACCTTGCCGCCACGCTTTCAAAATCTACCGTGGCAGGCCTTCAAGGTACGAGTACGGGGTATCCGCCCTGTATGCAGGACCTGGAAGTTAGAGCAGGCCAAGAGGGTGTTGGAAGGAAGGAGGGGTCTGCTAACCAACATCAGAGGCGAGGGTGAGGTCGTGGCAGATGTAGCCCTCGATCGTCTACCAGGACAACCACCATTCAACGTGGCGGAGGCGTGGTTGGGCATGAGATACGCGGTTCCAGGCCGGGTATAAAAGCAGACCACAACACCATTCTTCCAAAACACTTATCTGAGCGGACCGAAATGTGCTACATCAGGGAACAACCAACTGAGAGGGACACCAGTCGCATCGAGCTGCTGATGAACTTGACGGCCCGCCTGTGCATGCGCAGCACTTGCTACAGATTAGACGTTGGCATTGTCTGTATGCAGTGTGCTCTCGAAGCAGCCCTTGGAGCAGCAAGGATCTATGACATGGTGGAGGTACACTATCCACTACCAACGGCATATCCGCCTGGGGCCTGCGATATTTGCAGCGCGCCCCTGATGGAGTTGCAGGCCGCCTACCACTGCGAGGAGTGTATTGCCGCCATCATCATGGAAATGGAATACCAAAGAGCAAACCAACCCATACCACCGCCTGTAATAGTACCAACCTGGTACACCGAGAGACAAATCCGATCGAGGCAGCCTGGACCCAGACGTACGCTTCGACTTCATACCGCGTTTAGCAGCATCACCAACCATCACACGTAGCGATAAGTACACACACATCACACATAACACCCGACATATTGCATTACAACACCAAAACTTCAACACATTCTAGTGAGTGTTTTCCTTTCCAATTGAAAGCATCACGATTACCGCGATGTTTCATCTAAGGGGGGAGGTGTCACGTAGACAGACCGTTTTATCAAACGTGTCTCCTTTCAAATAAGCTTAAACATCTGGAAAGGAAAACTCTCGGGCAAACCGACCATTTACTCTCGTAATAAACAGAAGGCCCACCGATAGCAGAACCAAACACTTGGGAAAGCAATGGGTCCGCCGTAATCAAATAGCAGATGCAACCACTCTAAACTGTCGCAGAGGCAGGTGGACCCAGCCTGATCACTCGAATAGTAACCAGACCACCCTTCTTAATTAGTATATAAACCCGTTCGTACCAACGATCGGGGGCAGTACCAGAGTTCATCTCGTGTCGAGCACGTCGTGTACGGTAGTGAGTTGGTTACTATTAGTGAGATCGGGTTGAAGTCCCCTTCGAGCAACATTCACCTTATAGAATCCGCGAGTCGTGTTTCTATTTGGCATTACAATTAACCACACACAACACCCCCGCATTGCCAGTGCGTGAACACCGAGCATAGTGGAAATAGGTAATATATCACATTATACACCTATATTCGCGACAACAACATCTGTAATAGACCAAGATTGTAGAATATATACATTGCTGTGTCAAACCCACATTAGCATTCTCCTTTAAACCCAGTGAAACCTTGTGACAGTTCCTACCACAATACAATCTTACCGCTCGGGTTGTATTGATAATAAAATAAGTTACGCGGCCGCCAATCAAAAAGCCTCTGATAGCCACGCGCGCTGCCAAGCCGTCGGCCACGTAACACTCGAAAACTACGCTTCGGATCAAAAAATATCATAGAACATAAATTGTAGGAAACATATTTCTCTACAAAAAACGTATCTTAACATTTTGCCATAGCTCGCTTCGTTTCCGAGATATTTGCAGATTCAGCTCAAAGGAACGGGCCTGACGGACATATTTCGAGATACTTCTTCTTCTTGTTGTTCTTCCTCTGCACAGCTAAGCTGGAAGTGGCATTTGCAGCTCGCAATAGTGCAGAGATATCTCAAAGAAAGGGGCCACGGTGTTTCTGTATCTCTATTATGTTGGTGCGGCTTCGGAACTTTTAAATTTCTCGATATATCTCGAAAACTACGCTTCTGATCAAAAAATATCATAGAACCGAAATTGTAGGAAACATAATTCTCTACAAAAAAGGTCTCTTAACATTTTGCCATAGCTCGCTTCGTTTCCGAGATATTTGCAGATATATCTCAAGGGAAGGGGCCTGACGGACATATTTCGAGATATTTCTTCTTCTTGTTGTTCTTCTTCTGCACAGCTAAACTGGAAGTGGCATTTGCAGCTCGCAATAGTGCAGAGTTATCTCAAAGAAAGAGGCCACGGTGTTTCTGTATCTCTATTATGTTGGTGCGGCTTCGGAACTTTTAAATATCTTGATATATCTCGAGAACTACGCATCTGATCAAAAAATATCATAGAACATAAAAAGTAGGAAACTTAATTCTCTACAAAAAAGGTCTCTTAACATTTTGCCATAGCTCGCTTCGTTTCCGAGATATTTGCAGATTTATCTCAAGGGAAGGGGCCTGACGGACATATTTCGAGATATTTCTTCTTCTTGTTGTTCTTCTTCTGCACAGCTAAGCTGGAAGTGGCATTTGCAGCTCGCACTAGTGCAGAGTTATCTCAAAGAAAGGGGCCACGGTGTTTCTGTATCTCTATTATGTTGGTGCGGCTTCGGAACTTTTAAATATCTCGATATATCTCGAAAACTACGCTTCTGATCAAAAAATATCATAGAACGTAAAAAGTAGGAAACTTAATTCTCTACAAAAAAGGTCTCTTAACATTTTGCCATAGCTCGCTTCGTTTCCGAGATATTTGCAGATTTATCTCAAGGGAAGGGGCCTGACGGACATATTTCGAGATATTTCTTCTTCTTGTTGTTCTTCTTCTGCACAGCTAAGCTGGAAGTGGCATTTGCAGCTCGCACTAGTGCAGAGTTATCTCAAAGAAAGGGGCCACGGTGTTTCTGTATCTCTATTATGTTGGTGCGGCTTCGGAACTTTTAAATATCTCGATATATCTCGAAAACTACGCTTCTGATCAAAAAATATCATAGAACATAAAAAGTAGGAAACTTAATTCTCTACAAAAAAGGTCTCTTAACATTTTGCCATAGCTCGCTTCGTTTCCGAGATATTTGCAGATTTATCTCAAGGGAAGGGGCCTGACGGACATATTTCGAGATATTTCTTCTTCTTGTTGTTCTTCTTCTGCACAGCTAAGCTCGAAGCGGCATTTGCAGCTCGCAATAGTGCAGAGTTATCTCAAAGAAAGGGGCCACGGTGTTTCTGTATCTCTATTATGTTGGTGCGGCTTCGGAACTTTTAAATATCTTGATATATCTCGAGAACTACGCATCTGATCAAAAAATATCATAGAACATAAAAAGTAGGAAACTTAATTCTCTACAAAAAAGGTCTCTTAACATTTTGCCATAGCTCGCTTCGTTTCCGAGACATTTGCAGATATATCTCAAGGGAAGGGGCCTGACGGACATATTTCGAGATATTTCTTCTTCTTGTTGTTCTTCTTCTGCACAGCTAAGCTGGAAGTGGCATTTACAGCTCGCAATAGTGCAGAGTTATCTCAAAGAAAGGGGCCACGGTGTTTCTGTATCTCTATTATGTTGGTGCGGCTTCGGAACTTTTAAATATCTTGATATATCTCGAGAACTACGCATCTGATCAAAAAATATCATAGAACATAAAAAGTAGGAAACTTCATTCTCTACAAAAAAGGTCTCTTAACATTTTGCCATAGCTCGCTTCGTTTCCGAGACATTTGCAGATTTATCTCAAGGGAAGGGGCCTGACGGACATATTTCGAGATATTTCTTCTTCTTGTTGTTCTTCTTCTGCACAGCTAAGCTGGAAGTTGCATTTGCGGCTCGCACTAGTGCACAGTTATCTCAAAGAAAGGGGCCACGGTGTTTCTGTATCTCTATTATGTTGGTGCGGCTTCGGAACTTTTAAATATCTCGATATATCTCGAAAACTACGCTTCTGATCAAAAAATATCATACAACATAAATTGTAGGAAACATAATTCTCTACAAAAAAGGTCTCTTAACATTTTGCCATAGCTCGCTTCGTTTCCGAGATATTTGCAGATTCAGCTCAAAGGAACTGGCCTGACGGACATATTTCGAGATATTTCTTCTTCTTGTTGTTCTTCCTCTGCACAGCTAAGCTGGAAGTGGCATTTGCAGCTCGCAATAGTGCAGAGTTATCTTAAAGAAAGGGGCCACGGTGTTTCTGTATCTCTATTATGTTGGTGCGGCTTCGGAACTTTTAAATATCTTGATATATCTCGAGAACTACGCATCTGATCAAAAAATGTCATAGAACATAAAAAGTAGGAAACTTGATTCTCTACAAAAAAGGTCTCTTAACATTTTGCCATAGCTCTCTTCGTTTCCGAGATATTTGCAGATTTATCTCAAGGGAAGGGGCCTGACGGACATATTTCGAGATATTTCTTCTTCTTGTTGTTCTTCTTCTGCACAGCTAAGCTGGAAGTGGCATTTGCGGCTCGCACTAGTGCAGAGTTATCTCAAAGAAAGGGGCCACGGTGTTTCTGTATCTCTATTATGTTGGTGCGGCTTCGGAACTTTTAAATATCTCGATATATCTCGAGAACTACGCATCTGATCAAAAAATACCATAGAACATGAAAAGTAGGAAACTTAATTCTCTACAAAAAAGGTCTCTTAACATTTTGCCATAGCTCTCTTCGTTTCCGAGATATTTGCAGATTTATCTCAAGGGAAGGGGCCTGACGGACATATTTCGAGATATTTCTTCTTCTTGTTGTTCTTCTTCTGCACAGCTAAGCTGGAAGTGGCATTTGCGGCTCTCACTAGTGCAGAGTTATCTCAAAGAAAGGGGCCACGGTGTTTCTGTATCTCTATTATGTTGGTGCGGCTTCGGAACTTTTAAATATCTCGATATATCTCGAAAACTACGCTTCTGATCAAAAAATATCATAGAACATAAATTGTAGCAAACATAATTCTCTACAAAAAAGGTCTCTCAACATTTTGCCATAGCTCGCTTCGTTTCCGAGATATTTGCAGATATATCTCAAGGGAAGGGGCCTGACGGACATATTTCGAGATATTTCTTCTTCTTGTTGTTCTTCTTCTGCACAGCTAAGCTGGAAGTGGCATTTGCAGCTCGCACTAGTGCAGAGTTATCTCAAAGAAAGGGGCCACGGTGTTTCTGTATCTCTATTATGTTGGTGCGGCTTCGGAACTTTTAAATATCTCGATATATCTCGAAAACTACGCTTCTGATCAAAAAATATCATAGAACATAAAAAGTAGGAAACTTAATTCTCTACAAAAAAGGTCTCTTAACATTTTGCCATAGCTCGCTTCGTTTCCGAGATATTTGCAGATTTATCTCAAGGGAAGGGGCCTGACGGACATATTTCGAGATATTTCTTCTTCTTGTTGTTCTTCTTCTGCACAGCTAAGCTCGAAGCGGCATTTGCAGCTCGCAATAGTGCAGAGTTATCTCAAAGAAAGGGGCCACGGTGTTTCTGTATCTCTATTATGTTGGTGCGGCTTCGGAACTTTTAAATATCTTGATATATCTCGAGAACTACGCATCTGATCAAAAAATATCATAGAACATAAAAAGTAGGAAACTTAATTCTCTACAAAAAAGGTCTCTTAACATTTTGCCATAGCTCGCTTCGTTTCCGAGACATTTGCAGATATATCTCAAGGGAAGGGGCCTGACGGACATATTTCGAGATATTTCTTCTTCTTGTTGTTCTTCTTCTGCACAGCTAAGCTGGAAGTGGCATTTACAGCTCGCAATAGTGCAGAGTTATCTCAAAGAAAGGGGCCACGGTGTTTCTGTATCTCTATTATCTGGTGCGGCTTCGGAACTTTTAAATATCTTGATATATCTCGAGAACTACGCATCTGATCAAAAAATATCATAGAACATAAAAAGTAGGAAACTTCATTCTCTACAAAAAAGGTCTCTTAACATTTTGCCATAGCTCGCTTCGTTTCCGAGACATTTGCAGATTTATCTCAAGGGAAGGGGCCTGACGGACATATTTCGAGATATTTCTTCTTCTTGTTGTTCTTCTTCTGCACAGCTAAGCTGGAAGTTGCATTTGCGGCTCGCACTAGTGCGCAGTTATCTCAAAGAAAGGGGCCACGGTGTTTCTGTATCTCTATTATGTTGGTGCGTCTTCGGAACTTTTAAATATCTCGATATATCTCGAAAACTACGCTTCTGATCAAAAAATATCATAGAACATAAATTGTAGGAAACATAATTCTCTACAAAAAACGTCTCTTAACATTTTGCCATAGCTCGCTTCGTTTCCGAGATATTTGCAGATTCAGCTCAAAGGAACTGGCCTGACGGACATATTTCGAGATATTTCTTCTTCTTGTTGTTCTTCCTCTGCACAGCTAAGCTGAAGGTGGCATTTGCAGCTCGCAATAGTGCAGAGTTATCTCAAAGAAAGGGGCCACGGTGTTTCTGTATCTCTATTATGTTGGTGCGGCTTCGGAACTTTTAAATATCTTGATATATCTCGAGAACTACGCATCTGATCAAAAAATATCATAGAACATAGAAAGTAGGAAACTTAATTCTCTACAAAAAAGGTCTCTTAACATTTTGCCATAGCTCGCTTCGTTTCCGAGATATTTGCATATTTATCTCAAGGGAAGGGGCCTGACGGACATATTTCGAGATATTTCTTCTTCTTGTTGTTCTTCTTCTGCACAGCTAAGCTGGAAGTGGCATTTGCGGCTCGCACTAGTGCAGAGTTATCTCAAAGAAAGGGGCCACGGTGTTTCTGTATCTCTATTATGTTGGTGCGGCTTCGGAACTTTTAAATATCTCGATATATCTCGAAAACTACGCTTCTGATCAAAAAATATCATACAACATAAATTGTAGGAAACATAATTCTCTACAAAAAAGGTCTCTTAACATTTTGCCATAGCTCGCTTCGTTTCCGAGATATTTGCAGATTCAGCTCAAAGGAACTGGCCTGACGGACATATTTCGAGATATTTCTTCTTCTTGTTGTTCTTCCTCTGCACAGCTAAGCTGAAGGTGGCATTTGCAGCTCGCAATAGTGCAGAGTTATCTCAAAGAAAGGGGCCACGGTGTTTCTGTATCTCTATTATGTTGGTGCGGCTTCGGAACTTTTAAATATCTTGATATATCTCGAGAACTACGCATCTGATCAAAAAATATCATAGAACATAGAAAGTAGGAAACTTAATTCTCTACAAAAAAGGTCTCTTAACATTTTGCCATAGCTCGCTTCGTTTCCGAGATATTTGCATATTTATCTCAAGGGAAGGGGCCTGACGGACATATTTCGAGATATTTCTTCTTCTTGTTGTTCTTCTTCTGCACAGCTAAGCTGGAAGTGGCATTTGCGGCTCGCACTAGTGCAGAGTTATCTCAAAGAAAGGGGCCACGGTGTTTCTGTATCTCTATTATGTTGGTGCGGCTTCGGAACTTTTAAATATCTCGATATATCTCGAAAACTACGCTTCTGATCAAAAAATATCATACAACATAAATTGTAGGAAACATAATTCTCTACAAAAAAGGTCTCTTAACATTTTGCCATAGCTCGCTTCGTTTCCGAGATATTTGCAGATTCAGCTCAAAGGAACTGGCCTGACGGACATATTTCGAGATATTTCTTCTTCTTGTTGTTCTTCCTCTGCACAGCTAAGCTGGAAGTGGCATTTGCAGCTCGCAATAGTGCAGAGTTATCTTAAAGAAAGGGGCCACGGTGTTTCTGTATCTCTATTATGTTGGTGCGGCTTCGGAACTTTTAAATATCTTGATATATCTCGAGAACTACGCATCTGATCAAAAAATGTCATAGAACATAAAAAGTAGGAAACTTGATTCTCTACAAAAAAGGTCTCTTAACATTTTGCCATAGCTCTCTTCGTTTCCGAGATATTTGCAGATTTATCTCAAGGGAAGGGGCCTGACGGACATATTTCGAGATATTTCTTCTTCTTGTTGTTCTTCTTCTGCACAGCTAAGCTGGAAGTGGCATTTGCGGCTCGCACTAGTGCAGAGTTATCTCAAAGAAAGGGGCCACGGTGTTTCTGTATCTCTATTATGTTGGTGCGGCTTCGGAACTTTTAAATATCTCGATATATCTCGAGAACTACGCATCTGATCAAAAAATACCATAGAACATGAAAAGTAGGAAACTTAATTCTCTACAAAAAAGGTCTCTTAACATTTTGCCATAGCTCTCTTCGTTTCCGAGATATTTGCAGATTTATCTCAAGGGAAGGGGCCTGACGGACATATTTCGAGATATTTCTTCTTCTTGTTGTTCTTCTTCTGCACAGCTAAGCTGGAAGTGGCATTTGCGGCTCTCACTAGTGCAGAGTTATCTCAAAGAAAGGGGCCACGGTGTTTCTGTATCTCTATTATGTTGGTGCGGCTTCGGAACTTTTAAATATCTCGATATATCTCGAAAACTACGCTTCTGATCAAAAAATATCATAGAACATAAATTGTAGCAAACATAATTCTCTACAAAAAAGGTCTCTCAACATTTTGCCATAGCTCGCTTCGTTTCCGAGATATTTGCAGATATATCTCAAGGGAAGGGGCCTGACGGACATATTTCGAGATATTTCTTCTTCTTGTTGTTCTTCTTCTGCACAGCTAAGCTGGAAGTGGCATTTGCGGCTCGCACTGGTGCACAGTTATCTCAAAGAAAGGGGCCACGGTGTTTCTGTATCTCTATTATGTTGGTGCGTCTTCGGAACTTTTAAATATCTCGATATATCTCGAAAACTACGCTTCTGATCAAAAAATATGATAGAACATAAATTGTAGGAAACATAATTCTCTACAAAAAACGTCTCTTAACATTTTGCCATAGCTCGCTTCGTTTCCGAGATATTTGCATATTTATCTCAAGGGAAGGGGCCTGACGGACATATTTCGAGATATTTCTTCTTCTTGTTGTTCTTCTTCTGCACAGCTAAGCTGGAAGTGGCATTTGCGGCTCGCACTAGTGCAGAGTGATCTCAAAGAAAGGGGCCACGGTGTTTCTGTATCTCTATTATGTTGGTGCGGCTTCGGAACTTTTAAATATCTTGATATATCTCGAGAACTACGCATCTGATCAAAAAATATCATAGAACATAAAAAGTAGGAAACTTAATTCTCTACAAAAAAGGTCTCTTAACATTTTGCCATAGCTCGCTTCGTTTCCGAGATATTTGCAGATTCATCTCAAGGGAAGGGGTCTGACGGACATATTTCGAGATATTTCTTCTTCTTGTTGTTCTTCTTCTGCACAGCTAAGCTCGAAGTGGCATTTGCAGCTCGCAATAGTGCAGAGTTATCTCAAAGAAAGAGGCCACGGTGTTTCTGTACCTCTATTATGTTGGTGCAGCTTCGGAACTTTTAAATATCTTGATATATCTCGAGAACTACGCATCTGATCAAAAAATATCATCGAACATAAAAAGTAGGAAACTTAATTCTCTACAAAAAAGGTCTCTTAACATTTTGCCATAGCTCGCTTCGTATCCGAGATATTTGCAGATTCATCTCAAGGGAAGGGGCCTGACGGACATATTTCGAGATACTTCTTCTTGTTGTTCTTCTTCTGCACAGCTAAGCTCGAAGTGGCATTTGCAGCTCGCAATAGTGCAGAGTTATCTCAAAGAAAGAGGCCACGGTGTTTCTGTACCTCTATTATGTTGGTGCGGCTTCGGAACTTTTAAATATCTTGATATATCTCGAGAACTACGCATCTGATCAAAAAATATCATAGAACATAAAAAGTAGGAAACTTAATTGTCTACAAAAAAGGTCTCTTAACATTTTGCCATAGCTCGCTTCGTTTCCGAGATATTTGCAGATTCATCTCAAGGGAAGGGTCCTGACGGACATATTTCGAGATATTTCTTCTTCTTGTTGTTCTTCTTCTGCACAGCTAAACTGGAAGTGGCATTTCCAGCTCGCAATAGTGCAGAGTTATCCCAAAGAAAGGGGCTACGATGTTTCTGTATCTCTATTATGTTGGTGCGGCTTCGGAACTTTTAAATATCTCGATATATCTCGAAAACTACGCTTCTGATCAAAAAATATCATAGAACATAAATTGTAGGAAACATAATTCTCTACAAAAAAGGTCTCTTAACATTTTGCCATAGCTCGCTTCGTTTCCGAGATATTTGCAGATTTATCTCAAGGGAAGGGGCCTGACGGACATATTTCGAGATATTTCTTCTTCTTGTTGTTCTTCTTCTGCACAGCTAAGCTGGAAGTGGCATTTGCAGCGCGCAATAGTGCAGAGTTATCTCAAAGAAAGGGGCCACGGTGTTTCTGTATCTCTATTATGTTGGTGCGGCTTCGGAACTTTTAAATATCTTGATATATCTCGAGAACTACGCATCTGATCAAAAAATATCATACTACATAAAAAGTAGGAAACTTAATTCTCTACAAGAAAGGTCTCTAAACATTTTGCCATAGCTCGCTTCGTTTCCGAGATATTTGCAGATTTATCTCAAGGGAAGGGGCCTGACGGACATATTTCGAGATATTTCTTCTTCTTGTTGTTCTTCTTCTGCACAGCTAAGCTGGAAGTGGCATTTGCAGCTCGCAATAGTGCAGAGTTATCTCAAAGAAAGGGGCCACGGTGTTTCTGTATCCCTATTATGTTGGTGCGGCTTCGGAACTTTTAAATATCTCGATATATCTCGAAAACTACGCTTCTGATCAAAAAATATCATAGAACATAAATTGTAGGAAACATAATTCTCTACAAAAAACGTCTCTTAACATTTTGCCATAGCTCGCTTCGTTTCCGAGATATTTGCAGATTCAGCTCAAAGGAACTGGCCTGACGGACATATTTCGAGATATTTCTTCTTCTTGTTGTTCTTCCTCTGCACAGCTAAGCTGGAAGTGGCATTTGCAGCTCGCAATAGTGCAGAGTTATCTCAAAGAAAGGGGCCACGGTGTTTCTGTATCTCTATTATGTTGGTGCGGCTTCGGAACTTTTAAATATCTTGATATATCTCGAGAACTACGCATCTGATCAAAAAATATCATAGAACATAAAAAGTAGGAAACTTAATTCTTTACAAAAAAGGTCTCTCAACATTTTGCCATAGCTCGCTTCGTTTCCGAGATATTTGCAGATTTATCTCAAGGGAAGGGGCCTGACGGACATATTTCGAGATATTTCTTCTTCTTGTTGTTCTTCTTCTGCACAGCTAAGCTGGAAGTGGCATTTACAGCTCGCAATAGTGCAGAGTTATCTCAAAGAAAGGGGCCACGGTGTTTCTGTATCTCTATTATGTTGGTGCGGCTTCGGAACTTTTAAATATCTTGATATATCTCGAGAACTACGCCTCTGATCGAAAAATATCATAGAACATAAAAAGTAGGAAACTTAATTCTCTACAAAAAAGGTGTCTTAACATTTTGCCATAGCTTGCTTCGTTTCCGAGATATTTGCAGATTTATCTCAAGGGAAGGGGCCTGACGGACATATTTCGAGATATTTCTTCTTCTTGTTGATCTTCTTCTGCACAGCTAAGCTGGAAGTGGCATTTGCGGCTCGCACTAGTGCAGAGTTATCTCAACGAAAGGGGCCACAGTGTTTCTGTATCTCTATTATGTTGGTGCGGCTTCGGAACTTTTAAATATCTCGATATATCTCGAAAACTACGCTTCTGATGAAAAAATATCATAGAACATAAATTGTAGGAAACATAATTCTCTACAAAAAAGGTCTCTTAACATTTTGCCATAGCTCGCTTCGTTTCCGAGATATTTGCAGATATATCTCAAGGGAAGGGGTCTGACGGACAGTTTCGAGATATTTCTTCTTCTTGTTGTTCTTCTTCTGCACAGCTAAGCTGGAAGTGGCATTTACAGCTCGCAATAGTGCAGAGTTATCTCAAAGAAAGGGGCCACGGTGTTTCTGTATCTCTATTATGTTGGTGCGGCTTCGGAACTTTTAAATATCTTGATATATCTCGAGAACTACGCATCTGATCAAAAAATATCATAGAACATAAAAAGTAGGAAACCTAATTCTCTACAAAAAAGGTCTCTTAACATTTGGCATAGCTCTCTTCGTTTCCGAGATATTTGCAGATTTATCTCAAGGGAAGGGGCCTGACGGACATATTTCGAGATATTTCTTCTTCTTGTTGTTCTTCTTCTGTACAGCTAAGCTGAAAGTGGCATTTGCAGCTCGCAATAGTGCAGAGTTATCTCAAAGAAAGGGGCCACGGTGTTTCTGTATCTCTATTATGTTGGTGCGGCTTCGGAACTTTTAAATATCTTGATATATCTCGAGAACTACGCATCTGATCAAAAAATATCATACAACATAAAAAGTAGGAAACTTAATTCTCTACAAAAAAGGTCGCTTAACATTTTGCCATAGCTCGCTTCGTTTCCGAGATATTTGCATATTTATCTCAAGGGAAGGGGCCTGACGGACATATTTCGAGATATTTCTTCTTCTTGTTGTTCTTCTTCTGCACAGCTAAGCTGGAAGTGGCATTTGCGGCTCGCACTAGTGCAGAGTTATCTCAAAGAACGGGGCCACGGTGTTTCTGTATCCCTATTATGTTGGTGCGGCTTCGGAACTTTTAAATATCTTGATATATCTCGAGAACTACGCATCTGATCAAAAAATATCATAGAACATAAAAAGTAGGAATCCTAATTCTCTACAAAAAAGGTCTCTTAACATTTTGCCATAGCTCTCTTGGTTTCCGAGATATTTGCAGATTCAACTCAAAGGAACTGGCCTGACGGACATATTTCGAGATATTTCTTCTTCTTGTTGTTCTTCCTCTGCACAGCTAAGCTGGAAGTGGCATTTGCAGCTCGCAATAGTGCAGAGTTATCTCAAAGAACGGGGCCACGGTGTTTCTGTATCCCTATTATGTTGGTGCGGCTTCGGAACTTTTAAATATCTTGATATATCTCGAGAACTACGCATCTGATCAAAAAATATCATAGAACATAAAAAGTAGGAATCCTAATTCTCTACAAAAAAGGTCTCTTAACATTTTGCCATAGCTCTCTTCGTTTCCGAGATATTTGCAGATTCAGCTCAAAGGAACTGTCCTGACGGACATATTTCGAGATATTTCTTCTTCTTGTTGTTCTTCCTCTGCACAGCTAAGCTGGAAGTGGCATTTGCAGCTCGCAATAGTGCAGAGTTATCTCAAAGAAAGGGGCCACGGTGTTTCTGTATCTCTATTATGTTGGTGCGGCTTCGGAACTTTTAAATATCTTGATATATCTCGAGAACTACGCATCTGATCAAAAAATATCATAGAACAAAAATAGTAGGAAACTTAATTCTCTACAAAAAAGGTCTCTCAACATTTTGCCACAGCTCGCTTCGTTTCCGAGATATTTGCAGATTTATCTCAAGGGAAGGGGCCTGACGGACATATTTCGAGATATTTCTTCTTCTTGTTGTTCTTCTTCTGCACAGCTAAGCTGGAAGTGGCATTTACAGCTCGCAATAGTGCAGAGTTATCTCAAAGAAAGGGGCCACGGTGTTTCTGTATCTCTATTATGTTGGTGCGGCTTCGGAACTTTTAAATATCTTGATATATCCCGAGAACTACGCCTCTGATCGAAAAATATCATAGAACATAAAAAGTAGGAAACTTAATTCTCTACAAAAAAGGTCTCTTAACATTTTGCCATAGCTCGCTTCGCTTCCGAGATATTTGCAGATTTATCTCAAGGGAAGGGGCCTGACGGACATATTTCGAGATATTTCTTCTTCTTGTTGTTCTTCCTCTGCACAGCTAAGCTGGAAGTGGCATTTGCAGCTCGCAATAGTGCAGAGTTATCTCAAAGAAAGGGGCCACGGTGTTTCTGTATCTCTATTATGTTGGTGCGGCTTCGGAACTTTTAAATATCTTGATATATCTCGAGAACTACGCATCTGATCAAAAAATATCATAGAACACCAAAAGTAGGAAACTTAATTCTCTACAAAAAAGGTCTCTTAACATTTTGCCATAGCTCGCTTCGTTTCCGAGATATTTGCAGATTTATCTCAAGGGAAGGGGCCTGACGGACATATTTCGAGATATTTCTTCTTCTTGTTGATCTTCTTCTGCACAGCTAAGCTGGAAGTGGCATTTGCGGCTCGCACTAGTGCAGAGTTATCTCAACGAAAGGGGCCACAGTGTTTCTGTATCTCTATTATGTTGGTGCGGCTTCGGAACTTTTAAATATCTCGATATATCTCGAAAACTACGCTTCTGATGAAAAAATATCATAGAACATAAATTGTAGGAAACATAATTCTCTACAAAAAAGGTCTCTTAACATTTTGCCATAGCTCGCTTCGTTTCCGAGATATTTGCAGATATATCTCAAGGGAAGGGGCCTGACGGACATATTTCGAGATATTTCTTCTTCTTGTTGTTCTTCTTCTGTACAGCTAAGCTGAAAGTGGCATTTGCAGCTCGCAATAGTGCAGAGTTATCTCAAAGAAAGGGGCCACGGTGTTTCTGTATCTCTATTATGTTGGTGCGGCTTCGGAACTTTTGAATATCTTGATATATCTCGAGAACTACGCATCTGATCAAAAAATATCATAGAACATAAAAAGTAGGAAACTTAATTCTCTACAAAAAAGGTCGCTTAACATTTTGCCATAGCTCGCTTCGTTTCCGAGATATTTGCATATTTATCTCAAGGGAAGGGGCCTGACGGACATATTTCGAGATATTTCTTCTTCTTGTTGTTCTTCCACTGCACAGCTAAGCTGGAAGTGGCATTTGCAGCTCGCAATAGTGCAGAGTTATCTCAAAGAAAGGGGCCACGGTGTTTCTGTATCTCTATTATGTTGGTGCGGCTTCGGAACTTTTGAATATCTTGATATATCTCGAGAACTACGCATCTGATCAAAAAATATCATAGAACATAAAAAGTAGGAAACTCAATTCTCTACAAAAAAGGTCTCTTAACATTTTGCAATAGCTCGCTTCGTTTCCGAGATATTTGCAGATTTATCTCAACGGAAGGTGCCTGACGGACATATTTCGAGATATTTCTTCTTCTTGTTGTTCTTGTTCTGCACAGCTAAGCTGGAAGTGGCATTTTCGGCTCGCACTAGTGTAGAGTTATCTCAAAGAAAGGGGCCACGGTGTTTCTGTATCTCTATTATGTTGGTGCGGCTTCGGAACTTTTAAATATCTCGATATATCTCGAAAACTACGGTTCTGATCAAAAAATATCATAGAACATAAATTGTAGGAAACATAATTCTCTACAAAAAAGGTCTCTTAACATTTTGCCATAGCTCGCTTCGTTTCCGAGATATTTGCAGATTTATCTCAAGGTAAGGGGCCTGACGGACATATTTCGAGATATTTCTTCTTCTTGTTGTTCTTCTTCTGCACAGCTAAGCTGGAAGTGGCATTTGCAGCTCGCAATAGTGCATAGTTATCTGAAAGAAAGGGGCCACGGTGTTTCTGTATCTCTATTATGTTGGTGCGGCTTCGGAACTTTTAAATATCTTGATATATCTCGAGAACTACGCTTCTGATCAAAAAATATCATAGAACATAAATTGTAGGAAACATAATTCTCTACAAAAAACGTCTCTTAACATTTTGCCATAGCTCGCTTCGTTTCCGAGATATTTGCAGATTCAGCTCAAAGGAACTGGCCTGACGGACATATTTCGAGATATTTCTTCTTCTTGTTGTTCTTCCACTGCACAGCTAAGCTGGAAGTGGCATTTGCAGCTCGCAATAGTGCAGAGTTATCTCAAAGAAAGGGGCCACGGCGTTTCTGTATCTCTATTATGTTGGTGCGGCTTCGGAACTTTTGAATATCTTGATATATCTCGAGAACTACGCATCTGATCAAAAAATATCATAGAACATAAAAAGTAGGAAACTTAATTCTCTACAAAAAAGGTCTCTTAACATTTTGCCATAGCTCGCTTCGTTTCCGAGATATTTGCAGATTTATCTCAAGGGAAGGGGCCTGACGGCCATATTTCGAGATGTTTCTTCTTCTTGTTGTTCTTCTTCTGCACAGCTAAGCTGGAAGTGGCATTTGCGGCTCGCACTAGTGCAGAGTTATCTCAACGAAAGGGGCCACGGTGTTTCTGTATCTCTGTTATGTTGGTGCGGCTTCGGAACTTTTAAATATCTCGATATATCTCGAAAACTACGCTTCTGATCAAAAAATATCATAGAACATAAATTGTAGGAAACATAATTCTCTACAAAAAAGGTCTCTTAACATTTTGCCATAGCTCGCTTCGTTTCCGAGATATTTGCAGATTTATCTCAAGGGAAGGGGCCTGACGGACATATTTCGAGATATTTCTTCTTCTTGTTGTTCTTCTTCTGCACAGCTAAGCTGAAAGTGGCATTTGCAGCTCGCAATAGTGCAGAGTTATCTCAAAGAAAGGGGCCACGGTGTTTCTGTATCTCTATTATGTTGGTGCGGCTTCGGAACTTTTAAATATCTTGATATATCTCGAGAACTACGCATCTGATCAGAAAATATCATAGAAGATAAAAAGTAGGAAACTTAATTCTCTACAAAAAAGGTCTCTTAACATTTTGCCATAGCTCGCTTCGTTTCCGAGATATTTGCAGATTTATCTCAAGGGAAGGGGCCTGACGGACATATTTCGAGATATTTCTTCTTCTTGTTGTTCTTCTTCTGCACAGCTAAGCTGGAAGTGGCATTTGCGGCTCGCACTAGTGCAGAGTTATCTCAACGAAAGGGGCCACGGTGTTTCTGTATCTCTATTATGTTGGTGCGGCTTCGGAACTTTTAAATATCTCGATATATCTCGAAAACTACGCTTCTGATCAAAAAATATCATAGAACATAAATTGTAGGAAACATAATTCTCTACAAAAAAGGTTTCTTAACATTTTGCCATAGCTCGCTTCGTTTCCGAGATATTTGCAGATTTATCTCAAGGGAAGGGGCCTGACGGACATATTTCGAGATATTTCTTCTTCTTGTTGTTCTTCTTCTGCACAGCTAAGCTGAAAGTGGCATTTGCAGCTCGCAATAGTATAGAGTTATCTCAAAGAAAGGGGCCACGGTGTTTCTGTATCTCTATTATGTTGGTGCGGCTTCGGAACTTTTAAATATCTTGATATATCTCGAGAACTACGCATCTGATCAGAAAATATCATAGAAGATAAAAAGTAGGAAACTTAATTCTCTACAAAAAAGGTCTCTTAACGTTTTGCCATAGCTCGCTTCGTTTCCGAGATATTTGCAGATTTATCTCAAGGTAAGGGGCCTGACGGACATATTTCGAGATATTTCTTCTTCTTGTTGTTCTTCTTCTGCACAGCTAAGCTGGAAGTGGCATTTGCAGCTCGCAATAGTGCATAGTTATCTGAAAGAAAGGGGCCACGGTGTTTCTGTATCTCTATTATGTTGGTGCGGCTTCGGAACTTTTGAATATCTTGATATATCTCGAGAACTACGCATCTGATCAAAAAATATCATAGAACATAAAAAGTAGGAAACTCAATTCTCTACAAAAAAGTCTGTTAACATTTTGCAATAGCTCGCTTCGTTTCCGAGATATTTGCAGATTTATCTCAACGGAAGGTGCCTGACGGACATATTTCGAGATATTTCTTCTTCTTGTTGTTCTTGTTCTGCACAGCTAAGCTGGAAGTGGCATTTGCGGCTCGCACTAGTGCAGAGTTATCTCAAAGAAAGGGGCCACGGTGTTTCGGTATCTCTATTATGTTGGTGCGGCTTCGGAACTTTTAAATATCTCGATATATCTCGAAAACTACGCTTCTGATCAAAAAATATCATAGAACATAAATTGTAGGAAACATAATTCTCTACAAAAAACGTCTCTTAACATTTTGCCATAGCTCGCTTCGTTTCCGAGATATTTGCAGATTCAGCTCAAAGGAACTGTCCTGACGGACATATTTCGAGATATTCCTTCTTCTTGTTGTTCTTCCTCTGCACAGCTAAGCTGGAAGTGGCATTTGCAGCTCGCAATAGTGCAGAGTTATCTCAAAGAAAGGGGCCACGGTGTTTCTGTATCTCTATTATGTTGGTGCGGCTTCGGAACTTTTGAATATCTTGATATATCTCGAGAACTACGCATCTGATCAAAAA
Organism: Osmia lignaria lignaria; assembly: GCF_051020975.1. Taxonomy (NCBI): domain Eukaryota; kingdom Metazoa; phylum Arthropoda; class Insecta; order Hymenoptera; family Megachilidae; genus Osmia; species Osmia lignaria. The sequence goes on from NW_027478160.1 coordinate 4,386,456, forward strand.
ATATCATAGAACATAAAAAGTAGGAAACTTAATTCTCTACAAAAAAGGTCTCTTAACATTTTGCCATAGCTCGCTTCGTTTCCGAGATATTTGCAGATTTATCTCAAGGGAAGGGGCCTGACGGACATATTTCGAGATATTTCTTCTTCTTGTTGTTCTTCTTCTGCACAGCTAAGCTAGAAGTGGCATTTGCGGCTCGCACTAGTGCAGAGTTATCTCAACGAAAGGGGCCACGGTGTTTCTGTATCTCTATTATGTTGGTGCGGCTTCGGAACTTTTAAATATCTCGATATATCTCGAAAACTACGCTTCTGATCAAAAAATATCATAGAACATAAATTGTAGGAAACATAATTCTCTACAAAAAACGTCTCTTAACATTTTGCCATAGCTCGCTTCGTTTCCGAGATATTTGCAGATTCAGCTCAAAGGAACTGGCCTGACGGACATATTTCGAGATATTTCTTCTTCTTGTTGTTCTTCCACTGCACAGCTAAGCTGGAAGTGGCATTTGCAGCTCGCAATAGTGCAGAGTTATCTCAAAGAAAGGGGCCACGGCGTTTCTGTATCTCTATTATGTTGGTGCGGCTTCGGAACTTTTGAATATCTTGATATATCTCGAGAACTACGCATCTGATCAAAAAATATCATAGAACATAAAAAGTAGGAAACTTAATTCTCTACAAAAAAGGTCTCTTAACATTTTGCCATAGCTCGCTTCGTTTCCGAGATATTTGCAGATTTATCTCAAGGGAAGGGGCCTGACGGCCATATTTCGAGATATTTCTTCTTCTTGTTGTTCTTCTTCTGCACAGCTAAGCTGGAAGTGGCATTTGCGGCTCGCACTAGTGCAGAGTTATCTCAACGAAAGGGGCCACGGTGTTTCTGTATCTCTGTTATGTTGGTGCGGCTTCGGAACTTTTAAATATCTCGATATATCTCGAAAACTACGCTTCTGATCAAAAAATATCATAGAACATAAATTGTAGGAAACATAATTCTCTACAAAAAAGGTCTCTTAACATTTTGCCATAGCTCGCTTCGTTTCCGAGATATTTGCAGATTTATCTCAAGGGAAGGGGCCTGACGGACATATTTCGAGATATTTCTTCTTCTTGTTGTTCTTCTTCTGCACAGCTAAGCTGAAAGTGGCATTTGCAGCTCGCAATAGTGCAGAGTTATCTCAAAGAAAGGGGCCACGGTGTTTCTGTATCTCTATTATGTTGGTGCGGCTTCGGAACTTTTAAATATCTTGATATATCTCGAGAACTACGCATCTGATCAGAAAATATCATAGAAGATAAAAAGTAGGAAACTTAATTCTCTACAAAAAAGGTCTCTTAACATTTTGCCATAGCTCGCTTCGTTTCCGAGATATTTGCAGATTTATCTCAAGGTAAGGGGCCTGACGGACATATTTCGAGATATTCCTTCTTCTTGTTGTTCTTCTTCTGCACAGCTAAGCTGGAAGTGGCATTTGCAGCTCGCAATAGTGCAGAGTTATCTCAAAGAAAGGGGCCACGGTGTTTCTGTATCTCTATTATGTTGGTGCGGCTTCGGAACTTTTGAATATCTTGATATATCTCGAGAACTACGCATCTGATCAAAAAATATCATAGAACATAAAAAGTAGGAAACTCAATTCTCTACAAAAAAGTCTCTTAACATTTTGCAATAGCTCGCTTCGTTTCCGAGATATTTGCAGATTTATCTCAACGGAAGGTGCCTGACGGACATATTTCGAGATATTTCTTCTTCTTGTTGTTCTTGTTCTGCACAGCTAAGCTGGAAGTGGCATTTGCGGCTCGCACTAGTGCAGAGTTATCTCAAAGAAAGGGGCCACGGTGTTTCGGTATCTCTATTATGTTGGTGCGGCTTCGGAACTTTTAAATATCTCGATATATCTCGAAAACTACGCTTCTGATCAAAAAATATCATAGAACATAAATTGTAGGAAACATAATTCTCTACAAAAAACGTCTCTTAACATTTTGCCATAGCTCGCTTCGTTTCCGAGATATTTGCAGATTCAGCTCAAAGGAACTGGCCTGACGGACATATTTCGAGATATTCCTTCTTCTTGTTGTTCTTCCTCTGCACAGCTAAGCTGGAAGTGGCATTTGCAGCTCGCAATAGTGCAGAGTTATCTCAAAGAAAGGGGCCACGGTGTTTCTGTATCTCTATTATGTTGGTGCGGCTTCGGAACTTTTGAATATCTTGATATATCTCGAGAACTACGCATCTGATCAAAAAATATCATAGAACATAAAAAGTAGGAAACTTAATTCTCTACAAAAAAGGTCTCTTAACATTTTGCCATAGCTCGCTTCGTTTCCGAGATATTTGCAGATTTATCTCAAGGGAAGGGGCCTGACGGACATATTTCGAGATATTTCTTCTTCTTGTTGTTCTTCTTCTGCACAGCTAAGCTGGAAGTGGCATTTGCGGCTCGCACTAGTGCAGAGTTATCTCAACGAAAGGGGCCACGGTGTTTCTGTATCTCTATTATGTTGGTGCGGCTTCGGAACTTTTAAATATCTCGATATATCTCGAAAACTACGCTTCTGATCAAAAAATATCATAGAACATAAATTGTAGGAAACATAATTCTCTACAAAAAAGGTCTCTTAACATTTTGCCATAGCTCGCTTCGTTTCCGAGATATTTGCAGATTTATCTCAAGGGAAGGGGCCTGACGGACATATTTCGAGATATTTCTTCTTCTTGTTGTTCTTGTTCTGCACAGCTAAGCTGGAAGTGGCATTTGCGGCTCGCACTAGTGCAGAGTTATCTCAAAGAAAGGGGCCACGGTGTTTCTGTATCTCTATTATGTTGGTGCGGCTTCGGAACTTTTAAATATCTCGATATATCTCGAAAACTACGCTTCTGATCAAAAAATATCATAGAACATAAATTGTAGGAAACATAATTCTCTACAAAAAACGTCTCTTAACATTTTGCCATAGCTCGTTTCGTTTCCGAGATATTTGCAGATTCAGCTCAAAGGAACTGGCCTGAAGGACATATTTCGAGATATTCCTTCTTCTTGTTGTTCTTCCTCTGCACAGCTAAGCTGGAAGTGGCATTTGCAGCTCGCAATAGTGCATAGTTATCTGAAAGAAAGGGGCCACGGTGTTTCTGTATCTCTATTATGTTGGTGCGGCTTCGGAACTTTTAAATATCTTGATATATCTCGAGAACTACGCATCTGATCAAAAAATATCATAGAACATAAAAAGTAGGAAACTCAATTCTCTACAAAAAAGGTTTCTTAACATTTTGCCATAGCTCTCTTCGTTTCCGAGATATTTGCAGATTTATCTCAAGGGAAGGGGCCTGACGGACATATTTCGAGATATTTCTTCTTCTTGTTGTTCTTCTTCTGCACAGCTAAGCTGGAAGTGGCATTTGCGGCTCGCACTAGTGCAGAGTTATCTCAACGAAAGGGGCCACGGTGTTTCTGTATCTCTATTATGTTGGTGCGGCTTCGGAACTTTTAAATATCTCGATATATCTCGAAAACTACGCTTCTGATCAAAAAATATCATAGAACATAAAAAGTAGGAAACTCAATTCTCTACAAAAAAGGTCTCTTAACATTTTGCCATAGCTCTCTTCGTTTCCGAGATATTTGCAGATTTATCTCAAGGGAAGGGGCCTGACGGACATATTTCGAGATATTTCTTCTTCTTGTTGTTCTTCTTCTGCACAGCTAAGCTGAAAGTGGCATTTGCAGCTCGCAATAGTGCAGAGTTATCTCAAAGAAAGGGGCCACGGTGTTTCTGTATCTCTATTCTGTTGGTGCGGCTTCGGAACTTTTAAATATCTTGATATATCTCGAGAACTACGCATCTGATCAAAAAATATCATAGAACATAAAAAGTAGGAAACTCAATTCTCTACAAAAAAGGTCTCTTAACATTTTGCAATAGCTCGCTTCGTTTCCGAGATATTTGCAGATTTATCTCAAGGGAAGGTGCCTGACGGACATATTTCGAGATATTTCTTCTTCTTGTTGTTCTTGTTCTGCACAGCTAAGCTGGAAGTGGCATTTGCGGCTCGCACTAGTGCAGAGTTATCTCAAAGAAAGGGGCCACGGTGTTTCTGTATCTCTATTATGTTGGTGCGGCTTCGGAACTTTTAAATATCTCGATATATCTCGAAAACTACGCTTCTGATCAAAAAATATCATAGAACATAAATTGTAGGAAACATAATTCTCTACAAAAAACGTCTCTTAACATTTTGCCATAGCTCGCTTCGTTTCCGAGATATTTGCAGATTCAGCTCAAAGGAACTGGCCTGACGGACATATTTCGAGATATTCCTTCTTCTTGTTGTTCTTCCTCTGCACAGCTAAGCTGGAAGTGGCATTTGCAGCTCGCACTAGTGCAGAGTTATCTCAACGAAAGGGGCCACGGTGTTTCTGTATCTCTATTATGTTGGTGCGGCTTCGGAACTTTTAAATATCTCGATATATCTCGAAAACTACGCTTCTGATCAAAAAATATCTTAGAACATAAAAAGTAGGAAACTCAATTCTCTACAAAAAAGGTCTCTTAACATTTTGCCATAGCTCTCTTCGTTTCCGAGATATTTGCAGATTTATCTCAAGGGAAGGGGCCTGACGGACATATTTCGAGATATTTCTTCTTCTTGTTGTTCTTCTTCTGCACAGCTAAGCTGAAAGTGGCATTTGCAGCTCGCAATAGTGCAGAGTTATCTCAAAGAAAGGGGCCACGGTGTTTCTGTATCTCTATTCTGTTGGTGCGGCTTCGGAACTTTTAAATATCTTGATATATCTCGAGAACTACGCATCTGATCAAAAAATATCATAGAACATAAAAAGTAGGAAACTCAATTCTCTACAAAAAAGGTCTCTTAACATTTTGCAATAGCTCGCTTCGTTTCCGAGATATTTGCAGATTTATCTCAAGGGAAGGTGCCTGACGGACATATTTCGAGATATTTCTTCTTCTTGTTGTTCTTGTTCTGCACAGCTAAGCTGGAAGTGGCATTTGCGGCTCGCACTAGTGCAGAGTTATCTCAAAGAAAGGGGCCACGGTGTTTCTGTATCTCTATTATGTTGGTGCGGCTTCGGAACTTTTAAATATCTCGATATATCTCGAAAACTACGCTTCTGATCAAAAAATATCATAGAACATAAATTGTAGGAAACATAATTCTCTACAAAAAACGTCCCTTAACATTTTGCCATAGCTCGCTTCGTTTCCGAGATATTTGCAGATTCAGCTCAAAGGAACTGGCCTGACGGACATATTTCGAGATATTCCTTCTTCTTGTTGTTCTTCCTCTGCACAGCTAAGCTGGAAGTGGCATTTGCAGCTCGCAATAGTGCAGAGTTATCTCAACGAAAGGGGCCACGGTGTTTCTGTATCTCTATTATGTTGGTGCGGCTTCGGAACTTTTAAATATCTCGATATATCTCGAAAACTACGCTTCTGATCGAAAAATATCATAGAACATAAATTGTAGGAAACATTATTCTCTACAAAAAAGGTCTCTTAACATTTTGCCATAGCTCGCTTCGTTTCCGAGATATTTGCAGATTTATCTCAAGGGAAGGGGCCTGACGGACATATTTCGAGATATTTCTTCTTCTTGTTGTTCTTCTTCTGCACAGCTAAGCTGAAAGTGGCATTTGCAGCTCGCAATAGTGCAGAGTTATCTCAAAGAAAGGGGCCACGGTGTTTCTGTATCTCTATTCTGTTGGTGCGGCTTCGGAACTTTTAAATATCTTGATATATCTCGAGAACTACGCATCTGATCAAAAAATATCATAGAACATAAAAAGTAGGAAACTCAATTCTCTACAAAAAAGGTCTCTTAACATTTTGCAATAGCTCGCTTCGTTTCCGAGATATTTGCAGATTTATCTCAAGGGAAGGTGCCTGACGGACATATTTCGAGATATTTCTTCTTCTTGTTGTTCTTGTTCTGCACAGCTAAGCTGGAAGTGGCATTTGCGGCTCGCACTAGTGCAGAGTTATCTCAAAGAAAGGGGCCACGGTGTTTCTGTATCTCTATTATGTTGGTGCGGCTTCGGAACTTTTAAATATCTCGATATATCTCGAAAACTACGCTTCTGATCAAAAAATATCATAGAACATAAATTGTAGGAAACATAATTCTCTACAAAAAACGTCCCTTAACATTTTGCCATAGCTCGCTTCGTTTCCGAGATATTTGCAGATTCAGCTCAAAGGAACTGGCCTGACGGACATATTTCGAGATATTCCTTCTTCTTGTTGTTCTTCCTCTGCACAGCTAAGCTGGAAGTGGCATTTGCAGCTCGCAATAGTGCAGAGTTATCTCAACGAAAGGGGCCACGGTGTTTCTGTATCTCTATTATGTTGGTGCGGCTTCGGAACTTTTAAATATCTCGATATATCTCGAAAACTACGCTTCTGATCGAAAAATATCATAGAACGTAAATTGTAGCAAACATTATTCTCTACAAAAAAGGTCTCTTAACATTTTGCCATAGCTCGCTTCGTTTCCGAGATATTTGCAGATTTATCTCAAGGGAAGGGGCCTGACGGACATATTTCGAGATATTTCTTCTTCTTGTTGTTCTTCTTCTGCACAGCTAAGCTGAAAGTGGCATTTGCAGCTCGCAATAGTGCAGAGTTATCTCAAAGAAAGGGGCCACGGTGTTTCTGTATCTCTATTCTGTTGGTGCGGCTTCGGAACTTTTAAATATCTTGATATATCTCGAGAACTACGCATCTGATCAAAAAATATCATAGAACATAAAAAGTAGGAAACTCAATTCTCTACAAAAAAGGTCTCTTAACATTTTGCAATAGCTCGCTTCGTTTCCGAGATATTTGCAGATTTATCTCAAGGGAAGGTGCCTGACGGACATATTTCGAGATATTTCTTCTTCTTGTTGTTCTTGTTCTGCACAGCTAAGCTGGAAGTGGCATTTGCGGCTAGCACTAGTGCAGAGTTATCTCAAAGAAAGGGGCCACGGTGTTTCTGTATCTCTATTATGTTGGTGCGGCTTCGGAACTTTTAAATATCTCGATATATCTCGAAAACTACGCTTCTGATCAAAAAATATCATAGAACATAAATTTTAGGAAACATAATTCTCTACAAAAAACGTCTCTTAACATTTTGCCATAGCTCGCTTCGTTTCCGAGATATTTGCAGATTCAGCTCAAAGGAACTGGCCTGACGGACATATTTCGAGATATTCCTTCTTCTTGTTGTTCTTCCTCTGCACAGCTAAGCTGGAAGTGGCATTTGCAGCTCGCAATAGTGCAGAGTTATCTCAAAGAAAGGGGCCACGGTGTTTCTGTATCTCTATTATGTTGGTGCGGCTTCGGAACTTTTGAATATCTTGATATATCTCGAGAACTACGCATCTGATCAAAAAATATCATAGAACATAAAAAGTAGGAAACTTAATTCTCTACAAAAAAGGTCTCTTAACATTTTGCCATAGCTCGCTTCGTTTCCGAGATATTTGCAGATTTATCTCATGGTAAGGGGCCTGACGGACATATTTCGAGATATTTCTTCTTCTTGTTGTTCTTCTTCTGCACAGCTAAGCTGGAAGTGGCATTTGCGGCTCGCACTAGTGCAGAGTTATCTCAACGAAAGGGGCCACGGTGTTTCTGTATCTCTATTATGTTGGTGCGGCTTCGGAACTTTTAAATATCTCGATATATCTCGAAAACTACGCTTCTGATCGAAAAATATCATAGAACATAAATTGTAGGAAACATAATTCTCTACAAAAAAGGTCTCTTAACATTTTGCCATAGCTCGCTTCGTTTCCGAGATATTTGCAGATTTATCTCAAGGTAAGGGGCCTGACGGACATATTTCGAGATATTTCTTCTTCTTGTTGTTCTTCTTCTGCACAGCTAAGCTGGAGGTGGCATTTGCAGCTCGCAATAGTGCATAGTTATCTGAAAGAAAGGGGCCACGGTGTTTCTGTATCTCTATTATGTTGGTGCGGCTTCGGAACTTTTAAATATCTTGATATATCTCGAGAACTACGCATCTGATCAAAAAATATCATAGAACATAAAAAGTAGGAAACTCAATTCTCTACAAAAAAGGTCTCTTAACATTTTGCAATAGCTCGCTTCGTTTCCGAGATATTTGCAGATTTATCTCAAGGGAAGGTGCCTGACGGACATATTTCGAGATATTTCTTCTTCTTGTTGTTCTTGTTCTGCACAGCTAAGCTGGAAGTGGCATTTGCGGCTCGCACTAGTGCAGAGTTATCTCAAAGAAAGGGGCCACGGTGTTTCTGTATCTCTATTATGTTGGTGCGGCTTCGGAACTTTTAAATATCTCGATATATCTCGAAAACTACGCTTCTGATCAAAAAATATCATAGAACATAAATTGTAGGAAACATAATTCTCTACAAAAAACGTCTCTTAACATTTTGCCATAGCCCGCTTCGTTTCCGAGATATTTGCAGATTCAGCTCAAAGGAACTGGCCTGACGGACATATTTCGAGATATTCCTTCTTCTTGTTGTTCTTCCTCTGCACAGCTAAGCTGGAAGTGGCATTTGCAGCTCGCAATAGTGTAGAGTTATCTCAAAGAAAGGGGCCACGGTGTTTCTGTATCTCTATTATGTTGGTGCGGCTTCGGAACTTTTAAATATCTTGATATATCTCGAGAACTGCGCATCTGATCAAAAAATATCATAGAACATAAAAAGTAGGAAACTTAATTGTCTACAAAAAAGGTCTCTTAACATTTTGCCATAGCTCGCTTCGTTTCCGAGATATTTGCAGATTTATCTCAAGGGAAGGGGCCTGACGGACATATTTCGAGATATTTCTTCTTCTTGTTGTTCTTCTTCTGCACAGCTAAGCTGGAAGTGGCATTTGCGGCTCGCACTAGTGCAGAGTTAGCTCAAAGAAAGGGGCCACGGTGTTTCTGTATCTCTATTATGTTGGTGCGGCTTCGGAACTTTTAAATATCTTGATATATCTCGAGAACTACGCATCTGATCAAAAAATATCATAGAACATAAAAAGTAGGAAACCTAATTCTCTACAAAAAAGGTCTCTTAACATTTTGCCATAGCTCGCTTCGTTTCCGAGATATTTGCAGATATATCTCAAGGGCAGGGGCCTGACGGACATATTTCGAGATATTTCTTCTTCTTGTTGTTCTTCTTCTGCACAGCTAAGCTGGAAGTGGCATTTACAGCTCGCAATAGTGCAGAGTTATCTCAAAGAAAGGGGCCACGGTGTTTCTGTATCTCTATTATGTTGGTGCGGCTGCGGAACTTTTAAATATCTTAATATATCTCGAGAACTACGCATCTGATCAAAAAATATCATAGAACATAAAAAGTAGGACACTTAATTCTCTACAAAAAAGGTCGCTTAACATTTTGCCATAGCTCGCTTCGTTTCCGAGATATTTGCATATTTATCTCAAGGGAAGGGGCCTGACGGACATATTTCGAGATATTTCTTCTTCTTGTTGTTCTTCTTCTGCACAGCTAAGCTGGAAGTAGCATTTGCGGCTCGCACTAGTGCAGAGTTATCTCAAAGAAAGGGGCCACGGTGTTTCTGTATCTCTATTATGTTGGTGCGGCTTCGGAACTTTTAAATATCTCGATATATCTCGAAAACTACGCTTCTGATCAAAAAATATCATAGAACATAAATTGTAGGAAACATAATTCTCTACAAAAAAGGTCTCTCAACATTTTGCCATAGCTCGCTTCGTTTCCGAGATATTTGCAGATATATCTCAAGGGCAGGGGCCTGACGGACATATTTCGAGATATTTCTTCTTCTTGTTGTTCTTCTTCTGCACAGCTAAACTGGAAGTGGCATTTCCAGCTCGCAATAGTGCAGAGTTATCTCAAAGAAAGGAGCCACAGTGTTTCTGTATCTCTATTATGTTGGTGCGGCTTCGGAACTTTTAAATATCTTGATATATCTCGAGAACTACGCATCTGATCAAAAAATATCATAGAACATAAAATGTAGGAAACTTAATTCTCTACAAAAAAGGTCTCTTAACATTTTGCCATAGCTCGCTTCGTTTCCGAGATATTTGCAGATTTATCTCAAGGGAAGGGGCCTGACGGACATATTTCGAGATATTTCTTCTTCTCGTTGTTCTTCTTCTGCACAGCTAAGCTGTAAGTGGCATTTGCGGCTCGCACTAGTGCAGAGTTACCTCAAAGAAAGGGGCCACGGTGTTTCTGTATCTCTATTATGTTGGTGCGGTTTCGGAACCTTTAAATATCTCGATATATCTCGAAAACTACGCTTCTGATCAAAAAATATCATCGAACATAAATTGTAGGAAACATAATTCTCTACAAAAAAGGTCTCTTAACATTTTGCCATAGCTCGCTTCGTTTCCGAGATATTTGCAGATATATCTCAAGGGCAGGGGCCTGACGGACATATTTCGAGATATTTCTTCTTCTTGTTGTTCTTCTTCTGCACAGCTAAGCTGGAAGTGGCATTTACAGATCGCAATAGTGCAGAGTTATCTCAAAGAAAGGGGCCACGGTGTTTCTGTATCTCTATTATGTTGGTGCGGCTTCGGAACTTTTAAATATCTTAATATATCTCGAGAACTACGCATCTGATCAAAAAATATCATAGAACATGAAAAGTAGGAAACTTAATTCTCTACAAAAAAGGTCTCTTAACATTTTGCCATAGCTCGCTTCGTTTCCGAGATATTTGCAGATATATCTCAAGGGCAGGGGCCTGACGGACATATTTCGAGATATTTCTTCTTCTTGTTGTTCTTCTTCTGCACAGCTAAGCTGGAGGTGGCATTTACAGCTCGCAATAGTGCAGAGTTATCTCAAAGAAAGGGGCCACGGTGTTTCTGTATCTCTATTATGTTGGTGCGGCTTCGGAACTTTTAAATATCTCGATATATCTCGAAAACTACGCTTCTGATCAAAAAATATCATAGAACATAAATTGTAGGAAACATAATTCTCTACAAAAAACGTCTCTTAACATTTTGCCATAGCTCGCTTCGTTTCCGAGATATTTGCAGATTCAGCTCAAAGGAACGGGCCTGACGGACATATTTCGAGATACTTCTTCTTCTTGTTGTTCTTCCTCTGCACAGCTAAGCTGGAAGTGGCATTTGCAGCTCGCAATAGTGCAGAGTTATCTCAAAGAAAGGGGCCACGGTGTTTCTGTATCTCTATTATGTTGGTGCGGCTTCGGAACTTTTAAACATCTTGATATATCTCGAGAACTACGCATCTGATCAAAAAATATCATAGAACATAAAAAGTAGGAAACTTAATTCCCTACAAAAAAGGTCTCTTAACATTTTGCCATAGCTCGCTTCGTTTCCGAGATATTTGCAGATTTATCTCAAGGGAAGGGGCCTGACGGACATATATCGAGATATTTCTTCTTCTTGTTGTTCTTCTTCTGCACAGCTGAGCTGGAAGTGGCATTTGCAGGTCGCAATAGTGCAGAGTTATCTCAAAGAAAGGAGCCACGGTGTTTCTGTATCTCTATTATGTTGGTGCGGCTTCGGAACTTTTAAATATCTCGATATATCTCGAAAACTACGCTTCTGATCAAAAAATATCATAGAACATAAATTGTAGGAAAGATAATTCACTACAAAAAACGTCTCTTAACATTTTGCCATAGCTCTCTTCGTTTCCGAGATATTTGCAGATTCAGCTCAAAGGAACGGGCCTGACGGACATATTTCGAGATACTTCTTCTTCTTGTTGTTCTTCCTCTGCACAGCTAAGCTGGAAGTGGCATTTGCGGCTCGCACTAGTGCAGAGTTATCTCAACGAAAGGGGCCACGGTGTTTCTGTATCTCTATTATGTTGGTGCGGCTTCGGAACTTTTAAATATCTCGATATATCTCGAAAACTACGCTTCTGATCAAAAAATATCATAGAATATAAAAAGTAGGAAACTCGATTCTCTACAAAAAAGGTCTCTTAACATTTTGCAATAGCTCGCTTCGTTTCCGAGATATTTGCAGATTTATCTCAAGGGAAGGTGCCTGACGGACATATTTCGAGATATTTCTTCTTCTTGTTGTTCTTGTTCTGCACAGCTAAGCTGGAAGTGGCATTTGCGGCTCGCACTAGTGCAGAGTTATCTCAAAGAAAGGGGCCACGGTGTTTCTGTATCTCTATTATGTTGGTGCGGCTTCGGAACTTTTAAATATCTCGATATATCTCGAAAACTACGCTTCTGATCAAAAAATATCATAGAACCTAAATTGTAGGAAACATAATTCTCTACAAAAAACGTCTCTTAACATTTTGCCATAGCTCGCTTCGTTTCCGAGATATTTGCAGATTCAGCTCAAAGGAACTGGCCTGACGGACATATTTCGAGATATTCCTTCTTCTTGTTGTTCTTCCTCTGCACAGCTAAGCTGGAAGTGGCATTTGCAGCTCGCACTAGCGCAGAGTTATCTCAACGAAAGGGGCCACGGTGTTTCTGTATCTCTATTATGTTGGTGCGGCTTCGGAACTTTTAAATATCTCGATATATCTCGAAAACTACGCTTCTGATCAAAAAATATCTTAGAACATAAAAAGTAGGAAACTCAATTCTCTACAAAAAAGGTCTCTTAACATTTTGCCATAGCTCTCTTCGTTTCCGAGATATTTGCAGATTTATCTCAAGGGAAGGGGCCTGACGGACATATTTCGAGATATTTCTTCTTCTTGTTGTTCTTCTTCTGCACAGCTAAGCTGAAAGTGGCATTTGCAGCTCGCAATAGTGCAGAGTTATCTCAAAGAAAGGGGCCACGGTGTTTCTGTATCTCTATTCTGTTGGTGCGGCTTCGGAACTTTTAAATATCTTGATATATCTCGAGAACTACGCATCTGATCAAAAAATATCATAGAACATAAAAAGTAGGAAACTCAATTCTCTACAAAAAAGGTCTCTTAACATTTTGCAATAGCTCGCTTCGTTTCCGAGATATTTGCAGATTTATCTCAAGGGAAGGTGCCTGACGGACATATTTCGAGATATTTCTTCTTCTTGTTGTTCTTGTTCTGCACAGCTAAGCTGGAAGTGGCATTTGCGGCTCGCACTAGTGCAGAGTTATCTCAAAGAAAGGGGCCACGGTGTTTCTGTATCTCTATTATGTTGGTGCGGCTTCGGAACTTTTAAATATCTCGATATATCTCGAAAACTACGCTTCTGATCAAAAAATATCATAGAACATAAATTGTAGGAAACATAATTCTCTACAAAAAACGTCCCTTAACATTTTGCCATAGCTCGCTTCGTTTCCGAGATATTTGCAGATTCAGCTCAAAGGAACTGGCCTGACGGACATATTTCGAGATATTCCTTCTTCTTGTTGTTCTTCCTCTGCACAGCTAAGCTGGAAGTGGCATTTGCAGCTCGCAATAGTGCAGAGTTATCTCAACGAAAGGGGCCACGGTGTTTCTGTATCTCTATTATGTTGGTGCGGCTTCGGAACTTTTAAATATCTCGATATACCTCGAAAACTACGCTTCTGATCGAAAAATATCATAGAACATAAATTGTAGGAAACATTATTCTCTACAAAAAAGGTCTCTTAACATTTTGCCATAGCTCGCTTCGTTTCCGAGATATTTGCAGATTTATCTCAAGGGAAGGGGCCTGACGGACATATTTCGAGATATTTCTTCTTCTTGTTGTTCTTCTTCTGCACAGCTAAGCTGAAAGTGGCATTTGCAGCTCGCAATAGTGCAGAGTTATCTCAAAGAAAGGGGCCACGGTGTTTCTGTATCTCTATTCTGTTGGTGCGGCTTCGGAACTTTTAAATATCTCGATATATCTCGAAAACTACGCTTCTGATCAAAAAATATCATAGAACATAAATTGTAGGAAACTTAATTCTCTACAAAAAAGGTCTCTTAACATTTTGCCATAGCTCGCTTCGTTTCCGAGATATTTGCAGATTTATCTCAAGGGAAGGGGCCTGACGGACATATTTCGAGATATTTCTTCTTCTCGTTGTTCTTCTTCTGCACAGCTAAGCTGTAAGTGGCATTTGCGGCTCGCACTAGTGCAGAGTTACCTCAAAGAAAGGGGCCACGGTGTTTCTGTATCTCTATTATGTTGGTGCGGTTTCGGAACCTTTAAATATCTCGATATATCTCGAAAACTACGCTTCTGATCAAAAAATATCATCGAACATAAATTGTAGGAAACATAATTCTCTACAAAAAAGGTCTCTTAACATTTTGCCATAGCTCGCTTCGTTTCCGAGATATTTGCAGATATATCTCAAGGGCAGGGGCCTGACGGACATATTTCGAGATATTTCTTCTTCTTGTTGTTCTTCTTCTGCACAGCTAAGCTGGAAGTGGCATTTACAGATCGCAATAGTGCAGAGTTATCTCAAAAAAAGGGGCCACGGTGTTTCTGTATCTCTATTATGTTGGTGCGGCTTCGGAACTTTTAAATATCTTAATATATCTCGAGAACTACGCATCTGATCAAAAAATATCATAGAACATGAAAAGTAGGAAACTTAATTCTCTACAAAAAAGGTCTCTTAACATTTTGCCATAGCTCGCTTCGTTTCCGAGATATTTGCAGATATATCTCAAGGGCAGGGGCCTGACGGACATATTTCGAGATATTTCTTCTTCTTGTTGTTCTTCTTCTGCACAGCTAAACTGGAAGTGGCATTTCCAGCTCGCAATAGTGCAGAGTTATCTCAAAGAAAGGGGCCACGGTGTTTCTGTATCTCTATTATGTTGGTGCGGCTTCGGAACTTTTAAATATCTCGATATATCTCGAAAACTACGCTTCTGATCAAAAAATATCATAGAACATAAATTGTAGGAAACATAATTCTCTACAAAAAACGTCCCTTAACATTTTGCCATAGCTCGCTTCGTTTCCGAGATATTTGCAGATTCAGCTCAAAGGAACTGGCCTGACGGACATATTTCGAGATATTCCTTCTTCTTGTTGTTCTTCCTCTGCACAGCTAAGCTGGAAGTGGCATTTGCAGCTCGCAATAGTGCAGAGTTATCTCAACGAAAGGGGCCACGGTGTTTCTGTATCTCTATTATGTTGGTGCGGCTTCGGAACTTTTAAATATCTCGATATACCTCGAAAACTACGCTTCTGATCGAAAAATATCATAGAACATAAATTGTAGGAAACATTATTCTCTACAAAAAAGGTCTCTTAACATTTTGCCATAGCTCGCTTCGTTTCCGAGATATTTGCAGATTTATCTCAAGGGAAGGGGCCTGACGGACATATTTCGAGATATTTCTTCTTCTTGTTGTTCTTCTTCTGCACAGCTAAGCTGAAAGTGGCATTTGCAGCTCGCAATAGTGCAGAGTTATCTCAAAGAAAGGGGCCACGGTGTTTCTGTATCTCTATTCTGTTGGTGCGGCTTCGGAACTTTTAAATATCTCGATATATCTCGAAAACTACGCTTCTGATCAAAAAATATCATAGAACATAAATTGTAGGAAACTTAATTCTCTACAAAAAAGGTCTCTTAACATTTTGCCATAGCTCGCTTCGTTTCCGAGATATTTGCAGATTTATCTCAAGGGAAGGGGCCTGACGGACATATTTCGAGATATTTCTTCTTCTCGTTGTTCTTCTTCTGCACAGCTAAGCTGTAAGTGGCATTTGCGGCTCGCACTAGTGCAGAGTTACCTCAAAGAAAGGGGCCACGGTGTTTCTGTATCTCTATTATGTTGGTGCGGTTTCGGAACCTTTAAATATCTCGATATATCTCGAAAACTACGCTTCTGATCAAAAAATATCATCGAACATAAATTGTAGGAAACATAATTCTCTACAAAAAAGGTCTCTTAACATTTTGCCATAGCTCGCTTCGTTTCCGAGATATTTGCAGATATATCTCAAGGGCAGGGGCCTGACGGACATATTTCGAGATATTTCTTCTTCTTGTTGTTCTTCTTCTGCACAGCTAAGCTGGAAGTGGCATTTACAGATCGCAATAGTGCAGAGTTATCTCAAAGAAAGGGGCCACGGTGTTTCTGTATCTCTATTATGTTGGTGCGGCTTCGGAACTTTTAAATATCTTAATATATCTCGAGAACTACGCATCTGATCAAAAAATATCATAGAACATGAAAAGTAGGAAACTTAATTCTCTACAAAAAAGGTCTCTTAACATTTTGCCATAGCTCGCTTCGTTTCCGAGATATTTGCAGATATATCTCAAGGGCAGGGGCCTGACGGACATATTTCGAGATATTTCTTCTTCTTGTTGTTCTTCTTCTGCACAGCTAAACTGGAAGTGGCATTTCCAGCTCGCAATAGTGCAGAGTTATCTCAAAGAAAGGAGCCACGGTGTTTCTGTATCTCTATTATGTTGGTGCGGCTTCGGAACTTTTAAATATCTTGATATATCTCGAGAACTACGCATCTGATCAAAAAATATCATAGAACATAAAATGTAGGAAACTTAATTCTCTACAAAAAAGGTCTCTTAACATTTTGCCATAGCTCGCTTCGTTTCCGCGATATTTGCAGATTTATCTCAAGGGAAGGGGCCTAACGGACATATTTCGAGATATTTCTTCTTCTTGTTGTTCTTCTTCTGCACAGCTGAGCTGGAAGCGGCATTTGCGGCTCGCACTAGTGCAGAGTTATCTCAAAGAAAGGGGCCACGGTGTTTCTGTATCTCTGTTATGTTGGTGCGGTTTCGGAACTTTTAAATATCTTGATATATCTCGAGAACTACGCATCTGATCAAAGAATATCATAGAACATAAATTGTAGGAAACATAATTCTCTACAAAAAAGGTCTCTTAACATTTTGCCATAGCTCGCTTCGTTTCCGAGATATTTGCAGATATATCTCAAGGGCAGGGGCCTGACGGACATATTTCGAGATATTTCTTCTTCTTGTTGTTCTTCTTCTGCACAGCTAAGCTGGAGGTGGCATTTACAGCTCGCAATAGTGCAGAGTTATCTCAAAGAAAGGGGCCACGGTGTTTCTGTATCTCTATTATGTTGGTGCGGCTTCGGAACTTTTAAATATCTCGATATATCTCGAAAACTACGCTTCTGATCAAAAAATATCATAGAACATAAATTGTAGGAAACATAATGCTCTACAAAAAACGTCTCTTAACATTTTGCCATAGCTCGCTTCGTTTCCGAGATATTTGCAGATTCAGCTCAAAGGAACGGGCCTGACGGACATATTTCGAGATACTTCTTCTTCTTGTTGTTCTTCCTCTGCACAGCTAAGCTGGAAGTGGCATTTGCAGCTCGCAATAGTGCAGAGTTATCTCAAAGAAAGGGGCCACGGTGTTTCTGTATCTCTATTATGTTGGTGCGGCTTCGGAACTTTTAAACATCTTGATATATCTCGAGAACTACGCATCTGATCAAAAAATATCATAGAACATAAAAAGTAGGAAACTTAATTCCCTACAAAAAAGGTCTCTTAACATTTTGCCATAGCTCGCTTCGTTTCCGAGATATTTGCAGATTTATCTCAAGGGAAGGGGCCTGACGGACATATATCGAGATATTTCTTCTTCTTGTTGTTCTTCTTCTGCACAGCTGAGCTGGAAGTGGCATTTGCAGGTCGCAATAGTGCAGAGTTATCTCAAAGAAAGGAGCCACGGTGTTTCTGTATCTCTATTATGTTGGTGCGGCTTCGGAACTTTTAAATATCTCGATATATCTCGAAAACTACGCTTCTGATCAAAAAATATCATAGAACATAAATTGTAGGAAACATAATTCTCTACAAAAAACGTCTCTTAACATTTTGCCATAGCTCGCTTCGTTTCCGAGATATTTGCAGATTCAGCTCAAAGGAACTGGCCTGACGGACATATTTCGAGATATTCCTTCTTCTTGTTGTTCTTCCTCTGCACAGCTAAGCTGGAAGTGGCATTTGCAGCTCGCACTAGTGCAGAGTTATCTCAACGAAAGGGGCCACGGTGTTTCTGTATCTCTATTATGTTGTGCGGCTTCGGAACTTTTAAATATCTCGATATATCTCGAAAACTACGCTTCTGATCAAAAAATATCTTAGAACATAAAAAGGAGGAAACTCAATTCTCTACAAAAAAGGTCTCTTAACATTTTGCCATAGCTCTCTTCGTTTCCGAGATATTGGCAGATTTATCTCAAGGGAAGGGGCCTGACGGACATATTTCGAGATATTTCTTCTTCTTGTTGTTCTTCTTCTGCACAGCTAAGCTGAAAGTGGCATTTGCAGCTCGCAATAGTGCAGAGTTATCTCAAAGAAAGGGGCCACGGTGTTTCTGTATCTCTATTCTGTTGGTGCGGCTTCGGAACTTTTAAATATCTTGATATATCTCGAGAACTACGCATCTGATCAAAAAATATCATAGAACATAAAAAGTAGGAAACTCAATTCTCTACAAAAAAGGTCTCTTAACATTTTGCAATAGCTCGCTTCGTTTCCGAGATATTTGCAGATTTATCTCAAGGGAAGGTGCCTGACGGACATATTTCGAGATATTTCTTCTTCTTGTTGTTCTTGTTCTGCACAGCTAAGCTGGAAGTGGCATTTGCGGCTCGCACTAGTGCAGAGTTATCTCAAAGAAAGGGGCCACGGTGTTTCTGTATCTCTATTATGTTGGTGCGGCTTCGGAACTTTTAAATATCTCGATATATCTCGAAAACTACGCTTCTGATCAAAAAATATCATAGAACATAAATTGTAGGAAACATAATTCTCTACAAAAAACGTCCCTTAACATTTTGCCATAGCTCGCTTCGTTTCCGAGATATTTGCAGATTCAGCTCAAAGGAACTGGCCTGACGGACATATTTCGAGATATTCCTTCTTCTTGTTGTTCTTCCTCTGCACAGCTAAGCTGGAAGTGGCATTTGCAGCTCGCAATAGTGCAGAGTTATCTCAACGAAAGGGGCCACGGTGTTTCTGTATCTCTATTATGTTGGTGCGGCTTCGGAACTTTTAAATATCTCGATATATCTCGAGAACTACGCATCTGATCAAAGAATATCATAGAACATAAATTGTAGGAAACATAATTCTCTACAAAAAAGGTCTCTTAACATTTTGCCATAGCTCGCTTCGTTTCCGAGATATTTGCAGATATATCTCAAGGGCAGGGGCCTGACGGACATATTTCGAGATATTTCTTCTTCTTGTTGTTCTTCTTCTGCACAGCTAAACTGGAAGTGGCATTTCCAGCTCGCAATAGTGCAGAGTTATCTCAAAGAAAGGAGCCACGGTGTTTCTGTATCTCTATTATGTTGGTGCGGCTTCGGAACTTTTAAATATCTTGATATATCTCGAGAACTACGCATCTGATCAAAAAATATCATAGAACATAAAATGTAGGAAACTTAATTCTCTACAAAAAAGGTCTCTTAACATTTTGCCATAGCTCGCTTCGTTTCCGCGATATTTGCAGATTTATCTCAAGGGAAGGGGCCTAACGGACATATTTCGAGATATTTCTTCTTCTTGTTGTTCTTCTTCTGCACAGCTGAGCTGGAAGCGGCATTTGCGGCTCGCACTAGTGCAGAGTTATCTCAAAGAAAGGGGCCACGGTGTTTCTGTATCTCTGTTATGTTGGTGCGGTTTCGGAACTTTTAAATATCTTGATATATCTCGAGAACTACGCATCTGATCAAAGAATATCATAGAACATAAATTGTAGGAAACATAATTCTCTACAAAAAAGGTCTCTTAACATTTTGCCATAGCTCGCTTCGTTTCCGAGATATTTGCAGATATATCTCAAGGGCAGGGGCCTGACGGACATATTTCGAGATATTTCTTCTTCTTGTTGTTCTTCTTCTGCACAGCTAAGCTGGAGGTGGCATTTACAGCTCGCAATAGTGCAGAGTTATCTCAAAGAAAGGGGCCACGGTGTTTCTGTATCTCTATTATGTTGGTGCGGCTTCGGAACTTTTAAATATCTCGATATATCTCGAAAACTACGCTTCTGATCAAAAAATATCATAGAACATAAATTGTAGGAAACATAATGCTCTACAAAAAACGTCTCTTAACATTTTGCCATAGCTCGCTTCGTTTCCGAGATATTTGCAGATTCAGCTCAAAGGAACGGGCCTGACGGACATATTTCGAGATACTTCTTCTTCTTGTTGTTCTTCCTCTGCACAGCTAAGCTGGAAGTGGCATTTGCAGCTCGCAATAGTGCAGAGTTATCTCAAAGAAAGGGGCCACGGTGTTTCTGTATCTCTATTATGTTGGTGCGGCTTCGGAACTTTTAAACATCTTGATATATCTCGAGAACTACGCATCTGATCAAAAAATATCATAGAACATAAAAAGTAGGAAACTTAATTCCCTACAAAAAAGGTCTCTTAACATTTTGCCATAGCTCGCTTCGTTTCCGAGATATTTGCAGATTTATCTCAAGGGAAGGGGCCTGACGGACATATATCGAGATATTTCTTCTTCTTGTTGTTCTTCTTCTGCACAGCTGAGCTGGAAGTGGCATTTGCAGGTCGCAATAGTGCAGAGTTATCTCAAAGAAAGGAGCCACGGTGTTTCTGTATCTCTATTATGTTGGTGCGGCTTCGGAACTTTTAAATATCTCGATATATCTCGAAAACTACGCTTCTGATCAAAAAATATCATAGAACATAAATTGTAGGAAACATAATTCTCTACAAAAAACGTCTCTTAACATTTTGCCATAGCTCGCTTCGTTTCCGAGATATTTGCAGATTCAGCTCAAAGGAACTGGCCTGACGGACATATTTCGAGATATTCCTTCTTCTTGTTGTTCTTCCTCTGCACAGCTAAGCTGGAAGTGGCATTTGCAGCTCGCACTAGTGCAGAGTTATCTCAACGAAAGGGGCCACGGTGTTTCTGTATCTCTATTATGTTGGTGCGGCTTCGGAACTTTTAAATATCTCGATATATCTCGAAAACTACGCTTCTGATCAAAAAATATCTTAGAACATAAAAAGGAGGAAACTCAATTCTCTACAAAAAAGGTTTCTTAACATTTTGCCATAGCTCTCTTCGTTTCCGAGATATTGGCAGATTTATCTCAAGGGAAGGGGCCTGACGGACATATTTCGAGATATTTCTTCTTCTTGTTGTTCTTCTTCTGCACAGCTAAGCTGAAAGTGGCATTTGCAGCTCGCAATAGTGCAGAGTTATCTCAAAGAAAGGGGCCACGGTGTTTCTGTATCTCTATTCTGTTGGTGCGGCTTCGGAACTTTTAAATATCTCGATATATCTCGAGAACTACGCATCTGATCAAAGAATATCATAGAACATAAATTGTAGGAAACATAATTCTCTACAAAAAAGGTCTCTTAACATTTTGCCATAGCTCGCTTCGTTTCCGAGATATTTGCAGATATATCTCAAGGGCAGGGGCCTGACGGACATATTTCGAGATATTTCTTCTTCTTGTTGTTCTTCTTCTGCACAGCTAAGCTGGAGGTGGCATTTACAGCTCGCAATAGTGCAGAGTTATCTCAAAGAAAGGGGCCACGGTGTTTCTGTATCTCTATTATGTTGGTGCGGCTTCGGAACTTTTAAATATCTCGATATATCTCGAAAACTACGCTTCTGATCAAAAAATATCATAGAACATAAATTGTAGGAAACATAATGCTCTACAAAAAACGTCTCTTAACATTTTGCCATAGCTCGCTTCGTTTCCGAGATATTTGCAGATTCAGCTCAAAGGAACGGGCCTGACGGACATATTTCGAGATACTTCTTCTTCTTGTTGTTCTTCCTCTGCACAGCTAAGCTGGAAGTGGCATTTGCAGCTCGCAATAGTGCAGAGTTATCTCAAAGAAAGGGGCCACGGTGTTTCTGTATCTCTATTATGTTGGTGCGGCTTCGGAACTTTTAAACATCTTGATATATCTCGAGAACTACGCATCTGATCAAAAAATATCATAGAACATAAAAAGTAGGAAACTTAATTCCCTACAAAAAAGAGCTCTTAACATTTTGCCATAGCTCGCTTCGTTTCCGAGATATTTGCAGATTTATCTCAAGGGAAGGGGCCTGACGGACATATATCGAGATATTTCTTCTTCTTGTTGTTCTTCTTCTGCACAGCTGAGCTGGAAGTGGCATTTGCAGGTCGCAATAGTGCAGAGTTATCTCAAAGAAAGGAGCCACGGTGTTTCTGTATCTCTATTATGTTGGTGCGGCTTCGGAACTTTTAAATATCTCGATATATCTCGAAAACTACGCTTCTGATCAAAAAATATCATAGAACATAAATTGTAGGAAACATAATTCTCTACAAAAAACGTCTCTTAACATTTTGCCATAGCTCGCTTCGTTTCCGAGATATTTGCAGATTCAGCTCAAAGGAACTGGCCTGACGGACATATTTCGAGATATTCCTTCTTCTTGTTGTTCTTCCTCTGCACAGCTAAGCTGGAAGTGGCATTTGCAGCTCGCACTAGTGCAGAGTTATCTCAACGAAAGGGGCCACGGTGTTTCTGTATCTCTATTATGTTGGTGCGGCTTCGGAACTTTTAAATATCTCGATATATCTCGAAAACTACGCTTCTGATCAAAAAATATCTTAGAACATAAAAAGGAGGAAACTCAATTCTCTACAAAAAAGGTCTCTTAACATTTTGCCATAGCTCTCTTCGTTTCCGAGATATTGGCAGATTTATCTCAAGGGAAGGGGCCTGACGGACATATTTCGAGATATTTCTTCTTCTTGTTGTTCTTCTTCTGCACAGCTAAGCTGAAAGTGGCATTTGCAGCTCGCAATAGTGCAGAGTTATCTCAAAGAAAGGGGCCACGGTGTTTCTGTATCTCTATTCTGTTGGTGCGGCTTCGGAACTTTTAAATATCTTGATATATCTCGAGAACTACGCATCTGATCAAAAAATATCATAGAACATAAAAAGTAGGAAACTCAATTCTCTACAAAAAAGGTCTCTTAACATTTTGCAATAGCTCGCTTCGTTTCCGAGATATTTGCAGATTTATCTCAAGGGAAGGTGCCTGACGGACATATTTCGAGATATTTCTTCTTCTTGTTGTTCTTGTTCTGCACAGCTAAGCTGGAAGTGGCATTTGCGGCTCGCACTAGTGCAGAGTTATCTCAAAGAAAGGGGCCACGGTGTTTCTGTATCTCTATTATGTTGGTGCGGCTTCGGAACTTTTAAATATCTCGATATATCTCGAAAACTACGCTTCTGATCAAAAAATATCATAGAACATAAATTGTAGGAAACATAATTCTCTACAAAAAACGTCCCTTAACATTTTGCCATAGCTCGCTTCGTTTCCGAGATATTTGCAGATTCAGCTCAAAGGAACTGGCCTGACGGACATATTTCGAGATATTCCTTCTTCTTGTTGTTCTTCCTCTGCACAGCTAAGCTGGAAGTGGCATTTGCAGCTCGCAATAGTGCAGAGTTATCTCAACGAAAGGGGCCACGGTGTTTCTGTATCTCTATTATGTTGGTGCGGCTTCGGAACTTTTAAATATCTCGATATATCTCGAAAACTACGCTTCTGATCGAAAAATATCATAGAACATAAATTGTAGGAAACATTATTCTCTACAAAAAAGGTCT
Source organism: Osmia lignaria lignaria (assembly GCF_051020975.1). Lineage (NCBI taxonomy): Eukaryota > Metazoa > Arthropoda > Insecta > Hymenoptera > Megachilidae > Osmia > Osmia lignaria. The sequence goes on from NW_027478160.1 coordinate 4,410,011, forward strand.
CTTAACATTTTGCCATAGCTCGCTTCGTTTCCGAGATATTTGCAGATTTATCTCAAGGGAAGGGGCCTGACGGACATATTTCGAGATATTTCTTCTTCTTGTTGTTCTTCTTCTGCACAGCTAAGCTGAAAGTGGCATTTGCAGCTCGCAATAGTGCAGAGTTATCTCAAAGAAAGGGGCCACGGTGTTTCTGTATCTCTATTCTGTTGGTGCGGCTTCGGAACTTTTAAATATCTTGATATATCTCGAGAACTACGCATCTGATCAAAAAATATCATAGAACATAAAAAGTAGGAAACTCAATTCTCTACAAAAAAGGTCTCTTAACATTTTGCAATAGCTCGCTTCGTTTCCGAGATATTTGCAGATTTATCTCAAGGGAAGGTGCCTGACGGACATATTTCGAGATATTTCTTCTTCTTGTTGTTCTTGTTCTGCACAGCTAAGCTGGAAGTGGCATTTGCGGCTAGCACTAGTGCAGAGTTATCTCAAAGAAAGGGGCCACGGTGTTTCTGTATCTCTATTATGTTGGTGCGGCTTCGGAACTTTTAAATATCTCGATATATCTCGAAAACTACGCTTCTGATCAAAAAATATCATAGAACATAAATTTTAGGAAACATAATTCTCTACAAAAAACGTCTCTTAACATTTTGCCATAGCTCGCTTCGTTTCCGAGATATTTGCAGATTCAGCTCAAAGGAACTGGCCTGACGGACATATTTCGAGATATTCCTTCTTCTTGTTGTTCTTCCTCTGCACAGCTAAGCTGGAAGTGGCATTTGCAGCTCGCAATAGTGCAGAGTTATCTCAAAGAAAGGGGCCACGGTGTTTCTGTATCTCTATTATGTTGGTGCGGCTTCGGAACTTTTGAATATCTTGATATATCTCGAGAACTACGCATCTGATCAAAAAATATCATAGAACATAAAAAGTAGGAAACTTAATTCTCTACAAAAAAGGTCTCTTAACATTTTGCCATAGCTCGCTTCGTTTCCGAGATATTTGCAGATTTATCTCAAGGGAAGGGGCCTGACGGACATATATCGAGATATTTCTTCTTCTTGTTGTTCTTCTTCTGCACAGCTGAGCTGGAAGTGGCATTTGCAGGTCGCAATAGTGCAGAGTTATCTCAAAGAAAGGAGCCACGGTGTTTCTGTATCTCTATTATGTTGGTGCGGCTTCGGAACTTTTAAATATCTCGATATATCTCGAAAACTACGCTTCTGATCAAAAAATATCATAGAACATAAATTGTAGGAAAGATAATTCACTACAAAAAACGTCTCTTAACATTTTGCCATAGCTCTCTTCGTTTCCGAGATATTTGCAGATTCATCTCAAGGGAAGGTGCCTGACGGACATATTTCGAGATATTCCTTCTTCTTGTTGTTCTTCCTCTGCACAGCTAAGCTGGAAGTGGCATTTGCAGCTCGCACTAGTGCAGAGTTATCTCAACGAAAGGGGCCACGGTGTTTCTGTATCTCTATTATGTTGGTGCGGCTTCGGAACTTTTAAATATCTCGATATATCTCGAAAACTACGCTTCTGATCAAAAAATATCTTAGAACATAAAAAGTAGGAAACTCAATTCTCTACAAAAAAGGTCTCTTAACATTTTGCCATAGCTCTCTTCGTTTCCGAGATATTTGCAGATTTATCTCAAGGGAAGGGGCCTGACGGACATATTTCGAGATATTTCTTCTTCTTGTTGTTCTTCTTCTGCACAGCTAAGCTGAAAGTGGCATTTGCAGCTCGCAATAGTGCAGAGTTATCTCAAAGAAAGGGGCCACGGTGTTTCTGTATCTCTATTCTGTTGGTGCGGCTTCGGAACTTTTAAATATCTTGATATATCTCGAGAACTACGCATCTGATCAAAAAATATCATAGAACATAAAAAGTAGGAAACTCAATTCTCTACAAAAAAGGTCTCTTAACATTTTGCAATAGCTCGCTTCGTTTCCGAGATATTTGCAGATTTATCTCAAGGGAAGGTGCCTGACGGACATATTTCGAGATATTTCTTCTTCTTGTTGTTCTTGTTCTGCACAGCTAAGCTGGAAGTGGCATTTGCGGCTCGCACTAGTGCAGAGTTATCTCAAAGAAAGGGGCCACGGTGTTTCTGTATCTCTATTATGTTGGTGCGGCTTCGGAACTTTTAAATATCTCGATATATCTCGAAAACTACGCTTCTGATCAAAAAATATCACAGAACATAAATTGTAGGAAACATAATTCTCTACAAAAAACGTCCCTTAACATTTTGCCATAGCTCGCTTCGTTTCCGAGATATTTGCAGATTCAGCTCAAAGGAACTGGCCTGACGGACATATTTCGAGATATTCCTTCTTCTTGTTGTTCTTCCTCTGCACAGCTAAGCTGGAAGTGGCATTTGCAGCTCGCAATAGTGCAGAGTTATCTCAACGAAAGGGGCCACGGTGTTTCTGTATCTCTATTATGTTGGTGCGGCTTCGGAACTTTTAAATATCTCGATATATCTCGAAAACTACGCTTCTGATCGAAAAATATCATAGAACGTAAATTGTAGGAAACATTATTCTCTACAAAAAAGGTCTCTTAACATTTTGCCATAGCTCGCTTGGTTTCCGAGATATTTGCAGATTTATCTCAAGGGAAGGGGCCTGACGGACATATTTCGAGATATTTCTTCTTCTTGTTGTTCTTCTTCTGCACAGCTAAGCTGAAAGTGGCATTTGCAGCTCGCAATAGTGCAGAGTTATCTCAAAGAAAGGGGCCACGGTGTTTCTGTATCTCTATTCTGTTGGTGCGGCTTCGGAACTTTTAAATATCTTGATATATCTCGAGAACTACGCATCTGATCAAAAAATATCATAGAACATAAAAAGTAGGAAACTCAATTCTCTACAAAAAAGGTCTCTTAACATTTTGCAATAGCTCGCTTCGTTTCCGAGATATTTGCAGATTTATCTCAAGGGAAGGTGCCTGACGGACATATTTCGAGATATTTCTTCTTCTTGTTGTTCTTGTTCTGCACAGCTAAGCTGGAAGTGGCATTTGCGGCTAGCACTAGTGCAGAGTTATCTCAAAGAAAGGGGCCACGGTGTTTCTGTATCTCTATTATGTTGGTGCGGCTTCGGAACTTTTAAATATCTCGATATATCTCGAAAACTACGCTTCTGATCAAAAAATATCATAGAACGTAAATTTTAGGAAACATAATTCTCTACAAAAAACGTCTCTTAACATTTTGCCATAGCTCGCTTCGTTTCCGAGATATTTGCAGATTCAGCTCAAAGGAACTGGCCTGACGGACATATTTCGAGATATTCCTTCTTCTTGTTGTTCTTCCTCTGCACAGCTAAGCTGGAAGTGGCATTTGCAGCTCGCAATAGTGCAGAGTTATCTCAAAGAAAGGGGCCACGGTGTTTCTGTATCTCTATTATGTTGGTGCGGCTTCGGAACTTTTGAATATCTTGATATATCTCGAGAACTACGCATCTGATCAAAAAATATCATAGAACATAAAAAGTAGGAAACTTAATTCTCTACAAAAAAGGTCTCTTAACATTTTGCCATAGCTCGCTTCGTTTCCGAGATATTTGCAGATTTATCTCAAGGGAAGGTGCCTGACGGACATATTTCGAGATATTTCTTCTTCTTGTTGTTCTTGTTCTGCACAGCTAAGCTGGAAGTGGCATTTGCGGCTCGCACTAGTGCAGAGTTATCTCAAAGAAAGGGGCCACGGTGTTTCTGTATCTCTATTATGTTGGTGCGGCTTCGGAACTTTTAAATATCTCGATATATCTCGAAAACTACGCTTCTGATCAAAAAATATCATAGAACATAAATTGTAGGAAACATAATTCTCTACAAAAAACGTCTCTTAACATTTTGCCATAGCCCGCTTCGTTTCCGAGATATTTGCAGATTCAGCTCAAAGGAACTGGCCTGACGGACATATTTCGAGATATTCCTTCTTCTTGTTGTTCTTCCTCTGCACAGCTAAGCTGGAAGTGGCATTTGCAGCTCGCAATAGTGCAGAGTTATCTCAAAGAAAGGGGCCACGGTGTTTCTGTATCTCTATTATGTTGGTGCGGCTTCGGAACTTTTAAATATCTTGATATATCTCGAGAACTGCGCATCTGATCAAAAAATATCATAGAACATAAAAAGTAGGAAACTTAATTGTCTACAAAAAAGGTCTCTTAACATTTTGCCATAGCTCGCTTCGTTTCCGAGATATTTGCAGATTTATCTCGAGGGAAGGGGCCTGACGGACATATTTCGAGATATTTCTTCTTCTTGTTGTTCTTCTTCTGCACAGCTAAGCTGGAAGTGGCATTTGCGGCTCGCACTAGTGCAGAGTTAGCTCAAAGAAAGGGGCCACGGTGTTTCTGTATCTCTATTATGTTGGTGCGGCTTCGGAACTTTTAAATATCTTGATATATCTCGAGAACTACGCATCTGATCAAAAAATATCATAGAACATAAAAAGTAGGAAACCTAATTCTCTACAAAAAAGGTCTCTTAACATTTTACCATAGCTCGCTTCGTTTCCGAGATATTTGCAGATTTATCTCAAGGGAAGGGGCCTGACGGACATATTTCGAGATATTTCTTCTTCTTGTTGTTCTTCTTCTGCACAGCTAAGCTGGAAGTGGCATTTGCGGCTCGCACTAGTGCAGAGTTATCTCAAAGAAAGGGGCCACGGTGTTTCTGTATCTCTATTATGTTGGTGCGGCTTCGGAACCTTTAAATATCTCGATATATCTCGAAAACTACGCTTCTGATCAAAAAATATCATAGAACATAAATTGTAGGAAACATAATTCTCTACAAAAAAGGTCTCTTAACATTTTGCCATAGCTCGCTTCGTTTCCGAGATATTTGCAGATATATCTCAAGGGCAGGGGCCTGACGGACATATTTCGAGATATTTCTTCTTCTTGTTGTTCTTCTTCTGCACAGCTAAACTGGAAGTGGCATTTCCAGCTCGCAATAGTGCAGAGTTATCTCAAAGAAAGGAGCCACAGTGTTTCTGTATCTCTATTATGTTGGTGCGGCTTCGGAACTTTTAAATATCTTGATATATCTCGAGAACTACGCATCTGATCAAAAAATATCATAGAACATAAAATGTAGGAAACTTAATTCTCTACAAAAAAGGTCTCTTAACGTTTTGCCATAGCTCGCTTCGTTTCCGAGATATTTGCAGATTTATCTCAAGGGAAGGGGCCTGACGGACATATTTCGAGATATTTCTTCTTCTCGTTGTTCTTCTTCTGCACAGCTAAGCTGTAAGTGGCATTTGCGGCTCGCACTAGTTCAGAGTTACCTCAAAGAAAGGGGCCACGGTGTTTCTGTATCTCTATTATGTTGGTGCGGTTTCGGAACCTTTAAATATCTCGATATATCTCGAAAACTACGCTTCTGATCAAAAAATATCATCGAACATAAATTGTAGGAAACATAATTCTCTACAAAAAAGGTCTCTTAACATTTTGCCATAGCTCGCTTCGTTTCCGAGATATTTGCAGATATATCTCAAGGGCAGGGGCCTGACGGACATATTTCGAGATATTTCTTCTTCTTGTTGTTCTTCTTCTGCACAGCTAAGCTGGAAGTGGCATTTACAGATCGCAATAGTGCAGAGTTATCTCAAAGAAAGGGGCCACGGTGTTTCTGTATCTCTATTATGTTGGTGCGGCTTCGGAACTTTTAAATATCTTAATATATCTCGAGAACTACGCATCTGATCAAAAAATATCATAGAACATGAAAAGTAGGAAACTTAATTCTCTACAAAAAAGGTCTCTTAACATTTTGCCATAGCTCGCTTCGTTTCCGAGATATTTGCAGATATATCTCAAGGGCAGGGGCCTGACGGACATATTTCGAGATATTTCTTCTTCTTGTTGTTCTTCTTCTGCACAGCTAAACTGGAAGTGGCATTTCCAGCTCGCAATAGTGCAGAGTTATCTCAAAGAAAGGAGCCACGGTGTTTCTGTATCTCTATTATGTTGGTGCGGCTTCGGAACTTTTAAATATCTTGATATATCTCGAGAACTACGCATCTGATCAAAAAATATCATAGAACATAAAATGTAGGAAACTTAATTCTCTACAAAAAAGGTCTCTTAACATTTTGCCATAGCTCGCTTCGTTTCCGCGATATTTGCAGATTTATCTCAAGGGAAGGGGCCTAACGGACTTATTTCGGGATATTTCTTCTTCTTGTTGTTCTTCTTCTGCACAGCTGAGCTGGAAGCGGCATTTGCGGCTCGCACTAGTGCAGAGTTATCTCAAAGAAAGGGGCCACGGTGTTTCTGTATCTCTGTTATGTTGGTGCGGTTTCGGAACTTTTAAATATCTTGATATATCTCGAGAACTACGCATCTGATCAAAAAATATCATAGAACATAAAAAGTAGGAAACTTAATTCTCTACAAAAAAGGTCTCTCAACATTTTGCCATAGCTCGCTTCGTTTCCGAGATATTTGCAGATTTATCTCAAGGGAAGGGGCCTGACGGACATATTTCGAGATATTTCTTCTTCTTGTTGTTCTTCTTCTGCACAGCTAAGCTGGAAGTGGCATTTGCGGCTCGCACTAGTGCAGAGTTATCTCAAAGAAAGGGGCCACGGTGTTTCTGTATCCCTATTATGTTGGTGCGGCTTCGGAACTTTTAAATATCTCGATATATCTCGAAAACTACGCTTCTGATCAGAAAATATCATAGAACATAAATTGTAGGAAACATAATTCTCTACAAAAAACGTCTCTTAACATTTTGCCATAGCTCGCTTCGTTTCCGAGATATTTGCAGATATATCTCAAGGGAAGGGGCCTGACGGACATATTTCGAGATATGTCTTCTTCTTGTTGTTCTTCTTCTGCACAGCTAAGCTGGAAGTGGCATTTACAGCTCGCAATAGTGCAGAGTTATCTCAAAGAGAGGGGCCACGGTGTTTCTGTATCTCTATTATGTTGGTGCGGCTTCGGAACTTTTAAATATCTTGATATATCTCGAGAACTACGCATCTGATCAAAAAATATCATAGAACATAAAAAGTAGGAAACTTAATTCTCTACAAAAAAGGTCTCCTAACATTTTGCCATAGCTCGCTTCGTTTCCGAGATATTTGCAGATTTATCTCAAGGGAAGGGGCCTGACGGACATATTTCGAGATATTTCTTCTTCTTGTTGTTCTTCTTCTGCACAGCTAAGCTGGAAGTGGCATTTGCGGCTCGCACTAGTGCAGAGTTATCTCAACGAAAGGGGCCACGGTGTTTCTGTATCTCTATTATGTTGGTGCGGCTTCGGAACTTTTAAATATCTCGATATATCTCGAAAACTACGCCTCTGATCAAAAAATATCATAGAACATAAATTGTAGCAAACATAATTCTCTACAAAAAAGATCTCTAAACATTTTGCCATAGCTCGCTTCGTTTCCGAGATATTTGCAGATATATCTCAAGGGAAGGGGCCTGACGGACATATTTCGAGATATTTCTTCTTCTTGTTGTTCTTCTTCTGCACAGCTAAGCTGGAAGTTGCATTGACAGTTCGCAATAGTGCAGAGTTATCTCAAAGAAAGTGGCCACGGTGTTTCTGTATCTCTATTATGTTGGTGCGGCTTCGGAACTTTTAAATATCTTGATATATCTCGAGAACTACGCATCTGATCAAAAAATATCATAGAACATAAAAAGTAGGAAACTTAATTCTCTACAAAAAAGGTCTCTTAACATTTCGCCATAGCTCGCTTCGTTTCCGAGATATGTGCAGATTTATCTCAAGGGAAGGGGCCTGACGGACATATTTCGAGATATTTCTTCTTCTTGTTGTTCTTCTTCTGCACAGCTAAGCTGAAAGTGGCATTTGCGGCTCGCACTAGTGCAGAGTTATCTCAAAGAAAGGGGCCACGGTGTTTCTGTATCCCTATTATGTTGGTGCGGCTTCGGAACTTTTAAATATCTCGATATATCTCGAAAACTACGCTTCTGATCAAAAAATATCATAGAACATAAATTGTAGGAAACATAATTCTCTATAAAAAACGTCTCTTAACATTTTGCCATAGCTCGCTTCGTTTCCGAGATATTTGCAGATTCAGCTCAAAGGAACTGGCCTGACGGACATATTTCGAGATATTTCTTCTTCTTGTTGTTCTTCCTCTGCACAGCTAAGCTGGAAGTGGCATTTGCAGCTCGCAATAGTGCAGAGTTATCTCAAAGAAAGGGGCCACGGTGTTTCTGTATCTCTATTATGTTGGTGCGGCTTCGGAACTTTTAAATATCTTGATATATCTCGAGAACTACGCATCTGATCAAAAAATATCATAGAACATAAAAAGTAGGAAACTTAATTCTCTACAAAAAAGGTCTCTCAACATTTTGCCATAGCTCGCTTCGTTTCCGAGATATTTGCAGATTTATCTCAAGGGAAGGGGCCTGACGGACATATTTCGAGATATTTCGTCTTCTTGTTGTTCTTCTTCTGCACAGCTAAACTGGAAGTGGCATTTCCAGCTCGCAATAGTGCAGAGTTATCTCAAAGAGAGGGGCCACGGTGTTTCTGTATCTCTATTATGTTGGTGCGGCTTCGGAACTTTTAAATATCTTGATATATCTCGAGAACTACGCATCTGATCAAAAAATATCATAGAACATAAAAAGTAGGAAACTTAATTCTCTACAAAAAAGGTCTCTCAACATTTTGCCATAGCTCGCTTCGTTTCCGAGATATTTGCAGATTTATCTCAAGGGAAGGGGCCTGACGGACATATTTCGAGATATTTCGTCTTCTTGTTGTTCTTCTTCTGCACAGCTAAGCTGGAAGTGGCATTTGCAGCTCGCAATAGTGCAGAGTTATCTCAAAGAAAGGGGCCACGGTGTTTCTGTATCCCTATTATGTTGGTGCGGCTTCGGAACTTTTAAATATCTCGATATATCTCGAAAACTACGCTTCTGATCAAAAAATATCATAGAACATAAATTGTAGGAAACATAATTCTCTACAAAAAACGTCTCTTAACATTTTGCCATAGCTCGCTTCGTTTCCGAGATATTTGCAGATTTATCTCAAGGGAAGGGGCCTGACGGACATATTTCGAGATATTTCTTCTTCTTGTTGTTCTTCTTCTGCACAGCTAAGCTGGAAGTGGCATTTGCGGCTCGCACTAGTGCAGAGTTATCTCAAAGAAAGGGGCCACGGTGTTTCTGTATCCCTATTATGTTGGTGCGGCTTCGGAACTTTTAAATATCTCGATATATCTCGAAAACTACGCTTCTGATCAGAAAATATCATAGAACATAAAAAGTAGGAAACTTAATTCTCTACAAAAAAGGTCTCCTAACATTTTGCCATAGCTCGCTTCGTTTCCGAGATATTTGCAGATTTATCTCAAGGGAAGGGGCCTGACGGACATATTTCGAGATATTTCTTCTTCTTGTTGTTCTTCTTCTGCACAGCTAAGCTGGAAGTGGCATTTGCGGCTCGCACTAGTGCAGAGTTATCTCAACGAAAGGGGCCACGGTGTTTCTGTATCTCTATTATGTTGGTGCGGCTTCGGAACTTTTAAATATCTCGATATATCTCGAAAACTACGCCTCTGATCAAAAAATATCATAGAACATAAATTGTAGCAAACATAATTCTCTACAAAAAAGATCTCTAAACATTTTGCCATAGCTCGCTTCGTTTCCGAGATATTTGCAGATATATCTCAAGGGAAGGGGCCTGACGGACATATTTCGAGATATTTCTTCTTCTTGTTGTTCTTCTTCTGCACAGCTAAGCTGGAAGTTGCATTGACAGTTCGCAATAGTGCAGAGTTATCTCAAAGAAAGTGGCCACGGTGTTTCTGTATCTCTATTATGTTGGTGCGGCTTCGGAACTTTTAAATATCTTGATATATCTCGAGAACTACGCATCAGATCAAAAAATATCATAGAACATAAAAAGTAGGAAACTTAATTCTCTACAAAAAAGGTCTCTTAACATTTTGCCATAGCTCTCTTCGTTTCCGAGATATTTGCAGATTTATCTCAAGGGAAGGGGCCTGACGGACATATTTCGAGATATTTCTTCTTCTTGTTGTTCTTCTTCTGCACAGCTAAGCTGGAAGTGGCATTTACAGCTCGCAATACTGCAGAGTTATCTCAAAGAAAGGGGCCACGGTGTTTCTGTATCCCTATTATGTTGGTGCGGCTTCGGAACTTTTAAATATCTCGATATATCTCGAAAACTACGCTTCTGATCAAAAAATATCATAGAACATAAATTGTAGGAAACATAATTCTCTACAAAAAACGTCTCTTAACATTTTGCCATAGCTCGCTTCGTTTCCGAGATATTTGCAGATTCAGCTCAAAGGAACTGGCCTGACGGACATATTTCGAGATATTTCTTCTTCTTGTTGTTCTTCTTCTGCACAGCTAAACTGGAAGTGGCATTTCCAGCTCGCAATAGTGCAGAGTTATCTCAAAGAGAGGGGCCACGGTGTTTCTGTATCTCTATTATGTTGGTGCGGCTTCGGAACTTTTAAATATCTTGATATATCTCGAGAACTACGCATCTGATCAAAAAATATCATAGAACATAAAAAGTAGGAACCTTAATTCTCTACAAAAAAGGTCTCTCAACATTTTGCCATAGCTCGCTTCGTTTCCGAGATATTTGCAGATTTATCTCAAGGGAAGGGGCCTGACGGACATATTTCGAGATATTTCGTCTTCTTGTTGTTCTTCTTCTGCACAGCTAAGCTGGAAGTGGCATTTGCAGCTCGCAATAGTGCAGAGTTATCTCAACGAAAGGGGCCACGGTGTTTCTGTATCCCTATTATGTTGGTGCGGCTTCGGAACTTTTAAATATCTCGATATATCTCGAAAACTACGCTTCTGATCAAAAAATATCATAGAACATAAATTGTAGGAAACATAATTCTCTACAAAAAACGTCTCTTAACATTTTGCCATAGCTCGCTTCGTTTCCGAGATATTTGCAGATATATCTCAAGGGAAGGGGCCTGACGGACATATTTCGAGATATTTCTTCTTCTTGTTGTTCTTCTTCTGCACAGCTAAGCTGGAAGTGGCATTTACAGCTCGCAATAGTGCAGAGTTATCTCAAAGAAAGGGGCCACGGTGTTTCTGTATCTCTATTATGTTGGTGCGGCTTTGGAACTTTTAAATATCTGGATATATCTCGAAAACTACGCTTCTGATCAAAAAATATCATAGAACATAAATTGTAGGAAACATAATTCTCTACAAAAAAGGTCTCTTAACATTTTGCCATAGCTCGCTTCGTTTCCGAGATATTTGCAGATATATCTCAAGGGAAGGGGCCAGACGGACATATTTCGAGATATGTCTTCTTCTTGTTGTTCTTCTTCTGCACAGCTAAGCTGGAAGTGGCATTTACAGCTCGCAATAGTGCAGAGTTATCTCAAAGAGAGGGGCCACGGTGTTTCTGTATCTCTATTATGTTGGTGCGGCTTCGGAACTTTCAAATATCTTGATATATCTCGAGAACTACGCATCTGATCAAAAAATATCATAGAACATAAAAAGTAGGAAACTTAATTCTCTACAAAAAAGGTCTCTCAACATTTTGCCATAGCTCGCTTCGTTTCCGAGATATTTGCAGATTTATCTCAAGGGAAGGGGCCTGACGGACATATTTCGAGATATTTCGTCTTCTTGTTGTTCTTCTTCTGCACAGCTAAGCTGGAAGTGGCATTTGCAGCTCGCAATAGTGCAGAGTTATCTCAAAGAAAGGGGCCACGGTGTTTCTGTATCCCTATTATGTTGGTGCGGCTTCGGAACTTTTAAATATCTCGATATATCTCGAAAACTACGCTTCTGATCAAAAAATATCATAGAACATAAATTGTAGGAAACATAATTCTCTACAAAAAACGTCTCTTAACATTTTGCCATAGCTCGCTTCGTTTCCGGGATATTTGCAGATATATCTCAAGGGAAGGGGCCTGACGGACATATTTCGAGATATTTCTTCTTCTTGTTGTTCTTCTTCTGCACAGCTAAGCTGGAAGTGGCATTTACAGCTCGCAATAGTGCAGAGTTATCTCAAAGAAAGGGGCCACGGTGTTTCTGTATCTCTATTATGTTGGTGCGGCTTTGGAACTTTTAAATATCTGGATATATCTCGAAAACTACGCTTCTGATCAAAAAATATCATAGAACATAAATTGTAGGAAACATAATTCTCTACAAAAAAGGTCTCTTAACATTTTGCCATAGCTCGCTTCGTTTCCGAGATATTTGCAGATATATCTCAAGGGAAGGGGCCAGACGGACATATTTCGAGATATGTCTTCTTCTTGTTGTTCTTCTTCTGCACAGCTAAGCTGGAAGTGGCATTTACAGCTCGCAATAGTGCAGAGTTATCTCAAAGAGAGGGGCCACGGTGTTTCTGTATCTCTATTATGTTGGTGCGGCTTCGGAACTTTTAAATATCTTGATATATCTCGAGAACTACGCATCTGATCAAAAAATATCATACAACATAAAAAGTAGGAAACTTAATTCTCTACAAAAAAGGTCTCCTAACATTTTGCCATAGCTCGCTTCGTTTCCGAGATATTTGCAGATTTATCTCAAGGGAAGGGGCCTGACGGACATATTTCGAGATATTTCTTCTTCTTGTTGTTCTTCTTCTGCACAGCTAAGCTGGAAGTGGCATTTGCGGCTCGCACTAGTGCAGAGTTATCTCAACGAAAGGGGCCACGGTGTTTCTGTATCTCTATTATGTTGGTGCGGCTTCGGAACTTTTAAATATCTCGATATATCTCGAAAACTACGCTTCTGATCAAAAAATATCATAGAACATAAATTGTAGCAAACATAATTCTCTACAAAAAAGATCTCTAAACATTTTGCCATAGCTCGCTTCGTTTCCGAGATATTTGCAGATATATCTCAAGGGAAGGGGCCTGACGGACATATTTCGAGATATTTCTTCTTCTTGTTGTTCTTCTTCTGCACAGCTAAGCTGGAAGTGGCATTTACAGCTCGCAATAGTGCAGAGTTATCTCAAAGAAAGGGGCCACGGTGTTTCTGTATCTCTATTATGTTGGTGCGGCTTCGGAACTTTTAAATATCTTGATATATCTCGAGAACTACGCATCAGATCAAAAAATATCATAGAACATAAAAAGTAGGAAACTTAATTCTCTACAAAAAAGGTCTCTTAACATTTTGCCATAGCTCTCTTCGTTTCCGAGATATTTGCAGATTTATCTCAAGGGAAGGGGCCTGACGGACATATTTCGAGATATTTCTTCTTCTTGTTGTTCTTCTTCTGCACAGCTAAGCTGGAAGTGGCATTTACAGCTCGCAATACTGCAGAGTTATCTCAAAGAAAGGGGCCACGGTGTTTCTGTATCCCTATTATGTTGGTGCGGCTTCGGAACTTTTAAATATCTCGATATATCTCGAAAACTACGCTTCTGATCAAAAAATATCATAGAACATAAATTGTAGGAAACATAATTCTCTACAAAAAACGTCTCTTAACATTTTGCCATAGCTCGCTTCGTTTCCGAGATATTTGCAGATTCAGCTCAAAGGAACTGGCCTGACGGACATATTTCGAGATATTTCTTCTTCTTGTTGTTCTTCTTCTGCACAGCTAAACTGGAAGTGGCATTTCCAGCTCGCAATAGTGCAGAGTTATCTCAAAGAGAGGGGCCACGGTGTTTCTGTATCTCTATTATGTTGGTGCGGCTTCGGAACTTTTAAATATCTTGATATATCTCGAGAACTACGCATCTGATCAAAAAATATCATAGAACATAAAAAGTAGGAAACTTAATTCTCTACAAAAAAGGTCTCTCAACATTTTGCCATAGCTCGCTTCGTTTCCGAGATATTTGCAGATTTATCTCAAGGGAAGGGGCCTGACGGACATATTTCGAGATATTTCGTCTTCTTGTTGTTCTTCTTCTGCACAGCTAAGCTGGAAGTGGCATTTGCAGCTCGCAATAGTGCAGAGTTATCTCAAAGAAAGGGGCCACGGTGTTTCTGTATCCCTATTATGTTGGTGCGGCTTCGGAACTTTTAAATATCTCGATATATCTCGAAAACTACGCTTCTGATCAAAAAATATCATAGAACATAAATTGTAGGAAACATAATTCTCTACAAAAAACGTCTCTTAACATTTTGCCATAGCTCGCTTCGTTTCCGAGATATTTGCAGATTTATCTCAAGGGAAGGGGCCTGACGGACATATTTCGAGATATTTCTTCTTCTTGTTGTTCTTCTTCTGCACAGCTAAGCTGGAAGTGGCATTTGCGGCTCGCACTAGTGCAGAGTTATCTCAACGAAAGGGGCCACGGTGTTTCTGTATCTCTATTATGTTGGTGCGGCTTTGGAACTTTTAAATATCTCGATATATCTCGAAAACTACGCTTCTGATCAAAAAATATCATAGAACATAAATTGTAGGAAACATAATTCTCTACAAAAAAGGTCTCTTAACATTTTGCCATAGCTCGCTTCGTTTCCGGGATATTTGCAGATATATCTCAAGGGAAGGGGCCTGACGGACATATTTCGAGATATTTCTTCTTCTTGTTGTTCTTCTTCTGCACAGCTAAGCTGGAAGTGGCATTTACAGCTCGCAATAGTGCAGAGTTATCTCAAAGAAAGGGGCCACGGTGTTTCTGTATCTCTATTATGTTGGTGCGGCTTTGGAACTTTTAAATATCTGGATATATCTCGAAAACTACGCTTCTGATCAAAAAATATCATAGAACATAAATTGTAGGAAACATAACTCTCTACAAAAAAGGTCTCTTAACATTTTGCCATAGCTCGCTTCGTTTCCGAGATATTTGCAGATATATCTCAAGGGAAGGGGCCTGACGGACATATTTCGAGATATGTCTTCTTCTTGTTGTTCTTCTTCTGCACAGCTAAGCTGGAAGTGGCATTTGCGGCTCGCACTAGTGCAGAGTTATCTCAACGAAAGGGGCCACGGTGTTTCTGTATCTCTATTATGTTGGTGCGGCTTCGGAACTTTTAAATATCTCGATATATCTCGAAAACTACGCTTCTGATCAAAAAATATCATAGAACATAAATTGTAGGACACATAATTCTCTACAAAAAAGGTCTCTTAACATTTTGCCATAGCTCGCTTGGTTTCCGGGATATTTGCAGATATATCTCAAGGGAAGGGGCCTGACGGACATATTTCGAGATATTTCTTCTTCTTGTTGTTCTTCTTCTGCACAGCTAAGCTGGAAGTGGCATTTACAGCTCGCAATAGTGCAGAGTTATCTCAAAGAAAGGGGCCACGGTGTTTCTGTATCTCTATTATGTTGGTGCGGCTTTGGAACTTTTAAATATCTGGATATATCTCGAAAACTACGCTTCTGATCAAAAAATATCATAGAACATAAATTGTAGGAAACATAACTCTCTACAAAAAAGGTCTCTTAACATTTTGCCATAGCTCGCTTCGTTTCCGAGATATTTGCAGATATATCTCAAGGGAAGGGGCCTGACGGACATATTTCGAGATATGTCTTCTTCTTGTTGTTCTTCTTCTGCACAGCTAAGCTGGAAGTGGCATTTGCGGCTCGCACTAGTGCAGAGTTATCTCAACGAAAGGGGCCACGGTGTTTCTGTATCTCTATTATGTTGGTGCGGCTTCGGAACTTTTAAATATCTCGATATATCTCGAAAACTACGCTTCTGATCAAAAAATATCATAGAACATAAATTGTAGGAAACATAATTCTCTACAAAAAAGGTCTCTTAACATTTTGCCATAGCTCGCTTCGTTTCCGAGATATTTGCAGATATATCTCAAGGGAAGGGGCCTGACGGACATATTTCGAGATATTTCTTCTTCTTGTTGTTCTTCTTCTGCACAGCTAAGCTGGAAGTGGCATTTACAGCTCGTAATAGTGCAGAGTTATCTCAAAGAAAGGGGCCACGGTGTTTCTGTATCTCTATTATGTTGGTGCGGCTTCGGAACTTTTAAATATCTTGATATATCTCGCGAACTACGCATCTGATCAAAAAATATCATAGAACATGAAAGGTAGGAAACTTAATTCTCTACAAAAAAGGTCTCTTAACATTTTGCCATAGCTCGCTTCGTTTCCGAGATATTTGCAGATTTATCTCAAGGGAAGGGGCCTGACGGACATATTTCGAGATATTTCTTCTTCTTGTTGTTCTTCTTCTGCACAGCTAAGCTGGAAGTGGCATTTGCGGCTCGCACTAGTGCAGAGTTATCTCAAAGAAAGGGGCCACGGTGTTTCTGTATCCCTATTATGTTGGTGCGGCTTCGGAACTTTTAAATATCTCGATATATCTCGAAAACTACGCTTCTGATCAAAAAATATCATAGAACATAAATTGTAGGAAACATAATTCTCTACAAAAAACGTCTCTTAACATTTTGCCATAGCTCGCTTCGTTTCCGAGATATTTGCAGATTCAGCTCAAAGGAACTGGCCTGACGGACATATTTCGAGATATTTCTTCTTCTTGTTGTTCTTCTTCTGCACAGCTAAACTGGAAGTGGCATTTCCAGCTCGCAATAGTGCAGAGTTATCTCAAAGAGAGGGGCCACGGTGTTTCTGTATCTCTATTATGTTGGTGCGGCATCGGAACTTTTAAATATCTTGATATATCTCGAGAACTACGCATCTGATCAAAAAATATCATAGAACATAAAAAGTAGGAAACTTAATTCTCTACAAAAAAGGTCTCTCAACATTTTGCCATAGCTCGCTTCGTTTCCGAGATATTTGCAGATTTATCTCAAGGGAAGGGGCCTGACGGACATATTTCGAGATATTTCGTCTTCTTGTTGTTCTTCTTCTGCACAGCTAAGCTGGAAGTGGCATTTGCAGCTCGCAATAGTGCAGAGTTATCTCAAAGAAAGGGGCCACGGTGTTTCTGTATCCCTATTATGTTGGTGCGGCTTCGGAACTTTTAAATATCTCGATATATCTCGAAAACTACGCTTCTGATCAAAAAATATCATAGAACATAAATTGTAGGAAACATAATTCTCTACAAAAAACGTCTCTTAACATTTTGCCATAGCTCGCTTCGTTTCCGAGATATTTGCAGATTTATCTCAAGGGAAGGGGCCTGACGGACATATTTCGAGATATTTCTTCTTCTTGTTGTTCTTCTTCTGCACAGCTAAGCTGGAAGTGGCATTTGCGGCTCGCACTAGTGCAGAGTTATCTCAACGAAAGGGGCCACGGTGTTTCTGTATCTCTATTATGTTGGTGCGGCTTTGGAACTTTTAAATATCTCGATATATCTCGAAAACTACGCTTCTGATCAAAAAATATCATAGAACATAAATTGTAGGAAACATAATTCTCTACAAAAAAGGTCTCTTAACATTTTGCCATAGCTCGCTTCGTTTCCGGGATATTTGCAGATATATCTCAAGGGAAGGGGCCTGACGGACATATTTCGAGATATTTCTTCTTCTTGTTGTTCTTCTTCTGCACAGCTAAGCTGGAAGTGGCATTTACAGCTCGCAATAGTGCAGAGTTATCTCAAAGAAAGGGGCCACGGTGTTTCTGTATCTCTATTATGTTGGTGCGGCTTCGGAACTTTTAAATATCTCGATATATCTCGAAAACTACGCTTCTGATCAAAAAATATCATAGAACATAAATTGTAGGAAACATAATTCTCTACAAAAAACGTCTCTTAACATTTTGCCATAGCTCGCTTCGTTTCCGAGATATTTGCAGATTCAGCTCAAAGGAACTGGCCTGACGGACATATTTCGAGATATTTCTTCTTCTTGTTGTTCTTCTTCTGCACAGCTAAACTGGAAGTGGCATTTCCAGCTCGCAATAGTGCAGAGTTATCTCAAAGAGAGGGGCCACGGTGTTTCTGTATCTCTATTATGTTGGTGCGGCTTCGGAACTTTTAAATATCTTGATATATCTCGAGAACTACGCATCTGATCAAAAAATATCATAGAACATAAAAAGTAGGAAACTTAATTCTCTACAAAAAAGGTCTCTCAACATTTTGCCATAGCTCGCTTCGTTTCCGAGATATTTGCAGATTTATCTCAAGGGAAGGGGCCTGACGGACATATTTCGAGATATTTCGTCTTCTTGTTGTTCTTCTTCTGCACAGCTAAGCTGGAAGTGGCATTTGCAGCTCGCAATAGTGCAGAGTTATCTCAAAGAAAGGGGCCACGGTGTTTCTGTATCCCTATTATGTTGGTGCGGCTTCGGAACTTTTAAATATCTCGATATATCTCGAAAACTACGCTTCTGATCAAAAAATATCATAGAACATAAATTGTAGGAAACATAATTCTCTACAAAAAACGTCTCTTAACATTTTGCCATAGCTCGCTTCGTTTCCGAGATATTTGCAGATTTATCTCAAGGGAAGGGGCCTGACGGACATATTTCGAGATATTTCTTCTTCTTGTTGTTCTTCTTCTGCACAGCTAAGCTGGAAGTGGCATTTGCGGCTCGCACTAGTGCAGAGTTATCTCAACGAAAGGGGCCACGGTGTTTCTGTATCTCTATTATGTTGGTGCGGCTTTGGAACTTTTAAATATCTCGATATATCTCGAAAACTACGCTTCTGATCAAAAAATATCATAGAACATAAATTGTAGGAAACATAATTCTCTACAAAAAAGGTCTCTTAACATTTTGCCATAGCTCGCTTCGTTTCCGGGATATTTGCAGATATATCTCAAGGGAAGGGGCCTGACGGACATATTTCGAGATATTTCTTCTTCTTGTTGTTCTTCTTCTGCACAGCTAAGCTGGAAGTGGCATTTACAGCTCGCAATAGTGCAGAGTTATCTCAAAGAAAGGGGCCACGGTGTTTCTGTATCTCTATTATGTTGGTGCGGCTTTGGAACTTTTAAATATCTGGATATATCTCGAAAACTACGCTTCTGATCAAAAAATATCATAGAACATAAATTGTAGGAAACATAACTCTCTACAAAAAAGGTCTCTTAACATTTTGCCATAGCTCGCTTCGTTTCCGAGATATTTGCAGATATATCTCAAGGGAAGGGGCCTGACGGACATATTTCGAGATATGTCTTCTTCTTGTTGTTCTTCTTCTGCACAGCTAAGCTGGAAGTGGCATTTGCGGCTCGCACTAGTGCAGAGTTATCTCAACGAAAGGGGCCACGGTGTTTCTGTATCTCTATTATGTTGGTGCGGCTTCGGAACTTTTAAATATCTCGATATATCTCGAAAACTACGCTTCTGATCAAAAAATATCATAGAACATAAATTGTAGGACACATAATTCTCTACAAAAAAGGTCTCTTAACATTTTGCCATAGCTCGCTTCGTTTCCGGGATATTTGCAGATATATCTCAAGGGAAGGGGCCTGACGGACATATTTCGAGATATTTCTTCTTCTTGTTGTTCTTCTTCTGCACAGCTAAGCTGGAAGTGGCATTTACAGCTCGCAATAGTGCAGAGTTATCTCAAAGAAAGGGGCCACGGTGTTTCTGTATCTCTATTATGTTGGTGCGGCTTTGGAACTTTTAAATATCTGGATATATCTCGAAAACTACGCTTCTGATCAAAAAATATCATAGAACATAAATTGTAGGAAACATAACTCTCTACAAAAAAGGTCTCTTAACATTTTGCCATAGCTCGCTTCGTTTCCGAGATATTTGCAGATATATCTCAAGGGAAGGGGCCTGACGGACATATTTCGAGATATGTCTTCTTCTTGTTGTTCTTCTTCTGCACAGCTAAGCTGGAAGTGGCATTTGCGGCTCGCACTAGTGCAGAGTTATCTCAACGAAAGGGGCCACGGTGTTTCTGTATCTCTATTATGTTGGTGCGGCTTCGGAACTTTTAAATATCTCGATATATCTCGAAAACTACGCTTCTGATCAAAAAATATCATAGAACATAAATTGTAGGAAACATAATTCTCTACAAAAAAGGTCTCTTAACATTTTGCCATAGCTCGCTTCGTTTCCGAGATATTTGCAGATATATCTCAAGGGAAGGGGCCTGACGGACATATTTCGAGATATTTCTTCTTCTTGTTGTTCTTCTTCTGCACAGCTAAGCTGGAAGTGGCATTTACAGCTCGTAATAGTGCAGAGTTATCTCAAAGAAAGGGGCCACGGTGTTTCTGTATCTCTATTATGTTGGTGCGGCTTCGGAACTTTTAAATATCTTGATATATCTCGCGAACTACGCATCTGATCAAAAAATATCATAGAACATGAAAGGTAGGAAACTTAATTCTCTACAAAAAAGGTCTCTTAACATTTTGCCATAGCTCGCTTCGTTTCCGAGATATTTGCAGATTTATCTCAAGGGAAGGGGCCTGACGGACATATTTCGAGATATTTCTTCTTCTTGTTGTTCTTCTTCTGCACAGCTAAGCTGGAAGTGGCATTTGCGGCTCGCACTAGTGCAGAGTTATCTCAAAGAAAGGGGCCACGGTGTTTCTGTATCCCTATTATGTTGGTGCGGCTTCGGAACTTTCAAATATCTCGATATATCTCGAAAACTACGCTTCTGATCAAAAAATATCATAGAACATAAATTGTAGGAAACATAATTCTCTACAAAAAACGTCTCTTAACATTTTGCCATAGCTCGCTTCGTTTCCGAGATATTTGCAGATTCAGCTCAAAGGAACTGGCCTGACGGACATATTTCGAGATATTTCTTCTTCTTGTTGTTCTTCTTCTGCACAGCTAAGCTGGAAGTGGCATTTGCAGCTCGCAATAGTGCAGAGTTATCTCAACGAAAGGGGCCACGGTGTTTCTGTATCCCTATTATGTTGGTGCGGCTTCGGAACTTTTAAATATCTCGATATATCTCGAAAACTACGCTTCTGATCAAAAAATATCATAGAACATAAATTGTAGGAAACATAATTCTCTACAAAAAACGTCTCTTAACATTTTGCCATAGCTCGCTTCGTTTCCGAGATATTTGCAGATATATCTCAAGGGAAGGGGCCTGACGGACATATTTCGAGATATTTCTTCTTCTTGTTGTTCTTCTTCTGCACAGCTAAGCTGGAAGTGGCATTTACAGCTCGCAATAGTGCAGAGTTATCTCAAAGAAAGGGGCCACGGTGTTTCTGTATCTCTATTATGTTGGTGCGGCTTTGGAACTTTTAAATATCTGGATATATCTCGAAAACTACGCTTCTGATCAAAAAATATCATAGAACATAAATTGTAGGAAACATAATTCTCTACAAAAAAGGTCTCTTAACATTTTGCCATAGCTCGCTTCGTTTCCGAGATATTTGCAGATATATCTCAAGGGAAGGGGCCAGACGGACATATTTCGAGATATGTCTTCTTCTTGTTGTTCTTCTTCTGCACAGCTAAGCTGGAAGTGGCATTTGCGGCTCGCACTAGTGCAGAGTTATCTCAAAGAAAGGGGCCACGGTGTTTCTGTATCTCTATTATGTTGGTGCGGCTTCGGAACTTTTAAAAATCTCGATATATCTCGAAAACTACGCTTCTGATCAAAAAATATCATAGAACATAAATTGTAGGAAACATAATTCTCTACAAGAAAGGTCTCTAAACATTTTGCCATAGCTCGCTTCGTTTCCGAGATATTTGCAGATTTATCTCAAGGGAAGGGGCCTGACGGACATATTTCGAGATATTTCTTCTTCTTGTTGTTCTTCTTCTGCACAGCTAAGCTGGAAGTGGCATTTGCAGCTCGCAATAGTGCAGAGTTATCTCAAAGACAGGGGCCACGGTGTTTCTGTATCTCTATTATGTTGGTGCGGCTTCGGAACTTTTAAATATCTTGATATATCTCGAGAACTACGCATCTGATAAAAAAATATCATAGAAGATAAAAAGTAGGAAACTTAATTCTCTACAAAAAAGGTCTCTTAACATTTCGCCATAGCTCGCTTCGTTTCCGAGATATTTGCAGATATATCTCAAGGGAAGGGGCCTGACGGACATATTTCGAGATATTTCTTCTTCTTGTTGTTCTTCTTCTGCACAGCTAAGCTGGAAGTGGCATTTACAGCTCGCAATAGTGCAGAGTTATCTCAAAGAGAGGGGCCACGGTGTTTCTGTATCTCTATTATGTTGGTGCGGCTTCGGAACTTTCAAATATCTTGATATATCTCGAGTACTACGCATCTGATCAAAAAATATCATAGAACATAAAAAGTAGGAAACTTAATTCTCTACAAAAAAGGTCTCTCAACATTTTGCCATAGCTCGCTTCGTTTCCGAGATATTTGCAGATTTATCTCAAGGGAAGGGGCCTGACGGACATATTTCGAGATATTTCGTCTTCTTGTTGTTCTTCTTCTGCACAGCTAAGCTGGAAGTGGCATTTGCAGCTCGCAATAGTGCAGAGTTATCTCAAAGAAAGGGGCCACGGTGTTTCTGTATCCCTATTATGTTGGTGCGGCTTCGGAACTTTTAAATATCTCGATATATCTCGAAAACTACGCTTCTGATCAAAAAATATCATAGAACATAAATTGTAGGAAACATAATTCTCTACAAAAAACGTCTCTTAACATTTTGCCATAGCTCGCTTCGTTTCCGGGATATTTGCAGATATATCTCAAGGGAAGGGGCCTGACGGACATATTTCGAGATATTTCTTCTTCTTGTTGTTCTTCTTCTGCACAGCTAAGCTGGAAGTGGCATTTACAGCTCGCAATAGTGCAGAGTTATCTCAAAGAAAGGGGCCACGGTGTTTCTGTATCTCTATTATGTTGGTGCGGCTTTGGAACTTTTAAATATCTGGATATATCTCGAAAACTACGCTTCTGATCAAAAAATATCATAGAACATAAATTGTAGGAAACATAATTCTCTACAAAAAAGGTCTCTTAACATTTTGCCATAGCTCGCTTCGTTTCCGAGATATTTGCAGATATATCTCAAGGGAAGGGGCCAGACGGACATATTTCGAGATATGTCTTCTTCTTGTTGTTCTTCTTCTGCACAGCTAAGCTGGAAGTGGCATTTACAGCTCGCAATAGTGCAGAGTTATCTCAAAGAGAGGGGCCACGGTGTTTCTGTATCTCTATTATGTTGGTGCGGCTTCGGAACTTTTAAATATCTTGATATATCTCGAGAACTACGCATCTGATCAAAAAATATCATACAACATAAAAAGTAGGAAACTTAATTCTCTACAAAAAAGATCTCTAAACATTTTGCCATAGCTCGCTTCGTTTCCGAGATATTTGCAGATATATCTCAAGGGAAGGGGCCTGACGGACATATTTCGAGATATTTCTTCTTCTTGTTGTTCTTCTTCTGCACAGCTAAGCTGGAAGTGGCATTTACAGCTCGCAATAGTGCAGAGTTATCTCAAAGAAAGGGGCCACGGTGTTTCTGTATCTCTATTATGTTGGTGCGGCTTCGGAACTTTTAAATATCTTGATATATCTCGAGAACTACGCATCAGATCAAAAAATATCATAGAACATAAAAAGTAGGAAACTTAATTCTCTACAAAAAAGGTCTCTTAACATTTTGCCATAGCTCTCTTCGTTTCCGAGATATTTGCAGATTTATCTCAAGGGAAGGGGCCTGACGGACATATTTCGAGATATTTCTTCTTCTTGTTGTTCTTCTTCTGCACAGCTAAGCTGGAAGTGGCATTTACAGCTCGCAATACTGCAGAGTTATCTCAAAGAAAGGGGCCACGGTGTTTCTGTATCCCTATTATGTTGGTGCGGCTTCGGAACTTTTAAATATCTCGATATATCTCGAAAACTACGCTTCTGATCAAAAAATATCATAGAACATAAATTGTAGGAAACATAATTCTCTACAAAAAACGTCTCTTAACATTTTGCCATAGCTCGCTTCGTTTCCGAGATATTTGCAGATTCAGCTCAAAGGAACTGGCCTGACGGACATATTTCGAGATATTTCTTCTTCTTGTTGTTCTTCTTCTGCACAGCTAAACTGGAAGTGGCATTTCCAGCTCGCAATAGTGCAGAGTTATCTCAAAGAGAGGGGCCACGGTGTTTCTGTATCTCTATTATGTTGGTGCGGCTTCGGAACTTTTAAATATCTTGATATATCTCGAGAACTACGCATCTGATCAAAAAATATCATAGAACATAAAAAGTAGGAAACTTAATTCTCTACAAAAAAGGTCTCTCAACATTTTGCCATAGCTCGCTTCGTTTCCGAGATATTTGCAGATTTATCTCAAGGGAAGGGGCCTGACGGACATATTTCGAGATATTTCGTCTTCTTGTTGTTCTTCTTCTGCACAGCTAAGCTGGAAGTGGCATTTGCAGCTCGCAATAGTGCAGAGTTATCTCAAAGAAAGGGGCCACGGTGTTTCTGTATCCCTATTATGTTGGTGCGGCTTCGGAACTTTTAAATATCTCGATATATCTCGAAAACTACGCTTCTGATCAAAAAATATCATAGAACATAAATTGTAGGAAACATAATTCTCTACAAAAAACGTCTCTTAACATTTTGCCATAGCTCGCTTCGTTTCCGAGATATTTGCAGATTTATCTCAAGGGAAGGGGCCTGACGGACATATTTCGAGATATTTCTTCTTCTTGTTGTTCTTCTTCTGCACAGCTAAGCTGGAAGTGGCATTTGCGGCTCGCACTAGTGCAGAGTTATCTCAACGAAAGGGGCCACGGTGTTTCTGTATCTCTATTATGTTGGTGCGGCTTTGGAACTTTTAAATATCTCGATATATCTCGAAAACTACGCTTCTGATCAAAAAATATCATAGAACATAAATTGTAGGAAACATAATTCTCTACAAAAAAGGTCTCTTAACATTTTGCCATAGCTCGCTTCGTTTCCGGGATATTTGCAGATATATCTCAAGGGAAGGGGCCTGACGGACATATTTCGAGATATTTCTTCTTCTTGTTGTTCTTCTTCTGCACAGCTAAGCTGGAAGTGGCATTTACAGCTCGCAATAGTGCAGAGTTATCTCAAAGAAAGGGGCCACGGTGTTTCTGTATCTCTATTATGTTGGTGCGGCTTTGGAACTTTTAAATATCTGGATATATCTCGAAAACTACGCTTCTGATCAAAAAATATCATAGAACATAAATTGTAGGAAACATAACTCTCTACAAAAAAGGTCTCTTAACATTTTGCCATAGCTCGCTTCGTTTCCGAGATATTTGCAGATATATCTCAAGGGAAGGGGCCTGACGGACATATTTCGAGATATGTCTTCTTCTTGTTGTTCTTCTTCTGCACAGCTAAGCTGGAAGTGGCATTTGCGGCTCGCACTAGTGCAGAGTTATCTCAACGAAAGGGGCCACGGTGTTTCTGTATCTCTATTATGTTGGTGCGGCTTCGGAACTTTTAAATATCTCGATATATCTCGAAAACTACGCTTCTGATCAAAAAATATCATAGAACATAAATTGTAGGACACATAATTCTCTACAAAAAAGGTCTCTTAACATTTTGCCATAGCTCGCTTCGTTTCCGGGATATTTGCAGATATATCTCAAGGGAAGGGGCCTGACGGACATATTTCGAGATATTTCTTCTTCTTGTTGTTCTTCTTCTGCACAGCTAAGCTGGAAGTGGCATTTACAGCTCGCAATAGTGCAGAGTTATCTCAAAGAAAGGGGCCACGGTGTTTCTGTATCTCTATTATGTTGGTGCGGCTTTGGAACTTTTAAATATCTGGATATATCTCGAAAACTACGCTTCTGATCAAAAAATATCATAGAACATAAATTGTAGGAAACATAACTCTCTACAAAAAAGGTCTCTTAACATTTTGCCATAGCTCGCTTCGTTTCCGAGATATTTGCAGATATATCTCAAGGGAAGGGGCCTGACGGACATATTTCGAGATATGTCTTCTTCTTGTTGTTCTTCTTCTGCACAGCTAAGCTGGAAGTGGCATTTGCGGCTCGCACTAGTGCAGAGTTATCTCAACGAAAGGGGCCACGGTGTTTCTGTATCTCTATTATGTTGGTGCGGCTTCGGAACTTTTAAATATCTCGATATATCTCGAAAACTACGCTTCTGATCAAAAAATATCATAGAACATAAATTGTAGGAAACATAATTCTCTACAAAAAAGGTCTCTTAACATTTTGCCATAGCTCGCTTCGTTTCCGAGATATTTGCAGATATATCTCAAGGGAAGGGGCCTGACGGACATATTTCGAGATATTTCTTCTTCTTGTTGTTCTTCTTCTGCACAGCTAAGCTGGAAGTGGCATTTACAGCTCGTAATAGTGCAGAGTTATCTCAAAGAAAGGGGCCACGGTGTTTCTGTATCTCTATTATGTTGGTGCGGCTTCGGAACTTTTAAATATCTTGATATATCTCGCGAACTACGCATCTGATCAAAAAATATCATAGAACATGAAAGGTAGGAAACTTAATTCTCTACAAAAAAGGTCTCTTAACATTTTGCCATAGCTCGCTTCGTTTCCGAGATATTTGCAGATTTATCTCAAGGGAAGGGGCCTGACGGACATATTTCGAGATATTTCTTCTTCTTGTTGTTCTTCTTCTGCACAGCTAAGCTGGAAGTGGCATTTGCGGCTCGCACTAGTGCAGAGTTATCTCAAAGAAAGGGGCCACGGTGTTTCTGTATCCCTATTATGTTGGTGCGGCTTCGAAACTTTTAAATATCTCGATATATCTCGAAAACTACGCTTCTGATCAAAAAATATCATAGAACATAAATTGTAGGAAACATAATTCTCTACAAAAAACGTCTCTTAACATTTTGCCATAGCTCGCTTCGTTTCCGAGATATTTGCAGATTCAGCTCAATGGAACTGGCCTGACGGACATATTTCGAGATATTTCTTCTTCTTGTTGTTCTTCCTCTGCACAGCTAAGCTGGAAGTGGCATTTGCAGCTCGCAATAGTGCAGAGTTATCTCAAAGAAAGGGGCCACGGTGTTTCTGTATCTCTATTATGTTGGTGCGGCTTCGGAACTTTTAAATATCTTGATATATCTCGAGAACTACGCATCTGATCAAAAAATATCATAGAACATAAAAAGTAGGAAACTTAATTCTCTACAAAAAAGGTCTCTCAACATTTTGCCATAGCTCGCTTCGTTTCCGAGATATTTGCAGATTTATCTCAAGGGAAGGGGCCTGACGGACATATTTCGAGATATTTCTTCTTCTTGTTGTTCTTCTTCTGCACAGCTAAGCTGGAAGTGGCATTTGCGGCTCGCACTAGTGCAGAGTTATCTCAACGAAAGGGGCCACGGTGTTTCTGTATCTCTATTATGTTGGTGCGGCTTCGGAACTTTTAAATATCTCGATATATCTCGAAAACTACGCTTCTGATCAAAAAATATCATAGAACATAAATTGTAGCAAACATAATTCTCTACAAAAAAGATCTCTAAACATTTTGCCATAGGTCGCTTCGTTTCCGAGATATTTGCAGATATATCTCAAGGGAAGGGGCCTGACGGACATATTTCGAGATATTTCTTCTTCTTGTTGTTCTTCTTCTGCACAGCTAAGCTGGAAGTGGCATTTACAGCTCGCAATACTGCAGAGTTATCTCAAAGAAAGGGGCCACGGTGTTTCTGTATCCCTATTATGTTGGTGCGGCTTCGGAACTTTTAAATATCTCGATATATCTCGAAAACTACGCTTCTGATCAAAAAATATCATAGAACATAAATTGTAGGAAACATAATTCTCTACAAAAAACGTCTCTTAACATTTTGCCATAGCTCGCTTCGTTTCCGAGATATTTGCAGATTCAGCTCAAAGGAACTGGCCTGACGGACATATTTCGAGATATTTCTTCTTCTTGTTGTTCTTCTTCTGCACAGCTAAACTGGAAGTGGCATTTACAGCTCGCAATAGTGCAGAGTTATCTCAAAGAAAGGGGCCACGGTGTTTCTGTATCTCTATTATGTTGGTGCGGCTTCGGAACTTTTAAATATCTTGATATATCTCGAGAACTACGCATCAGATCAAAAAATATCATAGAACATAAAAAGTAGGAAACTTAATTCTCTACAAAAAAGGTCTCTTAACATTTTGCCATAGCTCTCTTCGTTTCCGAGATATTTGCAGATTTATCTCAAGGGAAGGGGCCTGACGGACATATTTCGAGATATTTCTTCTTCTTGTTGTTCTTCTTCTGCACAGCTAAGCTGGAAGTGGCATTTACAGCTCGCAATACTGCAGAGTTATCTCAAAGAAAGGGGCCACGGTGTTTCTGTATCCCTATTATGTTGGTGCGGCTTCGGAACTTTTAAATATCTCGATATATCTCGAAAACTACGCTTCTGATCAAAAAATATCATAGAACATAAATTGTAGGAAACATAATTCTCTACAAAAAACGTCTCTTAACATTTTGCCATAGCTCGCTTCGTTTCCGAGATATTTGCAGATTCAGCTCAAAGGAACTGGCCTGACGGACATATTTCGAGATATTTCTTCTTCTTGTTGTTCTTCTTCTGCACAGCTAAACTGGAAGTGGCATTTCCAGCTCGCACTAGTGCAGAGTTATCTCAACGAAAGGGGCCACGGTGTTTCTGTATCTCTATTATGTTGGTGCGGCTTCGGAACTTTTAAATATCTTGATATATCTCGAGAACTACGCATCTGATCAAAAAATATCATAGAACATAAAAAGTAGGAAACTTAATTCTCTACAAAAAAGGTCTCTCAACATTTTGCCATAGCTCGCTTCGTTTCCGAGATATTTGCAGATTTATCTCAAGGGAAGGGGCCTGACGGACATATTTCGAGATATTTCGTCTTCTTGTTGTTCTTCTTCTGCACAGCTAAGCTGGAAGTGGCATTTGCAGCTCGCAATAGTGCAGAGTTATCTCAAAGAAAGGGGCCACGGTGTTTCTGTATCCCTATTATGTTGGTGCGGCTTCGGAACTTTTAAATATCTCGATATATCTCGAAAACTACGCTTCTGATCAAAAAATATCATAGAACATAAATTGTAGGAAACATAATTCTCTACAAAAAACGTCTCTTAACATTTTGCCATAGCTCGCTTCGTTTCCGAGATATTTGCAGATTTATCTCAAGGGAAGGGGCCTGACGGACATATTTCGAGATATTTCTTCTTCTTGTTGTTCTTCTTCTGCACAGCTAAGCTGGAAGTGGCATTTGCGGCTCGCACTAGTGCAGAGTTATCTCAACGAAAGGGGCCACGGTGTTTCTGTATCTCTATTATGTTGGTGCGGCTTTGGAACTTTTAAATATCTCGATATATCTCGAAAACTACGCTTCTGATCAAAAAATATCATAGAACATAAATTGTAGGAAACATAATTCTCTACAAAAAAGGTCTCTTAACATTTTGCCATAGCTCGCTTCGTTTCCGGGATATTTGCAGATATATCTCAAGGGAAGGGGCCTGACGGACATATTTCGAGATATTTCTTCTTCTTGTTGTTCTTCTTCTGCACAGCTAAGCTGGAAGTGGCATTTACAGCTCGCAATAGTGCAGAGTTATCTCAAAGAAAGGGGCCACGGTGTTTCTGTATCTCTATTATGTTGGTGCGGCTTTGGAACTTTTAAATATCTGGATATATCTCGAAAACTACGCTTCTGATCAAAAAATATCATAGAACATAAATTGTAGGAAACATAACTCTCTACAAAAAAGGTCTCTTAACATTTTGCCATAGCTCGCTTCGTTTCCGAGATATTTGCAGATATATCTCAAGGGAAGGGGCCTGACGGACATATTTCGAGATATGTCTTCTTCTTGTTGTTCTTCTTCTGCACAGCTAAGCTGGAAGTGGCATTTGCGGCTCGCACTAGTGCAGAGTTATCTCAAAGAAAGGGGCCACGGTGTTTCTGTATCCCTATTATGTTGGTGCGGCTTCGAAACTTTTAAATATCTCGATATATCTCGAAAACTACGCTTCTGATCAAAAAATATCATAGAACATAAATTGTAGGACACATAATTCTCTACAAAAAAGGTCTCTTAACATTTTGCCATAGCTCGCTTCGTTTCCGGGATATTTGCAGATATATCTCAAGGGAAGGGGCCTGACGGACATATTTCGAGATATTTCTTCTTCTTGTTGTTCTTCTTCTGCACAGCTAAGCTGGAAGTGGCATTTACAGCTCGCAATAGTGCAGAGTTATCTCAAAGAAAGGGGCCACGGTGTTTCTGTATCTCTATTATGTTGGTGCGGCTTTGGAACTTTTAAATATCTGGATATATCTCGAAAACTACGCTTCTGATCAAAAAATATCATAGAACATAAATTGTAGGAAACTTAATTCTCTACAAAAAAGGTCTCTTAACATTTTGCCATAGCTCGCTTCGTTTCCGAGATATTTGCAGATATATCTCAAGGGAAGGGGCCTGACGGACATATTTCGAGATATGTCTTCTTCTTGTTGTTCTTCTTCTGCACAGCTAAGCTGGAAGTGGCATTTGCGGCTCGCACTAGTGCAGAGTTATCTCAACGAAAGGGGCCACGGTGTTTCTGTATCTCTATTATGTTGGTGCGGCTTCGGAACTTTTAAATATCTCGATATATCTCGAAAACTACGCTTCTGATCAAAAAATATCATAGAACATAAATTGTAGGACACATAATTCTCTACAAAAAAGGTCTCTTAACATTTTGCCATAGCTCGCTTCGTTTCCGGGATATTTGCAGATATATCTCAAGGGAAGGGGCCTGACGGACATATTTCGAGATATTTCTTCTTCTTGTTGTTCTTCTTCTGCACAGCTAAGCTGGAAGTGGCATTTACAGCTCGTAATAGTGCAGAGTTATCTCAAAGAAAGGGGCCACGGTGTTTCTGTATCTCTATTATGTTGGTGCGGCTTCGGAACTTTTAAATATCTTGATATATCTCGCGAACTACGCATCTGATCAAAAAATATCATAGAACATGAAAGGTAGGAAACTTAATTCTCTACAAAAAAGGTCTCTTAACATTTTGCCATAGCTCGCTTCGTTTCCGAGATATTTGCAGATTTATCTCAAGGGAAGGGGCCTGACGGACATATTTCGAGATATTTCTTCTTCTTGTTGTTCTTCTTCTGCACAGCTAAGCTGGAAGTGGCATTTGCGGCTCGCACTAGTGCAGAGTTATCTCAAAGAAAGGGGCCACGGTGTTTCTGTATCCCTATTATGTTGGTGCGGCTTCGAAACTTTTAAATATCTCGATATATCTCGAAAACTACGCTTCTGATCAAAAAATATCATAGAACATAAATTGTAGGAAACATAATTCTCTACAAAAAACGTCTCTTAACATTTTGCCATAGCTCGCTTCGTTTCCGAGATATTTGCAGATTCAGCTGAATGGAACTGGCCTGACGGACATATTTCGAGATATTTCTTCTTCTTGTTGTTCTTCTTCTGCACAGCTAAGCTGGAAGTGGCATTTACAGCTCGCAATAGTGCAGAGTTATCTCAAAGAAAGGGGCCACGGTGTTTCTGTATCTCTATTATGTTGGTGCGGCTTTGGAACTTTTAAATATCTGGATATATCTCGAAAACTACGCTTCTGATCAAAAAATATCATAGAACATAAATTGTAGGAAACATAACTCTCTACAAAAAAGGTCTGTGAACATTTTGCCATAGCTCGCTTCGTTTCCGAGATATTTGCAGATATATCTCAAGGGAAGGGGCCTGACGGACATATTTCGAGATATGTCTTCTTCTTGTTGTTCTTCTTCTGCACAGCTAAGCTGGAAGTGGCATTTGCGGCTCGCACTAGTGCAGAGTTATCTCAACGAAAGGGGCCACGGTGTTTCTGTATCTCTATTATGTTGGTGCGGCTTCGGAACTTTTAAATATCTCGATATATCTCGAAAACTACGCTTCTGATCAAAAAATATCATAGAACATAAATTGTAGGAAACATAATTCTCTACAAAAAAGGTCTCTTAACATTTTGCCATAGCTCGCTTCGTTTCCGAGATATTTGCAGATATATCTCAAGGGAAGGGGCCTGACGGACATATTTCGAGATATTTCTTCTTCTTGTTGTTCTTCTTCTGCACAGCTAAGCTGGAAGTGGCATTTACAGCTCGTAATAGTGCAGAGTTATCTCAAAGAAAGGGGCCACGGTGTTTCTGTATCTCTATTATGTTGGTGCGGCTTCGGAACTTTTAAATATCTTGATATATCTCGCGAACTACGCATCTGATCAAAAAATATCATAGAACATGAAAGGTAGGAAACTTAATTCTCTACAAAAAAGGTCTCTTAACATTTTGCCATAGCTCGCTTCGTTTCCGAGATATTTGCAGATTTATCTCAAGGGAAGGGGCCTGACGGACATATTTCGAGATATTTCTTCTTCTTGTTGTTCTTCTTCTGCACAGCTAAGCTGGAAGTGGCATTTGCGGCTCGCACTAGTGCAGAGTTATCTCAAAGAAAGGGGCCACGGTGTTTCTGTATCCCTATTATGTTGGTGCGGCTTCGGAACTTTCAAATATCTCGATATATCTCGAAAACTACGCTTCTGATCAAAAAATATCATAGAATATAAATTGTAGGAAACATAATTCTCTACAAAAAACGTCTCTTAACATTTTGCCATAGCTCGCTTCGGTTCCGAGATATTTGCAGATTCAGCTCAAAGGAACTGGCCTGACGGACATATTTCGAGATATTTCTTCTTCTTGTTGTTCTTCTTCTGCACAGCTAAGCTGGAAGTGGCATTTGCGGCTCGCACTAGTGCAGAGTTATCTCAAAGAAAGGGGCCACGGTGTTTCTGTATCTCTATTATGTTGGTGCGGCTTCGGAACTTTTAAAAATCTCGATATATCTCGAAAACTACGCTTCTGATCAAAAAATATCATAGAACATAAATTGTAGGAAACATAATTCTCTACAAGAAAGGTCTCTAAACATTTTGCCATAGCTCGCTTCGTTTCCGAGATATTTGCAGATTTATCTCAAGGGAAGGGGCCTGACGGACATATTTCGAGATATTTCTTCTTCTTGTTGTTCTTCTTCTGCACAGCTAAGCTGGAAGTGGCATTTGCGGCTCGCACTAGTGCACAGTTATCTCAAAGAAAGGGGCCACGGTGTTTCTGTGTCTCTATTATGTTGGTGCGTCTTCGGAACTATTAAATATCTTGATATATCTCGAGAACTACGCATCTGATCAAAAAATACCATAGAACATGAAAAGTAGGAAACTTAATTCTCTACAAAAAAGGTCTCTTAACATTTTGCCATAGCTCTCTTCGTTTCCGAGATATTTGCAGATTTATCTCAAGGGAAGGGGCCTGACGGACATATTTCGAGATATTTCTTCTTCTTGTTGTTCTTCTTCTGCACAGCTAAGCTGGAAGTGGCATTTGCAGCTCGCAATAGTGCAGAGTTATCTCAAAGAAAGGGGCCACGGTGTTTCTGTATCTCTATTATGTTGGTGCGGCTTCGGAACTTTTAAATATCTTGATATAGCTCGAGAACTACGCGTCTGATCAAAAAATATCATAGAACATAAAAAGTAGGAAACATAATTCTCTACAAAAACGGTCTCTTAACATTTTGCCATAGCTCGCTTCGTTTCCGAGATATTTGCAGATATATCTCAATGGAACTGGCCTGACGGACATATTTCGAGATATTTCTTCTTCTTGTTGTTCTTCCTCTGCACAGCTAAGCTGGAAGTGGCATTTGCAGCTCGCAATAGTTCAGAGTTATCTCAAAGAAAGGGGCCACGGTGTTTCTGTATCTCTATTATGTTGGTGCGGCTTCGGAACTTTTAAATATCTCGATATATCTCGAAAACTACGCTTCTGATCAAAAAATATCATAGAACATAAATTGTAGGAAACATAATTCTCTACAAAAAAGGTCTCTTAACATTTTGCCATAGCTCGCTTCGTTTCCGAGATATTTGCAGATGTATCTCAAGGGAAGGGGCCTGACGGACATATTTCGAGATATTTCTTCTTCTTGTTGTTCTTCTTCTGCACAGCTAAACTGGAAGTGGCATTTCCAGCTCGCAATAGTGCAGAGTTATCTCAAAGAGAGGGGCCACGGTGTTTCTGTATCTCTATTATGTTGGTGCGGCTTCGGAACTTTTAAATATCTTGATATATCTCGAGAACTACGCATCTGATCAAAAAATATCATAGAACATAAAAAGTAGGAAACTTAATTCTCTACAAAAAAGGTATCTTAACATTTTGCCATAGCTCGCTTCGTTTCCGAGATATTTGCAGATTTATCTCAAGGGAAGGGGCCTGACGGACATATTTCGAGATATTTCTTCTTCTTGTTGTTCTTCTTCTGCACAGCTAAGCTGGAAGTGGCATTTGCGGCTCGCACTAGTGCAGAGTTATCTCAATGAAAGGGGCCACGGTGTTTCTGTATCCCTATTATGTTGGTGCGGCTTCGGAACTTTTAAATATCTCGATATATCTCGAAAACTACGCTTCTGATCAAAAAATATCATAGAACATAAATTGTAGGAAACATAATTCTCTACAAAAAACGTCTCTTAACATTTTGCCATAGCTCGCTTCGTTTCCGAGATATTTGCAGATTTATCTCAAGGGAAGGGGCCTGACGGACATATTTCGAGATATTTCTTCTTCTTGTTGTTCTTCTTCTGCACAGCTAAGCTGGAAGTGGCATTTGCGGCTCGCACTAGTGCAGAGTTATCTCAACGAAAGGGGCCACGGTGTTTCTGTATCTCTATTATGTTGGTGCGGCTTCGGAACTTTTAAATATCTCGATATATCTCGAAAACTACGCTTCTGATCAAAAAATATCATAGAACATAAATTGTAGGAAACATAATTCTCTACAAAAAAGGTCTCTTAACATTTTGCCATAGCTCGCTTCGTTTCCGAGATATTTGCAGATATATCTCAAGGGAAGGGGCCTGACGGACATATTTCGAGATATTTCTTCTTCTTGTTGTTCTTCTTCTGCACAGCTAAGCTGGAAGTGGCATTTACAGCTCGCAATAGTGCAGAGTTATCTCAAAGAAAGGGGCCACGGTGTTTCTGTATCTCTATTATGTTGGTGCGGCTTCGGAACTTTTAAATATCTTGATATATCTCGAGAACTACGCATCAGATCAAAAAATATCATAGAACATAAATTGTAGGAAACATAATTCTCTACAAAAAAGGTCTCTTAACATTTTGCCATAGCTCGCTTCGTTTCCGAGATATTTGCAGATATATCTCAAGGGAAGGGGCCTGACGGACATATTTCGAGATACGTCTTCTTCTTGTTGTTCTTCTTCTGCACAGCTAAGCTGGAAGTGGCATTTACAGCTCGCAATAGTGCAGAGTTATCTCAAGGGAAGGGGCCTGACGTACATATTTCGAGATATTTCTTCTTCTTGTTGTTCTTCTTCTGCACAGCTAAACTGGAAGTGGCATTTCCTGCTCGCAATAGTGCAGAGTTATCTCAAAGAGAGGGGCCACGGTGTTTCTGTATCTCTATTATGTTGGTGCGGCTTCGGAACTTTTAAATATCTTGATATATCTCGAGAACTACGCATCAGATCAAAAAATATCATAGAACATAAATTGTAGGAAACATAATTCTCTACAAAAAAGGTCTCTTAACATTTTGCCATAGCTCGCTTCGTTTCCGAGATATTTGCAGATATATCTCAAGGGAAGGGGCCTGACGGACATATTTCGAGATACGTCTTCTTCTTGTTGTTCTTCTTCTGCACAGCTAAGCTGGAAGTGGCATTTACAGCTCGCAATAGTGCAGAGTTATCTCAAAGAAAGGGGCCACGGTGTTTCTGTATCTCTATTATGTTGGTGCGGCTTCGGAACTTTTAAATATCTTGATATATCTCGCGAACTACGCATCTGATCAAAAAATATCATAGAACATGAAAGGTAGGAAACTTAATTCTCTACAAAAAAGGACTCTTAACATTTTGCCATAGCTCGCTTCGTTTCCGAGATATTTGCAGATTTATCTCAAGGGAAGGGGCCTGACGGACATATTTCGAGATATTTCTTCTTCTTGTTGTTCTTCTTCTGCACAGCTAAGCTGGAAGTGGCATTTGCGGCTCGCACTAGTGCAGAGTTATCTCAAAGAAAGGGGCCACGGTGTTTCTGTATCCCTATTATGTTGGTGCGGCTTCGAAACTTTTAAATATCTCGATATATCTCGAAAACTACGCTTCTGATCAAAAAATATCATAGAGCATAAATTGTAGGAAACATAATTCTCTACAAAAAACGTCTCTTAACATTTTGCCATAGCTCGCTTCGTTTCCGAGATATTTGCAGATTCAGCTCAATGGAACTGGCCTGACGGACATATTTCGAGATATTTCTTCTTCTTGTTGTTCTTCCTCTGCACAGCTAAGCTGGAAGTGGCATTTGCAGCTCGCAATAGTGCAGAGTTATCTCAAAGAAAGGGGCCACGGTGTTTCTGTATCTCTATTATGTTGTTGCGGCTTCGGAACTTTTAAATATCTCGATATATCTCGAAAACTACGCTTCTGATCAAAAAATATCATAGAACATAAATTGTAGGAAACATAATTCTCTACAAAAAAGGTCTCTTAACATTTTGCCATAGCTCGCTTCGTTTCCGAGATATTTGCAGATTTATCTCAAGGGAAGGGGCCCGACGGACATATTTCGAGATATTTCTTCTTCTTGTTGTTCTTCTTCTGCACAGCTAAACTGGAAGTGGCATTTCCAGCTCGCAATAGTGCAGAGTTATCTCAAAGAGAGGGGCCACGGTGTTTCTGTATCTCTATTATGTTGGTGCGGCTTCGGAACTTTTAAATATCTTGATATATCTCGAGAACTACGCATCTGATCAAAAAATATCATAGAACATAAAAAGTAGGAAACTTAATTCTCTACAAAAAAGGTCTCTCAACATTTTGCCATAGCTCGCTTCGTTTCCGAGATATTTGCAGATTTATCTCAAGGGAAGGGGCCTGACGGACATATTTCGAGATATTTCTTCTTCTTGTTGTTCTTCTTTTGCACAGCTAAGCTGGAAGTGGCATTTACAGCTCGCAATAGTGCAGAGTTATCTCAAAGAAAGGGGCCACGGTGTTTCTGTATCTCTATTATGTTGGTGCGGCTTCGGAACTTTTGAATATCTTGATATATCTCGAGAACTACGCATCTGATCAAAAAATATCATAGAACATAAAAAGTAGGAAACTTAATTCTCTACAAAAAAGGTCTCTTAACATTTTGCCATAGCTCGCTTCGTTTCCGAGATATTTGCAGATTTATCTCAAGGGAAGGGGCCTAACCGACATATTTCGAGATATTTCTTCTTCTTGTTGTTCTTCTTCTGCACAGCTAAACTGGAAGTGGCATTTCCAGCTCGCAATAGTGCAGAGTTATCTCAAAGAGAGGGGCCACGGTGTTTCTGTATCTCTATTATGTTGGTGCGGCTTCGGAACTTTTAAATATCTTGATATATCTCGAGAACTACGCATCTGATCAAAAAATATCATAGAACATAAAAAGTAGGAAACTTAATTCTCTACAAAAAAGGTCTCTTACCATTTTGCCATAGCTCGCTTCGTTTCCGAGATATTTGCAGATTTATCTCAAGGGAAGGGGCCTGACGGACATATTTCGACATATTTCTTCTTCTTGTTGTTCTTCTTCTGCACAGCTAAGCTGGAAGTGGCATTTGCGGCTCGCACTAGTGCAGAGTTATCTCAAAGAAAGGGGCCACGGTGTTTCTGTATCCCTATTATGTTGGTGCGGCTTCGGAACTTTCAAATATCTCGATATATCTGGAAAACTACGCTTCTGATCAAAAAATATCATAGAACATAAATTGTAGGAAACATAATTCTCTACAAAAAACGTCTCTTAACATTTTGCCATAGCTCGCTTCGTTTCCGAGATATTTGCAGATTCAGCTCAACGGAACTGGCCTGACGGACATATTTCGAGATATTTCTTCTTCTTGTTGTTCTTCTTCTGCACAGCTAAGCTGGAAGTGGCATTTGCGGCTCGCACTAGTGCAGAGTTATCTCAAAGAAAGGGGCCACGGTGTTTCTGTATCTCTATTATGTTGGTGCGGCTTCGGAACTTTTAAAAATCTCGATATATCTCGAAAACTACGCATCTGATCAAAAAATATCATAGAACATAAAAAGTAGGAAACTTAATTCTCTACAAAAAAGGTCTCTCAACATTTTGCCATAGCTCGCTTCGTTTCCGAGATATTTGCAGATTTATCTCAAGGGAAGGGGCCTGACGGACATATTTCGAGATATTTCTTCTTCTTGTTGTTCTTCTTTTGCACAGCTAAGCTGGAAGTGGCATTTACAGCTCGCAATAGTGGAGAGTTATCTCAAAGAAAGGGGCCACGGTGTTTCTGTATCTCTATTATGTTGGTGCGGCTTCGGAAGTTT
Source organism: Osmia lignaria lignaria (assembly GCF_051020975.1). Lineage (NCBI taxonomy): Eukaryota > Metazoa > Arthropoda > Insecta > Hymenoptera > Megachilidae > Osmia > Osmia lignaria. Next base: position 4,448,348 of record NW_027478160.1, read on the forward strand.
TAAATATCTTGATATATCTCGAGAACTACGCATCTGATCAAAAAATATCATAGAACATAAAAAGTAGGAAACTTAATTCTCTACAAAAAAGGTCTCTTAACATTTTGCCATAGCTCGCTTCGTTTCCGAGATATTTGCAGATTTATCTCAAGGGAAGGGGCCTAACGGACATATTTCGAGATACGTCTTCTTCTTGTTGTTCTTCTTCTGCACAGCTAAGCTGGAAGTGGCATTTACAGCTCGCAATAGTGCAGAGTTATCTCAAGGGAAGGGGCCTGACGGACATATTTCGAGATATTTCTTCTTCTTGTTGTTCTTCTTCTGCACAGCTAAACTGGAAGTGGCATTTCCTGCTCGCAATAGTGCAGAGTTATCTCAAAGAGAGGGGCCACGGTGTTTCTGTATCTCTATTATGTTGGTGCGGCTTCGGAACTTTTAAATATCTTGATATATCTCGAGAACTACGCATCAGATCAAAAAATATCATAGAACATAAATTGTAGGAAACATAATTCTCTACAAAAAAGGTCTCTTAACATTTTGCCATAGCTCGCTTCGTTTCCGAGATATTTGCAGATATATCTCAAGGGAAGGGGCCTGACGGACATATTTCGAGATACGTCTTCTTCTTGTTGTTCTTCTTCTGCACAGCTAAGCTGGAAGTGGCATTTACAGCTCGCAATAGTGCAGAGTTATCTCAAAGAAAGGGGCCACGGTGTTTCTGTATCTCTATTATGTTGGTGCGGCTTCGGAACTTTTAAATATCTTGATATATCTCGCGAACTACGCATCTGATCAAAAAATATCATAGAACATGAAAGGTAGGAAACTTAATTCTCTACAAAAAAGGTCTCTTAACATTTTGCCATAGCTCGCTTCGTTTCCGAGATATTTGCAGATTTATCTCAAGGGAAGGGGCCTGACGGACATATTTCGAGATATTTCTTCTTCTTGTTGTTCTTCTTCTGCACAGCTAAGCTGGAAGTGGCATTTGCGGCTCGCACTAGTGCAGAGTTATCTCAAAGAAAGGGGCCACGGTGTTTCTGTATCCCTATTATGTTGGTGCGGCTTCGAAACTTTTAAATATCTCGATATATCTCGAAAACTACGCTTCTGATCAAAAAATATCATAGAACATAAATTGTAGGAAACATAATTCTCTACAAAAAACTTCTCTTAACATTTTGCCATAGCTCGCTTCGTTTCCGAGATATTTGCAGATTCAGCTCAATGGAACTGGCCTGACGGACATATTTCGAGATATTTCTTCTTCTTGTTGTTCTTCCTCTGCACAGCTAAGCTGGAAGTGGCATTTGCAGCTCGCAATAGTGCAGAGTTATCTCAAAGAAAGGGGCCACGGTGTTTCTGTATCTCTATTATGTTGGTGCGGCTTCGGAACTTTTAAATATCTCGATATATCTCGAAAACTACGCTTCTGATCAAAAAATATCATAGAACATAAATTGTAGGAAACATAATTCTCTACAAAAAAGGTCTCTTAACATTTTGCCATAGCTCGCTTCGTTTCCGAGATATTTGCAGATTTATCCCAAGGGAAGGGGCCTGACGGACATATTTCGAGATATTTCTTCTTCTTGTTGTTCTTCTTCTGCACAGCTAAACTGGAAGTGGCATTTCCAGCTCGCAATAGTGCAGAGTTATCTCAAAGAGAGGGGCCACGGTGTTTCTGTATCTCTATTATGTTGGTGCGGCTTCGGAACTTTTAAATATCTTGATATATCTCGAGAACTACGCATCTGATCAAAAAATATCATAGAACATAAAAAGTAGGAAACTTAATTCTCTACAAAAAAGGTCTCTCAACATTTTGCCATAGCTCGCTTCGTTTCCGAGATATTTGCAGATTTATCTCAAGGGAAGGGGCCTGACGGACATATTTCGAGATATTTCTTCTTCTTGTTGTTCTTCTTTTGCACAGCTAAGCTGGAAGTGGCATTTACAGCTCGCAGTAGTGCAGAGTTATCTCAAAGAAAGGGGCCACGGTGTTTCTGTATCTCTATTATGTTGGTGCGGCTTCGGAACTTTTGAATATCTTGATATATCTCGAGAACTACGCATCTGATCAAAAAATATCATAGAACATAAAAAGTAGGAAACTTAATTCTCTACAAAAAAGGTCTCTTAACATTTTGCCATAGCTCGCTTCGTTTCCGAGATATTTGCAGATTTATCTCAAGGGAAGGGGCCTAACGGACATATTTCGAGATATTTCTTCTTCTTGTTGTTCTTCTTCTGCACAGCTAAACTGGAAGTGGCATTTCCAGCTCGCAATAGTGCAGAGTTATCTCAAAGAGAGGGGCCACGGTGTTTCTGTATCTCTATTATGTTGGTGCGGCTTCGGAACTTTTAAATATCTTGATATATCTCGAGAACTACGCATCTGATCAAAAAATATCATAGAACATAAAAAGTAGGAAACTTAATTCTCTACAAAAAAGGTCTCTTAACATTTTGCCATAGCTCGCTTCGTTTCCGAGATATTTGCAGATTTATCTCAAGGGAAGGGGCCTGACGGACATATTTCGAGATATTTCTTCTTCTTGTTGTTCTTCTTTTGCACAGCTAAGCTGGAAGTGGCATTTACAGCTCGCAATAGTGCAGAGTTATCTCAAAGAAAGGGGCCACGGTGTTTCTGTATCTCTATTATGTTGGTGCGGCTTCGGAACTTTTGAATATCTTGATATATCTCGAGAACTACGCATCTGATCAAAAAATATCATAGAACATAAAAAGTAGGAAACTTAATTCTCTACAAAAAAGGTCTCTTAACATTTTGCCATAGCTCGCTTCGTTTCCGAGATATTTGCAGATTTATCTCAAGGGAAGGGGCCTAACGGACATATTTCGAGATATTTCTTCTTCTTGTTGTTCTTCTTCTGCACAGCTAAACTGGAAGTGGCATTTCCAGCTCGCAATAGTGCAGAGTTATCTCAAAGAGAGGGGCCACGGTGTTTCTGTATCTCTATTATGTTGGTGCGGCTTCGGAACTTTTAAATATCTTGATATATCTCGAGAACTACGCATCTGATCAAAAAATATCATAGAACATAAAAAGTAGAAAACTTCATTCTCTACAAAAAAGGTCTCTTAACATTTTGCCATAGCTCGCTTCGTTTCCGAGATATTTGCAGATTTATCTCAAGGGAAGGGGCCTGACGGACATATTTCGAGATATTTCTTCTTCTTGTTGTTCTTCTTCTGCACAGCTAAGCTGGAAGTGGCATTTGCGGCTCGCACTAGTGCAGAGTTATCTCAAAGAAAGGGGCCACGGTGTTTCTGTATCCCTATTATGTTGGTGCGGCTTCGGAACTTTCAAATATCTCGATATATCTCGAAAACTACGCTTCTGATCAAAAAATATCATAGAACATAAATTGTAGGAAACATAATTCTCTACAAAAAACGTCTCTTAACATTTTGCCATAGCTCGCTTCGTTTCCGAGATATTTGCAGATTCAGCTCAAAGGAACTGGCCTGACGGACATATTTCGAGATATTTCTTCTTCTTGTTGTTCTTCTTCTGCACAGCTAAGCTGGAAGTGGCATTTGCGGCTCGCACTAGTGCAGAGTTATCTCAAAGAAAGGGGCCACGGTGTTTCTGTATCTCTATTATGTTGGTGCGGCTTCGGAACTTTTAAAAATCTCGATATATCTCGAAAACTACGCATCTGATCAAAAAATATCATAGAACATAAAAAGTAGGAAACTTAATTCTCTACAAAAAAGGTCTCTCAACATTTTGCCATAGCTCGCTTCGTTTCCGAGATATTTGCAGATTTATCTCAAGGGAAGGGGCCTGACGGACATATTTCGAGATATTTCTTCTTCTTGTTGTTCTTCTTTTGCACAGCTAAGCTGGAAGTGGCATTTACAGCTCGCAATAGTGCAGAGTTATCTCAAAGAAAGGGGCCACGGTGTTTCTGTATCTCTATTATGTTGGTGCGGCTTCGGAAGTTTTAAATATCTTGATATATCTCGAGAACTACGCATCTGATCAAAAAATATCATAGAACATAAAAAGTAGGAAACTTAATTCTCTACAAAAAAGGTCTCTTAACATTTTGCCATAGCTCGCTTCGTTTCCGAGATATTTGCAGATTTATCTCAAGGGAAGGGGCCTAACGGACATATTTCGAGATATTTCTTCTTCTTGTTGTTCTTCTTCTGCACAGCTAAGCTGGAAGTGGCATTTGCGGCTCGCACTAGTGCAGAGTTATCTCAAAGAAAGGGGCCACGGTGTTTCTGTATCCCTATTATGATGGTGCGGCTTCGAAACTTTTAAATATCTCGATATATCTCGAAAACTACGCTTCTGATCAAAAAATATCATAGAACATAAATTGTAGGAAACATAATTCTCTACAAAAAACGTCTCTTAACATTTTGCCATAGCTCGCTTCGTTTCCGAGATATTTGCAGATTCAGCTCAAAGGAACTGGCCTAACGGACATATTTCGAGATATTTCTTCTTCTTGTTGTTCTTCTTCTGCACAGCTAAGCTGGAAGTGGCATTTGCGGCTCGCAATAGTGCAGAGTTATCTCAAAGAGAGGGGCCACGGTGTTTCTGTATCTCTATTATGTTGGTGCGGCTTCGGAACTTTTAAATATCTTGATATATCTCGAGAACTACGCATCTGATCAAAAAATATCATAGAACAGAAAAAGTAGGAAACTTAATTCTCTACAAAAAAGGTCTCTTAACATTTTGCCATAGCTCGCTTCGTTTCCGAGATATTTGCAGATTTATCTCAAGGGAAGGGGCCTGACGGACATATTTCGACATATTTCTTCTTCTTGTTGTTCTTCTTCTGCACAGCTAAGCTGGAAGTGGCATTTGCGGCTCGCACTAGTGCAGAGTTATCTCAAAGAAAGGGGCCACGGTGTTTCTGTATCCCTATTATGTTGGTGCGGCTTCGGAACTTTCAAATATCTCGATATATCTCGAAAACTACGCTTCTGATCAAAAAATATCATAGAACATAAATTGTAGGAAACATAATTCTCTACAAAAAACGTCTCTTAACATTTTGCCATAGCTCGCTTCGTTTCCGAGATATTTGCAGATTTATCTCAAGGGAAGGGGCCTGACGGACACATTTCGAGATATTTCTTCTTCTTGTTGTTCTTCTTCTGCACAGCTAAGCTGGAAGTGGCATTTGCAGCTCGCAATAGTGCAGAGTTATCTCAAAGAAAGGGGCCACGGTGTTTCTGTATCTCTATTATGTTGGTGCTGCTTCGGAACTTTTAAATATCTCGATATATCTCGAAAACTACGCTTCCGATCAAAAAATATCATAGAACATAAATTGTAGGAAACATAATTCTCTACAAAAAACGTCTCTTAACATTTTGCCATAGCTCGCTTCGTTTCCGAGATATTTGCAGATTTATCTCAAGGTAAGGGGCCTGACGGACATATTTCGAGATATTTCTTCTTCTTGTTGTTCTTCTTCTGCACAGCTAAGCTGGAAGTGGCATTTACAGCTCGCAATAGTGCATAGTTATCTGAAAGAAAGGGGCCACGGTGTTTCTGTATCTCTATTATGTTGGTGCGGCTTCGGAACTTTTAAATATCTTGATATATCTCGAGAACTACGCATCTGATCAAAAAATATCATAGAACATAAATTGTAGGAAACATAATTCTCTACAAAAAACGTCTCTTAACATTTTGCCATAGCTCGCTTCGTTTCCGAGATATTTGCAGATTTATCTCAAGGGAAGGGGCCTATCGGACATATTTCGAGATATTTCTTCTTCTTGTTGTTCTTCTTCTGCACAGCTAAACTGGAAGTGGCATTTCCAGCTCGCAATAGTACAGAGTTATCTCAAAGAAAGGGGCCACGGTGTTTCTGTATCTCTATTATGTTGGTGCGGCTTCGGAACTTTTAAATATCTTGATATATCTCGAGAACTACGCATCTGATCAAAAAATATCATAGAACATAAAAAGTAGAAAACTTAATTCTCTACAAAAAAGGTCTCTTAACATTTTGCCATAGCTCTCTTCGTTTCCGAGATATTTGCAGATTTATCTCAAGGGAAGGGGCCTGACGGACACATTTCGAGATATTTCTTCTTCTTGTTGTTCTTCTTCTGCACAGCTAAGCTGGAAGTGGCATTTGCAGCTCGCAATAGTGCAGAGTTATCTCAAAGAAAGGGGCCACGGTGTTTCTGTATCTCGATTATGTTGGTGCGGCTTCGGAACTTTTAAATATCTTGATATATCTCGAGAACTACGCATTTGATCAAAAAATATCATAGAACATAAAAAGTAGGAAACTTAATTCTCTACAAAAAAGTCTGGTAAGATTTTGCCATCGCTCGCTTCGTTTCCGAGATATTTGCAGATTTATCTCAAGGGAAGGGGCCTAACGGACATATTTCGAGATATTTCTTCTTCTTGTTGTTCTTCTTCTGCACAGCTAAACTGGAAGTGGCATTTCCAGCTCGCAATAGTGCAGAGTTATCTCAAAGAGAGGGGCCACGGTGTTTCTGTATCTCTATTATGTTGGTGCGGCTTCGGAACTTTTAAATATCTTGATATATCTCGAGAACTACGCATCTGATCAAAAAATATCATAGAACATAAATTGTAGGAAACATAATTCTCTACAAAAAACGTCTCTTAACATTTTGCCATAGCTCGCTTCGTTTCCGAGATATTTGCAGATTTATCTCAAGGGAAGGGGACTAACGGACATATTTCGAGATATTTCTTCTTCTTGTTGTTCTTCTTCTGCACAGCTAAACTGGAAGTGGCATTTCCAGCTCGCAATAGTACAGAGTTATCTCAAAGAAAGGGGCCACGGTGTTTCTGTATCTCGATTATGTTGGTGCGGCTTCGGAACTTTTAAATATCTTGATATATCTCGAGAACTACGCATTTGATCAAAAAATATCATAGAACATAAAAAGTAGGAAACTTAATTCTCTACAAAAAAGTCTGGTAAGATTTTGCCATAGCTCGCTTCGTTTCCGAGATATTTGCAGATTTATCTCAAGGGAAGGGGCCTAACGGACATATTTCGAGATATTTCTTCTTCTTGTTGTTCTTCTTCTGCACAGCTAAACTGGAAGTGGCATTTCCAGCTCGCAATAGTGCAGAGTTATCTCAAAGAGAGGGGCCACGGTGTTTCTGTATCTCTATTATGTTGGTGCGGCTTCGGAACTTTTAAATATCTTGATATATCTCGAGAACTACGCATCTGATCAAAAAATATCATAGAACATAAATTGTAGGAAACATAATTCTCTACAAAAAACGTCTCTTAACATTTTGCCATAGCTCGCTTCGTTTCCGAGATATTTGCAGATTTATCTCAAGGGAAGGGGCCTAACGGACATATTTCGAGATATTTCTTCTTCTTGTTGTTCTTCTTCTGCACAGCTAAACTGGAAGTGGCATTTCCAGCTCGCAATAGTACAGAGTTATCTCAAAGAAAGGGGCCACGGTGTTTCTGTATCTCTATTATATTGGTGCGGCTTCGGAACTTTTAAATATCTTGATATATCTCGAGAACTACGCATCTGATCAAAAAATATCATAGAACATAAAAAGTAGGAAACTTAATTCTCTACAAAAAAGGTCTCTTAACATTTTGCCATAGCTCTCTTCGTTTCCGAGATATTTGCAGATTTATATCAAGGGAAGGGGCCTGACGGACACATTTCGAGATATTTCTTCTTCTTGTTGTTCTTCTTCTGCACAGCTAAGCTGGAAGTGGCATTTGCAGCTCGCAATAGTGCAGAGTTATCTCTAAGAAAGGGGCCACGGTGTTTCTGTATCTCTATTATGTTGGTGCGGCTTCGGAACTTTTAAATATCTTGATATATCTCGAGAACTACGGATCTGATCAAAAAATATCATAGAACATAAATTGTAGGAAACATAATTCTCTACAAAAAACGTCTCTTAACATTTTGCCATAGCTCGCTTCGTTTCCGAGATATTTGCAGATTTATCTCAAGGGAAGGGGCCTAACGGACATATTTCGAGATATTTCTTCTTCTTGTTGTTCTTCTTCTGCACAGCTAAACTGGAAGTGGCATTTCCAGCTCGCAATAGTACAGAGTTATCTCAAAGAAAGGGGCCACGGTGTTACTGTATCTCTATTATGTTGGTGCGGCTTCGGAACTTTTAAATATCTTGATATATCTCGAGAACTACGCATCTGATCAAAAAATATCATAGAACATAAAAAGTAGGAAACTTAATTCTCTACAAAAAAGGTCTCTTAACATTTTGCCATAGCTCTCTTCGTTTCCGAGATATTTGCAGATTTATATCAAGGGAAGGGGCCTGACGGACACATTTCGAGATATTTCTTCTTCTTGTTGTTCTTCTTCTGCACAGCTAAACTGGAAGTGGCATTTCCAGCTCGCAATAGTACAGAGTTATCTCAAAGAAAGGGGCCACGGTGTTACTGTATCTCTATTATGTTGGTGCGGCTTCGGAACTTTTAAATATCTTGATATATCTCGAGAACTACGCATCTGATCAAAAAATATCATAGAACATAAAAAGTAGGAAACTTAATTCTCTACAAAAAAGGTCTCTTAACATTTTGCCATAGCTCTCTTCGTTTCCGAGATATTTGCAGATTTATATCAAGGGAAGGGGCCTGACGGACACATTTCGACATATTTCTTCTTCTTGTTGTTCTTCTTCTGCACAGCTAAACTGGAAGTGGCATTTCCAGCTCGCAATAGTGCAGAGTTATCTCAAAGAGAGGGGCCACGGTATTTCTGTATCTCTATTATGTTGGTGCTGCTTCGGAACTTTTAAATATCTCGATATATCTCGAAAACTACGCTTCTGATCAAAAAATATCATAGAACATAAATTGTAGGAAACATAATTCTCTACAAAAAACGTCTCTTAACATTTTGCCATAGCTCGCTTCGTTTCCGAGATATTTGCAGATATATCTCAAGGGAAGGGGCCTAACGGACATATTTCGAGATATTTCTTCTTCTTGTTGTTCTTCTTCTGCACAGCTAAACTGGAAGTGGCATTTCCAGCTCGCAATAGTACAGAGTTATCTCAAAGAAAGGGGCCACGGTGTTTCTGTATCTCTATTATGTTGGTGCGGCTTCGGAACTTTTAAATATCTTGATATATCTCGAGAACTACGCATCTGATCAAAAAATATCATAGAACAAAAAAAGTAGGAAACTTAATTCTCTACAAAAAAGGTCTCTTAACATTTTGCCATAGCTCTCTTCGTTTCCGAGATATTTGCAGATTTATCTCAAGGGAAGGGGCCTGACGGACACATTTCGAGATATTTCTTCTTCTTGTTGTTCTTCTTCTGCACGCTATGCTGGAAGTGGCATTTGCAGCTCGCAATAGTGCAGAGTTATCTCAAAGAAAGGGGCCACGGTGTTTCTGTATCTCTATTATGTTGGTGCGGCTTCGGAACTTTTAAATATCTTGATATATCTCGAGAACTACGCATCTGATCAAAAAATATCATAGAACATAAAAAGTAGGAAACATAATTCCATACAGAAAAGGTCTCTTAACATTTTGCCATAGCTCGCTTCGTTTCCGAGATATTTGCAGATTTATCTCAAGGGAAGTGGCCTGACGGACATATTTCGAGATATTTCTTCTTCTTGTTGTTCTTCTTCTGCACAGCTAAGCTGGAAGTGGCATTTGCGGCTCGCACTAGTGCAGAGTTATCTCAAAGAAAGGGGCCACGGTGTTTCTGTATCTCTATTATGTTGGTGCGGCTTCGGAACTTTTAAATATCTTGATATATCTCGAGAACTACGCAACTGATCCAAAAATATCATAGAACATAAATAGTAGGAAACCTAATTCTCTACAAAAAAGGTCTCTCAACATTTTGCCATAGCTCGCTTCGTTTCCGAGATATTTGCAGATTTATCTCAAGGGAAGGGGCCTAACGGACATATTTCCAGATATTTCTTCTTCTTGTTGTTCTTCTTCTGCACAGCTAAGCTGGAAGTGGCATTTGCGGCTCGCACTAGTGCAGAGTTATCTCAAAGAAAGGGGCCACGGTGTTTCTGTATCTCTATTATGTTGGTGCAGATTCAGAACTTTTAAATATCTTGATATATCTCGAGAACTACGCACCTGATCAAAAAATATCATAGAACATAAAAAGTAGGAAACATAATTCTCTACAGAAAAGGTCTCTTAACATTTTGCCATAGCTCGCTTCGTTTCCGAGATATTTGCAGATTTATCTCAAGGGAAGGGGCCTGACGGACATATTTCGAGATATTTCTTCTTCTTGTTGTTCTTCTTCTGCACAGCTAAGCTGGAAGTGGCATTTGCAGCTCGCAATAGTGCAGAGTTATCTCAAAGAAAGGGGCCACGGTGTTTCTGTATCTCTATTATGTTGGTGCGGCTACGGAACTTTTCAATATCTTGATATATCTCGAGATCTACGCATCTGATCAAAAAATATCATAGAACATAAAAAGTAGGAAACTTAATTCTCTACAAAAAAGGTCTCTCAACATTTTGCCATAGCTCGCTTCGTTTCCGAGATACTTGCCGATTTATCTCAAGGGAAGGGGCCTGACGGACATATTTCGAGATATTTCTTCTTCTTGTTGTTCTTCTTCTGCACAGCTAAGCTGGAAGTGGCATTTGCAGCTCGCAATAGTGCAGAGTTATCTCAAAGAAAGGGGCCACGGTGTTTCTGTATCTCTATTATGTTGGTGCGGCTTCGGAACTTTTAAATATCTTGATATATCTCGAGAACTACGCATCTGATCAAAAAATATCATAGAACATAAAAAGTAGGAAACTTAATTCTCTACAAAAAAGGTCTCTTAACATTTTGCCATAGCTCTCTTCGTTTCCGAGATATTTGCAGATTTATATCAAGGGAAGGGGCCTGACGGACACATTTCGAGATATTTCTTCTTCTTGTTGTTCTTCTTCTGCACAGCTAAACTGGAAGTGGCATTTCCAGCTCGCAATAGTACAGAGTTATCTCAAAGAAAGGGGCCACGGTGTTACTGTATCTCTATTATGTTGGTGCGGCTTCGGAACTTTTAAATATCTTGATATATCTCGAGAACTACGCATCTGATCAAAAAATATCATAGAACATAAAAAGTAGGAAACTTAATTCTCTACAAAAAAGGTCTCTTAACATTTTGCCATAGCTCTCTTCGTTTCCGAGATATTTGCAGATTTATATCAAGGGAAGGGGCCTGACGGACACATTTCGAGATATTTCTTCTTCTTGTTGTTCTTCTTCTGCACAGCTAAACTGGAAGTGGCATTTCCAGCTCGCAATAGTGCAGAGTTATCTCAAAGAGAGGGGCCACGGTATTTCTGTATCTCTATTATGTTGGTGCTGCTTCGGAACTTTTAAATATCTCGATATATCTCGAAAACTACGCTTCTGATCAAAAAATATCATAGAACATAAATTGTAGGAAACATAATTCTCTACAAAAAACGTCTCTTAACATTTTGCCATAGCTCGCTTCGTTTCCGAGATATTTGCAGATATATCTCAAGGGAAGGGGCCTAACGGACATATTTCGAGATATTTCTTCTTCTTGTTGTTCTTCTTCTGCACAGCTAAACTGGAAGTGGCATTTCCAGCTCGCAATAGTACAGAGTTATCTCAAAGAAAGGGGCCACGGTGTTTCTGTATCTCTATTATGTTGGTGCGGCTTCGGAACTTTTAAATATCTTGATATATCTCGAGAACTACGCATCTGATCAAAAAATATCATAGAACAAAAAAAGTAGGAAACTTAATTCTCTACAAAAAAGGTCTCTTAACATTTTGCCATAGCTCTCTTCGTTTCCGAGATATTTGCAGATTTATCTCAAGGGAAGGGGCCTGACGGACACATTTCGAGATATTTCTTCTTCTTGTTGTTCTTCTTCTGCACGCTATGCTGGAAGTGGCATTTGCAGCTCGCAATAGTGCAGAGTTATCTCAAAGAAAGGGGCCACGGTGTTTCTGTATCTCTATTATGTTGGTGCGGCTTCGGAACTTTTAAATATCTTGATATATCTCGAGAACTACGCATCTGATCAAAAAATATCATAGAACATAAAAAGTAGGAAACATAATTCCATACAGAAAAGGTCTCTTAACATTTTGCCATAGCTCGCTTCGTTTCCGAGATATTTGCAGATTTATCTCAAGGGAAGTGGCCTGACGGACATATTTCGAGATATTTCTTCTTCTTGTTGTTCTTCTTCTGCACAGCTAAGCTGGAAGTGGCATTTGCGGCTCGCACTAGTGCAGAGTTATCTCAAAGAAAGGGGCCACGGTGTTTCTGTATCTCTATTATGTTGGTGCGGCTTCGGAACTTTTAAATATCTTGATATATCTCGAGAACTACGCAACTGATCCAAAAATATCATAGAACATAAATAGTAGGAAACCTAATTCTCTACAAAAAAGGTCTCTCAACATTTTGCCATAGCTCGCTTCGTTTCCGAGATATTTGCAGATTTATCTCAAGGGAAGGGGCCTAACGGACATATTTCCAGATATTTCTTCTTCTTGTTGTTCTTCTTCTGCACAGCTAAGCTGGAAGTGGCATTTGCGGCTCGCACTAGTGCAGAGTTATCTCAAAGAAAGGGGCCACGGTGTTTCTGTATCTCTATTATGTTGGTGCAGATTCAGAACTTTTAAATATCTTGATATATCTCGAGAACTACGCATCTGATCAAAAAATATCATACAACATAAAAAGTAGGAAACATAATTCTCTACAGAAAAGGTCTCTTAACATTTTGCCATAGCTCGCTTCGTTTCCGAGATATTTGCAGATTTATCTCAAGGGAAGGGGCCTGACGGACATATTTCGAGATATTTCTTCTTCTTGTTGTTCTTCTTCTGCACAGCTAAGCTGGAAGTGGCATTTGCAGCTCGCAATAGTGCAGAGTTATCTCAAAGAAAGGGGCCACGGTGTTTCTGTATCTCTATTATGTTGGTGCGGCTACGGAACTTTTCAATATCTTGATATATCTCGAGATCTACGCATCTGATCAAAAAATATCATAGAACATAAAAAGTAGGAAACTTAATTCTCTACAAAAAAGGTCTCTCAACATTTTGCCATAGCTCGCTTCGTTTCCGAGATACTTGCCGATTTATCTCAAGGGAAGGGGCCTGACGGACATATTTCGAGATATTTCTTCTTCTTGTTGTTCTTCTTCTGCACAGCTAAGCTGGAAGTGGCATTTGCAGCTCGCAATAGCGCAGAGTTATCTCAAAGAAAGGGGCCACGGTGTTTCTGTATCTCTATTATGTTGGTGCGGCTTCGGAACTTTTAAATATCTTGATATATCTCGAGAACTACGCATCTGATCAAATAATATCATAGAACATAAAAAGTAGGAAACTTAATTCTCCACAAATAAGGTCTCTTAACATTTTGCCATAGCTCGCTTCGTTCCCGAGATATTTGCAGATTTATCTCAAGGGAAGGGGCCTGACGGACATATTTCGAGATATTTCTTCTTCTTGTTGGTCTTCTTCTGCACAGCTAAGCTGGAAGTGGCATTTGCAGCTCGCAATAGTGCAGAGTTATCTCAAAGAAAGGGGCCACGGTGTTTCTGTATCTCTATTATGTTGGTGCGGCTTCGGAACTTTTAAATATTTTGATATATCTCGAGAGCTACGCATCCGATCAAAAAATATCATAGAACATAAAAAGTAGGAAACTTAATTCTCTACAAAAAAGGTCTCTTAACATTTTGCCATAGCTCGCTTCCTTTCCGAGATATTTGCAGATTTATCTCGAGGGAAGGGGCCTGACGGACATATTTCGAGATATTTCTTCTTCTTGTTGTTCTTCTTCTGCACAGCTAAGCTGGACGTGGCATTTACAGCTCGCAATAGTGCAGAGTTATCTCAAAGAAAGGGCCACGGTGTTTCTGTATCTCTATTATGTTGGTGCGGCTTCGGAACTTTTAAATATCTTGATATATCTCGAGAACTACGCATCTGATCAAAAAATATCATGGAACATAAAAAGTAGGAAACTTAATTCTCAACAAAAAAGGTCTCTTAACATTTTGCCATAGCTCGCTTCGTTTCCGAGATATTTGCAGATTTATCTCAAGGGAAGGGGCCTGACGGACATATTTCGAGATATTTCTTCTTCTTGTTGTTCTTCTTCTGCACAGCTAAACTGGAAGTGGCATTTCCAGCTCGCAATAGTGCAGAGTTATCGCAAAGAAAGGGGCCACGGTGTTTCTGTATCTCTATTATGTTGGTGCGGCTTCGGAACTTTTAAATATCTTGATATATCTCGAGAACTACGCATCTGATCAAAAAATATCATAGAACATAAAAAGTAGGAAACCTAATTTTCTACAAAAAAGGTCTCTTAACATTTTGCCGTAGCTCGCTTCGTTTCCGAGATATTTGCAGATTTATCTCAAGGGAAGGGGTCTGACGGACATATTTCGAGATATTTCTTCTTCTTGTTGTTCTTCTTCTGCACAGCTAAGCTGGAAGTGGCATTTGCAGCTCGCAATAGTGCAGAGTTATCTCAAAGAAAGGGGCCACGGTGTTTCTGTATCTCTATTATGTTGGTGCGGCTTCGGAACTTTTAAATATCTTGATATATCTCGAGAACTACGCATCTGATCAAAAAATATCATAGAACATAAAAAGTAGGAAACCTAATTTTCTACAAAAAAGGTCTCTTAACATTTTGCCGTAGCTCGCTTCGTTTCCGAGATATTTGCAGATTTATCTCAAGGGAAGGGGTCTGACGGACATATTTCGAGATATTTCTTCTTCTTGTTGTTCTTCTTCTGCACAGCTAAGCTGGAAGTGGCATTTGCAGCTCGCAATAGTGCAGAGTTATCTCAAAGAAAGGGGCCACGGTGATTCTGTATCTCTATTATGTTGGTGCGGCTTCGGAACTTTTAAGTATCTTGATATATCTCGAGAACTACGCATCTGATCAAAAAATATAATGGAAGATAAAAAGTAGGAAACTTAATTCTCAACAAAAAAGGTCTCTTAACATTTTGCCATAGCTCGCTTCGTTTCCGAGATATTTGCAGATTTATCTCAAGGGAAGGGGCCTGACGGACATATTTCGAGATATTTCTTCTTCTTGTTGTTCTTCTTCTGCACAGCTAAACTGGAAGTGGCATTTCCAGCTCGCAGTAGTGCAGAGTTATCTCAAAGAAAGGGGCCACGGTGTTTCCGTATCTCTATTATGTTGGTGCGGCTTCGGAACTTTAAAATATCTTGATATATCTCGAGAACTACGCATCTGAGCAAAAAATATCATAGAACGTAAAAAGTAGGAAACTTAATTCTCTACAAATAAAGTCGCTTAACATTTTGCCATAGCTCGCTTCGTTTTCGAGATATTTGCAGATTTATCTCAAGGGAAGGGGCCTGACGGACATATTTCGAGATATTTCTTCTTCTTGTTGGTCTTCTTCTGCACAGCTAAGCTGGAAGTGGCATTTGCAGCTCGCAATAGTGCAGAGTTATCTCAAAGAAAGGGGCCACGGTGTTTCTGTATCTCTATTATGTTGGTGCGGCTTCGGAACTTTTAAATATCTTGATATATCTCGAGAGCTACGCATCCGATCAAAAAATATCATAGAACGTAAAAAGTAGAAAACTTAATTCTCTACAAAAAAGGTCTCTTAACATTTTGCCATAGCTCGCTTCGTTTCCGAGATATTTGCAGATTTATCTCGAGGGAAGGGGCCTGACGGACATATTTCGAGATATTTCTTCTTCTTGTTGTTCTTCTTCTGCACAGCTAAGCTGGACGTGGCATTTACAGCTCGCAATAGTGCAGAGTTATCTCAAAGAAAGGGGCCACGGTGTTTCTGTATCTCTATTATGTTGGTGCGGCTTCGGAACTTTTAAATATCTTGATACATCTCGAGAACTACGCATCTGATCAAAAAATATCATAGAACATAAAAAGTAGGAAACTTCATTCTCTACCAAAAAGGTCTCTTAACATTTTGCCATAGCTCGCTTCGTTTCCGAGATATATGCAGATTTATCTCAAGGGAAGGGGCCTGACGGACATATTTCGGGATATTTCTTCTTCTTGTTGTTCTTCTTCTGCACAGCTAAACAGGAAGTGGCATTTCCAGCTCGCAATAGTGCAGAGTTATCTGAAAGAAAGGGGCCACGGTGTTTCTGTATCTCTATTATGTTGGTGCGGCTTCGGAACTTTTAAATATCTTGATATATCTCGAGAACTACGCATCTGATCAAATAATATCATAGAACATAAAAAGTAGGAAACTTAATTCTCTACAAATAAGGTCTCTTAACATTTTGCCATAGCTCGCTTCGTTTCCGAGATATTTGCAGATTTATCTCAAGGGAAGGGGCCTGACGGACATATTTCGAGATATTTCCTCTTCTTGTTGTTCTTCTTCTGCACAGCTAAACTGGAAGTGGCATTTCCAGCTCGCAATAGCGCAGAGTTATCTCAAAGAAAGGGGCCACGGTGTTTCTGTATCTCTATTATGTTGGTGCGGCTTCGGAACTTTTATATATCTTGATATATCTCGAGAACTACGCATCTGATCAAAAAATATCATAGAACATAAAAAGTAGGAAACTTAATTCTCTACAAATAAGGTCTCTTAACATTTTGCCATAGCTCGCTTCGTTTCCGAGATATTTGCAGATTTATCTCAAGGGAAGGGGCCTGACGGACATTTTTCGAGATATTTCTTCTTCTTGTTGTTCTTCTTCTGCACAGCTAAGCTGGAAGTGGCATTTGCAGCTCGCAATAGTGCAGAGTTATCTCGAAGAAAGGGGCCACGGTGTTTCTGTATCTCTATTATGTTGGTGCGGCTTCGGAACTTTTAGATATCTTGATATATCTCGAGAACTACGCATCTGATCAAAAAATATCATAGAACATAAAAAGTAGGAAACTTAATTCTCTACAAAAAAGGTCTCTTAACATTTTGCCATAGCTCGCTTCGTTTCCGAGATATTTGCAGATTTATCTCAAGGGAAGGGGCCTGACGGACATATTTCGAGATATTTCTTCTTTTTGTTGTTCTTCTTCTGCACAGCTAAACTGGAAGTGGCATTTCCAGCTCGCAATAGCGCAGAGTTATCTCAAAGAAAGGGGCCACGGTGTTTCTGTATCTCTATTATGTTGGTGCGGCTTCGGAAGTTTTAAATATCTTGATATATCTCGAGAACTACGCATCTGATCAAAAAATATCATAGAACATAAAAAGTAGGAACCTTAGTTCTCTACAAATAAGGTCTCTTAACATTTTGCCATAGCTCGCTTCGTTTCCGAGATATTTGCAGATTTATCTCAAGGGAAGGGGCCTGACGGACATATTTCGAGATATTTCTTCTTCTTGTTGTTCTTCTTCTGCACAGCTAAGCTGGAAGTGGCATTTGCAGCTCGCAATAGTGCAGAGTTATCTCAAAGAAAGGGGCCACGGTGTTTCTGTATCTCTATTATGTTGGTGCGGCTTCGGAACTTTTAAATATTTTGATATATCTCGAGAGCTACGCATCCGATCAAAAAATATCATAGAACATAAAAAGTAGGAAACTTAATTCTCTACAAAAAAGGTCTCTTAACATTTTGCCATAGCTCGCTTCCTTTCCGAGATATTTGCAGATTTATCTCGAGGGAAGGGGCCTGACGGACATATTTCGAGATATTTCTTCTTCTTGTTGTTCTTCTTCTGCACAGCTAAGCTGGACGTGGCATTTACAGCTCGCAATAGTGCAGAGTTATCTCAAAGAAAGGGCCACGGTGTTTCTGTATCTCTATTATGTTGGTGCGGCTTCGGAACTTTTAAATATCTTGATATATCTCGAGAACTACGCATCTGATCAAAAAATATCATGGAACATAAAAAGTAGGAAACTTAATTCTCAACAAAAAAGGTCTCTTAACATTTTGCCATAGCTCGCTTCGTTTCCGAGATATTTGCAGATTTATCTCAAGGGAAGGGGCCTGACGGACATATTTCGAGATATTTCTTCTTCTTGTTGTTCTTCTTCTGCACAGCTAAACTGGAAGTGGCATTTCCAGCTCGCAATAGTGCAGAGTTATCGCAAAGAAAGGGGCCACGGTGTTTCTGTATCTCTATTATGTTGGTGCGGCTTCGGAACTTTTAAATATCTTGATATATCTCGAGAACTACGCATCTGATCAAAAAATATCATAGAACATAAAAAGTAGGAAACCTAATTTTCTATAAAAAAGGTCTCTTAACATTTTGCCGTAGCTCGCTTCGTTTCCGAGATATTTGCAGATTTATCTCAAGGGAAGGGGTCTGACGGACATATTTCGAGATATTTCTTCTTCTTGTTGTTCTTCTTCTGCACAGCTAAGCTGGAAGTGGCATTTGCAGCTCGCAATAGTGCAGAGTTATCTCAAAGAAAGGGGCCACGGTGTTTCTGTATCTCTATTATGTTGGTGCGGCTTCGGAACTTTTAAATATCTTGATATATCTCGAGAACTACGCATCTGATCAAAAAATATCATAGAACATAAAAAGTAGGAAACCTAATTTTCTACAAAAAAGGTCTCTTAACATTTTGCCGTAGCTCGCTTCGTTTCCGAGATATTTGCAGATTTATCTCAAGGGAAGGGGTCTGACGGACATATTTCGAGATATTTCTTCTTCTTGTTGTTCTTCTTCTGCACAGCTAAGCTGGAAGTGGCATTTGCAGCTCGCAATAGTGCAGAGTTATCTCAAAGAAAGGGGCCACGGTGATTCTGTATCTCTATTATGTTGGTGCGGCTTCGGAACTTTTAAGTATCTTGATATATCTCGAGAACTACGCATCTGATCAAAAAATACCATGGAAGATAAAAAGTAGGAAACTTAATTCTCAACAAAAAAGGTCTCTTAACATTTTGCCATAGCTCGCTTCGTTTCCGAGATATTTGCAGATTTATCTCAAGGGAAGGGGCCTGACGGACATATTTCGAGATATTTCTTCTTCTTGTTGTTCTTCTTCTGCACAGCTAAACTGGAAGTGGCATTTCCAGCTCGCAGTAGTGCAGAGTTATCTCAAAGAAAGGGGCCACGGTGTTTCCGTATCTCTATTATGTTGGTGCGGCTTCGGAACTTTAAAATATCTTGATATATCTCGAGAACTACGCATCTGAGCAAAAAATATCATAGAACGTAAAAAGTAGGAAACTTAATTCTCTACAAATAAAGTCGCTTAACATTTTGCCATAGCTCGCTTCGTTTTCGAGATATTTGCAGATTTATCTCAAGGGAAGGGGCCTGACGGACATATTTCGAGATATTTCTTCTTCTTGTTGGTCTTCTTCTGCACAGCTAAGCTGGAAGTGGCATTTGCAGCTCGCAATAGTGCAGAGTTATCTCAAAGAAAGGGGCCACGGTGTTTCTGTATCTCTATTATGTTGGTGCGGCTTCGGAACTTTTAAATATCTTGATATATCTCGAGAGCTACGCATCCGATCAAAAAATATCATAGAACATAAAAAGTAGAAAACTTAATTCTCTACAAAAAAGGTCTCTTAACATTTTGCCATAGCTCGCTTCGTTTCCGAGATATTTGCAGATTTATCTCGAGGGAAGGGGCCTGACGGACATATTTCGAGATATTTCTTCTTCTTGTTGTTCTTCTTCTGCACAGCTAAGCTGGACGTGGCATTTACAGCTCGCAATAGTGCAGAGTTATCTCAAAGAAAGGGGCCACGGTGTTTCTGTATCTCTATTATGTTGGTGCGGCTTCGGAACTTTTAAATATCTTGATACATCTCGAGAACTACGCATCTGATCAAAAAATATCATAGAACATAAAAAGTAGGAAACTTCATTCTCTACCAAAAAGGTCTCTTAACATTTTGCCATAGCTCGCTTCGTTTCCGAGATATATGCAGATTTATCTCAAGGGAAGGGGCCTGACGGACATATTTCGGGATATTTCTTCTTCTTGTTGTTCTTCTTCTGCACAGCTAAACAGGAAGTGGCATTTCCAGCTCGCAATAGTGCAGAGTTATCTGAAAGAAAGGGGCCACGGTGTTTCTGTATCTCTATTATGTTGGTGCGGCTTCGGAACTTTTAAATATCTTGATATATCTCGAGAACTACGCATCTGATGAAATAATATCATAGAACATAAAAAGTAGGAAACTTAATTCTCTACAAATAAGGTCTCTTAACATTTTGCCATAGCTCGCTTCGTTTCCGAGATATTTGCAGATTTATCTCAAGGGAAGGGGCCTGACGGACATATTTCGAGATATTTCCTCTTCTTGTTGTTCTTCTTCTGCACAGCTAAACTGGAAGTGGCATTTCCAGCTCGCAATAGCGCAGAGTTATCTCAAAGAAAGGGGCCACGGTGTTTCTGTATCTCTATTATGTTGGTGCGGCTTCGGAACTTTTATATATCTTGATATATCTCGAGAACTACGCATCTGATCAAAAAATATCATAGAACATAAAAAGTAGGAAACTTAATTCTCTACAAATAAGGTCTCTTAACATTTTGCCATAGCTCGCTTCGTTTCCGAGATATTTGCAGATTTATCTCAAGGGAAGGGGCCTGACGGACATTTTTCGAGATATTTCTTCTTCTTGTTGTTCTTCTTCTGCACAGCTAAGCTGGAAGTGGCATTTGCAGCTCGCAATAGTGCAGAGTTATCTCGAAGAAAGGGGCCACGGTGTTTCTGTATCTCTATTATGTTGGTGCGGCTTCGGAACTTTTAGATATCTTGATATATCTCGAGAACTACGCATCTGATCAAAAAATATCATAGAACATAAAAAGTAGGAAACTTAATTCTCTACAAAAAAGGTCTCTAAACATTTTGCCATAGCTCGCTTCGTTTCCGAGATATTTGCAGATTTATCTCAAGGGAAGGGGCCTGACGGACATATTTCGAGATATTTCTTCTTCTTGTTGTTCTTCTTCTGCACAGCTAAGCTGGAAGTGGCATTTGCAGCTCGCAATAGTGCAGAGTTATCTCAAAGAAAGGGGCCACGGTGTGTCTGTATCTCTATTATGTTGGTGCGGCTTCGGAACTTTTAAATATCTTGATATATCTCGAGAACTACGCATCTGATCAAATAATATCATAGAACATAAAAAGTAGGAAACTTAATTCTCCACAAATAAGGTCTCTTAACATTTTGCCATAGCTCGCTTCGTTTCCGAGATATTTGCAGATTTATCTCAAGGGAAGGGGCCTGACGGACATATTTCGAGATATTTCTTCTTCTTGTTGGTCTTCTTCTGCACAGCTAAGCTGGAAGTGGCATTTGCAGCTCGTAATAGTGCAGAGTTATCTCGAAGAAAGGGGCCACGGTGTTTCTGTATCTCTATTATGTTGGTGCGGCTTCGGAACTTTTAAATATCTTGATATATCTCGAGAACTACGCATCTGATCAAATAATATCATAGAACATAAAAAGTAGCAAACTTAATTCTCCACAAATAAGGTCTCTTAACATTTTGCCATAGCTCGCTTCGTTTCCGAGATATTTGCAGATTTATCTCAAGGGAAGGGGCCTGACGGACATATTTCGAGATATTTCTTCTTCTTGTTGGTCTTCTTCTGCACAGCTAAGCTGGAAGTGGCATTTGCAGCTCGCAATAGTGCAGAGTTATCTCAAAGAAAGGGGCCACGGTGTTTCTGTATCTCTATTATGTTGGTGCGGCTTCGGAACTTTTAAATATTTTGATATATCTCGAGAGCTACGCATCCGATCAAAAAATATCATAGAACATAAAAAGTAGGAAACTTAATTCTCTACAAAAAAGGTCTCTTAACATTTTGCCATAGCTCGCTTCCTTTCCGAGATATTTGCAGATTTATCTCGAGGGAAGGGGCCTGACGGACATATTTCGAGATATTTCTTCTTCTTGTTGTTCTTCTTCTGCACAGCTAAGCTGGACGTGGCATTTACAGCTCGCAATAGTGCAGAGTTATCTCAAAGAAAGGGCCACGGTGTTTCTGTATCTCTATTATGTTGGTGCGGCTTCGGAACTTTTAAATATCTTGATATATCTCGAGAACTACGCATCTGATCAAAAAATATCATGGAACATAAAAAGTAGGAAACTTAATTCTCAACAAAAAAGGTCTCTTAACATTTTGCCATAGCTCGCTTCGTTTCCGAGATATTTGCAGATTTATCTCAAGGGAAGGGGCCTGACGGACATATTTCGAGATATTTCTTCTTCTTGTTGTTCTTCTTCTGCACAGCTAAACTGGAAGTGGCATTTCCAGCTCGCAATAGTGCAGAGTTATCGCAAAGAAAGGGGCCACGGTGTTTCTGTATCTCTATTATGTTGGTGCGGCTTCGGAACTTTTAAATATCTTGATATATCTCGAGAACTACGCATCTGATCAAAAAATATCATAGAACATAAAAAGTAGGAAACCTAATTTTCTATAAAAAAGGTCTCTTAACATTTTGCCGTAGCTCGCTTCGTTTCCGAGATATTTGCAGATTTATCTCAAGGGAAGGGGTCTGACGGACATATTTCGAGATATTTCTTCTTCTTGTTGTTCTTCTTCTGCACAGCTAAGCTGGAAGTGGCATTTGCAGCTCGCAATAGTGCAGAGTTATCTCAAAGAAAGGGGCCACGGTGTTTCTGTATCTCTATTATGTTGGTGCGGCTTCGGAACTTTTAAATATCTTGATATATCTCGAGAACTACGCATCTGATCAAAAAATATCATAGAACATAAAAAGTAGGAAACCTAATTTTCTACAAAAAAGGTCTCTTAACATTTTGCCGTAGCTCGCTTCGTTTCCGAGATATTTGCAGATTTATCTCAAGGGAAGGGGTCTGACGGACATATTTCGAGATATTTCTTCTTCTTGTTGTTCTTCTTCTGCACAGCTAAACTGGAAGTGGCATTTCCAGCTCGCAGTAGTGCAGAGTTATCTCAAAGAAAGGGGCCACGGTGTTTCCGTATCTCTATTATGTTGGTGCGGCTTCGGAACTTTAAAATATCTTGATATATCTCGAGAACTACGCATCTGAGCAAAAAATATCATAGAACGTAAAAAGTAGGAAACTTAATTCTCTACAAATAAAGTCGCTTAACATTTTGCCATAGCTCGCTTCGTTTTCGAGATATTTGCAGATTTATCTCAAGGGAAGGGGCCTGACGGACATATTTCGAGATATTTCTTCTTCTTGTTGGTCTTCTTCTGCACAGCTAAGCTGGAAGTGGCATTTGCAGCTCGCAATAGTGCAGAGTTATCTCAAAGAAAGGGGCCACGGTGTTTCTGTATCTCTATTATGTTGGTGCGGCTTCGGAACTTTTAAATATCTTGATATATCTCGAGAGCTACGCATCCGATCAAAAAATATCATAGAACATAAAAAGTAGAAAACTTAATTCTCTACAAAAAAGGTCTCTTAACATTTTGCCATAGCTCGCTTCGTTTCCGAGATATTTGCAGATTTATCTCGAGGGAAGGGGCCTGACGGACATATTTCGAGATATTTCTTCTTCTTGTTGTTCTTCTTCTGCACAGCTAAGCTGGACGTGGCATTTACAGCTCGCAATAGTGCAGAGTTATCTCAAAGAAAGGGGCCACGGTGTTTCTGTATCTCTATTATGTTGGTGCGGCTTCGGAACTTTTAAATATCTTGATACATCTCGAGAACTACGCATCTGATCAAAAAATATCATAGAACATGAAAAGTAGGAAACTTCATTCTCTACCAAAAAGGTCTCTTAACATTTTGCCATAGCTCGCTTCGTTTCCGAGATATATGCAGATTTATCTCAAGGGAAGGGGCCTGACGGACATATTTCGGGATATTTCTTCTTCTTGTTGTTCTTCTTCTGCACAGCTAAACAGGAAGTGGCATTTCCAGCTCGCAATAGTGCAGAGTTATCTGAAAGAAAGGGGCCACGGTGTTTCTGTATCTCTATTATGTTGGTGCGGCTTCGGAACTTTTAAATATCTTGATATATCTCGAGAACTACGCATCTGATGAAATAATATCATAGAACATAAAAAGTAGGAAACTTAATTCTCTACAAATAAGGTCTCTTAACATTTTGCCATAGCTCGCTTCGTTTCCGAGATATTTGCAGATTTATCTCAAGGGAAGGGGCCTGACGGACATATTTCGAGATATTTCCTCTTCTTGTTGTTCTTCTTCTGCACAGCTAAACTGGAAGTGGCATTTCCAGCTCGCAATAGCGCAGAGTTATCTCAAAGAAAGGGGCCACGGTGTTTCTGTATCTCTATTATGTTGGTGCGGCTTCGGAACTTTTATATATCTTGATATATCTCGAGAACTACGCATCTGATCAAAAAATATCATAGAACATAAAAAGTAGGAAACTTAATTCTCTACAAATAAGGTCTCTTAACATTTTGCCATAGCTCGCTTCGTTTCCGAGATATTTGCAGATTTATCTCAAGGGAAGGGGCCTGACGGACATTTTTCGAGATATTTCTTCTTCTTGTTGTTCTTCTTCTGCACAGCTAAGCTGGAAGTGGCATTTGCAGCTCGCAATAGTGCAGAGCTATCTCGAAGAAAGGGGCCACGGTGTTTCTGTATCTCTATTATGTTGGTGCGGCTTCGGAACTTTTAGATATCTTGATATATCTCGAGAACTACGCATCTGATCAAAAAATATCATAGAACATAAAAAGTAGGAAACTTAATTCTCTACAAAAAAGGTCTCTTAACATTTTGCCATAGCTCGCTTCGTTTCCGAGATATTTGCAGATTTATCTCAAGGGAAGGGGCCTGACGGACATATTTCGAGATATTTCTTCTTCTTGTTGTTCTTCTTCTGCACAGCTAAGCTGGAAGTGGCATTTGCAGCTCGCAATAGTGCAGAGTTATCTCAAAGAAAGGGGCCACGGTGTGTCTGTATCTCTATTATGTTGGTGCGGCTTCGGAACTTTTAAATATCTTGATATATCTCGAGAACTACGCATCTGATCAAATAATATCATAGAACATAAAAAGTAGGAAACTTAATTCTCCACAAATAAGGTCTCTTAACATTTTGCCATAGCTCGCTTCGTTTCCGAGATATTTGCAGATTTATCTCAAGGGAAGGGGCCTGACGGACATATTTCGAGATATTTCTTCTTCTTGTTGGTCTTCTTCTGCACAGCTAAGCTGGAAGTGGCATTTGCAGCTCGTAATAGTGCAGAGTTATCTCGAAGAAAGGGGCCACGGTGTTTCTGTATCTCTATTATGTTGGTGCGGCTTCGGAACTTTTAAATATCTTGATATATCTCGAGAACTACGCATCTGATCAAATAATATCATAGAACATAAAAAGTAGGAAACTTAATTCTCCACAAATAAGGTCTCTTAACATTTTGCCATAGCTCGCTTCGTTTCCGAGATATTTGCAGATTTATCTCAAGGGAAGGGGCCTGACGGACATATTTCGAGATATTTCTTCTTCTTGTTGGTCTTCTTCTGCGCAGCTAAGCTGGAAGTGGCATTTGCAGCTCGCAATAGTGCAGAGTTATCTCAAAGAAAGGGGCCACGGTGTTTCTGTATCTCTATTATGTTGGTGCGGCTTCGGAACTTTTAAATATTTTGATATATCTCGAGAGCTACGCATCCGATCAAAAAATATCATAGAACATAAAAAGTAGGAAACTTAATTCTCTACAAAAAAGGTCTCTTAACATTTTGCCATAGCTCGCTTCCTTTCCGAGATATTTGCAGATTTATCTCGAGGGAAGGGGCCTGACGGACATATTTCGAGATATTTCTTCTTCTTGTTGTTCTTCTTCTGCACAGCTAAGCTGGACGTGGCATTTACAGCTCGCAATAGTGCAGAGTTATCTCAAAGAAAGGGGCCACGGTGTTTCTGTATCTCTATTATGTTGGTGCGGCTTCGGAACTTTTAAATATCTTGATATATCTCGAGAACTACGCATCTGATCAAAAAATATCATGGAACATAAAAAGTAGGAAACTTAATTCTCAACAAAAAAGGTCTCTTAACATTTTGCCATAGCTCGCTTCGTTTCCGAGATATTTGCAGATTTATCTCAAGGGAAGGGGCCTGACGGACATATTTCGAGATATTTCTTCTTCTTGTTGTTCTTCTTCTGCACAGCTAAACTGGAAGTGGCATTTCCAGCTCGCAATAGTGCAGAGTTATCGCAAAGAAAGGGGCCACGGTGTTTCTGTATCTCTATTATGTTGGTGCGGCTTCGGAACTTTTAAATATCTTGATATATCTCGAGAACTACGCATCTGATCAAAAAATATCATAGAACATAAAAAGTAGGAAACCTAATTTTCTACAAAAAAGGTCTCTTAACATTTTGCCGTAGCTCGCTTCGTTTCCGAGATATTTGCAGATTTATCTCAAGGGAAGGGGTCTGACGGACATATTTCGAGATATTTCTTCTTCTTGTTGTTCTTCTTCTGCACAGCTAAGCTGGAAGTGGCATTTGCAGCTCGCAATAGTGCAGAGTTATCTCAAAGAAAGGGGCCACGGTGTTTCTGTATCTCTATTATGTTGGTGCGGCTTCGGAACTTTTAAATATCTTGATATATCTCGAGAACTACGCATCTGATCAAAAAATATCATAGAACATAAATTATAGGAAACATAATTCTCTACAAAAAAGGTCTCTTAACATTTTGCCATAGCTCGCTTCGTTTCCGAGATATTTGCAGATATATCTCAAGGGAAGGGGCCTGACGGACATATTTCGAGATATTTCTTCTTCTTGTTGTTCTTCTTCTGCACAACTAAGCTGGTAGTGGCATTTGCAGCGCGCACTAGTGCAGAGTTATCTCAAAGAAAGGGGCCACGGTGTTTCTGTGTCCCTATTATGTTGGTGCGGCTTCGGAACTTTTAAATATCTCGATTTATCTCGAGAACTACGCTTCTGATCAAAAAATATCATAGAACATAAATTGTAGAAAACGTAATTCTCTACAAAAAAGGTCTCTTAACATTTTGCCATAGCTCGCTTCGTTTCCGAGATATTTGCAGATATATCTCAAGGGAAGGGGCCTGACGGACATATTTCGAGATATTTCTTCTTCTTGTTGTTCTTCTTCTGCACAGCTAAGCTGGAGGTGGCATTTGCAGCGCGCAATAGTGCAGAGTTATCTCAAAGAAAGGGGCCACGGTGTTTCTGTATCTCTATTATGTTGGTGCGGCTTCGGAACTTTTAAATATCTTGATATATCTCGAGAACTACGCATCTGATCTAAAAATATCATAGAACATAAAAAGTAGGAAACTTAATTCTCTACAAAAAAGGTCTCTTAAGATTTTGCCATAGCTCGCTTCGTTTCCGAGATATTTGCAGATTTATCTCAAGGGAAGGGGACTAACGGACATATTTCGAGATATTTCTTTTTCTTGTTGTTCTTCTTCTGCACAGCTAAACTGGAAGTGGCATTTCCAGCTCGCAATAGTGCAGAGTTATCTCAAAGAAAGGGGCCACGGTGTTTCTGTATCTCTATTATGTTGGTGCGGCTTCGGAACTTTTAAATATCTCGATATATCTCGAAAACTACGCTTCTGATCAAAAAATATCATAGAACATAAATTGTAGGAAACATAATTCTCGACAAAAAAGGTCTCTTAACATTTTGCCATAGCTCGCTTCGTTTCCGAGATATTTGCAGATATATCTCAAGGGAAGGGGCCTGACGGACATATTTCGAGATATTTCTTCTTCTTGTTGTTCTTCTTCTGCACAGCTAAGCTGGAAGTGGCATTTGCAGCTCGCAATAGTGCAGAGTTATCTCAAAGAAAGGGGCCACGGTGTTTCTGTATCTCTATTATGTTGGTGCGGCTTCGGAACTTTTAAATATCTTGATATATCTCGAGAACTCCGCGTCTGATCAAAAAATATGATAGAACATAAAAAGTAGGAAACTTAATTCTCTACAAAAACGGTCTCTTAACATTTTGCCATAGCTCGCTTCGTTTCCGAGATATTTGCAGATATATCTCAAGGGAAGGGGCCTGACGGACATATTTCGAGATATTTCTTCTTCTTGTTGTTCTTCTTCTGCACAGCTAAGCTGGAAGTGGCATTTGCGGCTCGCACTAGTGCACAGTTATCTCAAAGAAAGGGGCCACGGTGTTTCTGTATCTCTATTATGTTGGTGCGGCTTCGGAACTTTTAAATATCTCGATATATCTCGAAAACTACGCTTCTGATCAAAAAATATCATAGAACATAAATTGTAGGAAACATAATTCTCTACAAAAAAGGTCTCTTAACATTTTGCCATAGCTCGCTTCGTTTCCGAGATATTTGCAGATATATCTCAAGGGAAGGGGCCTGACGGACATATTTCGAGATATTTCTTCTTCTTGTTGTTCTTCTTCTGCACAGCTAAGCTGGTAGTGGCATTTGCAGCGCGCACTAGTGCAGAGTTATCTCAAAGAAAGGGGCCACGGTGTTTCTGTGTCCCTATTATGTTGGTGCGGCTTCGGAACTTTTAAATATCTCGATATATCTCGAGAACTACGCTTCTGATCAAAAAATATCATAGAACATAAATTGTAGGAAACATAATTCTCTACAAAAAACGACTCTTAACATTTTGCCATAGCTCGCTTCGTTTCCGAGATATTTGCAGATTCAGCTCAAAGGAACTGGCCTGACGGACATATTTCGAGATATTTCTTCTTCTTGTTGTTCTTCCTCTGCACAGCTAAGCTGGAAGTGGCATTTGCAGCTCGCAATAGTGCAGAGTTATCTCAAAGAAAGGGGCCACGGTGTTTCTGTATCTCTATTATGTTGGTGCGGCTTCGGAACTTTTAAATATCTTGATATATCTCGAGAACTACGCATCTGATCAAAAAATATCATAGAACATAAAAAGTAGGAAACTTGATTCTCTACAAAAAAGGTCTCTTAACATTTTGCCATAGCTCGCTTCGTTTCCGAGATATTTGCAGATTTATCTCAAGGGAAGGGTCCTGATGGACATATTTCGAGATATTTCTTCTTCTTGTTGTTCTTCTTCTGCACAGCTAAACTGGAAGTGGCATTTCCAGCTCGCAATCGTGCAGAGTTATCTCAAAGAAAGGGGCCACGGTGTTTCTGTATCTCTATTATGTTGGTGCGGCTTCGGAACTTTTAAATATCTTGATATATCTCGAGAACTACGCATCTGATCAAAAAATATCATACAACATAAAAAGTAGGAAACTTAATTCTCTACAAAAAAGGTCTCTTAACATTTTGCCATAGCTCGCTTCGTTTCCGAGATATTTGCAGATTTATCTCAAGGGAAGGGGCCTAACGGACATATTTCGAGATATTTCTTTTTCTTGTTGTTCTTCTTCTGCACAGCAAAACTGGAAGTGGCATTTCCAGCTCGCAATAGTGCAGAGTTATCTCAAAGAGAGGGGCCACGGTGTTACTGTATCTCTATTATGTTGGTGCGGCTTCGGAACTTTTAAATATCTTGATATATCCCGAGAACTACGCATCTGATCAAAAAATATCATAGAACATGAAAAGTAGGAAACTTAATTCTCTACAAAAAAGGTCTCTTAACATTTTGCCATAGCTCTCTTGGTTTCCGAGATATTTGCAGATTTATCTCAAGGGAAGGGGCCTGACGGACATATTTCGAGATATTTCTTGTTCCTGTCGTTCCTCTTCTGCACAGCTAAGCTGGAAGTGGCATTTGCGGCTCGCACTAGTGCACAGTTATCTCAAAGAAAGGGGCCACGGTGTTTCTGTATCTCTATTATGTTGGTGCGTCTTCGGAACTTTTAAATATCTCGATATATCTCGAAAACTACGCTTCTGATCAAAAAATATCATAGAACATAAATTGTAGGAAACATAATTCTCTACAAAAAACGTCTCTTAACATTTTGCCATAGCTCGCTTCGTTTCCGAGATATTTGCAGATTCAGCTCAAAGGAACTGGCCTGACGGACATATTTCGAGATATTTCTTCTTCTTGTTGTTCTTCCTCTGCACAGCTAAGCTGGAAGTGGCATTTGCAGCTCGCAATAGTGCAGAGTTATCTCAAAGAAAGGGGCCACGGTGTTTCTGTATCTCTATTATGTTGGTGCGGCTTCGGAACTTTTAAACATCTTGATATATCTCGAGAACTACGCATCTGATCAAAAAATATTATACTACATAAAAAGTAGGAAACTTATTTCTCTACAAGAAAGGTCTCTAAACATTTTGCCATAGCTCGCTTCGTTTCCGAGATATTTGCAGATTTATCTCAAGGGAAGGGGCCTGACGGACATATTTCGAGATATTTCTTCTTCTTGTTGTTCTTCTTCTGCACAGCTAAGCTGGAAGTGGCATTTGCAGCTCGCAATAGTGCAGAGTTATCTCAAAGAAAGGGGCCACGGTGTTTCTGTATCTCTATTATGTTGGTGCGGCTTCGGAACTTTTAAATATCTTGATATATCTCGAGAACTACGCATCTGATCAAAAAATATCATAGAACATGAAAAGTAGGAAACTTAATTCTCTACAAAAAAGGTCGCTTAACATTTTGCCATAGCTCTCTTCGTTTCCGAGATATTTGCAGATTTATCTCAAGGGAAGGGGCCTGACGGACATATTTCGAGATATTTCTTCTTCTTGTTGTTCTTCTTCTGCACAGCTAAGCTGGAAGTGGCATTTGCGGCTCGCACTAGTGCAGAGTTATCTCAAAGAAAGGGGCCACGGTGTTTCTGTATCCCTATTATGTTGGTGCGGCTTCGGAACTTTTAAATATCTCGATATATCTCGAGAACTACGCTTCTGATCAAAAAATATCATAGAACATAAATTGTAGGAAACATAATTCTCTACAAAAAACGTCTCTTAACATTTTGCCATAGCTCGCTTCGTTTCCGAGATATTTGCAGATTCAGCTCAAAGGAACTGGCCTGACGGACATATTTCGAGATATTTCTTCTTCTTGTTGTTCTTCCTCTGCACAGCTAAGCTGGAAGTGGCATTTGCAGCTCGCAATAGTGCGGAGTTATCTCAAAGAAAGGGGCCACGGTGTTTCTGTATCTCTATTATGTTGGTGCGGCTTCGGAACTTTTAAATATCTTGATATATCTCGAGAACTACGCATCTGATCAAAAAATATCATAGAACATAAAAAGTAGGAAACTTAATTCTCTACAAAAAAGGTCTCTTAACATTTTGCCATAGCTCGCTTCGTTTCCGAGATATTTGCAGATTCAGCTCAAAGGAACTGGCCTGACGGACATATTTCGAGATATTTCTTCTTCTTTTTGTTCTTCCTCTGCACAGCTAAGCTGGAAGTGGCATTTGCAGCTCGCAATAGTGCAGAGTTATCTCAAAGAAAGGGGCCACGGTGTTTCTGTATCTCTATTATGTTGGTGCGGCTTCGGAACTTTTAAATATCTTGATATATCTCGAGAACTACGCATCTGATCAAAAAATATCATAGAACATAAAAAGCAGGGAACTTAATTCTCTACAAAAAAGGTCTCTAAACATTTTGCCATAGCTCGCTTCGTTTCCGAGCTATTTGCAGATTTATCTCAAGGGAAGGGGCCTGACGGACATATTTCGAGATATTTCTTCTTCTTGTTGTTCTTCTTCTGCACAGCTAAGCTGGAAGTGGCATTTGCGGCTCGCACTAGTGCAGAGTTATCTCAAAGAAAGGGGCCACGGTGTTTCTGTATCCCTATTATGTTGGTGCGGCTTCGGAACTTTTAAATATCTCGATATATCTCGAGAACTACGCTTCTGATCAAAAAATATCATAGAACATAAATTGTAGGAAACATAATTCTCTACAAAAAACGTCTCTTAACATTTTGCCATAGCTCGCTTCGTTTCCGAGATATTTGCAGATTCAGCTCAAAGGAACTGGCCTGACGGACATATTTCGAGATATTTCTTCTTCTTGTTGTTCTTCCTCCGCACAGCTAAGCTGGAAGTGGCATTTGCAGCTCGCAATAGTGCGGAGTTATCTCAAAGAAAGGGGCCACGGTGTTTCTGTATCTCTATTATGTTGGTGCGGCTTCGGAACTTTTAAATATCTTGATATATCTCGAGAACTACGCATCTGATCAAAAAATATCATAGAACATAAAAAGTAGGAAACTTAATTCTCTACAAAAAACGTCTCTTAACATTTTGCCATAGCTCGCTTCGTTTCCGAGATATTTGCAGATTCAGCTCAAAGGAACTGGCCTGACGGACATATTTCGAGATATTTCTTCTTCTTGTTGTTCTTCCTCTGCACAGCTAAGCTGGAAGTGGCATTTGCAGCTCGCAATAGTGCGGAGTTATCTCAAAGAAAGGGGCCACGGTGTTTCTGTATCTCTATTATGTTGGTGCGGCTTCGGAACTTTTAAATATCTTGATATATCTCGAGAACTACGCATCTGATCAAAAAATATCATAGAACATAAAAAGTAGGAAACTTAATTCTCTACAAAAAAGGTCTCTTAACATTTTGCCATAGCTCGCTTCGTTTCCGAGATATTTGCAGATTCAGCTCAAAGGAACTGGCCTGACGGACATATTTCGAGATATTTCTTCTTCTTTTTGTTCTTCCTCTGCACAGCTAAGCTGGAAGTGGCATTTGCAGCTCGCAATAGTGCAGAGTTATCTCAAAGAAAGGGGCCACGGTGTTTCTGTATCTCTATTATGTTGGTGCGGCTTCGGAACTTTTAAATATCTTGATATATCTCGAGAACTACGCATCTGATCAAAAAATATCATAGAACATAAAAAGCAGGGAACTTAATTCTCTACAAAAAAGGTCTCTTAACATTTTGCCATAGCTCGCTTCGTTTCCGAGATATTTGCAGATTTATCTCAAGGGAAGGGGCCTGACGGACATATTTCGAGATATTTCTTCTTCTTGTTGTTCTTCTTCTGCACAGCTAAGCTGGAAGTGGCATTTGCGGCTCGCACTAGTGCAGACTTATCTCAAAGAAAGGGGCCACGGTGTTTCTGTATCTCTATTATGTTGGTGCGGCTTCGGAACTTTTAAATATCTTGATATATTTCGAGAACTACGCTTCTGATCAAAAAATATCATAGAACATGAAAAGTAGGAAACTTAATTCTCCACAAAAGAGGTCTCTTAACATTTTGCCATAGCTCGCTTCGTTTCCGAGATATTTGCAGATATATCTCAAGGGAAGGGGCCTGACGGACATATTTCGAGATACTTCTTCTTCTTGTTGTTCTTCTTCTGCACAGCTAAGCTGGAAGTGGCATTTGCGGCTCGCACTAGTGCACAGTTATCTCAAAGAAAGGGGCCACGGTGTTTCTGTATCTCTATTATGTTGGTGCGTCTTCGGAACTTTTAAATATCTCGATATATCTCGAAAACTACGCTTCTGATCAAAAAATATCATAGAACGTAAATTGTAGGAAACATTATTCTCTACAAAAAAGGTCTCTTAACATTTTGCCATAGCTCGCTTCGTTTCCGAGATATTTGCAGATTCATCTCAAGGGAAGGGGTCTGACGGACATATTTCGAGATATTTCTTCTTCTTGTTGTTCTTCTTCTGCACAGCTAAGCTCGAAGCGGCATTTGCAGCTCGCAATAGTGCAGAGTTATCTCAAAGAAAGGGGCCACGGTGTTTCTGTATCTCTATTATGTTGGTGCGGCTTCGGAACTTTTAAATATCTTGATATATCTCGAAAACTACGCTTCTGATCAAAAAATATCATTGAACGTAAATTGTAGGAAACATAATTCTCTACAAAAAAGGTCTCTTAACATTTTGCCATAGCTCGCTTCGTTTCCGAGATATTTGCAGATATATCTCAAGGGAAGGGGCCTGACGGACATATTTCGAGATATTTCTTCTTCTTGTTGTTCTTCTTCTGCACAGCTAAGCTGGAAGTGGCATTTGCAGCTCGCAATAGTGCGGAGTTATCTCAAAGAAAGGGGCCACGGTGTTTCTGTATCTCTATTATGTTGGTGCGGCTTCGGAACTTTTAAATATCTTGATATATCTCGAGAACTACGCATCTGGTCAAAAAATATCATAGAACATAAAAAGTAGGAAACTTAATTCTCTACAAAAAAGGTCTCTTAACATTTTGCCATAGCTCGCTTCGTTTCCGAGATATTTGCAGATTCAGCTCAAAGGAACTGGCCTGACGGAC
Source organism: Osmia lignaria lignaria (assembly GCF_051020975.1). Classification (NCBI taxonomy): domain Eukaryota; kingdom Metazoa; phylum Arthropoda; class Insecta; order Hymenoptera; family Megachilidae; genus Osmia; species Osmia lignaria. The sequence goes on from NW_027478160.1 coordinate 4,482,435, forward strand.
ATATTTCGAGATATTTCTTCTTCTTTTTGTTCTTCCTCTGCACAGCTAAGCTGGAAGTGGCATTTGCAGCTCGCAATAGTGCAGAGTTATCTCAAAGAAAGGGGCCACGGTGTTTCTGTATCTCTATTATGTTGGTGCGGCTTCGGAACTTTTAAATATCTTGATATATCTCGAGAACTACGCATCTGATCAAAAAATATCATAGAACATAAAAAGCAGGGAACTTAATTCTCTACAAAAAAGGTCTCTTAACATTTTGCCATAGCTCGCTTCGTTTCCGAGATATTTGCAGATTTATCTCAAGGGAAGGGGCCTGACGGACATATTTCGAGATATTTCTTCTTCTTGTTGTTCTTCTTCTGCACAGCTAAGCTGGAAGTGGCATTTGCGGCTCGCACTAGTGCAGACTTATCTCAAAGAAAGGGGCCACGGTGTTTCTGTATCTCTATTATGTTGGTGCGGCTTCGGAACTTTTAAATATCTTGATATATTTCGAGAACTACGCTTCTGATCAAAAAATATCATAGAACATGAAAAGTAGGAAACTTAATTCTCTACAAAAGAGGTCTCTTAACATTTTGCCATAGCTCGCTTCGTTTCCGAGATATTTGCAGATATATCTCAAGGGAAGGGGCCTGACGGACATATTTCGAGATACTTCTTCTTCTTGTTGTTCTTCTTCTGCACAGCTAAGCTGGAAGTGGCATTTGCGGCTCGCACTAGTGCACAGTTATCTCAAAGAAAGGGGCCACGGTGTTTCTGTATCTCTATTATGTTGGTGCGTCTTCGGAACTTTTAAATATCTCGATATATCTCGAAAACTACGCTTCTGATCAAAAAATATCATAGAACGTAAATTGTAGGAAACATTATTCTCTACAAAAAAGGTCTCTTAACATTTTGCCATAGCTCGCTTCGTTTCCGAGATATTTGCAGATTCATCTCAAGGGAAGGGGTCTGACGGACATATTTCGAGATATTTCTTCTTCTTGTTGTTCTTCTTCTGCACAGCTAAGCTCGAAGCGGCATTTGCAGCTCGCAATAGTGCAGAGTTATCTCAAAGAAAGGGGCCACGGTGTTTCTGTATCTCTATTATGTTGGTGCGGCTTCGGAACTTTTAAATATCTTGATATATCTCGAAAACTACGCTTCTGATCAAAAAATATCATTGAACATAAATTGTAGGAAACATAATTCTCTACAAAAAAGGTCTCTTAACATTTTGCCATAGCTCGCTTCGTTTCCGAGATATTTGCAGATATATCTCAAGGGAAGGGGCCTGACGGACATATTTCGAGATATTTCTTCTTCTTGTTGTTCTTCCTCTGCACAGCTAAGCTGGAAGTGGCATTTGCAGCTCGCAATAGTGCAGAGTTATCTCAAAGAAAGGGGCCACGGTGTTTCTGTATCTCTATTATGTTGGTGCGGCTTCGGAACTTTTAAATATCTTGATATATCTCGAGAACTACGCATCTGATCAAAAAATATCATAGAACATAAAAAGTAGGAAACTTAATTCTCTACAAAAAAGGTCTCTTAACATTTTGCCATAGCTCGCTTCGTTTCCGAGACATTTGCAGATTTATCTCAAGGGAAGGGGCCTGACGGACATATTTCGAGATATTTCTTCTTCTTGTTGTTCTTCTTCTGCACAGCTAAGCTGGAAGTTGCATTTGCGGCTCTCACTAGTGCAGAGTTATCTCAAAGAAAGGGGCCACGGTGTTTCTGTATCTCTATTATGTTGGTGCGGTTTCGGAACTTTTAAATATCTTGATATATCTCGAGAACTACGCATCTGATCAAAAAATATCATAGAACATAAAAAGTAGGAAACTTAATTCTCTACAAAAAAGGTCTCTTAACATTTTGCCATAGCTCGCTTCGTTTCCGAGATATTTGCAGATTTATCTCAAGGGAAGGGGCCTGACGGACGTATTTCGAGATACTTCTTCTTCTTGTTGTTCTTCTTCTGCACAGCTGAGCTGGAAGTGGCATTTGCAGCTCGCAATAGTGCAGAGTTATCTCAAAGAAAGGGGCCACGGTGTTTCTGTATCTCTATTATGTTGGTGCGGCTTCGGAACTTTTAAATATCTCGATATATCTCGAAAACTACGCTTCTGATCAAAAAATATCATAGAACATAAATTGTAGGAAACATAATTCTCTACAAAAAACGTCTCTTAACATTTTGCCATAGATCGCTTCGTTTCCGAGATATTTGCAGATTCAGCTCAAAGGAACTGGCCTGACGGACATATTTCGAGATATTTCTTCTTCTTGTTGTTCTTCCTCTGCACAGCTAAGCTGGAAGTGGCATTTGCAGCTCGCAATAGTGCAGAGTTATCTCAAAGAAAGGGGCCACGGTGTTTCTGTATCTCTATTATGTTGGTGCGGCTTCGGAACTTTTAAATATCTTGATATATCTCGAGAACTACGCATCTGATCAAAAAATATCATAGAAGATAAAAAGTAGGAAACTTAATTCTCTACAAAAAAGGTCTCTCAACATTTTGCCATAGCTCGCTTCGTTTCCGAGATATTTGCATATTTATCTCAAGGGAAGGGGCCTGACGGACATATTTCGAGATATTTCTTCTTCTTGTTGTTCTTCTTCTGCACAGCTAAGCTGGAAGTGGCATTTGCGGCTCGCACTAGTGCAGGGTTATCCCAAAGAAAGGGGCCACGGTGTTTCTGTATCTCTATTATGTTGGTGCGGCTTCGGAACTTTTAAATATCTCGATATATCTCGAAAACTACGCTTCTGATCAAAAAATATCATAGAACATAAATTGTAGGAAACATAATTGTCTACAAAAAACGTCTCTTAACATTTTGCCATAGCTCGCTTCGTTTCCGAGATATTTGCAGATTCAGCTCAAAGGAACTGGCCTGACGGACATATTTCGAGATATTTCTTCTTCTTGTTGTTCTTCCTCTGCACAGCTAAGCTGGAAGTGGCATTTGCAGCTCGCAATAGTGCAGAGTTATCTCAAAGAAAGGGGCCACGGTGTTTCTTTATCTCTATTATGTTGGTGCGGTTTCGGAACTTTTAAATATCTTGATATATCTCGAGAACTACGCATCTGATCAAAAAATATCATAGAACATAAAAAGTAGGAAACTTAATTCTCTATAAAAAACGTCTCTTAACATTTTGCGATAGCTCGCTTCGTTTCCGAGATATTTGCAGATTCAGCTCAAAGGAACTGGCCTGACGGACATATTTCGAGATATTTCTTCTTCTTGTTGTTCTTCCTCTGCACAGCTAAGCTGGAAGTGGCATTTGCAGCTCGCAATAGTGCAGAGTTATCTCAAAGAAAGGGGCCACGGTGTTTCTGTATCTCTATTATGTTGGTGCGGCTTCGGAACTTTTAAATATCTTGATATATCTCGAGAACTACGCATCTGATCAAAAAATATCATAGAACATAAAAAGTAGGAAACTTAATTCTCTACAAAAAAGGTCTCTTAACATTTTGCCATAGCTCGCTTCGTTTCCGAGACATTTGCAGATTTATCTCAAGGGAAGGGGCCTGACGGACATATTTCGAGATATTTCTTCTTCTTGTTGTTCTTCTTCTGCACAGCTAAGCTGGAAGTTGCATTTGCGGCTCTCACTAGTGCAGAGTTATCTCAAAGAAAGGGGCCACGGTGTTTCTGTATCTCTATTATGTTGGTGCGGTTTCGGAACTTTTAAATATCTTGATATATCTCGAGAACTACGCATCTGATCAAAAAATATCATAGAACATAAAAAGTAGGAAACTTAATTCTCTACAAAACAGGTCTCTTAACATTTTGCCATAGCTCGCTTCGTTTCCGAGATATTTGCAGATTTATCTCAAGGGAAGGGGCCTGACGGACGTATTTCGAGATACTTCTTCTTCTGCACAGCTGAGCTGGAAGTGGCATTTGCAGCTCGCAATAGTGCAGAGTTATCTCAAAGAAAGGGGCCACGGTGTTTCTGTATCTCTATTATGTTGGTGCGGCTTCGGAACTTTTAAATATCTCGATATATCTCGAAAACTACGCTTCTGATCAAAAAATATCATAGAACATAAATTGTAGGAAACATAATTCTCTACAAAAAACGTCTCTTAACATTTTGCCATAGATCGCTTCGTTTCCGAGATATTTGCAGATTCAGCTCAAAGGAACTGGCCTGACGGACATATTTCGAGATATTTCTTCTTCTTGTTGTTCTTCCTCTGCACAGCTAAGCTGGAAGTGGCATTTGCAGCTCGCAATAGTGCAGAGTTATCTCAAAGAAAGGGGCCACGGTGTTTCTGTATCTCTATTATGTTGGTGCGGCTTCGGAACTTTTAAATATCTTGATATATCTCGAGAACTACGCATCTGATCAAAAAATATCATAGAAGATAAAAAGTAGGAAACTTAATTCTCTACAAAAAAGGTCTCTTAACATTTTGCCATAGCTCGCTTCGTTTCCGAGATATTTGCATATTTATCTCAAGGGAAGGGGCCTGACGGACATATTTCGAGATATTTCTTCTTCTTGTTGTTCTTCTTCTGCACAGCTAAGCTGGAAGTGGCATTTGCGGCTCGCACTAGTGCAGGGTTATCCCAAAGAAAGGGGCCACGGTGTTTCTGTATCTCTATTATGTTGGTGCGGCTTCGGAACTTTTAAATATCTTGATATATCTCGAGAACTACGCATCTGATCAAAAAATATCATAGAACATAAAAAGTAGGAAACTTAATTCTCTACAAAAAAGGTCTCTTAACATTTTGCCATAGCTCGCTTCGTTTCCGAGATATTTGCATATTTATCTCAAGGGAAGGGGCCTGACGGACATATTTCGAGATATTTCTTCTTCTTGTTGTTCTTCTTCTGCACAGCTAAGCTGGAAGTGGCATTTGCGGCTCGCACTAGTGCAGAGTTATCTCAAAGAAAGGGGCCACGGTGTTTCTGTATCTCTATTATGTTGGTGCGGCTTCGGAACTTTTAAATATCTTGATATATCTCGAGAACTACGCATCTGATCAAAAAATATCATAGAAGATAAAAAGTAGGAAACTTAATTCTCTACAAAAAAGGTCTCTTAACATTTTGCCATAGCTCGCTTCGTTTCCGAGATATTTGCATATTTATCTCAAGGGAAGGGGCCTGACGGACATATTTCGAGATATTTCTTCTTCTTGTTGTTCTTCTTCTGCACAGCTAAGCTGGAAGTGGCATTTGCGGCTCGCACTAGTGCAGGGTTATCCCAAAGAAAGGGGCCACGGTGTTTCTGTATCTCTATTATGTTGGTGCGGCTTCGGAACTTTTAAATATCTTGATATATCTCGAGAACTACGCATCTGATCAAAAAATATCATAGAACATAAAAAGTAGGAAACTTAATTCTCTACAAAAAAGGTCTCTTAACATTTTGCCATAGCTCGCTTCGTTTCCGAGATATTTGCATATTTATCTCAAGGGAAGGGGCCTGACGGACATATTTCGAGATATTTCTTCTTCTTGTTGTTCTTCTTCTGCACAGCTAAGCTGGAAGTGGCATTTGCGGCTCGCACTAGTGCAGAGTTATCTCAAAGAAAGGGGCCACGGTGTTTCTGTATCCCTATTATGTTGGTGCGGCCTCGGAACTTTTAAATATCTCGATATATCTCGAAAACTACGCTTCTGATCAAAAAATATCATAGAACATAAATTGTAGGAAACATAATTCTCTACAAAAAACGTCTCTTAACATTTTGCCATAGATCGCTTCGTTTCCGAGATATTTGCAGATTCAGCTCAAAGGAACTGGCCTGACGGACATATTTCGAGATATTTCTTCTTCTTGTTGTTCTTCCTCTGCACAGCTAAGCTGGAAGTGGCATTTGCAGCTCGCAATAGTGCAGAGTTATCTCAAAGAAAGGGGCCACGGTGTTTCTGTATCTCTATTATGTTGGTGCGGTTTCGGAACTTTTAAATATCTTGATATATCTCGAGAACTACGCATCTGATCAAAAAATATCATAGAACATAAAAAGTAGGAAACTTAATTCTCTACAAAAAAGGTCTCTTAACATTTTGCCATAGCTCGCTTCGTTTCCGAGATATTTGCAGATTTATCTCAAGGGAAGGGGCCTGACGGACGTATCTCGAGATATTTCTTCTTCATGTTGTTCTTCTTCTGCACAGCTGAGCTGGAAGTGGCATTTGCAGGTCGCAATAGTGCAGAGTTATCTCAAAGAAAGGGGCCACGGTGTTTCTGTATCTCTATTATGTTGGTGCGGCTTCGGAACTTTTAAATATCTCGATATATCTCGAAAACTACGCTTCTGATCAAAAAATATCATAGAACGTAAATTGTAGGAAACATTATTCTCTACAAGAAAGGTCTCTGAACATTTTGCCATAGCTCGCTTCGTTTCCGAGATATTTGCAGATTTATCTCAAGGGAAGGGGCCTGACGGACATATTTCGAGATATTTCTTCTTCTTGTTGTTCTTCTTCTGCACAGCTAAGCTGGAAGTGGCATTTGCAGCTCGCAATAGTGCAGAGTTATCTCAAAGAGAGGGGCCACGGTGTTTCTGTATCTCTATTATGTTGGTGCGGCTTCGGAACTTTTAAATATCTTGATATATCTCGAGAACTACGCACCTGATCAAAAAATATCATAGAAGATAAAAAGTAGGAAACTTAATTCTCTACAAAAAAGGTCTCTTAACATTTCGCCATAGCTCGCTTCGTGTCCGAGATATTTGCAGATATATCTCAAGGGAAGGGGCCTGACGGACATATTTCGAGATATTTCTTCTTCTTGTTGTTCTTCTTCTGCACAGCTAAGCTGGAAGTGGCATTTGCGGCTCGCACTAGTGCACAGTTATCTCAAAGAAAGGGGCCACGGTGTTTCTGTATCTCTATTATGTTGGTGCGTCTTCGGAACTTTTAAATATCTCGATATATCTCGAAAACTACGCTTCTGATCAAAAAATATCATAGAACATAAATTGTAGGAAACATAATTCTCTACAAAAAACGTCTCTTAACATTTTGCCATAGCTCGCTTCGTTTCCGAGATATTTGCAGATTCAGCTAAAAGGAACAGGCCTGACGGACATATTTCGAGATATTTCTTCTTCTTGTTGTTCTTCCTCTGCACAGCTAAGCTGGAAGTGGCATTTGCAGCTCGCAATAGTGCAGAGTTATCTCAAAGAAAGGGGCCACGGTGTTTCTGTATCTCTATTATGTTGGTGCGGCTTCGGAACTTTTAAATATCTTGATATATCTCGAGAACTACGCATCTGATCAAAAAATATCATAGAACATAAAAAGTAGGAAACTTAATTCTCTACAAAAAAGGTCTCTTAACATTTTGCCATAGCTCTCTTCGTTTCCGAGATATTTGCAGATTTATCTCAAGGGAAGGGGCCTGACGGACATATTTCGAGATATTTCTTCTTCTTGTTGTTCTTCTTCTGCACAGCTAAGCTGGAAGTGGCATTTGCAGCTCGCACTAGTGCAGAGTTATCTCACCGAAATGGGCCACGGTGTTTCTGTATCTCTATTATGTTGGTGCGGCTTCGGAACTTTTAAATATCTCGATATATCTCGAAAACTACGCTTCTGATCAAAAAATATCATAGAACATAAATTGTAGGAAACATAATTCTCTACAAAAAAGGTCTCTTAACATTTTGCCATAGCTCGCTTCGTTTCCGAGATATTTGCCGATTTATCTCAAGGGAAGGGGCCTGACGGACATATTTCGAGATATTTCTTCTTCTTGTTGTTCTTCTTCTGCACAGCTAAGCTGGAAGTGGCATTTGCAGCTCGCACTAGTGCAGAGTTATCTCAAAGAAAGGGGCCACGGTGTTTCTGTATCTCTATTATGTTGGTGCGGCTTCGGAACTTTTAAATATCTCGATATATCTCGAAAACTACGCTTCTGATCAAAAAATATCATAGAACATAAATTGTGGGAAACATAATTCTCTACAAAAAAGGTCTCTTAACATTTTGCGATAGCTCGCTTCGTTTCCGAGATATTTGCAGATTTATCTCAAGGGAAGGGGCCTGACGGACATATTTCGAGATAGTTCTTCTTCTTGTTGCTCTTCTTCTGCACAGCTAAGCTGGAAGTGGCATTTGCGGCTCGCACTAGTGCAGAGTTATCTCAAAGAAAGGGGCCACGGTGTTTCTGTATCTCTATTATGTTGGTGCGGCTTCGGAACTTTTAAATATCTCGATATATCTCGAAAACTACGCTTCTGATCAAAAAATATCATAGAACATAAATTGTAGGAAACATAATTCTCTACAAAAAAGGTCTCTTAACATTTTGCCATAGCTCGCTTCGTTTCCGAGATATTTGCAGATATATCTCAAGGGAAGGGGCCTGACGGACATATTTCGAGATATTTCTTCTTCTTGTTGTTCTTCTTCTGCACAGCTAAGCTGGAAGTGGCATTTACAGCTCGCAATAGTGCAGAGTTATCTCAAAGAAAGGGGCCACGGTGTTTCTGTATCTCTATTATGTTGGTGCGGCTTCGGAACTTTTAAATATCTTGATATATCTCGAAAACTACGCTTCTGATCAAAAAATATCATAGAACATAAATTGTAGGAAACATAATTCTCTACAAAAAAGGTCTCTTAACATTTTGCCATAGCTCGCTTCGTTTCCGAGATATTTGCAGATATATCTCAAGGGAAGGGGCCTGACGGACATATTTCGAGATATTTCTTCTTCTTGTTGTTCTTCTTCTGCACAGCTAAGCTGGAAGTGGCATTTACAGCTCGCAATAGTGCAGAGTTATCTCAAAGAAAGGGGCCACGGTGTTTCTGTATCTCTATTATGTTGGTGCGGCTTCGGAACTTTTAAATATCTTGATATATCTCGAGAACTACGCATCTGATCAAAAAATATCATAGAACATAAATTGTAGGAAACATAATTCTCTACAAAAAACGTCTCTTAACATTTTGCCATAGATCGCTTCGTTTCCGAGATATTTGCAGATTCAGCTCAAAGGAACTGGCCTGACGGACATATTTCGAGATATTTCTTCTTCTTGTTGTTCTTCTTCTGCACAGCTAAGCTGGAAGTGGCATTTACAGCTCGCAATAGTGCAGAGTTATCTCAAAGAAAGGGGCCACGGTGTTTCTGTATCTCTATTATGTTGGTGTGGCTTCGGAACTTTTAAATATCTTGATATATCTCGAGAACTACGCATCTGATCAAAAAATATCATAGAACATAAATTGTAGGAAACATAATTCTCTACAAAAAAGGTCTCTTAACATTTTGCCATAGCTCGCTTCGTTTCCGAGATATTTGCAGATTTATCTCAAGGGAGGGGGCCTGACGGACATATTTCGAGATATTTCTACTTCTTGTTGTTCTTCTTCTGCACAGCTAAGCTGGAAGTGGCATTTGCGGCTCGCACTAGTGCAGAGTTATCTCAAAGAAAGGGGCCACGGTGTTTCTGTATCCCTATTATGTTGGTGCGGCCTCGGAACTTTTAAATATCTCGATATATCTCGAAAACTACGCTTCTGATCAAAAAATATCATAGAACATAAATTGTAGGAAACATAATTCTCTACAAAAAACGTCTCTTAACATTTTGCCATAGATCGCTTCGTTTCCGAGATATTTGCAGATTCAGCTCAAAGGAACTGGCCTGACGGACATATTTCGAGATATTTCTTCTTCTTGTTGTTCTTCCTCTGCACAGCTAAGCTGGAAGTGGCATTTGCAGCTCGCAATAGTGCAGAGTTATCTCAAAGAAAGGGGCCACGGTGTTTCTGTATCTCTATTATGTTGGTGCGGTTTCGGAACTTTTAAATATCTTGATATATCTCGAGAACTACGCATCTGATCAAAAAATATCATAGAACATAAAAAGTAGGAAACTTAATTCTCTACAAAAAAGGTCTCTTAACATTTTGCCATAGCTCGCTTCGTTTCCGAGATATTTGCAGATTTATCTCAAGGGAAGGGGCCTGACGGACGTATCTCGAGATATTTCTTCTTCATGTTGTTCTTCTTCTGCACAGCTGAGCTGGAAGTGGCATTTGCAGGTCGCAATAGTGCAGAGTTATCTCAAAGAAAGGGGCCACGGTGTTTCTGTATCTCTATTATGTTGGTGCGGCTTCGGAACTTTTAAATATCTCGATATATCTCGAAAACTACGCTTCTGATCAAAAAATATCATAGAACGTAAATTGTAGGAAACATTATTCTCTACAAGAAAGGTCTCTGAACATTTTGCCATAGCTCGCTTCGTTTCCGAGATATTTGCAGATTTATCTCAAGGGAAGGGGCCTGACGGACATATTTCGAGATATTTCTTCTTCTTGTTGTTCTTCTTCTGCACAGCTAAGCTGGAAGTGGCATTTGCAGCTCGCAATAGTGCAGAGTTATCTCAAAGAGAGGGGCCACGGTGTTTCTGTATCTCTATTATGTTGGTGCGGCTTCGGAACTTTTAAATATCTTGATATATCTCGAGAACTACGCACCTGATCAAAAAATATCATAGAAGATAAAAAGTAGGAAACTTAATTCTCTACAAAAAAGGTCTCTTAACATTTCGCCATAGCTCGCTTCGTGTCCGAGATATTTGCAGATATATCTCAAGGGAAGGGGCCTGACGGACATATTTCGAGATATTTCTTCTTCTTGTTGTTCTTCTTCTGCACAGCTAAGCTGGAAGTGGCATTTGCGGCTCGCACTAGTGCACAGTTATCTCAAAGAAAGGGGCCACGGTGTTTCTGTATCTCTATTATGTTGGTGCGTCTTCGGAACTTTTAAATATCTCGATATATCTCGAAAACTACGCTTCTGATCAAAAAATATCATAGAACATAAATTGTAGGAAACATAATTCTCTACAAAAAACGTCTCTTAACATTTTGCCATAGCTCGCTTCGTTTCCGAGATATTTGCAGATTCAGCTAAAAGGAACAGGCCTGACGGACATATTTCGAGATATTTCTTCTTCTTGTTGTTCTTCCTCTGCACAGCTAAGCTGGAAGTGGCATTTGCAGCTCGCAATAGTGCAGAGTTATCTCAAAGAAAGGGGCCACGGTGTTTCTGTATCTCTATTATGTTGGTGCGGCTTCGGAACTTTTAAATATCTTGATATATCTCGAGAACTACGCATCTGATCAAAAAATATCATAGAACATAAAAAGTAGGAAACTTAATTCTCTACAAAAAAGGTCTCTTAACATTTTGCCATAGCTCTCTTCGTTTCCGAGATATTTGCAGATTTATCTCAAGGGAAGGGGCCTGACGGACATATTTCGAGATATTTCTTCTTCTTGTTGTTCTTCTTCTGCACAGCTAAGCTGGAAGTGGCATTTGCAGCTCGCACTAGTGCAGAGTTATCTCACCGAAATGGGCCACGGTGTTTCTGTATCTCTATTATGTTGGTGCGGCTTCGGAACTTTTAAATATCTCGATATATCTCGAAAACTACGCTTCTGATCAAAAAATATCATAGAACATAAATTGTAGGAAACATAATTCTCTACAAAAAAGGTCTCTTAACATTTTGCCATAGCTCGCTTCGTTTCCGAGATATTTGCCGATTTATCTCAAGGGAAGGGGCCTGACGGACATATTTCGAGATATTTCTTCTTCTTGTTGTTCTTCTTCTGCACAGCTAAGCTGGAAGTGGCATTTGCAGCTCGCACTAGTGCAGAGTTATCTCAAAGAAAGGGGCCACGGTGTTTCTGTATCTCTATTATGTTGGTGCGGCTTCGGAACTTTTAAATATCTCGATATATCTCGAAAACTACGCTTCTGATCAAAAAATATCATAGAACATAAATTGTGGGAAACATAATTCTCTACAAAAAAGGTCTCTTAACATTTTGCGATAGCTCGCTTCGTTTCCGAGATATTTGCAGATTTATCTCAAGGGAAGGGGCCTGACGGACATATTTCGAGATAGTTCTTCTTCTTGTTGCTCTTCTTCTGCACAGCTAAGCTGGAAGTGGCATTTGCGGCTCGCACTAGTGCAGAGTTATCTCAAAGAAAGGGGCCACGGTGTTTCTGTATCTCTATTATGTTGGTGCGGCTTCGGAACTTTTAAATATCTCGATATATCTCGAAAACTACGCTTCTGATCAAAAAATATCATAGAACATAAATTGTAGGAAACATAATTCTCTACAAAAAAGGTCTCTTAACATTTTGCCATAGCTCGCTTCGTTTCCGAGATATTTGCAGATATATCTCAAGGGAAGGGGCCTGACGGACATATTTCGAGATATTTCTTCTTCTTGTTGTTCTTCTTCTGCACAGCTAAGCTGGAAGTGGCATTTACAGCTCGCAATAGTGCAGAGTTATCTCAAAGAAAGGGGCCACGGTGTTTCTGTATCTCTATTATGTTGGTGCGGCTTCGGAACTTTTAAATATCTTGATATATCTCGAAAACTACGCTTCTGATCAAAAAATATCATAGAACATAAATTGTAGGAAACATAATTCTCTACAAAAAAGGTCTCTTAACATTTTGCCATAGCTCGCTTCGTTTCCGAGATATTTGCAGATATATCTCAAGGGAAGGGGCCTGACGGACATATTTCGAGATATTTCTTCTTCTTGTTGTTCTTCTTCTGCACAGCTAAGCTGGAAGTGGCATTTACAGCTCGCAATAGTGCAGAGTTATCTCAAAGAAAGGGGCCACGGTGTTTCTGTATCTCTATTATGTTGGTGCGGCTTCGGAACTTTTAAATATCTTGATATATCTCGAGAACTACGCATCTGATCAAAAAATACCATAGAACATGAAAAGTAGGAAACTTAATTCTCTACAAAAAAGGTCTCCAACATTTTGCCATAGCTCTCTTCGTTTCCGAGATATTTGCAGATTTATCTCAAGGGAAGGGGCCTGACGGACATATTTCGAGATATTTCTTCTTCTTGTTGTTCTTCCTCTGCACAGCTAAGCTGGAAGTGGCATTTGCAGCTCGCAATAGTGCAGAGTTATCTCAAAGAAAGGGGCCACGGTGTTTCTGTATCTCTATTATGTTGGTGCGGCTTCGGAACTTTTAAATATCTTGATATATCTCGAGAACTACGCATCTGATCAAAAAATATCATAGAACATAAAAAGTAGGAAACTTAATTCTCTACAAAAAAGGTCTCTTAACATTTTGCCATAGCTCTCTTCGTTTCCGAGATATTTGCAGATTTATCTCAAGGGAAGGGGCCTGACGGACATATTTCGAGATATTTCTTCTTCTTGTTGTTCTTCTTCTGCACAGCTAAGCTGGAAGTGGCATTTGCAGCTCGCACTAGTGCAGAGTTATCTCACCGAAATGGGCCACGGTGTTTCTGTATCTCTATTATGTTGGTGCGGCTTCGGAACTTTTAAATATCTCGATATATCTCGAAAACTACGCTTCTGATCAAAAAATATCATAGAACATAAATTGTAGGAAACATAATTCTCTACAAAAAAGGTCTCTTAACATTTTGCCATAGCTCGCTTCGTTTCCGAGATATTTGCCGATTTATCTCAAGGGAAGGGGCCTGACGGACATATTTCGAGATATTTCTTCTTCTTGTTGTTCTTCTTCTGCACAGCTAAGCTGGAAGTGGCATTTGCAGCTCGCACTAGTGCAGAGTTATCTCAAAGAAAGGGGCCACGGTGTTTCTGTATCTCTATTATGTTGGTGCGGCTTCGGAACTTTTAAATATCTCGATATATCTCGAAAACTACGCTTCTGATCAAAAAATATCATAGAACATAAATTGTGGGAAACATAATTCTCTACAAAAAAGGTCTCTTAACATTTTGCGATAGCTCGCTTCGTTTCCGAGATATTTGCAGATTTATCTCAAGGGAAGGGGCCTGACGGACATATTTCGAGATAGTTCTTCTTCTTGTTGCTCTTCTTCTGCACAGCTAAGCTGGAAGTGGCATTTGCGGCTCGCACTAGTGCAGAGTTATCTCAAAGAAAGGGGCCACGGTGTTTCTGTATCTCTATTATGTTGGTGCGGCTTCGGAACTTTTAAATATCTCGATATATCTCGAAAACTACGCTTCTGATCAAAAAATATCATTGAACATAAATTGTAGGAAACATAATTCTCTACAAAAAAGGTCTGTTAACATTTTGCCATAGCTCGCTTCGTTTCCGAGATATTTGCAGATATATCTCAAGGGAAGGGGCCTGACGGACATATTTCGAGATATTTCTTCTTCTTGTTGTTCTTCTTCTGCACAGCTAAGCTGGAAGTGGCATTTGCGGCTCGCACTAGTGCAGAGTTATCTCAAAGAAAGGGGCCACGGTGTTTCTGTATCCCTATTATGTTGGTGCGGCCTCGGAACTTTTAAATATCTCGATATATCTCGAAAACTACGCTTCTGATCAAAAAATATCATAGAACATAAATTGTAGGAAACATAATTCTCTACAAAAAACGTCTCTTAACATTTTGCCATAGATCGCTTCGTTTCCGAGATATTTGCAGATTCAGCTCAAAGGAACTGGCCTGACGGACATATTTCGAGATATTTCTTCTTCTTGTTGTTCTTCTTCTGCACAGCTAAGCTGGAAGTGGCATTTACAGCTCGCAATAGTGCAGAGTTATCTCAAAGAAAGGGGCCACGGTGTTTCTGTATCTCTATTATGTTGGTGTGGCTTCGGAACTTTTAAATATCTTGATATATCTCGAGAACTACGCATCTGATCAAAAAATATCATAGAACATAAATTGTAGGAAACATAATTCTCTACAAAAAAGGTCTCTTAACATTTTGCCATAGCTCGCTTCGTTTCCGAGATATTTGCAGATATATCTCAAGGGAAGGGGCCTGACGGACATATTTCGAGATATTTCTTCTTCTTGTTGTTCTTCTTCTGCATAGCTAAGCTGGAAGTGGCATTTGCGGCTCGCACTGGTGCACAGTTATCTCAAAGAAAGGGGCCACGGTGTTTCTGTATCTCTATTATGTTGGTGCGTCTTCGGAACTTTTAAATATCTCGATATATCTCGAAAACTACGCATCTGATCAAAAAATATCATAGAACATAAAAAGTAGGAAACTTAATTCTCTACAAAAAAGGTCTCTTAACATTTTGCCATAGCTCGCTTCGTTTCCGAGATATTTGCAGATTTATCTCAAGGGAAGGGGCCTGACGGACATATTTCGAGATATTTCTTCTTCTTGTTGTTCTTCTTCTGCACAGCTAAGCTGGAAGTGGCATTTGCAGCGCGCAATAGTGCAGAGTTATCTCAAAGAAAGGGGCCACGGTGTTTCTGTATCTCTATTATGTTGGTGCGGCTTCGGAACTTTTAAATATCTTGATATATCTCGAGAACTACGCATCTGATCACAAAATGTCATACTACATAAAAAGTAGGAAACTTAATTCTCTACAAGAAAGGTCTCTAAACATTTTGCCATAGCTCGCTTCGTTTCCGAGATATTTGCAGATTTATCTCAAGGGAAGGGGCCTGACGGACATATTTCGAGATATTTCTTCTTCTTGTCGTTCTTCTTCTGCACAGCTAAGCTGGAAGTGGCATTTGCGGCTCGCACTAGTGCAGAGTTATCTCAACGAAAGGGGCCACAGTGTTTCTGTATCTCTATTATGTTGGTGCGGCTTCGGAACTTTTAAATATCTCGATATATCTCGAAAACTACGCTTCTGATGAAAAAATATCATAGAACATAAATTGTAGGAAACATAATTCTCTACAAAAAAGGTCTCTTAACATTTTGCCATAGCTCGCTTCGTTTCCGAGATATTTGCAGATATATCTCAAGGGAAAGGGCCTGACGGACATATTTCGAGATATTTCTTCTTCTTGTTGTTCTTCTTCTGCACAGCTAAGCTGGAAGTGGCATTTACAGCTCGCAATAGTGCAGAGTTATCTCAAAGAAAGGGGCCACGGTGTTTCTGTATCTCTATTATGTTGGTGCGGCTTCGGAACTTTTAAATATCTTGATATATCTCGAGAACTACGCATCTGATCAAAAAATATCATAGAACATAAAAAGTAGGAAACTTAATTCTCTACAAAAAAGGTCGCTTAACATTTTGCCATAGCTCGCTTCGTTTCCGAGATATTTGCATATTTATCTCAAGGGAAGGGGCCTGACGGACATATTTCGAGATATTTCTTCTTCTTGTTGTTCTTCTTCTGCACAGCTAAGCTGGAAGTGGCATTTGCGGCTCGCACTAGTGCAGAGTTATCTCAAAGAACGGGGCCACGGTGTTTGTGTATCCCTATTATGTTGGTGCGGCTTCGGAACTTTTAAATATCTTGATATATCTCAAGAACTACGCTTCTGATCTAAAAATATCATAGAACATAAATTGTAGGAAACATAATTCTCTACAAAAAACGTCTCTTAACATTTTGCCATAGTTCGCTTCGTTTCCGAGATATTTGCAGATTCAGCTCAAAGGAACTGGCCTGACGGACATATTTCGAGATATTTCTTCTTCTTGTTGTTCTTCCACTGCACAGCTAAGCTGGAAGTGGCATTTGCAGCTCGCAATAGTGCAGAGTTATCTCAAAGAAAGGGGCCACGGTGTTTCTGTATCTCTATTATGTTGGTGCGGCTTCGGAACTTTTGAATATCTTGATATATCTCGAGAACTACGCATCTGATCAAAAAATATCATAGAACATAAAAAGTAGGAAACTTAATTCTCTACAAAAAAGGTCTCTTAACATTTTGCCATAGCTCGCTTCGTTTCCGAGATATTTGCAGATTTATCTCAAGGGAAGGGGCCTGACGGACATATTTCGAGATATTTCTTCTTCTTGTTGTTCTTCTTCTGCACAGCTAAGCTGGAAGTGGCATTTACAGCTCGCAATAGTGCAGAGTTATCTCAAAGAAAGGGGCCACGGTGTTTCTGTATCTCTATTATGTTGGTGCGGCTTCGGAACTTTTAAATATCTTGATATATCTCGAGAACTACGCATCTGATCAAAAAATATCATAGAACATAAAAAGTAGGAAACCTAATTCTCTACAAAAAAGGTCTCTTAACATTTTGCCATAGCTCTCTTCGTTTCCGAGATATTTGCAGATTTATCTCAAGGGAAGGGGCCTGACGGACATATTTCGAGATATTTCTTCTTCTTGTTGTTCTTCTTCTGCACAGCTAAGCTGGAAGTGGCATTTGCGGCTCGCACTAGTGCAGAGTTATCTCAAAGAACGGGGCCACGGTGTTTCTGTATCCCTATTATGTTGGTGCGGCTTCGGAACTTTTAAATATCTTGATATATCTCGAGAACTACGCTTCTGATCAAAAAATATCATAGAACATAAATTGTAGGAAACATAATTCTCTACAAAAAACGTCTCTTAACATTTTGCCATAGCTCGCTTCGTTTCCGAGATATTTGCAGATTCAGCTCAAAGGAACTGGCCTGACGGACATATTTCGAGATATTTCTTCTTCTTGTTGTTCTTCTTCTGCACAGCTAAGCTGGAAGTGGCATTTGCGGCTCGCAATAGTGCAGAGTTATCTCAACGAAAGGGGCCACGGTGTTTCTGTATCTCTATTATGTTGGTGCGGCTTCGGAACTTTTAAATATCTCGATATATCTCGAGAACTACGCTTCTGATCAAAAAATATCATAGAACATAAATAGTAGGAAACTTAATTCTCTACAAAAAAGGTCTCTCAACATTTTGCCATAGCTCGCTTCGTTTCCGAGATATTTGCAGATTTATCTCAAGGGAAGGGGCCTGACGGACATATTTCGAGATATTTCTTCTTCTTGTTGTTCCTCTTCTGCACAGCTAAGCTGGAAGTGGCATTTGCGGCTCGCACTAGTGCAGAGTTATCTCAAAGAAAGGAGCCACGGTGTTTCTGTATCTCTATTATGTTGGTGCGGCTTCGGAACTTTTAAATATCTTGATATATCTCGAGAACTACGCGTCTGATCAAAAAATATCATAGAACATAAAAAGTAGGAAACATAATTCTCTACAAAAAAGGTCTCTAAACATTTTCCCATACCTGGCATCGTTTCCGAGATATTTCTTCTTCTTGTTGTTCCTCTTCTGCATAGCTAAGCTGGAAGTGGCATTTGCAGCTCGCAATAGTGCACAGTTATCTCAAAGAAAGGGGCCACGGTGTTTCTGTATCTCTATTATGTTGGTGCGGCTTCTTAACTTTTAAATATCTTGATATATCTCGAGAACTACGCATCGGATCAAAAAATATCATAGAACATAAAAAGTAGGAAACTCAATTCTCCACAAAAAAGGTCTCTCAACATTTTGCCATAGCTCGCTTCGTTTCCGAGATATTTGCAGATTTATCTCAAGGGAAGGGGCTTAACGGACATATTTCGAGATATTTCTTCTTCTTGTTGTTCTTCTTCTGCACAGCTAAACTGGAAGTGGCATTTCCAGGTCGCAATAGTGCAGAGTTATCTCAAAGAAAGGAGCCACGGTGTTTCTGTATCTCTATTATGTTGGCGCGGCTTCGGAACTTTTAAATATCTTGATATATCTCGAGAACTACGCGTCTGATCAAAAAATATCATAGAACATAAAAAGTAGGAAACATAATTCTCTACAAAAAAGGTCTCTTAACATTTTGCCATAGCTCGCTTCGTTTCCGAGATATTTGCAGATTTATCTCAAGGGAAGGGGCCTGACGGACATATTTCGAGATATTTCTTCTTCTTGTTGTTCCTCTTCTGCACAGCTAAGCTGGAAGTGGCATTTGCAGCTCGCAATTGTGCAGAGTTATCTCAAAGAAAGGGGCCACGGTGTTTCTGTATCTCTATTATGTTGGTGCGGCTTCGGAACTTTTAAATATCTCGATATATCTCGAAAACTACGCTTCTGATCAAAAAATATCATAGAATATAAATTGTAGGAAACATAATTCTCTACAAAAAACGTCTCTTAACATTTTGCCATAGCTCGCTTCGTTTCCGAGATATTTGCAGAACCAGCTCAAAGGAACTGGCCTGACGGACATATTTCGAGATATTTCTTCTTCTTGTTGTTCTTCCTCTGCACAGCTAAGCTGGAAGTGGCATTTGCAGCTCGCAATAGTGCAGAGTTATCTCAAAGAAAGGGGCCACGGTGTTTCTGTATCTCTATTATGTTCGTGCGGCTTCGGAACTTTTAAATATCTTGATATATCTCGAGAACTACGCATCTGATCAAAAAATATCATAGAACATAAAAAGTAGGACACTTAATTCTCTACAAAAAAGGTCTCTTATCATTTTGCCATAGCTCTCTTCGTTTCCGAGATATTTGCAGATTTATCTCAAGGGAAGGGGCCTGACGGACATATTTCGAGATATTTCTTCTTCTTGTTGTTCTTCTTCTGCACAGCTAAACTGGAAGTGGCATTTCCAGGTCGCAATAGTGCAGAGTTATCTCAAAGAAAGGAGCCACGGTGTTTCTGTATCTCTATTATGTTGGTGCGGCTTCGGAACTTTTAAATATCTTGATATATCTCGAGAACTACGCGTCTGATCAAAAAATATCATAGAACATAAAAAGTAGGAAACATAATTCTCTACAAAAAAGGTCTCTTAACATTTTGCCATAGCTCGCTTCGTTTCCGAGATATTTGCAGATTTATCTCAAGGGAAGGGGCCTGACGGACATATTTCGAGATATTTCTTCTTCTTGTTGTTCCTCTTCTGCACAGCTAAGCTGGAAGTGGCATTTGCAGCTCGCAATTGTGCAGAGTTATCTCAAAGAGAGGGGCCACGGTGTTTCTGTATCTCTATTATGTTGGTGCGGCTTCGGAACTTTTAAATATCTTGATATATCTCGAGAACTACGCATCTGATCAGAAAATATCAGAGAAGATAAAAAGTAGGAAACTTAATTCTCTACAAAAAAGGTCTCTTAACATTTTGCCATAGCTCGCTTCGTTTCCGAGATATTTGCAGATTTATCTCAAGGTAAGGGGCCTGACGGACATATTTCGAGATACTTCTTCTTCTTGTTGTTCTTCTTCTGCACAGCTAAGCTGGAAGTGGCATTTGCGGCTCGCACTAGTGCAGAGTTATCTCAAAGAAAGGGGCCACGGTGTTTCTGTATCTCTATTATGTTGGTGCGGCTTCGGAACTTTTAAATATCTCGATATATCTCGAAAACTACGCTTCTGATCAAAAAATATCATAGAATATAAATTGTAGGAAACATAATTCTCTACAAAAAACGTCTCTTAACATTTTGCCATAGCTCGCTTCGTTTCCGAGATATTTGCAGAACCAGCTCAAAGGAACTGGCCTGACGGACATATTTCGAGATATTTCTTCTTCTTGTTGTTCTTCCTCTGCACAGCTAAGCTGGAAGTGGCATTTGCAGCTCGCAATAGTGCAGAGTTATCTCAAAGAAAGGGGCCACGGCGTTTCTGTATCTCTATTATGTTGGTGCGGCTTCGGAACTTTTAAATATCTTGATATATCTCGAGAACTACGCATCTGATCAAAAAATATCATAGAATATAAATTGTAGGAAACATAATTCTCTACAAAAAACGTCTCTTAACATTTTGCCATAGCTCGCTTCGTTTCCGAGATATTTGCAGAACCAGCTCAAAGGAACTGGCCTGACGGACATATTTCGAGATATTTCTTCTTCTTGTTGTTCTTCCTCTGCACAGCTAAGCTGGAAGTGGCATTTGCAGCTCGCAATAGTGCAGAGTTATCTCAAAGAAAGGGGCCACGGCGTTTCTGTATCTCTATTATGTTGGTGCGGCTTCGGAACTTTTAAATATCTTGATATATCTCGAGAACTACGCATCTGATCAAAAAATATCATAGAACATAAAAAGTAGGACACTTAATTCTCTACAAAAAAGGTCTCTTATCATTTTGCCATAGCTCTCTTCGTTTCCGAGATATTTGCAGATTTATCTCAAGGGAAGGGGCCTGACGGACATATTTCGAGATATTTCTTCTTCTTGTTGTTCTTCTTCTGCACAGCTAAGCTGGAAGTGGCATTTGCAGCTCGCAATAGTGCAGAGTTATCTCAAAGAAAGGGGCCACGGTGTTTCTGTATCTCTATTATGTTGGTGCGGCTTCGGAACTTTTAAATATCTTGATATATCTCGAGAACTACGCATCTGATCAAAAAATATCATAGAACATAAAACGTAGGAAACTTAATTCTCTACAAAAAAGGTCTCTTAACATTTTGCCATAGCTCGCTTCGTTTCCGAGATATTTGCAGATTTATCTCAAGGGAAGGGGCCTAACGGACATATTTCGAGATATTTCTTCTTCTTGTTGTTCTTCTTCTGCACAGCTAAGCTGGAACTGGCATTTCCAGCTCGCAATAGTGCAGAGTTATCTCAAAGAAAGGGGCCACGGTGTTTCTGTATCTCTATTATGTTGGTGCGGCTTCGGAACTTTTAAATATCTTGATATATCTCGAGAACTACGCATCTGATCAAAAAATATCATAGAACATAAAACGTAGGAAACTTAATTCTCTACAAAAAAGGTCTCTTAACATTTTGCCATAGCTCGCTTCGTTTCCGAGATATTTGCAGATTTATCTCAAGGGAAGGGGCCTAACGGACATATTTCGAGATATTTCTTCTTCTTGTTGTTCTTCTTCTGCACAGCTAAACTGGAAGTGGCATTTCCAGGTCGCAATAGTGCAGAGTTATCTCAAAGAAAGGAGCCACGGTGTTTCTGTATCTCTATTATGTTGGTGCGGCTTCGGAACTTTTAAATATCTTGATATATCTCGAGAACTACGCGTCTGATCAAAAAATATCATAGAACATAAAAAGTAGGAAACATAATTCTCTACAAAAAAGGTCTCTTAACATTTTGCCATAGCTCGCTTCGTTTCCGAGATATTTGCAGATTTATCTCAAGGGAAGGGGCCTGACGGACATATTTCGAGATATTTCTTCTTCTTGTTGTTCCTCTTCTGCACAGCTAAGCTGGAAGTGGCATTTGCAGCTCGCAATAGTGCAGAGTTATCTCAAAGAAAGGGGCCACGGTGTTTCTGTATCTCTATTATGTTGGTGCGGCTTCGGAACTTTTAAATATCTTGATATATCTCGAGAACTACGCATCTGATCAAAAAATATCATAGAACATAAAAAGTAGGAAACTTAATTCTCTACAAAAAAGGTCTCTTATCATTTTGCCATAGCTCCCTTCGTTTCCGAGATATTTGCAGATTTATCTCAAGGGAAGGGGCCTGACGGACATATTTCGAGATATTTCTTCTTCTTGTTGTTCTTCTTCTGCACAGCTAAGCTGGAAGTGGCATTTGCAGCTCGCAATAGTGCATAGCTATCTGAAAGAAAGGGGCCACGGTGTTTCTGTATCTCTATTATGTTGGTGCGGCTTCGGAACTTTTAAATATCTTGATATATCTCGAGAACTACGCATCTGATCAAAAAATATCATAGAACATGAAAAGTAGGAAACTTAATTCGCTACAAAAAAGGTCTCTTAACATTTTGCCATAGCTCGCTTCGTTTCCGAGATATTTGCAGATTTATCTCAAGGGAAGGGGCCTAACGGACATATTTCGTGATATTTCTTCTTCTTGTTGTTCTTCTTCTGCACAGCTAAGCTGGAAGTGGCATTTGCAGTTTGCAATAGTGCAGAGTTATCTCAAAGACAGGGGCCACGGTGTTTCTGTATCTCTATTATGTTGGTGCGGCTTCGGAACTTTTAAATATCTTGATATATCTCGAGAACTACGCATCTGTTCAAAAAATATCATAGAACATAAAAAGTAGGAATCCGAATTTTCTACAAAAAAGGTCTCTTAACATTTTGCCGTAGCTCGCTTCGTTTCCGAGATATTTGCAGATTTATCTCAAGGGAAGGGGCCTGACGGACATATTTCGAGATATTTCTTCTTCTTGTTGTTCTTCTTCTGCACAGCTAAGCTGGAAGTGGCATTTGCAGGTCGCAATAGTGCAGAGTTATCTCAAAGAAAGGGGCCACGGTGTTTCTGTATCTCTATTATGTTGGTGCGGCTTCGGAACTTTTAAATATCTCGATATATCTCGAAAACTACGCTTCTGATCAAAAAATATCAGAGAACGTAAATTGTAGGAAACATAATTCTTTACAAAAAAGGTCTCTTAAGATTTTGCCATAGTTCGCTTCGTTTCCGAGATATTTGCAGATTTATCTCAAGGGAAGGGGCCTGACGGACATATTTCGAGATATTTCTTCTTCTTGTTGTTCTTCTTCTGCACAGCTAAGCTGGAACTGGCATTTCCAGCTCGCAATAGTGCAGAGTTATCTCAAAGAAAGGGGCCACGGTGTTTCTGTATCTCTATTATGTTGGTGCGGCTTCGGAACTTTTAAATATCTTGATATATCTCGAGAACTACGCATCTGATCAAAAAATATCATAGAACATAAAACGTAGGAAACTTAATTCTCTACAAAAAAGGTCTCTTAACATTTTGCCATAGCTCGCTTCGTTTCCGAGATATTTGCAGATTTATCTCAAGGGAAGGGGCCTAACGGACATATTTCGAGATATTTCTTCTTCTTGTTGTTCTTCTACTGCACAGCTAAACTGGAAGTGGCATTTCCAGGTCGCAATAGTGCAGAGTTATCTCAAAGAAAGGAGCCACGGTGTTTCTGTATCTCTATTATGTTGGTGCGGCTTCGGAACTTTTAAATATCTTGATATATCTCGAGAACTACGCGTCTGATCAAAAAATATCATAGAACATAAAAAGTAGGAAACATAATTCTCTACAAAAAAGGTCTCTTAACATTTTGCCATAGCTCGTTTCGTTTCCGAGATATTTGCAGATTTATCTCAAGGGAAGGGGCCTGACGGACATATTTCGAGATATTTCTTCTTCTTGTTGTTCCTCTTCTGCACAGCTAAGCTGGAAGTGGCATTTGCAGCTCGCAATAGTGCAGAGTTATCTCAAAGAAAGGGGCCACGGTGTTTCTGTATCTCTATTATGTTGGTGCGGCTTCGGAACTTTTAAATATCTTGATATATCTCGAGAACTACGCATCTGATCAAAAAATATCATAGAACATAAAAAGTAGGAAACTTAATTCTCTACAAAAAAGGTCTCTTATCATTTTGCCATAGCTCCCTTCGTTTCCGAGATATTTGCAGATTTATCTCAAGGGAAGGGGCCTTACGGACATATTTCGAGATATTTCTTCTTCTTGTTGTTCTTCTTCTGCACAGCTAAGCTGGAAGTGGCATTTGCAGCTCGCAATAGTGCAGAGTTATCTCAAAGAAAGGGGCCACGGTGTTTCTGTATCTCTATTATGTTGGTGCGGCTTCGGAACTTTTAAATATCTTGATATATCTCGAGAACTACGCATCTGATCAAAAAATATCATAGAACGTAAAACGTAGGAAACTTAATTCTCTACAAAAAAGGTCTCTTAACATTTTGCCATAGCTCGCTTCGTTTCCGAGATATTTGCAGATTTATCTCAAGGGAAGGGGCCTAACGGACATATTTCGAGATATTTCTTCTTCTTGTTGTTCTTCTTCTGCACAGCTAAACTGGAAGTGGCATTTCCAGGTCGCAATAGTGCAGAGTTATCTCAAAGAAAGGAGCCACGGTGTTTCTGTATCTCTATTATGTTGGTGCGGCATCGGAACTTTTAAATATCTTGATATATCTCGAGAACTACGCGTCTGATCAAAAAATATCATAGAACATAAAAAGTAGGAAACATAATTCTCTACAAAAAAGGTCTCTTAACATTTTGCCATAGCTCGCTTCGTTTCCGAGATATTTGCAGATTTATCTCAAGGGAAGGGGCCTGACGGACATATTTCGAGATATTTCTTCTTCTTGTTGTTCCTCTTCTGCACAGCTAAGCTGGAAGTGGCATTTGCAGCTCGCAATTGTGCAGAGTTATCTCAAAGAGAGGGGCCACGGTGTTTCTGTATCTCTATTATGTTGGTGCGGCTTCGGAACTTTTAAATATCTTGATATATCTCGAGAACTACGCATCTGATCAGAAAATATCATAGAAGATAAAAAGTAGGAAACTTAATTCTCTACAAAAAAGGTCTCTTAACATTTTGCCATAGCTCGCTTCGTTTCCGAGATATTTGCAGATTTATCTCAAGGTAAGGGGCCTGACGGACATATTTCGAGATATTTCTTCTTCTTGTTGTTCTTCTTCTGCACAGCTAAGCTGGAAGTGGCATTTGCAGCTCGCAATAGTGCATAGCTATCTGAAAGAAAGGGGCCACGGTGTTTCTGTATCTCTATTATGTTGGTGCGGCTTCGGAACTTTTAAATATCTTGATATATCTCGAGAACTACGCATCTGATCAAAAAATATCATAGAACATAAAAAGTAGGAAACTTAATTCGCTACAAAAAAGGTCTCTTAACATTTTGCCATAGCTCGCTTCGTTTCCGAGATATTTGCAGATTTATCTCAAGGGAAGGGGCCTAACGGACATATTTCGTGATATTTCTTCTTCTTGTTGTTCTTCTTCTGCACAGCTAAGCTGGAAGTGGCATTTGCAGTTTGCAATAGTGCAGAGTTATCTCAAAGACAGGGGCCACGGTGTTTCTGTATCTCTATTATGTTGGTGCGGCTTCGGAACTTTTAAATATCTTGATATATCTCGAGAACTACGCATCTGTTCAAAAAATATCATAGAACATAAAAAGTAGGAATCCTAATTTTCTACAAAAAAGGTCTCTTAACATTTTGCCGTAGCTCGCTTCGTTTCCGAGATATTTGCAGATTTATCTCAAGGGAAGGGGCCTGACGGACATATTTCGAGATATTTCTTCTTCTTGTTGTTCTTCTTCTGCACAGCTAAGCTGGAAGTGGCATTTGCAGGTCGCAATAGTGCAGAGTTATCTCAAAGAAAGGGGCCACGGTGTTTCTGTATCTCTATTATGTTGGTGCGGCTTCGGAACTTTTAAATATCTCGATATATCTCGAAAACTACGCTTCTGATCAAAAAATATCAGAGATCGTAAATTGTAGGAAACATAATTCTCTACAAAAAAGGTCTCTTAAGATTTTGCCATAGTTCGCTTCGTTTCCGAGATATTTGCAGATTTATCTCAAGGGAAGGGGCCTGACGGACATATTTCGAGATATTTCTTCTTCTTGTTGTTCTTCTTCTGCACAGCTAAGCTGGAAGTGGCATTTGCAGCTCGCAATAGTGCAGAGTTATCTCAAAGAAAGGGGCCACGGTGTTTCTGTATCTCTATTATGTTGGTGCTGCT
Organism: Osmia lignaria lignaria; assembly: GCF_051020975.1. NCBI lineage: Eukaryota > Metazoa > Arthropoda > Insecta > Hymenoptera > Megachilidae > Osmia > Osmia lignaria. The sequence goes on from NW_027478160.1 coordinate 4,508,593, forward strand.
TCGGAACTTTTAAATATCTCGATATATCTCGAAAACTACGCTTCTGATCAAAAAATATCAGAGAACGTAAATTGTAGGAAACATAATTCTCTACAAAAAAGGTCTCTTAACATTTTGCCATAGCTCGCTTCGTTTCCGAGATATTTGCAGATTTATCTCAAGGGAAGGGGCCTGACGGACATATTTCGAGATATTTCTTCTTCTTGTTGTTCTTCTTCTGCACAGCTAAGCTGGAAGTGGCATTTGCAGCGCGCAATAGTGCAGAGTTATCTCAAAGAAAGGGGCCACGATGTTTCTGTATCTCTATTATGTTAGTGCGGCTTCGGAACTTTTAAATATCTTGATATATCTCGAGAACTACGCATCTGGTCAAAAAATATCATAGATCATAAAAAGTAGGAATCCTAATTTTCTACAAAAAAGGTCTCTTAACATTTTGCCGTAGCTCGCTTCGTTTCCGAGATATTTGCAGATTTATCTCAAGGGAAGGGGCCTGACGGACATATTTCCAGATATTTCTTCTTCTTGTTGTTCTTCTTCTGCACAGCTAAGCTGGAAGTGGCATTTGCAGCTCGCAATAGTGCAGAGTTATCTCAAAGAAAGGGGCCACGGTGTTTCTGTATCTCTATTATGTTGGTGCGGCTTCGGAACTTTTAAATATCTCGATATATCTCGACAACTACGCTTCTGATCAAAAAATATCGAGAACGTAAATTGTAGGAAACATAATTCTCTACAAAAAAGGTCTCTTAAGATTTTGCCATAGTTCGCTTCGTTTCCGAGATATTTGCAGATTTATCTCAAGGGAAGGGGCCTGACGGACATATTTCGAGATATTTCTTCTTCTTGTTGTTCTTCTTCTGCACAGCTAAGCTGGAAGTGGCATTTGCAGCTCGCAATAGTGCAGAGTTATCTCAAAGAAAGAGGCCACGGTGTTTCTGTATCTCTATTATGTTGGTGCGGCTTCGGAACTTTTAAATATCTTGATATATCTCGAGAACTACGCATCTGATCAAAAAATATCGTAGAACATAAAAAGTAGGAAACTTAATTCTCTACAAATAAGGTCTCTTAACATTTTGCCATAGCTCGCTTGGTTTCCGAGATATTTGCAGATTTATCTCAAGGGAAGGGGCCGGAGGGACATATTTCGAGATATTTCTTCTTCTTGTTGTTCTTCTTCTGCACAGCTAAGCTGGAAGTGGCATTTGCAGCTCGCAATAGTGCAGAGTTACCTCAAAGTAAGGAGCCACGGTGTTTCTGTATCTCTATTATGTTGGTGCGGCTTCGGAACTTTTAAATATCTTGATATATCTCGAGAACTACGCGTCTGATCAAAAAATATCATAGAACATAAAAAGTAGGAAACATAATTCTCTACAAAAAAGGTCTCTTAACATTTTGCCATAGCTCGCTTCGTTTCCGAGATATTTGCAGATTTATCTCAAGGGAAGGGGCCTGACGGACATATTTCGAGATATTTCTTCTTCTTGTTGTTCCTCTTCTGCACAGCTAAGCTGGAAGTGGCATTTGCAGCTCGCAATTGTGCAGAGTTATCTCAAAGAGAGGGGCCACGGTGTTTCTGTATCTCTATTATGTTGGTGCGGCTTCGGAACTTTTAAATATCTTGATATATCTCGAGAACTACGCATCTGATCAGAAAATATCATAGAAGATAAAAAGTAGGAAACTTAATTCTCTACAAAAAAGGTCTCTTAACATTTTGCCATAGCTCGCTTCGTTTCCGAGATATTTGCAGATTTATCTCAAGGGAAGGGGCCTGACGGACATATTTCGAGATATTTCTTCTTCTTGTTGTTCTTCTTCTGCACAGCTAAGCTGGAAGTGGCATTTGCAGCTCGCAATAGTGCATAGCTATCTGAAAGAAAGGGGCCACGGTGTTTCTGTATCTCTATTATGTTGGTGCGGCTTCGGAACTTTTAAATATCTTGATATATCTCGAGAACTACGCATCTGATCAAAAAATATCATAGAACATGAAAAGTAGGAAACTTAATTCGCTACAAAAAAGGTCTCTTAACATTTTGCCATAGCTCGCTTCGTTTCCGAGATATTTGCAGATTTATCTCAAGGGAAGGGGCCTAACGGACATATTTCGTGATATTTCTTCTTCTTGTTGTTCTTCTTCTGCACAGCTAAGCTGGAAGTGGCATTTGCAGTTTGCAATAGTGCAGAGTTATCTCAAAGACAGGGGCCACGGTGTTTCTGTATCTCTATTATGTTGGTGCGGCTTCGGAACTTTTAAATATCTTGATATATCTCGAGAACTACGCATCTGTTCAAAAAATATCATAGAACATAAAAAGTAGGAATCCGAATTTTCTACAAAAAAGGTCTCTTAACATTTTGCCGTAGCTCGCTTCGTTTCCGAGATATTTGCAGATTTATCTCAAGGGAAGGGGCCTGACGGACATATTTCGAGATATTTCTTCTTCTTGTTGTTCTTCTTCTGCACAGCTAAGCTGGAAGTGGCATTTGCAGGTCGCAATAGTGCAGAGTTATCTCAAAGAAAGGGGCCACGGTGTTTCTGTATCTCTATTATGTTGGTGCGGCTTCGGAACTTTTAAATATCTCGATATATCTCGAAAACTACGCTTCTGATCAAAAAATATCAGAGAACGTAAATTGTAGGAAACATAATTCTTTACAAAAAAGGTCTCTTAAGATTTTGCCATAGTTCGCTTCGTTTCCGAGATATTTGCAGATTTATCTCAAGGGAAGGGGCCTGACGGACATATTTCGAGATATTTCTTCTTCTTGTTGTTCTTCTTCTGCACAGCTAAGCTGGAACTGGCATTTCCAGCTCGCAATAGTGCAGAGTTATCTCAAAGAAAGGGGCCACGGTGTTTCTGTATCTCTATTATGTTGGTGCGGCTTCGGAACTTTTAAATATCTTGATATATCTCGAGAACTACGCATCTGATCAAAAAATATCATAGAACATAAAACGTAGGAAACTTAATTCTCTACAAAAAAGGTCTCTTAACATTTTGCCATAGCTCGCTTCGTTTCCGAGATATTTGCAGATTTATCTCAAGGGAAGGGGCCTAACGGACATATTTCGAGATATTTCTTCTTCTTGTTGTTCTTCTACTGCACAGCTAAACTGGAAGTGGCAATTTCAGGTCGCAATAGTGCAGAGTTATCTCAAAGAAAGGAGCCACGGTGTTTCTGTATCTCTATTATGTTGGTGCGGCTTCGGAACTTTTAAATATCTTGATATATCTCGAGAACTACGCGTCTGATCAAAAAATATCATAGAACATAAAAAGTAGGAAACATAATTCTCTACAAAAAAGGTCTCTTAACATTTTGCCATAGCTCGTTTCGTTTCCGAGATATTTGCAGATTTATCTCAAGGGAAGGGGCCTGACGGACATATTTCGAGATATTTCTTCTTCTTGTTGTTCCTCTTCTGCACAGCTAAGCTGGAAGTGGCATTTGCAGCTCGCAATAGTGCAGAGTTATCTCAAAGAAAGGGGCCACGGTGTTTCTGTATCTCTATTATGTTGGTGCGGCTTCGGAACTTTTAAATATCTTGATATATCTCGAGAACTACGCATCTGATCAAAAAATATCATAGAACATAAAAAGTAGGAAACTTAATTCTCTACAAAAAAGGTCTCTTATCATTTTGCCATAGCTCCCTTCGTTTCCGAGATATTTGCAGATTTATCTCAAGGGAAGGGGCCTTACGGACATATTTCGAGATATTTCTTCTTCTTGTTGTTCTTCTTCTGCACAGCTAAGCTGGAAGTGGCATTTGCAGCTCGCAATAGTGCAGAGTTATCTCAAAGAAAGGGGCCACGGTGTTTCTGTATCTCTATTATGTTGGTGCGGCTTCGGAACTTTTAAATATCTTGATATATCTCGAGAACTACGCATCTGATCAAAAAATATCATAGAACGTAAAACGTAGGAAACTTAATTCTCTACAAAAAAGGTCTCTTAACATTTTGCCATAGCTCGCTTCGTTTCCGAGATATTTGCAGATTTATCTCAAGGGAAGGGGCCTAACGGACATATTTCGAGATATTTCTTCTTCTTGTTGTTCTTCTTCTGCACAGCTAAACTGGAAGTGGCATTTCCAGGTCGCAATAGTGCAGAGTTATCTCAAAGAAAGGAGCCACGGTGTTTCTGTATCTCTATTATGTTGGTGCGGCATCGGAACTTTTAAATATCTTGATATATCTCGAGAACTACGCGTCTGATCAAAAAATATCATAGAACATAAAAAGTAGGAAACATAATTCTCTACAAAAAAGGTCTCTTAACATTTTGCCATAGCTCGCTTCGTTTCCGAGATATTTGCAGATTTATCTCAAGGGAAGGGGCCTGACGGACATATTTCGAGATATTTCTTCTTCTTGTTGTTCCTCTTCTGCACAGCTAAGCTGGAAGTGGCATTTGCAGCTCGCAATTGTGCAGAGTTATCTCAAAGAGAGGGGCCACGGTGTTTCTGTATCTCTATTATGTTGGTGCGGCTTCGGAACTTTTAAATATCTTGATATATCTCGAGAACTACGCATCTGATCAGAAAATATCATAGAAGATAAAAAGTAGGAAACTTAATTCTCTACAAAAAAGGTCTCTTAACATTTTGCCATAGCTCGCTTCGTTTCCGAGATATTTGCAGATTTATCTCAAGGTAAGGGGCCTGACGGACATATTTCGAGATATTTCTTCTTCTTGTTGTTCTTCTTCTGCACAGCTAAGCTGGAAGTGGCATTTGCAGCTCGCAATAGTGCATAGCTATCTGAAAGAAAGGGGCCACGGTGTTTCTGTATCTCTATTATGTTGGTGCGGCTTCGGAACTTTTAAATATCTTGATATATCTCGAGAACTACGCATCTGATCAAAAAATATCATAGAACATAAAAAGTAGGAAACTTAATTCGCTACAAAAAAGGTCTCTTAACATTTTGCCATAGCTCGCTTCGTTTCCGAGATATTTGCAGATTTATCTCAAGGGAAGGGGCCTAACGGACATATTTCGTGATATTTCTTCTTCTTGTTGTTCTTCTTCTGCACAGCTAAGCTGGAAGTGGCATTTGCAGTTTGCAATAGTGCAGAGTTATCTCAAAGACAGGGGCCACGGTGTTTCTGTATCTCTATTATGTTGGTGCGGCTTCGGAACTTTTAAATATCTTGATATATCTCGAGAACTACGCATCTGTTCAAAAAATATCATAGAACATAAAAAGTAGGAATCCTAATTTTCTACAAAAAAGGTCTCTTAACATTTTGCCGTAGCTCGCTTCGTTTCCGAGATATTTGCAGATTTATCTCAAGGGAAGGGGCCTGACGGACATATTTCGAGATATTTCTTCTTCTTGTTGTTCTTCTTCTGCACAGCTAAGCTGGAAGTGGCATTTGCAGGTCGCAATAGTGCAGAGTTATCTCAAAGAAAGGGGCCACGGTGTTTCTGTATCTCTATTATGTTGGTGCGGCTTCGGAACTTTTAAATATCTCGATATATCTCGAAAACTACGCTTCTGATCAAAAAATATCAGAGAACGTAAATTGTAGGAAACATAATTCTCTACAAAAAAGGTCTCTTAAGATTTTGCCATAGTTCGCTTCGTTTCCGAGATATTTGCAGATTTATCTCAAGGGAAGGGGCCTGACGGACATATTTCGAGATATTTCTTCTTCTTGTTGTTCTTCTTCTGCACAGCTAAGCTGGAAGTGGCATTTGCAGCTCGCAATAGTGCAGAGTTATCTCAAAGAAAGGGGCCACGGTGTTTCTGTATCTCTATTATGTTGGTGCTGCTTCGGAACTTTTAAATATCTCGATATATCTCGAAAACTACGCTTCTGATCAAAAAATATCAGAGAACGTAAATTGTAGGAAACATAATTCTCTACAAAAAAGGTCTCTTAACATTTTGCCATAGCTCGCTTCGTTTCCGAGATATTTGCAGATTTATCTCAAGGGAAGGGGCCTGACGGACATATTTCGAGATATTTCTTCTTCTTGTTGTTCTTCTTCTGCACAGCTAAGCTGGAAGTGGCATTTGCAGCGCGCAATAGTGCAGAGTTATCTCAAAGAAAGGGGCCACGGTGTTTCTGTATCTCTATTATGTTAGTGCGGCTTCGGAACTTTTAAATATCTTGATATATCTCGAGAACTACGCATCTGGTCAAAAAATATCATAGATCATAAAAAGTAGGAATCCTAATTTTCTACAAAAAAGGTCTCTTAACATTTTGCCGTAGCTCGCTTCGTTTCCGAGATATTTGCAGATTTATCTCAAGGGAAGGGGCCTGACGGACATATTTCCAGATATTTCTTCTTCTTGTTGTTCTTCTTCTGCACAGCTAAGCTGGAAGTGGCATTTGCAGCTCGCAATAGTGCAGAGTTATCTCAAAGAAAGGGGCCACGGTGTTTCTGTATCTCTATTATGTTGGTGCGGCTTCGGAACTTTTAAATATCTCGATATATCTCGAAAACTACGCTTCTGATCAAAAAATATCAGAGAACGTAAATTGTAGGAAACATAATTCTCTACAAAAAAGGTCTCTTAAGATTTTGCCATAGTTCGCTTCGTTTCCGAGATATTTGCAGATTTATCTCAAGGGAAGGGGCCTGACGGACATATTTCGAGATATTTCTTCTTCTTGTTGTTCCTCTTCTGCACAGCTAAGCTGGAAGTGGCATTTGCAGCTCGCAATTGTGCAGAGTTATCTCAAAGAGAGGGGCCACGGTGTTTCTGTATCTCTATTATGTTGGTGCGGCTTCGGAACTTTTAAATATCTTGATATATCTCGAGAACTACGCATCTGTTCAAAAAATATCATAGAACATGAAAAGTAGGAAACTTAATTCGCTACAAAAAAGGTCTCTTAACATTTTGCCATAGCTCGCTTCGTTTCCGAGATATTTGCAGATTTATCTCAAGGGAAGGGGCCTAACGGACATATTTCGTGATATTTCTTCTTCTTGTTGTTCTTCTTCTGCACAGCTAAGCTGGAAGTGGCATTTGCAGTTTGCAATAGTGCAGAGTTATCTCAAAGACAGGGGCCACGGTGTTTCTGTATCTCTATTATGTTGGTGCGGCTTCGGAACTTTTAAATATCTTGATATATCTCGAGAACTACGCATCTGTTCAAAAAATATCATAGAACATAAAAAGTAGGAATCCGAATTTTCTACAAAAAAGGTCTCTTAACATTTTGCCGTAGCTCGCTTCGTTTCCGAGATATTTGCAGATTTATCTCAAGGGAAGGGGCCTGACGGACATATTTCGAGATATTTCTTCTTCTTGTTGTTCTTCTTCTGCACAGCTAAGCTGGAAGTGGCATTTGCAGGTCGCAATAGTGCAGAGTTATCTCAAAGAAAGGGGCCACGGTGTTTCTGTATCTCTATTATGTTGGTGCGGCTTCGGAACTTTTAAATATCTCGATATATCTCGAAAACTACGCTTCTGATCAAAAAATATCAGAGAACGTAAATTGTAGGAAACATAATTCTTTACAAAAAAGGTCTCTTAAGATTTTGCCATAGTTCGCTTCGTTTCCGAGATATTTGCAGATTTATCTCAAGGGAAGGGGCCTGACGGACATATTTCGAGATATTTCTTCTTCTTGTTGTTCTTCTTCTGCACAGCTAAGCTGGAACTGGCATTTCCAGCTCGCAATAGTGCAGAGTTATCTCAAAGAAAGGGGCCACGGTGTTTCTGTATCTCTATTATGTTGGTGCGGCTTCGGAACTTTTAAATATCTTGATATATCTCGAGAACTACGCATCTGATCAAAAAATATCATAGAACATAAAACGTAGGAAACTTAATTCTCTACAAAAAAGGTCTCTTAACATTTTGCCATAGCTCGCTTCGTTTCCGAGATATTTGCAGATTTATCTCAAGGGAAGGGGCCTAACGGACATATTTCGAGATATTTCTTCTTCTTGTTGTTCTTCTACTGCACAGCTAAACTGGAAGTGGCATTTCCAGGTCGCAATAGTGCAGAGTTATCTCAAAGAAAGGAGCCACGGTGTTTCTGTATCTCTATTATGTTGGTGCGGCTTCGGAACTTTTAAATATCTTGATATATCTCGAGAACTACGCGTCTGATCAAAAAATATCATAGAACATAAAAAGTAGGAAACATAATTCTCTACAAAAAAGGTCTCTTAACATTTTGCCATAGCTCGTTTCGTTTCCGAGATATTTGCAGATTTATCTCAAGGGAAGGGGCCTGACGGACATATTTCGAGATATTTCTTCTTCTTGTTGTTCTTCTTCTGCACAGCTAAGCTGGAAGTGGCATTTGCAGCGCGCAATAGTGCAGAGTTATCTCAAAGAAAGGGGCCACGGTGTTTCTGTATCTCTATTATGTTAGTGCGGCTTCGCAACTTTTAAATATCTTGATATATCTCGAGAACTACGCATCTGGTCAAAAAATATCATAGATCATAAAAAGTAGGAATCCTAATTTTCTACAAAAAAGGTCTCTTAACATTTTGCCGTAGCTCGCTTCGTTTCCGAGATATTTGCAGATTTATCTCAAGGGAAGGGGCCTGACGGACATATTTCCAGATATTTCTTCTTCTTGTTGTTCTTCTTCTGCACAGCTAAGCTGGAAGTGGCATTTGCAGCTCGCAATAGTGCAGAGTTATCTCAAAGAAAGGGGCCACGGTGTTTCTGTATCTCTATTATGTTGGTGCGGCTTCGGAACTTTTAAATATCTCGATATATCTCGAAAACTACGCTTCTGATCAAAAAATATCAGAGAACGTAAATTGTAGGAAACATAATTCTCTACAAAAAAGGTCTCTTAAGATTTTGCCATAGTTCGCTTCGTTTCCGAGATATTTGCAGATTTATCTCAAGGGAAGGGGCCTGACGGACATATTTCGAGATATTTCTTCTTCTTGTTGTTCTTCTTCTGCACAGCTAAGCTGGAAGTGGCATTTGCAGCTCGCAATAGTGCAGAGTTATCTCAAAGAAAGAGGCCACGGTGTTTCTGTATCTCTATTATGTTGGTGCGGCTTCGGAACTTTTAAATATCTTGATATATCTCGAGAACTACGCATCTGATCAAAAAATATCGTAGAACATAAAAAGTAGGAAACTTAATTCTCTACAAATAAGGTCTCTTAACATTTTGCCATAGCTCGCTTGGTTTCCGAGATATTTGCAGATTTATCTCAAGGGAAGGGGCCGGAGGGACATATTTCGAGATATTTCTTCTTCTTGTTGTTCTTCTTCTGCACAGCTAAGCTGGAAGTGGCATTTGCAGCTCGCAATAGTGCAGAGTTACCTCAAAGAAAGGGGCCACGGTGTTTCTGTATCTCTATTATGTTGGTGCGGCTTCGGAACTTTTAAATATCTTGATATATCTCGAGAACTACGCATCTGATCAAAAAATATCATAGAACATAAAAAGTAGGAAACTTAATTCTCTACAAAAAAGGTCTCTTAACATTTTGCCATAGCTCGCTTCGTTTCCGCGATATTTGCAGATTTATCTCAAGGGAAGGGGCCTGACGGACATATTTCGAGATATTTCTTCTTGTTGTTGTTCTTCTTCTGCACAGCTAAGCTGGAAGTGGCATTTGCAGCGCGCAATAGTGCTGAGTTATCTCAAAGAAAGGGGCCACGGTGTTTCTGTATCTCTATTATGTTAGTGCGGCTTCGGAACTTTTAAATATCTTGATATATCTCGAGAACTACGCATCTGTGCAAAAAATATCATAGAACATAAAAAGTAGGAATCCTAATTTTCTACAAAAAAGGTCTCTTAACATTTTGCCGTAGCTCGCTTCGTTTCCGAGATATTTGCAGATTTATCTCAAGGGAAGGGGCCTGACGGACATATTTCCAGATATTTCTTCTTCTTGTTGTTCTTCTTCTGCACAGCTAAGCTGGAAGTGGCATCTGCAGCTCGCAATAGTGCAGAGTTATCTCAAAGAAAGGGGCCACGGTGTTTCTGTACCTCTATTATGTTGGTGCAGCTTCGGAGCTTTTAAATATCTTGATATATCTCGAGAACTACGCATCTGATCAAAAAATATCATAGAACATAAAAAGTAGGAAACTTAATTCTCTACAAAAAAGGTCTCTTAACGTTTTGCAATAGCTCGCTTCGTTTCCGAGATATTTGCAGATTTATCTCAAGGGAAGGGTCCTGACGGACATATTTCGAGATATTTCTTCTTCTTGTTGTTCTTCTTCTGCACAGCTAAACTGGAAGTGGCATTTCCAGCTCGCAATAGTGCAGAGTTATCCGAAAGAAAGGGGCCACGGTGTTTCCGTATCTCTATTATGTTGGTGCGGCTTCGGAACTTTTAAATATCTCGATATATCTCGAAAACTACGCTTCTGATCAAAAAATATCATAGAACATAAATTGTAGGAAACATAATTCTCTACAAAAAAGGTCTCTTAACATTTTCCCATAGCTGGCATCGTTTCCGAGATATTTGCAGATTTAGCTCAAGGGAAGGGGCCTGACGGACATATTCCGAGATATTTCTTCTTCTTGTTGTTCTTCTTCTGCACAGCTAAGCTGGAAGCGGCATTTGCGGCTCGCACTAGTGCAGAGTTATATCAAAGAAAGGGGCCACGGTGTTTCTGTATCTCTATTATGTTGGTGCGGCTTCGGAACTTTTAAGTATCTCGATATATCTCGAAAACTACGCTTCTGATCAAAAAATATCATAGAACATAAATTGTACGAAACATAATTCTCTACAAAAAACGTCTCTTAACATTTTGCCAAAGTTCGCTTCGTTTCCGAGATATTTGCAGATTCAGCTCAAAGGAACTGGCCTGACGGACATATTTCGAGATATTTCTTCTTCTTGTTGTTCTTCTTCTGCACAGCTAAACTGGAAGTGGCATTTGCAGCTCGCAATAGTGCAGAGTTATCTCAAAGAAAGGGGCCACGGTGTTTCTGTATCTCTATTATGTTGGTGGGGCTTCGGAACTTTTAAATATCTTGATATATCTCGAGAACTACGCCTCTGATCGAAAAATATCATAGAACATAAAAAGTAGGAAACTTAATTCTCTACAAAAAAGGTATCTTAACATTTTGCCATAGCTCGCTTCGTTTCCGAGATATTTGCAGATTTATCTCAAGGGAAGCGGCCTGACGGACATATTTCGAGATATTTCTTCTTCTTGTTGTTCTTCTTCTGCACAGCTAAGCTGGAAGTGGCACTTGCAGCGCGCAATAGTGCAGAGTTATCTCAAAGAAAGGGGCCACGGTGTTTCTGTATCTCTATTATGTTGGTGCGGCTTCGGAACTTTTAAATATCTCGATATATCTCGAAAACTACGCTTCTGATCAAAAAATATCAGAGAACGTAAATTGTAGGAAACATAATTCTCTACAAAAAAGGTCTCTTAAGATTTTGCCGTAGCTCGCTTCGTTTCCGAGATATTTGCAGATTTATCTCAAGGGAAGGGGCCTGACGGACATATTTCCAGATATTTCTTCTTCTTGTTGTTCTTCTTCTGCACAGCTAAGCTGGAAGTGGCATCTGCAGCTCGCAATAGTGCAGAGTTATCTCAAAGAAAGGGGCCACGGTGTTTCTGTACCTCTATTATGTTGGTGCAGCTTCGGAGCTTTTAAATATCTTGATATATCTCGAGAACTACGCATCTGATCAAAAAATATCATAGAACATAAAAAGTAGGAAGCTTAATTCTCTACAAAAAAGGTCTCTTAACATTTTCCCATAGCTGGCATCGTTTCCGAGATATTTGCAGATTTAGCTCAAGGGAAGGGGCCTGACGGACATATTCCGAGATATTTCTTCTTCTTGTTGTTCCTCTTCTGCACAGCTAAGCTGGAAGTGGCATTTGCAGGTCGCAATAGTGCAGAGTTATCTCAAAGAAAGGGGCCACGGTGTTTCTGTATCTCTATTATGTTGGTGCGGCTTCGGAACTTTTAAATATCTCGATATATCTCGAAAACTACGCTTCTGATCAAAAAATATCAGAGAACGTAAATTGTAGGAAACATAATTCTCTACAAAAAAGGTCTCTTAAGATTTTGCCATAGTTCGCTTCGTTTCCGAGATATTTGCAGATTTATCTCAAGGGAAGGGGCCTGACGGACATATTTCGAGATATTTCTTCTTCTTGTTGTTCTTCTTCTGCACAGCTAAACTGGAAGTGGCATTTGCAGCTCGCAATAGTGCAGAGTTATCTCAAAGAAAGGGGCCACGGTGTTTCTGTATCTCTATTATGTTGGTGGGGCTTCGGAACTTTTAAATATCTTGATATATCTCGAGAACTACGCCTCTGATCGAAAAATATCATAGAACATAAAAAGTAGGAAACTTAATTCTCTACAAAAAAGGTATCTTAACATTTTGCCATAGCTCGCTTCGTTTCCGAGATATTTGCAGATTTATCTCAAGGGAAGCGGCCTGACGGACATATTTCGATATATTTCTTCTTCTTGTTGTTCTTCTTCTGCACAGCTAAGCTGGAAGTGGCACTTGCAGCGCGCAATAGTGCAGAGTTATCTCAAAGAAAGGGGCCACGGTGTTTCTGTATCTCTATTATGTTGGTGCGGCTTCGGAACTTTTAAATATCTCGATATATCTCGAAAACTACGCTTCTGATCAAAAAATATCAGAGAACGTAAATTGTAGGAAACATAATTCTCTACAAAAAAGGTCTCTTAAGATTTTGCCATAGTTCGCTTCGTTTCCGAGATATTTGCAGATTTATCTCAAGGGAAGGGGCCTGACGGACATATTTCGAGATATTTCTTCTTCTTGTTGTTCTTCTTCTGCACCGCTAAGCTGGAAGTGGCATTTGCAGCTCGCAATAGTGCAGAGTTACCTCAAAGAAAGGGGCCACGGTGTTTCTGTATCTCTATTATGTTAGTGCGGCTTCGGAACTTTTAAATATCTTGATATATCTCGAGAACTACGCATCTGTTCAAAAAATATCATAGAACATAAAAAGTAGGAATCCTAATTTTCTACAAAAAAGGTCTCTTAACATTTTGCCGTAGCTCGCTTCGTTTCCGAGATATTTGCAGATTTATCTCAAGGGAAGGGGCCTGACGGACATATTTCCAGATATTTCTTCTTCTTGTTGTTCTTCTTCTGCACAGCTAAGCTGGAAGTGGCATCTGCAGCTCGCAATAGTGCAGAGTTATCTCAAAGAAAGGGGCCACGGTGTTTCTGTACCTCTATTATGTTGGTGCAGCTTCGGAGCTTTTAAATATCTTGATATATCTCGAGAACTACGCATCTGATCAAAAAATATCATAGAACATAAAAAGTAGGAAACTTAATTCTCTACAAAAAAGGTCTCTTAACATTTTCCCATAGCTGGCATCGTTTCCGAGATATTTGCAGATTTAGCTCAAGGGAAGGGGCCTGACGGACATATTCCGAGATATTTCTTCTTCTTGTTGTTCCTCTTCTGCACAGCTAAGCTGGAAGTGGCATTTGCAGGTCGCAATAGTGCAGAGTTATCTCAAAGAAAGGGGCCACGGTGTTTCTGTATCTCTATTATGTTGGTGCGGCTTCGGAACTTTTAAATATCTCGATATATCTCGAAAACTACGCTTCTGATCAAAAAATATCAGAGAACGTAAATTGTAGGAAACATAATTCTCTACAAAAAAGTTCTCTTAACATTTTGCCATAGCTCGCTTCGTTTCCGAGATATTTGCAGATTTATCTCAAGGGAAGGGGCCTGACGGACATATTTCGAGATATTTCTTCCTCTTGTTGTTCTTCTTCTGCACAGCTAAGCTGGAAGTGGCATTTGCAGCTCGCAATAGTGCAGAGTTATCTCAAAGAAAGGGGCCACGGTGATTCTGTATCTCTATTATGTTGGTGCTGCTTCGGAACTTTTAAATATCTCGATATATCTCGAAAACTACGCTTCTGATCAAAAAATATCAGAGAACGTAAATTGTAGGAAACATAATTCTCTACAAAAAAGGTCTCTTAACATTTTGCCATAGCTCGCTTCGTTTCCGAGATATTTGCAGATTTATCTCAAGGGAAGGGGCCTGACGGACATATTTCGAGATACTTCTTCTTCTTGTTGTTCTTCTTCTTCACAGCTAAGCTGGAAGTGGCATTTGCAGCTCGCAATAGTGCAGAGTTATCTCAAAGAAAGGGGCCACGGTGTTTCTGTATCTCTATTATGTTGGTGCGGCTTCGGAACTTTTAAATATCTTGATATATCTCGAGAACTACGCATCTGATCAAAAAATACCATAGAACATAAAAAGTAGGAAACTTAATTCTCTACAAATAAGGTCTCTTAACATTTTGCCATAGCTCGCTTCGTTTCCGAGATATTTGCAGATGTATCTCAAGGGAAGGGGCCTGACGGACATATTTCGAGATATTTCTTCTTCTTGTTGTTCTTCTTCTGCACAGCTAAGCTGGAAGAGGCATTTGCAGCTCGCAATAGTGCAGAGTTATCTCAAAGAAAGGGGCCACGGTGTTTCTGTATCTCTATTATGTTGGTGCGGCTTCGGAACTTTTAAATATCTTGATATATCTCGAGAACTACGCATCTGTTCAAAAAATATCATAGAACATAAAAAGTAGGAATCCTAATTTTCTACAAAAAAGGTCTCTTAACATTTTGCGGTAGCTCGCTTCGTTTCCGAGATATTTGCAGATTTATCTCAAGGGAAGGGGCCTGACGGACATATTTCGAGATATTTCTTCTTTTTGTTGTTCTTCTTCTGCACAGCTAAGCTGGAAGTGGCATTTGCAGCTCGCAATAGTGCAGAGTTATCTCAAAGAAAGGGGCCACGGTGTTTCTGTATCTCTATTATGTTGGTGCGGCTTCGGAACTTTTAAATATCTTGATATATCTCGAGAACTACGCATCCGATCAAAAAATATCATAGAACATAAAAAGTAGGAAACTTAATTCTCTACAAAAAAGGTCTCTTAACATTTTGCCATAGCTCGCTTCGTTTCCGAGATATTTGCAGATTTATCTCGAGGGAAGGGGCCTGACGGACATATTTCGAGATATTTCTTCTTCTTGTTGTTCTTCTTCTGCACAGCTAAGCTGGAAGCGGCATTTGCGGCTCGCACTAGTGCAGAGTTATATCAAAGAAAGGGGCCACGGTGTTTCTGTATCTCTATTATGTTGGTGCGGCTTCGGATCTTTTAAATATCTCGATATATCTCGAAAACTACGCATCTGATCAAAAAATATCATAGAACATAAATTGTAGGAAACATAATTCTCTACAAAAAATGTCGCTTAACATTTTGCCATAGCTCGCTTCGTTTCCTAGATATTTGCAGATATATCTCAAGGGAGGGGGCCTGACGGACATATTTCGAGATATTTCTTCTTCTTGTTGTTCTTCTTCTGCACAGCTAAGCTGGAAGTGGCATTTGCAGCTCGCAATAGTGCAGAGTTATCTCAAAGAAAGGGGCCACGGTGTTTCTGTATCTCTATTATGTTGGTGCGGCTTCGGAACTTTTAAATATCTTGATATATCTCGAGAACTACGCGTCTGATCAAAAAATATCATAGAACATAAAAAGTGGGAAACTTAATTCTCTACAAAAAGGGTCTCTTAACATTTTGCCATAGCTCGCTTCGTTTCCGAGATATTTGCAGATTTATCTCAAGGGAAGGGGCCTGACGGACATATTTCGAGATATTTCTTCTTCTTGTTGTTCTTCTTCTGCACAGCTAAGCTGGAAGTGGCATTTGCGGCTCGCACTAGTGCACAGTTATCTCAAAGAAAGGGGCCACGGTGTTTCTGTATCTCTATTATGTTGGTGCGGCTTCGGAACTTTTAAATATCTCGATATATCTCGAAAACTACGCTTCTGATCAAAAAATATCAGAGAACGTAAATTGTAGGAAACATAATTCTCTACAAAAAAGTTCTCTTAACATTTTGCCATAGCTCGCTTCGTTTCCGAGATATTTGCAGATTTATCTCAAGGGAAGGGGCCTGACGGACATATTTCGAGATATTTCTTCCTCTTGTTGTTCTTCTTCTGCACAGCTAAGCTGGAAGTGGCATTTGCAGCTCGCAATAGTGCAGAGTTATCTCAAAGAAAGGGGCCACGGTGATTCTGTATCTCTATTATGTTGGTGCTGCTTCGGAACTTTTAAATATCTCGATATATCTCGAAAACTACGCTTCTGATCAAAAAATATCAGAGAACGTAAATTGTAGGAAACATAATTCTCTACAAAAAAGGTCTCTTAACATTTTGCCATAGCTCGCTTCGTTTCCGAGATATTTGCAGATTTATCTCAAGGGAAGGGGCCTGACGGACATATTTCGAGATACTTCTTCTTCTTGTTGTTCTTCTTCTTCACAGCTAAGCTGGAAGTGGCATTTGCAGCTCGCAATAGTGCAGAGTTATCTCAAAGAAAGGGGCCACGGTGTTTCTGTATCTCTATTATGTTGGTGCGGCTTCGGAACTTTTAAATATCTTGATATATCTCGAGAACTACGCATCTGATCAAAAAATACCATAGAACATAAAAAGTAGGAAACTTAATTCTCTACAAATAAGGTCTCTTAACATTTTGCCATAGCTCGCTTCGTTTCCGAGATATTTGCAGATGTATCTCAAGGGAAGGGGCCTGACGGACATATTTCGAGATATTTCTTCTTCTTGTTGTTCTTCTTCTGCACAGCTAAGCTGGAAGAGGCATTTGCAGCTCGCAATAGTGCAGAGTTATCTCAAAGAAAGGGGCCACGGTGTTTCTGTATCTCTATTATGTTGGTGCGGCTTCGGAACTTTTAAATATCTTGATATATCTCGAGAACTACGCATCTGTTCAAAAAATATCATAGAACATAAAAAGTAGGAATCCTAATTTTCTACAAAAAAGGTCTCTTAACATTTTGCGGTAGCTCGCTTCGTTTCCGAGATATTTGCAGATTTATCTCAAGGGAAGGGGCCTGACGGACATATTTCGAGATATTTCTTCTTTTTGTTGTTCTTCTTCTGCACAGCTAAGCTGGAAGTGGCATTTGCAGCTCGCAATAGTGCAGAGTTATCTCAAAGAAAGGGGCCACGGTGTTTCTGTATCTCTATTATGTTGGTGCGGCTTCGGAACTTTTCAATATCTTGATATATCTCGAGAACTACGCATCCGATCAAAAAATATCATAGAACATAAAAAGTAGGAAACTTAATTCTCTACAAAAAAGGTCTCTTAACATTTTGCCATAGCTCGCTTCGTTTCCGAGATATTTGCAGATTTATCTCGAGGGAAGGGGCCTGACGGACATATTTCGAGATATTTCTTCTTCTTGTTGTTCTTCTTCTGCACAGCTAAGCTGGAAGCGGCATTTGCGGCTCGCACTAGTGCAGAGTTATATCAAAGAAAGGGGCCACGGTGTTTCTGTATCTCTATTATGTTGGTGCGGCTTCGGATCTTTTAAATATCTCGATATATCTCGAAAACTACGCATCTGATCAAAAAATATCATAGAACATAAATTGTAGGAAACATAATTCTCTACAAAAAATGTCGCTTAACATTTTGCCATAGCTCGCTTCGTTTCCTAGATATTTGCAGATATATCTCAAGGGAGGGGGCCTGACGGACATATTTCGAGATATTTCTTCTTCTTGTTGTTCTTCTTCTGCACAGCTAAGCTGGAAGTGGCATTTGCAGCGCGCAATAGTGCAGAGTTATCTCAAAGAAAGGGGCCACGGTGTTTCTGTATCTCTATTATGTTGGTGCGGCTTCGGAACTTTTAAATATCTTGATATATCTCGAGAACTACGCATCTGATCAAAAAATATCATAGAACATGAAAAGTAGGAAACTTAATTCTCTACAAAAAAGGTCTCTTAACATTTTGCCATAGCTCGCTTCGTTTCCGAGATATTTGCAGATTTATCTCAAGGGAAGGGGCCTAACGGACATATTTCGAGATATTTCTTCTTCTTCTTGTTCTTCTTCTGCACAGCTAAACTGGAAGTGGCATTTCCAGCTCGCAATAGTGCAGAGTCATCTCAAAGAAAGGGGCCACGGTGTTTCTGTATCTCTATTATGTTGGTGCGGCTTCGGAACTTTTAAATATCTTGATATATCTCGAGAACTACGCATCTGATCAAAAAATGTCATAGAACGTAAAAAGTAGGAAACTTAATTCTCTACAAAAAAGGTCTCTTAACATTTTGCCATAGCTCTCTTCGTTTCCGAGATATTTCCAGATTTATCTCAAGGGAAGGGGCCTGACGGACATATTTCGAGATATTTCTTCTTCTTGTTGTTCTTCTTCTGCACAGCTAAGCTGTAAGTGGCATTTGCGGCTCGCGCTAGTGCAGAGTTATCTCAAAGAAAGGGGCCACGGTGTTTCTGTATCTCTATTATGTTGGTGCGGCTTCGGAACTTTTAAATATCTTGCTATATCTCGAGAACTACGCGTCTGATCAAAAAATATCATAGAACATAAAAAGTAGGAAACATAATTCTGTACAAAAAAGATCTCTTAACATTTTGCCATAGCTCGCTTCGTTTCCGAGATATTTGCAGATTTATCTCAAGGGAAGGGGCCTGACGGACATATTTCGAGATATTTCTTCTTCTTGTTGTTCTTTTTCTGCACAGCTAAGCTGGAAGTGGCATTTACAGCTCGCAATAGTGCAGAGTTATCACAAAGAAAGGGGCCACGGTGTTTCTGTATCTCTATTATGTTGGTGCGGCTTCGGAACCTTTAAATATCTTGATATATCTCGAGAACTACGCATCTGATCAAAAAATATCATAGAACATAAAAAGTAGGAAACTTAATTCTCTACAAAAAGGGTCCCTTAACATTTTGCCATAGCTCGCTTCGTTTCCGAGATATTTGCAGATTTATCTCAAGGGAAGGGGCCTAACGGACATATTTCGAGATATTTCTTCTTCTTGTTGTTCTTCTTCTGCACAGCGAAACTGGAAGTGGCATTTCCAGCTCGCAATAGTGCAGAGTTATCTCAAAGAAAGGAGCCACGGTGTTTCTGTATCTCTATTATGTTGGTGCGGCTTCGGAACTTTTAAATATCTTGATATATCTCGAGAACTACGCATCTGATCAAAAAATATCATAGAACATAAAATGTAGGAAACTTAATTCTCTACAAAAAAGGTCTCTTAACATTTTGCCATAGCTCGCTTCGTTTCCGAGATATTTGCAGATTTATCTCAAGGGAAGGGGCCTGACGGACATATTTCGAGATATTTCTTCTTCTTGTTGTTCTTCTTCTGCACAGCTAAGCTGGAAGTGGCATTTGCAGCGCGCAATAGTGCAGAGTTATCTCAAAGAAAGGGGCCACGGTGTTTCTGTATCTCTATTATGTTGGTGCGGCTTCGGAACTTTTAAATATCTTGATATATCTCGAGAACTACGCATCCGATCAAAAAATATCATAGAACATAAAAAGTAGGAAACTTAATTCTCTACAAAAAAGGTCTCTTAACATTTTGCCATAGCTCGCTTCGTTTCCGAGATATTTGCAGATTTATCTCAAGGGAAGGGGCCTGACGGACATATTTCGAGATATTTCTTCTTCTTGTTGTTCTTCTTCTGCACAGCTAAGCTGGAAGTGGCATTTGCGGCTCGCACTAGTGCAGAGTTAGCTCAAAGAAAGGGGCCACGGTGTTTCTGTATCTCTATTATGTTGGTGCGGCTTCGGAACTTTTAAATATCTTGATATATCTCGAGAACTACGCATCTGATCAAAAAATATCATAGAACATAAAAAGTAGGAAACATAATTCTCTACAAAAAAGGTCTCTTAACATTTTGCCATAGCTCGCTTCGTTTCCGAGATATTTGCAGATATATCTCAAGGGCAGGGGCCTGACGGACATATTTCGAGATATTTCTTCTTCTCGTTGTTCTTCTTCTGCACAGCTAAGCTGTAAGTGGCATTTGCGGCTCGCGCTAGTGCAGAGTTATCTCAAAGAAAGGGGCCACGGTGTTTCTGTATCTCTATTATGTTGGTGCGGCTTCGGAACTTTTAAATATCTTGCTATATCTCGAGAACTACGCGTCTGATCAAAAAATATCATAGAACATAAAAAGTAGGAAACATAATTCTGTACAAAAAAGATCTCTTAACATTTTGCCATAGCTCGCTTCGTTTCCGAGATATTTGCAGATTTATCTCAAGGGAAGGGGCCTGACGGACATATTTCGAGATATTTCTTCTTCTTGTTGTTCTTTTTCTGCACAGCTAAGCTGGAAGTGGCATTTACAGCTCGCAATAGTGCAGAGTTATCACAAAGAAAGGGGCCACGGTGTTTCTGTATCTCTATTATGTTGGTGCGGCTTCGGAACCTTTAAATATCTTGATATATCTCGAGAACTACGCATCTGATCAAAAAATATCATAGAACATAAAAAGTAGGAAACTTAATTCTCTACAAAAAGGGTCCCTTAACATTTTGCCATAGCTCGCTTCGTTTCCGAGATATTTGCAGATTTATCTCAAGGGAAGGGGCCTAACGGACATATTTCGAGATATTTCTTCTTCTTGTTGTTCTTCTTCTGCACAGCGAAACTGGAAGTGGCATTTCCAGCTCGCAATAGTGCAGAGTTATCTCAAAGAAAGGAGCCACGGTGTTTCTGTATCTCTATTATGTTGGTGCGGCTTCGGAACTTTTAAATATCTTGATATATCTCGAGAACTACGCATCTGATCAAAAAATATCATAGAACATAAAATGTAGGAAACTTAATTCTCTACAAAAAAGGTCTCTTAACATTTTGCCATAGCTCGCTTCGTTTCCGAGATATTTGCAGATTTATCTCAAGGGAAGGGGCCTGACGGACATATTTCGAGATATTTCTTCTTCTTGTTGTTCTTCTTCTGCACAGCTAAGCTGGAAGTGGCATTTGCAGCGCGCAATAGTGCAGAGTTATCTCAAAGAAAGGGGCCACGGTGTTTCTGTATCTCTATTATGTTGGTGCGGCTTCGGAACTTTTAAATATCTTGATATATCTCGAGAACTACGCATCTGATCAAAAAATATCATAGAACATGAAAAGTAGGAAACTTAATTCTCTACAAAAAAGGTCTCTTAACATTTTGCCATAGCTCTCTTCGTTTCCGAGATATTTCCAGATTTATCTCAAGGGAAGGGGCCTGACGGACATATTTCGAGATATTTCTTCTTCTTGTTGTTCTTCTTCTGCACAGCTAAGCTGGAAGTGGCATTTGCAGCTCGCAATAGTGCAGAGTTATCTCAAAGAAAGGGGCCACGGTGTTTCTGTATCTCTATTATGTTGGTGCGGCTTCGGAACTTTTAAATATCTTGATATATCTCGAGAACTACGCATCTGATCAAAAAATATCATAGAACATGAAAAGTAGGAAACTTAATTCTCTACAAAAAAGGTCTCTTAACATTTTGCCATAGCTCGCTTCGTTTCCGAGATATTTGCAGATTTATCTCAAGGGAAGGGGCCTAACGGACATATTTCGAGATATTTCTTCTTCTTGTTGTTCTTCTTCTGCACAGCTAAACTGGAAGTGGCATTTCCAGCTCGCAATAGTGCAGAGTCATCTCAAAGAAAGGGGCCACGGTGTTTCTGTATCTCTATTATGTTGGTGCGGCTTCGGAACTTTTAAATATCTCGATATATCTCGAAAACTACGCTTCTGATCGAAAAATATCATAGAACATAAATTGTAGGAAACATAATTCTCGACAAAAAATGTCTCTTAACATTTTGCCATACCTCGCTTCGTTTCCGAGATATTTGCAGATATATCTCAACGGAAGGGGCCTGACGGACATATTTCGAGATATTTCTTCTTCTTGTTGTTCTTCTTCTGCACAGCTAAGCTGGAAGTGGCATTTACAGCTCGCAATAGTGCAGAGTTATCTCAAAGAAAGGGGCCACGGTGTTTCTGTATCTCTATTATGTTGGTGCGGCTTCGGAACTTTTAAATATCTTGATATATCTCGAGAACTACGCATCTGATCAAAAAATGTCATAGAACGTAAAAAGTAGGAAACCTAATTCTCTACAAAAAAGGTCTCTTAACATTTTGCCATAGCTCTCTTCGTTTCCGAGATATTTCCAGATTTATCTCAAGGGAAGGGGCCTGACGGACATATTTCGAGATATTTCTTCTTCTTGTTGTTCTTCTTCTGCACAGCTAAGCTGGAAGTGGCATTTGCAGCTCGCAATAGTGCAGAGTTATCTCAAAGAAAGGGGCCACGGTGTTTCTGTATCTCTATTATGTTGGTGCGGCTTCGGAACTTTTAAATATCTTGATATATCTCGAGAACTGCGCATCTGATCAAAAAATATCGTAGAACATAAAAAGTAGGAAACTTAATTCTCTACAAAAAAGGTCTCTTAACATTTTGCCATAGCTCGCTTCGTTTCCGAGATATTTGCAGATTCATCTCAAGGGAAGGGGCCTGACGGACATATTTCGAGATATTTCTTCTTCTTGTTGTACTTCTTCTGCACAGCTAAGCTGGAAGTGGCATTTGCGGCTCGCACTAGTGCAGAGTTAGCTCAAAGAAAGGGGCCACGGTGTTTCTGTATCTCTATTATGTTGGTGCGGCTTCGGAACTTTTAAATATCTTGATATATCTCGAGAACTACGCATCTGATCAAAAAATATCACAGAACATAAAAAGTAGGAAACATAATTCTCTACAAAAAAGGTCTCTTAACATTTTGCCATAGCTCGCTTCGTTTCCGAGATATTTGCAGATATATCTCAATGGCAGGGGCCTGACGGACATATTTCGAGATATTTCTTCTTCTTGTTGTTCTTCTTCTGCACAGCTAAGCTGTAAGTGGCATTTGCGGCTCGCGCTAGTGCAGAGTTATCTCAAAGAAAGGGGCCACGGTGTTTCTGTATCTCTATTATGTTGGTGCGGCTTCGGAACTTTTAAATATCTTGCTATATCTCGAGAACTACGCGTCTGATCAAAAAATATCATAGAACATAAAAAGTAGGAAACATAATTCTGTACAAAAAAGGTCTCTTAACATTTTGCCATAGCTCGCTTCGTTTCCGAGATATTTGCAGATTTATCTCAAGGGAAGGGGCCTGACGGACGTATTTCGAGATATTTCTTCTTCTTGTTGTTCTTCTTCTGCACAGCTAAGCTGGAAGTGGCATGTACAGCTCGCAATAGTGCAGAGTTATCTCAAAGAAAGGGGCCACGGTGTTTCTGTATCTCTATTATGTTGGTGCGGCTTCGGAACCTTTAAATATCTTGATATATCTCGAGAACTACGCATCTGATCAAAAAATATCATAGAACATAAAAAGTAGGAAACTTAATTCTCTACAAAAAGGGTCCCTTAACATTTTGCCATAGCTCGCTTCGTTTCCGAGATATTTGCAGATTTATCTCAAGGGAAGGGGCCTAACGGACATATTTCGAGATATTTCTTCTTCTTGTTGTTCTTCTTCTGCACAGCGAAACTGGAAGTGGCATTTCCAGCTCGCAATAGTGCAGAGTTATCTCAAAGAAAGGAGCCACGGTGTTTCTGTATCTCTATTATGTTGGTGCGGCTTCGGAACTTTTAAATATCTTGATATATCTCGAGAACTACGCATCTGATCAAAAAATATCATAGAACATAAAATGTAGGAAACTTAATTCTCTACAAAAAAGGTCTCTTAACATTTTGCCATAGCTCGCTTCGTTTCCGAGATATTTGCGGATTTATCTCAAGGGAAGGGGCCTGACGGACATATTTCGAGATATTTCTTCTTCTCGTTGTTCTTCTTCTGCACAGCTAAGCTGTAAGTGGCATTTGCGGCTCGCGCTAGTGCAGAGTTATCTCAAAGAAAGGGGCCACGGTGTTTCTGGATCTCTATTATGTTGGTGCGGCTTCGGAACTTTTAGATATCTTAATATATCTCGAGAACTACGCATCTGATCAAAAAATATCATAGAACATAAAAAGTAGGAAACTTAATTCTCTACAAAAATGGTCTCTTAACATTTTGCCATAGCTCGCTTCGTTTCCGAGATATTTGCAGATTTATCTCAAGGGAAGGGGCCTCACGGACATATTTCGAGATATTTCTTCTTCTTGTTGTTCTTCTTCTGCACAGCTAAGCTGGAAGTGGCATTTGCAGCTCGCAATAGTGCAGAGATATCTCAAAGAAAGGGGCCACGGTGTTTCTGTATCTCTATTATGTTGGTGCGGCTTCGGAACTTTTAAATATCTTGATATATCTCGAGAACTACGCGTCTGAACAAAAAATATCATAGAACATAAAAAGTAGGAAACATAATTCTGTACAAAAAAGGTCTCCTACCATTTTGCCATAGCTCGCTTCGTTTCCGAGATATTTGCAGATTTATCTCAAGGGAAGGGGCCTGACGGACATATTTCGAGATATTTCTTCTTCTTGTTGTTCTTCTTCTGCACAGCTAAGCTGGAAGTGGCATTAGCGGCTCGCACTAGTGCACAGTTATCTCAAAGAAAGGGGCCACGGTGTTTCTGTATCTCTATTATGTTGGTGCGGCTTCGGAACTTTTAAGTATCTCGATATATCTCGAAAACTACGCTTCTGATCAAAAAATATCATAGAACATAAATTGTAGGAAACATAATTCTCTACAAAAAACGTCTCTTAACATTTTGCCATAGCTCGCTTCGTTTCCGAGATATTTGCAGATTCAGCTCAAAGGAACTGGCCTGACGGACATATTTCGAGATATTTCTTCTTCTTGTTGTTCTTCTTCTGCACAGCTAAGCTGGAAGTGGCATTTGCGGCTCGCACTAGTGCAGAGTTATCTCAAAGAAAGGGGCCACGGTGTTTCTGTATCTCTATTATGTTGGTGCGGCTTCGGAACCTTTAAATATCCCGATATATCTCGAAAACTACGCTTCTGATCAAAAAATATCATAGAACATAAATTGTAGGAAACATAATTCTCTACAAAAAAGGTCTCTTAACATTTTGCCATAGCTCGCTTCGTTTCCGAGATATTTGCAGATATATCTCAAGGGCAGGGGCCTGACGGACATATTTCGAG
Organism: Osmia lignaria lignaria; assembly: GCF_051020975.1. NCBI lineage: Eukaryota > Metazoa > Arthropoda > Insecta > Hymenoptera > Megachilidae > Osmia > Osmia lignaria. Next base: position 4,533,576 of record NW_027478160.1, read on the forward strand.
ATATTTCTTCTTCTTGTTGTTCTTCTTCTGCACAGCTAAGCTGGAAGTGGCATTTACAGCTCGCAATAGTGCAGAGTTATCTCAAAGAAAGGGGCCACGGTGTTTCTGTATCTCTATTATGTTGGTGCGGCTTCGGAACTTTTAAATATCCTGATATATCTCGAGAACTACGCATCTGATCAAAAAATATCATAGAACATAAAAAGTAGGAAACTTAATTCTCTACAAAAAAGGTCTCTTAACATTTTGCCATAGCTCTCTTCGTTTCCGAGATATTTGCAGATTTATCTCAAGGGAAGGGGCTTGACGGACATATTTCGAGATACTTCTTCTTCTTGTTGTTCTTCTTCTGCACAGCTAAGCTGGAAGTGGCATTTGCGGCTCGCACTAGTGCAGAGTTATCTCAAAGAAAGGGGCCACGGTGTTTCTGTATCTCTATTATGTTGGTGCGGCTTCGGAACTTTTAAATATCTTGATATATCTCGAGAACTACGCATCTGATCAAAAAATATCATAGAACATAAAAAGTAGGAAACCTAATTCTCTACAAAAAAGGTCTCTCAACATTTTGCCATAGCTCGCTTCGTTTCCGAGATATTTGCAGATTTATCTCAAGGGAAGGGGCCTGACGGACATATTTCGAGATATTTCTTCTTCTTGTTGTTCTTCTTCTGCACAGCTAAGCTGGAAGTGGCATTTGCGGCTCGCACTAGTGCAGAGTTATCTCAAAGAAAGGGGCCACGGTGTTTCTGTATCTCTATTATGTTGGTGCGGCTTCGGAACCTTTAAATATCCCGATATATCTCGAAAACTACGCTTCTGATCAAAAAATATCATAGAACATAAATTGTAGGAAACATAATTCTCTACAAAAAAGGTCTCTTAACATTTTGCCATAGCTCGCTTCGTTTCCGAGATATTTGCAGATATATCTCAAGGGCAGGGGCCTGACGGACATATTTCGAGATATTTCTTCTTCTTGTTGTTCTTCTTCTGCACAGCTAAGCTGGAAGTGGCATTTACAGCTCGCAATAGTGCAGAGTTATCTCAAAGAAAGGGGCCACGGTGTTTCTGTATCTCTATTATGTTGGTGCGGCTTCGGAACTTTTAAATATCCTGATATATCTCGAGAACTACGCATCTGATCAAAAAATATCATAGAACATAAAAAGTAGGAAACTTAATTCTCTACAAAAAAGGTCTCTTAACATTTTGCCATAGCTCTCTTCGTTTCCGAGATATTTGCAGATTTATCTCAAGGGAAGGGGCTTGACGGACATATTTCGAGATACTTCTTCTTCTTGTTGTTCTTCTTCTGCACAGCTAAGCTGGAAGTGGCATTTGCAGCTCGCAATAGTGCAGAGTTATCTCAAAGAAAGGGGCCACGGTGTTTCTGTATCTCTATTATGTTAGTGCGGCTTCGGAACTTTTAAATATCTCGATATATCTCGAAAACTACGCTTCTGATCAAAAAATATCATAGAACATAAATTGTAGGAAACATAATTCTCTACAAAAAAGGTCTCTTAACATTTTGCCATAGCTCGCTTCGTTTCCGAGATATTTGCAGATTCAGCTCAAAGGAACTGGCCTGACGGACATATTTCGAGATATTTCTTCTTCTTGTTGTTCTTCTTCTGCACAGCTAAACTGGAAGTGGCATTTCCAGCTCGCAATCGTGCAGAGTTATCTCAAAGAAAGGGGCCACGGTGTTTCTGTATCTCTATTATGTTGGTGCGGCTTCGGAACTTTTAAATATCTTGATATATCTCGAGAACTACGCCTCTGATCGAAAAATATCATAGAACATAAAAAGTAGGAAACTTAATTCTCTACAAAAAAGGTCTCTTAACATTTTGCCATAGCTCGCTTCGTTTCCGAGATATTTGCAGATTTATCTCAAGGGAAGCGGCCTGACGGACATATTTCGAGATATTTCTTCTTCTTGTTGTTCTTCTTCTGCACAGCTAAGCTGGAAGTGGCATTTGCAGCTCGCAATAGTGCAGAGTTATCCCAAAGAAAGGGGCCACGGTGTTTCTGTATCTCTATTATGTTGGTGCGGCTTCGGAACTTTTACATATCTCGATATATCTCGAAAACTACGCTTCTGATCAAAAAATATCATAGAACATAAATTGTAGGAAACATAATTCTCTACAAAAAAGGTCTCTTAACATTTTGCCATAGCTCGCTTCGTTTCCGAGATATTTGCAGATTTATCTCAAGGGAAGGGTCCTGATGGACATATTTCGAGATATTTCTTCTTCTTGTTGTTCTTCTTCTGCACAGCTAAACTGGAAGTGGCATTTCCAGCTCGCAATCGTGCAGAGTTATCTCAAAGAAAGGGGCCACGGTGTTTCTGTATCTCTATTATGTTGGTGCGGCTTCGGAACTTTTAAATATCTTGATATATCTCGAGAACTACGCCTCTGATCGAAAAATATCATAGAACAGAAAAAGTAGGAAACTTAATTCTCTACAAAAAAGGTCTCTTAACATTTTGCCATAGCTCGCTTCGTTTCCGAGATATTTGCAGATTTATTTCAAGGGAAGGGGCCTGACGGACATATTTCGAGATATTTCTTCTTCTTGTTGTTCTTCTTCTGCACAGCTAAGCTGGAAGTGGCATTTGCAGCTCGCACTAGTGCAGAGTTATCTCAAAGAAAGGGGCCACGGTGTTTCTGTATCTCTATTATGTTGGTGCGGCTTCGGAACTTTTAAATATCTCGATATATCTCGAGAACTAGGCATCTGATCAAAAAATATCATAGAACATAAAAAGTAGGAAACCTAATTTTCTACAAAAAAGGTCTCTTAACATTTTGCCATAGCTCGCTTTGTTTCCGAGATATTTGCAGATTTATCTCAAGGGAAGGCGCCTGACGGACATATTTCGAGATATTTCTTCTTCTTGTTGTTCTTCTTCTGCACAGCTAAGCTGGAAGTGGCATTAGCGGCTCGCACTAGTGCAGAGTTATCTCAAAGAAAGGGGCCACGGTGTTTCTGTATCCCTATTATGTTGGTGCGGCTTCGGAACTTTTAAATATCTCGATATATCTCGAAAACTACGCTTCTGATCAAAAAATATCATAGAACATAAATTGTAGGAAACATAATTCTCGACAAAAAAGGTCTCTTAACATTTTGCCATAGCTCGCTTCGTTTCCGAGATATTTGCAGATATATCTCAACGGAAGGGGCCTGACGGACATATTTCGAGATATTTCTTCTTCTTGTTGTTCTTCTTCTGCACAGCTAAGCTGGAAGTGGCATTTACAGCTCGCAATAGTGCAGAGTTATCTCAAAGAAAGGGGCCACGGTGTTTCTGTATCTCTATTATGTTGGTGCGGCTTCGGAACTTTTAAATATCTTGATATATCTCGAGAACTACGCATCTGATCAAAAAATGTCATAGAACGTAAAAAGTAGGAAACCTAATTCTCTACAAAAAAGGTCTCTTAACATTTTGCCATAGCTCTCTTCGTTTCCGAGATATTTCCAGATTTATCTCAAGGGAAGGGGCCTGACGGACATATTTCGAGATATTTCTTCTTCTTGTTGTTCTTCTTCTGCACAGCTAAGCTGGAAGTGGCATTTGCAGCTCGCAATAGTGCAGAGTTATCTCAAAGAAAGGGGCCACGGTGTTTCTGTATCTCTATTATGTTGGTGCGGCTTCGGAACTTTTAAATATCTTGATATATCTCGAGAACTGCGCATCTGATCAAAAAATATCGTAGAACATAAAAAGTAGGAAACTTAATTCTCTACAAAAAAGGTCTCTTAACATTTTGCCATAGCTCGCTTCGTTTCCGAGATATTTGCAGATTTATCTCAAGGGAAGGGGCCTGACGGACATATTTCGAGATATTTCTTCTTCTTGTTGTTCTTCTTCTGCACAGCTAAGCTGGAAGTGGCATTTGCGGCTCGCACTAGTGCAGAGTTAGCTCAAAGAAAGGGGCCACGGTGTTTCTGTATCTCTATTATGTTGGTGCGGCTTCGGAACTTTTAAATATCTTGATATATCTCGAGAACTACGCATCTGATCAAAAAATATCACAGAACATAAAAAGTAGCAAACATAATTCTCTACAAAAAAGGTCTCTTAACATTTTGCCATAGCTCGCTTCGTTTCCGAGATATTTGCAGATTTATCTCAAGGGAAGGGGCCTGACGGACGTATTTCGAGATATTTCTTCTTCTTGTTGTTCTTCTTCTGCACAGCTAAGCTGGAAGTGGCATTTACAGCTCGCAATAGTGCAGAGTTATCTCAAAGAAAGGGGCCACGGTGTTTCTGTATCTCTATTATGTTGGTGCGGCTTCGGAACCTTTAAATATCTTGATATATCTCGAGAACTACGCATCTGATCAAAAAATATCATAGAACATAAAAAGTAGGAAACTTAATTCTCTACAAAAAGGGTCCCTTAACATTTTGCCATAGCTCGCTTCGTTTCCGAGATATTTGCAGATTTATCTCAAGGGAAGGGGCCTAACGGACATATTTCGAGATATTTCTTCTTCTTGTTGTTCTTCTTCTGCACAGCGAAACTGGAAGTGGCATTTCCAGCTCGCAATAGTGCAGAGTTATCTCAAAGAAAGGAGCCACGGTGTTTCTGTATCTCTATTATGTTGGTGCGGCTTCGGAACTTTTAAATATCTTGATATATCTCGAGAACTACGCATCTGATCAAAAAATATCATAGAACATAAAATGTAGGAAACTTAATTCTCTACAAAAAAGGTCTCTTAACATTTTGCCATAGCTCGCTTCGTTTCCGAGATATTTGCAGATTTATCTCAAGGGAAGGGGCCTGACGGACATATTTCGAGATATTTCTTCTTCTCGTTGTTCTTCTTCTGCACAACTAAGCTGTAAGTGGCATTTGCGGCTCGCGCTAGTGCAGAGTTATCTCAAAGAAAGGGGCCACGGTGTTTCTGGATCTCTATTATGTTGGTGCGGCTTCGGAACTTTTAGATATCTTAATATATCTCGAGAACTACGCATCTGATCAAAAAATATCATAGAACATAAAAAGTAGGAAACTTAATTCTCTACAAAAATGGTCTCTTAACATTTTGCCATAGCTCGCTTCGTTTCCGAGATATTTGCAGATTTATCTCAAGGGAAGGGGCCTCACGGACATATTTCGAGATATTTCTTCTTCTTGTTGTTCTTCTTCTGCACAGCTAAGCTGGAAGTGGCATTTGCAGCTCGCAATAGTGCAGAGATATCTCAAAGAAAGGGGCCACGGTGTTTCTGTATCTCTATTATGTTGGTGCGGCTTCGGAACTTTTAAATATCTTGATATATCTCGAGAACTACGCGTCTGAACAAAAAATATCATAGAACATAAAAAGTAGGAAACATAATTCTGTACAAAAAAGGTCTCCTACCATTTTGCCATAGCTCGCTTCGTTTCCGAGATATTTGCAGATTTATCTCAAGGGAAGGGGCCTGACGGACATATTTCGAGATATTTCTTCTTCTTGTTGTTCTTCTTCTGCACAGCTAAGCTGGAAGTGGCATTTGCGGCTCGCACTAGTGCACAGTTATCTCAAAGAAAGGGGCCACGGTGTTTCTGTATCTCTATTATGTTGGTGCGGCTTCGGAACTTTTAAGTATCTCGATATATCTCGAAAACTACGCTTCTGATCAAAAAATATCATAGAACATAAATTGTAGGAAACATAATTCTCTACAAAAAACGTCTCTTAACATTTTGCCATAGCTCGCTTCGTTTCCGAGATATTTGCAGATTCAGCTCAAAGGAACTGGCCTGACGGACATATTTCGAGATATTTCTTCTTCTTGTTGTTCTTCCTCTGCACAGCTAAGCTGGAAGTGGCATTTGCAGCTCGCAATAGTGCAGAGTTATCTCAAAGAAAGGGGCCACGGTGTTTCTGTATCTCTATTATGTTGGTGGGGCTTCGGAACTTTTAAATATCTTGATATATCTCGAGAACTACGCATCTGATCAAAAAATATCATAGAACATAAAAAGTAGGACACTTAATTCTCTACAAAAAAGGTCGCTTAACATTTTGCCATAGCTCGCTTCGTTTCCGAGATATTTGCATATTTATCTCAAGGGAAGGGGCCTGACGGACATATTTCGAGATATTTCTTCTTCTTGTTGTTCTTCTTCTGCACAGCTAAGCTGTAAGTGGCATTTGCGGCTCGCACTAGTGCAGAGTTATCTCAAAGAAAGGGGCCACGGTGTTTCTGTATCTCTATTATGTTGGTGCGGCTTCGGAACTTTTAAATATCTCGATATATCTCGAAAACTACGCTTCTGATCAAAAAATATCATAGAACATAAATTGTAGGAAACATAATTCTCTACAAAAAAGGTCTCTTAACATTTTGCCATAGCTCGCTTCGTTTCCGAGATATTTGCAGATTTATCTCAAGGGAAGGGGCCTGACGGACATATTTCGAGATATTTCTTCTTCTTGTTGTTCTTCTTCTGCACAGCTAAGCTGGAAGTGGCATTTGCGGCTCGCACTTGTGCAGAGTTAGCTCAAAGAAAGGGGCCACGGTGTTTCTGTATCTCTATTATGTTGGTGCGGCTTCGGAACTTTTAAATATCTTGATATATCTCGAGAACTACGCATCTGATCAAAAAATATCACAGAACATAAAAAGTAGCAAACATAATTCTCTACAAAAAAGGTCTCTTAACATTTTGCCATAGCTCGCTTCGTTTCCGAGATATTTGCAGATATATCTCAATGGCAGGGGCCTGACGGACATATTTCGAGATATTTCTTCTTCTCGTTGTTCTTCTTCTGCACAGCTAAGCTGTAAGTGGCATTTGCGGCTCGCGCTAGTGCAGAGTTATCTCAAAGAAAGGGGCCACGGTGTTTCTGTATCTCTATTATGTTGGTGCGGCTTCGGAACTTTTAAATATCTTGCTATATCTCGAGAACTACGCGTCTGATCAAAAAATATCATAGAACATAAAAAGTAGGAAACATAATTCTGTACAAAAAAGGTCTCTTAACATTTTGCCATAGCTCGCTTCGTTTCCGAGATATTTGCAGATTTATCTCAAGGGAAGGGGCCTGACGGACGTATTTCGAGATATTTCTTCTTCTTGTTGTTCTTCTTCTGCACAGCTAAGCTGGAAGTGGCATTTACAGCTCGCAATAGTGCAGAGTTATCTCAAAGAAAGGGGCCACGGTGTTTCTGTATCTCTATTATGTTGGTGCGGCTTCGGAACCTTTAAATATCTTGATATATCTCGAGAACTACGCATCTGATCAAAAAATATCATAGAACATAAAAAGTAGGAAACTTAATTCTCTACAAAAAGGGTCCCTTAACATTTTGCCATAGCTCGCTTCGTTTCCGAGATATTTGCAGATTTATCTCAAGGGAAGGGGCCTAACGGACATATTTCGAGATATTTCTTCTTCTTGTTGTTCTTCTTCTGCACAGCGAAACTGGAAGTGGCATTTCCAGCTCGCAATAGTGCAGAGTTATCTCAAAGAAAGGAGCCACGGTGTTTCTGTATCTCTATTATGTTGGTGCGGCTTCGGAACTTTTAAATATCTTGATATATCTCGAGAACTACGCATCTGATCAAAAAATATCATAGAACATAAAATGTAGGAAACTTAATTCTCTACAAAAAAGGTCTCTTAACATTTTGCAATAGCTCGCTTCGTTTCCGAGATATTTGCAGATTTATCTCAAGGGAAGGGGCCTGACGGACATATTTCGAGATATTTCTTCTTCTCGTTGTTCTTCTTCTGCACAGCTAAGCTGTAAGTGGCATTTGCGGCTCGCGCTAGTGCAGAGTTATCTCAAAGAAAGGGGCCACGGTGTTTCTGGATCTCTATTATGTTGGTGCGGCTTCGGAACTTTTAGATATCTTAATATATCTCGAGAACTACGCATCTGATCAAAAAATATCATAGAACATAAAAAGTAGGAAACTTAATTCTCTACAAAAATGGTCTCTTAACATTTTGCCATAGCTCGCTTCGTTTCCGAGATATTTGCAGATTTATCTCAAGGGAAGGGGCCTCACGGACATATTTCGAGATATTTCTTCTTCTTGTTGTTCTTCTTCTGCACAGCTAAGCTGGAAGTGGCATTTGCAGCTCGCAATAGTGCAGAGATATCTCAAAGAAAGGGGCCACGGTGTTTCTGTATCTCTATTATGTTGGTGCGGCTTCGGAACTTTTAAATATCTTGATATATCTCGAGAACTACGCGTCTGAACAAAAAATATCATAGAACATAAAAAGTAGGAAACATAATTCTGTACAAAAAAGGTCTCCTACCATTTTGCCATAGCTCGCTTCGTTTCCGAGATATTTGCAGATTTATCTCAAGGGAAGGGGCCTGACGGACATATTTCGAGATATTTCTTCTTCTTGTTGTTCTTCTTCTGCACAGCTAAGCTGGAAGTGGCATTTGCGGCTCGCACTAGTGCACAGTTATCTCAAAGAAAGGGGCCACGGTGTTTCTGTATCTCTATTATGTTGGTGCGGCTTCGGAACTTTTAAATATCTTGATATATCTCGAGAACTACGCGTCTGAACAAAAAATATCATAGAACATAAAAAGTAGGAAACATAATTCTCTACAAAAAAGGTCTCCTACCATTTTGCCATAGCTCGCTTCGTTTCCGAGATATTTGCAGATTTATCTCAAGGGAAGGGGCCTGACGGACATATTTCGAGATATTTCTTCTTCTTGTTGTTCTTCTTCTGCACAGCTAAGCTGGAAGTGGCATTTGCGGCTCGCACTAGTGCACAGTTATCTCAAAGAAAGGGGCCACGGTGTTTCTGTATCTCTATTATGTTGGTGCGGCTTCGGAACTTTTAAGTATCTCGATATATCTCGAAAACTACGCTTCTGATCAAAAAATATCATAGAACATAAATTGTAGGAAACATAATTCTCTACAAAAAACGTCTCTTAACATTTTGCCATAGCTCGCTTCGTTTCCGAGATATTTGCAGATTCAGCTCAAAGGAACTGGCCTGACGGACATATTTCGAGATATTTCTTCTTCTTGTTGTTCTTCCTCTGCACAGCTAAGCTGGAAGTGGCATTTGCAGCTCGCAATAGTGCAGAGTTATCTCAAAGAAAGGGGCCACGGTGTTTCTGTATCTCTATTATGTTGGTGGGGCTTCGGAACTTTTAAATATCTTGATATATCTCGAGAACTACGCATCTGATCAAAAAATATCATAGAACATAAAAAGTAGGACACTTAATTCTCTACAAAAAAGGTCGCTTAACATTTTGCCATAGCTCGCTTCGTTTCCGAGATATTTGCATATTTATCTCAAGGGAAGGGGCCTGACGGACATATTTCGAGATATTTCTTCTTCTTGTTGTTCTTCTTCTGCACAGCTAAGCTGTAAGTGGCATTTGCGGCTCGCACTAGTGCAGAGTTATCTCAAAGAAAGGGGCCACGGTGTTTCTGTATCTCTATTATGTTGGTGCGGCTTCGGAACTTTTAAATATCTCGATATATCTCGATAACTACGCTTCTGATCAAAAAATATCATAGAACATAAATTGTAGGAAACATAATTCTCTACAAAAAAGGTCTCTTAACATTTTGCCATAGCTCTCTTCGTTTCCGAGATATTTGCAGATTTATCTCAAGGGAAGGGGCCTGACGGACATATTTCGAGATACTTCTTCTTCTTGTTGTTCTTCTTCTGCACAGCTAAGCTGGAAGTGGCATTTGCAGCTCGCAATAGTGCAGAGTTATCTCAAAGAAAGGGGCCACGGTGTTTCTGTATCTCTATTATGTTGGTGCGGCTTCGGAACTTTTAAATATCTTGATATATCTCGAGAACTACGCATCTGATCAAAAAATATCATAGAACATAAAAAGTAGGAAACCTAATTCTCTACAAAAAAGGTCTCTCAACATTTTGCCATAGCTCGCTTCGTTTCCGAGATATTTGCAGATTTATCTCAAGGGAAGGGGCCTGACGGACATATTTCGAGATATTTCTTCTTCTTGTTGTTCTTCTTCTGCACAGCTAAGCTGGAAGTGGCATTTGCGGCTCGCACTAGTGCAGAGTTATCTCAAAGAAAGGGGCCACGGTGTTTCTGTATCTCTATTATGTTGGTGCGGCTTCGGAACTTTTAAATATCTCGATATATCTCGAAAACTACGCTTCTGATCAAAAAATATCATAGAACATAAATTGTAGGAAACATAATTCTCGACAAAAAAGGTCTCTTAACATTTTGCCATAGCTCGCTTCGTTTCCGAGATATTTGCAGATATATCTCAACGGAAGGGGCCTGACGGACATATTTCGAGATATTTCTTCTTCTTGTTGTTCTTCTTCTGCACAGCTAAGCTGGAAGTGGCATTTACAGCTCGCAATAGTGCAGAGTTATCTCAAAGAAAGGGGCCACGGTGTTTCTGTATCTCTATTATGTTGGTGCGGCTTCGGAACTTTTAAATATCTTGATATATCTCGAGAACTACGCATCTGATCAAAAAATGTCATAGAACGTAAAAAGTAGGAAACCTAATTCTCTACAAAAAAGGTCTCTTAACATTTTGCCATAGCTCTCTTCGTTTCCGAGATATTTCCAGATTTATCTCAAGGGAAGGGGCCTGACGGACATATTTCGAGATATTTCTTCTTCTTGTTGTTCTTCTTCTGCACAGCTAAGCTGGAAGTGGCATTTGCAGCTCGCAATAGTGCAGAGTTATCTCAAAGAAAGGGGCCACGGTGTTTCTGTATCTCTATTATGTTGGTGCGGCTTCGGAACTTTTAAATATCTTGATATATCTCGAGAACTGCGCATCTGATCAAAAAATATCGTAGAACATAAAAAGTAGGAAACTTAATTCTCTACAAAAAAGGTCTCTTAACATTTTGCCATAGCTCGCTTCGTTTCCGAGATATTTGCAGATTTATCTCAAGGGAAGGGGCCTGACGGACATATTTCGAGATATTTCTTCTTCTTGTTGTTCTTCTTCTGCACAGCTAAGCTGGAAGTGGCATTTGCGGCTCGCACTAGTGCAGAGTTAGCTCAAAGAAAGGGGCCACGGTGTTTCTGTATCTCTATTATGTTGGTGCGGCTTCGGAACTTTTAAATATCTTGATATATCTCGAGAACTACGCATCTGATCAAAAAATATCACAGAACATAAAAAGTAGCAAACATAATTCTCTACAAAAAAGGTCTCTTAACATTTTGCCATAGCTCGCTTCGTTTCCGAGATATTTGCAGATATATCTCAATGGCAGGGGCCTGACGGACATATTTCGAGATATTTCTTCTTCTCGTTGTTCTTCTTCTGCACAGCTAAGCTGTAAGTGGCATTTGCGGCTCGCGCTAGTGCAGAGTTATCTCAAAGAAAGGGGCCACGGTGTTTCTGTATCTCTATTATGTTGGTGCGGCTTCGGAACTTTTAAATATCTTGCTATATCTCGAGAACTACGCGTCTGATCAAAAACTATCATAGCACATAAAAAGTAGGAAACATAATTCTGTACAAAAAAGGTCTCTTAACATTTTGCCATAGCTCGCTTCGTTTCCGAGATATTTGCAGATTTATCTCAAGGGAAGGGGCCTGACGGACGTATTTCGAGATATTTCTTCTTCTTGTTGTTCTTCTTCTGCACAGCTAAGCTGGAAGTGGCATTTACAGCTCGCAATAGTGCAGAGTTATCTCAAAGAAAGGGGCCACGGTGTTTCTGTATCTCTATTATGTTGGTGCGGCTTCGGAACCTTTAAATATCTTGATATATCTCGAGAACTACGCATCTGATCAAAAAATATCATAGAACATAAAAAGTAGGAAACTTAATTCTCTACAAAAAGGGTCCCTTAACATTTTGCCATAGCTCGCTTCGTTTCCGAGATATTTGCAGATTTATCTCAAGGGAAGGGGCCTAACGGACATATTTCGAGATATTTCTTCTTCTTGTTGTTCTTCTTCTGCACAGCGAAACTGGAAGTGGCATTTCCAGCTCGCAATAGTGCAGAGTTATCTCAAAGAAAGGAGCCACGGTGTTTCTGTATCTCTATTATGTTGGTGCGGCTTCGGAACTTTTAAATATCTTGATATATCTCGAGAACTACGCATCTGATCAAAAAATATCATAGAACATAAAATGTAGGAAACTTAATTCTCTACAAAAAAGGTCTCTTAACATTTTGCAATAGCTCGCTTCGTTTCCGAGATATTTGCAGATTTATCTCAAGGGAAGGGGCCTGACGGACATATTTCGAGATATTTCTTCTTCTCGTTGTTCTTCTTCTGCACAGCTAAGCTGTAAGTGGCATTTGCGGCTCGCGCTAGTGCAGAGTTATCTCAAAGAAAGGGGCCACGGTGTTTCTGGATCTCTATTATGTTGGTGCGGCTTCGGAACTTTTAGATATCTTAATATATCTCGAGAACTACGCATCTGATCAAAAAATATCATAGAACATAAAAAGTAGGAAACCTAATTCTCTACAAAAATGGTCTCTTAACATTTTGCCATAGCTCGCTTCGTTTCCGAGATATTTGCAGATTTATCTCAAGGGAAGGGGCCTCACGGACATATTTCGAGATATTTCTTCTTCTTGTTGTTCTTCTTCTGCACAGCTAAGCTGGAAGTGGCATTTGCAGCTCGCAATAGTGCAGAGATATCTCAAAGAAAGGGGCCACGGTGTTTCTGTATCTCTATTATGTTGGTGCGGCTTCGGAACTTTTAAATATCTTGATATATCTCGAGAACTACGCGTCTGAACAAAAAATATCATAGAACATAAAAAGTAGGAAACATAATTCTGTACAAAAAAGGTCTCCTACCATTTTGCCATAGCTCGCTTCGTTTCCGAGATATTTGCAGATTTATCTCAAGGGAAGGGGCCTGACGGACATATTTCGAGATATTTCTTCTTCTTGTTGTTCTTCTTCTGCACAGCTAAGCTGGAAGTGGCATTTGCGGCTCGCACTAGTGCACAGTTATCTCAAAGAAAGGGGCCACGGTGTTTCTGTATCTCTATTATGTTGGTGCGGCTTCGGAACTTTTAAGTATCTCGATATATCTCGAAAACTACGCTTCTGATCAAAAAATATCATAGAACATAAATTGTAGGAAACATAATTCTCTACAAAAAAGGTCTCTTAACATTTTGCCATAGCTCTCTTCGTTTCCGAGATATTTGCAGATTTATCTCAAGGGAAGGGGCCTGACGGACATATTTCGAGATACTTCTTCTTCTTGTTGTTCTTCGTCTGCACAGCTAAGCTGGAAGTGGCATTTGCAGCTCGCAATAGTGCAGAGTTATCTCAAAGAAAGGGGCCACGGTGTTTCTGTATCTCTATTATGTTGGTGCGGCTTCGGAACTTTTAAATATCTTGATATATCTCGAGAACTACGCATCTGATCAAAAAATATCATAGAACATAAAAAGTAGGAAACCTAATTCTCTACAAAAAAGGTCTCTCAACATTTTGCCATAGCTGGCTTCGTTTCCGAGATATTTGCAGATTTATCTCAAGGGAAGGGGCCTGACGGACATATTTCGAGATATTTCTTCTTCTTGTTGTTCTTCTTCTGCACAGCTAAGCTGGAAGTGGCATTTGCGGCTCGCACTAGTGCAGAGTTATCTCAAAGAAAGGGGCCACGGTGTTTCTGTATCTCTATTATGTTGGTGCGGCTTCGGAACCTTTAAATATCCCGATATATCTCGAAAACTACGCTTCTGATCAAAAAATATCATAGAACATAAATTGTAGAAAACATAATTCTCTACAAAAAAGGTCTCTTAACATTTTGCCATAGCTCGCTTCGTTTCCGAGATATTTGCAGATATATCTCAAGGGCAGGGGCCTGACGGACATATTTCGAGATATTTCTTCTTCTTGTTGTTGTTCTTCTGCACAGCTAAGCTGGAAGTGGCATTTACAGCTCGCAATAGTGCAGAGTTATCTCAAAGAAAGGGGCCACGGTGTTTCTGTATCTCTATTATGTTGGTGCGGCTTCGGAACTTTTAAATATCTTGATATATCTCGAGAACTACGCATCTGATCAAAAAATATCATAGAACATGAAAAGTAGGAAACTTAATTCTCTACAAAAAAGGTCTCTTAACATTTTGCCATAGCTCTCTTCGTTTCCGAGATATTTCCAGATTTATCTCAAGGGAAGGGGCCTGACGGACATATTTCGAGATATTTCTTCTTCTTGTTGTTCTTCTTCTGCACAGCTAAGCTGGAAGTGGCATTTGCAGCTCGCAATAGTGCAGAGTTATCTCAAAGAAAGGGGCCACGGTGTTTCTGTATCTCTATTATGTTGGTGCGGCTTCGGAACTTTTAAATATCTTGATATATCTCGAGAACTACGCATCTGATCAAAAAATATCATAGAACATGAAAAGTAGGAAACTTAATTCTCTACAAAAAAGGTCTCTTAACATTTTGCCATAGCTCTCTTCGTTTCCGAGATATTTCCAGATTTATCTCAAGGGAAGGGGCGTGACGGACATATTTCGAGATATTTCTTCTTCTTGTTGTTCTTCTTCTGCACAGCTAAGCTGGAAGTGGCATTTGCAGCTCGCAATAGTGCAGAGTTATCTCAAAGAAAGGGGCCACGGTGTTTCTGTATCTCTATTATGTTGGTGCGGCTTCGGAACTTTTAAATATCTTGATATATCTCGAGAACTACGCATCTGATCAAAAAATATCATAGAACATGAAAAGTAGGAAACTTAATTCTCTACAAAAAAGGTCTCTTAACATTTTGCCATAGCTCGCTTCGTTTCCGAGATATTTGCAGATTTATCTCAAGGGAAGGGGCCTAACGGACATATTTCGAGATATTTCTTCTTCTTGTTGTTCTTCTTCTGCACAGCTAAACTGGAAGTGGCATTTCCAGCTCGCAATAGTGCAGAGTCATCTCAAAGAAAGGGGCCACGGTGTTTCTGTATCTCTATTATGTTGGTGCGGCTTCGGAACTTTTAAATATCTCGATATATCTCGAAAACTACGCTTCTGATCGAAAAATATCATAGAACATAAATTGTAGGAAACATAATTCTCGACAAAAAAGGTCTCTTAACATTTTGCCATACCTCGCTTCGTTTCCGAGATATTTGCAGATATATCTCAACGGAAGGGGCCTGACGGACATATTTCGAGATATTTCTTCTTCTTGTTGTTCTTCTTCTGCACAGCTAAGCTGGAAGTGGCATTTACAGCTCGCAATAGTGCAGAGTTATCTCAAAGAAAGGGGCCACGGTGTTTCTGTATCTCTATTATGTTGGTGCGGCTTCGGAACTTTTAAATATCTTGATATATCTCGAGAACTACGCATCTGATCAAAAAATGTCATAGAACGTAAAAAGTAGGAAACCTAATTCTCTACAAAAAAGGTCTCTTAACATTTTGCCATAGCTCTCTTCGTTTCCGAGATATTTCCAGATTTATCTCAAGGGAAGGGGCCTGACGGACATATTTCGAGATATTTCTTCTTCTTGTTGTTCTTCTTCTGCACAGCTAAGCTGGAAGTGGCATTTGCAGCTCGCAATAGTGCAGAGTTATCTCAAAGAAAGGGGCCACGGTGTTTCTGTATCTCTATTATGTTGGTGCGGCTTCGGAACTTTTAAATATCTTGATATATCTCGAGAACTGCGCATCTGATCAAAAAATATCGTAGAACATAAAAAGTAGGAAACTTAATTCTCTACAAAAAAGGTCTCTTAACATTTTGCCATAGCTCGCTTCGTTTCCGAGATATTTGCAGATTTATCTCAAGGGAAGGGGCCTGACGGACATATTTCGAGATATTTCTTCTTCTTGTTGTTCTTCTTCTGCACAGCTAAGCTGGAAGTGGCATTTGCGGCTCGCACTAGTGCAGAGTTAGCTCAAAGAAAGGGGCCACGGTGTTTCTGTATCTCTATTATGTTGGTGCGGCTTCGGAACTTTTAAATATCTTGATATATCTCGAGAACTACGCATCTGATCAAAAAATATCATAGAACATAAAATGTAGGAAACTTAATTCTCTACAAAAAAGGTCTCTTAACATTTTGCCATAGCTCGCTTCGTTTCCGAGATATTTGCAGATTTATCTCAAGGGAAGGGGCCTGACGGACATATCTCGAGATATTTCTTCTTCTCGTTGTTCTTCTTCTGCACAGCTAAGCTGTAAGTGGCATTTGCGGCTCGCGCTAGTGCAGAGTTATCTCAAAGAAAGGGGCCACGGTGTTTCTGGATCTCTATTATGTTGGTGCGGCTTCGGAACTTTTAGATATCTTAATATATCTCGAGAACTACGCATCTGATCAAAAAATATCATAGAACATAAAAAGTAGGAAACTTAATTCTCTACAAAAATGGTCTCTTAACATTTTGCCATAGCTCGCTTCGTTTCCGAGATATTTGCAGATTTATCTCAAGGGAAGGGGCCTCACGGACATATTTCGAGATATTTCTCCTTCTTGTTGTTCTTCTTCTGCACAGCTAAGCTGGAAGTGGCATTTGCGGCTCGCACTAGTGCACAGTTATCTCAAAGAAAGGGGCCACGGTGTTTCTGTATCTCTATTATGTTGGTGCGGCTTCGGAACTTTTAAGTATCTCGATATATCTCGAAAACTACGCTTCTGATCAAAAAATATCATAGAACATAAATTGTAGGAAACATAGTTCTCTACAAAAAACGTCTCTTAACATTTTGCCATAGCTCGCTTCGTTTCCGAGATATTTGCAGATTCAGCTCAAAGGAACTGGCCTGACGGACATATTTCGAGATATTTCTTCTTCTTGTTGTTCTTCCTCTGCACAGCTAAGCTGGAAGTGGCATTTGCAGCTCGCAATAGTGCAGAGTTATCTCAAAGAAAGGGGCCACGGTGTTTCTGTATCTCTATTATGTTGGTGGGGCTTCGGAACTTTTAAATATCTTGATATATCTCGAGA
Source organism: Osmia lignaria lignaria (assembly GCF_051020975.1). Classification (NCBI taxonomy): domain Eukaryota; kingdom Metazoa; phylum Arthropoda; class Insecta; order Hymenoptera; family Megachilidae; genus Osmia; species Osmia lignaria. Next base: position 4,550,486 of record NW_027478160.1, read on the forward strand.
ACTACGCATCTGATCAAAAAATATCATAGAACATAAAAAGTAGGACACTTAATTCTCTACAAAAAAGGTCGCTTAACATTTTGCCATAGCTCGCTTCGTTTCCGAGATATTTGCATATTTATCTCAAGGGAAGGGGCCTGACGGACATATTTCGAGATATTTCTTCTTCTTGTTGTTCTTCTTCTGCACAGCTAAGCTGTAAGTGGCATTTGCGGCTCGCACTAGTGCAGAGTTATCTCAAAGAAAGGGGCCACGGTGTTTCTGTATCTCTATTATGTTGGTGCGGCTTCGGAACTTTTAAATATCTCGATATATCTCGAAAACTACGCTTCTGATCAAAAAATATCATAGAACATAAATTGTAGGAAACATAATTCTCTACAAAAAAGGTCTCTTAACATTTTGCCATAGCTCTCTTCGTTTCCGAGATATTTGCAGATTTATCTCAAGGGAAGGGGCCTGACGGACATATTTCGAGATACTTCTTCTTCTTGTTGTTCTTCTTCTGCACAGCTAAGCTGGAAGTGGCATTTGCAGCTCGCAATAGTGCAGAGTTATCTCAAAGAAAGGGGCCACGGTGTTTCTGTATCTCTATTATGTTGGTGCGGCTTCGGAACTTTTAAATATCTTGATATATCTCGAGAACTACGCATCTGATCAAAAAATATCATAGAACATAAAAAGTAGGAAACCTAATTCTCTACAAAAAAGGTCTCTCAACATTTTGCCATAGCTCGCTTCGTTTCCGAGATATTTGCAGATTTATCTCAAGGGAAGGGGCCTGACGGACATATTTCGAGATATTTCTTCTTCTTGTTGTTCTTCTTCTGCACAGCTAAGCTGGAAGTGGCATTTGCGGCTCGCACTAGTGCAGAGTTATCTCAAAGAAAGGGGCCACGGTGTTTCTGTATCTCTATTATGTTGGTGCGGCTTCGGAACCTTTAAATATCCCGATATATCTCGAAAACTACGCTTCTGATCAAAAAATATCATAGAACATAAATTGTAGGAAACATAATTCTCTACAAAAAAGGTCTCTTAACATTTTGCCATAGCTCGCTTCGTTTCCGAGATATTTGCAGATATATCTCAAGGGCAGGGGCCTGACGGACATATTTCGAGATATTTCTTCTTCTTGTTGTTCTTCTTCTGCACAGCTAAGCTGGAAGTGGCATTTACAGCTCGCAATAGTGCAGAGTTATCTCAAAGAAAGGGGCCACGGTGTTTCTGTATCTCTATTATGTTGGTGCGGCTTCGGAACTTTTAAATATCCTGATATATCTCGAGAACTACGCATCTGATCAAAAAATATCATAGAACATAAAAAGTAGGAAACTTAATTCTCTACAAAAAAGGTCTCTTAACATTTTGCCATAGCTCTCTTCGTTTCCGAGATATTTGCAGATTTATCTCAAGGGAAGGGGCCTGACGGACATATTTCGAGATACTTCTTCTTCTTGTTGTTCTTCTTCTGCACAGCTAAGCTGGAAGTGGCATTTGCAGCTCGCAATAGTGCAGAGTTATCTCAAAGAAAGGGGCCACGGTGTTTCTGTATCTCTATTATGTTAGTGCGGCTTCGGAACTTTTAAATATCTCGATATATCTCGAAAACTACGCTTCTGATCAAAAAATATCATAGAACATAAATTGTAGGAAACATAATTCTCTACAAAAAAGGTCTCTTAACATTTTGCCATAGCTCGCTTCGTTTCCGAGATATTTGCAGATTCAGCTCAAAGGAACTGGCCTGACGGACATATTTCGAGATATTTCTTCTTCTTGTTGTTCTTCTTCTGCACAGCTAAACTGGAAGTGGCATTTCCAGCTCGCAATCGTGCAGAGTTATCTCAAAGAAAGGGGCCACGGTGTTTCTGTATCTCTATTATGTTGGTGCGGCTTCGGAACTTTTAAATATCTTGATATATCTCGAGAACTACGCCTCTGATCGAAAAATATCATAGAACAGAAAAAGTAGGAAACTTAATTCTCTACAAAAAAGGTCTCTTAACATTTTGCCATAGCTCGCTTCGTTTCCGAGATATTTGCAGATTTATCTCAAGGGAAGGGGCCTGACGGACATATTTCGAGATATTTCTTCTTCTTGTTGTTCTTCTTCTGCACAGCTAAGCTGGAAGTGGCATTTGCAGCTCGCAATAGTGCAGAGTTATCCCAAAGAAAGGGGCCACGGTGTTTCTGTATCTCTATTATGTTGGTGCGGCTTCGGAACTTTTACATATCTCGATATATCTCGAAAACTACGCTTCTGATCAAAAAATATCATAGAACATAAATTGTAGGAAACATAATTCTCTACAAAAAAGGTCTCTTAACATTTTGCCATAGCTCGCTTCGTTTCCGAGATATTTGCAGATTTATCTCAAGGGAAGGGGCCTGACGGACATATTTCGAGATATTTCTTCTTCTCGTTGTTCTTCTTCTGCACAGCTAAGCTGTAAGTGGCATTTGCGGCTCGCGCTAGTGCAGAGTTATCTCAAAGAAAGGGGCCACGGTGTTTCTGGATCTCTATTATGTTGGTGCGGCTTCGGAACTTTTAGATATCTTAATATATCTCGAGAACTACGCATCTGATCAAAAAATATCATAGAACATAAAAAGTAGGAAACTTAATTCTCTACAAAAATGGTCTCTTAACATTTTGCCATAGCTCGCTTCGTTTCCGAGATATATGCAGATTTATCTCAAGGGAAGGGGCCTCACGGACATATTTCGAGATATTTCTTCTTCTTGTTGTTCTTCTTCTGCACAGCTAAGCTGGAAGTGGCATTTGCAGCTCGCAATAGTGCAGAGATATCTCAAAGAAAGGGGCCACGGTGTTTCTGTATCTCTATTATGTTGGTGCGGCTTCGGAACTTTTAAATATCTTGATATATCTCGAGAACTACGCGTCTGAACAAAAAATATCATAGAACATAAAAAGTAGGAAACATAATTCTGTACAAAAAAGGTCTCCTACCATTTTGCCATAGCTCGCTTCGTTTCCGAGATATTTGCAGATTTATCTCAAGGGAAGGGGCCTGACGGACATATTTCGAGATATTTCTTCTTCTTGTTGTTCTTCTTCTGCACAGCTAAGCTGGAAGTGGCATTTGCGGCTCGCACTAGTGCACAGTTATCTCAAAGAAAGGGGCCACGGTGTTTCTGTATCTCTATTATGTTGGTGCGGCTTCGGAACTTTTAAGTATCTCGATATATCTCGAAAACTACGCTTCTGATCAAAAAATATCATAGAACATAAATTGTAGGAAACATAATTCTCTACAAAAAACGTCTCTTAACATTTTGCCATAGCTCGCTTCGTTTCCGAGATATTTGCAGATTCAGCTCAAAGGAACTGGCCTGACGGACATATTTCGAGATATTTCTTCTTCTTGTTGTTCTTCCTCTGCACAGCTAAGCTGGAAGTGGCATTTGCAGCTCGCAATAGTGCAGAGTTATCTCAAAGAAAGGGGCCACGGTGTTTCTGTATCTCTATTATGTTGGTGGGGCTTCGGAACTTTTAAATATCTTGATATATCTCGAGAACTACGCATCTGATCAAAAAATATTATAGAACATAAAAAGTAGGAAACCTAATTCTCTACAAAAAAGGTCTCTCAACATTTTGCCATAGCTCGCTTCGTTTCCGAGATATTTGCAGATTTATCTCAAGGGAAGGGGCCTGACGGACATATTTCGAGATATTTCTTCTTCTTGTTGTTCTTCTTCTGCACAGCTAAGCTGGAAGTGGCATTTGCGGCTCGCACTAGTGCAGAGTTATCTCAAAGAAAGGGGCCACGGTGTTTCTGTATCTCTATTATGTTGGTGCGGCTTCGGAACCTTTAAATATCCCGATATATCTCGAAAACTACGCTTCTGATCAAAAAATATCATAGAACATAAATTGTAGGAAACATAATTCTCTACAAAAAAGGTCTCTTAACATTTTGCCATAGCTCGCTTCGTTTCCGAGATATTTGCAGATATATCTCAAGGGCAGGGGCCTGACGGACATATTTCGAGATATTTCTTCTTCTTGTTGTTCTTCTTCTGCACAGCTAAGCTGGAAGTGGCATTTACAGCTCGCAATAGTGCAGAGTTATCTCAAAGAAAGGGGCCACGGTGTTTCTGTATCTCTATTATGTTGGTGCGGCTTCGGAACTTTTAAATATCCTGATATATCTCGAGAACTACGCATCTGATCAAAAAATATCATAGAACATAAAAAGTAGGAAACTTAATTCTCTACAAAAAAGGTCTCTTAACATTTTGCCATAGCTCTCTTCGTTTCCGAGATATTTGCAGATTTATCTCAAGGGAAGGGGCCTGACGGACATATTTCGAGATACTTCTTCTTCTTGTTGTTCTTCTTCTGCACAGCTAAGCTGGAAGTGGCATTTGCAGCTCGCAATAGTGCAGAGTTATCTCAAAGAAAGGGGCCACGGTGTTTCTGTATCTCTATTATGTTAGTGCGGCTTCGGAACTTTTAAATATCTCGATATATCTCGAAAACTACGCTTCTGATCAAAAAATATCATAGAACATAAATTGTAGGAAACATAATTCTCTACAAAAAAGGTCTCTTAACATTTTGCCATAGCTCGCTTCGTTTCCGAGATATTTGCAGATTCAGCTCAAAGGAACTGGCCTGACGGACATATTTCGAGATATTTCTTCTTCTTGTTGTTCTTCTTCTGCACAGCTAAACTGGAAGTGGCATTTCCAGCTCGCAATCGTGCAGAGTTATCTCAAAGAAAGGGGCCACGGTGTTTCTGTATCTCTATTATGTTGGTGCGGCTTCGGAACTTTTAAATATCTTGATATATCTCGAGAACTACGCCTCTGATCGAAAAATATCATAGAACATAAAAAGTAGGAAACTTAATTCTCTACAAAAAAGGTCTCTTAACATTTTGCCATAGCTCGCTTCGTTTCCGAGATATTTGCAGATTTATCTCAAGGGAAGCGGCCTGACGGACATATTTCGAGATATTTCTTCTTCTTGTTGTTCTTCTTCTGCACAGCTAAGCTGGAAGTGGCATTTGCAGCTCGCAATAGTGCAGAGTTATCCCAGAGAAAGGGGCCACGGTGTTTCTGTATCTCTATTATGTTGGTGCGGCTTCGGAACTTTTACATATCTCGATATATCTCGAAAACTACGCTTCTGATCAAAAAATATCATAGAACATAAATTGTAGGAAACATAATTCTCTACAAAAAAGGTCTCTTAACATTTTGCCATAGCTCGCTTCGTTTCCGAGATATTTGCAGATTTATCTCAAGGGAAGGGGCCTGACGGACATATTTCGAGATATTTCTTCTTCTCGTTGTTCTTCTTCTGCACAGCTAAGCTGTAAGTGGCATTTGCGGCTCGCGCTAGTGCAGAGTTATCTCAAAGAAAGGGGCCACGGTGTTTCTGTATCTCTATTATGTTGGTGCGGCTTCGGAACTTTTAAATATCTTGATATATCTCGAGAACTACGCATCTGATCAAAAAATATCATAGAACATAAAAAGTAGGAAACTTAATTCTCTACAAAAAAGATCTCTTAACATTTTGCCATAGCTCGCTTCGTTTCCGAGATATTTGCAGATTTATCTCAAGGGAAGGGGCCTGACGGACATATTTCGAGATATTTCTTCTTCTCGTTGTTCTTCTTCTGCACAGCGAAGCTGTAAGTGGCATTTGCGGCTCGCGCTAGTGCAGAGTTATCTCAAAGAAAGGGGCCACGGTGTTTCTGTATCTCTATTATGTTGGTGCGGCTTCGGAACTTTTAAATATCTTGATATATCTCGAGAACTACGCATCTGATCAAAAAATATCATAGAACATAAAAAGTAGGAAACCTAATTCTCTACAAAAAAGATCTCTTAACATTTTGCCATAGCTCGCTTCGTTTCCGAGATATTTGCAGATTTATCTCAAGGGAAGGGGCCTGACGGACATATTTCGAGATACTTCTTCTTCTTGTTGTTCGTTTTCTGCACAGCTAAGCTGGAAGTGGCATTTGCAGCTCGCAATAGTGCAGAGTTATCTCAAAGAAAGGGGCCACGGTGTTTCTGTATCTCTATTATGTTGGTGCGGCTTCGGAACTTTTAGATATCTTAATATATCTCGAGAACTACGCATCTGATCAAAAAATATCATCGAACATAAAAAGTAGGAAACTTAATTCTCTACAAAAATGGTCTCTTAACATTTTGCCATAGCTCGCTTCGTTTCCGAGATATTTGCAGATTTATCTCAAGGGAAGGGGCCTCACGGACATATTTCGAGATATTTCTTCTTCTTGTTGTTCTTCTTCTGCACAGCTAAGCTGGAAGTGGCATTTGCAGCTCGCAATAGTGCAGAGATATCTCAAAGAAAGGGGCCACGGTGTTTCTGTATCTCTATTATGTTGGTGCGGCTTCGGAACTTTTAAATATCTTGATATATCTCGAGAACTACGCGTCTGATCAAAAAATATCATAGAACATAAAAAGTAGGAAACATAATTCTGTACAAAAAAGGTCTCCTAACATTTTGCCATAGCTCGCTTCGTTTCCGAGATATTTGCAGATTTATCTCAAGGGAAGGGGCCTGACGGACATATTTCGAGATATTTCTTCTTCTTGTTGTTCTTCTTCTGCACAGCTAAGCTGGAAGTGGCATTTGCGGCTCGCACTAGTGCACAGTTATCTCAAAGAAAGGGGCCACGGTGTTTCTGTATCTCTATTATGTTGGTGCGGCTTCGGAACTTTTAAATATCTCGATATATCTCGAGAACTAGGCATCTGATCAAAAAATATCATAGAACATAAAAAGTAGGAAACCTAATTTTCTACAAAAAAGGTCTCTTAACATTTTGCCATAGCTCGCTTTGTTTCCGAGATATTTGCAGATTTATCTCAAGGGAAGGCGCCTGACGGACATATTTCGAGATATTTCTTCTTCTTGTTGTTCTTCTTCTGCACAGCTAAGCTGGAAGTGGCATTAGCGGCTCGCACTAGTGCAGAGTTATCTCAAAGAAAGGGGCCACGGTGTTTCTGTATCCCTATTATGTTGGTGCGGCTTCGGAACTTTTAAATATCTCGATATATCTCGAAAACTACGCTTCTGATCAAAAAATATCATAGAACATAAATTGTAGGAAACATAATTCTCTACAAAAAACGTCTCTTAACATTTTGCCATAGCTCGCTTCGTTTCCGAGATATTTGCAGATTCAGCTCAAAGGAACTGGCCTGACGGACATATTTCGAGATATTTCTTCTTCTTGTTGTTCTTCTTCTGCACAGCTAAACTGGAAGTGGCATTTCCAGCTCGCAATCGTGCAGAGTTATCTCAAAGAAAGGGGCCACGGTGTTTCTGTATCTCTATTATGTTGGTGCGGCTTCGGAACTTTTAAATATCTTGATATATCTCGAGAACTACGCCTCTGATCGAAGAATATCACAGAACGTAAAAAGTAGGAAACTTAATTCTCTACAAAAAAGGTCTCTTAACATTTTGCCATAGCTCGCTTCGTTTCCGAGATATTTGCAGATTTATCTCAAGGGAAGGGGCCTGACGGACATATTTCGAGATATTTCTTCTTCTTGTTGTTCTTCTTCTGCACAGCTAAGCTGGAAGTGGCATTTGCAGCGCGCAATAGTGCAGAGTTATCTCAAAGAAAGGGGCCACGGTGTTTCTGTATCTCTATTATGTTGGTGCGGCTTCGGAACTTTTAAATATCTCGATATATCTCGAAAACTACGCTTCTGATCAAAAAATATCATAGAACATAAATTGTAGGAAACATAATTCTCTACAAAAAACGTCTCTTAACATTTTGCCATAGCTCGCTTCGTTTCCGAGATATTTGCAGATTTATCTCAAGGGAAGGGGCCTGACGGACATATTTCGAGATATTTCTTCTTCTTGTTGTTCTTCTTCTGCACAGCTGAGCTGGAAGTGGCATTTGCAGGTCGCAATAGTGCAGAGTTATCTCAAAGAAAGGGGCCACGGTGTTTCTGTATCTCTATTATGTTGGTGCGGCTTCGGAACTTTTAAATATCTCGATATATCTCGAAAACTACGCTTCTGATCAAAAAATATCATAGAACATAAATTGTAGGAAACATAATTCTCTACAAAAAACGTCTTTTAACATTTTGCCATAGCTCGCTTCGTTTCCGAGATATTTGCAGATTCAGCTCAAAGGAACTGGCCTGACGGACATATTTCGAGATATTTCTTCTTCTTGTTGTTCTTCCTCTGCACAGCTAAGCTGGAAGTGGCATTTGCAGCTCGCAATAGTGCAGAGTTATATCAAAGAAAGGGGCCACGGTGTTTCTGTATCTCTATTATGTTGGTGCGGCTTCGGAACTTTTAAATATCTTGATATATCTCGAGAACTACGCCTCTGATCAAAAAATATCATAGAACGTAAATTGTAGGAAACATTATTCTCTACAAAAAAGGTCTCTTAACATTTTGGCATAGCTCGCTTCGTTTCCGAGATATTTGCAGATTTATCTCAAGGGAAGGGTCCTGATGGACATATTTCGAGATATTTCTTCTTCTTGTTGTTCTTCTTCTGCACAGCTAAACTGGAAGTGGCATTTCCAGCTCGCAATCGTGCAGAGTTATCTCAAAGAACGGGGCCACGGTGTTTCTGTATCTCTATTATGTTGGTGCGGCTTCGGAACTTTTAAATATCTTGATATATCTCGAGAACTACGCCTCTGATCGAAGAATATCATAGAACGTAAAAAGTAGGAAACTTAATTCTCTACAAAAAAGGTCTCTTAACATTTTGCCATAGCTCGCTTCGTTTCCGAGATATTTGCAGATTTATCTCAAGGGAAGGGGCCTGACGGACATATTTCGAGATATTTCTTCTTCTTGTTGTTCTTCTTCTGCACAGCTAAGCTGGAAGTGGCATTTGCAGCGCGCAATAGTGCAGAGTTATCTCAAAGAAAGGGGCCACGGTGTTTCTGTATCTCTATTATGTTGGTGCGGCTTCGGAACTTTTAAATATCTTGATACATCTCGAGAACTACGCATCTGATCAAAAAATATCATAGAAGATAAAAAGTAGGAAACTTAATTCTCTACAAAAAAGGTCTCTTAACATTTCGCCATAGCTCGCTTCGTTTCCGAGGTATTTGCAGATTTATCTCAGGGGAAGGGGCCTGTCGGACATATTTCGAGATATTTCTTCTTCTTGTTGTTCTTCTTCTGCACAGCAAAACTGGAAGTGGCATTTCCAGCTCGCAATCGTGCAGAGTTATCTCAAAGAACGGGGCCACGGTGTTTCTGTATCTCTATTATGTTGGTGCGGCTTCGGAACTTTTAAATATCTTGATATATCTCGAGAACTACGCCTCTGATCGAAGAATATCATAGAACGTAAAAAGTAGGAAACTTAATTCTCTACAAAAAAGGTCTCTTAACATTTTGCCATAGCTCGCTTCGTTTCCGAGATATTTGCAGATTTATCTCAAGGGAAGGGGCCTGACGGACATATTTCGAGATATTTCTTCTTCTTGTTGTTCTTCTTCTGCACAGCTAAGCTGGAAGTGGCATTTGCAGCGCGCAATAGTGCAGAGTTATCTCAAAGAAAGGGGCCACGGTGTTTCTGTATCTCTATTATGTTGGTGCGGCTTCGGAACTTTTAAATATCTTGATACATCTCGAGAACTACGCATCTGATCAAAAAATATCATAGAAGATAAAAAGTAGGAAACTTAATTCTCTACAAAAAAGGTCTCTTAACATTTCGCCATAGCTCGCTTCGTTTCCGAGATATTTGCAGATTTATCTCAAGGGAAGGGGCCTGTCGGACATATTTCGAGATATTTCTTCTTCTTGTTGTTCTTCTTCTGCACAGCTAAGCTGGAAGTGGCATTTGCGGCTCGCACTAGTGCAGAGTTATCTCAAAGAAAGGGGCCACGGTGTTTCTGTATCTCTATTATGTTGGTGCGGCTTCGGAACTTTTGAATATCTCGATATATCTCGAAAACTACGCTTCTGATCAAAAAATATCATAGAACATAAATTGTAGGAAACTTAATTCTCTACAAAAAAGGTCTCTTAACATTTTGCCATAGCTCGCTTCGTTTCCGAGATATTTGCAGATTCAGCTCAAAGGAACGGGCCTGACGGACATATTACGAGATACTTCTTCTTCTTGTTGTTCTTCCTCTGCACAGCTAAGCTGGAAGTGGCATTTGCAGCTCGCAATAGTGCAGAGTTATCTCAAAGAAAGGGGCCACGGTGTTTCTGTATCTCTATTATGTTGGTGCGGCTTCGGAACTTTTAAATATCTCGATATATCTCGAAAACTACGCTTCTGATCAAAAAATATCATAGAACATAAATTGTAGGAAACATAATTCTCTACAAAAAACGTCTCTTAACATTTTGCCATAGCTCGCTTCGTTTCCGAGATATTTGCAGATTCAGCTCAAAGGAACTGGCCTGACGGACATATTTCGAGATATTTCTTCTTCTTGTTGTTCTTCCTCTGCACAGCTAAGCTGGAAGTGGCATTTGCAGCTCGCAATAGTGCAGAGTTATATCAAAGAAAGGGGCCACGGTGTTTCTGTATCTCTATTATGTTGGTGCGGCTTCGGAACTTTTAAATATCTTGATATATCTCGAGAACTACGCCTCTGATCAAAAAATATCATAGAACGTAAATTGTAGGAAACATTATTCTCTACAAAAAAGGTCTCTTAACATTTTGGCATAGCTCGCTTCGTTTCCGAGATATTTGCAGATTTATCTCAAGGGAAGGGTCCTGATGGACATATTTCGAGATATTTCTTCTTCTTGTTGTTCTTCTTCTGCACAGCTAAACTGGAAGTGGCATTTCCAGCTCGCAATCGTGCAGAGTTATCTCAAAGAACGGGGCCACGGTGTTTCTGTATCTCTATTATGTTGGTGCGGCTTCGGAACTTTTAAATATCTTGATATATCTCGAGAACTACGCCTCTGATCGAAGAATATCATAGAACGTAAAAAGTAGGAAACTTAATTCTCTACAAAAAAGGTCTCTTAACATTTTGCCATAGCTCGCTTCGTTTCCGAGATATTTGCAGATTTATCTCAAGGGAAGGGGCCTGACGGACATATTTCGAGATATTTCTTCTTCTTGTTGTTCTTCTTCTGCACAGCTAAGCTGGAAGTGGCATTTGCAGCGCGCAATAGTGCAGAGTTATCTCAAAGAAAGGGGCCACGGTGTTTCTGTATCTCTATTATGTTGGTGCGGCTTCGGAACTTTTAAATATCTTGATACATCTCGAGAACTACGCATCTGATCAAAAAATATCATAGAAGATAAAAAGTAGGAAACTTAATTCTCTACAAAAAAGGTCTCTTAACATTTCGCCATAGCTCGCTTCGTTTCCGAGGTATTTGCAGATTTATCTCAAGGGAAGGGGCCTGTCGGACATATTTCGAGATATTTCTTCTTCTTGTTGTTCTTCTTCTGCACAGCTAAACTGGAAGTGGCATTTCCAGCTCGCAATCGTGCAGAGTTATCTCAAAGAACGGGGCCACGGTGTTTCTGTATCTCTATTATGTTGGTGCGGCTTCGGAACTTTTAAATATCTTGATATATCTCGAGAACTACGCCTCTGATCGAAGAATATCATAGAACGTAAAAAGTAGGAAACTTAATTCTCTACAAAAAAGGTCTCTTAACATTTTGCCATAGCTCGCTTCGTTTCCGAGATATTTGCAGATTTATCTCAAGGGAAGGGGCCTGACGGACATATTTCGAGATATTTCTTCTTCTTGTTGTTCTTCTTCTGCACAGCTAAGCTGGAAGTGGCATTTGCAGCGCGCAATAGTGCAGAGTTATCTCAAAGAAAGGGGCCACGGTGTTTCTGTATCTCTATTATGTTGGTGCGGCTTCGGAACTTTTAAATATCTTGATACATCTCGAGAACTACGCATCTGATCAAAAAATATCATAGAAGATAAAAAGTAGGAAACTTAATTCTCTACAAAAAAGGTCTCTTAACATTTCGCCATAGCTCGCTTCGTTTCCGAGATATTTGCAGATTTATCTCAAGGGAAGGGGCCTGTCGGACATATTTCGAGATATTTCTTCTTCTTGTTGTTCTTCTTCTGCACAGCTAAGCTGGAAGTGGCATTTGCGGCTCGCACTAGTGCAGAGTTATCTCAAAGAAAGGGGCCACGATGTTTCTGTATCTCTATTATGTTGGTGCGGCTTCGGAACTTTTGAATATCTCGATATATCTCGAAAACTACGCTTCTGATCAAAAAATATCATAGAACATAAATTGTAGGAAACTTAATTCTCTACAAAAAAGGTCTCTTAACATTTTGCCATAGCTCGCTTCGTTTCCGAGATATTTGCAGATTCAGCTCAAAGGAACGGGCCTGACGGACATATTACGAGATACTTCTTCTTCTTGTTGTTCTTCCTCTGCACAGCTAAGCTGGAAGTGGCATTTGCAGCTCGCAATAGTGCAGAGTTATCTCAAAGAAAGGGGCCACGGTGTTTCTGTATCTCTATTATGTTGGTGCGGCTTCGGAACTTTTAAATATCTTGATATATCTCGAGAACGACGCATCTGATCAAAAAATATCATAGAACATAAAAAGTAGGAAACTTAATTCTCTACAAAAAAGGTCTCTTAACATTTTGCCATAGCTCGCTTCGTTTCCGAGATATTTGCAGATTTATCTCAAGGGAAGGGGCCTGACGGACATATTTCGAGATATTTCTTCTTCTTGTTGTTCTTCTTCTGCACAGCTGAGCTGGAAGTGGCATTTGCAGGTCGCAATAGTGCAGAGTTATCTCAAAGAAAGGGGCCACGGTGTTTCTGTATCTCTATTATGTTGGTGCGGCTTCGGAACTTTTAAATATCTCGATATATCTCGAAAACTACGCTTCTGATCAAAAAATATCATAGAACATAAATTGTAGGAAACATAATTCTCTACAAAAAACGTCTCTTAACATTTTGCCATAGCTCGCTTCGTTTCCGAGATATTTGCAGATTCAGCTCAAAGGAACTGGCCTGACGGACATATTTCGAGATATTTCTTCTTCTTGTTGTTCTTCCTCTGCACAGCTAAGCTGGAAGTGGCATTTGCAGCTCGCAATAGTGCAGAGTTATCTCAAAGAAAGGGGCCACGGTGTTTCTGTATCTCTATTATGTTGGTGCGGCTTCGGAACTTTTAAATATCTTGATATATCTCGAGAACTACGCATCTGATCAAAAAATATCATAGAACATAAATTGTAGGAAACATAATTCTCTACAAAAAAGGTATCTTAACATTTTGCCATAGCTCGCTTCGTTTCCGAGATATTTGCAGATATATCTCAAGGGAAGGGGCCTGCCGGACATATTTCGAGATATTTCTTCTTCTTGTTGTTCTTCCTCTGCACAGCTAAGCTGGAAGTGGCATTTGCAGCTCGCAATAGTGCAGAGTTATCTCAAAGAAAGGGGCCACGGTGTTTCTGTATCTCTATTATGTTGGTGCGGCTTCGGAACTTTTAAATATCTTGATATATCTCGAGAACTACGCATCTGATCAAAAAACATCATAGAACATAAAAAGTAGGAAACTTAATTCTCTACAAAAAAGGTCTCTTAACATTTTGCCATAGCTCGCTTCGTTTCCGAGATATTTGCAGATATATCTCAAGGGAAGGGGCCTGACGGACATATTTCGAGATATTTCTTCTTCTTGTTGTTCTTCTTCTGCACAGCTAAGCTGGAAGTAGCATTTGCGGCTCGCACTAGTGCAGAGTTATCTCAAAGAAAGGGGCCACGGTGTTTCTGTATCCCTATTATGTTGGTGCGGCTTCGGAACTTTTAAATATCTCGATATATCTCGAAAACTACGCTTCTGATCAAAAAATATCATAGAACATAAATTATAGGAAACATAATTCTCTACAAAAAACGTCTCTTAACATTTTGCCATAGCTCGCTTCGTTTCCGAGATATTTGCAGATTCAGCTCAAAGAAACTGGCCTGACGGACATATTTCGAGATATTTCTTCTTCTTGTTGTTCTTCCTCTGCACAGCTAAGCTGGAAGTGGCATTTGCAGCTCGCAATAGTGCAGAGTTATCTCAAAGAAAGGGGCCACGGTGTTTCTGTATCTCTATTATGTTGGTGCGGCTTCGGAACTTTTAAATATCTTGATATATCTCGAGAACTACGCATCTGATCAAAAAATATCATACAACATAAAAAGTAGGAAACTTAATTCTCTACAAAAAAGGTCTCTTAACATTTTGCCATAGCTCGCTTCGTTTCCGAGATATTTGCAGATTTATCTCAAGGGAAGGGGCCTGACGGACATATTTCGAGATATTTCTTCTTCTTGTTGTTCTTCTTCTGCACAGCTAAGCTGGAACTGGCATTTGCGGCTCGCACTAGTGCAGAGTTATCTCAAAGAAAGGGGCCACGGTGTTTCTGTATCTCTATTATGTTGGTGCGGCTTCGGAACTTTTAAATATCTCGATGTATCTCGAAAACTACGCTTCTGATCAAAAAATATCATAGAACATAAATTGTAGGAAGCATAATTCTCTACAAAAAAGGTCTCTTAACATTTTGCCATAGCTCGCTTCGTTTCCGAGATATTTGCAGATATATCTCAAGGGAAGGGGCCTGATGGACATATTTCGAGATATTTCTTCTTCTTGTTGTTCTTCTTCTGCACAGCTAAGCTGGAAGTGGCATTTGCGGCTCGCACTAGTGCAGAGTTATCTCAAAGAAAGGGGCCACGGTGTTTCTGTATCTCTATTATGTTGGTGCGGCTTCGGAACTTTTAAATATCTTGATATATCTCGAGAACTACGCATCTGATCAAAAAATATCATAGAACATAAATTGTAGGAAACATAATTCTCTACAAAAAACGTCTCTAAACATTTTGCCATAGCTCGCTTCGTTTCCGAGATATTTGCAGATTCAGCTCAAAGGAACGGGCCTGACGGACATATTTCGAGATATTTCTTCTTCTTGTTGTTCTTCTTCTGCACAGCTAAGCTGGAAGTGGCATTTGCGGCTCGCACTAGTGCAGAGTTATCTCGAAGAAAGGGGCCACGGTGTTTCTGTATCTCTATTATGTTGGTGCGGCTTCGGAACTTTTAAATATCTTGATATATCTCGAGAACTACGCATCTGATCAAAAAATATCATAGAACATAAAAAGTAGGAAACTTAATTCTCTACAAAAAAGTTCTCTTAAGATTTTGCCATAGCTCGCTTCGTTTCCGAGATATTTGCAGATTTATCTCAAGGGAAGGGGCCTGACGGACATATTTCGAGATATTTCTTCTTCTTGTTGTTCTTCCTCTGCACAGCTAAGCTGGAAGTGGCATTTGCAGCTGGCAATAGTGCAGTGTTATCTCAAAGAAGGGGGCCACGGTGTTTCTGTATCTCTATTATGTTGGTGCGGCTTCGGAACTTTTAAATATCTTGATATATCTCGAGAACTACGCATCTGATCAAAAAATATCATAGAACATAAATTGTAGGAAACATAATTCTCTACAAAAAACGTCTCTTAACATTTTGCCATAGCTCGCTTCGTTTCCGAGATATTTGCAGATTCAGCTCAAAGGAACGGGCCTGACGGACATATTTCGAGATACTTCTTCTTCTTGTTGTTCTTCTTCTGCACAGCTAAGCTGGAAGTGGCATTTGCAGCTCGCAATAGTGCAGAGTAATCTCAAAGAAAGGGGCCACGGTGTTTCTGTATCTCTATTATGTTGGTGCGGCTTCGGAACTTTTAAATATCTTGATATATCTCGAGAACTACTCATCTGATCAAAAAATATCATAGAACATAAAAAGTAGAAAACTTAATTCTCTACAAAAAAGGTCTCTTAACATTTTGCCATAGCTCGCTTCGTTTCCGAGATATTTGCAGATTTATCTCAAGGGAAGGGGCCTGACGGACATATTTCGAGATATTTCTTCTTCTTGTTGTTCTTCTTCTGCACAGCTAAGCTGGAAGTGGCATTTGCGGCTCGCACTAGTGCAGAGTTATCTCGAAGAAAGGGGCCACGGTGTTTCTGTATCTCTATTATGTTGGTGCGGCTTCGGAACTTTTAAATATCTTGATATATCTCGAGAACTACGCATCTGATCAAAAAATATCATAGAACATAAAAAGTAGGAAACTTAATTCTCTACAAAAAAGGTCTCTTAACATTTTGCCATAGCTCGCTTCGTTTCCGAGATATTTGCAGATTTATCTCAAGGGAAGGGGCCTGACGGACATATTTCGAGATATTTCTTCTTCTTGTTGTTCTTCTTCTGCACAGCTAAGCTGGAAGTGGCATTTGCGGCTCGCACTAGTGCAGAGTTATCTCGAAGAAAGGGGCCACGGTGTTTCTGTATCTCTATTATGTTGGTGCGGCTTCGGAACTTTTAAATATCTTGATATATCTCGAGAACTACGCATCTGATCAAAAAATATCATACAACATAAAAAGTAGGAAACTTAATTCTCTACAAAAAAGGTCTCTTAACATTTTGCCATAGCTCGCTTCGTTTCCGAGATATTTGCAGATTTATCTCAAGGGAAGGGGCCTGACGGACATATTTCGAGATATTTCTTCTTCTTGTTGTTCTTCTTCTGCACAGCTAAGCTGGAACTGGCATTTGCGGCTCGCACTAGTGCAGAGTAATCTCAAAGAAAGGGGCCACGGTGTTTCTGTATCTCTATTATGTTGGTGCGGCTTCGGAACTTTTAAATATCTTGATATATCTCGAGAACTACTCATCTGATCAAAAAATATCATAGAACATAAAAAGTAGGAAACTTAATTCTCTACAAAAAAGGTCTCTTAACATTTTGCCATAGCTCGCTTCGTTTCCGAGATATTTGCAGATTTATCTCAAGGGAAGGGGCCTGACGGACATATTTCGAGATATTTCTTCTTCTTGTTGTTCTTTCTCTGCACAGCTAAGCTGGAAGTGGCATTTGCAGCTCGCAATAGTGCAGAGTAATCTCAAAGAAAGGGGCCACGGTGTTTCTGTATCTCTATTATGTTGGTGCGGCTTCGGAACTTTTAAATATCTTGATATATCTCGAGAACTACGCATCTGATCAAAAAATATCATAGAACATAAAAAGTAGCAAACTTAATTCTCTACAAAAAAGGTCTCTTAACATTTTGCCATAGCTCGCTTCGTTTCCGAGATATTTGCAGATTTATCTCAAGGGAAGGGGCCTGACGGACATATTTCGAGATATTTCTTCTTCTTGTTGTTCTTCTTCTGCACAGCTAAGCTGGAAGTGGCATTTGCGGCTCGCACTAGTGCAGAATTATCTCGAAGATAGGGGCCACGGTGTTTCTGTATCTCTATTATGTTGGTGCGGCTTCGGAACTTTTAAATATCTTGATATATCTCGAGAACTACGCATCTGATCAAAAAATATCATAGAACATAAAAAGTAGGAAACTTAATTCTCTACAAAAAAGGTCTCTTATCATTTTGCCATAGCTCGCTTCGTTTCCGAGATATTTGCAGATTTATCTCAAGGGAAGGGGCCTGACGGACATATTTCGAGATATTTCTTCTTCTTGTTGTTCTTCCTCTGCACAGCTAAGCTGGAAGTGGCATTTGCAGCTCGCAATAGTGCAGAGTAATCTCAAAGAAAGGGGCCACGGTGTTTCTGTATCTCTATTATGTTGGTGCGGCTTCGGAACTTTTAAATATCTTGATATATCTCGAGAACTACGCATCTGATCAAAAAATATCATAGAACATAAAAAGTAGGAAACTTAATTCTCTACAAAAAAGGTCTCTTAACATTTTGCCATAGCTCGCTTCGTTTCCGAGATATTTGCAGATTTATCTCAAGGGAAGGGGCCTGACGGACATATTTCGAGATATTTCTTCTTCTTGTTGTTCTTCTTCTGCACAGCTAAGCTGGAAGTGGCATTTGCGGCTCGCACTAGTGCAGAGTTATCTCGAAGAAAGGGGCCACGGTGTTTCTGTATCTCTATTATGTTGGTGCGGCTTCGGAACTTTTAAATATCTTGATATATCTCGAGAACTACGCATCTGATCAAAAAATATCATAGAACATAAATTGTAGGAAACATAATTCTCTACAAAAAACGTCTCTAAACATTTTGCCATAGCTCGCTTCGTTTCCGAGATATTTGCAGATTCAGCTCAAAGGAACGGGCCTGACGGACATATTTCGAGATATTTCTTCTTCTTGTTGTTCTTCTTCTGCACAGCTAAGCTGGAAGTGGCATTTGCGGCTCGCACTAGTGCAGAGTTATCTCGAAGAAAGGGGCCACGGTGTTTCTGTATCTCTATTATGTTGGTGCGGCTTCGGAACTTTTAAATATCTTGATATATCTCGAGAACTACGCATCTGATCAAAAAATATCATAGAACATAAAAAGTAGGAAACTTAATTCTCTACAAAAAAGTTCTCTTAAGATTTTGCCATAGCTCGCTTCGTTTCCGAGATATTTGCAGATTTATCTCAAGGGAAGGGGCCTGACGGACATATTTCGAGATATTTCTTCTTCTTGTTGTTCTTCCTCTGCACAGCTAAGCTGGAAGTGGCATTTGCAGCTCGCAATAGTGCAGAGTAATCTCAAAGAAAGGGGCCACGGTGTTTCTGTATCTCTATTATGTTGGTGCGGCTTCGGAACTTTTAAATATCTTGATATATCTCGAGAACTACGCATCTGATCAAAAAATATCATAGAAAATAAAAAGTAGAAAACTTAATTCTCTACAAAAAAGGTCTCTTAACATTTTGCCATAGCTCGCTTCGTTTCCGAGATATTTGCAGATTTATCTCAAGGGAAGGGGCCTGACGGACATATTTCGAGATATTTCTTCTTCTTGTTGTTCTTCTTCTGCACAGCTAAGCTGGAAGTGGCATTTGCGGCTCGCACTAGTGCAGAGTTATCTCGAAGAAAGGGGCCACGGTGTTTCTGTATCTCTATTATGTTGGTGCGGCTTCGGAACTTTTAAATATCTTGATATATCTCGAGAACTACGCATCTGATCAAAAAATATCATAGAACATAAAAAGTAGGAAACTTAATTCTCTACAAAAAAGGTCTCTTAACATTTTGCCATAGCTCGCTTCGTTTCCGAGATATTTGCAGATTTATCTCAAGGGAAGGGGCCTGACGGACATATTTCGAGATATTTCTTCTTCTTGTTGTTCTTCCTCTGCACAGCTAAGCTGAAAGTGGCATTTGCAGCTCGCAATAGTGCAGAATAATCTCAAAGAAAGGGGCCACGGTGTTTCTGTATCTCTATTATGTTGGTGCGGCTTCGGAACTTTTAAATATCTTGATATATCTCGAGAACTACGCATCTGATCAAAAAATATCATAGAACATAAAAAGTAGGAAACTTAATTCTCTACAAAAATGGTCCCTTAACATTTTGCCATAGCTCGCTTTGTTTCCGAGATATTTGCAGATTTATCTCAAGGGAAGGGGCCTGACGGACATATTTCGAGATATTTCTTCTTCTTGTTGTTCTTCTTCTGCACAGCTAAGCTGGAAGTGGCATTTGCGGCTCGCACTAGTGCAGAGTTATCTCGAAGAAAGGGGCCACGGTGTTTCTGTATCTCTATTATGTTGGTGCGGCTTCGGAACTTTTAAATATCTTGATATATCTCGAGAACTACGCATCTGATCAAAAAATATCATAGAACATAAATTGTAGGAAACATAATTCTCTACAAAAAACGTCTCTAAACATTTTGCCATAGCTCGCTTCGTTTCCGAGATATTTGCAGATTCAGCTCAAAGGAACGGGCCTGACGGACATATTTCGAGATATTTCTTCTTCTTGTTGTTCTTCTTCTGCACAGCTAAGCTGGAAGTGGCATTTGCGGCTCGCACTAGTGCAGAGTTATCTCGAAGAAAGGGGCCACGGTGTTTCTGTATCTCTATTATGTTGGTGCGGCTTCGGAACTTTTAAATATCTTGATATATCTCGAGAACTACGCATCTGATCAAAAAATATCATAGAACATAAAAAGTAGGAAACTTAATTCTCTACAAAAAAGTTCTCTTAAGATTTTGCCATAGCTCGCTTCGTTTCCGAGATATTTGCAGATTTATCTCAAGGGAAGGGGCCTGACGGACATATTTCGAGATATTTCTTCTTCTTGTTGTTCTTCCTCTGCACAGCTAAGCTGGAAGTGGCATTTGCAGCTGGCAATAGTGCAGTGTTATCTCAAAGAAGGGGGCCACGGTGTTTCTGTATCTCTATTATGTTGGTGCGGCTTCGGAACTTTTAAATATCTTGATATATCTCGAGAACTACGCATCTGATCAAAAAATATCATAGAACATAAATTGTAGGAAACATAATTCTCTACAAAAAACGTCTCTTAACATTTTGCTATAGCTCGCTTCGTTTCCGAGATATTTGCAGATTCAGCTCAAAGGAACGGGCCTGACGGACATATTTCGAGATATTTCTTCTTCTTGTTGTTCTTCTTCTGCACAGCTAAGCTGGAAGTGGCATTTGCAGCTCGCAATAGTGCAGAGTAATCTCAAAGAAAGGGGCCACGGTGTTTCTGTATCTCTATTATGTTGGTGCGGCTTCGGAACTTTTAAATATCTTGATATATCTCGAGAACTACTCATCTGATCAAAAAATATCATAGAACATAAAAAGTAGAAAACTTAATTCTCTACAAAAAAGGTCTCTTAACATTTTGCCATAGCTCGCTTCGTTTCCGAGATATTTGCAGATTTATCTCAAGGGAAGGGGCCTGACGGACATATTTCGAGATATTTCTTCTTCTTGTTGTTCTTCTTCTGCACAGCTAAGCTGGAAGTGGCATTTGCGGCTCGCACTAGTGCAGAGTTATCTCGAAGAAAGGGGCCACGGTGTTTCTGTATCTCTATTATGTTGGTGCGGCTTCGGAACTTTTAAATATCTTGATATATCTCGAGAACTACGCATCTGATCAAAAAATATCATAGAACATAAAAAGTAGGAAACTTAATTCTCTACAAAAAAGGTCTCTTAACATTTTGCCATAGCTCGCTTCGTTTCCGAGATATTTGCAGATTTATCTCAAGGGATGGGGCCTGACGGACATATTTCGAGATATTTCTTCTTCTTGTTGTTCTTCCTCTGCACAGCTAAGCTGGAAGTGGCATTTGCAGCTCGCAATAGTGCAGAGTAATCTCAAAGAAAGGGGCCACGGTGTTTCTGTATCTCTATTATGTTGGTGCGGCTTCGGAACTTTTAAATATCTTGATATATCTCGAGAACTACGCATCTGATCAAAAAATATCATAGAACAGAAAAAGTAGGAAACTTAATTCTCTACAAAAAAGGTCCCTTAACATTTTGCCATAGCTCGCTTTGTTTCCGAGATATTTGCAGATTTATCTCAAGGGAAGGGGCCTGACGGACATATTTCGAGATATTTCTTCTTCTTGTTGTTCTTCTTCTGCACAGCAAAGCTGGAAGTGGCATTTGCGGCTCGCACTAGTGCAGAGTTATCTCGAAGAAAGGGGCCACGGTGTTTCTGTATCTCTATTATGTTGGTGCGGCTTCGGAACTTTTAAATATCTTGATATATCTCGAGAACTACGCATCTGATCAAAAAATATCATAGAACATAAAAAGTAGCAAACTTAATTTTCTACAAAAAAGGTCTCTTAACATTTTGCCATAGCTCGCTTCGTTTCCGAGATATTTGCAGATTTATCTCAAGGGAAGGGGCCTGACGGACATATTTCGAGATATTTCTTCTTCTTGTTGTTCTTCTTCTGCACAGCTAAGCTGGAAGTGGCATTTGCGGCTCGCACTAGTTCAGAATTATCTCGAAGATAGGCGCCACGGTGTTCCTGTATCTCTATTATGTTGGTGCGGCTTCGGAACTTTTAAATATCTTGATATATCTCGAGAACTACGCATCTGATCAAAAAATATCACAGAACATAAAAAGTAGGAAACTTAATTCTCTACAAAAAAGGTCTCTTATCATTTTGCCATAGCTCGCTTCGTTTCCGAGATATTTGCAGATTTATCTCAAGGGAAGGGGCCTGACGGACATATTTCGAGATATTTCTTCTTCTTGTTGTTCTTCCTCTGCACAGCTAAGCTGGAAGTGGCATTTGCAGCTCGCAATAGTGCAGAGTAATCTCAAAGAAAGGGGCCACGGTGTTTCTGTATCTCTATTATGTTGGTGCGGCTTCGGAACTTTTAAATATCTTGATATATCTCGAGAACTACGCATCTGATCAAAAAATATCATAGAACATAAAAAGCAGGAAACTTAATTCTCTACAAAAAAGGTCTCTTAACATTTTGCCATAGCTCGCTTCGTTTCCGAGATATTTGCAGATTTATCTCAAGGGAAGGGGCCTGACGGACATATTTCGAGATATTTCTTCTTCTTGTTGTTCTTCCTCTGCACAGCTAAGCTGGAAGTGGCATTTGCAGCTCGCAATAGTGCAGAGTAATCTCAAAGAAAGGGGCCACGGTGTTTCTGTATCTCTATTATGTTGGTGCGGCTTCGGAACTTTTAAATATCTTGATATATCTCGAGAACTACGCATCTGATCAAAAAATATCATAGAACATAAAAAGTAGGAAACTTAATTCTCTACAAAAAAGGTCTCTTAACATTTTGCCATAGCTCGCTTCGTTTCCGAGATATTTGCAGATTTATCTCAAGGGAAGGGGCCTGACGGACATATTTCGAGATATTTCTTCTTCTTGTTGTTCTTCTTCTGCACAGCTAAGCTGGAAGTGGCATTTGCGGCTCGCACTAGTGCAGAGTTATCTCAAAGAAAGGGGCCACGGTGTTTCTGTATCTCTATTATGTTGGTGCGGCTTCGGAACTTTTAAATATCTTGATATATCTCGAGAACTACGCATCTGATTAAAAAATATCATAGAACATAAAAAGTAGGAAACTTAATTCTCTACAAAAAAGGTCCCTTAACATTTTGCCATAGCTCGCTTCGTTTCCGAGATATTTGCAGATTTATCTCAAGGGAAGGGGCCTGACGGACATATTTCGAGATATTTCTTCTTCTTGTTGTTCTTCTTCTGCACAGCTAAGCTGGAAGTGGCATTTGCGGCTCGCACTAGTGCAGAGTTATCTCGAAGAAACGGGCCACGGTGTTTCTGTATCTCTATTATGTTGGTGCGGCTTCGGAACTTTTAAATATCTTGATATATCTCGAGAACTACGCATCTGATCAAAAAATATCATAGAACATAAAAAGTAGGAAACTTAATTCTCTACAAAAAAGTTCTCTTAAGATTTTGCCATAGCTCGCTTCGTTTCCGAGATATTTGCAGATTTATCTCAAGGGAAGGGGCCTGACGGACATATTTCGAGATATTTCTTCTTCTTGTTGTTCTTCCTCTGCACAGCTAAGCTGGAAGTGGCATTTGCAGCTGGCAATAGTGCAGAGTTATCTCAAAGAAGGGGGCCACGGTGTTTCTGTATCTCTATTATGTTGGTGCGGCTTTGGAACTTTTAAATATCTTGATATATCTCGAGAACTACGCATCTGATCAAAAAATATCATAGAACATAAATTGTAGGAAACATAATTCTCTACAAAAAACGTCTCTTAACATTTTGCCATAGCTCGCTTCGTTTCCGAGATATTTGCAGATTCAGCTCAAAGGAACGGGCCTGACGGACATATTTCGAGATATTTCTTCTTCTTGTTGTTCTTCTTCTGCACAGCTAAGCTGGAAGTGGCATTTGCAGCTCGCAATAGTGCAGAGTAATCTCAAAGAAAGGGGCCACGGTGTTTCTGTATCTCTATTATGTTGCTGCGGCTTCGGAACTTTTAAATATCTTGATATATCTCGAGAACTACGCATCTGATCAAAAAATATCATGGAACATAAAAAGTAGGAAACTTAATTCTCTACAAAAAAGGTCTCTTAACATTTTGCCATAGCTCGCTTCGTTTCCGAGATATTTGCAGATTTATCTCAAGGGAGGGGGCCTGACGGACATATTTCGAGATATTTCTTCTTCTTGTTGTTCTTCCTCTGCACAGCTAAGCTGGAAGTGGCATTTGCAGCTCGCAATAGTGCAGAATAATCTCAAAGAAAGGGGCCACGGTGTTTCTGTATCTCTATTATGTTGGTGCGGCTTCGGAACTTTTAAATATCTTGATATATCTCGAGAACTACGCATCTGATAAAAAAATATCATAGAACATAAAAAGTAGCAAACTTAATTCTCTGCAAAAAAGGTCTCTTAACATTTTGCCATAGCTCGCTTCGTTTCCGAGATATTTGCAGGTTTATCTCAAGGGAAGGGGCCTGACGGACATATTTCGAGATATTTCTTCTTCTTGTTGTTCTTCTTCTGCACAGCTAAGCTGGAAGTGGCATTTGCGGCTCGCACTAGTGCAGAATTATCTCGAAGATAGGGGCCACGGTGTTTCTGTATCTCTATTATGTTGGTGCGGCTTCGGAACTTTTAAATATCTTGATATATCTCGAGAACTACGCATCTGATCAAAAAATATCATAGAACATAAAAAGTAGGAAACTTAATTCTCTACAAAAAAGGTCTCTTATCATTTTGCCATAGCTCGCTTCGTTTCCGAGATATTTGCAGATTTATCTCAAGGGAAGGGGCCTGACGGACATATTTCGAGATATTTCTTCTTCTTGTTGTTCTTCCTCTGCACAGCTAAGCTGGAAGTGGCATTTGCAGCTCGCAATAGTGCAGAGTAATCTCAAAGAAAGGGGCCACGGTGTTTCTGTATCTCTATTATGTTGGTGCGGCTTCGGAACTTTTAAATATCTTGATATATCTCGAGAACAACGCATCTGATCAAAAAATATCATAGAACATAAAAAGTAGGAAACTTAATTCTCTACAAAAAAGGTCTCTTAACATTTTGCCATAGCTCGCTTCGTTTCCGAGATATTTGCAGATTTATCTCAAGGGAAGGGGCCTGACGGACATATTTCGAGATATTTCTTCTTCTTGTTGTTCTTCCTCTGCACAGCTAAGCTGGAAGTGGCATTTGCAGCTCGCAATAGTGCAGAGTAATCTCAAAGAAAGGGGCCACGGTGTTTGTGTATCTCTATTATGTTGGTGCGGCTTCGGAACTTTTAAATATCTTGATATATCTCGAGAACTACGCATCTGATCAAAAAATATCATAGAACATAAAAAGTAGGAAACTTAATTCTCTACAAAAAAGGTCTCTTAACATTTTGCCATAGCTCGCTTCGTTTCCGAGATATTTGCAGATTTATCTCAAGGGAAGGGGCCTGACGGACATATTTCGAGATATTTCTTCTTCTTGTTGTTCTTCTTCTGCACAGCTAAGCTGGAAGTGGCATTTGCGGCTCGCACTAGTGCAGAGTTATCTCAAAGAAAGGGGCCACGGTGTTTCTGTATCTCTATTATGTTGGTGCGGCTTCGGAACTTTTAAATATCTCGATATATCTTGAAAACTACGCTTCTGATCAAAAAATATCATAGAACATAAAAAGTAGGAAACTTAATTCTCTACAACAAAGGTCTCTTAAGATTTTGCCATAGCTCGCTTCGTTTCCGAGATATTTGCAGATTTATCTCAAGGGAAGGGGCCTGGCGGACATATTTCGAGATATTTCTTCTTCTTGTTGTTCTTCTTCTGCACAGCTAAGCTGGAAGTGGCATTTGCGGCTCGCACTAGTGCAGAGTTATCTCAAAGAAAGGGGCCACGGTGTTTCTGTATCTCTATTATGTTGGTGCGGCTTCGGAACTTTTAAATATCTCGATATATCTTGAAAACTACGCTTCTGATCAAAAAATATCATAGAACATAAAAAGTAGGAAACTTAATTCTCTACAACAAAGGTCTCTTAAGATTTTGCCATAGCTCGCTTCGTTTCCGAGATATTTGCAGATTTATCTCAAGGGAAGGGGCCTGGCGGACATATTTCGAGATATTTCTTCTTCTTGTTGTTCTTCTTCTGCACAGCTAAGCTGGAAGTGGCATTTGCGTCTCGCACTAGTGCAGAGTTATCTCGAAGAAAGGGGCCACGGTGTTTCTGTATCTCTATTATGTTGGTGCGGCTTCGGAACTTTTAAATATCTTGATATATCTCGAAAACTACGCATCTGCTCAAAAAATATCATAGAAGATTAAAAGTAGGAAACTTAATTCTCTACAAAAAAGGTCTCTTAACATTTTGCCATAGCTCGCTTCGTTTCCGAGATATTTGCAGATTTATCTCAAGGGAAGGGGCCTGACGGACATATTTCGAGATATTTCTTCTTCTTGTTGTTCTTCCTCTGCACAGCTAAGCTGGAAGTGGCAATTGCGGCTCGCACTAGTGCAGAGTTATCTCAAAGAAAGGGGCCACGGTGTTTCTGTATCTCTATTATGTTGGTGCGGCTTCGGAACTTTTAAATATCTTGATATATCTCGAGAACTACGCATCTGATCAAAAAATATCATAGAACATAAAAAGTAGGAAACTTAATTCTCTACAAAAAAGGTCTCTTAACATTTTGCCATAGCTCGCTTGGTTTCCGAGATACTTGCAGATTTATCTCAGGGGAAGGGGCCTGACGGACATATTTCGAGATATTTCTTCTTCTTGTTGTCCTTCTTCTGCACAGCTAAGCTGGAAGTGGCATTTGCGGCTCGCACTAGTGCAGAGTTATCTCAAAGAAAGGGGCCACGGTGTTTCTGTATCTCTATTATGTTGGTGCGGCTTCGGAACTTTTAAATATCTCGATATATCTCGAAAACTACGCTTCTGATCAAAAAATATCATAGAACATAAATTGTAGGAAACATAATTCTCTACAAAAGACGTCTCTTAACATTTTGCCATAGCTCGCTTCGTTTCCGAGATATTTGCAGATTCAGCTCAAAGGAACGGGCCTGACGGACATATTTCGAGATATTTCTTCTTCTTGTTGTTCTTCCTCTGCACAGCTAAGCTGGAAGTGGCATTTGCAGCTCGCAATAGTGCAGAGTAATCTCAAAGAAAGGGGCCACGGTGTTTCTGTATCTCTATTATGTTGGTGCGGCTTCGGAACTTTTAAATATCTTGATATATCTCGAGAACTACGCATCTGATCAAAAAATACCATAGAACATAAAAAGTAGGAAACTTAATTCTCTACAAAAAAGGTCTCTTAACATTTTGCCATAGCTCGCTTCGTTTCCGAGATATTTGCAGATTTATCTCAAGGGAAGGGGCCTGACGGACATATTTCGAGATATTTCTTCTTCTTGTTGTTCTTCTTCTGCACAGCTAAGCTGGAAGTGGAATTTGCGGCTCGCACTAGTGCAGAGTTATCTCGAAGAAAGGGGCCACGGTGTTTCTGTATCTCTATTATGTTGGTGCGGCTTCGGAACTTTTAAATATCTTGATATATCTCGAGAACTACGCATCTGATCAAAAAATATCATAGAACATAAAAAGTAGGAAACTTAATTCTCTACAAAAAAGGTCTCTTAACATTTTGCCATAGCTCGCTTCGTTTCCGAGATATTTGCAGATTTATCTCAAGGGAAGGGGCTGACGGACATATTTCGAGATATTTCTTCTTCTTGTTGTTCTTCTTCTGCACAGCTAAGCTGGAAGTGGCAGTTGCGGCTCGCACTAGTGCAGAGTTATCTCAAAGAAAGGGGCCACGGTGTTTCTGTATCTCTATTATGTTTTTGCGGCTTCGGAACTTTTAAATATCTCGATATATCTCGAAAACTACGCTTCTGATCAAAAAATATCATAGAACATAAAAAGTAGGAAACTTAATTCTCTACAAAAAAGGTCTCTTAACATTTTGCCATAGCTCGCTTCGTTTCCGAGATATTTGCAGATTTATCTCAAGGGAAGGGGCCTGACGGACATATTTCGAGATATCTCTTCTTCTTGTTGTTCTTCTTCTGCACAGCTAAGCTGGAAGTGGCATTTGCGGCTCGCACTAGTGCAGAGTTATCTTAAAGAAAGGGGCCACGGTGTTTCTGTATCTCTATTATGTTGGTGCGGCTTCGGAACTTTTAAATATCTTGATATATCTCGAGAACTACGCATCTGATCAAAAAATATCATAGAACATAAAAAGTAGGAAACATAGTTCTCTACAAAAAAGGTCTCTTAACATTTTGGCATAGCTCGCTTCGTTTCCGAGATATTTGCAGATTTATCTCAAGGGAAGGGGCCTGACGGACATATTTCGAGATATTTCTTCTTCTTGTTGTTCTTCTTCTGCACAGCTAAGCTGGAAGTGGCATTTGCGGCTCGCACTAGTGCAGAGTTATCTCGAAGAAAGGGGCCACGGTGTGTCTGTATGTCTATTATGTTGGTGCGGCTTCGGAACTTTTAAATATCTTGATATATCTCGAGAACTACGCATCTGATCAAAAAATATCATAGAACATAAAAAGTAGGAAACTTAATTCTCTACAAAAAAGGTCTCTTAACATTTTGCCATAGCTCGCTTCGTTTCCGAGATATTTGCAGATTTATCTCAAGGGAAGGGGCCTGACGGACATATTTCGAGATATTTCTTCTTCTTGTTGTTCTTCTTCTGCACAGCTAAGCTGGAAGTGGCATTTGCGGCTCGCACTAGTGCAGAGTTATCTCGAAGAAAGGGGCCACGGTGTTTCTGTATCTCTATTATGTTGGTGCGGCTTCGGAACTTTTAAATATCTTGATATATCTCGAGAACTACGCATCTGATCAAAAAATATCATAGAACATAAAAAGTAGGAAACTTAATTCTCTAGAAAAAAGGGCTCTTAACATTTTGCCATAGCTCGCTTCGTTTCCGAGATATTTGCAGATTTATCTCAAGGGAAGGGGCCTGACGGACATATTTCGAGATATTTCTTCTTCTTGTTGTTCTTCTTCTGCACAGCTAAGCTGGAAGTGGCATTTGCGGCTCGCACTAGTGCAGAGTTATCTCGAAGAAAGGGGCCACGGTGTTTCTGTATCTCTATTATGTTGGTGCGGCTTCGGAACTTTTAAATATCTTGATATATCTCGAGAACTACGCATCTGATCAAAAAATATCATAGAACATAAAAAGTAGGAAACTTAATTCTCTACAAAAAAGGTCTCTTAACATTTTGCCATAGCTCGCTTCGTTTCCGAGATATTTGCAGATTTATCTCAAGGGAAGGGGCCTGACGGACATATTTCGAGATATTTCTTCTTCTTGTTGTTCTTCTTCTGCACAGCTAAGCTGGAAGTGGCATTTGCGGCTCGCACTAGTGCAGAGTTATCTCAAAGAAAGGGGCCACGGTGTTTCTGTATCTCTATTATGTTGGTGCGGCTTCGGAACTTTTAAATATCTTGATATATCTCGAGAACTACGCATCTGATCAAAAAATATCATAGAACATAAAAAGTAGGAAACATAATTCTCTACAAAAAAGGTCTCTTAACATTTTGGCATAGCTCGCTTTGTTTCCGAGATATTTGTAGATTTATCTCAAGGGAAGGGGCCTGACGGACATATTTCGAGATATTTCTTCTTCTTGTTGTTCTTCTTCTGCACAGCTAAGCTGGAAGTGGCATTTGCGGCTCGCACTAGTGCAGAGTTATCTCGAAGAAAGGGGCCACGGTGTTTCTGTATCTCTATTATGTTGGTGCGGCTTCGGAACTTTTAAATATCTTGATATATCTCGAGAACTACGCATCTGATCAAAAAATATCATAGAACATAAAAAGTAGGAAACTTAATTCTCTACAAAAAAGGTCTCTTAACATTTTGCCATAGCTCGCTTCGTTTCCGAGATATTTGCAGATTGATCTCAAGGGAAGGGGCCTGACGGACATATTTCGAGATATTTCTTCTTCTTGTTGTTCTTCTTCTGCACAGCTAAGCTGGTAGTGGCATTTGCGGCTCGCACTAGTGCAGAGTTATCTCGAAGAAAGGGGCCACGGTGTTTCTGTATCTCTATTATGTTGGTGCGGCTTCGGAACTTTTAAATATCTTGATATATCTCGAGAACTACGCATCTGATCAAAAAATATCATAGAACATAAAAAGTAGGAAACTTAATTCTCTAGAAAAAAGGTCTCTTAACATTTTGCCATAGCTCGCTTCGTTTCCGAGATATTTGCAGATTTATCTCAAGGGAAGGGGCCTGACGGACATATTTCGAGATATTTCTTCTTCTTGTTGTTCTTCTTCTGCACAGCTAAGCTGGAAGTGGCATTTGCGGCTCGCACTAGTGCAGAGTTATCTCGAAGAAAGGGGCCACGGTGTTTCTGTATCTCTATTATGTTGGTGCGGCTTCGGAACTTTTAAATATCTTGATATATCTCGAGAACTACGCATCTGATCAAAAAATATCATAGAACATAAAAAGTAGGAAACTTAATTCTCTACAAAAAAGGTCTCTTAACATTTTGCCATAGCTCGCTTCGTTTCCGAGATATTTGCAGATTTATCTCAAGGGAAGGGGCCTGACGGACATATTTCGAGATATTTCTTCTTCTTGTTGTTCTTCTTCTGCACAGCTAAGCTGGAAGTGGCATTTGCGGCTCGCACTAGTGCAGAGTTATCTCAAAGAAAGGGGCCACGGTGTTTCTGTATCTCTATTATGTTGGTGCGGCTTCGGAACTTTTAAATATCTTGATATATCTCGAGAACTACGCATCTGATCAAAAAATATCATAGAACATAAATTGTAGGAAACATAATTCTCTACAAAAAACGTCTCTAAACATTTTGCCATAGCTCGCTTCGTTTCCGAGATATTTGCAGATTCAGCTCAAAGGAACGGACCTGACGGACATATTTCGGGATATTTCTTCTTCTTGTTGTTCTTCTTCTGCACAGCTAAGCTGGAAGTGGCATTTGCGGCTCGCACTAGTGCAGAGTTATCTCGAAGAAAGGGGCCACGGTGTTTCTGTATCTCTATTATGTTGGTGCGGCTTCGGAACTTTTAAATATCTTGATATATCTCGAGAACTACGCATCTGATCAAAAAATATTATAGAACATAAAAAGTAGGAAACTTAATTCTCTACAAAAAAGGTCTCTTAACATTTTGCCATAGCTCGCTTCGTTTCCGAGATATTTGCAGATTTATCTCAAGGGAAGGGGCCTGACGGACATATTTCGAGATATTTCTTCTTCTTGTTGTTCTTCTTCTGCACAGCTAAGCTGGAAGTGGCATTTGCGGCTCGCACTAGTGCAGAGTTATCTCAAAGAAAGGGCCCACGGTGTTTCTGTATCTCTATTATGTTGGTGCGGCTTCGGAACTTTTAAATATCTCGATATATCTCGAAAACTACGCTTCTGATCAAAAAATATCATAGAACATAAATTGTAGGAAACATAATTCTCTACAAAAAAGGTCTCTTAACATTTTGGCATAGCTCGCTTCGTTTCCGAGATATTTGCAGATTTATCTCAAGGGAAGGGGCCTGACTGACATATTTCGAGATATTTCTTCTTCTTGTTGTTCTTCTTCTGCACAGCTAAGCTGGAAGTGGCATTTGCGGCTCGCACTAGTGCAGAGTTATCTCGAAGAAAGGGGCCACGGTGTTTCTGTATCTCTATTATGTTGGTGCGGCTTCGGAACTTTTAAATATCTTGATATATCTCGAGAACTACGCATCTGATCAAAAAATATCATAGAACATAAAAAGTAGGAAACTTAATTCTCTACAAAAAAGGTCTCTTAACATTTTGCCATAGCTCGCTTCGTTTCCGAGATATTTGCAGATTTATCTCAAGGGAAGGGGCCTGACGGACATATTTCGAGATATTTCTTCTTCTTGTTGTTCTTCTTCTGCACAGCTAAGCTGGAAGTGGCATTTGCGGCTCGCACTAGTGCAGAGTTATCTCGAAGAAAGGGGCCACGGTGTTTCTGTATCTCTATTATGTTGGTGCGGCTTCGGAACTTTTAAATATCTTGATATATCTCGAGAACTACGCATCTGATCAAAAAATATCATAGAACATAAAAAGTAGGAAACTTAATTCTCTAGAAAAAAGGTCTCTTAACATTTTGCCATAGCTCGCTTCGTTTCCGAGATATTTGCAGATTTATCTCAAGGGAAGGGGCCTGACGGACATATTTCGAGATATTTCTTCTTCTTGTTGTTCTTCTTCTGCACAGCTAAGCTGGAAGTGGCATTTGCGGCTCGCACTAGTGCAGAGTTATCTCGAAGAAAGGGGCCACGGTGTTTCTGTATCTCTATTATGTTGGTGCGGCTTCGGAACTTTTAAATATCTAGATATATCTCGAGAACTACGCATCTGATCAAAAAATATCATAGAACATAAAAAGTAGGAAACTTAATTCTCTACAAAAAAGGTCTCTTAACATTTTGCCATAGCTCGCTTCGTTTCCGAGATATTTGCAGATTTATCTCAAGGGAAGGGGCCTGACGGACATATTTCGAGATATTTCTTCTTCTTGTTGTTCTTCTTCTGCACAGCTAAGCTGGAAGTGGCATTTGCGGCTCGCACTAGTGCAGAGTTATCTCAAAGAAAGGGGCCACGGTGTTTCTGTATCTCTATTATGTTGGTGCGGCTTCGGAACTTTTAAATATCTTGATATATCTCGAGAACTACGCATCTGATCAAAAAATATCATAGAACATAAAAAGTAGGAAACTTAATTCTCTAGAAAAAAGGTCTCTTAACATTTTGCCATAGCTCGCTGCGTTTCCGAGATATTTGCAGATTTATCTCAAGGGAAGGGGCCTGACGGACATATTTCGAGATATTTCTTCTTCTTGTTGTTCTTCTTCTGCACAGCTAAGCTGGAAGTGGCATTTGCGGCTCGCACTAGTGCAGAGTTATCTCAAAGAAAGGGGCCACGGTGTTTCTGTATCTCTATTATGTTGGTGCGGCTTCGGAACTTTTAAATATCTCGATATATCTCGAAAACTACGCTTCTGATCAAAAAATATCATAGAACATAAAAAGTAGGAAACTTAATTCTCTACAAAAAAGGTCTCTTAACATTTTGCCATAGCTCGCTTCGTTTCCGAGATATTTGCAGATTTATCTCAAGGGAAGGGGCCTGACGGACATATTTCGAGATATTTCTTCTTCTTGTTGTTCTTCTTCTGCACAGCTAAGCTGGAAGTGGCATTTGCGGCTCGCACTAGTGCAGAGTTATCTCAAAGAAAGGGGCCACGGTGTTTCTGTATCTCTATTATGTTGGTGCGGCTTCGGAACTTTTAAATATCTTGATATATCTCGAGAACTACGCATCTGATCAAAAAATATTATAGAACATAAAAAGTAGGAAACTTAATTCTCTACAAAAAAGGTCTCTTAACATTTTGCCATAGCTCGCTTCGTTTCCGAGATATTTGCAGATTTATCTCAAGGGAAGGGGCCTGACGGACATATTTCGAGATATTTCTTCTTCTTGTTGTTCTTCTTCTGCACAGCTAAGCTGGAAGTGGCATTTGCGGCTCGCACTAGTGCAGAGTTATCTCAAAGAAAGGGCCCACGGTGTTTCTGTATCTCTATTATGTTGGTGCGGCTTCGGAACTTTTAAATATCTCGATATATCTCGAAAACTACGCTTCTGATCAAAAAATATCATAGAACATAAATTGTAGGAAACATAATTCTCTACAAAAAAGGTCTCTTAACATTTTGGCATAGCTCGCTTCGTTTCCGAGATATTTGCAGATTTATCTCAAGGGAAGGGGCCTGACTGACATATTTCGAGATATTTCTTCTTCTTGTTGTTCTTCTTCTGCACAGCTAAGCTGGAAGTGGCATTTGCGGCTCGCACTAGTGCAGAGTTATCTCGAAGAAAGGGGCCACGGTGTTTCTGTATCTCTATTATGTTGGTGCGGCTTCGGAACTTTTAAATATCTTGATATATCTCGAGAACTACGCATCTGATCAAAAAATATCATAGAACATAAAAAGTAGGAAACTTAATTCTCTACAAAAAAGGTCTCTTAACATTTTGCCATAGCTCGCTTCGTTTCCGAGATATTTGCAGATTTATCTCAAGGGAAGGGGCCTGACGGACATATTTCGAGATATTTCTTCTTCTTGTTGTTCTTCTTCTGCACAGCTAAGCTGGAAGTGGCATTTGCGGCTCGCACTAGTGCAGAGTTATCTCGAAGAAAGGGGCCACGGTGTTTCTGTATCTCTATTATGTTGGTGCGGCTTCGGAACTTTTAAATATCTTGATATATCTCGAGAACTACGCATCTGATCAAAAAATATCATAGAACATAAAAAGTAGGAAACTTAATTCTCTAGAAAAAAGGTCTCTTAACATTTTGCCATAGCTCGCTTCGTTTCCGAGATATTTGCAGATTTATCTCAAGGGAAGGGGCCTGACGGACATATTTCGAGATATTTCTTCTTCTTGTTGTTCTTCTTCTGCACAGCTAAGCTGGAAGTGGCATTTGCGGCTCGCACTAGTGCAGAGTTATCTCGAAGAAAGGGGCCACGGTGTTTCTGTATCTCTATTATGTTGGTGCGGCTTCGGAACTTTTAAATATCTAGATATATCTCGAGAACTACGCATCTGATCAAAAAATATCATAGAACATAAAAAGTAGGAAACTTAATTCTCTACAAAAAAGGTCTCTTAACATTTTGCCATAGCTCGCTTCGTTTCCGAGATATTTGCAGATTTATCTCAAGGGAAGGGGCCTGACGGACATATTTCGAGATATTTCTTCTTCTTGTTGTTCTTCTTCTGCACAGCTAAGCTGGAAGTGGCATTTGCGGCTCGCACTAGTGCAGAGTTATCTCAAAGAAAGGGGCCACGGTGTTTCTGTATCTCTATTATGTTGGTGCGGCTTCGGAACTTTTAAATATCTTGATATATCTCGAGAACTACGCATCTGATCAAAAAATATCATAGAACATAAAAAGTAGGAAACTTAATTCTCTAGAAAAAAGGTCTCTTAACATTTTGCCATAGCTCGCTGCGTTTCCGAGATATTTGCAGATTTATCTCAAGGGAAGGGGCCTGACGGACATATTTCGAGATATTTCTTCTTCTTGTTGTTCTTCTTCTGCACAGCTAAGCTGGAAGTGGCATTTGCGGCTCGCACTAGTGCAGAGTTATCTCAAAGAAAGGGGCCACGGTGTTTCTGTATCTCTATTATGTTGGTGCGGCTTCGGAACTTTTAAATATCTCGATATATCTCGAAAACTACGCTTCTGATCAAAAAATATCATAGAACATAAAAAGTAGGAAACTTAATTCTCTACAAAAAAGGTCTCTTAACATTTTGCCATAGCTCGCTTCGTTTCCGAGATATTTGCAGATTTATCTCAAGGGAAGGGGCCTGACGGACATATTTCGAGATATTTCTTCTTCTTGTTGTTCTTCTTCTGCACAGCTAAGCTGGAAGTGGCATTTGCGGCTCGCACTAGTGCAGAGTTATCTCAAAGAAAGGGCCCACGGTGTTTCTGTATCTCTATTATGTTGGTGCGGCTTCGGAACTTTTAAATATCTCGATATATCTCGAAAACTACGCTTCTGATCAAAAAATATCATAGAACATAAATTGTAGGAAACATAATTCTCTACAAAAAAGGTCTCTTAACATTTTGGCATAGCTCGCTTCGTTTCCGAGATATTTGCAGATTTATCTCAAGGGAAGGGGCCTGACTGACATATTTCGAGATATTTCTTCTTCTTGTTGTTCTTCTTCTGCACAGCTAAGCTGGAAGTGGCATTTGCGGCTCGCACTAGTGCAGAGTTATCTCGAAGAAAGGGGCCACGGTGTTTCTGTATCTCTATTATGTTGGTGCGGCTTCGGAACTTTTAAATATCTTGATATATCTCGAGAACTACGCATCTGATCAAAAAATATCATAGAACATAAAAAGTAGGAAACTTAATTCTCTACAAAAAAGGTCTCTTAACATTTTGCCATAGCTCGCTTCGTTTCCGAGATATTTGCAGATTTATCTCAAGGGAAGGGGCCTGACGGACATATTTCGAGATATTTCTTCTTCTTGTTGTTCTTCTTCTGCACAGCTAAGCTGGAAGTGGCATTTGCGGCTCGCACTAGTGCAGAGTTATCTCGAAGAAAGGGGCCACGGTGTTTCTGTATCTCTATTATGTTGGTGCGGCTTCGGAACTTTTAAATATCTTGATATATCTCGAGAACTACGCATCTGATCAAAAAATATCATAGAACATAAAAAGTAGGAAACTTAATTCTCTAGAAAAAAGGTCTCTTAACATTTTGCCATAGCTCGCTTCGTTTCCGAGATATTTGCAGATTTATCTCAAGGGAAGGGGCCTGACGGACATATTTCGAGATATTTCTTCTTCTTGTTGTTCTTCTTCTGCACAGCTAAGCTGGAAGTGGCATTTGCGGCTCGCACTAGTGCAGAGTTATCTCGAAGAAAGGGGCCACGGTGTTTCTGTATCTCTATTATGTTGGTGCGGCTTCGGAACTTTTAAATATCTTGATATATCTCGAGAACTACGCATCTGATCAAAAAATATCATAGAACATAAAAAGTAGGAAACTTAATTCTCTACAAAAAAGGTCTCTTAACATTTTGCCATAGCTCGCTTCGTTTCCGAGATATTTGCAGATTTATCTCAAGGGAAGGGGCCTGACGGACATATTTCGAGATATTTCTTCTTCTTGTTGTTCTTCTTCTGCACAGCTAAGCTGGAAGTGGCATTTGCGGCTCGCACTAGTGCAGAGTTATCTCAAAGAAAGGGGCCACGGTGTTTCTGTATCTCTATTATGTTGGTGCGGCTTCGGAACTTTTAAATATCTTGATATATCTCGAGAACTACGCATCTGATCAAAAAATATCATAGAACATAAAAAGTAGGAAACATAATTCTCTACAAAAAAGGTCTCTTAACATTTTGGCATAGGTCGCTTTGTTTCCGAGATATTTGTAGATTTATCTCAAGGGAAGGGGCCTGACGGACATATTTCGAGATATTTCTTCTTCTTGTTGTTCTTCTTCTGCACAGCTAAGCTGGAAGTGGCATTTGCGGCTCGCACTAGTGCAGAGTTATCTCGAAGAAAGGGGCCACGGTGTTTCTGTATCTCTATTATGTTGGTGCGGCTTCGGAACTTTTAAATATCTTGATATATCTCGAGAACTACGCATCTGATCAAAAAATATCATAGAACATAAAAAGTAGGAAACTTAATTCTCTACAAAAAAGGTCTCTTAACATTTTGCCATAGCTCGCTTCGTTTCCGAGATATTTGCAGATTGATCTCAAGGGAAGGGGCCTGACGGACATATTTCGAGATATTTCTTCTTCTTGTTGTTCTTCTTCTGCACAGCTAAGCTGGAAGTGGCATTTGCGGCTCGCACTAGTGCAGAGTTATCTCGAAGAAAGGGGCCACGGTGTTTCTGTATCTCCATTATGTTGGTGCGGCTTCGGAACTTTTAAATATCTTGATATATCTCGAGAACTACGCATCTGATCAAAAAATATCATAGAACATAAAAAGTAGGAAACTTAATTCTCTAGAAAAAAGGTCTCTTAACATTTTGCCATAGCTCGCTTCGTTTCCGAGATATTTGCAGATTTATCTCAAGGGAAGGGGCCTGACGGACATATTTCGAGATATTTCTTCTTCTTGTTGTTCTTCTTCTGCACAGCTAAGCTGGAAGTGGCATTTGCGGCTCGCACTAGTGCAGAGTTATCTCGAAGAAAGGGGCCACGGTGTTTCTGTATCTCTATTATGTTGGTGCGGCTTCGGAACTTTTAAATATCTTGATATATCTCGAGAACTACGCATCTGATCAAAAAATATCATAGAACATAAAAAGTAGGAAACTTAATTCTCTACAAAAAAGGTCTCTTAACATTTTGCCATAGCTCGCTTCGTTTCCGAGATAGTTGCAGATTTATCTCAAGGGAAGGGGCCTGACGGACATATTTCGAGATATTTCTTCTTCTTGTTGTTCTTCTTCTGCACAGCTAAGCTGGAAGTGGCATTTGCGGCTCGCACTAGTGCAGAGTTATCTCAAAGAAAGGGGCCACGGTGTTTCTGTATCTCTATTATGTTGGTGCGGCTTCGGAACTTTTAAATATCTCGATATATCTCGAAAACTACGCTTCTGATCAAAAAATATCATAGAACATAAAAAGTAGGAAACTTAATTCTCTACAAAAAAGGTCTCTTAACATTTTGCCATAGCTCGCTTCGTTTCCGAGATATTTGCAGATTTATCTCAAGGGAAGGGGCCTGACGGACATATTTCGAGATATTTCTTCTTCTTGTTGTTCTTCTTCTGCACAGCTAAGCTGGAAGTGGCATTTGCGGCTCGCACTAGTGCAGAGTTATCTCAAAGAAAGGGCCCACGGTGTTTCTGTATCTCTATTATGTTGGTGCGGCTTCGGAACTTTTAAATATCTCGATATATCTCGAAAACTACGCTTCTGATCAAAAAATATCATAGAACATAAAAAGTAGGAAACTTAATTCTCTACAAAAAAGGTCTCTTAACATTTTGCCATAGCTCGCTTCGTTTCCGAGATATTTGCAGATTTATCTCAAGGGAAGGGGCCTGACGGACATATTTCGAGATATTTCTTCTTCTTGTTGTTCTTCTTCTGCACAGCTAAGCTGGAAGTGGCATTTGCGGCTCGCACTAGTGCAGAGTTATCTCAAAGAAAGGGGCCACGGTGTTTCTGTATCTCTATTATGTTAGTGAGGCTTCGGAACTTTTAAATATCTTGATATATCTCGAGAACTACGCATCTGATCAAAAAATATCATAGCACATAAATTGTAGGAAACATAATTCTCTACAAAAAACGTCTCTTAACATTTTGCCATAGCTCGCTTCGTTTCCGAGATATTTGCAGATTCAGCTCAAAGGAACGGGCCTGACGGACATATTTCGAGATATTTCTTCTTCTTGTTGTTCTTCTTCTGCACAGCTAAGCTGGAAGTGGCATTTGCAGCTCGCAATAGTGCAGAGTAATCTCAAAGAAAGGGGCCACGGTGTTTCTGTATCTCTATTATGTTGGTGCGGCTTCGGAACTTTTAAATATCTTGATATATCTCGCGAACTACGCATCTGATCAAAAAATATCATAGAACATAAAAAGTAGCAAACTTAATTCTCTACAAAAAAGGTCTCTTAACATTTTGCCATAGCTCGCTTCGTTTCCGAGATATTTGCAGATTTATCTCAAGGGAAGGGGCCTGACGGACATATTTCGAGATATTTCTTCTTCTTGTTGTTCTTCTTCTGCACAGCTAAGCTGGAAGTGGCATTTGCGGCTCGCACTAGTGCAGAGTTATCTCGAAGAAAGGGGCCACGGTGTTTCTGTATCTCTATTATGTTGGTGCGGCTTCGGAACTTTTAAATATCTTGATATATCTCGAGAACTACGCATCTGATCAAAAAATATCATAGAACATAAAAAGTAGGAAACTTAATTCTCTACAAAAAAGGTCTCTTAACATTTTGCCATAGCTCGCTTCGTTTCCGAGGTATTTGCAGATTTATCTCAAGGGAAGCGGCCTGACGGACATATTTCGAGATATTTCTTCTTCTTGTTGTTCTTCCTCTGCACAGCTAAGCTGGAAGTGGCATTTGCAGCTCGCAATAGTGCAGAGTAATCTCAAAGAAAGGGGCCACGGTGTTTCTGTATCTCTATTATGTTGGTGCGGCTTCGGAACTTTTAAATATCTTGATATATCTCGAGAACTACGCATCTGATCAAAAAATATCATAGAACATAAAAAGTAGGAAACTTAATTCTCTACAAAAAAGGTCCCTTAACATTTTGCCATAGCTCGCTTCGTTTCCGAGATATTTGCAGATTTATCTCAAGGGAAGGGGCCTGACGGACATATTTCGAGATATTTCTTCTTCTTGTTGTTCTTCTTCTGCACAGCTAAGCTGGAAGTGGCATTTGCGGCTCGCACTAGTGCAGAGTTATCTCGAAGAAAGGGGCCACGGTGTTTCTGTATCTCTATTATGTTGGTGCGGCTTCGGAACTTTTAAATATCTTGATATATCTCGAGAACTACGCATCTGATCAAAAAATATCATAGAAGATAAAAAGTAGGAAACTTAATTCTCTACAAAAAAGTTCTCTTAAGATTTTGCCATAGCTCGCTTCGTTTCCGAGATATTTGCAGATTTATCTCAAGGGAAGGGGCCTGACGGACATATTTCGAGATATTTCTTCTTCCTGTTGTTCTTCCTCTGCACAGCTAAGCTGGAAGTGGCATTTGCAGCTGGCAATAGTGCAGAGTTATCTCAAAGAAGGGGGCCACGGTGTTTCTGTATCTCTATTATGTTGGTGCGGCTTCGGAACTTTTAAATATCTTGATATATCTCGAGAACTACGCATCTGATCAAAAAATATCATAGAACATAAAAAGTAGGAAACTTAATTCTCTACAAAAAAGGTCTCTTATCATTTTGCCATAGCTCGCTTCGTTTCCGAGATATTTGCAGATTTATCTCAAGGGAAGGGGCGTGACGGACATATTTCGAGATATTTCTTCTTCTTGTTGTTCTTCCTCTGCACAGCTAAGCTGGAAGTGGCATTTGCAGCTCGCAATAGTGCAGAGTAATCTCAAAGAAAGGGGCCACGGTGTTTCTGTATCTCTATTATGTTGGTGCGGCTTCGGAACTTTTAAATATCTTGATATATCTCGAGAACTACGCATCTGATCAAAAAATATCATAGAACATAAAAAGTAGGAAACTTAATTCTCTACAAAAAAGGTCTCTTAACATTTTGCCATAGCTCGCTTCGTTTCCGAGATATTTGCAGATTTATCTCAAGGGAAGGGGCCTGACGGACATATTTCGAGATATTTCTTCTTCTTGTTGTTCTTCCTCTGC
This sequence comes from Osmia lignaria lignaria, assembly GCF_051020975.1. Classification (NCBI taxonomy): domain Eukaryota; kingdom Metazoa; phylum Arthropoda; class Insecta; order Hymenoptera; family Megachilidae; genus Osmia; species Osmia lignaria. Next base: position 4,591,244 of record NW_027478160.1, read on the forward strand.
ACAGCTAAGCTGGAAGTGGCATTTGCAGCTCGCAATAGTGCAGAGTAATCTCAAAGAAAGGGGCCACGGTGTTTCTGTATCTCTATTATGTTGGTGCGGCTTCGGAACTTTTAAATATCTCGATATATCTCGAAAACTACGCTTCTGATCAAAAAATATCATAGAACATGAAAAGTAGGAAACTTAATTCTCTACAAAAAAGGTCTCTTAACATTTTGCCATAGCTCGCTTCGTTTCCGAGATATTTGCAGATTTATCTTAAGGGAAGGGGCCTGACGGACATATTTCGAGATATTTCTTCTTCTTGTTGTTCTTCCTCTGCACAGCTAAGCTGGAAGTGGCATTTGCAGCTCGCAATAGTGCAGAGTAATCTCAAAGAAAGGGGCCACGGTGTTTCTGTATCTCTATTATGTTGGTGCGGCTTCGGAACTTTTAAATATCTTGATATATCTCGAGAACTACGCATCTGATCAAAAAATATCATAGAACATAAATTGTAGGAAACATAATTCTCTACAAAAAACGTCTCTTAACATTTTGCCATAGCTCGCTTCGTTTCCGAGATATTTGCAGATTCAGCTCAAAGGAACGGGCCTGACGGACATATTTCGAGATATTTCTTCTTCTTGTTGTTCTTCTTCTGCACAGCTAAGCTGGAAGTGGCATTTGCGGCTCGCACTAGTGCAGAGTTATCTCGAAGAAAGGGGCCACGGTGTTTCTGTATCTCTATTATGTTGGTGCGGCTTCGGAACTTTTAAATATCAAGATATATCTCGAGAACTACGCATCTGATCAAAAAATATCATAGAACATAAAAAGTAGGAAACTTAATTCTCTACAAAAAAGGTCTCTTATCATTTTGCCATAGCTCGCTTCGTTTCCGAGATATTTGCAGATTTATCTCAAGGGAAGGGGCCTGACGGACATATTTCGAGATATTTCTTCTTCTTGTTGTTCTTCCTCTGCACAGCTAAGCTGGAAGTGGCATTTGCAGCTCGCAATAGTGCAGAGTAATCTCAAAGAAAGGGGCCACGGTGTTTCTGTATCTCTATTATGTTGGTGCGGCTTCGGAACTTTTAAATATCTTGATATATCTCGAGAACTACGCATCTGATCCAAAAATATCATAGAACATAAATTGTAGGAAACATAATTCTCTACAAAAAACGTCTCTTAACATTTTGCCATAGCTCGCTTCGTTTCCGAGATATTTGCAGATTCAGCTCAAAGGAACGGGCCTGACGGACAATTTCGAGATATTTCTTCTTCTTGTTGTTCTTCTTCTGCACAGCTAAGCTGGAAGTGGCATTTGCGGCTCGCACTAGTGCAGAGTTATCTCGAAGAAAGGGGCCACGGTGTTTCTGTATCTCTATTATGTTGGTGCGGCTTCGGAACTTTTAAATATCTTGATATATCTCGAGAACTACGCATCTGATCAAAAAATATCATAGAACATAAAAAGTAGGAAACTTAATTCTCTACAAAAAAGGTCTCTTAACATTTTGCCATAGCTCGCTTCGTTTCCGAGATATTTGCAGATTTATCTCAAGGGAAGGGGCCTGACGGACATATTTCGAGATATTTCTTCTTCTTGTTGTTCTTCCTCTGCACAGCTAAGCTGGAAGTGGCATTTGCAGCTCGCAATAGTGCAGAGTAATCTCAAAGAAAGGGGCCACGGTGTTTCTGTATCTCTATTATGTTGGTGCGGCTTCGGAACTTTTAAATATCTTGATATATCTCGAGAACTACGCATCTGATCAAAAAATATCATAGAACATAAAAAGTAGGAAACTTAATTCTCTACAAAAAAGGTCCCTTAACATTTTGCCATAGCTCGCTTCGTTTCCGAGATATTTGCAGATTTATCTCAAGGGAAGGGGCCTGACGGACATATTTCGAGATATTTCTTCTTCTTGTTGTTCTTCTTCTGCACAGCTAAGCTGGAAGTGGCATTTGCGGCTCGCACTAGTGCAGAGTTATCTCAAAGAAAGGGGCCACGGTGTTTCTGTATCTCTATTATGTTGGTGCGGCTTCGGAACTTTTAAATATCTCGATATATCTCGAAAACTACGCTTCTGATCAAAAAATATCATAGCACATAAATTGTAGGAAACATAATTCTCTACAAAAAACGTCTCTTAACATTTTGCCATAGCTCGCTTCGTTTCCGAGATATTTGCAGATTCAGCTCAAAGGAACGGGCCTGACGGACATATTTCGAGATATTTCTTCTTCTTGTTGTTCTTCTTCTGCACAGCTAAGCTGGAAGTGGCATTTGCAGCTCGCAATAGTGCAGAGTAATCTCAAAGAAAGGGGCCACGGTGTTTCTGTATCTCTATTATGTTGGTGCGGCTTCGGAACTTTTAAATATCTTGATATATCTCGAGAACTGCGCATCTGATCAAAAAATATCATAGAACATAAAAAGTAGGAAACTTAATTCTCTACAAAAAAGGTCTCTTAACATTTTGCCATAGCTCGCTTCGTTTCCGAGATATTTGCAGATTTATCTCAAGGGAAGGGGCCTGACGGACATATTTCGAGATATTTCTTCTTCTTGTTGTTCTTCTTCTGCACAGCTAAGCTGGAAGTGGCATTTGCGGCTTGCACTAGTGCAGAGTTATCTCAAAGAAAGGGCCCACGGTGTTTCTGTATCTCTATTATGTTGGTGCGGCTTCGGAACTTTTAAATATCTCGATATATCTCGAAAACTACGCTTCTGATCAAAAAATATCATAGAACATAAAAAGTAGGAAACTTAATTCTCTACAAAAAAGGTCTCTTAACATTTTGCCATAGCTCGCTTCGTTTCCGAGATATTTGCAGATTTATCTCAAGGGAAGGGGCCTGACGGACATATTTCGAGATATTTCTTCTTCTTGTTGTTCTTCCTCTGCACAGCTAAGCTGGAAGTGGCATTTGCAGCTCGCAATAGTGCAGAGTAATCTCAAAGAAAGGGGCCACGGTGTTTCTGTATCTCTATTATGTTGGTGCGGCTTCGGAACTTTTAAATATCTTGATATATCTCGAGAACTACGCATCTGATCCAAAAATATCATAGAACATAAATTGTAGGAAACATAATTCTCTACAAAAAACGTCTCTTAACATTTTGCCATAGCTCGCTTCGTTTCCGAGATATTTGCAGATTCAGCTCAAAGGAACGGGCCTGACGGACATATTTCGAGATATTTCTTCTTCTTGTTGTTCTTCTTCTGCACAGCTAAGCTGGAAGTGGCATTTGCGGCTCGCACTAGTGCAGAGTTATCTCGAAGAAAGGGGCCACGGTGTTTCTGTATCTCTATTATGTTGGTGCGGCTTCGGAACTTTTAAATATCTTGATATATCTCGAGAACTACGCATCTGATCAAAAAATATCATAGAACATAAAAAGTAGGAAACTTAATTCTCTACAAAAAAGGTCTCTTAACATTTTGCCATAGCTCGCTTCGTTTCCGAGATATTTGCAGATTTATCTCAAGGGAAGGGGCCTGACGGACATATTTCGAGATATTTCTTCTTCTTGTTGTTCTTCCTCTGCACAGCTAAGCTGGAAGTGGCATTTGCAGCTCGCAATAGTGCAGAGTAATCTCAAAGAAAGGGGCCACGGTGTTTCTGTATCTCTATTATGTTGGTGCGGCTTCGGAACTTTTAAATATCTCGATATATCTCGAAAACTACGCTTCTGATCAAAAAATATCATAGAACATGAAAAGTAGGAAACTTAATTCTCTACAAAAAAGGTCTCTTAACATTTTGCCATAGCTCGCTTCGTTTCCGAGATATTTGCAGATTTATCTCAAGGGAAGGGGCCTGACGGACATATTTCGAGATATTTCTTCTTCTTGTTGTTCTTCCTCTGCACAGCTAAGCTGGAAGTGGCATTTGCAGCTCGCAATAGTGCAGAGTAATCTCAAAGAAAGGGGCCACGGTGTTTCTGTATCTCTATTATGTTGGTGCGGCTTCGGAACTTTTAAATATCTTGATATATCTCGAGAACTACGCATCTGATCAAAAAATATCATAGAACATAAATTGTAGGAAACATAATTCTCTACAAAAAACGTCTCTTAACATTTTGCCATAGCTCGCTTCGTTTCCGAGATATTTGCAGATTCAGCTCAAAGGAACGGGCCTGACGGACATATTTCGAGATATTTCTTCTTCTTGTTGTTCTTCTTCTGCACAGCTAAGCTGGAAGTGGCATTTGCGGCTCGCACTAGTGCAGAGTTATCTCGAAGAAAGGGGCCACGGTGTTTCTGTATCTCTATTATGTTGGTGCGGCTTCGGAACTTTTAAATATCTTGATATATCTCGAGAACTACGCATCTGATCAAAAAATATCATAGAACATAAAAGGTAGGAAACTTAATTCTCTACAAAAAAGGTCTCTTATCATTTTGCCATAGCTCGCTTCGTTTCCGAGATATTTGCAGATATATCTCAAGGGAAGGGGCCTGACGGACATATTTCGAGATATTTCTTCTTCTTGTTGTTCTTCCTCTGCACAGCTAAGCTGGAAGTGGCATTTGCAGCTCGCAATAGTGCAGAGTAATCTCAAAGAAAGGGGCCACGGTGTTTCTGTATCTCTATTATGTTGGTGCGGCTTCGGAACTTTTAAATATCTTGATATATCTCGAGAACTACGCATCTGATCCAAAAATATCATAGAACATAAAAAGTAGGAAACTTAATTCTCTACAAAAAAGGTCTCTTAACATTTTGCCATAGCTCGCTTCCTTTCCGAGATATTTGCAGATTTATCTCAAGGGAAGGGGCCTGACGGACATATTTCGAGATATTTCTTCTTCTTGTTGTTCTTCTTCTGCACAGCTAAGCTGGAAGTGGCATTGGCGGCTCGCACTAGTGCAGAGTTATCTCAAAGAAAGGGGCCACGGTGTTTCTGTATCTCTATCATGTTGGTGCGGCGTCGGAACTTTTAAATATCTCGATATATCTCGAAAACTACGCTTCTGATCAAAAAATATCATAGCACATAAATTGTAGGAAACATAATTCTCTACAAAAAACGTCTCTTAACATTTTGCCATAGCTCGCTTCGTTTCCGAGATATTTGCAGATTTATCTCAAGGGAAGGGGCCTGACGTACATATTTCGAGATATTTCTTCTTCTTGTTGTTCTTCTTCTGCACAGCTAAGCTGGAAGTGGCATTTGCGGCTCGCACTAGTGCAGAGTTATCTCAAAGAAAGGGGCCACGGTGTTTCTGTATCTCTATTATGTTGGTGCGGCTTCGGAACTTTTAAATATCTCGATATATCTCGAAAACTACGCTTCTGATCAAAAAATATCATAGAACATAAATTGTAGGAAACATAATTCTGTACAAAAAACGTCTCTTAACATTTTGCCATAGCTCGCTTCGTTTCCGAGATATGTGCAGATTCAGCTCAAAGGAACGGGCCTGACGGACATATTTCGAGATACTTCTTCTTCTTGTTGTTCTTCTTCTGCACAGCTAAGCTGGAAGTGGCATTTGCGGCTCGCACTAGTGCAGAGTTATCTCAAAGAAAGGGGCCACGGTGTTTCTGTATCTCTATTATGTTGGTGCGGCTTCGGAACTTTTAAATATCTTGATATATCTCGAGAACTACGCATCTGATCAAAAAATATCATACAACATAAATAGTAGGAAACTTAATTCTCTACAAAAAAGGTCCCTCAACATTTTGCCATAGCTCGCTTCGTTTCCGAGATATTTGCACATTTATCTCAAGGGAAGCGGCCTAACGGACATATTTCGAGATATTTCTTCTTCTTGTTGTTCTTCTTCTGCACAGCTAAGCTGGAAGTGGCATTTGCGGCTCGCACTAGTGCAGAGTTATCTCAAAGAAAGGGGCCACGGTGTTTCTGTATCTCTATTATGTTGGTGCGGCTTCGGAACTTTTAAATATCTCGATATATCTCGAAAACTACGCTTCTGATCAAAAAATATCATAGCACATAAATTGTAGGAAACATAATTCTCTACAAAAAACGTCTCTTAACATTTTGCCATAGCTCGCTTCGTTTCCGAGATATTTGCAGATTCAGCTCAAAGGAACGGGCCTGACGGACATATTTCGAGATATTTCTTCTTCTTGTTGTTCTTCTTCTGCACAGCTAAGCTGGAAGTGGCATTTGCGGCTCCCACTAGTGCAGAGTTATCTCAAAGAAAGGGGCCACGGTGTTTCTGTATCTCTATTATGTTGGTGCGGCTTCGGAACTTTTAAATATCTTGATATATCTCGAGAACTACGCATCTGATCAAAAAATATCATACAACATAAATAGTAGGAAACTTAATTCTCTACAAAAAAGGTCCCTCAACATTTTGCCATAGCTCGCTTCGTTTCCGAGATATTTGCACATTTATCTCAAGGGAAGCGGCCTAACGGACATATTTCGAGATATTTCTTCTTCTTGTTGTTCTTCTTCTGCACAGCTAAGCTGGAAGTGGCATTTGCGGCTCGCACTAGTGCAGAGTTATCTCAAAGAAAGGGGCCACGGTGTTTCTGTATCTCTATTATGTTGGTGCGGCTTCGGAACTTTTAAATATCTCGATATATCTCGAAAACTACGCTTCTGATCAAAAAATATCATAGCACATAAATTGTAGGAAACATAATTCTCTACAAAAAACGTCTCTTAACATTTTGCCATAGCTCGCTTCGTTTCCGAGATATTTGCAGATTCAGCTCAAAGGAACGGGCCTGACGGACATATTTCGAGATATTTCTTCTTCTTGTTGTTCTTCTTCTGCACAGCTAAGCTGGAAGTGGCATTTGCGGCTCGCACTAGTGCAGAGTTATCTCGAAGAAAGGGGCCACGGTGTTTCTGTATCTCTATTATGTTGGTGCGGCTTCGGAACTTTTAAATATCTTGATATATCTCGAGAACTACGCATCTGATCAAAAAATATCATAGAACATAAAAAGTAGGAAACTTAATTCTCTACAAAAAAGTTCTCTTAAGATTTTGCCATAGCTCGCTTCGTTTCCGAGATATTTGCAGATTTATCTCAAGGGAAGGGGCCTGACGGACATATTTCGAGATATTTCTTCTTCTTGTTGTTCTTCCTCTGCACAGCTAAGCTGGAAGTGGCATTTGCAGCTGGCAATAGTGCAGAGTTATCTCAACGAAGGGGGCCACGGTGTTTCTGTATCTCTATTATGTTGGTGCGGCTTCGGAACTTTTAAATATCTTGATATATCTCGAGAACTACGCATCTGATCAAAAAATATCATAGAACATAAAAAGTAGGAAACTTAATTCTCTACAAAAAAGGTCTCTTAACATTTTGCCATAGCTCGCTTCGTTTCCGAGATATTTGCAGATTTATCTCAAGGGAAGGGGCCTGACGGACATATTTCGAGATATTTCTTCTTCTTGTTGTTCTTCTTCTGCACAGCTAAGCTGGAAGTGGCATTTGCGGCTCGCACTAGTGCAGAATTATCTCGAAGATAGGGGCCACGGTGTTTCTGTATCTCTATTATGTTGGTGCGGCTTCGGAACTTTTAAATATCTTGATATATCTCGAGAACTACGCATCTGATCAAAAAATATCATAGAACATAAAAAGTAGGAAACTTAATTCTCTACAAAAAAGGTCTCTTATCATTTTGCCATAGCTCGCTTCGTTTCCGAGATATTTGCAGATTTATCTCAAGGGAAGGGGCCTGACGGACATATTTCGAGATATTTCTTCTTCTTGTTGTTCTTCCTCTGCACAGCTAAGCTGGAAGTGGCATTTGCAGCTCGCAATAGTGCAGAGTAGTCTCAAAGAAAGGGGCCACGGTGTTTCTGTATCTCTATTATGTTGGTGCGGCTTCGGAACTTTTAAATATCTTGATATATCTCGAGAACTACGCATCTGATCAAAAAATATCATAGAACATAAAAAGTAGGAAACTTAATTCTCTACAAAAAAGGTCTCTTAACATTTTGCCATAGCTCGCTTCGTTTCCGAGATATTTGCAGATTTATCTCAAGGGAAGGGGCCTGACGGACATATTTCGAGATATTTCTTCTTCTTGTTGTTCTTCCTCTGCACAGCTAAGCTGGAAGTGGCATTTGCAGCTCGCAATAGTGCAGAGTAATCTCAAAGAAAGGGGCCACGGTGTTTCTGTATCTCTATTATGTTGGTGCGGCTTCGGAACTTTTAAATATCTTGATATATCTCGAGAACTACGCATCTGATCAAAAAATATCATAGAACATAAAAAGTAGGAAACTTAATTCTCTACAAAAAAGGTCTCTTAACATTTTGCCATAGCTCGCTTCGTTTCCGAGATATTTGCAGATTTATCTCAAGGGAAGGGGCCTGACGGACATATTTCGAGATATTTCTTCTTCTTGTTGTTCTTCTTCTGCACAGCTAAGCTGGAAGTGGCATTTGCGGCTCGCACTAGTGCAGAGTTATCTCAAAGAAAGGGGCCACGGTGTTTCTGTAGCTCTATTATGTTGGTGCGGCTTCGGAACTTTTAAATATCTCGATATATCTCGAAAACTACGCTTCTGATCAAAAAATATCATAGAACATAAAAAGTAGGAAACTTAATTCTCTACAAAAAAGGTCTCTTAACATTTTGCCATAGCTCGCTTCGTTTCCGAGATATTTGCAGATTTATCTCAAGGGAAGGGGCCTGACGGACATATTTCGAGATATTTCTTCTTCTTGTTGTTCTTCTTCTGCACAGCTAAGCTGGAAGTGGCATTTGCGGCTCCACTAGTGCAGAGTTATCTCAAAGAAAGGGGCCACGGTGTTTCTGTATCTCTATTATGTTGGTGCGGCTTCGGAACTTTTAAATATCTTGATATATCTCGAGAACTACGCATCTGATCAAAAAATATCATAGAACATAAAAAGTAGGAAACTTAATTCTCTACAAAAAAGGTCTCTTAACATTTTGCCATAGCTCGCTTCGTTTCCGAGATATTTGCAGATTTATCTCAAGGGAAGGGGCCTGACGGACATATTTCGAGATATTTCTTCTTCTTGTTGTTCTTCTTCTGCACAGCTAAGCTGGAAGTGGCATTTGCGGCTCGCACTAGTGCAGAGTTATCTCAAAGAAAGGGGCCACGGTGTTTCTGTATCTCTATTATGTTGGTGCGGCTTCGGAACTTTTAAATATCTCGATATATCTCGAAAACTACGCTTCTGATCAAAAAATATCATAGAACATAAAAAGTAGGAAACTTAATTCTCTACAAAAAAGGTCTCTTAACATTTTGCCATAGCTCGCTTCGTTTCCGAGATATTTGCAGATTTATCTCAAGGGAAGGGGCCTGACGGACATATTTCGAGATATTTCTTCTTCTTGTTGTTCTTCTTCTGCACAGCTAAGCTGGAAGTGGCATTTGCGGCTCGCACTAGTGCAGAGTTATCTCAAAGAAAGGGGCCACGGTGTTTCTGTATCTCTATTATGTTGGTGCGGCTTCGGAACTTTTAAATATCTTGATATATCTCGAGAACTACGCATCTGATCAAAAAATATCATAGAACATAAAAAGTAGGAAACTTAATTCTCTACAAAAAAGGTCTCTTAACATTTTGCCATAGCTCGCTTCGTTTCCGAGATATTTGCAGATTTATCTCAAGGGAAGGGGCCTGACGGACATATTTCGAGATATTTCTTCTTCTTGTTGTTCTTCCTCTGCACAGCTAAGCTGGAAGTGGCATTTGCAGCTCGCAATAGTGCAGAGTAATCTCAAAGAAAGGGGCCACGGTGTTTCTGTATCTCTATTATGTTGGTGCGGCTTCGGAACTTTTAAATATCTTGATATATCTCGAGAACTACGCATCTGATCAAAAAATATCATAGAACATAAAAAGTAGGAAACTTAATTCTCTACAAAAAAGGTCTCTTAACATTTTGCCATAGCTCGCTTCGTTTGCGAGATATTTGCAGATTTATCTCAAGGGAAGGGGCCTGACGGACATATTTCGAGATATTTCTTCTTCTTGTTGTTCTTCTTCTGCACAGCTAAGCTGGAAGTGGCATTTGCGGCTCGCACTAGTGCAGAGTTATCTCGAAGAAAGGGGCCACGGTGTTTCGGTATCTCTATTATGTTGGTGCGGCTTCGGAACTTTTAAATATCTTGATATATCTCGAGAACTACGCATCTGATCAAAAAATATCATAGAACATAAAAAGTAGGAAACTTAATTCTCTACAAAAAAGGTCCCTTAACATTTTGCCATAGCTCGCTTCGTTTCCGAGATATTTGCAGATTTATCTCAAGGGAAGGGGCCTGACGGACATATTTCGAGATATTTCTTCTTCTTGTTGTTCTTCTTCTGCACAGCTAAGCTGGAAGTGGCATTTGCGGCTCGCACTAGTGCAGAGTTATCTCGAAGAAAGGGGCCACGGTGTTTCTGTATCTCTATTATGTTGGTGCGGCTTCGGAACTTTTAAATATCTTGATATATCTCGAGAACTACGCATCTGATCAAAAAATATCATAGAACATAAAAAGTAGGAAACTTAATTCTCTACAAAAAAGTTCTCTTAAGATTTTGCCATAGCTCGCTTCGTTTCCGAGATATTTGCAGATTTATCTCAAGGGAAGGGGCCTGACGGACATATTTCGAGATATTTCTTCTTCTTGTTGTTCTTCCTCTGCACAGCTAAGCTGGAAGTGGCATTTGCAGCTGGCAATAGTGCAGAGTTATCTCAAAGAAGGGGGCCACGGTGTTTCTGTATCTCTATTATGTTGGTGCGGCTTCGGAACTTTTAAATATCTTGATATATCTCGAGAACTACGCATCTGATCAAAAAATATCATAGAAGATGAAAAGTAGGAAACTTAATTCTCTACAAAAAAGGTCTCTTAACATTTTGCCATAGCTCGCTTCGTTTCCGAGATATTTGCAGATTTATCTCAAGGGAAGGGGCCTGACGGACATATTTCGAGATATTTCTTCTTCTTGTTGTTCTTCTTCTGCACAGCTAAGCTGGAAGTGGCATTTGCGGCTCGCACTAGTGCAGAGTTATCTGAAAGAAAGGGGCCACGGTGTTTCGGTATCTCTATTATGTTGGTGCGGCTTCGGAACTTTTAAATATCTTGATATATCTCGAGAACTACGCATCTGATCAAAAAATATCATAGAACATAAAAAGTAGGAAACTTAATTCTCTACAAAAAAGGTCTCTTATCATTTTGCCATAGCTCGCTTCGTTTCCGAGATATTTGCAGATTTATCTCAAGGGAAGGGGCCTGACGGACATATTTCGAGATATTTCTTCTTCTTGTTGTTCTTCCTCTGCACAGCTAAGCTGGAAGTGGCATTTGCAGCTCGCAATAGTGCAGCGTAATCTCAAAGAAAGGGGCCACGGTGTTTCTGTATCTCTATTATGTTGGTGCGGCTTCGGAACTTTTAAATATCTTGATATATCTCGAGAACTACGCATCTGATCCAAAAATATCATAGAACATAAAAAGTAGGAAACTTAATTCTCTACAAAAAAGGTCTCTTAACATTTTGCCATAGCTCGCTTCGTTTCCGAGATATTTGCAGATTTATCTCAAGGGAAGCGGCCTGACGGACATATTTCGAGATATTTCTTCTTCTTGTTGTTCTTCCTCTGCACAGCTAAGCTGGAAGTGGCATTTGCAGCTCGCAATAGTGCAGAGTAATCTCAAAGGAAGGGGCCACGGTGTTTCTGTATCTCTATTATGTTGGTGCGGCTTCGGAACTTTTAAATATCTTGATATATCTCGAGAACTACGCATCTGATCAAAAAATATCATACAACATAAATAGTAGGAAACTTAATTCTCTACAAAAAAGGTCCCTCAACATTTTGCCATAGCTCGCTTCGTTTCCGAGATATTTGCACATTTATCTCAAGGGAAGCGGCCTAACGGACATATTTCGAGATATTTCTTCTTCTTGTTGTTCTTCTTCTGCACAGCTAAGCTGGAAGTGGCATTTGCGGCTCCACTAGTGCAGAGTTATCTCAAAGAAAGGGGCCACGGTGTTTCTGTATCTCTATTATGTTGGTGCGGCTTCGGAACTTTTAAATATCTTGATATATCTCGAGAACTACGCATCTGATCAAAAAATATCATAGAACATAAAAAGTAGGAAACTTAATTCTCTACAAAAAAGGTCTCTTAACATTTTGCCATAGCTCGCTTCGTTTCCGAGATATTTGCAGATTTATCTCAAGGGAAGGGGCCTGACGGACATATTTCGAGATATTTCTTCTTCTTGTTGTTCTTCTTCTGCACAGCTAAGCTGGAAGTGGCATTTGCGGCTCGCACTAGTGCAGAGTTATCTCAAAGAAAGGGGCCACGGTGTTTCTGTATCTCTATTATGTTGGTGCGGCTTCGGAACTTTTAAATATCTCGATATATCTCGAAAACTACGCTTCTGATCAAAAAATATCATAGAACATAAAAAGTAGGAAACTTAATTCTCTACAAAAAAGGTCTCTTAACATTTTGCCATAGCTCGCTTCGTTTCCGAGATATTTGCAGATTTATCTCAAGGGAAGGGGCCTGACGGACATATTTCGAGATATTTCTTCTTCTTGTTGTTCTTCTTCTGCACAGCTAAGCTGGAAGTGGCATTTGCGGCTCGCACTAGTGCAGAGTTATCTCAAAGAAAGGGGCCACGGTGTTTCTGTATCTCTATTATGTTGGTGCGGCTTCGGAACTTTTAAATATCTTGATATATCTCGAGAACTACGCATCTGATCAAAAAATATCATAGAACATAAAAAGTAGGAAACTTAATTCTCTACAAAAAAGGTCTCTTAACATTTTGCCATAGCTCGCTTCGTTTCCGAGATATTTGCAGATTTATCTCAAGGGAAGGGGCCTGACGGACATATTTCGAGATATTTCTTCTTCTTGTTGTTCTTCCTCTGCACAGCTAAGCTGGAAGTGGCATTTGCAGCTCGCAATAGTGCAGAGTAATCTCAAAGAAAGGGGCCACGGTGTTTCTGTATCTCTATTATGTTGGTGCGGCTTCGGAACTTTTAAATATCTTGATATATCTCGAGAACTACGCATCTGATCAAAAAATATCATAGAACATAAAAAGTAGGAAACTTAATTCTCTACAAAAAAGGTCTCTTAACATTTTGCCATAGCTCGCTTCGTTTGCGAGATATTTGCAGATTTATCTCAAGGGAAGGGGCCTGACGGACATATTTCGAGATATTTCTTCTTCTTGTTGTTCTTCTTCTGCACAGCTAAGCTGGAAGTGGCATTTGCGGCTCGCACTAGTGCAGAGTTATCTCGAAGAAAGGGGCCACGGTGTTTCGGTATCTCTATTATGTTGGTGCGGCTTCGGAACTTTTAAATATCTTGATATATCTCGAGAACTACGCATCTGATCAAAAAATATCATAGAACATAAAAAGTAGGAAACTTAATTCTCTACAAAAAAGGTCTCTTAACATTTTGCCATAGCTCGCTTCGTTTCCGAGATATTTGCAGATTTATCTCAAGGGAAGGGGCCTGACGGACATATTTCGAGATATTTCTTCTTCTTGTTGTCCTTCTTCTGCACAGCTAAGCTGGAAGTGGCATTTGCAGCTCGCAATAGTGCAGAGTTATCTCAAAGAAAGGGGCCACGGTGTTTCTGTATCTCTATTATGTTGGTGCGGCTTCGGAACTTTTAAATATCTTGATATATCTCGAGAACTACGCATCTGATCAAAAAATATCATAGAACATAAAAAGTAGGAAACTTAATTCTCTACAAAAAAGTTCTCTTAAGATTTTGCCATAGCTCGCTTCGTTTCCGAGATATTTGCAGATTTATCTCAAGGGAAGGGGCCTGACGGACATATTTCGAGATATTTCTTCTTCTTGTTGTTCTTCCTCTGCACAGCTAAGCTGGAAGTGGCATTTGCAGCTGGCAATAGTGCAGAGTTATCTCAAAGAAGGGGGCCACGGTGTTTCTGTATCTCTATTATGTTGGTGCGGCTTCGGAACTTTTAAATATCTTGATATATCTCGAGAACTACGCATCTGATCAAAAAATATCATAGAAGATGAAAAGTAGGAAACTTAATTCTCTACAAAAAAGGTCTCTTAACATTTTGCCATAGCTCGCTTCGTTTCCGAGATATTTGCAGATTTATCTCAAGGGAAGGGGCCTGACGGACATATTTCGAGATATTTCTTCTTCTTGTTGTTCTTCTTCTGCACAGCTAAGCTGGAAGTGGCATTTGCGGCTCGCACTAGTGCAGAGTTATCTGAAAGAAAGGGGCCACGGTGTTTCGGTATCTCTATTATGTTGGTGCGGCTTCGGAACTTTTAAATATCTTGATATATCTCGAGAACTACGCATCTGATCAAAAAATATCATAGAACATAAAAAGTAGGAAACTTAATTCTCTACAAAAAAGGTCTCTTATCATTTTGCCATAGCTCGCTTCGTTTCCGAGATATTTGCAGATTTATCTCAAGGGAAGGGGCCTGACGGACATATTTCGAGATATTTCTTCTTCTTGTTGTTCTTCCTCTGCACAGCTAAGCTGGAAGTGGCATTTGCAGCTCGCAATAGTGCAGAGTAATCTCAAAGAAAGGGGCCACGGTGTTTCTGTATCTCTATTATGTTGGTGCGGCTTCGGAACTTTTAAATATCTTGATATATCTCGAGAACTACGCATCTGATCCAAAAATATCATAGAACATAAAAAGTAGGAAACTTAATTCTCTACAAAAAAGGTCTCTTAACATTTTGCCATAGCTCGCTTCGTTTCCGAGATATTTGCAGATTTATCTCAAGGGAAGCGGCCTGACGGACATATTTCGAGATATTTCTTCTTCTTGTTGTTCTTCCTCTGCACAGCTAAGCTGGAAGTGGCATTTGCAGCTCGCAATAGTGCAGAGTAATCTCAAAGAAAGGGGCCACGGTGTTTCTGTATCTCTATTATGTTGGTGCGGCTTCGGAACTTTTAAATATCTTGATATATCTCGAGAACTACGCATCTGATCAAAAAATATCATAGAACATAAAAAGTAGGAAACTTAATTCTCTACAAAAAAGGTCTCTTAACATTTTGCCATAGCTCGCTTCGTTTCCGAGATATTTGCAGATTTATCTCAAGGGAAGGGGCCTGACGGACATATTTCGAGATATTTCTTCTTCTTGTTGTTCTTCTTCTGCACAGCTAAGTTGGAAGTGGCATTTGCGGCTCGCAATAGTGCAGAGTTATCTCAAAGAAAGGGGCCACGGTGTTTCTGTATCTCTATTATGTTGGTGCGGCTTCGGAACTTTTAAATATCTTGATATATCTCGAGAACTACGCATCTGATCAAAAAATATCATACAACATAAATAGTAGGAAACTTAATTCTCTACAAAAAAGGTCCCTCAACATTTTGCCATAGCTCGCTTCGTTTCCGAGATATTTGCACATTTATCTCAAGGGAAGCGGCCTAACGGACATATTTCGAGATATTTCTTCTTCTTGTTGTTCTTCTTCTGCACAGCTAAGCTGGAAGTGGCATTTGCGGCTCGCACTAGTGCAGAGTTATCTCAAAGAAAGGGGCCACGGTGTTTCTGTATCTCTATTATGTTGGTGCGGCTTCGGAACTTTTAAATATCTCGATATATCTCGAAAACTACGCTTCTGATCAAAAAATATCATAGCACATAAATTGTAGGAAACATAATTCTCTACAAAAAACGTCTCTTAACTTTTTGCCATAGCTCGCTTCGTTTCCGAGATATTTGCAGATTTATCTCAGGGGAAGGGGCCTGACGGACATATTTCGAGATATTTCTTCTTCTTGTTGTTCTTCTTCTGCACAGCTAAGCTGGAAGTGGCATTTGCGGCTCGGACTAGTGCAGAGTTATCTCAAAGAAAGGGGCCACGGTGTTTCTGTATCTCTATTATGTTGGTGCGGCTTCGGAACTTTTAAATATCTCGATATATCTCGAAAACTACGCTTCTGATCAAAAAATATCATAGAACATAAATTGTAGGAAACATAATTCTGTACAAAAAACGTCTCTTAACATTTTGCCATAGCTCGCTTCGTTTCCGAGATATGTGCAGATTCAGCTCAAAGGAACGGGCCTGACGGACATAATTCGAGATACTTCTTCTTCTTCTTGTTCTTCCTCTGCACAGCTAAGCTGGAAGTGGCATTTGCAGCTCGCAATAGTGCAGAGTTATCTCAAAGAAAGGGGCCACGGTGTTTCTGTATCTCTATTATGTTGGTGCGGCTTCGGAACTTTTAAGTATCTTGATATATCTCGAGAACTACGCATCTGATCAAAAAATATCATAGAACATAAATAGTAGGAAACTTAATTCTCTACAAAAAAGGTCCCTCAACATTTTGCCATAGCTCGCTTCGTTTCCGAGATATTTGCACATTTATCTCAAGGGAAGCGGCCTAACGGACATATTTCGAGATATTTCTTCTTCTTGTTGTTCTTCTTCTGCACCGCTAAGCTGGAAGTGGCATTTGCGGCTCGCACTAGTGCAGAGTTATCTCGAAGAAAGGGGCCACGGTGTTTCTGTATCTCTATTATGTTGGTGCGGCTTCGGAACTTTTAAATATCTTGATATATCTCGAGAACTACGCATCTGATCAAAAAATATCATAGAACATAAATAGTAGGAAACTTAATTCTCTACAAAAAAGGTCCCTCAACATTTTGCCATAGCTCGCTTCGTTTCCGAGATATTTGCACATATATCTCAAGGGAAGCGGCCTAACGGACAGATTTCGAGATATTTCTTCTTCTTCTTGTTCTTCTTCTGCACAGCTAAGCTGGAAGTGGCATTTGCGGCTCGCACTAGTGCAGAGTTATCTTAAAGAAAGGGGCCACGGTGTTTCTGTATCTCTATTATGTTGGTGCGGCTTCGGAACTTTTAAATATCTCGATATATCTCGAAAACTACGCTTCTGATCAAAAAATATCATAGAACATAAATTGTAGGAAACATAATTCTGTACAAAAAAGGTCTCTTAACATTTTGCCATAGCTCGCTTCGTTTCCGAGATATTTGCAGATTTATCTCAAGGGAAGGGGCCTGACGGACATATTTCGAGATATTTCTTCTTCTTGTTGTCCTTCTTCTGCACAGCTAAGCTCGAAGTGGCATTTGCAGCTCGCAATAGTGCAGAGTTATCTCAAAGAAAGGGGCCACGGTGTTTCTGTATCTCTATTATGTTGGTGCGGCTTCGGAACTTTTAAATATCTTGATATATCTCGAGAACTACGCATCTGATCAAAAAATATCATAGAACATAAAAAGTAGGAAACTTAATTCTCTACAAAAAAGGTCTCTTAACATTTTGCCATAGCTCGCTTCGTTTCCGAGATATTTGCAGATTTATCTCAAGGGAAGGGGTCTGACGGACATATTTCGAGATATTTCTTCTTCCTGTTGTTCTTCTTCTGCACAGCTAAGCTGGAAGTGGCATTTGCGGCTCGCACTAGTGCAGAGTTATCTCAAAGAAAGGGGCCACGGTGTTTCTGTATCTCTATTATGTTGGTGCGGCTTCGGAACTTTTAAATATCTTGATATATCTCGAGAACTACGCATCTGATCAAAAAATATCATAGAACATAAAAAGTAGGAAACTTAATTCTCTACAAAAAAGTTCTCTTAAGATTTTGCCATAGCTCGCTTCGTTTCCGAGATATTTGCAGATTTATCTCAAGGGAAGGGGCCTGACGGACATATTTCGAGATATTTCTTCTTCCTGTTGTTCTTCTTCTGCACAGCTAAGCTGGAAGTGGCATTTGCGGCTCGCACTAGTGCAGAGTTATCTCAAAGAAAGGGGCCACGGTGTTTCTGTATCTCTATTATGTTGGTGCGGCTTCGGAACTTTTAAATATCTCGATATATCTCGAAAACTACGCTTCTGATCAAAAAATATCATAGAACATAAATTGTAGGAAACATAATTCTGTACAAAAAAGGTCTCTTAACATTTTGCCATAGCTCGCTTCGTTTCCGAGATATTTGCAGATTTATCTCAAGGGAAGGGGCCTGACGGACATATTTCGAGATATTTCTTCTTCTTGTTGTCCTTCTTCTGCACAGCTAAGCTCGAAGTGGCATTTGCAGCTCGCAATAGTGCAGAGTTATCTCAAAGAAAGGGGCCACGGTGTTTCTGTATCTCTATTATGTTGGTGCGGCTTCGGAACTTTTAAATATCTTGATATATCTCGAGAACTACGCATCTGATCAAAAAATATCATAGAACATAAAAAGTAGGAAACTTAATTCTCTACAAAAAAGGTCTCTTAACATTTTGCCATAGCTCGCTTCGTTTCCGAGATATTTGCAGATTTATCTCAAGGGAAGGGGCCTGACGGACATATTTCGAGATATTTCTTCTTCCTGTTGTTCTTCTTCTGCACAGCTAAGCTGGAAGTGGCATTTGCGGCTCGCACTAGTGCAGAGTTATCTCAAAGAAAGGGGCCACGGTGTTTCTGTATCTCTATTATGTTGGTGCGGCTTCGGAACTTTTAAATATCTTGATATATCTCGAGAACTACGCATCTGATCAAAAAATATCATAGAACATAAAAAGTAGGAAACTTAATTCTCTACAAAAAAGTTCTCTTAAGATTTTGCCATAGCTCGCTTCGTTTCCGAGATATTTGCAGATTTATCTCAAGGGAAGGGGCCTGACGGACATATTTCGAGATATTTCTTCTTCCTGTTGTTCTTCTTCTGCACAGCTAAGCTGGAAGTGGCATTTGCGGCTCGCACTAGTGCAGAGTTATCTCAAAGAAAGGGGCCACGGTGTTTCTGTATCTCTATTATGTTGGTGCGGCTTCGGAACTTTTAAGTATCTTGATATATCTCGAGAACTACGCATCTGATCAAAAAATATCATAGAACATAAATAGTAGGAAACTTAATTCTCTACAAAAAAGGTCCCTCAACATTTTGCCATAGCTCGCTTCGTTTCCGAGATATTTGCACATTTATCTCAAGGGAAGCGGCCTAACGGACATATTTCGAGATATTTCTTCTTCTTGTTGTTCTCCTTCTGCACAGCTAAGCTGGAAGTGGCATTTGCGGCTCGCACTAGTGCAGAGTTATCTCGAAGAAAGGGGCCACGGTGTTTCTGTATCTCTATTATGTTGGTGCGGCTTCGGAACTTTTAAATATCTTGATATATCTCGAGAACTACGCATCTGATCAAAAAATATCATAGAACATAAAAAGTAGGAAACTTAATTCTCTACAAAAAAGTTCTCTTAAGATTTTGCCATAGCTCGCTTCGTTTCCGAGATATTTGCAGATTTATCTCAAGGGAAGGGGCCTGACGGACATATTTCGAGATATTTCTTCTTCTTGTTGTTCATCCTCTGCACAGCTAAGCTGGAAGTGGCATTTGCAGCTGGCAATAGTGCAGAGTTATCTCAAAGAAAGGGGCCACGGTGTTTCTGTATCTCTATTATGTTGGTGCGGCTTCGGAACTTTTAAATATCTCGATATATCTCGAAAACTACGCTTCTGATCAAAAAATATCATAGCACATAAATTGTAGGAAACATAATTCTCTACAAAAAACGTCTCTTAACATTTTGCCATAGCTCGCTTCGTTTCCGAGATATTTGCAGATTTATCTCAAGGGAAGGGGCCTGACGGACATATTTCGAGATATTTCTTCTTCTTGTTGTTCTTCTTCTGCACAGCTAAGCTGGAAGTGGCATTTGCGGCTCGCACTAGTGCAGAGTTATCTCAAAGAAAGGGGCCACGGTGTTTCTGTATCTCTATTATGTTGGTGCGGCTTCGGAACTTTTAAATATCTCGATATATCTCGAAAACTACGCTTCTGATCAAAAAATATCATAGCACATAAATTGTAGGAAACATAATTCTCTACAAAAAACGTCTCCCAACATTTTGCCATAGCTCGCTTCGTTTCCGAGATATTTGCAGATTTATCTCAAGGGAAGGGGCCTGACGGACATATTTCGAGATATTTCTTCTTCTTGTTGTTCTTCTTCTGCACAGCTAAGCTGGAAGTGGCATTTGCGGCTCGCACTAGTGCAGAGTTATCTCAAAGAAAGGGGCCACGGTGTTTCTGTATCTCTATTATGTTGGTGCGGCTTCGGAACTTTTAAATATCTTGATATATCTCGAGAACTACGCATCTGATCAAAAAATATCATAGAACATAAAAAGTAGGAAACTTAATTCTCTACAAAAAACGTCTCTTAACATTTTGCCATAGCTCGCTTCGTTTCCGAGATATTTGCAGATTTATCTCAAGGGAAGGGGCCTGACGGACATATTTCGAGATATTTCTTCTTCTTGTTGTTCTTCTTCTGCACAGCTAAGTTGGAAGTGGCATTTGCGGCTCGCACTAGTGCAGAGTTATCTCAAAGAAAGGGGCCACGGTGTTTCTGTATCTCTATTATGTTGGTGCGGCTTCGGAACTTTTAAATATCTTGATATATCTCGAGAACTACGCATCTGATCAAAAAATATCATAGAACATAAAAAGTAGGAAACTTAATTCTCTACAAAAAAGGTCTCTTAACATTTTGCCATAGCTCGCTTCGTTTCCGAGATATTTGCAGATTTATCTCAAGGGAAGGGGCCTGACGGACATATTTCGAGATATTTCTTCTTCCTGTTGTTCTTCTTCTGCACAGCTAAGCTGGAAGTGGCATTTGCAGCTCGCAATAGTGCAGAGTAATCTCAAAGAAAGGGGCCACGGTGTTTCTGTATCTCTATTATGTTGGTGCGGCTTCGGAACTTTTAAATATCTTGATATATCTCGAGAACTACGCATCTGATCAAAAAATATCGTAGAACATAAATAGTAGGAAACTTAATTCTCTACAAAAAAGGTCCCTCAACCTTTTGCCATAGCTCGCTTCGTTTCCGAGATATTTGCACATTTATCTCAAGGGAAGCGGCCTAACGGACATATTTCGAGATATTTCTTCTTCTTGTTGTTCTTCTTCTGCACAGCTAAGCTGGAAGTGGCATTTGCGGCTCGCACTAGTGCAGAGTTATCTCAAAGAAAGGGGCCACGGTGTTTCTGTATCTCTATTATGTTGGTGCGGCTTCGGAACTTTTAAATATCTCGATATATCTCGAAAACTACGCTTCTGATCAAAAAATATCATAGCACATAAATTGTAGGAAACATAATTCTCTACAAAAAACGTCTCTTAACATTTTGCCATAGCTCGCTTCGTTTCCGAGATATTTGCAGATTTATCTCAAGGGAAGGGGCCTGACGGACATATTTCGAGATATTTCTTCTTCTTGTTGTTCTTCTTCTGCACAGCTAAGCTGGAAGTGGCATTTGCAGCTCGCAATAGTGCAGAGTAATCTCAAAGAAAGGGGCCACGGTGTTTCTGTATCTCTATTATGTTGGTGCGGCTTCGGAACTTTTAAATATCTTGATATATCTCGAGAACTACGCATCTGATCAAAAAATATCATAGAACATAAATAGTAGGAAACTTAATTCTCTACAAAAAAGGTCCCTCAACATTTTGCATAGCTCGCTTCGTTTCCGAGATATTTGCACATTTATCTCAAGGGAAGCGGCCTAACGGACATATTTCGAGATATTTCTTCTTCTTGTTGTTCTTCTTCTGCACAGCTAAGCTGGAAGTGGCATTTGCGGCTCGCACTAGTGCAGAGTTATCTCAAAGAAAGGGGCCACGGTGTTTCTGTATCTCTATTATGTTGGTGCGTCTTCGGAACTGTTAAATATCTCGATATATCTCGAAAACTACGCTTTTGATCAAAAAATATCATAGCACCTAAATTGTAGGAAACATAATTCTCTACAAAAAACGTCTCTTAACATTTTGCCATAGCTCGCTTCGTTTCCGAGATATTTGCAGATTTATCTCAAGGGAAGGGGCCTGACGGACATATTTCGAGATATTTCTTCTTCTTGTTGTTCTTCTTCTGCACAGCTAAGCTGGAAGTGGCATTTGCGGCTCGCACTAGTGCAGAGTTATCTCAAAGAAAGGGGCCACGGTGTTTCTGTATCTCTATTATGTTGGTGCGGCTTCGGAACTTTTAAGTATCTCGATATATCTCGAAAACTACGCTTCTGATCAAAAAATATCATAGAACATAAATTGTAGGAAACATAATTCTGTACAAAAAACGTCTCTTAACATTTTGCCATAGCTCGCTTCGTTTCCGAGATATGTGCAGATTCAGCTCAAAGGAACGGGCCTGACGGACATATTTCGAGATACTTCTTCTTCTTGTTCTTCTTCCTCTGCACAGCTAAGCTGGAAGTGGCATTTGCAGCTCGCAATAGTGCAGAGTTATCTCAAAGAAAGGGGCCACGGTGTTTCTGTATCTCTATTATGTTGGTGCGGCTTCGGAACTTTTAAATATCTTGATATATCTCGAGAACTACGCATCTGATCAAAAAATATCATAGAACATAAAAAGTAGGAAACTTAATTCTCTACAAAAAAGGTCTCTTAACATTTTGCCATAGCTCGCTTCGTTTCCGAGATATTTGCAGATTTATCTCAAGGGAAGGGGCCTGACGGACATATTTCGAGATATTTCTTCTTCTTGTTGTCCTTCTTCTGCACAGCTAAGCTGGAAGTGGCATTTGCAGCTCGCAATAGTGCAGAGTTATCTCAAAGAAGGGGGCCACGGTGTTTCTGTATCTCTATTATGTTGGTGCGGCTTCGGAACTTTTAAATATCTCGATATATCTCGAGAACTACGCATCTGATCAAAAAATATCATAGAACATAAAAAGTAGGAAACTTAATTCTCTACAAAAAAGGTCTCTTAACATTTTGCCATAGCTCGCTTCGTTTCCGAGATATTTGCAGATTAATCTCAAGGGAAGGGGCCTGACGGACATATTTCGAGATATTTCTTCTTCTTGTTGTTCTTCTTCTGCACAGCTAAGCTGGAAGTGGCATTTGCAGCTCGCACTAGTGCAGAGTTATCTCAAAGAAAGGGGCCACGGTGTTTCTGTATCTCTATTATGTTGGTGCGGCTTCGGAACTTTTAAATATCTTGATATATCTCGAGAACTACGCATCTGATCAAAAAATATCATAGAACATAAAAAGTAGGAAACTTAATTCTCTACAAAAAAGGTCTCTTAACATTTTGCCATAGCTCGCTTCGTTTCCGAGATATTTGCAGATTTATCTCAAGGGAGGGGCCTGACGGACATATTTCGAGATATTTCTTCTTCTTGTTGTTCTTCCTCTGCACAGCTAAGCTGGAAGTGGCATTTGCAGCTCGCAATAGTGCAGAGTAATCTCAAAGAAAGGGGCCACGGTGTTTCTGTATCTCTATTATGTTGGTGCGGCTTCGGAACTTTTAAATATCTTGATATATCTCGAGAACTACGCATCTGATCAAAAAATATCATAGAACATAAATAGTAGGAAACTTAATTCTCTACAAAAAAGGTCCCTCAACATTTTGCATAGCTCGCTTCGTTTCCGAGATATTTGCACATTTATCTCAAGGGAAGCGGCCTAACGGACATATTTCGAGATATTTCTTCTTCTTGTTGTTCTTCTTCTGCACAGCTAAGCTGGAAGTGGCATTTGCGGCTCGCACTACTGCAGAGTTATCTCAAAGAAAGGGGCCACGGTGTTTCTGTATCTCTATTATGTTGGTGCGTCTTCGGAACTTTTAAATATCTCGATATATCTCGAAAACTACGCTTTTGATCAAAAAATATCATAGCACATAAATTGTAGGAAACATAATTCTCTACAAAAAACGTCTCTTAACATTTTGCCATAGCTCGCTTCGTTTCCGAGATATTTGCAGATTTATCTCAAGGGAAGGGGCCTGACGGACATATTTCGAGATATTTCTTCTTCTTGTTGTTCTTCTTCTGCACAGCTAAGCTGGAAGTGGCATTTGCGGCTCGCACTAGTGCAGAGTTATCTCAAAGAAAGGGGCCACGGTGTTTCTGTATCTCTATTATGTTGGTGCGGCTTCGGAACTTTTAAATATCTCGATATATCTCGAAAACTACGCTTCTGATCAAAAAATATCATAGAAAATAAATTGTAGGAAACATAATTCTGTACAAAAAACGTCTCTTAACATTTTGCCATAGCTCGCTTCGTTTCCGAGATATGTGCAGATTCAGCTCAAAGGAACGGGCCTGACGGACATATTTCGAGATACTTCTTCTTCTTGTTCTTCTTCCTCTGCACAGCTAAGCTGGAAGTGGCATTTGCAGCTCGCAATAGTGCAGAGTTATCTCAAAGAAAGGGGCCACGGTGTTTCTGTATCTCTATTATGTTGGTGCGGCTTTGGAACTTTTAAATATCTTGATATATCTCGAGAACTACGCATCTGATCAAAAAATATCATAGAACATAAAAAGTAGGAAACTTAATTCTCTACAAAAAAGGTCTCTTAACATTTTGCCATAGCTCGCTTCGTTTCCGAGATATTTGCAGATTTATCTCAAGGGAGGGGCCTGACGGACATATTTCGAGATATTTCTTCTTCTTGTTGTTCTTCCTCTGCACAGCTAAGCTGGAAGTGGCATTTGCAGCTCGCAATAGTGCAGAGTAATCTCAAAGAAAGGGGCCACGGTGTTTCTGTATCTCTATTATGTTGGTGCGGCTTCGGAACTTTTAAATATCTTGATATATCTCGAGAACTACGCATCTGATCAAAAAATATCATAGAACATAAATAGTAGGAAACTTAATTCTCTACAAAAAAGGTCCCTCAACATTTTGCATAGCTCGCTTCGTTTCCGAGATATTTGCACATTTATCTCAAGGGAAGCGGCCTAACGGACATATTTCGAGATATTTCTTCTTCTTGTTGTTCTTCTTCTGCACAGCTAAGCTGGAAGTGGCATTTGCGGCTCGCACTACTGCAGAGTTATCTCAAAGAAAGGGGCCACGGTGTTTCTGTATCTCTATTATGTTGGTGCGTCTTCGGAACTTTTAAATATCTCGATATATCTCGAAAACTACGCTTTTGATCAAAAAATATCATAGCACATAAATTGTAGGAAACATAATTCTCTACAAAAAACGTCTCTTAACATTTTGCCATAGCTCGCTTCGTTTCCGAGATATTTGCAGATTTATCTCAAGGGAAGGGGCCTGACGGACATATTTCGAGATATTTCTTCTTCTTGTTGTTCTTCTTCTGCACAGCTAAGCTGGAAGTGGCATTTGCGGCTCGCACTAGTGCAGAGTTATCTCAAAGAAAGGGGCCACGGTGTTTCTGTATCTCTATTATGTTGGTGCGGCTTCGGAACTTTTAAATATCTCGATATATCTCGAAAACTACGCTTCTGATCAAAAAATATCATAGAAAATAAATTGTAGGAAACATAATTCTGTACAAAAAACGTCTCTTAACATTTTGCCATAGCTCGCTTCGTTTCCGAGATATGTGCAGATTCAGCTCAAAGGAACGGGCCTGACGGACATATTTCGAGATACTTCTTCTTCTTGTTCTTCTTCCTCTGCACAGCTAAGCTGGAAGTGGCATTTGCAGCTCGCAATAGTGCAGAGTTATCTCAAAGAAAGGGGCCACGGTGTTTCTGTATCTCTATTATGTTGGTGCGGCTTTGGAACTTTTAAATATCTTGATATATCTCGAGAACTACGCATCTGATCAAAAAATATCATAGAACATAAAAAGTAGGAAACTTAATTCTCTACAAAAAAGGTCTCTTAACATTTTGCCATAGCTCGCTTCGTTTCCGAGATATTTGCAGATTTATCTCAAGGGAAGGGGCCTGACGGACATATTTCGAGATATTTCATCTTCTTGTTGTTCTTCTTCTGCACAGCTAAGTTGGAAGTGGCATTTGCGGCTCGCACTAGTGCAGAGTTATCTCAAAGAAAGGGGCCACGGTGTTTCTGTATCTCTATTATGTTGGTGCGGCTTCGGAACTTTTAAATATCTTGATATATCTCGAGAACTACGCATCTGATCAAAAAATATCATAGAACATAAAAAGTAGGAAACTTAATTCTCTACAAAAAAGGTCTCTTAACATTTTGCCATAGCTCGCTTCGTTTCCGAGATATTTGCAGATTTATCTCAAGGGAAGGGGCCTGACGGACATATTTCGAGATATTTCTTCTTCTTGTTGTTCTTCTTCTGCACAGCTAAGTTGGAAGTGGCATTTGCGGCTCGCACTAGTGCAGAGTTATCTCAAAGAAAGGGGCCACGGTGTTTCTGTATCTCTATTATGTTGGTGCGGCTTCGGAACTTTTAAATATCTCGATATATCTCGAAAACTACGCTTCTGATCAAAAAATATCATAGCACATAAATTGTAGGAAACATAATTCTCTACAAAAAACGTCTCTTAACATTTTGCCATAGCTCGCTTCGTTTCCGAGATATTTGCAGATTTATCTCAAGGGAAGGGGCCTGACGGACATATTTCGAGATATTTCTTCTTCTTGTTGTTCTTCTTCTGCACAGCTAAGCTGGAAGTGGCATTTGCGGCTCGCACTAGTGCAGAGTTATCTCAAAGAAAGGGGCCACGGTGTTTCTGTATCTCTATTATGTTGGTGCGGCTTCGGAACTTTTAAATATCTTGATATATCTCGAGAACTACGCATCTGATCAAAAAATATCATAGAACATAAATAGTAGGAAACTTAATTCTCTACAAAGAAGGTCCCTCAACATTTTGCCATAGCTCGCTTCGTTTCCGAGATATTTGCACATTTATCTCAAGGGAAGCGGCCTAACGGACATATTTCGAGATATTTCTTCTTCTTGTTGTTCTTCTTCTGCACAGCTAAGCTGGAAGTGGCATTTGCGGCTCGCACTAGTGCAGAGTTATCTCAAAGAAAGGGGCCACGGTGTTTCTGTATCTCTATTATGTTGGTGCGGCTTCGGAACTTTTAAATATCTCGATATATCTCGAAAACTACGCTTCTGATCAAAAAATATCATAGCACATAAATTGTAGGAAACATAATTCTCTACAAAAAACGTCTCTTAACATTTTGCCATAGCTCGCTTCGTTTCCGAGATATTTGCAGATTTATCTCAAGGGAAGGGGCCTGACGGACATATTTCGAGATATTTCTTCTTCTTGTTGTTCTTCTTCTGCACAGCTAAGCTGGAAGTGGCATTTGCGGCTCGCACTAGTGCAGAGTTATCTCAAAGAAAGGGGCCACGGTGTTTCTGTATCTCTATTATGTTGGTGCGGCTTCGGAACTTTTAAATATCTTGATATATCTCGAGAACTACGCATCTGATCAAAAAATATCATAGAACATAAAAAGTAGGAAACTTAATTCTCTACAAAAAAGGTCTCTTAACATTTTGCCATAGCTCGCTTCGTTTCCGAGATATTTGCAGATTTATCTCAAGGGAAGGGGCCTGACGGACATATTTCGAGATATTTCTTCTTCTTGTTGTCCTTCTTCTGCACAGCTAAGCTGGAAGTGGCATTTGCAGCTCGCAATAGTGCAGAGTTATCTCAAAGAAAGGGGCCACGGTGTTTCTGTATCTCTATTATGTTGGTGCGGCTTCGGAACTTTTAAATATCTTGATATATCTCGAGAACTACGCATCTGATCAAAAAATATCATAGAACATAAATAGTAGGAAACTTAATTCTCTACAAAAAAGGTCCCTCAACATTTTGCCATAGCTCGCTTCGTTTCCGAGATATTTGCACATTTATCTCAAGGGAAGCGGCCTAACGGACATATTTCGAGATATTTCTTCTTCTGCACAGCTAAGCTGGAAGTGGCATTTGCGGCTCGCACTAGTGCAGAGTTATCTCAAAGAAAGGGGCCACGGTGTTTCTGTATCTCTATTATGTTGGTGCGGCTTCGGAACTTTTAAATATCTTGATATATCTCGAGAACTACGCATCTGATCAAAAAATATCATAGAACATAAAAAGTAGGAAACTTAATTCTCTACAAAAAAGGTCTCTTAACATTTTGCCATAGCTCGCTTCGTTTCCGAGATATTTGCAGATTTATCTCAAGGGAAGGGGCCTGACGGACATATTTCGAGATATTTCTTCTTCTTGTTGTTCTTCTTCTGCACAGCTAAGTTGGAAGTGGCATTTGCGGCTCGCACTAGTGCAGAGTTATCTCAAAGAAAGGGGCCACGGTGTTTCTGTATCTCTATTATGTTGGTGCGGCTTCGGAACTTTTAAATATCTTGATATATCTCGAGAACTACGCATCTGATCAAAAAATATCATAGAACATAAAAAGTAGGAAACTTAATTCTCTACAAAAAAGGTCTCTTAACATTTTGCCATAGCTCGCTTCGTTTCCGAGATATTTGCAGATTTATCTCAAGGGAAGGGGCCTGACGGACATATTTCGAGATATTTCTTCTTCCTGTTGTTCTTCTTCTGCACAGCTAAGCTGGAAGTGGCATTTGCAGCTCGCAATAGTGCAGAGTAATCTCAAAGAAAGGGGCCAGGGTGTTTCTGTATCTCTATTATGTTGGTGCGGCTTCGGAACTTTTAAATATCTTGATATATCTCGAGAACTACGCATCTGATCAAAAAATATCATAGAACATAAATAGTAGGAAACTTAATTCTGTACAAAAAAGGTCTCTTAACATTTTGCCATAGCTCGCTTCGTTTCCGAGATATTTGCAGATTTATCTCAAGGGAAGGGGCCTGACGGACATATTTCGAGATATTTCTTCTTCCTGTTGTTCTTCTTCTGCACAGCTAAGCTGGAAGTGGCATTTGCGGCTCGCACTAGTGCAGAGTTATCTCAAAGAAAGGGGCCACGGTGTTTCTGTATCTCTATTATGTTGGTGCGGCTTCGGAACTTTTAAATATCTTGATATATCTCGAGAACTACGCATCTGATCAAAAAATATCGTAGAACATAAATAGTAGGAAACTTAATTCTCTACAAAAAAGGTCCCTCAACCTTTTGCCATAGCTCGCTTCGTTTCCGAGATATTTGCACATTTATCTCAAGGGAAGCGGCCTAACGGACATATTTCGAGATATTTCTTCTTCTTGTTGTTCTTCTTCTGCACAGCTAAGCTGGAAGTGGCATTTGCGGCTCGCACTAGTGCAGAGTTATCTCAAAGAAAGGGGCCACGGTGTTTCTGTATCTCTATTATGTTGGTGCGGCTTCGGAACTTTTAAATATCTCGATATATCTCGAAAACTACGCTTCTGATCAAAAAATATCATAGCACATAAATTGTAGGAAACATAATTCTCTACAAAAAACGTCTCTTAACATTTTGCCATAGCTCGCTTCGTTTCCGAGATATTTGCAGATTTATCTCAAGGGAAGGGGCCTGACGGACATATTTCGAGATATTTCTTCTTCTTGTTGTTCTTCTTCTGCACAGCTAAGCTGGAAGTGGCATTTGCGGCTCGCACTAGTGCAGAGTTATCTCAAAGAAAGGGGCCACGGTGTTTCTGTATCTCTATTATGTTGGTGCGGCTTCGGAACTTTTAAATATCTTGATATATCTCGAGAACTACGCATCTGATCAAAAAATATCATAGAACATAAAAAGTAGGAAACTTAATTCTCTACAAAAAAGGTCTCTTAACATTTTGCCATAGCTCGCTTCGTTTCCGAGATATTTGCAGATTTATCTCAAGGGAAGGGGCCTGACGGACATATTTCGAGATATTTCTTCTTCTTGTTGTCCTTCTTCTGCACAGCTAAGCTGGAAGTGGCATTTGCAGCTCGCAATAGTGCAGAGTTATCTCAAAGAAAGGGGCCACGCTGTTTCTGTATCTCTATTATGTTGGTGCGGCTTCGGAACTTTTAAATATCTTGATATATCTCGAGAACTACGCATCTGATCAAAAAATATCATAGAACATAAAAAGTAGGAAACTTAATTCTCTACAAAAAAGGTCTCTTAACATTTTGCCATAGCTCGCTTCGTTTCCGAGATATTTGCAGATTTATCTCAAGGGAAGGGGCCTGACGGACATATTTCGAGATATTTCTTCTTCTTGTTGTTCTTCCTCTGCACAGCTAAGCTGGAAGTGGCATTTGCAGCTCGCAATAGTGCAGAGTAATCTCAAAGAAAGGGGCCACGGTGTTTCTGTATCTCTATTATGTTGGTGCGGCTTCGGAACTTTTAAATATCTTGATATATCTCGAGAACTACGCATCTGATCAAAAAATATCATAGAACATA
The DNA here is from genome assembly GCF_051020975.1 of Osmia lignaria lignaria. Taxonomy (NCBI): domain Eukaryota; kingdom Metazoa; phylum Arthropoda; class Insecta; order Hymenoptera; family Megachilidae; genus Osmia; species Osmia lignaria. The sequence continues at coordinate 4,621,337 of NW_027478160.1, forward strand.
AATAGTAGGAAACTTAATTCTCTACAAAAAAGGTCCCTCAACCTTTTGCCATAGCTCGCTTCGTTTCCGAGATATTTGCACATTTATCTCAAGGGAAGCGGCCTAACGGACATATTTCGAGATATTTCTTCTTCTTGTTGTTCTTCTTCTGCACAGCTAAGCTGGAAGTGGCATTTGCGGCTCGCACTAGTGCAGAGTTATCTCAAAGAAAGGGGCCACGGTGTTTCTGTATCTCTATTATGTTGGTGCGGCTTCGGAACTTTTAAATATCTCGATATATCTCGAAAACTACGCTTCTGATCAAAAAATATCATAGCACATAAATTGTAGGAAACATAATTCTCTACAAAAAACGTCTCTTAACATTTTGCCATAGCTCGCTTCGTTTCCGAGATATTTGCAGATTTATCTCAAGGGAAGGGGCCTGACGGACATATTTCGAGATATTTCTTCTTCTTGTTGTTCTTCTTCTGCACAGCTAAGCTGGAAGTGGCATTTGCGGCTCGCACTAGTGCAGAGTTATCTCAAAGAAAGGGGCCACGGTGTTTCTGTATCTCTATTATGTTGGTGCGGCTTCGGAACTTTTAAATATCTTGATATATCTCGAGAACTACGCATCTGATCAAAAAATATCATAGAACATAAAAAGTAGGAAACTTAATTCTCTACAAAAAAGGTCTCTTAACATTTTGCCATAGCTCGCTTCGTTTCCGAGATATTTGCAGATTTATCTCAAGGGAAGGGGCCTGACGGACATATTTCGAGATATTTCTTCTTCTTGTTGTCCTTCTTCTGCACAGCTAAGCTGGAAGTGGCATTTGCAGCTCGCAATAGTGCAGAGTTATCTCAAAGAAAGGGGCCACGCTGTTTCTGTATCTCTATTATGTTGGTGCGGCTTCGGAACTTTTAAATATCTTGATATATCTCGAGAACTACGCATCTGATCAAAAAATATCATAGAACATAAAAAGTAGGAAACTTAATTCTCTACAAAAAAGGTCTCTTAACATTTTGCCATAGCTCGCTTCGTTTCCGAGATATTTGCAGATTTATCTCAAGGGAAGGGGCCTGACGGACATATTTCGAGATATTTCTTCTTCTTGTTGTTCTTCCTCTGCACAGCTAAGCTGGAAGTGGCATTTGCAGCTCGCAATAGTGCAGAGTAATCTCAAAGAAAGGGGCCACGGTGTTTCTGTATCTCTATTATGTTGGTGCGGCTTCGGAACTTTTAAATATCTTGATATATCTCGAGAACTACGCATCTGATCAAAAAATATCATAGAACATAAATAGTAGGAAACTTAATTCTCTACAAAAAAGGTCCCTCAACCTTTTGCCATAGCTCGCTTCGTTTCCGAGATATTTGCACATTTATCTCAAGGGAAGCGGCCTAACGGACATATTTCGAGATATTTCTTCTTCTTGTTGTTCTTCTTCTGCACAGCTAAGCTGGAAGTGGCATTTGCGGCTCGCACTAGTGCAGAGTTATCTCAAAGAAAGGGGCCACGGTGTTTCTGTATCTCTATTATGTTGGTGCGTCTTCGGAACTGTTAAATATCTCGATATATCTCGAAAACTACGCTTTTGATCAAAAAATATCATAGCACATAAATTGTAGGAAACATAATTCTCTACAAAAAACGTCTCTTAACATTTTGCCATAGCTCGCTTCGTTTCCGAGATATTTGCAGATTTATCTCAAGGGAAGGGGCCTGACGGACATATTTCGAGATATTTCTTCTTCTTGTTGTTCTTCTTCTGCACAGCTAAGCTGGAAGTGGCATTTGCGGCTCGCACTAGTGCAGAGTTATCTCAAAGAAAGGGGCCACGGTGTTTCTGTATCTCTATTATGTTGGTGCGGCTTCGGAACTTTTAAATATCTCGATATATCTCGAAAACTACGCTTCTGATCAAAAAATATCATACAACATAAATTGTAGGAAACATAATTCTCTACAAAAAAGGTCTCTTAACATTTTGCCATAGCTCGCTTCGTTTCCGAGATATTTGCAGATTTATCTCAAGGGAAGGGGCCTGACGGACATATTTCGAGATATTTCTTCTTCTTGTTGTTCTTCTTCTGCACAGCTAAGCTGGAAGTGGCATTTGCGGCTCGCACTAGTGCAGAGTTATCTCAAAGAAAGGGGCCACGGTGTTTCTGTATCTCTATTATGTTGGTGCGGCTTCGGAACTTTTAAATATCTCGATATATCTCGAAAACTACGCTTCTGATCAAAAAATATCATAGAACATAAATTGTAGGAAACATAATTCTCTACAAAAAAGGTCTCTTAACATTTTGCCATAGCTCGCTTCGTTTCCGAGATATTTGCAGATTTATCTCAAGGGAAGGGGCCTGACGGACATATTTCGAGATATTTCTTCTTCTTGTTGTTCTTCTTCTGCACAGCTAAGCTGGAAGTGGCATTTGCGGCTCGCACTAGTGCAGAGTTATCTCAAAGAAAGGGGCCACGGTGTTTCTGTATCTCTATTATGTTGGTGCGGCTTCGGAACTTTTAAATATCTTGATATATCTCGAGAACTACGCTTCTGATCAAAAAATATCATAGAACATAAATTGTAGGAAACATAATTCTCTACAAAAAACGTCTCTTAACATTTTGCCATAGCTCGCTTCGTTTCCGAGATATTTGCAGATTCAGCTCAAAGGAACTGGCCTGACGGACATATTTCGAGATATTTCTTCTTCTTGTTGTTCTTCTTCTGCACAGCTAAGCTGGAAGTGGCATTTGCGGCTCGCACTAGTGCAGAGTTATCTCAAAGAAAGGGGCCACGGTGTTTCTGTATCTCTATTATGTTGGTGCGGCTTCGGAACTTTTAAATATCTCGATATATCTCGAAAACTACGCTTCTGATCAAAAAATATCATAGAACATAAATTGTAGGAAACATAATTCTCTACAAAAAACGTCTCTTACCATTTTGCCATAGCTCGCTTCGTTTCCGAGATATTTGCAGATTCAGCTCAAAGGAACGGGCCTGACGGACATATTTCGAGATACTTCTTCTTCTTGTTGTTCTTCCTCTGCACAGCTAAGCTGGAAGTGGCATTTGCAGCTCGCAATAGTGCAGAGTTATCTCAAAGAAAGGGGCCACGGTGTTTCTGTATCTCTATTATGTTGGTGCGGCTTCGGAACTTTTAAATATCTCGATATATCTCGAAAACTACGCTTCTGATCAAAAAATATCATAGAACATAAATTGTAGGAAACATAATTCTCTACAAAAAACGTCTCTTAACATTTTGCCATAGCTCGCTTCGTTTCCGAGATATTTGCAGATTCAGCTCAAAGGAACGGGCCTGACAGACATATTTCGAGATACTTCTTCTTCTTGTTGTTCTTCCTCTGCACAGCTAAGCTGGAAGTGGCATTTACAGCTCGCAATAGTGCAGAGTTATCTCAAAGAAAGGGGCCACGGTGTTTCTGTATCTCTATTATGTTGGTGCGGCTTCGGAACTTTTAAATATCTTGATATATCTCGAGAACTACGCATCTGATCAAAAAATATCGTAGAACATGAAAAGTAGGAAACTTAATTCTCTACAAAAAAGGTCCCTTAACATTTTGCCATAGCTCTCTTCGTTTCCAAGATATTTGCAGATTTATCTCAAGGGAAGGGGCCTGACGGACATATTTCGAGATATTTCTTCATCTTGTTGTTCTTCTTCTGCACAGCTAAGCTGGAAGTGGCATTTGCAGCTCGGAATAGTGCAGAGTTATCTCAAAGAAAGGGGCCACGGTGTTTCTGTATCTCTATTATGTTGGTGCGGCTTCGGAACTTTTAAATATCTCGATATATCTCGAAAACTACGCTTCTGAACAAAAAATATCATAGAACGTAAATTGTAGGAAACATTATTCACTACAAAAAAGGTCTCTTAACATTTTGCCATAGCTCGCTTCGTTTCCGAGATATTTGCAGATTCAGCTCAAAGGAACGGGCCTGACGGACATATTTCGAGATACTTCTTCTTCTTGTTGTTCTTCTTCTGCACAGCTAAGCTGGAAGTGGCATTTGCAGCTCGCAATAGTGCAGAGTTATCTCAAAGAAAGGGGCCACGGTGTTTCTGTATCTCTATTATGTTGGTGCGGCTTCGGAACTTTTAAATATCTTGATATATCTCGAGAACTACGCATCTGATCAAAAAATATCATAGAGCATAAAAAGGAGGAAACTTAATTCTCTACAAAAAAGGTCTCTTAACATTTTGCCATAGCTCGCTTCGTATCCGAGATATTTGCACATTTATCTCAAGGGAAGGGGCCTAACGGACATATTTCGAGATATTTCTTCTTCTTGTTGTTCTTCTTCTGCACAGCTAAACTGGAAGTGGCATTTCCAGCTCGCAATAGTGCAGAGTTATCTCAAAGAGAGGGGCCACGGTGTTTCTGTATCTCTATTATGTTGTTGCGGCTTCGGAACTTTTCAATATCTCGATATATCCCGAAAACTACGCTTCTGATCAAAAAATATCATAGAACATAAATTGTAGGAAACATAATTCTCTACAAAAAAGGTCTCTTAACATTTTGCCATAGCTCGCTTCGTTTCCGAGATATTTGCAGATATATCTCAAGGGCAGGGGCCTGACGGACATATTTCGAGATATTTCTTCTTCTTGTTGTTCTTCTTCTGCACAGCTAAACTGGAAGTGGCATTTCCAGCTCGCAATAGTGCAGAGTTATCTCAAAGAGAGGGGCCACGGTGTTTCTGTATCTCTATTATGTTGGTGCGGCTTCGGAACTTTTAAATATCTTGATATATCTCGAGAACTACGCATCTGATCAAAAAATATCATAGAAGATAAAAAGTAGAAAACTTAATTCTCTACAAAAAAGGTCTCTTAACATTTTGCCATAGCTCGCTTCGTTTCCGAGATATTTGCAGATTTATCTCAAGGGAAGGGGCCTGACGGACATATTTCGAGATATTTCTTCTTCTTGTTGTTCTTCTTCTGCACAGCTAAGCTGGAAGTGGCATTTGCGGCTCGCACTAGTGCACAGTTATCTCAAAGAAAGGGGCCACGGTGTTTCTGTATCTCTATTATGTTGGTGCGGCTTCGGAACTTTTAAGTATCTCGATATATCTCGAAAACTACGCTTCTGATCAAAAAATATCATAGAACATAAATTGTAGGAAACATAATTCTCTACAAAAAACGTCTCTTAACATTTTGCCATAGCTCGCTTCGTTTCCGAGATATTTGCAGATTCAGCTCAAAGGAACTGGCCTGACGGACATATTTCGAGATATTTCTTCTTCTTGTTGTTCTTCTTCTGCACAGCTAAGCTGGAAGTGGCATTTGCGGCTCGCACTAGTGCAGAGTTATCTCAAAGAAAGGGGCCACGGTGTTTCTGTATCTCTATTATGTTGGTGCGGCTTCGGAACTTTTAAATATCTCGATATATCTCGAAAACTACGCTTCTGATCAAAAAATATCATAGAACATAAATTGTAGGAAACATAATTCTCTACAAAAAACGTCTCTTACCATTTTGCCATAGCTCGCTTCGTTTCCGAGATATTTGCAGATTCAGCTCAAAGGAACGGGCCTGACGGACATATTTCGAGATACTTCTTCTTCTTGTTGTTCTTCCTCTGCACAGCTAAGCTGGAAGTGGCATTTGCAGCTCGCAATAGTGCAGAGTTATCTCAAAGAAAGGGGCCACGGTGTTTCTGTATCTCTATTATGTTGGTGCGGCTTCGGAACTTTTAAATATCTCGATATATCTCGAAAACTACGCTTCTGATCAAAAAATATCATAGAACATAAATTGTAGGAAACATAATTCTCTACAAAAAACGTCTCTTAACATTTTGCCATAGCTCGCTTCGTTTCCGAGATATTTGCAGATTCAGCTCAAAGGAACGGGCCTGACAGACATATTTCGAGATACTTCTTCTTCTTGTTGTTCTTCCTCTGCACAGCTAAGCTGGAAGTGGCATTTACAGCTCGCAATAGTGCAGAGTTATCTCAAAGAAAGGGGCCACGGTGTTTCTGTATCTCTATTATGTTGGTGCGGCTTCGGAACTTTTAAATATCTTGATATATCTCGAGAACTACGCATCTGATCAAAAAATATCGTAGAACATGAAAAGTAGGAAACTTAATTCTCTACAAAAAAGGTCCCTTAACATTTTGCCATAGCTCTCTTCGTTTCCAAGATATTTGCAGATTTATCTCAAGGGAAGGGGCCTGACGGACATATTTCGAGATATTTCTTCATCTTGTTGTTCTTCTTCTGCACAGCTAAGCTGGAAGTGGCATTTGCAGCTCGGAATAGTGCAGAGTTATCTCAAAGAAAGGGGCCACGGTGTTTCTGTATCTCTATTATGTTGGTGCGGCTTCGGAACTTTTAAATATCTCGATATATCTCGAAAACTACGCTTCTGAACAAAAAATATCATAGAACGTAAATTGTAGGAAACATTATTCACTACAAAAAAGGTCTCTTAACATTTTGCCATAGCTCGCTTCGTTTCCGAGATATTTGCAGATTCAGCTCAAAGGAACGGGCCTGACGGACATATTTCGAGATACTTCTTCTTCTTGTTGTTCTTCTTCTGCACAGCTAAGCTGGAAGTGGCATTTGCAGCTCGCAATAGTGCAGAGTTATCTCAAAGAAAGGGGCCACGGTGTTTCTGTATCTCTATTATGTTGGTGCGGCTTCGGAACTTTTAAATATCTTGATATATCTCGAGAACTACGCATCTGATCAAAAAATATCATAGAGCATAAAAAGGAGGAAACTTAATTCTCTACAAAAAAGGTCTCTTAACATTTTGCCATAGCTCGCTTCGTATCCGAGATATTTGCACATTTATCTCAAGGGAAGGGGCCTAACGGACATATTTCGAGATATTTCTTCTTCTTGTTGTTCTTCTTCTGCACAGCTAAACTGGAAGTGGCATTTCCAGCTCGCAATAGTGCAGAGTTATCTCAAAGAGAGGGGCCACGGTGTTTCTGTATCTCTATTATGTTGGTGCGGCTTCGGAACTTTTAAATATCTTGATATATCTCGAGAACTACGCATCTGATCAAAAAATATCATAGAAGATAAAAAGTAGAAAACTTAATTCTCTACAAAAAAGGTCTCTTAACATTTTGCCATAGCTCGCTTCGTTTCCGAGATATTTGCAGATTTATCTCAAGGGAAGGGGCCTGACGGACATATTTCGAGATATTTCTTCTTCTTGTTGTTCTTCTTCTGCACAGCTAAGCTGGAAGTGGCATTTACAGCTCGCAATAGTGCAGAGTTATCTCAAAGAAAGGGGCCACGGTGTTTCTGTATCTCTATTATGTTGGTGCGGCTTCGGAACTTTTAAATATCTTGATATATCTCGAGAACTACGCATCTGATCAAAAAATATCATAGAACATAAAAAGTAGGAAACTTAATTCTCTACAAAAAAGGTCTCTTAACATTTTGCCATAGCTCGCTTCGTTTCCGAGATATTTGCAGATATATCTCAAGGGAAGGGGCCTGACGGACATATTTCGAGATATTTCTTCTTCTTGTTGTTCTTCTTCTGCACAGCTAAGCTGGAAGTGGCATTTGCGGCTCGCACTATTGCAGAGTTATCTCAAAGAAAGGGGCCACGGTGTTTCTGTATCTCTATTATGTTGGTGCGGCTTCGGAACTTTTCAATATCTCGATATATCCCGAAAACTACGCTTCTGATCAAAAAATATCATAGAACATAAATTGTAGGAAACATAATTCTCTACAAAAAAGGTCTCTTAACATTTTGCTATAGCTCGCTTCGTTTCCGAGATATTTGCAGATATATCTCAAGGGCAGGGGCCTGACGGACATATTTCGAGATATTTCTTCTTCTTGTTGTTCTTCTTCTGCACAGCTAAACTGGAAGTGGCATTTCCAGCTCGCAATAGTGCAGAGTTATCTCAAAGAGAGGGGCCACGGTGTTTCTGTATCTCTATTATGTTGGTGCGGCTTCGGAACTTTTAAATATCTTGATATATCTCGAGAACTACGCATCTGATCAAAAAATATCATAGAAGATAAAAAGTAGAAAACTTAATTCTCTACAAAAAAGGTCTCTTAACATTTTGCCATAGCTCGCTTCGTTTCCGAGATATTTGCAGATTTATCTCAAGGGAAGGGGCCTGACGGACATATTTCGAGATATTTCTTCTTCTTGTTGTTCTTCTTCTGCACAGCTAAGCTGGAAGTGGCATTTACAGCTCGCAATAGTGCAGAGTTATCTCAAAGAAAGGGGCCACGGTGTTTCTGTATCTCTATTATGTTGGTGCGGCTTCGGAACTTTTAAATATCTTGATATATCTCGAGAACTACGCATCTGATCAAAAAATATCATAGAACATAAAAAGTAGGAAACTTAATTCTCTACAAAAAAGGTCTCTTAACATTTTGCCATAGCTCGCTTCGTTTCCGAGATATTTGCAGATATATCTCAAGGGAAGGGGCCTGACGGACATATTTCGAGATATTTCTTCTTCTTGTTGTTCTTCTTCTGCACAGCTAAGCTGGAAGTGGCATTTGCGGCTCGCACTATTGCAGAGTTATCTCAAAGAAAGGGGCCACGGTGTTTCTGTATCTCTATTATGTTGGTGCGGCTTCGGAACTTTTCAATATCTCGATATATCCCGAAAACTACGCTTCTGATCAAAAAATATCATAGAACATAAATTGTAGGAAACATAATTCTCTACAAAAAAGGTCTCTTAACATTTTGCCATAGCTCGCTTCGTTTCCGAGATATTTGCAGATATATCTCAAGGGCAGGGGCCTGACGGACATATTTCGAGATATTTCTTCTTCTTGTTGTTCTTCTTCTGCACAGCTAAGCTGGAAGTGGCATTTACAGCTCGCAATAGTGCAGAGTTATCTCAAAGAAAGGGGCCACGGTGTTTCTGTATCTCTATTATGTTGGTGCGGCTTTGGAACTTTTAAATATCTTGATATATCTCGAGAACTACGCATCCGATCAAAAAATATCATCGAACATAAAAAGTAGGAAACTTAATTCTCTACAAAAAAGGTCTCTTAACATTTTGCCATAGCTCGCTTCGTTTCCGAGATATTTGCAGATTTATCTCAAGGGAAGTGGCCTGACGGACATATTTCGAGATATTTCTTCTTCTTGTTGTTCTTCTTCTGCACAGCTAAACTGGAAGTGGCATTTGCGGCTCGCACTAGTGCAGAGTTATCTCAAAGAAAGGGGCCACGGTGTTTCTGTATCTCTATTATGATGGTGCGTCTTCGGAACTTTTAAATATCTCGATATATCTCGAGAACTACCCATCTGATCAAAAAATATCATAGAACATGAAAAGTAGGAAACATTATTCTCTACAAAAAAGGTCTCTTAACATTTTGCCATAGCTCGCTTCGTTTCCGAGATATTTGCAGATTCATCTCAAGGGAAGGGGTCTGACGGACATATTTCGAGATATTTCTTCTTCTTGTTGTTCTTCTTCTGCACAGCTAAGCTCGAAGTGGCATTTGCAGCTCGCAATAGTGCAGAGTTATCTCAAAGAAAGAGGCCACGGTGTTTCTGTACCTCTATTATGTTGGTGCAGCTTCGGAACTTTTAAATATCTTGATATATCTCGAGAACTACGCATCTGATCAAAAATATCATCCAACATAAAAAGTAGGAAACTTAATTCTCTACAAAAAAGGTCTCTTAACATTTTGCCATAGCTCGCTTCGTTTCCGAGATATTTGCAGATTTATCTCAAGGGAAGGGGCCTAACGGACATATTTCGAGATATTTCTTCTTCTTGTTGTTCTTCTTCTGCACAGCTAAGCTGGAAGTGGCATTCGCGGCTCGCACTATTGCAGAGTTATCTCAAAGAAAGGGGCCACGGTGTTTCTGTATCTCTATTATGTTGGTGCGGCTTCGGAACTTTTAAATATCTTGATATATCTCGAGAACTACGCGTCTGATCAAAAAATATCATAGAACATAAAAAGTAGGAAACATAATTCTCTACAAAAAAGGTCTCTTAACATTTTGCCATAGCTCGCTTCGTTTCCGAGATATTTGCAGATTTATCTCAAGGGAAGGGGCCTGACGGACATATTTCGAGATATTTCTTCTTCTTGTTGTTCTTCTTCTGCACAGCTAAGCTGGAAGTGGCATTTGCGGCTCGCACTAGTGCACAGTTATCTCAAAGAAAGGGGCCACGGTGTTTCTGTATCTCTATTATGTTGGTGCGGCTTCGGAACTTTTAAATATCTTGATATATCTCGATAACTGCGCATCTGATCAAAAAATATCATAGAACATAAAAAGTAGGAAACTAAATTCTCTACAAAAAAGGTCTCTCAACATTTCGCCATAGCTCGCTTCGTTTCCGAGATATTTGCAGATTTATCTCAAGGGAAGGGGCCTGTCGGACATATTTCGAGATATTTCTTCTTCTTGTTGTTCTTCTTCTGCACAGCTAAGCTGGAAGTGGCATTTGCGGCTCGCACTAGTGCAGAGTTATCTCAAAGAAAGGGGCCACGGTGTTTCTGTATCTCTATTATGTTGGTGCGGCTTCGGAACTTTTAAATATCTCGATATATCTCGAAAACTACGCTTCTCATCGAAAAATATCATAGAACATAAATTGTAGGAAACATAATTCTCTACAAAAAACGTCTCTTAACATTTTGCCATAGCTCGCTTCGTTTCCGAGATATTTGCAGATTCAGCTCAAAGGAACGGGCCTGACGGACATATTTCGAGATATTTCTTCTTCTTGTTGTTCTTCTTCTGCACAGCTAAGCTGGAAGTGGCATTTGCGGCTCGCACTAGTGCACAGTTATCTCAAAGAAAGGGGCCACGGTGTTTCTGTATCTCTATTATGTTGGTGCGGCTTCGGAACTTTTAAATATCTTGATATATCTCGATAACTGCGCATCTGATCAAAAATATCATACAACATAAAAAGTAGGAAACTTAATTCTCTACAAAAAAGGTCTCTTAACATTTTGCCATAGCTCGCTTTGTTTCCGAGATATTTGCAGATTTATCTCAAGGGAAGGGGCCTAACGGACATATTTCGAGATATTTCTTCTTCTTGTTGTTCTTCTTCTGCACAGCTAAACTGGAAGTGGCATTTCCAGCTCGCAATAGTGCAGAGTTATCTCAAAGAAAGGGGCCACGGTGTTTCTGTATCTCTATTATGTTGGTGCGGCTTCGGAACTTTTAAATATCTTGATATATCTCGATAACTGCGCATCTGATCAAAAAATATCATAGAACATAAAAAGTAGGAAACTTAATTCTCTACAAAAAAGGTCTCTTAACATTTTGCCATAGCTCGCTTTGTTCCGAGATATTTGCAGATTTATCTCAAGGGAAGGGGCCTGACGGACATATTTCGAGATATTTCTTCTTCTTGTTGTTCTTCTTCTGCACAGCTAAGCTGGAAGTGGCATTTGCGGCTCGCACTAGTGCAGAGTTATCTCAAAGAAAGGGGCCACGGTGTTTCTGTATCTCTATTATGTTGGTGCGGCTTCGGAACTTTTAAATATCTTGATATATCTCGAGAACTACGCGTCTGATCAAAAAATATCATAGAACATAAAAAGTAGGAAACATAATTCTCTACAAAAAAGGTCTCTTAACATTTTGCCATAGCTCGCTTCGTTTCCGAGATATTTGCAGATTTATCTCAAGGGAAGGGGCCTGACGGACATATTTCGAGATATTTCTTCTTCTTGTTGTTCTTCTTCTGCACAGCTAAGCTGGAAGTGGCATTTGCGGCTCGCACTAGTGCACAGTTATCTCAAAGAAAGGGGCCACGGTGTTTCTGTATCTCTATTATGTTGGTGCGGCTTCGGAACTTTTAAATATCTTGATATATCTCGATAACTGCGCATCTGATCAAAAAATATCATAGAACATAAAAAGTAGGAAACTTAATTCTCTACAAAAAAGGTCTCTCAACATTTCGCCATAGCTCGCTTCGTTTCCGAGATATTTGCATATTTATCTCAAGGGAAGGGGCCTGTCGGACATATTTCGAGATATTTCTTCTTCTTGTTGTTCTTCTTCTGCACAGCTAAGCTGGAAGTGGCATTTGCGGCTCGCACTAGTGCAGAGTTATCTCAAAGAAAGGGGCCACGGTGTTTCTGTATCTCTATTATGTTGGTGCGGCTTCGGAACTTTTAAATATCTCGATATATCTCGAAAACTACGCTTCTCATCGAAAAATATCATAGAACATAAATTGTAGGAAACATAATTCTCTACAAAAAACGTCTGTTAACATTTTGCCATAGCTCGCTTCGTTTCCGAGATATTTGCAGATTCAGCTCAAAGGAACGGGCCTGACGGACATATTTCGAGATATTTCTTCTTCTTGTTGTTCTTCTTCTGCACAGCTAAGCTGGAAGTGGCATTTGCGGCTCGCACTAGTGCACAGTTATCTCAAAGAAAGGGGCCACGGTGTTTCTGTATCTCTATTATGTTGGTGCGGCTTCGGAACTTTTAAATATCTTGATATATCTCGATAACTGCGCATCTGATCAAAAATATCATACAACATAAAAAGTAGGAAACTTAATTCTCTACAAAAAAGGTCTCTTAACATTTTGCCATAGCTCGCTTTGTTTCCGAGATATTTGCAGATTTATCTCAAGGGAAGGGGCCTAACGGACATATTTCGAGATATTTCTTCTTCTTGTTGTTCTTCTTCTGCACAGCTAAACTGGAAGTGGCATTTCCAGCTCGCAATAGTGCAGAGTTATCTCAAAGAAAGGGGCCACGGTGTTTCTGTATCTCTATTATGTTGGTGCGGCTTCGGAACTTTTAAATATCTTGATATATCTCGATAACTGCGCATCTGATCAAAAAATATCATAGAACATAAAAAGTAGGAAACTTAATTCTCTACAAAAAAGGTCTCTTAACATTTTGCCATAGCTCGCTTTGTTCCGAGATATTTGCAGATTTATCTCAAGGGAAGGGGCCTAACGGACATATTTCGAGATATTTCTTCTTCTTGTTGTTCTTCTTCTGCACAGCTAAACTGGAAGTGGCATTTCCAGCTCGCAATAGTGCAGAGTTATCTCAAAGAAAGGGGCCACGGTGTTTCTGTATCTCTATTATGTTGGTGCGGCTTCGGAACTTTTAAATATCTTGATATATCTCGAGAACTACGCATCTGATCAAAAAATATCATAGAACATTATAAGTAGGAAACTTAATTCTCTACAAAAAAGGTCTCTTAACATTTTGCCATAGCTCGCTTCGTTTCCGAGATATTTGCAGATTTATCTCAAGGGAAGGGGCCTGACGGACATATTTCGAGATATTTCTTCTTCTTGTTGTTCTTCTTCTGCACAGCTAAGCTGGAAGTGGCATTTGCGGCTCGCACTAGTGCAGAGTTATCTCAAAGAAAGGAGCCACGGTGTTTCTGTATCTCTATTATGTTGGTGCGGCTTCGGAACTTTTAAATATCTTGATATATCTCGAGAACTACGCATCTGATCAAAAAATATCATAGAACATAAAAAGTAGGAAACTTAATTCTCTACAAAAAAGGTCTCTTAACATTTTGCCATACCTCGCTTCGTTTCCGAGATATTTGCAGATTTATCTCAAGGGAAGGGGCCTGACGGACATATTTCGAGATATTTCTTCTTCTTGTTGTTCTTCTACTGCACAGCTAAGCTGGAAGTGGCATTTGCGGCTCGCACTAGTGCAGAGTTATCTCAAAGAAAGGGGCCACGGTGTTTCTGTATCTGTATTATGTTGGTGCGGCTTCGGAACTTTTAAATATCTTGATATATCTCGAGAACTACGCATCTGATCAAAAAATATCATAGAACATAAAAAGTAGGAAACTTAATTCTTCTCAAAAAAGGTCTCTTAACATTTTGCCATAGCTCGCTTCGTTTCCGAGATATTTGCAGATTTATCTCAAGGGAAGGGGCCTAACGGACATATTTCGAGATATTTCTTCTTCTTGTTGTTCTTCTTCTGCACAGCTAAGCTGGAAGTGGCATTCGCGGCTCGCACTATTGCAGAGTTATCTCAAAGAAAGGGGCCACGGTGTTTCTGTATCTCTATTATGTTGGTGCGGCTTCGGAACTTTTAAATATCTTGATATATCTCGAGAACTACGCGTCTGATCAAAAAATATCATAGAACATAAAAAGTAGGAAACATAATTCTCTACAAAAAAGGTCTCTTAACATTTTGCCATAGCTCGCTTCGTTTCCGAGATATTTGCAGATTTATCTCAAGGGAAGGGGCCTGACGGACATATTTCGAGATATTTCTCCTTCTTGTTGTTCTTCTTCTGCACAGCTAAGCTGGAAGTGGCATTTGCGGCTCGCACTAGTGCACAGTTATCTCAAAGAAAGGGGCCACGGTGTTTCTGTATCTCTATTATGTTGGTGCGGCTTCGGAACTTTTAAATATCTTGATATATCTCGATAACTGCGCATCTGATCAAAAAATATCATAGAACATAAAAAGTAGGAAACTTAATTCTCTACAAAAAAGGTCTCTCAACATTTCGCCATAGCTCGCTTCGTTTCCGAGATATTTGCAGATTTATCTCAAGGGAAGGGGCCTGTCGGACATATTTCGAGATATTTCTTCTTCTTGTTGTTCTTCTTCTGCACAGCTAAGCTGGAAGTGGCATTTGCGGCTCGCACTAGTGCAGAGTTATCTCAAAGAAAGGGGCCACGGTGTTTCTGTATCTCTATTATGTTGGTGCGGCTTCGGAACTTTTAAATATCTCGATATATCTCGAAAACTACGCTTCTCATCGAAAAATATCATAGAACATAAATTGTAGGAAACATAATTCTCTACAAAAAACGTCTCTTAACATTTTGCCATAGCTCGCTTCGTTTCCGAGATATTTGCAGATTCAGCTCAAAGGAACGGGCCTGACGGACATATTTCGAGATATTTCTTCTTCTTGTTGTTCTTCTTCTGCACAGCTAAGCTGGAAGTGGCATTTGCGGCTCGCACTAGTGCACAGTTATCTCAAAGAAAGGGGCCACGGTGTTTCTGTATCTCTATTATGTTGGTGCGGCTTCGGAACTTTTAAATATCTTGATATATCTCGATAACTGCGCATCTGATCAAAAATATCATACAACATAAAAAGTAGGAAACTTAATTCTCTACAAAAAAGGTCTCTCAACATTTTGCCATAGCTCGCTTTGTTTCCGAGATATTTGCAGATTTATCTCAAGGGAAGGGGCCTAACGGACATATTTCGAGATATTTCTTCTTCTTGTTGTTCTTCTTCTGCACAGCTAAACTGGAAGTGGCATTTCCAGCTCGCAATAGTGCAGAGTTATCTCAAAGAAAGGGGCCACGGTGTTTCTGTATCTCTATTATGTTGGTGCGGCTTCGGAACTTTTAAATATCTTGATATATCTCGAGAACTACGCATCTGATCAAAAAATATCATAGAACATTATAAGTAGGAAACTTAATTCTCTACAAAAAAGGTCTCTTAACATTTTGCCATAGCTCGCTTCGTTTCCGAGATATTTGCAGATTTATCTCAAGGGAAGGGGCCTAACGGACATATTTCGAGATATTTCTTCTTCTTGTTGTTCTTCTTCTGCACAGCTAAACTGGAAGTGGCATTTCCAGCTCGCAATAGTGCAGAGTTATCTCAAAGAAAGGAGCCACGGTGTTTCTGTATCTCTATTATGTTGGTGCGGCTTCGGAACTTTTAAATATCTTGATATATCTCGAGAACTACGCATCTGATCAAAAAATATCATAGAACATAAAAAGTAGGAAACTTAATTCTCTACAAAAAAGGTCTCTCAACATTTTGCCATAGCTCGCTTCGTTTCCGAGATATTTGCAGATTTATCTCAAGGGAAGGGGCCTAACGGACATATTTCGAGATATTTCTTCTTCTTGTTGTTCTTCTTCTGCACAGCTAAGCTGGAAGTGGCATTTGCGGCTCGCACTATTGCAGAGTTATCTCAAAGAAAGGGGCCACGGTGTTTCTGTATCTCTATTATGTTGGTGCGGCTTCGGAACTTTTAAATATCTTGATATATCTCGAGAACTACGCGTCTGATCAAAAAATATCATAGAACATAAAAAGTAGGAAACATTATTCTCTACAAAAAAGGTCTCTTAACATTTTGCCATAGCTCGCTTCGTTTCCGAGATATTTGCAGATTTATCTCAAGGGAAGGGGCCTGACGGACATATTTCGAGATATTTCTTCTTCTTGTTGTTCTTCTTCTGCACAGCTAAGCTGGAAGTGGCATTTGCGGCTCGCACTAGTGCAGAGTTATCTCAAAGAAAGGGGCCACGGTGTTTCTGTATCTCTATTATGTTGGTGCGGCTTCGGAACTTTTAAATATCTTGATATATCTCGAGAACTACGCATCTGATCAAAAAATATCATAGAACATAAAAAGTAGGAAACTTAATTCTCTACAAAAAAGGTCTCTTAACATTTTGCCATAGCTCGCTTCGTTTCCGAGATATTTGCAGATTTATCTCAAGGGAAGGGGCCTGACGGACATATTTCGAGATATTTCTTCTTCTTGTTGTTCTTCTTCTGCACAGCTAAGCTGGAAGTGGCATTTGCGGCTCGCACTATTGCAGAGTTATCTCAAAGAAAGGGGCCACGGTGTTTCTGTATCTCTATTATGTTGGTGCGGCTTCGGAACTTTTAAATATCTTGATATATCTCGAGAACTACGCATCTGATCAAAAAATATCATAGAACGTAAAAAGTAGGAAACTTAATTCTCTACAAAAAAGGTCTCTTAACATTTTGCCATAGCTCGCTTCGTTTCCGAGATATTTGCAGATTTATCTCAAGGGAAGGGGCCTGACGGACATATTTCGAGATATTTCTTCTTCTTGTTGTTCTTCTTCTGCACAGCTAAGCTGGAAGTGGCATTTGCGGCTCGCACTATTGCAGAGATATCTCAAAGAAAGGGGCTACGGTGTTTCTGTATCTGTATTATGTTGGTGCGGCTTCGGAACTTTTAAATATCTTGATATATCTCGAGAACTACGCATCTGATCAAAAAATATCATAGAAGATAAAAAGTAGGAAACTTAATTCTCTACAAAAAAGGTCTCTTAACATTTCGCCATAGCTCGCTTCGTTTCCGAGATATTTGCAGATTTATCTCAAGGGAAGGGGCCTGTCGGACATATTTCGAGATATTTCTTCTTCTTGTTGTTCTTCTTCTGCACAGCTAAGCTGGAAGTGGCATTTGCGGCTCGCACTAGTGCAGAGTTATCTCAAAGAAAGGGGCCACGGTGTTTCTGTATCTGTATTATGTTGGTGCGGCTTCGGAACTTTTAAATATCTTGATATATCTCGAGAACTACGCATCTGATCAAAAAATATCATAGTGTTACGTCCGGAAAATTTTCCAAATTTGTCCGCCTCACGTTCCCTTATCAAGCCTTCGGGTTATAGGAGTCTCCTCATGTAAGGGGCGTGGGGAGGGCAAATTACTACTGCACTTTTCTTTAATTTCTCCTTGACTCTGTGCTTTCCCATCAAGCCTTCGGGTTGTAAGAGACTTCTTCATGTGGGAAATGCGCAGGGAAAAGTTTGAGCTTATAATTATTCTACTTTTGTCTTTCCTATTCTTTCATTCTTCTCATATTTCTCAATTCCTTTCTTAGTTGAAACCCCTCCTTGAAGCTATCGTCGTGCTCAACTGCGTAGTAACAGAAACGCGTGATAGAAAAACTCGGCTTCGACCAAGGAAAAGTATCATAAACACCGTTCGCGGCGCGGTTAGCCAGTGCTTCACATTGTAGGGGTCTCCTCGGGCTAACTGCGCAAAAACGTAAAGATCACGTTATTACCGAGATTAACATCGATACTCTCCTCTTTTTCACGCGTGGGCGCCAGTCGGTCCCTAACCCGATCGCGTGTATGAATTGATTGCTGGAGTGAGAACGCTAAGGAATGTAGTTCGTTGAATATTTGTATGAATGCGAGAGCGAGGAATGAGAACCCTTGCAGGCAAACGCTAGCATGCGTTCGAGGCCTGTTTAGAGGCAAAGGGTCGTGCGAGGCAATAAAAGTCTTTGTATCGAATTTCGAGAATTTGCCTGAAACCGAAAACCTAACGGTAATTTTCGAATGACGAGAACGTTCTCGAAGCAACTATGTCGCAACTGAAATAACGAATATTCGATTAATAATGGAAACCTGTCGTTATTGGAAAATAGCAATCGAACACCGAATGCCTTATATCGAGCGTACCGGCGCAATCCATATTGTTGATCGATTTCTCTGTGAACGAAATGATTATGGACAAGCCAACTGTTAATTAAGAAACCTCGTGATAACCGGTCCATTATTCATACTTAATAGTACAACAGATATAGTTCATGTTTATAGCAATAATTCTGATTTAAACTATTAATTGATAATCACATCATATCTAATATTGGAATTATCGATGAGAATAGAACATTCCAGAAATTCTACGGCGTAGAAACATCGAAAAGCCGTTAGACAGAGAGGGAACACCAAGAAAGAGAGAAAACATGATCTGGAGGAATTAGCTGGCACGCGCGCTTAACCAATAGCGACGCACGCGACGCTGTCGTCACGCGCTATGATTTGCCGAAATGTCCCCACGCAGGACATCGTCCTCGCGACGGGCCCTTCCGGCTAGGATCGCGATCGATTCTGATCACTCTTCGTCGAACAATCGAGTAAGTCGTGACGGGAGCCCGTGCGTCTAGAGATAGAGTTGTCGTTCGTACTTCGTTGTAATTTACCTGCGCGGCAAGACCTACGGATTAGGCAGAGTGTCGTGAGAGTGAAATTCCGGATACGCGGCAAGAACTCAGAGACGCGCACGTTAAACTCATTTTCATACTATTAAACCTCTATCTTTTCTCTTTCTTTTAATCCGTTGTTCGCGTAACTTTCGTATTAAATTCACTCGCGCTTATTATTATATTATTCCGAAGAGCGTAATCGTCTTGTGTTCGTCTTATTAATTTTGCAACAAACGACAAACGGGCGCGCGACAAGTGAAGTGCCGCCACAGATCTCTCAACCTTTCTTGGTGTTCCAGATCAACCAGCGATTTTTCAACGTTCAACCAGCGAATTAACAACCGATTATATCATATATAATATTCTACATTCTCACGGTAAGCCTGTTCTGTACTAATTTGTCGAGCACGGCATTAGCATCCAATTTAGACACGGCAAAACGGGCGATCTATTAAGCCTACGGGTTATAAGAGTGTCTTCATTTTAGATCGTCTCGTTTCCATATTCAGGTACCGAACATATTATATTTCGCTATTTTAATATTCCGAACTTTTTCCAATCATCGCGAATGTGTGTGGGTAACGATTGTTTCGACTGCGAGATATTTTATCAGGGACGACCCGTAAGGCCCTTTCGGGGGTTATAAGAGTCTCTTCATGCAGGTCGTTTCCTTGCGGATAGAAACCGCCCAAAATTCGATTCTTCATTATCAGGTCGAGGCAGTCGTCCTACATTAACCATACATTTTTCACATCTCAAATACGCGTAATAATCACAATAGAAGCTCTCATTGTAAACCAAAGGTTAGACATTTTTCGATTTTCATTTATATTATTAACGTAATAGGTTAAGCATCTTTACCCTTGTTTAAACAGTATTGTTATCAATTGAATTTACTTAACAGTGATTAACAGTAATCTAATAGAATCATTTTAGCATTCAAACAATTAGTCATTTCAAAATTCAGTTCTGTTAGCTTCGATAGTCAATTTTTGAATTAAATTACTTTCCTTTTTGCACACTAAATTGCATTCGCATTTCTTTCAAGTCCCATTTGTATCATTTCCTTTTTTTTTTCATTTTACATTTCAAATCCACGCATACAAACACAAGGTTTCAAGGAGGGACCCGTATGGGACCCAGAGCGCTGACGAACCCAACGGAAATAAATATTATCTAAATTTTCCGTCTTTTAATTTCGTTCTGACCGTAGAGGACGCTTCCGCGTCATACGCGGTCAGAACTGGTGGCAGCGATACCTTTCTCATCGCCCAAAAATAAGAATTATTATGTATATATAAAACAAATATATTTATAATTGATTTTACGTTGCGCGCTCACGCAACGCGCAACGTAACAAGTTTTTGGTGGCAGCGGTGGGATACTTCAGTGCTCGCTCATTGAGAATTGTGTTGGAAATTGCATTCTTTTTAAAATTTCCATTAATTTTTGCTAGAACCTTTGATTTGCAATTGAGGCAAAATCGGGATTTTTGTATACTGGACACCCCTTTTGCCACGTTTGTCGCATATTATCGTATTATTGCAAATTGTGAATATTTGTGTATTTTGATATATGATTTATATATTTTTGTGTGTTTGCGATAATTGTTCGCTACCAAAGTAAATTTCTTGCTTACAATCAATTTTATTAACCACCTATTTAATTGTTATATTTATTTTGTTATATTTGTTATACTTATTTCTTATTTAAATTATATATTTCTATTTATTTTGTTTACTGTTGATTATTTTTTTTTTGTGTTTCTGTTAATTTATTCTGAGCAGTTGATTATTTCGATAACTAGAACGAACAATTATCGCACATTTTCGTGTTGAATACGGTGTGCTACCGAATTTTGAATATTATCTGTGTATATTTTTCTTGATTGACATTTTTGTGTATTTTCTCATTTACATTTTTGATTTGAACGAACATTTGCAATATGCCTGATCCACCGATTAATGTGGGTGCCGGCGGAAGCACCTCGCTGACGGCCCGCGACGATGACGACGATCTTTCCACCACGGTGATTGAAAGCTTCGCCGTACAGCAGGCCGCACATTACGTACCAATCTTCGATGGTCGTAACATCCGGTTAAGAGACTTCATCGCGGAAGTACAATATCATTCAGATAGCCTGCCAATGTCAAGCAGAACAGTCTTCCTTCGGCTCGTGATTTCGAGATTAAGGGGGGAGGCGCGTGATAGTGTACAGGGAATTAGGTTTATGGTACTCTCCGACTTAATAAGACATTTAAAGAAACGATTCACGCCGGAAAAGACATTCCACGATTACTATCAGCAAATCGCGAATATTAGGATGAAACGCGATGAGTCAGTATACGCGTTCCACGATCGAATCAGAGCTTTGCTTGCGGGAATGGAGGACTTGATTAAGTCAAAATCCGGATCTAGCTATGCTCAGATGATGGATCCAGTCCGTGCAACAGCGTTAGAGTCATTTATCTGGGGATTGCCGGACGATATTGCGCGAGCAGTGGACGCGCGCGATCCAAAAACTTTAACTGAGGCTGTCGAAATAGCAGACCGGGTACAAACGAGATATCGAAATCGGCCGACAATGTCGCACGAATCGCGTCGTACAGATTATGACTCGGGTTATCGACGCGAATACGGGGACCGCGAATATAGGCCGCGATATGAGGGCTATAGTCCCGAGAGGAATTTTGCCCGCTCTTATCCACGATACGCGTCGTATTCTCCGGTAAGGAACGAGACTAATTCGCCGATGAGATTACCACCGACTCGCGAATTCAATCGGGCTCCGAGCCCTGTCCGAGCTTTCGAAACCGAGGCGCGAGATGCTCTTGTACGGCGGACGCATCATTGTAAGTGCTGCCGTCATGCGAGCGCATCGGACGCGCGATCGAACGCCTTTTCGCGTTCGCCCACCCCGGAGTCACCGTCGGGTGAAAAATCGCGGTTTAAGATTGATTATAGACCACGCTCTCCGTCATTGGAGGAGCCGGTAGCGGGACCTTCCAGCTCGTCCCGTAGATCACCATCACCGTTATCAAATTTCGAAAATTTAAACTTGGACAGGACTCGCCGCACCGACGCGACGACGAGTCAATCACCTCCCGAGCGTCACTCAAATCAAAAGGTACAGTTCCAGAAAAGATTCTAGCTGTCGAGTATAAACGTGATACGCCGATCGTTAAGCTCTCATCGGATGACCTAGGAACAGGATCCGCGAACTTTTTAGTGGATACCGGGGCGGAAATTAACTTAATTAAATTAAATCTATTACGCAATGATCTGCCAATCGCGACGCACGAGGCCACGATAATATCCGGAATAACCCCGCAGAAAGACCGTACAATAGGCACGTCGACATTACGTATACAGGGAAACCCCGTGCGCTTCCACGTCGTACGATCTAATTTTCCGCTGAGAACAGACGGTATTTTAGGGCAAGAATATTTACGTCAGGAACGGGCTGAAATTTCGTTTGCACATAACACTCTAGTCACGCGAACAGATCCTATAAGACCGCATAGATTCGTAGATGAGAGATCTTTAGACTTTTCAGACCGCAAAGCGTTAGAACCGCGCACCTACATCATTAAAGCGCGTTCTAAACAACCGATCGCGATCGATGTGGTAAACAACGTCTTGAAGGAAGGGTACTTGCCCTTATTAGAAACCGTGGGCGGCCTGTTCGTCGGCGAAGCAGCCGTATCGGTAAATGACCAGGGCGTATGCCACGTACTCGCCATTAATACATTAGAGCGTGACCTTGACCTGAAGGTACCACCGCAAGAACTGGTACCATTTGACTACCATTGTTTCCCCGAGGAATCAGACGAGTCGCCCGGTTCCGATTGTGATAATACAAACACGAGTTCATTAGATCGAGTCTCTGAAGTGTTAGACAAACTACGGCTAGGACACTTAAACGTAGAAGAACGCAGGCACGTAGAAGAAATAGTTGAGGAATACCCCGAAAGATTTCATCTCCCCATGGATAAATTAGAGGCTACCTCGTTTATTAAGCATAATATTCCGACGGTAGATGAAATTCCGATAAACACGCGTCAATATCGATTTCCGCCTATTCATAAAGAGGAAATCGAGCGTCAGATCTTGACAAAATTAGAAAGCGGAATCATTGTTCCGTCAAACTCTCCATATAATTCTCCCCTGTGGATTGTCCCTAAGAAACCGGATTCCAAGGGCAATCCCAGGTGGAGAATGGTAATCGATTTTCGAAAACTGAACGAGAAAACAATCGGTGACGCGTATCCACTGCCAAACATGACTGAGATTTTAGACCTCATTGGCAGCGCACAATACTTTTCCGTATTTGATTTAGCCAGTGGTTTTCAACAAATTGAAACCGATCCCAAGGATCGTCATAAAACGGCATTCAGCACGCCGACCGGGCATTATGAATATGTACGAATGCCCGAAGGGTTAAAGAATGCACCGGCAACTTTCCAGCGCTTAATGAATAGTACACTCCGTGGTTTACAGGGTACAGAATTGTTTGTATATTTAGATGATATCGTTATTTTTGCGCGTACGCTGGAGGAACACGGCAAGAAGGTTCGGCGTCTTTTTACGCGCCTGGCCGATGCCGGATTGACCCTCCAGCCGGACAAATGCGAATTTCTGAGGAAAGAAGTCGCGTACCTCGGGCACGTAATCGGTCGTAAGGGCGTACGCCCCGATCCGAAAAAGATAAGCGCGGTTAAGAACTTCCCGCGACCGCGGAACGCGAAAAATATACGCCAATTCTTAGGCCTAGCCGGTTACTACCGACGTTTTATACGTAATTTCGCGGAGTTGTCAAAACCCTTGTCTGATCTTTTGAAAAAGAACACGGAATTTATTTGGGGAAAAGAGCAAAAACGCAGTTTCATCGCGTTAAGGAAAGCGTTATGTAGAGCACCGATCCTACAGTATCCGAATTTCGAAAAGGCATTTACGCTTACGACCGATGCGTCGGATTATGCTATCGGAGCAGTTTTGAGTCAAGAAGTCAACGGACATGACTTACCTGTCGCTTATTTGTCGCGAACCCTAACGAAACCGGAACGAAACTATTTCACGACAGAGAAGGAATGCCTCGCGGTTCTGTATTCCATTTTACACTTTAGACCGTATTTGTATGGCCGAAAATTTACATTGGTCAGCGACCACGAACCATTGCGTTGGATCAATTCCATCAAGGATCCTGGTCAGCGCTTGGTCCGGTGGAGATTAAAACTACGAGACTATGATTACGATTTCGTTCACAAAGCCGGGAAAGACAACGTAAACGCGGACGCTTTATCGCGAAACCCGGTCATTGAAGCGGAATTAAACGGCTCAGATGAATTTACGCTCACATCATCGAGTGAAGAAACGCGGTGTGAACCATGCTCAATAGTAACGTTGATAGAACGATTTTTGCACGTTTCGAATTCAATAAAAGCTAAGAGAGCGAAACATGCTTTGCCATCGGCAAACATTATGCCGATATCCGGGTCACCGCGCTCGTCTGATTCCGAACCGTCGGGAGACGTCGTTCGCAGGAGGCGAGGCCGACCACCAGGATCTAAATCAAATCCAAAACCGAGGGTAATAGACCCAGATGCAATTGCTACGCGTACAAGACATCGATCAGCTGATCAGCCAGCAACCTTAACTGTTCCATACCAAAAACCATCCATCGTGATAACATCTAATACGCCTACATCGGGTTCGTCCGATGATTCTGTAAGCTCAGGTTCGGATTCCGATACCGAGTCGGAACCGCCGGTTTTCCTACGCAGGCGGAGCGTACTTCCGAGCCTGGGATTCAGCTCGGGTAACCGAGTTGTAGGAGCTCCTCAGACCCCGGGTTCTGGATGCGCTCGGCCTGACGAGGAAATATATAAAACACCGTTCTCTAGTAACACCAGTCAAGAGTATTTTGACGTACAGACGGATCACGGGCGACCAGAACAGTTGGACGAAGGCGACGAAACTGATGTTGATGAGTTACATCAAACACTAGATGGATTATCCAAAATAACTGATAATTTTACAGATACAATAGTTTACCGGCCGTCTCACCAATCACATTTACCTACAATCTTACCATCTACACCACCCATAGCATTATCAACTCCACATAAACCATTGATTCTCAAACGTACACCTGAGGAAGTGTGGGAGGCGCCTTCCGTGCCAGTGGAAACTCTACCAAATGCCATTGACTTTGACGTTTTGACCGATACATCGAGCTTAGAAACACCGGAGGACCGGGAAGTCAAACCTTTAAGGGTTATACAGTTCGCTTCCGAGAATCTTACGTATTATCGTGACAATTATGTACATTTCATTAGTCGTGACCGGTATCTCACACCAACGAATAAGTTATTAACGGATCTTGGCGCGATTAACCTCAATAAATTCACGGACGCGGAATTGAAGATAGGGAACATAATCGTAACAGAATGCGGTAAACATCGATTATTCAGCCTCGTCGCGAAAGATAACGCGAAGGATGACCTGCCAATAGCCAGGTTACGCGTACTCTTGAGGAATCTAAAACAAAAATTATTTGAACTAAAGATTAACTCATTTCGAATCTCAAGAGTCGACGATCTTACCGAAACGTTACCGCAGCACACGTTAACTAGTGCCTTACGAGAAACATTCCGAAATGCTAACATCTCAATAACCTTATGTTATGGCCGTGTTCAATTACCACCTGCGGAATTAAGATCACGTATTATTTCCGAATTACACGATAGTTTAATAGCCGGGCATAAGGGAATAACTAAAACATACCGCCGTATCCGCGAGAGATTTTATTGGCCTAATATGAAAAAGGATATCGAAACGTACATAAGTAATTGTCCGAGCTGTCAAACGCGTAAGATCTCGAGATATAAGACCCGCGAACCAATGGTAATCACCGATACACCCGCGGAACCCTTCGCGAAGGTATCCATTGACACGGTGGGTCCGCTCCCTACCACTCCGGAGGGAAACAAGCATATTTTAACCATTCAAGATGGTTTGACTAAATTTTGCATCGCAGTACCACTTCCTAATATTAGGGCTGAAACAGTCGCTCACGCGCTGGTCACCAATCTTATCCTGCAATACGGTGCCCCGAAGTTGATCTTGTCCGACCGAGGGACAAGCTTTTTAAATAAAGTAATATCTGCTATAGCACAGATGTTTGGTATACACCATCTCACCACATCTGGATACCATCCTCAAACTAATGGTTCTTTAGAACGAAGTCACGCGGTTCTGGTAGATTATATTACACATTATTTGGGGGACTTTGACGATTGGGATAGGCTGGTACCGTTCGCAATGTTTGCATACAATACCTCGGTGCACGAGGGAACGAAATTTACACCTTTCGAACTGGTGTACGGTAAACGTGCACGTGCACCGACCTCGTTCCCTGCGAGCGACGATCTACCCACGTACACCGGGTACGTTCGGGACTTAAATGACCGATTGCACGAGATGCACGAAATCGCTTCTAGAAATCTGGATCGTGCGAAGGCCCGCTCAAAAACCTATTACGACGCGAAAGCTCGTCCATTCAAAGGGCAGGTAGGGGACAAGGCATACGTCCTGGTCGAGCCGCGTAAAGGCAAGTTTGGCAAAAGGTATCATGGCCCTTACGAGATAGTAGATTTTACAGCCAGAAATAATGTCGTGCTGGAAGACGGGACAGGCAACATTTTCATCAAACATGTAGACAAATTAAAATTCGTAAGAACCAAGAAAGATTGAGTGCAGCGGTTGGCCTTCATAATCGGCAGTATTGTTCGATGAAGGGGGAACCTTACTCCTCAAAGGGGGGGGGGGGGGGGGGGGCGACTGGCGCACTGCGTATTTATCTATATATTTAACATCTATTGTACTTATTGCAGGAAAATACCGAGAAAAGCACACGTATTCAATCCGAATTTTGTACTTAAATATGCGCCGTTTTCATTGTATTTAAACTAATACAGGTTCATCGATCTCATCATGGCATCCCGTTACGTGGACACCAGTGAGGAAACCCGAGGAAGGATAGTCTTCGTCACACGTATACCGCCGTTCACCAAAACGAAAGAACTCATGAAGTTCTTCAGGGAGTTCCGGCCTCAACATGCGGTCGTGGTGCGCCGACCTACGGGGACCAAAGGCTTCGTAACCTTCCCGACGGCCTCCCAGGCATCCGAGGCTATACTTTGGGTCTCTAATGCTAGGCCCATATTTCATAAGAAGAGGGTGAAGGCTAGCTTGGCGGACCCGTGGCATGAGGCCACACTCATCCGGCCTAGGGACAGGCCCGAACCGTCCCCGGAACAGGAAAGCCCAGCATCACCACCACTCCCAATCGAGGCGATTACTCGTATAGCCCGTTATTTAAGCTTCGCGGACCGAGCGCGAATGGAGTGTGTGTCTAGAGCGTGGCGCGTAGGGTCAATGGCCTCGTATACGAACATTAAGATTTTGACAACCGAGGACTGGCGTTGGCCAGCGGGGTGGGACCATCGTCTAGTTACAACCGAAGCGTTCTATTGGGTGATACGACGCGTAGGGATTTACGTATCGGGTTTGCGGCTCGACGACCGGCGAATCGCGCGTGCGCTGCGCCCACAGGTGATAGGCATAGCTGCGAGGGGTTGTCCATCCCTGACCCAGATTGATTTAACCGGCGCTCGAGTGCGACCGGCCGCGTTGCGTGACTTGATGGCAACGGCAGCCACGTTAGAGGATTTGAGATTGGGGCAGACTTTCGGCAGTGTGGAGACCGAGGTTTCGGGGCTGCTCGCGGCTGCGGCGCGCCTCTCGATCTTCGTGGCTTCAACCACGGAGTTCGTGGGGGTGTCGTTAGCGCGGGTAGCGCCGGGGCTTCGGGAGCTCCGGCTGCGGAACTGCCAGGGGGTATTATCAGCGCCTGTGGGCGTAGCGTTGGCGGCGTTACACTCGCTCACCGCGCTTGAGATTGCGCAGTGCCGCTCGCTGACCACTGAGGAGCCGCTGCGTGCCCTGGTGGGCAATGAGCCACTGCACGCCACGTTGACGGAACTTGTCATCACCGACGTCGATTTTGCACCATACCCCGACGAGGATCTTGAGGCGGAGTTCAGGGCGCCCGTGATGGTAGACCCTGTTTTCATTGAACTGCAAGTAGGACCGGCGGAAACCGCCCGTACGATTCCGGAAGTCTTCTTGGAATTACAACTACTGACCACCATGTTTTGCGGATGGGTGGCGAATGCCTTCGTCACGAATATCGGGGCCCATTTAGTGCGGGTTACCGACCTAAACCTGTCGGGATGTTCTAACATCAGGGGGCAGTTTGCTCTAGAACCATTATCGACTCTGCCAGAACTAAGAACGCTACACATCAATAACCTACATCCATCTGTGGGCGGGCAGGTACTAGCGGCCATTGGGAGTCTGGAGGAGGTCCACGCCCGTGACAGTCAGGGCATAACAGACGAGGATACGTGTGGAGCAGCTACAGGGTGCTTGCGACTCCAAACTCTGGATGTGGAGGGCTGCCTTGGAGTGACGGATCGCACTCTACATGGAATTACCGAAATTGTTCGTCGGCAGGGGCGAGCGGCGCTGCTCAGGCTTAGTGTCGGTGGGACGAGTGCCGGTCGTTGGACGGTCGTGCGCCCGAGCTTAGTTTTACATATAATTCGAGACCGGATCTACGCGCCGATATTACATTAGGAGAAGCGCATCATGATGAGCTCCACCTCTGACATCGCCGAGGGCGGCGATAGTTTTAAGGGGGGAGGATTTGTTACGTCCGGAAAATTTTCCAAATTTGTCCGCCTCACGTTCCCTTATCAAGCCTTCGGGTTATAGGAGTCTCCTCATGTAAGGGGCGTGGGGAGGGCAAATTACTACTGCACTTTTCTTTAATTTCTCCTTGACTCTGTGCTTTCCCATCAAGCCTTCGGGTTGTAAGAGACTTCTTCATGTGGGAAATGCGCAGGGAAAAGTTTGAGCTTATAATTATTCTACTTTTGTCTTTCCTATTCTTTCATTCTTCTCATATTTCTCAATCCCTTTCTTAGTTGAAACCCCTCCTTGAAGCTATCGTCGTGCTCAACTGCGTAGTAACAGAAACGCGTGATAGAAAAACTCGGCTTCGACCAAGGAAAGGTATCATAAACACCGTTCGCGGCGCGGTTAGCCAGTGCTTCACATTGTAGGGGTCTCCTCGGGCTAACTGCGCAAAAACGTAAAGATCACGTTATTACCGAGATTAACATCGATACTCTCCTCTTTTTCACGCGTGGGCGCCAGTCGGTCCCTAACCCGATCGCGTGTATGAATTGATTGCTGGAGTGAGAACGCTAAGGAATGTAGTTCGTTGAATATTTGTATGAATGCGAGAGCGAGGAATGAGAACCCTTGCAGGCAAACGCTAGCATGCGTTCGAGGACTGTTTAGAGGCAAAGGGTCGTGCGAGGCAATAAAAGTCTTTGTATCGAATTTCGAGAATTTGCCTGAAACCGAAAACCTAACGGTAATTTTCGAATGACGAGAACGTTCTCGAAGCAACTACGTCGCAACTGAAATAACGAATATTCGATTAATAATGGAAACCTGTCGTTATTGGAAAATAGCAATCGAACACCGAATGCCTTATATCGAGCGTACCGGCGCAATCCATATTGTTGATCGATTTCTCTGTGAACGAAATGATTATGGACAAGCCAACTGTTAATTAAGAAACCTCGTGATAACCGGTCCATTATTCATACTTAATAGTACAACAGATATAGTTCATGTTTATAGCAATAATTCTGATTTAAACTATTAATTGATAATCACATCATATCTAATATTGGAATTATCGATGAGAATAGAACATTCCAGAAATTCTACGGCGTAGAAACATCGAAAAGCCGTTAGACAGAGAGGGAACACCAAGAAAGAGAGAAAACATGATCTGGAGGAATTAGCTGGCACGCGCGCTTAACCAATAGCGACGCACGCGACGCTGTCGTCACGCGCTATGATTTGCCGAAATGTCCCCACGCAGGACATCGTCCTCGCGACGGGCCCTTCCGGCTAGGATCGCGATCGATTCTGATCACTCTTCGTCGAACAATCGAGTAAGTCGTGACGGGAGCCCGTGCGTCTAGAGATAGAGTTGTCGTTCGTACTTCGTTGTAATTTACCTGCGCGGCAAGACCTACGGATTAGGCAGAGTGTCGTGAGAGTGAAATTCCGGATACGCGGCAAGAACTCAGAGACGCGCACGTTAAACTCATTTTCATACTATTAAACCTCTATCTTTTCTCTTTCTTTTAATCCGTTGTTCGCGTAACTTTCGTATTAAATTCACTCGCGCTTATTATTATATTATTCCGAAGAGCGTAATCGTCTTGTGTTCGTCTTATTAATTTTGCAACAAACGACAAACGGGCGCGCGACAAGTGAAGTGCCGCCACAGATCTCTCAACCTTTCTTGGTGTTCCAGATCAACCAGCGATTTTTCAACGTTCAACCAGCGAATTAACAACCGATTATATCATATATAATATTCTACATTCTCACGGTAAGCCTGTTCTGTACTAATTTGTCGAGCACGGCATTAGCATCCAATTTAGACACGGCAAAACGGGCGATCTATTAAGCCTACGGGTTATAAGAGTGTCTTCATTTTAGATCGTCTCGTTTCCATATTCAGGTACCGAACATATTATATTTCGCTATTTTAATATTCCGAACTTTTTCCAATCATCGCGAATGTGTGTGGGTAACGATTGTTTCGACTGCGAGATATTTTATCAGGGACGACCCGTAAGGCCCTTTCGGGGGTTATAAGAGTCTCTTCATGCAGGTCGTTTCCTTGCGGATAGAAACCGCCCAAAATTCGATTCTTCATTATCAGGTCGAGGCAGTCGTCCTACATTAACCATACATTTTTCACATCTCAAATACGCGTAATAATCACAATAGAAGCTCTCATTGTAAACCAAAGGTTAGACATTTTTCGATTTTCATTTATATTATTAACGTAATAGGTTAAGCATCTTTACCCTTGTTTAAACAGTATTGTTATCAATTGAATTTACTTAACAGTGATTAACAGTAATCTAATAGAATCATTTTAGCATTCAAACAATTAGTCATTTCAAAATTCAGTTCTGTTAGCTTCGATAGTCAATTTTTGAATTAAATTACTTTCCTTTTTGCACACTAAATTGCATTCGCATTTCTTTCAAGTCCCATTTGTATCATTTCCTTTTTTTTTTCATTTTACATTTCAAATCCACGCATACCAACACAAGGTTTCAAGGAGGGACCCGTATGGGACCCAGAGCGCTGACGAACCCAACGGAAATAAATATTATCTAAATTTTCCGTCTTTTAATTTCGTTCTGACCGTAGAGGACGCTTCCGCGTCATACGCGGTCAGAACTGGTGGCAGCGATACCTTTCTCATCGCCCAAAAATAAGAATTATTATGTATATATAAAACAAATATATTTATAATTGATTTTACGTTGCGCGCTCACGCAACGCGCAACGTAACAATAGAACATAAAAAGTAGGAAACTTAATTCTTCTCAAAAAAGGTCTCTTAACATTTTGCCATAGCTCGCTTCGTTTCCGAGATATTTGCAGATTTATCTCAAGGGAAGGGGCCTGACGGACATATTTCGAGATATTTCTTCTTCTTGTTGTTCTTCTTCTGCACAGCTAAGCTGGAAGTGGCATTTGCGGCTCGCACTAGTGCAGAGTTATCTCAAAGAAAGGGGCCACGGTGTTTCTGTATCTGTATTATGTTGGTGCGGCTTCGGCACTTTTAAATATCTTGATATATCTCGAGAACTACGCATCTGATCAAACAATATCATAGAAGATAAAAAGTAGGAAACTTAATTCTCTACAAAAAAGGTCTCTTAACATTTCGCCATAGCTCGCTTCGTTTCCGAGATATTTGCAGATTTATCTCAAGGGAAGGGGCCTGTCGGACATATTTCGAGATATTTCTTCTTCTTGTTGTTCTTCTTCTGCACAGCTAAGCTGGAAGTGGCATTTGCGGCTCGCACTAGTGCAGAGTTATCTCAAAGAAAGGGGCCACGGTGTTTCTGTATCCCTATTATGTTGGTGCGGCTTCGGAACTTTTAAATATCTCGATATATCTCGAAAACTACGCTTCTGATCGAAAAATATCATAGAACATAAATTGTAGGAAACATAATTCTCTACAAAAAACGTCTCTTAACATTTTGCCATAGCTCGCTTCGTTTCCGAGATATTTGCAGATTCAGCTCAAAGGAACGGGCCTGACGGACATATTTCGAGATACTTCTTTTTCTTGTTGTTCTTCCTCTGCACAGCTAAGCTGGAAGTGGCATTTGCAGCTCGCAATAGAGCAGAGTTATCTCAAAGAAAGGGGCCACGGTGTTTCTGTATCTCTATTATGTTGGTGCGGCTTCGGAACTTTTAAATATCTTGATATATCTCGAGAACTACGCATCTGATCAAAAAATATCATAGAACATAAAAAGTAGGAAACTTAATTCTCTACAAAAAAGGTCTCTTAACATTTTGCCATAGCTCGCTTCGTTTCCGAGATATTTGCAGATTTATCTCAAGGGAAGGGGCCTAACGGACATATTTCGAGATATTTCTTCTTCTTGTTGTTCTTCTTCTGCACAGCTAAGCTGGAAGTGGCATTTGCGGCTCGCACTATTGCAGAGTTATCTCAAAGAAAGGGGCCACGGTGTTTCTGTATCTCTATTATGTTGGTGCGGCTTCGGAACTTTTAAATATCTAGATATATCTCGAAAACTACGCTTCTGATCAAAAATATCATACAACATAAATTGTAGGAAACATAATTCTCTACAAAAAAGGTCTCTTAACATTTTGCCATAGCTCGCTTGGTTTCCGAGATATTTGCAGATATATCTCAAGGGCAGGGGCCTGACGGACATATTTCGAGATATTTCTTCTTCTTGTTGTTCTTCTTCTGCACAGCTAAGCTGGAAGTGGCATTTACAGCTCGCAATAGTGCAGAGTTATCTCAAAGAAAGGGGCCACGGTGTTTCTGTATCTCTATTATGTTGGTGCGGTTTCGGAACTTTTAAATATCTTGATATATCTCGAGAACTACGCATCTGATCAAAAAATATCATAGAACATAAAAAGTAGGAAACTTAATTCTCTACAAATAAGGTCTCTTAACATTTTGCCATAGCTCGCTTCGTTTCCGAGATATTTGCAGATTTATCTCAAGGGAAGGGGCCTCACGGACATATTTCGAGATATTTCTTCTTCTTGTTGTTCTTCTTCTGCACAGCTAAGCTGGAAGTGGCATTTGCAGCTCGCAATAGTGCAGAGATATCTCAAAGAAAGGGGCCACGGTGTTTCTGTATCTCTATTATGTTGGTGCGGCTTCGGAACTTTTAAATATCTTGATATATCTCTAGAACTACGCGTCTGTTCAAAAAATATCATAGAACATAAAAAGTAGGAAACATAATTCTCTACAAAAAAGGTCTCTTAACATTTTGCCATAGCTCGCGTCGTTTCCGAGATATTTGCAGATTTATCTCAAGGGAAGGGGCCTGACGGACATATTTCGAGATATTTCTTCTTCTTGTTGTTCTTCTTCTGCACAGCTAAGCTGGAAGTGGCATTTGCGGCTCGCACTAGTGCAGAGTTATCTCAAAGAAAGGGGCCACGGTGTTTCTGTATCTGTATTATGTTGGTGCGGCTTCGGAACTTTTAAATATCTTGATATATCTCGAGAACTACGCATCTGATCACAAAATATCATAGAACATAAAAAGTAGGAAACTTAATTCTCTACAAAAAAGGTCTCTTAACATTTTGCCATAGCTCGCTTCGTTTCCGAGATATTTGCAGATTTATCTCAAGGGAAGGGGCCTGACGGACATATTTCGAGATATTTCTTCTTCTTGTTGTTCTTCTTCTGCACAGCTAAGCTGGAAGTGGCATTTGCGGCTCGCACTATTGCAGAGTTATCTCAAAGAAAGGGGCCACGGTGTTTCTGTATCTCTATTATGTTGGTGCGGCTTCGTAACTTTTAAATATCTAGATATATCTTGAAAACTACGCTTCTGATCAAAAAATATCATAGAACATAAATTGTAGGAAACATAATTCTCTACAAAAAAGGTCTCTTAACATTTTGCCATAGCTCGCTTGGTTTCCGAGATATTTGCAGATATATCTCAAGGGCAGGGGCCTGACGGACATATTTCGAGATATTTCTTCTTCTTGTTGTTCTTCTTCTGCACAGCTAAGCTGGAAGTGGCATTTACAGCTCGCAATAGTGCAGAGTTATCTCAAAGAAAGGGGCCACGGTGTTTCTGTATCTCTATTATGTTGGTGCGGTTTCGGAACTTTTAAATATCTTGATATATCTCGAGAACTACGCATCTGATCAAAAAATATCATAGAACATAAAAAGTAGGAAACTTAATTCTCTACAAATAAGGTCTCTTAACATTTTGCCATAGCTCGCTTCGTTTCCGAGATATTTGCAGATTTATCTCAAGGGAAGGGGCCTCACGGACATATTTCGAGATATTTCTTCTTCTTGTTGTTCTTCTTCTGCACAGCTAAGCTGGAAGTGGCATTTGCAGCTCGCAATAGTGCAGAGATATCTCAAAGAAAGGGGCCACGGTGTTTCTGTATCTCTATTATGTTGGTGCGGCTTCGGAACTTTTAAATATCTTGATATATCTCGAGAACTACGCGTCTGTTCAAAAAATATCATAGAACATAAAAAGTAGGAAACATAATTCTCTACAAAAAAGGTCTCTTAACATTTTGCCATAGCTCGCGTCGTTTCCGAGATATTTGCAGATTTATCTCAAGGGAAGGGGCCTGACGGACATATTTCGAGATATTTCTTCTTCTTGTTGTTCTTCTTCTGCACAGCTAAGCTGGAAGTGGCATTTGCGGCTCGCACTAGTGCAGAGTTATCTCAAAGAAAGGGGCCACGGTGTTTCTGTATCTGTATTATGTTGGTGCGGCTTCGGAACTTTTAAATATCTTGATATATCTCGAGAACTACGCATCTGATCATAAAATATCATAGAACATAAAAAGTAGGAAACTTAATTCTCTACAAAAAAGGTCTCTTAACATTTTGCCATAGCTCGCTTCGTTTCCGAGATATTTGCAGATTTATCTCAAGGGAAGGGGCCTGACGGACATATTTCGAGATATTTCTTCTTCTTGTTGTTCTTCTTCTGCACAGCTAAGCTGGAAGTGGCATTTGCGGCTCGCACTATTGCAGAGTTATCTCAAAGAAAGGGGCCACGGTGTTTCTGTATCTCTATTATGTTGGTGCGGCTTCGTAACTTTTAAATATCTAGATATATCTTGAAAACTACGCTTCTGATCAAAAAATATCATAGAACATAAATTGTAGGAAACATAATTCTCTACAAAAAAGGTCTCTTAACATTTTGCCATAGCTCGCTTGGTTTCCGAGATATTTGCAGATATATCTCAAGGGCAGGGGCCTGACGGACATATTTCGAGATATTTCTTCTTCTTGTTGTTCTTCTTCTGCACAGCTAAGCTGGAAGTGGCATTTACAGCTCGCAATAGTGCAGAGTTATCTCAAAGAAAGGGGCCACGGTGTTTCTGTATCTCTATTATGTTGGTGCGGTTTCGGAACTTTTAAATATCTTGATATATCTCGAGAACTACGCATCTGATCAAAAAATATCATAGAACATAAAAAGTAGGAAACTTAATTCTCTACAAATAAGGTCTCTTAACATTTTGCCATAGCTCGCTTCGTTTCCGAGATATTTGCAGATTTATCTCAAGGGAAGGGGCCTCACGGACATATTTCGAGATATTTCTTCTTCTTGTTGTTCTTCTTCTGCACAGCTAAGCTGGAAGTGGCATTTGCAGCTCGCAATAGTGCAGAGATATCTCAAAGAAAGGGGCCACGGTGTTTCTGTATCTCTATTATGTTGGTGCGGCTTCGGAACTTTTAAATATCTTGATATATCTCGAGAACTACGCGTCTGACCAAAAAATATCATAGAACATAAAAAGTAGGAAACATAATTCTCTACAAAAAAGGTCTCTTAACATTTTGCCATAGCTCGCTTCGTTTCCGAGATATTTGCAGATTCAGCTCAAAGGAACTGGCCTGACGGACATATTTCGAGATATTTCTTCTTCTTGTTGTTCTTCCTCTGCACAGCTAAGCTGGAAGTGGCATTTGCAGCTCGCAATAGTGCAGAGATATCTCAAAGAAAGGGGCCACGGTGTTTCTGTATCTCTATTATGTTGGTGCGGCTTCGGAACTTTTAAATATCTTGATATATCTCGAGAACTACGCGTCTGTTCAAAAAATATCATAGAACATAAAAAGTAGGAAACATAATTCTCTACAAAAAAGGTCTCTTAACATTTTGCCATAGCTCGCGTCGTTTCCGAGATATTTGCAGATTTATCTCAAGGGAAGGGGCCTGACGGACATATTTCGAGATATTTCTTCTTCTTGTTGTTCTTCTTCTGCACAGCTAAGCTGGAAGTGGCATTTGCGGCTCGCACTAGTGCAGAGTTATCTCAAAGAAAGGGGCCACGGTGTTTCTGTATCTGTATTATGTTGGTGCGGCTTCGGAACTTTTAAATATCTTGATATATCTCGAGAACTACGCATCTGATCACAAAATATCATAGAACCTAAAAAGTAGGAAACTTAATTCTCTACAAAAAAGGTCTCTTAACATTTTGCCATAGCTCGCTTCGTTTCCGAGATATTTGCAGATTTATCTCAAGGGAAGGGGCCTGACGGACATATTTCGAGATATTTCTTCTTCTTGTTGTTCTTCTTCTGCACAGCTAAGCTGGAAGTGGCATTTGCGGCTCGCACTATTGCAGAGTTATCTCAAAGAAAGTGGCCACGGTGTTTCTGTATCTCTATTATGTTGGTGCGGCTTCGTAACTTTTAAATATCTAGATATATCTTGAAAACTACGCTTCTGATCAAAAAATATCATAGAACATAAAAAGTAGGAAACTTAATTCTCTACAAATAAGGTCTCTTAACATTTTGCCATAGCTCGCTTCGTTTCCGAGATATTTGCAGATTTATCTCAAGGGAAGGGGCCTCACGGACATATTTCGAGATATTTCTTCTTCTTGTTGTTCTTCTTCTGCACAGCTAAGCTGGAAGTGGCATTTGCAGCTCGCAATAGTGCAGAGATATCTCAAAGAAAGGGGCCACGGTGTTTCTGTATCTCTATTATGTTGGTGCGGCTTCGGAACTTTTAAATATCTTGATATATCTCGAGAACTACGCGTCTGATCAAAAAATATCATAGAACATAAAAAGTAGGAAACATAATTCTCTACAAAAAAGGTCTCTTAACATTTTGCCATAGCTCGCTTCGTTTCCGAGATATTTGCAGATTCAGCTCAAAGGAACTGGCCTGACGGACATATTTCGAGATATTTCTTCTTCTTGTTGTTCTTCCTCTGCACAGCTAAGCTGGAAGTGGCATTTGCAGCTCGCAATAGTGCAGAGTTATCTCAAAGAAAGGGGCCACGGTGTTTCTGTATCTGTATTATGTTGGTGCGGCTTCGGAACTTTTAAATATCTTGATATATCTCGAGAACTACGCATCTGATCACAAAATATCATAGAACATAAAAAGTAGGAAACTTAATTCTCTACAAAAAAGGTCTCTTAACATTTTGCCATAGCTCGCTTCGTTTCCGAGATATTTGCAGATTTATCTCAAGGGAAGGGGCCTGACGGACATATTTCGAGATATTTCTTCTTCTTGTTGTTCTTCTTCTGCACAGCTAAGCTGGAAGTGGCATTTGCGGCTCGCACTATTGCAGAGTTATCTCAAAGAAAGGGGCCACGGTGTTTCTGTATCTCTATTATGTTGGTGCGGCTTCGTAACTTTTAAATATCTAGATATATCTTGAAAACTACGCTTCTGATCAAAAAATATCATAGAACATAAATTGTAGGAAACATAATTCTCTACAAAAAAGGTCTCTTAACATTTTGCCATAGCTCGCTTCGTTTCCGAGATATTTGCAGATTTATCTCAAGGGAAGGGGCCTCACGGACATATTTCGAGATATTTCTTCTTCTTGTTGTTCTTCTTCTGCACAGCTAAGCTGGAAGTGGCATTTGCAGCTCGCAATAGTGCAGAGATATCTCAAAGAAAGGGGCCACGGTGTTTCTGTATCTCTATTATGTTGGTGCGGCTTCGGAACTTTTAAATATCTTGATATATCTCGAGAACTACGCGTCTGACCAAAAAATATCATAGAACATAAAAAGTAGGAAACATAATTCTCTACAAAAAAGGTCTCTTAACATTTTGCCATAGCTCGCTTCGTTTCCGAGATATTTGCAGATTCAGCTCAAAGGAACTGGCCTGACGGACATATTTCGAGATATTTCTTCTTCTTGTTGTTCTTCCTCTGCACAGCTAAGCTGGAAGTGGCATTTGCAGCTCGCAATAGTGCAGAGATATCTCAAAGAAAGGGGCCACGGTGTTTCTGTATCTCTATTATGTTGGTGCGGCTTCGGAACTTTTAAATATCTTGATATATCTCGAGAACTACGCGTCTGTTCAAAAAATATCATAGAACATAAATTGTAGGAAACATAATTCTCTACAAAAAAGGTCTCTTAACATTTTGCCATAGCTCGCTTGGTTTCCGAGATATTTGCAGATATATCTCAAGGGCAGGGGCCTGACGGACATATTTCGAGATATTTCTTCTTCTTGTTGTTCTTCTTCTGCACAGCTAAGCTGGAAGTGGCATTTACAGCTCGCAATAGTGCAGAGTTATCTCAAAGAAAGGGGCCACGGTGTTTCTGTATCTCTATTATGTTGGTGCGGTTTCGGAACTTTTAAATATCTTGATATATCTCGAGAACTACGCATCTGATCAAAAAATATCATAGAACATAAAAAGTAGGAAACTTAATTCTCTACAAATAAGGTCTCTTAACATTTTGCCATAGCTCGCTTCGTTTCCGAGATATTTGCAGATTTATCTCAAGGGAAGGGGCCTCACGGACATATTTCGAGATATTTCTTCTTCTTGTTGTTCTTCTTCTGCACAGCTAAGCTGGAAGTGGCATTTGCAGCTCGCAATAGTGCAGAGATATCTCAAAGAAAGGGGCCACGGTGTTTCTGTATCTCTATTATGTTGGTGCGGCTTCGGAACTTTTAAATATCTTGATATATCTCGAGAACTACGCGTCTGATCAAAAAATATCATAGAACATAAAAAGTAGGAAACATAATTCTCTACAAAAAAGGTCTCTTAACATTTTGCCATAGCTCGCTTCGTTTCCGAGATATTTGCAGATTTATCTCAAGGAAAGGGGCCTGACGGACATATTTCGAGATATTTCTTCTTCTTGTTGTTCTTCTCCTGCACAGCTAAGCTGGAAGTGGCATTTGCGGCTCGCACTAGTGCAGAGTTATCTCAAAGAAAGGGGCCACGGTGTTTCTGTATCTCTATTATGTTGGTGCGGTTTCGGAACTTTTAAATATCTTGATATATCTGGAGAACTACGCATCTGATCAAAAAATATCATAGAACATAAAAAGTAGGAAACTTGATTCTCTACAAAAAAGGTCTCTTAACATTTTGCCATAGCTCGCTTCGTTTCCGAGATATTTGCAGATTCAGCTCAAAGGAACTGGCCTGACGGACATATTTCGAGATATTTCTTCTTCTTGTTGTTCTTCCTCTGCACAGCTAAGCTGGAAGTGGCATTTGCGGCTCGCACTAGTGCAGAGATATCTCAAAGAAAGGGGCCACGGTGTTTCTGTATCTCTATTATGTTGGTGCGGCTTCGGAACTTTTAAATATCTCGATATATCTCGAAAACTACGCTTCTGACCAAAAAATATCATAGAGCGTAAATTGTAGGAAACATTATTCTCTACAAAAAAGGTCTCTTAACATTTTGCCATAGCTCGCTTCGTTTCCGAGATATTTGCAGATTCATCTCAAGGGAAGTGGCCTGACGGACATATTTCGAGATATTTCTTCTTCTTGTTGTTCTTCTTCTGCACAGCTAAGCTGGAAGTGGCATTTGCAGCTCGCAATAGTGCAGAGTTATCCCAAAGAAAGGGGCCACGGTGTTTCTGTATCTCTATTATGTTGGTGCGGCTTCGGAACTTTAAAATATCTTGATATATCTCGACAACTACGCTTCTGATCAAAAAATATCATAGAACATAAAAAGTAGGAAACTTAATTCTCTACAAAAAAGGTCTCTTAACATTTTTACATAGCTCGCTTCGTTTCCGAGATATTTGCAGATTTATCTCAAGGGAAGGGGCCTAACGGACATATTTCGAGATATTTCTTCTTCTTGTTGTTCTTCTTCTGCACAGCTAAGCTGGAAGTGGCATTTGCAGCTCGCAATAGTGCAGAGTTATCTCAAAGAAAGGGGCCACGGTGTTTCTGTATCTCTATTATGTTGGTGCGGCTTCGGGACTTTTAAATATCTCGATATATCTCGAAAACTACGCTTCTGATCAAAGAATATCATAGAACATAAAAAGTAGGAAACTTAATTCTCTACAAAAAAGGTCTCTTAACATTTTGCCATAGCTCGCTTCGTTTCCGAGATATTTGCAGATTTATCTCAAGGGAAGGGGCCTGACGGACATATTTCGAGATATTTCTTCTTCTTGTTGTTCTTCTTCTGCACAGCTAAG
Organism: Osmia lignaria lignaria; assembly: GCF_051020975.1. Taxonomy (NCBI): domain Eukaryota; kingdom Metazoa; phylum Arthropoda; class Insecta; order Hymenoptera; family Megachilidae; genus Osmia; species Osmia lignaria. Next base: position 4,661,821 of record NW_027478160.1, read on the forward strand.
CTGGAAGTGGCATTTGCGGCTCGCACTAGTGCAGAGTTATCTCAAAGAAAGGGGCCACGGTGTTTCTGTATCTGTATTATGTTGGTGCGGCTTCGGCACTTTTAAATATCTTGATATATCTCGAGAACTACGCATCTGATCAAAAAATATCATAGAAGATAAAAAGTAGGAAACTTAATTCTCTACAAAAAAGGTCTCTTAACATTTCGCCATAGCTCGCTTCGTTTCCGAGATATTTGCAGATTTATCTCAAGGGAAGGGGCCTGTCGGACATTTTTCGAAATATTTCTTCTTCTTGTTGTTCTTCTTCTGCACAGCTAAGCTGGAAGTGGCATTTGCGGCTCGCACTATTGCAGAGTTATCTCAAAGAAAGGGGCCACGGTGTTTCTGTATCTCTATTATGTTGGTGCGGCTTCGTAACTTTTAAATATCTCGATATATCTCGAAAACTACGCTTCTGATCAAAAAATATCGTAGAACATAAATTGTAGGAAACTTAATTCTCTACAAAAAAGGTCTCTCAACATTTTGCCATAGCTCGCTTCGTTTCCGAGATATTTGCACATTTATCTCAAGGGAAGGGGCCTAACGGACATATTTCGAGATATTTCTTCTTCTTGTTGTTCTTCTTCTGCACAGCTAACCTGGAAGTGGCATTTGCGGCTCGCACTAGTGCAGAGTTATCTCAAAGAAAGGGGCCACGGTGTTTCTGTATCTCTATTATGTTGGTGCAGCTTCGGAACTTTTAAAAATCTTGATATATCTCGAGAACTACGCATCTGATCAAAAAATATCGTGGAACATAAAAAGTAGGAAACTTAATTCTCTACAAAAAAGGTCTCTTAACATTTTGCCATAGCTCGCTTCGTTTCCGAGATATTTGCAGATTCATCTAAAGGGAAGTGGCCTGACGGACATATTTCGAGATATTTCTTCTTCTTGTTGTTCTTCTTCTGCACAGCTAAGCTGGAAGTGGCATTTGCAGCTCGCAATAGTGCAGAGTTATCCCAAAGAAAGGGGCCACGGTGTTTCTGTATCTCTATTATGTTGGTGCGGCTTCGGAACTTTTAAATATCTTGATATATCTCGACAACTACGCTTCTGATCAAAAAATATCATAGAACATAAAAAGTAGGAAACTTAATTCTCTACAAAAAAGGTCTCTTAACATTTTTACATAGCTCGCTTCGTTTCCGAGATATTTGCAGATTTATCTCAAGGGAAGGGGCCTAACGGACATATTTCGAGATATTTCTTCTTCTTGTTGTTCTTCTTCTGCACAGCTAAGCTGGAAGTGGCATTTGCAGCTCGCAATAGTGCAGAGTTATCTCAAAGAAAGGGGCCACGGTGTTTCTGTATCTCTATTATGTTGGTGCGGCTTCGGGACTTTTAAATATCTCGATATATCTCGAAAACTACGCTTCTGATCAAAAAATATCATAGAACATAAAAAGTAGGAAACTTAATTCTCTACAAAAAAGGTCTCTTAACATTTTGCCATAGCTCGCTTCGTTTCCGAGATATTTGCAGATTTATCTCAAGGGAAGGGGCCTAACGGACATATTTCGAGATATTTCTTCTTCTTGTTGTTCTTCTTCTGCACAGCTAAACTGGAAGTGGCATTTCCAGCTCGCAATAGTGCAGAGTTATCTCAAAGAAAGGAGCCACGGTGTTTCTGTATCTCTATTATGTTGGTGCGGCTTCGGAACTTTTAAATATCTTGATATATCTCGAGAACTACGCATCTGATCAGAAAATATCATAGAACATAAAAAGTAGGAAACTTAATTCTCTACAAAAAAGGTCTCTTAACATTTTGCCATAGCTCGCTTCGTTTCCGAGATATTTGCAGATTTATCTCAAGGGAAGGGGCCTGACGGACATATTTCGAGATATTTCTTCTTCTTGTTGTTCTTCTTCTGCACAGCTAAGCTGGAAGTGGCATTTGCGGCTCGCACTAGTGCAGAGTTATCTCAAAGAAAGGGGCCACGGTGTTTCTGTATCTGTATTATGTTGGTGCGGCTTCGGAACTTTTAAATATCTTGATATATCTCGAGAACTACGCATCTGATCAAAAAATATCATAGAACATAAAAAGTAGGAAACTTAATTCTCTACAAAAAAGGTCTCTTAACATTTTGCCATAGCTCGCTTCGTTTCCGAGATATTTGCAGATTTATCTCAAGGGAAGGGGCCTGACGGACATATTTCGAGATATTTCTTCTTCTTGTTGTTCTTCTTCTGCACAGCTAAGCTGGAAGTGGCATTTGCGGCTCGCACTAGTGCAGAGTTATCTCAAAGAAAGGGGCCACGGTGTTTCTGTATCTGTATTATGTTGGTGCGGCTTCAGCACTTTTAAATATCTTGATATATCTCGAGAACTACGCATCTGATCAAAAAATATCATAGAAGATAAAAAGTAGGAAACTTAATTCTCTACAAAAAAGGTCTCTTAATATTTCGCCATAGCTCGCTTCGTTTCCGAGATATTTGCAGATTTATCTCAAGGGAAGGGGCCTGTCGGACATATTTCGAAATATTTCTTCTTCTTGTTGTTCTTCTTCTGCACAGCTAAGCTGGAAGTGGCATTTGCGGCTCGCACTATTGCAGAGTTATCTCAAAGAAAGGGGCCACGGTGTTTCTGTATCTCTATTATGTTGGTGCGGCTTCGTAACTTTTAAATATCTCGATATATCTCGAAAACTACGCTTCTGATCAAAAAATATCATAGAACATAAATTGTAGGAAACTTAATTCTCTACAAAAAAGGTCTCTCAACATTTTGCCATAGCTCGCTTCGTTTCCGAGATATTTGCACATTTATCTCAAGGGAAGGGGCCTAACGGACATATTTCGAGATATTTCTTCTTCTTGTTGTTCTTCTTCTGCACAGCTAAGCTGGAAGTGGCATTTGCGGCTCGCACTAGTGCAGAGTTATCTCAAAGAAAGGGGCCACGGTGTTTCTGTATCTCTATTATGTTGGTGCAGCTTCGGAACTTTTAAATATCTTGATATATCTCGAGAACTACGCATCTGATCAAAAAATATCGTGGAACATAAAAAGTAGGAAACTTAATTCTCTACAAAAAAGGTCTCTTAACATTTTGCCATAGCTCGCTTCGTTTCCGAGATATTTGCAGATTTATCTCAAGGGAAGGGGCCTGACGGACATATTTCGAGATATTTCTTCTTCTTGTTGTTCTTCTTCTGCACAGCTAAACTGGAAGTGGCATTTGCAGCTCGCAATAGTGCAGAGTTATCTCAAAGAAAGGGGCCACGGTGTTTCTGTATCTCTATTATGTTGGTGCGGCTTCGGAACTTTTAAATATCTTGATATATCTCGAGAACTACGCATCTGATCAAAAAATATCATAGAACACAAAAAGTAGGAAACTTAATTCTCTACAAAAAAGGTCTCTTAACATTTTGCCATAGCTCGCTTCGTTTCCGAGATATTTGCAGATTTATCTCAAGGGAAGGGGCCTGACGGACATATTTCGAGATATTTCTTCTTCTTGTTGTTCTTCTTCTGCACAGCTAAGCTGGAAGTGGCATTTGCGGCTCGCACTAGTGCAGAGTTATCTCAAAGAAAGGGGCCACGGTGTTTCTGTATCTGTATTATGTTGGTGCGGCTTCGGAACTTTTAAATATCTTGATATATCTCGAGAACTACGCATCTGATCAAAAAATATCATAGAACATAAAAAGTGGGAAACTTAATTCTCTACAAAAAAGGTCTCTTAACATTTTGCCATAGCTCGCTTCGTTTCCGAGATATTTGCAGATTTATCTCAAGGGAAGGGGCCTGACGGACATATTTCGAGATATTTCTTCTTCTTGTTGTTCTTCTTCTGCACAGCTAAGCTGGAAGTGGCATTTGCGGCTCGCACTAGTGCAGAGTTATCTCAAAGAAAGGGGCCACGGTGTTTCTGTATCTGTATTATGTTGGTGCGGCTTCGGCACTTTTAAATATCTTGATATATCTCGAGAACTACGCATCTGATCAAAAAATATCATAGAAGATAAAAAGTAGGAAACTTAATTCTCTACAAAAAAGGTCTCTTAACATTTCGCCATAGCTCGCTTCGTGTCCGAGATATTTGCAGATTTATCTCAAGGGAAGGGGCCTGTCGGACATATTTCGAAATATTTCTTCTTCTTGTTGTTCTTCTTCTGCACAGCTAAGCTGGAAGTGGCATTTGCGGCTCGCACTATTGCAGAGTTATCTCAAAGAAAGGGGCCACGGTGTTTCTGTATCTCTATTATGTTGGTGCGGCTTCGTAACTTTTAAATATCTCGATATATCTCGAAAACTACGCTTCTGATCAAAAAATATCATAGAGCGTAAATTGTAGGAAACATTATTCTCTACAAAAAAGGTCTCTTAACATTTTGCCATAGCTCGCTTCGTTTCCGAGATATTTGCAGATTCATCTAAAGGGAAGTGGCCTGACGGACATATTTCGAGATATTTCTTCTTCTTGTTGTTCTTCTTCTGCACAGCTAAGCTGGAAGTGGCATTTGCAGCTCGCAATAGTGCAGAGTTATCCCAAAGAAAGGGGCCACGGTGTTTCTGTATCTCTATTATGTTGGTGCGGCTTCGGAACTTTTAAATATCTTGATATATCTCGACAACTACGCTTCTGATCAAAAAATATCATAGAACATAAAAAGTAGGAAACTTAATTCTCTACAAAAAAGGTCTCTTAACATTTTGCCATAGCTCGCTTCGTTTCCGAGATATTTGCAGATTTATCTCAAGGGAAGGGGCCTAACGGACATATTTCGAGATATTTCTTCTTCTTGTTGTTCTTCTTCTGCACAGCTAAACTGGAAGTGGCATTTCCAGCTCGCAATAGTGCAGAGTTATCTCAAAGAAAGGAGCCACGGTGTTTCTGTATCTCTATTATGTTGGTGCGGCTTCGGAACTTTTAAATATCTTGATATATCTCGAGAACTACGCATCTGATCAGAAAATATCATAGAACATAAAAAGTAGGAAACTTAATTCTCTACAAAAAAGGTCTCTTAACATTTTGCCATAGCTGGCTTCGTTTCCGAGATATTTGCAGATTTATCTCAAGGGAAGGGGCCTGACGGACATATTTCGAGATATTTCTTCTTCTTGTTGTTCTTCTTCTGCACAGCTAAGCTGGAAGTGGCATTTGCGGCTCGCACTAGTGCAGAGTTATCTCAAAGAAAGGGGCCACGGTGTTTCTGTATCTGTATTATGTTGGTGCGGCTTCGGAACTTTTAAATATCTTGATATATCTCGAGAACTACGCATCTGATCAAAAAATATCATAGAACATAAAAAGTAGGAAACTTAATTCTCTACAAAAAAGGTCTCTCAACATTTTGCCATAGCTCGCTTCGTTTCCGAGATATTTGCACATTTATCTCAAGGGAAGGGGCCTGACGGACATATTTCGAGATATTTCTTCTTCTTGTTGTTCTTCTTCTGCACAGCTAAGCTGGAAGTGGCATTTGCGGCTCGCACTAGTGCAGAGTTATCTCAAAGAAAGGGGCCACGGTGTTTCTGTATCTGCATTATGTTGGTGCGGCTTCAGCACTTTTAAATATCTTGATATATCTCGAGAACTACGCATCTGATCAAAAAATATCATAGAAGATAAAAAGTAGGAAACTTAATTCTCTACAAAAAAGGTCTCTCAATATTTCGCCATAGCTCGCTTCGTTTCCGAGATATTTGCAGATTTATCTCAAGGGAAGGGGCCTGTCGGACATATTTCGAAATATTTCTTCTTCTTGTTGTTCTTCTTCTGCACAGCTAAGCTGGAAGTGGCATTTGCGGCTCGCACTATTGCAGAGTTATCTCAAAGAAAGGGGCCACGGTGTTTCTGTATCTCTATTATGTTGGTGCGGCTTCGTAACTTTTAAATATCTCGATATATCTCGAAAACTACGCTTCTGATCAAAAAATATCATAGAACATAAATTGTAGGAAACTTAATTCTCTACAAAAAAGGTCTCTCAACATTTTGCCATAGCTCGCTTCGTTTCCGAGATATTTGCACATTTATCTCAAGGGAAGGGGCCTAACGGACATATTTCGAGATATTTCTTCTTCTTGTTGTTCTTCTTCTGCACAGCTAAACTGGAAGTGGCATTTGCAGCTCGCAATAGTGCAGAGTTATCTCAAAGAAAGGGGCCACGGTGTTTCTGTATCTCTATTATGTTGGTGCGGCTTCGGAACTTTTAAATATCTTGATATATCTCGAGAACTACGCATCTGATCAAAAAATATCATAGAACACAAAAAGTAGGAAACTTAATTCTCTACAAAAAAGGTCTCTTAACATTTTGCCATAGCTCGCTTCGTTTCCGAGATATTTGCAGATTTATCTCAAGGGAAGGGGCCTGACGGACATATTTCGAGATATTTCTTCTTCTTGTTGTTCTTCTTCTGCACAGCTAAGCTGGAAGTGGCATTTGCGGCTCGCACTAGTGCAGAGTTATCTCAAAGAAAGGGGCCACGGTGTTTCTGTATCTGTATTATGTTGGTGCGGCTTCGGAACTTTTAAATATCTTGATATATCTCGAGAACTACGCATCTGATCAAAAAATATCATAGAACATAAAAAGTGGGAAACTTAATTCTCTACAAAAAAGGTCTCTTAACATTTTGCCATAGCTCGCTTCGTTTCCGAGATATTTGCAGATTTATCTCAAGGGAAGGGGCCTGACGGACATATTTCGAGATATTTCTTCTTCTTGTTGTTCTTCTTCTGCACAGCTAAGCTGGAAGTGGCATTTGCGGCTCGCACTAGTGCAGAGTTATCTCAAAGAAAGGGGCCACGGTGTTTCTGTATCTGTATTATGTTGGTGCGGCTTCGGCACTTTTAAATATCTTGATATATCTCGAGAACTACGCATCTGATCAAAAAATATCATAGAAGATAAAAAGTAGGAAACTTAATTCTCTACAAAAAAGGTCTCTTAACATTTCGCCATAGCTCGCTTCGTGTCCGAGATATTTGCAGATTTATCTCAAGGGAAGGGGCCTGTCGGACATATTTCGAAATATTTCTTCTTCTTGTTGTTCTTCTTCTGCACAGCTAAGCTGGAAGTGGCATTTGCGGCTCGCACTATTGCAGAGTTATCTCAAAGAAAGGGGCCACGGTGTTTCTGTATCTCTATTATGTTGGTGCGGCTTCGTAACTTTTAAATATCTCGATATATCTCGAAAACTACGCTTCTGATCAAAAAATATCATAGAGCGTAAATTGTAGGAAACATTATTCTCTACAAAAAAGGTCTCTTAACATTTTGCCATAGCTCGCTTCGTTTCCGAGATATTTGCAGATTCATCTAAAGGGAAGTGGCCTGACGGACATATTTCGAGATATTTCTTCTTCTTGTTGTTCTTCTTCTGCACAGCTAAGCTGGAAGTGGCATTTGCAGCTCGCAATAGTGCAGAGTTATCCCAAAGAAAGGGGCCACGGTGTTTCTGTATCTCTATTATGTTGGTGCGGCTTCGGAACTTTTAAATATCTTGATATATCTCGACAACTACGCTTCTGATCAAAAAATATCATAGAACATAAAAAGTAGGAAACTTAATTCTCTACAAAAAAGGTCTCTTAACATTTTTACATAGCTCGCTTCGTTTCCGAGATATTTGCAGATTTATCTCAAGGGAAGGGGCCTAACGGACATATTTCGAGATATTTCTTCTTCTTGTTGTTCTTCTTCTGCACAGCTAAGCTGGAAGTGGCATTTGCAGCTCGCAATAGTGCAGAGTTATCTCAAAGAAAGGGGCCACGGTGTTTCTGTATCTCTATTATGTTGGTGCGGCTTCGGGACTTTTAAATATCTCGATATATCTCGAAAACTACGCTTCTGATCAAAAAATATCATAGAACATAAAAAGTAGGAAACTTAATTCTCTACAAAAAAGGTCTCTTAACATTTTGCCATAGCTCGCTTCGTTTCCGAGATATTTGCAGATTTATCTCAAGGGAAGGGGCCTAACGGACATATTTCGAGATATTTCTTCTTCTTGTTGTTCTTCTTCTGCACAGCTAAACTGGAAGTGGCATTTCCAGCTCGCAATAGTGCAGAGTTATCTCAAAGAAAGGAGCCACGGTGTTTCTGTATCTCTATTATGTTGGTGCGGCTTCGGAACTTTTAAATATCTTGATATATCTCGAGAACTACGCATCTGATCAGAAAATATCATAGAACATAAAAAGTAGGAAACTTAATTCTCTACAAAAAAGGTCTCTTAACATTTTGCCATAGCTGGCTTCGTTTCCGAGATATTTGCAGATTTATCTCAAGGGAAGGGGCCTGACGGACATATTTCGAGATATTTCTTCTTCTTGTTGTTCTTCTTCTGCACAGCTAAGCTGGAAGTGGCATTTGCGGCTCGCACTAGTGCAGAGTTATCTCAAAGAAAGGGGCCACGGTGTTTCTGTATCTGTATTATGTTGGTGCGGCTTCGGAACTTTTAAATATCTTGATATATCTCGAGAACTACGCATCTGATCAAAAAATATCATAGAACATAAAAAGTAGGAAACTTAATTCTCTACAAAAAAGGTCTCTTAACATTTTGCCATAGCTCGCTTCGTTTCCGAGATATTTGCAGATTTATCTCAAGGGAAGGGGCCTGACGGACATATTTCGAGATATTTCTTCTTCTTGTTGTTCTTCTTCTGCACAGCTAAGCTGGAAGTGGCATTTGCGGCTCGCACTAGTGCAGAGTTATCTCAAAGAAAGGGGCCACGGTGTTTCTGTATCTGTATTATGTTGGTGCGGCTTCGGCACTTTTAAATATCTTGATATATCTCGAGAACTACGCATCTGATCAAAAAATATCATAGAAGATAAAAAGTAGGAAACTTAATTCTCTACAAAAAAGGTCTCTTAACATTTCGCCATAGCTCGCTTCGTTTCCGAGATATTTGCAGATTTATCTCAAGGGAAGGGGCCTGTCGGACATATTTCGAAATATTTCTTCTTCTTGTTGTTCTTCTTCTGCACAGCTAAGCTGGAAGTGGCATTTGCGGCTCGCACTATTGCAGAGTTATCTCAAAGAAAGGGGCCACGGTGTTTCTGTATCTCTATTATGTTGGTGCGGCTTCGTAACTTTTAAATATCTCGATATATCTCGAAAACTACGCTTCTGATCAAAAAATATCATAGAACATAAATTGTAGGAAACTTAATTCTCTACAAAAAAGGTCTCTCAACATTTTGCCATAGCTCGCTTCGTTTCCGAGATATTTGCACATTTATCTCAAGGGAAGGGGCCTAACGGACATATTTCGAGATATTTCTTCTTCTTGTTGTTCTTCTTCTGCACAGCTAAGCTGGAAGTGGCATTTGCGGCTCGCACTAGTGCAGAGTTATCTCAAAGAAAGGGGCCACGGTGTTTCTGTATCTCTATTATGTTGGTGCAGCTTCGGAACTTTTAAATATCTTGATATATCTCGAGAACTACGCATCTGATCAAAAAATATCGTGGAACATAAAAAGTAGGAAACTTAATTCTCTACAAAAAAGGTCTCTTAACATTTTGCCATAGCTCGCTTCGTTTCCGAGATATTTGCAGATTTATCTCAAGGGAAGGGGCCTGACGGACATATTTCGAGATATTTCTTCTTCTTGTTGTTCTTCTTCTGCACAGCTAAACTGGAAGTGGCATTTGCAGCTCGCAATAGTGCAGAGTTATCTCAAAGAAAGGGGCCACGGTGTTTCTGTATCTCTATTATGTTGGTGCGGCTTCGGAACTTTTAAATATCTTGATATATCTCGAGAACTACGCATCTGATCAAAAAATATCATAGAACACAAAAAGTAGGAAACTTAATTCTCTACAAAAAAGGTCTCTTAACATTTTGCCATAGCTCGCTTCGTTTCCGAGATATTTGCAGATTTATCTCAAGGGAAGGGGCCTGACGGACATATTTCGAGATATTTCTTCTTCTTGTTGTTCTTCTTCTGCACAGCTAAGCTGGAAGTGGCATTTGCGGCTCGCACTAGTGCAGAGTTATCTCAAAGAAAGGGGCCACGGTGTTTCTGTATCTGTATTATGTTGGTGCGGCTTCGGAACTTTTAAATATCTTGATATATCTCGAGAACTACGCATCTGATCAAAAAATATCATAGAACATAAAAAGTAGGAAACTTAATTCTCTACAAAAAAGGTCTCTTAACATTTTGCCATAGCTCGCTTCGTTTCCGAGATATTTGCAGATTTATCTCAAGGGAAGGGGCCTGACGGACATATTTCGAGATATTTCTTCTTCTTGTTGTTCTTCTTCTGCACAGCTAAGCTGGAAGTGGCATTTGCGGCTCGCACTAGTGCAGAGTTATCTCAAAGAAAGGGGCCACGGTGTTTCTGTATCTGTATTATGTTGGTGCGGCTTCGGCACTTTTAAATATCTTGATATATCTCGAGAACTACGCATCTGATCAAAAAATATCATAGAAGATAAAAAGTAGGAAACTTAATTCTCTACAAAAAAGGTCTCTTAACATTTCGCCATAGCTCGCTTCGTTTCCGAGATATTTGCAGATTTATCTCAAGGGAAGGGGCCTGTCGGACATATTTCGAAATATTTCTTCTTCTTGTTGTTCTTCTTCTGCACAGCTAAGCTGGAAGTGGCATTTGCGGCTCGCACTATTGCAGAGTTATCTCAAAGAAAGGGGCCACGGTGTTTCTGTATCTCTATTATGTTGGTGCGGCTTCGTAACTTTTAAATATCTCGATATATCTCGAAAACTACGCTTCTGATCAAAAAATATCATAGAACATAAATTGTAGGAAACTTAATTCTCTACAAAAAAGGTCTCTCAACATTTTGCCATAGCTCGCTTCGTTTCCGAGATATTTGCACATTTATCTCAAGGGAAGGGGCTAACGGACATATTTCGAGATATTTCTTCTTCTTGTTGTTCTTCTTCTGCACAGCTAAGCTGGAAGTGGCATTTGCGGCTCGCACTAGTGCAGAGTTATCTCAAAGAAAGGGGCCACGGTGTTTCTGTATCTCTATTATGTTGGTGCAGCTTCGGAACTTTTAAAAATCTTGATATATCTCGAGAACTACGCATCTGATCAAAAAATATCGTGGAACATAAAAAGTAGGAAACTTAATTCTCTACAAAAAAGGTCTCTTAACATTTTGCCATAGCTCGCTTCGTTTCCGAGATATTTGCAGATTTATCTCAAGGGAAGGGGCCTGACGGACATATTTCGAGATATTTCTTCTTCTTGTTGTTCTTCTTCTGCACAGCTAAGCTCGAAGTGGCATTTGCAGCTCGCAATAGTGCAGAGTTATCTCAAAGAAACAGGCCACGGTGTTTCTGTACCTCTATTATGTTGGTGCAGCTTCGGAACTTTTAAATATCTTGATATATCTCGAGAACTACGCATCTGATCAAAAAATATCATCGAACATAAAAAGTAGGAAACTTAATTCTCTACAAAAAAGGTCTCTTAACATTTTGCCATAGCTCTCTTCGTTTCCGAGATATTTGCAGATTCAGCTCAAAGGAACTGGCCTGACGGACATATTTCGAGATATTTCTTCTTCTTGTTGTTCTTCTTCTGCACAGCTAAGCTGGAAGTGGCATTTGCGGCTCGCACTAGTGCAGAGTTATCTCAAAGAAAGGGGCCACGGTGTTTCTGTATCTCTATTATGTTGGTGCGGCTTCGGAGCTTTTAAATATCTCGATATATCTCGAAAACTACGCTTCTGATCAAAAAATATCATAGAACATAAATTGTAGGAAACATAATTCTTTACAAAAAAGGTCTCTTAACATTTTGCCATAGCTCGCTTCGTTTCCGAGATATTTGCAGATTTATCTCAAGGGAAGGGGCCTGACGGACATATTTCGAGATATTTCTTCTTCTTGTTGTTCTTCTTCTGCACAGCTAAGCTGGAAGTGGCATTTGCGGCTCGCACTAGTGCAGAGTTATCTCAAAGAAAGGGGCCACGGTGTTTCTGTATCTCTATTATGTTGGTGCGGCTTCGGAACTTTTAAATATCTCGATATATCTCGAAAACTACGCATCTGATCAAAAAATATCATAGAACATAAAAAGTAGGAAACTTAATTCTCTACAAAAAAGGTCTCTTAACATTTTGCCATAGCTCGCTTCGTTTCCGAGATATTTGCAGATTTATCTCAAGGGAAGGGGCCTGACGGACATATTTCAAGATATTTCTTCTTCTTGTTGTTCTTCTTCTGCACAGCTAAGCTGGAAGTGGCATTTGCGGCTCGCACTAGTGCAGAGTTATCTCAACGAAAGGGGCCACGGTGTTTCTGTATCTCTATTATGTTGGTGCGGCTTCGGAACTTTTAAATATCTTGATATATCTCGAGAACTACGCATCTGATCAAAAAATATCGTGGAACATAAAAAGTAGGAAACTTAATTCTCTACAAAAAAGGTCTCTTAACATTTTGCCATAGCTCGCTTCGTTTCCGAGATATTTGCAGATTTATCTCAAGGGAAGGGGCCTGACGGACATATTTCGAGATATTTCTTCTTCTTGTTGTTCTTCTTCTGCACAGCTAAGCTCGAAGTGGCATTTGCAGCTCGCAATAGTGCAGAGTTATCTCAAAGAAAGAGGCCACGGTGTTTCTGTACCTCTATTATGTTGGTGCAGCTTCGGAACTTTTAAATATCTTGATATATCTCGAGAACTACGCATCTGATCAAAAAATATCATCGAACATAAAAAGTAGGAAGCTTAATTCTCTACAAAAAAGGTCTCTTAACATTTTGCCATAGCTCTCTTCGTTTCCGAGATATTTGCAGATTCAGCTCAAAGGAACTGGCCTGACGGACATATTTCGAGATATTTCTTCTTCTTGTTGTTCTTCTTCTGCACAGCTAAGCTGGAAGTGGCATTTGCGGCTCGCACTAGTGCAGAGTTATCTCAAAGAAAGGGGCCACGGTGTTTCTGTATCTCTATTATGTTGGCGCGGCTTCGGAACTTTTAAATATCTCGATATATCTCGAAAACTACGCTTCTGATCAAAAAATATCATAGAGCGTAAATTGTAGGAAACATTATTCTCTACAAAAAAGGTCTCTTAACATTTTGCCATAGCTCGCTTCGTTTCCGAGATATTTGCAGATTTATCTCAAGGGAAGGGGCCTGACGGACATATTTCGAGATATTTCTTCTTCTTGTTGTTCTTCTTCTGCACAGCTAAGCTCGAAGCGGCATTTGCAGCTCGCAATAGTGCAGAGTTATCTCAAAGAAAGAGGCCACGGTGTTTCTGTATCTCTATTATGTTGGTGCGGCTTCGGAACTTTTAAATATCTTGATATATCTCGAGAACTACGCTTCTGATCAAAAAATATCATAGAACATAAAAAGTAGGAAACTTAATTCTCTACAAAAAAGGTCTCTTAACATTTTTACATAGCTCGCTTCGTTTCCGAGATATTTGCAGATTTATCTCAAGGGAAGGGGCCTAACGGACATATTTCGAGATATTTCTTCTTCTTGTTGTTCTTCTTCTGCACAGCTAAGCTGGAAGTGGCATTTGCAGCTCGCAATAGTGCAGAGTTATCTCAAAGAAAGGGGCCACGGTGTTTCTGTATCTCTATTATGTTGGTGCGGCTTCGGGACTTTTAAATATCTCGATATATCTCGAAAACTACGCTTCTGATCAAAAAATATCATAGAACATAAAAAGTAGGAAACTTAATTCTCTACAAAAAAGGTCTCTTAACATTTTGCCATAGCTCGCTTCGTTTCCGAGATATTTGCAGATTTATCTCAAGGGAAGGGGCCTAACGGACATATTTCGAGATATTTCTTCTTCTTGTTGTTCTTCTTCTGCACAGCTAAACTGGAAGTGGCATTTCCAGCTCGCAATAGTGCAGAGTTATCTCAAAGAAAGGAGCCACGGTGTTTCTGTATCTCTATTATGTTGGTGCGGCTTCGGAACTTTTAAATATCTTGATATATCTCGAGAACTACGCATCTGATCAGAAAATATCATAGAACATAAAAAGTAGGAAACTTAATTCTCTACAAAAAAGGTCTCTTAACATTTTGCCATAGCTGGCTTCGTTTCCGAGATATTTGCAGATTTATCTCAAGGGAAGGGGCCTGACGGACATATTTCGAGATATTTCTTCTTCTTGTTGTTCTTCTTCTGCACAGCTAAGCTGGAAGTGGCATTTGCGGCTCGCACTAGTGCAGAGTTATCTCAAAGAAAGGGGCCACGGTGTTTCTGTATCTGTATTATGTTGGTGCGGCTTCGGAACTTTTAAATATCTTGATATATCTCGAGAACTACGCATCTGATCAAAAAATATCATAGAACATAAAAAGTAGGAAACTTAATTCTCTACAAAAAAGGTCTCTTAACATTTTGCCATAGCTCGCTTCGTTTCCGAGATATTTGCAGATTTATCTCAAGGGAAGGGGCCTGACGGACATATTTCGAGATATTTCTTCTTCTTGTTGTTCTTCTTCTGCACAGCTAAGCTGGAAGTGGCATTTGCGGCTCGCACTAGTGCAGAGTTATCTCAAAGAAAGGGGCCACGGTGTTTCTGTATCTGTATTATGTTGGTGCGGCTTCGGCACTTTTAAATATCTTGATATATCTCGAGAACTACGCATCTGATCAAAAAATATCATAGAAGATAAAAAGTAGGAAACTTAATTCTCTACAAAAAAGGTCTCTTAACATTTCGCCATAGCTCGCTTCGTTTCCGAGATATTTGCAGATTTATCTCAAGGGAAGGGGCCTGTCGGACATATTTCGAAATATTTCTTCTTCTTGTTGTTCTTCTTCTGCACAGCTAAGCTGGAAGTGGCATTTGCGGCTCGCACTATTGCAGAGTTATCTCAAAGAAAGGGGCCACGGTGTTTCTGTATCTCTATTATGTTGGTGCGGCTTCGTAACTTTTAAATATCTCGATATATCTCGAAAACTACGCTTCTGATCAAAAAATATCATAGAACATAAATTGTAGGAAACTTAATTCTCTACAAAAAAGGTCTCTCAACATTTTGCCATAGCTCGCTTCGTTTCCGAGATATTTGCACATTTATCTCAAGGGAAGGGGCCTAACGGACATATTTCGAGATATTTCTTCTTCTTGTTGTTCTTCTTCTGCACAGCTAAGCTGGAAGTGGCATTTGCGGCTCGCACTAGTGCAGAGTTATCTCAAAGAAAGGGGCCACGGTGTTTCTGTATCTCTATTATGTTGGTGCAGCTTCGGAACTTTTAAATATCTTGATATATCTCGAGAACTACGCATCTGATCAAAAAATATCGTGGAACATAAAAAGTAGGAAACTTAATTCTCTACAAAAAAGATCTCTTAACATTTTGCCATAGCTCGCTTCGTTTCCGAGATATTTGCAGATTTATCTCAAGGGAAGGGGCCTGACGGACATATTTCGAGATATTTCTTCTTCTTGTTGTTCTTCTTCTGCACAGCTAAACTGGAAGTGGCATTTGCAGCTCGCAATAGTGCAGAGTTATCTCAAAGAAAGGGGCCACGGTGTTTCTGTATCTCTATTATGTTGGTGCGGCTTCGGAACTTTTAAATATCTTGATATATCTCGAGAACTACGCATCTGATCAAAAAATATCATAGAACACAAAAAGTAGGAAACTTAATTCTCTACAAAAAAGGTCTCTTAACATTTTGCCATAGCTCGCTTCGTTTCCGAGATATTTGCAGATTTATCTCAAGGGAAGGGGCCTGACGGACATATTTCGAGATATTTCTTCTTCTTGTTGTTCTTCTTCTGCACAGCTAAGCTGGAAGTGGCATTTGCGGCTCGCACTAGTGCAGAGTTATCTCAAAGAAAGGGGCCACGGTGTTTCTGTATCTGTATTATGTTGGTGCGGCTTCGGAACTTTTAAATATCTTGATATATCTCGAGAACTACGCATCTGATCAAAAAATATCATAGAACATAAAAAGTAGGAAACTTAATTCTCTACAAAAAAGGTCTCTTAACATTTTGCCATAGCTCGCTTCGTTTCCGAGATATTTGCAGATTTATCTCAAGGGAAGGGGCCTGACGGACATATTTCGAGATATTTCTTCTTCTTGTTGTTCTTCTTCTGCACAGCTAAGCTGGAAGTGGCATTTGCGGCTCGCACTAGTGCAGAGTTATCTCAAAGAAAGGGGCCACGGTGTTTCTGTATCTGTATTATGTTGGTGCGGCTTCGGCACTTTTAAATATCTTGATATATCTCGAGAACTACGCATCTGATCAAAAAATATCATAGAAGATAAAAAGTAGGAAACTTAATTCTCTACAAAAAAGATCTCTTAACATTTCGCCATAGCTCGCTTCGTTTCCGAGATATTTGCAGATTTATCTCAAGGGAAGGGGCCTGTCGGACATATTTCGAAATATTTCTTCTTCTTGTTGTTCTTCTTCTGCACAGCTAAGCTGGAAGTGGCATTTGCGGCTCGCACTATTGCAGAGTTATCTCAAAGAAAGGGGCCACGGTGTTTCTGTATCTCTATTATGTTGGTGCGGCTTCGTAACTTTTAAATATCTCGATATATCTCGAAAACTACGCTTCTGATCAAAAAATATCATAGAACATAAATTGTAGGAAACTTAATTCTCTACAAAAAAGGTCTCTCAACATTTTGCCATAGCTCGCTTCGTTTCCGAGATATTTGCACATTTATCTCAAGGGAAGGGGCTAACGGACATATTTCGAGATATTTCTTCTTCTTGTTGTTCTTCTTCTGCACAGCTAAGCTGGAAGTGGCATTTGCGGCTCGCACTAGTGCAGAGTTATCTCAAAGAAAGGGGCCACGGTGTTTCTGTATCTCTATTATGTTGGTGCAGCTTCGGAACTTTTAAATATCTTGATATATCTCGAGAACTACGCATCTGATCAAAAAATATCGTGGAACATAAAAAGTAGGAAACTTAATTCTCTACAAAAAAGATCTCTTAACATTTTGCCATAGCTCGCTTCGTTTCCGAGATATTTGCAGATTTATCTCAAGGGAAGGGGCCTGACGGACATATTTCGAGATATTTCTTCTTCTTGTTGTTCTTCTTCTGCACAGCTAAACTGGAAGTGGCATTTGCAGCTCGCAATAGTGCAGAGTTATCTCAAAGAAAGGGGCCACGGTGTTTCTGTATCTCTATTATGTTGGTGCGGCTTCGGAACTTTTAAATATCTTGATATATCTCGAGAACTACGCATCTGATCAAAAAATATCATAGAACACAAAAAGTAGGAAACTTAATTCTCTACAAAAAAGGTCTCTTAACATTTTGCCATAGCTCGCTTCGTTTCCGAGATATTTGCAGATTTATCTCAAGGGAAGGGGCCTGACGGACATATTTCGAGATATTTCTTCTTCTTGTTGTTCTTCTTCTGCACAGCTAAGCTGGAAGTGGCATTTGCGGCTCGCACTAGTGCAGAGTTATCTCAAAGAAAGGGGCCACGGTGTTTCTGTATCTGTATTATGTTGGTGCGGCTTCGGAACTTTTAAATATCTTGATATATCTCGAGAACTACGCATCTGATCAAAAAATATCATAGAACATAAAAAGTAGGAAACTTAATTCTCTACAAAAAAGGTCTCTTAACATTTTGCCATAGCTCGCTTCGTTTCCGAGATATTTGCAGATTTATCTCAAGGGAAGGGGCCTGACGGACATATTTCGAGATATTTCTTCTTCTTGTTGTTCTTCTTCTGCACAGCTAAGCTGGAAGTGGCATTTGCGGCTCGCACTAGTGCAGAGTTATCTCAAAGAAAGGGGCCACGGTGTTTCTGTATCTGTATTATGTTGGTGCGGCTTCGGCACTTTTAAATATCTTGATATATCTCGAGAACTACGCATCTGATCAAAAAATATCATAGAAGATAAAAAGTAGGAAACTTAATTCTCTACAAAAAAGGTCTCTTAACATTTCGCCATAGCTCGCTTCGTTTCCGAGATATTTGCAGATTTATCTCAAGGGAAGGGGCCTGTCGGACATATTTCGAAATATTTCTTCTTCTTGTTGTTCTTCTTCTGCACAGCTAAGCTGGAAGTGGCATTTGCGGCTCGCACTATTGCAGAGTTATCTCAAAGAAAGGGGCCACGGTGTTTCTGTATCTCTATTATGTTGGTGCGGCTTCGTAACTTTTAAATATCTCGATATATCTCGAAAACTACGCTTCTGATCAAAAAATATCATAGAACATAAATTGTAGGAAACTTAATTCTCTACAAAAAAGGTCTCTCAACATTTTGCCATAGCTCGCTTCGTTTCCGAGATATTTGCACATTTATCTCAAGGGAAGGGGCTAACGGACATATTTCGAGATATTTCTTCTTCTTGTTGTTCTTCTTCTGCACAGCTAAGCTGGAAGTGGCATTTGCGGCTCGCACTAGTGCAGAGTTATCTCAAAGAAAGGGGCCACGGTGTTTCTGTATCTCTATTATGTTGGTGCAGCTTCGGAACTTTTAAAAATCTTGATATATCTCGAGAACTACGCATCTGATCAAAAAATATCGTGGAACATAAAAAGTAGGAAACTTAATTCTCTACAAAAAAGGTCTCTTAACATTTTGCCATAGCTCGCTTCGTTTCCGAGATATTTGCAGATTTATCTCAAGGGAAGGGGCCTGACGGACATATTTCGAGATATTTCTTCTTCTTGTTGTTCTTCTTCTGCACAGCTAAGCTCGAAGTGGCATTTGCAGCTCGCAATAGTGCAGAGTTATCTCAAAGAAACAGGCCACGGTGTTTCTGTACCTCTATTATGTTGGTGCAGCTTCGGAACTTTTAAATATCTTGATATATCTCGAGAACTACGCATCTGATCAAAAAATATCATCGAACATAAAAAGTAGGAAACTTAATTCTCTACAAAAAAGGTCTCTTAACATTTTGCCATAGCTCTCTTCGTTTCCGAGATATTTGCAGATTCAGCTCAAAGGAACTGGCCTGACGGACATATTTCGAGATATTTCTTCTTCTTGTTGTTCTTCTTCTGCACAGCTAAGCTGGAAGTGGCATTTGCGGCTCGCACTAGTGCAGAGTTATCTCAAAGAAAGGGGCCACGGTGTTTCTGTATCTCTATTATGTTGGTGCGGCTTCGGAGCTTTTAAATATCTCGATATATCTCGAAAACTACGCTTCTGATCAAAAAATATCATAGAACATAAATTGTAGGAAACATAATTCTTTACAAAAAAGGTCTCTTAACATTTTGCCATAGCTCGCTTCGTTTCCGAGATATTTGCAGATTTATCTCAAGGGAAGGGGCCTGACGGACATATTTCGAGATATTTCTTCTTCTTGTTGTTCTTCTTCTGCACAGCTAAGCTGGAAGTGGCATTTGCGGCTCGCACTAGTGCAGAGTTATCTCAAAGAAAGGGGCCACGGTGTTTCTGTATCTCTATTATGTTGGTGCGGCTTCGGAACTTTTATATATCTCGATATATCTCGAAAACTACGCATCTGATCAAAAAATATCATAGAACATAAAAAGTAGGAAACTTAATTCTCTACAAAAAAGGTCTCTTAACATTTTGCCATAGCTCGCTTCGTTTCCGAGATATTTGCAGATTTATCTCAAGGGAAGGGGCCTGACGGACATATTTCAAGATATTTCTTCTTCTTGTTGTTCTTCTTCTGCACAGCTAAGCTGGAAGTGGCATTTGCGGCTCGCACTAGTGCAGAGTTATCTCAACGAAAGGGGCCACGGTGTTTCTGTATCTCTATTATGTTGGTGCGGCTTCGGAACTTTTAAATATCTTGATATATCTCGAGAACTACGCATCTGATCAAAAAATATCGTGGAACATAAAAAGTAGGAAACTTAATTCTCTACAAAAAAGGTCTCTTAACATTTTGCCATAGCTCGCTTCGTTTCCGAGATATTTGCAGATTTATCTCAAGGGAAGGGGCCTGACGGACATATTTCGAGATATTTCTTCTTCTTGTTGTTCTTCTTCTGCACAGCTAAGCTCGAAGTGGCATTTGCAGCTCGCAATAGTGCAGAGTTATCTCAAAGAAAGAGGCCACGGTGTTTCTGTACCTCTATTATGTTGGTGCAGCTTCGGAACTTTTAAATATCTTGATATATCTCGAGAACTACGCATCTGATCAAAAAATATCATCGAACATAAAAAGTAGGAAGCTTAATTCTCTACAAAAAAGGTCTCTTAACATTTTGCCATAGCTCTCTTCGTTTCCGAGATATTTGCAGATTCAGCTCAAAGGAACTGGCCTGACGGACATATTTCGAGATATTTCTTCTTCTTGTTGTTCTTCTTCTGCACAGCTAAGCTGGAAGTGGCATTTGCGGCTCGCACTAGTGCAGAGTTATCTCAAAGAAAGGGGCCACGGTGTTTCTGTATCTCTATTATGTTGGCGCGGCTTCGGAACTTTTAAATATCTCGATATATCTCGAAAACTACGCTTCTGATCAAAAAATATCATAGAGCGTAAATTGTAGGAAACATTATTCTCTACAAAAAAGGTCTCTTAACATTTTGCCATAGCTCGCTTCGTTTCCGAGATATTTGCAGATTTATCTCAAGGGAAGGGGCCTGACGGACATATTTCGAGATATTTCTTCTTCTTGTTGTTCTTCTTCTGCACAGCTAAGCTCGAAGCGGCATTTGCAGCTCGCAATAGTGCAGAGTTATCTCAAAGAAAGAGGCCACGGTGTTTCTGTATCTCTATTATGTTGGTGCGGCTTCGGAACTTTTAAATATCTTGATATATCTCGAGAACTACGCGTCTGATCAAAAAATATCATAGAACAGAAAAAGTAGGAAACATAATTCTCTACAAAAACGGTCTCTTAACATTTTGCCATAGCTCGCTTCGTTTCCGAGATATTTGCAGGTATATCTCAAGGGAAGGGGCCTGACGGACATATTTCGAGATATTTCTTCTTCTTGTTGTTCTTCTTCTGCACAGCTAAGCTGGAAGTGGCATTTGCGGCTCGCACTGGTGCAGAGTTATCTCAAAGAAAGGGGCCACGGTGTTTCTGTATCTCTATTATGTTGGTGCGGCTTCGGAACTTTTAAATATCTCGATATATCTCGAAAACTACGCTTCTGATCAAAAAATATCATACAACATAAAAAGTAGGAAACTTAATTCTCTACAAAAAAGGTCTCTTAACATTTTGCCATAGCTCGCTTCGTTTCCGAGATATTTGCAGATTTATCTCAAGGGAAGGGGCCTAACGGACATATTTCGAGATATTTCTTCTTCTTGTTGTTCTTCTTCTGCACAGCTAAACTGGAAGTGGCATTTCCAGCTCGCAATAGTGCAGAGTTATCTCAAAGAAAGGGGCCACGGTGTTTCTGTATCTCTATTATGTTGCTGCGGTTTCGGAACTATTAAATATCTTGATATATCTCGAGAACTACGCATCTGATCAAAAAATATCATAGAACATAAAAAGTAGGAAACTTAATTCTCTACAAAAAAGGTCGCTTAACATTTTGCCATAGCTCGCTTCGTTTCCGAGATATTTGCAAATTTATCTCAAGGGAAGGGGCCTGACGGACATATTTCGAGATATTTCTTCTTCTTGTTGTTCTTCTTCCGCACAGCTAAGCTGGAAGTGGCATTTGCGGCTCGCACTAGTGCAGAGTTATCTCAAAGAAAGGGGCCACGGTGTTTCTGTATCCCTATTATGTTGGTGCGGCTTCGGAACTTTTAAATATCTTGATATATCTCGAGAACTACGCATCTGATCAAAAAATATCATAGAACATAAAAAGTAGGAAACTTAATTCTCTACAAAAAAGGTCTCTTAACATTTTGCCATAGCTCGCTTCCTTTCCGAGATATTTGCAGATTTATCTCAAGGGAAGGGGCCACGGTGTTTCTGTATCTCTATTATGTTGGTGCGGCTTCGGAACTTTTAAATATCTCGATATATCTCGAGAACTACGCTTCTGATCAAAAAATATCATAGAACATAAATTGTAGGAAACATAATTCTCTACAAAAAACGTCTCTTAACATTCTGCCATAGCTCGCTTCGTTTCCGAGATATTTGCAGATTTATCTCAAGGGAAGTGGCCTGACGGACATATTTCGCGATATTTCTTCTTCTTGTTGTTCTTCTTCTGCACAGCTAAGCTGGAAGTGGCATTTGCGGCTCGCACTAGTGCAGAGTTATCTCAAAGAAAGGGGCCACGGTGTTTCTGTATCCCTATTATGTTGGTGCGGCTTCGGAACTTTTAAATGTCTCGATTATATCTCGAAAACTACGCTTCTGATCAAAAAATATCATAGAACATAAATTGTAGGAAACATAATTCTCTACAAAAAACGTCTCTTAACATTTTGCCATAGCTCGCTTCGTTTCCGAGATATTTGGAGATTCAGCTCAAAGGAACTGGCCTGACGGACATATTTCGAGATATTTCTTCTTCTTGTTGTTCTTCCTCTGCACAGCTAAGCTGGAAGTGGCATTTGCAGCTCGCAATAGTGCAGAGTTATCTCAAAGAAAGGGGCCACGGTGTTTCTGTATCCCTATTATGTTGGTGCGGCTTCGGAACTTTTAAATATCTTGATATATCTCGAGAACTACGCATCTGATCAAAAAATATCATAGAACATAAAAAGTAGGAAACTTAATTCTCTACAAAAAAGGTCTCTAAACATTTTGCCATAGCTCGCTTCGTTTCCGAGATATTTGCAGATTTATCTCAAGGGAAGGGGCCTGACGGACATATTTCGAGATATTTCTTCTTCTTGTTGTTCTTCTTCTGCACAGCTAAGCTGGAAGTGGCATTTGCGGCTCGCACTAGTGCAGAGTTATCTCAAAGAAAGGGGCCACGGTGTTTCTGTATCTCTATTATGTTGGTGCGGCTTCGGAACTTTTAAATATCTCGATATATCTCGAAAACTACGCTTCTGATCAAAAAATATCATAGAACATAAATTGTAGGAAACATAATTCTCTACAAAAAAGGTCTCTTAACATTTTGCCATAGCTCGCTTCGTTTCCGAGATATTTGCAGATATATCTCAAGGGAAGGGGCCTGACGACATATTTCGAGATATTTCTTCTTCTTGTTGTTCTTCTTCTGCACAGCTAAGCTGGAAGTGGCATTTACAGCTCGCAATAGTGCAGAGTTATCTCAAAGAAAGGGGCCACGGTGTTTCTGTATCTCTATTATGTTGGTGCGGCTTCGGAACTTTTAAATATCTTGATATATCTCGAGAACTACGCATCTGATCAAAAAATATCATAGAACATGAAAAGTAGGAAACTTAATTCTCTACAAAAAAGGTCTCTTAACATTTTGCCATAGCTCGCTTCGTTTCCGAGATATTTGCAGATTTATCTCAAGGGAAGGGGCCTGACGGACATATTTCGAGATATTTCTTCTTCTTGTTGTTCTTCTTCTGCACAGCTAAGCTGGAAGTGGCATTTGCAGCTCGCACTAGTGCAGAGTTATCTCAAAGAAAGGGGCCACGGTGTTTCTGTATCTCTATTATGTTGGTGCGGCTTCGGAACTTTTAAATATCTCGATATATCTCGAAAACTACGCTTCTGATCAAAAAATATCATAGAACATAAATTGTAGGAAACATAATTCTCTACAAAAAAGGTCTCTTAACATTTTGCCATAGCTCGCTTCGTTTCCGAGATATTTGCAGATATATCTCAAGGGAAGGGGCCTGACGGACATATTTCGAGATATTTCTTCTTCTTGTTGTTCTTCTTCTGCACAGCTAAGCTGGAAGTGGCATTTGCAGCTCGCACTAGTGCAGAGTTATCTCACCGAAATGGGCCACGGTGTTTCTGTATCTCTATTATGTTGGTGCGGCTTCGGAACTTTTAAATATCTCGATATATCTCGAAAACTACGCTTCTGATCAAAAAATATCATAGAACATAAATTGTAGGAAACATAATTCTCTACAAAAAAGGTCTCTTAACATTTTGCCATAGCTCGCTTCGTTTCCGAGATATTTGCAGATTTATCTCAAGGGAAGGGGCCTGACGGACATATTTCGAGATATTTCTTCTTCTTGTTGTTCTTCTTCTGCACAGCTAAGCTGGAAGTGGCATTTGCGGCTCGCACTAGTGCAGAGTTATCTCAAAGAAAGGGGCCACGGTGTTTCTGTATCTCTATTATGTTGGTGCGGCTTCGGAACTTTTAAATATCTCGATATATCTCGAAAACTACGATTCTGATCAAAAAGATCATAGAACATAAATTGTAGGAAACATAATTCTCTACAAAAAACGTCTCTTAACATTCTGCCATAGCTCGCTTCGTTTCCGAGATATTTGCAGATTTATCTCAAGGGAAGTGGCCTGACGGACATATTTCGAGATATTTCTTCTTCTTGTTGTTCTTCTTCTGCACAGCTGAGCTGGAAGTGGCATTTGCGGCTCGCAATAGTGCAGAGTTATCTCAAAGAAAGGGGCCACGGTGTTTCTGTATCTCTATTATGTTGGTGCGGCTTCGGAGCTTTTAAATATCTTGATATATCTCGAGAACTACGCATCTGATCAAAAAATATCATACTACATAAAAAGTAGGAAACTTAATTCTCTACAAGAAAGGTCTCTTAACATTTTGCCATAGCTCGCTTCGTTTCCGAGATATTTGCAGATTCAGCTCAAAGGAACTGGCCTGACGGACATATTTCGAGATATTTCTTCTTCTTGTTGTTCTTCTTCTGCACAGCTAAGCTGGAAGTGGCATTTACAGCTCGCAATAGTGCAGAGTT
Source organism: Osmia lignaria lignaria (assembly GCF_051020975.1). Taxonomy (NCBI): domain Eukaryota; kingdom Metazoa; phylum Arthropoda; class Insecta; order Hymenoptera; family Megachilidae; genus Osmia; species Osmia lignaria. The sequence continues at coordinate 4,686,535 of NW_027478160.1, forward strand.
ATCTCAAAGAAAGGGGCCACGGTGTTTCTGTATCTCTATTATGTTGGTGCGGCTTCGGAACTTTTAAATATCTTGATATATCTCGAGAACTACGCATCTGATCAAAAAATATCATAGAACATGAAAAGTAGGAAACTTAATTCTCTACAAAAAAGGTCTCTTAACATTTTGCCATAGCTCGCTTCGTTTCCGAGATATTTGCAGATTTATCTCAAGGGAAGGGGCCTGACGGACATATTTCGAGATATTTCTTCTTCTTGTTGTTCTTCTTCTGCACAGCTAAGCTGGAAGTGGCATTTGCAGCTCGCACTAGTGCAGAGTTATCTCAAAGAAAGGGGCCACGGTGTTTCTGTATCTCTATTATGTTGGTGCGGCTTCGGAACTTTTAAATATCTCGATATATCTCGAAAACTACGCTTCTGATCAAAAAATATCATAGAACATAAATTGTAGGAAACATAATTCTCTACAAAAAAGGTCTCTTAACATTTTGCCATAGCTCGCTTCGTTTCCGAGATATTTGCAGATATATCTCAAGGGAAGGGGCCTGACGGACATATTTCGAGATATTTCTTCTTCTTGTTGTTCTTCTTCTGCACAGCTAAGCTGGAAGTGGCATTTGCAGCTCGCACTAGTGCAGAGTTATCTCACCGAAATGGGCCACGGTGTTTCTGTATCTCTATTATGTTGGTGCGGCTTCGGAACTTTTAAATATCTCGATATATCTCGAAAACTACGCTTCTGATCAAAAAATATCATAGAACATAAATTGTAGGAAACATAATTCTCTACAAAAAAGGTCTCTTAACATTTTGCCATAGCTCGCTTCGTTTCCGAGATATTTGCAGATTTATCTCAAGGGAAGGGGCCTGACGGACATATTTCGAGATATTTCTTCTTCTTGTTGTTCTTCTTCTGCACAGCTAAGCTGGAAGTGGCATTTGCGGCTCGCACTAGTGCAGAGTTATCTCAAAGAAAGGGGCCACGGTGTTTCTGTATCTCTATTATGTTGGTGCGGCTTCGGAACTTTTAAATATCTCGATATATCTCGAAAACTACGATTCTGATCAAAAAGATCATAGAACATAAATTGTAGGAAACATAATTCTCTACAAAAAACGTCTCTTAACATTCTGCCATAGCTCGCTTCGTTTCCGAGATATTTGCAGATTTATCTCAAGGGAAGTGGCCTGACGGACATATTTCGAGATATTTCTTCTTCTTGTTGTTCTTCTTCTGCACAGCTGAGCTGGAAGTGGCATTTGCGGCTCGCAATAGTGCAGAGTTATCTCAAAGAAAGGGGCCACGGTGTTTCTGTATCTCTATTATGTTGGTGCGGCTTCGGAGCTTTTAAATATCTTGATATATCTCGAGAACTACGCATCTGATCAAAAAATATCATACTACATAAAAAGTAGGAAACTTAATTCTCTACAAGAAAGGTCTCTTAACATTTTGCCATAGCTCGCTTCGTTTCCGAGATATTTGCAGATTCAGCTCAAAGGAACTGGCCTGACGGACATATTTCGAGATATTTCTTCTTCTTGTTGTTCTTCTTCTGCACAGCTAAGCTGGAAGTGGCATTTACAGCTCGCAATAGTGCAGAGTTATCTCAAAGAAAGGGGCCACGGTGTTTCTGTATCTCTATTATGTTGGTGCGGCTTCGGAACTTTTAAATATCTTGATATATCTCGAGAACTACGCATCTGATCAAAAAATATCATAGAACATGAAAAGTAGGAAACTTAATTCTCTACAAAAAAGGTCTCTTAACATTTTGCCATAGCTCGCTTCGTTTCCGAGATATTTGCAGATTTATCTCAAGGGAAGGGGCCTGACGGACATATTTCGAGATATTTCTTCTTCTTGTTGTTCTTCTTCTGCACAGCTAAGCTGGAAGTGGCATTTGCAGCTCGCACTAGTGCAGAGTTATCTCAAAGAAAGGGGCCACGGTGTTTCTGTATCTCTATTATGTTGGTGCGGCTTCGGAACTTTTAAATATCTCGATATATCTCGAAAACTACGCTTCTGATCAAAAAATATCATAGAACATAAATGGTAGGAAACATAATTCTCTACAAAAAAGGTCTCTTAACATTTTGCCATAGCTCGCTTCGTTTCCGAGATATTTGCAGATATATCTCAAGGGAAGGGGCCTGACGGACATATTTCGAGATATTTCTTCTTCTTGTTGTTCTTCTTCTGCACAGCTAAGCTGGAAGTGGCATTTGCGGCTCGCACTAGTGCAGAGTTATCTCAAAGAACGGGGCCACGGTGTTTCTGTATCCCTATTATGTTGGTGCGGCTTCGGAACTTTTAAATATCTTGATATATCTCGAGAACTACGCTTCTGATCAAAAAATATCATAGAACATAAATTGTAGGAAACATAATTCTCTACAAAAAACGACTCTTAACATTTTGCCATAGCTCGCTTCGTTTCCGAAATATTTGCAGATACAGCTCAAAGGAACTGGCCTGACGGACATATTTCGAGATATTTCTTCTTCTTGTTGTTCTTCCACTGCACAGCTAAGCTGGAAGTGGCATTTGCAGCTCGCAATAGTGCAGAGTTATCTCAAAGAAAGGGGCCACGGTGTTTCTGTATCTCTATTATGTTGGTGCGGCTTCGGAACTTTTGAATATCTTGATATATCTCGAGAACTACGCATCTGATCAAAAAATATCATACAACATAAAAAGTAGGAAACTTAATTCTCTACAAAAAAGGTCTCTTAACATTTTGCCATAGCTCGCTTCGTTTCCGAGATATTTGCAGATTTATCTCAAGGGAAGGGGCCTGACGGACATATTTCGAGATATTTCTTCTTCTTGTTGTTCTTCTTCTGCACAGCTAAGCTGGAAGTGGCATTTGCGGCTCGCACTAGTGCAGAGTTATCTCAACGAAAGGGGCCACGGTGTTTCTGTATCTCTATTATGTTGGTGCGGCTTCGGAACTTTTAAATATCTTGATATATCTCGAGAACTACGCATCTGATCAAAAAATGTCATAGAACGTAAAAAGTAGGAAACATAATTCTCTACAAAAAAGGTCTCTTAACATTTTGCCATAGCTCTCTTCGTTTCCGAGATATTTCCAGATTTATCTCAAGGGAAGGGGCCTCACGGACATATTTCGAGATATTTCTTCTTCTTGTGGTTCTTCTTCTGCACAGCTAAACTGGAAGTGGCATTTCCAGCTCGCAATAGTGCAGAGTTATCTCAAAGAAAGGAGCCACGGTGTTTCTGTATCTCTATTATGTTGGTGCGGCTTCGGAACTTTTAAATATCTTGATATATCTCGAGAACTACGCATCTGATCAAAAAATATCGTAGAACATAAAAAGTAGGAAACTTAATTCTCTACAAATAACGTCTCTTAACATTTTGCCATAGCTCGCTTCGTTTCCGAGATATTTGCAGATTTATCTCAAGGGAAGGGGCCTGACGGACATATTTCGAGATATTTCTTCTTCTTGTTGTTCTTCTTCTGCACAGCTAAGCTGGAAGTGGCATTTGCAGCGCGCAATAGTGCAGAGTTATCTCAAAGAAAGGGGCCACGGTGTTTCTGTATCTCTGTTATGTTGGTGCGGCTTCGGAACTTTTAAATATCTTGATATATCTCGAGAACTACGCATCTGATCAAAAAATATCATACTACATAAAAAGTAGGAAACTTAATTCTCTACAAAAAAGGTCTCTTAACATTTCGCCATAGCTCGCTTCGTTTCCGAGATATTTGCAGATTTATCTCAAGGGAAGGGGCCTGTCGGACATATTTCGAGATATTTCTTCTTCTTGTTGCTCTTCTTCTGCACAGCTAAGCTGGAAGTGGCATTTGCGGCTCGCACTAGTGCAGAGTTATCTCAAAGAAAGGGGCCACGGTGTTTCTGTATCTCTATTATGTTGGTGCGGCTTCGGAACTTTTAAATATCTCGATATATCTCGAAAACTACGTTTCTGATCAAAAAATATCATAGAACATAAATTGTAGGAAACATAATTCTCTACAAAAAACGTCTCTTAACATTTTGCCATAGCTCGCTTCGTTTCCGAGATATTTGTAGATTTATCTCAAGGGAAGTGGCCTGACGGACATATTTCGAGATATTTCTTCTTCTTGTTGTTCTTCTTCTGCACAGCTAAGCTGGAAGTGGCATTTGCGGCTCGCACTAGTGCAGAGTTATCTCAAAGAAAGGGGCCACGGTGTTTCTGTATCCCTATTATGTTGGTGCGGCTTCGGAACTTTTAAATATCTTGATATATCTCGAGAACTACGCATCTGATCAAAAAATATCGTAGAACATAAAAAGTAGGAAACTTAATTCTCTACAAATAACGTCTCTTAACATTTTGCCATAGCTCGCTTCGTTTCCGAGATATTTGCAGATTTATCTCAAGGGAAGGGGCCTGACGGACATATTTCGAGATATTTCTTCTTCTTGTTGTTCTTCTTCTGCACAGCTAAGCTGGAAGTGGCATTTACAGCTCGCAATAGTGCAGAGTTATCTCAAAGAAAGGGGCCACGGTGTTTCTGTATCTCTATTATGTTGGTGCGGCTTCGGAACTTTTAAATATCTTGATATATCTCGAGAACTACGCATCTGATCAAAAAATATCATAGAGCATAAAAAGTAGGAAACCTAATTCTCTACAAAAAAGGTCTCTTAACATTTTGCCATAGCTCGCTTCGTTTCCGAGATATTTGCAGATTTATCTCAAGGGAAGGGGCCTGACGGACATATTTCGAGATATTTCTTCTTCTTGTTGTTCTTCTTCTGCACAGCTAAGCTGGAAGTGGCATTTACAGCTCGCAATAGTGCAGAGCTATCTCAAAGAAAGGGGCCACGGTGTTTCTGTATCTCTATTATGTTGGTGCGGCTTCGGAACTTTTAAATATCTTGATATATCTCGAGAACTACGCATCTGATCAAAAAATATCATAGAACATAAAAAGTAGGAAACCTAATTCTCTACAAAAAAGGTCTCTTAACATTTTGCCATAGCTCGCTTCGTTTCCGAGATATTTGCAGATTTATCTCAAGGGAAGGGGCCTGACGGACATATTTCGAGATATTTCTTATTCTTGTTGTTCTTCTTCTGCACAGCTAAGCTGGAAGTGGCATTTGCGGGTCGCACTAGTGCAGAGTTATCTCAAAGAAAGGGGCCACGGTGTTTCTGTATCCCTATTATGTTGGTGCGGCTTCGGAACTTTTAAATATCTCGATATATCTCGAAAACTACGTTTCTGATCAAAAAATATCATAGAACATAAATTGTAGGAAACATAATTCTCTACAAAAAACGTCTCTTAACATTTTGCCATAGCTCGCTTCGTTTCCGAGAGATTTGTAGATTTATCTCAAGGGAAGTGGCCTGACGAACATATTTCGAGATATTTCTTCTTCTTGTTGTTCTTCTTCTGCACAGCTAAGCTGGAAGTGGCATTTGCGGCTCGCACTAGTGCAGAGTTATCTCAAAGAAAGGGGCCACGGTGTTTCTGTATCCCTATTATGTTGGTGCGGCTTCGGAACTTTTAAATATCTTGATATATCTCGAGAATTACGCATCTGATCAAAAAATATCGTAGAACATAAAAAGTAGGAAACTTAATTCTCTACAAATAACGTCTCTTAACATTTTGCCATAGCTCGCTTCGTTTCCGAGATATTTGCAGATTTATCTCAAGGGAAGGGGCCTGACGGACATATTTCGAGATATTTCTTCTTCTTGTTGTTCTTCTTCTGCACAGCTAAGCTGGAAGTGGCATTTACAGCTCGCAATAGTGCAGAGTTATCTCAAAGAAAGGGGCCACGGTGTTTCTGTATCTCTATTATGTTGGTGCGGCTTCGGAACTTTTAAATATCTTGATATATCTCGAGAACTACGCATCTGATCATAAAATATCATAGAGCATAAAAAGTAGGAAACCTAATTCTCTACAAAAAAGGTCTCTTAACATTTTGCCATAGCTCGCTTCGTTTCCGAGATATTTGCAGATTTATCTCAAGGGAAGGGGCCTGACGGACATATTTCGAGATATTTCTTCTTCTTGTTGTTCTTCTTCTGCACAGCTAAGCTGGAAGTGGCATTTACAGCTCGCAATAGTGCAGAGCTATCTCAAAGAAAGGGGCCACGGTGTTTCTGTATCTCTATTATGTTGGTGCGGCTTCGGAACTTTTAAATATCTTGATATATCTCGAGAACTACGCATCTGATCAAAAAATATCATAGAACATAAAAAGTAGGAAACCTAATTCTCTACAAAAAAGGTCTCTCAACATTTTGCCATAGCTCGCTTCGTTTCCGAGATATTTGCAGATTTATCTCAAGGGAAGGGGCCTGACGGACATATTTCGAGATATTTCTTATTCTTGTTGTTCTTCTTCTGCACAGCTAAGCTGGAAGTGGCATTTGCGGGTCGCACTAGTGCAGAGTTATCTCAAAGAAAGGGGCCACGGTGTTTCTGTATCCCTATTATGTTGGTGCGGCTTCGGAACTTTTAAATATCTCGATATATCTCGAAAACTACGCTTCTGATCAAAAAATATCATAGAACATAAATTGTAGGAAACATAATTCTCTACAAAAAACGTCTCTTAACATTTTGCCATAGCTCGCTTCGTTTCCGAGATATTTGCAGATTTATCTCAAGGGAAGGGGCCTGACGGACATATTTCGAGATATTTCTTCTTCTTGTTGTTCTTCCTCTGCACAGCTAAGCTGGAAGTGGCATTTGCAGCTCGCAATAGTGCAGAGTTATCTCAAAGAAAGGGGCCACGGTGTTTCTGTATCTCTATTATGTTGGTGCGGCTTCGGAACTTTTAAATATCTTGATATATCTCGAGAACTGCGCATCTGATCAAAAAATATCATAGAACATCAAAAGTAGGAAACTTAATTCTCTACAAAAAAGGTCTCTTAACATTTTGCCATAGCTCGCTTCGTTTCCGAGATATTTGCATATTTATCTCAAGGGAAGGGGCCTGACGGACATATTTCGAGATATTTCTTCTTCTTGTTGTTCTTCTTCTGCACAGCTAAGCTGGAAGTGGCATTTGCGGCTCGCACTAGTGCAGAGTTATCTCAAAGAACGGGGCCACGGTGTTTCTGTATCCCTATTATGTAGGTGCGGCTTCGGAACTTTTAAATATCTTGATATATCTCGAGAACTACGCTTCTGATCAAAAAATATCATAGAACATAAATTGTAGGAAACATAATTCTCTACAAAAAACGACTCTTAACATTTTGCCATAGCTCGCTTCGTTTCCGAGATATTTGCAGATACAGCTCAAAGGAACTGGCCTGACGGACATATTTCGAGATATTTCTTCTTCTTGTTGTTCTTCCACTGCACAGCTAAGCTGGAAGTGGCATTTGCAGCTCGCAATAGTGCAGAGTTATCTCAAAGAAAGGGGCCACGGTGTTTCTGTATCTCTATTATGTTGGTGCGGCTTCGGAACTTTTGAATATCTTGATATATCTCGAGAACTACGCATCTGATCAAAAAATATCATACAACATAAAAAGTAGGAAACTTAATTCTCTACAAAAAAGGTCTCTTAACATTTTGCCATAGCTCGCTTCGTTTCCGAGATATTTGCAGATTTATCTCAAGGGAAGGGGCCTGACGGACATATTTCGAGATATTTCTTCTTCTTGTTGTTCTTCTTCTGCACAGCTAAGCTGGAAGTGGCATTTGCGGCTCGCACTAGTGCAGAGTTATCTCAACGAAAGGGGCCACGGTGTTTCTGTATCTCTATTATGTTGGTGCGGCTTCGGAACTTTTAAATATCTTGATATATCTCGAGAACTACGCATCTGATCAAAAAATGTCATAGAATGTAAAAAGTAGGAAACTTAATTCTCTACAAAAAAGGTCTCTTAACATTTTGCCATAGCTCTCTTTGTTTCCGAGATATTTCCAGATTTATCTCAAGGGAAGGGGCCTCACGGACATATTTCGAGATATTTCTTCTTCTTGTGGTTCTTCTTCTGCACAGCTAAACTGGAAGTGGCATTTCCAGCTCGCAATAGTGCAGAGTTATCTCAAAGAAAGGAGCCACGGTGTTTCTGTATCTCTATTATGTTGGTGCGGCTTCGGAACTTTTAAATATCTTGATATATCTCGAGAACTACGCATCTGATCAAAAAATATCGTAGAACATAAAAAGTAGGAAACTTAATTCTCTACAAATAACGTCTCTTAACATTTTGCCATAGCTCGCTTCGTTTCCGAGATATTTGCAGATTTATCTCAAGGGAAGGGGCCTGACGGACATATTTCGAGATATTTCTTCTTCTTGTTGTTCTTCTTCTGCACAGCTAAGCTGGAAGTGGCATTTGCGGCTCGCACTAGTGCAGAGTTATCTCAAAGAAAGGGGCCACGGTGTTTCTGTATCTCTATTATGTTGGTGCGGCTTCGGAACTTTTAAATATCTCGATATATCTCGAAAACTACGCTTCTGATCAAAAAATATCATAGAACATAAAAAGTAGGAAACTTAATTCTCTACAAAAAAGGTCTCTTAACATTTTGCCATAGCTCTCTTCGTTTCCGAGATGTTTGCAGATTTATCTCAAGGGAAGGGGCCTGACGGACATATTTCGAGATATTTCTTCTTCTTGTTGTTCTTCTTCTGCACAGCTTAGCTGGAAGTGGCATTTGCGGCTCGCACTAGTGCAGAGTTATCTCAAAGAAAGGGGCCACGGTGTTTCTGTATCTCTATTATGTTGGTGCGGCTTCGGAACTTTTAAATATCTCGATATATCTCGAAAACTACGCTTCTGATCAAAAAATATCATAGAACATAAATTGTAGGAAACATAATTCTCTACAAAAAAGGTCTCTTAACATTTTGCCATAGCTCGCTTCGTTTCCGAGATATTTGCAGATTTATCTCAAGGGAAGGGGCCTGACGGACATATTTCGAGATATTTCTTCTTCTTGTTGTTCTTCTTCTGCACAGCTAAGCTGGAAGTGGCATTTGCGGCTCGCACTAGTGCAGAGTTATCTCAAAGAAAGGGGCCACGGTGTTTCTGTATCTCTATTATGTTGGTGCGGCTTCGGAACTTTTAAATATCTCGATATATCTCGAAAACTACGCTTCTGATCAAAAAATATCATAGAACATAAAAAGTAGGAAACTTAATTCTCTACAAAAAAGGTCTCTCAACATTTTGCCATTGCTCGCTTCGTTTCCGAGATATTTGCAGATTTATCTCAAGGGAAGGGGCCTAACGCACATATTTCGAGATATTTCTTCTTCTTGTTGTTCTTCTTCTGCACAGCTAAGCTGGAAGTGGCATATCCAGCTCGCAATAGTGCAGAGTTATCTCAAAGAAAGGGGCCACGGTGTTTCTGTATCTCTATTATGTTGGTGCGGCTTCGGAACTTTTAAATATCTTGATATATCTCGAGAACTACGCATCTGATCAAAAAATATCATAGAACATAAAAAGTAGGAAACTTAATTCTCTACAAAAAAGGTCTCTTAACATTTTGCCATAGCTCTCTTCGTTTCCGAGATATTTCCAGATTTATCTCAAGGGAAGGGGCCTGACGGACATATTTCGAGATATTTCTTCTTCTTGTTGTTCTTCTTCTGCACAGCTAAGCTGGAAGTGGCATTTGCAGCTCGCAATAGTGCAGAGTTATCTCAAAGAAAGGGGCCACGGTGTTTCTGTATCTCTATTATGTTGGTGCGGCTTCGGAACTTTTAAATATCTTGATATATCTCGAGAACTACGCATCTGATCAAAAAATATCATAGAACATAAAAAGTAGGAAACTTAATTCTCTACAAAAAAGGTCTCTCAACATTTTGCCATAGCTCGCTTCGTTTCCGAGATATTTGCACATATATCTCAAGGGAAGGGGCCTAACGGACATATTTCGAGATATTTCTTCTTCTTGTTGTTCTTCTTCTGCACAGCTAAACTGGAAGTGGCATTTCCAGCTCGCAATAGTGCAGAGTTATCTCAAAGAGAGGGGCCACGGTGTTTCTGTATCTCTATTATGTTGGTGCGGCATCGGAACTTTTAAATATCTTGATATATCTCGAGAACTACGCATCTGATCAAAAAATATCATAGAACATAAAAAATAGGAAACTTAATTCTCTACAAAAAAGGTCCCTTAACATTTTGCCATAGCTCGCTTCGTTTCCGAGATATTTGCAGATTTATCTCAAGGGAAGGGGCCTAACGGACATATTTCGAGATATTTCTGCTTCTTGTTGTTCTTCTTCTGCACAGCTAAACTGGAAGTGGCATTTCCAGCTCGCACTAGTGCAGCGTTATCTCAAAGAAAGGGGCCACGGTGTTTCTGTATCTCCATTATGTTGGTGCGGCTTCGAAACTTTTAAATATCTCGATATATCTCGAAAACTACGCTTCTGATCAAAAAATATCATAGAACATAAATTGTAGGAAACATAATTCTCTACAAAAAACGTCTCTTAACATTTTGCCATAGCTCGCTTCGTTTCCGAGATATTTGCAGATTCAGCTCAAAGGAACTGGCCTGACGGACATATTTCGAGATATTTCTTCTTCTTGTTGTTCTTGCTCTGCACAGCTAAGCTGGAAGTGGCATTTGCAGCTCGCAATAGTGCAGAGTTATCTCAAAGAAAGGGGCCACGGTGTTTCTGTATCTCTATTATGTTGGTGCGGCTTCGGAACTTTTAAATATCTCGATATATCTCGAAAACTACGCTTCTGATCAAAAAATATCATAGAACATAAATTGTAGGAAACATAATTCTCTACAAAAAACGTCTCTTAACATTTTGCCATAGCTCGCTTCGTTTCCGAGATATTTGCAGATTCAGCTCAAAGGAACTGGCCTGACGGACATATTTCGAGATATTTCTTCTTCTTGTTGTTCTTCTTCTGCACAGCTAAGCTGGAAGTGGCATTTGCGGCTCGCACTAGTGCAGAGTTATCTCAAAGAAAGGGGCCACGGTGTTTCTGTATCTCTATTATGTTGCTGCGGCTTCGGAACTTTTAAATATCTCGATATATCTCGAAAACTACGCTTCTGATCAAAAAATATCATAGAACATAAATTGTAGGAAACATAATTCTCTACAAAAAAGGTCTCTCAACATTTTGCCATAGCTCACTTCGTTTCCGAGATATTTGCAGATATATCTCAAGGGAAGGGGCCTGACGGACATATTTCGAGATATTTCTTCTTCTTGTTGTTCTTCTTCTGCACAGCTAAGCTGGAAGTGGCATATCCAGCTCGCAATAGTGCAGAGTTATCTCAAAGAGAGGGGCCACGGTGTTTCTGTATCTCTATTATGTTGGTGCGGCTTCGGAACTTTTAAATATCTTGATATATCTCGAGAACTACGCATCTGATCAAAAAATATCATAGGAGGTAAAAAGTAGGAAACTTAATTCTCTACAAAAAAGGTCTCTTAACATTTTGCCATAGCTCGCTTCGTTTCCGAGATATTTGCAGATTTATCTCAAGGGAAGGGGCCTGACGGACATATTTCGAGATATTTCTTCTTCTTGTTGTTCTTCTTCTGCACAGCTAAGCTGGAAGTGGCATTTGCGGCTCGCACTAGTGCAGAGTTATCTCAAAGAAAGGGGCCACGGTGTTTCTGTATCTCTATTATGTTGGTGCGGCATCGGAACTTTTAAATATCTCGATATATCTCGAAAACTACGCTTCTGATCAAAAAATATCATAGAACATAAATTGTAGGAAACATAATTCTCTACAAACAAGGTCTCTTAACATTTTGCCATAGCTCGCTTCGTTTCCGAGATATTTGCAGATATATCTCAAGGGAAGGGGCCTGACGGACATATTTCGAGATATTTCTTCTTCTTGTTGTTCTTCTTCTGCACAGCTAAGCTGGAAGTGGCATTTACAGCTCGCAATAGTGCAGAGTTATCTCAAAGAAAGGGGCCACGGTGTTTCTGTATCTCTATTATGTTGGTGCGGCTTCGGAACTTTTTAATATCTTGATATATCTCGAGAACTACGCATCTGATCAAAAAATATCATAGAACATAAAAAGTAGGAAACTTAATTCTCTACAAAAAAGGTCTCTTAACATTTTGCCATAGCTCTCTTCGTTTCCGAGATATTTCCAGATTTATCTCAAGGGAAGGGGCCTGACGGACATATTTCGAGATATTTCTTCTTCTTGTTGTTCTTCTTCTGCACAGCTAAGCTGGAAGTGGCATTTGCAGCTCGCAATAGTGCAGAGTTATCTCAAAGAAAGGGGCCACGGTGTTTCTGTATCTCTATTATGTTGGTGCGGCTTCGGAACTTTTAAATATCTTGATATATCTCGAGAACTACGCATCTGATCAAAAAATATCATAGAACATAAAAAGTAGGAAACTTAATTCTCTACAAAAAAGGTCTCTTAACATTTTGCCATAGCTCGCTTCGTTTCCGAGATATTTGCACATATATCTCAAGGGAAGGGGCCTAACGGACATATTTCGAGATATTTCTTCTTCTTGTTGTTCTTCTTCTGCACAGCTAAACTGGAAGTGGCATTTCCAGCTCGCAATAGTGCAGAGTTATCTCAAAGAGAGGGGCCACGGTGTTTCTGTATCTCCATTATGTTGGTGCGGCTTCGGAACTTTTAAATATCTCGATATATCTCGAAAACTACGGTTCTGATCAAAAAATATCATAGAACATAAATTGTAGGAAACATAATTCTCTACAAAAAACGTCTCTTAACATTTTGCCATAGCTCTCTTCGTTTCCGAGATATTTGCAGATTCAGCTCAAAGGAACTGGCCTGACGGACATATTTCGAGATATTTCTTCTTCTTGTTGTTCTTGCTCTGCACAGCTAAGCTGGAAGTGGCATTTGCAGCTCGCAATAGTGCAGAGTTATCTCAAAGAAAGGGGCCACGGTGTTTCTGTATCTCTATTATGTTGGTGCGGCTTCGGAACTTTTAAATATCTCGATATATCTCGAAAACTACGCTTCTGATCAAAAAATATCATAGAACATAAATTGTAGGAAACATAATTTTCTACAAAAAAGGTCTCTTAACATTTTACCATAGCTCGCTTCGTTTCCGAGATATTTGCAGATTTATCTCAAGGGAAGGGGCCTAACGGACATATTTCGAGATATTTCTTCTTCTTGTTGTTCTTCTTCTGCACAGCTAAGCTGGAAGTGGCATTTTCAGCTCGCAATAGTGCAGAGCTTTCTCAAAGAAAGGGGCCACGGTGTTTCGGTATCTCTATTATGTTGGTGCGGCTTCGGAACTTTTAAGTATCTTGATATATCTCGAGAACTGCGCATCTGATCAAAAAATATCATAGAACATAAAAAGTAGGAAACTTAATTCTCTACAAAAAAGGTCTCTTAACATTTTGCCATAGCTCGCTTCGTTTCCGAGATATTTGCAGATTTATCGCAAGGGAAGGGGCCTAACGGACATATTTCGAGATATTTCTTCTTCTTGTTGTTCTTCTTCTGCACAGCTAAACTGGAAGTGGCATTTCCAGCTCGCAATAGTGCAGAGTTATCTCAAAGAGAGGGGCCACGGTGTTTCTGTATCTCTATTATGTTGGTGCGGCTTCGGAACTTTTAAATATCTTGATATATCTCGAGAACTACGCATCTGATCAAAAAATATCATAGAAGATAAAAAGTAGAAAACTTAATTCTCTACAAAAAAGGTCTCTTAACATTTTGCCATAGCTCGCTTCGTTTCCGAGATATTTGCAGATTTATCTCAAGGGAAGGGGCCTGACGGACATATTTCGAGATATTTCTTCTTCTTGTTGTTCTTCTTCTGCACAGCTAAGCTGGAAGTGGCATTTACAGCTCGCAATAGTGCAGAGTTATCTCAAAGAAAGGGGCCACGGTGTTTCTGTATCTCTATTATGTTGGTGCGGCTTCGGAACTTTTAAATATCTTGATATATCTCGAGAACTACGCATCTGATCAAAAAATACCATAGAACATAAGAAATAGGAAACTTAATTCTCTACAAAAAAGGTCTCTTAACATTTTGCCATAGCTCGCTTCGTTTCGGAGATATTTGCAGATATATCTCAAGGGCAGGGGCCTGACGGACATATTTCGAGATATTTCTTCTTCTTGTTGTTCTTCTTCTGCACAGCTAAGCTGGAAGTGGCATTTGCAGCTCGCAATAGTGCAGAGTTATCTCAAAGAAAGAGGCCACGGTGTTTCTGTATCTCTATTATGTTGGTGCGGCTTCGGAACTTTTAAATATCTTGATATATCTCGAAAACTATGCTTCTGATCAAAAAATATCATAGAACATAAATTGTAGGAAACATAATTCTCTACAAAAAAGGACTCTCAACATTTTGCCATAGCTCACTTCGTTTCCGAGATATTTGCAGATATATCTCAAGGGAAGGGGCCTGACGGACATATTTCGAGATATTTCTTCTTCTTGTTGTTCTTCTTCTGCACAGCTAAGCTGGAAGTGGCATATCCAGCTCGCAATAGTGCAGAGTTATCTCAAAGAGAGGGGCCACGGTGTTTCTGTATCTCTATTATGTTGGTGCGGCTTCGGAACTTTTAAATATCTTGATATATCTCGAGAACTACGCATCTGATCAAAAAATATCATAGGAGGTAAAAAGTAGGAAACTTAATTCTCTACAAAAAAGGTCTCTTAACATTTTGCCATAGCTCGCTTGGTTTCCGAGATATTTGCAGATTTATCTCAAGGGAAGGGGCCTGACGGACATATTTCGAGATATTTCTTCTTCTTGTTGTTCTTCTTCTGCACAGCTAAGCTGGAAGTGGCATTTGCGGCTCGCACTAGTGCAGAGTTATCTCAAAGAAAGGGGCCACGGTGTTTCTGTATCTCTATTATGTTGGTGCGGCTTCGGAACTTTTTAATATCTTGATATATCTCGAGAACTACGCATCTGATCAAAAAATATCATAGAACATAAAAAGTAGGAAACTTAATTCTCTACAAAAAAGGTCTCTTAACATTTTGCCATAGCTCGCTTCGTTTCCGAGATATTTGCACATATATCTCAAGGGAAGGGGCCTAACGGACATATTTCGAGATATTTCTTCTTCTTGTTGTTCTTCTTCTGCACAGCTAAACTGGAAGTGGCATTTCCAGCTCGCAATAGTGCAGAGTTATCTCAAAGAGAGGGGCCACGGTGTTTCTGTATCTCCATTATGTTGGTGCGGCTTCGGAACTTTTAAATATCTCGATATATCTCGAAAACTACGCTTCTGATCAAAAAATATCATAGAACATAAATTGTAGGAAACATAATTCTCTACAAAAAACGTCTCTTAACATTTTGCCATAGCTCGCTTCGTTTCCGAGATATTTGCAGATTCAGCTCAAAGGAACTGGCCTGACGGACATATTTCGAGATATTTCTTCTTCTTGTTGTTCTTGCTCTGCACAGCTAAGCTGGAAGTGGCATTTGCAGCTCGCAATAGTGCAGAGTTATCTCAAAGAAAGGGGCCACGGTGTTTCTGTATCTCTATTATGTTGGTGCGGCTTCGGAACTTTTAAATATCTCGATATATCTCGAAAACTACGCTTCTGATCAAAAAATATCATAGAACATAAATTGTAGGAAACATAATTCTCTACAAAAAAGGTCTCTTAACATTTTACCATAGCTCGCTTCGTTTCCGAGATATTTGCAGATTTATCTCAAGGGAAGGGGCCTAACGGACATATTTCGAGATATTTCTTCTTCTTGTTGTTCTTCTTCTGCACAGCTAAGCTGGAAGTGGCATTTGCAGCTCGCAATAGTGCAGAGCTTTCTCAAAGAAAGGGGCCACGGTGTTTCGGTATCTCTATTATGTTGGTGCGGCTTCGGAACTTTTAAGTATCTTGATATATCTCGAGAACTGCGCATCTGATCAAAAAATATCATAGAACATAAAAAGTAGGAAACTTAATTCTCTACAAAAAAGGCCTCTTAACATTTTGCCATAGCTCGCTTCGTTTCCGAGATATTTGCAGATTTATCGCAAGGGAAGGGGCCTAACGGACATATTTCGAGATATTTCTTCTTCTTGTTGTTCTTCTTCTGCACAGCTAAACTGGAAGTGGCATTTCCAGCTCGCAATAGTGCAGAGTTATCTCAAAGAGAGGGGCCACGGTGTTTCTGTATCTCTATTATGTTGGTGCGGCTTCGGAACTTTTAAATATCTTGATATATCTCGAGAACTACGCATCTGATCAAAAAATATCATAGAAGATAAAAAGTAGAAAACTTAATTCTCTACAAAAAAGGTCTCTTAACATTTTGCCATAGCTCGCTTCGTTTCCGAGATATTTGCAGATTTATCTCAAGGGAAGGGGCCTAACGGACATATTTCGAGATATTTCTTCTTCTTGTCGTTCTTCTTCTGCACAGCTAAACTGGAAGTGGCATTTCCAGCTCGCAATAGTGCAGAGTTTTCTCAAAGAAAGGGGCCACGGTGTTTCTGTATCTCTATTATGTTGGTGCGGCTTCGGAACTTTTAAATATCTTGATATATCTCGAGAACTACGCATCTGATCAAAAAATATCATAGAACATAAAAAATAGGAAACTTAATTCTCTACAAAAAAGGTCTCTTAATATTTTGCCATAGCTCGCTTCGTTTCCGAGATATTTGCAGATATATCTCAAGGGAAGGGGCCTGACGGACATATTTCGAGATATTTCTTCTTCTTGTTGTTCTTCTTCAGCACAGCTAAGCTGGAAGTGGCATTTGCGGCTCGCACTATTGCAGAGTTATCTCAAAGAAAGGGGCCACGGTGTTTCTGTATCTCTATTATGTTGGTGCGGCTTCGTAACTTTTAAATATCTCGATATATCTCGAAAACTACGCTTCTGATCAAAAAATATCATAGAACATAAATTGTAGGAAACATAATTCTCTACAAAAAAGGTCTCTTAACATTTTGCCATAGCTCGCTTCGTTTCCGAGATATTTGCAGATATATCTCAAGGGCAGGGGCCTGACGGACATATTTCGAGATATTTCTTCTTCTTGTTGTTCTTCTTCTGCACAGCTAAGCTGGAAGTGGCATTTGCAGCTCGCAATAGTGCAGAGTTATCTCAAAGAAAGAGGCCACGGTGTTTCTGTATCTCTATTATGTTGGTGCGGCTTCGGAACTTTTAAATATCTTGATATATCTCGAGAACTACGCGTCTGATCAAAAAATATCATAGAACATAAAAAGTAGGAAACATAATTCTCTACAAAAACGGTCTCTTAACATTTTGCCATAGCTCGCTTCGTTTCCGAGATATTTGCAGATATATCTCAAGGGAAGGGGCCTGACGGACATATTTCGAGATATTTCTTCTTCTTGTTGTTCTTCTTCTGCACAGCTAAGCTGGAAGTGGCATTTGCGGCTCGCACTAGTGCACAGTTATCTCAAAGAAAGGGGCCACGGTGTTTCTGTATCTCTATTATGTTGGTGCGTCTTCGGAACTTTTAAATATCTCGATATATCTCGAAAACTACGCTTCTGATCAAAAAATATCATAGAACATAAATTGTAGGAAACATAATTCTCTACAAAAAAGGTCTCTTAACATTTTGCCATAGCTCGCTTCGTTTCCGAGATATTTGCAGATATATCTCAAGGGAAGGGGCCTGACGGACATATTGCGAGATATTTCTTCTTCTTGTTGTTCTTCTTCTGCACAGCTAAGCTGGAAGTGGCATTTACAGCTCGCAATAGTGCAGAGTTATCTCAAAGAAAGGGGCCACGGTGTTTCTGTATCTCTATTATGTTGGTGCGGCTTCGGAACTTTTAAATATCTTGATATATCTCGAGAACTACGCATCTGATCAAAAAATATCATAGAACGTAAAAAGTAGGAAACTTAATTCTCTACAAAAAAGGTCTCTTAACATTTTGCCATAGCTCGCTTCGTTTCCGAGATATTTGCAGATTTATCTCAAGGGAAGGGGCCTGACGGACATATTTCGAGATATTTCTTCTTCTTGTTGTTCTTCTTCTGCACAGCTAAGCTGGAAGTGGCATTTGCGGCACGCACTAGTGCAGAGTTATCTCAAAGAAAGGGGCCACGGTGTTTCTGTATCTCTATTATGTTGGTGCGGCTTCGGAACTTTTAAATATCTCGATATATCTCGAAAACTACGCTTCTGATCAAAAAATATCATAGAACATAGATTGTAGGAAACTTAATTCTCTACAAAAAAGGTCTCTTAACATTTTGCCATAGCTCGCTTCGTTTCCGAGATATTTGCAGATTTATCTCAAGGGAAGGGGCCTAACGGACATATTTCGAGATATTTCTTCTTCTTGTCGTTCTTCTTCTGCACAGCTAAACTGGAAGTGGCATTTCCAGCTCGCAATAGTGCAGAGTTTTCTCAAAGAAAGGGGCCACGGTGTTTCTGTATCTCTATTATGTTGGTGCGGCTTCGGAACTTTTAAATATCTTGATATATCTCGAGAACTACGCATCTGATCAAAAAATATCATAGAACATAAAAAGTAGGAAACTTAAATCTCTACAAAAAAGGTCTCTTAATATTTCACCATAGCTCTCTTCGTTTCCGAGATATTTGCAGATTTATCTCAAGGGAAGGGGCCTGACGGACATATTTCGAGATATTTCTTCTTCTTGTTGTTCTTCTTCTGCACAGCTAAGCTGGAAGCGGCATTTGCAGCTCGCAATAGTGCAGAGTTATCTCAAAGAAAGGGGCCACGGTGTTTCTGTATCTCTATTATGTTGGTGCGGCTTCGGAACTTTTAAATATCTTGATATATCTCGAGAACTACGCATCTGATCAGAAAATATCATAGAAGATAAAAGGTAGGAAACTTAATTCTCTACAAAAAAGGTCTCTTAACATTTTGCCATAGCTCGCTTCGTTTCCGAGATATTTGCAGATTTATCTCAAGGGAAGGAGCCTGACGGACATATTTCGAGATATTTCTTCTTCTTATTGTTCTTCTTCTGCACAGCTAAGCTGGAAGCGGCATTTGCAGCTCGGAATTGTGCAGAGTTATCTCAAAGAAAGGGGCCACGGTGTTTCTGTATCTCTAATATGTTGGTGCGGCTTCGGAGCTTTTAAATATCTTGATATATCTCGAGAACTACGCATCTGATCAAAAAATATCATAGAACATAAAAAGTAGGAAACTTAATTCTCTACAATAAAGGTCTCTTAACATTTTGCCATAGCTCGCTTCGTTTCCGAGATATTTGCAGATTTATCTCAAGGGAAGGGGCCTGACGGACATATTTCGAGATATTTCTTCTTCTTGTTGTTCTTCTTCTGCACGGCTAAGCTGGAAGTGGCATTTGCGGCTCGCACTAGTGCAGAGTTATCTCAAAGAAAGGGGCCACGGTGTTTCTGTATCTCTATTATGTTGGTGCGGCATCGGAACTTTTAAATATCTCGATATATCTCGAAAACTACGCTTCTGATCAAAAAATATCATAGAACATAAATTGTAGGAAACATAATTCTCTACAAAAAACGTCTCTTAACATTTTGCCATAGCTCACTTCGTTTCCGAGATATTTGCAGATTCAGCTCAAAGGAACTGGCCTGACGGACATATTTCGAGATATTTCTTCTTCTTGTTGTTCTTCCTCTGCACAGCTAAGCTGGAAGTGGCATTTGCAGCTCGGAATAGTGCAGAGTTATCTCAAAGAAAGGGGCCACGGTGTTTCTGTATCTCTAATATGTTGGTGCGGCTTCGGAGCTTTTAAATATCTTGATATATCTCGAGAACTACGCATCTGATCAAAAAATATCATAGAACATAAAAAGTAGGAAACTTAATTCTCTACAATAAAGGTCTCTTAACATTTTGCCATAGCTCGCTTCGTTTCCGAGATATTTGCAGATTTATCTCAAGGGAATGGGCCTGGCGGACATACTTCGAGATATTTCTTCTTCTTGTTGTTCTTCTTCTGCACAGCTAAGCTGGAAGTGGCATTTGCGGCTCGCACTAGTGCAGAGTTATCTCAAAGAAAGGGGCCACGGTGTTTCTGTATCTCTATTATGTTGGTGCGGCTTCGGAACTTTTAAATATCTCGATATATCTCGAAAACTACGCTTCTGATCAAATAATATCATAGAACATAAATTGTAGGAAACATAATTCTCTACAAAAAAGGTCTCTTAACATTTTGCCATAGCTCGCTTCGTTTCCGAGATATTTGCAGATATATCTCAAGGGAAGGGGCCTGACGGACATATTTCGAGATATTTCTTCTTCTTGTTGTTCTTCTTCTGCACAGCTAAGCTGGAAGTGGCATTTACAGCTCGCAATAGTGCAGAGTTATCTCAAAGAAAGGGGCCACGGTGTTTCTGTATCTCTATTATGTTGGTGCGGCTTCGGAACTTTTAAATATCTTGATACATCTCGAGAACTACGCATCTGATCAAAAAATATCATAGAACATAAAAAGTAGGAAACTTAATGCTCTACAAAAAAGGTCTCTTAACATTTTGCCATAGCTCGCTTCGTTTCCGAGATATTTGCAGATTCATCTCAAGGGATTGGGCCTGACGGACATATTTCGAGATATTTCTTCTTCTTGTTGTTCTTCTTCTGCACAGCTAAGCTGGAAGTGGCATTTGCAGCTCGCAATAGTGCAGAGTTATCTCGAAGAAAGGGGCCACGGTGTTTCTGTATCTCTATTATGTTGGTGCGGCTTCGGAACTTTTAAATATCTTGATATATCTCGAGAACTACGCGTCTGATCAAAAAATATCATGGAACATAAAAAGTAGGAAACATAATTCTCTACAAAAAAGGTCTCTTAACATTTTGCCATAGCTCGCTTCGTTTCCGAGATATTTGCAGATTTATCTCAAGGGAAGGGGCCTGACGGACATATTTCGAGATATTTCTTCTTCTTGTTGTTCTTCTTCTGCACAGCTAAGCTGGAAGTGGCATTTGCGGCTCGCACTAGTGCAGAGTTATCTCAAAGAAAGGGGCCACGGCGTTTCTGTATCTCTATTATGTTGGTGCGGCATCGGAACTTTTAAATATCTCGATATATCTCGAAAACTACGCTTCTGAACAAAAAATATCATAGAACATAAATTGTAGGAAACATAATTCTCTACAAAAAACGTCTCTTAACATTTTGCCATAGCTCACTTCGTTTCCGTGATATTTGCAGATTCAGCTCAAAGGAACTGGCCTGACGGACATATTTCGAGATATTTCTTCTTCTTGTTGTTCTTCCTCTGCACAGCTAAGCTGGAAGTGGCATTTGCAGCTCGGAATAGTGCAGAGTTATCTCAAAGAAAGGGGCCACGGTGTTTCTGTATCTCTAATATGTTGGCGCGGCTTCGGAGCTTTTAAATATCTTGATATATCTGGAGAACTACGCATCTGATCAAAAAATATCATAGAACATAAAAAGTAGGAAACTTAATTCTCTACCATAAAGGTCTCTTAACATTTTGCCATAGCTCGCTTCGTTTCCGAGATATTTGCAGATTTATCTCAAGGGAAGGGGCCTGGCGGACATACTTCGAGATATTTCTTCTTCTTGTTGTTCTTCTTCTGCACAGCTAAGCTGGAAGTGGCATTTGCGGCTCGCACTAGTGCAGAGTTATCTCAAAGAAAGGGGCCACGGTGTTTCTGTATCTCTATTATGTTGGTGCGGCTTCGGAACTTTTAAATATCTCGATATATCTCGAAAACTACGCTTCTGATCAAATAATATCATAGAACATAAATTGTAGGAAACATAATTCTCTACAAAAAAGGTCTCTTAACATTTTGCCATAGCTCGCTTCGTTTCCGAGATATTTGCAGATATATCTCAAGGGAAGGGGCCTGACGGACATATTTCGAGATATTTCTTCTTCTTGTTGTTCTTCTTCTGCACAGCTAAGCTGGAAGTGGCATTTACAGCTCGCAATAGTGCAGAGTTATCTCAAAGAAAGGGGCCACGGTGTTTCTGTATCTCTATTATGTTGGTGCGGCTTCGGAACTTTTAAATATCTTGATATATCTCGAGAACTACGCATCTGATCAAAAAATATCATGGAACATAAAAAGTAGAAAACCTAATTCTCTACAAAAAAGGTCTCTTAACATTTTGCCATAGCTCGCTTCGTTTCCGAGATATTTGCAGATTTATCTCAAGGGAAGGGGCCTGACGGACATATTTCGAGATATTTCTTCTTCTTGTTGTTCTTCCTCTGCACAGCTAAGCTGGAAGTGGCATTTGCAGCTCGGAATAGTGCAGAGTTATCTCAAAGAAAGGGGCCACGGTGTTTCTGTATCTCTATTATGTTGGTATGGCTTCGGAACTTTTAAATATCTTGATATATCTCGAGAACTACGCATCTGATCAAAAAATATCATAGAACATAAAAAGTAGGAAACTTAATTTTCTACAAAAAAGGTCTCTTAACATTTTGCCATAGCTCGCTTCGTTTCCGAGATATTTGCAGATTTATCTCAAGGGAAGGGGCCTGACGGACATATTTCGAGATATTTCTTCTTCTTGTTGTTCTTCTTCTGCACAGCTAAGCTGGAAGTGGCATTTGCTGCACGCACTAGTGCAGAGTTATCTCAAAGAAAGGGGCCACGGTGTTTCTGTATCTCTATTATGTTGGTGCGGCTTCGGAACTTTTAAATATCTCGATATATCTCGAAAACTACGCTTCTGATCAAAAAATATCATAGAACATAGATTGTAGGAAACTTAATTCTCTACAAAAAAGGTCTCTTAACATTTTGCCATAGCTCGCTTCGTTTCCGAGATATTTGCAGATTTATCTCAAGGGAAGGGGCCTGACGGACATATTTCGAGATATTTCTTCTTCTTGTTGTTCTTCTTCTGCACAGCTAAGCTGGAAGTGGCATTTGCAGCTCGCAATAGTGCAGAGTTATCTCAAAGAAAGGGGCCACGGTGTTTCTGTATCTCTATTATGTTGGTGCGGCTTCGGAACTTTTAAATATCTTGATATATCTCGAGAACTACGCATCTGATCAAAAAATATCATAGAACATAAAAAGTAGGACACTTAAATCTCTACAAAAAAGGTCTCTTAACATTTTGCCATAGCTCTCTTCGTTTCCGAGATATTTGCAGATTTATCTCAAGGGAAGGGGCCTGACGGACATATTTCGAGATATTTCTTCTTCTTGTTGTTCTTCTTCTGCACAGCTAAGCTGGAAGTGGCATTTGCAGCTCGCAATAGTGCAGAGTTATCTCAAAGAAAGGGGCCACGGTATTTCTGTATCTCTATTATGTTGGTGCGGCTTCGGAACTTTTAAATATCTTGATATATCTCGAGAACTACGCATCTGATCAAAAAATATCATAGAACATAAAAAGTAGGAAACTTAATTCTCTACAAAAAAGGTCTCTTAACATTTTGCCATAGCTCGCTTCGTTTCCGAGATATTTGCAGATATATCTCAAGGGAAGGGGCCTAACGGACATATTTCGAGATATTTCTTCTTCTTGTTGTTCTTCTTCTGCAGAGCTAAACTGGAAGTGGCATTTCCAGCTCGCAATAGTGCAGAGTTATCTCAAAGAAAGGGGCCACGGTGTTTCTGTATCTCTATTATGTTGGTGCGGCTTCGGAACTTTTAAATATCTTGATATATCTCGAGAACTACGCATCTGATCAAAAAATATCATAGAAGATAAAAAGTAGGAAACTTAATTCTCTACAAAAAAGGTCTCTTAAGATTTTGCCATAGCTCGCTTCGTTTCCGAGATATTTGCAGATTTATCTCAAGGGAAGGGGCCTGACGGACATATTTCGAGATATTTCTTCTTCTTGTTGTTCTTCCTCTGCACAGCTAAGCTGGAAGTGGCATTTGCAGCTCGCAATAGTGCAGAGTTATCTCAAAGAAAGGGGCCACGGTGTTTCTGTATCTCTATTATGTTGGTGCGGCTTCGGAACTTTTAAATATCTCGATATATCTCGAAAACTACGCTTCTGATCAAAAAATATCATAGAACATAGATTGTAGGAAACTTAATTCTCTACAAAAAAGGTCTCTTAACATTTTGCCATAGCTTGCTTCGTTTCCGAGATATTTGCAGATTGATCTCAAGGGAAGGGGCCTGACGGACATATTTCGAGATATTTCTTCTTCTTGTTGTTCTTCTTCTGCACAGCTAAGCTGGAAGTGGCATTTGCAGCTCGCAATAGTGCAGAGTTATCTCAAAGAAAGGGGCCACGGTGTTTCTGTATCTCTATTATGTTGGTGCGGCTTCGGAACTTTTAAATATCTTGATATATCTCGAGAACTACGCATCTGATCAAAAAATATCATAGAACATAAAAAGTAGGAAACTTAATTCTCTACAAAAAAGGTCTCTTAACATTTTGCCATAGCTCTCTTCGTTTCCGAGATATTTGCAGATTTATCTCAAGGGAAGGGGCCTGACGGACATATTTCGAGATATTTCTTCTTCTTGTTGTTCTTCTTCTGCACAGCTAAGCTGGAAGTGGCATTTGCGGCTCGCACTAGTGCAGAGTTATCTCAAAGACAGGGGCCACGGTGTTTCTGTATCTCTATTATGTTGGTGCGACTTCGGAACTTTTAAATATCTTGATATATCTCGAGAACTACGCATCTGATCAAAAAATATCATACTACATCAAAAGTAGGAAACTTAATTCTCTACAAGAAAGGTCTCTAAACATTTTGCCATAGCTCGCTTCGTTTCCGAGATATTTGCAGATTTATCTCAAGGGAAGGGGCCTGACGGACATATTTCGAGATATTTCTTCTTCTTGTTGTTCTTCTTCTGCACAGCTAAGCTGGAAGTGGCATTTACAGCTCGCAATAGTGCAGAGTTATCTCAAAGAAAGGGGCCACGGTGTTTCTGTATCTCTATTATGTTGGTGCGGCTTCGGAACTTTTAAATATCTTGATATATCTCGAGAACTACGCATCTGATCAAAAAATATCATAGAACATAAAAAGTAGGAAACTTAATTCTCTCCAAAAAAGGTCTCTTAACATTTTGCCATAGCTCGCTTCGTTTCCGAGATATTTGCAGATTTATCTCAAGGGAAGGGGCCTGACGGACATATTTCGAGATATTTCTTCTGCTTGTTGTTCTTCTTCTGCACAGCTAAGCTGGAAGTGGCATTTGCGGCTCGCACTAGTGCAGAGTTATCTCAAAGAAAGGGGCCACGGTGTTTCTGTATCTCTATTATGTTGGTGCGGCTTCGGAACTTTTAAATATCTTGATATATCTCGAGAACTACGCATCTGCTCAAAAAATATCACAGAACATAAAAAGTAGGAAACTTAATTCTCTACAAATAAGGTCTCTTAACATTTTGCCATAGCTCGCTTCGTTTCCGAGATATTTGCAGATTCAGCTCAAAGGAACGGGCCTGACGGACATATTTCGAGATATTTCTTCTTCTTGTTGTTCTTCCTCTGCACAGCTAAGCTGGAAGTGGCATTTGCGGCTCGCAATAGTGCAGAGTTATCTCAAAGAAAGGGGCCACGGTGTTTCTGTATCTCTATTATGTTGGTGCGGCTTCGGAACTTTTAGATATCTTGATATATCTCGAGAACTACGCATCTGATCAAAAAATATCATAGGACATAAAAAGTAGGAAACTTAATTCTCTACAAAAAAGGTCTCTTAACATTTTGCCATAGCTCGCTTCGTTTCCGAGATATTTGCAGATTTATCTCAAGGGAAGGGGCCTGACGGACATATTTCGAGATATTTCTTCTTCTTGTTGTTCTTCTTCTGCACAGCTAAGCTGGAAGTGGCATTTGCGGCTCGCACTAATGCAGAGTGATCTCAAAGAAAGGGGCCACGGTGTTTCTGTATCTCTATTATGTTGGTGCGGCTTCGGAACTTTTAAATATCTTGATATATCTCGAGAACTACGCATCTGATCAAAAAATATCATACTACATCAAAAGTAGAAAACTTAATTCTCTACAAGAAAGGTCTCTAAACATTTTGCCATAGCTCGCTTCGTTTCCGAGATATTTGCAGATTTATCTCAAGGGAAGGGGCCTGACGGACATATTTCGAGATATTTCTTCTTCTTGTTGTTCTTCTTCTGCACAGCTAAGCTGGAAGTGGCAATTGCAGCTCGCAATAGTGCAGAGTTATATCAAAGAGAGGGGCCACGGTGTTTCTGTATCTGTATTATGTTGGTGCGGCTTCGGAACTTTTAAATATCTTGATATATCTCGAGAACTACGCATCTGCTCAAAAAATATCACAGAACATAAAAAGTAGGAAACTTAATTCTCTACAAATAAGGTCTCTTAACATTTTGCCATAGCTCGCTTCGTTTCCGAGATATTTGCAGATTTATCTCAAGGGAAGGGGCCTGACGGACATATTTCGAGATATTTCTTCTTCTTGTTGTTCTTCTTCTGCACAGCTAAGCTGGAAGTGGCATTTGCAGCTCGCAATAGTGCAGATTTATCTCAAAGAAAGGGGCCACGGTGTTTCTGTATCTCTATTATGTTGGTGCGGCTTCGGAACTTTTAAATATCTTGATATATCTCGAGAACTACGCATCTGATCAAAAAATATCATACTACATCAGAAGTAGGAAACTTAATTCTCTACAAGAAAGGTCTCTAAACATTTTGCCATAGCTCTCTTCGTTTCCGAGATATTTGCAGATTTATCTCAAGGGAAGGGGCCTGACGGACATATTTCGAGATATTTCTTCTTCTTGTTGTTCTTCTTCTGCACAGCTAAGCTGGAAGTGGCATTTACAGCTCGCAATAGTGCAGAGTTATCTCAAAGAAAGGGGCCACGGTGTTTCTGTATCTCTATTATGTTGGTGCGGCTTCGGTACTTTTAAATATCTTGATATATCTCGAGAACTACGCTTCTGATCAAAAAATATCATAGAACATAAATTGTAGGAAACATAATTCTCTACAAAAAAGGGCTCTTAACATTTTGCCATAGCTCTCTTCGTTTCCGAGATATTTGCAGATTTATCTCAAGGGAAGGGGCCTGACGGACATATTTCGAGATATTTCTTCTTCTTGTTGTTCTTCTTCTGCACAGCTAAGCTGGAAGTGGCATTTACAGCTCGCAATAGTGCAGAGTTATCTCAAAGAAAGGGGCCACGGTGTTTCTGTATCTCTATTATGTTGGTGCGGCTTCGGAACTTTTAAATATCTTGATATATCTCGAGAACTACGCATCTGATCAAAAAATATCATAGAACATAAAAAGTAGGAAACTTAATTCTCTCCAAAAAAGGTCTCTTAACATTTTGCCATAGCTCGCTTCGTTTCCGAGATATTTGCAGATTTATCTCAAGGGAAGGGGCCTGACGGACATATTTCGAGATATTTCTTCTTCTTGTTGTTCTTCTTCTGCACAGCTAAGCTGGAAGTGGCATTTGCGGCTCGCACTAGTGCAGAGTTATCTCAAAGAAAGGGGCCACGGTGTTTCTGTATCTCTATTATGTTGGTGCGGCTTCGGAACTTTTAAATATCTTGATATATCTCGAGAACTACGCATCTGCTCAAAAAATATCACAGAACATAAAAAGTAGGAAACTTAATTCTCTACAAATAAGGTCTCTTAACATTTTGCCATAGCTCGCTTCGTTTCCGAGATATTTGCAGATTCAGCTCAAAGGAACGGGCCTGACGGACATATTTCGAGATATTTCTTCTTCTTGTTGTTCTTCCTCTGCACAGCTAAGCTGGAAGTGGCATTTGCAGCTCGCAATAGTGCAGAGTTATCTCAAAGAAAGGGGCCACGGTGTTTCTGTATCTCTATTATGTTGGTGCGGCTTCGGAACTTTTAGATATCTTGATATATCTCGAGAACTACGCATCTGATCAAAAAATATCATACTACATCAAAAGTAGAAAACTTAATTCTCTACAAGAAAGGTCTCTAAACATTTTGCCATAGCTCGCTTCGTTTCCGAGATATTTGCAGATTTATCTCAAGGGAAGGGGCCTGACGGACATATTTCGAGATATTTCTTCTTCTTGTTGTTCTTCTTCTGCACAGCTAAGCTGGAAGTGGCAATTGCAGCTCGCAATAGTGCAGAGTTATATCAAAGAGAGGGGCCACGGTGTTTCTGTATCTGTATTATGTTGGTGCGGCTTCGGAACTTTTAAATATCTTGATATATCTCGAGAACTACGCATCTGCTCAAAAAATATCACAGAACATAAAAAGTAGGAAACTTAATTCTCTACAAATAAGGTCTCTTAACATTTTGCCATAGCTCGCTTCGTTTCCGAGATATTTGCAGATTTATCTCAAGGGAAGGGGCCTGACGGACATATTTCGAGATATTTCTTCTTCTTGTTGTTCTTCTTCTGCACAGCTAAGCTGGAAGTGGCATTTGCAGCTCGCAATAGTGCAGATTTATCTCAAAGAAAGGGGCCACGGTGTTTCTGTATCTCTATTATGTTGGTGCGGCTTCGGAACTTTTAAATATCTTGATATATCTCGAGAACTACGCATCTGATCAAAAAATATCATACTACATCAGAAGTAGGAAACTTAATTCTCTACAAGAAAGGTCTCTAAACATTTTGCCATAGCTCGCTTCGTTTCCGAGATATTTGCAGATTTATCTCAAGGGAAGGGGCCTGACGGACATATTTCGAGATATTTCTTCTTCTTGTTGTTCTTCTTCTGCACAGCTAAGCTGGAAGTGGCATTTACAGCTCGCAATAGTGCAGAGTTATCTCAAAGAAAGGGGCCACGGTGTTTCTGTATCTCTATTATGTTGGTGCGGCTTCGGTACTTTTAAATATCTTGATATATCTCGAGAACTACGCTTCTGATCAAAAAATATCATAGAACATAAATTGTAGGAAACATAATTCTCTACAAAAAAGGGCTCTTAACATTTTGCCATAGCTCTCTTCGTTTCCGAGATATTTGCAGATTTATCTCAAGGGAAGGGGCCTGACGGACATATTTCGAGATATTTCTTCTTCTTGTTGTTCTTCTTCTGCACAGCTAAGCTGGAAGTGGCATTTACAGCTCGCAATAGTGCAGAGTTATCTCAAAGAAAGGGGCCACGGTGTTTCTGTATCTCTATTATGTTGGTGCGGCTTCGGAACTTTTAAATATCTTGATATATCTCGAGAACTACGCATCTGATCAAAAAATATCATAGAACATAAAAAGTAGGAAACTTAATTCTCTCCAAAAAAGGTCTCTTAACATTTTGCCATAGCTCGCTTCGTTTCCGAGATATTTGCAGATTTATCTCAAGGGAAGGGGCCTGACGGACATATTTCGAGATATTTCTTCTTCTTGTTGTTCTTCTTCTGCACAGCTAAGCTGGAAGTGGCATTTGCGGCTCGCACTAGTGCAGAGTTATCTCAAAGAAAGGGGCCACGGTGTTTCTGTATCTCTATTATGTTGGTGCGGCTTCGGAACTTTTAAATATCTTGATATATCTCGAGAACTACGCATCTGCTCAAAAAATATCACAGAACATAAAAAGTAGGAAACTTAATTCTCTACAAATAAGGTCTCTTAACATTTTGCCATAGCTCGCTTCGTTTCCGAGATATTTGCAGATTCAGCTCAAAGGAACGGGCCTGACGGACATATTTCGAGATATTTCTTCTTCTTGTTGTTCTTCCTCTGCACAGCTAAGCTGGAAGTGGCATTTGCAGCTCGCAATAGTGCAGAGTTATCTCAAAGAAAGGGGCCACGGTGTTTCTGTATCTCTATTATGTTGGTGCGGCTTCGGAACTTTTAGATATCTTGATATATCTCGAGAACTACGCATCTGATCAAAAAATATCATAGGACATAAAAAGTAGGAAACTTAATTCTCTACAAAAAAGGTCTCTTAACATTTTGCCATAGCTCGCTTCGTTTCCGAGATATTTGCAGATTTATCTCAAGGGAAGGGGCCTGACGGACATATTTCGAGATATTTCTTCTTCTTGTTGTTCTTCTTCTGCACAGCTAAGCTGGAAGTGGCATTTGCGGCTCGCACTAATGCAGAGTGATCTCAAAGAAAGGGGCCACGGTGTTTCTGTACCTCTATTATGTTGGTGCGGCTTCGGAACTTTTAAATATCTTGATATATCTCGAGAACTACGCATCTGATCAAAAAATATCATACTACATCAAAAGTAGAAAACTTAATTCTCTACAAGAAAGGTCTCTAAACATTTTGCCATAGCTCGCTTCGTTTCCGAGATATTTGCAGATTTATCTCAAGGGAAGGGGCCTGACGGACATATTTCGAGATATTTCTTCTTCTTGTTGTTCTTCTTCTGCACAGCTAAGCTGGAAGTGGCAATTGCAGCTCGCAATAGTGCAGAGTTATATCAAAGAGAGGGGCCACGGTGTTTCTGTATCTGTATTATGTTGGTGCGGCTTCGGAACTTTTAAATATCTTGATATATCTCGAGAACTACGCATCTGCTCAAAAAATATCACAGAACATAAAAAGTAGGAAACTTAATTCTCTACAAATAAGGTCTCTTAACATTTTGCCATAGCTCGCTTCGTTTCCGAGATATTTGCAGATTTATCTCAAGGGAAGGGGCCTGACGGACATATTTCGAGATATTTCTTCTTCTTGTTGTTCTTCTTCTGCACAGCTAAGCTGGAAGTGGCATTTGCAGCTCGCAATAGTGCAGATTTATCTCAAAGAAAGGGGCCACGGTGTTTCTGTATCTCTATTATGTTGGTGCGGCTTCGGAACTTTTAAATATCTTGATATATCTCGAGAACTACGCATCTGATCAAAAAATATCATACTACATCAGAAGTAGGAAACTTAATTCTCTACAAGAAAGGTCTCTAAACATTTTGCCATAGCTCGCTTCGTTTCCGAGATATTTGCAGATTTATCTCAAGGGAAGGGGCCTGACGGACATATTTCGAGATATTTCTTCTTCTTGTTGTTCTTCTTCTGCACAGCTAAGCTGGAAGTGGCATTTACAGCTCGCAATAGTGCAGAGTTATCTCAAAGAAAGGGGCCACGGTGTTTCTGTATCTCTATTATGTTGGTGCGGCTTCGGTACTTTTAAATATCTTGATATATCTCGAGAACTACGCTTCTGATCAAAAAATATCATAGAACATAAATTGTAGGAAACATAATTCTCTACAAAAAAGGGCTCTTAACATTTTGCCATAGCTCTCTTCGTTTCCGAGATATTTGCAGATTTATCTCAAGGGAAGGGGCCTAACGGACATATTTCGAGATATTTCTTCTTCTTGTTGTTCTTCTTCTGCACAGCTAAGCTGGAAGTGGCATTTGCAGCTCGCAATAGCGCAGAGTTATCTCAAAGAAAGGGGCAACGATGTTTCTGTATCTCTATTATGTTGGTGCGGCTTCGGAACTTTTAAATATCTTGATATATCTCGAGAACTACGCATCTGATCAAAAAATATCATAGAACATAAAAAGTAGGAAACTTAATTCTCTACAAAAAAGGTCTCTTAACATTTTGCGATAGCTCGCTTCGTTTCCGAGATATTTGCAGATTTATCTTAAGGGAAGGGGCCTAACGGACATATTTCGAGATATTTCTTCTTCTTGTTGTTCTTCTTCTGCACAGCTAAACTGGAAGTGGCATTTCCAGCTCGCAATAGTGCAGAGTTATCTCAAAGAAAGGGGCCACGGTGTTTCTGTATCTCTATTATGTTGGTGCGGCTTCGGAACTTTTAAATATCTTGATATATCTCGAGAACTACGCGTCTGATCAAAAAATATCATAGAACATAAAAAGTAGGAAACATAATTCTCTACAAAAAAGGTCTCTTAACATTTTGCCATAGCTCGCTTCGTTTCCGAGATATTTGCAGGTTTATCTCAAGGGAAGGGGCCTGACGGACATATTTCGAGATATTTCTTCTTCTTGTTGTTCTTCTTCTGCACGGCTAAGCTGGAAGTGGCATTTGCGGCTCGCACTAGTGCAGAGTTATCTCAAAGAAAAGGGCCATGGTGTTTCTGTATCTCTATTATGTTTGTGCGGCTTCGGAACTTTTAAATATCTTGATACATCTCGACAATTATGCATTTGATCAAAAAATATCACACAACATAAAAAGTAGGAGACTTAATTCTCTACAAAAAAGGTCTCTTAACATTTTGCCATAGCTCGCTTCGTTTCCGAGATATTTGCAGATTTATCTCAAGGGAAGTGGCCTGACGGACATATTTCGAGATATTTCTTCTTCTTCTTGTTCTTCTTCTGCACAGCTAAGCTGGAAGTGGCATTTGCAGCTCGCAATAGTGCAGAGTTATCGCAAAGGAAGAGGCCACGGTGTTTCTGTACCTCTATTATGTTGGTGCAGCTTCGGAACTTTTAAATATCTTGATATATCTCGAGAACTACGCATCTGATCAAAAAATATCATAGAAGATAAAAAGTAGGAAACTTAATTCTCTACAAAAAAGGTCTCTTAACATTTTGCCATAGCTCGCTTCGTTTCCGAGATGTTTGCAGATTTATCTCAAGGGAAGGGGCCTAACGGACATATTTCGAGATATTTCTTCTTCTTGTTGTTCTTCTTCTTCACAGCTAAGCTGGAAGTGGCATTTGCAGCTCGCAATAGTGCAGAGTTATCTCAAAGAAAGGGGCCACGGTGTTTCTGTATCTCTATTATGTTGGTGCGGCTTCGGAACTTTTAAATATCTCGATATATCTCGAAAACTACGCTTCTGATCAAAAAATATCATAGAACATAAATTGTAGGAAACTTAATTCTCTACAAACAAGGTCTCTTAACATTTTGCCATAGCTCGCTTCGTTTCCGAGATATTTGCAGATTTATCTCAAGGGAAGGGGCCCGGCGGACATATTTCGAGATATTCCTTCTTCTTGTTGTTCTTCTTCTGCACAGCTAAGCTGGAAGTGGCATTTGCAGCGCGCAATAGTGCAGAGTTATCTCAAAGAAAGGGGCCACGGTGTTTCTGTATCTCTATTATGTTGGTGCAGCTTCGGAACTTTTAAATATCTTGATATATCTCGAGAACTACGCATCTGATCAAAAAATATCATAGAACATAAAAAGTAGGAAACTTAATTCTCTACAAAAAAGGTCTCTTAACATTTTCCCATAGCTGGCATCGTTTCCGAGATATTTGCAGATTTAGCTCAAGGAAGGGGCCTGACGGACATATTCCGAGATATTTCTTCTTCTTGTTGTTCCTCTTCTGCACAGCTAAGCTGGAAGTGGCATTTGCAGCTCGCAATAGTGCAGAGTTATCTCAAAGAAAGAGGCCTCGGTGTTTCTGTACCTCTATTATGTTGGTGCAGCTTCGGAACTTTTAAATATCTTGATATATCTCGAGAACTACGCATCTGATCAAAAAATATCATAGAACATAAAAAGTAGGAAACCTAATTTTCTACAAAAAAGGTCTCTTAACATTTTGCCGTAGCTCGCTTCGTTTCCGAGATATTTGCAGATTTATCTCAAGGGAAGGGGCCTGACGGACATATTTCGAGATATTTCTTCTTCTTGTTGTTCTTCTTCTGCACAGCCAAGCTGGAAGTGGCATTTGCAGCTCGCAATAGTGCAGAGTTATCTCAAAGAAAGGGGCCACGGTGTTTCTGTATCTCTATTATGTTGGTGCGGCTTCGGAACTTTTAAATATCTTGATATATCTCGAGAACTACGCATCTGATCAAAAAATATCATAGAACATAAAAAGTAGGAAACTTAATTCTCTACAAATAAGGTCTCTTAACATTTTGCCATAGCTCGCTTCGTTTCCGAGATATTTGCAGATTTAGCTCAAGGAAGGGGCCTGACGGACATATTCCGAGATATTTCTTCTTCTTGTTGTTCCTCTTCTGCACAGCTAAGCTGGAAGTGGCATTTGCAGCTCGCAATAGTGCAGAGTTATCTCAAAGAAAGAGGCCACGGTGTTTCTGTACCTCTATTATGTTGGTGCAGCTTCGGAACTTTTAAATATCTTGATATATCTCGAGAACTACGCATCTGATCAAAAAATATCATAGAACATAAAAAGTAGGAAACTTAATTCTCTACAAATAAGGTCTCTTAACATTTTGCCATAGCTCGCTTCGTTTCCGAGATATTTGCAGATTTATCTCAAGGGAAGGGGCCTGGCGGACATATTTCGAGATATTCCTTCTTCTTGTTGTTCTTCTTCTGCACAGCTAAGCTGGAAGTGGCATTTGCAGCGCGCAATAGTGCAGAGTTATCTCAAAGAAAGGGGCCACGGTGTTTCTGTATCTCTATTATGTTGGTGCGGCTTCGGAACTTTTAAATATCTTGATATATCTCGAGAACTACGCATCTGATCAAAAAATATCATAGAACATAAAAAGTAGGAAACTTAATTCTCTACAAATAAGGTCTCTTAACATTTTGCCATAGCTCGCTTCGTTTCCGAGATATTTGCAGATTTAGCTCAAGGAAGGGGCCTGAGGGACATATTTCGAGATATTTCTTCTTCTTGTTGTTCTTCTTCTGCACAGCTAAGCTGGAAGTGGCATTTGCAGCTCGCAATAGTGCAGAGTTATCTCAGAGAAAGAGGCCACGGTGTTTCTGTAACTCTATTATGTTGGTGCAGCTTCGGAACTTTTAAATATCTTGATATATCTCGAGAACTACGCATCTGATCAAAAAATATCATAGAACATAAAAACTAGGAAACTTAATTCTCTACAAAAAAGGTCTCTTAACATTTTGCAATAGCTCGCTTCGTTTCCGAGATATTTGCAGATTTATCTCAAGGGAAGGTGCCTGACGGACATATTTCGAGATATTTCTTCTTCTTGTTGTTCTTCTTCTGCACAGCTAAGCTGGAAGTGGCATTTGCAGTTCGCAATACTGCAGAGTTATCTCAAAGAAAGGGGCCACGGTGTTTCTGTATCTCTATTATGTTGGTGCGGCTTCGGAACTTTTAAATATCTCGATATATCTCGAAAACTACGCTTCTGATCCAAAAATATCATAGAACATAACTTATAGGAAACATAATTCTCTACAAAAAAGGTCTCTTAACATTTTGCCATAGCTCGCTTCGTTTCCGAGATATTTGCAGATTTATCTCAAGGGAAGGGGCCTAACGGACATATTTCGAGATATTTCTCCTTCTTGTTGTTCTTCTTCTGCACAGCTAAGCTGGAAGTGGCATTTGCGGCTCGCACTAGTGCAGAGTTATATCAAAGAAAGGGGCCACGGTGTTTCTGTATCCCTATTATGTTGGTGCGGCTTCGGAACTTTTAAATATCTCGATATATCTCGAAAACTACGCTTCTGATCAAAAAATATCATAGAACCTAAATTGTAGCAAACATAATTCTCTACAAAAAAGGTCTCTTAACATTTTGCCATAGGTCACTTCGTTTCCGAGATATTTGCAGATATATCTCAAGGGAAGGGGCCTGACGGACATATTTCGAGATATTTCTTCTTCTTGTTGTTCTTCTTCTGCACAGCTAAGCTGGAAGTGGCATTTACAGCTCGCAATAGTGCAGAGTTATATCAAAGAAAGGGGCCACGGTGTTTCTGTATCTCTATTATGTTGGTGCGGCTTCGGAACTTTTAAATATCTTGATATATCTCGAGAACTACGCATCTGATCAAAAAATATCATAGAACATGAAAAGTAGGAAACTGAATTCTCTACAAAAAAGGTCTCTTAACATTTTGCCATAGCTCTCTTCGTTTCCGAGATATTTGCAGATTTATCTCAAGGGAAGGGGCCTGACGGACATATTTCGCGATATTTCTTCTTCTTGTTGTTCTTCTTCTGCACAGCTAAGCTGGAAGTGGCATTTGCAGCTCGCAATAGTGCAGAGTTATATCAAAGAAAGGGGCCACGGTGTTTCTGTATCTCTATTATGTTGGTGCGGCTTCGGAACTTTTAAATATCTCGATATATCTCGAAAACTACGCTTCTGATCAAAAAATATCATAGAACATAAATTGTAGGAAACATAATTCTCTACAAAACAGGTCTCTTAACATTTTGTCATAGCTCTCTTCGTTTCCGAGATATTTGCAGATTTATCTCAAGGGAAGGGGCCTGACGGACATATTTCGAGATATTTCTTCTTCTTGTTGTTCTTCTTCTGCACAGCTAAGCTGGAAGTGGCATTTGCAGCTCGCAATAGTGCAGAGTTATCTCAAAGAAAGGGGCCACGGTGTTTCTGTATCTCTATTATGTTGGTGCGGCTTCGGAACTTTTAAATATCTTGATACATCTCGAGAACTACGCATCTGATCAAAAAATATCATAGACCATAAAAAGTAGGAAACTTAATTCTCTACAAAAAAGGTCTCTTAACATTTTGCCATAGCTCGCTTCGTTTCCGAGATATTTGCACATTTATCTCAAGGGAAGGGGCCTAACGGACATATTTCGAGATATTTCTTCTTCTTGTTGTTCTTCTTCTGCACAGCTAAACTGGAAGTGGCATTTCCAGCTCGCAATAGTGCAGAGTTATCTCAAAGAGAGGGGCCACGGTGTTTCTGTATCTCTATTATGTTGGTGCGGCTTCGGAACTTTTAAATATCTTGATATATCTCGAGAACTACGCATCTGATCAAAAAATATCATAGAACATAAAAAGTAGGAAACTTAATTCTCTACAAAGAAGGTCTCTTAACATTTTGCCATAGCTCGCTTCGTTTCCGAGATATTTGCACATTTATATCAAGGGAAGGGGCCTAACGGACATATTTCGAGATATTTCTTCTTCTTGTTGTTCTTCTTCTGCACAGCTAAACTGGAAGTGGCATTTCCAGCTCGCAATAGTGCAGAGTTATCTCAAAGAGAGGGGCCACGGTGTTTCTGTATCTCTATTATGTTGGTGCGGCTTCGGAACTTTTAAATATCTTGATATATCTCGAGAACTACGCATCTGATCAAAAAATATCATAGAAGATAAAAAGTAGAAAACCTAATTCTCTACAAAAAAGGTCTCTCAACATTTTGCCATAGCTCGCTTCGTTTCCGAGATATTTGCAGATTTATCTCAAGGGAAGGGGCCTGACGGACATATTTCGAGATATTTCTTCTTCTTGTTGTTCTTCTTCTGCACAGCTAAGCTGGAAGTGGCATTTGCGGCTCGCACTAGTGCAGAGTTATCTCAAAGAAAGAGGCCACGGTGTTTCTGTATCTCTATTATGTTGGTGCGGCTTCGGAACTTTTAAATATCTCGATATATCTCGAAAACTACGCTTCTGATCAAAAAATATCATAGAACATAAAAAGTAGGAAACTTAATTCTCTACAAAAAAGGTCTCTCAACATTTTGCCATTGCTCGCTTCGTTTCCGAGATATTTGCAGATTTATCTCAAGGGAAGGGGCCTAACGGACATATTTCGAGACACTTCTGCTTCTTGTTGTTCTTCTTCTGCACAGCTAAACTGGAAGTGGCATTTCCAGCTCGCACTAGTGCAGCGTTATCTCAAAGAAAGGGGCCACGGTGTTTCTGTATCTCCATTATGTTGGTGCGGCTTCGGAACTTTTAAATATCTCGATATATCTCGAAAACTACGCTTCTGATCAAAAAATATCATAGAACATAAATTGTAGGAAACATAATTCTCTACAAAAAACGTCTCATAACATTTTGCCATAGCTCGCTTCGTTTCCGAGATATTTGCAGATTCAGCTCAAAGGAACTGGTCTGACGGACATATTTCGAGATATTTCTTCCTCTTGTTGTTCTTGCTCTGCACAGCTAAGCTGGAAGTGGCATTTGCAGCTCGCAATAGTGCAGAGTTATCTCAGAGAGAGGGGCCACGGTGTTTCTGTATCTCTATTATGTTGGTGCGGCTTCGGAACTTTTAAATATCTTGATATATCTCGAGAACTACGCATCTGATCAAAAAATATCATAGAAGATAAAAAATAGGAAACTTAATTCTCTACAAAAAAGGTCTCTTAACATTTTGCCATAGCTCGCTTCGTTTCCGAGATATTTGCAGATTTATCTCAAGGGAAGTGGCCTGACGGACATATTTCGAGATATTTCTTCTTCTTGTTGTTCTTGCTCTGCACAGCTAAGCTGGAAGTGGCATTTGCAGCTCGCAATAGTGCAGAGTTATCTCAAAGAAAGGGGCCACTGTGTTTCTGTATCTCTATTATGTTGGTGCGGCTTCGGAACTTTTAAATATCTCGATATATCTCGAAAACTACGCTTCTGATCAAAAAATATCATAGAACATAAATTGTAGGAAACATAATTCCCTACAAAAAAGGTCTCTTAACATTTTACCATAGCTCGCTTCGTTTCCGAGATATTTGCAGATTTATCTCAAGGGAAGGGGCCTAACGGACATATTTCGAGATATTTCTTCTTCTTGTTGTTCTTCTTCTGCACAGCTAAGCTGGAAGTGGCATTTGCAGCTCGCAATAGTGCAGAGTTATCTCAAAGAAAGGGGCCACGGTGTTTCGGTATCTCTATTATGTTGGTGCGGCTTCGGAACTTTTAAGTATCTTGATATATCTCGAGAACTGCGCATCTGATCAAAAAATATCGTAGAACATAAAAAGTAGGAAACCTAATTCTCTACAAAAAAGGTCTCTTAACATTTTGCCATAGCTCGCTTCGTTTCCGAGATATTTGCAGATTTATCTCAAGGGAAGGGGCCTGACGGACATATTTCGAGATATTTCTTCTTCTTGTTATTCTTCTTCTGCACAGCTAAGCTGGAAGTGGCATTTGCGGCTCGCACTAGTGCAGAGTTATCTCAAAGAAAGGGGCCACGGTGTTTCTGTATCTCTATTATGTTGGTGCGGCTTCGGAACTTTTAAATATCTCGATATATCTCGAAAACTACGCTTCTGATCAAAAAATATCATAGAACATAAATTGTAGGAAACATAATTCTCTACAAAAAACGTCTCTTAACATTTTGCCATAGCTCGCTTCGTTTCCGAGATATTTGCAGATTCAGCTCAAAGGAACTGGCCTGACGGACATATTTCGAGATATTTCTTCTTCTTGTTGTTCTTGCTCTGCACAGCTAAGCTGGAAGTGGCATTTGCAGCTCGCAATAGTGCAGAGTTATCTCAAAGAAAGGGGCCACGGTGTTTCTGTATCTCTATTATGTTGGTGCGGCTTCGGAACTTTTAAATATCTCGATATATCTCGAAAACTACGCTTCTGATCAAAAAATATCATAGAACATAAAAAGTAGCAAACTTAATTCTCTACAAAAAAGGTCTCTTAACATTTTGCCATAGCTCGCTTCGTTTCCGAGATATTTGCATATTTATTTCAAGGGAAGGGGCCTGACGGACATATTTCGAGATATTTCTTCTTCTTGTTGTTCTTCTTCTGCACAGCTAAGCTGGAAGTGGCATTTGCGGCTCGCACTAGTGCACAGTTATCTCAAAGAAAGGGGCCACGGTGTTTCTGTATCTCTATTATGTTGGTGCGGCTTCGGAACTTTTAAGTATCTCGATATATCTCGAAAACTACGCTTCTGATCAAAAAATATCATAGAACATAAATTGTAGGAAACATAATTCTCTACAAAAAACGTCTCTTAACATTTTGCCATAGCTCGCTTCGTTTCCGAGATATTTGCAGATTCAGCTCAAAGGAACTGGCCTGACGGACATATTTCGAGATATTTCTTCTTCTTGTTGTTCTTCTTCTGCACAGCTAAGCTGGAAGTGGCATTTGCGGCTCGCACTAGTGCAGAGTTATCTCAAAGAAAGGGGCCACGGTGTTTCTGTATCTCTATTATGTTGGTGCGGCTTCGGAACTTTTAAATATCTCGATATATCTCGAAAACTACGCTTCTGATCAAAAAATATCATAGAACATAAATTGTAGGAAACATAATTCTCTACAAAAAAGGTCTCTTAACATTTTGCCGTAGCTCGCGTCGTTTCCGAGATATTTGCAGATATATCTCAAGGGCAGGGGCCTGACGGACATATTTCGAGATATTTCTTCTTCTTGTTGTTCTTCTTCTGCACAGCTAAGCTGGAAGTGGCATTTGCAGCTCGCAATAGTGCAGAGTTATCTCAAAGAAAGAGGCCACGGTGTTTCTGTATCTCTATTATGTTGGTGCGGCTT
Source organism: Osmia lignaria lignaria (assembly GCF_051020975.1). Taxonomy (NCBI): domain Eukaryota; kingdom Metazoa; phylum Arthropoda; class Insecta; order Hymenoptera; family Megachilidae; genus Osmia; species Osmia lignaria. The sequence continues at coordinate 4,726,514 of NW_027478160.1, forward strand.
CGGAACTTTTAAATATCTTGATATATCTCGAGAACTACGCGTCTGATCAAAAAATATCATAGAACATAAAAAGTAGGAAACATAATTCTCTACAAAAACGGTCTCTTAACATTTTGCCATAGCTCGCTTCGTTTCCGAGATATTTGCAGATATATCTCAAGGGAAGGGGCCTGACGGACATATTTCGAGATATTTCTTCTTCTTGTTGTTCTTCTTCTGCACAGCTAAGCTGGAAGTGGCATTTGCGGCTCGCACTAGTGCACAGTTATCTCAAAGAAAGGGGCCACGGTGTTTCTGTATCTCTATTATGTTGGTGCGTCTTCGGAACTTTTAAATATCTCGATATATCTCGAAAACTACGCTTCTGATCAAAAAATATCATAGAACATAAATTGTAGGAAACATAATTCTCTACAAAAAACGTCTCTTAACATTTTGCCATAGCCCGCTTCGTTTCCGAGATATTTGCAGATTCAGCTCAAAGGAACTGGCCTGACGGACATATTTCGAGATATTTCTTCTTCTTGTTGTTCTTCCTCTGCACAGCTAAGCTGGAAGTGGCATTTGCAGCTCGCAATAGTGCAGAGTTATCTCAAAGAAAGGGGCCACGGTGTTTCTGTATCTCTATTATGTTGGTGCGGCTTCGGAACTTTTAAATATCTCGATATATCTCGAAAACTACGCTTCTGATCAAAAAATATCATAGAACATAAAAAGTAGGAAACTTAATTCTCTACAAAAAAGGTCTCTTAACATTTTGCCATAGCTCGCTTCGTTTCCGAGATATTTGCATATTTATTTCAAGGGAAGGGGCCTGACGGACATATTTCGAGATATTTCTTCTTCTTGTTGTTCTTCTTCTGCACAGCTAAGCTGGAAGTGGCATTTGCGGCTCGCACTAGTGCACAGTTATCTCAAAGAAAGGGGCCACGGTGTTTCTGTATCTCTATTATGTTGGTGCGGCTTCGGAACTTTTAAGTATCTCGATATATCTCGAAAACTACGCTTCTGATCAAAAAATATCATAGAACATAAAAAGTAGGAAACTTAATTCTCTACAAAAAACGTCTCTTAACATTTTGCCACAGCTCGCTTCGTTTCCGAGATATTTGCAGATTCAGCTCAAAGGAACTGGCCTGACGGACATATTTCGAGATATTTCTTCTTCTTGTTGTTCTTCTTCTGCACAGCTAAGCTGGAAGTGGCATTTGCGGCTCGCACTGGTGCAGAGTTATCTCAAAGAAAGCGGCCACGGTGTTTCTGTATCTCTATTATGTTGGTGCGGCTTCGGAACTTTTAAGTATCTCGATATATCTCGAAAACTACGCTTCTGATCAAAAAATATCATAGAACATAAATTGTAGGAAACATAATTCTCTACAAAAAACGTCTCTTACCATTTTGCCATAGCTCGCTTCGTTTCCGAGATATTTGCAGATTCAGCTCAAAGGAACGGGCCTGACGGACATATTTCGAGATACTTCTTCTTCTTGTTGTTCTTCCTCTGCACAGCTAAGCTGGAAGTGGCATTTGCAGCTCGCAATAGTGCAGAGTTATCTCAAAGAAAGGGGCCACGGTGTTTCTGTATCTCTATTATGTTGGTGCGGCTTCGGAACTTTTAAATATCTTGATATATCTCGAGAACTACGCATCTGATCAAAAAATATCGTAGAACATGAAAAGTAGGAAACTTAATTCTCTACAAAAAAGGTATCTTAACATTTTGCCATAGCTCTCTTCGTTTCCGAGATATTTGCAGATTTATCTCAAGGGAAGGGGCCTGACGGACATATTTCGAGATATTTCTTCATCTTGTTGTTCTTCTTCTGCACAGCTAAGCTGGAAGTGGCATTTGCAGCTCGGAATAGTGCAGAGTTATCTCAAAGAAAGGGGCCACGGTGTTTCTGTATCTCTATTATGTTGGTGCGGCTTCGGAACTTTTAAATATCTCGATATATCTCGAAAACTACGCTTCTGATCAAAAAATATCATACAACATAAATTGTAGGAAACATAATTCTCTACAAAAAAGGTCTCTTAACATTTTGCCATAGCTCGCTTCGTTTCCGAGATATTTGCAGATTTATCTCAAGGGAAGGGGCCTGACGGACATATTTCGAGATATTTCTTCTTCTTGTTGTTCTTCTTCTGCACAGCTAAGCTGGAAGTGGCATTTGCGGCTCGCACTAGTGCACAGTTATCTCAAAGAAAGGGGCCACGGTGTTTCTGTATCTCTATTATGTTGGTGCGTCTTCGGAACTTTTAAATATCTCGATATATCTCGAAAACTACGCTTCTGATCAAAAAATATCATAGAACATAAATTGTAGGAAACATAATTCTCTACAAAAAACGTCTCTTAACATTTTGCCATAGCCCGCTTCGTTTCCGAGATATTTGCAGATTCAGCTCAAAGGAACTGGCCTGACGGACATATTTCGAGATATTTCTTCTTCTTGTTGTTCTTCCTCTGCACAGCTAAGCTGGAAGTGGCATTTGCAGCTCGCAATAGTGCAGAGTTATCTCAAAGAAAGGGGCCACGGTGTTTCTGTATCTCTATTATGTTGGTGCGGCTTCGGAACTTTTAAATATCTCGATATATCTCGAAAACTACGCTTCTGATCAAAAAATATCATAGAACATAAAAAGTAGGAAACTTAATTCTCTACAAAAAAGGTCTCTTAACATTTTGCCATAGCTCGCTTCGTTTCCGAGATATTTGCATATTTATTTCAAGGGAAGGGGCCTGACGGACATATTTCGAGATATTTCTTCTTCTTGTTGTTCTTCTTCTGCACAGCTAAGCTGGAAGTGGCATTTGCGGCTCGCACTAGTGCACAGTTATCTCAAAGAAAGGGGCCACGGTGTTTCTGTATCTCTATTATGTTGGTGCGGCTTCGGAACTTTTAAATATCTCGATATATCTCGAAAACCACGCTTCTGATCAAAAAATATCATAGAACATAAATTGTAGGAAACATAATTCTCTACAAAAAACGTCTCTTAACATTTTGCCATAGCTCGCTTCGTTTCCGAGATATTTGCAGATTCAGCTCAAAGGAACGGGCCTGACGGACATATTTCGAGATATTTCTTCTTCTTGTTGTTCTTCTTCTGCACAGCTAAGCTGGAAGTGGCATTTGCGGCTCGCACTAGTGCAGAGTTATCTCAAAGAAAGGGGCCACGGTGTTTCTGTATCTCTATTATGTTGGTGCGGCTTCGGAACTTTTAAATATCTCGATATATCTCGAAAACTACGCTTCTGATCAAAAAATATCATAGAACATAAATTGTAGGAAACATAATTCTCTACAAAAAAGGTCTCTTAACATTTTGCCATAGCTCGCTTCGTTTCCAAGATATTTGCAGATTTATCTCAAGGGAAGGGGCCTGACGGACATATTTCGAGATATTTCTTCTTCTTGTTGTTCTTCTTCTGCACAGCTAAGCTGGAAGTGGCATTTGCGGCTCGCACTAGTGCAGAGTTATCTCAAAGAAAGGGGCCACGGTGTTTCTGTATCTCTATTATGTTGGTGCGGCTTCGGAACTTTTAAATATCTCGATATATCTCGAAAACTACGCTTCTGAACAAAAAATATCATAGAACGTAAATTGTAGGAAACATTATTCTCTACAAAAAAGGTCTCTTAACATTTTGCCATAGCTCGCTTCGTTTCCGAGATATTTGCAGATTCAGCTCAAAGGAACGGGCCTGACGGACATATTTCGAGATACTTCTTCTTCTTGTTGTTCTTCTTCTGCACAGCTAAGCTGGAAGTGGCATTTGCAGCTCGCAATAGTGCAGAGTTATCTCAAAGAAAGGGGCCACGGTGTTTCTGTATCTCTATTATGTTGGTGCGGCTTCGGAACTTTTAAATATCTTGATATATCTCGAGAACTACGCATCTGATCAAAAAATATCATAGAGCATAAAAAGGAGGAAACTTAATTCTCTACAAAAAAGGTCTCTTAACATTTTGCCATAGCTCGCTTCGTTTCCGAGATATTTGCAGATATATCTCAAGGGCAGGGGCCTGACGGACATATTTCGAGATATTTCTTCTTCTTGTTGTTCTTCTTCTGCACAGCTAAACTGGAAGTGGCATTTCCAGCTCGCAATAGTGCAGAGTTATCTCAAAGAGAGGGGCCACGGTGTTTCTGTATCTCTATTATGTTGGTGCGGCTTCGGAACTTTTAAATATCTTGATATATCTCGAGAACTACGCATCTGATCAAAAAATATCATAGAAGATAAAAAGTAGAAAACTTAATTCTCTACAAAAAAGGTCTCTTAACATTTTGCCATAGCTCGCTTCGTTTCCGAGATATTTGCAGATTTATCTCAAGGGAAGGGGCCTGACGGACATATTTCGAGATATTTCTTCTTCTTGTTGTTCTTCTTCTGCACAGCTAAGCTGGAAGTGGCATTTACAGCTCGCAATAGTGCAGAGTTATCTCAAAGAAAGGGGCCACGGTGTTTCTGTATCTCTATTATGTTGGTGCGGCTTCGGAACTTTTAAATATCTTGATATATCTCGAGAACTACGCATCTGATCAAAAAATATCATAGAACATAAAAAGTAGGAAACTTAATTCTCTTCAAAAAAGGTCTCTTAACATTTTGCCATAGCTCGCTTCGTTTCCGAGATATTTGCAGATATATCTCAAGGGAAGGGGCCTGACGGACATATTTCGAGATATTTCTTCTTCTTGTTGTTCTTCTTCTGCACAGCTAAGCTGGAAGTGGCATTTGCGGCTCGCACTATTGCAGAGTTATCTCAAAGAAAGGGGCCACGGTGTTTCTGTATCTCTATTATGTTGGTGCGGCTTCGGAACTTTTCAATATCTCGATATATCCCGAAAACTACGCTTCTGATCAAAAAATATCATAGAACATAAATTGTAGGAAACATAATTCTCTACAAAAAAGGTCTCTTAACATTTTGCCGTAGCTCGCGTCGTTTCCGAGATATTTGCAGATATATCTCAAGGGCAGGGGCCTGACGGACATATTTCGAGATATTTCTTCTTCTTGTTGTTCTTCTTCTGCACAGCTAAGCTGGAAGTGGCATTTGCGGCTCGCACTATTGCAGAGTTATCTCAAAGAAAGGGGCCACGGTGTTTCTGTATCTCTATTATGTTGGTGCGGCTTCGTAACTTTTAAATATCTCGATATATCTCGAAAACTACGCTCCTGATCAAAAAATATCATAGAACATAAATTGTAGGAAACATAATTCTCTACAAAAAAGGTCTCTTAACATTTTGCCATAGCTCGCTTCGTTTCCGAGATATTTGCAGATATATCTCAAGGGCAGGGGCCTGACGGACATATTTCGAGATATTTCTTCTTCTTGTTGTTCTTCTTATGCACAGCTAAGCTGGAAGTGGCATTTGCAGCTCGCAATAGTGCAGAGTTATCTCAAAGAAAGAGGCCACGGTGTTTCTGTATCTCTATTATGTTGGTGCGGCTTCGGAACTTTTAAATATCTTGATATATCTCGAGAACTACGCGTCTGATCAAAAAATATCATAGAACATAAAAAGTAGGAAACATAATTCTCTACAAAAACGGTCTCTTAACATTTTGCCATAGCTCGCTTCGTTTCCGAGATATTTGCAGATATATCTCAAGGGAAGGGGCCTGACGGACATATTTCGAGATATTTCTTCTTCTTGTTGTTCTTCTTCTGCACAGCTAAGCTGGAAGTGGCATTTGCGGCTCGCACTAGTGCACAGTTATCTCAAAGAAAGGGGCCACGGTGTTTCTGTATCTCTATTATGTTGGTGCGTCTTCGGAACTTTTAAATATCTCGATATATCTCGAAAACTACGCTTCTGATTAAAAAATATCATAGAACATAAATTGTAGGAAACATAATTCTCTACAAAAAACGTCTCTTAACATTTTGCCATAGCTCGCTTCGTTTCCGAGATATTTGCAGATTCAGCTCAAAGGAACTGGCCTGACGGACATATTTCGAGATATTTCTTCTTCTTGTTGTTCTTCCTCTGCACAGCTAAGCTGGAAGTGGCATTTGCAGCTCGCAATAGTGCAGAGTTATCTCAAAGAAAGGGGCCACGGTGTTTCTGTATCTCTATTATGTTGGTGCGGCTTCGGAACTTTTAAATATCTCGATATATCTCGAAAACTACGCTTCTGATCAAAAAATATCATAGAACATAAAAAGTAGGAAACTTAATTCTCTACAAAAAAGGTCTCTTAACATTTTGCCATAGCTCGCTTCGTTTCCGAGATATTTGCATATTTATTTCATGGGAAGGGGCCTGACGGACATATTTCGAGATATTTCTTCTTCTTGTTGTTCTTCTTCTGCACAGCTAAGCTGGAAGTGGCATTTGCGGCTCGCACTAGTGCACAGTTATCTCAAAGAAAGGGGCCACGGTGTTTCTGTATCTCTATTATGTTGGTGCGGCTTCGGAACTTTTAAGTATCTCGATATATCTCGAAAACTACGCTTCTGATCAAAAAATATCATAGAACATAAATTGTAGGAAACATAATTCTCTACAAAAAACGTCTCTTAACATTTTGCCATAGCTCGCTTCGTTTCCGAGATATTTGCAGATTCAGCTCAAAGGAACTGACCTGACGGACATATTTCGAGATATTTCTTCTTCTTGTTGTTCTTCTTCTGCACAGCTAAGCTGGAAGTGGCATTTGCGGCTCGCACTAGTGCAGAGTTATCTCAAAGAAAGGGGCCACGGTGTTTCTGTATCTCTATTATGTTGGTGCGGCTTCGGAACTTTTAAATATCTCGATATATCTCGAAAACTACGCTTCTGATCAAAAAATATCATAGAACATAAATTGTAGGAAACATAATTCTCTACAAAAAACGTCTCTTACCATTTTGCCATAGCTCGCTTCGTTTCCGAGATATTTGCAGATTCAGCTCAAAGGAACGGGCCTGACGGACATATTTCGAGATACTTCTTCTTCTTGTTGTTCTTCCTCTGCACAGCTAAGCTGGAAGTGGCATTTGCAGCTCGCAATAGTGCAGAGTTATCTCAAAGAAAGGGGCCACGGTGTTTCTGTATCTCTATTATGTTGGTGCGGCTTCGGAACTTTTAAATATCTCGATATATCTCGAAAACTACGCTTCTGATCAAAAAATATCATAGAACATAAATTGTAGGAAACATAATTCTCTACAAAAAACGTCTCTTAACATTTTGCCATAGCTCGCTTCGTTTCCGAGATATTTGCAGATTCAGCTCAAAGGAACGGGCCTGACAGACATATTTCGAGATACTTCTTCTTCTTGTTGTTCTTCCTCTGCACAGCTAAGCTGGAAGTGGCATTTACAGCTCGCAATAGTGCAGAGTTATCTCAAAGAAAGGGGCCACGGTGTTTCTGTATCTCTATTATGTTGGTGCGGCTTCGGAACTTTTAAATATCTTGATATATCTCGAGAACTACGCATCTGATCAAAAAATATCGTAGAACATGAAAAGTAGGAAACCTAATTCTCTACAAAAAAGGTCTCTTAACATTTTGCCATAGCTCTCTTCGTTTCCGAGATATTTGCAGATTTATCTCAAGGGAAGGGGCCTGACGGACATATTTCGAGATATTTCTTCATCTTGTTGTTCTTCTTCTGCACAGCTAAGCTGGAAGTGGCATTTGCAGCTCGGAATAGTGCAGAGTTATCTCAAAGAAAGGGGCCACGGTGTTTCTGTATCTCTATTATGTTGGTGCGGCTTCGGAACTTTTAAATATCTCGATATATCTCGAAAACTACGCTTCTGATCAAAAAATATCATACAACATAAATTGTAGGAAACATAATTCTCTACAAAAAAGGTCTCTTAACATTTTGCCATAGCTCGCTTCGTTTCCGAGATATTTGCAGATTTATCTCAAGGGAAGGGGCCTGACGGACATATTTCGAGATATTTCTTCTTCTTGTTGTTCTTCTTCTGCACAGCTAAGCTGGAAGTGGCATTTGCGGCTCGCACTAGTGCACAGTTATCTCAAAGAAAGGGGCCACGGTGTTTCTGTATCTCTATTATGTTGGTGCGGCTTCGGAACTTTTAAGTATCTCGATATATCTCGAAAACTACGCTTCTGATCAAAAAATATCATAGAACATAAATTGTAGGAAACATAATTCTCTACAAAAAACGTCTCTTAACATTTTGCCATAGCTCGCTTCGTTTCCGAGATATTTGCAGATTCAGCTCAAAGGAACTGGCCTGACGGACATATTTCGAGATATTTCTTCTTCTTGTTGTTCTTCTTCTGCACAGCTAAGCTGGAAGTGGCATTTGCGGCTCGCACTAGTGCAGAGTTATCTCAAAGAAAGGGGCCACGGTGTTTCTGTATCTCTATTATGTTGGTGCGGCTTCGGAACTTTTAAATATCTCGATATATCTCGAAAACTACGCTTCTGATCAAAAAATATCATAGAACATAAATTGTAGGAAACATAATTCTCTACAAAAAACGTCTCTTACCATTTTGCCATAGCTCGCTTCGTTTCCGAGATATTTGCAGATTCAGCTCAAAGGAACGGGCCTGACGGACATATTTCGAGATACTTCTTCTTCTTGTTGTTCTTCCTCTGCACAGCTAAGCTGGAAGTGGCATTTGCAGCTCGCAATAGTGCAGAGTTATCTCAAAGAAAGGGGCCACGGTGTTTCTGTATCTCTATTATGTTGGTGCGGCTTCGGAACTTTTAAATATCTCGATATATCTCGAAAACTACGCTTCTGATCAAAAAATATCATAGAACATAAATTGTAGGAAACATAATTCTCTACAAAAAACGTCTCTTAACATTTTGCCATAGCTCGCTTCGTTTCCGAGATATTTGCAGATTCAGCTCAAAGGAACGGGCCTGACAGACATATTTCGAGATACTTCTTCTTCTTGTTGTTCTTCCTCTGCACAGCTAAGCTGGAAGTGGCATTTACAGCTCGCAATAGTGCAGAGTTATCTCAAAGAAAGGGGCCACGGTGTTTCTGTATCTCTATTATGTTGGTGCGGCTTCGGAACTTTTAAATATCTTGATATATCTCGAGAACTACGCATCTGATCAAAAAATATCGTAGAACATGAAAAGTAGGAAACCTAATTCTCTACAAAAAAGGTCTCTTAACATTTTGCCATAGCTCTCTTCGTTTCCGAGATATTTGCAGATTTATCTCAAGGGAAGGGGCCTGACGGACATATTTCGAGATATTTCTTCTTCTTGTTGTTCTTCTTCTGCACAGCTAAGCTGGAAGTGGCATTTGCGGCTCGCACTAGTGCAGAGTTATCTCAAAGAAAGGGGCCACGGTGTTTCTGTATCTCTATTATGTTGGTGCGGCTTCGGAACTTTTAAATATCTCGATATATCTCGAAAACTACGCTTCTGATCAAAAAATATCATAGAACATAAATTGTAGGAAACATAATTCTCTACAAAAAAGGTCTCTTAACATTTTGCCATAGCTCGCTTCGTTTCCGAGATATTTGCAGATTTATCTCAAGGGAAGGGGCCTGACGGACATATTTCGAGATATTTCTTCTTCTTGTTGTTCTTCTTCTGCACAGCTAAGCTGGAAGTGGCATTTGCGGCTCGCACTAGTGCAGAGTTATCTCAAAGAAAGGGGCCACGGTGTTTCTGTATCTCTATTATGTTGGTGCGGCTTCGGAACTTTTAAATATCTCGATATATCTCGAAAACTACGCTTCTGATCAAAAAATATCATAGAACATAAATTGTAGGAAACATAATTCTCTACAAAAAACGTCTCTTAACATTTTGCCATAGCTCGCTTCGTTTCCGAGATATTTGCAGATTCAGCTCAAAGGAACGGGCCTGACGGACATATTTCGAGATACTTCTTCTTCTTGTTGTTCTTCCTCTGCACAGCTAAGCTGGAAGTGGCATTTGCAGCTCGCAATAGTGCAGAGTTATCTCAAAGAAAGGGGCCACGGTGTTTCTGTATCTCTATTATGTTGGTGCGGCTTCGGAACTTTTAAATATCTTGATATATCTCGAGAACTACGCATCTGATCAAAAAATATCATAGAGCATAAAAAGGAGGAAACTTAATTCTCTACAAAAAAGGTCTCTTAACATTTTGCCATAGCTCGCTTCGTTTCCGAGATATTTGCACATTTATCTCAAGGGAAGGGGCCTAACGGACATATTTCGAGATATTTCTTCTTCTTGTTGTTCTTCTTCTGCACAGCTAAGCTGGAAGTGGCATTTACAGCTCGCAATAGTGCAGAGTTAACTCAAAGAAAGGGGCCACGGTGTTTCTGTATCTCTATTATGTTGGTGCGGCTTCGGAACTTTTAAATATCTTGATATATCTCGAGAACTACGCATCTGATCAAAAAATATCATAGAACATAAAAAGTAGGAAACTTAATTCTCTACAAAAAAGGTCTCTTAACATTTTGCCATAGCTCGCTTCGTTTCCGAGATATTTGCAGATATATCTCAAGGGAAGGGGCCTGACGGACATATTTCGAGATATTTCTTCTTCTTGTTGTTCTTCTTCTGCACAGCTAAGCTGGAAGTGGCATTTGCGGCTCGCACTATTGCAGAGTTATCTCAAAGAAAGGGGCCACGGTGTTTCTGTATCTCTATTATGTTGGTGCGGCTTCGGAACTTTTCAATATCTCGATATATCCCGAAAACTACGCTTCTGATCAAAAAATATCATAGAACATAAATTGTAGGAAACATAATTCTCTACAAAAAAGGTCTCTTAACATTTTGCTATAGCTCGCTTCGTTTCCGAGATATTTGCAGATATATCTCAAGGGCAGGGGCCTGACGGACATATTTCGAGATATTTCTTCTTCTTGTTGTTCTTCTTCTGCACAGCTAAACTGGAAGTGGCATTTCCAGCTCGCAATAGTGCAGAGTTATCTCAAAGAGAGGGGCCACGGTGTTTCTGTATCTCTATTATGTTGGTGCGGCTTCGGAACTTTTAAATATCTTGATATATCTCGAGAACTACGCATCTGATCAAAAAATATCATAGAAGATAAAAAGTAGAAAACTTAATTCTCTACAAAAAAGGTCTCTTAACATTTTGCCATAGCTCGCTTCGTTTCCGAGATATTTGCAGATTTATCTCAAGGGAAGGGGCCTGACGGACATATTTCGAGATATTTCTTCTTCTTGTTGTTCTTCTTCTGCACAGCTAAGCTGGAAGTGGCATTTGCGGCTCGCACTAGTGCACAGTTATCTCAAAGAAAGGGGCCACGGTGTTTCTGTATCTCTATTATGTTGGTGCGGCTTCGGAACTTTTAAATATCTTGATATATCTCGAGAACTACGCATCTGATCAAAAAATATCATAGAACATAAAAAGTAGGAAACTTAATTCTCTACAAAAAAGGTCTCTTAACATTTTGCCATAGCTCGCTTCGTTTCCGAGATATTTGCAGATATATCTCAAGGGAAGGGGCCTGACGGACATATTTCGAGATATTTCTTCTTCTTGTTGTTCTTCTTCTGCACAGCTAAGCTGGAAGTGGCATTTGCGGCTCGCACTATTGCAGAGTTATCTCAAAGAAAGGGGCCACGGTGTTTCTGTATCTCTATTATGTTGGTGCGGCTTCGGAACTTTTCAATATCTCGATATATCCCGAAAACTACGCTTCTGATCAAAAAATATCATAGAACATAAATTGTAGGAAACATAATTCTCTACAAAAAAGGTCTCTTAACATTTTGCCATAGCTCGCTTCGTTTCCGAGATATTTGCAGATATATCTCAAGGGCAGGGGCCTGACGGACATATTTCGAGATATTTCTTCTTCTTGTTGTTCTTCTTCTGCACAGCTAAGCTGGAAGTGGCATTTGCGGCTCGCACTAGTGCAGAGTTATCTCAAAGAAAGGGGCCACGGTGTTTCTGTATCTCTATTATGTTGGTGCGGCTTCGGAACTTTTAAATATCTCGATATATCTCGAAAACTACGCTTCTGATCAAAAAATATCATAGAACATAAATTGTAGGAAACATAATTCTCTACAAAAAACGTCTCTTAACATTTTGCCATAGCTCGCTTCGTTTCCGAGATATTTGCAGATTCAGCTCAAAGGAACGGGCCTGACGGACATATTTCGAGATACTTCTTCTTCTTGTTGTTCTTCCTCTGCACAGCTAAGCTGGAAGTGGCATTTACAGCTCGCAATAGTGCAGAGTTATCTCAAAGAAAGGGGCCACGGTGTTTCTGTATCTCTATTATGTTGGTGCGGCTTCGGAACTTTTAAATATCTTGATATATCTCGAGAACTACGCTTCTGATCAAAAAATATCGTAGAACATGAAAAGTAGGAAACTTAATTCTCTACAAAAAAGGTCTCTTAACATTTTGCCATAGCTCTCTTCGTTTCCGAGATATTTGCAGATTTATCACAAGGGAAGGGGCCTGAAGGACATATTTCGAGATATTTCTTCATCCTGTTGTTCTTCTTCTGCACAGCTAAGCTGGAAGTGGCATTTGCAGCTCGGAATAGTGCAGAGTTATCTCAAAGAAAGGGGCCACGGTGTTTCTGTATCTCTATTATGTTGGTGCGGCTTCGGAACTTTTAAATATCTCGATATATCTCGAAAACTACGCTTCTGAACAAAAAATATCATAGAACGTAAATTGTAGGAAACATTATTCTCTACAAAAAAGGTCTCTTAACATTTTGCCATAGCTCGCTTCGTTTCCGAGATATTTGCAGATTCAGCTCAAAGGAACGGGCCTGACGGACATATTTCGAGATACTTCTTCTTCTTGTTGTTCTTCTTCTGCACAGCTAAGCTGGAAGTGGCATTTGCAGCTCGCAATAGTGCAGAGTTATCTCAAAGAAAGGGGCCACGGTGTTTCTGTATCTCTATTATGTTGGTGCGGCTTCGGAACTTTTAAATATCTTGATATATCTCGAGAACTACGCATCTGATCAAAAAATATCATAGAGCATAAAAAGGAGGAAACTTAATTCTCTACAAAAAAGGTCTCTTAACATTTTGCCATAGCTCGCTTCGTTTCCGAGATATTTGCACATTTATCTCAAGGGAAGGGGCCTAACGGACATATTTCGAGATATTTCTTCTTCTTGTTGTTCTTCTTCTGCACAGCTAAGCTGGAAGTGGCATTTACAGCTCGCAATAGTGCAGAGTTATCTCAAAGAAAGGGGCCACGGTGTTTCTGTATCTCTATTATGTTGGTGCGGCTTCGGAACTTTTAAATATCTTGATATATCTCGAGAACTACGCATCTGATCAAAAAATATCATAGAACATAAAAAGTAGGAAACTTAATTCTCTACAAAAAAGGTCTCTTAACATTTTGCCATAGCTCGCTTCGTTTCCGAGATATTTGCAGATATATCTCAAGGGAAGGGGCCTGACGGACATATTTCGAGATATTTCTTCTTCTTGTTGTTCTTCTTCTGCACAGCTAAGCTGGAAGTGGCATTTGCGGCTCGCACTATTGCAGAGTTATCTCAAAGAAAGGGGCCACGGTGTTTCTGTATCTCTATTATGTTGGTGCGGCTTCGGAACTTTTCAATATCTCGATATATCCCGAAAACTACGCTTCTGATCAAAAAATATCATAGAACATAAATTGTAGGAAACATAATTCTCTACAAAAAAGGTCTCTTAACATTTTGCTATAGCTCGCTTCGTTTCCGAGATATTTGCAGATATATCTCAAGGGCAGGGGCCTGACGGACATATTTCGAGATATTTCTTCTTCTTGTTGTTCTTCTTCTGCACAGCTAAACTGGAAGTGGCATTTCCAGCTCGCAATAGTGCAGAGTTATCTCAAAGAGAGGGGCCACGGTGTTTCTGTATCTCTATTATGTTGGTGCGGCTTCGGAACTTTTAAATATCTTGATATATCTCGAGAACTACGCATCTGATCAAAAAATATCATAGAAGATAAAAAGTAGAAAACTTAATTCTCTACAAAAAAGGTCTCTTAACATTTTGCCATAGCTCGCTTCGTTTCCGAGATATTTGCAGATTTATCTCAAGGGAAGGGGCCTGACGGACATATTTCGAGATATTTCTTCTTCTTGTTGTTCTTCTTCTGCACAGCTAAGCTGGAAGTGGCATTTGCGGCTTGCACTAGTGCACAGTTATCTCAAAGAAAGGGGCCACGGTGTTTCTGTATCTCTATTATGTTGGTGCGGCTTCGGAACTTTTAAATATCTTGATATATCTCGAGAACTACGCATCTGATCAAAAAATATCATAGAACATAAAAAGTAGGAAACTTAATTCTCTACAAAAAAGGTCTCTTAACATTTTGCCATAGCTCGCTTCGTTTCCGAGATATTTGCAGATATATCTCAAGGGAAGGGGCCTGACGGACATATTTCGAGATATTTCTTCTTCTTGTTGTTCTTCTTCTGCACAGCTAAGCTGGAAGTGGCATTTGCGGCTCGCACTATTGCAGAGTTATCTCAAAGAAAGGGGCCACGGTGTTTCTGTATCTCTATTATGTTGGTGCGGCTTCGGAACTTTTCAATATCTCGATATATCCCGAAAACTACGCTTCTGATCAAAAAATATCATAGAACATAAATTGTAGGAAACATAATTCTCTACAAAAAAGGTCTCTTAACATTTTGCCATAGCTCGCTTCGTTTCCGAGATATTTGCAGATATATCTCAAGGGCAGGGGCCTGACGGACATATTTCGAGATATTTCTTCTTCTTGTTGTTCTTCCTCTGCACAGCTAAGCTGGAAGTGGCATTTGCAGCTCGCAATAGTGCAGAGTTATCTCAAAGAAAGGGGCCACGGTGTTTCTGTATCTCTATTATGTTGGTGCGGCTTCGGAACTTTTAAATATCTCGATATATCTCGAAAACTACGCTTCTGATCAAAAAATATCATAGAACATAAATTGTAGGAAACATAATTCTCTACAAAAAACGTCTCTTAACATTTTGCCATAGCTCGCTTCGTTTCCGAGATATTTGCAGATTCAGGTCAAAGGAACGGGCCTGACAGACATATTTCGAGATACTTCTTCTTCTTGTTGTTCTTCCTCTGCACAGCTAAGCTGGAAGTGGCATTTACAGCTCGCAATAGTGCAGAGTTATCTCAAAGAAAGGGGCCACGGTGTTTCTGTATCTCTATTATGTTGGTGCGGCTTCGGAACTTTTAAATATCTTGATATATCTCGAGAACTACGCATCTGATCAAAAAATATCGTAGAACATGAAAAGTAGGAAACTTAATTCTCTACAAAAAAGGTCTCTTAACATTTTGCCATAGCTCTCTTCGTTTCCGAGATATTTGCAGATTTATCTCAAGGGAAGGGGCCTGACGGACATATTTCGAGATATTTCTTCATCTTGTTGTTCTTCTTCTGCACAGCTAAGCTGGAAGTGGCATTTGCAGCTCGGAATAGTGCAGAGTTATCTCAAAGAAAGGGGCCACGGTGTTTCTGTATCTCTATTATGTTGGTGCGGCTTCGGAACTTTTAAATATCTCGATATATCTCGAAAACTACGCTTCTGATCAAAAAATATCATACAACATAAATTGTAGGAAACATAATTCTCTACAAAAAAGGTCTCTTAACATTTTGCCATAGCTCGCTTCGTTTCCGAGATATTTGCAGATTTATCTCAAGGGAAGGGGCCTGACGGACATATTTCGAGATATTTCTTCTTCTTGTTGTTCTTCTTCTGCACAGCTAAGCTGGAAGTGGCATTTGCGGCTCGCACTAGTGCAGAGTTATCTCAAAGAAAGGGGCCACGGTGTTTCTGTATCTCTATTATGTTGGTGCGGCTTCGGAACTTTTAAATATCTCGATATATCTCGAAAACTACGCTTCTGATCAAAAAATATCATAGAACATAAATTGTAGGAAACATAATTCTCTACAAAAAAGGTCTCTTAACATTTTGCCATAGCTCGCTTCGTTTCCGAGATATTTGCAGATTTATCTCAAGGGAAGGGGCCTGACGGACATATTTCGAGATATTTCTTCTTCTTGTTGTTCTTCTTCTGCACAGCTAAGCTGGAAGTGGCATTTGCGGCTCGCACTAGTGCAGAGTTATCTCAAAGAAAGGGGCCACGGTGTTTCTGTATCTCTATTATGTTGGTGCGGCTTCGGAACTTTTAAATATCTCGATATATCTCGAAAACTACGCTTCTGATCAAAAAATATCATAGAACATAAATTGTAGGAAACATAATTCTCTACAAAAAAGGTCTCTTAACATTTTGCCATAGCTCGCTTCGTTTCCGAGATATTTGCAGATTTATCTCAAGGGAAGGGGCCTGACGGACATATTTCGAGATATTTCTTCTTCTTGTTGTTCTTCTTCTGCACAGCTAAGCTGGAAGTGGCATTTGCGGCTCGCACTAGTGCAGAGTTATCTCAAAGAAAGGGGCCACGGTGTTTCTGTATCTCTATTATGTTGGTGCGGCTTCGGAACTTTTAAATATCTTGATATATCTCGAGAACTACGCTTCTGATCAAAAAATATCGTAGAACATGAAAAGTAGGAAACTTAATTCTCTACAAAAAAGGTCTCTTAACATTTTGCCATAGCTCTCTTCGTTTCCGAGATATTTGCAGATTTATCACAAGGGAAGGGGCCTGAAGGACATATTTCGAGATATTTCTTCATCTTGTTGTTCTTCTTCTGCACAGCTAAGCTGGAAGTGGCATTTGCAGCTCGGAATAGTGCAGAGTTATCTCAAAGAAAGGGGCCACGGTGTTTCTGTATCTCTATTATGTTGGTGCGGCTTCGGAACTTTTAAATATCTCGATATATCTCGAAAACTACGCTTCTGAACAAAAAATATCATAGAACGTAAATTGTAGGAAACATTATTCTCTACAAAAAAGGTCTCTTAACATTTTGCCATAGCTCGCTTCGTTTCCGAGATATTTGCAGATTCAGCTCAAAGGAACGGGCCTGACGGACATATTTCGAGATACTTCTTCTTCTTGTTGTTCTTCTTCTGCACAGCTAAGCTGGAAGTGGCATTTGCAGCTCGCAATAGTGCAGAGTTATCTCAAAGAAAGGGGCCACGGTGTTTCTGTATCTCTATTATGTTGGTGCGGCTTCGGAACTTTTAAATATCTTGATATATCTCGAGAACTACGCATCTGATCAAAAAATATCATAGAGCATAAAAAGGAGGAAACTTAATTCTCTACAAAAAAGGTCTCTTAACATTTTGCCATAGCTCGCTTCGTTTCCGAGATATTTGCACATTTATCTCAAGGGAAGGGGCCTAACGGACATATTTCGAGATATTTCTTCTTCTTGTTGTTCTTCTTCTGCACAGCTAAACTGGAAGTGGCATTTCCAGCTCGCAATAGTGCAGAGTTATCTCAAAGAGAGGGGCCACGGTGTTTCTGTATCTCTATTATGTTGGTGCGGCTTCGGAACTTTTAAATATCTTGATATATCTCGAGAACTACGCATCTGATCAAAAAATATCATAGAAGATAAAAAGTAGAAAACTTAATTCTCTACAAAAAAGGTCTCTTAACATTTTGCCATAGCTCGCTTCGTTTCCGAGATATTTGCAGATTTATCTCAAGGGAAGGGGCCTGACGGACATATTTCGAGATATTTCTTCTTCTTGTTGTTCTTCTTCTGCACAGCTAAGCTGGAAGTGGCATTTACAGCTCGCAATAGTGCAGAGTTATCTCAAAGAAAGGGGCCACGGTGTTTCTGTATCTCTATTATGTTGGTGCGGCTTCGGAACTTTTAAATATCTTGATATATCTCGAGAACTACGCATCTGATCAAAAAATATCATAGAAGATAAAAAGTAGAAAACTTAATTCTCTACAAAAAAGGTCTCTTAACATTTTGCCATAGCTCGCTTCGTTTCCGAGATATTTGCAGATTTATCTCAAGGGAAGGGGCCTGACGGACATATTTCGAGATATTTCTTCTTCTTGTTGTTCTTCTTCTGCACAGCTAAGCTGGAAGTGGCATTTGCGGCTCGCACTAGTGCACAGTTATCTCAAAGAAAGGGGCCACGGTGTTTCTGTATCTCTATTATGTTGGTGCGGCTTCGGAACTTTTAAATATCTTGATATATCTCGAGAACTACGCATCTGATCAAAAAATATCATAGAACATAAAAAGTAGGAAACTTAATTCTCTACAAAAAAGGTCTCTTAACATTTTGCCATAGCTCGCTTCGTTTCCGAGATATTTGCAGATATATCTCAAGGGAAGGGGCCTGACGGACATATTTCGAGATATTTCTTCTTCTTGTTGTTCTTCTTCTGCACAGCTAAGCTGGAAGTGGCATTTGCGGCTCGCACTATTGCAGAGTTATCTCAAAGAAAGGGGCCACGGTGTTTCTGTATCTCTATTATGTTGGTGCGGCTTCGGAACTTTTCAATATCTCGATATATCCCGAAAACTACGCTTCTGATCAAAAAATATCATAGAACATAAATTGTAGGAAACATAATTCTCTACAAAAAAGGTCTCTTAACATTTTGCCATAGCTCGCTTCGTTTCCGAGATATTTGCAGATATATCTCAAGGGCAGGGGCCTGACGGACATATTTCGAGATATTTCTTCTTCTTGTTGTTCTTCTTCTGCACAGCTAAGCTGGAAGTGGCATTTGCGGCTCGCACTATTGCAGAGTTATCTCAAAGAAAGGGGCCACGGTGTTTCTGTATCTCTATTATGTTGGTGCGGCTTCGTAACTTTTAAATATCTCGATATATCTCGAAAACTACGCTCCTGATCAAAAAATATCATAGAACATAAATTGTAGGAAACATAATTCTCTACAAAAAAGGTCTCTTAACATTTTGCCATAGCTCGCTTCGTTTCCGAGATATTTGCAGATATATCTCAAGGGCAGGGGCCTGACGGACATATTTCGAGATATTTCTTCTTCTTGTTGTTCTTCTTCTGCACAGCTAAGCTGGAAGTGGCATTTGCAGCTCGCAATAGTGCAGAGTTATCTCAAAGAAAGAGGCCACGGTGTTTCTGTATCTCTATTATGTTGGTGCGGCTTCGGAACTTTTAAATATCTTGATATATCTCGAGAACTACGCGTCTGATCAAAAAATATCATAGAATATAAAAAGTAGGAAACATAATTATCTACAAAAACGGTCTCTTAACATTTTGCCATAGCTCGCTTCGTTTCCGAGATATTTGCAGATATATCTCAAGGGAAGGGGCCTGACGGACATATTTCGAGATATTTCTTCTTCTTGTTGTTCTTCTTCTGCACAGCTAAGCTGGAAGTGGCATTTGCGGCTCGCACTAGTGCACGGTTATCTCAAAGAAAGGGGCCACGGTGTTTCTGTATCTCTATTATGTTGGTGCGTCTTCGGAACTTTTAAATATCTCGATATATCTCGAGAACTACGCATCTGATCAAAAAATATCATAGAACATAAAAAGTAGGAAACTTAATTCTCTACAAATAAGGTCTCTTAAGATTTTGCCATAGCTCGCTTCGTTTCCGAGATATTTGCAGATTTATCTCAAGGGAAGGGGCCTCACGGACATATTTCGAGATATTTCTTCTTCTTGTTGTTCTTCTTCTGCACAGCTAAGCTGGAAGTGGCATTTGCAGCTCGCAATAGTGCAGAGATATCTCAAAGAAAGGGGCCACGGTGTTTCTGTATCTCTATTATGTTGGTGCGGCTTCGGAACTTTTAAATATCTCGATATATCTCGAAAACTACGCTTCTGATCAAAAAATATCATAGAACATAAAAAGTAGGAAACTTAATTCTCTACAAAAAAGGTCTCTTAACATTTTGCCATAGCTCGCTTCGTTTCCGAGATATTTGCATATTTATTTCAAGGGAAGGGGCCTGACGGACATATTTCGAGATATTTCTTCTTCTTGTTGTTCTTCTTCTGCACAGCTAAGCTGGAAGTGGCATTTGCGGCTCGCACTAGTGCAGAGTTATCTCAAAGAAAGGGGCCCCGGTGTTTCTGTATCTCTATTATGGTGGTGCGGCTTCGGAACTTTTAAATATCTCGATATATCTCGAAAACTACGCTTCTGATCAAAAAATATCATAGAACATAAAAAGTAGGAAACTTAATTCTCTACAAAAAAGGTCTCTTAACATTTTGCCATAGCTCGCTTCGTTTCCGAGATATTTGCAGATTTATCTCAAGGGAAGGGGCCTAACGGACATATTTCGAGATACTTCTTCTTCTTGTTGTTCTTCTTCTGCACAGCTAAGCTGGAAGTGGCATTTGCAGCTCGCAATAGTGCAGAGTTATCTCAAAGAAAGGGGCCACGGTGTTTCTGTATCTCTATTATGTTGGTGCGGCTTCGGAACTTTTAAATATCTTGATATATCTCGAGAACTACGCATCTGATCAAAAAATATCATAGAGCATAAAAAGGAGGAAACTTAATTCTCTACAAAAAAGGTCTCTTAACATTTTGCCATAGCTCGCTTCGTTTCCGAGATATTTGCACATTTATCTCAAGGGAAGGGGCCTAACGGACATATTTCGAGATATTTCTTCTTCTTGTTGTTCTTCTTCTGCACAGCTAAACTGGAAGTGGCATTTCCAGCTCGCAATAGTGCAGAGTTATCTCAAAGAGAGGGGCCACGGTGTTTCTGTATCTCTATTATGTTGGTGCGGCTTCGGAACTTTTAAATATCTTGATATATCTCGAGAACTACGCATCTGATCAAAAAATATCATAGAAGATAAAAAGTAGAAAACTTAATTCTCTACAAAAAAGGTCTCTTAACATTTTGCCATAGCTCGCTTCGTTTCCGAGATATTTGCAGATTTATCTCAAGGGAAGGGGCCTGACGGACATATTTCGAGATATTTCTTCTTCTTGTTGTTCTTCTTCTGCACAGCTAAGCTGGAAGTGGCATTTACAGCTCGCAATAGTGCAGAGTTATCTCAAAGAAAGGGGCCACGGTGTTTCTGTATCTCTATTATGTTGGTGCGGCTTCGGAACTTTTAAATATCTTGATATATCTCGAGAACTACGCATCTGATCAAAAAATATCATAGAACATAAAAAGTTGGAAACTTAATTCTCTACAAAAAAGGTCTCTTAACATTTTGCCATAGCTCGCTTCGTTTCCGAGATATTTGCAGATATATCTCAAGGGAAGGGGCCTGACGGACATATTTCGAGATATTTCTTCTTCTTGTTGTTCTTCTTCTGCACACCTAAGCTGGAAGTGGCATTTGCGGCTCGCACTATTGCAGAGTTATCTCAAAGAAAGGGGCCACGGTGTTTCTGTATCTCTATTATGTTGGTGCGGCTTCGGAACTTTTCAATATCTCGATATATCCCGAAAACTACGCTTCTGATCAAAAAATATCATAGAACATAAATTGTAGGAAACATAATTCTCTACAAAAAAGGTCTCTTAACATTTTGCTATAGCTCGCTTCGTTTCCGAGATATTTGCAGATATATCTCAAGGGCAGGGGCCTGACGGACATATTTCGAGATATTTCTTCTTCTTGTTGTTCTTCTTCTGCACAGCTAAACTGGAAGTGGCATTTCCAGCTCGCAATAGTGCAGAGTTATCTCAAAGAGAGGGGCCACGGTGTTTCTGTATCTCTATTATGTTGGTGCGGCTTCGGAACTTTTAAATATCTTGATATATCTCGAGAACTACGCATCTGATCAAAAAATATCATAGAAGATGAAAAGTAGAAAACTTAATTCTCTACAAAAAAGGTCTCTTAACATTTTGCCATAGCTCGCTTCGTTTCCGAGATATTTGCAGATTTATCTCAAGGGAAGGGGCCTGACGGACATATTTCGAGATATTTCTTCTTCTTGTTGTTCTTCTTCTGCACAGCTAAGCTGGAAGTGGCATTTGCGGCTCGCACTAGTGCACAGTTATCTCAAAGAAAGGGGCCACGGTGTTTCTGTATCTCTATTATGTTGGTGCGGCTTCGGAACTTTTAAATATCTTGATATATCTCGAGAACTACGCATCTGATCAAAAAATATCATAGAACATAAAAAGTAGGAAACTTAATTCTCTACAAAAAAGGTCTCTTAACATTTTGCCATAGCTCGCTTCGTTTCCGAGATATTTGCAGATATATCTCAAGGGAAGGGGCCTGACGGACATATTTCGAGATATTTCTTCTTCTTGTTGTTCTTCTTCTGCACAGCTAAGCTGGAAGTGGCATTTGCGGCTCGCACTATTGCAGAGTTATCTCAAAGAAAGGGGCCACGGTGTTTCTGTATCTCTATTATGTTGGTGCGGCTTCGGAACTTTTCAATATCTCGATATATCCCGAAAACTACGCTTCTGATCAAAAAATATCATAGAACATAAATTGTAGGAAACATAATTCTCTACAAAAAAGGTCTCTTAACATTTTGCCATAGCTCGCTTCGTTTCCGAGATATTTGCAGACATATCTCAAGGGCAGGGGCCTGACGGACATATTTCGAGATATTTCTTCTTCTTGTTGTTCTTCTTCTGCACAGCTAAGCTGGAAGTGGCATTTGAGGCTCGCACTATTGCAGAGTTATCTCAAAGAAAGGGGCCACGGTGTTTCTGTATCTCTATTATGTTGGTGCGGCTTCGTAACTTTTAAATATCTCGATATATCTCGAAAACTACGCTCCTGATCAAAAAATATCATAGAACATAAATTGTAGGAAACATAATTCTCTACAAAAAAGGTCTCTTAACATTTTGCCATAGCTCGCTTCGTTTCCGAGATATTTGCAGATATATCTCAAGGGCAGGGGCCTGACGGACATATTTCGAGATATTTCTTCTTCTTGTTGTTCTTCTTCTGCACAGCTAAGCTGGAAGTGGCATTTGCAGCTCGCAATAGTGCAGAGTTATCTCAAAGAAAGAGGCCACGGTGTTTCTGTATCTCTATTATGTTGGTGCGGCTTCGGAACTTTTAAATATCTTGATATATCTCGAGAACTACGCGTCTGATCAAAAAATATCATAGAATATAAAAAGTAGGAAACATAATTCTCTACAAAAACGGTCTCTTAACATTTTGCCATAGCTCGCTTCGTTTCCGAGATATTTGCAGATATATCTCAAGGGAAGGGGCCTGACGGACATATTTCGAGATATTTCTTCTTCTTGTTGTTCTTCTTCTGCACAGCTAAGCTGGAAGTGGCATTTGCGGCTCGCACTAGTGCACGGTTATCTCAAAGAAAGGGGCCACGGTGTTTCTGTATCTCTATTATGTTGGTGCGTCTTCGGAACTTTTAAATATCTCGATATATCTCGAAAACTACGCTTCTGATCAAAAAATATCATAGAACATAAATTGTAGGAAACATAATTCTCTACAAAAAACGTCTCTGAACATTTTGCCATAGCTCGCTTCGTTTCCGAGATATTTGCAGATTCAGCTCAAAGGAACTGGCCTGACGGACATATTTCGAGATATTTCTTCTTCTTGTTGTTCTTCTTCTGCACAGCTAAGCTGGAAGTGGCATTTGCGGCTCGCACTAGTGCAGAGTTATATCAAAGAAAGGGGCCACGGTGTTTCTGTATCTCTATTATGTTGGTGCGGTTTCGGAACTTTTAAATAGCTTGATATATCTCGAGAACTACGCATCTGATCAAAAAATATCATAGAACATAAAAAGTAGGAAACTTAATTCTCTACAAATAAGGTCTCTTAAGATTTTGCCATAGCTCGCTTCGTTTCCGAGATATTTGCAGATATATCTCAAGGGCAGGGGCCTGACGGACATATTTCGAGATATTTCTTCTTCTTGTTGTTCTTCTTCTGCACAGCTAAGCTGGAAGTGGCATTTGCGGCTCGCACTATTGCAGAGTTATCTCAAAGAAAGGGGCCACGGTGTTTCTGTATCTCTATTATGTTGGTGCGGCTTCGTAACTTTTAAATATCTCGATATATCTCGAAAACTACGCTCCTGATCAAAAAATATCATAGAACATAAATTGTAGGAAACATAATTCTCTACAAAAAAGGTCTCTTAACATTTTGCCATAGCTCGCTTCGTTTCCGAGATATTTGCAGATATATCTCAAGGGCAGGGGCCTGACGGACATATTTCGAGATATTTCTTCTTCTTGTTGTTCTTCTTCTGCACAGCTAAGCTGGAAGTGGCATTTGCAGCTCGCAATAGTGCAGAGTTATCTCAAAGAAAGAGGCCACGGTGTTTCTGTATCTCTATTATGTTGGTGCGGCGTCGGAACTTTTAAATATCTTGATATATCTCGAGAACTACGCGTCTGATCAAAAAATATCATAGAACATAAAAAGTAGGAAACATAATTCTCTACAAAAACGGTCTCTTAACATTTTGCCATAGCTCGCTTCGTTTCCGAGATATTTGCAGATATATCTCAAGGGAAGGGGCCTGACGGACATATTTCGAGATATTTCTTCTTCTTGTTGTTCTTCTTCTGCACAGCTAAGCTGGAAGTGGCATTTGCGGCTCGCACTAGTGCACGGTTATCTCAAAGAAAGGGGCCACGGTGTTTCTGTATCTCTATTATGTTGGTGCGTCTTCGGAACTTTTAAATATCTCGATATATCTCGAAAACTACGCTTCTGATCAAAAAATATCATAGAACATAAATTGTAGGAAACATAATTCTCTACAAAAAACGTCTCTTAACATTTTGCCATAGCTCGCTTCGTTTCCGAGATATTTGCAGATTCAGCTCAAAGGAACTGGCCTGACGGACATATTTCGAGATATTTCTTCTTCTTGTTGTTCTTCCTCTGCACAGCTAAGCTGGAAGTGGCATTTGCAGCTCGCAATAGTGCAGAGTTATCTCAAAGAAAGGGGCCACGGTGTTTCTGTATCTCTATTATGTTGGTGCGGCTTCGGAACTTTTAAATATCTCGATATATCTCGAAAACTACGCTTCTGATCAAAAAATATCATACAACATAAAAAGTAGGAAACTTAATTCTCTACAAAAAAGGTCTCTTAACATTTTGCCATAGCTCGCTTCGTTTCCGAGATATTTGCATATTTATTTCAAGGGAAGGGGCCTGACGGACATATTTCGAGATATTTCTTCTTCTTGTTGTTCTTCTTCTGCACAGCTAAGCTGGAAGTGGCATTTGCCGCTCGCACTAGTGCAGAGTTATCTCAAAGAAAGGGGCCCCGGTGTTTCTGTATCTCTATTATGGTGGTGCGGCTTCGGAACTTTTAAATATCTCGATATATCTCGAAAACTACGCTTCTGATCAAAAAATATCATAGAACATAAATTGTAGGAAACATAATTCTCTACAAAAAACGTCTCTTAACATTTTGCCATAGCTCGCTTCGTTTCCGAGATATTTGCAGATTCAGCTCAAAGGAACTGGCCTGACGGACATATTTCGAGATATTTCTTCTTCTTGTTGTTCTTCTTCTGCACAGCTAAGCTGGAAGTGGCATTTGCGGCTCGCACTAGTGCAGAGTTATATCAAAGAAAGGGGCCACGGTGTTTCTGTATCTCTATTATGTTGGTGCGGCTTCGGAACTTTTAAATATCTCGATATATCTCGAAAACTACGCTTCTGATCAAAAAATATCATAGAACATAAAAAGTAGGAAACATAATTCTCTACAAAAAAGGTCTCTTAACATTTTGCCATAGCTCGCTTCGTTTCCGAGATATTTGCAGATTTATCTCAAGGGAAGGGGCCTGACGGACATATTTCGAGATATTTCTTCTTCTTGTTGTTCTTCTTCTGCACAGCTAAGCTGGAAGTGGCATTTGCGGCTCGCACTAGTGCACAGTTATCTCAAAGAAAGGGGCCACGGTGTTTCTGTATCTCTATTATGTTGGTGCGGCTTCGGAACTTTTAAGTATCTCGATATATCTCGAAAACTACGCTTCTGATCAAAAAATATCATAGAACATAAATTGTAGGAAACATAATTCTCTACAAAAAACGTCTCTTAACATTTTGCCATAGCTCGCTTCGTTTCCGAGATATTTGCAGATTCAGCTCAAAGGAACTGGCCTGACGGACATATTTCGAGATATTTCTTCTTCTTGTTGTTCTTCTTCTGCACAGCTAAGCTGGAAGTGGCATTTGCGGCTCGCACTAGTGCAGAGTTATCTCAAAGAAAGGGGCCACGGTGTTTCTGTATCTCTATTATGTTGGTGCGGCTTCGGAACTTTTAAATATCTCGATATATCTCGAAAACTACGCTTCTGATCAAAAAATATCATAGAACATAAATTGTAGGAAACATAATTCTCTACAAAAAACGTCTCTTACCATTTTGCCATAGCTCGCTTCGTTTCCGAGATATTTGCAGATTCAGCTCAAAGGAACGGGCCTGACGGACATATTTCGAGATACTTCTTCTTCTTGTTGTTCTTCCTCTGCACAGCTAAGCTGGAAGTGGCATTTGCAGCTCGCAATAGTGCAGAGTTATCTCAAAGAAAGGGGCCACGGTGTTTCTGTATCTCTATTATGTTGGTGCGGCTTCGGAACTTTTAAATATCTCGATATATCTCGAAAACTACGCTTCTGATCAAAAAATATCATACAACATAAATTGTAGGAAACATAATTCTCTACAAAAAAGGTCTCTTAACATTTTGCCATAGCTCGCTTCGTTTCCGAGATATTTGCAGATTTATCTCAAGGGAAGGGGCCTGACGGACATATTTCGAGATATTTCTTCTTCTTGTTGTTCTTCTTCTGCACAGCTAAGCTGGAAGTGGCATTTGCGGCTCGCACTAGTGCAGAGTTATCTCAAAGAAAGGGGCCACGGTGTTTCTGTATCTCTATTATGTTGGTGCGGCTTCGGAACTTTTAAATATCTCGATATATCTCGAAAACTACGCTTCTGATCAAAAAATATCATAGAACATAAATTGTAGGAAACATAATTCTCTACAAAAAAGGTCTCTTAACATTTTGCCATAGCTCGCTTCGTTTCCGAGATATTTGCAGATTTATCTCAAGGGAAGGGGCCTGACGGACATATTTCGAGATATTTCTTCTTCTTGTTGTTCTTCTTCTGCACAGCTAAGCTGGAAGTGGCATTTGCGGCTCGCACTAGTGCAGAGTTATCTCAAAGAAAGGGGCCACGGTGTTTCTGTATCTCTATTATGTTGGTGCGGCTTCGGAACTTTTAAATATCTCGATATATCTCGAAAACTACGCTTCTGATCAAAAAATATCATAGAACATAAATTGTAGGAAACATAATTCTCTACAAAAAACGTCTCTTAACATTTTGCCATAGCTCGCTTCGTTTCCGAGATATTTGCAGATTCAGCTCAAAGGAACGGGCCTGACGGACATATTTCGAGATACTTCTTCTTCTTGTTGTTCTTCCTCTGCACAGCTAAGCTGGAAGTGGCATTTACAGCTCGCAATAGTGCAGAGTTATCTCAAAGAAAGGGGCCACGGTGTTTCTGTATCTCTATTATGTTGGTGCGGCTTCGGAACTTTTAAATATCTTGATATATCTCGAGAACTACGCATCTGATCAAAAAATATCGTAGAACATGAAAAGTAGGAAACTTAATTCTCTACAAAAAAGGTCTCTTAACATTTTGCCATAGCTCTCTTCGTTTCCGAGATATTTGCAGATTTATCTCAAGGGAAGGGGCCTGACGGACATATTTCGAGATATTTCTTCATCTTGTTGTTCTTCTTCTGCACAGCTAAGCTGGAAGTGGCATTTGCAGCTCGGAATAGTGCAGAGTTATCTCAAAGAAAGGGGCCACGGTGTTTCTGTATCTCTATTATGTTGGTGCGGCTTCGGAACTTTTAAATATCTCGATATATCTCGAAAACTACGCTTCTGATCAAAAAATATCATAGAACATAAATTGTAGGAAACATAATTCTCTACAAAAAAGGTCTCTTAACATTTTGCCATAGCTCGCTTCGTTTCCGAGATATTTGCAGATTTATCTCAAGGGAAGGGGCCTGACGGACATATTTCGAGATATTTCTTCTTCTTGTTGTTCTTCTTCTGCACAGCTAAGCTGGAAGTGGCATTTGCGGCTCGCACTAGTGCAGAGTTATCTCAAAGAAAGGGGCCACGGTGTTTCTGTATCTCTATTATGTTGGTGCGGCTTCGGAACTTTTAAATATCTCGATATATCTCGAAAACTACGCTTCTGATCAAAAAATATCATAGAACATAAATTGTAGGAAACATAATTCTCTACAAAAAAGGTCTCTTAACATTTTGCCATAGCTCGCTTCGTTTCCGAGATATTTGCAGATTTATCTCAACGGAAGGGGCCTGACGGACATATTTCGAGATATTTCTTCTTCTTGTTGTTCTTCTTCTGCACAGCTAAGCTGGAAGTGGCATTTGCGGCTCGCACTAGTGCAGAGTTATCTCAAAGAAAGGGGCCACGGTGTTTCTGTATCTCTATTATGTTGGTGCGGCTTCGGAGCTTTTAAATATCTCGATATATCTCGAAAACTACGCTTCTGATCAAAAAATATCATAGAACATAAATTGTAGGAAACATAATTCTCTACAAAAAACGTCTCTTATCATTTTGCCATAGCTCGCTTCGTTTCCGAGATATTTGCAGATTCAGCTCAAAGGAACGGGCCTGACGGACATATTTCGAGATACTTCTTCTTCTTGTTGTTCTTCCTCTGCACAGCTAAGCTGGAAGTGGCATTTGCAGCTCGCAATAGTGCAGAGTTATCTCAAAGAAAGGGGCCACGGTGTTTCTGTATCTCTATTATGTTGGTGCGGCTTCGGAACTTTTAGATATCTCGATATATCTCGAAAACTACGCTTCTGATCAAAAAATATCATAGAACATAAATTGTAGGAAACATAATTCTCTACAAAAAACGTCTCATAACATTTTGCCATAGCTCGCTTCGTTTCCGAGATATTTGCAGATTCAGCTCAAAGGAACTGGCCTGACGGACATATTTCGAGATATTTCTTCTTCTTGTTGTTCTTCCTCTGCACAGCTAAGCTGGAAGTGGCATTTGCAGCTCGCAATAGTGCAGAGTTATCTCAAAGAAAGGGGCCACGGTGTTTCTGTATCTCTATTATGTTGGTGCGGCTTCGGAACTTTTAAATATCTTGATATATCTCGAGAACTACGCATCTGATCAAAAAATATCGTAGAACATGAAAAGTAGGAAACTTAATTCTCTACAAAAAAGGTCTCTTAACATTTTGCCATAGCTCTCTTCGTTTCCGAGATATTTGCAGATTTATCTCAAGGGAAGGGGCCTGACGGACATATTTCGAGATATTTCTTCATCTTGTTGTTCTTCTTCTGCACAGCTAAGCTGGAAGTGGCATTTGCAGCTCGGAATAGTGCAGAGTTATCTCAAAGAAAGGGGCCACGGTGTTTCTGTATCTCTATTATGTTGGTGCGGCTTCGGAACTTTTAAATATCTCGATATATCTCGAAAACTACGCTTCTGATCAAAAAATATCATAGAACATAAATTGTAGGAAACATAATTCTCTACAAAAAAGGTCTCTTAACATTTTGCCATAGCTCGCTTCGTTTCCGAGATATTTGCAGATTTATCTCAACGGAAGGGGCCTGACGGACATATTTCGAGATATTTCTTCTTCTTGTTGTTCTTCTTCTGCACAGCTAAGCTGGAAGTGGCATTTGCGGCTCGCACTAGTGCAGAGTTATCTCAAAGAAAGGGGCCACGGTGTTTCTGTATCTCTATTATGTTGGTGCGGCTTCGGAACTTTTAAATATCTCGATATATCTCGAAAACTACGCTTCTGATCAAAAAATATCATAGAACATAAATTGTAGGAAACATAATTCTCTACAAAAAACGTCTCTTATCATTTTGCCATAGCTCGCTTCGTTTCCGAGATATTTGCAGATTCAGCTCAAAGGAACGGGCCTGACGGACATATTTCGAGATACTTCTTCTTCTTGTTGTTCTTCCTCTGCACAGCTAAGCTGGAAGTGGCATTTGCAGCTCGCAATAGTGCAGAGTTATCTCAAAGAAAGGGGCCACGGTGTTTCTGTATCTCTATTATGTTGGTGCGGCTTCGGAACTTTTAAATATCTTGATATATCTCGAGAACTACGCATCTGATCAAAAAATATCGTAGAACATGAAAAGTAGGAAACTTAATTCTCTACAAAAAAGGTCTCTTAACATTTT
The DNA here is from genome assembly GCF_051020975.1 of Osmia lignaria lignaria. Classification (NCBI taxonomy): domain Eukaryota; kingdom Metazoa; phylum Arthropoda; class Insecta; order Hymenoptera; family Megachilidae; genus Osmia; species Osmia lignaria. The sequence continues at coordinate 4,756,575 of NW_027478160.1, forward strand.
GCCATAGCTCTCTTCGTTTCCGAGATATTTGCAGATTTATCACAAGGGAAGGGGCCTGACGGACATATTTCGAGATATTTCTTCATCTTGTTGTTCTTCTTCTGCACAGCTAAGCTGGAAGTGGCATTTGCAGCTCGGAATAGTGCAGAGTTATCCCAAAGAAAGGGGCCACGGTGTTTCTGTATCTCTATTATGTTGGTGCGGCTTCGGAACTTTTAAATATCTCGATATATCTCGAAAACTACGCTTCTGATCAAAAAATATCATAGAACGTAAATTGTAGGAAGCATTATTCTCTACAAAAAAGGTCTCTTAACATTTTGCCATAGCTCGCTTCGTTTCCGAGATATTTGCAGATTCAGCTCAAAGGAACGGGCCTGACGGACATATTTCGAGATACTTCTTCTTCTTGTTGTTCTTCTTCTGCACAGCTAAGCTGGAAGTGGGATTTGCAGCTCGCACTAGTGCAGAGTTATCTCAAAGAAAGGGGCCACGGTGTTTCTGTATCTCTATTATGTTGGTGCGGCTTCGGAACTTTTAAATATCTCGATATATCTCGAAAACTACGCTTCTGATCAAAAAATATCATAGAACATAAATTGTGGGAAACATAATTCTCTACAAGAAAGGTCTCTTAACATTTTGCCATAGCTCGCTTCGTTTCCGAGATATTTGCAGATTTATCTCAAGGGAAGGGGCCTGACGGACATATTTCGAGATATTTCTTCTTCTTGTTGTTCTTCTTCTGCACAGCTAAGCTGGAAGTGGCATTTGCGGCTCGCACTAGTGCAGAGTTATCTCAAAGAAAGGGGCCACGGTGTTTCTGTATCTCTATTATGTTGGTGCGGCTTCGGAACTTTTAAATATCTCGATATATCTCGAAAACTACGCTTCTGATCAAAAAATATCATAGAACATAAATTGTAGGAAACATAATTCTCTACAAAAAACGTCTCTTACCATTTTGCCATAGCTCGCTTCGTTTCCGAGATATTTGCAGATTCAGCTCAAAGGAACGGGCCTGACGGACATATTTCGAGATACTTCTTCTTCTTGTTGTTCTTCCTCTGCACAGCTAAGCTGGAAGTGGCATTTGCAGCTCGCAATAGTGCAGAGTTATCTCAAAGAAAGGGGCCACGGTGTTTCTGTATCTCTATTATGTTGGTGCGGCTTCGGAACTTTTAGATATCTCGATATATCTCGAAAACTACGCTTCTGATCAAAAAATATCATAGAACATAAATTGTAGGAAACATAATTCTCTACAAAAAACGTCTCATAACATTTTGCCATAGCTCGCTTCGTTTCCGAGATATTTGCAGATTCAGCTCAAAGGAACTGGCCTGACGGACATATTTCGAGATATTTCTTCTTCTTGTTGTTCTTCCTCTGCACAGCTAAGCTGGAAGTGGCATTTGCAGCTCGCAATAGTGCAGAGTTATCTCAAAGAAAGGGGCCACGGTGTTTCTGTATCTCTATTATGTTGGTGCGGCTTCGGAACTTTTAAATATCTTGATATATCTCGAGAACTACGCATCTGATCAAAAAATATCGTAGAACATGAAAAGTAGGAAACTTAATTCTCTACAAAAAAGGTCTCTTAACATTTTGCCATAGCTCTCTTCGTTTCCGAGATATTTGCAGATTTATCACAAGGGAAGGGGCCTGACGGACATATTTCGAGATATTTCTTCATCTTGTTGTTCTTCTTCTGCACAGCTAAGCTGGAAGTGGCATTTGCAGCTCGGAATAGTGCAGAGTTATCCCAAAGAAAGGGGCCACGGTGTTTCTGTATCTCTATTATGTTGGTGCGGCTTCGGAACTTTTAAATATCTCGATATATCTCGAAAACTACGCTTCTGATCAAAAAATATCATAGAACGTAAATTGTAGGAAGCATTATTCTCTACAAAAAAGGTCTCTTAACATTTTGCCATAGCTCGCTTCGTTTCCGAGATATTTGCAGATTCAGCTCAAAGGAACGGGCCTGACGGACATATTTCGAGATACTTCTTCTTCTTGTTGTTCTTCCTCTGCACAGCTAAGCTGGAAGTGGCATTTGCAGCTCGCAATAGTGCAGAGTTATCTCAAAGAAATGGGCCACGGTGTTTCTGTATCTCTATTATGTTGGTGCGGCTTCGGAACTTTTAAATATCTCGATATATCTCGAAAACTACGCTTCTGATCAAAAAATATCATAGAACATAAATTGTAGGAAACATAATTCTCTACAAAAAACGTCTCTTAACATTTTGCCATAGCTCGCTTCGTTTCCGAGATATTTGCAGATTCAGCTCAAAGGAACGGGCCTGACGGACATATTTCGAGATACTTCTTCTTCTTGTTGTTCTTCCTCTGCACAGCTAAGCTGGAAGTGGCATTTACAGCTCGCAATAGTGCAGAGTTATCTCAAAGAAAGGGGCCACGGTGTTTCTGTATCTCTATTATGTTGGTGCGGCTTCGGAACTTTTAAATATCTTGATATATCTCGAGAACTACGCATCTGATCAAAAAATATCATAGAACATAAAAAGTAGGAAACTTAATTCTCTACAAGAAAGGTCTCTTAACATTTTGCCATAGCTCGCTTGGTTTCCGAGATATTTGCAGATATATCTCAAGGGAAGGGGGCTGACGGACATATTTCGAGATATTTCTTCTTCTTGTTGTTCTTCTTCTGCACAGCTAAGCTGGAAGTGGCATTTACAGCTCGCAATAGTGCAGAGTTATCTCAAAGAAAGGGGCCACGGTGTTTCTGTATCTCTATTATGTTGGTGCGGCTTCGGAACTTTTAAATATCTTGATATATCTCGAGAACTACGCATCTGATCAAAAAATATCGTAGAACATGAAAAGTAGGAAACTTAATTCTCTACAAAAAAGGTCTCTTAACATTTTGCCATAGCTCTCTTCGTTTCCGAGATATTTGCAGATTTATCTCAAGGGAAGGGGCCTGACGGACATATTTCGAGATATTTCTTCTTCTTGTTGTTCTTCTTCTGCACAGCTAAGCTGGAAGTGGCATTTGCGGCTCGCACTAGTGCACAGTTATCTCAAAGAAAGGGGCCACGGTGTTTCTGTATCTCTATTATGTTGGTGCGTTTTCGGAACTTTTAAATATCTCGATATATCTCGAAAACTACGCTTCTGATCAAAAAATATCATAGAACATAAATTGTAGGAAACATAATTCTCTACAAAAAACGTCTGATAACATTTTGCCATAGCTCGCTTCGTTTCCGAGATATTTGCAGATTCAGCTCAAAGGAACTGGCCTGACGGACATATTTCGAGATATTTCTTCTTCTTGTTGTTCTTCCTCTGCACAGCTAAGCTGGAAGTGGCATTTGCAGCTCGCAATAGTGCAAAGTTATCTCAAAGAAAGGGGCCACGGTGTTTCTGTATCTCTATTATGTTGGTGCGGCTTCGGAACTTTTAAATATCTTGATATATCTCGAGAACTACGCATCTGATCAAAAAATATCGTAGAACATGAAAAGTAGGAAACTTAATTCTCTACAAAAAAGGTCTCTTAACATTTTGCCATAGCTCTCTTCGTTTCCGAGATATTTGCAGATTTATCACAAGGGAAGGGGCCTGACGGACATATTTCGAGATATTTCTTCATCTTGTTGTTCTTCTTCTGCACAGCTAAGCTGGAAGTGGCATTTGCAGCTCGGAATAGTGCAGAGTTATCCCAAAGAAAGGGGCCACGGTGTTTCTGTATCTCTATTATGTTGGTGCGGCTTCGGAACTTTTAAATATCTCGATATATCTCGAAAACTACGCTTCTGATCAAAAAATATCATAGAACGTAAATTGTAGGAAGCATTATTCTCTACAAAAAAGGTCTCTTAACATTTTGCCATAGCTCGCTTCGTTTCCGAGATATTTGCAGATTCAGCTCAAAGGAACGGGCCTGACGGACATATTTCGAGATACTTCTTCTTCTTGTTGTTCTTCTTCTGCACAGCTAAGCTGGAAGTGGGATTTGCAGCTCGCACTAGTGCAGAGTTATCTCAAAGAAAGGGGCCACGGTGTTTCTGTATCTCTATTATGTTGGTGCGGCTTCGGAACTTTTAAATATCTCGATATATCTCGAAAACTACGCTTCTGATCAAAAAATATCATAGAACATAAATTGTGGGAAACATAATTCTCTACAAGAAAGGTCTCTTAACATTTTGCCATAGCTCGCTTCGTTTCCGAGATATTTGCAGATTTATCTCAAGGGAAGGGGCCTGACGGACATATTTCGAGATATTTCTTCTTCTTGTTGTTCTTCTTCTGCACAGCTAAGCTGGAAGTGGCATTTGCGGCTCGCACTAGTGCAGAGTTATCTCAAAGAAAGGGGCCACGGTGTTTCTGTATCTCTATTATGTTGGTGCGGCTTCGGAACTTTTAAATATCTCGATATATCTCGAAAACTACGCTTCTGATCAAAAAATATCATAGAACATAAATTGTAGGAAACATAATTCTCTACAAAAAACGTCTCTTACCATTTTGCCATAGCTCGCTTCGTTTCCGAGATATTTGCAGATTCAGCTCAAAGGAACGGGCCTGACGGACATATTTCGAGATACTTCTTCTTCTTGTTGTTCTTCCTCTGCACAGCTAAGCTGGAAGTGGCATTTGCAGCTCGCAATAGTGCAGAGTTATCTCAAAGAAAGGGGCCACGGTGTTTCTGTATCTCTATTATGTTGGTGCGGCTTCGGAACTTTTAGATATCTCGATATATCTCGAAAACTACGCTTCTGATCAAAAAATATCATAGAACATAAATTGTAGGAAACATAATTCTCTACAAAAAACGTCTCATAACATTTTGCCATAGCTCGCTTCGTTTCCGAGATATTTGCAGATTCAGCTCAAAGGAACTGGCCTGACGGACATATTTCGAGATATTTCTTCTTCTTGTTGTTCTTCCTCTGCACAGCTAAGCTGGAAGTGGCATTTGCAGCTCGCAATAGTGCAGAGTTATCTCAAAGAAAGGGGCCACGGTGTTTCTGTATCTCTATTATGTTGGTGCGGCTTCGGAACTTTTAAATATCTTGATATATCTCGAGAACTACGCATCTGATCAAAAAATATCGTAGAACATGAAAAGTAGGAAACTTAATTCTCTACAAAAAAGGTCTCTTAACATTTTGCCATAGCTCTCTTCGTTTCCGAGATATTTGCAGATTTATCACAAGGGAAGGGGCCTGACGGACATATTTCGAGATATTTCTTCATCTTGTTGTTCTTCTTCTGCACAGCTAAGCTGGAAGTGGCATTTGCAGCTCGGAATAGTGCAGAGTTATCCCAAAGAAAGGGGCCACGGTGTTTCTGTATCTCTATTATGTTGGTGCGGCTTCGGAACTTTTAAATATCTCGATATATCTCGAAAACTACGCTTCTGATCAAAAAATATCATAGAACGTAAATTGTAGGAAGCATTATTCTCTACAAAAAAGGTCTCTTAACATTTTGCCATAGCTCGCTTCGTTTCCGAGATATTTGCAGATTCAGCTCAAAGGAACGGGCCTGACGGACATATTTCGAGATACTTCTTCTTCTTGTTGTTCTTCCTCTGCACAGCTAAGCTGGAAGTGGCATTTGCAGCTCGCAATAGTGCAGAGTTATCTCAAAGAAATGGGCCACGGTGTTTCTGTATCTCTATTATGTTGGTGCGGCTTCGGAACTTTTAAATATCTCGATATATCTCGAAAACTACGCTTCTGATCAAAAAATATCATAGAACATAAATTGTAGGAAACATAATTCTCTACAAAAAACGTCTCTTAACATTTTGCCATAGCTCGCTTCGTTTCCGAGATATTTGCAGATTCAGCTCAAAGGAACGGGCCTGACGGACATATTTCGAGATACTTCTTCTTCTTGTTGTTCTTCCTCTGCACAGCTAAGCTGGAAGTGGCATTTACAGCTCGCAATAGTGCAGAGTTATCTCAAAGAAAGGGGCCACGGTGTTTCTGTATCTCTATTATGTTGGTGCGGCTTCGGAACTTTTAAATATCTTGATATATCTCGAGAACTACGCATCTGATCAAAAAATATCATAGAACATAAAAAGTAGGAAACTTAATTCTCTACAAGAAAGGTCTCTTAACATTTTGCCATAGCTCGCTTCGTTTCCGAGATATTTGCAGATATATCTCAAGGGAAGGGGGCTGACGGACATATTTCGAGATATTTCTTCTTCTTGTTGTTCTTCTTCTGCACAGCTAAGCTGGAAGTGGCATTTACAGCTCGCAATAGTGCAGAGTTATCTCAAAGAAAGGGGCCACGGTGTTTCTGTATCTCTATTATGTTGGTGCGGCTTCGGAACTTTTAAATATCTTGATATATCTCGAGAACTACGCATCTGATCAAAAAATATCGTAGAACATGAAAAGTAGGAAACTTAATTCTCTACAAAAAAGGTCTCTTAACATTTTGCCATAGCTCTCTTCGTTTCCGAGATATTTGCAGATTTATCTCAAGGGAAGGGGCCTGACGGACATATTTCGAGATATTTCTTCTTCTTGTTGTTCTTCTTCTGCACAGCTAAGCTGGAAGTGGCATTTGCGGCTCGCACTAGTGCACAGTTATCTCAAAGAAAGGGGCCACGGTGTTTCTGTATCTCTATTATGTTGGTGCGTTTTCGGAACTTTTAAATATCTCGATATATCTCGAAAACTACGCTTCTGATCAAAAAATATCATAGAACATAAATTGTAGGAAACATAATTCTCTACAAAAAACGTCTGATAACATTTTGCCATAGCTCGCTTCGTTTCCGAGATATTTGCAGATTCAGCTCAAAGGAACTGGCCTGACGGACATATTTCGAGATATTTCTTCTTCTTGTTGTTCTTCCTCTGCACAGCTAAGCTGGAAGTGGCATTTGCAGCTCGCAATAGTGCAAAGTTATCTCAAAGAAAGGGGCCACGGTGTTTCTGTATCTCTATTATGTTGGTGCGGCTTCGGAACTTTTAAATATCTTGATATATCTCGAGAACTACGCATCTGATCAAAAAATATCATAGAACATAAAAAGTAGGAAACTTAATTCTCTACAAAAAAGGTCTCTTAACATTTTGCCATAGCTCGCTTCGTTTCCGAGATATTTGCATATTTATCTCAAGGGAAGGGGCCTGACGGACATATTTCGAGATATTTCTTCTTCTTGTTGTTCTTCTTCTGCACAGCTAAGCTGGTAGTGGCATTTGCGGCTCGCACTAGTGCAGAGTTATCTCAAAGAAAGGGGCCACGGTGTTTCTGTATCTCTATTATGTTGGTGCGGCTTCGGAACTTTTAAATATCTCGATATATCTCGAAAACTACGCATCTGATCAAAAAATATCATCGAACATAAAAAGTAGGAAACTTAATTCTCTACAAAAAAGGTCTCTTAACATTTTGCCATAGCTCGCTTCGTTTCCGAGATATTTGCAGATTTATCTCAAGGGAAGTGGCCTGACGGACATATTTCGAGATATTTCTTCTTCTTGTTGTTCTTCTTCTGCACAGCTAAGCTGGAAGTGGCATTTGCAGCTCGCAATAGTGCAGAGTTATCCCAAAGAAAGGGGCCACGGTGTTTCTGTATCTCTATTATGTTGGTGCGGCTTCGGAACTTTTAAATATCTCGATATATCTCGAAAACTACGCTTCTGATCAAAAAATATCATAGAACATAGATTGTAGGAAACATAATTCTCTACAAAAAAGTTCTCTTAACATTTTGCCATAGCTCGCTTCGTTTCCGAGATATTTGCAGATTTATCTCAAGGGAAGGGTCCTGATGGACATATTTCGAGATATTTCTTCTTCTTGTTGTTCTTCTTCTGCACAGCTAAACTGGAAGTGGCATTTCCAGCTCGCAATCGTGCAGAGTTATCTCAAAGAAAGGGGCCACGGTGTTTCTGTATCTCTATTATGTTGGTGCGGCTTCGGAACTTTTAAATATCTTGATATATCTCGAGAACTACGCCTCTGATCGAAAAATAGCAAAGAACATAAAAAGTAGGAAACTTAATTATCTACAAAAAAGGTCTCTTAACATTTTGCCATAGCTCGCTTCGTTTCCGAGATATTTGCAGATTTATCTCAAGGGAAGGGGCCTGACGGACATATTTCGAGATATTTCTTCTTCTTGTTGTTCTTCTTCTGCACAGCTAAGCTGGAAGTGGCATTTACAGCGCGCAATAGTGCAGAGTTATCTCAAAGAAAGGGGCCACGGTGTTTCTGTATCTCTATTATGTTGGTGCGGCTTCGGAACTTTTAAATATCTCGATATATCTCGAGAACTACGCTTCTGATCAAAAAATATCATAGAACCTAAATTGTAGGAAACATAATTCTCTACAAAAAAGGTCTCTTAACATTTTGCCATAGCTCGCTTCGTTTCCGAGATATTTGCAGATATATCTCAAGGGAAGGGGCCTGACGGACATATTTCGAGATATTTCTTCTTCTTGTTGTTCTTCTTCTGCACAGCTAAGCTGGAAGTGGCATTTGCAGCTCGCAATAGTGCAGAGTTATCTCAAAGAAAGGGGCCACGGTGTTTCTGTATCTCTATTATGTTGGTGCGGCTTCGGAACTTTTAAATATCTTGATATATCTCGAGAACTACGCATCTGATCAAAAAATATCATAGAACATGAAAAGTAGGAAACTTAATTCTCTACAAAAAAGGTCTCTTAACATTTTGCCATAGCTCTCTTCGTTTCCGAGATATTTGCAGATTTATCTCAAGGGAAGGGGCCTGACGGACATATTTCGAGATATTTCTTCTTCTTGTTGTTCTTCTTCTGCACAGCTAAGCTGGAAGTGGCATTTGCAGCTCGCAATAGTGCAGAGTTATCTCAAAGAAAGGGGCCACGGTGTTTCTGTATCTCTATTATGTTGGTGCGGCTTCGGAACTTTTAAATATCTTGATATATCTCGAGAACTACGCGTCTGATCAAAAAATATCATAGAACATAAAAAGTAGGAAACATAATTCTCTACAAAAACGGTCTCTTAACATTTTGCCATAGCTCGCTTCGTTTCCGAGATATTTGCAGATATATCTCAAGGGAAGGGGCCTGACGGACATATTTCGAGATATTTCTTTTTCTTGTTGTTCTTCTTCTGCACAGCTAAGCTGGAAGTGGCATTTGCGGCTCGCACTGGTGCACAGTTATCTCAAAGAAAGGGGCCACGGTGTTTCTGTATCTCTATTATGTTGGTGCGGCTTCGGAACTTTTAAATATCTCGATATATCTCGAAAACTACGCTTCTGATCAAAAAATATCATAGAACCTAAATTGTAGGAAACATAATTCTCTACAAAAAACGTCTCTTAACATTTTGCCATAGCTCGCTTCGTTTCCGAGATATTTGCAGATATATCTCAAGGGAAGGGGCCTGACGGACATATTTCGAGATATTTCTTCTTCTTGTTGTTCTTCTTCTGCACAGCTAAGCTGGAAGTGGCATTTGCAGCTCGCAATAGTGCAGAGTTATCTCAAAGAAAGGGGCCACGGTGTTTCTGTATCTCTATTATGTTGGTGCGGCTTCGGAACGTTTAAGAATCCCGATATATCTCGAAAAGTACGCTTCTGATCAAAAAATATCATAGAACGTAAATTGTAGGAAATATTATTCTCTACAAAAAAGGTCTCTCAACATTTTGCCATAGCTCGCTTCGTTTCCGAGATATTTGCAGATTCATCTCAAGGGAAGGGGTCTGACGGACATATTTCGAGATATTTCTTCTTCTTGTTGTTCTTCTTCTGCACAGCTAAGCTCGAAGTGGCATTTGCAGCTCGCAATAGTGCAGAGTTATCTCAAAGAAAGAGGCCACGGTGTTTCTGTACCTCTATTATGTTGGTGCAGCTTCGGAACTTTTAAATATCTTGATATATCTCGAGAACTACGCATCTGATCAAAAAATATCATCGAACATAAAAAGTAGGAAACTTAATTCTCTACAAAAAAGGTCTCTTAACATTTTGCCATAGCTCGCTTCGTTTCCGAGATATTTGCAGATTTATCTCAAGGGAAGTGGCCTGACGGACATATTTCGAGATATTTCTTCTTCTTGTTGTTCTTCTTCTGCACAGCTAACCTGGAAGTGGCATTTGCAGCTCGCAATAGTGCAGAGTTATCCCAAAGAAAGGGGCCACGGTGTTTCTGTATCTCTATTATGTTGGTGCGGCTTCGGAACTTTTAAATATCTTGATCTATCTCGAGAACTACGCTTCTGATCAAAAAATATCATAGAACATAAATTGTAGGAAATATAATTCTCTACAAAAAACGTCTCTTAACATTTTGCCATAGCTCGCTTCGTTTCCGAGATATTTGCAGATTTATCTCAAGGGAAGGGGCCTGACGGACATATTTCGAGATATTTCTTCTTCTTGTTGTTCTTCTTCTGCACAGCTAAGCTGGAAGTGGCATTTGCGGCTCGCACTAGTGCAGAGTTATCTCAAAGAAAGGGGCCACGGTGTTTCTGTATCTTTATTATGTTGGTGCGGCTTCGGAACTTTTAAATATCTCGATATATCTCGAAAACTACGCTTCTGATCAAAAAATATCATAGAACATAAAAAGTAGGAAACTTAATTCTCTACAAAAAAGGTCTCTTAACATTTTGCCATAGCTCGCTTCGTTTCCGAGATATTTGCAGATTTATCTCAAGGGAAGGGGCCTAACGGACATATTTCGAGATATTTCTTCTTCTTGTTGTTCTTCTTCTGCACAGCTAAACTGGAAGTGGCATTTCCAGCTCGCAATAGTGCAGAGTTATCTCAAAGAAAGAGGCCACGGTGTTTCTGTATCTCTATTATGTTGGTGCGGCTTCGGAACTTTTAAATATCTTGATATATCTCGAGAACTACGCATCTGATCAAAAAATATCATAGAACATAAAAAGTAGGAAACTTAATTCTCTACAAAAAAGGTCTCTTAACATTTTGCCATAGCTCGCTTTGTTTCCGAGATATTTGCAGATTTATCTCAAGGGAAGCGGCCTGACGGACATATTTCGAGATATTTCTTCTTCTTGTTGTTCTTCTTCTGCACAGCTGAGCTGGAAGTGGCATTTGCAGGTCGCAATAGTGCAGAGTTATCTCAAAGAAAGGGGCCACGGTGTTTCTGTATCTCTATTATGTTGGTGCGGCTTCGGAACTTTTAAATATCTCGATATATCTCGAAAACTTCGCTTCTGATCAAAAAATATCATCGAACATAAAAAGTAGGAAACTTAATTCTCTACAAAAAAGGTCTCTTAACATTTTGCCATAGCTCGCTTCGTTTCCGAGATATTTGCAGATTTATCTCAAGGGAAGGGGCCTGACGGACATATTTCGAGATATTTCTTCTTCTTGTTGTTCTTCTTCTGCACAGCTGAGCTGGAAGTGGCATTTGCAGGTCGCAATAGTGCAGAGTTATCTCAAAGAAAGGGGCCACGGTGTTTCTGTATCTCTATTATGTTGGTGCGGCTACGGAACTTTTAAATATCTCGATATATCTCGACAACTACGCTTCTGATCAAAAAATATCATAGAACGTAAATTGTAGGAAATATTATTCTCTACAAAAAAGGTCTCTCAACATTTTGCCATAGCTCGCTTCGTTTCCGAGATATTTGCAGATTCATCTCAAGGGAAGGGGTCTGACGGACATATTTCGAGATATTTCTTCTTCTTGTTGTTCTTCTTCTGCACAGCTAAGCTCGAAGTGGCATTTGCAGCTCGCAATAGTGCAGAGTTATCTCAAAGAAAGAGGCCACGGTGTTTCTGTACCTCTATTATGTTGGTGCAGCTTCGGAACTTTTAAATATCTTGATATATCTCGAGAACTACGCATCTGATCAAAAAATATCATCGAACATAAAAAGTAGGAAACTTAATTCTCTACAAAAAAGGTCTCTTAACATTTTGCCATAGCTCGCTTCGTTTCCGAGATATTTGCAGATTTATCTCAAGGGAAGGGGCCTGACGGACATATTTCGAGATATTTCTTCTTCTTGTTGTTCTTCTTCTGCACAGCTAAGCTGGAAGTGGCATTTGCAGCTCGCAATAGTGCAGAGTTATCTCAAAGAAAGGGGCCACGGTGTTTCTGTATCTCTATTATGTTGGTGCGGCTTCGGAACGTTTAAGAATCCCGATATATCTCGAAAACTACGCTTCTGATCAAAAAATATCATAGAACATAAATTGTAGGAAACATAATTCTCTACAAAAAACGTCTCTTAACATTTTGCCATAGCTCGCTTCGTTTCCGAGATATTTGCAGATTCAGCTCAAAGGAACTGGCCTGACGGACATATTTCGAGATATTTCTTCTTCTTGTTGTTCTTCCTCTGCACAGCTAAGCTGGAAGTGGCATTTGCAGCTCGCAATAGTGCAGAGTTATCTCAAAGAAATGGGCCACGGTGTTTCTGTATCTCTATTATGATGGTGCGGCTTCGGAACTTTTAAATATCTTGATATATCTCGAGAACTACGCATCTGATCAAAAAATATCATAGAACATAAAAAGTAGGAAACTTAATTCTTTACAAAAAAGGTCTCTTAACATTTTGGCATAGCTCGCTTCGTTTCCGAGATATTTGCATATTTATCTCAAGGGAAGGGGCCTGACGGACATATTTCGAGATATTTCTTCTTCTTGTTGTTCTTCTTCTGCACAGCTAAGCTGGAAGTGGCATTTGCGGCTCGCACTAGTGCAGAGTTATCTCAAAGAAAGGAGCCACGGTGTTTCTGTATCTTTATTATGTTGGTGCGGCTTCGGAACTTTTAAATATCTCGATATATCTCGAAAACTACGCTTCTGATCAAAAAATATCATAGAACATAAAAAGTAGGAAACTTAATTCTCTACAAAAAAGGTCTGTTAACATTTTGCCATAGCTCGCTTCGTTTCCGAGATATTTGCAGATTTATCTCAAGAGAAGGGGCCTGACGGACATATTTCGAGATATTTCTTCTTCTTGTTGTTCTTCTTCTGCACAGCTGAGCTGGAAGTGGCATTTGCAGGTCGCAATAGTGCAGAGTTATCTCAAAGAAAGGGGCCACGGTGTATCTGTATCTCTATTATGTTGGTGCGGCTTCGGAACTTTTAAATATCTCGATATATCTCGAAAACTACGCTTCTGATCAAAAAATATCATAGAACGTAAATTGTAGGAAATATTATTCTCTACAAAAAAGGTCTCTCAACATTTTGCCATAGCTCGCTTCGTTTCCGAGATATTTGCAGATTCACCTCAAGGGAAGGGGTCTGACGGACATATTTCGAGATATTTCTTCTTCTTGTTGTTCTTCTTCTGCACAGCTAAGCTCGAAGTGGCATTTGCAGCTCGCAATAGTGCAGAGTTATCTCAAAGAAAGGGGCCACGGTGTTTCTGTATCTCTATTATGTTGGTGCGGCTTCGGAACTTTTAAATATCTTGATATATCTCGAGAACTACGCGTCTGATCAAAAAATATCATAGAACATAAAAAGTAGGAAACTTAATTCTCTACAAAAACGGTCTCTTAACATTTTGCCATAGCTCGCTTCGTTTCCGAGATATTTGCAGATATATCTCAAGGGAAGGGGCCTGACGGACATATTTCGAGATATTTCTTCTTCTTGTTGTTCTTCTTCTGCACAGCTAAGCTGGAAGTGGCATTTGCGGCTCGCACTAGTGCACAGTTATCTCAACGAAAGGGGCCACGGTGTTTCTGTATCTCTATTATGTTGGTGCGGCTTCGGAACTTTTAAATATCTCGATATATCTCGAAAACTACGCTTCTGATCAAAAAATATCATAGAACATAAAAAGTAGGAAACTTAATTCTCTACAAAAAAGGTCTCTTAACATTTTGCCATAGCTCGCTTCGTTTCCGAGATATTTGCAGATTTATCTCAAGGGAAGGGGCCTAACGGACATATTTCGAGATATTTCTTCTTCTTGTTGTTCTTCTTCTGCACAGCTAAACTGGAAGTGGCATTTCCAGCTCGCAATAGTGCAGAGTTATCTCAAAGAAAGGGGCCACGGTGTTTCTGTATCTTTATTATGTTGGTGCGGCTTCGGAACTTTTAAATATCTCGATATATCTCGAGAACTACGCATCTGATCAAAAAATATCATAGAACATAAAAAGTAGGAAACTTAATTCTCTACAAAAAAGGTCTCTTAACATTTTGCCATAGCTCGCTTCGTTTCCGAGATATTTGCAGATTTATCTCAAGGGAAGGGGCCTGACGGACATATTTCGAGATATTTCTTCTTCTTGTTGTTCTTCTTCTGCACAGCTCAGCTGGAAGTGGCATTTGCAGCTAGCAATAGTGCAGAGTTATCTCAAAGAAAGGGGCCACGGTGTTTCTGTATCTCTGTTATGTTGGTGCGGCTTCGGAGCTTTTAAATATCTCGATATATCTCAAAAACTACGCTTCTGATCAAAAAATATCATAGAACATAAATTGTAGGAAACATAATTCTCTACAAAAAAGGTCCCTTAACATTTTGCCATAGCTCGCTTCGTTTCCGAGATATATGCAGATTTATCTCAAGGGAAGGGGCCTGACGGACATATTTCGAGATATTTCTTCTTCTTGTTGTTCTTCTTCTGCACAGCTAAGCTGGAAGTGGCATTTGCAGCTTGCAATAGTGCAGAGTTATCTCAAAGAAAGGGGCCACGGTGTTTCTGTATCTCTATTATGTTGGTGCGGCTTCGGAACTTTTAAATATCTTGATATATCTCGAGAACTACGCATCTGATCAAATAATATCATAGAACATAAATTGTAGGAAACATAATTCTCTACAAAAAAGGTCTCTTAACATTTTGCCATAGCTCGCTTCGTTTCCGAGATATATGCAGATTTATCTCAAGGGAAGGGGCCTGACGGACATATTTCGAGATATTTCTTCTTCTTGTTGTTCTTCTGCTGCACAGCTAAACTGGAAGTGGCATTTCCAGCTCGCAATAGTGCAGAGTTATCTGAAAGAAAGGGGCCACGGTGTTTCTGTATCTCTATTATGTTGGTGCGGCTTCGGAACTTTTAAATATCTTGATATATCTCGAGAACTGCGCATCTGATCAAATAATATCATAGAACATAAAAAGTAGGAAACTTAATTCTCTACAAATAAGGTATCTTAACATTTTGCCATAGCTCGCTTCGTTTCCGAGATATTTGCAGATTTATCTCAAGGGAAGGGGCCTGACGGACATATTTCGAGATATTTCTTCTTCTTGTTGGTCTTCTTCTGCACAGCTAAGCTGGAAGTGGCATTTGCAGCTCGCAATAGTGCAGAGTTATCTCAAAGAATGGGGCCACGGTGTTTCTGTATCTCTATTACATTGGTGCGGCTTCGGAACTTTTAAATATCTTGATATATCTCGAGAACTACGCTTCTGATCAAAAAATATCATAGAACGTAAATTGTAGGAAACATAATTCTCTACAAAAAACGTCTCTTAACATTTTGCCATAGCTCGCTTCGTTTCCGAGATATTTGCAGATTCAGCTCAAAGGAACTGGCCTGACGGACATATTTCGAGATATTTCTTCTTCTTGTTGTTCTTCCTCTGCACAGCAAAGCTGGAAGTGGCATTTGCAGCTCGCAATAGTGCAGAGTTATCTCAAAGAAAGGGGCCACGGTGTTTCTGTATCTCTATTATGTTGGTGCGGCTTCGGAACTTTTAAATATCTTGATATATCTCGAGAACTACGCATCTGATCAAATAATATCATAGAACATAGAAAGTAGGAAACTTAATTCTCTACAAATAAGGTCTCTTAACATTTTGCCATAGCTCGCTTTGTTTCCGAGATATTTGCAGATCTATCTCAAGAGAAGGGGCCTGACGGACATATTTCGAGATATTTCTTCTTCTTGTTGTTCTTCTTCTGCACAGCTAAGCTGGAAGTGGCATTTGCAGCTAGCAATAGTGCAGAGTTATCTCAAAGAAAGGGGCCACGGTGTTTCTGTATCTCTATTATGTTGGTGCGGCTTCGGAACTTTTAAATATCTCGATATATCTCGAAAACTACGCTTCTGATCAAAAAATATCATAGAACATAAATTGTAGGAAACATAATTCTCTACAAAAAAGGTCTCTTAACGTTTTGCCATAGCTCGCTTCGTTTCCGAGATATTTGCAGATTTATCTCAAGGGAAGGGTCCTAACGGACATATTTCGAGATATTTCTTCTTCTTGTTGTTCTTCTTCTGCACAGCTAACCTGGAAGTGGCATTTCCAGCTCGCAATAGTGCAGAGTTATCCCGAAGAAAGGGGCCACGGTGTTTCTGTATCTCTATTATGTTGGTGCGGCTTCGGAACTTTTAAATATCTCGATATATCTCGAAAACTACGCTTCTGATCAAAAAATATCATAGAACATAAATTGTAGGAAACATAATTCTCTACAAAAAAGGTCTCTCACCATTTTGCCAGAGCTCGCTTCGTTTCTGAGATATTTGCAGATTTATCTCAAGGGAAGGGTCCTGACGGACATATTTCGGGATATTTCTTCTTCTTGTTGTTCTTCTTCTGCACAGCTAAACTGGAAGTGGCATTTCTAGCTCGCAATAGTGCAGAGTTATCTCAAAGAAAGGGGCCACTGTGTTTCTGTATCTCTATTATGTTGGTGCGGCTTCGGAACTTTTAAATATCTTGATATATCTCGAGAACTACGCATCTAATCAAAAAATATCATAGAACATAAAAAGTGGGAAACTTAATTCTCTACAAAAAAGGTCTCTTAACATTTTGCCATAGCTCGCTTCGTTTCCGAGATATTTGCAGATTTATCTCAAGGGAAGGGGACTGACGGACATATTTCGACATATTTCTTCTTCTTGTTGTTCTTCTTCTGCACAGCTAAGCTGGAAGTGGCATTTGCAGCTCGCAGTAGTGCAGAGTTATCTCAACGAAAGGGGCCACAGTGTTTCTGTATCTCTATTATGTTGGTGCGGCTTCGGAACTTTTAAATATCTTGATATATCTCGAGAACTACGCTTCTGATCAAAAAATATCATAGAACATAAATTGTAGGAAACATAATTCTCTACAAAAAAGGTCTCTTAAGATTTTGCCATAGCTCGTTTCGTTTCCGAAATATTTGCAGATATATCTCAAGGGAAGGGGCCTGACGGACATATTTCGAGATATTTCTTCTTCTTGTTGTTCTTCTTCTGCACAGCTAAACTGGAAGTGGCATTTCCAGCTCGCAATAGTGCAGAGTTATCTCAAAGAAAGGGGCCACGGTGTTTCTGTATCTCTATTATGTTGGTGCGGCTTCGGAACTTTTAATATCTTGATATATCTCGAGAACTACGCATCTGATCAAAAAATATCATAGAACATAAAAAGTAGGTAACTTAATTCTCTACAAAAAAGGTCTCTTAACATTTTGCCATAGCTCGCTTCGTTTCCGAGATATTTGCAGATTTATCTCAAGGGAAGGGTCCTAACGGACATATTTCGAGATATTTCTTCTTCTTGTTGTTCTTCTTCTGCACAGCTAACCTGGAAGTGGCATTTCCAGCTCGCAATAGTGCAGAGTTATCCCGAAGAAAGGGGCCACGGTGTTTCTGTATCTCTATTATGTTTGTGCGGCTTCGGAACTTTTAAATATCTCGATATATCTCGAAAACTACGCTTCTGATCAAAAAATATCATAGAACATAAATTGTAGGAAACATAATTCTCTACAAAAAAGGTCTCTCACCATTTTGCCATAGCTCGCTTCGTTTCTGAGATATTTGCAGATTTATCTCAAGGGAAGGGTCCTGACGGACATATTTCGGGATATTTCTTCTTCTTGTTGTTCTTCTTCTGCACAGCTAAACTGGAAGTGGCATTTCTAGCTCGCAATAGTGCAGAGTTATCTCAAAGAAAGGGGCCACTGTGTTTCTGTATCTCTATTATGTTGGTGCGGCTTCGGAACTTTTAAATATCTTGATATATCTCGAGAACTACGCATCTGATCAAAAAACATCATAGAACATAAATTGTAGGAAACATAATTCTCTACAAAAAACGTCTCTCACCATTTTTCCATAGCTCGCTTCGTTTCTGAGATATTTGCAGATTTATCTCAAGGGAAGGGTCCTGACGGACATATTTCGAGATATTTCTTCTTCTTGTTGTTCTTCTTCTGCACAGCTAAGCTGGAAGTGGCATTCGCAGCTCGCAGTAGTGCAGAGTTATCTCAAAGAAAGGGGCCACAGTGTTTCTGTATCTCTTTTATGTTGGTGCGGCTTCGGAACTTTTAAATATCTTGATATATCTCGAGAACTACGCATCTGATCAAAAAATATCATAGAACATAAAAAGTGGGAAACTTAATTCTCTACAAAAAAGGTCTCTTAACATTTTGCCATAGCTCGCTTCGTTTCCGAGATATTTGCAGATTTATCTCAAGGGAAGGGGACTGACGGACATATTTCGAGATATTTCTTCTTCTTGTTGTTCTTCTTCTGCACAGCTAAGCTGGAAGTGGCGTTTGCAGCTCGCAGTAGTGCAGAGTTATCTCAAGGAAAGGGGCCACAGTGTTTCTGTATCTCTATTATGTTGGTGCGGCTTCGGAACTTTTAAATATCTTGATATATCTCGAGAACTACGCATCTGATCAAAAAATATCATAGAACATAAATAGTAGGAAACTTAATTCTCTACAAAAAAGGTCTCTCAACATTTTGCCATAGCTCGCTTCGTTTCCGAGATATTTGCAGATTTATCTCAAGGGAAGGGGCCTGACGGACATATTTCGAGATATTTCTTCTTCTTGTTGTTCTTCTTCTGCACAGCTAAGCTGGAAGTGGCATTTGCAGCTCGCAATAGTGCAGAGTTATCTCAAAGAATGGGGCCACGGTGTTTCTGTATCTCTATTATGTTGGTGCGGCTTCGGAACTTTTAAATATCTTGATATATCTCGAGAACTACGCATCTGATCAAAAAATATCATAGAACATAAAAAGTAGGAAACTTGATTCTCTACAAAAAAGGTCTCTTAACACTTTGCCATAGCTCGCTTCGTTTCCGAGATATTTGCAGATTTATCTCAAGGGAAGGGGCCTGACGGATATATTTCGAGATATTTCTTCTTCTTGTTGTTCTTCTTCTGCACAGCTAACCTGGAAGTGGCATTTCCAGCTCGCAATAGTGCAGAGTTATCCCGAAGAAAGGGGCCACGGTGTTTCTGTATCTCTATTATGTTGGTGCGGCTTCGGAACTTTTAAATATCTCGATATATCTCGAAAACTACGCTTCTGATCAAAAAATATCATAGAACATAAATTGTAGGAAACATAATTCTCTACAAAAAAGGTCTCTCACCATTTTGCCAGAGCTCGCTTCGTTTCTGAGATATTTGCAGATTTATCTCAAGGGAAGGGTCCTGACGGACATATTTCGGGATATTTCTTCTTCTTGTTGTTCTTCTTCTGCACAGCTAAACTGGAAGTGGCATTTCTAGCTCGCAATAGTGCAGAGTTATCTCAAAGAAAGGGGCCACTGTGTTTCTGTATCTCTATTATGTTGGTGCGGCTTCGGAACTTTTAAATATCTTGATATATCTCGAGAACTACGCATCTGATCAAAAAATATCATAGAACATAAAAAGTGGGAAACTTAATTCTCTACAAAAAAGGTCTCTTAACATTTTGCCATAGCTCGCTTCGTTTCCGAGATATTTGCAGATTTATCTCAAGGGAAGGGGACTGACGGACATATTTCGACATATTTCTTCTTCTTGTTGTTCTTCTTCTGCACAGCTAAGCTGGAAGTGGCATTTGCAGCTCGCAGTAGTGCAGAGTTATCTCAAAGAAAGGGGCCACAGTGTTTCTGTATCTCTATTATGTTGGTGCGGCTTCGGAACTTTTAAATATCTTGATATATCTCGAGAACTACGCTTCTGATCAAAAAATATCATAGAACATAAATTGTAGGAAACATAATTCTCTACAAAAAAGGTCTCTTAAGATTTTGCCATAGCTCGTTTCGTTTCCGAAATATTTGCAGATATATCTCAAGGGAAGGGGCCTGACGGACATATTTCGAGATATTTCTTCTTCTTGTTGTTCTTCTTCTGCACAGCTAAACTGGAAGTGGCATTTCCAGCTCGCAATAGTGCAGAGTTATCTCAAAGAAAGGGGCCACGGTGTTTCTGTATCTCTATTATGTTGGTGCGGCTTCGGAACTTTTAATATCTTGATATATCTCGAGAACTACGCATCTGATCAAAAAATATCATAGAACATAAAAAGTAGGTAACTTAATTCTCTACAAAAAAGGTCTCTTAACATTTTGCCATAGCTCGCTTCGTTTCCGAGATATTTGCAGATTTATCTCAAGGGAAGGGTCCTAACGGACATATTTCGAGATATTTCTTCTTCTTGTTGTTCTTCTTCTGCACAGCTAACCTGGAAGTGGCATTTCCAGCTCGCAATAGTGCAGAGTTATCCCGAAGAAAGGGGCCACGGTGTTTCTGTATCTCTATTATGTTTGTGCGGCTTCGGAACTTTTAAATATCTCGATATATCTCGAAAACTACGCTTCTGATCAAAAAATATCATAGAACATAAATTGTAGGAAACATAATTCTCTACAAAAAAGGTCTCTCACCATTTTGCCATAGCTCGCTTCGTTTCTGAGATATTTGCAGATTTATCTCAAGGGAAGGGTCCTGACGGACATATTTCGGGATATTTCTTCTTCTTGTTGTTCTTCTTCTGCACAGCTAAACTGGAAGTGGCATTTCTAGCTCGCAATAGTGCAGAGTTATCTCAAAGAAAGGGGCCACTGTGTTTCTGTATCTCTATTATGTTGGTGCGGCTTCGGAACTTTTAAATATCTTGATATATCTCGAGAACTACGCATCTGATCAAAAAACATCATAGAACATAAATTGTAGGAAACATAATTCTCTACAAAAAACGTCTCTCACCATTTTTCCATAGCTCGCTTCGTTTCTGAGATATTTGCAGATTTATCTCAAGGGAAGGGTCCTGACGGACATATTTCGAGATATTTCTTCTTCTTGTTGTTCTTCTTCTGCACAGCTAAGCTGGAAGTGGCATTCGCAGCTCGCAGTAGTGCAGAGTTATCTCAAAGAAAGGGGCCACAGTGTTTCTGTATCTCTTTTATGTTGGTGCGGCTTCGGAACTTTTAAATATCTTGATATATCTCGAGAACTACGCATCTGATCAAAAAATATCATAGAACATAAAAAGTGGGAAACTTAATTCTCTACAAAAAAGGTCTCTTAACATTTTGCCATAGCTCGCTTCGTTTCCGAGATATTTGCAGATTTATCTCAAGGGAAGGGGACTGACGGACATATTTCGAGATATTTCTTCTTCTTGTTGTTCTTCTTCTGCACAGCTAAGCTGGAAGTGGCGTTTGCAGCTCGCAGTAGTGCAGAGTTATCTCAAGGAAAGGGGCCACAGTGTTTCTGTATCTCTATTATGTTGGTGCGGCTTCGGAACTTTTAAATATCTTGATATATCTCGAGAACTACGCATCTGATCAAAAAATATCATAGAACATAAATAGTAGGAAACTTAATTCTCTACAAAAAAGGTCTCTCAACATTTTGCCATAGCTCGCTTCGTTTCCGAGATATTTGCAGATTTATCTCAAGGGAAGGGGCCTGACGGACATATTTCGAGATATTTCTTCTTCTTGTTGTTCTTCTTCTGCACAGCTAAGCTGGAAGTGGCATTTGCAGCTCGCAATAGTGCAGAGTTATCTCAAAGAATGGGGCCACGGTGTTTCTGTATCTCTATTATGTTGGTGCGGCTTCGGAACTTTTAAATATCTTGATATATCTCGAGAACTACGCATCTGATCAAAAAATATCATAGAACATAAAAAGTAGGAAACTTGATTCTCTACAAAAAAGGTCTCTTAACACTTTGCCATAGCTCGCTTCGTTTCCGAGATATTTGCAGATTTATCTCAAGGGAAGGGGACTGACGGACATATTTCGAGATATTTCTTCTTCTTGTTGTTCTTCTTCTGCACAGCTAAGCTGGAAGTGGCATTCGCAGCTCGCAGTAGTGCAGAGTTATCTCAAAGAAAGGGGCCACAGTGTTTCTGTATCTCTATTATGTTGGTGCGGCTTCGGAACTTTTAAATATCTTGATATATCTCGAGAACTACGCATCTGATCAAAAAATATCATAGAACATAAAAAGTGGGGAACTTAATTCTCTACAAAAAAGGTCTCTTAACATTTTGCCATAGCTCGCTTGGTTTCCGAGATATTTGCAGATTTATCTCAAGGGAAGGGGCCTGACGGACATATTTCGAGATATTTCTTCTTCTTGTTGTTCTTCTTCTGCACAGCTAAGCTGGAAGTGGCATTTGCAGCTCGCAATAGTGCAGAGTTACCTCAAAGAAAGGGGCCACGGTGTTTCTGTATCTCTATTATGTTGGTGGCGCTTCGGAACTTTTAAATATCTTGATATATCTCGAAAACTACGGTTCTGATCAAAAAATATCATAGAACATAAAAAGTAGGTAACTTAATTCTCTACAAAAAAGGTCTCTTAACATTTTGCCATAGCTCGCTTCGTTTCCGAGATATTTGCAGATTTATCTCAAGGGAAGGGTCCTAACGGACATATTTCGAGATATTTCTTCTTCTTGTTGTTCTTCTTCTGCACAGCTAACCTGGAAGTGGCATTTCCAGCTCGCAATAGTGCAGAGTTATCCCGAAGAAAGGGGCCACGGTGTTTCTGTATCTCTATTATGTTTGTGCGGCTTCGGAACTTTTAAATATCTCGATATATCTCGAAAACTACGCTTCTGATCAAAAAATATCATAGAACATAAATTGTAGGAAACATAATTCTCTACAAAAAAGGTCTCTCACCATTTTGCCATAGCTCGCTTCGTTTCTGAGATATTTGCAGATTTATCTCAAGGGAAGGGTCCTGACGGACATATTTCGGGATATTTCTTCTTCTTGTTGTTCTTCTTCTGCACAGCTAAACTGGAAGTGGCATTTCTAGCTCGCAATAGTGCAGAGTTATCTCAAAGAAAGGGGCCACTGTGTTTCTGTATCTCTATTATGTTGGTGCGGCTTCGGAACTTTTAAATATCTTGATATATCTCGAGAACTACGCATCTGATCAAAAAACATCATAGAACATAAATTGTAGGAAACATAATTCTCTACAAAAAACGTCTCTCACCATTTTTCCATAGCTCGCTTCGTTTCTGAGATATTTGCAGATTTATCTCAAGGGAAGGGTCCTGACGGACATATTTCGAGATATTTCTTCTTCTTGTTGTTCTTCTTCTGCACAGCTAAGCTGGAAGTGGCATTCGCAGCTCGCAGTAGTGCAGAGTTATCTCAAAGAAAGGGGCCACAGTGTTTCTGTATCTCTTTTATGTTGGTGCGGCTTCGGAACTTTTAAATATCTTGATATATCTCGAGAACTACGCATCTGATCAAAAAATATCATAGAACATAAAAAGTGGGGAACTTAATTCTCTACAAAAAAGGTCTCTTAACATTTTGCCATAGCTCGCTTGGTTTCCGAGATATTTGCAGATTTATCTCAAGGGAAGGGGCCTGACGGACATATTTCGAGATATTTCTTCTTCTTGTTGTTCTTCTTCTGCACAGCTAAGCTGGAAGTGGCATTTGCAGCTCGCAATAGTGCAGAGTTACCTCAAAGAAAGGGGCCACGGTGTTTCTGTATCTCTATTATGTTGGTGGCGCTTCGGAACTTTTAAATATCTTGATATATCTCGAAAACTACGGTTCTGATCAAAAAATATCATAGAACATAAAAAGTAGGTAACTTAATTCTCTACAAAAAAGGTCTCTTAACATTTTGCCATAGCTCGCTTCGTTTCCGAGATATTTGCAGATTTATCTCAAGGGAAGGGTCCTAACGGACATATTTCGAGATATTTCTTCTTCTTGTTGTTCTTCTTCTGCACAGCTAACCTGGAAGTGGCATTTCCAGCTCGCAATAGTGCAGAGTTATCCCGAAGAAAGGGGCCACGGTGTTTCTGTATCTCTATTATGTTTGTGCGGCTTCGGAACTTTTAAATATCTCGATATATCTCGAAAACTACGCTTCTGATCAAAAAATATCATAGAACATAAATTGTAGGAAACATAATTCTCTACAAAAAAGGTCTCTCACCATTTTGCCATAGCTCGCTTCGTTTCTGAGATATTTGCAGATTTATCTCAAGGGAAGGGTCCTGACGGACATATTTCGGGATATTTCTTCTTCTTGTTGTTCTTCTTCTGCACAGCTAAACTGGAAGTGGCATTTCTAGCTCGCAATAGTGCAGAGTTATCTCAAAGAAAGGGGCCACTGTGTTTCTGTATCTCTATTATGTTGGTGCGGCTTCGGAACTTTTAAATATCTTGATATATCTCGAGAACTACGCATCTGATCAAAAAACATCATAGAACATAAATTGTAGGAAACATAATTCTCTACAAAAAACGTCTCTCACCATTTTTCCATAGCTCGCTTCGTTTCTGAGATATTTGCAGATTTATCTCAAGGGAAGGGTCCTGACGGACATATTTCGAGATATTTCTTCTTCTTGTTGTTCTTCTTCTGCACAGCTAAGCTGGAAGTGGCATTCGCAGCTCGCAGTAGTGCAGAGTTATCTCAAAGAAAGGGGCCACAGTGTTTCTGTATCTCTTTTATGTTGGTGCGGCTTCGGAACTTTTAAATATCTTGATATATCTCGAGAACTACGCATCTGATCAAAAAATATCATAGAACATAAAAAGTGGGAAACTTAATTCTCTACAAAAAAGGTCTCTTAACATTTTGCCATAGCTCGCTTCGTTTCCGAGATATTTGCAGATTTATCTCAAGGGAAGGGGACTGACGGACATATTTCGAGATATTTCTTCTTCTTGTTGTTCTTCTTCTGCACAGCTAAGCTGGAAGTGGCGTTTGCAGCTCGCAGTAGTGCACAGTTATCTCAAGGAAAGGGGCCACAGTGTTTCTGTATCTCTATTATGTTGGTGCGGCTTCGGAACTTTTAAATATCTTGATATATCTCGAGAACTACGCATCTGATCAAAAAATATCATAGAACATAAATAGTAGGAAACTTAATTCTCTACAAAAAAGGTCTCTCAACATTTTGCCATAGCTCGCTTCGTTTCCGAGATATTTGCAGATTTATCTCAAGGGAAGGGGCCTGACGGACATATTTCGAGATATTTCTTCTTCTTGTTGTTCTTCTTCTGCACAGCTAAGCTGGAAGTGGCATTTGCAGCTCGCAATAGTGCAGAGTTATCTCAAAGAATGGGGCCACGGTGTTTCTGTATCTCTATTATGTTGGTGCGGCTTCGGAACTTTTAAATATCTTGATATATCTCGAGAACTACGCATCTGATCAAAAAATATCATAGAACATAAAAAGTAGGAAACTTGATTCTCTACAAAAAAGGTCTCTTAACACTTTGCCATAGCTCGCTTCGTTTCCGAGATATTTGCAGATTTATCTCAAGGGAAGGGGACTGACGGACATATTTCGAGATATTTCTTCTTCTTGTTGTTCTTCTTCTGCACAGCTAAGCTGGAAGTGGCATTCGCAGCTCGCAGTAGTGCAGAGTTATCTCAAAGAAAGGGGCCACAGTGTTTCTGTATCTCTATTATGTTGGTGCGGCTTCGGAACTTTTAAATATCTTGATATATCTCGAGAACTACGCATCTGATCAAAAAATATCATAGAACATAAAAAGTGGGGAACTTAATTCTCTACAAAAAAGGTCTCTTAACATTTTGCCATAGCTCGCTTGGTTTCCGAGATATTTGCAGATTTATCTCAAGGGAAGGGGCCTGACGGACATATTTCGAGATATTTCTTCTTCTTGTTGTTCTTCTTCTGCACAGCTAAGCTGGAAGTGGCATTTGCAGCTCGCAATAGTGCAGAGTTACCTCAAAGAAAGGGGCCACGGTGTTTCTGTATCTCTATTATGTTGGTGGCGCTTCGGAACTTTTAAATATCTTGATATATCTCGAAAACTACGGTTCTGATCAAAAAATATCATAGAACATAAAAAGTAGGTAACTTAATTCTCTACAAAAAAGGTCTCTTAACATTTTGCCATAGCTCGCTTCGTTTCCGAGATATTTGCAGATTTATCTCAAGGGAAGGGTCCTAACGGACATATTTCGAGATATTTCTTCTTCTTGTTGTTCTTCTTCTGCACAGCTAACCTGGAAGTGGCATTTCCAGCTCGCAATAGTGCAGAGTTATCCCGAAGAAAGGGGCCACGGTGTTTCTGTATCTCTATTATGTTTGTGCGGCTTCGGAACTTTTAAATATCTCGATATATCTCGAAAACTACGCTTCTGATCAAAAAATATCATAGAACATAAATTGTAGGAAACATAATTCTCTACAAAAAAGGTCTCTCACCATTTTGCCATAGCTCGCTTCGTTTCTGAGATATTTGCAGATTTATCTCAAGGGAAGGGTCCTGACGGACATATTTCGGGATATTTCTTCTTCTTGTTGTTCTTCTTCTGCACAGCTAAACTGGAAGTGGCATTTCTAGCTCGCAATAGTGCAGAGTTATCTCAAAGAAAGGGGCCACTGTGTTTCTGTATCTCTATTATGTTGGTGCGGCTTCGGAACTTTTAAATATCTTGATATATCTCGAGAACTACGCATCTGATCAAAAAACATCATAGAACATAAATTGTAGGAAACATAATTCTCTACAAAAAACGTCTCTCACCATTTTTCCATAGCTCGCTTCGTTTCTGAGATATTTGCAGATTTATCTCAAGGGAAGGGTCCTGACGGACATATTTCGAGATATTTCTTCTTCTTGTTGTTCTTCTTCTGCACAGCTAAGCTGGAAGTGGCATTCGCAGCTCGCAGTAGTGCAGAGTTATCTCAAAGAAAGGGGCCACAGTGTTTCTGTATCTCTATTATGTTGGTGCGGCTTCGGAACTTTTAAATATCTTGATATATCTCGAGAACTACGCATCTGATCAAAAAATATCATAGAACATAAAAAGTGGGGAACTTAATTCTCTACAAAAAAGGTCTCTTAACATTTTGCCATAGCTCGCTTCGTTTCCGAGATATTTGCAGATTTATCTCAAGGGAAGGGGCCTGACGGACATATTTCGAGATATTTCTTCTTCTTGTTGTTCTTCTTCTGCACAGCTAAGCTGGAAGTGGCATTTGCAGCTCGCAATAGTGCAGAGTTACCTCAAAGAAAGGGGCCACGGTGTTTCTGTATCTCTATTATGTTGGTGGCGCTTCGGAACTTTTAAATATCTTGATATATCTCGAAAACTACGGTTCTGATCAAAAAATATCATAGAACATAAATTGTAGGAAACATAATTCTCTACAAAAAAGGTCTCTTAACATTTTGCCATAGCTCGCTTCGTTTCCGAGATATTTGCAGATTTATCTCAAGGGAAGGGGCCTGACGGACATATTTCGAGATATTTCTTCTTCTTGTTGTTCTTCTTCTGCACAGCTATGCTGGAAGTGGCATTTGCAGCTCGCAATAGTGCAGAGTTATCTCAAAGAAAGGGTCCACGGTGTTTCTGTATCTCTATTATGTTGGTGCGGCTTCGGAACTTTTAAATATCTTGATATATCTCGAGAACTACGCATCTGATTAAAAAATATCATAGAACATAAATAGTAGGAAACTTAATTCCCTACAAAAAAGGTCTCTCAACATTTTGCCATAGCTCGCTTCGTTTCCGAGATATTTGCACATTTATCTCAAGGGAAGGGGCCTAACGGACATATTTCGAGATATTTCTTCTTCTTGTTGTTCTTCTTCTGCACAGCTAAGCTGGAAGTGGCATTTGCGGCTCGCACTAGTGCAGAGTTATCTCAAAGAAAGGGGCCACGGTGTTTCTGTATCTCTATTATGTTGGTGCAGCTTCGGAACTTTTAAATATCTTGATATATCTCGAGAACTACGCATCTGATCAAAAAATATCATGGAACATAAAAAGTAGAAAACTTAATTCTCTACAAAAAAGGTCTCTTAACATTTTGCCATAGCTCGCTTCGTTTCCGAGATATTTGCAGATTTATCTCAAAGGAAGGGGCCTGACGGACATATTTCGAGATATTTCTTCTTCTTGTTGTTCTTCTTCTGCACAGCGAAGCTGGAAGTGGCATTTGCAGCTCGCAATAGTGCAGAGTTATCTCAAAGAAAGGGGCCACGGTGTTTCTGTATCTCTATTATGTTGGTGCGGCTTCGGAACTTTTAAATATCTTGATATATCTCGAGAACTACGCATCTGATCAAAAAATATCATAGAACATAAATAGTAGGAAACTTAATTCTCTACAAAAAACGTCTGTTAACATTTTGCCATAGCTCGCTTCGTTTCCGAGATATTTGCAGATTTATCTCAAGGGAAGGGGCCTGACGGACATATTTCGAGATATTTCTTCTTCTTGTTGTTCTTCTTCTGCACAGCTATGCTGGAAGTGGCATTTGCAGCTCGCAATAGTGCAGAGTTATCTCAAAGAAAGGGGCCACGGTGTTTCTGTATCTCTATTATGTTGGTGCGGCTTCGGAACTTTTACATATCTTGATATATCTCGAGAACTACGCATCTGATCAAAAAATATCATAGAACATAAAAAGTAGCAAACTTAATTCTCCACAAAAAAGGTCTCTCAACATTTTGCGATAGCTCGCTTCGTTTCCGAGATATTTGCACATTTATCTCAAGGGAAGGGGCCTGACGGACATGTTTCGAGATATTTCTTCTTCTTGTTGTTCTTCTTCTGCACAGCTAAACTGGAAGTGGCATTTCCAGCTCGCAATAGTGCAGAGTTATCTCAAAGAAAGGGGCCACGGTGTTTCTGTATCTCTATTATGTTGGTGCAGCTTCGGAACTTTTAAATATCTTGATATATCTCGAGAACTACGCATCTGATCAAAAAACATCATGGAACATAAAAAGTAGAAAACTTAATTCTCTACAAAAAAGGTCTCTTAACATTTTGCCATAGCTCGCTTCGTTTCCGAGATATTTGCAGATTTATCTCAAGGGAAGGGGACTGACGGACATATTTCGAGATATTTCTTCTTCTTGTTGTTCTTCTTCTGCACAGCTAAGCTGGAAGTGGCGTTTGCAGCTCGCAGTAGTGCAGAGTTATCTCAAGGAAAGGGGCCACAGTGTTTCTGTATCTCTATTATGTTGGTGCGGCTTCGGAACTTTTAAATATCTTGATATATCTCGAGAACTACGCATCTGATCAAAAAATATCATAGAACATAAAAAGTAGGAAACTTAATTCTCTACAAAAAAGGTCTCTTAACACTTTGCCATAGCTCGCTTCGTTTCCGAGATATTTGCAGATTTATCTCAAGGGAAGGGGACTGACGGACATATTTCGAGATATTTCTTCTTCTTGTTGTTTTTCTTCTGCACAGCTAAGCTGGAAGTGGCATTCGCAGCTCGCAGTAGTGCAGAGTTATCTCAAAGAAAGGGGCCACGGTGTTTCTGAGTCTCTATTATGTTGGTGCGGCTTCGGAACTTTTAAATATCTCGATATATCTCGAAAACTACGCTTCTGATCAAAAAATATCATAGAACATAAATTGTAGGAAACATAATTCTCTACAAAAAACGTCTCTTAACATTTTGCCATAGCTCGCTTCGTTTCCGAGATATTTGCAGATTCAGCTCAAAGGAACGGGCCTGACGGACATATTTCGAGATATTTCTTCTTCTTGTTGTTCTTCTTCTGCACAGCTAAGCTGGAAGTGGCATTTACAGCTCGCAATAGTGCAGAGTTATCTCAAAGAAAGGGGCCACGGTGTTTCTGAATCTCTATGATGTTGGTGCGGCTTCGGAACTTTTAAATATCTCGATATATCTCGAAAACTACGGTTCTGATCAAAAAATATCATAGAACATATATTGTAGGAAACATAATTCTCTACAAAAAACGTCTCTTAACATTTTGCCATAGCTCGCTTCGTTTCCGAGATATTTGCAGATTTATCTCAAGGGAAGGGGCCTGACGGACATATTTCGAGATATTTCTTCTTCTTGTTGTTCTTCTTCTGCACAGCTATGCTGGAAGTGGCATTTGCAGCTCGCAATAGTGCAGAGTTATCTCAAAGAAAGGGTCCACGGTGTTTCTGTATCTCTATTATGTTGGTGCGGCTTCGGAACTTTTAAATATCTTGATATATCTCGAGAACTACGCATCTGATTAAAAAATATCATAGAACATAAATAGTAGAAAACTTAATTCTCTACAAAAAAGGTCTCTTAACATTTTGCCATAGCTCGCTTCGTTTCCGAGATATTTGCAGATTTA
Organism: Osmia lignaria lignaria; assembly: GCF_051020975.1. Classification (NCBI taxonomy): domain Eukaryota; kingdom Metazoa; phylum Arthropoda; class Insecta; order Hymenoptera; family Megachilidae; genus Osmia; species Osmia lignaria. The sequence goes on from NW_027478160.1 coordinate 4,786,880, forward strand.
TCTCAAAGGAAGGGGCCTGACGGACATATTTCGAGATATTTCTTCTTCTTGTTGTTCTTCTTCTGCACAGCGAAGCTGGAAGTGGCATTTGCAGCTCGCAATAGTGCAGAGTTATCTCAAAGAAAGGGGCCACGGTGTTTCTGTATCTCTATTATGTTGGTGCGGCTTCGGAACTTTTAAATATCTTGATATATCTCGAGAACTACGCATCTGATCAAAGAATATCATAGAACATAAATAGTAGGAAACTTAATTCTCTACAAAAAACGTCTGTTAACATTTTGCCATAGCTCGCTTCGTTTCCGAGATATTTGCAGATTTATCTCAAGGGAAGGGGCCTGACGGACATATTTCGAGATATTTCTTCTTCTTGTTGTCCTTCTTCTGCACAGCTATGCTGGAAGTGGCATTTGCAGCTCGCAATAGTGCAGAGTTATCTCAAAGAAAGGGGCCACGGTGTTTCTGTATCTCTATTATGTTGGTGCGGCTTCGGAACTTTTACATATCTTGATATATCTCGAGAACTACGCATCTGATCAAAAAATATCATAGAACATAAAAAGTAGCAAACTTAATTCTCCACAAAAAAGGTCTCTCAACATTTTGCGATAGCTCGCTTCGTTTCCGAGATATTTGCACATTTATCTCAAGGGAAGGGGCCTGACGGACATGTTTCGAGATATTTCTTCTTCTTGTTGTTCTTCTTCTGCACAGCTAAACTGGAAGTGGCATTTCCAGCTCGCAATAGTGCAGAGTTATCTCAAAGAAAGGGGCCACGGTGTTTCTGTATCTCTATTATGTTGGTGCAGCTTCGGAACTTTTAAATATCTTGATATATCTCGAGAACTACGCATCTGATCAAAAAATATCATGGAACATAAAAAGTAGAAAACTTAATTCTCTACAAAAAAGGTCTCTTAACATTTTGCCATAGCTCGCTTCGTTTCCGAGATATTTGCAGATTTATCTCAAGGGAAGGGGACTGACGGACATATTTCGAGATATTTCTTCTTCTTGTTGTTCTTCTTCTGCACAGCTAAGCTGGAAGTGGCGTTTGCAGCTCGCAGTAGTGCAGAGTTATCTCAAGGAAAGGGGCCACAGTGTTTCTGTATCTCTATTATGTTGGTGCGGCTTCGGAACTTTTAAATATCTTGATATATCTCGAGAACTACGCATCTGATCAAAAAATATCATAGAACATAAAAAGTAGGAAACTTAATTCTCTACAAAAAAGGTCTCTTAACACTTTGCCATAGCTCGCTTCGTTTCCGAGATATTTGCAGATTTATCTCAAGGGAAGGGGACTGACGGACATATTTCGAGATATTTCTTCTTCTTGTTGTTTTTCTTCTGCACAGCTAAGCTGGAAGTGGCATTCGCAGCTCGCAGTAGTGCAGAGTTATCTCAAAGAAAGGGGCCACGGTGTTTCTGAATCTCTATGATGTTGGTGCGGCTTCGGAACTTTTAAATATCTCGATATATCTCGAAAACTACGGTTCTGATCAAAAAATATCATAGAACATAAATTGTAGGAAACATAATTCTCTACAAAAAACGTCTCTTAACATTTTGCCATAGCTCGCTTCGTTTCCGAGATATTTGCAGATTTATCTCAAGGGAAGGGGCCTGACGGACATATTTCGAGATATTTCTTCTTCTTGTTGTTCTTCTTCTGCACAGCTATGCTGGAAGTGGCATTTGCAGCTCGCAATAGTGCAGAGTTATCTCAAAGAAAGGGTCCACGGTGTTTCTGTATCTCTATTATGTTGGTGCGGCTTCGGAACTTTTAAATATCTTGATATATCTCGAGAACTACGCATCTGATTAAAAAATATCATAGAACATAAATAGTAGGAAACTTAATTCCCTACAAAAAAGGTCTCTCAACATTTTGCCATAGCTCGCTTCGTTTCCGAGATATTTGCCCATTTATCTCAAGGGAAGGGGCCTAACGGACATATTTCGAGATATTTCTTCTTCTTGTTGTTCTTCTTCTGCACAGCTAAGCTGGAAGTGGCATTCGCAGCTCGCAGTAGTGCAGAGTTATCTCAAAGAAAGGGGCCACGGTGTTTCTGAGTCTCTATTATGTTGGTGCGGCTTCGGAACTTTTAAATATCTCGATATATCTCGAAAACTACGCTTCTGATCAAAAAATATCATAGAACATAAATTGTAGGAAACATAATTCTCTACAAAAAACGTCTCTTAACATTTTGCCATAGCTCGCTTCGTTTCCGAGATATTTGCAGATTCAGCTCAAAGGAACGGGCCTGACGGACATATTTCGAGATATTTCTTCTTCTTGTTGTTCTTCTTCTGCACAGCTAAGCTGGAAGTGGCATTTACAGCTCGCAATAGTGCAGAGTTATCTCAAAGAAAGGGGCCACGGTGTTTCTGAATCTCTATGATGTTGGTGCGGCTTCGGAACTTTTAAATATCTCGATATATCTCGAAAACTACGGTTCTGATCAAAAAATATCATAGAACATAAATTGTAGGAAACATAATTCTCTACAAAAAACGTCTCTTAACATTTTGCCATAGCTCGCTTCGTTTCCGAGATATTTGCAGATTTATCTCAAGGGAAGGGGCCTGACGGACATATTTCGAGATATTTCTTCTTCTTGTTGTTTTTCTTCTGCACAGCTAAGCTGGAAGTGGCATTCGCAGCTCGCAGTAGTGCAGAGTTATCTCAAAGAAAGGGGCCACGGTGTTTCTGAGTCTCTATTATGTTGGTGCGGCTTCGGAACTTTTAAATATCTCGATATATCTCGAAAACTACGCTTCTGATCAAAAAATATCATAGAACATAAATTGTAGGAAACATAATTCTCTACAAAAAACGTCTCTTAACATTTTGCCATAGCTCGCTTCGTTTCCGAGATATTTGCAGATTCAGCTCAAAGGAACGGGCCTGACGGACATATTTCGAGATATTTCTTCTTCTTGTTGTTCTTCTTCTGCACAGCTAAGCTGGAAGTGGCATTTACAGCTCGCAATAGTGCAGAGTTATCTCAAAGAAAGGGGCCACGGTGTTTCTGAATCTCTATGATGTTGGTGCGGCTTCGGAACTTTTAAATATCTCGATATATCTCGAAAACTACGGTTCTGATCAAAAAATATCATAGAACATATATTGTAGGAAACATAATTCTCTACAAAAAACGTCTCTTAACATTTTGCCATAGCTCGCTTCGTTTCCGAGATATTTGCAGATTTATCTCAAGGGAAGGGGCCTGACGGACATATTTCGAGATATTTCTTCTTCTTGTTGTTCTTCTTCTGCACAGCTATGCTGGAAGTGGCATTTGCAGCTCGCAATAGTGCAGAGTTATCTCAAAGAAAGGGTCCACGGTGTTTCTGTATCTCTATTATGTTGGTGCGGCTTCGGAACTTTTAAATATCTTGATATATCTCGAGAACTACGCATCTGATTAAAAAATATCATAGAACATAAATAGTAGAAAACTTAATTCTCTACAAAAAAGGTCTCTTAACATTTTGCCATAGCTCGCTTCGTTTCCGAGATATTTGCAGATTTATCTCAAAGGAAGGGGCCTGACGGACATATTTCGAGATATTTCTTCTTCTTGTTGTTCTTCTTCTGCACAGCGAAGCTGGAAGTGGCATTTGCAGCTCGCAATAGTGCAGAGTTATCTCAAAGAAAGGGGCCACGGTGTTTCTGTATCTCTATTATGTTGGTGCGGCTTCGGAACTTTTAAATATCTTGATATATCTCGAGAACTACGCATCTGATCAAAAAATATCATAGAACATAAATAGTAGGAAACTTAATTCTCTACAAAAAACGTCTGTTAACATTTTGCCATAGCTCGCTTCGTTTCCGAGATATTTGCAGATTTATCTCAAGGGAAGGGGCCTGACGGACATATTTCGAGATATTTCTTCTTCTTGTTGTCCTTCTTCTGCACAGCTATGCTGGAAGTGGCATTTGCAGCTCGCAATAGTGCAGAGTTATCTCAAAGAAAGGGGCCACGGTGTTTCTGTATCTCTATTATGTTGGTGCGGCTTCGGAACTTTTACATATCTTGATATATCTCGAGAACTACGCATCTGATCAAAAAATATCATAGAACATAAAAAGTAGCAAACTTAATTCTCCACAAAAAAGGTCTCTCAACATTTTGCGATAGCTCGCTTCGTTTCCGAGATATTTGCACATTTATCTCAAGGGAAGGGGCCTGACGGACATGTTTCGAGATATTTCTTCTTCTTGTTGTTCTTCTTCTGCACAGCTAAACTGGAAGTGGCATTTCCAGCTCGCAATAGTGCAGAGTTATCTCAAAGAAAGGGGCCACGGTGTTTCTGTATCTCTATTATGTTGGTGCAGCTTCGGAACTTTTAAATATCTTGATATATCTCGAGAACTACGCATCTGATCAAAAAATATCATGGAACATAAAAAGTAGAAAACTTAATTCTCTACAAAAAAGGTCTCTTAACATTTTGCCATAGCTCGCTTCGTTTCCGAGATATTTGCAGATTTATCTCAAGGGAAGGGGACTGACGGACATATTTCGAGATATTTCTTCTTCTTGTTGTTCTTCTTCTGCACAGCTAAGCTGGAAGTGGCGTTTGCAGCTCGCAGTAGTGCAGAGTTATCTCAAGGAAAGGGGCCACAGTGTTTCTGTATCTCTATTATGTTGGTGCGGCTTCGGAACTTTTAAATATCTTGATATATCTCGAGAACTACGCATCTGATCAAAAAATATCATAGAACATAAAAAGTAGGAAACTTAATTCTCTACAAAAAAGGTCTCTTAACACTTTGCCATAGCTCGCTTCGTTTCCGAGATATTTGCAGATTTATCTCAAGGGAAGGGGACTGACGGACATATTTCGAGATATTTCTTCTTCTTGTTGTTTTTCTTCTGCACAGCTAAGCTGGAAGTGGCATTCGCAGCTCGCAGTAGTGCAGAGTTATCTCAAAGAAAGGGGCCACGGTGTTTCTGAATCTCTATGATGTTGGTGCGGCTTCGGAACTTTTAAATATCTCGATATATCTCGAAAACTACGGTTCTGATCAAAAAATATCATAGAACATAAATTGTAGGAAACATAATTCTCTACAAAAAACGTCTCTTAACATTTTGCCATAGCTCGCTTCGTTTCCGAGATATTTGCAGATTTATCTCAAGGGAAGGGGCCTGACGGACATATTTCGAGATATTTCTTCTTCTTGTTGTTCTTCTTCTGCACAGCTATGCTGGAAGTGGCATTTGCAGCTCGCAATAGTGCAGAGTTATCTCAAAGAAAGGGTCCACGGTGTTTCTGTATCTCTATTATGTTGGTGCGGCTTCGGAACTTTTAAATATCTTGATATATCTCGAGAACTACGCATCTGATTAAAAAATATCATAGAACATAAATAGTAGGAAACTTAATTCCCTACAAAAAAGGTCTCTCAACATTTTGCCATAGCTCGCTTCGTTTCCGAGATATTTGCCCATTTATCTCAAGGGAAGGGGCCTAACGGACATATTTCGAGATATTTCTTCTTCTTGTTGTTCTTCTTCTGCACAGCTAAGCTGGAAGTGGCATTCGCAGCTCGCAGTAGTGCAGAGTTATCTCAAAGAAAGGGGCCACGGTGTTTCTGAGTCTCTATTATGTTGGTGCGGCTTCGGAACTTTTAAATATCTCGATATATCTCGAAAACTACGCTTCTGATCAAAAAATATCATAGAACATAAATTGTAGGAAACATAATTCTCTACAAAAAACGTCTCTTAACATTTTGCCATAGCTCGCTTCGTTTCCGAGATATTTGCAGATTCAGCTCAAAGGAACGGGCCTGACGGACATATTTCGAGATATTTCTTCTTCTTGTTGTTCTTCTTCTGCACAGCTAAGCTGGAAGTGGCATTTACAGCTCGCAATAGTGCAGAGTTATCTCAAAGAAAGGGGCCACGGTGTTTCTGAATCTCTATGATGTTGGTGCGGCTTCGGAACTTTTAAATATCTCGATATATCTCGAAAACTACGGTTCTGATCAAAAAATATCATAGAACATAAATTGTAGGAAACATAATTCTCTACAAAAAACGTCTCTTAACATTTTGCCATAGCTCGCTTCGTTTCCGAGATATTTGCAGATTTATCTCAAGGGAAGGGGCCTGACGGACATATTTCGAGATATTTCTTCTTCTTGTTGTTCTTCTTCTGCACAGCTATGCTGGAAGTGGCATTTGCAGCTCGCAATAGTGCAGAGTTATCTCAAAGAAAGGGTCCACGGTGTTTCTGTATCTCTATTATGTTGGTGCGGCTTCGGAACTTTTAAATATCTTGATATATCTCGAGAACTACGCATCTGATTAAAAAATATCATAGAACATAAATAGTAGGAAACTTAATTCCCTACAAAAAAGGTCTCTCAACATTTTGCCATAGCTCGCTTCGTTTACGAGATATTTGCCCATTTATCTCAAGGGAAGGGGCCTAACGGACATATTTCGAGATATTTCTTCTTCTTGTTGTTCTTCTTCTGCACAGCTAAGCTGGAAGTGGCATTTGCGGCTCGCACTAGTGCAGAGTTATCTCAAAGAAAGGGGCCACGGTGTTTCTGTATCTCTATTATGTTGGTGCAGCTTCGGAACTTTTAAATATCTTGATATATCTCGAGACCTACGCATCTGATCAAAAAATATCATGGAACATAAAAAGTACAAAACTTAATTCTCTACAAAAAAGGTCTCTTAACATTTTGCCATAGCTCGCTTCGTTTCCGAGATATTTGCAGATTTATCTCAAGGGAAGGGGCCTGACGGACATATTTCGAGATATTTCTTCTTCTTGTTGTTCTTCTTCTGCACAGCTATGCTGGAAGTGGCATTTGCAGCTCGCAATAGTGCAGAGTTATCTCAAAGAAAGGGGCCACGGTGTTTCTGTATCTCTATTATGTTGGTGCGGCTTCGGAACTTTTAAATATCTTGATATATCTCGAGAACTACGCATCTGATTAAAAAATATCATAGAACATAAATAGTAGGAAACTTAATTCCCTACAAAAAAGGTCTCTCAACATTTTGCCATAGCTCGCTTCGTTTCCGAGATATTTGCAGATTTATCTCAAGGGAAGGGGCCTGACGGACATATTTCGAGATATTTCTTCTTCTTGTTGTTCTTCTTCTGCACAGCTATGCTGGAAGTGGCATTTGCAGCTCGCAATAGTGCAGAGTTATCTCAAAGAAAGGGGCCACGGTGTTTCTGTATCTCTATTATGTTGGTGCGGCTTCGGAACTTTTACATATCTTGATATATCTCGAGAACTACGCATCTGATCAAAAAATATCATAGAACATAAAAAGTAGCAAACTTAATTCTCCACAAAAAAGGTCTCTCAACATTTTGCGATAGCTCGCTTCGTTTCCGAGATATTTGCACATTTATCTCAAGGGAAGGGGCCTGACGGACATGTTTCGAGATATTTCTTCTTCTTGTTGTTCTTCTTCTGCACAGCTAAACTGGAAGTGGCATTTCCAGCTCGCAATAGTGCAGAGTTATCTCAAAGAAAGGGGCCACGGTGTTTCTGTATCTCTATTATGTTGGTGCAGCTTCGGAACTTTTAAATATCTTGATATATCTCAAGAACTACGCATCTGATCAAAAAATATCATGGAACATAAAAAGTAGAAAACTTAATTCTCTACAAAAAAGGTCTCTTAACATTTTGCCATAGCTCGCTTCGTTTCCGAGATATTTGCATATTTATCTCAAGGGAAGGGGCCTGACGGACATATTTCGAGATATTTCTTCTTCTTGTTGTTCTTCTTCTGCACAGCTAAGCTGGAAGTGGCATTTGCGGCTCGCACTAGTGCAGAGTTATCTCAAAGAAAGGGGCCACGGTGTTTCTGAATCTCTATTATGTTGGTGCGGCTTCGGAACTTTTAAATATCTCGATATATCTCGAAAACTACGCTTCTGATCAAAAAATATCATAGAACCTAAATTGTAGGAAACATAATTCTCTACAAAAAACGTCTCTTAACATTTTGCCATAGCTCGCTTCGTTTCCGAGATATTTGCAGATTTATCTCAAGGGAAGGGGCCTGACGGACATATTTCGAGATATTTCTTCTTCTTGTTGTTCTTCTTCTGCACAGCTAAGCTGGAAGTGGCATTTGCAGCTCGCAATAGTGCAGAGTTACCTCAAAGAAAGGGGCCACGGTGTTTCTGTATCTCTATTATGTTGGTGCGGCTTCGGAACTTTTAAATATCTTGATATATCTCGAGAACTACGCATCTGATCAAAAAATATCATAGAAGATAAATAGTAGGAAACTTAATTCTCTACAAAAAAGGTCTCCCAACATTTTGCCATAGCTCGCTTCGTTTCCGAGATATTTGCACATTTATCTCAAGGGAAGGGGCCCGACGGACATATTTCGAGATATTTCTTCTTCTTGTTGTTCTTCTTCTGCACAGCTAAACTGGAAGTGGCATTTGCAGCTCGCAATAGTGCAGAGTTATCTCAAAGAGAGGGGCCACGGTGTTTCTGTATCTCTATTATGTTGGTGCAGCTTCGGAACTTTTAAATATCTTGATATATCTCGAGAACTACGCATCTGATCAAAAAATATCATACAACATAAAAAGTAGGAAACTTAATTCTCTACAAAACAGGTCTCTTAACATTTTGCCATAGCTCGCTTCGTTTCCGAGATATTTGCAGATTTATCTCAAGGGAAGGGGCCTGACGGACATATTTCGAGATATTTCTTCTTCTTGTTGTTCTTCTTCTGCACAGCTAAGCTGGAAGTGGCACTTGCAGCTCGCAATAGTGCAGAGTTATCTCAAAGAAAGGGGCCACGGTGTTTCTGTATCTATATTATGTTGGTGCGGCTTCGGAACTTTTAAATATCTTGATATATCTCGAGAACTACGCATCTGATCAAAAAATATCATGGAACATAAAAAGTAGAAAACTTAATTCTCTACAAAAAAGGTCTCTTAACATTTTGCCATAGCTCGCTTCGTTTCCGAGATATTTGCAGATTTATCTCAAGGGAAGGGGCCTGACGGACATATTTCGAGATATTTCTTCTTCTTGTTGTTCTTCTTCTGCACAGTTAAGCTGGAAGTGGCATTTGCGGCTCGCACTAGTGCAGAGTTATCTCAAAGAAAGGGGCCACGGTGTTTCTGTATCTCTATTATGTTGGTGCGGCTTCGGAACTTTTAAATATCTTGATATATCTCGAGATCTACGCAACTGATCAAAAAATATCATACTACATAAAAAGTAGGAAACTTAATTCTCTACAAGAAAGGTCTCTAAACATTTTGCCATAGCTCGCTTCGTTTCCGAGATATTTGCAGATGTATCTCAAGGGAAGGGGCCTGACGGACATATTTCGAGATATTTCTTCTTCTGCACAGCTAAGCTGGAAGTGGCATTTGCGGCTCGCAATAGTGCAGAGTTATCTCAAAGAAAGGGGCCACGGTGTTTCTGTATCTCTATTATGTTGGTGCGGCTTCGGAACTTTTAAATATCTCGATATATCTCGAAAACTACGCTTCTGATCAAAAAATATCATAGAAGGTAAATTGTAGGAAACATAAATCTCTACAAAAAAGGTCTCTTAACATTTTGCCATAGCTCGCTTCGTTTCCGAGATATTTGCAGATCTATCTCAAGGGAAGGGGCCTGACGGACATATTTCGAAATATTTCTTATTCTTGTTGTTCTTCTTCTGCACAGCTAAGCTGGAAGCGGCATTTGCAACTCGCAATAGTGCAGAGTTATCTCAAAGAAAGGGGCCACGGTGTTTCTGAATCTCTATTATGTTGGTGCGGCTTCGGAACTTTTAAATATCTTGATATATCTCGAGAACTACGCATCTGATCAAAAAATATCATACAACATAAAAAGTAGGAAACTTAATTCTCTACAAAAAAGGTCTCTTAACATTTTGCCATAGCTCGCTTCGTTTCCGAGATATTTGCAGATTTATCTCAAGGGAAGGGGCCTGACGGACATATTTCGAGATATTTCTTCTTCTTGTTGTTCTTCTTCTGCACAGCTAAGCTGGATGTGGCACTTGCAGCTCGCAATAGTGCAGAGTTATCTCAAAGAAAGGGGCCACGGTGTTTCTGTATCTATATTATGTTGGTGCGGCTTCGGAACTTTTAAATATCTTGATATATCTCGAGAACTACGCATCTGATCAAAAAATATCATGGAACATAAAAAGTAGAAAACTTAATTCTCTACAATAAAGGTCTCTTAACATTTTGCCATAGCTCGCTTCGTTTCCGAGATATTTGCAGATTTATCTCAAGGGAAGGGGCCTGACGGACATATTTCGAGATATTTCTTCTTCTTGTTGTTCTTCTTCTGCACAGCTAAGCTGGAAGTGGCACTTGCAGCTCGCAATAGTGCAGAGTTATCTCAAAGAAAGGGGCCACGGTGTTTCTGTATCTATATTATGTTGGTGCGGCTTCGGAACTTTTAAATATCTTGATATATCTCGAGAACTACGCATCTGATCAAAAAATATCATGGAACATAAAAAGTAGAAAACTTAATTCTCTACAAAAAAGGTCTCTTAACATTTTGCCATAGCTCGCTTCGTTTCCGAGATATTTGCAGATTTATCTCAAGGGAAGGGGCCTGACGGACATATTTCGAGATATTTCTTCTTCTTGTTGTTCTTCTTCTGCACAGCTAAGCTGGAAGTGGCATTTGCGGCTCGCACTAGTGCAGAGTTATCTCAAAGAAAGGGGCCACGGTGTTTCTGTATCTCTATTATGTTGGTGCGGCTTCGGAACTTTTAAATATCTTGATATATCTCGAGATCTACGCAACTGATCAAAAAATATCATACTACATAAAAAGTAGGAAACTTAATTCTCTACAAGAAAGGTCTCTAAACATTTTGCCATAGCTCGCTTCGTTTCCGAGATATTTGCAGATGTATCTCAAGGGAAGGGGCCTGACGGACATATTTCGAGATATTTCTTCTTCTGCACAGCTAAGCTGGAAGTGGCATTTGCGGCTCGCAATAGTGCAGAGTTATCTCAAAGAAAGGGGCCACGGTGTTTCTGTATCTCTATTATGTTGGTGCGGCTTCGGAACTTTTAAATATCTCGATATATCTCGAAAAGTACGCTTCTGATCAAAAAATATCATAGAAGGTAAATTGTAGGAAACATAAATCTCTACAAAAAAGTCTCTTAACATTTTGCCATAGCTCGCTTCGTTTCCGAGATATTTGCAGATCTATCTCAAGGGAAGGGGCCTGACGGACATATTTCGAAATATTTCTTATTCTTGTTGTTCTTCTTCTGCACAGCTAAGCTGGAAGCGGCATTTGCAACTCGCAATAGTGCAGAGTTATCTCAAAGAAAGGGGCCACGGTGTTTCTGAATCTCTATTATGTTGGTGCGGCTTCGGAACTTTTAAATATCTTGATATATCTCGAGAACTACGCATCTGATCAAAAAATATCATACAACATAAAAAGTAGGAAACTTAATTCTCTACAAAAAAGGTCTCTTAACATTTTGCCATAGCTCGCTTCGTTTCCGAGATATTTGCAGATTTATCTCAAGGGAAGGGGCCTGACGGACATATTTCGAGATATTTCTTCTTCTTGTTGTTCTTCTTCTGCACAGCTAAGCTGGAAGTGGCACTTGCAGCTCGCAATAGTGCAGAGTTATCTCAAAGAAAGGGGCCACGGTGTTTCTGTATCTATATTATGTTGGTGCGGCTTCGGAACTTTTAAATATCTTGATATATCTGGAGAACTACGCATCTGATCAAAAAATATCATGGAACATAAAAAGTAGAAAACTTAATTCTCTACAAAAAAGGTCTCTTAACATTTTGCCATAGCTCGCTTCGTTTCCGAGATATTTGCAGATTTATCTCAAGGGAAGGGGCCTGACGGACATATTTCGAGATATTTCTTCTTCTTGTTGTTCTTCTTCTGCACAGTTAAGCTGGAAGTGGCATTTGCGGCTCGCACTAGTGCAGAGTTATCTCAAAGAAAGGGGCCACGGTGTTTCTGTATCTCTATTATGTTGGTGCGGCTTCGGAACTTTTAAATATCTTGATATATCTCGAGATCTACGCAACTGATCAAAAAATATCATACTACATAAAAAGTAGGAAACTTAATTCTCTACAAGAAAGGTCTCTAAACATTTTGCCATAGCTCGCTTCGTTTCCGAGATATTTGCAGATTTATCTCAAGGGAAGGGGCCTGACGGACATATTTCGAGATATTTCTTCTTCTTGTTGTTCTTCTTCTGCACAGCGAAGCTGGAAGTGGCATTTACAGCTCGCAAGAGTGCAGAGTTATTTCAAAGAAAGGGGCCACGGTGTTTCTGTATCTCTATTATGTTGGTGCGGCTTCGGAACTTTTAAATATCTTGATATATCTCGAGAACTACGCATCTGATCAAAAGATATCATAGAACATAAATAGTAGGAAACTTAATTCTTTACAAAAAAGGTCTCTCAACATTTTGCCATAGCTCGCTTCGTTTCCGAGATATTTGCACATTTATCTCAAGGGAAGGGGCCTAACGGACATATTTCGAGATATTTCTTCTTCTTGTTGTTCTTCTTCTGCACAGCTAAGCTGGAAGTGGCACTTGCGGCTCGCACTAGTGCAGAGTTATCTCAACGAAAGGGGCCACGGTGTTTCTGTATCTCTATTATGTTGGTGCAGCTTCGGAACTTTTAAATATGTTGATATATCTCGAGAACTACGCATCTGATCAAAAAATATCATGGAACACAAAAAGTGGAAACCCTAATTCTCTACAAAAAAGGTCTCTTAACATTTTGCCATAGCTCGCTTCGTTTCCGAGATATTTGCAGATCTATCTCAAGGGAAGGGGCCTGACGGACATATTTCGAAATATTTCTTATTCTTGTTGTTCTTCTTCTGCACAGCTAAGCTGGAAGTGGCATTTGCAGCTCGCAATAGTGCAGAGTTATCTCAAAGGAAGGGGCCACGGTGTTTCTGTATCTATATTATGTTGGTGCGGCTTCGGAACTTTTAAATATCTTGATATATCTCGAGAACTACGCATCTGATCAAAAAATATCATGGAACATAAAAAGTAGAAAACTTAATTCTCTACAAAAAAGGTCTCTTAACATTTTGCCATAGCTCGCTTCGTTTCCGAGATATTTGCAGATTTATCTCAAGGGAAGGGGCCTGACGGACATATTTCGAGATATTTCTTCTTCTTGTTGTTCTTCTTCTGCAGAGCTAAGCTGGAAGTGGCATTTGCGGCTCGCACTAGTGCAGAGTTATCTCAAAGAAAGGGGCCACGGTGTTTCTGAATCTCTATTATGTTGGTGCGGCTTCGGAACTTTTAAATATCTTGATATATCTCGAGAACTACGCATCTGATCAAAAAATATCATGGAACATAAAAAGTGGAAAACTTAATTCTCTACAAAAAAGGTCTCTTAACATTTTGCCATAGCTCGCTTCGTTTCCGAGATATTTGCAGATTTATCTCAAGGGAAGGGGCCTGACGGACATATTTCGAGATATTTCTTCTTCTTGTTGTTCTTCTTCTGCACACCGAAGCTGGAAGTGGCATTTACAGCTCGCAAGAGTGCAGAGTTATTTCAAAGAAAGGGGCCACGGTGTTTCTGTATCTCTATTATGTTGGTGCGGCTTCGGAACTTTTAAATATCTTGATATATCTCGAGAACTACGCATCTGATCAAAAGATATCATAGAACATAAATAGTAGGAAACTTAATTCTTTACAAAAAAGGTCTCTCAACATTTTGCCATAGCTCGCTTCGTTTCCGAGATATTTGCAGATTTATCTCAAGGGAAGGGGCCTGACGGACATATTTCGAGATATTTCTTCTTCTTGTTGTTCTTCTTCTGCACAGCTAAGCTGGAAGTGGCATTTGCGGCTCGCACTAGTGCAGAGTTATCTCAAAGAAAGGGGCCACGGTGTTTCTGTATCTCTATTATGTTGGTGCGGCTTCGGAACTTTTAAATATCTTGATATATCTCGAGATCTACGCAACTGATCAAAAAATATCATACTACATAAAAAGTAGGAAACTTAATTCTCTACAAGAAAGGTCTCTAAACATTTTGCCATAGCTCGCTTCGTTTCCGAGATATTTGCAGATTTATCTCAAGGGAAGGGGCCTGACGGACATATTTCGAGATATTTCTTCTTCTTGTTGTTCTTCTTCTGCACAGCTAAGCTGGAAGTGGCATTTGCGGCTCGCAATAGTGCAGAGTTATCTCAAAGAGAGGGGCCACGGTGTTTCTGTATCTCTATTATGTTGGTGCGGCTTCGGAACTTTTAAATATCTTGATATATCTCGAGAACTACGCATCTGATCAAAAAATACCATACAACATAAAAAGTAGGAAACTTAATTCTCTACAAAAAAGGTCTCTTAACATTTTGCCATAGCTCGCTTCGTTTCCGAGATATTTGCAGATCTATCTCAAGGGAAGGGGCCTGACGGACATATTTCGAAATATTTCTTATTCTTGTTGTTCTTCTTCTGCACAGCTAAGCTGGAAGTGGCATTTGCAACTCGCAATAGTGCAGAGTTATCTCAAAGAAAGGGGCCACGGTGTTTCTGAATCTCTATTATGTTGGTGCGGCTTCGGAACTTTTAAATATCTTGATATATCTCGAGAACTACGCATCTGATCAAAAAATATCATACAACATAAAAAGTAGGAAACTTAATTCTCTACAAAAAAGGTCTCTTAACATTTTGCCATAGCTCGCTTCGTTTCCGAGATATTTGCAGATTTATCTCAAGGGAAGGGGCCTGACGGACATATTTCGAGATATTTCTTCTTCTTGTTGTTCTTCTTCTGCACAGCTAAGCTGGAAGTGGCACTTGCAGCTCGCAATAGTGCAGAGTTATCTCAAAGAAAGGGGCCACGGTGTTTCTGTATCTCTATTATGTTGGTGCGGCTTCGGAACTTTTAAATATCTTGATATATCTCGAGGACTGCGCATCTGATCAAAAAATATCATAGAACATAAAAAGTAGGAAACTTAATTCTCTACAAAAAAGGTCTCTTAACATTTTGCCATAGCTCTCTTCGTTTCCGAGATATTTGCAGATTTATCTCAAGGGAAGGGTCCTGACGGACATATTTCGAGATATTTCTTCTTCTTGTTGTTCTTCTTCTGCACAGCTAAACTGGAAGTGGCATTTCCAGCTCGCAATAGTGCAGAGTTATCCCAAAGAAAGGGGCCACGGTGTTTCTGTATCTCTATTATGTTGGTGCGGCTTCGCAACTTTTAAATATCTCGATATATCTCGAAAACTACGCTTCTGATCAAAAAATATCATAGAACATAAATTGTAGGAAACATAATTCTCTACAAAAAAGGTCTCTTAATATTTTGCCATAGCTCGCTTCGTTTCCGAGATATTTGCAGATTTATCTCAAGGGAAGGGTCCTGATGGACATATTTCGAGATATTTCTTCTTCTTGTTGTTCTTCTTCTGCACAGCTAAACTGGAAGTGGCATTTCCAGCTCGCAATCGTGCAGAGTTATCTCAAAGAAAGGGGCCACGGTGTTTCTGTATCTCTATTATGTTGGTGCGGCTTCGGAACTTGTAAATATCTTGATATATCTCGAGAACTACGCATCTGATCAAAAAATATCATAGAACATAAAAAGTAGGAAACTTAATTCTCTACAAAAAAGGTCTCTTAACATTTTGCCATAGCTCGCTTCGTTTCCGAGATATCTGCAGATTTATCTCAAGGGAAGGGGCCTTACGGACATATTTAGAGATATTTCTTCTTCTTGTTGTTCTTCTTCTGCACAGCTAAGCTGGAAGTGGCATTTGCAGCTCGCAATAGTGCAGAGTTATCTCAAAGAAAAGGGCCACGGTGTTTCTGTACCTCTATTATGTTCGTGCAGCTTCGAAGCTTTTAAATATCTTGATATATCTCGAGAACTACGCATCTGATCAAAAAATATCATAGAACATAAATTGTAGGAAACATAATTCTCTACAAAAAAGGTCTCTCAACGTTTTGCCATAGCTCGCTTCGTTTCCGAGATATTTGCAGATTTATCTCAAGGGAAGGGTCCTGACGGACATATTTCGAGATATTTCTTCTTCTTGTTGTTCTTGTTCTGCACAGCTAAACTGGAAGTGGCATTTCCAGCTCGCAATAGTGCAGAGTTATCCCAAAGAAAGGGGCCACGGTGTTTCTGTATCTCTATTATGTTGGTGCGGCTTCGGAACTTTTAAATATCTTGATATATCTCGAAAACTACGCTTCTGATCAAAAAATATCATAGAACATAAATTGTAGGAAACATAATTCTCTACAAGAAAGGTCTCTTAACATTTTGCCATAGCTTGCTTCGTTTCCGAGATATTTGCAGATATATCTCAAGGGAAGGGGCCTGACGGACATATTTCGAGATATTTCTTCTTCTTGTTGTTCTTCTTCTGCACAGCTCAGCTGGAAGTGGCATTTACAGCTCGCAATAGTGGAAAGTTATCTCAAAGAAAGGGGCCACGGTGTTTCTGTATCTCTATTATGTTGGTGCGGCTTCGGAACTTTTAAATATCTTGATATATCTCGAGAACTGCGCATGTGATCAAAAAATATCATAGAACATAATAAGTAGGAAACTTAATTCTCTACAAAAAAGGTCTCTTAACATTTTGCCATAGCCCTCTTCGTTTCCGAGATATTTGCAGATTTATCTCAAGGGAAGGGGCCTGACGGACATATTTCGAGATATTTCTTCTTCTTGTTGTTCTTCTTCTGCACAGCTGAGCTGGAAGTGGCATTTGCAGCTCGCAATAGTCCAGAGTTATCTCAAAGAAAGGGGCCACGGTGTTTCTGTATCTCTATTATGTTGGTGCGGCTTCGGAACTTTTAAATATCTTGATATATCTCGAGAACTACGCATCTGATCAAAAAATATCATAGAACATAAAAAGTAGGAAACTTAATTCTCTACAAAAAAGGTCTCTTAACATTTTGCCATAGCTCGCTTCGTTTCCGAGATATTTGCAGATTTATCTCAAATGAAGGGGCCTGACGGACATATTTCGAGATATTTCTTCTTCTTCTTGTTCTTCTTCTGCACAGCTAAGCTGGAAGTGGCATTTACAGCTCGCAATAGTGCAGAGTTATCTCAAAGAAAGGGGCCACGGTGTTTCTGTATCTCTATTATGTTGGTGCGGCTTCGGAACTTTTAAATATCTTGATATATCTCGAGAACTGCGCATCTGATCAAAAAATATCATAGAACATAAAAAGTAGGAAACATAATTCTCTACAAAAAAGGTCTCTTAACATTTTGCCATAGCTCGCTTCGTTTCCGAGATATTTGCAGATTTATCTCAAGGGAAGGGTCCTGATGGACATATTTCGAGATATTTCTTCTTCTTGTTGTTCTTCTTCTGCACAGCTAAACTGGAAGTGGCATTTCCAGCTCGCAATCGTGCAGAGTTATCTCAAAGAAAGGGGCCACGGTGTTTCTGTATCTCTATTATGTTGGTGCAGCTTCGAAGCTTTTAAATATCTTGATATATCTCGAGAACTACGCATCTGATCAAAAAATATCATAGAACATAAAAAGTAGGAAACTTAATTCTCTACAAATAAGGTCTCTTAACATTTTCCCATAGCTCGCTTCGTTTCCGAGATATTTGCAGATTTATCTCAAGGGAAGGGGCCTGACGGACATATTTCGAAATATTTCTTCTTCTTGTTGTTCTTCTTCTGCACAGCTAAGCTGGAAGTGGCATTTGCAGCTCGCAATAGTGCAGAGTTATCTCAAAGAAAGGGGCCACGGTGTTTCTGTATCTCTATTATGTTGGTGCGGCTTCGGAACTTTTAAATATCTTGATATATCTCGAGAACTGCGCATCTGATCAAAAAATATCATACAACATAAAAAGTAGGAAACTTAATTCTCTACAAAAAAGGTCTCTTAACATTTTGCCATAGCTCGCTTCGTTTCCGAGATATTTGCAGATTTATCTCAAGGGAAGGGGCCTAACGGACATATTTCGAGATATTTCTTCTTCTTGTTGTTCTTCTTCTGCACAGCTAAGCTGGAAGTGGCATTTGCAGCTCGCAATAGGGCAGAGTTATCTCAAAGAAAGGGGCCACGCTGTTTCTGTATCTCTATTATGTTGGTGCGGCTTCGCAACTTTTAAATATCTCGATATATCTCGAAAACTACGCTTCTGATCAAAAAATATCATAGAACAGAAATTGTAGGAAACATAATTCTCTACAAAAAAGGTCTCTTAATATTTTGCCATAGCTCGCTTCGTTTCCGAGATATTTGCAGATTTATCTCAAGGGAAGGGTCCTGATGGACATATTTCGAGATATTTCTTCTTCTTGTTGTTCTTCTTCTGCACAGCTAAACTGGAAGTGGCATTTCCAGCTCGCAATCGTGCAGAGTTATCTCAAAGAAAGGGGCCACGGTGTTTCTGTATCTCTATTATGTTGGTGCAGCTTCGAAGCTTTTAAATATCTTGATATATCTCGAGAACTACGCATCTGATCAAAAAATATCATAGAACATAAAAAGTAGGAAACTTAATTCTCTACAAATAAGGTCTCTTAACATTTTGCCATAGCTCGCTTCGTTTCCGAGATATTTGCAGATTTATCTCAAGGGAAGGGGCCTGACGGACATATTTAGAGATATTTCTTCTTCTTGTTGTTCTTCTTCTGCACAGCTAAGCTGGAAGTGGCATTTGCAGCTCGCAATAGTGCAGAGTTATCTCAAAGAAAGGGGCCACGGTGTTTCTGTACCTCTATTATGTTGGTGCAGCTTCGAAGCTTTTAAATATCTTGATATATCTCGAGAACTACGCATCTGATCAAAAAATATCATAGAACATAAAAAGTAGGAAACTTAATTCTCTACAAATAAGGTCTCTTAACATTTTGCCATAGCTCGCTTCGTTTCCGAGATATTTGCAGATTTATCTCAAGGGAAGGGGCCTGACGGACATATTTCGAAATATTTCTTCTTCTTGTTGTTCTTCTTCTGCACAGCTAAGCTGGAAGTGGCATTTGCAGCTCGCGATAGTGCAGAGTTATCTCAAAGAAAGGGGCCACGGTGTTTCTGTACCTCTATTATGTTCGTGCAGCTTCGAAGCTTTTAAATATCTTGATATATCTCGAGAACTACGCATCTGATCAATAAATATCATAGAACATAAATTGTAGGAAACATAATCCTCTACAAAAAAGGTCTCTTAACGTTTTGCCATAGCTCGCTTCGTTTCCGAGATATTTGCAGATTTATCTCAAGGGAAGGGGCCTGACGGACATATTTCGAGATATTTCTTCTTCTTGTTGTTCTTCCTCTGCACAGCTAAGCTGGAAGTGGCATTTGCAGCTCGCAATAGTGCAGAGTTATCTCAAAGAAAGGGGCCACGGTGTTTCTGTATCTCTATTATGTTGGTGCGGCTTCGGAACTTTTAAATATCTTGATATATCTCGAGAACTGCGCATCTGATCAAAAAATATCATAGAACATAAAAAGTAGGAAACTTAATTCTCTACAAAAAAGGTCTCTTAACATTTTGCCATAGCTCGCTTCGTTTCCGAGATATTTGCAGATTTATCTCAAGGGAAGGGGCCTAACGGACATATTTCGAGATATTTCTTCTTCTTGTTGTTCTTCTTCTGCACAGCTAAGCTGGAAGTGGCATTTGCAGCTCGCAATAGTGCAGAGTTATCTCAAAGAAAGGGGCCACGGTGTTTCTGTATCTCTATTATGTTGGTGCGGCTTCGGAACTTTTAAATATCTTGATATATCTCGAGAACTGCGCATCTGATCAAAAAATATCATAGAACATAAAAAGTAGGAAACTTAATTCTCTACAAAAAAGGTCTCTTAACATTTTGCCATAGCTCTCTTCGTTTCCGAGATATTTGCAGATTTATCTCAAGGGAAGGGTCCTGACGGACATATTTCGAGATATTTCTTCTTCTTGTTGTTCTTCTTCTGCACAGCTAAGCTGGAAGTGGCATTTGCAGCTCGCAATAGTGCAGAGTTATCTCAAAGAAAGGGGCCACGGTGTTTCTGTATCTCTATTATGTTGGTGCGGCTTCGGAACTTTTAAATATCTTGATATATCTCGAGAACTACGCTTCTGATCAAAAAATATCATACAACATAAAAAGCAGGAAACTTAATTCTCTACAAAAAAGGTCTCTTAACATTTTGCCATAGCTCGCTTCGTTTCCGAGATATTTGCAGATTTATCTCAAGGGAAGGGGCCTTACGGACATATTTAGAGATATTTCTTCTTCTTGTTGTTCTTCTTCTGCACAGCTAAGCTGGAGGTGGCATTTACAGCTCGCAATAGTGCAGAGTTATCTCAAAGAAAGGGGCCACGGTGTTTCTGTATCTCTATTATGTTGGTGCGGCTTCGGAACTTTTAAATATCTTAATATATCTCGAGAACTACGCATCTGATCAAAAAACATCATAGAACATAAAAAGTAGGAAACATAATTCTGTACAAAAAAGGTCTCTTAACATTTTGCCATAGCTCGCTTCGTTTCCGAGATATTTGCATATTTATCTCAAGGGAAGGGGCCTGACGGACATATTTCGAGATATTTCTTCTTCTTGTTGTTCTTCTTCTGTACAGCTAAGCTGGAAGTGGCATTTGCGGCTCGCACTAGTGCAGAGTTATCTCAAAGAAAGGGGCCACGGTGTTTCTGTATCTCTATTATGTTGGTGCGGCTTCGGAACTTTTAAATATCTTGATATATCTCGAGAACTACGCATCTGATCAAAAAATATCATAGAACATAAAAAGTAGGAAACCTAATTTTCTACAAAAAAGGTCTCTTAACATTTTGCCATAGCTCGCTTCGTTTCCGAGATATTTGCAGATTTATCTCACGGGAAGGCGCCTGACGGACATATTTCGAGATATTTCTTCTTCTTGTTGTTCTTTTTCTGCACAGCTAAGCTGGAAGTGGCATTTGCGGCTCGCACTAGTGCAGAGTTATCTCAAAGAAAGGGGCCACGGTGTTTCTGTATCCCTATTATGTTGGTGCGGCTTCGGAACTTTTAAATATCTCGATATATCTCGAAAACTACGCTTCTGATCAAAAAATATCATAGAACATAAATTGTAGGAAACATAATTCGCTACAAAAAACGTCTCTTAACATTTTGCCATAGCTCGCTTCGTTTCCGAGATATTTGCAGATTCAGCTCAAAGGAGCTGGCCTGACGGACATATTTCGAGATATTTCTTCTTCTTGTTGTTCTTCTTCTGCACAGCTAAACTGGAAGTGGCATTTCCAGCTCGCAATCGTGCAGAGTTATCTCAAAGAAAGGGGCCACGGTGTTTCTGTATCTCTATTATGTTGGTGCGGCTTCGGAACTTTTAAATATCTTGATATATCTCGAGAACTACGCCTCTGATCGAAAAATATCATAGAACATAAAAAGTAGGAAACTTAATTCTGTACAAAAAACGTCTCTTAACATTTTGCCATAGCTCGCTTCGTTTCCGAGATATTTGCAGATTCAGCTCAAAGGAACGGGCCTGACGGACATATTTCGAGATACTTCTTCTTCTTGTTGTTCTTCCTCTGCACAACTAAGCTGGAACTGGCATTTGCAGCTCGCAATAGTGCAGAGTTATCTCAAAGAAAGGGGCCACGGTGTTTCTGTATCTCTATTATGTTGGTGCCGCTTCGGAACTTTTAAATATCTTGATATATCTCGAGAACTACGCATCTGATCAAAAAATATCATAGAACATAAAAAGAAGGAAACTTAATTGTCTACAAAAAAGGTCTCTTAACATTTTGCCATAGCTCGCTTCGTTTCCGAGATATTTGCAGATTTATCTCAAGGGAAGGGGCCTGACGGACATATTTCGAGATACTTCTTCTTCTTGTTGTTCTTCTTCTGCACAGCTGAGCTGGAAGTGGCATTTGCAGGTCGCAATAGTGCAGAGTTATCTCAAAGAAAGGGGCCACGGTGTTTCTGTATCTCTATTATGTTGGTGCGGCTTCGGAACTTTTAAATATCTTGATATATCTCGAGAACTACGCATCTGATCAATAAATATCATAGAACATAAATTGTAGGAAACATAATCCTCTACAAAAAAGGTCTCTTAACGTTTTGCCATAGCTCGCTTCGTTTCCGAGATATTTGCAGATTTATCTCAAGGGAAGGGGCCTGACGGACATATTTCGAGATATTTCTTCTTCTTGTTGTTCTTCCTCTGCACAGCTAAGCTGGAAGTGGCATTTGCAGCTCGCAATAGTGCAGAGTTATCTCAAAGAAAGGGGCCACGGTGTTTCTGTATCTCTATTATGTTGGTGCGGCTTCGGAACTTTTAAATATCTTGATATATCTCGAGAACTGCGCATCTGATCAAAAAATATCATAGAACATAAAAAGTAGGAAACTTAATTCTCTACAAAAAAGGTCTCTTAACATTTTGCCATAGCTCGCTTCGTTTCCGAGATATTTGCAGATTTATCTCAAGGGAAGGGGCCTAACGGACATATTTCGAGATATTTCTTCTTCTTGTTGTTCTTCTTCTGCACAGCTAAGCTGGAAGTGGCATTTGCAGCTCGCAATAGTGCAGAGTTATCTCAAAGAAAGGGGCCACGGTGTTTCTGTATCTCTATTATGTTGGTGCGGCTTCGGAACTTTTAAATATCTTGATATATCTCGAGAACTGCGCATCTGATCAAAAAATATCATAGAACATAAAAAGTAGGAAACTTAATTCTCTACAAAAAAGGTCTCTTAACATTTTGCCATAGCTCTCTTCGTTTCCGAGATATTTGCAGATTTATCTCAAGGGAAGGGTCCTGACGGACATATTTCGAGATATTTCTTCTTCTTGTTGTTCTTCTTCTGCACAGCTAAGCTGGAAGTGGCATTTGCAGCTCGCAATAGTGCAGAGTTATCTCAAAGAAAGGGGCCACGGTGTTTCTGTATCTCTATTATGTTGGTGCGGCTTCGGAACTTTTAAATATCTTGATATATCTCGAGAACTACGCTTCTGATCAAAAAATATCATACAACATAAAAAGCAGGAAACTTAATTCTCTACAAAAAAGGTCTCTTAACATTTTGCCATAGCTCGCTTCGTTTCCGAGATATTTGCAGATTTATCTCAAGGGAAGGGGCCTTACGGACATATTTAGAGATATTTCTTCTTCTTGTTGTTCTTCTTCTGCACAGCTAAGCTGGAGGTGGCATTTACAGCTCGCAATAGTGCAGAGTTATCTCAAAGAAAGGGGCCACGGTGTTTCTGTATCTCTATTATGTTGGTGCGGCTTCGGAACTTTTAAATATCTTAATATATCTCGAGAACTACGCATCTGATCAAAAAACATCATAGAACATAAAAAGTAGGAAACATAATTCTGTACAAAAAAGGTCTCTTAACATTTTGCCATAGCTCGCTTCGTTTCCGAGATATTTGCATATTTATCTCAAGGGAAGGGGCCTGACGGACATATTTCGAGATATTTCTTCTTCTTGTTGTTCTTCTTCTGTACAGCTAAGCTGGAAGTGGCATTTGCGGCTCGCACTAGTGCAGAGTTATCTCAAAGAAAGGGGCCACGGTGTTTCTGTATCTCTATTATGTTGGTGCGGCTTCGGAACTTTTAAATATCTTGATATATCTCGAGAACTACGCATCTGATCAAAAAATATCATAGAACATAAAAAGTAGGAAACCTAATTTTCTACAAAAAAGGTCTCTTAACATTTTGCCATAGCTCGCTTCGTTTCCGAGATATTTGCAGATTTATCTCACGGGAAGGCGCCTGACGGACATATTTCGAGATATTTCTTCTTCTTGTTGTTCTTTTTCTGCACAGCTAAGCTGGAAGTGGCATTTGCGGCTCGCACTAGTGCAGAGTTATCTCAAAGAAAGGGGCCACGGTGTTTCTGTATCCCTATTATGTTGGTGCGGCTTCGGAACTTTTAAATATCTCGATATATCTCGAAAACTACGCTTCTGATCAAAAAATATCATAGAACATAAATTGTAGGAAACATAATTCGCTACAAAAAACGTCTCTTAACATTTTGCCATAGCTCGCTTCGTTTCCGAGATATTTGCAGATTCAGCTCAAAGGAGCTGGCCTGACGGACATATTTCGAGATATTTCTTCTTCTTGTTGTTCTTCTTCTGCACAGCTAAACTGGAAGTGGCATTTCCAGCTCGCAATCGTGCAGAGTTATCTCAAAGAAAGGGGCCACGGTGTTTCTGTATCTCTATTATGTTGGTGCGGCTTCGGAACTTTTAAATATCTTGATATATCTCGAGAACTACGCCTCTGATCGAAAAATATCATAGAACATAAAAAGTAGGAAACTTAATTCTGTACAAAAAACGTCTCTTAACATTTTGCCATAGCTCGCTTCGTTTCCGAGATATTTGCAGATTCAGCTCAAAGGAACGGGCCTGACGGACATATTTCGAGATACTTCTTCTTCTTGTTGTTCTTCCTCTGCACAACTAAGCTGGAAGTGGCATTTGCAGCTCGCAATAGTGCAGAGTTATCTCAAAGAAAGGGGCCACGGTGTTTCTGTATCTCTATTATGTTGGTGCCGCTTCGGAACTTTTAAATATCTTGATATATCTCGAGAACTACGCATCTGATCAAAAAATATCATAGAACATAAAAAGAAGGAAACTTAATTGTCTACAAAAAAGGTCTCTTAACATTTTGCCATAGCTCGCTTCGTTTCCGAGATATTTGCAGATATATCTCAAGGGAAGGGGCCTGACGGACATATTTCGAGATACTTCTTCTTCTTGTTGTTCTTCTTCTGCACAGCTGAGCTGGAAGTGGCATTTGCAGGTCGCAATAGTGCAGAGTTATCTCAAAGAAAGGGGCCACGGTGTTTCTGTATCTCTATTATGTTGGTGCGGCTTCGGAACTTTTAAATATCTTGATATATCTCGAGAACTACGCATCTGATCAAAAAATATCATAGAACATAAAAAGTAGGAAACCTAATTTTCTACAAAAAAGGTCTCTTAACATTTTGCCATAGCTCGCTTGGTTTCCGAGATATTTGCAGATTTATCTCAAGGGAAGGCGCCTGACGGACATATTTCGAGATATTTCTTCTTCTTGTTGTTCTTCTTCTGCACAGCTAAGCTGGAAGTGGCATTTGCGGCTCGCACTAGTGCAGAGTTATCTCAAAGAAAGGGGCCACGGTGTTTCTGTATCCCTATTATGTTGGTGCGGCTTCGGAACTTTTAAATATCTCGATATATCTCGAAAACTACGCTTCTGATCAAAAAATATCATAGAACATAAATTGTAGGAAACATAATTCTCTACAAAAAACGTCTCTTAACATTTTGCCATAGCTCGCTTCGTTTCCGAGATATTTGCAGATTCAGCTCAAAGGAACTGGCCTGACGGACATATTTCGAGATATTTCTTCTTCTTGTTGTTCTTCTTCTGCACAGCTAAGCTGGAAGTGGCATTTACAGCTCGCAATAGTGCAGAGTTATCTCAAAGAAAGGGGCCACGGTGTTTCTGTATCCCTATTATGTTGGTGCCGCTTCGGAACTTTTAAATATCTCGATATATCTCGAAAACTACGCTTCTGATCAAAAAATATCATAGAACATAAATTGTAGGAAACATAATTCTCTACAAAAAACGTCTCTTAACATTTTGCCATAGCTCGCTTCGTTTCCGAGATATTTGCAGATTCAGCTCAAAGGAACTGGCCTGACAGACATATTTCGAGATATTTCTTCTTCTTGTTGTTCTTCTTCTGCACAGCTAAACTGGAAGTGGCATTTGCAGCTCGCAATAGTGCAGAGTTATCTCAAAGAAAGGGGCCACGGTGTTTCTGTATCTCTATTATGTTGGTGCGGCTTCGGAACTTTTAAATATCTTGATATGTCTCGAGAACTACGCATCTGATCAAAAAATATCATAGAACATAAAAAGTAGGAAACTTTATTCTCTACAAAAAAGGTCTCTTAACATTTTGCCATAGCTCGCTTCGTTTCCGAGATATTTGCAGATTTATCTCAAGGGAAGGGGCCTGACGGACATATTTCGAGATATTTCTTCTTCTTGTTGTTCTTCTTCTGCACAGCTAAGCTGGAAGTGGCATTTGCAGCGCGCAATAGTGCAGAGTTATCTCAAAGAAAGGGGCCACGGTGTTTCTGTATCTCTATTATGTTGGTGCGGCTTCGGAACTTTTAAATATCTTGATATATCTCGAGAACTACGCATCTGATCAAAAAATATCATAGAAGATAAAAAGTAGGAAACTTAATTCTCTACAAAAAAGGTCTCTTAACATTTCGCCATAGCTCGCTTCGTTTCCGAGATATTTGCAGATTTATCTCAAGGGAAGGGGCCTGTCGGACATATTTCGAGATATTTCTTCTTCTTGTTGTTCTTCTTCTGCACAGCTAAGCTGGAAGTGGCATTTGCGGCTCGCACTAGTGCAGAGTTATCTCAAAGAAAGGGGCCACGGTGTTTCTGTATCCCTATTATGTTGGTGCGGCTTCGGAACTTTTAAATATCTCGATATATCTCGAAAACTACGCTTCTGATCAAAAAATATCATAGAACATAAATTGTAGGAAACATAATTCTCTACAAAAAACGTCTCTTAAGATTTTGCCATAGCTCGCTTCGTTTCCGAGATATTTGCAGATTCAGCTCAAAGGAACTGGCCTGACGGACATATTTCGAGATATTTCTTCTTCTTGTTGTTCTTCTTCTGCACAGCTAAGCTGGAAGTGGCATTTACAGCTCGCAATAGTGCAGAGTTATCTCAAAGAAAGGGGCCACGGTGTTTCTGTATCCCTATTATGTTGGTGCCGCTTCGGAACTTTTAAATATCTCGATATATCTCGAAAACTACGCTTCTGATCAAAAAATATCATAGAACATAAATTGTAGGAAACATAATTCTCTACAAAAAACGTCTCTTAACATTTTGCCATAGCTCGCTTCGTTTCCGAGATATTTGCAGATTCAGCTCAAAGGAACTGGCCTGACGGACATATTTCGAGATATTTCTTCTTCTTGTTGTTCTTCTTCTGCACAGCTAAACTGGAAGTGGCATTTGCAGCTCGCAATAGTGCAGAGTTATCTCAAAGAAAGGGGCCACGGTGTTTCTGTATCTCTATTATGTTGGTGCGGCTTCGGAACTTTTAAATATCTTGATATGTCTCGAGAACTACGCATCTGATCAAAAAATATCATAGAACATAAAAAGTAGGAAACTTTATTCTCTACAAAAAAGGTCTCTTAACATTTTGCCATAGCTCGCTTCGTTTCCGAGATATTTGCAGATTTATCTCAAGGGAAGGGGCCTGACGGACATATTTCGAGATATTTCTTCTTCTTGTTGTTCTTCTTCTGCACAGCTAAGCTGGAAGTGGCATTTGCAGCGCGCAATAGTGCAGAGTTATCTCAAAGAAAGGGGCCACGGTGTTTCTGTATCTCTATTATGTTGGTGCGGCTTCGGAACTTTTAAATATCTTGATATATCTCGAGAACTACGCATCTGATCAAAAAATATCATAGAAGATAAAAAGTAGGAAACTTAATTCTCTACAAAAAAGGTCTCTTAACATTTCGCCATAACTCGCTTCGTTTCCGAGATATTTGCAGATTCAGCTCAAAGGAACTGGCCTGACGGACATATTTCGAGATATTTCTTCTTCTTGTTGTTCTTCCTCTGCACAGCTAAGCTGGAAGTGGCATTTGCAGCTCGCAATAGTGCAGAGTTATCTCAAAGAAAGGGGCCACGGTGTTTCTGTATCTCTATTATGTTGGTGCTGCTTCGGAACTTTTAAATATCTTGATATATCTCGAGAACTACGCATCTGATCAAAAAATATCATAGAACATGAAAAGTAGGAAACTTAATTCTCTACAAAAAAGGTCTCTTAACATTTTGCCATAGCTCTCTTCGTTTCCGAGATATTTGCAGATTTATCTCAAGGGAAGGGGCCTGACGGACATATTTCGAGATATTTCTTCTTCTTGTTGTTCTTCTTCTGCACAGCTAAGCTGGAAGTGGCATTTGCAGCTCGCAATAGTGCAGAGTTATCTCAAAGAAAGGGGCCACGGTGTTTCTGTATCTCTATTATGTTGGTGCGGCTTCGGAACTTTTAAATATCTTGATATATCTCGAGAACTACGCATCTGATCAAAAAATATCATAGAACATAAAAAGTAGGAAACTTAATTCTCTACAAAAAAGGTCTCCAAACATTTTGCCATAGCTCGCTTCGTTTCCGAGATATTTGCAGATTTATCTCAAGGGAAGGGTCCTGATGGACATATTTCGAGATATTTCTTCTTCTTGTTGTTCTTCTTCTGCACAGCTAAACTGGAAGTGGCATTTCCAGCTCGCAATCGTGCAGAGTTATCTCAAAGAAAGGGGCCACGGTGTTTCTGTATCTCTATTATGTTGGTGCGGGTTCGGAACTTTTAAATATCTTGATATATTTCGAGAACTACGCATCTGATCAAAAAATATCATAGAACATAAAAAGTAGGAAACTTAATTCTCTACAAAAAAGGTCTCTTAACATTTTGCCATAGCTCGCTTCGTTTCCGAGATATTAGCAGATTTATCTCAAGGGAAGGGGCCTGACGGACATATTTCGAGATATTTCTTCTTCTTGTTGTTCTTCCTCTGCACAGCTAAGCTGGAAGTGGCATTTGCAGCTCGCAATAGTGCAGAGTTATCTCAAAGAAAGGGGCCACGGTGTTTCTGTATCTCTATTATGTTGGTGCGGCTTCGGAACTTTTAAATATCTTGATATATCTCGAGAACTACGCATCTGATCAAAAAATATCATAGAACATAAATTGTAGGAAACATAATTCTCTACAAAAAAGGTCTCTTAACATTTTGCCATAGCTCGCTTCGTTTCCGAGATATTTGCAGATATATCTCAAGGGAAGGGGCCTGACGGACATATTTCGAGATATTTCTTCTTCTTGTTGTTCTTCTTCTGCACAGCTAAGCTGGAAGTGGCATTTGCGGCTCGCACTAGTGCAGAGTTATCTCAAAGAAAGGGGCCACGGTGTTTCTGTATCCCTATTATGTTGGTGCGGCTTCGGAACTTTTAAACATCTCGATCTATCTCGAAAACTACGCTTCTGATCAAAAAATATCATAGAACATAAATTGTAGGAAACATAATTCTCTACAAAAAAGGTCTCTTAACGTTTTGCCATAGCTCGCTTCGTTTCCGAGATATTTGCAGATATATCTCAAGGGAAGGGGCCTGACGGACATATTTCGAGATATTTCTTCTTCTTGTTGTTCTTCTTCTGCACAGCTAAGCTGGAAGTGGCATTTACAGCTCGCAACAGTGCAGAGTTATCTCAAAGAAAGGGGCCACGGTGTTTCTGTATCTCTATTATGTTGGTGCGGCTTCGGAACTTTTAAATATCTTGATATATCTCGAGAACTACGCATCTGATCAAAAAATATCATAGAAGATAAAAAGTAGGAAACTTGATTTTCTACAAAAAAGGTCTCTTAACATTTTGCCATAGCTCGCTTCGTTTCCGAGATATTTGCAGATTTATCTCAAGGGAAGGGGCCTGACGGACATATTTCGAGATATTTCTTCTTCTTGTTGTTCTTCTTCTGCACAGCTAAGCTGGAAGTGGCATTTGCGGCTCGCACTAGTGCAGAGTTATCTCAAAGAAAGGGGCCACGGTGTTTCTGTATCCCTATTATGTTGGTGCGGCTTCGGAACTTTTAAATATCTCGATATATCTCGAAAACTACGCTTCGGATCAAAAAATATCATAGAACATAAATTGTAGGAAACATAATTCTCTACAAAAAACGTCTCTTAACATTTTGCCATAGCTCGCTTCGTTTCCGAGATATTTGCAGATACAGCTCAAAGGAACTGGCCTGACGGACATATTTCGAGATATTTCTTCTTCTTGTTGTTCTTCCTCTGCACAGCTAAGCTGGAAGTGGCATTTGCAGCTCGCAATAGTGCAGAGTTATCTCAAAGAAAGGGGCCACGGTGTTTCTGTATCTCTATTATGTTGGTGCGGCTTCGGAACTTTTAAATATCTTGATATATCTCGAGAACTACGCATCTGATCCTAAAAATATCATAGAACATAAAAAGTAGGAAACTTAATTCTCTACAAAAAAGGTCTCTTAACATTTTGCCATAGCTCGCTTCGTTTCCGAGATATTTGCAGATTTATCTCAAGGGAAGGGGCCTGACGGACATATTTCGAGATATTTCTTCTTCTTGTTGTTCTTCTTCTGTACAGCTAAGCTGGAAGTGGCATTTGCGGCTCGCACTAGTGCAGAGTTATCTCAAAGAAAGGGGCCACGGTGTTTCTGTATCTCTATTATGTTGGTGTGGCTTCGGAACTTTTAAATATCTTGATATATCTCGAGAACTACGCATCTGATCAAAAAATATCATAGAACATAAAAAGTAGGAAACCTAATTTTCTACAAAAAAGGTCTCTTAACATTTTGCCATAGCTCGCTTCGTTTCCGAGATATTTGCAGATTTATCTCACGGGAAGGCGCCTGACGGACATATTTCGAGATATTTCTTCTTCTTGTTGTTCTTTTTCTGCACAGCTAAGCTGGAAGTGGCATTTGCGGCTCGCACTAGTGCAGAGTTATCTCAAAGAAAGGGGCCACGGTGTTTCTGTATCCCTATTATGTTGGTGCGGCTTCGGAACTTTTAAATATCTCGATATATCTCGAAAACTACGCTTCTGATCAAAAAATATCATAGAACATAAATTGTAGGAAACATAATTCGCTACAAAAAACGTCTCTTAACATTTTGCCATAGCTCGCTTCGTTTCCGAGATATTTGCAGATTCAGCTCAAAGGAGCTGGCCTGACGGACATATTTCGAGATATTTCTTCTTCTTGTTGTTCTTCTTCTGCACAGCTAAACTGGAAGTGGCATTTCCAGCTCGCAATCGTGCAGAGTTATCTCAAAGAAAGGGGCCACGGTGTTTCTGTATCTCTATTATGTTGGTGCGGCTTCGGAACTTTTAAATATCTTGATATATCTCGAGAACTACGCCTCTGATCGAAAAATATCATAGAACATAAAAAGTAGGAAACTTAATTCTGTACAAAAAACGTCTCTTAACATTTTGCCATAGCTCGCTTCGTTTCCGAGATATTTGCAGATTCAGCTCAAAGGAACGGGCCTGACGGACATATTTCGAGATACTTCTTCTTCTTGTTGTTCTTCCTCTGCACAACTAAGCTGGAAGTGGCATTTGCAGCTCGCAATAGTGCAGAGTTATCTCAAAGAAAGGGGCCACGGTGTTTCTGTATCTCTATTATGTTGGTGCCGCTTCGGAACTTTTAAATATCTTGATATATCTCGAGAACTACGCATCTGATCAAAAAATACCATAGAACATAAAAAGAAGGAAACTTAATTGTCTACAAAAAAGGTCTCTTAACATTTTGCCATAGCTCGCTTCGTTTCCGAGATATTTGCAGATTTATCTCAAGGGAAGGGGCCTGACGGACATATTTCGAGATACTTCTTCTTCTTGTTGTTCTTCTTCTGCACAGCTGAGCTGGAAGTGGCATTTGCAGGTCGCAATAGTGCAGAGTTATCTCAAAGAAAGGGGCCACGGTGTTTCTGTATCTCTATTATGTTGGTGCGGCTTCGGAACTTTTAAATATCTTGATATATCTCGAGAACTACGCATCTGATCAAAAAATATCATAGAACATAAAAAGTAGGAAACCTAATTTTCTACAAAACAGGTCTCTTAACATTTTGCCATAGCTCGCTTGGTTTCCGAGATATTTGCAGATTTATCTCAAGGGAAGGCGCCTGACGGACATATTTCGAGATATTTCTTCTTCTTGTTGTTCTTCTTCTGCACAGCTAAGCTGGAAGTGGCATTTGCGGCTCGCACTAGTGCAGAGTTATCTCAAAGAAAGGGGCCACGGTGTTTCTGTATCCCTATTATGTTGGTGCGGCTTCGGAACTTTTAAATATCTCGATATATCTCGAAAACTACGCTTCTGATCAAAAAATATCATAGAACATAAATTGTAGGAAACATAATTCTCTACAAAAAACGTCTCTTAACATTTTGCCATAGCTCGCTTCGTTTCCGAGATATTTGCAGATTCAGCTCAAAGGAACTGGCCTGACGGACATATTTCGAGATATTTCTTCTTCTTGTTGTTCTTCTTCTGCACAGCTAAGCTGGAAGTGGCATTTACAGCTCGCAATAGTGCAGAGTTATCTCAAAGAAAGGGGCCACGGTGTTTCTGTATCCCTATTATGTTGGTGCCGCTTCGGAACTTTTAAATATCTCGATATATCTCGAAAACTACGCTTCTGATCAAAAAATATCATAGAACATAAATTGTAGGAAACATAATTCTCTACAAAAAACGTCTCTTAACATTTTGCCATAGCTCGCTTCGTTTCCGAGATATTTGCAGATTCAGCTCAAAGGAACTGGCCTGACGGACATATTTCGAGATATTTCTTCTTCTTGTTGTTCTTCTTCTGCACAGCTAAACTGGAAGTGGCATTTGCAGCTCGCAATAGTGCAGAGTTATCTCAAAGAAAGGGGCCACGGTGTTTCTGTATCTCTATTATGTTGGTGCGGCTTCGGAACTTTTAAATATCTTGATATGTCTCGAGAACTACGCATCTGATCAAAAAATATCATAGAACATAAAAAGTAGGAAACCTAATTTTCTACAAAAAAGGTCTCTTAACATTTTGCCATAGCTCGCTTCGTTTCCGAGATATTTGCAGATTTATCTCAAGGGAAGGCGCCTGACGGACATATTTCGAGATATTTCTTCTTCTTGTTGTTCTTCTTCTGCACAGCTAAGCTGGAAGTGGCATTTGCGGCTCGCACTAGTGCAGAGTTATCTCAAAGAAAGGGGCCACGGTGTTTCTGTATCTCTATTATGTTGGTGCGGCTTCGGAACTTTTAAATATCTCGATATATCTCGAAAACTACGCTTCTGATCAAAAAATATCATAGAACATACATTGTAGGAAACATAATTCTCTACAAAAAACGTCTCTTAACATTTTGCCATAGCTCGCTTCGTTTCCGAGATATTTGCAGATTCAGCTCAAAGGAACTGGCCTGACGGACATATTTCGAGATATTTCTTCTTCTTGTTGTTCTTCTTCTGCACAGCTAAACTGGAAGTGGCATTTCCAGCTCGCAATCGTGCAGAGTTATCTCAAAGAAAGGGGCCACGGTGTTTCTGTATCTCTATTATGTTGGTGCGGCTTCGGAGCTTTTAAATATCTTGATATATCTCGAGAACTACGCCTCTGATCGAAAAATATCATAGAACATAAAAAGTAGGAAACTTTATTCTCTACAAAAAAGGTCTCTTAACATTTTGCCATAGCTCGCTTCGTTTCCGAGATATTTGCAGATTTATCTCAAGGGAAGGGGCCTGACGGACATATTTCGAGATATTTCTTCTTCTTGTTGTTCTTCTTCTGCACAGCTAAGCTGGAAGTGGCATTTGCAGCGCGCAATAGTGCAGAGTTATCTCAAAGAAAGGGGCCACGGTGTTTCTGTATCTCTATTATGTTGGTGCGGCTTCGGAACTTTTAAATATCTTGATATATCTCGAGAACTACGCATCTGATCAAAAAATATCATAGAAGATAAAAAGTAGGAAACTTAATTCTCTACAAAAAAGGTCTCTTAACATTTCGCCATAGCTCGCTTCGTTTCCGAGATATTTGCAGATTTATCTCAAGGGAAGGGGCCTGTCGGACATATTTCGAGATATTTCTTCTTCTTGTTGTTCTTCTTCTGCACAGCTAAGCTGGAAGTGGCATTTGCGGCTCGCACTAGTGCAGAGTTATCTCAAAGAAAGGGGCCACGGTGTTTCTGTATCTCTATTATGTTGGTGCGGCTTCGGAACTTTTAAATATCTCGATATATCTCGAAAACTACGCTTCTGATCAAAAAATATCATAGAACATAAATTGTAGGAAACATAATTCTCTACAAAAAACGTCTCTTAACATTTTGCCATAGCTCGCTTCGTTTCCGAGATATTTGCATATTTATCTCAAGGGAAGGGGCCTGACGGACATATTTCGAGATATTTCTTCTTCTTGTTGTTCTTCTTCTGCACAGCTGAGCTGGAAGTGGCATTTGCAGGTCGCAATAGTGCAGAGTTATCTCAAAGAAAGGGGCCACGGTGTTTCTGTATCTCTATTATGTTGGTGCGGCTTCGGAACTTTTAAATATCTCGATATATCTCGAAAACTACGCTTCTGATCAAAAAATATTATAGAACATAAATTGTAGGAAACATAATTCTCTACAAAAAACGTCTCTTAACATTTTGCCATAGCTCGCTTCGTTTCCGAGATATTTGCAGATTCAGCTCAAAGGAACTGGCCTGACGGACATATTTCGAGATATTTCTTCTTCTTGTTGTTCTTCCTCTGCACAGCTAAGCTGGAAGTGGCATTTGCAGCTCGCAATAGTGCAGAGTTATCTCAAAGAAAGGGGCCACGGTGTTTCTGTATCTCTATTATGTTGGTGCTGCTTCGGAACTTTTAAATATCTTGATATATCTCGAGAACTACGCATCTGATCAAAAAATATCATAGAACATGAAAAGTAGGAAACTTAATTCTCTACAAAAAAGGTCTCTTAACATTTTGCCATAGCTCTCTTCGTTTCCGAGATATTTGCAGATTTATCTCAAGGGAAGGGGCCTGACGGACATATTTCGAGATATTTCTTCTTCTTGTTGTTCTTCTTCTGCACAGCTAAGCTGGAAGTGGCATTTGCAGCTCGCAATAGTGCAGAGTTATCTCAAAGAAAGGGGCCACGGTGTTTCTGTATCTCTATTATGTTGGTGCGGCTTCGGAACTTTTAAATATCTTGATATATCTCGAGAACTACGCGTCTGATCAAAAAATATCATAGAACATAAAAAGTAGGAAACTTAATTCTCTACAAAAAAGGTCTCCAAACATTTTGCCATAGCTCGCTTCGTTTCCGAGATATTTGCAGATTTATCTCAAGGGAAGGGTCCTGATGGACATATTTCGAGATATTTCTTCTTCTTGTTGTTCTTCTTCTGCACAGCTAAACTGGAAGTGGCATTTCCAGCTCGCAATCGTGCAGAGTTATCTCAAAGAAAGGGGCCACGGTGTTTCTGTATCTCTATTATGTTGGTGCGGGTTCGGAACTTTTAAATATCTTGATATATTTCGAGAACTACGCATCTGATCAAAAAATATCATAGAACATAAAAAGTAGGAAACTTAATTCTCTACAAAAAAGGTCTCTTAACATTTTGCCATAGCTCGCTTCGTTTCCGA
Organism: Osmia lignaria lignaria; assembly: GCF_051020975.1. Taxonomy (NCBI): domain Eukaryota; kingdom Metazoa; phylum Arthropoda; class Insecta; order Hymenoptera; family Megachilidae; genus Osmia; species Osmia lignaria. The sequence goes on from NW_027478160.1 coordinate 4,822,254, forward strand.
GATATTAGCAGATTTATCTCAAGGGAAGGGGCCTGACGGACATATTTCGAGATATTTCTTCTTCTTGTTGTTCTTCCTCTGCACAGCTAAGCTGGAAGTGGCATTTGCAGCTCGCAATAGTGCAGAGTTATCTCAAAGAAAGGGGCCACGGTGTTTCTGTATCTCTATTATGTTGGTGCGGCTTCGGAACTTTTAAATATCTTGATATATCTCGAGAACTACGCATCTGATCAAAAAATATCATAGAACATAAATTGTAGGAAATATAATTCTCTACAAAAAAGGTCTCTTAACATTTTGCCATAGCTCGCTTCGTTTCCGAGATATTTGCAGATATATCTCAAGGGAAGGGGCCTGACGGACATATTTCGAGATATTTCTTCTTCTTGTTGTTCTTCTTCTGCACAGCTAAGCTGGAAGTGGCATTTGCGGCTCGCACTAGTGCAGAGTTATCTCAAAGAAAGGGGCCACGGTGTTTCTGTATCCCTATTATGTTGGTGCGGCTTCGGAACTTTTAAATATCTCGATATATCTCGAAAACTACGCTTCTGATCAAAAAATATCATAGAACATAAATTGTAGGAAACATAATTCTCTACAAAAAAGGTCTCTTAACGTTTTGCCATAGCTCGCTTCGTTTCCGAGATATTTGCAGATATATCTCAAGGGAAGGGGCCTGACGGACATATTTCGAGATATTTCTTCTTCTTGTTGTTCTTCTTCTGCACAGCTAAGCTGGAAGTGGCATTTACAGCTCGCAACAGTGCAGAGTTATCCCAAAGAAAGGGGCCACGGTGTTTCTGTATCTCTATTATGTTGGTGCGGCTTCGGAACTTTTAAATATCTTGATATATCTCGAGAACTACGCATCTGATCAAAAAATATCATAGAAGATAAAAAGTAGGAAACTTGATTTTCTACAAAAAAGGTCTCTTAACATTTTGCCATAGCTCGCTTCGTTTCCGAGATATTTGCAGATTTATCTCAAGGGAAGGGGCCTGACGGACATATTTCGAGATATTTCTTCTTCTTGTTGTTCTTCTTCTGCACAGCTAAGCTGGAAGTGGCATTTGCGGCTCGCACTAGTGCAGAGTTATCTCAAAGAAAGGGGCCACGGTGTTTCTGTATCCCTATTATGTTGGTGCGGCTTCGGAACTTTTAAATATCTCGATATATCTCGAAAACTACGCTTCGGATCAAAAAATATCATAGAACATAAATTGTAGGAAACATAATTCTCTACAAAAAACGTCTCTTAACATTTTGCCATAGCTCGCTTCGTTTCCGAGATATTTGCAGATACAGCTCAAAGGAACTGGCCTGACGGACATATTTCGAGATATTTCTTCTTCTTGTTGTTCTTCCTCTGCACAGCTAAGCTGGAAGTGGCATTTGCAGCTCGCAATAGTGCAGAGTTATCTCAAAGAAAGGGGCCACGGTGTTTCTGTATCTCTATTATGTTGGTGCGGCTTCGGAACTTTTAAATATCTTGATATATCTCGAGAACTACGCATCTGATCCTAAAAATATCATAGAACATAAAAAGTAGGAAACTTAATTCTCTACAAAAAAGGTCTCTTAACATTTTGCCATAGCTCGCTTCGTTTCCGAGATATTTGCAGATATATCTCAAGGGAAGGGGCCTGACGGACATATTTCGAGATATTTCTTCTTCTTGTTGTTCTTCTTCTGCACAGCTAAGCTGGAAGTGGCATTTGCGGCTCGCACTAGTGCAGAGTTATCTCAAAGAAAGGGGCCACGGTGTTTCTGTATCTCTATTATGTTGGTGCGGCTTCGGAACTTTTAAATATCTCGATACATCTCGAAAACTACGCTTCTGATCAAAAAATATCATAGAACCTAAATTGTAGGAAACATAATTCTCTACAAAAAAGGTCTCTTAACATTTTGCCATAGCTCGCTTCGTTTCCGAGATATTTGCAGATTTATCTCAAGGGAAGGGGCCTGACGGACATATTTCGAGATATTTCTTGTTCTTGTTGTTCTTCTTCTGCACAGCTAAGCTGGAAGTGGCATTTGCAGCTCGCAATAGTGCAGAGTTATCTCAAAGAAAGGGGCCACGGAGTTTCAGTATCTCTATTATGTTGGTGCGGCTTCGGAACTTTTAAATATCTCGATATATCTCGAAAACTACACTTCTGATCAAAAAATATCATACAACATAAATTGTAGGAAACATAATTCTCTATAAAAAACGTCTCTTAACATTTTGCCATAGCTCGCTTCGTTTCCGAGATATTTGCAGATATATCTCAAGGGAAGGGGCCTGACGGACATATTTCGAGATATTTCTTCTTCTTGTTGTTCTTCTTCTGCACAGCTAAACTGGAAGTGGCATTTCCAGCTCGCAATCGTGCAGAGTTATCTCAAAGACAGGGGCCACGGTGTTTCTGTATCTCTATTATGTTGGTGCGGCTTCGGAACTTTTAAATATCTCGATATATCTCGAAAACTACGCTTCTGATCAAAAAATATCATAGAACATAAAAAGTAGGAAACTTAATTCTCTACAAAAAAAGGTCTCTTAACATTTTGCCATAGCTCGCTTCGTTTCCGAGATATTTGCAGATTTATCTCAAGGGAAGGGGCCTGACGGACATATTTCGAGATATTTCTTCTTCTTGTTGTTCTTCTTCTGCACAGCTAAGCTGGAAGTGGCATTTGCGGCTCGCACTAGTGCAGAGTTATCTCAAAGAAAGGGGCCACGGTGTTTCTGTATCCCTATTATGTTGGTGCGGCTTCGGAACTTTTAAATATCTCGATATATCTCGAAAACTACGCTTCTGATCAAAAAATATCATAGAACATAAATTGTAGGAAACTTAATTCTCTACAAAAAAGGTCTCTTAACATTTTGCCATAGCTCGCTTCGTTTCCGAGATATTTGCAGATTTATCTCAAGGGAAGGGGCCTGATGGACATATTTCGAGATATTTCTTGTTCTTGTTGTTCTTCTCCTGCACAGCTAAGCTGGAAGTGGCATTTGCAGCTCGCAATAGTGCAGAGTTATCTCAAAGAAAGGGGCCACGGAGTTTCAGTATCTCTATTATGTTGGTGCGGCTTCGGAACTTTTAAATATCTCGATATATCTCGAAAACTACACTTCTGATCAAAAAATATCATACAACATAAATTGTAGGAAACATAATTCTCTATAAAAAACGTCTCTTAACATTTTGCCATAGCTCGCTTCGTTTCCGAGATATTTGCAGATATATCTCAAGGGAAGGGGCCTGACGGACATATTTCGAGATATTTCTTCTTCTTGTTGTTCTTCTTCTGCACAGCTAAACTGGAAGTGGCATTTCCAGCTCGCAATCGTGCAGAGTTATCTCAAAGAAAGGGGCCACGGTGTTTCTGTATCTCTATTATGTTGGTGCGGCTTCGGAACTTTTAAATATCTCGATATATCTCGAAAACTACGCTTCTGATCAAAAAATATCATAGAACATAAAAAGTAGGAAACTTAATTCTCTACAAAAAAAGGTCTCTTAACATTTTGCCATAGCTCGCTTCGTTTCCGAGATATTTGCAGATTTATCTCAAGGGAAGGGGCCTGACGGACATATTTCGAGATATTTCTTCTTCTTGTTGTTCTTCCTCTGCACAGCTAAGCTGGAAGTGGCATTTGCAGCTCGCAATAGTGCAGAGTTATCTCAAAGAAAGGGGCCACGGTGTTTCTGTATCTCTATTATGTTGGTGCGGCTTCGGAACTTTTAAATATCTTGATATACCTCGAGAACTACGCATCTGATCAAAAAATAACATAGAACATAAAAAGTAGGAAACTTAATTCTCTACAAAAAATGTCTCTTAACATTTTGCCATAGCTCGCTTCGTTTCCGAGATATTTGCAGATTTATCTCAAGGGAAGGGGCCTGACGGACATATTTCGAGATATTTCTTCTTCTTGTTGTTCTTCTTCTGCACAGCTAAGCTGGAAGTGGCATTTGCGGCTCGCACTAGTGCAGAGTTATCTCAAAGAAAGGGGCCACGGTGTTTCTGTATCCCTATTATGTTGGTGCGGCTTCGGAACTTTTAAATATCTCGATATATCTCGAAAACTACGCTTCTGATCAAAAAATATCATAGAACATAAATTGTAGGAAACTTAATTCTCTACAAAAAAGGTCTCTTAACATTTTGCCATAGCTCGCTTCGTTTCCGAGATATTTGCAGATTTATCTCAAGGGAAGGGGCCTGACGGACATATTTCGAGATATTTCTTCTTCTTGTTGTTCTTCTTCTGCACAGCTAAGCTGGAAGTGGCATTTGCGGCTCGCACTAGTGCAGAGTTATCTCAAAGAAAGGGGCCACGGTGTTTCTGTATCCCTATTATGTTGGTGCGGCTTCGGAACTTTTAAATATCTCGATATATCTCGAAAACTACGCTTCTGATCAAAAAATATCATAGAACATAAATTGTAGCAAACATAATTCTCTATAAACAACGTCTCTTAACATTTTGCCATAGCTCGCTTCGTTTCCGAGATATTTGCAGATTTATCTCAAGGGAAGGGGCCTGACGGACATATTTCGAGATATTTCTTCTTCTTGTTGTTCTTCTTCTGCACAGCTAAGCTGGAAGTGGCATTTGCAGCTCGCCATAGCGCAGAGTTATCTCAAAGAAAGGGGCCACGGTGTTTCTGTATCTCTATTATGTTGGTGCGGCTTCGGAACTTTTAAATATCTTGATATATCTCGAGAACTACGCATCTGATCAAAAAATATCTTAGAACATAAAAAGTAGGAAACTTAATTATCTACAAAAAAGGTCTCTTAACATTTTGCCATAGCTCGCTTCGTTTCCGAGATATTTGCAGATTTATCTCAAGGGAAGGGGCCTGACGGACATATTTCGAGATATTTCTTCTTCTTGTTGTTCTTCTTCTGCACAGCTAAGCTGGAAGTGGCATTTGCGGCTCGCACTAGTGCAGAGTTATCTCAAAGAAAGGGGCCACGGTGTTTCTGTATCCCTATTATGTTGGTGCGGCTTCGGAACTTTTAAATATCTCGATATATCTCGAAAACTACGCTTCTGATCAAAAAATATCATAGAACATAAATTGTAGGAAACATAATCCTCTATAAACAACGTCTCTTAACATTTTGCCATAGCTCGCATCGTTTCCGAGACATTTGCAGATTCAGCTCAAAGGAACTGGCCTGACAGACATATTTCGAGATATTTCTTCTTCTTGTTGTTCTTCCTCTGCACAGCTAAGCTGGAAGTGGCATTTGCAGCTCGCAATAGTGCAGAGTTATCTCAAAGAAAGGGGCCACGGTGTTTCTGTATCTCTATTATGTTGGTGCGGGTTCGGAACTTTTAAATATCTTGATATATCTCGAGAACTACGCATCTGATCCTAAAAATATCATAGAACATAAATTGTAGGAAACTTAATTCTCTACAAAAAAGGTCTCTTAACATTTTGCCATAGCTCGCTTCGTTTCCGAGATATTTGCAGATTTATCTCAAGGGAAGGGGCCTGACGGACATATTTCGAGATATTTCTTGTTCTTGTTGTTCTTCTCCTGCACAGCTAAGCTGGAAGTGGCATTTGCAGCTCGCAATAGTGCAGAGTTATCTCAAAGAAAGGGGCCACGGAGTTTCAGTATCTCTATTATGTTGGTGCGGCTTCGGAACTTTTAAATATCTCGATATATCTCGAAAACTACACTTCTGATCAAAAAATATCATACAACATAAATTGTAGGAAACATAATTCTCTATAAAAAACGTCTCTTAACATTTTGCCATAGCTCGCTTCGTTTCCGAGATATTTGCAGATATATCTCAAGGGAAGGGGCCTGACGGACATATTTCGAGATATTTCTTCTTCTTGTTGTTCTTCTTCTGCACAGCTAAACTGGAAGTGGCATTTCCAGCTCGCAATCGTGCAGAGTTATCTCAAAGAAAGGGGCCACGGTGTTTCTGTATCTCTATTATGTTGGTGCGGCTTCGGAACTTTTAAATATCTCGATATATCTCGAAAACTACGCTTCTGATCAAAAAATATCATAGAACATAAAAAGTAGGAAACTTAATTCTCTACAAAAAAAGGTCTCTTAACATTTTGCCATAGCTCGCTTCGTTTCCGAGATATTTGCAGATATATCTCAAGGGAAGGGGCCTGACGGACATATTTCGAGATATTTCTTCTTCTTGTTGTTCTTCTTCTGCACAGCTAAACTGGAAGTGGCATTTCCAGCTCGCAATAGTGCAGAGTTATCTCAAAGAAAGGGGCCACGGTGTTTCTGTATCTCTATTATGTTGGTGCGGCTTCGGAACTTTTAAATATCTTGATATACCTCGAGAACTACGCATCTGATCAAAAAATAACATAGAACATAAAAAGTAGGAAACTTAATTCTCTACAAAAAATGTCTCTTAACATTTTGCCATAGCTCGCTTCGTTTCCGAGATATTTGCAGATTTATCTCAAGGGAAGGGGCCTGACGGACATATTTCGAGATATTTCTTCTTCTTGTTGTTCTTCTTCTGCACAGCTAAGCTGGAAGTGGCATTTGCGGCTCGCACTAGTGCAGAGTTATCTCAAAGAAAGGGGCCACGGTGTTTCTGTATCCCTATTATGTTGGTGCGGCTTCGGAACTTTTAAATATCTCGATATATCTCGAAAACTACGCTTCTGATCAAAAAATATCATAGAACATAAATTGTAGGAAACTTAATTCTCTACAAAAAAGGTCTCTTAACATTTTGCCATAGCTCGCTTCGTTTCCGAGATATTTGCAGATTTATCTCAAGGGAAGGGGCCTGACGGACATATTTCGAGATATTTCTTCTTCTTGTTGTTCTTCTTCTGCACAGCTAAGCTGGAAGTGGCATTTGCGGCTCGCACTAGTGCAGAGTTATCTCAAAGAAAGGGGCCACGGTGTTTCTGTATCCCTATTATGTTGGTGCGGCTTCGGAACTTTTAAATATCTCGATATATCTCGAAAACTACGCTTCTGATCAAAAAATATCATAGAACATAAATTGTAGCAAACATAATTCTCTATAAACAACGTCTCTTAACATTTTGCCATAGCTCGCTTCGTTTCCGAGATATTTGCAGATTTATCTCAAGGGAAGGGGCCTGACGGACATATTTCGAGATATTTCTTCTTCTTGTTGTTCTTCTTCTGCACAGCTAAGCTGGAAGTGGCATTTGCAGCTCGCCATAGTGCAGAGTTATCTCAAAGAAAGGGGCGACGGTGTTTCTGTATCTCTATTATGTTGGTGCGGCTTCGGAACTTTTAAATATCTTGATATATCTCGAGAACTACGCATCTGATCAAAAAATATCTTAGAACATAAAAAGTAGGAAACTTAATTATCTACAAAAAAGGTCTCTTAACATTTTGCCATAGCTCGCTTCGTTTCCGAGATATTTGCAGATTTATCTCAAGGGAAGGGGCCTGACGGACATATTTCGAGATATTTCTTCTTCTTGTTGTTCTTCTTCTGCACAGCTAAGCTGGAAGTGGCATTTGCGGCTCGCACTAGTGCAGAGTTATCTCAAAGAAAGGGGCCACGGTGTTTCTGTATCCCTATTATGTTGGTGCGGCTTCGGAACTTTTAAATATCTCGATATATCTCGAAAACTACGCTTCTGATCAAAAAATATCATAGAACATAAATTGTAGGAAACATAATCCTCTATAAACAACGTCTCTTAACATTTTGCCATAGCTCGCATCGTTTCCGAGACATTTGCAGATTCAGCTCAAAGGAACTGGCCTGACAGACATATTTCGAGATATTTCTTCTTCTTGTTGTTCTTCCTCTGCACAGCTAAGCTGGAAGTGGCATTTGCAGCTCGCAATAGTGCAGAGTTATCTCAAAGAAAGGGGCCACGGTGTTTCTGTATCTCTATTATGTTGGTGCGGGTTCGGAACTTTTAAATATCTTGATATATCTCGAGAACTACGCATCTGATCCTAAAAATATCATAGAACATAAAAAGTAGGAAACTTAATTCTCTACAAAAAAGGTCTCTTAACATTTTGCCATAGCTCGCTTCGTTTCCGAGATATTTGCAGATTTATCTCAAGGGAAGGGGCCTGACGGACATATTTCGAGATATTTCTTCTTCTTGTTGTTCTTCTTCTGCACAGCTAAGCTGGAAGTGGCATTTGCGGCTCGCACTAGTGCAGAGTTATCTCAAAGAAAGGGGCCACGGTGTTTCTGTATCCCTATTATGTTGGTGCGGCTTCGGAACTTTTAAATATCTCGATATATCTCGAAAACTACGCTTCTGATCAAAAAATATCATAGAACATAAATTGTAGGAAACAGAATTCTCTACAAAAAAGGTCTCTTAACATTTTGCCATAGCTCGCTTCGTTTCCGAGATATTTGCAGATATATCTCAAGGGAAGGGGCCTGACGGACATATTTCGAGATATTTCTTCTTCTTGTTGTTCTTCTTCTGCACAGCTAAGCTGGAAGTGGCATTTGCGGCTCGCACTAGTGCAGAGTTATCTCAAAGAAAGGGGCCACGGTGTTTCTGTATCTCTATTATGTTGGTGCGGCTTCGGAACTTTTAAATATCTTGATATATCTCGAGAACTACGCATCTGATCAAAAAATATCATAGAACATAAAAAGTAGGAAACTTAATTATCTACAAAAAAGGTCTCTTAACATTTTGCCATAGCTCGCTTCGTTTCCGAGATATTTGCAGATTTATCTCAAGGGAAGGGGCCTGACGGACATATTTCGAGATATTTCTTCTTCTTGTTGTTCTTCTTCTGCACAGCTAAGCTGGAAGTGGCATTTGCGGCTCGCACTAGTGCAGAGTTATCTCAAAGAAAGGGGCCACGGTGTTTCTGTATCCCTATTATGTTGGTGCGGCTTCGGAACTTTTAAATATCTCGATATATCTCGAAAACTACGCTTCTGATCAAAAAATATCATAGAACATAAATTGTAGGAAACATAATCCTCTATAAACAACGTCTCTTAACATTTTGCCATAGCTCGCATCGTTTCCGAGACATTTGCAGATTCAGCTCAAAGGAACTGGCCTGACAGACATATTTCGAGATATTTCTTCTTCTTGTTGTTCTTCCTCTGCACAGCTAAGCTGGAAGTGGCATTTGCAGCTCGCAATAGTGCAGAGTTATCTCAAAGAAAGGGGCCACGGTGTTTCTGTATCTCTATTATGTTGGTGCGGGTTCGGAACTTTTAAATATCTTGATATATCTCGAGAACTACGCATCTGATCCTAAAAATATCATAGAACATAAAAAGTAGGAAACTTAATTCTCTACAAAAAAGGTCTCTTAACATTTTGCCATAGCTCGCTTCGTTTCCGAGATATTTGCAGATTTATCTCAAGGGAAGGGGCCTGACGGACATATTTCGAGATATTTCTTCTTCTTGTTGTCCTTCTTCTGCACAGCTAAGCTGGAAGTGGCATTTGCGGCTCGCACTAGTGCAGAGTTATCTCAAAGAAAGGGGCCACGGTGTTTCTGTATCCCTATTATGTTGGTGCGGCTTCGGAACTTTTAAATATCTCGATATATCTCGAAAACTACGCTTCTGATCAAAAAATATCATAGAACATAAATTGTAGGAAACAGAATTCTCTACAAAAAAGGTCTCTTAACATTTTGCCATAGCTCGCTTCGTTTCCGAGATATTTGCAGATATATCTCAAGGGAAGGGGCCTGACGGACATATTTCGAGATATTTCTTCTTCTTGTTGTTCTTCTTCTGCACAGCTAAGCTGGAAGTGGCATTTGCGGCTCGCACTAGTGCAGAGTTATCTCAAAGAAAGGGGCCACGGTGTTTCTGTATCTCTATTATGTTGGTGCGGCTTCGGAACTTTTAAATATCTTGATATATCTCGAGAACTACGCATCTGATCAAAAAATATCATAGAACATAAAAAGTAGGAAACTTAATTATCTACAAAAAAGGTCTCTTAACATTTTGCCATAGCTCGCTTCGTTTCCGAGATATTTGCAGATATATCTCAAGGGAAGGGGCCTGACGGACATATTTCGAGATATTTCTTCTTCTTGTTGTTCTTCTTCTGCACAGCTAAGCTGGAAGTGGCATTTGCGGCTCGCACTAGTACAGAGTTATCTCAAAGAAAGGGGCCACGGTGTTTCTGTATCTCTATTATGTTGGTGCGGCTTCGGAACTTTTAAATATCTTGATATATCTCGAGAACTACGCATCTGATCAAAAAATATCATAGAACATAAAAAGTAGGAAACTTAATTATCTACAAAAAAGGTCTCTTAACATTTTGCCATAGCTCGCTTCGTTTCCGAGATATTTGCAGATTTATCTCAAGGGAAGGGGCCTGACGGACATATTTCGAGATATTTCTTCTTCTTGTTGTTCTTCTTCTGCACAGCTAAGCTGGAAGTGGCATTTGCGGCTCGCACTAGTGCAGAGTTATCTCAAAGAAAGGGGCCACGGTGTTTCTGTATCCCTATTATGTTGGTGCGGCTTCGGAACTTTTAAATATCTCGATATATCTCGAAAACTACGCTTCTGATCAAAAAATATCATAGAACATAAATTGTAGGAAACATAATCCTCTATAAACAACGTCTCTTAACATTTTGCCATAGCTCGCATCGTTTCCGAGACATTTGCAGATTCAGCTCAAAGGAACTGGCCTGACAGACATATTTCGAGATATTTCTTCTTCTTGTTGTTCTTCCTCTGCACAGCTAAGCTGGAAGTGGCATTTGCAGCTCGCAATAGTGCAGAGTTATCTCAAAGAAAGGGGCCACGGTGTTTCTGTATCTCTATTATGTTGGTGCGGGTTCGGAACTTTTAAATATCTTGATATATCTCGAGAACTACGCATCTGATCCTAAAAATATCATAGAACATAAAAAGTAGGAAACTTAATTCTCTACAAAAAAGGTCTCTTAACATTTTGCCATAGCTCGCTTCGTTTCCGAGATATTTGCAGATTTATCTCAAGGGAAGGGGCCTGACGGACATATTTCGAGATATTTCTTCTTCTTGTTGTTCTTCTTCTGCACAGCTAAGCTGGAAGTGGCATTTGCGGCTCGCACTAGTGCAGAGTTATCTCAAAGAAAGGGGCCACGGTGTTTCTGTATCCCTATTATGTTGGTGCGGCTTCGGAACTTTTAAATATCTCGATATATCTCGAAAACTACGCTTCTGATCAAAAAATATCATAGAACATAAATTGTAGGAAACAGAATTCTCTACAAAAAAGGTCTCTTAACATTTTGCCATAGCTCGCTTCGTTTCCGAGATATTTGCAGATATATCTCAAGGGAAGGGGCCTGACGGACATATTTCGAGATATTTCTTCTTCTTGTTGTTCTTCTTCTGCACAGCTAAGCTGGAAGTGGCATTTGCGGCTCGCACTAGTGCAGAGTTATCTCAAAGAAAGGGGCCACGGTGTTTCTGTATCTCTATTATGTTGGTGCGGCTTCGGAACTTTTAAATATCTTGATATATCTCGAGAACTACGCATCTGATCAAAAAATATCATAGAACATAAAAAGTAGGAAACTTAATTATCTACAAAAAAGGTCTCTTAACATTTTGCCATAGCTCGCTTCGTTTCCGAGATATTTGCAGATTTATCTCAAGGGAAGGGGCCTGACGGACATATTTCGAGATATTTCTTCTTCTTGTTGTTCTTCTTCTGCACAGCTAAGCTGGAAGTGGCATTTGCGGCTCGCACTAGTGCAGAGTTATCTCAAAGAAAGGGGCCACGGTGTTTCTGTATCCCTATTATGTTGGTGCGGCTTCGGAACTTTTAAATATCTCGATATATCTCGAAAACTACGCTTCTGATCAAAAAATATCATAGAACATAAATTGTAGGAAACATAATCCTCTATAAACAACGTCTCTTAACATTTTGCCATAGCTCGCATCGTTTCCGAGACATTTGCAGATTCAGCTCAAAGGAACTGGCCTGACAGACATATTTCGAGATATTTCTTCTTCTTGTTGTTCTTCCTCTGCACAGCTAAGCTGGAAGTGGCATTTGCAGCTCGCAATAGTGCAGAGTTATCTCAAAGAAAGGGGCCACGGTGTTTCTGTATCTCTATTATGTTGGTGCGGGTTCGGAACTTTTAAATATCTTGATATATCTCGAGAACTACGCATCTGATCCTAAAAATATCATAGAACATAAAAAGTAGGAAACTTAATTCTCTACAAAAAAGGTCTCTTAACATTTTGCCATAGCTCGCTTCGTTTCCGAGATATTTGCAGATTTATCTCAAGGGAAGGGGCCTGACGGACATATTTCGAGATATTTCTTCTTCTTGTTGTCCTTCTTCTGCACAGCTAAGCTGGAAGTGGCATTTGCGGCTCGCACTAGTGCAGAGTTATCTCAAAGAAAGGGGCCACGGTGTTTCTGTATCCCTATTATGTTGGTGCGGCTTCGGAACTTTTAAATATCTCGATATATCTCGAAAACTACGCTTCTGATCAAAAAATATCATAGAACATAAATTGTAGGAAACAGAATTCTCTACAAAAAAGGTCTCTTAACATTTTGCCATAGCTCGCTTCGTTTCCGAGATATTTGCAGATATATCTCAAGGGAAGGGGCCTGACGGACATATTTCGAGATATTTCTTCTTCTTGTTGTTCTTCTTCTGCACAGCTAAGCTGGAAGTGGCATTTGCGGCTCGCACTAGTGCAGAGTTATCTCAAAGAAAGGGGCCACGGTGTTTCTGTATCTCTATTATGTTGGTGCGGCTTCGGAACTTTTAAATATCTTGATATATCTCGAGAACTACGCATCTGATCAAAAAATATCATAGAACATAAAAAGTAGGAAACTTAATTATCTACAAAAAAGGTCTCTTAACATTTTGCCATAGCTCGCTTCGTTTCCGAGATATTTGCAGATATATCTCAAGGGAAGGGGCCTGACGGACATATTTCGAGATATTTCTTCTTCTTGTTGTTCTTCTTCTGCACAGCTAAGCTGGAAGTGGCATTTGCGGCTCGCACTAGTACAGAGTTATCTCAAAGAAAGGGGCCACGGTGTTTCTGTATCTCTATTATGTTGGTGCGGCTTCGGAACTTTTAAATATCTTGATATATCTCGAGAACTACGCATCTGATCAAAAAATATCATAGAACATAAAAAGTAGGAAACTTAATTATCTACAAAAAAGGTCTCTTAACATTTTGCCATAGCTCGCTTCGTTTCCGAGATATTTGCAGATTTATCTCAAGGGAAGGGGCCTGACGGACATATTTCGAGATATTTCTTCTTCTTGTTGTTCTTCTTCTGCACAGCTAAGCTGGAAGTGGCATTTGCGGCTCGCACTAGTGCAGAGTTATCTCAAAGAAAGGGGCCACGGTGTTTCTGTATCCCTATTATGTTGGTGCGGCTTCGGAACTTTTAAATATCTCGATATATCTCGAAAACTACGCTTCTGATCAAAAAATATCATAGAACATAAATTGTAGGAAACATAATCCTCTATAAACAACGTCTCTTAACATTTTGCCATAGCTCGCATCGTTTCCGAGACATTTGCAGATTCAGCTCAAAGGAACTGGCCTGACAGACATATTTCGAGATATTTCTTCTTCTTGTTGTTCTTCCTCTGCACAGCTAAGCTGGAAGTGGCATTTGCAGCTCGCAATAGTGCAGAGTTATCTCAAAGAAAGGGGCCACGGTGTTTCTGTATCTCTATTATGTTGGTGCGGGTTCGGAACTTTTAAATATCTTGATATATCTCGAGAACTACGCATCTGATCCTAAAAATATCATAGAACATAAAAAGTAGGAAACTTAATTCTCTACAAAAATGGTCTCTTAACATTTTGCCATAGCTCGCTTCGTTTCCGAGATATTTGCAGATTTATCTCAAGGGAAGGGGCCTGACGGACATATTTCGAGATATTTCTTCTTCTTGTTGTTCTTCTTCTGCACAGCTAAGCTGGAAGTGGCATTTGCCGCTCGCACTAGTGCAGAGTTATCTCAAAGAAAGGGGCCACGGTGTTTCTGTATCCCTATTATGTTGGTGCGGCTTCGGAACTTTTAAATATCTCGATATATCTCGAAAACTACGCTTCTGATCAAAAAATATCATAGAACATAAATTGTAGGAAACAGAATTCTCTACAAAAAAGGTCTCTTAACATTTTGCCATAGCTCGCTTCGTTTCCGAGATATTTGCAGATATATCTCAAGGGAAGGGGCCTGACGGACATATTTCGAGATATTTCTTCTTCTTGTTGTTCTTCTTCTGCACAGCTAAGCTGGAAGTGGCATTTGCGGCTCGCACTAGTGCAGAGTTATCTAAAAGAAAGGGGCCACGGTGTTTCTGTATCTCTATTATGTTGGTGCGGCTTCGGAACTTTTAAATATCTCGATACATCTCGAAAACTACGCTTCTGATCAAAAAATATCATAGAACATAAAAAGTCGGAAACTTAATTCTCTACAAAAAAGGTCTCTTAACATTTTGCCATAGCTCGCTTCGTTTCCGAGATATTTGCAGATATATCTCAAGGGAAGGGGCCTGACGGACATATTTCGGGATATTTCTTCTTCTTGTTGTTCTTCTTCTGCACAGCTAAGCTGGAAGTGGCATTTGCGGCTCGCACTAGTGCAGAGTTATCTCAAAGAAAGGGGCCACGGTGTTTCTGTATCCCTATTATGTTGGTGCGGCTTCGGAACTTTTAAATATCTCAATATATCTCGAAAACTACGCTTCTGATCAAAAAATATCATAGAACATAAATTGTAGGAAACTTAATGCTCTACAAAAAAGGTCTCTTAACATTTTGCCATAGCTCTCTTCGTTTCCGAGATATTTGCAGATTTATCTCAAGGGAAGGGGCCTGACGGACATATTTCGAGATATTTCTTCTTCTTGTTGTTCTTCTTCTGCACAGCTAAGCTGGAAGTGGCATTTGCAGCTCGCCATAGTGCAGAGTTATCTCAAAGAAAGGGGCCACGGTGTTTCTGTATCTCTATTATGTTGGTGCGGCTTCGGAACTTTTAAATATCTTGATATATCTCGAGAACTACGCATCTGATCAAAAAATATCATAGAACATAAAAAGTAGGAAACTTAATTATCTACAAAAAAGGTCTCTTAACATTTTGCCATAGCTCGCTTCGTTTCCGAGATATTTGCAGATTTATCTCAAGGGAAGGGGCCTGACGGACATATTTCGAGATATTTCTTCTTCTTGTTGTTCTTCCTCTGCACAGCTAAGCTGGAAGTGGCATTTGCAGCTCGCAATAGTGCAGAGTTATCTCAAAGAAAGGGGCCACGGTGTTTCTGTATCTCTATTATGTTGGTGCGGGTTCGGAACTTTTAAATATCTTGATATATCTCGAGAACTACGCATCTGATCCTAAAAATATCATAGAACATAAAAAGTAGGAAACTTAATTCTCTACAAAAAAGGTCTCTTAACATTTTGCCATAGCTCGCTTCGTTTCCGAGATATTTGCAGATTTATCTCAAGGGAAGGGGCCTGACGGACATATTTCGAGATATTTCTTCTTCTTGTTGTTCTTCTTCTGCACAGCTAAGCTGGAAGTGGCATTTGCGGCTCGCACTAGTGCAGAGTTATCTCAAAGAAAGGGGCCACGGTGTTTCTGTATCCCTATTATGTTGGTGCGGCTACGGAACGTTTAAATATCTCGATATATCTCGAAAACTACGCTTCTGATCAAAAAATATCATAGAACATAAATTGTAGGAAACAGAATTCTCTACAAAAAAGGTCTCTTAACATTTTGCCATAGCTCGCTTCGTTTCCGAGATATTTGCAGATTTATCTCAAGGGAAGGGGCCTGACGGACATATTTCGAGATATTTCTTCTTCTTGTTGTTCTTCTTCTGCACAGCTAAGCTGGAAGTGGCATTTGCGGCTCGCACTAGTGCAGAGTTATCTCAAAGAAAGGGGCCACGGTGTTTCTGTATCCCTATTATGTTGGTGCGGCTTCGGAACTTTTAAATATCTCGATATATCTCGAAAACTACGCTTCTGATCAAAAATTATCATAGAACATAAATTGTAGGAAACATAATCCTCTATAAACAACGTCTCTTAACATTTTGCCATAGCTCGCATCGTTTCCGAGACATTTGCAGATTCAGCTCAAAGGAACTGGCCTGACAGACATATTTCGAGATATTTCTTCTTCTTGTTGTTCTTCCTCTGCACAGCTAAGCTGGAAGTGGCATTTGCAGCTCGCAATAGTGCAGAGTTATCTCAAAGAAAGGGGCCACGGTGTTTCTGTATCTCTATTATGTTGGTGCGGGTTCGGAACTTTTAAATATCTTGATATATCTCGAGAACTACGCATCTGATCCTAAAAATATCATAGAACATAAAAAGTAGGAAACTTAATTCTCTACAAAAAAGGTCTCTTAACATTTTGCCATAGCTCGCTTCGTTTCCGAGATATTTGCAGATTTATCTCAAGGGAAGGGGCCTGACGGACATATTTCGAGATATTTCTTCTTCTTGTTGTTCTTCTTCTGCACAGCTAAGCTGGAAGTGGCATTTGCGGCTCGCACTAGTGCAGAGTTATCTCAAAGAAAGGGGCCACGGTGTTTCTGTATCCCTATTATGTTGGTGCGGCTTCGGAACTTTTAAATATCTCGATATATCTCGAAAACTACGCTTCTGATCAAAAAATATCATAGAACATAAATTGTAGGAAACAGAATTCTCTACAAAAAAGGTCTCTTAACATTTTGCCATAGCTCGCTTCGTTTCCGAGATATTTGCAGATATATCTCAAGGGAAGGGGCCTGACGGACATATTTCGAGATATTTCTTCTTCTTGTTATTCTTCTTCTGCACAGCTAAGCTGGAAGTGGCATTTACAGCTCGCAACAGTGCAGGGTTATCTCAAAGAAAGGGGCCACGGTGTTTCTGTATCTCTATTATGTTGGTGCGGCTTCGGAACTTTTAAATATCTTGATATATCTCGAGAACTACGCATCTGATCAAAAAATATCATAGAACATAAAAAGTAGGAAACTCAATTCTCTACAAAAAAGGTCTCTTAACATTTTGCCATAGCTCGCTTCGTTTCCGAGATATTTGCAGATTTATCTCAAGGGAAGGGGCCTAACGGACATATTTCGAGATATTTCTTCTTCTTGTTGTTCTTCTTCTGCACAGCTAAACTGGAAGTGGCATTTCCAGCTCGCAATAGTGCAGAGTTATCTCAAAGAGAGGGGCCACGGTGTTTCTGTATCTCTATTATGTTGGTGCGGCTTCGGAACTTTTAAATATCTTGATATATCTCGAGAACTACGCATCTGATCAAAAAATATCATAGAAGATAAAAAGTAGGAAACTCAATTCTCTACAAAAAAGGTCTCTTAACATTTTGCCATAGCTCGCTTCGTTTCCGAGATATTTGCAGATTTATCTCAAGGGAAGGGGCCTGACGGACATATTTCGAGATATTTCTTCTTCTTGTTGTTCTTCTTCTGCACAGCTAAGCTGGAAGTGGCATTTGCGGCTCGCACTAGTGCAGAGTTATCTCAAAGATAGGGGCCACGGTGTTTCTGTATCCCTATTATGTTGGTGCGGCTTCGGAACTTTTAAATATCTCGATATATCTCGAAAACTACGCTTCGGATCAAAAAATATCATAGAACATAAATTGTAGGAAACATAATTCTCTACAAAAAACGTCTCTTAACATTTTGCCATAGCTCGCTTCGTTTCCGAGATATTTGCAGATTCAGCTCAAAGGAACTGGCCTGACGGACATATTTCGAGATATTTCTTCTTCTTGTTGTTCTTCCTCTGCACAGCTAAGCTGGAAGTGGCATTTGCGGCTCGCACTAGTGCAGAGTTATCTCAAAGAAAGGGGCCACGGTGTTTCTGTATCTCTATTATGTTGGTGCGGCTTCGGAACTTTTAAATATCTCGATATATCTCGAAAACTACGCTTCTGATCAAAAAATATCATAGAACATAAATTGTAGAAAACATAATTCTCTACAAAAAAGGTCTCTTAACATTTTGCCATAGCTCGCTTCGTTTCCAAGAGATTTGCAGATATATCTCAAGGGAAGGGGCCTGACGGACATATTTCGAGATATTTCTTCTTCTTGTTGTTCTTCTTCTGCACAGCTAAGCTGGAAGTGGCATTTGCGGCTCGCAATAGTGCAGAGTTATCTCAAAGAAAGGGGCCACGGTGTTTCTGTATCTCTATTATGTTGGTGCGGCTTCGGAACTTTTAAATATGTCGATACATCTCGAAAACTACGCTTCTGATCAAAAAATATCATAGAACCTAAATTGTAGGAAACATAATTCTCTACAAAAAGGTCTCTTAACATTTTGCCATAGCTCGCTTCGTTTCCGAGATATGTGCAGATTTATCTCAAGGGAAGGGGCCTGACGGACATATTTCGAGATATTTCTTCTTCTTGTTGTTCTTCTTCTGCACAGCTAAGCTGGAAGTGGCATTTGCGGCTCGCACTAGTGCAGAGTTATCTCAAAGAAAGGGGCCACGGTGTTTCTGTATCCCTATTATGTTGGTGCGGATTCGGAACTTTTAAATATCTCGATATATCTCGAAAACTACGCTTCTGATCAAAAAATATCATCGAACCTAAATTGTAGGAAACATAATTCTCTACAAAAAAGGTCTCTTAACATTTTGCCATAGCTCGCTTCGTTTCCGAGATATTTGCAGATATATCTCAAGGGAAGGGGCCTGACGGACATATTTCGAGATATTTCTTCTTCTTGTTGTTCTTCTTCTGCACAGCTAAGCTGGAAGTGGCATTTGCGGCTCGCACTAGTGCAGAGTTATCTCAAAGAAAGGGGCCACGGTGTTTCTGTATCCCTATTATGTTGGTGCGGCTTCGGAACTTTTAAATATCTCGATATATCTCGAAAACTACGCTTCTGATCAAAAAATATCATAGAACATAAATTGTAGGAAACATAATTCTCTATAAAAAACGTCTCTTAACATTTTGCCATAGCTCGCTTCGTTTCCGAGATATTTGCAGATTCAGCTCAAAGGAACTGGCCTGACGGACATATTTCGAGATATTTCTTCTTCTTGTTGTTCTTCCTCTGCACAGCTAAGCTGGAAGTGGCATTTGCAGCTCGCAATAGTGCAGAGTTATCTCAAAGAAAGGGGCCACGGTGTTTCTGTATCTCTATTATGTTGGTGCGGGTTCGGAACTTTTAAATATCTTGATATATCTCGAGAACTACGCATCTGATCAAAAAATATCATAGAACATAAAAAGTAGGAAACTTAATTCTCTACGAAAAAGGTCTCTTAACATTTTGCCATAGCTCGCTTCGTTTCCGAGATATTTGCAGATTTATCTCAAGGGAAGGGGCCTGACGGACATATTTCGAGATATTTCTTCTTCTTGTTGTTCTTCTTCTGCACAGCTAAGCTGGAAGTGGCATTTGCGGCTCGCACTAGTGCAGAGTTATCTCAAAGAAAGGGGCCACGGTGTTTCTGTATCTCTATTATGTTGGTGCGGCTTCGGAACTTTTAAAAATCTCGATATATCTCGAAAACTACGCTTCTGATAAAAAATATCATAGAACATAAATTGTAGGAAACATAATTCTCTACAAAAAAGGTCTCTTAACATTTTGCCATAGCTCGCTTCGTTTCCGAGATATTTGCAGATATATCTCAAGGGAAGGGGCCTGACGGACATATTTCGAGATATTTCTTCTTCTTGTTGTTCTTCTTCTGCACAGCTAAGCTGGAAGTGGCATTTGCGGCTCGCACTAGTGCAGAGTTATCTCAAAGAAAGGGGCCACGGTGTTTCTGTATCTCTATTATGTTGGTGCGGCTTCGGAACTTTTAAATATCTCGATACATCTCGAAAACTACGCTTCTGATCAAAAAATATCATAGAACCTAAATTGTAGGAAACATAATTCTCTACAAAAAAGGTCTCTTAACATTTTGCCATAGCTCGCTTCGTTTCCGAGATATTTGCAGATTTATCTCAAGGGAAGGGGCCTAACGGACATATTTCGAGATATTTCTTCTTCTTGTTGTTCTTCTTCTGCACAGCTAAACTGGAAGTGGCATTTCCAGCTCGCAATAGTGCAGAGTTATCTCAAAGAAAGGGGCCACGGTGTTTCTGTATCTCTATAATGTTGGTGCGGCTTCGGAACTTTTAAATATCTTGATATATCTCGAGAACTACGCATCTGATCAAAAAATATCATAGAACATAAAAAGTAGGAAACTTAATTCACTACAAAAAAGGTCTCTTAACATTTTGCCATAGCTCGCTTCGTTTCCGAGATATTTGCAGATTTATCTCAAGGGAAGGGGCCTGACGGACATATTTCGAGATATTTCTTCTTCTTGTTGTTCTTCTTCTGCACAGCTGAGCTGGAAGTGGCATTTGCAGGTCGCAATAGTGCAGAGTTATCTCAAAGAAAGGGGTCACGGTGTTTCTGTATCTCTATTATGTTGGTGCGGCTTCGGAACTTTTAAATATCTCGATATATCTCGAAAACTACGCTTCTGATCAAAAAATATCATAGAACGTAAATTGTAGGAAACATTATTCTCTACAAAAAAGGTCTCTTAACATTTTGCCATAGCTCGGTTCGTTTCCGAGATATTTGCAGATTCATCTCAAGGGAAGGGGTCTGACGGACATATTTCGAGATATTTCTTCTTCTTGTTGTTCTTCTTCTGCACAGCTAAGCTGGAAGTGGCATTTGCGGCTCGCACTAGTGCAGAGTTATCTCAAAGAAAGGGGCCACGGTGTTTCTGTATCTCCATTATGTTGGTGCGGCTTCGGAACTTTTAAATACCTCGATATATCTCGTGTCACGCAGACAGACCGTTTTATCAAACGTGTCTCCTTTCAAATAAGCTTAAACATCTGGAAAGGAAAACTCTCGGGCAAACCGACCATTTACTCTCGTAATAAACAGAAGGCCCACCGATAGCAGAACCAAACACTTGGGAAAGCAATGGGTCCGCCGTAATCAAATAGCAGATGCAACCACTCTAAACTGTCGCAGAGGCAGGTGGACCCAGCCTGATCACTCGAATAGTAACCAGACCACCCTTCTTAATTAGTATATAAACCCGTTCGTACCAACGATCGGGGGCAGTACCAGAGTTCATCTCGTGTCGAGCACGTCGTGTACGGTAGTGAGTTGGTTACTATTAGTGAGATCGGGTTGAAGTCCCCTTCGAGCAACATTCACCTTATAGAATCCGCGAGTCGTGTTTCTATTTGGCATTACAATTAACCACACACAACACCCCCGCATTGCCAGTGCGTGAACACCGAGCATAGTGGAAATAGGTAATATATCACATTATACACCTATATTCGCGACAACAACATCTGTAATAGACCAAGATTGTAGAATATATACATTGCTGTGTCAAACCCACATTAGCATTCTCCTTTAAACCCAGTGAAACCTTGTGACAGTTCCTACCACAATACAATCTTACCGCTCGGGTTGTATTGATAATAAAATAAGTTACGCGGCCGCCAATCAAAAAGCCTCTGATAGCCACGCGCGCTGCCAAGCCGTCGGCCACGTAACAGAACTGGTGACAGCGGTGGGATACAGTCACATAGATCATTTTCACTGGCATAATTACTTTCGTGGAATTTGACACACGGCTATTACTTTGTTGAACAACGATTGTATACTAGTTTTCCTAGTCAATCGGGTAACAAGAGGTATATACTAGTTTTCCTAGTTACATTCTTTAACCAACAAATTCATTCAACATGGCGAATGAACAAGCCAATATTTCTTCAGCCGATCTTATGAACTTAACAGTTTCGATCGCAAATTCTATGACACTTTTGACACAAAGATCCTGCATACAAAATGTTGCGTTAACAATACCAACATTTGATGGTGAGAATCCACCTTTATCACGTTTTGCACAACTGGTAGAAGATGGATTGACCTTGATTCCTGAGGGAACAGAAAGGGAATACCTTACAATTATTTTAACTAAACTCACCGGTCCGGCGCGAAGAAGTACTTTAGAACATCAATTCACTTCGGTATCCGCGTTGATCAAGCATTTGAAGAGAAGATTTGGACCAGGAAAGAGCTTATCGCAATTTCAAACAGAAATTGCCAGGCTTCAATTTAGGGAATACGAAAGTTTGAGAAACTACATCGATAGAACAAGCCATCTTGTTTATTGTACAAGAGGAGCGATTAAAGAGAAATATCCTAGACATTCAGAGGAAAATATTAAACAAATGGAAATGGATATTTTAGAAAATTTCCTAGATGGATTACCAGACCGCATCTCTTTTAAGGTATCAGCACAAAATAGAGACATTAAAAACTTAGAGGAAGCTTTTGACGCTGTGCTAGAGGTAGACAGGAAATTAAGAAGTCGTCGTGATTTGGCACGAAACACATCACCAGGAGGCTGGAACAACAGGGATCACCACAGCAACGAACGTCGAAATGAAATTTCATACCCTCAATCTCCAACACGACACGATCGATATAGAGATCGACAGAGGAGACCATCTAACTCTGAAGACGAGAGAGAAGGACGACCACGTACATCAGCATGGACTGTGCGATCCAGGAATCAATCGAATTCACCTTCTTATCGTTCAAATTCACCACGCACAGATCAAGATGAAAAACGGTTTACAGTTTTAAAACGCAGTGAAAAGGATGATACTTCGCAGCTATATTGTTGGCGATGTGATACCCAAGGACACGATGAAAAACGTTGTAGGAGGAATTCGCAAAATTTCAGACAGCGATCATACTCTCGAAATTCTTCAGTCGAATCAAACAAGTCTTTAAACTCAGAAAACGCTCAACGGAAAGGCGAGGCGGTGAGCGATCTGCAAAGACCTCGCCAAAAGATAGTCAGATTCACGGGAGAATCCTCATCAAGGAAACCCCAGCACCAAGAATAAAAATCAAAGTTCCGGAATTAGAATTAGAAACAGCTGAATTTTTAATTGACGGTGGCGCGGCAGTTAACTTAATAGTGCGCGATGTTCTCGGAGATCAAGCCAAACGTATCACTAAAGAAGTTATTGAAATCACAGGACTTACAAAATCACCTATTTATAGCATAGGTACCACAATTCTTCACATTCACGGTAAGCCTGCATTATTTTACGTAGTAGAGAACCTTGCAATAGAAGCCGATGGAATTATAGGCAGCCCATTTTTATTACAAGAAGAAGCAGAAATTTCATATTATCATGGAACACTAGTATTGAAAGATAAACCTATTCGACCACTTCGTTTTTCAAATTACCGAGATTTAGCTCAGCAGAAAAATCCGAAATCGACTAAACACCGTATCGAAGCTCGAACAACAAAACAAATTGCAATTCACATAGCTAATCCAAATATTAAAGAGGGATACTTACCGCGACTCGAAACATCAGAAAATATATACATTGGCGAAGCAGCAGTATATAATCGTGACGGCATTTGTTACGCGTTAGCAACGAATACCGGAGAAGACGATGTAGACATCGAAATTGAACCTCAATACATTCATCCTTACGATATTTACGACTCGTCGGACGACGACCCAATTTCTTCATATATGACCGAAAACACACCAGAAAATAGAGCAACACGAATTAGAAATCTTTTAAGAACCGATCATCTCAATGCAGAAGAACGTAAACATGTATTCAACATCGTCGACGAATTTTCAGACAGATTTTACTTGCCTGGAGACAAACTAGGAGAAGTACCGAATTTTTACCATTCAATTCATACAACAGATGACGTACCGATTAATACAAGACAATACCGATATCCACCAGTACACCAAGACGAAATACAACGTCAAGTAAAGGCTCTGTTATTACAAGAAGTCATACAGCCATCTAGTTCACCATATAATTCTCCGTTATGGATTGTACCAAAGAAACCAGACGCTAAGGGCAATAAGCGTTGGCGTATGGTAATCGATTTCCGAGCCTTAAACGAAAAGACTTTGAGTGATAAATTTCCTTTGCCGAATATCACCGAAATTCTAGATAAATTGGGAGGAGCAAAATATTTCACAATTTTTGATATAGCAAATGGATTTCATCAAGTTCAAATGGATCCTAAGGATTGTCCGAAAACAGCATTCACAACACCGGATGGGCATTTTGAATTTGTACGCATGCCATTTGGTTTAAAAAATGCACCACCGACATTTCAACGCTTAATGAATCAAGTTATATCTGGTCTAGAGAACGCTCATGTATTCATAGATGATATGGTTGTTTTCTCTTCATCACTACGAGAACATGAAATAAAAGTAAAAAAATTACTCAATCGGCTCAGAGAATTTGGACTTACACTGCAGATTGATAAATGCGAATTCTTACGTAAGGAGGTTACTTATTTAGGACACATTTTAACAGAAAATGGTGTTAAGCCAGATCCTCGTAAATTACAAGCTGTAAAAGAATTTCCCATTCCTAAAACACAGAAAAATGTCCAGCAGTTCTTGGGACTGACAGGATATTATCGCCGTTTCATAAAAGATTATTCTATTAAATCAAAACCATTAGTTCAGTTATTAGGTAAAGGAATTCGTTTTAAGTGGACCGAAGACCAGCAAAAAAGTTTTGAAAATTTACGCGACGAACTCTGTACACAACCAATTTTACAATATCCGGATTTTAATCGACCGTTCATTGTTACCACTGACGCATCAGATTACGCAATTGGAGCTGTACTTAGTCAAGGAGAAATAGGAAACGATCTACCAATTGCCTACGCATCTCGTACCTTAAATAAAGCCGAAAGGAATTATTCTGCTACAGAAAAGGAATGTCTTGCAATGGTTTACGCAGTACAATATTTCAGACCGTATCTTTATGGAACAAAATTCACACTCGTCACAGATCACCGACCGTTAGTCTGGTTACACTCTGTCAAGGATCCGACATCACGACTTATGAAGTGGAGACTCAGACTCTTAGAGTACGAATATCAGGTTATCCATAAAGCAGGAAAGACGAACAAGAACGCAGACGCATTATCACGTAACCCAGTACCATCTTGCTTACCACTTATACCCCGAGATCCTCAAGACCCCGATTACAAGCACATAGGACAGAAACCAGAAATCGACACAGATTCCATAGGATTTCGTGTGCGGCAACTACAAAGGGACAGGGAAAGGAGACCGAAATATCAAGAGGAAAACACTAGCTCTGATGAAGAACCAGCCCGTGGGAAGGTTCAACATTCTCCAATAGCAGATAGACCGAGAGTCTTACCTAACTTATCGCACGAGATAAGTATGCCAGATGAACACATGGAAACAATAAACTTTCATCCGCAAGCAAATTCTACTAAAATCACATCGACAGAAGAAGACGTAAACTTGATTTCATTCGAAGAACCATCAGAAAATACCATTACGGAAAACACGATAATCGCAAACCCGCAACAGGATTTACTTAACCATACACCATTATCACTTGTAACAAATGAGGGAATTTTACAACCACAACCTGTTAACGAAACAATAGGAACGGCAATCCAGCAACCACAGGAAAACTTTGACCGTACCGTTGACCCTTATCCGTTCACACTTCTTGACACAGACACTCTTTCCACGGAGGGAGATGACCTGCGAAGAAAAGTGCAACCTTCACAGACACTTGAGGTTATTATCTCTCCAAACACCCTGACCACCGAGGAAGGTCATTACGCACATTTCATACCTGCGGACTGTAAATTGGTAACCCCCATTGGAAAACTGTTACTGGACACAGAAGCAATAGATTTACAACAGCTCATGTCAAAGAAACCGCAGAAAGGAGACGTAATAGAATCAGCAAATGGCTCATACAAAGTTTACAGTATAATAATATCAGATAATTTTTACGACACCATTAAAAGTGAAGATATACTAAACGGACTACAAACACTGAAACAGCATTTAGATCAAAATCCAATTAAATCATTTAGAATATCAGCAGTCGGAGATTTTCATAAATTACCAACCAATGAATTAACTAAATTAATAAAGGACGTTTTCAACGGTACAACACAGAAAATCATCATATGCAATTGTTCAACGATTACACCATCAGAAGAAGATCGATTACAAATAATTCGCGAAGCTCACGACAGTTTGATAGGAGGACATAAAGGAGTCACAAAAACATATAAACGCATCAGAGCGAAATATCAATGGCCAGAAATGCACAACGAAATACGAAATTATATCAGGAAATGTCCAAGCTGTCAAGAAGAGAAATTAGTTAGAGCAAAAACTCGTCAACCAATGTTAATTACCGATACCCCGATAGAACCATTTGATAAAGTTGCTTTAGACACCGTAGGACCTTTACCTTTAACGCCTAGCGGAAATAAATACATTCTCACAATGCAAGATTGTTTAACGAAATATTGTATAGCAGTAGCAATACCAAACATTAGAGCAGCTACAATAGCAGACGCTTTCGCGAGACATTTTATTGCCATATATGGAACACCACGAGCAATATTAACAGACAAGGGAACTAGTTTTATCGGAAGCTTAATGAAAAATCTTTCAGAAATATTCAAAATCAAACAAATCACAACTTCTGGATACAGACCACAAACTAATGGATCACTAGAACGAAGTCATATAGTACTAACAGAATATCTTAAACATTACATGGATAATTATGAAGATTGGGACCTATTAATACCATTTGCCATGTTTTCTTATAATACTTCCGTACATGAAGCAACAAATTTCTCTCCATATGAATTAATATTTGGAAAACCAGCCCGTGAACCAAGTTCGTTCCCAACTGGCGAAAGGTTAAAATCATATGGCGACTATTTAACAGAATTAATAACTCATACTATAAAAATCCGCAACATAGCAGCCGATAATTTGATTGCTTCCAAGCACCGTTCGAAGAAGTACTATGATAAACATTCCCGACCGGTAGAATTCAATGTAGGCGATTATGCTTATGTATTGCTAGAACCACGAATTAGTAAATTTGATCCACATTATGTAGGGCCATATGAGATCATTAATGTAACAGATATGAACAACATTGTATTGCGAACACCTGACAAAACGATAACAAAACACCAAGATAAATTAAAACACGCTTATTTTCCATCCACAACGGAAAAAACGGAAATAACGGGAAATCATGATTCCGGCACAACTACTTCTGATACCTCTGGCTCTGGTTATGAGTCAGACAGCGATTAAAGGCGGTTCAAAGGTGTTACCACTGGCGCAATCAACGGGTTTGTTTTACGATAAATTGTCAGACATACGGACATAGCAATCGCAATGGCGATTGGTCACGTCATTGGATGTTGATAAATACCTTGCACATGCACCACCAGTAGAACAGATAATTCTGGCCATGAACCAACTATAGCAAACATTTACAATACTGGAATTTTCAACCTCGAACCGGGATGTAGAGCCACAGTAAATGCGATGCAATTAAAAGCAATGGACACAATAGTAACCATGGAAAATATTATACATTACCCATCCGCGTCATACAATTTATCAATAATCATTCCGAAAATAACAGAACATCACCTATCAGTTTTAGAAACCAATTACACTAATACAGATCAAGTAATCACAAATTGGAAGAACCTTCCGACAGCACCAAACCTAGAGGAATTGGAGCATCGGGCGAAAGAATTGGAACTTCAAGAAATTTCCACAAATCGTATAAAAATATCAACATTTTCCTCGTTTGGAGTAGTATCTTTGATCCTACTAGTAATAATTGGGACAATAATAAAAAGTAATATACACAAAATCATTAATAAACTAAAACCTTTGGACAAACCGAACGAAATTGAATTGCAACTGGAAGAAATACCTAAAAACTCAGAAGAATCAAATTCAAATAATATAAATCTACCAAGGGAAAAATCTTCAGCACCTAGACCAAGTGCCACAATATTCTAAGGGGCCGTAGCCACTCCTACACATCCCTCCTCTAAGAGTCGAAATAAGAGTGGGGTAAGATAAGGGTTTTCAGACTATATAAGCAGTTCTCGGCACCATAGTCTCATCAGTAGACATCCTCAAGAAAATGAACACCATCAAAAATATAGTTTTGAGCAGTTCTGTTCGGATCGGAATTGTCCACGTGGACAATCCGGTAGAATTCTGGGCGCAGGTGGACGACGGTCGGGAAGAAGCTAGGCGACTGTACCGGGACCTGTATCGGTACATGAGCGACCGCGGCCACCTCCACTTTCCAAACCAGGAAAGACTGACCACTGGACGTCTGGTGGCGTACAGAAGTAAAGAAGGTACTTGGGTCCGAGGAGAAGTTCAACACCTGGTGGACGGCCAGTTCGAGGTGGCTCTTCGTGACCACGGCAAGGTGGTAAGGGCACCGGTCGACCAACTTCGGACCTTGCCGCCACGCTTTCAAAATCTACCGTGGCAGGCCTTCAAGGTACGAGTACGGGGTATCCGCCCTGTATGCAGGACCTGGAAGTTAGAGCAGGCCAAGAGGGTGTTGGAAGGAAGGAGGGGTCTGCTAACCAACATCAGAGGCGAGGGTGAGGTCGTGGCAGATGTAGCCCTCGATCGTCTACCAGGACAACCACCATTCAACGTGGCGGAGGCGTGGTTGGGCATGAGATACGCGGTTCCAGGCCGGGTATAAAAGCAGACCACAACACCATTCTTCCAAAACACTTATCTGAGCGGACCGAAATGTGCTACATCAGGGAACAACCAACTGAGAGGGACACCAGTCGCATCGAGCTGCTGATGAACTTGACGGCCCGCCTGTGCATGCGCAGCACTTGCTACAGATTAGACGTTGGCATTGTCTGTATGCAGTGTGCTCTCGAAGCAGCCCTTGGAGCAGCAAGGATCTATGACATGGTGGAGGTACACTATCCACTACCAACGGCATATCCGCCTGGGGCCTGCGATATTTGCAGCGCGCCCCTGATGGAGTTGCAGGCCGCCTACCACTGCGAGGAGTGTATTGCCGCCATCATCATGGAAATGGAATACCAAAGAGCAAACCAACCCATACCACCGCCTGCAATAGTACCAACCTGGTACACCGAGAGACAAATCCGATCGAGGCAGCCTGGACCCAGACGTACGCTTCGACTTCATACCGCGTTTAGCAGCATCACCAACCATCACACGTAGCGATAAGTACACACACATCACACATAACACCCGACATATTGCATTACAACACCAAAACTTCAACACATTCTAGTGAGTGTTTTCCTTTCCAATTGAAAGCATCACGATTACCGCGATGTTTCATCTAAGGGGGGAGGTGTCACGTAGACAGACCGTTTTATCAAACGTGTCTCCTTTCAAATAAGCTTAAACATCTGGAAAGGAAAACTCTCGGGCAAACCGACCATTTACTCTCGTAATAAACAGAAGGCCCACCGATAGCAGAACCAAACACTTGGGAAAGCAATGGGTCCGCCGTAATCAAATAGCAGATGCAACCACTCTAAACTGTCGCAGAGGCAGGTGGACCCAGCCTGATCACTCGAATAGTAACCAGACCACCCTTCTTAATTAGTATATAAACCCGTTCGTACCAACGATCGGGGGCAGTACCAGAGTTCATCTCGTGTCGAGCACGTCGTGTACGGTAGTGAGTTGGTTACTATTAGTGAGATCGGGTTGAAGTCCCCTTCGAGCAACATTCACCTTATAGAATCCGCGAGTCGTGTTTCTATTTGGCATTACAATTAACCACACACAACACCCCCGCATTGCCAGTGCGTGAACACCGAGCATAGTGGAAATAGGTAATATATCACATTATACACCTATATTCGCGACAACAACATCTGTAATAGACCAAGATTGTAGAATATATACATTGCTGTGTCAAACCCACATTAGCATTCTCCTTTAAACCCAGTGAAACCTTGTGACAGTTCCTACCACAATACAATCTTACCGCTCGGGTTGTATTGATAATAAAATAAGTTACGCGGCCGCCAATCAAAAAGCCTCTGATAGCCACGCGCGCTGCCAAGCCGTCGGCCACGTAACACTCGAAAACTACGCTTCGGATCAAAAAATATCATAGAACATAAATTGTAGGAAACATAATTCTCTACAAAAAACGTATCTTAACATTTTGCCATAGCTCGCTTCGTTTCCGAGATATTTGCAGATTCAGCTCAAAGGAACGGGCCTGACGGACATATTTCGAGATACTTCTTCTTCTTGTTGTTCTTCCTCTGCACAGCTAAGCTGGAAGTGGCATTTGCAGCTCGCAATAGTGCAGAGATATCTCAAAGAAAGGGGCCACGGTGTTTCTGTATCTCTATTATGTTGGTGCGGCTTCGGAACTTTTAAATATCTCGATATATCTCGAAAACTACGCTTCTGATCAAAAAATATCATAGAACATAAATTGTAGGAAACATAATTCTCTACAAAAAAGGTCTCTTAACATTTTGCCATAGCTCGCTTCGTTTCCGAGATATTTGCAGATTTATCTCAAGGGAAGGGGCCTGACGGACATATTTCGAGATATTTCTTCTTCTTGTTGTTCTTCTTCTGCACAGCTAAGCTCGAAGCGGCATTTGCAGCTCGCAATAGTGCAGAGTTATCTCAAAGAAAGAGGCCACGGTGTTTCTGTACCTCTATTATGTTGGTGCAGCTTCGGAACTTTTAAATATCTTGATATATCTCGAGAACTACGCATCTGATCAAAAAATATCATCGAACATAAAAAGTAGGAAACTTAATTCTCTACAAAAAAGGTCTCTCAACATTTTGCCATAGCTCGCTTCGTTTCCGAGATATTTGCAGATTTATCTCAAGGGAAGTGGCCTGACGGACATATTTCGAGATATTTCTTCTTCTTGTTGTCCTTGTTCTGCACAGCTAAGCTGGAAGTGGCATTTGCAGCTCGCAATAGTGCAGAGTTATCCCAAAGAAAGGGGCCACGGTGTTTCTGTATCTCTATTATGTTGGTGCGGCTTCGGAACTTTTAAATATCTCGATATATCTCGAAAACTACGCTTCTGATCAAAAAATATCATAGAACATAAAAAGTAGGAAACTTAATTCTCTACAGAAAAGGTCTCTTAAGATTTTGCCATAGCTCGCTTCGTTTCCGAGATATTTGCAGATTTATCTCAAGGGAAGTGTCCTGACGGACATATTTCGAGATATTTCTTCTTCTTGTTGTTCTTGTTCTGCACAGCTAAGCTGGAAGTGGCATTTGCAGCTCGCAATAGTGCAGAGTTATCCCAAAGAAAGGGGCCACGGTGTTTCTGTATCTCTATTATGTTGGTGCGGCTTCGGAACTTTTAAATATCTCGATATATCTCGAAAACTACGCTTCTGATCAAAAAATATCATAGAACATAAAAAGTAGGAAACTTAATTCTCTACAAAGAAGGTCTCTTAACATTTTGCCATAGCTCGCTTCGTTTCCGAGATATTTGCAGATTTATCTCAAGGGAAGGGGCCTGACGGACATATTTCGAGATATTTCTTCTTCTTGTTGTTCTTCTTCTGCACAGCTAAGCTGGAAGTGGCATTTACAGCTCGCAATAGTGCAGAGTTATCTCAAAGAAAGGGGCCACGGTGTTTCTGTATCTCTATTATGTTGGAGTGGCTTCGGAACTTTTAAATATCTTGATATATCTCGAGAACTACGCATCTGATCAAAAAATATCATAGAACATAAATTGTAGGAAACATAATTCTCTACAAAAAAGGTCTCTTAACATTTTGCCATAGCTCGCTTCGTTTCCGAGATATTTGCAGATTTATCTCAAGGGAAGGGGCCTGACGGACATATTTCGAGATATTTCTTCTTCTTGTTGTTCTTCTTCTGCACAGCTAAGCTCGAAGCGGCATTTGCAGCTCGCAATAGTGCAGAGTTATCTCAAAGAAAGAGGCCACGGTGTTTCTGTACCTCTATTATGTTGGTGCAGCTTCGGAACTTTTAAATATCTTGATATATCTCGAGAACTACGCATCTGATCAAAAAATATCATCGAACATAAAAAGTAGGAAACTTAATTCTCTACAAAAAAGGTCTCTCAACATTTTGCCATAGTTCGCTTCGTTTCCGAGATATTTGCAGATTTATCCCAAAGAAAGGGGCCACGGTGTTTCTGTATCTCTATTATGTTGGTGCGGCTTCGGAACTTTTAAATATCTCGATATATCTCGAAAACTACGCTTCTGATCAAAAAATATCATAGAACATAAAAAGTAGGAAACTTAATTCTCTACAGAAAAGGTCTCTTAAGATTTTGCCATAGCTCGCTTCGTTTCCGAGATATTTGCAGATTTATCTCAAGGGAAGTGTCCTGACGGACATATTTCGAGATATTTCTTCTTCTTGTTGTTCTTGTTCTGCACAGCTAAGCTGGAAGTGGCATTTGCAGCTCGCAATAGTGCAGAGTTATCCCAAAGAAAGGGGCCACGGTGTTTCTGTATCTCTATTATGTTGGTGCGGCTTCGGAACTTTTAAATATCTTGATATATCTCGAGAACTACGCTTCTGATCAAAAAATATCATAGAACGTAAATTGTAGGAAACATTATTCTCTACAAAAAAGGTCTCTTAACATCTTGCCATAGCTCGCTTCGTTTCCGAGATATTTGCAGATTCATCTCAAGGGAAGGGGTCTGACGGACATATTTCGAGATATTTCTTCTTCTTGATGTTCTTCTTCTGCACAGCTAAGCTCGAAGCGGCATTTGCAGCTCGCAATAGTGCAGAGTTATCTCAAAGAAAGAGGCCACGGTGTTTCTGTACCTCTATTATGTTGGTGCAGCTTCGGAACTTTTAAATATCTTGATATATCTCGAGAACTACGCATCTGATCAAAAAATATCATCGAACATAAAAAGTAGGAAACTTAATTCTCTACAAAAAAGGTCTCTCAACATTTTGCCATAGCTCGCTTCGTTTCCGAGATATTTGCAGATTTATCTCAAGGGAAGTGGCCTGACGGACATATTTCGAGATATTTCTTCTTCTTGTTGTTCTTCTTCTGCACAGCTAAGCTGGAAGTGGCATTTCCAGCTCGCAATAGTGCAGAGTTATCTCAATGAAAGGGGCCACGGTGTTTCTGTATCTCTATTATGTTGGTGCGGCTTCGGAACTTTTAAATATCTTGATATATCTCGAGAACTACGCATCTGATCAAAAAATATCATAGAACATAAAAAGTAGGAAACTTAATTCTCTACAAAAAAGGTCTGTTAACATTTTGCCATAGCTCGCTTCGTTTCCGAGATATTTGCATATTTATCTCAAGGGAAGGAGCCTGACGGACATATTTCGAGATATTTCTTCTTCTTGTTGTTCGTCTTCTGCACAGCTAAGCTGGAAGTGGCATTTGCGGCTCTCACTAGTGCAGAGTTATCTCAAAGAAAGGGGCCACGGTGTTTCTGTATCTCTATTATGTTGGTGCGGCTTCGGAACTTTTAAATATCTCGATATATCTCGAAAACTACGCTTCTGATCAAAAAATATCATTGAACATAAATTGTAGGAAACATAATTCTCTACAAAAAAGGTCTCTTAACATTTTGCCATACCTCGTTTCGTTTCCGAGATATTTGCAGATATATCTCAAGGGAAGGGGCCTGACGGACATATTTCGAGATATTTCTTCTTCTTGTTGTTCTTCTTCTGCACAGCTAAGCTGGAAGTGGCATTCACAGCTCGCAATAGTGCAGAGTTATCTCAAAGAAAGGGGCCACGGTGTTACTGTATCTCTATTATGTTGGTGCGGCTTCGGAACTTTTAAATATCTTGATATATCTCGAGAACTACGCATCTGATCAAAAAATATCATAGAACATAAAAAGTAGGAAACTTAATTCTCTACAGAAAAGGTCTCTTAAGATTTTGCCATAGCTCGCTTCGTTTCCGAGATATTTGCAGATTTATCTCAAGGGAAGTGTCCTGACGGACATATTTCGAGATATTTCTTCTTCTTGTTGTTCTTGTTCTGCACAGCTAAGCTGGAAGTGGCATTTGCAGCTCGCAATAGTGCAGAGTTATCCCAAAGAAAGGGGCCACGGTGTTTCTGTATCTCTATTATGTTGGTGCGGCTTCGGAACTTTTAAATATCTTGATATATCTCGAGAACTACGCTTCTGATCAAAAAATATCATAGAACGTAAATTGTAGGAAACATTATTCTCTACAAAAAAGGTCTCTTAACATCTTGCCATAGCTCGCTTCGTTTCCGAGATATTTGCAGATTCATCTCAAGGGAAGGGGTCTGACGGACATATTTCGAGATATTTCTTCTTCTTGATGTTCTTCTTCTGCACAGCTAAGCTCGAAGCGGCATTTGCAGCTCGCAATAGTGCAGAGTTATCTCAAAGAAAGAGGCCACGGTGTTTCTGTACCTCTATTATGTTGGTGCAGCTTCGGAACTTTTAAATATCTTGATATATCTCGAGAACTACGCATCTGATCAAAAAATATCATGGAACATAAAAAGTAGGAAACTTAATTCTCTACAAAAAAGGTCTCTCAACATTTTGCCATAGCTCGCTTCGTTTCCGAGATATTTGCAGATATATCTCAAGGGAAGTGGCCTGACGGACATATTTCGAGATATTTCTTCTTCTTGTTGTTCTTCTTCTGCACAGCTAAGCTGGAAGTGGCATTTCCAGCTCGCAATAGTGCAGAGTTATCTCAATGAAAGGGGCCACGGTGTTTCTGTATCTCTATTATGTTGGTGCGGCTTCGGAACTTTTAAATATCTTGATATATCTCGAGAACTACGCATCTGATCAAAAAATATCATAGAACATAAAAAGTAGGAAACTTAATTCTCTACAAAAAAGGTCTGTCAACATTTTGCCATAGCTCGCTTCGTTTCCGAGATATTTGCATATTTATCTCAAGGGAAGGAGCCTGACGGACATATTTCGAGATATTTCTTCTTCTTGTTGTTCGTCTTCTGCACAGCTAAGCTGGAAGTGGCATTTGCGGCTCTCACTAGTGCAGAGTTATCTCAAAGAAAGGGGCCACGGTGTTTCTGTATCTCTATTATGTTGGTGCGGCTTCGGAACTTTTAAATATCTCGATATATCTCGAAAACTACGCTTCTGATCAAAAAATATCATTGAACATAAATTGTAGGAAACATAATTCTCTACAAAAAAGGTCTCTTAACATTTTGCCATACCTCGTTTCGTTTCCGAGATATTTGCAGATATATCTCAAGGGAAGGGGCCTGACGGACATATTTCGAGATATTTCTTCTTCTTGTTGTTCTTCTTCTGCACAGCTAAGCTGGAAGTGGCATTCACAGCTCGCAATAGTGCAGAGTTATCTCAAAGAAAGGGGCCACGGTGTTACTGTATCTCTATTATGTTGGTGCGGCTTCGGAACTTTTAAATATCTTGATATATCTCGAGAACTACGCATCTGATCAAAAAATATCATAGAACATAAAAAGTAGGAAACTTAATTCTCTACAAAAAAGGTCTCTTAACATTTTGCCATAGCTCGCTTCGTTTCCGAGATATTTGCAGATTTATCTCAAGGGAAGGGGCCTGACGGACATATTTCGAGATATTTCTTCTTCTTGTTGTTCTTCTTCTGCACAGCTAAGCTGGAAGTGGCATTTGCGGCTCTCACTAGTGCAGAGTTATCTCAAAGAAAGGGGCCACGGTGTTTCTGTATCTCTATTATGTTGGTGCGGCTTCGGAACTTTTAAATATCTTGATATATCTCGAAAACTACGCTTCTGATCAAAAAATATCATAGAACATAAATTGTAGGAAACATAATTCTCTACAAAAAAGGTCTCTTAACATTTTGCCATAGCTCGCTTCGTTTCCGAGATATTTGCAGATATATCTCAAGGGAAGGGGCCTGACGGACATATTTCGAGATATTTCTTCTTCTTGTTGTTCTTCTTCTGCACAGCTAAACTGGAAGTGGCATTTCCAGCTCGCAATAGTGCAGAGTTGTCTCAAAGAAAGGGGCCACGGTGTTTCTGTATCTCTATTATGTTGGTGCGGCTTCGGAACTTTTAAATATCTCGATATATCTCGAAAACTACGCTTCTGATCAAAAAATATCATAGAACATAAAAAGTAGGAAACTTAATTCTCTACAAAAAAGGTCTCTTAACGTTTTGCCATAGCTCGTTTCGTTTCCGAGATATTTGCAGATTTATCTCAAGGGAAGGGGCCTGACGGACATATTTCGAGATATTTCTTCTTCTTGTTGTTCTTCCTCTGCACAGCTAAGCTAGAAGTGGCATTTGCAGCTCGCAATAGTGCAGAGTTATCTCAAAGAAAGGGGCCACGGTGTTTCTGTATCTCTATTATGTTGGTGCGGCTTCGGAACTTTTAAATATCTTGATATATCTCGAGAACTACGCATCTGATCAAAAAATATCATAGAACATAAAAAGTAGGAAACTTAATTCTCTACAAAAAAGGTCTCTTAACATTTTGCCATAGCTCGCTTCGTTTCCGAGACATTTGCAGATTTATCTCAAGGGAAGTGGCCTGACGGACATATTTCGAGATATTTCTTCTTCTTGTTGTTCTTGTTCTGCACAGCTAAGCTGGAAGTGGCATTTGCAGCTCGCAATAGTGCAGAGTTATCCCAAAGAAAGGGGCCACGGTGTTTCTGTATCTCTATTATGTTGGTGCGGCTTCGGAACTTTTAAATATCTCGATATATCTCGAAAACTACGCTTCTGATCAAAAAATATCATACAACATAAAAAGTAGAAAACTTAATTCTCTACAAAAAAGGTCTCTTAACATTTTGCCATAGCTCGCTTCGTTTCCGAGATATTTGCAGATTTATCTCAAGGGAAGGGGCCTAACGGACATATTTCGAGATATTTCTTCTTCTTGTTGTTCTTCTTCTGCACAGCTAAACTGGAAGTGGCATTTCCAGCTCGCAATAGCGCAGAGTTATCTCAAAGAAAGGGGCCACGGTGTTTCTGTATCTCTATTATGTTGGTGCGGCTTCGGAACTTTTAAATATCTTGATATATCTCGAGAACTACGCATCTGATCAAAAAATGTCATAGAACATAAAAAGTAGGAAACTTAATTCTCTACAAAAAAGGTCTCTTTACATTTTGCCATAGCTCGCTTCGTTTCCGAGATATTTGCAGATTCATCTCAAGGGAAGGGGTCTGACGGACATATTTCGAGATATTTCTTCTTCTTGTTGTTCTTCTTCTGCACAGCTAAGCTCGAAGCGGCATTTGCAGCTCGCAATAGTGCAGAGTTATCTCAAAGAAAGAGGCCACGGTGTTTCTGTACCTCTATTATGTTGGTGCAGCTTCGGAACTTTTAAATATCTTGATATATCTCGAGAACTACGCATCTGATCAAAAAATATCATCGAACATAAAAAGTAGGAAACTTAATTCTCTACAAAAAAGGTCTCTTAACATTTTGCCATAGCTCGCTTCGTTTCCGAGACATTTGCAGATTTATCTCAAGGGAAGGGGCCTGACGGACATATTTCGAGATATTTCTTCTTCTTGTTGTTCTTCTTCTGCACAGCTAAGCTGGAAGTGGCATTTGCGGCTCTCACTAGTGCAGAGTTATCTCAAAGAAAGGGGCCACGGTGTTTCTGTATCTCTATTATGTTGGTGCGGCTTCGGAACTTTTAAATATCTTGATATATCTCGAAAACTACGCTTCTGATCAAAAAATATCATAGAACATAAATTGTAGGAAACATAATTCTCTACAAAAAAGGTCTCTTAACATTTTGCCATAGCTCGCTTCGTTTCCGAGATATTTGCAGATATATCTCAAGGGAAGGGGCCTGACGGACATATTTCGAGATATTTCTTCTTCTTGTTGTTCTTCTTCTGCACAGCTAAACTGGAAGTGGCATTTCCAGCTCGCAATAGTGCAGAGTTATCTCAAAGAAAGGGGCCACGGTGTTTCTGTATCTCTATTATGTTGGTGCGGCTTCGGAACTTTTAAATATCTTGATATATCTCGAGAACTACGCATCTGATCAAAAAATATCATGGAACATAAAAAGTAGGAAACTTAATTCTCTACAAAAAAGGTCTCTTAACATTTTGCCATAGCTCGCTTCGTTTCCGAGATATTTGCAGATTTATCTCAAGGGAAGGGGCCTGACGGACATATTTCGAGATATTTCTTCTTCTTGTTGTTCTTCTTCTGCACAGCTAAGCTGGAAGTGGCATTTGCGGCTCTCACTAGTGCAGAGTTATCTCAAAGAAAGGGGCCACGGTGTTTCTGTATCTCTATTATGTTGGTGCGGCTTCGGAACTTTTAAATATCTCGATATATCTCGAAAACTACGCTTCTGATCAAAAAATATCATAGAACCGAAATTGTAGGAAACATAATTCTCTACAAAAAAGGTCTCTTAACATTTTGCCATAGCTCGCTTCGTTTCCGAGATATTTGCAGATATATCTCAAGGGAAGGGGCCTGACGGACATATTTCGAGATATTTCTTCTTCTTGTTGTTCTTCTTCTGCACAGCTAAACTGGAAGTGGCATTTGCAGCTCGCAATAGTGCAGAGTTATCTCAAAGAAAGAGGCCACGGTGTTTCTGTATCTCTATTATGTTGGTGCGGCTTCGGAACTTTTAAATATCTTGATATATCTCGAGAACTACGCATCTGATCAAAAAATATCATAGAACATAAAAAGTAGGAAACTTAATTCTCTACAAAAAAGGTCTCTTAACATTTTGCCATAGCTCGCTTCGTTTCCGAGATATTTGCAGATTTATCTCAAGGGAAGGGGCCTGACGGACATATTTCAAGATCTTTCTTCTTCTTGTTGTTCTTCTTCTGCACAGCTAAGCTGGAAGTGGCATTTGCAGCTCGCACTAGTGCAGAGTTATCTCAAAGAAAGGGGCCACGGTGTTTCTGTATCTCTATTATGTTGGTGCGGCTGCGGAACTTTTAAATATCTCGATATATCTCGAAAACTACGCTTCTGATCAAAAAATATCATAGAACATAAAAAGTAGGAAACTTAATTCTCTACAAAAAAGGTCTCTTAACATTTTGCCATAGCTCGCTTCGTTTCCGAGATATTTGCAGATTTATCTCAAGGGAAGGGGCCTGACGGACATATTTCGAGATATTTCTTCTTCTTGTTGTTCTTCTTCTGCACAGCTAAGCTGGAAGTGGCATTTGCAGCTCGCACTAGTGCAGAGTTATCTCAAAGAAAGGGGCCACGGTGTTTCTGTATCTCTATTATGTTGGTGCGGCTTCGGAACTTTTAAATATCTCGATATATCTCGAAAACTACGCTTCTGATCAAAAAATATCATAGAACATAAAAAGTAGGAAACTTAATTCTCTACAAAAAAGGTCTCTTAACATTTTGCCATAGCTCGCTTCGTTTCCGAGATATTTGCATATTTATCTCAAGGGAAGGGGCCTGACGGACATATTTCGAGATATTTCTTCTTCTTGTTGTTCTTCTTCTGCACAGCTAAGCTGGAAGTGGCATTTGCGGCTCGCACTAGTGCAGAGTTATCTCAAAGAAAGGGGCCACGGTGTTTCTGTATCTCTATTATGTTGGTGCGGCTTCGGAACTTTTAAATATCTCGATATATCTCGAAAACTACGCTTCTGATCAAAAAATATCATACAACATAAATTGTAGGAAACATAATTCTCTACAAAAAAGGTCTCTTAACATTTTGCCATAGCTCGCTTCGTTTCCGAGATATTTGCAGATTCAGCTCAAAGGAACTGGCCTGACGGACATATTTCGAGATATTTCTTCTTCTTGTTGTTCTTCCTCTGCACAGCTAAGCTGGAAGTGGCATTTGCAGCTCGCAATAGTGCAGAGTTATCTTAAAGAAAGGGGCCACGGTGTTTCTGTATCTCTATTATGTTGGTGCGGCTTCGGAACTTTTAAATATCTTGATATATCTCGAGAACTACGCATCTGATCAAAAAATGTCATAGAACATAAAAAGTAGGAAACTTGATTCTCTACAAAAAAGGTCTCTTAACATTTTGCCATAGCTCTCTTCGTTTCCGAGATATTTGCAGATTTATCTCAAGGGAAGGGGCCTGACGGACATATTTCGAGATATTTCTTCTTCTTGTTGTTCTTCTTCTGCACAGCTAAGCTGGAAGTGGCATTTGCGGCTCGCACTAGTGCAGAGTTATCTCAAAGAAAGGGGCCACGGTGTTTCTGTATCTCTATTATGTTGGTGCGGCTTCGGAACTTTTAAATATCTCGATATATCTCGAAAACTACGCTTCTGATCAAAAAATATCATAGAACATAAATTGTAGGAAACATAATTCTCTACAAAAAAGGTCTCTCAACATTTTGCCATAGCTCGCTTCGTTTCCGAGATATTTGCAGATATATCTCAAGGGAAGGGGCCTGACGGACATATTTCGAGATATTTCTTCTTCTTGTTGTTCTTCTTCTGCACAGCTAAGCTGGAAGTGGCATTTGCGGCTCGCACTGGTGCACAGTTATCTCAAAGAAAGGGGCCACGGTGTTTCTGTATCTCTATTATGTTGGTGCGTCTTCGGAACTTTTAAATATCTCGATATATCTCGAAAACTACGCTTCTGATCAAAAAATATGATAGAACATAAATTGTAGGAAACATAATTCTCTACAAAAAATGTCTCTTAACATTTTGCCATAGCTCGCTTCGTTTCCGAGATATTTGCATATTTATCTCAAGGGAAGGGGCCTGACGGACATATTTCGAGATATTTCTTCTTCTTGTTGTTCTTCTTCTGCACAGCTAAGCTGGAAGTGGCATTTGCGGCTCGCACTAGTGCAGAGTGATCTCAAAGAAAGGGGCCACGGTGTTTCTGTATCTCTATTATGTTGGTGCGGCTTCGGAACTTTTAAATATCTTGATATATCTCGAGAACTACGCATCTGATCAAAAAATATCATAGAACATAAAAAGTAGGAAACTTAATTCTCTACAAAAAAGGTCTCTTAACATTTTGCCATAGCTCGCTTCGTTTCCGAGATATTTGCAGATTCATCTCAAGGGAAGGGGTCTGACGGACATATTTCGAGATATTTCTTCTTCTTGTTGTTCTTCTTCTGCACAGCTAAGCTCGAAGTGGCATTTGCAGCTCGCAATAGTGCAGAGTTATCTCAAAGAAAGAGGCCACGGTGTTTCTGTACCTCTATTATGTTGGTGCAGCTTCGGAACTTTTAAATATCTTGATATATCTCGAGAACTACGCATCTGATCAAAAAATATCATCGAACATAAAAAGTAGGAAACTTAATTCTCTACAAAAAAGGTCTCTTAACATTTTGCCATAGCTCGCTTCGTATCCGAGATATTTGCAGATTCATCTCAAGGGAAGGGGACTGACGGACATATTTCGAGATACTTCTTCTTGTTGTTCTTCTTCTGCACAGCTAAGCTCGAAGTGGCATTTGCAGCTCGCAATAGTGCAGAGTTATCTCAAAGAAAGAGGCCACGGTGTTTCTGTACCTCTATTATGTTGGTGCGGCTTCGGAACTTTTAAATATCTTGATATATCTCGAGAACTACGCATCTGATCAAAAAATATCATAGAACATAAAAAGTAGGAAACTTAATTCTCTACAAAAAAGGTCTCTTAACATTTTGCCATAGCTCGCTTCGTTTCCGAGATATTTGCAGATTCATCTCAAGGGAAGGGTCCTGACGGACATATTTCGAGATATTTCTTCTTCTTGTTGTTCTTCTTCTGCACAGCTAAACTGGAAGTGGCATTTCCAGCTCGCAATAGTGCAGAGTTATCCCAAAGAAAGGGGCTACGATGTTTCTGTATCTCTATTATGTTGGTGCGGCTTCGGAACTTTTAAATATCTCGATATATCTCGAAAACTACGCTTCTGATCAAAAAATATCATAGAACATAAATTGTAGGAAACATAATTCTCTACAAAAAAGGTCTCTTAACATTTTGCCATAGCTCGCTTCGTTTCCGAGATATTTGCAGATTTATCTCAAGGGAAGGGGCCTGACGGACATATTTCGAGATATTTCTTCTTCTTGTTGTTCTTCTTCTGCACAGCTAAGCTGGAAGTGGCATTTGCAGCGCGCAATAGTGCAGAGTTATCTCAAAGAAAGGGGCCACGGTGTTTCTGTATCTCTATTATGTTGGTGCGGCTTCGGAACTTTTAAATATCTTGATATATCTCGAGAACTACGCATCTGATCAAAAAATATCAGACTACATAAAAAGTAGGAAACTTAATTCTCTACAAGAAAGGTCTCTAAACATTTTGCCATAGCTCGCTTCGTTTCCGAGATATTTGCAGATTTATCTCAAGGGAAGGGGCCTGACGGACATATTTCGAGATATTTCTTCTTCTTGTTGTTCTTCTTCTGCACAGCTAAGCTGGAAGTGGCATTTGCAGCTCGCAATAGTGCAGAGTTACCTCAAAGAGAGGGGCCACGGTGTTTCTGTATCTCTATTATGTTGGTGCGGCTTCGGAACTTTTAAGTATCTTGATCTATCTCGAGAACTACGCATCTGATCAAAAAATATCATAGAAGATAAAAAGTAGGAAACTTAATTCTCTACAAAAAAGGTCTCTTAACATTTCGCCATAGCTCGCTTCGTTTCCGAGATATTTGCAGATTTATCTCAAGGGAAGGGGCCTGTCGGACATATTTCGAGATATTTCTTCTTCTTGTTGCTCTTCTTCTGCACAGCTAAGCTGGAAGTGGCATTTGCGGCTCGCACTAGTGCAGAGTTATCTCAAAGAAAGGG
Organism: Osmia lignaria lignaria; assembly: GCF_051020975.1. NCBI lineage: Eukaryota > Metazoa > Arthropoda > Insecta > Hymenoptera > Megachilidae > Osmia > Osmia lignaria. The sequence goes on from NW_027478160.1 coordinate 4,864,984, forward strand.
GCCACGGTGTTTCTGTATCCCTATTATGTTGGTGCGGCTTCGGAACTTTTAAATATCTCGATATATCTCGAAAACTACGCTTCTGATCAAAAAATATCATAGAACATAAATTGTAGGAAACATAATTCTCTACAAAAAACGTCTCTTAACATTTTGCCATAGCTCGCTTCGTTTCCGAGATATTTGCAGATTCAGCTCAAAGGAACTGGCCTGACGGACATATTTCGAGATATTTCTTCTTCTTGTTGTTCATCTTCTGCACAGCTAAGCTGGAAGTGGCATTTACAGCTCGCAATAGTGCAGAGTTATCTCAAAGAAAGTGGCCACGGTGTTTCTGTATCTCTATTATGTTGGTGCGGCTTCGGAACTTTTAAATATCTTGATATATCTCGAGAACTACGCATCTGATCAAAAAATAACATAGAACATAAAAAGTAGGAAATCTAATTCTCTACAAAAAAGGTCTCTTAACATTTTGCCATAGCTCGCTTCGTTTCCGAGATATTTGCAGATTTATCTCAAAGGAACTGGCCTGACGGACATATTTCGAGATATTTCTTCTTCTTGTTGTTCTTCCTCTGCACAGCTAAGCTGGAAGTGGCATTTGCAGCTCGCAATAGTGCAGAGTTATCTCAAAGAACGGGGCCACGGTGTTTCTGTATCCCTATTATGTTGGTGCGGCTTCGGAACTTTTAAATATCTTGATATATCTCGAGAACTACGCATCTGATCAAAAAATATCATAGAACATAAAAAGTAGGAATCCTAATTCTCTACAAAAAAGGTCTCTTAACATTTTGCCATAGCTCTCTTCGTTTCCGAGATATTTGCAGATTCAGCTCAAAGGAACTGGCCTGACGGACATATTTCGAGATATTTCTTCTTCTTGTTGTTCTTCCTCTGCACAGCTAAGCTGGAAGTGGCATTTGCAGCTCGCAATAGTGCAGAGTTATCTCAAAGAAAGGGGCCACGGTGTTTCTGTATCTCTATTATGTTGGTGCGGCTTCGGAACTTTTAAATATCTTGATATATCTCGAGAACTACGCATCTGATCAAAAAATATCATAGAACATAAAAAGTAGGAAACTTAATTCTCTACAAAAAAGGTCTCTCAACATTTTGCCACAGCTCGCTTCGTTTCCGAGATATTTGCAGATTTATCTCAAGGGAAGGGGCCTGACGGACATATTTCGAGATATTTCTTCTTCTTGTTGTTCTTCTTCTGCACAGCTAAGCTGGAAGTGGCATTTACAGCTCGCAATAGTGCAGAGTTATCTCAAAGAAAGGGGCCACGGTGTTTCTGTATCTCTATTATGTTGGTGCGGCTTCGGAACTTTTAAATATCTTGATATATCTCGAGAACTACGCCTCTGATCGAAAAATATCATAGAACATAAAAAGTAGGAAACTTAATTCTCTACAAAAAAGGTCTCTTAAGATTTTGCCATAGCTCGCTTCGCTTCCGAGATATTTGCAGATTTATCTCAAGGGAAGGGGCCTGACGGACATATTTCGAGATATTTCTTCTTCTTGTTGTTCTTCCTCTGCACAGCTAAGCTGGAAGTGGCATTTGCAGCTCGCAATAGTGCAGAGTTATCTCAAAGAAAGGGGCCACGGTGTTTCTGTATCTCTATTATGTTGGAGTGGCTTCGGAACTTTTAAATATCTTGATATATCTCGAGAACTACGCATCTGATCAAAAAATATCATAGAACATAAATTGTAGGAAACATAATTCTCTACAAAAAAGGTCTCTTAACATTTTGCCATAGCTCGCTTCGTTTCCGAGATATTTGCAGATTTATCTCAAGGGAAGGGGCCTGACGGACATATTTCGAGATATTTCTTCTTCTTGTTGTTCTTCTTCTGCACAGCTAAGCTGGAAGTGGCATTTGCGGCTCGCACTAGTGCAGAGTTATCTCAAAGAAAGGGGCCACGGTGTTTCTGTATCCCTATTATGTTGGTGCGGCTTCGGAACTTTTAAATATCTTGATATATCTCGAGAACTACGCATCTGATCAAAAAATATCATAGAACATAAAAAGTAGGAAACTTAATTCTCTACAAAAAAGGTCTCTTAACATTTTGCCATAGCTCGCTTCGTTTCCGAGATATTTGCATATTTATCTCAAGGGAAGGGGCCTGACGGACATATTTCGAGATATTTCTTCTTCTTGTTGTTCTTCTTCTGCTCAGCTAAGCTGGAAGTGGCATTTGCGGCTCGCACTAGTGCAGAGTTATCTCAAAGAAAGGGGCCACGGTGTTTCTGTATCTCTATTATGTTGGTGCGGCTTCGGAACTTTTAAATATCTCGATATATCTCGAAAACTACGCTTCTGATCAAAAAATATCATAGAACCGAAATTGTAGGAAACATAATTCTCTACAAAAAAGGTCTCTTAACATTTTGCCATAGCTCGCTTCGTTTCCGAGATATTTGCAGATATATCTCAAGGGAAGGGGCCTGACGGACATATTTCGAGATATTTCTTCTTCTTGTTGTTCTTCTTCTGCACAGCTAAACTGGAAGTGGCATTTGCAGCTCGCAATAGTGCAGAGTTATCTCAAAGAAAGAGGCCACGGTGTTTCTGTATCTCTATTATGTTGGTGCGGCTTCGGAACTTTTAAATATCTTGATATATCTCGAGAACTACGCATCTGATCAAAAAATATCATAGAACATAAAAAGTAGGAAACTTAATTCTCTACAAAAAAGGTCTCTTAACATTTTGCCATAGCTCGCTTCGTTTCCGAGATATTTGCAGATTTATCTCAAGGGAAGGGGCCTGACGGACATATTTCAAGATATTTCTTCTTCTTGTTGTTCTTCTTCTGCACAGCTAAGCTGGAAGTGGCATTTGCAGCTCGCACTAGTGCAGAGTTATCTCAAAGAAAGGGGCCACGGTGTTTCTGTATCTCTATTATGTTGGTGCGGCTTCGGAACTTTTAAATATCTCGATATATCTCGAAAACTACGCTTCTGATCAAAAAATATCATAGAACATAAAAAGTAGGAAACTTAATTCTCTACAAAAAAGGTCTCTTAACATTTTGCCATAGCTCGCTTCGTTTCCGAGATATTTGCAGATTTATCTCAAGGGAAGGGGCCTGACGGACATATTTCGAGATATTTCTTCTTCTTGTTGTTCTTCTTCTGCACAGCTAAGCTGGAAGTGGCATTTGCAGCTCGCACTAGTGCAGAGTTATCTCAAAGAAAGGGGCCACGGTGTTTCTGTATCTCTATTATGTTGGTGCGGCTTCGGAACTTTTAAATATCTCGATATATCTCGAAAACTACGCTTCTGATCAAAAAATATCATAGAACATAAAAAGTAGGAAACTTAATTCTCTACAAAAAAGGTCTCTTAACATTTTGCCATAGCTCGCTTCGTTTCCGAGATATTTGCATATTTATCTCAAGGGAAGGGGCCTGACGGACATATTTCGAGATATTTCTTCTTCTTGTTGTTCTTCTTCTGCACAGCTAAGCTGGAAGTGGCATTTGCGGCTCGCACTAGTGCAGAGTTATCTCAAAGAAAGGGGCCACGGTGTTTCTGTATCTCTATTATGTTGGTGCGGCTTCGGAACTTTTAAATATCTCGATATATCTCGAAAACTACGCTTCTGATCAAAAAATATCATACAACATAAATTGTAGGAAACATAATTCTCTACAAAAAAGGTCTCTTAACATTTTGCCATAGCTCGCTTCGTTTCCGAGATATTTGCAGATTCAGCTCAAAGGAACTGGCCTGACGGACATATTTCGAGATATTTCTTCTTCTTGTTGTTCTTCCTCTGCACAGCTAAGCTGGAAGTGGCATTTGCAGCTCGCAATAGTGCAGAGTTATCTTAAAGAAAGGGGCCACGGTGTTTCTGTATCTCTATTATGTTGGTGCGGCTTCGGAACTTTTAAATATCTTGATATATCTCGAGAACTACGCATCTGATCAAAAAATGTCATAGAACATAAAAAGTAGGAAACTTGATTCTCTACAAAAAAGGTCTCTTAACATTTTGCCATAGCTCTCTTCGTTTCCGAGATATTTGCAGATTTATCTCAAGGGAAGGGGCCTGACGGACATATTTCGAGATATTTCTTCTTCTTGTTGTTCTTCTTCTGCACAGCTAAGCTGGAAGTGGCATTTGCGGCTCGCACTAGTGCAGAGTTATCTCAAAGAAAGGGGCCACGGTGTTTCTGTATCTCTATTATGTTGGTGCGGCTTCGGAACTTTTAAATATCTCGATATATCTCGAAAACTACGCTTCTGATCAAAAAATATCATAGAACATAAATTGTAGGAAACATAATTCTCTACAAAAAAGGTCTCTCAACATTTTGCCATAGCTCGCTTCGTTTCCGAGATATTTGCAGATATATCTCAAGGGAAGGGGCCTGACGGACATATTTCGAGATATTTCTTCTTCTTGTTGTTCTTCTTCTGCACAGCTAAGCTGGAAGTGGCATTTGCGGCTCGCACTGGTGCACAGTTATCTCAAAGAAAGGGGCCACGGTGTTTCTGTATCTCTATTATGTTGGTGCGGCTTCGGAACTTTTAAATATCTTGATATATCTCGAGAACTACGCATCTGATCAAAAAATATCATAGAACATAAAAAGTAGGAAACTTAATTCTCTACAAAAAAGGTCTCTTAACATTTTGCCATAGCTCGCTTCGTTTCCGAGATATTTGCAGATTCATCTCAAGGGAAGGGGTCTGACGGACATATTTCGAGATATTTCTTCTTCTTGTTGTTCTTGTTCTGCACAGCTAAGCTCGAAGTGGCATTTGCAGCTCGCAATAGTGCAGAGTTATCTCAAAGAAAGAGGCCACGGTGTTTCTGTACCTCTATTATGTTGGTGCAGCTTCGGAACTTTTAAATATCTTGATATATCTCGAGAACTACGCATCTGATCAAAAAATATCATCGAACATAAAAAGTAGGAAACTTAATTCTCTACAAAAAAGGTCTCTTAACATTTTGCCATAGCTCGCTTCGTATCCGAGATATTTGCAGATTCATCTCAAGGGAAGGGGACTGACGGACATATTTCGAGATACTTCTTCTTGTTGTTCTTCTTCTGCACAGCTAAGCTCGAAGTGGCATTTGCAGCTCGCAATAGTGCAGAGTTATCTCAAAGAAAGAGGCCACGGTGTTTCTGTACCTCTAATATGTTGGTGCGGCTTCGGAACTTTTAAATATCTTGATATATCTCGAGAACTACGCATCTGATCAAAAAATATCATAGAACATAAAAAGTAGGAAACTTAATTCTCTACAAAAAAGGTCTCTTAACATTTTGCCATAGCTCGCTTCGTTTCCGAGATATTTGCAGATTCATCTCAAGGGAAGGGTCCTGACGGACATATTTCGAGATATTTCTTCTTCTTGTTGTTCTTCTTCTGCACAGCTAAACTGGAAGTGGCATTTCCAGCTCGCAATAGTGCAGAGTTATCTTAAAGAAAGGGGCCACGGTGTTTCTGTATCTCTATTATGTTGGTGCGGCTTCGGAACTTTTAAATATCTTGATATATCTCGAGAACTACGCATCTGATCAAAAAATGTCATAGAACATAAAAAGTAGGAAACTTGATTCTCTACAAAAAAGGTCTCTTAACATTTTGCCATAGCTCTCTTCGTTTCCGAGATATTTGCAGATTTATCTCAAGGGAAGGGGCCTGACGGACATATTTCGAGATATTTCTTCTTCTTGTTGTTCTTCTTCTGCACAGCTAAGCTGGAAGTGGCATTTGCGGCTCGCACTAGTGCAGAGTTATCTCAAAGAAAGGGGCCACGGTGTTTCTGTATCTCTATTATGTTGGTGCGGCTTCGGAACTTTTAAATATCTCGATATATCTCGAAAACTACGCTTCTGATCAAAAAATATCATAGAACATAAATTGTAGGAAACATAATTCTCTACAAAAAAGGTCTCTCAACATTTTGCCATAGCTCGCTTCGTTTCCGAGATATTTGCAGATATATCTCAAGGGAAGGGGCCTGACGGACATATTTCGAGATATTTCTTCTTCTTGTTGTTCTTCTTCTGCACAGCTAAGCTGGAAGTGGCATTTGCGGCTCGCACTGGTGCACAGTTATCTCAAAGAAAGGGGCCACGGTGTTTCTGTATCTCTATTATGTTGGTGCGTCTTCGGAACTTTTAAATATCTCGATATATCTCGAAAACTACGCTTCTGATCAAAAAATATGATAGAACATAAATTGTAGGAAACATAATTCTCTACAAAAAATGTCTCTTAACATTTTGCCATAGCTCGCTTCGTTTCCGAGATATTTGCATATTTATCTCAAGGGAAGGGGCCTGACGGACATATTTCGAGATATTTCTTCTTCTTGTTGTTCTTCTTCTGCACAGCTAAGCTGGAAGTGGCATTTGCGGCTCGCACTAGTGCAGAGTGATCTCAAAGAAAGGGGCCACGTTGTTTCTGTATCTCTATTATGTTGGTGCGGCTTCGGAACTTTTAAATATCTTGATATATCTCGAGAACTACGCATCTGATCAAAAAATATCATAGAACATAAAAAGTAGGAAACTTAATTCTCTACAAAAAAGGTCTCTTAACATTTTGCCATAGCTCGCTTCGTTTCCGAGATATTTGCAGATTCATCTCAAGGGAAGGGGTCTGACGGACATATTTCGAGATATTTCTTCTTCTTGTTGTTCTTCTTCTGCACAGCTAAGCTCGAAGTGGCATTTGCAGCTCGCAGTAGTGCAGAGTTATCTCAAAGAAAGAGGCCACGGTGTTTCTGTACCTCTATTATGTTGGTGCAGCTTCGGAACTTTTAAATATCTTGATATATCTCGAGAACTACGCATCTGATCAAAAAATATCATCGAACATAAAAAGTAGGAAACTTAATTCTCTACAAAAAAGGTCTCTTAACATTTTGCCATAGCTCGCTTCGTATCCGAGATATTTGCAGATTCATCTCAAGGGAAGGGGACTGACGGACATATTTCGAGATACTTCTTCTTGTTGTTCTTCTTCTGCACAGCTAAGCTCGAAGTGGCATTTGCAGCTCGCAATAGTGCAGAGTTATCTCAAAGAAAGAGGCCACGGTGTTTCTGTACCTCTAATATGTTGGTGCGGCTTCGGAACTTTTAAATATCTTGATATATCTCGAGAACTACGCATCTGATCAAAAAATATCATAGAACATAAAAAGTAGGAAACTTAATTCTCTACAAAAAAGGTCTCTTAACATTTTGCCATAGCTCGCTTCGTTTCCGAGATATTTGCAGATTCATCTCAAGGGAAGGGTCCTGACGGACATATTTCGAGATATTTCTTCTTCTTGTTGTTCTTCTTCTGCACAGCTAAACTGGAAGTGGCATTTCCAGCTCGCAATAGTGCAGAGTTATCCCAAAGAAAGGGGCTACGATGTTTCTGTATCTCTATTATGTTGGTGCGGCTTCGGAACTTTTAAATATCTCGATATATCTCGAAAACTACGCTTCTGATCAAAAAATATCATAGAACATAAATTGTAGGAAACATAATTCTCTACAAAAAAGGTCTCTTAACATTTTGCCATAGCTCGCTTCGTTTCCGAGATATTTGCAGATTTATCTCAAGGGAAGGGGCCTGACGGACATATTTCGAGATATTTCTTCTTCTTGTTGTTCTTCTTCTGCACAGCTAAGCTGGAAGTGGCATTTGCAGCGCGCAATAGTGCAGAGTTATCTCAAAGAAAGGGGCCACGGTGTTTCTGTATCTCTATTATGTTGGTGCGGCTTCGGAACTTTTAAATATCTTGATATATCTCGAGAACTACGCATCTGATCAAAAAATATCAGACTACATAAAAAGTAGGAAACTTAATTCTCTACAAGAAAGGTCTCTAAACATTTTGCCATAGCTCGCTTCGTTTCCGAGATATTTGCAGATTTATCTCAAGGGAAGGGGCCTGACGGACATATTTCGAGATATTTCTTCTTCTTGTTGTTCTTCTTCTGCACAGCTAAGCTGGAAGTGGCATTTGCAGCTCGCAATAGTGCAGAGTTACCTCAAAGAGAGGGGCCACGGTGTTTCTGTATCTCTATTATGTTGGTGCGGCTTCGGAACTTTTAAGTATCTTGATCTATCTCGAGAACTACGCATCTGATCAAAAAATATCATAGAAGATAAAAAGTAGGAAACTTAATTCTCTACAAAAAAGGTCTCTTAACATTTCGCCATAGCTCGCTTCGTTTCCGAGATATTTGCAGATTTATCTCAAGGGAAGGGGCCTGTCGGACATATTTCGAGATATTTCTTCTTCTTGTTGCTCTTCTTCTGCACAGCTAAGCTGGAAGTGGCATTTGCGGCTCGCACTAGTGCAGAGTTATCTCAAAGAAAGGGGCCACGGTGTTTCTGTATCCCTATTATGTTGGTGCGGCTTCGGAACTTTTAAATATCTCGATATATCTCGAAAACTACGCTTCTGATCAAAAAATATCATAGAACATAAATTGTAGGAAACATAATTCTCTACAAAAAACGTCTCTTAACATTTTGCCATAGCTCGCTTCGTTTCCGAGATATTTGCAGATTCAGCTCAAAGGAACTGGCCTGACGGACATATTTCGAGATATTTCTTCTTCTTGTTGTTCATCTTCTGCACAGCTAAGCTGGAAGTGGCATTTACAGCTCGCAATAGTGCAGAGTTATCTCAAAGAAAGTGGCCACGGTGTTTCTGTATCTCTATTATGTTGGTGCGGCTTCGGAACTTTTAAATATCTTGATATATCTAGAGAACTACGCATCTGATCAAAAAATAACATAGAACATAAAAAGTAGGAAATCTAATTCTCTACAAAAAAGGTCTCTTAACATTTTGCCATAGCTCGCTTCGTTTCCGAGATATTTGCAGATTTATCTCAAAGGAACTGGCCTGACGGACATATTTCGAGATATTTCTTCTTCTTGTTGTTCTTCCTCTGCACAGCTAAGCTGGAAGTGGCATTTGCAGCTCGCAATAGTGCAGAGTTATCTCAAAGAACGGGGCCACGGTGTTTCTGTATCCCTATTATGTTGGTGCGGCTTCGGAACTTTTAAATATCTTGATATATCTCGAGAACTACGCATCTGATCAAAAAATATCATAGAACATAAAAAGTAGGAATCCTAATTCTCTACAAAAAAGGTCTCTTAACATTTTGCCATAGCTCTCTTCGTTTCCGAGATATTTGCAGATTCAGCTCAAAGGAACTGGCCTGACGGACATATTTCGAGATATTTCTTCTTCTTGTTGTTCTTCCTCTGCACAGCTAAGCTGGAAGTGGCATTTGCAGCTCGCAATAGTGCAGAGTTATCTCAAAGAAAGGGGCCACGGTGTTTCTGTATCTCTATTATGTTGGTGCGGCTTCGGAACTTTTAAATATCTTGATATATCTCGAGAACTACGCATCTGATCAAAAAATATCATAGAACATAAAAAGTAGGAAACTTAATTCTCTACAAAAAAGGTCTCTCAACATTTTGCCACAGCTCGCTTCGTTTCCGAGATATTTGCAGATTTATCTCAAGGGAAGGGGCCTGACGGACATATTTCGAGATATTTCTTCTTCTTGTTGTTCTTCTTCTGCACAGCTAAGCTGGAAGTGGCATTTACAGCTCGCAATAGTGCAGAGTTATCTCAAAGAAAGGGGCCACGGTGTTTCTGTATCTCTATTATGTTGGTGCGGCTTCGGAACTTTTAAATATCTTGATATATCTCGAGAACTACGCCTCTGATCGAAAAATATCATAGAACATAAAAAGTAGGAAACTTAATTCTCTACAAAAAAGGTCTCTTAACATTTTGCCATAGCTCGCTTCGCTTCCGAGATATTTGCAGATTTATCTCAAGGGAAGGGGCCTGACGGACATATTTCGAGATATTTCTTCTTCTTGTTGTTCTTCCTCTGCACAGCTAAGCTGGAAGTGGCATTTGCAGCTCGCAATAGTGCAGAGTTATCTCAAAGAAAGGGGCCACGGTGTTTCTGTATCTCTATTATGTTGGTGCGGCTTCGGAACTTTTAAATATCTTGATATATCTCGAGAACTACGCATCTGATCAAAAAATATCATAGAACACCAAAAGTAGGAAACTTAATTCTCTACAAAAAAGGTCTCTTAACATTTTGCCATAGCTCGCTTCGTTTCCGAGATATTTGCAGATTTATCTCAAGGGAAGGGGCCTGACGGACATATTTCGAGATATTTCTTCTTCTTGTTGATCTTCTTCTGCACAGCTAAGCTGGAAGTGGCATTTGCGGCTCGCACTAGTGCAGAGTTATCTCAACGAAAGGGGCCACAGTGTTTCTGTATCTCTATTATGTTGGTGCGGCTTCGGAACTTTTAAATATCTCGATATATCTCGAAAACTACGCTTCTGATGAAAAAATATCATAGAACATAAATTGTAGGAAACATAATTCTCTACAAAAAAGGTCTCTTAACATTTTGCCATAGCTCGCTTCGTTTCCGAGATATTTGCAGATATATCTCAAGGGAAGGGGCCTGACGGACATATTTCGAGATATTTCTTCTTCTTGTTGTTCTTCTTCTGTACAGCTAAGCTGAAAGTGGCATTTGCGGCTCGCACTAGTGCAGAGTTATCTCAAAGAAAGGGGCCACGGTGCTTCTGTATCTCTATTATGTTGGTGCGGCTTCGGAACTTTTAAATATCTCGATATATCTCGAAACCTACGCTTCTGATCAAAAAATATCATAGAACATAAATTGTAGGAAACATAATTCTCTACAAAAAAGGTCGCTTAACATTTTGCCATAGCTCGCTTCGTTTCCGAGATATTTGCATATTTATCTCAAGGGAAGGGGCCTGACGGACATATTTCGAGATATTTCTTCTTCTTGTTGTTCTTCTTCTGCACAGCTAAGCTGGAAGTGGCATTTGCGGCTCGCACTAGTGCAGAGTCATCTCAAAGAACGGGGCCACGGTGTTTCTGTATCCCTATTATGGTGGTGCGGCTTCGGAACTTTTAAATATCTTGATATATCTCGAGAACTACGCTTCTGATCAAAAAATATCATAGAACATAAATTGTAGGAAACATAATTCTCTACAAAAAACGTCTCTTAACATTTTGCCATAGCTCGCTTCGTTTCCGAGATATTTGCAGATTCAGCTCAAAGGAACTGGCCTGACGGACATATTTCGAGATATTTCTTCTTCTTGTTGTTCTTCCACTGCACAGCTAAGCTGGAAGTGGCATTTGCAGCTCGCAATAGTGCAGAGTTATCTCAAAGAAAGGGGCCACGGTGTTTCTGTATCTCTATTATGTTGGTGCGGCTTCGGAACTTTTGAATATCTTGATATATCTCGAGAACTACGCATCTGATCAAAAAATATCATAGAACATAAAAAGTAGGAAACTTAATTCTCTACAAAAAAGGTCTCTTAACATTTTGCCATAGCTCGCTTCGTTTCCGAGATATTTGCAGATTTATCTCAAGGGAAGGGGCCTGACGGACATATTTCGAGATATTTCTTCTTCTTGTTGTTCTTCTTCTGCACAGCTAAGCTGGAAGTGGCATTTGCGGCTCGCACTAGTGCAGAGTTATCTCAACGAAAGGGGCCACGGTGTTTCTGTATCTCTGTTATGTTGGTGCGGCTTCGGAACTTTTAAATATCTCGATATATCTCGAAAACTACGCTTCTGATCAAAAAATATCATAGAACATAAATTGTAGGAAACATAATTCTCTACAAAAAAGGTCTCTTAACATTTTGCCATAGCTCGCTTCGTTTCCGAGATATTTGCAGATTTATCTCAAGGGAAGGGGCCTGACGGACATATTTCGAGATATTTCTTCTTCTTGTTGTTCTTCTTCTGCACAGCTAAGCTGAAAGTGGCATTTGCAGCTCGCAATAGTGCAGAGTTATCTCAAAGAAAGGGGCCACGGTGTTTCTGTATCTCTATTATGTTGGTGCGGCTTCGGAACTTTTAAATATCTTGATATATCTCGAGAACTACGCATCTGATCAGAAAATATCATAGAAGATAAAAAGTAGGAAACTTAATTCTCTACAAAAAAGGTCTCTTAACATTTTGCCATAGCTCGCTTCGTTTCCGAGATATTTGCAGATTTATCTCAAGGTAAGGGGCCTGACGGACATATTTCGAGATATTCCTTCTTCTTGTTGTTCTTCTTCTGCACAGCTAAGCTGGAAGTGGCATTTGCAGCTCGCAATAGTGCAGAGTTATCTCAAAGAAAGGGGCCACGGTGTTTCTGTATCTCTATTATGTTGGTGCGGCTTCGGAACTTTTGAATATCTTGATATATCTCGAGAACTACGCATCTGATCAAAAAATATCATAGAACATAAAAAGTAGGAAACTCAATTCTCTACAAAAAAGTCTCTTAACATTTTGCAATAGCTCGCTTCGTTTCCGAGATATTTGCAGATTTATCTCAACGGAAGGTGCCTGACGGACATATTTCGAGATATTTCTTCTTCTTGTTGTTCTTGTTCTGCACAGCTAAGCTGGAAGTGGCATTTGCGGCTCGCACTAGTGCAGAGTTATCTCAAAGAAAGGGGCCACGGTGTTTCGGTATCTCTATTATGTTGGTGCGGCTTCGGAACTTTTAAATATCTCGATATATCTCGAAAACTACGCTTCTGATCAAAAAATATCATAGAACATAAATTGTAGGAAACATAATTCTCTACAAAAAACGTCTCTTAACATTTTGCCATAGCTCGCTTCGTTTCCGAGATATTTGCAGATTCAGCTCAAAGGAACTGGCCTGACGGACATATTTCGAGATATTCCTTCTTCTTGTTGTTCTTCCTCTGCACAGCTAAGCTGGAAGTGGCATTTGCAGCTCGCAATAGTGCAGAGTTATCTCAAAGAAAGGGGCCACGGTGTTTCTGTATCTCTATTATGTTGGTGCGGCTTCGGAACTTTTGAATATCTTGATATATCTCGAGAACTACGCATCTGATCAAAAAATATGATAGAACATAAAAAGTAGGAAACTTAATTCTCTACAAAAAAGGTCTCTTAACATTTTGCCATAGCTCGCTTCGTTTCCGAGATATTTGCAGATTTATCTCAAGGGAAGGGGCCTGACGGACATATTTCGAGATATTTCTTCTTCTTGTTGTTCTTCTTCTGCACAGCTAAGCTGGAAGTGGCATTTGCGGCTCGCACTAGTGCAGAGTTATCTCAACGAAAGGGGCCACGGTGTTTCTGTATCTCTGTTATGTTGGTGCGGCTTCGGAACTTTTAAATATCTCGATATATCTCGAAAACTACGCTTCTGATCAAAAAATATCATAGAACATAAATTGTAGGAAACATAATTCTCTACAAAAAAGGTCTCTTAACATTTTGCCATAGCTCGCTTCGTTTCCGAGATATTTGCAGATTTATCTCAAGGTAAGGGGCCTGACGGACATATTTCGAGATATTCCTCCTTCTTGTTGTTCTTCTTCTGCACAGCTAAGCTGGAAGTGGCATTTGCAGCTCGCAATAGTGCAGAGTTATCTCAAAGAAAGGGGCCACGGTGTTTCTGTATCTCTATTATGTTGGTGCGGCTTCGGAACTTTTGAATATCTTGATATATCTCGAGAACTACGCATCTGATCAAAAAATATCATAGAACATAAAAAGTAGGAAACTCAATTCTCTACAAAAAAGTCTGTTAACATTTTGCAATAGCTCGCTTCGTTTCCGAGATATTTGCAGATTTATCTCAACGGAAGGTGCCTGACGGACATATTTCGAGATATTTCTTCTTCTTGTTGTTCTTGTTCTGCACAGCTAAGCTGGAAGTGGCATTTGCGGCTCGCACTAGTGCAGAGTTATCTCAAAGAAAGGGGCCACGGTGTTTCGGTATCTCTATTATGTTGGTGCGGCTTCGGAACTTTTAAATATCTCGATATATCTCGAAAACTACGCTTCTGATCAAAAAATATCATAGAACATAAATTGTAGGAAACATAATTCTCTACAAAAAAGGTCTCTTAACATTTTGCCATAGCTCGCTTCGTTTCCGAGATATTTGCAGATTTATCTCAAGGTAAGGGGCCTGACGGACATATTTCGAGATATTTCTTCTTCTTGTTGTTCTTCTTCTGCACAGCTAAGCTGGAAGTGGCATTTGCAGCTCGCAATAGTGCATAGTTATCTGAAAGAAAGGGGCCACGGTGTTTCTGTATCTCTATTATGTTGGTGCGGCTTCGGAACTTTTAAATATCTTGATATATCTCGAGAACTACGCATCTGATCAAAAAATATCATAGAACATAAAAAGTAGGAAACTCAATTCTCTACAAAAAAGGTCTCTTAACATTTTGCAATAGCTCGCTTCGTTTCCGAGATATTTGCAGATTTATCTCAAGGGAAGGTGCCTGACGGACATATTTCGAGATATTTCTTCTTCTTGTTGTTCTTGTTCTGCACAGCTAAGCTGGAAGTGGCATTTGCGGCTCGCACTAGTGCAGAGTTATCTCAAAGAAAGGGGCCACGGTGTTTCTGTATCTCTATTATGTTGGTGCGGCTTCGGAACTTTTAAATATCTCGATATATCTCGAAAACTACGCTTCTGATCAAAAAATATCATAGAACATAAATTGTAGGAAACATAATTCTCTACAAAAAACGTCTCTTAACATTTTGCCATAGCTCGCTTCGTTTCCGAGATATTTGCAGATTCAGCTCAAAGGAACTGGCCTGACGGACATATTTCGAGATATTCCTTCTTCTTGTTGTTATTCCTCTGCACAGCTAAGCTGGAAGTGGCATTTGCAGCTCGCAATAGTGCAGAGTTATCTCAAAGAAAGGGGCCGCGGTGTTTCTGTATCTCTATTATGTTGGTGCGGCTTCGGAACTTTTGAATATCTTGATATATCTCGAGAACTACGCATCTGATCAAAAAATATCATAGAACATAAAAAGTAGGAAACTTAATTCTCTACAAAAAAGGTCTCTTAACATTTTGCCATAGCTCGCTTCGTTTCCGAGATATTTGCAGATTTATCTCAAGGGAAGGGGCCTGACGGACATATTTCGAGATATTTCTTCTTCTTGTTGTTCTTCTTCTGCGCAGCTAAGCTGGAAGTGGCATTTGCGGCTCGCACTAGTGCAGAGTTATCTCAACGAAAGGGGCCACGGTGTTTCTGTATCTCTGTTATGTTGGTGCGGCTTCGGAACTTTTAA
The DNA here is from genome assembly GCF_051020975.1 of Osmia lignaria lignaria. Taxonomy (NCBI): domain Eukaryota; kingdom Metazoa; phylum Arthropoda; class Insecta; order Hymenoptera; family Megachilidae; genus Osmia; species Osmia lignaria. Next base: position 4,880,162 of record NW_027478160.1, read on the forward strand.
ATATCTCGATATATCTCGAAAACTACGCTTCTGATCAAAAAATATCATAGAACATAAATTGTAGGAAACATAATTCTCTACAAAAAAGGTCTCTTAACATTTTGCCATAGCTCGCTTCGTTTCCGAGATATTTGCAGATTCAGCTCAAAGGAACGGGCCTGACGGACATATTTCGAGATACTTCTTCTTCTTGTTGTTCTTCCTCTGCACAGCTAAGCTGGAAGTGGCATTTGCAGCTCGCAATAGTGCAGAGTTATCTCAAAGAAAGGGGCCACGGTGTTTCTGTATCTCTATTATGTTGGTGCGGCTTCGGAACTTTTAAATATCTTGATATATCTCGAGAACTACGCATCTGATCAAAAAATATCATAGAACATAAAAAATAGGAAACTTAATTCCCTACAAAAAAGGTCTCTTAACATTTTGCCATAGCTCGCTTCGTTTCCGAGATATTTGCAGATTTATCTCAAGGGAAGGGGCCTGACGGACATATATCGAGATATTTCTTCTTCTTGTTGTTCTTCTTCTGCACAGCTGAGCTGGAAGTGGCATTTGCAGGTCGCAATAGTGCAGAGTTATCTCAAAGAAAGGAGCCACGGTGTTTCTGTATCTCTATTATGTTGGTGCGGCTTCGGAACTTTTAAATATCTCGATATATCTCGAAAACTACGCTTCTGATCAAAAAATATCATAGAACATAAATTGTAGGAAACATAATTCACTACAAAAAACGTCTCTTAACATTTTGCCATAGCTCTCTTCGTTTCCGAGATATTTGCAGATTCAGCTCAAAGGAACGGGCCTGACGGACATATTTCGAGATACTTCTTCTTCTTGCTGTTCTTCCTCTGCACAGCTAAGCTGGAAGTGGCATTTGCAGCTCACAATAGTGCAGAGTTATCTCAAAGAAAGGGGCCACGGTGTTTCTGTATCTCTATTATGTTGGTGCGGCTTCGGAACTTTTAAATATCTTGATATATCTCGAGAACTACGCATCTGATCAAAAAATATCATAGAACATAAAAAGTAGGAAACTTAATTCTCTACAAAAAAGGTCTCTTAACATTTTGCCATAGCTCGCTTCGTCCCCGAGATATTTGCAGATTTATCTCAAGGGAAGGGGCCTGACGGACATATTTCGAGATATTTCTTCTTCTTGTTGTTCTTCTTCTGCACAGCTAAGCTGGAAGTGGCATTTGCGGCTCGCACTAGTGCAGAGTTATCTCAAAGAAAGGGGCCACGGTGTTTCTGTATCTCTATTATGTTGGTGCGGCTTCGGAACTTTTAAATATCTCGATATATCTCGAGAACTACGCGTCTGATCGAAAAATATCATAGAACATAAAAAGTAGGAAACCTAATTCTCTACAAAAAAGGTCTCTTAACATTCTGCCATAGCTCGCTTCGTTTCCGAGATATTTGCAGATTTATTTCAAGGGAAGGGGCCTGACGGACATATTTCGAGATATTTCTTCTTCTTGTTGTTCTTCTTCTGCACAGCTAAGCTGGAAGTGGCATTTGCAGCTCGCAATAGTGCAGAGTTATCTCTAAGAAAGGGGCCAGGGTGTATCTGTATCTCTATTATGTTGGTGCGGCTTCGGAACTTTTAAATATCTTGATATATCTCGAGAACCACGCATCTGATCAAAAAATATCATAGAACATAAAAAGTAGGAAACTTAATTCTCTACAAAAACGGTCTCTTAACATTTTGCCATAGCTCGCTTCGTTTCCGAGATATTTGCAGATTCAGCTCAAAGGAACGGGCCTGACGGACATATTTCGAGATACTTCTTCTTCTTGTTGTTCTTCCTCTGCACAGCTAAGCTGGAAGTGGCATTTGCAGCCCGCAATAGTGCAGAGTTATCTCAAAGAAAGGGGCCACGGTGTTTCTGTATCTCTATTATGTTGGTGCGGCTTCGGAACTTTTAAATATCTTGATATATCTCGAGAACTACGCATCTGATCAAAAAATATCATAGAACATAAAAAGTAGGAAACTTAATTCTCTACAAAAAAGGTCTCTTAACATTTTGCCATAGCTCGCTTCGTTCCCGAGATATTTGCAGATTTATCTCAAGGGAAGGGGCCTGACGGACATATTTCGAGATATTTCTTCTTCTTGTTGTTCTTCTTCTGCACAGCTAAGCTGGAAGTGGCATTTGCGGCTCGCACTAGTGCAGAGTTATCTCAAAGAAAGGGGCCACGGTGTTTCTGTATCTCTATTATGTTGGTACGGCTTCGGTACTTTTAAATATCTCGATATATCTCGAGAACTACGCGTCTGATCGAAAAATATCATAGAACATAAAAAGTAGGAAACCTAATTCTCTACAAAAAAGGTCTCTTAACATTTTGCCATAGCTCGCTTCGTTTCCGAGATATTTGCAGATTTATTTCAAGGGAAGGGGCCTGACGGACATATTTCGAGATATTTCTTCTTCTTGTTGTTCTTCTTCTGCACAGCTAAGCTGGAAGTGGCATTTGCAGCTCGCAATAGTGCAGAGTTATCTCTAAGAAAGGGGCCACGGTGTATCTGTATCTCTATTATGTTGGTGCGGCTTCGGAACTTTTAAATATCTTGATATATCTCGAGAACCACGCATCTGATCAAAAAATATCATAGAACATAAAAAGTAGGAAACTTAATTCTCTACAAAAACGGTCTCTTAACATTTTGCCATAGCTCGCTTCGTTTCCGAGATATTTGCAGATTTATCTCAAGGGAAGGGGCCTGACGGACATATTTCGAGATATTTCTTCTTCTTGTTGTTCTTCTTCTGCACAGCTGAGCTGGAAGTGGCATTTGCAGGTCGCAATAGTGCCGAGTTATCTCAAAGAAAGGGGCCACGGTGTTTCTGTATCTCTATTATGTTGGTGCGGCTTCGGAACTTTTAAATATCTCGATATATCTCGAAAACTACGCTTCTGATCAAAAAATATCATAGAACGTAAATTGTAGGAAACATTATTCTCTACAAAAAAGGTCTCTTAACATTTTGCCATAGCTCGCTTCGTTTCCGAGATATTTGCAGATTTATCTCAAGGGAAGGGGCCTGTCGGACATATTTCGAGATATTTCTTCTTCTTGTTGTTCTTCTTCTGCACAGCTAAGCTGGAAGTGGCATTTGCGGCTCGCCCTAGTGCAGAGTTATCTCAAAGAAAGGGGCCACGGTGTTTCTGTATCTCTATTATGTTGGTGCGGCTTCGGAACTTTTAAATATCTCGATATATCTCGAAAACTACGCTTCTGATCAAAAAATATCATAGAACATAAATTGTAGGAAACATAATTCTCTACAAAAAACGTCTCTTAACATTTTGCCATAGCTCGCTTTGTTTCCGAGATATTTGCAGATTCAGCTCAAAGGAACTGGCCTGACGGACATATTTCGAGATATTTCTTCTTCTTGTTGTTATTCTTCTGCACAGCTGAGCTGGAAGTGGCATTTGCAGGTCGCAATAGTGCAGAGTTATCTCAAAGAAAGGGGCCACGGTGTTTCTGTATCTCTATTATGTTGGTGCGGCTTCGGAACTTTTAAATATCTTGATATATCTCGAGAACTACGCATCTGATCAAAAAATATCGTAGAAGATAAAAAGTAGGAAACTTAATTCTCTACAAAAAACGTCTTTTAACATTTTGCCATAGCTCGCTTCGTTTCCGAGATATTTGCAGATTCAGCTCAAAGGAACGGGCCTGACGGACATATTTCGAGATACTTCTTCTTCTTGTTGTTCTTCCCCTGCACAGCTAAGCTGGAAGTGGCATTTGCAGCTCGCAATAGTGCAGAGTTATCTCAAAGAAAGGGGCCACGGTGTTTCTGTATCTCTATTATGTTGGTGCGGCTTCGGAACTTTTAAATATCTTGATATATCTCGAGAACTACGCATCTGATCAAAAAATATCATAGAACATAAAAAGTAGGAAACTTAATTCTCTACAAAAAAGGTCTCTTAACATTTTGCCATAGCTCGCTTCGTTTCCGAGATATTTGCAGATTTATCTCAAGGGAAGGGGCGTGACGGACATATTTCGAGATATTTCTTCTTCTTGTTGTTCTTCTTTTGCACAGCTGAGCTGGAAGTGGCATTTGCAGGTCGCAATAGTGCAGAGTTATCTCAAAGAAAGGGGCCACGGTGTTTCTGTATCTCTATTATGTTGGTGCGGCTTCGGAACTTTTAAATATCTCGATATATCTCGAAAACTACGCTTCTGATCAAAAAATATCATAGAACGTAAATTGTAGGAAACATTATTCTCTACAAAAAAGGTCTCTTAACATTTTGCCATAGCTCGCTTCGTTTCCGAGATATTTGCAGATTTATCTCAAGGGAAGGGTCCTGATGGACATATTTCGAGATATTTCTTCTTCTTGTTGTTCTTCTTCTGCACAGCTAAACTGGAAGTGGCATTTCCAGCTCGCAATCGTGCAGAGTTATCTCAAAGAAAGGGGCCACGGTGTTTCTGTATCTCTATTATGTTGGTGCGGCTTCGGAACTTTTAAATATCTTGATATATCTCGAGAACTACGCATCTGATCAAAAAATATCATACTACATAAAAAGTAGGAAACTTAATTCTCTACAAGAAAGGTCTGTAAACATTTTGCCATAGCTCGCTTCGTTTCCGAGATATTTGCAGATTTATCTCAAGGGAAGGGGCCTGACGGACATATTTCGAGATATTTCTTCTTCTTGTTGTTCTTCTTCTGCACAGCTAAGCTGGAAGTGGCATTTGCAGCTCGCAATAGTGCAGAGTTATCTCAAAGAGAGGGGCCACGGTGTTTCTGTATCTCTATTATGTTGGTGCGGCTTCGGAACTTTTAAATATCTTGATATATCTCGAGAACTACGCATCTGATCAAAAAATATCATAGAAGATAAAAAGTAGGAAACTTAATTCTCTACAGAAAAGGTCTCTTAACATTTCGCCATAGCTCGCTTCGTTTCCGAGATATTTGCAGATTTATCTCAAGGGAAGGGGCCTGTCGGACATATTTCGAGATATTTCTTCTTCTTGTTGTTCTTCTTCTGCACAGCTAAGCTGGAAGTGGCATTTGCGGCTCGCACTAGTGCAGAGTTATCTCAAAGAAAGGGGCCACGGTGTTTCTGTATCTCTATTATGTTGGTGCGGCTTCGGAACTTTTAAATATCTCGATATATCTCGAAAACTACGCTTCTGATCAAAAAATATCATAGAACATAAATTGTAGGAAACATAATTCTCTACAAAAAACGTCTGTAAGATTTTGCCATAGCTCGCTTCGTTTCCGAGATATTTGCAGATTCAGCTCAAAGGAACTGGCCTGACGGACGTATTTCGAGATACTTCTTCTTCTTGTTGTTCTTCCTCTGCACAGCTAAGCTGGAAGTGGCATTTGCAGCTCGCAATAGTGCAGAGTTATCTCAAAGAAAGGGGCCACGGTGTTTCTGTATCTCTATTATGTTGGTGCGGCTTCGGAACTTTTAAATATCTCGATATATCTCGAAAACTACGCTTCTGATCAAAAAATATCATAGATCATAAATTGTAGGAAACATAATTCTCTACAAAAAACGTCTCTTAACATTTTGCCATAGCTCGCTTCGTTTCCGAGATATTTGCAGATTCAGCTCAAAGGAACTGGCGTGACGGACATATTTCGAGATATTTCTTCTTCTTGTTGTTCTTCCTCTGCACAGCTAAGCTGGAAGTGGCATTTGCAGCTCGCAATAGTGCAGAGTTATCTCAAAGAAAGGGGCCACGGTGTTTCTGTATCTCTATTATGTTGGTGCGGCTTCGGAACTTTTAAATATCTTGATATATCTCGAGAACTACGCATCTCATCAAAAAATATCATAGAACATAAAAAGTAGGAAACTTAATTCTCTACAAAAAAGGTGTCTTAACATTTTGCCATAGCTCGCTTCGTTTCCGAGATATTTGCAGATTTATCTCAAGGGAAGGGGCCTGACGGACATATATCGAGATATTTCTTCTTCTTGTTGTTCTTCTTCTGCACAGCTGAGCTGGAAGTGGCATTTGCAGGTCGCAATAGTGCAGAGTTATCTCAAAGAAAGGAGCCACGGTGTTTCTGTATCTCTATTATGTTGGTGCGGCTTCGGAACTTTTAAATATCTCGATATATCTCGAAAACTACGCTTCTGATCAAAAAATATCATAGAACATAAATTGTAGGAAACATAATTCACTACAAAAAACGTCTCTTAACATTTTGCCATAGCTCTCTTCGTTTCCGAGATATTTGCAGATTCAGCTCAAAGGAACGGGCCTGACGGACATATTTCGAGATACTTCTTCTTCTTGCTGTTCTTCCTCTGCACAGCTAAGCTGGAAGTGGCATTTGCAGCTCACAATAGTGCAGAGTTATCTCAAAGAAAGGGGCCACGGTGTTTCTGTATCTCTATTATGTTGGTGCGGCTTCGGAACTTTTAAATATCTTGATATATCTCGAGAACTACGCATCTGATCAAAAAATATCATAGAACATAAAAAGTAGGAAACTTAATTCTCTACAAAAAAGGTCTCTTAACATTTTGCCATAGCTCGCTTCGTCCCCGAGATATTTGCAGATTTATCTCAAGGGAAGGGGCCTGACGGACATATTTCGAGATATTTCTTCTTCTTGTTGTTCTTCTTCTGCACAGCTAAGCTGGAAGTGGCATTTGCGGCTCGCACTAGTGCAGACTTATCTCAAAGAAAGGAGCCACGGTGTTTCTGTATCTCTATTATGTTGGTGCGGCTTCGGATCTTTTAAATATCTCGATATATCTCGAAAACTACGCTTCTGATCAAAAAATATCATAGAACATAAATTGTAGGAAACATAATTCACTACAAAAAACGTCTCTTAACATTTTGCCATAGCTCGCTTCGTTTCCGAGATATTTGCAGATTCAGCTCAAAGGAACGGGCCTGACGGACATATTTCGAGATACTTCTTCTTCTTGTTGTTCTTCCTCTGCACAGCTAAGCTGGAAGTGGCATTTGCAGCTCGCAATAGTGCAGAGTTATCTCAAAGAAAGGGGCCACGGTGTTTCTGTATCTCTATTATGTTGGTGCGGCTTCGGAACTTTTAAATATCTCGATATATCTCGAAAACTACGCTTCTGATCAAAAAATATCATAGAACATAGATTGTAGGAAACATAATTCTCTACAAAAAACGTCTCTTAACATTTTGCCATAGCTCGCTTCGTTTCCGAGATATTTGCAGATTCAGCTCAAAGGAACGGGCCTGACGGACATATTTCGAGATACTTCTTCTTCTTGTTGTTCTTCCTCTGCACAGCTAAGCTGGAAGTGGCATTTGCAGCTCGCAATAGTGCAGAGTTATCTCAAAGAAAGGGGCCACGGTGTTTCTGTATCTCTATTATGTTGGTGCGGCTTCGGAACTTTTAAATATCTTGATATATCTCGAGAACTACGCATCTGATCAAAAAATATCATAGAACATAAAAAATAGGAAACTTAATTCCCTACAAAAAAGGTCTCTTAACATTTTGCCATAGCTCGCTTCGTTTCCGAGATATTTGCAGATTTATCTCAAGGGAAGGGGCCTGACGGACATATATCGAGATATTTCTTCTTCTTGTTGTTCTTCTTCTGCACAGCTGAGCTGGAAGTGGCATTTGCAGGTCGCAATAGTGCAGAGTTATCTCAAAGAAAGGAGCCACGGTGTTTCTGTATCTCTATTATGTTGGTGCTGCTTCGGAACTTTTAAATATCTCGATATATCTCGAGAACTACGCGTCTGATCGAAAAATATCATAGAACATAAAAAGTAGGAAACCTAATTCTCTACAAAAAAGGTCTCTTAACATTCTGCCATAGCTCGCTTCGTTTCCGAGATATTTGCAGATTTATTTCAAGGGAAGGGGCCTGACGGACATATTTCGAGATATTTCTTCTTCTTGTTGTTCTTCTTCTGCACAGCTAAGCTGGAAGTGGCATTTGCAGCTCGCAATAGTGCAGAGTTATCTCTAAGAAAGGGGCCAGGGTGTATCTGTATCTCTATTATGTTGGTGCGGCTTCGGAACTTTTAAATATCTTGATATATCTCGAGAACCACGCATCTGATCAAAAAATATCATAGAACATAAAAAGTAGGAAACTTAATTCTCTACAAAAACGGTCTCTTAACATTTTGCCATAGCTCGCTTCGTTTCCGAGATATTTGCAGATTCAGCTCAAAGGAACGGGCCTGACGGACATATTTCGAGATACTTCTTCTTCTTGTTGTTCTTCCTCTGCACAGCTAAGCTGGAAGTGGCATTTGCAGCTCGCAATAGTGCAGAGTTATCTCAAAGAAAGGGGCCACGGTGTTTCTGTATCTCTATTATGTTGGTGCGGCTTCGGAACTTTTAAATATCTTGATATATCTCGAGAACTACGCATCTGATCAAAAAATATCATAGAACATAAAAAGTAGGAAACTTAATTCTCTACAAAAAAGGTCTCTTAACATTTTGCCATAGCTCGCTTCGTTCCCGAGATATTTGCAGATTTATCTCAAGGGAAGGGGCCTGACGGACCTATTTCGAGATATTTCTTCTTCTTGTTGTTCTTCTTCTGCACAGCTAAGCTGGAAGTGGCATTTGCGGCTCGCACTAGTGCAGAGTTATCTCAAAGAAAGGGGCCACGGTGTTTCTGTATCTCTATTATGTTGGTACGGCTTCGGAACTTTTAAATATCTCGATATATCTCGAGAACTACGCGTCTGATCGAAAAATATCATAGAACATAAAAAGTAGGAAACCTAATTCTCTACAAAAAAGGTCTCTTAACATTTTGCCATAGCTCGCTTCGTTTCCGAGATATTTGCAGATTTATTTCAAGGGAAGGGGCCTGACGGACATATTTCGAGATATTTCTTCTTCTTGTTGTTCTTCTTCTGCACAGCTAAGCTGGAAGTGGCATTTGCAGCTCGCAATAGTGCAGAGTTATCTCTAAGAAAGGGGCCACGGTGTATCTGTATCTCTATTATGTTGGTGCGGCTTCGGAACTTTTAAATATCTTGATATATCTCGAGAACCACGCATCTGATCAAAAAATATCATAGAACATAAAAAGTAGGAAACTTAATTCTCTACAAAAACGGTCTCTTAACATTTTGCCATAGCTCGCTTCGTTTCCGAGATATTTGCAGATTTATCTCAAGGGAAGGGGCCTGACGGACATATTTCGAGATATTTCTTCTTCTTGTTGTTCTTCTTCTGCACAGCTGAGCTGGAAGTGGCATTTGCAGGTCGCAATAGTGCCGAGTTATCTCAAAGAAAGGGGCCACGGTGTTTCTGTATCTCTATTATGTTGGTGCGGCTTCGGAACTTTTAAATATCTCGATATATCTCGAAAACTACGCTTCTGATCAAAAAATATCATAGAACGTAAATTGTAGGAAACATTATTCTCTACAAAAAAGGTCTCTTAACATTTTGCCATAGCTCGCTTCGTTTCCGAGATATTTGCAGATTTATCTCAAGGGAAGGGTCCTGATGGACATATTTCGAGATATTTCTTCTTCTTGTTGTTCTTCTTCTGCACAGCTAAACTGGAAGTGGCATTTCCAGCTCGCAATCGTGCAGAGTTATCTCAAAGAAAGGGGCCACGGTGTTTCTGTATCTCTATTATGTTGGTGCGGCTTCGGAACTTTTAAATATCTTGATATATCTCGAGAACTACGCATCTGATCAAAAAATATCATACTACATAAAAAGTAGGAAACTTAATTCTCTACAAGAAAGGTCTGTAAACATTTTGCCATAGCTCGCTTCGTTTCCGAGATATTTGCAGATTTATCTCAAGGGAAGGGGCCTGACGGACATATTTCGAGATATTTCTTCTTCTTGTTGTTCTTCTTCTGCACAGCTAAGCTGGAAGTGGCATTTGCAGCTCGCAATAGTGCAGAGTTATCTCAAAGAGAGGGGCCACGGTGTTTCTGTATCTCTATTATGTTGGTGCGGCTTCGGAACTTTTAAATATCTTGATATATCTCGAGAACTACGCATCTGATCAAAAAATATCATAGAAGATAAAAAGTAGGAAACTTAATTCTCTACAGAAAAGGTCTCTTAACATTTCGCCATAGCTCGCTTCGTTTCCGAGATATTTGCAGATTTATCTCAAGGGAAGGGGCCTGTCGGACATATTTCGAGATATTTCTTCTTCTTGTTGTTCTTCTTCTGCACAGCTAAGCTGGAAGTGGCATTTGCGGCTCGCACTAGTGCAGAGTTATCTCAAAGAAAGGGGCCACGGTGTTTCTGTATCTCTATTATGTTGGTGCGGCTTCGGAACTTTTAAATATCTCGATATATCTCGAAAACTACGCTTCTGATCAAAAAATATCATAGAACATAAATTGTAGGAAACATAATTCTCTACAAAAAACGTCTGTAAGATTTTGCCATAGCTCGCTTCGTTTCCGAGATATTTGCAGATTCAGCTCAAAGGAACTGGCCTGACGGACGTATTTCGAGATACTTCTTCTTCTTGTTGTTCTTCCTCTGCACAGCTAAGCTGGAAGTGGCATTTGCAGCTCGCAATAGTGCAGAGTTATCTCAAAGAAAGGGGCCACGGTGTTTCTGTATCTCTATTATGTTGGTGCGGCTTCGGAACTTTTAAATATCTCGATATATCTCGAAAACTACGCTTCTGATCAAAAAATATCATAGATCATAAATTGTAGGAAACATAATTCTCTACAAAAAACGTCTCTTAACATTTTGCCATAGCTCGCTTCGTTTCCGAGATATTTGCAGATTCAGCTCAAAGGAACTGGCGTGACGGACATATTTCGAGATATTTCTTCTTCTTGTTGTTCTTCCTCTGCACAGCTAAGCTGGAAGTGGCATTTGCAGCTCGCAATAGTGCAGAGTTATCTCAAAGAAAGGGGCCACGGTGTTTCTGTATCTCTATTATGTTGGTGCGGCTTCGGAACTTTTAAATATCTTGATATATCTCGAGAACTACGCATCTCATCAAAAAATATCATAGAACATAAAAAGTAGGAAACTTAATTCTCTACAAAAAAGGTGTCTTAACATTTTGCCATAGCTCGCTTCGTTTCCGAGATATTTGCAGATTTATCTCAAGGGAAGGGGCCTGACGGACATATATCGAGATATTTCTTCTTCTTGTTGTTCTTCTTCTGCACAGCTGAGCTGGAAGTGGCATTTGCAGGTCGCAATAGTGCAGAGTTATCTCAAAGAAAGGAGCCACGGTGTTTCTGTATCTCTATTATGTTGGTGCGGCTTCGGAACTTTTAAATATCTCGATATATCTCGAAAACTACGCTTCTGATCAAAAAATATCATAGAACATAAATTGTAGGAAACATAATTCACTACAAAAAACGTCTCTTAACATTTTGCCATAGCTCTCTTCGTTTCCGAGATATTTGCAGATTCAGCTCAAAGGAACGGGCCTGACGGACATATTTCGAGATACTTCTTCTTCTTGCTGTTCTTCCTCTGCACAGCTAAGCTGGAAGTGGCATTTGCAGCTCACAATAGTGCAGAGTTATCTCAAAGAAAGGGGCCACGGTGTTTCTGTATCTCTATTATGTTGGTGCGGCTTCGGAACTTTTAAATATCTTGATATATCTCGAGAACTACGCATCTGATCAAAAAATATCATAGAACATAAAAAGTAGGAAACTTAATTCTCTACAAAAAAGGTCTCTTAACATTTTGCCATAGCTCGCTTCGTCCCCGAGATATTTGCAGATTTATCTCAAGGGAAGGGGCCTGACGGACATATTTCGAGATATTTCTTCTTCTTGTTGTTCTTCTTCTGCACAGCTAAGCTGGAAGTGGCATTTGCAGCTAGCAATAGTGCAGAGTTATCTCAAAGAAAGGGGCCACGGTGTTTCTGTATCTCTATTATGTTGGTGCGGCTTCGGAACTTTTAAATATCTTGATATATCTCGAGAACTACGCATCTGATCAAAAAATATCATAGAACATAAAAAGTAGGAAACTTAATTCTCTACAAAAAAGGTCTCTTAACATTTTGCCATAGCTCGCTTCGTTTCCGAGATATTTGCAGATATATCTCAAGGGAAGGGGCCTGACGGACATATTTCGAGATATTTCTTCTTCTTGTTGTTCTTCTTCTGCACAGCTAAGCTGGAAGTGGCATTTGCGGCTCGCACTAGTGCAGAGTTATCTCAAAGAAAGGGGCCACGGTGTTTCTGTATCCCTATTATGTTGGTGCGGCTTCGGAACTTTTAAATATCTCGATATATCTCGAAAACTACGCTTCTGATCAAAAAATATCATAGAACATAAATTGTAGGAAACATAATTCTCTACAAAAAACGTCTCTTAACATTTTGCCATAGCTCGCTTCGTTTCCGAGATATTTGCAGATTTATCTCAAGGGAAGGGGCCTGACGGACATATTTCGAGATATTTCTTATTCTTGTTGTTCTTCTTCTGCACAGCTAAGCTGGAAGTGGCATTTGCGGCTCGCACTAGTGCAGAGTTATCTCAACGAAAGGGGCCACGGTGTTTCTGTATCTCTATTATGTTGGTGCGGCTTCGGAACTTTTAAATATCTCGATATATCTCGAAAACTACGCTTCTGATCAAAAAATATCATAGAACATAAATTGTAGCAAACATAATTCTCCACAAAAAAGATCTCTAAACATTTTGCCATAGCTCGCTTCGTTTCCGAGATATTTGCAGATATATCTCAAGGGAAGGGGCCTGACGGACATATTTCGAGATATTTCTTCTTCTTGTTGTTCTTCTTCTGCACACCTAAGCTGGAAGTGGCATTTACAGCTCGCAATAGTGCAGAGTTATCTCAAAGAAAGGGGCCACGGTGTTTCTGTATCTCTATTATGTTGGTGCGGCTTCGGAACTTTTAAATATCTTGATATATCTCGAGAACTACGCATCAGATCAAAAAATATCATAGAACATAAAAAGTAGGAAACTTAATTCTCTACAAAAAAGGTCTCTTAACATTTTGCCATAGCTCTCTTCGTTTCCGAGATATTTGCAGATTTATCTCAAGGGAAGGGGCCTGACGGACATATTTCGAGATATTTCTTCTTCTTGTTGTTCTTCTTCTGCACAGCTAAGCTGGAAGTGGCATTTACAGCTCGCAATACTGCAGAGTTATCTCAAAGAAAGGGGCCACGGTGTTTCTGTATCCCTATTATGTTGGTGCGGCTTCGGAACTTTTAAATATCTCGATATATCTCGAAAACTACGCTTCTGATCAAAAAATATCATAGAACATAAATTGTAGGAAACATAATTCTCTACAAAAAACGTCTCTTAACATTTTGCCATAGCTCGCTTCGTTTCCGAGATATTTGCAGATTCAGCTCAAAGGAACTGGCCTGACGGACATATTTCGAGATATTTCTTCTTCTTGTTGTTCTTCTTCTGCACAGCTAAACTGGAAGTGGCATTTCCAGCTCGCAATAGTGCAGAGTTATCTCAAAGAGAGGGGCCACGGTGTTTCTGTATCTCTATTATGTTGGTGCGGCTTCGGAACTTTTAAATATCTTGATATATCTCGAGAACTACGCATCTGATCAAAAAATATCATAGAACATAAAAAGTAGGAAACTTAATTCTCTACAAAAAAGGTCTCTCAACATTTTGCCATAGCTCGCTTCGTTTCCGAGATATTTGCAGATTTATCTCAAGGGAAGGGGCCTGACGGACATATTTCGAGATATTTCGTCTTCTTGTTGTTCTTCTTCTGCACAGCTAAGCTGGAAGTGGCATTTGCAGCTCGCAATAGTGCAGAGTTATCTCAAAGAAAGGGGCCACGGTGTTTCTGTATCCCTATTATGTTGGTGCGGCTTCGGAACTTTTAAATATCTCGATATATCTCGAAAACTACGCTTCTGATCAGAAAATATCATAGAACATAAATTGTAGGAAACATAATTCTCTACAAAAAACGTCTCTTAACATTTTGCCATAGCTCGCTTCGTTTCCGAGATATTTGCAGATATATCTCAAGGGAAGGGGCCTGACGGACATATTTCGAGATATTTCTTCTTCTTGTTGTTCTTCTTCTGCACAGCTAAGCTGGAAGTGGCATTTACAGCTCGCAATAGTGCAGAGTTATCTCAAAGAGAGGGGCCACGGTGTTTCTGTATCTCTATTATGTTGGTGCGGCTTCGGAACTTTTAAATATCTTGATATATCTCGAGAACTACGCATCTGATCAAAAAATATCATAGAACATAGAAAGTAGGAAACTTAATTCTCTACAAAAAAGGTCTCCTAACATTTTGCCATAGCTCGCTTCGTTTCCGAGATATTTGCAGATTTATCTCAAGGGAAGGGGCCTGACGGACATATTTCGAGATATTTCTTCTTCTTGTTGTTCTTCTTCTGCACAGCTAAGCTGGAAGTGGCATTTGCGACTCGCACTAGTGCAGAGTTATCTCAACGAAAGGGGCCACGGTGTTTCTGTATCTCTATTATGTTGGTGCGGCTTCGGAACTTTTAAATATCTCGATATATCTCGAAAACTACGCCTCTGATCAAAAAATATCATAGAACATAAATTGTAGCAAACATAATTCTCTACAAAAAAGATCTCTAAACATTTTGCCATAGCTCGCTTCGTTTCCGAGATATTTGCAGATATATCTCAAGGGAAGGGGCCTGACGGACATATTTCGAGATATTTCTTCTTCTTGTTGTTCTTCTTCTGCACAGCTAAGCTGGAAGTTGCATTTACAGTTCGCAATAGTGCAGAGTTATCTCAAAGAAAGTGGCCACGGTGTTTCTGTATCTCTATTATGTTGGTGCGGCTTCGGAACTTTTAAATATCTTGATATATCTCGAGAACTACGCATCAGATCAAAAAATATCATAGAACATAAAAAGTAGGAAACTTAATTCTCTACAAAAAAGGTCTCTTAACATTTTGCCATAGCTCTCTTCGTTTCCGAGATATTTGCAGATTTATCTCAAGGGAAGGGGCCTGACGGACATATTTCGAGATATTTCTTCTTCTTGTTGTTCTTCTTCTGCACAGCTAAGCTGGAAGTGGCATTTACAGCTCGCAATACTGCAGAGTTATCTCAAAGAAAGGGGCCACGGTGTTTCTGTATCCCTATTATGTTGGTGCGGCTTCGGAACTTTTAAATATCTCGATATATCTCGAAAACTACGCTTCTGATCAAAAAATATCATAGAACATAAATTGTAGGAAACATAATTCTCTACAAAAAACGTCTCTTAACATTTTGCCATAGCTCGCTTCGGTTCCGAGATATTTGCAGATTCAGCTCAAAGGAACTGGCCTGACGGACATATTTCGAGATATTTCTTCTTCTTGTTGTTCTTCTTCTGCACAGCTAAACTGGAAGTGGCATTTCCAGCTCGCAATAGTGCAGAGTTATCTCAAAGAGAGGGGCCACGGTGTTTCTGTATCTCTATTATGTTGGTGCGGCTTCGGAACTTTTAAATATCTTGATATATCTCGAGAACTACGCATCTGATCAAAAAATATCATAGAACATAAAAAGTAGGAACCTTAATTCTCTACAAAAAAGGTCTCTCAACATTTTGCCATAGCTCGCTTCGTTTCCGAGATATTTGCAGATTTATCTCAAGGGAAGGGGCCTGACGGACATATTTCGAGATATTTCGTCTTCTTGTTGTTCTTCTTCTGCACAGCTAAGCTGGAAGTGGCATTTGCGGCTCGCAATAGTGCAGAGTTATCTCAACGAAAGGGGCCACGGTGTTTCTGTATCCCTATTATGTTGGTGCGGCTTCGGAACTTTTAAATATCTCGATATATCTCGAAAACTACGCTTCTGATCAAAAAATATCATAGAACATAAATTGTAGGAAACATAATTCTCTACAAAAAACGTCTCTTAACATTTTGCCATAGCTCGCTTCGTTTCCGAGATATTTGCAGATATATCTCAAGGGAAGGGGCCTGACGGACATATTTCGAGATATTTCTTCTTCTTGTTGTTCTTCTTCTGCACAGCTAAGCTGGAAGTGGCATTTACAGCTCGCAATAGTGCAGAGTTATCTCAAAGAAAGGGGCCACGGTGTTTCTGTATCTCTATTATGTTGGTGCGGCTTTGGAACTTTTAAATATCTGGATATATCTCGAAAACTACGCTTCTGATCAAAAAATATCATAGAACATAAATTGTAGGAAACATAATTCTCTACAAAAAAGATCTCTAAACATTTTGCCATAGCTCGCTTCGTTTCCGAGATATTTGCAGATATATCTCAAGGGAAGGGGCCTGACGGACATATTTCGAGATATTTCTTCTTCTTGTTGTTCTTCTTCTGCACAGCTAAGCTGGAAGTGGCATTTACAGCTCGCAATAGTGCAGAGTTATCTCAAAGAAAGGGGCCACGGTGTTTCTGTATCTCTATTATGTTGGTGCGGCTTCGGAACTTTTAAATATCTTGATATATCTCGAGAACTACGCATCAGATCAAAAAATATCATAGAACATAAAAAGTAGGAAACTTAATTCTCTACAAAAAAGGTCTCTTAACATTTTGCCATAGCTCTCTTCGTTTCCGAGATATTTGCAGATTTATCTCAAGGGAAGGGGCCTGACGGACATATTTCGAGATATTTCTTCTTCTTGTTGTTCTTCTTCTGCACAGCTAAGCTGGAAGTGGCATTTACAGCTCGCAATACTGCAGAGTTATCTCAAAGAAAGGGGCCACGGTGTTTCTGTATCCCTATTATGTTGGTGCGGCTTCGGAACTTTTAAATATCTCGATATATCTCGAAAACTACGCTTCTGATCAAAAAATATCATAGAACATAAATTGTAGGAAACATAATTCTCTACAAAAAACGTCTCTTAACATTTTGCCATAGCTCGCTTCGTTTCCGAGATATTTGCAGATTCAGCTCAAAGGAACTGGCCTGACGGACATATTTCGAGATATTTCTTCTTCTTGTTGTTCTTCTTCTGCACAGCTAAACTGGAAGTGGCATTTCCAGCTCGCAATAGTGCAGAGTTATCTCAAAGAGAGGGGCCACGGTGTTTCTGTATCTCTATTATGTTGGTGCAGCTTCGGAACTTTTAAATATCTTGATATATCTCGAGAACTACGCATCTGATCAAAAAATATCATAGAACATAAAAAGTAGGAAACTTAATTCTCTACAAAAAAGGTCTCTCAACATTTTGCCATAGCTCGCTTCGTTTCCGAGATATTTGCAGATTTATCTCAAGGGAAGGGGCCTGACGGACATATTTCGAGATATTTCGTCTTCTTGTTGTTCTTCTTCTGCACAGCTAAGCTGGAAGTGGCATTTGCAGCTCGCAATAGTGCAGAGTTATCTCAAAGAAAGGGGCCACGGTGTTTCTGTATCCATATTATGTTGGTGCGGCTTCGGAACTTTTAAATATCTCGATATATCTCGAAAACTACGCTTCTGATCAAAAAATATCATAGAACATAAATTGTAGGAAACATAATTCTCTACAAAAAACGTCTCTTAACATTTTGCCATAGCTCGCTTCGTTTCCGAGATATTTGCAGATATATCTCAAGGGAAGGGGCCTGACGGACATATTTCGAGATATTTCTTCTTCTTGTTGTTCTTCTTCTGCACAGCTAAGCTGGAAGTGGCATTTGCGGCTCGCACTAGTGCAGAGTTATCTCAACGAAAGGGGCCACGGTGTTTCTGTATCTCTATTATGTTGGTGCGGCTTTGGAACTTTTAAATATCTCGATATATCTCGAAAACTACGCTTCTGATCAAAAAATATCATAGAACATAAATTGTAGGAAACATAATTCTCTACAAAAAAGGTCTCTTAACATTTTGCCATAGCTCGCTTCGTTTCCGAGATATTTGCAGATATATCTCAAGGGAAGGGGCCTGACGGACATATTTCGAGATACGTCTTCTTCTTGTTGTTCTTCTTCTGCACAGCTAAGCTGGAAGTGGCATTTACAGCTCGCAATACTGCAGAGTTATCTCAAAGAAAGGGGCCACGGTGTTTCTGTATCCCTATTATGTTGGTGCGGCTTCGGAACTTTTAAATATCTCGATATATCTCGAAAACTACGCTTCTGATCAAAAAATATCATAGAACATAAATTGTAGGAAACATAATTCTCTACAAAAAACGTCTCTTAACATTTTGCCATAGCTCGCTTCGTTTCCGAGATATTTGCAGATTCAGCTCAAAGGAACTGGCCTGACGGACATATTTCGAGATATTTCTTCTTCTTGTTGTTCTTCTTCTGCACAGCTAAACTGGAAGTGGCATTTCCAGCTCGCAATAGTGCAGAGTTATCTCAAAGAGAGGGGCCACGGTGTTTCTGTATCTCTATTATGTTGGTGCAGCTTCGGAACTTTTAAATATCTTGATATATCTCGAGAACTACGCATCTGATCAAAAAATATCATAGAACATAAAAAGTAGGAAACTTAATTCTCTACAAAAAAGGTCTCTCAACATTTTGCCATAGCTCGCTTCGTTTCCGAGATATTTGCAGATTTATCTCAAGGGAAGGGGCCTGACGGACATATTTCGAGATATTTCGTCTTCTTGTTGTTCTTCTTCTGCACAGCTAAGCTGGAAGTGGCATTTGCAGCTCGCAATAGTGCAGAGTTATCTCAAAGAAAGGGGCCACGGTGTTTCTGTATCCATATTATGTTGGTGCGGCTTCGGAACTTTTAAATATCTCGATATATCTCGAAAACTACGCTTCTGATCAAAAAATATCATAGAACATAAATTGTAGGAAACATAATTCTCTACAAAAAACGTCTCTTAACATTTTGCCATAGCTCGCTTCGTTTCCGAGATATTTGCAGATATATCTCAAGGGAAGGGGCCTGACGGACATATTTCGAGATATTTCTTCTTCTTGTTGTTCTTCTTCTGCACAGCTAAGCTGGAAGTGGCATTTGCGGCTCGCACTAGTGCAGAGTTATCTCAACGAAAGGGGCCACGGTGTTTCTGTATCTCTATTATGTTGGTGCGGCTTTGGAACTTTTAAATATCTCGATATATCTCGAAAACTACGCTTCTGATCAAAAAATATCATAGAACATAAATTGTAGGAAACATAATTCTCTACAAAAAAGGTCTCTTAACATTTTGCCATAGCTCGCTTCGTTTCCGAGATATTTGCAGATATATCTCAAGGGAAGGGGCCTGACGGACATATTTCGAGATACGTCTTCTTCTTGTTGTTCTTCTTCTGCACAGCTAAGCTGGAAGTGGCATTTACAGCTCGCAATACTGCAGAGTTATCTCAAAGAAAGGGGCCACGGTGTTTCTGTATCCCTATTATGTTGGTGCGGCTTCGGAACTTTTAAATATCTCGATATATCTCGAAAACTACGCTTCTGATCAAAAAATATCATAGAACATAAATTGTAGGAAACATAATTCTCTACAAAAAACGTCTCTTAACATTTTGCCATAGCTCGCTTCGTTTCCGAGATATTTGCAGATTCAGCTCAAAGGAACTGGCCTGACGGATATATTTCGAGATATTTCTTCTTCTTGTTGTTCTTCTTCTGCACAGCTAAACTGGAAGTGGCATTTCCAGCTCGCAATAGTGCAGAGTTATCTCAAAGAGAGGGGCCACGGTGTTTCTGTATCTCTATTATGTTGGTGCGGCTTCGGAACTTTTAAATATCTTGATATATCTCGAGAACTACGCATCTGATCAAAAAATATCATAGAACATAAAAAGTAGGAAACTTAATTCTCTACAAAAAAGGTCTCTCAACATTTTGCCATAGCTCGCTTCGTTTCCGAGATATTTGCAGATTTATCTCAAGGGAAGGGGCCTGACGGACATATTTCGAGATATTTCGTCTTTTTGTTGTTCTTCTTCTGCACAGCTAAGCTGGAAGTGGCATTTGCAGCTCGCAATAGTGCAGAGTTATCTCAAAGAAAGGGGCCACGGTGTTTCTGTATCCCTATTATGTTGGTGCGGCTTCGGAACTTTTAAATATCTCGATATATCTCGAAAACTACGCTTCTGATCAAAAAATATCATAGAACATAAATTGTAGGAAACATAATTCTCTACAAAAAACGTCTCTTAACATTTTGCCATAGCTCGCTTCGTTTCCGAGATATTTGCAGATTTATCTCAAGGGAAGGGGCCTGACGGACATATTTCGAGATATTTCGTCTTCTTGTTGTTCTTCTTCTGCACAGCTAAGCTGGAAGTGGCATTTGCAGCTCGCAATAGTGCAGAGTTATCTCAACGAAAGGGGCCACGGTGTTTCTGTATCCCTATTATGTTGGTGCGGCTTCGGAACTTTTAAATATCTCGATATATCTCGAAAACTACGCTTCTGATCAAAAAATATCATAGAACATAAATTGTAGGAAACATAATTCTCTACAAAAAACGTCTCTTAACATTTTGCCATAGCTCGCTTCGTTTCCGAGATATTTGCAGATATATCTCAAGGGAAGGGGCCTGACGGACATATTTCGAGATATTTCTTCTTCTTGTTGTTCTTCTTCTGCACAGCTAAGCTGGAAGTGGCATTTACAGCTCGCAATAGTGCAGAGTTATCTCAAAGAAAGGGGCCACGGTGTTTCTGTATCTCTATTATGTTGGTGCGGCTTTGGAACTTTTAAATATCTGGATATATCTCGAAAACTACGCTTCTGATCAAAAAATATCATAGAACATAAATTGTAGGAAACATAATTCTCTACAAAAAAGATCTCTAAACATTTTGCCATAGCTCGCTTCGTTTCCGAGATATTTGCAGATATATCTCAAGGGAAGGGGCCTGACGGACATATTTCGAGATATTTCTTCTTCTTGTTGTTCTTCTTCTGCACAGCTAAGCTGGAAGTGGCATTTACAGCTCGCAATAGTGCAGAGTTATCTCAAAGAAAGGGGCCACGGTGTTTCTGTATCTCTATTATGTTGGTGCGGCTTCGGAACTTTTAAATATCTTGATATATCTCGAGAACTACGCATCAGATCAAAAAATATCATAGAACATAAAAAGTAGGAAACTTAATTCTCTACAAAAAAGGTCTCTTAACATTTTGCCATAGCTCTCTTCGTTTCCGAGATATTTGCAGATTTATCTCAAGGGAAGGGGCCTGACGGACATATTTCGAGATATTTCTTCTTCTTGTTGTTCTTCTTCTGCACAGCTAAGCTGGAAGTGGCATTTACAGCTCGCAATACTGCAGAGTTATCTCAAAGAAAGGGGCCACGGTGTTTCTGTATCCCTATTATGTTGGTGCGGCTTCGGAACTTTTAAATATCTCGATATGTCTCGAAAACTACGCTTCTGATCAAAAAATATCATAGAACATAAATTGTAGGAAACATAATTCTCTACAAAAAACGTCTCTTAACATTTTGCCATAGCTCGCTTCGTTTCCGAGATATTTGCAGATTCAGCTCAAAGGAACTGGCCTGACGGACATATTTCGAGATATTTCTTCTTCTTGTTGTTCTTCTTCTGCACAGCTAAACTGGAAGTGGCATTTCCAGCTCGCAATAGTGCAGAGTTATCTCAAAGAGAGGGGCCACGGTGTTTCTGTATCTCTATTATGTTGGTGCAGCTTCGGAACTTTTAAATATCTTGATATATCTCGAGAACTACGCATCTGATCAAAAAATATCATAGAACATAAAAAGTAGGAAACTTAATTCTCTACAAAAAAGGTCTCTCAACATTTTGCCATAGCTCGCTTCGTTTCCGAGATATTTGCAGATTTATCTCAAGGGAAGGGGCCTGACGGACATATTTCGAGATATTTCGTCTTCTTGTTGTTCTTCTTCTGCACAGCTAAGCTGGAAGTGGCATTTGCAGCTCGCAATAGTGCAGAGTTATCTCAAAGAAAGGGGCCACGGTGTTTCTGTATCCCTATTATGTTGGTGCGGCTTCGGAACTTTTAAATATCTCGATATATCTCGAAAACTACGCTTCTGATCAAAAAATATCATAGAACATAAATTGTAGGAAACATAATTCTCTACAAAAAACGTCTCTTAACATTTTGCCATAGCTCGCTTCGTTTCCGAGATATTTGCAGATATATCTCAAGGGAAGGGGCCTGACGGACATATTTCGAGATATTTCTTCTTCTTGTTGTTCTTCTTCTGCACAGCTAAGCTGGAAGTGGCATTTGCGGCTCGCACTAGTGCAGAGTTATCTCAACGAAAGGGGCCACGGTGTTTCTGTATCTCTATTATGTTGGTGCGGCTTTGGAACTTTTAAATATCTCGATATATCTCGAAAACTACGCTTCTGATCAAAAAATATCATAGAACATAAATTGTAGGAAACATAATTCTCTACAAAAAAGGTCTCTTAACATTTTGCCATAGCTCGCTTCGTTTCCGAGATATTTGCAGATATATCTCAAGGGAAGGGGCCTGACGGACATATTTCGAGATACGTCTTCTTCTTGTTGTTCTTCTTCTGCACAGCTAAGCTGGAAGTGGCATTTACAGCTCGCAATACTGCAGAGTTATCTCAAAGAAAGGGGCCACGGTGTTTCTGTATCCCTATTATGTTGGTGCGGCTTCGGAACTTTTAAATATCTCGATATATCTCGAAAACTACGCTTCTGATCAAAAAATATCATAGAACATAAATTGTAGGAAACATAATTCTCTACAAAAAACGTCTCTTAACATTTTGCCATAGCTCGCTTCGTTTCCGAGATATTTGCAGATTCAGCTCAAAGGAACTGGCCTGACGGACATATTTCGAGATATTTCTTCTTCTTGTTGTTCTTCTTCTGCACAGCTAAACTGGAAGTGGCATTTCCAGCTCGCAATAGTGCAGAGTTATCTCAAAGAGAGGGGCCACGGTGTTTCTGTATCTCTATTATGTTGGTGCGGCTTCGGAACTTTTAAATATCTTGATATATCTCGAGAACTACGCATCTGATCAAAAAATATCATAGAACATAAAAAGTAGGAAACTTAATTCTCTACAAAAAAGGTCTCTCAACATTTTGCCATAGCTCGCTTCGTTTCCGAGATATTTGCAGATTTATCTCAAGGGAAGGGGCCTGACGGACATATTTCGAGATATTTCGTCTTCTTGTTGTTCTTCTTCTGCACAGCTAAGCTGGAAGTGGCATTTGCAGCTCGCAATAGTGCAGAGTTATCTCAAAGAAAGGGGCCACGGTGTTTCTGTATCCCTATTATGTTGGTGCGGCTTCGGAACTTTTAAATATCTCGATATATCTCGAAAACTACGCTTCTGATCAAAAAATATCATAGAACATAAATTGTAGGAAACATAATTCTCTACAAAAAACGTCTCTTAACATTTTGCCATAGCTCGCTTCGTTTCCGAGATATTTGCAGATTTATCTCAAGGGAAGGGGCCTGACGGACATATTTCGAGATATTTCTTCTTCTTGTTGTTCTTCTTCTGCACAGCTAAGCTGGAAGTGGCATTTGCGGCTCGCACTAGTGCAGAGTTATCTCAACGAAAGGGGCCACGGTGTTTCTGTATCTCTATTATGTTGGTGCGGCTTTGGAACTTTTAAATATCTCGATATATCTCGAAAACTACGCTTCTGATCAAAAAATATCATAGAACATAAATTGTAGGAAACATAATTCTCTACAAAAAACGTCTCTTAACATTTTGCCATAGCTCGCTTCGTTTCCGAGATATTTGCAGATTCAGCTCAAAGGAACTGGCCTGACGGACATATTTCGAGATATTTCTTCTTCTTGTTGTTCTTCTTCTGCACAGCTAAACTGGAAGTGGCATTTCCAGCTCGCAATAGTGCAGAGTTATCTCAAAGAGAGGGGCCACGTTGTTTCTGTATCTCTATTATGTTGGTGCAGCTTCGGAACTTTTAAATATCTTGATATATCTCGAGAACTACGCATCTGATCAAAAAATATCATAGAACATAAAAAGTAGGAAACTTAATTCTCTACAAAAAAGGTCTCTCAACATTTTGCCATAGCTCGCTTCGTTTCCGAGATATTTGCAGATTTATCTCAAGGGAAGGGGCCTGACGGACATATTTCGAGATATTTCGTCTTCTTGTTGTTCTTCTTCTGCACAGCTAAGCTGGAAGTGGCATTTGCAGCTCGCAATAGTGCAGAGTTATCTCAAAGAAAGGGGCCACGGTGTTTCTGTATCCCTATTATGTTGGTGCGGCTTCGGAACTTTTAAATATCTCGATATATCTCGAAAACTACGCTTCTGATCAAAAAATATCATAGAACATAAATTGTAGGAAACATAATTCTCTACAAAAAACGTCTCTTAACATTTTGCCATAGCTCGCTTCGTTTCCGAGATATTTGCAGATTTATCTCAAGGGAAGGGGCCTGACGGACATATTTCGAGATATTTCTTCTTCTTGTTGTTCTTCTTCTGCACAGCTAAGCTGGAAGTGGCATTTGCGGCTCGCACTAGTGCAGAGTTATCTCAACGAAAGGGGCCACGGTGTTTCTGTATCTCTATTATGTTGGTGCGGCTTTGGAACTTTTAAATATCTCGATATATCTCGAAAACTACGCTTCTGATCAAAAAATATCATAGAACATAAATTGTAGGAAACATAATTCTCTACAAAAAAGGTCTCTTAACATTTTGCCATAGCTCGCTTCGTTTCCGGGATATTTGCAGATATATCTCAAGGGAAGGGGCCTGACGGACATATTTCGAGATATTTCTTCTTCTTGTTGTTCTTCTTCTGCACAGCTAAGCTGGAAGTGGCATTTACAGCTCGCAATAGTGCAGAGTTATCTCAAAGAAAGGGGCCACGGTGTTTCTGTATCTCTATTATGTTGGTGCGGCTTTGGAACTTTTAAATATCTGGATATATCTCGAAAACTACGCTTCTGATCAAAAAATATCATAGAACATAAATTGTAGGAAACATAATTCTCTACAAAAAAGGTCTCTTAACATTTTGCCATAGCTCGCTTCGTTTCCGAGATATTTGCAGATATATCTCAAGGGAAGGGGCCAGACGGACATATTTCGAGATATGTCTTCTTCTTGTTGTTCTTCTTCTGCACAGCTAAGCTGGAAGTGGCATTTACAGCTCGCAATAGTGCAGAGTTATCTCAAAGAGAGGGGCCACGGTGTTTCTGTATCTCTATTATGTTGGTGCGGCTTCGGAACTTTTAAATATCTTGATATATCTCGAGAACTACGCATCTGATCAAAGAATATCATAGAACATAAAAAGTAGGAAACTTAATTCTCTACAAAATAGGTCTCCTAACATTTTGCCATAGCTCGCTTCGTTTCCGAGATATTTGCAGATTTATCTCAAGGGAAGGGGCCTGACGGACATATTTCGAGATATTTCTTCTTCTTGTTGTTCTTCTTCTGCACAGCTAAGCTGGAAGTGGCATTTGCGGCTCGCACTAGTGCAGAGTTATCTCAACGAAAGGGGCCACGGTGTTTCTGTATCTCTATTATGTTGGTGCGGCTTCGGAACTTTTAAATATCTCGATATATCTCGAAAACTACGCTTCTGATCAAAAAATATCATAGAACATAAATTGTAGCAAACATAATTCTCTACAAAAAAGATCTCTAAACATTTTGCCATAGCTCGCTTCGTTTCCGAGATATTTGCAGATATATCTCAAGGGAAGGGGCCTGACGGACATATTTCGAGATATTTCTTCTTCTTGTTGTTCTTCTTCTGCACAGCTAAGCTGGAAGTGGCATTTACAGCTCGCAATAGTGCAGAGTTATCTCAAAGAAAGGGGCCACGGTGTTTCTGTATCTCTATTATGTTGGTGCGGCTTCGGAACTTTTAAATATCTTGATATATCTCGAGAACTACGCATCAGATCAAAAAATATCATAGAACATAAAAAGTAGGAAACTTAATTCTCTACAAAAAAGGTCTCTTAACATTTTGCCATAGCTCTCTTCGTTTCCGAGATATTTGCAGATTTATCTCAAGGGAAGGGGCCTGACGGACATATTTCGAGATATTTCTTCTTCTTGTTGTTCTTCTTCTGCACAGCTAAGCTGGAAGTGGCATTTACAGCTCGCAATACTGCAGAGTTATCTCAAAGAAAGGGGCCACGGTGTTTCTGTATCCCTATTATGTTGGTGCGGCTTCGGAACTTTTAAATATCTCGATATATCTCGAAAACTACGCTTCTGATCAAAAAATATCATAGAACATAAATTGTAGGAAACATAATTCTCTACAAAAAACGTCTCTTAACATTTTGCCATAGCTCGCTTCGTTTCCGAGATATTTGCAGATTCAGCTCAAAGGAACTGGCCTGACGGACATATTTCGAGATATTTCTTCTTCTTGTTGTTCTTCTTCTGCACAGCTAAACTGGAAGTGGCATTTCCAGCTCGCAATAGTGCAGAGTTATCTCAAAGAGAGGGGCCACGGTGTTTCTGTATCTCTATTATGTTGGTGCGGCTTCGGAACTTTTAAATATCTTGATATATCTCGAGAACTACGCATCTGATCAAAAAATATCATAGAACATAAAAAGTAGGAAACTTAATTCTCTACAAAAAAGGTCTCTCAACATTTTGCCATAGCTCGCTTCGTTTCCGAGATATTTGCAGATTTATCTCAAGGGAAGGGGCCTGACGGACATATTTCGAGATATTTCGTCTTCTTGTTGTTCTTCTTCTGCACAGCTAAGCTGGAAGTGGCATTTGCAGCTCGCAATAGTGCAGAGTTATCTCAAAGAAAGGGGCCACGGTGTTTCTGTATCCCTATTATGTTGGTGCGGCTTCGGAACTTTTAAATATCTCGATATATCTCGAAAACTACGCTTCTGATCAAAAAATATCATAGAACATAAATTGTAGGAAACATAATTCTCTACAAAAAACGTCTCTTAACATTTTGCCATAGCTCGCTTCGTTTCCGAGATATTTGCAGATTTATCTCAAGGGAAGGGGCCTGACGGACATATTTCGAGATATTTCTTCTTCTTGTTGTTCTTCTTCTGCACAGCTAAGCTGGAAGTGGCATTTGCGGCTCGCACTAGTGCAGAGTTATCTCAACGAAAGGGGCCACGGTGTTTCTGTATCTCTATTATGTTGGTGCGGCTTTGGAACTTTTAAATATCTCGATATATCTCGAAAACTACGCTTCTGATCAAAAAATATCATAGAACATAAATTGTAGGAAACATAATTCTCTACAAAAAAGGTCTCTTAACATTTTGCCATAGCTCGCTTCGTTTCCGGGATATTTGCAGATATATCTCAAGGGAAGGGGCCTGACGGACATATTTCGAGATATTTCTTCTTCTTGTTGTTCTTCTTCTGCACAGCTAAGCTGGAAGTGGCATTTACAGCTCGCAATAGTGCAGAGTTATCTCAAAGAAAGGGGCCACGGTGTTTCTGTATCTCTATTATGTTGGTGCGGCTTTGGAACTTTTAAATATCTGGATATATCTCGAAAACTACGCTTCTGATCAAAAAATATCATAGAACATAAATTGTAGGAAACATAATTCTCTACAAAAAAGGTTTCTTAACATTTTGCCATAGCTCGCTTCGTTTCCGAGATATTTGCAGATATATCTCAAGGGAAGGGGCCAGACGGACATATTTCGAGATATGTCTTCTTCTTGTTGTTCTTCTTCTGCACAGCTAAGCTGGAAGTGGCATTTACAGCTGGCAATAGTGCAGAGTTATCTCAAAGAGAGGGGCCACGGTGTTTCTGTATCTCTATTATGTTGGTGCGGCTTCGGAACTTTTAAATATCTTGATATATCTCGAGAACTACGCATCTGATCAAAGAATATCATAGAACATAAAAAGTAGGAAACTTAATTCTCTACAAAAAAGGTCTCCTAACATTTTGCCATAGCTCGCTTCGTTTCCGAGATATTTGCAGATTTATCTCAAGGGAAGGGGCCTGACGGACATATTTCGAGATATTTCTTCTTCTTGTTGTTCTTCTTCTGCACAGCTAAGCTGGAAGTGGCATTTGCGGCTCGCACTAGTGCAGAGTTATCTCAACGAAAGGGGCCACGGTGTTTCTGTATCTCTATTATGTTGGTGCGGCTTCGGAACTTTTAAATATCTCGATATATCTCGAAAACTACGCTTCTGATCAAAAAATATCATAGAACATAAATTGTAGCAAACATAATTCTCTACAAAAAAGATCTCTAAACATTTTGCCATAGCTCGCTTCGTTTCCGAGATATTTGCAGATATATCTCAAGGGAAGGGGCCTGACGGACATATTTCGAGATATTTCTTCTTCTTGTTGTTCTTCTTCTGCACAGCTAAGCTGGAAGTGGCATTTACAGCTCGCAATAGTGCAGAGTTATCTCAAAGAAAGGGGCCACGGTGTTTCTGTATCTCTATTATGTTGGTGCGGCTTCGGAACTTTTAAATATCTTGATATATCTCGAGAACTACGCATCAGATCAAAAAATATCATAGAACATAAAAAGTAGGAAACTTAATTCTCTACAAAAAAGGTCTCTTAACATTTTGCCATAGCTCTCTTCGTTTCCGAGATATTTGCAGATTTATCTCAAGGGAAGGGGCCTGACGGACATATTTCGAGATATTTCTTCTTCTTGTTGTTCTTCTTCTGCACAGCTAAGCTGGAAGTGGCATTTACAGCTCGCAATACTGCAGAGTTATCTCAAAGAAAGGGGCCACGGTGTTTCTGTATCCCTATTATGTTGGTGCGGCTTCGGAACTTTTAAATATCTCGATATATCTCGAAAACTACGCTTCTGATCAAAAAATATCATAGAACATAAATTGTAGGAAACATAATTCTCTACAAAAAACATCTCTTAACATTTTGCCATAGCTCGCTTCGTTTCCGAGATATTTGCAGATTCAGCTCAAAGGAACTGGCCTGACGGACATATTTCGAGATATTTCTTCTTCTTGTTGTTCTTCTTCTGCACAGCTAAACTGGAAGTGGCATTTCCAGCTCGCAATAGTGCAGAGTTATCTCAAAGAGAGGGGCCACGGTGTTTCTGTATCTCTATTATGTTGGTGCGGCTTCGGAACTTTTAAATATCTCGATATATCTCGAAAACTACGCTTCTGATCAAAAAATATCATAGAACATAAATTGTAGGAAACATAATTCTCTACAAAAAACGTCTCTTAACATTTTGCCATAGCTCGCTTCGTTTCCGAGATATTTGCAGATTCAGCTCAAAGGAACTGGCCTGACGGACATATTTCGAGATATTTCTTCTTCTTGTTGTTCTTCTTCTGCACAGCTAAACTGGAAGTGGCATTTCCAGCTCGCAATAGTGCAGAGTTATCTCAAAGAGAGGGGCCACGGTGTTTCTGTATCTCTATTATGTTGGTGCGGCTTCGGAACTTTTAAATATCTTGATATATCTCGAGAACTACGCATCTGATCAAAAAATATCATAGAACATAAAAAGTAGGAAACTTAATTCTCTACAAAAAAGGTCTCTCAATATTTTGCCATAGCTCGCTTCGTTTCCGAGATATTTGCAGATTTATCTCAAGGGAAGGGGCCTGACGGACATATTTCGAGATATTTCGTCTTCTTGTTGTTCTTCTTCTGCACAGCTAAGCTGGAAGTGGCATTTGCAGCTCGCAATAGTGCAGAGTTATCTCAAAGAAAGGGGCCACGGTGTTTCTGTATCCCTATTATGTTGGTGCGGCTTCGGAACTTTTAAATATCTCGATATATCTCGAAAACTACGCTTCTGATCAAAAAATATCATAGAACATAAATTGTAGGAAACATAATTCTCTACAAAAAACGTCTCTTAACATTTTGCCATAGCTCGCTTCGTTTCCGAGATATTTGCAGATTTATCTCAAGGGAAGGGGCCTGACGGACATATTTCGAGATATTTCTTCTTCTTGTTGTTCTTCTTCTGCACAGCTAAGCTGGAAGTGGCATTTGCGGCTCGCACTAGTGCAGAGTTATCTCAACGAAAGGGGCCACGGTGTTTCTGTATCTCTATTATGTTGGTGCGGCTTTGGAACTTTTAAATATCTCGATATATCTCGAAAACTACGCTTCTGATCAAAAAATATCATAGAACATAAATTGTAGGAAACATAATTCTCTACAAAAAAGGTCTCTTAACATTTTGCCATAGCTCGCTTCGTTTCCGAGATATTTGCAGATATATCTCAAGGGAAGGGGCCTGACGGACATATTTCGAGATACGTCTTCTTCTTGTTGTTCTTCTTCTGCACAGCTAAGCTGGAAGTGGCATTTACAGCTCGCAATACTGCAGAGTTATCTCAAAGAAAGGGGCCACGGTGTTTCTGTATCCCTATTATGTTGGTGCGGCTTCGGAACTTTTAAATATCTCGATATATCTCGAAAACTACGCTTCTGATCAAAAAATATCATAGAACATAAATTGTAGGAAACATAATTCTCTACAAAAAACGTCTCTTAACATTTTGCCATAGCTCGCTTCGTTTCCGAGATATTTGCAGATTCAGCTCAAAGGAACTGGCCTGACGGACATATTTCGAGATATTTCTTCTTCTTGTTGTTCTTCTTCTGCACAGCTAAACTGGAAGTGGCATTTCCAGCTCGCAATAGTGCAGAGTTATCTC
The DNA here is from genome assembly GCF_051020975.1 of Osmia lignaria lignaria. NCBI lineage: Eukaryota > Metazoa > Arthropoda > Insecta > Hymenoptera > Megachilidae > Osmia > Osmia lignaria. The sequence continues at coordinate 4,910,688 of NW_027478160.1, forward strand.
AAAGAGAGGGGCCACGGTGTTTCTGTATCTCTATTATGTTGGTGCGGCTTCGGAACTTTTAAATATCTTGATATATCTCGAGAACTACGCATCTGATCAAAAAATATCATAGAACATAAAAAGTAGGAAACTTAATTCTCTACAAAAAAGGTCTCTCAACATTTTGCCATAGCTCGCTTCGTTTCCGAGATATTTGCAGATTTATCTCAAGGGAAGGGGCCTGACGGACATATTTCGAGATATTTCGTCTTCTTGTTGTTCTTCTTCTGCACAGCTAAGCTGGAAGTGGCATTTGCAGCTCGCAATAGTGCAGAGTTATCTCAAAGAAAGGGGCCACGGTGTTTCTGTATCCCTATTATGTTGGTGCGGCTTCGGAACTTTTAAATATCTCGATATATCTCGAAAACTACGCTTCTGATCAAAAAATATCATAGAACATAAATTGTAGGAAACATAATTCTCTACAAAAAACGTCTCTTAACATTTTGCCATAGCTCGCTTCGTTTCCGAGATATTTGCAGATTTATCTCAAGGGAAGGGGCCTGACGGACATATTTCGAGATATTTCTTCTTCTTGTTGTTCTTCTTCTGCACAGCTAAGCTGGAAGTGGCATTTGCGGCTCGCACTAGTGCAGAGTTATCTCAACGAAAGGGGCCACGGTGTTTCTGTATCTCTATTATGTTGGTGCGGCTTTGGAACTTTTAAATATCTCGATATATCTCGAAAACTACGCTTCTGATCAAAAAATATCATAGAACATAAATTGTAGGAAACATAATTCTCTACAAAAAAGGTCTCTTAACATTTTGCCATAGCTCGCTTCGTTTCCGGGATATTTGCAGATATATCTCAAGGGAAGGGGCCTGACGGACATATTTCGAGATATTTCTTCTTCTTGTTGTTCTTCTTCTGCACAGCTAAGCTGGAAGTGGCATTTACAGCTCGCAATAGTGCAGAGTTATCTCAAAGAAAGGGGCCACGGTGTTTCTGTATCTCTATTATGTTGGTGCGGCTTCGGAACTTTTAAATATCTCGATATATCTCGAAAACTACGCTTCTGATCAAAAAATATCATAGAACATAAATTGTAGGAAACATAATTCTCTACAAAAAAGGTCTCTTAACATTTTGCCATAGCTCGCTTCGTTTCCGAGATATTTGCAGATATATCTCAAGGGAAGGGGCCTGACGGACATATTTCGAGATATTTCTTCTTCTTGTTGTTCTTCTTCTGCACAGCTAAGCTGGAAGTGGCATTTACAGCTCGTAATAGTGCAGAGTTATCTCAAAGAAAGGGGCCACGGTGTTTCTGTATCTCTATTATGTTGGTGCGGCTTCGGAACTTTTAAATATCTTGATATATCTCGAGAACTACGCATCAGATCAAAAAATATCATAGAACATAAATTGTAGGAAACATAATTCTCTACAAAAAAGGTCTCTTAACATTTTGCCATAGCTCGCTTCGTTTCCGAGATATTTGCAGATATATCTCAAGGGAAGGGGCCTGACGGACATATTTCGAGATACGTCTTCTTCTTGTTGTTCTTCTTCTGCACAGCTAAGCTGGAAGTGGCATTTACAGCTCGCAATAGTGCAGAGTTATCTCAAAGAAAGGGGCCACGGTGTTTCTGTATCTCTATTATGTTGGTGCGGCTTCGGAACTTTTAAATATCTTGATATATCTCGCGAACTACGCATCTGATCAAAAAATATCATAGAACATGAAAAGTAGGAAACTTAATTCTCTACAAAAAAGGTCTCTTAACATTTTGCCATAGCTCGCTTCGTTTCCGAGATATTTGCAGATTTATCTCAAGGGAAGGGGCCTGACGGACATATTTCGAGATATTTCTTCTTCTTGTTGTTCTTCTTCTGCACAGCTAAGCTGGAAGTCGCATTTGCGGCTCGCACTAGTGCAGAGTTATCTCAAAGAAAGGGGCCACGGTGTTTCTGTATCCCTATTATGTTGGTGCGGCTTCGGAACTTTTAAATATCTCGATATATCTCGAAAACTACGCTTCTGATCAAAAAATATCATAGAACATAAATTGTAGGAAACATAATTCTCTACAAAAAAGGTCTCTTAACATTTTGCCATAGCTCGCTTCGTTTCCGAGATATTTGCAGATATATCTCAAGGGAAGGGGCCTGACGGACATATTTCGAGATATTTCTTCTTCTTGTTGTTCTTCTTCTGCACAGCTAAGCTGGAAGTGGCATTTACAGCTCGTAATAGTGCAGAGTTATCTCAAAGAAAGGGGCCACGGTGTTTCTGTATCTCTATTATGTTGGTGCGGCTTCGGAACTTTTAAATATCTTGATATATCTCGAGAACTACGCATCAGATCAAAAAATATCATAGAACATAAATTGTAGGAAACATAATTCTCTACAAAAAAGGTCTCTTAACATTTTGCCATAGCTCGCTTCGTTTCCGAGATATTTGCAGATATATCTCAAGGGAAGGGGCCTGACGGACATATTTCGAGATACGTCTTCTTCTTGTTGTTCTTCTTCTGCACAGCTAAGCTGGAAGTGGCATTTACAGCTCGCAATAGTGCAGAGTTATCTCAAGGGAAGGGGCCTGACGGACATATTTCGAGATATTTCTTCTTCTTGTTGTTCTTCTTCTGCACAGCTAAACTGGAAGTGGCATTTCCTGCTCGCAATAGTGCAGAGTTATCTCAAAGAGAGGGGCCACGGTGTTTCTGTATCTCTATTATGTTGGTGCGGCTTCGGAACTTTTAAATATCTTGATATATCTCGAGAACTACGCATCAGATCAAAAAATATCATAGAACATAAATTGTAGGAAACATAATTCTCTACAAAAAAGGTCTCTTAACATTTTGCCATAGCTCGCTTCGTTTCCGAGATATTTGCAGATATATCTCAAGGGAAGGGGCCTGACGGACATATTTCGAGATACGTCTTCTTCTTGTTGTTCTTCTTCTGCACAGCTAAGCTGGAAGTGGCATTTACAGCTCGCAATAGTGCAGAGTTATCTCAAAGAAAGGGGCCACGGTGTTTCTGTATCTCTATTATGTTGGTGCGGCTTCGGAACTTTTAAATATCTTGATATATCTCGAGAACTACGCATCTGATCAAAAAATATCATAGAACATAAAAAGTAGGAAACTTAATTCTCTACAAAAAAGGTATCTCAACATTTTGCCATAGCTCGCTTCGTTCCCGAGATATTTGCAGATTTATCTCAAGGGAAGGGGCCTGACGGACATATTTCGAGATATTTCTTCTTCTTGTTGTTCTTCTTCTGCACAGCTAAGCTGGAAGTGGCATTTGCGGCTCGCACTAGTGCAGAGTTATCTCAAAGAAAGGGGCCACGGTGTTTCTGTATCCCTATTATGTTGGTGCGGCTTCGGAACTTTTAAATATCTCGATATATCTCGAAAACTACGCTTCTGATCAAAAAATATCATAGAACATAAATTGTAGGAAACATAATTCTCTACAAAAAACGTCTCTTAACATTTTGCCATAGCTCGCTTCGTTTCCGAGATATTTGCAGATTTATCTCAAGGGAAGGGGCCTGACGGACATATTTCGAGATATTTCTTCTTCTTGTTGTTCTTCTTCTGCACAGCTAAGCTGGAAGTGGCATTTGCGGCTCGCACTAGTGCAGAGTTATCTCAACGAAAGGGGCCACGGTGTTTCTGTATCTCTATTATGTTGGTGCGGCTTCGGAACTTTTAAATATCTCGATATATCTCGAAAACTACGCTTCTGATCAAAAAATATCATAGAACATAAATTGTAGGAAACATAATTCTCTACAAAAAAGGTCTCTTAACATTTTGCCATAGCTCGCTTCGTTTCCGAGATATTTGCAGATATATCTCAAGGGAAGGGGCCTGACGGACATATTTCGAGATATTTCTTCTTCTTGTTGTTCTTCTTCTGCACAGCTAAGCTGGAAGTGGCATTTACAGCTCGCAATAGTGCAGAGTTATCTCAAAGAAAGGGGCCACGGTGTTTCTGTATCTCTATTATGTTGGTGCGGCTTCGGAACTTTTAAATATCTTGATATATCTCGAGAACTACGCATCAGATCAAAAAATATCATAGAACATAAATTGTAGGAAACATAATTCTCTACAAAAAAGGTCTCTTAACATTTTGCCATAGCTCGCTTCGTTTCCGAGATATTTGCAGATATATCTCAAGGGAAGGGGCCTGACGGACATATTTCGAGATACGTCTTCTTCTTGTTGTTCTTCTTCTGCACAGCTAAGCTGGAAGTGGCATTTACAGCTCGCAATAGTGCAGAGTTATCTCAAAGAAAGGGGCCACGGTGTTTCTGTATCTCTATTATGTTGGTGCGGCTTCGGAACTTTTAAATATCTTGATATATCTCGCGAACTACGCATCTGATCAAAAAATATCATAGAACATGAAAAGTAGGAAACTTAATTCTCTACAAAAAAGGTCTCTTAACATTTTGCCATAGCTCGCTTCGTTTCCGAGATATTTGCAGATTTATCTCAAGGGAAGGGGCCTAACGGACATATTTCGAGATATTTCTTCTTCTTGTTGTTCTTCTTCTGCACAGCTAAACTGGAAGTGGCATTTACAGCTCGCAATAGTGCAGAGTTATCTCAAAGAAAGGGGCCACGGTGTTTCTGTATCTCTATTATGTTGGTGCGGCTTCGGAACTTTTAAATATCTTGATATATCTCGAGAACTACGCATCTGATCAAAAAATATCATAGAACATAAAAAGTAGGAAACTTAATTCTCTACAAAAAAGGTATCTCAACATTTTGCCATAGCTCGCTTCGTTCCCGAGATATTTGCAGATTTATCTCAAGGGAAGGGGCCTGACGGACATATTTCGAGATATTTCTTCTTCTTGTTGTTCTTCTTCTGCACAGCTAAGCTGGAAGTGGCATTTGCGGCTCGCACTAGTGCAGAGTTATCTCAAAGAAAGGGGCCACGGTGTTTCTGTATCCCTATTATGTTGGTGCGGCTTCGGAACTTTTAAATATCTCGATATATCTCGAAAACTACGCTTCAGATCAAAAAATATCATAGAACATAAATTGTAGGAAACATAATTCTCTACAAAAAACGTCTCTTAACATTTTGCCATAGCTCGCTTCGTTTCCGAGATATTTGCAGATTTATCTCAAGGGAAGGGGCCTGACGGACATATTTCGAGATATTTCTTCTTCTTGTTGTTCTTCTTCTGCACAGCTAAGCTGGAAGTGGCATTTGCGGCTCGCACTAGTGCAGAGTTATCTCAACGAAAGGGGCCACGGTGTTTCTGTATCTCTATTATGTTGGTGCGGCTTCGGAACTTTTAAATATCTCGATATATCTCGAAAACTACGCTTCTGATCAAAAAATATCATAGAACATAAATTGTAGGAAACATAATTCTCTACAAAAAAGGTCTCTTAACATTTTGCCATAGCTCGCTTCGTTTCCGAGATATTTGCAGATATATCTCAAGGGAAGGGGCCTGACGGACATATTTCGAGATATTTCTTCTTCTTGTTGTTCTTCTTCTGCACAGCTAAGCTGGAAGTGGCATTTACAGCTCGCAATAGTGCAGAGTTATCTCAAAGAAAGGGGCCACGGTGTTTCTGTATCTCTATTATGTTGGTGCGGCTTCGGAACTTTTAAATATCTTGATATATCTCGAGAACTACGCATCAGATCAAAAAATATCATAGAACATAAATTGTAGGAAACATAATTCTCTACAAAAAAGGTCTCTTAACATTTTGCCATAGCTCGCTTCGTTTCCGAGATATTTGCAGATATATCTCAAGGGAAGGGGCCTGACGGACATATTTCGAGATACGTCTTCTTCTTGTTGTTCTTCTTCTGCACAGCTAAGCTGGAAGTGGCATTTACAGCTCGCAATAGTGCAGAGTTATCTCAAAGAAAGGGGCCACGGTGTTTCTGTATCTCTATTATGTTGGTGCGGCTTCGGAACTTTTAAATATCTTGATATATCTCGCGAACTACGCATCTGATCAAAAAATATCATAGAACATGAAAAGTAGGAAACTTAATTCTCTAGAAAAAAGGTCTCTTAACATTTTGCCATAGCTCGCTTCGTTTCCGAGATATTTGCAGATTTATCTCAAGGGAAGGGGCCTAACGGACATATTTCGAGATATTTCTTCTTCTTGTTGTTCTTCTTCTGCACAGCTAAACTGGAAGTGGCATTTCCAGCTCGCAATAGTGCAGAGTTATCTCAAAGAGAGGGGCCACGGTGTTTCTGTATCTCTATTATGTTGGTGCGGCTTCGGAACTTTTAAATATCTTGATATATCTCGAGAACTACGCATCTGATCAAAAAATATCATGCAACATAAAAAGTAGGAAACTTAATTCTCTACAAAAAAGGTCTCCTAACATTTTGCCATAGCTCGCTTCGTTTCCGAGATATTTGCAGATTTATCTCAAGGGAAGGGGCCTGACGGACATATTTCGAGATATTTCTTCTTCTTGTTGTTCTTCTTCTGCACAGCTAAGCTGGAAGTCGCATTTGCGGCTCGCACTAGTGCAGAGTTATCTCAAAGAAAGGGGCCACGGTGTTTCTGTATCCCTATTATGTTGGTGCGGCTTCGGAACTTTTAAATATCTCGATATATCTCGAAAACTACGCTTCTGATCAAAAAATATCATAGAACATAAATTGTAGGAAACATAATTCTCTACAAAAAAGGTCTCTTAACATTTTGCCATAGCTCGCTTCGTTTCCGAGATATTTGCAGATATATCTCAAGGGAAGGGGCCTGACGGACATATTTCGAGATATGTCTTCTTCTTGTTGTTCTTCTTCTGCACAGCTAAGCTGGAAGTGGCATTTACAGCTCGCAATAGTGCAGAGTTATCTCAAAGCGAGGGGCCACGGTGTTTCTGTATCTCTATTATGTTGGTGCGGCTTCGGAACTTTTAAATATCTTGATATATCTCGAGAACTACGCATCTGATCAAAAAATATCATAGAACATAAAAAGTAGGAAACTTAATTCTCTACAAAAAAGGTCTCCTAACATTTTGCCATAGCTCGCTTCGTTTCCGAGATATTTGCAGATTTATCTCAAGGGAAGGGGCCTGACGGACATATTTCGAGATACGTCTTCTTCTTGTTGTTCTTCTTCTGCACAGCTAAGCTGGAAGTGGCATTTACAGCTCGCAATAGTGCAGAGTTATCTCAAGGGAAGGGGCCTGACGGACATATTTCGAGATATTTCTTCTTCTTGTTGTTCTTCTTCTGCACAGCTAAGCTGGAAGTGGCATTTGCGGCTCGCACTAGTGCAGAGTTATCTCAAAGAAAGGGGCCACGGTGTTTCTGTATCCCTATTATGTTGGTGCGGCTTCGGAACTTTTAAATATCTCGATATATCTCGAAAACTACGCTTCTGATCAAAAAATATCATAGAACATAAATTGTAGGAAACATAATTCTCTACAAAAAACGTCTCTTAACATTTTGCCATAGCTCGCTTCGTTTCCGAGATATTTGCAGATTTATCTCAAGGGAAGGGGCCTGACGGACATATTTCGAGATATTTCTTCTTCTTGTTGTTCTTCTTCTGCACAGCTAAGCTGGAAGTGGCATTTGCGGCTCGCACTAGTGCAGAGTTATCTCAACGAAAGGGGCCACGGTGTTTCTGTATCTCTATTATGTTGGTGCGGCTTCGGAACTTTTAAATATCTTGATATATCTCGAGAACTACGCATCAGATCAAAAAATATCATAGAACATAAATTGTAGGAAACATAATTCTCTACAAAAAAGGTCTCTTAACATTTTGCCATAGCTCGCTTCGTTTCCGAGATATTTGCAGATATATCTCAAGGGAAGGGGCCTGACGGACATATTTCGAGATACGTCTTCTTCTTGTTGTTCTTCTTCTGCACAGCTAAGCTGGAAGTGGCATTTACAGCTCGCAATAGTGCAGAGTTATCTCAAGGGAAGGGGCCTGACGGACATATTTCGAGATATTTCTTCTTCTTGTTGTTCTTCTTCTGCACAGCTAAACTGGAAGTGGCATTTCCTGCTCGCAATAGTGCAGAGTTATCTCAAAGAGAGGGGCCACGGTGTTTCTGTATCTCTATTATGTTGGTGCGGCTTCGGAACTTTTAAATATCTTGATATATCTCGAGAACTACGCATCAGATCAAAAAATATCATAGAACATAAATTGTAGGAAACATAATTCTCTACAAAAAAGGTCTCTTAACATTTTGCCATAGCTCGCTTCGTTTCCGAGATATTTGCAGATATATCTCAAGGGAAGGGGCCTGACGGACATATCTCGAGATACGTCTTCTTCTTGTTGTTCTTCTTCTGCACAGCTAAGCTGGAAGTGGCATTTACAGCTCGCAATAGTGCAGAGTTATCTCAAGGGAAGGGGCCTGACGGACATATTTCGAGATATTTCTTCTTCTTGTTGTTCTTCTTCTGCACAGCTAAGCTGGAAGTGGCATTTGCGGCTCGCACTAGTGCAGAGTTATCTCAAAGAAAGGGGCCACGGTGTTTCTGTATCCCTATTATGTTGGTGCGGCTTCGGAACTTTTAAATATCTCGATATATCTCGAAAACTACGCTTCTGATCAAAAAATATCATAGAACATAAATTGTAGGAAACATAATTCTCTACAAAAAACGTCTCTTAACATTTTGCCATAGCTCGCTTCGTTTCCGAGATATTTGCAGATTTATCTCAAGGGAAGGGGCCTGACGGACATATTTCGAGATATTTCTTCTTCTTGTTGTTCTTCTTCTGCACAGCTAAGCTGGAAGTGGCATTTGCGGCTCGCACTAGTGCAGAGTTATCTCAACGAAAGGGGCCACGGTGTTTCTGTATCTCTATTATGTTGGTGCGGCTTCGGAACTTTTAAATATCTCGATATATCTCGAAAACTACGCTTCTGATCAAAAAATATCATAGAACATAAATTGTAGGAAACATAATTCTCTACAAAAAAGGTCTCTTAACATTTTGCCATAGCTCGCTTCGTTTCCGAGATATTTGCAGATATATCTCAAGGGAAGGGGCCTGACGGACATATTTCGAGATATTTCTTCTTCTTGTTGTTCTTCTTCTGCACAGCTAAGCTGGAAGTGGCATTTACAGCTCGCAATAGTGCAGAGTTATCTCAAAGAAAGGGGCCACGGTGTTTCTGTATCTCTATTATGTTGGTGCGGCTTCGGAACTTTTAAATATCTTGATATATCTCGAGAACTACGCATCAGATCAAAAAATATCATAGAACATAAATTGTAGGAAACATAATTCTCTACAAAAAAGGTCTCTTAACATTTTGCCATAGCTCGCTTCGTTTCCGAGATATTTGCAGATATATCTCAAGGGAAGGGGCCTGACGGACATATTTCGAGATACGTCTTCTTCTTGTTGTTCTTCTTCTGCACAGCTAAGCTGGAAGTGGCATTTACAGCTCGCAATAGTGCAGAGTTATCTCAAGGGAAGGGGCCTGACGGACATATTTCGAGATATTTCTTCTTCTTGTTGTTCTTCTTCTGCACAGCTAAACTGGAAGTGGCATTTCCTGCTCGCAATAGTGCAGAGTTATCTCAAAGAGAGGGGCCACGGTGTTTCTGTATCTCTATTATGTTGGTGCGGCTTCGGAACTTTTAAATATCTTGATATATCTCGAGAACTACGCATCAGATCAAAAAATATCATAGAACATAAATTGTAGGAAACATAATTCTCTACAAAAAAGGTCTCTTAACATTTTGCCATAGCTCGCTTCGTTTCCGAGATATTTGCAGATATATCTCAAGGGAAGGGGCCTGACGGACATATTTCGAGATACGTCTTCTTCTTGTTGTTCTTCTTCTGCACAGCTAAGCTGGAAGTGGCATTTACAGCTCGCAATAGTGCAGAGTTATCTCAAAGAAAGGGGCCACGGTGTTTCTGTATCTCTATTATGTTGGTGCGGCTTCGGAACTTTTAAATATCTTGATATATCTCGCGAACTACGCATCTGATCAAAAAATATCATAGAACATGAAAGGTAGGAAACTTAATTCTCTACAAAAAAGGTCTCTTAACATTTTGCCATAGCTCGCTTCGTTTCCGAGATATTTGCAGATTTATCTCAAGGGAAGGGGCCTGACGGACATATTTCGAGATATTTCTTCTTCTTGTTGTTCTTCTTCTGCACAGCTAAGCTGGAAGTGGCATTTGCGGCTCGCACTAGTGCAGAGTTATCTCAAAGAAAGGGGCCACGGTGTTTCTGTATCCCTATTATGTTGGTGCGGCTTCGAAACTTTTAAATATCTCGATATATCTCGAAAACTACGCTTCTGATCAAAAAATATCATAGAACATAAATTGTAGGAAACATAATTCTCTACAAAAAACGTCTCTTAACATTTTGCCATAGCTCGCTTCGTTTCCGAGATATTTGCAGATTCAGCTCAATGGAACTGGCCTGACGGACATATTTCGAGATATTTCTTCTTCTTGTTGTTCTTCTTCTGCACAGCTAAGCTGGAAGTGGCATTTACAGCTCGCAATAGTGCAGAGTTATCTCAAAGAAAGGGGCCACGGTGTTTCTGTATCTCTATTATGTTGGTGCGGCTTCGGAACTTTTAAATATCTTGATATATCTCGAGAACTACGCATCAGATCAAAAAATATCATAGAACATAAATTGTAGGAAACATAATTCTCTACAAAAAAGGTCTCTTAACATTTTGCCATAGCTCGCTTCGTTTCCGAGATATTTGCAGATATATCTCAAGGGAAGGGGCCTGACGGACATATTTCGAGATACGTCTTCTTCTTGTTGTTCTTCTTCTGCACAGCTAAGCTGGAAGTGGCATTTACAGCTCGCAATAGTGCAGAGTTATCTCAAGGGAAGGGGCCTGACGGACATATTTCGAGATATTTCTTCTTCTTGTTGTTCTTCTTCTGCACAGCTAAACTGGAAGTGGCATTTCCTGCTCGCAATAGTGCAGAGTTATCTCAAAGAGAGGGGCCACGGTGTTTCTGTATCTCTATTATGTTGGTGCGGCTTCGGAACTTTTAAATATCTTGATATATCTCGAGAACTACGCATCAGATCAAAAAATATCATAGAACATAAATTGTAGGAAACATAATTCTCTACAAAAAAGGTCTCTTAACATTTTGCCATAGCTCGCTTCGTTTCCGAGATATTTGCAGATATATCTCAAGGGAAGGGGCCTGACGGACATATTTCGAGATACGTCTTCTTCTTGTTGTTCTTCTTCTGCACAGCTAAGCTGGAAGTGGCATTTACAGCTCGCAATAGTGCAGAGTTATCTCAAAGAAAGGGGCCACGGTGTTTCTGTATCTCTATTATGTTGGTGCGGCTTCGGAACTTTTAAATATCTTGATATATCTCGCGAACTACGCATCTGATCAAAAAATATCATAGAACATGAAAGGTAGGAAACTTAATTCTCTACAAAAAAGGTCTCTTAACATTTTGCCATAGCTCGCTTCGTTTCCGAGATATTTGCAGATTTATCTCAAGGGAAGGGGCCTGACGGACATATTTCGAGATATTTCTTCTTCTTGTTGTTCTTCTTCTGCACAGCTAAGCTGGAAGTGGCATTTGCGGCTCGCACTAGTGCAGAGTTATCTCAAAGAAAGGGGCCACGGTGTTTCTGTATCCCTATTATGTTGGTGCGGCTTCGAAACTTTTAAATATCTCGATATATCTCGAAAACTACGCTTCTGATCAAAAAATATCATAGAACATAAATTGTAGGAAACGTAATTCTCTACAAAAAACGTCTCTTAACATTTTGCCATAGCTCGCTTCGTTTCCGAGATATTTGCAGATTCAGCTCAATGGAACTGGCCTGACGGACATATTTCGAGATATTTCTTCTTCTTGTTGTTCTTCCTCTGCACAGCTAAGCTGGAAGTGGCATTTGCAGCTCGCAATAGTGCAGAGTTATCTCAAAGAAAGGGGCCACGGTGTTTCTGTATCTCTATTATGTTGGTGCGGCTTCGGAACTTTTAAATATCTCGATATATCTCGAAAACTACGCTTCTGATCAAAAAATATCATAGAACATAAATTGTAGGAAACATAATTCTCTACAAAAAAGGTCTCTTAACATTTTGCCATAGCTCGCTTCGTTTCCGAGATATTTGCAGATTTATCTCAAGGGAAGGGGCCTGACGGACATATTTCGAGATATTTCTTCTTCTTGTTGTTCTTCTTCTGCACAGCTAAACTGGAAGTGGCATTTCCAGCTCGCAATAGTGCAGAGTTATCTCAAAGAGAGGGGCCACGGTGTTTCTGTATCTCTATTATGTTGGTGCGGCTTCGGAACTTTTAAATATCTTGATATATCTCGAGAACTACGCATCTGATCAAAAAATATCATAGAACATAAAAAGTAGGAAACTTAATTCTCTACAAAAAAGGTCTCTTAACATTTTGCCATAGCTCGCTTCGTTTCCGAGATATTTGCAGATTTATCTCAAGGGAAGGGGCCTGACGGACATATTTCGAGATATTTCTTCTTCTTGTTGTTCTTCTTCTGCACAGCTAAGCTGGAAGTGGCATTTGCGGCTCGCACTAGTGCAGAGTTATCTCAACGAAAGGGGCCACGGTGTTTCTGTATCTCTATTATGTTGGTGCGGCTTCGGAACTTTTAAATATCTCGATATATCTCGAAAACTACGCTTCTGATCAAAAAATATCATAGAACATAAATTGTAGGAAACATAATTCTCTACAAAAAAGGTCTCTTAACATTTTGCCATAGCTCGCTTCGTTTCCGAGATATTTGCAGATATATCTCAAGGGAAGGGGCCTGACGGACATATTTCGAGATATTTCTTCTTCTTGTTGTTCTTCTTCTGCACAGCTAAGCTGGAAGTGGCATTTACAGCTCGCAATAGTGCAGAGTTATCTCAAAGAAAGGGGCCACGGTGTTTCTGTATCTCTATTATGTTGGTGCGGCTTCGGAACTTTTAAATATCTTGATATATCTCGAGAACTACGCATCAGATCAAAAAATATCATAGAACATAAATTGTAGGAAACATAATTCTCTACAAAAAAGGTCTCTTAACATTTTGCCATAGCTCGCTTCGTTTCCGAGATATTTGCAGATATATCTCAAGGGAAGGGGCCTGACGGACATATTTCGAGATACGTCTTCTTCTTGTTGTTCTTCTTCTGCACAGCTAAGCTGGAAGTGGCATTTACAGCTCGCAATAGTGCAGAGTTATCTCAAGGGAAGGGGCCTGACGGACATATTTCGAGATATTTCTTCTTCTTGTTGTTCTTCTTCTGCACAGCTAAACTGGAAGTGGCATTTCCTGCTCGCAATAGTGCAGAGTTATCTCAAAGAGAGGGGCCACGGTGTTTCTGTATCTCTATTATGTTGGTGCGGCTTCGGAACTTTTAAATATCTTGATATATCTCGAGAACTACGCATCAGATCAAAAAATATCATAGAACATAAATTGTAGGAAACATAATTCTCTACAAAAAAGGTCTCTTAACATTTTGCCATAGCTCGCTTCGTTTCCGAGATATTTGCAGATATATCTCAAGGGAAGGGGCCTGACGGACATATTTCGAGATACGTCTTCTTCTTGTTGTTCTTCTTCTGCACAGCTAAGCTGGAAGTGGCATTTACAGCTCGCAATAGTGCAGAGTTATCTCAAAGAAAGGGGCCACGGTGTTTCTGTATCTCTATTATGTTGGTGCGGCTTCGGAACTTTTAAATATCTTGATATATCTCGCGAACTACGCATCTGATCAAAAAATATCATAGAACATGAAAGGTAGGAAACTTAATTCTCTACAAAAAAGGTCTCTTAACATTTTGCCATAGCTCGCTTCGTTTCCGAGATATTTGCAGATTTATCTCAAGGGAAGGGGCCTGACGGACATATTTCGAGATATTTCTTCTTCTTGTTGTTCTTCTTCTGCACAGCTAAGCTGGAAGTGGCATTTGCGGCTCGCACTAGTGCAGAGTTATCTCAAAGAAAGGGGCCACGGTGTTTCTGTATCCCTATTATGTTGGTGCGGCTTCGAAACTTTTAAATATCTCGATATATCTCGAAAACTACGCTTCTGATCAAAAAATATCATAGAACATAAATTGTAGGAAACATAATTCTCTACAAAAAACGTCTCTTAACATTTTGCCATAGCTCGCTTCGTTTCCGAGATATTTGCAGATTCAGCTCAATGGAACTGGCCTGACGGACATATTTCGAGATATTTCTTCTTCTTGTTGTTCTTCTTCTGCACAGCTAAGCTGGAAGTGGCATTTACAGCTCGCAATAGTGCAGAGTTATCTCAAAGAAAGGGGCCACGGTGTTTCTGTATCTCTATTATGTTGGTGCGGCTTCGGAACTTTTAAATATCTTGATATATCTCGAGAACTACGCATCAGATCAAAAAATATCATAGAACATAAATTGTAGGAAACATAATTCTCTACAAAAAAGGTCTCTTAACATTTTGCCATAGCTCGCTTCGTTTCCGAGATATTTGCAGATATATCTCAAGGGAAGGGGCCTGACGGACATATTTCGAGATACGTCTTCTTCTTGTTGTTCTTCTTCTGCACAGCTAAGCTGGAAGTGGCATTTACAGCTCGCAATAGTGCAGAGTTATCTCAAGGGAAGGGGCCTGACGGACATATTTCGAGATATTTCTTCTTCTTGTTGTTCTTCTTCTGCACAGCTAAACTGGAAGTGGCATTTCCTGCTCGCAATAGTGCAGAGTTATCTCAAAGAGAGGGGCCACGGTGTTTCTGTATCTCTATTATGTTGGTGCGGCTTCGGAACTTTTAAATATCTTGATATATCTCGAGAACTACGCATCAGATCAAAAAATATCATAGAACATAAATTGTAGGAAACATAATTCTCTACAAAAAAGGTCTCTTAACATTTTGCCATAGCTCGCTTCGTTTCCGAGATATTTGCAGATATATCTCAAGGGAAGGGGCCTGACGGACATATTTCGAGATACGTCTTCTTCTTGTTGTTCTTCTTCTGCACAGCTAAGCTGGAAGTGGCATTTACAGCTCGCAATAGTGCAGAGTTATCTCAAAGAAAGGGGCCACGGTGTTTCTGTATCTCTATTATGTTGGTGCGGCTTCGGAACTTTTAAATATCTTGATATATCTCGCGAACTACGCATCTGATCAAAAAATATCATAGAACATGAAAGGTAGGAAACTTAATTCTCTACAAAAAAGGTCTCTTAACATTTTGCCATAGCTCGCTTCGTTTCCGAGATATTTGCAGATTTATCTCAAGGGAAGGGGCCTGACGGACATATTTCGAGATATTTCTTCTTCTTGTTGTTCTTCTTCTGCACAGCTAAGCTGGAAGTGGCATTTGCGGCTCGCACTAGTGCAGAGTTATCTCAAAGAAAGGGGCCACGGTGTTTCTGTATCCCTATTATGTTGGTGCGGCTTCGAAACTTTTAAATATCTCGATATATCTCGAAAACTACGCTTCTGATCAAAAAATATCATAGAACATAAATTGTAGGAAACATAATTCTCTACAAAAAACGTCTCTTAACATTTTGCCATAGCTCGCTTCGTTTCCGAGATATTTGCAGATTCAGCTCAATGGAACTGGCCTGACGGACATATTTCGAGATATTTCTTCTTCTTGTTGTTCTTCTTCTGCACAGCTAAGCTGGAAGTGGCATTTACAGCTCGCAATAGTGCAGAGTTATCTCAAAGAAAGGGGCCACGGTGTTTCTGTATCTCTATTATGTTGGTGCGGCTTCGGAACTTTTAAATATCTTGATATATCTCGAGAACTACGCATCAGATCAAAAAATATCATAGAACATAAATTGTAGGAAACATAATTCTCTACAAAAAAGGTCTCTTAACATTTTGCCATAGCTCGCTTCGTTTCCGAGATATTTGCAGATATATCTCAAGGGAAGGGGCCTGACGGACATATTTCGAGATACGTCTTCTTCTTGTTGTTCTTCTTCTGCACAGCTAAGCTGGAAGTGGCATTTACAGCTCGCAATAGTGCAGAGTTATCTCAAGGGAAGGGGCCTGACGGACATATTTCGAGATATTTCTTCTTCTTGTTGTTCTTCTTCTGCACAGCTAAACTGGAAGTGGCATTTCCTGCTCGCAATAGTGCAGAGTTATCTCAAAGAGAGGGGCCACGGTGTTTCTGTATCTCTATTATGTTGGTGCGGCTTCGGAACTTTTAAATATCTTGATATATCTCGAGAACTACGCATCAGATCAAAAAATATCATAGAACATAAATTGTAGGAAACATAATTCTCTACAAAAAAGGTCTCTTAACATTTTGCCATAGCTCGCTTCGTTTCCGAGATATTTGCAGATATATCTCAAGGGAAGGGGCCTGACGGACATATTTCGAGATACGTCTTCTTCTTGTTGTTCTTCTTCTGCACAGCTAAGCTGGAAGTGGCATTTACAGCTCGCAATAGTGCAGAGTTATCTCAAAGAAAGGGGCCACGGTGTTTCTGTATCTCTATTATGTTGGTGCGGCTTCGGAACTTTTAAATATCTTGATATATCTCGCGAACTACGCATCTGATCAAAAAATATCATAGAACATGAAAGGTAGGAAACTTAATTCTCTACAAAAAAGGTCTCTTAACATTTTGCCATAGCTCGCTTCGTTTCCGAGATATTTGCAGATTTATCTCAAGGGAAGGGGCCTGACGGACATATTTCGAGATATTTCTTCTTCTTGTTGTTCTTCTTCTGCACAGCTAAGCTGGAAGTGGCATTTGCGGCTCGCACTAGTGCAGAGTTATCTCAAAGAAAGGGGCCACGGTGTTTCTGTATCCCTATTATGTTGGTGCGGCTTCGAAACTTTTAAATATCTCGATATATCTCGAAAACTACGCTTCTGATCAAAAAATATCATAGAACATAAATTGTAGGAAACGTAATTCTCTACAAAAAACGTCTCTTAACATTTTGCCATAGCTCGCTTCGTTTCCGAGATATTTGCAGATTCAGCTCAATGGAACTGGCCTGACGGACATATTTCGAGATATTTCTTCTTCTTGTTGTTCTTCCTCTGCACAGCTAAGCTGGAAGTGGCATTTGCAGCTCGCAATAGTGCAGAGTTATCTCAAAGAAAGGGGCCACGGTGTTTCTGTATCTCTATTATGTTGGTGCGGCTTCGGAACTTTTAAATATCTCGATATATCTCGAAAACTACGCTTCTGATCAAAAAATATCATAGAACATAAATTGTAGGAAACATAATTCTCTACAAAAAAGGTCTCTTAACATTTTGCCATAGCTCGCTTCGTTTCCGAGATATTTGCAGATTTATCTCAAGGGAAGGGGCCTGACGGACATATTTCGAGATATTTCTTCTTCTTGTTGTTCTTCTTCTGCACAGCTAAACTGGAAGTGGCATTTCCAGCTCGCAATAGTGCAGAGTTATCTCAAAGAGAGGGGCCACGGTGTTTCTGTATCTCTATTATGTTGGTGCGGCTTCGGAACTTTTAAATATCTTGATATATCTCGAGAACTACGCATCTGATCAAAAAATATCATAGAACATAAAAAGTAGGAAACTTAATTCTCTACAAAAAAGGTCTCTTAACATTTTGCCATAGCTCGCTTCGTTTCCGAGATATTTGCAGATTTATCTCAAGGGAAGGGGCCTGACGGACATATTTCGAGATATTTCTTCTTCTTGTTGTTCTTCTTCTGCACAGCTAAGCTGGAAGTGGCATTTGCGGCTCGCACTAGTGCAGAGTTATCTCAACGAAAGGGGCCACGGTGTTTCTGTATCTCTATTATGTTGGTGCGGCTTCGGAACTTTTAAATATCTCGATATATCTCGAAAACTACGCTTCTGATCAAAAAATATCATAGAACATAAATTGTAGGAAACATAATTCTCTACAAAAAAGGTCTCTTAACATTTTGCCATAGCTCGCTTCGTTTCCGAGATATTTGCAGATATATCTCAAGGGAAGGGGCCTGACGGACATATTTCGAGATATTTCTTCTTCTTGTTGTTCTTCTTCTGCACAGCTAAGCTGGAAGTGGCATTTACAGCTCGCAATAGTGCAGAGTTATCTCAAAGAAAGGGGCCACGGTGTTTCTGTATCTCTATTATGTTGGTGCGGCTTCGGAACTTTTAAATATCTTGATATATCTCGAGAACTACGCATCAGATCAAAAAATATCATAGAACATAAATTGTAGGAAACATAATTCTCTACAAAAAAGGTCTCTTAACATTTTGCCATAGCTCGCTTCGTTTCCGAGATATTTGCAGATATATCTCAAGGGAAGGGGCCTGACGGACATATTTCGAGATACGTCTTCTTCTTGTTGTTCTTCTTCTGCACAGCTAAGCTGGAAGTGGCATTTACAGCTCGCAATAGTGCAGAGTTATCTCAAGGGAAGGGGCCTGACGGACATATTTCGAGATATTTCTTCTTCTTGTTGTTCTTCTTCTGCACAGCTAAACTGGAAGTGGCATTTCCTGCTCGCAATAGTGCAGAGTTATCTCAAAGAGAGGGGCCACGGTGTTTCTGTATCTCTATTATGTTGGTGCGGCTTCGGAACTTTTAAATATCTTGATATATCTCGAGAACTACGCATCAGATCAAAAAATATCATAGAACATAAATTGTAGGAAACATAATTCTCTACAAAAAAGGTCTCTTAACATTTTGCCATAGCTCGCTTCGTTTCCGAGATATTTGCAGATATATCTCAAGGGAAGGGGCCTGACGGACATATTTCGAGATACGTCTTCTTCTTGTTGTTCTTCTTCTGCACAGCTAAGCTGGAAGTGGCATTTACAGCTCGCAATAGTGCAGAGTTATCTCAAAGAAAGGGGCCACGGTGTTTCTGTATCTCTATTATGTTGGTGCGGCTTCGGAACTTTTAAATATCTTGATATATCTCGCGAACTACGCATCTGATCAAAAAATATCATAGAACATGAAAGGTAGGAAACTTAATTCTCTACAAAAAAGGTCTCTTAACATTTTGCCATAGCTCGCTTCGTTTCCGAGATATTTGCAGATTTATCTCAAGGGAAGGGGCCTGACGGACATATTTCGAGATATTTCTTCTTCTTGTTGTTCTTCTTCTGCACAGCTAAGCTGGAAGTGGCATTTGCGGCTCGCACTAGTGCAGAGTTATCTCAAAGAAAGGGGCCACGGTGTTTCTGTATCCCTATTATGTTGGTGCGGCTTCGAAACTTTTAAATATCTCGATATATCTCGAAAACTACGCTTCTGATCAAAAAATATCATAGAACATAAATTGTAGGAAACATAATTCTCTACAAAAAACGTCTCTTAACATTTTGCCATAGCTCGCTTCGTTTCCGAGATATTTGCAGATTCAGCTCAATGGAACTGGCCTGACGGACATATTTCGAGATATTTCTTCTTCTTGTTGTTCTTCTTCTGCACAGCTAAGCTGGAAGTGGCATTTACAGCTCGCAATAGTGCAGAGTTATCTCAAAGAAAGGGGCCACGGTGTTTCTGTATCTCTATTATGTTGGTGCGGCTTCGGAACTTTTAAATATCTTGATATATCTCGAGAACTACGCATCAGATCAAAAAATATCATAGAACATAAATTGTAGGAAACATAATTCTCTACAAAAAAGGTCTCTTAACATTTTGCCATAGCTCGCTTCGTTTCCGAGATATTTGCAGATATATCTCAAGGGAAGGGGCCTGACGGACATATTTCGAGATACGTCTTCTTCTTGTTGTTCTTCTTCTGCACAGCTAAGCTGGAAGTGGCATTTACAGCTCGCAATAGTGCAGAGTTATCTCAAGGGAAGGGGCCTGACGGACATATTTCGAGATATTTCTTCTTCTTGTTGTTCTTCTTCTGCACAGCTAAACTGGAAGTGGCATTTCCTGCTCGCAATAGTGCAGAGTTATCTCAAAGAGAGGGGCCACGGTGTTTCTGTATCTCTATTATGTTGGTGCGGCTTCGGAACTTTTAAATATCTTGATATATCTCGAGAACTACGCATCAGATCAAAAAATATCATAGAACATAAATTGTAGGAAACATAATTCTCTACAAAAAAGGTCTCTTAACATTTTGCCATAGCTCGCTTCGTTTCCGAGATATTTGCAGATATATCTCAAGGGAAGGGGCCTGACGGACATATTTCGAGATACGTCTTCTTCTTGTTGTTCTTCTTCTGCACAGCTAAGCTGGAAGTGGCATTTACAGCTCGCAATAGTGCAGAGTTATCTCAAAGAAAGGGGCCACGGTGTTTCTGTATCTCTATTATGTTGGTGCGGCTTCGGAACTTTTAAATATCTTGATATATCTCGCGAACTACGCATCTGATCAAAAAATATCATAGAACATGAAAGGTAGGAAACTTAATTCTCTACAAAAAAGGTCTCTTAACATTTTGCCATAGCTCGCTTCGTTTCCGAGATATTTGCAGATTTATCTCAAGGGAAGGGGCCTGACGGACATATTTCGAGATATTTCTTCTTCTTGTTGTTCTTCTTCTGCACAGCTAAGCTGGAAGTGGCATTTGCGGCTCGCACTAGTGCAGAGTTATCTCAAAGAAAGGGGCCACGGTGTTTCTGTATCCCTATTATGTTGGTGCGGCTTCGAAACTTTTAAATATCTCGATATATCTCGAAAACTACGCTTCTGATCAAAAAATATCATAGAACATAAATTGTAGGAAACATAATTCTCTACAAAAAACGTCTCTTAACATTTTGCCATAGCTCGCTTCGTTTCCGAGATATTTGCAGATTCAGCTCAATGGAACTGGCCTGACGGACATATTTCGAGATATTTCTTCTTCTTGTTGTTCTTCCTCTGCACAGCTAAGCTGGAAGTGGCATTTGCAGCTCGCAATAGTGCAGAGTTATCTCAAAGAAAGGGGCCACGGTGTTTCTGTATCTCTATTATGTTGGTGCGGCTTCGGAACTTTTAAATATCTCGATATATCTCGAAAACTACGCTTCTGATCAAAAAATATCATAGAACATAAATTGTAGGAAACATAATTCTCTACAAAAAAGGTCTCTTAACATTTTGCCATAGCTCGCTTCGTTTCCGAGATATTTGCAGATTTATCTCAAGGGAAGGGGCCTGACGGACATATTTCGAGATATTTCTTCTTCTTGTTGTTCTTCTTCTGCACAGCTAAACTGGAAGTGGCATTTCCAGCTCGCAATAGTGCAGAGTTATCTCAAAGAGAGGGGCCACGGTGTTTCTGTATCTCTATTATGTTGGTGCGGCTTCGGAACTTTTAAATATCTTGATATATCTCGAGAACTACGCATCTGATCAAAAAATATCATAGAACATAAAAAGTAGGAAACTTAATTCTCTACAAAAAAGGTCTCTCAACATTTTGCCATAGCTCGCTTCGTTTCCGAGATATTTGCAGATTTATCTCAAGGGAAGGGGCCTGACGGACATATTTCGAGATATTTCTTCTTCTTGTTGTTCTTCTTTTGCACAGCTAAGCTGGAAGTGGCATTTACAGCTCGCAATAGTGCAGAGTTATCTCAAAGAAAGGGGCCACGGTGTTTCTGTATCTCTATTATGTTGGTGCGGCTTCGGAACTTTTGAATATCTTGATATATCTCGAGAACTACGCATCTGATCAAAAAATATCATAGAACATAAAAAGTAGGAAACTTAATTCTCTACAAAAAAGGTCTCTTAACATTTTCCCATAGCTCGCTTCGTTTCCGAGATATTTGCAGATTTATCTCAAGGGAAGGGGCCTAACGGACATATTTCGAGATATTTCTTCTTCTTGTTGTTCTTCTTCTGCACAGCTAAACTGGAAGTGGCATTTCCAGCTCGCAATAGTGCAGAGTTATCTCAAAGAGAGGGGCCACGGTGTTTCTGTATCTCTATTATGTTGGTGCGGCTTCGGAACTTTTAAATATCTTGATATATCTCGAGAACTACGCATCTGATCAAAAAATATCATAGAACATAAAAAGTAGGAAACTTAATTCTCTACAAAAAAGGTCTCTTAACATTTTGCCATAGCTCGCTTCGTTTCCGAGATATTTGCAGATTTATCTCAAGGGAAGGGGCCTGACGGACATATTTCGAGATATTTCTTCTTCTTGTTGGTCTTCTTCTGCACAGCTAAGCTGGAAGTGGCATTTGCGGCTCGCACTAGTGCAGAGTTATCTCAAAGAAAGGGGCCACGGTGTTTCTGTATCCCTATTATGTTGGTGCGGCTTCGGAACTTTCAAATATCTCGATATATCTCGAAAACTACGCTTCTGATCAAAAAATATCATAGAACATAAATTGTAGGAAACATAATTCTCTACAAAAAACGTCTCTTAACATTTTGCCATAGCTCGCTTCGTTTCCGAGATATTTGCAGATTCAGCTCAAAGGAACTGGCCTGACGGACATATTTCGAGATATTTCTTCTTCTTCTTGTTCTTCTTCTGCACAGCTAAGCTGGAAGTGGCATTTGCGGCTCGCACTAGTGCAGAGTTATCTCAAAGAAAGGGGCCACGGTGTTTCTGTATCTCTATTATGTTGGTGCGGCTTCGGAACTTTTAAAAATATCGATATATCTCGAAAACTACGCATCTGATCAAAAAATATCATAGAACATAAAAAGTAGGAAACTTAATTCTCTACAAAAAAGGTCTCTCAACATTTTGCCATTGCTCGCTTCGTTTCCGAGATATTTGCAGATTTATCTCAAGGGAAGGGGCCTGACGGACATATTTCGAGATATTTCTTCTTCTTGTTGTTCTTCTTTTGCACAGCTAAGCTGGAAGTGGCATTTACAGCTCGCAATAGTGCAGAGTTATCTCAAAGAAAGGGGCCACGGTGTTTCTGTATCTCTATTATGTTGGTGCGGCTTCGGAACTTTTAAATATCTTGATATATCTCGAGAACTACGCATCTGATCAAAAAATATCATAGAACATAAAAAGTAGGAAACTTAATTCTCTACAAAAAAGGTCTGTTAACATTTTGCCATAGCTCGCTTCGTTTCCGAGATATTTGCAGATTTATCTCAAGGGAAGGGGCCTGACGGACATATTTCGAGATATTTCTTCTTCTTGTTGTTCTTCTTCTGCACAGCTAAACTGGAAGTGGCATTTCCAGCTCGCAATAGTGCAGAGTTATCTCAAAGAGAGGGGCCACGGTGTATCTATATCTCTATTATGTTGGTGCGGCTTCGGAACTTTTAAATATCTTGATATATCTCGAGAGCTACGCGTCTGATCAAAAAATATCATAGAACATAAAAAGTAGGAAACATAATTCTCTACAAAAAACGTCTCTTAACATTTTGCCATAGCTCGCTTCGTTTCCGAGATATTTGCAGATTCAGCTCAAAGGAACTGGCCTAACGGACATATTTCGAGATATTTCTTCTTCTTGTTGTTCTTCTTCTGCACAGCTAAGCTGGAAGTGGCATTTGCGGCTCGCAATAGTGCAGAGTTATCTCAAAGAGAGGGGCCACGGTGTTTCTGTATCTCTATTATGTTGGTGCGGCTTCGGAACTTTTAAATATCTTGATATATCTCGAGAACTACGCATCTGATCAAAAAATATCATAGATCATAAAAAGTAGGAAACTTAATTCTCTACAAAAAAGGTCTCTTAACATTTTGCCATAGCTCGCTTCGTTTCCGAGATATTTGCAGATTTATCTCAAGGGAAGGGGCCTGACGGACATATTTCGAGATATTTCTTCTTCTTGTTGTTCTTCTTCTGCACAGCTAAACTGGAAGTGGCATTTCCAGCTCGCAATAGTGCAGAGTTGTCTCAAAGAGAGGGGCCACGGTGTTTCTGTATCTCTATTATGTTGGTGCGGCTTCGGAACTTTTAAATATCTTGATATATCTCGAGAACTACGCATCTGATCAAAAAATATCATAGAACATAAAAAGTAGGAAACTTAATTCTCTACAAAAAAGGTCTCTCAACATTTTGCCATAGCTCGCTTCGTTTCCGAGATATTTGCAGATTTATCTCAAGGGAAGGGGCCTGACGGACATATTTCGAGATATTTCTTCTTCTTGTTGTTCTTCTTTTGCACAGCTAAGCTGGAAGTGGCATTTACAGCTCGCAATAGTGCAGAGTTATCTCAAAGAAAGGGGCCACGGTGTTTCTGTATCTCTATTATGTTGGTGCGGCTTCGGAACTTTTGAATATCTTGATATATCTCGAGAACTACGCATCTGATCAAAAAATATCATAGAACATAAAAAGTAGGAAACTTAATTCTCTACAAAAAAGGTCTCTTAACATTTTGCCATAGCTCGCTTCGTTTCCGAGATATTTGCAGATTTATCTCAAGGGAAGGGGCCTAACGGACATATTTCGAGATATTTCTTCTTCTTGTTGTTCTTCTTCTGCACAGCTAAACTGGAAGTGGCATTTCCAGCTCGCAATAGTGCAGAGTTATCTCAAAGAGAGGGGCCACGGTGTTTCTGTATCTCTATTATGTTGGTGCGGCTTCGGAACTTTTAAATATCTTGATATATCTCGAGAACTACGCATCTGATCAAAAAATATCATAGAACATAAAAAGTAGGAAACTTAATTCTCTACAAAAAAGGTCTCTTAACATTTTGCCATAGCTCGCTTCGTTTCCGAGATATTTGCAGATTTATCTCAAGGGAAGGGGCCTGACGGACATATTTCGAGATATTTCTTCTTCTTGTTGTTCTTCTTCTGCACAGCTAAGCTGGAAGTGGCATTTGCGGCTCGCACTAGTGCAGAGTTATCTCAAAGAAAGGGGCCACGGTGTTTCTGTATCCCTATTATGTTGGTGCGGCTTCGGAACTTTCAAATATCTCGATATATCTCGAAAACTACGCTTCTGATCAAAAAATATCATAGAACATAAATTGTAGGAAACATAATTCTCTACAAAAAACGTCTCTTAACATTTTGCCATAGCTCGCTTCGTTTCCGAGATATTTGCAGATTCAGCTCAAAGGAACTGGCCTGACGGACATATTTCGAGATATTTCTTCTTCTTCTTGTTCTTCTTCTGCACAGCTAAGCTGGAAGTGGCATTTGCGGCTCGCACTAGTGCAGAGTTATCTCAAAGAAAGGGGCCACGGTGTTTCTGTATCTCTATTATGTTGGTGCGGCTTCGGAACTTTTAAAAATATCGATATATCTCGAAAACTACGCATCTGATCAAAAAATATCATAGAACATAAAAAGTAGGAAACTTAATTCTCTACAAAAAAGGTCTCTCAACATTTTGCCATAGCTCGCTTCGTTTCCGAGATATTTGCAGATTTATCTCAAGGGAAGGGGCCTGACGGACATATTTCGAGATATTTCTTCTTCTTGTTGTTCTTCTTTTGCACAGCTAAGCTGGAAGTGGCATTTACAGCTCGCAATAGTGCAGAGTTATCTCAAAGAAAGGGGCCACGGTGTTTCTGTATCTCTATTATGTTGGTGCGGCTTCGGAACTTTTAAATATCTTGATATATCTCGAGAACTACGCATCTGATCAAAAAATATCATAGAACATAAAAAGTAGGAAACTTAATTCTCTACAAAAAAGGTCTGTTAACATTTTGCCATAGCTCGCTTCGTTTCCGAGATATTTGCAGATTTATCTCAAGGGAAGGGGCCTGACGGACATATTTCGAGATATTTCTTCTTCTTGTTGTTCTTCTTCTGCACAGCTAAACTGGAAGTGGCATTTCCAGCTCGCAATAGTGCAGAGTTATCTCAAAGAGAGGGGCCACGGTGTATCTGTATCTCTATTATGTTGGTGCGGCTTCGGAACTTTTAAATATCTTGATATATCTCGAGAGCTACGCGTCTGATCAAAAAATATCATAGAACATAAAAAGTAGGAAACATAATTCTCTACAAAAAAGGTCTCTTAACATTTTGCCATAGCTCGCTTCGTTTCCGAGATATTTGCAGATTTATCTCAAGGGAAGTGGCCTGACGGACATATTTCGAGATATTTCTTCTTCTTGTTGTTCTTCTGCTGCACAGCTAAGCTGGAAGTGGCATTTGCGGCTCGCACTAGTGCAGAGTTATCTCAAAGAAAGGGGCCACGGTGTTTCTGCATCTCTATTATGTTGGTGCGGCTTCGGAACTTTTAAATATCTTGATATATCTCGAGAACTACGCATCTGATCAAAAAATATCATAGAACATAAAAAGTAGGAAACTTAATTCTCTACAAAAAAGGTCTGTTAACATTTTGCCATAGCTCGCTTCGTTTCCGAGATATTTGCAGATTTATCTCAAGGGAAGGGGCCTGACGGACATATTTCGAGATATTTCTTCTTCTTGTTGTTCTTCTTCTGCACAGCTAAGCTGGAAGTGGCATTTGCGGCTCGCACTAGTGCAGAGTTATCTCAAAGAAAGGGGCCACGGTGTTTCTGTATCTCTATTATGTTGGTGCGGCTTCGGAACTTTTAAAAATCTCGATATATCTCGAAAACTACGCATCTGATCAAAAAATATCATAGAACATAAAAAGTAGGAAACTTAATTCTCTACAAAAAAGGTCTCTCAACATTTTGCCATAGCTCGCTTCGTTTCCGAGATATTTGCAGATTTATCTCAAGGGAAGGGGCCTGACGGACATATTTCGAGATATTTCTTCTTCTTGTTGTTCTTCTTCTGCACAGCTAAACTGGAAGTGGCATTTCCAGCTCGCAATAGTGCAGAGTTGTCTCAAAGAGAGGGGCCACGGTGTTTCTGTATCTCTATTATGTTGGTGCGGCTTCGGAACTTTTAAATATCTTGATATATCTCGAGAACTACGCATCTGATCAAAAAATATCATAGAACATAAAAAGTAGGAAACTTAATTCTCTACAAAAAAGGTCTCTTAACATTTTGCCATAGCTCGCTTCGTTTCCGAGATATTTGCAGATTTATCTCAAGGGAAGGGGCCTGACGGACATATTTCGAGATATTTCTTCTTCTTGTTGTTCTTCTTCTGCACAGCTAAGCTGGAAGTGGCATTTGCGGCTCGCACTAGTGCAGAGTTATCTCAAAGAAAGGGGCCACGGTGTTTCTGTATCCCTATTATGTTGGTGCGGCTTCGGAACTTTCAAATATCTCGATATATCTCGAAAACTACGCTTCTGATCAAAAAATATCATAGAACATAAATTGTAGGAAACATAATTCTCTACAAAAAACGTCTCTTAACATTTTGCCATAGCTCGCTTCGTTTCCGAGATATTTGCAGATTCAGCTCAAAGGAACTGGCCTGACGGACATATTTCGAGATATTTCTTCTTCTTGTTGTTCTTCTTCTGCACAGCTAAGCTGGAAGTGGCATTTGCGGCTCGCACTAGTGCAGAGTTATCTCAAAGAAAGGGGCCACGGTGTTTCTGTATCTCTATTATGTTGGTGCGGCTTCGGAACTTTTAAAAATCTCGATATATCTCGAAAACTACGCATCTGATCAAAAAATATCATAGAACATAAAAAGTAGGAAACTTAATTCTCTACAAAAAAGGTCTCCCAACATTTTGCCATAGCTCGCTTCGTTTCCGAGATATTTGCAGATTTATCTCAAGGGAAGGGGCCTGACGGACATATTTCGAGATATTTCTTCTTCTTGTTGTTCTTCTTTTGCACAGCTAAGCTGGAAGTGGCATTTACAGCTCGCAATAGTGCAGAGTTATCTCAAAGAAAGGGGCCACGGTGTTTCTGTATCTCTATTATGTTGGTGCGGCTTCGGAACTTTTAAATATCTTGATATATCTCGAGAACTACGCATCTGATCAAAAAATATCATAGAACATAAAAAGTAGGAAACTTAATTCGCTACAAAAAAGGTCTCTTAACATTTTGCCATAGCTCGCTTTGTTTCCGAGATATTTGCAGATTTATCTCAAGGGAAGGGGCCTGACGGACATATTTCGAGATATTTCTTCTTCTTGTTGTTCTTCTTCTGCACAGCTAAACTGGAAGTGGCATTTCCAGCTCGCAATAGTGCAGAGTTATCTCAAAGAGAGTGGCCACGGTGTATCTGTATCTCTATTATGTTGGTGCGGCTTCGGAACTTTTAAATATCTTGATATATCTCGAGAGCTACGCGTCTGATCAAAAAATATCATAGAACATAAAAAGTAGGAAACATAATTCTCTACAAAAAAGGTCTCTTAACATTTTGCCATAGCTCGCTTCGTTTCCGAGATATTTGCAGATTTATCTCAAGGGAAGTGGCCTGACGGACATATTTCGAGATATTTCTTCTTCTTGTTGTTCTTCTGCTGCACAGCTAAGCTGGAAGTGGCATTTGCGGCTCGCACTAGTGCAGAGTTATCTCAAAGAAAGGGGCCACGGTGTTTCTGCATCTCTATTATGTTGGTGCGGCTTTGGAACTTTTAAATATCTCGATATATCTCGAAAACTACGCTTCTGATCAAAAAATATCATAGAACATAAATTGTAGGAAACATAATTCTCTACAAAAAAGGTCTCTTAACATTTTGCCATAGCTCGCTTCGTTTCCGAGATATTTGCAGATATATCTCAAGGGAAGGGGCCTGACGGACATATTTCGAGATATGTCTTCTTCTTGTTGTTCTTCTTCTGCACAGCTAAGCTGGAAGTGGCATTTACAGCTCGCAATAGTGCAGAGTTATCTCAAAGAAAGGGGCCACGGTGTTTCTGTATCTCTATTATGTTGGTGCGGCTTCGGAACTTTTAAATATCTTGATATATCTCGAGAACTACGCATCTGATCAAAAAATATCATAGAACATAAAAAGTAGGAACCTTAATTCTCTACACAAAAGGTCTCTTATCATTTTGCCATAGCTCGCTTCGTTTCCGAGATATTTGCAGATTTATCTCAAGGGATGGGGCCTGACGGTCATATTTCGAGATATTTCTTCTTCTTGTTGTACTTCTTCTGCACAGCTAAGCTGGAAGTGGCATTTGCGGCTCGCACTAGTGCAGAGTTATCTCAAAGAAAGGGGCCACGGTGTTTCTGTATCCCTATTATGTTGGTGCGGCTTCGGAACTTTTAAATATATCGATATATCTCGAAAACTACGCTTCTGATCAAAAAATATCATAGAACATAAATTGTAGGAAACATAATTCTCTACAAAAAACGTCTCTTAACATTTTGCCATAGCTCGCTTCGTTTCCGAGATATTTGCAGATTCAGCTCAAAGGAACTGGCCTGACGGACATATTTCGAGATATTTCTTCTTCTTGTTGTTCTTCCTCTGCACAGCTAAGCTGGAAGTGGCATTTGCAGCTCGCAATAGTGCAGAGTTATCTCAAAGAAATGGGCCACGGTGTTTCTGTATCTCTATTATGTTGGTGCGGCTTCGGAACTTTTAAATATCTCGATAT
This sequence comes from Osmia lignaria lignaria, assembly GCF_051020975.1. Classification (NCBI taxonomy): domain Eukaryota; kingdom Metazoa; phylum Arthropoda; class Insecta; order Hymenoptera; family Megachilidae; genus Osmia; species Osmia lignaria. The sequence goes on from NW_027478160.1 coordinate 4,940,030, forward strand.
ATCTCGAAAACTACGCTTCTGATCAAAAAATATCATAGAACATAAATTGTAGGAAACATAATTCTCTACAAAAAAGGTCTCTTAACATTTTGCCATAGCTCGCTTCGTTTCCGAGATATTTGCAGATATATCTCAAGGGAAGGGGCCTGACGGACATATTTCGAGATATGTCTTCTTCTTGTTGTTCTTCTTCTGCACAGCTAAGCTGGAAGTGGCATTTACAGCTCGCAATAGTGCAGAGTTATCTCAAAGAAAGGGGCCACGGTGTTTCTGTATCTCTATTATGTTGGTGCGGCTTCGGAACTTTTAAATATCTTGATATATCTCGAGAACTACGCATCTGATCAAAAAATATCATAGAACATAAAAAGTAGGAACCTTAATTCTCTACACAAAAGGTCTCTTATCATTTTGCCATAGCTCGCTTCGTTTCCGAGATATTTGCAGATTTATCTCAAGGGATGGGGCCTGACGGTCATATTTCGAGATATTTCTTCTTCTTGTTGTACTTCTTCTGCACAGCTAAGCTGGAAGTGGCATTTGCGGCTCGCACTAGTGCAGAGTTATCTCAAAGAAAGGGGCCACGGTGTTTCTGTATCCCTATTATGTTGGTGCGGCTTCGGAACTTTTAAATATCTCGATATATCTCGAAAACTACGCTTCTGATCAAAAAATATCATAGAACATAAATTGTAGGAAACATAATTCTCTACAAAAAACGTCTCTTAACATTTTGCCATAGCTCGCTTCGTTTCCGAGATATTTGCAGATTCAGCTCAAAGGAACTGGCCTGACGGACATATTTCGAGATATTTCTTCTTCTTGTTGTTCTTCCTCTGCACAGCTAAGCTGGAAGTGGCATTTGCAGCTCGCAATAGTGCAGAGTTATCTCAAAGAAATGGGCCACGGTGTTTCTGTATCTCTATTATGTTGGTGCGGCTTCGGAACTTTTAAATATCTCGATATATCTCGAAAACTACGCTTCTGATCAAAAAATATCATAGAACATAAATTGTAGGAAACATAATTCTCTACAAAAAAGGTCTCTTAACATTTTGCCATAGCTCGCTTCGTTTCCGAGATATTTGCAGATTTATCTCAAGGGAAGGGGCCTAACGGACATATTTCGAGATATTTCTTCTTCTTGTTGTTCTTCTTCTGCACAGCTAAACTGGAAGTGGCATTTCCAGCTCGCAATAGTGCAGAGTTATCTCAAAGAGAGGGGCCACGGTGTTTCTGTATCTCTATTATGTTGGTGCGGCTTCGGAACTTTTAAATATCTTGATATATCTCGAGAGCTACGCGTCTGATCAAAAAATATCATAGAACATAAAAAGTAGGAAACATAATTCTCTACAAAAAAGGTCTCTTAACATTTTGCCATAGCTCGCTTCGTTTCCGAGATATTTGCAGATTTATCTCAAGGGAAGTGGCCTGACGGACATATTTCGAGATATTTCTTCTTCTTGTTGTTCTTCTTCTGCACAGCTAAGCTGGAAGTGGCATTTGCGGCTCGCACTAGTGCAGAGTTATCTCAAAGAAAGGGGCCACGGTGTTTCTGTATCTCTATTATGTTGGTGCGTCTTCGGAACTTTTAAATATCTTGATATATCTCGAGAACTACGCATCTGATCAGAAAATATCATAGAAGATAAAAAGTAGGAAACTTAATTCTCTACAAAAAACGTCTCTTAACATTTTGCCATAGCTCGCTTCGTTTCCGAGATATTTGCAGATTTATCTCAAGGTAAGGGGCCTGACGGACATATTTCGAGATATTTCTTCTTCTTGTTGTTCTTCTTCTGCACAGCTAAGCTGGAAGTGGCATTTACAGCTCGCAATAGTGCATAGTTATCTGAAAGAAAGGGGCCACGGTGTTTCTGTATCTCTATTATGTTGGTGCGGCTTCGGAACTTTTAAATATCTTGATATATCTCGAGAACTACGCATCTGATCAAAAAATATCATAGAACATAAAAAGTAGGAAACTCAATTCTCTACAAAAAAGGCCGCTTAACATTTTGCAATAGCTCGCTTCGTTTCCGAGATATTTGCAGATTTATCTCAAGGGAAGTGGCCTGACGGACATATTTCGAGATATTTCTTCTTCTTGTTGTTCTTCTTCTGCACAGCTAAACTGGAAGTGGCATTTCCAGCTCGCAATAGTACAGAGTTATCTCAAAGAAAGGGGCCACGGTGTTTCTGTATCTCTATTATGTTGGTGCGGCTTCGGAACTTTTAAATATCTTGATATATCTCGAGAACTACGCATCTGATCAAAAAATATCATAGAACATAAAAAGTAGGAAACTTAATTCTCTACAAAAAAGGTCTCTTAACATTTTGCAATAGCTCGCTTCGTTTCCGAGATATTTGCAGATTTATCTCAAGGGAAGGGGCCTGACGGACACATTTCGGGATATTTCTTCTTCTTGTTGTTCTTCTTCTGCACAGCTAAGCTGGAAGTGGCATTTGCAGCTCGCAATAGTGCAGAGTTATCTCAAAGAAAGGGGCCACGGTGTTTCTGTATCTCTATTATGTTGGTGCTGCTTCGGAACTTTTAAATATCTCGATATATCTCGAAAACTACGCTTCTGATCAAAAAATATCATAGAACATAAATTGTAGGAAACATAATTCTCTACAAAAAACGTCTCTTAACATTTTGCCATAGCTCGCTTCGTTTCCGAGATATTTGCAGATTTATCTCAAGGTAAGGGGCCTGACGGACATATTTCGAGATATTTCTTCTTCTTGTTGTTCTTCTTCTGCACAGCTAAGCTGGAAGTGGCATTTACAGCTCGCAATAGTGCATAGTTATCTGAAAGAAAGGGGCCACGGTGTTTCTGTATCTCGATTATGTTGGTGCGGCTTCGGAACTTTTAAATATCTTGATATATCTCGAGAACTACGCATTTGATCAAAAAATATCATAGAACATAAAAAGTAGGAAACTTAATTCTCTACAAAAAAGTCTGGTAAGATTTTGCCATAGCTCGCTTCGTTTCCGAGATATTTGCAGATTTATCTCAAGGGAAGGGGCCTAACGGACATATTTCGAGATATTTCTTCTTCTTGTTGTTCTTCTTCTGCACAGCTAAACTGGAAGTGGCATTTCCAGCTCGCAATAGTGCAGAGTTATCTCAAAGAGAGGGGCCACGGTGTTTCTGTATCTCTATTATGTTGGTGCGGCTTCGGAACTTTTAAATATCTCGATATATCTCGAAAACTACGATTCTGATCAAAAAATATCATAGAACATAAATTGTAGGAAACATAATTCTCTACAAAAAACGTCTCTTAACATTTTGCCATAGCTCGCTTCGTTTCCGAGATATTTGCAGATTTATCTCAAGGGAAGGGGCCTAACGGACATATTTCGAGATATTTCTTCTTCTTGTTGTTCTTCTTCTGCACAGCTACACTGGAAGTGGCATTTCCAGCTCGCAATAGTACAGAGTTATCTCAAAGAAAGGGGCCACGGTGTTTCTGTATCTCGATTATGTTGGTGCGGCTTCGGAACTTTTAAATATCTTGATATATCTCGAGAACTACGCATTTGATCAAAAAATATCATAGAACATAAAAAGTAGGAAACTTAATTCTCTACAGAAAAGTCTGGTAAGATTTTGCCATAGCTCGCTTCGTTTCCGAGATATTTGCAGATTTATCTCAAGGGAAGGGGCCTAACGGACATATTTCGAGATATTTCTTCTTCTTGTTGTTCTTCTTCTGCACAGCTAAACTGGAAGTGGCATTTCCAGCTCGCAATAGTGCAGAGTTATCTCAAAGAGAGGGGCCACGGTGTTTCTGTATCTCTATTATGTTGGTGCGGCTTCGGAACTTTTAAATATCTTGATATATCTCGAGAACTACGCATCTGATCAAAAAATATCATAGAACATAAATTGTAGGAAACATAATTCTCTACAAAAAACGTCTCTTAACATTTTGCCATAGCTCGCTTCGTTTCCGAGATATTTGCAGATTTATCTCAAGGGAAGGGGCCTAACGGACATATTTCGAGATATTTCTTCTTCTTGTTGTTCTTCTTCTGCACAGCTAAACTGGAAGTGGCATTTCCAGCTCGCAATAGTACAGAGTTATCTCAAAGAAAGGGGCCACGGTGTTTCTGTATCTCTATTATGTTGGTGCGGCTTCGGAACTTTTAAATATCTTGATATATCTCGAGAACTACGCATCTGATCAAAAAATATCATAGAACATAAAAAGTAGGAAACTTAATTCTCTACAAAAAAGGTCTCTTAACATTTTGCCATAGCTCTCTTCGTTTCCGAGATATTTGCAGATTTATATCAAGGGAAGGGGCCTGACGGACACATTTCGAGATATTTCTTCTTCTTGTTGTTCTTCTTCTGCACAGCTAAACTGGAAGTGGCATTTCCAGCTCGCAATAGTGCAGAGTTATCTCAAAGAGAGGGGCCACGGTATTTCTGTATCTCGATTATGTTGGTGCGGCTTCGGAACTTTTAAATATCTTGATATATCTCGAGAACTACGCATTTGATCAAAAAATATCATAGAACATAAAAAGTAGGAAACTTAATTCTCTACAAAAAAGTCTGGTAAGATTTTGCCATAGCTCGCTTCGTTTCCGAGATATTTGCAGATATATCTCAAGGGAAGGGGCCTAACGGACATATTTCGAGATATTTCTTCTTCTTGTTGTTCTTCTTCTGCACAGCTAAACTGGAAGTGGCATTTCCAGCTCGCAATAGTGCAGAGTTATCTCAAAGAGAGGGGCCACGGTGTTTCTGTATCTCTATTATGTTGGTGCGGCTTCGGAACTTTTAAATATCTTGATATATCTCGAGAACTACGCATCTGATCAAAAAATATCATAGAACATAAATTGTAGGAAACATAATTCTCTACAAAAAACGTCTCTTAACATTTTGCCATAGCTCGCTTCGTTTCCGAGATATTTGCAGATTTATCTCAAGGGAAGGGGCCTAACGGACATATTTCGAGATATTTCTTCTTCTTGTTGTTCTTCTTCTGCACAGCTAAACTGGAAGTGGCATTTCCAGCTCGCAATAGTACAGAGTTATCTCAAAGAAAGGGGCCACGGTGTTTCTGTATCTCTATTATGTTGGTGCGGCTTCGGAACTTTTAAATATCTTGATATATCTCGAGAACTACGCATCTGATCAAAAAATATCATAGAACATAAAAAGTAGGAAACTTAATTCTCTACAAAAAAGGTCTCTTAACATTTTGCCATAGCTCTCTTCGTTTCCGAGATATTTGCAGATTTATATCAAGGGAAGGGGCCTGACGGACACATTTCGAGATATTTCTTCTTCTTGTTGTTCTTCTTCTGCACAGCTAAACTGGAAGTGGCATTTCCAGCTCGCAATAGTGCAGAGTTATCTCAAAGAGAGGGGCCACGGTGTTTCTGTATCTCTATTATGTTGGTGCGGCTTCGGAACTTTTAAATATCTTGATATATCTCGAGAACTACGGATCTGATCAAAAAATATCATAGAACATAAATTGTAGGAAACATAATTCTCTACAAAAAACGTCTCTTAACATTTTGCCATAGCTCGCTTCGTTTCCGAGATATTTGCAGATTTATCTCAAGGGAAGGGGCCTAACGGACATATTTCGAGATATTTCTTCTTCTTGTTGTTCTTCTTCTGCACAGCTAAACTGGAAGTGGCATTTCCAGCTCGGAATAGTACAGAGTTATCTCAAAGAAAGGGGCCACGGTGTTTCTGTATCTCTATTATGTTGGTGCGGCTTCGGAACTTTTAAATATCTTGATATATCTCGAGAACTACGCATCTGATCAAAAAATATCATAGAACATAAAAAGTAGGAAACTTAATTCTCTACAAAAAAGGTCTCTTAACATTTTGCAATAGCTCGCTTCGTTTCCGAGATATTTGCAGATTTATCTCAAGGGAAGGGGCCTGACGGACACATTTCGGGATATTTCTTCTTCTTGTTGTTCTTCTTCTGCACAGCTAAGCTGGAAGTGGCATTTGCAGCTCGCAATAGTGCAGAGTTATCTCAAAGAAAGGGGCCACGGTGTTTCTGTATCTCTATTATGTTGGTGCTGCTTCGGAACTTTTAAATATCTCGATATATCTCGAAAACTACGCTTCTGATCAAAAAATATCATAGAACATAAATTGTAGGAAACATAATTCTCTACAAAAAACGTCTCTTAACATTTTGCCATAGCTCGCTTCGTTTCCGAGATATTTGCAGATTTATCTCAAGGTAAGGGGCCTGACGGACATATTTCGAGATATTTCTTCTTCTTGTTGTTCTTCTTCTGCACAGCTAAGCTGGAAGTGGCATTTACAGCTCGCAATAGTGCATAGTTATCTGAAAGAAAGGGGCCACGGTGTTTCTGTATCTCGATTATGTTGGTGCGGCTTCGGAACTTTTAAATATCTTGATATATCTCGAGAACTACGCATTTGATCAAAAAATATCATAGAACATAAAAAGTAGGAAACTTAATTCTCTACAAAAAAGTCTGGTAAGATTTTGCCATAGCTCGCTTCGTTTCCGAGATATTTGCAGATTTATCTCAAGGGAAGGGGCCTAACGGACATATTTCGAGATATTTCTTCTTCTTGTTGTTCTTCTTCTGCACAGCTAAACTGGAAGTGGCATTTCCAGCTCGCAATAGTGCAGAGTTATCTCAAAGAGAGGGGCCACGGTGTTTCTGTATCTCTATTATGTTGGTGCGGCTTCGGAACTTTTAAATATCTCGATATATCTCGAAAACTACGATTCTGATCAAAAAATATCATAGAACATAAATTGTAGGAAACATAATTCTCTACAAAAAACGTCTCTTAACATTTTGCCATAGCTCGCTTCGTTTCCGAGATATTTGCAGATTTATCTCAAGGGAAGGGGCCTAACGGACATATTTCGAGATATTTCTTCTTCTTGTTGTTCTTCTTCTGCACAGCTACACTGGAAGTGGCATTTCCAGCTCGCAATAGTACAGAGTTATCTCAAAGAAAGGGGCCACGGTGTTTCTGTATCTCGATTATGTTGGTGCGGCTTCGGAACTTTTAAATATCTTGATATATCTCGAGAACTACGCATTTGATCAAAAAATATCATAGAACATAAAAAGTAGGAAACTTAATTCTCTACAGAAAAGTCTGGTAAGATTTTGCCATAGCTCGCTTCGTTTCCGAGATATTTGCAGATTTATCTCAAGGGAAGGGGCCTAACGGACATATTTCGAGATATTTCTTCTTCTTGTTGTTCTTCTTCTGCACAGCTAAACTGGAAGTGGCATTTCCAGCTCGCAATAGTGCAGAGTTATCTCAAAGAGAGGGGCCACGGTGTTTCTGTATCTCTATTATGTTGGTGCGGCTTCGGAACTTTTAAATATCTTGATATATCTCGAGAACTACGCATCTGATCAAAAAATATCATAGAACATAAATTGTAGGAAACATAATTCTCTACAAAAAACGTCTCTTAACATTTTGCCATAGCTCGCTTCGTTTCCGAGATATTTGCAGATTTATCTCAAGGGAAGGGGCCTAACGGACATATTTCGAGATATTTCTTCTTCTTGTTGTTCTTCTTCTGCACAGCTAAACTGGAAGTGGCATTTCCAGCTCGCAATAGTACAGAGTTATCTCAAAGAAAGGGGCCACGGTGTTTCTGTATCTCTATTATGTTGGTGCGGCTTCGGAACTTTTAAATATCTTGATATATCTCGAGAACTACGCATCTGATCAAAAAATATCATAGAACATAAAAAGTAGGAAACTTAATTCTCTACAAAAAAGGTCTCTTAACATTTTGCCATAGCTCTCTTCGTTTCCGAGATATTTGCAGATTTATATCAAGGGAAGGGGCCTGACGGACACATTTCGAGATATTTCTTCTTCTTGTTGTTCTTCTTCTGCACAGCTAAACTGGAAGTGGCATTTCCAGCTCGCAATAGTGCAGAGTTATCTCAAAGAGAGGGGCCACGGTATTTCTGTATCTCGATTATGTTGGTGCGGCTTCGGAACTTTTAAATATCTTGATATATCTCGAGAACTACGCATTTGATCAAAAAATATCATAGAACATAAAAAGTAGGAAACTTAATTCTCTACAAAAAAGTCTGGTAAGATTTTGCCATAGCTCGCTTCGTTTCCGAGATATTTGCAGATATATCTCAAGGGAAGGGGCCTAACGGACATATTTCGAGATATTTCTTCTTCTTGTTGTTCTTCTTCTGCACAGCTAAACTGGAAGTGGCATTTCCAGCTCGCAATAGTGCAGAGTTATCTCAAAGAGAGGGGCCACGGTGTTTCTGTATCTCTATTATGTTGGTGCGGCTTCGGAACTTTTAAATATCTTGATATATCTCGAGAACTACGCATCTGATCAAAAAATATCATAGAACATAAATTGTAGGAAACATAATTCTCTACAAAAAACGTCTCTTAACATTTTGCCATAGCTCGCTTCGTTTCCGAGATATTTGCAGATTTATCTCAAGGGAAGGGGCCTAACGGACATATTTCGAGATATTTCTTCTTCTTGTTGTTCTTCTTCTGCACAGCTAAACTGGAAGTGGCATTTCCAGCTCGCAATAGTACAGAGTTATCTCAAAGAAAGGGGCCACGGTGTTTCTGTATCTCTATTATGTTGGTGCGGCTTCGGAACTTTTAAATATCTTGATATATCTCGAGAACTACGCATCTGATCAAAAAATATCATAGAACATAAAAAGTAGGAAACTTAATTCTCTACAAAAAAGGTCTCTTAACATTTTGCCATAGCTCTCTTCGTTTCCGAGATATTTGCAGATTTATATCAAGGGAAGGGGCCTGACGGACACATTTCGAGATATTTCTTCTTCTTGTTGTTCTTCTTCTGCACAGCTAAACTGGAAGTGGCATTTCCAGCTCGCAATAGTGCAGAGTTATCTCAAAGAGAGGGGCCACGGTGTTTCTGTATCTCTATTATGTTGGTGCGGCTTCGGAACTTTTAAATATCTTGATATATCTCGAGAACTACGGATCTGATCAAAAAATATCATAGAACATAAATTGTAGGAAACATAATTCTCTACAAAAAACGTCTCTTAACATTTTGCCATAGCTCGCTTCGTTTCCGAGATATTTGCAGATTTATCTCAAGGGAAGGGGCCTAACGGACATATTTCGAGATATTTCTTCTTCTTGTTGTTCTTCTTCTGCACAGCTAAACTGGAAGTGGCATTTCCAGCTCGGAATAGTACAGAGTTATCTCAAAGAAAGGGGCCACGGTGTTTCTGTATCTCTATTATGTTGGTGCGGCTTCGGAACTTTTAAATATCTTGATATATCTCGAGAACTACGCATCTGATCAAAAAATATCATACAACATAAAAAGTAGAAAACTTAATTCTCTACAAAAAAGGTCTCTTAACATTTTGCCATAGCTCGCTTCGTTTCCGAAATATTTGCAGATTTATCTCAAGGGAAGGGGCCTGACGGACATATTTCGAGATATTTCTTCTTCTTGTTGTTCTTCTTCTGCACAGCTAAGCTGGAAGTGGCATTTGCAGCTCGCAATAGGGCACAGTTATCTCAAAGAAAGGGGCCACGGTGTTTCTGTATCTCTATTATGTTGGTGCGGCTTCGGAACTTTTAAATATCTCGATATATCTCGAGAACTACGCATCTCATCAAAAAATATCATAGAACATAAAAAGTAGGAAACTTAATTCTCTACAAATAAGGTCTCTTAATATTTTGGCATAGCTCGCTTCGTTTCCGAGATATTTGCAGATTTATCTCAAGGGAAGGGGCCTGACGGACATATTTCGAGATATTTCTTCTTTTTGTTGTTCTTCTTCTGCACAGCTAAACTGGAAGTGGCATTTCCAGCTCGCAATAGCGCAGAGTTATCTCAAAGAAAGGGGCCACGGTGTTTCTGTATCTCTATTATGTTGGTGCGGCTTCGGAAGTTTTAAATATCTTGATATATCTCGAGAACTACGCATCTGATCAAAAAATATCATAGAACATAAAAAGTAGGAACCTTAATTCTCTACAAATAAGGTCTCTTAACATTTTGCCATAGCTCGCTTCGTTTCCGAGATATTTGCAGATTTATCTCAAGGGAAGGGGCCTGACGGACATATTTCGAGATATTTCTTCTTCTTGTTGTTCTTCTTCTGCACAGCTAAACTGGAAGTGGCATTTCCAGCTCGGAATAGTACAGAGTTATCTCAAAGAAAGGGGCCACGGTGTTTCTGTATCTCTATTATGTTGGTGCGGCTTCGGAACTTTTAAATATCTTGATATATCTCGAGAACTACGCATCTGATCAAAAAATATCATAGAACATAAAAAGTAGGAAACTTAATTCTCTACAAAAAAGGTCTCTTAACATTTTGCCATAGCTCTCTTCGTTTCCGAGATATTTGCAGATTTATATCAAGGGAAGGGGCCTGACGGACACATTTCGAGATATTTCTTCTTCTTGTTGTTCTTCTTCTGCACAGCTAAACTGGAAGTGGCATTTCCAGCTCGCAATAGTGCAGAGTTATCTCAAAGAGAGGGGCCACGGTATTTCTGTATCTCTATTATGTTGGTGCTGCTTCGGAACTTTTAAATATCTCGATATATCTCGAAAACTACGCTTCTGATCAAAAAATATCATAGAACATAAATTGTAGGAAACATAATTCTCTACAAAAAACGTCTCTTAAGATTTTGCCATAGCTCGCTTCGTTTCCGAGATATTTGCAGATATATCTCAAGGGAAGGGGCCTAACGGACATATTTCGAGATATTTCTTCTTCTTGTTGTTCTTCTTCTGCACAGCTAAACTGGAAGTGGCATTTCCAGCTCGCAATAGTACAGAGTTATCTCAAAGAAAGGGGCCACGGTGTTTCTGTATCTCTATTATGTTGGTGCGGCTTCGGAACTTTTAAATATCTTGATATATCTCGAGGACTACGCATCTGATCAAAAAATATCATAGAACAAAAAAAGTAGGAAACTTAATTCTCTACAAAAAAGGTCTCTTAACATTTTGCCATAGCTCTCTTCGTTTCCGAGATATTTGCAGATTTATCTCAAGGGAAGGGGCCTGACGGACACATTTCGAGATATTTCTTCTTCTTGTTGTTCTTCTTCTGCACGCTATGCTGGAAGTGGCATTTGCAGCTCGCAATAGTGCAGAGTTATCTCAAAGAAAGGGGCCACGGTGTTTCTGTATCTCTATTATGTTGGTGCGGCTTCGGAACTTTTAAATATCTTGATATATCTCGAGAACTACGCATCTGATCAAAAAATATCATAGAACATAAAAAGTAGGAAACATAATTCCATACAAAAAAGGTCTCTTAACATTTTGCCATAGCTCGCTTCGTTTCCGAGATATTTGCAGGTTTATCTCAAGGGAAGTGGCCTGACGGACATATTTCGAGATATTTCTTCTTCTTGTTGTTCTTCTTCTGCACAGCTAAGCTGGAAGTGGCATTTGCGGCTCGCACTAGTGCAGAGTTATCTCAAAGAAAGGGGCCACGGTGTTTCTGTATCTCTATTATGTTGGTGCGGCTTCGGAACTTTTAAATATCTTGATATATCTCGAGAACTACGCAACTGATCCAAAAATATCATAGAACATAAATAGTAGGAAACCTAATTCTCTACAAAAAAGGTCTCTCAACATTTTGCCATAGCTCGCTTCGTTTCCGAGATATTTGCAGATTTATCTCAAGGGAAGGGGCCTAACGGACATATTTCCAGATATTTCTTCTTCTTGTTGTTCTTCTTCTGCACAGCTAAGCTGGAAGTGGCATTTGCGGCTCGCACTAGTGCAGAGTTATCTCAAAGAAAGGGGCCACGGTGTTTCTGTATCTCTATTATGTTGGCGCAGATTCAGAACTTTTAAATATCTTGATATATCTCGAGAACTACGCATCTGATCAAAAAATATCATAGAACATAAAAAGTAGGAAACTTAATTCTCTACAAAAAAGGTCTCTCAACATTTTGCCATAGCTCGCTTCGTTTCCGAGATACTTGCCGATTTATCTCAAGGGAAGGGGCCTGACGGACATATTTCGAGATATTTCTTCTTCTTGTCGTTCTTCTTCTGCACAGCTAAGCTGGAAGTGGCATTTGCAGCTCGCAATTGTGCAGAGTTATCTCAAAGAGAGGGGCCACGGTGTTTCTGTATCTCTATTATGTTGGTGCGGCTTCGGAACTTTTAAATATCTTGATATATCTCGAGAACTACGAATCTGATCAGAAAATATCATAGAAGATAAAAAGTAGGAAACTTAATTCTCTACAAAAAAGGTCTCTTAACATTTTGCCATAGCTCGCTTCGTTTCCGAAATATTTGCAGATTTATCTCAAGGGAAGGGGCCTGACGGACATATTTCGAGATATTTCTTCTTCTTGTTGTTCTTCTTCTGCACAGCTAAGCTGGAAGTGGCATTTGCAGCTCGCAATAGGGCACAGTTATCTCAAAGAAAGGGGCCACGGTGTTTCTGTATCTCTATTATGTTGGTGCGGCTTCGGAACTTTTAAATATCTCGATATATCTCGAGAACTACGCATCTCATCAAAAAATATCATAGAACATAAAAAGTAGGAAACTTAATTCTCTACAAATAAGGTCTCTTAATATTTTGGCATAGCTCGCTTCGTTTCCGAGATATTTGCAGATTTATCTCAAGGGAAGGGGCCTGACGGACATATTTCGAGATATTTCTTCTTTTTGTTGTTCTTCTTCTGCACAGCTAAACTGGAAGTGGCATTTCCAGCTCGCAATAGCGCAGAGTTATCTCAAAGAAAGGGGCCACGGTGTTTCTGTATCTCTATTATGTTGGTGCGGCTTCGGAAGTTTTAAATATCTTGATATATCTCGAGAACTACGCATCTGATCAAAAAATATCATAGAACATAAAAAGTAGGAACCTTAATTCTCTACAAATAAGGTCTCTTAACATTTTGCCATAGCTCGCTTCGTTTCCGAGATATTTGCAGATTTATCTCAAGGGAAGGGGCCTGACGGACATATTTCGAGATATTTCTTCTTCTTGTTGTTCTTCTTCTGCACAGCTAAGCTGGAAGTGGCATTTGCAGCTCGCAATAGTGCAGAGTTATCTCAAAGAAAGGGGCCACGGTGTTTCTGTATCTCTATTATGTTGGTGCGGCTTCGGAACTTTTAAATATCTTGATATATCTCGAGAACTACGCATCTGATCAAAAAATATCATGGAACATAAAAAGTAGGAAACTTAATTCTCAACAAAAAAGGTCTCTTAGCATTTTGCCATAGCTCGCTTCGTTTCCGAGATATTTGCAGATTTATCTCAAGGGAAGGGGCCTGACGGACATATTTCGAGATATTTCTTCTTCTTGTTGTTCTTCTTCTGCACAGCTAAACTGGAAGTGGCATTTCCAGCTCGCAATAGTACAGAGTTATCTCAAAGAAAGGGGCCACGGTGTTTCTGTATCTCTATTATGTTGGTGCGGCTTCGGAACTTTTAAATATCTTGATATATCTCGAGAACTACGCATCTGATCAAAAAATATCATAGAACAAAAAAAGTAGGAAACTTAATTCTCTACAAAAAAGGTCTCTTAACATTTTGCCATAGCTCTCTTCGTTTCCGAGATATTTGCAGATTTATCTCAAGGGAAGGGGCCTGACGGACACATTTCGAGATATTTCTTCTTCTTGTTGTTCTTCTTCTGCACGCTATGCTGGAAGTGGCAATTGCAGCTCGCAATAGTGCAGAGTTATCTCAAAGAAAGGGGCCACGGTGTTTCTGTATCTCTATTATGTTGGTGCGGCTCCGGAACTTTTAAATATCTTGATATATCTCGAGAACTACGCATCTGATCAAAAAATATCATAGAACATAAAAAGTAGGAAACATAATTCCATACAAAAAAGGTCTCTTAACATTTTGCCATAGCTCGCTTCGTTTCCGAGATATTTGCAGATTTATCTCAAGGGAAGTGGCCTGACGGACATATTTCGAGATATTTCTTCTTCTTGTTGTTCTTCTTCTGCACAGCTAAGCTGGAAGTGGCATTTGCGGCTCGCACTAGTGCAGAGTTATCTCAAAGAAAGGGGCCACGGTGTTTCTGTATCTCTATTATGTTGGTGCGGCTTCGGAACTTTTAAATATCTTGATATATCTCGAGAACTACGCAACTGATCCAAAAATATCATAGAACATAAATAGTAGGAAACCTAATTCTCTACAAAAAAGGTCTCTCAACATTTTGCCATAGCTCGCTTCGTTTCCGAGATATTTGCATATTTATCTCAAGGGAAGGGGCCTAACGGACATATTTCCAGATATTTCTTCTTCTTGTTGTTCTTCTTCTGCACAGCTAAGCTGGAAGTGGCATTTGCGGCTCGCACTAGTGCAGAGTTATCTCAAAGAAAGGGGCCACGGTGTTTCTGTATCTCTATTATGTTGGTGCAGATTCAGAACTTTTAAATATCTTGATATATCTCGAGAACTACGCATCTGATCAAAAAATATCATAGAACATAAAAAGTAGGAAACATAATTCTCTACAGAAAAGGTCTCTTAACATTTTGCCATAGCTCGCTTCGTTTCCGAGATATTTGCAGATTTATCTCAAGGGAACGGGCCTGACGGACATATTTCGAGATATTTCTTCTTCTTGTTGTTCTTCTTCTGCACAGCTAAGCTGGAAGTGGCATTTGCAGCTCGCAATAGTGCAGAGTTATCTCAAAGAAAGGGGCCACGGTGTTTCTGTATCTCTATTATGTTGGTGCGGCTTCGGAACTTTTAAATATCTTGATATATCTCGAGATCTACGCATCTGATCAAAAAATATCATAGAACATAAAAAGTAGGAAACTTAATTCTCTACAAAAAAGGTCTCTCAACATTTTGCCATAGCTCGCTTCGTTTCCGAGATACTTGCAGATTTATCTCGAGGGAAGGGGCCTGACGGACATATTTCGAGATATTTCTTCTTCTTGTTGTTCTTCTTCTGCACAGCTAAGCTGGACGTGGCATTTGCAGCTCGCAATAGTGCAGAGTTATCTCAAAGAAAGGGCCACGGTGTTTCTGTATCTCTATTATGTTGGTGCGGCTTCGGAACTTTTAAATATCTTGATATATCTCGAGAACTACGCATCTGATCAAAAAATATCATGGAACATAAAAAGTAGGAAACTTAATTCTCAACAAAAAAGGTCTCTTAACATTTTGCCATAGCTCGCTTCGTTTCCGAGATATTTGCAGATTTATCTCAAGGGAAGGGGCCTGACGGACATATTTCGAGATATTTCTTCTTCTTGTTGTTCTTCTTCTGCACAGCTAAACTGGAAGTGGCATTTCCAGCTCGCAATAGTGCAGAGTTATCGCAAAGAAAGGGGCCACGGTGTTTCTGTATCTCTATTATGTTGGTGCGGCTTCGGAACTTTTAAATATCTTGATATATCTCGAGAACTACGCATCTGATCAAAAAATATCATAGAACATAAAAAGTAGGAAACCTAATTTTCTACAAAAAAGGTCTCTTAACATTTTGCCGTAGCTCGCTTCGTTTCCGAGATATTTGCAGATTTATCTCAAGGGAAGGGGTCTGACGGACATATTTCGAGATATTTCTTCTTCTTGTTGTTCTTCTTCTGCACAGCTAAGCTGGAAGTGGCATTTGCAGCTCGCAATAGTGCAGAGTTATCTCAAAGAAAGGGGCCACGGTGTTTCTGTATCTCTATTATGTTGGTGCGGCTTCGGAACTTTTAAATATCTTGATATATCTCGAGAACTACGCATCTGATCAAAAAATATCATAGAACATAAAAAGTAGGAAACCTAATTTTCTACAAAAAAGGTCTCTTAACATTTTGCCGTAGCTCGCTTCGTTTCCGAGATATTTGCAGATATATCTCAAGGGAAGGGGTCTGACGGACATATTTCGAGATATTTCTTCTTCTTGTTGTTCTTCTTCTGCACAGCTAAGCTGGAAGTGGCATTTGCAGCTCGCAATAGTGCAGAGTTATCTCAAAGAAAGGGGCCACGGTGTTTCTGTATCTCTATTATGTTGGTGCGGCTTCGGAACTTTTAAATATCTTGATATATCTCGAGAACTACGCATCTGATCGAAAAATATCATAGAACATAAAAAGTAGGAAACTTAATTCTCTACAAAACAGGTCTCTTAACATTTTGCCATAGCTCGCTTCGTTTCCGAGATATTTGCAGATTTATCTCAAGGGAAGGGGCCTGACGGACATATTTCGAGATATTTCTTCTTCTTGTTGTTCTTCTTCTGCACAGCTAAGCTGGAAGTGGCATTTGCAGCTCGCAATAGTGCAGAGTTATCTCAAAGAAAGGGGCCACGGTGTGTCTGTATCTCTATTATGTTGGTGCGGCTTCGGAACTTTTAAATATCTTGATATATCTCGAGAACTACGCATCTGATCGAAAAATATCATAGAACATAAAAAGTAGGAAACTTAATTCTCTACAAAAGAGGTCTCTTAACATTTTGCCATAGCTCGCGTCGTTTCCGAGATATTTGCAGATTTATCTCAAGGGAAGGGGCCTGACGGACATATTTCGAGATATTTCTTCTTTTTGTTGTTCTTCTTCTGCACAGCAAAACTGGAAGTGGCATTTCCAGCTCGCAATAGCGCAGAGTTATCTCAAAGAAAGGGGCCACGGTGTTTCTGTATCTCTATTATGTTGGTGCGGCTTCGGAAGTTTTAAATATCTTGATATATCTCGAGAACTACGCATCTGATCAAAAAATATCATAGAACATAAAAAGTAGGAACCTTAATTCTCTACAAATAAGGTCTCTTAACATTTTGCCATAGCTCGCTTCGTTTCCGAGATATTTGCAGATTTATCTCAAGGGAAGGGGCCTGACGGACATATTTCGAGATATTTCTTCTTCTTGTTGTTCTTCTTCTGCACAGCTAAGCTGGAAGTGGCATTTGCAGCTCGCAATAGTGCAGAGTTATCTCTAAGAAAGGGGCCACGGTGTTTCTGTATCTCTATTATGTTGGTGCGGCTTCGGAACTTTTAAATATCTTGATATATCTCGAGAACTACGCATCTGATCAAAAAATATCATGGAACATAAAAAGTAGGAAACTTAATTCTCAACAAAAAAGGTCTCTTAACATTTTGCCATAGCTCGCTTCGTTTCCGAGATATTTGCAGATTTATCTCAAGGGAAGGGGCCTGACGGACATATTTCGAGATATTTCTTCTTCTTGTTGTTCTTCTTCTGCACAGCTAAACTGGAAGTGGCATTTCCAGCTCGCAATAGTGCAGAGTTATCGCAAAGAAAGGGGCCACGGTGTTTCTGTATCTCTATTATGTTGGTGCGGCTTCGGAACTTTTAAATATTTTGATATATCTCGAGAGCTACGCATCCGATCAAAAAATATCATAGAACATAAAAAGTAGGAAACTTAATTCTCTACAAAAAAGGTCTCTTAACATTTTGCCATAGCTCGCTTCCTTTCCGAGATATTTGCAGATTTATCTCGAGGGAAGGGGCCTGACGGACATATTTCGAGATATTTCTTCTTCTTGTTGTTCTTCTTCTGCACAGCTAAGCTGGACGTGGCATTTACAGCTCGCAATAGTGCAGAGTTATCTCAAAGAAAGGGCCACGGTGTTTCTGTATCTCTATTATGTTGGTGCGGCTTCGGAACTTTTAAATATCTTGATATATCTCGAGAACTACGCATCTGATCAAAAAATATCATGGAACATAAAAAGTAGGAAACTTAATTCTCAACAAAAAAGGTCTCTTAACATTTTGCCATAGCTCGCTTCGTTTCCGAGATATTTGCAGATTTATCTCAAGGGAAGGGGCCTGACGGACATATTTCGAGATATTTCTTCTTCTTGTTGTTCTTCTTCTGCACAGCTAAACTGGAAGTGGCATTTCCAGCTCGCAATAGTGCAGAGTTATCGCAAAGAAAGGGGCCACGGTGTTTCTGTATCTCTATTATGTTGGTGCGGCTTCGGAACTTTTAAATATCTTGATATATCTCGAGAACTACGCATCTGATCAAAAAATATCATAGAACATAAAAAGTAGGAAACCTAATTTTCTACAAAAAAGGTCTCTTAACATTTTGCCGTAGCTCGCTTCGTTTCCGAGATATTTGCAGATTTATCTCAAGGGAAGGGGTCTGACGGACATATTTCGAGATATTTCTTCTTCTTGTTGTTCTTCTTCTGCACAGCTAAGCTGGAAGTGGCATTTGCAGCTCGCAATAGTGCAGAGTTATCTCAAAGAAAGGGGCCACGGTGTTTCTGTATCTCTATTATGTTGGTGCGGCTTCGGAACTTTTAAATATCTTGATATATCTCGAGAACTACGCATCTGATCAAAAAATATCATAGAACATAAAAAGTAGGAAACCTAATTTTCTACAAAAAAGGTCTCTTAACATTTTGCCGTAGCTCGCTTCGTTTCCGAGATATTTGCAGATTTATCTCAAGGGAAGGGGTCTGACGGACATATTTCGAGATATTTCTTCTTCTTGTTGTTCTTCTTCTGCACAGCTAAGCTGGAAGTGGCATTTGCAGCTCGCAATAGTGCAGAGTTATCTCAAAGAAAGGGGCCACGGTGATTCTGTATCTCTATTATGTTGGTGCGGCTTCGGAACTTTTAAGTATCTTGATATATCTCGAGAACTACGCATCTGATCAAAAAATATCATGGAAGATAAAAAGTAGGAAACTTAATTCTCAACAAAAAAGGTCTCTTAACATTTTGCCATAGCTCGCTTCGTTTCCGAGATATTTGCAGATTTATCTCAAGGGAAGGGGCCTGACGGACATATTTCGAGATATTTCTTCTTCTTGTTGTTCTTCTTCTGCACAGCTAAACTGGAAGTGGCATTTCCAGCTCGCAGTAGTGCAGAGTTATCTCAAAGAAAGGGGCCACGGTGTTTCCGTATCTCTATTATGTTGGTGCGGCTTCGGAACTTTAAAATATCTTGATATATCTCGAGAACTACGCATCTGAGCAAAAAATATCATAGAACGTAAAAAGTAGGAAACTTAATTCTCTACAAATAAAGTCGCTTAACATTTTGCCATAGCTCGCTTCGTTTTCGAGATATTTGCAGATTTATCTCAAGGGAAGGGGCCTGACGGACATATTTCGAGATATTTCTTCTTCTTGTTGGTCTTCTTCTGCACAGCTAAGCTGGAAGTGGCATTTGCAGCTCGCAATAGTGCAGAGTTATCTCAAAGAAAGGGGCCACGGTGTTTCTGTATCTCTATTATGTTGGTGCGGCTTCGGAACTTTTAAATATCTTGATATATCTCGAGAACTACGCATCTGATCAAAAAATATCATAGAACATAAAAAGTAGGAAACCTAATTTTCTACAAAAAAGGTCTCTTAACATTTTGCCGTAGCTCGCTTCGTTTGCGAGATATTTGCAGATTTATCTCAAGGGAAGGGGTCTGACGGACATATTTCGAGATATTTCTTCTTCTTGTTGTTCTTCTTCTGCACAGCTAAGCTGGAAGTGGCATTTGCAGCTCGCAATAGTGCAGAGTTATCTCAAAGAAAGGGGCCACGGTGATTCTGTATCTCTATTATGTTGGTGCGGCTTCGGAACTTTTAAGTATCTTGATATATCTCGAGAACTACGCATCTGATCAAAAAATATCATGGAAGATAAAAAGTAGGAAACTTAATTCTCAACAAAAAAGGTCTCTTAACATTTTGCCATAGCTCGCTTCGTTTCCGAGATATTTGCAGATTTATCTCAAGGGAAGGGGCCTGACGGACATATTTCGAGATATTTCTTCTTCTTGTTGTTCTTCTTCTGCACAGCTAAACTGGAAGTGGCATTTCCAGCTCGCAGTAGTGCAGAGTTATCTCAAAGAAAGGGGCCACGGTGTTTCCGTATCTCTATTATGTTGGTGCGGCTTCGGAACTTTAAAATATCTTGATATATCTCGAGAACTACGCATCTGAGCAAAAAATATCATAGAACGTAAAAAGTAGGAAACTTAATTCTCTACAAATAAAGTCGCTTAACATTTTGCCATAGCTCGCTTCGTTTTCGAGATATTTGCAGATTTATCTCAAGGGAAGGGGCCTGACGGACATATTTCGAGATATTTCTTCTTCTTGTTGGTCTTCTTCTGCACAGCTAAGCTGGAAGTGGCATTTGCAGCTCGCAATAGTGCAGAGTTATCTCAAAGAAAGGGGCCACGGTGTTTCTGTATCTCTATTATGTTGGTGCGGCTTCGGAACTTTTAAATATCTTGATATATCTCGAGAGCTACGCATCCGATCAAAAAATATCATAGAACATAAAAAGTAGAAAACTTAATTCTCTACAAAAAAGGTCTCTTAACATTTTGCCATAGCTCGCTTCGTTTCCGAGATATTTGCAGATTTATCTCGAGGGAAGGGGCCTGACGGACATATTTCGAGATATTTCTTCTTCTTGTTGTTCTTCTTCTGCACAGCTAAGCTGGACGTGGCATTTACAGCTCGCAATAGTGCAGAGTTATCTCAAAGAAAGGGGTCACGGTGTTTCTGTATCTCTATTATGTTGGTGCGGCTTCGGAACTTTTAAATATCTTGATACATCTCGAGAACTACGCATCTGATCAAAAAATATCATAGAACATAAAAAGTAGGAAACTTCATTCTCTACCAAAAAGGTCTCTTAACATTTTGCCATAGCTCGCTTCGTTTCCGAGATATATGCAGATTTATCTCAAGGGAAGGGGCCTGACGGACATATTTCGGGATATTTCTTCTTCTTGTTGTTCTTCTTCTGCACAGCTAAACAGGAAGTGGCATTTCCAGCACGCAATAGTGCAGAGTTATCTGAAAGAAAGGGGCCACGGTGTTTCTGTATCTCTATTATGTTGGTGCGGCTTCGGAACTTTTAAATATCTTGATATATCTCGAGAACTACGCATCTGATCAAATAATATCATAGAACATAAAAAGTAGGAAACTTAATTCTCTACAAATAAGGTCTCTTAACATTTTGCCATAGCTCGCTTCGTTTCCGAGATATTTGCAGATTTATCTCAAGGGAAGGGGCCTGACGGACATATTTGGAGATATTTCCTCTTCTTGTTGTTCTTCTTCTGCACAGCTAAACTGGAAGTGGCATTTCCAGCTCGCAATAGCGCAGAGTTATCTCAAAGAAAGGGGCCACGGTGTTTCTGTATCTCTATTATGTTGGTGCGGCTTCGGAACTTTTATATATCTTGATATATCTCGAGAACTACGCATCTGATCAAAAAATATCATAGAACATAAAAAGTAGGAAACTTAATTCTCTACAAATAAGGTCTCTTAACATTTTGCCATAGCTCGCTTCGTTTCCGAGATATTTGCAGATTTATCTCAAGGGAAGGGGCCTGACGGACATTTTTCGAGATATTTCTTCTTCTTGTTGTTCTTCTTCTGCACAGCTAAGCTGGAAGTGGCATTTGCAGCTCGCAATAGTGCAGAGTTATCTCGAAGAAAGGGGCCACGGTGTTTCTGTATCTCTATTATGTTGGTGCGGCTTCGGAACTTTTAGATATCTTGATATATCTCGAGAACTACGCATCTGATCAAAAAATATCATAGAACATAAAAAGTAGGAAACTTAATTCTCTACAAAAAAGGTCTCTTAACATTTTGCCATAGCTCGCTTCGTTTCCGAGATATTTGCAGATTTATCTGAAGGTAAGGGGCCTGACGGACATATTTCGAGATATTTCTTCTTCTTGTTGTTCTTCTTCTGCACAGCTAAGCTGGAAGTGGCATTTGCAGCTCGCAATAGTGCAGAGTTATCTCAAAGAAAGGGGCCACGGTGTGTCTGTATCTCTATTATGTTGGTGCGGCTTCGGAACTTTTAAATATCTTGATATATCTCGAGAACTACGCATCTGATCGAAAAATATCATAGAACATAAAAAGTAGGAAACTTAATTCTCTACAAAAGAGGTCTCTTAACATTTTGCCATAGCTCGCGTCGTTTCCGAGATATTTGCAGATTTATCTCAAGGGAAGGGGCCTGACGGACATATTTCGAGATATTTCTTCTTTTTGTTGTTCTTCTTCTGCACAGCTAAACTGGAAGTGGCATTTCCAGCTCGCAATAGCGCAGAGTTATCTCAAAGAAAGGGGCCACGGTGTTTCTGTATCTCTATTATGTTGGTGCGGCTTCGGAAGTTTTAAATATCTTGATATATCTCGAGAACTACGCATCTGATCAAAAAATATCATAGAACATAAAAAGTAGGACCCTTAGTTCTCTACAAATAAGGTCTCTTAACATTTTGCCATAGCTCGCTTCGTTTCCGAGATATTTGCAGATTTATCTCAAGGGAAGGGGCCTGACGGACATATTTCGAGATATTTCTTCTTCTTGTTGTTCTTCTTCTGCACAGCTAAGCTGGAAGTGGCATTTGCAGCTCGCAATAGTGCAGAGTTATCTCAAAGAAAGGGGCCACGGTGTTTCTGTATCTCTATTATGTTGGTGCGGCTTCGGAACTTTTAAATATCTTGATATATCTCGAGAACTACGCATCTGATCAAATAATATCATAGAACATAAAAAGTAGGAAACTTAATTCTCCACAAATAAGGTCTCTTAACATTTTGCCATAGCTCGCTTCGTTTCCGAGATATTTGCAGATTTATCTCAAGGGAAGGGGCCTGACGGACATATTTCGAGATATTTCTTCTTCTTGTTGGTCTTCTTCTGCACAGCTAAGCTGGAAGTGGCATTTGCAGCTCGTAATAGTGCAGAGTTATCTCGAAGAAAGGGGCCACGGTGTTTCTGTATCTCTATTATGTTGGTGCGGCTTCGGAACTTTTAAATATCTTGATATATCTCGAGAACTACGCATCTGATCAAATAATATCATATAACATAAAAAGTAGGAAACTTAATTCTCCACAAATAAGGTCTCTTAACATTTTGCCATAGCTCGCTTCGTTTCCGAGATATTTGCAGATTTATCTCAAGGGAAGGGGCCTGACGGACATATTTCGAGATATTTCTTCTTCTTGTTGTTCTTCTTCTGCACAGCTAAGCTGGTAGTGGCATTTGCGGCTCGCACTAGTGCAGAGTTATCTCAAAGAAAGGGGCCACGGTGTTTCTGTGTCCCTATTATGTTGGTGCGGCTTCGGAACTTTTAAATATCTCGATATATCTCGAGAACTACGCTTCTGATCAAAAAATATCATAGAACATAAATTGTAGAAAACATAATTCTCTACAAAAAAGGTCTCTTAACATTTTGCCATAGCTCGCTTCGTTTCCGAGATATTTGCAGATATATCTCAAGGGAAGGGGCCTGACGGACATATTTCGAGATATTTCTTCTTCTTGTTGTTCTTCTTCTGCACAGCTAAGCTGGAGGTGGCATTTGCAGCGCGCAATAGTGCAGAGTTATCTCAAAGAAAGGGGCCACGGTGTTTCTGTATCTCTATTATGTTGGTGCGGCTTCGGAACTTTTAAATATCTTGATATATCTCGAGAACTACGCATCTGATCTAAAAATATCATAGAACATAAAAAGTAGGAAACTTAATTCTCTACAAAAAAGGTCTCTTAAGATTTTGCCATAGCTCGCTTCGTTTCCGAGATATTTGCAGATTTATCTCAAGGGAAGGGGACTAACGGACATATTTCGAGATATTTCTTTTTCTTGTTGTTCTTCTTCTGCACAGCTAAACTGGAAGTGGCATTTCCAGCTCGCAATAGTGCAGAGTTATCTCAAAGAAAGGGGCCACGGTGTTTCTGTATCTCTATTATGTTGGTGCGGCTTCGGAACTTTTAAATATCTCGATATATCTCGAAAACTACGCTTCTGATCAAAAAATATCATAGAACATAAATTGTAGGAAACATAATTCTCGACAAAAAAGGTCTCTTAACATTTTGCCATAGCTCGCTTCGTTTCCGAGATATTTGCAGATATATCTCAAGGGAAGGGGCCTGACGGACATATTTCGAGATATTTCTTCTTCTTGTTGTTCTTCTTCTGCACAGCTAAGCTGGAAGTGGCATTTGCAGCTCGCAATAGTGCAGAGTTATCTCAAAGAAAGGGGCCACGGTGTTTCTGTATCTCTATTATCTTGGTGCGGCTTCGGAACTTTTAAATATCTTGATATATCTCGAGAACTCCGCGTCTGATCAAAAAATATGATAGAACATAAAAAGTAGGAAACTTAATTCTCTACAAAAACGGTCTCTTAACATTTTGCCATAGCTCGCTTCGTTTCCGAGATATTTGCAGATATATCTCAAGGGAAGGGGCCTGACGGACATATTTCGAGATATTTCTTCTTCTTGTTGTTCTTCTTCTGCACAGCTAAGCTGGAAGTGGCATTTGCAGCGCGCACTAGTGCAGAGTTATCTCAAAGAAAGGGGCCACGGTGTTTCTGTGTCCCTATTATGTTGGTGCGGCTTCGGAACTTTTAAATATCTCGATATATCTCGAGAACTACGCTTCTGATCAAAAAATATCATAGAACATAAATTGTAGAAAACATAATTCTCTACAAAAAAGGTCTCTTAACATTTTGCCATAGCTCGCTTCGTTTCCGAGATATTTGCAGATATATCTCAAGGGAAGGGGCCTGACGGACATATTTCGAGATATTTCTTCTTCTTGTTGTTCTTCTTCTGCACAGCTAAGCTGGAAGTGGCATTTACAGCTCGGAATAGTGCTGAGTTATCTCAAAGAGAGGGGCCACGGTGTTTCTGTATCTCTATTATGTTGGTGCGGCTTCGGAACTTTTAAATATCTTGATATATCTCGAGAACTACGTATCTGATCAAAAAATATCATAGAACATGAAAAGTAGGAAACTTAATTCTCTACAAAAAAGGTCTCTTAACATTTTGCCATAGCTCTCTTGGTTTTCCGAGATATTTGCAGATTTATCTCAAGGGAAGGGGCCTAACGGACATATTTCGAGATATTTCTTCTTCCTGTTGTTCCTCTTCTGCACAGCTAAGCTGGAAGTGGCATTTGCGGCTCGCACTAGTGCAGAGTTATCTCAAAGAAAGGGGCCACGGTGTTTCTGTATCCCTATTATGTTGGTGCGGCTTCGGAACTTTTAAATATCTCGATATATCTCGAGAACTACGCTTCTGATCAAAAAATATCATAGAACATAAATTGTAGGAAACATAATTCTCTACAAAAAACGACTCTTAACATTTTGCCATAGCTCGCTTCGTTTCCGAGATATTTGCAGATTCAGCTCAAAGGAACTGGCCTGACGGACATATTTCGAGATATTTCTTCTTCTTGTTGTTCTTCTTCTGCACAGCTAAACTGGAAGTGGCATTTCCAGCTCGCAATCGTGCAGAGTTATCTCAAAGAAAGGGGCCACGGTGTTTCTGTATCTCTATTATGTTGGTGCGGCTTCGGAACTTTTAAATATCTTGATATATCTCGAGAACTACGCATCTGATCAAAAAATATCATACAACATAAAAAGTAGGAAACTTAATTCTCTACAAAAAAGGTCTCTTAACATTTTGCCATAGCTCGCTTCGTTTCCGAGATATTTGCAGATTTATCTCAAGGGAAGGGGCCTAACGGACATATTTCGAGATATTTCTTTTTCTTGTTGTTCTTCTTCTGCACAGCAAAACTGGAAGTGGCATTTCCAGCTCGCAATAGTGCAGAGTTATCTCAAAGAGAGGGGCCACGGTGTTACTGTATCTCTATTATGTTGGTGCGGCTTCGGAACTTTTAAATATCTTGATATATCTCGAGAACTACGCATCTGATCAAAAAATATCATAGAACATGAAAAGTAGGAAACTTAATTCTCTACAAAAAAGGTCTCTTAACATTTTGCCATAGCTCTCTTGGTTTCCGAGATATTTGCAGATTTATCTCAAGGGAAGGGGCCTGACGGACATATTTCGAGATATTTCTTGTTCCTGTTGTTCCTCTTCTGCACAGCTAAGCTGGAAGTGGCATTTGCGGCTCGCACTAGTGCACAGTTATCTCAAAGAAAGGGGCCACGGTGTTTCTGTATCTCTATTATGTTGGTGCGTCTTCGGAACTTTTAAATATCTCGATATATCTCGAAAACTACGCTTCTGATCAAAAAATATCATAGAACATAAATTGTAGGAAACATAATTCTCTACAAAAAACGTCTCTTAACATTTTGCCATAGCTCGCTTCGTTTCCGAGATATTTGCAGATTTATCTCAAGGGAAGGGGCCTGACGGACATATTTCGAGATATTTCTTCTTCTTGTTGTTCTTCTTCTGCACAGCTAAGCTGGAAGTGGCATTTGCAGCTCGCAATAGTGCAGAGTTATCTCAAAGAAAGGGGCCACGGTGTTTCTGTATCTCTATTATGTTGGTGCGGCTTCGGAACTTTTAAATATCTTGATATATCTCGAGAACTACGCATCTGATCAAAAAATATCATAGAACATGAAAAGTAGGAAACTTAATTCTCTACAAAAAAGGTCGCTTAACATTTTGCCATAGCTCTCTTCGTTTCCGAGATATTTGCAGATTTATCTCAAGGGAAGGGGCCTGACGGACATATTTCGAGATATTTCTTCTTCTTGTTGTTCTTTTTCTGCACAGCTAAGCTGGAAGTGGCATTTGCGGCTCGCACTAGTGCAGAGTTATCTCAAAGAAAGGGGCCACGGTGTTTCTGTATCCCTATTATGTTGGTGCGGCTTCGGAACTTTTAAATATCTCGATATATCTCGAGAACTACGCTTCTGATCAAAAAATATCATAGAACATAAATTGTAGGAAACATAATTCTCTACAAAAAACGTCTCTTAACATTTTGCCATAGCTCGCTTCGTTTCCGAGATATTTGCAGATTCAGCTCAAAGGAACTGGCCTGACGGACATATTTCGAGATATTTCTTCTTCTTGTTGTTCTTCCTCTGCACAGCTAAGCTGGAAGTGGCATTTGCAGCTCGCAATAGTGCAGAGTTATCTCAAAGAAAGGGGCCACGGTGTTTCTGTATCTCTATTATGTTGGTGCGGCTTCGGAACTTTTAAATATCTTGATATATCTCGAGAACTACGCATCTGATCAAAAAATATCATAGAACATAAAAAGTAGGAAACTTAATTCTCTACAAAAAAGGTCTCTTAACATTTTGCCATAGCTCGCTTCGTTTCCGCGATATTTGCAGATTTATCTCAAGGGAAGGGGCCTGACGGACATATTTCGAGATATTTCTTCTTCTTGTTGTTCTTCTTCTGCACAGCTAAGCTGGAAGTGGCATTTGCGGCTCGCACTAGTGCAGACTTATCTCAAAGAAAGGGGCCACGGTGTTTCTGTATCTCTATTATGTTGGTGCGGCTTCGGAACTTTTAAATATCTTGATATATCTCGAGAACTACGCATCTGATCAAAAAATATCATAGAACATGAAAAGTAGGAAACTTAATTCTCTACAAAAGAGGTCTCTTAACATTTTGCCATAGCTCGCTTCCTTTCCGAGATATTTGTAGATATATCTCAAGGGAAGGGGCCTGACGGACATATTTCGAGATATTTCTTCTTCTTGTTGTTCTTCTTCTGCACAGCTAAGCTGGAAGTGGCATTTGCGGCTCGCACTAGTGCAGACTTATCTCAAAGAAAGGGGCCACGGTGTTTCTGTATCTCTATTATGTTGGTGCGGCTTCGGAACTTTTAAATATCTTGATATATCTCGAGAACTACGCATCTGATCAAAAAATATCATAGAACATGAAAAGTAGGAAACATAATTCTCTACAAAAAACGTCTCTTAACATTTTGCCATAGCTCGCTTCGTTTCCGAGATATTTGCAGATTCAGCTCAAAGGAACTGGCCTGACGGACATATTTCGAGATATTTCTTCTTCTTGTTGTTCTTCCTCTGCACAGCTAAGCTGGAAGTGGCATTTGCAGCTCGCAATAGTGCAGAGTTATCTCAAAGAAAGGGGCCACGGTGTTTCTGTATCTCTATTATGTTGGTGCGGCTTCGGAACTTTTAAACATCTTGATATATCTCGAGAACTACGCATCTGATCAAAAAATATCATACTACATAAAAAGTAGGAAACTTATTTCTCTACAAGAAAGGTCTCTAAACATTTTGCCATAGCTCGCTTCGTTTCCGAGATATTTGCAGATTTATCTCAAGGGAAGGGGCCTGACGGACATATTTCGAGATATTTCTTCTTCTTGTTGTTCTTCTTCTGCACAGCTAAGCTGGAAGTGGCATTTGCGGCTCGCACTAGTGCAGAGTTATCTCAAAGAAAGGGGCCACGGTGTTTCTGTATCCCTATTATGTTGGTGCGGCTTCGGAACTTTTAAATATCTCGATATATCTCGAGAACTACGCTTCTGATCAAAAAATATCATAGAACATAAATTGTAGGAAACATAATTCTCTACAAAAAACGTCTCTTAACATTTTGCCATAGCTCGCTTCGTTTCCGAGATATTTGCAGATTCAGCTCAAAGGAACTGGCCTGACGGACATATTTCGAGATATTTCTTCTTCTTGTTGTTCTTCCTCTGCACAGCTAAGCTGGAAGTGGCATTTGCAGCTCGCAATAGTGCGGAGTTATCTCAAAGAAAGGGGCCACGGTGTTTCTGTATCTCTATTATGTTGGTGCGGCTTCGGAACTTTTAAATATCTTGATATATCTCGAGAACTACGCATCTGATCAAAAAATATCATAGAACATAAAAAGTAGGAAACTTAATTCTCTACAAAAAAGGTCTCTTAACATTTTACCATAGCTCGCTTCGTTTCCGAGATATTTGCAGATTCAGCTCAAAGGAACTGGCCTGACGGACATATTTCGAGATATTTCTTCTTCTTTTTGTTCTTCCTCTGCACAGCTAAGCTGGAAGTGGCATTTGCAGCTCGCAATAGTGCAGAGTTATCTCAAAGAAAGGGGCCACGGTGTTTCTGTATCTCTATTATGTTGGTGCGGCTTCGGAACTTTTAAATATCTTGATATATCTCGAGAACTACGCATCTGATCAAAAAATATCATAGAACATAAAAAGCAGGGAACTTAATTCTCTACAAAAAAGGTCTCTTAACATTTTGCCATAGCTCGCTTCGTTTCCGAGATATTTGCAGATTTATCTCAAGGGAAGGGGCCTGACGGACATATTTCGAGATATTTCTTCTTCTTGTTGTTCTTCTTCTGCACAGCTAAGCTGGAAGTGGCATTTGCGGCTCGCACTAGTGCAGACTTATCTCAAAGAAAGGGGCCACGGTGTTTCTGTATCTCTATTATGTTGGTGCGGCTTCGGAACTTTTAAATATCTTGATATATTTCGAGAACTACGCTTCTGATCAAAAAATATCATAGAACATGAAAAGTAGGAAACTTAATTCTCTACAAAAGAGGTCTCTTAACATTTTGCCATAGCTCGCTTCGTTTCCGAGATATTTGCAGATATATCTCAAGGGAAGGGGCCTGACGGACATATTTCGAGATACTTCTTCTTCTTGTTGTTCTTCTTCTGCACAGCTAAGCTGGAAGTGGCATTTGCGACTCGCACTAGTGCAGAGTTATCTCAAAGAAAGGGGCCACGGTGTTTCTGTATCTCTATTATGTTGGTGCGGCTTCGGAACTTTTAAATATCTCGATATATCTCGAAAACTACGCTTCTGATCAAAAAATATCATAGAACGTAAATTGTAGGAAACATTATTCTCTACAAAAAAGGTCTCTTAACATTTTGCCATAGCGTGCTTCGTTTCCGAGATATTTGCAGATTCATCTCAAGGGAAGGGGTCTGACGGACATATTTCGAGATATTTCTTCTTCTTGTTGTTCTTCTTCTGCACAGCTAAGCTGGAAGTGGCATTTCCAGCTCGCAATAGTGCAGAGTTATCTCAATGAAAGGGGCCACGGTGTTTCTGTATCTCTATTATGTTGGTGCGGCTTCGGAACTTTTAAATATCTTGATATATCTCGAGAACTACGCATCTGATCAAAAAATATCATAGAACATAAAAAGTAGGAAACTTAATTCTCTACAAAAAAGGTCTCTTAACATTTTGCCATAGCTCGCTTCGTTTCCGAGATATTTGCATATTTATCTCAAGGGAAGGGGCCTGACGGACATATTTCGAGATATTTCTTCTTCTTGTTGTTCTTCTTCTGCACAGCTAAGCTGGAAGTGGCATTTGCGGCTCTCACTAGTGCAGAGTTATCTCAAAGAAAGGGGCCACGGTGTTTCTGTATCTCTATTATGTTGGTGCGGCTTCGGAACTTTTAAATATCTCGATATATCTCGAAAACTACGCTTCTGATCAAAAAATATCATTGAACATAAATTGTAGGAAACATAATTCTCTACAAAAAAGATCTCTTAACATTTTGCCATAGCTCGCTTCGTTTCCGAGATATTTGCAGATATATCTCAAGGGAAGGGGCCTGACGGACATATTTCGAGATATTTCTTCTTCTTGTTGTTCTTCTTCTGCACAGCTAAGCTGGAAGTGGCATTTACAGCTCGCAATAGTGCAGAGTTATCTCAAAGAAAGGGGCCACGGTGTTTCTGTATCTCTATTATGTTGGTGCGTCTTCGGAACTTTTAAATATCTCGATATATCTCGAAAACTACGCTTCTGATCAAAAAATATCATAGAACATAAATTGTAGGAAACATAATTCTCTACAAAAAACGTCTCTTAACATTTTGCCATAGCTCGCTTCGTTTCCGAGATATTTGCAGATTCAGCTCAAAGGAACTGGCCTGACGGACATATTTCGAGATATTTCTTCTTCTTGTTGTTCTTCCTCTGCACAGCTAAGCTGGAAGTGGCATTTGCAGCTCGCAATAGTGCAGAGTTATCTCAAAGAAAGGGGCCACGGTGTTTCTGTATCTCTATTATGTTGGTGCGTCTTCGGAACTTTTAAATATCTCGATATATCTCGAGAACTACGCATCTGATCAAAAAATATCATAGAACATAAAAAGTAGGAAACTTAATTCTCTACAAAAAACGTCTCTTAACATTTTGCCATAGCTCGCTTCGTTTCCGAGATATTTGCAGATTCAGCTCAAAGGAACTGGCCTGACGGACATATTTCGAGATATTTCTTCTTCTTGTTGTTCTTCCTCTGCACAGCTAAGCTGGAAGTGGCATTTGCAGCTCGCAATAGTGCAGAGTTATCTCAAAGAAAGGGGCCACGGTGTTTCTGTATCTCTATTATGTTGGTGCGGCTTCGGAACTTTTAAATATCTTGATATATCTCGAGAACTACGCATCTGATCAAAAAATATCATAGAACATAAAAAGTAGGAAACTTAATTCTCTACAAAAAAGGTCTCTTAACATTTTGCCATAGCTCGCTTCGTTTCCGAGACATTTGCAGATTTATCTCAAGGGAAGGGGCCTGACGGACATATTTCGAGATATTTCTTCTTCTTGTTGTTCTTCTTCTGCACAGCTAAGCTGGAAGTTGCATTTGCGGCTCTCACTAGTGCAGAGTTATCTCAAAGAAAGGGGCCACGGTGTTTCTGTATCTCTATTATGTTGGTGCGGTTTCGGAACTTTTAAATATCTTGATATATCTCGAGAACTACGCATCTGATCAAAAAATATCATAGAACATAAAAAGTAGGAAACTTAATTGTCTACA
Organism: Osmia lignaria lignaria; assembly: GCF_051020975.1. NCBI lineage: Eukaryota > Metazoa > Arthropoda > Insecta > Hymenoptera > Megachilidae > Osmia > Osmia lignaria. Next base: position 4,971,647 of record NW_027478160.1, read on the forward strand.
AAAAAGGTCTCTTAACATTTTGCCATAGCTCGCTTCGTTTCCGAGATATTTGCAGATTTATCTCAAGGGAAGGGGCCTGACGGACGTATTTCGAGATACTTCTTCTTCTGCACAGCTGAGCTGGAAGTGGCATTTGCAGCTCGCAATAGTGCAGAGTTATCTCAAAGAAAGGGGCCACGGTGTTTCTGTATCTCTATTATGTTGGTGCGGCTTCGGAACTTTTAAATATCTCGATATATCTCGAAAACTACGCTTCTGATCAAAAAATATCATAGAACATAAATTGTAGGAAACATAATTCTCTACAAAAAACGTCTCTTAACATTTTGCCATAGATCGCTTCGTTTCCGAGATATTTGCAGATTCAGCTCAAAGGAACTGGCCTGACGGACATATTTCGAGATATTTCTTCTTCTTGTTGTTCTTCCTCTGCACAGCTAAGCTGGAAGTGGCATTTGCAGCTCGCAATAGTGCAGAGTTATCTCAAAGAAAGGGGCCACGGTGTTTCTGTATCTCTATTATGTTGGTGCGGCTTCGGAACTTTTAAATATCTTGATATATCTCGAGAACTACGCATCTGATCAAAAAATATCATAGAAGATAAAAAGTAGGAAACTTAATTCTCTACAAAAAAGGTCTCTTAACATTTTGCCATAGCTCGCTTCGTTTCCGAGATATTTGCATATTTATCTCAAGGGAAGGGGCCTGACGGACATATTTCGAGATATTTCTTCTTCTTGTTGTTCTTCTTCTGCACAGCTAAGCTGGAAGTGGCATTTGCGGCTCGCACTAGTGCAGGGTTATCCCAAAGAAAGGGGCCACGGTGTTTCTGTATCTCTATTATGTTGGTGCGGCTTCGGAACTTTTAAATATCTTGATATATCTCGAGAACTACGCATCTGATCAAAAAATATCATAGAACATAAAAAGTAGGAAACTTAATTCTCTACAAAAAAGGTCTCTTAACATTTTGCCATAGCTCGCTTCGTTTCCGAGATATTTGCATATTTATCTCAAGGGAAGGGGCCTGACGGACATATTTCGAGATATTTCTTCTTCTTGTTGTTCTTCTTCTGCACAGCTAAGCTGGAAGTGGCATTTGCGGCTCGCACTAGTGCAGAGTTATCTCAAAGAAAGGGGCCACGGTGTTTCTGTATCTCTATTATGTTGGTGCGGCTTCGGAACTTTTAAATATCTTGATATATCTCGAGAACTACGCATCTGATCAAAAAATATCATAGAACGTAAATTGTAGGAAACATTATTCTCTACAAAAAAGGTCTCTTAACATTTTGCCATAGCTCGCTTCGTTTCCGAGACATTTGCAGATTTATCTCAAGGGAAGGGGCCTGACGGACATATTTCGAGATATTTCTTCTTCTTGTTGTTCTTCTTCTGCACAGCTAAGCTGGAAGTTGCATTTGCGGCTCGCACTAGTGCACAGTTATCTCAAAGAAAGGGGCCACGGTGTTTCTGTATCTCTATTATGTTGGTGCGTCTTCGGAACTTTTAAATATCTCGATATATCTCGAAAACTACGCTTCTGATCAAAAAATATCATAGAACATAAATTGTAGGAAACATAATTCTCTACAAAAAACGTCTCTTAACATTTTGCCATAGCTCGCTTCGTTTCCGAGATATTTGCAGATTCAGCTCAAAGGAACTGGCCTGACGGACATATTTCGAGATATTTCTTCTTCTTGTTGTTCTTCCTCTGCACAGCTAAGCTGGAAGTGGCATTTGCAGCTCGCAATAGTGCAGAGTTATCTCAAAGAAAGGGGCCACGGTGTTTCTGTATCTCTATTATGTTGGTGCGGCTTCGGAACTTTTAAATATCTTGATATATCTCGAGAACTACGCATCTGATCAAAAAATATCATAGAACATAAAAAGTAGGAAACTTAATTCTCTACAAAAAAGGTCTCTTAACATTTTGCCATAGCTCGCTTCGTTTCCGAGATATTTGCATATTTATCTCAAGGGAAGGGGCCTGACGGACATATTTCGAGATATTTCTTCTTCTTGTTGTTCTTCTTCTGCACAGCTAAGCTGGAAGTGGCATTTGCGGCTCGCACTAGTGCAGAGTTATCTCAAAGAAAGGGGCCACGGTGTTTCTGTATCTCTATTATGTTGGTGCGGCTTCGGAACTTTTAAATATCTTGATATATCTCGAGAACTACGCATCTGATCAAAAAATATCATACTACATAAAAAGTAGGAAACTTAATTCTCTACAAGAAAGGTCTCTAAACATTTTGCCATAGCTCGCTTCGTTTCCGAGATATTTGCAGATTTATCTCAAGGGAAGGGGCCTAACGGACATATTTCGAGATATTTCTTCTTCTTGTTGTTCTTCTTCTGCACAGCTGAGCTGGAAGTGGCATTTGCAGGTCGCAATAGTGCAGAGTTATCTCAAAGAAAGGGGCCACGGTGTTTCTGTATCTCTATTATGTTGGTGCGGCTTCGGAACTTTTAAATATCTCGATATATCTCGAAAACTACGCTTCTGATCAAAAAATATCATAGAACGTAAATTGTAGGAAACATTATTCTCTACAAAAAAGGTCTCTTAACATTTTGCCATAGCTCGCTTCGTTTGCGAGACATTTGCAGATTTATCTCAAGGGAAGGGGCCTGACGGACATATTTCGAGATATTTCTTCTTCTTGTTGTTCTTCCTCTGCACAGCTAAGCTGGAAGTGGCATTTGCAGCTCGCAATAGTGCAGAGTTATCTCAAAGAAAGGGGCCACGGTGTTTCTGTATCTCTATTATGTTGGTGCGGCTTTGGAACTTTTAAATATCTTGATATATCTCGAGAACTACGCATCTGATCAAAAAATATCATAGAACATAAAAAGTAGGAAACTTAATTCTCTACAAAAAAGGTCTCTTAACATTTTGCCATAGCTCGCTTCGTTTCCGAGATATTTGCATATTTATCTCAAGGGAAGGGGCCTGACGGACATATTTCGAGATATTTCTTCATCTTGTTGTTCTTCTTCTGCACAGCTAAGCTGGAAGTGGCATTTGCAGCTCGCAATAGTGCAGAGTTATCTCAAAGAAAGGGGCCACGGTGTTTCTGTATCTCTATTATGTTTGTGCGGCTTCGGAACTTTTAAATATCTTGATATATCTCGAGAACTACGCGTCTGATCAAAAAATATCATAGAACATAAAAAGTAGGAAACATGATTCTCTACAAAAACGGTCTCCTAACATTTTGCCATAGCTCGCTTCGTTTCCGAGATATTTGCAGATATATCTCAAGGGAAGGGGCCTGACGGACATATTTCGAGATATTTCTTCTTCTTGTTGTTCTTCTTCTGCATAGCTAAGCTGGAAGTGGCATTTGCGGCTCGCACTGGTGCACAGTTATCTCAAAGAAAGGGGCCACGGTGTTTCTGTATCTCTATTATGTTGGTGCGTCTTCGGAACTTTTAAATATCTCGATATATCTCGAAAACTACGCTTCTGATCAAAAAATATCATAGAACATAAATTGTAGGAAACATAATTCTCTACAAAAAACGTCTCTTAACATTTTGCCATAGCTCGCTTCGTTTCCGAGATATTTGCAGATTCAGCTCAAAGGAACTGGACTGACGGACATATTTCGAGATATTTCTTCTTCTTGTTGTTCTTCCTCTGCACAGCTAAGCTGGAAGTGGCATTTGCAGCTCGCAATAGTGCAGAGTTATCTCAAAGAAAGGGGCCACGGTGTTTCTGTATCTCTATTATGTTGGTGCGGCTTCGGAACTTTTAAATATCTTGATATATCTCGAGAACTACGCATCTCAACAAAAAATATCATAGAACATAAAAAGTAGGAAACTTAATTCTCTACAAAAAAGGTCTCTTAACATTTTGCCATAGCTCGTTTCGTTTCCGAGATATTTGCATATTTATCTCAAGGGAAGGGGCCTGACGGACATATTTCGAGATATTTCTTCTTCTTGTTGTTCTTCTTCTGCACAGCTAAGCTGGAAGTGGCATTTGCGGCTCGCACTAGTGCAGAGTTATCTCAAAGAAAGGGGCCACGGTGTTTCTGTATCTCTATTATGTTGGTGCGGCTTCGGAACTTTTAAATATCTTGATATATCTCGAGAACTACGCATCTCAACAAAAAATATCATAGAACATAAAAAGTAGGAAACTTAATTCTCTACAAAAAAGGTCTCTTAACATTTTGCCATAGCTCGTTTCGTTTCCGAGATATTTGCAGATTTATCCCAAGGGAAGGGGCCTGACGGACATATTTCGAGATATTTCTTCTTCTTGTTGTTCTTCTTCTGCACAGCTAAGCTGGAAGTGGCATTTGCGGCTCGCACTAGTGCAGAGTTATCTCAACGAAAGGGGCCATAGTGTTTCTGTATCTCTATTATGTTGGTGCGGCTTCGGAACTTTTAAATATCTCGATATATCTCGAAAACTACGCTTCTGATGAAAAAATATCATAGAACATAAATTGTAGGAAACATAATTCTCTACAAAAAAGGTCTCTTAACATTTTGCCATAGCTCGCTTCGTTTCCGAGATATTTGCAGATATATCTCAAGGGAAGGGGCCTGACGGACATATTTCGAGATATTTCTTCTTCTTGTTGTTCTTCTTCTGCACAGCTAAGCTGGAAGTGGCATTTACAGCTCGCAATAGTGCAGAGTTATCTCAAAGAAAGGGGCCACGGTGTTTCTGTATCTCTATTATGTTGGTGCGGCTTCGGAACTTTTAAATATCTTGATATATCTCGAGAACTACGCATCTGATCAAAAAATATCATAGAACATAAAAAGTAGGAAACTTAATTCTCTACAAAAAAGGTCGCTTAACATTTTGCCATAGCTCGCTTCGTTTCCGAGATATTTGCATATTTATCTCAAGGGAAGGGGCCTGACGGACATATTTCGAGATATTTCTTCTTCTTGTTGTTCTTCTTCTGCACAGCTAAGCTGGAAGTGGCATTTGCGGCTCGCACTAGTGCAGAGTTATCTCAAAGAAAGGGGCCACGGTGTTTCTGTATCTCTATTATGTTGGTGCGGCTTCGGAACTTTTAAATATCTTGATATATCTCGAGAACTACGCATCTGATCAAAAAATATCATACAACATAAAAAGTAGGAAACTTAATTCTCTACAAAAAAGGTCGCTTAACATTTTGCCATAGCTCGCTTCGTTTCCGAGATATTTGCATATTTATCTCAAGGGAAGGGGCCTGACGGACATATTTCGAGATATTTCTTCTTCTTGTTGTTCTTCTTCTGCACAGCTAAGCTGGAAGTGGCATTTGCGGCTCGCACTAGTGCAGAGTTATCTCAAAGAAAGGAGCCACGGTGTTTCTGTATCTCTATTATGTTGGTGCGGCTTCGGAACTTTTAAATATCTTGATATATCTCGAGAACTACGCATCTGATCAAAAAATATCATAGAACATAAAAAGTAGGAAACTTAATTCTCTACAAAAAAGGTCGCTTAACATTTTGCCATAGCTCGCTTCGTTTCCGAGATATTTGCATATTTATCTCAAGGGAAGGGGCCTGACGGACATATTTCGAGATATTTCTTCTTCTTGTTGTTCTTCTTCTGCACAGCTAAGCTGGAAGTGGCATTTGCGGCTCGCACTAGTGCAGAGTTATCTCAAAGAAAGGGGCCACGGTGTTTCTGTATCTCTATTATGTTGGTGCGGCTTCGGAACTTTTAAATATCTTGATATATCTCGAGAACTACGCATCTGATCAAAAAATATCATACAACATAAAAAGTAGGAAACTTAATTCTCTACAAAAAAGGTCGCTTAACATTTTGCCATAGCTCGCTTCGTTTCCGAGATATTTGCATATTTATCTCAAGGGAAGGGGCCTGACGGACATATTTCGAGATATTTCTTCTTCTTGTTGTTCTTCTTCTGCACAGCTAAGCTGGAAGTGGCATTTGCGGCTCGCACTAGTGCAGAGTTATCTCAAAGAAAGGAGCCACGGTGTTTCTGTATCTCTATTATGTTGGTGCGGCTTCGGAACTTTTAAATATCTTGATATATCTCGAGAACTACGCATCTGATCAAAAAATATCATAGAACATAAAAAGTAGGAAACTTAATTCTCTACAAAAAAGGTCGCTTAACATTTTGCCATAGCTCGCTTCGTTTCCGAGATATTTGCATATTTATCTCAAGGGAAGGGGCCTGACGGACATATTTCGAGATATTTCTTCTTCTTGTTGTTCTTCTTCTGCACAGCTAAGCTGGAAGTGGCATTTGCGGCTCGCACTAGTGCAGAGTTATCTCAAAGAACGGGGCCACGGTGTTTCTGTATCCCTATTATGTTGGTGCGGCTTCGGAACTTTTAAATATCTTGATATATCTCGAGAACTACGCTTCTGATCAAAAAATATCATAGAACATAAATTGTAGGAAACATAATTCTCTACAAAAAACGTCTCTTAACATTTTGCCATAGCTCGCTTCGTTTCCGAGATATTTGCAGATTCAGCTCAAAGGAACTGGCCTGACGGACATATTTCGAGATATTTCTTCTTCTTGTTGTTCTTCCACTGCACAGCTAAGCTGGAAGTGGCATTTGCAGCTCGCAATAGTGCAGAGTTATCTCAAAGAAAGGGGCCACGGTGTTTCTGTATCTCTATTATGTTGGTGCGGCTTCGGAACTTTTAAATATCTTGATATATCTCGAGAACTACGCATCTGATCAAAAAATATCATAGAACATAAAAAGTAGGAAACTTAATTCTCTACAAAAAAGGTCGCTTAACATTTTGCCATAGCTCGCTTCGTTTCCGAGATATTTGCATATTTATCTCAAGGGAAGGGGCCTGACGGACATATTTCGAGATATTTCTTCTTCTTGTTGTTCTTCTTCTGCACAGCTAAGCTGGAAGTGGCATTTGCGGCTCGCACTAGTGCAGAGTTATCTCAAAGAAAGGGGCCACGGTGTTTCTGTATCTCTATTATGTTGGTGCGGCTTCGGAACTTTTAAATATCTTGATATATCTCGAGAACTACGCATCTGATCAAAAAATATCATACAACATAAAAAGTAGGAAACTTAATTCTCTACAAAAAAGGTCGCTTAACATTTTGCCATAGCTCGCTTCGTTTCCGAGATATTTGCATATTTATCTCAAGGGAAGGGGCCTGACGGACATATTTCGAGATATTTCTTCTTCTTGTTGTTCTTCTTCTGCACAGCTAAGCTGGAAGTGGCATTTGCGGCTCGCACTAGTGCAGAGTTATCTCAAAGAAAGGAGCCACGGTGTTTCTGTATCTCTATTATGTTGGTGCGGCTTCTTAACTTTTAAATATCTTGATATATCTCGAGAACTACGCATCTGATCAAAAAATATCATAGAACATAAAAAGTAGGAAACTCAATTCTCTACAAAAAAGGTCTCTTAACATTTTACCATAGCTCGCTTCGTTTCCGAGATATTTGCAGATTTATCTCAAGGGAAGGGGCCTAACGGACATATTTCGAGATATTTCTTCTTCTTGTTGTTCTTCTTCTGCACAGCTAAACTGGAAGTGGCATTTCCAGGTCGCAATAGTGCAGAGTTATCTCAAAGAAAGGAGCCACGGTGTTTCTGTATCTCTATTATGTTGGTGCGGCTTCGGAACTTTTAAATATCTTGATATATCTCGAGAACTACGCGTCTGATCAAAAAATATCATAGAACATAAAAAGTAGGAAACATAATTCTCTACAAAAAAGGTCTCTTAACATTTTGCCATAGCTCGCTTCGTTTCCGAGATATTTGCAGATTTATCTCAAGGGAAGGGGCCTGACGGACATATTTCGAGATATTTCTTCTTCTTGTTGTTCCTCTTCTGCACAGCTAAGCTGGAAGTGGCATTTGCAGCTCGCAATTGTGCAGAGTTATCTCAAAGAGAGGGGCCACGGTGTTTCTGTATCTCTATTATGTTGGTGCGGCTTCGGAACTTTTAAATATCTTGATATATCTCGAGAACTACGCATCTGATCAGAAAATATCAGAGAAGATAAAAAGTAGGAAACTTAATTCTCTACAAAAAAGGTCTCTTAACATTTTGCCATAGCTCGCTTCGTTTCCGAGATATTTGCAGATTTATCTCAAGGTAAGGGGCCTGACGGACATATTTCGAGATATTTCTTCTTCTTGTTGTTCTTCTTCTGCACAGCTAAGCTGGAAGTGGCATTTGCGGCTCGCACTAGTGCAGAGTTATCTCAAAGAAAGGGGCCACGGTGTTTCTGTATCTCTATTATGTTGGTGCGGCTTCGGAACTTTTAAATATCTCGATATATCTCGAAAACTACGCTTCTGATCAAAAAATATCATAGAATATAAATTGTAGGAAACATAATTCTCTACAAAAAACGTCTCTTAACATTTTGCCATAGCTCGCTTCGTTTCCGAGATATTTGCAGAACCAGCTCAAAGGAACTGGCCTGACGGACATATTTCGAGATATTTCTTCTTCTTGTTGTTCTTCCTCTGCACAGCTAAGCTGGAAGTGGCATTTGCAGCTCGCAATAGTGCAGAGTTATCTCAAAGAAAGGGGCCACGGTGTTTCTGTATCTCTATTATGTTCGTGCGGCTTCGGAACTTTTAAATATCTTGATATATCTCGAGAACTACGCATCTGATCAAAAAATATCATAGAACATAAAAAGTAGGACACTTAATTCTCTACAAAAAAGGTCTCTTATCATTTTGCCATAGCTCTCTTCGTTTCCGAGATATTTGCAGATTTATCTCAAGGGAAGGGGCCTGACGGACATATTTCGAGATATTTCTTCTTCTTGTTGTTCTTCTTCTGCACAGCTAAACTGGAAGTGGCATTTCCAGGTCGCAATAGTGCAGAGTTATCTCAAAGAAAGGAGCCACGGTGTTTCTGTATCTCTATTATGTTGGTGCGGCTTCGGAACTTTTAAATATCTCGATATATCTCGAAAACTACGCTTCTGATCAAAAAATATCATAGAATATAAATTGTAGGAAACATAATTCTCTACAAAAAACGTCTCTTAACATTTTGCCATAGCTCGCTTCGTTTCCGAGATATTTGCAGAACCAGCTCAAAGGAACTGGCCTGACGGACATATTTCGAGATATTTCTTCTTCTTGTTGTTCTTCCTCTGCACAGCTAAGCTGGAAGTGGCATTTGCAGCTCGCAATAGTGCAGAGTTATCTCAAAGAAAGGGGCCACGGCGTTTCTGTATCTCTATTATGTTGGTGCGGCTTCGGAACTTTTAAATACCTTGATATATCTCGAGAACTACGCATCTGATCAAAAAATATCATAGAACATAAAACGTAGGAAACTTAATTCTCTACAAAAAAGGTCTCTTAACATTTTGCCATAGCTCGCTTCGTTTCCGAGATATTTGCAGATTTATCTCAAGGGAAGGGGCCTAACGGACATATTTCGAGATATTTCTTCTTCTTGTTGTTCTTCTTCTGCACAGCTAAGCTGGAAGTGGCATTTGCAGCTCGCAATAGTGCAGAGTTATCTCAAAGAAAGGGGCCACGGTGTTTCTGTATCTCTATTATGTTGGTGCGGCTTCGGAACTTTTAAATATCTCGATATATCTCGAAAACTACGCTTCTGATCAAAAAATATCAGAGAACGTAAATTGTAGGAAACATAATTCTCTACAAAAAAGGTCTCTTAAGATTTTGCCATAGTTCGCTTCGTTTCCGAGATATTTGCAGATTTATCTCAAGGGAAGGGGCCTGACGGACATATTTCGAGATATTTCTTCTTCTTGTTGTTCTTCTTCTGCACAGCTAAGCTGGAAGTGGCATTTGCAGCTCGCAATAGTGCAGAGTTATCTCAAAGAAAGAGGCCACGGTGTTTCTGTATCTCTATTATGTTGGTGCGGCTTCGGAACTTTTAAATATCTTGATATATCTCGAGAACTACGCATCTGATCAAAAAATATCGTAGAACATAAAAAGTAGGAAACTTAATTCTCTACAAATAAGGTCTCTTAACATTTTGCCATAGCTCGCTTGGTTTCCGAGATATTTGCAGATTTATCTCAAGGGAAGGGGCCTGACGGACATATTTCGAGATATTTCTTCTTCTTGTTGTTCCTCTTCTGCACAGCTAAGCTGGAAGTGGCATTTGCAGCTCGCAATTGTGCAGAGTTATCTCAAAGAGAGGGGCCACGGTGTTTCTGTATCTCTATTATGTTGGTGCGGCTTCGGAACTTTTAAATATCTTGATATATCTCGAGAACTACGCATCTGATCAGAAAATATCAGAGAAGATAAAAAGTAGGAAACTTAATTCTCTACAAAAAAGGTCTCTTAACATTTTGCCATAGCTCGCTTCGTTTCCGAGATATTTGCAGATTTATCTCAAGGTAAGGGGCCTGACGGACATATTTCGAGATATTTCTTCTTCTTGTTGTTCTTCTTCTGCACAGCTAAGCTGGAAGTGGCATTTGCGGCTCGCACTAGTGCAGAGTTATCTCAAAGAAAGGGGCCACGGTGTTTCTGTATCTCTATTATGTTGGTGCGGCTTCGGAACTTTTAAATATCTCGATATATCTCGAAAACTACGCTTCTGATCAAAAAATATCATAGAATCTAAATTGTAGGAAACATAATTCTCTACAAAAAACGTCTCTTAACATTTTGCCATAGCTCGCTTCGTTTCCGAGATATTTGCAGAACCAGCTCAAAGGAACTGGCCTGACGGACATATTTCGAGATATTTCTTCTTCTTGTTGTTCTTCCTCTGCACAGCTAAGCTGGAAGTGGCATTTGCAGCTCGCAATAGTGCAGAGTTATCTCAAAGAAAGGGGCCACGGCGTTTCTGTATCTCTATTATGTTGGTGCGGCTTCGGAACTTTTAAATATCTTGATATATCTCGAGAACTACGTATCTGATCAAAAAATATCATAGAACATAAAAAGTAGGACACTTAATTCTCTACAAAAAAGGTCTCTTATCATTTTGCCATAGCTCTCTTCGTTTCCGAGATATTTGCAGATTTATCTCAAGGGAAGGGGCCTGACGGACATATTTCGAGATATTTCTTCTTCTTGTTGTTCTTCTTCTGCACAGCTAAGCTGGAACTGGCATTTCCAGCTCGCAATAGTGCAGAGTTATCTCAAAGAAAGGGGCCACGGTGTTTCTGTATCTCTATTATGTTGGTGCGGCTTCGGAACTTTTAAATATCTTGATATATCTCGAGAACTACGCGTCTGATCAAAAAATATCATAGAACATAAAAAGTAGGAAACATAATTCTCTACAAAAAAGGTCTCTTAACATTTTGCCATAGCTCGTTTCGTTTCCGAGATATTTGCAGATTTATCTCAAGGGAAGGGGCCTGACGGACATATTTCGAGATATTTCTTCTTCTTGTTGTTCCTCTTCTGCACAGCTAAGCTGGAAGTGGCATTTGCAGCTCGCAATAGTGCAGAGTTATCTCAAAGAAAGGGGCCACGGTGTTTCTGTATCTCTATTATGTTGGTGCGGCTTCGGAACTTTTAAATATCTTGATATATCTCGAGAACTACGCATCTGATCAAAAAATATCATAGAACATAAAAAGTAGGAAACTTAATTCTCTACAAAAAAGGTCTCTTATCATTTTGCCATAGCTCCCTTCGTTTCCGAGATATTTGCAGATTTATCTCAAGGGAAGGGGCCTGACGGACATATTTCGAGATATTTCTTCTTCTTGTTGTTCTTCTTCTGCACAGCTAAGCTGGAAGTGGCATTTGCAGCTCGCAATAGTGCAGAGTTATCTCAAAGAAAGGGGCCACGGTGTTTCTGTATCTCTATTATGTTGGTGCGGCTTCGGAACTTTTAAATATCTTGATATATCTCGAGAACTACGCATCTGATCAAAAAATATCATAGAACGTAAAACGTAGGAAACTTAATTCTCTACAAAAAAAGGTCTCTTAACATTTTGCCATAGCTCGCTTCGTTTCCGAGATATTTGCAGATTTATCTCAAGGGAAGGGGCCTAACGGACATATTTCGAGATATTTCTTCTTCTTGTTGTTCTTCTTCTGCACAGCTAAACTGGAAGTGGCATTTCCAGGTCGCAATAGTGCAGAGTTATCTCAAAGAAAGGAGCCACGGTGTTTCTGTATCTCTATTATGTTGGTGCGGCTTCGAAACTTTTAAATATCTTGATATATCTCGAGAACTACGCGTCTGATCAAAAAATATCATAGAACATAAAAAGTAGGAAACATAATTCTCTACAAAAAAGGTCTCTTAACATTTTGCCATAGCTCGCTTCGTTTCCGAGATATTTGCAGATTTATCTCAAGGGAAGGGGCCTGACGGACATATTTCGAGATATTTCTTCTTCTTGTTGTTCCTCTTCTGCACAGCTAAGCTGGAAGTGGCATTTGCAGCTCGCAATTGTGCAGAGTTATCTCAAAGAGAGGGGCCACGGTGTTTCTGTATCTCTATTATGTTGGTGCGGCTTCGGAACTTTTAAATATCTTGATATATCTCGAGAACTACGCATCTGATCAGAAAATATCAGAGAAGATAAAAAGTAGGAAACTTAATTCTCTACAAAAAAGGTCTCTTAACATTTTGCCATAGCTCGCTTCGTTTCCGAGATATTTGCAGATTTATCTCAAGGTAAGGGGCCTGACGGACATATTTCGAGATATTTCTTCTTCTTGTTGTTCTTCTTCTGCACAGCTAAGCTGGAAGTGGCATTTGCGGCTCGCACTAGTGCAGAGTTATCTCAAAGAAAGGGGCCACGGTGTTTCTGTATCTCTATTATGTTGGTGCGGCTTCGGAACTTTTAAATATCTCGATATATCTCGAAAACTACGCTTCTGATCAAAAAATATCATAGAATATAAATTGTAGGAAACATAATTCTCTACAAAAAACGTCTCTTAACATTTTGCCATAGCTCGCTTCGTTTCCGAGATATTTGCAGAACCAGCTCAAAGGAACTGGCCTGACGGACATATTTCGAGATATTTCTTCTTCTTGTTGTTCTTCCTCTGCACAGCTAAGCTGGAAGTGGCATTTGCAGCTCGCAATAGTGCAGAGTTATCTCAAAGAAAGGGGCCACGGTGTTTCTGTATCTCTATTATGTTCGTGCGGCTTCGGAACTTTTAAATATCTTGATATATCTCGAGAACTACGCATCTGATCAAAAAATATCATAGAACATAAAAAGTAGGACACTTAATTCTCTACAAAAAAGGTCTCTTATCATTTTGCCATAGCTCTCTTCGTTTCCGAGATATTTGCAGATTTATCTCAAGGGAAGGGGCCTGACGGACATATTTCGAGATATTTCTTCTTCTTGTTGTTCTTCTTCTGCACAGCTAAACTGGAAGTGGCATTTCCAGGTCGCAATAGTGCAGAGTTATCTCAAAGAAAGGAGCCACGGTGTTTCTGTATCTCTATTATGTTGGTGCGGCTTCGGAACTTTTAAATATCTTGATATATCTCGAGAACTACGCGTCTGATCAAAAAATATCATAGAACATAAAAAGTAGGAAACATAATTCTCTACAAAAAAGGTCTCTTAACATTTTGCCATAGCTCGCTTCGTTTCCGAGATATTTGCAGATTTATCTCAAGGGAAGGGGCCTGACGGACATATTTCGAGATATTTCTTCTTCTTGTTGTTCCTCTTCTGCACAGCTAAGCTGGAAGTGGCATTTGCAGCTCGCAATTGTGCAGAGTTATCTCAAAGAGAGGGGCCACGGTGTTTCTGTATCTCTATTATGTTGGTGCGGCTTCGGAACTTTTAAATATCTTGATATATCTCGAGAACTACGCATCTGATCAGAAAATATCAGAGAAGATAAAAAGTAGGAAACTTAATTCTCTACAAAAAAGGTCTCTTAACATTTTGCCATAGCTCGCTTCGTTTCCGAGATATTTGCAGATTTATCTCAAGGTAAGGGGCCTGACGGACATATTTCGAGATATTTCTTCTTCTTGTTGTTCTTCTTCTGCACAGCTAAGCTGGAAGTGGCATTTGCGGCTCGCACTAGTGCAGAGTTATCTCAAAGAAAGGGGCCACGGTGTTTCTGTATCTCTATTATGTTGGTGCGGCTTCGGAACTTTTAAATATCTCGATATATCTCGAAAACTACGCTTCTGATCAAAAAATATCATAGAATATAAATTGTAGGAAACATAATTCTCTACAAAAAACGTCTCTTAACATTTTGCCATAGCTCGCTTCGTTTCCGAGATATTTGCAGAACCAGCTCAAAGGAACTGGCCTGACGGACATATTTCGAGATATTTCTTCTTCTTGTTGTTCTTCCTCTGCACAGCTAAGCTGGAAGTGGCATTTGCAGCTCGCAATAGTGCAGAGTTATCTCAAAGAAAGGGGCCACGGCGTTTCTGTATCTCTATTATGTTGGTGCGGCTTCGGAACTTTTAAATACCTTGATATATCTCGAGAACTACGCATCTGATCAAAAAATATCATAGAACATAAAAAGTAGGACACTTAATTCTCTACAAAAAAGGTCTCTTATCATTTTGCCATAGCTCTCTTCGTTTCCGAGATATTTGCAGATTTATCTCAAGGGAAGGGGCCTGACGGACATATTTCGAGATATTTCTTCTTCTTGTTGTTCTTCTTCTGCACAGCTAAGCTGGAAGTGGCATTTGCAGCTCGCAATAGTGCAGAGTTATCTCAAAGAAAGGGGCCACGGTGTTTCTGTATCTCTATTATGTTGGTGCGGCTTCGGAACTTTTAAATATCTTGATATATCTCGAGAACTACGCATCTGATCAAAAAATATCATAGAACATAAAACGTAGGAAACTTAATTCTCTACAAAAAAGGTCTCTTAACATTTTGCCATAGCTCGCTTCGTTTCCGAGATATTTGCAGATTTATCTCAAGGGAAGGGGCCTAACGGACATATTTCGAGATATTTCTTCTTCTTGTTGTTCTTCTTCTGCACAGCTAAGCTGGAAGTGGCATTTGCAGCTCGCAATAGTGCAGAGTTATCTCAAAGAAAGGGGCCACGGTGTTTCTGTATCTCTATTATGTTGGTGCGGCTTCGGAACTTTTAAATATCTCGATATATCTCGAAAACTACGCTTCTGATCAAAAAATATCAGAGAACGTAAATTGTAGGAAACATAATTCTCTACAAAAAAGGTCTCTTAAGATTTTGCCATAGTTCGCTTCGTTTCCGAGATATTTGCAGATTTATCTCAAGGGAAGGGGCCTGACGGACATATTTCGAGATATTTCTTCTTCTTGTTGTTCTTCTTCTGCACAGCTAAGCTGGAAGTGGCATTTGCAGCTCGCAATAGTGCAGAGTTATCTCAAAGAAAGAGGCCACGGTGTTTCTGTATCTCTATTATGTTGGTGCGGCTTCGGAACTTTTAAATATCTTGATATATCTCGAGAACTACGCATCTGATCAGAAAATATCAGAGAAGATAAAAAGTAGGAAACTTAATTCTCTACAAAAAAGGTCTCTTAACATTTTGCCATAGCTCGCTTCGTTTCCGAGATATTTGCAGATTTATCTCAAGGTAAGGGGCCTGACGGACATATTTCGAGATATTTCTTCTTCTTGTTGTTCTTCTTCTGCACAGCTAAGCTGGAAGTGGCATTTGCGGCTCGCACTAGTGCAGAGTTATCTCAAAGAAAGGGGCCACGGTGTTTCTGTATCTCTATTATGTTGGTGCGGCTTCGGAACTTTTAAATATCTCGATATATCTCGAAAACTACGCTTCTGATCAAAAAATATCATAGAATATAAATTGTAGGAAACATAATTCTCTACAAAAAACGTCTCTTAACATTTTGCCATAGCTCGCTTCGTTTCCGAGATATTTGCAGATTTATCTCAAGGGAAGGGGCCTGACGGACATATTTCGAGATATTTCTTCTTCTTGTTGTTCTTCTTCTGCACAGCTAAGCTGGAAGTGGCATTTGCAGCTCGCAATAGTGCAGAGTTATCTCAAAGAAAGGGGCCACGGTGTTTCTGTATCTCTATTATGTTGGTGCGGCTTCGGAACTTTTAAATATCTTGATATATCTCGAGAACTACGCATCTGATCAAAAAATATCATAGAACATAAAAAGTAGGAAACTTAATTCTGTACAAAAAAGGTCTCTTAAGATTTTGCCATAGCTCGCTTCGTTTCCGAGATATTTGCAGATATATCTCAAGGGAAGGGGCCTGCCGGACATATTTCGAGATATTTCTTCTTCTTGTTGTTCCTCTTCTGCACAGCTAAGCTGGAAGTGGCATTTGCAGCTCGCAATTGTGCAGAGTTATCTCAAAGAGAGGGGCCACGGTGTTTCTGTATCTCTATTATGTTGGTGCGGCTTCGGAACTTTTAAATATCTTGATATATCTCGAGAACTACGCATCTGATCAGAAAATATCATAGAAGATAAAAAGTAGGAAACTTAATTCTCTACAAAAAAGGTCTCTTAACATTTTGCCATAGCTCGCTTCGTTTCCGAGATATTTGCAGATTTATCTTAAGGTAAGGGGCCTGACGGACATATTTCGAGATATTTCTTCTTCTTGTTGTTCTTCTTCTGCACAGCTAAGCTGGAAGTGGCATTTGCAGCTCGCAATAGTGCATAGCTATCTGAAAGAAAGGGGCCACGGTGTTTCTGTATCTCTATTATGTTGGTGCGGCTTCGGAACTTTTAAATATCTTGATATATCTCGAGAACTACGCATCTGATCAAAAAATATCATAGAACATAAAAAGTAGGAAACTTAATTCGCTACAAAAAAGGTCTCTTAACATTTTGCCATAGCTCGCTTCGTTTCCGAGATATTTGCAGATTTATCTCAAGGGAAGGGGCCTAACGGACATATTTCGTGATATTTCTTCTTCTTGTTGTTCTTCTTCTGCACAGCTAAGCTGGAAGTGGCATTTGCAGTTTGCAATAGTGCAGAGTTATCTCAAAGACAGGGGCCACGGTGTTTCTGTATCTCTATTATGTTGGTGCGGCTTCGGAACTTTTAAATATCTTGATATATCTCGAGAACTACGCATCTGTTCAAAAAATATCATAGAACATAAAAAGTAGGAATCCTAATTTTCTACAAAAAAGGTCTCTTAACATTTTGCCGTAGCTCGCTTCGTTTCCGAGATATTTGCAGATTTATCTCAAGGGAAGGGGCCTGACGGACATATTTCGAGATATTTCTTCTTCTTGTTGTTCTTCTTCTGCACAGCTAAGCTGGAAGTGGCATTTGCAGGTCGCAATAGTGCAGAGTTATCTCAAAGAAAGGGGCCACGGTGTTTCTGTATCTCTATTATGTTGGTGCGGCTTCGGAACTTTTAAATATCTCGATATATCTCGAAAACTACGCTTCTGATCAAAAAATATCAGAGAACGTAAATTGTAGGAAACATAATTCTCTACAAAAAAGGTCTCTTAAGATTTTGCCATAGTTCGCTTCGTTTCCGAGATATTTGCAGATTTATCTCAAGGGAAGGGGCCTGACGGACATATTTCGAGATATTTCTTCTTCTTGTTGTTCTTCTTCTGCACAGCTAAGCTGGAAGTGGCATTTGCAGCTCGCAATAGTGCAGAGTTATCTCAAAGAAAGGGGCCACGGTGTTTCTGTATCTCTATTATGTTGGTGCTGCTTCGGAACTTTTAAATATCTCGATATATCTCGAAAACTACGCTTCTGATCAAAAAATATCAGAGAACGTAAATTGTAGGAAACATAATTCTCTACAAAAAAGGTCTCTTAACATTTTGCCATAGCTCGCTTCGTTTCCGAGATATTTGCAGATTTATCTCAAGGGAAGGGGCCTGACGGACATACTTCGAGATATTTCTTCTTCTTGTTGTTCTTCTTCTGCACAGCTAAGCTGGAAGTGGCATTTGCAGCGCGCAATAGTGCAGAGTTATCTCAAAGGAAGGGGCCACGGTGTTTCTGTATCTCTATTATGTTAGTGCGGCTTCGGAACTTTTAAATATCTTGATATATCTCGAGAACTACGCATCTGGTCAAAAAATATCATAGAACATAAAAAGTAGGAATCCTAATTTTCTACAAAAAAGGTCTCTTAACATTTTGCCGTAGCTCGCTTCGTTTCCGAGATATTTGCAGATTTATCTCAAGGGAAGGGGCCTGACGGACATATTTCCAGATATTTCTTCTTCTTGTTGTTCTTCTTCTGCACAGCTAAGCTGGAAGTGGCATTTGCAGCTCGCAATAGTGCAGAGTTATCTCAAAGAAAGGGGCCACGGTGTTTCTGTATCTCTATTATGTTGGTGCGGCTTCGGAACTTTTAAATATCTCGATATATCTCGAAAACTACGCTTCTGATCAAAAAATATCAGAGAACGTAAATTGTAGGAAACATAATTCTCTACAAAAAAGGTCTCTTAAGATTTTGCCATAGTTCGCTTCGTTTCCGAGATATTTGCAGATTTATTTCAAGGGAAGGGGCCTGACGGACATACTTCGAGATATTTCTTCTTCTTGTTGTTCTTCTTCTGCACAGCTAAGCTGGAAGTGGCATTTGCAGCTCGCAATAGTGCAGAGTTATCTCAAAGAAAGAGGCCACGGTGTTTCTGTATCTCTATTATGTTGGTGCGGCTTCGGAACTTTTAAATATCTTGATATATCTCGAGAACTACGCATCTGATCAAAAAATATCGTAGAACATAAAAAGTAGGAAACTTAATTCTCTACAAATAAGGTCTCTTAACATTTTGCCATAGCTCGCTTGGTTTCCGAGATATTTGCAGATTTATCTCAAGGGAAGGGGCCTGAGGGACATATTTCGAGATATTTCTTCTTCTTGTTGTTCTTCTTCTGCACAGCTAAGCTGGAAGTGGCATTTGCAGCTCGCAATAGTGCAGAGTTACCTCAAAGAAAGGGGCCACGGTGTTTCTGTATCTCTATTATGTTGGTGCGGCTTCGGAACTTTTAAATATCTTGATATATCTCGAGAACTACGCATCTGATCAAAAAATATCATAGAACATAAAAAGTAGGAAACTTAATTCTCTACAAAAAAGGTCTCTTAACATTTTGCCATAGCTCGCTTCGTTTCCGCGATATTTGCAGATTTATCTCAAGGGAAGGGGCCTGACGGACATATTTCGAGATATTTCTTCTTGTTGTTGTTCTTCTTCTGCACAGCTAAGCTGGAAGTGGCATTTGCAGCGCGCAATAGTGCTGAGTTATCTCAAAGAAAGGGGCCACGGTGTTTCTGTATCTCTATTATGTTAGTGCGGCTTCGGAACTTTTAAATATCTTGATATATCTCGAGAACTGCGCATCTGTGCAAAAAATATCATAGAACATAAAAAGTAGGAATCCTAATTTTCTACAAAAAAGGTCTCTTAACATTTTGCCGTAGCTCGCTTCGTTTCCGAGATATTTGCAGATTTATCTCAAGGGAAGGGGCCTGACGGACATATTTCCAGATATTTCTTCTTCTTGTTGTTCTTCTTCTGCACAGCTAAGCTGGAAGTGGCATCTGCAGCTCGCAATAGTGCAGAGTTATCTCAAAGAAAGGGGCCACGGTGTTTCTGTACCTCTATTATGTTGGTGCAGCTTCGGAGCTTTTAAATATCTTGATATATCTCGAGAACTACGCATCTGATCAAAAAATATCATAGAACATAAAAAGTAGGAAACTTAATTCTCTACAAAAAAGGTCTCTTAACGTTTTGCAATAGCTCGCTTCGTTTCCGAGATATTTGCAGATTTATCTCAAGGGAAGGGTCCTGACGGACATATTTCGAGATATTTCTTCTTCTTGTTGTTCTTCTTCTGCACAGCTAAACTGGAAGTGGCATTTCCAGCTCGCAATAGTGCAGAGTTATCCGAAAGAAAGGGGCCACGGTGTTTCCGTATCTCTATTATGTTGGTGCGGCTTCGGAACTTTTAAATATCTCGATATATCTCGAAAACTACGCTTCTGATCAAAAAATATCATAGAACATAAATTGTAGGAAACATAATTCTCTACAAAAAAGGTCTCTTAACATTTTCCCATAGCTGGCATCGTTTCCGAGATATTTGCAGATTTAGCTCAAGGGAAGGGGCCTGACGGACATATTCCGAGATATTTCTTCTTCTTGTTGTTCTTCTTCTGCACAGCTAAGCTGGAAGCGGCATTTGCGGCTCGCACTAGTGCAGAGTTATATCAAAGAAAGGGGCCACGGTGTTTCTGTATCTCTATTATGTTGGTGCGGCTTCGGAACTTTTAAGTATCTCGATATATCTCGAAAACTACGCTTCTGATCAAAAAATATCATAGAACATAAATTGTACGAAACATAATTCTCTACAAAAAACGTCTCTTAACATTTTGCCATAGTTCGCTTCGTTTCCGAGATATTTGCAGATTCAGCTCAAAGGAACTGGCCTGACGGACATATTTCGAGATATTTCTTCTTCTTGTTGTTCTTCTTCTGCACAGCTAAACTGGAAGTGGCATTTGCAGCTCGCAATAGTGCAGAGTTATCTCAAAGAAAGGGGCCACGGTGTTTCTGTATCTCTATTATGTTGGTGGGGCTTCGGAACTTTTAAATATCTTGATATATCTCGAGAACTACGCCTCTGATCGAAAAATATCATAGAACATAAAAAGTAGGAAACTTAATTCTCTACAAAAAAGGTATCTTAACATTTTGCCATAGCTCGCTTCGTTTCCGAGATATTTGCAGATTTATCTCAAGGGAAGCGGCCTGACGGACATATTTCGAGATATTTCTTCTTCTTGTTGTTCTTCTTCTGCACAGCTAAGCTGGAAGTGGCACTTGCAGCGCGCAATAGTGCAGAGTTATCTCAAAGAAAGGGGCCACGGTGTTTCTGTATCTCTATTATGTTGGTGCGGCTTCGGAACTTTTAAATATCTCGATATATCTCGAAAACTACGCTTCTGATCAAAAAATATCAGAGAACGTAAATTGTAGGAAACATAATTCTCTACAAAAAAGGTCTCTTAAGATTTTGCCATAGTTCGCTTCGTTTCCGAGATATTTGCAGATTTATCTCAAGGGAAGGGGCCTGACGGACATATTTCGAGATATTTCTTCTTGTTGTTGTTCTTCTTCTGCACAGCTAAGCTGGAAGTGGCATTTGCAGCGCGCAATAGTGCAGAGTTATCTCAAAGAAAGGGGCCACGGTGTTTCTGTATCTCTATTATGTTAGTGCGGCTTCGGAACTTTTAAATATCTTGATATATCTCGAGAACTACGCATCTGTTCAAAAAATATCATAGAACATAAAAAGTAGGAATCCTAATTTTCTACAAAAAAGGTCTCTTAACATTTTGCCGTAGCTCGCTTCGTTTCCGAGATATTTGCAGATTTATCTCAAGGGAAGGGGCCTGACGGACATATTTCCAGATATTTCTTCTTCTTGTTGTTCTTCTTCTGCACAGCTAAGCTGGAAGTGGCATCTGCAGCTCGCAATAGTGCAGAGTTATCTCAAAGAAAGGGGCCACGGTGTTTCTGTACCTCTATTATGTTGGTGCAGCTTCGGAGCTTTTAAATATCTTGATATATCTCGAGAACTACGCATCCGATCAAAAAATATCATAGAACATAAAAAGTAGGAAACTTAATTCTCTACAAAAAAGGTCTCTTAACATTTTGCCATAGCTCGCTTCGTTTCCGAGATATTTGCAGATTTATCTCGAGGGAAGGGGCCTGACGGACATATTTCGAGATATTTCTTCTTCTTGTTGTTCTTCTTCTGCACAGCTAAGCTGGAAGCGGCATTTGCGGCTCGCACTAGTGCAGAGTTATATCAAAGAAAGGGGCCACGGTGTTTCTGTATCTCTATTATGTTGGTGCGGCTTCGGATCTTTTAAATATCTCGATATATCTCGAAAACTACGCATCTGATCAAAAAATATCATAGAACATAAATTGTAAGAAACATAATTCTCTACAAAAAATGTCGCTTAACATTTTGCCATAGCTCGCTTCGTTTCCTAGATATTTGCAGATATATCTCAAGGGAGGGGGCCTGACGGACATATTTCGAGATATTTCTTCTTCTTGTTGTTCTTCTTCTGCACAGCTAAGCTGGAAGTGGCATTTGCAGCTCGCAATAGTGCAGAGTTATCTCAAAGAAAGGGGCCACGGTGTTTCTGTATCTCTATTATGTTGGTGCGGCTTCGGAACTTTTAAATATCTTGATATATCTCGAGAACTACGCATCCGATCAAAAAATATCATAGAACATAAAAAGTAGGAAACTTAATTCTCTACAAAAAAGGTCTCTTAACATTTTGCCATAGCTCGCTTCGTTTCCGAGATATTTGCAGATTTATCTCGAGGGAAGGGGCCTGACGGACATATTTCGAGATATTTCTTCTTCTTGTTGTTCTTCTTCTGCACAGCTAAGCTGGAAGCGGCATTTGCGGCTCGCACTAGTGCAGAGTTATATCAAAGAAAGGGGCCACGGTGTTTCTGTATCTCTATTATGTTGGTGCGGCTTCGGATCTTTTAAATATCTCGATATATCTCGAAAACTACGCATCTGATCAAAAAATATCATAGAACATAAATTGTAGGAAACATAATTCTCTACAAAAAATGTCGCTTAACATTTTGCCATAGCTCGCTTCGTTTCCTAGATATTTGCAGATATATCTCAAGGGAGGGGGCCTGACGGACATATTTCGAGATATTTCTTCTTCTTGTTGTTCTTCTTCTGCACAGCTAAGCTGGAAGTGGCATTTGCAGCTCGCAATAGTGCAGAGTTATCTCAAAGAAAGGGGCCACGGTGTTTCTGTATCTCTATTATGTTGGTGCGGCTTCGGAACTTTTAAATATCTTGATATATCTCGAGAACTACGCGTCTGATCAAAAAATATCATAGAACATAAAAAGTGGGAAACTTAATTCTCTACAAAAAGGGTCTCTTAACATTTTGCCATAGCTCGCTTCGTTTCCGAGATATTTGCAGATTTATCTCAAGGGAAGGGGCCTGACGGACATATTTCGAGATATTTCTTCTTCTTGTTGTTCTTCTTCTGCACAGCTAAGCTGGAAGTGGCATTTACAGCTCGCAATAGTGCAGAGTTATCTCAAAGAAAGGGGCCACGGTGTTTCTGTATCTCTATTATGTTGGTGCGGCTTCGGAACTTTTAAATATCTTGATATATCTCGAGAACTACGCATCTGATCAAAAAATGTCATAGAACGTAAAAAGTAGGAAACTTAATTCTCTACAAAAAAGGTCTCTTAACATTTTGCCATAGCTCGCTTCGTTTCCGAGATATTTGCAGATTTATCTCAAGGGAAGGGGCCTGACGGACATGTTTCGAGATATTTCTTCTTCTTGTTGTTCTTTTTCTGCACAGCTAAGCTGGAAGTGGCATTTACAGCTCGCAATAGTGCAGAGTTATCTCAAAGAAAGGGGCCACGGTGTTTCTGTATCTCTATTATGTTGGTGCGGCTTCGGAACCTTTAAATATCTTGATATATCTCGAGAACTACGCATCTGATCAAAAAATATTATAGAACATAAAAAGGAGGAAACTTAATTCTCTACAAAAAGGGTCCCTTAACATTTTGCCATAGCTCGCTTCGTTTCCGAGATATTTGCAGATTTATCTCAAGGGAAGGGGCCTAACGGACATATTTCGAGATATTTCTTCTTCTTGTTGTTCTTCTTCTGCACAGCGAAACTGGAAGTGTCATTTCCAGCTCGCAATAGTGCAGAGTTATCTCAAAGAAAGGAGCCACGGTGTTTCTGTATCTCTATTATGTTGGTGCGGCTTCGGAACTTTTAAATATCTTGATATATCTCGAGAACTACGCATCTGATCAAAAAATGTCATAGAACGTAAAAAGTAGGAAACTTAATTCTCTACAAAAAAGGTCTCTTAACATTTTGCCATAGCTCGCTTCGTTTCCGAGATATTTGCAGATTTATCTCAAGGGAAGGGGCCTGACGGACATGTTTCGAGATATTTCTTCTTCTTGTTGTTCTTTTTCTGCACAGCTAAGCTGGAAGTGGCATTTACAGCTCGCAATAGTGCAGAGTTATCTCAAAGAAAGGGGCCACGGTGTTTCTGTATCTCTATTATGTTGGTGCGGCTTCGGAACCTTTAAATATCTTGATATATCTCGAGAACTACGCATCTGATCAAAAAATATTATAGAACATAAAAAGTAGGAAACTTAATTCTCTACAAAAAGGGTCCCTTAACATTTTGCCATAGCTCGCTTCGTTTCCGAGATATTTGCAGATATATCTCAAGGGAAGGGGCCTAACGGACATATTTCGAGATATTTCTTCTTCTTGTTGTTCTTCTTCTGCACAGCGAAACTGGAAGTGTCATTTCCAGCTCGCAATAGTGCAGAGTTATCTCAAAGAAAGGAGCCACGGTGTTTCTGTATCTCTATTATGTTGGTGCGGCTTCGGAACTTTTAAATATCTTGATATATCTCGAGAACTACGCATCTGATCAAAAAATATCATAGAACATAAAATGTAGGAAACTTAATTCTCTACAAAAAAGGTCTCTTAACATTTTGCCATAGCTCGCTTCGTTTCCGAGATATTTGCAGATTTATCTCAAGGGAAGGGGCCTGACGGACATATTTCGAGATATTTCTTCTTCTTGTTGTTCTTCTTCTGCACAGCTAAGCTGGAAGTGGCATTTGCAGCGCGCAATAGTGCAGAGTTATCTCAAAGAAAGGGGCCACGGTGTTTCTGTATCTCTATTATGTTGGTGCGGCTTCGGAACTTTTAAATATCTTGATATATCTCGAGAACTACGGACCTGATCAAAAAATATCATAGAACATGAAAAGTAGGAAACTTAATTCTCTACAAAAAAGGTCTCTTAACATTTTGCCATAGCTCTCTTCGTTTCCGAGATATTTCCAGATTTATCTCAAGGGAAGGGGCCTAACGGACATATTTCGAGATATTTCTTCTTCTTGTTGTTCTTCTTCTGCACAGCTAAACTGGAAGTGGCATTTCCAGCTCGCAATAGTGCAGAGTCATCTCAAAGAAAGGGGCCACGGTGTTTCTGTATCTCTATTATGTTGGTGCGGCTTCGGAACTTTTAAATATCTCGATATATCTCGAAAACTACGCTTCTGATCGAAAAATATCATAGAACATAAATTGTAGGAAACATAATTCTCGACAAAAAAGGTCTCTTAACATTTTGCCATACCTCGCTTCGTTTCCGAGATATTTGCAGATATATCTCAACGGAAGGGGCCTGACGGACATATTTCGAGATATTTCTTCTTCTTGTTGTTCTTCTTCTGCACAGCTAAGCTGGAAGTGGCATTTACAGCTCGCAATAGTGCAGAGTTATCTCAAAGAAAGGGGCCACGGTGTTTCTGTATCTCTATTATGTTGGTGCGGCTTCGGAACTTTTAAATATCTTGATATATCTCGAGAACTACGCATCTGATCAAAAAATGTCATAGAACGTAAAAAGTAGGAAACCTAATTCTCTACAAAAAAGGTCTCTTAACATTTTGCCATAGCTCTCTTCGTTTCCGAGATATTTCCAGATTTATCTCAAGGGACGGGGCCTGACGGACATATTTCGAGATATTTCTTCTTCTTGTTGTTCTTCTTCTGCACAGCTAAGCTGTAAGTGGCATTTGCAGCTCGCAATAGTGCAGAGTTATCTCAAAGAAAGGGGCCACGGTGTTTCTGTATCTCTATTATGTTGGTGCGGCTTCGGAACTTTTAAATATCTTGATATATCTCGAGAACTGCGCATCTGATCAAAAAATATCGTAGAACATAAAAAGTAGGAAACTTAATTCTCTACAAAAAAGGTCTCTTAACATTTTGCCATAGCTCGCTTCGTTTCCGAGATATTTGCAGATTTATCTCAAGGGAAGGGGCCTGACGGACATATTTCGAGATATTTCTTCTTCTTGTTGTTCTTCTTCTGCACAGCTAAGCTGGAAGTGGCATTTGCGGCTCGCACTAGTGCAGAGTTAGCTCAAAGAAAGGGGCCACGGTGTTTCTGTATCTCTATTATGTTGGTGCGGCTTCGGAACTTTTAAATATCTTGATATATCTCGAGAACTACGCATCTGATCAAAAAATATCACAGAACATAAAAAGTAGGAAACATAATTCTCTACAAAAAAGGTCTCTTAACATTTTGCCATAGCTCGCTTCGTTTCCGAGATATTTGCAGATATATCTCAATGGCAGGGGCCTGACGGACATATTTCGAGATATTTCTTCTTCTCGTTGTTCTTCTTCTGCACAGCTAAGCTGTAAGTGGCATTTGCGGCTCGCGCTAGTGCAGAGTTATCTCAAAGAAAGGGGCCACGGTGTTTCTGTATCTCTATTATGTTGGTGCGGCTTCGGAACTTTTAAATATCTTGCTATATCTCGAGAACTACGCGTCTGATCAAAAAATATCATAGAACATAAAAAGTAGGAAACATAATTCTGTACAAAAAAGGTCTCTTAACATTTTGCCATAGCTCGCTTCGTTTCCGAGATATTTGCAGATTTATCTCAAGGGAAGGGGCCTGACGGACGTATTTCGAGATATTTCTTCTTCTTGTTGTTCTTCTTCTGCACAGCTAAGCTGGAAGTGGCATTTACAGCTCGCAATAGTGCAGAGTTATCTCAAAGAAAGGGGCCACGGTGTTTCTGTATCTCTATTATGTTGGTGCGGCTTCGGAACCTTTAAATATCTTGATATATCTCGAGAACTACGCATCTGATCAAAAAATATCATAGAACATAAAAAGTAGGAAACTTAATTCTCTACAAAAAGGGTCCCTTAACATTTTGCCATAGCTCGCTTCGTTTCCGAGATATTTGCAGATTTATCTCAAGGGAAGGGGCCTAACGGACATATTTCGAGATATTTCTTCTTCTTGTTGTTCTTCTTCTGCACAGCGAAACTGGAAGTGGCATTTCCAGCTCGCAATAGTGCAGAGTTATCTCAAAGAAAGGAGCCACGGTGTTTCTGTATCTCTATTATGTTGGTGCGGCTTCGGAACTTTTAAATATCTTGATATATCTCGAAAACTACGCATCTGATCAAAAAATATCATAGAACATAAATTGTAGGAAACATAATTCTCTACAAAAAATGTCGCTTAACATTTTGCCATAGCTCGCTTCGTTTCCTAGATATTTGCAGATATATCTCAAGGGAGGGGGCCTGACGGACATATTTCGAGATATTTCTTCTTCTTGTTGTTCTTCTTCTGCACAGCTAAGCTGGAAGTGGCATTTGCAGCTCGCAATAGTGCAGAGTTATCTCAAAGAAAGGGGCCACGGTGTTTCTGTATCTCTATTATGTTGGTGCGGCTTCGGAACTTTTAAATATCTTGATATATCTCGAGAACTACGCGTCTGATCAAAAAATATCATAGAACATAAAAAGTGGGAAACTTAATTCTCTACAAAAAGGGTCTCTTAACATTTTGCCATAGCTCGCTTCGTTTCCGAGATATTTGCAGATTTATCTCAAGGGAAGGGGCCTGACGGACATATTTCGAGATATTTCTTCTTCTTGTTGTTCTTCTTCTGCACAGCTAAGCTGGAAGTGGCATTTGCGGCTCGCACTAGTGCAGAGTTAGCTCAAAGAAAGGGGCCACGGTGTTTCTGTATCTCTATTATGTTGGTGCGGCTTCGGAACTTTTAAATATCTTGATATATCTCGAGAACTACGCATCTGATCAAAAAATATCACAGAACATAAAAAGTAGGAAACATAATTCTCTACAAAAAAGGTCTCTTAACATTTTGCCATAGCTCGCTTCGTTTCCGAGATATTTGCAGATATATCTCAATGGCAGGGGCCTGACGGACATATTTCGAGATATTTCTTCTTCTCGTTGTTCTTCTTCTGCACAGCTAAGCTGTAAGTGGCATTTGCGGCTCGCGCTAGTGCAGAGTTATCTCAAAGAAAGGGGCCACGGTGTTTCTGTATCTCTATTATGTTGGTGCGGCTTCGGAACTTTTAAATATCTTGCTATATCTCGAGAACTACGCGTCTGATCAAAAAATATCATAGAACATAAAAAGTGGGAAACTTAATTCTCTACAAAAAGGGTCTCTTAACATTTTGCCATAGCTCGCTTCGTTTCCGAGATATTTGCAGATTTATCTCAAGGGAAGGGGCCTGACGGACATATTTCGAGATATTTCTTCTTCTTGTTGTTCTTCTTCTGCACAGCTAAGCTGGAAGTGGCATTTACAGCTCGCAATAGTGCAGAGTTATCTCAAAGAAAGGGGCCACGGTGTTTCTGTATCTCTATTATGTTGGTGCGGCTTCGGAACCTTTAAATATCTTGATATATCTCGAGAACTACGCATCTGATCAAAAAATATCATAGAACATAAAAAGTAGGAAACTTAATTCTCTACAAAAAGGGTCCCTTAACATTTTGCCATAGCTCGCTTCGTTTCCGAGATATTTGCAGATTTATCTCAAGGGAAGGGGCCTAACGGACATATTTCGAGATATTTCTTCTTCTTGTTGTTCTTCTTCTGCACAGCGAAACTGGAAGTGGCATTTCCAGCTCGCAATAGCGCAGAGTTATCTCAAAGAAAGGAGCCACGGTGTTTCTGTATCTCTATTATGTTGGTGCGGCTTCGGAACTTTTAAATATCTTGATATATCTCGAGAACTACGCATCTGATCAAAAAATATCATAGAACATAAAATGTAGGAAACTTAATTCTCTACAAAAAAGGTCTCTTAACATTTTGCCATAGCTCGCTTCGTTTCCGAGATATTTGCAGATTTATCTCAAGGGAAGGGGCCTGACGGACATATTTCGAGATATTTCT
Organism: Osmia lignaria lignaria; assembly: GCF_051020975.1. Lineage (NCBI taxonomy): Eukaryota > Metazoa > Arthropoda > Insecta > Hymenoptera > Megachilidae > Osmia > Osmia lignaria. The sequence goes on from NW_027478160.1 coordinate 5,000,394, forward strand.
TCTTCTCGTTGTTCTTCTTCTGCACAGCTAAGCTGTAAGTGGCATTTGCGGCTCGCGCTAGTGCAGAGTTATCTCAAAGAAAGGGGCCACGGTGTTTCTGTATCTCTATTATGTTGGTGCGGCTTCGGAACTTTTAAATATCTTGATATATCTCGAGAACTACGCATCTGATCAAAAAATATCATAGAACATAAAAAGTAGGAAACTTAATTCTCTACAAAAAAGATCTCTTAACATTTTGCCATAGCTCGCTTCGTTTCCGAGATATTTGCAGATTTATCTCAAGGGAAGGGGCCTGACGGACATATTTCGAGATATTTCTTCTTCTCGTTGTTCTTCTTCTGCACAGCTAAGCTGTAAGTGGCATTTGCGGCTCGCGCTAGTGCAGAGTTATCTCAAAGAAAGGGGCCACGGTGTTTCTGTATCTCTATTATGTTGGTGCGGCTTCGGAACTTTTAAATATCTTGATATATCTCGAGAACTACGCATCTGATCAAAAAATATCATAGAACATAAAAAGTAGGAAACTTAATTCTCTACAAAAAAGATCTCTTAACATTTTGCCATAGCTCGCTTCGTTTCCGAGATATTTGCAGATTTATCTCAAGGGAAGGGGCCTGACGGACATATTTCGAGATACTTCTTCTTCTTGTTGTTCTTCTTCTGCACAGCTAAGCTGGAAGTGGCATTTGCAGCTCGCAATAGTGCAGAGTTATCTCAAAGAAAGGGGCCACGGTGTTTCTGGATCTCTATTATGTTGGTGCGGCTTCGGAACTTTTAGATATCTTAATATATCTCGAGAACTACGCATCTGATCAAAAAATATCATAGAACATAAAAAGTAGGAAACTTAATTCTCTACAAAAATGGTCTCTTAACATTTTGCCATAGCTCGCTTCGTTTCCGAGATATTTGCAGATTTATCTCAAGGGAAGGGGCCTCACGGACATATTTCGAGATATTTCTTCTTCTTGTTGTTCTTCTTCTGCACAGCTAAGCTGGAAGTGGCATTTGCAGCTCGCAATAGTGCAGAGATATCTCAAAGAAAGGGGCCACGGTGTTTCTGTATCTCTATTATGTTGGTGCGGCTTCGGAACTTTTAAATATCTTGATATATCTCGAGAACTACGCGTCTGAACAAAAAATATCATAGAACATAAAAAGTAGGAAACATAATTCTGTACAAAAAAGGTCTCCTACCATTTTGCCATAGCTCGCTTCGTTTCCGAGATATTTGCAGATTTATCTCAAGGGAAGGGGCCTGACGGACATATTTCGAGATATTTCTTCTTCTTGTTGTTCTTCTTCTGCACAGCTAAGCTGGAAGTGGCATTTGCGGCTCGCACTAGTGCACAGTTATCTCAAAGAAAGGGGCCACGGTGTTTCTGTATCTCTATTATGTTGGTGCGGCTTCGGAACTTTTAAGTATCTCGATATATCTCGAAAACTACGCTTCTGATCAAAAAATATCATAGAACATAAATTGTAGGAAACATAATTCTCTACAAAAAACGTCTCTTAACATTTTGCCATAGCTCGCTTCGTTTCCGAGATATTTGCAGATTCAGCTCAAAGGAACTGGCCTGACGGACATATTTCGAGATATTTCTTCTTCTTGTTGTTCTTCCTCTGCACAGCTAAGCTGGAAGTGGCATTTGCAGCTCGCACTAGTGCAGAGTTATCTCAAAGAAAGGGGCCACGGTGTTTCTGTATCTCTATTATGTTGGTGCGGCTTCGGAACTTTTAAATATCTCGATATATCTCGAAAACTACGCTTCTGATCAAAAAATATCATAGAACATAAATTGTAGGAAACATAATTCTCTACAAAAAAGGTCTCTTAACATTTTGCCATAGCTCTCTTCGTTTCCGAGATATTTGCAGATTTATCTCAAGGGAAGGGGCCTGACGGACATATTTCGAGATACTTCTTCTTCTTGTTGTTCTTCTTCTGCACAGCTAAGCTGGAAGTGGCATTTGCAGCTCGCAATAGTGCAGAGTTATCTCAAAGAAAGGGGCCACGGTGTTTCTGTATCTCTATTATGTTGGTGCGGCTTCGGAACTTTTAAATATCTTGATATATCTCGAGAACTACGCATCTGATCAAAAAATATCATAGAACATAAAAAGTAGGAAACCTAATTCTCTACAAAAAAGGTCTCTCAACATTTTGCCATAGCTCGCTTCGTTTCCGAGATATTTGCAGATTTATCTCAAGGGAAGGGGCCTGACGGACATATTTCGAGATATTTCTTCTTCTTGTTGTTCTTCTTCTGCACAGCTAAGCTGGAAGTGGCATTTGCGGCTCGCACTAGTGCAGAGTTATCTCAAAGAAAGGGGCCACGGTGTTTCTGTATCTCTATTATGTTGGTGCGGCTTCGGAACCTTTAAATATCCCGATATATCTCGAAAACTACGCTTCTGATCAAAAAATATCATAGAACATAAATTGTAGGAAACATAATTCTCTACAAAAAAGGTCTCTTAACATTTTGCCATAGCTCGCTTCGTTTCCGAGATATTTGCAGATATATCTCAAGGGCAGGGGCCTGACGGACATATTTCGAGATATTTCTTCTTCTTGTTGTTCTTCTTCTGCACAGCTAAACTGGAAGTGGCATTTCCAGCTCGCAATCGTGCAGAGTTATCTCAAAGAAAGGGGCCACGGTGTTTCTGTATCTCTATTATGTTGGTGCGGCTTCGGAACTTTTAAATATCTTGATATATCTCGAGAACTACGCCTCTGATCGAAAAATATCATAGAACATAAAAAGTAGAAAACTTAATTCTCTACAAAAAAGGTCTCCTAACATTTTGCCATAGCTCGCTTCGTTTCCGAGATATTTGCAGATTTATCTCAAGGGAAGCGGCCTGACGGACATATTTCGAGATATTTCTTCTTCTTGTTGTTCTTCTTCTGCACAGCTAAGCTGGAAGTGGCATTTGCAGCTCGCAATAGTGCAGAGTTATCCCAAAGAAAGGGGCCACGGTGTTTCTGTATCTCTATTATGTTGGTGCGGCTTCGGAACTTTTAAATATCTCGATATATCTCGAGAACTAGGCATCTGATCAAAAAATATCATAGAACATAAAAAGTAGGAAACCTAATTTTCTACAAAAAAGGTCTCTTAACATTTTGCCATAGCTCGCTTTGTTTCCGAGATATTTGCAGATTTATCTCAAGGGAAGGCGCCTGACGGACATATTTCGAGATATTTCTTCTTCTTGTTGTTCTTCTTCTGCACAGCTAAGCTGGAAGTGGCATTAGCGGCTCGCACTAGTGCAGAGTTATCTCAAAGAAAGGGGCCACGGTGTTTCTGTATCCCTATTATGTTGGTGCGGCTTCGGAACTTTTAAATATCTCGATATATCTCGAAAACTACGCTTCTGATCAAAAAATATCATAGAACATAAATTGTAGGAAACATAATTCTCGACAAAAAAGGTCTCTTAACATTTTGCCATAGCTCGCTTCGTTTCCGAGATATTTGCAGATATATCTCAACGGAAGGGGCCTGACGGACATATTTCGAGATATTTCTTCTTCTTGTTGTTCTTCTTCTGCACAGCTAAGCTGGAAGTGGCATTTGCAGCTCGCAATAGTGCAGAGTTATCTCAAAGAAAGGGGCCACGGTGTTTCTGTATCTCTATTATGTTGGTGCGGCTTCGGAACTTTTAAATATCTTGATATATCTCGAGAACTGCGCATCTGATCAAAAAATATCGTAGAACATAAAAAGTAGGAAACTTAATTCTCTACAAAAAAGGTCTCTTAACATTTTGCCATAGCTCGCTTCGTTTCCGAGATATTTGCAGATTTATCTCAAGGGAAGGGGCCTGACGGACATATTTCGAGATATTTCTTCTTCTTGTTGTTCTTCTTCTGCACAGCTAAGCTGGAAGTGGCATTTGCGGCTCGCACTAGTGCAGAGTTAGCTCAAAGAAAGGGGCCACGGTGTTTCTGTATCTCTATTATGTTGGTGCGGCTTCGGAACTTTTAAATATCTTGATATATCTCGAGAACTACGCATCTGATCAAAAAATATCATAGAACATAAAAAGTAGGAAACATAATTCTCTACAAAAAAGGTCTCTTAACATTTTGCCATAGCTCGCTTCGTTTCCGAGATATTTGCAGATTTATCTCAAGGGAAGGGGCCTAACGGACATATTTCGAGATATTTCTTCTTCTTGTTGTTCTTCTTCTGCACAGCGAAACTGGAAGTGGCATTTGCAGGTCGCAATAGTGCAGAGTTATCTCAAAGAAAGGGGCCACGGTGTTTCTGTATCTCTATTATGTTGGTGCGGCTTCGGAACTTTTAAATATCTCGATATATCTCGAAAACTACGCTTCTGATCAAAAAATATCATAGAACATAAATTGTAGGAAACATAATTCTCTACAAAAAACGTCTCTTAACATTTTGCCATAGCTCGCTTCGTTTCCGAGATATTTGCAGATTCAGCTCAAAGGAACTGGCCTGACGGACATATTTCGAGATATTTCTTCTTCTTGTTGTTCTTCCTCTGCACAGCTAAGCTGGAAGTGGCATTTGCAGCTCGCAATAGTGCAGAGTTATATCAAAGAAAGGGGCCACGGTGTTTCTGTATCTCTATTATGTTGGTGCGGCTTCGGAACTTTTAAATATCTTGATATATCTCGAGAACTACGCCTCTGATCAAAAAATATCATAGAACGTAAATTGTAGGAAACATTATTCTCTACAAAAAAGGTCTCTTAACATTTTGCCATAGCTCGCTTCGTTTCCGAGATATTTGCAGATTTATCTCAAGGGAAGGGTCCTGATGGACATATTTCGAGATATTTCTTCTTCTTGTTGTTCTTCTTCTGCACAGCTAAACTGGAAGTGGCATTTCCAGCTCGCAATCGTGCAGAGTTATCTCAAAGAACGGGGCCACGGTGTTTCTGTATCTCTATTATGTTGGTGCGGCTTCGGAACTTTTAAATATCTTGATATATCTCGAGAACTACGCCTCTGATCGAAGAATATCATAGAACGTAAAAAGTAGGAAACTTAATTCTCTACAAAAAAGGTCTCTTAACATTTTGCCATAGCTCGCTTCGTTTCCGAGATATTTGCAGATTTATCTCAAGGGAAGGGGCCTGACGGACATATTTCGAGATATTTCTTCTTCTTGTTGTTCTTCTTCTGCACAGCTAAGCTGGAAGTGGCATTTGCAGCGCGCAATAGTGCAGAGTTATCTCAAAGAAAGGGGCCACGGTGTTTCTGTATCTCTATTATGTTGGTGCGGCTTCGGAACTTTTAAATATCTTGATACATCTCGAGAACTACGCATCTGATCAAAAAATATCATAGAAGATAAAAAGTAGGAAACTTAATTCTCTACAAAAAAGGTCTCTTGACATTTCGCCATAGCTCGCTTCGTTTCCGAGATATTTGCAGATTTATCTCAAGGGAAGGGGCCTGTCGGACATATTTCGAGATATTTCTTCTTCTTGTTGTTCTTCTTCTGCATAGCTAAACTGGAAGTGGCATTTCCAGCTCGCAATCGTGCAGAGTTATCTCAAATAACGGGGCCACGGTGTTTCTGTATCTCTATTATGTTGGTGCGGCTTCGGAACTTTTAAATATCTTGATATATCTCGAGAACTACGCCTCTGATCGAAGAATATCATAGAACGTAAAAAGTAGGAAACTTAATTCTCTACAAAAAAGGTCTCTTAACATTTTGCCATAGCTCGCTTCGTTTCCGAGATATTTGCAGATTCAGCTCAAAGGAACGGGCCTGACGGACATATTACGAGATACTTCTTCTTCTTGTTGTTCTTCCTCTGCACAGCTAAGCTGGAAGTGGCATTTGCAGCTCGCAATAGTGCAGAGTTATCTCAAAGAAAGGGGCCACGGTGTTTCTGTATCTCTATTATGTTGGTGCGGCTTCGGAACTTTTAAATATCTTGATATATCTCGAGAACGACGCATCTGATCAAAAAATATCATAGAACATAAAAAGTAGGAAACTTAATTCTCTACAAAAAAGGTCTCTTAACATTTTGCCATAGCTCGCTTCGTTTCCGAGATATTTGCAGATTTATCTCAAGGGAAGGGGCCTGACGGACATATTTCGAGATATTTCTTCTTCTTGTTGTTCTTCTTCTGCACAGCTGAGCTGGAAGTGGCATTTGCAGGTCGCAATAGTGCAGAGTTATCTCAAAGAAAGGGGCCACGGTGTTTCTGTATCTCTATTATGTTGGTGCGGCTTCGGAACTTTTAAATATCTTGATATATCTCGAGAACTACGCATCTGATCAAAAAATATCATAGAACATAAATTGTAGGAAACATAATTTTCTACAAAAAAGGTATCTTAACATTTTGCCATAGCTCGCTTCGTTTCCGAGATATTTGCAGATATATCTCAAGGGAAGGGTCCTGCCGGACATATTTCGAGATATTTCTTCTTCTTGTTGTTCTTCTTCTGCACAGCTAAGCTGGAAGTGGCATTTACAGCTCGCAATAGTGCAGAGTTATCTCAAAGAAAGGGGCCACGGTGTTTCTGTATCTCTATTATGTTGGTGCTGCTTCGGAACTTTTAAATATCTTGATATATCTCGAGAACTACGCATCTGATCAAAAAATATCATAGAACGTAAATTGTAGGAAACTTAATTCTCTACAAAAAAGGTCTCTTAACATTTTGCCATAGCTCGCTTCGTTCCCGAGATATTTGCAGATTTATCTCAAGGGAAGGGGCCTGACGGACATATTTCGAGATATTTCTTCTTCTTGTTGTTCTTCTTCTGCACAGCTAAGCTGGAAGTGGCATTTGCAGCTCGCAATAGTGCAGAGTTATCTCAAAGAAAGGGGCCACGGTGTTTCTGTATCTCTATTATGTTGGTGCGGCTTCGGAACTTTTAAATATCTTGATATATCTCGAGAACTACGCATCTGATCAAAAAATATCATAGAACATAAAAAGTAGGAAACTTAATTCTGTACAAAAAAGGTCTCTTAAGATTTTGCCATAGCTCGCTTCGTTTCCGAGATATTTGCAGATATATCTCAAGGGAAGGGGCCTGCCGGACATATTTCGAGATATTTCTTCTTCTTGTTGTTCTTCTTCTGCACAGCTAAGCTGGAAGTGGCATTTACAGCTCGCAATAGTGCAGAGTTATCTCAAAGAAAGGGGCCACGGTGTTTCTGTATCTCTATTATGTTGGTGCTGCTTCGGAACTTTTAAATATCTTGATATATCTCGAGAACTACGCATCTGATCAAAAAATATCATAGAACGTAAATTGTAGGAAACTTAATTCTCTACAAAAAAGGTCTCTTAACATTTTGCCATAGCTCGCTTCGTTCCCGAGATATTTGCAGATTTATCTCAAGGGAAGGGGCCTGACGGACATATTTCGAGATATTTCTTCTTCTTGTTGTTCTTCTTCTGCACAGCTAAGCTGGAAGTGGCATTTGCAGCTCGCAATAGTGCAGAGTTATCTCAAAGAAAGGGGCCACGGTGTTTCTGTATCTCTATTATGTTGGTGCGGCTTCGGAACTTTTAAATATCTTGATATATCTCGAGAACTACGCATCTGATCAAAAAATATCATAGAACATAAAAAGTAGGAAACTTAATTCTGTACAAAAAAGGTCTCTTAACATTTTGCCATAGCTCGCTTCGTTTCCGAGATATTTGCAGATTTATCTCAAGGGAAGGGGCCTGACGGACATATTTAGAGATATTTCTTCTTCTTGTTGTTCTTCTTCTGCACAGCTAAGCTGGAAGTGGCATTTGCAGCGCGCAATAGTGCAGAGTTATCTCAAAGAAAGGGGCCACGGTGTTTCTGTATCTCTATTATGTTGGTGCGGCTTCGGAACTTTTAAATATCTTGATATATCTCGAGAACTACGCATCTGATCAAAAAATATCATAGAACATAAAAAGTAGGAAACTTAATTCTCTACAAAAAAGGTCTCTTAACATTTTGCCATTGCTCGCTTCGTTTCCGAGATATTTGCAGATTTATCTCAAGGGAAGGGGCCTGACGGACATATTTCGAGATATTTCTTCTTCTTGTTGTTCTTCTTCTGCACAGCTAAGCTGGAAGTGGCGTTTGCGGCTCGCACTAGTGCAGAGTTATCTCAAAGAAAGGAGCCACGGTGTTTCTGTATCTCTATTATGTTGGTGCGGCTTCGGAACTTTTAAATATCTCGATATATCTCGAAAACTACGCTTCTGATCAAAAAATATCATAGAACATAAATTGTAGGAAACATAATTCACTACAAAAAACGTCTCTTAACATTTTGCCATAGCTCGCTTCGTTTCCGAGATATTTGCAGATTCAGCTCAAAGGAACGGGCCTGACGGACATATTTCGAGATACTTCTTCTTCTTGTTGTTCTTCCTCTGCACAGCTAAGCTGGAAGTGGCATTTGCAGCTCGCAATAGTGCAGAGTTATCTCAAAGAAAGGGGCCACGGTGTTTCTGTATCTCTATTATGTTGGTGCGGCTTCGGAACTTTTAAATATCTTGATATATCTCGAGAACTACGCATCTGATCAAAAAATATCATAGAACATAAAAAGTAGGAAACTTAATTTTCTACAAAAAAGGTCTCTTAACATTTTGCCATAGCTCGCTTCGTTCCCGAGATATTTGCAGATTTATCTCAAGGGAAGGGGCCTGACGGACATATTTCGAGATATTTCTTCTTCTTGTTGTTCTTCTTCTGCACAGCTAAGCTGGAAGTGGCATTTGCGGCTCGCACTAGTGCAGAGTTATCTCAAAGAAAGGGGCCACGGTGTTTCTGTATCTCTATTATGTTAGTGCGGCTTCGGAACTTTTAAATATCTCGATATATCTCGAGAACTACGCGTCTGATCGAAAAATATCATAGAACATAAAAAGTAGGAAACTTAATTCTGTACAAAAAAGGTCTCTTAACATTTTGCCATAGCTCGCTTCGTTTCCGAGATATTTGCAGATTTATTTCAAGGGAAGGGGCCTGACGGACATATTTCGAGATATTTCTTCTTCTTGTTGTTCTTCTTCTGCACAGCTAAGCTGGAAGTGGCATTTGCAGCGCGCAATAGTGCAGAGTTATCTCAAATAACGGGGCCACGGTGTTTCTGTATCTCTATTATGTTGGTGCGGCTTCGGAACTTTTAAATATCTTGATATATCTCGAGAACTACGCCTCTGATCGAAGAATATCATAGAACGTAAAAAGTAGGAAACTTAATTCTCTACAAAAAAGGTCTCTTAACATTTTGCCATAGCTCGCTTCGTTTCCGAGATATTTGCAGATTCAGCTCAAAGGAACGGGCCTGACGGACATATTACGAGATACTTCTTCTTCTTGTTGTTCTTCCTCTGCACAGCTAAGCTGGAAGTGGCATTTGCAGCTCGCAATAGTGCAGAGTTATCTCAAAGAAAGGGGCCACGGTGTTTCTGTATCTCTATTATGTTGGTGCGGCTTCGGAACTTTTAAATATCTTGATATATCTCGAGAACGACGCATCTGATCAAAAAATATCATAGAACATAAAAAGTAGGAAACTTAATTCTCTACAAAAAAGGTCTCTTAACATTTTGCCATAGCTCGCTTCGTTTCCGAGATATTTGCAGATTTATCTCAAGGCAAGGGGCCTGACGGACATATTTCGAGATATTTCTTCTTCTTGTTGTTCTTCTTCTGCACAGCTGAGCTGGAAGTGGCATTTGCAGGTCGCAATAGTGCAGAGTTATCTCAAAGAAAGGGGCCACGGTGTTTCTGTATCTCTATTATGTTGGTGCGGCTTCGGAACTTTTAAATATCTTGATATATCTCGAGAACTACGCATCTGATCAAAAAATATCATAGAACATAAATTGTAGGAAACATAATTTTCTACAAAAAAGGTATCTTAACATTTTGCCATAGCTCGCTTCGTTTCCGAGATATTTGCAGATATATCTCAAGGGAAGGGTCCTGCCGGACATATTTCGAGATATTTCTTCTTCTTGTTGTTCTTCTTCTGCACAGCTAAGCTGGAAGTGGCATTTACAGCTCGCAATAGTGCAGAGTTATCTCAAAGAAAGGGGCCACGGTGTTTCTGTATCTCTATTATGTTGGTGCTGCTTCGGAACTTTTAAATATCTTGATATATCTCGAGAACTACGCATCTGATCAAAAAATATCATAGAACGTAAATTGTAGGAAACTTAATTCTCTACAAAAAAGGTCTCTTAACATTTTGCCATAGCTCGCTTCGTTCCCGAGATATTTGCAGATTTATCTCAAGGGAAGGGGCCTGACGGACATATTTCGAGATATTTCTTCTTCTTGTTGTTCTTCTTCTGCACAGCTAAGCTGGAAGTGGCATTTGCAGCTCGCAATAGTGCAGAGTTATCTCAAAGAAAGGGGCCACGGTGTTTCTGTATCTCTATTATGTTGGTGCGGCTTCGGAACTTTTAAATATCTTGATATATCTCGAGAACTACGCATCTGATCAAAAAATATCATAGAACATAAAAAGTAGGAAACTTAATTCTGTACAAAAAAGGTCTCTTAAGATTTTGCCATAGCTCGCTTCGTTTCCGAGATATTTGCAGATATATCTCAAGGGAAGGGGCCTGCCGGACATATTTCGAGATATTTCTTCTTCTTGTTGTTCTTCTTCTGCACAGCTAAGCTGGAAGTGGCATTTACAGCTCGCAATAGTGCAGAGTTATCTCAAAGAAAGGGGCCACGGTGTTTCTGTATCTCTATTATGTTGGTGCTGCTTCGGAACTTTTAAATATCTTGATATATCTCGAGAACTACGCATCTGATCAAAAAATATCATAGAACGTAAATTGTAGGAAACTTAATTCTCTACAAAAAAGGTCTCTTAACATTTTGCCATAGCTCGCTTCGTTCCCGAGATATTTGCAGATTTATCTCAAGGGAAGGGGCCTGACGGACATATTTCGAGATATTTCTTCTTCTTGTTGTTCTTCTTCTGCACAGCTAAGCTGGAAGTGGCATTTGCAGCTCGCAATAGTGCAGAGTTATCTCAAAGAAAGGGGCCACGGTGTTTCTGTATCTCTATTATGTTGGTGCGGCTTCGGAACTTTTAAATATCTTGATATATCTCGAGAACTACGCATCTGATCAAAAAATATCATAGAACATAAAAAGTAGGAAACTTAATTCTGTACAAAAAAGGTCTCTTAACATTTTGCCATAGCTCGCTTCGTTTCCGAGATATTTGCAGATTTATCTCAAGGGAAGGGGCCTGACGGACATATTTAGAGATATTTCTTCTTCTTGTTGTTCTTCTTCTGCACAGCTAAGCTGGAAGTGGCATTTGCAGCGCGCAATAGTGCAGAGTTATCACAAAGAAAGGGGCCACGGTGTTTCTGTATCTCTATTATGTTGGTGCGGCTTCGGAACTTTTAAATATCTTGATATATCTCGAGAACTACGCATCTGATCAAAAAATATCATAGAACATAAAAAGTAGGAAACTTAATTCTCTACAAAAAAGGTCTCTTAACATTTTGCCATTGCTCGCTTCGTTTCCGAGATATTTGCAGATTTATCTCAAGGGAAGGGGCCTGACGGACATATTTCGAGATATTTCTTCTTCTTGTTGTTCTTCTTCTGCACAGCTAAGCTGGAAGTGGCGTTTGCGGCTCGCACTAGTGCAGAGTTATCTCAAAGAAAGGAGCCACGGTGTTTCTGTATCTCTATTATGTTGGTGCGGCTTCGGAACTTTTAAATATCTCGATATATCTCGAAAACTACGCTTCTGATCAAAAAATATCATAGAACATAAATTGTAGGAAACATAATTCACTACAAAAAACGTCTCTTAACATTTTGCCATAGCTCGCTTCGTTTCCGAGATATTTGCAGATTCAGCTCAAAGGAACGGGCCTGACGGACATATTTCGAGATACTTCTTCTTCTTGTTGTTCTTCCTCTGCACAGCTAAGCTGGAAGTGGCATTTGCAGCTCGCAATAGTGCAGAGTTATCTCAAAGAAAGGGGCCACGGTGTTTCTGTATCTCTATTATGTTGGTGCGGCTTCGGAACTTTTAAATATCTTGATATATCTCGAGAACTACGCATCTGATCAAAAAATATCATAGAACATAAAAAGTAGGAAACTTAATTTTCTACAAAAAAGGTCTCTTAACATTTTGCCATAGCTCGCTTCGTTCCCGAGATATTTGCAGATTTATCTCAAGGGAAGGGGCCTGACGGACATATTTCGAGATATTTCTTCTTCTTGTTGTTCTTCTTCTGCACAGCTAAGCTGGAAGTGGCATTTGCGGCTCGCACTAGTGCAGAGTTATCTCAAAGAAAGGGGCCACGGTGTTTCTGTATCTCTATTATGTTAGTGCGGCTTCGGAACTTTTAAATATCTCGATATATCTCGAGAACTACGCGTCTGATCGAAAAATATCATAGAACATAAAAAGTAGGAAACTTAATTCTGTACAAAAAAGGTCTCTTAACATTTTGCCATAGCTCGCTTCGTTTCCGAGATATTTGCAGATTTATTTCAAGGGAAGGGGCCTGACGGACATATTTCGAGATATTTCTTCTTCTTGTTGTTCTTCTTCTGCACAGCTAAGCTGGAAGTGGCATTTGCGGCTCGCACTAGTGCAGAGTTATCTCAAAGAAAGGAGCCACGGTGTTTCTGTATCTCTATTATCTTGGTGCGGCTTCGGAACTTTTAAATATCTCGATATATCTCGAAAACTACGCTTCTGATCGAAAAATATCATAGAACATAAATTGTAGGAAACATAATTCTCTACAAAAAACGTCTCTTAACATTTTGCCATAGCTCGCTTCGTTTCCGAGATATTTGCAGATTTATCTCAAGGGAAGGGGCCTGACGGACATATTTCGAGATATTTCTTCTTCTTGTTGTTCTTCTTCTGCACAGCTAAGCTGGAAGTGGCATTTGCAGCTCGCACTAGTGCAGAGTTATCTCAAAGAAAGGAGCCACGGTGTTTCTGTATCTCTATTATCTTGGTGCGGCTTCGGAACTTTTAAATATCTCGATATATCTCGAAAACTACGCTTCTGATCAAAAAATATCATAGAACATAAATTGTAGGAAACATAATTCACTACAAAAAACGTCTCTTAACATTTTGCCATAGCTCGCTTCGTTTCCGAGATATTTGCAGATTCAGCTCAAAGGAACGGGCCTGACGGACATATTTCGAGATACTTCTTCTTCTTGTTGTTCTTCCTCTGCACAGCTAAGCTGGAAGTGGCATTTGCAGCTCGCAATAGTGCAGAGTTATCTCAAAGAAAGGGGCCACGGTGTTTCTGTATCTCTATTATGTTGGTGCGGCTTCGGAACTTTTAAATATCTTGATATATCTCGAGAACTACGCATCTGATCAAAAAATATCATAGAACATAAAAAGTAGGAAACTTAATTTTCTACAAAAAAGGTCTCTTAACATTTTGCCATAGCTCGCTTCGTTCCCGAGATATTTGCAGATTTATCTCAAGGGAAGGGGCCTGACGGACATATTTCGAGATATTTCTTCTTCTTGTTGTTCTTCTTCTGCACAGCTAAGCTGGAAGTGGCATTTGCAGCTCGCACTAGTGCAGAGTTATCTCAAAGAAAGGAGCCACGGTGTTTCTGTATCTCTATTATGTTGGTGCGGCTTCGGAACTTTTAAATATCTTGATATATCTCGAGAACTACGCATCTGATCAAAAAATATCATAGAACATAAAAAGTAGGAAACTTAATTTTCTACAAAAAAGGTCTCTTAACATTTTGCCATAGCTCGCTTCGTTCCCGAGATATTTGCAGATTTATCTCAAGGGAAGGGGCCTGACGGACATATTTCGAGATATTTCTTCTTCTTGTTGTTCTTCTTCTGCACAGCTAAGCTGGAAGTGGCATTTGCGGCTCGCACTAGTGCAGAGTTATCTCAAAGAAAGGGGCCACGGTGTTTCTGTATCTCTATTATGTTGGTGCGGCTTCGGAACTTTTAAATATCTCGATATATCTCGAGAACTACGCGTCTGATCGAAAAATATCATAGAACACAAAAAGTAGGAAACTTAATTCTCTACAAAAAAGGTCTCTTAACATTTTGCCATAGCTCGCTTCGTTTCCGAGATATTTGCAGATTTATTTCAAGGGAAGGGGCCTGACGGACATATTTCGAGATATTTCTTCTTCTTGTTGTTCTTCTTCTGCACAGCTAAGCTGGAAGTGGCATTTGCGGCTCGCACTAGTGCAGAGTTATCTCAAAGAAAGGAGCCACGGTGTTTCTGTATCTCTATTATCTTGGTGCGGCTTCGGAACTTTTAAATATCTCGATATATCTCGAAAACTACGCTTCTGATCGAAAAATATCATAGAACATAAATTGTAGGAAACATAATTCTCTACAAAAAACGTCTCTTAACATTTTGCCATAGCTCGCTTCGTTTCCGAGATATTTGCAGATTCAGCTCAAGGGAAGGGGCCTGTCGGACATATTTCGAGATATTTCTTCTTCTTGTTGTTCTTCTTCTGCACAGCTAAGCTGGAAGTGGCATTTGCGGCTCGCACTAGTGCAGAGTTATCTCAAAGAAAGGGGCCACGGTGTTTCTGTATCTCTATTATGTTGGTGCGGCTTCGGAACTTTTAAATATCTCGATATATCTCGAAAACTACGCTTCTGATCAAAAAATATCATAGAACATAAATTGTAGGAAACATAATTCTCTACAAAAAACGTCTCCTAACATTTTGCCATAGCTCGCTTCGTTTCCGAGATATTTGCAGATTCAGCTCAAAGGAACGGGCCTGACGGACATATTTCGAGATACTTCTTCTTCTTGTTGTTCTTCCTCTGCACAGCTAAGCTGGAAGTGGCATTTGCAGCTCGCAATAGTGCAGAGTTATCTCAAAGAAAGGGGCCACGGTGTTTCTGTATCTCTATTATGTTGGTGCGGCTTCGGAACTTTTAAATATCTTGATATATCTCGAGAACTACGCATCTGATCAAAAAATATCATAGAACATAAAAAGTAGGAAACTTAATTCTCTACAAAAAAGGTCTCTTAACATTTTGCCACAGCTCGCTTCGTTTCCGAGATATTTGCAGATTTATCTCAAGGGAAGGGGCCTGACGGACATATTTCGAGATATTTCTTCTTCTTGTTGTTCTTCTCCTGCACAGCTGAGCTGGAAGTGGCATTTGCAGGTCGCAATAGTGCAGAGTTATCTCAAAGAAAGGGGCCACGGTGTTTCTGTATCTCTATTATGTTGGTGCGGCTTCGGAACTTTTAAATATCTCGATATATCTCGAAAACTACGCTTCTGATCAAAAAATATCATAGAACATAAATTGTAGGAAATCTAATTCTCTACAAAAAACGTCTCTTAACATTTTGCCATAGCTCGCTTCGTTTCCGAGATATTTGCAGATTCAGCTCAAAGGAACTGGCCTGACGGACATATTTCGAGATATTTCTTCTTCTTGTTGTTCTTCTTCTGCACAGCTAAGCTGGAAGTGGCATTTACAGCTCGCAATAGTGCAGAGTTATCTCAAAGAAAGGGGCAACGGTGTTTCTGTATCTCTATTATGTTGGTGCTGCTTCGGAACTTTTAAATATCTTGATATATCTCGAGAACTAGGCATCTGATCAAAAAATATCATAGAACATGAAAAGTAGGAAACTTAATTCTCTACAAAAAAGGTCTCTTAACATTTTGCCATAGCTCTCTTCGTTTCCGAGATATTTGCAGATTTATCTCAAGGGAAGGGTCCTGATGGACATATTTCGAGATATTTCTTCTTCTTGTTGTTCTTCTTCTGCACAGCTAAACTGGAAGTGGCATTTCCAGCTCGCAATCGTGCAGAGTTATCTCAAAGAAAGGGGCCACGGTGTTTCTGTATCTCTATTATGTTGGTGCGGCTTCGGAACTTTTAAATATCTTGATATATCTCGAGAACTACGCATCTGGTCAAAAAATATCATAGAAGATAAAAAGTAGGAAACTTAATTCTCTACAAAAAAGGTCTCTTAACATTTCGCCATAGCTCGCTTCGTTTCCGAGATATTTGCAGATTCAGCTCAAAGGAACGGGCCTGACGGACATATTTCGAGATACTTCTTCTTCTTGTTGTTCTTCCTCTGCACAGCTAAGCTGGAAGTGGCATTTGCAGCTCACAATAGTGCAGAGTTATCTCAAAGAAAGGGGCCACGGTGTTTCTGTATCTCTATTATGTTGGTGCGGCTTCGGAACTTTTAAATATCTTGATATATCTCGAGAACTACGTATCTGATCAAAAAATGTCATAGAACATAAAAAGTAGGAAACTTAATTCTCTACAAAAAAGGTCTCTTAACATTTTGCCATAGCTCGCTTCGTTTCCGAGATATTTGCAGATTTATCTCAAGGGAAGGGGCCTGACGGACATATTTCGAGATATTTCTTCTTCTTGTTGTTCTTCTTCTGCACAGCTAAGCTGGAAGTGGCATTTGCGGCTCGCACTAGTGCAGAGTTATCTCAAAGAAAGGGGCCACGGTGTTTCTGTATCTCTATTATGTTGGTGCGGCTTCGGAACTTTTAAATATCTTGATATATCTCGAGAACTACGCACCTGATCAAAAAATATCATACAAGATAAAAAGTAGGAAACTTAATTCTCTACAGAAAAGGTCTCTTAACATTTCGCCATAGCTCGCTTCGTTTCCGAGATATTTGCAGATTTATCTCAAGGGAAGGGGCCTGTCGGACATATTTCGAGATATTTCTTCTTCTTGTTTTTCTTCTTCTGCACAGCTAAGCTGGAAGTGGCATTTGCGGCTCGCACTAGTGCAGAGTTATCTCAAAGAAAGGGGCCACGGTGTTTCTGTATCTCTATTATGTTGGTGCGGCTTCGGAACTTTTAAATATCTCGATATATCTCGAAAACTACGCTTCTGATCAAAAAATATCATAGAACATAAATTGTAGGAAACCTAATTCTCTACAAAAAACGTCTCTTAACATTTTGCCATAGCTCGCTTCGTTTCCGAGATATTTGCAGATTCAGCTCAAAGGAACTGGCCTGACGGACATATTTCGAGATATTTCTTCTTCTTGTTGTTCTTCCTCTGCACAGCTAAGCTGGAAGTGACATTTGCAGCTCGCAATAGTGCAGAGTTATCTCAAAGAAAGGGGCCACGGTGTTTCTGTATCTCTATTATGTTGGTGCGGCTTCGGAACTTTTAAATATCTTGATATATCTCGAGAACTACGCATCTGATCAAAAAATATCATAGAACATAAAAAGTAGGAAACTTAATTCTCTACAAAAAAGGTCTCTTAACATTTTGCCATAGCTCGCTTCGTTTCCGAGATATTTGCAGATTTATCTCAAGGGAAGGGGCCTGACGGACATATTTCGAGATATTTCTTCTTCTTGTTGTTCTTCTCCTGCACAGCTGAGCTGGAAGTGGTATTTGCAGGTCGCAATAGTGCAGAGTTATCTCAAAGAAAGGGGCCACGGTGTTTCTGTATCTCTATTATGTTGGTGCAGCTTCGGAACTTTTAAATATCTCGATATATCTCGAAAACTACGCTTCTGATCAAAAAATATCATAGAACATAAATTGTAGGAAACCGAATTCTCTACAAAAAACGTCTCTTAACATTTTGCCATAGCTCGCTTCGTTTCCGAGATATTTGCAGATTCAGCTCAAAGGAACTGGCCTGACGGACATATTTCGAGATATTTCTTCTTCTTGTTGTTCTTCTTCTGCACAGCTAAGCTGGAAGTGGCATTTACAGCTCGCAATAGTGCAGAGTTATCTCAAAGAAAGGGGCCACGGTGTTTCTGTATCTCTATTATGTTGGTGCTGCTTCGGAACTTTTAAATATCTTGATATATCTCGAGAACTACGCATCTGATCAAAAAATATCATAGAACATGAAAAGTAGGAAACTTAATTCTCTACAAAAAAGGTCTCTTAACATTTTGCCATAGCTCTCTTCGTTTCCGAGATATTTGCAGATTTATCTCAAGGGAAGGGTCCTGATGGACATATTTCGAGATATTTCTTCTTCTTGTTGTTCTTCTTCTGCACAGCTAAACTGGAAGTGGCATTTCCAGCTCGCAATCGTGCAGAGTTATCTCAAAGAAAGGGGCCACGGTGTTTCTGTATCTCTATTATGTTGGTGCGGCTTCGGAACTTTTAAATATCTTGATATATCTCGAGAACTACGCCTCTCATCGAAAAATATCATAGAACATAAAAAGTAGGAAACTTAATTCTCTACAAAAAAGGTCTCTTAACATTTTGCCATAGCTCGCTTCGTTTCCGAGATATTTGCAGATTTATCTCAAGGGAAGGGGCCTGACGGACATATTTCGAGATATTTCTTCTTCTTGTTGTTCTTCTTCTGCACAGCTAAGCTGGAAGTGGCATTTGCAGCGCGCAATAGTGCAGAGTTATCTCAAAGAAAGGGGCCACGGTGTTTCTGTATCTCTATTATGTTGGTGCGGCTTCGGAACTTTTAAATATCTTGATATATCTCGAGAACTACGCCTCTCATCGAAAAATATCATAGAACATAAAAAGTAGGAAACTTAATTCTCTACAAAAAAGGTCTCTTAACATTTTGCCATAGCTCGCTTCGTTTCCGAGATATTTGCAGATTTATCTCAAGGGAAGGGGCCTGACGGACATATTTCGAGATATTTCTTCTTCTTGTTGTTCTTCTTCTGCACAGCTAAGCTGGAAGTGGCATTTGCAGCGCGCAATAGTGCAGAGTTATCTCAAAGAAAGGGGCCACGGTGTTTCTGTATCTCTATTATGTTGGTGCGGCTTCGGAACTTTTAAATATCTTGATATATCTCGAGAACTACGCATCTGGTCAAAAAATATCATAGAAGATAAAAAGTAGGAAACTTAATTCTCTACAAAAAAGGTCTCTTAACATTTCGCCATAGCTCGCTTCGTTTCCGAGATATTTGCAGATTCAGCTCAAAGGAACGGGCCTGACGGACATATTTCGAGATACTTCTTCTTCTTGTTGTTCTTCCTCTGCACAGCTAAGCTGGAAGTGGCATTTGCAGCTCACAATAGTGCAGAGTTATCTCAAAGAAAGGGGCCACGGTGTTTCTGTATCTCTATTATGTTGGTGCGGCTTCGGAACTTTTAAATATCTTGATATATCTCGAGAACTACGCATCTGATCAAAAAATGTCATAGAACATAAAAAGTAGGAAACTTAATTCTCTACAAAAAAGGTCTCTTAACATTTTGCCATAGCTCGCTTCGTTTCCGAGATATTTGCAGATTTATCTCAAGGGAAGGGGCCTGACGGACATATTTCGAGATATTTCTTCTTCTTGTTGTTCTTCTTCTGCACAGCTAAGCTGGAAGTGGCATTTGCGGCTCGCACTAGTGCAGAGTTATCTCAAAGAAAGGGGCCACGGTGTTTCTGTATCTCTATTATGTTGGTGCGGCTTCGGAACTTTTAAATATCCCGATATATCTCGAAAACTACGCGTCTGATCAAAAAATATCATAGAACATAAATTGTAGGAAACCTAATTCTCTACAAAAAACGTCTCTTAACATTTTGCCATAGCTCGCTTCGTTTCCGAGATATTTGCAGATTCAGCTCAAAGGAACTGGCCTGACGGACATATTTCGAGATATTTCTTCTTCTTGTTGTTCTTCCTCTGCACAGCTAAGCTGGAAGTGACATTTGCAGCTCGCAATAGGGCAGAGTTATCTCAAAGAAAGGGGCCACGGTGTTTCTGTATCTCTATTATGTTGGTGCGGCTTCGGAACTTTTAAATATCTTGATATATCTCGAGAACTACGCATCTCATCAAAAAATATCATAGAACATAAAAAGTAGGAAACTTAATTCTCTACAAAAAAGGTCTCTTAACATTTTGCCATAGCTCGCTTCGTTTCCGAGATATTTGCAGATATATCTCAAGGGAAGGGGCCTGACGGACATATTTCGAGATATTTCTTCTTCTTGTTGTTCTTCTTCTGCACAGCTAAGCTGGAAGTGGCATTTACAGCTCGCAATAGTGCAGAGTTATCCCAAAGAAAGGGGCCACGGTGTTTCTGTATCTCTATTATGTTGGTGCGGCTTCGGAACTTTTAAATATCTTGATATATCTCGAGAACTACGCATCTGATCAAAAAATATCATAGAACATAAAAAGTAGGAAACTTAATTCTCTACAAAAAAGGTTTTTAACATTTTGCCATAGCTCGCTTCGTTTCCGAGATATTTGCAGATATATCTCAAGGGAAGGGGCCTGACGGACATATTTCGAGATATTTCTTCTTCTTGTTGTTCTTCTTCTGCACAGCTAAGCTGGAAGTGGCATTTACAGCTCGCAATAGTGCAGAGTTATCTCAAAGAAAGGGGCCACGGTGTTTCTGTATCTCTATTATGTTGGTGCGGCTTCGGAACTTTTAAATATCTTGATATATCTCGAGAACTACGCATCTGATCAAAAAATATCATAGAACATAAAAAGTAGGAAACTTAAGTCTCTACAAAAAAGGTCTGTTAAGATTTTGCCATAGCTCGCTTCGTTTCCGAGATATTTGCAGATTTATCTCAAGGGAAGGGGCCTGACGGACATATTTCGAGATATTTCTTCTTCTTGTTGTTCTTCTTCTGCACAGCTAAGCTGGAAGTGGCATTTGCAGCGCGCAATAGTGCAGAGTTATCTCAAAGAAAGGGGCCACGGTGTTTCTGTATCTCTATTATGTTGGTGCGGCTTCGGAACTTTTAAATATCTTGATATATCTCGAGAACTACGCATCTGGTCAAAAAATATCATAGAAGATAAAAAGTAGGAAACTTAATTCTCTACAAAAAAGGTCTCTTAACATTTCGCCATAGCTCGCTTCGTTTCCGAGATATTTGCAGATTCAGCTCAAAGGAACGGGCCTGACGGACATATTTCGAGATACTTCTTCTTCTTGTTGTTCTTCCTCTGCACAGCTAAGCTGGAAGTGGCATTTGCACCTCACAATAGTGCAGAGTTATCTCAAAGAAAGGGGCCACGGTGTTTCTGTATCTCTATTATGTTGGTGCGGCTTCGGAACTTTTAAATATCTTGATATATCTCGAGAACTACGCATCTGATCAAAAAATGTCATAGAACATAAAAAGTAGGAAACTTAATTCTCTACAAAAAAGGTCTCTTAACATTTTGCCATAGCTCGCTTCGTTTCCGAGATATTTGCAGATTTATCTCAAGGGAAGGGGCCTGACGGACATATTTCGAGATATTTCTTCTTCTTGTTGTTCTTCTTCTGCACAGCTAAGCTGGAAGTGGCATTTGCGGCTCGCACTAGTGCAGAGTTATCTCAAAGAAAGGGGCCACGGTGTTTCTGTATCTCTATTATGTTGGTGCGGCTTCGGAACTTTTAAATATCTCGATATATCTCGAAAACTACGCTTCTGATCAAAAAATATCATAGAACATAAATTGTAGGAAACCTAATTCTCTACAAAAAACGTCTCTTAACATTTTGCCATAGCTCGCTTCGTTTCCGAGATATTTGCAGATTCAGCTCAAAGGAACTGGCCTGACGGACATATTTCGAGATATTTCTTCTTCTTGTTGTTCTTCCTCTGCACAGCTAAGCTGGAAGTGACATTTGCAGCTCGCAATAGTGCAGAGTTATCTCAAAGAAAGGGGCCACGGTGTTTCTGTATCTCTATTATGTTGGTGCGGCTTCGGAACTTTTAAATATCTTGATATATCTCGAGAACTACGCATCTCATCAAAAAATATCATAGAACATAAAAAGTAGGAAACTTAATTCTCTACAAAAAAGGTCTCTTAACATTTTGCCATAGCTCGCTTCGTTTCCGAGATATTTGCAGATTTATCTCAAGGGAAGGGGCCTGACGGACATATTTCGAGATATTTCTTCTTCTTGTTGTTCTTCTCCTGCACAGCTGAGCTGGAAGTGGCATTTGCAGGTCGCAATAGTGCAGAGTTATCTCAAAGAAAGGGGCCACGGTGTTTCTGTATCTCTATTATGTTGGTGCGGCTTCGGAACTTTTAAATATCTCGATATATCTCGAAAACTACGCTTCTGATCAAAAAATATCATAGAACATAAATTGTAGGAAACCTAATTCTCTACAAAAAACGTCTCTTAACATTTTGCCATAGCTCGCTTCGTTTCCGAGATATTTGCAGATAAAGCTCAAAGGAACTGGCCTGACGGACATATTTCGAGATATTTCTTCTTCTTGTTGTTCTTCTTCTGCACAGCTAAGCTGGAAGTGGCATTTACAGCTCGCAATAGTGCAGAGTTATCTCAAAGAAAGGGGCCACGGTGTTTCTGTATCTCTATTATGTTGGTGCTGCTTCGGAACTTTTAAATATCTTGATATATCTCGAGAACTACGCATCTGATCAAAAAATATCATAGAACATGAAAAGTAGGAAACTTAATTCCCTACAAAAAAGGTCTCTTAACATTTTGCCATAGCTCTCTTCGTTTCCGAGATATTTGCAGATTTATCTCAAGGGAAGGGTCCTGATGGACATATTTCGAGATATTTCTTCTTCTTGTTGTTCTTCTTCTGCACAGCTAAACTGGAAGTGGCATTTCCAGCTCGCAATCGTGCAGAGTTATCTCAAAGAAAGGGGCCACGGTGTTTCTGTATCTCTATTATGTTGGTGCGGCTTCGGAACTTTTAAATATCTTGATATATCTCGAGAACTACGCCTCTGATCGAAAAATATCATAGAACATAAAAAGTAGGAAACTTAATTCTCTACAAAAAAGGTCTCTTAACATTTTGCCATAGCTCGCTTCGTTTCCGAGATATTTGCAGATTTATCTCAAGGGAAGGGGCCTGACGGACATATTTCGAGATATTTCTTCTTCTTCTTGTTCTTCTTCTGCACAGCTAAGCTTGAAGTGGCATTTACAGCTCGCAATCGTGCAGAGTTATCTCAAAGAAAGGGGCCACGGTGTTTCTGTATCTCTTATTATGTTGGTGCGGCTTCGGAACTTTTAAATATCTTGATATATCTCGAGAACTACGCATCTGATCAAAAAATATCATAGAACATAAAAAGTAGGAAACTTAATTCTCTACAAAAAAGGTCTCTTAACATTTTGCCATAGCTCGTTTCGTTTCCGAGATATTTGCAGATATATCTCAAGGGAAGGGGCCTGACGGACATATTTCGAGATATTTCTTCTTCTTGTTGTTCTTCCTCTGCACAGCTAAGCTGGAAGTGGCATTTGCAGCTCGCAATAGTGCAGAGTTATCTCAAAGAAAGGGGCCACGGTGTTTCTGTATCTCTATTATGTTGGTGCGGCTTCGGAACTTTTAAATATCTTGATATATCTCGAGAACTACGCATCTGATCAAAAAACATCATAGAACATAAAAAGTAGGAAACTTAATTCTCTACAAAAAAGGTCTCTTAACATTTTGCCATAGCTCGCTTCGTTTCCGAGATATTTGCAGATATATCTCAAGGGAAGGGGCCTGACGGACATATTTCGAGATATTTCTTCTTCTTGTTGTTCTTCTTCTGCACAGCTAAGCTGGAAGTAGCATTTGCGGCTCGCACTAGTGCAGAGTTATCTCAAAGAAAGGGGCCACGGTGTTTCTGTATCCCTATTATGTTGGTGCGGCTTCGGAACTTTTAAATATCTCGATATATCTCGAAAACTACGCTTCTGATCAAAAAATATCATAGAACATAAATTGTAGGAAACATAATTCTCTACAAAAAACGTCTCTTAACATTTTGCCATAGCTCGCTTCGTTTCCGAGATATTTGCAGATTCAGCTCAAAGGAACTGGCCTGACGGACATATTTCGAGATATTTCTTCTTCTTGTTGTTCTTCCTCTGCACAGCTAAGCTGGAAGTGGCATTTGCAGCTCGCAATAGTGCAGAGTTATCTCAAAGAAAGGTGCCACGGTGTTTCTGTATCTCTATTATGTTGGTGCGGCTTCGGAACTTTTAAATATCTTGATATATCTCGAGAACTACGCATCTGATCAAAAAATATCATACAACATAAAAAGTAGGAAACTTAATTCTCTACAAAAAAGGTCTCTTAACATTTCGCCATAGCTCGCTTCGTTTCCGAGATATTTGCAGATTTATCTCAAGGGAAGGGGCCTGACGGACATATTTCGAGATATTTCTTCTTCTTGTTGTTCTTCTTCTGCACAGCTAAGCTGGAACTGGCATTTGCGGCTCGCACTAGTGCAGAGTTATCTCAAAGAAAGGGGCCACGGTGTTTCTGTATCTCTATTATGTTGGTGCGGCTTCGGAACTTTTAAATATCTCGATGTATCTCGAAAACTACGCTTCTGATCAAAAAATATCATAGAGCATAAATTGTAGGAAGCATAATTCTCTACAAAAAAGGTCTCTTAACATTTTGCCATAGCTCGCTTCGTTTCCGAGATATTTGCAGATATATCTCAAGGGAAGGGGCCTGACGGACATATTTCGAGATATTTCTTCTTCTTGTTGTTCTTCTTCTGCACAGCTAAGCTGGAAGTGGCATTTCCGGCTCGCATTAGTGCAGAGTTATCTCAAAGAAAGGGGCCACGGTGTTTCTGTATCCCTATTATGTTGGTGCGGCTTCGGAACTTTTAAATATCTCGATATATCTCGAAAACTACGCTTCTGATCAAAAAATATCATAGAACATAAATTGTAGGAAACATAATTCTCTATAAAAAACGTCTCTTAACATTTTGCCATAGCTCGCTTCGTTTCCGAGATATTTGCAGATTCAGCTCAAAGGAACTGGCCTGCCGGACATATTTCGAGATATTTCTTCTTCTTGTTGTTCTTCCTCTGCACAGCTAAGCTGGAAGTGGCATTTGCAGCTCGCAATAGTGCAGAGTTATCTCAAAGAAAGGGGCCACGGTGTTTCTGTATCTCTATTATGTTGGTGCGGCTTCGGAACTTTTAAATATCTCGATGTATCTCGAAAACTACGCTTCTGATCAAAAAATATCATAGAACATAAAAAGTAGGAAACTTAATTCTCTACAAAAAAGGTCTCTTAACATTTCGCCATAGCTCGCTTCGTTTCCGAGATATTTGCAGATTTATCTCAAGGGAAGGGGCCTGACGGACATATTTCGAGATATTTCTTCTTCTTGTTGTTCTTCTTCTGCACAGCTAAGCTGGAAGTGGCATTTGCGGCTCGCACTAGTGCAGAGTTATCTCAAAGAAAGGGGCCACGGTGTTTCTGTATCCCTATTATGTTAGTGCGGCTTCGGAACTTTTAAATATCTCGATATATCTCGAAAACTACGCTTCTGATCAAAAAATATCATAGAACATAAATTGTAGGAAACATAATTCTCTACAAAAAAGGTCTCTTAACATTTCGCCATAGCTCGCTTCGTTTCCGAGATATTTGCAGATTTATCTCAAGGGAAGGGGCCTGACGGACATATTTCGAGATATTTCTTCTTCTTCTTGTTCTTCTTCTGCACAGCTAAGCTGGAAGTGGCATTTACAGCTCGCAATCGTGCAGAGTTATCTCAAAGAAAGGGGCCACGGTGTTTCTGTATCTCTTATTATGTTGGTGCGGCTTCGGAACTTTTAAATATCTTGATATATCTCGAGAACTATGCATCTGATCAAAAAATATCATAGAACATAAAAAGTAGGAAACTTAATTCTCTACAAAAAAGGTCTCTTAACATTTTGCCATAGCTCGCTTCGTTTCCGAGATATTTGCAGATATATCTCAAGGGAAGGGGCCTGACGGACATATTTCGAGATATTTCTTCTTCTTGTTGTTCTTCTTCTGCACAGCTAAGCTGGAAGTAGCATTTGCGGCTCGCACTAGTGCAGAGTTATCTCAAAGAAAGGGGCCACGGTGTTTCTGTATCCCTATTATGTTGGTGCGGCTTCGGAACTTTTAAATATCTCGATATATCTCGAAAACTACGCTTCTGATCAAAAAATATCATAGAACATAAATTGTAGGAAACATAATTCTCTATAAAAAACGTCTCTTAACATTTTCCCATAGCTCGCTTCGTTTCCGAGATATTGGCAGATTCAGCTCAAAGGAACTGGCCTGCCGGACATATTTCGAGATATTTCTTCTTCTTGTTGTTCTTCCTCTGCACAGCTAAGCTGGAAGTGGCATTTGCAGCTCGCAATAGTGCAGAGTTATCTCAAAGAAAGGGGCCACGGTGTTTCTGTATCTCTATTATGTTGGTGCGGCTTCGGAACTTTTAAATATCTCGATGTATCTCGAAAACTACGCTTCTGATCAAAAAATATCATAGAACATAAATTGTAGGAAACATAATTCTCTATAAAAAACGTCTCTTAACATTTTGCCATAGCTCGCTTCGTTTCCGAGATATTTGCAGATTCAGCTCAAAGGAACGGGCCTGACGGACATATTTCGAGATACTTCTTCTTCTTGTTGTTCTTCCTCTGCACAGCTAAGCTGGAAGTGGCATTTGCACCTCACAATAGTGCAGAGTTATCTCAAAGAAAGGGGCCACGGTGTTTCTGTATCTCTATTATGTTGGTGCGGCTTCGGAACTTTTAAATATCTTGATATATCTCGAGAACTACGCATCTGATCAAAAAATGTCATAGAACATAAAAAGTAGGAAACTTAATTCTCTACAAAAAAGGTCTCTTAACATTTTGCCATAGCTCGCTTCGTTTCCGAGATATTTGCAGATTTATCTCAAGGGAAGGGGCCTGACGGACATATTTCGAGATATTTCTTCTTCTTGTTGTTCTTCTTCTGCACAGCTAAGCTGGAAGTGGCATTTGCGGCTCGCACTAGTGCAGAGTTATCTCAAAGAAAGGGGCCACGGTGTTTCTGTATCTCTATTATGTTGGTGCGGCTTCGGAACTTTTAAATATCTCGATATATCTCGAAAACTACGCTTCTGATCAAAAAATATCATAGAACATAAATTGTAGGAAACCTAATTCTCTACAAAAAACGTCTCTTAACATTTTGCCATAGCTCGCTTCGTTTCCGAGATATTTGCAGATTCAGCTCAAAGGAACTGGCCTGACGGACATATTTCGAGATATTTCTTCTTCTTGTTGTTCTTCCTCTGCACAGCTAAGCTGGAAGTGACATTTGCAGCTCGCAATAGTGCAGAGTTATCTCAAAGAAAGGGGCCACGGTGTTTCTGTATCTCTATTATGTTGGTGCGGCTTCGGAACTTTTAAATATCTTGATATATCTCGAGAACTACGCATCTCATCAAAAAATATCATAGAACATAAAAAGTAGGAAACTTAATTCTCTACAAAAAAGGTCTCTTAACATTTTGCCATAGCTCGCTTCGTTTCCGAGATATTTGCAGATTTATCTCAAGGGAAGGGGCCTGACGGACATATTTCGAGATATTTCTTCTTCTTGTTGTTCTTCTCCTGCACAGCTGAGCTGGAAGTGGCATTTGCAGGTCGCAATAGTGCAGAGTTATCTCAAAGAAAGGGGCCACGGTGTTTCTGTATCTCTATTATGTTGGTGCGGCTTCGGAACTTTTAAATATCTCGATATATCTCGAAAACTACGCTTCTGATCAAAAAATATCATAGAACATAAATTGTAGGAAACCTAATTCTCTACAAAAAACGTCTCTTAACATTTTGCCATAGCTCGCTTCGTTTCCGAGATATTTGCAGATAAAGCTCAAAGGAACTGGCCTGACGGACATATTTCGAGATATTTCTTCTTCTTGTTGTTCTTCTTCTGCACAGCTAAGCTGGAAGTGGCATTTACAGCTCGCAATAGTGCAGAGTTATCTCAAAGAAAGGGGCCACGGTGTTTCTGTATCTCTATTATGTTGGTGCTGCTTCGGAACTTTTAAATATCTTGATATATCTCGAGAACTACGCATCTGATCAAAAAATATCATAGAACATGAAAAGTAGGAAACTTAATTCCCTACAAAAAAGGTCTCTTAACATTTTGCCATAGCTCTCTTCGTTTCCGAGATATTTGCAGATTTATCTCAAGGGAAGGGTCCTGATGGACATATTTCGAGATATTTCTTCTTCTTGTTGTTCTTCTTCTGCACAGCTAAACTGGAAGTGGCATTTCCAGCTCGCAATCGTGCAGAGTTATCTCAAAGAAAGGGGCCACGGTGTTTCTGTATCTCTATTATGTTGGTGCGGCTTCGGAACTTTTAAATATCTTGATATATCTCGAGAACTACGCCTCTGATCGAAAAATATCATAGAACATAAAAAGTAGGAAACTTAATTCTCTACAAAAAAGGTCTCTTAACATTTTGCCATAGCTCGCTTCGTTTCCGAGATATTTGCAGATTTATCTCAAGGGAAGGGGCCTGACGGACATATTTCGAGATATTTCTTCTTCTTCTTGTTCTTCTTCTGCACAGCTAAGCTTGAAGTGGCATTTACAGCTCGCAATCGTGCAGAGTTATCTCAAAGAAAGGGGCCACGGTGTTTCTGTATCTCTTATTATGTTGGTGCGGCTTCGGAACTTTTAAATATCTTGATATATCTCGAGAACTACGCATCTGATCAAAAAATATCATAGAACATAAAAAGTAGGAAACTTAATTCTCTACAAAAAAGGTCTCTTAACATTTTGCCATAGCTCGTTTCGTTTCCGAGATATTTGCAGATATATCTCAAGGGAAGGGGCCTGACGGACATATTTCGAGATATTTCTTCTTCTTGTTGTTCTTCCTCTGCACAGCTAAGCTGGAAGTGGCATTTGCAGCTCGCAATAGTGCAGAGTTATCTCAAAGAAAGGGGCCACGGTGTTTCTGTATCTCTATTATGTTGGTGCGGCTTCGGAACTTTTAAATATCTTGATATATCTCGAGAACTACGCATCTGATCAAAAAACATCATAGAACATAAAAAGTAGGAAACTTAATTCTCTACAAAAAAGGTCTCTTAACATTTTGCCATAGCTCGCTTCGTTTCCGAGATATTTGCAGATATATCTCAAGGGAAGGGGCCTGACGGACATATTTCGAGATATTTCTTCTTCTTGTTGTTCTTCTTCTGCACAGCTAAGCTGGAAGTAGCATTTGCGGCTCGCACTAGTGCAGAGTTATCTCAAAGAAAGGGGCCACGGTGTTTCTGTATCCCTATTATGTTGGTGCGGCTTCGGAACTTTTAAATATCTCGATATATCTCGAAAACTACGCTTCTGATCAAAAAATATCATAGAACATAAATTGTAGGAAACATAATTCTCTACAAAAAACGTCTCTTAACATTTTGCCATAGCTCGCTTCGTTTCCGAGATATTTGCAGATTCAGCTCAAAGGAACTGGCCTGACGGACATATTTCGAGATATTTCTTCTTCTTGTTGTTCTTCCTCTGCACAGCTAAGCTGGAAGTGGCATTTGCAGCTCGCAATAGTGCAGAGTTATCTCAAAGAAAGGTGCCACGGTGTTTCTGTATCTCTATTATGTTGGTGCGGCTTCGGAACTTTTAAATATCTTGATATATCTCGAGAACTACGCATCTGATCAAAAAATATCATACAACATAAAAAGTAGGAAACTTAATTCTCTACAAAAAAGGTCTCTTAACATTTCGCCATAGCTCGCTTCGTTTCCGAGATATTTGCAGATTTATCTCAAGGGAAGGGGCCTGACGGACATATTTCGAGATATTTCTTCTTCTTGTTGTTCTTCTTCTGCACAGCTAAGCTGGAAGTGGCATTTGCGGCTCGCACTAGTGCAGAGTTATCTCAAAGAAAGGGGCCACGGTGTTTCTGTATCCCTATTATGTTAGTGCGGCTTCGGAACTTTTAAATATCTCGATATATCTCGAAAACTACGCTTCTGATCAAAAAATATCATAGAACATAAATTGTAGGAAACATAATTCTCTACAAAAAAGGTCTCTTAACATTTCGCCATAGCTCGCTTCGTTTCCGAGATATTTGCAGATTTATCTCAAGGGAAGGGGCCTGACGGACATATTTCGAGATATTTCTTCTTCTTCTTGTTCTTCTTCTGCACAGCTAAGCTGGAAGTGGCATTTACAGCTCGCAATCGTGCAGAGTTATCTCAAAGAAAGGGGCCACGGTGTTTCTGTATCTCTTATTATGTTGGTGCGGCTTCGGAACTTTTAAATATCTTGATATATCTCGAGAACTATGCATCTGATCAAAAAATATCATAGAACATAAAAAGTAGGAAACTTAATTCTCTACAAAAAAGGTCTCTTAACATTTTGCCATAGCTCGCTTCGTTTCCGAGATATTTGCAGATATATCTCAAGGGAAGGGGCCTGACGGACATATTTCGAGATATTTCTTCTTCTTGTTGTTCTTCTTCTGCACAGCTAAGCTGGAAGTAGCATTTGCGGCTCGCACTAGTGCAGAGTTATCTCAAAGAAAGGGGCCACGGTGTTTCTGTATCCCTATTATGTTGGTGCGGCTTCGGAACTTTTAAATATCTCGATATATCTCGAAAACTACGCTTCTGATCAAAAAATATCATAGAACATAAATTGTAGGAAACATAATTCTCTATAAAAAACGTCTCTTAACATTTTCCCATAGCTCGCTTCGTTTCCGAGATATTGGCAGATTCAGCTCAAAGGAACTGGCCTGCCGGACATATTTCGAGATATTTCTTCTTCTTGTTGTTCTTCCTCTGCACAGCTAAGCTGGAAGTGGCATTTGCAGCTCGCAATAGTGCAGAGTTATCTCAAAGAAAGGGGCCACGGTGTTTCTGTATCTCTATTATGTTGGTGCGGCTTCGGAACTTTTAAATATCTCGATATATCTCGAGAACTACGCATCTGATCAAAAAATATCATAGAACATAAATTGTAGGAAACATAATTCTCTATAAAAAACGTCTCTTAACATTTTGCCATAGCTCGCTTCGTTTCCGAGATATTTGCAGATTCAGCTCAAAGGAACTGGCCTGACGGACATATTTCGAGATATTTCTTCTTCTTGTTGTTCTTCCTCTGCACAGCTAAGCTGGAAGTGGCATTTGCAGCTCGCAATAGTGCAGAGTTATCTCAAAGAAAGGGGCCACGGTGTTTTTGTATCTCTATTATGTTGGTGCGGCTTCGGAACTTTTAAATATCTTGATATATCTCGAGAACTACGCATCTGATCAAAAAATATCATAGAACATAAAAAGTAGGAAACTTAATTCTCTACAAAAAAGGTCTCTTAACATTTCGCCATAGCTCGCTTCGTTTCCGAGATATTTGCAGATTTATCTCAAGGGAAGGGGCCTGACGGACATATTTCGAGATATTTCTTCTTCTTGTTGTCCTTCTTCTGCACAGCTAAGCTGGAAGTGGCATTTACAGCTCGCAATCGTGCAGAGTTATCTCAAAGAAAGGGGCCACGGTGTTTCTGTATCTCTATTATGTTGGTGCGGCTTCGGAACTTTTAAATATCTTGATATATCTCGAGAACTACGCATCTGATCAAAAAATATCATAGAACATAAAAAGTAGGAAACTTAATTCTCTACAAAAAAGGTCTCTTAACATTTTGCCATAGCTCGCTTCGTTTCCGAGAGATTTGCAGATTCAGCTCAAAGGAACTGGCCTGACGGACATATTTCGAGATATTTCTTCTTCTTGTTGTTCTTCCTCTGCACAGCTAAGCTGGAAGTGGCATTTGCAGCTCGCAATAGTGCAGAGTTATCTCAAAGAAAGGGGCCACGGTGTTTTTGTATCTCTATTATGTTGGTGCGGCTTCGGAACTTTTAAATATCTTGATATATCTCGAGAACTACGCATCTGATCAAAAAATATCATAGAACATAAAAAGTAGGAAACTTAATTCTCTACAAAAAAGGTCTCTTAACATTTTGCCATAGCTCGCTTCGTTTCCGAGATATTTGCAGATATACCTCAAGGGAAGGGGCCTGACGGACATATTTCGAGATATTTCTTCTTCTTGTTGTCCTTCTTCTGCACAGCTAAGCTGGAAGTGGCATTTACAGCTCGCAATCGTGCAGAGTTATCTCAAAGAAAGGGGCCACGGTGTTTCTGTATCTCTATTATGTTGGTGCGGCTTCGGAACTTTTAAATATCTTGATATATCTCGAGAACTACGCATGTGATCAAAAAATATCATAGAAGATAAAAAGTAGGGAACTTAATTCTCTACAAAAAAGGTCTCTTAACATTTTGCCATAGCTCGCTTCGTTTCCGAGATATTTGCAGATTCAGCTCAAAGGAACTGGCCTGACGGACATATTTCGAGATATTTCTTCTTCTTGTTGTTCTTCCTCTGCACAGCTAAGCTGGAAGTGGCATTTGCAGCTCGCAATAGTGCAGAGTTATCTCAAAGAAAGGGGCCACGGTGTTTTTGTATCTCTATTATGTTGGTGCGGCTTCGGAACTTTTAAATATCTTGATATATCTCGAGAACTACGCATCTGATCAAAAAATATCATAGAACATAAAAAGTAGGAAACTTAATTCTCTACAAAAAAGGTCTCTTAACATTTTGCCATAGCTCGCTTCGTTTCCGAGATATTTGCAGATATACCTCAAGGGAAGGGGCCTGACGGACATATTTCGAGACATTTCTTCTTCTTGTTGTTCTTCTTCTGCACAGCTAAGCTGGAAGTGGCATTTACAGCTCGCAATAGTGCAGAGTTATCTCAAAGAAAGGGGCCACGGTGTTTCTGTATCTCTATTATGTTGGTGCGGCTTCGGAACTTTTAAATATCTTAATATATCTCGAGAACTACGCATGTGATCAAAAAATATCATAGAAGATAAAAAGTAGGGAACTTAATTCTCTACAAAAAAGGTCTCTTAACATTTTGCCATAGCTCGCTTCGTTTCCGAGATATTTGCAGATTCAGCTCAAAGGAACTGGCCTGCCGGACATATTTCGAGATATTTCTTCTTCTTGTTGTTCTTCCTCTGCACAGCTAAGCTGGAAGTGGCATTTGCAGCTCGCAATAGTGCAGAGTTATCTCAAAGAAAGGGGCCACGGTGTTTCTGTATCTCTATTATGTTGGTGCGGCTTCGGAACTTTTAAATATCTCGATGTATCTCGAAAACTACGCTTCTGATCAAAAAATATCATAGAACATAAAAAGTAGGAAACTTAATTCTCTACAAAAAAGGTCTCTTAACATTTCGCCATAGCTCGCTTCGTTTCCGAGATATTTGCAGATTTATCTCAAGGGAAGGGGCCTGACGGACATATTTCGAGATATTTCTTCTTCTTGTTGTTCTTCTTCTGCACAGCTAAGCTGGAAGTGGCATTTGCGGCTCGCACTAGTGCAGAGTTATCTCAAAGAAAGGGGCCACGGTGTTTCTGTATCCCTATTATGTTAGTGCGGCTTCGGAACTTTTAAATATCTCGATATATCTCGAAAACTACGCTTCTGATCAAAAAATATCATAGAACATAAATTGTAGGAAACATAATTCTCTACAAAAAAGGTCTCTTAACATTTCGCCATAGCTCGCTTCGTTTCCGAGATATTTGCAGATTCAGCTCAAAGGAACGGGCCTGACGGACATATTTCGAGATATTTCTTCTTCTTGTTGTTCTTCTTCTGCACAGCTAAGCTGGAAGTGGCATTTGCGGCTCGCACTAGTGCAGAGTTATCTCGAAGAAAGGGGCCACGGTGTTTCTGTATCTCTATTATGTTGGTGCGGCTTCGGAACTTTTAAATATCTTGATATATCTCGAGAACTACGCATCTGATCAAAAAATATCATAGAACATAAAAAGTAGGAAACTTAATTCTCTACAAAAAAGTTCTCTTAAGATTTTGCCATAGCTCGCTTCGTTTCCGAGATATTTGCAGATTTATCTCAAGGGAAGGGGCCTGACGGACATATTTCGAGATATTTCTTCTTCTTGTTGTTCTTCCTCTGCACAGCTAAGCTGGAAGTGGCATTTGCAGCTGGCAATAGTGCAGTGTTATCTCAAAGAAGGGGGCCACGGTGTTTCTGTATCTCTATTACGTTGGTGCGGCTTCGGAACTTTTAAATATCTTGATATATCTCGTGAACTACGCATCTGATCAAAAAATATCATAGAACATAAATTGTAGGAAACATAATTCTCTACAAAAAACGTCTCTTAACATTTTGCCATAGCTCGCTTCGTTTCCGAGATATTTGCAGATTCAGCTCAAAGGAACGGGCCTGACGGACATATTTCGAGATATTTCTTCTTCTTGTTGTTCTTCTTCTGCACAGCTAAGCTGGAAGTGGCATTTGCAGCTCGCAATAGTGCAGAGTAATCTCAAAGAAAGGGGCCACGGTGTTTCTGTATCTCTATTATGTTGGTGCGGCTTCGGAACTTTTAAATATCTTGATATATCTCGAGAACTACTCATCTGATCAAAAAATATCATAGAACATAAAAAGTAAAAAACTTAATTCTCTACAAAAAAGGTCTGTTAAGATTTTGCCATAGCTCGCTTCGTTTCCGAGATATTTGCAGATTTATCTCAAGGGAAGGGGCCTGACGGACATATTTCGAGATATTTCTTCTTCTTGTTGTTCGTCTTCTGCACAGCTAAGCTGGAAGTGGCATTTGCGGCTCGCACTAGTGCAGAGTTATCTCAAAGAAAGGGGCCACGGTGTTTCTGTATCCCTATTATGTTAGTGCGGCTTCGGAACTTTTAAATATCTCGATATATCTCGAAAACTACGCTTCTGCTCAAAAAATATCATAGAACATAAATTGTAGGAAACATAATTCTCTACAAAAAAGGTCTCTTAACATTTCGCCATAGCTCGCTTCGTTTCCGAGATATTTGCAGATTTATCTCAAGGGAAGGGGCCTGACGGACATATTTCGAGATATTTCTTCTTCTTGTTGTTCTTCTTCTGCACAGCTAAGCTGGAAGTGGCATTTACAGCTCGCAATCGTGCAGAGTTATCTCAAAGAAAGGGGCCACGGTGTTTCTGTATCTCTTATTATGTTGGTGCGGCTTCGGAACTTTTAAATATCTTGATATATCTCGAGAACTACGCATCTGATCAAAAAATATCATAGAACATAAAAAGTAGGAAACTTATTTCTCTACAAAAAAGGTCTCTTAACATTTTGCCATAGCTCGCTTCGTTTCCGAGATATTTGCAGATTTATCTCAAGGGAAGGGGCCTGACGGACATATTTCGAGATATTTCTTCTTCTTGTTGTTCTTCTTCTGCACAGCTAAGCTGGAAGTGGCATTTGCGGCTCGCACTAGTGCAGAGTTATCTCAAAGAAAGGGGCCACGGTGTTTCTGTATCCCTATTATGTTGGTGCCGCTTCGGAACTTTTAAATATCTCGATATATCTCGAAAACTACGCTTCTGATCAAAAAATATCATAGAACATAAATTGTAGGAAACATAATTCTCTACAAAAAACGTCTCTTAACATTTTGCCATAGCTCGCTTCGTTTCCGAGATATTTCCAGATTCAGCTCAAAGGAACTGGCGTGACGGACATATTTCGAGATATTTCTTCTTCTTGTTGTTCTTCCTCTGCACAGCTAAGCTGGAAGTGGCATTTGCAGCTCGCAATAGTGCAGAGTTATCTCAAAGAAAGGGGCCACGGTGTTTCTGTATCTCTATTATGTTGGTGCGGCTTCGGAACTTTTAAATATCTTGATATATCTCGAGAACTACGCATCTCCCCAAAAAATATCATAGAACATAAAAAGTAGGAAACTTAATTCTCTACAAAAAAGGTCTCTTAACGTTTTGCCATAGCTCGCTTCGTTTCCGAGATATTTGCAGATTTATCTCAAGGGAAGGGGCCTGTCGGACATATTTCGAGATATTTCTTCTTCTTGTTGTTCTTCTTCTGCACAGCTAAGCTGGAAGTGGCATTTGCGGCTCGCACTAGTGCAGAGTTATCTCAAAGAAAGGGGCCACGGTGTTTCTGTATCTCTATTATGTTGGTGCGGCTTCGGAACTTTTAAATATCTCGATATATCTCGAAAACTACGCTTCTGATCAAAAAATATCATAGAACATAAATTGTAGGAGACAGAATTCTCTACAAAAAAGGTCTCTTAACATTTTGCCATAGCTCGCTTCGTTTCCGAGATATTTGCAGATATATCTCAAGGGAAGGGGCCTGACGGACATATTTCGAGATATTTCTTCTTCTTGTTGTTCTTCTTCTGCACAGCTAAGCTGGAAGTGGCATTTACAGCTCGCAATAGTGCAGAGTTATCTCAAAGAAAGGGGCCACGGTGTTTCTGTATCTCTATTATGTTGGTGCGGCTTCGGAACTTTTAAATATCTTGATATATCTCGAGAACTACGCATCTGATCAAAAAATATCATAGAACATAAAAAGTAGGAAACTTAATTCTCTACAAAAAAGGTCTCTTAAGATTTTGCCATAGCTCGCTTCGTTTCCGAGATATTTGCAGATTTATCACAAGGGAAGGGGCCTGACGGACATATTTCGAGATATTTCTTCTTCTTGTTGTTCTTCTTCTGCACAGCTAAGCTGGAAGTGGCATTTGCGGCTCGCACTAGTGCAGAGTTATCTCAAAGAAAGGGGCCACGGTGTTTCTGTATCCCTATTATGTTAGTGCGGCTTCGGAACTTTTAAATATCTCGATATATCTCGAAAACTACGCTTCTGATCAAAAAATATCATAGAACATAAATTGTAGGAAACATAATTCTCTACAAAAAAGGTCTCTTAACATTTCGCCATAGCTCGCTTCGTTTCCGAGATATTTGCAGATTTATCTCAAGGGAAGGGGCCTGACGGACATATTTCGAGATATTTCTTCTTCTTGTTGTTCTTCTTCTGCACAGCTAAGCTTGAAGTGGCATTTACAGCTCGCAATCGTGCAGAGTTATCTCAAAGAAAGGGGCCACGGTGTTTCTGTATCTCTTATTATGTTGGTGCGGCTTCGGAACTTTTAAATATCTTGATATATCTCGAGAACTACGCATCTGATCAAAAAATATCATAGAACATAAAAAGTAGGAAACTTAATTCTCTACAAAAAAGGTCTCTTAACATTTTGCCATAGCTCGTTTCGTTTCCGAGATATTTGCAGATATATCTCAAGGGAAGGGGCCTGACGGACATATTTCGAGATATTTCTTCTTCTTGTTGTTCTTCCTCTGCACAGCTAAGCTGGAAGTGGCATTTGCAGCTCGCAATAGTGCAGAGTTATCTCAAAGAAAGGGGCCACGGTGTTTCTGTATCTCTATTATGTTGGTGCGGCTTCGGAACTTTTAAATATCTTGATATATCTCGAGAACTACGCATCTGATCAAAAAACATCATAGAACATAAAAAGTAGGAAACTTAATTCTCTACAAAAAAGGTCTCTTAACATTTTGCCATAGCTCGCTTCGTTTCCGAGATATTTGCAGATATATCTCAAGGGAAGGGGCCTGACGGACATATTTCGAGATATTTCTTCTTCTTGTTGTTCTTCTTCTGCACAGCTAAGCTGGAAGTAGCATTTGCGGCTCGCACTAGTGCAGAGTTATCTCAAAGAAAGGGGCCACGGTGTTTCTGTATCCCTATTATGTTGGTGCGGCTTCGGAACTTTTAAATATCTCGATATATCTCGAAAACTACGCTTCTGATCAAAAAATATCATAGAACATAAATTGTAGGAAACATAATTCTCTACAAAAAACGTCTCTTAACATTTTGCCATAGCTCGCTTCGTTTCCGAGATATTTGCAGATTCAGCTCAAAGGAACTGGCCTGACGGACATATTTCGAGATATTTCTTCTTCTTGTTGTTCTTCCTCTGCACAGCTAAGCTGGAAGTGGCATTTGCAGCTCGCAATAGTGCAGAGTTATCTCAAAGAAAGGTGCCACGGTGTTTCTGTATCTCTATTATGTTGGTGCGGCTTCGGAACTTTTAAATATCTTGATATATCTCGAGAACTACGCATCTGATCAAAAAATATCATACAACATAAAAAGTAGGAAACTTAATTCTCTACAAAAAAGGTCTCTTAACATTTCGCCATAGCTCGCTTCGTTTCCGAGATATTTGCAGATTTATCTCAAGGGAAGGGGCCTGACGGACATATTTCGAGATATTTCTTCTTCTTGTTGTTCTTCTTCTGCACAGCTAAGCTGGAACTGGCATTTGCGGCTCGCACTAGTGCAGAGTTATCTCAAAGAAAGGGGCCACGGTGTTTCTGTATCTCTATTATGTTGGTGCGGCTTCGGAACTTTTAAATATCTCGATGTATCTCGAAAACTACGCTTCTGATCAAAAAATATCATAGAACATAAATTGTAGGAAGCATAATTCTCTACAAAAAAGGTCTCTTAACATTTTGCCATAGCTCGCTTCGTTTCCGAGATATTTGCAGATATATCTCAAGGGAAGGGGCCTGACGGACATATTTCGAGATATTTCTTCTTCTTGTTGTTCTTCTTCTGCACAGCTAAGCTGGAAGTGGCATTTCCGGCTCGCATTAGTGCAGAGTTATCTCAAAGAAAGGGGCCACGGTGTTTCTGTATCCCTATTATGTTGGTGCGGCTTCGGAACTTTTAAATATCTCGATATATCTCGAAAACTACGCTTCTGATCAAAAAATATCATAGAACATAAATTGTAGGAAACATAATTCTCTATAAAAAACGTCTCTTAACATTTTGCCATAGCTCGCTTCGTTTCCGAGATATTTGCAGATTCAGCTCAAAGGAACTGGCCTGCCGGACATATTTCGAGATATTTCTTCTTCTTGTTGTTCTTCCTCTGCACAGCTAAGCTGGAAGTGGCATTTGCAGCTCGCAATAGTGCAGAGTTATCTCAAAGAAAGGGGCCACGGTGTTTCTGTATCTCTATTATGTTGGTGCGGCTTCGGAACTTTTAAATATCTCGATGTATCTCGAAAACTACGCTTCTGATCAAAAAATATCATAGAACATAAAAAGTAGGAAACTTAATTCTCTACAAAAAAGGTCTCTTAACATTTCGCCATAGCTCGCTTCGTTTCCGAGATATTTGCAGATTTATCTCAAGGGAAGGGGCCTGACGGACATATTTCGAGATATTTCTTCTTCTTGTTGTTCTTCTTCTGCACAGCTAAGCTGGAAGTGGCATTTGCGGCTCGCACTAGTGCAGAGTTATCTCAAAGAAAGGGGCCACGGTGTTTCTGTATCCCTATTATGTTAGTGCGGCTTCGGAACTTTTAAATATCTCGATATATCTCGAAAACTACGCTTCTGATCAAAAAATATCATAGAACATAAATTGTAGGAAACATAATTCTCTACAAAAAAGGTCTCTTAACATTTCGCCATAGCTCGCTTCGTTTCCGAGATATTTGCAGATTTATCTCAAGGGAAGGGGCCTGACGGACATATTTCGAGATATTTCTTCTTCTTGTTGTTCTTCTTCTGCACAGCTAAGCTGGAAGTGGCATTTACAGCTCGCAATCGTGCAGAGTTAGCTCAAAGAAAGGGGCCACGGTGTTTCTGTATCTCTTATTATGTTGGTGCGGCTTCGGAACTTTTAAATATCTTGATATATCTCGAGAACTACGCATCTGATCAAAAAACATCATAGAACATAAAAAGTAGGAAACTTAATTCTCTACAAAAAAGGTCTCTTAACATTTTGCCATAGCTCGCTTCGTTTCCGAGATATTTGCAGATATATCTCAAGGGAAGGGGCCTGACGGACATATTTCGAGATATTTCTTCTTCTTGTTGTTCTTCTTCTGCACAGCTAAGCTGGAAGTAGCATTTGCGGCTCGCACTAGTGCAGAGTTATCTCAAAGAAAGGGGCCACGGTGTTTCTGTATCCCTATTATGTTGGTGCGGCTTCGGAACTTTTAAATATCTCGATATATCTCGAAAACTACGCTTCTGATCAAAAAATATCATAGAACATGAATTGTAGGAAACATAATTCTCTACAAAAAACGTCTCTTAACATTTTGCCATAGCTCGCTTCGTTTCCGAGATATTTGCAGATTCAGCTCAAAGGAACTGGCCTGACGGACATATTTCGAGATATTTCTTCTTCTTGTTGTTCTTCCTCTGCACAGCTAAGCTGGAAGTGGCATTTGCAGCTCGCAATAGTGCAGAGTTATCTCAAAGAAAGGTGCCACGGTGTTTCTGTATCTCTATTATGTTGGTGCGGCTTCGGAACTTTTAAATATCTTGATATATCTCGAGAACTACGCATCTGATCAAAAAATATCATACAACATAAAAAGTAGGAAACTTAATTCTCTACAAAAAAGGTCTCTTAACATTTCGCCATAGCTCGCTTCGTTTCCGAGATATTTGCAGATTTATCTCAAGGGAAGGGGCCTGACGGACATATTTCGAGATATTTCTTCTTCTTGTTGTTCTTCTTCTGCACAGCTAAGCTGGAACTGGCATTTGCGGCTCGCACTAGTGCAGAGTTATCTCAAAGAAAGGGGCCACGGTGTTTCTGTATCTCTATTATGTTGGTGCGGCTTCGGAACTTTTAAATATCTCGATGTATCTCGAAAACTACGCTTCTGATCAAAAAATATCATAGAACATAAATTGTAGGAAGCATAATTCTCTACAAAAAAGGTCTCTTAAGATTTTGCCATAGCTCGCTTCGTTTCCGAGATATTTGCAGATATATCTCAAGGGAAGGGGCCTGACGGACATATTTCGAGATATTTCTTCTTCTTGTTGTTCTTCTTCTGCACAGCTAAGCTGGAAGTGGCATTTCCGGCTCGCACTAGTGCAGAGTTATCTCAAAGAAAGGGGCCACGGTGTTTCTGTATCCCTATTATGTTGGTGCGGCTTCGGAACTTTTAAATATCTCGATATATCTCGAAAACTACGCTTCTGATCAAAAAATATCATAGAACATAAATTGTAGGAAACATAATTCTCTATAAAAAACGTCTCTTAACATTTTGCCATAGCTCGCTTCGTTTCCGAGATATTTGCAGATTCAGCTCAAAGGAACTGGCCTGACGGACATATTTCGAGATATTTCTTCTTCTTGTTGTTCTTCCTCTGCACAGCTAAGCTGGAAGTGGCATTTGCAGCTCGCAATAGTGCAGAGTTATCTCAAAGAAAGGTGCCACGGTGTTTCTGTATCTCTATTATGTTGGTGCGGCTTCGGAACTTTTAAATATCTTGATATATCTCGAGAACTACGCATCTGATCAAAAAATATCATACAACATAAAAAGTAGGAAACTTAATTCTCTACAAAAAAGGTCTCTTAACATTTCGCCATAGCTCGCTTCGTTTCCGAGATATTTGCAGATTTATCTCAAGGGAAGGGGCCTGACGGACATATTTCGAGATATTTCTTCTTCTTGTTGTTCTTCTTCTGCACAGCTAAGCTGGAACTGGCATTTGCGGCTCGCACTAGTGCAGAGTTATCTCAAAGAAAGGGGCCACGGTGTTTCTGTATCTCTATTATGTTGGTGCGGCTTCGGAACTTTTAAATATCTCGATGTATCTCGAAAACTACGCTTCTGATCAAAAAATATCATAGAACATAAATTGTAGGAAGCATAATTCTCTACAAAAAAGGTCTCTTAACATTTTGCCATAGCTCGCTTCGTTTCCGAGATATTTGCAGATATATCTCAAGGGAAGGGGCCTGACGGACATATTTCGAGATATTTCTTCTTCTTGTTGTTCTTCTTCTGCACAGCTAAGCTGGAAGTGGCATTTCCGGCTCGCACTAGTGCAGAGTTATCTCAAAGAAAGGGGCCACGGTGTTTCTGTATCCCTATTATGTTGGTGCGGCTTCGGAACTTTTAAATATCTCGATATATCTCGAAAACTACGCTTCTGATCAAAAAATATCATAGAACATAAATTGTAGGAAACATAATTCTCTATAAAAAACGTCTCTTAACATTTTGCCATAGCTCGCTTCGTTTCCGAGATATTTGCAGATTCAGCTCAAAGGAACTGGCCTGCCGGACATATTTCGAGATATTTCTTCTTCTTGTTGTTCTTCCTCTGCACAGCTAAGCTGGAAGTGGCATTTGCAGCTCGCAATAGTGCAGAGTTATCTCAAAGAAAGGGGCCACGGTGTTTCTGTATCTCTATTATGTTGGTGCGGCTTCGGAACTTTTAGATATCTTGATATATCTCGAGAACAACGCATCTGATCAAAAAATATCATAGAACATAAAAAGTAGAAAACCTAATTCTCTACAACAAAGGTCTCTTAACATTTTGCCATAGCTCGCTTCGTTTCCGAGATATTTGCAGATTTATCTCAAGGGAAGGGGCCTGACGGACATATTTCGAGATATTTCTTCTTCTTGTTGTTCTTCCTCTGCACAGCTAAGCTGGAAGTGGCATTTGCAGCTGGCAATAGTGCAGTGTTATCTCAAAGAAGGGGGCCACGGTGTTTCTGTATCTCTATTATGTTGGTGCGGCTTCGGAACTTTTAAATATCTTGATATATCTCGAGAACTACGCATCTGATCAAAAAATATCATAGAACATAAATTGTAGGAAACATAATTCTCTACAAAAAACGTCTCTTAACATTTTGCCATAGCTCGCTTCGTTTCCGAGATATTTGCAGATTCAGCTCAAAGGAACGGGCCTGACGGACATATTTCGAGATACTTTTTCTTCTTGTTGTTCTTCTTCTGCACAGCTAAGCTGGAAGTGGCATTTGCAGCTCGCAATAGTTCAGAGTAATCTCAAAGAAAGGGGCCACGGTGTTTCTGTATCTCTATTATGTTGGTGCGGCTTCGGAACTTTTAAATATCTTGATATATCTCGAGAACTACTCATCTGATCAAAAAATATCATAGAACATAAAAAGTAGAAAACTTAATTCTCTACAAAAAAGGTCTCTTAACATTTTGCCATAGCTCGCTTCGTTTCCGAGATATTTGCAGATTTATCTCAAGGGAAGGGGCCTGACGGACATATTTCGAGATATTTCTTCTTCTTGTTGTTCTTCTTCTGCACAGCTAAGCTGGAAGTGGCATTTGCGGCTCGCACTAGTGCAGAGTTATCTCGAAGAAAGGGGCCACGGTGTTTCTGTATCTCTATTATGTTGGTGCGGCTTCGGAACTTTTAAATATCTTGATATATCTCGAGAACTACGCATCTGATCAAAAAATATCATACAACATAAAAAGTAGGAAACTTAATTCTCTACAAAAAAGGTCTCTTAACATTTCGCCATAGCTCGCTTCGTTTCCGAGATATTTGCAGATTTATCTCAAGGGAAGGGGCCTGACGGACATATTTCGAGATATTTCTTCTTCTTGTTGTTCTTCTTCTGCACAGCTAAGCTGGAACTGGCATTTGCGGCTCGCACTAGTGCAGAGTTATCTCAAAGAAAGGGGCCACGGTGTTTCTGTATCTCTATTATGTTGGTGCGGCTTCGGAACTTTTAAATATCTCGATGTATCTCGAAAACTACGCTTCTGATCAAAAAATATCATAGAACATAAATTGTAGGAAGCATAATTCTCTACAAAAAAGGTCTCTTAACATTTTGCCATAGCTCGCTTCGTTTCCGAGATATTTGCAGATATATCTCAAGGGA
The DNA here is from genome assembly GCF_051020975.1 of Osmia lignaria lignaria. Taxonomy (NCBI): domain Eukaryota; kingdom Metazoa; phylum Arthropoda; class Insecta; order Hymenoptera; family Megachilidae; genus Osmia; species Osmia lignaria. Next base: position 5,043,837 of record NW_027478160.1, read on the forward strand.
AGGGGCCTGACGGACATATTTCGAGATATTTCTTCTTCTTGTTGTTCTTCTTCTGCACAGCTAAGCTGGAAGTGGCATTTGCGGCTCGCACTAGTGCAGAGTTATCTCAAAGAAAGGGGCCACGGTGTTTCTGTATCTCTATTATGTTGGTGCGGCTTCGGAACTTTTAAATATCTTGATATATCTCGAGAACTACGCATCTGATCAAAAAATATCATAGAACATAAATTGTAGGAAACATAATTCTCTACAAAAAACGTCTCTAAACATTTTGCCATAGCTCGCTTCGTTTCCGAGATATTTGCAGATTCAGCTCAAAGGAACGGGCCTGACGGACATATTTCGAGATATTTCTTCTTCTTGTTGTTCTTCTTCTGCACAGCTAAGCTGGAAGTGGCATTTGCGGCTCGCACTAGTGCAGAGTTATCTCGAAGAAAGGGGCCACGGTGTTTCTGTATCTCTATTATGTTGGTGCGGCTTCGGAACTTTTAAATATCTTGATATATCTCGAGAACTACGCATCTGATCAAAAAATATCATAGAACATAAAAAGTAGGAAACTTAATTCTCTACAAAAAAGTTCTCTTAAGATTTTGCCATAGCTCGCTTCGTTTCCGAGATATTTGCAGATTTATCTCAAGGGAAGGGGCCTGACGGACATATTTCGAGATATTTCTTCTTCTTGTTGTTCTTCCTCTGCACAGCTAAGCTGGAAGTGGCATTTGCAGCTGGCAATAGTGCAGTGTTATCTCAAAGAAGGGGGCCACGGTGTTTCTGTATCTCTATTACGTTGGTGCGGCTTCGGAACTTTTAAATATCTTGATATATCTCGAGAACTACGCATCTGATCAAAAAATATCATAGAACATAAATTGTAGGAAACATAATTCTCTACAAAAAACGTCTCTTAACATTTTGCCATAGCTCGCTTCGTTTCCGAGATATTTGCAGATTCAGCTCAAAGGAACGGGCCTGACGGACATATTTCGAGATATTTCTTCTTCTTGTTGTTCTTCTTCTGCACAGCTAAGCTGGAAGTGGCATTTGCAGCTCGCAATAGTGCAGAGTAATCTCAAAGAAAGGGGCCACGGTGTTTCTGTATCTCTATTATGTTGGTGCGGCTTCGGAACTTTTAAATATCTTGATATATCTCGAGAACTACTCATCTGATCAAAAAATATCATAGAACATAAAAAGTAGAAAACTTAATTCTCTACAAAAAAGGTCTCTTAACATTTTGCCATAGCTCGCTTCGTTTCCGAGATATTTGCAGATTTATCTCAAGGGAAGGGGCCTGACGGACATATTTCGAGATATTTCTTCTTCTTGTTGTTCTTCTTCTGCACAGCTAAGCTGGAAGTGGCATTTGCGGCTCGCACTAGTGCAGAGTTATCTCGAAGAAAGGGGCCACGGTGTTTCTGTATCTCTATTATGTTGGTGCGGCTTCGGAACTTTTAAATATCTTGATATATCTCGAGAACTACGCATCTGATCAAAAAATATCATAGAACATAAAAAGTAGGAAACTTAATTCTCTACAAAAAAGGTCTCTTAACATTTTGCCATAGCTCGCTTCGTTTCCGAGATATTTGCAGATTTATCTCAAGGGAAGGGGCCTGACGGACATATTTCGAGATATTTCTTCTTCTTGTTGTTCTTTCTCTGCACAGCTAAGCTGGAAGTGGCATTTGCAGCTCGCAATAGTGCAGAGTAATCTCAAAGAAAGGGGCCACGGTGTTTCTGTATCTCTATTATGTTGGTGCGGCTTCGGAACTTTTAAATATCTTGATATATCTCGAGAACTACGCATCTGATCAAAAAATATCATAGAACATAAAAAGTAGCAAACTTAATTCTCTACAAAAAAGGTCTCTTAACATTTTGCCATAGCTCGCTTCGTTTCCGAGATATTTGCAGATTTATCTCAAGGGAAGGGGCCTGACGGACATATTTCGAGATATTTCTTCTTCTTGTTGTTCTTCTTCTGCACAGCTAAGCTGGAAGTGGCATTTGCGGCTCGCACTAGTGCAGAATTATCTCGAAGATAGGGGCCACGGTGTTTCTGTATCTCTATTATGTTGGTGCGGCTTCGGAACTTTTAAATATCTTGATATATCTAGAGAACTACGCATCTGATCAAAAAATATCATAGAACATAAAAAGTAGGAAACTTAATTCTCTACAAAAAAGGTCTCTTATCATTTTGCCATAGCTCGCTTCGGTTCCGAGATATTTGCAGATTTATCTCAAGGGAAGGGGCCTGACGGACATATTTCGAGATATTTCTTCTTCTTGTTGTTCTTCCTCTGCACAGCTAAGCTGGAAGTGGCATTTGCAGCTCGCAATAGTGCAGAGTAATCTCAAAGAAAGGGGCCACGGTGTTTCTGTATCTCTATTATGTTGGTGCGGCTTCGGAACTTTTAAATATCTTGATATATCTCGAGAACTACGCATCTGATCAAAAAATATCATAGAACATAAAAAGCGGGAAACTTAATTCTCTACAAAAAAGGTCTCTTAACATTTTGCCATAGCTCGCTTCGTTTCCGAGATATTTGCAGATTTATCTCAAGGGAAGGGGCCTGACGGACATATTTCGAGATATTTCTTCTTCTTGTTGTTCTTCCTCTGCACAGCTAAGCTGGAAGTGGCATTTGCAGCTCGCAATAGTGCAGAGTAATCTCAAAGAAAGGGGCCACGGTGTTTCTGTATCTCTATTATGTTGGTGCGGCTTCGGAACTTTTAAATATCTTGATATATCTCGAGAACTACGCATCTGATCAAAAAATATCATAGAACATAAAAAGTAGGAAACTTAATTCTCTACAAAGAAGGTCTCTTAACATTTTGCCATAGCTCGCTTCGTTTCCGAGATATTTGCAGATTTATCTCAAGGGAAGGGGCCTGACGGACATATTTCGAGATATTTCTTCTTCTTGTTGTTCTTCTTCTGCACAGCTAAGCTGGAAGTGGCATTTGCGGCTCGCACTAGTGCAGAGTTATCTCAAAGAAAGGGGCCACGGTGTTTCTGTATCTCTATTATGTTGGTGCGGCTTCGGAACTTTTAAATATCTTGATATATCTCGAGAACTACGCATCTGATCAAAAAATATCATAGAACATAAAAAGTAGGAAACTTAATTCTCTACAAAAAAGGTCCCTTAACATTTTGCCATAGCTCGCTTCGTTTCCGAGATATTTGCAGATTTATCTCAAGGGAAGGGGCCTGACGGACATATTTCGAGATATTTCTTCTTCTTGTTGTTCTTCTTCTGCACAGCTAAGCTGGAAGTGGCATTTGCGGCTCGCACTAGTGCAGAGTTATCTCGAAGAAAGGGGCCACGGTGTTTCTGTATCTCTATTATGTTGGTGCGGCTTCGGAACTTTTAAATATCTTGATATATCTCGAGAACTACGCATCTGATCAAAAAATATCATAGAACATAAAAAGTAGGAAACTTAATTCTCTACAAAAAAGTTCTCTTAAGATTTTGCCATAGCTCGCTTCGTTTCCGAGATATTTGCAGATTTATCTCAAGGGAAGGGGCCTGACGGACATATTTCGAGATATTTCTTCTTCTTGTTGTTCTTCTTCTGCACAGCTAAGCTGGAAGTGGCATTTGCGGCTCGCACTAGTGCAGAATTATCTCGAAGATAGGGGCCACGGTGTTTCTGTATCTCTATTATGTTGGTGCGGCTTCGGAACTTTTAAATATCTTGATATATCTAGAGAACTACGCATCTGATCAAAAAATATCATAGAACATAAAAAGTAGGAAACTTAATTCTCTACAAAAAAGGTCTCTTATCATTTTGCCATAGCTCGCTTCGGTTCCGAGATATTTGCAGATTTATCTCAAGGGAAGGGGCCTGACGGACATATTTCGAGATATTTCTTCTTCTTGTTGTTCTTCCTCTGCACAGCTAAGCTGGAAGTGGCATTTGCAGCTCGCAATAGTGCAGAGTAATCTCAAAGAAAGGGGCCACGGTGTTTCTGTATCTCTATTATGTTGGTGCGGCTTCGGAACTTTTAAATATCTTGATATATCTCGAGAACTACGCATCTGATCAAAAAATATCATAGAACATAAAAAGCGGGAAACTTAATTCTCTACAAAAAAGGTCTCTTAACATTTTGCCATAGCTCGCTTCGTTTCCGAGATATTTGCAGATTTATCTCAAGGGAAGGGGCCTGACGGACATATTTCGAGATATTTCTTCTTCTTGTTGTTCTTCCTCTGCACAGCTAAGCTGGAAGTGGCATTTGCAGCTCGCAATAGTGCAGAGTAATCTCAAAGAAAGGGGCCACGGTGTTTCTGTATCTCTATTATGTTGGTGCGGCTTCGGAACTTTTAAATATCTTGATATATCTCGAGAACTACGCATCTGATCAAAAAATATCATAGAACATAAAAAGTAGGAAACTTAATTCTCTACAAAGAAGGTCTCTTAACATTTTGCCATAGCTCGCTTCGTTTCCGAGATATTTGCAGATTTATCTCAAGGGAAGGGGCCTGACGGACATATTTCGAGATATTTCTTCTTCTTGTTGTTCTTCTTCTGCACAGCTAAGCTGGAAGTGGCATTTGCGGCTCGCACTAGTGCAGAGTTATCTCAAAGAAAGGGGCCACGGTGTTTCTGTATCTCTATTATGTTGGTGCGGCTTCGGAACTTTTAAATATCTTGATATATCTCGAGAACTACGCATCTGATCAAAAAATATCATAGAACATAAAAAGTAGGAAACTTAATTCTCTACAAAAAAGGTCCCTTAACATTTTGCCATAGCTCGCTTCGTTTCCGAGATATTTGCAGATTTATCTCAAGGGAAGGGGCCTGACGGACATATTTCGAGATATTTCTTCTTCTTGTTGTTCTTCTTCTGCACAGCTAAGCTGGAAGTGGCATTTGCGGCTCGCACTAGTGCAGAGTTATCTCGAAGAAAGGGGCCACGGTGTTTCTGTATCTCTATTATGTTGGTGCGGCTTCGGAACTTTTAAATATCTTGATATATCTCGAGAACTACGCATCTGATCAAAAAATATCATAGAACATAAAAAGTAGGAAACTTAATTCTCTACAAAAAAGTTCTCTTAAGATTTTGCCATAGCTCGCTTCGTTTCCGAGATATTTGCAGATTTATCTCAAGGGAAGGGGCCTGACGGACATATTTCGAGATATTTCTTCTTCTTGTTGTTCTTCCTCTGCACAGCTAAGCTGGAAGTGGCATTTGCAGCTGGCAATAGTGCAGAGTTATCTCAAAGAAGGGGGCCACGGTGTTTCTGTATCTCTATTATGTTGGTGCGGCTTTGGAACTTTTAAATATCTTGATATATCTCGAGAACTACGCATCTGATCAAAAAATATCATAGAACATAAATTGTAGGAAACATAATTCTCTACAAAAAACGTCTCTTAACATTTTCCCATAGCTCGCTTCGTTTCCGAGATATTTGCAGATTCAGCTCAAAGGAACGGGCCTGACGGACATATTTCGAGATATTTCTTTTTCTTGTTGTTCTTCTTCTGCACAGCTAAGCTGGAAGTGGCATTTGCAGCTCGCAATAGTGCAGAGTAATCTCAAAGAAAGGGGCCACGGTGTTTCTGTATCTCTATTATGTTGGTGCGGCTTCGGAACTTTTAAATATCTTGATATATCTCGAGAACTACGCATCTGATCAAAAAATATCATAGAACATAAAAACTAGCAAACTTAATTCTCTACAAAAAAGGTCTCTTAACATTTTGCCATAGCTCGCTTCGTTTCCGAGATATTTGCAGATTTATCTCAAGGGAAGGGGCCTGACGGACATATTTCGAGATATTTCTTCTTCTTGTTGTTCTTCTTCTGCACAGCTAAGCTGGAAGTGGCATTTGCGGCTCGCACTAGTGCAGAATTATCTCGAAGATAGGGGCCACGGTGTTTCTGTATCTCTATTATGTTGGTGCGGCTTCGGAACTTTTAAATATCTTGATATATCTCGAGAACTACGCATCTGATCAAAAAATATCATAGAACATAAAAAGTAGGAAACTTAATTCTCTACAAAAAAGGTCTCTTATCATTTTGCCATAGCTCGCTTCGTTTCCGAGATATTTGCAGATTTATCTCAAGGGAAGGGGCCTGACGGACATATTTCGAGATATTTCTTCTTCTTGTTGTTCTTCCTCTGCACAGCTAAGCTGGAAGTGGCATTTGCAGCTCGCAATAGTGCAGAGTAATCTCAAAGAAAGGGGCCACGGTGTTTCTGTATCTCTATTATGTTGGTGCGGCTTCGGAACTTTTAAATATCTTGATATATCTCGAGAACTACGCATCTGATCAAAAAATATCATAGAACATAAAAAGCAGGAAACTTAATTCTCTACAAAAAAGGTCTCTTAACATTTTGCCATAGCTCGCTTCGTTTCCGAGATATTTGCAGATTTATCTCAAGGGAAGGGGCCTGACGGACATATTTCGAGATATTTCTTCTTCTTGTTGTTCTTCCTCTGCACAGCTAAGCTGGAAGTGGCATTTGCAGCTCGCAATAGTGCAGAGTAATCTCAAAGAAAGGGGCCACGGTGTTTCTGTATCTCTATTATGTTGGTGCGGCTTCGGAACTTTTAAATATCTTGATATATCTCGAGAACTACGCATCTGATCAAAAAATATCATAGAACATAAAAAGTAGGAAACTTAATTCTCTACAAAGAAGGTCTCTTAACATTTTGCCATAGCTCGCTTCGTTTCCGAGATATTTGCAGATTTATCTCAAGGGAAGGGGCCTGACGGACATATTTCGAGATATTTCTTCTTCTTGTTGTTCTTCTTCTGCACAGCTAAGCTGGAAGTGGCATTTGCGGCTCGCACTAGTGCAGAGTTATCTCAAAGAAAGGGGCCACGGTGTTTCTGTATCTCTATTATGTTGGTGCGGCTTCGGAACTTTTAAATATCTTGATATATCTCGAGAACTACGCATCTGATCAAAAAATATCATAGAACATAAAAAGTAGGAAACTTAATTCTCTACAAAAAAGGTCCCTTAACATTTTGCCATAGCTCGCTTTGTTTCCGAGATATTTGCAGATTTATCTCAAGGGAAGGGGCCTGACGGACATATTTCGAGATATTTCTTCTTCTTGTTGTTCTTCTTCTGCACAGCTAAGCTGGAAGTGGCATTTGCGGCTCGCACTAGTGCAGAGTTATCTCGAAGAAAGGGGCCACGGTGTTTCTGTATCTCTATTATGTTGGTGCGGCTTCGGAACTTTTAAATATCTTGATATATCTCGAGAACTACGCATCTGATCAAAAAATATCATAGAACATAAATTGTAGGAAACATAATTCTCTACAAAAAACGTCTCTAAACATTTTGCCATAGCTCGCTTCGTTTCCGAGATATTTGCAGATTCAGCTCAAAGGAACGGGCCTGACGGACATATTTCGAGATATTTCTTCTTCTTGTTGTTCTTCTTCTGCACAGCTAAGCTGGAAGTGGCATTTGCGGCTCGCACTAGTGCAGAGTTATCTCGAAGAAAGGGGCCACGGTGTTTCTGTATCTCTATTATGTTGGTGCGGCTTCGGAACTTTTAAATATCTTGATATATCTCGAGAACTACGCATCTGATCAAAAAATATCATAGAACATAAAAAGTAGGAAACTTAATTCTCTACAAAAAAGTTCTCTTAAGATTTTGCCATAGCTCGCTTCGTTTCCGAGATATTTGCAGATTTATCTCAAGGGAAGGGGCCTGACGGACATATTTCGAGATATTTCTTCTTCTTGTTGTTCTTCCTCTGCACAGCTAAGCTGGAAGTGGCATTTGCAGCTGGCAATAGTGCAGTGTTATCTCAAAGAAGGGGGCCACGGTGTTTCTGTATCTCTATTATGTTGGTGCGGCTTCGGAACTTTTAAATATCTTGATATATCTCGAGAACTACGCATCTGATCAAAAAATATCATAGAACATAAATTGTAGGAAACATAATTCTCTACAAAAAACGTCTCTTAACATTTTGCCATAGCTCGCTTCGTTTCCGAGATATTTGCAGATTCAGCTCAAAGGAACGGGCCTGACGGACATATTTCGAGATATTTCTTCTCCTTGTTGTTCTTCTTCTGCACAGCTAAGCTGGAGGTGGCATTTGCAGCTCGCAATAGTGCAGAGTAATCTCAAAGAAAGGGGCCACGGTGTTTCTGTATCTCTATTATGTTGGTGCGGCTTCGGAACTTTTAAATATCTTGATATATCTCGAGAACTACTCATCTGATCAAAAAATATCATAGAACATAAAAAATAGAAAACTTAATTCTCTACAAAAAAGGTCTCTTATCATTTTGCCATAGCTCGCTTCGTTTCCGAGATATTTGCAGATTTATCTCAAGGGAAGGGGCCTGACGGACATATTTCGAGATATTTCTTCTTCTTGTTGTTCTTCTTCTGCACAGCTAAGCTGGAAGTGGCATTTGCGGCTCGCACTAGTGCAGAGTTATCTCGAAGAAAGGGGCCACGGTGTTTCTGTATCTCTATTATGTTGGTGCGGCTTCGGAACTTTTAAATATCTTGATATATCTCGAGAACTACGCATCTGATCAAAAAATATCATAGAACATAAAAAGTAGGAAACTTAATTCTCTACAAAAAAGGTCTCTTAACATTTTGCCATAGCTCGCTTCGTTTCCGAGATATTTGCAGATTTATCTCAAGGGAAGGGGCCTGACGGACATATTTCGAGATATTTCTTCTTCTTGTTGTTCTTCCTCTGCACAGCTAAGCTGGAAGTGGCATTTGCAGCTCGCAATAGTGCAGAGTAATCTCAAAGAAAGGGGCCACGGTGTTTCTGTATCTCTATTATGTTGGTGCGGCTTCGGAACTTTTAAATATCTTGATATATCTCGAGAACTACGCATCTGATCAAAAAATATCATAGAAGATAAAAAGTAGGAAACTTAATTCTCTACAAAAAAGTTCTCTTAAGATTTTGCCATAGCTCGCTTCGTTTCCGAGATATTTGCAGATTTATCTCAAGGGAAGGGGCCTGACGGACATATTTCGAGATATTTCTTCTTCTTGTTGTTCTTCCTCTGCACAGCTAAGCTGGAAGTGGCATTTGCAGCTGGCAATAGTGCAGAGTTATCTCAAAGAAGGGGGCCACGGTGTTTCTGTATCTCTATTATGTTGGTGCGGCTTCGGAACTTTTAAATATCTTGATATATCTCGAGAACTACGCATCTGATCAAAAAATATCATAGAACATAAAAAGCAGCAAACTTAATTCTCTACAAAAAAGGTCTCTTAACATTTTGCCATAGCTCGCTTCGTTTCCGAGATATTTGCAGATTTATCTCAAGGGAAGGGGCCTGACGGACATATTTCGAGATATTTCTTCTTCTTGTTGTTCTTCTTCTGCACAGCTAAGCTGGAAGTGGCATTTGCGGCTCGCACTAGTGCAGAATTATCTCGAAGATAGGGGCCACGGTGTTTCTGTATCTCTATTATGTTGGTGCGGCTTCGGAACTTTTAAATATCTTGATATATCTCGAGAACTACGCATCTGATCAAAAAATATCATAGAACATAAAAAGTAGGAAACTTAATTCTCTACAAAAAAGGTCTGTTATCATTTTGCCATAGCTCGCTTCGTTTCCGAGATATTTGCAGATTTATCTCAAGGGAAGGGGCCTGACGGACATATTTCGAGATATTTCTTCTTCTTGTTGTTCTTCCTCTGCACAGCTAAGCTGGAAGTGGCATTTGCAGCTCGCAATAGTGCAGAGTAATCTCAAAGAAAGGGGCCACGGTGTTTCTGTATCTCTATTATGTTGGTGCGGCTTCGGAACTTTTAAATATCTTGATATATCTCGAGAACTACGCATCTGATCAAAAAATATCATAGAACATAAAAAGCAGGAAACTTAATTCTCTACAAAAAAGGTCTCTTAACATTTTGCCATAGCTCGCTTCGTTTCCGAGATATTTGCAGATATATCTCAAGGGAAGGGGCCTGACGGACATATTTCGAGATATTTCTTCTTCTTGTTGTTCTTCTTCTGCACAGCTAAGCTGGAAGTGGCATTTCCGGCTCGCACTAGTGCAGAGTTATCTCAAAGAAAGGGGCCACGGTGTTTCTGTATCCCTATTATGTTGGTGCGGCTTCGGAACTTTTAAATATCTCGATATATCTCGAAAACTACGCTTCTGATCAAAAAATATCATAGAACATAAATTGTAGGAAACATAATTCTCTATAAAAAACGTCTCTTAACATTTTGCCATAGCTCGCTTCGTTTCCGAGATATTTGCAGATTCAGCTCAAAGGAACTGGCCTGCCGGACATATTTCGAGATATTTCTTCTTCTTGTTGTTCTTCCTCTGCACAGCTAAGCTGGAAGTGGCATTTGCAGCTCGCAATAGTGCAGAGTTATCTCAAAGAAAGGGGCCACGGTGTTTCTGTATCTCTATTATGTTGGTGCGGCTTCGGAACTTTTAAATATCTCGATGTATCTCGAAAACTACGCTTCTGATCAAAAAATATCATACAACATAAATTGTAGGAAGCATAATTCTCTACAAAAAAGGTCTCTTAACATTTTGCCATAGCTCGCTTCGTTTCCGAGATATTTGCAGATATATCTCAAGGGAAGGGGCCTGACCGACATATTTCGAGATATTTCTTCTTCTGGTTGTTCTTCTTCTGCAGAGCTAAGCTGGAAGTGGCATTTGCAGCTCGCAATAGTGCAGAGTTATCTCAAAGAAAGGGGCCACGGTGTTTCTGTATCTCTATTATGTTGGTGCGGCTTCGGAACTTTTAAATATCTTGATATATCTCGAGAACTACGCATCTGATCAAAAAATATCATAGAACATAAAAAGTAGGAAACTTAATTCTCTACAAAAAAGGTCTCTTAACATTTCGCCATAGCTCGCTTCGTTTCCGAGATATTTGCAGATTTATCTCAAGGGAAGGGGCCTGACGGACATATTTCGAGATATTTCTTCTTCTTGTTGTCCTTCTTCTGCACAGCTAAGCTGGAAGTGGCATTTACAGCTCGCAATCGTGCAGAGTTATCTCAAAGAAAGGGGCCACGGTGTTTCTGTATCTCTATTATGTTGGTGCGGCTTCGGAACTTTTAAATATCTTGATATATCTCGAGAACTACGCATCTGATCAAAAAATATCATAGAACATAAAAAGTAGGAAACTTAATTCTCTACAAAAAAGGTCTCTTAACATTTTGCCATAGCTCGCTTCGTTTCCGAGATATTTGCAGATTCAGCTCAAAGGAACTGGCCTGACGGACATATTTCGAGATATTTCTTCTTCTTGTTGTTCTTCCTCTGCACAGCTAAGCTGGAAGTGGCATTTGCAGCTCGCAATAGTGCAGAGTTATCTCAAAGAAAGGGGCCACGGTGTTTCTGTATCTCTATTATGTTGGTGCGGCTTCGGAACTTTTAAATATCTTGATATATCTCGAGAACTACGCATCTGATCAAAAAATATCATAGAACATAAAAAGTAGGAAACTTAATTCTCTACAAAAAAGGTCTCTTAACATTTTGCCATAGCTCGCTTCGTTTCCGAGATATTTGCAGATATACCTCAAGGGAAGGGGCCTGACGGACATATTTCGAGACATTTCTTCTTCTTGTTGTTCTTCTTCTGCACAGCTAAGCTGGAAGTGGCATTTACAGCTCGCAATAGTGCAGAGTTATCTCAAAGAAAGGGGCCACGGTGTTTCTGTATCTCTATTATGTTGGTGCGGCTTCGGAACTTTTAAATATCTTAATATATCTCGAGAACTACGCATGTGATCAAAAAATATCATAGAAGATAAAAAGTAGGGAACTTAATTCTCTACAAAAAAGGTCTCTTAACATTTTGCCATAGCTCGCTTCGTTTCCGAGATATTTGCAGATTCAGCTCAAAGGAACTGGCCTGACGGACATATTTCGAGATATTTCTTCTTCTTGTTGTTCTTCCTCTGCACAGCTAAGCTGGAAGTGGCATTTGCAGCTCGCAATAGTGCAGAGTTATCTCAAAGAAAGGGGCCACGGTGTTTCTGTATCTCTATTATGTTGGTGCGGCTTCGGAACTTTTAAATATCTTGATATATCTCGAGAACTACGCATCTGATCAAAAAATATCATACAACATAAAAAGTAGGAAACTTAATTCTCTACAAAAAAGGTCTCTTGACATTTTGCCATAGCTCGCTTCGTTTCCGAGATATTTGCAGATTTATCTCAAGGGAAGGGGCCTGACGGACATATTTCGAGATATTTCTTCTTCTTGTTGTTCTTCTTCTGCACAGCTAAGCTGGAACTGGCATTTGCGGCTCGCACTAGTGCAGAGTTATCTCAAAGAAAGGGGCCACGGTGTTTCTGTATCTCTATTATGTTGGTGCGGCTTCGGAACTTTTAAATATCTCGATGTATCTCGAAAACTACGCTTCTGATCAAAAAATATCATAGAACATAAATTGTAGGAAGCATAATTCTCTACAAAAAAGGTCTCTTAACATTTTGCCATAGCTCGCTTCGTTTCCGAGATATTTGCAGATATATCTCAAGGGAAGGGGCCTGACGGACATATTTCGAGATATTTCTTCTTCTTGTTGTTCTTCTTCTGCACAGCTAAGCTGGAAGTGGCATTTGCGGCTCGCACTAGTGCAGAGTTATCTCAAAGAAAGGGGCCACGGTGTTTCTGTATCTCTATTATGTTGGTGCGGCTTCGGAACTTTTAAATATCTTGATATATCTCGAGAACTACGCATCTGATCAAAAAATATCATAGAACATAAATTGTAGGAAACATAATTCTCTACAAAAAACGTCTCTAAACATTTTGCCATAGCTCGCTTCGTTTCCGAGATATTTGCAGATTCAGCTCAAAGGAACGGGCCTGACGGACATATTTCGAGATATTTCTTCTTCTTGTTGTTCTTCTTCTGCACAGCTAAGCTGGAAGTGGCATTTGCGGCTCGCACTAGTGCAGAGTTATCTCGAAGAAAGGGGCCACGGTGTTTCTGTATCTCTATTATGTTGGTGCGGCTTCGGAACTTTTAAATATCTTGATATATCTCGAGAACTACGCATCTGATCAAAAAATATCATAGAACATAAAAAGTAGGAAACTTAATTCTCTACAAAAAAGTTCTCTTAAGATTTTGCCATAGCTCGCTTCGTTTCCGAGATATTTGCAGATTTATCTCAAGGGAAGGGGCCTGACGGACATATTTCGAGATATTTCTTCTTCTTGTTGTTCTTCCTCTGCACAGCTAAGCTGGAAGTGGCATTTGCAGCTGGCAATAGTGCAGTGTTATCTCAAAGAAGGGGGCCACGGTGTTTCTGTATCTCTATTATGTTGGTGCGGCTTCGGAACTTTTAAATATCTTGATATATCTCGAGAACTACGCATCTGATCAAAAAATATCATAGAACATAAATTGTAGGAAACATAATTCTCTACAAAAAACGTCTCTTAACATTTTGCCATAGCTCGCTTCGTTTCCGAGATATTTGCAGATTCAGCTCAAAGGAACGGGCCTGACGGACATATTTCGAGATACTTTTTCTTCTTGTTGTTCTTCTTCTGCACAGCTAAGCTGGAAGTGGCATTTGCAGCTCGCAATAGTTCAGAGTAATCTCAAAGAAAGGGGCCACGGTGTTTCTGTATCTCTATTATGTTGGTGCGGCTTCGGAACTTTTAAATATCTTGATATATCTCGAGAACTACTCATCTGATCAAAAAATATCATAGAACATAAAAAGTAGAAAACTTAATTCTCTACAAAAAAGGTCTCTTAACATTTTGCCATAGCTCGCTTCGTTTCCGAGATATTTGCAGATTTATCTCAAGGGAAGGGGCCTGACGGACATATTTCGAGATATTTCTTCTTCTTGTTGTTCTTCTTCTGCACAGCTAAGCTGGAAGTGGCATTTGCGGCTCGCACTAGTGCAGAGTTATCTCGAAGAACGGGGCCACGGTGTTTCTGTATCTCTATTATGTTGGTGCGGCTTCGGAACTTTTAAATATCTTGATATATCTCGAGAACTACGCATCTGATCAAAAAATATCATAGAACATAAAAAGTAGGAAACTTAATTCTCTACAAAAAAGGTCTCTTAACATTTTGCCATAGCTCGCTTCGTTTCCGAGATATTTGCAGATTTATCTCAAGGGAAGGGGCCTGACGGACATATTTCGAGATATTTCTTCTTCTTGTTGTTCTTCTTCTGCACAGCTAAGCTGGAAGTGGCATTTGCGGCTCGCACTAGTGCAGAGTTATCTCGAAGAAAGGGGCCACGGTGTTTCTGTATCTCTATTATGTTGGTGCGGCTTCGGAACTTTTAAATATCTTGATATATCTCGAGAACTACGCATCTGATCAAAAAATATCATACAACATAAAAAGTAGGAAACTTAATTCTCTACAAAAAAGGTCTCTTAACATTTCGCCATAGCTCGCTTCGTTTCCGAGATATTTGCAGATTTATCTCAAGGGGAAGGGCCTGACGGACATATTTCGAGATATTTCTTCTTCTTGTTGTTCTTCTTCTGCACAGCTAAGCTGGAACTGGCATTTGCGGCTCGCACTAGTGCAGAGTTATCTCAAAGAAAGGGGCCACGGTGTTTCTGTATCTCTATTATGTTGGTGCGGCTTCGGAACTTTTAAATATCTCGATGTATCTCGAAAACTACGCTTCTGATCAAAAAATATCATAGAACATAAATTGTAGGAAGCATAATTCTCTACAAAAAAGGTCTCTTAACATTTTGCCATAGCTCGCTTCGTTTCCGAGATATTTGCAGATATATCTCAAGGGAAGGGGCCTGACGGACATATTTCGAGATATTTCTTCTTCTTGTTGTTCTTCTTCTGCACAGCTAAGCTGGAAGTGGCATTTGCGGCTCGCACTAGTGCAGAGTTATCTCAATGAAAGGGGCCACGGTGTTTCTGTATCTCTATTATGTTGGTGCGGCTTCGGAACTTTTAAATATCTTGATATATCTCGAGAACTACGCATCTGATCAAAAAATATCATAGAACATAAATTGTAGGAAACATAATTCTCTACAAAAAACGTCTCTAAACATTTTACCATAGCTCGCTTCGTTTCCGAGATATTTGCAGATTCAGCTCAAAGGAACGGGCCTGACGGACATATTTCGAGATATTTCTTCTTCTTGTTGTTCTTCTTCTGCACAGCTAAGCTGGAAGTGGCATTTGCGGCTCGCACTAGTGCAGAGTTATCTCGAAGAAAGGGGCCACGGTGTTTCTGTATCTCTATTATGTTGGTGCGGCTTCGGAACTTTTAAATATCTTGATATATCTCGAGAACTACGCATCTGATCAAAAAATATCATAGAACATAAAAAGTAGGAAACTTAATTCTCTACAAAAAAGGTCTCTTAACATTTTGCCATAGCTCGCTTCGTTTCCGAGATATTTGCAGATTTATCTCAAGGGAAGGGGCCTGACGGACATATTTCGAGATATTTCTTCTTCTTGTTGTTCTTCTTCTGCACAGCTAAGCTGGAAGTGGCATTTGCGGCTCGCACTAGTGCAGAATTATCTCGAAGATAGGGGCCACGGTGTTTCTGTATCTCTATTATGTTGGTGCGGCTTCGGAACTTTTAAATATCTTGATATATCTCGAGAACTACGCATCTGATCAAAAAATATCATAGAACATAAAAAGTAGGAAACTTAATTCTCTACAAAAAAGGTCTCTTATCATTTTGCCATAGCTCGCTTCGTTTCCGAGATATTTGCAGATTTATCTCAAGGGAAGGGGCCTGACGGACATATTTCGAGATATTTCTTCTTCTTGTTGTTCTTCCTCTGCACAGCTAAGCTGGAAGTGGCATTTGCAGCTCGCAATAGTGCAGAGTAATCTCAAAGAAAGGGGCCACGGTGTTTCTGTATCTCTATTATGTTGGTGCGGCTTCGGAACTTTTAAATATCTTGATATATCTCGAGAACTACGCATCTGATCAAAAAATATCATAGAACATAAAAAGCAGGAAACTTAATTCTCTACAAAAAAGGTCTCTTAACATTTTGCCATAGCTCGCTTCGTTTCCGAGATATTTGCAGATTTATCTCAAGGGAAGGGGCCTGACGGACATATTTCGAGATATTTCTTCTTCTTGTTGTTCTTCCTCTGCACAGCTAAGCTGGAAGTGGCATTTGCAGCTGGCAATAGTGCAGAGTTATCTCAAAGAAGGGGGCCACGGTGTTTCTGTATCTCTATTATGTTGGTGCGGCTTTGGAACTTTTAAATATCTTGATATATCT
Organism: Osmia lignaria lignaria; assembly: GCF_051020975.1. Classification (NCBI taxonomy): domain Eukaryota; kingdom Metazoa; phylum Arthropoda; class Insecta; order Hymenoptera; family Megachilidae; genus Osmia; species Osmia lignaria. Next base: position 5,060,123 of record NW_027478160.1, read on the forward strand.
CGAGAACTACGCATCTGATCAAAAAATATCATAGAACATAAAAAGTAGCAAACTTAATTCTCTACAAAAAAGGTCTCTTAACATTTTGCCATAGCTCGCTTCGTTTCCGAGATATTTGCAGATTCAGCTCAAGGGAAGGGGCCTGACGGACATATTTCGAGATATTTCTTCTTCTTGTTGTTCTTCTTCTGCACAGCTAAGCTGGAAGTGGCATTTGCGGCTCGCACTAGTGCAGAATTATCTCGAAGATAGGGGCCACGGTGTTTCTGTATCTCTATTATGTTGGTGCGGCTTCGGAACTTTTAAATATCTTGATATATCTCGAGAACTACGCATCTGATCAAAAAATATCATAGAACATAAATTGTAGGAAGCATAATTCTCTACAAAAAAGGTCTCTTAACATTTTGCCATAGCTCGCTTCGTTTCCGAGATATTTGCAGATATATCTCAAGGGAAGGGGCCTGACGGACATATTTCGAGATATTTCTTCTTCTTGTTGTTCTTCTTCTGCACAGCTAAGCTGGAAGTGGCATTTGCGGCTCGCACTAGTGCAGAGTTATCTCAATGAAAGGGGCCACGGTGTTTCTGTATCTCTATTATGTTGGTGCGGCTTCGGAACTTTTAAATATCTTGATATATCTCGAGAACTACGCATCTGATCAAAAAATATCATAGAACATAAATTGTAGGAAACATAATTCTCTACAAAAAACGTCTCTAAACATTTTGCCATAGCTCGCTTCGTTTCCGAGATATTTGCAGATTCAGCTCAAAGGAACGGGCCTGACGGACATATTTCGAGATATTTCTTCTTCTTGTTGTTCTTCTTCTGCACAGCTAAGCTGGAAGTGGCATTTGCGGCTCGCACTAGTGCAGAGTTATCTCGAAGAAAGGGGCCACGGTGTTTCTGTATCTCTATTATGTTGGTGCGGCTTCGGAACTTTTAAATATCTTGATATATCTCGAGAACTACGCATCTGATCAAAAAATATCATAGAACATAAAAAGTAGGAAACTTAATTCTCTACAAAAAAGGTCTCTTAACATTTTGCCATAGCTCGCTTCGTTTCCGAGATATTTGCAGATTTATCTCAAGGGAAGGGGCCTGACGGACATATTTCGAGATATTTCTTCTTCTTGTTGTTCTTCTTCTGCACAGCTAAGCTGGAAGTGGCATTTGCGGCTCGCACTAGTGCAGAATTATCTCGAAGATAGGGGCCACGGTGTTTCTGTATCTCTATTATGTTGGTGCGGCTTCGGAACTTTTAAATATCTTGATATATCTCGAGAACTACGCATCTGATCAAAAAATATCATAGAACATAAAAAGTAGGAAACTTAATTCTCTACAAAAAAGGTCTCTTATCATTTTGCCATAGCTCGCTTCGTTTCCGAGATATTTGCAGATTTATCTCAAGGGAAGGGGCCTGACGGACATATTTCGAGATATTTCTTCTTCTTGTTGTTCTTCCTCTGCACAGCTAAGCTGGAAGTGGCATTTGCAGCTCGCAATAGTGCAGAGTAATCTCAAAGAAAGGGGCCACGGTGTTTCTGTATCTCTATTATGTTGGTGCGGCTTCGGAACTTTTAAATATCTCGATGTATCTCGAAAACTACGCTTCTGATCAAAAAATATCATAGAACATAAATTGTAGGAAGCATAATTCTCTACAAAAAAGGTCTCTTAACATTTTGCCATAGCTCGCTTCGTTTCCGAGATATTTGCAGATATATCTCAAGGGAAGGGGCCTGACGGACATATTTCGAGATATTTCTTCTTCTTGTTGTTCTTCTTCTGCACAGCTAAGCTGGAAGTGGCATTTGCGGCTCGCACTAGTGCAGAGTTATCTCAATGAAAGGGGCCACGGTGTTTCTGTATCTCTATTATGTTGGTGCGGCTTCGGAACTTTTAAATATCTTGATATATCTCGAGAACTACGCATCTGATAAAAAAATATCATAGAACATAAATTGTAGGAAACATAATTCTCTACAAAAAACGTCTCTAAACATTTTACCATAGCTCGCTTCGTTTCCGAGATATTTGCAGATTCAGCTCAAAGGAACGGGCCTGACGGACATATTTCGAGATATTTCTTCTTCTTGTTGTTCTTCTTCTGCACAGCTAAGCTGGAAGTGGCATTTGCGGCTCGCACTAGTGCAGAGTTATCTCGAAGAAAGGGGCCACGGTGTTTCTGTATCTCTATTATGTTGGTGCGGCTTCGGAACTTTTAAATATCTTGATATATCTCGAGAACTACGCATCTGATCAAAAAATATCATAGAACATAAAAAGTAGGAAACTTAATTCTCTACAAAAAAGGTCTCTTAACATTTTGCCATAGCTCGCTTCGTTTCCGAGATATTTGCAGATTTATCTCAAGGGAAGGGGCCTGACGGACATATTTCGAGATATTTCTTCTTCTTGTTGTTCTTCTTCTGCACAGCTAAGCTGGAAGTGGCATTTGCGGCTCGCACTAGTGCAGAATTATCTCGAAGATAGGGGCCACGGTGTTTCTGTATCTCTATTATGTTGGTGCGGCTTCGGAACTTTTAAATATCTTGATATATCTCGAGAACTACGCATCTGATCAAAAAATATCATAGAACATAAAAAGTAGGAAACTTAATTCTCTACAAAAAAGGTCTCTTATCATTTTGCCATAGCTCGCTTCGTTTCCGAGATATTTGCAGATTTATCTCAAGGGAAGGGGCCTGACGGACATATTTCGAGATATTTCTTCTTCTTGTTGTTCTTCCTCTGCACAGCTAAGCTGGAAGTGGCATTTGCAGCTCGCAATAGTGCAGAGTAATCTCAAAGAAAGGGGCCACGGTGTTTCTGTATCTCTATTATGTTGGTGCGGCTTCGGAACTTTTAAATATCTTGATATATCTCGAGAACTACGCATCTGATCAAAAAATATCATAGAACATAAAAAGCAGGAAACTTAATTCTCTACAAAAAAGGTCTCTTAACATTTTGCCATAGCTCGCTTCGTTTCCGAGATATTTGCAGATTTATCTCAAGGGAAGGGGCCTGACGGACATATTTCGAGATATTTCTTCTTCTTGTTGTTCTTCCTCTGCACAGCTAAGCTGGAAGTGGCATTTGCAGCTGGCAATAGTGCAGAGTTATCTCAAAGAAGGGGGCCACGGTGTTTCTGTATCTCTATTATGTTGGTGCGGCTTTGGAACTTTTAAATATCTTGATATATCTCGAGAACTACGCATCTGATCAAAAAATATCATAGAACATAAAAAGTAGCAAACTTAATTCTCTACAAAAAAGGTCTCTTAACATTTTGCCATAGCTCGCTTCGTTTCCGAGATATTTGCAGATTCAGCTCAAGGGAAGGGGCCTGACGGACATATTTCGAGATATTTCTTCTTCTTGTTGTTCTTCTTCTGCACAGCTAAGCTGGAAGTGGCATTTGCGGCTCGCACTAGTGCAGAATTATCTCGAAGATAGGGGCCACGGTGTTTCTGTATCTCTATTATGTTGGTGCGGCTTCGGAACTTTTAAATATCTTGATATATCTCGAGAACTACGCATCTGATCAAAAAATATCATAGAACATAAATTGTAGGAAGCATAATTCTCTACAAAAAAGGTCTCTTAACATTTTGCCATAGCTCGCTTCGTTTCCGAGATATTTGCAGATATATCTCAAGGGAAGGGGCCTGACGGACATATTTCGAGATATTTCTTCTTCTTGTTGTTCTTCTTCTGCACAGCTAAGCTGGAAGTGGCATTTGCGGCTCGCACTAGTGCAGAGTTATCTCAATGAAAGGGGCCACGGTGTTTCTGTATCTCTATTATGTTGGTGCGGCTTCGGAACTTTTAAATATCTTGATATATCTCGAGAACTACGCATCTGATCAAAAAATATCATAGAACATAAATTGTAGGAAACATAATTCTCTACAAAAAACGTCTCTAAACATTTTGCCATAGCTCGCTTCGTTTCCGAGATATTTGCAGATTCAGCTCAAAGGAACGGGCCTGACGGACATATTTCGAGATATTTCTTCTTCTTGTTGTTCTTCTTCTGCACAGCTAAGCTGGAAGTGGCATTTGCGGCTCGCACTAGTGCAGAGTTATCTCGAAGAAAGGGGCCACGGTGTTTCTGTATCTCTATTATGTTGGTGCGGCTTCGGAACTTTTAAATATCTTGATATATCTCGAGAACTACGCATCTGATCAAAAAATATCATAGAACATAAAAAGTAGGAAACTTAATTCTCTACAAAAAAGGTCTCTTAACATTTTGCCATAGCTCGCTTCGTTTCCGAGATATTTGCAGATTTATCTCAAGGGAAGGGGCCTGACGGACATATTTCGAGATATTTCTTCTTCTTGTTGTTCTTCTTCTGCACAGCTAAGCTGGAAGTGGCATTTGCGGCTCGCACTAGTGCAGAATTATCTCGAAGATAGGGGCCACGGTGTTTCTGTATCTCTATTATGTTGGTGCGGCTTCGGAACTTTTAAATATCTTGATATATCTCGAGAACTACGCATCTGATCAAAAAATATCATAGAACATAAAAAGTAGGAAACTTAATTCTCTACAAAAAAGGTCTCTTATCATTTTGCCATAGCTCGCTTCGTTTCCGAGATATTTGCAGATTTATCTCAAGGGAAGGGGCCTGACGGACATATTTCGAGATATTTCTTCTTCTTGTTGTTCTTCCTCTGCACAGCTAAGCTGGAAGTGGCATTTGCAGCTCGCAATAGTGCAGAGTAATCTCAAAGAAAGGGGCCACGGTGTTTCTGTATCTCTATTATGTTGGTGCGGCTTCGGAACTTTTAAATATCTTGATATATCTCGAGAACTACGCATCTGATCAAAAAATATCATAGAACATAAAAAGCAGGAAACTTAATTCTCTACAAAAAAGGTCTCTTAACATTTTGCCATAGCTCGCTTCGTTTCCGAGATATTTGCAGATTTATCTCAAGGGAAGGGGCCTGACGGACATATTTCGAGATATTTCTTCTTCTTGTTGTTCTTCCTCTGCACAGCTAAGCTGGAAGTGGCATTTGCAGCTCGCAATAGTGCAGAGTAATCTCAAAGAAAGGGGCCACGGTGTTTCTGTATCTCTATTATGTTGGTGCGGCTTCGGAACTTTTAAATATCTTGATATATCTCGAGAACTACGCATCTGATCAAAAAATATCATAGAACATAAAAAGTAGGAAACTTAATTCTCTACAAAGAAGGTCTCTTAACATTTTGCCATAGCTCGCTTCGTTTCCGAGATATTTGCAGATTTATCTCAAGGGAAGGGGCCTGACGGACATATTTCGAGATATTTCTTCTTCTTGTTGTTCTTCCTCTGCACAGCTAAGCTGGAAGTGGCATTTGCAGCTGGCAATAGTGCAGAGTTATCTCAAAGAAGGGGGCCACGGTGTTTCTGTATCTCTATTATGTTGGTGCGGCTTTGGAACTTTTAAATATCTTGATATATCTCGAGAACTACGCATCTGATCAAAAAATATCATAGAACATAAAAAGTAGCAAACTTAATTCTCTACAAAAAAGGTCTCTTAACATTTTGCCATAGCTCGCTTCGTTTCCGAGATATTTGCAGATTCAGCTCAAGGGAAGGGGCCTGACGGACATATTTCGAGATATTTCTTCTTCTTGTTGTTCTTCTTCTGCACAGCTAAGCTGGAAGTGGCATTTGCGGCTCGCACTAGTGCAGAATTATCTCGAAGATAGGGGCCACGGTGTTTCTGTATCTCTATTATGTTGGTGCGGCTTCGGAACTTTTAAATATCTTGATATATCTCGAGAACTACGCATCTGATCAAAAAATATCATAGAACATAAAAAGTAGGAAACTTAATTCTCTACAAAAAAGGTCTCTTATCATTTTGCCATAGCTCGCTTCGTTTCCGAGATATTTGCAGATTTATCTCAAGGGAAGGGGCCTGACGGACATATTTCGAGATATTTCTTCTTCTTGTTGTTCTTCCTCTGCACAGCTAAGCTGGAAGTGGCATTTGCAGCTCGCAATAGTGCAGAGTAATCTCAAAGAAAGGGGCCACGGTGTTTCTGTATCTCTATTATGTTGGTGCGGCTTCGGAACTTTTAAATATCTTGATATATCTCGAGAACTACGCATCTGATCAAAAAATATCATAGAACATAAAAAGCAGGAAACTTAATTCTCTACAAAAAAGGTCTCTTAACATTTTGCCATAGCTCGCTTCGTTTCCGAGATATTTGCAGATTTATCTCAAGGGAAGGGGCCTGACGGACATATTTCGAGATATTTCTTCTTCTTGTTGTTCTTCTTCTGCACAGCTAAGCTGGAAGTGGCATTTGCGGCTCGCACTAGTGCAGAGTTATCTCAAAGAAAGGGGCCACGGTGTTTCTGTATCTCTATTATGTTGGTGCGGCTTCGGAACTTTTAAATATCTTGATATATCTCGAGAACTACGCATCTGATCAAAAAATATCATAGAACATAAAAAGTAGGAAACTTAATTCTCTACAAAAAAGGTCCCTTAACATTTTGCCATAGCTCGCTTCGTTTCCGAGATATTTGCAGATTTATCTCAAGGGAAGGGGCCTGACGGACATATTTCGAGATATTTCTTCTTCTTGTTGTTCTTCTTCTGCACAGCTAAGCTGGAAGTGGCATTTGCGGCTCGCACTAGTGCAGAGTTATCTCGAAGAAAGGGGCCACGGTGTTTCTGTATCTCTATTATGTTGGTGCGGCTTCGGAACTTTTAAATATCTTGATATATCTCGAGAACTACGCATCTGATCAAAAAATATCATAGAACATAAAAAGTAGGAAACTTAATTCTCTACAAAAAAGTTCTCTTAAGATTTTGCCATAGCTCGCTTCGTTTCCGAGATATTTGCAGATTTATCTCAAGGGAAGGGGCCTGACGGACATATTTCGAGATATTTCTTCTTCTTGTTGTTCTTCCTCTGCACAGCTAAGCTGGAAGTGGCATTTGCAGCTGGCAATAGTGCAGAGTTATCTCAAAGAAGGGGGCCACGGTGTTTCTGTATCTCTATTATGTTGGTGCGGCTTTGGAACTTTTAAATATCTTGATATATCTCGAGAACTACGCATCTGATCAAAAAATATCATAGAACATAAATTGTAGGAAACATAATTCTCTACAAAAAGCGTCTCTTAACATTTTGCCATAGCTCGCTTCGTTTCCGAGATATTTGCAGATTCAGCTCAAAGGAACGGGCCTGACGGACATATTTCGAGATATTTCTTTTTCTTGTTGTTCTTCTTCTGCACAGCTAAGCTGGAAGTGGCATTTGCAGCTCGCAATAGTGCAGAGTAATCTCAAAGAAAGGGGCCACGGTGTTTCTGTATCTCTATTATGTTGGTGCGGCTTCGGAACTTTTAAATATCTTGATATATCTCGAGAACTACGCATCTGATCAAAAAATATCATAGAAGATAAAAAGTAGAAAACTTAATTCTCTACAAAAAAGGTCTCTTAACATTTTGCCATAGCTCGCTTCGTTTCCGAGATATTTGCAGATTTATCTCAAGGGAAGGGGCCTGACGGACATATTTCGAGATATTTCTTCTTCTTGTTGTTCTTCTTCTGCACAGCTAAGCTGGAAGTGGCATTTGCGGCTCGCACTAGTGCAGAGTTATCTCGAAGAAAGGGGCCACGGTGTTTCTGTATCTCTATTATGTTGGTGCGGCTTCGGAACTTTTAAATATCGTGATATATCTCGAGAACTACGCATCTGATCAAAAAATATCATAGAACATAAAAAGTAGGAAACTTAATTCTCTACAAAAAAGGTCTCTTAACATTTTGCCATAGCTCGCTTCGTTTCCGAGATATTTGCAGATTTATCTCAACGGAAGGGGCCTGACGGACATATTTCGAGATATTTCTTCTTCTTGTTGTTCTTCCTCTGCACAGCTAAGCTGGAAGTGGCATTTGCAGCTCGCAATAGTGCAGAATAATCTCAAAGAAAGGGGCCACGGTGTTTCTGTATCTCTATTATGTTGGTGCGGCTTCGGAACTTTTAAATATCTTGATATATCTCGAGAACTACGCATCTGATCAAAAAATATCATAGAACATAAAAAGTAGGAAACTTAATTCTCTACAAAAAAGGTCCCTTAACATTTTGCCATAGCTCGCTTTGTTTCCGAGATATTTGCAGATTTATCTCAAGGGAAGGGGCCTGACGGACATATTTCGAGATATTTCTTCTTCTTGTTGTTCTTCTTCTGCACAGCTAAGCTGGAAGTGGCATTTGCGGCTCGCACTAGTGCAGAGTTATCTCGAAGAAAGGGGCCACGGTGTTTCTGTATCTCTATTATGTTGGTGCGGCTTCGGAACTTTTAAATATCTTGATATATCTCGAGAACTACGCATCTGATCAAAAAATATCATAGAACATAAATTGTAGGAAACATAATTCTCTACAAAAAACGTCTCTAAACATTTTGCCATAGCTCGCTTCGTTTCCGAGATATTTGCAGATTCAGCTCAAAGGAACGGGCCTGACGGACATATTTCGAGATATTTCTTCTTCTTGTTGTTCTTCTTCTGCACAGCTAAGCTGGAAGTGGCATTTGCGGCTCGCACTAGTGCAGAGTTATCTCGAAGAAAGGGGCCACGGTGTTTCTGTATCTCTATTATGTTGGTGCGGCTTCGGAACTTTTAAATATCTTGATATATCTCGAGAACTACGCATCTGATCAAAAAATATCATAGAACATAAAAAGTAGGAAACTTAATTCTCTACAAAAAAGTTCTCTTAAGATTTTGCCATAGCTCGCTTCGTTTCCGAGATATTTGCAGATTTATCTCAAGGGAAGGGGCCTGACGGACATATTTCGAGATATTTCTTCTTCTTGTTGTTCTTCCTCTGCACAGCTAAGCTGGAAGTGGCATTTGCAGCTGGCAATAGTGCAGTGTTATCTCAAAGAAGGGGGCCACGGTGTTTCTGTATCTCTATTATGTTGGTGCGGCTTCGGAACTTTTAAATATCTTGATATATCTCGAGAACTACGCATCTGATCAAAAAATATCATAGAACATAAATTGTAGGAAACATAATTCTCTACAAAAAACGTCTCTTAACATTTTGCCATAGCTCGCTTCGTTTCCGAGATATTTGCAGATTCAGCTCAAAGGAACGGGCCTGACGGACATATTTCGAGATATTTCTTCTTCTTGTTGTTCTTCTTCTGCACAGCTAAGCTGGAAGTGGCATTTGCAGCTCGCAATAGTGCAGAGTAATCTCAAAGAAAGGGGCCACGGTGTTTCTGTATCTCTATTATGTTGGTGCGGCTTCGGAACTTTTAAATATCTTGATATATCTCGAGAACTACTCATCTGATCAAAAAATATCATAGAACATAAAAAGTAGAAAACTTAATTCTCTACAAAAAAGGTCTCTTAACATTTTGCCATAGCTCGCTTCGTTTCCGAGATATTTGCAGATTTATCTCAAGGGAAGGGGCCTGACGGACATATTTCGAGATATTTCTTCTTCTTGTTGTTCTTCTTCTGCACAGCTAAGCTGGAAGTGGCATTTGCGGCTCGCACTAGTGCAGAGTTATCTCGAAGAAAGGGGCCACGGTGTTTCTGTATCTCTATTATGTTGGTGCGGCTTCGGAACTTTTAAATATCTTGATATATCTCGAGAACTACGCATCTGATCAAAAAATATCATAGAACATAAAAAGTAGGAAACTTAATTCTCTACAAAAAAGGTCTCTTAACATTTTGCCATAGCTCGCTTCGTTTCCGAGATATTTGCAGATATATCTCAAGGGAAGGGGCCTGACGGACATATTTCGAGATATTTCTTCTTCTTGTTGTTCTTCCTCTGCACAGCTAAGCTGGAAGTGGCATTTGCAGCTCGCAATAGTGCAGAGTAATCTCAAAGAAAGGGGCCACGGTGTTTCTGTATCTCTATTATGTTGGTGCGGCTTCGGAACTTTTAAATATCTTGATATATCTCGAGAACTACGCATCTGATCAAAAAATATCATAGAAGATAAAAAGTAGGAAACTTAATTCTCTACAAAAAAGTTCTCTTAAGATTTTGCCATAGCTCGCTTCGTTTCCGAGATATTTGCAGATTTATCTCAAGGGAAGGGGCCTGACGGACATATTTCGAGATATTTCTTCTTCTTGTTGTTCTTCCTCTGCACAGCTAAGCTGGAAGTGGCATTTGCAGCTGGCAATAGTGCAGAGTTATCTCAAAGAAGGGGGCCACGGTGTTTCTGTATCTCTATTATGTTGGTGCGGCTTCGGAACTTTTAAATATCTTGATATATCTCGAGAACTACGCATCTGATCAAAAAATATCATAGAACATAAAAAGTAGCAAACTTAATTCTCTACAAAAAAGGTCTCTTAACATTTTGCCATAGCTCGCTTCGTTTCCGAGATATTTGCAGATTTATCTCAAGGGAAGGGGCCTGACGGACATATTTCGAGATATTTCTTCTTCTTGTTGTTCTTCTTCTGCACAGCTAAGCTGGAAGTGGCATTTGCGGCTCGCACTAGTGCAGAATTATCTCGAAGATAGGGGCCACGGTGTTTCTGTATCTCTATTATGTTGGTGCGGCTTCGGAACTTTTAAATATCTTGATATATCTCGAGAACTACGCATCTGATCAAAAAATATCATAGAACATAAAAAGTAGGAAACTTAATTCTCTACAAAAAAGGTCTCTTATCATTTTGCCATAGCTCGCTTCGTTTCCGAGATATTTGCAGATTTATCTCAAGGGAAGGGGCCTGACGGACATATTTCGAGATATTTCTTCTTCTTGTTGTTCTTCCTCTGCACAGCTAAGCTGGAAGTGGCATTTGCAGCTCGCAATAGTGCAGAGTAATCTCAAAGAAAGGGGCCACGGTGTTTCTGTATCTCTATTATGTTGGTGCGGCTTCGGAACTTTTAAATATCTTGATATATCTCGAGAACTACGCATCTGATCAAAAAATATCATAGAACATAAAAAGCAGGAAACTTAATTCTCTACAAAAAAGGTCTCTTAACATTTTGCCATAGCTCGCTTCGTTTCCGAGATATTTGCAGATTTATCTCAAGGGAAGGGGCCTGACGGACATATTTCGAGATATTTCTTCTTCTTGTTGTTCTTCCTCTGCACAGCTAAGCTGGAAGTGGCATTTGCAGCTCGCAATAGTGCAGAGTAATCTCAAAGAAAGGGGCCACGGTGTTTCTGTATCTCTATTATGTTGGTGCGGCTTCGGAACTTTTAAATATCTTGATATATCTCGAGAACTACGCATCTGATCAAAAAATATCATAGAACATAAAAAGTAGGAAACTTAATTCTCTACAAAAAAGGTCTCTTAACATTTTGCCATAGCTCGCTTCGTTTCCGAGATATTTGCAGATTTATCTCAAGGGAAGGGGCCTGACGGACATATTTCGAGATATTTCTTCTTCTTGTTGTTCTTCTTCTGCACAGCTAAGCTGGAAGTGGCATTTGCGGCTCGCACTAGTGCAGAGTTATCTCAAAGAAAGGGGCCACGGTGTTTCTGTATCTCTATTATGTTGGAGCGGCTTCGGAACTTTTAAATATCTTGATATATCTCGAGAACTACGCATCTGATCAAAAAATATCATAGAACATAAAAAGTAGGAAACTTAATTCTCTACAAAAAAGGTCCCTTAACATTTTGCCATAGCTCGCTTCGTTTCCGAGATATTTGCAGATTTATCTCAAGGGAAGGGGCCTGACGGACATATTTCGAGATATTTCTTCTTCTTGTTGTTCTTCTTCTGCACAGCTAAGCTGGAAGTGGCATTTGCGGCTCGCACTAGTGCAGAGTTATCTCGAAGAAAGGGGCCAGGGTGTTTCTGTATCTCTATTATGTTGGTGCGGCTTCGGAACTTTTAAATATCTTGATATATCTCGAGAACTACGCATCTGATCAAAAAATATCATAGAACAGAAAAAGTAGGAAACTTAATTCTCTACAAAAAAGGTCCCTTAACATTTTGCCATAGCTCGCTTTGTTTCCGAGATATTTGCAGATTTATCTCAAGGGAAGGGGCCTGACGGACATATTTCGAGATATTTCTTCTTCTTGTTGTTCTTCTTCTGCACAGCAAAGCTGGAAGTGGCATTTGCGGCTCGCACTAGTGCAGAGTTATCTCGAAGAAAGGGGCCACGGTGTTTCTGTATCTCTATTATGTTGGTGCGGCTTCGGAACTTTTAAATATCTTGATATATCTCGAGAACTACGCATCTGATCAAAAAATATCATAGAACATAAAAAGTAGCAAACTTAATTCTCTACAAAAAAGGTCTCTTAACATTTTGCCATAGCTCGCTTCGTTTCCGAGATATTTGCAGATTTATCTCAAGGGAAGGGGCCTGACGGACATATTTCGAGATATTTCTTCTTCTTGTTGTTCTTCTTCTGCACAGCTAAGCTGGAAGTGGCATTTGCGGCTCGCACTAGTTCAGAATTATCTCGAAGATAGGGACCACGGTGTTTCTGTATCTCTATTATGTTGGTGCGGCTTCGGAACTTTTAAATATCTTGATATATCTCGAGAACTACGCATCTGATCAAAAAATATCATAGAACATAAAAAGTAGGAAACTTAATTCTCTACAAAAAAGGTCTCTTATCATTTTGCCATAGCTCGCTTCGTTTCCGAGATATTTGCAGATTTATCTCAAGGGAAGGGGCCTGACGGACATATTTCGAGATATTTCTTCTTCTTGTTGTTCTTCCTCTGCACAGCTAAGCTGGAAGTGGCATTTGCAGCTCGCAATAGTGCAGAGTAATCTCAAAGAAAGGGGCCACGGTGTTTCTGTATCTCTATTATGTTGGTGCGGCTTCGGAACTTTTAAATATCTTGATATATCTCGAGAACTACGCATCTGATCAAAAAATATCATAGAACATAAAAAGCAGGAAACTTAATTCTCTACAAAAAAGGTCTCTTAACATTTTGCCATAGCTCGCTTCGTTTCCGAGATATTTGCAGATTTATCTCAAGGGAAGGGGCCTGACGGACATATTTCGAGATATTTCTTCTTCTTGTTGTTCTTCCTCTGCACAGCTAAGCTGGAAGTGGCATTTGCAGCTCGCAATAGTGCAGAGTAATCTCAAAGAAAGGGGCCACGGTGTTTCTGTATCTCTATTATGTTGGTGCGGCTTCGGAACTTTTAAATATCTTGATATATCTCGAGAACTACGCATCTGATCAAAAAATATCATAGAACATAAAAAGTAGGAAACTTAATTCTCTACAAAAAAGGTCTCTTAACATTTTGCCATAGCTCGCTTCGTTTCCGAGATATTTGCAGATTTATCTCAAGGGAAGGGGCCTGACGGACATATTTCGAGATATTTCTTCTTCTTGTTGTTCTTCTTCTGCACAGCTAAGCTGGAAGTGGCATTTGCGGCTCGCACTAGTGCAGAGTTATCTCAAAGAAAGGGGCCACGGTGTTTCTGTATCTCTATTATGTTGGTGCGGCTTCGGAACTTTTAAATATCTTGATATATCTCGAGAACTACGCATCTGATCAAAAAATATCATAGAACATAAAAAGTAGGAAACTTAATTCTCTACAAAAAAGGTCCCTTAACATTTTGCCATAGCTCGCTTCGTTTCCGAGATATTTGCAGATTTATCTCAAGGGAAGGGGCCTGACGGACATATTTCGAGATATTTCTTCTTCTTGTTGTTCTTCTTCTGCACAGCTAAGCTGGAAGTGGCATTTGCGGCTCGCACTAGTGCAGAGTTATCTCGAAGAAAGGGGCCACGGTGTTTCTGTATCTCTATTATGTTGGTGCGGCTTCGGAACTTTTAAATATCTTGATATATCTCGAGAACTACGCATCTGATCAAAAAATATCATAGAACATAAAAAGTAGGAAACTTAATTCTCTACAAAAAAGTTCTCTTAAGATTTTGCCATAGCTCGCTTCGTTTCCGAGATATTTGCAGATTTATCTCAAGGGAAGGGGCCTGACGGACATATTTCGAGATATTTCTTCTTCTTGTTGTTCTTCCTCTGCACAGCTAAGCTGGAAGTGGCATTTGCAGCTGGCAATAGTGCAGAGTTATCTCAAAGGAGGGGGCCACGGTGTTTCTGTATCTCTATTATGTTGGTGCGGCTTTGGAACTTTTAAATATCTTGATATATCTCGAGAACTACGCATCTGATCAAAAAATATCATAGAACATAAATTGTAGGAAACATAATTCTCTACAAAAAACGTCTCTTAACATTTTGCCATAGCTCGCTTCGTTTCCGAGATATTTGCAGATTCAGCTCAAAGGAACGGGCCTGACGGACATATTTCGAGATATTTCTTCTTCTTGTTGTTCTTCCTCTGCACAGCTAAGCTGGAAGTGGCATTTGCAGCTGGCAATAGTGCAGTGTTATCTCAAAGAAGGGGGCCACGGTGTTTCTGTATCTCTATTATGTTGGTGCGGCTTCGGAACTTTTAAATATCTTGATATATCTCGAGAACTACGCATCTGATCAAAAAATATCATAGAACATAAATTGTAGGAAACATAATTCTCTACAAAAAACGTCTCTTAACATTTTGCCATAGCTCGCTTCGTTTCCGAGATATTTGCAGATTCAGCTCAAAGGAACGGGCCTGACGGACATATTTCGAGATATTTCTTCTTCTTGTTGTTCTTCTTCTGCACAGCTAAGCTGGAAGTGGCATTTGCAGCTCGCAATAGTGCAGAGTAATCTCAAAGAAAGGGGCCACGGTGTTTCTGTATCTCTATTATGTTGGTGCGGCTTCGGAACTTTTAAATATCTTGATATATCTCGAGAACTACTCATCTGATCAAAAAATATCATAGAACATAAAAAGTAGAAAACTTAATTCTCTACAAAAAAGGTCTCTTAACATTTTGCCATAGCTCGCTTCGTTTCCGAGATATTTGCAGATTTATCTCAAGGGAAGGGGCCTGACGGACATATTTCGAGATATTTCTTCTTCTTGTTGTTCTTCTTCTGCACAGCTAAGCTGGAAGTGGCATTTGCGGCTCGCACTAGTGCAGAGTTATCTCGAAGAAAGGGGCCACGGTGTTTCTGTATCTCTATTATGTTGGTGCGGCTTCGGAACTTTTAAATATCTTGATATATCTCGAGAACTACGCATCTGATCAAAAAATATCATAGAACATAAAAAGTAGGAAACTTAATTCTCTACAAAAAAGGTCTCTTAACATTTTGCCATAGCTCGCTTCGTTTCCGAGATATTTGCAGATATATCTCAAGGGAAGGGGCCTGACGGACATATTTCGAGATATTTCTTCTTCTTGTTGTTCTTCCTCTGCACAGCTAAGCTGGAAGTGGCATTTGCAGCTCGCAATAGTGCAGAGTAATCTCAAAGAAAGGGGCCACGGTGTTTCTGTATCTCTATTATGTTGGTGCGGCTTCGGAACTTTTAAATATCTTGATATATCTCGAGAACTACGCATCTGATCAAAAAATATCATAGAAGATAAAAAGTAGGAAACTTAATTCTCTACAAAAAAGTTCTCTTAAGATTTTGCCATAGCTCGCTTCGTTTCCGAGATATTTGCAGATTTATCTCAAGGGAAGGGGCCTGACGGACATATTTCGAGATATTTCTTCTTCTTGTTGTTCTTCCTCTGCACAGCTAAGCTGGAAGTGGCATTTGCAGCTGGCAATAGTGCAGAGTTATCTCAAAGAAGGGGGCCACGGTGTTTCTGTATCTCTATTATGTTGGTGCGGCTTCGGAACTTTTAAATATCTTGATATATCTCGAGAACTACGCATCTGATCAAAAAATATCATAGAACATAAAAAGTAGCAAACTTAATTCTCTACAAAAAAGGTCTCTTAACATTTTGCCATAGCTCGCTTCGTTTCCGAGATATTTGCAGATTTATCTCAAGGGAAGGGGCCTGACGGACATATTTCGAGATATTTCTTCTTCTTGTTGTTCTTCTTCTGCACAGCTAAGCTGGAAGTGGCATTTGCGGCTCGCACTAGTGCAGAATTATCTCGAAGATAGGGGCCACGGTGTTTCTGTATCTCTATTATGTTGGTGCGGCTTCGGAACTTTTAAATATCTTGATATATCTCGAGAACTACGCATCTGATCAAAAAATATCATAGAACATAAAAAGTAGGAAACTTAATTCTCTACAAAAAAGGTCTCTTATCATTTTGCCATAGCTCGCTTCGTTTCCGAGATATTTGCAGATTTATCTCAAGGGAAGGGGCCTGACGGACATATTTCGAGATATTTCTTCTTCTTGTTGTTCTTCCTCTGCACAGCTAAGCTGGAAGTGGCATTTGCAGCTCGCAATAGTGCAGAGTAATCTCAAAGAAAGGGGCCACGGTGTTTCTGTATCTCTATTATGTTGGTGCGGCTTCGGAACTTTTAAATATCTTGATATATCTCGAGAACTACGCATCTGATCAAAAAATATCATAGAACATAAAAAGCAGGAAACTTAATTCTCTACAAAAAAGGTCTCTTAACATTTTGCCATAGCTCGCTTCGTTTCCGAGATATTTGCAGATTTATCTCAAGGGAAGGGGCCTGACGGACATATTTCGAGATATTTCTTCTTCTTGTTGTTCTTCCTCTGCACAGCTAAGCTGGAAGTGGCATTTGCAGCTCGCAATAGTGCAGAGTAATCTCAAAGAAAGGGGCCACGGTGTTTCTGTATCTCTATTATGTTGGTGCGGCTTCGGAACTTTTAAATATCTTGATATATCTCGAGAACTACGCATCTGATCAAAAAATATCATAGAACATAAAAAGTAGGAAACTTAATTCTCTACAAAAAAGGTCTCTTAACATTTTGCCATAGCTCGCTTCGTTTCCGAGATATTTGCAGATTTATCTCAAGGGAAGGGGCCTGACGGACATATTTCGAGATATTTCTTCTTCTTGTTGTTCTTCTTCTGCACAGCTAAGCTGGAAGTGGCATTTGCGGCTCGCACTAGTGCAGAGTTATCTCAAAGAAAGGGGCCACGGTGTTTCTGTATCTCTATTATGTTGGAGCGGCTTCGGAACTTTTAAATATCTTGATATATCTCGAGAACTACGCATCTGATCAAAAAATATCATAGAACATAAAAAGTAGGAAACTTAATTCTCTACAAAAAAGGTCCCTTAACATTTTGCCATAGCTCGCTTCGTTTCCGAGATATTTGCAGATTTATCTCAAGGGAAGGGGCCTGACGGACATATTTCGAGATATTTCTTCTTCTTGTTGTTCTTCTTCTGCACAGCTAAGCTGGAAGTGGCATTTGCGGCTCGCACTAGTGCAGAGTTATCTCGAAGAAAGGGGCCAGGGTGTTTCTGTATCTCTATTATGTTGGTGCGGCTTCGGAACTTTTAAATATCTTGATATATCTCGAGAACTACGCATCTGATCAAAAAATATCATAGAACAGAAAAAGTAGGAAACTTAATTCTCTACAAAAAAGGTCCCTTAACATTTTGCCATAGCTCGCTTTGTTTCCGAGATATTTGCAGATTTATCTCAAGGGAAGGGGCCTGACGGACATATTTCGAGATATTTCTTCTTCTTGTTGTTCTTCTTCTGCACAGCAAAGCTGGAAGTGGCATTTGCGGCTCGCACTAGTGCAGAGTTATCTCGAAGAAAGGGGCCACGGTGTTTCTGTATCTCTATTATGTTGGTGCGGCTTCGGAACTTTTAAATATCTTGATATATCTCGAGAACTACGCATCTGATCAAAAAATATCATAGAACATAAAAAGTAGCAAACTTAATTCTCTACAAAAAAGGTCTCTTAACATTTTGCCATAGCTCGCTTCGTTTCCGAGATATTTGCAGATTTATCTCAAGGGAAGGGGCCTGACGGACATATTTCGAGATATTTCTTCTTCTTGTTGTTCTTCTTCTGCACAGCTAAGCTGGAAGTGGCATTTGCGGCTCGCACTAGTTCAGAATTATCTCGAAGATAGGGACCACGGTGTTTCTGTATCTCTATTATGTTGGTGCGGCTTCGGAACTTTTAAATATCTTGATATATCTCGAGAACTACGCATCTGATCAAAAAATATCATAGAACATAAAAAGTAGGAAACTTAATTCTCTACAAAAAAGGTCTCTTATCATTTTGCCATAGCTCGCTTCGTTTCCGAGATATTTGCAGATTTATCTCAAGGGAAGGGGCCTGACGGACATATTTCGAGATATTTCTTCTTCTTGTTGTTCTTCCTCTGCACAGCTAAGCTGGAAGTGGCATTTGCAGCTCGCAATAGTGCAGAGTAATCTCAAAGAAAGGGGCCACGGTGTTTCTGTATCTCTATTATGTTGGTGCGGCTTCGGAACTTTTAAATATCTTGATATATCTCGAGAACTACGCATCTGATCAAAAAATATCATAGAACATAAAAAGCAGGAAACTTAATTCTCTACAAAAAAGGTCTCTTAACATTTTGCCATAGCTCGCTTCGTTTCCGAGATATTTGCAGATTTATCTCAAGGGAAGGGGCCTGACGGACATATTTCGAGATATTTCTTCTTCTTGTTGTTCTTCCTCTGCACAGCTAAGCTGGAAGTGGCATTTGCAGCTCGCAATAGTGCAGAGTAATCTCAAAGAAAGGGGCCACGGTGTTTCTGTATCTCTATTATGTTGGTGCGGCTTCGGAACTTTTAAATATCTTGATATATCTCGAGAACTACGCATCTGATCAAAAAATATCATAGAACATAAAAAGTAGGAAACTTAATTCTCTACAAAAAAGGTCTCTTAACATTTTGCCATAGCTCGCTTCGTTTCCGAGATATTTGCAGATTTATCTCAAGGGAAGGGGCCTGACGGACATATTTCGAGATATTTCTTCTTCTTGTTGTTCTTCTTCTGCACAGCTAAGCTGGAAGTGGCATTTGCGGCTCGCACTAGTGCAGAGTTATCTCAAAGAAAGGGGCCACGGTGTTTCTGTATCTCTATTATGTTGGTGCGGCTTCGGAACTTTTAAATATCTTGATATATCTCGAGAACTACGCATCTGATCAAAAAATATCATAGAACATAAAAAGTAGGAAACTTAATTCTCTACAAAAAAGGTCCCTTAACATTTTGCCATAGCTCGCTTCGTTTCCGAGATATTTGCAGATTTATCTCAAGGGAAGGGGCCTGACGGACATATTTCGAGATATTTCTTCTTCTTGTTGTTCTTCTTCTGCACAGCTAAGCTGGAAGTGGCATTTGCGGCTCGCACTAGTGCAGAGTTATCTCGAAGAAAGGGGCCACGGTGTTTCTGTATCTCTATTATGTTGGTGCGGCTTCGGAACTTTTAAATATCTTGATATATCTCGAGAACTACGCATCTGATCAAAAAATATCATAGAACATAAAAAGTAGGAAACTTAATTCTCTACAAAAAAGTTCTCTTAAGATTTTGCCATAGCTCGCTTCGTTTCCGAGATATTTGCAGATTTATCTCAAGGGAAGGGGCCTGACGGACATATTTCGAGATATTTCTTCTTCTTGTTGTTCTTCCTCTGCACAGCTAAGCTGGAAGTGGCATTTGCAGCTGGCAATAGTGCAGAGTTATCTCAAAGGAGGGGGCCACGGTGTTTCTGTATCTCTATTATGTTGGTGCGGCTTTGGAACTTTTAAATATCTTGATATATCTCGAGAACTACGCATCTGATCAAAAAATATCATAGAACATAAATTGTAGGAAACATAATTCTCTACAAAAAACGTCTCTTAACATTTTGCCATAGCTCGCTTCGTTTCCGAGATATTTGCAGATTCAGCTCAAAGGAACGGGCCTGACGGACATATTTCGAGATATTTCTTCTTCTTGTTGTTCTTCTTCTGCACAGCTAAGCTGGAAGTGGCATTTGCAGCTCGCAATAGTGCAGAGTAATCTCAAAGAAAGGGGCCACGGTGTTTCTGTATCTCTATTATGTTGGTGCGGCTTCGGAACTTTTAAATATCTTGATATATCTCGAGAACTACGCATCTGATCAAAAAATATCATACAACATAAAAAGTAGAAAACTTAATTCTCTACAAAAAAGGTCTCTTAACATTTTGCCATAGCTCGCTTCGTTTCCGAGATATTTGCAGATTTATCTCAAGGGAAGGGGCCTGACGGACATATTTCGAGATATTTCTTCTTCTTGTTGTTCTTCTTCTGCACAGCTAAGCTGGACGTGGCATTTGCGGCTCGCACTAGTGCAGAGTTATCTCGAAGAAAGGGGCCACGGTGTTTCTGTATCTCTATTATGTTGGTGCGGCTTCGGAACTTTTAAATATCTTGATATATCTCGAGAACTACGCATCTGATCAAAAAATATCATAGAACATAAAAAGTAGGAAACTTAATTCTCTACAAAAAAGTTCTCTTAAGATTTTGCCATAGCTCGCTTCGTTTCCGAGATATTTGCAGATTTATCTCAAGGGAAGGGGCCTGACGGACATATTTCGAGATATTTCTTCTTCTTGTTGTTCTTCCTCTGCACAGCTAAGCTGGAAGTGGCATTTGCAGCTGGCAATAGTGCAGAGTTATCTCAAAGAAGGGGGCCACGGTGTTTCTGTATCTCTATTATGTTGGTGCGGCTTTGGAACTTTTAAATATCTTGATATATCTCGAGAACTACGCATCTGATCAAAAAATATCATAGAACATAAATTGTAGGAAACATAATTCTCTACAAAAAACGTCTCTTAACATTTTGCCATAGCTCGCTTCGTTTCCGAGATATTTGCAGATTCAGCTCAAAGGAACGGGCCTGACGGACATATTTCGAGATATTTCTTCTTCTTGTTGTTCTTCTTCTGCACAGCTAAGCTGGACGTGGCATTTGCGGCTCGCACTAGTGCAGAGTTATCTCGAAGAAAGGGGCCACGGTGTTTCTGTATCTCTATTATGTTGCTGCGGCTTCGGAACTTTTAAATATCTTGATATATCTCGAGAACTACGCATCTGATCAAAAAATATCATAGAACATAAAAAGTAGGAAACTTAATTCTCTACAAAAAAGGTCTCTTAACATTTTGCCATAGCTCGCTTCGTTTCCGAGATATTTGCAGATTTATCTCAAGGGAGGGGGCCTGACGGACATATTTCGAGATATTTCTTCTTCTTGTTGTTCTTCCTCTGCACAGCTAAGCTGGAAGTGGCATTTGCGGCTCGCACTAGTGCAGAGTTATCTCGAAGAAAGGGGCCACGGTGTTTCTGTATCTCTATTATGTTGGTGCGGCTTCGGAACTTTTAAATATCTTGATATATCTCGAGAACTACGCATCTGATCAAAAAATATCATAGAACATAAAAAGTAGGAAACTTAATTCTCTACAAAAAAGTTCTCTTAAGATTTTGCCATAGCTCGCATCGTTTCCGAGATATTTGCAGATTTATCTCAAGGGAAGGGGCCTGACGGACATATTTCGAGATATTTCTTCTTCTTGTTGTTCTTCCTCTGCACAGCTAAGCTGGAAGTGGCATTTGCAGCTGGCAATAGTGCAGAGTTATCTCAAAGAAGGGGGCCACGGTGTTTCTGTATCTCTATTATGTTGGTGCGGCTTCGGAACTTTTAAATATCTTGATATATCTCGAGAACTACGCATCTGATAAAAAAATATCATAGAACATAAAAAGTAGCAAACTTAATTCTCTGCAAAAAAGGTCTCTTAACATTTTGCCATAGCTCGCTTCGTTTCCGAGATATTTGCAGATTTATCTCAAGGGAAGGGGCCTGACGGACATATTTCGAGATATTTCTTCTTCTTGTTGTTCTTCTTCTGCACAGCTAAGCTGGACGTGGCATTTGCGGCTCGCACTAGTGCAGAGTTATCTCGAAGAAAGGGGCCACGGTGTTTCTGTATCTCTATTATGTTGGTGCGGCTTCGGAACTTTTAAATATCTTGATATATCTCGAGAACTACGCATCTGATCAAAAAATATCATGGAACATAAAAAGTAGGAAACTTAATTCTCTACAAAAAAGGTCTCTTAACATTTTGCCATAGCTCGCTTCGTTTCCGAGATATTTGCAGATTTATCTCAAGGGAGGGGGCCTGACGGACATATTTCGAGATATTTCTTCTTCTTGTTGTTCTTCCTCTGCACAGCTAAGCTGGAAGTGGCATTTGCAGCTCGCAATAGTGCAGAATAATCTCAAAGAAAGGGGCCACGGTGTTTCTGTATCTCTATTATGTTGGTGCGGCTTCGGAACTTTTAAATATCTTGATATATCTCGAGAACTACGCATCTGATCAAAAAATATCATAGAACATAAAAAGTAGGAAACTTAATTCTCTACAAAAAAGGTCCCTTAACATTTTGCCATAGCTCGCTTTGTTTCCGAGATATTTGCAGATTTATCTCAAGGGAAGGGGCCTGACGGACATATTTCGAGATATTTCTTCTTCTTGTTGTTCTTCTTCTGCACAGCTAAGCTGGAAGTGGCATTTGCGGCTCGCACTAGTGCAGAGTTATCTCGAAGAAAGGGGCCACGGTGTTTCTGTATCTCTATTATGTTGGTGCGGCTTCGGAACTTTTAAATATCTTGATATATCTCGAGAACTACGCATCTGATCAAAAAATATCATAGAACATAAAAAGTAGGAAACTTAATTCTCTACAAAAAAGTTCTCTTAAGATTTTGCCATAGCTCGCTTCGTTTCCGAGATATTTGCAGATTTATCTCAAGGGAAGGGGCCTGACGGACATATTTCGAGATATTTCTTCTTCTTGTTGTTCTTCCTCTGCACAGCTAAGCTGGAAGTGGCATTTGCAGCTGGCAATAGTGCAGAGTTATCTCAAAGAAGGGGGCCACGGTGTTTCTGTATCTCTATTATCTTGGTGCGGCTTCGGAACTTTTAAATATCTTGATATATCTCGAGAACTACGCATCTGATAAAAAAATATCATAGAACATAAAAAGTAGCAAACTTAATTCTCTGCAAAAAAGGTCTCTTAACATTTTGCCATAGCTCGGTTCGTTTCCGAGATATTTGCAGATTTATCTCAAGGGAAGGGGCCTGACGGACATATTTCGAGATATTTCTTCTTCTTGTTGTTCTTCTTCTGCACAGCTAAGCTGGAAGTGGCATTTGCGGCTCGCACTAGTGCAGAATTATCTCGAAGATAGGGGCCACGGTGTTTCTGTATCTCTATTATGTTGGTGCGGCTTCGGAACTTTTAAATATCTTGATATATCTCGAGAACTACGCATCTGATCAAAAAATATCATAGAACATAAAAAGTAGGAAACTTAATTCTCTACAAAAAAGGTCTCTTATCATTTTGCCATAGCTCGCTTCGTTTCCGAGATATTTGCAGATTTATCTCAAGGGAAGGGGCCTGACGGACATATTTCGAGATATTTCTTCTTCTTGTTGTTCTTCCTCTGCACAGCTAAGCTGGAAGTGGCATTTGCAGCTCGCAATAGTGCAGAGTAATCTCAAAGAAAGGGGCCACGGTGTTTCTGTATCTCTATTATGTTGGTGCGGCTTCGGAACTTTTAAATATCTTGATATATCTCGAGAACAACGCATCTGATCAAAAAATATCATAGAACATAAAAAGTAGGAAACTTAATTCTCTACAAAAAAGGTCTCTTAACATTTTGCCATAGCTCGCTTCGTTTCCGAGATATTTGCAGATTTATCTCAAGGGAAGGGGCCTGACGGACATATTTCGAGATATTTCTTCTTCTTGTTGTTCTTCCTCTGCACAGCTAAGCTGGAAGTGGCATTTGCAGCTCGCAATAGTGCAGAGTAATCTCAAAGAAAGGGGCCACGGTGTTTGTGTATCTCTATTATGTTGGTGCGGCTTCGGAACTTTTAAATATCTTGATATATCTCGAGAACTACGCATCTGATCAAAAAATATCATAGAACATAAAAAGTAGGAAACTTAATTCTCTACAAAAAAGGTCTCTTAACATTTTGCCATAGCTCGCTTCGTTTCCGAGATATTTGCAGATTTATCTCAAGGGAAGGGGCCTGACGGACATATTTCGAGATATTTCTTCTTCTTGTTGTTCTTCTTCTGCACAGCTAAGCTGGAAGTGGCATTTGCGGCTCGCACTAGTGCAGAGTTATCTCAAAGAAAGGGGCCACGGTGTTTCTGTATCTCTATTATGTTGGTGCGGCTTCGGAACTTTTAAATATCTTGATATATCTCGAAAACTACGCATCTGCTCAAAAAATATCATAGAAGATTAAAAGTAGGAAACTTAATTCTCTACAAAAAAGGTCTCTTAACATTTTGCCATAGCTCGCTTCGTTTCCGAGATATTTGCAGATTTATCTCAAGGGAAGGGGCCTGACGGACATATTTCGAGATATTTCTTCTTCTTGTTGTTCTTCCTCTGCACAGCTAAGCTGGAAGTGGCAATTGCGGCTCGCACTAGTGCAGAGTTATCTCAAAGAAAGGGGCCACGGTGTTTCTGTATCTCTATTATGTTAGTGCGGCTTCGGAACTTTTAAATATCTTGATATATCTCGAGAACTACGCATCTGATCAAAAAATATCATAGAACATAAAAAGTAGGAAACTTAATTCTCTACAAAAAAGGTCTCTTAACATTTTGCCATAGCTCGCTTGGTTTCCGAGATACTTGCAGATTTATCTCAGGGGAAGGGGCCTGACGGACAAATTTCGAGATATTTCTTCTTCTTGTTGTCCTTCTTCTGCACAGCTAAGCTGGAAGTGGCATTTGCGGCTCGCACTAGTGCAGAGTTATCTCAAAGAAAGGGGCCACGGTGTTTCTGTATCTCTATTATGTTGGTGCGGCTTCGGAACTTTTAAATATCTCGATATATCTCGAAAACTACGCTTCTGATCAAAAAATATCATAGAACATAAATTGTAGGAAACATAATTCTCTACAAAAGACGTCTCTTAACATTTTGCCATAGCTCGCTTCGTTTCCGAGATATTTGCAGATTCAGCTCAAAGGAACGGGCCTGACGGACATATTTCGAGATATTTCTTCTTCTTGTTGTTCTTCCTCTGCACAGCTAAGCTGGAAGTGGCATTTGCAGCTCGCAATAGTGCAGAGTAACCTCAAAGAAAGGGGCCACGGTGTTTCTGTATCTCTATTATGTTGGTGCGGCTTCGGAACTTTTAAATATCTTGATATATCTCGAGAACTACGCATCTGATCAAAAAATACCATAGAACATAAAAAGTAGGAAACTTAATTCTCTACAAAAAAGGTCTCTTAACATTTTGCCATAGCTCGCTTCGTTTCCGAGATATTTGCAGATTTATCTCAAGGGAAGGGGCCTGACGGACATATTTCGAGATATTTCTTCTTCTTGTTGTTCTTCTTCTGCACAGCTAAGCTGGAAGTGGAATTTGCGGCTCGCACTAGTGCAGAGTTATCTCGAAGAAAGGGGCCACGGTGTTTCTGTATCTCTATTATGTTGGTGCGGCTTCGGAACTTTTAAATATCTTGATATATCTCGAGAACTACGCATCTGATCAAAAAATATCATAGAACATAAAAAGTAGGAAACTTAATTCTCTACAAAAAAGGTCTCTTAACATTTTGCCATAGCTCGCTTCGTTTCCGAGATATTTGCAGATTTATCTCAAGGGAAGGGGCTGACGGACATATTTCGAGATATTTCTTCTTCTTGTTGTTCTTCTTCTGCACAGCTAAGCTGGAAGTGGCAGTTGCGGCTCGCACTAGTGCAGAGTTATCTCAAAGAAAGGGGCCACGGTGTTTCTGTATCTCTATTATGTTTTTGCGGCTTCGGAACTTTTAAATATCTCGATATATCTCGAAAACTACGCTTCTGATCAAAAAATATCATAGAACATAAAAAGTAGGAAACTTAATTCTCTACAAAAAAGGTCTCTTAACATTTTGCCATAGCTCGCTTCGTTTCCGAGATATTTGCAGATTTATCTCAAGGGAAGGGGCCTGACGGACATATTTCGAGATATTTCTTCTTCTTGTTGTTCTTCTTCTTCACAGCTAAGCTGGAAGTGGCATTTGCGGCTCGCACTAGTGCAGAGTTATCTCAAAGAAAGGGGCCACGGTGTTTCTGTATCTCTATTATGTTGGTGCGGCTTCGGAACTTTTAAATATCTTGATATATCTCGAGAACTACGCATCTGATCAAAAAATATCATAGAACATAA
The DNA here is from genome assembly GCF_051020975.1 of Osmia lignaria lignaria. Lineage (NCBI taxonomy): Eukaryota > Metazoa > Arthropoda > Insecta > Hymenoptera > Megachilidae > Osmia > Osmia lignaria. Next base: position 5,086,245 of record NW_027478160.1, read on the forward strand.
AAAGTAGGAAACATAATTCTCTACAAAAAAGGTCTCTTAACATTTTGGCATAGCTCGCTTCGTTTCCGAGATATTTGCAGATTTATCTCAAGGGAAGGGGCCTGACGGACATATTTCGAGATATTTCTTCTTCTTGTTGTTCTTCTTCTGCACATCTAAGCTGGAAGTGGCATTTGCGGCTCGCACTAGTGCAGAGTTATCTCGAAGAAAGGGGCCACGGTGTTTCTGTATCTCTATTATGTTGGTGCGGCTTCGAAACTTTTAAATATCTTGATATATCTCGAGAACTACGCATCTGATCAAAAAATATCATAGAACATAAAAAGTAGGAAACTTAATTCTCTACAAAAAAGGTCTCTTAACATTTTGCCATAGCTCGCTTCGTTTCCGAGATATTTGCAGATTTATCTCAAGGGAAGGGGCCTGACGGACATATTTCGAGATATTTCTTCTTCTTGTTGTTCTTCTTCTGCACAGCTAAGCTGGAAGTGGCATTTGCGGCTCGCACTAGTGCAGAGTTATCTCGAAGAAAGGGGCCACGGTGTTTCTGTATCTCTATTATGTTGGTGCGGCTTCGGAACTTTTAAATATCTTGATATATCTCGAGAACTACGCATCTGATCAAAAAATATCATAGAACATAAAAAGTAGGAAACTTAATTCTCTAGAAAAAAGGTCTCTTAACATTTTGCCATAGCTCGCTTCGTTTCCGAGATATTTGCAGATTTATCTCAAGGGAAGGGGCCTGACGGACATATTTCGAGATATTTCTTCTTCTTGTTGTTCTTCTTCTGCACAGCTAAGCTGGAAGTGGCATTTGCGGCTCGCACAAGTGCAGAGTTATCTCGAAGAAAGGGGCCACGGTGTTTCTGTATCTCTATTATGTTGGTGCGGCTTCGGAACTTTTAAATATCTTGATATATCTCGAGAACTACGCATCTGATCAAAAAATATCATAGAACATAAAAAGTAGGAAACTTAATTCTCTACAAAAAAGGTCTCTTAACATTTTGCCATAGCTCGCTTCGTTTCCGAGATATTTGCAGATTTATCTCAAGGGAAGGGGCCTGACGGACATATTTCGAGATATTTCTTCTTCTTGTTGTTCTTCTTCTGCACAGCTAAGCTGGAAGTGGCATTTGCGGCTCGCACTAGTGCAGAGTTATCTCAAAGAAAGGGGCCACGGTGTTTCTGTATCTCTATTATGTTGGTGCGGCTTCGGAACTTTTAAATATCTTGATATATCTCGAGAACTACGCATCTGATCAAAAAATATCATAGAACATAAAAAGTAGGAAACATAATTCTCTACAAAAAAGGTCTCTTAACATTTTGGCATAGCTCGCTTTGTTTCCGAGATATTTGTAGATTTATCTCAAGGGAAGGGGCCTGACGGACATATTTCGAGATATTTCTTCTTCTTGTTGTTCTTCTTCTGCACAGCTAAGCTGGAAGTGGCATTTGCGGCTCGCACTAGTGCAGAGTTATCTCGAAGAAAGGGGCCACGGTGTTTCTGTATCTCTATTATGTTGGTGCGGCTTCGGAACTTTTAAATATCTTGATATATCTCGAGAACTACGCATCTGATCAAAAAATATCATAGTACATAAAAAGTAGGAAACTTAATTCTCTACAAAAAAGGTCTCTTAACATTTTGCCATAGCTCGCTTCGTTTCCGAGATATTTGCAGATTGATCTCAAGGGAAGGGGCCTGACGGACATATTTCGAGATATTTCTTCTTCTTGTTGTTCTTCTTCTGCACAGCTAAGCTGGAAGTGGCATTTGCGGCTCGCACTAGTGCAGAGTTATCTCGAAGAAAGGGGCCACGGTGTTTCTGTATCTCTATTATGTTGGTGCGGCTTCGGAACTTTTAAATATCTTGATATATCTCGAGAACTACGCATCTGATCAAAAAATATCATAGAACATAAAAAGTAGGAAACTTAATTCTCTAGAAAAAAGGTCTCTTAACATTTTGCCATAGCTCGCTTCGTTTCCGAGATATTTGCAGATTTATCTCAAGGGAAGGGGCCTGACGGACATATTTCGAGATATTTCTTCTTCTTGTTGTTCTTCTTCTGCACAGCTAAGCTGGAAGTGGCATTTGCGGCTCGCACTAGTGCAGAGTTATCTCGAAGAAAGGGGCCACGGTGTTTCTGTATCTCTATTATGTTCGTGCGGCTTCGGAACTTTTAAATATCTTGATATATCTCGAGAACTACGCATCTGATCAAAAAATATCATAGAACATAAAAAGTAGGAAACTTAATTCTCTACAAAAAAGGTCTCTTAACATTTTGCCATAGCTCGCTTCGTTTCCGAGATAGTTGCAGATTTATCTCAAGGGAAGGGGCCTGACGGACATATTTCGAGATATTTCTTCTTCTTGTTGTTCTTCTTCTGCACAGCTAAGCTGGAAGTGGCATTTGCGGCTCGCACTAGTGCAGAGTTATCTCAAAGAAAGGGGCCACGGTGTTTCTGTATCTCTATTATGTTGGTGCGGCTTCGGAACTTTTAAATATCTCGATATATCTCGAAAACTACGCTTCTGATCAAAAAATATCGTAGAACATAAAAAGTAGGAAACTTAATTCTCTACAAAAAAGGTCTCTTAACATTTTGCCATAGCTCGCTTCGTTTCCGAGATATTTGCAGATTTATCTCAAGGGAAGGGGCCTGACGGACATATTTCGAGATATTTCTTCTTCTTGTTGTTCTTCTTCTGCACAGCTAAGCTGGAAGTGGCATTTGCGGCTCGCACTAGTGCAGAGTTATCTCAAAGAAAGGGGCCACGGTGTTTCTGTATCTCTATTATGTTGGTGCGGCTTCGGAACTTTTAAATATCTTGATATATCTCGAGAACTACGCATCTGATCAAAAAATATCATAGAACATAAATTGTAGGAAACATAATTCTCTACAAAAAACGTCTCTAAACATTTTGCCATAGCTCGCTTCGTTTCCGAGATATTTGCAGATTCAGCTCAAAGGAACGGGCCTGACGGACATATTTCGAGATATTTCTTCTTCTTGTTGTTCTTCTTCTGCACAGCTAAGCTGGAAGTGGCATTTGCGGCTCGCACTAGTGCAGAGTTATCTCAAAGAAAGGGGCCACGGTGTTTCTGTATCTCTATTATGTTGGTGCGGCTTCGGAACTTTTAAATATCTCGATATATCTCGAAAACTACGCTTCTGATCAAAAAATATCATAGAACATAAATTGTAGGAAACATAATTCTCTACAAAAGACGTCTCTTAACATTTTGCCATAGCTCGCTTCGTTTCCGAGATATTTGCAGATTCAGCTCAAAGGAACGGGCCTGACGGACATATTTCGAGATATTTCTTCTTCTTGTTGTTCTTCCTCTGCACAGCTAAGCTGGAAGTGGCATTTGCAGCTCGCAATAGTGCAGAGTAATCTCAAAGAAAGGGGCCACGGTGTTTCTGTATCTCTATTATGTTGGTGCGGCTTCGGAACTTTTAAATATCTTGATATATCTCGAGAACTACGCATCTGATCAAAAAATACCATAGAACATAAAAAGTAGGAAACTTAATTCTCTACAAAAAAGGTCTCTTAACATTTTGCCATAGCTCGCTTCGTTTCCGAGATATTTGCAGATTTATCTCAAGGGAAGGGGCCTGACGGACATATTTCGAGATATTTCTTCTTCTTGTTGTTCTTCTTCTGCACAGCTAAGCTGGAAGTGGAATTTGCGGCTCGCACTAGTGCAGAGTTATCTCGAAGAAAGGGGCCACGGTGTTTCTGTATCTCTATTATGTTGGTGCGGCTTCGGAACTTTTAAATATCTTGATATATCTCGAGAACTACGCATCTGATCAAAAAATATCATAGAACATAAAAAGTAGGAAACTTAATTCTCTACAAAAAAGGTCTCTTAACATTTTGCCATAGCTCGCTTCGTTTCCGAGATATTTGCAGATTTATCTCAAGGGAAGGGGCTGACGGACATATTTCGAGATATTTCTTCTTCTTGTTGTTCTTCTTCTGCACAGCTAAGCTGGAAGTGGCAGTTGCGGCTCGCACTAGTGCAGAGTTATCTCAAAGAAAGGGGCCACGGTGTTTCTGTATCTCTATTATGTTTTTGCGGCTTCGGAACTTTTAAATATCTCGATATATCTCGAAAACTACGCTTCTGATCAAAAAATATCATAGAACATAAAAAGTAGGAAACTTAATTCTCTACAAAAAAGGTCTCTTAACATTTTGCCATAGCTCGCTTCGTTTCCGAGATATTTGCAGATTTATCTCAAGGGAAGGGGCCTGACGGACATATTTCGAGATATTTCTTCTTCTTGTTGTTCTTCTTCTGCACAGCTAAGCTGGAAGTGGCATTTGCGGCTCGCACTAGTGCAGAGTTATCTCAAAGAAAGGGGCCACGGTGTTTCTGTATCTCTATTATGTTGGTGCGGCTTCGGAACTTTTAAATATCTTGATATATCTCGAGAACTACGCATCTGATCAAAAAATATCATAGAACATAAAAAGTAGGAAACATAATTCTCTACAAAAAAGGTCTCTTAACATTTTGGCATAGCTCGCTTCGTTTCCGAGATATTTGCAGATTTATCTCAAGGGAAGGGGCCTGACGGACATATTTCGAGATATTTCTTCTTCTTGTTGTTCTTCTTCTGCACATCTAAGCTGGAAGTGGCATTTGCGGCTCGCACTAGTGCAGAGTTATCTCGAAGAAAGGGGCCACGGTGTTTCTGTATCTCTATTATGTTGGTGCGGCTTCGGAACTTTTAAATATCTTGATATATCTCGAGAACTACGCATCTGATCAAAAAATATCATAGAACATAAAAAGTAGGAAACTTAATTCTCTACAAAAAAGGTCTCTTAACATTTTGCCATAGCTCGCTTCGTTTCCGAGATATTTGCAGATTTATCTCAAGGGAAGGGGCCTGACGGACATATTTCGAGATATTTCTTCTTCTTGTTGTTCTTCTTCTGCACAGCTAAGCTGGAAGTGGCATTTGCGGCTCGCACTAGTGCAGAGTTATCTCGAAGAAAGGGGCCACGGTGTTTCTGTATCTCTATTATGTTGGTGCGGCTTCGGAACTTTTAAATATCTTGATATATCTCGAGAACTACGCATCTGATCAAAAAATATCATAGAACATAAAAAGTAGGAAACTTAATTCTCTAGAAAAAAGGTCTCTTAACATTTTGCCATAGCTCGCTTCGTTTCCGAGATATTTGCAGATTTATCTCAAGGGAAGGGGCCTGACGGACATATTTCGAGATATTTCTTCTTCTTGTTGTTCTTCTTCTGCACAGCTAAGCTGGAAGTGGCATTTGCGGCTCGCACAAGTGCAGAGTTATCTCGAAGAAAGGGGCCACGGTGTTTCTGTATCTCTATTATGTTGGTGCGGCTTCGGAACTTTTAAATATCTTGATATATCTCGAGAACTACGCATCTGATCAAAAAATATCATAGAACATAAAAAGTAGGAAACTTAATTCTCTACAAAAAAGGTCTCTTAACATTTTGCCATAGCTCGCTTCGTTTCCGAGATATTTGCAGATTTATCTCAAGGGAAGGGGCCTGACGGACATATTTCGAGATATTTCTTCTTCTTGTTGTTCTTCTTCTGCACAGCTAAGCTGGAAGTGGCATTTGCGGCTCGCACTAGTGCAGAGTTATCTCAAAGAAAGGGGCCACGGTGTTTCTGTATCTCTATTATGTTGGTGCGGCTTCGGAACTTTTAAATATCTTGATATATCTCGAGAACTACGCATCTGATCAAAAAATATCATAGAACATAAATTGTAGGAAACATAATTCTCTACAAAAAACGTCTCTAAACATTTTGCCATAGCTCGCTTCGTTTCCGAGATATTTGCAGATTCAGCTCAAAGGAACGGGCCTGACGGACATATTTCGAGATATTTCTTCTTCTTGTTGTTCTTCTTCTGCACAGCTAAGCTGGAAGTGGCATTTGCGGCTCGCACTAGTGCAGAGTTATCTCGAAGAAAGGGGCCACGGTGTTTCTGTATCTCTATTATGTTGGTGCGGCTTCGGAACTTTTAAACATCTTGATATATCTCGAGAACTACGCATCTGATCAAAAAATATCATAGAACATAAAAAGTAGGAAACTTAATTCTCTACAAAAAAGGTCTCTTAACATTTTGCCATAGCTCGCTTCGTTTCCGAGATAGTTGCAGATTTATCTCAAGGGAAGGGGCCTGACGGACATATTTCGAGATATTTCTTCTTCTTGTTGTTCTTCTTCTGCACAGCTAAGCTGGAAGTGGCATTTGCGGCTCGCACTAGTGCAGAGTTATCTCAAAGAAAGGGGCCACGGTGTTTCTGTAACTCTATTATGTTGGTGCGGCTTCGGAACTTTTAAATATCTCGATATATCTCGAAAACTACGCTTCTGATCAAAAAATATCATAGAACATAAAAAGTAGGAAACTTAATTCTCTACAAAAAAGGTCTCTTAACATTTTGCCATAGCTCGCTTCGTTTCCGAGATATTTGCAGATTTATCTCAAGGGAAGGGGCCTGACGGACATATTTCGAGATATTTCTTCTTCTTGTTGTTCTTCTTCTGCACAGCTAAGCTGGAAGTGGCATTTGCGGCTCGCACTAGTGCAGAGTTATCTCAAAGAAAGGGGCCACGGTGTTTCTGTATCTCTATTATGTTGGTGCGGCTTCGGAACTTTTAAATATCTTGATATATCTCGAGAACTACGCATCTGATCAAAAAATATCATAGAACATAAAAAGTAGGAAACTTAATTCTCTACAAAAAAGGTCTCTTAACATTTTGCCATAGCTCGCTTCGTTTCCGAGATATTTGCAGATTTATCTCAAGGGAAGGGGCCTGACGGACATATTTCGAGATATTTCTTCTTCTTGTTGTTCTTCTTCTGCACAGCTAAGCTGGAAGTGGCATTTGCGGCTCGCACTAGTGCAGAGTTATCTCAAAGAAAGGGCCCACGGTGTTTCTGTATCTCTATTATGTTGGTGCGGCTTCGGAACTTTTAAATATCTCGATATATCTCGAAAACTACGCTTCTGATCAAAAAATATCATAGAACATAAATTGTAGGAAACATAATTCTCTACAAAAAACGTCTCTTAACATTTTGCCATAGCTCGCTTCGTTTCCGAGATATTTGCAGATTCAGCTCAAAGGAACGGGCCTGACGGACATATTTCGAGATATTTCTTCTTCTTGTTGTTCTTCTTCTGCACAGCTAAGCTGGAAGTGGCATTTGCAGCTCGCAATAGTGCAGAGTAATCTCAAAGAAAGGGGCCACGGTGTTTCTGTATCTCTATTATGTTGGTGCGGCTTCGGAACTTTTAAATATCTTGATATATCTCGAGAACTACGCATCTGATCAAAAAATATCATAGAACATAAATTGTAGGAAACATAATTCTCTACAAAAAACGTCTCTTAACATTTTGCCATAGCTCGCTTCGTTTCCGAGATATTTGCAGATTCAGCTCAAAGGAACGGGCCTGACGGACATATTTCGAGATATTTCTTCTTCTTGTTGTTCTTCTTCTGCACAGCTAAGCTGGAAGTGGCATTTGCAGCTCGCAATAGTGCAGAGTAATCTCAAAGAAAGGGGCCACGGTGTTTCTGTATCTCTATTATGTTGGTGCGGCTTCGGAACTTTTAAATATCTTGATATATCTCGAGAACTACGCATCTGATCAAAAAATATCATAGAACATAAAAAGTAGCAAACTTAATTCTCTACAAAAAAGGTCTCTTAACATTTTGCCATAGCTCGCTTCGTTTCCGAGATATTTGCAGATTTATCTCAAGGGAAGGGGCCTGACGGACATATTTCGAGATATTTCTTCTTCTTGTTGTTCTTCTTCTGCACAGCTAAGCTGGAAGTGGCATTTGCGGCTCGCGCTAGTGCAGAGTTATCTCAAAGAAAGGGGCCACGGTGTTTCTGTATCTCTATTATGTTGGTGCGGATTCGGAACTTTTAAATATCTCGATATATCTCGAAAACTACGCTTCTGATCAAAAAATATCATAGAACATAAAAAGTAGGAAACTTAATTCTCTACAAAAAAGGTCTCTTAACATTTTGCCATAGCTCGCTTCGTTTCCGAGATATTTGCAGATTTATCTCAAGGGAAGGGGCCTGACGGACATATTTCGAGATATTTCTTCTTCTTGTTGTTCTTCTTCTGCACAGCTAAGCTGGAAGTGGCATTTGCGGCTCGCACTAGTGCAGAGTTATCTCAAAGAAAGGGGCCACGGTGTTTCTGTATCTCTATTATGTTGGTGCGGCTTCGGAACTTTTAAATATCTTGATATATCTCGAGAACTACGCATCTGATCAAAAAATATCATAGAACATAAATTGTAGGAAACATAATTCTCTACAAAAAACGTCTCTAAACATTTTGCCATAGCTCGCTTCGTTTCCGAGATATTTGCAGATTTATCTCAAGGGAAGGGGCCTGACGGACATATTTCGAGATATTTCTTCTTCTTGTTGTTCTTCTTCTGCACAGCTAAGCTGGAAGTGGCATTTGCGGCTCGCACTAGTGCAGAGTTATCTCGAAGAAAGGGGCCACGGTGTTTCTGTATCTCTATTATGTTGGTGCGGCTTCGGAACTTTTAAATATCTTGATATATCTCGAGAACTACGCATCTGATCAAAAAATATCATAGAACATAAAAAGTAGGAAACTTAATTCTCTAGAAAAAAGGTCTCTTAACATTTTGCCATAGCTCGCTTCGTTTCCGAGATATTTGCAGATTTATCTCAAGGGAAGGGGCCTGACGGACATATTTCGAGATATTTCTTCTTCTTGTTGTTCTTCTTCTGCACAGCTAAGCTGGAAGTGGCATTTGCGGCTCGCACTAGTGCAGAGTTATCTCGAAGAAAGGGGCCACGGTGTTTCTGTATCTCTATTATGTTGGTGCGGCTTCGGAACTTTTAAATATCTTGATATATCTCGAGAACTACGCATCTGATCAAAAAATATCATAGAACATAAAAAGTAGGAAACTTAATTCTCTACAAAAAAGGTCTCTCAACATTTTGCCATAGCTCGCTTCGTTTCCGAGATATTTGCAGATTTATCTCAAGGGAAGGGGCCTGACGGACATATTTCGAGATATTTCTTCTTCTTGTTGTTCTTCCTCTGCACAGCTAAGCTGGAAGTGGCATTTGCAGCTCGCAATAGTGCAGAGTAATCTCAAAGAAAGGGGCCACGGTGTTTCTGTATCTCTATTATGTTGGTGCGGCTTCGGAACTTTTAAATATCTTGATATATCTCGAGAACTACGCATCTGATCAAAAAATATCATAGAACATAAAAAGTAGCAAACTTAATTCTCTACAAAAAAGGTCTCTTAAGATTTTGCCATAGCTCGCTTCGTTTCCGAGATATTTGCAGATTTATCTCAAGGGAAGGGGCCTGACGGACATATTTCGAGATATTTCTTCTTCTTGTTGTTCTTCTTCTGCACAGCTAAGCTGGAAGTGGCATTTGCGGCTCGCACTAGTGCAGAGTTATCTCGAAGAAAGGGGCCACGGTGTTTCTGTATCTCTATTATGTTGGTGCGGCTTCGGAACTTTTAAATATCTTGATATATCTCGAGAACTACGCATCTGATCAAAAAATATCATAGAACATAAAAAGTAGGAAACTTAATTCTCTACAAAAAAGGTCTCTTAACATTTTGCCATAGCTCGCTTCGTTTCCGAGATATTTGCAGATTTATCTCAAGGGAAGGGGCCTGACGGACATATTTCGAGATATTTCTTCTTCTTGTTGTTCTTCCTCTGCACAGCTAAGCTGGAAGTGGCATTTGCAGCTCGCAATAGTGCAGAGTAATCTCAAAGAAAGGGGCCACGGTGTTTCTGTATCTCTATTATGTTGGTGCGGCTTCGGAACTTTTAAATATCTTGATATATCTCGAGAACTACGCATCTGATCAAAAAATATCATAGAACATAAAAAGTAGGAAACTTAATTCTCTACAAAAAAGGTCCCTTAACATTTTGCCATAGCTCGCTTCGTTTCCGAGATATTTGCAGATTTATCTCAAGGGAAGGGGCCTGACGGACATATTTCGAGATATTTCTTCTTCTTGTTGTTCTTCTTCTGCACAGCTAAGCTGGAAGTGGCATTTGCGGCTCGCACTAGTGCAGAGTTATCTCGAAGAAAGGGGCCACGGTGTTTCTGTATCTCTATTATGTTGGTGCGGCTTCGGAACTTTTAAATATCTTGATATATCTCGAGAACTACGCATCTGATCAAAAAATATCATAGAAGATAAAAAGTAGGAAACTTAATTCTCTACAAAAAAGTTCTCTTAAGATTTTGCCATAGCTCGCTTCGTTTCCGAGATATTTGCAGATTTATCTCAAGGGAAGGGGCCTGACGGACATATTTCGAGATATTTCTTCTTCTTGTTGTTCTTCCTCTGCACAGCTAAGCTGGAAGTGGCATTTGCAGCTGGCAATAGTGCAGAGTTATCTCAAAGAAGGGGGCCACGGTGTTTCTGTATCTCTATTATGTTGGTGCGGCTTCGGAACTTTTAAATATCTTGATATATCTCGAGAACTACGCATCTGATCAAAAAATATCATAGAACATAAAAAGTAGGAAACTTAATTCTCTACAAAAAAGGTCTCTTATCATTTTGCCATAGCTCGCTTCGTTTCCGAGATATTTGCAGATTTATCTCAAGGGAAGGGGCCTGACGGACATATTTCGAGATATTTCTTCTTCTTGTTGTTCTTCCTCTGCACAGCTAAGCTGGAAGTGGCATTTGCAGCTCGCAATAGTGCAGAGTAATCTCAAAGAAAGGGGCCACGGTGTTTCTGTATCTCTATTATGTTGGTGCGGCTTCGGAACTTTTAAATATCTTGATATATCTCGAGAACTACGCATCTGATCAAAAAATATTATAGAACATAAAAAGTAGGAAACTTAATTCTCTACAAAAAAGGTCTCTTAACATTTTGCCATAGCTCGCTTCGTTTCCGAGATATTTGCAGATTTATCTCAAGGGAAGGGGCCTGACGGACATATTTCGAGATATTTCTTCTTCTTGTTGTTCTTCTTCTGCACAGCTAAGCTGGAAGTGGCATTTGCGGCTCGCACTAGTGCAGAGTTATCTCAAAGAAAGGGGCCACGGTGTTTCTGTATCTCTATTATGTTGGTGCGGCTTCGGAACTTTTAAATATCTCGATATATCTCGAAAACTACGCTTCTGATCAAAAAATATCATAGCACATAAATTGTAGGAAACATAATTCTCTACAAAAAACGTCTCTTAACATTTTGCCATAGCTCGCTTCGTTTCCGAGATATTTGCAGATTCAGCTCAAAGGAACGGGCCTGACGGACATATTTCGAGATATTTCTTCTTCTTGTTGTTCTTCTTCTGCACAGCTAAGCTGGAAGTGGCATTTGCAGCTCGCAATAGTGCAGAGTAATCTCAAAGAAAGGGGCCACGGTGTTTCTGTATCTCTATTATGTTGGTGCGGCTTCGGAACTTTTAAATATCTTGATATATCTCGAGAACTGCGCATCTGATCAAAAAATATCATAGAACATAAAAAGTAGGAAACTTAATTCTCTACAAAAAAGGTCTCTTAACATTTTGCCATAGCTCGCTTCGTTTCCGAGATATTTGCAGATTTATCTCAAGGGAATGGGCCTGACGGACATATTTCGAGATATTTCTTCTTCTTGTTGTTCTTCTTCTGCACAGCTAAGCTGGAAGTGGCATTTGCGGCTTGCACTAGTGCAGAGTTATCTCAAAGAAAGGGCCCACGGTGTTTCTGTATCTCTATTATGTTGGTGCGGCTTCGGAACTTTTAAATATCTCGATATATCTCGAAAACTACGCTTCTGATCAAAAAATATCATAGAACATAAAAAGTAGGAAACTTAATTCTCTACAAAAAAGGTCTCTTAACATTTTGCCATAGCTCGCTTCGTTTCCGAGATATTTGCAGATTTATCTCAAGGGAAGGGGCCTGACGGACATATTTCGAGATATTTCTTCTTCTTGTTGTTCTTCTTCTGCACAGCTAAGCTGGAAGTGGCATTTGCGGCTCGCACTAGTGCAGAGTTATCTCAAAGAAAGGGGCCACGGTGTTTCTGTATCTCTATTATGTTGGTGCGGCTTCAGAACTTTTAAATATCTTGATATATCTCGAGAACTACGCATCTGATCAAAAAATATCATAGAACATAAATTGTAGGAAACATAATTCTCTACAAAAAACGTCTCTTAACATTTTGCCATAGCTCGCTTCGTTTCCGAGATATTTGCAGATTCAGCTCAAAGGAACGGGCCTGACGGACATATTTCGAGATATTTCTTCTTCTTGTTGTTCTTCTTCTGCACAGCTAAGCTGGAAGTGGCATTTGCGGCTCGCACTAGTGCAGAGTTATCTCGAAGAAAGGGGCCACGGTGTTTCTGTATCTCTATTATGTTGGTGCGGCTTCGGAACTTTTAAATATCTTGATATATCTCGAGAACTACGCATCTGATCAAAAAATATCATAGAACATAAAAAGTAGGAAACTTAATTCTCTACAAAAAAGGTCTCTTATCATTTTGCCATAGCTCGCTTCGTTTCCGAGATATTTGCAGATTTATCTCAAGGGAAGGGGCCTGACGGACATATTTCGAGATATTTCTTCTTCTTGTTGTTCTTCCTCTGCACAGCTAAGCTGGAAGTGGCATTTGCAGCTCGCAATAGTGCAGAGTAATCTCAAAGAAAGGGGCCACGGTGTTTCTGTATCTCTATTATGTTGGTGCGGCTTCGGAACTTTTAAATATCTTGATATATCTCGAGAACTACGCATCTGATCCAAAAATATCATAGAACATAAAAAGTAGGAAACTTAATTCTCTACAAAAAAGGTCTCTTAACATTTTGCCATAGCTCGCTTCGTTTCCGAGATATTTGCAGATTTATCTCAAGGGAAGGGGCCTGACGGACATATTTCGAGATATTTCTTCTTCTTGTTGTTCTTCCTCTGCACAGCTAAGCTGGAAGTGGCATTTGCAGCTCGCAATAGTGCAGAGTAATCTCAAAGAAAGGGGCCACGGTGTTTCTGTATCTCTATTATGTTGCTGCGGCTTCGGAACTTTTAAATATCTTGATATATCTCGAGAACTACGCATCTGATCAAAAAATATCATAGAACATAAAAAGTAGCAAACTTAATTCTCTACAAAAAAGGTCTCTTAACATTTTGCCATAGCTCGCTTCGTTTCCGAGATATTTGCAGATTTATCTCAAGGGAAGGGGCCTGACGGACATATTTCGAGATATTTCTTCTTCTTGTTGTTCTTCTTCTGCACAGCTAAGCTGGAAGTGGCATTTGCGGCTCGCACTAGTGCAGAGTTATCTCGAAGAAAGGGGCCACGGTGTTTCTGTATCTCTATTATGTTGGTGCGGCTTCGGAACTTTTAAATATCTTGATATATCTCGAGAACTACGCATCTGATCAAAAAATATCATAGAACATAAAAAGTAGGAAACTTAATTCTCTACAAAAAAGGTCTCTCAACATTTTGCCATAGCTCGCTTCGTTTCCGAGATATTTGCAGATTTATCTCAAGGGAAGGGGCCTGACGGACATATTTCGAGATATTTCTTCTTCTTGTTGTTCTTCCTCTGCACAGCTAAGCTGGAAGTGGCATTTGCAGCTCGCAATAGTGCAGAGTAATCTCAAAGAAAGGGGCCACGGTGTTTCTGTATCTCTATTATGTTGGTGCGGCTTCGGAACTTTTAAATATCTTGATATATCTCGAGAACTACGCATCTGATCAAAAAATATCATAGAACATAAAAAGTAGCAAACTTAATTCTCTACAAAAAAGGTCTCTCAACATTTTGCCATAGCTCGCTTCGTTTCCGAGATATTTGCAGATTTATCTCAAGGGAAGGGGCCTGACGGACATATTTCGAGATATTTCTTCTTCTTGTTGTTCTTCTTCTGCACAGCTAAGCTGGAAGTGGCATTTGCGGCTCGCACTAGTGCAGAGTTATCTCGAAGAAAGGGGCCACGGTGTTTCTGTATCTCTATTATGTTGGTGCGGCTTCGGAACTTTTAAATATCTTGATATATCTCGAGAACTACGCATCTGATCAAAAAATATCATAGAACATAAAAAGTAGGAAACTTAATTCTCTACAAAAAAGGTCTCTTAACATTTTGCCATAGCTCGCTTCGTTTCCGAGATATTTGCAGATTTATCTCAAGGGAAGGGGCCTGACGGACATATTTCGAGATATTTCTTCTTCTTGTTGTTCTTCCTCTGCACAGCTAAGCTGGAAGTGGCATTTGCAGCTCGCAATAGTGCAGAGTAATCTCAAAGAAAGGGGCCACGGTGTTTCTGTATCTCTATTATGTTGGTGCGGCTTCGGAACTTTTAAATATCTTGATATATCTCGAGAACTACGCATCTGATCAAAAAATATCATAGAACATAAAAAGTAGGAAACTTAATTCTCTACAAAAAAGGTCCCTTAACATTTTGCCATAGCTCGCTTCGTTTCCGAGATATTTGCAGATTTATCTCAAGGGAAGGGGCCTGACGGACATATTTCGAGATATTTCTTCTTCTTGTTGTTCTTCTTCTGCACAGCTAAGCTGGAAGTGGCATTTGCGGCTCGCACTAGTGCAGAGTTATCTCGAAGAAAGGGGCCACGGTGTTTCTGTATCTCTATTATGTTGGTGCGGCTTCGGAACTTTTAAATATCTTGATATATCTCGAGAACTACGCATCTGATCAAAAAATATCATAGAAGATAAAAAGTAGGAAACTTAATTCTCTACAAAAAAGTTCTCTTAAGATTTTGCCATAGCTCGCTTCGTTTCCGAGATATTTGCAGATTTATCTCAAGGGAAGGGGCCTGACGGACATATTTCGAGATATTTCTTCTTCTTGTTGTTCTTCCTCTGCACAGCTAAGCTGGAAGTGGCATTTGCAGCTGGCAATAGTGCAGAGTTATCTCAAAGAAGGGGGCCACGGTGTTTCTGTATCTCTATTATGTTGGTGCGGCTTCGGAACTTTTAAATATCTTGATATATCTCGAGAACTACGCATCTGATCAAAAAATATCATAGAACATAAAAAGTAGGAAACTTAATTCTCTACAAAAAAGGTCTCTTATCATTTTGCCATAGCTCCCTTCGTTTCCGAGATATTTGCAGATTTATCTCAAGGGAAGGGGCCTGACGGACATATTTCGAGATATTTCTTCTTCTTGTTGTTCTTCCTCTGCACAGCTAAGCTGGAAGTGGCATTTGCAGCTCGCAATAGTGCAGAGTAATCTCAAAGAAAGGGGCCACGGTGTTTCTGTATCTCTATTATGTTGGTGCGGCTTCGGAACTTTTAAATATCTTGATATATCTCGAGAACTACGCATCTGATCAAAAAATATCATAGAACATAAAAAGTAGGAAACTTAATTCTCTACAAAAAAGGTCTCTTAACATTTTGCCATAGCTCGCTTCGTTTCCGAGATATTTGCAGATTTATCTCAAGGGAAGGGGCCTGACGGACATATTTCGAGATATTTCTTCTTCTTGTTGTTCTTCTTCTGCACAGCTAAGCTGGAAGTGGCATTTGCGGCTCGCACTAGTGCAGAGTTATCTCAAAGAAAGGGGCCACGGTGTTTCTGTATCTCTATTATGTTGGTGCGGCTTCGGAACTTTTAAATATCTCGATATATCTCGAAAACTACGCTTCTGATCAAAAAATATCATAGCACATAAATTGTAGGAAACATAATTCTCTACAAAAAACGTCTCTTAACATTTTGCCATAGCTCGCTTCGTTTCCGAGATATTTGCAGATTCAGCTCAAAGGAACGGGCCTGACGGACATATTTCGAGATATTTCTTCTTCTTGTTGTTCTTCTTCTGCACAGCTAAGCTGGAAGTGGCATTTGCAGCTCGCAATAGTGCAGAGTAATCTCAAAGAAAGGGGCCACGTTGTTTCTGTATCTCTATTATGTTGGTGCGGCTTCGGAACTTTTAAATATCTTGATATATCTCGAGAACTGCGCATCTGATCAAAAAATATCATAGAACATAAAAAGTAGGAAACTTAATTCTCTACAAAAAAGGTCTCTTAACATTTTGCCATAGCTCGCTTCGTTTCCGAGATATTTGCAGATTTATCTCAAGGGAATGGGCCTGACGGACATATTTCGAGATATTTCTTCTTCTTGTTGTTCTTCTTCTGCACAGCTAAGCTGGAAGTGGCATTTGCGGCTTGCACTAGTGCAGAGTTATCTCAAAGAAAGGGCCCACGGTGTTTCTGTATCTCTATTATGTTGGTGCGGCTTCGGAACTTTTAAATATCTCGATATATCTCGAAAACTACGCTTCTGATCAAAAAATATCATAGAGCATAAAAAGTAGGAAACTTAATTCTCTACAAAAAAGGTCTCTTAACATTTTGCCATAGCTCGCTTCGTTTCCGAGATATTTGCAGATTTATCTCAAGGGAAGGGGCCTGACGGACATATTTCGAGATATTTCTTCTTCTTGTTGTTCTTCTTCTGCACAGCTAAGCTGGAAGTGGCATTTGCGGCTCGCACTAGTGCAGAGTTATCTCAAAGAAAGGGGCCACGGTGTTTCTGTATCTCTATTATGTTGGTGCGGCTTCGGAACTTTTAAATATCTTGATATATCTCGAGAACTACGCATCTGATCAAAAAATATCATAGAACATAAATTGTAGGAAACATAATTCTCTACAAAAAACGTCTCTTAACATTTTGCCATAGCTCGCTTCGTTTCCGAGATATTTGCAGATTCAGCTCAAAGGAACGGGCCTGACGGACATATTTCGAGATATTTCTTCTTCTTGTTGTTCTTCTTCTGCACAGCTAAGCTGGAAGTGGCATTTGCGGCTCGCACTAGTGCAGAGTTATCTCGAAGAAAGGGGCCACGGTGTTTCTGTATCTCTATTATGTTGGTGCGGCTTCGGAACTTTTAAATATCTTGATATATCTCGAGAACTACGCATCTGATCAAAAAATATCATAGAACATAAAAAGTAGGAAACTTAATTCTCTACAAAAAAGGTCTCTTATCATTTTGCCATAGCTCGCTTCGTTTCCGAGATATTTGCAGATTTATCTCAAGGGAAGGGGCCTGACGGACATATTTCGAGATATTTCTTCTTCTTGTTGTTCTTCCTCTGCACAGCTAAGCTGGAAGTGGCATTTGCAGCTCGCAATAGTGCAGAGTAATCTCAAAGAAAGGGGCCACGGTGTTTCTGTATCTCTATTATGTTGGTGCGGCTTCGGAACTTTTAAATATCTTGATATATCTCGAGAACTACGCATCTGATCCAAAAATATCATAGAACATAAAAAGTAGGAAACTTAATTCTCTACAAAAAAGGTCTCTTAACATTTTGCCATAGCTCGCTTCGTTTCCGAGATATTTGCAGATTTATCTCAAGGGAAGGGGCCTGACGGACATATTTCGAGATATTTCTTCTTCTTGTTGTTCTTCCTCTGCACAGCTAAGCTGGAAGTGGCATTTGCAGCTCGCAATAGTGCAGAGTAATCTCAAAGAAAGGGGCCACGGTGTTTCTGTATCTCTATTATGTTGCTGCGGCTTCGGAACTTTTAAATATCTTGATATATCTCGAGAACTACGCATCTGATCAAAAAATATCATAGAACATAAAAAGTAGGAAACTTAATTCTCTACAAAAAAGGTCTCTTAACATTTTGCCATAGCTCGCTTCGTTTCCGAGATATTTGCAGATTTATCTCAAGGGAAGGGGCCTGACGGACATATTTCGAGATATTTCTTCTTCTTGTTGTTCTTCTTCTGCACAGCTAAGTTGGAAGTGGCATTTGCGGCTCGCACCAGTGCAGAGTTATCTCAAAGAAAGGGGCCACGGTGTTTCTGTATCTCTATTATGTTGGTGCGGCTTCGGAACTTTTAAATATCTTGATATATCTCGAGAACTACGCATCTGATCAAAAAATATCATAGAACATAAAAAGTAGGAAACTTAATTCTCTACAAAAAAGGTCTCTTAACATTTTGCCATAGCTCGCTTCGTTTCCGAGATATTTGCAGATTTATCTCAAGGGAAGGGGCCTGACGGACATATTTCGAGATATTTCTTCTTCCTGTTGTTCTTCTTCTGCACAGCTAAGCTGGAAGTGGCATTTGCGGCTCGCACTAGTGCAGAGTTATCTCAAAGAAAGGGGCCACGGTGTTTCTGTATCTCTATTATGTTGGTGCGGCTTCGGAACTTTTAAATATCTTGATATATCTCGAGAACTACGCGTCTGATCAAAAAATATCATAGAACATAAATAGTAGGAAACTTAATTCTCTACAAAAAAGGTCCCTTAACATTTTGCCATAGCTCGCTTCGTTTCCGAGATATTTGCACATTTATCTCAAGGGAAGGGGCCTGACGTACATATTTCGAGATATTTCTTCTTCTTGTTGTTCTTCTTCTGCACAGCTAAGCTGGAAGTGGCATTTGCGGCTCGCACTAGTGCAGAGTTATCTCAAAGAAAGGGGCCACGGTGTTTCTGTATCTCTATTATGTTGGTGCGGCTTCGGAACTTTTAAATATCTCGATATATCTCGAAAACTACGCTTCTGATCAAAAAATATCATAGAACATAAATTGTAGGAAACATAATTCTGTACAAAAAACGTCTCTTAACATTTTGCCATAGCTCGCTTCGTTTCCGAGATATGTGCAGATTCAGCTCAAAGGAACGGGCCTGACGGACATATTTCGAGATACTTCTTCTTCTTGTTGTTCTTCTTCTGCACAGCTAAGCTGGAAGTGGCATTTGCGGCTCGCACTAGTGCAGAGTTATCTCAAAGAAAGGGGCCACGGTGTTTCTGTATCTCTATTATGTTGGTGCGGCTTCGGAACTTTTAAATATCTTGATATATCTCGAGAACTACGCATCTGATCAAAAAATATCATACAACATAAATAGTAGGAAACTTAATTCTCTACAAAAAAGGTCCCTCAACATTTTGCCATAGCTCGCTTCGTTTCCGAGATATTTGCACATTTATCTCAAGGGAAGCGGCCTAACGGACATATTTCGAGATATTTCTTCTTCTTGTTGTTCTTCTTCTGCACAGCTAAGCTGGAAGTGGCATTTGCGGCTCGCACTAGTGCAGGGTTATCTCAAAGAAAGGGGCCACGGTGTTTCTGTATCTCTATTATGTTGGTGCGGCTTCGGAACTTTTAAATATCTCGATATATCTCGAAAACTACGCTTCTGATCAAAAAATATCATAGCACATAAATTGTAGGAAACATAATTCTCTACAAAAAACGTCTCTTAACATTTTGCCATAGCTCGCTTCGTTTCCGAGATATTTGCAGATTCAGCTCAAAGGAACGGGCCTGACGGACATATTTCGAGATATTTCTTCTTCTTGTTGTTCTTCTTCTGCACAGCTAAGCTGGAAGTGGCATTTGCAGCTCGCAATAGTGCAGAGTAATCTCAAAGAAAGGGGCCACGGTGTTTCTGTATCTCTATTATGTTGGTGCGGCTTCGGAACTTTTATATATCTTGATATATCTCGAGAACTACGCATCTGATCAAAAAATATCATAGAACATAAAAAGTAGGAAACTTAATTCTCTACAAAAAAGGTCTCTTAACATTTTGCCATAGCTCGCTTCGTTTCCGAGATATTTGCAGATTTATCTCAAGGGAAGGGGCCTGACGGACATATTTCGAGATATTTCTTCTTCTTGTTGTTCTTCTTCTGCACAGCTAAGCTGGAAGTGGCATTTGCGGCTCGCACTAGTGCAGAGTTATCTCAAAGAAAGGGGCCACGGTGTTTCTGTATCTCTATTATGTTGGTGCGGCTTCGGAACTTTTAAATATCTCGATATATCTCGAAAACTACGCTTCTGATCAAAAAATATCATAGCACATAAATTGTAGGAAACATAATTCTCTACAAAAAACGTCTCTTAACATTTTGCCATAGCTCGCTTCGTTTCCGAGATATTTGCAGATTCAGCTCAAAGGAACGGGCCTGACGGACATATTTCGAGATATTTCTTCTTCTTGTTGTTCTTCTTCTGCACAGCTAAGCTGGAAGTGGCATTTGCGGCTCGCACTAGTGCAGAGTTATCTCGAAGAAAGGGGCCACGGTGTTTCTGTATCTCTATTATGTTGGTGCGGCTTCGGAACTTTTAAATATCTTGATATATCTCGAGAACTACGCATCTGATCAAAAAATATCATAGAACATAAAAAGTAGGAAACTTAATTCTCTACAAAAAAGTTCTCTTAAGATTTTGCCATAGCTCGCTTCGTTTCCGAGATATTTGCAGATTTATCTCAAGGGAAGGGGCCTGACGGACATATTTCGAGATATTTCTTCTTCTTGTTGTTCTTCCTCTGCACAGCTAAGCTGGAAGTGGCATTTGCAGCTGGCAATAGTGCAGAGTTATCTCAACGAAGGGGGCCACGGTGTTTCTGTATCTCTATTATGTTGGTGCGGCTTCGGAACTTTTAAATATCTTGATATATCTCGAGAACTACGCATCTGATCAAAAAATATCATAGAACATAAAAAGTAGGAAACTTAATTCTCTACAAAAAAGGTCTCTTAACATTTTGCCATAGCTCGCTTCGTTTCCGAGATATTTGCAGATTTATCTCAAGGGAAGGGGCCTGACGGACATATTTCGAGATATTTCTTCTTCTTGTTGTTCTTCTTCTGCACAGCTAAGCTGGAAGTGGCATTTGCGGCTCGCACTAGTGCAGAATTATCTCGAAGATAGGGGCCACGGTGTTTCTGTATCTCTATTATGTTGGTGCGGCTTCGGAACTTTTAAATATCTTGATATATCTCGAGAACTACGCATCTGATCAAAAAATATCATAGAACATAAAAAGTAGGAAACTTAATTCTCTACAAAAAAGGTCTCTTAACATTTTGCCATAGCTCGCTTCGTTTCCGAGATATTTGCAGATTTATCTCAAGGGAAGGGGCCTGACGGACATATTTCGAGATATTTCTTCTTCTTGTTGTTCTTCTTCTGCACAGCTAAGCTGGAAGTGGCATTTGCGGCTCGCACTAGTGCAGAATTATCTCGAAGATAGGGGCCACGGTGTTTCTGTATCTCTATTATGTTGGTGCGGCTTCGGAACTTTTAAATATCTTGATATATCTCGAGAACTACGCATCTGATCAAAAAATATCATAGAACATAAAAAGTAGGAAACTTAATTCTCTACAAAAAAGGTCTCTTATCATTTTGCCATAGCTCGCTTCGTTTCCGAGATATTTGCAGATTTATCTCAAGGGAAGGGGCCTGACGGACATATTTCGAGATATTTCTTCTTCTTGTTGTTCTTCCTCTGCACAGCTAAGCTGGAAGTGGCATTTGCAGCTCGCAATAGTGCAGAGTAATCTCAAAGAAAGGGGCCACGGTGTTTCTGTATCTCTATTATGTTGGTGCGGCTTCGGAACTTTTAAATATCTTGATATATCTCGAGAACTACGCATCTGATCAAAAAATATCATAGAACATAAAAAGTAGGAAACTTAATTCTCTACAAGAAAGGTCCCTTAACATTTTGCCATAGCTCGCTTCGTTTCCGAGATATTTGCAGATTTATCTCAAGGGAAGGGGCCTGACGGACATATTTCGAGATATTTCTTCTTCTTGTTGTTCTTCTTCTGCACAGCTAAGCTGGAAGTGGCATTTGCGGCTCGCACTAGTGCAGAGTTATCTCGAAGAAAGGGGCCACGGTGTTTCTGTATCTCTATTATGTTGGTGCGGCTTCGGAACTTTTAAATATCTTGATATATCTCGAGAACTACGCATCTGATCAAAAAATATCATAGAAGATAAAAAGTAGGAAACTTAATTCTCTACAAAAAAGTTCTCTTAAGATTTTGCCATAGCTCGCTTCGTTTCCGAGATATTTGCAGATTTATCTCAAGGGAAGGGGCCTGACGGACATATTTCGAGATATTTCTTCTTCTTGTTGTTCTTCCTCTGCACAGCTAAGCTGGAAGTGGCATTTGCAGCTGGCAATAGTGCAGAGTTATCTCAAAGAAGGGGGCCACGGTGTTTCTGTATCTCTATTATGTTGGTGCGGCTTCGGAACTTTTAAATATCTTGATATATCTCGAGAACTACGCATCTGATCAAAAAATATCATAGAACATAAAAAGTAGGAAACTTAATTCTCTACAAAAAAGGTCTCTTATCATTTTGCCATAGCTCGCTTCGTTTCCGAGATATTTGCAGATTTATCTCAAGGGAAGGGGCCTGACGGACATATTTCGAGATATTTCTTCTTCTTGTTGTTCTTCCTCTGCACAGCTAAGCTGGAAGTGGCATTTGCAGCTCGCAATAGTGCAGAGTAATCTCAAAGAAAGGGGCCACGGTGTTTCTGTATCTCTATTATGTTGGTGCGGCTTCGGAACTTTTAAATATCTTGATATATCTCGAGAACTACGCATCTGATCAAAAAATATCATAGAACATAAAAAGTAGGAAACTTAATTCTCTACAAAAAAGGTCTCTTAACATTTTGCCATAGCTCGCTTCGTTTCCGAGATATTTGCAGATTTATCTCAAGGGAAGGGGCCTGACGGACATATTTCGAGATATTTCTTCTTCTTGTTGTTCTTCTTCTGCACAGCTAAGCTGGAAGTGGCATTTGCGGCTCGCACTAGTGCAGAGTTATCTCAAAGAAAGGGGCCACGGTGTTTCTGTATCTCTATTATGTTGGTGCGGCTTCGGAACTTTTAAATATCTCGATATATCTCGAAAACTACGCTTCTGATCAAAAAATATCATAGCACATAAATTGTAGGAAACATAATTCTCTACAAAAAACGTCTCTTAACATTTTGCCATAGCTCGCTTCGTTTCCGAGATATTTGCAGATTCAGCTCAAAGGAACGGGCCTGACGGACATATTTCGAGATATTTCTTCTTCTTGTTGTTCTTCTTCTGCACAGCTAAGCTGGAAGTGGCATTTGCAGCTCGCAATAGTGCAGAGTAATCTCAAAGAAAGGGGCCACGTTGTTTCTGTATCTCTATTATGTTGGTGCGGCTTCGGAACTTTTAAATATCTTGATATATCTCGAGAACTGCGCATCTGATCAAAAAATATCATAGAACATAAAAAGTAGGAAACTTAATTCTCTACAAAAAAGGTCTCTTAACATTTTGCCATAGCTCGCTTCGTTTCCGAGATATTTGCAGATTTATCTCAAGGGAATGGGCCTGACGGACATATTTCGAGATATTTCTTCTTCTTGTTGTTCTTCTTCTGCACAGCTAAGCTGGAAGTGGCATTTGCGGCTTGCACTAGTGCAGAGTTATCTCAAAGAAAGGGCCCACGGTGTTTCTGTATCTCTATTATGTTGGTGCGGCTTCGGAACTTTTAAATATCTCGATATATCTCGAAAACTACGCTTCTGATCAAAAAATATCATAGAGCATAAAAAGTAGGAAACTTAATTCTCTACAAAAAAGGTCTCTTAACATTTTGCCATAGCTCGCTTCGTTTCCGAGATATTTGCAGATTTATCTCAAGGGAAGGGGCCTGACGGACATATTTCGAGATATTTCTTCTTCTTGTTGTTCTTCTTCTGCACAGCTAAGCTGGAAGTGGCATTTGCGGCTCGCACTAGTGCAGAGTTATCTCAAAGAAAGGGGCCACGGTGTTTCTGTATCTCTATTATGTTGGTGCGGCTTCGGAACTTTTAAATATCTTGATATATCTCGAGAACTACGCATCTGATCAAAAAATATCATAGAACATAAATTGTAGGAAACATAATTCTCTACAAAAAACGTCTCTTAACATTTTGCCATAGCTCGCTTCGTTTCCGAGATATTTGCAGATTCAGCTCAAAGGAACGGGCCTGACGGACATATTTCGAGATATTTCTTCTTCTTGTTGTTCTTCTTCTGCACAGCTAAGCTGGAAGTGGCATTTGCGGCTCGCACTAGTGCAGAGTTATCTCGAAGAAAGGGGCCACGGTGTTTCTGTATCTCTATTATGTTGGTGCGGCTTCGGAACTTTTAAATATCTTGATATATCTCGAGAACTACGCATCTGATCAAAAAATATCATAGAACATAAAAAGTAGGAAACTTAATTCTCTACAAAAAAGGTCTCTTATCATTTTGCCATAGCTCGCTTCGTTTCCGAGATATTTGCAGATTTATCTCAAGGGAAGGGGCCTGACGGACATATTTCGAGATATTTCTTCTTCTTGTTGTTCTTCCTCTGCACAGCTAAGCTGGAAGTGGCATTTGCAGCTCGCAATAGTGCAGAGTAATCTCAAAGAAAGGGGCCACGGTGTTTCTGTATCTCTATTATGTTGGTGCGGCTTCGGAACTTTTAAATATCTTGATATATCTCGAGAACTACGCATCTGATCCAAAAATATCATAGAACATAAAAAGTAGGAAACTTAATTCTCTACAAAAAAGGTCTCTTAACATTTTGCCATAGCTCGCTTCGTTTCCGAGATATTTGCAGATTTATCTCAAGGGAAGGGGCCTGACGGACATATTTCGAGATATTTCTTCTTCTTGTTGTTCTTCCTCTGCACAGCTAAGCTGGAAGTGGCATTTGCAGCTCGCAATAGTGCAGAGTAATCTCAAAGAAAGGGGCCACGGTGTTTCTGTATCTCTATTATGTTGCTGCGGCTTCGGAACTTTTAAATATCTTGATATATCTCGAGAACTACGCATCTGATCAAAAAATATCATAGAACATAAAAAGTAGGAAACTTAATTCTCTACAAAAAAGGTCTCTTAACATTTTGCCATAGCTCGCTTCGTTTCCGAGATATTTGCAGATTTATCTCAAGGGAAGGGGCCTGACGGACATATTTCGAGATATTTCTTCTTCTTGTTGTTCTTCTTCTGCACAGCTAAGTTGGAAGTGGCATTTGCGGCTCGCACCAGTGCAGAGTTATCTCAAAGAAAGGGGCCACGGTGTTTCTGTATCTCTATTATGTTGGTGCGGCTTCGGAACTTTTAAATATCTTGATATATCTCGAGAACTACGCATCTGATCAAAAAATATCATAGAACATAAAAAGTAGGAAACTTAATTCTCTACAAAAAAGGTCTCTTAACATTTTGCCATAGCTCGCTTCGTTTCCGAGATATTTGCAGATTTATCTCAAGGGAAGGGGCCTGACGGACATATTTCGAGATATTTCTTCTTCCTGTTGTTCTTCTTCTGCACAGCTAAGCTGGAAGTGGCATTTGCGGCTCGCACTAGTGCAGAGTTATCTCAAAGAAAGGGGCCACGGTGTTTCTGTATCTCTATTATGTTGGTGCGGCTTCGGAACTTTTAAATATCTTGATATATCTCGAGAACTACGCGTCTGATCAAAAAATATCATAGAACATAAATAGTAGGAAACTTAATTCTCTACAAAAAAGGTCCCTTAACATTTTGCCATAGCTCGCTTCGTTTCCGAGATATTTGCACATTTATCTCAAGGGAAGGGGCCTGACGTACATATTTCGAGATATTTCTTCTTCTTGTTGTTCTTCTTCTGCACAGCTAAGCTGGAAGTGGCATTTGCGGCTCGCACTAGTGCAGAGTTATCTCAAAGAAAGGGGCCACGGTGTTTCTGTATCTCTATTATGTTGGTGCGGCTTCGGAACTTTTAAATATCTCGATATATCTCGAAAACTACGCTTCTGATCAAAAAATATCATAGAACATAAATTGTAGGAAACATAATTCTGTACAAAAAACGTCTCTTAACATTTTGCCATAGCTCGCTTCGTTTCCGAGATATGTGCAGATTCAGCTCAAAGGAACGGGCCTGACGGACATATTTCGAGATACTTCTTCTTCTTGTTGTTCTTCTTCTGCACAGCTAAGCTGGAAGTGGCATTTGCGGCTCGCACTAGTGCAGAGTTATCTCAAAGAAAGGGGCCACGGTGTTTCTGTATCTCTATTATGTTGGTGCGGCTTCGGAACTTTTAAATATCTTGATATATCTCGAGAACTACGCATCTGATCAAAAAATATCATACAACATAAATAGTAGGAAACTTAATTCTCTACAAAAAAGGTCCCTCAACATTTTGCCATAGCTCGCTTCGTTTCCGAGATATTTGCACATTTATCTCAAGGGAAGCGGCCTAACGGACATATTTCGAGATATTTCTTCTTCTTGTTGTTCTTCTTCTGCACAGCTAAGCTGGAAGTGGCATTTGCGGCTCGCACTAGTGCAGGGTTATCTCAAAGAAAGGGGCCACGGTGTTTCTGTATCTCTATTATGTTGGTGCGGCTTCGGAACTTTTAAATATCTCGATATATCTCGAAAACTACGCTTCTGATCAAAAAATATCATAGCACATAAATTGTAGGAAACATAATTCTCTACAAAAAACGTCTCTTAACATTTTGCCATAGCTCGCTTCGTTTCCGAGATATTTGCAGATTCAGCTCAAAGGAACGGGCCTGACGGACATATTTCGAGATATTTCTTCTTCTTGTTGTTCTTCTTCTGCACAGCTAAGCTGGAAGTGGCATTTGCAGCTCGCAATAGTGCAGAGTAATCTCAAAGAAAGGGGCCACGGTGTTTCTGTATCTCTATTATGTTGGTGCGGCTTCGGAACTTTTATATATCTTGATATATCTCGAGAACTACGCATCTGATCAAAAAATATCATAGAACATAAAAAGTAGGAAACTTAATTCTCTACAAAAAAGGTCTCTTAACATTTTGCCATAGCTCGCTTCGTTTCCGAGATATTTGCAGATTTATCTCAAGGGAAGGGGCCTGACGGACATATTTCGAGATATTTCTTCTTCTTGTTGTTCTTCTTCTGCACAGCTAAGCTGGAAGTGGCATTTGCGGCTCGCACTAGTGCAGAGTTATCTCAAAGAAAGGGGCCACGGTGTTTCTGTATCTCTATTATGTTGGTGCGGCTTCGGAACTTTTAAATATCTCGATATATCTCGAAAACTACGCTTCTGATCAAAAAATATCATAGCACATAAATTGTAGGAAACATAATTCTCTACAAAAAACGTCTCTTAACATTTTGCCATAGCTCGCTTCGTTTCCGAGATATTTGCAGATTCAGCTCAAAGGAACGGGCCTGACGGACATATTTCGAGATATTTCTTCTTCTTGTTGTTCTTCTTCTGCACAGCTAAGCTGGAAGTGGCATTTGCGGCTCGCACTAGTGCAGAGTTATCTCGAAGAAAGGGGCCACGGTGTTTCTGTATCTCTATTATGTTGGTGCGGCTTCGGAACTTTTAAATATCTTGATATATCTCGAGAACTACGCATCTGATCAAAAAATATCATAGAACATAAAAAGTAGGAAACTTAATTCTCTACAAAAAAGTTCTCTTAAGATTTTGCCATAGCTCGCTTCGTTTCCGAGATATTTGCAGATTTATCTCAAGGGAAGGGGCCTGACGGACATATTTCGAGATATTTCTTCTTCTTGTTGTTCTTCCTCTGCACAGCTAAGCTGGAAGTGGCATTTGCAGCTGGCAATAGTGCAGAGTTATCTCAACGAAGGGGGCCACGGTGTTTCTGTATCTCTATTATGTTGGTGCGGCTTCGGAACTTTTAAATATCTTGATATATCTCGAGAACTACGCATCTGATCAAAAAATATCATAGAACATAAAAAGTAGGAAACTTAATTCTCTACAAAAAAGGTCTCTTAACATTTTGCCATAGCTCGCTTCGTTTCCGAGATATTTGCAGATTTATCTCAAGGGAAGGGGCCTGACGGACATATTTCGAGATATTTCTTCTTCTTGTTGTTCTTCTTCTGCACAGCTAAGCTGGAAGTGGCATTTGCGGCTCGCACTAGTGCAGAATTATCTCGAAGATAGGGGCCACGGTGTTTCTGTATCTCTATTATGTTGGTGCGGCTTCGGAACTTTTAAATATCTTGATATATCTCGAGAACTACGCATCTGATCAAAAAATATCATAGAACATAAAAAGTAGGAAACTTAATTCTCTACAAAAAAGGTCTCTTAACATTTTGCCATAGCTCGCTTCGTTTCCGAGATATTTGCAGATTTATCTCAAGGGAAGGGGCCTGACGGACATATTTCGAGATATTTCTTCTTCTTGTTGTTCTTCTTCTGCACAGCTAAGCTGGAAGTGGCATTTGCGGCTCGCACTAGTGCAGAATTATCTCGAAGATAGGGGCCACGGTGTTTCTGTATCTCTATTATGTTGGTGCGGCTTCGGAACTTTTAAATATCTTGATATATCTCGAGAACTACGCATCTGATCAAAAAATATCATAGAACATAAAAAGTAGGAAACTTAATTCTCTACAAAAAAGGTCTCTTATCATTTTGCCATAGCTCGCTTCGTTTCCGAGATATTTGCAGATTTATCTCAAGGGAAGGGGCCTGACGGACATATTTCGAGATATTTCTTCTTCTTGTTGTTCTTCCTCTGCACAGCTAAGCTGGAAGTGGCATTTGCAGCTCGCAATAGTGCAGAGTAATCTCAAAGAAAGGGGCCACGGTGTTTCTGTATCTCTATTATGTTGGTGCGGCTTCGGAACTTTTAAATATCTTGATATATCTCGAGAACTACGCATCTGATCAAAAAATATCATAGAACATAAAAAGTAGGAAACTTAATTCTCTACAAAAAAGGTCTCTTAACATTTTGCCATAGCTCGCTTCGTTTCCGAGATATTTGCAGATTTATCTCAAGGGAAGGGGCCTGACGGACATATTTCGAGATATTTCTTCTTCTTGTTGTTCTTCTTCTGCACAGCTAAGCTGGAAGTGGCATTTGCGGCTCGCACTAGTGCAGAGTTATCTCAAAGAAAGGGGCCACGGTGTTTCTGTATCTCTATTATGTTGGTGCGGCTTCGGAACTTTTAAATATCTCGATATATCTCGAAAACTACGCTTCTGATCAAAAAATATCATAGAACATAAAAAGTAGGAAACTTAATTCTCTACAAAAAAGGTCTCTTAACATTTTGCCATAGCTCGCTTCGTTTCCGAGATATTTGCAGATTTATCTCAAGGGAAGGGGCCTGACGGACATATTTCGAGATATTTCTTCTTCTTGTTGTTCTTCTTCTGCACAGCTAAGCTGGAAGTGGCATTTGCGGCTCGCACTAGTGCAGAGTTATCTCAAAGAAAGGGGCCACGGTGTTTCTGTATCTCTATTATGTTGGTGCGGCTTCGGAACTTTTAAATATCTTGATATATCTCGAGAACTACGCATCTGATCAAAAAATATCATAGAACATAAAAAGTAGGAAACTTAATTCTCTACAAAAAAGGTCTCTTAACATTTTGCCATAGCTCGCTTCGTTTCCGAGATATTTGCAGATTTATCTCAAGGGAAGGGGCCTGACGGACATATTTCGAGATATTTCTTCTTCTTGTTGTTCTTCTTCTGCACAGCTAAGCTGGAAGTGGCATTTGCGGCTCGCACTAGTGCAGAATTATCTCGAAGATAGGGGCCACGGTGTTTCTGTATCTCTATTATGTTGGTGCGGCTTCGGAACTTTTAAATATCTTGATATATCTCGAGAACTACGCATCTGATCAAAAAATATCATAGAACATAAAAAGTAGGAAACTTAATTCTCTACAAAAAAGTTCTCTTAACATTTTGCCATAGCTCGCTTCGTTTCCGAGATATTTGCAGATTTATCTCAAGGGAAGGGGCCTGACGGACATATTTCGAGATATTTCTTCTTCTTGTTGTTCTTCTTCTGCACAGCTAAGCTGGAAGTGGCATTTGCGGCTCGCACTAGTGCAGAATTATCTCGAAGATAGGGGCCACGGTGTTTCTGTATCTCTATTATGTTGGTGCGGCTTCGGAACTTTTAAATATCTTGATATATCTCGAGAACTACGCATCTGATCAAAAAATATCATAGAACATAAAAAGTAGGAAACTTAATTCTCTACAAAAAAGGTCTCTTATCATTTTGCCATAGCTCGCTTCGTTTCCGAGATATTTGCAGATTTATCTCAAGGGAAGGGGCCTGACGGACATATTTCGAGATATTTCTTCTTCTTGTTGTTCTTCCTCTGCACAGCTAAGCTGGAAGTGGCATTTGCAGCTCGCAATAGTGCAGAGTAATCTCAAAGAAAGGGGCCACGGTGTTTCTGTATCTCTATTATGTTGGTGCGGCTTCGGAACTTTTAAATATCTTGATATATCTCGAGAACTACGCATCTGATCAAAAAATATCATAGAACATAAAAAGTAGGAAACTTAATTCTCTACAAAAAAGGTCTCTTAACATTTTGCCATAGCTCGCTTCGTTTCCGAGATATTTGCAGATTTATCTCAAGGGAAGGGGCCTGACGGACATATTTCGAGATATTTCTTCTTCTTGTTGTTCTTCCTCTGCACAGCTAAGCTGGAAGTGGCATTTGCAGCTCGCAATAGTGCAGAGTAATCTCAAAGAAAGGGGCCACGGTGTTTCTGTATCTCTATTATGTTGGTGCGGCTTCGGAACTTTTAAATATCTTGATATATCTCGAGAACTACGCATCTGATCAAAAAATATCATAGAACATAAAAAGTAGGAAACTTAATTCTCTACAAAAAAGGTCTCTTAACATTTTGCCATAGCTCGCTTCGTTTGCGAGATATTTGCAGATTTATCTCAAGGGAAGGGGCCTGACGGACATATTTCGAGATATTTCTTCTTCTTGTTGTTCTTCTTCTGCACAGCTAAGCTGGAAGTGGCATTTGCGGCTCGCACTAGTGCAGAGTTATCTCGAAGAAAGGGGCCACGGTGGTTCGGTATCTCTATTATGTTGGTGCGGCTTCGGAACTTTTAAATATCTCGATATATCTCGAAAACTACGCTTCTGATCAAAAAATATCATAGCACATAAATTGTAGGAAACATAATTCTCTACAAAAAACGTCTCTTAACATTTTGCCATAGCTCGCTTCGTTTCCGAGATATTTGCAGATTCAGCTCAAAGGAACGGGCCTGACGGACATATTTCGAGATATTTCTTCTTCTTGTTGTTCTTCTTCTGCACAGCTAAGCTGGAAGTGGCATTTGCGGCTCGCACTAGTGCAGAGTTATCTCGAAGAAAGGGGCCACGGTGTTTCTGTATCTCTATTATGTTGGTGCGGCTTCGGAACTTTTAAATATCTTGATATATCTCGAGAACTACGCATCTGATCAAAAAATATCATAGAACATAAAAAGTAGGAAACTTAATTCTCTACAAAAAAGGTCTCTTATCATTTTGCCATAGCTCGCTTCGTTTCCGAGATATTTGCAGATTTATCTCAAGGGAAGGGGCCTGACGGACATATTTCGAGATATTTCTTCTTCTTGTTGTTCTTCCTCTGCACAGCTAAGCTGGAAGTGGCATTTGCAGCTCGCAATAGTGCAGAGTAATCTCAAAGAAAGGGGCCACGGTGTTTCTGTATCTCTATTATGTTGGTGCGGCTTCGGAACTTTTAAATATCTTGATATATCTCGAGAACTACGCATCTGATCAAAAAATATCATGGAACATAAAAAGTAGGAAACTTAATTCTCTACAAAAAAGGTCTCTTAACATTTTGCCATAGCTCGCTTCGTTTCCGAGATATTTGCAGATTTATCTCAAGGGAAGGGGCCTGACGGACATATTTCGAGATATTTCTTCTTCTTGTTGTTCTTCCTCTGCACAGCTAAGCTGGAAGTGGCATTTGCAGCTCGCAATAGTGCAGAGTAATCTCAAAGAAAGGGGCCACGGTGTTTCTGTATCTCTATTATGTTGGTGCGGCTTCGGAACTTTTAAATATCTTGATATATCTCGAGAACTACGCATCTGATCAAAAAATATCATAGAACATAAAAAGTAGGAAACTTAATTCTCTACAAAAAAGGTCTCTTAACATTTTGCCATAGCTCGCTTCGTTTCCGAGATATTTGCAGATTTATCTCAAGGGAAGGGGCCTGACGGACATATTTCGAGATATTTCTTCTTCTTGTTGTTCTTCTTCTGCACAGCTAAGCTGGAAGTGGCATTTGCGGCTCGCACTAGTGCAGAGTTATCTCAAAGAAAGGGGCCACGGTGTTTCTGTATCTCTATTATGTTGGTGCGGCTTCGGAACTTTTAAATATCTCGATATATCTCGAAAACTACGCTTCTGATCAAAAAATATCATAGAACATAAAAAGTAGGAAACTTAATTCTCTACAAAAAAGGTCTCTTAACATTTTGCCATAGCTCGCTTCGTTTCCGAGATATTTGCAGATTTATCTCAAGGGAAGGGGCCTGACGGACATATTTCGAGATATTTCTTCTTCTTGTTGTTCTTCTTCTGCACAGCTAAGCTGGAAGTGGCATTTGCGGCTCGCACTAGTGCAGAGTTATCTCAAAGAAAGGGGCCACGGTGTTTCTGTATCTCTATTATGTTGGTGCGGCTTCGGAACTTTTAAATATCTTGATATATCTCGAGAACTACGCATCTGATCAAAAAATATCATAGAACATAAAAAGTAGGAAACTTAATTCTCTACAAAAAAGGTCTCTTAACATTTTGCCATAGCTCGCTTCGTTTCCGAGATATTTGCAGATTTATCTCAAGGGAAGGGGCCTGACGGACATATTTCGAGATATTTCTTCTTCTTGTTGTTCTTCTTCTGCACAGCTAAGCTGGAAGTGGCATTTGCGGCTCGCACTAGTGCAGAATTATCTCGAAGATAGGGGCCACGGTGTTTCTGTATCTCTATTATGTTGGTGCGGCTTCGGAACTTTTAAATATCTTGATATATCTCGAGAACTACGCATCTGATCAAAAAATATCATAGAACATAAAAAGTAGGAAACTTAATTCTCTACAAAAAAGGTCTCTTATCATTTTGCCATAGCTCGCTTCGTTTCCGAGATATTTGCAGATTTATCTCAAGGGAAGGGGCCTGACGGACATATTTCGAGATATTTCTTCTTCTTGTTGTTCTTCCTCTGCACAGCTAAGCTGGAAGTGGCATTTGCAGCTCGCAATAGTGCAGAGTAATCTCAAAGAAAGGGGCCACGGTGTTTCTGTATCTCTATTATGTTGGTGCGGCTTCGGAACTTTTAAATATCTTGATATATCTCGAGAACTACGCATCTGATCAAAAAATATCATGGAACATAAAAAGTAGGAAACTTAATTCTCTACAAAAAAGGTCTCTTAACATTTTGCCATAGCTCGCTTCGTTTCCGAGATATTTGCAGATTTATCTCAAGGGAAGGGGCCTGACGGACATATTTCGAGATATTTCTTCTTCTTGTTGTTCTTCCTCTGCACAGCTAAGCTGGAAGTGGCATTTGCAGCTCGCAATAGTGCAGAGTAATCTCAAAGAAAGGGGCCACGGTGTTTCTGTATCTCTATTATGTTGGTGCGGCTTCGGAACTTTTAAATATCTTGATATATCTCGAGAACTACGCATCTGATCAAAAAATATCATAGAACATAAAAAGTAGGAAACTTAATTCTCTACAAAAAAGGTCTCTTAACATTTTGCCATAGCTCGCTTCGTTTCCGAGATATTTGCAGATTTATCTCAAGGGAAGGGGCCTGACGGACATATTTCGAGATATTTCTTCTTCTTGTTGTTCTTCTTCTGCACAGCTAAGCTGGAAGTGGCATTTGCGGCTCGCACTAGTGCAGAGTTATCTCAAAGAAAGGGGCCACGGTGTTTCTGTATCTCTATTATGTTGGTGCGGCTTCGGAACTTTTAAATATCTCGATATATCTCGAAAACTACGCTTCTGATCAAAAAATATCATAGAACATAAAAAGTAGGAAACTTAATTCTCTACAAAAAAGGTCTCTTAACATTTTGCCATAGCTCGCTTCGTTTCCGAGATATTTGCAGATTTATCTCAAGGGAAGGGGCCTGACGGACATATTTCGAGATATTTCTTCTTCTTGTTGTTCTTCTTCTGCACAGCTAAGCTGGAAGTGGCATTTGCGGCTCGCACTAGTGCAGAGTTATCTCAAAGAAAGGGGCCACGGTGTTTCTGTATCTCTATTATGTTGGTGCGGCTTCGGAACTTTTAAATATCTTGATATATCTCGAGAACTACGCATCTGATCAAAAAATATCATAGAACATAAAAAGTAGGAAACTTAATTCTCTACAAAAAAGGTCTCTTAACATTTTGCCATAGCTCGCTTCGTTTCCGAGATATTTGCAGATTTATCTCAAGGGAAGGGGCCTGACGGACATATTTCGAGATATTTCTTCTTCTTGTTGTTCTTCTTCTGCACAGCTAAGCTGGAAGTGGCATTTGCGGCTCGCACTAGTGCAGAGTTATCTCAAAGAAAGGGGCCACGGTGTTTCTGTATCTCTATTATGTTGGTGCGGCTTCGGAACTTTTAAATATCTCGATATATCTCGAAAACTACGCTTCTGATCAAGAAATATCATAGAACATAAAAAGTAGGAAACTTAATTCTCTACAAAAAAGGTCTCTTAACATTTTGCCATAGCTCGCTTCGTTTCCGAGATATTTGCAGATTTATCTCAAGGGAAGGGGCCTGACGGACATATTTCGAGATATTTCTTCTTCTTGTTGTTCTTCTTCTGCACAGCTAAGCTGGAAGTGGCATTTGCGGCTCGCACTAGTGCAGAATTATCTCGAAGATAGGGGCCACGGTGTTTCTGTATCTCTATTATGTTGGTGCGGCTTCGGAACTTTTAAATATCTTGATATATCTCGAGAACTACGCATCTGATCAAAAAATATCATAGAACATAAAAAGTAGGAAACTTAATTCTCTACAAAAAAGGTCTCTTATCATTTTGCCATAGCTCGCTTCGTTTCCGAGATATTTGCAGATTTATCTCAAGGGAAGGGGCCTGACGGACATATTTCGAGATATTTCTTCTTCTTGTTGTTCTTCCTCTGCACAGCTAAGCTGGAAGTGGCATTTGCAGCTCGCAATAGTGCAGAGTAATCTCAAAGAAAGGGGCCACGGTGTTTCTGTATCTCTATTATGTTGGTGCGGCTTCGGAACTTTTAAATATCTTGATATATCTCGAGAACTACGCATCTGATCAAAAAATATCATAGAACATAAAAAGTAGGAAACTTAATTCTCTACAAAAAAGGTCTCTTAACATTTTGCCATAGCTCGCTTCGTTTCCGAGATATTTGGAGATTTATCTCAAGGGAAGGGGCCTGACGGACATATTTCGAGATATTTCTTCTTCTTGTTGTTCTTCCTCTGCACAGCTAAGCTGGAAGTGGCATTTGCAGCTCGCAATAGTGCAGAGTAATCTCAAAGAAAGGGGCCACGGTGTTTCTGTATCTCTATTATGTTGGTGCGGCTTCGGAACTTTTAAATATCTTGATATATCTCGAGAACTACGCATCTGATCAAAAAATATCATAGAACATAAAAAGTAGGAAACTTAATTCTCTACAAAAAAGGTCTCTTAACATTTTGCCATAGCTCGCTTCGTTTGCGAGATATTTGCAGATTTATCTCAAGGGAAGGGGCCTGACGGACATATTTCGAGATATTTCTTCTTCTTGTTGTTCTTCTTCTGCACAGCTAAGCTGGAAGTGGCATTTGCGGCTCGCACTAGTGCAGAGTTATCTCGAAGAAAGGGGCCACGGTGTTTCGGTATCTCTATTATGTTGGTGCGGCTTCGGAACTTTTAAATATCTTGATATATCTCGAGAACTACGCATCTGATCAAAAAATATCATAGAACATAAAAAGTAGGAAACTTAATTCTCTACAAAAAAGGTCCCTTAACATTTTGCCATAGCTCGCTTCGTTTCCGAGATATTTGCAGATTTATCTCAAGGGAAGGTGCCTGACGGACATATTTCGAGATATTTCTTCTTCTTGTTGTTCTTCTTCTGCACAGCTAAGCTGGAAGTGGCATTTGCGGCTCGCACTAGTGCAGAGTTACCTCGAAGAAAGGGGCCACGGTGTTACTGTATCTCTATTATGTTGGTGCGGCTTCGGAACTTTTAAATATCTTGATATATCTCGAGAACTACGCATCTGATCAAAAAATATCATAGAACATAAAAAGTAGGAAACATAATTCTCAACAAAAAAGTTCTCTTAAGATTTTGCCATAGCTCGCTTCGTTTCCGAGATATTTGCAGATTTATCTCAAGGGAAGGGGCCTGACGGACATATTTCGAGATATTTCTTCTTCTTGTTGTTCTTCCTCTGCACAGCTAAGCTGGAAGTGGCATTTGCAGCTCGCAATAGTGCAGAGTAATCTCAAAGAAAGGGGCCACGGTGTTTCTGTATCTCTATTATGTTGGTGCGGCTTCGGAACTTTTAAATATCTTGATATATCTCGAGAACTACGCATCTGATCAAAAAATATCATAGAACATAAAAAGTAGGAAACTTAATTCTCTACAAAAAAGGTCTCTTAACATTTTGCCATAGCTCGCTTCGTTTCCGAGATATTTGCAGATTTATCTCAAGGGAAGGGGCCTGACGGACATATTTCGAGATATTTCTTCTTCTTGTTGTTCTTCCTCTGCACAGCTAAGCTGGAAGTGGCATTTGCAGCTCGCAATAGTGCAGAGTAATCTCAAAGAAAGGGGCCACGGTGTTTCTGTATCTCTATTATGTTGGTGCGGCTTCGGAACTTTTAAATATCTTGATATATCTCGAGAACTACGCATCTGATCAAAAAATATCATAGAACATAAAAAGTAGGAAACTTAATTCTCTACAAAAAAGGTCTCTTAACATTTTGCCATAGCTCGCTTCGTTTGCGAGATATTTGCAGATTTATCTCAAGGGAAGGGGCCTGACGGACATATTTCGAGATATTTCTTCTTCTTGTTGTTCTTCTTCTGCACAGCTAAGCTGGAAGTGGCATTTGCGGCTCGCACTAGTGCAGAGTTATCTCGAAGAAAGGGGCCACGGTGTTTCGGTATCTCTATTATGTTGGTGCGGCTTCGGAACTTTTAAATATCTTGATATATCTCGAGAACTACGCATCTGATCAAAAAATATCATAGAACATAAAAAGTAGGAAACATAATTCTCAACAAAAAAGTTCTCTTAAGATTTTGCCATAGCTCGCTTCGTTTCCGAGATATTTGCAGATTTATCTCAAGGGAAGGGGCCTGACGGACATATTTCGAGATATTTCTTCTTCTTGTTGTTCTTCCTCTGCACAGCTAAGCTGGAAGTGGCATTTGCAGCTGGCAATAGTGCAGAGTTATCTCAAAGAAGGGGGCCACGGTGTTTCTGTATCTCTATTATGTTGGTGCGGCTTCGGAACTTTTAAATATCTTGATATATCTCGAGAACTACGCATCTGATCAAAAAATATCATGGAACATAAAAAGTAGGAAACTTAATTCTCTACAAAAAAGGTCTCTTAACATTTTGCCATAGCTCGCTTCGTTTCCGAGATATTTGCAGATTTATCTCAAGGGAAGGGGCCTGACGGACATATTTCGAGATATTTCTTCTTCTTGTTGTTCTTCCTCTGCACAGCTAAGCTGGAAGTGGCATTTGCAGCTCGCAATAGTGCAGAGTAATCTCAAAGAAAGGGGCCACGGTGTTTCTGTATCTCTATTATGTTGGTGCGGCTTCGGAACTTTTAAATATCTTGATATATCTCGAGAACTACGCATCTGATCAAAAAATATCATAGAACATAAAAAGTAGGAAACTTAATTCTCTACAAAAAAGGTCCCTTAACATTTTGCCATAGCTCGCTTCGTTTCCGAGATATTTGCAGATTTATCTCAAGGGAAGGTGCCTGACGGACATATTTCGAGATATTTCTTCTTCTTGTTGTTCTTCCTCTGCACAGCTAAGCTGGAAGTGGCATTTGCAGCTGGCAATAGTGCAGAGTTATCTCAAAGAAGGGGGCCACGGTGTTTCTGTATCTCTATTATGTTGGTGCGGCTTCGGAACTTTTAAATATCTTGATATATCTCGAGAACTACGCATCTGATCAAAAAATATCATAGAACATAAAAAGTAGGAAACTTAATTCTCTACAAAAAAGGTCTCTTAACATTTTGCCATAGCTCGCTTCGTTTCCGAGATATTTGCAGATTTATCTCAAGGGAAGGGGCCTGACGGACATATTTCGAGATATTTCTTCTTCTTGTTGTTCTTCTTCTGCACAGCTAAGCTGGAAGTGGCATTTGCGGCTCGCACTAGTGCAGAGTTATCTGAAAGAAAGGGGCCACGGTGTTTCTGTATCTCTATTATGTTGGTGCGGCTTCGGAACTTTTAAATATCTTGATATATCTCGAGAACTACGCATCTGATCAAAAAATATCATAGAACATAAAAAGTAGGAAACTTAATTCTCTACAAAAAAGGTCTCTTAACATTTTGCCATAGCTCGCTTCGTTTCCGAGATATTTGCAGATTTATCTCAAGGGAAGGGGCCTGACGGACATATTTCGAGATATTTCTTCTTCTTGTTGTTCTTCTTCTGCACAGCTAAGTTGGAAGTGGCATTTGCGGCTCGCAATAGTGCAGAGTTATCTCAAAGAAAGGGGCCACGGTGTTTCTGTATCTCTATTATGTTGGTGCGGCTTCGGAACTTTTAAATATCTTGATATATCTCGAGAACTACGCATCTGATCAAAAAATATCATAGAACATAAATAGTAGGAAACTTAATTCTCTACAAAAAAGGTCCCTCAACATTTTGCCATAGCTCGCTTCGTTTCCGAGATATTTGCACATTTATCTCAAGGGAAGCGGCCTAACGGACATATTTCGAGATATTTCTTCTTCTTGTTGTTCTTCTTCTGCACAGCTAAGCTGGAAGTGGCATTTGCGGCTCGCACTAGTGCAGAGTTATCTCAAAGAAAGGGGCCACGGTGTTTCTGTATCTCTATTATGTTGGTGCGGCTTCGGAACTTTTAAATATCTCGATATATCTCGAAAACTACGCTTCTGATCAAAAAATATCATAGCACATAAATTGTAGGAAACATAATTCTCTACAAAAAACGTCTCTTAACTTTTTGCCATAGCTCGCTTCGTTTCCGAGATATTTGCAGATTTATCTCAGGGGAAGGGGCCTGACGGACATATTTCGAGATATTTCTTCTTCTTGTTGTTCTTCTTCTGCACAGCTAAGCTGGAAGTGGCATTTGCGGCTCGCACTAGTGCAGAGTTATCTCAAAGAAAGGGGCCACGGTGTTTCTGTATCTCTATTATGTTGGTGCGGCTTCGGAACTTTTAAATATCTCGATATATCTCGAAAACTACGCTTCTGATCAAAAAATATCATAGAACATAAATTGTAGGAAACATAATTCTGTACAAAAAAGGTCTCTTAACATTTTGCCATAGCTCGCTTCGTTTCCGAGATATTTGCAGATTTATCTCAAGGGAAGGGGCCTGACGGACATATTTCGAGATATTTCTTCTTCTTGTTGTCCTTCTTCTGCACAGCTAAGCTGGAAGTGGCATTTGCAGCTCGCAATAGTGCAGAGTTATCTCAAAGAAAGGGGCCACGGTGTTTCTGTATCTCTATTATATTGGTGCGGCTTCGGAACTTTTAAATATCTTGATATATCTCGAGAACTACGCATCTGATCAAAAAATATCATAGAACATAAAAAGTAGGAAACTTAATTCTCTACAAAAAAGTTCTCTTAAGATTTTGCCATAGCTCGCTTCGTTTCCGAGATATTTGCAGATTTATCTCAAGGGAAGGGGCCTGACGGACATATTTCGAGATATTTCTTCTTCCTGTTGTTCTTCTGCACAGCTAAGCTGGAAGTGGCATTTGCGGCTCGCACTAGTGCAGAGTTATCTCAAAGAAAGGGGCCACGGTGTTTCTGTATCTCTATTATGTTGGTGTGGCTTCGGAACTTTTAAGTATCTTGATATATCTCGAGAACTACGCATCTGATCAAAAAATATCATAGAACATAAATAGTAGGAAACTTAATTCTCTACAAAAAAGGTCCCTCAACATTTTGCCATAGCTCGCTTCGTTTCCGAGATATTTGCACATTTATCTCAAGGGAAGCGGCCTAACGGACATATTTCGAGATATTTCTTCTTCTTGTTGTTCTTCTTCTGCACAGCTAAGCTGGAAGTGGCATTTGCGGCTCGCACTAGTGCAGAGTTATCTCGAAGAAAGGGGCCACGGTGTTTCTGTATCTCTATTATGTTGGTGCGGCTTCGGAACTTTTAAATATCTTGATATATCTCGAGAACTACGCATCTGATCAAAAAATATCATAGAACATAAAAAGTAGGAAACTTAATTCTCTACAAAAAAGGTCTCTTAACATTTTGCCATAGCTCGCTTCGTTTCCGAGATATTTGCAGATTTATCTCAAGGGAAGGGGCCTGACGGACATATTTCGAGATATTTCTTCTTCTTGTTGTCCTTCTTCTGCACAGCTAAGCTGGAAGTGGCATTTGCAGCTCGCAATAGTGCAGAGTTATCTCAAAGAAAGGGGCCACGCTGTTTCTGTATCTCTATTATGTTGGTGCGGCTTCGGAACTTTTAAATATCTTGATATATCTCGAGAACTACGCATCTGATCAAAAAATATCATAGAACATAAAAAGTAGGAAACTTAATTCTCTACAAAAAAGGTCTCTTAACATTTTGCCATAGCTCGCTTCGTTTCCGAGATATTTGCAGATTTATCTCAAGGGAAGGGGCCTGACGGACATATTTCGAGATATTTCTTCTTCTTGTTGTTCTTCCTCTGCACAGCTAAGCTGGAAGTGGCATTTGCAGCTCGCAATAGTGCAGAGTAATCTCAAAGAAAGGGGCCACGGTGTTTCTGTATCTCTATTATGTTGGTGCGGCTTCGGAACTTTTAAATATCTTGATATATCTCGAGAACTACGCATCTGATCAAAAAATATCATAGAACATAAATAGTAGGAAACTTAATTCTCTACAAAAAAGGTCCCTCAACATTTTGCATAGCTCGCTTCGTTTCCGAGATATTTGCACATTTATCTCAAGGGAAGCGGCCTAACGGACATATTTCGAGATATTTCTTCTTCTTGTTGTTCTTCTTCTGCACAGCTAAGCTGGAAGTGGCATTTGCGGCTCGCACTAGTGCAGAGTTATCTCAAAGAAAGGGGCCACGGTGTTTCTGTATCTCTATTATGTTGGTGCGTCTTCGGAACTGTTAAATATCTCGATATATCTCGAAAACTACGCTTTTGATCAAAAAATATCATAGCACATAGATTGTAGGAAACATAATTCTCTACAAAAAACGTCTCTTAACATTTTGCCATAGCTCGCTTCGTTTCCGAGATATTTGCAGATTTATCTCAAGGGAAGGGGCCTGACGGACATATTTCGAGATATTTCTTCTTCTTGTTGTTCTTCTTCTGCACAGCTAAGCTGGAAGTGGCATTTGCGGCTCGCACTAGTGCAGAGTTATCTCAAAGAAAGGGGCCACGGTGTTTCTGTATCTCTATTATGTTGGTGCGGCTTCGGAACTTTTAAATATCTCGATATATCTCGAAAACTACGCTTCTGATCAAAAAATATCATAGAACATAAATTGTAGGAAACATAATTCTGTACAAAAAACGTCTCTTAACATTTTGCCATAGCTCGCTTCGTTTCCGAGATATGTGCAGATTCAGCTCAAAGGAACGGGCCTGACGGACATATTTCGAGATACTTCTTCTTCTTGTTCTTCTTCCTCTGCACAGCTAAGCTGGAAGTGGCATTTGCAGCTCGCAATAGTGCAGAGTTATCTCAAAGGAGGGGCCACGGTGTTTCTGTATCTCTATTATGTTGGTGCGGCTTCGGAACTTTTAAATATCTCGATATATCTCGAGAACTACGCATCTGATCAAAAAATATCATAGAACATAAAAAGTAGGAAACTTAATTCTCTACAAAAAAGGTCTCTTAACATTTTGCCATAGCTCGCTTCGTTTCCGAGATATTTGCAGATTTATCTCAAGGGAAGGGGCCTGACGGACATATTTCGAGATATTTCTTCTTCTTGTTGTTCTTCCTCTGCACAGCTAAGCTGGAAGTGGCATTTGCAGCTCGCAATAGTGCAGAGTAATCTCAAAGAAAGGGGCCACGGTGTTTCTGTATCTCTATTATGTTGGTGCGGCTTCGGAACTTTTAAATATCTTGATATATCTCGAGAACTACGCATCTGATCAAAAAATATCATAGAACATAAATAGTAGGAAACTTAATTCTCTACAAAAAAGGTCCCTCAACATTTTGCATAGCTCGCTTCGTTTCCGAGATATTTGCACATTTATCTCAAGGGAAGCGGCCTAACGGACATATTTCGAGATATGTCTTCTTCTTGTTGTTCTTCTTCTGCACAGCTAAGCTGGAAGTGGCATTTGCGGCTCGCACTAGTGCAGAGTTATCTCAAAGAAAGGGGCCACGGTGTTTCTGTATCTCTATTATGTTGGTGCGTCTTCGGAACTTTTAAATATCTCGATATATCTCGAAAACTACGCTTTTGATCAAAAAATATCATAGCACATAAATTGTAGGAAACATAATTCTCTACAAAAAACGTCTCTTAACATTTTGCCATAGCTCGCTTCGTTTCCGAGATATTTGCAGATTTATCTCAAGGGAAGGGGCCTGACGGACATATTTCGAGATATTTCTTCTTCTTGTTGTTCTTCTTCTGCACAGCTAAGCTGGAAGTGGCATTTGCGGCTCGCACTAGTGCAGAGTTATCTCAAAGAAAGGGGCCACGGTGTTTCTGTATCTCTATTATGTTGGTGCGGCTTCGGAACTTTTAAATATCTCGATATATCTCGAGAACTACGCTTCTGATCAAAAAATATCATAGAACATAAATTGTAGGAAACATAATTCTGTACAAAAAACGTCTCTTAACATTTTGCCATAGCTCGCTTCGTTTCCGAGATATGTGCAGATTCAGCTCAAAGGAACGGGCCTGACGGACATATTTCGAGATACTTCTTCTTCTTGTTCTTCTTCCTCTGCACAGCTAAGCTGGAAGTGGCATTTGCAGCTCGCAATAGTGCAGAGTTAT
The DNA here is from genome assembly GCF_051020975.1 of Osmia lignaria lignaria. NCBI lineage: Eukaryota > Metazoa > Arthropoda > Insecta > Hymenoptera > Megachilidae > Osmia > Osmia lignaria. The sequence continues at coordinate 5,129,264 of NW_027478160.1, forward strand.
CTCAAAGAAAGGGGCCACGGTGTTTCTGTATCTCTATTATGTTGGTGCGGCTTCGGAACTTTTAAATATCTTGATATATCTCGAGAACTACGCATCTGATCAAAAAATATCATAGAACATAAAAAGTAGGAAACTTAATTCTCTACAAAAAAGGTCTCTTAACATTTTGCCATAGCTCGCTTCGTTTCCGAGATATTTGCAGATTTATCTCAAGGGAAGGGGCCTGACGGACATATTTCGAGATATTTCTTCTTCTTGTTGTTCTTCTTCTGCACAGCTAAGCTGGAAGTGGCATTTGCGGCTCGCACTAGTGCAGAGTTATCTCAAAGAAAGGGGCCACGGTGTTTCTGTATCTCTATTATGTTGGTGCGGCTTCGGAACTTTTAAATATCTCGATATATCTCGAAAACTACGCTTCTGATCAAAAAATATCATAGAACATAAATTGTAGGAAACATAATTCTGTACAAAAAACGTCTCTTAACATTTTGCCATAGCTCGCTTCGTTTCCGAGATATGTGCAGATTCAGCTCAAAGGAACGGGCCTGACGGACATATTTCGAGATACTTCTTCTTCTTGTTCTTCTTCCTCTGCACAGCTAAGCTGGAAGTGGCATTTGCAGCTCGCAATAGTGCAGAGTTATCTCAAAGAAAGGGGCCACGGTGTTTCTGTATCTCTATTATGTTGGTGCGGCTTCGGAACTTTTAAATATCTTGATATATCTCGAGAACTACGCATCTGATCAAAAAATATCATAGAACATAAAAAGTAGGAAACTTAATTCTCTACAAAAAAGGTCTCTTAACATTTTGCCATAGCTCGCTTCGTTTCCGAGATATTTGCAGATTTATCTCAAGGGAAGGGGCCTGACGGACATATTTCGAGATATTTCTTCTTCTTGTTGTTCTTCTTCTGCACAGCTAAGCTGGAAGTGGCATTTGCAGCTCGCACTAGTGCAGAGTTATCTCAAAGAAAGGGGCCACGGTGTTTCTGTATCTCTATTATGTTGGTGCGTCTTCGGAACTGTTAAATATCTCGATATATCTCGAAAACTACGCTTTTGATCAAAAAATATCATAGCACATAGATTGTAGGAAACATAATTCTCTACAAAAAACGTCTCTTAACATTTTGCCATAGCTCGCTTCGTTTCCGAGATATTTGCAGATTTATCTCAAGGGAAGGGGCCTGACGGACATATTTCGAGATATTTCTTCTTCTTGTTGTTCTTCTTCTGCACAGCTAAGCTGGAAGTGGCATTTGCGGCTCGCACTAGTGCAGAGTTATCTCAAAGAAAGGGGCCACGGTGTTTCTGTATCTCTATTATGTTGGTGCGGCTTCGGAACTTTTAAATATCTCGATATATCTCGAAAACTACGCTTCTGATCAAAAAATATCATAGAACATAAATTGTAGGAAACATAATTCTGTACAAAAAACGTCTCTTAACATTTTGCCATAGCTCGCTTCGTTTCCGAGATATGTGCAGATTCAGCTCAAAGGAACGGGCCTGACGGACATATTTCGAGATACTTCTTCTTCTTGTTCTTCTTCCTCTGCACAGCTAAGCTGGAAGTGGCATTTGCAGCTCGCAATAGTGCAGAGTTATCTCAAAGGAGGGGGCCACGGTGTTTCTGTATCTCTATTATGTTGGTGCGGCTTCGGAACTTTTAAATATCTCGATATATCTCGAGAACTACGCATCTGATCAAAAAATATCATAGAACATAAAAAGTAGGAAACTTAATTCTCTACAAAAAAGGTCTCTTAACATTTTGCCATAGCTCGCTTCGTTTCCGAGATATTTGCAGATTTATCTCAAGGGAAGGGGCCTGACGGACATATTTCGAGATATTTCTTCTTCTTGTTGTTCTTCCTCTGCACAGCTAAGCTGGAAGTGGCATTTGCAGCTCGCAATAGTGCAGAGTAATCTCAAAGAAAGGGGCCACGGTGTTTCTGTATCTCTATTATGTTGGTGCGGCTTCGGAACTTTTAAATATCTTGATATATCTCGAGAACTACGCATCTGATCAAAAAATATCATAGAACATAAATAGTAGGAAACTTAATTCTCTACAAAAAAGGTCCCTCAACATTTTGCATAGCTCGCTTCGTTTCCGAGATATTTGCACATTTATCTCAAGGGAAGCGGCCTAACGGACATATTTCGAGATATGTCTTCTTCTTGTTGTTCTTCTTCTGCACAGCTAAGCTGGAAGTGGCATTTGCGGCTCGCACTAGTGCAGAGTTATCTCAAAGAAAGGGGCCACGGTGTTTCTGTATCTCTATTATGTTGGTGCGTCTTCGGAACTTTTAAATATCTCGATATATCTCGAAAACTACGCTTTTGATCAAAAAATATCATAGCACATAAATTGTAGGAAACATAATTCTCTACAAAAAACGTCTCTTAACATTTTGCCATAGCTCGCTTCGTTTCCGAGATATTTGCAGATTTATCTCAAGGGAAGGGGCCTGACGGACATATTTCGAGATATTTCTTCTTCTTGTTGTTCTTCTTCTGCACAGCTAAGCTGGAAGTGGCATTTGCGGCTCGCACTAGTGCAGAGTTATCTCAAAGAAAGGGGCCACGGTGTTTCTGTATCTCTATTATGTTGGTGCGGCTTCGGAACTTTTAAATATCTCGATATATCTCGAGAACTACGCTTCTGATCAAAAAATATCATAGAACATAAATTGTAGGAAACATAATTCTGTACAAAAAACGTCTCTTAACATTTTGCCATAGCTCGCTTCGTTTCCGAGATATGTGCAGATTCAGCTCAAAGGAACGGGCCTGACGGACATATTTCGAGATACTTCTTCTTCTTGTTCTTCTTCCTCTGCACAGCTAAGCTGGAAGTGGCATTTGCAGCTCGCAATAGTGCAGAGTTATCTCAAAGAAAGGGGCCACGGTGTTTCTGTATCTCTATTATGTTGGTGCGGCTTCGGAACTTTTAAATATCTTGATATATCTCGAGAACTACGCATCTGATCAAAAAATATCATAGAACATAAAAAGTAGGAAACTTAATTCTCTACAAAAAAGGTCTCTTAACATTTTGCCATAGCTCGCTTCGTTTCCGAGATATTTGCAGATTTATCTCAAGGGAAGGGGCCTGACGGACATATTTCGAGATATTTCTTCTTCTTGTTGTTCTTCTTCTGCACAGCTAAGCTGGAAGTGGCATTTGCGGCTCGCACTAGTGCAGAGTTATCTCAAAGAAAGGGGCCACGGTGTTTCTGTATCTCTATTATGTTGGTGCGGCTTCGGAACTTTTAAATATCTCGATATATCTCGAAAACTACGCTTCTGATCAAAAAATATCATAGAACATAAATTGTAGGAAACATAATTCTGTACAAAAAACGTCTCTTAACATTTTGCCATAGCTCGCTTCGTTTCCGAGATATGTGCAGATTCAGCTCAAAGGAACGGGCCTGACGGACATATTTCGAGATACTTCTTCTTCTTGTTCTTCTTCCTCTGCACAGCTAAGCTGGAAGTGGCATTTGCAGCTCGCAATAGTGCAGAGTTATCTCAAAGAAAGGGGCCACGGTGTTTCTGTATCTCTATTATGTTGGTGCGGCTTCGGAACTTTTAAATATCTTGATATATCTCGAGAACTACGCATCTGATCAAAAAATATCATAGAACATAAAAAGTAGGAAACTTAATTCTCTACAAAAAAGGTCTCTTAACATTTTGCCATAGCTCGCTTCGTTTCCGAGATATTTGCAGATTTATCTCAAGGGAAGGGGCCTGACGGACATATTTCGAGATATTTCTTCTTCTTGTTGTTCTTCTTCTGCACAGCTAAGCTGGAAGTGGCATTTGCAGCTCGCACTAGTGCAGAGTTATCTCAAAGAAAGGGGCCACGGTGTTTCTGTATCTCTATTATGTTGGTGCGGCTTCGGAACTTTTAAATATCTTGATATATCTCGAGAACTACGCATCTGATCAAAAAATATCATAGAACATAAAAAGTAGGAAACTTAATTCTCTACAAAAAAGGTCTCTTAACATTTTGCCATAGCTCGCTTCGTTTCCGAGATATTTGCAGATTTATCTCAAGGGAAGGGGCCTGACGGACATATTTCGAGATATTTCTTCTTCTTGTTGTTCTTCTTCTGCACAGCTAAGCTGGAAGTGGCATTTGCGGCTCGCACTAGTGCAGAGTTGTCTCAAAGAAAGGGGCCACGGTGTTTCTGTATCTCTATTATGTTGGTGCGGCTTCGGAACTTTTAAATATCTTGATATATCTCGAGAACTACGCATCTGATCAAAAAATATCATAGAACATAAATAGTAGGAAACTTAATTCTCTACAAAAAAGGTCCCTCAACATTTTGCCATAGCTCGCTTCGTTTCCGAGATATTTGCACATTTATCTGAAGGGAAGCGGCCTAACGGACATATTTCGAGATATTTCTTCTTCTTGGTGTTCTTCTTCTGCACAGCTAAGCTGGAAGTGGCATTTGCGGCTCGCACTAGTGCAGAGTTATCTCAAAGAAAGGGGCCACGGTGTTTCTGTATCTCTATTATGTTGGTGCGGCTTCGGAACTTTTAAATATCTCGATATATCTCGAAAACTACGCTTCTGATCAAAAAATATCATAGCACATAAATTGTAGGAAACATAATTCTCTACAAAAAACGTCTCTTAACACTTTGCCATAGCTCGCTTCGTTTCCGAGATATTTGCAGATTTATCTCAAGGGAAGGGGCCTGACGGACATATTTCGAGATATTTCTTCTTCTTGTTGTTCTTCTTCTGCACAGCTAAGCTGGAAGTGGCATTTGCGGCTCGCACTAGTGCAGAGTTATCTCGAAGAAAGGGGCCACGGTGTTTCTGTATCTCTATTATGTTGGTGCGGCTTCGGAACTTTTAAATATCTTGATATATCTCGAGAACTACGCATCTGATCAAAAAATATCATAGAACATAAAAAGTAGGAAACTTAATTCTCTACAAAAAAGGTCTCTTATCATTTTGCCATAGCTCGCTTCGTTTCCGAGATATTTGCAGATATATCTCAAGGGAAGGGGCCTGACGGACATATTTCGAGATATTTCTTCTTCTTGTTGTTCTTCCTCTGCACAGCTAAGCTGGAAGTGGCATTTGCAGCTCGCAATAGTGCAGAGTAATCTCAAAGAAAGGGGCCACGGTGTTTCTGTATCTCTATTATGTTGGTGCGGCTTCGGAACTTTTAAATATCTTGATATATCTCGAGAACTACGCATCTGATCAAAAAATATCATAGAACATAAAAAGAAGGAAACTGAATTCTCTACAAAAAAGGTCTCTTATCATTTTGCCATAGCTCGCTTCGTTTCCGAGATATTTGCAGATTTATCTCAAGGGAAGCGGCCTAACGGACATATTTCGAGATATTTCTTCTTCTTGTTGTTCTTCTTCTGCACAGCTAAGCTGGAAGTGGCATTTGCGGCTCGCACTAGTGCAGAGTTATCTCAAAGAAAGGGGCCACGGTGTTTCTGTATCTCTATTATGTTGGTGCGTCTTCGGAACTTTTAAATATCTCGATATATCTCGAAAACTACGCTTTTGATCAAAAAATATCATAGCACATAAATTGTAGGAAACATAATTCTCTACAAAAAACGTCTCTTAACATTTTGCCATAGCTCGCTTCGTTTCCGAGATATTTGCAGATTTATCTCAAGGGAAGGGGCCTGACGGACATATTTCGAGATATTTCTTCTTCTTGTTGTTCTTCTTCTGCACAGCTAAGCTGGAAGTGGCATTTGCGGCTCGCACTAGTGCAGAGTTATCTCAAAGAAAGGGGCCACGGTGTTTCTGTATCTCTATTATGTTGGTGCGGCTTCGGAACTTTTAAATATCTCGATATATCTCGGAAACGACGCTTCTGATCAAAAAATATCATAGAACATAAATTGTAGGAAACATAATTCTGTACAAAAAACGTCTCTTAACATTTTGCCATAGCTCGCTTCGTTTCCGAGATATGTGCAGATTCAGCTCAAAGGAACGGGCCTGACGGACATATTTCGAGATACTTCTTCTTCTTGTTCTTCTTCCTCTGCACAGCTAAGCTGGAAGTGGCATTTGCAGCTCGCAATAGTGCAGAGTTATCTCAAAGAAAGGGGCCACGGTGTTTCTGTATCTCTATTATGTTGGTGCGGCTTCGGAACTTTTAAATATCTTGATATATCTCGAGAACTACGCATCTGATCAAAAAATATCATAGAACATAAAGAGTAGGAAACTTAATTCTCTACAAAAAAGGTCTCTTAACATTTTGCCATAGCTCGCTTCGTTTCCGAGATATTTGCAGATTTATCTCAAGGGAAGGGGCCTGACGGACATATTTCGAGATATTTCTTCTTCTTGTTGTCCTTCTTCTGCACAGCTAAGCTGGAAGTGGCATTTGCAGCTCGCAATAGTGCAGAGTTATCTCAAAGAAGGGGGCCACGGTGTTTCTGTATCTCTATTATGTTGGTGCGGCTTCGGAACTTTTAAATATCTCGATATATCTCGAGAACTACGCATCTGATCAAAAAATATCATAGAACATAAAAAGTAGGAAACTTAATTCTCTACAAAAAAGGTCTCTTAACATTTTGCCATAGCTCGCTTCGTTTCCGAGATATTTGCAGATTAATCTCAAGGGAAGGGGCCTGACGGACATATTTCGAGATATTTCTTCTTCTTGTTTTTCTTCTTCTGCACAGCTAAGCTGGAAGTGGCATTTGCAGCTCGCACTAGTGCAGAGTTATCTCAAAGAAAGGGGCCACGGTGTTTCTGTATCTCTATTATGTTGGTGCGGCTTCGGAACTTTTAAATATCTTGATATATCTCGAGAACTACGCATCTGATCAAAAAATATCATAGAACATAAATAGTAGGAAACTTAATTCTCTACAAAAAAGGTCCCTCAACATTTTGCCATAGCTCGCTTCGTTTCCGAGATATTTGCACATTTATCTGAAGGGAAGCGGCCTAACGGACATATTTCGAGATATTTCTTCTTCTTGGTGTTCTTCTTCTGCACAGCTAAGCTGGAAGTGGCATTTGCGGCTCGCACTAGTGCAGAGTTATCTCAAAGAAAGGGGCCACGGTGTTTCTGTATCTCTATTATGTTGGTGCGGCTTCGGAACTTTTAAATATCTTGATATATCTCGAGAACTACGCATCTGATCAAAAAATATCATAGAACATAAAAAGTAGGAAACTTAATTCTCTACAAAAAAGGTCTCTTATCATTTTGCCATAGCTCGCTTCGTTTCCGAGATATTTGCAGATATATCTCAAGGGAAGGGGCCTGACGGACATATTTCGAGATATTTCTTCTTCTTGTTGTTCTTCCTCTGCACAGCTAAGCTGGAAGTGGCATTTGCAGCTCGCAATAGTGCAGAGTAATCTCAAAGAAAGGGGCCACGGTGTTTCTGTATCTCTATTATGTTGGTGCGGCTTCGGAACTTTTAAATATCTTGATATATCTCGAGAACTACGCATCTGATCAAAAAATATCATAGAACATAAAAAGAAGGAAACTGAATTCTCTACAAAAAAGGTCTCTTATCATTTTGCCATAGCTTGCTTCGTTTCCGAGATATTTGCAGATTTATCTCAAGGGAAGGGGCCTGACGGACATATTTCGAGATATTTCTTCTTCTTGTTGTTCTTCCTCTGCACAGCTAAGCTGGAAGTGGCATTTGCAGCTCGCAATAGTGCAGAGTTATCTCAAAGAAAGGGGCCACGGTGTTTCTGTACCTCTAGTATGTTGGTGCGGCTTCGGAACTTTTAAGTATCTTGATATATCTCGAGAACCACGCATCTGATCAAAAAATATCATAGAACATAAAAAGTAGGAAACTTAATTCTCTACAAAAAAGGTATCTTAACATTTTGCCATAGTTCGCTTCGTTTCCGAGATATTTGCAGATTTATCTCAAGGGAAGGGGCCTGACGGACATATTTCGAGATATTTCTTCTTCTTGTTGTTCTTCTTCTGCACAGCTAAGCTGGAAGTGGCATTTGCAGGTCGCACTAGTGCAGAGTTATCTCAAAGAAAGGGGCCACGGTGTTTCTGTATCTCTATTATGTTGGTGCGGCTTCGGAACCTTTAAATATCTCGATATATCTCGAAAACTACGCTTCTGATCAAAAAATATCATAGAACATAAATTGTAGGAAGCATAATTCTCTACCAAAAACGTCTCTTAACATTTTGCCATAGCTCGCTTCGTTTCCGAGATATTTGCAGATTCAGCTCAAAGGATCGGGCCTGACGGACATATTTCGAGATATTTCTTCTTCTTGTTGTTCTTCTTCTGCACAGCTAAGCTGGAAGTGGCATTTGCGGCTCGCACTAGTGCAGAGTTATCTCAAAGAAAGGGGCCACGGTGTTTCTGTATCTCTATTATGTTGGTGCGGCTTCGGAACTTTTAAATATCTTGATATATCTCGAGAACTACGCATCTGATCAAAAAATATCATAGAACATAAAAAGTAGGAAACTTAATTCTCTACAAATAAGGTCTCTTAACATTTTGTCATAGCCCGCTTCGTTTCCGAGATATTTGCAGATTTATCTCAAGGGAAGGGGCCTGACGGACATATTTCGTGTTATTTCTTCTTCTTGTTGTTCTTCTTCTGCACAGCTAAGCTGGAAGTGGCATTTGCAGCTCGCAATAGTGCAGAGTTATCTCAAAGAAAGGGGCCACGGTGTTTCTGTATCTCTATTATGTTGGTGCGGCTTCGGAACTTTTAAATATCTTGATATATCTCGAGAACAACGCATCTGATCAAAAAATATCATAGAACATAAAAAGTAGGAAACTTAATTCTCTACAACAAAGGTCTCTTAACATTTTGCCATAGCTCGCTTCGTTTCCGAGATATTTGCAGATTTATCTCGAGGGAAGGGGCCTGACGGACATATTTCGAGATATTTCTTCTTCTTGTTGTTCTTCTTCTGCACAGCTAAGCTGGAAGTGGCATTTGCGGCTCGCACTAGTGCAGAGTTATCTCAAAGAAAGGGGCCACGGTGTTTCTGGATCTCTATTATGTTGGTGCGGCTTCGGAACTTTTAAATATCTCGATATGTCTCGAAAACTACGCTTCTGATCAAAAAATATCATAGAACATAAATTGTAGGAAACATAATTCTCTACAAAAAAGGTCTCTTAACATTTTGCCATAGCTCGTTTCGTTTCCGAGATATTTGCAGATATATCTCAAGGGAAGGGGCCTGACGGACATATTTCGAGATATTTCTTCTTCTTGTTGTTCTTCTTCTGCACAGCTAAACTGGAAGTGGCATTTCCAGCTCGCAATAGTGCAGAGTTATCTCAAAGAAAGGGGCCACGGTGTTTCTGTATCTCTATTATGCTGGTGCGGCTTCGGAACTTTTAAATATCTTGATATATCTCGAGAATTACGCATCTGATCAAAAAATATCATAGAACATAAAAAGTAGGAAACTTAATTCTCTACAAAAAAGGTCTCTTAACATTTTGCCATAGCTCGCTTCGTTTCCGAGATATTTGCAGATTTATCTCAAGGGAAGGGGCCTGACGGACATATTTCGAGATATTTCTTCTTCTTGTTGTTCTTCTTCTGCACAGCTAAGCTGGAAGTGGCATTTGCAGCTCGCAATAGTGCAGAGTTATCTCCAAGAAAGGGTCCACGGTGTTTCTGTATCTCTATTATGTTGGTGCGGCTTCGGAACTTTTAAATATCTTGATATATCTCGAGAATTACGCATCTGATCAAAAAATATCATAGAACATAAAAAGTAGGAAACTTAATTCTCTACAAGAAAGGTCTCTTAACATTTTGCCATAGCTCGCTTCCTTTCCGAGATATTTGCAGATTTATCTCAAGGGATGGGGCCTGACGGACATATTTCGAGATATTTCTTCTTCTTGTTGTTCTTCTTCTGCACATCTAAGCTGGAAGTGGCATTTGCAGCTCGCAATAGTGCAGAGTTATCTCAAAGAAAGCGGCCACGGTGTTTCTGTACCTCTATTATGTTGGTGCAGCTTCGGAACTTTTAAATATCTTGATATATCTCGAGAATTACGCATCTGATCAAAAAATATCATAGAACATAAAAAGTAGGAAACTTAATTCTCTACAAGAAAGGTCTCTTAACATTTTGCCATAGCTCGCTTCGTTTCCGAGATATTTGCAGATTTATCTCAAGGGATGGGGCCTGACGGACATATTTCGAGATATTTCTTCTTCTTGTTGTTATTCTTCTGCACAGCTAAGCTGGAAGTGGCATTTGCAGCTCGCAATAGTGCAGAGTTATCTCAAAGAAAGGGGCCACGGTGTTTCTGTATCTCTATTATGTTGGTGCGGCTTCGGAACTTTTAAATATCTTGATATATCTCGAGAACTACGCATCTGATCAAAAAATATCATAGAACATAAATTGTAGGAAACATAATTCTCTACAAAAAAGGTCTCTTAACATTTTGCCATAGCTCGTTTCGTTTCCGAGATATTTGCAGATATATCTCAAGGGAAGGGGCCTGACGGACATATTTCGAGATATTTCTTCTTCTTGTTGTTCTTCTTCTGCACAGCTAAACTGGAAGTGGCATTTCCAGCTCGCAATAGTGCAGAGTTATCTCAAAGAAAGGGGCCACGGTGTTTCTGTATCTCTATTATGCTGGTGCGGCTTCGGAACTTTTAAATATCTTGATATATCTCGAGAATTACGCATCTGATCAAAAAATATCATAGAACATAAAAAGTAGGAAACTTAATTCTCTACAAAAAAGGTCTCTTAACATTTTGCCATAGCTCGCTTCGTTTCCGAGATATTTGCAGATTTATCTCAAGGGAAGGGGCCTGACGGACATATTTCGAGATATTTCTTCTTCTTGTTGTTCTTCTTCTGCACAGCTAAGCTGGAAGTGGCATTTGCAGCTCGCAATAGTGCAGAGTTATCTCCAAGAAAGGGTCCACGGTGTTTCTGTATCTCTATTATGTTGGTGCGGCTTCGGAACTTTTAAATATCTTGATATATCTCGAGAATTACGCATCTGATCAAAAAATATCATAGAACATAAAAAGTAGGAAACTTAATTCTCTACAAGAAAGGTCTCTTAACATTTTGCCATAGCTCGCTTCGTTTCCGAGATATTTGCAGATTTATCTCAAGGGATGGGGCCTGACGGACATATTTCGAGATATTTCTTCTTCTTGTTGTTCTTCTTCTGCACATCTAAGCTGGAAGTGGCATTTGCAGCTCGCAATAGTGCAGAGTTATCTCAAAGAAAGCGGCCACGGTGTTTCTGTACCTCTATTATGTTGGTGCAGCTTCGGAACTTTTAAATATCTTGATATATCTCGAGAATTACGCATCTGATCAAAAAATATCATAGAACATAAAAAGTAGGAAACTTAATTCTCTACAAGAAAGGTCTCTTAACATTTTGCCATAGCTCGCTTCGTTTCCGAGATATTTGCAGATTTATCTCAAGGGATGGGGCCTGACGGACATATTTCGAGATATTTCTTCTTCTTGTTGTTATTCTTCTGCACAGCTAAGCTGGAAGTGGCATTTGCAGCTCGCAATAGTGCAGAGTTATCTCAAAGAAAGGGGCCACGGTGTTTCTGTATCTCTATTATGTTGGTGCGGCTTCGGAACTTTTAAATATCTTGATATATCTCGAGAACTACGCATCTGATCAAAAAATATCATAAAACATAAAAAGTAGGAAACTTAATTCTCTACAAATAAGGTCTCTTAACATTTTGCCATAGCCCGCTTCGTTTCCGAGATATTTGCAGATTTATCTCAAGGGAAGGGGCCTGACGGACATATTTCGAGATATTTCTTCTTCTTGTTGTTATTCTTCTGCACAGCTAAGCTGGAAGTGGCATTTGCAGCTCGCAATAGTGCAGAGTTATCGCAAAGAAAGGGGCCACGGTGTTTCTGTATCTCTATTATGTTGGTGCGGCTTCGGAACTTTTAAATATCTTGATATATCTCGAGAACTACGCATCTGATCAAAAAATATCATAGAACATAAAAAGTAGGAAACTTAATTCTCTACAAGAAAGGTCTCTTAACATTTTGCCATAGCTCGCTTTGTTTCCGAGATATTGGCAGATTTATCTCAAGGGAAGGGGCCTGACGGACATATTTCGAGATATTTCTTCTTCTTGTTGTTCTTCTTCTGCACAGCTAAGCTGGAAGTGGCATTTGCAGGTCGCACTAGTGCAGAGTTATCTCAAAGAAAGGGGCCACGGTGTTTCTGTATCTCTATTATGTTGGTGCGGCTTCGGAACCTTTAAATATCTCGATATATCTCGAAAACTACGCTTCTGATCAAAAAATATCATAGAACATAAATTGTAGGAAGCATAATTCTCTACCAAAAACGTCTCTTAACATTTTGCCATAGCTCGCTTCGTTTCCGAGATATTTGCAGATTCAGCTCAAAGGATCGGGCCTGACGGACATATTTCGAGATATTTCTTCTTCTTGTTGTTCTTCTTCTGCACAGCTAAGCTGGAAGTGGCATTTGCGGCTCGCACTAGTGCAGAGTTATCTCAAAGAAAGGGGCCACGGTGTTTCTGTATCTCTATTATGTTGGTGCGGCTTCGGAACTTTTAAATATCTTGATATATCTCGAGAACTACGCATCTGATCAAAAAATATCATAGAACATAAAAAGTAGGAAACTTAATTCTCTACAAATAAGGTCTCTTAACATTTTGTCATAGCCCGCTTCGTTTCCGAGATATTTGCAGATTTATCTCAAGGGAAGGGGCCTGACGGACATATTTCGAGATATTTCTTCTTATTGTTGTTCTTCTTCTGCACAGCTAAGCTGGAAGTGGCATTTGCAGCTCGCAATAGTGCAGAGTTATCTCAAAGAAAGGGGCCACGGTGTTTCTGTATCTCTATTATGTTGGTGCAGCTTCGGAACTTTTAAATATCTTGATATATCTCGAGAACTACGCATCTGATCAAAAAATATCATGGAACATAAAAAGTAGAAAACTTAATTCTCTACAAAAAAGGTCTCTTAACATTTTGCCATAGCTCGCTTCGTTTCCGAGATATTTGCAGATTTATCTCAAGGGAAGGGGCCTGACGGACATATTTCGAGATATTTCTTCTTCTTGTTGTTCTTCTTCTGCACAGCTAAGCTGGAAGTGGCATTTGCAGCTCGCAATAGTGCATAGTTATCTCAAAGAAGGGGGCCACGGTGTTTCTGTATCTCTATTATGTTGGTGCGGCTTCGGAACTTTTAAATATCTTGATATATCTCGAGAACTACGCATCTGATCAAAAAATATCATAGAACATAAAAAGTAGGAAACTTAATTCTCTACAAAAAAGGTCTCTTACCATTTTGCCATAGCTCGCTTCGTTTCCGAGATATTTGCAGATATATCTCAAGGGAAGGGGCCTAACGGACATATTTCGTGTTATTTCTTCTTCTTGTTGTTCTTCTTCTGCACAGCTAAGCTGGAAGTGGCATTTGCAGCTCGCAATAGTGCAGAGTTATCTCAAAGAAAGGGGCCACGGTGTTTCTGTATCTCTATTATGTTGGTGCGGCTTCGGAACTTTTAAATATCTTGATATATCTCGAGAACAACGCATCTGATCAAAAAATATCATAGAACATAAAAAGTAGGAAACTTAATTCTCTACAACAAAGGTCTCTTAACATTTTGCCATAGCTCGCTTCGTTTCCGAGATATTTGCAGATTTATCTCGAGGGAAGGGGCCTGACGGACATATTTCGAGATATTTCTTCTTCTTGTTGTTCTTCTTCTGCACAGCTAAGCTGGAAGTGGCATTTGCGGCTCGCACTAGTGCAGAGTTATCTCAAAGAAAGGGGCCACGGTGTTTCTGGATCTCTATTATGTTGGTGCGGCTTCGGAACTTTTAAATATCTCGATATATCTCGAAAACTACGCTTCTGATCAAAAAATATCATAGAACATAAATTGTAGGAAACATAATTCTCTACAAAAAAGGTCTCTTAACATTTTGCCATAGCTCGTTTCGTTTCCGAGATATTTGCAGATATATCTCAAGGGAAGGGGCCTGACGGACATATTTCGAGATATTTCTTCTTCTTGTTGTTCTTCTTCTGCACAGCTAAACTGGAAGTGGCATTTCCAGCTCGCAATAGTGCAGAGTTATCTCAAAGAAAGGGGCCACGGTGTTTCTGTATCTCTATTATGCTGGTGCGGCTTCGGAACTTTTAAATATCTTGATATATCTCGAGAATTACGCATCTGATCAAAAAATATCATAGAACATAAAAAGTAGGAAACTTAATTCTCTACAAAAAAGGTCTCTTAACATTTTGCCATAGCTCGCTTCGTTTCCGAGATATTTGCAGATTTATCTCAAGGGAAGGGGCCTGACGGACATATTTCGAGATATTTCTTCTTCTTGTTGTTCTTCTTCTGCACAGCTAAGCTGGAAGTGGCATTTGCAGCTCGCAATAGTGCAGAGTTATCTCCAAGAAAGGGTCCACGGTGTTTCTGTATCTCTATTATGTTGGTGCGGCTTCGGAACTTTTAAATATCTTGATATATCTCGAGAATTACGCATCTGATCAAAAAATATCATAGAACATAAAAAGTAGGAAACTTAATTCTCTACAAGAAAGGTCTCTTAACATTTTGCCATAGCTCGCTTCGTTTCCGAGATATTTGCAGATTTATCTCAAGGGATGGGGCCTGACGGACATATTTCGAGATATTTCTTCTTCTTGTTGTTCTTCTTCTGCACATCTAAGCTGGAAGTGGCATTTGCAGCTCGCAATAGTGCAGAGTTATCTCAAAGAAAGCGGCCACGGTGTTTCTGTACCTCTATTATGTTGGTGCAGCTTCGGAACTTTTAAATATCTTGATATATCTCGAGATCTACGCATCTGATCAAAAAATATCATACAAGATAAAAAGTAGGAAACTTAATTCTCTACAAAAAAGGTCTCTTAACATTTTACCATAGCTCGCTTTGTTTCCGAGATATTGGCAGATTTATCTCAAGGGAAGGGGCCTGACGGACATATTTCGAGATATTTCTTCTTCTTGTTGTTCTTCTTCTGCACAGCTAAGCTGGAAGTGGCATTTGCGGCTCGCACTAGTGCAGAGTTATCTCAAAGAAAGGGGCCACGGTGTTTCTGTATCTCTATTATGTTGGTGCGGCTTCGGAACTTTTAAATATCTTGATATATCTCGAGAACTACGCATCTGATCAAAAAATATCATAAAACATAAAAAGTAGGAAACTTAATTCTCTACAAATAAGGTCTCTTAACATTTTGCCATAGCCCGCTTCGTTTCCGAGATATTTGCAGATTTATCTCAAGGGAAGGGGCCTGACGGACATATTTCGAGATATTTCTTCTTCTTGTTGTTATTCTTCTGCACAGCTAAGCTGGAAGTGGCATTTGCAGCTCGCAATAGTGCAGAGTTATCGCAAAGAAAGGGGCCACGGTGTTTCTGTATCTCTATTATGTTGGTGCGGCTTCGGAACTTTTAAATATCTTGATATATCTCGAGAACTACGCATCTGATCAAAAAATATCATAGAACATAAAAAGTAGGAAACTTAATTCTCTACAAGAAAGGTCTCTTAACATTTTGCCATAGCTCGCTTCGTTTCCGAGATATTTGCAGATTTATCTCAAGGGATGGGGCCTGACGGACATATTTCGAGATATTTCTTCTTCTTGTTGTTCTTCTTCTGCACATCTAAGCTGGAAGTGGCATTTGCAGCTCGCAATAGTGCAGAGTTATCTCAAAGAAAGCGGCCACGGTGTTTCTGTACCTCTATTATGTTGGTGCAGCTTCGGAACTTTTAAATATCTTGATATATCTCGAGATCTACGCATCTGATCAAAAAATATCATAGAAGATAAAAAGTAGGAAACTTAATTCTCTACAAAAAAGGTCTCTTAACATTTTGCCATAGCTCGCTTTGTTTCCGAGATATTGGCAGATTTATCTCAAGGGAAGGGGCCTGACGGACATATTTCGAGATATTTCTTCTTCTTGTTGTTCTTCTTCTGCACAGCTAAGCTGGAAGTGGCATTTGCGGCTCGCACTAGTGCAGAGTTATCTCAAAGAAAGGGGCCACGGTGTTTCTGGATCTCTATTATGTTGGTGCGGCTTCGGAACTTTTAAATATCTCGATATATCTCGAGAACTACGCTTCTGATCAAAAAATATCATAGAACATAAATCGTAGGAAACATAATTCTCTACAAAAAAGGTCTCTTAACATTTTGCCATAGCTCGTTTCGTTTCCGAGATATTTGCAGATATATCTCAAGGGAAGGGGCCTGACGGACATATTTCGAGATATTTCTTCTTCTTGTTGTTCTTCTTCTGCACAGCTAAACTGGAAGTGGCATTTCCAGCTCGCAATAGTGCAGAGTTATCTCAAAGAAAGGGGCCACGGTGTTTCTGTATCTCTATTATGCTGGTGCGGCTTCGGAACTTTTAAATATCTTGATATATCTCGAGAATTACGCATCTGATCAAAAAATATCATAGAACATAAAAAGTAGGAAACTTAATTCTCTACAAAAAAGGTCTCTTAACATTTTGCCATAGCTCGCTTCGTTTCCGAGATATTTGCAGATTTATCTCAAGGGAAGGGGCCTGACGGACATATTTCGAGATATTTCTTCTTCTTGTTGTTCTTCTTCTGCACAGCTAAGCTGGAAGTGGCATTTGCAGCTCGCAATAGTGCAGAGTTATCTCCAAGAAAGGGTCCACGGTGTTTCTGTATCTCTATTATGTTGGTGCGGCTTCGGAACTTTTAAATATCTTGATATATCTCGAGAACTACGCATCTGATCAAAAAATATCATAAAACATAAAAAGTAGGAAACTTAATTCTCTACGAATAAGGTCTCTTAACATTTTGCCATAGCTCGCTTTGTTTCCGAGATATTGGCAGATTTATCTCAAGGGAAGGGGCCTGACGGACATATTTCGAGATATTTCTTCTTCTTGTTGTTCTTCTTCTGCACAGCTAAGCTGGAAGTGGCATTTGCAGGTCGCACTAGTGCAGAGTTATCTCAAAGAAAGGGGCCACGGTGTTTCTGTATCTCTATTATGTTGGTGCGGCTTCGGAACCTTTAAATATCTCGATATATCTCGAAAACTACGCTTCTGATCAAAAAATATCATAGAACATAAATTGTAGGAAGCATAATTCTCTACCAAAAACGTCTCTTACCATTTTGCCATAGCTCGCTTCGTTTCCGAGATATTTGCAGATATATCTCAAGGGAAGGGGCCTAACGGACATATTTCGTGATATTTCTTCTTCTTGTTGTTCTTCTTCTGCACAGCTAAGCTGGAAGTGGCATTTGCGGCTCGCACTAGTGCAGAGTTATCTCAAAGAAAGGGGCCACGGTGTTTCTGGATCTCTATTATGTTGGTGCGGCTTCGGAACTTTTAAATATCTCGATATATCTCGAAAACTACGCTTCTGATCAAAAAATATCATATAACATAAATTGTAGGAAACATAATTCTCTACAAAAAAGGTCTCTTAACATTTTGCCATAGCTCGTTTCGTTTCCGAGATATTTGCAGATATATCTCAAGGGAAGGGGCCTGACGGACATATTTCGAGATATTTCTTCTTCTTGTTGTTCTTCTTCTGCACAGCTAAACTGGAAGTGGCATTTCCAGCTCGCAATAGTGCAGAGTTATCTCAAAGAAAGGGGCCACGGTGTTTCTGTATCTCTATTATGTTGGTGCGGCTTCGGAACTTTTAAATATCTTGATATATCTCGAGAACTACGCATCTGATCAAAAAATATCATAGAACATAAAAAGTAGGAAACTTAATTCTCTACAAAAAAGGTCTCTTAACATTATGCCATAGCTCGCTTCGTTTCCGAGATATTTGCAGATTTATCTCAAGGGAAGGGGCCTGACGGACATATTTCGAGATATTTCTTCTTCTTGTTGTTCTTCTTCTGCACAGCTAAGCTGGAAGTGGCATTTGCAGCTCGCAATAGTGCAGAGTTATCTCAAAGAAAGGGTCCACGGTGTTTCTGTATCTCTATTATGTTGGTGCGGCTTCGGAACTTTTAAATATCTTGATATATCTCGAGAACTACGCATCTAATCAAAAAATATCATAGAACATAAAAAGTAGGAAACTTAATTCTCTACAAATAAGGTCTCTTAACATTTTGCCATAGCCCGCTTCGTTTCCGAGATATTTGCAGATTTATCTCAAGGGAAGGGGCCTGACGGACATATTTCGAGATATTTCTTCTTCTTGTTGTTATTCTTCTGCACAGCTAAGCTGGAAGTGGCATTTGCAGCTCGCAATAGTGCAGAGTTATCGCAAAGAAAGGGGCCACGGTGTTTCTGTATCTCTATTATGTTGGTGCGGCTTCGGAACTTTTAAATATCTTGATATATCTCGAGAACTACGCATCTGATCAAAAAATATCATAGAACATAAAAAGTAGGAAACTTAATTCTCTACAAGAAAGGTCTCTTAACATTTTGCCATAGCTCGCTTCGTTTCCGAGATATTTGCAGATTTATCTCAAGGGATGGGGCCTGACGGACATATTTCGAGATATTTCTTCTTCTTGTTGTTCTTCTTCTGCACATCTAAGCTGGAAGTGGCATTTGCAGCTCGCAATAGTGCAGAGTTATCTCAAAGAAAGCGGCCACGGTGTTTCTGTACCTCTATTATGTTGGTGCAGCTTCGGAACTTTTAAATATCTCGATATATCTCGAAAACTACGCATCTAATCAAAAAATATCATAGAACAAAAAAAGTAGGAAACTTAATTCTCTACAAATAAGGTCTCTTAACATTTTGCCATAGCCCGCTTCGTTTCCGAGATATTTGCAGATTTATCTCAAGGGAAGGGGCCTGACGGACATATTTCGAGATATTTCTTCTTCTTGTTGTTATTCTTCTGCACAGCTAAGCTGGAAGTGGCATTTGCAGCTCGCAATAGTGCAGAGTTATCGCAAAGAAAGGGTCCACGGTGTTTCTGTATCTCTATTATGTTGGTGCGGCTTCGGAACTTTTAAATATCTTGATATATCTCGAGAATTACGCATCTGATCAAAAAATATCATAGAAGATAAAAAGTAGGAAACTTAATTCTCTACAAAAAAGGTCTCTTAACATTTTGCCATAGCTCGCTTTGTTTCCGAGATATTGGCAGATTTATCTCAAGGGAAGGGGCCTGACGGACATATTTCGAGATATTTCTTCTTCTTGTTGTTCTTCTTCTGCACAGCTAAGCTGGAAGTGGCATTTGCGGCTCGCACTAGTGCAGAGTTATCTCAAAGAAAGGGGCCACGGTGTTTCTGTATCTCTATTATGTTGGTGCGGCTTCGGAACTTTTAAATATCTTGATATATCTCGAGAACTACGCATCTGATCAAAAAATATCATAAAACGTAAAAAGTAGGAAACTTAATTCTCTACAAATAAGGTCTCTTAACATTTTGCCATAGCCCGCTTCGTTTCCGAGATATTTGCAGATTTATCTCAAGGGAAGGGGCCTGACGGACATATTTCGAGATATTTCTTCTTCTTGTTGTTATTCTTCTGCACAGCTAAGCTGGAAGTGGCATTTGCAGCTCGCAATAGTGCAGAGTTATCGCAAAGAAAGGGGCCACGGTGTTTCTGTATCTCTATTATGTTGGTGCGGCTTCGGAACTTTTAAATATCTTGATATATCTCGAGAACTACGCATCTGATCAAAAAATATCATAGAACATAAAAAGTAGGAAACTTAATTCTCTACAAGAAAGGTCTCTTAACATTTTGCCATAGCTCGCTTCGTTTCCGAGATATTTGCAGATTTATCTCAAGGGATGGGGCCTGACGGACATATTTCGAGATATTTCTTCTTCTTGTTGTTCTTCTTCTGCACATCTAAGCTGGAAGTGGCATTTGCAGCTCGCAATAGTGCAGAGTTATCTCAAAGAAAGCGGCCACGGTGTTTCTGTACCTCTATTATGTTGGTGCAGCTTCGGAACTTTTAAATATCTTGATATATCTCGAGATCTACGCATCTGATCAAAAAATATCATAGAAGATAAAAAGTAGGAAACTTAATTCTCTACAAAAAAGGTCTCTTAACATTTTGCCATAGCTCGCTTTGTTTCCGAGATATTGGCAGATTTATCTCAAGGGAAGGGGCCTGACGGACATATTTCGAGATATTTCTTCTTCTTGTTGTTCTTCTTCTGCACAGCTAAGCTGGAAGTGGCATTTGCGGCTCGCACTAGTGCAGAGTTATCTCAAAGAAAGGGGCCACGGTGTTTCTGTATCTCTATTATGTTGGTGCGGCTTCGGAACTTTTAAATATCTTGATATATCTCGAGAACTACGCATCTGATCAAAAAATATCATAGAACATAAAAAGTAGGAAACTTAATTCTCTACAAAAAAGGTCTCTTAACATTTGGCCATAGCTGGCTTCGTTTCCGAGATATTTGCAGATTTATCTCAAGGGAAGGGGCCTAACGGACATATTTCGTGATATTTCTTCTTCTTGTTGTTCTTCTTCTGCACAGCTAAGCTGGAAGTGGCATTTGCGGCTCGCACTAGTGCAGAGTTATCTCAAAGAAAGGGGCCACGGTGTTTCTGGATCTCTATTATGTTGGTGCGGCTTCGGAACTTTTAAATATCTCGATATATCTCGAAAACTGCGCTTCTGATCAAAAAATATCATATAACATAAATTGTAGGAAACATAATTCTCTACAAAAAAGGTCTCTTAACATTTTGCCATAGCTCGTTTCGTTTCCGAGATATTTGCAGATATATCTCAAGGGAAGGGGCCTGACGGACATATTTCGAGATATTTCTTCTTCTTGTTGTTCTTCTTCTGCACAGCTAAGCTGGAAGTGGCATTTGCAGCTCGCAATAGTGCAGAGTTATCTCAAAGAAAGGGTCCACGGTGTTTCTGTATCTCTATTATGTTGGTGCGGCTTCGGAACTTTTAAATATCTTGATATATCTCGAGAACTACGCATCTAATCAAAAAATATCATAGAACATAAAAAGTAGGAAACTTAATTCTCTACAAGAAAGGTCTCTTAACATTTTGCCATAGCTCGCTTCGTTTCCGAGATATTTGCAGATTTATCTCAAGGGATGGGGCCTGACGGACATATTTCGAGATATTTCTTCTTCTTGTTGTTCTTCTTCTGCACATCTAAGCTGGAAGTGGCATTTGCAGCTCGCAATAGTGCAGAGTTATCTCAAAGAAAGCGGCCACGGTGTTTCTGTACCTCTATTATGTTGGTGCAGCTTCGGAACTTTTAAATATCTTGATATATCTCGAGATCTACGCATCTGATCAAAAAATATCATAGAACATAAAAAGTAGGAAACTTAATTCTCTACAAAAAAGGTCTCTTGACATTTTGCCATAGCTCGCTTCGTTTCCGAGATATTGGCAGATTTATCTCAAGGGAAGGGGCCTGACGGACATATTTCGAGATATTTCTTCTTCTTGTTGTTCTTCTTCTGCACAGCTAAGCTGGAAGTGGCATTTGCGGCTCGCACTAGTGCAGAGTTATCTCAAAGAAAGGGGCCACGGTGTTTCTGGATCTCTATTATGTTGGTGCGGCTTCGGAACTTTTAAATATCTCGATATATCTCGAAAACTACGCTTCTGATCAGAAAATATCATATAACATAAATTGTAGGAAACATAATTCTCTACAAAAAAGGTCTCTTAACATTTTGCCATAGCTCGTTTCGTTTCCGAGATATTTGCAGATTTATCTCAAGGGATGGGGCCTGACGGACATATTTCGAGATATTTCTTCTTCTTGTTGTTCTTCTTCTGCACAGCTAAACTGGAAGTGGCATTTCCAGCTCGCAATAGTGCAGAGTTATCTCAAAGAATGGGGCCACGGTGTTTCTGTATCTCTATTATGTTGGTGCGGCTTCGGAACTTTTAAATATCTTGATATATCTCGAGAACTACGCATCTGATCAAAAAATATCATAGAACATAAAAAGTAGGAAACTTAATTCTCTACAAATAAGGTCTCTTAACATTTTGCCATAGCTCGCTTTGTTTCGGAGATATTTGCAGATTTATCTCAAGGGAAGGGGCCTGACGGACATATTTCGAGATATTTCTTCTTCTTGTTGTTCTTCTTCTGCACAGCTAAGCTGGAAGTGGCATTTGCAGCTCGCAATAGTGCAGAGTTATCTCAAAGAAAGGGGCCACGGTGTTGCTGTATCTCTATTATGTTGGTGCGGCTTCGGAACTTTTAAATATCTTAATATATCTCGAGAACTACGCATCTGATCAAAAAATATCATAGAACATAAAAAGTAGGAAACTTAATTCTCTACAAAAAAGGTCTCTTAACATTTTGCCATAGCTCGCTTCGTTTCCGAGATATTTGCAGATTTATCTCGAGGGAAGGGGCCTGACGGACATATTTCGAGATATTTCTTCTTCTTTTTGTTCTTCTTCTGCACAGCTAAGCTGGAAGTGGCTTTTGCGGCTCGCACTAGTGCAGAGTTATCTCAAAGAAAGGGGCCACGGTGTTTCTGTATCTCTATTATGTTGGTGCGGCTTCGGAACTTTTAAATATCTCGATATATCTCGAGAACTACGCATCTGATCAAAAAATATCATAGAACATAAAAAGTAGGAAACTTAATTCTCTACAAATAAAGTCTCTTAACATTTTGCCTTAGCTCGCTTCGTTTCCGAGATATTTGCAGATATATCTCAAGGGAAGGGGCCTGAGGGACATATGTGGAGATATTTCTTCTTCTTGTTGTTCTTCTTCTGCACACCTAAACTGGAAGTGGCATTTCCAGCTCGCAATAGTGCAGAGTTATCTGAAAGAAAGGGGCCACGGTGTTTCTGTATCTCTATTATGTTGGTGCGGCTTCGGAACTTTTAAATATCTTGATATATCTCGAGAACTACGCATCTGATCAAAAAATATCATAGAACATAAAAAGTAGGAAACTTAATTCTCTACAAAAAAGGTCTCTTAACATTTTGCCATAGCTCGCTTCGTTTCCGAGATATTTGCAGATTTATCTCAAGGGAAGGGGCCTGACGGACATATTTCGAGATATTTCTTCTTCTTGTTGTTCTTCTTCTGCACAGCTAAGCTGGAAGTGGCATTTGCGGCTCGCACTAGTGCAGAGTTATCTCAAAGAAAGGGGCCACGGTGTTTCTGGATCTCTATTATGTTGGTGCGGCTTCGGAACTTTTAAATATCTCGATATATCTCGAAAACTACGCTTCTGATCAAAAAATATCATAGAACATAAATTGTAGGAAACATAATTCTCTACAAAAAAGGTCTCTTAAGATTTTGCCATAGCTCGTTTCGTTTCCGAGATATTTGCAGATATATCTCAAGGGAAGGGGCCTGACGGACATATTTCGAGATATTTCTTCTTCTTGTTGTTCTTCTTCTGCACAGCTAAACTGGAAGTGGCATTTCCAGCTCGCAATAGTGCAGAGTTATCTCAAAGAAAGGGGCCACGGTGTTTCTGTATCTCTATTATGTTGGTGCGGCTTCGGAACTTTTAAATATCTTGATATATCTCGAGAACTACGCATCTGATCAAAAAATATCATAGAACATAAAAAGTACGAAACATAATTCTCTACAAAAAAGGTCTCTTAACATTTGGCCATAGCTCGTTTCGTTTCCGAGATATTTGCAGATATATCTCAAGGGAAGGGGCCTGACGGACATATTTCGAGATATTTCTTCTTCTTGTTGTTCTTCTTCTGCACAGCTAAACTGGAAGTGGCGTTTCCAGCTCGCAATAGCGCAGAGTTATCTGAAAGAAAGGGGCCACGGTGTTGCTGTATCTCTATTATGTTGGTACGGCTTCGGAACTTTTAAATATCTTGATATATCTCGAGAACTACGCATCTGATCAAAAAATATCATAGAACATAAAAACTAGCAAACTTAATTCTCTACAAAAAAGGTCTCTTAACATTTTGCCATAGCTCGCTTCGTTTCCGAGATATTTGCAGATTTATCTCGAGGGAAGGGGCCTGACGGACATATTTCGAGATATTTCTTCTTCTTGTTGTTCTTCTTCTGCACAGCTAAGCTGGAAGTGGCTTTTGCGGCTCGCACTAGTGCAGAGTTATCTCAAAGAAAGGGGCCACGGTGTTTCTGTATCTCTATTATGTTGGTGCGGCTTCGGAACTTTTAAATATCTCGATATATCTCGAAAACTACGCTTCTGATCAAAAAATATCATAGAACATAAATTGTAGAAAACTTAATTCTCTACAAAAAAGGTCTCTTAACATTTTGCCATAGCTCGCTTCGTTTCCGAGATATATGCAGATTTATCTCAAGGGAAGGGGCCTGACGGACATATTTCGAGATATTTCTTCTTCTTGTTGTTCTTCTTCTGCACAGCTAAGCTGGAAGTGGCATTTGCAGCTCGCAATAGTGCAGAGTTATCTCAAAGAAAGGGTCCACGGTGTTTCTGTATCTCTATTATGTTGGTGCGGCTTCGGAACTTTTAAATATCTTGATATATCTCGAGAACTACGCATCTAATCAAAAAATATCATACAACATAAAAAGTAGGAAACTTAATTCTCTACAAGAAAGGTCTCTTAACATTTTGCCATAGCTCGCTTCGTTTCCGAGATATTTGCAGATTTATCTCAAGGGATGGGGCCTGACGGACATATTTCGAGATATTTCTTCTTCTTGTTGTTCTTCTTCTGCACATCTAAGCTGGAAGTGGCATTTGCAGCTCGCAATAGTGCAGAGTTATCTCAAAGAAAGCGGCCACGGTGTTTCTGTACCTCTATTATGTTGGTGCAGCTTCGGAACTTTTAAATATCTTGATATATCTCGAGATCTACGCATCTGATCAAAAAATATCATAGAACATAAAAAGTAGCAAACTTAATTCTCTACAAAAAAGGTCTCTTGACATTTTGCCATAGCTCGCTTCGTTTCCGAGATATTGGCAGAGTTATCTCAAAGAAAGGGGCCACGGTGTTTCTGGATCTCTATTATGTTGGTGCGGCTTCGGAACTTTTAAATATCTCGATATATCTCGAAAACTACGCTTCTGATCAAAAAATATCATAGAACATAAATTGTAGGAAACATAATTCTCTACAAAAAAGGTCTCTTAAGATTTTGCCATAGCTCGTTTCGTTTCCGAGATATTTGCAGATATATCTCAAGGGAAGGGGCCTGACGGACATATTTCGAGATATTTCTTCTTCTTGTTGTTCTTCTTCTGCACAGCTAAACTGGAAGTGGCATTTCCAGCTCGCAATAGTGCAGAGTTATCTCAAAGAAAGGGGCCACGGTGTTTCTGTATCTCTATTATGTTGGTGCGGCTTCGGAACTTTTAAATATCTTGATATATCTCGAGAACTACGCATCTGATCAAAAAATATCATAGAACATAAAAAGTACGAAACATAATTCTCTACAAAAAAGGTCTCTTAACATTTGGCCATAGCTCGTTTCGTTTCCGAGATATTTGCAGATATATCTCAAGGGAAGGGGCCTGACGGACATATTTCGAGATATTTCTTCTTCTTGTTGTTCTTCTTCTGCACAGCTAAACTGGAAGTGGCATTTCCAGCTCGCAATAGCGCAGAGTTATCTGAAAGAAAGGGGCCACGGTGTTGCTGTATCTCTATTATGTTGGTACGGCTTCGGAACTTTTAAATATCTTGATATATCTCGAGAACTACGCTTCTGATCAAAAAATATCATAGAACATAAATTGTAGAAAACTTAATTCTCTACAAAAAAGGTCTCTTAACATTTTGCCATAGCTCGCTTCGTTTCCGAGATATATGCAGATTTATCTCAAGGGAAGGGGCCTGACGGACATATTTCGAGATATTTCTTCTTCTTGTTGTTCTTCTTCTGCACAGCTAAGCTGGAAGTGGCATTTGCGGCTCGCACTAGTGCAGAGTTATCTCAAAGAAAGGGGCCACGGTGTTTCTGGATCTCTATTATGTTGGTGCGGCTTCGGAACTTTTAAATATCTCGATATATCTCGAAAACTACGCTTCTGATCAGAAAATATCATATAACATAAATTGTAGGAAACATAATTCTCTACAAAAAAGGTCTCTTAACATTTTGCCATAGCTCGTTTCGTTTCCGAGATATTTGCAGATATATCTCAAGGGAAGGGGCCTGACGGACATATTTCGAGATACTTCTTCTTCTTGTTGTTCTTCTTCTGCACAGCTAAACTGGAAGTGGCATTTTCAGCTCGCAATAGTGCAGAGTTATCTCAAAGAAAGGGGCCACGGTGTTTCTGTATCTCTATTATGTTGGTGCGGCTTCGGAACTTTTAAATATCTTGATATATCTCGAGAACTACGCATCTGATCAAAAAATATCATAGAACATAAAAAGTAGGAAACTTAATTCTCTACAAAAAAGGTCTCTTAACATTATGCCATAGCTCGCTTCGTTTCCGAGATATTTGCTGATTTATCTCAAGGGAAGGGGCCTGAGGGACATATGTGGAGATATTTCTTCTTCTTGTTGTTCTTCTTCTGCACAGCTAAACTGGAAGTGGCATTTCCAGCTCGCAATAGTGCAGAGTTATCTGAAAGAAAGGGGCCACGGTGTTTCTGTATCTCTATTATGTTGGTGCGGCTTCGGAACTTTTAAATATCTTGATATATCTCGAGAACTACGCATCTGATCAAAAAATATCATAGAACATAAAAAGTAGGAAACTTAATTCTCTACAAAAAAGGTCTCTTAACATTTTGCCATTGCTCGCTTCGTTTCCGAGATATTTGCAGATTTATCTCAAGGGAAGGGGCCTGACGGACATATTTCGAGATATATCTTCTTCTTGTTGTTCTTCTTCTGCACAGCTAAGCTGGAAGTGGCATTTGCAGCTCGCAATAGTGCAGAGTTATCTCAAAGAAAGGGGCCACGGTGTTTCTGTATCTCTATTATGTTGGTGCGGCTTCGGAACTTTTAAATATCTTGATATATCTCGAGAAGTACGCATCTGATCAAAAAATATCATAGAACATAGAAAGTAGGAAACTTAATTTTCTACAAAAAAGGTCTCTTAACATTTTGCCATAGCTCGCTTCGTTTCCGAGATATTTGCAGATTTATCTCAAGGGAAGGGGCCTGACGGACATATTTCGAGATATTTCTTCTTCTTGTTGTTCTTCTTCTGCACAGCTAAGCTGGAAGTGGCATTTGCGGCTCGCACTAGTGCAGAGTTATCTCAAAGAAAGGGGCCACGGTGTTTCTGGATCTCTATTATGTTGGTGCGGCTTCGGAACTTTTAAATATCTCGATATATCTCGAAAACTACGCTTCTGATCAAAAAATATCATAGAACATAACTTGTAGGAGACATAATTCTCTACAAAAAAGGTCTCTTAACATTTGGCCATAGCTCGCTTCGTTTCCGAGATATTTGCAGATATATCTCAAGGGAAGGGGCCTGACGGACATATTTCGAAATATTTCTTCTTCTTGTTGTTCTTCTTCTGCACAGCTAAGCTGGAAGTGGCATTTGCAGCTCGCAATAGTGCAGAGTTATCTCAAAGAAAGGGGCCACGGTGTTTCTGTATCTCTATTATGTTGGTGCAGCTTCGGAACTTTTAAATATCTTGATATATCTCGAGAACAACGCATCTGATCAAAAAATATCATAGAACATAAAAAGTAGAAAACTTAATTCTCTACAAAAAAGGTCTCTTAACATTTTGCCATAGCTCGCTTCGTTTCCGAGATATTTGCAGATTTATCTCAAGGGAAGGGGCCTGACGGACATATTTCGAGATATTTCTTCTTCTTGTTGTTCTTCTTCTGCACAGCTAAGCTGGAAGTGGCATTTGCGGCTCGCACTAGTGCAGAGTTATCTCAAAGAAAGGGGCCACGGTGTTTCTGGATCTCTATTATGTTGGTGCGGCTTCGGAACTTTTAAATATCTCGATATATCTCGAAAACTACGCTTCTGATCAAAAAATATCATAGAACATAAATTGTAGGAAACATAATTCTCTACAAAAAAGGTCTCTTAAGATTTTGCCATAGCTCGTTTCGTTTCCGAGATATTTGCAGATATATCTCAAGGGAAGGGGCCTGACGGACATATTTCGAGATATTTCTTCTTCTTGTTGTTCTTCTTCTGCACAGCTAAACTGGAAGTGGCATTTCCAGCTCGCAATAGTGCAGAGTTATCTCAAAGAAAGGGGCCACGGTGTTTCTGTATCTCTATTATGTTGGTGCGGCTTCGGAACTTTTAAATATCTTGATATATCTCGAGAACTACGCATCTGATCAAAAAATATCATAGAACATAAAAAGTACGAAACATAATTCTCTACAAAAAAGGTCTCTTAACATTTGGCCATAGCTCGTTTCGTTTCCGAGATATTTGCAGATATATCTCAAGGGAAGGGGCCTGACGGACATATTTCGAGATATTTCTTCTTCTTGTTGTTCTTCTTCTGCACAGCTAAACTGGAAGTGGCATTTCCAGCTCGCAATAGCGCAGAGTTATCTGAAAGAAAGGGGCCACGGTGTTGCTGTATCTCTATTATGTTGGTACGGCTTCGGAACTTTTAAATATCTTGATATATCTCGAGAACTACGCATCTGATCAAAAAATATCATAGAACATAAAAACTAGGAAACTTAATTCTCTACAAAAAAGGTCTCTTAACATTTTGCCATAGCTCGCTTCGTTTCCGAGATATTTGCAGATTTATCTCGAGGGAAGGGGCCTGACGGACATATTTCGAGATATTTCTTCTTCTTGTTGTTCTTCTTCTGCACAGCTAAGCTGGAAGTGGCTTTTGCGGCTCGCACTAGTGCAGAGTTATCTCAAAGAAAGGGGCCACGGTGTTTCTGTATCTCTATTATGTTGGTGCGGCTTCGGAACTTTTAAATATCTCGATATATCTCGAAAACTACGCTTCTGATCAAAAAATATCATAGAACATAAATTGTAGAAAACTTAATTCTCTACAAAAAAGGTCTCTTAACATTTTGCCATAGCTCGCTTCGTTTCCGAGATATATGCAGATTTATCTCATGGGAAGGGGCCTGACGGACATATTTCGAGATATTTCTTCTTCTTGTTGTTGTTCTTCTGCACAGCTAAGCTGGAAGTGGCATTTGCAGCTCGCAATAGTGCAGAGTTATCTCAAAGAAAGGGGCCACGGTGTTTCTGTATCTCTATTATGTTGGTGCGGCTTCGGAACTTTTAAATATCTCGATATATCTCGAAAACTACGCTTCTGATCAAAAAATATCATAGAACATAACTTGTAGGAGACATAATTCTCTACAAAAAAGGTCTCTTAACATTTTGCCATAGCTCGCTTCGTTTCCGAGATATTTGCAGATATATCTCAAGGGAAGGGGCCTGACGGACATATTTCGAGATATTTCTTCTTCTTGTTGTTCTTCTTCTGCACAGCTAAGCTGGAAGTGGCATTTGCGGCTCGCACTAGTGCAGAGTGAACTCAAAGAAAGGGGCCACGGTGTTTCTGTATCTCTATTATGTTGGTGCGGCTTCGGAACTTTTAAATATCTTGATATATCTCGAGAACTACGCATCTGATCAAAAAATATCATAGAACATAGAAAGTAGGAAACTTAATTCTCTACAAAAAAGGTCTCTTAACATTTTGCCATAGCTCGCTTCGTTTCCGAGATATTTGCAGATTTATCTCAAGGGAAGGGGCCTGACGGACATATTTCGAGATATTTCTTCTTCTTGTTGTTCTTCTTCTGCACAGCTAAGCTGGAAGTGGCATTTGCGGCTCGCGCTAGTGCAGAGTTATCTCAAAGAAAGGGGCCACGGTGTTTCTGTATCTCTATTATGTTGGTGCGGCTTCGGAACTTTTAAATATCACGATATATCTCGAAAACGACGCTTCTGATCAAAAAATATCATAGAACATAAATTGTAGGAAACATAATTCTCTACAAAAAACGTCTCTTAACATTTTGCCATAGCTTGTTTCGTTTCCGAGATATTTGCAGATATATCTCAAGGGAAGGGGCCTGACGGGCATATTTCGAGATATTTCTTCTTCTTGTTGTTCTTCTTCTGCACAGCTAAACTGGAAGTGGCGTTTCCAGCTCGCAATAGCGCAGAGTTATCTCAAAGAAAGGGGCCACGGTGTTTCTGTATCTCTATTATGTTGGTGCGGCTTCGGAACTTTTAAATATCTTGATATATCTCGAGAACTACGCATCTGATCAAAAAATATCATAGAACATAAAAAGTAGGAAACTTAATTCTCTACAAAAAAGGTCTCTTAACATTTTGCCATAGCTCGCTTCGTTTCCGAGATATATGCAGATTTATCTCAAGGGAAGGGGCCTGACGGACATATTTCGAGATATTTCTTCTTCTTGTTGTTCTTCTTCTGCACAGCTAAACTGGAAGTGGCATTTGCAGCTCGCAATAGTGCAGAGTTATCTGAAAGAAAGGGGCCACGGTGTTTCTGTATCTCTATTATGTTGGTGCGGCTTCGGAACTTTTAAATATCTCGATATATCTCGAAAACTACGCTTCTGATCAAAAAATATCATAGAACATAACTTGTAGGAGACATAATTCTCTACAAAAAAGGTCTCTTAACATTTTGCCATAGCTCGCTTCGTTTCCGAGATATTTGCAGATATATCTCAAGGGAAGGGGCCTGACGGACATATTTCGAGATATTTCTTCTTCTTATTGTTCTTCTTCTGCACAGCTAAACTGGAAGTGGCATTTCCAGCTCGCAATAGTGCAGAGTTATCTGAAAGAAAGGGGCCACGGTGTTTCTGTATCTCTATTATGTTGGTGCGGCTTCGGAACTTTTAAATATCTTGATATATCTCGAGAACTACGCATCTGATCAAAAAATATCATAGAACATAAAAAGTAGGAAACTTAATTCTCTACAAAAATGGTCTCTTAACATTTTGCCATAGCTCGCTTCGTTTCCGAGATATTTGCAGATTTATCTCAAGGGAAGGGGCCTGACGGACATATATCGAGATATTTCTCCTTCTTGTTGTTCTTCTTCTGCACAGCTAAGCTGGAAGTGGCATTTGCGGCTCGCACTAGTGCAGAGTTATCTCAAAGAAAGGGGCCACGGTGTTTCTGTATCTCTATTATGTTGGTGCGGCTTCGGAACTTTTAAATATCTTGATATATCTCGAGAACTACGCATCTGATCAAAAAATATCATAGAACATAAAAAGTAGGAAACTTAATTCTCTACAAATAAACTCTCTTAACATTTTGCCATAGCTCGCTTCGTTTCCGAGATATTTGCTGATTTATCTCAAGGGAAGGGGCCTGACGGCCATATTTCGAGATATATCTTCTTCTTGTTGTTCTTCTTCTGCACAGCTAAGCTGGAAGTGGCATTTGCAGCTCGCAATAGTGCAGAGTTATCTCAAAGAAAGGGGCCACGGTGTTTCTGTATCTCTATTATGTTGGTGCGGCTTCGGAACTTTTAAATATCTTGATATATCTCGAGAAGTACTCATCTGATCAAAAAATATCATAGAACATAGAAAGTAGGAAACTTAATTCTCTACAAAAAAGGTCTCTTAACATTTTGCCATAGCTCGCTTCGTTTCCGAGATATTTGCAGATTTATCTCAAGGGAAGGGGCCTGACGGACATATTTCGAGATATTTCTTCTTCTTGTTGTTCTTCTTCTGCACAGCTAAGCTGGAAGTGGCATTTGCGGCTCGCACTAGTGCAGAGTGAACTCAAAGAAAGGGGCCACGGTGTTTCTGGATCTCTATTATGTTGGTGCGGCTTCGGAACTTTTAAATATCACGATATATCTCGAAAACTACGCTTCTGATCAAAAAATATCATAGAACATAAATTGTAGGAAACACAATTCTCTACAAAAAACGTCTCTTAACATTTTGCCATAGCTCGCTTCGTTTCCGAGATATTTGCAGATTTATCTCAAGGGAAGGGGCCTGACGGACATATTTCGAGATATTTCTTCTTCTTGTTGTTCTTCTTCTGCACAGCTAAACTGGAAGTGGCGTTTCCAGCTCGCAATAGCGCAGAGTTATCTCAAAGAAAGGGGCCACGGTGTTTCTGTATCTCTATTATGTTGGTGCGGCTTCGGAACTTTTAAATATCTTGATATATCTTGGGAACTACGCTTCTGATAAAAAAATATCATGGAACATAAAAAGTAGGAAACTTAATTCTCTACAAATAAAGTCTCTTAACATTTTGCCATAGCTCGCTTCGTTTCCGAGATATTTGCAGATATATCTCAAGGGAAGGGGCCTGACGGACATATTTCGAGATATTTCTTCTTCTTGTTGTTCTTCTTCTGCACAGCTAAACTGGAAGTGGCATTTGCAGCTCGCAATAGTGCAGAGTTATCTGAAAGAAAGGGGCCACGGTGTTTCTGTATCTCTATTATGTTGGTGCGGCTTCGGAACTTTTAAATATCTCGATATATCTCGAAAACTACGCTTCTGATCAAAAAATATCATAGAACATAGAAAGTAGGAAACTTAATTCTCTACAAAAAAGGTCTCTTAACATTTTGCCATAGCTCGCTTCGTTTCCGAGATATTTGCAGATTTATCTCAAGGGAAGGGGCCTGACGGACATATTTCGAGATATTTCTTCTTCTTGTTGTTCTTCTTCTGCACAGCTAAGCTGGAAGTGGCATTTGCGGCTCGCACTAGTGCAGAGTGAACTCAAAGAAAGGGGCCACGGTGTTTCTGTATCTCTATTATGTTGATGCGGCTTCGGAACTTTTAAATATCTTGATATATCTCGAGAACTACGCATCTGATCAAAAAATATCATAGAACATAAAAAGTAGGAAACTTAATTCTCTACAAGAAAGGTCTCTTAACATTTTGCCATAGCTCGCTTCGTTTCCGAGATATTTGCAGATTTATCTCAAGGGAAGGGGCCTGACGGACATATTTCGAGATATTTCTTCTTCTTGTTGTTCTT
The DNA here is from genome assembly GCF_051020975.1 of Osmia lignaria lignaria. Taxonomy (NCBI): domain Eukaryota; kingdom Metazoa; phylum Arthropoda; class Insecta; order Hymenoptera; family Megachilidae; genus Osmia; species Osmia lignaria. The sequence goes on from NW_027478160.1 coordinate 5,162,259, forward strand.
CTTCTGCACAGCTAAGCTGGAAGTGGCATTTGCAGCTCGCAATAGTGCACAGTTATCTCAAAGAAGGGGGCCACGGTGTTTCTGTATCTCTATTATGTTGGTGCGGCTTCGGAACTTTTAAATATCTTGATATATCTCGAGAACTACGCATCTGATCAAAAAATATCATAGAACATAGAAAGTAGGAAACTTAATTCTCTACAAAAAACGTCTCTTAGCATTTTGCCGTAGCTCGCTTCGTTTCCGAGATATTTGCAGATTTATCTCAAGGGAAGGGGCCTGACGGACATATTTCGAGATATTTCTTCTTCTTGTTGTTCTTCCTCTGCACAGCTAAGCTGGAAGTGGCAATTGCGGCTCGCACTAGTGCAGAGTTATCTCAAAGAAAGGGGCCACGGTGTTTCTGTATCTCTATTATGTTGGTGCGGCTTCGGAACTTTTAAATATCTTGATATATCTCGAGAACTACGCATCTGATCAAAAAATATCATAGAACATAAAAAGTAGGAAACTTAATTCTCTACAAAAAAGGTCTCTTAACATTTTGCCATAGCTCGCTTGGTTTCCGAGATATTTGCAGATTTATCTCCAGGGAAGGGGCCTGACGGACATATTTCGAGATATTTCTTCTTCTTGTTGTTGTTCTTCTGCACAGCTAAGCTGGAAGTGGCATTTGCGGCTCGCACTAGTGCAGAGTTATCTCAAAGAAAGGGGCCACGGTGTTTCTGTATCTCTATTATGTTGGTGCGGCTTCGGAACTTTTAAATATCTCGATATATCTCGAAAACTACGCTTCTGATCAAAAAATATCATAGAACATAAAAAGTAGGAAACTTAATTCTCTACAAAAAAGGTCTCTAAACATTTTGCCATAGCTCGCTTCGTTTCCGAGATATTTGCAGATTTATCTCAAGGGAAGGGGCCTGACGGACATATTTCTAGATATTTCTTCTTCTTGTTGTTCTTCTTCTGCACAGCTAAGCTGGAAGTGGCATTTGCAGCTCGCAATAGTGCAGAGTTATCTCAAAGAAAGGGGCCACGGTGTTTCTGTATCTCTATTATGTTGGTGCGGCTTCGGAACTTTTAAATATCTTGATATATCTCGAGAACTACGCATCTGATCAAAAAATATCATAGAACATAAAAAGTAGGAAACTTAATTCTCTACAAAACAGGTCTCTTAACATTTTGCCATAGCTCGCTTCGTTTCCGAGATATATGCAGATTTATCTCAAGGGAAGGGGCCTGACGGACATATTTCGAGATATTTCTTCTTCTTGTTGTTCTTCTTCTGCACAGCTAAACTGGAAGTGGCATTTGCAGCTCGCAATAGTGCAGAGTTATCTGAAAGAAAGGGGCCACGGTGTTTCTGTATCTCTATTATGTTGGTGCGGCTTCGGAACTTTTAAATATCTCGATATATCTCGAAAACTACGCTTCTGATCAAAAAATATCATAGAACGTAACTTGTAGGAGACATAATTCTCTACAAAAAAGGTCTCTTAACATTTTGCCATAGCTCGCTTCGTTTCCGAGATATTTGCAGATATATCTCAAGGGAAGGGGCCTGACGGACATATTTCGAGATATTTCTTCTTCTTATTGTTCTTCTTCTGCACAGCTAAACTGGAAGTGGCATTTCCAGCTCGCAATAGTGCAGAGTTATCTGAAAGAAAGGGGCCACGGTGTTTCTGTATCTCTATTATGTTGGTGCGGCTTCGGAACTTTTAAATATCTTGATATATCTCGAGAACTACGCATCTGATCAAAAAATATCATAGAACATAAAAAGTAGGAAACTTAATTCTCTACAAAAATGGTCTCTTAACATTTTGCCATAGCTCGCTTCGTTTCCGAGATATTTGCAGATTTATCTCAAGGGAAGGGGCCTGACGGATATATATCGAGATATTTCTTCTTCTTGTTGTTCTTCTTCTGCACAGCTAAGCTGGAAGTGGCATTTGCGGCTCGCACTAGTGCAGAGTTATCTCAAAGAAAGGGGCCACGGTGTTTCTGTATCTCTATTATGTTGGTGCGGCTTCGGAACTTTTAAATATCTTGATATATCTCGAGAACTACGCATCTGATCAAAAAATATCATAGAACATAAAAAGTAGGAAACTTAATTCTCTACAAATAAGGTCTCTTAACATTTTGCCATAGCTCGCTTCGTTTCCGAGATATTTGCAGATTTATCTCAAGGGAAGGGGCCTGACGGACATATTTCGAGATATATCTTCTTCTTGTTGTTCTTCTTCTGCACAGCTAAGCTGGAAGTGGCATTTGCAGCTCGCAATAGTGCAGAGTTATCTCAAAGAAAGGGGCCACGGTGTTTCTGTATCTCTATTATGTTGGTGCGGCTTCGGAACTTTTAAATATCTTGATATATCTCGAGAAGTACTCATCTGATCCAAAAATATCATAGAACATAGAAAGTAGGAAACTTAATTCTCTACAAAAAAGGTCTCTTAACATTTTGCCATAGCTCGCTTCGTTTCCGAGATATTTGCAGATTTATCTCAAGGGAAGGGGCCTGACGGACATATTTCGAGATATTTCTTCTTCTTGTTGTTCTTCTTCTGCACAGCTAAGCTGGAAGTGGCATTTGCGGCTCGCACTAGTGCAGAGTGAACTCAAAGAAAGGGGCCACGGTGTTTCTGTATCTCTATTATGTTGGTGCGGCTTCGGAACTTTTAAATATCACGATATATCTCGAAAACTACGCTTCTGATCAAAAAATATCATAGAACATAAATTGTAGGAAACACAATTCTCTACAAAAAACGTCTCTTAACATTTTGCCATAGCTCGCTTCGTTTCCGAGATATTTGCAGATTTATCTCAAGGGAAGGGGCCTGACGGACATATTTCGAGATATTTCTTCTTCTTGTTGTTCTTCTTCTGCACAGCTAAACTGGAAGTGGCGTTTCCAGCTCGCAATAGCGCAGAGTTATCTCAAAGAAAGGGGCCACGGTGTTTCTGTATCTCTATTATGTTGGTGCGGCTTCGCAACTTTTAAATATCTTGATATATCTTGGGAACTACGCTTCTGATAAAAAAATATCATAGAACATAAAAAGTAGGAAACTTAATTCTCTACAAATAAAGTCTCTTAACATTTTGCCATAGCTCGCTTCGTTTCCGAGATATTTGCAGATATATCTCAAGGGAAGGGGCCTGACGGACATATTTCGAGATATTTCTTCTTCTTGTTGTTCTTCTTCTGCACAGCTAAACTGGAAGTGGCATTTGCAGCTCGCAATAGTGCAGAGTTATCTGAAAGAAAGGGGCCACGGTGTTTCTGTATCTCTATTATGTTGGTGCGGCTTCGGAACTTTTAAATATCTCGATATATCTCGAAAACTACGCTTCTGATCAAAAAATATCATAGAACATAAAAAGTAGGAAACTTAATTCTCTACAAATAAGGTCTCTTAACATTTTGTCATAGCTAGCTTCGTTTCCGAGATATTTGCAGATTTATCTCAAGGGAAGGGGCCTGACGGACATATTTCGAGATATATCTTCTTCTTGTTGTTCTTCTTCTGCACAGCTAAGCTGGAAGTGGCATTTGCAGCTCGCAATAGTGCAGAGTTATCTCAAAGAAAGGGGCCACGGTGTTTCTGTATCTCTATTATGTTGGTGCGGCTTCGGAACTTTTAAATATCTTGATATATCTCGAGAAGTACGCATCTGATCAAAAAATATCATAGAACATAGAAAGTAGGAAACTTAATTCTCTACAAAAAAGGTCTCTTAACATTTTGCCATAGCTCGCTTCGTTTCCGAGATATTTGCAGATTTATCTCAAGGGAAGGGGCCTGACGGACATATTTCGAGATATTTCTTCTTCTTGTTGTTCTTCTTCTGCACAGCTAAGCTGGAAGTGGCATTTGCGGCTCGCACTAGTGCAGAGATATCTCAAAGAAAGGGGCCACGGTGTTTCTGTATCTCTATTATGTTGGTGCGGCTTCGGAACTTTTAAATATCTCGATATATCTCGAAAACTACGCTTCTGATCAAAAAATATCATAGAACATAAATTGTAGGAAACACAATTCTCTACAAAAAACGTCTCTTAACATTTTGCCATAGCTCGCTTCGTTTCCGAGATATTTGCAGATTTATCTCAAGGGAAGGGGCCTGACGGACATATTTCGAGATATTTCTTCTTCTTGTTGTTCTTCTTCTGCACAGCTAAGCTGGAAGTGGCATTTGCAGCTCGCAATAGTGCAGAGTTATCTCAAAGAAAGGGGCCACGGTGTTTCTGTATCTCTATTATGTTGGTGCGGCTTCGGAACTTTTAAATATCACGATATATCTCGAGAACTACGCATCTGATCAAAAAATATCATAGAACATAAATTGTAGGAAACATAATTCTCTACAAAAGACGTCTCTAAACATTTTGCCATAGCTCGCTTGGTTTCCGAGATATTTGCAGATTTATCTCAAGGGAAGGGGCCTGACGGACATATTTCGAGATATTTCTTCTTCTTGTTGTTCTTCTTCTGCACAGCTAAGCTGGAAGTGGCATTTGCAGCTCGCAATAGTGCAGAGTAATCTCAAAGAAAGGGGCCACGGTGTTTCTGGATCTCTATTATGTTGGTGCGGCTTCGGAACTTTTAAATATCTTGATATATCTCGAGAACTACGCATCTGATCAAAAAATATCATAGAACATAAAAAGTAGGAAACTTAATTCTCTACAAGAAAGGTCTCTTAACATTTTGCCATAGCTCGCTTCGTTTCCGAGATATTTGCAGATTTATCTCAAGGGAAGGGGCCTGACGGACATATTTCGAGATATTTCTTCTTCTTGTTGTTCTTCTTCTGCACAGCTAAGCTGGAAGTGGCATTTGCAGCTCGCAATAGTGCACAGTTATCTCAAAGAAGGGGGCCACGGTGTTTCTGTATCTCTATTATGTTGGTGCGGCTTCGGAACTTTTAAATATCTTGATATATCTCGAGAACTACGCATCTGATCAAAAAATATCATAGAACATAAAAAGTAGGAAACTTAATTCTCTACAAAAAAGGTCTCTTAACATTTTGCCATAGCTCGCTTCGTTTCCGAGATATTTGCAGATTTATCTCAAGGGAAGGGGCCTGACGGACAGATTTCGAGATATTTCTTCTTCTTGGTGTTCTTCTTCTGCACAGCTTAGCTGGAAGTCGCATTTGCGGCTCGCACTAGTGCAGAGTTATCTCGAAGAAAGGGGCCACGGTGTTTCTGTATCTCTATTATGTTGGTGCGGCTTCGGAACTTTTAAATATCTTGATATATCTCGAGAACTACGCATCTGATCAAAAAATATCATAGAACATAAAAAGTAGGAAACTTAATTCTCTACAAAAAAGGTCTCTTATCATTTTGCCATAGCTCGCTTCGTTTCCGAGATATTTGCAGATTTATCTCAAGGGAAGGGGCCTGACGGACATATTTCGAGATATTTCTTCTTCTTGTTGTTCTTCCTCTGCACAGCTAAGCTGGAAGTGGCATTTGCAGCTCGCAATAGTGCAGAGTAATCTCAAAGAGAGGGGCCACGGTGTTTCTGTATCTCTATTATGTTGGTGCGGCTTCGGAACTTTTAAATATCTTGATATATCTCGAGAACTACGCATCTGATCAAAAAATATCATAGAACATAAATAGTAGGAAACTTAATTCTCTACAAAAAAGGTCCCTCAACATTTTGCCATAGCTCGCTTCGTTTCCGAGATATTTGCACATTTATCTCAAGGCAAGCGGCCTAACGGACATATTTCGAGATATTTCTTCTTCTTGTTGTTCTTCTTCTGCACAGCTAAGCTGGAAGTGGCATTTGCGGCTCGCACTAGTGCAGAGTTATCTCAAAGAAAGGGGCCACGGTGTTTCTGTATCTCTATTATGTTGGTGCGGCTTCGCAACTTTTAAATATCTCGAAAACTACGCTTCTGATCAAAAAATATCATAGAACATAAATTGTAGGAAACATAATTCTGTACAAAAAACGTCTCTTAACATTTTGCCATAGCTCGCTTCGTTTCCGAGATATGTGCAGATTCAGCTCAAAGGAACGGGCCTGACGGACATATTTCGAGATACTTCTTCTTCTTGTTGTTCTTCCTCTGCACAGCTAAGCTGGAAGTGGCATTTGCACCTCGCAATAGTGCAGAGTTATCTCAAAGAAAGGGGCCACGGTGTTTCTGTATCTCTATTATGTTGGTGCGGCTTCGGAACTTTTAAATATCTTGATATATCTCGAGAACTACGCATCTGATCAAAAAATATCATAGAACATAAAAAGTAGGAAACTTAATTCTCTACAAAAAAGGTCTCTTAACATTTTGCCATAGCTCGCTTCGTTTCCGAGATATTTGCAGATTTATCTCAAGGGAAGGGGCCTGACGGACATATTTCGAGATATTTCTTCTTCTTGTTGTCCTTCTTCTGCACAGCTAAGCTGGAAGTGGCATTTGCAGCTCGCAATAGTGCAGAGTTATCTCAAAGAAAGGGGCCACGGTGTTTCTGTATCTCTATTATGTTGGTGCGGCTTCGGAACTTTTAAATATCTTGATATATCTCGAGAAGTACGCATCTGATCAAAAAATATCATAGAACATAGAAAGTAGGAAACTTAATTCTCTACAAAAAAGGTCTCTTAACATTTTGCCATAGCTCGCTTCGTTTCCGAGATATTTGCAGATTTATCTCAAGGGAAGGGGCCTGACGGACATATTTCGAGATATTTCTTCTTCTTGTTGTTCTTCTTCTGCACAGCTAAGCTGGAAGTGGCATTTGCGGCTCGCACTAGTGCAGAGATATCTCAAAGAAAGGGGCCACGGTGTTTCTGTATCTCTATTATGTTGGTGCGGCTTCGGAACTTTTAAATATCTCGATATATCTCGAAAACTACGCTTCTGATCAAAAAATATCATAGAACATAAATTGTAGGAAACACAATTCTCTACAAAAAACGTCTCTTAACATTTTGCCATAGCTCGCTTCGTTTCCGAGATATTTGCAGATTTATCTCAAGGGAAGGGGCCTGACGGACATATTTCGAGATATTTCTTCTTCTTGTTGTTCTTCTTCTGCACAGCTAAGCTGGAAGTGGCATTTGCAGCTCGCAATAGTGCAGAGTTATCTCAAAGAAAGGGGCCACGGTGTTTCTGTATCTCTATTATGTTGGTGCGGCTTCGGAACTTTTAAATATCACGATATATCTCGAGAACTACGCATCTGATCAAAAAATATCATAGAACATAAATTGTAGGAAACATAATTCTCTACAAAAAACGTCTCTAAACATTTTGCCATAGCTCGCTTGGTTTCCGAGATATTTGCAGATTTATCTCAAGGGAAGGGGCCTGACGGACATATTTCGAGATATTTCTTCTTCTTGTTGTTCTTCTTCTGCACAGCTAAGCTGGAAGTGGCATTTGCAGCTCGCAATAGTGCAGAGTAATCTCAAAGAAAGGGGCCACGGTGTTTCTGTATCTCTATTATGTTGGTGCGGCTTCGGAACTTTTAAATATCTTGATATATCTCGAGAACTACGCATCTGATCAAAAAATATCATAGAACATAAAAAGTAGGAAACTTAATTCTCTACAAGAAAGGTCTCTTAACATTTTGCCATAGCTCGCTTCGTTTCCGAGATATTTGCAGATTTATCTCAAGGGAAGGGGCCTGACGGACATATTTCGAGATATTTCTTCTTCTTGTTGTTCTTCCTCTGCACAGCTAAGCTGGAAGTGGCATTTGCAGCTCGCAATAGTGCACAGTTATCTCAAAGAAGGGGGCCACGGTGTTTCTGTATCTCTATTATGTTGGTGCGGCTTCGGAACTTTTAAATATCTTGATATATCTCGAGAACTACGCATCTGATCAAAAAATATCATAGAACATAAAAAGTAGGAAACTTAATTCTCTACAAAAAAGGTCTCTTAACATTTTGCCATAGCTCGCTTCGTTTCCGAGATATTTGCAGATTTATCTCAAGGGAAGGTGCCTGACGGACAGATTTCGAGATATTTCTTCTTCTTGGTGTTCTTCTTCTGCACAGCTTAGCTGGAAGTGGCATTTGCGGCTCGCACTAGTGCAGAGTTATCTCGAAGAAAGGGGCCACGGTGTTTCTGTATCTCTATTATGTTGGTGCGGCTTCGGAACTTTTAAATATCTTGATATATCTCGAGAACTACGCATCTGATCAAAAAATATCATAGAACATAAAAAGTAGGAAACTTAATTCTCTACAAAAAAGGTCTCTTATCATTTTGCCATAGCTCGCTTCGTTTCCGAGATATTTGCAGATTTATCTCAAGGGAAGGGGCCTGACGGACATATTTCGAGATATTTCTTCTTCTTGTTGTTCTTCCTCTGCACAGCTAAGCTGGAAGTGGCATTTGCAGCTCGCAATAGTGCAGAGTAATCTCAAAGAGAGGGGCCACGGTGTTTCTGTATCTCTATTATGTTGGTGCGGCTTCGGAACTTTTAAATATCTTGATATATCTCGAGAACTACGCATCTGATCAAAAAATATCATAGAACATAAAAAGTAGGAAACTTAATTCTCTACAAAAAAGGTCTCTTAACATTTTGCCATAGCTCGCTTCGTTTCCGAGATATTTGCAGATTTATCTCAAGGGAAGGGGCCTGACGGACATATTTCGAGATATTTCTTCTTCTTGTTGTTCTTCTTCTGCACAGCTAAGCTGGAAGTGGCATTTGCGGCTCGCACTAGTGCAGAGTTATCTCAAAGAAAGGGGCCACGGTGTTTCTGTATCTCTATTATGTTGGTGCGGCTTCGGAACTTTTAAATATCTTGATATATCTCGAGAACTACGCATCTGATCAAAAAATATCATAGAACATAAATAGTAGGAAACTTAATTCTCTACAAAAAAGGTCCCTCAACATTTTGCCATAGCTCGCTTCGTTTCCGAGATATTTGCACATTTATCTCAAGGGAAGCGGCCTAACGGACATATTTCGAGATATTTCTTCTTCTTGTTGTTCTTCTTCTGCACAGCTAAGCTGGAAGTGGCATTTGCGGCTCGCACTAGTGCAGAGTTATCTCAAAGAAAGGGGCCACGGTGTTTCTGTATCTCTATTATGTTGGTGCGGCTTCGGAACTTTTAAATATCTCGAAAACTACGCTTCTGATCAAAAAATATCATAGAACATAAATTGTAGGAAACATAATTCTGTACAAAAAACGTCTCTTAACATTTTGCCATAGCTCGCTTCGTTTCCGAGATATGTGCAGATTCAGCTCAAAGGAACGGGCCTGACGGACATATTTCGAGATACTTCTTCTTCTTGTTGTTCTTCCTCTGCAGAGCTAAGCTGGAAGTGGCATTTGCAGCTCGCAATAGTGCAGAGTTATCTCAAAGAAAGGGGCCACGGTGTTTCTGTATCTCTATTATGTTGGTGCGGCTTCGGAACTTTTAAATATCTTGATATATCTCGAGAACTACGCATCTGATCAAAAAATATCATAGAACATAAAAAGTAGGAAACTTAATTCTCTACAAGAAAGGTCTCTTAACATTTTGCCATAGCTCGCTTCGTTTCCGAGATATTTGCAGATTTATCTCAAGGGAAGGGGCCTGACGGACATATTTCGAGATATTTCTTCTTCTTGTTGTTCTTCCTCTGCACAGCTAAGCTGGAAGTGGCATTTGCAGCTCGCAATAGTGCACAGTTATCTCAAAGAAGGGGGCCACGGTGTTTCTGTATCTCTATTATGTTGGTGCGGCTTCGGAACTTTTAAATATCTTGATATATCTCGAGAACTACGCATCTGATCAAAAAATATCATAGAACATAAAAAGTAGGAAACTTAATTCTCTACAAAAAAGGTCTCTTAACATTTTGCCATAGCTCGCTTCGTTTCCGAGATATTTGCAGATTTATCTCAAGGGAAGGTGCCTGACGGACAGATTTCGAGATATTTCTTCTTCTTGGTGTTCTTCTTCTGCACAGCTTAGCTGGAAGTGGCATTTGCGGCTCGCACTAGTGCAGAGTTATCTCGAAGAAAGGGGCCACGGTGTTTCTGTATCTCTATTATGTTGGTGCGGCTTCGGAACTTTTAAATATCTTGATATATCTCGAGAACTACGCATCTGATCAAAAAATATCATAGAACATAAAAAGTAGGAAACTTAATTCTCTACAAAAAAGGTCTCTTATCATTTTGCCATAGCTCGCTTCGTTTCCGAGATATTTGCAGATTTATCTCAAGGGAAGGGGCCTGACGGACATATTTCGAGATATTTCTTCTTCTTGTTGTTCTTCTTCTGCACAGCTAAGCTGGAAGTGGCATTTGCGGCTCGCACTAGTGCAGAGTTATCTCAAAGAAAGGGGCCACGGTGTTTCTGTATCTCTATTATGTTGGTGCGGCTTCGGAACTTTTAAATATCTTGATATATCTCGAGAACTACGCATCTGATCAAAAAATATCATAGAACATAAATAGTAGGAAACTTAATTCTCTACAAAAAAGGTCCCTCAACATTTTGCCATAGCTCGCTTCGTTTCCGAGATATTTGCACATTTATCTCAAGGGAAGCGGCCTAACGGACATATTTCGAGATATTTCTTCTTCTTGTTGTTCTTCTTCTGCACAGCTAAGCTGGAAGTGGCATTTGCGGCTCGCACTAGTGCAGAGTTATCTCAAAGAAAGGGGCCACGGTGTTTCTGTATCTCTATTATGTTGGTGCGGCTTCGGAACTTTTAAATATCTCGAAAACTACGCTTCTGATCAAAAAATATCATAGAACATAAATTGTAGGAAACATAATTCTGTACAAAAAACGTCTCTTAACATTTTGCCATAGCTCGCTTCGTTTCCGAGATATGTGCAGATTCAGCTCAAAGGAACGGGCCTGACGGACATATTTCGAGATACTTCTTCTTCTTGTTGTTCTTCCTCTGCACAGCTAAGCTGGAAGTGGCATTTGCAGCTCGCAATAGTGCAGAGTTATCTCAAAGAAAGGGGCCACGGTGTTTCTGTATCTCTATTATGTTGGTGCGGCTTCGGAACTTTTAAATATCTTGATATATCTCGAGAACTACGCATCTGATCAAAAAATATCATAGAACATAAAAAGTAGGAAACTTAATTCTCTACAAAAAAGGTCTCTTAACATTTTGCCATAGCTCGCTTCGTTTCCGAGATATTTGCAGATTTATCTCAAGGGAAGGGGCCTGACGGACATATTTCGAGATATTTCTTCTTCTTGTTGTCCTTCTTCTGCACAGCTAAGCTGGAAGTGGCATTTGCAGCTCGCAATAGTGCAGAGTTATCTCAAAGAAGGGGGCCACGGTGTTTCTGTATCTCTATTATGTTGGTGCGGCTTCGGAACTTTTAAATATCTTGATATATCTCGAGAACTGCGCATCTGATCAAAAAATATCATAGAACATAAAAAGTAGGAAACTTAATTCTCTACAAAAAAGGTCTCTTAACATTTTGCCATAGCTCGCTTCGTTTCCGAGATATTTGCAGATTTATCTCAAGGGAAGGGGCCTGACGGACATATTTCGAGATATTTCTTCTTCTTGTTGTTCTTCTTCTGCACAGCTAAGCTGGAAGTGGCATTTGCGGCTCGCACTAGTGCAGAGATATCTCAAAGAAAGGGGCCACGGTGTTTCTGTATCTCTATTATGTTGGTGCGGCTTCGGAACTTTTAAATATCTCGATATATCTCGAAAACTACGCTTCTGATCAAAAAATATCATAGAACATAAATTGTAGGAAACACAATTCTCTACAAAAAACGTCTCTTAACATTTTGCCATAGCTCGCTTCGTTTCCGAGATATTTGCAGATTTATCTCAAGGGAAGGGGCCTGACGGACATATTTCGAGATATTTCTTCTTCTTGTTGTTCTTCTTCTGCACAGCTAAGCTGGAAGTGGCATTTGCAGCTCGCAATAGTGCAGAGTTATCTCAAAGAAAGGGGCCACGGTGTTTCTGTATCTCTATTATGTTGGTGCGGCTTCGGAACTTTTAAATATCACGATATATCTCGAGAACTACGCATCTGATCAAAAAATATCATAGAACATAAATTGTAGGAAACATAATTCTCTACAAAAAACGTCTCTAAACATTTTGCCATAGCTCGCTTGGTTTCCGAGATATTTGCAGATTTATCTCAAGGGAAGGGGCCTGACGGACATATTTCGAGATATTTCTTCTTCTTGTTGTTCTTCTTCTGCACAGCTAAGCTGGAAGTGGCATTTGCAGCTCGCAATAGTGCAGAGTAATCTCAAAGAAAGGGGCCACGGTGTTTCTGTATCTCTATTATGTTGGTGCGGCTTCGGAACTTTTAAATATCTTGATATATCTCGAGAACTACGCATCTGATCAAAAAATATCATAGAACATAAAAAGTAGGAAACTTAATTCTCTACAAGAAAGGTCTCTTAACATTTTGCCATAGCTCGCTTCGTTTCCGAGATATTTGCAGATTTATCTCAAGGGAAGGGGCCTGACGGACATATTTCGAGATATTTCTTCTTCTTGTTGTTCTTCTTCTGCACAGCTAAGCTGGAAGTGGCATTTGCAGCTCGCAATAGTGCACAGTTATCTCAAAGAAGGGGGCCACGGTGTTTCTGTATCTCTATTATGTTGGTGCGGCTTCGGAACTTTTAAATATCTTGATATATCTCGAGAACTACGCATCTGATCAAAAAATATCATAGAACATAAAAAGTAGGAAACTTAATTCTCTACAAAAAAGGTCTCTTAACATTTTGCCATAGCTCGCTTCGTTTCCGAGATATTTGCAGATTTATCTCAAGGGAAGGTGCCTGACGGACAGATTTCGAGATATTTCTTCTTCTTGGTGTTCTTCTTCTGCACAGCTTAGCTGGAAGTGGCATTTGCGGCTCGCACTAGTGCAGAGTTATCTCGAAGAAAGGGGCCACGGTGTTTCTGTATCTCTATTATGTTGGTGCGGCTTCGGAACTTTTAAATATCTTGATATATCTCGAGAACTACGCATCTGATCAAAAAATATCATAGAACATAAAAAGTAGGAAACTTAATTCTCTACAAAAAAGGTCTCTTATCATTTTGCCATAGCTCGCTTCGTTTCCGAGATATTTGCAGATTTATCTCAAGGGAAGGGGCCTGACGGACATATTTCGAGATATTTCTTCTTCTTGTTGTTCTTCCTCTGCACAGCTAAGCTGGAAGTGGCATTTGCAGCTCGCAATAGTGCAGAGTAATCTCAAAGAGAGGGGCCACGGTGTTTCTGTATCTCTATTATGTTGGTGCGGCTTCGGAACTTTTAAATATCTTGATATATCTCGAGAACTACGCATCTGATCAAAAAATATCATAGAACATAAAAAGTAGGAAACTTAATTCTCTACAAAAAAGGTCTCTTAACATTTTGCCATAGCTCGCTTCGTTTCCGAGATATTTGCAGATTTATCTCAAGGGAAGGGGCCTGACGGACATATTTCGAGATATTTCTTCTTCTTGTTGTTCTTCTTCTGCACAGCTAAGCTGGAAGTGGCATTTGCGGCTCGCACTAGTGCAGAGTTATCTCAAAGAAAGGGGCCACGGTGTTTCTGTATCTCTATTATGTTGGTGCGGCTTCGGAACTTTTAAATATCTTGATATATCTCGAGAACTACGCATCTGATCAAAAAATATCATAGAACATAAATAGTAGGAAACTTAATTCTCTACAAAAAAGGTCCCTCAACATTTTGCCATAGCTCGCTTCGTTTCCGAGATATTTGCACATTTATCTCAAGGGAAGCGGCCTAACGGACATATTTCGAGATATTTCTTCTTCTTGTTGTTCTTCTTCTGCACAGCTAAGCTGGAAGTGGCATTTGCGGCTCGCACTAGTGCAGAGTTATCTCAAAGAAAGGGGCCACGGTGTTTCTGTATCTCTATTATGTTGGTGCGGCTTCGGAACTTTTAAATATCTCGAAAACTACGCTTCTGATCAAAAAATATCATAGAACATAAATTGTAGGAAACATAATTCTGTACAAAAAACGTCTCTTAACATTTTGCCATAGCTCGCTTCGTTTCCGAGATATGTGCAGATTCAGCTCAAAGGAACGGGCCTGACGGACATATTTCGAGATACTTCTTCTTCTTGTTGTTCTTCCTCTGCACAGCTAAGCTGGAAGTGGCATTTGCAGCTCGCAATAGTGCAGAGTTATCTCAAAGAAAGGGGCCACGGTGTTTCTGTATCTCTATTATGTTGGTGCGGCTTCGGAACTTTTAAATATCTTGATATATCTCGAGAACTACGCATCTGATCAAAAAATATCATAGAACATAAAAAGTAGGAAACTTAATTCTCTACAAAAAAGGTCTCTTAACATTTTGCCATAGCTCGCTTCGTTTCCGAGATATTTGCAGATTTATCTCAAGGGAAGGGGCCTGACGGACATATTTCGAGATATTTCTTCTTCTTGTTGTCCTTCTTCTGCACAGCTAAGCTGGAAGTGGCATTTGCAGCTCGCAATAGTGCAGAGTTATCTCAAAGAAGGGGGCCACGGTGTTTCTGTATCTCTATTATGTTGGTGCGGCTTCGGAACTTTTAAATATCTTGATATATCTCGAGAACTGCGCATCTGATCAAAAAATATCATAGAACATAAAAAGTAGGAAACTTAATTCTCTACAAAAAAGGTCTCTTAACATTTTGCCATAGCTCGCTTCGTTTCCGAGATATTTGCAGATTTATCTCAAGGGAAGGGGCCTGACGGACATATTTCGAGATATTTCTTCTTCTTGTTGTTCTTCTTCTGCACAGCTAAGCTGGAAGTGGCATTTGCGGCTCGCATTAGTGCAGAGTTATCTCAAAGAAAGGGGCCACGGTGTTTCTGTATCTCTATTATGTTGGTGCGGCTTCGGAACTTTTAGATATCTTGATATATCTCGAGAACTACGCATCTGATCAAAAAATATCATAGAACATAAAAAGTAGGAAACTTAATTCTCTACAAAAAAGGTCTCTTAACATTTTACCATAGCTCGCTTCGTTTCCGAGATATTTGCAGATTTATCTCAAGGGAAGGGGCCTGACGGACACATTTCGAGATATTTCTTCTTCTTGTTGTTCTTCTTCTGCACAGCTAAGCTGGAAGTGGCATTTGCGGCTCGCACTAGTGCAGAGTTATCTCAAAGAAAGGGGCCACGGTGTTTCTGTATCTCTATTATGTTGGTGCGGCTTCGGAACTTTTAAATATCTTGATATATCTCGAGAACTACGCATCTGATCAAAAAATATCATAGAACATAAAAAGTAGGAAACTTAATTCTCTACAAAAAAGGTCTCTTAACATTTTACCATAGCTCGCTTCGTTTCCGAGATATTTGCAGATTTATCTCAAGGGAAGGGGCCTGACGGACATATTTCGAGATATTTCTTCTTCTTGTTGTTCTTCTTCTGCACAGCTAAGCTGGAAGTGGCATTTGCGGCTCGCACTAGTGCAGAGTTATCTCAAAGAAAGGGGCCACGGTGTTTCTGTATCTCTATTATGTTGGTGCGGCTTCGGAACTTTTAAATATCTTGATATATCTCGAGAACTACGCATCTGATCAAAAAATATCATAGAACATAAATAGTAGGAAACTTAATTCTCTACAAAAAAGGTCCCTCAACATTTTGCCATAGCTCGCTTCGTTTCCGAGATATTTGCAGATTTATCTCAAGGGAAGGGGCCTGACGGACATATTTCGAGATATTTCTTCTTCTTGTTGTTCTTCTTCTGCACAGCTAAGCTGGAAGTGTCATTTGCGGCTCGCACTAGTGCAGAGTTATCTCAAAGAAAGGGGCCACGGTGTTTCTGTATCTCTATTATGTTGGTGCGGCTTCGGAACTTTTAAATATCTCGATATATCTCGAAAACTACGCTTCTGATCAAAAAATATCATAGAACATAAAAAGTAGGAAACTTAATTCTCTACAAAAAAGGTCTCTTAACATTTTGCCATGGCTCGCTTCGTTTCCGAGATATTTGCAGATTTATCTCAAGGGAAGGGGCCTGACGGACATATTTCGAGATATTTCTTCTTCTTGTTGTTCTTCCTCTGCACAGCTAAGCTGGAAGTGGCATTTGCAGCTCGCAATAGTGCAGAGTTATCTCAAAGAAAGGGGCCACGGTGTTTCTGTATCTCTATTATGTTGGTGCGGCTTCGGAACTTTTAAATATCTTGATATGTCTCGAGAACTACGCATCTGATCAAAAAATATCATAGAACATAAAAAGTAGGAAACTTAATTCTCTACAAAAAAGGTCTCTTAACATTTTGCCATAGCTCGCTTCGTTTCCGAGATATTTGCAGATTTATCTCAAGGGAAGGGGCCTGACGGACATATTTCGAGATATTTCTTCTTCTTGTTGTTCTTCTTCTGCACAGCTAAGCTGGAAGTGGCATTTGCGGCTCGCATTAGTGCAGAGTTATCTCAAAGAAAGGGGCCACGGTGTTTCTGTATCTCTATTATGTTGGTGCGGCTTCGGAACTTTTAAATATCTTGATATATCTCGAGAACTACGCATCTGATCAAAAAATATCATAGAACATAAAAAGTAGGAAACTTAATTCTCTACAAAAAAGGTCTCTTAACATTTTACCATAGCTCGCTTCGTTTCCGAGATATTTGCAGATTTATCTCAAGGGAAGGGGCCTGACGGACATATTTCGAGATATTTCTTCTTCTTGTTGTTCTTCTTCTGCACAGCTAAGCTGGAAGTGGCATTTGCGGCTCGCACTAGTGCAGAGTTATCTCAAAGAAAGGGGCCACGGTGTTTCTGTATCTCTATTATGTTGGTGCGGCTTCGGAACTTTTAAATATCTTGATATATCTCGAGAACTACGCATCTGATCAAAAAATATCATAGAACATAAATAGTAGGAAACTTAATTCTCTACAAAAAAGGTCCCTCAACATTTTGCCATAGCTCGCTTCGTTTCCGAGATATTTGCAGATTTATCTCAAGGGAAGGGGCCTGACGGACATATTTCGAGATATTTCTTCTTCTTGTTGTTCTTCTTCTGCACAGCTAAGCTGGAAGTGGCATTTGCGGCTCGCACTAGTGCAGAGTTATCTCAAAGAAAGGGGCCACGGTGTTTCTGTATCTCTATTATGTTGGTGCGGCTTCGGAACTTTTAAATATCTCGATATATCTCGAAAACTACGCTTCTGATCAAAAAATATCATAGAACATAAATTGTAGGAAACATAATTCTGTACAAAAAACGTCTCTTAACATTTTGCCATAGCTCGCTTCGTTTCCGAGATATGTGCAGATTCAGCTCAAAGGAACGGGCCTGACGGACATATTTCGAGATACTTCTTCTTCTTGTTGTTCTTCCTCTGCACAGCTAAGCTGGAAGTGGCATTTGCAGCTCGCAATAGTGCAGAGTTATCTCAAAGAAAGGGGCCACGGTGTTTCTGTATCTCTATTATGTTGGTGCGGCTTCGAAACTTTTAAATATCTTGATATATCTCGAGAACTACGTATCTGATCAAAAAATATCATAGAACATAAAAAGTAGGAAACTTAATTCTCTACAAAAAAGGTCTCTTAACATTTTGCCATAGCTCGCTTCGTTTCCGAGATATTTGCAGATTTATCTCAAGGGAAGGGGCCTGACGGACATATTTCGAGATATTTCTTCTTCTTGTTGTTCTTCTTCTGCACAGCTAAGCTGGAAGTGGCATTTGCGGCTCGCACTAGTGCAGAGTTATCTCGAAGAAAGGGGCCACGGTGTTTCTGTATCTCTATTATGTTGGTGCGGCTTCGGAACTTTTAAATATCTTGATATATCTCGAGAACTACGCATCTGATCAAAAAATATCATACAACATAAAAAGTAGGAAACTTAATTCTCTACAAAAAAGGTCTCTTATCATTTTGCCATAGCTCGCTTCGTTTCCGAGATATTTGCAGATTTATCTCAAGGGAAGGGGCCTGACGGACATATTTCGAGATATTTCTTCTTCTTGTTGTTCTTCCTCTGCACAGCTAAGCTGGAAGTGGCATTTGCAGCTCGCAATAGTGCAGAGTAATCTCAAAGAAAGGGGCCACGGTGTTTCTGTATCTCTATTATGTTGGTGCGGCTTCGGAACTTTTAAATATCTTGATATATCTCGAGAACTACGCATCTGATCAAAAAATATCATAGAACATAAAAAGTAGGAAACTTAATTCTCTACAAAAAAGGTCTCTTAACATTTTGCCATAGCTCGCTTCGTTTCCGAGATATTTGCAGATTTATCTCAAGGGAAGGGGCCTGACGGACATATTTCGAGATATTTCTTCTTCTTGTTGTTCTTCTTCTGCACAGCTAAGCTGGAAGTGGCATTTGCGGCTCGCACTAGTGCAGAGTTATCTCAAAGAAAGGGGCCACGGTGTTTCTGTATCTCTATTATGTTGGTGCGGCTTCGGAACTTTTAAATATCTCGATATATCTCGAAAACTACGCTTCTGATCAAAAAATATCATAGAACATAAATTGTAGGAAACATAATTCTGTACAAAAAACGTCTCTTAACATTTTGCCATAGCTCGCTTCGTTTCCGAGATATGTGCAGATTCAGCTCAAAGGAACGGGCCTGACGGACATATTTCGAGATACTTCTTCTTCTTGTTGTTCTTCCTCTGCACAGCTAAGCTGGAAGTGGCATTTGCAGCTCGCAATAGTGCAGAGTTATCTCAAAGAAAGGGGCCACGGTGTTTCTGTATCTCTATTATGTTGGTGCGGCTTCGGAACTTTTAAATATCTTGATATATCTCGAGAACTGCGCATCTGATCAAAAAATATCATAGAACATAAAAAGTAGGAAACTTAATTCTCTACAAGAAAGGTCTCTTAACATTTTGCCATAGCTCGCTTCGTTTCCGAGCTATTTGCAGATTTATCTCAAGGGAAGGGGCCTGACGGACATATTTCGAGATATTTCTTCTTCTTGTTGTCCTTCTTCTGCACCGCTAAGCTGGAAGTGGCATTTGCAGCTCGCAATAGTGCAGAGTTATCTCAAAGAAGGGGGCCACGGTGTTTCAGTATCTCTATTATGTTGGTGCGGCTTCGGAACTTTTAAATATCTTGATATATCTCGAGAACTGCGCATCTGATCAAAAAATATCATAGAACATAAAAAGTAGGAAACTTAATTCTCTACAAAAAAGGTCTCTTCACATTTTGCCATAGCTCGCTTCGTTTCCGAGATATTTGCAGATTTATCTCAAGGGAAGGGGCCTGACGGACATATTTCGAGATATTTCTTCTTCTTGTTGTTCTTCTTCTGCACAGCTAAGCTGGAAGTGGCATTTGCAGCTCGCACTAGTGCAGAGTTATCTCAAAGAAAGGGGCCACGGTGTTTCTGTATCTCTATTATGTTGGTGCGGCTTCGGAACTTTTAAATATCTTGATATATCTCGAGAACTACGCATCTGATCAAAAAATATCACAGAACATAAAAAGTAGGAAACTTAATTCTCTACAAAAAAGGTCTCTTAACATTTTGCCATAGCTCGCTTCGTTTCCGAGATATTTGCAGATTTATCTCAAGGGAAGGGGCCTGACGGACATATTTCGAGATATTTCTTCTTCTTGTTGTTCTTCTTCTGCACAGCTAAGCTGGAAGTGGCATTTGCGGCTCGCACTAGTGCAGAGTTATCTCAAAGAAAGGGGCCACGGTGTTTCTGTATCTCTATTATGTTGGTGCGGCTTCGGAACTTTTAAATATCTTGATATATCTCGAGAACTACGCATCTGATCAAAAAATATCATAGAACATAAATAGTAGGAAACTTAATTCTCTACAAAAAACGTCTCTTAACATTTTGCCATAGCTCGCTTCGTTTCCGAGATATTTGCAGATTTATCTCAAGGGAAGGGGCCTGACGGACATATTTCGAGATATTTCTTCTTCTTGTTGTTCTTCTTCTGCACAGCTAAGCTGGAAGTGGCATTTGCGGCTCGCACTAGTGCAGAGTTATCTCGACGAAAGGGGCCACGGTGTTTCTGTATCTCTATTATGTTGGTGCGGCTTCGGAACTTTTAAATATCTTGATATATCTCGAGAACTACGCATCTGATCAAAAAATATCATACAACATAAAAAGTAGGAAACTTAATTCTCTACAAGAAAGGTCTCTTAACATTTTGCCATAGCTCGCTTGGTTTCCGAGATATTTGCAGATTTATCTCAAGGGATGGGGCCTGACGGACATATTTCGAGATATTTCTTCTTCTTGTTGTTCTTCTTCTGCACAGCTAAGCTGGAAGTGGCATTTGCAGCTCGCAATAGTGCAGAGTTATCTCAAAGAAAGAGGCCACGGTGTTTCTCTACCTCTATTATGTTGGTGCAGCTTCGGAACTTTTAAATATCTTGATATATCTCGAGATCTACGCATCTGATCAAAAAATATCATAGAACATAAAAAGTAGGAAACTTAATTCTCTACAAAAAAGGTCTCTTAACATTTTGCCATAGCTCGCTTCGTTTCCGAGATATTGGCAGATTTATCTCAAGGGAAGGGGCCTGACGGGCATATTTCGAGATATTTCTTCTTCTTGTTGTTCTTCTTCTGCACAGCTAAGCTGGAAGTGGCATTTGCGGCTCGCACTAGTGCAGAGTTATCTCAAAGAAAGGGGCCACGGTGTTTCTGTATCTCTATTATGTTGGTGCGGCTTCGGAACTTTTAAATATCTTGATATATCTCGAGAACTACGCATCTGATCAAAAAATATCATAGAACATAAAAAGTAGGAAACTTAATTCTCTACAAATAAGGTCTCTTAACATTTTGCCATAGCCCGCTTCGTTTCCGAGATATTTGCAGATATATCTCAAGGGAAGGGGCCTGACGGACATATTTCGAGATATTTCTTCTTCTTGTTGTTATTCTTCTGCACAGCTAAGCTGGAAGTGGCATTTGCAGCTCGCAATAGTGCAGAGTTATCGCAAAGAAAGGGGCCACGGTGTTTCTGTATCTCTATTATGTTGGTGCGGGTTCGGAACTTTTAAATATCTTGATATATCTCGAGAACTACGCATCTGATCAAAAAATATCATAGAACATAAAAAGTAGGAAACTTAATTCTCTACAACAAAGGTCTCTTAACATTTTGCCATAGCTCGCTTCGTTTCCGAGATATTTGCAGATTTATCTCAAGGGAAGGGGCCTGACGGACATATTTCGAGATATTTCTTCTTATTGTTGCTCTTCTTCTGCACAGCTAAGCTGGAAGTGGCATTTGCAGCTCGCAATAGTGCAGAGTTATCTCAAAGAAAGGGGCCACGGTGTTTCTGTATCTCTATTATGCTGGTGCCGCTTCGGAACTTTTAAATATCTTGATATATCTCGAGAACAACGCATCTGATCAAAAAATATCATAGAACATAAAAAGTAGAAAACTTAATTCTCTACAACAAAGGTCTCTTAACATTTTGCCATAGCTCGCTTCGTTTCCGAGATATTTGCAGATTTATTTCGAGGGAAGGGGC
This sequence comes from Osmia lignaria lignaria, assembly GCF_051020975.1. Classification (NCBI taxonomy): domain Eukaryota; kingdom Metazoa; phylum Arthropoda; class Insecta; order Hymenoptera; family Megachilidae; genus Osmia; species Osmia lignaria. The sequence continues at coordinate 5,183,750 of NW_027478160.1, forward strand.
CTGACGGACATATTTCGAGATATTTCTTCTTCTTGTTGTTCTTCTTCTGCACAGCTAAGCTGGAAGTGGCATTTGCGGCTCGCACTAGTGCAGAGTTATCTCGAAGAAAGGGGCCACGGTGTTTCTGTATCTCTATTATGTTGGTGCGGCTTCGGAACTTTTAAATATCTTGATATATCTCGAGAACTACGCATCTGATCAAAAAATATCATACAACATAAAAAGTAGGAAACTTAATTCTCTACAAGAAAGGTCTCTTAACATTTTGCCATAGCTCGCTTGGTTTCCGAGATATTTGCAGATTTATCTCAAGGGATGGGGCCTGACGGACATATTTCGAGATATTTCTTCTTCTTGTTGTTATTCTTCTGCACAGCTAAGCTGGAAGTGGCATTTGCAGCTCGCAATAGTGCAGAGTTATCTCAAAGAAAGGGGCCACGGTGTTTCTGTATCTCTATTATGTTGGTGCGGCTTCGGAACTTTTAAATATCTCGATATATCTCGAAAACTACGCTTCTGATCAAAAAATATCATAGAACATAAAAAGTAGGAAACTTAATTCTCTACAAAAAAGGTCTCTTAACATTTTGCCATGGCTCGCTTCGTTTCCGAGATATTTGCAGATTTATCTCAAGGGAAGGGGCCTGACGGACATATTTCGAGATATTTCTTCTTCTTGTTGTTCTTCCTCTGCACAGCTAAGCTGGAAGTGGCATTTGCAGCTCGCAATAGTGCAGAGTTATCTCAAAGAAAGGGGCCACGGTGTTTCTGTATCTCTATTATGTTGGTGCGGCTTCGGAACTTTTAAATATCTTGATATGTCTCGAGAACTACGCATCTGATCAAAAAATATCATAGAACATAAAAAGTAGGAAACTTAATTCTCTACAAAAAAGGTCTCTTAACATTTTGCCATAGCTCGCTTCGTTTCCGAGATATTTGCAGATTTATCTCAAGGGAAGGGGCCTGACGGACATATTTCGAGATATTTCTTCTTCTTGTTGTTCTTCTTCTGCACAGCTAAGCTGGAAGTGGCATTTGCGGCTCGCATTAGTGCAGAGTTATCTCAAAGAAAGGGGCCACGGTGTTTCTGTATCTCTATTATGTTGGTGCGGCTTCGGAACTTTTAAATATCTTGATATATCTCGAGAACTACGCATCTGATCAAAAAATATCATAGAACATAAAAAGTAGGAAACTTAATTCTCTACAAAAAAGGTCTCTTAACATTTTACCATAGCTCGCTTCGTTTCCGAGATATTTGCAGATTTATCTCAAGGGAAGGGGCCTGACGGACATATTTCGAGATATTTCTTCTTCTTGTTGTTCTTCTTCTGCACAGCTAAGCTGGAAGTGGCATTTGCGGCTCGCACTAGTGCAGAGTTATCTCAAAGAAAGGGGCCACGGTGTTTCTGTATCTCTATTATGTTGGTGCGGCTTCGGAACTTTTAAATATCTTGATATATCTCGAGAACTACGCATCTGATCAAAAAATATCATAGAACATAAATAGTAGGAAACTTAATTCTCTACAAAAAAGGTCCCTCAACATTTTGCCATAGCTCGCTTCGTTTCCGAGATATTTGCAGATTTATCTCAAGGGAAGGGGCCTGACGGACATATTTCGAGATATTTCTTCTTCTTGTTGTTCTTCTTCTGCACAGCTAAGCTGGAAGTGGCATTTGCGGCTCGCACTAGTGCAGAGTTATCTCAAAGAAAGGGGCCACGGTGTTTCTGTATCTCTATTATGTTGGTGCGGCTTCGGAACTTTTAAATATCTCGATATATCTCGAAAACTACGCTTCTGATCAAAAAATATCATAGAACATAAATTGTAGGAAACATAATTCTGTACAAAAAACGTCTCTTAACATTTTGCCATAGCTCGCTTCGTTTCCGAGATATGTGCAGATTCAGCTCAAAGGAACGGGCCTGACGGACATATTTCGAGATACTTCTTCTTCTTGTTGTTCTTCCTCTGCACAGCTAAGCTGGAAGTGGCATTTGCAGCTCGCAATAGTGCAGAGTTATCTCAAAGAAAGGGGCCACGGTGTTTCTGTATCTCTATTATGTTGGTGCGGCTTCGAAACTTTTAAATATCTTGATATATCTCGAGAACTACGTATCTGATCAAAAAATATCATAGAACATAAAAAGTAGGAAACTTAATTCTCTACAAAAAAGGTCTCTTAACATTTTGCCATAGCTCGCTTCGTTTCCGAGATATTTGCAGATTTATCTCAAGGGAAGGGGCCTGACGGACATATTTCGAGATATTTCTTCTTCTTGTTGTTCTTCTTCTGCACAGCTAAGCTGGAAGTGGCATTTGCGGCTCGCACTAGTGCAGAGTTATCTCAAAGAAAGGGGCCACGGTGTTTCTGTATCTCTATTATGTTGGTGCGGCTTCGGAACTTTTAAATATCTCGATATATCTCGAAAACTACGCTTCTGATCAAAAAATATCATAGAACATAAATTGTAGGAAACATAATTCTGTACAAAAAACGTCTCTTAACATTTTGCCATAGCTCGCTTCGTTTCCGAGATATGTGCAGATTCAGCTCAAAGGAACGGGCCTGACGGACATATTTCGAGATACTTCTTCTTCTTGTTGTTCTTCCTCTGCACAGCTAAGCTGGAAGTGGCATTTGCAGCTCGCAATAGTGCAGAGTTATCTCAAAGAAAGGGGCCACGGTGTTTCTGTATCTCTATTATGTTGGTGCGGCTTCGGAACTTTTAAATATCTTGATATATCTCGAGAACTACGCATCTGATCAAAAAATATCATAGAACATAAAAAGTAGGAAACTTAATTCTCTACAAGAAAGGTCTCTTAACATTTTGCCATAGCTCGCTTCGTTTCCGAGCTATTTGCAGATTTATCTCAAGGGAAGGGGCCTGACGGACATATTTCGAGATATTTCTTCTTCTTGTTGTCCTTCTTCTGCACCGCTAAGCTGGAAGTGGCATTTGCAGCTCGCAATAGTGCAGAGTTATCTCAAAGAAGGGGGCCACGGTGTTTCAGTATCTCTATTATGTTGGTGCGGCTTCGGAACTTTTAAATATCTTGATATATCTCGAGAACTGCGCATCTGATCAAAAAATATCATAGAACATAAAAAGTAGGAAACTTAATTCTCTACAAAAAAGGTCTCTTCACATTTTGCCATAGCTCGCTTCGTTTCCGAGATATTTGCAGATTTATCTCAAGGGAAGGGGCCTGACGGACATATTTCGAGATATTTCTTCTTCTTGTTGTTCTTCTTCTGCACAGCTAAGCTGGAAGTGGCATTTGCAGCTCGCACTAGTGCAGAGTTATCTCAAAGAAAGGGGCCACGGTGTTTCTGTATCTCTATTATGTTGGTGCGGCTTCGGAACTTTTAAATATCTTGATATATCTCGAGAACTACGCATCTGATCAAAAAATATCATAGAACATAAAAAGTAGGAAACTTAATTCTCTACAAAAAAGGTCTCTTAACATTTTGCCATAGCTCGCTTCGTTTCCGAGATATTTGCAGATTTATCTCAAGGGAAGGGGCCTGACGGACATATTTCGAGATATTTCTTCTTCTTGTTGTTCTTCTTCTGCACAGCTAAGCTGGAAGTGGCATTTGCGGCTCGCACTAGTGCAGAGTTATCTCAAAGAAAGGGGCCACGGTGTTTCTGTATCTCTATTATGTTGGTGCGGCTTCGGAACTTTTAAATATCTTGATATATCTCGAGAACTACGCATCTGATCAAAAAATATCATAGAACATAAATAGTAGGAAACTTAATTCTCTACAAAAAAGGTCTCTTAACATTTTGCCATAGCTCGCTTCGTTTCCGAGATATTGGCAGATTTATCTCAAGGGAAGGGGCCTGACGGGCATATTTCGAGATATTTCTTCTTCTTGTTGTTCTTCTTCTGCACAGCTAAGCTGGAAGTGGCATTTGCGGCTCGCACTAGTGCAGAGTTATCTCAAAGAAAGGGGCCACGGTGTTTCTGTATCTCTATTATGTTGGTGCGGCTTCGGAACTTTTAAATATCTTGATATATCTCGAGAACTACGCATCTGATCAAAAAATATCATAGAACATAAAAAGTAGGAAACTTAATTCTCTACAAATAAGGTCTCTTAACATTTTGCCATAGCCCGCTTCGTTTCCGAGATATTTGCAGATTTATCTCAAGGGAAGGGGCCTGACGGACATATTTCGAGATATTTCTTCTTCTTGTTGTTATTCTTCTGCACAGCTAAGCTGGAAGTGGCATTTGCAGCTCGCAATAGTGCAGAGTTATCGCAAAGAAAGGGGCCACGGTGTTTCTGTATCTCTATTATGTTGGTGCGGGTTCGGAACTTTTAAATATCTTGATATATCTCGAGAACTACGCATCTGATCAAAAAATATCATAGAACATAAAAAGTAGGAAACTTAATTCTCTACAACAAAGGTCTCTTAACATTTTGCCATAGCTCGCTTCGTTTCCGAGATATTTGCAGATTTATCTCAAGGGAAGGGGCCTGACGGACATATTTCGAGATATTTCTTCTTATTGTTGCTCTTCTTCTGCACAGCTAAGCTGGAAGTGGCATTTGCAGCTCGCAATAGTGCAGAGTTATCTCAAAGAAAGGGGCCACGGTGTTTCTGTATCTCTATTATGCTGGTGCCGCTTCGGAACTTTTAAATATCTTGATATATCTCGAGAACAACGCATCTGATCAAAAAATATCATAGAACATAAAAAGTAGAAAACTTAATTCTCTACAACAAAGGTCTCTTAACATTTTGCCATAGCTCGCTTCGTTTCCGAGATATTTGCAGATTTATTTCGAGGGAAGGGGCCTGACGGACATATTTCGAGATATTTCTTCTTCTTGTTGCTCTTCTTCTGCACAGCTAAGCTGGAAGTGGCATTTGCGGCTCGCACTAGTGCAGAGTTATCTCGAAGAAAGGGGCCACGGTGTTTCTGTATCTCTATTATGTTGGTGCGGCTTCGGAACTTTTAAATATCTTGATATATCTCGAGAACTACGCATCTGATCAAAAAATATCATACAACATAAAAAGTAGGAAACTTAATTCTCTACAAGAAAGGTCTCTTAACATTTTGCCATAGCTCGCTTGGTTTCCGAGATATTTGCAGATTTATCTCAAGGGATGTGGCCTGACGGACATATTTCGAGATATTTCTTCTTCTTGTTGTTATTCTTCTGCACAGCTAAGCTGGAAGTGGCATTTGCAGCTCGCAATAGTGCAGAGTTATCTCAAAGAAAGGGGCCACGGTGTTTCTGTATCTCTATTATGTTGGTGCAGCTTCGGAACTTTTAAATATCTTGATATATCTCGAGAACTACGCATCTGATCAAAAAATATCATGGAACATAAAAAGTAGAAAACTTAATTCTCTACAAAAAAGGTCTCTTAACATTTTGCCATAGCTCGCTTCGTTTCCGAGATATTTGCAGATTTATCTCAAGGGAAGGGGCCTGACGGACATATTTCGAGATATTTCTTCTTCTTGTTGTTCTTCTTCTGCACAGCTAAGCTGGAAGTGGCATTTGCAGCTCGCAATAGTGCATAGTTATCTCAAAGAAAGGGGCCACGGTGTTTCTGTATCTCTATTATGTTGGTGCGGCTTCGGAACTTTTAAATATCTTGATATATCTCGAGAACTACGCATCTGATCAAAAAATATCATAGAACATAAAAAGTAGGAAACTTAATTCTCTACAAGAAAGGTCTCTTAACATTTTGCCATAGCTCGCTTCGTTTCCGAGATATTTGCAGATTTATCTCAAGGGAAGGGGCCTGACGGACATATTTCGAGATATTTCTTCTTCTTGTTGTTCTTCTTCTGCACAGCTAAACTGGAAGTGGCATTTCCAGCTCGCAATAGTGCAGAGTTATCTCAAAGAAAGGGTCCACGGTGTTTCTGTATCTCTATTATGTTGGTGCGGCTTCGGAACTTTTAAATATCTTGATATATCTCGAGAACTACGCATCTGATCAAAAAATATCATAGAACATAAAAAGTAGGAAACTTAATTCTCTACAAGAAAGGTCTCTTAACATTTTGTCATAGCTCGCTTCGTTTCCGAGATATTTGCAGATCTATCACAAGGGAAGGGGCCTGACGGACATATTTCGAGATATTTCTTCTTATTGTTGTTCTTCTTCTGCACAGCTAAGCTGGAAGTGGCATTTGCAGCTCGCAATAGTGCAGAGTTATCTCAAAGAAAGGGGCCACGGTGTTTCTGTATCTCTATTATGTTGGTGCAGCTTCGGAACTTTTAAATATCTTGATATATCTCGAGAACTACGCATCTGATCAAAAAATATCATGGAACATAAAAAGTAGAAAACTTAATTCTCTACAACAAAGGTCTCTTAACATTTTGCCATAGCTCGCTTCGTTTCCGAGATATTTGCAGATTTATCTCGAGGGAAGGGGCCTGACGGACATATTTCGAGATATTTCTTCTTCTTGTTGTTCTTCTTCTGCACAGCTAAGCTGGAAGTGGCATTTGCAGCTCGCAATAGTGCAGAGTTATCTCAAAGAAAGAGGCCACGGTGTTTCTCTACCTCTATTATGTTGGTGCAGCTTCGGAACTTTTAAATATCTTGATATATCTCGAGATCTACGCATCTGATCAAAAAATATCATGGAACATAAAAAGTAGAAAACTTAATTCTCTACAAAAAAGGTCTCTTAACATTTTGCCATAGCTCGCTTCGTTTCCGAGATATTTGCAGATTTATCTCAAGGGAAGGGGCCTGACGGACATATTTCGAGATATTTCTTCTTCTTGTTGTTCTTCTTCTGCACAGCTAAGCTGGAAGTGGCATTTGCAGCTCGCAATAGTGCATAGTTATCTCAAAGAAAGGGGCCACGGTGTTTCTGTATCTCTATTGTGTTGGTGCGGCTTCGGAACTTTTAAATATCTTGATATATCTCGAGAACTACGCATCTGATCAAAAAATATCATACAACATAAAAAGTAGGAAACTTAATTCTCTACAAGAAAGGTCTCTTAACATTTTGCCATAGCTCGCTTCGTTTCCGAGATATTTGCAGATTTATCTCAAGGGAAGGGGCCTGACGGACATATTTCGAGATATTTCTTCTTCTTGTTGTTCTTCTTCTGCACAGCTAAACTGGTAGTGGCATTTCCAGCTCGCAATAGTGCAGAGTTATCTCAAAGAAAGGGTCCACGGTGTTTCTGTATCTCTATTATGTTGGTGCGGCTTCGGAACTTTTAAATATCTTGATATATCTCGAGATCTACGCATCTGATCAAAAAATATCATAGAACATAAAAAGTAGGAAACTTAATTCTCTACAACAAAGGTCTCTTAACATTTTGCCATAGCTCGCTTCGTTTCCGAGATATTTGCAGATTTATCTCGAGGGAAGGGGCCTGACGGACATATTTCGAGATATTTCTTCTTCTTGTTGTTCTTCTTCTGCACAGCTAAGCTGGAAGTGGCATTTGCAGCTCGCAATAGTGCAGAGTTATCTCAAAGAAAGGGGCCACGGTGTTTCTGGATCTCTATTATGTTGGTGCGGCTTCGGAACTTTTAAATATCTCGATATATCTCGAAAACTACGCTTCTGATCAAAAAATATCATAGAACATAAATTGTAGGAAACATAATTCTCTACAAAAAAGGTCTCTTAACATTTTGCCATAGCTCGTTTCGTTTCCGAGATATTTGCAGATCTATCTCAAGGGATGGGGCCTGACGGACATATTTCGAGACATTTCTTCTTCTTGTTGTTCTTCTTCTGCACATCTAAGCTGGAAGTGGCATTTGCAGCTCGCAATAGTGCAGAGTTACCTCAAAGAAAGCGGCCACGGTGTTTCTGTACCTCTATTATGTTGGTGCAGCTTCGGAACTTTTAAATATCTTGATATATCTCGAGATCTACGCATCTGATCAAAAAATATCATAGAACATAAAAAGTAGGAAACTTAATTCTCTACAACAAAGGTCTCTTAACATTTTGCCATAGCTCGCTTCGTTTCCGAGATATTTGCAGATATATCTCGAGGGAAGGGGCCTGACCGACATATTTCGAGATATTTCTTCTTCTTGTTGTTCTTCTTCTGCACAGCTAAGCTGGAAGTGGCATTTGCGGCTCGCACTAGTGCAGAGTTATCTCAAAGAAAGGGGCCACGGTGTTTCTGGATCTCTATTATGTTGGTGCGGCTTCGGAACTTTTAAATATCTCGATATATCTCGAAAACTACGTTTCTGATCAAAAAATATCATAGAACATAAATTGTAGGAAACATAATTCTCTACGAAAAAGGTCTCTTAACATTTTGCCATAGCTCGTTTCGTTTCCGAGATATTTGCAGATATATCTCAAGGGAAGGGGCCTGACGGACATATTTCGAGGTATTTCTTCTTCTTGTTGTTCTTCTTCTGCACATCTAAGCTGGAAGTGGCATTTGCAGCTCGCAATAGTGCAGAGTTATCTCAAAGAAAGCGGCCACGGTGTTTCTGTACCTCTATTATGTTGGTGCAGCTTCGGAACTTTTAAATATCTTGATATATCTCGAGATCTACGCATCTGATCAAAAAATATCATAGAACATGAAAAGTAGGAAACTTAATTCTCTACAAAAAAGGTCTCTTAACATTTTGCCATAGCTCGCTTCGTTTCCGAGATATTGGCAGATTTATCTCAAGGGAAGGGGCCTGACGGACATATTTCGAGATATTTCTTCTTCTTGTTGTTCTTCTTCTGCACAGCTAAACTGGAAGTGGCATTTCCAGCTCGCAATAGTGCAGAGTTATCTCAAAGGATGGGGCCACGGTGTTTCTGTATCTCTATTATGTTGGTGCGGCTTCGGATCTTTTAAATATCTCGATATATCTCGAAAACTACGCTTCTGATCAAAAAATATCATAGAACATAAAAAGTAGGAAACATAATTCTCTACAAAAAAGGTCTCTTAACATTTTGCCATAGCTCGCTTCGTTTCCGAGATATTTGCAGATTTATCTCGAGGGAAGGGGCCTGACGGACATATTTCGAGATATTTCTTCTTCTTGTTGTTCTTCTTCTGCACAGCTAAGCTGGAAGTGTCTTTTGCGGCTCGCACTAGTGCAGAGTTATCTCAAAGAAAGGGGCCACGGTGTTTCTGTATCTCTATTATGTTGGTGCGGCTTCGGAACTTTTAAGTACCTCGATATATCTCGAGAACTACGCATCTGATCAAAAAATATCATAGAACATAAAAAGTAGGAAACTTAATTCTCTACAAAAAAGGTCTCTTAACATTTTGCCATAGCTCGCTTCGTTTCAGAGATATTTGCATATTTATCTCAAGGGAAGGGGCCTGACGGACATATTTCGAGATATTTCTTCTTCTTGTTGTTCTTCTTCTGCACAGCTAAACTGGAAGTGGCATTTCCAGCTCGCAATAGTGCAGAGTTATCTCAAAGAAAGGGGCCACGGTGTTTCTGTATCTCTATTATGTTGGTGCGGCTTCGGAACTTTTAAATATCTTGATATATCTCGAGAACTACGCATCTGATCAAAAAATATCATAGAACATAAAAAGTAGGAAACTTAATTCTCTACAAATAAAGTCTCTTAACATTTTGCCTTAGCTCGCTTCGTTTCCGAGATATTTGCAGATTTATCTCAAGGGAAGGGGCCTGAGGGACATATGTGGAGATATTTCTTCTTCTTGTTGTTCTTCTTCTGCACAGCTAAGCTGGAAGTGGCATTTGCGGCCCGCACTAGTGCAGAGTTATCTCAAAGAAAGAGGCCACGGTGTTTCTCTACCTCTATTATGTTGGTGCAGCTTCGGAACTTTTAAATATCTTGATATATCTCGAGATCTACGCATCTGATCAAAAAATATCATGGAACATAAAAAGTAGAAAACTTAATTCTCTACAAAAAAGGTCTCTTAACATTTTGCCATAGCTCGCTTCGTTTCCGAGATATTTGCAGATTTATCTCAAGGGAAGGGGCCTGACGGACATATTTCGAGATATTTCTTCTTCTTGTTGTTCTTCTTCTGCACAGCTAAGCTGGAAGTGGCATTTGCAGCTCGCAATAGTGCATAGTTATCTCAAAGAAAGGGGCCACGGTGTTTCTGTATCTCTATTGTGTTGGTGCGGCTTCGGAACTTTTAAATATCTTGATATATCTCGAGAACTACGCATCTGATCAAAAAATATCATACAACATAAAAAGTAGGAAACTTAATTCTCTACAAGAAAGGTCTCTTAACATTTTGCCATAGCTCGCTTCGTTTCCGAGATATTTGCAGATTTATCTCAAGGGAAGGGGCCTGACGGACATATTTCGAGATATTTCTTCTTCTTGTTGTTCTTCTTCTGCACAGCTAAACTGGTAGTGGCATTTCCAGCTCGCAATAGTGCAGAGTTATCTCAAAGAAAGGGTCCACGGTGTTTCTGTATCTCTATTATGTTGGTGCGGCTTCGGAACTTTTAAATATCTTGATATATCTCGAGATCTACGCATCTGATCAAAAAATATCATAGAACATAAAAAGTAGGAAACTTAATTCTCTACAACAAAGGTCTCTTAACATTTTGCCATAGCTCGCTTCGTTTCCGAGATATTTGCAGATTTATCTCAAGGGAAGGGGCCTGACGGACATATTTCGAGATATTTCTTCTTATTGTTGTTCTTCTTCTGCACAGCTAAGCTGGAAGTGGCATTTGCAGCTCGCAATAGTGCAGAGTTATCTCACAGAAAGGGGCCACGGTGTTTCTGTATCTCTATTATGCTGGTGCGGCTTCGGAACTTTTAGATATCTTGATATATCTCGAGAACAACGCATCTGATCAAAAAATATCATAGAACATAAAAAGTAGAAAACCTAATTCTCTACAACAAAGGTCTCTTAACATTTTGCCATAGCTCGCTTCGTTTCCGAGATATTTGCAGATTTATCTCGAGGGAAGGGGCCTGACGGACATATTTCGAGATATTTCTTCTTCTTGTTGTTCTTCTTCTGCACAGCTAAGCTGGAAGTGGCATTTGCGGCTCGCACTAGTGCAGAGTAATCTCAAAGAAAGGGGCCACGGTGTTTCTGGATCTCTATTATGTTGGTGCGGCTTCGGAACTTTTAAATATCTCGATATATCTCGAAAACTACGCTTCTGATCAAAAAATATCATAGAACATAAATTGTAGGAAACATAATTCTCTACAAAAAAGGTCTCTTAACATTTTGCCATAGCTCGTTTCGTTTCCGAGATATTTGCAGATCTATCTCAAGGGATGGGGCCTGACGGACATATTTCGAGACATTTCTTCTTCTTGTTGTTCTTCTTCTGCACATCTAAGCTGGAAGTGGCATTTGCAGCTCGCAATAGTGCAGAGTTACCTCAAAGAAAGCGGCCACGGTGTTTCTGTACCTCTATTATGTTGGTGCAGCTTCGGAACTTTTAAATATCTTGATATATCTCGAGATCTACGCATCTGATCAAAAAATATCATAGAACATAAAAAGTAGGAAACTTAATTCTCTACAACAAAGGTCTCTTAACATTTTGCCATAGCTCGCTTCGTTTCCGAGATATTTGCAGATATATCTCGAGGGAAGGGGCCTGACCGACATATTTCGAGATATTTCTTCTTCTTGTTGTTCTTCTTCTGCACAGCTAAGCTGGAAGTGGCATTTGCGGCTCGCACTAGTGCAGAGTTATCTCAAAGAAAGGGGCCACGGTGTTTCTGGATCTCTATTATGTTGGTGCGGCTTCGGAACTTTTAAATATCTCGATATATCTCGAAAACTACGTTTCTGATCAAAAAATATCATAGAACATAAATTGTAGGAAACATAATTCTCTACGAAAAAGGTCTCTTAACATTTTGCCATAGCTCGTTTCGTTTCCGAGATATTTGCAGATATATCTCAAGGGAAGGGGCCTGACGGACATATTTCGAGGTATTTCTTCTTCTTGTTGTTCTTCTTCTGCACATCTAAGCTGGAAGTGGCATTTGCAGCTCGCAATAGTGCAGAGTTATCTCAAAGAAAGCGGCCACGGTGTTTCTGTACCTCTATTATGTTGGTGCAGCTTCGGAACTTTTAAATATCTTGATATATCTCGAGATCTACGCATCTGATCAAAAAATATCATAGAACATGAAAAGTAGGAAACTTAATTCTCTACAAAAAAGGTCTCTTAACATTTTGCCATAGCTCGCTTCGTTTCCGAGATATTTGCAGATTTATCTCGAGGGAAGGGGCCTGACGGACATATTTCGAGATATTTCTTCTTCTTGTTGTTCTTCTTCTGCACAGCTAAACTGGAAGTGGCATTTCCAGCTCGCAATAGTGCAGAGTTATCTCAAAGAAAGGGGCCACGGTGTTTCTGTATCTCTATTATGTTGGTGCGGCTTCGGAACTTTTAAATATCTTGATATATCTCGAGAACTACGCATCTGATCAAAAAATATCATAGAACATAAAAAGTAGGAAACTTAATTCTCTACAAATAAAGTCTCTTAACATTTTGCCTTAGCTCGCTTCGTTTCCGAGATATTTGCAGATTTATCTCAAGGGAAGGGGCCTGAGGGACATATGTGGAGATATTTCTTCTTCTTGTTGTTCTTCTTCTGCACAGCTAAGCTGGAAGTGGCATTTGCGGCTCGCACTAGTGCAGAGTTATCTCAAAGAAAGGGGCCACGGTGTTTCTGGATCTCTATTATGTTGGTGCGGCTTCGGAACTTTTAAATATCTCGATATATCTCAAAAACTACGCTTCTGATCAAAAAATATCATAGAACATAAATTGTAGGAAACATAATTCTCTACAAAAAAGGTCTCTTAACATTTTGCCATAGCTCGCTTCGTTTCCGAGATATTTGCAGATCTATCTCAAGGGATGGGGCCTGACGGACATATTTCGCGATATTTCTTCTTCTTGTTGTTCTTCTTCTGCACATCTAAGCTGGAAGTGGCATTTGCAGCTCGCAATAGTGCAGAGTTATCTCAAAGAAAGCGGCCACGGTGTTTCTGTACCTCTATTATGTTGGTGCAGCTTCGGAACTTTTAAATATCTTGATATATCTCGAGATCTACGCATCTGATCAAAAAATATCATAGAACATAAAAAGTAGGAAACTTAATTCTCTACAACAAAGGTCTCTTAACATTTTGCCATAGCTCGCTTCGTTTCCGAGATATTTGCAGATTTATCTCGAGGGAAGGGGCCTGACGGACATATTTCGAGATATTTCTTCTTCTTGTTGTTCTTCTTCTGCACAGCTAAGCTGGAAGTGGCATTTGCGGCTCGCACTAGTGCAGAGTTATCTCAAAGAAAGGGGCCACGGTGTTTCTGGATCTCTATTATGTTGGTACGGCTTCGGAACTTTTAAATATCTCGATATATCTCGAAAACTACGCTTCTGATCAAAAAATATCATAGAACATAAATTGTAGGAAACATAATTCTCTACAAAAAAGGTCTCTTAACATTTTGCCATAGCTCGTTTCGTTTCCGAGATATTTGCAGATATATCTCAAGGGAAGGGGCCTGACGGACATATTTCGAGATATTTCTTCTTCTTGTTGTTCTTCTTCTGCACATCTAAGCTGGAAGTGGCATTTGCAGCTCGCAATAGTGCAGAGTTATCTCAAAGAAAGCGGCCACGGTGTTTCTGTACCTCTATTATGTTGGTGCAGCTTCGGAACTTTTAAATATCTTGATATATCTCGAGATCTACGCATCTGATCAAAAAATATCATAGAACATGAAAAGTAGGAAACTTAATTCTCTACAAAAAAGGTCTCTTAACCTTTTGCCATAGCTCGCTTCGTTTCCGAGATATTGGCAGATTTATCTCAAGGGAAGGGGCCTGACGGACATATTTCGAGATATTTCTTCTTCTTGTTGTTCTTCTTCTGCACAGCTAAGCTGGAAGTGGCATTTGCGGCTCGCACTAGTGCAGAGTTATCTCAAAGAAAGGGGCCACGGTGTTTCTGTATCTCTATTATGTTGGTGCGGCTTCGTAACTTTTAAATATCTTGTTATATCTCGAGAACTACGCATCTGATCAAAAAATATCATACTACATAAAAAGTAGGAAACTTAATTCTCTACAAGAAAGGTCTCTTAACATTTTGCCATAGCTCGCTTCGTTTTCGAGGTATTTGCAGATTTATCTCAAGGGAAGGGGCCTGACGGACATATTTCGAGATATTTCTTCTTCTTGTTGTTCTTCTTCTGCACAGCTAAGCTGGAAGTGGCATTTGCAGCTCGCAATAGTGCATCGTTATCTCAAAGAAAGGGGCCACGGTGTTTCTGTATCTCTATTATGTTGGTGCGGCTTCGGAACTTTTAAATATCTTGATATATCTCGAGAACTACGCATCTGATCAAAAAATATCATAGAACATAAAAAGTAGGAAACTTAATTCTCTACAAAAAAGGTCTCTTAACATTATGCCATAGCTCGCTTCGTTTCCGAGATATTTGCTGATTTATCTCAAGGGAAGGGGCCTGACGGACATATTTCGAGATATTTCTTCTTCTTGTTGTTCTTCTTCTGCACAGCTAAACTGGAAGTGGCATTTCCAGCTCGCAATAGTGCAGAGTTATCTCAAAGAAAGGGGCCACGGTGTTTCTGTATCTCTATTATGCTGGTGCGGCTTCGGAACTTTTAAATATCTTGATATATCTCGAGAACTACGCATCTGATCAAAAAATATCATAGAACATAAAAAGTAGGAAACTTAATTCTCTACAAAAAAGGTCTCTTAACATTTTGCCATAGCTCGCTTCGTTTCCGAGATATTTGCAGATTTATCTCAAGGGAAGGGGCCTGACGGACATATTTCGAGATATTTCTTCTTCTTGTTGTTCTTCTTCTGCACAGCTAAGCTGGAAGTGGCATTTGCGGCTCGCACTAGTGCAGAGTTATCTCAAAGAAAGGGGCCACGGTGTTTCTGTATCTCTATTATGTTGGTGCGGCTTCGGAACTTTTAAATATCTCGATATATCTCGAAAACTACGCTTCTGATCAAAAAATATCATAGAACATAAATTGTAGGAAACATAATTCTCTACAAAAAAGTTCTCTTAACATTTTGCCATAGCTCGCTTCGTTTCCGAGATATTTGCAGATATATCTCAAGGGAAGGGGCCTGACGGACATATTTCGAGATATTTCTTCTTCTTGTTGTTCTTCTTCTGCACAGCTAACCTGGAAGTGGCATTTGCAGCTCGCAATAGTGCAGAGTTATCTCAAAGAAAGGGGCCACGGTGTTTCTGTATCTCTATTATGTTGGTGCGGCTTCGGAACTTTTAAATATCTTGATATATCTCGAGAACTACGCATCTGATCAAAAAATATCATAGAACATAAAAAGTAGGAAACTTAATTCTCTACAAAAAAGGTCTCTTAACATTTTGCCATAGCTCTCTTCGTTTCCGAGATATTTGCAGATTTATCTCAAGGGAAGGGGCCTGACGGACATATTTCGAGATATTTCTTCTTCTTGTTGTTCTTCTTCTGCACAGCTAACCTGGAAGTGGCATTTGCAGCTCGCAATAGTGCAGAGTTATCTCAAAGAAAGGGGCCACGGTGTTTCTGTATCTCTATTATGTTGGTGCGGCTTCGGAACTTTTAAATATCTTGATATATCTCGAGAACTACGCATCTGATCAAAAAATATCATAGAACATAAAAAGTAGGAAACTTAATTCTCTACAAAAAAGGTCTCTTAACATTTTGCCATAGCCCGCTTCGTTTCCGAGATATTTGCAGATCTATCTCAAGGGAAGGGGCCTGACGGACATATTTCGAGATATTTCTTCTTCTTGTTGTTCTTCTTCTGCACAGCTAAGCTGGAAGTGGCATTTGCAGCTCGCAATAGTGCAGAGTTATCTCAAAGAAGGGGGCCACGGTGTTTCTGTATCTCTATTATGTTAGTGCGGTTTCGGAACTTTTAAATATCTTGGTATATCTCGAGAACTACGCATCTGATCAAAAAATATCATAGAACATAAAAAGTAGGAAACTTAATTCTCTACAGAAAAGGTCTCTTAACATTTTGCCATAGCTCTCTTCGTTTCCGAGATATTTGCAGATCTATCTCAAGGGAAGGGGCCTGACGGACATATTTCGAGATATTTCTTCTTCTTGTTGTTCTTCTTCTGCACAGCTAAGCTGGAAGTGGCATTTGCGGCTCGCACTAGTGCAGAGTTATCTCAAAGAAAGGGGCCACGGTGTTTCTGTATCTCTATTATGTTGGTGCGGCTTCGGAACTTTTAAATATCTCGATATATCTCGAAAAATACGCTTCTGATCAAAAAATATCATAGAACATGAATTGTAGGAAACTTAATTCTCTACAAAAAAGGTCTCTTAACATTTTGCCATAGCTCTCTTCGTTTCCGAGATATTTGCAGATTTATCACAAGGGAAGGGGCCTGACGGACATATTTCGAGATATTTCTTCTTCTTGTTGTTCTTCCTCTGCACAGCTAAGCTGGAAGTGGCATTTGCAGCTCGCGATAGCGCAGAGTTATCTCAAAGAAAGGGGCCACGGTGTTTCTGTATCTCTATTATGTTGGTGCGCCTTCGGAACTTTTAAATATCTTGATATATCTCGAGAACTACGCATCTGATCAAAAAATATCATAGAACATAAAAAGTAGGAAACTTAATTCTCTACAAAAAAGGTCTCTTAACATTTTGCCATAGCTCGCTTCGTTTCCGAGATATTTGCAGATTTATCTCAAGGGAAGGGGCCTAACGGACATATTTCGAGATATTTCTTCTTCTTGTTGTTCTTCTTCTGCACAGCTAAGCTGGAAGTGGCATTTGCAGCTCGCAATAGTGCAGGGTTATCTCAAAGAAAGGGGCCACGGTGTTTCTGTATCTCTATTATGTTGGTGCGGCTTCGGAACTTTTAAATACCTTGATATATCTCGAGAACTACGCATCTGATCAAAAAATATCATAGAACATAAAAAGTAGGAAACTTAATTCTCTACAAAAAAGGTCTCTTATCATTTTGCCATAGCTCGCTTCGTTTCCGAGATATTTGCAGATTTATCTCAAGGGAAGGGGCATGACGGACATATTTCGAGATATTTCTTCTTTTGTTGTTCTTCTTCTGCACAGCTAAGCTGGAAGTGGCATTTGCGGCTCGCACTAGTGCAGAGTTATCTCAAAGAAAGGGGCCACGGTGTTTCTGTATCTCTATTATGTTGGTGCGGCTTCGGAACTTTTAAATATCTCGATATATCTCGAAAACTACGCTTCTGATCAAAAAATATCATAGAACATAAATTGTAGGAAACATAATTCTCTACAAAAAAGGTCTCTTAACATTTTGCCATAGCTCGCTTCGTTTCCGAGATATTTGCAGATATATCTCAAGGGAAGGGGCCTGACGGACATATTTCGAGATATTTCTTCTTCTTGTTGTTCTTCTTCTGCACAGCTAAGCTGAAAGTGGCATTTACAGCTCGCAATAGTGCAAAGTTATCTCAAAGAAAGGGGCCACGGTGTTTCTGTATCTCTATTATGTTGGTGCGGCTTCGGAACTTTTAAATATCTCGATATATCTCGAAAACTACGCTTCTGATCAAAAAATATCATAGAACATAAATTGTAGGAAACTTAATTCTCTACAAAAAAGGTCTCTTAACATTTTGCCATAGCTCTCTTCGTTTCCGAGATATTTGCAGATTTATCTCAAGGGAAGGGGCCTGACGGACATATTTCGAGATATTTCTTCTTCTTGTTGTTCTTCTTCTGCACAGCTAAGCTGGAAGTGGCATTTGCAGCTCCCAATAGTGCAGAGTTATCTCAAAGAAAGGGGCCACGGTGTTTCTGTATCTCTATTATGTTGGTGCGGCTTCGGAACTTTTAAATATCTTGATATATCTCGAGAACTACGCATCTGATCAAAAAATATCATAGAACATAAAAAGTAGGAAACTTAATTCTCTACAAAAAAGGTCTCTTAACATTTTGCCATAGCTCGCTTCGTTTCCGAGATATTTGCAGGTTTATCTCAAGGGAAGGGGCCTAACGGACATATTTCGAGATATTTCTTCTTCTTGTTGTTCTTCTTCTGCACAGCTAAGCTGAAAGTGGCATTTGCGGCTCGCACTAGTGCCGAGTTATCTCAAAGAAAGGGGCCACGGTGTTTCTGTATCTCTATTATGTTGGTGCGGCTTCGGAACTTTTAAATATCTCGATATATCTCGAAAACTACGCTTCTGATCAAAAAATATCATAGAACATAAATTGTAGGAAACATAATTCTCTACAAAAAAGTTCTCTTAACATTTTGCCATAGCTCGCTTCGTTTCCGAGATATTTGCAGATATATCTCAAGGGAAGGGGCCTGACGGACATATTTCGAGATATTTCTTCTTCTTGTTGTTCTTCTTCTGCACAGCTAACCTGGAAGTGGCATTTGCAGCTCGCAATAGTGCAGAGTTATCTCAAAGAAAGGGGCCACGGTGTTTCTGTATCTCTATTATGTTGGTGCGGCTTCGGAACTTTTAAATATCTTGATATATCTCGAGAACTACGCATCTGATCAAAAAATATCATAGAACATAAAAAGTAGGAAACTTAATTCTCTACAAAAAAGGTCTCTTAACATTTTGCCATAGCCCGCTTCGTTTCCGAGATATTTGCAGATTTATCTCAAGGGAAGGGGCCTGACGGACATATTTCGAGATATTTCTTCTTCTTGTTGTTCTTCTTCTGCACAGCTAAGCTGGAAGTGGCATTTGCAGCTCGCAATAGTGCAGAGTTATCTCAAAGAAGGGGGCCACGGTGTTTCTGTATCTCTATTATGTTAGTGCGGCTTCGGAACTTTTAAATATCTTGATATATCTCGAGAACTACGCATCTGATCAAAAAATATCATAGAACATAAAAAGTAGGAAACTTAATTCTCTACAGAAAAGGTCTCTTAACATTTTGCCATCGCTCTCTTCGTTTCCGAGATATTTGCAGATTTATCTCAAGGGAAGGGGCCTGACGGACATATTTCGAGATATTTCTTATTCTTGTTGTTCTTCTTCTGCACAGCTAAGCTGGAAGTGGCATTTGCAGCTCGCAATAGTGCAGAGTTATCTCAAAGAAAGGGGCCACGGTGTTTCTGTATCTCTATTATGTTGGTGCGGCTTCGGAACTTTCAAATATCTTGATATATCTCGAGAACTACGCATCTGATCAAAAAATATCATAGAACATAAAAAGTAGGAAACTTAATTCTCTACAAAAACGGTCTCTTAACATTTTGCCATAGCTCGCTTCGTTTCCGAGATATTTGCAGATTTATCTCAAGGGAAGGGGCCTGACGGACATATTTCGAGATATTTCTTCTTCTTGTTGTTCTTCTTCTGCACAGCTAAGCTGGAAGTGGCATTTGCAGCTCGCAATAGTGCAGAGTTATCTCAAAGAAAGGGGCCACGGTGTTTCTGTATCTCTATTATGTTGGTGCGGCTTCGGAACTTTTAAATATCTTGATATATCTCGAGAACTACGCATCTGATCAAAAAATATCATAGAACATAAAAAGTAGGAAACTTAATTCTCTACAAAAAAGGTCTCTTAACATTTTGCCATAGCTCGCTTCGTTTCCGAGATATTTGCAGATTTATCTCAAGGGAAGGGGCCTGACGGACATATTTCGAGATATTTCTTCTTCTTGTTGTTCTTGTTCTGCACAGCTAAGCTGGAAGTGGCATTTGCAGCTCGCAATAGTGCACAGTTATCTCAAAGAAAGGGGCCACGGTGTTTCTGTATCTCTATTATGTTGGTGCGGCTTCGGAACTTTTAAATATCTCGATATATCTCGAAAACTACGCTTCTGATCAAAAAATATCATAGAACATAAATTGTAGGAAACTTAATTCTCTACAAAAAAGGTCTCTTAACATTTTGCCATAGCTCTCTTCGTTTCCGAGATATTTGCAGATTTATCTCAAGGGAAGGGGCCTGACGGACATATTTCGAGATATTTCTTCTTTTTGTTGTTCTTCTTCTGCACAGCTAAGCTGGAAGTGGCATTTGCAGCTCGCAATAGTGCAGAGTTATCTCAAAGAAAGGGGCCACGGTGTTTCTGTATCTCTATTATGTTGGTGCGGCTTCGGAACTTTTAAATATCTCGATATATCTCGAAAACTACGCTTCTGATCAAAAAATATCATAGAACATAAATTGTAGGAAACATAATTCTCTACAAAAAAGGTCTCTTAACATTTTGCCATAGCTCGCTTCGTTTCCGAGATATTTGCAGATATATCTCAAGGGAAGGGGCCTGACGGACATATTTCGAGATATTTCTTCTTCTTGTTGTTCTTCTTCTGCACAGCTAACCTGGAAGTGGCATTTGCAGCTCGCAATAGTGCAGAGTTATCTCAAAGAAAGGGGCCACGGTGTTTCTGTATCTCTATTATGTTGGTGCGGCTTCGGAACTTTTAAATATCTTGATATATCTCGAGAACTACGCATCTGATCAAAAAATATCATAGAACATAAAAAGTAGGAAACTTAATTCTCTACAAAAAAGGTCTCTTAACATTTTGCCATAGCTCTCTTCGTTTCCGAGATATTTGCAGATTTATCTCAAGGGAAGGGGCCTGACGGACATATTTCGAGATATTTCTTCTTCTTGTTGTTCTTCTTCTGCACAGCTAAGCTGGAAGTGGCATTTGCAGCTCGCAATAGTGCAGAGTTATCTCAAAGAAAGGGGCCACGGTGTTTCTGTATCTCTATTATGTTGGTGCGGCTTCGGAACTTTTAAATATCTTGATATATCTCGAGAACTACGCATCTGATCAAAAAATATCATAGAACATAAAAAGTAGGAAACTTAATTCTCTACAAAAAAGGTCTCTTAACATTTTGCCATAGCTCGCTTCGTTTCCGAGATATTTGCAGATTTATCTCAAGGGAAGGGGCCTAACGGACATATTTCGAGATATTTCTTCTTCTTGTTGTTCTTCTTCTGCACAGCTAAGCTGGAAGTGGCATTTGCAGCTCGCAATAGTGCAGGGTTATCTCAAAGAAAGCGGCCACGGTGTTTCTGTATCTCTATTATGTTGGTGCGGCTTCGGAACTTTTAAATATCTTGATATATCTCGAGAACTACGCATCTGATCAAAAAATATCATAGAACATAAAAAGTAGGAAACTTAATTCTCTACAAAAAAGGTCTCTTATCATTTTGCCATAGCTCGCTTCGTTTCCGAGATATTTGCAGATTTATCTCAAGGGAAGGGGCATGACGGACATATTTCGAGATATTTCTTCTTTTGTTGTTCTTCTTCTGCACAGCTAAGCTGGAAGTGGCATTTGCGGCTCGCACTAGTGCAGAGTTATCTCAAAGAAAGGGGCCACGGTGTTTCTGTATCTCTATTATGTTGGTGCGGCTTCGGAACTTTTAAATATCTCGATATATCTCGAAAACTACGCTTCTGATCAAAAAATATCATAGAACATAAATTGTAGGAAACATAATTCTCTACAAAAAAGGTCTCTTAACATTTTGCCATAGCTCGCTTCGTTTCCGAGATATTTGCAGATATATCTCAAGGGAAGGGGCCTGACGGACATATTTCGAGATATTTCTTCTTCTTGTTGTTCTTCTTCTGCACAGCTAAGCTGAAAGTGGCATTTACAGCTCGCAATAGTGCAAAGTTATCTCAAAGAAAGGGGCCACGGTGTTTCTGTATCTCTATTATGTTGGTGCGGCTTCGGAACTTTTAAATATCTCGATATATCTCGAAAACTACGCTTCTGATCAAAAAATATCATAGAACATAAATTGTAGGAAACTTAATTCTCTACAAAAAAGGTCTCTTAACATTTTGCCATAGCTCGCTTCGTTTCCGAGATATTTGCAGATATATCTCAAGGGAAGGGGCCTGACGGACATATTTCGAGATATTTCTTCTTCTTGTTGTTCTTCTTCTGCACAGCTAACCTGGAAGTGGCATTTGCAGCTCGCAATAGTGCAGAGTTATCTCAAAGAAAGGGGCCACGGTGTTTCTGTATCTCTATTATGTTGGTGCGGCTTCGGAACTTTTAAATATCTTGATATATCTCGAGAACTACGCATCTGATCAAAAAATATCATAGAACATAAAAAGTAGGAAACTTAATTCTCTACAAAAAAGGTCTCTTAACATTTTGCCATAGCCCGCTTCGTTTCCGAGATATTTGCAGATTTATCTCAAGGGAAGGGGCCTGACGGACATATTTCGAGATATTTCTTCTTCTTGTTGTTCTTCTTCTGCACAGCTAAGCTGGAAGTGGCATTTGCAGCTCGCAATAGTGCAGAGTTATCTCAAAGAAGGGGGCCACGGTGTTTCTGTATCTCTATTATGTTAGTGCGGCTTCGGAACTTTTAAATATCTTGATATATCTCGAGAACTACGCATCTGATCAAAAAATATCATAGAACATAAAAAGTAGGAAACTTAATTCTCTACAGAAAAGGTCTCTTAACATTTTGCCATCGCTCTCTTCGTTTCCGAGATATTTGCAGATTTATCTCAAGGGAAGGGGCCTGACGGACATATTTCGAGATATTTCTTATTCTTGTTGTTCTTCTTCTGCACAGCTAAGCTGGAAGTGGCATTTGCAGCTCGCAATAGTGCAGAGTTATCTCAAAGAAAGGGGCCACGGTGTTTCTGTATCTCTATTATGTTGGTGCGGCTTCGGAACTTTCAAATATCTTGATATATCTCGAGAACTACGCATCTGATCAAAAAATATCATAGAACATAAAAAGTAGGAAACTTAATTCTCTACAAAAACGGTCTCTTAACATTTTGCCATAGCTCGCTTCGTTTCCGAGATATTTGCAGATTTATCTCAAGGGAAGGGGCCTGACGGACATATTTCGAGATATTTCTTCTTCTTGTTGTTCTTCTTCTGCACAGCTAAGCTGGAAGTGGCATTTGCAGCTCGCAATAGTGCAGAGTTATCTCAAAGAAAGGGGCCACGGTGTTTCTGTATCTCTATTATGTTGGTGCGGCTTCGGAACTTTTAAATATCTTGATATATCTCGAGAACTACGCATCTGATCAAAAAATATCATAGAACATAAAAAGTAGGAAACTTAATTCTCTACAAAAAAGGTCTCTTAACATTTTGCCATAGCTCGCTTCGTTTCCGAGATATTTGCAGATTTATCTCAAGGGAAGGGGCCTGACGGACATATTTCGAGATATTTCTTCTTCTTGTTGTTCTTGTTCTGCACAGCTAAGCTGGAAGTGGCATTTGCAGCTCGCAATAGTGCACAGTTATCTCAAAGAAAGGGGCCACGGTGTTTCTGTATCTCTATTATGTTGGTGCGGCTTCGGAACTTTTAAATATCTCGATATATCTCGAAAACTACGCTTCTGATCAAAAAATATCATAGAACATAAATTGTAGGAAACTTAATTCTCTACAAAAAAGGTCTCTTAACATTTTGCCATAGCTCTCTTCGTTTCCGAGATATTTGCAGATTTATCTCAAGGGAAGGGGCCTGACGGACATATTTCGAGATATTTCTTCTTTTTGTTGTTCTTCTTCTGCACAGCTAAGCTGGAAGTGGCATTTGCAGCTCGCAATAGTGCAGAGTTATCTCAAAGAAAGGGGCCACGGTGTTTCTGTATCTCTATTATGTTGGTGCGGCTTCGGAACTTTTAAATATCTCGATATATCTCGAAAACTACGCTTCTGATCAAAAAATATCATAGAACATAAATTGTAGGAAACATAATTCTCTACAAAAAAGGTCTCTTAACATTTTGCCATAGCTCGCTTAGTTTCCGAGATATTTGCAGATATATCTCAAGGGAAGGGGCCTGACGGACATATTTCGAGATATTTCTTCTTCTTGTTGTTCTTCTTCTGCACAGCTAACCTGGAAGTGGCATTTGCAGCTCGCAATAGTGCAGAGTTATCTCAAAGAAAGGGGCCACGGTGTTTCTGTATCTCTATTATGTTGGTGCGGCTTCGGAACTTTTAAATATCTTGATATATCTCGAGAACTACGCATCTGATCAAAAAATATCATAGAACATAAAAAGTAGGAAACTTAATTCTCTACAAAAAAGGTCTCTTAACATTTTGCCATAGCTCTCTTCGTTTCCGAGATATTTGCAGATTTATCTCAAGGGAAGGGGCCTGACGGACATATTTCGAGATATTTCTTCTTCTTGTTGTTCTTCTTCTGCACAGCTAAGCTGGAAGTGGCATTTGCAGCTCGCAATAGTGCAGAGTTATCTCAAAGAAAGGGGCCACGGTGTTTCTGTATCTCTATTATGTTGGTGCGGCTTCGGAACTTTTAAATATCTTGATATATCTCGAGAACTACGCATCTGATCAAAAAATATCATAGAACATAAAAAGTAGGAAACTTAATTCTCTACAAAAAAGGTCTCTTAACATTTTGCCATAGCTCGCTTCGTTTCCGAGATATTTGCAGATTTATCTCAAGGGAAGGGGCCTGACGGACATATTTCGAGATATTTCTTCTTCTTGTTGTTCTTCTTCTGCACAGCTAAGCTGGAAGTGGCATTTGCGGCTCGCACTAGTGCAGAGTTATCTCAAAGAAAGGGGCCACGGTGTTTCTGTATCTCTATTATGTTGGTGCGGCTTCGGAACTTTTAAATATCTCGATATATCTCGAAAACTACGCTTCTGATCAAAAAATATCATAGAACATAAATTGTAGGAAACATAATTCTCTACAAAAAAGTTCTCTTAACATTTTGCCATAGCTCGCTTCGTTTCCGAGATATTTGCAGATATATCTCAAGGGAAGGGGCCTGACGGACATATTTCGAGATATTTCTTCTTCTTGTTGTTCTTCTTCTGCACAGCTAACCTGGAAGTGGCATTTGCAGCTCGCAATAGTGCAGAGTTATCTCAAAGAAAGGGGCCACGGTGTTTCTGTATCTCTATTATGTTGGTGCGGCTTCGGAACTTTTAAATATCTTGATATATCTCGAGAACTACGCATCTGATCAAAAAATATCATAGAACATAAAAAGTAGGAAACTTAATTCTCTACAAAAAAGGTCTCTTAACATTTTGCCATAGCTCTCTTCGTTTCCGAGATATTTGCAGATTTATCTCAAGGGAAGGGGCCTGACGGACATATTTCGAGATATTTCTTCTTCTTGTTGTTCTTCTTCTGCACAGCTAAGCTGGAAGTGGCATTTGCAGCTCGCAATAGTGCAGAGTTATCTCAAAGAAAGGGGCCACGGTGTTTCTG
This sequence comes from Osmia lignaria lignaria, assembly GCF_051020975.1. NCBI lineage: Eukaryota > Metazoa > Arthropoda > Insecta > Hymenoptera > Megachilidae > Osmia > Osmia lignaria. Next base: position 5,208,991 of record NW_027478160.1, read on the forward strand.
TATCTCTATTATGTTGGTGCGGCTTCGGAACTTTTAAATATCTTGATATATCTCGAGAACTACGCATCTGATCAAAAAATATCATAGAACATAAAAAGTAGGAAACTTAATTCTCTACAAAAAAGGTCTCTTCACATTTTGCCATAGCTCGCTTCGTTTCCGAGATATTTGCAGATTTATCTCAAGGGAAGGGGCCTGACGGACATATTTCGAGATATTTCTTCTTCTTGTTGTTCTTGTTCTGCACAGCTAAGCTGGAAGTGGCATTTGCAGCTCGCAATAGTGCACAGTTATCTCAAAGAAAGGGGCCACGGTGTTTCTGTATCTCTATTATGTTGGTGCGGCTTCGGAACTTTTAAATATCTCGATATATCTCGAAAACTACGCTTCTGATCAAAAAATATCATAGAACATAAATTGTAGGAAACTTAATTCTCTACAAAAAAGGTCTCTTAACATTTTGCCATAGCTCTCTTCGTTTCCGAGATATTTGCAGATTTATCTCAAGGGAAGGGGCCTGACGGACATATTTCGAGATATTTCTTCTTTTTGTTGTTCTTCTTCTGCACAGCTAAGCTGGAAGTGGCATTTGCAGCTCGCAATAGTGCAGAGTTATCTCAAAGAAAGGGGCCACGGTGTTTCTGTATCTCTATTATGTTGGTGCGGCTTCGGAACTTTTAAATATCTCGATATATCTCGAAAACTACGCTTCTGATCAAAAAATATCATAGAACATAAATTGTAGGAAACATAATTCTCTACAAAAAAGGTCTCTTAACATTTTGCCATAGCTCGCTTCGTTTCCGAGATATTTGCAGATATATCTCAAGGGAAGGGGCCTGACGGACATATTTCGAGATATTTCTTCTTCTTGTTGTTCTTCTTCTGCACAGCTAAGCTGAAAGTGGCATTTACAGCTCGCAATAGTGCAAAGTTATCTCAAAGAAAGGGGCCACGGTGTTTCTGTATCTCTATTATGTTGGTGCGGCTTCGGAACTTTTAAATATCTCGATATATCTCGAAAACTACGCTTCTGATCAAAAAATATCATAGAACATAAATTGTAGGAAACATAATTCTCTACAAAAAAGTTCTCTTAACATTTTGCCATAGCTCGCTTCGTTTCCGAGATATTTGCAGATATATCTCAAGGGAAGGGGCCTGACGGACATATTTCGAGATATTTCTTCTTCTTGTTGTTCTTCTTCTGCACAGCTAACCTGGAAGTGGCATTTGCAGCTCGCAATAGTGCAGAGTTATCTCAAAGAAAGGGGCCACGGTGTTTCTGTATCTCTATTATGTTGGTGCGGCTTCGGAACTTTTAAATATCTTGATATATCTCGAGAACTACGCATCTGATCAAAAAATATCATAGAACATAAAAAGTAGGAAACTTAATTCTCTACAAAAAAGGTCTCTTAACATTTTGCCATAGCTCTCTTCGTTTCCGAGATATTTGCAGATTTATCTCAAGGGAAGGGGCCTGACGGACATATTTCGAGATATTTCTTCTTCTTGTTGTTCTTCTTCTGCACAGCTAAGCTGGAAGTGGCATTTGCAGCTCGCAATAGTGCAGAGTTATCTCAAAGAAAGGGGCCACGGTGTTTCTGTATCTCTATTATGTTGGTGCGGCTTCGGAACTTTTAAATATCTTGATATATCTCGAGAACTACGCATCTGATCAAAAAATATCATAGAACATAAAAAGTAGGAAACTTAATTCTCTACAAAAAAGGTCTCTTAACATTTTGCCATAGCTCGCTTCGTTTCCGAGATATTTGCAGATTTATCTCAAGGGAAGGGGCCTGACGGACATATTTCGAGATATTTCTTCTTCTTGTTGTTCTTCTTCTGCACAGCTAAGCTGGAAGTGGCATTTGCGGCTCGCACTAGTGCAGAGTTATCTCAACGAAAGGGGCCACGGTGTTTCTGTATCTCTATTATGTTGGTGCGGCTTCGGAACTTTTAAATATCTCGATATATCTCGAAAACTACGCTTCTGATCAAAAAATATCATAGAACATAAATTGTAGGAAACATAATTCTCTACAAAAAAGTTCTCTTAACATTTTGCCATAGCTCGCTTCGTTTCCGAGATATTTGCAGATATATCTCAAGGGAAGGGGCCTGACGGACATATTTCGAGATATTTCTTCTTCTTGTTGTTCTTCTTCTGCACAGCTAACCTGGAAGTGGCATTTGCAGCTCGCAATAGTGCAGAGTTATCTCAAAGAAAGGGGCCACGGTGTTTCTGTATCTCTATTATGTTGGTGCGGCTTCGGAACTTTTAAATATCTTGATATATCTCGAGAACTACGCATCTGATCAAAAAATATCATAGAACATAAAAAGTAGGAAACTTAATTCTCTACAAAAAAGGTCTCTTAACATTTTGCCATAGCTCGCTTCGTTTCCGAGATATTTGCAGATTTATCTCAAGGGAAGGGGCCTGACGGATATATTTCGAGATATTTCTTCTTCTTGTTGTTCTTCTTCTGCACAGCTAAGCTGGAAGTGGCATTTGCAGCTCGCAATAGTGCAGAGTTATCTCAAAGAAGGGGGCCACGGTGTTTCTGTATCTCCATTATGTTGGTGCGCCTTCGGAACTTTTAAATATCTCGAGATATCTCGAAAACTACGCTTCTGATCAAAAAATATCATAGAACATAAATTGTAGGAAACTTAATTCTCTACAAAAAAGGTCTCTTAACATTTTGCCATAGCTCTCTTCGTTTCCGAGATATTTGCATATTTATCTCAAGGGAAGGGGCCTGACGGACATATTTCGAGATATTTCTTCTTCTTGTTGTTCTTCTTCTGCACAGCTAAGCTGGAAGTGGCATTTGCAGCTCCCAATAGTGCAGAGTTATCTCAAAGAAAGGGGCCACGGTGTTTCTGTATCTCTATTATGTTGGTGCGGCTTCGGAACTTTTAAATATCTTGATATATCTCGAGAACTACGCATCTGATCAAAAAATATCATAGAACATAAAAAGTAGGAAACTTAATTCTCTACAAAAAAGGTCTCTTAACATTTTGCCATAGCTCGCTTCGTTTCCGAGATATTTGCAGGTTTATCTCAAGGGAAGGGGCCTAACGGACATATTTCGAGATATTTCTTCTTCTTGTTGTTCTTCTTCTGCACAGCTAAGCTGGAAGTGGCATTTGCAGCTCGCAATAGTGCAGAGTTATCTCAAAGAAAGGGGCCACGGTGTTTCTGTATCTCTATTATGTTGGTGCGGCTTCGGAACTTTTAAATATCTTGATATATCTCGAGAACTGCGCATCTGATCAAAAAATATCATAGAACATAAAAAGTAGGAAACTTAATTCTCTACAAAAAAGGTCTCTTAACATTTTGCCATAGCTCGCTTCGTTTCCGAGATATTTGCAGATTTATCTCAAGGGAAGGGGCCTGACGGACATATTTCGAGATATTTCTTCTTCTTGTTGTTCTTCTTCTGCACAGCTAAGCTGGAAGTGGCATTTGCGGCTCGCACTAGTGCAGAGTTATCTCAAAGAAAGGGGCCACGGTGTTTCTGTATCTCTATTATGTTGGTGCGGCTTCGGAACTTTTAAATATCTCGATATATCTCGAAAACTACGCTTCTGATCAAAAAATATCATAGAACATAAATTGTAGGAAACATAATTCTCTACAAAAAAGGTCTCTCAGCATTTTGCCATAGCTCACTTCGTTTCCGAGATATTTGCAGATATATCTCAAGGGAAGGGGCCTGACGGACATATTTCGAGATATTTCTTCTTCTTGTTGTTCTTCTTCTGCACAGCTAAGCTGGAAGTGGCATTTCCAGCTCGCAATAGTGCATAGTTATCTCAAAGAGAGGGGCCACGGTGTTTCTGTATCTCTATTATGTTGGTGCGGCTTCGGAACTTTTAAATATCTTGATATATCTCGAGAACTACGCATCTGATCAAAAAATATCATAGAAGGTAAAAAGTAGGAAACTTAATTCTCTACAAAAAAGGTCTCTTAACATTTTGCCATAGCTCGCTTCGTTTCCGAGATATTTGCAGATTTATCTCAAGGGAAGGGGCCTGACGGACATATTTCGAGATATTTCTTCTTCTTGTTGTTCTTCTTCTGCACAGCTACGCTGGAAGTGGCATTTGCGGCTCGCACTAGTGCAGAGTTATCTCAAAGAAAGGGGCCACGGTGTTTCTGTATCTCTATTATGTTGGTGCGGCATCGGAACTTTTAAATATCTCGATATATCTCGAAAACTACGCTTCTGATCAAAAAATATCATAGAACATAAATTGTAGGAAACATAATTCTCTACAAAAAACGTCTCTTAACATTTTGCCATAGCTCGCTTCGTTTCCGAGATATTTGCAGATTCAGCTCAAAGGAACTGGCCTGACGGACATATTTCGAGATATTTCTTCTTCTTGTTGTTCTTCTTCTGCACAGCTAAGCTGGAAGTGGCATTTGCAGCTCGCAATAGTGCAGAGTTATCTCAAAGAAAGGGGCCACGGTGTTTCTGTATCTCTATTATGTTGGTGCGGCTTCGGAACTTTTAAATATCTTGATATATCTCGAGAACTGCGCATCTGATCAAAAAATATCATAGAACATAAAAAGTAGGAAACTTAATTCTCTACAAAAAAGGTCTCTTAACATTTTGCCATAGCTCGCTTCGTTTCCGAGATATTTGCAGATTTATCTCAAGGGAAGGGGCCTGACGGACATATTTCGAGATATTTCTTCTTCTTGTTGTTCTTCTTCTGCACAGCAAAGCTGGAAGTGGCATTTGCGGCTCGCACTAGTGCAGAGTTATCTCAGAGAAAGGGGCCACGGTGTTTCTGTATCTCTATTATGTTGGTGCGGCTTCGGAACTTTTAAATATCTCGATATATCTCGAAAACTACGCTTCTGATCAAAAAATATCATAGAACGTAAATTGTAGGAAACATAATTCTCTACAAAAAAGGTCTCTTAACATTTTGCCATAGCTCACTTCGTTTCCGAGATATTTGCAGATTTATCTCAAGGGAAGGGGCCTGACGGACATATTTCGAGATATTTCTTATTCTTGTTGTTCTTCTTCTGCACAGCTAAGCTGGAAGTGGCATTTGCAGCTCGCAATAGTGCACAGTTATCTCAAAGAAAGGGGCCACGGTGTTTCTGTATCTCTATTATGTTGATGCGCCTTCGGAACTTTTAAATATCTCGAGATATCTCGAAAACTACGCTTCTGATCAAAAAATATCATAGAACATAAATTGTAGGAAACTTAATTCTCTACAAAAAAGGTCTCTTAACATTTTGCCATAGCTCTCTTCGTTTCCGAGATATTTGCATATTTATCTCAAGGGAAGGGGCCTGACGGACATATTTCGAGATATTTCTTCTTCTTGTTGTTCTTCTTCTGCACAGCTAAGCTGGAAGTGGCATTTGCAGCTCCCAATAGTGCAGAGTTATCTCAAAGAAAGGGGCCACGGTGTTTCTGTATCTCTATTATGTTGGTGCGGCTTCGGAACTTTTAAATATCTTGATATATCTCGAGAACTACGCATCTGATCAAAAAATATCATAGAACATAAAAAGTAGGAAACTTAATTCTCTACAAAAAAGGTCTCTTAACATTTTGCCATAGCTCGCTTCGTTTCCGAGATATTTGCAGATTTATCTCAAGGGAAGGGGCCTGACGGACATATTTCGAGATATTTCTTCTTCTTGTTGTTCTTCTTCTGCACAGCTAAGCTGGAAGTGGCATTTGCGGCTCGCACTAGTGCAGAGTTATCTCAAAGAAAGGGGCCACGGTGTTTCTGTATCTCTATTATGTTGGTGCGGCATCGGAACTTTTAAATATCTCGATATATCTCGAAAACTACGCTTCTGATCAAAAAATATCATAGAACATAAATTGTAGGAAACATAATTCTCTACAAAAAAGGTCTCTTAACATTTTGCCATAGCTCACTTCGTTTCCGAGATATTTGCAGATATATCTCAAGGGAAGGGGCCTGACGGACATATTTCGAGATATTTCTTCTTCTTGTTGTTCTTCTTCTGCACAGCTAAGCTGGAAGTGGCATTTCCAGCTCGCAATAGTGCATAGTTATCTCAAAGAGAGGGGCCACGGTGTTTCTGTATCTCTATTATGTTGGTGCGGCTTCGGAACTTTTAAATATCTTGATATATCTCGAGAACTACGCATCTGATCAAAAAATATCATAGAAGGTAAAAAGTAGGAAACTTAATTCTCTACAAAAAAGGTCTCTTAACATTTTGCCATAGCTCGCTTCGTTTCCGAGATATTTGCAGATTTATCTCAAGGGAAGGGGCCTGACGGACATATTTCGAGATATTTCTTCTTCTTGTTGTTCTTCTTCTGCACAGCTAAGCTGGAAGTGGCATTTGCGGCTCGCACTAGTGCAGAGTTATCTCAAAGAAAGGGGCCACGGTGTTTCTGTATCTCTATTATGTTGGTGCGGCATCGGAACTTTTAAATATCTCGATATATCTCGAAAACTACGCTTCTGATCAAAAAATATCATAGAACATAAATTGTAGGAAACATAATTCTCTACAAAAAACGTCTCTTAACATTTTGCCATAGCTCGCTTCGTTTCCGAGATATTTGCAGATTCAGCTCAAAGGAACTGGCCTGACGGACATATTTCGAGATATTTCTTCTTCTTGTTGTTCTTCTTCTGCCCAGCTAAGCTGGAAGTGGCATTTGCAGCTCGCAATAGTGCAGAGTTATCTCAAAGAAAGGGGCCACGGTGTTTCTGTATCTCTATTATGTTGGTGCGGCTTCGGAACTTTTAAATATCTCGATATATCTCGAAAACTACGCTTCTGATCAAAAAATATCATAGAACATAAATTGTAGGAAACATAATTCTCTACAAAAAAGGTCTCTCAGCATTTTGCCATAGCTCACTTCGTTTCCGAGATATTTGCAGATATATCTCAAGGGAAGGGGCCTGACGGACATATTTCGAGATATTTCTTCTTCTTGTTGTTCTTCTTCTGCACAGCTAAGCTGGAAGTGGCATTTCCAGCTCGCAATAGTGCATAGTTATCTCAAAGAGAGGGGCCACGGTGTTTCTGTATCTCTATTATGTTGGTGCGGCTTCGGAACTTTTAAATATCTTGATATATCTCGAGAACTACGCATCTGATCAAAAAATATCATAGAAGGTAAAAAGTAGGAAACTTAATTCTCTACAAAAAAGGTCTCTTAACATTTTGCCATAGCTCGCTTCGTTTCCGAGATATTTGCAGATTTATCTCAAGGGAAGGGGCCTGACGGACATATTTCGAGATATTTCTTCTTCTTGTTGTTCTTCTTCTGCACAGCTAAGCTGGAAGTGGCATTTGCGGCTCGCACTAGTGCAGAGTTATCTCAAAGAAAGGGGCCACGGTGTTTCTGTATCTCTATTATGTTGGTGCGGCATCGGAACTTTTAAATATCTCGATATATCTCGAAAACTACGCTTCTGATCAAAAAATATCATAGAACATAAATTGTAGGAAACATAATTCTCTACAAAAAACGTCTCTTAACATTTTGCCATAGCTCGCTTCGTTTCCGAGATATTTGCAGATTCAGCTCAAAGGAACTGGCCTGACGGACATATTTCGAGATATTTCTTCTTCTTGTTGTTCTTCTTCTGCACAGCTAAGCTGGAAGTGGCATTTGCAGCTCGCAATAGTGCAGAGTTATCTCAAAGAAAGGGGCCACGGTGTTTCTGTATCTCTATTATGTTGGTGCGGCTTCGGAACTTTTAAATATCTTGATATATCTCGAGAACTGCGCATCTGATCAAAAAATATCATAGAACATAAAAAGTAGGAAACTTAATTCTCTACAAAAAAGGTCTCTTAACATTTTGCCATAGCTCGCTTCGTTTCCGAGATATTTGCAGATTTATCTCAAGGGAAGGGGCCTGACGGACATATTTCGAGATATTTCTTCTTCTTGTTGTTCTTCTTCTGCACAGCTAAGCTGGAAGTGGCATTTACAGCTCGCAATAGTGCAGAGTTATCTCAAAGAAAGGGGCCACGGTGTTTCTGTATCTCTATTATGTTGGTGCGGCTTCGGAACTTTTAAATATCTTGATATATCTCGAGAACTACGCATCTGATCAAAAAATATCATAGAACATAAAAAGTAGGAAACTTAATTCTCTACAAAAAAGGTCTCTTAACATTTTGTCATAGCTCTCTTCGTTTCCGAGATATTTCCAGATTTATCTCAAGGGAAGGGGCCTGACGGACATATTTCGAGATATTTCTTCTTCTTGTTGTTCTTCTTCTGCACAGCTAAGCTGGAAGTGGCATTTGCAGCTCGCAATAGTGCAGAGTTATCTCAAAGAAAGGGGCCACGGTGTTTCTGTATCTCTATTATGTTGGTGCGGCTTCGGAACTTTTAAATATCTTGATATATCTCGAGAACTACGCATCTGATCAAAAAATATCATAGAAGATAAAAAGTAGGAAACTTAATTCTCTACAAAAAAGGTCTCTTAACATTTTGCCATAGCTCGCTTCGTTTCCGAGATATTTGCAGATTTATCTCAAGGGAAGGGGCCTGACGGACATATTTCGAGATATTTCTTCTTCTTGTTGTTCTTCTTGTGCACAGCTAAGCTGGAAGTGGCATTTACAGCTCGCAATAGTGCAGAGTTATCTCAAAGAAAGGGGCCACGGTGTTTCTGTATCTCTATTATGTTGGTGCGGCTTCGGAACTTTTAAATATCTTGATATATCTCGAGAACTACGCATCTGATCAAAAAATATCATAGAAGATAAAAAGTAGGAAGCTTAATTCTCTACAAAAAAGGTCTCTTAACATTTTGCCATAGCTCGCTTGGTTTCCGAGATATTTGCAGATTTATCTCAAGGGAAGGGGCCTGACGGACATATTTCGTGATATTTCTTCTTCTTGTTGTTCTTCTTCTGCACAGCTAAGCTGGAAGTGGCATTTGCGGCTCGCACTAGTGCAGAGTTATCTCAAAGAAAGGGGCCACGGTGTTTCTGTATCTCTATTATGTTGGTGCGGCATCGGAACTTTTAAATATCTCGATATATCTCGAAAACTACGCTTCTGATCAAAAAATATCATAGAACATAAATTGTAGGAAACATAATTCTCTACAAAAAACGTCTCTTAACATTTTGCCATAGCTCGCTTCGTTTCCGAGATATTTGCAGATTCAGCTCAAAGGAACTGGCCTGACGGACATATTTCGAGATATTTCTTCTTCTTGTTGTTCTTCTTCTGCACAGCTAAGCTGGAAGTGGCATTTGCAGCTCGCAATAGTGCACAGTTATCTCAAAGAAAGGGGCCACGGTGTTTCTGTATCTCTATTATGTTGGTGCGCCTTCGGAACTTTTAAATATCTCGAGATATCTCGAAAACTACGCTTCTGATCAAAAAATATCATAGAACATAAATTGTAGGAAACTTAATTCTCTACAAAAAAGGTCTCTTAACATTTTGCCATAGCTCTCTTCGTTTCCGAGATATTTGCATATTTATCTCAAGGGAAGGGGCCTGACGGACATATTTCGAGATATTTCTTCTTCTTGTTGTTCTTCTTCTGCACAGCTAAGCTGGAAGTGGCATTTGCAGCTCCCAATAGTGCAGAGTTATCTCAAAGAAAGGGGCCACGGTGTTTCTGTATCTCTATTATGTTGGTGCGGCTTCGGAACTTTTAAATATCTTGATATATCTCGAGAACTACGCATCTGATCAAAAAATATCATAGAACATAAAAAGTAGGAAACTTAATTCTCTACAAAAAAGGTCTCTTAACATTTTGCCATAGCTCGCTTCGTTTCCGAGATATTTGCAGATTTATCTCAAGGGAAGGGGCCTGACGGACATATTTCGAGATATTTCTTCTTCTTGTTGTTCTTCTTCTGCACAGCTAAGCTGGAAGTGGCATTTGCGGCTCGCACTAGTGCAGAGTTATCTCAAAGAAAGGGGCCACGGTGTTTCTGTATCTCTATTATGTTGGTGCGGCATCGGAACTTTTAAATATCTCGATATATCTCGAAAACTACGCTTCTGATCAAAAAATATCATAGAACATAAATTGTAGGAAACATAATTCTCTACAAAAAAGGTCTCTTAACATTTTGCCATAGCTCACTTCGTTTCCGAGATATTTGCAGATATATCTCAAGGGAAGGGGCCTGACGGACATATTTCGAGATATTTCTTCTTCTTGTTGTTCTTCTTCTGCACAGCTAAGCTGGAAGTGGCATTTACAGCTCGCAATAGTGCAGAGTTATCTCAAAGAAAGGGGCCACGGTGTTTCTGTATCTCTATTATGTTGGTGCGGCTTCGGAACTTTTAAATATCTTGATATATCTCGAGAACTACGCATCTGATCAAAAAATATCATAGAAGATAAAAAGTAGGAAGCTTAATTCTCTACAAAAAAGGTCTCTTAACATTTTGCCATAGCTCGCTTGGTTTCCGAGATATTTGCAGATTTATCTCAAGGGAAGGGGCCTGACGGACATATTTCGTGATATTTCTTCTTCTTGTTGTTCTTCTTCTGCACAGCTAAGCTGGAAGTGGCATTTGCGGCTCGCACTAGTGCAGAGTTATCTCAAAGAAAGGGGCCACGGTGTTTCTGTATCTCTATTATGTTGGTGCGGCTTCGGAACTTTTAAATATCTTGATATATCTCGAGAACTACGCATCTGATCAAAAAATATCATAGAACATAAAAAGTAGGAAACTTAATTCTCTACAAAAAAGGTCTCCTAACATTTTGTCATAGCTCTCTTCGTTTCCGAGATATTTCCAGATTTATCTCAAGGGAAGGGGCCTGACGGACATATTTCGAGATATTTCTTCTTCTTGTTGTTCTTCTTCTGCACAGCTAAGCTGGAAGTGGCATTTGCAGCTCGCAATAGTGCAGAGTTATCTCAAAGAAAGGGGCCACGGTGTTTCTGTATCTCTATTATGTTGGTGCGGCTTCGGAACTTTTAAATATCTTGATATATCTCGAGAACTACGCATCTGATCAAAAAATATCATAGAAGATAAAAAGTAGGAAACTTAATTCTCTACAAAAAAGGTCTCTTAACATTTTGCCATAGCTCGCTTCGTTTCCGAGATATTTGCAGATTTATCTCAAGGGAAGGGGCCTGACGGACATATTTCGAGATATTTCTTCTTCTTGTTGTTCTTCTTCTGCACAGCAAAGCTGGAAGTGGCATTTGCGGCTCGCACTAGTGCAGAGTTATCTCAAAGAAAGGGGCCACGGTGTTTCTGTATCTCTATTATGTTGGTGCGGCTTCGGAACTTTTAAATATCTCGATATATCTCGAAAACTACGCTTCTGATCAAAAAATATCATAGAACGTAAATTGTAGGAAACATAATTCTCTACAAAAAAGGTCTCTTAATATTTTGCCATAGCTCACTTCGTTTCCGAGATATTTGCAGATTTATCTCAAGGGAAGGGGCCTGACGGACATATTTCGAGATATTTCTTATTCTTGTTGTTCTTCTTCTGCACAGCTAAGCTGGAAGTGGCATTTGCAGCTCGCAATAGTGCACAGTTATCTCAAAGAAAGGGGCCACGGTGTTTCTGTATCTCTATTATGTTGGTGCGCCTTCGGAACTTTTAAATATCTCGAGATATCTCGAAAACTACGCTTCTGATCAAAAAATATCATAGAACATAAATTGTAGGAAACTTAATTCTCTACAAAAAAGGTCTCTTAACATTTTGCCATAGCTCTCTTCGTTTCCGAGATATTTGCATATTTATCTCAAGGGAAGGGGCCTGACGGACATATTTCGAGATATTTCTTCTTCTTGTTGTTCTTCTTCTGCACAGCTAAGCTGGAAGTGGCATTTGCAGCTCCCAATAGTGCAGAGTTATCTCAAAGAAAGGGGCCACGGTGTTTCTGTATCTCTATTATGTTGGTGCGGCTTCGGAACTTTTAAATATCTTGATATATCTCGAGAACTACGCATCTGATCAAAAAATATCATAGAACATAAAAAGTAGGAAACTTAATTCTCTACAAAAAAGGTCTCTTAACATTTTGCCATAGCTCGCTTCGTTTCCGAGATATTTGCAGATTTATCTCAAGGGAAGGGGCCTGACGGACATATTTCGAGATATTTCTTCTTCTTGTTGTTCTTCTTCTGCACAGCTAAGCTGGAAGTGGCATTTGCGGCTCGCACTAGTGCAGAGTTATCTCAAAGAAAGGGGCCACGGTGTTTCTGTATCTCTATTATGTTGGTGCGGCATCGGAACTTTTAAATATCTCGATATATCTCGAAAACTACGCTTCTGATCAAAAAATATCATAGAACATAAATTGTAGGAAACATAATTCTCTACAAGAAAGGTCTCTTAACATTTTGCCATAGCTCACTTCGTTTCCGAGATATTTGCAGATATATCTCAAGGGAAGGGGCCTGACGGACATATTTCGAGATATTTCTTCTTCTTGTTGTTCTTCTTCTGCACAGCTAAGCTGGAAGTGGCATTTACAGCTCGCAATAGTGCAGAGTTATCTCAAAGAAAGGGGCCACGGTGTTTCTGTATCTCTATTATGTTGGTGCGGCATCGGAACTTTTAAATATCTCGATATATCTCGAAAACTACGCTTCTGATCAAAAAATATCATAGAACATAAATTATAGGAAACATAATTCTCTACAAAAAACGTCTCTTAAGATTTTGCCATAGCTCGCTTCGTTTCCGAGATATTTGCAGATTCAGCTCAAAGGAACTGGCCTGACGGACATATTTCGAGATATTTCTTCTTCTTGTTGTTCTTCTTCTGCACAGCTAAGCTGGAAGTGGCATTTGCAGCTCGCAATAGTGCACAGTTATCTCAAAGAAAGGGGCCACGGTGTTTCTGTATCTCTATTATGTTGGTGCGCCTTCGGAACTTTTAAATATCTCGAGATATCTCGAAAACTACGCTTCTGATCAAAAAATATCATAGAACATAAATTGTAGGAAACTTAATTCTCTACAAAAAAGGTCTCTTAACATTTTGCCATAGCTCTCTTCGTTTCCGAGATATTTGCATATTTATCTCAAGGGAAGGGGCCTGACGGACATATTTCGAGATATTTCTTATTCTTGTTGTTCTTCTTCTGCACAGCTAAGCTGGAAGTGGCATTTGCAGCTCGCAATAGTGCACAGTTATCTCAAAGAAAGGGGCCACGGTGTTTCTGTATCTCTATTATGTTGGTGCGCCTTCGGAACTTTTAAATATCTCGAGATATCTCGAAAACTACGCTTCTGATCAAAAAATATCATAGAACATAAATTGTAGGAAACTTAATTCTCTACAAAAAAGGTCTCTTAACATTTTGCCATAGCTCTCTTCGTTTCCGAGATATTTGCATATTTATCTCAAGGGAAGGGGCCTGACGGACATATTTCGAGATATTTCTTCTTCTTGTTGTTCTTCTTCTGCACAGCTAAGCTGGAAGTGGCATTTGCAGCTCCCAATAGTGCAGAGTTATCTCAAAGAAAGGGGCCACGGTGTTTCTGTATCTCTATTATGTTGGTGCGGCTTCGGAACTTTTAAATATCTTGATATATCTCGAGAACTACGCATCTGATCAAAAAATATCATAGAACATAAAAAGTAGGAAACTTAATTCTCTACAAAAAAGGTCTCTTAACATTTTGCCATAGCTCGCTTCGTTTCCGAGATATTTGCAGATTTATCTCAAGGGAAGGGGCCTGACGGACATATTTCGAGATATTTCTTCTTCTTGTTGTTCTTCTTCTGCACAGCTAAGCTGGAAGTGGCATTTACAGCTCGCAATAGTGCAGAGTTATCTCAAAGAAAGGGGCCACGGTGTTTCTGTATCTCTATTATGTTGGTGCGGCATCGGAACTTTTAAATATCTCGATATATCTCGAAAACTACGCTTCTGATCAAAAAATATCATAGAACATAAATTGTAGGAAACATAATTCTCTACAAAAAACGTCTCTTAACATTTTGCCATAGCTCGCTTGGTTTCCGAGATATTTGCAGATTTATCTCAAGGGAAGGGGCCTGACGGACATATTTCGAGATATTTCTTCTTCTTGTTGTTCGTCTTCTGCACAGCTAAGCTGGAAGTGGCATTTGCGGCTCGCACTAGTGCAGAGTTATCTCAAAGAAAGGGGCCACGGTGTTTCTGTATCTCTATTGTGTTGGTGCGGCTTCGGAACTTTTAAATATCTTGATATATCTCGAGAACTGCGCATGTGATCAAAAAATATCATAGAACATAAAAAGTAGGAAACTTAATTCTCTACAAAAAAGGTCTCTTAACCTTTTGCCATAGCTCGCTTCGTTTCCGAGATATTTGCAGATTTATCTCAAGGGAAGGGGCCTGACGGACATATTTCGAGATATTTCTTCTTCTTGTTGTTCTTCTTCTGCACAGCTAAGCTGGAAGTGGCATTTGCAGCTCGCAATAGTGCAGAGTTATCTCAAAGAAAGGGGCCACGGTGTTTCTGTATCTCTATTATGTTGGTGCGGCTTCGGAACTTTTAAATATCTTGATATATCTCGAGAACTACGCATCTGATCAAAAAATATCATAGAAGATAAAAAGTAGGAAACTTAATTCTCTACAAAAAAGGTCTCTTAACATTTTGCCATAGCTCGCTTCGTTTCCGAGATATTTGCAGATTTATCTCAAGGGAAGGGGCCTGACGGACATATTTCGAGATATTTCTTCTTCTTGTTGTTCTTCTTCTGCACAGCAAAGCTGGAAGTGGCATTTGCGGCTCGCACTAGTGCAGAGTTATCTCAAAGAAAGGGGCCACGGTGTTTCTGTATCTCTATTATGTTGGTGCGGCTTCGGAACTTTTAAATATCTCGATATATCTCGAAAACTACGCTTCTGATCAAAAAATATCATAGAACATAAATTGTAGGAAACATAATTCTCTACAAAAAAGGTCTCTTAACATTTTGCCATAGCTCACTTCGTTTCCGAGATATTTGCAGATATATCTCAAGGGAAGGGGCCTGACGGACATATTTCGAGATATTTCTTCTTCTTGTTGTTCTTCTTCTGCACAGCTAAGCTGGAAGTGGCATTTACAGCTCGCAATAGTGCAGAGTTATCTCAAAGAAAGGGGCCACGGTGTTTCTGTATCTCTATTATGTTGGTGCGGCTTCGGAACTTTTAAATATCTCGATATATCTCGAAAACTACGCTTCTGATCAAAAAATATCATAGAACATAAATTGTAGGAAACATAATTCTCTACAAAAAAGGTCTCTTAACATTTTGCCATAGCTCGCTTCGTTTCCGAGATATTTGCAGATTTATCTCAAGGGAAGGGGTCTGACGGACATATTTCGAGATATTTCTTCTTCTTGTTGTTCTTCTTCTGCACAGCTAAGCTGGAAGTGGTATTTGCGGCTCGCACTAGTGCAGAGTTATCTCAAAGAAAGGGGCCACGGTGTTTCTGTATCTCTATTATGTTGGTGCGGCATCGGAACTTTTAAATATCTCGATATATCTCGAAAACTGCGCTTCTGATCAAAAAATATCATAGAACATAAATTGTAGGAAACATAATTCTCTACAAAAAACGTCTCTTAACATTTTGCCATAGCTCGCTTCGTTTCCGAGATATTTGCAGATTCAGCTCAAAGGAACTGGCCTGACGGACATATTTCGAGATATTTCTTCTTCTTGTTGTTCTTCTTCTGCACAGCTAAGCTGGAAGTGGCATTTGCGGCTCGCACTAGTGCAGAGTTATCTCAAAGAAAGGGGCCACGGTGTTTCTGTATCTCTATTATGTTGGTGCGGCATCGGAACTTTTAAATATCTCGATATATCTCGAAAACTACGCTTCTGATCAAAAAATATCATAGAACATAAATTGTAGGAAACATAATTCTCTACAAAAAACGTCTCTTAACATTTTGCCATAGCTCGCTTCGTTTCCGAGATATTTGCAGATTCAGCTCAAAGGAACTGGCCTGACGGACATATTTCGAGATATTTCTTCTTCTTGTTGTTCTTCTTCTGCACAGCTAAGCTGGAAGTGGCATTTGCAGCTCGCAATAGTGCAGAGTTATCTCAAAGAAAGGGGCCACGGTGTTTCTGTATCTCTATTATGTTGGTGCGGCTTCGGAACTTTTAAATATCTTGATATATCTCGAGAACTGCGCATCTGATCAAAAAATATCATAGAACATAAAAAGTAGGAAACTTAATTCTCTACAAAAAAGGTCTCTTAACATTTTGCCATAGCTCGCTTCGTTTCCGAGATATTTGCAGATTTATCTCAAGGGAAGGGGCCTGACGGACATATTTCGAGATATTTCTTCTTCTTGTTGTTCTTCTTCTGCACAGCTAAGCTGGAAGTGGCATTTACAGCTCGCAATAGTGCAGAGTTATCTCAAAGAAAGGGGCCACGGTGTTTCTGTATCTCTATTATGTTGGTGCGGCTTCGGAACTTTTAAATATCTTGATATATCTCGAGAACTACGCATCTGATCAAAAAATATCATAGAACATAAAAAGTAGGAAACTTAATTCTCTACAAAAAAGGTCTCTTAACATTTTGTCATAGCTCTCTTCGTTTCCGAGATATTTCCAGATTTATCTCAAGGGAAGGGGCCTGACGGACATATTTCGAGATATTTCTTCTTCTTGTTGTTCTTCTTCTGCACAGCTAAGCTGGAAGTGGCATTTGCAGCTCGCAATAGTGCAGAGTTATCTCAAAGAAAGGGGCCACGGTGTTTCTGTATCTCTATTATGTTGGTGCGGCATCGGAACTTTTAAATATCTTGATATATCTCGAGAACTACGCATCTGATCAAAAAATATCATAGAAGATAAAAAGTAGGAAACTTAATTCTCTACAAAAAAGGTCTCTTAACATTTTGCCATAGCTCGCTTCGTTTCCGAGATATTTGCAGATTTATCTCAAGGGAAGGGGCCTGACGGACATATTTCGAGATATTTCTTCTTCTTGTTGTTCTTCTTCTGCACAGCAAAGCTGGAAGTGGCATTTGCGGCTCGCACTAGTGCAGAGTTATCTCAATGAAAGGGGCCACGGTGTTTCTGTATCTCTATTATGTTGGTGCGGCTTCGGAACTTTTAAATATCTCGATATATCTCGAAAACTACGCTTCTGATCAAAAAATATCATAGAACATAAATTGTAGGAAACATAATTCTCTACAAAAAAGGTCTCTTAACATTTTGCCATAGCTCACTTCGTTTCCGAGATATTTGCAGATATATCTCAAGGGAAGGGGCCTGACGGACATATTTCGAGATATTTCTTCTTCTTGTTGTTCTTCTTCTGCACAGCTAAGCTGGAAGTGGCATTTACAGCTCGCAATAGTGCAGAGTTATCTCAAAGAAAGGGGCCACGGTGTTTCTGTATCTCTATTATGTTGGTGCGGCTTCGGAACTTTTAAATATCTCGATATATCTCGAAAACTACGCTTCTGATCAAAAAATATCATAGAACATAAATTGTAGGAAACATAATTCTCTACAAAAAAGGTCTCTTAACATTTTGCCATAGCTCGCTTCGTTTCCGAGATATTTGCAGATTTATCTCAAGGGAAGGGGTCTGACGGACATATTTCGAGATATTTCTTCTTCTTGTTGTTCTTCTTCTGCACAGCTAAGCTGGAAGTGGCATTTGCGGCTCGCACTAGTGCAGAGTTATCTCAAAGAAAGGGGCCACGGTGTTTCTGTATCTCTATTATGTTGGTGCGGCATCGGAACTTTTAAATATCTCGATATATCTCGAAAAATACGCTTCTGATCAAAAAATATCATAGAACATAAATTGTAGGAAACATAATTCTCTACAAAAAACGTCTCTGAACATTTTGCCATAGCTCGCTTCGTTTCCGAGATATTTGCAGATTCAGCTCAAAGGAACTGGCCTGACGGACATATTTCGAGATATTTCTTCTTCTTGTTGTTCGTCTTCTGCACAGCTAAGCTGGAAGTGGCATTTGCGGCTCGCACTAGTGCAGAGTTATCTCAAAGAAAGGGGCCACGGTGTTTCTGTATCTCTATTATGTTGGTGCGGCTTCGGAACTTTTAAATATCTTGATATATCTCGAGAACTACGCATCTGATCAAAAAATATCATAGAAGGTGAAAAGTAGGAAACTTAATTCTCTACAAAAAAGGTCTCTTAACATTTTGCCATAGCTCGCTTCGTTTCCGAGATATTTGCAGATTTATCTCAAGGGAAGGGGCCTGACGGACATATTTCGAGATATTTCTTCTTCTTGTTGTTCTTCTTCTGCACAGCTAAGCTGGAAGTGGCATTTGCGGCTCGCACTAGTGCAGAGTTATCTCAAAGAAAGGGGCCACGGTGTTTCTGTATCTCTATTATGTTGGTGCGGCATCGGAACTTTTAAATATCTCGATATATCTCGAAAACTACGCTTCTGATCAAAAAATATCATAGAACATAAATTGTAGGAAACATAATTCTCTACAAAAAAGGTCTCTTAACATTTTGCCATAGCTCACTTCGTTTCCGAGATATTTGCAGATATATCTCAAGGGAAGGGGCCTGACGGACATATTTCGAGATATTTCTTCTTCTTGTTGTTCTTCTTCTGCACAGCTAAGCTGGAAGTGGCATTTACAGCTCGCAATAGTGCAGAGTTATCTCAAAGAAAGGGGCCACGGTGTTTCTGTATCTCTATTATGTTGGTGCGGCTTCGGAACTTTTAAATATCTTGATATATCTCGAGAACTACGCATCTGATCAAAAAATATCATAGAAGATAAAAAGTAGGAAGCTTAATTCTCTACAAAAAAGGTCTCTTAACATTTTGCCATAGCTCGCTTCGTTTCCGAGATATTTGCAGATTTATCTCAAGGGAAGGGGCCTGACGGACATATTTCGAGATATTTCTTCTTCTTGTTGTTCGTCTTCTGCACAGCTAAGCTGGAAGTGGCATTTGCGGCTCGCACTAGTGCAGAGTTATCTCAAAGAAAGGGGCCACGGTGTTTCTGTATCTCTATTATGTTGGTGCGGCTTCGGAACTTTTAAATATCTTGATATATCTCGAGAACTACGCATCTGATCAAAAAATATCATAGAAGGTGAAAAGTAGGAAACTTAATTCTCTACAAAAAAGGTCTCTTAACATTTTGCCATAGCTGGCTTCGTTTCCGAGATATTTGCAGATTTATCTCAAGGGAAGGGGCCTGACGGACATATTTCGAGATATTTCTTCTTCTTGTTGTTCTTCTTCTGCACAGCTAAGCTGGAAGTGGCATTTACAGCTCGCAATAGTGCAGAGTTATCTCAAAGAAAGGGGCCACGGTGTTTCTGTATCTCTATTATGTTGGTGCGGCTTCGGAACTTTTAAATATCTCGATATATCTCGAGAACTACGCTTCTGATCAAAAAATATCATAGAACATAAATTGTAGGAAACATAATTCTCTACAAAAAACGTCTCTTAACATTTTGCCATAGCTCGCTTCGTTTCCGAGATATTTGCAGATTCAGCTCAAAGGAACTGGCCTGACGGACATATTTCGAGATATTTCTTCTTCTTGTTGTTCTTCTTCTGCACAGCTAAGCTGGAAGTGGCATTTGCGGCTCGCACTAGTGCAGAGTTATCTCAAAGAAAGGGGCCACGGTGTTTCTGTATCTCTATTATGTTGGTGCGGCATCGGAACTTTTAAATATCTCGATATATCTCGAAAACTACGCTTCTGATCAAAAAATATCATAGAACATAAATTGTAGGAGACATAATTCTCTACAAAAAACGTCTCTTAACATTTTGCCATAGCTCGCTTCGTTTCCGAGATATTTGCAGATTCAGCTCAAAGGAACTGGCCTGACGGACATATTTCGAGATATTTCTTCTTCTTGTTGTTCTTCTTCTGCACAGCTAAGCTGGAAGTGGCATTTGCAGCTCGCAATAGTGCAGAGTTATCTCAAAGAAAGGGGCCACGGTGTTTCTGTATCTCTATTATGTTGGTGCGGCTTCGGAACTTTTAAATATCTTGATATATCTCGAGAACTGCGCATCTGATCAAAAAATATCATAGAACATAAAAAGTAGGAAACTTAATTCTCTACAAAAAAGGTCTCTTAACATTTTGCCATAGCTCGCTTCGTTTCCGAGATATTTGCAGATTTATCTCAAGGGAAGGGGCCTGACGGACATATTTCGAGATATTTCTTCTTCTTGTTGTTCTTCTTCTGCACAGCTAAGCTGGAAGTGGCATTTACAGCTCGCAATAGTGCAGAGTTATCTCAAAGAAAGGGGCCACGGTGTTTCTGTATCTCTATTATGTTGGTGCGGCTTCGGAACTTTTAAATATCTTGATATATCTCGAGAACTACGCATCTGATCAAAAAATATCATAGAACATAAAAAGTAGGAAACTTAATTCTCTACAAAAAAGGTCTCTTAACATTTTGTCATAGCTCTCTTCGTTTCCGAGATATTTCCAGATTTATCTCAAGGGAAGGGGCCTGACGGACATATTTCGAGATATTTCTTCTTCTTGTTGTTCTTCTTCTGCACAGCTAAGCTGGAAGTGGCATTTGCAGCTCGCAATAGTGCAGAGTTATCTCAAAGAAAGGGGCCACGGTGTTTCTGTATCTCTATTATGTTGGTGCGGCTTCGGAACTTTTAAATATCTTGATATATCTCGAGAACTACGCATCTGATCAAAAAATATCATAGAAGATAAAAAGTAGGAAACTTAATTCTCTACAAAAAAGGTCTCTTAACATTTTGCCATAGCTCGCTTCGTTTCCGAGATATTTGCAGATTTATCTCAAGGGAAGGGGCCTGACGGACATATTTCGAGATATTTCTTCTTCTTGTTGTTCTTCTTCTGCACAGCAAAGCTGGAAGTGGCATTTGCGGCTCGCACTAGTGCAGAGTTATCTCAAAGAAAGGGGCCACGGTGTTTCTGTATCTCTATTATGTTGGTGCGGCTTCGGAACTTTTAAATATCTCGATATATCTCGAAAACTACGCTTCTGATCAAAAAATATCATAGAACATAAATTGTAGGAAACATAATTCTCTACAAAAAAGGTCTCTTAACATTTTGCCATAGCTCACTTCGTTTCCGAGATATTTGCAGATATATCTCAAGGGAAGGGGCCTGACGGACATATTTCGAGATATTTCTTCTTCTTGTTGTTCTTCTTCTGCACAGCTAAGCTGGAAGTGGCATTTACAGCTCGCAATAGTGCAGAGTTATCTCAAAGAAAGGGGCCACGGTGTTTCTGTATCTCTATTATGTTGGTGCGGCTTCGGAACTTTTAAATATCTTGATATATCTCGAGAACTACGCATCTGATCAAAAAATATCATAGAAGATAAAAAGTAGGAAGCTTAATTCTCTACAAAAAAGGTCTCTTAACATTTTGCCATAGCTCGCTTCGTTTCCGAGATATTTGCAGATTTATCTCAAGGGAAGGGGCCTGACGGACATATTTCGAGATATTTCTTCTTCTTGTTGTTCGTCTTCTGCACAGCTAAGCTGGAAGTGGCATTTGCGGCTCGCACTAGTGCAGAGTTATCTCAAAGAAAGGGGCCACGGTGTTTCTGTATCTCTATTATGTTGGTGCGGCTTCGGAACTTTTAAATATCTTGATATATCTCGAGAACTACGCATCTGATCAAAAAATATCATAGAAGGTGAAAAGTAGGAAACTTAATTCTCTACAAAAAAGGTCTCTTAACATTTTGCCATAGCTCGCTTCGTTTCCGAGATATTTGCAGATTTATCTCAAGGGAAGGGGCCTGACGGACATATTTCGAGATATTTCTTCTTCTTGTTGTTCTTCTTCTGCACAGCTAAGCTGGAAGTGGCATTTGCGGCTCGCACTAGTGCAGAGTTATCTCAAAGAAAGGGGCCACGGTGTTTCTGTATCTCTATTATGTTGGTGCGGCATCGGAACTTTTAAATATCTCGATATATCTCGAAAACTACGCTTCTGATCAAAAAATATCATAGAACATAAATTGTAGGAAACATAATTCTCTACAAAAAAGGTCTCTTAACATTTTGCCATAGCTCACTTCGTTTCCGAGATATTTGCAGATATATCTCAAGGGAAGGGGCCTGACGGACATATTTCGAGATATTTCTTCTTCTTGTTGTTCTTCTTCTGCACAGCTAAGCTGGAAGTGGCATTTACAGCTCGCAATAGTGCAGAGTTATCTCAAAGAAAGGGGCCACGGTGTTTCTGTATCTCTATTATGTTGGTGCGGCTTCGGAACTTTTAAATATCTCGATATATCTCGAAAACTACGCTTCTGATCAAAAAATATCATAGAACATAAATTGTAGGAAACATAATTCTCTACAAAAAACGTCTCTTAACATTTTGCCATAGCTCGCTTCGTTTCCGAGATATTTGCAGATTCAGCTCAAAGGAACTGGCCTGACGGACATATTTCGAGATATTTCTTCTTCTTGTTGTTCTTCTTCTGCACAGCTAAGCTGGAAGTGGCATTTGCGGCTCGCACTAGTGCAGAGTTATCTCAAAGAAAGGGGCCACGGTGTTTCTGTATCTCTATTATGTTGGTGCGGCATCGGAACTTTTAAATATCTCGATATATCTCGAAAACTACGCTTCTGATCAAAAAATATCATAGAACATAAATTGTAGGAGACATAATTCTCTACAAAAAACGTCTCTTAACATTTTGCCATAGCTCGCTTCGTTTCCGAGATATTTGCAGATTCAGCTCAAAGGAACTGGCCTGACGGACATATTTCGAGATATTTCTTCTTCTTGTTGTTCTTCTTCTGCACAGCTAAGCTGGAAGTGGCATTTGCAGCTCGCAATAGTGCAGAGTTATCTCAAAGAAAGGGGCCACGGTGTTTCTGTATCTCTATTATGTTGGTGCGGCTTCGGAACTTTTAAATATCTTGATATATCTCGAGAACTGCGCATCTGATCAAAAAATATCATAGAACATAAAAAGTAGGAAACTTAATTCTCTACAAAAAAGGTCTCTTAACATTTTGCCATAGCTCGCTTCGTTTCCGAGATATTTGCAGATTTATCTCAAGGGAAGAGGCCTGACGGACATATTTCGAGATATTTCTTCTTCTTGTTGTTCTTCTTCTGCACAGCTAAGCTGGAAGTGGCATTTACAGCTCGCAATAGTGCAGAGTTATCTCAAAGAAAGGGGCCACGGTGTTTCTGTATCTCTATTATGTTGGTGCGGCTTCGGAACTTTTAAATATCTTGATATATCTCGAGAACTACGCATCTGATCAAAAAATATCATAGAACATAAAAAGTAGGAAACTTAATTCTCTACAAAAAAGGTCTCTTAACATTTTGTCATAGCTCTCTTCGTTTCCGAGATATTTCCAGATTTATCTCAAGGGAAGGGGCCTGACGGACATATTTCGAGATATTTCTTCTTCTTGTTGTTCTTCTTCTGCACAGCTAAGCTGGAAGTGGCATTTGCAGCTCGCAATAGTGCAGAGTTATCTCAAAGAAAGGGGCCACGGTGTTTCTGTATCTCTATTATGTTGGTGCGGCTTCGGAACTTTTAAATATCTTGATATATCTCGAGAACTACGCATCTGATCAAAAAATATCATAGAAGATAAAAAGTAGGAAACTTAATTCTCTACAAAAAAGGTCTCTTAACATTTTGCCATAGCTCGCTTCGTTTCCGAGATATTTGCAGATTTATCTCAAGGGAAGGGGCCTGACGGACATATTTCGAGATATTTCTTCTTCTTGTTGTTCTTCTTCTGCACAGCAAAGCTGGAAGTGGCATTTGCGGCTCGCACTAGTGCAGAGTTATCTCAAAGAAAGGGGCCACGGTGTTTCTGTATCTCTATTATGTTGGTGCGGCTTCGGAACTTTTAAATATCTCGATATATCTCGAAAACTACGCTTCTGATCAAAAAATATCATAGAACATAAATTGTAGGAAACATAATTCTCTACAAAAAAGGTCTCTTAACATTTTGCCATAGCTCACTTCGTTTCCGAGATATTTGCAGATATATCTCAAGGGAAGGGGCCTGACGGACATATTTCGAGATATTTCTTCTTCTTGTTGTTCTTCTTCTGCACAGCTAAGCTGGAAGTGGCATTTACAGCTCGCAATAGTGCAGAGTTATCTCAAAGAAAGGGGCCACGGTGTTTCTGTATCTCTATTATGTTGGTGCGGCTTCGGAACTTTTAAATATCTTGATATATCTCGAGAACTACGCATCTGATCAAAAAATATCATAGAAGATAAAAAGTAGGAAGCTTAATTCTCTACAAAAAAGGTCTCTTAACATTTTGCCATAGCTCGCTTCGTTTCCGAGATATTTGCAGATTTATCTCAAGGGAAGGGGCCTGACGGACATATTTCGAGATATTTCTTCTTCTTGTTGTTCGTCTTCTGCACAGCTAAGCTGGAAGTGGCATTTGCGGCTCGCACTAGTGCAGAGTTATCTCAAAGAAAGGGGCCACGGTGTTTCTGTATCTCTATTATGTTGGTGCGGCTTCGGAACTTTTAAATATCTTGATATATCTCGAGAACTACGCATCTGATCAAAAAATATCATAGAAGGTGAAAAGTAGGAAACTTAATTCTCTACAAAAAAGGTCTCTTAACATTTTGCCATAGCTCGCTTCGTTTCCGAGATATTTGCAGATTTATCTCAAGGGAAGGGGCCTGACGGACATATTTCGAGATATTTCTTCTTCTTGTTGTTCTTCTTCTGCACAGCTAAGCTGGAAGTGGCATTTGCGGCTCGCACTAGTGCAGAGTTATCTCAAAGAAAGGGGCCACGGTGTTTCTGTATCTCTATTATGTTGGTGCGGCATCGGAACTTTTAAATATCTCGATATATCTCGAAAACTACGCTTCTGATCAAAAAATATCATAGAACATAAATTGTAGGAAACATAATTCTCTACAAAAAAGGTCTCTTAACATTTTGCCATAGCTCACTTCGTTTCCGAGATATTTGCAGATATATCTCAAGGGAAGGGGCCTGACGGACATATTTCGAGATATTTCTTCTTCTTGTTGTTCTTCTTCTGCACAGCTAAGCTGGAAGTGGCATTTGCAGCTCGCAATAGTGCAGAGTTATCTCAAAGAAAGGGGCCACGGTGTTTCTGTATCTCTATTATGTTGGTGCGGCTTCGGAACTTTTAAATATCTTGATATATCTCGTGAACTGCGCATCTGATCAAAAAATATCATAGAACACAAAAAGGAGGAAACTTAATTCTCTACAAAAAAGGTCTCTTAACATTTTGCCATAGCTCGCTTCGTTTCCGAGATATTTGCAGATTTATCTCAAGGGAAGGGGCCTAACGGACATATTTCGTGATATTTCTTCTTCTTGTTGTTCTTCTTCTGCACAGCTAAGCTGGAAGTGGCATTTGCGGCTCGCACTAGTGCAGAGTTATCTCAAAGAAAGGGGCGACGGTGTTTCTGTATCTCTATTATGTTGGTGCGGCTTCGGAACTTTTAAATATCTTGATATATCTCGAGAACTACGCATCTGATCAAAAAATATCATAGAACATAAAAAGTAGGAAACTTAATTCTCTACAAAAAAGGTCTCTTAACATTTTGCCATAGCTCGCTTCGTTTCCGAGATATTTGCAGATATATCTCAAGGGAAGGGGCCTGACGGACATATTTCGAGATATTTCTTCTTCTTGTTGTTCTTCTTCTGCACAGCTAACCTGGAAGTGGCATTTGCAGCTCGCAATAGTGCAGAGTTATCTCAAAGAAAGGGGCCACGGTGTTTCTGTATCTCTATTATGTTGGTGCGGCTTCGGAACTTTTAAATATCTCGATATATCTCGAGAACTACGCTTCTGATCAAAAAATATCATAGAACATAAAAAGTAGGAAACTTAATTCTCTACAAAAAAGGTCTCTTAACATTTTGCCATAGCTCTCTTCGTTTCCGAGATATTTGCTGATTTATCTCAAGGGAAGGGGCCTGACGGACATATTTCGAGATATTTCTTCTTCTTGTTGTTCTTCTTCTGCACAGCTAAGCTGGAAGTGGCATTTGCAGCTCGCAATAGTGCAGAGTTATCTCAAAGAAAGGGGCCACGGTGTTTCTGTATCTCTATTATGTTGGTGCGGCTTCGGAACTTTTAAATATCTTGATATATCTCGAGAACTACGCATCTGATCAAAAAATATCATAGAACATAAAAAGTAGGAAACCTAATTCTCTACAAAAAAGGTCTCTCAACATTTTGCCATTGCTCGCTTTGTTTCCGAGATATTTGCAGATTTATCTCAAGGGAAGGGGCCTGACGGACATATTTCGAGATATTTCTTCTTCTTGTTGTTCTTCTTCTGCACAGCTAAGCTGGAAGTGGCATTTGCGGCTCGCACTAGTGCAGCGTTATCTCAAAGAAAGGGGCCACGGTGTTTCTGTATCTCTATTATGTTGGTGCGGCTTCGGAACCTTTACATATCTTGATATATCTCGAGAACTACGCATCTGATCAAAAAATATCATAGAAGATAAAAAGTAGGAAACTTAATTCTCTACAAAAAAGGTCTCTTAACATTTTGCCATAGCTCGCTTCGTTTCCGAGATATTTGCAGATTTATCTCAAGGGAAGGGGCCTGACGGACATATTTCGAGATATTTCTTCTTCTTGTTGTTCTTCTTCTGCCCAGCTAAGCTGGAAGTGGCATTTGCGGCTCGCACTAGTGCAGAGTTATCTCAAAGAAAGGGGCCACGGTGTTTCTGTATCTCTATTATGTTGGTGCGGCTTCGGAACTTTTAAATATCTCGATATATCTCGAAAACTACGCTTCTGATCAAAAAATATCATAGAACATAAATTGTAGGAAACATAATTCTCTACAAAAAAGGTCTCTTAACATATTGCCATAGGTCACTTCGTTTCCGAGATATTTGCAGATATATCTCAAGGGAAGGGGCCTGACGGACATATTTCGAGATATTTCTTCTTCTTGTTGTTCTTCTTCTGCACAGCTAAGCTGGAAGTGGCATTTACAGCTCGCAATAGTGCAGAGTTATATCAAAGAAAGGGGCCACGGTGTTTCTGTATCTCTATTATGTTGGTGCGGCTTCGGAACTTTTAAATATCTTGATATATCTCGAGAACTACGCATCTGATCAAAAAATATCATAGAACATAAAAAGTAGGAAACTTAACTCTCTACAAAAAAGGTCTCTGAACATTTTGCCATAGCTCGCTTCGTTTCCGAGATATTTGCAGATTTATCTCAAGGGAAGGGGCCTAACGGACATATTTCGAGATATTTCTTCTTCTTGTTGTTCTTCTTCTGCACAGCTAAACTGGAAGTGGCATTTCCAGCTCGCAATAGTGCAGAGTTATCTCAAAGAGAGGGGCCACGGTGTTTCTGTATCTCTATTATGTTGGTTGCGGCTTCGGAACTTTTAAATATCTTGATATATCTCGAGAACTACGCATCTGATCAAAAAATATCATAGAACATGAAAAGTAGGAAACTTAATTCTCTACAAAAAAGGTCTCTTAACATTTTGCCATAGCTCTCTTCGTTTCCGAGATATTTGCTGATTTATCTCAAGGGAAGGGGCCTGACGGACATATTTCGAGATATTTCTTCTTCTTGTTGTTCTTCTTCTGCACAGCTAAGCTGGCAGTGGCATTTGCAGCTCGCAATAGTGCAGAGTTATCTCAAAGAAAGGGGCCACGGTGTTTCTGTATCTCTATTATGTTGGTGCGGCTTCGGAACTTTTAAATATCTTGATATATCTCGAGAACTACGCATCTGATCAAAAAATATCACAGAACATAAAAAGTAGGAAACTTAATTCTCTACCAAAAAGGTCTCTCAACATTTTGCCATTGCTCTCTTCGTTTCCGAGATATTTGCAGATTTATCTCAAGGGAAGGGGCCTAACGGACATATTTCGAGATATTTCTTCTTCTTGTTGTTCTTCTTCTGCACAGCTAAACTGGAAGTGGCATTTCAGCTCGCAATAGTGCAGAGTTATCTCAAAGAGAGGGGCCACGGTGTTTCTGTATCTCTATTATGTTGGTGCGGCTTCGGAACTTTTAAATATCTTGATATATCTCGAGAACTACGCATCTGATCAAGAAATATCATAGAAGATAAAAAGTAGGAAACTTAATTCTCTACAAAAAAGGTCTCTTAACATTTTGCCATAGCTCGCTTTGTTTCCGAGATATTTGCAGATTTATCTCAAGGGAAGGGGCCTGACGGACATATTTCGCGATATTTCTTCTTCTTGTTGTTCTTCTTCTGCACAGCTAAGCTGGAAGTGGCATTTGCAGCTCGCAATAGTGCAGAGTTATCTCAAAGAAAGGGGCCACGGTGTTTCTGTATCTCTATTATGTTGGTGCGGCTTCGGAACTTTTAAATATCTCGATATATCTCGAGAACTACGCTTCTGATCAAAAAATATCATAGAACATAAAAAGTAGGAAACTTAATTCTCTACAAAAAAGGTCTCTTAACATTTTGCCATAGCTCTCTTCGTTTCCGAGATATTTGCTGATTTATCTCAAGGGAAGGGGCCTGACGGACATATTTCGAGATATTTCTTCTTCTTGTTGTTCTTCTTCTGCACAGCTAAGCTGGAAGTGGCATTTGCAGCTCGCAATAGTGCAGAGTTATCTCAAAGAAAGGGGCCACGGTGTTTCTGTATCTCTATTATGTTGGTGCGGCTTCGGAACTTTTAAATATCTTGATATATCTCGAGAACTACGCATCTGATCAAAAAATATCATAGAACATAAAAAGTAGGAAACCTAATTCTCTACAAAAAAGGTCTCTCAACATTTTGCCATTGCTCGCTTTGTTTCCGAGATATTTGCAGATTTATCTCAAGGGAAGGGGCCTGACGGACATATTTCGAGATATTTCTTCTTCTTGTTGTTCTTCTTCTGCACAGCTAAGCTGGAAGTGGCATTTGCGGCTCGCACTAGTGCAGCGTTATCTCAAAGAAAGGGGCCACGGTGTTTCTGTATCTCTATTATGTTGGTGCGGCTTCGGAACCTTTACATATCTTGATATATCTCGAGAACTACGCATCTGATCAAAAAATATCATAGAAGATAAAAAGTAGGAAACTTAATTCTCTACAAAAAAGGTCTCTTAACATTTTGCCATAGCTCGCTTCGTTTCCGAGATATTTGCAGATTTATCTCAAGGGAAGGGGCCTGACGGACATATTTCGAGATATTTCTTCTTCTTGTTGTTCTTCTTCTGCCCAGCTAAGCTGGAAGTGGCATTTGCGGCTCGCACTAGTGCAGAGTTATCTCAAAGAAAGGGGCCACGGTGTTTCTGTATCTCTATTATGTTGGTGCGGCTTCGGAACTTTTAAATATCTCGATATATCTCGAAAACTACGCTTCTGATCAAAAAATATCATAGAACATAAATTGTAGGAAACATAATTCTCTACAAAAAAGGTCTCTTAACATATTGCCATAGGTCACTTCGTTTCCGAGATATTTGCAGATATATCTCAAGGGAAGGGGCCTGACGGACATATTTCGAGATATTTCTTCTTCTTGTTGTTCTTCTTCTGCACAGCTAAGCTGGAAGTGGCATTTACAGCTCGCAATAGTGCAGAGTTATATCAAAGAAAGGGGCCACGGTGTTTCTGTATCTCTATTATGTTGGTGCGGCTTCGGAACTTTTAAATATCTTGATATATCTCGAGAACTACGCATCTGATCAAAAAATATCATAGAACATAAAAAGTAGGAAACTTAACTCTCTACAAAAAAGGTCTCTGAACATTTTGCCATAGCTCGCTTCGTTTCCGAGATATTTGCAGATTTATCTCAAGGGAAGGGGCCTAACGGACATATTTCGAGATATTTCTTCTTCTTGTTGTTCTTCTTCTGCACAGCTAAACTGGAAGTGGCATTTCCAGCTCGCAATAGTGCAGAGTTATCTCAAAGAGAGGGGCCACGGTGTTTCTGTATCTCTATTATGTTGGTTGCGGCTTCGGAACTTTTAAATATCTTGATATATCTCGAGAACTACGCATCTGATCAAAAAATATCATAGAACATGAAAAGTAGGAAACTTAATTCTCTACAAAAAAGGTCTCTTAACATTTTGCCATAGCTCTCTTCGTTTCCGAGATATTTGCTGATTTATCTCAAGGGAAGGGGCCTGACGGACATATTTCGAGATATTTCTTCTTCTTGTTGTTCTTCTTCTGCACAGCTAAGCTGGCAGTGGCATTTGCAGCTCGCAATAGTGCAGAGTTATCTCAAAGAAAGGGGCCACGGTGTTTCTGTATCTCTATTATGTTGGTGCGGCTTCGGAACTTTTAAATATCTTGATATATCTCGAGAACTACGCATCTGATCAAAAAATATCACAGAACATAAAAAGTAGGAAACTTAATTCTCTACCAAAAAGGTCTCTCAACATTTTGCCATTGCTCTCTTCGTTTCCGAGATATTTGCAGATTTATCTCAAGGGAAGGGGCCTAACGGACATATTTCGAGATATTTCTTCTTCTTGTTGTTCTTCTTCTGCACAGCTAAACTGGAAGTGGCATTTCAGCTCGCAATAGTGCAGAGTTATCTCAAAGAGAGGGGCCACGGTGTTTCTGTATCTCTATTATGTTGGTGCGGCTTCGGAACTTTTAAATATCTTGATATATCTCGAGAACTACGCATCTGATCAAGAAATATCATAGAAGATAAAAAGTAGGAAACTTAATTCTCTACAAAAAAGGTCTCTTAACATTTTGCCATAGCTCGCTTTGTTTCCGAGATATTTGCAGATTTATCTCAAGGGAAGGGGCCTGACGGACATATTTCGCGATATTTCTTCTTCTTGTTGTTCTTCTTCTGCACAGCTAAGCTGGAAGTGGCATTTGCAGCTCGCAATAGTGCAGAGTTATCTCAAAGAAAGGGGCCACGGTGTTTCTGTATCTCTATTATGTTGGTGCGGCTTCGGAACTTTTAAATATCTTGATATATCTCGAGAACTACGCATCTGATCAAAAAATATCATAGAAGATAAAAAGTAGGAAACCTAATTCTCTACAAAAAAGGTCTCTTAAGATTTTGCCATAGCTCGCGTCGTTTCCGAGATATTTGCAGATTTATCTCAAGGGAAGGGGCCTGACGGACATATTTCGAGATATTTCTTCTTCTTGTTGTTCGTCTTCTGCACAGCTAAGCTGGAAGTGGCATTTGCGGCTCGCACTAGTGCAGAGTTATCTCAAAGAAAGGGGCCACGGTGTTTCTGTATCTCTATTATGTTGGTGCGGCTTCGGAACTTTTAAATATCTTGATATATCTCGAGAACTACGCATCTGATCAAAAAATATCATAGAAGGTGAAAAGTAGGAAACTTAATTCTCTACAAAAAAGGTCTCTTAACATTTTGCCATAGCTCGCTTCGTTTCCGAGATATTTGCAGATTTATCTCAAGGGAAGGGGCCTGACGGACATATTTCGAGATATTTCTTCTTCTTGTTGTTCTTCTTCTGCACAGCTAAGCTGGAAGTGGCATTTGCGGCTCGCACTAGTGCAGAGTTATCTCAAAGAAAGGGGCCACGGTGTTTCTGTATCTCTATTATGTTGGTGCGGCATCGGAACTTTTAAATATCTCGATATATCTCGAAAACTACGCTTCTGATCAAAAAATATCATAGAACATAAATTGTAGGAAACATAATTCTCTACAAAAAAGGTCTCTTAACATTTTGCCATAGCTCACTTCGTTTCCGAGATATTTGCAGATATATCTCAAGGGAAGGGGCCTGACGGACATATTTCGAGATATTTCTTCTTCTTGTTGTTCTTCTTCTGCACAGCTAAGCTGGAAGTGGCATTTACAGCTCGCAATAGTGCAGAGTTATCTCAAAGAAAGGGGCCACGGTGTTTCTGTATCTCTATTATGTTGGTGCGGCTTCGGAACTTTTAAATATCTCGATATATCTCGACAACTACGCTTCTGATCAAAAAATATCATAGAACATAAATTGTAGGAAACATAATTCTCTACAAAAAACGTCTCTTAACATTTTGCCATAGCTCGCTTCGTTTCCGAGATATTTGCAGATTCAGCTCAAAGGAACTGGCCTGACGGACATATTTCGAGATATTTCTTCTTCTTGTTGTTCTTCTTCTGCACAGCTAAGCTGGAAGTGGCATTTGCGGCTCGCACTAGTGCAGAGTTATCTCAAAGAAAGGGTCCACGGTGTTTCTGTATCTCTATTATGTTGGTGCGGCATCGGAACTTTTAAATATCTCGATATATCTCGAAAACTACGCTTCTGATCAAAAAATATCATAGAACATAAATTGTAGGAGACATAATTCTCTACAAAAAACGTCTCTTAACATTTTGCCATAGCTCGCTTCGTTTCCGAGATATTTGCAGATTCAGCTCAAAGGAACTGGCCTGACGGACATATTTCGAGATATTTCTTCTTCTTGTTGTTCTTCTTCTGCACAGCTAAGCTGGAAGTGGCATTTGCAGCTCGCAATAGTGCAGAGTTATCTCAAAGAAAGGGGCCACGGTGTTTCTGTATCTCTATTATGTTGGTGCGGCTTCGGAACTTTTAAATATCTTGATATATCTCGAGAACTACGCATCTGATCAAAAAATATCATAGAAGATAAAAAGTAGGAAACTTAATTCTCTACAAAAAAGGTCTCTTAACATTTTGCCATAGCTCGCTTCGTTTCCGAGATATTTGCAGATTTATCTCAAGGGAAGGGGCCTGACGGACATATTTCGAGATATTTCTTCTTCTTGTTGTTCTTCTTCTGCACAGCAAAGCTGGAAGTGGCATTTGCGGCTCGCACTAGTGCAGAGTTATCTCAAAGAAAGGGGCCACGGTGTTTCTGTATCTCTATTATGTTGGTGCGGCTTCGGAACTTTTAAATATCTCGATATATCTCGAAAACTACGCTTCTGATCAAAAAATATCATAGAACATAAATTGTAGGAAACATAATTCTCTACAAAAAAGGTCTCTTAACATTTTGCCATAGCTCACTTCGTTTCCGAGATATTTGCAGATATATCTCAAGGGAAGGGGCCTGACGGACATATTTCGAGATATTTCTTCTTCTTGTTGTTCTTCTTCTGCACAGCTAAGCTGGAAGTGGCATTTACAGCTCGCAATAGTGCAGAGTTATCTCAAAGAAAGGGGCCACGGTGTTTCTGTATCTCTATTATGTTGGTGCGGCTTCGGAACTTTTAAATATCTTGATATATCTCGAGAACTACGCATCTGATCAAAAAATATCATAGAAGATAAAAAGTAGGAAGCTTAATTCTCTACAAAAAAGGTCTCTTAACATTTTGCCATAGCTCGCTTCGTTTCCGAGATATTTGCAGATTTATCTCAAGGGAAGGGGCCTGACGGACATATTTCGAGATATTTCTTCTTCTTGTTGTTCGTCTTCTGCACAGCTAAGCTGGAAGTGGCATTTGCGGCTCGCACTAGTGCAGAGTTATCTCAAAGAAAGGGGCCACGGTGTTTCTGTATCTCTATTATGTTGGTGCGGCTTCGGAACTTTTAAATATCTTGATATATCTCGAGAACTACGCATCTGATCAAAAAATATCATAGAAGGTGAAAAGTAGGAAACTTAATTCTCTACAAAAAAGGTCTCTTAACATTTTGCCATAGCTCGCTTCGTTTCCGAGATATTTGCAGATTTATCTCAAGGGAAGGGGCCTGACGGACATATTTCGAGATATTTCTTCTTCTTGTTGTTCTTCTTCTGCACAGCTAAGCTGGAAGTGGCATTTGCGGCTCGCACTAGTGCAGAGTTATCTCAAAGAAAGGGGCCACGGTGTTTCTGTATCTCTATTATGTTGGTGCGGCATCGGAACTTTTAAATATCTCGATATATCTCGAAAACTACGCTTCTGATCAAAAAATATCATAGAACATAAATTGTAGGAAACGTAATTCTCTACAAAAAAGGTCTCTTAACATTTTGCCATAGCTCACTTCGTTTCCGAGATATTTGCAGATATATCTCAAGGGAAGGGGCCTGACGGACATATTTCGAGATATTTCTTCTTCTTGTTGTTCTTCTTCTGCACAGCTAAGCTGGAAGTGGCATTTACAGCTCGCAATAGTGCAGAGTTATCTCAAAGAAAGGGGCCACGGTGTTTCTGTATCTCTATTATGTTGGTGCGGCTTCGGAACTTTTAAATATCTCGATATATCTCGAGAACTACGCATCTGATCAAAAAATATCATAGAACATAAAAAGTAGGAAACTTAATTCTCTACAAAAAAGGTCTCTTAACATTTTGTCATAGCTCTCTTCGTTTCCGAGATATTTCCAGATTTATCTCAAGGGAAGGGGCCTCACGGACATATTTCGAGATATTTCTTCTTCTTGTTGTTCTTCTTCTGCACAGCTAAGCTGGAAGTGGCATTTGCAGCTCGCAATAGTGTAGAGTTATCTCAAAGAAAGGGGCCACGGTGTTTCTGTATCTCTATTATGTTGGTGCCGCTTCGGAACTTTTAAATATCTTGATATATCTCGAGAACTGCGCATCTGATCAAAAAATATCATAGAACATAAAAAGTAGGAAACTTAATTCTCTACAAAAAAGGTCTCTTAACATTTTGCCATAGCTCGCTTCGTTTCCGAGATATTTGCAGATTTATCTCAAGGGAAGGGGCCTGACGGACATATTTCGAGATATTTCTTCTTCTTGTTGTTCTTCTTCTGCACAGCTAAGCTGGAAGTGGCATTTACAGCTCGCAATAGTGCAGAGTTATCTCAAAGAAAGGGGCCACGGTGTTTCTGTATCTCTATTATGTTGGTGCGGCTTCGGAACTTTTAAATATCTTGATATATCTCGAGAACTACGCATCTGATCAAAAAATATCATAGAAGATAAAAAGTAGGAAGCTTAATTCTCTACAAAAAAGGTCTCTTAACATTTTGCCATAGCTCGCTTCGTTTCCGAGATATTTGCAGATTTATCTCAAGGGAAGGGGCCTGACGGACATATTTCGAGATATTTCTTCTTCTTGTTGTTCGTCTTCTGCACAGCTAAGCTGGAAGTGGCATTTGCGGCTCGCACTAGTGCAGAGTTATCTCAAAGAAAGGGGCCACGGTGTTTCTGTATCTCTATTATGTTGGTGCGGTTTCGGAACTTTTAAATATCTCGATATATCTCGAAAACTACGCTTCTGATCAAAAAATATCATAGAACATAAATTGTAGGAAACATAATTCTCTACAAAAAAGGTCTCTTAACATTTTGCCATAGCTCACTTCGTTTCCGAGATATTTGCAGATACATCTCAAGGGAAGGGGCCTGACGGACATATTTCGAGATATTTCTTCTTCTTGTTGTTCTTCTTCTGCACAGCTAAGCTGGAAGTGGCATTTACAGCTCGCAATAGTGCAGAGTTATCTCAAAGAATGGGGCCACGGTGTTTCTGTATCTCTATTATGTTGGTGCGGCTTCGGAACTTTTAAATATCTGGATATATCTCGAGAACTACGCATCTGATCAAAAAATATCATAGAACATGAAAAGTAGGAAACTTAATTCTCTACAAAAAAGGTCTCTTAACATTTTGCCATAGCTCTCTTCGTTTCCGAGATATTTGCAGATTTATCTCAAGGGAAGGGGCCTGACGGACATATTTCGAGATATTTCTTCTTCTTGTTGTTCTTCTTCTGCACAGCTAAGCTGGAAGTGGCATTTGCAGCTAGCAATAGTGCAGAGTTATCTCAAAGAAAGGGGCCGCGGTGTTTCTGTATCTCTATTATGTTGGTGCGGCTTCGGAACTTTTAAATATCTGGATATATCTCGAGAACTACGCATCTGATCAAAAAATATCATAGAACATGAAAAGTAGGAAACTTAATTCTCTACAAAAAAGTCTCTTAACATTTTGCCATAGCTCTCTTCGTTTCCGAGATATTTGCAGATTTATCTCAAGGGAAGGGGCCTGACGGACATATTTCAAGATATTTCTTCTTCTTGTTGTTCTTCTTCTGCACAGCTAAGCTGGAAGTGGCATTTGCAGCTAGCAATAGTGCAGAGTTATCTCAAAGAAAGGGGCCGCGGTGTTTCTGTATCTCTATTATGTTGGTGCGGCTTCGGAACTTTTAAATATCTTGATATATCTCGAGAACTACGCATCTGATCAAAAAATATCATAGAACATAAAAAGTAGGAAACTTAATTCTCTACAAAAAAGGTCTCTTAACATTTTGCCATAGCTCGCTTCGTTTCCGAGATATTTGCACATTTATCTCAAGGGAAGGGGCCTAACGGACATATTTCGAGATATTTCTTCTTCTTGTTGTTCTTCTTCTGCACAGCTAAACTGGAAGTGGCATTTCCAGCTCGCAATAGTGCAGAGTTATCTCAGAGAGAGGGGCCACGGTGTTTCTGTATCTCCATTATGTTGGTGCGGCTTCGGAACTTTTAAATATCTCGATATATCTCGAAAACTACGCTTCTGATCAAAAAATATCATAGAACATAAATTGTAGGAAACATAATTCTCTACAAAAAACGTCTCTTAACATTTTGCCATAGCTCGCTTCGTTTCCGAGATATTTGCAGATTCAGCTCTAAGGAACTGGCCTGACGGACATATTTCGAGATATTTCTTCTTCTTGTTGTTCTTCTTCTGCACAGCTAAGCTGGAAGTGGCATTTGCAGCTCGCAATAGTGCAGAGTTATCTCAAAGAAAGGGGCCACGGTGTTTCTGTATCTCTATTATGTTGGTGCGGCTTCGGAACTTTTAAATATCTTGATATATCTCGTGAACTGCGCATCTGATCAAAAAATATCATAGAACATAAAAAGGAGGAAACTTAATTCTCTACAAAAAAGGTCTCTTAACATTTTGCCATAGCTCGCTTCGTTTCCGAGATATTTGCAGATTTATCTCAAGGGAAGGGGCCTAACGGACATATTTCGTGATATTTCTTCTTCTTGTTGTTCTTCTTCTGCACAGCTAAACTGGAAGTGGCATTTCCAGCTCGCAATAGTGCAGAGTTATCTCAAAGAAAGGGGCCACGGTGTTTCTGTATCTCTATTATGTTGGTGCGGCTTCGGAACTTTTAAATATCTTGATATATCTCGAGAACTACGCATCTGATCAAAAAATATCATAGAACATAAAAAGTAGGAAACTTAATTCTCTACAAAAAAGGTCTCTTAACATTTTGCCATAGCTCGCTTCGTTTCCGAGATATTTGCAGATTTATCTCAAGGGAAGGGGCCTGACGGACATATTTCGAGATATTTCTTCTTCTTGTTGTTCTTCTTCTGCACAGCTAAGCTGGAAGTGGCATTTGCGGCTCGCACTAGTGCAGAGTTATCTCAAAGAAAGGGGCCACGGTGTTTCTGTATCTCTATTATGTTGGTGCGGCTTCGGAACTTTTAAATATCTTGATATATCTCGAGAACTACGCATCTGATCAAAAAATATCATAGAAGATAAAAAGTAGGAAACTTAATTCTCTACAAAAAAGGTCTCTTAACATTTTGCCATAGCTCGCTTCGTTTCCGAGATATTTGCAGATTTATCTCAAGGGAAGGGGCCTGACGGACATATTTCGAGATATTTCTTCTTCTTGTTGTTCTTCTTCTGCACAGCTAAGCTGGAAGTGGCATTTGCGGCTCGCACTAGTGCAGAGTTATCTCAAAGAAAGGGGCCACGGTGTTTCTGTATCTCCATTATGTTGGTGCGGCTTCGGAACTTTTAAATATCTCGATATATCTCGAAAACTACGCTTCTGATCAAAAAATATCATAGAACATAAATTGTAGGAAACATAATTCTCTACAAAAAACGTCTCTTAACATTTTGCCATAGCTCGCTTCGTTTCCGAGATATTTGCAGATTCAGCTCTAAGGAACTGGCCTGACGGACATATTTCGAGATATTTCTTCTTCTTGTTGTTCTTCTTCTGCACAGCTAAGCTGGAAGTGGCATTTGCAGCTCGCAATAGTGCAGAGTTATCTCAAAGAAAGGGGCCACGGTGTTTCTGTATCTCTATTATGTTGGTGCGGCTTCGGAACTTTTAAATATCTTGATATATCTCGTGAACTGCGCATCTGATCAAAAAATATCATAGAACATAAAAAGGAGGAAACTTAATTCTCTACAAAAAAGGTCTCTTAACATTTTGCCATAGCTCGCTTCGTTTCCGAGATATTTGCAGATTTATCTCAAGGGAAGGGGCCTAACGGACATATTTCGTGATATTTCTTCTTCTTGTTGTTCTTCTTCTGCACAGCTAAACTGGAAGTGGCATTTCCAGCTCGCAATAGTGCAGAGTTATCTCAAAGAAAGGGGCCACGGTGTTTCTGTATCTCTATTATGTTGGTGCGGCTTCGGAACTTTTAAATATCTTGATATATCTCGAGAACTACGCATCTGATCAAAAAATATCATAGAACATAAAAAGTAGGAAACTTAATTCTCTACAAAAAAGGTCTCTTAACATTTTGCCATAGCTCGCTTCGTTTCCGAGATATTTGCAGATTTATCTCAAGGGAAGGGCCTGACGGACATATTTCGAGATATTTCTTCTTCTTGTTGTTCTTCTTCTGCACAGCTAAGCTGGAAGTGGCATTTGCGGCTCGCACTAGTGCAGAGTTATCTCAAAGAAAGGGGCCACGGTGTTTCTGTATCTCTATTATGTTGGTGCGGCTTCGGAACTTTTAAATATCTTGATATATCTCGAGAACTACGCATCTGATCAAAAAATATCATAGAACATGAAAAGTAGGAAACTTAATTCTCTACAGAAAAGGTCTCTCAACATTTTGCCATAACTCTCTTCGTTTCCGAGATATTTCCAGATTTATATCAAGGGAAGGGGCCTGACGGACATATTTCGAGATATTTCTTCTTCTTGTTGTTCTTCTTCTGCACAGCTAAGCTGGAAGTGGCATTTGCAGCTCGCAATAGTGCAGAGTTATCTCAAAGAAAGGGGCCACGGTGTTTCTGTATCTCTATTATGTTGGTGCGGCTTCGGAACTTTTAAATATCTTGATATATCTCGTGAACTGCGCATCTGATCAAAAAATATCATAGAACATAAAAAGGAGGAAACTTAATTCTCTACAAAAAAGGTCTCTTAACATTTTGCCGTAGCTCGCTTCGTTTCCGAGATATTTGCAGATTTATCTCAAGGGAAGGGGCCTGACGGACATATTTCGAAATGTTTCTTATTCTTCTTGTTCTTCTTCTGCACAGCTAAGCTGGAAGTGGCATTTGCAGCCCGCAATAGTGCAGAGTTATCTCAAAGAAAGGGGCCACGGTGTCTCTGTACCTCTATTATGTTGGTGCAGCTTCGGAGCTTTTAAATATCTTGATATATCTCGAGAACTACGCATCTGATCAAAAAATATCATAGAACATAAAAAGTAGGAAACTTAATTCTCTACAAAAAAGGTCTCTTAACGTTTTGCAATAGCTCGCTTCGTTTCCGAGATATTTGCAGATTTATCTCAAGGGAAGGGTCCTGACGGACATATTTCGAGATATTTCTTCTTCTTGTTGTTCTTCTTCTGCACAGCTAAACTGGAAGTGGCATTTCCAGCTCGCAATAGTGCAGAGTTATCCCAAAGAAAGGGGCCACGGTGTTTCTGTATCTCTATTATGTTGGTGCGGCTTCGGAACTTTTAAATATTTCGATATATCTCGAAAACTACGCTTCTGATCAAAAAATATCGTAGAACATAAATTGTAGGAAACATAATTCTCTACAAAAAGGTCTCTTAACATTTTGCCATAGCTCGCTTCGTTTCCGAGATATTTGCAGATTTATCTCAAGGGAAGGGTCCTGATGGACATATTTCGAGATATTTCTTCTTCTTGTTGTTCTTCTTCTGCACAGCTAAACTGGAAGTGGTATTTCCAGCTCGCAATCGTGCAGAGTTATCTCAAAGAAAGGGGCCACGGTGTTTCTGTATCTCTATTATGTTGGTGCGGCTTCGGAACTTTTAAATATCTTGATATATCTCGAGAACTACGCCTCTGATCGAAAAATATCATAGAACATAAAAAGTAGGAAACTTAATTCTCTACAAAAAAGGTCTCTTAACATTTTGCCATAGCTCGCTTCGTTTCCGAGATATTTGCAGATTTATCTCAAGGGAAGGGGCCTGTCGGACATATTTCGAGATATTTCTTCTTCTTGTTGTTCTTCTTCTGCACAGCTAAGCTGGAAGTGGCATTTGCAGCTCGCAATAGTGCAGAGTTATCGCAAAGAAAGGGGCTACGGTGTTTCTGTATCTCTATTATGTTGGTGCGGCTTCGGAACTTTTAAATATCTTGATATATCTCGAGAACTACGCATCTGATCAAAAAATATCATAGAACATAAAAAGTAGGAAACTTAATTCTCTACAAAAAAGGTCTCTTAACGTTTTGCAATAGCTCGCTTCGTTTCCGAGATATTTGCAGATTTATCTCAAGGGAAGGGGCCTGACGGACATATTTCGAAATATTTCTTATTCTTGTTGTTCTTCTTCTGCACAGCTAAGCTGGAAGTGGCATTTGCAGCCCGCAATAGTGCAGAGTTATCTCAAAGAAAGGGGCCACGGTGTCTCTGTACCTCTATTATGTTGGTGCAGCTTCGGAGCTTTTAAATATCTTGATATATCTCGAGAACTACGCATCTGATCAAAAAATATCATAGAACATAAAAAGTAGGAAACTTAATTCTCTACAAAAAAGGTCTCTTAACGTTTTGCAATAGCTCGCTTCGTTTCCGAGATATTTGCAGATTTATCTCAAGGGAAGGGTCCTGACGGACATATTTCGAGATATTTCTTCTTCTTGTTGTTCTTCTTCTGCACAGCTAAGCTGGAAGTGGCATTTGCAGCTCGCAATAGTGCAGAGTTATCTCAAAGAAAGGGGCCACGGTGTTTCTGTACCTCTATTATGTTGGTGCGGCTTCGGAACTTTTAAATATCTTGATATATCTCGAGAACTACGCATCTGTTCAAAAAATATCATAGAACATAAAAAGTAGGAAACTTAATTCTCTACAAAAAAGGTCTCTTAACGTTTTGCAATAGCTCGCTTCGTTTCCGAGATATTTGCAGATTTATCTCAAGGGAAGGGTCCTGACGGACATATTTCGAGATATTTCTTCTTCTTGTTGTTCTTCTTCTGCACAGCTAAACTGGAAGTGGCATTTCCAGCTCGCAATAGTGCAGAGTTATCCCAAAGAAAGGGGCCACGGTGTTTCTGTATCTCTATTATGTTGGTGCGGCTTCGGAACTTTTAAATATTTCGATATATCTCGAAAACTACGCTTCTGATCAAAAAATATCGTAGAACATAAATTGTAGGAAACATAATTCTCTACAAAAAGGTCTCTTAACATTTTGCCATAGCTCGCTTCGTTTCCGAGATATTTGCAGATTTATCTCAAGGGAAGGGTCCTGATGGACATATTTCGAGATATTTCTTCTTCTTGTTGTTCTTCTTCTGCACAGCTAAACTGGAAGTGGTATTTCCAGCTCGCAATCGTGCAGAGTTATCTCAAAGAAAGGGGCCACGGTGTTTCTGTATCTCTATTATGTTGGTGCGGCTTCGGAACTTTTAAATATCTTGATATATCTCGAGAACTACGCCTCTGATCGAAAAATATCATAGAACATAAAAAGTAGGAAACTTAATTCTCTACAAAAAAGGTCTCTTAACATTTTGCCATAGCTCGCTTCGTTTCCGAGATATTTGCAGATTTATCTCAAGGGAAGGGGCCTGTCGGACATATTTCGAGATATTTCTTCTTCTTGTTGTTCTTCTTCTGCACAGCTAAGCTGGAAGTGGCATTTGCAGCTCCCAATAGTGCAGAGTTATCGCAAAGAAAGGGGCTACGGTGTTTCTGTATCTCTATTATGTTGGTGCGGCTTCGGAACTTTTAAATATCTTGATATATCTCGAGAACTACGCATCTGATCAAAAAATATCATAGAACATAAAAAGTAGGAAACTTAATTCTCTACAAAAAAGGTCTCTTAACGTTTTGCAATAGCTCGCTTCGTTTCCGAGATATTTGCAGATTTATCTCAAGGGAAGGGGCCTGACGGACATATTTCGAAATATTTCTTATTCTTGTTGTTCTTCTTCTGCACAGCTAAGCTGGAAGTGGCATTTGCAGCCCGCAATAGTGCAGAGTTATCTCAAAGAAAGGGGCCACGGTGTCTCTGTACCTCTATTATGTTGGTGCAGCTTCGGAGCTTTTAAATATCTTGATATATCTCGAGAACTACGCATCTGATCAAAAAATATCATAGAACATAAAAAGTAGGAAACTTAATTCTCTACAAAAAAGGTCTCTTAACGTTTTGCAATAGCTCGCTTCGTTTCCGAGATATTTGCAGATTTATCTCAAGGGAAGGGTCCTGACGGACATATTTCGAGATATTTCTTCTTCTTGTTGTTCTTCTTCTGCACAGCTAAGCTGGAAGTGGCATTTGCAGCTCGCAATAGTGCAGAGTTATCTCAAAGAAAGGGGCCACGGTGTTTCTGTACCTCTATTATGTTGGTGCGGCTTCGGAACTTTTAAATATCTTGATATATCTCGAGAACTACGCATCTGTTCAAAAAATATCATAGAACATAAAAAGTAGGAATCCTAATTTTCTGCAAAAAAGGTCTCTTAACATTTTGCCGTAGCTCGCTTCGTTTCCGAGATATTTGCAGATTTATCTCAAGGGAAGGGGCCTGACGGACATATTTCGAGATATTTCTTCTTCTTGTTGTTCTTCTTCTGCACAGCTAAGCTGGAAGTGGCATTTGCAGCGCGCAATAGTGCAGAGTTATCTCAAAGAAACGGGCCACGGTGTTTCTGTATCTCTATTATGTTGGTGCGGCTTCGGAACTTTTAAATATCTTGATATATCTCGAGAACTACGCATCTGATCAAAAAATATCGTAGAACATAAAAAGTAGGAAACTTAATTCTCTACAAATAAGGTCTCTAAACATTATGCCATAGCTCGCTTGGTTTCCGAGATATTTGCAGATTTATCTCAAGGGAAGGGGCCTGACGGACATATTTCGAGATATTCCTTCTTCTTGTTGTTCTTCTTCTGCACAGCTAAGCTGGAAGTGGCATTTGCAGCTCGCAATAGTGCAGAGTTACCTCAAAGAAAGGGGCCACGGTGTTTCTGTATCTCTATTATGTTGGTGCGGCTTCGGAACTTTCAAATATCTTGATATATCTCGAGAACTACGCATCTGATCAAAAAATATCATAGAACATAAAAAGTAGGAAACCTAATTTTCTACAAAAAAGGTCTCTTAACATTTTGCCGTAGCTCGCTTCGTTTCCGAGATATTTGCAGATTTATCTCAAGGGAAGGGGCCTGACGGACATATTTCGAAATATTTCTTATTCTTGTTGTTCTTCTTCTGCACAGCTAAGCTGGAAGTGGCATTTGCAGCTCGCAATAGTGCAGAGTTATCTCAAAGAAAGGGGCCACGGTGTTTCTGTACCTCTATTATGTTGGTGCAGCTTCGGAGCTTTTAAATATCTTGATATATCTCGAGAACTACGCATCTGATCAAAAAATATCATAGAACATAAAAAGTAGGAAACTTAATTCTCTACAAAAAAGGTCTTCTAACGTTTTGCAATAGCTCGCTTCGTTTCCGAGATATTTGCAG
The DNA here is from genome assembly GCF_051020975.1 of Osmia lignaria lignaria. NCBI lineage: Eukaryota > Metazoa > Arthropoda > Insecta > Hymenoptera > Megachilidae > Osmia > Osmia lignaria. The sequence continues at coordinate 5,252,631 of NW_027478160.1, forward strand.
ATTTATCTCAAGGGAAGGGTCCTGACGGACATATTTCGAGATATTTCTTCTTCTTGTTGTTCTTCTTCTGCACAGCTAAGCTGGAAGTGGCATTTGCAGCGCGCAATAGTGCAGAGTTATCTCAAAGAAAGGGGCCACGGTGTTTCTGTATCTCTATTATGTTGGTGCGGCTTCGGAACTTTTAAATATCTTGATATATCTCGAGAACTACGCATCTGTTCAAAAAATATCATAGAACATAAAAAGTAGGAATCCTAATTTTCTACAAAAAAGGTCTCTTAACATTTTGCCGTAGCTCGCTTCGTTTCCGAGATATTTGCAGATTTATCTCAAGGGAAGGGGCCTGACGGACATATTTCCAGATATTTCTTCTTCTTGTTGTTCTTCTTCTGCACAGCTAAGCTGGAAGTGGCATTTGCAGCTCGCAATAGTGCACAGTTATCTCAAAGAAAGGGGCCACGGTGTTTCTGTATCTCTATTATGTTGCTGCGGCTTCGGAACTTTTAAATATCTTGATATATCTCGAGAACTACGCATCTGTTCAAAAAATATCATAGAACATAAAAAGTAGGAATCCTAATTTTCTACAAAAAAGGTCTCTTAACATTTTGCCGTAGCTCGCTTCGTTTCCGAGATATTTGCAGATTTATCTCAAGGGAAGGGGCCTGACGGACATATTTCCAGATATTTCTTCTTGTTGTTGTTCTTCTTCTGCACAGCTAAGCTGGAAGTGGCATTTGCAGCTCGCAATAGTGCAGAGTTATCTCAAAGAAAGGGGCCACGGTGTTTCTGTATCTCTATTATGTTGGTGCGGCTTCGGAACTTTTAAATATCTTGATATATCTCGAGAACTACGCATCTGTTCAAAAAATATCATAGAACATAAAAAGTAGGAATCCTAATTTTCTACAAAAAAGGTCTCTTAACATTTTCCCATAGCTGGCATCGTTTCCGAGATATTTGCAGATTTATCTCCAGGGAAGGGGCCTGACGGACATATTTCCAGATATTTCTTCTTCTTGTTGTTCTTCTTCTGCACAGCTAAGCTGGAAGTGGCATTTGCAGCGCGCAATAGTGCAGAGTTATCTCAAAGAAAGGGGCCACGGTGTTTCTGTATCTCTATTATGTTGGTGCGGCTTCGGAACTTTTAAATATCTTGATATATCTCGAGAACTACGCATCTGTTCAAAAAATATCATAGAACATAAAAAGTAGGAATCCTAATTTTCTACAAAAAAGGTCTCTTAACATTTTGCCGTAGCTGGCTTCGTTTCCGAGATATTTGCAGATATATCTCAAGGGAAGGGGCCTGACGGACATATTTCGAGATATTTCTTCTTCTTGTTGTTCTTCTTCTGCACAGCTAAGCTGGAAGTGGCATTTACAGCTCGCAATAGTGCAGAGTTATCTCAAAGAAAGGGGCCACGGTGTTTCTGTATCTCTATTATGTTGGTGCGGCTTCGGAACTTTTAAATATCTTGATATATCTCGAGAACTACGCCTCTGATCGAAAAATATCATAGAACATAAAAAGTAGGAAACTGAATTCACTACAAAAAAGGTCTCTTAACATTTTGCCATAGCTCGCTTCGTTTGCGAGATATTTGCAGATTTATCTCAAGTGAAGGGGCCTGACGGACATATTTCGAGATATTTCTTCTTCTTGTTGTTCTTCTTCTGCCCAGCTAAGCTGGAAGTGGCATTTGCAGAGCGCAATAGTGCAGAGTTATCTCAAAGAAAGGGGCCACGGTGTTTCTGTATCTCTATTATGTTGGTGCGGCTTCGGAACTTTTAAATATCTTGATATATCTCGAGAACTACGCATCTGTTCAAAAAATATCATAGAACATAAAAAGTAGGAATCCTAATTTTCTACAAAAAAGGTCTCTTGACATTTTGCCGTAGCTCGCTTCGTTTCCGAGATATTTGCAGATTTATCTCAAGGGAAGGGGCCTGACGGACATATTTCCAGATATTTCTTCTTCTTGTTGTTCTTCTTCTGCACAGCTAAGCTGGAAGTGGCATTTGCCGCTCGCAATAGTACAGAGTTATCTCAAAGAAAGGGGCCACGGTGTTTCTGTATCTCTATTATGTTGGTGCGGCTTCGGAACTTTCAAATATCTTGATATATCTCGAGAACTACGCATCTGATCAAAAAATATCATAGAACATAAAAAGTAGGAAACCTAATTTTCTACAAAAAAGGTCTCTTAACATTTTGCCGTAGCTCACTTCGTTTCCGAGATATTTGCAGATTTATCTCAAGGGAAGGGGCCTGACGGACATATTTCGAAATATTTCTTATTCTTGTTGTTCTTCTTCTGCACAGCTAAGCTGGAAGTGGCATTTGCAGCTCGCAATAGTGCAGAGTTATCTCAAAGAAAGGGGCCACGGTGTTTCTGAACCTCTATTATGTTGGTGCAGCTTCGGAGCTTTTAAATATCTTGATATATCTCGAGAACTACGCATCTGATCAAAAAATATCATAGAACATAAAAAGTAGGAAACTTAATTCTCTACAAAAAAGGTCTCTTAACATTTTGCCATAGCTCGCTTCGTTTCCGAGATATTTGCAGATTTAGCTCAAGGGAAGAGGCCTGACGGACATATTCCGAGATATTTCTTCTTCTTGTTGTTCCTCTTCTGCACAGCTAAGCTGGAAGTGGCATTTGCAGCTCGCAATAGTGCAGAGTTATCGCAAAGAAAGGGGCTACGGTGTTTCTGTATCGCTATTATGTTGGTGCGGCTTCGGAACTTTTAAATATCTTGATATATCTCGAGAACTACGCATCTGATCAAAAAATATCATAGAACATAAAAAGTAGGAAACTTAATTCTCTACAAAAAAGGTCTCTTAACGTTTTGCAATAGCTCGCTTCGTTTCCGAGATATTTGCAGATTTATCTCAAGGGAAGGGTCCTGACGGACATATTTCGAGATATTTCTTCTTCTTGTTGTTCTTCTTCTGCACAGCTAAGCTGGAAGTGGCATTTGCAGCTCGCAATAGTGCCGAGTTATCTCAAAGAAAGGGGCCACGGTGTTTCTGTACCTCTATTATGTTGGTGCGGCTTCGGAACTTTTAAATATCTTGATATATCTCGAGAACTACGCATCTGTTCAAAAAATATCATAGAACATAAAAAGTAGGAATCCTAATTTTCTACAAAAAAGGTCTCTTAACATTTTGCCGTAGCTCGCTTCGTTTCCGAGATATTTGCAGATTTATCTCAAGGGAAGGGGCCTGACGGACATATTTCCAGATATTTCTTCTTCTTGTTGTTCTTCTTCTGCACAGCTAAGCTGGAAGTGGCATTTGCCGCTCGCAATAGTGCAGAGTTATCTCAAAGAAAGGGGCCACGGTGTTTCTGTATCTCTATTATGTTGGTGCGGCTTCGGAACTTTCAAATATCTTGATATATCTCGAGAACTACGCATCTGTTCAAAAAATATCATAGAACATAAAAAGTAGGAATCCTAATTTTCTACAAAAAAGGTCTCTTGACATTTTGCCGTAGCTCGCTTCGTTTCCGAGATATTTGCAGATTTATCTCAAGGGAAGGGGCCTGACGGACATATTTCCAGATATTTCTTCTTCTTGTTGTTCTTCTTCTGCACAGCTAAGCTGGAAGTGGCATTTGCCGCTCGCAATAGTACAGAGTTATCTCAAAGAAAGGGGCCACGGTGTTTCTGTATCTCTATTATGTTGGTGCGGCTTCGGAACTTTCAAATATCTTGATATATCTCGAGAACTACGCATCTGATCAAAAAATATCATAGAACATAAAAAGTAGGAAACCTAATTTTCTACAAAAAAGGTCTCTTAACATTTTGCCGTAGCTCACTTCGTTTCCGAGATATTTGCAGATTTATCTCAAGGGAAGGGGCCTGACGGACATATTTCGAAATATTTCTTATTCTTGTTGTTCTTCTTCTGCACAGCTAAGCTGGAAGTGGCATTTGCAGCTCGCAATAGTGCAGAGTTATCTCAAAGAAAGGGGCCACGGTGTTTCTGAACCTCTATTATGTTGGTGCAGCTTCGGAGCTTTTAAATATCTTGATATATCTCGAGAACTACGCATCTGATCAAAAAATATCATAGAACATAAAAAGTAGGAAACTTAATTCTCTACAAAAAAGGTCTCTTAACATTTTGCCATAGCTCGCTTCGTTTCCGAGATATTTGCAGATTTAGCTCAAGGGAAGAGGCCTGACGGACATATTCCGAGATATTTCTTCTTCTTGTTGTTCCTCTTCTGCACAGCTAAGCTGGAAGTGGCATTTGCAGCTCGCAATAGTGCAGAGTTATCGCAAAGAAAGGGGCTACGGTGTTTCTGTATCGCTATTATGTTGGTGCGGCTTCGGAACTTTTAAATATCTTGATATATCTCGAGAACTACGCATCTGATCAAAAAATATCATAGAACATAAAAAGTAGGAAACTAAATTCTCTACAAAAAAGGTCTCTTAACGTTTTGCAATAGCTCGCTTCGTTTCCGAGATATTTGCAGATTTATCTCAAGGGAAGGGTCCTGACGGACATATTTCGAGATATTTCTTCTTCTTGTTGTTCTTCTTCTGCACAGCTAAGCTGGAAGTGGCATTTGCAGCTCGCAATAGTGCCGAGTTATCTCAAAGAAAGGGGCCACGGTGTTTCTGTACCTCTATTATGTTGGTGCGGCTTCGGAACTTTTAAATATCTTGATATATCTCGAGAACTACGCATCTGTTCAAAAAATATCATAGAACATAAAAAGTAGGAATCCTAATTTTCTACAAAAAAGGTCTCTTAACATTTTGCCGTAGTTCGCTTCGTTTCCGAGATATTTGCAGATTTATCTCAAGGGAAGGGGCCTGACGGACATATTTCGAGATATTTCTTCTTCTTGTTGTTCTTCTTCTGCACAGCTAAGCTGGAAGTGGCATTTGCAGCTCGCAATAGTGCAGAGTTATCTCAAAGAAAGGGGCCACGGTGTTTCTGTACCTCTATTATGTTGGTGCAGCTTCGGAGCTTTTAAATATCTTGATATATCTCGAGAACTACGCATCTGATCAAAAAATATCATAGAACATAAATAGTAGGAAACTTAATTCTCTACAAAAAAGGTCTCTTAACATTTTCCCATAGCTGGCATCGTTTCCGAGATATTTGCAGATTTAGCTCAAGAGAAGGGGCCTGACGGACATATTCCGAGACATTTCTTCTTCTTGTTGTTCCTCTTCTGCACAGCTAAGCTGGAAGTGGCATTTGCAGGTCGCAATAGTGCAGAGTTATCTCAAAGAAAGGGGCCACGGTGTTTCTGTATCTCTATTATGTTGGTGCGGCTTCGGAACTTTTAAATATCTCGATATATCTCGAAAACTACGCTTCTGATCAAAAAATATCAGAGAACGTAAATTGTAGGAAACATAATTCTCTACAAAAAAGGTCTCTTAACATTTTGCCATAGCTCGCTTCGTTTCCGAGATATTTGCAGATTTATCTCAAGGGAAGGGGCCTGACGGACATATTTCGAGATATTTCTTCTTCTTGTTGTTCTTCTTCTGCACAGCTAAGCTGGAAGTGGCATTTGCAGCTCGCAATAGTGCAGAGTTATCTCAAAGAAAGGGGCCACGGTGTTTCTGTACCTCTATTATGTTGGTGCAGCTTCGGAGCTTTTAAATATCTTGATATATCTCGAGAACTACGCATCTGATCAAAAAATATCATGGAACATAAATAGTAGGAAACTTAATTCTCTACAAAAAAGGTCTCTTAACATTTTCCCATAACTGGCATCGTTTCCGAGATATTTGCAGATTTATCTCAAGGGAAGGGGCCTGACGGACATATTTCGAGATATTTCTTCTTCTTGTTGTTCTTCTTCTGCACAGCTAAGCTGGAAGTGGCATTTGCAGCTCGCAATAGTGCAGAGTTATCGCAAAGAAAGGGGCCACGGTGTTTCTGTATCTCTATTATGTTGGTGCGGCTTCGGAACCTTTAAATATCTTGATATATCTCGAGAACTACACATCTGATCAAAAAATATCATAGAACATAAAAAGTAGGAAACCTAATTTTCTACAAAAAAGGTCTCTTAACATTTTGCCGTAGCTCGGTTCGTTTCCGAGATATTTGCAGATTTATCTCAAGGGAAGGGGCCTGACGGACATATTTCGAAATATTTCTTATTCTTGTTGTTCTTCTTCTGCACAGCTAAGCTGGAAGTGGCATTTGCAGCTCGCTATAGTGCAGAGTTATCTCAAAGAAAGGGGCCACGGTGTTTCTGTACCTCTATTATGTTGGTGCAGCTTCGGAGCTTTTAAATATCTTGATATATCTCGAGAACTACGCATCTGATCAAAAAATATCATAGAACATACAAAGTAGGAAACTTAATTCTCTACAAAAAAGGTCTTTTAACGTTTTGCAATAGCTCGCTTCGTTTCCAAGATATTTGCAGATTTATCTCAAGGGAAGGGTCCTGACGGACATATTTCGAGATATTTCTTCTTCTTGTTGTTCTTCTTCTGCACAGCTAAGCTGGAAGTGGCATTTGCAGCTCGCAATAGTGCAGAGTTATCTCAAAGAAAGGGGCCACGGTGTTTCTGTATCTCTATTATGTTGGTGCGGCTTCGGAACGTTTAAATATCTTGATATATCTCGAGAACTACGCATCTGATCAAAAAATATCATAGAACATAAAAAGTAGGAAACCTAATTTTCTACAAAAAAGGTCTCTTAACATTTTGCCGTAGCTCGCTTCGTTTCCGAGATATTTGCAGATTTATCTCAAGGGAAGGGTCCTGACGGACATATTTCGAGATATTTCTTCTTCTTGTTGTTCTTCTTCTGCACAGCTAAGCTGGAAGTGGCATTTGCAGCTCGCAATAGTGCAGAGTTATCTCAAAGAAAGGGGCCACGGTGTTTCTGTATCTCTATTATGTTGGTGCGGCTTCGGAACGTTTAAATATCTTGATATATCTCGAGAACTACGCATCTGATCAAAAAATATCATAGAACATAAAAAGTAGGAAACCTAATTTTCTACAAAAAAGGTCTCTTAACATTTTGCCGTAGCTCGCTTCGTTTCCGAGATATTTGCAGATTTATCTCAAGGGAAGGGGCCTGACGGACATATTTCGAGATATTTCTTCTTCTTGTTGTTCTTCTTCTGCACAGCTAAACTGGAAGTGGCATTTCCAGCTCGCAATAGTGCAGAGTTATCTCAAAGAAAGGGGCCACGGTGTTTCTGTATCTCTATTATGTTGGTGCGGCTTCGGAACTTTTAAATATCTCGATATATCTCGAAAACTACGCTTCTGATCAAAAAATATCATAGAACATAAATTGTAGGAAACATAATTCTCTACAAAAAAGGTCTCTTAACATTTTGCCATAGCTCGCTTCGTTTCCGAGATATTTGCAGATTTATCTCAAGGGAAGGGTCCTGATGGACATATTTCGAGATATTTCTTCTTCTTGTTGTTCTTCTTCTGCACAGCTAAACTGGAAGTGGCATTTCCAGCTCGCAATCGTGCAGAGTTATCTCAAAGAAAGGGGCCACGGTGTTTCTGTATCTCTATTATGTTGGTGCGGCTTCGGAACTTTTAAATATCTTGATATATCTCGAGAACTACGCCTCTGATCGAAAAATATCATAGAACATAAAAAGTAGGAAACTTAATTCTCTACAAAAAAGGTCTCTTCACATTTTGCCATAGCTCGCTTCGTTTCCGAGATATTTGCAGATTTATCTCAAGGGAAGGGGCCTGACGGACATATTTCGAGATATTTCTTCTTCTTGTTGTTCTTCTTCTGCACAGCTAAGCTGGAAGTGGCATTTGCAGCTCGCTATAGTGCAGAGTTATCTCAAAGAAAGGGGCCACGGTGTTTCTGTACCTCTATTATGTTGGTGCAGCTTCGGAGCTTTTAAATATCTTGATATATCTCGAGAACTACGCATCTGATCAAAAAATATCATAGAACATAAAAAGTAGGAAACTTAATTCTCTACAAAAAAGGTCTTTTAACGTTTTGCAATAGCTCGCTTCGTTTCCAAGATATTTGCAGATTTATCTCAAGGGAAGGGTCCTGACGGACATATTTCGAGATATTTCTTCTTCTTGTTGTTCTTCTTCTGCACAGCTAAGCTGGAAGTGGCATTTGCAGCTCGCAATAGTGCAGAGTTATCTCAAAGAAAGGGGCCACGGTGTTTCTGTATCTCTATTATGTTGGTGCGGCTTCGGAACGTTTAAATATCTTGATATATCTCGAGAACTACGCATCTGATCAAAAAATATCATAGAACATAAAAAGTAGGAAACCTAATTTTCTACAAAAAAGGTCTCTTAACATTTTGCCGTAGCTCGCTTCGTTTCCGAGATATTTGCAGATTTATCTCAAGGGAAGGGGCCTGACGGACATATTTCGAGATATTTCTTCTTCTTGTTCTTCTTCTTCTGCACAGCTAAGCTGGAAGTGGCATTTGCAGCTCGCAATAGTGCAGAGTTATCGCAAAGAAAGGGGCCACGGTGTTTCTGTATCTCTATTATGTTGGTGCGGCTTCGGAACCTTTAAATATCTTGATATATCTCGAGAACTACGCATCTGATCAAAAAATATCATAGAACATAAAAAGTAGGAAACCTAATTTTCTACAAAAAAGGTCTCTTAACATTTTGCCGTAGCTCGCTTCGTTTCCGAGATATTTGCAGATTTATCTCAAGGGAAGGGGCCTGACGGACATATTTCGAAATATTTCTTATTCTTGTTGTTCTTCTTCTGCACAGCTAAGCTGGAAGTGGCATTTGCAGCTCGCTATAGTGCAGAGTTATCTCAAAGAAAGGGGCCACGGTGTTTCTGTACCTCTATTATTTTGGTGCAGCTTCGGAGCTTTTAAATATCTTGATATATCTCGAGAACTACGCATCTGATCAAAAAATATCATAGAACATAAAAAGTAGGAAACCTAATTTTCTACAAAAAAGGTCTCTTAACATTTTGCCGTAGCTCGCTTCGTTTCCGAGATATTTGCAGATTTATCTCAAGGGAAGGGGCCTGACGGACATATTTCGAAATATTTCTTATTCTTGTTGTTCTTCTTCTGCACAGCTAAGCTGGAAGTGGCATTTGCAGCTCGCTATAGTGCAGAGTTATCTCAAAGAAAGGGGCCACGGTGTTTCTGTACCTCTATTATGTTGGTGCAGCTTCGGAGCTTTTAAATATCTTGATATATCTCGAGAACTACGCATCTGATCAAAAAATATCATAGAACATAAAAAGTAGGAAACTTAATTCTCTACAAAAAAGGTCTTTTAACGTTTTGCAATAGCTCGCTTCGTTTCCAAGATATTTGCAGATTTATCTCAAGGGAAGGGTCCTGACGGACATATTTCGAGATATTTCTTCTTCTTGTTGTTCTTCTTCTGCACAGCTAAGCTGGAAGTGGCATTTGCAGCTCGCAATAGTGCAGAGTTATCTCAAAGAAAGGGGCCACGGTGTTTCTGTATCTCTATTATGTTGGTGCGGCTTCGGAACGTTTAAATATCTTGATATATCTCGAGAACTACGCATCTGATCAAAAAATATCATAGAACATAAAAAGTATGAAACCTAATTTTCTACAAAAAAGGTCTCTTAACATTTTGCCGTAGCTCGCTTCGTTTCCGAGATATTTGCAGATTTATCTCAAGGGAAGGGGCCTGACGGACATATTTCGAGATATTTCTTCTTCTTGTTGTTCTTCTTCTGCACAGCTAAGCTGGAAGTGGCATTTGCAGCTCGCAATAGTGCAGAGTTATCTCAAAGAAAGGGGCCACGGTGTTTCTGTACCTCTATTATGTTGGTGCAGCTTCGGAGCTTTTAAATATCTTGATATATCTCGAGAACTACGCATCGGATCAAAAAATATCATAGAAGATAAATAGTAGGAAACTTAATTCTCTACAAAAAAGGTCTCTTAACATTTTCTCATAGCTGGCATCGTTTCCGAGATATTTGCAGATTTAGCTCAAGGGAAGGGGCCTGACGGACATATTGCGAGATATTTCTTCTTCTTGTTGTTCCTCTTCTGCACAGCTAAGCTGGAAGTGGCATTTGCAGGTCGCAATAGTGCAGAGTTATCTCAAAGAAAGGGGCCACGGTGTTTCTGTATCTCTATTATGTTGGTGCGGCTTTGGAACTTTTAAATATCTCGATATATCTCGAAAACTACGCTTCTGATAAAAAAATATCAGAGAACGTAAATTGTAGGAAACATAATTCTCTACAAAAAAGGTCTCTTAACATTTTGCCGTAGCTCGCTTCGTTTCCGAGATATTTGCAGATTTATCTCAAGGGAAGGGGCCTGACGGACATATTTCGAAATATTTCTTATTCTTGTTGTTCTTCTTCTGCACAGCTAAGCTGGAAGTGGCATTTGCAGCGCGCAATAGTGCAGAGTTATCTCAAAGAAACGGGCCACGGTGTTTCTGTATCTCTATTATGTTGGTGCGGCTTCGGAACTTTTAAATATCTTGATATATCTCGAGAACTACGCATCTGATCAAAAAATATCATAGAACATAAATAGTAGGAAACTTAATTCTCTACAAAAAAGGTCTCTTAACATTTTCCCATAACTGGCATCGTTTCCGAGATATTTGCAGATTTATCTCAAGGGAAGGGGCCTGACAGACATATTTCGAGATATTTCTTCTTCTTGTTCTTCTTCTTCTGCACAGCTAAGCTGGAAGTGGCATTTGCAGCTCGCAATAGTGCAGAGTTATCGCAAAGAAAGGGGCCACGGTGTTTCTGTATCTCTATTATGTTGGTGCGGCTTCGGAACCTTTAAATATCTTGATATATCTCGAGAACTACGCATCTGATCAAAAAATATCATAGAACATAAAAAGTAGGAAACCTAATTTTCTACAAAAAAGGTCTCTTAACATTTTGCCGTAGCTCGCTTCGTTTCCGAGATATTTGCAGATTTATCTCAAGGGAAGGGGCCTGACGGACATATTTCGAAATATTTCTTATTCTTGTTGTTCTTCTTCTGCACAGCTAAGCTGGAAGTGGCATTTGCAGCTCGCTATAGTGCAGAGTTATCTCAAAGAAAGGGGCCACGGTGTTTCTGTACCTCTATTATGTTGGTGCAGCTTCGGAGCTTTTAAATATCTTGATATATCTCGAGAACTACGCATCTGATCAAAAAATATCATAGAACATAAAAAGTAGGAAACTTAATTCTCTACAAAAAAGGTCTTTTAACGTTTTGCAATAGCTCGCTTCGTTTCCAAGATATTTGCAGATTTATCTCAAGGGAAGGGTCCTGACGGACATATTTCGAGATATTTCTTCTTCTTGTTGTTCTTCTTCTGCACAGCTAAGCTGGAAGTGGCATTTGCAGCTCGCAATAGTGCAGAGTTATCGCAAAGAAAGGGGCCACGGTGTTTCTGTATCTCTATTATGTTGGTGCGGCTTCGGAACCTTTAAATATCTTGATATATCTCGAGAACTACGCATCTGATCAAAAAATATCATAGAACATAAAAAGTAGGAAACCTAATTTTCTACAAAAAAGGTCTCTTAACATTTTGCCGTAGCTCGCTTCGTTTCCGAGATATTTGCAGATTTATCTCAAGGGAAGGGCCCTGACGGACATGTTTCGAAATATTTCTTATTCTTGTTGTTCTTCTTCTGCACAGCTAAGCTGGAAGTGGTATTTGCAGCTCGCAATAGTGCAGAGTTACCTCAAAGAAAGGGGCCACGGTGTTTCTGTATCTCTATTATGTTGGTGCCGCTTCGTAACTTTTAAATACCAGGATATATCTCGAGAACTACGCATCTGATCAAAAAATATCATAGAACATAAAAAGTAGGAAACTTAATTCTCTACAAAAATGGTCTCTTAACATTTTGCCATAGCTCGCTTCGTTTCCGAGATATTTGCAGATTTATCTCAAGGGAAGGGGCCTGACGGACATATTTCGAAATATTTCTTATTCTTGTTGTTCTTCTTCTGCACAGCTAAGCTGGAAGTGGCATTTGCAGCTCGCAATAGTGCAGAGTTATCTCAAAGAAAGGGGCCACGGTGTTTCTGTATCTCTATTATGTTGGTGCGGTTCCGGAACTTTTAAATATCTCGATATATCTCGAAAACTACGCTTCTGATCAAAAAATATCAGAGAACGTAAATTGTAGGAAACATAATTCTCTACAAAAAAGGTCTCTTAACATTTTGCCATAGCTCGCTTCGTTTCCGAGATATTTGCAGATTTATCTCAAGGGAAGGGGCCTGACGGACATATTTCGAGATATTTCTTCTTCTTGTTGTTCTTCTTCTGCACAGCTAAGCTGGAAGTGGCATTTGCAGCTCGCTATAGTGCAGAGTTATCTCAAAGAAAGGGGCCACGGTGTTTCTGTACCTCTATTATGTTGGTGCAGCTTCGGAGCTTTTAAATATCTTGATATATCTCGAGAACTACGCATCTGATCAAAAAATATCATAGAACATAAAAAGTAGGAAACTTAATTCTCTACAAAAAAGGTCTTTTAACGTTTTGCAATAGCTCGCTTCGTTTCCAAGATATTTGCAGATTTATCTCAAGGGAAGGGTCCTGACGGACATATTTCGAGATATTTCTTCTTCTTGTTGTTCTTCTTCTGCACAGCTAAGCTGGAAGTGGCATTTGCAGCTCGCAATAGTGCAGAGTTATCGCAAAGAAAGGGGCCACGGTGTTTCTGTATCTCTATTATGTTGGTGCGGCTTCGGAACCTTTAAATATCTTGATATATCTCGAGAACTACGCATCTGATCAAAAAATATCATAGAACATAAAAAGTAGGAAACCTAATTTTCTACAAAAAAGGTCTCTTAACATTTTGCCGTAGCTCGCTTCGTTTCCGAGATATTTGCAGATTTATCTCAAGGGAAGGGCCCTGACGGACATGTTTCGAAATATTTCTTATTCTTGTTGTTCTTCTTCTGCACAGCTAAGCTGGAAGTGGTATTTGCAGCTCGCAATAGTGCAGAGTTACCTCAAAGAAAGGGGCCACGGTGTTTCTGTATCTCTATTATGTTGGTGCCGCTTCGTAACTTTTAAATATCAGGATATATCTCGAGAACTACGCATCTGATCAAAAAATATCATAGAACATAAAAAGTAGGAAACTTAATTCTCTACAAAAATGGTCTCTTAACATTTTGCCATAGCTCGCTTCGTTTCCGAGATATTTGCAGATTTATCTCAAGGGAAGGGGCCTGACGGACATATTTCGAAATATTTCTTATTCTTGTTGTTCTTCTTCTGCACAGCTAAGCTGGAAGTGGCATTTGCAGCTCGCAATAGTGCAGAGTTATCTCAAAGAAAGGGGCCACGGTGTTTCTGTATCTCTATTATGTTGGTGCGGTTCCGGAACTTTTAAATATCTCGATATATCTCGAAAACTACGCTTCTGATCAAAAAATATCAGAGAACGTAAATTGTAGGAAACATAATTCTCTACAAAAAAGGTCTCTTAACATTTTGCCATAGCTCGCTTCGTTTCCGAGATATTTGCAGATTTATCTCAAGGGAAGGGGCCTGACGGACATATTTCGAGATATTTCTTCTTCTTGTTGTTCTTCTTCTGCACAGCTAAGCTGGAAGTGGCATTGGCAGCTCGCAATAGTGCAGAGTTATCTCAAAGAAAGGGGCCACGGTGTTTCTGTATCTCTATTATGTTGGTGCCGCTTCGGAACTTTTAAGTATCAGGATATATCTCGAGAACTACGCATCTGATCAAAAAATATCATAGAACATAAAAAGTAGGAATCCTAATTTTCTACAAAAAAGGTCTCTTAACATTTTGCCGTAGCTCGCTTCGTTTCCGAGATATTTGCAGATTTATCTCAAGGGAAGGGGCCTGACGGACATATTTCCAGATATTTCTTCTTCTTGTTGTTCTTCTTCTGCACAGCTAAGCTGGAAGTGGCATTTGCAGCTCGCAATAGTGCAGAGTTACCTCAAAGAAAGGGGCCACGGTGTTTCTGTATCTCTATTATGTTGGTGCGGCTTCGGAACTTTTAAATATCTTGATATATCTCGAGAACTACGCATCTGATCAAAAAATCTCATAGAACATAAAAAGTAGGAAACTTAATTCTCTACAAAAAAGGTCTCTTAACATTTTGCCATAGCTCGCTTCGTTTCCGAGATATTTGCAGATTTATCTCAAGGGAAGGGGCCAGACGGACATATTTCGAGATATTTCTTCTTCTTGTTGTTGTTCTTCTGCACAGCTAAGCTGGAAGTGGCATTTGCAGCTCGCAATAGTGCAGAGTTATCTCAAAGAAAGGGGCCACGGTGTTTCTGTATCTCTATTATGTTGGTGCGGTTCCGGAACTTTTAAATATCTCGATATATCTCGAAAACTACGCTTCTGATCAAAAAATATCAGAGAATGTAAATTGTAGGAAACATAATTCTCTACAAAAAAGGTCTCTTAACATTTTGCCATAGCTCGCTTCGTTTCCGAGATATTTGCAGATTTATCTCAAGGAAAGGGGCCTGACGGACATATTTCGAGATATTTCTTCTTCTTGTTGTTCTTCTTCTGCACAGCTAAGCTGGAAGTGGCATTTGCAGCTCGCAATAGTGCAGAGTTATCTCAAAGAAAGGGGCCACGGTGTTTCTGTATCTCTATTATGTTGGTGCGGCTTCGGAACTTTTAAATATCTTGATATATCTCGAGAACTACGCATCTGATCAGAAAATATCATAGAACATAAAAAGTAGGAAACTTAATTCTCTACAAAAAAGGTCTCTTAACATTTTGCCATAGCTCGCTTCGTTTCCGAGATATTTGCAGATTTATCTCAAGGGAAGGGGCCTGACGGACATATTTCGAGATATTTCTTCTTCTTGTTGTTCTTCTTCTGCACAGCTAAGCTGGAAGTGGCATTTGCAGCGCGCAATAGTGCAGAGTTATCTCAAAGAAAGGGGCCACGGTGTTTCTGTATCTCTATTATGTTGGTGCGGCTTCGGAACTTTTAAATATCTTGATATATCTCGAGAACTACGCATCTGTTCAAAAAATATCATAGAACATAAAAAGTAGGAATCCTAATTTTCTACAAAAAAGGTCTCTTAACATTTTGCCGTAGCTCGCTTTGTTTCCGAGATATTTGCAGGTTTATCTCAAGGGAAGGGGCCTGACGGACATATTTCCAGATATTTCTTCTTCTTGTTGTTCTTCTTCTGCACAGCTAAGCTGGAAGTGGCATTTGCAGCTCGCAATAGTGCAGAGTTATCGCAAAGAAAGGGGCCACGGTGTTTCTGTATCTCTATTATGTTGGTGCGGCTTCGGAACTTTTAAATATCTTGATATATCTCGAGAACTACGCCTCTGATCGAAAAATATCATAGAACATAAAAAGTAGCAAACTTAATTCTCTACAAAAAAGGTCTCTTAACATTTTGCCATAGCTCGCTTCGTTTCCGAGATATTTGCAGATTTATCTCAAGGGAAGGGGCCTGACGGACATATTTCGAGATATTTCTTCTTCTTGTTGTTCTTCTTCTGCACAGCTAAGCTGGAAGTGGCATTTGCAGCTCGCAATAGTGCAGAGTTATCGCAAAGAAAGGGGCCACGGTGTTTCTGTATCTCTATTATGTTGGTGCGGCTTCGGAACTTTTAAATATCTTGATATATCTCGAGAACTACGCATCTGATCAAAAAATATCATAGAACATAAAAAGTAGGAAACCTAATTTTCTACAAAAAAGGTCTCTTAACATTTTGCCGTAGCCCGCTTCGTTTCCGAGATATTTGCAGATTTATCTCAAGGGAAGGGGCCTGACGGACATATTTCGAGATATTCCTTCTTCTTGTTGTTCTTCTTCTGCACAGCTAAGCTGGAAGTGGCATTTGCAGCTCGCAATAGTGCAGAGTTATCTCAAAGAAAGGGGCCACGGTGTTTCTGTATCTCTATTATGTTGGTGCGGTTCCGGAACTTTTAAATATCTCGATATATGTCGAAAACTACGCTTCTGATCAAAAAATATCAGAGAACGTAGATTGTAGGAAACATAATTCTCTACAAAAAAGGTCTCTTAACATTTTGCCATAGCTCGCTTCGTTTCCGAGATATTTGCAGATTTATCTCAAGGGAAGGGGCCTGACGGACATATTTCGAGATATTTCTTCTTCTTGTTGTTCTTCTTCTGCACAGCTAAGCTGGAAGTGGCATTTGCAGCTCGCAATAGTGCAGAGTTATCTCAAAGAAAGGGGCCACGGTGTTTCTGTATCTCTATTATGTTGGTGCGGCTTCGGAACTTTTAAATATCTTGATATATCTCGAGAACTACGCATCTGATCAGAAAATATCATAGAACATAAAAAGTAGGAAACTTAATTCTCTACAAAAAAGGTCTCTTAACATTTTGCCATAGCTCGCTTCGTTTCCGAGATATTTGCAGATTTATCTCAAGGGAAGGGGCCTGACGGACATATTTCGAAATATTTCTTATTCTTGTTGTTCTTCTTCTGCACAGCTAAGCTGGAAGTGGCATTTGCAGCTCGCAATAGTGCAGAGTTATCGCAAAGAAAGGGGCCACGGTGTTTCTGTATCTCTATTATGTTGGTGCGGCTTCGGAACTTTTAAATATCTTGATATATCTCGAGAACTACGCATCTGATCAAAAAATATCATAGAACATAAAAAGTAGGAAACTTAATTCTCTACAAAAAAGGTCTCTTAACATTTTCCCATAGCTGGCATCGTTTCCGAGATATTTGCAGATTTATCTCAAGGGAAGGGGCCTGACGGACATATTTCGAAATATTTCTTATTCTTGTTGTTCTTCTTCTGCACAGCTAAGCTGGAAGTGGCATTTGCAGCTCGCAATAGTGCAGAGTTATCTCAAAGAAAGGGGCCACGGTGTTTCTGTATCTCTATTATGTTGGTGCGGTTCCGGAACTTTTAAATATCTCGATATATCTCGAAAACTACGCTTCTGATCAAAAAATATCAGAGAATGTAAATTGTAGGAAACATAATTCTCTACAAAAAAGGTCTCTTAACATTTTGCCATAGCTCGCTTCGTTTCCGAGATATTTGCAGATTTATCTCAAGGAAAGGGGCCTGACGGACATATTTCGAGATATTTCTTCTTCTTGTTGTTCTTCTTCTGCACAGCTAAGCTGGAAGTGGCATTTGCAGCTCGCAATAGTGCAGAGTTATCTCAAAGAAAGGGGCCACGGTGTTTCTGTATCTCTATTATGTTGGTGCGGCTTCGGAACTTTTAAATATCTTGATATATCTCGAGAACTACGCATCTGATCAAAAAATATCGTAGAACATAAAAAGTAGGAAACTTAATTCTCTACAAATAAGGTCTCTAAACATTTTGCCATAGCTCGCTTAG